>NW_024467106.1:49952500-55632500 GCF_017591425.1 Ochotona curzoniae
ACCTTCCTTATTTCCTCTTATATGTTTTTAACAACTTTAAATCCTGAGAGTTCTTCCAGATTTATGGCTTTTTTAAAATCACAGATTTTCCAAAATTTCCACATCAGAAGCAGGTTTTCTTAACAGAAGCATAATAATAAGTATATGTACTATTTTCCTTCTTACATCGCAATATTTTTTTCCAGGCAAGAATAAGATGTGTCATTATTGGTGTTCTTGTAACTCCAAGGCAATGATCATGTGGTATATGCTGTTTTTACTCCCCTGATTTTAGTTTCCAAAAGATGCCATACTGTTTTTTAACTTTGCTTTATGTATGTAAATCTTGCCTCAGATTGAAATTGGTTTTGTGTTCTGCCCAGAATAACCTCATCTCTGAAAAAGGTTTATTTTTCTTAGCTATACACAGCGCACAAATCATCATAGAAAATAATTATTTATTATGCTTTACTGTAATTGTGTTTTCTCCCTCGATATTCACTCATTTTTTTGGTGGCATAGGCTTTATTTTTCATTTTATGTGTAGGTTCCAGTGGGTGAATCTTAATAACTGTACTTTAAAAAAAATCACCATACTTAAATAACAGACTGATGGAATTATAACTTGTTATGAAGCACTTTACTATTGTAACATAATGGGGTAAATCAGTTGCGGCATGGGAATTTGGGGAGAGGACCCCAAATGCTACATAATTATATCATAAAATTTAAAAAAAATATATCAGAGATCAAAACCCAGCTTAGAATATGTTTAGAGGAAAATTATTTAGTTCTCTGGTCCTTTTTATTCCATTGGAAGCAGCTTCTGCAATGATGTCTTCAATTAAGATTAATTTGTGCGTGTTCCCCCCCCCCGCCACAGTTATTGATAAATGAAACAAATAAATATACTTTGGATGCAGTACTGAGCAAATTCTTGCTGCTTTTTCCTACTTCATTCCTTATACCTATTACTTCTAAGTTATCTCTATTATCAATTACTTTTCGAATTTTATCTGTGTTTCTGTGTGGATTTGTATTTTTGTTAAATTCTGTGAATATTTCATTTACTATAATGAAATAGCCAGGTAAAAAATGTGACATGATTTTTCAGATTTGATTCACTTTATATGAAAGAGTAACAGAGAGGGGGGAAAGTTGCTAGAGAAAGAAACCTTGCACCGGCTGGTGCACTCTGTGAATTCTGCAGTGGCTATAGCTGAGCTGATCCACAGCCAGGTCAGTTGTAAGGAGCTTCCTGGGATGCTCCAACATGTGTGCAGGTGCCCAGCAGTTTAAGCTATCCTCTACTGCTTTCCCAGGCCATAAAAAGAGATACTGAATTGGAAGAGGAGAAGCTGGGTATGAAGCAGAGAGCATACATTATGCAGGTGCCACAGGTATGTCAGCCTTACATGCCGTGGTGTCTGCCCCAATCATATGACATATTAAATAATCACACTATTGATATTTTAAGCCAGACAATTCTTTGTTGGTTGGTGACTGCCTTGTTCATTGTGGGTTAGTTAGCAGCAAATAAATTATAAATGATCTGTCAATAGTATTCCCCTTTCTTTCTCAGTTATGACAATAATAAAAAAAAAGTTTAAATGTCTACTGGAGGGGAATAAAAATCACCAGCTGAGCATCTCTCACGTAAAGATAATCATTTAGTTCTCCAATCTGTGGAAATAAGGCCTTAAAATAGGATAGAAGATGGTTTTTGTTTGGTATCTTTTGTAAGCAGCTCAGAAAAGAAGTGAATTATTAAAACACTTGAAAGGGAAGTTTAAAAAGTGAGTCTTTTAAGGATTCAGTGTATAATGCATGTCACAACATGTGATGATCACTTTTAATACATGACATATAATTCTTATCGTCTGTATAGGAGAGATGCTAATAGAGTATGTAGTATAATGTGCTGGATTCAAAGGTTTTAATTTGGCTCTAGACTTACTATCTATTTAAAAATTTATTTATTTTTATTGCAAAGTCAGATATATAGAGAGGTAGAGAGACAGAGAGGAAGATCTTCCTTCCAATGATTCACTCCCCAAGTGGCCGCAACGTCCAGTGCTGTGCCAATCCGGAACCAGGAACTAGAAATTTCTTTCAGGTCTCCCAAACAGATGAAGGGACGTAAGGCTTTGGGCCATCCTCGACTGCTTTCCCAGGCCACAAGCAGGGAGCTGGATGGGAAGTGGAGCTGCCAGGTTTAGAACCGGCACCCATATGGGATCCCAGCATGTTCAAAACGAGGACTCTAGCCTCTATGCCACCACGCTGAGCCCTAGACTTGCTATTTTAATTGTATTTGTTATTTCTGAGTATAAGTATTTGAATGTGTATTTCTCTGGTGTGTGTGAGCTCACATGATGTAACATTCATATAACCCTTGTGTTTTTACTTTACCAATGCCATTATTAATGATTTACTTAGAAAGTATGCATAAGTTTTTCAGAATTTAAGAACCAAGTATTCACTTTTTCAGAGTTATCTGGTATGGATTTGTTGTGGAAATATTATGGAAAAACTAAGGGCATGGACCCTAATTCCTAACAGTAATCTCTTTCATCATATTTAGGTCTGATAAATGGAGAACATCATATGTAGTTCTACTTTGGTTAAAGTGGTCTGATGCTGAGGTTTTATAAGTACTTGCCCAATGATTTATGTAAAAAAAAATAGCAGAAAATAAAATGGAAAGAGATTTCAAAGATCATATCATATTGTAAAATAAGGAAGGCAGTCAGGAAGAAAGAAGGGAAAAAACATTGGAAGATGGAATAGAGGGAGGAGAAAACAAAAAAGGAAGAGGAGAGCTGAAGATAGAAAATAGAAATGATGATGCCAGATGATCTGGAAGTAAAATTGGTTAGGTTAGAATTTCATAGAATTTCATTTATTAGTTTTATATCTGAAGGAAAGCAATTTATTGTTAATTTTACATAATAAATATCACATTATCCACACATGAAAAATGAAGGTATTTCAGTATTTAACTTCTTAGGTCATCTAATTATACATTATGTTTGTTGTAACAACTAAAGACATGACACAATGTACTTTAAGAAATACAAGAAAAGGGGATGTATTGTATGATCAACAAAATGTGATCAGATAGAGCATATTTTCTGCACGGGATTTTTCGAGAGCCTGACCTCTCCTCTAAAACTCTAAAACGCATGTGAAAGTTTGAAAAAAAAATAAAATGAAAGTGAGAAGAGAGAAAAGTCTTTGTAGGTGTCTGATTTCAGCATAATAGATGGACTTTTTTTCACACTGTGAATCTTACTTCATTAAATTTAAACCATTCACATTTTAGAGATAATCATGAACAGTGACCTCTAAAACTTTAGAACTCTGTCTTGTTACTGTCAACGTATGTACCATCATCGACTGAACCTAAGTTTCATGTTTCTTTAGTATTTTTTATTAATTACATTGCATTAAGTGACACAGTTTTATAGGCACTGGGATTCTCCCAACCCCTCCCCAAATCCTCTCCCCCCATGGTGGATTCCTCCACCTGTTGCATTACCACAGTTCAAGTTCACATGAGATTCTTTCATTGCAAGCTTATACCAAGCATAGAGTCCAGCTTCTTATAGTCCAGATTAGTTCAGTGGCTTGTTGGGGTGACCATCTCTGGTCTGAAAGTAGAGCCGGCAGAGTATCATCCCGATCAATTAAAAGCCCCAACATAACATCCGCAACAATTTATAACGTTATAGTATTAATTGGCATAGTATTGAGTAACCAACATGTTAAAAAAAATGCAGGTTCTTTACCACATCCTGCGACCCCTTCATTGACATATCTCATACATTTGTCATTTTACTACCCAAACTAATTTCAGAAAAAGGTGTAACGGATTCCTGTAATTTGCTTTAAGTGTTTCAGCATCTATTTTCTACTTTTGAGAGTAAACAATGCCTTCAGTCTAGTTCAGAATAGTTACAGTGTTAGCTAAACCTCTCCAGATGTTTATATGCTTCCGAAGTAATGATTAACAACCATCAGTGAAAATGAAATTTCATTTTAGTTTTTGAATTGTTACCTTTGTCCTTGCCTGTAACAGCTCTGTAATGGATTCTGCTTCTCATTTTTTCCAATTATGTCCATAATGCTAATGCCTTTAGGCTTCAAATGTCCTGTGAATCTTTTTCTGACCACCTCTTCAGGCAATTATTACAAAGTTCAGCTTGTATTACTATACTCCGTTTGTTGCATCTGCTCATGCTTGGCAGTGGTTCTAAGTACTGCTTAACTCTACCTTGCTTTCTGACATTGCCATTCGTTCCTTACCTTTATTCCTTTTGTTAACAGAATATAATCTCCTCTATCTGTATCACTCTCATTGAAATTATTATGCTAAATCTGTTACTTCAGTAACTATACAGTAATTCATTCTTGAGTGATAGTGTAACCTTATAATTCATTCTTTCATAGAGTTAATTTAAACAGTTAATGTAGTCACATACATATATATAAGAAAACAATAGGCATCAATACAGCAGTGATAGTTTTATGCAACATATTAAAACATGATTATAGTTCTATTAAAATAAGATAATTCTAACTAATGAGCTTTTAAAGTTCACAGATAAAAATTTTGAGACTGAATTATGTACAATTGAGAAATAAGAAATTACAGTGTTATAAATATTTTGCTCTTAAGGAATTTTCAATGATTTGTACTTTATAAAAGTTTAATTATTTTAAGTTTGAAAGTGGCATATATGATTTGGAAGACAGTTATGTTATAAAACAAACATACATTTTGTAATATTCAAGCAGTATTAACATCTGTCTTAGTGGACATTTATTTCATTTTGTTGAAGACATTCAAGATCCTTTCTTCCACCTTTTGTTAAGAAAAATGTGCAGTGTGTTATCTTTTTCATTGTCACCCTACTATGCAACATAAATTTCATTTTTAGCTAAGATAGTGAGATTTTTGTCAACCTTACCTGTGTTATTATTTTTGCTTATCTACATGCTTGTTTTCATTCTAGTTGCTGCTTCTCTGCCCTATTTCTCCTTTGTGCCTGCATTGCGCCCCCATTTCAGTCACAGACAAGTAGTCCTCTGATGAAAAGTTCTCTACAAATTCTATACCTTGGGCTAATATTTAGTCTACCTTGTGAGCACTCAGTGTCTATAAAACCAAACAATACCTGCTGGGGAGCTCTATTCTGGGATTCCAGTATTTTTGTCTGAATCATTATAGGAAGATCACTTGTTTTCTCAAAGGGTTGACTTCTTCAGTGTAAAAAGTAATCATAACTGAGCCCTTGTTTCTTACATAGACAGATTTCCTTGTCAGAAGTGGAGCATGAAATTTATCAGAAGGAAAGCTGTGATAAAGTTATGGAAAAAGTAATACCTCCTGTGAAACTGTTCAAGCAAAAAAATGTTAATGTCCTATGATACAAAGAAATGTAATTCTATTAAAAGCCACAATCTCATGTGTGCTTCCTGTCAGAATCCATTCTGACAGGAATTTATATGACTGCTATCATATCTTAAATTCATTTTAATTCCTACTCAGTTTTCTCACTGAATAGATTTATAATTATATTCTCTGTCATATCCAAAGTAAAAAGAAGTCTTTTCAGATGGGTTGTTGAAAAGAGAAAAAATTTGGTCTGTAGCCCAAAGAGAGTGGTCAGAAAGGGGAGAATACCAGTGCTTCAACTTCAAACTTCTCATCTTCAGCAACACAAATTTTGTTTCTATTATTATGTATCTTAGACTACTTGTAATGTATACTCTCATGATAATCACAAAATGCCACGAACTAAGGAGTTTATGAACTACCAAAGTTAAATCCTCACAGTTCTGGAGACTGGAAATCTTGCAACAGTGACCAAGTGTCCTCACATGATGCTGTGTCTTTGTGTCTGATCCTGGACAGCCTGCTCTGTGTTAGCACAGCATGGTAAAGTGAGAGGTCCTTCCAGTGATTCCTCTATAAAAGTATTACTTTCATTCATAATAGTTATGCTTTAACGTACTGACAATTTCATAGAGGCCCTGGCCTCCCAACAATACCATTTGTGGGGTTAGGATTTCTACTACAAGATTCTGGTTGAGGGCAGGGTGGGGCACCTTTGGTCTTCTGTACTAAGTTTATTACTACTTAGTTTGTTTTATGATTATTTTTGTTCAATTTTGAAATTTTAGGTTTGATATTGTTTACATACTTGAGAGGGATGCATGCCCATGTGGACTTCTGATTAGGGTGGGGAGGGTCAGGCATGGAGTAAGGTGGGTGAGATATTTTTCACACATTTTTTTTCTCTTGTGTCGGCAGAGGAGTGGGTCTACCCCTTTCAGTCAGACTACATCTGTGCTTGGGGATGTGGGATGGCCATTTGATGATACCCTAGGGACCCTGATCTGGGAAAGAGTGTTCTGAGGTTGTTACTTAAGTAGTTTTGATGGCCTGGAGACATTGTCTGTTTCATTGCTCCAGGATTTAGAAAATCTTTTCAATAGTGCATCCACAGACCCAGGGACAAACTATTAAGCTTGGCCAGGAAAATCGTCCAACCTGTTTTGCTTTCCATCCTTAGTTGAGGCAGTTGATGCTCCCTAGTGGCCTAGATGAGCTGGCTGTCATGGCTCTCAGGTGATCTGGACATGCTTTCTGCATCACAAGTATCAGCTACTGAGGAGGCCCAATCCCAGCACATTTACTTCAAGGTAGGACCAAGCATCCTATGATTTTTCCCTTTGGCAAGAATATGAGCACAGCAGTCCACTGCATGGTCAAATTGATCAGGTTGGTCTGTCACCTGTGCCAACCAATGTACTTATTGATGGATGCAGCTTGGTCAGTTTTACCTCAGCCCAATATATCATATGAACCCATGAGTGCTCTGGCCCAGCCCTGTCAACCAATTGCAGACCAATTCGTCACAAGTACCAGTGGATTCCATGGCCTAGTTGGGGAACCCCCTCCCCTGGCCCAGTAACTCCCAGTAGTCCTGCCTCTAGCCCCACATCTTGTGCCTGCCTGGGAATACTCTGTCCAGCCAGGCATGACTTATACCCAGTGCCAACACTTGCTAGCTAGTGCTGCAGCCCAGCTCAGCTTGCCTATACACCTCTAGCCCTCATGTATACTAGTGGTTCCAGAAGCCTGGTCCAGCCTGGCTAGCCTCCAGCATTCCTGTGAACTGGCAAGTGCTGCATTCAACAAGGCCGGGCCTGTATCCTTTTTTTTTTTGGCTCTCATTCATGCCAGTGTGAGTTGTAAACTGACCATCCCTGGCTTTCTGAGAGACCCAACTCACACATATGATAGTGGAAGCTATAGCTCAGCTAAGTCTAGCCTACTCCTAGCCCTGGCTCTAGTGCTCACCAATAGCAGCTGTACCTAAAAAGGAAGTTCCCTATCAGGCCTGCTTCCAGCCTTGAATGCACTAATGGATGCTGCTTCCCATACTGATATGGTCAGCTCCAAGTCCTGTAACTCATCAGTGGGTACTGTGGTTGACTGGCTCTCTCACATCTATTCCAGCTCTCATCAACAGGCGTTACATCTACAGACCTGGCTGTTGCAAGTGGGTGCAGACATACCCCCATCCCAGCTTTATGAGTGCCAGCAGGTCTCCAAGCAAGTTTTCCCACAAGGGCAGGTGCCTACCCTGACCCAGACATGCCCTCCAATTTCCTCTCTCTCTTTGTCTCAGCTCACTCACCTACTTGTCAGTTCAGTAGCTCCTCTCTTCCATGGAAGACCCGAGAAGTCATGCCCTCCCTGTCGAATATGCCCTCAGCTGTTTCCCAGACTTCCTTCTCCTGGCATTGTGCAGCACTTCTTCCTGGGGACTGGGTGACTGGGCCTGGGGTTCTCCACCTTCCCCATTATATTTAAGATAGAAGGAGCAGGAGGAGGAAGACAAAGAGAAGAAGAAAGGGGGAGAGAAGAGGAGGAAGTGAGAGAGGAGAAACTCTACTGGCATAATGGTATAATTAACACAACATAACATTAGCCACACCCAGAATGCCTGCCTGCTACTGCCTGCTTTTCTCCCAGCAGTGTAACTCTTGCCTAGGTACAAGGCAACCTAGACAGTTAACTACATGTGGGGGCTTCATAATTTCAAAAAGAAAATGTTTTAGAAGTCTGCTTTATTTCTGGCTTCAATAATCTATAGTAATACAGCATAGCTATTTTTAAGCAGTGAGAAAGTAGTTCAGCTTTAGTATCTGAAATAATAAATGATTTTTCCAAAATATCCTTCAAATTTCTTGCATCTTACCCAAAATACAGAATAAATGTCAATAGAATATTTTTTATAAAATTGTGTATGAGGCTACAGGCATTGTGAAAAGTCTCTTTTCAAATGTATCCTCAAACTGTATTCATTGACATTTTAAAATGGAGCAACACACAATCCTGTATGTCTTCACAAAACAGTGGTGTCTTTATATTTCTTTGCTTGTGATAATTCCTATGCTCTCTTGATCTTCTGTATTAATTCTCTAACTCTTCTTGGTCATCTGCTTTCTATATTTTATAAGCAGATCTTACCCTGCATCCTTCTCCTAGTCTCATACACACAGACCCCTTAGATTCTGAAACAATCTTGGTTGGACACCTGAGTATAATTTCTGCATCAGTGAGCTAAAAACTTCCAGACAAGCAGCCATGTGTACTATTTCAAGTTTTGTTTTGTTGTTTTAAAGAATAGAATAGAATCTCTAAGGAACAATGGCCATTAAAAGAGGAACAGATTGATAGAGGAGGCAAAGCAGGATGAAGGATAACTCTAGAAATAAACTTATTTCAGGTTGAACATCTGTTGGGAGCCACAGACTTACAGGCCTTAGACTTGGCACGCCTGACAGCCTGTTGCATTGCAAAGCCTGCCTTGGGCAAGCAGGGCCACAGCAAGCAGGATATTAGGCCCGAACACCCTGTGTACAGCAAGCAGAATAGAACCTCCACCCTTGTTTCTTTTCAAATGTTTAGGTCCTCCCCTGTTTCAATATAGATGATTAGTTCCTCCGCTATTTCAATATAGATGATTAGTTCCTTCCCTGCTTCCAGGAAACCTCTTCCCTTTCGCTCCTCCCCTAGAGAAGAAGTTAAGAGGAGTGAAACAAACAGCAGGAGGCACGCTCTTCTACCAAGTACCTGTGTCCATGTGTTTCTTGGACCAGTAGCCCGGGGCTAGCCGTCCAGCATTCCCAGTCCACCCTCAGGGTTTGAGTGTGGTGTCCTGCAGGTCCGTACAAACATCCAATCGCTTGCCATCATTCTGTTTCTGACAATCTTCTACTCATTTTTAAGTTTTAGTTTATGGTTTATTTTTCCAGAAGAAATTTTCTGACATCTCACCAGTTCAGGGAGATACAATTGATATGGACATATTCTTGTGACAAATTGGATTTCTAAGATATTTTTATAACAGTTGTTCCTTTGCTTATCTTTCTTTTTCATTGCTTTTTGTGAGGGCAGAATTCCTGTCTGCCCTGTTGCTTGTTGTGGAAAATACAAAAATTGCTACAAGTTTCTTCCATAAAAAGAGCTTAGCGGAATGACCTTGTACTTTCAGTGCTCGGGAGGTGAATACTAGACTATGACTTGATCTGGCTTGTGATGTAATCTATTAATCAATAATTCATGAGACACTGATTGCATATGATCACCTGAGATTGTTAATATCCATCTTATCACTGTTATTACTACTACCCATCGGTAACAATGATCTAGTCCATACTGTACTCCCATTTGAACCACACGGGTCATATGCTAGCATTGATTTTTTTGCAGGAAGATATTGAACACTTTTCTGCACCACCCTAGCATCACATTGATACTCTTGTTATGAATTTGACAACACCGTGGAGACGAAGATTCAGTATTTCATTTTATTTAAAAACATGACTTAGCTTATAGATGCATGAAAATCTCAAGTGATACAAAGTTTTCTTTGCATCTAATTTCTTCACTCTACCTTAACGGCTCCATGTTGAAACTCCTGGTCTAGCTTGCTTGAAGGTAAAAGAGCCAGGAAAATTGTGACTCAGCCGAAATCAACTTCAGCCATGTGAATGATAATATCTGTTTCCTACCGCTGAACTATTTTGAAGTTGCTCCTGTGTGGCAGCAGGGGACTCCCACAAGGAAGAGCATAGGCCCTCCTGAGATAACACTAATTGAGATCCCATAAAAAGAACGAAATGAAACGGTGATAAATCTGTGTTTTTTATTAGGCGTAACTTACATAAGGAAAAGCATTGTAGCATTCAATCTCACAGAAACTAACATCAGGGATGCTATAACCAGGTATCTGCATTGGATCATGCTTAATTTATAGGAAGGTTTAAGAAATTGCCTCATGGAGGTGGACAGTTTAGTTTACTGTTTTGTGGAAAACCCTAAATTTTTACCTGTGATACTGTGATTGTCCAGTCTTGCTGATGTGGGTTCAATCCTACAGGAAAGATGCAGCTGGCTTAATAATAGGGTAGTGAAGAGATTTTATTTCTTAGAACAGAGAAGAAAATAGAGCATGATAGGGACACACAAAGTCCCAGGCTTGCCAGCCACAGTGTCACCTCCGGCTGATTATAGCATCCTGGGAAGTATAGGAGAAACACCATAAATGGTCCCAGAATCACGAGTCAGTATAATGATTATTATTTCAAGAATGTATGAAGTGTGAAGATTTGTTTTGCCTCAGTAGAGAAATAATGTTCTGTTGTGTTCAAAGTGCTTGTCAGGAGTTCCCAAGGCACAGCAATGAAAAACATGAATTAACCTTCTATTTATTTTTGATAAACTTTGGTCTTCATTCTCTGAATAACACCTACCCTGAATTCCCACATGAATACCCACATACACCTATGAATTCCACTATTACCCTTGCATACTGGTTGCTTCTATTTCTTGTCAAGTTTGATATTTTCCAAACTCTATTGCCTTAATTCCAAGTGTGAGAAGGAGAAAGTTGGATAACTGGTATGACAGAAACGTTTCTAAGATGCTTTATGTTAGATGCATAATGTATTTTGATTACTTTAAAATAATGTCTCTTCTTTTTAAATTAGATATCTTAGATATTAAATTAGATATCATAGAAAATATATTATAGGTTCAAGGACAATGAGTTGGAAGCTCATTGATCATGGCATGCTATGGGATTCTTATGAAAGGTTTAATGATGCTGGATTGCAAAGCTCAATAAGGTGAGAGGAAGCAGAGTAGGAGACTGTTGCCAGAAAGATGTATGAAGACTCTGCTTTAGAGATCTTTCAATGTCAACCTAACGTGTTTAACATGGATTCCATAAACAAGAGGAAGTCATTGCTAATTTTTCAAAATAAGAATAAAACAATCTAACTACATTTAGGAAGATAATTCTAGCCACATCGTAAAGCATGAAAGCAGGAACTGGAATAATTCAACTAGAGGACATTTGCCACAATCCAATTGAAAGATGATTATGTCCTGCATTGAGCTAAAAATACAGGTATGGGACAATAAGCCATGGAGGCAGAGGAATGCCTTTCCAAAGCAGAGGATCGCCACCATGCCATTCCAACATGCTTATCCAACAGAGTATACCTTCAGGCAGGAAGAAGAGCAGCTTCCACATATGTGACGGAAATGTAACCGCAACACCCACTGTCTATTTTGTAGTCCAGTTAGCAGTGGACATCAAAATTCAGAGAGATAAATTATACAATAAAATCAGTAACAATGTTAAGTGAAAACCTAAGTATTATGATCATGAATAAGCAATATCAATTCAAATGTACAAAACTGTCCCTCTATTGATCAACAAAAAGAGCAGTACACATTTTTTTGTCGTGATATAAGGTGAAAACATCATGACTGTTACTGCAGACTAGAATGTTTATAATGAGCATTTCTTAAATAAAGGAGTAAGTCCGTAGGTTTACTCAGTGTGCAGCTGGGTAATGCAGACATTAGTATCTTGCAGTTTTTGTGAGCAGTGTTCTTCTCCAGATATCAAATCCATCCTTAAAGTCAATTGTCTGTGTCTTGTGACAGTAAGCTAGGTTCTGTCATGCAGATAGATGATTTACACACTTGAGGATGCCATTTTGAGTAGTGTACTTAATATTTCACACTTCAGTGATGCCCAAAACTGTTTTTATAGCATTTAGGGATTTTATTTTTTTCTAGCAATGTTATTTATGAACCCAAAATCTATCTTGGCAAGGCTAGTCATTCCAGAAACCTCGCTGGAAATTGTCCCAGTGTTAATTTTGTTTAGGGGAAAATTCTTAAAGGATGATAAATGCATTGTAATATAATAACCTTATCCTTTCATCTATCATGTTGTTAAATCAAATTGCAAGTGTTGCATTAATGTGATGAAATGCCTTCTGCTTCCTTTTTCTTTAAGTCATTTAAGAGCTGAAATCAAATGAGAAAATTGGGCCTGAATAAACAAGACTGCAAAATATTTAATATATATGTATCCACCAGTAAATTAAAAACAAAACATTGCTCATACATCTTTGAAATAGAAAATTATGCACAGCATATTAAATGCTGTCTTGAATGTGGGTCATAAAGAGAGTAACAGACACTTGGGTCCTGTTTTTTTTTGGGGGGGAGCTTTTCTGATATTCTGTATCAACACTGAATATTTGGATGAGGATTTAGTTCCTTATATCCACAGATATATGATGACAAAGGGAATGTCATTACTTGCAGTAGAGCCATCACCTTTCATTGTGCATTCCCTTGTACATTGATGGCATTGTAATTAGTACTTCTCCAAATTGAGCCATTATTTAGGGAGAAGTATTGTTCAAATGTTGACAAACAATAGGCTGTGGCAAAAAAAAAAAATGCTCTGAAAACACTCATTCTTTATATTGAAACCCCCTTTTTAAATGCTTCTCTCTCCACAGGGAATAACAATGGCAGAGTTTATTATTTACACTGGCATCATACTCTGATAGAATGCCGTGATGCTTCCCAGGAAATGAGTTAGGTCATAACCCACATATGTAGATTAGACAAGAAGTTGCAACACAAAAAGAAAGCCCCTGGCTGTACCGTGAATTTTGTTAAAACATTAGTTGTAATCTGCAATGCAGATATGAAAAGAAGAAAAGTGACATTTAAAAAGCACAGGTTTTGAAGTCGAATTTGCTTGTGTTCTAACCACTGTGTTGCACCCATTAGTCATATGACCTTAGGTAAGTTAACAGATCTCCCTAAAGTTTCTGTAAAACATAATTCATGTAGATTTCATAAGGCTTATCTATGAGGATTAACTGAGTCAATTAATACATAGGATGTGCCTTGAACACAGCTTAATGTAGAGAAAGGAAGATGTAGATATTTAGACTCTTTTTCCCTATTCTTTTATTTGACCTCATAAGGCAGGAAACAAACTTTCCCATTGCTACGAGTGGTGCTGTCTATTTATAAAGTGGAAAACAGCACTGAAATGATCACTGATTGTTCAGTGGCTTTGTTATTCTTCCTTTGATCTCAAGCATATTCCTACAATTGAAAAATCATCCTGTATACTCTTCATTCAATATAATAAATTAGAGTTCACAAGTAGCAAGAACCTCATAAAGAATGTATTTTAAATTTTTGAATAATAATAGTGAGACCGTTGTTAATATTGCACCAGTAATACTAAAAAAAAAAAAAAAAAAAGAGTTGATAGAGTAAAAAGAATGAAATTTAAACAACTTCACCTATTTTATATAAAATTTATCTCCTTGTAAGAAATGCGGTCTTTAATTTTATGAGATATTTTAAACGTTATGAGTGAAGGAAACTCCTTCATTTTCAGAATTATTGCTGTGTTTATTCACCTTGCTTATATGGAAATTTCATTGCCCTTGAGTGTGATATGTGCAGGGGATTGAGTACATTCACTTTAAGTTACAGTCATCTGCTCTTTGTGCAATTTGCCACCCAAGGACTCCATACATTCCAGTTTGTCCTCAGCAAACGTTCTGTTATCACTTGGACTAACTCAACAAACATTTCTGGCTCTGTTTCCAAACATCAGTGATTCTATAGACAAAGAGCAGAGAGAAGAGTTGCGGCATCATCAGCAAATGACTCTATTATAGCTGATGCGTTTTATTTAAAAGTTGAGTTCCTCTCAAAGTTTAACATTTGCCAACATACACTATGTATTCTGTGCTGTAATCAGCGGGGAATTTACACACTTTTCCATCTTAGTTCTTGCCTTTCACTTTTGATGTCTAGGGTACTGGAATCTAAGATTTATCTTTCCTTTAAACCAATTAACTTATTATTATTAAAATATTTTACAATAGTTTCTTATTTTATAATTGTTTCAGAAATAGTTGAAAGTATCTTTATTCCTAATTGATACACATGTGGATTTTATCAAATATGCTAATTTTAAAGTATGAATTTAAAGTGTTTGAAGATACACAAATTGCTCCATATGGTTAAAATCCATTGTATTTCCTTATGTACACTTGTAACATTTATCTCTTTTTCTGTCTACAATTTATCTACATTTAACATGTTTGGGCATTTCATCGCATGCTACCTTTGTTGTGGTAAAAGAGCACGGCTTTGCTTGAAAGCTTTTCTCTGACATTTTCTATTGTCTCAAAACATAATGTTACAGCTGGCTCTTGTGCTCTTTCTTTGTCACATTCACTTCATCTTTCATTTCTCATCACATTTTTCTTTTTTTCTCATTTTCTGTGAGCCTTAGCAGCTGGTTAGATCTCAGACCTTGGAGAAAGTTCTAGAAATAAAAAAGTAAACCAAAACATCCAGAACACTGTTTTTTAAGACCCTTTTAATCCTCCTGCTTTCTTTGATTCAGTTCCCAGTGCTTACCCAGTTCTTTTTAAACACTATGTGAAAGGAGATAGATAGATAGATAGATAGATAGATAGATAGATAGATAGATAGATAGAGACAGAGATAGATAGACAGATAGACAGACAGATTTTTCCTGGGAAGATAGGTTTACAGAGAGAGGAGAAACAGACATGGAAAGATCCTCCCCAGGTGGCTGACATGGCCAGAGCTAAGTCAATCCAAAGCCAGAAGCAAAGAGCCTCCTCCAGGTCTGCCTCATGGGTGCAGAGTCCCAAGGATCTGGGCAGTTCTGCACTGCTCTCCCATGCCATAAGCAAGGAGCTGGAATGGAAACGGAGCCGCCAGGACAGAAACCAGAGCCCAGAAGGCATCCTGTGCACGCAAGATTAGGATTCTAGCCATTAGGCCATTGTGCACAGCCCTAAAGCACATACTTTTAAGTTAATTTTGGCAGCTTCTCTTCGTTTTGTTTATTCAAACAAAAAAGTCTTTGCTTTTCACTAAGGGATTTCAGTTGCACAAAGAATTGAAAACACACATTGGCCATAATGTTAAACTTGTGAAACAGGCATTATAATTTCGTGCAACCCATTGTTGATTTCCTTTTATAGTCTCAATCCTCATAATTTTCAAAACAGCCCACATAACAAATTGTGTATACTTGTTGAAATAAAATGTTGAATACAAAATAAGCACTTACTTTATGCTAGGACCTGACATAAACGTTTCCCGGTTAAAACCTATCACAATAGTAAATTGTAAATGTTACTCTTACTAGTATTTTTATCATTACCATCATCAGATCCTTCCATTTATCATTTTTGGTGCAGATTTTAAGAGAATACATAAAATTAAGCCTGAAAGTAATGACAATTTTAGGCATTTTAATATATGAAACCAATGTGGTCTATTCTTTTATTTCCCAAATCTTACAGCATATCTTCTCCCTATTGTGCTATCTTGGATTACCTTTTCTTAATGATGTTTTAAAGATGTATTATTTTATTCACCTGGCCAGTCTTTATTTTAGAATTTAAAAAAAAAAAAAAACCTCAACTTATAGGGCCCTGCACAATAGTCTAGTGGCTAAATGCTTGCCTTGCACAAGCCGGAATCAATATGGACACTGCTTCATGTCATGGCTGCTCTGCTTCCCATCCAGCTTCCTGGTTGTGGCCTGAGAAAACAGTTGAGGACAGCCCAAAGCTTGGCACCCTGTGTCCTCATGGGAGAACTAGAGGAAACTTTTGGCTCCTGACTTCAGACTGGCTCAAATTTGGCCATTTTGACGACTGGTGGAATGAACCAGCAGACAAAAGATATTTTTTTTTGGTAAGGTTTATTTATTTTTATTGCAAAGTCAGATATATAGAGAGAGGAAAGACAGAAATAAACATCTTCCATCCAGTGATTCACTCCCCAAGTGACCACAACAACCGTAGCTGTGCCAATCCGAACCCAGGAGCCAGGATCCTTTCCGGGTCCCTCATGTGGGTGCATGGTCCCAAGACTTTGGGTCATTTTTAACTGCTTTCCAAGGCCACAAGCAGGGAGCTGGATGGGAAGCATGGCTGCCGGGATTGGAACCAGCTCCGATGTGGAATCCCGGCACGTTCAAGGCAAGGACTGTAGCCACTAAGCCACCATGCCGGGCCCTGGAAGATCTTTTTCTCTGTATATCCTCCTTTCTGCAAATCTGCATTCTCAATAAAAATAAATACATATTTAAACAAACAAACAACAAATCTGACTTCGTAAATGAGATCTGGTACACGATTTCATGTCTTTTTTCTCCCCTTTTATTTTAGTGTCAAAATTACACTATCTCAAAAAAAAGTCATTTCTCTTCCTAACTGCTAAAATAATATGCCGGATTATTTTGAAATGTCTGTTGGTATTTTTCAGTAAAATATTCTGCAAGAACTTCATCAACCATTTCTAAATTTCTATATCTGTTTGATCTGAACAATGGGAGAAGGATAGGAATGAGGCTCAGAGAGGAAGGGGCAGGAGTAGATTGCTAATTCCTTAAAAATTCTGATATTTCTTCCCCTTTCCCTGTTATTTCTTTTTTTTCAAGATTTATTTATTTTATTGGAAAGTCAGATATGCAGAGAGGAGGAGAGACAGAGAGGAAGACCTTCTGTCCGATGATTCACTCCCCAAGTGAGCGCAATGGCTGATGCAATGCCAATCCGAAGCCAGGATCCAGGAACTTCTTCCGGGTCTCCCACACAGGTGCAGGGTCCCAAGGCTTTGGGCCATCCTCGACTGCTTTCCCAGGCCACAAGCAGGGAACTGGATGGGAAGTGGAGCTGCTGGGATTAGAACCCGCGCCCATATGGGATCCTGGCACATTCAAAGGGAGGACTTTAGCTGCTAGGCCAAGCCGCCGGGCCACTGTTATTTCTTTTAACAATAACATCCATCTATGCACTCTGTGAATTTTTTGGCTTTATGTTTTCCTTTGCCTAAAATGAGATACTTATGCTAAACTAAATTTCATTCAAATATTTGCAGGTATTTTAAATTTTTATTTTTAATAATGTATATCTGCTGACATAAATATGTCATTGTAGACACCAAATTGTTAAATTTTGATGTTTTCAACAATTAATTGAATAAGTGTCTTCTTAGGGCCTGACGTGGTGGCACAAGTGGTTAAAGGTCCTCGCCTAGCATGCCCGGGATCCCATATGGGCGCCGGTTCTATTCCCTGCAGCCCCGCTTCCCATCCAGCTCCCTGCCTGTGGCCCGGGAGAGCATTTGAGGACGGCCCAAAGCTTTGGGACCCTGCACCCGCGTGGGAGACCCGGAAGATGCTCCTGGCTTCGGATCGGCATAGTATCGGCCCGTTGCGCTCACTTGGGGAGTGAATCATCGGATGGAAGATCTTCCTCTCTGTCTCTCCTCTCTGCATATCCGCCTTTCCAATAAAAACATAATAAAAATAAAAGATCTTCCTCTCTGTCTCTCCTCTCTGCATATCCGCCTTTCCAATAAAAAAATAATAAAAATAAAAGATCTTCCTCTCTGTCTCTCCTCTCTTCATATCCGCCTTTCTAATTATTTTTTTATAGGACTTTATGCTATTCTCTGATCCTTTCTCAGGCTGTTAGCAGGGAGCCTGATGGGAAATGGAGCAGTCAGGACACAAACCAGCACCCACAGGGGTTGCTGGTCCGTGCAAGGCTAAGAATTAGTCACTGAGCTATCAAGTCAGGCCCTGTGTGTGATTTCTAAAATGTTTATGAAAGAAAAATCTTTTCTAGCCTCAAATTTAGTTTTTTTAAAGTTGGAAATAACATTCCAGGATTCAAGGTTTTTTTCTTTCCACATTAGAAATATTATCTTCTTGTATCCACTGATATTGTATGTATGAATGATGAGTGATTCTTATTAATGTTTAAGTTATGTCCTTTAGCAATTTTAAACCATTATGATTAAAATTTTGGTTTGATATTTAGAAATTGAACATACTATATGGAGGTATGATGTTTTTAAAAAAAAACTATTCTTATTTGATAGCCTGTGAACTATTCAATCATATTTTAACTCTAAAATACTGCTTTTATTTATTTGTGCTTATGCTTCTTTCTATTAAATTCATCTTTTAGTGACTCATAATAGCAAATTTTGCATTTTTCCACATATGTATGTTATTGGTTCTCTACTGGGATATTCCGCCTTCTAGGGGTGCTTGTAATTGTGGCTTTCACACTTGGTGATATTTTGGAATCTCATGTATAGAAATAAGGGAATTTTTAAGCATAGCATAAAATACAAGACAGCTCCAAACCATAAAAGTTACACAAAATATTGCCAAGGTTGATGTGTGCCTTTAGTCTTAATTACTAGCTCAGTGAATTTCTATTTCTATTTATTATTATGTAATTACAGGCTCAGATTTTTCTCTATTATAGAATTCTTCATATCTTCATCCCTTTCCCTTAGTATTCTGCAGGTATTTATTATCTGTTTAAAAATTTCTGTTCTGATCAACTAGTTCTGGTTCTTATAATATACTTTTTAAAAGAAAATTTAGCTAAGAAAATACTCTCTTAGACACACACTCTGCCATTCTGATGATCAGATTCCAGATCTAAGAGTATACAGTGGAGAAGTTTGAGAGGAGTGGTATTCTGGAACCTCTTGCTCAGTCCTATTATTGGCAAAATGCTTTGACCCATCTTCTCCCCAGTGCAAGTGTCTCTGACACTTGGAAACTCAGAGTATCTTTATCTTAGGCATTTGTCTGCTAGCAAATCCATATTTGCTGTGATATGTCACTAATCGAGTCAATGGGAGAAGCAGAAGTAGAAATAGTACTCAAACTACACAGTTACAACATTACCACCAGGGCAGAAAAGGTGATTCACTAACTGGAATAGAGAAAGATCCCAACCAGATCACCTGCCTACAGCTTAGCTCATGCAGGCTTTCCACTTAGCTGTGTCCTCACCCTTTTTTATTTGCAATTAACAGTATGTAGTCTTGAGATGTAAGCAAAATACTTGTTAAGTGTAAAATTAACTGGATAGTAGGTAGCAACTACTGCTAAATGTAAAATGATAAAATGTACTGTCTTGAAATATGCAGAGGATCCAACAATTCCATTTGATTCTTTGGTACAGCAAGTAGAACTAAGAGAAGAAAGATTAGGAAAATATGATCATCATAATTAGACATGTATCTATGAAATACTTGGAAATCTGCTCTATGTATATTGATCAAATTATAGAAAAAGAGTAATAGCTAGAAGGTCACACCACAATTCCCTAGAAAAATGTTAACAATTGGGGCCTGGCGTGATGGCACAGTGGTTAAGGTCCTCGCCTCGCACGCCCGGGATCCCATATGGGCGCTGGTTCTATCCCAGCAGCCCTGCTTCCCTTCCAGCTCCCTGCCTGTGGCCCGGGAAAGCAGTCAAGGACGGCCCAAGGCTTTGGGACCCTGCACCCATGTGGGAGACCCGGAAGAGGCTCCTGGCTTCGGATTGGCTCAGTTCCGGATGAAAGATCTTCCTCTCTGTCTCTCCTCTCTGTATATCCGCCTTTCCAATAAAAGTAAAATAAATCTTTTTTAAAAAATGTTAACAATCAATTATTAATTTGTGTTAATTCTGTTTTGTAAAAATATATCTCTAGACGACACTCATGTATTCATATATTCAGTCCCATTGACTTTTATCTTAATTAGGTCAAAATTATATTTTACCTGAAAATCTGATATTGGCCTCCAAGTTGTTTTTCTCCTCCGATTTATACACAACTCTGTTTTTACGTTTCACACTGTCACTTGTGTATTCTTTATAATATGAGCACTTTTTCATGGCACTTTATTTTTTTGTAAAATCTTTCTAAGCTTTCCTTTGTCCTCAAATACAAGCTCTTTTTAAAATGCAACAATACTTGTTCTAGCCCTTTGTTTTTCTGTCCTTCTTACTTCACTTTGTCCTTAGAACCCAGGATTTATTAAGGTTCCTTCACATACAACTTTCTTCCCTGGATTTCCATATATTATTTATCATAAACATTGAGTTCCTTACTCACCTCTCCTGGTAATGTCTTGGAATGTAAGTTTAAATCCCCAAAGAATTGCATGATGAAACAAAGCACATGGTCCTTTAAAATATGTATCACATTGTAAAGTGCATTTCACTTATTCTTCAGCTTTCGCTGAAGCTATTGAAAGTATAAGATTTGTGAATGGGGGCGGTGCAAAGCCTTATTACAACCTGAGCACCCAGTAGGTTGGCTACACCATTTCCATGTTAAGAGAATGAGATTAATAAAGGAAAAAAAAAACCAGCAGAAAAATACTTCCATGCAGTAAATATACTGTTCTTGCTTGCTTTTCATCTTTATAAGAATGTGCTTGAGTAAGTAAGGAAGAATAAAAAAATCCCAAGAAATTGCTTGGTAAAAGCTGTGCATTAAAATCTTATTTCCTATCAGTAGTACTTTATATTACCTTTTTTGTTCACAGTTTTTATCTTTGGAATAGTGCACTCAAATGGTTTATTCAACTGGAGCTTTACTTTTATAGAGATGATTCTGTACTTCATAACCGCAGTGGAAGATCTCTTGAGGCCACTTCTAAAGTAGTTCACTGCTTAAGCCCCAGTCGCCACTCAGAGATAATTATCCCTGTGATTTATGTCTCACACAGAATCTTTGCTCAAGATAACCTTTCCCATTGACTTTTATTATGTAACTGTCAAAATACCTGGAGTTTTGGGGTCTGTGCATGCCTCTATGGATTCCACTTTGGTTTACTTACACATTTGATCATTGATTTGACTTTTCATATATGGGTCAAAGTATTCTACTTTTATTTCCTTCATTCTGGACAAAATTGTGAGTGATATGATTTGATTTTGATTGTTGTAAACTATTTGTTTTTCTGTTTTTAAAATGCCTAGCCTGTTACACTCTTAAAATATAAACACTCACCAACTTTCAATATAATTTTTAAAGATCTCATTCAAAACATTTTAACCTTTTGCTGAAAAAATCTACACAAAACTAAGTCATGATTAAATGAAATGCTAGATTTACATACAATACCAAGAGATTAATACAAACCATTGTGCTATTTGAGTAAGAAGTATTAAAATAAGGCAATTCATGTTCCCCAAAGGAATAATCCTTGCATTCATGGCCATTTTCCATCAAATAAAAGAAAATGTCTTAAACAAATGTTGTAATAAACAGCATTCAAAGAAACAATGCAAACCAGTTACAGGTTAGTTTTATGTGCAATATTACTCAACTTTATAGTCAAAACATAAAAAGACATTGCAGAATGCCATAAAAATAATCTTGCTCAGTGTTTTACATTATCAACATTGAAATTTTTTATTTTATCTTATTTTTTTTCTTTCACATTCCAAAAGTCATAGTTATGTGTTCAGAATTAGATTCTTGGTGACAATCACATCACATCAAAGCTATTTATCAACATGACCCCCACGGAAATTAAGTGATTTAAAGAACGTCTTTTAAGAAAACGTTGCAATATTCAGAAAATAAGGCAAATAAAGTTGGATCTAAGATAAATATGAATATTTGCTTCCTAATGTAATGCTGTATCCTTAAGGATTGCGCCTTTGATCCACAACAATCAAAAATAATAAGCAAAAATGTTACACAACTACTTCCTATATTTAGATACCTGTTTTATAAAATGATTCAGCATCCTAATTGTTATGTATTAAGCTAAGTTTTTTAAGGAGGTGTTATTAATAGATTGGATGTATTTCATTTTTCTCACGTTATAGCATTTATATTAAAATGTCTTATTGACAGGTTATAGATTCATATACCATTGATTAGGAGCCATGGGGAAGACAGATGCATTTTCTCAATATGATATATAAAATTTAAACACTCTTTCCTGTGATAGCAGTTTGTTTTGCATAGGAAGAGGAAGAAGTTTGGTTGAGGTTGAATGTCCACATCAGACTAAGATAGTTGATAAGCAGCAAAGTAGCAGCAAAGACATATTTGTATAATTTATTTATCTTTCTGCTATCAAGGAGAAATCAACTATCTTAATCTGAAGAACAAAAGTTGTAGATTTCTTATGAGAGTGTAAAGATGAATCATCTCTTACCATTAACTACATAAAGAAAGTTGGACATCACTACTGTCTCAGGAAGCATATTTAATAAAACAAAAGAGAATCAATGGCACTGTAGTTATTTTCCAAAATCAACTATTTCTTTAATCAATCTTAGTAACATACAGATCATCACTATTAACTCTTATAATTCAGAAAATCTGTGACATATTGTAATTTGTGAGTCAAAAGAAAGATTAAATTACCGTAACTTTGTTTCCTAAATACAAATGTAGTATTGAATTCCAATATCCATTACGGGTTATTCATCAGTTATGCCTCATTTATGATATTTGGCCAGTATTTGTTAACATTATTATAGATATATCTGTATTCATGTTTGTGCAATTGTAGTTATCTGCTTCTATTTGCATTTGGAAGAATTATATACTGAAATGATGTAGAGGAATTGACCTATAAATTCTTGATCTTTGAAAAAAGTCCTTGAAAAAAAATTTTTTGATATATATACTAACCAAAATGTCAGAATCTTCCTTTGAGTGAAAATGTTCAACCCCTAACTGCCAAATTAAGAGAATTATCTTAATTTGGTAAATGATGTCAAGCAAAAGCCAATTACTGCTCAAGCATATAGTTCTAAATAGAGTGCTTCATTTTGTATGCATGCACATATGGCTGGCATTTATTTTTGCTAGTGGTAGAAAAGAATTTTCTCCAAAATTGAATACAGTAAGTGCTTTCAACACCATTATAGTACTAAGTCAAACTTTGGCTATCTTAAATTTATTATTCATGGTTAACTGTTCATGTGCAACCACAATGCTCAGGATATGGTGTTATTTGCAATTGGTCTGAGACTCAGCTTTCAATCTAAAGTGCTATGAGAGCATTAGACACAGGCCAGTCACTTACCTAAACAGTGAGACCTAACAGCTGCTTTGCACAAAAACATGCCTCTCCATGAGTCTTTATTGTTTTCTACTTATACTTTGGAATAAGACAATCTTTTTGTGAATATTAATATATCCTGTTGTGAAAAAAAATGTCCTAGAAAATGTTTGTCTATCATTATTTGGAATTGGAGAAATTGAAAACAGTCTACATAAATAACAGCACTTGTAAATTTAGAAATGTGTGAAAATTTGGAAGAAATTATCTTTCTTGAATATGAATGACTTTATTTTTGATATATGAGATAACTTATATGAGGACTTAATACTATAACAATATCTTATTAGATGTATTTATTTCTCCAGTAAATGGCTTTATACATAGATAAGTAAATTCAGCTTCCTGTAACTCGGGTCCTTGTTCTTGACAATAGTGAAAAATAGCAACATTTCCAATTCTATGGTTTTATGTGTAACATTTTGTTATAAGTGTTATCGTTTTTTTCTCAAGTATTTTCTAAGGATCCAAAGGTTTTTATATCTAAATAGATTAAAAATAAAATATCATAATACTTTGAAAGCAGATTCCAACACTTCACAGTATGTCACCCCAATGTAAATATTCCTATTCATAATAAAATCAAATGCAGTCCTCTGGAACTAATCAAATGTAATATCGCATATTAGTTGAAAATATCTACACAGGAGCAAATGTAAGGTCTAGCAGTTAAGCTTCCGTTTAAGATACTCATGTCTCTCATTGAACTATCTGGGCTCATACCTGATTCCCACTTGTGATTCCTGCTTGCTGCTCTTGCAGATCCCCAGGGGCAGAAGTCACAACTCACTGGAGTTCCTGCCACAGGTGTGAATGATATCACTGGGGTTCCTGACTCATAATTTAGACATGGCAATATCTCTGTTTCTCTCTCCCTCTCAAATATAAAGAAAAACAAAAAATAAATTGGTCACACTGTCCTATCTTACAAATATTTTGTCAATTAGTAACTTATCTACCATAGGCTTCACATTTACAAGTGAAAACAAAAGATTACTATAATATCCGTTGGAAAGTAGTGATATGATATTTTCACCATGTGTTTTGGCTAAATTACCATCTTTTTTGCAACTATGCTATGGTGTCCCCTGGTTAAATTTTAATGACCCTGGGGTCAGCACTGTTATGCAATGGGTTAAACTACCTCCTGCCTCATCAACCTGCGGTACCTGTGCCAGTGTGTAGCCTAGGTGTCTCACTTTTGATCATCTCCCTGCTAATGCTCCCAGAAAAACAATAGAAGGCTGTCCAAGTATATGGGCCCTGTGCCAATATGGGAGATCCAGATGAGCTCTTAGCCTCTGGCCATTGCAGCCATTTAGGCAATGAACCATCAAATGGAAGATTGATCCCTCTGTCTCCTTCTCCGTCTCTGTGCAATGTTGCTGCTCAAATTAATGAAAAACTATAAAATATATCCAATAACACCTTTCCAACTGGCAAAGTTTGCTGTTACCATGCAGTTTTTTCCCTGTGACAGACTTTCCTAAAATGTACTAATGCTGATTTCTGCTCCTAGCCTCTCAATTCAGTTGAGCATTAAATGAGTTCAGAGGAAAGCCACCCTGGAATAAGATCATCCATAAAATCAAATATAACTAGATCTTGAAGAGCAAATTTGCCAAAGGCAAAATTGGCTGGCTAAGATGGTTAAATTGTATAAAAAATTCAAGTAAAAGTGTTTCATGCAACTCAGTAGGTAAACTTCCAACCACTTGATTCGTATCTTTCAAAAAATGTGCTATTAATAGTATAATTGTCTAATATTATGTAATTACAATGTATACTATATACTATTATACTATCACAGGATACTTTTTTTTTAAGATTTTATTATTTTTATTGAAAGGCGGATATACAGAGAGGAGAAACAGAGAGGAAGATCTTCCGTCCAATGATTCACTCCCCAAATGAGCGCAAAGCCTGTGTTATGCCTATCCAAAGGCAGGAGCCTCTTCCGGGTCTCCCATGCAGGTGCAGGGTCCCAAAGCTTTGGGCCGTCCTCGACTGCTTTCCTGGGCCACAGGCAGGGAGCTGGAAGGGAAGCAGGGCTACCGGGATAGAACGGGTGCCCATATGGGATCCCGGGGCCATGCAAGGCGAGGACCTTAACCACTGCGCCACTGCGCCGGGTCCTATCACAGGATACTTTTAACAGTATTCAGGAACAATGAAATGTTGTCTTCTTAGAGCATCCCTTCACACTTAAGTGTGATGTAAATACATGAGTATTTAGACTAGAGGGAATTTTGACTTTTGCATAAGATTATGTTTTAAGGATTGAAAAAAATAACAAACAAAATCTAGTTTTATCAACAAAATTTTCAACAAAAAGCCTACTACCAGAATGAAATGGCTTTTTCACTTCATTGTCCTTTACAATTTCACTCCTAAGAAGTATTCTCATTTGTTTACTTTTTGTCCAGAGATAAGCATGTTTTTACCACTCCTTTGCGGAAATAAACATATCAGCCAATCCTTGGCATTTGAAACAAACTCATATGAAGCTAAAGTTATACCATTTGTTTTGTTGAAATGTTGACCAAGGGGGCAGCACAGTAGCCAAGCAGTTAAAGTCCTTGCCTTGTATGCGCCATGATTCCTTATAGGCACTGGTTTTAATCCCGGGGGCCCCGCTTCCCATCCAGTTCTCTGTCTGTGGCCTGAGAAGGCAGTTGAGGGCAGCCCAAAGTCTTAGCACCCTGCTACAGTGTGGCAGACCCAGCAGAGGCTCTGGGCTACTGGCTTTGAATCAGTGCAGCTCCGGCCACTGCGGTCACTTGGGCAGTGATCATTGGATGAAAGATCTTCCTCTCTGTCTCTCCTCTCTATATATATCTGATTTTGCAATAAAAATAAATAAATCTTTTTTATTGTTAATAACATTGTATTATGTGATACAGTTTTATAGGCACTGGGATTCCCCCTACCCTCCCACAACCCTACCCCCATGGTGGATTCCTCCACCTTGCTGCATATTCACAGTGGAAGTTCAATTGGGATTCATTCATTGCAAGCATATACCTGGCATAGAGCATAGAGTCCAGCATCTTAAGATATATTGTCTGATCATGCTTAAATTAAAAAGCTGTTCTGTCCTTCATGCTATCTAGTGTTTCCAAATTGCAAAAAGCACAAAACAAATAAACAGAAGTGACAAGATGCACTTATCAGTGCATTTCTTGGCCATAGCTATCCCTACTTAAGACGTACTAAAGTAAACAGAGAATGGCTTTATATATTGCTACTGTTTGGTCTGCTCTACTCATGTATTTGCTCAACAAACACGTATGCACATAATTGCATGTGTCAGATATCACAGTGTGATTTTCCTAGATTACACAGGTACTGATGTCCTCTCAGTAGACTTAAGGAATCCTTTATTAGAATTGTACTTTATGGAGAATGGAAATGATGGAGGGTCCTTTCATTACTGTTTAATCTTGGGGTGTTCTTTTAAGTATAATAATGTAAAAGGCGAACTGATTTAATGTATTTCACAGGCAACGTTCTGATAACCATGCTTTCCTCCTTCTGTCTATGTCTCCATTACTACTCCTGACTTTTTCCTTTCATTATTTACCTGTAATTTTTTTCTGAAAAATAATTTTATGTTTATAATTTCAGGATTGATATAATTACTAACCATAGTATTCAATAAAACAAATAGAAAGATCACAGTTCCACCAAAATATAAAGTAGGAGTATAGGGATCAGTTAGCTCATAGGATGTCAATTTCATGCGTATACTTTTATTTATCTTGTATATTAACTAGCACACATCATAGAAACCAAATTTCTTTTTCTTTGGTGGCTGTAGCCCTTCAGCTAACCAAATGAATTCAATTGTAGCTATTTTGTTGCAAAAGAGGATTTCTTTCTGTGTATATATGTAGCTGATTCATTTCCCATAGTATATATGTATATAGATAGATGCATAAATATAGATGATAGAAATTGATATAGTTAGATATATAGACACATTTATCACATATTCTTTATGTAGTCATCAGTTGTGAGATATCTGGGATCATTTCATATCTTGGCTACAATGAATTGAGCTGCAGTTAATACAGAGATACAAATAAACTTTGTGTGCTGATTTTCTTTTGTTTGGGTAAATTCCTGGGAGCGGGATGGCCAGGTCATATGATGGATCTAAGTATTTGAACGAGTTGTTAAAGCTAGGAGACTGCGGTTTCCTCATCCAGGTCTCCCACATGGGTGAAGGGCCCACGCACGTGTGCCCTCTTCTGCATACCCAGGCCGTGGTCCAACTAGAACTTGAAACTGAGCCCATATGGAATGCTTGTGTCTAAGGCAACAATGTTAGCATCTATACCACAGTATTCACCCTCTTGCCAAGGTAGTAACTGGGTTTTCTTGTTGATGTTGAGCTTTGTGAGCTCTTTACAGATCCTGGATATTAATAATAAGTTCCAAAATTTACAGAAATTTTCTCCAATTTGGTCAGTTGCCTCTTCACTTTGTGAAGTGTTTTCGCTGCTGATTTTTCCCCCCACAATGCAGAGGCTGTTCAGATTGATGCAATTCCTTTTGTCTTTGCCTAGGCCAGTGTTTTGCAAGCATTTCCCCAATGTTTTATGAAACAATTTGATATTAACAGGACATTGATTTGGATCCTTGATCCACTGTTAAATATTTTTGTATGAGGTACAAGCTATGGATTTTTTTTTCCCCATACTTCTGCTTGTGTAGACTCAGTTTTCTCAATGTGATTTGTTGGAGTGACTCTTCTGTCTCCAGCTATTGGGTGTATCTCATTTGCCATTTGACAAAGATGAGTTGGTTTCAGATGTGTAGATTAATTTATTGGATTTCTACTCTGTTACATTGGTCTCTACATCCATTTTTGTTAGTAACCGGCCGTCTTGCTTGAAAACATGATTGACTTTCGCTACTAAGGGATGATTTAGAGGATGTAATAATCTTCCAATGGAGCTATGTAGCTTTCTAGGAAGGACACTGCACATGAAGGCACTTCACCATTCACTTTCAGTGGACTCTGAGAAGGATATCTGTGCTGAAGCAAGTGCTTGTCTGTACACACAGGGGTGATTCAGAGAGCAGATGAAGATCACAAACTCTCCTTGTGGAATCCAAGAATATACAGAATTGTACCATAAAATTCAAAATTTAAAAGAAACAAAAACTCTCCTTGCCACCGCTAAGTGGAACTATCCATTGCCAGTTTACATATGATAATTGTGTTATTATATCTGATATTAAGAGGAATTCTTATCATTATTCTATGTTCAAATTCTATGTTCATCAGAGTTTCTTCTGAGTTCTGTGTTTCATGGCAAATGTAATGAATCTTTTTGCTTGTATTTTATATAGTAAATGTTCATATTTATAACATATTCCCCTTAATCCTTTGAATTTATTCTCTTTAACAACTTGAATATAACTTTTTTCAAGTCTTTTTATTACAGCTTCTTTGAAGTCACTTTAAAACTAAAACCAATACTCATTTCCAATTGTAATAACTACTACTGAGGATTCTGATTATTGATTACAATTCAATATTTTTTTTTGCATTTGGTTAAAAAGGGGGGATTTATAGGTGGTTCATTTTAGAAATGTCCAGCCTGAACTTTAGTCTATGACACAAGTTACTGAAAAGGTTGTGTAAACTTATTTGCAAAACTGTGTTTTTATGTTTGTTGGAAAGGAAAAACTGTGATGGGGAAATAGGAGAGATAGGTAGCCAAGAAGACAGATAGTGAGAGAGATGTCTTCCATACACCGGCTCACTCCCCATTAAGTCAAGTGGCAGGGCTCCTGAAGGTCAAAAGCAGGAAATTGTAACCCCACTTGAATCCCCCCATGGATGTTAGGGACTGCAGTATTCCACTACTTTCCTATGCACTTGTGTTAAAAGAGTGACAGCCGCAACTTTACCCATCATCACTCACACTGGATGCCAGCATCACAGACAACAGATTTTAATGAACAATAACGCCAAACCTGGAATTACTGTCATTATTTCATTATTTGAGATTTGGAGTGATGGCCAGACAGAAAGATCTGCCATTTGTTGACTTGCTCCCCAGGTGCCAGATAAGGTTGTTCCTTGTTGAAACCAGGAGTCCATATATATGGCAGATTCAACAACTATGCAAAATTGGGAACACCAGTTTTGAAGTAAGAATTTCCTTGGATTCTCCCTGCTTTGTGCATCTTGCATTATTTTTAAAGAAGTGAAGAAATCACAGAAATGCATTCTGGGGTAGAGTGAGCCAAGAGTGGAAAGCAGAAAAAGAGACATTTCTGCTTTCATCTTGTATGCAGAGATGGAGCGGCCACTCTTCCTTGTGCCTGGCTTCTTTGTAGCCTGGGATGGGGAATGATTTCATGATACAACCCTCCAGTTCAAGAGCATGGGGCTTACGACATGGGAAAGGGATTCTTCGATTGACAAGTAGGCAGACTGTGTCACATGGGGAAGAATGTTCTGGCTTCCAATCCAAGGTTCTACAGATGCTTGCTAACTATGTGTCCCATTTCATTCTCTGAGATTTCTGACCCCTTAAATAGGTAAAGCTTTAAAGAAATATATCAAATGTGTAAAACTTTGTAGAAAGTGAAAAATCCTCACTTTTATGACATTAGCAGTAATGTCTTTACTCTCACTTTTTTGAATTTTTTTGTGTAAGGAATCTGACCCATACATCATGGTTGGTGTGGTAAGGCCAACCTCCTGTAACTACAAAGCTATTCATTTATACAAAGCTGTCCATATATGGAAGCAAACTAGTACCCCACAATGCTTACAATGAATGATTTCCTTGAAATGACCATTGTTTTTTCACAATCAACTCCTGAAGTTTTTTGGCTTTTATAATCTACTAGACATGGCCAATCTTAGACAGAAAATAGCAGTTAAACCATAATTATTCTACTTTACTTTTCCATGTACTTTCCATAGATAAAATACATGTTTCTATATTTAATTGTTACACTTGTGAGATACACAAAATACACACACACACACATTCTTCTTTCAGAAAGAGAACTAAACTTTTCATTTTTTTTCTGATACTCCTAGGAAAAGGTAAGTTTTTAAACTTGGGCAGTCATTGAATTAGTGACAGATCTATTTTCTTTTTAATCAATACCCTTTTGGCTAAAACTTTATATTGAAAAAGAAAGATTAAAACATTTTTTCTCTTTCTTTTTTAAATATGGGAACATACGCTGCTGCTTTGGTATTTTCAGAGAAAGAAAAGCACAAAAGATGCTGTTCTTATGATTTTTCTGTTAGATCTCTATAGAGATTTTAAAAGGCAAATGTTAGGAATAAGAGCCCATGCAGAGGCAAGGTATCATAAAGGACATGTTTGACTCCAGGCATGCAGCAGCTGTGAAAACATCATTTCTGTTTCAGATAATAGTGTAGATCATTACTCAGACACCTTAAACAGCACTGCCTATTATAATGAACATGGAATTTTTGAAAACAACAAATTCTTAATAGAATGCATTTTAAATTCCAAGAAGTAAAAAAAATAAACTTTATGATTTAGTAAATATCTTGAGGAGGACTAAATGATTAAACAAAAATAATGTTATCATAATAATTTTATTAAATTATGAGAGTTTTATGATTTATTGTGGCAAATCAGTACTATTTTCATGTATTTTTAAATAATGTTGTAGAAGACACCATAGCATTACCTGGAAAAATATTTCTTGGAACTTGAAAATGTTCTATGACTTTTAAAAATTATATAGTTTAAAGAGGAAGAGAGTTGGGGTAGAAAAAGATTCCTTTAAGTGACCGCCTTGATTTTCAGGAATAATGGTTGCTGAGGTACTATAAGGCATGCAGACACACTTCAAATTGAGACTGAAATTACATTGTTCCCTCTGCAGACTTCTCTAAGGGTTGCAATACTTTGCAGTTTTGGGTTTCCTCCATCACTTACAGAGTAGCAACTCTTGGGCTATAGTGGGAAACAGTGAGTTCGACTTTAGCCTCCATGGCGCACGTGTGTGTGGCGAAATATTGTTATAGGTTAATAATACATATAGTATTAACAGTAATTCTAGAAGCTTTGCAGGATAAGAACTATATATATAACTTCATGAATCATTTTTATACTCAACATAGCCACTACTAACAATAAGATTGCTCCACTTGCAGGTATAATACTTCCCTAAATATTAAAATTCAAAAATGATGACTCCATGTCCAACAGACAAAATCCCCTTTATTAAATCTTACCTTATATACAAAAAATCTCTATTAGTTGGCATTTTATTGTTTTTTGAAATTTTTCTTGGACTTTTTTTGAGTGCATAACACATGGGGTTAGAAAGCTTAATAAAATTCAATGTGAATTTTTTATAACTGTAAGTTCCATAAATAGCTCAAATATTTTAAAAGAGTAGAATAATAAGCTTATAGTTTTTAAGAAAATTTAGTGGTAATGAATGTCAGATTATTTTATCCCTGCAAAATTTGAAGGAGATCAGCATTATATGATGAAAATAAAACTGTTAAAAATTTGAAACCACTTCATAACCTGATAATGCTTGGACAAAATGTTAAATAGTGTGGAAGCCTCTCTTCTCTTGCAATATATTTTACTTCACTAAAACATATTATTACACTGAGTTTTCTGAAAGTGTGCTATTTTTATTACTTCCAAGTTCTAGGGAAGAAGAACAATTTTGTTTTTTCCCAGGTGACTGAAATTTGATTTGAAATCGCAGCCGAGTTTACGCTGATGAATAGCTTTTCATTGAACATGAATAAATTGAGAAATTCAGATTAGTCAGCCACTTTTCTTCATAATTTAAATTCCAGAGAAGAAGCATTTAGTAAAAATAGAACACAAAGAGCTATGTGGTTGATGAATTGCACCTGATGACTAGCTGAATTAATAAAATTATTAATGAACTAGACACCAAAGCTGGTTCTCAGGATATCTATAAAAAATGATTGTTTTAAATAAACAAAAAAGCAGCATGGCATCAAAAAAGAGCAAGTGTTTTGTGAAGCTAATATGCATACTGATAAATTAGAGACAGATGTAAGCTATTAAACCGATATTTTTCTCACCAGGCTTTTTCTTTTTTTTTTTTTTTTTTTTTTTTTTTTTTTTTGCTTAAAAAGTGATTTATCTACCAGATATCATGAAAGCAGACATTATTTCAGGGATCTATTGTTCTTCTAAGATACATATAAATGTGTAGATATCTAGGCATATGTATGTGGATACATATACATATTTGAATTATATTAAAATGTATGTAAATACTGAATGCATATAAAGGCACCTCAAAATATTTTGGTAAAATAAATTTAAAAAAACACATTCATTTGGTGTTAAAAAGTTTTGAAATCCATGAATAGTTTACTATGGGCATTTTCCTTGATCTTTTAGTAGTCTTCCAATGAGTATATATGTATTTTTAAAGTATTTTGCTTTTCATGGGAATTGTCTCTTTAAAAATTTCAGACTTCTAATATGTAAATATGATATTTTATTCATATATACATATTCATATATACATAGGGTTTACTTTAGTTTTACATTAGGAAATGTATTTCTGTAAGTATTTTAAATATTACAATGAATTTTGCTATTGAGATAAATGTTTAAATATATCTCCTGTTTACATGCTGTGCTGCATCATATTGTGCTGACAGTAAATTTGCTCATGGCTTCTCAATAATGTAAAAGCCCCTAAATCTTTTAATGTTAATAGTTTACCGTTTGACAACTAACCAGAAAATTTTATTAGCCATATTTTTTATGAGATTATTTTTTAAAGAGTGAGTTATTTATTGTCTACAAAGAAGTTTCTTGCATTTCATTTTATTATTTTTTCATTTATATTTCTTATTTTTTCTCAGCGTTTAAATCTGGCTTTATTTTGTACCTGCAATTCTGTTTTAACTTAGAGATCTTATGAAGACAAAGTTTTAGCTATTATTAACATCATGATTCCAAGTTTACTACATCTATAAGTTTAGCCTCTCTCTGAGGACAAATAGTGAGCCAGGTAATTCATAGACAACTCTTTGTGAATACAAATTAATATTAAATGAAACAAGATTAATTTAATATTTCTTTCAAAGCCAATACGTTAACTTAATAACTCTGTTGCATAGTAGAATCTTGTAAATTGCACAGAAAAGGCTTCTATGTCCTGCCTGGGATCCACTGATTGAGTTACCTGAGCTTTCTCTTTCAAGTAGCAGACCCCTCAAAATCAGTTTTATTCAGTTATATTTACTATGCTGCCTATTGCTACTTTTGTTCCAGAAACTTAGGTGCAATTGTTTTCCTTCTTTACTTATTCATATGCAGTTTTGACCTGTTCAGGTTTAACTTTGGCTCATACAGGCCATTTGCATATACTTTAAGTTGTGTGTTGTGAAGTTTTTATTAGTCCTGTAAAAATTAATCCTAGCTTATTCCAGGACCCATGTTTTCTGTTATCTTTTTATTCCTAAAATCTTTAAACCTTCAGGAGTGTCCTGGGGCCATGCTCCTTAGTTGCTAATTCATCAAAGCTAGTTTTTCCATGTTCGTAGATATATTCATATAGCTTATATACATGAATACAAAGATTACAGTATTATGTCCTTCTGTATGAACATCCACTGTCATGTAAATCAATATTGCTGTATCTGTGCTTTGCCAAACTCACTCTACAGTTATATCCAGAGTATTAAGGACAATAAGTCGTGCTTTCTTTTGCATTATACACAAGGCACATAGGCAACTTTGGTCATTCTCAAAGTATTATATAGACTTTTGTCCTGGAACACACTAAGTTAGATGTTCCATAAAAGACTTCTTTTAAAGTAAGATTTTTTTAATCTCATTTTGTGACACCATTTCATAGGCTCTGGGATACCCCATCACCTCCCCCTCCCCTCCCCTCCATGGTGGATTCCTCCACAATGTTGCAGTAGTACAGTTCATATCCAGTCATGTAAAGATTTTGATGACAGCATCAATCAGTTCAAAGACTAAAAAGAATTACTAAAAAAGTTTAGTACATCAGGAGGCAAAATAATCATTCTGAAAACCTTTTGTCTAGAAGCAATATCAGTTGAGGAAGTGGTTAATAGCCAAGTGAATGGTTCAGCAAGTTGACAGTCATTTTAATTTGTAACACCTGAAGTGTGGGACATTTGAAGACATTAAGTGCTAAAATAGATTTGTAGATTTCATAGAAATAAAAATATAAATATGTGATAATAAGTGTTATTTGTTCCATATTCATAAGTCATCAGGTTTCTTTAATAATAAAGAAACTATTTTTATATACTAAAATTCAAATATCATTTGATCTCTGATTCTAATCAATCAGGTTTTTAGCTTTAAAAATAGAAATAACTTTTTTCTGTCCTTGATTTTAGGCTGTTAGGTTTTTAACTCCATTTGTTTGAATTGTTGCTAAAGTATTTCATTGAAATATGAATTCCAATAGGCATTTACTTTAGGTTAATATTATGACAATAATGTGATATTAAATAATTGTTATGGTTACATGATGATAAACTATAAATACTCCTCAAAGCATAATTTCAGTCTATTTGTAGCTTAAAAATAAGTTTCACATCACTTGGATATATTTGCATTTGTCCACATCAGAATAAAAACATCCAGACACACTTTATTTTACATATATTTTGAAGATTACATTGAAGTGATTTCTTCAAATATAGATTTTGTTTTGAGATGTTTGACTTTGGTCAGCTCAAGTAAAAATTGTTGCTCTAACTTGTCCAGGCTTTGCAATATTGCAAGTTGATTTTCAATCTTAACTTTTACTGCATGCGTGCAATGTGAATTCTGTACTTTCAGTTTACAAATAATATATGAGATGAAAACTATGTTTAAATGTGTAAAAGCAAAGGCATCTTTAATAGAATTGTTGCTTATTGGGCCATATTTATTCTAGTCAGCTTTAAATTCCTTTAACTATGTGGACAAATCCATGTAAAACTATATGGTAACGAAAAAGTTTCAAAATTCTCTAATAGTTAAAGAATGTCTCTGATTTATATCTATCCCCAAAAATGGGATAACTATTTCTAAGTAACATGCAATACATTTTTAAGGGTAATATTAGAAATTAGTTAAAACAAAAGATTTATTCACTGTGAAGGAAAAATGTAAGAACAAAAAACTGGCCTGTGTGATTTATATACTTGGAAGGTATGTCAAAAAACAATAAAATATAAAATCACTGTTAAATTAGGAGTCAGAATTAACTAAGTATTTTAGCAAGTAAAATTTATTATTAAACTAGCATCATGAAATAATCAGCTAAATTTTTTCTTCCTTTATCTTCAGTTATCCCTCTCAAAGTTGATGTATTGATTTATTGATATATATATATATATATATATATATGTGTGTGTGTGTGTGTGTATCCATGCATGCATGTATGAATTGCATAATCACATTGGAACTAACCTACTGTTTAAAATTGAATAACATATCTTGCTTAAAATTATTATTTCCTGGGCCCGGTGGTGCGGCCTAGCAGCTAAAGTCCTCCCCTTGAATGCGCCAGGATCCCATATGGGCGCCAGTAGCTATATGTAGGTATACGACAAAGAAAAATAGTTAGAGAACCAAATTACCCAGGCCTGAAATAAAAACATAGCAACATAGATTCTATTTTGACATATTTAATGTTGATGATGACATCTTTAAATATAGAATTCTCTTCTAATGATTTTTGTCCTGCTGCTAGGTAGAAGAATCAACACAAACTAAAAGATATTCTTTGATATTAACATTATTTGTTGTAGTTCTGTGCTGGTTTATTTTTAAAGTTTAGTTTTGCTTCTCTGGAAAATAAGGAGGATATTCAGTTTTAGACACTAAACGTGTATAAGCTACCTTATTAGAATTAAATTTGTCCTTAAAATTCATCACTATAGATCATACAAGTTATAAGCAAAATAACTGAGTCACTAATTTCTTTTTTAAAAGGTTTATTTATTTCTATTGCAAAGGTAGATTTGCAGAGCGAACGAGACAGAAAGATAAAGATCATCTATCTGATGGTTCACGCCTCAAAAGGCTGCCAACCACCAGAGCTGAGCCAATCTGAAACCAACAGCCTGGAGCCTCCTCTGGGTCTTCCGCTTGGGTGTAGGGTCCCAAGGTTTTGGACCATTCTTCAGAGCTTTCCCAGGCCTCAAGCATGGATGGGAAGAGGAGCAGCTGGGACACAAACTGATGCCCACATGACATCCTTATGCTTGAAGAGGGAGGATGAGCCAATGAAGTCATTGCACCAAGCCCTGAGTCAATGATTTCTTGTAAAAATCACTTGACAGATAGTATCTACTCAAATTTCATGAAATAAATTAATATGAATATCACAAAGCTACCATTTTTTTTGGTAAGATTTTTATTTTGATTGGAAAGTCAGCTACACAGAGGTGAGAAGAGATCCAGAGAAAGAGCTCCCGTCTGTTGACTCACGTCTGGAGTGACCACAACAGCCGGTAGCAGAGCCACTCCGAAGCCAGTAGCCAGGAGCCTCTTCCATGTCTCCCAGGTGGGAGCAGGGTCACAAGATTTTGGGCCATCTTCTACTGCTTTCCCAGATCTCACAGAAGAAGCTAGATTCAAAGCGGTGCCGCTGGGGCAGGAACTGGCATCCAGCAAAAATAGGATCCCAGTTGTGCAAGGCAAGGACTTCAGCCACTAGGCTACTGCACTGGGCTTCTCAATGTCATTAAAAAAAAAAAAAAAAGATTTATTGGGCCCGGCGTGGTGGTGCAAGTGGTTAAGGTCCTCGCCTTACACGCCCGGGATTCCATATGGGCGCCGGTTCTATCCTGGAAGCCCCGCTTCCCTTCCAGCTCCCTGCCTGTGGCCCAGGAAGGCAGTCGAGGATGGCCCAAGGCTTTGGGACCCTGCACCAGCGTGGGAGACCTGGAAGAGGCTCCTGGCTTCGGGTTGGCATAGTATCGGCCTTTGCGCTCACTTGGGGAGTGAATCATTGGACGGAAGATCTTCCTCTCTGTCTCTCCTCTCTGTATATCTGCCTTTCCAATAAAAAAAATAATAAAAATAAATCTTTAAAAAAAAAGAAAAAAAAACATTTATTTATTTGTATTGGAAAGCCAGACCACATTTTATGGAGAGAAGAAGAGACATAGAGAAGCATCTTCCATCTACTTGTTCACGTTCAAAATGGCTGGAGCTGAGCTGTTCTGAAGCTAACATCCAGAAGTCTTCTCTGGTTTTGCCACAGGGGTTCAGGGGCTCGATGCCTTGGGCCTCAGCTGCCCTCACAGGCCATAAATAAGGATCTGGATCAAAAGTGGAGCAAAAGAGACACAAACTGGTGCCCCTATGGGATGCAAGCATTTACAGGTGGAGAACAAGGCTGTTGAGCCACTCTGCTGGCCCTTCATTACATGTATTAAAAAAAAAAAAAACCCTCTAGAAATCTAAATAATAATTAGTGAAAATGAGTTAGTATTTTTATATTTTTTAGAGACAGTATTTTTAAAAATTTATTCTTTAGAAAACTTCTGAGATTGAAAAATGAGAAAACTGTTCAGAACTGCATCACGCAGATTTTGATAGGTTGTACCGTTATTCCCCTTTGATTATAGGGATTTTTAAATTTTCAATTTTTATTTTCTCTATGACACACCCTTCACATAGAAACATATTGGTCAGGCTTTATGTGTTGATTTAATTTTCTAAAATTCTTGGTTATTTTTCAGATTTGTTCCATCGTTATCACAAAAAAATGTTATACAATTTTTTTTATTTTTCATGGTACAATTCCTTAGGCTCAGAGTTCTCCCCTTTTCCCTTTCTCATTTCCTCCCCTCTTCCTCCAATTACACACATGCATTCTTTTCCCCTGCGCTGTAAGAATTTAGTCCCTCAACAACAGCCACAAGTCCATTATCCTGCTATTTGAGTGTATGCAGACATTGTAGCTATAGAGAATTTTATAAGACTTGTTTTTTGGCAGGGCGTATAGTCTAGCCTAGATTATGTTCTATGTGCTACTTTTTAAAAAATGCACATTCTACACCTGGGATATGAAGTGTTCTGTAGATACCAATTTGTTCCATTTCATCAAAAGCGTGAATTAGCTCTGTTGTTTCTTTGTTGATTTTGTATTTGCCTCCATGATCTGCCCATGAATGCAAGTCAGGTCTTGAAGACTCATATTACTGTTGTTTTAAGGCGTATGTCTCCATTTGGAACTATTACAATTTGTTCAAAAGGCTGGCTGCTCTAGCATTGGATACATACATATTCACTGTGTTGCTATTTTCTGTTCAGTTGACCTCTTAATTATTACATTTGTCTCTCTTTAAAGTTTCTATCTTAAGGTCTATTTGCTTAACATCTAGGTAGCTACTTCTCATATTTCCATTTATATTTGAATGAAATATATTTTTCCCTTCTTTCAACCTGTGTGTATCTTTGTTGCTGTGGTATAATTCTTTAGGCCGCATCTATATTCAAATTGCTTTTAAATCTCTTCATCCAATCTGTGTATTTTAGAGTTTTGATCATTTACATTCAAGGTTCTTATTGATGGACAATGAATTGATTTTGCCACTTCTTCATACATGTTCCTATTTTTTATTTGTGATCTTTGTAAAGCAGGTAATAATAGGAAAGGAATAAGAGCAAATGGAGCACACCAAGTAGGGACAATGTTAGTTCAAGGGTAGTACCATGCCTACTGTGCCATTTACTCTTCATCTAAAGCCAGTTGTTGCCAGGTAAGAATGTAGACCAGAATATACACATTTGAAAACAAATTAATATTGAAAATAATCAAGTTTTGAAAACTCTGTGTACATCAAATAATAAGTATCTTCTGAGTAAATATGGTCTGAGAGCTGTCTGTTCTCAGTAGCAAACTCTGATATCTTGTGTTGTTGATGTTATGAAAGTTACATCGATGTTGAAGCACTGGAGGGAAAATTTTCAATTTTTTTTTTACAATGAAAGTGCCATAGGTTACATGGGCTCATAAAATATATTAAAGGTCTCTGTGTGTGTCTGAGAAATAATATAAATATTGCTACTTACTTGTACATGCTACATGGTTTTAATATAGGGATAGATTCGCTTCATTTGAGTAAATCAAATGTCTTCAGTTCCTTCTACTATAAGTGAAATTTTCTTCTGAGCCTAAGGCAAGAAGCAAACTAAAATCTCAGCAACTGATTGTAAAACCAAGTTTTTGTCCTCGCATTTCATATACTCTTACTTTTCATTTTTAGTGGCAAAATAGAGGATATAGACTATTTTTGAAAGTCTATATCCAATAACAACACAAATTCAGCTACATATTTGAGTCTTTGATTCCTATTGCAGATGTTGATTTAGTTAGATTTGCTATCTGGGCATCAGAGGGGTTCAAAGCTCTGCAGGTACTAGTAGAATTTGCCTGGTCCAGCCCTGGGCATTCACCATGTGTGACATGTTCACTCCCTCCCTCTCTCTCTCCCCCATCATGTGTCTACCAAATGAATTTTAAAATTAAAAAGCTACTTGAAGTAACTTCATAAAACTAATATTGAGTGTATTGCAGTACTCATATACAAATGATTAAGGAAACGCAAATTAAAAACACAAGAATTTGGCATACCGCATGATCCAACAATTCCATTGCAGGATATATCTCCAAAATAGATGGAAGTAAGGTCTCAAACACGAAATGTTATACCTTATTCACAGAGGCAGTATTGATAATATCTGAAAGGTAAAACCAACCCAAGTATCCATTAGTGGAAAAGATGTAAATAAAATGTTGAGTATTCACACAGTGAAATAATATTCAACCTTGAAAAAAGGTTGCAACACTCTGTGACATGTATGAGCATTGAGAAAATAATCCTAAAAGAAAAGAACAAATCTTAGATGATTCACCTTTGTGAGATATTGCGAGAGATCTGCTCAAAGATTCAGAGATTAGATGATGATTACTAATTGACAGGAAATGAGAAATTTGCGATTGACGTTTTAATGGGGAAGATCAAAGTATTTTGGAGCTGGTAACACACAAATGTTAGTATACCTGGCACTGATGAACAACACTGTAAAATAATAAAGATTATAAATACTGCAATAATACATTTAAATTTTTAAATGCAAAATTAATGAATGGGTAAATTAAATCTTTAGCTTTTGTCTATACCATTGAGGAAACATTTTTTTTCTAATGATTTTGTTTTGAAATATTTTTCTAATGTGTTAAGCCTGTGACTGTAAAGTGAACTGAAAGATATAATTGCAAATATTTAGAAGTGAATAGATAAGGAAGGAGGAGGATGTGGGTAACAGAGAGAGTTGGGTGGAAAGCTCCCTTATGTTCTTAAACATCGAGGCAGAGTTGTCAATAGGCCGGCCACCATTGAAGAGTCCAAGACTGGCCTAAGATGGTCGCCTCTCCTTGCACGCGCTGGGATCCCATATGGGCACCAGTTCTATTCCCAGCAGCCCCATTTCCCATCCCGGTCCCCGTTTGTGGCCTGGGAAATCAGTCAAGGACAGCCCAAAACCTTGGGACCCAGTACCCATGTGGGAGACCCTAAAGAGGCTGTTGGCTCCTGGCTTCAAGTCAGCTCACCTCTGGCCATATCGACCACTTGGGTAGTGAATCAAAAGACAGATTTTCCTTTCTGTCTCTCTCCTCTTTGTATATCTGACTTCTCAACAAAAATGTGTACATCTAAAAAAAAAAAAGAAAGAAAGCAGATTCCCAGACTGATTTGCTGCTTTCAGTTTTGGTCAAGCTCTGGTTTTATCAGTGTTTGGAAAATTAATATAATATCTAACCGTGTTTGTCTCTTGTTTGCTCTAACTCTCTTTCTTGCTATAGTTCTCTCTCTTTTTCTCTTAATTTTTCTATTACCCACTTACTTTCAAATAAATAAAAGCAGGTGAAGAACTTTGGCCACACATTTTAACTTTTATAATGAAATTGAGGATTTATACAATATTGTACTCACAAGCACAAACTGTTATTAAATTTCTCTAATTCATCTCCCTTCTGAACTTTATTCTTGCTGAAGACCAAACATAAAGTTAACTGAAGAATTCAAACTCTATACTCTCTAATAAACTACGTTTTTTTTTTACATAGCAGAGTTTTCTTAATTAAATATTCAGTTTGTTGGATTTCTCCTGCATCCTATATTCCTCTTTTAAGTGGATTTTGAGGATCTAGATGGCAGGCCTTCTACTGCATGAACAACTTGGCAGAGGTTAATTGTCACCTTCTATATGAGATACTTTATATATCCTTATGTTGCTGCTGTAAATAGCTGGTCTAGGTACTGTGTTGGTTACCCTAATGATATCAATGATCCCACTTTGCCATTAGGTCAAATTGCACGATGTATGTAATTTTCATTGTTTGTGTTCCAACCCAAAGTTTGTACTCAAGTCACTAGAACCCAGGTATCTGCATATATATAACAGGTGTCTTAACTCAAGTGTTATTACAAAAGACTTGTATGTTAAAAATCATGGACTTATTAGTAAGACATTGTAGTAAATGAAGAGTAATTTGTAACTTAAGAAAGAATGCTCTTGATTAATTTGATGTTGCATCTGAAGTAGTGTACAGTCATCTTCCAGGCCTCACATTTAGTCGCCATCCACTTATTGATTCACCCCCATTTTTAGCCCTGTAAGACCATTCATCATAGGTATATTCACAGATTACACTTTGTTGCTTTCATACTGTATTTTTGCATATTTTCTCTGTTTAAACATTTTTAGTAATATATATCCTTTCTGGGTTGTTGATACCCACAATATCTAGTAAAGGGATGTGCTCTAGCCTAAGAGCAATAAGCTAGACCCCAATAGCTGATGTATGCACTGGTCTAAACCATCTAGCTTTGACTGTGAGTGCTCTGTTGTAGTCACACCAAGGTGATTCATGACTTCCCATTAAAATAGTAGCTCAAGAGTTTTGTATTTGAAACTTTTCATATATCTGTAAATGTAAATGGAGGAATATTAACAAAACATTGTATCTGAATGAGATTATGGAGTAATTACTATTTTACCAATGTATCAATGTTTAGTCTAAGTCTTATAATATTTTTGTTATAGTTTAAAAATGCAGATACTTTTCTGGGCAATTGAGGAAATGTTTGTAAGCTAAATGTCTTTTATTTTTATGTTTTCACTATGCTTTTCCATAGATGAACTGACTAATTGTAGCTTTTTGGTTTGGTAAGTTACAGCATAGTGTTGTAGCTTAAAATACTGGCTTTTGATTTTTGTAGAGTTTTTTGTTTGTTTATTTTGCTGATGAGAGGAAACAAATTCAAGATTGTCCCACAAATTTATTAACCTTTGGCCATTATTCCTTCTGAGATAGCTTTGTGAGTGTATTATAAGCCATTAAAAAGAGAGAATTATAACAGTGACTCTGCCAGACAATTTCTGCAGGTTCCCTTAGCTGATTCATCAATAACTAATGAAGCCAGACCTATGTCTTTTCACAAATAAAATTCTTCCTCTTTTGTGGAGACAGGTCAAAATATTGAAGAAGCCCTGAACTCGCTAGTAGAAATGAAATAAATGGTGCTGACATCTCCATTGGCTTAATGAGAGCATGGCAACAGAGTGCTGCTGGATGAAGTGCTTTGTCAAAGTGGACTGCAGTCTATTTTTAGACAGTGTATGTTGCCTTTTATATTCATCCTAGCAAATAACAGGTAGAATGCAGCAAGTTCCTGAGTACAGAAATAGAAACAACAGGAATGAAAGCAGCTTGAATTCGGTCAGCACTGAGGCTTGCCTGAACCTCACCAATTCTTTGTCTTACCTTAGATCTGGTACTTCTTTATTTTTTGAAATCTTCAGAGACTCTAATTAACTGGCATTATACCCTGTTTAAGCAATTTCTTTTATGACTTTGTTGCATCCCCCACTCAGTCCTAATCCTGCAGTTCTCAAGGGTTCACAGGGTGTACGGCTTAGCTTGATCATTCTTATGGGCCAATTCTGGTAAATTGTGAGTGTTGGCTTAAAGAGACTTTGAAATTGCTAGAAGTTGTACTGCAACTAGCTCAGGCTCTAATTTATACTTAAAGATAGAAACAATTTAGAAGGTGCAAAATCAATACTGCTCCAGTAGTTTGCTTTTAATGGTATATGCTTATTTTGACTGTAGTTAAATGTGCCATTTTTATGAGTGTTCATTGAACTCCTCGGTAATGTTTAAGGGATCATTAGATTTCAGACAAGTATGCTTAAAGGTATAAAGAGTTAAAAAGAATAAGAAGTATTTAATACGTAATGGCAATCCATTTTGGGCCAAAGTTTGAAAACAACTTTTTAATGATTATAGACACAATAATACAGGTTTTGTGCTTAAGACAAATATTTTTATTTGTCTGTGGCTTTTTGCAGTAAGTCTTCCTCTTGTTCTTATTCCACAGAAAAATATCAAGATGCATAGACAAGTTACATTGGATCACCTTGTTCCTGTGGAAATTGGAGATGGGCTAAATTGTTTTTCACCCTAGCTATTTGACTTTTCTTTACTTTTTAAAGAAGTTGTATTTATTTTTAATTGGAAAGGCAGACCTACAGGGAGAAAAGAGACAGAGAAAGAAAAGCTTCCATCTGCTAGTTCACTCCCCAAATGGCTATCATGGCCGGGGCTGAGATGATCCAAAGTTGGTAGCCAGGAGGCTATTCCAGGCATTCCACATGGGTTGGGCCATCCTCCACTCCTTTCCCATGTCACAGAGAGCTGGATAGAAGTGCGGCAATTGTGACTTGACCTGACACCCATATAGGATGCCTGCACCTTCAGGAATAGGATTAGCCAAATGAGCCACTGCAACAGCTCAAAATATATGATTGAAATGCTTACTGTTTACAAATAGCAAATGATTATAATTAAAATACAATTGTTTTCCTTTGAAATTTGCTGAATTCCCACATTCTCTATTTCTCCAAGCACAAGCAGGGAGCTGGATAGATAGCATGGCTGCAGGGACACAAACTGGAGCCTATATGGGATCTCGACATACACAAGGCAAGGACATTAGCCTCTAGGCTAATGTGGTGGGCCCTATTAAGTAATTTATTTAGATGTTGTCAGGTGATATTGGCCTTCTAAGGTACAGAGAAACACTTAATTTTTGAGTATTAAACCATATCAAAATCAGCTGATTCAATTGGCCGATTCAAAGGAGGCTAGGATACAGTATAGATGTGCAAATATACCTGCTGACATGGCAATAATTAGATGTCCCAGCTGTGTTCTGACCACAAAAATGATAGAAATATGCAGTTGGAGCTGATGTGGTACGGAAGTTTACATGTGGTTGACAACAGTGTTTATTTATTGGTTAAGTCTATGAAAATGGTTGTGAAAGGAAAGATCAGAGGAAGAACCAGCAAAGGATAAATTAAAGGAAGGATAAGATAAATAGGAATAAAATAGGAGATAAAAAGTGGACAGGATTCAGTTGGGAGTAATATGTTTTAATGGTCCAGGGCCCCTGACCAATCATCCACACTAACCTAGCCTTGTTTCATGATTAACCAGATAAAGCTTGTATATTTAAGGGGCATGATTTGTTATTTCCAGATTTTTTTATTTTACAGTTATTTTTTAATTATATTTTGACAATCTTTACATAGTTAATTAGGGTAAAAAGGTTCAAGGGCTAAGTGCATTTACAGAAAATATGTACAGTTAGCATTTTATTTCCTTATCATTTTTGTATCTATCACTTGAAACCTTCACATAAACTTACCACATGTTAATGAAATATATAACACCCTTATAAATATAAAATATTATAAAAATATAATATTATTAAAACATATTAAGACTTTAAAATGAAAAAGATAAAAAAAAGAGAGCAAATGCCAAAGGAGAAAGCATTTTGAGATGTAGAGAGGCATCACACATGCAAATTGCTTTTCAAATATCAAGTATAAACAACTGTGAAAATAGAGTATTAGTTTCCAAATTTAACAAGTCACTGAGGACCTTATGAAGGATACTAAACAAATCTTATGATTAAAGAAAAAAGTTGACAAATTGCTCTTGAAAATCTGCACATAGTATTACTATATGAAATCTTTCAGATATTATTGTCTTTTACATGACTAAAACAAAAATAATCCACAATACAGCATGTTGAATATCACTAAATTAGTACAATTTTAAGTTCTTGTACAAGGAAACTACAGAGTGACCCAATTATGTCTTGTTTTGTTTTGTATCAGTTTAAATATATGATTTGTTAAAATAGCATTCTGTATTTGGTGATATTGTTTCTGTTTATTTTTTCATAATTTGTGTATGAATATACTTTCAGAGCCAACACACACTGTAAACTATCACTGTTGTCTAGGGATGGTTATACTGGTGCTAGTGGTACTCAAATTTGACTTAAAGTTTAAATGTTTTACATTAAATTAAACATGGTATGTCACTCAAAATGATTGCATCTGATATTTCTAGCGGAATTATTAAGTGTATTTAGGTATTTGAAAAACATTGTTTTCTATGAGTTAAAGGCAGCTGAAAAAAGAATATATTATGCTGGCAAAACTTGAACAAATTGCTAAAGACAGGAGATGTCTTTAACAAAAGCTATGGTAAACAAAATTATGGAGCGTAAACATGCTTAAGATGTTTAGAGATTGTGTTAGCTTGGCAGGGATGTCATAACATAGTACTAAAAACTGAATGGCTTTAATAACAATGGTTAATTTTCTCCTATTTTGGAGACTGAAAGCTTGGGACCCAGGTGTCAGCAGGAGTGGATCCTTCCAAGAGCTTTGGACATAGTTATCTGCTCAACAACATGCCCTGAATTCTGGGATTTGGAGGTCAGACATTAGTGTTCCTTGCTGCTCTGCATTCTCTGGGTCTTTGTCTTCCTCTTCACATGGCAATATTCCCTATACGTCATCATGCAAATTTTTTCTAAGGATAGGAAAACCGATTTTAGTGGAGTAGGGTCCAATGTGGCCTCATTTTATATATTCATATTTGTAATAACCTCTAAATTAAATCACAATTTTAAAATCTGGTGGTAAAAGACTTCAGCATAGCATTTGGGAAGGGGCTCAGTTTAACCTGCATTGGGGTTCAGTAATTCAGCTTAACCAGGGAATAGTTATAGAGCAATTAGAGGTTACTTTGAATTTTGATTAAAACTTAAATCTGATACATAATTCTGAATTCCTAAACCTTTCTCTCTTATTATAAAGCTCCAGTCATTCATCATCACTCCAATATTTTAGTATAAGTGACTAAAGTATATTAATAGCATTTGTAATATATAGACTGCCTTTTCTAAATTATAATTAAATTTTAATTTACTGCATTAATTTCATATTTAAGTAAATGCTTGTAGATGGTGGTATATACTGAGGAGATCACTCTTCAATGGTTCTACTGTCCCTTGAGGTTCAGCACTTTACTTGGAAGACTAATAAGGCTCGGCATGCAGGTATACTCTCGGAGAATATGAAACACAGCAACATACCCCTGAGACATAGCTAGGTTAAGAGGAATGTATGTGTATCGGACTGTTTCTGGGAGAATTTATGTGCGTGTTTTCCATGGACTTCGTGAAGGGGCTACACAAAATATAATCCATCCTTCTTCTGAAATGCAATCACGTATATGCAATCCTTCTACCACAGAAAATCCATGAGACACATAGTCTTAGAACTCAGGAAAAATATTCACACAATCAGTCTCTGACTCAAGAATCTCAGAAGAAGTGCAAATATTCACTATGGATCAAATCATGAGCCTGGATATTGTATCCCTGAATAACCAGCAGTTAACAATCGGCAGAAAAATTCAAATTAAAGTCTTCAGATGTGAACCAATATCAATCAGTCTGTGTCAGCAATGTCTACTAAAACTCTGGGCTACTATGTTAACTATTTCATGAACATGCATTATAACGAATCAGGTATTTTTTAATAAATGAAAGCTATATCAAAGGCAAGCTGTATGGAAAAAAGAGCAGTACAAAGTAGTTATTGAGTTATAACTATATTGAAAATGTCAATACTTATACATATATAAATGAGTAATTGTTCTAAAATTTAATAAAAGCAAGAGAGTTGAGATATGCAAAAAATGTTATTTAAGAAATATTTGAAGATGATAAATATTAAAAATGAAGTCAATATATAGAGGTCATGGGGTATCAATTATTAATGTGAGGTTGTAGTTATTACAGTATTTGGACACCATGTATTACTTATAGAAGAAACACAGGAAAATTTCTTTTATCCTCAACATTTATAAGAAAACTGGTTTATAATTCTTTATCCATGAAATAATTTTAATTGGTGGATTTCTATATGCATCCCTTATTTTACTTATGTATTAAAGGGTAAAAAATTGTGGTACCACTTAGGCTGCAGCCTGCAAAGCCAACATCCCTTATCGGGACTGGTTCCAGTCCCAAGTGCTCCATGTCTGTGGAAATATTTATTTCATCAAATACAAATGAGAGCTTTGCTGGATATATTACCCTTCTTTGACAGTTTTTTCTGTTATAGAATTTGAATAATGTTACTCCATTCGCCTCTGGCTTAAAGGGTCTCTTCTGAGAAGTTGGCAGTGATTCTGATTGTTTTTCTCCTATATGTTATCTGGTATTTTTTCCTGCTGATTCAATATTTTTTCTTTGTGTTCAGTGGAGGGGAGCTTGACAACAATATGTCTGCATGAGGTTCTTCTTGTATCAAATCTGTTTGGGGTTCTTTGCTCTTCCTATATTTGGCATCCCCTTAATTTCCCAGTTTTTGCAAAACACTCTTATAATTTCATTGAATACCTCCTGCAGTTCTATAGGGCTGATCAGGCAAGCACTCACAGCCATGGCTGGAACAAGTGGTGGTAACGCACATCAGCAGCTGCAGCTTTGTGTGGCTAAGGATCCTTACTTTCCTGCTATTGGTTGTCTGGTCCCTGGGATCCTGAGTCTCCTTCTCAAGCAGTCATGGTTTCTATACAGGCTCCATATACAGAATTGTCCTGGTATTGGCAAACTCAGTTCTTGCTTTGCGTATCCCTGTCTCAAATGGTCCACTCCCCAAATGCCCCCTCCCCAGTGGGATGCCTTCCTCAGTCAGGGGGAGCCTGGTCAGGTTCCAGTGGTTTATCCTCAGGTTGGCCTTCCTTCAGCAGTGTTTTGTCCTGTGGGATCCTTTGCTTCCAACTGTCTCCTTAGAGAATCTCCCTTCAGGGTGTCTCACTGTATTGGTTCAAAAATCACCAGGCTTTTACCTGTGGCCCAGAGCGCTGTCTGTGTTCACCCTCCTGGCCTGCATGTTGCAATCCTGAACATTTTCAGAAGCTCTTCCCTGCCTGCCTGGCACCTGCCTGCCTCTGGTGGACTCCAGGGAGTCTTGGTCACCTCTCCTGGCAATTTTGCTCTTCCGGCTCTCTGTTCCACTGGATCCTGTCCCAAGGCATTCTGCAATCTCAGCTACAATTTTCTTCTGCAATCAATCATCTTGTCCTCTCCTCAGACTTTTGTGTGCTCCTGAACACAATGGAGAGATTCAGGTGAAATGTCTAGCACAATGGAGCACAGAATGGTGCAAATACTTGAGCTCCTGAACCCACATGGAGAGATTCAGGTGAAATGTCTAGCACCCGGCTTCAGCCTAGTGAGCCCTGAGTGTTGCCAACATATGGGATGTGAAACAATGGATGAAAGATCTATCTCTCAGTGTCTCTCTCTCCCCCTCCCTATAACTCTCTTTCTCTCTGTAACTCTTTCAAATAAATAAATACATAAATATATCTTTTTTCAAAGAGTAGCCTTGACTTCCTATATTCCCTTAGAAACTAAAGTTACAACTTGTATTATTTTCATTAAAAAAGTGCTTTATACAATTGAAACTAATATCATTAAAGTATTTTTTCATTTTACTGTCAAAATATTTGCACAATATTATTGTTTACTAAGATATCAAGTATTCATACAACTAAGAGATATAACATGCTAAGCTCTGTTTCTCTCATTCAATGTTATTTATATTTAAGATGTATTTATGTGAAAGGCAGAAATACAAGAGAGAGAGAGTGCATGCATGAGAGAGCACAGGGCATATCTAGGCCAAAGGGATAGTATATCAATACCGTAACAAGATAATTCATGATATCTTTCTTAGAGGCTCCATCTACAGAATTGCCAGAAACCTTGTTCTATCCAAATCAATTCTGCTTCAGAAAATCATCAATATGTACACCAAATGAGATCTTAAGTACAGTCCTGTAGACATATTGGAAACTAATTACCTCTATTTTTTCGATAGAGTCTGCCTTCTTGCTGATTTGACGCATCTGCCTGTCCTCTGCTCTTTAAGCTGTGTGGCATCATCCTCTCTTGTAAAGGGCCTCTTTTATTTCTGCTGTTGATATTTGAAAACCTATGTATTTCACTGACATATTTCAGAGTGCACCTCCTGTTGTTAATGCTCCAACAGATACAAATGTTTGTTAAAATATGACACATGAGGATTCCAGAAAAAAAAAATTGAATTCTGCAAAACTGTGATCTAAAGAGAAAAGTTTAGCAGAAAAATATAATTGAATGTAAACCATGGAAAATCACAAAATATTTTTGTCAGAGATCCATATTAAAAAATAGGTTGAACAAAACAAGCCATGTTCTTTAATAGGAAACAAGACAACTTTTAAAATATTTAATCTATTAATATTTGAAAGAGTGATGCAAGAGAGTATCTTTCATCCTCCAGATCACTCCCCTAATAGCCATCTTCCAACCTTCAGTTCACTCCTCAGATAGTCAGAGCATGCAGGGCTAAGTCAGGCTGTAGCTGGGAGGCTAGAACTTCATTCTGATTTCCCAGATGGGTGCCAGAATCCTGAGTTACTTGGACCATCTTCGGCTGCCTTCCCTGCAATTTTAGTTGAGAACTAAATAAGAAGTTGAATAGTCAGAATTCAAAGTGAAACTATGATATGGGATGTCAGTGCCCCATGCAATGGCTTGACACTTTGCAATACAATGCTGGCTACACAAACAATAATCAACATATAGAAAATTTGGGGGGGGGGCGGTAATGTGATAGACTAGTGACTAAAATCCTCACATGCTCCAGGATCACATATAGGTTATTTTGTCCTGGCCGCTCCTTCCCATCCAGCTGCCTACTTGAAGCCTGGGAAAGCAAGCAAGGATGGCCCAAAGCTTTGGGAACCCTGCACCCACATGGGAAATTTGGAGGAAGTACCTGACTCCTGGCTTTGGATCGGCTTGGTTCAGGACATTTCGGCCACTTGGGGAGTGAAACAGCAGACAGAACACCTTTCTGTATCTCTTTCTCTCTGTACATCTGCAGTCCCAATAAAAAATATGTTTCCTATCTGGAAAATGTTGGCAGAACAATTGCTCTCTGGGATACACACTTCATGCTCCAAAGCTTCTTGGTTTCAGCTCCAACTCCAGGTTCACTTCAAACTCCATGTTGAAAAATAAGATTGAATTCCTGAGTTCTAACTTCTTGGCTTTAACTTGAATCAGTCCTGTCTGCTATGGCCATTTGCAGAATAAATCAATGAGTAGGAGAAAACACTTTCTCACTCTATCTCTCAGTCTCTTCCTCCTCCCTTTCTACATTTCAAATAAAACATATAAATAAATATTTTTAAAAATATTCTAAATATAAAAGGAAAAAATCATATATCTTAATTTTAAAAAGGGGACCATTAACATCTTTGAGTTGTATATTTAAGGGAGACTACAGAATTTTGAAATAAGTGTTTGATTTTTCATTCCTCATTTCCTTGAACCCAAGGTTCTTTGTTTCATGATATGGGCAATAAGAAGGACTGACTGGTCCTCCGGAGCAGCTGTGCGCATTCTAATTAGAGTAGGAGCAAAAGAGAGTTGCTCTTTCTAGGATTCTAACACAAATTCAAAATTTCATATTATTTGTTGGATTGTTATTAAGAACATGTATTTCCCGGGAAATACGCATATCATACAATTACACAAGTGATTCCTGTCATGGTGATGGCTGTGGCACAATGTATACAGCACTGCGTCCACGGATAATAGTTCTTTGCCCAGCTCACCCAGCAATTTAAACTGTAATGTAACAAAGATACTATATTGGCAATAATGCAAAATTCAGTCCCAAGAACACAGATTTTTAAAAAGACGTTTGCTGGTCTGATTTAAATTGGAATGTAATCATTTTTCTCCATATGTATTTTCTAAAATAATCACATCTTTTAAAAAAAATCTGTGTACATTTTGCCTGCCTTCTTTTAGAGGAGGTGAGTTTTGGTGGAATTTTTTTTTTTTCAGAGCTGGTTGCAGTAATCATGAAAGGGTACTTCAAAACAGTCACTGGCAAATAAATTGAGAGAGAATTTTATTTAAGTGCAAAAGTATTTGAAATTATGCTTAGTTTTTTTTTTAACAAGATGTGTTTTCTGTGGATTTTATGAACATAGCTTATACAAAGATGATGAAGGAAGGACAAGGACAAATCTCCTTTGCAATAATTGGAAGAAGGGCCTTTGAGAATCTACATCAGGTCAAGTCGTAAGATAGTTTCTCAGTACGTTCTGTATGAAAAGGAAAGGGGAAAACATCTAATGCTAACTTATAGTTCAAAACTTCATTGAAATCATTCCCAATGGCAAAAGAATAACTATGACAGTAGAGAAAATTTTAAACATTGTTTCAGCTCACAACCTGACACACTGGCACATCACTTAGTAATCATTTGATAACCTTTGTAACTAAAATATGTTGGGTTAAAAGGTGGCCACATCCCTCAGGCAAATTCAAAGTACAAGTAGAAGCACTAATGTAGCTTCTATTCCCTATATAGTTTTTTTTTAATATTCTTTTGCATTAGGGAACTTCTACTCTGAGCAGTCATGTTCCAAGAAACTTGCCTCTACATGTTAACCATTTCTTGTCTACATGTAGTGTTTTACTTTACTTTTCTTCCTGGCTCCAAGGCAAGTTGCAGGCAAATACATTAGCACATATATAACTTAGGTAAGCATATTTGCTAATGAAACAGCTACTTAAAAGCAGTCCTGCCAGCTTAATTCTTGCCACAAGTACAAAATCCATTACATGCTGGCTTAGGCAAGCAATGCATTATCTACTGGTAGGCTCCTGTCCTCAGCCAAGTTTAAATAATACTGTATTTTGGGCCCACTGTGGTGGTCCAGTGGCTAAATTTTGCCTTGTATATGTGGGAATCCTATATCTGCACTGTTTGTGATCTCAGCTGCTCCACTTCCCATCCAGCTTCCTGATTATGACCTGGAAAAGCTGTAGAAGATGGTCCAAAACTTTGGAGCCCTGCACCACTTGGGGAGCTTGGTTCCTGACTCCTGTCTTCTGATTGGCTCAACGCTAGCCATTGAGGAACCTTGAGGAGTAAGCCAGTGGATGGAAGAACTTCCTTTTTGTCTCTCCTTCTCTCTGTAAATCCGCTTTCCCAAAAACAAGAAATTGATGTCTAAAAATATCATGATTCTCCTGCTATCGCCACTTGATACCTGTTAATTTCCTGATCTATTTGAGTAACAATAATTTTAAGAGATACATTATTTTGTAAGAATTGTAAAACATGTCATTAGTAACATAATTGTATGATGGAGATACCAAAAGCATAAGCACATTATAGTGGAACTATTATTAACACTTGATTTTGCTGACATATAAGGGCTGATGGAGAGCACCAGAGTGACCAGCTTGAATCATAGCATTAAAAAAGCCTTTTTAATTTGCGGGGAAGACAAACATCTCTCTGCTATACAGTTTCAAATTTTCTAGAGCTTCTTAATGCAAGTAGTGTAGCTTAGCAAGAAAAATAACTAAACATTGTGGATACAATTTGGCCTTAAGGGATTGGAATCACTTGTACTGGAGAAGCCATAATTCTTGCTCCATCAACTTCTTTCTCTGCTGTCCATTCACCTTTGCCCCCCAACTCTCAAATCTAGGTCTATTCCCACATTAGAGCCAGTTGTAACAGAATGATGCTGATGCTAGTTTCAATTTGTGTTGCATATAGAACTACTTAGCAACATTGACTGAAACTCTCTCATTCAAACTAGCTTGTTTCCTTCATAAAACAGTGTTTTCCAAAAAGCCAAATGCCAAATATTTTAAGGTACTGTCAAATCCTTTCTTTTTGAATTAAATGTTTAAAAGTCACTATGAAGGTGAAGCCTTTGGCACAACGAATAAATCCCACATGGAAGGGTGTAATTCATGGTGGAAAGATTCTTCCACACTTTTTAAGAAGATTTATTTATTTTTATTGAAAAAGGTGTACATACACAGAGGAGGAAAGACAGAGAGGAAGATCATCTGTCCATTGGTTCACTCCCTAAGTGACCGCAACAGAACTGAGCCAATCTGAAGCCAGGGGCCAGGAACTTCTTCCAGGTCTTCACATGGGTGCAGGGTCCCAAAGCTTTAGGCCATCCTCGACTGCATTCCCAGGCCACAGGCAGGGAGCTGGATGGGAAGTAGTAGGGCAGCCGGGATTAGAACCTGCGACCATATGGTATCCCAGCACGTTCAAGGCAAGGGCTTTAGCCACTATGCTAATATGCTGGGCTAGTCTTCCACTCTGTTTTAAAAGGAACTGTTCTTACAAGTTCTCAGCCATGGAATTTTTTTGTGCATACGAGGCTTATCAATTTATGTTCCTTGATTTTCTATTCTGCTGTCTTGCCGAACTCTTATGAGCTTATGAGTTCCAAAAGCGTCTTTATTGAGTCTTGGTTTTTTCAGATGTAGAATAATGTGATTTGCAAACAGGGATGTTTTGACGTTATCCTGTATAATTGGAATTCATTCAGTTGTCTTTTCTTGCCTAATAGTTCCAGCTACAGCTTCCAATGCTGTTTTTGTTAAAAATCCATGCCACTTCCTCACCTTTCACTAGGGATCTGTCACTTTGCTTCTGCTTGAGTTTGCATTAAAAACAGATGGGACCCTCAATTGTGCATCATACTTCACTTCCTGCCTCCCCCATGATCTCCATTTCCCACCTGATTACTAGAGGAGTGATGAGCCCTACTGCGCTTTCTTTTCAGTGTAACATCATTCTGCTGCCTCTGCTGCTTCCCCGTGTTGCAGGCCCTCTGGTTCTTCTCTCCGCCATTGGCTTGCCACTCCCAGGATCCTGCCCTCTCTGCTTCTCTTCCACTAATTCGTTCCCATTCTCTTTAATATGTTCTCATCCTATCCCTCCATTTTGCTGTTCCTATAAATATTATTTTAACGTTATTTTATTTGAAAGACAGATTGTACAGAAAAAGAAGGAGAAACAAAAAGGTCTTTCATTTACTCATTCATGCCCCAAGTGGCCAAAAGAGCTGAGATGACCCAAACCTGGGAACCAGGAAACTCATCTGGGTCTTCATGTGAGTTCAAGGGTCCAAGGACTTGGGCCAACCTCCTCAGCTTTTCCAGGCTGTAAGCAGGAAGCTGAATCAGAAATGGAGAAGCTAGGATAAAAGACATCACTCATCTAGATGCTGGTGCCACAGGGTGGAGGATTAGCCTGATGCATGCTATTCCAGCTCCATAAATGATAAGCACTATATGGTGATACCGATATATCAATATAGTATAGAGAGATAGTATATCAGTGATAATATCTACAGTGTAGAATTTAAATTTACTTTTGCACTATATTTCTGTTGCAGAACACAGTTTATTTTAAATATTTTAATGTTGGCAACAGTGGCAAAACCAGAAATCCTTCAACCGTTTTTTTCCATTAGTTCATAACTCATTAGTAGAACAAAACCTTAATTTCAGTTACACAAATTGCTGAATTAGCACATGTTGACACCAGAAAACCTGCAATGTGACATTTTTACTGTGATTTTGTTACACGGGCTGATGTTTCAGGAAGTCAAGGAATGGTGGCTAATGTCTGAAAAAGATTTGCCTGGAGAGTCTTCAATTGAGTTTATCACACTTCATCTGTAATCCTTATGATCATAAACAAGACAAAGAAGATCAGAATTGCCTTTCAAGCAGAAGGACACCTAGATGTGATCTAGTTAAGGATTGGAAGCATGTGAATACACATTTAACTGGACTACTGCCTAATAAAAGATATAGAACTTAAATTATGCTTTGTGTGATGTGAGTCACTGATTTTCATTACGAGAAAAAATAACAACAGTACAGAAATTGTAAGATAGGCCTAGCTCTGCTAGTAGTCGTTGGATATTCTGGTATAGGATGTAAATCTCCACTTGAACCTTCTGCTGATGATGTTATGTTGCTCTTGCTGCCTTTGTCAGTAAAACCAACAGCTCTGTCTGCCATGCTATTATCAAACAGATTTTCAGCTACATCACCTTATTATTAAGTATTATTTGCCGATTCTAATTTTAGCCTTAGCAAAATATAATTAAAAAATAAATCTTCTTCTAAACCTGAAACAATCCCTAAGCCAACTCTAAATGATTTTGGAATCATTCATTATTTGGGATTATCCACATCGCTATTACTTCCCAATTACATGGCTGAACAAAGAATTTAATTTCCCTGTTGATAAGTATAGCTTATTTAATCATTAAGGCATGGGTTGAGTTGAATTAGCTCTGAGTATCAGATGTCTTATTCATAAAACTCCTATAGACAATAACCAAAATTTTAGAAAAAATATGTGAAATATTAAAGGTTCTTTAACAATGATATTGATCTCTTTGAATAATCTTTTTTACTGGAAAACATAAAAAATTGACAGTTTTACTTATTCTATAAAATGAAATCATTATGCTTCATGAAATATGAAGAATCTTTACTATTGTGACTCTATTGGATCCCACCCACTATTTTGAGCAGTGCTCCTTTCTGCTTCTTATACCGTCCATAAGGAATTATTCCTTAAAGTGAATGTGTTGGAAAAAGTGCTCAATTGATGATTTGATTATTGAAAATTTGAATAGAATTTCTTGAAAATGAAATGTTGAATTACAATACTTCAACCAGTTTGTGGAGGATGGAATTGTAAGCTAAGGGCTTTTGTTGTTATTGCAAAAAAAAAAAACATTTTTACATTATACCTCATGCTTTGCATAGATTCATTTTTCATGAACTCCTTAAAGACTTCTTTTATGGGTGTGGCGTGGTAGTCTAGAGGCTAAAGTCCTCACCTTGCACATGCCAGGATCCAAAATGGGCACAGGTTCATATTCCGGAAGCCCTGCTTCCATCTAGCTCCCTGCTTGTAGCCTGGGCAATCATTCAAAGACAACCCAAAATCTTGGGACCCTGCACCCATATGGGAGACCCAGAAGAAGCTTCTGGCTCCTGGTTTCACATCAGCTTAGCTCTAGCCATGGCGGCTCTTGGAGTGTGAATCAGGGGATGGAAGATCTTTCTCTCTGTCTGTCCTCCTCTCTGCATATCTGACTTTCCAATAAAAATACATGAATCTTTACCAAGAAAGTCTTTTATGCATGAGGTTCAAATATTTTTGCAGTTTTTTGACTTCCTCTATTTGATTTTAAATTCTTTCAAATGGATGTACTTTAAAGCAATTTTTATTCATAATCATTAATAGATATTTAAAGCTATAAGACTTTTTATAGCTTGTTAGAGAAGATCATGAAAAATAAATATCTTGTAGTTTTGCTTCAAAGTGCATTGATGTTACAGCAAATGGTAATTTATAATAGCAGTATTGTAATTATAGCAACGACTCTTTATTCTAGACCTCGATTAAAATTTTGTGAGTTTCAAGACCTTGATAGATTAATTTCTGGATCCTCAATTTACTCACTGATAGAATGGGGATAAGAACATACTAAATCAGCTGTGGTTGCTTGTATCAAAAGAGACAATACTTTCAAGAAGGATGGAGTTCTAACAATAAAACAAGATAACGTTGTTTTTTTTTTACTGTCACTGATGTTGTTGCATTATGACTAGAAAGAAAAGTATACAGAATACTATAGATAAATCCATGTATATCAGACCTCTCATACAGAATACATGATATCCTTTTAAATGTTCCTGAACAGATATTTTCAATGCAGTGTACCACAGGAGGACATGACCACAGATGTGGTTAAAATACGAAGTGCAGAATCCAAAGTTGTGTGACTATCGGCAATTTGTTTAAATTTCCTCTTCCAGGAAATTGAGATAATAACCTCTCCTTTACAGGATTATTGTAGGGTTGATCACAGTAGCAGAGAAAGGCTGTGAGCTTTCTGTGCCAGAAATCTCGATGATCTGTGCTTATCATCAGTATGGAAATGCAGTGTCTGTCAAGAAAGTTCATCACCCAACAGTGCTAACACTTCAAATTCATTGCTCTATTCCTGATCATTGTAACACACCCGTCCTGCTTCTTTTATTTGGTACTATTTTGTTTTATTTTCCACATGACCATCATTCACACTTTTGTATATAGCTTCTACTTCTAAACTATCTCCTGCAAGCTAAATATAGTTCCTCCTTTATCTGTTTTCATGTGGCATATTTCTTGGGTTCTTTGCCTTCCTGGTGCCCTGTAGTTTGTAAAGGTCATCTTCAAAATACTGTGCGTGGAGTTCAATACCAAATTCTAGCTGTGATCAGAGCAGAAATGTGATGCTGAACTATCACTGATCAGGACACAAGTTTTCAGCAATGTAGCCTTACTTCTTCCTATAAATTCTTTTCATTTTCCTCAAGATATTCCTGTAAAATGAGGAATATAATTTTAGGACAATATTAGGAAGACCTAAGACTTATTTTCTAGGGGTAAAGTAAATAGGAGACCCAATTCCTTTTGATAGAAATTGCATAATTATGTCTTATCTATATTAAATTGGGCCACTCTAAAATGTTTGTCCAAGGACCAGCAGTACCTGTAAGTGTGACCTTATTTGAAAATTGCATCTTTTTAAATGTATACGGATCTCAAAACATAATCATGCTAGACTTCAAATGGACCACAAATGCATACACTGCTGTTCCTGGAGGAAAAGGGAGAGGAAAACCTGACACTTACAGAAAGGCCAAGGGAAGATGTGGAGTTATGCCAGCACAAGCCAAGAAATGCCAGAATCACCAAAGACTGGACAGCAGCAATGAGCTGTTCTCACCTGGAGCTTTAGGAATGGCATGACTCTGACAACTCCTGGACTTCACACACATATCCTCCAGAACTGAAATCAATGCCTTTGTTGTAAGCCATCAATTTCATACCACGTATGTCCAGGAACCCTGGAAAAGTAACCCATTGCACATGTGTTCTATCAAATAGCAAATAGATTGAAGGATAGCATCCGCTTACTAACTTATGAAGTTCCACTTTTGTTCGTTCTAAAAACAGTTGTAGAATAAACTGCTTTATATAGACAATCAAAGAGTAGCTCAGTTTTTTTTTTTTAAGATTTTTTTGTTGTTGTTGTTACAAAGTCAGATATACAGAGAAGAGGAGAGACAGAAGGGAGGATCTTTTGTCTGATGATTCACTCCCTAAGTGACTGCAATGGCCAACGCCAGGCCAATCCAAAGCCAGGAGCCAGGAACTCTTCCAGATCTCCCACATGGGTGCAGGGTCCCAAGGCTTTGGACCGTCCTAAGCTGCTTTTGTTTTTTTTAAGATTTCTTTATTTTTATTGCAAAGTCAGATATACAGAGAGGAGGAGAGACAGAGAGGAAGATCTTCTATCCACTGATTCACTAAGCAAGCGGCTGCAACGGCTGCAGCTGAGCAAATCTGAAGCCAGGAGCCAGAAGCTTCTTCTGGGTCTCCCACATGGGTGCAGGGTTCCAAGGCTTTGGGCCATCCTCGACTGCTTTCCCAGGCCACAAGCAAGGAGCTGGATGGGAAACAGTACTGCCGGGGTTAAGATCAGTGCCTATATGGGATCCGGCACTCTCAAGGCAAGGACTTTAGCTGCTATGCTATCACACCAGCCCCACTCTGTTTTGATGTTGAAAGATTATTTGTGTTTTGTGGGAAATAGAGTTAGAGAGAGAGCGAAAGCGAGAGCAAGAGAGAGAGAAGAGAATCTTCCATCTGCTGCTCACTGCCTGTTGACAGCTGGTCTGTGCCACATGAAAACTGGAACTGTAAAGCTCAGTTTGGGTCTCCCATGTGGTTGGCATGGGCCTTAGTACACATGCCATTTTCCACTGCTTTTCCCAGATGCCTTAGAAGGAAGAAGGATGCCAAGGTGAAAAGCCAGGACTTAAATCAATGCTCACATTAAATGCTGACATTGATGTTGCAGGCACCAGTTACCTGGCTGACCCAGTGTCATTTGCTTCTATGCATCATCTCTCTATTCCATAAATAATATATTGAGCGCTTAAAACCCATTATTATTTGTTATACTAAACAAAAGAGAAAAAAAATAAAAGGACACAAATCCGTATTCCAAAGAAATTTGTGCTCTAAAGGAGGGTACATGGAAAATAAACCGTAAATTCGGGAGTTTAACTAGCAACATAAAGAAAGCATTTTATTCATATGAAGCATGATGATTATAAATGGCATAGTAAAAAAATGTGACATTTGAAAACAGGTTATGATTGAATGATGAATCCTTATGAATGTATTGAGAAATTAATTCAAAGTAGAGGGAAAAGCAAACGAAAGGTTTGAGTTAACATACAGAAAAGTTGTCTAGTACACAGATTATAATTCCAGGCAAATGGTTTTGGAAACCAAGGGATGCCTGTACTTCACTATGAGCGAAAAAGGGAGCCATTAGGGTTTCTCAGGAGAACAGTGACATGAACTGACTCGTGCTCATGGCAGTGGCTTGTAATCCCTTTTGTGTCATGAGTTCCTTTAGCAATACGCTGTAGCATATGGGCTCTTCAGAAAAATGTTTTAATACACATAAATTTAAATATACAAGGAATACAAAGTAAATGATGTCACAAATTTGAGAGTTTAGTATGTGTGCTAAACTAAAAATCTAGCAATGGTTTTGTAAAATGTAATTTTTAATTAATAATGGATATAAATACCTGGGAGCATTGCTGTGATATGAAAATATCGATTGTTTGATTTGGTGACCAAAATAGATGCTGTTTTGGCTACAGTGGCTTATTGCCTGTATTCATAATCAGTTAAAGGTGTCTCTGAATTCTATACATGCTAATAACCACTGCTTTATTTCAATATTATGCTATTACACTGTAGAATCAGAAGCACTAATGATCAATTTGTCATATTTAAACAAACTGGTATGTGCCAATTTAAAATCAAGAGGTTTTTTTATAATAATGTGGCTTTTTCAAAATACAACTGGAAGCCTCTTGTGATCTTAATGTTCACTTGTTGAAAGGATTGCTTTATGTTGAACTTTATTCCTATATGTTAGGTCTGATACAGTTAAACATTAAGATATGGAGATAGCCAGAATTTGTGTTTCTTGTAAGTATAGGTATAAATACATCTATATTAAAGTCATTTTTCTCTGTATTTTTTATTTACACCATATGTAAATGCCTCAGTAAAGAATCAATTGTTCAGATTCTGTGAGATATCTACTAAAAACTATTTCTATTTTAGCAAGTTAACACACACTTATATGGGGGTATATACCCATTTAATTTGATATAAATCTGTTCTCAATTTGAAGGCAAATTGGGTAGAAAGTAACTCCATTTAAATTTTGTCAATAAAAATACTTGCATGACAGTATTCCAATTATGATGCAACACTGAAATGATCTTACGTTGGAAAAGGATGATATGTGTACAGATTTGCACTGAATCTTTTTTCCTATGGATATTAAAAAAAAGAAAAAATGGAAAGTACTTGAAAAGACATAGTACAATTCTAAGTACATAAGCATTATGTTGGTGTTAAAACGCACCAAAGCTGAAAGTGAACATAATGTTGTATCCTAAAACATTAGGGAAGTTTTGGGTCCTTTTTTGTGTTTCCTGACAAAATGCTAAAAAAAGGATCCTTTAAAAAAAAAAGAAATTAATAAATTAACTAATAGTTCCCAAGGACATTGTAATAACCTATTTACCAATATATAACAAATTTTATAGACTTCATCAAAACAAATCCCTTCCAGAATGTGCTACAGCACACTCCGGTTTATACTGTACAGGCTGAAATATATATCCCACTTACACACGCTCAAAGCTGGCACTGGGTTAAATGTGTGATGCTAAAAATACATTAATATATACTCACATGATTGTGATGTTCATCCTTGGCACTGTTCACTTGCATTTCACCCACATTTTAACACATCTTTATACAACAAAGGCAATATAGTGTGTAGCTTTTCTTTTGAATTCACATATTTTTACTGCTTCATAATAGGCATTGACCTAAGTCTTGTCCTTGCCACAGGCGGTAAAAGACAGTTCTTTGAAGGTCTTTCTTTTTTCCAACAAAAATATAATAAGGCACAGCCTGAGAAAGAAACTGAGGACCCCTCCCTTTAAAAAGCAATGATCTTTAAAGAATAAACCACGTTGATAACAACAGAACACTGATTCCGCAGAAAATTCTACAATAAAATTTCATATCATTCAATATTCCTATTGATATTATAAATAGAATCTGAGAATTAAAATTTGGGACTATAACATATGAATCAGCTTAACATTTAAGAACATGCATTATTAAAATGATGTTGTTAAAATGTCACATTGTAGGAGCTACATTAGCATTGTTTTAAAGGTTGGCTATATTACATGTGTTTTTAGAATTTCAAGGAATCTATGAAATCTAATGTTACATGCATATATGCATTGTTTATATGTGTAAGCATGTTTGTTTTCTATTTGAATGTATATGCATATGTATATTATATATGTGTATGTGAATATAGACACATACATATAGGATTTGTATACATATATGCATGAGAGGTATGAAGTTACATGCACACAATAGGGGGGATCGAGAGAAAGTAAAAGAGCAAAAGAGAAGAAGAGAGCAGAGGGAGAGACTATCATTTTGTAATAATGGACAGTTATTGGTCCTGCCTAGCTAGTAAGTGGACAGAGTGAATGTAGTGATTTTGTAAATTGCTTTTATAGCCTAAGAATCAGGAAAATACAGGAAAGCTTTTCTACTACTTTGCTGAAAGTGGTTCTTTGCTGGATCCATATCCTATTTCCTTTGACCCCTTCAATAGGGTGTCTCAGCTGCTCTTTGCTTTCATGTCTTATCTCATTTTATCCTAACAACTCTATAAAGGCACATATTATTCTCTCCAGGTTGTGGGTGATAAAACCAAGGGATTGAATGACTTATATAATGGCACAAGGCAGTTCTTTCCACCTTTACAGGGCTTTGATTTCCACAGCGTTTTCAGTATTTGTCAATGGAAAGGGAAATTGAGGACTGTCTACATGAGAGTTGAGATTATTTTAAATGTGAATTTCTCATATGGATCCCTATTCTGTCAAAGAGAATCCATAAAAGCAGATCCTGGAATAGATATTGTTTATAAACACCCTAGGTGAATACTGTATTTATTTAAATGGCAAGGTCATGACAGACAATAGATGGATCCAGATTTTAAATGGCAGCCATTGCCTAAAACCTTGCGTCTGCCAATGATTTTTTTTTTTTTTTTGTATCAAGGACATTGGAATAAACTGAAAAATTTCAGGAATGCAGACTCACAGGTCCCACAGCTTTCCTGGTAGTGTGCAGATGATTTATGTATGTATTAAAGTATGAGAAGCACTGTCTTGACAACTTTGTTCAGAAGCCATTCCTGCGTGTTGTTTTCCTAACTTATTTGGTAAGAGGAGTAACCCAGAGCACATTCTAGTCCTCTTCCTGTAGATGCTGCTGCTCTACACCTGGGTTGTCTGGATTCAATGCTTAGGTAGCACCCACAGTGATTCTTGTCATCGGATAAATCTGAAAACACTACTTCAGTTATGCTTAACACAAAGTATCTGAAGTGGCCTTATTTCCTTTGAATACTGTAGGCTGGTGTTTGAGATACAAATCAAATCTGAGCACAGTTTTATTTGTGCAGAGACACATAGTGTGCAGATCATGGGCGCATGAATTCTGGAGACAAGTAATAACAGTTATTACATCTGGCAATAACTTCACTTCTGTGTCTCTCAGATTCTTTCCTTTTAAAATTAACATAGTCTTCATATATATTTTGTTGGGTTGTTATGAATGATGAATATGTTTTCATGAAAACACTGGGCACTGTTTTTCCCCTGAGATTGTCTGAATGTGCCCTGCAAATGTGCAAATGCTGGATGCTTGACCCTTGGCTGGATGATGTGGGAAGACGATGGACCTGTAACAGATGGACCCTAGTGGTAGGCAATGGTCATTGGAGCACTGCCCTTGGAGGGAGCTAATATAGTTCTTGTGGAACCCCAGTTAGTTTCCTCAGTAGTGGATTGCTATAAAAAATAAAATGTTTCCTTTTCTGCTCTTTGATTTTCTGTCTCACCACGTTATCCCTTCCTTTCACACATGCTCCATTCATGGTTCTTTCTACACTGCCTGATGTAACAAAGAGGGCCCATGTCAGAGCCCAAACCAAAGTGGCCTTCTGTACTTCTGACTTCCTGCTTTTAGAGTTGTGAGTGGAATAAGCTTATTTTCTTTAAAAATCCTGAGCTTTATGTATTTTATTATGCCTGTCTTTTTTGAACCTGCACCTTTCTGACAAAAGTTTGAGTCTCAAAACTTGGAATTGAGACTGAAGAAACTGTAAGTGTAATACAGAATGGGTCTTATTTCAGTGCAAGGACTGCTGGCAGAGTCGACCCTTCTGGTGGTTGGGCAGGAAAAATGACCACTTTTGTAAAGCATCTAATAACACCTTCTTTCTTTTAAAATATGCTCTGTGGATCAGGAGCAGACTAGCTGAAAAACTATCAGAGAATCAGCCTATTCTACTCACATATAAATGAGGCATTTTATTTTAAGAGAAGTCATATGTATTTCTATCCTTGGGGAGCTAGGAAGAGGCAATGCCAGAAATAAGAGTCATTTTTCTGGTTTTTTTTTTTTTTCATAGCAACCAACTTATCTTCTGGCTCATGAGAATATTGAAACCAAGCCCAAATGAATTTTGCTAATTTTGGATTTTCTGTTCTCTTATTATGATCTTCAGAATCTGGACCCAATAAAATTAAGTTTCTCTGAGATGCCTGCCTACTCCACAACTTGGGCAGTGTTAATCATATATTATTCCATATCTAGCACTGATCAGGGTTGTAAACGAATTACATATCTTTTCCTCTTTCATTTGAAACTCCTGGAAAGCAATGACCTTGAATTGTTCTATTTTTTTTTAAGTGACAAAGCATAGGGTTTGTAAAAATAATAATATTAATTTATCATCTTTAAAAATAATGTTCCCATTTGTTTTGGCAAGAGAAAAGCAAAAGATCTGTCACTAATGGGCCTCGTGTTAACTTCATGCATAGGATAATCAGGATTTAGGCTGTGATGCCAAGAACAGGTTCCAAGTCAACCTGGGGGCTCAGCTGTGACTTGCTGCTTTCCTGGCTACTTCTGCTTCTGGCTGTAGGAATCAAGTTAAGCCTTCCCAGCTGACCATTCTGAACAGGGAGCTTGCTTACAAATTCCAAAAACACAAAAGAGGACTGAGGACAGAAAAGGAAATCTGAAACACTGCTTCTCATTATGGGAACTTGTGTATTGATCAGCCTATCCACCTTGTTTGTTCCTAAATGCTCTCAAACAAGACAGTCTGTGAGGCCCATCTAGCAAAGTTAAGTGGAAGTACACCTGCTAGATCAAACAGCTAAAATACATAGTAGACAGAGTGATAGCACAGCTAATTTGCATATATGCCACCGCATTTACTTATATACTCCTTTTGTGTTTTAATGGCTCCGTTTTTGTATTTAAAGAAGGAAACACAGAGGCTCAAAGACTTGACCTCTATCACAAGGCCAAATGTTTCTAATTCTGAAGCCATGTTTGTTTTTTTTTTGTAAATTCTAAGCTATATATTTAGAATTAAAACATAGACAGTCCTCTTTGCTTAGTTGCTAAAATAACAAGAAAGGAGAGGATATAGAAGAAGAAAACTCAGAACTCATGGGACAAGTATAGTAATGAAGCTAAACCTTCTCTTGCTATAAAAAAAAAAAGTAAAGGACAGTTGTAGAGATTATGATCACAATTTCTATTTTCATAGCATCATTTACAAATGTCAGGGCATATTGAACAGCACAGAAGTAGCTCTAAAACCCATGAATATCTCATGTGTCGAAGGTGCCAACTTTGTGTCAAAGTGACAAAATTCTTGGTATAACAAATACAAAATAAATAGTTGAACTGTTTATGAGGGTTAGCTTAAAAGATTGATCCAGAATTCTGGTAAATAAGCTTTACCTATTTTAAAAAGCTACAAGAGATACTGTGTAATTAAGCTGAAACACTAAAATTCCTGTTAATACATAAGGAAGCAATCAGTCCTTTTCCAAGAGCCATTTCTCTAAATTAACCAGGAACTCTATCTGTGTTAAGTAGTTTCCTTATGTTATTTTTTTGCCAGGAGTTTACTGGTTGACATGGACAATGCTAATTCAGCAGGCTTGGTTTTGACAAGATAGAGCCTTTAACTGGCCTTGATTAGTTGGAATATTTGAGGAAAAAAATATCCATCTTTCTCTTGTTAAAAAAAAAAATGACAGAAAGTATTCTAATACATTTTCTTCCTTACTTCAATTGTTTTGTTTTCAGAATCTTTCTTTGTTCTGGTTTTATTAGTAGTTCTTGTTTTGGTTGGGGCAGAGAGGAGGTTGGTTATTATGGAGAGCCCACAGATTTTCGAGTCAGGTAGAATCAGATCTAAAGCACTGTGACACCACCTCACAGTCATGCAATGTTAAACAAAGGGCTGTGCCTCTCCAAGGTACGGTTTTCTCATTCCAAGATTGACAGCAACAATAACAACCATACAGAAGGGTGGTGAAACGAAAACTGCAGATTTTGTGCTACCAGAATAGAAAGCATGGGGTGTAGTAGGTCTATAATAATTGAACTGAAAGCTAAAGATGAAAAAATTATTGTCAATACTTCCTTTGTAGCTTTAGGTCAATAAGTACTTAGAAAAAGTTTGTGTTAGGGAATTTCAACCCCGATATGGAGAAATTTCATCTGTCCCTTACAAACAAACAATAAGCTATACCATCTTTATTATTCCGCACTCCAGCTATGTTGACATGATTGCAGAGAAATGAAAGTTTTCCTCTTCCTTTTTTGTTTTGTTTTGGCACCAGACATTGGCATATATAGGGAAGGTGAAGGCAAAAATGCCAGGTTTTTGACAGTTTGGGGATGCTTGTCCTTGTCTTTTAATCTTGTAATCATTCCCAAAGACAGTCTCCTTGCAACCATGAATATATATATATTCATGTGAATATGTATATATATATACACACACACACACATATATATATATATATATATATAAAAACCATGTAGTTCAACTTCCAACTCCTATTTTTCTCCATGAGTTTCAGAAAATTGGACCCTAGAGGCTTAACTTTATCAACCACTGGTAATACTGCCGTGGAAATGCTATCACATACCCTGTCACTCAGGCCTTTGTCAGGCACCAGTAACAGCAGCAAGCATATCTACTTAAATCTGACTTGGGTCAAAGAAAATGACCATAATAATAGGTAGACAGTCAGTATCTTCATAGCAAATCTGAAACAAAGCTGTTTGTGTATAAACATTTGCCTTTGCCCTGTAAGTTATTTAAAATTAGCCAGTAATTAGTCCAGACAGAAGCAACTTAGCGTAGTAAATGCTTGATAAGTTGTTTATTTAATGCAGTAAGATTTGGTACCTATTCAACACATGTGACTTTATTCTTATATCAAAAACCTGACAAAATTTGTCAGAAAGAAAGTCACTGAAACGTCTATTATTCAAGCAAGTAAACATTGCTTGTATCCTTATTTAATGTAGCATCGACAATCAGCTTGTTCACAAGTCATCTTCTCTCCAGCCCAGTGGGAATACAATCATCTTTTCTCTGAAACATAGTTTTCCGGAGGCAAGAAATCAAAATGCAATAAAAAAGAAGTCGCTCGTTGAAATTCTCTTTTCAGCCTCCTGTTTAATTTCTTAAGGGATCAAATTTGCTTATCCCTTAAAGACTATGACAGCGTGTTTACATTCTTCCTTTATTTGCTTTTATGCTAGTTGATATCTGATACAACAGAGTGCATTGCCATGCCCTTGCTCATCCTTTAGAGATGGTGTGCTAATCCTGTTGGTGCTAGAGGTGCTGAGCTTTTTAAACTAGCAAATCTGGAGAGGACTCTCACAGCACGAGACTGAGTTAGGAAGGACTACTAATTTATGTTTAATTAACAAAATCAGAAACTCTACCAGGCCTTATTCACTTAAAATCCTTCAGCTTCATCTGTTTTGTCACATATAAAAAGATTACTTATTTTTTAAAAGCTTAGAAATATTCTAAAAAATATAGTACATTTTTTATCCATCCCTGTCCATTGATTGGCTATTCTAAATATATTACATATGTGCTATTGTGAATAATGCTACAAATATGGGAATACAGAATTCTGTTACACACATTGATTGCATATATGTCTAAGAAAGTGACTGTTGCTCACACAGTGGTTCTATTTTTAAATTTTTGAGTATTTCACTTACATGTGGAGTTTGAAATAGTGAAATTCATAGAAGAGACAAAACAGTGGGTATCGGATTTGGAGAGCAAGGCAGTTTGAAAGATGGAGATTAAAGGATACAGCATTTCAATATGTCGAAGAAATTAATTGAACATTCTGGTGACTGTGGTTGATACCAACATTTTAGATTTTTTTCTTTTTTTTAATCACTTAAACTTTAAATTTTTTATTGGAAAGTCAGGTTTATAGAGAAAGATATTTGATCCACTGGTTCACTCCTTAAGTGGCCACAAGGGCTGCAGCTCAGCTAATCCCAAGTCAGAAATTTTGAGCTGCTTCTGGGTCTCAGGCAAGTGCAGGGGCCCAAAGCCTTGGGCTGCCTTCGACCACTTTCCCAGGCCACAGGCAGAGAGCTGGATGGGAAGTGGACCAGCCAGGATCCAAACCAGTGCCCGTAGGGAATCCCAGTACATGCAAAGCAAAGACTTTAGCCACTAGCTGACTGCACTGGGCCCTGTATTTTCAAAAATTGCTAAGAGAGTAGGCTTTAAGTATTTTTACCACACATATTTATTGGTCAATTTAACAACACAAAATCAGTGTATGTATAAAATGTGTATACTATAAATATATGCAATTTTTGTTTTTCTGTTAAAAATACAGAATTTGTAATGGTTACTGATTTACAATAGCATTTATGATATTCTTGCATGTATTATAGGTCTAGGCCTTGATTTCTCTCATGAACTGTACTAATTGTGCAAGCCACAGCAGTTACCTTTTCTTGTGAGCAGTATGTTCATGCAGTTTTATTACCTCTCTCAACTGCAAAGAACCTAGGAGTCTGAGCCTACAATTATAAACCATTCCTATGTGAGTCAGCAGAACCAGTGGCTATTTCCTTAGAGAAAATATTAATCATGCCTAATAAAAGGGCAGTGTTTCTGAATAGGTTTAACTAAAGAATTTAAGGTTTTTCCAGGAGTTGAATAGTAATTTCTGGGGATAAATCCAGGAGGGAAAGTTTAATCATTTCAATTGCCATTCCTGTTACAGTATTTCTCCCCAGCAAATTTCTACTTAGCATATATTTTGTAGAAGTCACTTGTAAGGTACTATGAAAATAAATAGTAGTGAAAATCTACAGAGTAAGTCTTATCAGTTATTATTTGAATCAAAATCTTATTCATCAGCCTTTTACATTATTAGGAATGGTCCTGATACTATTGTGTCACCATCAAATGGAACCCTATAACAATTCTGTAATGTTGGTGTAAGCATTCGTGTTGTACACATGAGATTGGTTAAGGAAGTAAAGTGTCCAACTTTAGATAGTAAGTGACAAAGTCAGTTGTTAAAACTCTGGTCATTGTAATAGCATTCCTTCTATAAAATATGCTGACAACAAAAGTGATCCTTGTGACAATTGCCCACTCATGAACATTCAGGCTCTCACTTGACAGTTTCTTGCTTCTTTGTCTTTTCATCCTCCTCACATACCCCGAATGTGGGCCTTCATCAGCATTCTTCTGTTATGGTTCTTTATTCATCCTCTAGGGAATTCACACTTTGTGAAAATTTAGCCCTTCCACCTAAGTATGTGGTGTGTATGTGTGTGCACATATATGTGTAGAATGTAGATACAAATAACAGATCCATATCTAACCAATATTTCCTTTTGCATTTCGTTTCAATTAAACAAGCTTACTAATCTTGAAATTTTCCATGGAAATTTTTAAGTTCCTTTCTAAAATCCCTCTTTCCTTTTAATTTTCATTTATAGAGTGACCTAAAAACTTTTTTAGCTGCTCTGACTCAACATCATAATGCTGTTATTCATTTTTCCAATTCCTTGTTTATGATTTGCTAACAGTTTATCCTTCCCAGTAGCTCCTACAACTTCCTTTCTCTGAAAACCTCCCTACTAGCCTTTTGTCACTCGTCACAGAATTTCTCCACAGTCTCCTTTCTGCATGTCAGTGCCAGTAGTTACACTTAAATAAAGGTTCTGCTTGTTATAGCTTACATTCAGTTTTTATATTTTCTGATCTAGCATACTCCTTGTTATTTATTTTTCTCCATGTCCTAAAGGGAGTGGAAAGACACTTTGATTTTGCTCCAAATATTCAGTAATCAGTTATAAAAGCATCTATAAATTTCTAAATATTACTGTCCCTTTGATCATTGTTAACTTTGTCATTTTGATTGTCCTCTCTTACTTCATGTCTTCCAAAATACTGTTGGCTATTTGAGGATATGATATAATTGAATATTTTATTTTGCCTAAAAACCTCCTGCATCACATTCACAGCTCAATATTTTCCTTCATTTCTTTGTTTTACCATTCTTCACTCTGTCAACAACATGTCAATAAGCAGCCATATTTTAATTTAGTCTCAAAATGTTTCAACAACCCGTGCTTACTTACTTACTTACTTGTTTACTTTTGTTTAAAGGGAAATTTAAAGAAAGGAGACAGAAGATGTTTCATCTGCTGGTTCTAGCTTCCAAAATGGCTGCAACAGCCAAAGCAGAGCCTATCCAGAGCAAGGAGTCAGAAGACTTCTCTAGGTCTTCCATGTGAGCACAGGGTACCAAGTCTTTGGATCATGCCCTGTTTTTTCAGGCCACAAGAAGGGAACTAGGAAGTGGAACAGCCTAGACATGAACTGGCACCAGCAATAGGATTCCAGCATTTGGAGGTGGAAGATTAAGCCAATTGAGCCATTGTACCTGGAATCTATTTTTGTTTATGTTAATTACAGAATTTTAAAAAGAGAGTGAGAAACAAACCTCCCTATCACTGATTTACCGCATGCCTGCAACAACTGGGTTTGTACCAGGTTGAAGTCAGAATTATGCTCTGAACTCCAGATATGGTTCCCCTATCAGCAGCAGCAACCCAACTGTTTGAGAAATGGCATATTTCTTCCTGGGATCCCAATTAGCAGAGATTTGGATTGGAAATAGAATAGTCGGTACTTGATTAAGATACTCTGAATTGGGATATAAGTATTTCAATTGCAGTTTAACATTCTGCCCCACAGCATTCACCCCTGGAAGAATTCTGAAAAGACTGTCTTTTCAGGTATTGTACATATACTGTAAGCATCAGTGATATTGATAAATGATGATATTTATTAAAAAGCTTGAAACCAAATGAATAGTTTGGAATAATTGGTTTTTTTGCATGTAGTTATGGTAAGACAGATTAATTATTAGATATTTCACGTGTCACTGTCTCATCATCATTTTATACAGTTAGATTCAAGAACTTACTGAAATACCCAGTGCCACGCCTCAACAGACTAGTCTTTCTTCTTGTAATGCCAGTATTCAGTATGGGTGCTGTTTCATGTACCCACTGCTCCACTTCCAATCCATTTTTCTGTAATGTCCTAGGAAAGCAATGGAGGTTGACCCCAAACCTTTGACCCTGTGCCCAGGGAGGGGAGCCAGAAGATGCTTCCAGCTTCAGATAAGCTTAGCTCTGGCCAGTAGACCATTTGGGCAGTAAATCAGTGGATGAAATATCTTTCCCTTTCTGTCTTTCATTCTCTCCATAAGTTTGCCCTTTAAATAAAAATAAATAAATCTTACAAAACAAAAAAACCTTATCAAAAAAGCCTATGTTAGTTTTAGTGCCAGGAAATTATGTGTATAAAGGAGGTCATAGATTGGTGAACAATTACAACAAAATATACTTTTCTAAAATTTCTTAGGAACATGTCCTAAACCAACATTTTGGGTCTTTCTTATTTTTTTTTCTGGGTTCTGAACTCCATATTGTTATGTGTAGGCATGTGACTTGACTGATAAAAGATGAGTAGAAAAGAGTTCCATGTGAGATTCCAGGTGACAAAAACAATGTAGGGTGGCCCCCTGGAGCCCTTTCTTCTCTTCTCCTGCTGCAAGGTTCTTGATGATGTGCACTGACATGATGGCGTTGAGAGCCTACACAACATTTTCTGCTTTTGACATCCGCCTGTTAAAATCATTCTTGTGCATTTCTCAAGTACAATAATGATGACACAAACACATGCTAATAAATCAGATATCTTTTGATATTAACAGCTTTGATTACGAGTAAAAAACAAACTAACAAAATACAGATTTTCAGAGGTAGCTAGGTATGAGCAATTCACCAATCATTAGAATCCAATGGCTGTAAAACTTGAAAGACTAGTTAGCTCAACATCTCATCTTAAATGAGAAAATAGTCACTATAAAATAGCTGTGACAGTAGAATGTTTTCCTTGCATTCTAAACCCTACACTTCTTACTCTACAATAATTACTCTGAAGAACTGGCATTCCTCTCTTACATTCACTTTTATCACAGTGTACTCTAAATAAAACTGTTTTTTGCAGCACAAATTGAAACAGATGAGTGAAATGGAATAAGTGATTAGCAGAATTTCTCATTAATGGATATTAAAACTTCCATTTTGTTGAATTAATCTGAATTTTCAAGTACGAGCCACTAAGTAGCATTAATCTTTCAAGACTGTGTAATGTGTGTATTGCTCAGGATTAGTAGAAAAACAAACTAAAAAGAAATTATCCGAATCTTCAAAAAACCCTTATTTCAGAGATGATGAAGAGAGACAGCTTCCATAAGAAACTCTTCTGTGTAGCACTGTTTATGTTTGTGTAATTGGCACCTTGGGAACACCAAGGAGAGGCTATTTCAGCAAATATATCCCAGGAGGCATTAATTGAAATGATATTTGAAGCATTATTAGGAGTTTTCCAGAAATAAAATGAAAAGAAAATTGAGTGTAAAGACACAGCAAAATAACATAGTATAAAGTAGCCTCAAAGAATTGCTTATTATCCAGAACACGTAATAGACTATAAGGGCAGCATCTGAGTCAGGAGCAACTTGTAATCTATATGAAGGCCAGGTATAAAATAATTTTCCTAAATGCATTGATTGACTCCACCTGCATGTTAACCTTGTAAATATTTTAGAACACGTACATTTGATTATGTTTTAAAGCTCTATGTATTAGTTTGAAAGGCAGAGTTGCAAAAGGAGAGCAAGAGATCTCCCTTGTGAATGCCAGGGGCTCCAACTCAGGGGTCATCCTTTGTTGCTTTGCCCAGGACATCAACAGGAAGCTGGCTCGGAAGCTGAACAACCTAGATACAAACCAGTACCCAGAGAGAGCCATCGGAGATGGCGACCCCAGTTTTGATCATTTTATTGTATTGACTTGAACTATACATAAAATTTTTCAGATAAATAAACATGTAAACCTGGATTTTAGATATTAATATTTTGGCTTTTTTTCTCATTAAATTTTGTGTTTATATGAAGGCAAGGGGGCAGAAAAAAGTTTCATCCAATAATTCACTTCTAAAATGCCCACAACATTGTTTGACTTTAAAAGCCACAAATTAAATCCAGGACTCCCTCATGTGTGACAGAAACTCAAACTTTTGAACAATTGCTGCTGACTTTTAGGGTCTGCATTAGCAGCAGGCTGGAATTAGGAGCCAGAGCTGGGAATAGAATCCAGATACTAAAATATGGACTTTGGCCAAACATGTGTACCTTTACATTTATTTTATTTATTGGAAAGCCTGATATACACAGAGGAGGTGAGACAGGAAGATCTTTCATCCAATGATTCACTCCCCAAGAGGCCTCAATGGACAGAGACGCAGAGGACTCAGGTTATCACTGGGCCTACCTGGGGCATCTCCGAATGAAGGTTAAGACAAAAGCATAAAAACACAACCACAAAGTGCTTCCAGGGGGTAGATTGTATTATGGATCCTGTTTAATGAGTCCCATGGGTCATTTCCAGTTTGTTCCAGATATTTAGATTGAACTTTGAAGATTACTCCTTTATTGCTGATCACACTATGATACAATGAGATTCATATCCATTTGTTCATTTTTAAGCGTTTCTCATTACAATGTTTGTAATTTATACATATTTTAATATGTGGTTTAAATCAGAATCATCACCATAATCTTGTCAGTTTTTTTTTCTCTTCTCCTGTTTTGAAGAAGAAAATTTTACCAATCAAGAAATCCATAGAAGCATGAAAAAACAAAAAAACAACTAGCTTTACTTGAAACAAAAAGGATGAGGTATATAAAGTAACCGAAAGCTTGGGCAGATATTAGGGCTATGTAAGCCAAAGTTGTTTGAAAATTATTCTAGGATGCCTGCTCCTCTTTTAGCCCTTCTTGCTCAGCTATTGCCATGATACATGCCCTCAGCACTTCTTATTCCCTTTATCCCGGTGTTTGCGTTATTGCCTTCTAAGTTGTTTTTAATCGGCTTCTAGAGATTCGATCCATCTCACAGAAAGTAACTGTTTGAGGAGAGACTATGGAAGGGGAATGTGTGATCCTTATGAAAATGATATAAAATTTAGGGAATTTTCAAGAAAATTGATTATTTATTAATTGATTGCAACTCCTATGTGTCGTTTCTTTATATATATCTAAGTGTAATTTTGACAACCTTTCACAAAGTAGAAAATGCTGCTTTGCACTATTTCGGCTCACTGATGAAACCAATTGAGGAAATAAAGGCGTGAATTTATCAAAGTTAATAGATAAATGTAAATAATAACACACACAATGAGAAATATGCATGGGGGCATCTGAAATGCTGAGGATATCCTTTCTATAAGCTCAAAACGTAATTAGTGTTTTATTAAATTTAATTATTGATGAGTATTTTATTGGTATTAATAATTATGGTAACTAACATGTGATAGAAGCTATTGTGACCTGTTCCACCTGAGGTTAATCAGAAAACAATCACATTATATAAGCTCTAAGAATTTTTTTATTAATAATGTTTGTTCTTTTTATATCGACTTCCTTCTAGCAATAATCTGGAACATTATGTATCTGGTTTTTGTTTAGAGTTGTTGTTTGATTTCTGCTCACGAGGAATGTTTCATCAAATTCAATACCCCAGGCAGCAGAATATATTGAAGGATCTATGGCAAATTTTAGATGTAATAGCTTGATCCGTTGTGAGTTTCTGAATGTAATGAGTATTGTAAAATGAGAGAGAGAAAGAGAGATTTTATAAGGCAGTGAAAGCCAGCTTGTCACGTAATTAGTGTGGGTGGAAGAACTGATTTAAAATCACTTAAAATGTATTTTTATTTGACTTTTATTTATTGAAACAGAATGAGTAAAATTCAGTATATCTTAACTAATTAGGGTAACACACAGTTTATTGTTAAAGGACATTACTTTTTTAGAATTTATATAAAAGGTAGTGTGCATAAGGTTGGCTAAATGACATGTGACCCATCTTCCGCATAATAAGGGCATTAGCACTGCCGGTGTTAGTACATGTTTCAATTTTGTTGCGTACAGCACTGCAAACCAGGTCCTCAAACCAGCACCTCAAACCCCAGAATAGGCTTGTGATTATTTACAGATGTACAATAATACACTGTAGCTGTGGTAAGGATTTATGACATTATATAACTCTCACTGAGTACACTTGAGGTCACCATTGCATTGCATAATATTTTCACATATGAAAATCGACTTTCACTTCCACATGACTGCTGCTTTCAGCCTTGAAATGCATAGAATCATAGCAGTGGTTGCAAGCATCTGTGTAAGGAGCTGACTAGGAGGAGGCCACACACGTCACAGAAAACTAACTTAGTGGAAAAACCGAGATGTCTTTCAAAGAATCTTCTGTAGCATAATATACATTTTTAAATATTTAAGTCACATAAAACGTATGGGAAAATTCACAAATAAAAATGATCAAAATGACTCGATTTTGATGAATTAGCGCATTTATATGACTACCACATAATCCAGAGAGGATATTTAATCATTCCCAAAAGTTGATTTTCTAGAAGGCAAAATATACATTTCTAAAGTTTGTTTTCTGCATACTGTTTGAAAAACACTTGTCTGTAATCCAAAACAGAGGCAAGAAGGAATTTTATGATGGAAAGTGGACCTTCTTTGTCAAATGCCTTAGGTTCACCTGTCAATCTTTTTCTTATAAAGATCTCATATATGTGTGTGTGTGCGTGTGTGTGTGTGTGTGTGTGTGTGGTAGAGTTATGGAAAGGAGACACACATGCGCACATACACAGAAAGATTTTTTCACCACTGCTCGAATGGCTGCAATAATCAGGGCTGGGCAGACCCAAAGACAGAAGCTAAGAGATACTTCTTGGTCTTCTGTGTAGAGTGCAGGTACAAGTGCCTGACAGTGCATCCTGCATGAGGCTGCATTTGCTTTAATAGTGATGCTCAGTATGCAAATTGCTCCCCCAAAGTGTGTGCACTTTTTCACTTTCTGCTTTTTTGGGGGTATTGTCATTGTTACTATTATTTTGTATGATATGATTTTGAAGGAGAGATTCTGTACCCTCCACCTGCCCTTCTTTCCCCCTGTTGACTCTCTCCCCTTTTTCCCCCATATTATTATAGTAACATAGTCCTTTGCTAACAGTTGCAAGTTTGACATTTTGCAATTGAAGTGTATAATGGCATTGTAGGTATAGCAATGGTAGAAGTATATTGTCAAGATATATGTAAGAATTTCATTGGGAATCCTCCTTTTATTCAGGAGTAGGAATGCATACTTAAATGCATCCTGACAACTTGGCATGCTAGTCTCCATTATACAGTTCATCTATGACAATGCAGGTATATGCACATTTACATATATAACCATTTGTTGTATTTCATAAATGTTTTCACACCCGTCTTCCTTATTTCTGGCTAATGCATTTAAAAGTGTACTTTCACTTGTTTTGTTGACTCAATCCTCTTCTTGAAGCTCTAGTCATTCATGAATCAGGAATGGATATACCTGTGCCTCACACTCTCAAGTTATTCTACAGGTTTTAATCAGTCCTGTTTGAACTTAAAAGCTAATTATTTATTATTTTGCTCATGAATAAATCATCTAATAATTGTAAGCTTTAATTTCCTCTTCTACAAAATAAGTAATGGATTGCCTGAATCATAGAATTAATGGGTGAACAAAATAAGACTATTTTTTTTCTTTAGGTTTATTCAATTTTATTGGAAAGGCAGTTTTACAGAGAGGATGAGATATAGAGTGAAAGATTTTCCATCCATGGTTTACTCTCCAAATGATTCATTCAGAGCTGAACCAATCTGAAACCAGGAGCCAGGAGCTTCTTCTACATCTACTATGCATATGCAGAGTCCCACGGCATTGGGTCATCTTCTGCTGCCTTCCCAGGCCACAAGCAGGGAGTTGGATAGGAGATGGAGTAACCAGGACACCAACTGACACCCATATGAGATCCCAGGCAGTGTGAGACAAGGATTTAGCTACTAAGCCATTGTGCTGGTCCCGAGACAGTAGTTTTCAATGAGGAACAGAACATGGCACTTAGGAGTTATGAAATGCACTTTCCACAAATAGGCACCCATACCCTCACACTCATATTCCAAGGTTTCATTGAAAATTGAATCATTTTTCTGAAAATATACCTTGTCCATATATGTTTTGAAAAAAAAAAAAGATGTAGTGTTACCCATTCTTTTTTTTTTCTTCTACAACCGATACCGTAAGATCCTCTTTAATATTGTATTTACATGTTAACTCTTATTTAAACTATAAATAATGGCAAAAAGAATTTTAGAGTGCTAAAATTCTTTCAAAATTCTCGTTGGTATCCACGCCCTGAGGTTCCTGCCCTTGCACACGACATTCGAGGATTTCAAGATTATCTTCCTGTATACATGGGCAGCCCTGTGTCCAGTTCATCAAACCCCTTTGCTTCTTTCAATAACCTTTCCTACCTAGGGAAATAATGTAGCCCCGTCTTGAAAGAATGGGTTCTATAATTCAACTTCCCTGGTTGAAATTTCTCTTCTTTCCAGCCATAAAACTTTAAAACAAATATCTGGACCTTCTTTGTCTCATTTTTGTGATCTACAGATTGAAAATAACTATGATCCTTACATATGCAGTTGTGATGAAATGTTGAAGGAACCTTTAAGTGAAGTGCCATGAACAAGTACTAAACAGATCCTCAGATTTGACTGTTATGATTTTTTTTTACCTTAGTCCTCAAGAAAACCTATCATTAAATTTAACTACTTAGATTTGACTACTCAAGGCTAGACTTAGTTAAATATAAACTAAGGAAAAATACTTGTGGTCTGACAATTATTTTCCAAAATGTCTCCTGTGGAAAAGCAGTTGAAAAAATGTTAATTAAAGTTTATAAATAAATACATATATAAAATCAGGCAGAGTCGCCCTTAAGAATTAGAGGTATTTATACATACAATGTAAGATTAAAATCCTTAATGCTGGTATGCACTGGTGCACTTTACAGGAAAAAAGTATGCCTATACTAATTTATTTCTAGCAATGTTATTTCTCTTACAAATGATATCTCATGAAGTCTGTCCCCAATTTTATTTTTTAAAAAAATTAATCCTACTCAGCCCTTTTTTTCACACTAGGAAACTGGTAAACTTGGCAGCTTTTTAAAAAATTACATCATTTTCATTTTTTAGTGCTATAAAAGAGGACTCAGCAATCTAAAAATATTACACAAAATATCTCTGTAGACTTTGAAGTCACATTAACTTATTTCTATAAGTTTTTTTTAAAACTCTGTTGTTAATATCCCATTCATAAAGGTGACCTTTTCAAATGGTCTTTATCAGTAAAAAATAAATCACCCAAGGTTTGTATCTAGAGTTGTAGTCAGAAACTGTAAATAACTTTATCAAAAACTGACTATGTATATACTATCAAATACTAAAATGGCATTTAATAATCTTGTGGAAGATTTACATATTTTATTCATTTCTACAATCATATTGAGGGATGTTTTTATCCTTGTTTCTCAGATTAGAAAATTGGCATAGAGAGGTTGGATAACAGTCACAATCCCTATTATGAAAGTGTTCTAGAATTTGAGTACATGAAGTCTAATTAAGGCAGTATGTTGTTTTCTGAATTTTTGAAAGGCAGAGGAAGAAAGAGTACTTCTATCCTCTGTTTTCCTTCCCAAATGCTCACAGTGCCAATGGTTCCAAACCTGGGGGCCAAGCACACAATCCAGGTCTTCCACATCAGGAAGGAATCCAACTACTTGAACCATCATAACTTTCTTCCAGTTATCTATTAATGGAAGCTGGGATCAGAAGTCAGAACTGGGACTCAAACCCCAGAAAAGATGCATTAAAAGCACTAAGCCATGCTGACTTCCCTAGAGGCTGCACCAGCCTGCAGTCCCACCAGCAGTAGAGTACGATTCGCCTTTCCTGGCATCCTCGCCAGCAAGTGTTGGTGGTTTTCTGTATGTGTGCCATCCTTACTGGTGTTAGGTGGTACCTCATTGTTGTCTTAATTTGGATTTCCTTTATTACCAGGGAGCCCGAGCATTTTTTCATATGTTTGTTTGTTATTTAGGTTTGTTCCTTTTTGAAGTGTCTGCCCATTTCCCTGGGCTCACTTCTTCAGTGGTTTGTTTGTTTTGTTGTTTTGGTTGTTCTGGAGATATTTGTGTATTCTGGAGAGTAACCCTTTGTCTCTTGTGTAGTGCACAAAGATCTTCTGCCATTCTGTGGGTTGCTTTTTTACTTTGTTGATTGTTTCCTTTGCTGTGCAGAAGCTTCTTAGTTTGATGTAGTCCAATGCGTTTATTTTGGTCTTGATTGCTATTGTTTTTGGCGTTTTTTTAGAAAACCAGGGCCTACATCTTAACCTTGCAGAGGAAATCATTATGGAGAACACTCACACAACTCAAAATCTGCATACCATATGACCCAGCAATAGCACTTGTAGGAATATATCCAAAACATCTGTTACACAAGAAATCAACATGCACCTCTATGTTCATAGCAGCACAATCAATAATTGCAAAATCTTGGAATCAACCAAAATGCCCATTGACAGATGATTGGATAGGGAAACTATGGTTCATCTACTCTATGGAATATTACTCAACTATAAAAAAAAAATACATTTCTTTGTGGACCAATGGGCCCAACTAGAAACTGTTATGCTAAGGGAAATGGGCCAGTCACAAAAGGTCGGATATCACATATTTGCCTTAATGTAAGATAAAATGATGTCAAACCTAAAATAATAATAATAAGCCAAACAACTGCATGCAGACTGCTGAGCTCTCAATAAAAGTGCCTGCATTTATTTCCAAAACATCATAATGATAAACTCCATAGTAAAAACTAAGATTAGCTGTCAATGCAAATAAAGAAGTAAGATATTTATTATAAAAAAAGTGTGACACATATGCTGCATGAAAAGCTAACTAAACATTGTTCAGAATATTCCAGTAAATGAGTCCAAATGAAAATAATAGTCTTCATTCTAGCTAAGTTCATGTTGCTGTATATTGATTTAAAAAAAATCTCTTTATTTTTTGCTGATAAAATTAAGGTGCAGTTGTGAAGGGAGCAGTAATAAAAATGGAGAAGGAATTCATTTTTAACAATATGATGAGTTCAAATTTCTCAGTACTACAGATATCTACTCGCATTCTTTTGCAATTAAGCTTTTGAAAAATGCAGCCTCTTCATTTATAAAATTGGGATTATGTTCATTTTTGGACATTCTAAGTTCTTGAATTTGGAACATATAAAGTGACTGAAGTAGTATATGTATTTATAGTGATTAGTGCTTAAAAATAAATAAAATCTTTTGGAAAAAATAAAGATCATAAAATTGAAAAATAAATAAATAAGTGATTAGTGTTATATATATATATAAAATAAATCAGATTCCATTTTACTTAGCTGGATTTAGAAAAATAAGATACAAAAAAGTCCCTCCCCTAAGTATGTCTGCTGAAATATGAGAATGTATGTTCACACTGGGAAAACATAATTTTAATAAGCAGCATAAATCAGGCAATTAGAAAAATAGAATAATGCTTGGGGGACATTTCTTAACACTGTCATTGCTTTACACATTAAATAAAATAGGATGTTTTATACAGTCAGTAAATAGATCAACTTATAGTTAATCTATACATATGTCATTTCTGAACAGTATCAAATTCTATCATTGTGCCATAAATGAAATACTGTGGTCTCTATGACATGTTCTCCCCTGTTGATGATGGTTTTTACTCAGTTATGTGATCAGAATGGTCAATTTGTACCTCCAATGCCATAAGCGTCTTGAACATCCACAGTGTTCAAGTTCCCTTGATGTGAATAGATATGAGGGAGAGCATTAAAAAGAAGGCAGACAATAAGAAAATAGATGAGGTAACCCCAGGAATGTTAACACTGAAGTGTAAAAAGCTGAAAGTGTTGGCAGGAGAATCACTGGCTGGCTATTGGATAGGAAGAAGCATACATGGCTTTTGATGTTTATTATATTTAAATCAGGATTGTTTGTAAATGAGGATAATGGCAATTAAAATCATATATTACCTCATATTGTGATTACATGTCTACCTGTACTGATTGGAAGAACATATTTTGTAGTTTAAAATAGTGCCACTTGCAGTTAGAATGTCAACTGATAATAAAGGGTGACTACCGTAAAATACATAGCAATTCTGTTTGAATGTTCCACATTAGCCATGGGACCTTTTATGTATAAGCTTAGTAAAGTCTGGAAACATCATCTCGGTCTCCATCTTTCATCTTTTCAAATCAAGCATCACGCTTATTGTCCACACAGCCTGGTTTGCAGAGAAGGCGTCACTGTCTGGTGTTCTCGACTGAACTGCACTGGGCAGTCATGAGTAAGCAGAAAGAAGAGTGGTGTATTCATTTAGTAGAGCTGATCTAATTCTCTAATGTTACATTGCTGGTATTGGATGTGACACCCAGTTATCATGGATAAGGAATTCACAGATCTTGAAATCAAATACGTGACAATTATAGATGCATTGCTGGCTTATTTAGAATCTAGGAAGTACTGTACTAACTTATTTTGCTCTTTTATGAGATATTTGTGGTTTTCTTTGTGTGTTTGTACATGCATTTTACTGTGTTTTCCATATGCTGAATGGAAAAAGAGAGTACATCAAGTGGTATTCACTAATGCAAAAATAGTGGGATAATATTTGAAGTATCAGTGTGAGATTTCACACATGCATGATTTTGGTTAGAGCTAGCAAAACTGTAATATTTCATGTACAGCTGCTTTCACTTTGTAGATTGTGCAGAGTTTTCTATTTTCTTCAAAATTCTCTGCTGATACCGTAAGGCATCATCACCTTGCTTAGAAGTTTATTATTATTGTAATAAATTTTAAGCCAGCATATAGGACGTAGAGGAGCCTTTGTGTGATAATGGAAAACAAATCAGTGATGGTAATATGCTTGCATTTGAAGGAATTCATGATTGCAAATGCATAAAAACCTGGCACTCAGTGTAAGAGTGAAAGAAGGATGAAAGCTTTCCGCTGTTGGTTGTCAAAACATTTTTTTTTTTTTAATTCTCAGGCCTGGAAAATTAGCTTACTGTCATCACAGTAGTCTTTTGCCATGAGAGCCATTATTTAAATTTCTTACTGCAATTCCTGTTGAGATCAGGGTTCCACAGCTTTTTGTTTTACATAAATCAAACGTGATTATAGATATGGTATGTCTTCATGTGATGGATGGGACTAGTGTGAAAAGGGGAAAGGAGATAACATGTTTCTTAAGACAATTACCCTGCCCTATTACAGAAAAGATAACCAGTATCATTTATCTGTTTCTAATGATTTTGCCTTCATTCTGATCTTTTCATGCAATAAGACAAAAATGGTTGTTTAGGAAAAAACAGGCATGAGATTGATTTTCAATGTCTTGTCTTGAAGTGTCTCTATGACTTGGGAAAATCATGTCAAATTTATGTTAAGGACATTCTTCTCATTTCATTCAATAGCCAGTGACTCTGCCTCGTGAGTAATTTTGTATTAAAACCATGGTAATAGGTCTCTTGCGGGTTTGGGATTTATTAAGAATATTGATGTATCAGAAAAGAAGGAAAAATATATTTTAAAGATAAGAAAATACAAAGCTTGAAAGAGTAAAATTTTAAAATTTTTAAATGATGTCAGCAATCTTAAATCATGTAATTCTAGGAGTTTTAGAAATACATGAAAAATGTTTGTATATTTTTGACAAAAATGATAAGTAACTTAAGTGATAATTTAATATCATTTAAATAAGTTGTGATGTTTTCCTAGTAGAAAATCATTTTACTGATGAATATGAGGTAAATGCATTTGTCTTTGATGGGGTATAATTTCCTATAAAGTAGATATTCTCACCTATTCTAAATTCAAAAGCTGCACATGCAATGCCTAAAATTCACCAAACAATAATGAAAGCAGACAGGCAATTGTTTATCCAAAATAGACGTTTTACTCAGAACTGCATAGCAATCTATTGCTTTGACAAATAGCAATCTAGCGTTTCTTGGGAAAATGTTTTACACAAAGCATGTCCATTCACTGAGGCAGCACTGTCACGTTTCCATTTTGTAAGGGACTCTGGCAGAAAGTGCATTACTTGGTTTCTTCCTTTAATCACTATTTCTTTGGTCTTTGATTCTGTCAACAGGAATCAAATGTAGTCCAAAATGGAGTCTCATTGCAGACCTTGGGTTACTGTCCTCAGATGCACCTTGTGCTGGATCCTAGCTCTAAAGCCAAGGTCACTAGGACGGCCTTTTAAAGGACTATTGAACAAATTTCTTTCAGAATGAAGATGACTGCCTTTACAAACTAAATTCTTTTGAACTTGCTTCTTAATGATGATACTTTTGGATAAGTGGGTTGCCTGCCTTGCTTTTCTAGGACTATGACAGATGAGTATTCTCTTTTATGAAGAGGATATGGATTTAAAATCAAGTTCTGCGGCAGCCTAAATAATAAATGGTCCTGCTTTCTAATCATCTCTGGAAAAAAAATCTCCAAGTCAGTTATCTTAAAAATCATCTTAGTAAACATGTTCTATCTTCTCATTTCTTCTCATTGATATATGATCGACAATTTCAAAATTTCAAAGCACAATTATATTTAGCTCCTAAGACTAATGATACCAATCAAAATAATATTTTAAGTTTCTATTTTAGGGAGAACAGTTCAAAATAAAATTTGATAGGTCTATTTTCCTGGTCTTTTTTATTTGTTTCAGATTTATATAATCATTTGAACAGTTGAAGAGCAGGGTAAAATGGAGAAACAGGGAGAGAGAAAGACAGAGAGAAAGAGAGACAGAGAAAGATTGAGTTTCTGGTTCCTTCCCTCAAATGACTGAAAAACCAGGTCTATGCCAGGACAAAGACAGGAGCCAGGAAATCTGTACTTGTTTTCCTCAAGAATGGCAAAGGCCCTAACACTTGACCCTCTTTCTCACCTTCCCAACCGTTAAGGCATGCACCTGTACAGAAAGTGGAATAACTGGGTCATGAAGGAGAACTTCAGCATGGGATACTGGCATCACAGGTGAAGATTATAAATGTGACACACAGTGCTGTCCCTGAAAGGCATTTTCACATTTACCACATGACTCCACTTACTTCAGAACACTTTCAGAGTCAAATTGCTGTAGTGAGCAGATTAATGTTGAATGGGTCAGTAGAGGAATACATTTTTAAATATAGTAACTAAAATAATTAACTCTTCTCAGTGAAATAATTTTGATTTCCTTTTACTATTGGGACAATCTTGCCAGACAAACAGAAATTATTACTTTCATTTTATGAGTGAGTGGAAAGATTCTTTCACACCATGCAATAATTAGCAAAAGCTATATGCTCCAATAAATTCTGTATCTCCAGTTAAGACTTTCCAGAATTTTCATGGTTTATGCATTTGCACCATGGTTTTTTGAAGAAACAAAGTCCCAAATTTGCCCATTGAGAATTCAAGCTCTAGTGTCTCTCTCTCTTTCTCTCTCTTTCACACGACAAACATGATTATAGAAATGACATGTAATAGTAGGGACTAGTGTCACATTGATAAAATGATATTTTACTTTGTACATTTATTAGTGCTATCTTATTTCAGAAAAAAAGTGTCCCTTTTTTCTAATGATTTTACTTTTCAATAGGTTTACATTAGAAAAAATATATTCCTGAGGATAAAATATTTTATTGATATGATATACCAGTAATTTATGTATCACTACTAAGAAAAAATTTTGCCAGTCAACAGATGCTATTGATTGCAACATACCACAGTGTTCTAGAATTACTAACATGCCAAGACCAAGTTGTCATGATGTATTCCATGAAATGCAATATTATAAAATTGTTTTCTATAATGGTTAATTTTTCATTCACTAGTTTGCAGTTGATATGCTTTGATTTGAATTCATGCTCTGATCTTTGCTGGTGAGCATTTCAGCATATCCAAAACAATAATTTCTTTTAAGGCCAACTGAAAATAAGTGACAAAACAATCACAAAAAAGTATTCAAAATCATGAACACCAAGCTTCATTTTTCCTAGAGAATGTAAGAATTATCCTTGCAGGTCTTCCTGCTAAACTACTTCTTTGAATCAATATGCATTCCTTACTAGAGAATGTATATGTCTGTGTGTTGGTCAGATTTTGAGTGGTGGAAATACTCAGTAAGCATGTTATGCAGATTAATCTCAGATTTTCTCAGTTCTTGGAGTGATATGTCATGAGCGGTTTAATTTTGACAGTGTTGTGGAGTGCCTCCAAAATCTTTGAAATTTGGAGAGTGAAAAGACAAATTTTAAAACATTAAAAATCAGAAACTTACACTGAAATGTATAATGGGTGCATATGCACAAATTTAGTAATATGCTCATATTTGAAATTTCTATAATTCTCAAATAAAGTAGCCAAGTAATTTATCTTATAATCTTTTGGCTATCATCCTTGACTCATGTTACACAATATCATATGAAGAGAGATCTAAGCAAACAATGATTTCCTCAATTGCTTTAATTTTCAGTGTTTTCTAAACATGTATTTTATTTCATTTTATTTATATGTCGTTAACACACATGGCCAAAACTACACTGATTCTACCCTTAAAGTCAGTGGAGTCTGACTTCTCCCAACAACATTACCAAGTTTACATTTATCAGAAGACTGAAAGAAAGTTCTGTGATAACTCTAAAGTTTGACTAACAGTGAAGTTACTCAGCCTCCTATAGCTAATTCCTTTGCAAGATAATGTGTCTCAGAAAACTAACATCATCTGTTGGGTTTCTTGGCAGTCAAAAGAAAACCCAAGATTACAACTCAACACATCAAAAGTCACATAAGAGGTTTTATTTTCAGTTAACTGAGTAAATTGACAATGACCATCACCAGGAGAAAAGAATAACAGCTACTGTGGCAGAGAGGATGTTTATACTGAATTTATAATGCCGGGAACAGGGATGTACCCCTGATTGGCTGGAAGTGCAGTGCAAATGTGGATTCAGTCTTGATTTGCTCAAGGTTGAGTTCCATCCCTATGCATACTATTTAGTAACTTTTGGTTTCATCATGTTTTGTGTAATCAAGATACATTCTCTACTATAGAAATGAAAAGCATCTAAAGAACTTCACTCTTTTAAAACTTAACTTCTATACAATGGGGCAGTGTGGGAAAGGGGACTGAATCCTGGCCACTTTTTTTGTTTGTTTGTTTTTATTAGCTTTTTTTGGAGATTGAGTTATTGCTGATGTCAGACACATAAAATAGATAAATACTGAGGCTGATTTTGTTGTGCACAGTAGGTTAAGCGGCATCTACCATGCCAACATCCCACATAAGTACCAGCTGCAGTACTGGGTGATCCAGGTCAATGGTAATGTGGCTTGGGAAAACCACGGAAGATAACCAAAGTGTTTGGATCCCTACCCACCATGAGGAAGATTCAGAAGGAATCCCATATCCTTGGCTTCAACCCGGTTCAACCTCAGTCATTTCGTCCATTTTGGGAATGGACTTGATAGATGGAAAATGTTTCCCTTCTTCTGTCTATCTGTAACTTTGTCAAATAAACAATGAATCCTTTAAAAACAGACAGATATTAACAGCAGTGAGCACAGTATATATTGAGAAATATGAATATGATAATTAATATTATAAAAGAGGGAAAGGAAGCTGGGCTTGCTGATCACATTTTAAGAAACTTGCAAATAATTGACATTTAACTAGTAATAAAGCCAAAGCATAGTGATTCTAAATGTATTACCTCAAGTCATTTAAAAATGTACTGATGGAAATTCAAGTTTCGAAGAATTTCAAGGGACTCAATGGTCCAGTTGCCAACTGTCTGATGTATTTTTCTCTAACAGTGGATTAGTAAGATTGGAGATCATTGCTTATCATATATGTCACTTATAAAAATCCCTAGTTTTGGGTCCAGCAGCGTGGCCTAGACTTGAACGTGCCAGAATCCCATATGGGTGCCAGTTCTAATCGGGGCAGCTCCACTTCCCATCCAGCTCCCTGCTTGTGGCCTGGGAAAGCAGTCGAGGACGGCCCAAAGCCTTGGGACTCTGCACCCATGTGGGAGACCTAAAGGAAATTCCTGGATCCTGGCTTCGGATCGGAAAAGCATCTGCCATTGTGCTTACTTGGGGAGTGAATCATCGGATGGAAGATCTTCCTCTCTGTCTCTCCTCCTCTCTGTATATTTGACTTTCCAATAAATAAATAAATCTTAAAAAAAAAAAAGAATCTCTAGTTCTATCAACAAACAAGAGTTATTGTCATTGATGTAATCAGAAAGACAAGATTTGGAAATTATATCTGCTTTTCTTCAACTTTGTTTCAAGTATATACATATTCAATTTCTAGGAACGTGCTGGCTTCAAATCTTTTATCCTATTGTCTAATCATGAGATAGTTGTCATGAAAGTTTTATATATATATATATATATATGTAATATATATAATATATATGTAATATATATATATATTAGCCAAAAATTAAATTGTCCTGAGGGTATAGTCACTATGATAGGTCTAAAGTTCATTTTGCAGATTGTAGTGTAGATGTAATCTTGCATAACATTGTTATAATAGAAACAAATGGTTGTTCCAAAGAACAAAGTTTGCAAATACTCTTTATCTTGCTGTTTTAAAGTATGTAATAAATATGAGTTGAGTAAATAACACATATATAAAGTTGAACCAGGTTGAAGCCAAGGATATGGGATTCGTTCTGAATCTTCCTCATATATATATATATATATATGTATATATATACTTATATATATGTATAAATAACACATGTATGAATATATAAATCATAAGTTAAGACTTGCTTATGATGCCTTGAATGTTTTCTTGATATATTATGAAGGTCATTATGTGTGTTTGCATTTGCATTTGTGCTTGTAATGTGGAGAGTATCTGTATATGTTTTCAAAAGAAGTAGACTATGTGTATAGTCTATAAAAATTATTATACTTGCATAAGCAGTTATTATATTAAAATCTCAATTTTATAAAGTTTTCAGTGCTCTTATACATTTTAGAAAGTGGCTATGGTCATTCCTATTTTCTGTAAGGTAAATGTTTTTTTGTTTGTTTGCTTTCACTGTGGTGCCAAGTGCTTATGCCATAATAATTGTTGCAATACTAAGCAGTCATTTTCTGCAAGTACATTCAGTTATAAAACATTGAATCACCCTTTTCTACCTACAAAGCAAGATGAACACTTAATTTCCTTTGGGTACTCTATGAATTCATATTTTGGAGACACTCATGGCACTCTGGATGATCAGTTATTATAATATTAAATTTTTAGTGTTCCTAAATTTCTTCCTTATCCCTCCCTGTCTAACAGCTTTCTACCCAAGTTCAATGGGAAACTGTGGTTATAGTGATGTAATAAACTATACTCTAAAGTATCAATATTGAGAACAAGTTTGCCCATATCTTCAATAGATAATATAAAAAAACTTAGCATTATTGGAACATCTAGTAATAGCACTTGTTGGTATTATTTTTACGAAAATTCAAAATTTTAGTGGCTTAAATTTTAGTTTTAATGCTATCTTTGAGCCTCAGCAAAGATGCATATTTACAATCTGGGACAAGAATTTTAAACATAAAATGAAACTAATTTACATATATCTGTTAAAAAGTATAAAGTGTGATTTTTGAAAACTGTATTATGCCTATTTTGATATTGTTAGTTTATGAAAAGATAAAGCTCCAAAATATTTTTAGACAAAGAATTGCTTATTTTTTTGTTGGGCGCTGCTTTTTTCTACTTTAAAAGGCTTACAAAAGAATGTTCAAAGGTGAGCAAATTATAGTGCTGAGGCCAAATTTACATTCAAACCCTATTGCAGTCACAATTACAGCCTTTACACTCCATGAATGTGAGAAATTCGTTAAGTTTTTGAGTAAATTCATTTGATTTTTTAATAAAGCCCTCTTTAAAGGTGTAAAGTCTTGCCAGGACATTTGTATTATGAAAATTATTGCAGATATTTGAACCCAGGATCCTTAAACAAACAAACAAAAGTCCTAAAGTCCTTTCAACGTCTCCAAACAGTTTGTGTGTGTAGTTTAGTTACTGCATGTTTCATGATCTTTACTCTAATCCTCACAAACAGGAACCCTGCACTTGCCTAAACAATTATCCCGGCATTAATGCTGTTCCTCCAAGCCTATGAATCTGGAAGGGGACAAAGGCTTGTGTCCAAATACAGGTCTGGCTGACCTGAAATGGATTCACATCCCGCTTTCTACTGTAAAGAAAGGACATCCCTTGAACTCCAGCTGAAAGCACAGTGCTCCAGGGGATGGGATGTTTGCTTGCTTTGGCAATAGGAGTGGCTGAAAAGAAGAGTTGTGCTTTTGACAAATTTTTTTAAAACTACAGGAAACACACTCCCAGACTATATAGGAGCAATAGTGGTTTAGTCATTTACTATTTTTTTTAAATGAAGGACATATGCATCTGAAATTGTAAATAGATACAGCAAATTTTCATACAACCATGTGAGTATCTGAATGTTCCATTATGGGATTTCATGTGTTACTATATAGGTCACCACTTATTTTAGCTCTTAATATGTGCCCTTAATGTGCCAAACTTATTTGTAAATACTTTTGTACTTATTTTGAAATCATGTCCTAATTTTTGTTTTATTTGTCTATATTAGCCACAAATTTCTCTTAAGGAGTTTGAATCTGACTTAGAGGTGTCAGATAAGATTACAATCCATTCTTAATATGCTGCTAGGATTTTTGGAGTTTGTTATTTTATTTTTAATAATTTTAGTATTGATTATGTTTACACAGTTAATTATGGTTCTGAAGGGCTGAGGATTAGAGGAATATGTGTGAGGCCATTATTTCTACACCTTCCTCATCTTCTTCCTATATATGGAGTAAGGGGAGAGACAAGGGGAGAAGCCACAGCCACCTCCCCATGGCCTCAGTTCCTAGGGATTGAGGATGGCTATCCAATGTCATCCCAGGATTCCTGCTGTGGAGCATGTTCTAAGGATTCTGTTCAAGTGTTCAATGCTTGAGAAATGTTGTCTATATCGTGGATCCAAGATAAGGAAACTCTTCCAAGGTCCATGGACTGACATAGTCCACCTTAGAGTTTCCATTTGCCCAGAAATTTGCTGTCAAGTTTCGCTGGGACAGTTGACCAATTTTTTTTCACTATTTCATGTATCCTGATTTGACATTTTACACAGCAGATTTGTTGATAGAGGAAGATTGACAGTTCATCGGACTGTCCTGAAATTATACTTGGAAAACATTGAGAAATATTCCTGGTGTCCTCAAAGGAAAAAGATAAAACAGAATCTCTTTACCTGATTACTAGAGTAAGAGGATGGCTTGACCTAATTGTTTCCCACCTGAAGAGTTATTTCTGAGCAAACAGCAGAACTTCAGGTGCCTGTCTGTGTGCTTGTGTCTTATGTGTGTGTGGTGATGACACGGGGTGGAAAAGGATATATGTATGTATGCACAGACACTCGTTATCAGTCTTTCACACTTTTCTGTTTTATCCCCTGTGCTTTATGCTCATGATTGGCATCTTTTTTCTCTTGTTTGTTTTTGTATTGCTCATGACATATTGTACTATATGGAGTATTTCCTTTCTCAGCATGAAAAGATTAAATAAACAACAGAAACACTGGCTTTCAAGGAATAATTCACAACCATAGGGTCTTGGATGCTATTTCTGTATCACTGCTTTTAAAAAGAGTTTCTGCAGGGGTGGGTGGTTGGCACCATGTTGTAAGTCACTGCTTGGAACACCCACATCCCATGCCACATCACTTGGTTCAGTTCCTGGCTAATCTGCTTCTTATCCAGCTTATTGCTAGTATACATCTTGGGAGGTAACAGATGACTCAAATGCTTACATGCTTGGATCCATCCTACTCATGTGGGAGACCTGGATGACATCCAGGCATTCTGGCTTCATCCTGGATTACTCCCGGATGTTGCAGGCGTCTGGGGAATGAATCAGAGAATGTTATTGTTTAGTACAACACTAAAAAAAAGCAATACAGAGCTTGACATAATGACCTAATGGCTAAATTCTCACCTTGCAAGTGCTGGGATCCCATATCGGTGCTGGTTCATGTCCTGGCTGCTTCACTTCCCATGCAGCTCCCTGCTTGTGTCCCGGGAAAGCAGAGGAGGATGGCCCGAACGCATTGGTCTCTGTACCCACATGGATGCCTGGAAGAAACTCTTGGTTTCTGGATTCAGATTGGCTTGTCTGTCAGTTGTGGCCATTCAGTGAGTGAACCAGCAGATGCAAGATCTTTCCCACCATCTCTCCTTTGGTCTGTAAATCTGATCTGCCTTTTCAATTTAAAAAAATAGGTTATTTTTTTAAAAAGCAATGAAAATACCATTAAGTATTGTGGGTAGTTTAACAATGCATTTCATTATCTCTCATACTAATCAGAGGAGTCAAAAAAACTGGTAATACTGACTGCATTCATTCCAGTTATTTAACATCTTGCCATATTAGTAGAAAAAAGCTGGGCTCTAAAAATGATTATTTGCTCATAAATAAGTTATATTTATGAATACAATATAAATCATAATGTACTAATATGTTTTGTACCTTATTTTAGAGACATAAATGAAAATATTAAAAATGAAATGAAAATATTAAAAGAGAATGGAATAGATATTCAAAATTTTTATGGCAAGATTTTGTCTTTTTAAGTTTTATTACTTGACACCAACTATTTGTATGTTTATAAGGTCTATATATTTGCAAATATATAAATATCAAATTATATTTATTAACACCCCATTATTTCAATACATTTAGCACTCTTATGTACTGGGAAGCTTTAGGATTTTTCTAGATTGTTTTTTGAAGTATGTCATAGACCATAGTTACCCTACTAAACTACCCTACCCAAACTAATTTGTAATGAGTGTATTTCAGTGCTTTTATCTAATTTTTCTCTTTGAAGTTTCTAGTCACCACTATTCCACTTTTTTCTTCTCTAAGATTTTTTTTTCTAGAAGCTTTGACAAATAAAAAACAACATGCAGTACTTATCTTTCAATGCCTGGCATATCTCATTTAAAATGATAACCTCCATTTCCATCAGGCTGCCTCATATATTGGGGCTTTTTTTACAGGTGTATGATATTCTATTGCATTTAAAAGCACAGTTCTTCATCTGTTCATCTTGTGGGAGCCACATTGGTTGATTCCATATCTTGATTATGATGGATGTTGCTTCTAATCCATTTGGAGACCAAAAATAATCTAATGTGACAAGGCAAACAATTATTCTCTGGGGTCATATATGATGCATAGTTTGGATAGAATGCTTAAGAAATCAGAGAAGAACAATTCCTGGGGACAAAGAAGCTCCAAAAACACTTTACAAATAGTGAAGATTTTACAGGAAACACAATATTATCACAGACAAAGAAGCCCAAATGAAGGGGAAATATATTTCAGAGGTGAAGTTTCTTTATATTGGTTCAAAACTGTAGGTTCAGAATGTATTGGTTCAGAAATAACAATTTAAGAGGAAAAAGGTATATTTTAAAGTCATACGACAAGGCTCTGTGCTTCTTTGTTGTTTTCTTAAGGAGAAATTATATGAATTGTTTTGTTTTGTATTTTAGCATACTCACTCATGGCAAGTTATTGACATTTTACCAGTGATTACTCAAACAGTATGTAACCTGTGTGAGTGTGTGAGTGTGTGTGTGTGTGTGTGTGTGTGACAGAGAAGAGTGTGTTCTGCTTCTCCTTATAGACACGTCACTTAGTTTAACAAACCTGTCATGATTAAATAAAAATACTCTTGCAATCAACATATTTGATTTTGTTAGCTGCTCCTTGGCACATTTGTTTACATGTACTAATAGGGCCCAAGTGTCATCTTCGCAGTACTTTTTGGCTGTATGGACTCTAAAGTTATCAAATTCAAAATGCGTTTGAAACGTTCCTACATAACTGGAAATTTTCTGCCTATTCTTTAATGATTTCCATTTGATGACATTGTCAGTCACATTGTATAGCCACATGAATCTGTAAACCACATTCAGGAACAGTCAGTGTACCTTCTTATCCGCTCAAAGATATCACCTCTTGTTAAAGGATCTGTGATAGTACATAATGTATATGCAAACCACTTTGGGGCCATTCTTATATCACAATTCAAACGTGTCAATAAATTTTTCATTTCAAAAGATAATAAGGGGTCATTTTAAACCAAGACCTAAGAAGCAGTCAAATGCAGTGTTTGCATGTTTTGATGAAAAGAGAGAGAATTCCCATCCCCTGATTCACCCCTAAAAGGCTACAATTGCAAAGCTAGATCTGGCTGAAACCAGGAGACAGAGCTCTAGTCTGGGTCTCCCATCTTGGTAGCAGAGATCCGAGTGTCATTATAGATGGCACCTTAAAGACACTATGCCATAGTGCTGGCATAAGATGAATCAAACATATTTTTATTTTGTTTTTCTTTATTTTAAAGGAGGAGACAGAGAGAGAGATAAAGAAAGAGAGAGAGAGAGAGAGAGGGAGAGAGAGATCAGTCAGTCTTTCATCTGCTGATTCATTCCCCAAATAGCCATAAAGGTCAGGGCTGTACCAAGACAGGGCGAAGAGCCAGGAGCTTATTTCATTTCCCACATAAATATAGGGGCTCTACCTTCTGCTGCCTTCCCAGGTCCATGAACATGGATAAAAATTAGAAGTGGAGTAGCCAGGACAGAAGCTGATGGCCATATGGAATACTGAGGGTTGTAGGTAGCAACTTAACCAGTTATCACAATTGGTTAATGCAGCATTGAATTGAGTAAAGCATTTCAATACATTTGTGGAAAAATTAAATTAAACCTATGTTTACTTGAAAAATAAATATTTTCATTTTAGTGGATATTGTATGCAAGTTATTTGAATGTTTGCTCTATTTTTCTTAAAATAAGAGATAATGGTTTCTTGAGTGGCAAGGAGCCTAAAATGTGATCATTTCTTTTAATTAGTATATCCATCTGTTGCAGTATTTATTGATTCTGTAAAATATTCACACCGATAGCAAAATGTCTAGTTCACCAGGAAATTAATTTTCAGGATGATAGTTTTATAATTGTCGGGAGCATTAAAGTGTCACTTTATCATTTCTGCTTGCCTCCCAATGTAAGGTATAAGAATTCCCATAAAGATAAAAAAGCAAGCTTATTATATTTTTAAAGCATAAATAATGTATATGGTAGTACATTTTCATCCTGCATTTTCAGTGGAACTAGGGCAAAGCCCTTTGTGTTAGCTGGTCTATTATTTATATGTAAAACATGTTTTCTTTTCCAGTTTCAGATAGATAAATATGAGTCTTTTTGAGTGGCAAGAACTAGCAGTTTAAGCAGTTTAAGCTTGTCACTCTTTGCATCCCCAGATTCTTTCTGTTTTCTGTAATGCATTCCTAATGTATCCCCTTTTCCTCTTGTGTCATGATTGAATTAAAATGTGTCGATGGCAAGTGCTTTGAATGCCAATACCTCCCTATTAAATGCACGGTGCATACACAGTACTAACACTCAGATTTAGACTAATAAAGGGGATACTGTTCTCATCCTCTAGTAAAATTGTCATTTTTTCCGTTTTTACCTTGGAACATTATGCTCTTCTCTGATGTTGATCCTTTGTGCACTGATTCACTACCCTGTGCTAACAGCTGTAATAGTGATGATTTTAACTAATTTTTTAGAAGATGTGTTATCAGGATGTTAGAGAGTTTTCTTAACTTATCATTTAATGGATGCTGATCCATTTGCATTTGTATTTTACATAGACCAAAAGTGAAAATTTGTCTTTCTCCTCTGTTTCTATTTACTCTCTTCTCAGTAGTTCTCTCTTCTATCATGTGTTTCCCTGTTTTTTATTCCCACACATTTGGGACTGTCATTTCTTGGAAAGAATTATACACACTACATAGAGGGAAAAGGTTGAGTATTGCATTATTTGGCATGCTCTGATGTTTTGTTAGTGTATTCACTGAGTTATTCATAGTGACCACCAGTGTCCGTGCTGTGTTTTTTAGAGGTCAGTGGCAACAGCACACTTAACAATTAGTTTCGGAATGACTTTGATTTGCACTGTATTCATTTGAAAACCAAGAGAAACCAACCTTAATGTAACCAAGGCCAAGTCACAAAATGACTGATGCCAGCAGAGATTTATAGCTGGACAAAATATTTCAGTCTTACAGCTAAAGAGATTGAGGCGAGGGAAAACAGATTGGTGCAGAGTATTATGTATAATCCAAGATCACATAATTAGCAGCAAGGCCAGAATTAAAATACAAATACCCAGTATTGATGCTTACACTCAAACATGGGAGTTAGTGTACCAGAATCATGCAAAAGAATGGTGTGAAAACAAAGGGACTTGTTTCCAAAGTTCCTTCTGCCTGAATGCTCTGGGAAGGAAAAAAAAATGGCCACAGGCAGCCTCGGTTCTTAATTCTTGCCAATGTGTATTTTGACTTAAAAAGAGTATTACCATGTGTTACAATTTCTTTTAGTGCAATCCCTGCATGCATGGTCCAGAGAGAATTTGCCATCTGGCAGAGTCAAACCATCAGAAGATCTGAAATGGCATGTCTACCTAGATCAGATCCGTCCATTTCAGATAGTTAGACACCACCTTAAGTGGAAATGCTGAACTTGGAGCCTTGCCAGTGTCATTTTTGCTCTCCAGAATTGTCATTTGAAGTGAAGAAAAGCAGGCTCTTGAGAGAACAGCAGCATTCATGCAAATACAAACAAATAACTATACACATAAAATGTCTAATAATATATTCTCATAGATGAATTGTATAATCAAGACTAACATCCTGAAATGCAAATATTAGTGCTGTATGTATCTCAACTCCTGAATAAAAGAAGGATTCCCAATGAAACTGTTAAATGTAGCTGGATAGGATGATACTAGATTGTCTACCATTGCCAACACCTACAATGCCATGATACACTTAGACAGCAGAATGTTGGACTTGTAATGCTGTTGAAGGACTATACTATTGTTAATAATATGGGGGGAAATGATGGGAGCAGGAGAATGCTGAAGGAGGAAGTGGAGTTAGAAGTGGGGTTATGGAAAATAATTATAATAAAATAGAGAGCAAGAAGGGAATAAAAGTGCCCCCTGGCAATGAATCAGTATGTAATTTTGAATGTTAATTTTGCAAAATCAGCTGTAAAATACTGAGAAAGCTTGTGAAATTTTTTATTAAATGATTTGGGCTTCTTTTCCTTTATTTTAGTTAAAAACCTTACTGTCTTTTAAAGTCTCCGTGGAACTGAAATGAATCAGTGAACTTTCACATTTTCAAAAAAGAGAGAGAACATTCAAAAACTTTAAAGCCCAGTTGCAAAGGAAAAAGCTTTAAAAATTGTTGGCATATAACTGATTTTCAGCAACAACACCAAAAACCTGCTCATATCAGGGACTGAAAGTAGACGTGGCTAGACAGGGAACAACCCTAAGATTCAGCAAAATGCAGCCTGATGATGAGTAGTCTGAAAAAGGTGTTGTTTTAATGATGTTAAAGTAGATGCGTAGGGGAAACAGTAAAGTCATCTATAAAATATTATGATAATCATCACAAGAAAGAAGCAGATTCTTTCTAATGCTAAGAGTACGACTTTATTAATTATTTTTTAATTTATGTTTTAAAATATACACACACACACACAGAGAAATCTCCCAATATTTCATTGTCTAAATGACCCAAATGACCTTTGGTTAGCACTGAGATTGAGAACCTGGAACCCAAGCACAGTATCCCAGGTGGGTGGCAGGGACCTAGATACTTGAGCCATCATCTGCTTCCTCCCAGCATGTACAATATCAAAATACTAAGATTGGGTCTGGAGCTTCAGCCTAGCGCCTAAGTCCTCACCTTACATGCACTGCGATCCCATATGGACGCTGGTCATTTTCTGGCTGCCCCACTTTCCATCCAGCTCCCTGCTTGTGACCTGGGAAAGCACTAACGGATTCTAGTAGAGACAAGACTTTCTGTCATTGGCTTCATCTCATTTATTGAGTTCATGTAATTCAAGTTTAATAATACTGCAAAACTTCAATTGTCTAAAATTCTGAAATTTATAGTATCATAAATGTTGTTCTCAACCAAGCTAAAATCCCTATCAAATAAGATAAATAAGATTGAAACAAGTAATGTACTCTATGCATCAATTATTGCTTAAGTCCTTGTAATCTGTCAGTGAACAAAACTACTGAAAACCGTCTGTAATCATAATAATGTGAAAGGGGTTTGTCTGTTATTATGTGGTAAGTGCTGTGGAAAATAAATGAATACACATGCAATAAAATACGAAAGCCTCAGTAAGTCATTTTCATTATGGATTATATTTGTTTTAAATCTTATTTGCAATATTACTATCATGGGTATTTTAAAAATAATACATAAAATAAAGCATATTTCAAAAACTTACTGAGGTTTTGGTTTATAGTTAATAATCATTGTGCAACTTCAGGGACCTTTTTTTTTTAAACAAGAACATTTTTACTGCTAAAAATAAATTTAAGCTATCGCAAGTAAATGGAACCTTGTTTCACAGTACTTTGTCCATTGGTAGAAATGAGCATGTGCAATAATCCACTGCAAATCCTAATGTGAATTCTACATCATATTTTCATCAGTGATTTAGTATTTTATAGAAGACATTTAATGCATATTAAATTTACAGGTTTGGGGTTTATTTAGATCTTCTTCTCCTGATTGTCATATTGCCTAAAGAAAGGAATGGAGTGAAACTTAAAATGCTTGGCTAGTGTTGCGCAAAACTCCAGGGGAAAATGAAGGCCTTCATAAAGTGGTTTAGGGAAGCACTGTGCCCATCATTATTGACGGTTTAATTGGTGGCTGTATATCTCCATTCAGACAGCTTTAGAATGGTGTGTGTGTGTGTGTGTGTGTGTGTGTGTGTGTGTGTGTGTGCGTGCACGCATATGTTTGGATTATTTATATGCCATATATGGATATGTATATATATACAGAGATAGAAAGTAGATAGATAGATAGATAGATAGGTAGATAGATAGATAAGTGGAAATACATTTGCACTCGTGTTCTGTGTTAGCAAAACTTGTCAAAGCCCTCTCATTGTTCTGATTCAGAAACATAAGCTCAGTGCACACTATGTTCAGGAAATGCATGGCAGAACACTCTAAACCAGAATTGATACAGACAGAATTCTATATAACCTGAAAAATGGATGTCTTTAGCTTGGCATCCAGGGCTTCAGAGAAAAATTCCTAAAGTTAAATGAAAACACAGCATGCCTCTCCACTTTATGATTATTATTATTATTATTATTCCTGAAAAGAACATGCAATAAAGAATGTTTACAGTATTATTCTATTACTGTTAGCTTAAAAATTCCTGCAGAATCACGCTGAGCCAGTTATATCCTGTGTAGGTTGGCATGTAAATAGAGCTTGGAATGGTGCCACATTCCTTTATTTTTTAATCTTAAATTATTGCAGACATTAGAGTGTTTTTGGATTTGGCCCTAAAACAACAGGTTGTTTTGCATTGCTGTGAATTTTTTAATTATCCAAACATTTTCAGGCCATCATAGGATCCTGCAAAGATAAAGAGAAGCCGATTGGTCCATATTACCTAATGGGGAATAAGCAAGTCAGTGAGTGCCAAGTATTTTCTGACACCACAATCCAATTCAGTGAACGTTTGTGCAGAATTGAGTATGTTGTTTGGATACCTGCAATTGTAGTCAAGATCTCAAATGCCTACTGAGTTATGAAACACGAATCTGGAAACTTCTGTGGAAAAATCACGTGAGATTAAGTTTCACCCTGGAGAATACTTATTAGGTGATTATAAAAGAAGATCTTAATTACCATCATATTTTATGTACATTTTACCCTTTATCAAGAACAGTTGAAAGTTCTCTTATTGCCATATTTCTGGCTATGCTGCCTTTAAATTTTATTAGCTCATTAAAATTATAAATATGTTAACATATACTTTAATAAAATTGGCCCCTTAAAAGCTATTTTAGAAATTGTTTGAATCTAATATGCTGTTTCACCATCATTTTACTCCCATCACAAGAGATGTAGAGAATAAATAGAGTAGAATCGAATTGAAAGAATCCTATTCCTGTCATTAAAATGTCTGTTAATTCCTCAATTATCAGCAACTCTCAATGATGATGGCCTAGCCTTGCGCAGAGCAGTTGAGTCCATGTCAGAAGAACTAGTGTCAAACTAGTGAACTTTCATTTTTCTGATTTGCAAATTTTAGCAAATTGAATATTTTATGATAGTTTTCCCTTTTGTTCAATACAGTATATGCTTATCCACATGTTCAGGTTTTCCAGCTGTTCTTTCTCTCCTAGAAGCCTATCCTGATGATCGCTTTGAGTGTTGTCACCATAGCCCTGCAGGTTCCTCTCAGCTGCGACATTTCCTGAGACATGTGCTTGTCTCTGAACACCTTCTTAGTGCTAGGAATTATTGTCAAGCACCGTGTGAACTGTTCCTCTGTTATGCTTTGCCTCATATTTCCCTTATGAGTAGAGTGGAGTTAAGTATCAGTAGGAGATCTGAAAGAAAAAAAAATGTCCTTTTCATCAAATCCCATTGAGGACCCATACTCCCAACATTCTTTACAATTGTTGGTGTTAATATTATTATGTGAGTCAAGAGGTGCTTGTTATCGCTGCTGTGAAGCTGTGTTTCCCTTTCCAGTCTGTCTTCTATAAGCAAGTTACTCAGCACAGTCCACATTAAGGGGAAAGAGCTAAGCTTAATCACATGAACAGGGGGCTCTCCATTAATTATGTAGGATTCTTAAACATGGAGAATGTGCTTCTTCTCCTTACTTTTGTACATGGTTATTTCATAAGACTTGTGACTACGCTGTTGTTGGCATAGATGTTTGAACAGGGAGATACAATTGTGTATAATACATGAGTTCCCACCTATGACTGACTGATCCTCTAATACATAACTTTAGTACCGTACCAGTTAGATCATTCTAGTCTACTCTCTGCTTCTCTGAAAAACCATACCTCAAAAGTGAAGGTCTGACAGCTGTGATTTCCCCTGCCAATCAGGAGCATGATTCTCTTACACACACACACACACACACACACACACACACACACACACACGTACTGTGCATTGCCTTGTCTTCATTTTCACAGGCCACCCCTCAAGAAATTGCTTCCTCGATGACAGCAGAGCATTTATTTGTATTTCCTTTTGCCTTTAGTTTCGGGGAATACATTCATTTCCAGTGTTACTTAGGTCAGCATCTTTTCATCTTGCTCCTCCTCAGTGAGAATATTTTATTCATTTTTTATATAGTTCAATTCAAATTTCATGGTTTACATTTTATGCTGGAATCCCGTCATGTTTTAAACACACACACACACACACTTTTTTTTAAATAAGATGTAATTTGTTGTCTGTATTGTAAAGCTCTGTAGGTATTGACAAATGAGTATCATCATGCATGTCCTATTTCATATTGCTAAAATCTTACATAGTTTGTGCAATCTTCCATGTTCCAATGAATCTCTGATAGTCACTCATTGTTTAGCATCTCTATAACTTTGCCTGTGGCTATTTCAAATTGGTTTCATCCTCTAAGCCATGTTCATTAATCCATGTCCTTGTATGATTTGATAGTTCATTTGTTTTTACAGCTGAGTAGTTTCAATGTATGAATGTACTAAGGTTTATTTGTCTTTTCACTTTTTGAAAGGCATCTTGGCTGAACCCAATTTGGAACTTTTATGGTAAAGCTGTTATTAACATTTTCCTTTTAGATTTATATGGATTTGTTTTCAGATCAGTTTAACGAATAACTAGGAACATGAATGCTAGAACACATGCTGAAAAAACTCACTGTTGCTTTGAAGATTACCAAAGTGCCTTTCAGAGTGGATGCACCATTTTGTATTTCCTGTTAGTGAGCAAGTTTCCCCTTGTTCTGCATTCTTGCTAAAAATGGAGTTTTCAGGTTCTTTCGTTTGTTTGTTTGGTTGGTTTTAAATTATTGTAGTAGGTAGAGAGTAATGGTTTAGTGTTTAATTTGCATTAGTTTAGAGAAAATATCAAGCACATTTTCATTTTCTTAATTACCAACTGTATATTTTCATTTGTGAGGTAGCTATTATTATCATTTTCCTATTTTTTGGTTGGCTTCTTTCTACTTTAAATGTTGAAATTTCAGATTTATTCACATTCTTGAGATACAACTATTTGATTAGATATATGCTTTGCAAATATGTTCTCCCACTAAGCATTTTACTCTCTTAATAGTGAACCATCAGTTTTCTTGCACATTCTTATATGGAAGTTTTATAATTTCAGCTTTATTTATTTAGTTGTACACTTCTTTTTTGTTAATTGATGCTTATGAAAGCTGTGAAATCTGGTCTAATTTCTATTATTAATGGAATACAAGGCAATAGGGAATTGCATTGCTTCCCCATAATTTGTTAAAATATTACTACTCCATTGAAATGCCTTTATTCCTTCATCAAAAATACTTCCTGAGGTTTTATTCCATAAAATAATAGTTTATTTTCTGCCTGATAGTATAACTCAGAGTAAATAAAGTTGACAGTGACTAGTGTAGAATCTCATGGCAAAAACTGGCTAAAGATAACTTAAAAGTTTAATTTTAACAAAATAGGATATATAGGCTGACTTTAAATTTTTGGAAATATTTAAGTAAAATATTTTCTCAATTACTTCTGGCATTAATTAAAATGAAATACATAACATCCATACATATATACACATATATATGATTGTCATTTAAAAGTAGATTAAACATAAAATTATTAATTATGTAATTGTTCTTTGGGTCATTTTCTATCACATTTCTTTTCTAAAGGGCTGTGAAACAGTTAAGCATACACTAACAGAATGATACTAGATATTCTACCTTTGCCAATGCCTGTGATGCCATGATATACTTAAATAGCAGAGGTTAAACATGTAACTGTTGCAAAAGCCTATATCAAAGTAGTAATATGGAGGAAAATGGTGGAAGGGAAAAATGGGGAGGAAGGTAGACAGGGAAGAGAATAATCCCTATACCTATAAAACTGTATCATGAAAAATAATGAAGATGATGATGGTGATGATAGTTGAAAATTGATTATCTAAATATGTAACTTAGATAATTTTATGTATAATGCAACTAATAATAGTCAATTCAATTAAAATTGATTAGAATTTATAGTTAATTTTATTTTACTGATGTTTACATAAATGTCAGGGGGAAACAACCTTTATAATCCTCTGTTTTGACTTTTCAACTTTCTTGAATTGTAATTTAAAGAATTAAACTGTGGTGAGGAAATTAAGATGGAGAATGTAGGTGCAACGGTTCAGTTGGCTAATCCTCTACCTCCAAGCACCAGTATTCCATATGGAACCAAATTCATGTCCTGGGTGCTCTACCTCCCATCTAATTTCCTGTTTGTAGTCTGGGAAAACAGCAGAGGATGATCCAGGGCTTTTGGACCATGGGGGCACATGGGAGATCCAAGAAGGCCTCCTGGCTCTTAGCTTTCTGTTGGGTCTTTTCTGACTATTGCAATCATTTTGGAAGAGAGCCAGTGAATGGAAGCTCTTTCTCTTTGCTTCTCTTTGTTAATCTGTCTTTCCAAAAATTAATTAATTAATTAATTAGGTAGTTAATCAATAAATCTGTTTAAAAAGAAAAAAAAGATGGAGAAGAATAGACAATGTAATATTGGAGCCAGAAGAGCTAGTACACCAAACATTTTCCTTTCTTACCTGACAACTCATATGTCACTCCTGTAACACTAATTCCTATTTTTATTACTCAAAACTATAGCATTTTCTTATCTTTAATATTTCTCATTCACAAACTTCACATCACAAATCCTGGTTGAACAGATCATGGTTTCATTCTAGGAACAAGCATGCAGGCAATAACCATGGTGAGCTGTGCATTGTATTTCAAAAATTTATTTAGAGTGTCATTGACACTAAACATCTATTTCATGCTATTAAGTAGGTATATTTCAATGTGTTGCATATATATAATGAATATTAAATATACAGGATTCCTTCCCTTAGAGAATACATAATTTAATGGACGTGAGCTATAAAAATTTTGATAGCAGCAAAATATGGAAATGTATTCACATTTTCATTCTCAAGAGATGTCAGAATCATCAAGAGGTATCTGATTTTGTTAATGTCATTTTCCAACAAAACTGAAAACATGAAATGTTATCCTCCCGAAAATACTCAAAAAAAGATGATTATTTTACTGTGATCAAATATAATTTCCAGGTAAATGACTGGGGTGACTTCTAAGCCACTTGCTAAGTTACTTGCCAGACTTGCACATTGGAATCCTGCATGACTGCAACTGGCTTTGTAAGAGAAAAGAAATCATCATTCTCTCAAGAGAATCCTTGGAAGGACTCCACTGAAACAGCTCACAACTGACAAATGATCAGGGAGTTTGGAAAAGTATGTGGAGGAGGAAATCCAGTTCCAATAGGCAGCCTGGCATAGTACAGCACTGCAAACCAGAAAGGGGTATAATTTTGTTCATGGCATGATTCCTGCAGGTGCTCACACTCTTGGAATTGTAATTCAGTATTACAGAGGGAATGTCTTCTCACTGAGATTCCTTAGTACCAAACTGCATGGACCCTGTTTCAATCAGATAGTCTGCTGTTACCCTGAAATCCGCCTTAAACCTATCCATATTCAGAAGGTCATGGTATACATCTAGCCTCTTTCCAGCCAAATAAATGGAAGTTTTCCAGTGCCACAAGGCTAAGCAAATCCACAAAAGTTGTTTTGTGAAGAGAGTACAGATTGATGGACCAAATTCAACCTGCCAAATCCAGAGGGCTGAACAGGAGCTAGTAGCCAAAACAGGACAAGGACAGTTCTGCTGAGGACCAAAGCTCTTAATGATAAACAAACTGGTTATTACGGAGGGAGTATGATGAATCTGCAAGATGTCTGAAGCACACCACAAGAGCATAGGATAACATTGATTTCAGTTACTCAGATATCTGCGGTGCATTTCAAAAGACAAAAAGCAAAAAAATAAATAAATAAAAAGCAGCATATTTCTGAAGAATGTATGCATAAGAGAGAGCATATCTTTGTGCTCATTCTTGGCATTCATAGGGTTAGTATTGTTCATGGAAACCCAGTCTGTTCCAATTTGATAACAGAAAATTGGTTCAAACCCAGCAGTTAATGGATATAAGGCACATCAATGGCCCCTGTTTTTAATTCAGTTAGCAAATATTGACCTAGAGAAATGTATATACTTTCTCCTATACATGACTGCCTATCCCATAAAGCAAAAGCACGTGAATAAATTCAGTGTTCCTACAAGACTCAGTAAACCATTTGAATGCATCCCTTATCCCTGGGACAAAGGGATTCACACTTATATTACAAATATGGAAGGTAAAAATGTTTTGAGATCTTGTGTGTTAGAATTAGCTAGAACCAAATTCCAATTATTTTCTTTCTTTTCAACTCCAAACTATTAGAGGGAAATGAATTATAGTAAGGAGTGTTTACACTAAAGAAGTTAGCAAATGATAAAGGAGTTATTTTTCATTTAAGGAGATAGTCATTAAATGTTTCTTAGATCAGCACTATGCAGATCTCCATGATTTATACTGTTGGGATAGAGGTAAGAATGTAAATACTCAACAATGGGAAGATAAGAGTTTGGGCATTTAAACAAAGGCTTTGGTTTGAATTTTGGCTTTTCCATTATTTAATGAGTATCAATAATGAGTGTCATTATCCAAATTATTCATACCCCATCTCTATCATTTTTTCAGATATAAGTAACTATTGGTACCACCTGGTAGATTTTCAGGTTTTCAGGGTGAACACACACACACACATAAACGCTCACAGATGAAAGAGTCGATTTTAGGTACTACTGTTGGAACTTTTACATTTTCTTCTTGTATGTCTTCTAAGTTTCCACATGAGTAAACTTTAAATCATGTCCATGCTCTGTGGAAGATGTTTTACATGGGAAAAAATATTTTTTTAATGGTTATGAAAATCATACAATCTGGCAGGCCATTTAGAAATAGGTAGCATTCTAATTCTAGCTATTTGCTGTTACTACACAGTATCACAGAATGTACAAGCCAGCTAAGAGAGAGCTCCATTTGCCAAATTGAAGTAACAGGAGGTAAATGGTGCTGCTCTCCTCCGAAAAGTCTGTGGATTTAAAAATGCTTGGGAGCATTAGGTTTGAGGATTTTTTTTTTTTCTTTTCCTTTTCCTTTTTTTTCCCTATATGGTTCACAGAGCCAAGCACGGCAGTCCTAATTTTATCCTGGGGCCTCCATTCAATACTTGCTTGGAGAGAATAGTGCCTCCAACTGTGCCTTTATAAGCACTGCCAAATATCTGAGTTTCTTTTTCCTGTCGGAGAAGAATATTCTCTATTGAGGATCTGTGAAGCCTAAGCTGTTTACATATTTTTTTCTTCTTTTGGAACAACTGGACTCTTGCATCAAAGTGAAAATACAGATTAGGAGTATGATTTCCAAAAAATGTATTTTATTCCAACATTCAGAGACCAGGGAAACATGAAAAAATTGCAAATATTGTGAAATCTTCAGAAATATGCAAGGCCATAAACATAATAATATTGAAACCAACAGCAACACAGAAAAATAAGCAAGCATATAACAGAACAATGAAAAGTTGCTTTTGTTTAGTGAAAAGGCTTATGTACACACACACTCACACTTTGCTTGGGCACATTTTGGTCATTGAGGTATACTGCCCTGAAGATATATAGAAAAAACTAACGCATGTCGGCACCTTGGAAAACAAGCCGCTCGCTTTGTAGGAAGTCTTCCCATGGGGGTAGTGTTTGTGCTATTCAATCCAGGCTATTTTCATGAGAACTGTTAAATATCAGGCACATTTAAGTGATTCATATATGATTAGGCATACATTTTAGAAACTGAGCAATAAAATTGTGAGGGCTTTCATTAGAGAAGTGATAAAAGTGTCCTTCTTCAAGAGAAAGAGCCTTCTTTATAAAGCAAGCAGCCATAGAAATTAGTTCTTAGTGTGTTATGTTTTTTTCCAGATCTTTAGAGAAACATGTCTGCAGCCAGAGTTTTAGATTCTGACTCGTGAAATTCAACAAGGCAAGCGCTATTGATAACTTTTTAGTGAGCTTGTACCAAAAATATTGGCTGTCCTTCAAAAGAAAAAGTGGCCTTCAGAATTGACAAAAACATCCAAGGACACACTCAATAAGTTCTTCTCAAATCTAGGAACAAAGATTTCCCTTTAGGTTCCAGGAGAACTGACATTTTGCTGAAGGATTAAGAAACTTATAGATGTTAAAACTGAATTATTGAGTGTTATCTCCAAAATGATTTCTGAAGGAAAATTTCACTTTACTTCATTTGTTTTATGATACCAGTAAAATCAAAAGAATAAACAAATAGGTTGGTAATAGACTGGTCTCATTAATCCAGTGGAATTGATCATGACATATTTTCATTATTCCTTTAATTACTGAAAAATGTTTTCTTTCCCTATTTCTCTACAATATTTCAGTTAAAAATTGCAGGGACTCCATGAATTTTATATATTAGTTGCATTTTGTAAATCATATCAAAATATCCCTTTCAACTCTTTTGTATGTTGGCTGTATTTGAGATGCACCTTCATAATGACAGCAATATGCAAAAGGATATATATATATAGTGCTTAGAAGGATGCAAAAGTACTAAGCCATTTGGTTCATTTGTGGTAAAAAGCAGTGGAGAACTGGAACCAAAAATCCAATGGTTCAGTGGGGTAATCAAATAAAAGAGGCCTTCTCCCAGGAGAAAGAAAAAAAAATAATAAATTAATTAAAAAACCTAATCGATTTCTTGCCTTGGAGCTTGAAAGGTGAGGCCATCTGACCATGAAAAAGCTATGCAATATTTATTTTTTCGTTTTGATCAATCACTCTGAATTTTACAAAGCTAGTAGGCAATGAGAAAAACAACCCTGTTTCCATTGGCTAACACCGTTCAGCCTTGTAGCACAGATCCCCCTGCGCACAAGTTGTATTTTCCGGTAATGAACACATGTAAACTGAAAAAAGAAGAGTTTCTGAAACCCAAAAAGCATTTGTGTGTGTGAGAGAGAGAGATTGAGAGAGAGCGAGAGAGCGAGAGAGAGGGAAATCAGAGCGTTAGGGGAAGAAGGCATTTGAAAATGTAGAAATTGTAATTTTCTAGGCAACACACAGTATTGCATGTGGTGGGAAACATCTTTATACACTTAATTGGATTTCTCTGCTTCTTAATTAAAAGTTGCAATTCAAGTCCACTATTTGCTAGATTAAGCTCTCAGCTTAAGGAAAGTTGTGGAGAGGATTTCAGTATATTTACAGCTTCATTGGAGTTTTCATAAATGTACATGACAGTTTGATATTGGTTTTCTATCATCGCCCCTACCTACAATGCCATATTACACCTAAATGGCACAATGTTGGCTTGTGACTGTTGCTGAAAGACTGTACTATTGTAACATCGGGGGTAAATGGTGGAGTGTGGGAGAATTGGAAGGGAGGAAGAGAACAGGGAGGGAGAATCACTATGCTTACAAAACTATATCATGTAAAATAATAATAGTTTAATACTAATAAATACACAGAAGAAAGGGTTTCCGTATAGCATTGGATTTTGATATGTAGAACATTGACCTAGGCTATGAAATGTTAGCTCTTACTTTACAATTGGTACTTTGTGAGTTGTTTGTTGTTTCTGAATTTCATTTCCAATTTTGTAAAAGGATGGTAAATAATGACACCAAATTACTTGGAGATTTCTGGAGAGAATCAAATTTGCAAAGTTTGTAAAATGGTGGTACTCATCACTGCATCATGAATAAAAGAAGACCTTATGACAACAACAGCAACAACAAATACAGATATCAGAGTTGAAGCTGACATAGACTTGGGATTTTTGTGTTTTTTTTAATTTTTCAAATCAACTTGAATTTGAAATATGCATTATTTGAATGAAGCAATCATGTGAATAAGAAATCAGAGTTTCTAGTACTGTAATAGGTACTGAACTGACAAGTTGATATAGTATGGTTCCCTCCTCTCAAAAGATTCAAAATAAGAGAGAGGGTGAAAAATATTTAAACAAGACACTGTTTTACAATCAGCATTAAGTTAAAGCCAGCCTGTGGTACAAAGAAATTTAAGAGATAAAAAGGAGAGTAATTTCGACAAGGATAAGCAGTAGGCAGAGAAACTTTCGAAAATGTCTTTTAAGTTGTACATTGGAAACTAAAAAGGACTTTTCTCAGTGAAAAATAAGAGGACATTTGTTACAAGTTAGAGAAAAAAAAAAGCCCTGAGCGAGAAAAGAAAAAAAAATTATAAAAATTTAAGAAACATGTCTGGTGTGCTTTTATAATTATGTTCTTTATTCTCAGCTGTAATTCAAGGATTTTAGCAATAAAATTGGCAAATAGCAGTGGTCTTTGTGCTTTGTAAGCTAGAGATTCTGAGTACTTCTAACTTAACATGTTTTGGGGTATCCCATTATCTCTCAGCTCTGTGGCGTTACTACACTCTACAAAATACAGAGTACCTTTCACCCACCCACCTTTGTATAAATGGCCAATCTCTGAAGACTATAGGGCCTCCAGAGGACATGCTATCTAATTATGTTTATATTTAAACTAATAATGATGTTGATGTGTTTTATTATAACTTGCTGTTTGTGGCATATTATATGAAATAATTTGTCATATAATACATGCTTCCTAAGTTCTAAGACTGAAGAATATTCATGATCTTCAGAGTTCACCAAACTAGCAACCCAATTGGAAAACTTCCTACTTATACTTTTGCTTTCTATAATTCATATTTTTCTTGCCATCTGGGTGCTTGCTTTCCATATTGTTTCCTAATCAGTACAAAATTGAAAGACAGTTATACACAGTCGGATCTGGACGCTTATTTCTTAAGACAAAGGGTGCAAGATTTTTTTCTCTTTCTCTGCTGTTGATAAGTTGAGTTTTATATCCTGAGTACCTGTGTCATCATGAATCGCATAAAACTTTGACAGAAGTAGAACAGTTATATTTTTGCTGAATTCACACAATTCTTTGCAGAACTTGACCTTGTTACATATAATAACATATTTGGATACTTAAATTATTTGTTACAACTTATTGTCTTCATGGTGGATTCCTTCTGCTAGTTTAGCAGAATTACACTACCCTTAGATAATGTAAAAATGGCATCTTTTTTTTTTTTTTTGCTATGCTGAAATTTCTACGGGGTGCTCCTGACATATTAATATAAAAAACTCAATAAAATACTGACAAAGTGCCTACAAAAAAAAAAAGACAAATCCTTTTATTTATCATATACAATGTAGTCACCAAATTAACTGATTAGCATAGGCAGACTAAAAGCAAGTCCAAAGCATGTATCGGCTTACCGATTAGTGTATTGATTATGAAAACCCAGAAAGCCCCAAATGAAAGATGTAAAACCATACTTAGCCCTTGTGAAGCAGTCCATATTATTTAATATACAGACAGATTTTAAGATCATGGAGTTAGCAAAACACACACAAAAAGCTAACATTCCTGAATAGGGTACTTTTCCCTAAGTACTCATCACTCCTTTAGAACTGCGTTGTAGAAATTGGCTATGGAAAACTGGTATTGTAAATGATCCACAGAAATGAATTTTTCCTAATAGGATGCAATTGATTATTGTCCTATGGATAAAGCAGTCTTGCACATTTCATTAATTCATTTCATGAAATGCATATATATATATATATTAGATCAAGGATATGATATACACTCATGAAAAGGAGATCATTTATAAATATTTTCAAGACAATCTTCATTTCTGACAATGAAAATGCATATGCATCCTATAGCCACAATTGGACCCTATAGCCACAATTGGATCCTATAGGCACAATTGGGAAAGGTGTTGCATTTCCTGTAATGAGAAAAGGGAAAGAAGAAAAATATGTAACTTGCCCCAATGAGAAAATGAATCACAGAAATTAGAAAGGAAAGGACATGCTATACATTGAGGACTATCAACGTACCATTCTCCCCATTAATGACTTACATAAAGCAAGTTATGATTATTTACAATTAGGAGTCACTATTTTAGATATTTAAATGTTACTATGTGTCAGTGGTTCTCCAATCCTAGCATGCACTGGAATCTCGTGGATGACTTGTTAAGATCCTGACCAGTGAGCTCCTTTTGCAGAATCTCCAGTTAAATATTCCTGAATTAAAAATCAGAATTTGCGTGTCTAAAAAGCTCCAGGTGATAATGATGCCATAGGTCCAAAGACTACTAAGATTGGTAGTGTGAACTGTCCTAAGCCAGGGTGGTTATTTCAACACCAAGGAAAGTGATACTTGATGTTGGTGAATGATATTCATTTTAACACCTAAGCAGCAGCCCACACCTATTTTAGAATCCTTTTGTAAAAGAAACACCACTAGTGTTTTTACTTCCTCTCATTATGGCTAAATAAATCAATCCTTGCATCTTTGATTTGGGTATTAAAACTAGCGGCAGCTTCTATTAAGTGACATGATGAGGACTAGGAATATATCATAGAAGACATTGTAAGATTCAGTCTAAACTAATCATCTATTTAATTACTCCAGTGTGTGAACTTAGCCTTCAAAGAAACCTCATCTGGGTTAAGAAAAAAGCTTTTATAGACGATTACAGAATGTGTATGCTATCAGAATGGGAGAGAGCTATTGTTGGAAGAACGGTGTAAATGCTGAGCTGTGCAATCTGAAATAAACGTGAGAGTCTGCTTTACCCAAGTGATAGTCCTCAATGCATAGCAGGCCCTTTCCGTTCCAATTTCTGTGATTCATTTTCTCACTGGGGCAAGTTACATATTTTTCTTCTTTCCCTTTTCCCATTACAAGAAATGTATTACCTTTCCCAATTGTGGCTATAGGATGCATATGCATTTTCATTGTCAGAAATGAAGATTGTCTTGAGAAGAATTATAAATGATCTCCTTTCTCATGAGTGTATATCATATCCTTGACCTAAAAATGTGATCATTGTTTTCCTTTTGTATTCTCATATTTCATCAGAAAAGAGAAAGGAAATAATATAGGCAAGTCCTGCCATTGGCATGCTGATAATGAGAAAAATAGAAGTGGAACTTTCAAATACTTTTTCAAAGCCTTTTGTGAACCTATAAACCATAAGGTAAATTAAATCTAATTTGCATGCAATTTGTCATGAATTTAGAGGTTGGTGGCAATTAAGAAATGCAATTTACTTTTAACACTGCATTTCACTTTTATGTACGTTTTTAAAAAGCATGAAAACAACTCAGCTGTAAGCATGAGATGACAATGGTGCCCTCTAGTGGATGAACCAAAAACTTGAAGCTCTAAACCATGTATGTATCTGTAAGCTTTTCATAATTTTGTACATATGGGTTGACCTATATTTAATTCCATTTTAAACATATAAAAAGTGAACAATTTGCAAAAGGAGCAATATCTACTGAATGAATCTGCATGTAGAAGATAGGTTTACTTTGTTTTTTTCTTCTTCCCTTCTGCTATTTTCTTTATTTTAAAACAATAAACCCTCAATTCAGCATTTAAATTTGAGTCTGAAGGCTGAAGCAATAAATGAAATGTGTTGTTATCAATTTTAGAGCCATTTAAGAATTATTTGTTTTAGTACAGAAAGTTATTTTAGCCAAAGGCTGATAGCCTTTCCTCTTCATCTTCCTTCCATCTGACTAGTCAGGGAAATAGGGTATCAGAAGAAGCTTATACCAAGTTTATACCAATTTTAACTAGTCAGCAGTCAGTAATTACTTGGGAAGGAGATAAAGTACCTGTCAACGTAGTGATCTTTACCTAGATAAAATTTTTCTGTATGCAGTGGTATTTTGAGAATATTCTGTCACTGTATTCTTTATTTTTTAAAAAGAATTGCTTGTTCTAATTGGAAAGTCAGATATACAGAGAGGAGAGGCAGAGAGGAAGACCTTCTGTCCGATGATTCACTCCCCAAGTGAAAGCAACAGCTGCACCAACCTCAAGTTGGGAACCCAGAGCCTCTTTCTGGTCTCCCACACAGGTTCAGGGTCCGCAGTCTTTAGGTCGTCCTCAACTGCTTTCCCAGGCCTCAAGCAGGGAGCTGGATGAGAAGCAGGGCTGCTGGAATATGAACCGGCGCCCATATGGGATCCTGGTGCATGCAAGGCGAACATTTTAACCCTCAGGCTACCGCACTGGGTCCACCATATTCTAAATTATGTAGTAATAGTGCATATATTATTTAGATTTTTCTAAAGTAATTTTATATTATTCATATTATTTTAAAATATCCACAGTTGTAATTTATTTAGTTTTTGTTAGAGATTGTTTATGAGACAGAGTGAGTGAGAAAGTGATAATAGAGAAGGGTCCCATTTACTGGTTACTTCTGGATGACTACAATGGTCTTGGCTAGGTCAAGGCAAAACCGCGATCAGGGGATACACTCCAATGACCTAAGACCCAAGGGCTTGAACCAACACCTGTTGCGTCTCAGCGGCTGCATTCAGTGGAGGGAGAAATCATGACAGGTGTTAGCTCAAACACAGGTACTTCTTATGAGAGCCAGGTGTTGCAAATGATGTGTTAATCGCTAGGCTAAACACAATCCATTTGTTTTTAACATTTATTTTAATATTTGAAGGGCAGTGTTGGTGAAAAAGAGACAAAGTGAGAGCAAAATTCAAGCAGCCGGCTCCTGAACTAGAGTCCGTATGCAATGCTGGCAATGCAGGTGGCAGCTGGATGACCTGTCACATCCAATTCCAGCTCCTTTTGGTTTTCCAATGTTTATATCATTGCTCAATAAACAGTAGCTAAAATATTTTCAATGTTTTGATGCTTACACATTGTATATGATCGATAAACATTTTATCCTATATTTAATGTATCCATGCCAAAATTATTACAAAAAGAAATACAAAAAAAAACCGTAAAGAATACATAGAAAGCAGCTGCAATACATAGAATACCTTTGCTGTTAACTGCGGTGAGCCTCCCAGAAACTGCCTACATTCCGTGACTTATCCCTTTGGGTATGCAGCTGCTTGGTATAACAGAATGTACCATAGATGCGTGCAGTATAACTGTTAACTCCCCTGATCATTCATACTCATACACACACACACACACACATATATATATATCCATATGTTTTTAAGCTCACCAAAAGTTGGTATGCATATCCTTAAATAGAAAATTCTGTGAGTATTCTTCCACATGAGAATTGTAAATAATGGAGACTGGTGAATTTGAGTTAGGAAGGACAATTTTAATGTAATTTCTGATACCAATTCTAGCTCATTCTCGAGACTCAATTGTCACTAAAATAGTCTTGGATTTGAACTTATGCTTCAGGGTAGTGTACAATGGTATTAGCAAGTTATTATTATGTTCAGTGAAGTAAGCCAAACCCAAAAAGATGAATGTCATATGTGTCCTCTGAAATAACACCGCATTCATGTAACACAGAAAACAAAGAAACTAAGATGGGGACTAGCACTTGACAATATGATGCTAAATTTTCTGTCTTTGTCTATACCTGAAATCTCATGCTGTACCTAAATAACAGAATGTTAAACTTACAACTGTTACTAAAGGCCGTTCCTACAGCAGTAAGATGGTGCAGAATGGTTGGAGGGAGAAATCAGCTAGGAGAAAGACAAGGAGAGAGGGGAATCCTACAAAACCTCCCTTAAAAAATCTGTCATGGAAAATGATAAAATTAATTTTGTAAGGTTTATTTTTATTGGAAAGTGAGAACAGAGAGGAGGAGATAAAGAGAGGAGTATCTTCTGTCCAATGAGTCACCCCCCCCAAGTGGCCACAATAGTCAGAATTGATCTGATCTGAAGCCAAGAGCCAGGAGCTTCTTCTGGGTCTCCCCATGGGGACAGGGTCCCTAAGCTTTGGGCTGACCTCAACTGCTTTCCCAGGCCACAAGCAGGGAGCTGAATGGGAAGCAGGACCACCCAAACTGGCACCCATACAGGATCCTGGCACATGCAAGGCAAGGATTTTAGCTGCTATCTATCACACTGGACCCAATAAAAATAATTTTTAAACAAGAAGCTTCACCAGAAAAAAAAATGAGATTAAAATAGCTACCAGTGCTCACTGTTACCAATTCACTTATAAAATAGTATGTTCAATTCTTAAGTAAGTCCATACTTAATTAAAGGAAGTAAGTTTATTTTAAATATGTTAGTGTTGGGTAAAGCGCTAATCCTGAAACAGAAGAAAACAGTTCCAGTCTTGTCCACAGAACATCAAGCTGTGGGCTGTGCTTTGTTTCTTTCATTTCAATCAACAGCAACAGTCAAACAAACATGCCAAATATCTAACAGCAGAGTGGAACGGTTATTGGAATTGCCCAAGGAAATGATGAAAGAGTTGCACTGCAAACGCCTGGATAATATAGGCAGGGAATAACGATCATCAAGTCAAGGACTTTCTTCTGAGCGTTCCATGAAGCACCTTAATCTAAGGAGTTTTTGGCTCTAGAAATGTTTCAGACTCCTAAAAGCAATAACTGGATTGGCTCAAACTGCACCAAACTTTCTCCTCAGTTAAATCACCATGTTTTAGTTGACAAACGGAAGTATGCCAGTTTTACAGAGATCACTTGAAATACATGAATTCAAAAGGGACAACTGTCAACAGGCACAAATAGGAAAGGGTGATAAAGCTAAAACAACGAAATTCCTGTTACATCCCCATGCCTGTCTTCACGCGCGCACACACACACACACACACACATTTCGAAATTTTAAGAGTAGTCTCTTTTGAAAAACATGCAATGATCTTCTAAAGTAGTCAAAATAAACTCACCTTCCCAAACCAAAGTGTTTTTTAAAGCCATTCAAATTTCATATTGCACTATCTCTCATATAGCAGTGGTAAACTTCTTTGAGTCCTGAATTATTTTTCTGCTTATTTCATAACCTTACTGATATTAGGCAACTTATGAAAACACACCAACTGTTTATAGAACAATTGGATATAGTTAAATGCTATTGTTCAGGACATAGTTGTATAGCAGTTTTTAGATATGTTCTATGACATGCATTTTTTTTTCTATAACATATTTTGTTGTTGTTGACCAAGGATTAGACATGAGAGACAAAAGCAATACACAAACATGATAAAATGCTTCATCCTTAAACAAAAAGGAGTGCCCAGCACACTACCTTTACAGATAAAATCCTCACCTTGAATGCGCTGGGATCCCATATGGACACCAGTTCCAATTCTGGTGGCCATGCTTCCAATTCAGTGCCCTGCTTGTGGCCAGGAAAAGCAGTCGAGGATGGCTCAAAATCTTGGCACCCTGCACTCAAGTGGAAGACCTAGAAGAAACTCCTGGTTCCTGGCTCCTGGCTTCGGATCAGCTCAGCTCCAGCCATTGAGGCTGCCTAGGGAATGAAGTATCAGGTAGAAGATCTTCCTTTCTGTCTCTCTACCCTCTGTATATCTGCGTTTCCAATAAAAATAAATAAATATTCAAAAAGAAAGAAAATGAAGCCTAAGCAAGGAGAAATGGAGTTATCTGCAATTTGTATGTTGATGTGATATAACTAAATAACCAGGTGCTCAACTATGATTAGTAAACATATATTTTAAACTTTTATATAAACTTTATATGGATTAACTTACTTTGAATTATAGACATTCAAGACCACAGATTTATATAAAATACAAGTATTTGTGTTCATTTTATGATAGGCTTTCAAAGGTAATTTGCGTACCTCAAATACAGTTCTGACTGTTAAATCTAAAACCTTAGACTGTGAACTCATTTGAAAATGGAGTATTTACAAGGTAGATAATATAAAATGAAGGAATGAGATTAGGAGCATTGGGTCTAATCCAAAAAAGGAAGGGAGGAAGGGAGGAAGGGAGGAAGGAAGGAAGGAAGGGAGGAAGGGAGGAAGGGAGGAAGGAAAAAGAAAAGGAAGAGAGAAAGAAAAGTCCATAAAATAATGTGGAATTCTGACAGAAAAACAGAAACAGACATGGGCACAATCAAGAACATGAGGCAGAGAATTGACAATCATCTTGAAGTTGAGAAACTTGAAGCTAAAACAGGCAGGTCTTGAAGGGGAGATGCAGTGCAGTATGCATTTCTACTTTTGAATAAAAGCTGGACTCCCAGTGCAATGGTTACATAAATCCTGACCCTAGCATGCTAGACTTTATAGTATTTGCTATATGTATAATATCAAGATACATTTAAATAGAAGAATGATGGACTCATGACTATTGTTGAGGAACTAAATTTTTTTACAGCATGGGGGAAACAGTGAGGAGGGGAGGATGGGAAAGTGGGGAAAATCCCTGAGCTTAAGGAACTATAGTATGGAAAATAAAGAATTAAAAAAATAAATAAGAATTTTAAATAGCATAAAATAGATGGATCTGGAAACAGACAGCTCCCTCACGCTGTCAAATGTAGCATGATCATGCCTATGTTTTCCCTTTTTGCTTCTCCAAAACTGAGAGAAAATAAAAGGATGTAGTTTTATGCCATGCCATTGTTGAACACGCTGCTATTTTCCTGCTCTTGTCCTCTGGAAGTTGCAGACAAATAACAAATGTTTGCCATTTCGCAAGACTCAGTTGAGATGCTAACCTGAGACTCTAGGCTAAGTGAAACACCAGATACACACTTTAAATTATGTCCCTTGGGCAGATTTTATTCTCTTCATTATCATTCTTAGGACAATGAGGATAATAGTACTTTTTAAAAATATTTATTCACCAGTTAATGATGCCAAACAACCAAAGTTATCATTAATTTTTGTTTTTCCTTCCATTTTGGTTTATTTTTACCTCTTTATTCTCTTTGCCAATGTCACTTACATTAATTGTCCTCTATCAATCTATATTTCCATGCTTTTTGTGTTCTTGATTACACTCTGTCCGATACATTATACATAATAAGGGAAGACTCCTTATCAGTATTGCACAGCCCTCCAGAATTTGATGATTTACAATTACAGAATCTAAGAGGTATGAAAACTAAAACCGAGAAAACATAAGAGTTTCATTCAAACCCTTAATCTGGAGATAGATATGTGACAAGGAGCCCAAAGTTCAAAATTTTAATTCTGCAATTTACTGTAAATATATTCTGCACGTACTTAGCATTATCTAAACTATAGAACTTCTTATTTGAAAATCAGACATCAAAATATTCAACTGAGTATCCAGGAAAATATTTCAAGGTTTAGCAATTTAGACATTTTAAAATGATTAAAATGATTGTTTCTGTGCACAAATGATAGTCACATGACCCACAAGAGTCAATTCAACCTGAAAAAGAGTTACATTTATTCCCAAGACAGGGCCCATGCACAAAGAAAATGTGGCTCATTAAAATCCTTTCAAAGACACCCAGTGGAGAAGTGTGTTTGGGGATCAATATTATGTTCCTCCGTGCTTTAGTGAACCACAGTTTCTGTGCAGAACATGCTTGATTTTCCTTCAGGGTATAGACTCTTTTCCCATGATAGATATTATACTTATGATTATAATTCTGCTTAAAAACACCCAAGTTACTATCTTTAAAAAGCTAGTATTTAATGAATATAGGTAAACTTGACATTTTAAAAAATGAAAGAATAATAGTTCAGTAATTATTTATTCAGGTGATTGTTGTACTTTAACGAAGCTAATAAAAGAAGTTACCCGGCTGTGGATGTTTTGCTTTGTTGACACTTTCTAAACATGCAATCTTCAGTTGGCCTGAGTCTGTAGAAGCACTGTGTTTCACGACATGACCTCAAGAATACATCTCAGGCATCAGAGATTGCAGCATAAGAGCAAGTGTGACAGCTAGATCAACACCCAGAAGCCATCAAAGTGCTGGAGGGAAACAGGAAGCACTCATCAAGAAAGAGGAATTGGGAAAGAGCAAGTGTGCTTCATTGGGCACTTGTTTACTCAGAAGATAGAGGTCTAGACATAGAAATACCACCCATTAATATAATACAGAAATGTGACTATATGACTGCAGACGTTTGACAGAATATCAGAACAGGGAGGGTCATTTAGCATGTGGGCTATGGCAGTTTATTTCAGTCTCCAGGTTTTAGTTTTCCCATCTGTATATAGCGATTACATATCATCCACCTCATGAATATATAAATGAGGAGACCAAATTAATTGTTAAGATTAATTTTAGTCTGATTTTAGTAAGTAATGAATAAAGAATAACTATAATTTTCATGTGATGTTTGTAAACACCACATATATTTTTAAAATATGCAAATATAGTAGTCCTTCCTGACCCACAGAAATACTTCGCCATACATCACATTCATCATGAAATATTAAAACACCTGACCAAAAGCCTCAACAGCGTCTCTTAGTTTCTAACAACCATTGGAAAGTCAAAAACAGACTACTCAGCCAAAAGAAAACTGATTGCGCCAATAAGCTTTATGAGCTGCCTTCTGCGTCCTCATTTGTGCAAATAAGACATAAAATGACAAACAGATTTAAGGCATCGAGTACACTTAAAAGTCAAGACAACACTTCAACAAATCATTCAGTTTAAGCACACACGTGTTGCCATTCAAGCATCCTCAAGATTCACCTAGTTTGCCTCCTTATAGTTTGCTTCATAAGAGCAATACAACATTTGCTTTATTATCTATTTTTTGGGATAAAAAATTGTTATGTGCTGTATGCTTTCTTCATGCTATCATTGTTTATGTGAAATATACATTTTATATTAGTATAAAATCAAATAATGCTTTAGAAATAATTATATATAAATACATATAGGAATTAAACACATAGGAATGTATATATTATATAGATTCAAAACATCAAAATCGAAGTCTATGTTTACTTCTTTATATCTAACGCATCTGTGCATCTGATGTAATCTGTGCATAGTCACTGCTTGGGAAATGAAGGTGTGAAGAGGAGAAAGAGGAAAGGAAGGTAAATGGATTAACAAATGGGTGGATGGATGAGTTTGGAAAAAAGAAAAAAATTGGGTGGAAAAAGAAACACTGTGGCATTTCAGTTGGAAAAGATCAGACTTTGAGTAATAAATATCTGTGTATGAGCCTGGATCTTATTTTAGTTGTTTGACCTTAATTTTTATACCTGAAAAAAAAAACACAGAGAGGTGATAATAATCACCTCATGTGTTTTCAAAATTAAATCAGATGTGTGAATGTCCCATTTCACAATACCTGAAATACAATAGGCGGTCCATAAATGTCAGTTCCTCCTCTTTTGCGTACATGGCCTGATTTTACCTTAAAGGCAGGTTTTCAGTATTTTCAAGTTGCAGTTGAACAGATGATTTGAAGGTGGGGAATGACACAGTTCCAACTCAGCACATCTAAGTCCTGTGCTGCTTCTTTTGGGAGTTTGCCACTGAGCAGGCGCTGTTTTTAACCTCACTGTTTGGATGAGCTCATCATTAGAGAAAGTTTCCTTCTTACAGTCTACTTTATGCTATCAAGAAGTGAAATAGATGAGGAAAGCCAGATGGGGAAGCCCCTGCAGCACTTGACTACACTCTCTGCAGATTGGATCACAAGTAAATATCACGGAGAAGAACCAAAATAACAAGTGAAAAACTAGGGGGAGAGTTGTTACTTTTAAATAATATAAATTTGAAAGTAAAAATACTTTATCATTCCTTATTTGCATACAAATAAAATCGATACAAAGTCATATTTGAGTAGAAAAATATTATGTGACCATTAGGGAATGAGAGTATTTTTTTCTTCTTCAGATTAAGGGATAGTTGGCACAAAAGAGACAAACAGAATTCCTTGGCAAATGAAAAATAAAAGATGATAATGTCACTGACATAATGAAGTAAAGCATTACAGTCTGACTAATCACAGGAGAAGGTAAATGAACATGACTAGCTGGGAGAGCCTCACAGTCGGAGAGGAATGAATACTAACTCCACTGTCTGACTCTTTGAGGGAAATTGAATCCGCAATGATTAGTCAGTTACAACAGCCAGGTTTTCATAAAATAACTCTCTTCTTCAAAATTCTGAATATTCCTTTTTCTTTTCTAGCATATAAAATGAATTCTCTATTTAAAAATAAAGATGACTTCACTCCAGGCTTATAGAAAATAATATGCTAGGTATACAGAATTCACTGGCTTTTACATTTTTTCCCCTTTTCATGTGGGTGTCAAATCTGTTCTGAGAATATGACAACTTTTATTATGCCTGAGGTGCATTTAGTTTAACTTGGAATAATATGTCCTATGTAGATGTTAAAAACTTTTAATATTTATGAACAATATGCATTACGTATGTTTATCTTTTTCACAAAGTTGAAACAAGAAAGTGTATTAACATTTGAGTTTATGTAATTTTTAATAGAGCCTTTTCCACATCCTAGTGTCTATGGGAAACCATAATTCTTAAAATATTGCACAGGAAATTTGGAAGACAGAGTACAATAAAAAATAAGGATAGACATTTGAAAAAGTTCCAAGGATATCTTGTTCTTTAATTAGTGGTTTATTAAATAACCATTAAATGAAAATATAATCATTGCTTGTTAGAAGACCCTACTAAGCTGTGGTAACTACCCAATCAGTTTCTGTGTCATCAGTGAGTCGTACTTTTAAATAAGTCATCCCCATAGACTGCAAATGTGGACAAGTACATCTGCATTCCTCATACCAAAAATGGAGTCTTGTCGGTTGACTTCTCGTCTTCCCCTGCATCCCCACTCTTGGAATGGCTAGGTTAGACGCAGGCTAACTCTACAGTCTCCTGTGTACCCCATTGTTCCTATAACTCAACTGTTATTTTTGTGAACCTGTTTTTCCAATTACTGGTAAAAAGAAATGTGCTGGTAAATGAGATGTCAGTTTCATAGATCCTGCCTCCTGTTGAAAATAATAAAACTGGCTAGCTGTCATCTTCGTTTGGAAAATACTGCGATGTTTGGAATGTCAGCAGCTCGGCTGCCAGTGTCAGAAAGGAGTCAGTAGAACCTTGGACATAGAGCCCAGAACCTTAACATTGTAAAGCCAATTCTCTGAGATTGTATGATTTCTATACATTGTCAAAAAAACAAAAACAAAGCCCACAATAAAAAAAAATAATAAGACACACATGAAGAAGGCATTTATGATGAATGACAAGTAATGTATTGCATCCCAATAAAGGGCATGGATCATCAGATAAAGTTCGATTAGACACTTCAGTATAATTATCTTCGTTGGGTGTAACTATTTTCCTATTTTTGGCAAATATACATACTTGATCTGCACACCTTTCCTCTTGGCTAGCATAAAATGTTTATATGATTATTTATTAGTAGCACTGCTATAAGACAAATAAATCCTAACCTACTTTATGTGCATAGATCTTCCTTGTTAGGAGTATCTGGGAATCCATGCAGAATTACAGAATATCTCTGTTGAAAAATTCCAAGCATACTTCACATAACATATAGTTACTTGACTTTCTCTTCAAAAGATTCTTCTTGTGACTTTATTAACAATGACCCAAAAGTTTTGGTAGCATTACATCATTGGGTATAGAAAAGGAAACCTGACTTGAAGTGTAAAAAGAAGCAGATGGCAAAATGTGTTCCATGCACACATATATAAGTTTTTCTTTCTTTTCTTTCTGTTTCCTTTTCCTTCTTTTTGTCTTTTTTTTTTCTTTTTGGCCACAGAATCTGCTTTCCTTCTAATCCAGTTCAGTATGTTCTAAGTAAGCTACTATTTCTGAAATCATTGAGCATGCAGGGCCAAAGTTTCTAAGTATGGATTCAATGGGCGACAGGAAGAAAATGACGTATGTTAAAGATCCTGAAAATGTGGAGGCTGAACTTGATGATTGCAAAGATTCTCCCCAACCCAGACACTCCTTGCCTCTGGGTTCCACAAATGTGACACAGAGGTAGTCCCAGACTTGGTTCTAAGCTCCCAAATGACATCACTGTTTTTCCTCTCATACTTTATTTCTGACTTATTTTATACAACTTCTGTTTTAACCTTTGCAGCCTCTTCCACAAACCTCATCTCTGTCTTGTCAAAGGACTGCAGCTACTTTTGCTTTATGAGCTGGGTTCCTTTATAGCCACACAGATGAATTATATGAATGATAATTAAAGGCATCCCCATCCTAACTAGTTATTCTAATGGCAATTTTTTTTTTTCTTACTGAATATTTGTGTTTGGAAGATTTCCTCCTTTAGATAATAAAAACTGTTCCTTGGAAATGAAAATAGGCTTTGTTTGGTGTGCTTGGATGTTGACTGGTCGTGTCCGTTCCCTGATAAATGAAAAGGCATGATCAATGGAACTGAGTAGAAACCAAGGAAGTAAGTTCACACTTACACAGCAACTATCCTTGAAAAAAGAACTGGAAATCACACAAGAGTCTGTCCATTCAACAGATGCTGTTGGACAATTAGATATCTGCTTGCAACAGTAAGAAATAAAGCCCCTGTCACCTTATATAAAAATCAGCTTACACACAAAACTCATAATACAATTAGAGGAAAACATTGGAAGCACACTACACGATATATGTGTAGGCAAAGACATCTTAAAAAGTCGCCAAAAAAAAAAAAAAAAACAACATAGGCAATCAAAGCCAAAATAAACAAATCTAAGAAGCTAACAAATATCTGTACAGCAAAGGAAACAATCAACAAGGCGAAGAAACAACCAAGGTAATGGGAGAAAAATGTTTGCACACTACACAGCAAATAGGGACTAATATCCAGGATTTACAAAGAGCATCAGAAACTTGATGAAAACAACATGAACAACACTGTGAAGAAATGGGTGAAGAAAAATGGAACAGACCTTTTCCCAAAAGAACAAATTCAAGTGGCTGATTGGCATATGAAAAAAAAATGCTTAGGCTGCCTTGATGTTCGAAAAAAGAAAGGAAAAGCCACGTTGGGATTTTAGCTGGCTCCTGTGGGAATGGTCTACATTCCAAACTTTACTAACAACAGCTGCTGATGTGGGCTTGGAGGAAAAGGCACCTTCCTTCACTGTTGGCGAGTGTAAAGGCTAGTGCAACCACCGTGATGGTTAGTATCGCAAGTGCTTAGATGACAAAAATTGACCTGCCATAGGATCCAGCTACCCCACCCACACTTGGGAATAAAACCCAATAAAATGAAATTGGAATATGAGAAAGTGACCTACAACCTCAATTTATAGCAGCACAATCCATAATAGCAAAAATTTGGAAACCACTCAGATAACCATCAAAACAGGAATGGTTAAAGAAATGGGTACATCTACTCTATAGAATAATAAACAGCCATTAAAAATAATGAAATTCCACTATTTGCAAAAAAAATGCTCTCACCTTAGGACAATTATGTTCAGTGAAGGAAACCAGACTCAAAAGGATGAATTACATACGTTCTGTCTGACATAAAGCAAACTTTAACCAGCATAAAAAGCACGTGGATAATTTGGTGAACAAGTATATACCTGCATTTTCATCGATGTACTGTGTGATGGAGATTAGCAGGCCAGGAAGTGAAGATGCTGTTGAGTATGCATCTCTACTCTCAAGTAAAATGAGGACTCCCAGTGCATCTCTTAATTATATTTTGACAATTTGAGTCTAGATTTCTTACCGTCACCTATACCTATAATGTCATGAAACACCCAAATAGCAGAATGTTGATCTTGTAATGGTAACTGGGGCTATACTACTGTAACAAAATGAGAAAATAATAGGAGAGAGGACAGGGAGGTAGAGGGAAAAATCCCTGTATCTACAAAACTGTATCATGGAAAATTATTTTAAAAAGAAAGGATTACCAAGATTTTAAATATAAAATCGAATGTCTTGAGTGAGCTACACCTTTACTTGATTTTTTAAATACTAATGATCCTGGACACTGTCTTGCTGTAGATTTTTACCCACTAATTTCTAGATCAATTATAAAGAAGTGCTTCTTAATTAGGACTATAAAAAATAAAGGCCAATAAGACTAAAATGAAGGAAAAAAAAAGCCAAATTTGAAGAAATGCAGTGAAAGTGGAGGGCAAATTAAATTAGTCTAAAGACAAGAAGAGAGGAGAGATAAGTCCACAAAGAAAGGATCAGATCAAAGCACATGTCAAAGATGTCTACCCAGAGTTTCCAAATCAAAGACCTTGATGAAACTGCACGTGTATATTAAATAAGGAGGTATGAGCATTGGGCCTAGTTGTTAAGATGTGATCAAGAGCCCAACGCAATAGCATAGTGGTTAACGTCCTTGCCTTGAACGTGCCAGGATCCCATATGGACACTGGTTCTAATCCGGCAGCCCTGCTTCCCATCCAGCTCCCTGTCTCTCTTGCACTCTGTATACCTTCCTTTCCAATAATAATAAATAAATCTTAAAAAAAAATTGTTGATTAAGACAGAGTTCTGAGATCCAGTTCTTGGTTGTAATTTCTTTCTCCAGTTTTCTGCTGTGAAATTGATGAGGAAGCAGGCCCAAATTTGTGGACATGGGGAATCTTGAGTACTCGCTGATCTGAAGCAGAAAAGAAAGTAAGACTTCACGAGAACAAGTCAAAACAGGGAGCAGGAAGGAAATGAGGGCTGAGATTAAGAAAAAACAATAAAGGGAAGCAGGGCATAAGAGACTAGTACACACCAGCTGTTGCAAATCACAACACAAAAATGTGGCAAGCATCAGTTTCAGAGGGGAAACCTCTCACATGTTTTCTTAATACAATGAGAAGTGTGCAACTGGATTAAGGACACACAGCGTGATGGCAATAATCCTTAATTGGGAAATTGGGAAGGGTACTGTCAAATCCAGGACTATTTAGCAACTTTTGGGGAGGAATCCAGGAAAATAACCAGGGTATGGTTGGTAGAGAAAAGGAGTTAGTATTTCTGGCTTTTTTTTTTTCATGCGACCTACAGTAACTCTTTTGACCTTTCTTGAAACAATTGCAAAAAAGTGGTTGTAAATCTTTGATAAATGAAATAACTCAAAGGTATGAAGTAATGCCGTTGACATATCACTTCTCTGATTTTAGATACTCAGCTGCTTAAAAGCAAGCTGTCGTTGTGGTCATGAAAGCCAGTTTTCTCATGTTGTCCTAGATAGAATTGTGTGTTACATGAGAAATGAAATCTTCGTGTTTTGTATCTTATGGTGTCAAAACCAAGTTTGTTAAGTGCTGTAAGTGTGGGAACTATTCTGGCTTTAAAAATCCATGTATCTATCTACATCTATATATCTCTATATCTATGTATCTAAATCTGTAGGCAATGCTGAAACAAAAATCCAGAAAGGCTAACTGGAAAATGTAAGAAGGAACATTTGATTTCTTTTAGCAGAAATTATTTTTGCTGAAGAAAGTTATTTTCTCAAATCAATATGATTAAGAATAATAATATATCCACCAATCTAGGCATACTTAATACCAACCCCTTTAAAGTGTTTATAGGAACATGTGTGTGTGAGTGTGTGTGTGAGTGTGTGTGTGAGTGTGTGTGTGAGTGTGTGTGAGTGTGTGTGTGAGTGTGTGTGTGAGTGTGTGAGTGTGTGTGTGAGTGTGTGTGTGAGTGTGTGTGAGTGTGTGTGTGAGTGTGTGTGTGAGTGTGTGTGTATAAAGAGATGCATATACATGTAGACATACTTTGTGTATATAAGTTTACGTACATGCTTTTTCTATATAATGACATTTAAATGATAGTCACTGTTATCATCTCATTTTATAGCAAAGGAAACAGACGCAGGGTGATTAGGACACTTGCCTGAACTAGTGGAGTTACCCAAGAGTTGCTCCTCAGCTTTCTTTTTTTTTTTTTTTAAAGATTTATTTTTATTATTTTTTTTTTATTGGAAAGGCGGATATACAGAGAGGAGAGACAGAGAGGAAGATCTTCCGTCCGATGATTCACTCCCCAAGTGAGCCGCAACGGGCCGATACTATGCCGATCCGAAGCCAGGAGCCTCTTCCGGGTCTCCCACGCGGGTGCAGGGTCCCAAAGCTTTGGGTCGTCCTCAACTGCTTTCCCAGGCCACAGGCAGGGAGCTGGAAGGGAAGCGGGGCTGCCGGGATTAGAACCGGCGCCCATATGGGATCCCGGGCGTGCAAGGCGAGGACTTAACCACTTGCGCCACCGCGCCGGGCCCGCTCCTCAGCTTTCAATAATTATATATTTTTCTTTACAAATACTATATTTAATTTGTGTAGATCAGAGATGCTGATATTCAAATGGTAGTTGAGTTGCCTCATAAATATCACTCAATGTTAAACAGCATAGCAAAAAATGTTTTATTTATAAAATACCTAGATGACAACCATCCATGGCATTTACAGCTGAATTAATAATGTCTTGTCTAGTTATTGACCTTACAAGATATCCTAGATTGGAGACTTGCTCAATGGCTCAACTGACTAATCCCCAGCCTGCCCCAGTGCTGGCATCCCATAACGTCCAGCTAACAGCTAATGGCCTGGAAAGCAATGGAAGATGGCCCAATGTCTTGGGACACTGTACATGTATGAGAGACCCGGAGAGAGATCCTGGCTTTGGGATATCTCACCCTTGTTCATTGTAATCATTTAGGAAGCGAACTAGCAGATGAAAAATCTTTCTCTCTGTCTCACTTTCTCACCATAAATCTACCCAATAGACATACCTAAATATTTTGTAAAGATATTTTCTAGTTTGAATGTATATAAGCTTTTATTCACTGAGCATACAAAACAGAATTTCTGTGGCAGGTGTAGTTGTGTTTTCAGACTAGCACGGATTTGTGGTATTTTCATTTTTAAACTACGTAGGCGTTTGGCTAAATTAGCTTGCCTCCAATATAGAAGCATTATCCAGAATATGTTCATTAATCTTCATTAATTGAGTGAAGAAATAGTATTTCTCTGAGTCCAAGCACTCATTATATCATTTCAAATAAATGTGTAACTTTGACTCGATATATTTTTCTCAAAAATAAACAGTAGCACAGGTACAAATAAGTCATATCCATGTTTAGACACACCTTGTTTTCTGAGAAACATCTGTAGAAAACTTCTGATACATTTTCATATTTCTCTTTCTGATTTTCAACTGTCAAGTATAAAAAAAATTAATTTAGGATGCTGTACAAAAACATTTTTAAAGAATTCACAATGTTGCTGTTGCTTAAAATGTGCATTCTTTCCAAATCCTAAAGCAGTTTGGAGTTTTGTGGTCATAACTCAACAGTTTATTAAGATTCTCAGGGTAATAGAGCAAGATTATGTGAGATTAAATATTAAAAATCAAAATATTTAATTACATTTTAATTAGCAAAACAAAACAAAAAACTTCTATAAGTAACTGGGGAAATTACTATCAGAAGCTGGATATAATTACCACGATGTGCATACTGTAGTTTATTTATGAACACTAATTTTGTCAGCTAGAAAAACCATTTCATGATGACTGGTTACTATTAGATACAGAAAACTTACTTGATCATTAGAAAAACATTAGGATTTTTGTATGATATATCAATTTAGAAATTTCTCATTTTTAGGCTAATATAATTCCTATTTCCTAATTTATCAATATTTTATTACTACCAAAACAGCATCTTTCTTATATTTGGAAATCAAGGAAATAATAAACAACTCAATATTGTTTTTTAAATTAATATTTTCTGTAACATTATTTTTATATACTATATTATAGAAAATAGGGAACATAAACAGTATGATTCAGTTGTTTTTCTCAACACAAAAATTAATCAAACTAGCTCTTTTTAGAAATGTGATGAAAATAAATATTCCTTAGACAACAGCGCAGACTAGTGGCAACAGCTTTAACAACACTTTGACTCATTCTGGGGTTTGTTATCTGCATTCCTTACTTGAAGATATGAGGTTGTGCTAAGTTATATATTTAATTAGCAATTTTATAATACCATAGAAATTTATGGAAGCTTAAAATACAATAGCCAAATATATATACCCATTATATTCCAAATTTCTTAGAAATTATTCTCACAATGATAGATGCAAAAATTATGTACTGAGGGAGAAAGTGAATTTCAAGCCTATTTTCTGGAGATGCATGTTTCCGAGTTCTATATATGTTATATTAAGTTATAGTGCAATTGATCCTTGACCAGCAAGTCTCTGACATGAAAAGTGACACTTCTAAATAGTACCACAATATCCCTTTCCACATAACAGCAAACTTTTCTGTTTGTCAGTTCAGTTTATATAGTGCTCTCATAATATTTAAACATTATTTCCCCCAGTTTTAAATACTTTTCAGGTGGTTAGTGTATTTTTCCAAATAATGGTGTGTGTGTGTGTGTGTGTGTGTGTACTTCAATTCCAAAAACTTGAGTAACTGTAAATAAGAGTATTTCCTTGGCTTCGAAACAGTTGAGATACTCTTTAAAATTTTCTCCTCATGAATAAAATACAAGAACTATCTCAGCAAATCATTTCCAAAATGATCACCATGTGATTGCGGTCTCTAAATCAAGAATAGATACTGTTTTCCAAAAAATGTAATGACACCTTATAATATCATCTAGATCAGTGGAGAGAATAGCATTCACACTTGGCAATTCACAAGAGATTCTCCATAACCTAATTACTTTTCTAAATATAATTAGTAATTGGTATTTAATAAAAGTATCCCAAGACTGTTAGCAAAAGGAAAACAGAATATTAAATGATCCCAAGTGATTAGTGTCATGGTGAAAAGGTTGGGACATTTAAAAATTATCTGCTCCTACCAAGGTTTTGAAAAAGTTCAGTGTGGTCTCTGATCTATAGGGGTGTGAATCTGGATTCCAGTCTTGTTCTTGAACAGCACCCCAATCTGGCTGGAGGCATTGTTGTAGAACCTTAATCTGGTTCCACTCATCCCACACACAAAAAGCCAATCACTGACACCCAGTTGCTGACAAAGGCAAACATTTATTGCAAAGTGCAGCATACGGAGCCAGGCAGCTACTTCTTAATTCCTGGGCTCCCCAAGGAGTTAGCATAAAAGTCCTTAAAAAAATTGAAATTTGGCCTACAGGTGGGTGCATAATCAGCTCCAGTTTGAGTTCCTGGTTGGTTTTGGTGAAGCTCATGACCTTCCTTTGATTGGTCAGTGATATCATGTTATTTAGGGAATTCCAGTGGACTCCAGTTACATTTTCTCAAAAATTCCCCTAGATGAAGTCCTCCAGACAAAACCGGCCATCAACATTTTTACCTGCAAACAGCACAGGACTGTTTCGGGGCTAGTTGTGTCCTCCTCAAGTCAGTAATTCCCTTTGATAAAGTGCAGGCCTGGACACCTTATGCAAATGGACTGGAGACTGGATCCTGTTCTTAACATTACCAAGATTTGGTCTCAACATTCAAAGGTATTGGCAGCCTTGTGTTACTTACTGTTCCTGCAACTCTAAGAAAGTTTGGCAGCCCTCAGAACTTATTTTCCTAATTTCTATATTGGGTAGTATTTTTGATTTAACACTGTTCCCTATTGGTAACCTAAGGGGATCAAATATGTAAACAATGAAAAATGGGAAATGAGAACAAATTACTTGATTATTGAAAAAGCTACATTCACAGAGTGAATTCATCACTATTTATTCATACAAGGAATGCTTTAGTAGCCCAGTTTACTTTTATTTTATGTGAAAAGATCACAACTATAGATATTTGGGATCTCATTTGTAACATAAAGACATATCCTTAAGGAATCTGAGCCATCCTATAAAATTAGAAGAAAACCCTTCATTGTTATACCATTGTTAGCATGAAGGAAAATTAAGTAGCGTTATTTAGATCATCTAGAATTTGAAAATACATTATCATATCCTCATTTTTATTATTGTAAGTATTCTCTTAAGTGTAAAAGAAAAACAACTTATTCCCCAAGAAATATACTCAACTCACAACAGCAGTGACCAGAAAGATATCCCTTCTGTATGTCCATCCAGGGAGTTACACCCTGTGGCTATCAGGATGTCACACAAGAAAGTTTCCTGATACCCATAAGTTTGCTTTCCACTCTTGAGTATTAAAGATTTTCTTTCAAAGAAAAGTTGTGAGTTGAGTTGTTTATTGATTTGTTTAATTTAGCAACAGAGAGACTGAGATAAAGGTTGAGAAGGGTTATGCTTTACTAGTTCACGCCCCAAATGGCCTCACTATCCAGTGATGAGCCAGGCCAATGGCAGAAGCCATACCCAGGAACGTATGAGTCTTCTGCATGTATTGTGGGCGCGAAAACAAATGAGCTGTTTTCATTTTCTGTTTTTTCCAAGACACTATGAAGAAGCTGGATGGGAGGTGAAACAGCCATGGCACAAACTGGCATCCACATGTGATACCAGCATCTCAGACAACATCTACCTGTTTTGCCACAATGCTAGCCCTGTGGGGTTAAATATTAATCAGAAATGCTGAACTTTTATTTCTATACCGCATAGCATAATAAATACTCATTGATTAGAGTAAGAATAATTTTCAAATCAAAGTTGTCACAGCTTCCAGTAAAAATACAACTGTTCTTCAAAAGCTCGTGTTTAAAAAAAAGTTTATTTTGGTTCAATACATTTTGAAATCCGTGCACTTTTTCCCAATACACATTTTCTCTGAACTTTTAGATGATCCTTTCTGTTCAAGATTACAAAATGATTTGCCCCTAAGTAAACTTAAAATTGAATCTCTCTTCACAAAAGTCTTTGTGGTAATCTCCTATGTGCTTCTGAATTATAATTGGTTTTGTGCAATCATTTTGATATTATTCCTACTAAATACAACAGCCTTTGGAATTGTGCCATGGACAGACAAAAGTGATTTGAAATGATCCAGGAAAGATTTTTTTTAACAGCAGTGGTTTCATCCTTCCATGGGCTCATTACACTTCTTGTCTTTTAAGTTATGTTGATCTCCAAATGGGAAGAGAGGAAGAGAAACAGTGTGTGCGTGTATCTGTCTGCTAATTAACCTCCCAAATGTTTGCAACAGAACACGTTGGCCCTACCAAAGATAGGTGCCAAGAACTCCATCCCCGTCTCTTTCATGGGTAGCAGAAGCACATCTGCTGCACTCTGGGATTCCTTAGCAAGAAGCTGGTTTGGAATCAGGGGAGCTGGGACTCAAACAGGACCATGACACAGGATGCGGGTGATTGTATTTGCTGCAACAGGGCACCTGCCCTCACAGGAAATTTCATGAAATGGTCCAGAAGATGGGATGAAAGAAAGACATCTTGAGGATGTTCCCTAAATACAACAAGTGATGCCCTGCCTTTCAAGTCCAAAGTGATGTTTCAGTCACACTGGCTATGTGTTTTCTATATCAAATGTTTCTCTAGCAATGACTTACATGCAATTTGCACAATTGTGCAAAATTAATGTGATGCTTAACACTAGAAAGGCTGTAGGCTCTTAATTTACATTTTCTCTCATTTCTGACCAGAAAATATTTTATTTCATATAACCTTATCAATTAACAACTATATGTTTCTCCTGTCCTCTTTTTCGGGTACGCACCAATCTGACTGAAATCTTGAAGCATCTGATGACTCTCATACTGGAATTGTTCTAAAAGTGAAGTTAAAATTTGGACAATATCAGTGAAAATTCAGTGACTTTTTTCCTGGGAATCTTAGAAAACACTTTTCATCTGTTCATAAGCTATGGAGATTTTGTTTCTTGATACGTTCATGTTAAAGAAAACAGAGATCTTTTGGAAATTTTGTTTTATGTTTGCAACAAACAAAATCACCAATCCTTAAGTGCTGCATTGTAACCTTTTCTTTAGGTGGACTTGGCTGAGGTTGGGTGACAGCACAGGGAGTGTATACCTTGCTATTGGTGCCAAGTCTAGCATGTCTGGGTGGCCTTTAGTCTTGCAGTTCTTCATGTGGGGGTTCCCCATCAGTTCTCAGTTCCATGTTTTCCCTGCCACAAACAGCACCATCTTGGTCAGCTACGCCGTCAATGCTAAAAAAAAAAAAAAGAGCAGTTCTGTTTACAAGTCAGCCTGTTATCTTTCCTAAGGATCCTAATAAGAATCTCTGCATAAAGCAGCATGGCAATGTGTTAAGGGTGTAATTCTATGCCGACACAGACATAAGAGCTTTCTGGATTCTCTGAAAACATTCTAGGGGAATTGTTTCCTGCACGGATGCTCTGTAGAGCTTCCTTTAACTAAACGGTTGATCTCTAGTACTTTATTAGATTACATTGAATCAATTAATCTACTTTGTGGCTTCATTTCTGGGTCTTCCATTTCCCAATGTCTCTTTATGCTGATTCCTCAGAACTGTGTTGTGGTAGGGCAGAAATGGAACAAGCTTTAAATTACACATAGAGAAATGACCCCTGTAGCAGCTGCACAGGTGAAAAGGGGGTTAAATTTGCTCTTGCCTTTTATCTGCCTACAGGGTCTTATTTGCTGGTGTTTAAATCTCTGGGAAAAAAGCAGTTGGAAGTTTAAGTATTTTGCTACCTTTGCTGCTGGATTCCCGCTGGGACAGTGCCCTATTTCTTACCATTATTCATTGTCAGTCTGCCTTTAAATAGCAATACTTCTGAGGATGGTTGTGTAATCCTGCAGATGCTGCTTTGCTTGATCTGGGAACACATTCCAGAGATGCTGTCACTGAAGATGTGCTTCTAAGAAGGATGTTATTTTGCCATGAGCAGATGAGATCACACATTATATTTAGGATACTTAGAGTAGGCAACTGTTAATGGGTTACCGTCTAGATCTAAACTTCATATTTTATTTAAGCTACATTACCCTTACTGAAAAACTTTGTCCTAGATGGCAAATTTTTTCAGGAAAGTGCTTAATCATTTCATGTATATGATCATGCAAAGGAGAAAAGCATAATTTCAATAAAACTAAACCAGTGAATGACATTTTCAGCTCAACGATACTCTGCTGAAGTTACTAAAACTAATTATTGCTCATTAAATCTTAGTGAAACATATGGCAATACTAATAAGGTGATTGTAGGATTTTGCTGCTTTCCTATTCCTCAGTTCTTGCTGTAGTTGCTCAAAAATACATTATGCTTTTATTAATATCTCATTTTAGATCCCTGTAAGTGGGTTATTGACCTGCTAAGGAAACTGTTCTGTGTCGATAAAATCTCAAAGTCTGATTCTTCTTGGCCTGATTTTCCTAGAATTGAATTTCATTGAATTTCACATTTGTTTTCATTTTATTTTTAGCATATCAAAATTAAATGTGGGAACTGTAGGGAAACAGTCTCCATCTTTTACATAATTTCAAACTGTCTTGAGCTATAAGTACATATTGCTCTGACTACATATTTTGTGTGTGGATAGGAAAAAACAACAAAATATCATTTGCAATTGCAAGCTCTTTACTCTCATCAGTTGTATAATGTGTTGTGGATTGTCTAAATGTGTTTTTCTTGAGAAAATATTTTTCAGTGCAAACATTACATGTTTTTGCATCCTTATTTTGCAAAAGCATTGAAATATATTTGCATCAAGTAATTAGACATTTAAATGTATTACTCTTAAAAACAGCAAGTAGAAATGGTGAAAGAAAACAATCTCACCCACATTATAGTGAATTTAATTGGTGAGAAGGTGGAGTTGTACAGTAACAACTTTTAAACTATTTAATTTTCAAGTGGTGCATATGATTCTGTGTGAAACTGAGATGGAAGAATGCATTTGAATTTGATTAAACCCTTTGAAAAGCAGCACGGCTTTTAAAGTGTCACTTTTCACTGTTCTATATCATTTTACTTTTAACAGGCTTTCCTGGTTTGGTTTTCTCTTTCCTTTTCTCACTTGTAAAAGAACTTTCCCTTGCAAGGAAAGAGAATGTTTAAGCCATTTTAGCCTAAGACCAGTGAATCAGAAAGAACCTAAGTATAGGGGTTCCATAAACAAGCCCCCAGAAACCAATTTGTAGCTGCTGGTTGCTAAGTAGCCTGCTGCTGGTTCTCCCACCAGCCTTGGGCAGTCTGCTAATGGGAGAGGATTACCAAGGCTTATTTTGGAAAAACAAGGGCGGGTAGGCAGTGATTGCATCCCACATTCTGTGTAGTGGCAATTAGGTTGTAGTGATTTGGCTGGGTGTATAATTGGAATTCTCAGTATGCGGCTTGAGCAGAGACACATCTGCTCCTAGGATTCTCTATTAGATGTATCTAAAATATTTGACCAATTATTAGAAGTATTATGAGGCTATTTATTCAAAACTGCACACAGAAGCAAAAAAAGTTCCCAATGTAGAGGCATCAAACAGCAACAAACTGGACAGAGTTGGGTGTTCTGGTCGTCAGTACATTTATTTTAGCAATCCCCTGAACCAAAAAGGATTCCTCATATCTCTCCTTGCTCTGATTCTGCACGCAGCTTAATCATGCATTGAAGTGACTTCTGTCATTCTCTTCTTCTATTCCGATTGGACCCACACTTCGAAGCAAAGCTATTTTTTTATTGAAGACTATGTGAAGGTCCGTGCAATTCTGATTGCAATACACTGGGGCTAAAGGCAATCCACAGTGGTACTGAAGCTGCTGGATTGTTTTTTCCCAAGAAGTAAAATAATTCAGATTGCGAAGCTCAATTCCAAACCACAATTGTTCATATTCTTTGTTTACCAAACACACATAACACTGTTTTGTCCACTGTTCTTGTCTTGAAAACTTGGCTCCTCTATTATTCACATGGCAATACTAAAGCAATTTGACGTAATTTGAGAAATGTCCTCAGATTAGAAGAGGGGGGTGAAAAAAGCATATTATCCATATAATACAACACCAATTCTTTTTTCTGTTCTACACAAGAACAAACTGAGAGTCAGATTTAGTAACTTCTTCTTACACAGAAAGCAAAAACATTAATCTAGAAATTTACAAATTTGGTTCTTTTAAGAAATTACATATGTGAAAGTCAATTATATAGAGAGGTCTTTCATATGCTAATTCACTCCTCAGAAAATTGAAGCTACCAGTGCTAGAGCTGACCTAGACCAGGAGCCACAAACTTCATGCAGGTCTCCTGGATATGTGGCAGGACCCAAACATTAGGACCCTTTTATGATGCTTTTCCCAGACGATCAGTAGTGAGGTAGGTTGTAAATAGGGCAGCCAGGACAGTGACAGATGTCCATACGATGCCTGTAATACAGGGAGCAGGCTTATCCACGCTGCCACAGCGCTAGCCCCAGCCAAGTATTGCTGATGTAAGAAATATTTATTTCATGTGAAGATTAAGCTATACCTGGATTTCCAGCAGTAATCTGGTAATTTGTATTACTTATTCGATTCCCCTTGCTTGTTATGGTAAATTTTACTTTATTTCTGTCTAAACATATTGTCAAACTTGAAGGGAAACTGAGGCATGAGTCATTTAAGAGGCAGAAGATTTTTTTATTGAATGTGCTGATTAAAGCTTAATTTAAAAAAATATAAATCTTATTTTTTTTGAGTGTATCCCAAGGTCGTGCAAATTTCAAAGGGCTTTGAAAAGACATAAAAACTGGGAGGGGAATTGCACGGATTCTTTACCAAGAATTTAGCTTTGTACATATAGGGTAGCACAGTGCCATGTAGATAAGGGATTGGCTAACTAGTGAGTGCATGAAATAGTTCTCAGAAAGGGAAAAGAAAGAGACAACTGCAAAAAAAAAAAAATTATTGGGAGAGACAGTGTCTGTAGGATGAGGAATGAGACTACCCAGGTAGCTAAGAACTGTAGTTCCCATTACATTAATAACAGGATGTAGAGAGTTTGAGGCCTGGCAGCACCTCAACCTATGCTGGAAAAGTAAGATACATCTGTACAGAGTCCCACGGCCTCTGATTGCCTGAATTTCTGGAATGTGACAATCCATTTTAGATAGATAGATAGATAGATAGATAGATAGATAGATAGATAGATAGATAGATTATAGCTGCCTGAAATTTTAAATTTTGGTGAGAAAATTACAAATTATCTCTCCTTTACCATAACTTTATTTTGACATAGAACAAAACAATTGGAGTGAGGTTGCAGATAATTTAAATATTGGGCTTTACATAGGAAATTAATCCTGTCCTTTTTTTATATTTTTCTTTTGACACAAATGAGAGTTAAAAATTGTCAAAATATTCATTGGATACACACTTTGATTTTAGAAATGCTATAGGAGATTTCACAGTCTTCTGACAGTGCAATCATTATTTTATGATTAGAATTTCTGTCCTCTAGCAAGTCACATTATGGAAATAGTAAGAATCTGATGATCAGCAAACCAGTGGCTGTGCCTTACTTGTATGGCAATTGAGAATAAAGATATCATTTTGGTCAGTACTTTTGATCAGATACTTTTTTGTTGCTGTTATTATTTTTTCACCTAGAATAATTTAAATAACAATACGTGTTTTGACTGAGGACCAGAGATGAGGACTTGCAGTCAGTATAAGGGAGAAGTGTAAAGGACCATCATTGAACAAATAATCTCAGTTATGTACTCAAGATTAAGGTGGATATTTGGTATTGTAGTTAAGATGCCAGTTAGGATGCCTGCATTCCTCCTCAAAGTGCCAGGTGTTCAACTCTCTGTGTGTCTGATTGCAGTTTCCTATTTCTATGTACTCTGAGAGGCAGCAGGTGACAAGCTCAAATCTTTAGGTTCCTGTCTCCCAGGTGGGAGACCTGGATTATGTTCTTGGTCCTGGCTTTGAGCTGCCAGCCCAAGGTATTACAGTTTTTGTGGAAGGAGGTAGGAGGTTCTCTCTCTCTCTCTCTCTCTCTCTCTCTCTCTGTCTCTCTCTTCACTCCCCACCCCATTCTCTGTATATGTTATATATGTACATCACTAAGGTAAGAACAGTGACACAGGGTGAAAGCGAGGAAATAACCAACATAACTATGTTTTGCCTATGAGCTAGAGAACTAAGAATTTCAAAAGCTTCTGATTTGTGCAAAAGGGCAAAATGTTGAGGTGTAATGGTATGGTTTATATGTTTTCTGTTCAGATCACAATTTAATAAATATCAGTTGTATAAAGTGGGGCATAAAAATTTAATCTCTTTGCATATCAGTTTCTTATCTTCCAAATGGTGATGATATTAATATCTTCCTCATGTGATTGGAGAGTGACTAAATAACATATTTTAAGCATCAAGTTCAGGATAAGTGTTTACTAAATGGTATTAGTTGTTAGTATTCATTGAGAAAGACAAGGCAGGAATAAATTGCTTGGGTAAATGTGATTGAACATCTTTTTTTCTTTCCAATTTGAATCAAGAACATTTTTGTGATATCCATGTAGAAATGTCCAATAGTAAACTTAATATTCAGGTGGGGGAGTGTTATATGAGTATATTTCAGATTTATTAGTAATAGCACAATATTGATATCTTGGCTTTGCATGAATGTGTTGTAAGGAACCATATAAATTAAAATGGTCCTAGGCCAGTGTTTGATACAAGAGGTTAGGCTACTGCTGGCATTCCCTATGAGTGCAGGTCCATGTCTTGAATGCTCCCTTTCCAATCCAGCACCCTGCTAATGTGCCTAAGAAGGCCCCAGAGGATGACCCAAGTGCCTGGGACTCATCAGCAAGATTCAGATGGAGTTCCAGACTCCTAACTTCAGCCAGATCATCTCCAACTTAGCAATACTCATTACAGGCATACTTACGTATGTATAACTATAACCTTCAAAAAAAATGTTTTTGAAGGGAAAAGTGTGAAAGATGAAGTACTCAGAAAAGCGATAATGACATTCAGAGTCAGTTACATGAAGAAAGAAAAATGAAAATGATTGAAAAAGAAAGACACATGACATCATGGAAGTTGGGAAAGAAGTCAAGAGACAGCAACAATAACTGATGGAATCACATTAGAAAAGGCAAAATTATATGCTGAAATCTATATTCAAACTGTCAGTATGAACATCAGTGCAACATTAGGTATATCAAGATCAATAGGAAAATATCTCTCTCTCTCTGTCTCTCTCTCTGTCTCTATCTCTCCAGTCATGGCTTTAAACTGGCCTAACATATTTGTTTAGGCTCTTTCCTAGGGATTGAACCAGCTGATAACCACTGCCTCTTTTTTTATTGTTTCATGTTATAACACAGTTTCATAGGCTCTGGGATTTCCCTAACCCCTCCCCATGCCCTCTCCCATGTTTTATCCCTCCATATTGTTACAGTAGTATAGTTCATATCCATTCATGATTCCTTCATTGTGGGCATGGACCATGTGGAGAGTTCAGCCTCTTATTGTCCAGATAAATTCAACAGTTTCAATGGGAGACCATCCCTGGTCTGAAAGTAGAGCTGGCAGAATATCATCCCCTTCAATGAAAAGCCATGACACAATTTCAACAATTTACAACATTATGAAGTTAATTGACATAGTATTGAGTGACCAATATTTTAGAAAATGCAAGTTCTTAACCAAATCCTGTGACTACTTCATTGACATTTCAATTTTAGTTTATACACAACCGGCTGCTATACACATTAAAATGTTGATAGGGTACTATTCAGCTGTCTCGTGTCTATTTTCATTTTTATATCTAGCAGCTTATAGTATTGAAGTGTGATTTTTACTGAAATTGGCAAATTTTCCGATAGTCCCAACAGGCTTATAACTCTAACAAGGCATATGTTGACAATTGAGGCACAGAACAGTTTTAGGAGGGGTGTGCAGAGAAATCTCTAATACCTTAGAGAGGAGTAACTAATCTTGGTTTCCTATCTAGTAAGATATCTGTGAGTCCAAGCTGACTGTTGTCTGTTGTCTGTTGTCTGACTCACTGCTGTCTGTTCTAAGCTTTTTAAATTACGCATAGAATCTTAGGATTCAATGCCCGGCCACCTATACAATAATCCTGATTTGATAGTCTTAAAGTACACATTATCTCTTAATAAATTACCTTTTAGCAAACAGGCTTTTGGGTTATCAAGAAGTAAAATTTTATAGTGTGAAATTTTATGTCAGAGGAAGATTTTAGGATTTTATATATATATGCATATATATTTAAATATGGACTATAAAGACATATTAAAATATTTATACCGCTGTTTGTAGTATTTAGTATTAATTTGTCAATTTCATTAATATGTAACCATCCATTTTTACTGTTTTGCTTTAAAAAAGTGATCAAATGAAGAACATATGTCATAGCTGCCAGATAGTATTAGTTAAAATGTGTTCCATTTTTCCTTTTAGGGAAATCTTGAGGAGTTTGACACTTTCCATCTTCCAACCAGTAATCATCTTTTGGGGGAGAATACATTTTGGTAAGTTTCACTCATTCATCTTTTTCTTTGAGATTTTTAGTATAGTTAAGTTTCTAATTTGTCTTGAAGTGGAGCAAGAGAAAAATAAAGGGAAGTAAACTTCACTGCTTGACTGATCACAGCATTAAGTTGTGTTCATGATTCTGATTTACCATTGCTCTTCTAATTGGAGTGTTATTAAATCCTATCAAGATAAAGTTAAACTTAATACAACAAGGACATTTTTTAACTTTCTTTAAATTATAAATCTGTGCTCTGCTTATGCCAAGTTTGTAGGATTTTTTGCTCAAGGATACCTTGTTGCACTAGTAGTAGTTAAATGAGCATCCAAGAATAAATTTCAAGTCACAAAGCTTAATAAATTCTACAAGTATTGGTTTAGAGCAATCCTTATTTTTCATATTGAGTTTGGATTTTAAAACTAAAAAACTATTGGAGATAAATTGTAGGCCATAAAACTAAATGTATAGTTTCTTTTCACTGTAATGTATGATTTCTCTGTTACCTATAAATTAACATATCAAAACACACATACACATGCATTACTTAAAGTACTATAAGTGTTACACTGGGTCACCATTAATTATTCTGAGCTATCCTTATTCACCTAGAGTATAGTTTCTGAGATAAATTTTCATGTTCTCATTTCTGATCTTAAGAGTTCCATCAGCACTCAAGTGTATGTACATTGTTTATGAAATTGTGTAAATTTACTTTTATCTTTATAACTATATGATAGTTAAGTCTAAAAATATGTGCAAAAAGCAAAGTATGAAAAAAATAGATTTTTATGAAAGTTATACCTGTACTAGAATTTTGGGAGTCACAGTGTCAGAAATTCTCTTTTTCCCGATTTCAAGAGTTTTTAATGATAATCAAAGAACCAAGTACTTGGGAAACGCCCCATATTTCAACATGGGATTTCTGTGAATATATCTTAAAAGCTTGTAGCTATTGATGTACCCCATTTGTTGTCATTATGTGCTAGAAATCCTTAGTGATGGATAAGCTTGCACATTTTTCTCCATGGTATCCTCAGAAGTGGGTTATCAGGTATTACACTATTAAGAGGACAAAAAGGAGGAATGAGTGGTCATAATAGAATATAATTCAACTAACATGGTTTCTAACACGTTTACTTCAACTGTTAACTATTAATCAAGAGTCCTGATGCCTATTTTTTTTTTCCTTTGGGAGCTGACACTTCATTAGTCAATCCGCAGTTCCAGTATAAGGCCAAGCACGTGGGATATGAAATAAGAAATTTAGGATCTGTCAAATAAACCAACTTCCAGTACATCTTTAAATATAAAAATATTACCGTTTACTGGTCTCGTTTGTTTAGGGCTCCTTATGACCCCAAATGTAATGCTTCTGAGACTGTTGTACATTTGGTTTCTTGTTTTTGTTTTTTTCTCATTTGTTGTCATGGAAAATTTCATAATCTCTACCACATGAACAAACACACATGTACAAATGTGTATATACACAAACACACACAAATATACGTATACACAAACACACACAAATGTACATATACACAAAGACACACAATGAGTGTATCCTCTTTATTCACACAAGTCCTATTACTGCAGATTAGATCAATCATTGATTGGAATTTTTTTGAGATTTCTGCCTCTACAGATATTTTTCCTTAAATAATATAGTATAACAACTATTTAAATTGTTTTACTTTGTAATATGTAATACACATAAGATAGAGGTGATTTAAAACAGAAGAGTAGATGTGTGTGCTTTTTAAGTAAACACTTCACCATTTACACATAAGATATTTGAACATTTTCACATTTTGATGTCTTGGGTTTTGTGTGCATCTCTTCATGGAAACATTGTGTGATTTTTTCCATAACACTAAACAACTCATCATTCACACATTTCCCAAACATGACAATACCAACAAGAATGAGCATATGATATTCTCACATTTGGCTGTGAAACACACTTTGATACTTCACTGCAAATCTGGTATGGCCAAAATATTGCTTGACACGTCTCTTCATCAAGTTGCTCTGGTTAGTGAATTAGGAATTTACCCTTTCCCTGACATATGTTATCCATTTCTCTTTCTCTGAAACTTCACTGCTTCAGTTTTAATACCAGACAACTACTTTTAATTCCATAATGAAATTTATGATCCATTTACTCAATGTATTTTTAATTACTGAAAAATAAAATGGTGGTTACTTTCACATGCAGGACATGATGAAATTGTTCTATCATATTATAAAACTCTATTTATAGTAGGCATCTTCCCTCAAGTGTGAAATTTTCAAGAATTGCACTACATATTCCTATCAATGGCCAGAGTGAGCTGATTTTAATAGAAGGAATTACCCATTTTATTTATTCTACCAAGCCCACATCTTGAGAGGAATGTTTCATTATTGCAGACAATACATTCCCTGGTTTGCTGACTGGCTTTAATGGTATGTTAAAATCAATTGGAGCTATTTCTCTGTCACCTGAGAAGTACTCTGGGTTTCGTGGTGTTTTTAAATTTCATAGCTTTCTCCTATCTTCTTTTGAAGTTGGCATAACTAATCCAGGTGTCTACTTTGCTTATGAGACCACAACTTCCTATTTCTAAAGAGATGCTTCTGGTAAATATGTAATGTACCTGGAATCCAGGCCCCACCACACAATTACTGTGTCCAATTTATGACTGCTATGATTGTGCAATTACACTGAAACTGTGGGCAACTTCCACTTTGCATATTTGCGGTCCCATAGGGATACTTTATATAGAAAATATAGTGCCCCCTTGCGAAGGCAGGGAACTGTTCCAACAAATGAATTCAGATCATTTCACAAAGGAAGCAAAAGCAGCAAAAGCATGTTTTCATATAATAAGGGTGTGTGCATATATATATATAATCTCACATATTATATAAAATTATATAATACACACTATTATATAAAATATTATATACTATCCATATATTATAAACCATATATTTATTATATGGCATATATTATTATAATGATACATTGATATATAATCATATTACAAAATTATTATAATACACATTATAACCATAAAATATTACTATGATATTTAATATATTATTATGTGGAATATTATTAAAATTATGTAATATATTATATATAAAATTCATATTCAATGATATGTTACATGTAGAATATATTATATATAATTGTATAAGATATTACATATATAAAGAAGCATTACACAGAGAGAGAGAGGGAAATAAAGACAGAAAGATCGTCCATCCTACGTTCCAATCTTCAAATATCTAACATGGGCAGGGCTGGGCCAGGCTGAAACTAAGAGCCAAGAGCATAATCCAGGTCGTCCAGGTGGGTGCAGAGACCAAGTACTTGCACTGTCTTCTACTCTTTACCTGATGCATTAGCAAAGATCTGGATCAGAAGTGCACCAGCCAGGACATACCAGTGCCCATGTAGGATACTGACATACAAGTAATGGCTTTATCCACTGCACTGGAATGCCAGCCCCTAAGGGTATGATTTATATAGATATACATGTGCAATCTATATATGTGTGTATATATATATACACATATATGTGTGTGTTTATATAATATATAATATCTAATACATAATATGTAATATATAATACATAATATAGATTACCATACATATCATATAATATCATGATATATATATGATATCATATATTATATAAGATATATATCATATATAGACACATATGATTAATATATGATAGCACATATTTTATATATTAGATGATATATATAATATATGATAATATATTATGTATTATATATTACATGTTATTTATTATATATTATATATTATCTAGCTTTAAAATATTATCTCTATATTTGTACTCTGATATACATATATAAATATATAATGTGTATAATATATATTCTCTGATATAAGACAACCTTTGTGAAAAATACAAAACAAGTGGATATATAGGTAAAGTATATACATATGTTCTCATAGATGACCTATATATATCATAGATGAATTATATATATAATCTATATAAAGATGTATGTATATAAAGTTGATATAATATTTGAAAGCTAGAGTAACAGGGAGAGGGAAAGAGAGCTCTTTCACCATCTAGTTCACACAAATTTGCGACAGGCAGGAATCAACCAAGCTGAAGCCATGCAGACATTCCATATGAGTGGAAATCACTCCACCTGTCACCGGGTGAACTCCCAAGAAGATCTTGTGCCATCATTTTGTACCATTATCTGTTGCCTCCCAAGTGCATTAGCAATAATTTGGATGAGGAGCAGGGGTAGCAATTTATCTGTTAATGGATTGTGGCATTCCCAGTGACACTCAACCATTGCTAATTCCATTTCACTCTGTGAGGATAGTTATTTTCTGCATAGGGATAAATTTATATAGTATAAAGAATCATTGATAACAGAAAATTATAAGAAAAAATCTATGGGTCACTTCAGATGTTTAAATCAAGGTGTTAATTGATGAACATCTCTGTGGCTGTTTAGAGCTAAGATCACTTTCTCTGCTACTGGGGGCCATGTACAGGTCAGTAATTCAAGATGTGATCAACTTCTTACATCCTTTTCATTTAAACCAAATAGTCTCCTTAATGCTTGCACCTCTCAGAAGCAGTTTTATCATGACTACCTTAGGGATATGGGAGGAGAGGAAAGTATGGGAAGAAGTTCATTTCTTTGCTATATGAATGGTCCTGACCTGCACTCTTAGCTACTTGAAGCTGCCGCTTTCCATCAGGACATTTGTGGTTTCCTCAGAACCACTACCAGTCTCCCGAGTTGCGTTGCAGCGGGCTTGTGGGTGCAAATGAGATACTTCCCTGAATCTTACTGCTTAAGCCTTCCTCAGCATGGAGGCCCGCGTACTACCCTGGGTTCTTCAGTTATGCTCTCTGCTACCCTCCTTTGTTAGGATCCTTTCTCAACGTTAGTATTTCTAAAAACAGCTGGGTTGTTATGTACTCCAAATGTTAGCCCAGGTATCAAATCTCTGCAAAGTCTCTCAGTAGTCATGTTGTCTGACATAGGATGAATGTATCTTATTCAAAATACCTAAAGCCTAAAGGGGGAAAAATTGTGGCACAACTTTCCAAAAGGGAGTCTTTTGCTGTTGGAGGGAGTGTAAGTTAGTTCAACCACAGTGGAAGTCAGTATACTCAGACAACTGAAAAGTGATCTACCATAGGACCCAGCTATTCCAATCATGGGAATCTATCCAAATGAAATCTGTATATGAGAAAGTACCAGCATCCCTATATTTACAGCAGCACAATCCACCAGAGTAGAGTCATGGAAACAATGCAAATGCCTATCTAAAGAGGAATGCTTTCAAACTATGCCACATTTACTCCACGGAATACTTCACAGCCATTAAAATGAAATAGTTCCAACTGGAGACTATTATGTTCAGTGGTGTAAGCCAGACTCAATTGGACAAATACCATATGTTCTCACTGATATAAGGCAAGCTTCATGCAAAATGCACAGCAAATGGGTATATAGGTGAGCAATGTATATCCATATATTGTCATAGATGGACTGCATTACACTGACTATCATATTGGGAAGTGAAGAGATGCTGCTGGATAAAAGGAAGATATATCTTGACAATTTAATACTAGAATTTCCACCATTCTCTGTACTGACAATGCCATGATATACTTAAATTGCAGAATATTAAACTTGTAATTGTTAGTGAAGAACTATACTACTGTAAAAATATGGGGAAAATGGGCATGGAATTGGGGGAAGGAGAAAACAGTGTATCTACAAAACTGAATCATAGAAAATAATATTAACAATTATAAAACAACATTAAAATTTTAAGGAAAGAGGAACAGTAAATTGAACAGAAAAGATGTAAATTCACAGCCAGAATGAATTTATTTAAAGCAATAAATCTGGAGAGGTGGCTAACTACCCATGTGCATACAGGGCAAACATATGGTAGAATTCTTGCAGACTAGGACTTGTATGGCTTTGGGAGCTGAAGGTCTTGCAGAGAGTGCATTTGGCAGTGGTAGTAAACAGTGTGGGCACTCAGCTACATAGGCAGGGTGTTTCTTAACTGGACTGGCTGGGGAAGAGAGCAAGGATTCCTGACTTAGACTTGGCCCAGCTGTTGTGAACAACTGGGAAGTCGGCAAGTGTATGGGAGATCTGTTGCTCTCTGTGTTTCCTTATTTCTCATCTGCCTTTAAAATAAATAAAATACTAACATTTTGAATAATTAAAATTAGTTATTTTAACTAAATTATGCATTACTACATTTGTTATATCCAATACATCTTACCACATTGTAAATGCAGTTGCTAGTTTGACGACACATTTGAAAATAGGTCTTAAAATAACAAAGTATATTAAGTATTATCAACATAAAGACAAGAGGTAAAGATGACTGAAGATGAATACATTTAATTATAACCTAAATAAAGTATGCCAATTAAAACTGCCATTATAAAAAAAGCATGTGCTTTAAAGATATCCATGAGCCACAGATATACAAATAAAATATAACTGTATAATTGAAGCAATGTTGAAAAAAATGCTAAAATAGCATACTTCAGAACAATGCCCATTGGCATACATACTATGAGTGCAAACAATACCTTGCTTTATTAAGTGGGCTTTATTTCTTACACAACCTTGATTTTAAGAGGAGAAACTGTGTACTTATGCAACTCTTTAACTTAGGCACTTACTTTCAAGGCAGTATAGAAATTGGGTGCAGTAGCTAATAAGAAAGTTCTCTTAAGGTGCAAATAATAAGAGAAGGAATGAAAGGGTAAGTGTTTGCTACAACAGTTAAGATGCATTTGCAAAAGCTTACATCGCACTGCCTGGTTTGGAACTCCCACTCTATCCTTGATTCCAGTGGCCTGCCAACATGTACATGCTACACAGAGGGTGATGGCTGAGTGGGGTCTGGTTCCTAACATCCAGTGGGTCAAGCTGTTAGCTCCTCTCTAACGGAAGCATCTGTCCAATGGTCACAGCAAATCTCAATCTCTCTCCATGTCAACCTGCCTTTCAAATAATTTAAAAAAAAATCTTTAATGTAAAAACTTTCAGTATAAGTAATAGCTAAAATTTTTCTGCTATATTTTTATCATTATAATTTTGAATAAGTATGTATACTTCTACTACACTATTATTTTTCTGAGGCAGAATACAATTGTACCCAAAGATAACATAATATAAAGCCAATATAGAGTCTTTTCTAAGGCATGAAAAAATACTGAGGCATAAAACATGTTAAAGGAACAACCTAATTGCAACCTTATAACTCAGTGGGTTTTCTTCTCTATACTAGTGAATTATTGCAAACAGAAAAACAATTAATGGAATGCATTAGTTTTAAAACAGGAATTCAGCATTTTGGCTTTCATTTATACTATTTTATTCATTCCAGTGGCAAAAATAAAATTAGTCAAAGTAAATCTTAGTTTGCACTCCATCCATATGAACAGCAATGAATTAGTTTAATGATTTTTTTCCTGTAATTTAAAATGAAATAACACTGTGCATCATTTGTGTAGGTTGTTTTTTAATCTGTACAGTACAAATGCCTTTGGCCCTGTTTGCCTTTCCTGTTATTTCCTAAAGTATGCAGCAAATATTAGATGAAAAACGATTCTCTACTACTTTTCTTTAACAATTATTTCAGTATATAGTATATTTTGCCTTAAGTAAGAGTATCATGAATGATAGCAGTGTATAACAAATTTGTAAGAGTTATGAGACAAGGGCTTGGTGCAAAGGTTCAATGACTAAATCCTCACCTTGCAAGAGCCGGTATCCCATATGGGCACTGGTTTTGTTCTAGCTGCCCCATTTCCCATCCAGCTCCCTGCTTATGGATTGGGAAAGCAATAGAGCAAAGCCCAAAGTCTTGGGATCCTGCACCTGCATGAGAGAAAATCTCCAGGCTCCTGGCTTTGGATTAGCGCAACTCTAGCCATTGAGTTTGGGGAGTAAACCAGTGGATAAAAGATCTCTCTGTGTCTCTCCTTCTCTATGTAAATATTATCTGTTTTCAATTTTAAAAAGAAAACAAAGAATTATGAGACCAGAATTGCCTTAATGGATATATATCTATCATCACATTTAAATGCAAGTAAGGAAATTCCTATTTCCAAGTTCGGTTAATCCTGTGACACTTGTGTCATGAAGGATCTAAAAACCTTCTTATTTATCTGCCTTTATCACATTTTATTTTAAAAAATAAAAGAAAATGAAGGATGTATTTATTTTTATTGGAAAGACTGATTTCCAGAGAGAAGGATTTCCAGATAGAGGTATTCCATCTGCTGGTTCACTCAAAAAATGGCCACAATGTCCAGAGCTGAGCTGATCGAAGCGGGGAGCCAGGAACCTCTTGTGGGTGTTGCATGTGGGTACAGGAACTCAAGCACTTTGTCCACCCGCCACTGCCTTCCCTGGACGTAAGCAAAGAGCTGGATCACAAGTGCAACAGGTGAGACATGAACTTGCTCCCATTGTTGGATTTTCATTTTCAGGTTTATTTCCCTAGTCACAAGATGGCACACAATAACACACAGGGAACAGTGCTAACTAAGAAGGATCTCACACTTATTTGGCATAGCAGTTAAGACGCAGATTTGACAGCCCACATCTCATCTACAAGTGCCTCGGTTCAATTCTTAGCTCCATTGCTGATTTCGGTTTCTTACTTCCTGGTGCCAGTACTCACATGAGAGATCTGCAATTGAGTTCCCTTGTTTCCTGCTTTGACCTTGCCCAGCCCTAGAAATTGCACAAGTAATTAAGGTACAAGGAACAATGGAAATTCATTTGTACAATGATTTCTCTTCTCACCAGTTCTAACAATCACCAGATCCTAACCATCTGATGATGAAATTTCTGTTAAAATGAATGACTTTGGAAAGGCTACATAAAGCCAACACAAGTTATTAAAGCTCAAAATGATATTCTGAGTTTGGTGAAGGATATCAGTGTACAGACATCTGAGGATCATACTGCTCTGGGAGTTTTTTGTAAGTCACAGTATGAAGGTTGTGAAACGCAGGACTCTCATCAATCTATTGTGAAAGATAAACACTTTTAGAAACAAAATATTCCCTAAGGATTAATTCTGCTAAATCTCAAAAACTGCATTTTTATAATAACTAAGTAATTTATCATTAGTTTGAGAATACAACAAATAGACAAATAGAAAAGGGATTCTAGACAGATGCAAGTTGACTTTAAAGTGCTTAATTATTGGCCCTGGTGTGGTACCTAGGGCTACCTTGTATGCATCAGGATCCCATATGGTGCTACAGCACCACTTCCCATCCAGCTCCCTGCTTGTGGCCTGGGAAAGCAGTCAAGGACAGCCTTGGGACCCTGCACTTGCGTGGGAGACCTGGAAGAAGTTCCTGGCCCCTGGCTTCAGATTGGCTCAGCTCCAGCTGTTGCAGCTACTTAGGGAGTAAATCAATGGAGATTGATCTTCCTCTCTGTCTCTCCTCTTCTCTGTATATCTGACTTTCCAATAAAAATTTCAAATCTTAAAAAAAAAGCAGTGGATTATTTAATAAGAGTGTCATTATGATTGGGTCTATTGGGTGTACTAGCATGATTGGTTTTATTTTATTTCATTTCTCATACATATCAGTTAAATTATTTAAACGTTAAATTGAAGGAAAGGCTTCAGAACTTTTGAACCAAAGAGTAAGAAAATCTCAATATTGGCCACAGGAGATATGAAATGTAATCTATAAAGAAATTTTTGATAAATTGAATATCAATCAAATAAAAACTGTTATTTATAAAACATTTCTACAATTGATAGAAATCAAAAAGAAAATTTAAATAATGCATTTGATATGTATGTTTATACATATACATACATATATATATCTTACAAATTCCTGTATAAAAGTATGTTAGTAATAAGATAAAATGCAAAGAAAGATATAAGAAAATCCTGTGGTCGTCAGATTGGCAAAACTAAAAATGGCTGAAATTGTTATTAATTGTTAGTGAACTGCATCTATGTCAATTCCATCTTTCTATATATGTACTACTTTGCATTCCACTATGAGGAAAAATCTTTCTACACAACTGTCAGTCCATCTTATCTATATAAACACAAGAATGTCTTCTTTATTTAAATATGTGTAGCCTATTATTCTAAATGGATTACTATATATGTATTTTATAAGCAATTTTAATTTCATTAGCAAATTATAGTGTTACTTTCCAAATTTTGTCAAAATGAAGACAGTAATCATTATGAAATATACATATACAAATCAGCCCAAATTACATTTGCGTTTGAGGAAATGATATTAAATCTTTATCAATAACATTTGTCTTTATTTAGATTGAAATACTGAACTTGTAATATTAAGCTTCCAAGTCATAGAATTGGATAAAGATGGATGGAGATGATTGTAGCCTCAAGTCCCACTTGAGGCAGGTAGATGTGTCCAGTGGACACATTGTCAGGTAACTGCTACTTAGAGAGAAGTTGATGGCACACTTAGTACGAGGTCCCAAGAGCAGTAGATCAGGACTTCTGAATTTCCCCAAGGAGCAAGCCTGCAACGAAATGTTTCAAAAGAACCTTGTAGTGTCCTACACACATTTGATAATGTTCTCAGCTATGGCTGACTCTATTTTCCCCTTCTTTTTGTTTCTCTTTGGTCTCACCTTCAGATACTGCACATAAAATACTTAGAGTTTATTAACTTCCTTGCTGATACAGATTTTAAAGCTCTCAGTGATTCTCATTTCATACTTGGGGCTGGTATTGATTCTCCAGCATTCATATTAAAATGCGAATTGCCTTTATATATCTACACTGTGCTGTACAGCCTCAGAGCCCAGTTGTCAGGTGATGCAGTTCCATTTTAGATGGTTCCCATGGGAATTTTCAAAAGAAAGATGATTCATTTTAGTGTGAAGTGTTTTCCACAAACACATTGACTTTTAGTTATTATGGATGACTTTGTCCAACTGCCACGATTTTCTTAACTACTAAAATATTTATCTAGGGTAATAACAATAATTATAAAATTTAAGTCAGCAGCTGTTACTGCACATATTTTTGTTACTGACAAATTCAATTAGAAGCATTGCTAGTTAAAGCCGAGAAAAAGCAAGTAATCTGCAAAGGTCATTTCTGAATTATTGTTGCCCATAATCATTTCCCAAGCCATTAAGCCTATAAAATCCAATTGAAACTGAAAGTCATAAAAGTAAATTACAGAAAAATCTGCTCAGGTAGGTGGTGAGAGCTCCATACATGTGAGTAAGACATTTGTCTACAGAAATTACTTCACCTGGATTATACACAGTGGAGCTACTCCAGTGAATGTTATGTGGCTATTAGCATTTACAGGCCACATATCTCAAAGACGTATTCATTATTCAACTCCAAGTAATCCAAAGAGGTGAATTGCAGCTGAAGCAGTTTCTAAAGCCCCACAAAATGGGGGTAACAAGTGTCTTTAACTCTCAGGATTAAATATATTACCAATAAAGCATTTAATTATATCTGATATCTTACCATAGACGTGCATGACAAAATTTTTAGTAATATGCCTGTATCATAATGCTCTATAAGTGACTTTAAATGTATGTGTCCATTCCAAATCTCATTGTTTCTCTCTTTTAAACTATTCTCTTCTTTAGGATTTATTTATTTATCTGAAAGGCAAAGTTACGAAGAGAGAGAGAGACAGCAAATCTTTCACTTGCTGTTTCGCTTCTCAAATGATCACAGTTGCTGGTGCTGAGCCAGTCAGAAGCCAAGAGCTTGGAATTCCATCCAGGTCTCTCATGTAGGTGTAGGGACCCAAAACTTCACAGGGAAAAAAAATGAATGAATGAAAATAAAAGCAAACATTCAAATCCCCTCAGATGTAGCAAAAACAGTATTGAAAGCGTTATTGATCTTGTATTTTGAATGAAAGTTGACATTTATCAGCAAAAAAAAAATGGTATTTGTCCTATTGGGATTGACTATTCATGGAGCATAATGGTCTCTAGTTGAGACCATTTGGTCACAAATGGTAGAATTTCATTCTTTCTAATGGCTGAGTAGTATTCTACAGGGTACCTGTACCACAGTTTCTTTATTCAACCCTTCTTGGACTGGAATCTAGGTTGTTTCCATGCCTTTACTATTGTAGTCTGTGCTGCTGTGAACATACAACTACAAATCCCTTTCTCATATGCATATTTAATTTCCTTTGGGTATATACTCAAAAGTGTATAGCTGGGTCAGAAAGCAGATGTCCCACCATTTATATCAACTTCACCTTTAACTGCTAGAAATTTCTAAAAGTAGAGCAGTTTCCTTTTATTGTGATGTTGTTTCTCATAAGGGAAACAAAGACCTATCTATATAAGTTTAAGGGCTTAAAAATAATGATTTATGGTTTATTAATTAAGACATGAAATTAAAGCAGATTATTATGTTTATAAATAGAATATTCATTTAATTGCTTTTATATGTTAGTATGAATTCAATTTTGCTCCATAATTTCTGTAATCATTTTCTTTTTTCCATAACCAGCACAGGAAAGGGCACTAACTTAGGGTGAAAAGCCTGATGTATTTTCCTGGTGCTAACTATGAGCTTACAGATCTCAATGAGAGATGTCTGTGTGTTTTTATTCTTTTAATAAAGATGACAAGGAATTATTTTAGACATGCTAACAGCATGATGAATTGCAATGACCCTTTGCATACTGCTTTATAACTAAATATCACATTTACTTGAGAGGTGATTTTCGAACGTCCTTCATGCTCTTGTTTTCTACTAGAATGCTTCCATGCAAAGACATTTTCTTCCCACTATTACTGTCACAAAAATAATTCCTGAAAGCAAAATATCCATGCCTATCAAAATGGAAGCAAGTATTAACCTTGCCTGCACCAAAAGGAAAACACTGTTTTCTGTATTGAAAGACTTTTAAATATAAGCCTACTTGAACAAATAGTTGTATTTGCTGGGATGATGACTTACAGACTAAACTCCAAGATTCAACACAGTGTGTGCAACCCATCAAATACACAGGCAATGAGATGAAATTACCATGTGGAAATTGTCCATGTGAGTTTCAAAATGAGAATGAATTATATAAAGCTTGTTAATATTTTATTCATTCCAGAATTTGCTATAAAAGCATATTCACTACAGCACAGATTTCTTTAATCACGGATGACTCTGTGCCATGGTTACCAGTGTTGTGTCACTAGTGCTCATGTTTGCTGACCTCAGAGATTTTTTTCCTAATCTCAGTAAACAGATAGTAGAAGCAACAAGATTTTAATTTCTTTCATATGATTCGAAGGTAGTATTCCTTCACTGTTAGCAATACTTACTAACAGTGAAGGCATAATGCTTTGTTGCCATTCTATTGTATTTGATCTACCAACATACACATGGATATTAAAATATGAGTTGAAGCAAACATTTTTGTTTCTGTATTGTATTAATTTTTAAATTCCAATATGACAGAAGGTACCCAAGTCTTAATACCTCTTTAGAAAATAGGCTACTAACTTACTTCCACGGAAAAGAAATCAAGATAGATATTAAACAAATTCAGTCAAATCAACCAGAGTTTTGCATTGATATGCTTTTCTAATTATATGAGTTGTGTATAGATCTTATTATGTGAAATAAAAATTAAGAGTGTGAAACATATTCAAGGGCCTGGCAAATCTTTTAGTTCAAGAGAAATAACCCAATCTGTATTATTTTTCTATTAAAATAACTGATTTCTTGTGTTAGTAAAGCAATGATGTTGTCATTTGCAATTTTATAAATAAATAAGGTGTTAAAATGTGCCTAACTAGCATTATAGTCTGTGTACTAAACAGATGCATTTTTTTCTGGTATTGATGTCTTGTCTAAAATTATTTAACAATACAATTTTCCTGATAAATTTCCTTGCTAAACACTATTTAGATGTGCTCTTCTTATTAGAACTATTTCAGTGTTTTGAATACAGTGAACTATATGACAAGTCTTGAATCTAAAAAATGCAAAGTTAATAGTGCTATGTTGTTTCTGGTGCAGAAATTTCATGTAGACATCTGTGATCGTCATGTAGCAATTGGAGATTCAAATAGAATAATCTAAAACTATTTAATATTCCATTATTTTCCCAACAATTCTGTATTTATGTATATTCATGGAAAGGAGAGTTTGGGATTTAGTGGTGGTTCTAGTGTGGAAATACAACCATTATTGAAAATTCAACAAAAGCATTGCCTGAGTACTATTTCTGCCCCTATTGACAGTAAAACCATGAGCCATACTCTCACTTTCCACAAATCCTCTCCATCATTTAAAAAAAAAAAAAGACAATAATAATATTCACAGAGCAGCCACTGGTATTTGAAAGGCATATTTTCCGAATTCCCACATGGTTAAATCTGGAGCAAGCAAAGACTGGGAGTCTAAATATCAATTTGGTCTCTCAAGTGGGTTGCAAGGACCCCAAATATTTCAGCATCAACTGCTACCACCCAGAATGTGAATTAGCAGGAATCTGGAATTAGAAAAGGAGCCAGGACCCCATAGAAGTATCTTAACTACTCCACAACATGCACCAAGTGACTGCTGCCCACACTTGATTTATATGTTTTGATTGTCATATAAAGATTGTGCTGTACAATGTATTCTACTAAGTTCTGATTCCCAATATACTTGTTTAAGGTCTTAAATGCATACTGAAGAAGTTGAAAAGACTCACAATTTTATTAATGTTTTAGTCAAAGTTGCCATCATGGTTGCTTATCAGGCTAAGCCTCCATCTGCGGCACCAGCATCCCATGTGGGGGCCGGCTTGTTTCCCAGCAGCTTCCACTTCTGATCTCATTCTGATTCTAAGAAACATATGGATTTACCAATATAAAGTAATGGGAAATAGATTTTCGAGGAAATCTATCAGCTTATAACATAATATTCAGAGTCATCAAACAGACTAAATAAATTTGTGAAAAGAATTGATCATCATTGAGACCCGAGTTACAAGGAGTACTGACATCTTCAAGGCCACTGGATCCAATATGGAGCAATTGAAACTTTTTTCATGTAGCTAGCAAGGCATCAATGGAAATTATTTAAAAAGGGCTAAAAGGATCTAATCTTCACTGCTATTATCTTCATGTTTTTCTTTTATCTACATCTTTGAATGTTTACTCTTAGAGATTTTCAAGGCTGAAAATCAAAATACCAGGAAGTTGTTACATACAGTATTTATTGCATGTTTTCTTTCCATTTTTATGAACTTATACAATTATGCAATATTCTTGCACATATGTATGTGTACATTTATAACATTTGTACATGCCCTCCTTTATCCTTCATAGGTTGTTAAAAACTTGGGGAAATTTAATATTATTGCTCACATCATTAGATCCTGATTGAATTTTATTAATTGTGTATTTATCAAATTTTAGACTTCAATATAATTATTCTCTTATAAGAAATGCAATGATATTTATTGCTATGCATCTATATGTATTTCATATATTTAGCTGAGGAGAGAAACTCTCCAAGGGCAAAAACTGAGTGAAAGATTATGTATATTTTAATTATGTTGATATTTAATGCTGGATAGATTTTCAGAAGGTTTTTTAAAGATTTATTTTATTTTTATCACAAAATCAGATATACATAGAGGAGGAGAGACAGAGAGGAAGATCTTCCATCTGTAGATTCACTCCCCAAGTGACCACAACGGCTGGTGATGCACTGATCTGAAGCCAGGAACCAGGAACCTCCTCCAGGTCTCCTACACGGGTGCAGGGTCCCAAGGCTTCGGGCTGTTCTAGACTACTTTCCCAGGCCACAGCAGGAAGCTGAATGGGAAGTGGAGCCGCCAGGATTAGAATCAGAGCCCATATGGAATCCTGGTGAGTGCAAGGCGAGGACCTTAGCTGCTAGGCCACCGTGCTGGGCCCCTTCAGAAGGCTTTATAATGCTTTATCAGAGGGCTAAATATGAGAAAAGGTCTATGTTATGAGTAATAAAAGCAACTTATCTCTGTTTATGCATATCTCTGACAGATACTTCCACTAACTCTTAAGCCAAAAGCACAGTAAATGGAAAAGATACATAGAATCACAATTTTTAAATATTACCTTTAGAATAACCACTGAAAAAGATAAAAATGTTGACAACTATTGTTGCTTGGCCAGACATCCTGCCAAGGCTAGAGCATTAGCCATCCACATTTCTATTTTATAGGAAATAGCTACGACTGTTTCCTGAAGAGGATCTGGATCTTTGTGTTGGTATCCAAACTGAATGACTGTCATGATTCAGAAATAAAGGCTAGCACTAAATTTATCTTCAGGTGGAACATACCAGTGTCTTCAGGAACTGCTGGTTGCATGCTAATGCCAGTGTTCACCTGTGTCCCACATGCTGTCCCAGGAGAGTTGCAATCACAGCCATGCCAAGCCTGTGCAATGAACTTTGAGCAGAATATAAAGTTTCATTAAAATATAAGAAATGCTTTCCATGTTTACACCCATTGTATTTGATAAACTTGTATTTGTTTTTAAGTGTATTAAAAGACAGAGAGAAAATGTGTGAAGAAAAAGAAAAACAGTACACATGCTCAGAGAGGAAGAGCGAGAGAACGTGATCAAGCTGAGAAAACTTATTTTCCCACTAATATCTAGGACAGAAACCCCGAAATTTACAGCTAGTCTACTTTACAGTTAGTAATTTTTAAACACATCCTCCCCTCTCTATAAAAATAATGGAAATATTTTACAAATTTTATGCATTTCAGGGAAAGAATAAATAATAAATACTGACCTACTTTTCAAATAGATTTAAGCTCAGCGTGACAACTGGCAACTGTTGAATGCCATCATTTATTGAATATACAATTGTAAAAATAGTGTGCTTACTGACTGCAAACTTATTTTAGGAAACATGAATATTATAAACTTTGATATTGCAGCACTAGTGAAACCAGTTGCTATTTTTTAAATGGAAGTGTGTAAAAACAGTGCTTAAATTGTGTGCATGAGTGAATGTGTGTATTTTAAGCTGCAAAGGCTTTCAGAGAGCTAGATTGCTTCTTATTGCTGTTGACTCAGTTTTGGAATTGTGTGTTAAAAAATAACACTATCTACTTTTCTATGAATTTATTTTGACTGTTGGGCAATAACCAATTGTATATGTCTATGTAAAGCAAATAAAGGAAACTGACATGAATAATTTACCATTCACATTGAGAAACATTAATGGGAAGTTGAAATTGTGTTTCAGTCTAAAAGATATTAATATATTTACTTGATCAACAAATATTTTTCTCAAATGACTATTTAATTTTCACATAGTAAATTCTTTATCTTTGAAAATCTATCTTTAAGGTGCATTAATAACTGCTTAGTGTCCTCCGATGTAGTTAAAAAAAAAAAAAAACTAGTTCTTGGAAAAATATAACAAATAACATAGGCAAACAAATTTAAGGAAAAGAGGCTGATGCTGTGGCATGGTAGGTAAAGCCAACACCTCTGATGCTGGCATACCAAACAGATGCCAGTCACTGCTTCTCTTCTGACACAACTCCTTGCCAATACCTGAGAAAGCAGAGGACGCTGCCTCATTGTTGGACCTGGATGAAGTTTCTGGCTCCTGCTTTTGACCTGGCCCAACTTTGACACTCAGATCATTTGGGAAATGAATCAGTGATCTGTCTCGCCTTCTAGGTTTCTCTTTGTAACTCTAGCTTAAAAAAAAAAATAGAAGAGGAAGAAGAAATAAACCCTTTATAAGCAACTTACCTAATTTAAAGGGAAAATTATATATGCATATATATGTATGCACACATATATGTATATATTTCCCCAACAAAGTTAAACCTTATTTTCCTTCAGGAATTACATTTTTTGTTCTTTTGAGTTCCTAGGTTGCAAGTGTATTTAAATCTAGATCATAAATAAATATCTACTGGATTAATTTGTTGGAGCTGGTGTATGTACAGCAGTTAAGCCACCTCTCAGTATCTGCTTATCCCATTTTACAGTGCTTGTGTCTCAGTCCTGGCTTTACTCTCCTTTCCAGCTTCCTGCTAATGTGTGGCTTGCTAAGACACAGGCGATAACTCATGTGTTGGGTTCTTTGTCACACACGAGGGAGACCCAGATTTAGTTTCTTGCTCTTGGCTTCCAGCTGGCTCATTATCAGTTACTAGTCATAAGAGGTCTCTGTCTTTCAAGTAAATTAGATACATAGTTAAAATATGTTGGTAAAGACTATTAGTGTATCATGACTGAAGAAAATCACCTTTAAAATGTCGCAATCATAAACATTTTTTTTTCTAACCAAGAATTTACTGTTGTTGTCAGGCAATGAGTGTTTCAAAATTAATTGGGGATCTGTGAGAAAACAAATCAGGTATGCAGACTTATTTTTTATTTGGAAAGTCCTTAGGAAAGTATTCACAAACAGCTTTCTAATTATCAATATTATAATTTTGCAATATATTGAACAGCCTACTCAATACTGATGTCTTCAGCTTATGTTATTATTAACTGAACTTCAGAAATATATGTAATTAGATTTTTAAACTTTGGTAACAATAACACTTTCCTTTCTCCCACTCAGTATCTCCAATCTTACCTGGTGCTGCTTTTAATCCAATGCAGAACATTCAGTTGTGTTCATAATTAGATTCATTAAATAGAGAGTTTCAACTCAGGGAAAAAAAAAACCACAATTTTTCCAGCTACTTCCTGTCTTTAAAACCAATTCATGTCATTTTCTAAAATAGAAATTTGAATCTATGATTTTATGAATTAAATTTTATTTGCTGATCTCTTATCCCTGGCATATGAAAACTAAATATTATATTAACTTATTTCCTTTTCTAACCTTTCCCTCTGCATAATTACTCACCATTCCCATTAATCTAATATTTCACATACATAAGTACAATTTCATCTATGAGGTGTACCCTTACAATTCATAATACAGAACTAAAATTACTTCAGCCTACAATTAATTTCTCATTTCCTTTCCTCCATAATACTTTCTATCTGTAATAAGCACTTGATATGCCACATCTGCCATGGTACCTTTATTTATTATTTCTGCCTGATTTTTATTTCTTGCTTTTCTTATCAATGATTTGTAATTTCATCCAACTGTGGTTGGAAAACATTCATTTAAATCAAATAATAAGAATTTTAAATTTATGAAAGGTTTGCTTCCCGAGGGAATTAATAGATGAATTATCTTGCAGAATGTCCATTGTACTAGGAAACCTTTTGTTGTGCAACTGTTGTATTCTATAGGATATGCTGGTATTCTACAGAGGTCTACGATTCCTAATTACTCCCTAGTGTTAATCAAATCTATTATTTCCTTAAAGATGTTCTACTGTTCCATCCTATTATTTAGAATATTGAGGCATCTGATTAATTAATTTTCTCTATTTAGTATTTCACATATAGCAGGCATGCAAAAGAGGAATTCCAACCATTTTTCCTTGTTAGCATTACTTGTATTTTGGTTGAGTTTTTGTTCTATGCCATATCTTTTAACACATAATTTCTAGTTTTATGGAGAATTTTGCTATATATGTGTATACATATATACTTACTAATTTATATATAATTTTTGGCAATTGAATATGGTATGACTAGCCTTCATGGTTTCTGATAGAAGTTAGGTTTTTGTTTTTAATGATTTGTATGTATTGAGTCACTTTTTTTTTTGTACTTTCAAGAGCTCAAAGTCTTTGGCATCTGATAGTTTAAATATGAGCTAACAAGTTGTACAATCTTTGGGAGTATTACACCTTGAGTTAATCCATGGAGCTTCTTGGTACTCAGAATATTTTTCATCAAACTTTGGACATTTTTAGCTATTATTTCATAAAATATTCTTCCTTCCTCTTTCATTATCTTCCCTCCTTCTGGGAGTCCTATCATATAGATGCTGGTATACTTTGTCTTTTCCATAGTTTTTTGAGGGGTAGTTTACTTTTATTTATTCTTTTTTTTTTCTTTTCTTCTGATCATATGGTGTCAATTGACCTGTCCTCGACTCTGATTTTCTTGCCTTGATCAGTTCAAATGTTGAGTCTCCTTAGTGTATTTTTAATTTCATTTAACTTGAACTACAGTGTCTAAATTCTTTATTTTTTAAGGTCATATTCTTATGTTGCTGTTTATTGTTTAGATATTTTCCATTTCTTTTATTCATATTTGTAAGCTACTTTAAAGGCTTTGTCTAGTGAATGAATGTCTGGCTTCTTCATAGTTTATTCTGTTATTTTCCCTGTGTATGAGCAATAATTCCTTATATTTGTGTGTCTAAGATGATATTTTTGGAAACTAAACATGTTAGTAGTCCTAATATGCCAATATGTGCCAATACTAGAAATAAAGTCTTCTTTCTGCAGGATTTATCATTGCCATTACTGTCTGTTGCTATTATTGTTAGCTTGATTAATGACTTTCCTGAATGAATTCTATAAGTCTAGTATTGTGTTCCGTATCATAAAAAAAAAAAAAAATCCCTAAAATCCGGTCCAACTACCTTAGAAGTTGGATAACCATTAGGACAGATTTTGTTAAATGCTTTGAATGATTAAATTTCCCAGTCTTTGTGCGGGAGCTGTTGGTGATGCAGCATTCCTCCAGTATTTAAGTAACCATTGGCTTCAATCCTTACTCTTTAGTGCTTGCTGATATACAGCCACCAGTCTAGTGAAATGAGAGATTAGGGGCATCTTACATCCTTGCATCCGCAGAAAATCCTGTGTATGTACAGCCATTTGAGTTTCATGTTAATAAGGAATACGATACATTTTCTCAAAATAATCTATGAGCATCTGATTATCAAGTTTTTGTTATTAACTTTCTCTAAATAATTTGGAGTTAGTCCTATTATATTTCAACTAACTGTCATAATATGTTTAAATAATTCCTATTTTGTCTTCTGGGTGTTTTTAATCAATTTAATTAATAATAACTTAAAATTAATACTTCTTATTTATTAGAATTAATCCCAGCCTGAAATATGGATACTAATGTTGGATATCTGAAAAATCTATTTTCATGCATTTCTGGGAAATAATAATCTTAGAGGTACAATCATAATTGAAAATCATTTTAAATGTCTTACTATATTGGTGCTGAGTGTCAAGTGCATGAAATAGAAATGCCTCGATATAGTATTGAACGAAGACCAGGAAAAATGTTTCAGGGCACGAGAGAGGGATCATATCAGACTAGTCTAGAATGCATTAAGAAATGTTTGTTAGACAAGCTTGGTGAGAACAGTGCCTATTACTCTAGAAACCACCAGCATGTTCAGAGACTCAAATTCCTAATTACTAGCTGCAGCTACTAGGCAACCATTCATCTGATGATAACAAATTAGCATATGAAAAGTGCCAATCCAGTCCCAGTGAAACCCTGGGAGAAACTAATGGTCCTTAATGTAAAATTCGTCCATTAAACTGAAGACCTATGTTCCAGCTTCCCAAGGAATATTAATTATCCTAAGAGACAAACAGCAAACAACCTGGACACATTTACACAACTGTAACAATTCTCAAATATTGTAGTGCCCAAGAATGAGCCAAGACAAAACTACAAGCTGGGAATTTAGTCCCAAGGCCACATTTTCTAGTAACCAACCACTTCAATCATGATCTGCCGCCTTCTGTTAGCAGGAAACTGGAATCGGGCTTAAAGCTGGGCTTAGAAATCAGGCACTCTTATAGCATTTGAGCATCTCAACCTGCATTTTAACTGCAAACAAATGTGTAACTCTGCTGTGCACTTTTGAACATCCAGAAAGATTAAATGTTTCAAATAAGGAGGTAAGTTTCCCATATTACACACAGTAGAATTGAGTAAACTGTATACATACAACAAAGAAAAAATTATCCTAAAATGTAATATTCTTCTGGTCTGAAAATCATCCCCTTACCGGCTATGTTAACCCAGGGGACAGATGTTAGGAACTGTAAAGCTTGGAAGGATTCTTTGAATAGATTGTGGCAGTTTTTCAAGTTGTTGTCAAATATCACCCTGAATTGTTTGGGTTTACCTCCAAACTGAGGTTGCTCTGCTGCCATCTGGTCATTGAAATCAGGGTAGTGGAAGAAAGTGAGAGGTCAGGCAGCGACTACTAAATTCCAAGGCTCCTTGGGAAATCAGGGATGGACGTTTGTGCAGATTGAATCTGGGCTGAGCAGTGAGTAATTGGCTCATGTCCAAGTTCCTGGTTGGTCAGAGGAGCTCATAACCTTCCTTTAGTTGGTCAGGGATGCCGAGCTCTTTAAAGAATTTATCATGGCCAAGTGGATTCTATTTGGTGAGGCAGGGCCTGGAAGAGGGACACTTAAATGTGGCACTAACATTCTGGCTAGATCTAGAATTCTCCTACCCAAATCATGACGATAGTGGCCACTGATGTTTCTGCCTAATGAAGAAGCCAATGATTCCTTGAGTCCTCTGACTAGAAACTTGTAATGCCATTTGAATCACTCCCTTAAGGCAGTGAATTCCTTTTAATAAAGAGCAGGAAAGTATACCTTGTTCAAATAGAGACAGGAGGTTGGGGCCTATTCTTATATTGGGGGAGGGGTCTGTTTCGATGTGAATTTTAACCTCAAGGTTACTCAGTTATAGTCATAATCACCTTTTTTTTTCATCATACACAAGCAACTTTATTATCTAGAAAGACAAGGTGTTATATATTAGAACTAATTTTTGTTTTTCATTCACTGTGTAAAATCAAGCAAAATACACAGACATAGGAGATCTCCAGGCTTTTCAGATTTTAATCTCCCTCTTCCCGGCAAGAGCATAAATATAGCAATGAGTCCTATTGGTTACTTTATTGATGCATTTGAAGGATGGAAGCCATACAACTCAAAGGTCTTTGATGCATTTATGATCATGAGACTATGATTTTGTCAAATTTCCATAACATTTCCCTCCCCCCACAAAAGAGAGATTAGTACGTCAGCAATTGTTCCCGTTCTTTTCTGCACACTGTCAACCCTAAGAACCCACTATTTACATGTAATTCAACAGATCCGTCTCTTTTGAATATTTTGTATTAATAACACCATAAAAATGATCTTCCTAATGCTAGCATTTTTCATTTGGCAAAAGTTCGTCATGTTGTACCATGTATACACACTTCATTACCTTCTGCTTGTCTCATTTTATGTGTATAGACTGAATAGTATTTAGTTAATATTCATTTGGAATTCCTTTTACATGAAACATTGTTGAACTTTGTATATTTATCTGTTAGATTGCTTGATTTGGGGTCATGTGAAAGTTCATTTTGATTACACTTATGAATGCAAACTCTTTGTTTTATATAATATATGCATGTCTTCCTTCTCTGTCCCTTGGATTCTTACTTTCTTAGTTTTATATGATAATGTTGATGGAGAAAATGTGTTAATGTGTATCAATCTCCTCAATTTAGACTATTGTTTTGTGTTTTATGTTGAAGGTAATTCTCTAAAGTCTGAGTTCATGAAGATATTTTATTATTCACCTTATCTAGAGTTTCCCTTCCTTATTTGCAAAGCTATTTTGATACTGAAACAACACACTGTGCCTGAGGGCTCTCATAAAATGAACAAGATCTAATGTACTTCTTCAATATATTTAGAGTAACATGGCAATGAGTTTAATGCAGCTATTTATAATTCTACTTCATGTAAGCAGATGCGAGCTTTCTAAAAACAAACTGTAAGAAAATCACTTCCATAGGGCCGAATTGGTGGACAGCTCGTCCTGAACAGTCATTCAAAACCTGAGATAAACAACATTTCCCTACACAAAACTGTAGTGCCCTTGATGCTGTTATCTAAATAAAGACAATATAAAAGCCGAGTGGTTAGGATGCTGACTTGGAACCCTTCTTCCCCTATCACACTGCCTGGGGTGGAGTCCTGGCTGCACTCCTTGTTCCAGCTGTCTGCTGATACACACTCTGGAAGCAGTGGTGATAGCTCAAGTTGATGGCTTATTGCTGTACACATTGAAAACCTGGCTCAAGAGCATAGATGCTGGCCCAGCCCTGGCTGCTGTTTGGAATAAATAAATCAGCAGCTCCCTCTGTCTCTGTTTATGTTCCTCTCATAAATAACTTGTTTTAAAAAAAAGTGTTGGTTATTAAAGTTCAATATTTGTTGAGTAGAGTTATCTCACACAATACTGAATTTTTGAATAATGTATTGAATATTACACTTCATAGTTTAGTTGACTTTGTAAGTGGGGTAAGTTTGTGGCAATCACTTTTCTGGAATAAGTCTGTGTAAAATGTGTGTCCAAAGGTAAATTATTTATTTATGAAGATAAAATTGTGCAAATGTGAACCCTCAAAGCACACAAATCATGATCGTTTCTTGTATTTGTCATCCTTATTTTACCTAGTTTGAATTTGGTCTTTATAACCCAGTTTGTTCAGGTATTCTGTCAGGCGGATTAAGTCTTTAGCTTTAATCCTCCCCCTTAAGGGGCATCCAATCCAATAATGACAAAGAAGATTGCTCAGTTTGTATTACTGGGGATGATCCTGTGTAATTTATTAATGAAAACACTCCAGTTAAATGATTCCCTTACAAGAAAAATATCCAAAGAATTGACTTTAGTGTCCTTATCTTTGTTTCAAAAGAAAACAAACAGAAGAAAATTGTCCTTAGGAAACTGACAGTAATAAGTCCACTCCTCAAGTCCTTCACAATCCACAAACTGAGGTGTTTATGCTTGCAAATGTTACATTTGAAGAAAACTGCTTTAACTCAACTGTACTTTGTTAAACTAGAGGAAGTCAAACAAAAGTAGTGACATAGTATTAAAGATAGAGTGCTTATAAAATGGTTCTCCTTTATTTATTCATCTGCTGATTTGTTGTTTTTAATGTAATTTTTATTCATGCATATACACTCATACATATTCTATATTTAAAATAAATGTATCTTTAGTAACATTTCCAGCACCTACATCATGGTTAGCATCTGTTCTTTTTCCCTCATCTTTCAAGTATGCCATTTCTGCAATGGTAATGCAGTCTCAAATGATATTTCCTGTCACTGAAGGGTAATTGCTTTGATTATGGCAGATAGGCATAATTTTATGCACAATTATCTTTGTTTTCTCTATTTTAGTTACATTTCTGTACATCAAAATGTAATAGAAATGTGAATTAAAGGCCCGTTGTGGTGCCCTAGTGGCTAAAGTCCTTGCCTTGCACTTGTTGGGATCTCATATGGAAGCCTGTTTGAGTCTGGGTGGCTCCACTTCCCATCCAACTCCTTGCTTGTGGCCAGCAAAAGCAGTCAAGGATGGCCCAAAGCTTTGGGACCCTGCACCTGCTTGGGAAACCTGGAGTAAGTTCCTGGCTCCCGGCTTCAGATCGGCTCAGCTCCGGCCGTTGTGGTCATTTGGGGAGTGAATCATCAGATGAAGGATCTTCCTCTCTGTCTCTCCTCCTCTCTGTATATCTGACTTTCCAATAAAAATAAATAAATCTTAAAAAATGTTAATTAAAATGTGAGATATGCAAATTAATTTTAAAATTTCTCAAGGATATACACCAACTTTCTGGATGCATGTTTGCACTCACTTATTGTCAGTAAAATCAGAGGGACAATTTTTAACTGGACTTTCTTTACAAGATTTAAGTCAGCCTCTAATGATCAGAGAATACCCTGATATTTGGAGAATAGACAGCACAGTTTATACACACACACACACTCATATACAACACATGCATATATGTATGCATACAACATAAATGCATATATTATATATATATTACAATGCATGTATGTGTTTTTTTAAATTTATTTATTTTTTATTGCAAAGTCAGTTATACAGAGAGGATTTGATAGAGAGTGAGATCTTCCTCTATCTGATGATTCACTCTCCAAGTGTCCACAACAGCCGGAGCTGAGCCCACCCAATGCCAGGAGCAAGGAACTCTTCCAGGTCTCCCACACGGCTGCAGGGAACCAAGGCTTTGGACCGTCCTAGACTGCTTTCACAGGCCACAAGCAGGGAGCTGTGTGGGAAGTGGGACTGCAGGGATTAGAACCGGTGCCCATACAGGGTCCAGGCACATTTAAGGTGAGGATTTTAACCGCTAGCGCATTGCACTGGGCCCTATATACAAACGTATTAATGAAGAATTTAACTGGTCTTATTTTGATTTTCTACTTATTTTCCTAGATTTCAAGGGTTTTTGTTTTTCTCGTTGTGCGAAAATTAGATTAATCATTCTCTCTGTAGATAAAAACTTATAACCATATAAAGTAAAAAACCATCTTAGGCTAGACAAAAATATGTTTCTGTATATTACAAAAATCTTAATTAGAGCTAGTGCTGTGGCCCTGCAGCTTGAGCCTCTATAGCTTAGGTAGGAGCCCCGATGTTTTGCTTCTGATCCATTTTCTTTCTTATGGCCTCAGAAAACAGTGGAGGATAGGTTCATATTTCTGGGTCCATGCAACATGGGATAGCTGGAAGAAGCCTTTGGCTCTTAGGTTCTGGTCTGTCCAGCTCCAGCCATTGCAGCTATTTGGCATGTGATCCAGGAGTTGCAAGATCTTTCTGTCTCTCTGTCTCTCTATCTCTCTGTCTCTCTGTCTCTCTCTCTCCCTCCGTGTGTGTGTGTGTGTGTGTGTGTGTGTGTGTGTGTGTGTTTTCTCTCTGGAACTCTTCCTTTCAAATAGAATGAACTAAATCTTTAAAAAAAATCACAATATGGTTTTTAGAGTTTTGATATACTGAGCTGTACTATTTATAGCTGTGTGGATAAAAGCTTTTGTTATGGAAATTCACTGTAGTACTTTTTAATAAGAAAAAAGAAAAATGTTGACATTTTGTGGACTGTTTTACTTTACTAGAAGGAAAAAATATTTGAGAAGGAAGCACAAATATAGTGGTGCCATTTTTTTAGGTGTAAGTTGGATTTTTACTTTGAGGCTTGTGTTCTATATGTCTTTACAGTGATATTAAAATACAGATAGTGTACTGGAATAAATACCAATTGTCAGGGTCAGTGTTGTTGCACAGCAGATTAAATTGTCACCAGTTGTGGTGGCGTCCCATATTATGCTGGGTTTAGTTTTCTTTGCTCAACTTCCAATAAAATTTGCTCTAAAAGTACCTGAGAAAGCAGAAGAAGATAGTCCAAACTAGTATGCCCATGTACCCATGTGGCACACCAAAATGGAATGCCTGGCTCTGGCTTCAGGCTGATCCAGCCCCACGCACTGCTGGCATTTTGGGGAGCATATCAGCAGATGGATGATCTCTTTGTCTCTCTTGCTCTGTAGAACCAGCTTTCAAATTAAAAAAAAAAATAGAAAAAAAAATGTCAACTGTTTTCACAGAATGAGTTTGATCTGCATGTCTAAAGACCTGGAAATGCTTAAACCAATCATTTTATTAAAGATGGAAATCTGGAATTCTTAGTATTATCAGATACTAGCTATAGAGAGAGAAAGAAAATGCTAAATAGTACACAAGGAGGAATTTAAAGATAATTAGAATAATTTAATAAAAACAATTTTCAGAGGAATGTGCTTTCAGAGCAGTTTTGCTTTGTCACATTGATGTTCAACAGCTGATTATGTTTGTTTTCTAGCAGCAGTTAATCGTTATGTTTGTGTAATCAATAAAAGCAATTTATGTCTGAAATAAAAATAGTGATATGTTTAGATATAAAACATGGCAAAATAATCTTTTATTCCCAGACACCTCTTGTGAAAGCAGATGATCACGTAGATGCCTGGCTATTGACATTTCTTAGAAGAAGAAATCAGTGTCTACGTGATTATAATGAAAGTGCTATTGCTGCAGATCTGTCAGTTTAATGTTCCCCTAGAGCTACCTTGTAGGCTTTCATTACCTATTACAGTAAATAACATTCCTCCTGTGAAAATGTGAAGAATGAGTTTCAGTGGAACAGTTATCTTCATGCAGTTTGTAATCAGTACACTGAAAAAAAAAAGCATAAAAAGCCTAAAACGTGTTCCATATATATATTATTACACAGTGTAGCAAGCTGAATATAAAAATTTGATTACTATTTCTTGAGCTATTATGGAAAACTACACGTCAAAGATTGACTAAATTTGCAATTGAAGGAATTACTTTTTGAAACAAGTCTTTATTAAGATATGAAAGGTATAATTAGCTCAACATTACCAAATCTAATCTTGGAAATTGTCCATCTAATGTTCATACCCAAGTACTAACCACATATTTACAGATTGATTTGGAAATTCAATAGCCGTATTGATTAGTTTCATTAATATTCATCCTACCCATGTGAAAAGCTGTTGCTTGTCCTTGGGGGAGCAAAAGCCTTTTGAGTGAGAGCCTAACCTCTGCTTTGGCTCTGCAGCTTTTCACAATGGTACCCCCCATCGACTTCCTTTCTGCTTCTCTCTCTTCTTCATCCCCTTATTTCCTGGTTTACTTTCCCATCCCTCATACTGATTTAGCAACAGGGGCAAGTATAACCATTTGAAAATTCCAGGAAATATTTATTATTGTGGCTGAACTATATAGCACAGGATCTTCTCTCTTAACATATTTGTTTTCAAAATATTTATTTATCGGGCCCGGCGTGGTGGCGCAGTGGTTAAGGTCCTCCCCTTGCACGCCCAGGATCCCATTTGGGCGCTGGTTCTATCCCGGCAGCCCCGCTTCCCTTCCAGCTCCCTGCCTGTGGCCCAGGAAAACAGTCGAGGACGGCCCAAAGCTTTGGGACCCTGCACCCGCGTGGGAGACCCGGAAGAGGCTCCTGGCTGCGGATCGGCATAGCATCGGCCGTTGCGCTCACTTGGGGAGTGAATCATCGGACGGAGGATCTTCCTCTCTGTCTCTCCTCTCTGTATATCCGCCTTTCCAATAAAAAAAATAATAAAAATAAATCTTTAAAATATATATATATTTATTTATCATTTTTTAATGAATTACAAAAATAGAGGAGAAGCAAGGAGAGTAGAAGCTTGAATCTGCTGGTTCATGCCTCAGGTGACCATGACGCCCAGCTTTGGGCCACGCTGAAGACAGGCATTGCTTCTGGGTTTCCAAGGATTTGTACCAGCCTCTACCATTTTTCCCAGGCCAATAGCAGAGAGCGGGATCTTCTGTCATAGAGCAGGTGGAGCAGCTGGGACAGGAACCGTTGCACATAAGGAATGTTAGCATCACAGGCAACAGCTTTACCCACTGTGCAACAAAGCTGGTCTGTCTTAACAGCGATGTTAACTGCATGCTCCTTTTTGCACAGATTAATTGCATGTGCTCTTCACGTGCGACTAAACTTCTATCATCATTACACAATAGCTCTAGACAATGATTTTTTACATATTTATTTCTTTTAAGATTTGTTTTTTTTTTATGTGAAAGGCAGAGTAACAGAGAAAGGCACAGGAGATCTTCCGTGCACTGGTTCACTCCCAGATGGTTGCAATGGCCAGGGCAGGGCCAGACCAAAGCTACAAGCTTCATCCATGTCTCCCAAAGAGCACAGGCCCCAAGATGTGAGCCACCTTCTGCTGCTTTCAAGGTGCCTTAGCAGAAACAAACCAGCACACACGTGGGTGCCCTCATCCTAGGAGGCAGCTTTCTCTGAAAGTTATTGCACCATGCTGGCCACAGAACTGGTAATGTTCTAAATGATACAATATTGAATGTAAACATGTTAACACAGGTGAATGTTTTCTTCTCAACAGAAAATTTGACCTTTTTTATTTATTAAACAATAGTATACACTTTTAAAAATGTTTATATAAATGTTTAAAAATACTAGAGTGGGCCGGTGTGGTAGCATAGTAAGCTAATCCTTTATCCAAAGCATCAGCATCTCTTACGGGCACAGGTTCATATTCTAGCTGCTCCACTTCTGATTCAATACCCTGCTGGTGTCATGGAAAAGTTGTGGAGGATGGCTCAAGGTCTTGGACCTCTGCATTCATGGAACCATGTTCCATTTAAAAGGGGCTTCCAGCTTCAGATCAGCTCAGCTCTGGTCATCGTGGCCATTTGGGGAGTGAACCAGCGGATGGAAGACTTCTCTGTTGCTTTTGTCTCTGTAAATCCATTATTTAAATAAAAATAAGATAAATCTTTTAAGAAATGCTTCATACAGGCTCACTTGCGAAATACAACTATTGCTAATTATTTAGAGACTGTGATTTGACATTTTGCATCTAGATATGGATAAATTATATTTAGAGCAATAAGATTACACTGTAATTTTATGTGTTTTCCTAATCCTCACCCTCTGACACACATACTTTAAGGAAACCATTCAAAATAACAGTGTTACTCTCCAATATCCTTATAGGAAACACATAATATGCCATTATGCCAGTAACTTCTAATTTATCCGATTTTTTTATTGATGGGCATTTAGTTCACTATATCATTACTATACTAATACTGCAATGACACAACTGGTGTATACACCTTTCCACACTTTTCCATTTAGTTTTTTAATGTGGAATTTCTATCAGAAACTTTTGACATTTTGTAAAATTGTTCTACAAAATTATTTATTCATTTATGATTCTCAGCAGTTTCACAAAAGAATTGTTCCCTTCAAGCCAGACCAACACTAGAAAAATTGGGTTTCTTTGATTTTTTGTCCAGTGAGAGAAATTTTAATTACTGAAACTGTTTTAAAGGAGATTTTTGAGTTCCAAAATCCTCAGGTTCCTGTAGCTGTGTTCTGTGTTCCCCCAAAAAGATCAGCCTTTCAGACAAGGAACTGCATTTCTTTTAGTTGAAGAGTTCTGAGTGACTGTTAATATATTCAACCCATGCATCTTGTTTCTTGACTACAAATAATTACGTATCTTGCTGCAACCTCTTTCCAGGGTTTAGAAGTTGTGTGTCTTCTACTATAATATTATCCAAATATGTAGTATTAGCTAATACACAAATTATATGTGTGTTCCTCATATTAAGGATATTTAAAATATAAAGACAGTAGTGTTAATTTTCTTCAGATCATTTATTATTTTATGGCATGTCAATGAAGTTTTTTAATAATTGTTCAGTAAATGCAAAGATGGCATGTTTGTAAAGTCTCTGATCCATAGTTACTCAAATTGCTCAATAAATACAAAAGTTGTATTTATTCAGTTTGAAATATATTGAGTTTGCATTTATAAGAATTTGGAAAATTATGAATAGCCTGATACTATAGACTAGAAATTATAGGATGCAAAGTGATATATCAAAGTTATAGCTATCATGTGCATTGGTATTTTTAAATAATGCATAATTATAAATATTTTTAAAGATATTTCTGAGTTTTTGGCTGTAGCACAGCAGAAGGTGGGGGTTACCAAGCCAGGGAATGTTACCCTGGCCCCCCAAGCACACCATTTGAGGCAGGGAAAGGGTGTTACAGAATTCCAGGAAGGTGGATGTACAGGAGTGGGAGCCACAAAGGGCATGTTTGACAGGGGAGGAGTGACTTCTGGCAGTCTCCACAGACCAGGCCACTGTATTTTTTGGTTAGGCAAGGGAGCTGAGACAGGGCGGTTTAGAGGGGGAACAAGAGGTCTAGGTCGGGTCAGGTCAAGGCATCCATGCATGTGGGAGACCTGATCTGGGCTACCTAGCCTGCTTCCTCCCAGAGTGCACAAAACTTGAGGCTTGGGGGTATGCCTGGCTAGGCTGAGCTGCAGTACCCACCCACAACTGTTGCTGTAGGCAGTGTGCCATGTCAGGCAGAGCCTTAGCACCCACTGGAACACAACAGAACAGCATCTGGGCCAGATTCTGTAGGTGACTTGTTGGCTAGCCTCTGTAGGACTGCTCCACCTGCCAGTTTGAGTAAGAGCTGGAGGTGGTAATGGGCTAAGCCAGACTGAACAATGGAACTCACCAACACCTATGAAATTTTGAGGCTGAAGAAGACCAGGTTGGACCAGGCTACAGCACCCAATGATATTGCAAATGCCCGGACTTATGGCAGACCATGCTAAGCAGGACCACTGCACTTGCCAGAGTACATGAGATCCAAGGCTGGCAGTAGGCCTGGTAGGGGAACTTGGGGAATTACTCCACCAGGCTGCAGCTCCCATGAGTGAGCATGAGAGCTAGGCCTGTTGTCAGGCCAAGCCAGATAAGGCTTCACATGTCACTGGCAGGCCAGACTAGGCCAGACTGCAATGTCCACTGGCACAAACAAGAGTCAGGATGAATTATGTGGTACACCAGGGTGGGATGGCCTGCAACACCCAATGGTGAGAGCTGAGTCTGGAGATGGGCCATGCCGGGTTGGGTCAAAGCCATATGCTAGCATGCACAAGATCTGAAACTGGGAACAGGCCTGGCAGGGGAACTTTGGAAACTCCCTGTCTAGGGTGCAGCACCCTCTCGCAAGCATAAGAGAAGGGGTTGAGAGCAGACTAGATTGGGCAAGGCTGGCAGCATCCATAGAGATGCATATAGGTCGGTCCTGAGAGCGACCAGACTGAAATAGGGCCCAGCACTTGTTGACTGTTGCAAGAGCCAGAATGGGTGTAGGATGGGCTAAGTTAGGATATATTACTGGTCTATTAACATGAAAGCTGGGTCAGAAATGGGCCAGATTTGGCTAGGCTGATGCACCTGCCAGCTAGAGCTGGGACTAGGGACAGATCAAGCTGTACAAAGCCTTGGTATTTGCCAGTGTATGTATGGGCTGTGTCTGTAGCCAGGTCGTTCTGAGCTAACCCACAACAGCCATGGGTATGCAAGAGCCAGATAGGATGCATAAAGGAGTTGGCTAGACTGCAGCACAGATTGGCACATGTGATAACCAGTGCTGGGGGCAGGCCTGATAGTAGTTGTTGGGGTCACCCATACTGGGCCAAAGCACCCACTGGTATGCATAAGAACCAGGCCTGTGGTGGCTGGGCTTAGCTAGGCCACAGCACTCATTAGTTTCCATGAGAGATGGGGTGAAACTAATCAGGCTACTACATCCATTGATGTTTGCGTTAGCCGGTGCAGGCTGACTGATCAAACCTGATACTGCAGTAGCTGCCACATGCAAGAGTTAAATCTGAGGTCACTCAACACAAGGATACTTGGAGGACTTCCCTAAATCACTGTACTCACAGCCCATCTGCAGAAAAAATCACAAATGTGGTCCAACCTTGGACTACATGTCCTGGTCTCCTCAGATGCTGAGGCCTATGCGGTGGACAGCATACCCAGATGCACTGTGCTATCCAAACACTTCTCCATCACTCAGTGGCTTACAACTACATCTTCTAATAGGTACAAATTTCAGGCTTAACATTGGAGTCCCTTTCTAGTGTGATTCCAGTTCTCAGTTATCAGAGATATAATAGGATTTTTTTGTATCCTAATATTATTGTTTTATCAAGATATATTTTAAAAATATTTTAGTTTTGATTGATGGGTAACATTTTCACAGCAAAGTGTGTGTATAGTGTTTCCATGCTTATGGAGAAAGTAATCTGGTTAAATCAGGCAAGTAGAATTTCCATTTCCTAATCTTTCTTTTATGTGTGGTGTGCCTACGAGCTCCTGCCTCTTTTATTTACATATATATATGCTACATAAAAACCGTATGGAATACACTCATGTCAATGGGTCATAGAAAACTATATATATATGTAATATGTGTATATTATATATATACAGAATGTGTATTTACAAGAGTATATTTACATAGAAGTAAATATATATATATCCAACTTCTATCCAATCTTCTTCAATAATCCTTTTGTCCCCACCTTGTCTCCAGTAATTACTATTCTCAATTCAAATTGACTTTTTTTTTAAATATTGAATGTCCCTTTGTCAATCACTACACAGTTACTTTCTTAAGCCTGAGCCCAGAACAACATGTGTGGCTAGCTCTGTTTTGAAATGTAATGGGTGATTGCTATGTTCTTCTTTTTTTCCCTCTCTACTTTTAAAATTTATGAATTTATGTGATAAAATCAGTAGGAATAATATAAATTAAAAGTCCATTTTCGGGCCCGGTGGCGTGGCCTAGTGGCTAAAGTCCTCGCCTTGAACGTCCCGGGACCCCATATGGGCTCCGGTTCTAATCCTGGCAGCTCCACTTCCCATCCAGCTCCCTGCCTGTGGCCTGGGAAAGCAGTCGAGGACAGCCCAATTCTTTGGGATCCTGCACCCATGTGGGATACCTCGAAGAAGTTCCTGGATCCTGGCTTCGAATTGGCATAGCATCGGCCGTTGCCCTTACTTGGGGAGTGAATCATCGGATGGAAGATCTTCCTCTCTGTCTCTCCTCTCTGTATATCCGCCTTTCCAATAAATAAATAAATCTTAAAAAAAATTCCATTTTCAATCAGTGCTCCTTGCTTTGAATTCCTTGTTTTGCCTGCATGTCAGTCCTTCCAGTATGGATTGGCAAACCCAGTCATGCGTGGTTCTGTCTCTGAGAGGGCCATGGAGAGTATTTGGAGGGGAAAGCAAGGCTACATAAATGAATGAGCCAATGAGTGAACAACTGTTTGTGCCATTACAGCCCTGGAGTTTATAAGTTGTGTCTAAAATATCCTCGAATCTTCTAATGATCAATCATGCTGATTTTTTACACAAAAGGAAGAAAGAAACCAGGAAAGGTCATTTTTATGTAATTACAGCGGCATCATTTACAATAACAGCATCCCATATCAGAGTGAGTGACAATTCATGTCCTGAGTGATCCACAGATCCTAGAAAACAGGCAATGATGTGCTATGTGTTTGGGCCCCGGGCACCCATACGGGAGAATGACATTGAGTTCTAAGTTCCTGCTTTGGCCTGACCTGGGCAGTCTTCTGGCCCTTTTGATCACTGGAAGAGTAAATCAGCAGATAAAGGATCTATCTTATTTTCTCTATGTTATTTTCAAATAAATTCTTGTTATTAAAGGAAAGAGAATTGCAGTTATTTGTTGTCTTTACAAACTATTATAAAAATGATTGCTGTCCATTTACTGACTAAAAGTTTGCATGACACCCCTTTGCAGTCTTAGGAATACTTTGTCCCAAAAATGTGATCTTGGATCAAGGACAATGTGCTGCAAGGTGATTATATGGATTTTGTTAGGGCCAGGTAGATCTATTTATTGACCAAGATGCATGTAAACACTCCTCCTGGTTCAGTGATTCAAAAAAGACTTGCAAAGGGTAAAAGGTCAGAGGTTTCTTGGCACAGCTCTGGTTTTGGCAACATTTTCTGGATTAGGAAAACATGGAAACTGTGTTCCCCATATGTTCTGCTCTAAAAACTGTCCACCAAGGAAAGGCCTGCTGTTTTAACTTAGCAAGCTCAAGGGAAGTACTCTCATAAAGCAAATATCATCACTCATCAACTGGTGTTTCATCAATAATGTCATTGCCTACTATGTATTATGCCTCATGTAACAGAATATATTTCTGCTTGCTATGTACTAGAGCAAAACAAAGCCTATTTCAAAGATTCTTACATTATAGCAGCAATTGCCAGATGACTAGTAATAAAATAAGTAAATGACAGATTAGTAGGTGATAAGTGCTATGAAAATATATAAATTCAGTAGAGCAGAGGTCAGAAAGAACACTTTAATTTTTTTCCCTTTATCCAAGGTCTTTCCTTTTTTTTTTTTTGTCATTAGTGTGACTCTTAATATCCATCCATGTTAAGAAAATGGCAATAATTTATGTTGGTGTATGATTTGATTTACATTAGTGTTATTATCCATATATGTGGCTCAACTTATGTTTCCAGGTTATATGTGTGTTTGAAAGTCTTCTGTTTGACTTGGTGTGTATTCGTTTTTTCCGTGTTTCTGCATGGCATAATTATAATACAGGCACATACAGTAAATTTTACTATGTAAATACAGTTCTGTTAGAAGTCTAGTTTGCTGCCAAACCCTATACCTCAAAACATAACACCATGATGTAGTTATTATGTAGATATACTAACCTAATATTTGAGGGTTTTTTAGGGTATAAAGATCTGGATTTCTAGGGCTTAAGATACTGTTTTACTAAAATAGTATGGGATTAATATCCAAAATGAAAATTTACACTTGTTTTTCCTATATCCCGGCTAATTTCAGTATATGTCTTACCTAAATTGTCATTCTGATGTAAAACAGCATTTTTATTACAAAAAGATGGAATATTCAGACCTATTTTCTTAAGTTGCTTATCAGAATCCCTTACCTAATTACCTATTGGTTTTGCTAATTTTCCCCTGTGCTAGCTTAAGGGAATCGTTTGTATAGTCTATAATCTATGTGAAAAAGAGTAAGAGATTGTCCATCTACTGGGAACCAATCAAATGCCCACAACAGTGGACGGGGCTGGGATAAAGCCAGAACCTGAGAGATCAATCTAGGTCTCCCCCATGGGTGACAGGGACTCAGTAACTTGTGCCAGCACCTGATCCCTCCCAGGTGCACAGGAGCAGCAAGCTGGAATTGAAAGCAGAGCTGGGACTAGAACCCTAGTACTGACTGTGGTTATTCCAAATGGCTTCATAATTACTTTGGATGTCTACTTCTTTCCTCTGTTTTCTTACCAACATTCCAAGGTGTTTTCATAAATATCGCTCTAAAAGCATCTATCAGTGCATTTTAATACCAGGCATATGTTTATATTTATATATTATATATATGCTTGTTCTAAATATTTTTAAAGTAGGTTTTTTCCACACTTAAAATAGCATGGAGGTCATCAATTCTAATACATCATTTGATTTAATCTATTAAAATAGCTTTATAGTCTTGTAATATATCTTCAGTTGATCAGCACATCTAATATTTTCATCATTGTGTTAACTTTTGGGGTAGTAGACTCAGTATTGAAATACTGATTTTTTTTAACCTCATGACTTGTGCCTTTTAATTTCCTATTAAATAAATGTTTTCTAAAAGGTGGATCACACAAAACTTTCTTATTTGTCATCCTGTCAAATATATAGTTCTCTTTTAACAGTTAGATGATTAACAGCTCATAATACTAGAGTTTGTAATCAAAATTCAATGCAGTCTAAGATTTAGTCATTTCTGCCATTGCACCAGGCCCAGCCACTTTTGACTTTTGTATATAACCTCATTTGGTTTCTTTAAGTTTAATTTTTTTTAACTTTTTAAAGACATTTTATTTTTGTTGCAAAGTCAGATATACAGAGAGGAGGAGAGACAGAGAGGAAGATCTTCCATCCATTTATTCACCCCCCAAGTGACTGCAATGGCCAGTACTGAGCCGATCTGAGGCCAGGAGCCAGGAACTTCTTCCAGATCTCCCATGTGGGTGCAGGGTTCCATAGCTTTGGGCTGTCCTTGACTGCTTTCCCAGGCCACAAGTAGAGAGCTGGATGGGAAGTGGAGCTGCCGGGATTAGAACCGGCACACATATAGGATCCCGGTAGGTTCAAAGCGAGGCCTTTAGCTGCTAGGCCACCCTGCTGGACCCAAGTTTTAAATTTTAAATACTAATATTTCTTGGAGCGAATATTGGAAATTCAAGAGATAGAAATGTGAGTTTATTAAAATTTTTCTCCCATTCTTTTTCCACCTTTTAAAATATTAAACTTTGTGTATATTTCTAGGTTATACACACAAAAAATTGCTGAATGTCATACCTTTTTTGAAAATCATTGATATTACTGGTTTACCCTTTCATCCACAACTTGATTTTCAAAAGTATCAAATTTTGTCATATTGAATTCTCTCTGCTCAAAAACTTCATTTATTGCAATCTTTGATTCTCTGTGTCCTTTCGGGATGTTGCACATCCTCTGAAACTTCATCCTAGATGTTATCATTTCCTTTCAAATTGTAAATTGGATTTTTTTCTTCCTTTTCTTATTTTAACTTTGGTAAGCAAAGTATATATATATACTTTTTTCTTTTTTTTTTTCCTAAAGGGCTACCCCATAAAAATTTTAGCTTTGAAAGCCACAGACCCTCTGTGGTCTTAGTAGTGGAAAAGGGGTGGCATGCAGGTCAGTAACAAATGTGCATGATTTTATTGCAGTGAAACTTTCTAACACCAGGTTTAGACAAAATTTGGCTTCCAGGTGATGGCTTTCCCATCTTCACCCTAAGAGATTGTATTGACCTGGGTATTTATGAGACGATTTTCAATTTCCACGTATCAGTTTTGTAGCCTACCGCCTACCTGAAGTCTTTTATCATTGGTAGCACTTTTTCAGTATACCAGTCTATCATGTTTAAATGATGGTAACTTCTTTACCTTGTTTGTAATTTCATGTCACTAATTCCTCTACTTTCTGCAGTTAATACATGCAGTTATAGTTTCATATCACTAATTTCTCTACTTTGTGCAGAAAATATGAAGTAATATCTCAAACAAGCAGATTTGTCTTAGATCTCAAGCTAGTAGGAGTGTGTCTGGCGTGTGGGATTGCTTAATGTAACAGGATACATGTTTAGGATTTTCCAGTAAGCATTAGGCTTGTTTTGTGTCTCTTTGTATTTAAGAAGTTTGAATCTCTTCAGATTTTCTTGGAAATTTTAATGGAAAAGGAATGATCTAAATTGTGTTAACTGTCCCCTAATTATCAGCAATGAAAACATGGATCCTTAAACTGTGCAGTCTGCTCTATTGCAATAATACCTAATCTATTGTCTTTACATTCTTGCAATGAATTCCTTTCATCATAGGTTGTTTTATTTATCAGTGACTGGATTCCCATGCTAATATTTATTTGTGATTTTCACAGCCATAGGGTTGTCAATGATCTATAACCTTTTCTACATTATCTAGAAGCTTGATAAATATGCAATCAAATTGCTAAAAAGTGGACATCATCTTCAGCATGAATGGAAAATTGTTCAGATAAAATTACTTTTGAGATTGCCTATTTTTAGAAATATATCATTATGCTATAAATAATTTTAGCTAGCTGCATACATCATTCATTTAGATTTAAATTTTCTTTTTAAGAGTTTTAACTATCTTCATTATATTGATTTCCTGATGATTATTGTTGCATTGCATATCATTATATATCAAAGAAAAGCAATTTCTTCATAATTAGGTATCTCAAAAAAGCAGGAAGCACTTAAAGATTTTTTTTTTCTGTTGACTTCACAGTGTGGTTTTGGCTTGCAATATCCCCTATCAGCCAAGATGTTCACAAGACTTGAACAGAATAAAGCATTGAGTTGGGCTGGAGGATGCCCGGGCAAGCTAGCGATGTCTCCTGGCAGCAGATGCTGCCTTCCCCACACGCACTATGTCCTCACAGCGAGACAGCTGGTTCTTTGTAGATAGGTAAAGCAAACAGAACTTAGAGGAGCCAAATCTTTTCTAACTTGGTCTCCAAATTAAATGTCTCTTCATCATATTCTACTTATTAGAAATGACTTAAATCTCTGGCTTATATTCAATGGAAAGAAATCAATTTCACTTGATGAAGAGATGAATGTCAAATAATTTGTAGACATATTTTAAACCTCCCAAAATATATTCTCTTTTTTATTGTTCTTTTTTATGCAGAAGGGGACATTTAGCTGTGATACAGAGTAATGCTTTTAAATTTCAGAAATTTTCTTATATCTGTTCTCTTAATGATTACAATAGTTTGATGTATTTCAATTTTCTTTTTAATGAATCAAACAGTACCAGCCACAAGAAGTAGCAGTTTTATAATTTTCCATTTAATTCTTAGCTTGTATTCCCTTTTTTAATTCTCTATAATAAGTGAGAATGTATGGTGTATTCTTCAATGAAATATCAATGAATAGCAGAAGTGAAAATGAAGTAGCATTAAAAAATGCTATTAGTAACATTCCTATTATTTTAGTTACATTTGAAATGATTTGTATGTATTAATCATTTGTATTTGAGAGACAGAGACCTCCTGCCATTCATTGGTTCATACCTAAATGTTCTCAACAGCTCAGGTCCAGCTAGACTGAAACCAGATTTCTCCAGGAGATGAAGGGAGCCAGGTGTCTGAGCCATTCAGTGCTGCTTCCCGGGATGTATGCACATTAGCAGGAAACAGCACTTGAAAGCAGAGTCAGCATGGGCAGTTGCCCTAGTATGGACTTCCCAAGAGGGTTCTTAAAGAGTACACCACAGGCACATCTAATTATTTATTTTAATGTTTAAGATACCTTGTGTGGACAACTCAAAAACCAAATTATTTCTGAAAACACAAGTTCTGGCATTGATATGTTTGACAATCTCTGAAAATAATTCCTTTAAAATGCAAGCACACTTAGTATACCCTTGGTGTAAAATCATCATACATTAGTTTTTAAGATTTATTTATTTCCAGGATGGTGCACTGGCACAACAAAGTGATCTTCTGCCCAGTATTGCAAGCATCTTATATGGATGCCAGTTCACGACCTGGCTGTGCTACTGCTGATCCAGCTCTCTGCTTACAGCTTAGGAACATGGCAGAAGTTGGTCTAAGTCCTTGTGGTGCTGCACCTATGTGTGAGACCCAGTAGATGCTCCCTGGCTCCCAGAGATGCATTGGCTCAACTCTGGCTGTTGTGACCTTTTGGGAGAATGAACCAGTGGGTAGAAGACCTCTTCTTGTCTTTCCTTTTCTCTGTAAAACAATCTGACTTTCAAATAAAAAAATCCTTTATCAAAAAGGAGACAGATCTCCCATCTGCTGGTCTAATGTCCAAATGGAAGCAATGGACAAGATCTATGCCAGTCCACATGAGTGCAAGGGTCCAAGTACTTGAGCCATCTTCCGCTGCATCCCCCAGACATATAAGCAAGGAGCTGGTTTAGAAGTAACATGGCAGGGACTCGAACCAGTGCTGAGCTTAATATACACTAACATGGTGCTAGCCCACATTTGATGGTATTTCATTATGAAAATAAAGAAGCTAATCCTTAACATGGCTTTATACATCCTGTTATGATATTGACTGTGCCTATTTTTTCACTTCCCCAGGGTCTTTTGCAGTTGACTATAAACCGCTTCCTGAAATGCACATAGTCAAATTTAAACAAGTTGATTAAATTCTGTGACTTTGGTCCTTTCCACTAGGTTCTCTTTATTTGTTCCCTCAAATACCAAATAAAAGTAAGGCTGAGATTAAGGCCCCTGTGCTGACATTTCTGTGACTTCTGTGTAAAATAGGTTCCCCTCCTCCAGCCTCTTGGGAATTCTCATCAGCATGAAAGGAAAGGTCGGATAGCTTGGCCAGGAAGGTGACCTTTACTTCCATTCCCCAAACACAAAGCCCAGATAACCCAGAAACCTCTTGGGTGTGCTCTGCTTTTTTCCCAAATTCAATCTTATTTGGACATTAAACATCCTCCACTAGTTGTTTGCTTTTGCCTTTTTCTATTACTAGTTTTAAAGAGTTATAATTACATGCACAAATATGTTACTCATCTTATGTAGTTTTTAATCACTTGAGATTTACTCAAAACATACAACAGTATTTGTTGCTTAATAAGATAGAGCAGATTTTTTTTGTGAAGTGTACTCCTGAGCAAGGCTTGTAATAGCATCACTGCTTTTAATCAGATTGGTTCTGCCAAATTCAATTTTGCCATAAGATCAAACGTGTATTTTGAATATCCTAGTAAAGCATATATTTGCATCTTTATTCAAAAGTTGTGGCTTCATGGTTTTATTGAATAACAGGTCTCCCTTAAATACAGTCAAACATATTCAAAAGTAGGGTTCTTGCACCTCATGAAAGAACGTGAAACCAATGAACAAATGTGCCTTTACACCACTACCACAAGCATTAGAGAACGTTTTTGCTCAATATGTTTTCTATTACACCTTTACATAAAAGTTTCTCAAGTATGAATATAATAAAGGGAAATGTGATAATGCTTTAATGTTTCTATAATTTATCAGTTGACTTAATGTAGTTTCTATCACATGCTTGCTGAATCTATTTTATTATTTCTCATACCTATATCTAAAAGAATTTTGAGCTAGCAATTTCAACTCTTTGAACACTTTCAGAGGGCATTTATTAGTATAATAACCTTTTGGTGATTTTTGGAAAAAAATGAACCAAAGCTACCAACATCATTTGATCTCTCTTGCTTCAATCAAGCCTAACTTTTAATTGGTTGTGACCTTATAAGACAGTGTGTTGAAACATGCTCATGTGTGTAAAAGAAATTTAAATATGTAGCATTTTTTATATTGCCTATTAGCTCTTTCTGAACCATTCCTGGCCTTAGGAAAATATGCCTTCTGTCTCTGCTTCTGAGCTATTTGACCAACTTAACAAGTCTACAGGCAGAAATAAACATCCTTCAAATGCTAACTTTTTTTCTATCTGTTAGTGTCCACATCATCACCTTCTTGTTTTGTTTTAAGGTTTTTTTTTTTTTTTGGAAAGATAGAGTTATAGAGGGAGAAATATATGTGCATCTTTCCCACTGTTTCACTCTCCAAAAGGCTGGGCAGCCAGGACTGGGCCAAACCAAAACCAGAAAGGCAAAGACTGCAGAACCTGTAGTCATTTGCTTTTAAAAACATGACATAGCAGAGAGCTGGATGGAGAGTGAAGCACCCATATGGTTTGCACATGTTGTAGGTGGAAGGTTAAACCATTTGTACTGTAACGCTGGACCCTCATTACTATAAAATAGTAACATGCAGCTCGATGTGACCATTAAATATTAAGTGAATTCAGATGATTCACAAGCGTATGTTTATCAATGATCTATTTTTGCGGAAATCACTGTCTTACTAGCTTAGCCTGTTATGTGAGACTTCTTCATCTCTATAACCCAACTGTCCAATGTCTTTGTCTATCTTAGAATGAGCTTTATACTGCTGTTTTTCCTCCATGTGATTAAGAGATTAAATTGATCAAAGATTCTTTTTTCTTTAAGATTTATTTATTTATTGGAAAGTCAGATATACAGAGAGGAGGAGAGACAGAGAGGAAGATCTTCCTACCGATGATTCACTCCCCAAGGGAGCTCAACGGACAATGCTATGCCGATCCGAAGCCAGGATCCAGGAACTTCTTCCAGGTCTCCCACACGCGGGTGCAGGGTCCCAAAGCTTTGGGCCGTTCTTGACTGCTTTCCCAGGCCACAGGCAGGGAGCTGGATGGGAAGTGGAGCTGCCGGGATTAGAACCGGCACCCATATGGGATCCTAGCGCGTTTAAGGCGAGGACTTTTAGCCGCTAGGCCATACCACCGGGCCCTGATCCAAGATTCTTGACAGAATTCTTATATCCAGCTTTTTTTCTAGTTAAGGCAATTCCTACACTTTTCCATAGTGGAAACTTTATCGATTATATTCCCACCAACGAATTATTAGAGTATCCATTTCTACACACTCTTCCGAGCATTTACTTTTTTGTTGTGATAGCCATTCTAACAGGGGGGATATGGCATCTCACATGATTTTATATATATATTTCCCTGATGACTAGTGATATTAAGCATTTTTTGTGAATATTTCTTTACCACTGTTATTTTTTTAAAATCTGCTTCACTTGAAAGATTTACAGAGGGAGATATTCCATCCACTGGAGCACAAGCCAGAGCTGTGCTAGTTTAAAATGGAGAGGCAGGTGCCTCATCCAGATTTCCCACATGGGTAGAAAGTCCATGACATTGAGCTGTCCTCCACTGCTTTCCCAGACCATTAACAAGGACTGGGATTGAAAGTGGAGCAGCAAGGACTTGAACTTGCACCCATATAGGATGCTGGCATCACAGGTGACTTACTAACCTGCTATGTCATTGCCTAGTGTGCTTGCCCAAACCCACTTGTACTTTTTTGTTTTCTTCTTTCATTATAATGCAGTATTGCTAATTATTTTTAAAAATTTTTCTCCATGATACAGATGGATAAGCATAAGGGATCCAAACCCTCCACATCCTCCTTCCCTATATACCCTCCTGTTATTTGCTCCCAACTTATTACAATGTCACAGTAATTTCTTTCACCATTAATTCACCATTTATTCATTATTTGTTACTTATTTCACCATTCACTGCTGACATGATTTTGGGGGATGATATGTAAATATGCTAAATTTGAAAGAGCAACTTATGAATAAAAAGCATATTATCAAATGTGTCTGTGGAACCTGTGTTTTTCCCATGTTGGAGAAAAGTTTAAGATGTCACACAAGACCACAAGCTGCTTGTTTTTAAACACTAAAGAGATATTGCTTCTTCCATATCTTTTCCACTTTTTAGCCACAGCATGAAATTTTACTCTGATATTTTTGCAGTTTTCTCAAAACTAAACATATTCATTCTTACTATTTCTGACAGTGAGCTTGTTTAGACAATAAAAACTATGCTTTTCCCCAAACTCTTCTGAATAATAATAAATGATCCATTGACTGCTGACCTTGGCAGTACATACAATGAAATTGGAACAAATTGGAACAAAGATCCCCAAAACCATTTTTGTTCAAAGAAATACTGTCTCTGAAATAATTAGGGTAAATACTTTACAATTTGAACTCTATTAACTATAATAACTAGTTTTACCAAGCCTCCTAAATACTTTATCATTTTTCTTGATTGTGAAATGTCAATAATGTGGAAACTTTTAAAAATAATACAGCATTGGGCCCGGCGCGGTGGCACAGTATTTAAGGTCCTCACCTTGAACGCCCAGGATCCCATATGGGAGCCGGTTCTAATCCCGGCAGCCCCGCTTCCCTTCCAGCTCCCTGCCTGTGGCCTGGGAAAGCAGTCAAGGACGGCCCAAAGCTTTGGGACCCTGCACCCGCGTGTGGGAGACCTGGAAGAAGTTCCTGGCTTCAGATTGGCATAGCATTGGCCATTGCGCTCCCTTGGGGAGTGAATCATCGGTAGAAAGATCTTCCTCTCTGTCTCTCCTCTCTGTATATCGGCCTTTCCAATAAAAATAAAATAAATCTTAAAATAAAATAAAATAAAATAATATAGCATTTAATTATATTACATTCACATTAACCTATCAAAATGGCATGATGATGATTATATTGGCCAATTCCACTGGTTTCCAGGAAGATTTTCCAATAATGGCTCCCGTAGTTTCTATTGCATCATTTTTCTTGCCAGACTTAGTTTATTTTTAGCCTGAGGAATAACTTCTTCTCTTTGGTCATGATGGGATTAATCTCTTTATTTTAACATTTGATCCCATTTTCACCAGAGTCAAGTTCTCATATCTAATCTGTTCAGAATATTTTCTGTATGCTGCAGTTCTAGGCATCTGTTAAAGAACATCCAGAATATTTTCTTTTAAAATATTTATTTATTTTTATTGGAAAGTCAGATATACAAAGAGGAGGAGAGACAGAGAGGAAGATCCGCCAACCACTGATTCACTCCCCAGTTGGCCACAAAGGCTGGAACTAAGCTGATCCAAAGACAGGAGCCAGGAGCCAGGATCTTCTTCCAGGTCTTCCACGCGGGTGCAGGGTCCCAAGGCTTTGAACTAGTCTCTAGTGCTTTCCCAGGCCACAAGCAGGGAGCTGGATGGGAAGTGGAGCTGCCAGGATACAAACAAGCCCCCATTATGGGATCCCAGTGCATGCCAGGTGAGGATTTAGTCACTGTCAGGTTTATCTCCAGCATCTTTGTGTACAGATGTCTCAATTTCAGCCAGTCCCACAAGGCCAGTGGTCTTCTAAAGCAAAACTTCCATGTCTGCTTTTTCATTTTTTAACTCTTATTTCTGATCCTTTAGTCCAGCTACCAGATGCTTATTTCTTATTGGATAAGTATCCTTAATCCAATCACCCAATTACACTTAGTAATTTTTTATTTAACTTTTTCTCCATTTTCATTTCTTTGTAATACTGCAAACTTTAAGTTGCTAGGGTAACAAATGTTTGTTCCTATCTACACATCGTCTTCAGTACCTTCAGTTCCCTTCTCCCTCATTTTCTATGGCTTATCCTTAATCTCTGATCTCCAAAATGTAGTATGCTGTTTTTTGTAAGACTAGTATCTCAGAAAACTGTATTTTTAACATTGTTACCCCTCAGCTTTATCAGCTTCATGTCCACTGAAGCTGTCTAAAATGAATTATCACTTTCATATTCCTGAAGATTTTAGCATGGACAAAGTATAATGCACTTGTCTGTGCAAATTATTTTTGTAACTTTTAAAAATAACCTTAATCTGAATACTGTAATGACAAACATAAACAATCCTGACTTCCTATTCACCCCTTCAACTTCCATTCAACTATCAATAAGTTTTCTTTTCATAATTATTATGTTTTCATCAATTAATTTACATGATGGTATATTGACAAAACAAATCCAGTAATGATTTTTGCATTAAACACTTTTATTTCAGACATTAACTCTGTCACTCAGTTTAGGTTTGATTGTTCTTCGTGTAATATATTCATTTTTCATTTTAGCAATTTTGCTGTTTTTACAGCTCTTAGGGTTTTATTATATATATATTTCTCATACATAACCAACAACTGCAATTTTTCTCCCATGAAATCTACGAAGATATGTAAAATACTAGCACCATGCAACATAAAGGTAAATGATTACTAAAAGAATTACAGAATGTATAGATTTAATCATCTTCCTCGTGCATACATTTCTACCCATCCTTTTTAATGACTCTAGTGTTTTCCCTGCTCCTAGTTTAATATTATAATTTATATTAGTATACTTATAAATTTGAATGCTTTTGCAAATTGTTTCTCCTCCTTGATTGAATGTACATGTTCTTCCAAACATAAATAGCATATTTCTAAAAATTGTAGTGAGATTTTATTGATAATGAAGTCTCATTATTTTTGCAAAGCATCCTTTAAAGTCTTGAATGATGGAAGTCACCTATTATCTCATTTTCTCAAGCCAATAGCAATAACCTATTTATTCCTTCTTTACTATAGTTGGAAAACTTTTTAATGTTGTTACTGTGAGTTCAAATGCTATCTAAATTTTAAATATTTTTAGTATTTGGTAGTATACAATAGCATACAAGGTATCCTCACATATGTTATGTTTTATTTTTACAATTTCCTTCCTGAATTGGAAGATCCATGTCTTTCAACAAAAATGAAAAGTTAAAAGAAGCTTAATTTGCATTTTAACTATTTTTACCATTATTTCTACTCATCTCCTAAATTTCATATTAAACATAATAATACCTTTAATTTCTTTCTGTAACCTCATTTTCTTGTGATTCATTTTATGGCATTTAATTATTGAAAATATTTCTAGGTTTATCTAAAGTTTCATGATTATTTATGAGTTTTCCAAGTTAGTTTCTCTTGCATATTTAAAATATGATTTTAAAGTGATTTAATTTAGAAGAAACTGAGGAATTGTGAGAATTTACCTACATCCCATACCCAGTTTACCCTAACATTAATATGATATATTGTTACCATGAATAAAGCAATACTGTCACAATTTAATAAAAGTCAGCACTTTATTTCAATGTCCTTATTTTTATCTAATGATCTTTTCCTATCCCATGCACCCACATTGCTTACTTCTGTCTCTTAAGGATCCTCTTTATGGAACAATTTCCAGCTGCCCTTGTTTCTGATGCATACTCTGTTTTTGCTGCATACCGTTCGACTATGTTAAAAGAAGTTTTGTTTGCTATTTATCTTTTTTGTCTCTCCTCATAATATTGAAATAAATGACTACTAGGAGGAAGATTAGAGCTAAAACAACCTTGTCATCAGCAATGATGAGCCTGCCAAGGGCACATTCTGGTATGCGATGTAACTGGCTGTATTAACCTAGTTTAACTGGCTATGGTGATAACTCTTGGCTTACTACGTTGTAAAGCTGGCTTTCCCTGGACCCATTCTGCATGTCCTTTGTGTCCAGGACACAGCGCTCAAGGCCACACAGAGGGAATATATGATTTTTGTGCTCTACCCCTTGAAATAAACAATCTGTTAGAATCACCTACAATTCTTCAGTTGAGGGTGTTTATTTATTCTGTACTATTACTGACTTGGTTGCTCATAGCTTTGGCCTCCAGACCTTGTTTTTTATATGATCCTGTAATACACTCCCCTCAGTGCAATTTGTTTTTCATATTGGTATTTTGAATCTTTCTCAGTTCCCTTTCTTGCTTATTTGGAAAACTCTAGTCAGTGAAAACCCTTGGTCTTACAACCTGCTATTTATGAGTTACTTCATTGCATTGTACACATAGGCAGTATCAAAACTGTTCAAGATGCTTTCTGCATGGTGTAACTTATCAAATTGCAACATGATACTTTGGTGCAATTTTTTAAGCTATCACAGACTTTGCTCATGTCCAACCTTACCTAACTTAACAACCCTTCCAGCGAAGCAGTTTAACATTATTAGACAATAGATTGTATTATTACAGTTTGTTTTACTTATGAAAACAACCACCTAAATTTTGTTTAAGCTTGCTTTCAGTCTGTGCCGCAAACTTTTGCACATTTTGACAAACGATTCTGTTGTGTTTTCAGCACAAAAGCTTATTTTACCATTGTAGAAAAAAATACCTGAGATATGCCTATTAACTCATCCGTCCTCTTCTCTGGCTTTTGCTGTTTCTTCTACTGTCTGTGAGTTTGTCTTTTCCAGAATAACATTATACTCATAAATTTTGCTGGCTTTTTCATACTCTTTCATGGCTCTTTCCTTAGCCACTGAAAAAAAAATTTTTTTTCCTATTCTTCTGAGTTTTTCTATGGCTTGAATAGGTCATTTATCTTCTTTTCAATTTTCATTTTAATTAAGAACATTAGATTTGTGAGATACAGTTTTATAGTTTGATACATGTATGTAATGTTCATTTCTCAAATTAGCATTTGTATCTCAAATATTATTTCTATGTGGTGTGAACTTTCAGGTTCCTACAGTTATTTTGAACTACTTACACTTACCTATGACACTATGAAGTAACAAAATGCCTGGCCCCAATTACCTGCTACCCAGACATTGTCAATTTCTTCTTCTCATCATTTCTTTGTATTACCTAGTTACATTTCAGCTGTGCGGGGAGCTTGTTTGTATAGGTTTTGACAATAATGAATCCCAAAATCTGCAGTAAACTTGTTGCAGTAGTGTTGTTGTGTGAAATTAAGTTTGTAAATCAACAGGTTCAAATCTCAGGAGTAAGATTCTCGGTTTATGTGGCAAAAATTATACACCTTTTATGAACACCCCGCTGAACTTTACTGAAGTGGCTGTACCATTTGGCATTCTTATTAATGTTGCATATTTGCTAGAATTTGTTATTGTATTTTGTTTTTCTCTGCTATAAGACTTCAAAAATTACATTGTAATTGAAATTGACCTGTTGTCAACTGATATTGAGCAACATTTAATATGTTTATCATCTACTTTCTTAAAACCACTAGCCTTGGACCTGGCGTGGTGGCCTAGTGGCTAAGGCCTTTACCTTGAACGCGCCAGGATTCCATATGGGCACCGGTTCTAATCCCAACTACTTCACTTCCCATCCTGCTCCTTACTTGTGGCCTGAGAGAGCAGCCGAGGACGACCCAAAGCCTTGGGACCCTGCTCCTGCATTGGAGACCTGGAGAAAGTTCCTATCTCCTGGCTTCGGATCAGCTCAGCTCCGGACATTGCAGTCACTTGGGCAGTGAATCATCGGATGGAAGATCTTCTCTGTCTCTTCCCCTCTCTGTATATCTGACTTTGAAGTAAAAAAAAAAAAAAGAAAGAAAGAAAAGAAAGCTAAGATTTGCCATTATAAAAAGTGAATTCTCTTGCTGAATTTGCAAATACTTTGCTCAAGCTCTAGATGTTTTGAAGCAGTGTGTTTTCTATATTATAAGCTGATATATCTTTCCCTTTTATAGATCACAATGTTAGTTATGGTCTGAAAACATGGCTCCAATTCAAGATTATTTAGATTTTGAGTGCCTTCTAGAAGTTTTGGAGAAATAGCTTAATATGTAGATGCATAAACTATTTTTTTAAGATTTAGTTATTTTTATTGGTAAGTCAGGTTTACAGTGAGAAGGAGAGACAGAGAGATAGAACTTGTTTGGGGCCATAATGAAAGATTCTTGGTTTAGACTTTCTAATGCACCCCCTCCCTGTTTTTTAGTATATTGCCCTGTGCTTGTCCAGCATCATTTATTGAAAAAATGCCCTTTCTCTTTCAGTTGCCATGTTGATTTGTCAAAAATCAGTTGAATATATGAGAATTCAGAACCTTTATGGGAAATTGAATGAAAGGATAAGCTTCTCATAATATGCTCTTTCCATGACATTTCAAAGACCCCTTTTACTTGTGTAGATCTGGTTTTGTCTCTAGTTCTATTGATTTATGTTCTTGTCTTTTACCAATGCCATGCTCTTTTGATTACACTAAAAATCATCAAGTCTTGAAGTGAGTTTATGTGCATCTCCTGACTTCTTCAGGCTTGTTTCTTGGCACCTTTGACTCTCCATATAAATGTTTAGGATTGGTGTGTCATTGTTTCTATCACACACACAAAAAAATTACTAAGTAGGGTTTGGATTCTACATTTTCAAGAAATCAATTTAGAAAGTATTAACATTTTGATATGCTAACTTGATTTCTTTTGGAGGTATACCCAGAAATAAATAGCTATATCATATGGTAGGTTTATTTTTAGGTTTTAGAAGAACATTTATTGCTAATGGCTGTGCTTATTTATATTCAAACCAACAGTGTATATAAGAATCTCATGTTCTCTACATTTGCAGAACAGCATTTATTTTTTGAGTCATTTTAATGATAGCTGTCTTGACTGGGTTGACATCTTTCTGTGATTGGATTTCCACTTTGTTCGTGGCTAGTGATATTGAGCATCTCTTCATGCACTTATTGGCTATTGGCATCTCTTTTGAGAGGTCTGTTCAAATGCTATGTTTATTGCCGCTTGGATTATCTGGGTTTTGTTGTTAAATTCCTTATATTTTGCATACTAATGCTTATCAGTTGAATACTTTGCAAGCATTTTAGCCCATTTAGTGAGCGTGTTCCTGCTGATCACTTCATTTGTTGCATGAAAACGTCTTAGTTTAAGTCAGTTTGTACCATTTTTTTTAGTTTGTTTTTTCTGCTTTGGGACCTTTGCCGTGGCTGTTGTCTAAAGAATCAGTGACTAAGCAGATGTTTGAACTATTTCTTGTATGCTTTTTCTAGTTTCATAGCTTGATTTTTTTTTTCTTTAGCCTGTTGATTTATTTTATATGACTATAGGGGAACACTTCATTTATCTTATGCATACAAGTTTTTCTGTGCAGTTTATTGATGAGATTTATCATTCTCCAATTGTGTGATATTGGGGGTGGTATCCTCCTTTAGATAAACAAACAAAAATACACACTTGTCTATACTTGGGTAAATGCATGTCCTCGATGTCTTTGATTCTTTTATGTTGTATTCGTTTTTAGATGAGTATTATCTCCTTTGCATTCTATAGCCCTGTTATATGTATTGGAATTGGGTATTGCTGTGTTGTCAGCTTTATTTTTGCTCAGGATAACCGTGCCTGTGGAGAACATCTTGTACCGCTAGGTGAATCATAGGATTATGTTTACAATTTGTACACAGAGTAGCATTGATGTTTGGACAAGGAGTGCATTTAATCTGTACATATCTTTTGGTGGTATGGAAAATTATATAATCATGTACAGATTCATTTCATTTCTTCAAGTTCTGTAGGTTTTCTGGTAAAAAAAATTATGCGTTGATATTTTATTTTTTGTAGCTATTGTTCATAAGGGTTTTTTTTTCAGTGAATTTATTGCTGTGTAAAAATGCTACTGAATTTTGAGGGTAAATTTTGTATTGCAAATTTTGACTGAATTCATTAGTTCTTGTGGTCTATTGGTGGAGTCATCAGATTTTTCGGTAAAGAACCATGTCACGTGCAGATAGACACTGTCATTTGTCCTTTCCTAATTGTGTGCTTCTGTTTCTTGCTTAGTGGCTCTAGCCAAATCTTTCAACACTACACTCATCTAAAAGCAGTGAGTGGACAACCTTGTCCATTTCTAGAGCCATGTGTAATGTCAACTTTTTAACATTAAGTATGATTGCTGTGGCTCAGTCATAAATCATCTTTATTATGTTGAGATATGTCATTTCTCTAATTTGCTCAAGGATTTTTAATGGAAAAAATGTTGAATTTATTAACTTTTTTTTCTAAATCTGTTGAATTATTCGTGTGATTATATCCTTCAGTCTGTTGATGTGATATATTACATTTATTGATTTCCCCTTATTAAGCCTGTTTAATTTTAGGATTTCAGCTTTCAAAGAAGGCAAATAGGTTAAAGTAGATGAGTCTATATTTTAGTGGGGGTGAACTGGAGGGTTGGGGAGGAGCAAATGAACAGAAGGTTGGTGGAGACTCCCCAGAGAGGATGGTGGTTTCCTTTGAAGTCGGGCTTAATTCTTTTGAGCAGCAGACATAGTGTCTTCTTCGACTTCTTGGTGGAGGTGCAGGCTACAGCATGGGCTCTGAGAAGAGGACTGCAGACAGGCAGACAGGCTACTTGGTAAGGTTGACGATGCCTTGTCTTAGCAGTTTGGGATGTCACAGATAAGCTTTCCTGAGTTGCAAACATTCCACTAGCTTGTAGATTATCTGCACAATGTCATCAGGTTTAGAGGTCTAGGCCTCAGTGGCCTTACAGTTTTAACTTGGTCTATTAAAAGATTTTATAATAGAATAATATTGATTATTATCAACACTTTCTGCATCATTAAGTGATTTCTGTAATTTGAACTATTCTTGCATGCTCAAAATAAAATTCTCTTTATCGCAGTATACGATCCATTGATGTATGTGGTCAGATTCAGTTTCCTGGCAATTTGTTGTGAAATTTTGTGTTTATGCTCTCACACATATCAATTAGTATAACTTAATTTGTGTTCTCATCTGATGTTTATTTCTTAGTAAAGCTGGATTTTTAGAATGAATTTAGATGAATTATCTTTCAATTTTTAGGTATGGTTAGAGGATTTTTAGCTCTTTACAAATTTTATAGAATTCAAGAGGTTTTCTTTCTACTGGAAGGTATTCTTAATACTGATTTATTTTTGTTTCTGCTCAGATTTTCTGTGCCTTTATAATTCAGTTTTGGAAACTTTCAATTGTTCAGAGATTAATCTATTTCTCCTAGATTGCATGAATTATGGACATACAGCTGTTCACAATAGGCCCTAATGATATGTGTATCTGATCTCTGTTTATCTGTTATAATATCCCCTTTTTGCTTTCTCTGATTGTGTGTTGTTTTCTTTTAGTTTTTTTCCTCTGTTCAATTTATCTAGGGATTTGTCTACTTTAATTTTTTTAAAGAAAAAAAATCCCCTAATCTAAAGTTTTTAGTCTCATTTAATCCAGTTTTGATCTTCATTTTACTGTTTTTTTTGGGGGGGGGATATATTGATTTGTGCCCTAGGTCCTTGAGTTGTATCATCTTTTTTTTTTTAATGTTTCTGTTTTAGTCTATTAATGTAGGCACCTCCTGCTGTAAACCTCTTTTATAATACTTTTTTCTGTATCCCTTTTAGTGTTTTCATTTTCATTTTATGAAAATTATTTAAATATGTGAAGTATGTTTTATCTCTGTATAGTGCAACTCCAATTTCTCCCTTTTTTGTCTACATGATACATCTATTGATGGAAGTTTTCGAGTACAGAAATATCACTGTATTAGTATCTAATCACAATGGCTGATTTTTACATAAAATTAGATGTTCCAAAATTAGGTGTAGAGATATTTAAAATTATTATAACCTTTTTTGAAAAAGATTTATTGATTTTTATTGCAAAGTCAGATATACAGAGAAGAAGAGAGATAGAGAGGAAGATCTTCTGTCCACTGATTCACTCCCCAAGTGAGCCACAGCGGCTGGTGCTGAGCCAATCTGAAGCCAGGAGCCAGGAGCTTCTTCTGGATCTTCCACATGGGTGCATGGTCCCCAGGCTTTAAACCATCCTCGACTGCTTTTCCACGCCACAAACAGGGATCTGGATGGAAAGCGGGGCTGCTGGGATTAGAACCAGCATCCATATGGGATCCCGGGCATGCAAGGCAAAGACCTTAACCACTATGCTATCGCACCAGGCCCATTATAGCCTCTTGTTGAATTGATCTTTTAAGTGCTATATATTTAACTTCTCCCTTTTTTACTTGTTAACATCTGTTTAATATGACAAATATTGCTATTCCTGCTGGCTTTTGGTTTCCATTTTCATTGGATATTCTTTTCCATTCATTTACTTTAATCTGTGCTTTTTCACCAGTCAAGTGTCTATGTGTAGGCTGCCATGTGCTTCATTTTATCCATTTGGCCATTATAAATCTTCTAGAGACTTAATCCATTAAGTTTGAAGGTTATTGCTAATATGTAATTACCAAAAAGCAGACAGAGGATGCCCTATCTATACCGTCTACTCCCCAAATGTCCACAATGGCTGTCAATGGTTGAGACTGGGCTTGACCAAAACAGGGAACTGGAAATTCAACCCAGGTGTCCATATGGTTGGCTAGAAGCCAATCGTTTCATTCCTTACCTGCCAAGATTTACATGAACAAGAAACTGGAGTAAGCAGCCAGGGCCAGGAAATAAAGGCAAATCCTCTGCCAGACGCCTTATTGATGACCTAACCATGAGGTTGTTCCCTGGTTTACACTTCCTTGTGTTTTCATATTAGTTACTGTCATTTTGCATGGGAATAGAGGACTTAACTGGGCATCTTTCATTAAACTTCTGATAGTTATGGATTTCCTCTGATTTTGCTTTTATTGGTCTATTTTTTTCCCCCTCTCTATGACAAATGATTGTTTTTCTGGATATAACATCATCAGGAGTTTGCTTTCAAAACAGACAAACTTCCCGAAAAAAATTGATCATAACTCAAGTTTACATTGGCTTGTACATAAAGATAAATTTATGGATGTTGGTTGTCTTGACTGTTGTACTTATCATCCAGTTTTCGGTTTATGACCTATGAAAGCAGCAAAGGACGGCCCAAGTCCTTGGCCCTGCACCCACAGGGGAGACTAGACCGAAGCTCCTTAAAGCTACTTGAGTCAACCTTTGCATGCAAAACCTCCCTTGTCTTTTTCTCTCTGCAAAAACCTTCCTTTCAAGTAAAAATAAATTAATCTTTTATAAAACTGAGATCAAGTCTGCTGTCTCAAGTTGAGAAGACTTAATGGTAATGTCTTAAGGATGAACTTCATCCACTTTCCTATATATAGGTGTTTTCCTTTTAAAATCCATACCATCTATGAAAATAAGATGTGATCTAGGGTCACATACATTTTTTTTTCTCATGGAAAAAGGGAGTGCATTTAACAAATTAAAACTATTTTCAGATATAGCCCACATCTGAATAAGCAGGGGGACTGAATGTAGTGATTGGTTTGATCAATAGTGTGAGATTATTTTTCCTCTTGCTTGGGTGTCAGAATAGAGGCATCCATAGGAAAATACTTTCAATAACTGTTAGAATTGCTATAAAAGAGAAATGTTTATTTGGACACTGAATTGAGCAAATAATAATCATTGTCCAAATCACGATGGTATTTCTTCTTAGTAAAATGAGCTGGAATGTATGAAATATGGATCTCATACATTGTGAGACAGACAAGCATCAAAAATCATCCCCAGGACATAATAGAGCACTCCCTTTCTACATAGACTATATAGAGTTGCAAGGATTTCTTTATGCTGTTCTTAAAATTCAATTTTTGTGCTATTGGTAACCTGCTCACCCCACCCTCAAGCTGTTATTCATCTAAGTCGTATGAGTTATGTTGATGGTGAATTTGGCTGTCCCAGTCAACCACGTTGTTTACTAAAATCTAATTTCAGTTTAGTGAGACCTGTGAGATGGCCTTACCACAAGGTAAAGCCACAAGACAAAGCAATGATATTCTGTTTTGTTGGAATTCATTGACACTCTTACATAATTACTGCATTTTAGTACAACTAATACCTTGAAACATTATCTGGAGAAAATTATTTGATAATACTGGCTGGCATTAAAAATAGAAATTTTTCTGGGATAATGTTTTTCAAATAACAAATACAAAATAGGAGAATTCCCCATAATCTGGTTGCTTAGGACTTCAATAACCTGTGTAATTCCTGGCATTGTGTTACAATTTTTTTTTTACTGCCAAATTTTAAATAAAACAAACCTGCCTCTTTTAATAGTATACAAGAGATGACGGTGGGTAACTACTGGTTCTAATAAAATTTTGCAAGTTATCTGGTTAGATCTTTAATCATTCTTTTCATTTTATTTGGATATAATCAATAATAAAATTTATGATTTATCATTGAAAATCAGTTGTATCCCAAGTAATCTTGAAATCACTGAAGTATTAACTGTGTTTCCAACATACACTAAAATGTTAATCACTAAAATCATGAATGTTTGCTCTAGGTTTAGAATCATTTCTTCTGTTCTTAGTATACACCAAGATTCTTTTACCACTTATTATATTTTATACTATTCATACTCCTGCATATTAAATGCATCATGGGTTAACTTTCACAGTGGGAACAAGCAGAGAAGGTATAAATCTTCTTGTTTCACATACATTATATTTAAAAATTCCTGAAACCTGATCCTGTTCTCTCTTTGAGGAGGATGATAAAGGAGAGCAAAAAACTGTTTCTATTTGCTCCTCATGTTTTGCTGTGTCTTCCTTTGCTTCTGTTGTTTTTAATAAGAACAACTTTTCAATAATAAAGTTTTAGGATGTCTTCTTGCATTTTGGAGAGCAAAATGAAGTCCTTGGTTAGGTTTACTAAAATTCTTCAAGCCTAGATTTAAATTGTTGTTATAATTTTTACGAACAGAGTGCAGGATGCTTGAGTTTTCTTCCAATGACTTCAGAATTATTTAACTTGAGAGCAAGATGAATTACATTATTGCTTTCCAAGAGACGTTGCTAAATCCTTTGCCAAATTTGTGCTTCAGTTCTCCCGATCTTCACTGCTTTAACACTTTCACCACCCAAAATGCTAGTCTATGGCAGGTATTTAATGTAGGAAACGTTACCCATAAATGCTGAAAATCTGTCACTAAGTTAGGTCTCAGATGCAAAATCAATTCTAAAATGCCATCCATATTTACTATGGTCCCACTTTTGTACAATGGTTTTATGAAGAGTTAAACACAATGCTAGCACTGATGTTTTCCTGATGAGAATGAATTGTATGTTGTGTCACTCCCAGCTTTTTGAATAGAGTTCTCTCTGCTGGAGTTCAGTTGAGATCATGCATATTCTGTTGGTCACACATTTATAAAGCGACTTCAGTTTCTTATTATATGTGATACGCAAATCCCCAAACACAATTCCAAAATTCTTCTGTCTCTCCTTTTGATTCATTTGAATTTTCTTTGACTAAAATTGTGATCTGCATTAACAAGTACTTTTGTAGCTGCTACTATTAACCCAGATGGGTGGTTAGTTTCCTGATTTGGCCTTGTTTCTGGCGAACTTCTACAAAAGCAGTGCTTGCTAGAATGTTTTTCTTTTTAGCCAATGCTTTATCAGGTTCAAGAATCTTTTCATTTCCTGCTTAACTTTTTTATACCTGTTGCTGTCAAAGTTCTATTTTAATCTGGAATGAACTTTGTCCTTCTCATGCCATTTCCTATTTGTAGTGAACTTGCTAGACGTAAGCGTGTGTATGAGTAGTGTGTTGGGTTTAAATTAGTTGAAAACAGAGGCCAGAGGACATGTTCTGCTTTGGGAGGGACACTAACTGTGGAGATATCACCTCTTTGTCCAACAGGATAAACTTCCATCAGAATGCTAGGTAAAAAGGCATGCCAGGACCAGGCTGAAGTCAGGGGCCAGGAGTCTCTTCCAGGTTTCTCAAATGGATGGGACCAGTCCAAGCACTAAGGTTGTGTTTGTTGCTTTCTGAAGCACAATAATAAGCAGCTGGATCTGAAACGAAGTGAAATGGCCAGGACTTGAATCATGTCCATACAGGATCTGTGTGCCACAGGCAGTGATTTAATTTGCTACACCACAGCTAAGCCCCATTGGTAGTTGGAAGAAATCTCAAGCCTGTTTTCCACAAGCTGCACTAACTTATGTTCCCAATGAATGTATTTATTTGAGTGTTCTCTTTCTTCACATCTTTGCCATCATTTATTATTGTCTCTTGAATGTTATATTCTGACAGGGGTGAAGTGTTGTCTCATCGCAGTTTTGATTTCAGTTTTCCTGATGGTTAATGATTTTGAACATTTTTTCATACTTTTTGGCCATTTGTATTTTGAAAACTGTTTTTTGATGCATTTTGCCCACTTCCTAATTAGACTTGTATTTGTTGTTGTTGTTGTTATTCCTTTAGTAGCTGTATATTTTAGGTTCTAACTCCTTGTCAGATAATGAGTTTGCAAATATATTTTCCCATTTCGTTGGCTGATTTTCAGTCTGCAGCAGATGTTCAGAAACTTTTGAGCATGATATGCTTCATCTGTCCAGTTTTGTTTTGGGTGTCTTATCCATGAAGCTATTAAAACTACTCTTGTGTTTCTCTGCATTTTCTTCAATCACCTTTATAGTTGGAGGTCTTCAGTTGGGGTCATTGCTACATCTTGAGTTCATTTTTATATATGGTAAGAGGTAGGGATCTTATTTCATTTTTCTACCAACCTATATACAGTTTTTAAAATAGCCCCATTTATTGAAGAGATACATGCTAGAACATAAAGTCTGGAAATCTTTGTTAAAAAATCAGTTGGATGGTGTGTGTTTCGGTAAGGGTTGCATGAAGTCTGCAGATTGTTTTAGGTAGTATTACTATTTTAGTGATAGCGATTCAATCTATAAACAAGGATATTTTCCTAGTTTTTGGTTTCCTAAATGACTTAGTTCATCAATATTTCATGATTTTTCATTTAGAGATCTTTGACTTCTGTGGTTCAACTCATTTCTAAGTAGCTGGATGTTTTTGCTTATTGTGAATGGAATTTATTCCTTAATTATTCTGGCAGTGAGTTAATCTTTTTATCCCAAAGCTACTGTTCTTTGTATGTTAAATTTATAGCCTGCAATTTTACCTATTTTCCTAGTTGGTTTCTTTTATTAATATTTCTGATTCTAAAGTGCCGAATAGCAGTGGCAAAGGTGAGTATCATCGCTCACCTGAGAGGCAATGCTTTCAGCTTCTCCCTGTTCAATATGTTCCTGGATGCTGAATTGTCACATAGAGCCTTGTAATTTTGTCATATGTTATTCCGTACCTAATCTATGTTGTGCTTTTTCATGTGGGGGTATTGAATATTTCGTGTAGGAGTGCCTCTTCCATGTCTATTCAGGTGAGCATATGGTCTTTGTTCTCTATTCTGTCGATGTCATTCCAACAGTTACTGAACTGTGCCTGCTGAGCCTCTTGCCATCTCTGATATAAACACCACTTGATTGTGAAATATGACTTTTTGATGTAGTGCTAGATCCATTTTGGCTGGTTCTTCACCAAGGACTGTGGTACCTGTGCTCATCAGTATTTTCCTTTTTGTGCTGTCTTTGTTTGGTTTCATTATCACTGTTTAAGTGTAGTGCTGTCTTTGAGTGTCTGAGGGATTCTTGCCTCATTAAAAAGTTTGGAAGAGTTCCCTCCTGTCCAATATTTTGGGATAGTTTGAAAGTGTTATAGTTCAATTCCTGTTAAATATTATGAAGAACTGAAAAATAAAGCCAAGAAGTTCTGAACTTTTCCACTCACAGGACAGTTAGTTACTGCTTCAGTTAGTTATTAAGGGTCTATTTAGATTTTCTATGTACTCATGTCTAATCTTGGCACTTAATATAAATCTAGGAATTTTTCCATTTGTTAAAAGGTTTCCAGTTTGTTAACACACATTTGTCTGTGGTAGTCTCTAAAGATCTATTGGTTGTAAGTCTTAACTTTCATCTCTAATTATAATTTAACATTTTTGAAATTTATCTTTTAAAAGCTAGGCTTTTTGTTTTGTTAGTTTACATTACATGTATGTTTTCTCAGATCCTTATTTCTCACATTATGCAGATTTTAGGTTTTTTAGGTTTGCTTGCTTTTTTTTAATATACTGATGATACATCAGAAATTGATTTGAAATATTTTTTTTTTGGTACTTAATGGCAAAAACCTTAATGCTATAACTTCTCCCTTGCCTATCTTTGTTTTATACCATACATTTTGATACATTTTTATTTTCATTCATTTAAAGAAAGCTCTTGGCTTGTTTTTAATCACTTAAATGGCCATTGGCCAATTGGCATGCTTTATTACAATATGTTCATAAATGTGCTGCTTAGTTTTTTTTATTTCTAGTTGTATTTCTTTCAGTCTAAGATCATAGATGGTATGAATTCAGTCTTTACTATCTTGAGACGTGCTTTTTGGGGGTCCAGTATATGGTACATCCTGGAAAATGCCCACGTGCTGACGGGCAGCTTGTGTATTGTGTACATGTTACTTGCAGTGTTTGCCAGCTCTGTTTGTTCACTCTGAGCCAACTCTGATGCACCCGTGCTGACCTGTTTTCTAGATGATCTGTGCAGTGATGTCAAGGGAGTGAAGTTCCACATCAATGCTGCATAGGAGTCTACTTTGTCCTTTGGATCTAACAGTATTTGTGTCCTGTATTTTGGTGTATCTTATTACCAAATTGTACCTTTTATCCATGTATAATGTCCTTGTCCTTCTTTGCATCTTTGACTGGAATTTTGTTATCTGAATATAGTTAGTCTCATTTCTTTCTAGTTCATCTTCTTCCAGTCCTTCACTTTTAGTTTGTGTGTATCTTTGTGAAGTGAGTTTCTTGTACACATAATTTAATATAACATAAGCCTTCTTTTACCCCATCAGCCAAAATCTTTTGGCTGGGAATTAAATGCATCTCTATTCAAAGTCGGTATTGATTAAATAAGCATTAAAACCTGTCATCTTATTGATTGGTTACAGATTATACCCGGTGAGTTTGGTGGTGGTATGTTTTTCTGGTTACTTGTGACGTAAGACCGACCTATTGGTGAATTCTCTTTCTGCTTATCTGGGAACAACTTGATTTCCCTTGCTTCTAAAGGATGGCTTCACTGAATGTAATATTTTTAGTTGGAAGTGCTTTTCCTTACAAGCCTTTGGTTATATTATCCTACTCCCTATGACATCTAGAATTTCTGCTAAGAAGTCTGCTGTATGTCTAATTGGTTTTCCTTTGTGTACAACTTTACACCATAAGATTCTATCCTTGACCTTCACTTTTGACGATTTAACAATACCTTGAAGAAAGTGATTTTTGGTACAAGCTATGCAACAGCTTTTACATTGGCAGACATGGGTTCAGAGAGTTAGAAGACAGACAAGCTCTTCCTTGCTCCCACCACATAGATCCCAGTGGGTTTGGGAAAAGAGTAGTGACTGTCCAAGTCCTGGTGTTGCAGGAGGCAAGGAAGCCTTTGGCAGGGTCTCCTAGGATCAGTGGCAGGGTTTTGTTGGGATGGTGTTGGCTACCTGACTAAAGCAGAGCAGTAGCAGGTAGAACTCTTCAGATGCTGTGTGTGCGTGTGAGTGACCCTACAGATTGTGATATCTACATCAACAATCCCAGTTCTCTTAAAGTACAGATGCAACGCACATCTTTCCTCACATACCCCTGCATTCCTACATGATATGTTAGGCTAGTGCTGAGGATTGTGCTCTGGGCTCCCGGCATGTGAACAAGGGGATTCAGAGGCAATTCAGGCAAAGGCTGACTGTCTTATAGGCTGCTGGCAGTGCCAGTCCCAAGAAGCTTAAAAGAACCCCTGGATCATGCAAAATGAATGAGCACAGCACTGTGGCTTATGCCATACACTGCACAGGTGCAGGGTGCAGGGGATTTTGTCTCCATTCTGTAAATGTCCCTGTCTCTAGCTGATATAACTTCTGGTAGCAGCAGGATCACATGCTGTCCACTGAATCCGATCAGATTTCAGCAGTGTCTCTATGAAAGCATATGGAGTCTGATACCTTAGGGGGTGGGAAAGAAGGGACAGAGTCAGTGTGGCTCTCATTTTCAGAGCAAAGTATTAGCTCAGATCCCATTCTGGATTTGAAGCAATGGAGATTCTGCAATTCTTCTTTAGTTAAAGCTGTCAGAGACTGTAGCCACAACATCTTCTTCCTGCTTGGTCTTGACAAGATGGAATTTCGCAATCAGGAGCTGATTCCTGCATTACAAGGTTGGCTACAGCATGGGTGAAGGCATACTCTTGTCTCTCCTCTCTCTTCCTTGCCCTGTCACTTTTACTGTCCCTATTCTGTCACTTAAATATTGAACATGTGTCAGTCCCCTGGGATTATGGTCCTCCTGTTTCCGTGCTTCTCTGCGTGCCTGAGGGCCGTGAGACTTCTTATTAGTCAGATATCTTGAATTTCTCCCCAAACTTTTTTTTTGAATACTGTTATATAAACTGATTATTTTATAATAATACAATCATTTTATTTTAGTAGGTTGATCACACTCCACTCTTCTTTATGGTTTCTTCTTAAAAACCAGATACACACACGCCTAGCAAAAGATCGTTCATTTATTGATCTCACCTGTCAATGGTCGCAGTGGCCAGGGCTGGACCAACCTGAAGCCAGAAGCTTCTTCTGAGTCTCACCAGAAACCATGAGGCATCTTTCAATGCTTTTCCATGGGCTGTTATTGGGGAGCTGCAACTGAAGCAGGACGCCTGGGCCACAAACAAGTACCCATGTGAAGTGCCGGCACTGCATGTGGTGTCTACCAGCTGTGTCATAACACCAGCTCCCTATCTTTAGGATTTTAACAGTGTTGCTGAAATTACTAGATATTGAATGACAGAAACGACGTGGAGATTATTCTTAAAAGGTTTGACTAAATGTTGAATGTTCGCCATGAAAACTATATCTTTGTAAGATAAATGGACGTGGCAGAGTGCTGCTGTCAGATACCAAACACTGCAGAGGAAAGGCTTAAAGCGTTTGGCTACATGACCTTGCTCTCCACATTTGGCATTTATTTTCCTCTAATGTGTTACTTTGGTGTTTTCATCAGTCATTTTTAAAATTTGATACACAAGGCTATTTTTCCGATATAATATTTAGGATAGGGATTGCAGTAAGATGAAGGTAGAGCTTAGAGGAGAATGACAGGAGTAAGGAATATCCATCTCTTCCAGAGGAAAGACAGTCATGATTGAAAAACACTGAAGTTGAGAGTAGCATTGATATAAAATCACAGTGCAGCTCTTAGCTTCTGAAGTTAAGGCTTTCCATGGACATGAGCAGACCCCTGCTAAACAAGCACGCTGTAACAAACACCTCGGTCAATCTTACCCTCTTCACGTTTTTACCCCTCCATTCATACCTTTTTCTGATGAACATCAAAATATGTCATCTTATAGTGTCAGGAAGTCACCATAAGAAGAAAGGCCACAGAGAACTTCCAGATTAACGAAGGTGACGATTCCCTAATAGTATTGTCTTTTTTAGAATGAGATTATAAAATGTATTTTTTTTAATGTATGATCAGACACCAGAGTTACATGAGAATCTGGATGGGAAGCCAAGCGCCAGGACTCAAATTCTTTACTCCACCCTGGGGTGCCGTCACTGTAAGGGGGGCCTTAGCCTGTTGCACTGTGGCTCCATCTTTCTTGGCGGTAATGTTTTTACTCATTACAAAGAAACCTTGACAGGCATACTACTCAAATGTTCTCTTTTTCCTTTTATTTTTCTAAAGATTTATTGGAAAGTCAGATTTACAGAAAGAAGGAGAGGCAGATAGATATATCTTCCACCTACTGGTTCACTCCCCAAGCGGCCACAGCAGCTAGAGCTGACCCTGTCCAAAGCCAGGAGTCCAGAGCCTCTTCCAGGTCTCCCATGCGGGTGCAGGGTGCCAAGGTTTTGGGCCATCCTCAACTGCTTTCCCAGGCCACAAGCAGGGAGCTGGATGGGAAGCAGGGTGGCCAGGATTAGAACCGTTGCCCACAGGGGAATCCTGGAGAGTGCAAGGCGAGGACTTTAGTTGCTAGGCTACCTCACTAGGCCCGCTCAGATCTCTTTATGTGAGATTCCAATTGTTCAGATTGTTTCACATGATATCGTTTCTTAGACATGATATCCATAATGTTATCAGCAAGAGGTTTTTTTTTTTTGCTAAAGGAGTTAGACTCCTAAAGCTTGCTGTCACATTCCAAGATTGCTTGTTGTAAACTGAAAAAGGATCTTTGTAGAATGAGGAACCGTCTGTCATTCTGAATACACCTCTTCAACATACAGCAACATGTGGCAAAGAGTGGCAACAACTTCTTTTCTTTTTCTAAGATTTCTTTGTCCAACCACTGGTTCAATTTCTAAATGGTGCCAATGACCAATGACTGGTAGCTGGGAGCTTCTTCTGAATCTCTCTCGTAGAGCATAGAGGCCAAGGCCTTGGTTCATCCTTGCTGTTTTCCCAGGTTGTTGGCAGGGAGCTGGGTCAGGAGTGGAGCAGCTGCCACTAGAATCAGCATCCATGTGGGATGCCAGCAGCACAGGTAGGAGATCTTAGCCTGGTAAACCACCATGCCAGTCCCAGGTAGTAACAGCTTTTAAGTTCATCCAATTAAAATTGTATAAGTGATCATTTTCTTGGTATTTTTGGCTCTTGCACTAAAAATTCGTCTTCTTTTCCCCACCCCCCAGACAATTTCTGGTCTTCACGAGTAAATAGAGTCTTCTGAATGACTTCCAAAATCACGATTTTAATCTGTAATCACTATTAGTCTTATTCTTTGAATTATACAAGTGATAATGAGGCAAGAAAAATACCAAGTTCTGCTTCACATAATGTTATGTTTGAGTGAAAGCCTATTTTACATAGCAGTGCTCTCCTGGGAGACTTTGCCGTATATTTGTGAAAATCTCTTGGTGACAATCCAGATGTTAGTTGAAGAAATCAACTGTGGCTTTAGAACTTAGGTGGAGCAGTTTTGTGTTTTGAGAGCTCAGTTGGCCCTGCTGTGTAGGAAGCTATTCTCTGTGAGGTCAGTGTCCGTGGCGTTTGTCTAAGTGAACAGCAGCCCGGCAGCTGGCAGTGAGCGAAGGGTAGGACTTCCCTGTGCAGTGCAAATGTGTCTCTGTGGCTCAGGTTACAGCTAGGTTCAGCAGTGGCTCCTTTTCAGCGACTGGTATCAAACAGGTCTTTCTGCACGTTTGTTTTTGTAGCTACTTTGAAGAGGCATTCTTTCTTTTTTTTTTTTTTTAATTCAAAGGAGCCTACATGCACCTGCATGCCACTGAATAACCTAGGCGTTTTCGCCACACAGTATCACGTCCATTTCCGTTCCGTTGATCAGAACTGCAGTATGTGTGCTTGTCCACAGATTCATCTCAGCCATTTGAATTTAGGATGAATTCCAAGCACTAAGGAGGAAAATTGAGTGCTTGCGTTTAAGCTTCTCCCTTAACAGATGGAAAATACATATACAAAGTATCTTAGAAATATTTTAAGATAATAAGCTTTGTATACATGGCAGATTGTGGCTGTGACAGCCAGCTTAAGAATACTGAGCATGGCAGAGGAGGTAAGATACAAAAAGCCTTCTTAATTCAATTTCTAGTAATTACCATTCAATTGATCTTATAGTCACAGGGATAGCACTTATTTGGTTTCATCAAGATGTGCCTTACAGCATGGAGGTTGTACACCTGTTTCTAGGGGTGTGCTTGTCTTTTTGCTACTGATTTTAACTTGCTTCATTGTGGCCCAAGAAGATGGCCTGCATGATTTCTGTATTTACTGAGCGTGGTTTTTTTTTTGACATCATGATTGGTTTTAATATTGACGTGTAAGATCTCTGTGCTCTCTGATTTCTTCTCTCTTAAATTCTGTTGATTTTAAAACACATTTCACCACCAACTTGTCACCCACAACTTGATATTGCAAGTAAAATAAGCAATTCTCATCAGTTTGTATGAGATAATTGCAACCTTTGAGATCGGAATACATAATGTGAAACACTTTTTTTTCAGTCTGGTTTTGGGATTCTGTCTTCCAAATTTTCCACTTACCTCAATGGTTGTGCCACTGTATTTTCCTCTGCTTGTTTTATCTGCATGTCTCCAAGTTCCACCAATAAAGGATTAGATCCTTGGACTCTCAATTTCTCCTTTAAAAGGCAGATACAGTTATGCAGAAATATCTTCCATTCGCTGTTAGATTTCTCATATGCCTGCATGAGTGAGACTGAGCCAGGGCTATTCCAGGAACCCAAATTTTGATCTACATCTCCCTCGGGGGTGGCAAAGATCCAAATACTTTAGCCATGGAACACATTAGCAGAATTTAGCTAGAATGAGAGATGGAGCAGGATGTTAACCATTTGTCAAATGCTAGCCCTGAAACTTTGTTTTTCAAATGTTTACTTGAAAGCTTGGGCGACAGAGGGTTAGATCTTGGACTTCTGTATATTGGCTAATTCCCCAGCTTGGCCTGATATCTTGGTACGAGCCAGGTAAACCCGTTAACCAGGGAATCCTGAGTATCTGCTTGGGTGGGAGGGTACTGCGTGCCTGGACCATCTTCTTTCCTAGTCAAAGCGGAAGGAAACTGGTGGGAAATGAAACAAGCCACCTGGTGCTCAGGACAGCGTGGATGTTTATACTGTGATGTAAAACTAACCCCTCTTCCAAACAGGAGTACCCCTGTTGTGGTTTCATATGATCCAAATAGCTGTAATACTACCTTCATTCTGATGACTTCCAAATTTATTCTTCCAGGCCCATTTCCTTTTTCCCCTTGAATGTCAGATTTATCTGCCCAATTCCTTTTGTGGTACCTTCATTTGAATATCTAATCACTTGACACTGACATTTACATAGTGGCTGTCTTGATAGTTTTTACCTGAATCCACCTTTCCTATGTCTCAGATCCCAAACCCAACAATAATTCTTCCCTCGTCTCTCAGCATCCCATGTGGATTCTGTTTATAAATCTTGTCTCCGTATCCCTTCAGATGCATTCATGTCTTGGATACTCATTACATCACTGCCGTTCCTGCTCTGATTCATGTCTCACGTGTAGCCATAGTGATTTGTCTAATTTTTTAGTTAAATCTCTGCATTGGCTTTCTGTCGCATTTGGATTAAGAGATGATATAGCTCTTACTTTAAAAAAAGAAGGGTAGCCTTACATGATCTCGTTACTGTTTCATTATAACTGTTTGTGAGACTGTACCTCTTTGTTATTTGTCACAACCCCCCATTCCTCAGAGAAGCTGGGTTTGTTACTGTGTTTTCAAACTGACATGAGAAGTAGAGTTCTCCTGTCCAGATCTGTTTTGAGCTGAGCCTTGGCCAGCTCAAAACAAAATGATGAAAATCTATACCTCACATCTGCATGGCTGAAATCTAACAACTGAGCCATCACCTGCTTTCTTCTAGGTTGTGCAGTAGGGGAAAACAAACAAACAAACAAACTGTGATTGAGAGCAGAGTCAAACTCCAAACCCTGGAACTCTGATACATCACAGAGGTATCTCAAGAAGACACTTAGCAGCTAGGCCAAATGCTCATCCTTGTCGCTGTTTTATAAACAATCATAGGCTGCTCTGCCCTAAGTGACTGATCTCTCTGTTGCCTATGTCTGGAGTGTTCTGCTTCATGTAATGACTCCTTCATATCATTTAGGTCTTTATTCAAATGTAGCCTTACAAAGGATTTTTCTCACTACCATACCTAAAATACACACTCCTCCTGCTGCGGTAGCCTAGCGAACAAAGTCCTCGCCTTGCAGATGCCGGTTCTGATCCCAGCAGCTACTCTTCCCATCCAGCTCCCTGCTTGTGGCCTGGGAAAGCAGTTGAGGACTTCCCAAAGCCTTGGAACCCTGCACCTGTGTGGGAGACCCAGAAGAGGCTCTGGGCTCCTGGTTTCAGACCAGCTCAGCTCTGACCATTGCAGCCGCTTGGGGAGTGAACTATAGGACAGAAGATCTTTCTCTGTCTCTCCTCCTCTCTATATATCTGACTTTCCAATAAAAAAGAATAAAAAATAAAATATGCACTCCTTGCCGAGGCATTTCTTAGATTCTCAGGACTTTATTTCTCTTTATCTCATTTAACACAACTGCTGTCTTCACTGCGATAGCTCTACATGCACACAGAATTATGACCCTGTGTGTCCTGTTGTAAACTCTGCCTCAAAATCCACATTGCACAATATTAAGTATGCCAAATATAGTTAGTTGAGTGAAGTTTGCATCTACCTGGACTCTCTTCCTCATCCAACAAGAGGCACAGACTAGCATCAAGTTCAAGAGTGATGTCCCAGGAATTCAGATCTGTGGACATGAAGGGAGCCTCACAGGAATGAGCGAGCAGAGGGAGGCGGTGCAGGGTGACTCGGCATCGGCCTCTGTAAGCGTCAGCTGCCTAGGATTAGGATGAATCGGCCAGGTCTGCAGGCTGGCTGTTCTCACACAGGTGTCCTGAGTGAGGCCTCAGTGCAGCAGCAGGCCAGCTTCAGGCAATTCCCACATCAGATGGCCACTGGGGCAGGCAGTCGGCAGCACCGCCCGTGGCCAAGCGCATAGCCCTTCAGTCTGAAAGGGTCATTTTCTGCATCCACTATATTTCCCAAGGACGCTAGGCACTTAGGGTCATTTCAACTTCTACAAGATTCCACCATACACTTAAATCCATTCTTGATTCAGTTCCTTTCTGTGATGACATTTTTAAAAAGAAGTTCACATTTTCTCTTTTTGAAAGTGAGATATGTTCCAAATGCCTTTCAATGTCCCATATTATTTAACTAATTACACTTTGATATCTATTTTCACCTAGAAGTTATGTGCTTTAAGGATAGAGTTTTGTCTGCTTCGTGAGAAAATGAAGAGAATGTAGAACATGACCCGTATTTGAAATGCTGGTGACATAAACAAATTTTGGGCTTCTGGCTGTGGTAACATTTTCTAACACTTAAATTTTTGGAGATTGTAGATGGTTATTTCAATTTCAATTCTACACCAGGAAGAGTGAAGCAGAGCCTGACTGCCCCAAACAGGTTTATGCTGTAATGCTTTGATGATATGCTAGCACCATCTTGAAAACAAACCAGGAAGAAAACAGATCCTGTTACTGTACTGAATAACTTCCAGGCACCGAGCATTTCGCTAAGGTTGGAGTGTCTATTTCACTTTCAGTGTGGTTATATCGCTCAGTGGTGGAATTAGATACTGAGAAAAAAAAAAATCCCTTATAAACTGTACCTAATTAGTTTTTGCCCCAGGATTAGTGCCAGGAGGCTGCAATGGAGCACATACACCACCAGAGGGCACTGTATGACCTTTTAATAATAAACTTGACTAGTCCCACAGGAATCTCTAGGACAAAAGCTTAATACAATCAAAAGAATCCCAAACACAGGGGTATTGCCATTGTCGTCTGTAGCTTTGCTTCATTTTAAATATGCACATAATACAAACGATCTTAAAAGTTCAGGTAAAATAAATGTGGCAAAGTCTGTTAAAATTTTGTAGAAAAAAATGCACAAATATCTCTTAAATGTCACTAAAAGAAATTCAACCTCACTATTTTAAAATATAATTAAAATTATGCTGAGGAAATTTGTCACTTTCTATTGACAGAAATGTAATATGCTCACTCGAGCAGTGTTAAAGAATGCTGGTCGGAGTACGAATTGGTGTTTCTCAAAGGAAGCAAATGTGCTGTTTAGGACTTGGAGATGCTCGCCTTCACTTGTCTTTCAGCATCTCCTTACTAGAATGTATCCTACAGTCGTACCTCCGCTGAGATGCTACGTTACACATGTGAATTTATTTATCATAACCTTTTTCGTGGTTGTAAAGTTGTTGCCATTTTTTAAGTAATTTTAGGAGAGTTCTGGTTAAATGGCATATGAGAACAGTAGTTGGGAACAGGTGGTTCTGAAGTGCTTATTTGGCGTGTAAAATCTGTTAGGTGTAGTGCTTTGGGGGAACCTTGAAACAAATGAGCCGAATTAACAAGTGAGACTGTTCCAGAAGGAAGTTGCGAAGGTGCTTGGCTTGGCTTCCAGCGCTCTTCAGAGTGGCCCTGGCTTCCTGGGGCAGTCCTTCCCACCAAGAACCGGTTCTCACATACTTATTTGCCTTTAGGAAGGAAAAAAAAAGGGAAAAGGGTTCAGTCGATCACAGATTTATTTCAGAAATTGACATGCCTTTGTTCACTTTGCATCCTTGGTGTATCTGCTAAGATCATGGCCGTTGATCAATCTCAGACTACAAATCTGTCCTTTTCCTTTTCCTCTTTAAGCTCCCGGCAAAACAGGAAGACAGCTCTAGCCTGGTGGCTTTGTAGGGCATTGTGTGCTTTGAAGAAACAAGTGGGATTGTCGCTTTTCCTTTGGAAGGTGCTAGAGAATAGAGAAACTTCAGATCACTTAGTGGGTTAGAAAATATGACTAGGAATTTTCCAGGAAACATGGTGCTGAAATGAGAGTGAGCAATCCCTTGTAAGCAGAGGGAACAGTGTTTATAAAACCACAGCATCTTGAAAATGCATGGCATGTTAGAACAAGTGATGACAAGTTCAGCATGGCTAGAACACATGTGCTTGCCGATCTGTGTCTTGAGAAGAATTGCTACCATCATTTATGATACTAAACATGTCGTAGAATGTGCTATTTGCCATTTAATAAAAAAAAAAAAACTTCTGAAGTAGACATTGCTAGCTTTATTATAAAAATAAGGTGAGTGAGAATTCTCATAGTTTGTTTAGAGTTGTGCAGCCACGTATGGCCATACTCAAAGGTGCATCAGATACCATGGCTCATGCCCTGAAGTATGCAAACTGTCAAGTATGGCAAATCTCCTTGTAGATTCGCACAGTGGCCTGGGACCTGGTCTGTGCTGTCCAGTGTATTTCTTCCATTTGTAGCGAGTAAGAACGCAGCATGGAAGGCGGGAAATGCTTTTGGCTCAGCCTAGCTCACACACTGTGTTCCTGTGCAGCCTTCCATGTCGAGGCATTGCTCCTCTGCAGGAGGCCCTCTCTGCGACCCAGGCCCTGCATGTCAATGTCTGTCCCCATATACACAGGTCTAGGGTGGGAACAGCTCCATCACAACTTCCCTGCTGCGTGCTCTACATATGGCTGGACTTCTCTAAATGCTTTCTTCAAATGCTGAGCTCCCCTCCAATGATGTTAGACAGCCATCTGTTTTCGTGTGGCACCAGATTAGCATTCAAGACGTTTCTGTCATTATCTAAGTGAAGACTAATAAAATTCTGTTATAGTAGAAGAAATAAAGAAAGGACAAAATGGGTTCCAGAATGAGAAAATAGAAATCTGAATTTTAGAGGAGTTCTAAAGTGGCAGGAAAATATTCTTTTCTAATGTCTCGGTTTCATAAAGCAACTCAAATAAGCCTTTCTGTTTCTTTTCATATCATACCACAAAGAAAAAAACTCTTTTACCAAGTAGTTTCCAATAAGATTGGACAAAATATTAGATTCCAGTAGCTTAACATCAGAAGACAATGTTCGTAGGCATTGGGTTCCATTACATGTATTGAGATACATAGAGGCACATTAGTAATTTTTTTGTTTTTTTAAGAGAGGATAGCGCTGAAATCAGGTGGTGGTCCAAACCTACTAGTGCCATGTAGACACATGACGGGAGGGGAAAGTGGGGTACGTTTGCAGGTAAATTGAGCTGTAGAATCAGGCAGGCAGTGATAAATAAAAGACCAGCAATTGACTCTATGCTCACCAAGAGCTGTAGTGCAAACTCTAGGAGTTTGGCAAATCTTGATGAATGTACAATAGCGTGAATGCACTGCTGCATCTCGCGAGTGTCTGGCAAGGGCTGGGGAACTACTCTTCCACACTGGATCAGAGCAAGACCGAGGGCTTTGAAGGTTGAGACAAATTACTGAAGTGAATAGTCTCCTGGTGCACTAAAATTCACGTAGACATCCCAGCGCTGAAAGTGCCTAGCCTATGATTTCATCACATGCTCAGCTTGTTGTTCTACACCCAAGCATTCCACAGCAGACATACTCTGATGCAACCGAAAAAGATATAAGATTTTTTTTTTTGTCAGTGTTTCTCAAGTTGAGGCATGTAAAATAGGGCAAGTGTAAAGCTAATCAAATTCATTTCTCTGTTTCCTGCTGAGACTCTTTTTCATGGCTAAAAAAAAAAATCTCACAAAACAACATTATCTGCAATGGTGAACTTGCATTTTGGGGGTTTAAAAAGGTGTTTTGAGTCACAGTTCCGTGGATAAGACACAGGAAATGACTTCGTGGGTTAACACATGAATTTCTTAAATGGATAAGGAATGTTGCACCCAGATGAGAACACTTTTATCAGAACATTTTATTACAGATGAAATATAGACAGTCCCTTGACTAACACAGATGCTGTATCAGTCACTGAAGTATAAATTATAGAGGTTAAGACTGTTTCTTTTTCTTGAGCATTTTGAAATATGAGTGTCTAATATGACAGGAAAAGATAGCATAACAAATATCTTATTCTTGAAGAGACACGTCCAAAAACAAAAACCAATGGCACTCTTCTGTTGCAGATAGACATAAAAACACGACTGGTTCCTGGCCTGTGATCTTACAGAAAAGGGTATCTGAGAGCATGCTGGCACCAGCCCTGTGGGACACCATGGAATTCAGCTCCAGGTGAGTTCCAAAAAACTAAATCAGATGGTGCTCCAAGACACAGCGTGTACAGTCTTGTTGAGTCTTGTTGATGAAATTCCTGTCACTCAATCAACCCATTCACCTTCTCAAAATACCAAGATGCCTCTTTTGGTTAAAAGTTTAAAGTTTTGAAATGTTATAGTGCTTTTAATGTTAACTGTATTTTATTTCTTTCTTCTAACTGTTAAGTGGTGAAACATGAACTATGAATGGATTTGCTTTTGAACTGTTAATGCCTGTGTTATTAATAGAGGGGCAGATGGAAACTTCATACAGTGTTGCAGGGCGAGGCAGAATGGTTCTTGGCAGTAGTGATCAAAAGAAAGAACCAAAGTCGTTAAGTGTTTGAGTTGTAAGCTTCCTAAATGACAGATCTCTAAGAGCTCATGGAACCCCAGACCTTGTCATGTAATTACAATGTCAGGTAATTACAACAGCCATATAATCCAGTGGCTCAAAAGAGCCCATGATTTCTGGTTTCAGAATCTCAAAGGGGAGGAGCTTACCAATGCAGATGTCACGCAGTCTGCACCTGCAGGAATCCATGGCTGGAAGATAGGTAACTATGCCATGGAGGCTTGGGAATGAAACTGTTACGGACATTAGCTTAGGCAGTGGGAAATATGAGTATTATTGAATTCCAAAGCATTTTTATACCCTATAAAACCTGTATTCTAGGCTGATATTCATCTATATGTAATTCAGATGAAATCTCTCTGAGCGTTTCAAAGAATAGTAAAGAAGCATATAGACAGGTCAAATGATATTTATGAAAAAAGCCATAAGAAATATCTAATATCTATTTGATATGGGACCTAACTGTGGTCACCACAATTTTGAATCTGATAATTGATTCAAGAAAACAAGGATGTGTGAAGAGGTTTAACATGAGAATGCTCCTTAAGTCTATTATAATAACATTGAAAATTATTAACAGTCTGAATATGTAATTATGTATAATTTATGAAAGATTTTCTTCAAACTATTTATAGATTTTTTTATTTTAATTTAACTTCTTTTTAATTATTATCATCCCATAGGCCCTGGGATTTCCCCTGCCTTCTCCCCAAATCTCCTCCCCCTCCCCACCAAATTCCCCTATATTATTACTATAGCATAGCTCTTCATAAACAGTCACATGTTCATCATTGCGGGCATGGACAATGGTACCTTCCATCATCCTATTGTCAAGATACAGCTAATAGTTTCATTAGTAGTCCATCTTTGATTTGGAAGTAGAGATGGACACTGCACTGCCTCCTCAAATCTGCACATGATAGTCTCCATTACAAAGCCACCACACATCCCTCTTAAATGAAAAGCCACAATACAAAGTCAACAATGGAAAAAAAAGAAATTTACAACATCGTGAATTTCTCAAGAGGTTTTGGTAGTTCAACAGTCCTGAATTGCTGGCGATCCCACCACTCTAATCACGATAAAATCTCTCCTGAATCCACTGGCTGCTATAGTCCACCTTAGTGTCTCTGTCTGCCTAGATTTTCACTGCCAATGATTGGCTGGGGTAGTTAATCAATTTGTTCTGTCCTCCATCCTCTGCCATGGTACCAGGTATCCTCTGGAGGCTGTGATGTACTGCCCATATCCTCCATGTATATTTGGATATGCTGTCCTCTGCTCGATCTGAGCCCCTGAGGAGGCCCAGCTCTGATAAATCCATTCCCACAGTCAGCCCATGGAACCCTCAACTCTCTCCATGGTTAGGGATCTGAGTCCACTGAGTCCAGCAGTTCAGTTGGCAGAAAATTGCCCAAAAAACCTCCTCTGAGGCCATTCCAGATCTGTATTTGCCAATACAGGGTCCAGCACAATCTGTCACCCAAATCAGCCTATGCACACACTGGTAGTTCATAAAACAGCTCCTTGTTTTATGAAACCCAATGGGTGTTGGAGCCCAGCCCAATGCTGCCCACCACATACTTGGCTTTCACATAAACCAATGGAAGCTACAGTCTAGTCGGAGCAATCCACAAAAACCCCCACCAGGCCCGCCCCTGCCCTAGTTCCAGTGTGTACAGCTTGCCAGTGTGTACAGCAGGCTGGTCCCATCTGTCCTACATCCCCTTCAACTCTTGTACATGTTGATGGGTATCGAAGCCCAGTTCATCCCAACCAGCCCCACTACCCAGTCCACACTGGTGCCAACAGGTACCACCATCTGTCTAAACATGCCTGCACCTGACAGTATTTGGCCCCTGTGTCAGCATCTGCCAGCTGATGCTACAGCAAAGCCCAGCCAACTCACAGCAACACTGGCTTATGCATGTACCAGAAGATACAGTCAGCCCCACCTAGCTTTTCCCTTATGCAGCTCACATGTGGGCCATCGAATGTGGTCCTGCCCGACCTGGTCTGCTCCCATCCCAGCTCTCATGCTTACCAGTGGGAGTGATGGCCCACAAGAAGAAACTTCGTAGCCTCCTCACTGGGCCATCCCCACCAACCCCCAGGTTTCACATGTGTTGGTTGGGTGCTGAGGCCCAGTTTGGCACAGCCCCCTCACCTTGGCATTTGCCAGTGGGTGCTGTAGCTTGGCCAGTCCAGACCCACCCCCAATTCCTCGCATTGGTGTGGGCTACAGCCTAGCCTAGCACTGCCAGCCCCCAATCTCGGCTCTCATGTGGATTGGCTGGTATTGTGCCCTGACCCGGCCTGACCCACACTCCTTTCTGGCATTTGGATTTACCAGTTGGTGATATGGACTGGCCCATCCTAGCTTGCCCCCGACCTGCACCATATGTATGCCAGCGGGCACCATATTTTGGCCTGATGTGGGCTGCTCTCCATTTTGGTTCTTGCACTCACCTTCAGGGAGTCTGACGCGACGGAGGAGTTCCCCAGGCTTCTCCATTCAGATCTCTCCCAATGCCAGATCTCGCACATACTGGTGGGTCCATGGGCCAGCCTTACTTAGTCCACCTTTTGTCCTAGTAGGAACACTGGCTTTTCCTCACCGGTTCTCATCTATTCCGGTTCTTGTTGTTGGGCGTCACAGCTCAGCCAGCCTGATCCGTACACAGATACTGCTCACACCTTGCTTAGTGGGGGCAGAGACCTGGCCTAGCCTGTCCTATACCTACCCTGGTTCTTACAAGTACCAGTGGGTGCTGGATTCTAGCCCAGTCTGGCACATCCCATGCCCATCCCTCACACATGTAGCTATATCCAGATCAGACCACAGGCCCCACCCTGGCCCTTGTGCTCTCCAATAGAGATCCCAGCCTAGTCAGGGCATCCTTTTTGCTCCCCAGCCAGGCCTGCTCCCCTCCATAGATCTCACACATGCCAGTGGTTGCTCTGATCTGGCCTGGCCTCGCCCCCATCCATCTTAACCATTACTTTCAGATGCTGTAGCCTGTCCTAACCTAGCTAATCCCCAACTCTCTTGGGTGGGTGCTACAACATGGCCCTGCTCAGTCTGCTCCCATCCCTGGCTCATGTGTACCAGTAGGTATGATACACTAGCCTGGCATGACCTGTACTCCAGCCTGGTTTCTGCACTTGCCAGTGGACTGCCCAGTCTGCTCCCTTCCAAAACCAACCCGCACATTTGCATACAGGTGGGGCTAATTTACCCAGCTTGCCTGACTTCTAGGTCTGGAATACACGCTTAGTGTATGCTATGCCCAGTAGGGGAGTCTTCCAGTTTTCCCATTCAGTCCGTTTCCAGACCCAGATTTCACGTGCTCCAGAGGTGCTAGGCCCTGGCCTGGCATAGCCTGTCCCTCCTTCTTGGCTTTTGTATGAGCTGGTGGAAGTTGTGGGCCAGCCTGCCCTACACCCTGATTTAGGATGCACATGCAGGTGCTGCAGGTTGGACCTGCTCAGCCTATTCTCAGTCACAGTACCCGTGAGTGTTGGCGGGTTCCATGCTCACACCTAGTTCAGCCAGTCATCACCCCAACTCTTGAGCTAACCAGCAGGATTTGTATTTCCATGGGGGTGGGTTCACTTATCCCCCACAGAATCTACCCCCAGGCCTGGTTCTCTCGTATGTTGGTTAGTGTCATGGCCCTGCCTAGTGTGACCTGTCCCCTGTTCCAACATTCAATTAGGTACTTGGATCTAGCTCTGCTAGGCAAGCCCTGAGCTGTAGCTTTCATGTGGTATGTGGTATGGTGTGTGGTGGTCAGTGATGCTCTGCACTAACAAGCCCATCTCAGGACTCCCAAGTGGGCTGATGAATCAGTCTGACCCATGTAGATCTTCCAGTATCTACCCTCCATATCACCAGGTCTCAGTCCCCTCACTTGCCAGCCAGTACAGTGGCCCTGTTGTTAGGTGTCCCTCAGGATCCTTTCCTCACTTACACATATGGTGTACGTATCCATGCATGTCTCTAGGCAGTATTTTATCACCCCCATGTCCCCAGAGCTCATTGCAGGTGGCCAGTGGGCAAAGCTCGGTGCCTGATGCGTGGTGCAGCCAGGGGTGAGGGTGGGCTGCTTCCTCAACTCATCAGCCAGGATTGGCTGATGAAGCCGAGTTCCACTTCACATGCCCGACCCGCTATGTATAGAGTCTTTTTTTTAGGTATAGATTCTTAAAAATTATTCAAACAGTGTATTTACAGGTGTATTTGTGACATGGAAAACGAAGCAGCATTTTGTATGAAAAGCTTAAAAACATCTTGGTTGGACAAGAATATTAGCATGTATAGAAATGAAAGTAATGAATATGATTGTTAAAATTCCTCTTCTTGCCGTCATTATCCTTTCATGAATAGAAAAACAGAAAATTTTTTCATGTTGACAATTAAGCCTGAAATTTTATAACAAGATACATAGTGCTAGTTTGTTTAAATAAAAATAGGGTGTGTGAAATCTCCAAAAGAAAGGATGAAATGTGGGTGGGGCTGCCATCCAAGGATTGTTATACTTGAACACTCTTAGAGTGTTTTCCAAACTGAATTTAGTCTAAATGGATAAATGTATGTCTTATGTCCAATTGTATTGTGCTACATTGCATTCGGTCAATACTTGCAGGATAAATGATACACACTGTGCAAATTTGGAGGTATTTGGCAAGTTCAAGGAGTCAGTTTTATACGAAGAATTCTTATACCATAAATTTCATGAATATTTCTGCATTTGTAACAGCTCTTGGATAAGTATTCATCGTAAGAAAATACAAGTATCCATCAGATATTCAAATTTAGGTTTGTAGCCATGTCTTTCTTGAATTATTTTTATCCAACTTCAATGGCACAGGGAAAAGATATACATCGATTTGTCAAAAACCAACCAAACAAAGATTCTTACAGAGTTAGATGACAAATTAACTGCATTCTTTGTTTTTCTCCATCTTATACGAGGTCAGCTATCAGTGGTCACATGTGTAATTGACAAACTCAGCACTGTTATTACCAATTCTAATGATGTTAGTGCCCACAGATTTCTTTAGGTGATTCATTTACCCCCACTTCACATCTTTTAATGTCTTTGTTGCTGTTATTCTTTGCGTTGTGTAAAGCAGCTTCAAGTACTTATTTTCAGAGACTTTGCCTTCACTTCTCTCTTTAGTGTATGTGATCTGTCCATCAAAGCAGCATGGTTCTGGAAATATTCTTTTTGTCTTCTGATAAAAAGGAGAGTTTGGCTCTGGACCAAAACTCAACATAATGAGCTTGTCAACATAAGATGACTTTCTTTTATGAAACACATTCACAAAAAGTAGTATGGAAATTAAAAACATACCATTAAGGTAGTATTGATTCAGTGATGTGGAAATTAATTCCCACTATATAATATTAATAATACTCCATTACTTGAAATTTAATTTGCAGCTAACATAAAGCATAAAGATCATTCAGTATGGCCAGAAACTCTAGTAATGTTAAATTTTAACAGTTGAAATTATATTTGCTGAAAATTCTACAATAGTAGTATTTAATAAAGTGGAATAAAATATTGGAACTATTAAAAGATGGGAAATTTATGTATATATGTATATATCTTTTTTATTTAAACTTAGCAGTTTATACTATCCAAGCAAATTTTTACAGAACTTCGTGCAATCTAGGGCAATCAAAACAATATTATAGCTCTAATAAGCCAAATATTAACGATTGAAGAGTGGAACAGTCTTAGGTGGGTGAGCAGAGAAATCCCCAACAACTTAGCAAGTGAGGAATAACTGAACTGCATCCTCCCTAGTGAGGTCGAGGAAAAGCCAAGTTGGGAGCTTGACTAGTAAGGTACAGGCTGAGCAATTATAGGCCAGCTGACTGGTTTCTGTCTGTCCAAACCTTTCTATATTAGTGTCTCTCTGTCTATCTGAGCTCATTTTTTGTAAAAGATTTATTTTTATTATTTTTTTATTGGAAAGGTGGATATACAGAGAGGAGAGAGAGAGAGGAAGATCTTCCCCGGGCGTGCAAGGCGAGGACCTTAACCACTTGCGCCACCGCGCCGGGCCCTATCTGAGCTCATTTAAGGGTTTCTGAGCGACCCTGATGGTCAGTGCAAGAGAGGATGTGGAGCCAAAGGTAGAATTAAGGACAAGAGAAAGCTCCTTTCCTGAGTCCAGAAGGAAGTTTACATTTTTTTTTTTTTAATTCCCAAGAACCACCCTTGGCTCCATACTGTTGTTCTGATGTCACCAAACCCTATAAGGAGGGTACTGGGTTGCTTGAATCCCATGTGGGAAATCCAATAGGAAATAACTGACCTCAGAGTGCTCAGCCTATGAGGGCACTCAAATTCCCTGTGGTCTCCTTGGCAGTCAGGATACGGTCCTTGGTGCCAATACTAATAATCCTTGATGAGATATAAAAGGTGGAAAAATTTCATACAAATCAGTGTTCACTTGTCATTGAAGAATATATTCCTGGAAAAATTGAAATAGCTTTTCTAACAGTCTCACTCAAAATGTTTATTGTTTAAAAAACAGAATACATAGTAAAAAGTATGTGAATTAAGTTAGTACTAGCCAAGACTGTCATTTATTTTTTACAATGTCTTTTTTCTGTATGCCTCAAGAAAACAGAAATGATGTGAAAGGAGACTGAGATCAAGAGCCCAAGCCTGTGTCTTAGGAGATAAATTTCTAATATGAAATACAGCTCAAAATATGTGAGGCATCTACTATGTACATTACAATACACTAAAAGTATGAAAAATGCTCAAAAACATTCATCTTTCTGCCTTCGAGTAATTTATTCACCACAGGAAATAAACCACAGAAACCAATACTCCTGAACAGTATATTTATGCATACATACATTTAAATAAGTAAAATATTAGTGTTTCACGCCAAAGGATAAAGGAGATGAAGCACACACTGCTTACTGGAGGACAGATCACTCTGCCTGTGCTAAGGTGACAGAAGGCTTCAGGAAGGATGTTGAACTTACTGTGGGTTAAGCAACACGCAGAATGCTGGAAGGAGAAATGGGTGTGTAAATCATGAGCCAAAATGTACATACAACGTAGAAAAGGAGAACAAATTTTGAGTAACAACATAGTAATGAAAGACAATACTGGGGGAAAAAAAACATAAAGACACAGTTGATGGCTTTGAATCTAGTCCCTGAGTGCTTTATTTATATTCCTGTGACCTGTGTACTTTCTTAATAGTATTACAACTTGTCAAAAGAAATAGGCATTTTTTTCTGACTTGATGTAAAAATATAGAATGCTTCCTATTGTTTGATTACTTGAAGCCATTAAAGTGGCTTTGCAAGGCCTAAATATCAGCACTAATGAAAACTAAACTCTTAAGGAATATAAAATACATCATTTAAATACATTTTCCTCCATCATTTAAACACACTTAACTTCTTTTTTCTTTCTTTTTAGTTTTTTTTTATTATTATTAATTACATTGCTTTATGTGACTTAGTTTCATAGGCTCTGGGATTCCCCTATACCCTCCCCAGCCTTGGTGGATTTCTCCAGCTTGGTGCAGTATTACAGTTCAAATTTAGTCAAGATTCTTTCATTGGAAGCATAGACTCCAGCATCTTATTGTCCAGATAAATTTGATGGTTTCTTGGGGAGACCATCTCTGGTCGGAGAGTAGAGCTGGCAGAATATCATTCCGATCAATTAAAATCCACAACATAGCATCAGCAATAATTTACAGCATTATGGAAATAATTGACATGGTACTGAGTAACCAATATGTTAAAAAAAATGCAATTTTTTAACCACATCCTGTGACTACTTCTTTGGCATTTCAATTTTAGTTTATACACAGAACTGGCTGCTATATATCTTAAATGGCTATAGGGTACTATTCAGCTGTTTCGTGTCTATTTTCATTTTAATATTCAGCAGTTTATAGTGTTGAAGCTTAATTTTTACTGAATTTTGCAGGTTTTAGGATAGTTATAACTCTAACAAGGCATATGTCAACAGTTGGAGTGCAGAACAGTTTTAGGAGGGGTGTGCAGAGAAATCTTCAATATCTTAGTGAGGAGTAACTAATCTTTGTGTCCTACCTAGTAAGGTATGTGTGAGTCCACACTGACCGTTTTCTGTCTGATTCCAAGCTTTCCTTGTTGTTCTCTATTTATTCTGATGTGTGTGTGTGTGTGTGTGTGTGTGTGTTTTGGGGTGGGGAGTTCCGGAGTGACCCTGATGGTCATTGAAAGAGAGGGTAGGGATCCAAAGTTGGAACTAAGTAAGGACCAGAAAAAGCTCCTCTCCCTAGTCCCGAAGGAAGCTTACTGTTCTTTTTCTGCAGTCCGCTCTGGGCTCCTGGCTGTTGTTCCGATCACCTTGGATACTGCAAGGAAGGATTTGGGCTTCTTCCATCCCATATGGTAGATCCAAACGGGGGTAGGTGACCTCAGAGTTCTTGGCCTCCGAAGGCATTCCAATTCCCCAAACACACTTAATTTCTCATCACAAACTCATGCTTGAAAGTTACAAGTCAATAATTCTTGCAACTGTTAAAACTTGGTATATGATAGAAAAAAAAATCTATTTGTAGTAAACTAAATTTGACCTAATGCTGGAAAGATACAGATCCAAATAAACATTTTATGTATATATAGTATATTTGAAATATATATGTGTGAAATATATGTATATATGTAGCCATCTTTCCCAACAGGTTCTTTGTGTAAGCCCTTGTATCTATTGTTTTTTACTAAAGTTTCCTGGGAACATTTACATTAACAGCAGTTGAAAAAACTGGCTTCATTTTCAACTCTCAGTGCAATCAAGAACTCATATATATACACATATACATGTATGTGTGTGTGTGTGTAATTTTGTCATTTCTCTGTTCCATTAATGATTGCTTTCACAGTTATATGAACTTTACATTCTGATGTGTTCATGCTCACATTTTACCATCCAGAGGACTCTATTAAAATGAAAATTTTCCAAGTCTTAACACTTTCTTCAAAGACTTTTGTTTTGCTTTTTTCATGTTCTGCCAATTTTCCTCCTTTTAAAACATTAAACTAAAAATGTTTCCTACTGATGATCTCATTCCTGCCTTTATATCATCTATTTTCTTCTTGATTTTATGCTGTTACCAATGCCAGAGGAATTCTTCAGAGATATGGCACTATTATACAGTTACCCTTAAAAAAAAAGTATTTTTCTTACTGAGTTTTAAAAAAACCGGACTTCATGGAAAAATACTGCATAAGTAAGAGAATTTTAAAAGCATAGAATTCAAACTTAGGATTGAAGTTGATATTTTTGTCCAAATTTCAGATCACTTTTCCAAAATGATCAGGGGTTCGTGTGATGTTAAAGACAAGTATTAAAAAAAAAAAGAAAAGAAATGCTGTGATGCAACTGTTTGGATGTGAGAAGATAGAAGATAGAAACATAAATATGAGTCATAGAAGAAGTGACATGAACTTAAAGAAAGGAAGTTAAAGCCTGCACTTGGTGCCACAGGCCACCTCCACCATGTGGTGCTACCATCTCTTATGGACACCAGTTCATGTCCTTGCTGCTCCACTTTGTATGCAGCTCCCTACTTGTAGCCTGGGAAAGCAGCAGAGGATGGCCCAAGTCCTTTGGAACTTTCACCCGCGTGGGAGACCTAGAAGAGCTCTTGGTTCCTAGGTTCAGCTCAGCTCAACTCTGGTCATTGTGGACATTTGGAGAGTGAACCAGCAGATGGAAGATTTCCTTTCTCCACCTCTCCTTCTCTCTCTGTATTTAGGCCTTTCAAATAAAAATTTTAAAAAGAGAGGAATGTTTAGAGAGCTCAAAATGTTGGAAAATGATTGATAGGAGATGATTATGATCAGTATCTTTAATAATAGAAAAATGCTTTTCAAAAAAGGGATATGTAACAAACGATCTGTCTATTCAAAGAGATGCGTTGATCAGTACTATTCTTAATTAATATGTGAGTCCATTCAAGACTCTTACATTACATAGGATCTCAAATAAAAACATCTGAATAACAATCCTGTCCCTAGATCTCTGCCTATTGGAGACAACAGTTTACATTGAAAATTTGTACCCTTACTACAGTAGATATGGACAGGTTTGTTTTTACAAAGAAAACATGCCAATTTGTGGTTAATATGGAAATATTTCTTTTTTGTTTATTTTAAATTTTATTTTTGATGTTTACATCATTGTAAAGGATACATGACCATGTGGATCATTGATTGGGGTGGGAAGGCTCAAGGAATAGGGGAAAGTGATGACACCATTGTTTCCAATTTTCTTTTTCTTCTTCCTGTATCTACATGGAATGGGTCTGAGTAGAGAATGGGAGGAGCTGCACCCAACATCCCAGCCACATCAGTACCTGGGGATGGGGGCAGCCACCCGATGTCATCCCAGGTTTCCAAGGTGGAGCGTGCTCCAAAGGTTGTGCTGAAGAGGTTTTAGTAGCTCTGAAATGCTGTTGATTTCATTGCTCCAAGGATGAAGAAAGCCTTCCAAGGTCCACGGGCTAACATAGTCCATCTTAGAGTTTCCATTTGCCCAGATACTTGCTGTCAATGATTGTCTGGGAGAGTTGTCCAGTTTGTTCTACTGCCCATCCTCTGCTGTGGTACTGAATGTCCTCTGTTGACCCCAGGGAATTGCCTGTCTCCCATGTGCATCTGGGTATGCTGTCCTCTACACCATCTTCAGCAACCGAGCTGGCCCAGTTTTGACTCATGTATTCCGTGGTTGGACCACAGATCCTGTAATTCTACCCATGTGAACCCACTGATTTAACTGGGGGAGGGGGTTACCCCAGGAATTCCCCCGCAAAAAACCTCATCTGAGCTGATCCTAGACCTGAATTCTGTATGTTCCAGCCAGTACAGGATCCAACTCAGATTGTTACTCACATCGGCTTTCACAGACATTGGTGGTAGCAATTCTTGAGTCAGTTCTTTCTCTAACTCCATCTCTTACACAAACCAATGAATTCTGTGGCCCAGCCCAACCCTGCCTACCACATGCTCTGCCCTACCATGAACCAGTAGCAACTGCAACCCAGTCAGAGCAACCCTCAATAACCTCCACCAGGCCCGTCACCCAACCCTCAACCCCAACACATGACAGTGTGTGCAACAGGCTATTCCACTTTTGTATACACCAGTGGGTGATGGAGCCTAGTTCAACCCGTTAACCTACTATCCAGCCAGTACTTGTGCTGGCGGGTGCTAATGCCTGTGCAGTCAGATTCAACCTCAGCCCTGATCTCATGCTCAGCAGTGGGACTGCAGCCCATCAAAAAGGAGGTGCTCACAGTTTCCCCACTGGCCCACTCCCACTCCCAGATCTTGTACTCTCCAGGTGGTTCTACAATCTAGCTTGACAGGACTTGTCCTCATACCCAGCACTTGCCAGCCTGTTCTTTGGCTCTCATACGTACACCAGTGGATATTGTTGCTTATCCCAGACTGGCTCTCCTCTTAAATCAACTCATATGCAGGCCAATGGGTATTGTAACCCTGCCTACCTTGGTCTGTCCCTGGTCCCAGTTCTCATGCTGATCAGTGGGGGCAGTGGCACAGTTAGGTAGCCCCTGCTGCTCCTCTACCAGGCTTGCCTCTCCCATCCATCCTCCCGATCTTAAGTGTGTTGGTGGATGCTATGGACCAATTTTGGGATGGCCTGCCTCACCTTGGCATTTGCAGGAAGGTGTTTTAGCTTGGCTCAGCCTGGCCTGCCCCCAGTTCCAGTTCATGCTGGTAGGTGCTACAGCCTACACTAATCTGGACTGCTCCCAACTGCAGCCCTAAAGAAAACTGGCTGTTGTTGTGGCCAAACCCTGCCTGTCCTTTACCTTGTCCTGTGCTTTGTCCTGGTTCTCAGATCTGCCAGTGGGTGTTATGAACTGGCCCAGCCTGGCCTGCCCTGAGACCAGAACAATGTATGTGCTGGTGGACTCTGTAAATTGGCCTGGTTTATTCTTGTGCTCACCTGCAGGGACTATGTCCTGACAGAGGAGTTCCCCAAGCTCCTCTATCAGGTCACCTCCTAGTGGCAGATCTTGTGTACACTGGTGGGACCTTGGCCCAGTCTGATTTGGCCGACCTCCTGTCCTGGCAGCAATAGTGGCCTTGCCTACCCAGCCCACACCCATTCCTACTCTCACTGGTGAGTGCTACAATATGGCAACATTTCTATCTTACCTTGTAATGAGATGATAATTGTGACTTTTTGGGTAGCATTTGGTCAACTCACACCTGTTTTAAAATGAAGTGAATGATCATTGAAATTTCTTATCACAATTGCTGCTTTTCTTTACATAACAACCTCTATTATATGTACCATTTATGTACTTCATCAGCAACACCAGATAATGAAGGTACTGCTACTCAATATCAGCCATTGCAAAATCCCAGTAAATATAATGAACATGCAGACAGCTACAGATCCTATTAGCAGCAGCAAGACTGCTGTGCTTCACTTAAAATGCCTTGTATAAATTGATTGATTAGATTTTTATTATTATAGCAAAATCCCCAAAAACAATATATGGGAAGAGGAGATTTAATGACAACATGGTGTTGGCGATCAGGAATGTGAGACCAGACAGCCCTAATGGTCATTCTTAGGTAAGAGCCTAATGGCTGCCGATGTTACATCATAGCAGGAACAGGTGAAGAGGGGAAAAGAGATCACATGTTAAATTGGAAGCCAGAGCTTGACAAGCAGCCAGGCCCATTTGCTACTTTTCATAATGATTTCCCAAGAACCCACCTTAAAAGCATTTCTTAGGGCTAGGGCCTGGATGACTTGAGAACCGCCCAGAGGAACTCTTCCATTAAGGCTTCAGCACCTCCCAACACTGCCACTCAGAGGATCAAGTCACCTACATATGAATCTGTGGATCAACAAATTATTTTCAAACCATAGCATAGCAGGAAACATCCTATTTTACAATCTGCAGAGAGGTAGGTAGTATGCCTTTCTTTGCATGAATCCCACAGAACCTTAGCTTTTCAAGTGCTTGTTGAATAGATCCTAGCTTTTGAATGCAATTCCTTTTAGAAATGCAAAGAGAAACAGAAAATCAAATGTCTCTGAGAAACTCCTTTGGAAAGGATGTGACTTCCTGCTCAAAATTCAGCCACGTGCAACCCTGAGTCTGTAGTTTGTATTTTTTCTCTTTATTTCAAGAGTTCAAAGAAAAACCAATACATACAGAAGGCAGGTCATTTGTACCTGCTGGTATATTCCAACTTACTGTGGCAGTGCCAACCTGAAGTCAGAAACTAGAAACGTAATCCCGATCTCTGCTGTGCAGGACAATGACCCAACTGCTTGAGACAAAAACTTGACCCTAAACATGTCAGTGAGGCTGTGGGTTTCCCACACAGAATACTAAATGCTGCGTCAGGACCACGAGTTTTCATACAGCAGGTTAGGTTTACTATATCACACTTCATGTCCTGAGTACTTCACTTCTAATCTCGTCCTCTGATGTGCCTTTTGAACAAATCTTAAAAAGCAGCAATAAAAATCTGTTCCAAACACACACCCATTGTTTCTTTATGAAATTTTCTATATGCATTTCTCAGGAGTCTTTTTAATGGAATTATCAGTGTGATCTGAAATGACTGAAACATTTTCTTAGCAAGGTAGCTTGTTCTAGATTTCAAAATTGTTCTCTTTGTAGTATGTGACCTAAAATCAAGCGAATTGTTCTCTTTGTAAAATGTGACCTAAAATCAAGTGACATTAAGAGACTCAGAACCATGGCATTTCATGCCTCTCTATGTTGTATTCATGTAAAATGGGGAAAAGTCAGGTGTTTTATGTTTTGATGCTTCCCTTCATCACAGTTTCATAGTTTTGCTCTCACGTAGCAGATTGCTTTCTCAGCCTCTCCGTATTCTCTCTGAATTTCCTATTGCTGAATTGAATGCTTTACTTCTTTTGTGATTTAATCCTGCTTTTCCATAAGTACAACTCCTTGTATCTGCTTCCCATCTGTTTTACACCTGGGGAGATACTGTTGATTTTTGTCTTGTCATTTTTAGTTAGACTTCCTTTTGGAAAAAATTCAAGTGTAACTGACAAGTTATGAGAAAAGTACTTGGAACACCTCAATATCTTTCACTCAGACCACCTGTAGTTAACATTTGTCCTCTGATCCACTTTTCATAAACACACGTGTGTGTGCAGCATGTCACGTCTATCTGTGATTTTTCTGGCAGCTTTCAAAAGAAGTTGCAAATATCACAGCCCTTCTATCTGTACATATTCCATTCCTAAATATTCTTACAAAACTGCATTAGGGTAACTAGTAAACATAATATTGGGATCACAACTTTGATGTAATCCATTAATAGTATCTCTCGTTTTTTAAATCAATAAATTCAGTCCTTTATACAATTATTTTCCTTCAAGTGAGCTCCAGCCTAGAATTTTGTTATAATATGCTGTCATATCTATTGATTTCCCTTCAACCTCAAAGGCTTCAGCATTCCTGTCTTTCACAACAACGTCATTTTCAAATGTGCATTAAATTCTGTAACAGTATATTCTAATTTTAAGTTTTTTTATGTTTTCAAACTTTGTTTATCTGTTATTTTTTGTGGGTGGAATCTCATTTATCTTGGTTATAATAATTTCTTAATTATTCCGTTATTGACTATAAAGGGTTTACCTCTCTGAATTCCATATGTGTTAGCTTAGTCTTTTCCAGTTGTTCTTACAGTTGCCACCTACTGATATAAAGTTTTGCCCTAATGATTAAAGAGTGTTAGCTATCTACCTTTAAGTTTTGCAAGTTATTTATTGGTAAGAGGCAGCAAGTGCTCCTGTCCTCTCTGCAGTTGCCTGCAGCGTTGAGGACTAGCCTGGTTGCAAAGCCAGCAGGAACTCACTCCAGCCATTCAGGTTTCCCAGGTGGGTGACAAAAGCCCAATTATTCTCGCTGTCACAGTTGCCACCCGGAGTCTGCATTAGTAGGAAACTGGAGTTGAGTTCAATTCCCCTGGGAATTGAATTCAGATATTCTGATATCAGATGCAGTTGTCTTAACTACTATTCCAATCACCCATCCCTACCCCTCTGTTTCTATTTTAGAGTAGGGACTATGGTTAATAAAATCAGTTGTTATTCCAGAATCCAAACAAGTGAAAAAGGTTACAGGTCCCTTCATTAAGTATGTAAACTGCTGGTAATGGTTCTTCCAGAAATCTAAAGATTGCTCAATTTGGTTTCTCCATGTAATTAACTATGTAGGACTTAAGGGATTCAGGAAAGAGGTGATGAATATAAGGTAGTAAAATAATTACCAACTGTGGGAGAGAGAATGCAACCTTAGAATTACACTTTTCCCCCCTTTTTTGCAATTACGCTTTATTCTACCTTTCTGAGCGTTCAGTTCTGCATTGCGGGCTTCTGATAACTGCTGTGGGTGATCTGACCTCTTGTGGCTGCTCTGCACTGGGCACATACTGGCGATGTTTCTGAGCTCTGTGTCCTGGATGCCTTCTTCACTGCCTAGCATGCCCTGCAGCTATTGAAATCTAGCACAGTGATGACGCTTCTGAGACCACATTGCTTCTGTGGGACCCATAGCCTTTCTACTCACTGTGTGATAATCAGGAGATTGCCGAAGGTTTCTGCACTTCTGTTTCTGTGTCTAAAAAATGCAGATGTTAATAAGAATGTTAAGATTATGAAATATGATTTGCCAAAAAACTACAGTAAGCTGCTCTTAATTCCACTATGACCATTACTTTTCTATTTGTGCTGTGTCCACTTTAGTTTTCTTACTCCTGGAAGTTGATTTTATTTTTACCAAACATTAATTTGTCATTTGCTTTAGGTGAGAAATGACCAATGAATTAACATCCATGTTTAATTTACAAATTGTTTTTCGTCGTGTTAAGTATCAAGGCTTTGAACTTTTTTCTCAGTTTCTCTGCCAAATTTTGCTGAGTATTAGAAGTCCTAGTGTAATTTGTATGTTCATTTTTAACAACTTTTCATGTTAACAGAAAGAAAGGATGAGAACCTTATTAAATGCCCGTATAAATTCCTGGATTTCTTTATAAACAGAAAACTTCATTCAACCTATTTTACTAAAAATTCTCAGATTATTATCTTTGAGCTATAAATTAATGATGTTTTGAGAGAATTTACGTTATGGATAATTTATGGACGCATTCCCCAAATTCTGTAACATTTCGAACGTATTTTTAACAGGTGTATCCTATTAAACAAGCAGAGAATCCCTATCTTCTGTGCAGATATTTGTTATAGAAACCCAGTTATTTAAATATTTATAAAATGAGAGTTGAGAGCAGCACTTTTGAAAAGCGGTTAATAATGAACAGACATCAAGGGAGCAATCATTATAACAGCAAAGTGCTTTGCAGCTCCAATAACTTCAGTGGTGCAGAAGCAGGCCATCAAATTTAATTAAAAGCAGTCAAAAATAAACTGAGAAATTGAACTGTAAAAGGCTGTCCTTTGCCAGAGCTGAAGGCAAAAAGAAAGCCAGAAAGAGTCTTAGAAGCAGTAATGAATTGATAAGGCTTACAGCCTGCAACTTGTAATTCGCTCTGACAGATTTTACTATCAGTTAACCAAGATTAATAGAGCAATCACTGATCCTCTATCTGCAGTCCTCCTTCGTGGCACCCCTTTTATAGGCTGCCATGATAGATGGAAGCCTGCATGGGTCAAAATTCCAATTTATCTCTGTGTTCAATCACTTTTTAAATAATACCAGCACTCTCCTGATATTTTAAAATCAGAAATAAATTTATGTACTGACAAACTGTAGTCCTCATTTACAAAGATGCTTACTTCCTTTTTACTCAGTAGAACTTTCCCTGGTACATGAGCATAGGACATCAGATCCTACCACTAGGGGCTACCATAGTGAAGTGAATGATAAATTGAAGATACAAAAATTGTTGCTTTAAATGCTCAGATGAACATGGGTCTGCAAAAACAGTATCACACGGACAGAAACAATTCACCCTCCATCATTTTATTTTATAATAATGTTCTTTAATGAGGCTAAAGCCTCCCTGTTGTGACCTTATCATGTTTTTCAACATCAATAAGAAACAGAATCTTTGGACTTGTACACGAGCCTATGAAACAGCAGGGTGTTCAAGCAAGGGATCAATTATTGTGTTCCAAATAATTTTGAACTTGAAATGATTACAGTATGGCCTATATTCACAAGAAGTAAACCAGTTGATTGGAAAAAAAAAAGTTAAAATAATGCAGGCCACATGAAGCTGAGGTTAACCTTGATTTTTCTGATGTATTTCAAGATGAGACACAGTGTACCTTTAGAGAGCAAGTGTTCAAGACACTGAAATGAAACAGTGAGAATCTGATTTAGTGTCTATCATCAACTCAGATCTTAATATGTAAGACATTTTACGACTCCTTCCTAAGCATACTAATATCACTCTTTAATGGGTTGAATTCCACTCTCTTTATAACTTAAGAAAGAATTCCTGATTCTGAAGGAAGATTACAGATCTAGACCAGGATAGTATCAGTAAAGAGTATTTATGTTATAAATTTAACATATTATTGCATTTATTAAGTGCTCCCTAATTTGTGAGCAATTTCATGCACATTATGTCATTAATATAGCATAAATCCAAATAAGATGTGAGTTAAAATAGGGATATATTAGCAGCACCATCACATTGAAGGGAGCTTAAATAATTGGCACCAAATCACACAAGCACCTGGACCTAAGTAAAAGCCCCGAGCTCTTCCTGTTAATATTTACCAAAACTCCCAACTTTGAAAATGCAAATCATTGAGCTGTAACACACTCAGCATTAGCAGAGTATGTAATTTCCATCTGCCACATTCAGGCAGAAGCTTTCCATTTCTGTTGATATGTGAGGCACATAGATCAATGGGCCTTTGGAGAATGGAAACCTCTAAGTGCGCTTCACTCAACTGACTCCAGGGCCAGCCAGAGGAAAGGGAGCAAAAAGCTCCTAAGGGAGCTAACTGCCTGAAAAGATCTTTGGGGAAGGGAACTCTCCTGCCTTCATGGGTGGAGACTTTGCTACCTGAGGGAAAATCCGGGTAAGACTGTTCAATGGAATTGACTTCAATAATTGAACGTCAAGGCAACAGAGTCTTGAAAGTTGTCAGAGACTAAAAATTTCAACACTAGGATCATGAGAAAAGGGAGTAAATTGAGATAAGAGATTTGTAAGAGTTAAAAAAAAAGTTGTTGTAAACATATATTTAGGAGTGAGGGACTTAGGGATAAAATTAGTGGGTAAAAATGAAATAATGGGAACCTTATTGATACAAGTAAACCTTATAATCATTTAGGTTATTTTAGGTTACAGCTGGTTCTATTTGCTTCACATTAGCAAATAACATACAATTAGATAATATTTTACTTCCTCAGCATTAAGGTTGGTATAAAAAATTACTAGCTAACACCACAGCCTTCACACTAACAATTTTAAGTTATTCTCTAACAATAGAAAAAGTTACCTATATTCTCATTCACTAGCTTAACATTTTTATTTGTGTTTAAACATAAAATTGACAAGCCCAAGAATTTAAGAATTTCAAAAAACAAATGGTTATTGCTTTCAAGACCCCCAAATATGAGATAAAGCCTATTTTTTCTTAGAGATAATTGGAAGTAAACAAATTTTATGTTTTTGGGGGGGTGACTATTTTAATTCCCCATGAAATGTTAGAGTCTAATAATACTGATCTTATGTAAGAATAATGACGGTTGTGTTGTATGTACAATAAAACTTACACTGCTTCTTTAAACATTGACTTATGCTATCACCACTGATTATAACCACATCTTATGGAATTGTTATTGGAACATTGTTTACAGATAACCATGCTCATGTTTATAGATGCAGAATTGATCTTCCAATATTTGTGAGTTCACCTTGTTAAAATATATTAGTAATCCTAATAGCATTAATTACTGAGCTTTTTGGCCATTTGTGAACAAATACAAAATGATAAAAAAAAAATGACTTCCCTCAATACAAATAATCAACAATGTTAACAAAGTGGTACTCCTCCCTTTTGTTCAACTTGCATCCTGTAAATTTTCTTTTGACTATATATATTTTTCTAGTTTCTGCTTCCTAGAGTATTTTTAAAAGCTGTTTGCAAATACAGGGCCACAGTGTTTTAAACCTGTGATGTGCCTTACACAGGAAATGAATTATGATAGCCCTCATTAGAATATGAGTTTTAATTCTATTAAGTAGGAAATCAGTGTTACTAAACAGCAGTGTATTCGATATCACTAAACAGGAGCACAGGAGCCACCGGGTTATATAGTGATTGATAAAAGACTGGCAGAGACATGCAGGAGCCTATTGTATTTCTTCTCTTAAAAGATGCACTTGTTGGCAAGGTGGAGTGAGAACAGAAGAGGATGTTCCTTTGCTGGATTTATCCACAAACACCTGAAACAACTGGGGTTTGGCAAGGTGAAAGGCGGAAGCCAGGAACTGCATTAAGGTTTCTTCTGTGCATGGCAGGAAACCAAGCACTGAACCTTTCTCTGCTGTCTCCCCAGTGCTTACTGTTGGAAACTAGATTAGAAATGCAGAGTAGCTAAGACACAAAGTTGCCTTGATACAGAATCTGAATATTCCGGTTGGTATCTTGGGACCCTGCACTGTGTAGGTCCAGCTGTTACAGTCACTTGGGGAGTAAGCCAGTGGATGGATGATATTTTTATATCTTCTCTCTGTATATCTGCTTCTTCAATAAAAATAAATAAATATTAAGAAAAATTTCAAGGGAAATGCACCTGATCTTTCATACCCTTTTTAGTTGTATCTTTAATTATTAAAAAATGAAAAGAATGGGGATTTTAATAAGATGAAAAATATGGAGCTATCTGGAAATCTCACGGTGAAGCAGACAGGTTACAAAGGTGTCTTTATCCCATTTGTGAGGTCTATTTTTGGCTATCTATCACAATGTATTTTAAGTTTTAAAATGTACTGATAAATCAAAGCGGCGTTCTTTTAAAATATCTGCTTTATAAGAATGCACACTTTAGTTAAAAAAATGTGTTTATTTTCATTTGAAAGGCAGGCTTTACAGAGAGATAAGAGATGGAGAGAGAGGTTTCCATTTGCTGCTTCACTACCCAAATGCCCTCAATGGCTGGAGATGAGCCAATTTGAAGTCAGGAGGCAGAATTTTTTCCTGAGGCCTCCAAGTAGACACAGGGATCCAAGCACTGGAGTTATCTTCTGCCAATTTCCCATGCTGAAAGAAGAAAGTTGATTCAGAAGTAGAGCAACTGGGACACTAACCAGTGTCCATATGGGATGCTAACGTCACTGGTGGAGGATTAACCCATGGAGCCACAGGCATGGCCTGCAAAAAATGCACATATCTTTATTGAGAATGTTATGAAAATAATAACCAATAGTAAGAAAATCTTATGTCACTTCTTAGTATGCATAATACTGGCAATTTCCCCCTGCATGGATATGTACAAACACAATCAAATTACTGTTACTACCATTTCCAACATTTATTTAAACATCCAGGGAATTTCTCAGGATTAACTGAATCAATTGCTCAGTTATTCCCACTTTTATACTTGATGAAATATGTCTTAGAAAGCTGGGTAGGGCCTGGGGCTGTGACATGGCAGGTAAGCTACCACCTAGAACCACTAGCGTCCCACATGGGTGATGATTTGATTCCTGACTATTCCATTTCCAATCCCTGTGATGGCGTCTGGCAAGGCAGAAGCTGTGTCCATGTAGAAGCCAGGAAGAAATGCTTGGCTTTGGTCAAGCCCAGCTCCTTCTGTTTTGGCTGTTTGAGAAATGAACCAGCAGATCAAAGATCTCAGTATCTTCTTTTTCTCTCTCTCTCCTTTGTACCTTTACCATACAAAGAAACAAGTCCTAAACAGGTTGGACAGTTTATTTAATTCATCTCGCAGTTAACAAGCTTTTATTTTTAGCACAAGGTTAGGCTTTGATTCATGTTATAAGCTGATCTTTTCAGTAACTATACTATTAACATATTCTTGTGTTTATTATCATTTTAAATATCTACTCTAGTCAAGCAACTACACTTATTAGATTACTTAGGATAAAAGCCTGCAAGCAGACACAAATTGATTTAATTAATCTCTGTGCCTCTTATCCTACCTACCATATTGTCCAGCAGATACTACTGGGTTATATTAGCGTAAAAAGTAGATATAAATGCCACTCTGTCAATAGCCTTGCTAGCTTACACATTTTGTTTCAATCTGTCAGTTACATGCAGCTGTATTTAAAAAATAATTCTATATGTTGTTTAGAATTTTAAGCACTTACACACTGAGGAAAGAAATCCTGAAAATACTATTTTAGCATAAGACAAACCAGTCTTCAGAGATTAGGTTTTTGCCAGCACTGCAGTAAATCCAGACTTTTCATAATGAATTATTTTATTTCCAACAATCAGTGGTTGGGAATAACAAAACTGCATCACATCAAGGTTTATTAAATAAATGCAAAGGAAAAATAAAGATCGTAATGAAAATAGAGAAAAATATGTGCAGTCTTAAAGTTAGCAATACTGCATTAACTGAGTAAGTATCATTCAGTGACTATAACAAACTTTCCTTTTACTTTATTTTCAACTAAATGATGTCTTTTCATTTCATAATACAAAATTTTGAGATATTTACCAGTGACAATAAATTCTGAAGTTGAACTGTTCTATTAATATTCTAAATATTTACAACAGTGAAGAATTAATGAACTGCTTAGGATCACTGAATCAAATTTTGGCCTGCCAAACAGCAAGTATTTCCCACAGGAAGAAAACCAAAGTGATTTGTGTCTGATATTTGCATAGTTTTGGCTTTCTTCACACCGCAGTTCAACGTCATTGCCGTGGTCGGCACAATCATTCCATTTGATCTGCAACCTGAATCAAACTACTTTATTATTAACTGTACTAGATTATTTATATGCTGATCCTGAATAATTTACAATTATCTTTAACTTCATCTCTTCCAGGGCTCTGATATATTAACGATAGTCAGGAATTTGAACCAACAAGCAGGCTGTTCTAGAAATAGATAGTAATGGATTATCTCCCTAAATTCTTAAAATTTTTGTTATAAAGGGAAACATAAATGAAGTGATGCTGTAAGTAACTGCCTCACACATTGCCCTAAGTACTTTGCATCTTATGTTTATTGATTTCATCTTATGACAGATTTTCGTAGGCTCTGGGATTCCCCCATTACCTCCCCATTTCCTCCCCCATGTTGGATTCCTCCACATTGTTGCATTAGTACAGTTCATATCCAGTCATGATTCCTTCATTGCGAGCATGTACCATGCATAGAGTCCAGCCTCTCATTGTCCAGATAAATTCAACCGTTTCCTTGGGAGATCATCCCTGGTCTGAAAGTAGAGCTGGCAGAATATCATCCCTCCAATGAAAAGCCACAACATAACCTTAACAACAATTTGCAACGTTGTGGGGTTAATTGATATGGTATTGAGTGGCCAATATGTTAGAAAATGCAAGTTCTTAACCACATCCTGTGACTACTTCATTGACATTTCAATTTTAGTTTATACACAACCGGCTGCTATACACCTTAAAATGGCTATAGGGTACTCTTCAGCTGTCTCGAGTCTGTTGCATCTTATGTTTAAATGAAACTTGAATTCTACTGAGTAACATGACATAGACAGACATAGATATCATAATTTTACTTTATCAAATTCCTTACACATTTCACTGTAAACATGTATTTTTGTTAAAGTCAGTGATATTAATATCTGCTTAAATTCAGTGCTGGAAACTGAGGCTTTTACATGATGGATTTCACATGTCACATAATTGATGATGTTTCTCTCTTCCAGTAGGTTACTAGGACATCCCAAAACAAAGTGACAGTGGTTTGGCAAGGCATACAAGAGACAACAATGATATGGTTCTTAAACTTTTTGGCATATAATTTCCTTTAGTTTTTTTCTCTTGGGTATGTGATTCTTCATACGAAATTTAACCCCCCCCTTTGAAACATAGTGAGATATATTGTCTTACTTGACAATTGGCATAAAGTCAACATTTTTATAACGTAGAGTGGCTAGCCGATAAACAGAAAGGAAAGGCTCAATTATATAACATATTAGACAATATCCTACACCTATGTAAAGAAGATAGTATGGAAATTGAAAATTAAACCAATGGCACAATCTGATTTGCACTTTGGTACATACACAATCATATGAGAAAGGCAAGAGAGGAAAGAACAACACTTTGGAGTTATTTGAAAGTGTAAAGAAAAAAATCACAATGAAATTTAGAAATCTTGAATTAACTCTTTTAAAGATTTATTTACTTTTATCAGAAAGTCAGATTTTACAGAGCGAAAGAGCGACAGAAAGATCTTCTGTCTGCTGTTTCGCTCCGCAGTGGCTGCAACAGTTGGAACTGAGCTGATCTGAAGCCAGGAGCCAGGAGCTTCTTCCAGGTCTCCCATGTGGGTACAGGGTTCCAAGGCTTTGGGCTGTCCTCAACTGCTTTTCTAGGCCACAGGCAGGGAGCTGATGAGAAATAGAGCAGCTGGGACATGAACCAGCACCCATTTGGGAACCCAGTGCATGGAAGACGAGGACTGTAGCCACTAGGTTACTGTGCGAGGCCCCTTGGGTAAATGTGGCTGCCTGGTCTCAGAGAAGCCCCAGTCCTGGTAGAATGTCCCTTGACTAATCCCTCCTCATCTTGTTTCCTGAAGCTGTGCTCTTGGTTGCCTTCTCCCTGGTATTGTATTTTCTGTTGCATGGACGCAGCAACAAGATGTTGCACAAAGGCAGCCACTGAATGAACATCGTAGTTAGAAGGAAGGGAGTAAATTGTACCAAGCACTTAGTTAGATTTTCCGGTTCAGTTTTGACAGGTAGAGTGAAAATAGCTCTACAAAATTGCTCTATAGTAGTGAATGTCTTTAAATAATTTCTTGTTGCTACCCATGTCTATTTTTCATATATATGAAATCTTTTCTTGGGGGAAGGGGGAAGGAAAGAAATTTATTTCATTGGCTTAATTCCCAAATGGCTTCAATGGCTTGGGCTGTGAAAACCATGAAGCTAGAACTCTACTGGGTTTTTCATGTGGGTGGCAGAGTCCTCAGCATTTGGGCTGTTTTCTGCTGCTTGCCCAAGTGCAAAAAGCAAAAATTTCAGCGAGCATCATGAGCAGTAGCCCAAAGCATTGGACCATACTTTTGGTTTTTTGAGTGAGTCCCGCTTTGGGAAGGACACTGTTTTTAAAATGAGAGAAATGTGGCTGCTCAGCACTGACTCCTGTAAAATAACACAGAACAGGGCAACCAAACTGACATCATCTGTTTCACTTAGAAACGCAGTGAGAGATGAAACAGGGCAATTACTCTGATGGCTCTGTTTGGATGTGTATGCAATGTTTCTAACAGGGAAAGACACATATATATTTGAGTTTGGTAAAAGTCTGATTTTTGTTATTCAGTTTTAGAATTTCTTCCCTCAATCTTAACTACTTTCTATAGCGTAAGCTAAATGCGACTTACAGAGAATTTTAAGCATCCTTCCTTGCAGAAAACATTTTCCAAATTAAAAGGGGAGATGTCCTTAAATTCCATCAACTTGGGTATGAGATTGTTTTTACTGGATTTCCTGATAAACCTTCAGCGTGCTGATTCCAGCACCGTCCAAATGTGACAGAAGTTGAATACATTCATTAGAACAATGTTGGTATTAGTTTCAGCACACATTTTCAATGGGAATACTTTGGTAATTTATAGTCACATTCTCTGCTATTTGGTATTAATGGCATTTGGGAATCACTGGTTCCAAGAACCACAATGAGGGGGTCAGCAAATCATCCTGCAATTTAATAAAAACAATGAAATGTAATGGAACACAAACTTTTCTGGTCTGCTTTGCAGGAGTTAACTGAGCAACTTTGTTTTTGTAATAGGTTTTCCTTCTTTCTCTTAATTTGTCTTTGCCTCTAGTTCATCCATCATTCCAGATTCAACTTGTTACAGTGGATTTAAACCTTAGGCACTTGATTTATCAGTTACAGCCTGTGGAGCAAATGAGCAAACTCAGAAGGCAATTTTTAGCAAAAGACTTCTGTTCAAAAGAGCATGGAGAGAGATTCAAGGAGCAGAAGGGCCACCCCCTGGAAATCAGCTGGGAGGGGCTTCTTCAGAAAAAAATAATGAAGAGAAATGATTGGGTCAGTTGGAGGTGAGGGGAGTTATCCATTGTGCCTAAAGGGAAGATAATACAGGCTCCTTCAATAATACCAGTTGCTTAGCTGTTTAACTAATCCTGCCTTATCTCTTGTTCTTCTATGTTGCTAGTGAGGATTTTAAGACACAGAACAAGTTCTATCTGGGGGCTAGTCCGCACAGAACTGCTGGTCTTCGCCATGCTCTTGTCATGGGCAATTCTAGTCACCTTGCCTTTTGGGTAACAGGCAACAGAATTTGCATTATCCCTGACGCCCCTGCCCTGCCCTCCTCTCCCCTTCCTTTCCCTCTCCTCCCCTTCCCTACCCTTCCCTTCCTTTCCCTTCCCTTCCCTTTTTCACTATATGTTTAGATTTATTTATTTTAATTAAAAAAACTAGATATACAGAGAGGAGGAGAGACAGAGATAACGATTTTCCATCCACTGATTCAATGCCCAAGTGGCCACAGCAGTCAGAGTTGGGCCACTCAAAAGCCAGGAGCTTCTTCCAGGTCTCCCATATGGGTGCAGGATCCCCAGGCTTTGCGCTGTCCCCGATTGCTTTTCCAGGCTACAAGCAGGGAGCTAGATGGGAAGCAGAGCATCCAGGATTAGAACTGGTGCCCACATGAGATCCTGGTGCATACAAGCCATGGACTTTAGCTGCTAGGCTATCATGCTGGGCCCTTCATGACTTTTCAATGGAGTTCTTTATTTCTTTTATTAATTGCTCTTGCTTTCTAGCTCAAGCCTGTTTCTCAGTAAACATTCCACATTGCAGAAAGGGACCTTTGGTTTCTCTACCTTTTTATAATTCCCGCTCCACGTAACTCCTTTCAAGTTTTCATCACGAAGTAAATTTGATATTCTTTCCCAGTTTTTCTCCCCCAAATCAGCACTTTAATGAAAAACGTGGACAGAAGAAAAGTGTTATTACTTTTTATAACACTTGTAAAATGGTATTACAATTTCATTCAAAAAATAAGGAGCCAGAAGACTTCAGAAACTGAGTAAATTTCCAGAGATCACTTAACCAGTTCTGTAAATAGCAAAGCCAAGCTTGATCCTAGAAGGTAGGGCTTTACATTCTGCTGCCTTATCCATGATTTCCTTAATTTTGGAAAATTGCTGCCTGAAGCGCATTTTAAAATGCAGCATAGAAAGTTCTGCATTAAATGTCATTTTTAGTAATATTGTATCGACTGGGGTAAAATAGGGGAGCCTTACAGAGGAGCATGAATGAGTCTTTTCTGTATTGAAGAAGGATTTCAAGGCTGTTATGGAGCACTGCCTCTTCCCACACTCTAATTCTATCCTGCTATAATTTTGATATCACAAATGAAACAAGCTGGAGTGACAGGACACAGGTAGTGGCAGTAGAGAAAACACATTCTCACTCACCAAGTAATGTGAGTAGAAACTAGAAAAATACAGAAAGCACTGGAAAGTCGATTAGGTGTCCTGGGCAGCTAATGACCTTGATCTAGTGCAGGAAAGCTTTGGCAGAGGGAGAGTAACTAAGTTTAGTTTCAGATCCTGGAGGGAGAGAAAACAGAGTGGCCTAAAGACCATGGTTAGCTAATGTTTAGCTAATGAGTCAGTACTGCTGTGTATGAAAGAGCTAGTGCATAACTTTCAGTCAGAAATTTTTGGATCGCATGTCTTGGAAGTAAAAATTTGAGAATAGAAATTTAAAAATATATACAATATTTTATAGACTAGGAGACAAAGCCAACTTGTCATTGGCATCTCCACAGCCACCACTTAACTTCGGCCCTCGCTCCATGGTGTCCTGAGGGGAGCTGCACTCGGAGTCTAGGCACAGCACTTAAAACAATCGCTGCAGCTGGAGGTGATATTAAACCAAACATTTCTGTTCTCAAAAATGGTGAATAGAAAATAGCAATGGAAGCTTTTTCCAACATTTCAGGTATAGCTGAAGATCAACTTCGAATTATTCAAATTGATTACAATACTTCAGAGAAAGGTATTCCTCTGTTTTCTAACTTTTCTGGAAACTCTTTTTAAACAGTTTTAGCCAAGCCAGGTTGTGTATTAAAATGCTGATAAAATGAAAGCATTAAGAATGTCATCTTTGATTTAGCTTTGAATTTTCGTATGCAAAGAAAATGAGAAAAAAATAATGCAAATGTCTATAATATTTGCGCTTGGAAACAGACTCAAGTATACCTCATGAGCAATACTGGCAAAAAAAAAAAATCTAACCAAGTTTGAGGCTCATCTGAAAAAGAGAAAGAGAGAGAGAGAGAGAGAGAATTGAGTGGATCCAGAACACTAGAAACACATCTTAAGCTGCATGGGCTGTGGAATTTGATATAGACAGAAGCAAGGGAAACCAGAATGGCCTAACACATTGGAACAGGTATACAAGTACAGTGATGTTGGAGATGATTCAAAGATTGGGGAACAGTAAGGAATCTGAATCTTCTCAGAGGAGGCAGAGAGAGTCATCTTGGAGGAAGACATGCTGGCAGTCATGTTCAAGGCATGGCCAGAATTTGAGTGTCTTAGAACAATAACAATGGCATTTAATCTAAGCAGTATTCTAGATATTTTCACATGCTACTTAACTTTTACAGAAATCCCATCTGTATTCCTATTTATAATTGAACACACTTGTCCCAGAGAAGTTGAGAAACTTCTCCATAGTGTAACACAAGTTTGTATTGCTTCACAGATCCTAGCACTTACAGCAGTGTGCTTGTGGAAACTACAGTTCTGGCAGTCCTAGGGCTGGACATTAAAAGTCAATATTCAAGTACATCTTGCAACCCAGTTTGTATTGATGGGGGGAAAATGCCAATGCATGCTCTCAGGCTTACATTGGAGAAGGTCAAATAATAATGAAATAAAGCTCTTTTTCCTGTATAACTGGTCCTTCAATACATGCAAGTCTATGGTAAAAAGATAAGATAGTGTAATATTGATTTCTCAATCTCTTTTTGGACAAGATTCTTTGTGTGGAACAGCATTTTCAGACCTGTGCCATAGGCTGTAACTCTGGGGAATGTCAAGTGTTCACGGTGAGATGGCCAAACAGTTGGAAACTTGACTTCGGGAGTGTTCCAGAAATTTTTCCCCATATAAAAGTCCGTAATGCGTATCACCTCAGTAAAGGCTAAGTCTATGGAAGATTCCAAGGTAACATCTGTTAGAATTTAAGCCATTACTGTCTCAAAATATTTGATCTTAAGACAGCCCCCCTTCGCCATCTGCAACAGATACAGCATGTAGCAGTCTTATTTCACTTTGAGAAATGCTGATTATTTCTCTCTCCTGATTGGCCAGTGAGAATCCACAGAATTTATAAGGAAATGGTCGGTTTTGTATTGATTGTTAAATTATATCAGCTGCATATCAAACTTTGTGTTTTTATAACGTTAGTACTGCAATCCAAAGTTCATCTGGAAATCATTTTCATTGGAGTTTTACTATCATGTTTTCTGTAATGACCAAGAACTTAGTGACTGATCACATATCAATTTAGTGTTGAGATAAAAGCTAGAAATACGCTCCCAAAAGACAAGGTCCTATTTTAATTACACAGCCAGTATTAACCTTACCACGGGAATTGCTTTCAATCTGCATTCATAAATAAAGGAAGCATAAAAGTTGAGAAGATGAAGAGAAAATATCAATTTTTAAGAAGCATTGGCTAATGCCTATATTTACACTCTGCCCTAAGAGATTTAAAATATTAACAAGATTTTAAAAACTCCTTCCTTACTTGGCATGTCATTGAATCATGTTAGTTAGCAATCAAAAGACGCTTTTCAATTAGGTAAGTCAGGTATTTTAGCTTCTTGCCTCATGTTTTTCTCACTGCATTGTTTACCCGCTCGCCTTTTCTTTGGCCACCAGAGGGCGACGAAGACTTGTATGTTATGACCCGACTTGGATTGCTGATAACATTTAATATTATTCAGCTGTCTCTTAGGGAATTTGACCAAATTATTTCTAGACACTGATAAAGCAAAGCATGAGCTATTGGGGAGTGTTATGCCATTTCAAGCTTAAATTTATATGACAAGAAGAACTTTATACAGTCCAGATAAGCCCCAGAGATATAATAGTATTTACAGCATAATCAAGGTTGGAGTTTGACAAGGGGGACCTCTACCGCATGATAAATGAATTAACTCGCTAAATTTTCAACAAATGTCTTATTTGAATGCTGTAGTTTGCATATTTTCACTTGAAGCAAGCAACCACAAGTGCCTTATTTGTGTAATTTAAAATGACAGGTTTTCCAGAGGGGCTGACCTGCTCAATAGTAAATTAAAAGATAAAAATTTGTATTTATTGAATTTCACCTCAGCTTGTAAATATACATCGACGGCAATTCACTGTGCTTAAAGTATTTGATATTTTTTTCCACTGGTAATATTTATTACAGACATATCAGTTCAATTGTATATTATTGGTTCTATTTTCTTATGCCTCTTGCTTGATATTCTTACATTTATGGAATAACATAATTTTTGTTTTATTTTTAAACCTATTGATTATAATATATGATGGCCCCATGGAAATGACAGGAAGTAACAGACAATTTTGTATTTCAAGTAAAAGTGACCTACTCATTTTTATAAATTTAGCTTACCAAATGTGCTTCTATTAAGCAATAACTCCACAGGAAAATTTTAAAGACTGTCAAATCCATTGTCATCTTGTCAAAATTATCAGTTTTGACATTTTATTTAAGAATTGAAATATAATCCAGCTATTGTATTTCCTATATCTTACTATTAAATAGCCCAGTGACTTCATATTTTGAATGATAGGAAAATTTTAAAATATAAAGATAAAAAGTCAAAAATTTTTGCCTTGTGAGTGAAATAAAAATTGTGACAACATTTTATATTGTTAGAATGTTGACCTCATTACAGTTACAGTGTTTTCATTGCCATGTGTTTTGATAGTTGTATGGTAACTCGCGTGGATCATGGGAGAGCAAGGGTATTATGTGGAGTTTTAGATACGTGTATGTGTGTTTCTAGGTGCCTTGCTTTACACTGTAGCTAATGGTTTTACATATATTTGCATTCCAGCAAGTTTAGAAATGCATTTAAAATGTAATCATATTCTTAACTATAAAAGCTCCAGTAAGCTGGAGGTCTTGCATTTACATATATACAGCACCAAATGCACTCCTGCATTGGACTGGTGGTTTTTCAGTTCTTGAACAATGTCATTTCTGAGGAAACAGTGGTCGTCATAGCTATCAACCTTCACAAACAAACTAAAACCCAGAATGTCCAGGGAAAGTACTGGCTGATGTATGTAATCTATACATTGAAGCCAAGAATAGGAACAGTGCCAGCATTAAGAGCCAAGCAGACAGGAAATAAAAGAATAAAATGTCAACAGAAAGGGAGTTAGCCAAAAGGCAAATCTAGAAATGAAGCAATGAAATGGAAACCAGACACCACACCAGCTAGGTCATAAAAGAAATGATTTCTGCAGGAATAAGAGCTACTCAGGTTGAACGTATTGTGTAGTCTTTATTGGGCTAAAATGTATTGAAATCACTAGTGGAGTCACTAAAATTGTTCAACCTTTATAACTTTCCAGGATTTATTCAGATCATTAATAATCTCACAGTTTCACACTAGAATTTGAAAAGCAGTTAGCTTTAAAAATCATATTTTATATGTAGAGCTATATTGACATGGAAAAATGTCCACAATATATTACTCAATGTAAAAAAAAAGAATCAAAAGCAAAATGGAGAATATTTTTGTAAAGGAAAACTTAATGTTTACATAGATATGATTTTTAAAAAACCATATGCAAAGCCACCAAGACAGTAAAACTAGCTACAACTAGGCAAAATATTTTATGATGAGTCTTCAAATTAAATGTGAAGCAATGTGTATCCATGCCTTTGAAAATCATGGAAAACTAAAATCAAAATAAGACTAAGCTCTAATTAAATGTTTCTGACCAGGACAGTTTATAACCTCAGTTTTCCTAGGGAATCATTAACAGTTTGGAAGCATTCTGGGCATGGTTGTTTCCACAGGAGGAAATGATTTGGGCATCTAATGGTTTGAAGTGCAAGTCACGCCCAACATTTTAAAATGCACAGAAACATCTCCACCACAACAAAGTATCCAGCCTGAAACGCGGATGTTTCCCAACCTTGCATTCTCTAAATGAATATTAAAATGAACATGTTTATAAAAGATAACTTCTGGGCCACACTGTGGTGCCTTGCAGTTAGTGCACTACCTTCAGGGGACTATTTCCATCAGCTCAGAGGATGCCTTACCTGCAGAATTTCCATAAGTGCTTCCTATTGCACTTAGTGGGAAACTTGATGCTTGTAAGATCAGTTGCAAAGCATTTTAAGAAAGAGTAAAAGCAACTACAGACCTTAAAGGCATTCTAAATTATTTTAAGAGTGCTATTCCATGAAAGATGGCCTTGGAAAATATGATGATAAATATCTGTAAGCACTTTTAAATTCCATGGACCAAAGAAACTTTTAAATGATTAAAAGGTGAAATTGTTTAGCTCATAGATAATTTTAAAATGTAAAATGATGTAACACATTATAAATCAACTAAAATAAGGGAAAGAGTTATTGGCAATCCTTAGTTCTGGTAGGAGTAAATGGAAATATTTAGAGTCCTACCAAGTTGGGACGGAAATGAATGTCTCAAAACAACCTTTAAAAACCAAGTATCTTTCATCTCAATATGTTTTATTTTAGGGATTTCCTGAAAAAGAATGTCTTAAACAGATTTCCAAACACATGTGTATAAATGTTCACTGAAATTTGCTGTGCATATTTTGAAACATTATGTAAGCATTTAAAATTTAGCTCTGTGATGAGAGGGTAAGAGGCCAAGAAATGACAACATGAAAAGGAAAATGCTGTATGATAGTTCTTCAGTAAAGATACGTGGTTTCAAAGGCAACTCTCAGATACAATTCTTGTTAGCTTTATATTTGTGTCACGAAGTGTAGTAAGTACTATATATGTACTTAATGCGATAGACTTAGGAGTAGTCACTATTGTTATATTAAAGCTGAGGTGCAAATTTGACCCAGCTGCCACAGTATTAGGATGCCATTAGCCCAGGGTTGCAACCCAGGCATTATATCTAAAAGGAACTTAGCCTTTGCCTTGAACACTCCAAAATATTGGAATATTTCTTTGAGTCATGGATAATTTTCTTCTTCTGCATGTCTTCTACATCCTGTGTTTTATAAGGATTACTACTTTTAAGAAAACTGTAACTACCTGTTAGATTTCAAAATTCACTTGTGATACAAAAAAATATTGAGTCAGGTCTATTGAATACTAAGTTTGTAACCCCCTCCCCAAAAAAGGTAAAATCAACAAAAACAATGTCCTTAACGCTCAAATTTATATACATCCAAGTCAACTTTGTCAATTGTCTTCATTATTAGTTCATTGAAGTTTAAAAGGACCATAAGAAAAAGGAAAGCTGACGGTATTAAGCTGAGAAAACCTAAGTTATTTCATATTGGACATGTTTTGCCTGTTAAGTGGCTTCTCATTTTCTCCAACATTTTGCAGTAGTGTCCTAGACAGTGCCTTAGGTTAAATCGATATGCTTTCCAGATTTCATGGTAATGCACTTCAGGAGATGTCGTAACCCTTTTGCAACTTGACTAAATGCCTTTTTCCCAATTGACTTTTTAAAATCAACTAGCATTTATATAGATATGTAAGCGTTTTAAAAACCATCAATACTTTTTCCCATTCCTCTAGCAATTTTTCTAGTTTTTAAGTTTTTCTTACTAAGTTAAAAACTCAACCTGCAATCTAATTTTACATGTATTTATTCAACTGCGGACCCTTTCTGTCTGAGTAGGGAATGCATACTAAGCAAACACTTTGCAAATGTGCCATCTCAGGCAGAAATTTTTCTACTTCATTTAATATTAGAACAACAAAATATGTGACTCAACAATGAAAAATCATCAAACTCACACTTCTTCTCAAATAAGAAGAAACACCTGAGCTTTTAAATTTGGTTTTTCTTTTTAATCCTAGAAAACATGAGAAATGCTCTATCTCATCATCACTCTGCATTTTAAATTAATTTTTTAAAACATAAAATTATTTTGCACTAGTGATACTGATAGACTATTGTCTTAAGATATGGTTATACAAACTTCAGAACTGCTTATTCAATAAGCTTAGACAAATCAAGGGATACACCTCATCCAAGTGCTATGCTTAAGTGATCAGAAAACTCCAAGTGTTTTAAAGATTTATTTTACTTTTATTGGAAAGTCAGATATACAGAGAGGAGTAGAGACAGAGAGGAAGATTTTTTTTGTCTTTTGATTCACTTCCCAAGTGACTGCAAGGGCTGGAGTGCTTTCTCAGGTTACCAGCAGGGAGCAGGATGGAACACAGGGCTGCCAGGGTTAGAAGCAGTGGCCATATGCGATCCTGATGTATGCAAAACAAGGACTTTAGCCCCTAGGCTCCAGCACTATGCCTGAAAACTAGAATTTTTTTAATTGCCATTGGTTTTGTTTTGAAAAGCAGAGCTGTAGGGAGAGAATTTTCATTTACTGGTTGTTTCCCTCAAAAGACTTTAACAGCTGGGGCAGGGCAGGGCCTGGCTGAAGCCAGAACATGGAAAAGGAGCCACATCTCCCTTGTGGGCCCTAGGCAGTGAGTACTTGAGCCAGTATCTGCTGCTTCTTGGGGAATGCACCTGCAGGAAGCTGGAGGCAACACTTTTTCCTAGGTACTCTGATGAGAGATGTGTGTGGCTCCAGCAGAGACTTCATCTATACGATACACTTATCCTTAGGGGTGTTATTTTCATCTTGACATCAATGATGTACTGATTATGTCCCCTTAGAACTAGCTTTTGCAGTATTACTGCATATATACATAGAACCTTGTAAATACACATTTTTTTTCCTTTCATGATTGTTTACAGTAAATGCATAGTAACTTTATGGTATGTTTTATTTTTGAAAAGATACTTTTGACTAAATACCTGATTTGACTAAATGTTCAAAAGTGTAAATTTATGGAGTTAATTTTTGTATGTAATTATAATGTTTATATATGGGAATGACTGGAGGATATTTCAAAATGTGAAAAATAGAGGTAAATTTTATTTCAGTGTTAACAGCTTTCAAGTCTATACATTTCTCAATAGTCATTACAAACCGAAGTACCTCATACATTAGAACAGTTATTTGAAGAATTAGAATGTATTTTTTATTTTATTAAGAATATAATGTCAAGAGCTAATTCTGTTACTTTGACATAAACTGAATTTGGGGTGACAATATTTTTGCAAAGTAGATGAGAACTTGCTGAAAATAAATTTGAAAGCATACATGTGTATAGTTTAGCAAAAGCTTTTAAAAAGGTGCAGTGTGAGTATGAACTAAATTTCCCTAATTCAGACTCAAGAAGGTGTTATTCAGATGATGTGCTGCCATTAGGAATGAAAACCACTGAGTAGATCACAATGAATATTAAACAGAACATTGATAACGTATGCCTCACTGATTTGAATCTTCAGAAATGTGATTTAAGCACACTTAAAATCCATGTTTATGCATGTTAGTTAATGAACTAAATAAAAATATGTGATAGATTAAAGGCACTTTCAGCCTTCCTGCCTCAGACATAAAAGTCTTACTTTATTTCACCAATATATATCTTGCCCACCTATGATTCTGGTCTTTTTGGATGAATAAAACTTAGTGACCTTCTTCTTTTATATCATATATTTTTCAAATTAGTTTAAGTCCATTAAATGTTTCTGATGTAAAAAGTTAGGCTTTATCTCTTGTCATTATACCTAGATCTTAAATGTATCCAGTGTGCTGGTCGTTTTGCATCTAGTTTGTTAAAGATAATTAAGAGGTCATTGATTCTGTAGATGTGGAAACTGAGGCTGACTATAACCATTTCTAGTGATGCTCTTCAGATAAACTGTTGAAGTAATCATACCCTACTTGAGGGCTCAGAATAACAAACTTTATTAAAGGAGTTCAGATATTTGAATCCTAAAACAACGGTGAGTGTGGGTGTTTGGCCCAACAGGTGACATGTTCGTAATGCCTAAACAGTGCAAGTCTCAGCTTCCCATTTACGCTTGCTGAGGCCTATCCTGGAAGGTGCTGGTGGTAGCTCAAGTACCTGGGTCATTGCCACCCACACAGAATTATCTCAGTGGAATTCTAAGCTCCGACTTCTGGCTGACCGATCTGTGGTTCTAGCAAGTATTTGGAGGGTAAACCATCAGACAGAAGATCTGTTTGTCTGTCTGGTCTCTATCTGCCTTTAAAAAATGAAGATACAGGGCCCGGCGCGGTGGCGCAAGTGGTTAAAGGTCCTCGCCTAGCACGCCCGGGATCCCATATGGGCGCCGGTTCTAATCCCGGCAGCCCCGCTTCCCTTCCAGCTCCCTGCCTGTGGCCTGGGAAAGCAGTCGAGGACGGCCCAAAGCTTTGGGGCCCTGCACCCGCGTGGGAGACCCGGAAGAGGCTCCTGGCTTCGGATCGGCATAGCATTGGCCGTTGCGCTCACTTGGGGAGTGAATCATCGGACGGAAGATCTTCCTCTCTGTCTCTCCTCTCTGTATATCCGCCTTTCCAATGAAAAAATAATAAAAAATAAATCTTTAAAAAATGAAGATACAAAAAAACTTAACCAAATTTCAAAGCAGTTGCAGAACACATATTTCTTTTGTCTTGGTAACCCCAACCCTTGTCTGTTTGCCCCTTTAATGAAGTAATCACAGTTACCATTAAGTAGAGAATGCATGAGAATTCTAGACAAGTGGTCTCTGGATCCTTGTTAGCATCTGATGTTGAAAAGGCTATCTCATTTAAGGTAGTTCATCAAAAGTTTAGACTGGAAACATATTCAGGCATCAGAAAGACAAATTTCAAACTACTGACCCAGACACGTGGTTTTGTCTGATATTTTCTGACACAGAGCAGCTTCTGCTGCATGGAGAGGGAAGTGAGATCCTTTAAAAAGAAAAGCAGGCTGTACTTCAGCAAGAATGTACTGTGATCAGTGCACCTGCAGGGCTGCACTGTGTTGGGGTGACACCATGATTTGCTCATGATCCTAACAGGAGTCGGGGGCCTTACCACAGAGAGTGGCAACTTTTACCTCTCCTGTTTGTAGATTGTGATCCAATGATCCGATTAGTTGATTAAACATTTTGAAAGCTGAGTAGATTGTTACGATCAAAAGCAACTTAGAAAGCAGTTGCTCTGACACATATTCAATGAGAAACACTCACGATGGTGCTGCATATTAAATACTTAGGGTTAGAGAGTGGAGACAAATCCAATGAGAGTGCATTAGCATTTCCAAGCAGTCCTGAACGCAGGATGACAGGGGAAGGAAGAAGAGAAACATGTTTAATAAAACGTGTACTTCCACAAAAATAAGTCATGTTGATCGGTTCATCTTTTTTGTATGCTTATTTGTTCTTTCAGTAAGTTCTTTTTGAGATTCTGTCTCAGGTATTGTGTTCTGTGCTAGATACATAAAGTAAATGTGACAAAACTAGCCCATGTATTATAAGAGAAACATCTATTATCGGACATGTAATTTATATGCAGTGGAGAGCTAAGTGCTTCATGAATATTTTCTTTCAAAGTTGAAAGTCCATTTCTATGATTTTCCCCGTTTTACTAACATGACAACAAAGGCACACACGTATGCAGAGAAATTTAAATATTGATGTGACTAAACGTATTTGTGGTGAAAGAAGCTTAATAAGTGGTTTAAGTCCTGGTTTAAGTCCTGGTGTGATGGCTCAATGGCTAAATCCTCACTTACCAAGTGCCGGCATCCCATATGAATCCTGGTTTGTGTCCTGGCTGCTCCATGTCCCATCCAGTTCCCTGCTCATGGCCTAGGAATGTAGCAGAAGATGGACCAAAGCCTTGGGATCCTGCATCCATATGTAAGACCCAGAAAATGTTCCTGACTCTTGGCTTTCAATTAGCTCAGCCCCAGCCACTGCGACCATTTAGGAAGTGAACCAACAGATGGAAGAGCTTTCCCTCTGTCTCTCCTTCTCCCCATAAATCTGATTTGCCTTTCCAATTAAAAATAAATATTTTTTAAAAGGATTAATATTTGAGGGGTAGTAACTTAAAAAAAAAAAACAGTGTTATAGGTTATGTCCTGACTATTCTGCTTCCTGCAAATGCATCTAGGAAGGCAACAGAATATCATTCAGGCATTTCCCCCAAACGCCCACTCACTTGAAAACCTTGGATGGATTTTGGATTTTGGGTCCTCGTCACCCACACAGAAGACTTACATGGTCTCTGGTTCCTGTCTTCATCCTGAGCCGGAACTGACTTCAGCTATGTGGAGAGTGAAACAATTGTTGGAAGATCTCTCTGTCTTTCTGACACTCTACCTTTCAAATTATAAATCAACATTTTAAAAAGTAATACTGATGGATTGAGATTGTTTTCTTTGGAAAATCAGAGTGTGGGTTTTAGAGCTTCTGTTTCTGGAGCTCCAGGAAAGTGCTTGAATGTCAACTCTGAAGCTAAACTTTGCAGTGCTACTGTGAGCAACAACATGAAGTGAGGCAGACAACATTAGACCATGTGCTCAGAGCTGACTTTGTGGCTCAACCGGCTAGTCCTCTCACATCAAGTGTCAGCATCACATTTGGGGGCCAGTTTGTGCCACAGCTGCTCCAGTTCTCAGTATGCACCCTGCTTGTGCCTGAAAAAGCAATAGAGGATGGCCCAACGCTTTAGGACACTGCACCTGCATGGCAGACCTAGAAGAAGCTCCTGGTGCCTGAATTCAGGATTAGCTCAGCTATGTCCATTTTGGCCATAGAGGGAATGAACCATTGAATGAAAGATCTTTATTTCTGTTCTCCTTCTGTCTGTAAGTCCGCTTTCAAAAAAAAGAAATATTTTTTAAAAAGGAAATATGTTCTAAAGTATAACTTATTTTTGTTACTATGATAGGTTCACAACAAACTTTTGTTGGATTTAATGATATCTGAAATACTGGAACAAGTTTTCTTCATTGTGCTACTTTTAAAAAAAATATTATTTCTTTATTGGAAAGGCAGATAAAAGGAGAGACAGAAAAAAAGATCTGCCATCAGCTGATATACTCCCCAAGTGGCCACAACTGCCGGAGCTGAGCCCGTCTGAAGCCAGAAGCTGGGAGCTTCTTCTGGTGCAGTATCCCCAGGCTTTGGGTCATTCTCGATTGCTTTCACAGGCAAGCAGAGCTGGATGGGAAATGAACCAGCTGAGACACAAACCAGTGCTCATATGGGAGCCCGGTTGATGAATACACGGATTTAGCCACTAGGCTACTGCGCCTGGTCTGCTCATTTTTTGCAATGCACCTTTTCATTATCATTCTTTAAAGTTTAAGAAGTAAGGACTAGGATTGGGTGATCTTTAGGATTGGGTAATCAATATTTTCGATATTAAACTCTGTATTATAGCATATGGACTCAATGAGATCAACTTTGTTGGAAATTTAGCTTACAGGTACTGCAAATATCTTTCCACTCCTGTGGAGTAGTACTCTGTTTTCAGATAGCAGTTTGAGATAAGCTTCATCAATTGGTTTTGTAATAGCAAGGTTGCATGTATACAAAATTGCATAATCAGGTGTCATTGTTAATCCTTTTATCTGCTCTTAATTTGTGTGTCCTAATGTCTTCATCACTGTAAACTATTTCAATTTTGTTAGAAACAAACTGTAGTGTACTGACTCAAATGATTGGGTTCCCCACACCCACCAGAGAGACTTTGTTGTGCCGGTTTTTGAAATCCCCAGATAATCATCAAGTCTGAAGTCGGTGCTGAGGCAAAAAGGTGGTTTATTCAGGTTAGCCTAGGTAACCCAGCCACCTCCCCCAGCCCAGCAGCCGCAGCCGAGGCTGCTAGGATCTGTAGGTAGGACAAAAAGAAGCACGAGCCAGAAGAGAGAGGGAGTCCAAGCCCCCCAGTTCTTATACATTTCAGGCTATTAATTATACAGTCATGATTTAGCAGGCTTCTATTGGTGGGTTTGTAACAAGCAACTTTCAAAAAGTGCAAATCCATGAGCTATTGGGCCGTGAATCTTATCAAACACCAGGTACCTCCTTCCTGAGGCGTGGTCTGCCTACGTGACCTGCCAGGTGTCCTGCCGGGTGTCACGTAGACTATCAGGCCTGAGGTTCACACAGCCCCCAGCCAAGCCATTAAGGCAGATTCACAAAAGGCAGAAAACGCCTAGGTTCTTCAACTTCACCCGGGTTCTCAGTTCTGGGCATCGGCTCTGCCTAGTTCCTGTCATTGCATACATTTCTGGAATTCACCTTGTAATTTGGGTGGGAGCTCCTTTGTTCTCTTGGTCTCTGCCTCTCCTTTTACCCCTCAAACAAAATAAAAAGTCAAAGAATACTAGTTAAGAAGCTTCCTCTCAATGAAGCTATAGTGTTTAGTGCCTTATATTTAAATAAAAATAAGGTAGCATATTTATAATGACCTTGATCTGCTTGAGTCTATGGGTCTAACATTATTTTGTCCACTTTTTAAATCTCTGGCTTGTATGAACATACTTGCTAGCATATACAAACTAATGAGGTTAGCTAGATTTCAAACTTAGAGTAACTAGGTGGAGAGATTGGTTTGTTGATTAAAGTTTATTTCAAAAAATACTGTAATGAGTATGAAATATATTGGGGGCATTTAGTTGCTAGGTGTTTTCAAAGCTCAGGACAACATTTTAAAACTCAGCTTGTACAGAAATTCAAAGTGTGATTTTGCTTGTTAGTGAAAATTGCAGTTCATCTAATTGTGTTAGAATAATCCCATGTTTTATTCAAGAAGCAAGATAGTGTTTGATGGTGTGGCTGTTCTTTTAGGAAAATTGTGACCTCAATTTACCACGTAGAAGTGGCAAGATTTTCTTTGCAAAGACTGCTTAAATCTTCCACAAAATCAGAGTTTTTTACATATGTATATATGTATTTAAGGCAAATGCATATACATAAACTTAACCTTTTTGGTGACATTAAACAAATCATCAAATGAAGACGGCACTAATTGGTTGAATCAAATCATTTTCTGCCTATGATTACACATCTTACACAGCACAAAGATTACATACATATGAATGAATGTGTATGCCTCATTTGGGTTCCCTTGCAATTTAAATATGCATGTTATTCTAACAGTTTTTCTATCTCATGCGTTTTATTTTTCTAATAGTTTATATGGCAGTGTACTTGACTATTTTTAACTTTTGCATTTGATACCAGGATAAGAGTAAAATATTCTACTAAAAATTGCTTTCATCTTTGTTGAATAGACAGTTATTTCACTTTTCAGTATCTATTGTGCCAACTTGGTGCAAAAATCTGCATTAAGTAATGTTTAAAATATGCAGCACCTAAATACAGTAATTGGTAAATACAACTTTTGTGTTTTAATGTTAAGACATTGTTAGGCCTCACACTTGTGTAAATGATTTCTCACGCCCTGTTTTCAGCCTTTCCATTTTAAGTTGGATAAGACAAAAGAGTAAACTATTCTAGATCCACTGAGTACAGTAAATCTTATTAAACTAGTTGTTGGCCAGGAATGCTTAAAACATTCTACATGCAAATTTGTCATGAATTCACCATTACAGCTATTGAGAAAAAAAGTTTCTGACCTCATTTATTAAGAGATCATTTGACCGTTCTGAAACATTTTAAACTGTGGGTGTCACATTTGAAAAACAATTGTTAATTCTTCATTAGAAACCATTGTCTTACTGAAAGTTATATAATTTCATGAAACTATGGTATCGCACGGTAATCATCTTCACAATTTATTTAAGATAAACCTCATTCATAATTATGTAAATTTGCTTTAAATTTAACTCTTTTACAAAACACTGTACAAGATTGCATGTTGAAAGCCCAAGAGTTAAAGAAAACATTAATTAAGGATACTAAGAATTATTTTACAATGGTCATATGAAAGCGCCAGCAACAATCACAAAATCACCACGGTATTATTTAAGCATATCATGATATTGTACATATAGATACTAATAGAAAGTCTAGCATCTTATTGTCAAGATATATTTAGCAGTTTCATGGGGGGGGTCTTTTCATTTGGAAATAGAGAGGCAGACTGCAGGATATCTTTACTTCCTGATATGTGAGACTAAATGTATATGTATGTTTATTTATATTTATATGTGTGGATATCTTATGTTTATGTATATTTATATATATCTTATATTTAGCATAGTTATAAGTTGTTTGCATAAAGAAATGGATTTATCAAAACATTCAGTAAGTACTTGAATGTTTTTAAATGTTTTTAAAAATGTTATATTGTGAAGAAAACATATTTCTAGGTAGAATCCTGATAGCTAGTTGTACTTAAAATGTGTGCTTATTCCTGCTAGTAGAAATACTGTTTACATTGTTCACATGACCAGATGACTTTAAAACATACATATATGTTCTCAATGAACAAAAAATATATAATCATTATTACATTAAAGTACATGAATCTTTGGCTTCCTATTGACTATAGAATTCAACATTCCTTCAATTGTATTTTTCTTAAAAATACCAAGAACGTTTTGCTTTTAAAAACTGTGGAGCTTGACCTCATTGCACAGTGAGTTTAGCCTACTTTGTAATGCCAGTACCTCATGTGAACGGTAGTTTGTACTGGCTTCTCTACCTGCAAGGCAGTCATTGCTGATGAATCTGGGAAAGCAGCATAAGATGACCCCCAACATTTGGACTGTAACATCCTATGGATGTCACAGAATTCCAGACTGCTGGCTTTGTCCTGGCTTAGCCATGAGTTTTCAGCCAGTTGGGCTGAATCATAAGGTTGGAATACTCTCTTTTTCTTTCTCTGCAACTGCTTTTCAAATAAATAAATTTTTAAAATTCTCCAGTTGGATCTTATTTCAGTTTACATTGTGTAAATGTATTATAGAAAATAAGCAATTTACACAGAGTTGTGAATTGTATGCTTGCCAATTTGTAATTCTTATCTCTGGATTTAATCAATAATGTGAAGGAGATGGGCATTTCTGTGCCCAGGCTACATCAGGTGTTTGCAAGCATGCATGTGAGTGTATGAGAGATACTGATTTCATTATTGGAAAGTGCTTAGTGCCCAGAAAGGAGAACTATCAATAGCCTGTATCATAAAATCAGAGCTACAGAGAAAGAATTGCTATGGAACTATTATTGCCATCATTGACACTCAATTCAAAAGATTGTTTATGGAAAACTACAGAAAGCTCTGGAGATGCAAATTTAATTTCTGCTCACATTCAGTCATCAATTTATATTATTGTCACTTAGTAAATGGAACTCCAGTTAATTATTTTTCTAATATGCTGTTAAAAGTATTTCCCATTATAATCTAAATAAATGGCAACTGATGTCAGAATTGCATTATGTTTATATTTGGAAATGTATTCAATTATGAAAATTGCTAATATATCAATTGAAGCCCAAAGCAACTACATGTTCTGGATTCTCATTAAAAAATTCAGTAACTCATAAGTCACTTAGATCCTTAGGCTGATATCTCTTCAAAATGAATGATGTCAATTTAATTCTATCGCTTACATTCTTTTGTAAAATACATATAAATCTCAGTGGGTTTCCCTGACTGATGCCCCCAAAACCACTGAGATGTAAAGGCGATAGTTCTTCATCTGAAGGAACCACTGGAGACAGTCTGAATGAGCATGAACATTCATTGCAAACCTAACAAAAACTTATATACACTAGGAAAGGGGAAGGCAGACAGGTATTCCCCAACAGTCTCCCCACAAAACAATGACACTTTAATTGGCTAAAAGGCATGGATATTATTCTGGAACTTCCAGACAAGTCATAGGTCACTTTCAACATCAACAGCTGGCAGATATGCCTACAGGCCACAGCTCTTCCAAGAGCAAAGAGACTGGGGTACAATCCACCACTCTTGCCTGCAAAATCAATGAACAGGCCAGGTTGAGGTCTTGGTTAGCTGAAACCCTTGTCAGTGCATTGCCCCAGGCACATGATGTGCCACGTTGTTCCTGATGTCTCACATAGGCTAAGCAGGCAGAGATCCAGAGACAATCTCCCACATATCAACATTCTGATTTCTATGTTTCATTACTGGTCATGATGGATACTAGATGCTGGTGTGCTAGGCTGTGATACTTATGCCAATGATCACACTGTCAGAGTAAACAAGAAAAGCCTGTTCCTCCTTCTACTCAAACACATCTTCACCTGAGCTAACGGGTTTAAGATGAAAGATATGTGCTTTATATGCAGGTTGGTCATGAGTCATGCACAGCACATAGGCTGGAAGGTATGACTCAGGTCACATTCAGCACATTTGGCTGGCATGTAGCTTAGGGGTCGGTCACATTTGACTTTGTAGAGTTTCTTATCAAGGAAGTCCCTGTACAGCCCTTCCAAGAGCAAAGAGATTGGAGTACAATCCACCTCTCTTGCCTGCATAATCAGTGGACAGGCCAGGTTGAGGTCTTGGTTAGCTGAAACCCTTGTCAGTGCGTTGCCCCAGGCACATGATGTGCCACGTTCCTGATGTCTCACGAAAGCTAAGCAGGCAGAGATCCAGAGACAATCTCCCACATATCAATACCCTGATTTCTATGTTTCATTACTGGTCATGATGGATACTAGATGCTGGTGTGCTAGGCCCTGCTACTTATGCTAATGATCACACTGTCAGAGTAAACAAGAAAAGCCTGTTCCTCTTTCTACTCAAACACATCTTCACCTGAGCTAACGGGTTTAAGATGAAAGATACGTGCTTTACATGCTACCACTTACTCTAGTTTTGAGACTATTTTCCAAAAAATATTTCTTGACCCCCTATTGTCTTTTATCTTCATTAATGAAGGAATGAAAACCAAGTGATGAGGAAACTGCTCACATTCAGCATGCCTGGTTAGTAGAACTTGTAAATTTCACATTTTGTCTTTCAATGTATAGGCTATATGTTTTAGGAAGACTTCATCTCCATTCATGTGTAAGCTAACGTTTCCAGGAAAAAAAAAAAAAAACAAAGGATGGAAAATTTAATCTGTCTCTGTAAACAAATGGATGGTCTCCAAACTCTGTGGCCATCTAGTGTGTAGTAGATGAATAGTGACAAACTGTCCTTTTAGCTACCCATCATTCATGTAATGAATTTCAGCTTCTACCTACATGCCACATAACCTAAAGAATGACAGGCTTCCCATTATAAGTGAAAAATTACCTTATTAATCACCATTGTGATATACTCAAGTTATTTATCATAATCATAAAAATGTAGCAAGTGTATAAATCAGTGGAATTTTTAAGGAACTGTAATGTCTAGAGTACAAAATTGGACTTTAGCTACTTCTACTACTTTATATTACAATTGGTTAAAACAAAAACTGTACCAATATCAATCATTTCACTTCAATGCAGGATTTTGGGCTGGGATAGTTGTGCCTCACTTCCATTGCATCCCTACTAGTTTAGGTTTCTGCTAAGGGTTCCCCTCCAAGTTTCCCATTGTTACCAGTTAAGATTTTTTTAGCTTGTACCTTCATTGTTTTACTGATACTAACTGAAATTTGAGATATGTATTGGTATTAATATATTTGCTTGGTCACTTGCCCAAAGACATCCTTAGTACAAAAATGGGTACTCATGAGGAAAGTGAATGATTTCCATTTTCATGCCATATTTTTCTCTTCCACAGCCAAACCTCAAATTGTTTTTTAAAGAATTATTCAATTATTTATTTTATTGAAAAGTCAGATTTACAGAGAGAAGTCGAGACTGAGAGAAAGGTCTTCCATCCACTGGTTGAATCCCCAAGTAGCCACATTGGCCAGAGCTCAGCTCGTCCAAAAACAGGAGCCAGGAACTTCTGCTGAGTCTCCCAAATGTTGTGGGTAAGGAGCTGATTAGAAGTCTCGTTAAGCTGAGCAGTAACAGAAAATAGACCTGCAGCTAAAAACACCTGGATGAATCTAACTCAGCTGCATCCTATTGTCCAGCTAAAGGACTAGGGGAGGCAGGGGGAGGGTATAAAAGGAGTACTAAAGGGAGCCTGGGGAGAGACTTCTACCCTCGCTGGTCTCCTGTTGGTGTTTCATCCCCACACTCTCTGCTCCAGCATTGCTGGTCAGAGCAAACAGCGCTTAACATGGGGCACAGCACGAAGGACACTCTGAGGGATCCCTGGATCTGCGAAGGTAAGTTTAGAATTAAAAGTTTTGCAGGAGCATAAGTAATTTTGCCCCCAGACCTCTCCCTGTCCAGGCGCACAAGGGATAATCTGAGGGACTCTGGAAATTTGGAGGCAAGCTTAGAATAAAACATTTTGCAGGGGCATAAGTGAAATTTATCATGGGGCGAGAACTCCCCGAAGTGCAGGAGACTGAGAGAGTCAGATCTGCTCCAGTCTCAAGGCACCGACATTAAGCTTAAGACCTCACAGAAATTCGTTGAAACCGTCTGTGACATATCCCCATGGTTTGCTCTCCTTGTAGCTGCCATTTTCCTCCGGCACTAAGTAAAAAATGCTTTTTCATCCCCTCAAGCGGTGTTTCAACACTTTCTTGAAAAATTATCCATAAGAAGGGGGAGGAAGCTGCAAAGCAGAGTAACACAGAGGGAACCCCAAACCAGGATAAGAAAGGAAAGGGAGCCACTAATCAGTGTAAGAAGGAATTCCAAACAAGATTAAGAAGACAGAGGGGACCCCAAACCATGGTAAAAAAAGGAACCCCAGAGGAGGGTAAGTCTGGAGAAACTTGGGGGAAGAGGATGGAAGTGAGTCTTGTGAGTATCCTCCACCAGTAGAGCCTGTGCCCATAGTGTGCCAAGTGCCACCTGTGCCATCAGCGCCGTTAAATCTGGGTGCAGCTGTGAAAAATTTACAGGAGCAACTTCTGTGTCCTCCAATTGAGGCAGGAACAGGGCAGGTACACTGCTGGGGCTTGCGTTGGACCCCTGCTTTTTCGTTCCCTTTCACCTGTGGAATATGCGTTACAGCTGTGCGTTACAGCAAGCGCAGGAGCAGGGAGACCGAGGCAGCTGCCTTGGCTAGGTGCTTTGCCTTCCCGCTGATTGAGGTAGAAGATTTTCTGCAAGGGCATAGAATCGAGCAACACATGTACTATCTTTTAGGGACATAAAAAATCTGAGGGATGCTGTAGCCATGTACAGCCCGTGGGCCCCCCTTTACCATTTTCATGATGGAAGCCTAGGCACCTACCTACTAGACCCCACCCATTGTAAGCTTGGCTGAATGCTTTGCTCTGATAGCAATTCTTGGGATGCTGATCTTGTTAGGCCTTCTATTGCTGACAGCTGGCTACTTGATTCATCCAGACTTCCATCACCTGACTAAGTTTTCTATTGCCTTGTCACCCAGTTTTTAAACATCTTTATAAATGAAGAAAAAGTCAAGGAAAAGATTTTAGGAAACTTGTTCTCTAGGCTTGCAAATTGTACCTTGGAAGGTCTTTTGTGTGTGATAAATGTTTAGCAAACTAACTTCATGTACATATCCATGGCAACTTCTAAGAATATTGATTTATTGAATATTGATCAAAGATTTTTGTCTCTTGTAACTCAGTTTCATTTGTGGTATTTTCAAAAATGAAATTTCATCACAAGTAATATGTGAATTAAACTCTAATGCACTATTAAATCATTTCTAGGTACAAGTTGAATTAATACAGTATTCATTGTATAAAAAGCATTTTATATGCTGAAGTAATTCTGGTCTTTTTGGCTGGTTATTAAATTTCTCACTGCTTTACATTGGTAAAGGTTTTGTATTTGTTTTGAAGGTATTTGATTTCCTGTCAATAACTGAGTCTAAAATGTGTTAACTTTAAAATAAAACCTTGTTTCAGATGTTCCAGCCATCTTTAAAAAGGCATCCAAGAATTCAAAAGTTTCAAATTCTAGGGCTTCCCTTGGTATTCTTAGGAGGCCTCAAGAATGCCAACAGATTAATCTGTTTTTTGGAGGCAGTAGATCAGGTTGATTGGATTATGTAAGATTACTACCAAACGGAGGAAAATTCTGTCATGTGAAAATGTTGTATACATTCATGGAGTTGTGAAGGTCTAATTTTAGTTTGCACGCTTTTAATCACTTAGCTCTACAGTTGTATCTGGTTGTTCACTACATATTCTTAGTATGGTTATATTACTGGGAAAACTAATTCAGATTTTCAGCTTTAATGTCATGGTGTTAATTTCCTCCTGTTTTTGTTTTGTGGCTTTTCATTTAAGGGGATATAGAAGCTGTGTAATGGAGACTGTCATATCTAGTAACATGTTATTTAAATTCCTGGCATTGATGAAGGGATGTCATAGCAGTGACGTTTTTTCCTTAGGGTCTTGGTTCAAGACTGTGTCCTGGATGGCTTTTCAGTTGCTTGTTTCTGGTGAACACTACTAAGCTTGAGAATAGTTTGTAGTCTCAAATCTTTGGGTGCACACATGTCTTAACGTTTCTTTTGGTACAGTTGTTTAACATTGTTACAATGTGTTACTGTCTGCTTATTGATCAGAGAATGTTCTAGCTTTTGTGAATTAAGTTTAAAGTTCCTATAAGCAATATTTTAAAGTGAGTAAATTCATCCATTGGTTTCATCAGCTATCTGGATCCTCAGCTGCAAACACAGGTCACATAATTTGCATGTCAATAAGAACAGGTCGCCTTGAGGCATGGCAATATGTGGATTCTGCAGCCACTTCCAGAGCTTTCTGATAGGATTGTAAAAGTAAAAACTGATTGACTTTGAGCAATAAGGTTACTAATTGACAGATTTCTTGGATTTATGTGACTTAAATTTAATAGGCTGTTTTAAAAATATTCGCATTAATATATATACATTTAAGTTTATTAACCTGTACTCCTGTCCTATTTCCACAGGCAGTAGGCATTTCAGATAAATGTTTTGTAAAGCTATTTGACAGCTGTCACTTCATACTGTCCCTGTAAGAGTAATGTGGTACCTCAGATCTAAGGCCCTGCTTTGATATGCTCAAGGCAAGGGCGTTGAAACAAGATACCAAGATCTTAAGAACATACTTAAATCAGAAGGGAATATACTACCCCTTGTGAACGTCTTAATTTAGCCTTATTCACCCTAAATTTGAGGTATGATTAGCTATAGCCCCAGACAAAATACTTGTTTCTCAGTTGATTTCAGATTTCAAAATTTTCAGAACTGTATTAAACCCCCCAAAATTTGCATTGCTAACTGTACTATTCAGGATTACCTTATTAAAACAAAAAGGAGTGCTATAGCATTTCCTGAGATCTTGTATTTATCTTAAAATTTCTAATATTGGATGCTGAAGGATGGTCAATTGCAAATTATTATTGGAATCGGTCTCTGGAGCAGAAAGTATACATGATGTGGAAGAATCTCGACAGGTCAGTGGCAAGGCCCAGATCCCGTCCTCATATGGGGGTGAGGATCGGTTTGTTTTCCCAGAAAACAAAAATGTTGCACGGTGGATTCCTGAGAAGCTTGTCCAGCAAGCTCCTGCTGCTGAGTCTTGAGAAAGCTTGTGTACTGGCCATGGTGATGGCATTTGAGTTGGAAGATCGACAGGACAAGCAAGAAACATGAAGTGAGTTGCAGTGAGGTCAGTTGCACCCTAGTGTGTTGGAATGGACATGGTGATGCTGTTATGCAGCTGCCCAGAATGGTGCCTGTGCCTGTCAGGGCTAAAAGACATCTGTTGGCCTGATAAAGCATAAGAGACTTTGGCATAACGGCGACCATTGTGGCCAGTACTACTGTGGCCTTGGCTGCCACATCCACAGCAGCAGTGATCCTAGAACACACTACAGCTACTGCAGAAATCTTGAACAAGCTTGCAGAACAGATGGCCCAAGTTGAGCAACAACAGAACTCTATTGATGAATACATGCCAGTGGGCATGCATACATACAACAGCATGTTGATTTGTTGGCAGAGCAGCAGTAGGTACTGTGGGATATGATCTAGGCCTCTTGTTCCTTATATGCCTTTAAGTGTGTGACAGCTGTGTGAGTGCTAAGTTTCCCAACCCTGGGAATGACTGCTTTTTTGCTACTGCGCCTAGATACTCCTAGCCATGGAACAGGGTACCATCCTCAAGTATGATTTACGCAGCTGCAGCAGGCAATGCGTTAAATGGCAGCCAGTGGTGGGTAAGATGGACTGGGCACTGACCAACCTAAGACGGGGGGGGGCTTCCTCATGCTATCAAGATTACCAATGATGGGTAAGGCTGAGCTGAGAGTCCACAACCTAAGACCGATGCATTCAAGTCTGCTATAAAACAAAAAACGGGTACCTGTTGTGGGCTATGGAGCTGATTAGCACTCTAAGCTGAGCAATAACAGGAAATATGCTTGTGGCTAAACACCTGGACTATTCAGACTCGGCGGCATACTATTTTTTTGGCTAAAGGACTTGGAGGGAAGAGAATAAAAGTAATAAAGGAAGATTTGAAAGACCAGCACTGATCTCCAGAGTTCCAAGGCTTTAGGCTGTCCTTGACTGCCCTCCCAGGCCACAAGCAGGGAGCTGGATAGGGAGTAGAGCAGCCAGGATTAGAACCAGTGCCCATATGGGATCCCAACTCATGCAAGGTGAGGACTTTGACCATTAAGCTACTACACCCAGCCCTTTTTTTTTATTAGTTATCTTAATAGTCCTAATTGATTAGGGTACAAAGGGTCCAAGGCTACAGGAAAATACCATTGTTTCCATGCTAATACATAAATGCTTATCAAATGATGGATGTGCAAACCAAAGTAATTAAATGCAATTTTTCATAAAATCCTTTCCATCTCTTATCTGTTGAAATAGAGAAAAAGGAATATTCATTTTCTGTGTTGAACATTGGAATTAAGAAACAGGAAGCTTTATGTGGTAAATATCCTATTTAAACTTATGGGCTCATTAAATCCAATATAGTGAACGAAAGCTGGTATTATGCATGAAGCATATTGATAAAACTATTGATAGAGAAAGATTTGAACTTTTCTAGTCACATTGATACTAAGATTGTCAGGGTACAGAGTCCAGACACAGTACTGTTGGAACCTGAGTTGTTCAAATGTATATGTACATATTTGAAATATTTATTCACTTATACCCAAAAGGAGCCTGGAACAATAGCCTAGTAGCTAAATCCTAACTGAATAACAAATTCCACACTGTGTGCACACATTTTAAAGTATCTTCATGATTTCATGTATTACTTTGTATCTGTATGCTTTTTTTTCCTTAACTAGCATCTAAATGTCTGAAATACTTACGCTGTTATAGCCCTTCAGTAACAAGTTCATATCATCAGTCTCTCCAGTCCTGGTAGAGCTCAGCTAAACCTGGATTGCAGAGCAGAGAATACCTGCAGAAGTGGAGATAGAGGGTTAGTTGGTCTGAAGCCCTGATGAATTTTTTTCTTAAATTCTTGGCAGTTGCTCAAAATGCAGCTCATGAAAAAGCTCTAATCAATGATTGATCATTAGATTTACTGCTTTCTGGATTTTTTTGCTTGTATTTTAACATAGTAACCCACAAATATGTACTTTTCCTATGTGGAGTTTCCACTTAAAAACTCTTAGGCCATTATTAACTGTATATTTATCACATCAAAAATTTTAACTTTATGGTGAAATTCTAAGTCATGTATCCTAGATTTATGAAATACACATTTCAATTATGTCTGAAGGTGCCATTGTTTGCAAGAAATTATGAACTGCGAATTTCTAACTTAATGTAACTGACTACCCATTAACCCAGGCAGTTTTGAGATTCCTTGCTATCTGCCCAGGGCTGGAGGAGGGGATACAGGCAGAGGCATGAAGGGTCATACCTGAACAGGACAGTAAATGGACCTCCCAAGCTCTCCAGCATGCGTTTGGACAGCATCTTCCCAAAGTGCAGTGATTTAACTGATGCTGGCAAAGTCTAGAGGTTTAATTTGAAAGCTAAAGCTTGGTAGAGGCCTTAAAGTGTTGTGTTTCTGGATGTCTTAGCTGTGACCAACAATGAGGCAGTGTCCAAATTTCTTTAACCTGCCATCTCTGCGTTGGTTGGACCTTGCTCCACTTCTATGCCAGTCATTCTAGGGAAAGGTGATGGAGGCCACTTAACTGTTCAGGCTTTACATACTCCACAGATAAGGGTCTGGGTCAGGGGTCTCTCCTACAATCTAAATTTGTTGTAGGACATTTGGGATTCAATTCCTTCTGCTTCCTCTGCAAGGAATGTGTCTCCCTCCATGCTAAGCTGTTTAGAGCTGTAGGAGGTATGTCACAGGCAACTTTCTTCCTACTTTAATACAACTTTTTTCTTAGTATGTTAAAACAAGCTACTATGTGATCCCACCCACCTTCTGTGGCTCAGGGAAAGTGACTTAGTACACCAGTAGTTAAAACCAGTGGCTCTTGGAAGAAAATCGTAGGCACCTTTACTTGGACATTGTCTTGCTCTGCTTTTCCATGGAAGTTTTAGATCCATGGAGACACCAGATTATCACATGGCTTTTCCCCACCTTTCTGCTTGTCACTGCCTGCTATATAGATGTGATACCTTCAAATCAATGTAAAGTTACCTGTTAAATGTTCTGATGGAAAATCCACATTTGGAATTCCATGGAACATGAGGGAAGAGATTCGATACGATTTGGGCCAACAGAAGTGATGCTGTGTTTGAGAGTCATCTGTTTTCTCTTCCAGAGATTGAAGCTAAGTAGGAATGTTTCTGTAAACCACACTGCTGTCATTTTTAGGATTTTTAGGATTTTTCTACTTCTGTCAAAACAGGAGCTTATCTGTGGGCCTTAAACCTATAGTAGCATCTTATGTCCTCATTCTAAGAGTATTTCACAGTAATTTCTGGCAAAGTAGATATGGCAAGATCCACTCTGGCCACAAACAGCATGTTATATAATTGCTTTGCACATTTTCTGTGGCTAATTTAAATTTTGTATTCTTTGACCAACATATCCCTGATACCAGACATATATCCCAGCCCTTGGTAATGACCATTGTACTGTTTCTGAGCTTGACTATGAGCTTTGAAGAATGAGTGGGGCTGTGTGGGTATTTGTACTACTGTGTTCACTTTTTTTACTTCATCAAAAAACTTTCCTGGAACTTGTACTTGTTAGTATGCCATTGGATATCAGCATAATAAACCGATTTTAAAAAATGGAGATTTTAAAAATATACAGTAAGAGTATTTTTCATTTTATACCTGGCTTTGACTCAAAATCAAGATGTTGAGTCTTTACAATCCTGATTTTCCCATCATATATCAAGATGAATACACAAGCTGTTTCTTGTCCTCACCAGTGCCTAAACTAGAATGTGAAGCAATGACTATTGTGAGATTCCATTTCTTGATCAGATCAGAAAGTCATTTTTGGAAACATTGACATGTTACTTACCAGATTTCCCCATAATGTCTCAAAATTGGATGTGTGATGTGAAAGTAAAAATTTTGTTAGAATTGAAGGAAATGAGTGGATAATAGGAAAGTAAACATCCTACTCGGTCCACATTTTCTAGCTGCACTAGCTCGTGTAACAATTTTCTTAGGCCATTATTTCTTCCTTTTTTGGCAGCACTTGGAATATTCTTAATTTTTCTCACTTTTTATGAATCTGTTCCTTAAAATTAAGCTTTTAGAAATGGGACCTGTGTGATATTCAAATAATGGAGTAGAGACTCAATAAATGTTGGCTTAATGATTCTACAAAAAGTATTTACTAATGTATATTCTACATTCCCCTAATAACACTTTATACTCTTGTAATGTATGTCAATTCTTGATCCATCTGGCAAAATTGAATTAAATTAAATCTCTACCCAGAAACTATTTCATTTTGCTCCAGAAAACTAAGTCTGCAGCATTGTCTGAGTTCACCTGCATTACACTATAGAGACCTCACTGCGTCTAATACCTTCTTATGTTCTTCTCCTTGACCGGTGACTTACAATGACATCAACAGCTGCTTGCTCCTAGAAAATGTGTGTCCATATGCAAATGTTACATAGCATAAGCCTTCAGGAATGTATGGTAGGACTGGGCTTCTTTGGATTTCCTCAAGTTGTTGCAGCCGTAGGGTTACTGGGCAATATAAATGGTCATCAGGATTTTAGCAAGTTTATGGAAAATAAGACTGCTTTTTTCTAACCTGACCATAAATCATGCTGTGTTGGTCTCCCTATTCTAGTAGAGAGACCTAATCCTGTGCTGAAAATGGAACAGGGGTAAAGATGTATTTTTCAGTGGGGGAATTGTCAAGGTCACATGAAAGTATTTCTTACGTGACAAACATTCTTATAGGGATTAGGGCAATCACTATGCTTCAATCTACCTTGTCGTTAACTCTTAACATGTCCAGGAGATTTTTCTTTCAGTTTTTCATTAGTTACATTGCATTATGACAGTTTCATAGGCTCTGGGATTCCCCCAGCCCCTCTTCATACCCCCCCCCCCCCCCCGTTGTAGATTCCTCCACCTTGTGTTATAGACCAACTTAAGTCCAGAGTCTTTCTTTGCAAAAATATACCAAGCATAATGTCCCACATCTTATTGTCCAGATAAATTGAATGGTTTCTTGGAGACCATCTCCATTCTAAATTTAGAGCTGGCAGAATATGATCCCAATCAATTGAAAGCCCCAGCACATCATCAATTTACAACACTATGCAATTAGCTGACATGGAATTGAATAATCAATATGTAAAAACCATGCAAGTTCTTAACCATATCCTGTGACTACTTCATTGACATTTCATTTTTTGTTTATACACAGAACAAGCTGCTGTACACCTTAAAATGGCTATAGGGTACTATTCAGCTATCTCGTGTCTATTTTCATTTTAGTCTTTAGCAGTTTATAGTGTTGAAGCATTTTGCTGAACTTGGCAGATTTTAGGATAGTCAAAGCTGGCTTATAAATCTAACAAGGCATTTGTCAACAATTGAGTTGCAGAAGTTTTAGCAGGGGTGTGCAGAGAAATCCTCAATATCCTAGCGAGGCATAACTAATGTTTGTGTCATACCTAGTAAGGTATATGTGGGTCCACGCTTAAAGTTATCCGTCTGGTTCTACACTTTCCTTGTATTTCTTTTTTTTTTTTTTGAGGGGCCGCCTCCGGGGCAACCCTGATGGTCATTGGAAGAGGGTAGGGATCCAAAGTCGAAACTAAGTAAGGACCAGAAAAAGCTCTTCTCCCTAGCCCCAAAGGAAGTTTACTGTTCTTCTGTTTGTGCAGACCACTCAGGGCTTCTGGCTGCTGTTCTGATCTTGGATCATGCAAGGAAGGATCTGGGCTTCTTGCATCGCATGTGGTAGATCCGAAAGGGTGTGGATGACCTCAGAGTTCTCAGCCTCTGAAGACACTCCAATTCCCCATGTTCTCCTAGGAAGTTGCGATGTAGTCCTTGGTGCCTGTCCTTAGTGAGAATCCGAGAATCTTCAGGGTTGGGATATAAGCCTCCTCCTGTCCACCAGCTCCACTCTGGGGGGCCCCCCTCTGCTCTATACACATGACCTCCTGTTAAGAGGTTGTCAGGATAGCTCTTGATTCCCCCTATGTTTTTGTAGTTAAACAGATTCGAATTAGTACTAGACAATAGTTAATGAGTTTCTTGTTGTATTCCTGATAGGTTATACTTCACGTGTTACTCCCACCTTCTTGGGAGATGAAAAGCTTCTCTGCTCTCCCGCCCCCATTTCTGAATAGCTTAGGGTGTTAAAAGTATATTGTTGCAAAAACATGGAAGCAACCAAAATGTCCATCAGCAGAAGATTGGATAAGAAAGCTTTGGTTCATCTACTCCATGGAATACTACTCAGCTATTAAAAAAAACCAAAATCCAGTTCTTTGTGGCTAAATGGGCCCAACTGGAAACTATAATGCTAAGGGAAAAGAGTGAATCCCAAAAGGTTAGATACCATATGTTTGCCTTTATTTAACCTGTAGTTTTTGTTTTATTTAGTTTTTTTGAACCTGTCATTGATACCGTCTCAACCCATGTGTTTTGAAGAATTGAACTTGCATTATCTTTAAGATATTGTTTACTCAATACTATGTCAATTAATTCTATAACATTGTATATTGTTGCTGATGTTTAGTTGGGGCTTTTAACTGCCTGGAACTTCACTGTTAGCTCTACCTTCAGACCAGAGAAGGTCTCCCCAAGAAGCCACTGAACTTATCTGGACAATAAGATGCTGGACTTTATGCTAGGTATATGCTTGCAATGAAGGAATCTCAACTGAACTTGAACTGTGGTTATGCAGCAAGGTGGAATAATCAACCATGGGGGGAGGGTTGTGGAAGAGGTGGGGGGAATCCCAGTGCCTATAAAACTATCACATAATAAAAAGTTCCCTTATTGCCAGGGAACTTGAGCATTTTTTCATGTCTGTTTGCCATTTGGGTTTGTTCCTTTGTGAAATGTCTGCCCATTTCCCGTGCCCATTTCTTGAGTGGTTTATTTTGGTGTTCTGGTTGTTACGGAGATCTTGGCATATCCTGGAGATGAGCCGTCTATCACCTATGTAGTGTGCAAAGGTCTTTCGTTCTGTGGTTTGCTTTTTTTACTTTGTTACCCTTGCTGTACAGAAGTTTCTTAGTTTGAAGTCCCATTTGTTTGTTTTGGACCTAATTGCTAGTGCTTTTGGTGTCTTTTTAGGAAGTCAGGTCCTACACCTAAATCTTGCAGGGTATTTCCAACATTTTCTTCCAAGAGTTTGAGGGTTTCTGGGTGTAGGTTTAGGTCCTTTATCCTTGTAGATTTGATCTGGGTGTATGGTGAAACATGTGGGTCTACCTTGTTTCTACAGGCTGTTAACCAGTTGCCCCAACAGCATTTATCGAAGAGACCTTCCCATTTGCTTGGGTTGTCTTTTTGTCAGATTATGTTCCCTTGTTTCTATTCTCTATGGATCCTCCTCTCTGTGCCAGTACCAGGCTGTTTTGATAACCACTGCCCTATAGTATGTCCAGAGTTCAGGGACTGTGATTTCCCCTGTTAACTTCCTATTCTTCATGATGGCTCTAGCTATTTGTGGCTTTTTCGGTTTCCAAATGAACCTTTGTATCATTTTTTCCAGTTCAATGAAGAATGTTTTGGGTAATTTGATTGGGATTGTGTTGAATGTATATATTGCTTTTGGTAGTACAGACATTTTAATGATACTAATTTTGCCTATCCAGGACCATGGGATGTTGCTTCACATTCAGTTTCTTAGCTTTTCTAGTTAGATGCATCTCTTGTAGGCAACAGATAATTGGGTCCTGTTTGACACAATGTGTTAATCTATGTCTGACTAATGAATTTAGGTCATTTGTGTTAAGAGTTAATATTGAGTGTGATTTTTGTCCTGCCATGTGTGTTTTTGTGTATGTTGGTATCTAATTGTCTTTCCTTGCTTGGATTTTAGTGGGGAGGTCTTCCCATTTGCCATCCTTGCTTAGGTTGGCTTCCTTTTTCTCTGGGATTAGCAGATTTCTAAGGAGATTTTGTAGGGCTGGTTTTGTGTTGGCATATTCTAGTTTCTCCTTGCAATGAAAGTATCTAATTTCATTCTCAAATACAAATGAGAACTTTGCTGGATACATTATTCTTGGTTGACAGCTGTTCTGTTTCAGGGATTGAAAGACTTTATTCCATTCCCTTCTTGCTTGGAGCATCTGTTCTGAGAAGTCAGCGGTGATTCTAATGCTCCTGCCCCTAAATGTAAGCTTGTCTATTTCGTGCTAGTCTCAAAATTCTTTCTTTGTATTCGTTGGAGGGGAGCTTGAGTATCACGTATTTGGGTGAAAATGTCTTGGGGTCAAATCTGTTGGGTTCTCTGACCTTCCAGGATTTGGGCTGGGTTCATGTTCCAAGCATTTTTGGAAGTTCTCCTGTGTAATTTTATTGAGCACCGGTTGTATACCTGTCTATCTTCCCCTCCTTTTGGAAGGCCTATAATTCTGATGCTGAACTTGGTCGTTCACTTCCTGCATTGCCTTTTTGGCCTTGTTCAAATATTTCTCCAGTGGATAATCTGTCTGCTTTCATTCTGGGAATCTTCCAATTTGGATATCCTGTCTTCTGCTGCATTAATTCTGTTGGATAGTCTCTCAACTTTGGGCTTCAGGTCAAGGATCTCATTTTTGACTAATTTTGTTTCTGTGATCATGTGGTTTTTGAATGCCATAAGTTCCTCCCATCGTTTTCATTGTCTCTGAAGAGTTTTATAATTTCTCTGAACTCCTTGTCTGATAGGTTGTCAGTTTCTTCATCTGTAATCTCTGCAATTGACCAGGCCTTTTGGTGACTTTTTGGGGTGGCACTGGCTCCTTCTGATTCATTTATTAACTGGTGACCTCATTTCATGTCTATGTGATCTAAGCTTTGCTGGCTTCAAATCCCTGACCTCTGCTGCCACCTGGTGGGTGACCCAAGGTCTTGCTATCGTAGATTTTTTCCCTTTGTGGCACCAGGTTCCCCTCCCCCTACTTCAGGCTGCGAACTTGTGGGCTGTTTAAAACAGGGTGATATTTATGGTAGCTTTTGGGTCTCCCTTCTGTGGGGATCTCCTGGCCCTGGGATTGGTGCCGCCCAGTGCTGGGGAGCTCCAGTTCCCAGGATCACCCAGGCTCTTGGTTTCTGTGCCTACTCGCCCTCTCCAGCCCATCTGCCAGGTTCTAAGCCTGCCCAGGTCTGAGCCAACAGCTTGGGCACCTTTCACCGCATTTTGTTCCAATTTCCTCCTGCTAAGGGCGGACACTTCCCTGTGTTAGCGACTCACTGAGGTCTTTGGCATTTGTTTTGCTGCCGTGTGCTGCCTTCCTCAGTCCTGGTGACACTGGGGGACTTGCCACAGTGTTCCCCACGTTTCTTTTCCTCTCTTGCTTCAAATTGCTCCCGTCCCTAACTTTGAGGACCCTCAGTCACATAGGTCTAACCCCATCGGCCATCTTGACTCCTCCCTCTCCAGGAGGTTTTTCATTACTCCAGTTCCCTATCCATTTTTTTCCTTGTAACATTTTCAGGTGCAAGGACTGAATTTTATTTTTATAATATACATATGTAGATAAAGCTGTATGCCTTTTCAAAGTTTGACTCCTTAGATATTACTCATGTCAATCTGAACATTTACAATGTTCAAATACATAAAATACGAGAAGTATAATGGTTGCTAATACATTGCACCTTGGATAATCGGGCATAACCTTTCAGTTGTTAGATCAGGATCACGTCTGCTTTCTAGAGTTGTACTGATGTCTCTTTGCCATATACTGTAATCATTCCTTTTTCTAAAATGGTGGTGGTTTCGTGTAAAACTTCGTGTGCCCATAGATTTCAGAAGTTGAAGATAGTGTAAAATGAAAATAAAAATCTACACTGCTTATCTTCTCGACCTATTCTCATTTTCCGAACTTTTCTGAAGGCTGCATATGGCTTTGTGAGCACAGCATTCCTGTGCCATGTCTTTGACTCTCCTGTCCTCTCCAAGGAGGACCCTGTGATTGCAATGGACCCACTCAAGTCATTGAGAATCATTTCTCATCTGAAAAACCTTATATCTGCAATGCCTTCTCTTTGGTATGAATCATATATTCATCTGTAGCCCCCTTGGGAAAAATGGCAGAACAAACTGAACTCAGACTCTTGGAAGCTCTGTTAAAAGTTAATGCCCATACATTTCTCAGTGTGCCTTTGTGTTTGAATGGTTCTATGAATCATTGCCTTAGATCTTTCCTAATAGCAAAGGGAGTTCTTTTCCGTTTTGTTAACAAGCAAAATAATTAACAGGAAACAAAACCAAAATCTTAAAGTTGGAATAGCAGTAAGTCAAACGGCTGCTGGAGTTCAGATGTACCTGGGGTACATGCTTCCTCATAGCAAGGCAGGACATAGGCACATGACTTCTCTGCATCTTAATGGTCCTATGGTGTTAATTCGTCATTTTGTTGATACAGTATATCATATTTATTTGTACATTAACACATCCCTACATGCCAGGAATAAATCCCACTTGGTGCAGGAGAATGATTCGTCTGTTTGACATTCTTAGATTTTGTTGGCTAATATTTTGAGGACTTTTGTATCAATGTTCATCAGTCTAGAGTTACTTTTTTAGGGTGTGTCTAGCTGGATTTAAAATGGGAATTTTCATAAGCATGTAATACAAGTATGAAATTTCAGGTCACAAAGTAATAGATACCTGCATTAGAGTATGAAAGTGATTAAAGGTTCACATCCCGATAGCAACGTGAAACATGGGTAAGTTCTATGGCCTTCACGGTTTCCTGAGTCCTTTCTGGAAAGCTTTCATTATAATTTTCCTTTCATCTCAAACAATTTGGTATAAAATTGTAAGTGGCATATCATATGTTCCTATGTGAGTAAATTGATAACTTTCTGAATGATTCTTCTCACATTTTGAAGATTATATATTTTGCAAAAATAAACATAACATAGTGATTTCTGAATGTTCTCTAGATAGGACGTTAATTACGAAAGTAAAAATCCTCTTTAAATACCATAGCTCACAAATCCTGTAGCTTATTTAACCACAAATGAAGGTATGCCAGAATCTAAGCCTTTATGCAGTCCTCTGAATGTATCCATAAATTGTTTTCATTATTAATCCAACTGAATCAATATTTCACCCAAGAATAAGTAATGAAGAAGAAATGAGCTTTGGAATCTTTGTATCAAAAATCCTTCATGTACTTGAGGCGGATTCATTTCTGAGTTTCTGCATTGTCTGATTTACAAGAGAAATAACACATTAACATGAATTATCAGTCACTTGACGATGCATAACTCTTAATTACTAAGTTTATATTCAGATGTTGTCATTACATCCTAAATACTACCAGGATGAAATTCAAATGTTATATTCCTATTACAGTTAAATGTTTACAATGATTGAACTATGGAAATTGTGTAGTTACACTAAGCAATAAAACTATGAACTTAAGTGTTTACCAAGCAGAATTTGTTACTTAACTGAAACAAGGAACATTTAACTTACATAGGAAACCTTTGCTTTCTCTTTAAATTAGCATATTTAAGTTAATTCTGCAATGTTACAAATGAAGTCTATTTTCTGGGATGACAAAATGTATGGAAATCATAGTCATTAATAGAAAGCCAGCAGTTATTTGCAATTTTTGACTTGAATAGGGTTATGCTGCTACAATAACCTAATACAGTTTATGGTACCTCATGGTTCCCACACAGAATTTCTGTAAAGCAAAGATATACTAAAATAGTAAGAATCACATAAATGGTGACCGTTTTCTAAAATTAGTGTGGTTGCACTGATTTTCATCTAATAAGTCTTAAGAAATGCAATGAGCTCATTTGTCTTATTGTTAATGTGTAGGTGGTTTAACAAGTGTTTTCACATCATGTGTGCTTTGTTAGATGTTAAGTTTCTTTTTTTTTCCTAAGTGGCATCATTAAAATAGAATGCTAGGTGCCCTGGGGAGACGTTCACAGTTCTGTATAAATATAAGTGAAAATTCACAGATGTTACCCAAAATTTCTAAATGTATGCTTCCTTCTGACGTCCTAGATAAAAACAGATTTTCAAAGTATTTTCTGAGTTCTTAGTGATTGATTCATTAAAACAAGGAGGGGAGATTGAAGGATGGAGAGATGGAAGTTTGATTATCTTAGAATTATCTTTATAGACTCTATGGAACTTTGAATATTTTTTCAAAAAGCTAGAGCATTAAAAACATATTGATAAAATGCTTTTTGTAGCTGTAGAATTAAAGTTTATTGATAAAGACAGCGTGACTAGGTCTTTATAACATAGGTGAATTCAGACTCCCTGCAACTACCTACTAAACTTTGGAATTCAGATGCATAGAATTTCACTCATTTTTTACTTAAATACAGTATTTTTTACAATATGTCTGGTACATCTCTGCCTTCGTCACTTCTGTTAATCCTTCCTCTTCTCCCTTACTTCTCTTATAGTATTAAAATAAAGCTTCTGCAAACCCATTGTGGGAAACACTGGCTGGATCTCAACGTTACCCTAAATTATATGTTCCCTTATTTCATTGACTAGAGCAAACCATTGGACTTACTACTTAAACATATTGGTTTTCTAACTTTTTGTCAATTAAGGTACATTTAAGATCAGATTGCGGTACGGAATCATGTTTTAAATCTATTCTTTCAGTTTGCAAATGGCTAATGTTCCATAGTTGGCTTTTCAGGTTGTCTGTCTAGTGTGCAGACACATAGAACCTCTTGCGATGGAAAGTTTTAATCTGTTTCTATTACTGTGGTCATTCTAGAACTTAGACATATTCATATGAACATAAGGCATTTGTGTGCATCATAAATCCATAGTTTGATTATTTACTAATTAGATTTGCAGCTTTTCTAAAATTCATCAGTCTGAATTTACTTTTCTGTACAACTTAAGAATATTAACATTTAATTGCCTGACAAAGAACTCTGGGATGTGGGCCTGGCAAAATGGTCTAGTGGCTATATCCTTGTCATGCACACACTGGGAAACCCATATGGCCACTGGTCCATATGGATACTCCACTTGCCATCCAGCTCACTGTGGCCTGGGAAAGTCGCAGAGGATGACCCAGGCCTTGGGACCTTGCACCTGTGCAGGAGATCCAGATGACACTTCTGGCTCCTGGCTTTGGATCACCTCGGCTCCAGCAGTAGCAGCCACTTAGAGTAAACCAATAGTGTTGTCTCTCTTCCCTCTGTAAATCTGCCTTTTCAAAAAGTAAATAAAATTTCTTAAGTTCCCAGTTTGTCTCACATGTAAGATTAAAAACTAGACATTTTAAAGGCTATAGCAACTTAAGAAAATCTAAGCACTACTTTGGAAAACATGACAGGAAAAGAACGAATAATAAGAACCAGCACTGTAGCCTATTGTTAAAAGCCCTCATCTCACATGTCCCGATCCCATATGGGCACTAATTCTAACCCTGGCAACCCTGCTTCCCATCCAGCTCCCTGCTTGTGCCCTGGGAAAGGAGTCAAGCATGGCCCAAAGACTTGGGACCCTGCACCTGTGTAGGGGACCTGGAGGAAGCTCCTGGCTGCTGGCTTTGGACTGGCTCAGCTCCAGCCATTGTGGTCACTTAAAGGAAAATCTGTGTATTGATCAACTCCATCAGGTTTTCCAATAAAAATAACATGAATCTTTATAAAGAATAACAAATATTAATACCAATTACACCAAAATTCTGATTTTTCATAGGTTTAAATTCTGATCACTGAATTTTAGAATTCTTCACATTCAAAGTCATTACGTCTTTTTCTATTGTACACAAAACCTTTTATACTAGGAACAATTTTAGATACTTAGACTCCAAACTTCATCAGTTATCACTCCACTCGAATCTAAGATTTTTATTGCAAAGTTAGATGTACAGAGGAGGAGAGATCTTCTGACTAACTCCCCGAGTAAGAGCAACTGCCAGTGCTGTGCCGATCCGGAGCTAGGAGCCTCCGCCAGGTCTCCCACATGGGTACAGGGTCCCAAAGTTTTGGGCTGTCCTGGACTGCTTCCCCTGGCCACAAGCAGGGAGCTGGATAGAAGTGGCGCCCATATGGGATACAGATGTGTTCAAGGAAAGGACTTTAGCCACCAGGTCATGCCCCTGGGCCCCATCTCAAATTTCTAATTAACAAGTATTAGGGTTTAGTTTTGCCACTTTTCTGAATTTATGAGACCTATACAGGGAGTGTATGTAATTAAGCAGTAATGCAAGGACTTAGTAACTCACAGCAAGAAAGGCAGTTTCTAAGAAAAGTTTCCTTAATCTGTTGCAGGAAGAATATGGAGATACTATTTGAACACAAGTTTTTGAGACATTTAATCAATTGCAATGATACTTTCTAACACTAGCATCAATTGAAAAGCACCACTCAGACAAAGCAGTTGGCTATTTTATGTAGAATTTTAATGAAAATTTGTAAGTTGTGACTAGAGATTATAACTCGCAAGGAGATCGAGTTTTGAGGGTTCTTTATCTGATGAGCATAAGCCAATCACTGACCCAGAAGTGGTGCAAAACAGGTGTATACTGCAGAGTACAGGCCAAAATGCAATTACTGCTTAATTCCTAATCTTTGCAAGTGGCACAGATTCTTAAGCGTTAAAATTGAGTGAGCAGTGTATGCTCAGGTTGTATCCAGGTAACTGTCTTGTTTTCAATCTTCTCCTTTAGTTGTACAGTGTATCATTTTGGGAGCTTTGATGGGAGAATGGGCTGTCATCAGTGAGCTAGTGGCTGCTTTTTGCTCAGCGACTAGGGTTCTTGAAGAAATTTATATTGTAAATATGTGAGTATATTGGACTTTAGCATTTAAATACTTGTCAGCTGTTGCTTTACTTGGATGTACCATATACTACAATGTTAACCAGCAAATGGAAGGCATCTGTCTCTCCTCTAAAAATCTTACAGGTAAAAATAAACCATAAAAAATAGGTATTAGTCTGTGAGATCATCAAACAGCAAAGATCACCACAAAGTACTTTCAAAATTGGAGTATTGGTAAATATCTGAACCAGTAGTTCTCAGATATGCAACAGAAGTGTAGCAACTGTATAATATTAATGAAAGAATATTAAAGCTACCAGTTTTTAATGTCTAATGACAGTCAAAAGGAATATTTGGAGGAATATCACTGAAGTTTTATTGTATTGACCAGCAACTGTAAATGCTAGTGATCCTAGGGAAACTTCACAGGTAACTCTTAAAAGTGACATAGTGTAAGATATTGATACTCTGCTTCAAATTTCAATCTTTGCTGTTTCCTATTCAAATTGTGAGTTTTAAGTATTATCATTTTACTTTTGAAATATATATTTTAATTTTGAATTATGTGGTACAACTTTGTATAGACTGATATCCCCCCCCCACAAACTCCCACCCCCGATTTTCCCTATAATACTACAATGTGTAGTCCTTCATAAAGAATAATTTTATTAGTCTCAAGTGTACTGACATTGTTGGTACAATGTCACAATCCAGCATCCCATTCTCTACCCATGTCCAACAGTTTCATTGGGAATCCATCTTTTGTCTAGATGTAGGGATGCATGATACATTATACCCCCACATCTGGATATGGTAGACCCCAGTACATGATATATTTCCATAATTGAAGCCATGGAACAAGGCCAAAGACGGGTATGAGTTAGAACAGCTACAACAACCTGAACAAATTATAGCACCATGAAAAACCACTCCACTGAGTAACAACATATGGGTGACTGAAAGGAAACAGAAGTCTCGGGAAAAATGATGCCACCATGTAGTCCATGAGCCAGCAATGAATTTGACAAGAGATTATTTGGAATAAATAAAACTGAAGTGTAAAATATCAAAACACATGGGATACTGCCAAAAAGAAACAGTATGTTTTGGATTGTTGAAGTTACACTTTCCATGCTAGGCCCCTTATATAAGTGAGAACTTAAGTATTTTGTGATTGGCTCATTTTATTGAACATAATGGTCTCTAGCTGCAACCACCTGGTAAATAGAACAATTTCACTCTTCATAGCTAAAATATTCCATGGAGTAGATTTACAATTTCTTTAACCACTCTTTTTTGGACATCTGGATTGTTCCCATGTCCTTGCTATTGTACTGTTTTGCAAACATACGATTGCAGATCCCCTTCTCAAATGCAGAGTTCATTTCTATTTGGGATATTCCTAGGAGCGGGATAGCTGGGTCATATGACAGGTTTATTTCGAATTCTCGAAGCACGCTCCATACGGATTTCTACAGTGGTTGTATTAGACTACACTCCCACCAGCAGTGAAGGAGGGTGCCTTTCTCACCACATCCACACCAGCAGGTGTTAGCTGAGTTCTGAATGTACATCAGTCTCACTGGAGTTAAATGGTGCCTCAATGTAGTTTTCATTTGTATGTCTCTGGCTAGGGAGCCTGAGTGTCTTTTCATGTCTCTTAGCCATTTGAATCAGTTCTTTTGAAAAAGTCTATTAATTTACTTTCCCCATTTTTTCCACAGGCTTTTTTTTTATTGTCCATGATTTTCTGAAGCTCTGTAAATCCTGCATATTAGTCACCTATCACTTGTGTGCAAAAATTTTCTGCCATTCTGTTCGTTGCTTCTTAGTTCATTTTCTTTGCTGTACAGAAGCTTTTTAGTTTGTAGTCCCATTTGTTCATTTGGGCTTTGATTGCTTTTGCTTTTGGAGTCTTTTCTAAGTCTTTTCCTGTTTCTATATTTTTGAGTGCTTATGTTTTCCTTTCATAGTTTGATGGTTTCTGGGTGGAGATTTAGGTCCGTGATTGTTCTAGAGCTGGTTTTCATATAATGTGACAGGTGTGGGTCTTGCTTAATTCTGTAAGCTGCCACCCCAGTTGTCTCAACAGCATTTGTTGAATAGTCCAAGATTTTTGCCTAGATTGTTTTCAATTTTCTTGTCAGATTAGTTGACTATACATGTGTGGGCTCCCTTCTGGTGTTTCTATTCTGTTCCACTGGTCTTCTTTGTTTTTGTACCAGTACCAGACAGTTTTGATAACCACTGCTCTGTAGTATGTCTTGAGGTCTGGAATTGATTCCTCCTGCTTTGATTTCTATTTGTCAGGATAGCTTTAGCTATTCATGGTCTTTCATGATCCCAGATGAAAATGGCCGTTACTAAAATATACAGATTCAACGCAATCCCAACATTCTTTTCAGAAATAGTTGTGAATTTTCTTTATCTGTGTCAGAAACCAGTGTTCTAGCTAATTTAAATAAAGACCATAGAAAGAAGTGTTATTAGGGGCTCATGGAAAACAGCAAGTATCCAGGAATATCTTGACCTATTTAGTAACTAGTTTGCTTCATTGAAGCACAATAAAAAATCATGAAACCTGATGTTGTCTTTTATCCTTAGCCCAGAAAAAAGCAAATATGTCCAGTTAGAGACCACTAAATCCTTATCCAGGAAAGAATTGAAATTTCCCCAAATTTAAATGTAGTTCTTTTTCACTTGTCACAAGTAAGTTGCTAAAAATGATGGCTTCCTTCTCTGGGCTTGTAATTCCTTCCCTGCATTAGAGTTGCTAGGTGAATTTGCAATCTCTTTACTGCCTTTGTGTTTCCCTCAGAGGATTAAAAGATTTTCTTTAAGATTTACTTACCTTTAATGCAAAATTAGATATACAGTGAGGAGGAGAGACAGAGAGGAAGATATTCCATCCAATGATTTACTTCCCAAGTGACTGCAATGGCTGGTGCTGCACCAATCCAAAGCCATGAGCCAGGAACTTCCTCCAGGTTTCCCACGTGGGTGCAGGGTACCAAGGCTTTGAGCTGTCCTGTCTTGCTTTCCCGGGGCCCAAGCAGGGAGCTGGAGAAGTGGAGCTGCTGAGATTAGCACTGGCACCAGTATGGGACTCCAGTGTGTTCAAGGCGAGAACTTTAGCCTCTAGGTCTCCACGCTGTGCCCAGAGGAATAGATTTTTAAAAACGATTACGATACTCTCAATCAGATCTTGTAGAGCACTATCAGCAGTATATTGATAGAGTGCCACCAGGCATCTTTAGTTTTATAATAGATGTTTCTCAGCTCATGTGAAGTCCTTATACCTATTTATGTAACAAAAGTGTTTTTTCTTAAAGATTTTGGGAGAATTGAACATCCTTTTAAGAGTATACCTAGGGATTTTATTAGACTCTTTGTGATTAACACCTCTTAGAAAATTGGACTATCTCACTTTTAAGTTGTGATTGTTCTATATTTGAACAGGGAGATGATTGCTATAAGGAGAATGCTGGGGCCAGTTTTGTGGGTAAAGCCACTTCCTGCAATGCTGTTAGCCCGTTTGGGTGTCAGTTTTGTCCAACTGCTGCATTTCTGATACTGCTCCCTGGTAATGAAGAAAACGGCAGGTAATGACCCAAGTACCCAGGTCCGTATAACGTATGTGGAAAACCCAGAAAAAGCTGCTGAGACCTGGCTACAGCTTTAACCTGGTGATCATCTGACAAGTGAACTGACGGATGAAATACTCCTTTTCTCTGACTTTCCCACTCTCTAACTCTGACTTTCACGGACTGGAGAATAGAACAGAGGGGAGGGTGAAGGGAGACCACAGTGCCAATTAAACTTATTAAAAACAAAAAATTTTAAATACATCTTTACAACAACTGGCTTTCTTCCAAATGACCTAATATTGAGGCTCATATAATTTAGGTTTTTAGCAGGAAGTCAATGTTAACATTAATTTCACAAAAGAATTTTATATAAGAATACCGACTTATACCTGCTAACAGACTGCATGTCAACTAGATTATTTAAACAATCATGATGGAGCATTCTCATTGAATGTGAGAAATGTTGCACAGGAATTAATTTTTGTTATGGAGTTATTTTGGTAAGATTGAGTTCAAAATCAGCAGTTTAAAGATTCATAACATAGCATGTTGGGAACAGCATGATGGTGTATCAGGTTAATCCACGTATAAGCCAATACCCCTTTAGGGGTACCTGTTCATGTCTCCACTGCTCCACTTCCAATCCAGTTCTCTTATGGCCTGGGAAAACAGTTGGAGGATAGCTCAAGGCTGTAGGCCCTTGAACGCAGGCTGGCTGCCCCTAGCACCTTGCTTGAGCTCAGCTCTGGCTGTTGCAGTCATTTGGGGAAGTTAATCAACAGATGTAAAACTCCTGTTTGTCTCCCTTCTCTCTCTCTCCCCTGCCCTCTCTGTAAAAATATGCCTTTAAGATAAAAATAAATCTTTCAATAAAATAACAGAATATTTTCCTTATCCCCAAGCTAGGAACATCCTGTAATTGAACAAGGCATTCTATTTCAAAAGGCTCAGATTTAACCTTAGAATCGCTGTCAACACAATGGTTAAGAAATCCCCTAATTGATTGAAATTGTTATGAGAAATTTCAATTTGAGCTTCAGTTGTATCTTTAAAATTAATGAGTTGATTAATTTTTCTTCCCAAAATGCTTTTCTCTTCTATGAATAACTATGTGCATTTGGAGACATCAGTTCGCTGTTGCTAACTTTATTTTCAGCATCTGTAAAATGAGGTTATACCAAATTGCTATAAAAATTTTCCCACTATATCATTTTTAATTTTATGTGAAACCCTGTATGCTCAAAGTCTGGTTTTCTATGCTAATCCTTGTGCTACTGCAGCATGAATCACTTACTGGTCACTTCCTGATCTTCGGAGTCGTCTAAATTCAAATCCTGGCTTGATGGAAGATGGCCATAAGAAGGGATGATTGTTTCCAGAGTAGAATGAGAGGATTGGCATGTTCCCAGGTGTTTTCTGTTTATATAAATAATTATCCCAAGTATGCATTTCACTAGAATAGTTGATGTGTTTAAAGTGTAAGAGCAGAGGTTAAAACGTCAGAAGGGATAGTTGCTGCTTTCTGTCAAAGATTTCTCCGGGTACAATCAAGCACATATCCCTTATGCTGGCTAAATGCAGACGGCTCATAAATTTTGTGTCCTCATATTGTCCATTAAAATGTACTGGTAGCAAATGTCTTAGAATTATGAAGCCTCTAGAGCATCACAAAACAGTCTTTTAATTATGAAATCTCTAATTACTGAAATGTGTTCTTTGATCCAGGGCCTGTGGCTATCTGTTCACTGACGTGGTAGTACAGACTGTAGACCACGTTTACTGAGTGTCTGCTTAAGGGCAAAATGTGTGACGTCCTGATTGGTGTTAAGGAGTGACTCTTTTGACAGATAATGATTCATAGTAGGAAAATAATGTGCTCTTCATATATTCAGGTGTTCTTTTATTCATTTAAAATTATTTCTTTCTGTTTTCTTTACTTCCTGTAGAGCATTCATCAACTGTGCTCATTTAAGAGATTCCTGCTCTTTCTTCATCCAGAGTTTTACTCTCGTACAAGACAGATACTAAATGTGATTAGAATGACTTACTCCATTTATTATAGCTCCATAATAAATTTCTGCATGGCCCATGAGAGGTGTCTGCCTGGAAATGGAAGTCTCAGACATTTCTGCTTAGTAGGTAGCCAACTTCTGTCTGCTGCCTGACTGAACTGCTATTTACATTTTGTATAATACAGGCAGAAAGCAATTTTAATTTAATACATAAATGTAAAACTTCAGCTTCCAGTAGCTGTAATATGGACTCTATATGATTTTATTTATTTATTATCAGCAATGCCTGCGTCCTGTGAGCTACTGTGATGGAAATGTGCCATGCTTCTGCAGTGACTCTATTAGGCTATGGGAGAGGATGAAAATAGTTTGAGATAAATAAAAAAGCAATTACCCAGGCCTGGGAAAGAGATACCACACATTTATTCAGCAGACATTTAACTCACTCAGGGCTACATTTCAGTGGATGGGTTGCTCTTTTTTTGCATTTTTTTCCTGATATATGCCAAGTTGAATAAGAAGCAGGATGATGCCTCACACCCTGGCAACAGTAAGTCATAACATTTTGAGGACTTGAATGCTGCCGTTAGGAGAAAGACAAATATGAAGATGCCCTTCATTCAATGTTCAGTATTGGGCACTGAGGGCTAAACATTTGAAAACGTGACAGCCAATTGTAATCAATACTAGGCAGCTGGATGCATGCATTCATGGAGAGGATGATTAGTCAATTTTCAGTTTTGAGGGAAGCAATCAAAATTCCTTTCAAAGTAAAAGACTGATACTGATACATTAAGGAAAAAGGATATGATGTGATGACTCAGTGGATAAACCCTCACGTTGCACTACCAGGATCCCACAAACCAGCAAATTGGCCCCAGGGTGATTGCATTGCCTCTGCTGGGATCACATAAGGGTGCCTATTCGTGTCCCCGCAGCCCTACTTCCCATCCAGCTCCCTGCTTAAGGCCTGGGAAAGCATCAGAGGATGGCCCAAAGTCGTGGGACCTTTGCACCAAGTGAGAGGCTCTAAAGAAGATCATGGCTCCTGGTTTCTAATTGGCTCAGCTCTGGCTGTTAGCAGCCACTTGGAGCGAGCCAAAAAATAGAAGATCATTCTCGGTCTTTCTCTGCTTTTACAATTTAAAAATTTTTTTCAAACATGAAGGGAAACAGTATGCAGGTTATTTAAAAATTACAACTGCTTCAATTTTTCATTAGCATGCAACTCACTTCACAATATTCTATTCTATTCCCCCTATTCTCTTAGGTTTTTTGACCCAGGACCATTCTTTTCTTCATATTTATCAGACTTGTTCTGTTCCTATTAAGTATTGCTATTTCCCATAAGGGCATGCATTTAGGAAGAAAATGTGAAACAGTAAATTGAAAAATAGGGCAAATCGGGTGAGAAATGTTGCCCTGTTATTGTAGGTCCATCAGAAAATGGGGGCAATATTTGCCAAGTCCATATAAACATTTTTTCTCCCAACAGTTTCAAATACAGCTTTTTTCTTTGTAATATTCTGCGATGCCTGGGCATTGCCACTGATTGCATTTCATCCCTTAAGCTTTTCTTGTCTTCCTGCTCATTCTGCTCACCCTTGATGGCACAGATTCCATTTCTTAGTCCATAAACTGGGTACATTTATTTGTCATAGACTTTAATGTAGATGTTCTCTTCATACTTCTCGTAGTAGTTCCCTGATGGAATTGTAGCTTCTTCCCTTTATTTCTCAGGATTGATTTTTGACATGGCAAATTACAGGCAAATTACATACTCTATTAAACATCTCAGGTAAGGTGCAGCTGAGAACTACATGCAAATGCAGCATAGCTTTGTTTTAATGAAAGTTTTTACTATGTCTTAAACACTTTTCTGAAAGCTTCATTTTATCTGCCATAGTATAATATTGACAGTCAACCATTGTGCACTTTCTGCTTCTATAAGAGAAATGAAACACTTTTGAGTCAGAGTGGCATCAATGGAAGAGAGCATGTTGATCATGCCCTGCAAAATCTTGTATTAGATTATGGTGAAGATCAGTAGTAATAGGAAAAGTTGATTGGTTTCTCATCAGTTCTTTTGCTTGTTGTGTGACTATTTGTGAAATAAATGCACTTTTCCCCATTTGGTTACCTCCAACCATGAAAATTGATAGCAAGGAGTCCTCAGACTCTTTGCAATGTGCTTGCCAACTGGGCAGTCCTACAGATGGCTGGGAGTCCCTGTGCAGAAGTGGGCTGGTAGAAGAGCAGTGAGTCTATCTACTGCTGTTAAGACAGCAAAATGGCCACTAGATGTACACCTCCCAGCTTCCAGCCTCAGTACAACTGTTGAAGCATCCTCAACATCATCAAAACGCTGATACTAGCTTCTGGGAGTTTGAGTATACTCTTTGAATATGCGGAAAGGTACAACTGTATGCAACATCTGTTTCACATCCTCCAACATGGGCAAGGTCACATATTCTGTTTTTCGGTTATACATTTTCTTTGCATATTGGATTTGGAGAAACCATGAAAATGATTGGACTGTTTAAAAATGAAATTGAAGTTCAGATAACATATTTTAACTGAGAAATGTTGAGCAACCTTTAAAAATAAAGGAAAAGAGAAATTCACATGAGTAACTATGATAGTAAAGTTTTTTTTTTTTTTTTTTTTTACAAACATTAAATGCTGTTTCTCAGGAATCTTGAGCTTCCTTTAGATTTCAAAAACCATTGGAATAAATACTGATATTCTAAAGCTCTTACAGTCTATGGTAGAGGAAAAACCTAAGGCTTTTCTTTATATTAGGGCTATGTTTAATGGTTACAACTAGTTCATCTAGATTAAAGAATTATCCTTATTCTTCATATTACAGTGGGTTTTAAACTTTGTAGTATGGATGTGATTTTCAGCTTCATTTTTAAACCCACAAAAGTACTAAATTAAGGCTTGCTATATAATGTAAATTATGGAGAAATAAGTGTTAAAGGCACCAGAGTATATGTGCCAGTTCTAATGTAGTGGATTGCACGCTATACACTGTCCTTGAATCTTCACATCACTTGTTTTCATGTGGTCCTATGGTAAGAACAAATTATTTGAAAAGAGACTAAAAGTTTGAGATTTTAATTTTGACTGAAGAAAATACAGTCCAACATTTGTTTCCCTGTTAATCAATTTGTGTTAATCCATCAAAATCGGACAGCTCTGGCAGAGCTTGTCTTTCCCACAAAGCTGAGATAAATCCCTTTATATGGCATGACAATTAACTCTGGTGTCCTGGACTATAGTGATTCAAAATTCTGATTTTCATATACTATTTTCATTTCTCTTTTCTAAGGAAGATTCTTTCACACTCATGTGTAAATGCAACAAGACTTCAAATTGGATTCACCTTGCTTGGCAGTTGTCTGTCCCCCTTGGTTAGCCTTCTAAGCCATCAGTGTTTCTTTTTGCTCCTCGAATCTGATTAAGTTTTCATTTTTTGATACTACTGTCAATAGTAACATTAAACGGTGATTCTTGTTGCAACCTGACATGGCAAAAGATCTTCAGAATCTTAAGGCTGGTGATGAGTCTTACTGATTTCTGCACACTTTCAAGATCAGCACTTGAGTGTCTACATATTAAGAGCTTTATTAACTTTCATTGTAAAGTCAGATATACAGAGGAGAGAGGAAGATCTCTGTCCAATGATTCACTCCCTAAGTAGCCACAATGGCAAAGCTGAGCCAATACGAACCCAGGAGCCAGGAGATTCCTCAAGGTCTCCCACACAGGCGCAGGGTCCCAAAGCTTTGGGCCATCCTCGATTGCTTTCCCAGGCTACAAGCAGGGAGCTGGATGGGAAGTAAGGCTACCGGGATTAGAACGGTGCCCATATGGGATTCTGATGCATTCAAGGTGAGCACTTTAGCCTCTAGACTTCTGCGCCAGGCCCAAGAGCCAGGTTTTAGTACTCTAGAAGAAATAAACATTTCTCAGTGGTAGCTTTCTGTTCCGGAGTTATGTCTAAGTGGTCTTGGAGCTGCTCTATGTGTGGGCTGGTGATTGCTGACTTGCATTATGTGGATAACTGCTCTATTACAAGGGTTCACAAGACGAGTGTGCTGCAGCACATGTCTGTCCCTGCCATCTGTCTGTGCATCTATTTTCACATATTTATCACTGCTTTGACTATGAACTGAGATGACTGCTGGACAAATACTCATTTCCCTCAAAGACCATGCTCATTTATAACTTCATTAAGCACTAAAGATAAATAGCCACTAAAATTTTGAAGTACTGTGTTTAAGAAAAGCATTTGAAGGTCTTGGTTCTGAGAAATTAGCTGATTTGGATAATGCATCAGCTGGATGCGAAGTCTAATTTGCACAAGCCAGTTTTTCAGCTAGTCAACAGGGGACTGACTTTTAAAGATCAGGAACTGAAATGTTAAAATACCAGTCAGGAGCTTAGTAATCATACCTGGAACAAACATATTTTTCTTTGAAGTTCAGAACGATTTATAATGGTTCAGTACAATGAACCTGGAAAGTATTTTTCTTCCTCATTTCATCATCATTCTCAAAAAAAATCAGAACGAACAGTAACATCACAATCAGATTCCACTATCTAAATGAAAGACCATAGTAATATCATGATTCTCTGAAATTATGTGTGTTGTTAGACTAATTTAGAACAATCAGCAGCTTTTGTGTAGAAACTGAAACAGGGAACATTACTGACCATAATCTTACCACTTTAGATGTTTTTATTACTGGGGTTGTGCAACTCTACATGTTCTGCTAAAAACAGCTTATATTTAGGTCCTCAGTCCCTTATGAAAAAGTTTAATTCTGACTACACAACTTTTTTGGGTGGGGGGGTCATATGGAATTCTGAGTAGTCAGGGGAACCATATTTCACAGTAAATGCAACTTGCTCAGCTTCAATTTTTTCCAGAGTTCATCAATTTCCTTAAGTCATCACCCATACCCACAAATACATAATCCTTCAGCTAAATGGATGTCCAAACATCTTTGTATTTCAAATTAGGAAATATTTGAGTGTTCAAATATTAGATACTGATTATAAATTCTCAATGTGGGCCTGGCATGATAACTCAATGATCTAGAATACTCCCCTTTCAAGTGCTAGGATCGCATACGAGCACTGGCTTGTATCCTGGTTGTTCCACTTGCCATCCAGCTCCTGTTTGTGGCCTGAAATCTTTATGGGACAGCCAAAAGCATTGGTAACCTGCATCTTCATGGGAGATGCAGAAGAAACTCCTGGCTTCAGATCGGATCAGCTCTGGCAGTTGCAACTACTTGGGGTGAATCAGTAGGTGGAAGATCTTTCTGTCTCTCCTTCTCTTTGTAAATCTACCTTTCCAGTAAATAAGTCTTAATAAAAATGGCTCACATTGATAAGTGATTGAATTTTTTTCTGAAACTCAAATTATCAAGGCAATTGATTTATAGTACCTGGGAGCCTTGAACCACCAAGTAGCCAAAATAAGATTTCTCGTGAGAATGGACAGTGGGACTGCATCTACATCAGTTTTGTCCATGGAAGCTCCATTTTAACAAAACACTTTATACTGAAATATATTGAAGTAAGAATATTTTTAATACATTAATTTTGCATGATAATTTTCTTAATCCTTTCAGCAGATGGTGTCTTCCTCATCAAAAAGGCTATTTGCTAATAACATACCTCTTTCAGCAAGGCAGCTAAAATTTGAAGCTTGAATATTCTTTTGGAGATGTCATATTGGTCCAGTTATAGAAGGCTTATAAGCCTGCATTTTTGTCTCTTGAATTGTGATAGCTGAATCAACCTCGATACTTGCTATCAGTGACATCCTTGTTCTATATTCAACTGAGTGCTTGATTTCATATCTGGCATAATTTGTATTCTTTCAAAATGCTTTTATTTTAGCCTTTAGGGAGTTTATGGTCTAGTGTTGAGTTTCTGTATTCAAACCAAGATCAGTTAATTGGATATGCCTTGATATAAAGGAACATAACAGAAAAGGCACTGCAGAATATTTGGCATTACAGATAGTGCCTTTGGAAATCATGCCCTAAAATGGAGGTTGAAATCTCTGCATAAGCTAAAGCAAACCTGTAATGAAAGCATACCATATGAGAACTGCTTCATGGCCTGCCAGCTCCACTTCAACTCCAGCTTGTTGCTCATACATCTGGAAAAGCATCAGAAGATGGCACATATATTTATGTCCTACCCTTTTTGGAGACAGATGCAGTTCCAGTCGCCAAGCTTTGATCTTTCTCAATCTCTGCCATTATGATCCTTTAAGGAATAAACCAGCAGATAGAAGATCTTTCTCTCCCACTTGCCCTCTTTCCTTTCAAAAATCCCTCTCCTTTTTCATCCTCCCCTCTTCTCCACCCTCCCCCTCTTCCTCTCAATCCCCCCTTCCTCCAGCCTCCTGTCCATCCATATCCACATTGTCCATCTTGCTCTCCTTGTAACACTGCCTTTCAAATAATAATAAATACTATAATGTATAATTCATGGTTTCATTGTTGAAGTTAGTACAGAGATTAGACTGAAAATAGAAGACTGAGGATGGCTGTAGCTCTCAGTAGGCTCTGAAAACTTTCTTCCCCTTCTCACTGCTCTCAATTTGGCATCCCAGATCGTTTGATTTCTTCACAACTCCTTCCATATGAGAAGTCCCCAGTGCTGCTTGTGAATCACGTGGACTGTTGTGCCCCCCTTGTGTGATCCTGTTTTCTGGCACTTCTTCCTGGTGGCTGCTCTAGCAGGATGTAGCTTCATCACGTGGAGCTTCTTTTTAAAAGTGTGATGTGCATCACCTAGAGGCAGGTAGCTAGGTTGGCTCAGTGCAAAGGCAAATCACTTTCTCAGCCTGAGGTTTCAGCACCACAGACAGCACTGCCAGCTCTTCCTTTAATGCTCCACAATAGCTTCACATGCACCACATGGTTCTGGTAAGTCTGGGGGTGATTAGGAGCTTTCTTGGCCATCCGCCCTCTAGCAAATAGACTTGATTCTACCTGGAAAGCTTCCATCAGCATAGGAAGAATGAGATAGATGACAGAGCATATACCAACTCTGTCTTTACAGTTAGTGCGAAATGATCAAGAACAACATCAATATGTAAAAATCCTACTCCATACTTAGTCTGTGGGATGTTTTATTTTTGAAAATTAGATAGCACCGGTGAAGTAGGTTTCCTGCTTCAATTGGATCTCTGATGGGGCTATTATCAAGAATTAAAGTTAAACTGAGAAGGTATTTCCTATTAAGCCTTTGCAATTAATCTCAGGAAAACCTACCCTCACTTATATAAAATTTCCTGAAGCATCAAAGTATTTTCGCTTGCTTGAGATCCTGTAGTTGTTACTCATCAGTAAAAATGCGTTGTATTGATTTGCAAAATATCTTAGAAGGGAATAGTAATGCATTTTCAGTAGTATGTGTCCTACTAAAATGAAAACAAGAAAGTAACCACTTTTTGGTATAAGGTAAAATATGCTTTGATTTATTTGTAACTGTGCAGGGGAAGAGAAAAAATCGGACTTAACTTTGAAAGCAAATTTAGAACTACACTTGAAGGGTTTTTGCTTTTTTTGCTTAAGAGCTAAGTTAACAGCGACTTTTCTTTGGCAGTTTAAAAATATGTTAGCACCAAACCTGTTTTAAAAAGCAATGTAATTAGTTGGATACCTCAATTCCTTATTTTTCCTACCATACCCAGGCACTTTTCTCTTTTATGGCATGATATTCTATGTTAGTTCCATATATCATGATGCTGTCACTCCATCAATGATGTCTAAGATGAAAGCTTTATCGTAATCCCTGTACCCTCTTTAATTCTGTGGGTAAAAAATGTGTCTCCCTTCAAAGGCTGTTTTGGCAGTTGTGAGTCAATCAGGAGATCCGGCTCAGTACAACCCTCAAATTCCATTTCTGCTGTCCAAGCGGTGCTAGCACTAATGCCTTTCAGATTCATTTTCCTTTCATCTCGTTTATTTGGTGTAAGGCAGAGTGATCTTGTGACTGACTTAAAAATAAGTTTCAAGGGTCTATCTAAACTCCAAAATCAAAAATCCTCGAGGAATCTTCAAACTCATCTGGTAACAACTAGGTTATTCATTTTTTAAATCTGCTATCCTATGTCTTGAGATAATCATGACCTCAGAAACCAAATACCTGCAAAGAAAATATTTATACATACATAGATACTGAGGAAACACTGTTTAGAATAGCTTAAGAACTTGCTTTCCGTAAAGATGAAGTCTCAAGGGAACATAGCTGTGTTTCCTGTAGCAGCATGGTACAAAAATGGCTCAAAAACCTGTCTACAACTTGATTCCTTACCTTAGAGTAAACCTGGTGTAAATTTAGAACAGTGGTAAAGATGAAAGAAAAGTCTTACTTTAAATTTTGCTGGGTACCACTGTAAAAGATCCTTTTCAAAATGCCTTAGACACAAGTGTAAAAATATACAAACTGGACATGATTTGTGAGAACAAAACATTCTTACATTAAGAAATTAAATAGCTGGTGATACAGGGGTGGGGAGACAGCTGGATGTCTCTAAGACATTCAGCTTCTCAAATACTGAAAATTTCTATGCTTACCTACATAATATTTGTAACACTGGGAGTTAGTCATAAAATGTATTCATTTCCTATCTTCCTAAAATTTTAAAAAATTTACACAACTAAAAGGGTTGTATTCCCATGTGGACCTCTGATTAAGATGGAGAGGGTCAGGTATGGAGAAAGGCAAGTGGGATAAATGTTTAAATTTTATTTCTCCTTGGTTTGCAGGGCAGTGGGGGGAAAGGTGTTGCTACTTGCTGTCCAATGACATTAGCACCCAAGGCTGTGAGATGGTCAGTTGATGACGCTTTAGAGACCCCAGCATGGGGAAGAGTTCCAAGAGTGTTACCTGAGTGGTTTTGATAGTTTTGAGACTTGATTGGCTTCTTTGTACCACAAGAGAATCTTTCCAAGGTCTGGTCGTACAGAGTCCACTTAAGTGCATCTGCAGAGCCAGGAACATTCTGCAAAATTTGCTCAGAATTGTCCAACTTATTTGGCTTTCCAGCCTCCAACAAGGGAGTTGACATCTGCTGCTGGCCTTGGTGTCCCAAATGTTCATTTGGGTATGTTGTCTATTGCACAGGCATTAGCAATTGAGGAAGCCCTGTGCCAACATACATACTGCAAGTTTGGACAACATACACTGATTTTTTTCCCCTTAATTCCAACTCATTATGGTAGGGGAAAAAAACCCCATTAAATTATGGCTTTTTCCTCACCTTTCCCTGCTTTTGACTATGCTGTGACCCCTACCCCAAAAGTGGAGATGGTAATATTTTTTCTAGTTGACAACCAAGTTACCTACTTAATGGTAATCTTCTAACCATTGCTAGCTTTGCTAGTCAGCACATAAGACTGGCACTATCACTTTCCTTGTCTTATTTTAGACTTTCTCTTTTTTCATTTCTAAGATTTATTTTTATTGACAAGTTAGATATGCAGAGGAAGAGAAGATCTTCCCGTACAATGATGGCTGCTGCTGAGCCAATCCAAAGCCAGGAGCTTCTTCCACGTCTCCCACATGGGTGCAGGCTCATAGGGATTTAGGCCGTCCTTGACAGCTTTCTCAGGCCATGAGCAGGGAGCTGGATACAAAGTGGGGCTGCCAGGATTAGAACTGAAGTCCATATGGTGAGGACTTTAGCCACTAGACTACCAGGAATGACCCTAGTCTTTCCCTCTTATGACTGTTCTGTGTCTTCTAGATAAGAACATGCTCCTACTCAAGTAGAGATTTTTACCACCGATATGTTACTTGGGCCTGCCTCAATTTAACATTTCACAACCATGTTTTTGGAAGTTTCCACTTAAAACTGTTTGGTCCCTCTGTACATTTTAGCCATTACTTGATATTAAGAAAAGCTAATGTAACATATTGCTTCCCCTTCCCTTTCCACATAATCACCGATTCACTCAAAGGCTTGGGTAATTAATCTTGAGAGTTATCTTCTAGTTCTCATGGTCTATCCTTTGTCCTTGCTTTTCTATGTGTGCTTTGTGGTTATGACTTCTGTCTCTTCTAGATAAACCAGTAAGGTTGTAGCAAATAACGGCTTCTGACTTTGAAGAATATCAAATCCTGGAAAATCCTAGAATATGCTTCTGAATGTAATTTGTTATGGTATCACTAAAGTTACTCAAAGGGAAGAGATATCAATAGATGCATGTTTTATGTAAAATTTTTACTTAAAAATAGACTATTCAAACTATAACATGTGCACTAGATTTTTTACACTTAGAAAAGCTTATTGACCATTATTGTTGTGATGCACATAAAAGCCATTTCTTGAAGGCAATTCTTCATTTTCCATGGTTTGTAAACTAATTCTTTTGAAGCAAAAGAGTTAATGTGAAATTAGCAAAATGGAATGCATGAAACATGCTGAGTAAAAAAACAAAAAAATTCCCATATACTTAGTAATTCCTAGAGTATGTTTACTACATAAATAAGATTTGGATGCAATCCTTTGAACCATAATTAAATTTAGTTTTCCGTTTGTTAACTGGAATCATCCACACTTAATTTTGTCATGTAGTCTGCTTCTTTGATTGCCGTTTTGGGATCCACAGAATACAGCAAACGGAAATAATCCTTGGTTATTTCTTAAGGTTTTGTCCATTTTTCATGTCATCTCCTGGATTTTCTGCTCTACTAAAGTCAAACCCAGAATTTTATCTATAGAATCTCTGTAATGTCGGCTTTCTTTGCAGTTAGACTTGTTCACAAGAATCAGTTCTATATTCAGACTCAAAAAATTCCACAATTTGTTGTGTCTAAGAAAGACATGAACTATCTTTTTCTCCAAAGCCCAAACGTCTTCATCAGCTGTGGTAGCATCAAGGAGCCAATGCCACGAAGCTCCCTCTGCAGGCCAGGTTCTATGTCCTAGGGCACCATTGCCTGGGTCCACCTGAAGCTCTAATGAGCACTTCCTCCAGGGTCTGGTACCACTGGTCTCAGGGTACCAGTGGCTCAGTCCACTGAGCTTTTAAAAGCTGCACAGAATGAGCCAAGCACACACCTTGAAGCCCTGTGTCCAGTTTCTGCTTTAAAGGTGTTCTGTGCTAACAATCCTTTTTATATTCTGTGAATTCGTACTTTCATATCATGAAATCTGAATTTACTTTTGATAGTAATTTCAGATTCTCAGGAATAATAGATAAATAACAAGTTTAGTAATCCACCAGCATGACTTAAATCTTGCAAAAATGCTAGTTATGTTCACACACTTATAACACTTAAAACACATGATAAAGATAGCAAAAGCCTATTAGCAGAAGTTGCTGTCAATCTGAGTCATGTGTAGTTCTTAGTAAAGATTAATTTTGGTGTCCCTCACGCATTGCTTCTAATTATTCCTCATAAAAATCTATCTTGATTACCTTTCATCCTATACACATTTATGAATAATTCAACGTTTTCTATTCACTTTGCTAGATTTCTTAAGATAAAAACCCCTGGTTCCTGATAGTTAACTTGTCATATCACCTATTCACCAACCCTTAAAAAATCACTCATTCTCTGTTGCTGTGTTTAACTGTTAGATTTCACTTAAAACTGAGATACTTGAAGTGCAGTATATGCAGTTTTATGTTTTTTTTTTTCACTGAATGTAATGTTTCTCAGTGTCACTCCTGTCTTGAAACATGGTAGACAGTTACAGCAAAACGTTTTGGCAGTGATCTAATGTACAGAACATTGTGACAGATGTGTTAAATTATACTACTTATGAAATAGGTATATCAAATCACACTATAAACATTGAATTCTTTTTTTTTTAAATTTATTTTTATTTTTTCATTGGAAAGGCGGATATACAGAGAGGAGAGACAGAGAGGAAGATCTTCCCTCCGATGATTCACTCCCCAAGTGAGCGCAACAGCCCATGCTATGCCAATCCGAAGCCAGGAGCCTCTTCCAGGTCTCCCACGCGGGTGCAGGGTCCCAAAGCTTTGGGCCGTCCTCAACTGCTTTCCCGGGCCACAGGCAGGGAGCTGGAAAGGAAGCGGGGCTGCCAGGATAGAACTGGCGCCCATATGGGATCCCGGGCGCGCAAGGCGAGGACCTTAACCAGTTGCGCCACCGCGCCGGGCCCTAAACATTGAATTCTTATTTGAATTTTAGAGTTATTTCTTTGAAATGCAGATCAACACAGTCAAGGAGATAAAGCTCTTCCACCCCCAAGTGGCTGCCACTGGTCAGAAATGAGGTGATCCAAAGTCAGGAACCAGTGGCTTCTTCCAGGTCTCCCACCTAGTTGCAGACCCCAAAGCCTTAAACTATTCTCTCCTTTTCCAAGCCACAAGCAAGATGCAAGAAGGGAAGTGGAGCAACTGGGATACAAACCAGTGCCTGTATGAGATCCTACTGATGCAAGGTGAGGATGTAGCCACTAGGCTATGACACTGAGCCCTTGAATTGAATTTTTAGAAGAATCATTTAAAAGAGAAATATGAAACAAATGTTTGACCATAAAGAAAATTCAAGGTTTACACCATTGAGAATATAAATTGTAAAGAGCAATGTTCAGAATCTTTGAAGGTTCAGGGGAATTTAATTGAAATAAACACACAAGGCACCAAAGGTTGGCATAATATGCTAATTGCCTGCGTGTAGTGCTTGTATCCCATACAAGCACTGGTTTGTGACCCAGCTGCTGTAGGGCTGACCCAGCTCCTTGCTTATGGCCTCGGAAAGCAGCAGAGGATGGTCCAAGTCCTTAGGACCTGGTGGTAGCTCGTGGCTTCAAAATGTCTTAGCCTTGGCCATTGCAACAATTGGGGGTATAAACCATCAGATAAAGATCTCCCCCTCTCTCAATCTTATTAAATAAAAATAAATCTTTAAAAAATATTTAAAAACTTAAAATAGTGTGGATGATCCCTGTGAAGAGACCAGGACCTGAGGTGGAACAATTGTGAGAAAGACAAGGGATGCAAGGCTAGTGAAGCAATGCACTGTATTGACCTCAACGGAGTATATGTATACAAGAAATGCAGCCTAGGCATTGATGGAAAGCCCCTCTACAGTTAGCAAACAAGGAAATGAAGTAGCAATCACAATAGTGTCCAAGAAGCAAACATGTTTCTCAGGATTCTATCAATCAATATACTGAGAAAGGGGATATGCTTGGCTACAAGCAACTGATGAGGAAGGAGGCACAGGGAGGTGCTGCTCATTCCCAGCCATGTTTGGCAAGCGAGGAAGCTCCAGTCCTATACAAGAAGTCTGCTTCTTGTTATACAACCTCCGCAGACTGAGAGTGCTAAGTTCTGGGGTCCTCCAGCATCTGATGGAGTGAGTGGTTCACAGGCACACTTCCACATAGAACAGCCGTATTTAGGGACACCTACAGAAGTCAACATTTCCATGGAAATCGTAGGAAAATGGTCAAACTGTTCAATTGAAATGTAAGGTCAAAATCTGAGCATTTTTGCCATGGTTCGATAAACAGAACTAATAACCAAACTTGGTGTAATTTATCAACCTGATTGATCCTCGATAGGTATTAACGGAGTTCCTGTGCCTTTGTGTTTCTGTTCTGATGTTAATCAGTTTCCGTATTTCTGTAAGCTTTCATTGCATTTTAGATACATGTTTTTTGTTTTGCAAATACCTGGTAGATATGCATGAAGGTACTTCAAAAACTTATAGAAAATGAGATTAAACACACTTTTGATACAAACAATTAAAATTCACGCATAGAGTTCTTAAAATATGCAAAAATGTGTATTAAAAAGTTTGAATATATTTCCAAAAATTCCTACACCAAACTGGGCCTTTTAATTCAATTTTTCATCAGATATTAAAGATTGACTTATTTGAAACTCAGTTACAGAGAGAGGAAGAAAAAGATGTGCTCCACTTGCTGCCCAAACACTTGGGCCATCTTCTGCCTTTCAGGGGTAGGGTTCTAGATTGGAAGTGGAGCAGCCAGCAGATGAACTGATGCTCATACAGGATGGTGACACCGTAGGTAGAGTCGTTGCTACACTACTTCACTGGCCACATTTCCTATAAAGTTTAAGTTTCCTTCTGTAGTGTGAAAGATAAGTATTCATCTATTAACCTTCTTTTATTACATAATCTACAGTAATATGTCAAAATACATACATAAAGAGGAACAATTAACATTAAGGGCTCAATTACCAGCCATAAGGTTTAGTTAGACATCATAGTTCTAATCAAAATAAGATTGGAGTTTGATTTAACTTGCTGCTGCCTACTATTTGGTTTAAGTAACGTGGACAAAGTATTTCTCAACAATAAGATCTAGATTGAAGAAACATGTAAAATGTATTCATCATTCATGGTAAAAAAAAGTGATACCCTCACCTTTTTCTGTTAACTGAGAAGATTTCAAGGTGTGACAGTTATTTATAAACTACAGAAGAAAGTCTCTAAGAGTCATAAGAGTTTCCTCCTGGTCCACAACAGCATTGACCTGAATTCTGTTTCTTCTTAAATATGTATTATCTTTTATCTATTTGAAACAGATCTGTCACTTGCAGATTTGCACCCCAAATTCTACAGTAGCTAGGCCTTGATTAGCCAAAACCAAGAGCCTGGCACCTAATTCAGATATTCTATTTAAATAGTGGAATCCCAAGTACTTGAATGTCAATCTGCTTCTTCCCAAGATGTACATCAACAGGTAGCCAGACTAGAAAGCAGAGCCATGATTCAAACCTTTATATGATAAGGGAGGAATGAAGATGGAGCATTTTAGACCCTGCATCAAATAATGCTGCTTGGCCTCAATTCTGCCTTGTTTCTGTAGATCAGAAATACTTGAACATTTTTTTTAAGTTATACAGAGGATGAATATTTGAGGTCTTGTGAGCTACAAGGTTTCAATACAAACATTTAACTCTGTCACGGCAGGAAAAAGTTCATATATTCTTTGTTAAAATAACTGTTCTAGTAAGAACTTCTTTACCAAAACAATTGGGTTATATTTGGCTGATGGGCCACAGCCAGCTAACTTCCTCCAGAGACTTTCTATGAGAACAAAATGATTCAGATTGCTATAATCATCTAAGTAGTTTCATATGCGAGCCTCCTGACACATTCAGCGTATCACAAGTGCTGTTGTTTTGACATATTACTTGAAGTGTGAAATACTGAAACATTGACTAAGGATCAAGTAAAACATAAGAAATCGGTTTTCCTCCACATTGTGTAGACTGACCTGGCTGCCATTTGGTGTGTTAAACACTGTGGTGGGGAGCAGTGCCCTACATGAAACAAAAGTGATTCAAAAAGTAACAGTTGGTTTGCATTTAATTAAGTTTACTTAAACATAGTTTCATCTTCAATCAGAGCATTGGATTTTAACATCCAGACTAGCTTGAGTAATACTACTAGCTAGTTTCTCCTTTTTCTCCTGTCTTCCTGCCTTCCTTTTTGTCTTTCCCTTTGCTCTCTTCCCTCTTTTCAGTTCTGTTGAAGACCGATTTGAATTGGTAATCTTAATGGCTGTCATGATGTATCAAACTCCCCTTTGCATTTAGGAAATAAGACATTGAAAGAAATATAAATGACTCTACAACATTAATCCAGCATATTATACTGGATTGCATTTTTCAGTTCATAAAAATTATAAATCATCCTTTCATTTATGTAGGCCTAGAATTTTTGTTTTGATTTATTGCTCACAAATTTTATGTGCATAATCATGGCTGTGTTGATGGAAAAGAGATACAGAATTAAGATTTGCAAATCAAAGCTATTGTGAGCCAATTTTCTTAATTCTTATTGTGATTTAAAACATGACACACATACATACATTTAAATTTTGTCCCTTAGAAATCTTAGATTCTTTTTAAATCCAGTATTAAAATATATTTAAACAGTGTTTAAATCATTAAAATTGTATAAATATATAATGTGATATGAAACTATTTCTTACTCAATTAAATATAAAACATGAACTCTTTAAAATTCTACTGGAACGTCAGATATACAGAGAGCAGGAGAAACACAGGAAGATCCTCTGACGCACTTCCCAATTGGCTACAACTGCTAGAGCTGAACTGATGCGAAAGCAGGAGCCTCTTTTGGGTCTCCCAGACCGAGGCAGGGTCCCAACGTTTCAGGCTGTCCTTTACTGCCTTTCTAGGCCACAAGCACAGAGCTGGATAGGAAGCAGGGCCACTGGGACCAGAACACTGGTGACCGTATTGCATTCTGGGGCATCTAAGCAAGGACTTTAGTGACTAGACTACTGTACTGGGCCCATGAAATGTTTGCAATGAGGACTTGTATGTACTCATTAGAATAGTTAAGAAAATGTTGCAAAATCGAATGCCTTTGTCATAAGGTTTTATATGCATAGTGTCAGTACTTACATAAGCAATCAAGGTATATGCAATGTCCTTTGATAAATGTGTACTGAACATTTAGGCATTTATAGGTGTAAGAAGATATACAAAGTAGAAAATTTTTTAGAAAAGTCTTTCGTGTTTTAACTGATACTAGCTGCCTTAAGTACTAAGTCAATATGGCGTATGTAAAAGGGGTAGAAGTCACCTACCCAATGCTTTCTAAATTCAATTTTGTCACTAAACCTGAGTTCCAACACTATATTGGGAGAATCAACAGCCTATTCATGCAGTATCAACTTATATTGTTCATACACTTGGTGTCCTGACCTGGGAGATACCATCTTTATGGATTCCCATCCATTGCTAATCTCAGAGTGATACGATTACCATGTACCAGTTCATAGCTAGTGAAGGAACCAACAAATAAAGGCAAGCAATCTATTACATGTATTTCTCAACTCTTGAATATGAAATCATGTTTGTATAATTACTTAGTGTGTAAAGCACAGTTCCATTCTAATATTTTAATCCTAATACTGTCTCATTTGTGCTGTGATAGTTTTTCTTTTTTTTTTAATTTTGTTTTACGACAGTTTGATGGGGTTGTGAGAATCCCAGAGCCTTTCTGAAACCCTCTCTGCCCCATGTTGGATTCCTCCACATCGTTGCAGTAGTACAGTTAATATCCAGTCATAATTCCTTCATTGCAGGCATGTACCATGCAGAGTCCAGTGTCCTATTATCCAGATAAATGCAACAGTTACATTGGGAGACCATCCCTGGTCTGAAAGTAGACGTAGCAGAATATCACTCCCTCCAATGTAACACCACAACACAACATCAATAACAATTTATAACATGGAGTTAATTGACATGGTATTGAGCAACCAATATGTTAGAAAATGTAACTTCTTAACCACATCCTGTGACTACTTCATTGACATTTCAGTTTTAGTTTATACACAATCAGCTGCTACACACCTTAGAATGGCCGTAGGGTACCATTCAGCTGTATCATGTCTATTTTTGTTATGTTTAGCAGCTTATAGTATCAGTGTGATTTTACTGAATTTAGCAAATTTTAGGATAGCCCAAACAGGCTTATAAACCTAACAAGGCATATGTTGACAGTTGAGGTGCAGAACAGTTTTACGAGGGGTGTGCAGAGAAATCTTCGATACCTTAGTGAGGAGTAACTAATCCTTGTATCCTACCTAGTAAGGTATATGTGGATCCATGCTGACCATTTCCTGTCTGTTCTACACTTTCCTTATTGGTCTCTATTCTAATTTTTTTTTTGGGGGGGCGGTTGGCTATGGAGCAACCCTGGTGGTCATTGCAAGAGAGGGTGGGGATACAAATTTGGAACTAAGTAAGGAGCAGAGAAAGTTCCTCTCCCGAGTGCTGAGGAAGTTTACTGTTCTGTTTCTGAGGAGCATTCTGGGCTCCTGGCTGTTGTTCCGATGACAGTGGATCCAGTGAGGAAGGATCTGGGCTTCTTCCACCCCATGTGGGAGATCCAAATGGGGGTGGATGACCTCAGAGTTCTCGGCCTATGAGGGCACTCCAATACCCTGTGGTCTCCTTGGAAGTTGGGATATAGTCCTTGGTGCCTGTACTGTTAGTCCTTGGTGAGGATCCGGGAGTCTCCTGGGTTGGGATATAAGCCGCCTCCTGTTCCGCTGTGAGCCCACCCCCCACTCCCGCTGTGGGCATTTGACCTCCTGTTAAGAAGTTGTCAGAATCGCTCTTGATTTCCCCTGTATGTCTTTATAGTTTTGCTAATGTCTAATGCTGATTTGAGTCTGTATTCCATAAATTACCTGTTATGTTCTTGATTATACTTAACATCTTCCCTACACATTCTAAGAAGGTGGAACATTTCTCTGCTCTCCCAACCCATTAGGGAATACCATAGGGTATATGTGCATCCAAAGCAAGCACATGGAATAAGATAGGGTATTGAAAGTATATTAGCTTTTACAGTTCTTTGCGGATCATAAGCAGTCGGATCACATTGATTGTTGGTTCATTAGTTACAATATTTTATTGCATGTGATACAGGCTGTTTGAGGTTGAAATAATACCACAATTTACAGGTACTATTTTTCGGATTGACATCCTTTCATCTTAAGGCAAACATGTGGTATCTAACCTTTTGGGATCAGCTAATTTCCCTTAGCATCATGGTTTCCAGTTGGGCCCATTCGGCCACAAAGAACTGCATTTTGTTTTAATAGCTGAGTAGTATTTCATGGAGTAGATGTACCATAGCTTTCTTATCCAGTCTTCCATTGCTGGCCATTTTGGTTGCTTCCAAGTTTTTGCACTTATTGTGCTGCTATGAATGTAACGGTGCATGAAAGCATGCTATTTGAATCCTGCCTGATATTCATTCAATATCATTCAAAGCATATGAGGAAATACGTTTTAGGGTTCCCAAGACCATCAGAATTTACTGTTCCCCTTTTCTCCCAGAAAATTGAAATGAAGATAAACATTTTATACAATATTTCTTATCTTGAGTCTTTGGAATTTGCATTTCCATTCATAATGCTCATAAATGCAGAAATTTATACTTTAATCCATACTGTAATAAAGTGAGTCAATTTTGAATGCAAACAAACTCAAGTATACATATTTACATATTTTTAGTCTTGCTCAGATGCCACGAAACAAAGTTCCAACTACTAGGTAAGCAACCTTTTTAAAATGTGATTCTTTCTGAATTTTTCTCCTGGCTGTTGGAGTAATTCACTAGAATTTAAGAAAATTCCTAAGTTTAACTGAGCTTTATGGTGTTACTAATTGAATACATACAGACATTATATTTCTTAATTACTAGCAGGACAAGAAGATATTGAATAAATGAGAAATCTAGGCTTTTAGGAAAAATAAACCCACACAAATCTTGTTAGTGTATTACCATTGGTGTTGCCACCATCGTAAGGCCCCTGGAGATTGCTTATCTGCCTAGACTAATTTACCTATAAAATTGTTTTTAAGCCTTTAGAATTCAAATGTTGTAGTTTGGAAACATAAAGCTAAAACCTAGAGACATGGCTAGATCCTTAGATGGACTCTGGGTATCATGTAAGATGTGAAACCTTCTCATTGACATCTCAAATGCAAATTATTCCATGCTCCCCTGTGCAAATACAGAAAAAATGAACAAGTTGGGTATTTTCCAATGTCCATGTTCTGGTCCTGTGGACAGCGGATATATTTTCTTACTACTGCTCCTGAGCTAGATGTTAAGATCTCTCTTGAAGAATCATTGTATCCAAAAGTAATTGTCCAAATTTGTATTAGATGCATAGCATCAACTATGGGTAAAGATTTTTCGTCGATTTGTGATGATTCATTACCTTATAATATGGGGTGCATTAAAAATTAGCACGATGCTAATTATAATACACATGAACCAAAATAAGGAAAAACATGAATATTGTTGCATGCATAGCATTGTTATAGAAACATTTTTACCCAGCACCACAAAATTAGCTGTTTTATCTGCAGCTAACACTAATAACGGCTAATATTTTATTACCAAATTGTGTGCCCGATATAGTCGATCTTAAAAGAGGTATTAAAATAATTTTCAGCCTTCTATTAATGCATCTAAGTCCTAATGCTTTTATTTGCTTAACAGGTTCAAAAAAATATGCTATCAGTTAACCATGTATGTGAGGATTTATATATGGTAAATAAGTTAATCATAACACTATTGAGATATTGGTGACTTTTCTCCTTAGATTATAATTGTGGAATGTTTATACGTCCTGATCAAGTTAATAGGAACATCAACCAGTGGAACCAAGATGTTTATCCATAAAACTTACTATAAGTGAAAGAATACCCCAATGAAGCACCTGAATCTTACGCATATTATTATCCGTAGCCTTTGATAATGATCACTGTTCAATCCCTTTGGCTAAATCATCCTCAAAATCAGTGATACGTTTTGTGGCAAAATGGTGTAATTGGTCAGGTGAACTGTGTTGAAAAACTTCAAGCCTTTATTACTACTGCCATGGCTACATGGTTAATGAACTCACCCAATATACACAACAAATCCAACAAATAAGAACGAATGGTATGCCCTGAATAGACAACTTACTTTATAATTAAGTTACTTTGAATTACAATTGAGTATCCTGAAGCATTTCAATGTTCAAAGTAGCATTTGCATTAATTCAGAACACACACATCCTCATATTTTGAGGCTCCACAGGGAGGTCTTTCTATACATGTATTTCCAAATGGCCTTGTAAGTAATTCTTAATTCTTGCTATTCCCATTTTCCCAGTTGCCTTCCTAAAACATTAGGGTTGCGCCATGCTTTAGTAGAAGTTACCACTGCTTTCAGAAATACATGAATAACAATGTCCATTGATGAAAATTCCTCATAGTGGAAAGAGTGACCTCTTTCAGTGTTTTCTAAAGCCAATTGCCATTTGAGCAGCGAACCAGTAGATACAACGTTAATTTTTTTTGAAAAATTTATTTTTATTACAAAGTCACATATACTGAGAGGAGAGACTGAGAGGGAGATCTTTTGTCTGATGATTCACTCCCCAAATGACTGCAATGGCTGGTGCTGTGCTGATCCAAAGTCAGGAGCCAGGAACTTCTTCCAGGTCTCCCATGTGGGTACAAGATCCCAGGGCTTGGGTCCATCTTGAACTGTTTTCCCAGACCAGAAACACGGAGGTGGATGGGAAGCCAGGTGCCGGGATTAGAACCTGCATCCATATGGGGTTCTGGTGCATTCAAGTCGAAGACTTTAGCCCTATGCTACCGTGCAAGGCCCACAATATAAATTTTTATCTCCAGCAAATACATAAAATGTTTGTTGGAAATGTCCAAGGATTTGGACAATTCTTTGCTATTCTGAGATCATTAGCAGGGAACTGGATTTGAATTATAGCTGCTGGGACCACAATTAGTTTCCATAGGGGATGCCATTGTTGCATACTGTGACTTGATCCACTATGCTACAATGGCTGTGCAAAAGCAAATCTAAGAAATACTAGTTCAAATATATCCTTTCATAATTTTTCTTAACTCTGAAGATTCTCTTACCTACTGGAGTGCTGTTATTTCATAATTACATTCTACTACACCGAGATGTATCCATTTCCATTAAGACAAAGGGTCCCTTTCAAACACTCACTGGCGTTATACTCCAAAAACCATTACACACCAATGGCAATTATGTTTCTCATGCTATTGTTCAAATACTCTTATGTCTAAAAATCTTCACTAGCACATTTGGATGGTGGGTTAAGCATTTGAAAAGTAAGCACCAACATTTCTGTTTGGTGTTGCTATTCTACAATCTGTTAAGTAAATTGTGGTACTGTAATACTAGATGAGTGTCATGATAGGATCCACATTTTATGAGACAATCGAACTATTGAAGTCCCCTAAGGTTCTAAATTGGTTGACCACAGGTTAAAATGAATAAGACCTTAAATCCTTGGTACTAAAATGCCTATAGTTTTGGATTCATTCTTAAAATTATGTGTGCATCTTACTGTTTTTGCCAATGAATCAAGCTTAGGATTCTTAGACTTGGAAGTATGACAAAAAATAGTCTGAACAGAAAAAAAACAAAGCAAAAACTCCCCCTATATTTTGGTGAAGCAATATTTTACAAACTAGTGATTTACTAATCTACTTAATATTGGGACAAGCCTGCAGATTGTCTTCATTCAAAACATTTTATCCTGTCTTTAGCTTTTCCAGTTATGCTGTAACGAAACTACACAGCATTTAGACAGGATTGACTAGGATCTAAGGATTTTTAACTTTTTTCTTGCATGTCAGCTCATTTGGGAGAGAGATTACTTTAAATCCAAGTGTTCTCATCACAATTGACTTAGAAAAGACTGTCAGTGAAAGGGGAACAGAGCCATTAGATGTTTTAGACTATGGTCACTCCAATTTTGTGGGTATAAATCTAACAAGATAACAGTGTAATGGTAAAATGGGTAATATTTTAAGCAATGTCACCAAATCCCTCTGATTTGTAGTATATTCCTTTCACTGAGAAGTTAGACACGTGATCATGTCCTTCAGTCGTTTTACCATTCAATATACTTAAAGTAGCTAGTATTCCCTGCAGTCATTTAATTTCTTTTAACCTTTACAGTGCGTAATGACTACACCATGAAGCTTTACCTCCAATGGGTGACCACAGGCTACGATAAAGAAGACCTTATGGTTTTTATATCAATATGCCTGCGGGTCTGCATTCCTTCTTAAAATGCAAGACATTTTGCTCTTTTTGCAGTAGTGCAGTCAGTGAATGAACCTTAAAATTCTCAGGTAGACTTAGAAGTCTGATAGAATTCATAATATTTAGGTATGCTTTGTGCGAATTAACAATAAAAATTGAATTTAATAAAAGGAATGTATCAGACATATTGGTAGCAATATCACAGCTAAGACTAGGTAGTGGGCAGCTAAGTCTATTTGAGACTAAATTTCTGAACACATCTTACATTTCTACTTCCAGTCTTTAAATATCATAATATATTGAATGATTCATTTCAGTTTATCAAGAGTCAGAGGTTTAGAGGGGTGCTAGATCTTGATACAGCCACTGGAATCCTAACTGCCAGTTCCTACAAGGAACCAGCTCTGATCCCTTAGGAGTTTCAGGGGATAGAGGTAGACTATCAATCTCAGCAGATTAGTAACTAGGAAAATTTTGTAACAGACAATATGTTGGAAGCTATAAAAAGTCATATTAACAGGATCACATTTTATGTGGTCTCTCAATTGCCATTTTTAAACCTCACTTGATAAATGTCAAGTGTGTTTTCTGCACTGCAAATGATCTGGACAATAATTTTAAAGCAGAATACAAACTATTTTTGACAAAAATGTGATTGTCAAAATGAAAGTTAAAAAATGGAATACTACATGTACAACAGTTCCTCTATTGCTGCAAGTTCTAAATTTTTTATCTTAATCATTTGCAATTTACAAAAGACAAATGGTTTTAAAGACTTACCAAAGTAAATTTTATGGATTTTAAAAGTGAGAATGTAAATCTGGATTTTCTTGTATAATCATACCTGTAAATGAAGACAAAAACTAAAATTTACAATTCTTGGTTTATGCATATGGTGTTAATTAAATGCCATGTGTTAATAGACACTCGTGCAGAACATTCCATGTAGTACGCACTCAATACACTGTTGTAAAATGAATGAAGGAGTCTTAGTAATTACTGCTTTCAGAGACGGTAACAAATGTTTGGTAATGAGGTATTCTTTTAAAACAATGCGTATTAAATAACTAAAATGATAATTACAATAATTACGTTACCATTGTCTAGGATTGAAATTAATTTCCAACTATGCAGTCTATTAGGATTACTCTCTGAAGTAAAAATAGTGAGTTAGAATTTCAAACCCTAACCAAAATACTTAGCTTCTAAAACATAGAACTTCAATTTATGTCATGGATTTGCTTAGCATTAGTTACCATGGATTAGGGAAAATACATCATGTTAATTATTGACAAATTTCCTGTATAAGTGTAAATGTGCAATAACGCAAATTTCTTATAAAAATTTCCAATACATAGCTTATAAATAAGATCTTAGATTTTTTTCTCCAGAAATATTTGACCACATTAGGACCAAACAGAATCAGATTTTTAAAGTGGAATAAGATTAATTACATAGTACATACAGCTTTACATATTTTTAAAAACAGATTTTGTAGCTAAATCTAAATTCACTGGACATCTGTCTTTCTTTTTAGACTTACAATAGAGCTAGGATGAATGGAAGTAAGAGCATTGTGATGACATATTAGATGTAAATATTTGGGAAATGAACTCCACTTTAGACGATCGTACTCATATAAATGCTGCATTTTATGGAAATATGTGGTATAAAAATGTTGTCTTTAAATTTTATGTTCTGATTTTAATATAGCACTGTACCAAATATTCTCTAATGTAACTACCTAACATAGAGTTGAAACAGAAAAGCAATTATATATAGTTTTATTGCATGCTAAATACCATCATTTAAATACCAGAATGTGTCAGTAAAAATTACTGCAACTGTTTTTTACTGACTTATTTGAAACCCATTAAAGATAGCTAAAACAATATGCCAAAATATTTTCATATAATTTAAATAGACATGCCATATTTTATAGCAAAAAGCGTCAGGTGCAGCCAAAATATATTTGAGAGCAAAATTGACATGAATGTGTACATCATCAAATACATTGGATTCCCTCCTGTCTTGGACCTGCATACTTTACAAATAAGTAAATCTAATAAAAGCACTAGCTAGAGCAGTCACAATGACTTCCAGCATGAAACACTAAATATGAAGATCAAAGTTACTACATTTATAGTGTCATTAGTTAAAATAGTAAAATATTTTTTAAAAAGGCACATGTGTTGCCTGAAGCCTTTCGAAGTTTTTAGGACCCTAATTGTATTACATATGCTGAGTAATAAACTATTCATTGATGTACTTTCTTGTAACTTTATAACCAATAATTTACATAGCTAAAATTTTGCTTTTAAATCACTATTTTGAGGAAAAAGTTATTTCATGCTAGTTACAAAGAAACTATCAAATTTTTTTTGCCAAGAAAACATGTCTACAGAATGAAAAAGTTTAACATGCTATTTGACAGTAATATGAAAAATGGTGAAGCTGATGTAACTAGATTCAATTTAATAAATATCAGAAATGTAATCACAGAAATCAGGAGAGAAATAAAAATAGGGGAAACAATGCTTATTTTTGAAAGGGTGCATGCATTTTTATTTGAAATTCAGATTTTTTGAGAGAACTCCGATCCACTGGTTCAGTCCTCTGACGGGCTGGTCCAAGCCAGGAGTGTGGCGCTTCCTGTATGTCTCCCACACAGATGCAGAGGCTCACAGACCTGGACCATATTTTGCTACTTTCACCAGGAACAACAGCAGGAAGCTGGATGCGAAGTACAGCGCCTCGACTTGAACTGGTGTGCTAATAGGATACTGTTGGCACATGTGTAGGTTCAACCTACTACAGCATGTTACCTACTCCCCCAAAAATGCTTCTGTTGGAAGCAAAAACAACTAATACAAGAAAAATAACTAACATACCAAATACGTTAATATAATTAACACAAGGACAAGAGGAGTTAAAGGAAATACACATTTTAAATACAAAAAGAATGAGGTACTTGACAGATGAATGTATGTTGGAGATGCTCAAGTCCAGCAAAGAAAAAGCAGAAATCTTGACAAGATGGAAGTGAGAACATTCAGAAGCACGATTAAGAAATGCTTCTGATTTGAGTTAGATATTAAATAATACTATGTGTCTAAGAGTATCAACCAGTGCTACCATGCCAGTAAATACGTAAATAAATTAATTCAGTATAAAGAAAAAAGTTAATAGGTAGAAGAAAATCGATTGTCCTAGTTTTTTTTTTTCAACAAACAATTTTGGAATAAAAAGTGATAACACATTTAAGATACAAAGGGAAAGAAAATTCTGATCTTATGAACAAAAATCATACAGCAAATTTTGGATTGTAGAAAATCAGACATAACCCTCTTCATATCCTTCAGTGACTTTTTTAGTGAGTTTCAGAAAATGAAATGACTGTCAATATTAAATTTAGTGTATGTATAACCTGTGGTTATTTCTAGAACAAAAGCTAACTGGTGGTTAAAAAATACGTGTAGCAGCTGTATCCTCTGAAAATATAAGTATCTAGATTCTTCAACTAAATACAATGTAACTGATAAATGATCACATTGTGTGATTGTGGTTAGTTGGGAAAATGAACATCAATGGCTGTTAATAAGGAAACTAACTTAGATTGTATTATCCGATATATTAATAGTTGACAAGGACCCATAACTCAAACAACTTTTAGTTTGTTTTTAGAAAAACCCCATTCCTACAGGCTGGGTTACCTAAAAACTTAGTCTGCTATAAGTATGTTTTATTCATTTTACTGATAGGCACCTATAACTACATTGTGAAAACTTTAAAACCTGTACACACAGGTATGTTTACATATTAAGCATTAATCAAAAATGTAATCATTTGAGGATATGTTTTCACTTAGTTAACTTGTAACCATGCAAGCTAATTATTTGACTACATATAGTTTAATCCATATAAGACATTGAGGAAATTATAGTAGGGGTGAATAAGTATTGGTAGGAAAAATTATTAGCTCTCAAGTAAGTAGCAACATAAAGGAAACGCTGAGCTAGGTGAAATTTCAAACATATAGTTAAATACTACACTTCCAAATAAATATGTAATAGCATAACTGGGAATAGTCTGAGAAGTTGATTTTCTGTGCCTAAGAACATGTATTTTACTTGCAATTTTAACATATTTATGAACAGTTGCTTTTAAAACAAAATTATACATAATAAAAACAGATCACCCATTTATTAATAGCATTGTATTATGTGACAGTTTTATAGGCACTGGGATTCCCCTCACTCCTCCCATAACCCTACCCCCATGGTGGATTCCTCCACTTTGTTGCATAACCACAGTCCAAGTTGAGATTCCTTCATTGCAAGCATAGAGTCAAGCATCTTACTGTCCAGATAAGTTCAACAGCTTCTTGAGAAGACCTTCTGTGGTCTGAAGGTAGAACAGAGTAAAATCCTGATCAATTAAAAGCCCCAACATAACATCAACAATACACAATGTTATGGTATTAACGTAGTATTGGGTAAACAATATGTTAAAAATAATGCAAGTTCTTGACCACGTCCTGTGACTACTCCATTGACATTTCAATTGAGATGCAAAACAGTTATGGGAGGGGTGTGCAGAGAAATCTTCAATACCTTCGTGAGGAGTACTTGCTCTGTCTTACCTAGTAAGGTATGTGTGAGTCCATGCTGACCAAGCTTTCCGTGTTGTTCTGCCTATCTATTCTAAATTGTGTGTGTGTTTGGGGGGGGGGGGTTGGAGCGACACTGATGGTCATTGCAGAGAGGGTGGAGACCCAAAGTTGGAACTAAGTAAGGACCAGACAAAGTTCCTCTGCCTAGTCCCGAAGGAAGTTTATTGTTCTGATGCCGTGGACTGCTCTGGATTCTTGGATGTTGTTCCGATGACCTTGGATCCTACCACGAAGAATTCAGGCTTTTATCCTGTGTGATAGATCCAAAGAGGGGGGATACCCTCTGAGTTCTCAGGCTCCAAAGGCATTCCAGTTCCCCATGTTCTCCTTGGAAGTTGGGATGTAGTCCTTGGTGTGGGGATCCGGGTTGGGATACAGCCTCCTGCTGTCATCCTGCTCCACTCTGGGGTCCCCCCTTTCTCTGTGCATATGACCTCCTGTTAGGATCGCTCTTGGTATGTCTTTGTAGTTTAACTATTGTCTAATGCTGTTTTAAATCTATTACCAATAAGTTACCTGTTATTTTCCTGATTGGTTACATTACACATCTTCCTCACATTCTAGGGAGCTGGAAGATTTCTTTGCTCTCCCGCCCCATTTCTGATTAGCATAAGGTTTTGGAAGCATAATAGGTTTTACAATTTGTCAAAAAACATGGGTTGAGGCAGTATTAATTACAGGTTTATCTGAGGAAGATTTACTGTCCTTGGGAATCTTTAGGATTAATTCACATCCCCAAAGTGCCAAATGGTGTACTTAGCCACCCAGTGGCTGCTCACACACTCACCCCCTCCCAGTCCCCACCCCTGTTCACAAGCGAGCAGTAGGCGGGGCCAGACTTACCTAACAAAGCAAGGAGGCTCCCTCCTGATAGGTCAGCTCCTTTGGCTTTGTCAGGCATGCCTGGTGGCCGCTCACCACTTGGACGTAGTGGCTGGCTCCTATGACATAGGCGTGAGGCGGCAGTCTTGCCCGAGAGCCTCCGCAGCAAGGCTGATGGGGGTTAAGCTCCGGGTGATCTGATTTTAACACTAATTTCCAAGTAGGTTTATTGATTGATTTTTGACTTCTTTGCATGAAAGTTAACCATTACAGGAGCTGAGCAATTTGAGACAGAGCTTATGTTTGAGTCTTAATCTGTTGGCAAGCCCTACAAGATGACTTTTAAATAACATGTTCACATGTGTGTATTTTTCAAAGTACTAAGTGAAAATTCTTAAATTTAAATCTTGGCTTTACTTTTCTTTACATGATTTTTGAGCAATGCATTTTCCTCTTAATGTCGCCAATAAAATAATAGAAAAGGTTACTGGAAGCACTTACTATATAAAATTGTTACAAATTCATGGATATTGGACACTGATCACTAACTTCCTGATTACATACACCTAATAAATCTATATTGTTAGGAAATAGAAGTATTCAGAGAAATTCCAAAAGTCTCCCAAACACATTGGCTCAGGAAGACTGTAGATAGAAGATAAACCTTTATAAATCCTTGACCCTCATTCCCATGCCACATATCACTTGAATGATAAACGTGAATTGTATTTGAGATTTCATTGGTTGTATTTTGCAAAATTTTGTTATTTTGTGATACAGTTCCATATGCTCTGGGACTTCCCTCCCCAAATCTCTTTACTCCACCCCCCACTGATTCCCTCTATTACAATTTTTCATAATAGTTACTATTCCATCATTCTGCTATTTATGTGTATCCTGACATTGTAGGTACGGACAATGGCAAAGAGTCGAGTACATCTTGACAATAGGATGCTGAACAGTTTTATTGGGGGTCCGTCTTCAATTTAAATGTATAGATGCATACTTCATTGTATCTTCACATCTGGAGATGATAGCCTCTTATACAGTTAGTACACATCCCCTTAAGTAAAAAGCCGTAAAAATAACAGGAAGAAAAATAGAAAATTTACAACAACATGAAGTAACATGTTACCAATTGACCAATGTATCACTGAAGAAATGCAAAATTAAAAATAAAACTTCATGATGAAAATTATACGACTATATATGACCCATGTGTCACTGAAATTAATAAGGGAAAAAATTCTAAAAATGAAGATTAAAAACCCATCAATATTTTCTCATTCTCAGCACTGTGGTTGAGATTGATACTGAAGTGCTTCACAGGTGAATGAGTATGTTGTAATAGTTGTCTACCATTACAAGCAAGAGTCCCACGCCTGGTGTGGTGGCTCCATTGGCTCATCTCCCCTTGCAAGCACCAGGATCTCTTATGGGTTAGTGTCCCGGCTGCTGTTCTTCGCATCCAGCTTATGACCTGGGAAGCAGTGTAGGATGGCACAAGTCCTTGGGCTCCTGAAACCATGTGAGAGACTTGGGGAAAGCTCCTGACTCCTAGCTTTGGGTAGGATCAGCTCTGGTCATTGCAGCTGTTTGGGGAGTGAACCAGTAGATGGAAGATCTTTGTTCTTGCTCCATGAATCAGCCTTCCCAATCAATTGATAAATGAATCTTCTTAAAGATTTTTTTTTTTTTATTGAACTGTCATATATACAGAGAGGACAAGAGACTTAAAGGAAGATCCTCTCTTCACTGATTCACTCTCCAAATGGCCACAATAGCCAGGGCTGGGATGATCTGAAGTCAGGAGCCAGGAGCTTTTTCTGGGTCTCCCACATGGGTGCAGGGTCCCAAGGCTTTGGGCTGTCCTCATCTGCTTTCCTAGGCCACAAGCAGGGAGCTAGATGGGAGCAGGGCTGCTGGGACACAAACCAGTGCCCATAAGAGACCTATTGCATGCAAGTCAAAGACTTTATCCACTAGGCTACTGCACCAGGCCCAAAAGATACATCTGTTTTAATATCTGAAAAAAGTTTGTAGCTGTTCTAAAAGCAATCAAAATTACAACCTACTCTCACACCCTCTTACCTACTTACATACCTATTTTCATATATTATAGAATTAACATTATCTATACAGCTAAATCTTTCTAGAATTGGTTTAACAGGATAGTCAAATTGTTCATGCCAGTTTTGGTAATGAGCAAGTAAAACATACAGCTTGATCAGTGGTAAGACAGTTATTTCTATCAACAAACTGTGGAGAAGGTTCTGAGGGATTCCACGGAGTTTAACATGTTACATGGTATGATAATGTTGGCAACCCATTGCTTAAGATACTATTTCTTTAAATGACACTTCTGCTGGTGTGCATCTTTTAAAATTCTGGTTATTCATTACTTCAGTGAAATTTCAAATCAACTTATATGCGATCAATAGCTGTGGGGGAGGTTGAACAGAAACCCCACACAAGCCAATAAGAAGCAGAGGGTACTGATTAAATGCAGTGTAACATATGTTCTCCTCGCATCTACCCGTAAACATAGATTGAAATTTTCTCAGATCAAACTTTAACTCTGTATCTGAAATATCTGTGAAATCCCAGAATATGGTGAATCATTCTATACAGTATTCGTTTTTTTTTAAAACAAACCAGGCAAAGGAAGACAAAGCTTTCTCATTTCAGCGTGATATGCATGGTTATGCATAAATTTGTTCACTTGTAGAATCCTTGAATTTCTTGATCTGATGTAGAAACCTGTGTGCTTTCAGGATATCCTAGAATCAGAACAATTTATTTTGTCAACATAATCTCCAAAGAAGTTTCTCTAAACCCTCAGACTATTGGTTTTCCTGTCTATGGATAAAAGACATAACACAAAGAGTAAGGTAGAAGAGAAAGGGTAACAAACATTTTAATGTCCATTTTGTCATGAATATATGTATATAGACAGGATTAAATAACCCTGACAGGATAGAAATATATTTTTGTAAACAGGTATCTAAATACGTTCTTGAATCTAATCATTTTAGTAGATAGCTAAGGAAACATCTAACAAGTGACTTGTACTTCCTTGAGTACACATTAGTCACAGGTTACTTTCATCTTCCAGTTTTTATGTTCAAAGTCAACCTTCCCTCTGACATACAGGACAGCCATGTAATTTTATAATAAATATAAATTAAAAACATAAAACAGTTCATTGAAGGTCATGTGTTCTATACTATAATAGGCAGCCATGTTACAGTTAGAAAACTTAGAAATGAGTTTTAACATTTTTCAAGTTGCATAGACTAAATTAATTTGATAATCTGTATTTATATAACTTGTCCCTTACACGATTCAATTTTTGAGCTGTCCTTGAGGCAAAGCAATACTAATTTGCTTGAGGGAAGCTCTCATTTAATTTTGATAGTTATAATTTTTTGACAGCTGGTAATTTGTTTATGTACAGCTTCTTGATTAAGTCTTCTATTGCTGCTGTTACATAAAGCAATCTGCACTTAAGGAATTATTTCCCATTAATTGACGCACTATGGGAAAACAAGCTTATTACCATTTATAACCAGAATTCCTCCTAATACTGATTATAATTTCATATAGAGAACAGACACCTCTGCTTGTTGTGGTATTCTTTCCCAGTTTGTTCTGTTTCACTAGAGGAACATGCTTTGCTCATGTTTTTTCTCCATGCACGTATTTTACTCTTTTATGAATGCTATGAATAAATTACTACAAGTCAGGGAAAACACATTTGTCTTGAGTACTGGCTTATTTCACTACACATAAGACAGTATACCATTCCCTTTTATGGCTGAGTAATATTCCACCATGAATATATGCCATAATTTGTTCTTGCGTCATTAGTTAACGGATGTCTGAGCTAACTCTGCAGAGGAAGAGAGCTTGCTGGACATGTGTAGGGTGTTACGAGTGATCTTTATGGTAGAGGCTTGGCAAGAGCGCCTCCTGCCATATTCCAGGAGCTACTGCACTGCAGGTCTCAAGTCAGGATTTTCTAAGTTTGCATCCTCCAGTCAGCTTGAGAGATGTGCAATACAAGCTTTCCATGCATAGTACAAATGAATCAGTTAACTAAGTGACGAGAAGCAGGAAGGGAGCTGTTGGAGCTCAACGTTTCCGTGTATTTGTTAACCTTAGTAGCTTGGTAAGAGGCAGGAAGGGCCAGGTGCACAGAGCCTCTGGAACCGTTTCTGCATTTCCATTTAACTTGAGGTGGACCAGAAGCAGGAGAGGTGAGCTGTGTGCAGGGCCTCCTGAGCCTCTCTCCATGCATTTACTGGAGGAAGTAGGAAGGGCGGGGCTGTGCACAGAGCCTTTGTGCACAAAGCCATGCATCAACTTTGCAAGCCTGCTGCTATGAGCTAATACTTATCACCTGGCTACAACTCATGATGATTTTGTAACTGTTGTGAGTTGATCTGTCATTATTTATTTTGGGAAAATTCCCAGGAGTGGAATTCCTCAGTCATAAGGGAGATACATTTTGGGCATCTGAAGAATTTCTATATTGTCTTCCATACTTATTCTACTAGTAGTAGTAGATTGGGACACCTTTTCCCTCACAGCCTTGCCAGCATAATTTATGGATGATAGCCATGTTAGCTGGGCTGAGTTGAAACCTCAAGGTGGTCTTATTTGTGTTTCCCTGAGGCTGATCTTGGGCATCTTTTCATGTGCATTTTGGCCGGGTATATTTCGTCTTTTGAAAAGTGCCTGTTTGTGTCCTTCACTCCTCTCTTAACTGAGTTGGTTGTGCTCTGAGTGTGTGAGTTTCTTGTGCTTCTAACATACTGCATTTTTTAATCATTCGTTTTTAATCCTAATGTATGGTTTACAAACCATTATTTTTTTCCATTCTGTTGATTGCCTCTTTGCTTGCTTTGCTGTGGAGTAGCTGTGCAGAAGTTTTCTTTGCTGTGCAGAAGCTTGATTTAGTTCAGCTTTTCTATTTTTGCCTATTTTGTCTGTGCTGCTGGGGTTTTATCCAAGAAATATTTACAATCTCTTGTGTAACAATCTTGCCGTATTTTCTTTTGGTAACTTGATAGTTCTGGGGCTGGCACAGTGGCATAGCTCGCTAATCCTCTGCCTGTAGCGCCAGCATCCCATGTGGGCACTACTTCATGTTCTCATGGCTCCATTTACAAATGTCCATGAGGTCTCAACTTTTTTACTTCAACATTTTAAGGCAAATATTCCTTTAAATATGTTAAACCATTACACTGTTCTAATAGTCACATAAATGCAGCAAAGCGCATTAGCAATTATGATGCATTAGGAAGCTCATTTGCAGTAAAACATAAGGCTATTTATTAAATATGTAAATTGGTTGATTCAGATGAAGATGCTTCCAATAAAAAATTAATTTTGTTTATCTTAATGTGGCAATTTCCACTAACAAGTACTTATAACCAATTCCCTAAATTTAAATATATTGATTCAGATTTATAGTAGAAATTTTATTCAGTATAAAGTCCTCTAGATTGTTAGACATAAAGTGTGCCAAGTTCCTGTAACAAGTCATAGGAACAAATACATTGCTGCATTATAGGGGATATAATTGACAAATTGAATTTTAGTACTCATATTTAAGGAGTACAATATGAATTGATATCAGAATACATTGTTAAATGATTTCCACAAAAAATCCATTGAATCATTTGTTACGTTATCATTTGTGTATATGTACATATGAATACCATAGTGTGGATATTTAAGGTCTATGTAGCTGACTTTTTAGCAAAATTTGAATAAACATAGTATTAAATTATAATTGCCATGAGATACAGTATATTCCCAGAACTTACTCCTCTTGTATTTTAGTTGGTACACTTTGACAAGTATTTCCATATTCTTCATCTCTACCTCATTTCAGACATTAGCAAATATGTCACGTTTCCTGCCTCAAAGCTCAACAGCTTTATGTCCAAATTATAAAATCATGCAATATGTTTCTTTCAATGCCTGGCTTCTATTACTTGGCACTATGTTTTTCCAGGTCATTCTTGATACAAATAGCAGGATTTTCTTATTTTTTAAACTTGGCTAAATAATAACTGTAGAGGATAAAAACCTGCTTTCTTTTGAAGTATGTGTTTATTTTGCCTCTGACAAAGATGGAGGGAGAGACAGCTATCGATTCTTTGATTTCCCAAATACTTGACTAACCTGAGTGCAGCTGGGGCAGGACTAAAGACAGAGGGCCAGAACTGCATTTAGTTCACCTACAAAGGTAACAGGGACTCATGTACCTGAATCATTATCTGCTGTCTATACAAGCACATTACTAGGGCATTTGAGAACCATAGTAGCTAGGATTTGAATCAGTCACTTGGACATGGCATGCAGGCTTTCTTTTTCTTTTAAAATATATATTTTTTTATTGGAAAGGCAGAAATATAGAGAGGAGGAGAGACAGAGAGGAAGATCTTCCGTCCAATGGTTCACTCCCCAAGTGATCGCAACAGCTAGAGCTGAGCCAATCTGAAGCCAAGAGCAAGGAACTCTTCCAGGTCTCCCACATGGGTGCAGGGTCCCAAAGCTTTGGTCTGTCCTCGACTGTTTCCCAGGCCACAAGCAAGAAGCTGGATGGGAAGCAGGGCCAGCTGGATTAGAACTGGCGACCATATGGGATCCTGGTGTGTGCAAGGTGAGAACTTTAACTACTATGCTATCACTCTGGGCCCAGCATGCAGGGTTTCTAAGTGATAGCTTACCTTGATATTCCTTAACATCCTCCATACACCATATTTTACTTATTTGTTCATCCATTCATGTATAAAAAAGTTATTTCTATGATTTAATTATTGTGAATTTTATAACAATCTATGTTACATTCCAATATCTTGAGATTCTGATGAGGTTTGTTGGATTATGGGGTATTTCTATTTTTTTTTAAATCTGAAAGGAACTTTGTGTTTCCTACAATAGCCATGTAAATTTAAATCTGTCTACAGTGCACACAGGTTGTTATTTATCCATTCCCTGGCCAGTATTGTTTTCTCTGACTTTGGAAATTTCATGCTAGCCTGGGTAATATGCTCTATCTGATAGTGGTTTTGATGATCAGTTTCTTGATCAATAGTATTGTTGAGTACCTTTTCATATACTTTGGTCATTTGCATATCTCCTTGTGGGGGTGGGAAAGTAGTAACCAATGTTGTGGTAGATCAGTTTGCGATACCAGCATCCCAAATAGCGGAGTTCATTCTCAGCTGCTCTAGCTCTGATCCAAGATCTTTGCTGTTTTCCCCAGGCCACTTGTAGAGAACCACCCAAGCATTGCACACTAGCCATACCCTGGGATGCTAAGGGGAAACTCCTGGCTTCAGTTGGCCCAGCCCCAGCCAGCATGGTCATCTCTAGAGAGCTCTATTCTTTCCCTCTCTCCCTCCCTTCGGTCTTTCTTGACTTCTCTCCTTTCCTCGCTCTCTCTGATGCTTTCAAATCTTAAAAGTCTGTGTGGGTCCTTTGCTCATTTGTGTACTATTTTCTAGTGAGGTATTCTTTATCAGATACAATAACAAATGTTTTCAGTCGCTGTATAGGTTGTTGCCTTTTGAATTTGTAGATTGTGTCCTTTCTTAGGAAGAAGCTTTGCCGTTATTGAAGCTCACTTGTTTAGTTTTTCATTAGGTATGCTTGGTTGTCTACAGGAAAAAAATCATGAATAAGACTAATGCCAAGGGGACTATCCGGAGTTTTTCTAGGCTATAGAACTTATTTAAAACTTTCATCTATTTTGAGATAATTTTGTGGGCACAATAGTATACTTTTTATATGACTATCTGGATTTTTGAAGGTTTATTTTATTTATTTAAAGTAGAATGGCATAAGACATGGACATTTTGAATTTACTGGTTTACTACCTTCAATGGCTGCAAAGGGTGGGGCTGGCCCATGCCACAGCCAGGAACTAGGAACTCCATCCATGTCTCAAAGATGGGTTTCCCTTGAAGATGGTAGGGACCTAAGCACTTGAGCAAACTTCTGGAACTTTTCTCAATCCATTAACAAGGAGCTGGATCAGAGGCGGAACAGCTGGGAACAAACCAGTGTCTTTCTGATTTCCTGTTCTTTAAAACAGAATATTACACAGTTTGATCAGACATGTTTTGGATAGGTTAGTTTCCTATCCATTTTACTTACATTTATTAGTTATGTAAAATTAACTGATGTTAAACACTGAACATGTTTCATTTTTTTCTCCCATGAACAACTGATGAGTCAATTGAAACTTTTTTTTATAAAGACTTGTTTTTGTTGGATAGTCAGATACACAGGAAGAGAGAGAAAAGATCTTGCATTTGATGATTCACTGCCCAAGTGGCTGCAATGGCTGCTGCTGAGCCAATCCAAAGATAGGAGCCAGGAGGTTCTTCAGGGTCTCCCACATGGGTGCAGGGTCCCAAGACTTTTGGTTGTCCTCGACTATTTTCCTAGACCACAAGCAGGGAGGTGAATGGGAAGTGGGGCCAGCTGGACTAGAACTGGTGCCTATATTGGATCCTGACACATACAAGGCAAGGACTCTAGCCACTAGGCTACCGCTCTGGGCCCTAAAACTTGTTTTTATCTGCATAAACCATTGTGGAATCAATCCTTCAACTTTTAACTTGCATTACTTCTAAAGCATGGTATTATGGAGTATGCAATAGTTCTAAAGAGTTTAAGAAATGGGAAATTTGGCTAAAAAGCAAACTCATAGGGAATTGCATAAATGATTTATTCATGAAAATAAAGCAAAATTTAGCAAGTAGGCAAGTCAGAGTAGACTGAATCTGTCTGCTCTCACCACAATTGCCTTCACTGACTTTGTCCCACAAACATCTAAGCAAATAGCTCCTCATTTAATAACAAACTCCTGCTAATCTCTAAGGTTTCTGGAGTATCCTTATCTTAACCTAAGTGTGCTTCTGTTAAGAAAAAGATGGGTATAAGAAATACATACTTGCAAAGTATTTACTATGAGATGTGGTCCTCTTTGCTTAATCTTTTCACAAGTCCTGACCACCTTAAGTAACATCCACATAGTTTATCATTCTTGTAATCTGTACATATATTGTCATCTCAAGTTCATGTTTTCTTCAAAGATAGCTTTAGCTGAAATCCATTGTACTAATACTGTGTGGAAGTGTGAATAATGATTCCTTTAAAAATCTGGTTCTGTGCACTGACTCCATTGCTTGTTGAATTTGGCTTCCCTGTTTTGAAAGCAGTAAGCATGGTAGCCAAAGTTAATGAAAAGACACGGCAGACATTTATTGGAAGAACAGAGAACCCAGTTCATTGGGGACAGTTTTGTTTTTGTTTTTATGTGTATGAGTATGGACTTTCAATTTCTCCTCTCCTCTGCCAATCTAAGTTATTGTTGGATGGAGGGCTTCTTGGGTGTGGTATTCCTAAAATTGCTTCCAGAACTTTATGATGGATGACAGAGTTCGTTTTCTTTGGGCGAAGATGATTACCCTAAATTGCCTCTGAGGGCTGGAACACACTTCACAAGAGGCTATCCAGGAAAGCTGAGATCTGTAATAAATATCCATTCGGCCAAAGAGAAATTATCATTTTCTTCATAAAATTCTGTTTTCTTTTATCCCTGATACTTACATAGTCTAAAGTCCATCTTCTAAACATTCTGCTTCTTCCAAGAGAAATAACCTATCATCTTAGGGGAGTAGAATAGGAGAAAGTCCATCTTTATATTTTCTTTGAGCTGGCATATGGATGTAGAACTGATTCTGGGTCTTCTCTTGCTGTTGGTCTTGCGTTGGAGGACAACCTTGATCAATATTGTCCTGTATGATCCAGAGAGCTGCTATGTTGTTGAGTGAGATAGGCTGGAATACTTATTTAACAACCATCTTGAATTGGGCAAAGTTCATTCTACCGGAGACAGAACAAATTTATTTGTTGAAGACACGTGGTATGATGCAGTAAGAGCATGGGAACCAAGGCCACAGAGAAACAACATCCACATTTTTCCCAAAGCAGTGCTGGTTCATAAATTGTGATGCTGTTTAGCCTGTTTCTGGGTTTGTCTGGTTTCATCCAAAACAGGTTGAATATGGTTTTTCTGTATATGACCTGCAAATGCCATTCCTGCAGCATGTGGCAGATGTGCCCATGGGCAGCAATTAACATGTCTAATGCCTGTAACTAAGCTCACATCAAAGTTTGCTATTTATGCATTTCCTTCCTACTTTGTGTCTTCTCTTACTTCGCTTGCTGAGGTCCCAATGTTGATGCTGCTAGTTTTATTTTTTAATCAATGAGAAGTATTTCCATACATTAAAGAGCCATTAATGTTCATGAGCAAAAGACTGATAAGCATTCATTTAAAAGTCTGTTCTTCCTATGTGAATATAATGATTAGATACCATTTTAACCTAACAGCTTTTGAAGCTGAGAAGCTAGAATCTCGTTTTTACTGAAGAATGGTGCTATGGTTTTTGTTTTTTGTTTTCTGGCACAAATAACATTTGCATTAAAATACTTCAAGACATATCAATGTGTATAAATCATGTGTTGCAATAGATGAAAAAGGCTTTGTATATTTAAATCTGCTTTTCTTTTATACAAATTAATCATTTCTTTCAGATACCAGCTTTTTTCTGTGTGATTTGATTCCCATGTACACAAACTTGTGAGTACAGATCCAAAAGCAAGTTTGTAATGTCAAACCATCTGAAATATCAACTTTACTTATTTCTCCACTATTTCCTGAGAAGTCACATAATTAATAATACAGTACTTCATTAGTAGCAATACCACTTTACTCATAGATTGCTATGCACATGAAATCAATACTGAAAGATTTATTTATTTTATTACAAAGTCAGATATACAGAGAGGAGGAGAGGCAGAGAGGAAGATCTTCTGTCCAATGATTCACTCCCCAAGTGAGCCGCAAAGGCCGGTGATGCGCCGATCTAAAGCAGGGAACCAGGAACCTCTTCCAGATTTCCCATGCTGGTGCAGGGTCCCAAAGCTCTGGGTCATCATCTACTGCTTTCCCAGGCCACAAGCAGGGAGCTGGATGGGAAGTGGAGCTGCTGGGATAGAACCAGCGCCCATATGGGATCCAGGCATATTCAAGGTGAGGACTTTAGGCACTAGGCCATGGTGCTGGGCCCACATGAAATTATTTACAAGTATGCTTGCTGAGTGGAAAGCATTGCAGTAAGTACTTTATGCTGTAGGTTTTACAATACAAGGGGATTATGAGATTGTATGTGGTTAACAGAAGATTTAGAATAATAAATTTAAGACTGTATCTGACTTTTAGAATAACTATACCAGAATATTCAGGAAAAGTCATCACTGATGTTATAAATATTTATTCAGCCAAGAACTAATTGGGATAAAATTTTGGAAATTTTTCCTCAAGAAAGTATAGGGAAAGTTACTATACTTTCTAACTGGAAATCCATCAATCCATGTAAAAGCTGTTTGCATTTTTACATTAATAGACATTTAGAATAATTTAGTGAATTCATAACATCTCAAGAAATGGAATTAGCCCTGGCTAATGTTTTTATTGATCAGCTATATAAGATTCACTCTACATTACTATATAATTCACTGGCTTTATTGATCCACATCCCCTCTAGTTGACTTTTGGGACAGGAAACCGTGGATTCAGAGGAAATATTTCAGTGTTAGTTATCTTGTGTTGTCTTGGGGATGAGGCTACTTTAAAAAAAATGCTCTTTGAGAATGAAATAAATGAAGAGAGACGAGATTAAGCATAGATCATATTTACATCTAGTGAAAAACAGCTTTCCTTAGAATTTAAAATTCATACAAATGGTGATCAGTTTTTATACATGTCAAAATTGTGTTTTTCATGATGAAAACGAAAAAATATTGAAGCAGTAAGATTGGGAATTTTCCCAGTCTGTATTCAACTCCCGAAGTATCTGTAGTAAAAGACATGGGGCCAGGGCTACACTTACGCCAAAAACAGGCAAAGGGAACTCAATGTGGGTCTCCTGCGTGGGTGGCAAGGAGCCAGTTACTGGAGTCAATCACCTTGAGGGCTTTCATATGCATTAGCTGGAAGCTGAAGTCAGAAACTGGAAACAGGGATTGAACTTTGGTCCTGCAATGTGGTATAGTTACATTAGCTTGTAGACTAAATGTCCATCTGTGAAGATGTATATTAAAAAATTCCTTTCTTTGCAAGGCAGAGTTTTACAATGAGAGAGACAGAGAGGCCTTCTATCTGCTGATCCACTCCCCAAATGGCTTCAAAGGCCACTGAGGTGATATGAAACAGCCAGGAGTTGATGGCTTGTGAACAGATTGAGGTTTAGGGCTTTGGTCCATTGTTTGCTGCTTCTGCAGACGAAAAGCAGAGGACTAGATAGGAAGTGGAGCATCTGGGACACAAACCAGCATGCATATAGGATGCCAACACTGGCAGACAGGATTAATATGATATGCCACCGCACTGGCATGGAGGAAGTATCTTTTAATATTGAAATATAATAGGCATTTGTATGTCCCAACCTTAGTTCCATTCATTGCTGTAATAAAAGAACTGTTACCTGTCCTAAACCTCTCATGTTCTTGCTCTATCTTTAATACATTATTAAACTATCAGGGGTTTTTTAATATTAAAATGCTTCAAGTTTATCATAATACCAAAGCCCGTTCTTTTAGGGAATGTTCCCTTTTTCCTAATTTGCTATATGCTTCTAGCTCAATAACCTGAATTTTTACATCTGAAAAAAAAAACTGCTTTTGTATTTTAGGCGTCTGCTTTCCCATCATGAATAGCATTAGAACACATACTAGATAGTACGAAGAAGTCTATTTTACTTGCAAGCTACTGAATAAAATATTGTCCATTTGATTGGCTTGAGATTTCATCAATTTGGGAAGGGTACTACATTGAGTAAAAATTTTGCTGATGTGTTTAAAATGAGGAAACATAGGAAGACAATTGCTCCCTATTCAAGTAAATCATTAAAGAAAGGCATTTAGTTCAGAATTGTCAATATTAAGTCAATGAAAAAAAGGTTCTTTCTATGACTATATATCGAGAATGATGAGAAATTTGGTCTCTTGCAAAAGTTTATTTTTAGACTCACTGAAATTTCCCTGGACATGTTAATGAATTGCCTTGTGTATCAGGATGCCCAATTAATGGTGAAGATAACATCAGTATTTAACATAAGCAACTGTAACTCCGCAATAGTTCATGTATTTACTTAGATAATCCTTATATGCCTGCCAATAGAATCTCCTTGAGGGATACTGAGACTTGTAATACTCAAAGTAAATGCCAGGAATCAAACGGTTGTAAATATGTTTTGTTTGTTGAGATTAAAATACTTCATAAAAGTAGGTTTTCTCAATAAATTTCACCAATATTGGATGCATTGAATATCTCATGTGAATATAAAATGTAAGCTGGTCTTGGTTAAAAAAAATGGACATCCAGGTAAAGTTTTTTGCATTATATATTTTCGATAATTTTTTTGAATAGTCATGTTTCATTATCTCATGTTGAAATGTTTAGAAATTACCAATATATTACCCATAACGTGGTCCCAGCACCATGACTCAAATGGCCAAAACTTCCTTTTCATGTGCTGGGATCTTATATGCGCAGTGGTTCACGTCCCAGCAGATCCACTTCCCATTTAGCTCCTATCTTATGGGGGAATGCAGTAGAAGACAGTCCAAAGCCTTAGGACCCTGTACCCATGTGGGAGACCCAGAATAAGCTCTAGGCTCCTGGCTTCAGCTCCTGCCATTGCAACCATTTGGGTAGTGAACCAGTGGATGGAAACACTTTCTCTGTTTCTCTTTTAAAGATCTACATTTCCAATAAGATTTAAGCAAAAGCAACACAAAACAAAACAAACTAGAAAAAAAAACCAAGCAAACAAATGCATATTCTGGCTGACCATATAAAAAGATCCTCCAAAATTACAGAGCATGCAAAAAATTACTTGTAGAAGCCTGGTCTGTCTTGATGAGGGAGTTGATTAGTTTTCTTCTGTTTAACCATTTTTTTTAAGATTTATTCATTTTTATTACAAAGCCAGATATACAGAGAGGAGGAGAGACAAAGAGGAAGACCTTCTATCCAATGATTCACTCCCCAAGTGAGCCGCAAAGGCCGGTGCTGTGTCAATCCAAAGCCAGAATCCAGGAACTTCTTTCTGGTCTCCCATGCAGGTGCAGGGTCCCAAAGCTCTGGGTCGCCCTCAACTGCTTTCCCAGGCCACAAGCAGGGAGCTGAATGGGAAGTGGAGCTGCCGGGATAGAACTGGTGCCCATATGGGATCCTGGGGCTTTCAAGGCGAGGACTTCAGCCGCTAGGCCACACCGCCGGGCCCAATGAGTTTGGTGAAATGGTTCCTACACTCTTGGTATATGTTAACTTTGTAAAGTCTAAATCATCCTTGACCACTCAGTTAATATATAGATTCTCAAAATCACATATGAAATTGTCTCAATCGAATTAAAATTCTGTTGGATTAAATGACACATATTTGTGTGGTCGTTGTAGAGTATCAGTGAGGTGTACATTAATTCCTACAATGAGCAATAGAGGATGGCCCAAATCCTTGGAACCTTACATCTGCATGGGAGACCTGGAAGAAACTCTTGGCTCATGGCTCTTGGCTTTAGATTGACTCAGCTCTGGCCATTGCCACCACGCAGGGTGAACCAGCAGATGGAAGAAGATGGAAGATCTTTCCATCGTTTCTTTTGTATTCATTCGTTCTGTAAATCTGCCTTTCCAGTGAAAACAAATATTTTTTTTGTAATAAGTGGTTATTTAGCCTATAGCTTGGAAGTGACAGGAGTATGCCTCCTGCACTCAGTTTTGATTAGGAACACATGGCCAATGGTGATGGCAGTAACCAAAGCATGTGCCAGAGCAAGCAGTGATGAATCAAGAACAGAGAAAGCCAAAAAAGGCTCCCACCAAAGCCTTCAAATGTATGCCACCAATGATTTGACCAGTTTACCTTCAATGGTCCAACTCTTAAAGATCTTAGTACTTCTAGGAGCATCATTCTAGCTACTACTATGACATATGGACCTTTGGGGAACACTTACATTAAGACTCAAATGTTAGCATTCTATTCTAGACTCTTTAAAAAGGCAAAATGCATTTATCCCATCCTCAAGAGTCGCAGTTCTAACTATTCAAGCAGTGCTGAAAAACCCAAATTCAACTCTTATACATCTGAAAATAAACTTTTATGGGAAGCCATGTAAAATTCAGCACAAGTTACATGGTGTTTGCACCAGCTAAACCATCCCAATTCCAAAAGGGGTTGGAGGAATTACAGAACAAAGGAAATGAACTGGCCCATACAAACTCAAACTCAAGAGGGCAAACATGACATCCTAAAATCCCACACCTACCGTATGCCGTGCACTTCTGCAGAAATGGGCTCCCAAGAGCCTGAGTCCCACCACTCCCATCTTTCTGGTAGTAGCTTCTACATCTGCTCTTTGATAAGTCATGCAGATGTCTGAGCTTTCCCTTGTGACGCTGTACATGACTGCGTGCTGAGGTTTCCACATCTGCTTGGTTCTCATACTTCTGCTAGGCATCACTCGATCAGTAACTGCACCCAAGTTCTGTCAGCACATTTTCTGGCCTCCCATTTTTTTCCTCAAATCTCCATGGAAACATCCATTACCCCATAATTCCTGTATTCTGCCCAAACACACTGTATCTTGTGACCTTGACTTTATCTTCTGTCTTCATAAACTGTGGATGGATAAACTTGAACCAAGATGACGAGACCTCCAGCACTTCGTTCACAAGCCAGAATCTGAAGCTGGTCCTGAGCAGGGTGTTATTTGGGACTCTTTAAAAAGTATTATGCCTTTGGAAGATCATGTGACTAGATCATGGGAATATTTCTAGATCATTATACCTCTGATGGAAAAATGAGGTCTAAAAGCATCTGTTTTGTTTTATTTGTTGCAGGATGGAGGGGGAAAGAAGGTGTGGCAGTGTGTTATCCTGATGCAAAGTCTCCTTAGCTGTGTTAATTTCTTTTTTTTTAAATTTTTTTAAAGATTTATTATTTTTTTTTTTTATTGGAAAGGCAGATATACAGAGAGAGGAGAGAGAGAGGAAGATCTTCCCTCCGATAATTCACTCCCCAAGTGAGCGCAAAGGCCAATACTATGCCGATCCGAAGTCAGGAGCCTCTTCACTCCCCAAGTGAGCGCAAAGGCCAATACTATGCCGATCCGAAGCCAGGAGCCTCTTCCGGGTCTCCACGTGGGTGCAGGGTCCCAAAGCTTTGGGCTGTCCTCTGTTGCTCTCCCGGGCCACAGGCAGGGAGCTGGACGGGAAGCGGGGCTGCTGGGATAGAACCGGCGCCCATATGGGATCCCGGGCGTGCAAGGCGAGGACCTTAACCACTTGCGCCACCGTGCTGGGCCCAGCTGTGTTAATTTCTGTAGCAACTGCTTCTTCATTGGTTAGGATGCGTATTTTTTTTCAAATCTTTGTATTATGCTTCCTTGAGCTCCAGGGATTTACTCCAATACTTTGCAAATAAGACAAGTATTCATTAAAGTCAGCTTCCTGTGGCATCTCAGGGCATGGACCCAATGGGGCCAAGTTCTTTATCATACTATAATAAATGATTATGTCTTGTGAACCTTCACCAGAATCACCTGTAACATTCCAACGTTATGGCATTCTTGGCTGTTGCTCCTACTCCAGGATTCTACCATAAGCCATTTAAAATGCACTTTTTAAAGATTTATATTATTGGAAAGGCAGATATGCAGAGAGGAGAGACAGAACAGAGGATCTTCCATCTGAAGTTTCACTCCCCAAGCGGCTGCAACTGCTGGAGCTGAGCCAATCCAAAGCCAGGAGCCTCTTCCAGGTCTCTACCACACAGTGCAGGGTCCCAAAGTCTTGGGCTGTCCTCAACTGCATTCCCAGGCCACAGGCAGGGAGCTGGATGGGAAGCTTGGCTTGCAGGGTTAGAACTGGTGCCCATATGAGATCCCATGGTGATCAAGGCAAGAACCTTAACCACTACGCTATTGTGCCGTGCCCTAAAATGCATTTTTATATCCTTATATGCATCAATGTTCCTATGTTCCCACTCTCAATACTAATCTGTATGATCATCTTTACTACCAGGAAATGTCTAAAGCATTAACTTAACTGACCAGAATTTGTTTGTTTATTTTAGCATTAGGTTGTGGAGATTTTTAGAGCTTTCAGAGATGAGACACTGATATCCATTCAACCCCAATGAGTTCCATAAGATCAGTGGCAGATGTTGATGGTGAAATGCATGTTACAATAAGTAGTTCTATCTCAAGCTAGGAACAGAGGGAACGGAAGAGAGAATGAATGAACTCTGGGTGTCATTCAGTTTGAGGATAAGCTTTCCGTGATCTAAAACTCCAATGGGACTCCATTTCTGAAATGTTCTACCACCCACCTAAAGTGCCATCATGAGGACAGATTCACCCTACCATTCAGACCAAAGCACATAATGCTTCTTTTATTTGCTTTGATAGACTTGCCTTCCTATATATTATATAAAATTAACAACTAGAGTTGCAGTACGAGTTGCAACAGGATTTGCACGGTTTAAACTTAGAACAGGTTACTGAATAACATCCTTTGACAAAAGGAAAATCCTCTTGGAGTTAGGATATAATACATTTTCATCTTTTGTTAGCTGTGTGTGTGTTTCTGAGCTTGTCTATTCTTGATGCAACTTAGAGATGTTGTCTTAAAGTTTTTAGCTTTATTTCATCAGGGAGAAGTTAGGTATATAAAAAGTTTCCTTTCTATGAAATTATTCTCAACATTGACCAGAAAATCTCCTAATGTTTGCGACAAGATCTGTCATCTAGCAACTTTGAATTTTAGAGAAGTGCTTAATATTTACTACTGATAGAAGATGAGTATTAAATAGGTATTTAATACTTTATTTTCTCAATAAAAATCAGGTTTTTCATTTAGAACATTTTTCTTATCTAAATGCGTTCTGAACTCTTAGTACAAAATGAAAACATTAATGCTTAAGCAGTTGTCAGAAAGCCCTACTAATCATTTATCTTGTGTAAAAGATATAAATTCTGAGTATTTAATAAGAAATTTTCATTAGATTTTGAGTGACTTTTACAAGCTCTACATGACTTGGTGTACCTGTTGCCCCCAGGGAGAGATAGGGATGACAGTGAAGCTGATTGTTAAAGCATATCCATGCCCATTCAGTGCTAAATAAAATGGACAGATTGTAATTAAACACACCTAATGTTTTTGAAGCATAACTGTTGAAATAGGTTTATTGAGTGCTTTGTGTTTTTTTGTTGTGCTTTTATTGGTGTAACAGAAATGCACAGCGTGGCAGGGAATTTGCATGTCAAAAGAAAGACAACCTTGGTTCTTGTTTCAATAGATAAAATTTTTGTGTATATAATTTCAGTGTGAAAAGCTATATTGAAGACATATTCTGCACAGCCTCATGGGGGGATTAAAGAGACTCAGTAAAATGGTGCAAGTTCTTTTATTTATTTAATGGAAAAGCATATTTGCAGAGTAGCAGAGAAAGAGAAAAGATCTTCGTCTGCTGGTTCACTCCCTGAATGACCACAATGGCCAGTGCTGTGTTGATCCAAGCCAGGAGCCAAGAACTTCTGGATCTCCTACATGCATGCAGGGTCCCAAGGCTTCAGGTCATGTTTCACAGCTTTGCCAGGACATAGGCAGGGAGCTGGAAGGGAAGTGGAGAAGCTGGGACAGGAACTAGTACACAATTGGGTCCTGACACTTAGAAATCAAGGATTAGCCAATTGAACAATCATGCTGGACCCAGTGGTGTCTCTTAAGCACAATTTTGAGAGAAGAAAAATCTAGAACTGTGGTTAACAATCACAGGCTGGAATTCTAATGCTGTCTAGCTTGATGAGAGCATAAAGGCTTTATATGGGTGTGACTGGCAGCCTTCTCTTCCATTCTCAGGATAAACTGGAATCCAGAGTAACATTCCCTTGCTTCCTTATGATAAAACTCAGATGGATAAAACTCAGAAGAGCTTTTGGGGAGGCTCTGAGCATCCTACCAAATTGGGTTCCTGACTCAAACATATGTAGTTAAGGAGGTGAAATTCATACTGTAATAAGGGCTCCTCCTAATGCCCCATTGCCATTCTTATGAAGAGCCTGGAGGAGCAACCTATTTTAAAGGAGTAAAGTGGAGAGGCAGAATGTTACATTTTAAGATTTATTTTTGTTGGAAAGTCAGATATGCAGAGATGGAGAGACAGAGAAAGATCTGTCAGTTGATTAACTCCCTAAGTGGTCGCAACAGCTGTAACTGAGCTGATCCAAAGCCAGGAGCCAGGAGCTTCCACCAGGTCTCCCACATGGGTGCAGGGTCCCAAGGCTTTGGGCCTCTTTGACTACTTTCCCAGGCCACAAGAAGGAGCTAGAATGGTAGCAGGGCTGCCGGGATTACAACTGATACCCACATGAGATCCTGGAGCATGTGATGTGAGGAATTTAACCACTAGGCTACCATACCAAGCCCAAGAATATACTATATTTTCAAAGAAAAACTTTGCTAGGGACCAGAAATGCCAGCTAGCATTACAATGAGACCATACCACTTTCTTTACTCATCCATGTGGCTTCAAATCATTCTTTGTAACTTCATGCTTGATAGTTACATATGTTTGGTAGGGGTTTGAAAATAATTAACTCAGATTGCTCACATCATTTCCATCTAAGAACCCTTCTATCAGGATCACTAATTTCTGAAGATGAGTGTGTGAACTATTAAACTGAATTCACTTATGTTTCTTTTACCAGAGCAGGAGGTAATCGCGAACATTTCATGGCACAAATGAACATTAAGATAGTCACAAAGGAATGTAGTATGCAGTATTTCCTAAGTGTTCTACCTTGGGAGAGTTTAATGCATTGATTTTGACAGAAATCTTTTATGGAATTGAGTATTCTTCTGTTGATGCATATAATTAGAAAATTCAAGTGGCTGATTTCCCATTAGAAGCAGTGTGAGAAAAAAAATTTTAGACTCCAAGGAGTTTGAAGAAGTTTATACTAGGAAGCACATTTAAACCTTGTACTTTCTTTTTGGCTTTTGTTGTTTTGGTATTAATAACAGAATAAAAATCAAATGAAATTGCTCCATCCAAATAATGTCTAGCTGAACATTTTAATTTTGCTCAATTTGCGTCAAAGGGACTCAAAGCAGTCCTTGTTTTGAATCTTTATAATGTATTCATTGGAGGCATCATTCTCCTATCCAAGAACTTTTTTTTCTCTAAAACTGGTTTTCTTAATACTTCTAAGGCCTGCATTCCACATTTAAAAACATGTGTATTATATAACTCCTATAAATCACAGTGCATCATGCCTTCAAAACGTCTTGGCACAATGTGGCACTGTCCTTTTAACTGATCTGTCTTTAAGTGATTTGGTACCCTAAGTGACTACATAGTCAACACCTTCAAATTCCAGTGTGTGTCTCTTCCTATTAACTCCTTTAATGAGTGATCTTCCATAATTTGCCCATTATATATTGAATTTTTAACTTTAATTCCAACTCTATGTAAAATGCGTAAAATGTGCCTCTAAAACTAATTGATAATTTAATAGATTTCCTTCAGTCTGACTACAGGTTCTTCTCTTGGCCCTCGCACAAAGAAGTTAATCGCTTTTATTTTAAGAGAGCTTAATGGTCAAATGACTGTAGATTTTCTTTGGCACGTAGCATTGTGAACTTCTAGGATGTGGATTAATTTTTAAGTTTTCCCTGATTTTATATATATGAGAAAATCAGATAAAAATTAAACATATGTAAGTGTGCATATATACTTATCTCTCAGTATACTTTGTAATGCAGTTACACCTCATTTAGGTCAATTATTTCTGTGTCTCTGTGTCTGTTTTCTCCTTTCTTGTTCATTTGGTCAATTATTTCTTGTTCATTTGTCTTACTTCTACGTTTGGGTTGTTATATATAAATGGCATTCAAGACATTCACACAATCAAGTGTGGTACCTTGATATTTGAGGACATTCACACAATCAAGTGTGGTACCTTGATATTTGTGATAAAGCTCATTAGATTCTCATTCAAGACAATTTCTTCCTGGAGCTAGCAAGCAATTATCCATATTTCTGAATATAGAGGGACATAGAGAAGTGTTTAAACAAAGAGACCTAAATAAGTTCTTCTATGTCTTACTATTGGATCATACTTGCTTGGTCCAATCACACTTTTTAGCAACTGAATGTGAGCTATACCCAAGCATAAGCCAGGCAAAAATTATGAGCCTGAAATGCAACACTGTTCTTCAGTGCAGATGACTGGGTCTCAAGGACTGGAGCTATCACCTTTGCTTCCCAAGGTATGCACTACCAGGAGGGAGAGTCAAAAGCAGTAGTTCATAGACAGGGTGCAGCTCAACTAACAGGTGTATTTATGACAATGCCAAACACATGTTCACCAAGTCTCTTGTTATCAAGAAAAATTGATATATTCACATTTTAACACCTCAATGTTGAACTCTGGATCATGTTATATTCATTATAGAAAATATGGAGCTTTCTGAGTCTGTACATCTTTAGATGAAGGATTATTAGCACATATAAGTTTCTCGGCTGCTCCAGTCAATTTCTTTTGAAGGAACATCCATGTTTTGGGTCAAAAGTTGATATCATCTGGTGGGATATTTTCTTTAGGCATATGGTTTGATTCTTTTGTGTCATTGCTGTTCAGTCTGGAATCAGTAGACATTGCTAAGAGGTAATATTTGAAATATACTCAAATACTACTTGATAGAACAGACTTAAAACCTACAACTTTATATACAGGGTTGCGATTTGAAGGCTTGCTGGAGGTATACACTCACCACAAGTAGTGATCATATCTATTACATTTGACTCCCATCAGAAATTTTTGTTTTAAGGTTAATGCTCAAAGTGATTTTACAATATATTTTGTGGTATCATATTTTTAAAGACTTTAATTTTTTGAAAGGCAGTTAAGGAGAGACCCAGATTTTCCTTTTGCTTATTCACTCCATGAATAGCCACGGTCACTCAAGCTGAGCAAGGTTGAAACTAGGAACCTGGCACTCTACCTGGGCCTCCATCTGGTTTCTGGGGACCGAGCACTTAAGTTTTCTTCTGCCTTCCCAAGCCATTAGCTTGGAGCTGGATTGCAAGGGAAGCAGCTGAGACTCAAACTATATGTATTCCCATCGCTTCACATGCTACCCCATGGTGCTGGCCTGGTTATTGTTGTTAATGTCTGGATAAGAGCACATTCCGTAACTTCAAGTGTTCATGGAAAACTTACTCAAAAGTTTATTTCTGTGTAAATATTGAAAAGATCTCTGTAGTTTTTTTTTTTTTCTTAGAGAACATATTTTCCACAAGCTTACTGAAGGGTTTTTTTAAATACTTAATTTGTTTGATCACTCCAGATTTTCTCTAGGTTTGTTCATTTCATCTTATAATTCAAGTCTTATGCCCCACAGTATAGGGAACATGGAGGAGAAATATCAATAGACCTCCATATTATGGTCAGATTAAAGTTCTCCAAATTGATATCTCCGTGGAGGGTATGTTAAAACCCCTTTGGTAGAAATGTTGAAAATATTTTCTCCAACAGGATGGTTACTTATGAATTACTAAAGCCAAGGTATTGATGTAAATGTATAAATACATCCTCTGTTCTCAAAACAAAACAAAAAAATGTCTACTTCTAGACCTACAACTATATGTGGCTTCTTCAGCAACACAGGACAGGAAAAAGTGTCCTATGGGAGAGCAGGAAGACTGGAGGATTAGAAAAATTGTATGTGTTCATTTGCAGTTAATTATACATTTTACAAAACACCATGTGAAAAAGTTACTGGGTGCCTTCCAGGGACTTGGTGGTGTCCTGTGCAGTGAGAGCATAATCTACCTGCATTGCTTCCTTTCACTGTGTTCATTTAGACCTGTGGTCTCTCTGGTTAAGTTATTGCAGCATTTTTAAACTGATCATCAGTTTTTAGGCTCTCCTTTCACTTATTCTCACTTAACACTGATCAAGTTGGCCATTTAGCAGAATAGGAAAGTGTGGGAGATTATATATATATATATAATCACATATATATCATATATATATCACATATATATTGCATGTCTCGCGTGTCTCACATCTCTCATCAGAGAAAGAGCTGATTGAGTCACTGACAACCTGTTTAAATCCAGAAGGCATACGTATCTTTTAGCCTTGGTATTTATTATTCGTAAAATGAAGATCATCACCTTTCTGGCACATTTTGAAGTTTCACATATAAAATATTCAACAAATAATGTTACTTGTTACCACTGACACATCCCATCTTTAAATATTTTTAATTCTCATTTGATTGCTTAATAGTTAACATTCTTCACTTACCTTTCTCCTTTTGTCTCACTATATTTCATGTGCTTTCTCTGCTGTAACTATTTTAATAAACTCACTGCTCCCACTACGCGTACCCCAAGACATGCAATTCTCAACCTCCATGTCTATACTTTTATCTCTTGCTAATCTTGACAAAAGTATAATTCTCCTTTAAGAACCAGTGGCTGTGTCATTTCTTGGTATTACTCTTCTGGTCAACGCAGGCATACACTTACTAGCTCCTTAATGTGTACTTCTCAGAGATCATATGCATTTATACTCATCAGATACTTTAATAGATTTTTCTTGTCTAACTCCTGTAGTGAACTCTAAATACCTTAAAGGCAGGGACTACTCTGGGCAGTCTTGTTTTTTCACCTAGTCTAGTACTTGGTATAAAAGAAGAAATCAATACATATTGATCAAAGTAGATTAAATCCCGGTGTGTTTTGCCTATTTTTTTTAATACTCCTATTTCTTAGGAAGTAGTCAGTTGGATTTCATAAATTATTTCTAATACTTCATCAATAAAAGGCTGTCTTGTCCTAAAACACTTTTTACTAGCGAAAGCTTTCACCTTAATCTTATTGCAATTTCATCTTGTTGTCGGCTTTGATAAAATGAGCTGATATTTGCTACTAAGTCTAATTGATATCAGTTGCGAACTACAAATGAGGAAAAGCTGCGAATATTTTGGCATTACATTTTTTTCTAATATAGGATGAGTTGAATTTGGAACTTTTTAAACTGCAAATTTGTATATTTGGCAAATTTACAGAAAGGTGGAGAAAGAGAGAGCTTCCATACAATAGTTCAGTCCCTAAACAGATCTGAGCCAATCAAAAGTAGGAGGCAGGAGCTTTTCCAAGGTCTCCCACATAAATACAGTGGCTCAAGGTCTTGGGCATCCTCTGGTGCTTTCCCAGACCATAAGCCAGGAGCTGGATGGGAAATGGAGCATCCAGGACTGGAGTTGGCTCTGATAGGGGATTGCAGAACTGCAGGTGGAGAATTAGCTTGCTACATCACTGTGCCAACCTTTGAATTAGACGTCTTTAAACATAAATAAAACCAGTTTTTTTTTAACCTCCTGATCTAGCATGAACCTAAATAATGGGGATAGATTTCTGAGTATAATTATTATGCTTTTATTGATATAAGTAACATATTAGCTATGGTTTGAATAGTGTTTGTGCCTCCAAACTGACGCAAGCATTTAATCTTTGAAGATTTAACATTAATGATGCCAAAAGTGGGACGTTAATCAGGTTGGGATGTTTTATGATATGACCTTATGAACGTGACTGGATTATATCAGGCTGTCACAGAGTGCATGATTGAATCATGCTAGCTTTGTAAGAAAGAGAAGGATAGTTGTGTTCCCGATGTCGTATCCTACAGGTAGGGGTAAAGGTTGAGGCTTAGCCAGAAAACACCATGCCTTTTTTTTTTTAAATTTGAACTTAGAGTGCCATGAGTGAAAATAAGCTAGCTTCCTTTATAAATAGCCACCTGTGGTTATTTCATTATGCTACTAAGCTTTCGCTATAGCATTAAAAAGATATGTTGACAACCATAGCTATCTACCCATCTGTCTATTTATGTTAATGTATACTTGCATATGGGTATTTTAACATATTTCAATTTGATTGCTGCTAATAAGATAAGCTTGAGCACAATGAGACTATCCCTTTATTTTTGCAAATGTTAGGAAATGTTCTTTTTTCACTGTCAAAACACTCCAGAAACTGGGGTAAAAAAGTGTATGTTGGGCCCAATGCAATATCCCAGTAGCTAAATCCTTGCCTTGCATCCACCAAGATCCCATTTTAGAGCCAGTTCATATTCCAGCTGCTCCATCTCCCATCCTGTACCCTATCTCTGGTCTGGGAAAGTAGTGGAAGATGACCCAGAGCCTTGGAACCCTGTACCCACATGGGAGACCTGGAGAAAGTTCTTGGCTTCTGATGCACTTAGTTCCGGCCACTGCAGTTAATTGGACAGTGATCCAGTGGATAGATCTTTCTGTCCTCCTCTCTATATCTGCCTTTCCAATAAAAAACTCTTAAATTGCATGTTATAAATAAGTATTTGCTTTGTTGATAAAAAATAAACTGTGGAATGAGAGTATCAATTCAATTGACATTGTGTATTGCTAAAGTACTGACAGGAATTATGGTTTACTAAACAGTCATCAGCTCTCTAGGGCTGGTGGCATCCCTGTGCATGTACACTTTGTAGCAGTTACCAAGGTCTTTTCTGTGTTTAAATGGTGGAAGTGGCCCATTTATTGTAAACTTGGCACATGGTCTCAGATGTTGATAATTCAAAATACCTGTTTGCCCAAGTCTATTAAGCTTAAAAACTACATTTTAATGGCCTCATATATTTAAGCCCTATTTAATATGGCAAATGCTTCAGAGACACTTACAAACACCATTAAATTTCAACACTAATTACTAATAACAGGAATGAAATTAGCACCTGTCTCAGCAGCTTTAGATTTTGGATTGCACTTAATAAACAGTTGAGAAAATCCTCTGTTGCTAAACATTTACTGGGGCCATTTGCATTCTGCTTTTCAATGAGCTCTTATGATTTATACTCTCATATCATCATCTGAAAATAGCGTACGACTTCTCACTGGATGTACTTCCTTATTCAAATTTGAAGCAATTTGGTCTGTTAAATTTTAAAATCAATTTCCATGTGAGATATCAATTTATCTTAAATATAAATGACTTTTTCCCCTTCTGGAGATACTAGGAATAGAATGCTAGTATAGTGAATGGGAGGTTTTGCAAAAACAAAGACAGGACATTAGATTACACTAACATATAAAAGAGGGCCTTAAAGACATAGAAATCTCGTGTTTCTCTCTAACCTCTGTCTAAAGATCTTCACTCTGCTTTGCTACTGTAGCTGCTGCCAGAGTTTTAAAGTGAAAATTGGGAAGTTAATTCAGTAAGTGATTTGCTACTCTCTCTCACAGCATTAAGTACTACGTTAATAGTAGCAGGCATTTGATTTTGGGGAGAGTTTGCACTCACGGGGAGAATGGTGGTCATCTCCATGGCGTATGGAAAAGGTGTGGCATGGAGGGTAGGGCTTTGAACTAGCAGTTAAAATATATGCCCGAGATCTGTGTACCTGGGTTTGAGATCTCGCTCTGCTCTGCTCCTATTTTCCAGTTTTCTGCCACTTCACAGCTTGAGAGGCAAGAGTGCCATGTCTCAGGTGGTTGGTGCATGCCTCCCATAGGGGATCTCAGTCCAGCAGAATCCAAACTGCCATGTAGTCATTGTGGCCATGGTCCAGCAGGTGTGAATTCTCTCTCCAGATTGCTTCTTTCTCTCAAGTACTTGAACATAAAACAGTTGTCAAAAACAAAAGTGAGCCACTGAGCTTCAAGGTGACTAACAGAATGAAGCACTTTTTTTTTTTTTTTTGGTGACCTACAAGATTGTTTTCCAAAGTACTATATTTTCATTTACTTGCATTTTTTTTATATACCAACCTGTTCTAATGAGTCCAAGTGTTCAAATGTTCTTGTATAAAGTAGATTTTTTTGTATTTCAAAGTAAATCAGCATGTATTTTTAATAAGGCTTGTAAAACCCTAAAAAGCTATTTTACAAGATGACCAGAAGATGGCAGCATGGCAGCGATTTAGAAATGTTAGCTTGTAAATTCCATAAAGCTGAAAAACAGTGTCTGTATTTTTGTAAATAGTGTCTAATTTCAAATCCTAAAATTTTCCTAGTAGAAGAGAGATCATTGAAAGACTATCTGTAAGATCTAAAGAATAGCTTGACCAAAGGAGAATGAGAAATAAAAATGGCTTCTTCATTGCAAATAATGTGGAAGAAAGATGAAAGGAAGTTGGTAGATGGAAAATGCCCAGGCTCTTAAAATTGTGCTTTCAGAACATTTAAGTAAGCCTGATGAAGCACATTATAGACTCTTTTAAAATTCCAAACAGGATGAGCTCTGGTATTGAAATAACCAATTAATCCCATCTAGGCCATTAGGGAAGAATTAAAGGTCATTATTGTAATTGCACAGGTTCAAAACAAACTCCTTAAATTTGTCATCTATGAAGTCCATTTTGGCTTAAAAAAAACTGATTCTGTGATCTTATGACCAAATGTGTGCAGTTTACAGGCAGGGAACTACAGTATACCCTTTTTGAGGATATAATCCCAGTATATAACACAATTAACTTAAGATGTTTTGCAGCAGAAATAAAGAACATTTTAATGCTGAGCAGAAAATCCACATTTTTAAGTCAATATGAAACAGAATGAAATAGCAATCAAAGGAAAAATATCTTCAATGTTCCATGAGAAACTTAGCAAGATTTTACTCTTAAATAAATTTTGACGAAATTTCTAATTTGTTAGATATTAGTAGAAAATATAGTAGTAGGATATTAGTAGGAAGTGTTGAACTCAGAATATTCATTTTTTATATTTATGTTGGTCTTATTCCAAACTGGACTAGTGTAAAATTTTCATATGCATTAGTACAGTTTTATATATACAGTCATTTATTCATTCAAAATTCGATACATGCTACATTAGTGGTTGGTAGAATTCTACACAGCATCTGAAACCCATTACTAGACTTAAACAGATCTATTAAATAATAACATGAAAGTAGAAGAAACCATATAAATTGCATTAAGTGTGCAAATGATGTATGTTGATTCCTATGTTATAATACCAATAACTGTTAACATGTAAACCCTTATCTTATCCCTTAACTTGGTATTATAATAAGCCATCAAAATCAAAACATTCACTATTAAATGACTGTTGAATTCACAGGGTGACAATATTTATGAAATCCTTCATAACATATAGCAGTAATGAATAAAATGCTTGTGAATCCACTGAATTCATACATAAGAGAATTAACGTATCCTTTCCTCCAGCAGTGGGCAGCAAAGCCTCAGCTTGGTTTTCAGATTTTCAGAGAATAGCAAACAATGCATCAAATGCTGAAATCCTGGACAGGCATTGTGTTCATTCGAGTTCCGGGAATTTTTTTTTTTGGCGTGGCTCTGGGATGGTGAGGAAGAGACAAATTAAAGATGGTATGAAACGTTTCTTAAATTTTTAATTTTTTTTCAGAAAGCATACATTATAATAAGCCATAAAATCAATGACTTTTTCATTTTTCTCTGCTCTTTAGCTGAATAACTTGAGACATGGTTAAATTCAACCTGAGCACAGATGATGGAAGGGATAGTCGAGATTCTGAGCCAGGTGTCTCTACTGCTCTATTAAAATTAGGGAGGGGTCAGAGCTGTGGCTTACTGGGCTAAGTCTTTGCCTTCAGCACTGGTTTCCCCTGTAGGCACCTGATTATGTCCCAGCTGCTCTACTTCTGATTCAACTCCCTGCCTATGGCCTGGGAAGGTAGCAGAAAATTGCTGAGGTCCTTGGGCCCCGTGACTCCATGAGGGAGACCCAGAAGAAGCTTGCGGCTTCGAATCAGCCCAGGTGCAATGATTAGGGCCACCTGCAGAATGACTCTGGATCAAAGATTGATCTCTTATGCTTGCCTTTTCTTTGTTTACTTGCCTTGCAAATAAAAATAATTCTTTTTAAAAACTTGTGGAAGGCCCAGTTCAGTAGCCTAGCAGCTAAAGTCCTCCCTTGCTCATGCCCAGATCCCATGTGGGTGTCGATTCTAATCCCTGAAGCCCCGCTTCCCATCCAGCTTGCTGCTTGTGACCTGGGAGGGCAGTCAAGGATGACCAGAAACCTTGGGACCCTGCACCCATGTCCATGTGGGAGACCCAGATGAAGCTAGTTGCTTCTGGCTTTGGATCAGGGTATCTCCGGCGAGTGTAGTCACTTGGGGAGTGAATCATAGGACAGATCTTCCTCTCCATCTCTCCTCCTCTCTCTATCCGACTTACCAATGAAAATACATCTTTAAAAACATCATGGAGAAGTGGGGATAGATGTCTCTGGCCTACCATGTTCTTTTTTTGGTCCCTTATAACTGTAAAATTATTTGTAATTCTGTCACTTTATTCTCTATAAATTTAAGTAAAATCATCTAAGTGCTTAACCTCTTAATGCAGATGAAATGCTTTGGAGCAGGCTTTTTACGGTTTGTGTTTCTTTAAACCCTGTCGACTTACTTTATCTTACCCTATGCATGCCTCACGCTTGGATACATGTGCACTGGAAATCTCATTGGGTGGCTCTACGCAGTGGAAACTAGTTTACAGGCTGGGGAATTTTACTTCATGACTCATAATGTTATTATATAAGAGGTTTCTAGGCTAGTAGTGGAAGTGTGGCTCCTGAAAAGTTTTTTATACAGTTCCTTTTTAGAAAGTATAGAGCCCTAAAATTACAAATAGCACTTAGAGTAGGTTATGTTTTGTTTAAATATATGTGAAAACATGAATGCTATAGCATCCTCTGAATACCCACCCAGATATCTAGAAAATATTGATTCAGCATGTACTCGCTATCAAGCGTGTAAGAGGTGATGGAAAATGGAAAAAATCTGCAAAGAAATTTGAATCGATTTCTGAAAGTGTAGGAGACTGAGGGGCTCCTAAGTAAGCATGGCTCAGCAGAGGGTTTCAGTAGCAGTTCCCACCTTACATGTGATGTTGGCTCCAGATGCAGAATGCAGGTGAGGAGATAAAAGATTGCTCAAACACTTCACTCATTAATGTATATCAGTTTCAGGCAGAAACAAAACAAAATAACAAAAATAACTTTAAAATGGAGTCAAGTTTGTCGATGCTCTGCCTGAAAAGTTACACATCACACATTACCCAGCTGGTAGGACTGGTGACCTCTCATTCCTACCTCTTAATTTAACTCACTGTCTTTTCTATGCATTTAATATTGCATTTTGAAAGAATGGGAATACAATAAACGCACTATCACTCAATAAAGTATCTTTTCATTTTTTTTTCAAAAAATGTGCTTTGATAAGATAAAACTATGGCCAGAAAACGTGCTTTTGTACATTCAGATACAAGAATGACTTTAAGGAAACCATTTAAAAAACTAACTTTGTGGATTTCTGCTAAATAAGAAAGTGAACATTTACTGTTCAGATTAAAAAATTTTAAAATGCTTTCAGCTTTTAGATTTTTCATAATTCCTAGGTTTATAACAATGCTGGCTCTGTAAACCTGAATGATATTCTCTATCAATATGTCCACTATAGACTTTATAAAGCACGCCGAAAATTTTTAAGATGTTTTAATTTATGTCTTGCAAAGTCAGATATACAGAGAGCAGGAGAGACGAGAAGATCTTATGCCCATTGATTCACTCCCCAAGTGGCCCAAAGGGCTGGAGTTGAGCCAATCCAAAGCCAGGAACCAGGAGCCTTCTCTGGGTCTCCCATGAGGGTGCAAGGTCCCAAGGCAGGTGCAGTGATCCCACACCACAAGCAAGAAGCAGCAGAATGGGAAGTGGAGCCGCCGGTATTAGAACTGGCACCTATATGACTTGTGCAAGGCGAGGACTTTAGCTGTTAGGCTACTGAGCCAGGCCCCGCGTATCAAATCTTTTATTAATATTTTTTCAGGTTCTCTCCCCTGATCTTAATTTTTTCTCAATTTTATTCTGTTATGATAAAAAATCATTTATGGAGAAGAATTTAGAAGGTAAAAGAAAATGAACAAATAGTGACATCATGATTACAATTTGAAACTACCTGAACCTGGCTCTTTGTGAAAATAATTGAAGTAAATGATTTCTAAATTTTGGTGTTTATTTCTAAAATGATTTGTCAACATCCTTGGTCATTTGCCAACAGCTTAGGGAAATCACAATGTGTTAAATTCAGGTTAAATGCAGTGTTAAAATGTTAGTCATTGTATATGCATGACTCAATCTACATATGATAAGCCAACTGAATTTTCCTCAAGCAGTAAATGAGGATATACTTTGAACTTGGTGAGGTAGCATGCTCTACCACACCCAATGAATTTACTGTTGAAAATGTCACACAGCAGTTTTAATTTTTTCAATGTGAAATATTTTGTAAAATGTGACAGTTTAAATATGAGAAAATACAAAATAATTGTGATTAAAAAATAAAGTTGGTTGAATAAGGACAAGCATTCAGTTTCAGAGGTTGGGACTGAACTGCAAGTAATGATAAAATATAACTCCTATTGCTTCTACCCACGAGCCGTTTTCCACTGTGTTGTACTTCGCTGCCTGCCACATTCTGTCGTAACTAACACATGCTGTTCCCTCGCGTTAAAGTTTGTTAAAAGCGTTTATTTTGCCCTGTCTTCCTGTGACTGCATACCATTATACACATATCAAATTCTTTAGGTTCTTGATCCTCTCTGTAGGATGCTAGTGGTTGTTCAACCAAAAATGTGACCATAAAGTGTAAGCAAATATATCAATAGTCTTAAAATAATTTTTAAAGATGATGGGATGATGGGATGAAGTAGGCAGACAGGAAATAAAGCAACTATTTTTCTGTATTTCATTAATCTATGCAAGGAATCTGTCACCTCATACTGTTGTATGGCAGGTGCAGGTGTACAAAAAATGCTTGCCTTTCATGAAATAAAGTACTACAGAAAATTTTAAAGAGGTAATTATAAGGATGATAAAAATGGAGGCTTAAACAATTTGGTTCATAATTATAACAAAATGAAGAATCCTATTCATTTATCAGTAAGAACATAGTAAGGGTAAATACATGGAAATAGAATTCTGACACTGAAATAATTTTGCAGCTGCAATAGAATTTTGAAATGTGATAGCTTCACATTCACATAATTTTTCCAATGAAGTCTTGTCACACTAGCTTTGGGAGCTTATTTTAAGCATACACTAACAGAAATGATGCTAAAAAGGGTGCAAAATATTTAAGTTATACTAGTGTTACAATGATTGAGTTTCCTTTCATGTGGGCAAATGACATTGCTATCAGATCTTTCCCAGTTGTATAGTTGACATGAATATAACAGTATTATGTTACATACAGCTGCATAATATTTCATTTTCTGAGTATTTTTGTTCTTCCAGGACTCCAAATCCTATACTCCATAGCATTTGGTTGTGAGGTTTCCTTACTTTCTGCTAAGCTGAGATCACTGTTTATTTTCCTTATCTTTTTGTGACCTTGACATCCAAGTTGTATGCTAGATACTTTGTAGAATGCTTCTCACTTTGGATTATGTGATGTTGTACGATAAGCCTAAGTTTATAGACTTTTGGCAAGAATACCCATAGATAATGCTGCACTCAGAGATCTCAAGTGTTTGGTACTGAGACTTTTATCTCTTGGGATTAATTTGATGAATAACATTTATTGAACATTGCCACTGTGTTTTTCACTATTTTAACTAATTTTGCTAACATTGGGAGAGATACGGTCAGAGTTTTCTGATTTCCTATTTCACTCAGTATTTAGTCTTCTTTGTGTCATGCCTGGAAAGGATTTACTGTGGTGCTTTCTGAGCATTGACTTTGTATCTTATTTATTCTTTCTATCTTTGATAGAATATAATAAATTTTAGAATATCACTGGCTATCATACTGAGAAGAAATCACAATTACTTCAATTTCTGGTCTTATATAACTTATAAGGCTTTCCTGATATCACTTTCACACACTTAAGTTAGGCCAGAATAGCTTCTCTGAAACATGTTTTGAAGGCAGCTTTATTCACACACATCCTATCTAAACTACAAATGATTTGGCAATTAAATTTAGGAAACAGAAGAGTTACATATTTATACAGGCATGGCATTTTCAAAATGTTCATGGACAATGCATTATGAAAGAGAATTGCTTTGATTTCAAAATATTGTATATAACAATTTAATTTATATCAACTTTTTGAAGTTCCTGCATGTACACTTAAGCTTTCAAGTACTGATAATACAGATGGCAATGCATTTTGAAATTGAATTATATTTTTGAGTTTAGATTAGCACAGCTCCATTAATGAGTCAATACTTTGTAATTGCTTTGAATGAGTCTGTATGGTCTGCTAGGTCATTGATCTGCTAATTAAAACATTTTGAAATAAGATGTGTCATGATAGCTTAGTCTGACTTTAGAAGCTGCTTAAGAAAATTTGCCTTTGTTTAGGAAGAAATATGTAGAAGAGAAACAAAGTGAGTAGTACAGTGATTAGGACTTCTGGAAAGTGAGATAAGAATTACTAAGCATGCTCTCAGTAATCATGAATGCAGTGGTGGAAAAAATAATAATCAAAGCTTCTAGCAAACATGTATTTAATGCTCTTTGTTCTGTATGTGTACTGTTAAAAACTATTTAAAAATCTTATAAGCATAAATGAAAAGTGTTACTTAATTTTTCCTGCAATAAACACTTTGAATATTTTTCACAGGGTATTGTAAAAATCTCTTCCTCCAGTTAAGTGCTGTAGGGTTGCAAGGTTATTTTCTAGATACGCCATTTTCTGACTCTGTACCCATATTCTTAGTGTTATGTGTCAAAGTACTGTGTGTGAGTGTACAAACAGTTGTGTTCATTATATAGGAAACAGTTGAAATTCGTTATCTTTCTGTTTATCTGATTGCAAACTAATGCCAACTTTACGTTCTTGTGTTACGATTTCTCTTACTATTCAGTTTTTTTCCCTCACAGAATCACAGGGTCTTCCTTCCCTTGCCATAATTGGCTTCTTGCTGCTGTACTACTTGTAGATAAAGGCGAACCTCCTGGATGCTGGAGTTCACCTGCTTCTAGCTCAAGCTGTTGCAGCCAGTGAGGGGAGTGAACCAACAGAAGGAATATCTTTCTCTTTTTGTCTTTCTCCTTCTGTAACTCTGCCTTTGGAAAAAATAACGCTTAAAAAAAATCAGTGCTGGCTTTGGAGCTAACCTCTGGCATCACTTGGGTATGCTTTGAGCTGATTAGTACTGTTTTGCTCTACTCTTAAGCAAACTAAATTTAAGAATTAAAGGGGCAGGAAAAAATAAAAAGACAATTACCTTATTTTTTGATGAAAGAGGTGAGCAATAATCACTTGGTTTCTTTGTCATTGACGGCAAGATGCAAGAAAACCAGGCTTCAGAGAAGGAAACCTTAAATCGGAAAGTAAGGGAGATAATAAGCCTGGAAAAAGTTTGCTTAAACTCTTTTTGAATGGTTTCCTCAGATTGATCTGGCTGTATTTTGTTCCATATTATCAATTCAGTACAATTATAATTAAAATGTACATCTTGGCTTAATTATGTATTCCTTCCCAGACTAGTGGCTATTCTTCAATATTCCCAGTGTCATCATTATACATTACATTTTAATTTGTTAGTTCATCAGGATAAGCAGAGCACCCTAGTTTATCAAGGATTAGTCATGACTCAGAAGGCTAACAAAGCTTTTGTTAAAAGGGGAAGCCTAATGAAAGTCTTCACATTCCAGTTAATTATAAGCTCAGATATTTCACGAAAGAATGTGAATATCTCCATTATACTATACAATAAAATATGCTTACTTTTAAATCTAAAATGAATATACAAATTGCAACTCCTGCAATGGGAATAGTGCCATGGAGACTAGACCAATTAATAAATCTGTAGTTTTTTGGGAACAGACTCTAAAAATTACCACTGCCCCAGGAGGTAGTAGAAAACAGCTAAAAGGCCTATATCCCTCAGGGGTGTTCCTAACTGCAATACTTGGCTTTAAAGCCTGACTGTGAAGTCAAACCCTTGGTGGCAATAGTTAAAATTCAAGCAAGTTTCTGTCACTCACAAAGGATAATTGAATTGACTTACCAGATCCAAATTTGACTTGAAGTTCTGGCAGGCATTTGGGAAGTAAACTACTGGATTGAAGTATGTTCTTCTATTTCTCTATTCCTCCTGTACTTTTTTTTTTTTAAAGATTTATTTTTATTATTTTTTATTGGAAAGGCGGATATACAGAGAGGAGAGACAGAGAGGAAGATCTTCCGTCCGATGATTCACTCCCCAAGTGAGCGCAACAGCCCATGCTATGCCAATCCGAAGCCAGGAGCCTCTTCCGGGTCTCCCACGCGGGTGCAGGGTCCCAAAGCTTTGGGCCGTCCTGGACTGCTTTCCCAGGCCACAGGCAGGGAGCTGGAAGGGAAGCGGGGCTGCCGGGATTAGAACTGGCACCCATATGGGATCCCGGGCGTGCAAGGCGAGGACTTAACCACTTGCGCCACCGCGCCGGGCCCCTCCTGTACTTTTCTACTTCTCAAATTATCATGGTACTAGAGACATTGCTAGTTTTATTGGCTTCCTTTATTTAAAAAGTGACATACCCGTCATCCTCTGCAAGGTTTTTAAGAAGACACCTTAATCTGTCAACATGAATTTATAAATTATTTACCCCCAAATAGCATTAAATTGGGAAATTTCAAGGAAGCGGACTTATCAACCACAAAATCAAATGACCTTATATTTTGGATTGTTTCCTGGGCATTCAAAATAGAATTTTAATTTCAAGTTTCAAATCACTCTTTTGTACTACAGTTTTATGATGACATCTCAGAAGACTTGATGAATATTACAATAAAGTAGATCAAACACCCAAATCAACCTTGTTGTCCCCCTTTTATCTTCTAGATTAGTAACTTTTTCCCCCAAGTATGTATATCAAATGAAGAATTCTATTGAGGTTCAGAGCTTAATGGGTTTCAGTTATATGATTCCCCTGTTTAGTGATGTAAGGTGAGTAAGTTCTTTAAATTTTGACCCGCTAGGTTTCCTCATCTATTAAGTTGGAATCTTAGAAAAGTACCGCTCTTTTGCTTCAATGAACATGCTTGCCACTTAGATTTTGAAAGCCTCCTTTCTCACTCATGTCTTAAACATTTATGCTCCTTCAGTTGACATGCTGTTAAGCAACTAGCAATTATAATGATTCAGATCATGACCAAGTGATCCAAAGGATTTGAGAATTGTTTGGAAAACCTCAATCTTACCTGTTTCTGAAACTATAAATGCAATTATGACTTCAAGATAGGCTTAAGACAGTACATTTATGTCAATGAGAGTTAGAGAAAGCTGCCAGGTTGGCATATGCACACAGTGAAGGCAGAATAATAGGACCTTATGAAAATATCTAGAAAAATGCATTAAACTATTGGGAGTTAAAGGCAATTTCAGAAGATCTGTGTCTAGATTGAAACCTGTCCAAAAAAAAAAAAATTGAAGTTTTTCAAGAATTAGGGGAAAGAAAGTCTTTGAAATACTTTGAAATATTCTTTCAGTGAGTGTGTAAAAACCTGTTCAACAGAGAGCAGTCCCTTTGAGAAATTTTTAAAGAATTTTTACAGTGGAGTGCTTAGTGTGTTAGATTTGCTGTGATTCATGCCTTTTATGTCTTCATCGAACTGCCCTTTGTATGGGACTCAAACTAATGCTTCAGTTAGGCAATTTTCAATTAATGCATAGTTTTAAACTGAATTTAATTAAGTTAATTTTCTTCCTCCAGTTTGACCATCGTTTCCCTTTAGGATTCACAACGTGTTAAGTCTAGCATTTGGGATATACTCTTTGCTCAAACTTTATTAGTTGATCTCTATTATTAAGACGGCGTTGTAGATAGTCTTCCAAGTATTAATGCATTTTGGCCAATTGTGTTAAAGTTAATTGTTTTTCTATGCTAGTCCTTAACTTTTATTTAGAGAATGCTATATGTATTTCAATTAGAATACAGTTTATAAAGAACAATTAGATCTTCAGAGTAAAATTTAGTCATGGTTCTAGACTTACATGTTTATCTTGATGTGCAGTGTGTATATACATAAATATGCCTGTGTGTGCAAGTTTTAGAACTTCAATAGAGAAAACTTGTAATTGATACTTGAGTATATGTTAGATTTTTTCCAAAATAAGTATTCCAGACTTAGAATATCATAAATAAAAATCTGTTTGGTCATCTCATTGGGAAAAATGAAGAATTGAGGTCCTGAGATAAGAATGATTTTACTTTGGATAGGTCAATTTCAGTGTTCTTACTACAGCTCTGTTTTGCAATGATAGCATATTGTTTGCAAATGTAAAACTTGAATGTCTTAAGCTTTGTAGTCACAGAAATTCTTTTCAGTGGTGTCCAGACTTTTCTCATGGAGCTGCTCAATTTAAAAGGTATTTTTAGCAAGTGAGAAAATGATTCCTTGAATATATGCCTTTCAACTCACAGGATATGAGAAAGTATGTACTGACGGTTTGGAAATTGTATATATAAAATTAGCTGGCTATTATCTAGTTAAATGAGATTTGCTGTCTTGTGTGCTCTGAAGTGGAAATGAACAGTTGTTGGAAGAACCATATAAGGGGTGGTTTTGAAAGCATATTCCATTGATCTTCCCCTTTGTTTTCAATTTAAAATTTTGAAATATTAATTTTATGGTATAGGAAAAGTCTAGTAAGAATTACCAATTTTATTCAAACTCAGGGCTGATTAGTTATTAAATTAACATAATCAGTTTTTTGTTGTAAGTTGGAAGCAAGATTGCATCCTTAACACATATAAAAATAAACAATAATAATTACACCATGAGACAGATTATTCTTCTATCCATTCAGCAAATATTTTCGAAGTGCCTGTTTTGTGCCAGTCATTATTGTGAGTAGGTAAAATATCACATTCACAAAATGTTTTCTAAGAGAAAGACTTAGAAAGCAAGTAGCTGCAGAGGGTTTTGATACAAGAATGTAAGACATGTAATATAATACAGATTAGGGATGTTAAAGGTGAGGAACACGATGGAAAAGAGGATATTATGGACCTGAATGCTGAAAAGGGCTTGAATAAGGTGTTAGATATGAGGGTGAGTGGGGAAAAGTATCCCAAGAATAAACGATATGAAAAGCACAGAAGTGAAAGTATAACCTACACAAAGAAACAGTTGTTTGTTTCCCAAGAACAGAAGGTACAGCAGTAGGCAAGACTGAATTGTGCGCAAGCCACTTGCTTCATGAAATCCCTGTATCAAGCATCTTACACTTTAACTCAGGGATGTAAAGCTCTTACGGGGGTTAGTGGGAGAGTTATAAAGACAGAATTTACTTTTGATAATCCTTTTTCTATAACATAGTGAAATATGGACTGAATAAAAATAAAGATGGGGAGATCGCTGAGGATATTTGGTGTCTAGGATGCTACATGGAACTCTCCCAGCCTTTCTAAAACAAAACACAGGAATCGTATCACAGAGTTTCAGAAATGAGTGAACCCATGGATTTCAATTCTGATTATTCCATTTTATTCTGAGGGAAATGAGGTTAAATAGGTAAAGTGAATTTCCCCAAAGATACAGTTTTTGAGGAAATTGGTATTTAGGACCCTGATCTTTCCTCAAATATAATGGTTTAAAATTCACGAAGACCCTTCCATTTCGCTTCAGAGAAATATTTTAACTGAAGTATAAATGATGTGTCTGTGTTGGCAGCACTATAAAGCAAGTGACCTTCATGGATGAAACTGTCTGTGGCTAAAATTAAAAAGACAAAGGAAAATGGGATCTGATTATTAATGTAATTATCTGATGATCTTGTGGGGTGATGGATACATAAATGCCTGTTATTGACTGATGATAATGGAGCACTCCACCCTCAAACAGTGCTCTCAGAAATAATGAGGGACCCGTTTCCTCCTTCCCTCCTCCTGCGAGCTGCTAGCACCACACTCTGAATAGTGATGGGCAAGCCCAGCGTAATGCCAGGACTGATGTCGCTCCACATTAATTCCACTATCGTCCCTTTTCCTATTGCTGTAGGCTCTGGCTTTTAGAAGACAAAGCAATGGGAGTTGTTAGCTTAAGCAGAACAGAGAAAACCATCATGATGAACCCTTTCTGAGGACTTGGGGACTTGGAAATCTATAATCTGTTCACAAACCAAGTACAAAAGAAATCCTTTTTGGGATTTGGCACATTGTAATGTTTAATGTTTACTTAGAATCTTTCATAGCACACCTCAAGATTTCTGTGAATATTTCGATGTCTAAGAGGTCCCTTCAAAATGAAGGGCTCAGTGCCCTACAATAAAAGTAATACTTCATTTATAGGAAAATATAGATGATGAATACTCCAGTAAGTGGTCTTTGTTGTCTTTTGGACTTGATACAGTTCTGTGAGAATTCAGAAAAGGCTCATATCTGATAAGAAGAAGAAAGTTGTTTCATGTCATAGTTGAATATCACAGAACTTCTTCCTGGGCTCTAGGAACCTGCTGCTTTTTTTTTTTCATGGTATTGTAATTTGTTGTTGTTGTTGTGGCTATTCTAACTCATACCGGTTGTTGACCTTGTTTCATGGCTTCTCACTTATGGTAATGTATAGTGGTGGAGTACTAGGGTCTATCATATACAGATGTGGCAGTATAATGGAACATACATCCCCGTATCCAGACAAAAGATGCATTCTCAATGAAACTGTTGGACATGTGTAGACAATACAATGCTGGACTGTCTGACATTGACTGTACCAACAATGTTGGGGTACACTTAAATATGAGACTGATAGAATTATGCTTCCTTATGAAGGACTGCACTATTGTAACAAAATGGGAAAAATCTGACAGGGGGGTGGGAGTTGAGAGGGTAAATGCCAGCCTATACAAAATATAAAAAAAGTAAAATTAAAAAAAGTATAGTCATATGAAGCACCCCCCAAAAAAAGAAAATGTATTAATGTTCTCCCAATTCTAGTGATTATAGCTTCAGAAACATCAAAATAAAATTTAAAAATCAATAAAATTACTTTCCTTGAACAGTGAAATAGAATGTATTCATGATCACAAGGAAGTGTGTAGAAGATGTTCATTCAGGGCTACCAACCACAGGGTGCAGTGTGCGCTGGCACTCCCGTCTTGACTGAACTCACTCCACTCTACCCTTGCCAGAGCTGGCTCCATTCATATAGTTACATATGAATGGATGGTTCCTGCCTGTTTTCCTGTTGGAAGAGTGTCATTAAATAAAACATGGGTACGCTTACGAAGGAAATAAAGCATATAGTTAAAACATAGAAAATACATGAAGAGTAACTACTTAGAATTTTTGTATCTCCCAAGATGTATTTTCTTTGAATTCTGTGTCAAAAGCCCTTTACCCCATATACCCACTATTTATAAAATGAATGAAGTAAAGAAATGTTGCAGACACCCGATTTTCAGTCTTTCATCAGAAGTGTATAAGTTGGTGTTCATCACTGTGCTAATTGCAATACTTACTCATTTCTGAAAAATATGAATTATCTAAAATTTGGCAGGTGCAGTATACAATGTTTAAATTGTTCCAATAAGTCATTTTATATATTCTGTAACAAAGTGATGGAGCAGCGTAAAAAAAAAAATGTCCCTTACATCTTAGTTCAAGAGAGATATCAGCTCAGGAATTAGTGAAGGTTACACTTGGAACCTCCAGATGAGAAAGAGCTGTCAATGTTGTCATCACCACGAGTTACCGCAAGCAGAATAGAGGCTAGTTTCTTGAAGAGTAAAGTGTCAATGGTCCATTGGCTAAATCTGCACTTGGGAGGAGCAGGGTTCCATATAGGCACTGGTTTGTGCCCTGGCTCTTCCAGTTTCCCATCCAGCCCCTGCTTGCGGCCTAGAAAAATCAGAGTACAGCCCAAAGCTTTGGGCCCCTGCGCTAGCATGGGATACCCAGAAGAAGCTTCTGGCTTCTGCCTTCTGAACAGCTCAGTTCTGGCTGTTGCAGCCGCTTGGAGATTGAAACAGCAGACAGAAGATCTTTCTCTCTGTCTCTCCTCTCTGCAAATACGATCTGCCTTTCCAATAAAAGTAAATAAATAAAAGGAGCAGAAGAAGGAGAAGAAGAAAAGAATAAAATGGCTACCAGGGTGTAGCAGATTGTAACTAGAAACCTCTTTTTCTCATTGCCTCCTAAGTTGATGGACAGCTCTACTGAAAAGCCTCTGTGGCTCATATCTGCGTTTTACAATTCTGAGTTTTTTACTCTCTCATAAAAAGCTTATTTCCCAGGAGAAGGAGGGAAAACATCAGCAAGTTGGCACAGAAAAGGGACTCCTAATTTTCTTGGTTTTATGGAATTTCAAGCAGTGGAATTCATTCATAATCAAAGTGGTTCACCACAATTTATAAAACTAATCTATAAGGCCAGAACTGTGGCATAGCAAATGCTAAGCATGATATTTCTGCTGGCTTAAATCCAGGAGGCTCCACTTCTGAACAGCTCCCTGTTAATTTGCCTGGGAGAGCAACAGAAGGTAGTGCATGCACTTGAGCCTCTGTCATCCACTCAAAGCAGACTCGGATGGAATTCTTGGCCTCTGTGTTTGACCTGACCTTCGCAGACATTTGGGGAGTGAACAGGATAGATGGATTTGTTTCTTTTCTCTGTCTCAAACATTTACTTTATAAAGTTTATTTTTTCAAATACATAATACAAGAACAGTTCACTCAGTATTATGTTATTAAATTATTTTGGGGAATAGAACTTACAAATAAGATTTCCTATGCAGTATGGAATTACAGGCTTAATATAATTATGCATTTTTTTTTTCATTTGGAAGGGGCTGTTGTAAATAATACTGGATAATAGTAGATTGGGCTATCAGAGCCTATAAAAGTATGTCAGCATCTGTGAAATATTCTTTGAAAGATTTAAAGAGCTGAAATAACAGTGGGAACATGTATTTTCTTAGGTTCCAATACTTACGGGAAAACTGCTTTCCAATTTATGCTGCCATCAGCCATGAGTGAGGATGGCAGCTTCATCACACCTGCTTGTTACTATTGAAACAAAACACAAACACCTTGCTGTACAAGAGGGATATTATTTATTATTTGCAGACAGATATCTCCAAAGACAGACGAAATGATTCTGCTCAGTAACTGATATCTTCATGTTTCTTTCCTTGGCTTCAGAGAACATTCACGGGTATGTTTAGAGACAGAGATTATCTACTGACAGATGACCACTTAATGACTCATTTAAGATAGCATATGCAAGTCCATGGGAAAGGGGTGTAAATGTTAAATATTAGAAAATGTTGAAGAAAAATTTCACTTGCGTTCTGTTTGCATACAGCATTTACAGTACATTTCTCACTTTAGAAATGACCAATTGGTTTCTTAGCACCATGTTTATGAAGAATCATACACTAGGTAGCTGAAAATAACAGAAGCATGTTCCCCAAAGTATTGAATCTATGTCTAAGATGAATTATGTCAGCAGGGTCAGTTTCTTCGAGGAGTCTATGTCCTTACTTGACTTTCTGACAGTTATCCTCTCTCTGTTTGCAAATGGCCTTTTCATCATTCCTTTTTGCAGCCCAGCCTTCAGGCATACAGGATTGTAATCCACTGTAGCTTTTTTTTCTGGCATAGCTTAATAGGCACTGGGTATTGCTTTCCTCTTCCCCAGGTTCCCAACAATGTAGGAGATTATCAGCCATTTTTACTGTGAGACAATCCCTGTACTGCATCCATGACAACATACTTCTCTGTTTCCACCTATGAACACATTAATTTCCAATACACTTTCATTATGCATCCTCTTAGGTACAGTCCACCATGGGAGAAAAAAATGGTGAACATTAATTCCCATGAAGTTGACGAACTTGTAAAGGTGTCAGGTATTGGTGTAACGCAAGGGTGGTGAAAAGGCATGTCCAACATCTTCCTGTAGGAATAAATGCCAGTGTATGCCCTGTGTGGCACTGATGAAAGTACAGTAAGGACTAGGTCATTGTTACTTATGGGCACTAGCAATAACAGTGATAAAAGCGACATTGACAATCTCAGGTGGTTGCAGTCAGCTCCTGGTTAAAGGATTACATCATAAGCCTTTATTACGAAATTACGAATAATTAGGAAGTGCAATAAGGTAGAATTCCCATGTAAAATCCTTAGATTTGGCATGTTATCTTACATTAGATCAAATATATTTGACATTTTGGATGGCTTATTTCCCCATTAGATCAAATATATTTGACATTTTGGATGGCTTATTTCCCTTAGCATAATGGTCTTCAGTTTACCCCATTTGGCCACAATTGTATTGTTGGAAATACTCTGCAAGATATAGGAGAAGGTACTGACTTTGTAGAAAAAGCATCAAAAGAAGTTAAGACCAAAATAAACAAATGGGACTACATTAAGCTAAGAAGACTGCACAACAAAGGAAATAATTAAAGTAAAAAAGCAACCAACAGAATGAGGGAAGATCTTTGCACACTACAGAAGAGAGAAAGGGCTAATTTACAGAATATACAAAAAACTGACATACAGTAAAAAGCACAATGACAAGTATTCAACAAGCTGTTTATAGCTAGCTATATTAGGCATTAGATGGTGAATGTTTAAGTAGGATGCTAATAATCATTTCAGGACCTTTGACCAGTGTTAGTCCATCCTCTTCCCTTTTGTCCTCCTAGGCTAGTGAGGTAATGACAGGATCTCATAATTTGGTAGTCGATAAAAACTGAGAAGTGGAACCATCATCTTACCTGCTAAATCACTGAAGGGCATACCAGCATCTCCAGTAGCAGCATAAGCCCCTGTGCAATAGACCTAGCCCCATATTTCTCATTTTCCCTCTGTTATTGCTTTTTTCATTGTTTTGCTCCTCCTCCTTATTTATCTCTCTTCAATTATTACAAAGGTCAATTACCCAGTCCAAAAAAAATCATGTCAGTGCTGTCGTGGCCTAGGGTATAAAACCACCATCTAATGCCTGCATCCCATATGAGTGCTGGTTCATGTCCCATTTGTTCAGTTTCTCATCCAACTTCTAGGGAAGATGGCCCAAATTCATAGACTTCTGCCACTCACGTAGGTAACCTGTAGGAAGCTCCAGATATGAGCTGGTCCAGCAGTGGCTACTTTGGCCATCTAAGGAGTGAACCAAGAAGCAAAAGATCTAACTCTGGTTTTCAAATTCATAAGAAAAGTCGCTTTCTTCCCTTAACAGTACCTTATGCTCATCATACGAAATACTTTCCTATCATGAAAATCAGATTAAATCTGATTTGCAAAGGTCTGGTTGAAAGTTCTAGAATCTAAAATGCGCCTACTTGTTTTTAAGCTCAAAAACAATTTTAAGTGTCAGATGTTTAACAAATTTATGTGAACCTGCTGATTCTCCTGAGTTTTAGAGAATAATTTCACTCCATGTATCTTGCACAGTTGGATTCTTGCTCAACTTGTGCAAAATATTAAGAACTTCCTCATTAAGGAGATTTTCTGTTCTTTACAGCATACCAGACCACAAATAAGCAGCAGACACAGAACTGTAGCTATTAAATGCCGTTTTAAAAATACTTGTCTTTTTTTTTTTTACTTTGATTGCTGTGATGCAAAATTTATCCTTATTTGTGTTCCTTGGTTTTGTTTGCATATAATTGATGAGAGGAGGAACGGAAACTCAGGATTCATACTGTTAAATGATCACTAAAGCAGAAATAACAGATAAGTCACAATAGTTAGACTATGTTCACTGAATTATACTGTCTACACGACTATATCCCCTTCATTGCTTATTTTATGCCATCTTGAATCCCTCATCAAGTGGTATTAATAGCTCTTAAGAAATGTTAAAAATTGTCAAGCTTAAAAAATAACAAATCTAGCAGTACAAAGTTATACTGGACCCAGTAATTATGTATAATTTAATAACTTCAATGAAAATACTAATTAAAATATGTATCCAAATAGCATTTTGAAGAGCTGGTTTTGATTTTCAAATATTTCAAAAATTGTAGTGCATAGCTGGTGTTAGTCACTTCCTGTCTCCCAGAAACTGTTGTAAACAATTTCCTTGGATTAACTTACTTAAACTTCACCACTACTTCATAGTAAAACAGTAAGTCTTTAAGAGCATTATAAAAATTGCCTGAATGTTGGGGCACCTGGCAATTGAAAGTCAGGATTTGAGTCCAAGGGGTATTATATTCTAGTGTGGGACAGAAAACATTTGGCACAGAGCAGTTCATTCCATTTGTACATGCAAGGAAAATGAAGGTACATGTCTTGGTCCAATTCAGCCCAGGGGCTCTCAAACTCCAGGAGCTTTCTCAGTAATAGTCATAGTGGAAACAGAAGCTCTCACACCAGAGTTTGAATCCAAATTGCTTGATCATCCATTCACGTACTTCTAGATTGGAACAAACTAGTTGAATTTGTGACTAAGTAATGAATAAAAGTTATTTTGCATCGTTTAAAGGGTTTAAAGGGTATGGTAAAAATCTTGTCTCAAATTTGAATTACACCAACAACCTTGACAACGTTTCTCATTTCCTCAAAAATGCAAATTTTACACATGTGGAATTTGAAAAAAATGAGCAAAATGTGTCTTATTTTGATTTTTAATTATAATTTCTTGTAATTAGTATTATCACATTTGCAGTGTGAATTCTCAGATGCAGATCAAGTGCATCTTGGAATATATTGGGAAATGTGGTACTGCGTCTAATATAATAGGAAAAAGAGGGAGGAAATGCTGCACTTCAGATCCGTTTCATCTTTTGGTAGTTAAATACCCAAGTTGATTTGAACATGTTTAAATCTCATATCTGCATCTTTATTCACTATAGATGCATCGCTTTGAACATTTAAAATATGAATCTGAAAATGACTGTTACCATTAATTGGTGTTGTGCTGCCACTTTTTGGACAGACATAAGGTGTTTATGTAATCACAAGTATTAAAATTTTGATGCAAGAGATTCATGGTTGTGTTTTTGAAAAATCTGAATTTTTTGTGTGAAATGGACTTTTCTATATCAGGAGCTCAATCTGTTTCTATATCTGAGAAATAATGCATATTTGGAGACCTCAATTTAAGACCTCTAAATGTTTAAAACTTATTTTCAATGCATAGAGCTCTTCTGAGTATTCAAACTGAGAAGTCTTATGGACTTTGTTTTGGATCTAAATAAACATCAATTCAAAAGAAAAAGAAGCTTCTTGAGTGGCAGACTATAAAAAATCATTAATGCTTAAAGTAGGATTTCATTTTACCATAATGCATTAGCATTTCTTGATCTTATTCAATTAAATATATCAATTTCTTTTTAACTTAGGTTCCTGTCCTGAGACCTTTGCAGGATGTGCCTTGGACAAAGGTATGTTCGCATTTACATCATATTTCAAAGGTGCTGTTCAAATTGAGGATAAAATGTTATGCCATGACTAAATGCTATCAGAAAATGAAAGGATTGGAAATTGGAGTATCAAATGCGTATCATATCCTAGGTTCAGAAAGTCTTCATCCATGCAATTTGTATGTGGAAACAATATAAATATTCAGAAGTTGATGGAAATGTTTCAATGTATGTTAATGAAATTGCTGAAATGTGATATATGAATACATGAGCTAAGTTATCAAATAAGAACTACCAAAGTTTCTAAGTCCCAGCAGAAATAAATTAGCTTAGAATTACAAATTAATCTGAAAATGGGACACAATCAGGAAAATAAACATGCAAACAGCTTAATAAGTATATGAAGGTTCTGCCTGAAACACAAAGGGGATAGTTCAAGGTCAATATAGAGTGCCTGTTACTTCAAATTGAAATTATTCGAAAGGATCATATGATCAAAGATCATTAAAAAGGTCATGAAATGTAATAGCTGAATTCTGAAAGCAAAAATTATGAATTGAATAAAAGGTATGAATTTTGGACTATTAACCTCTGAGTAAAGAGCAAGGGAGCTAAAATTCTTATAAAGACAGTGGTGTAGAGTGGTGAAAATTGACAAACCCTTACTATAGGAGCCGCAATTATCAATGTCTTTGCAGGAAGTTAAAAAAAAAAATATTGCTGAAACTAGTGCATAGGAGATTGAAGTGATTGTCTGGAGAAGGTCCTGAGTGCAAAATTGATGGCAGTTTTCTGAAGACATTTAAATATCAAACAGATTGACAATGTCTTACTAAAGTTCTTATAAAGCTTTTCTAAATCAGTTACCCTAGTCAGAGTGCTTCCAAATCAGTACATGAGTTCATAAGGCAGTTCACTGTTTTTCTGCATGGTGAGATAATTTTATGTTGAAAGAAATGCTGGTCTTTGGTTTGTGGTAATGAGAAAAATGGGACTATGCATAGTATTCTTAGTAGTAATTGCTATTTATTTTTATACAAACAAATAGTTTTGGATGTGCAATTACACAAATATCTTTAAATTTTTAATGCAGCCCCAAACATACTTTTGAATTTTGCCATGTTACTTGTAGATAACTATATACAATGGATGATTTTCTCTGATTTTTAGATTTGAAACTGGCTCATGCATGTGATGTGCTTTTTTTCTTGCTAAGTCTGTGTCATAACTGAGACAAAAATTATCTTCAGAACATCCAAGGAAAATACCCAAGCCCATGCACACTGCCAGACAGAGAATGAATGCCTCCAGACAAAAGTCTGTTGTCTCAAGACTTACACTTGGCATTTGGTGTGGGACTGAATTAAACAGCCCCACACAAATAATCTTCTATTTCTATGTATCTGTATCTCATGCAAAAGCCTGTTAGTCATTGCTAGACTTCCTGCTGTTTCAGGGAACGACATTTCTGCTAATGAATTGAAAGCTGTGTCATTCTCTAGGTGTTCTCTTGGTCGAAGAGAGTAGGAGGATCATAGCTTTGAATTTGGTCCGTCTAGGGATTGAAGTATGATCCCACAATTGACTAACGGTAGAACCTTGTACAAATAACTTCAGATAGAAAATGAATGTAATAATTATCAGATGTTTTCTGAAATGTTCAGTGGCATAATTACCATAAGGCACTCGCTGTATCTGTTACATGATAGATGCTATATAAATGTTGCTCTTCATATTTTGATATTGACATGGTCTATTTTAAGTATATTGATCTGATCATTCTGTGCATAGGAGGGAAACGATTCTAATACACATTTGTAGATGCCAAATTACTTAAATGCTGGCAATGTTACTTTTAGTCCTCTAAGGATACTATTTGTAGGAGGTAAGAATCATTGAACATGCTGATGTCTTTTTAAATTTCTTTGTCACCTCTTTGTAAAACATGGAAGGACTTCATTAAGCAAGTGTCATTATTTTTTTCTTTTTGTTGGAAATCTTGGTTTTCTTTTGTGTGATCAAGAATGGAAAAACCACCCCAGCTGTAGGCAATTGCCTTGGCTGCCTTGTATTTAGGCAAGTGTTACAGTGCTTGGAGAAAAACAGCCAGTAGCTGGTGCACATTCTTGTCCTGGTTAATCCCAGATTGGTATTATCTATATTAATATACAAGCACAGCTGCTTATTCTATTTTGCTTGTTTGTTTCTTCCTTTTAAAAATAAGTGGGAAAGGTTGGGAACTCGAGGCTGGGACACACTTCTATGCTCCCCGGGACAGGGGCCTGCAGACTAGCTAGGGAAGAGTCTGGGGACATGTTGGAGTGTGAGGGCTGAGTAAGGAACGTTTGACATGGAAGGAATGACTTTTGGTGACAACTATTCCCAAGGCCACTGCACTCACAGGTAGGAAAGGGAACTGAGTTAGAGTGGTTTAGAGGCAGAAATTCGAGGACCATACTAAGGTACCCTTCTTCATGAGAGACCTGGGATGGGCTAAATAGCATTGTCCAGTAGCTGCTAGTGCACACATAAGCTGGGGATTGGAGGCTTGCCTGCCTGGGCTAGTCCACAGTACCGACTCACGAGTGTCAGAGCAGGGTTGTGTCAGAACAGGTTTGTGCCATATCAGACTGGGCCACAGTGCCCACAGAAATGCAAGAGAACCTTATCTGGGGTCAGATTCTATAGGGGAATTGTAGCCATTTCTCCTGATTTGTGCAGAGAGCTTGGGTGTGGTGACAGGTCAAGTTAGGCTGGGCCATGAAACTCACTTGACATGAACTCACCTGATACTCATAGATCTTGGTAGAGGCTGGGCAGATCTAGGCTGCAACACCCACAGGCATCTCCAAGGGCTGGGACTTTGAGCATGCTGCCATGCAGGATTGCGACCCCTACTGGCATGGAACTAGATCTATGGATAGGCCTGGCATGAGAATGTAGATGACTCCCATATCAGGCTGTAGCTCCTGCTGGGGAGTACAAGTTGGAGGCTAGGGTCAGGCCAGGCCAGACAAGGTTGTAGCACTCATCAGCATTTCTGTTGATCAAGTCTGAGGATATGTCAATCTGCAACAAGTCTCAGTACTAACTGGCAAGTAAGAGAGCAAGGATAAAGGATGAGCCATGTCTGGCTGTGTTAGAATGCAACACTCTCTGGTTAAGAGCTGAGACAATAGGTAGGCCAGACCAGGCTGGATCAAAGCACCCACAAACATTAATAAGATCTGGGGCTGGAATAGACCTGGCAAGGTATCTCTTGAAACTCTCCAGCTGGGCTGCAGCCCTCACTGGTGAACTGTGAGCAGTGGCTATAGGCAGACCAAGCTGGGCATGGTTGCAGCACCCATTGGCATGCATTTGAACTGGGTCTGGGGGTAGGCCAAACTGGGCTGAGCTCCAGCACTTACTGGTAATCACACGAGCCAGAATGTGCATGGTCAAGTCCTGGCTAGACTGTGGAACCCACCAGATCACATGAGTCTGAGTCTGGGCGTGGGCCAGGCTGGCCAAAGCTGTAACACCCATCAGTGAGATCCAACATGGGTGTGGGACACTCAGGGTAGGTCACAGTACCCACTGCTGATTACAAGGACTGAGGGGCAGTCATGTCAGCCTGGTCAGCAGCACCTACAGGCTCATTTGAGATCCATTGCTGGTGGCAGGCCTAGTAGGAGAAATTGGAGAACTCCATTGCTATGCTGCAGCTCCTGCTGGTAAGCAAGAAAGCTGAGATTAGAAGCAGGCTAGAGTAGGCTGGGATACAACAGCTGTTGACATTTATGTGTGAGTTGGCTCTGAAGGATGGCTGGGCTAGGCAGGTCCAGAGCACACAGTGGTATGAGTGAGAGCCAGGACAGAGTGCAGGCCTGACCAGGTTGAACTGCAACACCCACCAGTTCATATGAGATCTGGAGGTGGGCCAGGCTGGGCTAGGCTATTGTGCCCATTGGTGAGAGCTGATACTGTCTCAATCTGTAGTACCTTCTGTTAAATACTAAGACTGGATGTAGGCCATCTCAGACTTGGCCACAGCACCTGCTGGTACATGCAACACCCAAGACTGGGAGCAGGCCAAGTAGAGAAACTTTGTAGACTCCCTTGCTGGGGCACAGCTTCCACTGGTTTGAGTGTGAGAATTGGCACTGGTGGCACCAGGCTGTGCTAAGCTGCAATATCTGCTGGCATGCATGAGAGACAGCAACTGACAAGTGCTGGGACTGAATATATGTCAGGCTGGATGGCAGGTGCAAGATCAAGGGCTGGGGAAATTCCTGGCAGGGGAACTACGGGTATTTCCCTACTGGACTATACTTGTTGCAAATGAACACAAGAACCAGGCTGTGGGTGGGCCAGGATGGACAATGTGGTGGTAGCTATCAGCACAGTTGAGGGCCGGGTGTGCGACTTGGGTAGAGATCCAGGTAGGTCACAGATGAGATCAGATGAGATTTCTTGGGGGCCTTCCAAATAAGACTGCTGGACTCAGGCACTGTCCACAGGGTAAATCACAGGATGTGTGGTCCAGCTTTGAGTACAGGTATCAGGACTGGGCCTCTTCAGTTGCTGATTCCTATGCAGTGCATAGCATGCTCACATTTACACAGGGGCTATGACTGTCAGCTCATCTAGGCCAATGGGGGATGTCAACTGCCTCATCAGAGGATGGGAAGCAGAACAAGTTACACAATTCTCCTGGCCAAATTTTGCAGCTTGTTTCTGGGTCTATGGATGTAATACGATGGAATATGTCAACCAATAGACCTTGGAAATATTTCTCTCAACCTGGAAGCAATGAAACTACTATCTTCTCAAAACTGTAGAAACCACTCCAGTTACACTCTCAGAGCTCTTTTCCCCACAATGGGGTCTGTAAGGCTTCATCAAATGACTGTCCTTCATTTCCAGGACCCCTCCCCATCCTCCCTTGTGGACCCAGAAGGAAAACAAAATAAAACAAAACAAAAAATGTAAAAAACCCTAAAATATTTGTCCTACCCATCTTCCTTGGTAACTGATTTTTCGCACCCTAATCAGAGGAACACATAGGTGTGCATCACTTTCAATATGTAAATATTATTGAAATAAAAATAGAAATATAGATGGCTTAGAAATACTATACCTTGGGTCCTGACATGATAGCCTAATGGCTAAAATGCTTGCCTTATGTGCGATGGGATCCCAAATGGGTGCAGTTCATATCCTGGCTGCTTTTTCCTCATCTGGCTCCTTTTTTTGTGGCCTGGAAAAGCAGTTGAGGATAGCCCAAAGCTGTCTTTATGTTGGTTCCTGGCTTTGGATCAGCTCAGCTCAGCCCCAGCCATTGTGGCCACTTGGGGAATGAATCATTGATTGAAAGATCTCTCTATGTATCTCCTTTCTGTAAATCTGAATTTCCAATAAAAATAAATAAATCTTAAAATATATACATATTATAACTCTGCATCAAGCCCTTACTATTTTGGCTCAGTCAAATACTTGGGTTCAGTTTGCCTTCTTACTTTTAGTAGAAAGATCAGATTTACAGAAAGAAGCAAAAGCCCTCGCACCAGATGTACTCTGTTAGCAGGACTTGAAGATGGACAGAAACATCCAAATCAGACAGTCCTAGAGCTACACCTATTAGAGCTACAAGCTCTAGTATCATTCAGACTTGCAAGTGGAAGATGGAGTTAGCAATTTGTCTCCAGCAGCATAAAGAACAAGGCCTTGTTTATTATAATCTGCAACTGACACTATGGTGCCCACATTCACCAAAATATTACTTCTGCCTCTACAGTCTTCAGTAGGCTAGATCAATAAATGACACTGATTAAAGCAAAATATATCACAAGCTATACTTCTGGGCTCAGGTAACCAAAGCAATGAGAAAAGTAATAGTCTAAATTGTAACTCTTTGCCAGTGAAACCTACTGAATAAACAAGGTGCTTTTCCACCAGACTGCAGATATCAACCTAGGGATACAGAGAACATGAGGAAGCAAAGTAGTATGACATCTCCAAAGGAACATATTTCTGCAGAATTAGCTCCTAATCTGAATATATATAGGGATTCTACGTATATATGTATACACACACACACCAAGAAATGACTCCAAAATAATGTCTGTAAGGAAAGTCAGAGTGGTGTGAGAATATAGACAACTTAAAGAAATGAGGAACTCAGTAAGATGAATGACAGATTAGCTAAGCAGATAGAAATCATTAGTCACCAAATAGAAATGCTGACAAATTAAGAAGTAGGACTTAAACCTTTAACAACAGAACAGATCAAGTGGAGGAAAGAATTTCAGATCCGCAGAAGACTTTTGTCACGGATAATCCCATCAGACAAAAATAGAAAATATTTTTAAAGAGCGGAACTGTAAGAAATATAGTATAGACTTGAACATCTGTATATTCCATAAGAATTCCTGTAAGAAAATAGAAGGAAAGGGGCACTATGAGCATGCTAAATGAAGTGGCACTGGAAAGTTTCCCAGGGCTTAAGAAGACCGGGACATCTAGACACAGGAGACTCAAAGGGCCCCACATAGACTTCAACAATTTTTTTTCAAGGCATGTTTTGGTGACATTGTTAAAGGTTAAGGAGAAAATTCTAAAAACATCAAGAAAAATGCATCACACTACACATAAAAGATTGCCAATTAGGCTAACAGTCTTTTCCACAGAAACCTTACAAGCCATAAAAGTAGGATAATATATTCAAGATCTTAAAAGAAGGAAAACTTCAAACCAAGATGATTATATACAGAAAGTTATCATTTAAGAGTAAAAAAAAAAAGGGTTATTTTCCAAATAAGCAAAATTGGGATGATTTATCGTCACCAGACCAGTATGAGGTGCTTTGGAGTCAACATCATGAAAACACATGGCAGTATTAAATTAAATTCACAAAAAGAGCAGATATAATTGGTAATTAGATTTAAAGGGAAACATAGACTCCAATACAATGACAATGATTGACTTCAGCACTCCGCTCTCATCAGTGCACAGATTATACAGATAGGAACTCAGCAAAGAAACATCAGAATTGAACTGTATTATTGACTAAATGGCCCTAACAGACATTTATAGAACTTTTCAACCTAGAGCTGCAGACTATACCTTTGTCAGTGAGCATGAAATATTTTTCTGTTATAGACCATACATTAAATCACAAATCGAGTCTCAGTAAATGCAAAGAGACAAATCATACTGTGTATCTTTTTTGTACCACAAAGAAATAAAACTAGAAATCAAGAAAAACATTTTTAAGTTCATGTAACTTAAACAAAATGTACTGAGTGCTCAATGAATCACTGAAGGGTTGTAATGGGAATCAACAACTTTCTTGAAATAGAATGAAAACACAACATATCAAAACCTGCGGGATACAGTGAAAGCACTATTAGGCAGGGCGTTCATAGCAGTAAGCACTTACATGAAAAAAGAAATATCTCAAATGATGTAATGATGCCTCTCAAAAACGTAGAAAAAAACAAGTCAAATTCAAAGCCACCAGAAGGGGGAAAAACAATAAGGATTAGAGCGAAAATGGGGCCCAGCGCGGTGGCGTAAGTGGTTAAGGTCCTCGCCTTGCAGCCCCGGATCCCATATGGGCGCCGGTTCTATCCCTGCAGCCCCACTTTCCTTCCAGCTCCCTGCCTGTGGCCCAGGAAAGCAGTCCAGGATGGCACAAAGCTTTGGGACCCTGCACCCGCGTGGGAGAGGCTCCTGGCTTCGGATCAGCGCTCACTTGGGGAGTGAATCATTGGACGGAAGATCTTCCTCTCTGTCTCTCCTCTCTGTATATTGCCTTTCCAATAAAAAATAATAATCTTTTAAAAAGATTAGAGCGAAAATACATAAAGAATGGCATAAGATGAAAAATCAGGTTTTTTTTTTTTTGAGAAGCAAAATAGACAAATCTTTAGCTAGACTAACAGAGAAAGGAAAACTCAAAATTAGGTGAAAAACTAGATCTTTCAAACACCACTGAAATAAAAAAGGATCACAAAAACTCCTTTGAGAACCGATTTTCTAGGATATTTGAAAACTTCAAAGAAATAGACAAAATCATATAAACATAAGATAATAGGCAAATTATCTGAAGATAATAGGCAAATTAAATAGGTCCAATTGGACCAAGACAGGCCACAAAAAGAAAACTACAGCTCTATATCTCTGGTGAATATAGATGCAAAAGTTCTCAACAAAATACTCACAAACCAAATCCAAAAACCATATCAAAAAGATCATAGATCACAATCAAGTAAGATTCATACTAAAGGTATAATGTGGTTAAGGTTGACAAATCAGCTTTATTAAAATGAAGAACAAAAATCATGTGCCATCTCAATAGATATAAGGAAAGCCTTTGACAAAATTCAACATATGTTTAAAAAACCCTCCATGATATCACTGTAGCTGAAACTTCAGCTCAGATTTAAAAATGCTGCATAAAATAGATCAATAACTAGCATTAAGCTCAGTAGGGAAAAGCTAAAAACATTTCTGCTCAGATTTGGAACTATATAAGGATGTCCACTTTTTACTATTGCTGAGAGTAGTAGAAGTATTAGCAAGAGCGATTCGAGAGGAGAAAAAAAAAATCAAAACTAGAAGGAAATAAAGTACAATCATCCGTGTTTTCAGATGCCATGATGTTACCCATGGAAGAACCTAAACATTTGTTGTGATATCCCATGAAGACTAATAACAAATGATATAAAATTAAAACACATTGTGTTTAGGATTAGGCTCTAGGCTAGCCACGAAGGTGCCTGCATCCCATAAGTGAATGTCTCACTTTGAGCATGACTGTGCTTTGCATTCCAGCTTTCCTCCGCTGCATACTCTGGAAGCTGCAACTAAAGTGCTTGGATCACTTCCCCACCCACATGAGAGAGATGGACAAATCTGGAGCCTAGAACTCCTTTTGTAACTATCTACCTCCTTTCTCTTTCCCCACTCCAAGCCATTGAGTTTCGGGCTGCTGATTTGTTCAGACCCAACTCTGGCCCTTACAGTTTAGATAATCAGCAGGTGGGAATTCTCGGTCACTGTCTGTTTCTTACATGATAAAATATCAATTCTTAAAATACTACATTAATTTAAAAGTATGTCTAGCAAATAAGTTAACACAGAAGAAGAAGGGGTGAGTATCAGAGGAATTCCAGTTTGGTTTAGGATAGTAGTAATTCTGTCTACTTTGTGAGGAAAGAGGCCATGAGAGTGTAATTTTTTTTAAAATTTTAACTGAAATATTTAATAGAAATAATTGTACATTACCATGTAGTCTGAAAATGTAAAAGTCATTTTATGCTTATTTCAATGGTAGCATTTCTTAAAACTGCTCTCTCTGAATGTTGAAATTGAGATAAGCCACCATGCTTGCTCCTGTTGTCCCATTGTTGCTTGCAGTCATTTCTCCTCATCAGGGTACCAAATGGTTGCCTCACATAAGGATTTTCCATGTTGCCCTTTCATAACAATATGTATTTACTTTCTCTCCACCTCCATCCTCCGCTAACATCTGTTGACCCCTGTCCTGAACTCCACATGTGAAATCCAATCAGTCTCACAAAAGGTCTGTAATTAGAATCTTGCCTGTGATACTGGATTTGTGCGTAGCCTAGCTTCCTGGTCATTCACCCCGTCATTGCAGATATTAACAGTAGTTTCATTGTTACTGTTCAGTAGTGTTGCAGTGTCTATATGTGCCTGTTAATTTTTGTCTTAGTATCTAGGCTGAATCTAGTTTTTGGTTGTTCAAAGAATGTGAGATGTATGCCTAATATTTCAGTTGTTACACTCGATGGCAATTCCATGTTTAGCTTTGTAAGAAACTGTTGGACTCTCATCCAGTGTGGCTGCAGCTTTTTCACTTTCCACAATTAACAATGTATGAGGGATCCAGTTCTCTAGGGTCTCTCACAGTCTTTGATGTTATTCTGCCAACATTTGTTTTTTTTTCACTATTTTATGCTTGAGCAATTGTGATACATTTGAAGTGATGCTTGTCTGTCTTTTCAACGTTCATTTCTCTAGTGGCTATTGATTTTGAACACAATTTAATGAGGTTTTTTCTAGATGTACATTCTTATTTTGAAATTTTTTTTCATGCGGTTTGCCTGTTTCCTCATTTGTGTTTTAAATAGTTGAATTTGGAGTGCTCTTATGAACACTATTTTTGAATATGTGCGGTGATGACACAGAGGTAGTGGAGGGGGGAGGTGATATCTGAAAATCCAGACAGGTAGAAGGCAGGAATTAGTTGTCCATATACATATGATGTTTAGAGAAAGCATCAAGGAATAGCTTTTGGATATTCAATTGGAAAGCACTGCAACAGACTGTAGAGAATAAAATATAGAACCATTGTCTATTCCTGAATATGGGATAATTTTAACCTTCAAAAAGTATTGTCAATCCCTAATTTCTACTACTTAGAGTTTTAACATTAGAGTTTTTCTTGCTTATCAAGGCCTTTTTACTACTAACACTATCCTATATGAGGTACTACAGTGAAAAAGTGCATAGACTTTTGATTTGTGGCTTAGACACAAATAGGAAAGCATTGGGAGGACTATGATGTGTGATTCAGATTACGCATAAAATGGAGTATGTATTTTTCAAAGGGATTGTTATCTATTCAGCACAAGGAATTTCCAGGTTTGAGTTAGTCACTCCAGCTACATATAAATGCATTAATATTTTAATTATCACCACAGCCAGTATCACTACCCTGACTTTGTACCAGCTTAGATTACATGCGAGTTTCTATAGGATTTCAGGAGATCTTACTAGGGCTGTCAAGACTAGGAAAATGATGGAGGGGGCGTGTTCAAACGTACAAATTAAACAATGGGTAAAATCTAAAAAAACAGAGTTTGTAAAAATAGGTTTAGTAGTGTCTTAAGTCCTGGAATTATACAAAGACAGTTTTTAATTTTTTAAAATTAATTTTAAAGATGGCAACATACACACAGAATGAGAGAGACCATCTATTTGCTCTTCACATGCCAAATGGCCAAATATGCCAGATCTAAACCAGGGAAAAGCAAGGGCATGGAACTCTATGTGGGTCTCCTGAATGGGTGGTAGGACCCAACTACCGGATTATTTTGTGTGGCTTTCCTAGGCATATTTGTTAGTGTAGAGTTAGATTGGAAACATGGTTGTCAGCACTCTGGTGTGTAATACCTGGGTCTCAAACAGCACCTTAAGCCATCAAGCCACAATGTTGGATCTCATGCATTTAAAAAAATTTCTCTAAATGCAACCTTTCATACACTTAAACACACTCTCACCCCCCATTTTCATTGCTTAGTTTGCGTCTACCTTAATCGCATTTAATGTCTCTGTAATTTTGTAGGCATGTGTGATTGTCAAAATGTATTATTCAATTGTTAAGAATATTGATATATGTGTCTGAAAGTTAGAAGCAGACAGATACCCCACGTGTTGGTTTACTGCAAAAATACCCACAATTGTTTTGGCTGGGCCACTCCAGGATTCTGGAGCTCAGACCAAGCTATTCTCTGTGGGTTGCAGCAATCCAAGTACTGAGTCATCACACTTTTTAAATGCTGCTTCTGTGTAATTATTGGGTGTAGCAAACTTTGGACTGGCCTCCTTCCAACCATTCCACCCTCACAGGCCCTATTCCAGGGTTCACATGACACAGTCCACAAATGAGAACCCATACTGTTCTTTGTTTTTTTAATGAAAGAAAAACATCATGCCTAAACCCAAAGTAAGCACTAATGAAAATAAGGAAAAGTTTACTGAATGGCAAACATGAGTCCACTGAATGAGTCTACTGGATGGCACTAAATATTTGTGTTTGCTTTCTTATATGGAAAGGTGTGATTTTTTTTTCTGTACAAAAATAAAAATAAAACTGAAGTGTGATACATGGGAAAATGAGATTTTTTTTTCCTGGTCACTTTCTTAAGGTGAAAGAGGAGGAGTTCAAATATCAGATGCTCAGTTGTGCTTGCAGTGTACACAATCAAGATTATTTGGGGACTTTCTTCACCCTAACTATAATTTTTCCAGCATAGATGGCAGTGAGTATTATTAACATGTGACCATTTCCAAAGTGTTAGTAATTACATCTTAACCAGGTCAGAGACAAGTTCCTAATAAGAACATACAAGAAATATTAATGTGGATTCCAGGGGGAAGGGTAAGTTATGACAACAAGCTGGGAGACGGTGTGAAACAAGGAGATCGTGTTCTGTTGATGGTAAGATGGTTAAGTCTAAACACGTATTTTTGAATGGATGAGATAGCATGAATATTCTGCAAGAGTGGCATATCCAAACTTTGGGGAATTGGAAGCGTAATGCATCTAAGTTAACATATGATGGAAAAATGCAGTTTTGACTGATTGTAAACCTCACAGCCTTTCTAAGAAATTAAACTGGCTGTAACATAAATGAGGACAAGGTGATTGGTTATCGACTGATGCAGATCATGGAGGAGTTGCTTATTTTTTGTAATAAATTGCTGAGGAGATACTTCTTTATAAGATTTATTTTATTTTTATTGGAAAGGCAGATATAAAAAGAGGAGAGACAGAGAGGAAGATTCACTCCCCAGGCGGCCGCAACTGCTGGAGCTGAGCCAATCCGAAGCCAGGAGCCTCTTCCGGGTCTCCCATGCGGGTGCAGGGTCCCAAAGCTTTGGGCCGTCCTTGACTGCTTTCCCAGACCACAGGCAGGGAGCTGGAAGGGAAGCGGAGCTGCCGGGATTAGAAACAGTGCCCATATGGGATCCTGGGCGTGCAAGGCGAGGACCTTAACCACTGTGCCATCACGCCGGGCCCAGACACTTATTTTCTAATAAATTATTTGTCTTTCCAAATGCTTTAATTATTTCTGAAATAGTTTTGCTTCCCTATTGAGAAAAATAACTAAACAAAACCAAAATTGAAACCACAAAGCTTATGATAATCCTTTTTATTCAAATTCAAAATACCAGTGTGCTTAGTTACTTATGAGAGAGAGATTTAAGCTCAGAAACTGCTGTTAAAAATAGCAGATACCAGGCCTGGCGGCGTGGCCTAACAGCTTAAGTCTTTGCTTTGAACATGCCGGGATCCCATATGGGTGCCAGTTCTAATCCCAGCTGCTCCACTTCCCATCCAGCTCCCTGCTTGTGGCCTGGAAAAGCAGTCAAGGACGGCTCAAAGCGTAGGGTCCCTGCACCTGCATGCGAGACCTTGAAGAGGTTCCTGGCTCCTAGCCTTGGATCAGCGCAGCACCGGCCCTTGCGCTCACTTGGGGAATGATTCATAGAACAGAAGATCTTCCTCTCTGTTTCTCCTCTCTGTATCTCTGACGTTGTAATAAAAATCTTAAAAAATACCAGATATCAAGTAGATATTTCCCTACAGCTTTCACATTTTCATGAAACTTAGTTATAGGCACATTGTACAACTATAATTTGTGGAAAAATTAACCAAGTTAGAAATACTGAATCTTCTCAACGAAAAAAGTTGTTGCATTTTTTTTGTACTTTGTCATCATATATGAGGAATTGACTAGGAGGCTACTTAAGGATATCCCACAAACTTCCTAGTGCTTAAAATTGGAGCAACAAGAAATACATAAATAAAAATAAAATTGAAGCAAAATTTTAGTGAACTTGTTAGCATAGCAAGTAAAAGATCTTTATAATTCCTTAATAAACAGTCTTTTCATCAGTAATTCCATAAGTGTTTCACGAAACACATTCTTAAAGAATCCTTTAGTTAAATTTGGTTGAAAAATTATTCAAAAAAACAAGGAGCCATTATGTCCACGTGGAGGTTTAGAAGTTTAGGATCGGTATTTGATAACGGTGGAGAATACGGTCTCTGGAGCCAAACAGGGTCTAATTCAGTGTTTCATTGTTTCTTCTTAAAGTAAAAATCACTCTCCATAAAAAGCCTTCTTAAAAGGAACAAGACATATGCATTTAATGCATTCACAGTATTTTCACAAACTGTCTTATCCCAGAACTTTATCCCATTAAAGCCCCCACCCCACCTGCTCCACAGTGAATGATCCTCACGCTACCCAAGATTCGCTTGCCTTGGTATTTCCCATATACAGGAAAACAGCTTTTGACCTTAAATGGTAGTTCAAATAATTCAGTTAAATGATCCATTTCTTGCAGCATGAAGCGTTAACTAAATTTCTGATAGTTACTAAATTTATTTGGATGTCCAGAACGGTGTTCTGGAAAACATCCTCTAGAAAATGTTCAACGGATGGCTTTCCCTGGCCATTCCCAAAGTGAAGCAGCTGGGACTCAAATGTTTGCACCTATGGGATGCTGACATCACAGGCAATGGCTTTCCCAGCTGTGCCACAAAGGCAGCCTAATCACTGGCTTTTAGTTTTTTAAGATTCATTCATCTTTTAAAGATTTATTATTATTGTGAAGTCAGATATACAGAGAGGAGGAGAGAGAAGATCATCTTCCATCTGATGATTTTTCTCCCCAAGTGACCGTGACGGCCAGTGATGTATCAATCTGAAGCCGGGAGCCAGGAACTTCCTCCAGGTCTCTCAGGCAGGTGCAGGGTCCCAAGGTTTTAGGCTGTCTTTTACTGCTTTCCCAGGCCACAAGCAGGGAGCTGGATGGAAAGTGGAGTTGCCGGGAGTAGAACTGGCACCCATATGGGATCCCGGCATGTTCAAAGCGAGGACTTTAGCTGCTAGGCCACGGCACTGGGCCCTATTCATTTTTTTTTTTAAAGGTAGATTAACAGTACGAGAGACAGAGAAATAACTTTCATCTGCTGGTTCACTCCCCGAGTGTCGGCAATGGCTGGAGCTGAGCTGATCCAAGTCCAAGAGCCAAGAGCTTCCTCCAGGACTCCCACATGGGTACAGGGTCCCAAGGCCTTATTCCACCTCTACTGCTTTCGCAGGGTACAAGCAGGGAACTGGAAAAACAGGGACCTGGAAGTATAGTATCCGGGATATGAACTGGAGCCCATATGGGACCCGTGATGCATGTCAGGCAAGCATTTAGCCACATAGCCATCATGCAGGGCCCTGAATACTGACTTAGTTTTAAAGGGAAAGAGTTCTCACTGCTTGCTACACAGGTAAATTAAATCACCTAATCTTCTGTTTTTTTTTTTTTCACTTTGTTTACTTACTGTACCAATGAACACAGTATACCTTTCTAGCTCTTGTTTAACATACACCTTTTGTGTATCTTCCTCACATTCTTATTTCTTAGGTTTTGAGTGATACCTGTTACTCTGCATGTAAAAGATTACATGTTATATCAGGACTGGTAATGCATAGGGTATCCTTTGGAAAGTCCCAGAAGGTTTCAAATCTATAATGTCTAGCTTGCCTTGTAAACCCTTCAGTTCCTCCTGCTACTTTTATTTTCATTATTTTTTTAATAGAATGACAAAAGCAATAGCCTGGAGAATGACATCTTCTATCTACCATACTTTGCTCTGTTTTCCAAATGGTTACAAATGAGGAGAGCAAAGCAAAGAACCAGACACTACCTATTTGTCCTACATGGCAAAAGCCTGTCGATGCTGGGATCTTTGTAATTTTTCTTTGGTGCATTAGCAAAGAGCTGCCTAGAGTTTGGAGTTTGTTTTGCTTTGCTTTATTAGTACCTGTTTTGGGAAATGTTTGGTGCTTCAGTTGGAACATGAAAATTTACCCTTCATTCTAATCACTTGGGCCATCCCTAAATGCCCACTGGAGAAATAACTGAATAAATGGCTCTTTATCCTCTTTCCTTATAGAATTTAGTCCAACTGCTTGTGACAAGCAAGAAAATAAAATGCTTCAAAAATATCTTCAGTAGATTAATGTGATTGTAACCATAAATTATTAATGATCTTGAGTGCAATAACAATATAACTAGATTTAATTACCTATAATATATGTGGTTTAGGGTTATTTGAACTATCTCGGGCAGGTGAACACATTTTTTCTTAACATCCCTGGGAACCAGAGTAGAAATGCTCTTATATATCACCATTTGCAGAGAGATGGAATCACTGAGCTGTTCAGTGACTTGACGAGGGTCAGAGAGTCAGTGACTGAGTCAGAACAAACACTTCATCTCTTAGCTTCTTCATCAGTTTTTCTCAACAAATACAGTTGCAAAGGTCTCTTCCTGTAAAAGTTTCCAAGTTACCCAATTTTCTGATTCTTCTTTATAGAACATGCTTGTATAAGATACGTCTGGTGGATGATTGGTAAGTAGAAATGTGAAACAATACAAAAACATCCTTGTTTTTCAAAAGTAAGTCTTAGATCTTGAGTGTCCTAGCCACTAATCCACTGATAAAATATCTATTCCACTCATTCATGCATGCAACCCACACTTACCAAATCTATTTAAGATGTGTGGTTTTCTAATGGTTCATAGTGCTTGCCTTCAGTTTGTGCGGTTTGGTTGAAAAAAAAAAAAGCACACAATGATAGATTGCATAATATCATTGCTGTATGGGAGTTTGCTTTAAGCGCATAGTCAGCTTAATGAAAAGATGCCTGAATCTATTTGTTGGGGAAGTCTTCTCATAAAATGGGAAACCTGAGATGGGTTTTGATGGACAGACACAATTTAGGTGGATTCACATTCAGAATGTGGACATGGAAAGGGAGCATAAGGGAAAACCTCAAGTGTAATGGGATCCTAACACAGCAAAAGCACATATGAAGGTCTCTCAGGTAACTGTTAAATATACCCTGCAGTAAATGCTGGACTTTTTTTTAAAAAGATTTATTTTATTTTCATTGGAAAGGCGGATATACAGAGAGGAGGAGAGACAGAGAGGAAGATCTTCCATCCGATGATTCACTCCCCAAGTGAGCGCAACAGCCCATGCTATGCCGATCCAAAGCCAGGAGCCTCTTCCACGCGGGTGCAGGGTCCCAAAGCTTTGGGCTGTCCTTGACTGCTTTCCTAGCCCACAGGCAGGGAGCTGGAAGGGAAGCGGGGCCGCCAGGATTAGAACCGGCGCCCATATGGGATCCTGGGCGTGCAAGGCAAGGACCTTAACCACTTGCGCCACCGCGCTGGGCCCAGTAAATGCTGGACTTTATACCATTTTCTATACCTGCACTGTCAGGATACACTTGCATAGCAGAATGATGGACTGTGACTGTTGTTGAACCACTAAACTGTTGTTACAATATAGGGGAGGAGAGCGAGGGGGATGAAAGTGGGAATCTAAGGAACTATATCATGAAAAATATATTATGGGGTGTGAGAGACAGATCAGACCAGACAAATCTAGAACGAATTAAGGAGTCTTTATTAACCAATTTGTTGATGGCAGTGCCCACTAGAAACCAACAAATGAAGTCACTGTGACAATCCAGTCTGAATTAAAACCTGGGAGAAACAAGTGGTCATTAGCATAAACTAAAGACCCATATTCTAGCTTTTCCAGCAATATAAATTATCCTAAGAGATTGCAGTGACCAACCTGGACACACTTGCAAAGCTGTAAGCATTTACCTTTTCCTGGCTTCTCTGTCCACATCTCATTACTAATAGGCCTTAAGTCAACTGGAACTCTTGAAACTTAATAAATTAGAAATACAAAGTTTCTTAGCATTCAAATATTCAGTGACTCTTTCAAGCAATGAATAGAGGATGAGGAATACAGACATAGAAGGTCCATTTTCACTGGCTACCTGTCATCAGGAAGCCATAGAGCAAGCTAGTGCTGGTGAGACCAAGAGTCAGATTGGGAGAGTAAGAGAAGCAGAGTACCAAGAGAGCAAGTCCCTTTCTGTCATGGGCCTTTATGTGGGCTTGAGAGGAGAGTGGGTACATAACAATGCAGCATCTCCCCCCTCTGAGGTTCCAGATGATGATAGCTAAATGTCACAGGTGGGCAGAAGGGACAACATAGGTGTGGGGGTGGGGGGAGGACGGAGATTGGCTTCCAAGTTTGTGATGCTGAAATAGCCGCCTAAAACTACAACAGCATGGAATCATAAACCAAGGTGAAAAATGCGAAGAGACAGTCTCTTGGGTTAAAATTTCTATGTTTCTTTCTGTAAGATTTGCTTAAAACTGGGCCCACAGAGGTGAAAGGGGACAGCTTATTTTGATGCAAGTGGGGTTAGCTGTGAAGCGGGAAGGGAGTAATTTCTATTTGCAAAATCTTACAGGGGCAAAAGTTCAGCCATCTCTGTGATCTTGCAGCACAAAGTGGCCTATGTTTTTTTTTTAATGTAATGCAAATGACTTCAATCTGAGGTAGCCGCATTTCCAAATACCATTTAGGTCTTTAATCACTTGTCCTATAAAGGTCCTGACAGGCCATGGTTAATGGATCTTCTAAACAATGTAGAAAAATTTTTGTAAATGTGTTACACAGCTGATAATTTTAGTGTAAAAGTAACTGCCCTGTGTCCTCACTGTCCCCTTCCTCACATGCAACTTTTGTGGCTGCGTTTTTGAAAATGTTAAGCAATGCTACTTCCTTCTGCCTTCCTTCCTCCAACTGTGCGTTTAAGAATTCCTGAGTGGAGCTGAGGACACGATCATTACAAAAGGTTCAATGGAATTCTGAAAACAATTCTTACAGAATCCTGAAAGGCGCACTCAAGTTTTAACAAAACATTTCTTGACAAGGACTCTAGTGTCAGCTTTTCCATAGGAAACTGTGACCTTGAGTTCATGATAACCTCAGAAGGCCTCGATTGACTCCTCTCCAAAATGGAGCTCTTGACTATCTCATACACCCTTTCGTGTTGTTCTATGGTACCATTTAAGCTTGCTAACGAATTACATAAACATTGAAGTCTGCATTATGTCTTAGGGAAAAGCGTAACTGGCAAGATTTTCCATTCAGTTACTTGTGCTAATGAAGGCCAACAATTCATGGATATTTTAAATTCATAGGTAATCTGCAAACTTCAATTTAGTTGGTGTTCCAACCTCTTCTCCTGCCAAGCTTTTTACAGGAGGTTCAAATACTTACCATACACTAACTGGTATGCAATTTCTCTCTTTCTATAATCCCCATCTTCATCACTGCCTCACCAGGATATTTTGACATCGGAATTTGCAAAAATAATAATGAAAAATAAGTGGTCATTGAGTAATGTATCCATTGGTTATATTCCAAATATTTGTTATTAATAATTTATTAATAGCTTACCTTGTGCCAGGTACTTTACAGATTAATTTACTTAAACCGCACAGTCACTCACCTCATGAGCTAAAATAGTTTTGTAGAGCTTGTCACAAAGTTAATGGCACAAACTGATACAGGTTAAATAGCAGATGCATTGAGACACGTCTCTGGGGACTCAACATCTGATTCAATTGTCAGCAGGTTGGGTCCTTCTGTGGACTTCAGTTACAGGCATCTCTCCTGGCTGCTGGTATTTGTTGGAGATCTTGGGAACCTCTTGAGTTGTACAGGTATCATTCCAGTCCCTGGCTTCATCATCTTTTGACATTTTGCCTTTTTCTGGGCTGCATTTCATATTGTGTTTTTTCTGTTAAGGACACTGGCTAAATTAGATTAGGTTCCCATCCTGTTCGAATATGACTTTTGTAGCTTCATTGCTTTTGACAGTCCCTCTTTACAAATAAGTTCATGTTGAGTGAGATACTAGTGTTTAGGATTTAAAATGTACTGCCTTTTTTTGGATGATATGATTAAACACACACCAAAGTGCTTTCATTAGTTCTAATTAACTGTATGACTTTTTAAAAAAGATTTATTTATTTTTATTGCAAAGTCAGATATACAGAGAGGAGAGACAGAGAGGAAGATTCTGTCTGATGATTCATTCTCCAAGCTGCTGCAATGGTCAGTGCTGCGCTGATCTGAAGCTAGGAGCCTGGAACTTCCTCCAGGGTCTCCCACATGGGTGCAGGGTCCCAAGGTTTTGGGCTGTCTTTGCTCTCCCAGGCCATAAACAGTTTGCTGGATGGGAAATGGAGCTGCCAGGATTAGAACCAGCACCCATATGGGATACTGGCATGTTCAAGGGAGGACTTTAGCCACTAGGCCACTGTGCCAGGCCCAACTGTGTGTCTTGTAGCAAGTTATTGGAGGATGGATAGTTTATAATAAAAAAACTTATTTTGGCTTACAGTTCTTTATTAGTGTGATGTTAGTATCTATTCTATATTACAAAATATTAGACAAGTAGAAGTGAAGGTGATGCATGCAAGGGGACCATGCATATAAGAAAAAGTAGAAGACTGACTTGTTTTTCACAATTTTCTCAGTTAGAAGCTCCATCCCATGTAATACAAGCCAATCTCAAGAGAACAAACCTACTCAAGGAACACGGAAATTCACACTTTTGGTAATACCTTCATGATCTAATTGTATCTACTGGGCCCTGTTTCTCAGAGGTCTTATAACTTCTAGATGTTATGTTAGAGACCAAAATTGCAGCATGTGAGCCTTTGCGGAAGAAATTGTACACATTCTGTAATATTGAGTTAATTAAGAACAACAACAAGCAATCAGTGGTAGAGTTGGGATTCACATTCATGTTCACTGACTTCATTGTTGATTAGAAAATACTCTCAAAGAGCCAGCAAGATCTGTTAACCTTCCAAACGATGTATTGAATATAATTCTTCGGGTAATTTCAACAGGGTAGCAAATTAGATACATTGATTAGTGTCCTTTTGATAACATAAGACCTAAGCCTGTTACAATTCTTAAATGAGATCTTCAAGCCTTGGCAGGAATATATGTATATATATATTTAATCTCTATTATGTAGAAAGGAATCTATATAAGCAATAATTCTGGGTTAACAAACGCATATAAGTATCCATGGAAAAATTTTTAATAGTGGTTTAATGACAATTTTTACATAGTCCCTTCAGAGTGTTTTTTTAGTTTATAGAGTGTATTTCAAGACACATGGTTTATATTTTCATATGAAGATTAGTCTATCTGGGCACAAAGGGGCAATAAATATTTGAATTTAAGGAGATGTGTTGGATGATCAAAAGTAACTAGCACACTGTACATTTTCCTTCATGGATTCTTTGATATTCTTCAGTGATTGTTGTAAATGAAGCTGAAGGGTGCTCATTGATTTTTCTCTGCACAAAGCATCTCCATTTAAAAACCTACATAAAATGAAATTCAGAATTAGGCAGACTTGGTCCTTCGGAGAGGCAGATGGGCTTTGGGGAACTAGGAGGAAAGAGCACAAGATTTTAGACATTAAAGCAAATAGGAAAGTTTACTAATCTTTGATTCCCTGAAGCTCTCAAGTTCCACCAACAATTGTTCCTAGTATTTCCCATCATTTGTCTCTTGACATATTTGATGTGAATAGATGTTTCACATACTCAAAGTTACTGAGATCTTGTTAAGCTGAAAATTATGCTTATGTGAATGTATTTTTGAGAAATAACTGAGAAGTTAGTGTATATTTTGTGTACTCTTCAAATTAATGTGCTCTCACTGAGGTTGGTTATAGTGAAAGTACTGCAATATTGAGGCAGCAGTGGGTAGAAAAAGAAGGAAGGATAATTTGAGACATTTGCCCAGCAAGGGAAAATTCCTTATAGGGCAATCTTGGTTTGTGTATATCTAAGCAGAGGAATATATTAATTTCTCTGGAACAATATCATTGACTAGGAGCCTCATATCCTTATTTCCAACTATACCATCTATTTCCTTGAAGGTTGAAGGAAAGCATTTTGTTTTCTTCTAGGATTGCAGATGATACTTTAGATCTAAAAATTTCAATACTAGATGATTGGAACACGTAATTGCAAGAGTAAAATAAACATCTTCTAAAATTTATACATATATTTAAATATTTGATATACACATATAAATATATGCATACACATACTATGTGTATATATATATAAATATAAATATATAAATATATATATGTAAAGGCTGTTTAAAGAGAAAAGAAGATGCCAAAAAAAATCTTCCATTTGCTGGTTCAATGCCCAAATGGCCACAGTGATCAGATTAATCACCTTATTATGTTAATGTCCATAGATCAAAGGCCAAAATTTCAAAGTTAAATCCCCAAGAACTTACAGCCCCAAATCCTAGTGCTTTGAATAGATAGGTAGCAAGGTAACTGCTCTACTTCTGGGAGAGTATACCTTACTTCAGCCACTGTCATTCCATTGAAGTTTGTTGTGTTTCCTTCAGCCCTTCATTACTGCTCCTTTCCAGGTAAGGATCCCCTCATTCTGACGCATTTTTGCTTAAGCTTATATCCCCAACAGTGTGCAATACACTGGTTGAATCCTGCTAGATAAGTATTGTCTTAATACCACCTTTTTTTTCCCCCAAATAATTTACATTCATGCACATTTTTATATTTTCAGAAATTTACAGCACAATTTAATGAATGTTTATTATGGATCACTGACCACCTTGAAGTGAAGCAATTTAGGCCTAAACAAAACCTCATGCTTCACAAATTGATCCAAAGTAGCCTCTATTGTTACTGAATGATAGCAAAACCGTAACCTATTGTAAGAGCATACCATTCTAACCAACCACTGCGTATTTTCCAAGGCATGACAGCTTAATCTACAGTGAAGTAGAGATTGCAAACTGCTCAAAGTTGGCCATAGAGAAAGGTAGATTGTTTCTGTATTTCACTTGTTTTTCTTTCATTATGCTTACAGGCATTTCTGTGATAGAGTTGGTTGGCATCCAGAAGTAGCATTGTTTTGGATGCTGGCCGTTTCCAGAATGCTTTCTTAAGTATATGTCACTAAATGTTTCCACATCATAGTTTTCCTCTAAAAATCATTGTTAAATTGTTGTGGTAGCTAACAGCATTGGCTTGAACTTGACTATATACAGATTATTACAGTGTGGCATCAAAGTCTTTTTTTAATAGTAGGATGACAGGAAAGATAATTATAACATTAGCTTCATATACAACAGTTTTGAAAACACCTTCATATTTTGTAATCATAAGCTGGAGATTCAGTAATGACTGCTAGAAAAAGAGATATTGAGAGAAATGTTGCCTGAATCAGCATTACTAAGAATTCTGGAGATTCTTTGCCAGCTGTCTGGACTTCAAAAGCTATGATTTCCTAATACATTTCTTCCCTCATAAGCTTGATGATAATATTGTAATGGCCACGTTAGATCACCTGCATGTGTGGTCTCTTAACAGCCTTTGGAATCTCCGACCTATTTTGCTAGCTTTGGAAATTTGTGACAATTATGACTTAGTTTCAAGCTATAATCTGAAGCAATATTTTTCTCAAACATTTCACTCAATTCCACTCAAAATTTTTAGGACAACACTGGGGTTCCACTTAACTAGAGTGAGAATGGCTCACATACAGGAAACTACAAACACACCTGCTGGCGAGGTTATAGGGAAAAAGGAACCTTTATCCACTGCTGGTGGAATTACAGCCTGGTGCAGCCACTGTGGAAGTTGGCATAGAGATTACACAGGCAACTGAAAATTCACCCGCTGTACCTCCTAGTGATCCCACTCCTGGGAATATATCCAAAAGATCTGATACATACAAATGGGAAAGCAATCTGTAGCCCTATATCCATTGCAGCACAATCAACAATTGCAAAAATATGGAATCAGCCTAGATGCTCATTGGCAGAGAACTAGAAGATTTTTGATTCTTTTTTCATTCCTCAGTGACATATCGGTCATTCAGTCACATGCTGTTTAACATTATGTTGCTGTAAAATTTTTTATTATTCTTCCTGTTGAGTTTGATTCATGGCTTTTTATTTAAAGGAATATATAGTAACTGTGTAATAGAAACTATGATAACCAGATGTGAAGATGCAATGCAGTATGCATCCCTACTTCCAAACTAAAGGTGAATCCCTACAGAAACTGTTAAATATGTCTCAACAATAGGATGCTGCATCTCTGCCATTGTCCGTGCCTGCAGTGTGGGTTACACTTGGGTGGAAGAATGATGGAGATGTGACTACGAAGGGCTATACCACTGTGTTGATGTGGGGGACATCACTGAGAGGAGGGAAATTAGGAAAGGAAAGGGGAAAATCCAGAGTGCATGAGCTGCATTGTAAAATAATAATAATAATAATAATAATAATAATGGCAGCATTATTTCTCCCAAGTGTGTTAATTAAACATTAGATTGATACCATCCTGGCAGATCTAGGTATGTGTTTTCTCCAAAAATCCAGCTCCTCTCATTCTGACTCTTTTTCCTTTGTTAGTTTTATTTGGGCACACATGACACTCTATCCTGGTTGTGATTAAACTTTTTTTTTTCTGTTTTGGTGAAACTCTAAATCTTTGACCTGGACATTTATTTTGTTTCACATCACACATGTTTAGTTTACACATTAATATCACTACTTACATCTTCAAAGCAATCTTTGTCGTGTGAAGCCATATTCTTAGTTTCAACTTTGATGGGAAGGTCGAAGCACATTTAAAAAACATTGCAGCTCATCTTAGATTTCTGAAGTAAATTTGGCTTGTTGCATATTAACTTCTTCAAACTTAAAATTTCTTGATTTTTCCAGTGCCTTAACCAAAACAGATAGCATATTTTCTACATAATCAGGACCCACTTTAAAAAATTTCTCATTAAAACCCATTATGCTGTGATCGAAGTGCTTTTTGGTTTCTAAAGAACAAAGTTAAAGTTAATTTATGTGATGACGAAAAAATGGTGCTGGTCTTTATTCATAAGATCATTAAAAATGTATGGTTCTTTATATGTTTTTTTTTTCCTTTTCTGAATGAAATTAAGATGAGCCAAACATTAAAATATTTCAAGCATTTAGTTACCTTTATGTATCCTATTCAAAAGCATTGTCAGCTGGGGTGGTGGGGATTTGCCTGCCCGATTCGTGTCCTGGCTCTGCTGCCCCTGATCCACCTTCTACCAAGGCACACTTTGAGAGAGAACAGAAGACGTTGCCAGTACCCTGTCCTTGCCCCCTGTGGGAGATACAGCTTGAGTCCTAGGCTCATGGTCTCAGCCCTGGTTGTTGCTGGTACTTGGCGAGTGAATCAACAGAGGGAAAAGTTTGTTTCTCTGCTTTTCAAATAACTGGGGAAAAAATTAAATGAAGGGTTATCAAGAATTTCAGCAGTAAATGTCCAGTGTGGCTAAAGTACAGAAATAATGAATAGATTGAGCTTGGAAGGTACTCCAAAGGTCAGGCCATGTAAGGTAATGGAGACTTTGGTGAGGATCTGGTGCTCTTAAGTTAAAATATTTTGGAAAATACATTCGAGAGAATGAAACAGGCTAGTGTTTTTTTCTTTTTTAATATTAACTATGGTATAGAAGTGGATGAAAATCATGACAACACAAGTAAACAGCCTTCATTTGCTTCTCTGATTTGCACTGGGCTGTGTGACTTCTGCTTCCTTGTGTATCTTCAGGTCCAGTTAGTCTTTTATCCAGAGCCTGTGCAGGAGGCAGAGACGGCCAAAATGGTCTGGGTTGTGTGATGATTGATCACCGAGAAATTGAATAGGCTAGTGTTCTTCTAAACAGTCTTTTGAGGTGTTCTGGTGGAAGAAAGATGAAATAAATGCTCTTTTTTATTTATTTTTTCTTTTTCCTATATTTGCCTCTTAAGAACCAGCTTACCTACAAAGGTCAGATTTGCTGAATTCATCCTTCATAAATAGGTTCACATTTTATCTAGTACAAGATGTTTAAAGCTGGGTGTCCCATTACATGTAAAATTGCCCTCACCTTTATTTCATATTACAATGATAGCTCAAGCAAAGTACAAATATTAATTTTTGTGCTTTTGAAACTATTTTAGAAACTGGAAGAAGAGACAGGGAAACAGAATTAGATTGCACTCCCATTAGCTAATTGATTCCTCCAAATGCCTGCAATGACTGCACACTCAATCCTTGTCTGTCATAGAGGTAGTAAGAACCTTATATCTTTAGCTGTCACTTGCTATCATGCAGAATCTGTCCTGGCAGGAAGCTGGAATTGGGAACTCCGTGATGTCTTGACCGGGGTGTGAGTGTCTTAGCCAGTGTCCTTAAGGTCTAATTCACCAAGCCATGCTGTTTTCAGAATGCTGAGACTTTAAAAAATTCTGAAATCCAAAGTGATTTTCCCTACTTTAAATTCTTGTAGTAGTTATGTTTTAAGAATTTATTTTCTGTTAAAATATATACCAGCCCACTTTCTTTTGGACATTAAAAAATGTTTCAACCAGACCTGATTTTTTTCTATGTGACTTTAGTTTATTGATTAACTAAAATTGAGCTCTAAGAAAATGTTTCACATCAGTTTAAAAATGATTAATATAAATGTATATAATACTATGTAAAAGTTGCAGTACAACTGCACTTAAATCATGCTATTGATAACACATCTATGGGCACAGTTTTTGATATCAGAATTCTCACAAAAGCCATGTGGTAAATTTAGGTAATAATTGAATTTTATCAAATAATATTTGATATCCTTTTAACAAATACCAAGTACACCCTGCTGAGTCATGCATTCTTTTCTTTATTTCATTTCTCTATTTACTCTAGTTGTTTACTCAACATATGTCCTTTTTATTGCTTCCTATGTGTTTAATATTATCTTTAGTTCTAATTGGTTAGCCAAAAATAACAATGTATGTTTGATTATAAGGTAAGCATAGATTTAAAACAAACTTCTTCCTGACCAGAAATAAATGTTGAAACTGTTATGGGGTGAGAACAATGGCATAGTAAGAACCGTAACTGTAGAAGCTCACATCATATGTGGATGTGATTTTAATCCTTGGCTGCTTCACTTCCAATCTAGCTTCCTTTTAATGACCTGGGAAAGCCAGCAGAAGATGAGCCACATGCGTGGTCCCTTCCTACACTTGTGGGAGACATAAATGAAAGAAGGTCTTGGCTCAGCCCTATGTGTTGTGGTCATCTGGGGAGTGAAAACACACACACACACACACACACACACACACACACACACACACACACACACACACACACACACACACCCCTACCTGTGTCCCCTTATCTCTCTGTAACTCTTTAAAATAAACACATTGTTTTTAATGATTCAAGTGCTCTGCGGGAGAGTTGAGGCTCTGCCAGCATAGCAAGTTGGGAAGGTGTCAGAGAAGGCATCTCTAGTAAAAATCTTCAGGCTAAATCAGTAAATTGGACTTGAAACCAAACCACCCAGATAGGAAATCTATGTCTGTCACCACTGTTGTGTGGCCTTGGGAAATTACTGAATCTGTGTGAATCAGTTTTACCACTTACAAGTGGAAGTAAAGTTTATATTTATAAATAAGATAATAGTGGATATTAGCATTTTAAGGGATTAAGTAATTTACCCAAGGATTATAAGAGAGAGAATTAGGATCAGAAACATACTTTGGCTGACAAAAGGATACATGATGGTTGAGAGAATTAGACATTTGAAGAGAATCTGTGTTAACTGTTTGGATAACCAGAAAAAATGACGAACAAGTTAAACACAATGATTCTTGGTGAAGACAATATTGATTTTCTAATGGACAAAAGTCTATGCAATCTCCATTGTAGTCATTTTGGAGACATTTGCTGTTTGTTATTTCTAAACTTATTGTGTAATACTGTAATTGTACCTTTTATGGAATCTGAGCAATCGGTATTGTAAAGTGGTTAAAGGCAGAGAGTCTAGATATTGTCTTTGGGGATTATAAATCCTTATCTTTTATATTTACTGAGTGTCCAGGAACAGACGCTTCAACTGTGCATTTTGTTTAGTATATTTTATATCAAACTGAGAATGCTAGCATGTTCTCCCCAAAGTTGTTCTGAAGGACATAACGAGTTAATAGAGCAGAACAAGGTGTGGTACAGAATGTGATTTTTGTAAATACCTAATGACTTTCTTTGATTAAATGTAATGGTCATAAATGTACTTAATTCAACAACTCACTGGAATTTCAAAATAAGTGGTAACTTCTGTTTAGAGTTTGAAGAGTCAGATTCTGTTTCTAGACACACATATGGCAAAAGAGAGGATACCAAGAAAGCAAAATGGATATTTTTTCTTGTCTGAGTATTGACCTGAAATCTTTTAACATTGAGTTTTTTTTATGACATAAAAAAAAACTAATTATGTGTCCCATACTACCTTTTTGTTGACTAGAAAAACTAAAATATTATCTTCTTAGAAATCACTCAAGAAAACAGTAGGTTAATATTGCAAATGCAAAATGTTCTTCAGAATAAATTCTATGCTTCATCACCTGCTATCTGAGTCACTATGAACGCTAATGTACTGAAAATTGTATCTCATTTGGGCATTTATGAACCCACTTTGTGTAATGCTGTGTACAGGTCTAGCTGTGAACATTAAGAACTTTAATGGTTTTCTACCATGTACCTAGTTCCTCCAAACACCTGCATTTGTTTTTAGGCTGTAGAAACAAAAATGTGTTCAATTTTTAAGGAAGTACTATTCAACAAAGGGCAAATAATCAAGTGTTTTTTTCAGATAAAAATGCATGGACTTTATTAACATATATGTATATATATAAATGGAAGAAGGAATTGGGGAAAATGAAATAAGCAGTTATGAGCATTTTAACTATGCAGGAGACGGAATAGATGGAGCTGTGTGGTTGAAATTCTTATGTGATAGAAGCACTGGGATTATATGTTGGTCCGCACTAAAGTCCAATGGAAAAGGAAGAAATAGTTATTGATTTAAAAATAGATAAAATCTTCAAAAAATGGGGAAAAATGCTGCTGCAGTTTATTTTAGTAAACAGTGAACATCTTAAAGTCATTGTGACCGTGATGGCAGCACCATATATGCCAAAAATGCAGAAAGTAAAAATCAACTTTTAATAAAATGTTTATTAGTCATATTAGTAATTTAAAGCATAAAACGTTATAAAACATATGTCAAAAATAAACATCAAGGGCAGTTATTTTCTCTAATTATGAAGACATTGGTGAAATGTCGCGTATCCCATAGTGGGTGTCTGGGTTTGACACTTACCTCTGGCTCCTGACACAATCCTGCTTAGGAGTCCTGACAGTTCAATGACTGGATTCCCACAGCCCAGCTATATGTGACCTGAGTTGAGTTCCCAGCTCACTGATTCAGCCTGGTTTATTCTCTGCTGCTATGAGTTTTTATGACAAAATTTATTCTCAACTAAATATGTAAGACAAATGAGTATACATGCAGGTTTTTCAATGTTAATTTTCATAGAGTAAAGGTAGTTTCTTAGTAGGTAATAAATTTCTTAATCCACGAAAATTCACCTTTGGAAATATTTAGGATGCCTTATAAGGTCTCAAAGCACAATGTTTAGTTTATAGGAGAGTATTACCTAAGTAGCGTAACAGTGGGAAACTAGCAGATGATGAAGTAACCTAGAGAAATTTGGGCATACAATCGAATTGGGAAGGAGTTTAGCATTTCATCTCCATAAAATGGAACTGAAGACAGGTAAAAGGCAGATGGCAGAATTCAGAATCAGAATCAAGGCCTAGAAAATGCTGTTTCAGGTTTGTTCTTCCAGCAGAGCTTAAATCACTAAGAATACATATATTTACAATGTTATTGTGTTCAGGTTGGTTAGTTTGTGCATTGTGGACAGGAAGGGTCATGCTGTTATTCCAAGAGCGTTCACTGGTTGTCGACACTTGTAAGCTTATTTGAAGAGGTAGCCCTCATCGCTTGTTCAAAAACCTGCCCTCCAGCCCTGCACCATAGCCTAGCAGCTAAAGTCCTTTCCTTGCAAGTGCTGGAATCTCATACGGGTGCCAGTTTTAATCCTGGTGGCCCCACTTTCCACCCAGCTCCCTGCTTGTGGCCTGGAAAAGCAGTGGAGGACAGCCCAAAGCCTCAGGACCCTGAACCTGCCTGGGAGACCCAGGTGAAGCTCCAGGTCCCTGGCTTCGGATCAGCTCAGCTCCGGCCCTTGTGGCCACTTGTGATGTGAAATCAGCTGAGGAAAGATCTTCACTATCTCTCCCCTCTGTACATGTTACTTTTCAATGAAAATAAGTAAATCTTAAAAAAAAAAAAAAAGCCTGACCTCATTATTGTGCTGTGATTTCAAATTGGGGTTTTGGAAAATGAACCACCTGGTAGAATCCAAACAATTGCTTCCCGAGTGAATTAAGCTGATACCAACCTTGGCCATGAGACATGAAGACTGAATATACCCTTATTGAATTAAGCAAATATGAATTTTATATAATATTTTCTATTTTTCATTTTACTTATTTCTTTTAAAGACAGTGTTACAGAAAGAGCTGGATATGCACAGACTCAGGAGAAGAGAGAGCGACAGAGAGACAGACAGAATATTTTCTATGTACTGGTTCATTCTCCAAATGGCAAAAACAGCTGAAACTGGGCAGGTCTAAAGCCAAATGTTCCATCAGTGTCTCCCATGTGGGTACAAAAAGGGCAAGCATTTTGGTAATCTTTCACTGCCTTTCCAGGCACACTAGCTGGGAGCTAGATCAGCAGCAGAGCAGCTGGGACTCAAATCCAGCACCCTTATGCAACGGTGGTATGGCAGGCAGTGCTTTTATCTAATGTACTGGCTGTGTAATATTTTCCAAGTTCCTAATTCTTGATAATGGGTGCAGGTGTTTAATAGCAGAATGATTTTTCTGGTATACAATACAGTTTATGGTTTACTGCTGAGTATATTTTATTGCTGAATAAGTGAATGTACTGATATTTAGAGTTATATAGGGGGAAACCACTATATATTGAAATGGAGTTAAGCAAATATTTAGACCCAACCACATTTTACATTATATTCAAATTTAGTTTTAAAGTGAACTTTTTTTTTTTTTAAGATTTAGTTTTACTGATTTGAAAGCAGAGATAAGAGGGAAGGACAGAGGTCTTCCATTTGTTGGTTTACACACCAAATGGCCGCAATGGGCAAGACTGGCCCAAAGCCTGGAGTGGTGGCTACTTTTTCCATGGGGAAGCAGAAATTCAAGAACATGGCTTTCCTCTGCTGCTCTGCTGCGTGCATTAGAAGGTGGCAGAATCAGAAACAGAGCAGCTGATTCTTGGGTGTGGGGTTGCAAGTGGCAGCTTTACCTGCTAGGCCACAGTGCAGGCCCCCAAAGTGAGATCTTTCAATCATGCAGTGATAATTACATGAAACAACTTGGTAAATTAAATAAGTGTAATGAAGCTTAAGGTACTTTTAAACCAAATTAAAAATGTTAAAGCAAATTAAAAATATGCCTACTGCAGTTCATCTCCTGTTTCTTCATTTACTTGTGTGACAAATGTTTGTTTTAATATATGCAAATAAATATGCATACAAATTTATATTTTAAATTTTACAAAAGACTCGTAAGAGCATCACTTTTTTTTCATTTCAAATTTGGGATTACAAATTTAATTGTTTGAAAAATCACTACTATAATAGCATAAAGATTTTTCTTAAAATAGGCAGCCCTAGGTTTACCAAATTAAAACTGCTTCAATTAATCTGAGGAAAGATTAAGGAAATATCTTATGAGCCAGCAAGTCTTTAAACTCTGCTGCAGTTTTAATAGATTTCCTTTACAATGTATTATATCATTAATTACCATTGGTTTGAGAAATGTGACAAATTTAATGTCTGCATTAAATCATAAGTGAACTAACATTCAAATTGACAAGTGTATAAACAGTATTTGTGCAGGTCAGTAGTGTTCAGCCTTGTGGTTAAACTGCTGGTCAGGATGCCCAATTTGGGTGGCTGGATTTGAGTACTGGCTCTACTCTTGAGTTTCCTGCTAATCCGCATCATTGGAGGCAGTGGTGATGTCTAAAGCAGTTGAGTCCCTCTCAGTCCTTCAGGAGACTTCAGTTGAGTTCCTGGCTTTAGTCAGCAGAGCAACAGAGGGAGGGAGATCTTCCCTACCTTTATCACTTCCCATATAGGCAAAGCAGCCAGATGTGGGCCTCTCTGAAGCAGAGGGTCTCCACAAGTGCATCAGGGGCCCGGTACGTGGACCTTATCCCATTCCGTTCCTAGTTACAATCGTGCAGGACTGAGTTGGATAAAAGCCAAGATGTGCAGTGACTCTGATATGGAAGCCAGTGATGTAAACCACAGCTCGGTGTGCTCCATCGCGCTCCACAGAAACACCCACGCTTAGTAGGTATGGAGAGAGAAAGGAACGGAAATGTAGGAACAGTGTGTCCCAGATGACCTAACTAAGAATAAGACGTTATTTAAATAGAGATAAAATGGACATTATTTGAAATAATTGGTATGACATGGAAAGAAGTACAATTATCTCAATCCTTTTCAGCAACAAACTAAAGGAACAAAAGAGTTGATTTCAGTTCTCTTATACACTACTATAATGATTATGTATAAAAACAAAAGGAAGATGGAATTTTACCAAAAGTAATTTAATGTAATCCCACACATGTCAGTGAACACAATTTGCACCACATACCTTGATCCAAAGGAGCTAATAGAGGGAATGAAAACGGTTGTAACTGCAATGGATTACATGCAAATGGACACCAGAGCGAGTGAATGAAAAATTTTACATAGTGTATTTATGTGAAAAAAGGCAAGACAAACATAGTGTTATCGGTGTGCCATATTTACGACTGGGAAGAGTGAAAACAAAGCTCCCTCCTGGCCTCAGATTTTCACATAATATACACCTAAGCAGAAGCTACATTTCCATAACTCTCTCTTCATGTTTGAACTTTACTTCTGCCCATTATGTCTGTTTTTTTGAATCAAAATTCAAAATTTTTTGAATCAAAAAAAAATCCTATGTGCAAAAATATACATTTTAGTATGAATAAATGAGATTAACATATGTAATGTAAGTATGTATATGGAGACACACTACAGTGTGTATATCATATCCTATATCACATATCACATGTGTGCATTACATACATATTTACATTTTAAATATGCATAGATACTTTATAGTAATTGGCTAATGCTAAATCTTAAATTGCAAAACACTTTACAAGGTTGGTATTATATTAGGAATATTAAACATTCTCCAGAAAATAAGAAAGATGTTCAAAATGTATTTGGTATAATGAATTAAAAATCAACTTGAAGATATTTAGAAATAAGTAAAACTACCAAAATTAAAGTATTTGGTAGTGAAAACTATGCTTTACATACAAATGTAAAAACCTAAATATGTAGAAAATCAATACAAATGTATTTATTTCTTAAAAAGGAACTACATTCAAGGTAGACATAAGATAACTAGTATATATCATAAGGCATTATACTAAAAGTTTATTTTTAAGACATTGATTTTTATTGAAAAGGCAGATTTACAGAAAATGAGATATAGAAAAACCATCTTTCATCTGCTGGTTCATGCCCCAAGAGGCCATAATAACCAGGGCTGACCTAATTCAAAACAAGAGCCTCCTCTGGGTCTCCCATGTGGATGTAAGGTACCAAGGCTTTGGGCCATACTCTACTGCTTTCCCAGGCAGCAAGCAGGGAACTGGATGGGAAATGGAGCAAACTGGACATGAACCAGTACCCATATGGGATCTCAGACCATGTAAGGTAAGGATTTAGCCAGGGGAATAATTGCACTGAGCATTGAAATTAAAATTTTATGAAGCATATTGTATCAACAGTATGCTCCATAACCAAATTTAGTTTTTGAATACTAATTTTAAAAACAAATTTAGTTTTTTGAATAGACTGATAAAGTAATAGATACGAATATAAATAGTCATATAAAAATAATTGGGATAATTCATGTTAGGAACAAAAAAAATCTACACAAGTCCTATGAGCATTAACAATTAGTTCAGGGCCTGGTCCAAGGGCCTATTGGCTAATTACAGTGGCAAACGCAAGTAACAAACCATAGTGATAACTCTTACTTCCTATGATGACTATGATTTCAAAGCAACTTATTTAGTGTTGAATGTAATGTGAAGAAATTACAACTGCTAACCAGTTGTAATTTGGTAGAGCCACTGGGGGAAAAATTCGGTATCTCCTTAGCAATTAAACATAAAATGATGATATCCTAAAATTCTATCCCTCAGTGTATGGTGAGGAAGACGGAAGCAATCTGGTGTGAGTGTCCTAGCAGTGGAGAGTCTCACATCCTGTACTGTAGTTCTTGAGCTGGGTACCTGCTTCTTCATTCCTGCTTTCTCTTAATGCTGATGCTCAGAGGCAGCGTAATGTCTGAAACAACTGTGTTCCTGCCACCTACACAGGAAACCTAAGTTGGGTTCTAATGTTGGCTTTAGCCTCAGATTTGGACAATTGCAGGCATTCAGCTAGTGTCCAAGAAGGGGAAGCCATGAATCAGCAAATACAATTTCTTGATCTATTTGTCTCTGCCTCTCAAATTACTAAACAAAATTGTTCACACACAAGACTCATGCAGAGATACTCATAGTGGAATTATTCATAATAACCAAAAATGAAAACAATCCAAATGTTTAATTGTTAATGAATGAACTGGAACTGGCTTTTGTGGCCCAGCAGTTAAGCTGACAACTGTGACAACTGCAAGCCAGAGTGTTCCGTATGAATGATAGCTAGAGTCTAGGCTCCTGCTTTTTTTTTAATCCCAAGATTGATTTTTATTTGAAAGGCAGATATATACAGAGAGAGGGAGAGACAGACAGAAAGGTCTTCTGGTTAGTTGGTTCATTAGTAACTCTCACATGCCATTTACAGAACTTACCAACTCTTATTGCTAAAGCAGAAATTACCCCCTTTTCTGGCCTAGCAATTTTCAGTAGACATTATATTACAGAAATGTACAAGTGTCCACTGTAAAATAATCCCTAATACTCAAAACTCCTAACATGCCGCATGTCTGCAGATGGAAGACTGGATGCTTAAGTTGGGGGATGTTCATTAAATGAAATCCTATATGAATGAAAACCAGTTATTTTTATCAGCAAGCATTAAGTTGACTGAAAGAATTATATACTGGGCATGATTTCAACACATAGAGTTTAAAAGTAACACAAAACTGTAATAATAGTTTTTGTTGAATTACAAAGATTACAAAAATTACAAAGATACGAGGTCTCTTCAGTGGCATTATGATTAGAAGTATTGCCTTTTCATGAAATGCATAGTCAATACTTCATGCCAAATTATGATGAAGATGTGGCAATGATACAGCATTAATATGACAAATCCTTTAATGTGTATCTGTGTCTATTTATAGTGACAGAATAATCCATACTCCATACTCTTCCTGAGGATGGGTATTATGAGTGTTCAATTTCTAATGAGCTTTGTAAAGGAAGATTTTTTAGACTATTTTATTTCCAAATATGAGAGAAAAAGAGTAAAATCTGATTTGCTGCCTTCCTGCCTGTGTTAAACAGTGCCTGGTCAAACAAATCCAGAACTGAAAACACAGTGTAGGTATTCTCTGCTGATGGCAAGGACCTAAGTCCTTTAGCCATTTCCTGGTGCCTCCCACGGTGAGTGGTAGTGAGCAGCAGGATTCCGGAATGAAAGTGGAACTTGAACCAGGAGCTACCATATGGGACACTAGTGTGTGATGCAGTGACTTAACTGCTGTGCCAAACAGTCTCTTCTGTTATGTTGTAAGGAAGGTGTTTCCATACTTGTAGTTTTAAAAAATGTCTTTTATGGTTTATAATTTATGGTGAGAAATGAAATAATAAGCAAAAGAAAATGTATCTGAACATTTCTTGTCTCTTGGAAACAGAACCAAGATGCAGGACAAGAGACTTCCAGGAGAAATACCAGAGTAGAAAAGGATTCTTACATAATGCTACAAGAGCTATTACTTGCTTATCATAACTTAAACTTTGGTTGTTTCCAATGCCTTTAGGTCTCATGTGAGAAATTTTAATAATTTTATCTAGGGTGACTCACTGCTAATACTTAATCCAGCTTGATGATTTGTTGCTAGACAGAATCACCTTATTTTCATTTTCTGACAATAAGGAGTAGACACAAAATCATAGGTACAATCAAACAATGCCCAATAGTGACAACTCCTTGTTTATTGAGTTCTCCAGAAACCTGTGCGTGTTAATATTCATACAATATGACATTTCAAGCTTGATTCTCAAGGCAAAAGAAAAAAGCTTTTATCTAATGTGTAAAACACAATCTTCTCTGTTTTATGATAATGGTTAGAAGTTCAATATTTCTGCTCAAACACAGAGGCAGGCAGGCATATTGACAAAAGACCTCACAATGTTTGCCATTGCCTTTACAGAAGGTAACATTTATCAAACCTTCCAATCCTGTGGCAGGTGCTGGGTCTTCTCTTGGGCTTGTGTGCCATTCAGATATTGCCTTTCATTTGAACTTCAAACAGCTTAAAAAAACAGAGGTTTCCTTTTAATATCATTTGGAAATCAAAAGCCTTTTTATTTTTGTCATCATAATATCTTCCCTAGATTTGCTTTTCAAAAATAAAGCGGGAACTAATTACTATCTGATAGCAGGCAACATTCTGAAAGTAGAGGCCGTTATTTTTTTAAGTGAAATTTTGTTTTGCATTTGTCATAGCTAAATTAAAGTTACTTACTAAATAGAGTACTAGAACATTTAATAAAAGCATCCTTTTTTTTGTAGAACTGGGAGAATTAACTAAGTCATTATTATACTAACCTAAATACGTAGAAAATATTTTCTGGAGCTGAGCTTGTCTCCTTTGTTGACTAATGGCAGAAAATAAAGTTAGGAAAAAAAAATCTTAATGTTAAACAGATTTTCATCTAGCAAAATTATGTCCTGAATTTTTGGATTAGTCTGTAATACTTCTAAATGTGATAATGTTTTGGAATTATACCATTTTTTATTGTTCTTCTAAACATAAAACTAAAATGTCTTGTGTTTTTTTGTTAGGCTTGGATTCGAGGAACATCTGGTAACTTCAGAGATCTGGTGAGACTTTGTCCTATGATACTTTGATATTTTCATTTATTTTGTACCTTAATAACACTTTTGTTTCTGTTTTCTGTGATTGGAGTAGACTAATTCAAAAAGGTAAATTGTGCCATGAATCACTTCAGATGAACTGATAAATCCTGATTTTTTTTTTTTTCAACCTGACGGGTCAGGAGAACATTCTTAATGGGGTAGCACTTCTTCCTTTAAAATACAAAATAAAACAAAATTTACTGAAGAACATTTATGACCTTGGTTAAGATGCAATTTAAGATAGATGATTGATTGATTTGAAAATAACACCTTCCACTCAAAACAGATCCAACTTAATGTAAGAAAAGAAGACATGGAGAGCTGATATGGCAAATTTATTTCTCAAAGTTTCTCAGCAGTACAATTCCAATATTATAATTTCTGTAACATAAAGCTAGAAATATACTTGAAGATACTGTTCTTTGCTATGTGGAAACTTAACATTTGTATAGCATTCACTTTGTTACGTGTGTGATAGGCCTGATGAAGAATTTTTTTGTTTGTTTGCTTTGGTTAAAAAGGTAACTTGTTGATGTTGAGGCTTTTTTTTTTTTTTTCGGCTGTATGGTTTCCATTCAGTGGCTCAGTATTCCTCTTTGACTCTACCTACTTGACTTATTCTCCAAATGTTAAAGAAATATTACTTACACTTAAATCCATCCATTGGAATCTTACTGTGCTTCCATCCTGTGTATGATTATGAAGCATTTTATCTCATATGTTATTTAATGTTGAAGAAATTACTAGCTTCAATTCATGCATGTCTGGATATTTCTATCCCAAAGTCCAGAAGTTCCTGATTTCTGTTGTGACATTTTGTGTGATCTTGAAGATGTGTATAAAGAAATTCTACACATATGATAAATAACACAGACAATGTAATACATTTTCTGTTATTCTTGGAAGTTAATATGCATGAAACATAAAAATGTGAATATACATCATCCTCTGGAAGACAGTTTTATTTTTTTTTTATTTATTTATTTATTTTTTTTTTGCTTACATTGTATTATGTAGTACAGTTTTATAGGCGCTGGGGATTCCCCCCACCCCTCCCATACCCCTCCCCCCATGGTGGATTCCTCCACCTTGTTGCATAACCATAGTTCAAGTTCAGTTGAGATTCATTGCTTGCAAACACATGCCTAGCATAAAGTTCAGCGTCTTATTGTCCAGATAAGTTCAGTGGCCTCTTGGGGAGACCTTCTCTGGTCTGAAGATAGGTCTAACAGAGTAAAGATCCGGTCAGTTAAAAGCCCCAACAAGGCCTCAGTATCAATATACAACATTATGGAATTAATTGACATAGTAATGGGTAGACAATATGTTAAAAATAATGCAAGTTCCATTCTTCGAAACATCTGGGTTGAGACAGTATCAATGACAGGTTCAAAAAATAACCAACAACCAAACAAAAAATTACAGGTTAAATCAAGGCAAACATGTGGTATCTAATCTTTTGGGATTCACTCATTTCCCTTAGCATTATAGTTTCCAGTTGTGCCCATTTAGCCACAAAGAACTGCATTTTGTTTTTTTTAATAGCTGAGTAGTATTCCATGGAGTAGATGAACCAAAGCTTTCTTATCCAATCTTCTGCTGATGGGCATTTCGGTTGCTTCCATGTTTTTGCAATTACTGATTGTGCTGCAATGAACATAGGGATGCATGTTGGTTTGTCGTAAAACAGGTGTTTTGGATATATTCCTAGGAGTGCTATTGCTGGGTCAGGGGGAATCACAATCCCGGACCTCTGGACATACTATAGAGCAGTGGTTATCAAAACAGCCTGGTACTGGCACAAAGACAGAAAGGAAGATCAATGGAATAGAATAGAAGCACCAAAAGGGAACCCACACAAATACAGCCAATTAATCTTTGACAAAAAGACCAATGACAACTCAAGCAAGTGGGAAGGCCTCTTTAGTAAATGTTGTTGGAACAACTGGCTGATAGCCTGTAGAAACAAAAAGATAGACCCACATCTATCACCATACACTAAGATCCAATCTACATGGATAAAAGACCTAAACCTACATCCAGAAACCTTCAAACTCTTGCAGGAAAATGTAGGAAATACCCTGCAAGACCTAGGAGTAGGTTCCGACTTTCTAAGAAGGACACCAAAAGCAATAGCAGTTGAGAACAGAATAAACAAATGGGACCTCATCAAACTAAGAAGCTTCTGTACAGCAAGGGAAACAATCAACAAAGTAAAAAAGCAACCCACAGAGTGGGAGAAGATCTTTGCACACGATATAGGCGATAGGGGGCTAATTTCCAGGATATACAAAGAACTTCAAAACAACCAAAAAACCAAAACAAACAAACCACTCAAGAAATGGGCACGGGAAATGGGCAAACATTTCACAAAGGAACAAGTCCAAATGGCAAACAAACATATGAAAAAATGTTCCAGCTCCCTAGCAATAAGGGAAATCCAAATTAAAACATCGATGAGGTACCACCTAACACCAGTAAGATTGGCCCACATAAACAAGAACACCAACGACGCTTGCTGGCGAGGATGTGGGGAAAAGGGAACCCTACTCCACTGCTGGTGGAGCTGCAAATTGGTACAGCCTTTATGGAAATCAGTCTGGAGAACACTCAAACAACTCAAAATCTGGAAGACAGTTTTAAACACTGCTTTGCCAGGTACTACCCTGAGTTTGACGATCAGTGATCATCATAACAACCTCCTCATTTTATTATAGCAATAGCTGTGTTTTCAAAAATTGTATGTGTCTATATGTAGTTCATATATACTATGAAGTGTATGTGTGTGGTAAAACCTCTTCTGAGTTCCATGAGTTAGACATAGAACTTCTTATTTTTTCTTCTTAATTCTTCTTTCTTCACTGAAACTTTTACTGTGCTCTTCCTTTTTGAAACTCTACAATGATCTTTTAAGTTTTATGCACTTTACTCTCCTTCCTATTCATCTTCTCCATATGTTTAATAAAACCAACATAATTCTGAAACTAGCATTTTTCCTCTTTATTTGTCCTACCATAATCCTTGTAAACTCTTCCTCACCTAATTTGTGAGACAAGGAATCTTCAAATAGTGCAAAAAACTAAGTTTTGAGTTTATTTTGGTGCAAGCATTTTCTTTCGTAAATTGTAAGAAAAAAAAAAGTGCTATTTTTCATTTTTGCCCATGCATCCATGTATGCATTATCCATGCTCATGGCAAATCGAAGTTTCGGTTTCTTCTGGAAAGTCATTGTTTTAAATACTGTAATTTATTTTTCCCCTAAATTTCTTGTTCTCAGGGTTAGAAGGACTTTTACCTTAATCTATTGAATCTATTGACTGTACCGGAATCTATTGAATGTTGTGTGTGATTTTGCAAATTTGTTGAACCTAGTTGAAAATACCTTCTTGTTAGTTTATTTCCAAATACTTTACTCTGTAGGAAAGAATCAATTTCAATCAATAGTATTTTGCCTTCTACAAAAATTTAATAATCAATATTTTATGTCTGTAATTTTTAACTGTGACTTTCAAAGAAAACAATAACATGACCATGAAGTATAGTTAATAGTATTAAGTGATAAAATCCTGAATACTTATAATTTTAAGAAGTATGGTTGAGTATAATTATATAGAGATAAATTTGAAATCAGACTAGTACTAGAATATACATGATAGTATGCTAATATTAAAAGTAGATTCAGTTGTTGTGCCATAACTCTCAAAGTAAAAAGATAACTAATACCACACGAAAGTTGACTTTTAACAGAAAACCTTATTGAAGCATTTTTTTCACTTACATAAGGGAATATATTTAGTGCTTATGATTCACTGAGTTTTGTGTCTGTATGTGTAATTGCAGCAATTTGTTCCAACTCATAAATTTTATTTTCTGCACCTGGAGTTTGGACCTTTTAAGAAGTCAGCATAATAAACTATGCACACTTATGTGCAGTCAAAATCTTTCAGGAATCCATTGTGTATCAGCTACCTTACATAAATAGTCTAGCCTGAGCCTTGTGCTTGCACTTTGAGAGGGCCATTTTAGAGGTGAGGAGACCCAAGACTCAGAAAGGTTAATTAGTTCATCTAAAGGTATCATAGTTCATGAATCAGAATGCTCAGATTTCAGCGTAGGCATTGGACTTCAATGACTCTACTGAGATGTCATTACCTCGCTTTAAATAAAAACAGTTGAGCAATAACCCTAACTCAGTGTCCTTAAGAAAGTGCATAACGTGGGCCTGGTGTAATAGCGTAGTGGTTAAAGTCCTTGCCTTGCATGCCCGAGATCCCATATGGGTGTTGGTCCTAATCCAGCAGTCCTGCTTCCCATCCAGCTTCCTGCTTGTGCCCTGGGAAAACAGTCAAGAACAGCCCAAAGTCTTGGGACCCAGCACCCATGTGGGAGACCCGGAAGAAGCTCCTAGCTTAGGATTGGCTCAGCTCCAGCCATTGCGACTGCTTGGGGAGTGAATCATAGGACAAAAGCTCTTCCTCTCTGTCTCTCCTCCTTTCTGTATATCTCCCTTTCCAGCAAAAATAAATAAATCTTAAAAAAAAGAAAGTGCATAACATTAATGGTTAAAATGAGATTTCATTTTCTTGATTATAGTTATGAGAATTTCAATGGCTTTTTACTTCAAGTCCAAAGGAAAAAAATTATTGTTAAAATGCACACTCAAATATTGGAACTATGTATGTGTATCATAAATATTCTATAAATATGTAAAACAGTTGTTAGCAAATAACGGCAAATTGATGGATACCTATTTAATTGTTCCACAACTGAACAGTTTTGATTAATGGATATTTCACATTCTCATTTATGTTCAGTTATTCAAAACAACTTTTATATAAGTATGGGAAAATGTTGTAGTGTTGCAGGTAAAGTGATTCAAATGTGTATGCTTTGTCATGAAATTTATTTCAAAAAATAAGAATTATTAATGTAATGAATCATCAAAAATACCTCTAATCTAGGGAATTATTTTCTTGACGATATGTCCAAATGTCATGAAGCTTGAAGTACTCTCTCTGTACGTGTTAAGTCTTTGGTGTTTAATTATCATGGGCTTCCTAAGATTCTTAGGTGTTATATATAAAGTGCAATCAATGAATTCTTGGAAGGCAAGATGATCTAACAGATACTGTCACTGCCTACCCCACCGTGTTACTTGTACAGGAGATTATACTCTCCCTCCACTTCTCAGTAAGCTTGAGTCAGTGAATTATGTCTGGCCAGGATAAAGTGAAAAAGATCACATTTATGTTTCTGGAAGACTACTGTACAGAGTCTCCACAACTGGTTTATGTGAATAAGAGACAGTTTGCAATGTCTAATTTGTTATAGCAGCATAAACTCAGATGTAATTTATTTGATTTTCCTAGAGAAAGCAAGGACTACAGGCTTTGGAAAATTTTGAAATCTAGTAAAGGCATTTTATACTTCATTTTTTTTGTTGTTTTGCTTTAATGTTGTCTGATAATTCCAATTGCATAATCTGAGCTGCAACTTAATTTGTTATTTCCGTTAACTTAGGCTCCCAACTGAAAGTCTTGAGAAAATTTGTACTAAAAATTTTAAAGACATCAGTTATTAACTTATCACATGCCACTACATAAAAATGTCTAGTTTTGCATTGAAAAATTTAGCATAAATATTATAGTACCTTCATTATTTAATCTTAACTGTCTAAATAATCTACATGGTTTATGTGGTTTTATTTTGATGTAGCACTCAGTGTAGCTTGTTTAGTGTCACCTGGCTTTCTTAGAATGACCCCAAACAACACATCCTTACTGGCTGCCTCTCTGTGCCTCTATTTATTTATGTACTTATTTATTTACTTTGATTTTTCTTTTAAGAACCATAGTAATTTAAATGCCACCTATGTACCACCTAGCATCATTTCTATAACAACTAATTCGTTAAAACATAACATTTTTTCTTCACACATTGGACTGGAGATCAACAATAATTGCATACAATTACCTGGAATTGAAACGAGTTAAATGTGTTGCTAAGGAAGGGGCACAGCACATTATGCCTCACAGAATAGTTTGTCAATCATTACTACCTTCTAAAATAGTTCCAAGCAAATAAAGTCCACCTCTTGCCTTTCTCTGAACTTGTAAGTCTCAGAGTCAACTATATCTGACATTAAAATCACTTGAAGTGCTATAATCTATAGCAAATTCTTTTATTGAGTGTCCTCTCACCTAATTTCAGGATGGAGTTTGTAAAACCTTCACAGGATAACAGCAAGTGTCTTTTTGGAATGAGAATTAGTGTTAAAATATTTCTTTGGCATTAAGAAAAAAAAATATTTCATAGTAGCATCTTACCCCTCAGTGTTCCACAGAACCCACATATTTACTAACAATCATCTTGTGTTTTACTCCAGTAGTGTTAGTGATTGGACTACATGCATTAGTTTTGATGAAAAATTAAATCATTTACTTTTAACTTTACATGCTCTGATCAGATATAGTATATTAAATACTTTTAAAAAGATTTTTAAAATTTTAATGGAAAGACAGATTTACAGAAAGAAGAAAGGAAAGATCTGCCACCTGCTACTTCACTCCCTTAATGGCCACAACAGCTAGAGCTGAGCCAATCAAAAGCCAGGAGCCAGGAGCTTATTTCAGATCTCCCAAATGTGTACAGGGTCCTAAGACTGTAGGCTGTCCTTGATTGCTTTCCCAGGCCACAGGCAGTGAACTTGATGGGAAGTGGAACAGCCAAAATACAAACTAGTGCCCATATAGGATGCCAGCACTTGCAGAAGGAGACTTAGCTAGTTGAGCCACTGTGCCAGCCCCGTTAATAAGTACTTTTACAAAATCCACTTAAGTGGAGATTATAACATACCTACTAACATCTGACTCAGTGTTAACTTATGGAAAGAGTTTTGTGGTTAATAAAGCATGGCATTTTTGGCATGATCTTCTGATTCCTGTCCAAAATTATGCAGTTATTTTCCGTTAAACATCCAAAGAAAAAGAATACAGCATTTTCTCATAACTTTGAAAATGCCATAATTTCTATTGTTTGTTCACATGTCTCTTTTTAAGCTGGAGACTGAGAACATTTTTCTAAAAAAAATACTGTGTATCCAAGACAGGAGAAAACCACAATTGGCAGGAGAATTCTTCCTAACTGTGAGAGATTATCAAGAAAATACTTTTAATTAGTCCGATTCTGAAAATCACTTCTACAATACCAGCTCTAATGTGAAGCATGCATAGCTTAAAAGTTGCCTACCAATATATAAAAGCATATAACTATTTCTATGTATCATTTCTATTTCCATATCATGCTACATTGATTTGCTGATTTTTTCCCCCTGTATAGAAGATACAGTTTTGAAAATATCTGGTAATTTCAGAAACAAATAAGGAAAGATGGTAAAAGAAGTAGTCGTTGAGATTGAGGAAAGCTAGTATAATATACATTTAATCCCCTTTCCCCTACCAAATTTGTACATGAGATATGCTTGAAACCTTTTATGCTTTTGCTTATCATTTCCACAAACATCGATTCAGGGTAAAATAAATATCTTTGCTTTTTTGTTCTTTGCAAAAACATATCTGGCTTGTCACTAATTAGTTTTCAAATGTTTGCATTGAGTATATGCTTGCAATAAAGATACATAATAGAAATTCCATTGTGGCATGGCATGTTTCTGATCGGTTCCTCTTAATAGTCAAGATTTCTTTTGGTTTTTCTTTGAGTATAATTGTATGGTCATTCTCTATTTGCTGTGTGCAGCAGCATATTTTTAAGCCTTTTAATGCTACTTCATCTTTGTTTTAATTATTTAGCATGACTGTAGTATACATTTCACCCTTTTAACATTTAATAAATACAATCTTAGCTATGTTAAGGTACTCCAGAATCTTCTGTTGTTAATTCCCATGTGCTTATTGCTCCTCGCTACTTAAGGGAGCAAATGAAGCCTGATTTTTCACAATAGAAGTAACAACTACAGAATATCATAAATGGGAATTCCATTAATTTTTAAGGTTACTCCAGTCACCTTTAATTCAAAGGAAAATGTGGCAACTCTATGCTTAATTTACTGCTCATCTTTTCTAATTATGTTTACAGGCTCATTCCATTCCCTCGAAAGTCATTAAGTAAGAACTTAAATGATCAAATGCATTATTCTTGGTCTGAACATGTATGTACTACTATAGAAACTGTACTTTGCCCCAAGAGACTCTTCATGTATCTTGCAGTTTAGTTGTAAGACAGCTTGAACATTAACCTTTTGGGTGACATTTAACGAACAGCTTAAATTCACCAAGATCCTTCATTGCACAATGAGAGTATAGGTAGCAACACTTTGCAGTTCTGGAAATTAGTTTTGGTTTTCACAGCTCACTTTTATATCTTACAAAGTTTCTAAGTAAATGGATGCTAGGTATCTTCCTAAAATTTTAACACAGTTCCTATAAATTTGCATAATGTGATGCTCCTGGTAGCATGATTACGTTTCATCTTTGTCATCTGCCCCTGTTTTTCATGCCATTTTCCCTTACATATGAACACAACTGTGTGCATGTTACTTAAACAATATTAATTGGAAACTTCAGTTTTTGCTAACTTAAAAAAGCATTTTTATTTGTAAAAATGTATGCTACTTTTTCCTTTCATACTAAAAAGCTCAGGCTTCTTTGAACTGGCATCATTTAAAGCCAATGCTCAGTTTGCCAGTCATGTTTTTGATTTTTGAGTTTTGGACATTTTTTGAATAATATTGGTCTTGATTTGAGGTCTCTCATTACTAATTTTTATATTTTTTTAATTTAAATTTTCTGTCATCTGTTTTGTAGGTGTGTTGAGTGTTCCTATGTCCTGTTACTACTTTTATAAATGGAGTATCTGTTAAGCTAAAAGGAAGGGTAGACTCTGCTAAGATCAGTTATTTCCAAGCACTACTTAGGATAAAGACTTGTTCTATTATCCCCCTAAATTGTCAAAAATTTGCAGTGCAGAGAATATGTTCTCCATGTTCATGAGAGAATATCCCCTGTAATGAAATGTTATACTTGATTTGAATTCTTTCTTTCCATGTCTGTTCAAAATTAAAACTATAAAATAGGTTAACGTAGCTACAGGTTTGAAATAGCTACAGGGTCTGCCAGATCCCACATGGATTCTATTTTATATTCCGGCCACTCCAGTTTTAATCCAGCTCCTTGCATGTGGTCTGGGAAAGCAGTAGAGGATGACACAGGTACTTGGGCCCTTGCACTCACTTCGCAGACCTGGAAGAAACTCCTGTTCTTGGCTTTGGATTAACTAATCTTCAAATACTGAGGCAATTTATGGAATGAAACTGCAGATGGATGACCTCTCAATCTATATCCTCTATGTAACTGTTTTAAATAAAAATAAAACATTTAAAATACCTACAAAATCACTGTAATTAATGATATTTCTGTCACTGAAAGATTAATTCATCAAAAATCTTTTTAATATCAGTTCAATTAGGAATATAATTTTATATAAAATTGAAATTCTTTGATACAATTCACAACATTCTTCAACACATATTAGTATAAACCTGGGATAGGATTTAAAAAATATAATTCTTTACAAACTCAGGTTAAAGTTCATTTTTATAAATGGACACATTCTCTTAATACTGTGATATATATGATCTTATTCTGTTCATGTATCAAGTATTTGTATTTACATTCTTTTTAAGTTGAGAATTTTCATATACATGTTTGTTGTATATTCTTTTTCAATCTGTATGATTTTTCACCTCTAATTCTATAAAGCAACCTAAATATTGCACTCATGTTTTTCTTTGTGTATAGTATTTTGCTTATTTTTCATCTCCAACCAAATCACTAATGAGACTTTGACACTTGAGTGTTACTAAATTAAGATACCATTATAAGACCTCGCTGCAAAAATTAGAAGTTACCTAATGTGTTCGGGCTATTTGCCAAACTTGTACAGAGCGTTAACAACTTGCCAACCAGAGTCAAACCCTGAGGATTTAGCAGTGGAAGAATACTGCGTTCCTTCCAGTTGCCCATCGTGTAGTAGAGACAGCAAAGCATAACTGCAGGACAGTAAGTATGCCTGTACCAGGAGAAAATGTATTCGGAACATTGCTTTACTTACAGAGAAACTGGTGACAAATATAAAGCAGTTTGCCCTGAGACAGACCTTTGGGTGAGGGTCCAGAGTAAACCTAGGTTTTCCCTCTTGCTATACAGCTGAATACTGTGGGAAATGAATTATCCTTGCTGAGGGTTTCTTACTCCTCCAAAAACTGGCAAATTTTTTTTTGACAGCCAACCTTATATATCACATTAGTTTGTATATTCATGCCCCACGCCCAAACCACCCTCCCTGATCATGACCTTGCTCCATTTCCATATGAAGATGATAAAAGGAAATTAATTATATACTTATATTGAACCTTTATGCCCTACTTGATGTCATCCTGCAAATTCTATGAATTCATTGCTGCCTTGAAGCATTTCGAATTTAAAATTCATCTCTGGGCCCTACCAGCAAAATTCTTCAGTGCTCTCAGCATTTTAGCTTTATTGTTGTTCACACCTCTCTTCCTCCCAGACGCCTCCGTAACTGAGGTTGCATTCAGGCGACCTGTGAATGAGGAAATTAACATCAATCTGGACTACCTTGAGTGTTTGTAAATTTGGATATTGATAGTTCTTTTGATAGTAAGGATAACTTAATATGGATACTTTTGAGCAAATGTGGGAAATTACCTTTAAGATTATTTTTAAAGGTTCATTGTATTTATTTGAAAAGCAAAGCTATTAGTGAGGAAGGAGATCATTTTTTTCCACTAATGATTCACTCCCTGAATGGCCACAAACAGCCAGGGGTTGACCATTCCCAATTCAGGAAGCAGTAACTGCATTTGGGTCTCCCATGTGAAAGGCGGAGACTCCACTCGGGTGCTTGAGCCACCATCCACTAAAACCCAAACACGTTATCAAAGCATTTATCAGGCCATTGCAGAAAAATCAGAAAAAGTTTTGTCATCCTACTGTGTATAATCTGTTGTGTGATTTTACACTTAGAAAATGTATTTCTGGGGCCTGGCGCAGTAGCGCAGTGGTTAAGGTCCTCGCCTTGCACGCCCCGGGATCCCATAAGGGCGCCGGTTCTAATCCTGGCAGCCCCGCTTCCCTTCCAGCTCCCTGTCTGTGGCCTGGGAAAGCAGTCCAGGACGGCCCAAAGCTTTGGGACCCTGCACCCGCGTGGGAGACCCGGAAGAGGCTCCTGGCTTCGGATCGGCATAGCATCGGCCCGTTGCGCTCACTTAGGGAGTGAATCATCAGACGAAAGATCTTCCTCTCTGTCTCTCCTCTCTTTATATCCGCCTTTCCAATAAAAAATAAATAAATAAAAATAAGTCTTAAAAAAAAAAAGAAAATGTATTTCTGAAATTTCTTCTTTGTAAGCTTTGTGAACTTTTTGAAAGGAAGGGTGAGAGAGAGGAAAAGACAGGTCTTCCATCTGCTGGCTCACGCCCCAACTGGCTGCAACAGTACAGATTAGACCTGGTCAATGCCAAAGCCAGGAGCTTCATTCGAGTCTGCTTCTTATGTCATCTTCCACTGCTTTCCATGTCGTTAGCAAGGAGCTGGCAAAGAATTGGAGTGGCTGGGACTTGAGCCAGGGTACATGTTGGATGCTGCCATTACTGGTGGCAGCTTAACGCACTGTGTATGCCACAACACTGGCCTGTTGACATTCTTTCTGTGCTATTTTCTTGTATCTCCACTCTTCCTATGATGAAAACGTGTGAACAAGATAGTTTATATAACATTTTCCTCTCTTGAAACTAATGTATGAGATGCTGTGTCCTTTCAAGGACCAGTTTAATTTAGTTCCTCTGTAATGTTTCAAAATACACAAAGAAATTTCTCTTGGCCGTAAGTACAATTAATTTATGATTGGAAATTATATTTTGCATTTGGCATCATCTGCTATAATTGTTTTATGACTATTTATAGTTTCTCTCCCCTCTGTGTGCTGTAATTAATCAAGCACAAGAAATAACCCACATTTTTTGCTGTATTTTATGTGTAGCATAGGGTCCAGAGATATTGGACAGGTAATGGCATTCTAAAGTCTTCTCATCATTCCTGACTCATCAAAACTAAAATGCCATTTTCCAATTTGAATTGCCATAGTTTATGATAGTGTCTTATTTCTATAATGTATAGGAATGTCTTTAAGAGTTTAAATACAGAACTTATCTGACAAGAATAAACTGTCAGGCTAAACTATTTTATTTATGAAAAACTGTGGACTTCAGTGCAATGGACCATTTTCGAGTAAAAGCATCTTTCCCATTTATAATTACTTACATAATAATTTGTATGACTTAATGAGTGCTAAATATTATAAGTGTTTATTAGGGATCATAACCGGCCAGGTTGAATAAGACCAGTTTATAGTTTAGTAATTTTTTGTTACACATTTTATGTCATCCATTCTCGGCTTATATGTTTCAGATATTCCACCACTATAGCAATTATATACCCTTCTTTAGAAAATAATAAAGGCTATGAAATATTTTTGAAACATTTTTAGGCAATAGACCTCTATCAAGACACTGATCAGGTCATTATGAAAAAACAGCCAAAACTTATGTTAGCCTGCTATGTAACATCAGCGGTGTCTGAAGGATATAGGTATGTTCAAAAAAAGTGGTTTGTCACAGAACATAGCAAAGGTTTGTTGTCCACTGTTCTGCTAGTGTGAACTGGCAGTTTTGAAGAGATGAGGAAAAAATCTCTTTACCATGGGATAGTATTTCTCCTTCCCTGTGGGTTTAATTTGTTTGTAACTGAAAAGAACATCATGCTTTTGGCAGTGTGCAAATTAAAAATATGAATGCACTAAAGTAAAGAACAACATAAAATGTTTTTATTAAATCACAGTCAGAGTTAATTTTCATATCTCAGATTTGCCAGCTTGTCAGACTGTCCCTAGGATTAAGCAGTGGGACAGAAAAACTGATTGATTGTATTTCCTTCAGCTTATAGTTCTTCTTTCTTTAAGAAATGGAAAATTTATTTCCCATTTCAATCCAGATGGCTAATGTTTTCATATTCACTAAGTAAGGAAATGAGAGATAGAAAAACTTTCAGTGAATGTTATTTTCCAATCTTAGTTTACTATTTTTATTTGATTTCAAGTGCTGTGGAAATAGAATGCTACAGCTTAAAAGTCAGTGAAAATCTTGTTGAGTTTTGCATTTTGCTAATCATGCACAAAGTTACACTGAGTACCGAAAACATTTGTGACATTCATACATCAAGCTGACAATGTGTGTATGAAAGGAAATGTCATTGATTTCTAAGTAACTAACCCTGCTTATGTTTGATGAACCTGTCTACCATGGAATCTTGTCATGTTACGGATAAAATCATGTCTGTTTAGGCAATTGATTGTATTTCACTTGTAAACTACAATAGAACTGTTTGAAAAGAGGTCTTAATCTCTATACCATTCATTTAAGGCTGCCCTGTATATTATAAAATGCTATGTATAAATTGTGTGTGTGTGTATATATATATGTGTGTGTGTGTGTGTGTGTGTGTGTGTGTGTGCACACGCGCGCGCGCAGAATCAGATATACAGAGAGGAGAGACAGAAAGGTAGATCTTCTGTCGTATGATTCACTCCCCAAGTGAGCACAATTGCCAAAGCTACGCTGATCCAAAGCTAGGAGCCAGAGCCACCTCCAGGTCTGCCACACAGGTTCAAGGTCCCAAGGCTTTTGACCATCCTCAGCTGCTTTCCCAGACCACAGGCAGAGAGCTGGATGGGAAGTGGAGCTGCCGAGATTAGAACTGGTACCCATATGGAATTCTGGCATGTTCAAGGCAAGGACATTAGCCAATAGGCCACTGCGCTGGGCCCGATGCTCTTTATATTTTAAGAGAAACAGTAGCCTGTACCTACCACACATGTTAGCAGTCAACAATCAACAGTGTCTCTAGACAATGCCAGCATCACCACCTGGAACATGCTAGCTCTATAGATCACCACTACTAGAGTAAAAGAAAGGCATATATCAGCAGAAATCCTTTACTTTGAATGTATACCTAAGCACCTGGAATCACTCAAATAAGATAATAAATAACATAATTCATTGTTTGGCATATACATTTTTTTGCATCATGCTGTTACCTACCGATTGCTACCAATAGGATAAATGTAAACATATTTCAATTATGTTATGTATGCTTCTATATAGATATTGGTGCATGATCATGATGGATGATTTCTTAATGTTTTCAAAGGAAAATTTATGTATTCCTTTCATTTGGAAATTCAAAATTGCAAGTTGAAAACGTCATTCAGTTTATATTTTAGTAACTAAAATTTGGTAATTCTTAATTATCTCTTAGAATAACAATGAAATCAAAACATAACTGAAGTAAGCCTTACCTGCAGTGACAATTTAATATAATTGAGTAAAGTCAGTGTGACCTGAATTAAACAACAATCTTTTAAATTCATTGTGAGTTACTTTCAAATTCGCAATCAGAAATCAAGAACTTGGAATCAAAACACTCCAATTACTTTCTTAATTTACTTATCGTAAATGGAACCTGCTATTATAGGCCTAACTTTGAATTTCTGAATCACATTTCTCCTTATAGTACCTCTTGATTTGTGGGGGAAAAAAAGCCCTAAGCTTTAAATTTTAGAGTTCTGCATTGTTGCCCAGTTTTTGATACATACTGTGCATGTCGGCTAATCTCTTTAGCCTCAGTTGAATTTTAGTTTGCATAAGGAATAAAAAAGGGAAAATTGACTTAACTTTGCTGCTATTAAGTTCTTATACTTTAACATCCTGAAGTAAATTAAGTTCTAAAATATATTGAATATGGAGATAAATTAGTCTCACTTTGATATATTTTCTAGTTGGTAAAATCATATGGTTTTGATCACAGATCTGCTGTATACTGCTTTACACATGAGCATAGAAATCTACAAAAAAGCAACAACAAAACTTAAGTTGAAGGTCTGGTGTGGCATAGAGAGTTGACCTGTGACACTGGTGTCCCATGTGATATCAGTGCTTTTCTCAGCTGTTCTGTTTCCAGCCCTGCTTCCTGATAAGGGCCTGGGAAAGCAGAAGATAGAATAGGAATGGACCCCTGTCACACTATGTGGGAGACCTGGAAGTATCTCCTGCCTTGGATCTGGCTCAGCCCTGGGTTTTGCAGAAGGCTTTTGAAGATAACCAGCAGATGGTAAAAAAAAAAAAAAAAAAAAAAAAATCTGTCTCTCCCTTTCTCTGAAACTATGCCTGTCACATCTAAAAATTTTAAGAACAAAAAATTAGGCTTATTGAGTGTGCAGCACATGATTAATTCCCAATGAATTATAGTGCCTCTAGACTAGAAGATCATTTCAAAAATATTTACATAAATGCATATAAAATGAGGCATAACAGTATTCTTTTAATTGTGCTAAATTAAGCCAGATTTCTGTATAAGCATATTCATATATACATAAACTTGTAAAGTCAAATTGTAATGAAATTAACCCCTATATTTCCAGTTTGATTTAGTGAATACTCAGCTCAATAATAAAGAAACAAATTGTGCTATTCTACTTGCCTCCTTAAATTTGCTTTAATTTTTCCTTCTGATAAACTGGAATGATCTGCAACATTAACCCAATATTGTGTTTCTCTTTTAGAACATCCGATGTGAAATGTACTACTTAATAAAGCAGATGCAAGGCTTTTTTGTATATATTAAGATAGATGGCTTATGTAAAATGGAAATGGACATCATAAATCAAAGGAGCTCATTTTAGATTTCTGCTTTAGTACTAATTTATCAGTTTCACTTTTAGATTTTTATTGTTCAGGTCTGTAGTTTGCTACCTGAATTTTGGCTTCTTGTAAGATTTAGTTACATAGTTGTATGTATTGCAGCTGAAGAATGCGATGTTTTAGAATAACCTATCAGTGCAAATGTAAGACAGGGACTACTGAGGAAGAGAAAATCCTGCTGATGCATGATTTTCTTGTCAGTGGCACCAACTAAACTAAATTGTGGCATTTTGAAAATAATAAGACACACATTAAAATAGACAAGACAACCTTAAAGATCAATAGAAACATACCATTTATACAAAAATCTGTGGCAGAGTATCATTTATGGCCACAAGTACTATTATTATTACCATTAAATTAGCATTTTAATATTACTAACAGTATTTAATGCTATTTGTTACACTATTCTGGCCTCTACAAAGCCATAAGCTGTTTCCTTGTAACTTAATGTGATTTTATTCAGAGCAAGCAAATGTTATTTATACTTCCACTCATTCTTCATTCAGGCATTCAGTGATGACTACAGATTCAAAAAGATCTAGCTTTATTTTCCTCAAGCAGCTCATGGTTTAATTGAAATTATTTCAAGGCAATCTAGAGTGTTCTCAAAAAATATTTGTTATGAGCAAAATAGAGGGAAAAAACCTAATTCAATGAATTTTTAACAATTTCATGCTTACATTTTATGATGACATTTGACATAAGTAACAAGGAAATGCACCGTATTGTTTTACAATAGAATCTGAATTTGATTTTTGTGAGCACAGAAATTATGTGAATTTGTGACAGATTTTTATGCTATTTGCTTTAAACAAAGATTACCTCCCAGTTGTCACCTTCTTTTCTCACTTGTCTTATCTTACTTCACCAGCAGAAGTAGCAGATAAAAAATGTAATATTCTAGGAAACATCCACATAAAAAACAAGAATGCATACATCTGAACGTCAGTGATGAATATCCTGAAATGCATAGAAATTAGACTCAATAAAGGCAGAACATCCGTGAACCTATTAGTTCTGGAAATATACTCTACAACAATGACCAAAGGAGACAGATCTATCTTGCAAAATGATTCATCTATTCTATTGTGTCAGTTTCTATGGAGAAAAACCAAGGCAATATCAGTTAAAATATCCCTGATCCTAGCTTTTAGAAGGCCCTAATACATTTGGTCATATGGTTTTTGCTTGTAAAAATAAGTAAATATTGACAACAGCAAGAAAATTTTTACCGATGGCCATATGTCTTTCAGGAGAAGAAAATGGAAAGGAAAAACAAATTCTAATAGGCTTAAGAATTTCTATCCATGGCAGGAGAAACTCACTTTATGAAAAAGTCACGACAGATTTCTATTGTCCCCCATAAAGCACAATGCAGTATAATGGAGAAGTGGTACTGATAACATTGTCATCAAAAGTAGGTTGAATTTTTATGGTGTACTTACATAACAAACTAAGCATTTTGTATATTTTAGAAAAATAGCTTAGAGAAAGAAGCTAAATGTATCAGATAACTTACCTGTTGAAATCTTTGTTCACATGAAAATTTAGGTTATTCCATTACCATAGAAAAGGTATAATAGAAAATATATGATCAAATAATAAGTATGCTGCTATTCCAGTGAGTAATATTGAATTATAATGGCATACACCAATTCTATTGCAAATCAAATATCACGTTATATCAAAACAAGTGTCTTGCTGTATTATATTAGAAGTTGATTAAAAATACCACTCTCTGTCTGACATGATTTGTATATTATGTAGGTTAGTGAGTAGTGGAACTTCATAAACTTGTGATCACAGGATTCCATTACAAAGGGTCTGTCAGTAAAACATGCATTTTAGTTTGTATTAAAAGTACAGCAATCTTAATTATCTATTGTCATGATTTTTAGACGATGCTTATATGTACATAAATGCCATGTAATATTGCCTTCAAGATATTCTTCAGTATATATTTAAGAACAATCAGAAATCCTATGATTTATATTAAAATGTCTTTAAGACATTCAAAACTGTATTTCAAAACTGTTGCTCAAATATTAGTATATAACTCACATTACCAAACAGAATTTTAAAAATTAGATCTGCTTCTCTTGTTATCTTGGTCACAAATAGTGTTTTTCCTCTTCAAAAAAAGATTACTTGTTTATCTACTTAATAGAATGACAATGGCACAAGGGAGAACAAATTTCCCATTACTGGTTTACGTCCCACATGTCTGCATCAGTTTGGGCTGGGCCAAGCAAAACCCATGAGCAATGAGTTCCACCCAGGTCACCTACCTCAAGGTGACTCAACTACCCGGACCATCAGCTGTTAACTTATAGGAGCATCAGCAAAATTAGAACATGGAGGTGAGCTTCAATCTCACACGAGGTGCTTGTGGAAATGATTCACTGCGGTGTATCATGACACCCTTGACAATCAGTGTATTTCTTCAGACAATTCTATTTTTAGGTATTTTAACCATTTCCAGGATGTTATCACAAATATGAAATGATTTTAGAGGATATTACCAAATTGGCTTTTGGATGCAAATTTTCTGAGTTCAAATTTGTCTAGATTTTGCTTTCATTTTATATAATTATACTCCTCTCATCGCTCTTGCCTCAAAATAAGTTTCATGCTTACAGCTTTTAGATTTATTTCTAATAGCATATTTTGACACACAATTATGCTTTTCTCTTTTCAAAACATGTTATAATGGAGGACAAGGCAGTATATTTATTTGAGAGAAAAGTGATCTCCCAATTTGTTGTTACACTACTCTAGTGCCTATTATAGGGCCCCAAACGGTGGCATAGCAGCTAAAGTCCTCATCTTGCACGCACCAGGACATCATATGGGTGCCAATTCTCATCTCAGCAGCTCTACTTCCCATCCATTTCCCATCCAGCTCCCTGCTTATGGCCTGGGAAAGTAGTTGAGGACAGCCCAAGGCCTTGGAACCCTCACCTGCATGGGAGACTCAGAAGAAGCTCCTGGCTTGAATTGGCTCAGCTCTGGCCATTGCTACCATCAGGGGAGTGAATTATTGGGCTGAAGATCCTCCTCTCTGTATGTATGATTTTCCAGTAAAAAATAAGTAAATCTTTTTTTTTTAATGCTTATTGTAGTTGGCATGACTAAGCCAAAACCAGCAGCCAAGAATTAAGTATTTTTCTTTTTTTAAGATTTACTTATTTTTATTGCAAAATCAGATATACAGAAAGGAGGAGAGACAGAGAGGAAGATCTTCCATCCAATGATTCACTCCCAAGTGACGTTTTCTGTCTTATGATTCATGATGATTCACTCCCTAGTGACCTCAATGGCCATTGCTGCACAGATCCGAAGTCAGGAGCCAGAAACTTCCTCTAGGTCTCCCATGTGTGTGCTGGATCCCAAGGCTTTGTGTTGTCTTCAACTGCTTTCCCATGACACAAGCAGGGAGCTCCGTGGGAAGTGGGGCTGATGGGATTAGAACTGGTGTCCATATGGTATCCAGGTATGGGCACGGCGAAGACTTTAGCCTCTACTCTACTGCACCTGGCCCCAAGAGTTCAGTGTTGATCTTCCACTTGAGTCATCAGGATTCAGTTCATGTAAAGCACCATTGCATTCTCGCAGGGTCTGCATCAGCTGGAAGCTGTAGTGAAAAGCAGATGTGGAGTTCAGATCCAGGCATTGTTTGATAGAACACAGCAGTTTAACAGCATCTGAGAAAAACTCACTACCTATCTCCCCATGTATTCTGATGTGTAATACTGTGTTACCAATAGGAAGAGCAATGCTTACCTCTCTTGGTGTCTGATAAAACACTGGAAAACCACATCGCAAGAAATGTTAGTGTTGGCAGGGAACATGTTGGTTACCTGTGAAGCATTTTCAAAGAAATAAAATATCGTATCCAAATGATATACTACATGATGGTATTAGAGTTCTCAAATAAAACACTGTTGTACTTTTGCTGCAGAGAGTATGTGAAAACAAGCTATGTGGCAATGAAAGGAGTAGCAAAAGAAGTAGTTTTATTCATGATTTTTATGATTGTTCATAGTCTCTGTGCCAGTAACTGTCATGTGTTTTACTTAGATTGTTTAACTTAATCCTCATGTCTAATTTGTGAGGAAACATTATTCTAATTTTAAGAATAAACTATTACTCAAAGCAATACGTTAACTGAGGAGTTGGGTAGATATGGCCTATGCCTCTATGTACTTCCTTCTCCAAGCAGAGCTCTGTCTACCCTTGCCTTGTCTGACATAACTTTCAGAAACACTATATATTTTGAATTAATGGAGTAAATATTAGCTCAGTATGTTACAGTTAAGCTTTTCTTAGAAATTGGGCAAGTTGATAAAAACTTATAATTGGAAACTTGTTCAACACAGATAAAGGGATGTATGTTAATATGTACTATAAGAATGTTTAAAATAGTTGAATTCACTTTTAATATTTTAAGTATGTATATTTTAAAAATACATTGAATGCCAAATGTTGCAATTATCAGCAAAATTTATAGTTTAATCTATCATTATCAGCTATGTGCTTCTCTATCATTATCTGCTATGTGCTTCTAAGAACATGGCAAAGATGTCAAGTCCTTGAGAGACAAATTTCTATTTTAGTTAGAAGGAGTTATCTCATTTTGGCAAATGTAAAGTAAGGGGAAAAATCTTGTATGTTATGTAAATGCCACTTCAGAATGTTTCAATGTAAAAATGGAAAATTTAATTTATCTCAGTATAATCATATTTCAAAATATTGAATTCGAGCCTATGCATTCTTTCTTGACTTAATTCTATATCTAATTAACTAATCATAATGGAAAACATATAATTCCACATCAAAATTCTCCTCAAATCCTAATTCATTTATAGTAATTCAGCAGCTTAAAACCACTAGCATGAGAATGAAGAATGCATTATGAAATATTACTTGCCACATGCAGTTCAGTGGCTATTTACGGAGTAGAATTCAGCATTCAGTGAGGTATGCAGAAGGAAATTCTAGCTGCATGTGAAGTGATTTTTTTAGCATTAAATAGTGCTCACATTGATTTAATAAGGAAAACTAAAAATCACAAAGAAAAAGATTACAGCATACAGAAAAAGTGTAAGTTAAAGAACCATGAAAAGCGTATTGCTATTTAATAAGCTTTCCAAAAACTTGTTATCTTAAACAACTCTTGTATTATCTGATTAAGTTTAGGGGGTCAAAATTCTGGGAAAAAGATTGTCATATGAAGTCCAGATAACTATAATTAAATTTTTAAAGGCAGTCTTTTTTCAGCAAACTTGCTAAAGCATTCATTTTTAATAAAAAGTGAAATAAAAAATTAGAGACAATTCCTTAGACATTGACTTTAAAATGTGGCACGTACAGACTGTAGCTATATAGCTTGTGTTGCCATCTGTGACTCCAACATCCTGTCGCAGAATTCTGGTTTTCATTCTTGTATTCAGCTTCTGATCTAGCTTCTAGTGAACTGTCTGGAAAAGCAGCTGATGTGGCTTTTGGTTTCTTGTACCCATGTGCGAGGCAGAGAAGGAGCTCCTGCTTTTGGACTTGCCCGCACCTGTCTGCTCTAAGCCTTTGGGAATCATTCAGCACAGGGAAGACTGGTTTCTCTCTCCCTATCACCCTGACTTTTGAATAAATAAATCTTTTTTTTTTTCTTTTAAGATTTGTTTATCTAGTTCAAGCATTAATTCTTTTTATGTTTTATCTGTTTTTATTGAGCAAGATTTCTCTTACTAAGCAATTTTATCAGTTGTGATATCCACATCCCATGACTGAGTATGGAGATTCAGGCCCAGGCTCCAGTCTCTAATGTCTGAATGGCACACAGTTAGGTAGCCGGAGGTGATCCAACAATTGGGTCCCTGCACTATATGAGAGACATGGCGTGAGTCCCTGGTTAATGGCTCCCAGCATTGGCGTGGTTTAGCCAAAGCCATTGTGGGTGTTAGTGTGAGTAACAGTGAATAGCAGAACACTGTGTGTGTGTGTGTGCGCGCGCGTGCATGCGTGCATGTGCGTGCAGAGTGGAGTGGTGGAGGAAGGGAGGGTATAGTTTATATTTTGTGTGTAATATATCAACGATTCTTAAAAAGTCTTTCAAATGGGATCATGCGTATTAGCCTAGTGGCTGAAATCTTTACCCTGAACACACCAGAATCCTATATGGGTACCAGTTCTAATATTGGCAGCCCCAGTTCCTATCCAGCTCCCTGACTATGGCCAGGAAAAGCAGTCCAAGATGGCCCAAAACCTTGGGACCCTGCACTTGCATGGGAGAGTTGGAAGAGTCTCCTGACTTCTTGTCTCAGCTCAGCTCAGTTCTAGCCGTTGTGGTCACTTGGGAGTGAATCTGGGAACGAAAATCTTCCTCTCTGTCCCTCCTCCTCGATGGATTCTCAATGTGCTTCATCAGGGTACTATATATTCATTCTTCAAAAAACAGCATCACAATGCTTAGAAGGAATTATGTAGTTACGTTGGAGGACATCCTGCAGCTTTTTCTATGTGTTTCTGTTTTCCTATGAAACATCTGATTGTAATTGGCTACATCTATAACTCTATTTGATTGTGAGTTATTTGATAGAAACCATGCTTTGTTTCTCTGTATTAGTTTCTGTTTCATGTACATAATGTGTATGAATATATAAATACACATGTAAAGAAGGAGCTACATATAATATGGCAGGTATACGAAAGTAGCAAGTATAATTTCAGCTCAATATTGTATGTTAAATTAATTTCTTAAAGTTGTATGAGTTTTATTTTCTCATATTCCGTGCTGAGAACTAAGGTTTACTGGGTATTATTGTCGTATAACATGAGAAAATAGCAGTGGGATATAAATGATTTCCTGTAGGTTCCTAATGCCCATTGCATGTGAACCTGAAGTTCTCATCTTCCTACTTGAAACTACATGAAGTCTTTCAAAATAAAGGAAGGGATTTGAAATATTTTGATAAAATATTAAATTTTACATTATAATTCAGTTTCACTTTTGGTAGTTTAATGTATTGGAAGGCAGTATTATAACAAACTGATATTTGCATGATAAATTTAGCTTAATAAAGGTCATTCTGAAAAGCAAATATACTAAAGAAACTTCTCCAATTAGATGCTATATTTTATCTAAGTGTGACTTTGTAGTTGGAACTTCACTTTCTGTGTTCAAATCTAAAACATTTCTGTAGAAATAAGAAACAGCAACATGCCAGTGCCTACCTGAAATAGGACATAATTCTAAAGGAACTGTGTGTGTCAGATACAAGTTCTTTCAGTATAAGATGAACTCAAGAGGAGTAAATGATTGCAACCCGGATTAGATGAGCAGCTGGTATACTGACTGATATGATCATGTTGCTCTTGTGGACAAATTGTTCTGATTTATGGTTATCACCTGTACTTCATGGTTTATTGCTTCCAGTTCTAATTAATGGATAATTTTCAACTGCTGAAACTTTAATTGCCCTGCTAATTTCAATGAGTGCAAGAAACAGTCTGTTAGCAAATAGAAATTCTGCTGTTGTGACCTTTCTGCGCGCTCAGTTGATCAAAGAAAACAGTCTTTCAAGTGAGTGTTTTCCAAAATGGGTTAGTTGATGTAGCCATATTCAAAGGAGAAGCACAGTAACAGAAAAGGTCCATTTTAGAGTTCTAACATATCTGTTAGTTTGTTCATAATAGGCAGTTACGTACCCTAAGTTCTAAGGATGTGTCCCCAGAGACCCTCAGTTGCACAGTTCAGTTCTGTTCCTAAAGGAGGAAATGAACAAAAGTAATTGATAAATATGAATACACAGCATCTTTTTATTTTGTAAGAATAGTGTGAAGGTCATTCAAGTAATAATGAAAGCAAATTATTCAGATTTCGATTATCAGGAAATACTTAAAAATATACTAGCGTGCCTGAAAAACTCTGAAGTCTCATGTAACTTAACAGAAACTATGAATATTGAACAAAAAATATTACCTTGGTTGCATTTCAGAAAATCAAGCTGACTGAAATAGATTGCCAGAAGTATATATTATTACTGACATGAGCATATAAGTTGATATTTTGGTCTTCATTTTATTTTTCAAAACTGAAAACTGATTAGTTTAAACAAATCAATAGAGCCATTTGTTTTTAAGGTTTATTTATTTATTTATTTATTTTTGGAAAGGTATACTTACAGAGAGAAGGAGAGACCAAGAGAAAGGTTGTCCATCCTCTAGTTTACTCCCCAAGTAGCCGCAGTGGCCAGAGCTGAGCTTATCCAAAGCAGGACCCGAGAGCTTCTTCCTGTTCTGCCACTTGGGTTCAGGGTCTCCAGATATCTGGCCATCCTCTACTGCTTTCCCAAGCCACAAGTAGCGAGCACAGAAATGGAGCACCTGGGATATGAACCAGTGCCAATACGGGATCCTGGCTCATGCAAAGTGAGGATTTTAGCCAAGAGGCTATATCGTGCTGGGCCTAGAGCCATTTTTATAGGGAGTAAAAATAAGTAGAAGAAATTTTGAAATACAATAATGAAGTCATCCTACAATTTTTTGAATAAAATGGCACAGTGAAATACAAAATTTTTCACTTATTTTTGCTTTCAATAATTTTATACCAGAAATAAGTAAAATAAAGTAACATGAGAATCGTGATCTGTATTTTAAAATTGGTTCACAACTAGGCTTTTTCTCCACTGTTGTGGCTTATCAAATATAAGAATTATTATGTGGTTTATCAAATTTCTTTTTTCAATTCATCATTCGTTGTCATTTTTGAAGTTTATGTGATATCCAGAGACCAGGAAAAAAGTCATTTTTTTCAGACTCATTAACTGATACATACACTAGTCTTACCCCATCTGCTGATGGTTTTCTTTCAAACGATGGTGTCGTATGTGGATAGGCCAAGCTGAAGCCAGCTTCATCAACATCTGCAAGGTGGCTGGCAGTAAGGCACCAACTTCAGCTCTCCTCCTGTGCGTCTTATTAGAGTACACACATCAGAAAGCTGGGATGGAGAACAGAGGCAGGCCTCCAACCCAGACACTTGGATGGGAGATGTAGTTTCAAAACTGGCAGTTTTACTGCTAAATAGTCTTTTTCAAAGCAAGTGCATGTTTAACTGACATTTACTCCACATTTTGTTCTTGACAGTTATCACCAAAATGATTAATATAATGGGATTTTTAGAGAAACTACTGTATTTCACTTAATTCCCAGTGACCTTTTGTAGTATATTGCTAATCTTGCAGATCAGGAGAGAAAGGCAGGGCAAAAGGTTAACTAAGTAGTCAATGGGGATGAAATTAAGACCCCGAGCCTTGCTGTCTATCATTATACAATTGATACTCAGGAAAGTGAAGCACAAGGGGATTGAGTTAGTCATACACATTATATATGACATGTAGCCACATAAGAATTTAGATTAGTTACATCTGTTAGCACTTGTTAATTGCAAAAACGTGCAGAGGCTTACTTTTGAATAGACAGCGATAGCTATGTGTACATATGTGTTGCAAGGCTACTTTAAAATATTTTTGGACAAATGGAATCAAAAGAAAAGTGAGCAAGGGGCAAGCAGTTTTTGTGACATAGGCATAGTATTCCATAATATGCATTTGCAAGAACTTTTGGGAGATTCCTCTTATATATGTGTGTATATAAAGGTGTAGACAGATAGGATGTTACAATGCTGCTACGTTACAATGTTGTCCCCAAATCTGTAGTTTTACAGATCTTTATAAAATCAGCAGCTACTTCAGTATTACTTCACTGATACCTCAGAATCTCTCCCGATGTCTCCCATCCACTTTCTGTGCCAAAAGTCACTACTGTTTGGACATCTCTCGGTACAGATTATTGTGCGTTTTTTATCACACTACATTTGGGGTGCTCTGTTTTAATGAGTATGTGCATATGTTTGGATTCCATTTACATTCTTCTAAAATGACAGCTGTAAGTGTTCGTATTTATAATATTGAATAATTGATTTTATAGCATTTAAATTTATGATATACAAAATGCAACATATCCAGTGTGTGGTGATATACACATATATGCATATGTGTATGTGTGTTTATATACATATATTTGTATCTAAAACATACATTTAAGGGTTGCGTGTGTTTATCAACTGACAGCAATTTAATCTTATATAAGTTTGTTGAAAATCAACCTCATTACAGTCTCTTTAACTCAGTTATTTCAGATGGTACTCCCATCTACTTAACCTCCTTCCCTGTGCTGTTTTCTTTAAAAAAAAGTCTGTATAAATTAAAAATGATATTCCTACTAATAATATATAGCCACCCAATTAGTCACTATATTCCATAGAATATCATTTATCAACTCAGAGTAAGAACACTCTGAAGTGTATATTTTTCTAAGTTCATAAAGGAAATCACTGATTTGCACAGGTTTGAAGTACTATGCATAGGATCAGCAGCTTAAATGCAATCAAGAGATTAGAATCCATTATGGGTTGAAGCATTGGTTGTTCTACTCTGAAGCTCATACCACTTCTGAGATGCTTGAAAGCATCTAATTCCACTGAAAAATCAATAAAAAGTCACAAGAAAAAATCTGATACTCAACAAGTCTCAGTATATATTTATTAAATATTTAAAGTTATTCAGCCTCATCCCGAAAATTCTTTATCAATTGATAACTTAAAAACCAAGGAGTAGGGCCTGGCACAATAGCCTAGTGGCTAAATTCTCACTTTGCATACTCCAGAATTCCATATGGGCTACAGTTCATATCCCAGGTGCTCCACTTCCCATCTAGCTCCCTGATGGTATTCTGGAAAAGCATAGATGGTAACCCAAAGCCTTGGAACCCTACTGCCATATGGGAAACCTGTAAGAAGTTCCTGACTCTTGGCTTTGTATCAGCTCCAGCAATTGTGCTGTGAACCAGCAAATGAGAGATCTTTCTGTGTCTCCTCTGTTTATCTGTCTTTCCAGTAAAATAATAACTAAATCTTAAAAACTGAGATGCATACTACAATGTGTCTTCGCTTTTTGATATGCTATTCTCCATTATACAGTTCCTCTAGATGAATATATGTAAATACATGTTTACCTATACGTATCTGTTGATCATTACTTTCTACCATTGTCTATACTTACAATGCCAAGATAGACTTAAATAGCAGAATGATAGACTTGTTGAAGGCCATACTATTGTAATGATGCAGTAGAAATCAGTTATGGGAAGGGGAAGTGGAGAGTGTTGCAGGGGAAATCCCCCAGCCTGTGAAACTGTATCATAAAAAATAAGTCATTCAGGAACATACATGAAGTAATGAGCTATAGTGTTGCATTTGATCTTGTATGCAAACAATTGGCTTGCCACCCATTCCCTTTATCATTTAGATGCCATTGGATACGGAAACCACAGGATGATTCTGGACAGAATAATATTCTCTGATGTCCTTGAGGAACTAAATTCCACTATATATTGCTTCCGAGTGATCCAATGCTTTTCTAAGGTTTTGGTTGTGAATCATATTGAAATTGGAGTAAAACTGACACCTGGACCCCATCAGTCAGTGAGCACATGCCTTCCATGGAACAGGAGGTAGCACCAGGCTTGCACAGTCTCCCTTGTTTAGCATGATTAAGACAATCTGTCTTCCAGTGACCCCCTGTCCTCCAACAAGTTTTGATTAAAATTGTGGCTAATGTATCCTTTGGAAGAATCCTAATGTTGACCATTAAATAGTGTAGCCAAAATTGTATCTTAAAATAACATCAGACAAAACCAAGGAGCTATCACAGCGAGTTAGGGATCTTTCTATAAATTGCATCGAGTGGCAAAGGACAGTGTAACTGTGGCTGCGGGGAATAAAGAGATCAATAATATAGCATCATGGTGATTACTCCAACAAATATATTGGGTAAGGTTATAGAATTTAGAGAGTTTTGATTTATTCCTTTTGAAAGAAAACTTGAATCTTTGAGTAATACCAGATATTAAACAGTTTTTTTTTCAAGATTTACCTATTTTTATTGGAAAGACAGGTTTACAGAGAAGGAGAGGCAGAAAGGTCTTCCATCTGCTGGTTCATTCTTCAAGTTACCACAATGGCTGCAGTTGATCCAAAGCCAGAAGCCAGGATCCTCTTCCAGGTCTCCCATGTGGGTGCAGGGTCCCATGCTTTGCACCATCCTTTACTGTTTTCCCAGGCCACAGAGAGCTCGAAGGGAATGGAGGAGCTGAGATATGAATGGGTGCGCATACCGGATCTTAGTGTGTGTAAAGCAAAGACTTCAGCCACTAGGCTTTCACACTTGGCCCAGTCTTGTTATATATGATCCTATGTGTCTTATGTGTTCAGATATCTTTTTGGTTGAACTGGGAGTAAGTGTTCATTTCAGTGATTGAGGTATGTGGCTCATACTCTGTGTGTGTGTGATTATGAAAATTTCTCAGTCTGTATAAATTCCCTTAAGTCACAGCAAACAAGGCTCACATCATCAATTTCAGAATATGCTTTTAGTATTAAATGATATTAGGTTTGATCCATGCTTTCTTCTGCCAGTACAGGTTCCTGAAGTCATAAACTTGCTATTAAAATAGAATCGGTTTCTCAAAATTTAATGTAACCCATTCTTAACAAAGATGCCCTTTTGAGTACTAACATTAATATGTTAAAATTGAGTAATAACTCTTGCATGTTCTGCTATTTCTGCTTTATGATTCTTATGTATATGAGATGATACATAATTACACCCCACTAGTATCCGAGAAAAACACTATCCATTCTTGGTGTGTCATCTTTTTTATATTTCATTACAGATTTGTTACATGATCATTAAAACATGCTAAAATGCAGCAGCTTATCTCATTGAAATTCATCTCTTTTTCATTAAACTATTGTCAATTCCAGTTATGAAAAGCAAATCAAGATTTTGTTTGTGCATATATTTGTAGGTATTTATAGGTACACACACATACACATGAAAAAAACAAAACTTTTTGTTTTGATCTTGATTTTGATACTCTGTTGTCAGTTTTATTTGTATTATCTGTTCTCGCTTATCTGTTTAATCACAGTATCTGTCCCCAAAAGTTAACCTATACCAAAAAAGAAAGCGCTTCAACCAACAGAATTTTATGACACTAATTATAGACTTCCTTAGGAAACTTATATTCCTGAAGATGTGTAAATGTTTTCTTTCTTCAACTTTCAAGTACTAGTAATTGATGTTCAACTCGCTAATTGGTAACAGCTCCCTGAAATTGTTAAATAGAAGTATCTTAAATTTTCTTTTTTAAGTAAAATTATCTTAAATTTACTTCTCCAAATGTTTCCACCAAGTGGTATATAAGAGTAATTGCTGTCAAAGGGCCCAGCCTGAAAGCTTGCCACATGCATTATATTTCCTAAATTTTATTTGATTTTATGCTCTACATTTTGATTTTATGCTCAGTTTTGTTTATGTTCATATTTTCCTTACCAGTAAAGAGACCGTCAATATTGGCTGTCCATATCTTACACATGAGATAAACTTTATCAAGGAACTTACTAAATACCTCCTTGTGGATACATAAATATACACTCTCAGGAATTAGGAAGCCCTCAGGACTTTCCTAGGACTGAGAAATATGAAGCAATGTTCAATATTCATGTTGAATAGTCTCTGGCCTGATAGCTCATAGCAGAATTTCTAAAAATGCATTAATTGCTAGAGAGGTAAATAATGACTGGCAGCCTCTAGGTAAAGTATTAGCCTCTGAGCGTGTTTTGGAATGTTTTTCCAGTGCCTGGTAGCAGGTTTCTCTCTCTCCATCCCAGGGGAGTGTTAGATCCCAAATTGGCAACTCCCTTCCCTTCTTCTCCCTCTTGCCCGGTGCTCTTCTATAAGGCTCACCAACATGCCCATATACACAGTTATGCCAGTCTACACCATCAGGAATAAAACAGTAGAAACAACAAAATCTTGTCTATTCTTCTGGTCCTTTCAAAAAATAACATTGAAATCCTCTAAACAAAGAACACAAATGAGCTGATAATGATAGAAAATGTGAGCATTCTCACTAGCTGAAGAAAAATTGAAGATAGTCATTAGGGGAAAAATTATTGTATCATTAGGATAATGGGAAACAGAATCCAGGAAAATTGTAGAAATAGAGAAAATTGGGTTAGAAGGGCCCTAAATGATTGCCTCATCCAATCCCTGCTCTCTCATTTTACAGTTTTGCTCCAAGCTAGTGAAAATCTCAAAGAGGGTGATATGCTAGCAACCTGGCATATAAAACAAAATTTTCATTAAGATCAGTGCCAGGTTTGTGTTGAACCATCACTTCGCTTTTATCCAGGGTCTGGCAAGTTAAAGCCTCTGCAAATTATGTATTTGGCAGTTTAACGAGATTGTCAAGCTCATCAATTGTCAGATAAAGAGAGTGGGTAATGACGAGGAAGAAAGTTCAAGGTGATGTCTTTGCTAAGCTCTGGAATACTAATAACTGGAAATAGGCATAAATACAGTTTCTCCTATATAAACGTAAGTGATTTTACTGCACTGTTTTTCATTGTCAACAGCTCCTTTGGTGTGAGTGGTGTGCCTCTTCTGGATTTTACATGCCAGTTATTTTCTGTTTATAGGTCAATAGCCAGGTAGGAAAACAACCTTAAAGTGATCACCTTTTAATTAAAGTAACTGCTAGTTTCAACATTCACTTTTGTATTTAGTAAAATGATTGTTGATTGGGGATAAGGTAGGATGAATTAATATGGCTCAAGAAGATGAAAAGATTCAAGGGGAAAAATGTGATCTAGCAGAAACCAATGTGATATTTATTTTCAGATAGTATGATTAAAACACAATAAAGTGCAAGAGAAGTCACAAGGGGAGGCAGTGTGCCAACTTGCAGAGTCAGAGCAGATTTACACAGTCTTAAGTAGGGCTATGCTTTGGATTACAAACTTAAAGATTTGTTTTAAAATTCATTGAATATTCCATGAGGGCGATATTTATCTGACTTGTTACAAAATTTGGAAATAGACAGCCTAATGAAGAAGAAAGCTGAAGAGAATGATAAATATTGAAATTATTTTAATGTGGTAAAACTCCAAGTGATATTGTAGTTGAATATATGAGCATGCATTTGATTATGCGAACAGCCTATTGACCAGGAAATAAATTTTATAGCTTAATATCACTAGAGAAGAAACCCTGTTACAGTTTTAGACATCTTGAAAATAGGAATGTATTTATTACATTGGTCTTGAGTGTACCTAGAATGAAGTGAGCGGAAAATTGCCTTTAACTGTATTTTCATATTTTTGGAAAATATTTTATTCTCTAACATATTTATTTTGAAATCTTTATTAGGGATTTGCAAACTACAATGATACAGAAATCAGCAAATGCTATTCTGTGGCAAAATTTCTCCTGATCCCTATAATTGAATGTAATGAAAATGATAAAATTATGTATTTATAAAAATGTATTTGGTTAGTTTTAGGAGATGATCTTTTATTCTCTGAGAGCATATCCTCTGATTTTTATTTTGGTGCAATAAACTCTTCTGTATATTTAACATATACTTTAAAGGTTTATTTTTGTTAGAAAGGCATATCAGATTAACAGAGGTGGAAGATGGGGAGAAAGATCTCCCCCGAGATCTTCACTCTTCAAGTGCTGCAATAGCCAGAGTTGAACCAGGCAATAAGCAGGGAGCTCGATGGGAAGTCGAGCAGCCAGGACAGAAATTGGTGCCTCTATGGTATTTCAGTGCATGCAAAGTGAGGATTTAGCCATTGAGTATTCAGATTGGGCCCATAACATATGTTTTAATATTCCAAATATTTTCTTTATAATCTCCTTATAATTTTATTTCATCTTTATGATAACTTGTCATCTCTCATTAATGTATTATTTTTTTTAAATAATCTTAGTTGATTAGGGTACAAAGGGTCTAATTTATTGTTATTAAGCTATATTTTGACAGGCAAAAAGAGTTAACAGCCAGGCAGAGAGGAATTGTTTATGTCTGATTTGCATTGGTATATATCTAGATATCCCATGTGCCTAGTAAGACTGTGAGTATCTGACCTGTCATTGCTGCTTTCCCCTGGCAGCAACCTGGAATTGGGAGCAGAGTCGCCTCATATCAAACACACATATACTAAGATGGAAAGTAAGCAGTGAAAATGTTGTGATGATGGCTAGGCCAAATGCCAGTCCCTTTTTCTGTTTTTTTTTTTTTTTAATACTACTAAATAAATCATACATATGTGTTGATATATCATACAATATATATGCATTTATATGCCATGTATATATCATAAATTTATATACAAGAATGAGTGATGAAACAGGATGAAAGCCTGTCTTTTGCAACAAAATGAGTCCAACTGGAGACCAGTTGCTTGTGTAAAAGAAGTCAACAAAAAACAAGAGTGTTTCTCTAACATGTTTTAGGTGATATAGAATACTAAAAACACATGTGAGAAAGAAACTGATGTCTTTTGGTTATTGTTTGCAGTCCTTGTGTCTATCCCTGTGAGACGGTGTTTTTTTCTAGTTTTGTTGATGGAATAGGAGATGAATGTGTCACTTCATCACTGACTAGCTATTTTGTGGATCTAAGCCTGTGAATTGTAGCATAGAGAAGGTGAGAATATTGTCGCATACAAACACAAAGTTAAATCATTCTGAAATTTGGTCTGTTTGATTCTTAAGTATGGAAAGGATGGTGCTGTGCAGTCATTGGTGTCTATAGGCAGCTAGAAATACAAAATTCTTTTCATCACTGTATAATAATACATAATAATGAATTTCTTAATTGTATGAGGGTGATATAATGACTATTGGATATTAGGCATTTTATTAATTCATATTTTTCATACTCATATTCTCATAAACATTCACATAAAATTGCCTAATATTGAAAAAAAATCCATTTTTCTTATCTCACATTGTATGGAATTAGAAGGAATACTGAATATTATGTCCAATGAAAGCTAGGTAAGTGAATTGTCTGATTAGCTGACTGGAGAATCAGGAATCTCAAGTAACTAATATTATTTCTCCTTCCTCAAATAATGAAGACATTTTGCTTCTTCCTCCATTTCCTAGCAAAATGAATGTTGGAAGGGAGTTAAGATACAGAAGTAACCACACCAAGCAAACATTTTAGTGGCTAATGATTTGCAGCTGGCTCTATATAATGAGCTCTTTTCAATTCCAATCAGCTTTCACTTTCCTTGTTTTAGTTAAGCTTATTTAAGAACATAAATCATACAAGTGGAATGATCAATGCTCTTGACTGATTGACCTTGGTAGATTTTAATCACATAATCATAAGTGTCAAATTCCATTGTAATTGAATATTTTGACATGAAATTATCATTGCTCTAGTGTAATATTTAATTATTTGCTAATAGTTAGCCATATCATGACAGGTGATGTTTTAAGACTCAGAATTACTTTGGGAATAATTTCTAAAATAATGATTCTTTTGATCATAGACTATCAATCTCTCACTTTGAAAATATTTAGCAGGGTGACATGGTTTTGGTATTATGTGTTAAGCCACCATTCCATGTGGTTGCCCATTTGAGTTCTGGCTGTTCCACTTCCAAACCAGTTTCTTGCTAGTGTACCTGGGGAAGTAGCAGAAGATGGTCAAAGTGCTTGTTCCCCTGCATCCCTGTGGGAAACCCAGAGGAAACCAAATCTTTGGCCTATTCCAGTCCCAGACTCTGGCTGTTTGGAGAATGAAGTAGCACATGGAAAATCTTTGTTTCTCCCCCTCTTTTTCTATGGCCACCTTTCAAGCAAATAACAAAACGATAAGCAAACAAACACATGAGCCAGTCAAGATGGCTTTTTCTTTGTTTTTTAAATTTTATTATTATTGCTATCATTTATGATGCAGTTCCATATTCCTTTATCCCCTCTCCAATTCCCAGTCAAGATGTTTTATGATACATTTGGCAGAAATATTAAGAAAAAAATAAGATGAAAAATTTAAAACAAAAGAGCTAGTATAGTCATATTCTTATAAAATATGTTAAATATGTCCTGAATTATAATTCAATGTCAGTTTTTAGATTCAGTTTAAGGTAGCTTCTCCTTAATGGTTGGCCATTAAAAGATTAGTATGAGATATTTTTTTAAGAAGATTTATTTATTTTTATTGGAAAAGTAGACATACAGAGAAGAGCAGAGGCAGAGAGGAAGATCTTCCATTCAATGATTCACTCCCCAAGTGATCTCAACAGCCAGAGCTGAGCTGATCTGAAGCCTGGAGCCAGGAGCTTCTTCCAGGTCTCCCACCCAGGTGCAGTGTCCCGAGTCTTACTGCTTTCCCAGGCTATGAGTAGGAAGCTGAATGGGAAGCAGGACCTGTGGGATTAGAACTGGCACCCATATAGGATCCTGGCATGTGTAAGATGAGGACTTCAGCTGCTAGGCTACTGTGCTGGGCCAGAGACAGTTTCTATTAAAAGCTTTAAGTCTAGGAGTAGTAACAGTCTAGCAAGTACTGGAAATGGTTTCCTATAACCTGTTAGGTTCAGATCATCAGGGTAAAGCATTCAAGTCACTAATGTATTAGTTATGTGATATAATCATGTTACCTAGCATCTGTGTGCTTATCTTCCTCATATAATAATGATAGAAATGAGAGGAAATTATTTCAAATACTAAGTGGTTTAATGAGATAATTACAATAACAGACATAAATTGGTTTCTTAATGGTTAATTTATTTTCATTTTTATTATAAGCTATCAGTTTTTCAACTATTATGAATTAGAATTCTATGTTCATTTGGAATGTTACAAATATTCTTATTAAGTTATATCTAATTGTGATTTGGGTTAAGACATAATAAAATATACCATGTTCAGTTCTTCCATCTCTAACACAATTTTGAGCATGCCTTTTGTTTCACTTTAATAGTACAACTTCTAGTCACTTGTAAAGTACTAACTTTAATTTGCTACCAGTAGTTTCAGGTTTTTGGACTTCCTCTTTGTAACTTAAATAAGAATGAAAATAAAATAATACAAAATCAAAGCACCAATAGAGGGTTTATGCATAAAGATGATATATTAAGTAATAATTTCCATGAGACTACAAGTATACCCATTATACATATGTATAATACCTCAATTTTATATTTTCAATTTTTAAATTGTCTATAATAACTTGAATACGTGCAATCTCGAATGTCATAATCCCTATCTGAAGAGCTTCTGTTTTATCATTACATAAGAACAATTTTGAGTTTTAAATGATAAGGAATGCTGGAAAGTTACTAAAACTTGCCAAATTTTGTGAAAACTTATGCTTGGACTGCTTAGAAATATTTTGATTCTTTTATATTTATCTACAATTTATTCCAATATGAAATGCTGTGATATCAGAGCATTTTTTCAAATATTTATTCATTTTTATTGTAAAGGCAGATACACAGAAGGAGAGACAGATCCTCCATCCACTGGTTCACTCCCGAGGTGGCCAAAATGGCCAGAGCTTAGCCAATCTGAAGCCAGGAGCCAGGAGATTTTTCCTGGTATCCCATGTAGGTGCAGGGTCCCAAGGCTTTGGGCCACCCTTTACTGATATTCCAGGCCATAAGCAGGGAGCTGAATGGGAGCTGAAGCAACCAGGACATGAACTGGTGCTCATATCGAATCCGGGTGGCTGAAGAAAGGCAAGGACTTTGACCACTAGGTTACCACACCAGGCCCAATATTGTAACATTTTTAAATGCTTCAATTTTTAGTACACATATAATACTAACTTGTAAAATTTATTTGAAATTATACATTAAAGTTTATTTTCATCATTCCTTCCTTGCCATTCAAGGGGAGGGCAATGACTTAATGTTGTGGTCCTCATGTTGTATTAATGTCAATTTTGTCTTCATAGGAATTGCATTATGTATACATTTGATCAGAACTACTTTTGTACCAGTCCTAAGAAGTGTGTAATTTTAGGTCCAAATAGAATGCTTTATATTCCTTCCTCTCAGGAATTGTATGTTGCCACTGTAGAAAGCAGGAAAAGAGAATAAATCTGATACTAATTTCTTCAGGTCTTTTTATGCTATAGCTGCTGGTCATGAGTTAGTGAAAAATATATTAATGAAATAACCATTCAGGTCTCAAGTTAAGCATTGGTATCTACACAGATAATGCCTCCCAGAGTAAAATATTTCCAGAAATTTCTAAGGGCAAATGACAGAAAGTTCAGTGGTTTACAGGGACTATTATAAACACTGATGTTCTGTACTGGAAAAAAAAAAAACCTGTATAACAATCAAAGATAAAAAGTTAACTCAAATAATTCAGCTATAAAGTGATAATAAAAAGATGAAAATTCCTTTCGAGTCTGAATAAATGCTAGGGCAAATTTGTGGTTTAAGTGATTATTACAACTGAATCTCTATGCTGAACGAACAAATCTATTATAAGCACAGAAAATACAAGTTCGTTTATAATTTCGGTGGGAAAAAAAGGCCAATCAAAACTTAATTGGGTCCATTTAAAGGGAAAGAGAAAAACAATGCAGTAAAAAGACATGATAATTAAGAAGGCATTTAAGGATTAATACAATATAGTCTAATATTGTATGTCTTAGGGTAACCAAATCAGACCTAAATTAGACTTTGAAGACTGTAATTATCAAAAATTTCAGCTAATAAGCAAAATCCTTTTGATTTTTTTTTTAAATTTCTGGAGAGGAAATGTGAAATCTTACTGAAGACTATTCAGGAAGACAATTGTTGGGTCCAGATGGTTATTCAATAGTGTTGTAAAAGAAAAACAAGTGACACTAGAATTCTTATTCTTTTATGAGTTATGCTTACAGTCGGTTCTTGTTGTAAAGACTTTATTTCTCCATGAGAAAGACTCGAAAACTTACCATTAAAAAATAGTTGAAAATAAATTTGTTCTTTTTATAAGTTGACCACCATTTGACTTTTGGGGTATTTGATTTTAAATCTCAAAAATGGACATTCATCTATTTGCATGAGAATGTTGCCTCACTGTTCGTTGTTTCAGCAATCTATAACTGTCATAAACTTCAATCAGAAACATTTACAAGCATCTCATTGCCAAGAGAATGTCCCGCAAAATGCACTTCGACCTTCACTGGCAGTATTTTCATCACCTGGATAAATCCTTAGAAATTTTAATAATTTCCCTTATACTGATAAAGGCAGTTTTTAAGAAAAATTGCTCTACAATATGCAATAATAATAATTCCATATATTTGGATTATTCTGCACTGTACGAAATAAATGGCCATGATATTGAAATGATGAAGAAATTATTTTTTATGAGTTAGCCATCATATTCATTGACCTACCAAGTATTTGTTAAATCCTGTAAAAATGTGGAACATTTCATTGGAAATCAAGCATGAAAACCAGTGTAAGTGTCTCAGGAGGCAGAGGAAAGAACAGAATTTCAGTAAAACTATGGAATATTTGGAGGGTTTTAAAATAGTTATTTATTCAAAAGAAGTATTTGAAAAGTGGAGAGCGGCACATTGGTGTCCAATCTACTAGTCTCTTAGCAGATTAATTTAAAGGCTAGTGTTGGGCCAGGAACAAGACAGGAAGCAGAAACTCCTTTAAGCCTCCACTTGAATGACAGAGGTTCAAGTTCTTGGTCCATCTTCCACTACTTTCCCAGAAGCATCTGAAGGGATGTGAAGCACAGTAGCCAGGTTGAGAACCATCATTCCAATGGAAAGGCGGGCATTACAAACAGCAGCAGCTTAATCAACTTTTATTAGAAATTTGATAGGGGTGGCTATGAGTAAGAAGGCAATGTTGAAAGAAAAAAATTAGCAAAAGAAACTAGAATTGAATCTGGAGAGTGTGAATGGGGAGACACTGCCATGAATCAATGCAGTCCTGTAGGAAGCACTTGAAAGAAAAGGCAGTGAAAAGAAAGCTGGAAAAAAAATCAGATTTATAAATAATCCTAAAGCTAAAGCAAGGAATGTTTGTCCCACTGTAGCTACACTCTGGAAATAGCCAAGAAATGTGTTTAGAAGAAATTATGGGGTTCATTTGTAAATAAGGCAAAAATTTGTTAATTGCTACTTCAAGTATTTTGTACTCAAGTCTTTGATGGACTATTTGGAAGGGTATACTCACTGAAAGAGAGGAAAAGTTTTAAGGGAATAAAAGATGAGAAAGAAATATAATATTGACCTAAGGGCAATATTTAGGTTATTCTGATAGACTGTTCTGCTACTTGTTAAACCAGTTCTTAGTTTTAGAGTCATTGAAGTAGAAGGAGAAATTAAATGTGAGATGAGGAGCTCATTAATGCTGGGCTTTGCCAGAGCATTAGAGATTTACTCTCAGCAAATTTTTTTTTATCTGATTAGATACAAAGGCTCATTGATGGCTGCCCAGGGCACTGGAGACAGGGGCTGCTCTGCTCTGGACCCGCCATGTCTCCCAGGCTTCAGCCTGGAACAGGAGGGACCGCAGGAGCCAGTTACGTCACTGACCTGGCGAAATTCTAGTTGACAATGGCACACCTGAATGGATATTTCTTACACAATTGGGTTACAGACAGCCCCTTTGCCTGCCCACGTGTCTAGAGGGTTATAATACTCAACACGTATTTCAAAGGCGCTTTGTGCCTCCATGTTCCTTCCCCTCTGTGTGAAGGGGGTCCAGTAGTGGATTTTCCAATAAAGCTTCCATTACAACCCTGAACAACTTGCTGATATTATTCCACCAGCGGGTGAGCAGTCGGTGGTCATCAGCTAACACTCATGACTGAAAATATGTTACTTTGAATTATTTTGAGACTATTTTGGTTTTTTTTTGTTTTGTTTTTTGTTTTTTGTTTTTTTTGTACAGTGGAGCTCTGCTTTAAAATAAAGTACCAGCTAACTACCACCAAAAATGACCCCTGGACAACCAGTCTCTCCATAAAAGAGAAATCATTAGAATTACAAATATGAGATCTTAAGTTCTTTATATGTTGTTTGACCAAGAACATATTAGAACCACCTTAAATATGAATGACTACAGGCTTGTAGTATCCTTTTGACTGATTACAATAATGCTATTTTGTACATGGACAGTCCTTGAATCAACCCCTTATTACTGAAGACTTGCCTTTCTTTAATGTCATAAATAAAGCCTCATTGTTTAAAATGCTTATGTAGAATGCTGGGAGTCCAAAGACATACACATGTGACATGCAAACAGCGATCAAAGAATCCCTCCAACCAATTGATACCAATTTATGAATGATTGCATTTTATTAATGTATGCACAATACCTGCTTTTCAATTTGAGAAAATACATTAGCCTCTTCATAATTGATCCCCTCTTTTTATATTCTATCAATTATTTGATTATTCAAACAATAGTGGGAAATGAAATAGAAATTGGGTATGCAAGTTTCATGAAATAGTCAATTGAATTGGAGTATGGTTCCTGGAATTTCTTATTTTAGATCAACCCTGTTTTGGAGAAGTTACTTTTACGTTAATATCATTCACATAAGCTAGCATTCACAAATGCTTGTGTATTTTTAATTGAAACAAATCTGAGTAGTGTACCTGTGGAGGTGTACATGGAATTTAAATGAGTCTTAAGGTGTCAAATGCCTACATGGTATTTTTTGCCTATTCAATTTCAGAAGGACAATGGAGAGCCTACTTGACAATATATTTCCTTGGCTGAAAAATTATGTAGTCTCACTGTTGCCAGAAACCAAGCAAGCTAGAATATAACAGGAATCTAATAAATGTTTCCTACGTTCCATATTATTTCACAATGAGAATTTTATATTTGTTTACATGTTACAAATTTTTCCACTAAAAACATCTATCTTATTCCCATGGGATTTATTTTATTTTACTTAACTATGGGACACAGCTTAAAGAATTAATTGATAGAAGTATCAGTAATTCTTATAAGTATATGCTTTGTTTTTAATTTCAGTAGTTATTTTCATTTTTAAATAACCCATATTGATTTTTTTTCATTACTGTAAATTTGGCTATTTGGTTTTGTAGAAAACTAAATACTAAATATTTGTACATGTATTATATACATTGTGATAAATCATAGATTATATAATGTATTTATATGGTATATAATGTCATATATGTGATATAAAATATATAAAAACTCATAAGCAAATTTGAAAATGTTAATTGAAAAATTCTGGTTTAAAATGCACTTTACTGAGAACTGATAGTGGAATGTGTGTGTTGGTGCTTGTGGTGTTCTAACATGCCTTAGTTACAGAAAGTTAGAGGTTACAAGTTCAACATAGCTTTCTGAAACAGAAAACTATTAATATACAACAAATGAAGAAAGTACTTGGCCAATGATTTTTAACCAGTTTATGACATGGAATGTAAGGTTTCTTCAATAGGAGAGTGTGATGAATAATCCATTAGCAAAAATCCAGTGATCTGTCCATGCATTCAGGATACAGTTCATACGGCTACTGATCTGTACTTTTTGCAGTAATATGAATGGTCTAGCTTTTGATGGAATCGTCGAACAAAGAGTCTTGTGGATTAAACAGATAGACCTTAGAGTTCTGTTTGGTAGGAATGCTTACGTCAGAAGGTCTTGTATTTGGATTAAAAGGAAAATGATTTGATATAATTATATGTCTGAGGAGATAGGTCAAATCTGGTTTCTTATACACATTGGATCCAAGCTTTCTTAGAAATGTAGTTAATATGAGAGGAGTTGATTCCTCCCCACTTTGTTTTTAGAGAAAGACTGTTTGCTGTATGTTATGCAAATCCAAATGTTAGGATTTAGTATCTATTATGAAACTAATCATGAAAAATGATCATCAGTATCAACAATAGTCATTGGATATATTAATGATTGGTAGCCACATAATGTTTTTTAAACATTAGATCTTTAAGTCTGTGTGTCATGTTTCTTAATGCACAGATTTTCTTCATGCTTAGAACCACTTAAATTTGTTACATGTATATGTGCTTACACATACAGCAAACATAGTCTGCTGAAAACATAATAAAATATTAATCTAAAAAGTTTAGATGTATCTTATGGATAATATAGGATAGGTTTCTGTATGAGTTTTCATAATTTAAACCATCTTTAAAATTACTGTCTCAACTCAGATACATTAGTAACAAAGTGAATTTTCAAATGAAATTTTGCTTTTGTGCATGAAGTATATGAATTTAGTCAGCTGCTAGTCAAAAGCATTTGGATAGAGCTGGAGTAGGTGATTAGACACTCTCATCATTTCTGCATACTGAGATGGAGTCTATCGTTTCCCATCGTGCCTCGTGCACATGTGCACCCCTGTAGGCGGCATGTGATGATGGTGATATTTGATATCTTGTGTAAGAGATCTGGATGGAATTCTGGGATTCTGGCACAAGTTTATCTGTTGTAGACACTTGAGGAGTGAAGCATTACATGGAAGATCTCTCCATCTCTCTGCTGCACCCTCTTTCTCCTTCCCTCTGTCATTCAAATAGATTAAAAATTTTCAAAATGCTTAGGAAATTTTCATATATGTGAGGGTACTTTAAAACGCTCATGGGTAGTGATATTGAAATGTAATACCTTGGTGCAAAACATTTTGAAATCCAGGCATATTAGCGTATATGTACTTTTCATTTAAGGCTTAAGGTTGTGTGGAACAATCATTATTTAGTGCCTATGTGCAAATTAAGATTCAATTCAGATCTTCATGATAAATGAGTTATGAAAAAGAAGTGAGCTGACAATTACCAAGTCTATGTTTTGAGTTTAACAAAACAGGTCGGAAGATTATACAATATGCTAATGTACAAGAGATTGGTAAAGGAGGTTTTTATGGTTGGAAATATAATTTAGTTTGGCTTCTGTTTGACCTTCTAAGGGGACTAATAAGTGTGCAATTGTTTCTGTAATGTTGGACTGAATGTATCTTACACAGATGCTGCTATCACTTTTTAAAAACTCTTCAGATTATGTGTCTTTGCTGTATGTTTTATAAACCACCGAGTATGAATGTATACATCTAATATCTCCACATAAAGATTCTTAATGGTGATGTTTTATTTCTACATATGATTTGGTGTAATCAATCCTGTTTAATAAAATACGTGTTACTTCTCCATGACATTGCTAAACACTTCTAGGTGATAGGAGAAAAGTGGATTACTACCAACTTTAACATTTGAATTTAATTCTGAACTTTTCATTATAAAATTGGTGGCTACATCATTTAGTTCCCTATAAACAATCATGTTTGTTTCTGTTTTAGCAAATTAAAATTTCATATTCATCCCCAGATTAGACAAAATCATATGTGAGTTTATGATAATATTTAGATGATTTCATAAGAGAAAAAAGTCTGGTTTCATTAAATCAAGTTGTGGCTCATTTGGATAAGAACTGAAGTAGAAATAAGCACAATGATCAATACATTCCTCAGTCATTACAAGCTAGGGAACAAAGTAGGAAAAAAAGGGTGTCTTGCAAAAGATACCTAATATCCAAGTGATTACAGTGTTTGGATCAGTTCCATCTATAGATTAGTTTATGTGATTCTGAAAAAGGCATGTTTTATAATACATGAGCTCAAGTCATGATTGGACATTTTACTTGATGTTTTAGCATCCTGCTTTTGTACTAAGCATATTGTTGCTACATACAGAATTTATTAAAGTGATATCTGAAAACGTTTTTGTAGCCTTTTCATGCTGATACAATTCAAGTATTAGAACCAAGGAAGAAAGAACTATTGCCTCATATGATGTGCAATAATAAGGAATATCTTATTGAAACAGTTCTCACATCCTTGTTGATTGTTTTCTCTATGCATTATTGCTTACTTAGGACTCAGGATACTTGCTATTGAAGAGCAGTTATTGCTGCTACAGCACTTACATGGTGCAAATTAAATTACTATGATTACATTCTTTAGGAACAGCAACAGCAGTTTTCATATTCAACATCTAAGTATTGATATACCTCAAGTTAATAATTACAGATGTCATATCTATATATTTTAAAATATATTTATCTATACCAATATTGCTAACTAGAACACTAAATTATAAGTGTGTTAACAACTTGAGAGTACAGATTTTAAATTTATTACTGAATCAGAACAGTGCTCATCCTAGAATGATTGAGTTTTTTTCCAGTTGACCTGAAATGGAATTTACTGATTCCCATTGGGACTTCCGCTGTGCTCCTCCCTCCTGTTCTTCTTGTCCATTCGTCTTTATTTTGGTCACTCCTCTTTTTCTAAATCCTGTATGTTCAGTGTCCTTTTTCATGAAAACAAGATTTATGCATTCAAAAGTCAGAGTTACAGAGAGAGACATAGATGAAGAGCTTTCATCTGTCTGCTGGTTCATTCTCAAAATGGCTGAAGAGAGCAGCAATAGGCCTGTCTGAACAGAAGTCAGAAACTTCATCTCTGACTCCAACACAGGTTGTAATATCCAACTATCTGGGCTGTTCGCTGCTTTACCCAGGTCACTGCAAGGATTAGAATTGGAGGTGAGTGCCACTGGGACTTAAGCTGCTGCCCAAATAGGATGCTGGCTTTGCAGTAGGTGTTTTCACCATCTATACCACAATGCTGGTCTTTACAGTTTTTAAATGACTGTCATTATTTGTCCAAGAAAATAGAGTTGTTTATAAATTGATACTACCAAAAATATTACTTGAAAATTATACAAAATGAAGAAATGGCATGAAATAATCTATAGCATTAACATTTAAATAAAATTAATGTTTCTAGAGAAGTGAACAATGGAAGATCCAGCTTTAATCTTCATGAGATTTATGAATTGAAAAGATGTATCTTATATCTTATATTTAATTCATGTCTTATAAATACAGGAAAATAATTTGCTATAGTAGTGTTTTTTTTTTTTGTTTGTTTTAGTTTCCAACATAGAAAGTCTCACATCTTTCAGAAATGTTATTTGGTGACTATTAGTAAAAATGAGTACTGAGAAAAGTATGTAGATAAAACATTATTTCCTTAGGGTGCTGCCCTGAACTTGCTTTATAACACTTCTGTTTTTACCCTTTATCCCCCTTTTCCTGATGTCTTCCTCACAAACACACATACCCTTTCCTTAGTACACAAAATGGTGCACTGGTGGTGGTCTGGGCCTACTGATTGTTAGGTCTGGGGACCTATTTTGAGTGTTCCCTGTGGGACCAGTGCAATGCACTAAGTGGGAAATAAGTTTGTTCTTGGCTAAATGCATGTACAGCTCACAGATGTCTCTTCATCCCCACTACCTTTTTCCTCACTACATAGATGGTACCTGATGCACTGGTACAATCCACCCTGTTCTGCACCCACCCTCTTGGGCTCTGCCACTGGGTTTTCTGCTTATGGACAAATCAAGCAAATTAGCAGGATGGGCAATTCTATGACTTAATTCACTTGTTGAGTTCCTGGTGAACTCCCCTTCCTACCTGGCCATGGTGGAGCTCTAATCAGTCACCACTGCTAGAGTTTCTGTTCAATGCTACCCTGATCCTCTGTCTGTGCTGCTTCCCTGTGTCCATGGGTATCCAGGTGTCCCTCCGCTGTCAGCCTGTTCTCTGTTATTTCATGGAAATAGTGGCCTTGCTGCTTCAACCTGGTGAAAGTTTCTTCATCTGTTCAAACATGTCTTTAGCTTATTCTACTATCCTGTTTTTCTGATTAAATTTTTTCTCATTTTTCAAGATTTAAAAGGCTTTACAGCACAATTTATTTGTGGAATACAATTTATAGAATTATTTGAATCTTTAATTTTGTAAATGAAAAAAATTATTTTATGACACCATTTGATAGGCACTGGGGTCTCCCTTTCCACTCCCCAAGTTCCTTGCCCTCCCCACTCTTCTCTGCTCCAGTGTTACAATGGACGTCTTCCATGAATTTTCACTAGTCCATCCTGTTTCCCTGCTGCTGTTAGGAGGTGTCTGCCAACAATGTAGGAGGTTATTGACTGTATCGCTGTGAGTCCATTCTTGAAGTGTATGCATGAGGACGTACTTCTCTCTGTTTCTACCCATGAACATATTAATTTCCACCACATTTCCATCATGCATCGCCTTGAGTACAGTCCACTGCGAGGAGAAAAAAAAAAAAGCTTTGGGTTCCTTCACCTGCATGGGAGACCTGGAAGAAGTTTATGGCTCCTGACTTTGGATTGGTACAGCTTTAGCCATTGTGGCCACTTAGGAAGTTTGATGAACATATAACAGTATCATTGTGGTAGTGGGCTGGTGAAAGAGTGTCCAGCATCTTCACATAGGAATACATGCCAGTGTGTGTCCCATATGGTACTGGTAAGAGTACAGTAAGGACTAGATCATTGTTACTTAAGGGCAGTGGCAATAACAGTGATAAAAAGGACATTGATAATTTCAGAGGGTTACAAGCAATCAGTCTCTTATGTGTGACTGATTAAAGGATTGCATCACAAATCCTTATTATGAAAGGTAGAATTCACAGGAAAAAAAAAAAACTTACATTTGACATCATATTATCTTAAGGCAAACATGATAGCTGACCTTTTGGGATTGGCTCATTTCCCTTAGCATAATGGTCTCCATTTTGACCCATTTGGCTATAAACAGCTGTATTTCATTTTTTAATAGCTGAGTATTCCACAGAGTAGATAAACAGTTTCTTTATTCAGTTCTCTGTTGATAGGCATTTAGGTTGCTTCCATGTGTTTTTTTTTTTTGCAACTATTGATTGTGCTGCAATGAACTAAGGGGTGAATCTTTATTTTTTATATGAAAACATTAATGGATGTAACAGGCACCATAGTGTAATCCTCTAATCTTCTGCCGCCTCTGCCAGTGTCTCATATGAGCACTAGTTCTAGTACTTGCTTTTCTACCTACAATCTAACTCCCTGCTTGTGGCCTAGGGAGCTAGAAAAGCCTATGGTTCAAGAGATTGGGTCCCTGCAGCCACATGGAAGACAAAAGAATCTCCTGGCTTCAGGTGACCTTTTGGGTAATGAACCAATGCGTGGATCCCTATCTCTCTCCCTTTCTCTCTCTGGAACTGACTTTCAAGTGAAATAAACACATTTTTGAGAATGACAAAAACTTGATGAAAAATGTGAAAGGAATTAAAAAATCAGAATGACAAGGCAGTATTGCACTCAGTAGAGCTAGTGATTTCTAAGCTCTATATCAACCTGCTTATAGCATTTTGATCAATTTAACACTAAGGACATATTTTTAGCGTTTTTTTATTAGCTACTTAGTTTCAGATTCCATTTTCCCTACTTTCCATCTTGCTGGTTGAGAAAGTTGTGGTAAACACATTTCCATGTGAAAAGTTTTGATAATCCTGTTTTGCTTTTCATGTGTAACTACCTTCTGACTCTTAAGTAAGATTGACGTAAATGTAGGACCTAAGTCACAATCAGGGAAAAAGAAGTAAATATTTCTTGGCAAAACAAAGTAGTAATTTCAAGCAGCCTAAATAGTTGTTAGAATTTCATCAGATAATGGTTCTAAGTTACAGTACCAGAGTGCATAACACTAGCAAGCTGAATTCTCAATAAAGAATGCATCAGCCTTGCATCTGTAGGGGTCCCATGTGAGCACTGATTTGTACCCCTGTTGCCCCATTTCTCATACAGCTCCCTTGTTGAGGCCTGGGAAGGCAGCACAGGATGAGTCCTGTGCACGTTGCACTCATGTGGGAGATCCAAAGGAGGCTCCTAGCTCTGGCTGCTGCAGCCATTTTGGGAAGTAAGGCAGCAGATGGAATATTGCTCTGTGTCTCGATCTTTCTAGAAATCTGCCTTTGAAATAAAAACAAGTCATTTTTAAAAGAGGTTTTGAACCAGTAATAATGATAGGGAATAAAACATTTTCAATGGAAAGAATCACTTTTAAGTAAGATGTCATTTCCAATCATTGGTGACAAGTCACCTGAATAGTCACAGTAGGTAACCTTATGTCATTATAGAGTCAGGTATACCTGGATGATGAAGGGACTTCACCTGTAAGTTAAGAGATGGGAATTTCTTCCCAAACACAAACCTTACATGCAGCATTATCAGATTCCTACTATGATTTATTGGTTGCTTTAGATGGTAGGCAAACTCTATTGAGGAACATTTGTCCTTGCAAGCAATATTGAGCCGCATCTTGAAGAAAGAAAATGAAGAGTCAGTGTCCAAGAGCCTTACCCTTGACTTTCTGCAGTTACTCCCAGTCAACTGTGGTATAAAACTATTAAATGGACAATTCCACAAAATATTAAAAAGATTTAAATTATGTTCTACTCTCAGTACTATAGTGATGCTAACTATTTTGTAATACTCTGTTTTGTACTACTCTATTTTGTTCAAAAACTGAGTCATTGCTTTGTCATGGTCATCTATGCTGTACATGCTATCCTTCCTTTATTCACTTGGTAGCCCTTATTATGATGAGACCAACAGTGCCATTACTTTTTTTTTTTAAGATTTAAGTTTATTGGGAAGTTATAATTATGGAGAGGAGAGACAAAGATCTCTGGTCACTCCCCAAGTAGTCACAATGGCTGGAACTGAGTATGTATGCATTTATTACAAATATAAATTCATAATAAACTACAGCTTTCTGTACACTAGTTTGTAGGAATTATACTTTAAATGAAAGATGTTGCTATATACCTTCTATCCTTTTACACCCACAGGTTTCCTTTTGTCAGAATCTCTCACCAATATGCTACGTTTGTTAGAGCTAATGTACTGACTCTGACATATTATTATCACCCACATTCCAAAGTGTAGGATGCAGCTCACATTTGTTTTGCATTCTGTAGATTCGGACAAATTATAGTGACACATGTCTACAATTGTAGGATCAGACGATGTGCTTTCATCTAACTAAAAATACTCCAGTCTCAGGCAGTTCAAGCCCCTACCCCCAATCTTGTGGCAACCAACTGATGTTTTCACTCTTTCCATAGTATTAAAGTTTTCCCAATATCATGTACTTGGAAATAAATATTGCATACTCTTTTCAAATTTATTTCCTTCACTTAGTAATATGCATATAAATTTTATCAATTATAACTTGGGAGCAAAATTTTATTTAGCAGTGGATGGCTTTCCATCATCTAGGCATATTCATCCATTCACCTACCCAATATTTTTGTTTTAGATTTCTATCATAATTAATATAATATCTATAAATGTGCACATATTTATGTAGAAATAACTTAAATTTTTAGTAAACAACAAAGAACAAGTAATGTGATTTACAGTAGTGATAATATTTAATTGTATAAGCAACTAACAAGTTGTCTACTTTTTTTAAAGATTTATTTATTTTCCATTACAAAGTCAGATATACAGAAAGGAAGAGAGACAGAGAGGAAGGGCTTCTGTCTGGTGAATCACTCCCCAAGTGAGCGCAACAGCTGGTATTGTGCTGATCCAAAGCCGGGAATCAGGAACCTCTTCCATGTCTCCCACACAGGTGCAGGGTCCCTAGGCTTTGTGGGCCATCCTCCCACAAGCAGGGAGCTGGATGGGAAGTGGGGCTGCCGGGATTAGAACTGGCGACCATATGGGATCCCGGCGCGTTCAAGGCCAGGACTTCAGCCACTAGGACATGCTGCTGGGCCCAACAATGGGTCTTCTATCTTGGAGAGGCTGTGCCTTTTAAATATCAATTCAGCAGTGGGAACAAGAATTCATCCAGTTCCATTTGTATTCCTATTGTTTTCAATTTGTGCCATTCTAATAGGTTTGTAGCTGTATCACTTATTTTAACATGTATTTTCAATTTTATTAAATTTATTTAAAATTTTTAGAATACATCTGTTTATTTACCTATTTTTATTTAAACGTCAGGGAAGGAACAGAGGAGTGAGAAGAGAAAGGGAGAAAGAAAAAAAGCAATAGTGAATACAAGAAAGCAAAAAAGTGAGTCAGGTCAAAGCCAGGAGACACCATCTGGGTCTCACAAAGATGTAAGGACCCAAGGCTTGAGCCATCATCCACTACCCTCCGAAACACTTATCCAGGGAACTGCAGAGGAAGCAAAGCAGGCACAATAGGGACCGCCACTCAGACAGGGACATAACATTATCAATATCTCTCATTTTATAATAATTTAAATCTTTTTGTGGCATATGATGATGAATACATTTTTTATTTGGCATTTTTGTATATATTTTTATTAGCAAATTTTATGTTCAATTGTTGCATTTTAATCTTTTTTATTCAATTTTAAGATGTTTATGTATATGTATATCCTGGATTACAGTCCTTTATCAGATGTTTCTTTTATGATATTTCTCCTACTCTATAGCTTGTTTGATATTTATCACAAAATGTTTTTTTATTGATATAAAATTGATTTAACAATCCACATTAAAATGTAAAATTTAGAGAAGCTTAGCATAAATATTTCTTATCTGTACAAGGGAAATAAAATAATTCAGGGATTTAGAACAAATATACATACCTCACAAAAATAGATGTCTACTTGTGCAAAATTTTTAACTCTATAAACTAATTTAAGTGTTTTCGGAAATCACTCTGGCCAACTTTTATCTTAAACTTTAATTGGAGATTAGTCTTAGTTTCTGTTCTCTGTAGAATCTCTTATGTAACACAGCTAGTGAGCAAGACTGTTCCTTATTTATTTGCATGGAATTTTTTCGCTAATGAAGTTCTCAATTGACTGTCATGTTTCTGATATTCTACCTTCTTCTAGACAACCTCATAATTAAGCTGTTTTATTAAGATGAGAAATTTAGATAACCACATTTGAGAAGGGGAATTTTTCTATGAGAAATATTCACTAAGGAAAGAGTTTTTTCTTTTAATATTCAAGTGCAATATTTGTTTCTACGTTCTTAATACCGTCTTGAACACTTAAGTGATTGGCAGTTAAATATGCTGCTGTTATGAATGTTTATGCTTGTATTTGTCATGCTTAATGTGCATATTATGTGTATAAATATATTTGCAAGTATACACTGAAAAACATACATAAGCTTAAATTATCTTATTAAAATAATTACATATCTTAAGCATTTTTAATAAGAGCATTAAAGATCTTACTACACTTCATGAAATTATACATGTAACATTTTAATACTTCCATAAATTCTCACTCTTACTCAAGATGAAGAGATTATGGGACAGTGGAGTTATTAAAAATCTTTCGGTGCTATTTCCTTTTTAGTTACATGATGCTGCAAGGAACATTATCATGTAACCTGGGGTTGTGTAAAAGTATATCGCTTTGTAAGAATGAATTATCAGAACCCAGGCCATTATTTTCAGCTGAAGTCTTTGATCTAAGACAGTGGCCCTGTGAGATTTCAATTTTGTAACCTTTAATTTTCCTTTCATCATGATCTAAGTGAGGTCTGCAATATCAAGGTAAAATCAAAGCAAAAATTTTAAAAGTTCATATATAATAAAAATTATCAAAAACATCATTTAAATAAGCCTTCTATTGAGAATAATAATAGATTTCAAGACATTCATAAAGGAGCTAAAAGAAAAATATAATTTGTCTTTATCACTTCAGAGACCATGTCTCCTTAGCTAATAGTTCATCAAAACCAAGTTTCCCCAGGTGAAAGAACTCTGCAAATGTGTTAAGGAGGGAAAAAAATCAATAATGGCCAAAACACTAGTTACATCACTGGTCTCGTTTCTATAAGCAAAGTATCTCAAAGCTTTTATTTGGAGACTACTACTGTTAAGTTGTATGACAGTACCTGAGTGATTTCAGCTCACTGCAATTTTTACCTGCAAAACATTAACACAACTTGTACAAAGTATGGTACTGAGGTCTGATTCAATACGTTATGGCTAAATCCTCACCTTGCATGCTCCAGAATCCCTACGGCCACTGGCTTGTGTCCCACCTGCTCCACATCCCAACAAACTCCCTGGTTGTGGCCTTGGAAAGCAGTAGATGATTATCCAAAGCTTTGGAACCCTGCACCCAAAGAATTTTCCTGGTTCACAGTTTCCGACTGCCTTAGCTCTGGTCATTGTGGCCACTTGGAGAGTGAACCAATGGATGGAAGATCTTTCTGTGTCTCCTCTCTGTTCATCTGCTTTTCCAGTAAAAATAAATAAATCTTTAAAAAAGAGAAAGCATAGTAATGATGGAATGTAAGTTCATCAACTGTTCAGATTTTAATTGATCCTTTACAAGTTAAAGCACATGGTTTTCTTCTGGGTTTGCAATATATGGTGTGTGTGTGTGTGTGTGTGTGTGTGTGTGTGTGTGTGTACATGCATATATTAAAGGAACTCTACTAAATCGAAGCAGTAATTTTGTTTCAAAACACACATTTAGAATGTGGAGTTTAGACAGCCAGGAGCAATGATAAATTCTATCAAGTATTTCTGATAACATAGAAATAGTGATTAGTAATGTAAGTAGCAAAAAAAATTGAACACTTATAAATAACACATCCTTTTCTAATTAGACAAATAAAATTTGCTTAAAAGAACTGATTTACCCAAGCATGAATTTGGTGTCTGATTCATTTAGCTAGCAATGAAGTCATTGCAAGTAACCCATTGAAATTATGGTAGTGAATTACACCCTACTCTGATGTCAGGAGCATAAAAAATGGTGAGAAAATACAGAAGGAGTGTCTGAGACATTCCACTTGAATCAGATAGAGAAAGAAGTAAAATTATTAAAATAACAGTGGTCTTGTGCTCAATAAGGAATTTCAATTTCATTGTTCATTTGGAAAATAGTGAATTTTTAAAAGAAAGACCAATTTGATCTCGAACATGTTTTTGGTATATTTTTCTTATTAGGAGAAAACATGTTCAAAGCAAGCAAGAGATGTGGAGAAGAAAAATATAGGGATGGAAAAAGTTTGTTAGAAGAAAGAAAATAAAAATAACACTTTATATGCAAACTGTTGGAAGAGAGAAATCAAGTTTGTGGGCAAAAATGTATTGAGGGCAAATCAGTATTAAATGATACCTGAGAAATACTGAAAGTTCTTTGTAATCTGTCTTCTGCACAATTGGAAATAGAAGTTTATATATTAGAACCAAATTCTGGATAAGAAATAAAAAGCAAATTATGTAGAAATGTATGATATCGGGGATCCATAGGAAACACATGAAAAGGAGAAAGCCCAAATGTACTCCTCTGGAAGATACACACTTGAGATTATGAATATCTCTTTCATTACACTTTTGATACCATTATATTGCCCATAGTACAGTTGAAACCTCACAAATCATTTTTTTCTTTTGATTGGAATATGTTGTATTCTGCATGTTATCTTAAATCTTTTTGGTGATAATGACAGCATTTATGATTAAATGCTTTTCTCAAAAGAAAATGCATTTTAATATTCTGAATGGAATAGAGGCAACTCAAGCATTGTAAGTAATTTTCAGAAATTCTTCAGGACAGATGGATGACATGGACTATTTATCTAATCAAGTTCTATGCATGATATTTGCCCTTTAGAGCCTTCTGAATACACAAATTTACATACACAAATAATTGGAATGGATGTTTTTTGAGTTTTGGTCCTTGCTACTTCCTTTTTTTTTTTTTAATATTTTTCCTGGGAAGGCAGATATGCAGAGAGGAAGAGAGAGAGAAAAATCTTGTGTCCACCAGTTCACTTTCCAGTGACCACAATGGCCATTGCTGAGCTGATCCAAAGCAAGAGACAGGACCTTAAGGCTTTTGGCTGTCGTGGACTGCTTTCCCAGGACACAGGCAGGGAGATGGATGGGAAGTGTAGCAACTGGGATTAGAACCAGTACCCATATGGGATTAAGGTGCTTGAAAGGCAAGAATTTTAGTCATTAGGCCACCATGCTACTTCCCTCCCTTTTTAAAATTCTTCATTTATTTTTTATGACAAAACTCCATAGGCTCTGGGATTTCCCCTACCTTACTACCCTCCCCTGAGTTCCCCTATATCATTGTAATAGAATTGTCCTTCATGAATAGGCATAAGTCTGCTCTTTAACTGTATCCTGACATTATAGGAATGAACAAGGGCAGAGAATCCAGCATCCTTTTGTAAAGATATTTAATAGATCCATTGGGTGTCCTACTTTGATTTGGAAATAGAGACCCATAATGTATTGTATTTTCATCTGGGTATGATAATTTTATTACACAGTTCCTATACAGCCCTTAAATTAAAAGCCAAATAATAATAATAACAACAGAAGTAAAATGAGAAAATTTACAACAGCATGTAGTTAAATGACATGCTACTGAGTAACCAATATGTTACTGAGGAACTTAAAAAAAAATAAAATACCTTCTTGAAGAAAATGATGCTACTCTATGACCCATGATACAGTGAAGAAATTTAAAAAAAGGTTTTTGAAGAAATGAACATAACAAAATATCAAAGCCCATGAGATGTAGCACAAATAATAGTGAAAGGGTTATTTATATTTTATTTTGCATGAAGATTGCTTTCTATCAGAGAGAAAATATGTATGATATTTGTTCTTTTGTGATTGACTTGCTTTGTTGGGCATAATGGTCTCTAGTTGGGACCGCTTGGTTACAAATGTAATGGCCAAGTAGTATTCCATGGAGTAAAAGTACTGCAATTCCTTTATCTACTCCTCTTTGAATGGGCAAATGGGTTATTTCCATGTCTTTGCTATTATAGATTATGATGCTATAAATATAGGAATACAGATCTCTTTCTTATATGCAGGTTTAATTTCATTTGGGTATATTCCCAGAAATAAAACCAGCTGTATCATATGGCAGGTCAGTGTTCATTTTTTTAAGCATTCTCCATTCAGATTTCCATAGTGGTTTTACTAGCCCAACTTCCCCACCAACAGTAAAGCAGGTTACCTTTCTTCCCACATTTCATTTATTTATTTATTTTTGCTTCAGCTAGCACAGGGCAGTGCTACATTACTAAACCAGCTTGCCCCAGTGTTCTGAGTCTAATCTTAGAAAAAGCGTTTAAATGTGTTCATTATGGAATACAAGTTTTAAAATATATTTTGTTGACTTTTTTAAACTACAGTTCACCTGCTACCATGAGGAAGAAATAATCCAGCCCAAAGTTGACCCACGTACGCATGTGTGAAATCAATGACAAGATTAATGATGTTTTAAAATATAATGATAGTTGATACAAAAAGCAGTTGTGTGAAGTTGTGCTATGTAAGCTCAAATTAGATCAAATTTGCATTTAGGTTTTAATGTGCTTGAATTTAGCGTTAAAACTGAATGTATTTACATTTTACAGTTTTATTCTATCACTTTTTTTAACCATTTCTTGCATAAGAGTCCTTTCCATTTTGAGATTATGAAACAAATTCCCTACTTATCCACTTCATACATTTGTGATTAAATGGGTATTATTGAAAAGCAGTTTTAGATGCTGCTACCATTTTTCTTTAGTTTTACCTTTTTATAGATGTAGCGTCCGTGTTTTGCCACCCCACCCCCCCATGAAATATGTAGTGTGAAATGGGATTTCTGTGCCATTTTGTGTTCTAAAGGAAGTATGTGCAACATGGTGGGAATGTGAAATAGTGTAAGTTACAGAATATTGTAGTAATATTTGGAAAGAACCAGATTGTAAGTCTCTAAGAAAAGTCTTAAGTTATAGCTACATAACATATATGTGCTACTTGATTTTATCCATGAGTAAACTTTGTGCCTTGACTTGCTTACCTTTGGTCACACCCTTGCTCAACTCCCTTGTCTCATGCTTGGTGCTTTGAAGAATGTTTAACTTTGGCAGGAGAGCCACTCTCTGATTTCTCAGAAAGGCATACACTTCTGTGCAGTCACTGCCTTGAATCAACTTTTCAGCTGCAGGTCTTCTATGTTCCTACCTACCCTTTGCTTACTTGGTATCTATCATAGCTAATATCACTCTGAGGGATTTCACTTTTCTGTATCAACAGCTTATGAGAGTTGGGATGTTTGTTGACGTAGAATTTATATAAGAAAAATAAGTTTGGAAACAAAAGTGCAAACCAATACAAGAAATATACTTTTATATTTTTGACTTAGTTTACAGGTCAAAATTATGAAACTGAACTTACTAGTAATCATTTGATTATTTCTAAATTAACATGGAGGCCTCATAGACTCAGAAAAAAAAGAAAATATTTCTGAACAGATACAATGATAAAGGATGATATGTACATTACTATGTATTTAAAAAAATCCAACATACTGGCTAAAGATGAACAATAGAATTCTTGACATGGATTATACACACACAAACACACACACACACACACACACACACACGATTTTCCTTGAAAAATTATTGTCAAATGGGCATTTGGCAATGACAAAGGTAGTAATATGATGAAAATATAAAATCTTGGGGTTTTAGAAGTCCTTGTTTTTGTTGATTTGTTTGAAATATGCTGAGACATGGATCTCCCATTTGCTTCTTCCTTCTCATATGCTCAAACAATAGCTAGACTGACAAGCTGAAGGCACAAGCCAAGAATCCTGCTTAGTTCTTCCATGTGAGAGGCCAGGAGTCCCTCATGCATATTCTTTTTAGTGGACACCTGATGCCTCCCAGTATTCCCATTAGCAGGAAACTAGAATCAAGAGTGGAACTGGTACTTCAGATCAAGGGTTCTGTTAGGAAATGTGGGCTATCCCCAGTGGTGCACTAAATGCTGTACAAAAGGTACAGCATCGGAATCCCTAATTTGTGTTTCCACTTCAAAATCTAATAGATGAGGGCAAGCATTTGGCCCTACATTAAGATGTCAGAAGGTGTGTGTACCACAATAGAGTACCTGGGCTAAATGACAGGCTGCTTTCCTGTCTCCCTGCTAATATGTAATCTTGGTGTAAGCAGTTGCTGGCACAAGTACTGGACTCTAGACACCCTTTGGGAGACATGATTGAGTTTGTAACTCCTGTCTTCAGCTCCAATCCTGGTCAAGTGGTGGGAACATTTGAGGAGTGAAGCATTAGATGGAAGCGTTTTCTTTCTGTCTCTTTCACCTTTGGTTTATAGTGTCAGTGTATATCACAGATAAAAATAGGTTGATGAGTCTCACAGGGTGGGGAGATCAATGGGAAGTGTCTTGCACAAAGCTATAAAGCAACTCTGGGAAAAAATAAAAGCTGGAGTATGGAAATTTCTTTGCCATGATATTAGCATTGGGTAAGTGTCAGGAAAACCATTCACTAAGAATTTAATTAGTTTAATTTTATCAAAATTTAATTTTTGACATTTATTAACACTATGCCTTAATGGCCAAAACAGTTAAATGGGATAATTTGGTAGCACATATGTTATTGAGGTGAATATAAATGTTCTTTTGAGAAAGAAAGTGTGCCTTTAGCCCACATCTCAAAGAATCTCTAAATACAATTTTTTACAAGATAGCATTAAACCTTAATTGTAATGATGTTGGTGGTATAGTGGTGAGCATAGCTGTCTTCCAAGATAGCATTAAATCCTAATTGCAAAGTCATTAAATAGATAGTAAAGAAAACAGAATAGAAAACCAAAAAAAAAAAAGGAAATAAAATACTTACAGAAATCTTTGCTTTCTAAAGTCAGTAGGCAAATGAAAAATAATATTTAAAAAATTTTCCTACATCAATGAGAGATCAGTTTGGAAACAAGGGCAGTAAATGAGACTGAAAATAAGTATCATGTTTGAGAAAAGAATGCATACATTTAACAGAAATAAAAAGTAGTAAAATAATTAGATTTTAAAAGATTTTCGGTGTATTAAATAAGAAATTAGCATGGAAATAGTTGATAGAGTGTAAGAGTTATTCAGAGCTTTGTTTAAAGATATGTAGATGCGAGTGTTGTGAAAGATTTATACAAAAACAAAGCAGTGTGTTAAAAGTATTTCCATGGTTAGTAAGAGAAAAATATGGAGAGGAAGTTCAGCTAGCACTGATAAGTATTTTTTAAAAACACTGTATCTTGAGATAAACTGAAAATTAACATCCACATACTTAATAACAGCCAAAGGAGATGAGAAAATCCCTTTCAAATAACTGTTATTTCTGTAGAAAAACTGCATGAGGAATAGAAACAAAATAAAGGCATTTCTGGAAAAGCAGACTTCAAGCTTGCCATCAGCAAACCCTTAGTAAATGAAATTCTAAAAAACATGTTTAGGCAGAATTAATATTATCCCAGATGGAAGATCAAAATTCAAAGCATCTTGACTAAATACACTTCTGAGCAGGTGTCTTTATATACATAACCATGAACTGTAGTCTAATACAAAACAATACCAATGATGGTATCTCATTTGTGAAGAGGATACTCTGTATGAACATGGTAAGCAAAATATGCTTATATCTCTGGAGATCAGTAGGTTATAGCATGTACTACACATTTGAAGCTTCATGTTGTTCAGGAGCAAACTAAAGATATGAATGATGAAATAGTGAGGATTGACACCCAAATGGTAGAAACAAAAATAAAACTAAAGGAAATGCAGTATGGATCAAGCCAAAAAAAAGGTTTTTTTTTTTTTTATTTTGTTGCTTTTATTTTCTTGGTACCAATCTTTGATAACAAAAATCCCACATAAGTCACTTTTTAATGTATCAAGCTAGATACAGAATAGTAGAAAATAGCTATGTTTTGCTACTTGATGTTTTATCAATACAAATAAAAAAAATCTGTTTTTCTACAAGGAAAAAAAATTACTTCATTATTTTTATTTTTAAAATAAGTTTAATATCAATTGCCTTTTCTAAAACAGTGTAATTTTTTCAGTAGGACAGGTATTAAAAAGAATAGTGTACCCATTTTACATGTGAATAAAATGAAATTCAGTGAGCACTGTTATTCATCAATGTTTTGCTGTGGAACAGGATTTTAATTTGAAGTCAAATACTAAGAATCTGTTACTATAAGTTGCAACCCTGTTTTTACAGCATAGCAAGTTGTACCTCCAAGTACCCTAATCGGTCTCATTGAATTCTAGTCGCTTTGTATGGAAATGGGGCTAATACTTGTTTCTGTAGTGTTGTATCAAAAATTCAGGAACCAAGTGTATTTATACTGCTTTGAGATATTTAAAATAAATGTGATGTTTATTAGTTGCTTTTCTGTATGATTTCTTCAGAATTATGGCTTATCTGAATAGTGACATTTCTTCCGTATAGTTGCTTATCATTTCTAGTTGTGAGTATGCTCAATTTCTGAAGTTGAAAATGAGCACCTTTCCCATCTTTGCCTGCTTGTCATCTCATTTGAAGTAAGGTTTATGGAAGCGTAATGGTCCTTTTTTTTGCAAAAACACTAGAAAGGATTTGAGCCTATCCTGTCACAGACAACTAATTACACCATTACATGCTGCAATTACAATTAAAGATTTCAGCTGATGAAAGGCGTGTTCACTGCATTCTCGTTACCTGATATTTCCTTGCCAACACTCGAGAGTATCATGATTTTGATGAAACAAAAACAACTCAAGGAGCTATATTTGCTCAATAATATCAACAGAGCAGTTCAGGCAGCCCATTGCAATTCCCTTCTGCCCCATTGCACTTCTCTACCAAGCTATTTAAAGCTATAGCTTTTGTTATTACCTTGTGGAGCTTGTTGGCTGCCAAAATCATTAGTAATATCTGCTGATACAGCATTGTCTCTGTGAAGTATCACAACGTGTTACGAACCTAGAGCTATTTTGGCAATAAGCCAATTGGATTTGATCTTAAGTTGACTCAGACCAGATCAGTCAATTCAAATCACTTAGTTCGTGCAGTGCCTGACATGTAGTGTGCTTGCCTTAAGTAACCATTATTTACAACAGCCTCTTAGCAATCACAAAACCTTACAGATGGCTCTAGACCAAAGCTTCCTTCTTTCTTCTTTTTTGACTTACTGCTTTCCCAAAAATCACCCTGAAACCTCCTCATCCCATAAATATCAGCAAGATCAATTGCCATTCTGTTGTTTGGTTCATGTTATAATGTATTTTTAAGTAAGTGTCCAATATATAGTAGTTGATTATGGAGAAGTACATAGGAGATCTAATTATTAATACTCACTATGACATAAGGACTTATCTTGTGTGTGAATATATTTAATACCTAAAAATTCTTCCACATGACAGTAGTTATAGCTTCTCCAAGTGATAGAAAATCCTATTTTGCCTGTTTTAAGTGAAATAATGACTTATTGCCACAATTAAATGGAAAGGACAGAGGCTTCTGGCATGGCAGACTATAGTGATAAACAGTGTCATTGGGACCTGGACTTCCCGCATGGTCTGAGTTCTATTTCATTGTTTTCTGGCAGGTTTTCACTGTACATCCACAATATGGCTACACCTGACCTAGAATCTCATATAGGCTCAGCCTTTAAATACTTCAGCAAAAAGGGTCAATCCCTGTTTATATGCTTCTAAAAAAATTCCGTTTTACTCCATGGCTTCTATTTAGATCATTTGTAGGTCACTGAGTGTGTGACTTCTGGCAGCAAGAATAGAGTGCCCAAATCTACTTCGCTGATTGCATACTGCATATCTACCTGTGCATCAAAATTTGGTCCAATTTTTCTCTTATCACATGCTATAAAAATGTTGAAATCACTAATAAGATCCAAAGTGTTAAATGCAAGTATAAAACTAACTGGTAGAAGTACTATATGTGCGGCACAATGCATCCTGTCTCTGGAAACAAATCAGAATTGTTTGATAGAGCCCTGGAGTGTAAATATAACAGTTTGTTCATTATATTAGAACTGCAGCACAAAATTTGGAGGGTATCTTTACTTTTAAAAATATTAACAAAAATTCTCATATGCAATTCTATTTGGAAAAGTTACTTCAGTAGAATCAGATAAATGATGTACTTACTATTCTCAATGCGGCCAGAGAATGTCCAGATAATTTTACCACTTATTAAATGTCATATATTACAGGAACAGAGAGAAATATAGCCTATGCACCGAGCAAGAGGTGAAATTCTACCTTTTGTAAAACAGAAGAAAGTAATAAACCAGCCCCACAAAGGAAAAACAAGATTCCCATTTACCTATCCATTTATTCACTGAATAGATAGTTGATGGGCCCAAATGATACATCAGACATTGAGGCACAAGGTGGTTGAAATGTTGAGGAAAGTAGGACAGTGGTATGAAAATATGGCTCCATGCTAAGAAAGGCACTGAGGAGGACAGCATTGCCTAAGTGGAATGCTTGATTAACCCATTGCTGGGATTGTGATTCCAGCCTATTAATGTGCATCCTGGGAAACAGTAGATGGAGGTTCAGGTATTCAGGTCCCTGAACCCACATGGACACCTGGATAGAGTTTTAGCTTCTTGCTTCAGCAGGGTCCTAACTCAGCTGTTGTGGGTATTTGGGGAGTCATTCAATGGAGGAAAAGTCTTGCTCTCTTAGTTTTATTTTTGTTGTTGTTGTTTGTTTTTTAAGAAAAAATGTATTTGTTTTGCAAGAGTTACACAGAGAGAAAGAGAGATTCATTCTGATTCACTCTACAAATAACAGCAATGATCAGTACTTGTGCAGGCCAAAGTCAGGAATCAGGAGCTACATAGGTAGTATTGGCAAAAACACTTGAGCCACCCTGCACTGCTTTTCCCTTTTGCAGAGTGAATCAGCAGATAGGAGCTCTTTCTCTCCGTCTCTCCTTTCCATAGATCTGATCTCCCTTTGCAATTAAAATAAGGCTTAAAAAAAGTAGTTAACTAGTACAATGTGTTATCTACAAATATTTTCTTGAGGAAGACACATAATAGGCTATTGCATAGACTGATTCCAATATATCTGATTATAGATGTAATTTTTAAGCATAAATAAATGCTTTGTTGCTCTAAATCATCGTTTAAGGAATAGTGAGGATAGATTCTCTTGTTTAAACCCAAAGCATCATCCACTCAGTGTACTGTTAAACACCAAAGGGAATTTAATCCAACTGTTCAACTCTATCTCATATTTTCTCATTTCAGATCTGCTCTTTATATCCTTCAGTTTACACACATGTCTTACCTCTAACTAGTTATCTCCGAGTGCAGCTAACATTCAAGTAGCACAAGTACTCCACATAAAAGTAACTTGTAATCCCTGCTCTGTGGGAACTGGTGCTTAGAGTTGCCATTAACACAGTAGGAAGCCACATACTTAGCTCTACAGACATTCAAATTAAAGTATATGCAATATGCAGAGAAATCTCCAAATCAGCTATCATGATTTTTAAGCTTTTGGAATTGACTGCTTCTTCAATTATACCTTCTGATGAGACAGAGACACTGCTGTGAAAAATTTCATTTTGCTATGTGTTTATATTTTAGTGGCTGTATTATGAAACATGAATTTGATGTGCTTAAAGACAGGAGCACGCATTTGTTTCCCTCCTCCTATGATAGTCATCTGTATGAATTTAAATAATCAGAAAAAAATGTATGTTAAAGTAATGACAAAGTGCTTGGTTGCATGCACATGTTTTTATGTAATGGGATAAATGAACCGAATGAGTATTTTTGTAATCTTTCCAACATATATTGCTTCAGCCCTTGAGCTCCAGATATTTTCAGTACTGAAACTGGTAGTGACAATGACCCCTTTTTTCTCCATGAAAAAGGAAAAAACAAAAGTAAAATTAAAAAATAAAAAAAAATTAAGAGAAACCAAATGTGAAACAACATTAAGTAGTAAAGTAGTTTAATATTCAAATTTTAGTATGTTATGCATAGGTTTCTTATATGTACGTATTTGAACAGCATTCTGCCATATGTTAATTTGAATAGGACACACTATCCAATTGCTATGATTTGTTTTTTTTTTTGTAAATGAAGCTGCTTTGGTCAAGATAAAGTTACTACTAGTGTCAGTAATATATATTGTCCTTTACATAGGTGATAAAAAATAGGATCTGATTACATTCATTAAAATTCAATTTGGATATCATGTTTTGTTCCATGTGGTAGACAAGTGAAAGCAACGTGTTACTAAAGATATGGACTCTCAGTTCTGATTGGTGTTAGTGCACATGATTGTGTAAGGCATGCTACATGTGTATACAGTCTGTTCGAATGGTTTACACTGGAGAAGACAGCACAAGTGAATGAACTTTAAACTTTCAAACTCATGATCATATTTATAAATACATGTATGATTAGCAGAAAGAGTCTAGCTTGCTCAAAATTCAGGGTTTTGCCCAGTTGGAAACATTTTTAGAAAGAATTTTTAATTACTTATTTTTTGTGGAGCATCAGTAACATTGTAATATAAACCGGAATGAGCACAGCAACAATTGCATTCATAGAGAAATCACCATAAGGTTGGTATAAATGTATCAATAAATATATCGTGGCACTTTTACTAGTTCAAGAAAAAGAACAATTAAAAGATTTTTGCTTTTAATAAAGAAAATTGAAGGTTAATGGAAATATGATCTTTTCAAAGTGTTTATTGAAGTGGCCAGCATTGAGACACAGCAAGCTAAGTCATCATTTGGAATTCTATTTTACCTTTCAGAGTGTGTTCTCGTATCTAAGATTGAAATTAAGATTTCTACCACAATAGCCTTTTTTTAGTTTTAAGACTTGCTTCTTATTCATGAGTTTTAAACATGCGTAGACCCATGTGAACTTCTTAAAGTAATCATGCCATCAAATTCTCTGTCCTTTCCTTCTTTGATTTCTTCCTTGTCTCTCCTCCTGGCCCCAGCATTGTTTGTTCTTTCTAATCAAATAATTCAGCTCTATGTCACAGTGCTGTTTTCAATATTTAAAGTCATTTTAACTGAATTCTTCCTCCAGAAGTTTTGAAGTATGAACTTACCTAAGTATGGTTGACATTCTTACTCAGATATTTATTGCACTAAATGGAACTAAGATTCGGTGCTGAAAAACAGCAGCGTGTAAAACAAGCCAGAGCCTCAGGTTTTAGTTGACTTTGCATATGTCATTATACAAATCATTGCCATCAGCAATGAAAAGCTGCACTACAGTGTACAGGTATTTTCTGAGTTATCCAAAAGGAAATGAAAGACTTAAGTGTCCCCATTCCTTGGCAGGAAAGGAAACTAGAAACATGACAGTCATTTTCTCATTTTATTACTTTTTTTCTGCCTAGACTAGGACTGAGTACCCTACAGCTCAAAGATCTAACATGGTTTTGTATGTAAATTTTCATCGACGACAGGCATACTTATCAGTTATATACAGTTTATGACTGCCTTTTGTGCCTCCAAGTAAAAAAACGAGTATTTTGTTAAATTCTTATGATCCACAAGATCAATTATGTTTATTGTCTTTTTATAGGTAAAGTTGGTTGGCCATGTTTCTAGAGAAAACTCTGGCTATACTGGCTCTGTGCGATTTAGAGATTGTTCTATGTGGCTCCTTGTCTCTAAAGTGAACTGTGAATTTTGATCTTCAGCTGGAATATCCCAGTCTACAACTAAATAGTCTAAGTCATTTGTGTCTTTGTGTAATGGAGATGCACATCACTGGCACATGCTGCTCACTTTGCTCTTCGTCACTCTGATGACCTGTCCAGACTGTGGTCCTCTCCCGCCTTACATACATGAGGAACACTGACCAACAGACTTCTCTGCACCCGCCTGTGACCTCTGATATCTGCTCCATCATTACCCTTCTTTTCCACAGCCTTTCTGTGCTGTCTGCAGTTGACCAGCCCTTCTTACCCCAGTCTGACTTTCAAAGAGGAAATAATGTAACTGAAGGTATATGTGACAGGAAATGGATATAGTTGGATGCTAGCACTCTTAAGATGCTTTGCTAGCTCACGCTTTATCTCTCTAGAGGTAAAACTGATCATTATGTATTTGAAAGTCATGTAATAACAGTGATTAATTTTAGCTCCTATTTTGGATCTGAGACAAGCATTTGTCTTTATTCTACAATAGTTTTTAAATACTATGTGGATCAAGTTTTAGCGAAAAGAAAATTTGGTAAATGACTCAAGGCCCTATTCCTGGTAACCAACAGGAAGATGTGAGTTCTCTTTGAACTTCAAAATACCTGCTTTTTTCTGCATGAACCTCTTCAGAATCCTGAAAACTGAGAATTCTGGAAGATCCCATAAAGTAATAGTCCGCTAGTACTGATTACACTCTACTGAAGCCTGTTTGAGAAAGTAAGGAACTGAGCTTTTCAACTTATATTAAGTCTTACTAAACAACTTGGAGAGTTACAAAACAATAATAGTAAAATATTAGTTGCTGCAGATGTCACATAGCATGGGAGAAGTGGAATCGGATCTTCCATCTATTGTTTCACTCTCTTAACAGCCTTTACGGCCCTGGTTGAGCCAAACCAGAACCAGGAGCGTCATCTGATTCCAAGAACTTTGTACCTTTTCTTCTGATTTTCTGGTTCATTATCACATAACTAGATCAGAAGTGGAGTAACAAGAATTAGAATTAACATGCATGTGATGTGCTGACATTGCATGAGTTGCCTCAACCTACTGCACTGCAATACTGGTTCCTTGAATACAATAATAATAAAAAAAAATCAGTTGGCTTGATTTTACAAGAAAATGATCAAGAAAAGTACAGTTCTCTTCAAACTTCAATATACATGACATTTTCATTCTGCACATGTATCATGGGAATCAGAAGTTGGAAATGTAACAAGTATTTAGATAGCAGCAGGTCTTCCATTGAACCATGCTGGCGTAGCCCTGTGAGTGAATCTTACTTCACCCTAATAGCACCCTAATTGTAAATTAGAACTTTGATTGGCAAATTATTTAGTACAGTTTTTCCTTGAGATGAAATAGTATTATATTTGTACAATGTTTACATGATGTGAAACAATGAAAAGAGACATCTGTATATTACCGAAGGATTCATTTAAGTAGTTCTATTGAAGGTACATTTAACTTGATGTTTTTACACATGAGATGTGTAGTTCTAAGATTGCTAATTGAATAGTGTGTCATGTTGTTTAAAAAAAAATAGCAACTACAAAAATGTGTATCTTGACCGCACCCTGAATCTTTCATCTAACGAGCATTCAACAGGTGGAATTGAGTTAGTTACAATCTAGAAGCCCAATTTCAAAACAATGACAATAACAACAAACACTTCTTTCTGTCCTCTATAGGTAAGTCATATCGAAGTTTTCACTAGTACTCTCCATATAAAATCTGTACTTCTAAGATTTAGAAGAAGTGTTAGTTCATATATCTAAATGAGAGAAATTTCCCATGCACTGGTTCATTTTCTAAATAGTGACAGCAGGCTGAGGCTAAACCCAGAAAGTCAGAATCCCATCCTGGTGTCTTGTGTGTGGTGGAGCCTTTTGCATTCAGGCCATCGCTCATTTTGCAGGATGCTAGACTGGAAGCTGAGTCCCAACCGCTCTGGCATAAAAGAGTGGCATCACCAGCAGAGGCTTTACACGCATACTACATACAGCATCAGACCTTCTGAGATACTTATTAATGAAACAATTTTAGAAACCTTTAAAAGGAATGTACGGAGCAAGGGTACAGGTCAATACAAAGTCTAGAATTATGCTAAGTTGTCAGGGAAGGTGAAAGATAAAATCTTTCCCCAAATAACATTGGCAGCATACTGGCATTTACATCACTGTGACAAACCGCATGGAGTTCCCGGCTGGCTGCTGCATGAAACAAATCACCAAGCCCTTGCATGCTCCACCTCACATTCTAAATGTGTTTCTTAAAAATGTAGGATGCTTCTTAAAGCAGATTGCTCCTTATAGTCTTCTATTCCCAAAGGATTTAAAAATGTCTTAAGAACGGTTGTTGCCTGTTTGGGATTTATGATTATCACTTGTGTGTTTTATAGTTCATCCTGTTTTCACACTGAGCGTGCATGCACATCACGTCCACAGCGGAGCATCCAGAGGCCAACTCAGCACCTAAAGTTGTTTTGATAATAATTTATCTCAGAGTGACTGCATTGTTCTGCCTGTGTTATGCAGAACTTCTACAGAACATCAAATGTATTTATTGATAGGAGAAAATGTGTCTTTATGAATGTTTTGTGATGAAATAGGATGAGGGATGTGGAAAGTCACTATGGTTTCAGTTCAAGTGGCATTCTTCAGGAAGAGAAAAATAGGCATGCTTTTTAAAACATGAAATTCTAATAGATGAGATGTTCACCTAATATCCACTCCTTAATAATAAACACATTGCCCTGTGTGAATGAAGAGAGCTCTGCAAATTGTCCACCATGCTCCCAGTTAGAAGAAGTGTAGATTACACACCTCTTTTTCAGTCTTCTCACAGCCTGGACAGTGAGTACCCTCCCAGGTATAACCTTGGCCTCCCTGCCAGTTATTGAAGGGTGCTGACTACTGGCTTAGTGAAGTATTCCTCATCCCTCCCCAAACATGCCTGAATCTCAACCCAGCCCTCCACAACTCAATGGATGGGGTCTTCAGTTTAATACTGTTGATATGATAAGTCTCCAAATCTGGACCACTGGCATGCAGGGAACTCCTCTTGATTGTGTACTGTGTGTCATTTTGCTTCCTGCTAATGCTTTACTCCCTGTTTCTTTTCTCTCTTAATTTGCATTTAGAAAAGCTAGCAGCCTCACTTGGCAAAGCTAACTGCTGAGTTAGCTAACAATAATGTATTAAACCATGACTTGAATCTCAAAAATCAGGAAACAACTAACATTTTTTTTCTACCACCGGACCAATTTTAATATTGTGAAAATCATAAAAATATATTCTACTATTGGTCAAAGTCATAACATTTGGATTTATGATCAAAGGACAAAATTGAAAAGTTTCAGGGGGGTATAAAAAGTTGGTTGAATGAGGGTAAGGAATGCAAGCAAAGAAATACAGTGACACATGAATTATTCTTTTATGAGCAAGAGTTTAATATTTCTTTCTGTTTGGTTTATTATCTAAAGAAATCAGTTAATAAACTATAGCTCTAATATAAATGATGCTATGAATGTCAAATCTCCTTATATGCAAGCTTAGGATAAAATGGTTATTAAACTATCTGAACTGTTTGTCCACTATAGAATAAAGGTTTAATTATCAGGTAAAAGTATATGTTGCTGTATAAGTTTACCTCCAAGAAGCGTAAAGTTTAATTGATTATGGTATCCAATTTCATATTGATGTGTTCTGAATTGAAAGTATGCCCTGAACTATGTAGACTTCTTTGGGCATTCCTGAATTGTGTCTATGTGTTTAGCAGTTTCTGCTTGCTGGCTGATCCAGAAAGAATGTCACTCAAGGGAGAGTCAGAATTTCCCAAAGACGAGTTCAGGGTTCTTGGTTAACAGGAGTTTTGTTTTAGAAGGTCTTTATTGCCAAGAAAGTGATAAAAGTTTAAGTGACATTAATACTATGGATTGAAAACAAAGGTCTCTTCTCGATCGTGTATACGTACTACATGTGTGTGCCGGTATATATAAATACACATATATTGCATGTATAAGTATATATATGTATGCATGTGTGTATAAATGTATATATACATGTATTTATGGCATAGATATACATATGCATCAGGATACCTGAAGTATCTGAATGGTGTTTCTCCAGATAAAGTATACTGTACTTTTAATGGGGTCTGAAATTGAGTTTTCTCTCTAGGCCTTCTGAAAATAGAGTAGAGGTGGCAGAGCTTTTGTGTTGGTTTATACCCTAACACATGGCACTTTGAGTAAAAGGAAAGAAACCAAATAGGAGGGTGTTTCGTCTGAAGAAAGCATGCTCTAGACATTGGTCTGAAAAGCTTGCATTTCTACATCTGATTAAATGGTGGATTTCCCAGTGAAACTGTTCGATGTACCTTGACAATAGAATGCTGGATTTCAGGCCATTGTCAATTCCTAAAATGTCAGGATAAACTTAAATAGCGGAGATGATGGACTTGTGACTGTCATTGAAAGGCTGTACCATTGTTATAATATAGCAGAAAACTGGTGGGAGAGGTTGGGCTTCCTTCTGGAATTTCTATTTTATTCATTGATTCTCTTTTCTGTTCCTGTACAGCACCAGACTGTTTTGATGAACACTTCCTTGTAATATGTCTTCTTTTAAGATTTATTTATTTATGCAATTATTGGAAAGTCAGATATACAGAGAGGAGGAGAGACAGAGAGGAAGATCTTCCGTCCGATGACTCACTCCCCAAGTGGGCACAATGGCCAATGGCTATGCCGATCCGAAGCCAGGATCCAGGAACAACTTCCAGGTTTCCAACAGGGGTGCAGGGTCCCAAGGCTTTGGGCTGTCCTGGACTGCTTTCCCAGGCCACAAGCAAGGAGTTGGGTGGGAAGTAGAGCTGCCGGGTTTAGAACCGGCACCCATATGGGATCCAGGCACGTTCAAGGTGATGACTTTAGCCACTAGGCCATGCCGCTGGGCGCGTAATTTGTCTTGAGGTCTGGAATTGTGATTCCTCCAGCATGAATTTTATAAAAACTTCAGGATACCTTTGTATATTTGTGCTCTCCTGTGTTTACAGATGAACTTTTTTTTTTAAATGTTACTGCAAAGGCAGATATACAGAGAGAAGGAGAGACAGAGAGGATGGTCTTCTGTCCAATGATTTACTCCCTAAGTGGCTGCAACTGCCAGAGCTGAGCCCAGAGACTCCTCCAAGTCTCCCACGAGGGTACAGGGACCCAAGGCTTTGGGATACCCTCATCTGTTTTTCCCAGGCCACAAGCAGAGAGCTGGATGTGTAGTGGGGGTGCTGGGATTAAAACTGGCACCCATCTGGGATCCCAGCACTTGCAAGGTAAAGACTTCATTTGCTAGGCTATTGTGCTGGGTCCCCAGATGAACAGTTGTATCATCTTTTCTATTTCTCTGAGGAACATTTTGGGATTTTGATTAACAGTCTTTATGCAAAATGTAAGATCAATCGATATATAAGTAAGCATTCATGTGCATATAGTTTCTAAATGAACTGTATAATTGAGAATGTCATATTGAGATGTGAAGATACAATCCAGTAAATATCTCCACTTCCAAATCAAAGATGGACTCACATTGAAACTTCTAAATACATCTTGACAATAGGATGCTGAACCCTCTGGCTTTTTCATAGCTACAATGTCAGGTTATACTTATATAGCAGACGTATGAACTTATGACTGTTTTCTGAAGGACTATGTTATTGTAATAGAATATGGGAAATCAGTGGGGAAGAAGAAAGCTTAAGTCCCAGAGTTTTGGAACTGTATCATCAAATGAATTAATTAATTGAATAATGCATGGGTTTAAATATCTTTTGCACTAACACAAATCTTCATTTCAAGCCTGTTTCCCCAAGAACTTTTGGAAGAATAGTTGTGTATGTGTTGCAAAACATGCATATCTATATATTCAAAGGTGGATTTCACAATTCACATAGGTGTAATGATCATCAATGTTGATACGAAAAGAGCTTCAATACTAAGATTCTTTTAGCTCAGCCAATTCATATGAAGTGTTTAAAGCTCTTCTCTGAGTTTCCTATGTTCTTGAAGATTTTGTTTTGTCACTTACTTGCTTTTCCCTGTACTTTAAATGTCTACTTCTCATCCAACTTCATTTGAACATTTTCAAGTTTTGGATCTTGAAGCAATCCCCAAACACTTCCTTGACTCTGTAACTGTCACCTCTTTCATTTTTTTCGTATTAAGCACGTTTAAAGAGTTATTTTGTTGCAAATATACATTCTTGTATTTTGTGCCTTCACTTCACTGTGATTTAAAACCTATTCCCTCTCTTCCACACTTTTGACCTTTGATCTCTATGTTGCAATAGCCAAAACACACATTCTTTGATTCTGTTTCTAGTTTCCCTATAGCTTTTCATATCAAAAAGATTTTTTTTAGCTTTATTTCAGGATAAACTACTATTGCCTTGCTTCCCCCTATTTCCTTTAGTATTTGCTTCAAATCCCATTCAATGTTTCTCTTCTTTTGTTGTGCTTTACATTATTATCAGTCCCAGGGCATCCTTCAAATTTCCCTATTTTTCTGTGACTGTTTGGGAGGATTTTCTTACATTCATGGCTTCAACGTCACCTTAAAAGTTAACTACTCCCAAATTAAAGGATTACTCTCTCAATTAAATATACCTTGACGATATGATACTGGTTTTTCCACCTTTCCCTTGCCTATGTTTAAATAACAAAGTGTTAAAATTGTAACTGTTACCAACAGACTATCATACGGTAATATTATGATTGGAAATAGTGGTATTGGAGATTGGGGAGAGAGGGGGAGAAATTCCTATACCTTTAAAACTGTATCATGGAAAATAATAGCAATAACAAGAGAAGGCTTAAGAACCAAAGTTAGGATTTCTGTGTTTGTCTTCCACCTAAAATTCCCTTCTAAATTTCAGAACTGGACATTTAGTCAGTATCTACTTGATATTTTCATTTGACTATTCAGAGGTTGTCAAATGTGAAACATACAAATCTAAAAGAACACTATTTATCGTATTTATGAATTATGTCTTTTATTCTGTATGGAAGCACAGTTCAAAAGATCAGGAGATAATTCTCTTTCTTTCCACACCATCAACATTCGAGTCCACTGACTCTACTATCCTAATATCTTGGATTTGGTTCTTCTGTGTAATGTCACTGCCATGGTTTAAATCTTCAGATGTGTTCTTCTGGATTCTTTGGCAAAGCTAGTTGCTGTCAAAATTAATATTCACTATTCCGTTTCTTGATTTTTTTTCACTCTAAGTAGTCAAGAGAAGAACAAAAACCTAGGCTAGAATATAATCTATAATGACTTGAGTAACTCGATATTTTTTTTTAAAAAATCCACATTAAAAATGTCATAATCCCAGTGCCTTCCTGATGATAGAGTTAATCAGGTGATGAAGAGGCAAGAATATTAAGAGTTTAGGACATTGCCTTCCAAAAATTAGATATACAAAAATAGCTTTCATTATTATTATGTTATTGAAAATTCTGCTTTCAATCCTGCCTCAGTCCAATCTTATCTCCAGCTTGTAAACATAATCTAATTACTGAGTCAAGATTGTAACATTGTTAATGTATAATGCAGTGTCTATCTTAACTATGGCATTAAAATCACTTTTATGATCCAAATGTCCTTTTATTTTTCAAAGATTTATTTATTTATTTGTATTTATTTTAAAGAAAGAGAAGGGCAGACACAGAGATCTTCCACCTACCACTTCTATCCACAAATGGCTACAGCAGATAGGGCTAGGTCCAGCTAAAGCTCGGAACTACATTTTGGCCTCCTACTTGGGTATATTAGCAGGGAACTGGATTGCAAATGCACCAGCCAGGATTTGAACCAGCTTCTGTATGGAATGTCCATGTCTCAGGGGATTTCTTTACCCACCATGCCACAACAGCAGCCCTGATGATCCAAATGCCTCGCTTCTACCTGGTATCCACTAGAAATTGTAGGAAATATCCTTCTTAAACTTGGCACCATTCTGTGTTAAGGAAATTACACCTGATTCTAGAAATACTGTCTTGCTTATAACTGTCTTTGATATAAATATTATAGATATTTGTGTGTATGGTAACTTGGCAAGGGCGGTCTGCCCTCCAGAAATGCTTGGTTTGGCAAATAAAAATATATTACATGCAGTTAAATTTAAACTTCAGATAAGTAACAATCTTTTAAGCATATTCAATGCAATGGACATGCTTTTACTGGAAAGTATTAGGATTATGAAATTCAAATTTGCTTAAGTAGCTGGTATATAGTATCTGGTAATTTTATACTCCTCTATGGCTTATAATTTATTTTAATAAGAGCTGGGTATCATCACTATAAACTGAAAGGAATCATGGAAAGTTCAGACTATAATATATTCTGTAAAAATTGCAGTGTAATACATTTTTAAATGCCTTAAATTTTATTTGGATAATGGACATAGAATTATGCTTAATAATCCACCAAAATAACAAATATTCATGGACATCTATTCCTACTATAGGGCTGTTTATAAAATAAGAATACAATAAAGCACACTTAGCATTGAATGAAATTTTGTTCTGAAAACTGATTCAGTTAATTCACTCTAAGTATACTTCTTTGAGTAATAGCTCATTCATGTGTAAATTCTGCGTGGTAGTATAGTCTGCCAGATAGACATATCGGAGTAAATGCTAGCCCTCATAATAAAATAATGTCTACCCTCTCACAATTCTCCTTAATATTAATTATTATTATTAGTAGTACTAGTAGGAGTATTAATTTAACATTCTGTTGTTTACATAATTCCTGGATTGTAGGATTAGGCAATGATGGGAAATCTAGTATCATATTTTCAAGGTATATTTAACGGTCTCATTGGGAGTCCACTTTTTATTCTGGAGTAGAAATGCAATGTATCTTTACTTCCTGATATACTAGTTTCCATTGTACAGTTTTAATATGAGAATATATGTATATGCTTGTTCACATATATCCATTTGTTTGCCATTAATGTTGCCTTATGTCAGAGAGAACCTATGCTATTTGTCTTTCAGGGGTTAGCTTATTTCACTGAGCATAATGGTCTCCAGTTGGGACCATTTTATTGCAGATTATAGAATTTATTCTTTTTAATGGCCACGTGGAATTCCATGAAATTAATATATCAATTTCTTCATCCATTCCTCTTTTAGTGTGCATTTAAGTCATTTCCATGTTGTCACCATTGTGGATAGTGCTGCTATAACTATAGAGATGCAAATTGCCTTCTTCTATGGAGATTTTACTCCATTCGGATATATCCCCAGGAGTGGGATAGCTGGGTCATATAGTAGATTAATTTTCAGTTCTCTTAATCCTATCCATACTGATTATCATAGTGGCTGTAGGAGGGAAAGATAGGTGGGCATATGGGGAGGAGAGGGGGTTTCCTATACCTACAAAATTGTATCAGCCCTGGCTCTATAGTGCAGTGATTAAGGTACTCTCGTTGAAGGCGCTGAGATCCCATTTGGGGGCGAGTTCTAATCCTGGAAGCTCTACTTCTCATTCAGCTCCCTGCTTGCGGCCTGGGAAAGTAGTCGAGGATGGCACAGAGCATTGGGACCCTACACCCACATGGGAGACCTGGAAGTTCTGGCTCCTGGCTTCGGATCAGCAGTTCTATAGGGAGAACTACTCGGTTGTCTATCTCTATCATTCGTAGTTCTCCTGGTTTTAGCAGCACCGGCCATTGTGGCCACTTGGGGAGTAAATCATTGGATGGAAGATCTTCCTCTCTTCTCCTCCTCTCTGCCTTTCCAATAAAAATAAGCAAATCTTTTAAAAATTGTATCAGGAGCTAATAAAAGTTTAAGAAATAAAAAAGGATGTATAGAACAACTTCCCCCTTTATCTTTAAAAAAAAAGTATTTGTTCATTTGAAAGACAGGGTTTTTAAGAAGCGAGGGATGACAGATTTTTTTCATGCGCTGGTTCATTCGCACTTGGCAACAGTGGCAAGAGCAAAAGATGATTTTATCCATTTAGCATACCAAAAAAAAAATCATGATGAAGACAATTATTATTAAAACTCAAACCAGTGGCTTTGTCAAGAACATGAAAATTTAAAATTCTAACAAAGATTCAGTAACTGAATGACTCTTGTTTTATTTGTGTTTTATTCATTTGTGTAAATTTACTTCTAAAAATCTGACAGGTAGATGATCTTTAATGGTTAAACCATTTTCCTCTATAAAGTTCACATTACTTTGTTTATTCATCATATGAAATCATATAAATAATATGCAGCCATGCTATTCGAGGTGGGGTCCCAGAGGAGACAAGATTAGCATTACCTGAGAAATCCTTAGAAGGAAAAAGGCAAAGACAGTATTAAAACAACATCCATGGTAGTTCCTACACACAGTAAAGTTTGTGAAGCACATGTGTACAGAAAATCTGATTTTTAAACTATGATTAGCCTATTAGAAAAGTGAACAAAATGTCTCTCAAATTGTTTTTTCAGAAGTATATTTAAACTATATTTTATAAATAAATGAAATGCAATATGTAATCTCACAGTAGCAATATTTTTCCCAGCAAACTTTATCAACTTAAAGCAAAATGGTTGAGGAAACTAGCCTTGAAGATTAATTTATCTTTTTTCACAATTTTCCTTTCATGTTTTTTTTTTTCATATAGTCTCTCTCTTTCCACAAAAATTAAAATGAAATGTAGTTATTACTATCATAGAGTAATTGGTTGAAGCTGACCATAGGTCATTTTACTATCAGCATCTTCACCCTTCAGGCAGGCAGACGGGCAGACAGGCAGGCAGGGATGCAGGAAAAAGAAAAACAACCAAAGATCATGCAAGAGAAAAAAGCATTCTTAATTTTGCTGTTGACTTGCCCTTTGAATTTTTATGTTCACACCTGCACTCTGGCCTAAGCAAAGCAACAGGTGCAGGCTGCAGATGGATTCTCTTGCCCTTGCAGAAGTGGCATCTGCCACTGGTTACACGTGTCTGGTTTTGAATAATGGCCAGCAGCAAGCAGCTTTGGGTCCTGCAAGGGGAGGATAGGGTTCTAGCTTTAGCACTGAGTGTTGGTACTTGCTGTGCTAATGCTGTCTGAGCACTCAACCAAGATCATCTTTCTAACTTCATTTCAGAAACTTAAAATACTATTTTTTCTCCTCTGAAACTAAGGAAACTAAATGAACACAAATGAACAAAAGAGAGAGTGGAAAAGAAATTTTAGTAATAGACACATAGTACATTGGATTCTATCACTTATTTTATGTATTAATTTCCATTATATAAATATGTTACCAAGTAATATGACCCAACACAGAACACTAAACATGCAATAAAAGAGCCTTTTTAAAAAAATTTGAACTCAAAATATCTGATACAGATTTTTATAAAGGCATTTAAAATATTTGCCAGATTTTACATGGAATTCCTAAGCAATTTTGTTGTGGGATATCAAAAGCATTTAGTGGTGGAATACAAAAATTTAGTATTTGACACAAAAATATATATTAACATGTACTATACATAGGGAGTTTAAAGGCAATGTGTACCAACCTTGATATTTCCTTTAAAGTAATTCTATATCAGTAAAATGTGTATATACACATGTACCAATTAAGGCACAACACACACAAATACTGTATTTGTCTGAAGTTACAGAAGTCATAATGTTCTATAAACAGTATAATTAGGCACAAATGTATATACCTATGCTGTTTACACACACATTAGATGATGCTACATAGAATGTACACTAAAATCTATGTTAATTTTACCTTAAAATGAATTATTGGACTAACCAAAAATATTTAGCACAATCAGTAACAGTTTCAAATCATAGTATTTATAAATAATGAGATACCATTAAGGCACAAAAAATGAATGAACTTGCACAATTGCATCATAATGGATGCAGCTGGAGCACATGTTGTTGAGTGAAACACAAATATAGCATGTTCGCCATTGTAAGTGGGTGAAATTTAGAAAAGCAAGTACAAAGACAACAAAAAGAAATACTGCTTTATCTATATATTATTTCAAATATTGTTTTGTTGAAGTCTGTTTTATATCTTTGCCAAACCATATGTTAAGAAAGGTAGCACTGATAATAATCTGATTTATTTCAAAATGTAATATACAACGTAAAATGTACATAATTTCATTTGATTATTGCTTATGATACATACCTATATTCCCTCAACTGTGGTCTTTTTACTTGTTGTATTGTTCCTATGATGGAATATTAAGCACTTGGTTGTAATGTATAGCTAAAATATGTAATCTCAAAAATTCAAAAAGGAAAAGAAAGGAGAAAAAAGGTAGGTAGGAAGGAAAGAACAAGAAAGATGTGTCATTATTTTCTTTGAATTATGTCAGTAACAGTAACATGGAAATTAAAAATACGTTGAAAGAATACAGTGTTCAGCATCATTGTGATAGTACATGAAGTGTCACTATAATTAATATTTAAAATGACTAAAGAGCTTATTTCTAGATCTTCCCTTTGTCATTTAAATGTCATAAGTAAGTGATCAGGGTCCAACAAGCTCTAAGTTTTGTGGTGATAGTGCTGTTTAAAGAGATGCTTTCATATCCAGAAATTATTAACTTCATATAGCCATTATAAACTGAATTCTTTCCATGCTTTCAATCAAAGAGAAAGTGCCTACAATAGAATGTTAAGTTAAAAACAAAATTAAGATTTAATTGAATCAAAGTGTTGAAATTATATATTCAGCCAGTACATTGAGTCCCTCTTTGTTTGGTAACTAAGTGCTAATCTGTGTACTCAGGAATATTGTTAGCAAAGTGGAAACCCCTGAACCTTTTATTGCAAAGTCAAATTTAAAGAAAGGAAAAGAGGCAAAGGGAAAGATCTTCCAACCACTGATTTACTCCCCAAGTGATCGCAACTGTCGAACTGAGCTGAAGCCAGGAGCCAGGAGCCTCCTGCAGGTCTTCAACACGGGTGTAGGGTCCCAGGATTGCGGCTGTCCTTGACTGCTTTCCCAGGCCACAAACAGGGAGCTGGATAGGAAGCAGAGCTGTCAGGATTAGAACTTGCACCCACATAGGGTCCTGTTGCGTTCAAGACGAGGACTTTAGCCACTAGGCTAGTGTGCCAGGTCCAAGACAAACACCGTTTTATAATAAAAATTGATAATTAGATATAATTTTTACATTTGCTTTTTCTATCCTCCAGTCACCTTTAATGAGAATAAATTATTTTCATAGTGACAAAAAATATAATCAGACTTCTAAGTGTAATAAAATTTTGCTCAACTAATACAATAAATCAAAAACCTCAGATTCCCATCATCTGTAGGCCTTTTCAAATATTTATCCATTTTATCTAGATCTTAAAATTTAGGTAGTGTTTACACGGTAATCTTTATCCCCTGCTTTGATTTATACCCTATTACAAAGAAATAGGCTGCTCTGTTTGTTATTAAAAAAAAAAAAACCTTTCCATGAAAGTACGCTTGTCTCAACTAATGTGCAGAGTAGAATCTTTGATTAGGGGCTGATTTCTGAAGCAAAATTTAATGTAACCATTCTGAGTGATCCATCTCTTAATGGTACTACATTGATAATATGTAGTTCAAGTTATTTTGTAACATAAATCCATCTGCATTTAACTATTACTACATGATCTAACATTGTTATCTAACTAAATCATTTTATGTTTGAATATGACCTTTTTTGAAAACATGTCTAATGGCTTCATAACATTTTAGTTTTTTAAGTGCTGATGGGTAATTATCCTCATTCACATTGTACTACTTTTACTAAAATATTCTGTATTACAAAAATTATTGAAGGATGCCTAACTAGTTTTCCTGGGTTATCCAGTACTGATTGTTCAGCATAAGCACAGCTTCATTCCATTGGCAGTAGAGCCCATCACAAATAACTGCAGAGACGAGACACTATTAGTAAAAGGGTAGTGGAGAAAGCTGGAGAGAAGGATGCCTTTAGGGACAGATGCTATTCATCCACAGCTGCTTTTACCAATCAAGAATATTAGCCTAATTTTTATAAATTAGATATCTGCATTTTAAATGGAGAATTCCCTCATGGCTTTAAAATGCTAAATACAAAACCAAAATGGATTTAATCTTTTTACAAGGAGACTTCAAGTTCATGAAACTTGCAATTATCATTTGTTGTTGTTTTTGTTCTTTTTTTTGTTTTGCTTTTATTTTAAGGTTGCATGAGAACCATTTTTAAAGACTAAGAGTTTCTGTGTGTAGACATGCCCTCATCCTGAATTTTTGTCAGATTTATTGATGTTTATTCAGAAGATTGCATTTTAAGTTCATTATCTTAAGTATATGCTAGATTTTTAAATTATTGGGTTTTTAAAACTTTCAATTGATAACAAATCAATGCGGGTTCATAAATGTCATGGATAATAACTGAGAATATAGAGAAATAATATATTGAACTCCCCTGTTTCTTAAATAATTCAACTTTTAAAAAAGTAAAATGTGTAATCCATTTTTAATTTGAAAAACTGAATATAATCATAGTGTTTTAGTATTTTGAAAGTAGACTGAGGAAATAAAGAACTGCAATATCAAAATAAAGGAGGCTATTTTTCTCAACCAAGAAAAATTTGTAGTCCAGACCTATTTGTTCTACATGTAATGCAAGGAGTCCTGTGAATGAATAACTTTTAAGAAATAATATACAGAATAATGCACTAAGGCATCAAGCAAACTTTACTGAATCTAATAGTCTAAAACACGTAATAAAGCAATGTACAAGAAATCATAAAGCAAGGTAAATACCACCTCCATGCCTGCCTTAACTGTCACCCAATGACAAGGAATAAATTTGGAGAAAGTGCAAAAGCAGAGCCATTAATTGGACACATTTCATGTCAGGATAAAGTGGTATTTGCCCATTTCAACAACTTCAAGGATGACATTCTGTTTTCTTTCATGTCTTTACTCATCAGAGACCCATGTGTGTAAAGTGGTGTCAGTTAATCCTCTAGCAGGAATGCCCCATAGCACAAAGGATTATTGGTGGCTTTCTGGAAGACAGTGGTTATTTAGAGAAATAAAGCTAGTTATGTACCCTTCTAACTTTGCAAACGGAAGGTTCTCCCTACTGCATAGCCTTATTTGAAAAGTATTCAGTGTGGTATTGTACAGAAAGGTTTAATGATGTAGCATCATTTAAATACCAGGCTCCAGATGCTTGAAAATTCCATGTATAGCTCGATTTACTACATGAGAATGATTATATCCATTTTAATGTTATGATGACAATAATAGTCAGTAAACTTATTAAGAACCATGCCAGGAAAAGTATTAGGTGCCTCATATGAGATGATTACTTTAATCTTATGAGTCTATGAGACAGCAGCTACTTGTATTTTTGAAAACCTGGAAAATCAGTTGAGTGGTGGTCGATACTTCAACCTGATGAGCTTGATTCTGAAGCCAATTGTCTTAACCTCTTTGGGTCTCATTGTAATTCGAAATTTTCCTGGTTAGCAATGAATTCTGATTCCTACCCATCTCTAAAGTTTAACCCAGTTCTTTTTCTATCTGAAATCCAGGCCCTTTCCATTCTTCCAGACTGTATTTTACATAGTTTGGATTCTAGGATTCACCTACATGCAAATTTTTCCAATTTTCTCTCTTTATTATTGGTCATAACCCACTTGCCATGTTTTCTTGCTCATCTTTTCAGATTTTTGAGAGCAAATTTCAATCAGTAATTATCAGGATACATACATTTCAAATACCTTCCTGGCTTCAATCAGTAGCTTCAATCAGTAGACTATTTGGAAAAAAAATGTGATCTTTAGTCATTTGGTTACTTAAAAAGAAAAGTTCATACTATAGCATATAGTCCTGAACGAGTTTTTGTTGGTAGAATACGAATAATTTCTATTTAGGCTTATCTTGAGTGGGTATATTTGCCTTCAGGTAACAGCATTTAGTGCTTGTTATCTAAAAATTTAAATAATATGATTTTCTGTATGAAGAGTTTATTGTTCAAATGTAAAAAAAAATATGTAAAAAACAGAAGGCTTCAATAAGACCCCAAAATTATGGTGTGATTGGAATTTTCATTGTTTACATTCTAAACGATTAATAATCCCCATTTTCCCAAAACTTTACCATCAAAGAACTGTTCCATATGTATATAAATAATCTATTATGTTCATGAATTTTTATTTTGGAATTTTCATTTGAGGGTGAAATCTCAATTTTGCTGGTCCAATTATGACTAAAACATATTATACTTCTAAAAATGCTGTGTGTCAGCTATTGCACCAAAATGAGATGCCCAGAAACCTGTTTTCAGTAAGAATATTCTTGTGAAAAACACAATGTGTAGCCCTCTGCTTAGATGGTACTCATAATCTCTGGTTAAAGAGCAATGATTTGTATTATATGTTAAGAAATCTCCATCTGTCTTACTCTTTTGATAAAAAAAAGTTGATACTCTGATGTTGGCCATCTTTTTAGAACTTTATTTTACCCTCAAGTAACAAGCTGTGTAATATGTGAAAAAAGATTCCTTCTAGAGGCTAAAATTCAGAAATCTTGTTCCTATCCCTTCCCCATATATTTTTGCAAGAAGGAATATCTGATTTGATATCAGGGTTCATGGTTTTCTCTTCAGTATCACCAGGCATTATCAGAGGCACAGCTGCTTAGATATGAATAAAATACCATAATAACCATGTGAAATAATTTAATAATAGAGGTCACAGGACTGGACAAGGGTATAAGGAACATCTAAAAACTGTTTGTAGTTTTTTTTTTTTAAATAAAAAAGCTTTGTTCTCAGATTTTATTCTAGTCTATAATAAGGTTTAAAGAAATTGCTGTTGTATTAAGACCAAACTAATTATAACAAAACAGAGCCAGATAATGATAATGTGCTTTTATTTTACAATGAAATTCAGACAATAGCTCGAGGGTCTGTTTTTAATAACATCTCCATTGATAAAGGATGTAAAGTTTTCTAAGTCTATTAGCTAGTCATTTAATAGTACATTTGGCCAAGTATAATGACACCTACATTTTCTTATTAGAGTGCTTATTGTCATCTGCATAACAAATGTACTACTTAAATTAGGTTACATCTAGGAAAACTCCTTCCGCTTGACATAAAAAAAGGCCCTTTCTTAAAAGAGATGGATTGTGAAAGATTTTCAGATGATTTTGTATAGTAACAAAAGACACTAACGTAACAACAGATTCCCTTCTAGTATTAGTATTGGTTTAAGTGGACATATGGACTATCATAAAGCAATATAGGCAGTGGCTTAATTTTGCAATTTGAATTTGAGCTTTATTTATAATAATTGTCATTGTGACAACTCCTGCTGTGCTAAGTGATTTATATCATGTTCCTCATTCTTGAACCTAAGCCAATGAGGTGTAATTACAGGAAATATTCTCAATAATAACAACTAACATTTATAATGACTTTAAAATTCCATGTATACAACGTGTCATATACAGTTTTCTCTTGAAATACTTTCACTATGTCCTCCTGATCACCTTTGCTGACCATAGTTTCAAATTTTTTCAGTTGATTCACTACACTGAGGGTCTAAAATGCAAATTTTGTCATATCTTGTTTAGTTATACTCCTACAGTGTATCCTCGTCGCCTATGCAGTAAGCTCTAAATTATTACTAAACCACACAATCTATAAAATCCTGCTTATAGAGAACGAGGATTTTCATGATACATAGACATAAATACACCCAAAAATCACTTATCTATAAAATCAGTGTGATAAAGAAATTAATATAGTAAAAATGTAGATTAAGTGAAATGTCTCAGTTTTTTTCCTGGAATATATTATTTTTTCCCTTAGAATATATTACTCTTAAAAAGTTTATAATTTTCAGTTAAACAAAATAGGTCAGACTTTGAGCAGATGAGTGAACAATTTTAAATGGACCACATAAAGTAAATATTTTATTTCCAATACAGCATAATGTTTTAATCTTGTGGGTATCCAACATTGCCTAAATTTTCCTTTTTTTCTGTCAATGTGACAAGTATTGAACAACTGCGTATTGTCTCATTCAAATTTGCTACAGAGACTCGGGATGATGTAATGATAAGACTCCATTTTATAAATGTGGAAATGAAATGGAAATACTTTTGCTGGATTAAAATAGTATACCTTTAAAAGTTCCACTCAATACACTTTAAAAGGCTTGCTCATATACAGCCTGAATAAAACATCTTATATTTCACAGCTGAAAATACATTCTAACTCATTAGATTCTATCTCAAGAATATCCTAGACAACCTATTATTGAAAAAATTGTGATACTTATGAGGAATAATTCATTATCTATCTCACCTTGTTTTTTTTAAAGCTACCATTTTATGTACAAACTCTAAATATTTCTTGATGACCAGATTATTATATTTGTTCACCTGAAAGTACACCGAAGAACTACCAAATGTAGGAATATGACTAAATATATGTTTTTGGGCCAAGTGAGGTGGCTTAGCGGCTAAAATCCAATTCTAATCCCAGCAGCCCTACTCCCATCCAGTTCCCTGCTTGTGGCCTGGGAAAGCCGTCCAGGACTGCACAAAGCCATGGGACCCTGTACCTACGTAGGAGACCCGGAAAAGCTCCAGGTTCCTGGCTTTGGATTGGCTCAGTTCCGGCCGTTGTGGTCACTTGGGTAGTGCATCAGCCAACAGATCTTCCTCTCTGGCTCTTGTCCTCTGTGTGTGTGTGTGTGTGTGTGTGTGTGTGTATATTTGACTTTGTAATAAAAATAAATCTTAAAATTTTTTTTTCTCATGGAAACAAAGTTTGATTTTCTTTGTCAAAGAGAAGCTACTAAACATTTTTAACATCATTTGCGTTTCTAAATGCAATAGAGTGTGGAAAAAGTATTTTTTTTTAATTGAATACAGTGTAATAGCAAGGGCAGTTTCAGGAAAAGCAGTGAAATTTTTCAGCTCAAAGCTCACTTGGTACAGAGGGCACAATGAATTTTCATGTTTTTGTTTGCTTGTTTGTGGGTGTTTTAGCAAGAGTTAAAATGATTTCTTCTTAAAATGTTGCAGTATCTTTCTTTAAATGAAATACTGAGATGATACAGCTGATAAACCAGTTTGTTATGGATAGAGATAAAATGCTGCTGGCCTTTAATATGTATAGAAATCACCTAAATTACAAAACACCCATCTTTCCCTCAAAGACTCTGAAGATATACTGGCTTAAATTGAATCTTATTTGCCTCAAAAGTGAAATTTGATTTTCAAAGTTCTTCCTATTTTATTTAATGAATTTAAAGAAAAACATTTAAATGTGTTAAAATGATAATCACTGTATTGCTATGGGGTCTGTTTTCACTGGAAAAAAAAATTACAGGCCAGCATTGTGGTACAATGGGTCATGCCACTGTCTGTGATGCTGTCCTCACATACAAGCCCAAGTTTGAATTTTGGCTGCTTTATTTGTGACCCATGTCCTTGTTTTTTTTTTTTAAGATTTATTTATTATTATTTTTTATTGGAATGGCGGATATACAGAGAGGAGAGACAGAGAGGAAGATCTTCGGTCTGATGATTCACTCCCCAAGTGAGCACAATGGCCAGTGCTATGCTGGTCCGAAGCCAGGAGCCTCTTCCGGGTCTCCCGCGCAGGTGCAGGGTCCCAAAGCTTTGGGCCGTCCTCCACTGCTTTCCCGGGCCACAGGCAGGGAGCTGGAAGGAAAGTGGGGCTGCTGGGATAGAACCGGCGCCCATATGGGATCCCGGGCTTGCAAGGGGAGGACCTTAACCACTTGCGCCACTGCGCCGGGCCCATGACCCATGTCCTTGTTAAGCAAACTGGGAAAGCAGGGGAATGTGGCAAAGGTACTTTTAGCCCCTGCCACTCATGGGGGAGACCAGTATTTAGTGCCAGGCTACTAATGTCAGATGTACAACCACCAACAATTGCAAGTGCTTGGGGAGTGGATCAGTGGACGGAAGTTCAGTAAGTCCATCTTCTCGTGGCTGCTCCCCGGTTTCCCCAATCCCATGTCTGCCTGCCTATCTGGAACTCTAACATTCAAGTAAAACTAACACTATTTTAAATTTCTTTAAAATAAAAAAAATAACGAGAGACAGAGGTATTTATTCAGAGGCTTCTTGCAACACAAAATTCATTATTGAGATGGTCAGAGATAGAAATATGTGTTCATCAAATGGTATATATCTGTCATTTTCAGTGTTACTGACTGACTGATAAAGTAGAGAAAGGTTACCGAATAATGCATTCTTATTTTCTGAGATAAAATGATTGAGAAAAGTAAGCTATTATAAAAATTTCAGTTAAAAGAAATATATTTCCTAACAAAAGTTAACCTTGTAACCACTTCTATTTCATGCTTTGTGTCTGTTACAATTAATGATAAGGGGTGTGGGACACACTAGGCTGCAGCACCTCTAGCACATGTGTGTCTTGGAAGGTGTTCACCAGGGTCGCCCTGAGCAGGCCACAGCACTTTGTAGCGTATGTGCACATGAAGCTAGCTGAGTCTGGCCGTGGTTGGCTTGGGAAAAGTCTCTGTCCAAGCTGATGCAACTGCCAGTTTAAGTACTGGATTTGAAGGAAGGCTGGGCCAGGCCATAGCACCTGCTGGTTCACAAGGGAACCTGGACTAGGGGTTGGCAAAGCAGGGCTGACAGCAGCATCCACCATCCAGCACTCACAAGTCCAGGTGAGAGGCAAGTCTGGCCAGTCCAACTGAGGCTGCAGCATTCCCTGGCATGTTTAAGGACAGATTCTGGAGCTAGGCCTACAAAGGGTCCTTGCGTATCCTGACTAGGTGGCAGCACCCACTGGTACAAGTGAGGATCGGGTCTGATTGTGGGCTGCTTTGGAGTTTTGGGGGATCACCCTGACAAAGCCACAATACTTACTGGTGCATATGAGAGCAGTGTCTGGGTAGGAGCAGTGTCTGGGTAACAACTCTTAAGAAGCTCGTTGGAGTTAGCAGGATTGATCCACTCCACCCAATCCCAAGTTCATAAAAACCGCATCCATGTCTGGTCTGACCTCAGAGCATTGCTGACTCGGTGTAAGGAAAGATAACCTACTGGGATGCACTTGAGTGACAGGCCTGGCTTCTCTGTTTCAATAGAGGACCTTGAGTGCCTCACCAAAAGCTAGAAAACAGAGGTTGAAAAATGCCACAAGTCTAATTTTCCATCAAAACATGGAGGGTTGGCAAGCATGGGAAGTGGTACCTCACAGCTGGCACAACAAAGTCAACACCATTTCAGAACAATCGAAACTACTCACGTAATACCCTCAGGGTATCCTTCCACTATCAGGTCCTTGGGACAAAATCTGGGGGGCTATCTCTGTCCCCTGATATAGTATGATCTGATAGCAAGGGGTGGTGCAGCATCTTCCCCTCCTCACTCCCTAACATTCACAGAAGGGAGGGTAGGGTGTTTTTCCTCACCTATCTGCCCCCTACAATCTTATCCATCCCACCCAAAGACCAGCTTATGTCTGCAATCCCCTCACTTATGTTAACATGATTAATATGTATTCTTCCTTAAGTTTTTGTGCCCATCTTGTCATTTTAACTTAACATGTGCTACTTATGTAAAATAAGCATGGATTTATTATTTCTCAAAGCATTGATAATTAGGATACTGGAACTGGATATAATGCCAGTGTAACTAGGATTAGCTAACAGTAAAACATTTCACAGGCAGTTTGTGTAGGGTCCATTGTATGAGTACCAGATACTCAAGCACATGCAAAAGTTTGGAGAGCGCATCTCATTGCCCATGCCTTGCCTATTGGAAAACGCATATCCTAACTTTATTCGTTGTTACAGAAAGCATACATACCAATTCCTTTAATTATATTTTTCTCTAAGTTGTAAAGGGCTAAATGTTAAGAACAATGACAAAAAAATCACAATCGTTTGTATTTTATTACACGTTTAGCAAAATAAATTTGACAAATTTAAATTTAAAAATTTAAAATTTTGACAAATTTTAGATGAAATAAATGTTTAATGATTTTAATATTCTAGCTCTAACAATTGGTGATAAAGGAAAAGGCAGTAGTAAATAAGAATAGAATGCCATCTAGTTTTGTGAAAAATAAAATATTGAAAATCCAGTGCTTTAGATTATTGGAAATGATCAGTTGTTCATGTGTGTTTGCACACTAATCTTTCAGCATTCAGTAAACTGAAATCCGTTTTATGCAGTTACTGGTAGGAAATACAGAATTAACAGAGCTATAAGAGCTGAAGAATATACACTGATTTATTCCCTGTGACTTTCACATCACATCTAGAGCTCTATAAGCTCTTTATCTGGTACCAATTGCTCTCATAATGGTTTTCAGCGCCTACCAGACACATATGTTACTTATGTGCTGTGTTCACTGTTGGTTTGACTTGCTGTGGTGAAGCTTTCCTCCGTCATGGTCTTAGTTCTCCTAAGGAATATGTCTCAGAAAGTTTGTAAATGCAATAGTCCTTATTCTTCCCAGATAGATTCATCATAACTAGATATCGTGAACTAAAAAGGGAAATGTGTGGGCCAGTGCAGTGGCTCATCAGACTAATCTTCTGTCTGCAAGTGCCAGCATTCTTTGTGAGTGCTGGTTCATGTCCTGGCTGTTCTGCTTGTAATCCAGCTTCTTTCTTGTGAACTGAGAAAACAGTGGAGGGTGATGTGAGTCCTTGGGCCCTGCATCCACAGGGGAAACCCAGTGAAATCTCCTGAGTGCAGGCTTTGGGCAGTGAACCAGCAGATGATAGAATTTATTAAAGCTAAGTAAAACAAATATAAATTCTGAATTTATTTTCTCTTTCCTCTCTCTCTCTCTGTCTCAGAGTGGTATATCTCTGAGATGCTGATGTGTCAGGCAGAGGCTTATCTTGCTAGGGTCTGCCACAGAAGTAAGAGCTTTGAAGTCAATTTTTCATGATCATTTTAACCACTGTATCTCCATGTACATTGGCTGTTGGAATTTCTTTTTGCCAGTGCATCCAGTCAGATTGATACCTGTGCTTTTCCTTTGTTGCTTGATTGAGTGGATTTCACTGATTTTGTGTTTTTAGGTTAGTTGGCTGTTTCCTACAGCCAACTGTTGTGCTCTTTCTCTAGTAATTTTGATTAGTTTGTCAATTAAAATATTAGAGTATTATTACTGTGGCAACACAATTTAGTGTCCAAAATAATCACGCGAACAACCCAATGTACCATGAAATGTACAGTGGAAAGCCAATGTAAAAGCCAAACCAGACTGCGACATTAGAGGATATGTCTTAACGGCAACAGCTATTTAAAAGGCAGGCTAATAACTCGTGAGAAGATCATTCAGATTTTGTGTGAGAGGCAAAATTTGTTTGCAATTGCAAGGGATTTTCAGCAAATGTTGGTGTGTAATGCATGCGTCTGTTTGTATTTCCAGCATTGAATTTAAAAAGTTGCATCATCAGTGCAGGACTCTGCTATGTCTTAAAGCATGAACAGAACCGTTACAGGGAGGTTGACCAGAGCTGCAAGGGTCCTGGGGCTCCTCTTGGCTGTGAAAGACTGAATGCACAGATGTTACAGATGTTTCTGGCTCCTTCCTCTTCAGTGACACAGATCATGTTTGACACTTGTTACACTGAAATGCATGTCTCTTTGCACAGTGCCAATTTGTCAAACTAGAATATTTATGTCTGGTGGTGCTCCTAGTTCTTAAAAAGCAAAAAAGGGGCAGGGATAGGTTACTACCACAGTGAATTAGTGAATGGATGAATTAGCAGTGAATTTGCAGGACTGTTCAGAGAAAGAATTTATTAGAATATGAGTTATCTACCTAAACTTGTCAGTTGGATTGTCACTCCTGCTGTTACTCAGTAACAACTTAAAAGTTCACGATTCCTCTCCAATAACATGTGTCACAGACACACAGCTAGCAAGTCCCTCTTGTCCTTGCACTGTTTACTGCTTCTCAAGTGTCATTTTCTCCCACTTGACTAGACCATGCCCCACATTGAGACAGCCTAAGAGCAGTCTGTAAATGATAAACTGCAGTGTTCCAGAAACTCAGCTGAATGTGAAAGTACATCTTAGACTCACTGAAACTGCAAGTCCGAAGAGCAGAAGGAATCATTGTGGGACAACTGAGATAATGACAATCTTAAATAACTCTTTTATCCATGAATATGATGTACTTCCCACTAATTAAAGGGATCATGAGTATCCCTCCATTGACTAGTAGATAAATTGTATTCAAATGGGCATCACAAGGATTCCTAATTGATGTCCAATGTCAGCTGTTATGGCATTTTAAAATGTGGTTATATCTATTCCATTGTTTATTGTATCAGGATACACACTAAATATTCTATCACCTCACTGTCATTTATTTTAGTATTATTTTTGTGCAAGAGAAAAATTAGAAATAATAAATGAAAAAATATGAATCATGTATATCATTGTAACCCTGATAATGAAGAGCGATAATTTTGCAGTTAAAATATTGGGTGTTTTAGGAACCTAAAATTGTAGGAAACTGAGTTTCAGAGTGTCAGGCATTTGGGATCAAAACATACTGAATATAATAAGAGAAATTTGGAAGAGGCATTAGAAGGCATTAAAGTTATGCATATTAATTGTAGTAAAAATAATTATAAGGATATATATATTTGCACATTGCTTTGTAGCAGGCAATTAAGACTTTAAAAAGATAGAAATTTTAAGTGATTTGGCAAAGACTTAATCAAGTTTCTTGTGGTTCCCTAGAAGAATTCCTTCTTTATAATTTTTTTAAAGTTTTTACAGTGAATATTTTCTTATTTAGCATTTCATTAAGAAATTCCTTTTTTTTTCCTCTAAAACGGGAGTTAGGATTCTGAAGATCAGTGGTCTGTAAAGGTAATGATTTGAATAGAGAGAAATAGTAGATGGGCTTTCCCTTTCCGTGGATCCTCCCCCTCATTCTTCTGTAGGTTCGTCTCTCTTGCTTTTATTTCTCCAGTTTTGGGTGACTGCGGCCCTGCAGGTTGTTTATACAGCTCATCTTGTCTAAGGGGATTAAAAAGGACTGATCCAGTTTTGCTATATGATTGTGGCATCCTAAAGGAAAGAGAAGAATTTTTTCTCACTGATAATTCATCTGCTCTTTGTTCTTTTGGGCAATGATGAAAGTAAAGGTACTAGGTGTGAGGCTCTTAGCTGGGAGGAGACAGTGGTTCTTTGAGGACTAGCAGTGTATTATGTGCCTAAACCACATTCAAACCCTACTCAAGTAGCAAAAGAATTTTCACAGAATGTCTTTCATACATGGTTTTTACATTTAGTAGGTATATGAATTCTAATAACAGTGACAAATATGAGATAACTAGCAAAAACCACTGATTGAGATTCCAAGGATCATTAGAACCAGTTAGAATTATTTCATTAAATGTTGCTTATTTAATATTTCATGAAATAATTCTCTTTTTTTTTTTAAAGGATTGAGTGGAAAAAAAAATCAAAGGAGATGTTGAGTTCCCATCTGATCACTCCCCAGATGCCCCTAAACAACTAGAACTGGCCCAAGTTTAAATCCAGAAATGTCAAGCAGGTTGTCAGCTTGGATAGTAAAGGCTCATGTATTTAGCCCATCTTCAGCTGCTTTCGCAGGCACATTAACACAGTGCTGAATCTGGGAGAACAGCCTGAACTTGAACCAGCACTTGGATAAACGATGCTAGTATTAAAGCTATTTTATAGCAGTTTTGGTTCCTGCATGTTCCACTTTCATTGAGAATAGTGTTATTTTTCAGTTTTGCTGCTAAATTTATTAAATTTACATGTATTACATATATTACCTATCTGTCTTTCCACTTGAACTACTAAATTCAAAGGACTTTTTCCACAGTCATTAAAGACACATCATTTATCCTCATTTACCAATAACCTTTATATTGCCCTGTGCATTTCTCTTCACTGTTGAAATCTTATTGACTTCCACAAGCTTTATACATTCTTTTAGTAACTTGCAAGTATATTGTATCCTTCTATAAGTAAAGGGTACTTACAATTCATGGAAAATAACAATAATGTATTTTGGTAAGAAATGGTTAAATTATCTGTAATTATGTACAATTAATATGCCATCCTCAATATACTACTTAGAGTTCCAACTTTGCATGAAATGAGCAGATTTTCTCTTTTCCACTTTTCCACTTGAGTGGGCTAATGTCTTATAGAAAGCTAGATATATATTTTTTTCATTTGTTAATGTTTTGCTTTCACTTTACATAGGAATCCAAGTGGATGCTTAAGGTATGTCCTCTAAGTGCTTACCTTCATGAATTTTTCCTAGATTGATAGGAACATTTAACCAATAACTTCCTTAATAAGTCACTATGTCTTTACTCCTGTTTATTACTTAGTACTTTTTACTCCTGAAACATTCATTTTCTTACTCATTGAGTTAATTCACAATCAAGTAGTCCTGCAGAAAAGTAGACAACCAGGTAGTGGTGGGGTGTGAAGGCAGTGTTGCAGTAGGTAATACTCCACTCTGAACACTGGCATCCCGATGGCACTAGTTAGTGTTCCGGCTGCTCCAATTCTGATCCAGCTCTGTTTATGCCTGGGCAGCAGCATAGTATGGCCCAGGACATAAGTACCTATGTTGGGACTCCAGAAGATTTTGGCTGCCAACTGTATATCACTTTTATTTTGGCTGTCATGGCCATTTGGGAAGTTAACAGCTGGATGGAAGGTTTTCTTTCTCAGTTTAAATTACTTGCATTAACTCTTTCTCTGTAAAAATCTGCCTTCAAATAAATGAATCTTTTCAGAAGCAGATAACTATTTTATTAGCAGTTAATTTGTGTATTTTGTATGATGTATGAGTCATATCAATATGTATGTATAAATTTATGAATCTGAAAGCTGTTTAAGGGCAAACAATTTTATTTCCTTTTATCCTCAACTTATTTATTTATTTTAAAGATTTATTTATTTATTATTGGAAAGGCAGATGTGCAGAGAGGAGGAGAGACAAAGGGGAGGATCTTCCATCCGATGATTCACTTCCCAGTGGCCACAAATGCAGCTGCTCCGCTGATCTGAAGCCAGGAGCCAAGAACTTCTTTCCAGGTCTCCCACACAGGTGTAGGGTCCCAAGGCTTTGGGCTGTCCTGGACTGCTTTCCCAGGCCACAAGCAAGGAGCTGGGTGGGAAGTGGAGCTGCTGGGATTAGAACTGGCACACATATGGAATCTCAACACATTCAAGGCAAGGACCTTAACTGCTATGCTTGCTTCCTGCTTATGTCCTTGGAAAGCAGCAGAGAATGTCCCAGGGCCTGCATCCATTTGAGGCACTTGGGAGAAGCTGCATCCCATGGATGGGACCCTGCATCCACATAGGAGATCCTAAAGAAGCTCCTGACACCTGGCTTCAGATAAGCTCTCCTCTGGCTGTTATAGCTACTTGGAGAGTGAACCAACAGATAGAAGATCTTTCTCTCTTTCTTCCTTTTCTTTGTGATTCTGTCTTTCAAAGAAAGATAAGTAAATCTTAAAAAAGAAGTAGCACTTAGATCAGGTAGTATAGTCAAATTTAGAAGGACAGATTGGAAAGCATTCCTTATAAAGGCAGACTAATATATCAGAGTCTCAATTTATATATATATATATATATATATATATATATATATATATTATATATATATAACATATATAAAATGGATATAAAATACATAGCGAAGCTCCACTTCCCATCCAGATCCCTTCCTGTGGCCTGGGAAAGCAGGTGAGGATGGCCCAAAGCCTTGGGACTCTGCATCTGCGTGGAAGGCATGGAGGAAGTTCCTGGCTCCTGGCTTCGGATCAGAGCAGCACCGATCATTGCAGTCACCTGGGGAGTGAATCATCAGACGGAAGATCTTCCTCTCCATCTCTCCTCCTCTCTGCTCTGTTTATCTAACTTTGCAATTAAAATAAAAATAAATCTTTAATTCAAATATAGATAAAATTTATATATTTATTTTTATTTGAAAAGCTAGTTTACAGAAAGAAGGAGAGAAAAATCTTCAGCTGGCTGGTTGACTCCCAAAATTACTGTAACAGCTGGAGCTGTTTGCAAAATATCTTCCTTTTCGTTCAAAGTTGGCATTTGGCAAGAAAGACAAAGGCGTGAGAGAAAACAGTGTAATTTCCAGTGCTTTTTGAAACTATCCTGCCATGGAAAATAGAAATGAGCCAGTAACATCCAATTACTGCTGTATACTTTTAGAATAGGGAGAGATCTCTTAGTCGTGATGATATCTTCATGCATAGCTTAGCTAGACCAACAGCTGAAATGAAAGTGAACAAGATAGTTATGACTTAATTTATAGCTATCAGTTAACTTGCAAAATTATTTGTCTTGGTCTGTTTTCTATTGCTAAACTGTAATATCTGATACTTGATAAGATGTGAAGAATTGTACTATAGTTGGCCAGATTCTGGCTACTGAGAATACCAGACAACATGTCAGTCTCCTGGCCAAATCATAACATGAAAGAGAGTAGAAGAAGAAATGATTGTGGCCAAAACAAAATTGGTTGGTAGCCTTGCTATTTAAAAATATTTCTCTAAATTTAATCTAGTGCCTTGAAATTATTGTAAACCCGGGAGATGTATATTAAGTTCTTCTAAGAGAATAGTAACCCCATGACTGAAAATACTTGTTAAAGACTCTGTAATCTTTCAACACTGTAACATATGATAAAACTGATTGTGCACATTTTTATGAAGCATAAAATTCTATATAATTTGTGTGTTCTTAGCACGAGCCCCATTTTCTAATTTTAGAACATTTCATCATTCAAAAATGTTTTACTTATTAGCAATCTTATCCTGCAATTCTTCCGTCCTTCATTCCTTGAAAACTGTTACTCTACTTTCTGTTTCTATAGAATGTATTCCTAATATCCAAGAAATAATTGAAAACTGAAATGATTCCTCATAATTATAGAATCTACATTCCTCCTGTTTGATCCATTTTCTTCAGAGTTTTGGAGGACAAATAGGGTCAGGTAGCCTTATACGATACAAATTACACACTAGAGATAGACCTTTGGTTTGTATGACAGCTGGAATTGGAAAGGAAGAGGTGGGATGAAGTACCTGCTTACATTCAGTGACATGGTTGGACACTGCTCACTCCAATTCCTTAAGTGAGCTTTTTCCAGAATGAAATTTCAACTCATTCCAACTGAACAGGAGTCTAAAGCTCTTGCCTTCTTCAAAGTAATGTGAGGTTGCCAATTTGGAGATGACTAGAAGTTTCAAAAAGTACTAAAATCAGTTACACTCTTTGAAGATTTTAAAGGTTAATTAAGATCATGAAAATAACCCTTATGAGAGATTACAGCCTGCATTGACAGAATATCTGGCAGCTTTTCAAAGTGATGTGATGATATGCAATCATTATATATCATTATATATGACATTAGTAACCAGGACATAAAATCTGTGAGAACACACCGTATTTGTCTAATTAGTCTCTTCATCCTCACATTGCTGTGTGCTAGTGTCTAGTAAATAGGTCAAAGAACATATTGAATGTGTGAATTGCTTACTAAACACATCATTTACTCTTTTATTGTTATGTGACAAATTTAAACTGATTGATCAGAGGAGGGATTGATGATAGTCCCAAGAGACACCACTCTTTGTCACTGCTGATCTCTCAGGGTTTGTTTTGTTCTGTGTGAAGTGTTCTAGATCCTGAAAAAGGCACTGAATGATTTTGAGTTCTGCTAGTGTGAAGTAAAATCTAGCACCTACATGGAGGGAAGTTTACTTCTTATGTGTCTATCAAATGGTGTGTGTGTGTGTGTGTGTGTGTGTGTGTGTGTGTGTGAGATTGCAGTATTTTGGTGTTTATTACTTACTTTTTGAGAGTTTATGCCATGGGAGATTTTACTGAAATAGTTTACAATTTTCCCAAGTGTGCTGCCAACATTATGACTTGTGTTTTTAAGATAATAAGCTTACTTATCTTGAAAGAAGTAAGAACACAGAATTACTATTTTTTAAGCAAAAAAAAAGCATTATTTTAATTTGTTCTGTATATATCTGACTTTGCAATGAAAATAAATAGATCTTAAGGAAAAAGAAATTAAGTAAGTGAATACATTGTAAAGGACCAATGATCAGTACATTATGTATTTAATGAATGTATATTATCATATTCTGGTTCATATTCATTATCATATTCTGGTTTATGGTGATTGGGAATCTGATTTTAATGTTATGCTGGATTTAGATTCCATAATCTATTTTTTTATTATTATTTTTTCATTGGAAAGGCGGATATACAGAGAGGAGAGACAGAGAGGAAGATCTTCCGTCCGATGATTCACTCCCCAAGTGAGCACAACGGCCGATGCTATGCCCATCCGAAGCCAGGAGCCTCTTCTGGGTCTCCCACGAGGGGGCAGGGTCCCAAAGCTTTGGACCGTCCTCAACTGCTTTCCCAGGCCACAGGCAGGGAGCTGGAAGGGAAGCGGGGCTGCCGGGATTAGAACTGGCGCCCATATGGGATCCCGGGCGTGCAAGGGGAGGACCTTTAACCACTTGCGCCACCGCACCGGGCCCAGATTCCATAATCTATTAATGATAAGGTTTATTTAGGGGGATTGGTTGAGGCCACTGTTAGTTTCTGTTTTAATTGAAAATGTGGAAAATTTGTTTCTAACACATGTGATTTTATGAGTATTCAGAGAGTTGGAATGAATTAAAATGTAAAAATCATATTTGTATTTTTAAGTAATTTAAGTTTTTTGCAATCTAGTAAACTTTAATATTAGTTATAATCATTTAACTTTAATTATTAGTTTCATAATTTTAGATTTCCAAAAACTTTAAGTTGAAGGATCCTCTCTCCCCTCATCAACTTGACCTCCAAGCAGAAATTAAACCCACAGCAGGAAAAAAAAATATTTAAAAGCATAGATGCCATTGATTTTAGATTTCAATATTGAATTTTTTCAAATACCAAGTTGCATATACATTCAGTGTTGGGATCAATTTATCAAAAAAGAAAATTCTGACTCAGGTAAGCTTGCATTATTTTGACATCCATAGAAATTGAAATCTGAAGCACTACTTTTTGACATGAGTTTGAGCTGTTGGAACTAAAAGCTGTAAATAATGTATTTTGAAGTTTACTTCTTTGTCTTAACTTACGCAGTTTCTGGTATGTGTTCCTCACAAGACAGCTTATACAAATGAAGGAATTCTATTAGAAAAAAAATAATTTAAGTAACTCCTTTGTGAAATAAAATTTTCTGGAAAACATCATGCCAGTGTCATTGATATTTCAGTAACTTTATCAAAAATCTCACATCCAAAAATATTTATTTATAACATGTTGAATTGGCTACTTCCTATTCAGCTATGTCCATACTCAGTAGCCTTGCCTGAATCAGGACTCACACATCTTTGAGAGAGGTAATTTAAAGTTAGAAGAAATTTTAGTGCAGAATTGACCTTTATAATGCCTAAATTAACTTCTCTGGCTGGGACATGTCCTTGGAAACCAAGTTACCAAATGTTTTCAATATGATTTTTGGAATTCTTGAACTTGACATATGGTCAGTGACTTAAAATCTACGTGCTCAACATGTTCAACTAGGGCAGCAATGTCTGTAATAGGAACAAAAATGTCCTTTGCATTTACTGTTAATACCTAAACATTAATTTCCTAATATGGACATTCATTCTATGTTTAACTAGTAGATGTAAATCTCGTTATGTTCCTTTTATGTTGAAGTTTCACTATGCATTTAAGTGTCAATTTAAGATTGTAAATATGCAATAACAGTGCCTAATGGGCTGAACTAGCACCTGATAGCACCAAAAGAAATCATTTCTGCATTATAAAATAAAAAACTTAAGACCTGTATTCAAATTTTTGAATAATATACCAATCATTTTGTGAAGGTCTCTTAAGAAACTAATATAATGGTGATTTCTTCAGAGACATATTGACTCTAACACTCCACCTTTTAATATTTTGCAAAATTTAACTTGCTGTGCCATTTTGATGTAAAGCTAGTGATTAAAATAGGATCATTCTTGGGAGAGGGTTTTTTGATGAACCCACTATGAAAGGAGAACCCCTGACATCCTGAGGACACCTCTTACTCTCCTGGGAGTAAAGACTGAATGTGTTGCTAGAAGAATGAGCCTGGCAGGTTCAAAAGCTGTACCCATGTGCACTGGATGTTATAACCAATGCAATAAAGAAAAATCCATGTGAGGCTGATGATGTGCCAACCAACAGGGGAATGGAAATACTTGAAAGGATGGCTAGTTACAGATGGAAGCACAATGGAATTACAATAGAGCACCCCAGGGTGCAGTCAAATGTACACCCTTAATTAACTCATTGATTTTTGCCAAGACAATCTCAGTGAGCATTTATTATTAAAAATGTTGTTGCATGGGCCCGGCGCGGTGGCGCAAGTGGTTAAACGTCCTCGCCTTGCACGCCCGGGATCCCATATGGGCGCCGGTTCTAATCCCGGCAGCCCCGCTTCCCTTCCAGCTCCCTGCCTGTGGCCTGGGAAAGCAGCAGAGGACAGCCCAAAGCTTTGGGAACCTGCACCCGCGTGGGAGACCCGGAAGAGGCTCCTGGCTTCAGATCGGCATAGTATCGGCCCGTTGCGCTCACTTGGGGAGTGAATCATCGGACGGAAGATCTTCCTCTCTGTCTCTCCTCTCTGTATATCCGCCTTTCCAATGAAAAAATAATAAAAATAAATCTTTAAAAAAAAAATGTTGTTGCACACGTAAACTTCAATTTGCAAAAGAAAAAGAACATATTGTAGTATGCACCTCTATAACTCTGGTAATAACACCTTTGCTTTATCATTTCATGGAAGGACACTAGAAACATTTTATGTCACCTCAGTAGCAGATCACTTTGGTGTCAGCTTAATTTTCATCGTTCACAATTCTTCTTCCGACTTAAACAGCCTCCTTTCATGATGTTTATTTTAATTCTGGTGGGAACCCACTGGACCATTTTGTAACAGACACTTGAGCAAAGTACGTCCTGTAAAACACACTAACCATTAAGACACTGTTGTAATAGATTGAGCCACTTTGAGGTTTTCTCTTAGTTTCTGCATAGAAATGTGTATCACAGAGCAGAACACCTGCTATGCTCCATGTTTAGGAGTCTTCTAAAGGTTTCACATGACTACTAATTTCTATATAGTGGGCAGAGATTATATCTTGATTGCTTTTGTTTACATAGAGCTATGCGACTTAGAAGGAAGTACATTTAAGGGATTAATACTGTTTACTGGTTAGCAAAATGACAGTAAATCAAACCCAGTGTCAACCATAGAGTAGTTAAACATCTTAAAATTTCTTAGATATTGGGCCTGGCACGATGGCATAGTGGTTAAAGTCTTTACCTTGCGTGCACTGGGATTCCATATGGTCAGGTTCTAGTCCTGCTGGCCCTGCTTCCCATTCAGCTCCCCGCTTGTGGCCTGGGAAAGCAGTCGAGGGTAGCCCAAAGCCTTGGGACACTGCACCAGCTTGGGAGAGCTGGAAAGAAGTTCCTGGCTTCGGATTGGCTCAGCTCCAGCCATTGCGGACACTTGGGGAGTGAACCATTGGACAGAAGATCTTCCTTTCAGTCTCTCCTTTCTTTATATCTGCCTTTCCAATAAAAATAAATAAATCTTTTTAAAATAATTTGGATATTGAATATAAACCATGTAATACCATTCAGCCTTCAAAATTTAGATCTAAAATTTGTATTCATGGAGACTTATATTTTTTGATTGAAACAGATTAAAGATAAAAATATACTATGATCACATATATACATTTGATTAAATGTACAAGTGCATATTCATATGTGTATTCTCTGAAATATATGCATAATGCATTGTGCTTGTGAATTATTCATTATCCAAAATCTTACAAGAAGAAAGGAAAGTAATACGAGAATACTAAAGAAAGTTCATTAAAAAAATGGAATTAAGCACATTTTGGTACAAATACTTTTTAATGAATAAACTTCTTTCATAACATGTATTTCCATAAGGCTTTTGAATATTCTCCCATATACCTGGATTCCAAATGTCATTTATACTAAAATAGCTTTTAATCATTATCCGCACACGTGTTGAAGTTTCCCCATGTTTTCTACTTATGTATTACCCTACATTATGTAACTCAAATTAAAGTAATTCAAACCACAAAGATTTAATGTGATCTGTTAAACTTACAATGCTACTTCAGATAAATGTTAATAAGTTTTTGTCAGGTATCGTGTACATATATTTCCATAAATTAACATTTTTCATAATACCGAATCACTTGACATAGTTTCTTGGTGATTAAGTTAAATTTGAAAAGCAGTACTAACAAATTGTTTCTTGGTGTTTTTGTTTTTTTTTTTTTTTTAGGTCTCAGGGTGGTGAGCTTCTTTGAATTCACAACCTGTGAGCTCATGGTAAGATTATAACTAATACACTTGTTTTTAAGGAATTTTTATTGTGCTTCTTTGATAGTGTCCAAATGTTTAAGGTAAGTGATATTTTATACCAAAATATTGATATTTGGAGTAGATTATATTAATATAATTATTTGAATAGTGTATGAAAGATTTTTAAATGATTTTGAAAGTGTGGTTCAGAAAGGAATGCATTGTGAAATATTTTTGAACATGAATGACAATTTTTTATTTAAAATTTTGCATAGTCAGGTATTTTGGATACCAGTTATTAAGACAATGAGATATTTTTAAAAAAACTTACTCTGTCACCTGTCAAGGAATTTCAAAATGGTGTTTCTCTATGAAAATTTGATTCTTCATCTTTTATTGAAAATAAAATAAGTAACTATGGGAATAAAATGGTAAGAGACAAAAAATTGTTTCTAAGGCGAGCTACATTATTGAATTGCTAATTTATTTATTTAGATTGATTCTATAGCAGTTGTTAAGCATGTGGATTTTGGTTGTAAAATAATGGATTACTCCAGAGTATTTATACATATAAGCTTATCCGTGTTGTTAAATCAATGAAGCTAATTTTTGCTCTGCAAGTCTTTAGACGGTATCTGTTCCTTGAGAGTAAATATGAAAAGGGCTCATTTTATAATCTGTATTTAAAATGAAGATAATATGAGTATTTTCTATTAGATTAAAATTACATCCTTTCCAATACAGATACTTAACTATTACTGTTCATTTGTTGAAACATATCTTGAAGATGATTTAAATTATTAAAAGCAACAGTCATCTCTAGGAGCTATAAGATGTACTTTTTTGGGGATAACATTTTATAGATAAACTTGATGTAGAATTATCAAAAAATATATCGAAAGAAGGGAATATTTTTCATTTCTACAAGGACAATTTTGCAGATATTTTGAGGTAATTTTTGATAGATTATTATGTATGCATGGTAATTATTTTAGCTTTTGAATATATATTTTGATTTGTACATTTTTGATTTGTTCATTTGTACATTTGTACATATTTCCCAAATATACTTGAAAGTGTTCATACACTATTTTAAATTATAAAAGATAACAGTGTTTTCCAAATTCCTCTATTACTTTTCAATGTTTTTCTGTAAATATAGATACCATGAATTATTCATATCTGAAGTACACAGTCTCAGTCAACTCAAGCAATGAACACACTTACCACAACCAGTATTCACATACATTAAAATAAATAAATAAATAAATAAATAAATAAATAAATAAATGTGGAAATAGGTTGAAGCCCTGTTACACTTCTCTAGTTGCTCTGATCACAGAATATACATAATGTCTGGAGTTGCAAGAATATAGGTTTCTTTTTTCACATATTATAAGTAACAGTATACAGTGATTATAAATTTCTTTCATTGCCTCAATACTATGCTTGAAAAGCTGTTATATGCCTGGTAAATCAATTCGTTTGAATTTTGTGTAGTGTTCAAGTGAGTGGGTTTAAGCAACTACTGGTACCCTCAAATATTAAAAGGCAAATGAATAACTTCCAGACTTTAGCCTTTATGAATAGTAGTGGCGTGGATATTAGATATTTGGGGATATCTATATTATATGCAAACTATGTATTCTGCTTAGTACATATGGAGAGTTCACCAAATTGTATTACAGGACCAGTATTCCTGAGAGCAGGATATGAGAAGGCATGCTCACCATGTAGTCATCAACTGTTAAAATTTTTCAGTCTTCTAGTTTGAATCATTGGAATACATATATAAGCATACTTTAATTTGAATATCTTAATGACTAATATGAACAATTATTATATCTTGAAGATATTCTCTCTCTTTGGGGCTATTTCATTTCTCAGACCTTCTTGGAGTATCTGTCCGTTTTTATTACATTGTAGGAATTCTACACATAGATGATGAGATCCTGAAAAACTCAAAAAAAATGATATTTAACAAAAATCTGCCTTTTTCATGGACTTTTTTCTTGACCCTTCTAATCATCCAGTCACTACCATCACGAGCACCATCACTTGTGTGTGTCTGTGTGTATACATATTTCCAGTAGACAATTTAAAACTGACCCAGAAGATTTGATTATTAAAATGCCAAGATTTTTGCAGATTTCATAAACTGCTACAGGAAAGATATTTATACTATTTAACAGAAACAAAACTATCATGCCATTATTTTTCACACATCTGCTGATCATTTAAATTTTATTCTTTGAAAAATGCCTATCCATAACTAGATTGTTTTATGTAATTTCTGAGCCTTACATATTGTAGATATCAATCTTCTATCAGATGTATACCACACAAATATAGTCGCAGATTCTGTTGATCACTTCTTTAAGAGTTTACTTTGCTGTGCAGAAGCTTTTTAGCGTTAAGCAATCCCATTTGTTTGTTTGCTTTTATTGCCTGTATTTCTAGGGCATTTTCCATCGTGTCTTTGTCAAAGCCAATGGTTTGCAGTTCCCCATGTTTTCCTCAGATCTTAGGTTTGTCTCCTTAATCCAGATGAGTTGATTTTTGCATTGGACATTAAGAAGCTTGTTCTACACACAACTCCCTGCAAACACACAGTTGTCCCACCACCATTTCTTACACAGAGTCCTTTCTCTGGAAAGAGATTTTAGCTTGTTTGCCAAACATTACTTGGTTGTAACTTTGTGGATCACTTTCTAAGTTTTCTATTCTTATCTATTGGTCCACATTTTTTTTCTGTGCTAGTTAGTGGCTGTTTTGATTAAAACTGCCAAAAATATGTGTTGAAATCTGGTATTGTAATGCCTCTGGGTTTGTTCCATTATTTATGAGTGCTTTGGCTATCCAAGGTCTGTTGTGTTTCCATGTGGATTTTAGAATTGGTTTATCTGGATGTGAGAAGCCTGTCCTTGGTAGTTTGATTGGGAGCATATCAAATCTGTGAATTGTTTTAGGTAATATGCAAAAAAGACCATTAGTTTTGTAATTTTCATTGTCAAGACAGCTCACACTCATAGTTAATTTATATCCCAAGAAACTTAAATACTTTGTAGTTGTGTATGGGAGTCATCTTACAAATTCTTTCTCTTTCATTGCATTGATTGGGTATACTAGTGCTGTTAATTTTTCTGTGCCAGTTTTATATAATTCAACTTTGTCAAAACTTTCATGAGTTCCAATAGTCTTACTTTAGCCTTTTCTCCCTCGTGTATAGGATCACACCATCTGCACACAGTGATAATTTGACTCTCATTTCTAATTTATATGCATTTGATTTCTTTTTTGTGCCTAATGGTCTAACTAGTGCTTTGAGAAATATACGGAATCCTAATAGTGAGAGGGAGCATTCCTGCCTAGTTTCAGATGTTAGTGGAAATGCTTCTTGCTCTCCCCATTTGATATTGTGCTTGATGTTAATGTGTCATCTCTTGCCTTGATTGTGTTTTGATGTATTATTCCTACATTTAATTCTTTATCATTTTTTCACAAATCAAATGATTCCTCTGCATCTACTGAGCTAATAATATGGCCATGTGCATTAGCTTAATGTCACATATGTTTTTGAGGCAAAGTCATTATGTAAGGATGAACGGATCAATTTGATAAAAAAAAATTCGTTTAGTATGTACATAGAATTTGGTACATGAAAGATGAGGAGTGGGTTTGAAACAGATTAACAGAAAATTGAAAGAATGTTTAGATGTTTGAAGCATAATATGCATAACATAAAGGGGCAGGGAGTGAGATCTTTGATTGAATTCAATATCTGCTTTTTCCAAAATATGATAACTTGGCATAATGAATGTTTTGAACTGAAGGAATTTCAGCAACAAGTGTGATCAGGAAGGACATTATGACCTTTCCCAGGTGTGTTCTCTCCTTGTAGTTGGAGAAATAGGACATCCTCATGTTTGATGGTAAAGGAATACCAAGAAGAATCTGAAAGCAGAGGCTTTGCTGAATGTCTCTGTTTCCTACATGTAAACACATACTTCCAAGTTTCTCCATTATCAATCAAACCTAGAAGTGAAATAGTTGGGTTTAGCTGCTTACCTCTAATTCCTTATGAAAGTCTTATATCAAATAGATGTTGGTGCATGTAGTAAAGTTGTTTTTCCATATTAGCTTGTGTCTTGTGGCAGTACATCTGGTAGAAACTCAGAAATATGGGAAGAAGTTATTTTTCCTCACCATGTACCTTATAGATTATGATAAAGTGCTCAATTTTGGATGCCCTAGGAAGCCACTGCATGCTCTCAAGCACACATGAATAACATTATTTTTTGTATCATTTAAGATACGAACCATTTGGAAAATGAATTAGTAGGAAGTCCAACTACATGCAAGAAGATGTTTGGAAAGAGCTACTGTAGACTTTTCAAACAGAGATGTGTTTTTCTGTCCCACAGTGACAAACGATGCATAGATTTGTAATCCATACTAGAGGGTAGGACCAGGAGAACTTAAGTCATTGGATATAGGATGTCAGGGAAAAAGAGGCAGCAAGCATAGTTTCCTTGCTTGAGTAGCTGATTGTGTAGCTAAGCATTTAAATCTGTGTTGGCAGGATGGGATTGATTTGCAGACTCTAGTAAGAAAATAATTCTATTTTGGATGAAGAATATATTGTCTTATGTATTTCTAATCGTTGTGATATTTGCAATCCTTACTTTGAGCATCAAAATGAAGTTAGAAATAAGGATTCAATTCTGGATCATCAGAGAATTCCTTAAAGAAGATGTGCTTGCAGTGCTGTTTTGTTGCTAGTAGTCCAAGTTTCTGTGTGTGTGTGTGTGTGTGTGTGTGTGTGTGTGTGTGTATGTAGAAACAAAAAGGACATGCAGACTTATCAAAATGTCAGCATTCTATAGAAAATATTGTGATTAAGCTTATATTTAATCCAATAAATTCTGATAGTTTGGGATTTATAAAATTAGTTTTTAGTACATTTTGTTCAGAATATAAAGTGTAGTAAAGGCTGTGTACAATTTATAGAAACAATTGACAACAGGGAGAAAGACAATATAAGCAGAGAAAGAATTTCAATCCCTAATATGATTCCCCAATTCCAAATGCAAAACGAAATATAAACTGTGGGAAGAGTAATGCAGTGAAGTAAGTGGAAATTGAATGATCTGTGAAACCTGTGTCATCGTCACTGTTTTCTCTAGATTACTTGAGGAAAACTGGTGAAAAAAACAAACAGAACAATTTGCCTCATTTTATTAACTTCCAAAGATGTTTATATCCACCCTCTTTCTCAAAATTAATACATGGGAAACCAAAATTGAACTTCCATTGCTTATTTGGGAAAGAGGGAAAATTGCCTGCCATGCAGTTGTGTTGCATCAGGAAATCCCTGCTGTCTTCTTTTTTCTCATTTAATAGCACAAACATACCATTTTGTCCATTCTTCTGCAATATTAAATATAACCTGCTTTCCAACATGCATTACCTGATAATTAGGCCTTTGGCATTTTTCTTGTGTTAGTTAAACAAGTAATTTCTCCTAAGCAAAACAGATGTTTATCTAATAAAACGAGCTAAATGTCACCTACTTTGAGGAAATCGAAAAACTGTCAAATTCAAACAGATCTGAATTTTTATCTAGTATATTACTAACTACAATGTTCAGGTCAGCATGCAGCAATTAGCCATGATTTATTGATGCAGAAAAGTTGTCTGTTAATTTTGTAACATATCATTCAAGGAGCTTCCCATTCTTATAAGAACCACACCCTACATTAGAAAGAAAATAATCACAATATGGTAAAATAAGAAAATGCAAATTTGTATCAGATATTTCATCTATCTTACATATATTGAATGTTCCAAGTCAAATAAGTAAGGTTATTTAAAGTATATTGCACTCTCTTATCACATATTAAGTGATGTAAAATGTATAGTATTTTATTTGGATGCGTAATTATTGCCATAATGCAAATGAGTTATTTTTAATATAAACCATTGTGTAATATGCATTCATTTTAACTACTGTGTCATTTTTCACTCTGGTGGATTAAAGGAGAGTTACTTTCATGACAAAAAATTCATTATCTTCAAATAAATTTAAGACCAAAATTCTTTGTTGAATTCAGACATAAATATATTTTAACAGTGGTAATTCTCCACATGTAAGAATAAAATATGTTCACATATATATTAGTCCATAAGTAAATTATACTAAAATTATATCAATATTTTCCTGTATCCCTGCTTCTTTGACATTATTCACCACATACAACAATGTGTACCATTTAGGAAGGAAAGAGATGGTATAAACTGGGAGGGCAGCTATAAACATTGAAAAAATGTATTATTAGACCAAATAATAGCAACTCATGGGCTATATGAAGCTAATTCTCTGCATAATCCTGCTATGCTGAGGATTATGTGGGATGATCAAGATCGTAGTACTAACAGCAAGAAGCTCCTCTTTTATTAAGTAAAGACAGCTTGGTTCTTTTTTTAACTTGTAAATTTTAAAAAATGAGTCATTTGCCCTAGATGTACATTCTAGAAAACAAATTTGTATGAAGTAGATTATCTCCCTGAAAATGCTATATTTAGAAACACTTGCTAAAAGTGCTTCTCAGTTTGATAACTCTAGGACCAGGCATTACAATATTAAAATCACGCTTCTATTTTTTAGTGACTCAATACTGAAATTCAAACAAAAGTCTGAGTTTTACCTTCATTTATCCTATTACTACTAGGCATATCATTTCATTTAGTTTTCCCCCATTCACTATAAGTATATAAATCTGTTAGATTACTCTGGCATGATTTTAAGTCTGTTCAGCATAATGTAATAAGCATGTTTATCATTGGGAACAGGGACGTGAATTTTGTACCATTTTTCCAAAATTGGCTATAAATATGAAATATATATTTTATTATACACTTAATATTTATAGTAATCCAATTGTTAAATTCAAATTCATCAGGTTAATAAATTTAAATATTACATATGAATTTCCAGGGTATCTTACAAGTATTCTTAAGTGAGGAAGTCAACTTCTTTTTCTAACGTAAATTTCAAGCATGGCAGGTAAAATGTTATAAAAAAAAAAGCTTAGCATGCAAAATTGTTTTGAATATTATTACTACCACATTTGCCCACGCATGAAATAGAGATATAACTACTACATTTTCAGGTCAAACCATATAATCAGGAAAAAGTTGAATATAAATTAAGGATTAAATCCAATGTGTCTGAGAGTATCTTTACTTTCGTCTGCAGAAACTGAAGGGCATGTTTCTTAAACTCAATATAAAGTTTCTAAAGTAAAAGAAAACCAAAGTCCTGTCTTTTCCAAGGACACATGCTAAATGCATTGGCTTATTATTTCACTTTCGAATAAAAGACATTTTTGTTAAGGGTATAAATAGTGAATTAAGACATATGCGTATTCTAAAGACACATGTGTATATGTTCTATAAGGGACCACACATACCAGAATATCTGTGCTCTAATATTTTGATTCAATATACATTTATTGAATGTACACCATGTGTATAGTAGTGCCAGCACAGTAGACTGCAGACTGAATGAGAGCTCATTTTTATATGCTTGATTATTGAGGAGAAGGGACAAATGACTACATAAATTATGTCAGTCTTTCAAGGATGGTGTCTCTCATTTTCACAACACTTCTCTCAATGAGAGAGAAAAAATAAAATTCAAAAAATGTTATGTGGGCATTGTGGTCATTTGGGGGAGTGAACAAGTGGGCGGAAGATCCTTCTCTGTAAATCAGCATTTCAAATATTAATTTTTAAAAAAACTTAATAAAAAAGTAAGAAAAATATGAAGCTTAATCTCAGTCTCATTATCAGGGAAAAGTGCAGCAGAATGATCCTTCATATGGGGAAGACACGTTGCAAGTGTAGTGAGGGAGGCTGCATGTGCTTGAGGTTGTGTAACAGCCTGCCTCAGATGTGTAAAATATGACAGAGGGCCTTGAGAAACAATGCGAGCTTCTCCAGATACTGTAGACAAGTAAGGGGATCTCGTTTAGAATATCATCTCAGTCTATCTCCCTGGCCTCCATTTCATCATTTATCATATGTGATGTTGAGACATGGCGGTGTCTAAAGCTTTCTGAGTTCTGCAATTTTGTGATGCTCTGTGTGGTACATGTATGTGTGTAATGTATATTCATGATAAATTAAAATGAACATTGAAGTTCTTGATTGGATTCTGAAGAATTTGAATCTTGTGACACAGGAGGGAAACACATGTTAGAAGTGAAAGCTCTTGTTCCAACACTAAAGTTGTTGACTGGGAGATGATTAAGATAGGGAAAATAACATAAGAAATAATTTGTTCAGCAATTCAGAAATAAAAGCCAATATGTTTTTCTTTCATGACCTTTCTGAGAGCAAAATATCAACTAGATGTTAATAAATAAGAAGAAAAGGAATTACAACCCCCAAGCGCTCTAGTCACCCAACATGCATGTGTGTGTTTAAAAAAAAAAAATTGAAAGCAAATCATGTTAACTACCTGGAAACTAATGTCTACAAATTTTATTTTTTGATGATTTATTCATTTTATTTGAAAGGCAGGATTTACAAAGAGATGAAAGGAAGAAAGTCTTTCAGCTTCTGGTTTACTCCCCAAATGGCCACTATGGCCAGAGCTAAACTGATCTGAGTTGGGTTCCAAGATTCTCTTCTGGGTCTCCCACACAGCTAGAGGGGTCCCAAGGACTTGGGCCATCCACCTGTCTGTTCAGGGAGCTGGATTAAAAGTGGAACAGGTAGAACAAAAACAAGTGTTCATATGGAGAGGAAAAGAAAAAGAGAATACTTTGATCTGCTGGTTTACTCCTCAAATAGCCCAAAGGCCAGATCTCTGCTGATCAAAGCCAGGAGCCAGGGACTGCTTCCATGTCCCCTGAGTGAGTGCAGGGACACATATTCTGCTGCTTTGTCAGGCCACCAGTATAGAAGTTATTTCAGAAGTGGAATACCTCAGCCACAAACCTGCTCCTATTTGGGATGTTGCTGCCACAGGCAAAGAGGTTTAGTGTGCTATGTCATTGTGCCAGTCCTTAGATATATATTTTAACCTATAATTTTTTTTACATATTCAGTGTCTTTTTTTTCTTCATATATATATATATATTGCATTGCATTTTAACACTATAATTTTTTTCTACATCCATCTCGTGCCTCCCTTTGGTTTTCTTCATATATTATATGACATGTAAAATCCAGTCTTGTTTCTTTCATTGCAAGCATGTGCCTTGCATAGAGTCCAGTATCTTATTGCCCAGCTGAATTCAACAGTTTCTTGGGGAGACCAACTCTGGTCTGAAGGCATAGCTGGCAGAATATCATTCCGACAAATTAAAAGCCATAACATAACATCAACAACAGTTTCCAACATTATGGGGTTAATTAATATGGTATTGAGTGACTGATATGTTAGACACTGTGAATTCTTTACCACGTCCTGTGACTACTTCATTAACATTTCAATTATAGTTTGTATACAACTGGCTTCTATCTACCTTAAATTGGATATAGGATACTATTCAGCTGTCTCATGTCTATTTTCATTTTTGTGTTTAGCAGTTTATTGTGTTGAAGCATAATTTTTACTGAACTTGGCAGATTTTAGGATGGTCTAAACCAACTTATACCTTTAGCAAGGCATGTGACACCCGTTGAGGCATAGAACACTGCTGGGAGGGGTGTGCAGAGAAATCCTCCATACCCCAGTTATGAGTAGTTCATTTTCATGTCCTACCTGGTAAGGTATGTGTGAGTCTCCACTGATAGTTTCCTGTTTAGTTCTGAGCTTTCCTTGTTGTTCTCTGTCTATTCTAATTTTTTTGTTGTTGCTTGTTTTTTATTTTGTTTTTTTTTTGGGGGGGGCGGAGCTCCAGGACAACCCTGATGGTCATTGCAAGAGAGGGTGCGGATTCAGTGTATGGACCAGAGAAAGCTCCTCTCCCTGGTCTCAAAGGGAATTAATTGTTCTGTTTCTGTAGACCGCTCAGGGCTTCCAGCTGTTGTTGCGGTGACATTGGGCTCTACGAGGAGGGATTTGGACTTCTTCTATCCCATGTGGGAGATTCAAGTGGGAGTGGGTGACCTCAGACTACTTAGCCTCCAAAGGCACTCCAATTCCCCGTTTAACCTACATTTCAATCACAGGCTAAATGCTTCTCAAATACAAGGTTTTCAACAAATGTAACATAAGAACACCATAGTTAAGCAGGAAAATCAACCAGGGCCAAAAACAATGTTCACATGAAAAATTGCTCAATTTCAGTTACATAATGTAAACTGTAAAATGGTCACATAATCATTGAAGCTTAAGTTTCTAGGGTTTTTTTTTTTTAGCTCTGAAGTTATTAGAAAGTGAGCTTTAAAACTTTTTTATACTTCCTCTGGAGAGCGAGCACAACACATGCTCTTGTGCACACTCACTTCCTCATCCAGCATCCCTGGCTAACTTTCACCTTGTGTGGAATACTTGCCTCCTGGAATTCCATGCACCACCTTCCTCCTTTCGCATACTCTTTATTGCTGGTAGTGGCTGACGTCTTATCACCTGATCACTGCTGTTTTGAATGAAAAGGATTTAAGTGTGATATTTCTCAGTAATATTTGAATGTTAACTATAAACTATTAGTAAAAAATAGCATTCAGATTATATTTGAAAAAGAGTTGAAGAATAGAATAAAGAAAAATTGTTATGGTGCTGTGATTAATAGCTATACATATAACAGAGATAAAACTAAGTCAGCATATTAATAGTATAGTGTTTTACATTGTGTATGAATTGCCATGCTACATCATCAAGCTTTTGAAGTCTGCTAAGTTCTTCACCTTATACTCAATACTTCTACCAATTACTATATGTACTTTTCATCCCTTCTATCTCAAAATGATTATGCAGTCAGCATATTTGGAGAAGCCTGAGAATAGCACAGGCTATGGCATACATTGAATGACTGATAATGATGTAATCTGGGATAACAAAGTTGGCAGTGTATACAGAAATTGGAGTTCTACTTTTGATGGGCACCTTTAACTGATATTTATGAAAACTGGTTCAATGATATTTACTTGTTTTCTTAAATGCCTTGTCTAAATCCCTTCATCTAAATATATATAGATTATCGCCTCTTCACACCTTTGAATAGGTTCCTCATATCTGACTTACTCACATGTAATTCTGATCAAATTATCCATCTGTGAATCCCTTGGTATTAACTTTTAATACTTTCTCTATATCATTCCTATACTATATCTAGCCTTCTACTCCCTACTCCAAATATGTCAGAAACAAGTAATTTACTTGCTAAAGCTGTTCCATTTGTCTGAAGGCAAACTTATCAACCTCTGTAAAACCATGTTATCTGGATCCCTGCTTGCTATACCAGGGGTATCTGGGAAAATCAAGATTAGAGTTTTGCTGATGTGACTTATTGATAATGAGGTGTTGGGGAAAAAAGGTAAATACATTTTTAAAAGAAAACTTTAGCACATATTTAAGCTTCCTAAAGCCTTTCAATAGAATATATATTTAATTCTGGGAGCAATAAGATGGATGGGATTTCATTGTAAAGCTGAGCAGAACTCAGCTTCTAATATGTCAGCTTTACATGACAGATTATTAATAAACTGCCACAGTTATCACTTGATACAAATCTTTCGTGACTGCTTTCTTTTAGAGTTGAAACTCAAATGTGTTTTTTAGAGTAATCTTTATATTACACACCAGTTTTTAACTATATAAAGACCTTTCCCTCCCTCCCTCCTGCTCTGGGCTCTGTAGAAATTGTGCAGCATTAAAGAGTCATTTTAATTTTGTTACACTGATATACTTCAAAAATTTCTGAAGCATTGAGTGCAGATATTTACGTAGAAGGAACATTTGTCATTATTATCCTTACTATGAAAATGTGAAGGCAAAAGAAAGCACAGTAAGAATTAAGAAAGGACACTTAAAACTGGTATCATGGGCATTATGTGGCAAAATGAAAAGTCAGATTTTCATTTTCTCAAGTGACTTCCATCAGCATCTTTATCTCTCTCATCTACCACTCTGCTATAAGTAGTAATATTCTATGGTTTATGTATTTTGTGAGGTTTTTAAATTAAAAAATACCATACTGAACATCTACACATCCCAGACACTGTGTTAGTGTTGAGAAGGAGTTTAGGAACAAGAGCCTACTGAGTTTCCAGTTCTGGAAAGAATCATCCTTCCACCTGGAAAGTCTTCAACACCTTTAACAGCTGTCTTGTTGTTTGCCTGTTTCTATCTACCTGTCTATCATTTGTCTTATCCCCTTCACTTCATTAAACCTTTTAGGGAAAAGTAAAGAGCAATGATGCATTAATTTTAATTGTTAGATAAAGGCACTCAGCATTCTAAGATTGTAAATAAAGAGTGCAATATCATAAAGAAAGCATAATTGTGAGTAATACCTACAAATCTGAGGGAGTGTGACTTGGAATACCACCCCCCAGTACTCCCCCCCCCCCAAAAAAAAGTAATTTTACATTAGCTCTTGATCGGTATTTAATGGGTACTTGTTTGATAAATGCCATATATTCCTCGGGATTGTCTCATCCAGATAATATGGTGCTTGTAAAAATAGTCTGAAAATAAATAAATAAATAAAGGCTATTTATATATCCTAGGAAGCTTGATCATATTTGGCTTGGTTAATCTACACAGATTATTCTCTCAGGTTCTCTATTTGCTCAAAATAAATAAGGAGGATGCACACTGTGAGTGTTGCATCTTTTCAATCTTAATAACTCAAATATTATCCTTTGGGTGCGCTTTTATCACGGGTAGCAGGAGAGATAGTCTATGAAAGGGTTATTCTCACAGAAATAAGAACTAAGTCATTGTAGACTTTTCTAGTTAAAACCAGAACATCACTCAGGACCATGTATGCCTCCCATCTTGATTCTATCGTAAGTTTGTCTTTCAACTTGCCTTAGACAGTGCTGTTCTCTGAACAAGATGAGAATTGTAGTCCCAGAAAGAGCTCCCATCTATCCTTTCTGCAGCTCTACTTGGGCCCCAAACCCCACATACACACTTTCCTTCCTTTCTCCAAGTTTAATTTTGCACACTGCATACCTTGTATTGCTACCTGGATGTGAATTTAGATATTCTTTCGTTTTCCCTTTGAGCGTCAACCACATGGATTTAGATGAGTTATTTCATGTTGTATAGGTACTTGATGGCATCTCCCAGCACTGGATTTTTCAGTTTTTGGAGGAAAATCTTGTGTTCCAATTGCCTTTGTACTTCACACTGTAATAAAAGACAAGCTTTGGCATATGTTTTCCAAAGCATGATCCTAGCTGATGGAGTCATTATATATAAACCAAGCAAATACTTGGCGCATTTCTTCCACTTTTCCCTGATAAATAAGATAATGTAAATAAGCCTTTGCAAAAATTCCTACAAATGTCAAAATGATTTTCTATCCAAAGATTTTATCTCCCAGGATCTATGGAATATTACAAATACAGATCCTAATGCAAAAGTATGTTTTCTGTACAATCTGGCAGTTAATATTTTAGCCCTTCTGGTTTAGTATTTCATAAAGTTTAGTCCTTTAAGTTTTGCTAAGCATATGTTCTAGATCACAAACTATTTAGGTTTTGTTTAGCATATAACATTGTTTAGTCACATAAGCTTGATTATACAGAAAAATCTTATTTATCCTATTCTGCTAAGCAAACCATTATAAGCTCTATGATGGATTTAATCTTCTAATCAAGAAGCATGGGCTAAGAAAACAGAAAATAGATCTACACATAAAATTTGTCAATAACAGGGCCCAGCACGGTAGCCTAGAAGCTAAAATCCTTGCCTTGCATGCACCAGGATCCCATACGGGCACCATTTTGTGTCCCAGCAGACCCACCTCCCATCCAGCTCCCTGTTTTATGGCTTGGGAAAGCAGTCAGGGATGGCCCAAAGCCTTGGGACCTTGCACCTACGTGGGAGACCTGGAAGAAGTTATTAGCTCCTGACCTCTGGCTTTGAATCAGGTCAGCTTCAGCCTTTGTGGCCCCTTGGGGAATGAATTAGCGAACAGAAGATCTTCCTCTCTCTCTCTCCTCCTCTTTATATCTGACCTTCCAATCAATCAATCAATAAACCTTTTTTTTTTTAAAGAAGCCAGGAGCACACACACACTATAACTTGCCTTTATATATATATATGTATATACAAATACTTATAAAATACATACACTTGTAAATATATATATAAAATATACATCACTACTTTTAAGAAGTTAACAAGTGAAAACTATCCTTATCATGTTGAATAAAAGGATGCGTGCAGACCATAATTTTTCGAATGCAGGATTAGTTAAAATGCTACAACTACTTGATATATTGTGTGCTTATAATTAGTGGGTTATGAAGTTTTAGATAATTTTTGCAAGGGATTGATTTTCCAAGATGAAGTTACTGAGAAAGAAAACTTGGTAGGAAAATAAAACAGTTCTTGATGTTTCAACATTAAAGATGTCATAAAGGAGAAGGCAGCAAATAAATGATTCATCCAGTGTCCGTCATAGTCGGTTTATAAACACATCTGACATCTCTGGCCTATCAGAAAGCATAAACCTAAAATTGTAGATTTCTTACTGTAGATGACACCATCAGCTAAAAGGTTTAGGTGAGGCTATTTGGTCATTTTCATTTAGTTAATTTTTCTCCATTCCACCCTTCACAGCTACAACATATGAAGTCTTCAAAATCTCAAGGAGCATGACAAATTGCATCTTTTTATCAAGGACATTTTATTGTTGTCATAATTGCACAAAACTGAATAATGTGTATAACTTTTAGGCATGCCAGCCCCTGTATGTGTGTGTGTGTGAATAATTTTATTTAATCCAGAAAGATCCTTAATCAAATCATATAGCTGAGCCAGGTGTGGTAGCCTAATGGCAAAGTCCTTGCCTTGAATACACTAGAATTCCATATGGGTGCTGGTTCTTATCCCAGCAGGCCTGCTTCCCATCCAACTCCCTGATTGTAGACTGGGAAAGCAATGAAGGACAGCCCAAAGCCTTAGGACACCCAGAAGAGTCTCCTGGCTTTGAATTGGCGGAGCTCCAGCCTTTGTGTCCGCTTAGGGAATGAATCATCAGATGGAAGATCTTCCTCTTTGTTTCTCCTCCTAACTATATACCTGACTTCCCAATAAAAATAAATAAATCTTTTAAAAATCATACAATTTAGTGTACTTCAAAATGTTTAGACTAATGAGACAGTAAAATTTTGAAATATATTTATAGTTAACAATTTATATAATTCTACTTGATAAAATTATTTTATACTGTTATAATTTTACCATACATACAGAATGTGATTTTTTGTTTGTTTACTAGTTTTTGAGATTTCACAAGATTAAGTTTGTTGGCAGGAAATGAGCTATTAAGGTAAATGCATTTCTTGTTTTTTTTTTTTTGCACTTTGACATTTTTTTTAAATTGTGTCTTGATACATTTTAATTGGCATTTTTGTCCTTCCCCCTTCCACAAGTTTCCTCCCCTCCTCTCCCATCTCTTCTCCCCTCCAGCATCACAATGTGTGTCTTTATTTCAGTCCTCATTAGACAATATATGTTCTATGAAAGACTAACCTAAGATGTGCTCCAGAAGAAGATTCAAGACCTTTATGCTTATATTGGATTTTTGGAGACAGAGCAACATATTCTTGAGAAGTATAAAGTAAATATAATCAGTGAGAGTCACTTTTCTGTGGACTAGAGTCAGGAATAAGGGGGAAAATAATTTAAAAGAACAATATTTACATATTAACCCAGATCTACTATATTCCATGGCCTTTTTTTTTTTTTTTTTTTTTTTTTTTTTTGGAGCACAGACATAAATACCCAAAAGGCAGCTGGATACAAGAATGGAAATAGAGGGGATAACCAAGACAGGGGAGAATCAGAAAAATATGGCATTTAACTATTTTGCAGAAAATAACATAGAAAATCTTACCAGGCAATGCAATAACTAGATTTGGAAATAGGGTTTTATAAATTATATAATTTTAAGTAGTATATTTATAGTCAATCTTGTGAGAAGAAGTAATTTGGTCAAATTTTTACAGGAGATAAAGGTGATAACAATACAGATTTCCAGGAATACTAGAGACCTAATTAAAAGAACAGGCTCAGAGTTGGAGGAGCAGAAGAAAAGCAAGAGTCCTGAAAACACAATGAGTTCTGGAACACAAGGTCACAGTGTAAACAGCAGTCGAGAAGCAGTCATGCCAGGTGGAATTTTGATTTTAAGGGAAGAGGGATATCACTACAGGATTTCAGGGCAAAGGATATTATAAGCTGTGGTGCTTTTAAAAATATATTTTATCCAATGTTGAAATGATAGAGTAAGTTTCAAAGCAAGAGAAGCTTCTAATGGCTATTGTAGCAATCTGGCTAAGTGTTAATGATGACTGGGATTACAGTGTTAGCACAGGAGGCAGAAAGAAATGCTTGTACTTCAGATACATCTTGGAGGATTGGCTCACTTGATTTCCTGCTAGCTGGTTGAAGGTCATGAAAGAAAGTGCAACATCATGACTTAGAAACGTGGAACATAAGCAACTTAAGGAGAAATACTGTTCACAGAAGAGTTTGAATATAGTGAATTTAGGGGAAAGTATAGCAGATTAAACCAATGTTGGGAATGTTGGATTTGCGATGACTGAAACTGTAAAGTGGAGTATCAAATAAGCAGTTAGATATGTGAAGTTTGAGATTGCAAGGGAAATAATTAGAAGATAAAATTGTGGTTACTGATAGCATAAACCTGGCATTTAAAGTTATTGAATGAAAAAAAATAGAAATGCTGTATATATGAATGTCTAGAAATAAAATGCAACAGTGAACCCTGTGGCATTTCAGAATTTTGAGGAAAAGGGCAGACACGGGCTTACTGAAATGGAAAACACAATCTGCACATAGAACTATAAGTACTGGGTGTGTCCAAAGCTAGCAGAGAAACAGCATATCACCTACAAACACAAAGGTGCGCGCGCGTGCGCGCGCACACACACACACACACACACACACACACGGTAAATTAGCATCCATTTCCTGGAGGACATAGCAGAATATTCTGCATTGGTTGACTTGATTTAGCTGCCCTATGCTTGCATATTTCTCACTGTGTTTATGAAAATGGTGTGTTTGTGTGTGTATGCCATGTCTTTATCTTGTGTTTGTGAAAATGCCATTTCCCCCTAACGATGGGTAAAATATTAATGACCGTTTATTTAGTGGTAGCGAGAACCAAAATAATGCACTGCTACTACCTTTGTTTCTGAGCATCACCTCTTACACCAAAATCAGTAATCCCATTAGGATTTTGTGAATGAATTACTCCAGCAGAGCTTCAGGGAACCATCTTGGGTAATACAGTAAGTAAAACACAAAACTATTAGGACCAATGCATTTCAAACTTGTGCTTTCTCTTACAATAGGAGTGATGATGCAACATTAGGTAAGAAGGCACGGTCTTGTTCTTAGTTGTTTCAGATCAGCATGTTTAACATCTCTGAAGTCTTTTTTCCTAGTCATCAAGTCTGTGCAACAAAGGATTATCAATGTGCTGCCAGGAATTATATTTCAAAGCTTGGGTTTAGTCTGTTCATCTGAATTATGAGAGATCTGGTTTGTGACACAGCCTGTTGAGTAAGTCCACCAATTTAAGTGCTAGGTGACCTCAAAAGAGTAACTCAGTCAAGTGTGCTGGTTATCTAAAATGTGAAAAAGTATTTGATTTTTTTTTACATTCTTTACATAATTAGGGTGAAAAGGTTCAAGTGCTACAGGAAGATGGGCAAGACAATTAGTTTCGTGTTGTTTCTTTAATATATCTGATGTGAAAGGGAATTTTAAGGGAGAAGCCCCACCCAGTCTCCCACCAGCCCCAGGTCCTGGATGTGGGGCATGCTCCAAGGGTCTTGCTCAAGGGGTTTTGATAGTTCACCAGTTATGAATTACTGCCAGTCTCACCACATCAAGCACGATTAGGGCGTTGAAGAATCCAATGATTGACACAGTCCATCATAGAGTTTCCATTTGCTCAGTTTTTCACTGCCAAAATATGGTTGAGGTGGTTGATTGACTTGTTCTGTCCTCTGTCTTTTCATGGTTAGGGTTCTGAATCTGGAAGCTCGATTGGGGGGATCCCTAAGGAAACTTTGTCTGAGGCATTCCCAGACCAGATTCTTGTATGTACTAGCAAGCACAAGAAACATCTAGACAAGTTAGATTCAAAAGTATAATAATCTGCTCTCCAGGACTTTTCTCAGGTTTGCTATAAGTATATCATAAGGATATATAAAGACATAATTCAAACTACAAAAATGAATTTTAAATGAGATGAAATTCCAATTTAATTATTTTTCTATCTATAACATTCCAGAGTAGGACAGCCTTCTAAAATTGGAGATTTTGAAATATTTATAGCTAATTTTAATATTTATGTTCATTGATGTAAATGAATTAGAAGTCATTTTTTATATCCTCATACACTATGATGGAACACAAATTTATAACTAAGATTTTTTCTACTTCTATCTTTACACTTTGGAATATATGGTCATAGGAATGTACTTTGTAAATTCTGAAAGTCCAAACATAATTCAGCATGTATTCTATGTTCATAACATGTTGAACGTAGGCTATGTATAAAATACAACACAAACAAAAACTTTAATTTTTCGGAGGAAAGAAGTCAACTGAAAAAACAAGCCTCCCATCTCATGGTGATCCTAAGCTTTAGCTGTAGAAACCATATGAGGTGTCATGCAAGTTTATCATGTGTCTATGTGAATATACATATTCCCTAGTCTCTCCCCTAGTATCTGTTTATGAGTGCTTTTTTCCAGAGCTGATGTAACAAAATAATGCAAAGCCATGTTCAAGGATCAGTCTAAAGGGTTACTTAAGTTCTGTCTCTCATGATTGTGAACATAGTAATGTGTAGCATTGCCCCACATTAATTGATTCAATGTGATTCAAGGGTGAATAGGTTCATAGAGTTGAACAATGCAGGAAATGTGGCCATATACATACTGTAATGAAATATAATAAAAGAAGGTTTCCGAGAAACATAAGTTAGTAACACTACATATTGAATATTTTTTTTAAAATGGTATTTATGAGCCACAAATGTCAGCAGTGTTAAAAACACCTTTTATAAAAGCTAGCACTTGAAACTATAAAATATATAATATTTCTCACTTGAGTCTTTTAATAAAATCTAATTATGAAATTGGTTCTAAATGTCCTGAATATATAGAATTTCCTTCTTTACACAAATATTAAAAATCTCAATGCAAGTTTAGCTAGGTGATGAATATAAAGTAAAACTCGAATAAGACAAAACATAGTGGTATAAGCCAGAAATTAAAATACATAATTTGCTACTAGGTTTTCCATTATATAGTAATCGAGCTTATGAATTTATATGGCTTAGAATATTTGACATTGTTGCCCTATGATCATGCCCTGACATTGGCTATATTAAGGAGCAAATACCATTAAATAAGTTCCCTGCATAGTTAAGCATTGTCAATTTCTGTGACTCTTGATATTTATATTTTTTAGTATCTTTGTAGAGATTCTTATTCATTTGAAAACACTGAAAATGAATTTAATGAGTTAGTCCTAAAGCATTCATTTTATGGGCAATTTCTCCAGGTATCAAATATTGAGCAACATTTTCAAGTTCCAGGATATGAGTATAAGCACTCTGTTTTGCTTTGGTGGGGCCAAGATATGTTTCTTTCAAGATATTTAAGCCAAATGTATTTGCTTGAAGTGCTATCCCATCACAAGAGTGAAATATTTTTAAGACTTTTTGTCTAAGAAGCTGCTAGTGTAATCCAAAAATGAGCAAGTAGGATCAAGAGAAAAAAGATTAAATATGATTGTGATACTGTGCAGTCATAAATAAATACTCTGGTCTCAATAATGTTGAGGCAGGGGAATATATTAGTCTCTATCCATTAGTTACACATTCATCCATAAAATGATCAAATCTAATTTGAATGGGCATTCTCTGCTATGTGGACTGTAGGAAGCCACATCCTTACTGGCACAACATTGAAGATAAATTACTTGGTAGTGTTTCCCATATTTCAAACACCCACGTGAGCACAGTGATTGAGTTTGCAATTAAAACGTGTGGATTCTTGCCCATTTATCCATTGAAGTACTGTAACATGAAAAACTGAAAGATGAAGCTTGAATTTAACTTCTAGACTATATTTAAAAATTTTGAACATTGGTATTAATCTCAAGATGCCAAGTTCTGATCAAGTCTTGCTCATTCCATTAATGTTGCCCAGAATTTGTGAAGCCAAAATTCTGGTGTATATAGTATGTTTGAAGGCTGTGTGCCTGCAGCTGTAGCTTCCCCATTCACTCCCCTGGGGCTTGGCAATCAAACATTAGTGATTGTTAGCTGGTGGGAAATCATGAGCACTTATTTTTTTAGCTTATTTAAAATTATTAAATGTTGAAATCATGTGACTATATATCATTTTCCTAAATATTTATGTACAAGTGGTCCAGAATATGAATATTTTGGTAAAAGAAAAATCCCATGGTCCACAGTATAGTCTAACAAAATTGCATATTTTAGAGTAAGAAAAAAAAATACAGTTTTCCAATTTTCTAAATTCAGTAAAAACATCTGTAATATTAGTAACAAACACTGTACAATGAACATGATTTTTGGAATACAAGTTTGGGGAAAATTTTTCAGTTAGTCTACCTCTAGTTACAGAGTTTGAATAATTGTCTTAAATCTGTGAGTTAGAATATTTTTCTGTTAAATGGAAATGATATTATTCACTACTGTACTGAAGTATGTTTGGGAAAACTAGATACAATTTTGTACAGTTTTAATGGAAAAGCTAAGTAGAAAATACTAACAGCAAATATTATTTAGTAACAAATTTAAAAGTAAACTTCACTCATATGGTCTGTCAGTATTGGAAGTCTCCTGTGTGTTAGTATAACAATTTCTCAGAAAATAATATAGCAATTACATTTTGTTAATTTTCTACCAGTACTTTTAAAATGTCTAGAAATATCTCATAAAAATAAGACATTGTAGCAAATTTGTCATAAGCGATATTCCCAGATGATAGATGTGTTGGTGTGCTTTGCTGCCACTTCCTCCATACTTAATGAGTAAGCAATTGAATAAATTGTTGAACTATCACGATGCCAATACAGTCCCAAGGTCCATAACTTTTTTTAATTTTTGGGAATAGGAAGAGACAGTCTTCTCAAATTAGCTTTGAAATCGGACCAAGTACTCCAGATGTTCTAGCCCTGCCAGCAGAGCTTGTCTGTGATCCATGTCAGAACCGCAGCTGTCAACAAGCACACACACCTGCCACTGATTTTGTGTCAGCAAATGACTTTTCAATTGTATTAGGAAATGAAGCAGAGTACCAAATCAAGCATCCACCTTTGAAAAGCACCTGTGTCACGATGTGATTGCCCCATAAAAATGTCAATCTCTGGAGTCTTCTCAGACACCAACCTGAAACTAAGGAATCTCAGTTAACTAAAACAGAGTTCAAGAAACAAAGTCTGAAAATGAGTGGGTAAGTGTCTTAGTCTATGCTATAAAACAAGTCCGTAAAGCTCACTACAGGGAAATATGTGTGTTAAAAAAAAAAAAAAAAAAAAACCTCTTCCAGAGTTAGCCACACCTTTTTTCACGAGCAGACCTAAATTGTCCCGCAGATATGGGGTCCGAAGGTTTCGGACAGTCCTCCACTGCTTTCTCACTCCACAAGCAGGGAGCTATCTGGGAAGCAGAGCAGCCGGTACATGAGTCAGCACCCACAGGGTGAATGCAAGGCAACATGCTTAGCCGCTAGGCTACTGCACCAAGCCCTATAAAACTAATTTGAAGTAATGGAATTTTGGTTTTGCAGATTTTTACTGTGTCTTGAGTTGTAACTAAACATGAAGGTATGTCAGTTGTGTATGAAAGTACCTCAGAGTCCGAAAGAATCACCTCCATCCTTTTGCATTTTTTCTGTTGTATCTCCTCTCTTGTTCGAGAGGTAAAATACAATATTGACCTACATGCTTGAGTCAAGGAGATTGAACACATTAATTAGCTTCTTCAGTTTTCATTATTTTAAAAAATAACCTGCCAAGGATTGCTTATCTGGAATAAATCAGATTTTGATTATTGATAATTCTCAAAATAAGTTTCTGAAGTGCAATTTGGGGTCCAGTTCATACGATGATGATAAATGTAGCATGATATATCCTCCTGATTTTTTCTTTCTGGCTGCATTTTGGGGGGTATCACTACTTGAGTTTGTTTTTAACTAATTCTTTTTTCTGTCTTAATGTCTTTTATTTCTGCATGTTTGAACTTTGCTACTCAAGATGTTACTATCCAACTTCTTTACTGTTTCTTTGGGTGCCATACTGCAAAAACAATTATAGGCCAATAGCAAATTAGTTGTTGTGGTTGTCAGAGTGTGGTCATCATTTTCCCATAATCTATACTTAGAAAGACTGGCAATATTCTTCTTCCATTAAAATGAGTAGTCCAACTCGATGAAAGGGTAATGACAGAATGGCAGAGAATGTAGTGTAAAAATACATAATGCATGCGAGTCAAATATTGCTATTATGTCCTCAGCCTTTGCTCTCCAAATTCATAGCCAGTTACATTGAAAAGTTGTCTCAGAACTCTGATGGTTGGATACACAACTGATATATATTTATGAAAGTTTGACAATATCAACATTTAACAGAGAATTTACATTCAAGTTTATTAAAAACCCTATATATAACTGCATATCCTCTCATCATTGAATATAATATATAATGCCTTATATATATAATAATATTTTGTATCAAAGAAAAATAAAACCAGTATTTAGTGAAAACTACAGTTGGGATGGCAGAACTGTAATATATAACTAGAGTTATCTTCAGCAAATAGAGACTTTTATCTTAAACATAGTATTTGAAAGATTATAGAATTTTGATCTCAATTTGTCATGTTTATAAAATTTTGCAACTGAGCATACTGATCCTTATAATTATGTTAAGCTATCATTAGGATAGAGCTTTTTCCATACCAACTTAAATCCTTGAAGATTTATGTGTGGATCTTCTTGGGAATTACAAATTTTCGCTTCTGTAGGAATTGTAGTGATTTTTTTTGTATCAAGTTTAATCATCGGATCATATATATATTATATTTGCAATATATTTTTAATTTTATTTTTAATAATAATGATTACAGGGTTGATCAGGGTGGGAAGGATCAAGGCTTAGAGAAAATTGAGTGAATTCATTGCTTCCAGATTTGCTGTTTCCTCTTGTTGTTCCTGGGGTAAGAGGAGAACCAAAGGGGAAAACCATGCATGACTGGTTGGGGATGAGTTTCTGGGATGAGGAACTGCCACCTCATATCAACCCACAGTCTCAATGTATATATACTCCAAGGGTTCTGTCCAAGTGGTTTTGGAGAGTTCTTAAATGCTACAGATTTCACCTGTCCAAGGATGATGCCATCCTCCCAATGCCCATTGGTTCCATTCACCAATATTCTGTCATCCTTTGGGGTAGTTGCCTAGTCGGTGCCTTTCTTCTGCTACAGCACCAAATGTGCTGCCTTATTCTTCTTTTACATCAGGACCTGTGTCCACTGCTCTGCCTTTTTCATTAAATAGGACATGCTCTTGCAGGCAAATCCAAGTACCCAGACCAGACATCCCAAGCATCACTGGATACCCCACCCCTGGGGCTCATAAACCTGGTACCCACCCCATAGGAAGGCCACGGACCCAGGCCAGGTGACATGAGACCCACTGGATCCCCCAACCCTGGGGCTCACAAACCCAACATCCACCTATAGATGGGCCCTGGGACCCAAGGCAAGAGACCCAAGCCCTGCCAGATCCCTCACCATGGCGCTCTTGAAGCCAGCATCGACCTAAAAGGTGGAACCCCAGGATCTGGGCCAAGCAACCCGAACTCCACCAGTCCCCCAAAGCTTGGGAACATGTTTCCCACCACACATATGGGCCCAAGGAACTGAGCCAAGCTACATGAGCTCTGTCAGATTCCCCGATCCTTGGGACTCAAATACCTGGCCCCTGCTGGGTCCAGGTTGGCATGATTCACTTCACCTCAGCGTCCTCAATCTCATTGTACCTCCTGGGAAGTCAAGTCTGCCCCCTGTTCCAGCTCTTGCTGGTAGATGCTGAAACCTATCCCAGCCCAGCCTGATTGCTGTCCCAGTGCTAATGTGAACTGGCTGGTGTTGCAGCCTGATCTGGCTCCTTCTACCCCGCGCCCTTGTTCTCAGATCTGCCATTGGGTATTATGTTCTGGCCCAGACTGCTCTGTTCCCAGACCTGACTCACGTGTATACCAATGGGTCCTGTAACCTGGCATGGTTAGGGCTGCTCCTTGCCTTGCTTCTTGTACTCACCTGTTCCCAAGCTCTTCCATTGAGTCTTCTCCCAGTGGCAGTTCTTGCACACAACAGTGGGTCATTGGCCCAGGTTGTCTTTGTCTACCTTCTGTCCTGGCACTAATAATAGTGGTCTTGCTCAACTGGCCACACTCATTTTGGTTCTTGTTGGATGTTGCAGCCCAGCAAAACCTGGTCCACACCCAGACACAACTTTCACATAGTCCAGCGGGAGTCAAGACCTAGTCTGGCCTGTTCTACACCCAACCTGGCTCTTACTAGTACCAGTGGGGGCTAGAGTCAAGCTCAGTGTGTCACTACACAGTCCCAGTGCACAACCACACTATTTCAATCTGCAGCCATGTACAGCCATGCCTGTTGCCCTTAATCCTACCCTTCTTTTCACCACTGGATACCCCAACCCAACCCATCCAGGACATCCCATTAGCTACACAGCAAGGCGTGACACCTTCTGCAGTTCTTGGGCAAGCCAGCAGAGATTGCAGTTTCACAAGGGTGAGGTTACATTGCCCCATAGATTCTGCTATCAGACCCACTTCTCTAACTCTTGTTCTCTCCTCCAAACCAATTTGATGTCATTCCCTACTTACATAAACATGTCGCGAACTTATCTACGGAAGTCCCTCAGCTGCAATTCCTAACCTGGGCATAAAAATTACAGGTCAACTCTAACTACCACCTGTGCAATCATTCATTCCCCTGTAAATCAAGACCCTCTAACCAAGAGGGTGCACTGCCTGGCAGCCTGATGGGCTTTGCTCAGCACCTTTGGCTTGGGCCCTTTGGTGGGGATGGGGAGTACTTCTTTGTATTTTCTAACTATATAACAAAATACAACGTTTTTGATGATTTTTACATTGGTGATTAGGGTGCAAAGGGTCAAGGGTTACAGAAAGTTGGATGAGACCATTTTCACAATCTGATTTTCCTTCTTGTATCTGTTGGAAAGGGGTAGAAAAGGGGAGAAGCCACACCCAGCCTCCCAACTGCCTCAGCACCCTAGGAAGGGGAACAACCACAACCACCTGACACTATCTCAGGATTCCCTATGTGGGGCATGCTCTGAGGGTCATGCCCTACAGGTTTTAATAGTTCAACAGTTCTGAATTACTGCTGATCTGGCCACTCCAAGCATGAGGAAATCTCTCCAGAATCCACTGTTTAGGTATTCACTGCCACCTGACCTGGTATTCAGTTGACCTGGGGACAGTTGATCAATTTGTTCTGTCTTCCATTTTCCGTTATGATCCCAGGTTTCCTCTGAAGTATCCAATGTACTGCCATGTCCATTATGTCCACCTGGATATGCTGTCAGCTGCTCTAAGCCACTGAGGAGACCAAGTTCTGGCACTTGCACTCCACAGTCAGACCATGGAACCTGCAGTTCTCTTCATGGTTGGGTTCTGAGTCTAGCAGTTCACTTGCAGGGATCACCAAAAATACTATCTGAAGTGACCCCAGGGCTGATTCTTGTGTGTGCTTTCCAATACAGAGTCCAGTACTGTTCATCACCCAATCAGCATATGCACATGCAGGTGGTTGTGATTACCGGATCAGTTCTGTCTCTATCCTTGTCTTCTACACATAACAATGCATGTTGCAGTCCAGCTCAATCCTGCCCACCATACGTATGGCCCTCACACAAATCAATTGGAGTTTCAGTCCAGTCAGAGCAACCCATGATAACCCCCAGCAGGCCTGCCCCCTGTCCTGGTTCTAGTGCCTGCCAATATGCACAGCAGACTGGTCCAGTCTGCCCCACATTCCCTTCAGCTCTCCCATTTGTCAATGGGCATTGAGGCCTAGATCAACCTGACCAGCCCTACTGTACAGCCACACATGCGCCAGCAGGTGCCACTCTATCTAGCCACGCCTACCCCAGTCCTGGTTCTTATACTCACCAATCAGAATTGCAGCCCAGAAGAAGATACACACAGTTTCGCTACAGGGTCCACTTCCACTCTCGGATCTTGTCATCTCTAGGTGGTTCTGCAATTTTACTTAACAGAATTTGCCCCAAGTGCCAACATCTTCCAGCTGATGCAGTGGCAAAGCCCAACCAACCCTGCCCACTCTGGCTTATGTATGCTCCAGTAGGAGCAGTTTTCCAGCCTAACTTCTCCCTGATCGAACTCCCATGAGATCAATAGGTACTGTATCCCTGACCGGCCTGATCTGCCTCCATCCCAGTTCTCAGGCTCGCAGGTGGGATTGGTAGTCCACCAGGGGAGCCCCCTACAGCTTCTCCTACCAGGTTTGCCCTACCTGGAATTGTCGAGTTAAAGGCAAGATGAAAATGCTTCCGTGGAGTGGGCATTTAGGCTAGTGTTTGATACTCATGTTCAGATGTTTCTATGTTGGAGTATATAGATTCCATGCCTAGCTCCAGTTCTTAAATTTACCTTCTTTCTTAGTACAGATCCTGGGAGAAAGTACTGAAAATTACAGGAACTGGATATTTGCCACCCTTAGGAGAAAAAAAGAAGTGTACTGTTTCAGGCTCAGTGCTTCTGCCCTGCTCCATTCAGTAGCTACAGGCATTAAAAGTAAACACAGTCAAGAACCCTTTCTCCCTCCTCCTGCTGCTGGCCCTCCTTTCTCTCTGTCTTAAATCCGTTTATTTTATTAAGTTGAAAAAATGCATTCTCACCAGTTGCAGATGAACTTAGTCTTGTTGACCTTACTCATTTAAGTAGGTATAGTGGCTTTTCTTCATGGGCTTATTTCATTTTCCATTGACTAATGGTATTGAACATTGCAGTTTCTGTACCATTTCATTTTTCTTTAGATTTATAAAGGGGTATACTTCAATCATTTTTTCATATATTCTGGATATTCAGACCCTTTTCATGTAATATGTTACATAAACATATATACATATATTAAAATATTCTAAAACTATGAATTCTAATCCTTTGCCTGTATAAATTATACATTCTATATTTCAACTATATTTTTATTATTTTCCTTTTAATTATTGGCAATAAGCAAAAAAAATCAAGTGGCATTAAATTTTGTTTTTCCATTTGATCTAGGTAGGATTTTTATAATTTATTTTTTTATGTATTAGTTTTATTTATTCTATAATACAGTTCTGTAGCTCTGGGATTTCCTTTCCTCCCTACCTAAAGCCCCTCGCCCCGTTGATTTCCCTTATATTATTGTAATAATATAGTCCTTCATAAACGGTCATAAGTCCATCATTCTGCTATTTAAATGTGTCTTGGTAGGTATGGACAATGGCAGAGTCCAGCATCCTATTTATTGTCAAGATACCATTAACAATTTCATTGGGAGTCCGTCTTTGATTTGGAAGTAGAGATGCACACTTCATTATATCTTCACATCTGGATATATATTGCATAGTTACTATTCTTTCCCCTCCAATGAGAATCCACAAAACAAATTCAGTAACATGAAAAAAACAGAAATGTACAACAATGTTTTTTGTATTTCTGAGGCAGCCCTGTAAACTATAAACTGCAAAAATGTTGATTGCTTTTGTGTACATGTTGAATTGAGCATTGTGTTATAAAGCTATCTCATGTGTTTTGCCTTAAAATTAATGGTCTAAAGCAATAATTTGCATCATGTAAATGCTTAAAATTATAATGTTTAACCTCCTTTTCCTTTAATGTCTTTATATTAAAAGTTTGCCTCATATGAAGTACAAAAATTGAAACACGCTGTGATATACATTCTGGTAATTCATGCTTTACCTCAATTTTTATCTTTTTTAAAAAATAAGGAAATTATGGATTAAATTTAAATATAGTTCCAGATTGCCACCATTTGTTTTCTGCGGATCCTAGTGGTTATTTACAATTCTAAACTCTTAGTTTACATGGATTGCAGTTTCTGCCTGGTAATATTTTCAGTCCACTTGCTTGATGAATTTTTTAATCATTCGTTTTAGTCCTTATCTGATGATGGCCTTTGCTCAGAAAATGTTTGTCTGAACTTCATTTAGGTAGATAAAGAAATCTTTGGTTTTTTTTATGCTTTATTTTTTTTTCTACTTCTTCACTGCTTCAAAGGTAATATTTCAATATCTTTTTTTCTTGCAGCTTCCATTGAATGTTAGAAAAAGTAATTGTAATTTTTCTTGTTAAATAATAACCCTATTTCCTAGAACTCTAGCTTACATTTCTCCCATAGCCATTCTCTGCTTCCCTTTTTTAGCTGGGTGCATAATTCATCTCTGTCTTTTCTCTTTACCCACATATTAATAATTGTCTTTTATAGTCAATTATGTAAATATGAGTCAATGTGAGTTTATTAGAAATGAACGGTTTTTTTCAATGATAGAATACGTAATGGGTTAAATCTTTTAGTTGCTTTATATGTTTAAATACTTTACCTGAAACGGTAAAAGGCCTTTATCAAATGTATTTCTTTTTGTCATGACTTAGGCAAAATTTATAAGTTAAAATATTTAAAAAATGTAAATGAACAGAAAGTTATCTTCAGTATGAGATAATAGTGATATAAAGATAGCATAGCTTTTAATTCACTAAATTAAGTATAATGAAGCAGCACAATGTGTGTACCTTGGATTTATCACAAGGGCTACAGATTGCTGAGGCACACATATCTTTTTCATATAGATATCCAAGGCAAGTGAGTATGAGATGAACAACTATGACCTTTTAAACCTGGCATTTTGAGCACTAGTAATTGTAGCAGGCACTTTGGATGCACATAATCATCAAAATACTATAAGATAGATTCTATCATTATTTATGTTTTACAAGTGTGGATTACAAGATGGTATTGATTAAGTAACCTGCTCAATGATTAAGACCTTGCCAAGAAAATCAAATTTATTGAATCCATATTATAAGCTTTTAATTCCATGTCATTGTGATAAAATTTTATTTATATAGTTCTTGATACTGTTTCACTGGGGATCGCAATTTGAAAACAAGACCTGCACTTTAAACCTTGCACACACAGACGCACACAAATCAACTCTAAATGAATCAAAAATACCTTTGGATAAAGCAATGAGGACATTCTGCCAGACACAGGTGAAGACAAAGGCAGCTTGGAAAATAACCCAGAAGCACAGTCGAGTAAAGCAAATGATAAACAAAACAGTTATATCAAGCCTAGCAGCTTTTTGCACTGCAAAGGAAATTATCAACAAAAGGAAGAGGCAGCCAAAAGATTGGGGGAAAGTATGTGCAAACTATGAAACTGATAGTGGCTTAGTATGCAAGATCTATAAAGAGCTGAATAAATTCAACAATAAAAAAACATGAACAGGCATTTTTTCAAAGCATGAAATATAAAATACTAGCACACACATGAAAACAGGTTTAGGATGACTAGACATCAGGAAGATGCAAATAAGAACCACAGTGTGATTCTATCTCACAAACCTAGTTAGATTGTTATGATTTAAAACTGTAAAAATAATGGCTGGCATAATGCGGAAAAAGTTATCTCTACACAGTGTTGCTAGGAATGCAATCTTATAAATCATTCTGGAAGATAGTATGGAAGTTCCTCAGACACCTAAAAATAGATCTAATATATGAGTCTGCCCAGCCATTTTCTCAGATATACTCCAAAGAAATGAAATCAGCATTTGAAAGTGCTATCTGAACTCTCACGCTTATATTACCTCAGTGGAATGAACCCTATGTTGAGCAACTGAAGGCTACATAATGAATGTGTTGTATATTCATGATAGAATATTACTCAATCATGAATAAGAACAAATTCAAATACAACTATAGATTGTTAGTGAAATAAGCTAGGAACACACATATCATATTCTTTCTTGTTTGTGCTATTTAACACAAATAAAACTCCTTCCTGTGACCTGTAAAAGTTGTAGAAAATGGCCCGGTTTCTTCAGCCCCTGTAGTCACATGGGAGACCCCCCCCCCCAAAAGTTCCTGGTTCCTGCCATCACATGACCTCCCCTGTGGCCACTAAACCCATGTGGGCTATGAGGTAACAGATGGAAAACTCAGTGTAAAATCTGCCTTTGAAGTAAAAATATCATTTTTTAAATGCCACCTTATAGACATGTGAGAAAATGATATATTGTAGTTTGATTATTATTTATACTGTTTGTCTCTATTCTTGTGGAATGGTGTGGTCAACATTACTGGTAGAATGATTTAGAGGATCATCACGCTCTAAATATTGATAAATTAATTAGTAAATATGTTATAACCAAAAAAGGAGAAAATAAGGGATGGCTAAAAGTATTACCATACTATTAGAGCTATGTCTTCTGAGTATGTGGCATTTATTCCCATTTTTATTAATAGATTTAAAAATTTGAAAAAAAGCACCAAGATTCTAACATGCACTTCACCAAGGGAAATTTAGAGAGATAGAAAATGGAATCTAAAATGCACTCCACATCATAAGTTGTCAAGAAACTCAAATTATACAATAATAAAACAATATTGTGCTTCTGTCAAATGGTCCCAATCTGAAAAACCGGCAGCACCAAATGTTGTAGAGTAAAAGGAACATGCACTCAGTGCTGGCGGGAATGCAAAATGATCCAGACACTTTGAAAGATAGTCTTTAAAATAAATAAAAATAAACTGAGCATTCTTACTATACAATCCAGTAACTATACTTTTGAGTGTTACTGAAGTAAGTTGAAAACCGCAGAAAAATTTACTGTAAATGATTTTACTTATATATTTTTTCCAAAATGTGGAAACAATCAACACTTTCTGGATGTTGTACATCGAGAAACTAAATGTCTTTTTTTTTTTTTTTTTGGTTTTGAACTGCAAAGAAATAAGTGATCAGGCCATGAAGTAAGTTCCAGTGAAATGACGATAAATTGCAAAGACCCCATCCAGTATAATCCTAACTTAGACATTCTGGAAAACTCAAATGTGAAAAGCTTGAAAACAAGATGTATATATTTGTACTATCCTATGTGATGTTCTAGTTATACACATACGCCATTATGTAATTGTACAAACTCATACAAATATCTTTATTTTTTTTTTAAAAGGTTTATTTTTATTATTTTTTCATTGGAAAGGCGGATATACAGAGAGGAGAGACAGAGAGGAAGATCTTCCATCCGATGATTCACTCCCCAAGTGAGCGCAACGGGCCGATACTATGCCGATCCGAAGCCAGGAGCCTCTTCCGGGTCTCCCACGCGGGTGCAGGGTCCCAAGGCTTTGGGCCGTCCTCGACTGCTTTCCCGGGCCACAGGCAGGGAGCTGGAAAGGAAGCGGGGCTGCCGGGATTAGAACCGGCGCCCATATGGGATCCCGGGCGTGCAAGGCGAGGACTTAACCACTTGTGCCACCGCGCCGGGCCCCAAATATCTTTATTAACATGCTCTTGGAAAGTCATATAACTAATGATCTGAAAAATAGAGTTGAAGAAAGTTTCAAGAGCTACTGTAAACATTTTTTAAGTGTATTCAGCATTTAGCTTATTAAGAAGGTATTTTAGGACCCAATACAGTGGCCTAGAGGCTTAAGTCCTTATGTTGAACATGCTGGGATCCCATATGGGCACTAGTTCTAACCCCAACAGCCTCGCTTCCCTTCCAGCTCCCTGCTTAAGGCCTGGGAAAGCAGTTGATGACAGCCAAAGCCTTGGGACCCTGCACCCATGTGAGAGACCTGGAAGAGCAATTGTGGTGCTGGCATTGGATCGGCTCAGCACAGGCCGTTGCGGCCACATGGGGAGTGAATCATCAGATAAAAGCTCTTCCTCTCTGACTCCCCTCCTTTGTATATCTGACTTTGCAATAAAGATTTTAAAAAATCTTAAAAAAAGAGGGTATTTTAAAAGAAATATTGTTTACATGTAAATCTTAGAACAGTAAATGGCTTTCAAAGCAAAAAACACAATCTTAGGTTATCAATAGATACAGAAAAATTATCAGAGCAGAAATGATTTGAATTGAATCTAAAAACATGGAAGCCAAACAAAATGAAGATGATTTTTCAGATGATAAACAAAATGGACAAACCTTTAGCCAGAGTAATCCAGGATAAAACTGAAATAAGCAAGGTTAGAAATACAAAAAAAAAAAAATTAACTGATTCTATTGGAAAACAAAATATCAAAAGAAGCTATCATGAACAGATAGGAAAACCTTGTAGAAATGAATAAATTCTAAGACACTTATGTTTACTAAGATTAAATCAATAGGAAAACCTAATCAGATCTATAGCAAACATCTAGGTTGAAGCAGTAATTAGAAGTCTTCCATCAAAGAAAAGTCTTGATATTTTTATTGCTGAATTTTATAAAAGGAGGGACTTACTCTAATGCTTTTGAAATTCTTCAGCATTATTGAACTGTTGAAACTCTGCCAAACTCATTTTATGAGGCCAGCACCGCTCTGATACCAAAACCAAAGACAAACGCAAAAGAAAAATATCCTTCATGAACAGATATAAAATTTCTCAATAGTATATTACAAATCTTTTTTTTAAACATTTATTTTTATTATGTTTTATTGGAAAGGCGGATATACAGAGAGGAGAGACAGAGAGGAAGATCTTCCGTCCGATGATTCACTCCCCAAGTGAGCGCAACAGCCGATGCTATGCCGATCCGAAGCCAGGAGCCTCTTCTGGGTCTGCCACTCGGCTGCAGGGTCCCAAAGCTTTGGGCTGACCTTGACTGCTTTCCCGGGCCACAGGCAGGGAGCTGGATGGGAAGCGGGGCTGCTGGGATAGAACCGGCGCCCATATGGGATCCTGGGCGTGCAAGGCGAGGGCCTTAACCACTTGCGCCACCACGCCGGGGCCCGTATGTTACAAATCAAATCCAACGCTCCCAGAGAATTTATAGGACTTAAAACCAATGTAGATAACAAATGGAAATGACTGGATTTAAAGTATTTACATTAGTACTCCTTTCAAAAACCTCATTAAAGTATATTTTCAAATAAGAGTTTTAATTTTTTTAATTAAAATGCTACAAAAATTAATATCACAAATGACTTTTTAAAAAGATTTATTTATTTTTATTGGATACTCAGATATATAGAGAAGAGGAAAGACAGAAGATTTTCTGTCTGATGATTGACTCCTCAACTGGCCACAATAGAGCTGAGCTGATCTGAAGCCAGTAGCCAAGAGCATCTTCCAGGTCTCACACACCAGTGCAGGGTCCCAAGGCCTTGGGCCATCCTGCTCAGCTTTCCCAGGCCACAATCAGGGAGCTAGATAGGAAGCAGGGCGACCAGGGTTAGAACCGGCACCCATATGGGATCCTGGCATGTTTAAGGTGAGTAACTTAGCCTCTAGGCCACCGTGCGGGGCCCAAGATTACATACTTTTAATAAGACACAGTAATCAGCATAAATCCTTTTTAAATAAGTGGCATATGTTCTTCTGATTCCATCAAAATAATTGCTGCAATGCTTTAGGACCAGGACTTTTCAGAAAAATCAGGTGTTCAGCACCCCAGTAGAAAATGGATTACCTAGTAGTCCAGCACGAAATGCATTCCTTCTTTCATTTTATTTGTTTTATTTTGCTTTGCTTTGTTTTTGTTTACTTGTTTTACTCAGTATCTGTGACTTTCGCCTTGGTTGTATCCGTGATATTACATGGGCTCTGGGCTTATAGAAATCTCAGCAAATTTTGAACAATCATCAAAGAAGCATATCAGCAAATATGCTTTAAATTGCAAAGCAAATTATTCATTTTAAGATAGTTGATCTTTATGTAATTTATATAATATTAAGTGTTATTCTATTAAAATGTTAACTCCTTTGTTAGGTCTTCAAAATGTTGTGTATCATGAGAAGTTATCCCATGCAATAAAATGTAGGATATTTGCGCATCTTTAGAAATTTCCTTTAGACCAATTTTGGATCAGGTCTGCAAAATTGAAAGCTATTAATACATTTTTTCTATTAGTCTTCATAATTATTTATTCTTGTTTCTAGGCAATGTATAAATGAAATATTTTAATATTTTTTCATGTATAGCTTTTTCAAAGATTGTGTTTATTTTTAAATTATGGAAAAGGAAAAATAGATCTTCCATTCACTACTACACTCCTTAGATGGCTGTAAGGGTCAGAGCTAAATCAAGCTGAAGCCAAGAGCTTCCAGATCTCTGACATGAGTTGCAGGAAACCAAGCACTTTGGATCATCTTTGATGCTTTCCAGAATCTGTTAGCAGGGAACTTAACTGGAAGCAGAGAAACCAGGACTGGAACTGGTACCCAGTAGGAGTCACAGGTTGTAACATTGCCCACATGCTGGCCCTTTTTGTGTAGTTTCTATTACTCAGCCTAATACTTAGAGTTTCATTCCTGTCCTTCCATTTATTATTGGTTCTTTCCTTTATACTTCTGAGTGTTGTTATACTGTACAAATATATCAGAATTTGCTTATCAATTCCCTTATGCATAACCACTTGATTGTTTTCATTTTTTGAACATGTGCTTTCAAATACCTGTGATAAATGTTTGAACATCATTAGAAAATTAAGTGTAGGGTTCTATTAAACTTCATGAGAAAGTACCACTATGATAATAAAATAATTAGGTTTTATACTAGAAATACTTATCATAACTCATTGATACAATAGTAATGTTGAATATTGTTCATATGATTTATGTCCACTTATAATCTTCTTTTATGAAATATCAAATACATTTTCCCATACTTAATCATATTTTTCTTATATTTGACCTATCATGCTTTTTTTGTAAAATTTGAATACGTGCCCATTGACACATTTATTTGCACCAAATATTGTACTTTAGTAAATGGATGGAATTACTTGTTCACTTTTATTTTTAGAATATTTGTTTATTTCGAAAGAGTTACAAAGAAAGAAATACTAATGAGTTAATCTGATTCACTCCCTAGATTGTCTGAATGATCCAGGTGAGGCAAACACAAACAGCTTCATCTGGGTCTCCCAAGTGAGAGTCTAGGGCCCAAATGGCTCAAGTATTTTAACTGCTTTCCCAGGGCTATTGTCAGGGAGCTGTCTCAGAAGTAAGGTAGCAGGGCCATGAACTGGCACCCACATAGGCTGCTGCCCCTCCCAGTGCCACTCCATGTACTCACTTTGTTTTTCTTGGGCCTCAGTAACCACGTGGGAGACCTGGATGGATCTTTTGAATCCCTGCTTTAGCTTGGCCCAGCCCCAGAAACTGGAATCACTTAGGGAGTGAGCCTGCTGCTTCTCACTCACTTTGTAACACTACATTTCAAATAAATGACTTGTTAAAAAAATGATATTGTGATGATAAGGTGCTATTAATGTTTATTGTTTAATAAAAGAATCAGTGTGTGTGGTGTGTGGCAGGGGGAGTTTAGAGAGTCATTTCACAAGTACCTGTAATGACTAAGGTTGGTCTGGGCTGAAATCAGGAGTGTGAATTCAATCCAGGCTTCCCTCGTGCGTCACAGTAACCCAATTATTTTAGTTGTCATCAATGCCACCCAGAGTCTGCCTCAGAAATTTAGATTCAGAAGGAGGAAGTAGTTATAAAACACAAGCCCGTCCTAGCCATTGTTAATTTTGATGAAATTTAATGACTTAATTTGACATTTTTAAATGAATGTTGCTTTTCACATCCAGAATGAAAATTTTGTGTAGCATGTAAGAAGCATTTGACTAATGCTAGATTTGAAGATATTCTTGTATATTTTCTTGTCTTTTCATTTAGTTCTACAATCTATATCAAATTAGTTTTGACTATGAAATGATATTAGAATTAATGATTGTTATTCTTCTACTGTACTTAGAATTATTTCCCTGTTCTTGATCGTAGGAGATTGTGTTCATCTTTTTGTATCTCTTTTCAGTATTTTCTACAGAATTAATTTTAGCATGATTGTCTCTACTCTTTTGTCTTTGAGTCTGTGGGTCTGTACTGTTAAGTGTCCTTAACTTTATTATCTCCTTTTTTTTAACTTACTAAGACTTTTCTGCTGAATTGTGGGTTATTAGTATTTTTTTTTTGAGAGAGAGATACCTTTCTTGTGGCTACCTGACCTTACCTAGACATTCTGTAAGAGCACAAAACGGGTTCTAATTATTATCTCATTTTTTTTCCTGCTGCCACTCTTCAGCGTGGCACTGTAAATGTCCCCAGAGAGAACTTCCTGAGCCCCTGGGGTCTTTAGCCCCTTGCATGAACATATCACTTCTTGCACTTGATGAATGCTTTTGATGAAAAAATAAAGTGTGATTGGCTTCATCTTGATTCTATAACTAAATCCCCTTGTGATTTCAATTCTTCATGCATTCCACGTGCATGATGAAAATTCGGCATAAGTTGAGCTGGTGTCTGATAATTCATTCGCTTGTGGCATTCATCATGATTTTAACTGTCAAGCCAGTTCTACTTCGTATAACATTGAGATCATTAATGTTATAGCAAGATTAGGCTAGATTAGTTTTGGAATGGTCTTTCTCCTTTTTCTGGAAGCCTCATACTGTTCCCTGAGTTTATATTCTATATTTAGAGGACATTATGTCTTCTAGGAACCATCCTTATAACCACAAAGTCTTGCAACAAAAACTGAATTTCATTATATCTTGCTTACTGGAATTCAATAAGCATGTTCCAGACCGAGAAGTCCCAAAGTGCAGGACTTGTTAGTTCCCTGTGCAGCACTTCTGAATAGGCCTTCACTAAAGCATTCAAGCATCTCAGCAGAGGTTCCTTTGGGGCCACCATGGGATTGCTATTTAACTGAGATCTATGGCACATACCCCTCATTCACGCCACCCTGCAAGATGAAAAAGCAGATAGAGAAGTACATATAGGTGTCCTTTAATGTCTCAAGTGTTGCACTTTTAATCCAGTCCCTTGTAAGAGCATAGTAAGTGACTGAACCACTTAGGTAATCTACCACCCACATGAGAAACCCGGGTGAAGCTCCCAGCTCCTGACTCTGGCCCGGACTTTGCGGTCAAGGGAGTGAACAAGCAGATGCAATTCATCTTTCTCTTTCTCTCTCTCTCTCTCTCTCTCTCTCTCTATATATATATATATATATATATGTATATATATATACATATATATATGTATATATATATACATATATATATGTATATATATATACATATATATATGTATATACACACACACACACCCTTTGTGACTCTGATTTTCAAATAAATAAACCTAATATTTTTAAAAAATTAAATCTTTTGTTTACATATGAAAAATAAACAAGAGGAGGGGAAAAGAAAATATAGATGTGTTTTGTTCTAGAAATGGCTATTTATTTTACAAGTAATTTTAGGTTCCTTTGCATCTTCAACTACCTATGATAGCTCTGATGCAATGTTATGACAGTGTTTCAAATGATTCAAAAGCAAGAATATGAATTTGAATGTGTATTTAATTCTAGTCGACTCTTCTTTTTTTATTCCAATTCTTTTTTATAATGTTTCTTTAGAGTGCTTTGTTGGGAAATGAATGCAAATGTAACTATTCCTTGACAAACATGTATCAATATCAATTTTAAAATGCATCGATATCTTTATTCCTGTCTGCTGGAATTAATTTATACATCACTATGCATCCAGCTTTTTGGCATCTGTGGATTCCAGATTCCTACATTAGCACATAGCATCACTGAGTTGGGTGCCATATGGCTGCCCATCTTTGGGCCAAGGTTTGATCAATCAGATGATGGCAGAATGACTCATGCCATTTTCAAGACAATGACTTGATGGCAAGCTAACTCACTAAAATATTTTCTTGAAGAAGAAGGATGGAGTATAAGTTATACGAAATGTAACTAGAACAACTTTTGTACTTAATGATTGTCTCAGAGACAAATTGCTAGAAACTTGTTTTAGCCTTAGGGAAATGTGCCTTCCAAAATTTTAACTGGTGCTGTGCTCATGTGTGTGACGAAAATTATTCTTCTTCAACAGTGGTGAGGGCTTTTATCCCCTGAAGTAGGGTATTCTGTTATGTGTCTTGTAGCAATCTGAGGAATGCAATGTTGCAGTTTAATGATTTGAAACACCAACAAAACTGTGAGGAAATATTTTGAAAGAGTCACTGATAATGAACTGAGGGTGTAGAAAGTATATCAAGGTATAAGCCAACATTCTTCTTCTGGCTCCAGTTCAAATTGTGTTATGATAATTCCCCACAAAAGAGTTAAGGCAGTTGTAGAACTAAACACAACAGCACATAATAAGTAAGGTTAAAACACATGATAGTACAGAAAAGGAAGCAAATTGATTAAAATAAACCTGAAGGGGGAGTTAAGTATTTAAAAAATGAAATAGTTCATTAGATAATTAAGCTGCCCCTGAGATTATTACTGACTATATCAAAGTGGAAAAAAACTTAGCTAGACAATCTGAACTTTGCTGGAAATTATGCATGATTTAAAACAATTAGGAAAATCACTGTCTTTTAATTCTGGCATTTGAGAAAAAAAAAATAAAACATGTCTTAGACTTCATAAAGATTCATATCCAGACTTAACAACAGTTTTGCACAGTTAATGCAGCAATTGTGCAAAGCTGCCTCAGAACAAGAATAAAAACCCGGTGGAATTTTAAAAAAATAGTTCAGAAGATAAACCTTATATTGGGATTCAAAACTCGGTTTGCTGAAGTGTCCTGGTTTGGATTTATGACCAGATCATAGATAAGTATATTGCAGGAACTCCATTATAAGTGCTGACATTTGAAATGTATTTCATAATAATGAATAAAAATGCTTTGTGATGTTAGCATGTTCATGTGCGATAATTCTCCACTTTAATATTTTAGCAGTACTAATGCTAATAAAAAGGACTAACTGGACATAGTTTTGTGTTCATATTCCAATTGTGCAACCATAGAGATATTATTTTCTCAGAAGAAAAATTATTTTTCAAAAAAATTTTCTGTAAAGCTGCAATATATTTTAAAATTTTTAAATTTAGCCACCATGTTGGTGGGCAGAGTTCAGGTTAGAGTGGGTGAAGGCTCAGTTGGCTGAATCTCCCAGCTGTGTGCCTGTGGCTGGAGGAATCTGGGCTGGGCCAGGTTTGCTGCTTGAGATTCTAGCTCTGTACATTGCTGCCAGGCAGTGGGCAAATCCTAACCTTGTACGGGCCCGAGGTCCAAGGAATTTTCTTTCTATAACATCCATGCTGTGGACAGATCTCAGGTGGCTCTGAACATGCTCAGGACCTGCCATGTTGGTGGACAGAGTTCAGGTGAGTCTGGATGGAGGCACACGTGTCTGAATCTCCCAGCTGCATGGCTACAGGTGGGGGAATCCATGTCAGTCATCGCAGGCACCAGAGATAACAGGCCAGGACCACAGGTTTCCTAGCAGTGCATTCTGGGAACCTGGGGAAGCCGACTTACAGGGAGTCTGGGAAATGGCACAGGTGGGAATGAGCAAGGAACTTAGGCTTCATATCCAGGTGAGGAATGACTTCTTTGCAATTTTCATGGAAAAGGCCACTCTACTTTAAGGGTTACAGAATGTAGCTCATCAGTGAGTGTCAGAAAAGGGAACGGGTACTGTGAGGCTGGACATGAAGTCAAAAAATACGTGAATGAATCAAGTCTGTGGGTAGAATCAGCAGGTTAGTGTGTGGTCTCACATGCATGGAACAGCGATCTCCATTGGCACATGCAAGGACTGTGGCTAGGAATAAGCCTGATTGGGGAGCTAAGGGAACACCCTGGTTGGGCTAGAATTCCCACTGATGATTGCAAAAGCCGAAACAAAGTGCATTGTCCTGGGCTGAGCATGGTTACAAACTCCCTCTGCATGGGTGTGGCCAGGAACTGGGGACAGCCGGGCTGGGCTAGACCTCAGCACCCTCTGATACTCATGACAGTCAAGGTGGGTGTAAAATGGCTGGGCTAGGTCTTGGCTCCTGCTGAACCATGTGAACTCTATGTCTGGGCATGGACCAGGTGTGGCGGGGCTGCGAGACACCCACCAGTAAGAACTGGAAAGAGTATGAGCAAGAACACTACTCCTGCCAAGACAACAGGTGTACAAATTCAACCTGGGCACCCACCAGTAAGCACCAGATCTGCCACTGGAAGAGATCAGATAGAGAAGCTTAGTGAACTCCTTTGTCAAATTGCAGTCCCCGTAGGTAAGTGCAAGAACCAAGGCAAGGAGCAGACTAAGTCAGACCAAGTTACAGTACCTGCCAGCCTACATGTGGGTTAGGTCAGAGGTGGGCCAGGCTGGGCGAGTTCATAACATCCATTGACAGATCCAAGAACCAGGATGGGGTGCAGGAGGGGCCAAACTGGGCTGCATCCCCAGCCAGTTCACACTTGAGCCAGGACTGGGGGCTGCTGAAGCACCCATTGGTGGATACTGAGGAAAGATGAGCCATGTCAGTGTGGTGAAGATGGGTGTTGGATCCGTGAGCCCCAGGGATGTGGAGGCCCTTGGGTCTGCCAGTGAGGTGAGTACTGGATCCTGTGTTACGAGGTCCAGAACCCTGAGCTTACTGGTGTGTTGTGTGTTGGATCCATGAAGTCAGGGGTTGGGTGGGGCCCTCCTGTCCCAGGTCCCTGGGTCCACCCTCATGATAGGTGCCAGGTCCCTGAGCCTCAGGAATGGGGATTTGGCGTGTCCCAGTCACATGGTCTGGGTCTTAGACCTCATTATGTGGTGGATACTAGATCCATGAGTCCCCAATCTGTGGGGGTCTGGAGGTCTCTGGGTCTCCTGACCCAAGTCTTAGGGACTGCCAGCATTGTAAGCACTGGGTGTGTGAGCCTTGGAAATGGGGTTTGTTGTGGATTCTGGGTGAAATGATCTGGGTCCTTGGGCTTGCGTGTGTTGTGTGTTGAGTCTCAGGGTTTTTGGGTTTGATGGGCTTTGGTCTCAGGGTCCAGACACTAGGGCTCACCTAAGGGATGAGTGTTGAGTCTGTGAGCTCTGGAAGTCGGGGGTCCAATAGGCCTGGTTCTCTGGGCCCAGGTCCTTAGGCCCTGATGCATAGTAGGTGCTGGACCCATGAGTCTCAGGGATGTGGGGTCCAGTAGGACATGGTTCTCCAAGCTCAGATTCTTACGACTACCTGCATAATGGATGCTGGATCCATGAACTCCAGGGATGAGGGCCCAGCAGGTCCTGTCTCCTGGCCCAGTTCATTGATCCTGTCTTGTATGGGCTGGGTTGTGAGCCCTGGGTGTGGGGACACCAGCAGGTCCTGGGTCGCATGAACCAGGCCCTAGGGCCCACCTGCATGGGGAGTGCTGAATCCATGAGCCCCAGCGTTATGGGTTCCAGAGGGGCCTGATTCTCCTGGCCCACATCACTGAGCCTGCCCATGTGAGGTGAGTACTGGCTGGGTCCATGAGCCCTCAGGGTGGGGATCCAGTAGGTCTCGGGTCGCATGGCCCAAGGACTTGGGCCTTACTGCACATTGGGTGTTGAATCCATGAGCCCCAGGGGTAGGAGGTGTGACTTGGCCCATGTAGTTTGGCTCAGGTCCTTGAGCCTACCTATGAAAACTGATCCTCCTCAGGGTAAAGGATGGAGTTCTGGATGGCAGACTATGGTGCACATAGCGGACATGGTAACCCATTGGGGCCTGCAGAGGACATCTGGTACCTTTGCAGAGAAGGGTGAATAGAACACATGGACAACAACTTCAGTTGAATGATATCAGCACATACCTGGGCGAATGGAAACTCTAAGGTCAATTATGTCAGCGAATGAACATTGGAAAGGATTCCTCATCTTTAGATTGGTGACTCAACCGTATTTCAGAACTATTGTGCCTACTTCGGCAGAACATTTGAGCATGCGCTGCATCATGACCCTGCCTTTTCCCATTCTTGGGTACTAGGATGGTTGGGAGTCTGGGTATGATCTGTCTTATTTCCTCTCTCCCCTCAGAAATGGGAAGAGGAAATGGAAAGCTTGTAAACGGCGATCACTTCTCCCTAATCCTAGATCCTTCCCACCCTGATTGACTAAACATCATCTAAAATAATAACAATAAATTTTAAAATGTATCTGTAAATTTACCATATAGTTCCTCTGATTCTTTAAGTGCTATATCAGAAATGCTTTTTCAAAGGACAATGATTTGAGGAAAGTTTCCAAAATAGGATCACCTAATAAATAGTTATAGGTGAATTTGCTTGAATTCCAAGAACTGCAATTAGCAGACAGAAAGAATTATGTGCACTTACATGTAACATCTCTACTCCTTTCCATTCTTTCCTGTCACTTGATTCCTCTAAGAAAAGGTGCTCTGAACTTTCCCATACTACCAGAAAGTTTTAATTGAAAACAAGAGTGCTAGGCTGAACACAGCTTCAGCAGATTCCCAGTTAAATTAGAAGGGGCTTTTCGTTTAAGTCCTAGTGTTGATATGTCACCGTGCTCTGTCACTTTGAAAAGCGATAGTGCTTTGTTATCAGCGCTGAGTCCTGGCAGGCTCCTGATGTAGACTTAGACTCAAATAGAATGCCAGAATGATGAAAGCACTGCTTACCTTTAAAAACCTCCAGGCCATGGACACGGGCAGAGGTGCTGACATATTGCTCTGTCCAAGCCCAGTGGGTCCCATAATCTTTTACCAATCATTTTTGGCATTTCAGATTGTAAATATGAAAACAAGTGATGGTTTTCAAGAGAAGCATGAATATTACTGATTCTATTAGATGCATGCCATCCAAATACTTTATTTCATATGCAAATAACTAATAATGAATCATTGCTTTTTAAAGTACAAATTCTGGTTAGGAAGTACTTAAAGAAGGAATATCATCACTGGAAGATTCAAAAGGGAAGCAAACTTGCTAGGAAAGATTTTTGAACAAATGATGTTTGTGTGCTAGACACAACCAACCAGTGAGGAGGGTGCTAGAATTGGAAAGATAGACAGTTCCTGTCCTCACCCAGGGAGAGCCATATGGAGATAGATCATTATAAAATAATGCAGCAAGTGAAATATTATGCATAGAATATTACTGAAGCACAAAAAGCAATTATCTTGATATCTCTTAGGAAGGGAGTTGTAGAAATAGTGCATGTCCAACCAGTACCCTTGTTCCTAATTACTAGATCAGCGAATTCCATGTATGGCTGAATATTTATATTTGTATGATATTACCTTTCTTGGCTAGGAACAAGATTTCTTTTAGGAACAGTTGAGTGCACATATTCAAATAGAGAATCTTACAGGACAAGTGGAAGGTGTGTTTTGGGATGTAGCACTGCAATTTCCTCTCACCTCTATCTGCAGTCCCTGTGCACTCACACAAAGTTTAGCTCTCTGTGCACTGAAGTGTCCCAGTCTTTTTTGTCCTTGACTTCACAGAAAGGAAATTCCTACTGAAAATGCTTTTCTTTAGCATTTCAAGGCTTTAATGTGAGCTTGGTTTCTGCTCAGTGTGCTTCTAGATATTAAACTCTAATGGAAACAATCAGCATGTTGCTGCAAAGTTTCTGTAAAAGAGTATACATTGTGAAAGGAAAATAGATTTTTTTAAAGATTGAATTATTTATGTGAAATTCAGTGCTACAGAGAGGGAGAGAGAGAAAATGAGAGATGAATTCACCGGCTGACTCCTTAGATGGCCAGATGGCCTGGGTATGTAGCGGCTGATGCAAGGATCTGCTGATGGCGTGTCATATAGTTTCAGGGAACTGAGAAGCTGGGTAGCATTTCCTGCTTTCCCCAATCCTGTAGTGGTGACCCGGACCAGAAATGGACCAGTCACGATACAAAGCCAACACGTGCAATACCAGTGTCACAAACAGCTCCTTTATCCACTTGACACAATGCTGGTCTCCAAGGAAAACTGTTTTAATAACATTTGGTGTTTTTGAAACTTAAATCTTTTTAGTGTATCTGTATATTGTTTCCAAGGTTCTTTCCCCTATAAGATAGTTTTTTGTTTTGGTTTTGGTTGTTTTCTTTGGTTCTGTTTTATTGCATTTTGCAACACAGCAGTGTTATTCCAAAATGTAGGAACTGGACATTAGTTTTCCATAGCAAATCCAAGCACTAACATATACCTGAAATTGTAGTGGTTGTATAACCGTTCACATGACTTGAGTGTTATACAGTTGTTTCATGGTGTACTATTATTTCTAATCCACAGCCTCTAAAATATTGAACTTGTACCTAAAACAAACATGTGGACTCAAGGGTGAATACAACCAAATGGATGCTTCCATTAATGTTTTACACTTTACCTGCTAATGTTTTTGTGTGCCGTAAATCTGTTACGTACAATAGGATAGAACTTACTGATTATATTTACAGTTGTTTCACAGCCTGAACCAACAGTAACCATTTAGCATATATTTGCTAAATTAACAAATAATGTCCTTTGGGGCTGTGAGTAATGAAGAGACTTTGCATTTCATTAAAAATACTTCAATTCCATGCAACTTGTCATATCTAATTCAATTTTCTTTTGTATATATAATGTGCATTATACATATAATCTATATGGAGGACCTTGATAAGCAGATATAGAGCAGTATGAACTATCATAGGGCTCCAGGGAGGCAACAAAAACTGTACTTCTGGCATTACTCTGGTAGCAGATATTCTATTTTCTCCTGCAAAGCAGCAGAATATATATATTTCTCCTAGACAAAATGTAGATATCAAATAAAGGGCAATGTTGTTTTACAATATTATTTATGACCTGAACTTAAAATACAACCTGTTCTTGGCAGGTATCTAAGATTCACAAATGTGAATATCATTTAGGTGCTAACTCTTATTAAACTGTCATTTCCTTTGCCAATTGTATTACCACTTGATCTTACTTCCTCTCCTGATCCCAGCAGCAGGTTTAAGCACTGAATGGTAAGGGAGTGAGTAACTATTCCTCTGTCAGTGAAGTCGAATGAGAAATGGAATGGCCTTTGATGCTGCTGTGGAAAGAATTGAGGCTAAGTTTGGCAAATAAATGAGAGTATGTTACAGTGTCCTCATTCTTTCACTATTGTGCAAACAATACTCTTAAAATGTCAAACTGATTGTAAGAGTGTCTTATAATATCTCTAGTCATATTTTATATAGAAACACTAACAAGTTGTAGCTGTCAAAATTATCCTTCTTACTAGGCAAAACAGCTAACATAGCAGCAAGATGCATGAGATCAGCAATTTACAGAGAGCTACTCTTTGCTTCTATTTTAAAATTATTCAACCATTCAAACTACGTATTCACAGTTATTCAGTGTGTGTCGGTGTAGAGGGAGGCTTAGCTAGCAATTGTATCACAATTTGGAAAGCATGACCTTTGAAATATTTTAAAGAAGAATTGTTTATTATGAGTCATTTCATCTCAAGATACAATCAGAACAGAAGAGATGAGTGTAGACAAGGGCATTTTTTTTTCCAAGTCATATTGATTAAGAAGAGAATTCTCCATCTGGCTTTTTCAATTCTGTCTTTGCCACAAAAGTATGCACGTATTAGTAATTATTTAACAAAATAGATGCCATCATCCTCTGCTATGAATTGAAAATATTTTCATGAAATTGCATAGTTAGTAACTGAGAGAATATCATGATTAACATTAAGGTAAATTTCTAAGTGCAAAGAAACAAAATTGAATTAGGTATGACAAATTGCATGAAATTGAGGTATTTTTAATAAAATCTGAAGACATTTCAGATAGTCAAAGATATTAAGGGATAATACATTTGAATAATATGTAATACATTTGAGAAATAGATAACATTAATTAGGCAGAAAAAACTTAAAAGCAGTCTGAAAATAAAAGCCCACACAATATCAAACTATAACAGGAAACCCTTGGTAAAATCAAAGGTAATGATTCCTTTGATTATTCTGATAAAAACTGAATATCAATGTTATATAAATAAAACCATCATTTCCATCTTATTGCTTAGATCTGAGCATTGTGGGCCTGCTACAAAGGCTCAATCACCCACTCCTCCTGCAAGCATCAGCATCATATATGGGTACCGGTTCACATCCTGGCTGCTCCACTTTTAATCCAGTTCCCTGATGGTGGCCTGAAAGAAAATCAAAGAGTGACCCAAAGCAGCAAAGGGTGACCCAAATTTTCATCATTCTGCACCCATGTGGGAAGCATGGGAAAGTTTCCTGGCTCCTGGCTTTGGGTCAGTTTAGCATGGATGGTGTGTTCATTTAGGGAGTGAACCAGTGGATAAGACATCTTTCTCTGTGTATATTCTTACTGTAAATGTTTTAATACATCTTAAAAAGGAAAGAAAGGCATCACACCGGACCATTAACCTAGAAATAACTTTTTTATTCACTCAACTGTGATTATTTATGTATTTTCAATAGATTTGATATCTGGGCTGTTTGAAACAAAGAAAGTGAAGAATAATCTGCATAACTAGCCTCATTCTATGAAGACAAAGAGTCTATAAAATAAGTAATAACAGTGCTGTATATTTCGGAGGAAAAATGCTTCGAGAAACTGCCCATTGGCTGTATACAGGTGCTGGAAGAGTCCATATCCATAAACCAAGCCAGGGATGCTCAGTTGAAATTCCTCATTATTGTTTCCATCCAATCTTTTAAGAAATTGTTCATTGATGGTTATTAAGCAACCAAAGGGAAGAATGTGGTAACAGAATATTTACATACTCATACAATGGCTGTTTAACTGAAGTCTCACCAGTTCATAAGGTTACACAGACTATTCCATGTTATTGTGGCCCTGATTATTAATATTATAAATATTGTTATAAATATTGTTTTCTCACTGCACCAAGGAGCTCATATCTATTCTTCACTAAAAAATTGGCTGCAAGGTTGAAATGAGAGACTTACTGGAAGCAAATCACAAATTATCCTTCAGTTGAAACATTTGTGACATCCTCTCCTGCTTTTCCCAGGAACGTTAGCAAAGAGTTGGCTTAGAGATAGAACAGTCAAAAGAGAAACTGGTATCTGGTTTTGCCGGAATCCAAGGCAACAGCTGTATCTGCTACACTGCAGTGTTGACCCTTAAAATTTAAATTCTTTATGGGCAAGAGCTACGTACAGATTTTATTTCATTAATTTCCCTCTATGTAGGGCCTACTATAGGATCTGGCTTATGGAGGATCTGGCTTATATTATTTTCTTCCAAAAATTTTATATTTTCAATAGGAAAAGATTCTTGGGTGGTAGATTTTTAAAAACTATTTTCTCTGGTGTGTTCATATGTAAACAGTTTCTGGCAAAAGTTCTTTATCTGTATTCATTTGTTAGTGGTTTTTGTATTATATATGTCAATGTTTTCTCTTTATAATTTTCTTTCAGCAGTCCCTTTATGATGATGCTTAGGGTAGTTTTTCTGTTTTTATTCTGCTATAGATTTTTTTTGTATTCTTAAATTTTTGAACTAACTTTTTTTTTCCTAAAACTTGGAAAATTTCTTGGCTATATTTCTTGCACTATTTTATTATTTTTCTGTGCCTCCATTTTCAGAAATCCTGAAACATAAATCATTGCTTCATCTCAGTTTTTTTTTTCCCTTAAGTTTTCATAGGGCAGATTCTAGGAATCTTTAGGCTACAATTAAATTAGCTTCTAAACCTGAGCAACGTCCTCAGGATTTTCCTGGTAGCTGACTTATTGTGAAGTCTTTGACTTGGACTTGTGGAAACATGACTTATTTCCAGTTCTGTGAGAGTTTGAAACTTTTCTGTTCCTTTCCATGTAGTTCTTCGACTGGTCCTAGTTTTCTCTTAATAATATGCACAGCAGAACTCAGTGGAAGGATTTATGAGGTCTAAAAAGATTCATAGTGTACTCAGTATCTGCCTCTGAGTCTGTCCTGCTAAAACCTAGAACTTCTCAAAATTTGGACTCTATTTTTTACCAAGGTAGAGAAGGGTGGATTCTGATTATGGTAATGTTCCTCCACACAGTAAATTGGTGTAATCAAATGGCGTTTTTGGTTAAATTGTCTCAAGGACTATAGTTTGTGAGCCTCGTTTCCAGTATCTGCACAGGGTGTGCTGTGTTGTGCTTGTATAGACACTTAATCAGGACAGTCTTTGGTGTTCCATCCTAGCCAGACGATCCAGTCTGATCTGACACTCTGAGTTGAAGGATTAGCAGAGTGTGCAGCAAGATGTCAAAGCACACAGCATATGATTTTACATGATATATCCTGTCTATTTCTGCAATCATAATTATAGATAGTCTATATTTTGGCAAAGAAGAGTGATTTGTTTGGAATTACACGTTTATAAGAGATATTTTATAGATGCAGGCAATTAATTGTGTTAGAAAGAATTTTAATTAAAATAATTCTGATAATTGGCTACAAAATAATGGAAGAAGCTTATTTTGATTTTTTCCCTAATAATTTCAACAATTAAAGTTGTTCCTGAAAATATTATTTTCCAAAGCAGTGACATTTGGTTCCAAGCATTTGTTCCCACTGAGGAAAGAGTGACATTGCACTACAATAAAGGCCCACAATTCAAATGATGTCTAGACAGGAAGCTGAATTCTAAATGTCCCTTTTCCTTCCTATTACTCACTGTTGCATGCAAAATGCACCTTTGCTTTATGCTCAATAATTATTTTAGGTTTATTTAATTTTGTAAAAATAGCAGATTTACAGAGAAGAAGAAACAAAGAGAAAGATCTTCCAGTGATTGGTTCACCAAGTGGCTGCAATGGTCGGAACTGAGCCGATCTGAAGCCAAGTACCTAGAGTCTCTCCAAGTCTCCCATGTGGGCTCAAGGTCCCAAGGACTTGGGCTGCTCACCACTGCATTTCCAGAACACAGCTAAGAACTAGATAGGAACTGGAGCAGCTGGGAACAAACTGGCTCTGTGTGGGATGCTTGCCCTTTAATGTGGAAGATCAGCCTGTTTAATCACAGTGCCATTCCCTGTGCTCAGTAATTTGCATAGATTTTCCAAAAGAACGTATAGACAATATACTATAATATAAAGAGACATGATTAATTTCAACATAACATAAATTGTTAAGGACAAATTAAATCCATTTTATAAGAAGAAGTAAAATCCAGCGGGCACAGGTTTATCTCCTAGCAGCCTCACTACCCATCTGGCTACCTGCTTGTGGCCTGGGAAGGCAGTAGAGAATGGCCAAAGTCTTGGGACCCTGCACCCGTGTAGGAGACCCCGAGGAAGCTTCTGGCTTGTGGATTTGGATCAGCTCAGCTCTGGCCATTGCGGCCATTTGTAGAATGAAATAGCAAGCAGAAGGAAAATCTTTCCCTCTGTCTTTCCTTCTCTCTGTAAATCTGACATTCCAGGAAACAAGTAAGTAAGTGAGTGAGTGAGTAAGTAAATAAATAAATCCATTTTATAAAACAAAGCAGTGATTGAATTCTGTCAATTCATACATGTACACAGATAAATGATTGAATGTGATACTAAATGATATTTGCTACAAACCATCAATAGTTTTCACAGGTTTGCTTATTAAATACTTTATTTACTGTTATAAGGTGAGGATATCAAGCAAATGTAAAATCATAAGTTTTTATCAAAGGCATGCTGAACTTTCTGTGGTTCACTGAAAGATAAGTTTTTCAGTACACATAATAATGAAAATTAAATCATAGTAGATAAGTCGATTTCTGAAGCATTACAAATTGGTAGATTTAGGTTTATCAGAAATCATATAGAACTAATCATTAATTATTCTAAGGAAGTTAACTAATTTTATATTTAAAATTTATGTATTCATATTGCAAAGTTAGAAATACAGAGAGGAGGAGAGACAGGTAAATCTCCTGTGCATTGATTCACTTCCCCAGTGGGCGCAATGGCTGGAGCTGTGCTGATCCAAAGCCAGAAGCCAGAAGCCAGGAGCCTCCTCTGAGTCTCCAGCGCAGGTGAAGGGTCCCAAGGCTTTGGGCTGTCCTCAACTGCTTTCCCAGGCCAAGGAGCTGGATGGAAAGTGGGGCCACCAAGACTAAAACTGGTGCCCATATGGGTTTTCAGTGCATTCAAGGCAAGGACTAGCTGCTAGGCTACTGCGCTTGGCCCTAATTTTATGTTAAATACATTTGGGAATGTCACAAGTATTTTAACACATTCTAAGTAATCTCTTATGCTTTTTTTTAACAACCATGTCCAGTGTAAGCACACATCACTGATTTAAGGTGACACCATAAGATCTGTAATAATTTATTTGGACATAAAAGCCCAGTCCAATTATAGGTCATCTTTGGGCATATGCTTCTGAGAAATATTCATCATTCGGCAAGGTTAGACTGATCACTAAAAACAAAAATTCTGTGAGAAAACTGTAATTAATGCTTTAAAATATTTTATTTAAAGTAATTCTAATTATGAAGAAGGATACTGTTTTTTATCTTTAAAATGTATAATGCCATTGGACAACCACTAAATTGTTTTGTATTTAATCAATGTAACCAATTGATAGGTACCACATAAATGAAAGAAACTTGTGTCCATTTGTATCCCAATACATGCTAAAAGTATTCATCAAGGTAATGTTTACAGTTTGAAATAAGAAATAAAAAGTGCACATACACTTAGTACAATGTATAAGTCATAAGACTATCATTACAGCCTCATAATGCAGCAATAACAGTAACACACTCAACTCTTACTAACAAATATAAATGGAGCTTAAAAGACAAGCTGTTGGGGCCCGGCACGGTGGCGCAGTGGTTAAGGTCCTCACCTTGGACACCCGGGATCCCATATGGGCGCCGGAGTCATCGGACGGAAGATCTTCCTCTCTGTCTCTCCTCTCTGTATATCCGCCTTTCCAATAAAAATAAAATAGAAATCTTTAATTAAAAAAAAAAGACAAGCTGTTATATATACTGTAATTTCTTAAGTTTAAAAAACAGGGAAATCTAAACTTTATTCTTAAGGATGTATACATCACTAAGTGGTACAGTGGAAGATGAAATCAAAGAGGCTAAGGAAATTTTTGTTACATTATTAAGCTGAGACTCTTACAAAGCAAAAAAGATGGGAAAATGAATGCCAAGGAACCTACAAAGGCTAAGGTAAGGAATGTCTTCTTTAGGGAGGAACATTTATAAACAACCAAGTTGAATGTGATATACTTGTCCCTATGTACTCATGTTTTTCAGAGTTAACAAGATGTTTATAAAAAATAAAATTTCTGAAATGTATTAACTTGCAATATTAGTTATGCAATTGGACACATCAATTTTTTTTTCTTTCAAAAAAAACATGTACTGAGTAGTGATGCTGTGATCAGTGCTATTTCTCTTTGCATATGGAATCACCATAAATGCAAAGTGATGCAGAATCCTACAGCTATAATTATACAAAACATCTTCCTACGTTATAGTCATAGATAAGACAGTTAACCAATTTATCTGCTTTCAACACTTTTTAGAATGTTAAGGACAAAAATGACAGTTTTGCCTGAAATTTCGGCCAAATCAAACTTATTCTCTCTATCCCAGAGAGTGCATACTACTGTGTGCATGCCTTCCCCTGAGCCAATAATCATGGATTTTCAGTTGTTCTCCACTCTGTGACTGCACTGGGGGCAGGAATAGGCATGGGAAAGAGTGATGATGGATCACCCAGCTTCCCATGCCTGTTCCTCTCATTCTCTGTGGCTTGCCACCTGCTAATTGTGATGAGCAGCTCAGAAGTCTCCTCTGGTGACTCATGGAATTTCAAGACTCTAAAATCAGCAGGTATTCTCCAAAGCTGTCTGTCAAATTTGAAGGCACATTCTGAGAGATTTGCCACCTGCAGCCACCCTACGAGATGCAGATCCTGCTGCACCAGCAACACCACACACGTGTAAGAGGGCTTCCAAGAGACATGGGTGCTTCAAATCAATATCAAGGCCTTTGCCCCCTATAGCAGCTGAAGCCTTAGCTCCAGAATATGCATCATATATATGTATATTTTTAAGGATTTATTTATTTTTATTGCAAAGTCAGATATACAGAGAGGAGGAGAGATAGAGAGGAAGATCATCCATTTTACGATTCTCTCTTTAAGTGACTGCAACAGCCAGAGCTCAGCCGATCCGTAGCCAGGATTCAGGATCCTCCTCTGGATCTCTCATGCAGGTGCAGGGTCCCAAGGCTTTGGGCCATTCTTGACTGCTTTCCCAGGCCACAAGAAGGGAGCTGGATGGGAAGTTGGGCTCCTGGGACTAGAGCTGTCACTGGTACAGGATCCTAGCATGTGTAGGATGAGGACTTGAGCCACTAGACCACCATGCCAGGCCCCAGAATAAACATCCTATATTGATGCATGTATCTGACCTGTGTCTACCTGTACCCAGTACCTATGCCCTATCTGTAAATACAGGAATACTGCTTCTTCAATACTCATCTCTTCCTACAATAAAAAGATGTATATTTTCACTATTCAGTGAGTCATGGTTTTAGAAAGGATTCCTCGTTATCTCACTTGCTGCAATCTTGCTACTCTGAGAATGGAATTCTGCAGCAAGCCCTGGGAAGGCTGAGCAGGGAGGGGGCAACAGCTGGCCAAAGCTGAAATCCTCATCACAACAGGTGTCACGTGCTTCCTGCAGCAGTGGCAAGACAGGGTGGGCTGTCATGGGGGTGCGCAGCAGGGAGTGGGAAAGCTCTACCCTGTGTGTCTTTCGGGGCAGAAGGACATGTAGTGTTGCCAAGATATAGCTCTTTTACACCTATCAGAAATAGTTGACTTTCTACACCTGATTTTTATAATTGGTTCTGCAGAGATTAAGCATTTCTCTTCATGCATAGTTACAAAGTAACCCACGATTTCACCTTTATTTTAACAAATGCATTTGTGATAATTCACCCATATGTTGCCCTCCTATCTTGCTATAAATAACATAATTCCCTCAAATTCACAAGGAAAACAGCACACTGATGCTGGTGTATCTTCCATTTAGTCTGTGGAACATCACTTCAACCATGAAGCTGGGTGTGATTCATTTGTATTTTTATCATTTTATGTTAGAAAATGAATATCTCATTTCATACTGCTGCTGATAAAGTAATGAACATTAATTAAAGCTAACAGTAAATTAGGATGTGGGGAGAAAAATTACAGAAACACTGGCGTGTGATATGTTTGAAGCTAAAATCAGAGAAAGGATCAGACTTCCAGATCTTCCATATAAACTCTGTGCATGATATTCAATTTCTGTAACAATTTCTAACTACCGAAAATCCTCCCAAAAAGTATTAAATTCATTTCCAAATAGTAGTAAGTAAATAGAGAAAAAGAACGTTTCTATAATCCTTCAGGGGCACTGTGGGATAATATACAACCTCTTAGAAAAGAGAAAGCTTTTGTTTAAGCAGAAATAATCTGTAATAAATGTTATGTATTCTGCGGGATATTTGGATGATTTAAATAACATAGCCCATGAAAAGCATTTAACGATTTTAAATGGTAAAACAGAATAAATAGTACCATCACTAATATTAATACACCCATTATTTTGAAGTTACTGAAATTGAGTAATTGTATGACTGTCAATTTTTGAAGCTTCCTCCAGCTGATATTAAAAATTCCAATGCTGTGGCTGGCATTGTGGCATAACTTGTGAAGCCACGCTATGTGGATCTTGTGTGGGCACTGACTCGGGATGTGGCTGCTTGCTTCTGATACTACTCCCTACTAATCTGCCTAGGAAAAGCAGAGCAAGTTGGCTTATCACTTAATGCTGAAGACCCAAAAGACCTTACTGCCTTTATCCTGTACCAGCCCTAATTGCTTGAGGCCATCTGGAAGTAACCAATAGATGGAAGACCTCTCTTCTTTTCTCTCTCTCTCTCTCCAGCTCTGACTTTCAAATAAATATTTGAAAAAAATTCCAACTCTTGAAGTAGTAGTTTTGGCCAGGAAAGGGGAGCGAGAGAGAATGAACAACAGCAAAAAAAAAAAAATCATGTTAGAATATAAGAGGAATTGTTTATATGGGAGATAATGCATTTGAGAGACCTGTAGATGGTTCATCCAGAGATTTCTTATGAGTGAACATTCAAAACTGAGGTGCGGATAAGAAAATTAGAATTAACCTATGTTAGGCAGCAATTTTGTTTCTAGGAATTAAGGGGCAATTTTAAATGAACAAAATAATATTTTGAGGACTAAATGGCTAATTGTAGAATCCAGGCATATGTATGTATGAAAACATTTTGATTTTTAGCATTAGAACAAAAAACAAGAGAAAAGAAATAGAACATACAAATAAAAGCACAGGGACAGAGAAGGAAGCAAGGATCGATGGAAGAAAGTTTTCAGGAGAAACCATGACACTCTTTCCAAGCAGAGCTGGATCCAAGATCCCCAACACTTATTACAAAAAAATTGACATTTCTCATATGTCAGCATCACTTTACTCTTTATTTCCTCTAAAAAAATATGTTTATCCAAAAGTCAGATTTACAGAGAGGTGGAGAAATGGAGAGATCTTACACCTGTTAATCTACTCCCCAGGCAACTGCCAAGGCCAGGAACCTGGGACTCCCTCTGGGTGGCCCACTGATTACAGGGGCAAAAGAACCCAGGCCATCTTTTGCAGCATTTCCCTAGCCACTAGTAGGCATTTGTCTCAGAAGTGCAGCAGCTGGACACACACCAGCACTCAGTTGGGATAGCAGGGATGCAGTTAGTGGCTTTAATCACTGCGCCACAGTAGCAGTTTCCAATGTATTTTGAAGCATTTTCGTCTCCTCAGTGACACACAATAAATTTTTTTCATGCTTAGGAACTCACAGTTCATTAAAAAAAAATCCAGATTCTGTTTTCTCGAACTTGTTGCTCATCTTTACAGACTGATCCTTGTGACTGAGGGTGGTTAGTGCTGTGGCCAATCTGTCTTGGGTTACCTGCTCAAGCTGCAGTCAGCCCACTTGAAGTACCAGGCAGAGTTGGAGGGGATGGAGTGTTGGTTATAAGAGGAAGAAGTAGTCAGAATAACAAATTCCAATCCCTACGGAGGAGAAGCAGTAAGTGGCAGGGGCTGATGGGTGAACCCAGAACCAAAATACAGAGAACAGAGGGATTAGATGTGAGGAATAGTATCAGCTCATGTTCTACAAGTCAAAGATGCGAATTCTGAGCAGTGACAATTGCCTCAAGTGAGTCAAATTGAAAACCGTTGTTCAAAGTGTGCTTAGTAACCTCAAGTGTTTTCACGAGGGCAAATTCAGTGAAGGCAGATGCCAGGTGTCACTGAGGACAAGGAAGTCTTCAGAGAAAGTAGGAATGGGACTTAGACAAATATGTTGTGTCACAGAGAGATTAAACACACTGTAATATTTATTTGCTATCAAAATGCCTTTAGCAAATTGCACCCAACTCATAAAACTAATGTTTGTAATTAAAACAAATTTCTGCCCTCCAATATCAGGGAGATATAAATATTTAGCATGTATGATTTTTCCTATATGCATAAAAACTGCTTTTTTCTCAAATATATTTATCAACCAGGGGATAGTAAAGACAAATTACTAGTAATTTAGTATAATCTTTGCCTAGAGTAACAATTATCCACATATTTATTATTGTGTAATATTATAGTCTCTACGGGGGAATGCACAACTGTTTCTTAAAAAGTAATAAAATTTATGGGCCTGGCGCGGTGGCGCAAGTGGTTAACTCCTCGCCTTGCACACCCGGGATCCCATATGGGCATCGGTTCTAATCCCGGCAGCCCCGCTTCCCTTCCAGCTCCCTGCCTGTGGCCCGGGAAAGCAGTCGAGGATGGCCCAAAGCTTTGGGAACCTGCCCCCGCGTGGGAGACCCGGAAGAGGCTCCTGGCTTTAGATCGGCATAGCATTAGCCGTTGCGCTCACTTGGGGAGTGAATCATGGGACGGAAGATCTTCCTCTCTGTCTCTCCTCTCTGTATATCCGCCATTCCAATAAAAACATAATAAAAATAAATCTTTAAAAAAAGTAATAAAATTTAAAACTGCCAATTCACTGTTTTTGTAGGTTCTGTCTGCTTTTTTTTATTATTATGGAAAGGAATTTTGGAGGAGTCTATTTGTAGCCACAATAATAAATTATGGATAATTTGAGTCACTTTAATTTTTTTTTTGGAGGTGGGGTGCGGGGAGAGACAGAGACCAAGACAAGCCTACAGTACTCAAGAGTACATTCTTATCTGCTAATTCAATCCTAGGTACCTGCATCATTTGGTTAAGGGCCAAATGTAGGCACTGGAAACTCATTCTCTCGCAGGAATGGCAAAAACCCAGTCACCTAAGTCTTCACTGTTGCCTCCCAGGGTCTACACAAGTAGGCATCTTCAATAACAGGGAGCTAGAGTCAAGAGTGAGAGATGGGAGTGTAACCCAGGGCCTCCAATATGGGATGTGAGCTTTTCAAGTGTTGTCTTTTTTTTTTTTTTTAAAGATTTATTTTTATTATTTTTTCATTGGAAAGGCGGATATACAGAGAGGAAAGACAGAGAGGAAGATCTTCCGTCCGATGATTCACTCCCCAAGTGAGCGCAACGGGTCGATACTATGCCGATCCGGAGCCAGGAGCCTCTTCCGGGTCTCCCACGCGGGTGCAGGTTCCCAAAGCTTTGGGCCGTCCTCGACTGCTTTCCCAGGCCACAGGCAGGGAGTTGGAAGGGAAGCAGGGCTGCCGGGATTAGAACCGGCGCCCATATGGGATCCCGGGCGTGCAAGGCGAGGACCTTTAACCACTTGCGCCACCGCGCCGGGCCCTCAAGTGTTGTCTTAACCGCTGGTGAAGCACCAACACTTTGATCATTTTTTAAGAAATAATGAAATCTAGTGTTTTCTGCCTTTAGTATGTCCTCCTTCCTAAGTAGGAAACTAACTTGAAGCACTTCCCCATCACTAATGATTATTCTTTGGCAAATAACTATTTTAGCTATGCTAACTATTTAGTCATGTTAAATATTTTAGTTATGTTAACTATGTAGTTATCAGGCACTTATTGATGGGGGAGCTAGAACAACTGAATATCCTCATTTCATGATTATTTTTCTTCAGTTCACTCTATTTTCTAAAGAGCCTCAAGTTTCAAAATTTCAACTCAACTATTTCCTTATCTTAAGAAATGTATTGATCAGGGAAAGCCTGCTTCCCTGGAAATTAGAGTGCATAAGTTCCCCTTGTTTTGCTTTTTGTTTCTTGTTGCTCAGGTACTGGGATAAAATACAGAATGTGAATTACAAGTAGGAACTATTCAAAAAAAAAAAAACAGCAAAGTTCCAATATTAAAGTTCAAGTCATATTACTGGGAATTTCAAAGTAGTAGGGTGATGGGGACTTGTGTCTTTAAATTTCAGGTCTCTTATCAATGGAGGTTGACAAACAAGTGGTTAGATGAATGATGAATGCATTTATACATATATTAAGTAGTAAGTTTCAAGTGAAAATTAGGAACTAAACATGCCTGAATTCAGACTAAATTGAGAGAGCTAATTGAGGTTCATTTGCACCTGAACTTCATTTTTGCACCAGCAGACTTCCTTGTTCAGTACACATATGGGTTGGGATGCAAGATCAAACTGCATCCTAATCAATCAAATTCTCTGAGGGAACGCTACATCCTTGAATAGTCATGGATAAATCATGAAGCTCCAAAATAAAAGATTAAGAGCCAGAGTCTTAACATTTAGTGCATGTAGAAACCAGCTAGGGATCTTGTTGGAAGTATTGGTTCTGGTACTCCATCTGATCCAAGTGTGAGCTACAAATCTACAGTTTATACAATTCCTCTGGATGAATCTGGTATGATTTGCCCAAGGCTACAGTTGGAGAAACTGGCTGAGAGATTTAGAAATTCCCTTCTAGGGGTAAGAGGCACCGCTTGCCGCCTGCTGAGATTTGTTTAAATAGTGCTAAACCTTTGAATATCAGGCTTGTAGACTGCTTTAATGAAATCCCACATTTCTGTAACCCATGTGGACACTGAAAATTTTACTGACATTCAATTAAAATGAGAGAAGTTGTTTGCTTATGAAAGGTTTTCTTCATTCCAGCTGCCAATTACTTCCAAGATAGTCGACGGCACCAAAAATAGAAAATAATTTTTATCTTGATAACTGTTTGTTGACCAGGTTTCTTCTAAATCAGGCTTTGCCTTTGAAGCTCATTGTGGAGAACAGAAACAAGCACAAATTGTTAAACAGCATTTTGTAGGCATGAAATACAAAATATACATGTGCCGTGGAATATGTCAATTAATTTTAAATCAGTTTTCCTTAGCTTAATGGAGATGTATTTTACAGATGTTATCTGTTCACATACTATGTTCGGGCAAATGCCGGCACATATAGAATCTTGTGTTAATGGTATCATGTATCTAATAATCATACCCAAATAAGGTAGATTTTGTTTTGCAATGCATGAAGTTTTGTATTGAAAGGTAAAAAATTGTATGTTCTGGGACAGTGAACACTATGTTATAAGTAATAAACATAAAGCATTATGTTGTAATTCAAACCAAATCTGTCTCAAATAGTAGACCAAGGTGAGAGCAAACATTTCAGTTCAATTTTATATTTTGGATAGGTACAAAAAGCAAATCCTTGAACAATTTTTTGTCAAATGAAGTGTCTTTAGTTGTAAGAAACCAGTTATATTTAGGAAATTGAAGGCACATTAATACTTTTTATAACAGTAAAAGTAGCATATTTGAGGGTATTCTCAAATACCTAGATCACCATGTGTACTTTCTCTTCCTAATCCCATTTAGTTCTTGAATAAAGGTGTGAAGTAGGTGGCGAACTTCTGTTCTAACAGGCAATTAAAATATTGTGAGCTTTTTAAGTTCTTTGAGATAATCTGTTGAAGGAACAGTGCTGAATTCAAATTCCATTATTTCAGATTAATCCTTCCTAATCCAGTATGCTACCAGGAGAACAGATCTTTCTATAGGCTTTGAGTTCATAGTAGAGAACTTTTCCTCTGTTTTCTAGAGGTCCTGAACACCATCAGAACGGAGAGAGATTCCTATGACATAGGGTATACACGTGTTCCTTTCAGTAGGTGATGCAAATGGATAACAGGACAGTTAGCACTGTTTTGTACAATTAACAAACATTATTTTTAATAGTAGCTATTCTTTTAGCTATATAACATATTTTTGTTGGACATTACCTAAGAACTATAAGAATAAATTGATTTTTAATTTGTTTCTTGTCCAACTGAATATTTCCTTGTGAAAGTATTTGCCAAATTTTACTCATTTTCAAATTGGAATACTTTGGGATTTATTCTGATTATTCTGGAAGCAAATCTTAAAATAGTTTTAAGTGTTAGTACCTTTCCTGTTTTTATTTTGGGATAGGTGCACAGAGCAAGAGGGATCATTCTCTTACTTTTTAATTATTTACTCGAGAGCTAGACACACACACACACACACACACACACACACACACACACGAGAAATCCAGTCCTATGATTCACTACCCAAGTGACTGTAGTAGCTCAGCATGGGCGGGGGTGAAGCCAGCAGCAAGGAATTCAATCCAGGTCTCACACGTGGGTGGCAAGAATGTGATAACAGGAATATTACTGCCACCCAGGATTTGCACTAGTATGAAACTAAAATCAGGCAAGATCTTCATGGTGGAGTCTAGACATCCCAACCAATAGCTAAACCGGTGGACCAAACACCTGTCTGCTTTTTCATTTCTCTGCTTTTAGAAAACAGGATATTTAAATGTTACTGCAGTCCATTAGGACATATTTCTCCCTGTCTTCTTAGATTGTATGCAGTTCAACACACTATTGCTAAAATGCAGTCATACAGATTTTATTTCTGTGATGTTTAGATCTATAACAAGTTGTTACTAATTCTTATTTTTTCAAATAGGTTTTTATCTTAATATGGTTATATGTTTATCTCAGATTTATAATTAACTCCTAGTATTTTATAATACCCTCAATCTTCTAAATATTTGATATAGCTTTCAGATTCTTTATATCTTCGTTGTTACATTTTTCTACATCTATACCAATAAATATGGCATTCTTAGTCACAGTGATTTTATAAGATATATGATTGTCAGTAAATCAGACTTTCCCCAGCCCTCTTCATTTCTTCATAAGCGAGAATCAACCCATGCAGTTGTATAAGTTCTGTGAATTTTTATTAGGTTTTATTGAATGTATAGATCAATTTGAGCTGAATCAATGTTTTGGTAATTTTGAGCCTTTTAATCCATGAATTATCTGTCATGTCAGAGGAAGGAAATTCAATACTACAACAGTTTCCACACTTAAATGTATTACCAGAATACCAATTACTACATTGACCAAGCCTAATAACCCTTTCTTATTAGATTTATATTAATGCTGCTTTGTGAACTCATAATACTTTTCATCAAATGCCTTAAATTATAAGACATTAATCTCCTACATCTCCTACATCCATAAAGTGTATCTAACTTACAAATCTTGACAAGACTGCAGTTTTTTCATGATTATGAATGGAGTCATCCTGCTTCTTAAACATAATATCCAGTTATCAAGAAATGTTTTCCACCTCATTTTAAGAATAAAGTTTATTTTTAGCATCATAAAGTATTTTGTAATCTGTTTTGTCTGGTACTTTTTGATTCAGCATTACAAATAGGTAGTTGCTTACAAATTTGCTGATTACTCTTACGAGGTAAAAGTTTCAAACCAAGATCTTTATGGAAAGCTTCAATGTTCTATAGACAGAATCATTAATTGGACTTCTCTTAACTCAGAACTATGAATGTGTCTATCTTTATGGCACAGCAACTTAAACTGCCACCTGGAGCACTGGAAACCAAAATGAGAACCACTTTAGGTCCCAGCTGCCCCACTTCTGACCTAGCTCCCTGTTAGTGTACAAGGGAAAGCAGCAAAGATACCTGACCTGCCTGGGAACCTGTCACCATTGTGGGAGGTCTGGATGGAGTTCTAGACCGCTAGTCCAAAAGTTGTGACCACTTAGGAAATGACTTAGGAGATAGAAGACCTCTGTCTCCCCTCTCTGCTTCCCTTTCAAACTCTCTGTAACTCTGCCTTTCCAATAAATAAGTAAAAAAGTTCAAGCAATATTGATAATAATGCAGATAGAGGACTAGATATTAACATATTGAGTATGACAGTAATATTTTGAGAATATTAACCATTAAATTCAATTAACATCAATAATTTATAGAATCATAACCCAGGATAAGATTTTTATGGTTCTAAAAAATACAGAAACAGAGTTTTCTTTTCCTAATAAGTCAGTCTTTTTTACAACTGTGTTTTCTGTTGAGCTATTGCTTTCAAAATTAAGCTTACAGATCTTGAAATTTGATATTACAATTAATATACACCAATTGTTCTGGAAACCTTTACATAGCAAATTGCCAGAGAATATAACAAATAATACGCAGTAATGTTTTTAATTACTCCTTCTTAGTTTTGATATGATCTCCTTGGCTGCATTTTGTAATTGTTACATTTGACTTGCTAGTTATAAGCCTGCTTGGACTATCCTAAAGTTTGCATAGTTTTGTAGAAATCATGCCTGAATACTGTAAGCTCCTAAATATAAAAATGAAAATAGACAGGAGACAGCTGAATATTACCCTATAACTATTTTAAGGTGTATACCAGCCAGTTGTGTATAAACTAAAATCAAGAGGTGAATGAAGTAGTCACAGGATTTGGTTAAAAACTTGCATATTCTAACATATTGGTCACTCAGCACCATGTCAATTAACTTCATGATGTTGTAAATTGTAGTAGAAGCTGTGTAGTGGCTTTTAATTGGAGGGGATGATACTCTGCCAGCTCGACTTTTGGACTGGGGATAATTTCCCAATGAAACTGTTGAATTTGTCTGGACAATGAGATGCTGGACTCTATGCATTGGTCCATGCCCACAATGAAGGAATCATGACTGATTATGATCTGTACTAATGTAACAATATGGAGGGACAGTTTGGGGAGAGGTGGGGGGAATCCCAGAACCTATGAAACTGTGTCATAAAATGCAATAATAATAATAATAATAATAATAATAATTTTTAAAAGGAATCCTAAAATTTTACAGAAAAATCTCAAGTCTCCTTCTCAGTGTTTCTGATACTCTGGATATTGTCAGTGTTACTATTAGTGTAGAAAAAAATCATTTCAGCTTGCATATTAATGCCAGGATTCAGAAAGCTGAAGGTGTGAGAGTGAGCTGTTACAAATGTTATCTTTAATAACCTCAGAGTCTTCCTTGACTCAATGGTTTTGTCTAGATTATTTGATCAGTTTAAAATTAACTCATATTATTCTGTCTTTATGGAAACAAAGTGTATCCCTTTATTGAATTTTAAAATTAGGCATTTCTAAATAAATAAATTAGCTTATATTTAGTTTTATTATCTTATTTACAATAGATTCATTGGGTTGGGTAGAAGCTAATCAAGACTGATTTATTTTTTTCCCTTTACCTAGCACAGCCTGATAAATTAAAATAATGCTCACCTGTTGTATATTTTAGAATAACTTAGTATTCTTGATATGTGTTCAGTGTTAATACCACTAACAATTGAACTTGTTTTCTGACCTAGATAATTACTTCTAATTTTGTGTTTTGAAATGGTTTATGGTTTAATTTTAATGCAATTATTTTCAGTGTAGAATATTTATTATATCATATATGTGCATATTCATTTGTTAACCAGAACTTTGATCATTGGAATGATTAGATAGCTTGCTGTTTTTTGATTATGTCTCAATCTATGAGTATGCTTTAGTTCCTAATTACCAAAGAACATCACAGCAAAACAAAGGCCGTGAACACACAAAAATGAATAAGCACCTTTTCATTTGGGGAATGTAAACACCTGATTTTACTAACACTCACTGATAACTGTATGTGTAAATTGGTAATAATTATTGATATATTTAAATATGCTTATATAATATATTTTGATTTGTTATTTGTATTCTGTATCTCCTAATTTTAATTATTGAGTATAAATAATTCCTCTTACATGCACCCCAACAAAAAACACTTCTTCCATTTCCATTATTTCTTCATGCTTAGGCAGAAAACTGTGAATTTATTCTGTTCCTTCCTGTGAAATGTTTTAACACAGTTCCATTATGAGAAAGGAACTTGGACCTAAAAATTGGCTTTTATCTGTATTAGACATGAGACCCTTGTAAAAACTAAATCTGGACTGAGTTATACAGTGAGTTCCTATTAAATTACTGTAAATATTCATTCCACTGACTCTAAAATAATACAAAATGAGACATAATATTATGCAGAAAAAATAATACAAAAGATATGAGTTATGGTAAAAATGGGAAGAGGTGTCCAGTCATCAGAGCTGCAGGTGGAAGTTAACACTGAAGTGTTCAGAAAAGACTGTCTCATTATCACAGTAACAAAAGTCCACTCAACTGAGCCTGTAAGAGTGAAAGGATTTCAGTATCTCCAAGGGACTAAAAGAGGATGATCAGGCCATGATCTTGATCAGAGTTGCCCAGTACAGAAATGCAATAATATAGCAGACATTAGTACATAGAGGAAAAAAAGGGTTGATGGTCACTTTTATTGATGAAAGTGTCACAGCTAATATGCTCCCATTGTAAATCCTGATAAAAATTGTATAAATCAGTACCTGGGTATGTAGTAGACAAATCAATATACTGAGTAGCCATGAAAGGGAGTGAATTGGGTTCTTTAGAGTCAGTTCAGATATTGGCACATATGTTAAGGTAATAGCCTCCTAAATCCTCAAAGTATATGACTTGCATATATATGAAAGATAGATTTGCACAGTGAAGGAAAGCAATAAGAAAGATCTCGTGGTCTCTGGTTCACTTCCCAAATGGCTGCAAAAGCTTCAGGTGAGCCAATCCAAAGCCAGGTCCCAGGGGCCTCTTCTGGGTTGCCCATGCAGTTGCAGGGTCCCAAGGCTTTGGGATACACTCTATGGCTTCCCCAGGCCACAAACAGTGAGCTGAATGGAAAGTGGAACAGCCAGAACACAAACCTGTGTACACATGGGTTCCAGTCACTTCCAAGGCAAGGATTTTAGCCATTGAGCCACCACACTGGACCATGTACATGAATTCTATGAATTAAGATGAATGATTCTGAGAAGGAGGGAAATGGAGAATTAAACAATACTGAGTGGGGCCTTGATTTAAAAATTTTGGATTTCAGTTGAAAAATGGAAGTGGAAATTGCTAATTAAAAAGCAAGCAGCAATAACACAAACCCCCACACACATACACACACTCTCTTAATTTAAGAAGAAAAAAAAATTTAAATTTGAAAAGCAGATTTACAGAGATCTTGAAAGAATGAGAGAGAGAACAAAAATATCTTCCATTCAATAGTTCACTCCCCAAATGGATAGAACAAGCCTATCTGAAGCCAGAAGCCATGAGCTGCTTCTGGGTCTCCCAGTTGGGTGCAGTATCCCAAGGACTTGAGCTAACCTCCTCTGCCTTTCCAGGCCATAAGCAGTCAGCTAGATGGGAAGTGAAAGGAACTGACACACAAGTGAGATACTAGTTCTGCAGGCAAAGGATTAGCATGCAAGGTCATGGTGAATGCCCTCCCCTCCCCAAGCACAACACACTCTTAGAACATTTCTTGCCTACAGTTGACAGTTGCAAGATTATAATTGATACAAACAGGTCTGCCTAGAAAGGCAGTTTAATCAGGCAGCATAGATAGTGCAGCCTTATATTGGCATCAAATGGATTTTTACGTGATCATTATCAGTATATCCCCTAGATACTGGTTCGATGCTATTGTACTCATACTTTCTTGTTATTTGAGGTAGTAAATATCTAAGTAACATGGCAATTGGAGTGTGACAAGTGGACTTTATTTTGAAAAAAAATCTCAATTTCACTATTTTTCTATCACCAAAGTCATGTTATTTGCATTTAACTTAATTTTTCTAACCATGTTTATTTCATCAATTTCAGAACTTGCCTGTATTCTCATTCAAAGTGTAAAGGAGGTAGTAGGGTAATATCTTTCAGAAAATCGTGAACCATCTAAAGATGAATTTGAGTTTTTGGAGTATTTTATTTCATGTTGTTTGTTCATATTTTTGTATCAAAATGCCACTGAATGCTTAAAGTATAAATACAGTTAAATGAATAATTTTAAATGTTTCTCAAACATGTAAATATGTAAAATGAAAGATAACACATAAAATTAGGTTATGGTAAGAAGCACATGTTTTAACATTCATTTGTTATCAGGAAAACATTTTGAAGAAAAGACCCCCTTTTTGCGCACATTAAATCATAACACAGAAAATTATCTACTGGGAATCACAAGAATAAAGGTGAGGGTAATAACATGAACTATGAGCATTTAATTGGTCACCCCATGCAAGGTAGTTTAGCATTCTCACATTTTCATCTGTCAGTGCTATCTCTTTGTTTTCTAGTAGATGGAATTCCTTGTTGGGTTTTTATGTAAAGTTATATATATTGAAAGACTATGACAGTTGACTAATGTTATTTAATAAGAAATAAATCAGACACATTATATATTTTCATTTTAGTGGGTCAGAAGATGAGTTCCCCTGTTATGATTTATGAGATGACTCATGAAATGTCAGCAGTAAATTCATTGAGCAGTAACACAACCATATCCCAAAAGGAAAATTTTAAGAATTGATTTATTTAAGAAAGAAGAAATTCATTTTGTAATGTGTTATCATTGAAGAATGTATAAAAAGCTCACTTTTACATCAATAGTAATTACTAGTGAGTATTATTTCTTTACCATGGAAGACAACAATATAATCTTTGATTTGTTTTTAAGAAGTACACAGCAAGGCCTGGCATGATAGCCTAGCACCTAAAGTCCTCCTTTTGAAAGCACCTGAATCTCATATGGGTGCCACTTCATATCATATCCTGGCGGCACTGCTTCCCATCCTGCTCCCTGCTTGTGACCTGGGAAGACAGTAGAAGACCGTCCAAAGCCTTGGAACCCTGCACCCAGCGGGGAGACCTGGAAGAATCTCCAGGCTCCTGGCTTCAGATTGGCTCAGCTCCAACCATTGTGGCCACTTGGGGAGGGAACCATCAGACTAAAAATCTTCCTCTCTTTCTCTCCTCTTCTCTGTATTATCTTCCTATCCAGTAAAAATAAATAAATATTTAAAAAAAAGTTCACAGCAGACAAAATCTGAAGTTTTAGGTTTGACATGGAAAGTTGGATATTGTTGAGTAAGCCGGTTTTAAATTACCTTTTTAGCCTTATAAAGAGCTGTTTCCAGTATTCAGAGGGAAGAATACTTGAGGTTCGTTCCTGTCCCAGCATTTAACACATTAAGAAATGAGTCTTCCATGAAATGTAAGATGCAATGAATTTATTATGATTTTATACATTTGTGAAAAGGTAGTTTATTATTTTAACAAGAAAGAATGGTTATTTTTTTTTAAGCACTGAAAAGCATATATATTTCCTGTAAGCTAAAATAGTGACAGTTCACTACAAAGTATGCCTTGTTTAAAAGACTATAACCTTTCTAATGTTTCTGGGAAATAGTTTATCTTTTTAAAAAAGATTTTTCCTTACTAAGAGGCCTTTTAAAATAACCTTTTACCCTCTCATCTATGTACCCAGAAAAATAGAAATAATCACCTGCTCAATCATCTTTGATTTCTACATTTATTCTGTCAGAAGAAAGCTTGCATACTAATTGAAGTGATGGCTTTTGTGTTTTGAATAGTTAATCATGTAATTATGTCTTTCCTAGACACTGTTGGGTCTTTTTGAATAGGAGAGATCATGAGTTCAATAAGTCCTTAGCAGTTTCTCTTGTTAGACTTTTAGTGAAATGCAATGAGAAAGAAGGTATAGCTTTGGGTTCATAGGAACTAGAATGAGAGGGTCTTTCAGAATGTCATAGCACCATTTTTCTAGATAAGAGTTTCCTATCGGCTACATTGTAATCATATTTTAGATTATGTGCCACACCTACAGAGAAGGAAAACAGGCAAAAAAGAAATGCTTTTTTATGTACTGAGGACCAGTCTGATTGATGTTCATCAGAGGGAAAAGTGAAGTTGTAGAAATGATTTAACAGTGGCCTTCTTGTCAAAGATAGCCCAATATCTCCTACCTTACAGAAATGTATCAAGCGCTAGAATGGGTGTTTAGCACTGACTATATTTGTCCATATTAAAAATTATGGGAAGTTTAAAAGCACTCATGTATGTTTAAAATTAAGAAATAATTGAACGTTTTGATCTGCAATGCATTTTTTTATTTTTATGAGAATTTAAATGATACTGAACTAAAAGGAAATTATTTATGTTGCTACATTTATGCATTGATATTACTTTGGAAATTGTACCTTTTCATAAAAACAGTTTTACTTGATAGTGACACTATAAAAGACTTTGATGTATTTCAGTGAGATAAGCTATATTGTAAATTTGCACCGTCTTGAATAGTTATTAAATGTGTAAGTCACTTGGTGGCTGAAAATTTGGTCTAGATTAATTCAACTAGCTGTAGGTGTGTCCTTTCACACAATGGGTGTGTTGGAGAGTAGCTGTCAGTTTCTCTGTCAACCAGTTGTGTGCATGGCAGAACAAATTTGTCAAAGACTACGTAGTCATTAGCTAATCCATTTTATACCCTAGAGGATGAGGTTATGTGGAAAACATTCTCATCTGTTTCATAGTGAGCAGTATGTGTTTTTTTTTGATATACAATGGGATGCTCTTAATTGAATGACACCAAGACGAACCTTAGAAAGAGCTATTTTCAAAGCACACCTTTCTTTAGAGAAGCATTTGCTGTGGCTTTTGTTCATAGATTCTGTCGCACACAAGCCTTGTTTGCGTTGGCTATTTAGTTTGACTTTATTAATTGTAGTGGAAATATTGCTATCTGTACTGTGTCCCACAGGTCCTAAAGCTTTCGACCTCCATCTTCAGTGAGAACAATAAAATACAGAAAATTAGAACCACTTATTGATTAAAGTTTCTGATCTTGCTCTAAGACATTTTTTTTTCAATTATGGAAAAATAGAAAAGAAGTGGAAATATTTAAGGTTGCTTTTCAAGTTGAAAAATGCTTCCCAAATCTTTTATTTCATACTGAGCAGATAAAGCACAGATATGTACCTGAAGAGACAAGGCCACAGAGTATGTCAAATGGTGGAACCAATAGAATAGAGAAAACATGTTTGCACATTTTTTCCCTTGGGAGAAATGTAATTTTATATTTCTTGATGGAGGTAGTAAAATAATTTAAAATTCTGTTTATAAAAGCAAAGGTATTGTTTCCAACCCTGAGTAGTTTGAAAAAAATGAAATATTTTAGATTCAAACATTGTTTCAAATATCCCTTCATTGAAGTATTTTTTATCAATATATTATCTATAGTTCTTAAAGTTTTTTTAGTATACATTTAATCTTTGACCAATATACCAGCAATTATATACACATATAATGTAATGTAATGTTATATAACATAATATACAAGTAGAATAATATTTTATATATTATATATAATATTATATATATAACTAGAATAAAATCTACACTACTTTCTTTTTTGCCTCAGATTGACAGCACTTTATTTTTCTGAGTTTTAGGGTTAAAGAATAGCAACAGTAAAAGTGTCAAAAAATATAGTAAGGTGCAATTGTATTAGTTATGGCTTATTTCCCAGTTCACTTCCTTGTCTTCCACTAAGCACTTAGGTTTCTAACAGAATGGGTTGCTTTCCTTTATTACTATATTTAACACAAAATCTAAAATTCCAGGAAGGCTCTGTATAGATTTATAACACACAGAGAATTCCTTTCACTGTTACACAAACTCTCAGAATGGTATTTGGGGACAAAATCATAAAATCGACTCTTTTAATTTTTATTTTAAATATATATATTTTCTTTTATGACACCATTCAATAAGCACTGGGTTTTCCTTTTCCACTCCCCAGGTTCCCTTCGCTCCCACCTTTCTCTCCCAGGCTTACAATGGATGTCTTTCGTGAATCTTCACGAGTCCATCATGCTGCCATGCTGCTGTTAGGAGCTGTCTCCCAACAGTGTAATGAATGGTTATTAGCCGTATCAGTGTGAGTCCATCCTTGTAATGCATATGTGAGAACATACTTCTGCTTCCACCTGTGAACATATTAATTTCTGCTACACTTCCATTATGCATCCCCTTGAGGGCATTCCACATGAAGTTGATGAACATATAACAAAGGTATCAATGTGACACTGTGGTGGTGAAAAAGATTGCCCAACATCTTCACATAGGAATAAATGCCGGCATGTGTCCCATGTGGCACTGATGAGAGTACAATAAGGACTAGATCCTCATTATATAAGGGCAGTAGTAATAATAGTGATGAAAGGGTCATTGACAATCTGAGGTGATTATCAGCCATCAGTCTGCTCTGGATGATTGGCTAATGATTACATTACAAGATTTTATTGCAAAGCCACACATAATTAGGAAGTGCAGTAAGGTTGAATTCACAGGAAAAATCCTAGATTTGACATTATATTGTCTTATATTAGTGCTAACATATGATATCTGACCTTTTGAAATAGGCTCAGTTCCCTTAGCATAATAGTGTCCAGTTTGACCCATTTGGCAATAAACAATTGTATTTCATTTTTTAATACCTGATAAATATTCCATAGAGTAGATGAACCACAATTTATCAAGTCCTCTGTTAATGGGCATTTAGGTTACTTCCATGTCCTTGCAAATATTGATTTTGCTGCAATGAACACAGAGGTGCACATTGTTTTTTCATGTATCAAGTCTTTTGCATATATTCCTGGAAGTGGTATTGCTTTGGGTCATATGGTAGGTAGATTATCTTTTGCCTAAATGTTCTCCAACTGAGTTTTATAGTGATTTCACCAGCCTACAATTCCAGCAGCAGTGGAGTAGGGTTCCTTTCCTCGCCACCCCCCCCACTCCCCGCAATCTCGCTAACAGGTGTTGGTGGTAGATTTCTGTATGTGGGCCATTCCTACTGGAGTTAAGCAGAACCTCAGTCTTATCTTTGTTTGAATTTCGCTTATTGCCATGGAGCTTGACCATTTTTTTCATATACTTGTTAACCACTTGTATTTGTTTCTTTGAAAAGTGTCTGCCCATTTTTCTTGCCTATTTCTTGGCTGGTTTATTTGTTTTTTTTCTTTTGTTTTTTTCTGGAGTTCTTTGTATACTTTTGAAATTATCCCCTTGTCTCCTGTGTAATGTGCAAAGATCTTTTCCCATTCTGTTTGTTGCTTTCTTACTTTGTTGATCATTCCCTTTGCTGTGCAGAAGCTTCTTAGCTTAATGTAATTCCATTTGTTTATTTTGGTCTTGACTTCCTTTGCTTTTGATGAGTTTTCTAGGAAGTCCGTGCCTACACCTATATCTTGCAGAATATTTCCAATTTTGCTTCCAAAAGTTTGTTTCTGGGTGTAGTTTTAGATCTTTCATCAATTTAGATTTCATCTTTGTGTATGGTTGAAGGTGCGGGTCTCGCTTCTTATTTCTGCAAGCAGTTAACCAGTTGTACAATAGCATTTATTGAACAGTCCTTCCATTTTCCCTGGATTGTTTTCTGCTTTCTTGTTCCCTGTATTTGGGAAGTTCTCTTTTATAATTTCATTGAATAGCTCCTGCAGTCCTGCCTCTCTTTCCACTTCTTCTGGAATTCCTATTACTCTGATATTTAATTTTTTGATGTTATCATAATTTTTTTGAATGGATTTTTTTTTTTTTGCTTTATTCAGGTTTTGTTCCAGATGCCTGATTAGTTGTGTGATCTCCACTTGGTTATCTTCTATCTCTGTTATTCTTTCTTATGCCACATCCATTCTAATGTTTAAGATTTCTCTTGTATTCTTTAGCCTTAGTATTTCATTTTGGACTGTCTTATCTCTGTGATGATGTTATTCTTGAATTCCTGAGGTTTTTCCCAATTCTTTTCATTGACTCTGAGAGGTTTCATGATAATTTTTTTTGTGTATTTCCTCTCTGGGAGCTTATTAACATCTATGTCCTGCAGCTCTATGATTGGAGTGACCTTTGGTTTATGTTTGAGGCAGCACTGGAGCCCTCATCTGAGGCATTCTCTATTTTTCTACTTTTCCTCATGATCTTTCTGATTTGTGAGCTTTTTTATGATTGTCAAATTGCGTGCCTTCTACCTCTGATGGTTTGCTGGTGTTTTTGGATACACCTGTCTATAGCCTGAAAGGCTGGTGATTCACAAGGAGACTCACTGTGTCCCTGCTTAGGGATGGGGGGTTTCTCTGACCTGTTGCTCCCAGGCTGCAGTTGGCAATCATGAGCCGATGAAGGTCCAGTAAGCCAGCATCTGGGGTTTTACTCCACCTCTGACCACAGGATTCTACACTTCTTTCATGAAGGTTATCTTGTTTTTCAAGATCTACTTAGAAAAATTACATTAATCTGGAAATTTTATGCAGAATTACATTAACACAAAATATGATGTTAGATAAGAGAAACCAAGAGACAAACAAGGGTTGATAACTAAATTGTTAGAGAAAAAAGGAATGTATTCCACTCTTGTGAGGTAAAGGTGAAACACATCCCCACAGGAAGCAGGTCCATTGAAACAGAGGTGATACTGTGAGACAGAGAGACAGAAAACATGGTATAGTTGCTAAAGACCCTAAATAACCAGCTGAAGAAGTGCTGGAGACATCTTCCAATGTCACACTCCTCTTGCACTCCAGGCTCTTAGCTATTATGAGGTCCATTTTATATGGAAAACTAGGAAATGTAATTCCATTTAATATGAAGAAGAGAAAATAGGATATAAATGATATCTGAGGCCTTTTAGGCAAGTTATAAGAGAAATAACAGTAAAACACCAAACATATGCTTGTAAGTATGTGGTTTATTTTAAACAGTTTAACAAATTGATACATAAACCACATTTGATAATTATAACAACATGTGATGACCAGCAAATAACAATTCGGTAAATGCAATTGTGATATTCATGTATTCCAAGAATCTATTAAAGAGCCATCCATGGTGCTTTAACAATGGGTAAACCTCAGAAAGTCTCACAGAAGGGGGATCTCTCAATGATACTACGAGAATAAAAGAGAGTTAAAAACATAAAGGATGAAAAGTGTTCCAAGTAGAAAGCTCTACACGTATAATAACTTGAAAATTTGAAGCTGAAAGTGTATTTCGTAATTCAAAATGATGGAAAACATTGTGGGAAAAGCAGCAGAATCAAGGTAATTTAATAATTTTTGATCATACCTGAAATGTAATGGAAACAAATCAGAAATTTAAGTGGAGGAATAACATGGCTAAGATTAAACGTCACTGAATTTGTCCAAAAGAGTATCAGCGAAAATATGGAGGGAAAGTTATTAACTGCCCTGGGATTACTTAATCCTCAGAAACACACATGAATCCAACTTCATTTATTTTAACCATAAAAAAATCCATGCAATTTTTGCTCACTAAAAGTCACACTATGAGAGTGGGAAGTATAAGTAATACATGAGAAGTGATTTGCCTCCTGGATTTTTCTTTCTTTTTCTTTTTTTTCCTAATTTTTCTTTGATCATCAAGAGTTGCTTGTCAGCAGTATGATTTATTTCTTGCACTGCTTATAAAGGAAAATGTATCTAAAATTTCAGGCCACAAGCTTAAATGTTATTTTCACAAGCACAGATCATTTTTAAGTATGGAAGTATACTTTTACATGTGCTGTGTATATGTATGTTCACTTACATGCATGTGTGAATGAACAGGAAATCAAGCATATATTCCAATATCAACATTGAACTTTGAGTTTACTGAGCTTTTAGATTGTTACAGCATTACTGCAATAAAAAATATAGTAGTATTCAATCACTTCAAATTGCAACTTTATATGTGTGATGATATGGAAATTTTAAACTCTATATAAAAATAATCAAGAATATAGACTTACAAGTTTATTTTACGTTCCCCAAAGGGGTTTTAAATTTTCTCAGAATACAAAACTCCGGTAGACAAGAATGACAAAAATCAAATAGACTTTGGGTTATGAAGGCACAATTGGGATTATAGTTACCATAGCAACCTGAGCAAGTTTATATCTGAAATCATTGTTGTAAATAGTTTTTATCTACATCTGGATCATTTAATATTGTGTACACTGAATGTTATTTATGTTAGGACAATACATCACTCACTATTGGGCCAGAAATAATCTAGTTGCCTTTATTAATGATAGATTTTTCATTATTTCATAATTTCATTCCTCTGTAGAAGCATAAGATAATTGCAGTGAATTCCTGTGAAATATAAAATATTCATTGTTTTTCTGCCTTAATCATTATCTTATATTTATTTTCTAATCTTTCCATAGGGAAGAAAATCTATTTAAATGAACCTTATCTTGATTCCTATTCCAGACAATTTTCAGCTAAACGTTTCTATTTATTAGTTTTGAAAAAGCCATTATATTTTCATCTTATTAAAGATATTGTATTTTGTCATATTCAACTCATGCAGTCTGAAAAAAGGAAGATAATATTACAAAAAAATGTCCAGTCATGCAGGAACCACTCTTAAATAAATAGCAAATCTAATGCTAGGTTTTACATTTCTATGCATTTGTGGATGTAGGTAGATAAATGGGTACATGTGAATACTGCAAACTTTATCAATTTGTCATTGAGACAGCCCTGATTTTGACTCGGCTTTCTACTAATGTGTCCTGGGAGGCAGCAGATCAAGCACTTGAGCTTCTGGTATCTAACTGGGACCCTAGGATGGAATTAGATGTGGCATTTGAAGAATGAACCATGGCTGTAATGTCTTTTTCTTCTCTCTGTATCTTATTTTCTCATTCTACCATTACAGTAGATGCAAATGACATGGAATTAAAAATGTTTATTTTGGTATAATAAATTTTGAAATCCATGAATTTCTGGATTTTGCATTTCCATGGACTTTTTGGAAATTTCTTCTTCTTTTTATATCGTTGCTCTTTTTAGTACAAAAATTGAATTTATGGGATTAATATCCTGCTTTCAGTATTTCATATCATGGTAATTAAATTATTCCAAAACATCATTTATTATAAATACCTAAAATGCAATCACCTGGCTGCATTATAATTACTTCAGATATTTATCTGCTGATTGACATACATGTTGCTTAACTACTTTAGGACTGTTAAATATAATACTGAAGCACGTATACTTCTGCATGATTTGTGAAAGCATTCTTCCTGTTAGCTTCTAGAAAGAGAATTACGACTGCCTTTCCCGCTTTACAGTCTGCAACTGGAGATTCAACTAGTTCCTAACCCAATGTGTTCAGAAGAAAAGCTCACATCTGTATTGAATGCAACATTTTTATTCATTATTCACTGGAAAGCATGAGATAGTATAACACCTATTTATATAAATGAGCTTTTCATTACTGCCCTGAAATGCCTAAGTCAACACATTTTTCAAAAAATGTTATTTAGCTCACAGTTTTGAAAGTTTGAGTGCACGAATGGCTGCCCCTGTTCTCTGTGTGTCTGATAAAGGCAGGAGGTGAGCCTGGTAGAGCACATGTAGGAGAGAGAGGGAGCCTGAAACATCAGGCTTTTATGAAAATCTCAGTCAAGAAATCAGGAGATCACATAGCACTGCTTACCAAATATAGTCACTCAACAAGAACTGCTGCAGCTCCCACCCTCTGATGATACCATTTACCTCCCAGTCGTGTCACCCTCTGGACAAACGTGTAACAAATCAACTTTTGGGAAACACTAAGTTTTAAGCCACAGCATTTTTGCCTCTGGCTCCCAAAGATTGATTTCCATCTTATGATGCAAAATGAATTCATTCTAATCCAGAGTCCTAAAGTCTTAATGTGCTGAAAGTGCTCAGTATTTTGACTTCAAAGTCTGTTCTAAGCCTTAAACCAAAGTTCTTTAGCTGTGAGCTCCTACAAAATGAAAAACAAGTTACTACTTTCAGGTTGCAATGATGAAACAGGTACAGGGTATTCATTCATGTTTCAAGGAAGGAAACATGGAAATACACAGGTGAACTGCACCAAAGACAAAAACACAACAGGAAAAGCATTGGGCCTTAAACTCAACTTTTGGAGCAAACTATAAAAAGGGAAGCAGTCTTTATCTTCACGGTTTGCTGATCACAGCCCATGTGGCTGCTGTTATAATTTCATGTGTTTTTTTTAAAAGACTGGAGTGGCATGTTGCAGGTTGCGCCAACTCCCTGTATTCTCCACTTCTTTCCTTCATATAAACTTATTGTGTGTTGCTAGATCAAAGGCTTTCTGTATAGGGACGTCAGTCCGGTGGCTCAACTCTGCTGCTCAACAGGAATTGTACCTGGGCCTACTTGAATCATGGCTGTTGCAGCAGAGTGTTTTGTTGACTGAACACTAAGAATCTAATTTCAAGCTGTTCTTGCGTAAACCCACATAAACATTTTTTTCCCTTCCAGACCTTCAGTCTTCAGGATATATGACTTCCTCTAACCATTTTTCCACTGTCTTGCTGCTTAGTACACAGATGTCTTAGACCTGCACCAGTCTCTTTAGTGAGCAATTCCTCTATTGGTTTTTGTGTGTTGTCTCTGGCTAGGCTTGAACTTTCTAGTTTATCTTGCTCTGCTCCGCTTTGTCCCTGGTTCTCACTGTAAAAAAAAAAAAAAGATAATACCAATACTCTAGCCTGAATGTTTTGTTGTTTTCAAATAATTTCCACTAAATAAACTAGCACACTATTTTTTTAAGTTTCACAATCCACAAATTTCCAGCACACATACAATACTGCCAGATTGTTTGCAGTATAGCAAGAATGCCCAATAGTTCAGTTCCCAATAGAGCCCTCATTTTCCTCTGTGTTTTCATTCGTCCACCTCCTTATCAGCATTCTAATCTCTCTAGATGAACTAGAATCTGCTATAGCAATCTTTTTTGCAGCATTTTAGTCTTTATTTACCCCACTCCAGCAACTTCTTCTAGCTTCTTCCTGTAAACCATTTCTAAAGACACTTTAATGTCTTTAAGCGCACATGTAGAAACAAACCACTCCTTGCTACCAAGTTTCTGTGTCAGCTTTATACTTCTACAATGAAATAACTGAAGCAACTATCTTGATGAAGAGGGGGTCATTTACTTCAGGTTTCATGATTCAAAGCCAAAATCTGCCAGGCGTGTTTCATAGGTGTTTAGAGATGGCAGCGTATGGCAATGACTGAGCTCGTGCAGAGGGAAGATTGCTCTGGGAGCCAGGTTAGAACTAAACTCAGTCTTAGTGCAACTTGCATCTGAGCATCCAGAAGGTCACAGGTGCCATCCAAGAGCATCCCCTCAATGACATAAGCATACTACACTAACCCTAACCTGTTAATGGATCTACAACCTTGCTGAGGATCAGGCCTTTTGGCATGTGAACCTTCAGGAAGCAATCCTAATTATTAGTCAAACCGTAGCATGTTTGCCTTGTCTTAGATATTGTAAGTTATCCAGAGATGATTTGAAGTGTTTATGAGGCAGTGAAAATGCTACACACTGTGCAAATTCTGTACCATTCCATATAACGGGTTTAGCGATTTGCAGAATTTGGTGCTCACTATTTGTTTTGAAACCTTATGAATGCTGAGAGGCAGCTGTACCGGTTTAATACTGTTCTAAGTTAGTAATATATAGTCAGTATTAAATTTTCAGCTGCTAGTTTTTGTTAACTACTTTTAGTATTAACACCCACTGGGATTAACACCGTCTGGGATTCTCTAGTTAACGTTTTCTGAAAATTTGACTAAGATATATACTTCCAAACATTAAAGATAAATGATGCCAGGGTCTTGTAATTTTCATGGCTACACATAGACCTACATACATGTATACCTATTTTTTCATGTATTTTACATGAAGGTTGTCTGGTATTATGAGAACATATGGTATTTGTTGTTTTGAGATTGGCTTATTTCACTGAGCATAATGATCTCTAGTTGGGACCATTTGGTTGCAAATGGTAGAATTTCATTCTTAATGGCTGAGTACAATTTCCTAAAGTAAGTATGCCACAATTTCTTTATCCACTCCTCTTTCAGCAGGTATCTAGGTTGTTTTAGTGTCTTTACCATTGTAGATTGTGTTGCTGTAAATATAGGATTATAAATCATTTTTATATGCAGATTTCACTTCATTTGGATACGTTCCTAAAAATGGGATGGCTGCATCATGGTAAAATAAATTTTCAGTTGTCTTAACACTCTCCATACTGACACTGATAGTAGCTGAACTAGCTTACAATCCCACCAACAATGGAGTTGGACCCATCTTACTGGAATTAAGTGCAACTTCAGCCTGGTTTAATTTTTATTCCCTGATAACTAGGGGGAAAAAATCTAATCTTAAGCAATAAATCATTTATTTTTAAAAAAGAATTATTTATTTTTATTGGAAAATCAGATATACAGAGAGGAGGAGAGAGAGGGAAGAAGATCTTCCATCTGCTTATTCACTTCTCAAGTGGTCACAATGGCCACAGCTAAGCTGATCCAAAGCCAGGAGCCAGAAGCTTTCTCTTGGTCTCCCACATGGGTGCAGGGTCCCAAGGCTTTTGGCCATCCTCAAAAAAGTTGAACTTTTTTTTTACAAACCTACTCAAAGAATAATTTTGAAAATTTCTCCTAAGTAGCAAATGATGAGTATGTAAGAATTAATATTCAAGAGGCAAACCAAGAATTGTTATTAATGTATGGTTTTCTTCTGAATTTTTATTACTGTAATATTATCATTGCTTGGTATATATAGAGGTTTCTCTCCAGTTTATTAGCAATCAATAGTTACTATGTGGCAATAATTTTACAAGCTATAATTCGTTATTATACTTTAAATATTACATAGTATCAAGCAAAAGGGGCATATCATGCCTGACTTTTGCTGGGGAGAATTTTCTACACCAAGGTGGATTAACACTGAGGAGGCTAATGTGAAAAATACATTCATTCAATGCTCATGAACTCAAACCTTCCTCTACTGTGAAAACAGCCATGCTGTTACATTAAGTGCTAAATAGAAATCAGAATGCTTGATCTCATGTTACTGCTCATAAGAATGTACCAACATTTGAGCAAATTATTTTTTCTTCATTTATGAAGAGAAGGATAGAATCATATGTTTTAATAGCATTACTTCCTTTGCGTGATGAGATTGTGGAAATTATTTTAGCATGTGAGTACAACGATTGTCTTTGAAAACAAGCAATGTGATTTTTCTTCTAGTTTCTTTTCATGATAGAATTACCAAATTTCCTTGAGAAAACACGTGATGCTTTTTCTCAAATTCATAATTGATGGCTATAAGAGCCGCTCTTTTGAGCTATCATGGAAGCCATTCATAAGCAAGCAGAGAGATACAAAGAATTTCAGCCTAAACTGTTGTAAAATTACTTATGAATCTGTGAATATATTGATTATTATTGAGGCATTTTTGAAAGTATACACTTTCACATTAAGTGCACGAATAGGCTCTAATTGTCTAATTGCTCTGTGTTTGCTACAAATACAATTTCTAATTTTGTAATTGCTCATGACATTTTAGCATGTCCATATTCATGTTCATTATTCTATTTTGTAGCATATTACCATTCACATAATTGGCAAAATGAAAAATCTAATGGGATATTTAAATTTATCTCATAGTGAGGTAAAAGTTTTTAATCTCAAATTTTGGTGTTTTGTTTTGTTTTGTTTTTGTTTAAAGTTTTCTCTCTCTCTTTTTTTTTTTTTTTTTGGCCCGGTAAGTCTGCCTGCTTCTCTAGGCCAAACAAAGGGAATTTCATATCCATTTGTTAAATACTGTTTACTGAAATATCAATGAAGTGAGAATAAAAGGCTATGGAGAAACTTGGCTGAGTTGAGCTTTGATAATTTATCAAGTGTAAACAATACCCCAGGTGGAGTCTGAGTTTATAACCTGGATTTAAATTACAGCACGGACTTACTTTTTATCTTTCTGGATCTTTAAAAGTCACAGCTCTATCTGTGAAGCGTGTACTTGTGCGATACATCATTTATGTCAACATTCGTACTTGACTTACAAGATTGCATAATACAAGAGGGAACAAAAGCAATAAAATCATTCCTCCTCTTGTGGAACACCACTCAATAACCTACTTTTATTTTTAATTTCAAATCTCACAACAGTACCACTAAAACAACACTGAACAAAATGATAGACGCTCTTGGGGAGGTGACTGATTTCCTGACTTCCTTTAAGATTGTTGTGAAATCACTCGAAAATGTCTATAAATGCAAAAGCTAGGAATTTTTGTCTCGGATGAGGAACATGGTTTTGCTTTGTACAAATTTAGACTGCTAACATGCTGAAAAGCATCTATGAGTCATGAAAGTGAATCCATCATATTTTAGAAAATGGTGGCTTGGCATTCGAAGAGTCTGCCTGGAGGTCCATATGTGTAAATGACTGTCAGATGTGTTGGTCCAGTGTTTCCCTGCATCATGACATCACCCTATGATTGAACATTATTGCCACCACACTAGTAATGGGCACATGAAATGATAATTATATCATCATAAATTATATACCATTCATTTTCCATAGCTTCTTGAAATGCCATCTTACAGTTGTCCACAGAATGGTCATATGGGTCCATGTTCACTTCCAAATCAGTTAGACTAGAATTACTTATTCAAGAATACTTGTGTTTAAAACTGAAGTAATTAAGTTTAAAAATTTAATTAGCTTGACCAAATTCATGTCACTACCATATATGTATATAATAAGTTTTTCTTATTTTCTTTCTATAAAATAAGTTTTCCTTATTTTTCTTATTCCATATATGTATACAAGAAATTTTCAGTCACTGAAAACAATAATAATAGCTAAAAGAACCTTTCTTTAGCCCATCTACTTTCAAAGCAAACTCTTCCATGTACCATAGAATAAACAGGTACTTTGATACATCAAATTATCATGATTAGAAGTTTGAATGTATTGCCAATGTTATCTCATTTAATTTAAAAATATTTTAATGTTGTAATATGTACATAACAAAATTCAACATGTTAATCATTTTAGTTCCACAGTATTTGGATCTTAACCCATCCATAACGTTGTGCAATCATCACTAACATCACTCTCCACAACTCTTCATCTTGTGAAAAAATGTTTATGCCTCAAACAGTAACTCCCCATACCCTGATTCTCCAGCAATGACAATTGTACTTTCTGACTCTAGAAATTTGACCATTCTCATGACTTCATACAAATGGAATCTTAAAGTTATTTTTTCTGTGTGTGTGTGCCTGCACAGTCTACATAAATTTCCATTCATATATTCTTAAAATTTTCATTCATAGTATAGCATGTGTCAAAGTTCCCCTTAGATACTGAATCCCAGCTTGGCAAACCATGGTTTAACCCACTGTGCCATAACTCTGATCTCTATGTACTCTTTGTAAGACATTAATAATGGTAAGTTTACACATTGGTTCATTTTGAATTTTTATGTTTATGGATTTAAATAAGGGTCCAAACTTCACTCCCTACGTGTGGACATCCAGTATTTGCAACTCCATTTATGGAACATGTTGTCCTTTCTCACCTGAATGGTCTTGGGACCCTGGTCAAGAACCATTTGACTGAAGATGTTTACGTTGTTTCTGGTTTATCTTCAGTCTCTGGATGTATCTATCTTTATGCCGGAATTACATAGCTTTGTTTACTGTAGTTCTCAATGAATTTTGAAATTAGCAAGTATGAATAGTTACTTTCCTTTTATAGATAGTTTTAGCTATTCAAAATCCACTTGGATTCTACATGAATTTTAGGATATATTTGCACAGCCTAAATGAAAATGTCATTAGGATTTTTTATCTGTATTATTAGAAATCAGTAGTTTACTCAGGATCAGATTGATTCTTTAACTATATTAAACTTTTGATACATGAACAAGGGGTGATTTTCTGTTCTTATATTCTTTAATTTCTCTCAGCAGTTTTTAGATTTTGATATGTGTGACTTGCATCTCTATAATTAAGTACATTTGTGCTTTTATAAATGGAATCATTTGCCATTTCTTCTCTGGATTGCTTATTATCATGCATAGAAGTGCAAATGATTTTTACATGTTGTCTCTGTGCCTTGACACGTTGTAGAATTCATTTCTTCTCCTCCTTAATATTATTTTAAAGATTTATTTTTATTTTTATTATTGGAAAGGCCAATATACAGAGAAGAGGAGAGACAGAGAGGAAGATATTCCGTCTGATGGTTCACTCCCCAAATGACCGCAGTAACTGGAACTGTGCCAGTCTGAAGCCAGGAGCTCTTCTGGGTCTTTCATGAGGGGGCAGGGTCCCAAGGCTTTCCCAGGCCACAAGCAGGGAGCTAAATGGAAAACAGGGCCGCCAGGATTAGAACCGGCAACCATATGGGATCCCAGTGTGTGCAAGGCAAGGATTTAAGCACTACGCTTTCACGCCGGGCCCTATTTATTAATTTTAAAGATTTTTCTCTGTTGAATCTTTAAGGATGTTTTCATAAAAGTTTTGTTTTATTTTCCTGCACAGTTAATCTCAGGCCTTCTTTTTGGCTTACAGTGCCACCTTCTTGCCCATTTTCTTAGGTTAAATCTCAAAAATACAAGTGATCTCACATCCTTGCTCGTTCTTGAAGAGAAATCTTCAAATCTTTCAACAATAAACTTGTTTGCCATAAATTTTTGTCTTGATAATCTTTAGTATATGTAGATGGTTTCTTCACATATCCAGTTGATCAATTTTATTATCAAGCAGGAAGTTGAATTTGGTCAAGTGTTTCTCGACACCAACTGCGGTGATCAGCTACTGACAAGAGCAGAACCTTTAATGGATAATCTTAACGAATGTGGGTCAAAGTTCTAAATTATTTCTCTACATTGCAGCAAGCTATTTTAAGCAACTACATTTTCAGATTAGATTAGATGAAATTAACTAGATTTTCCAGTATGCTCCTGAAGGCAAAACAATAAAAGCAGTGATTGCGAAATAGTGAAAATAGACCAACAATAATAATAATAATTAATAATAAAATCATGGTTATAGTTTCTTGGAGATGCTCAAGGTAGTTTGCTTGTGAGTTGTGAAATCCAGGGATAACATCTGCTTATTATGTGGATATTTGGGGAAGTTTATATTTGTGGGGAAAAAAAAAGGAAGTTTTATCATAGGGTTCTTCTTCACCATGACAATTTTCTTGCTTCTTCATGTCAGGAAGGGAAATTTTGTAAGAGTTTAGATGAAGAGTAACCAGATATTACAGTACTGCTTTATGTCTCTAACACTTTCATCTTTCTTGATCTTAAAAAAGAAAAACAACTTCAAACAACGTCAATTATTATTCAGTTAATATAATAAAGAATGTATCGACAAGATTGCATTCCTAAGAACTCAGCTCTTTAGAGACAGACTGAATCTTTGGTGTATTTTGCTACAAGATTTCTTGAAGTTAATGGAGCATAAAAGGAAAATGAAGTTTGTATTTTTTAACATGTAATTCTTTTTTTTCTGCAAATGTCTTGAACTCCTAAGTATATTTAGTGTTCTAAAACATAAAATGACAGTTCCTTGAATCACACTAGTTTCTTAAATTTGTAGAAAATAAAATATAAGGTTATAAACAAAAGTTACAATGCTAGCTTTTAGGATTCATTTTTAATGCTGTGGTCTCTTAAACCATGTAGAAGTCAATGAGTTCCAAAGTGTTACTACAAGAAAAGTATATAATTAACTAATACTTTTATTATTAATTTATACATTTATTATTAATTTTTTATGACCTCCAGTTGCTGCTAGATTTTGTTGTGGCTGTTGTTTTGATTATACACTGCAGGACTGCCCTGAGCTTTTTTTACAGATAAGGTCTGGTGGTAACCAGCTCCCTCAGCATCTATCAGTAAATGTCTTAGTTTCTTACTCACGCTGGAGAATAGCTTTGTCAATATAGGATCCTTGTTAGTTTTGTTTCCATCTGTGCTCTAAATGTGTTAACTCCCTGCTTCTTTCTCTAAATTTTTAGTGAGAAATATGGCGGCTGTGTATTTTGAGTGTCTTCGTTACATGATGATTATTTCTCTTTTGCTGCATTTGAGATGTGTAAGACTGCGCTATTTGTCTTTCGGAACATTGACGATAAAATATGGTGATATGGACTTACAAATTTTCTCTATTGAAATTCACTCATCTTGGTATTTATTCAAGTGTTTCATGAAACATAGCAAGCTTTCAATCGTTATTTCTTCAAAAACTCTTTACCTCTCCTTTTTTTCACCTTTTTGGACTGTACAGGCCATATATTTGCCTACTCCCTCAAGCCCCACAGTTACACCATGTAGGCTGTGCTTAATTTTAAAAAGCAGTTTATTTCATAGGCAGAATGACGACAGAGAAATGGAGAGGCAGATATCAACACACAGAAGCAGAGAGCAAATGATCTAACTGCTAGTTCACCCCCACTCAACCAAATGGTTAAAACAACCAGCACTAACCCAAAACAAACCCAGGAAGGAACTCCATTCGGAGTGTGTGGCTGACAACAAAGCATGCAGAATATATTCTAGTGATTTCCCAGGCACATTATCTGGGAACTGGATTGATAATCAAGTAACAGGATTCAAACTGGTGCTAAAATGGATGCTAGTAGTTTGGGACATGGCTTAAGTCAGTGCACCACAAAGCTGGTCCTGGCTTTTTTTCATTTTAATCTTTCATTAAATTCTGCAGACAGAGTAATTATTAGTGTCCTATCTTAGCATTCACTGGACACTTTTCCTTCTCACATGTATCATTTAATAACCCCAGTGGATTTTCTATTCAGGTACTGTGCTTTTCAGCTTTTGATTTTCGTGTTGGTTTCTTTCACAGTTGTTCATCTCTGTATGGACATTGTTTCATTTTATGAAACACTTGACTTTCTGACACGCTTTTGTTGGTTTAGATCTTCTATCTGCTGGGTTCAGGAACCATTTGTTGAATTACTTTTTTCCTCTGGGTATTCTCCATTTCTTCTTTTGTGCACTTTATCCTCTAATTTTTGTTGAAAACTGAGCATTTTAGAGCTGATGTTGTGGTATAGAAGGTAAAGCCACTGCCTGCAGTACTAACATCTGTTGTGGTTATCAGTTGATTCCCAGCTGCTTCACTTCCTATCCAGCTCCCTATCAATGGCCTTGAAAAACTAGCTGAAATGGACCAACTGGCTGGTTCCCTGCTATGAATGTAAAAGAGAAATTCCTGGTTCCTGCTTTGGCCTGGCCCAATGCTGGCCATTGTAGCCATGTGGGGAGTAAACCTATAGAGCTCTCATTCTTTCACCTGATCCTTCCTCTACACTTCCTTCTTTCTCTTTGTAACTGGTAATCATATAAATAAATTCTTAATAATAACACTGTGGGCCCAGCATGGTGGCCTACCATTTCATGTGCCAGGATCCTGTATGGGTGCGGATTCTAATCCCGGCAGTCCCACTTTCCATCCAGCTCCTTGGTTGTGGCCTGGGAAAGCAGTCGAGGAGGCCTAAGGCCTTGGGATGCTGCACCTGCATGGGAGACCTAGAGGAAGCTCCTGAATTCTGGCTTCAGATTGGCGCAGCTCCAGTCATTGTGGTCACTTGGATAGTGAATCATTGGGCAGAATACCTTCCTCTCTGTCTCTCCTCCTCTCTGCATAGCTAACTTTGCAATAAAAATTTTAAAAATAAGTCTTTTAAAAATAATAATAAGATTGAGCATTTCAGGGCCCAGTGCAATGGCTCAATTGACTAACCCTCCCTTACAAACACCAGGATCCCATATAGGGACTGTTTTTGTCTGGGTTGCTCCATTTTTCACCCAGCTCCCTGCTTAGGGCCTGAGAAGGATGGTCTGAAGCCATATGTCCCTACACTCATGTGGGTGATCAGGTGGAGGATCCTGGCTTCTGCCTTCAGATTGGCCCACTCCCAGCTGTTGTGGCCAGTTGGAAAATGAAATTTCAGATGGAAGATCTTCCTCTCTGTCTCTTTTTCTCTATAAATCTGACATTCCAGTTAAAGCATATATAAATGAGTCCTTAAAAAATGAGAATTAAAAACTGAGCATTTTAATATTATAATCATGTAACTCTGGTACTTACTTTTCTTGTCCTTTCTCAGATGTGGTGGTATTTCAATTTTTAAAAAAAGTTAGTTAAGCTATTTCAATCTTGTTTATTTTTGTACATTATGTCACAATCAGTGGTCACTTTCAGGCACAGATTTAAGAATTTTCAGATCTTTTCTGAGCCTCCCTCTTATTTGTATGTGTGCAGTAGATCCTGATTTTCTCTGTTTGCTAATTTTTTTTATCCTTGCTTTTAAAAAAATATTTTTTATAAAATTAAGAGGACAGATTTCATGTATTTCATAGATCCAGTTCTAAGAGGACAACCACGCATGCCTCCTTCTGCTTCTCTTTTTGATTAATTTTGTTTTTTTTTTTTTTATATTTTTTTATTATTGATTTTTATATTTTTATTTTTTATTTTATTTTAATTTTTTTTTATTTATTTTTTTTTTATTTTATTTTTTTTTTTATTTTTTTTTTTTTTCTCAATTTACTTTCAATTCACTTTGCAATTAATTAATCCCAGGATTAATTCATCAAAAACCAAAATATGCAATAAGTGAAAACTGGAAAGAGTACTATTTTGTACGAGTATAGGCAAGGGCTAAAAGCAAAAATCATATCAAAAGATGCCAATTTCGGCCCAGTGCCATAGTGTAGTGGTTAAAGTCCTCATCTTGCATGTGCCAGGATCCCATATAGGTGCCAGTTTGTATCCTGGCTGCTCCACTTTCCATCCAGCTAGAAGGGCCTAAAGCATTGGGAATTAGCACCTACTTTGGAGACTTGGAAGTGGTCCCTGGCTCCTAGCTCTGGTCATGTGTCCATTGGGGTGTGAACCAGTGGATGGAAAATCTTTCTCCCTATCTCTGCTTCTCTGTAAATCTGACTTTCCAATTATAAAAATAATTTTAAAAGATACCAGTTTTATTCTCAAGCATTCTTTTGGTGTTCTATGTTAACTACCACAAATCATAGAAAATACATTTGCCTTTTTGAAACACGTTCATTTTACAAAACATAAAGATAAATTTGTAAGGCTGAAAGAAAATGAACTGTCTCCTGTATAAAAATAGGCTGAATTTTGGAAACCAAAGATTGTAAATGAGCTCTGCTTTAAATAAAGAGCTCAACACTATGGAAGTGGTCCACTGTGAGGACCAGATTGAGCAAACCAGGATATGAAATCGCATGGAGCACCACTGGAGGAAGATCTGCATGAATGTAACGAAAGAAGTGCACCACTTACAGGCCAAAGACTTAACAAAATTAGGTGTAGTAGAAATACTTTAAAGGTAATTTGTTTTTAATGATTTAGCCATTTATACTGTATCAAAACATTTCTGAAACACATTTAAATTTAGAACTTTAAAGATGTTTCTGTCTAGAGATACAATAGTTTACTCTGTTGAAAATGATACTGAAACATTGAGTCATCATAATGTCCTCCAGCGTTTACTTACAATTTTTGTTTTCAGGGCATCTAAAAATGTGCTGAAAATTTAGTGTAGATTATTTTAGAAGTGGAGAGAGAAGTCCTGGAATCACAGCTGTTTGACACATTTTGACACATTGATCTTGCAGCAGGCAAGTGGTTTATCTTGCATGCACTTTGGGTGACAATGTGATATTTACAGTTAAAGGTATTGCACATTTGTATAATTCATAAACTGAATATTATTTAAATCCCAGAAATTTGCTTATTTTGATAATTCTTACTTTAAATTTCCATTGCTTTGATCTCTTTCATTATTCCTTTTTCTGTGTACAACGCTTTTTTCTGTTATATAAATCTCCTCTGTAAAGTGAAAACTAGTCTGTAGGGACATAATTGTGAGAAACACTGTATTTGGTAATCAAGACCAGCCTCTAGAACTTCACAGTTCAAGTACTGATTTTTGATCTGAAGTGTAATACCTATATGAGCTTGAAAAGGCTTCTATATCTTCTGCATAGCTCCCTGTCTGACTACAAGACTAACAACAGTGTAGTGGTTTCTTTGTTTTGTCTTATTTTTTTGTTTTTGCTGTTTTTACCAAAGCCTACTATGAAGAATTAATGCATGTTAGTACTGAATGATTTCAACCATTATTAACTATGGCAAAAAATTAGTCATCTTTTGTTATTGAAGTGATGTATAATTGGCAATTACATGAATCCTACTAGTAATTCTTGACTAATGTATAGTTTATGTGCCCATCCATGTGACATCATGATCAAGTGATAACACATTTCCAAATACCTGCAAAATTTCTTTTTTTCTGCTTCACTAAAGATATCTGACAACCCCTTTTCCAGTACCCAACTAATTCTATCAGTGTGATTTAGTTTTGTTCTTGTTTAATTTCAGATTAGTAGAATCCTACATTAAATACACTTTACTGCTGGATTCTTTCATTCAAAATTGAAATTTTTGAGATTCATAAGTGTGATACGTATTTTAGTAGGTTTGGTTTAATATTTATTACTCAGATGAGATTTCTCTGAGGGTTCCCCCAACTAAACCACTCCACTGGAATCCAGCCATAGGGAGAGTAGCAGGACATGTGTTCTGAAAATGGAATGCATGTGTCAAAACTGTGCCTCGTCAGTGGTTTTGACAGCGCATTGGATGGCATACCCGGAAGCACAATGTCAGACTATTGGAGCCTGTGGAGAACACCTGGTACCACAGCAGAAGAAGGAGTGCAGAACAAATTTGTCCACTCTCCCCGTGAAATATTAAAGCAGATTTCTAGCAAACAGACTCAGAGATGGATTGTGTCAACCAATGGACCTTGGGAGGATATTCTCATTCTTGTATTTGCAAGATAGACAGCATTTCAGAACTATTGAAGCTATTTAAGCAGAACCCGCAGAGCATGTTCCATACCAGGGACTTTGGGAGGGCTTCGGGTAGCTGTTCTCCATCCCCAGGCACTGAGGCCATTGGGAGACTGGGTGTGGCTTCTCTGCTTGTCTCTCTCCTTTTCCTAGATACAGGAAGAAGAGAAAGAAAATGTGGAAACAATTGTCTCATCCACTTTCCTCTAATTCTGGAAACTTTCCACCCTGATCAACTATGTAAACATAAGCAAAAGTACAATTTTAAAAATGCATATTATTAAAAAATTGTTGCATACTGTAACAGTATTCTATTATGTAAAATATAACTTCTAAAATTTAATTTCCCCATAAATTGATATTTGGTTTGTGTGAATTATTCTTTGATTAACATTATTTGTCCATCATGCTTACATTTCTATGGAGATATAAAATGCTGCTAATCACTACTTTTTAAAAAGGTTAGAGCAGTTGGTCATTTATGGAAACTTTTAGCAAGCTCTTTTTTAGCACAAAAGAAAAATTATTGGTGTTTCTAGGAAAGCATTTATATTGTAACAAATATAAATTTTACTTTGATTTTAAAATATTATTTGTAAGGCAGCAATAGAAAGAGCAAGAGAGAAATCTTTCATCTACTACTTCATTCCCCAAATGCCACAAAGCCTGGGGCTAGGCTGTGCCAGGGCCAGAATGATAAGCCAGCAGCTTCTCCATGTCTCCCACTTGGGTGAGTACAGGGGTCCAAGGATTGCTCACTGCTCACCCAAGCACCTTACCATGAAGCTGGCTTGGCAGCAGAGTCTGGACATGAACCTGCACCCAGACGGAATGCCAGTATTGCAGGCAGTGCTTAACCTGTTACTCCACAATGCCAGTCCCTGTTTCTTTTTTATATATTCAGAAACAAAAGCAGGGAAAAATTTTTGACAGACAGAATTATGGTATGAAAAGACACATATGAGTGTTTTATTTAGGTCACCTGGTGGACTGAAGGATAAGTAACTAATTCCTTCATTCCAGAACATCTAGAGCAGTTTCTGCAGTCAGGGTTTTCTTCACTCAAAGTTGCTGTTAGTGAGGATTCTGTAAACCTTCTAACACAAGCAAAGACCACAATATTGTTAAGTGAGTCCATAGTCGGTCTTTAAGCCACACTGATCTTAGCAGGAATCGCTCAAGTAATGTGAACAACATCCATACTTTTGATTAACTGACTCGTGCTGTCCTCTCCTCTAGGCTGCAAATATGATTGACATCTCATTTCCTTAGTCCATTGACTCCCTTGGTTGTAGTCTCACAAAAGGTGAAACTACTTGTCAAACCACAGGCATGCTAAATGAGTCTGAATTGTATTCTGTAATGTCATAAGGACAACAGGCTTGCTGTATGACATTCGTAGTGACAGTTGATGAGGAAAGCAGTGTGGGCAGATAATTAGAAATGCACCTGAGATCATATTATCAATAAAAATTACAGAGGTCTAGCTCAGCTGACTCTGTGTTCTGTCATGTTCCATGCGTGATGTCTCTGACAAAGATGTGTTTATTATGCTACCGTGCTTCTAGATAATAAATCTTACTCTTAGATATTAAAAATTTGAATTTAATCATACTCATTGAGTGAGATTGTTTTTTTTACTACCAAACTGCAGGATTTAATCATTCCTGTGAAATGAAGAATAGAAGTCCACATAAGATTACACAGTTTGACAATAATTTTACTGGTTCAGCTATTGAAAGAGAATGACATCCAAATTTCAAAAGCATCTGAGTTTTCTTACCAAGTACAAGTTCTCAGTTCCTTGTTTACATAATTGTACAATTGCTAGTAAAATCCCATCAGTAAATTATACAGCAACCCAAAAATGCTATCCTTAGGAGGAGAGTTGATTTTCTTTTCATGGTCTCAATTATCTTACATGGATATCCATTATTTCTATTTCTAAACAAACATATTTTGTGTATTAAATGTGCTATTTAAGTTGTGCTTAGAATGAGTCCCATTACTGATTGTAGCTGATGTCCTCAGGAGCAAAAAAATGAGTGGAAAATAGATGGACTGTGCTCCTGTGGATATGCAGTAACAGATCAAGGGAACTCATGAACACTTTCTGATGTTGCCTTTTTTAGGCCATTGTTCCCACTCCCCAAAGAGAGGGGAGCAGATAATTCAGCAGTGCAGGCAGACAGCTTGGTGAGTTTGTGAGAGTCAGATCTTTTGGGGATATTTGGGATTCTGTCAAGTAAGTATAGACACAGAAGTTTAGTCAAGTTTTCTATTTGTCATGTGCCTGGACACACTTAAATATTTGAGACAGTAATGAGTGATTTAAATCAAATGGCTTTGCCTTTAATACATTTTAAATTTGGGTTGTAAGTTTATAAGAAATCAATTTGTAACCTATTTTCCCTTTTTCTGAAACTACTAAGAATTATTTCTGACCAGGATTGGGTTCACAGAAAAATGGAGCACACAGTATATAGAATGAATTTCCATATGTCCCTCCTCATCACATTCACACAACCTCTTGCATTATCCGTATCCAATGCCACAGTGCTACATTAATTTCAATGGAGGTGAATCTGACACATTACTATCACCTCAAGTTTATGGTTCATGTTGTGGTTCACTCTAGGTGCTGTGAACTCTGTCTGTTTTAACTGTAATTAAAGGGGGGGGGAGTGGCATGTCTTATTCTTGATTAGATAGTCATATGGAAATATTAGGAATAATTTATTGATAAAACTGAGCATTAAATATACATTTGTTATAACTCAACATTTTGTGACTAAAATATTTGGATTTGAGAAAACATGATGAAAACTGAAGAAAATAATTATGAGTATTTCTTGAGTAACTGTGGGCAAGGGAGTGTCAGGTTCAAGTCTAGTTCTATCAGCATTCACACTCTCTGTGATTCTCTTAGGCTAACCTTTTTTTGATTCGATGTGAAATGGGAAAAACAGATATGAACACCAGAACTGTGTGATGGCACTAGACTCTAGGCATTTTTTGCCTTTGTATACCTATTTCTTCATTTAAATTACTATAAATTAAATGGCATTGTTATTATAAAGCCATGGTGTGCTTACCTCAATATGTTTTTATCCTTATTCGTGTTTTCTTTTGTTTTGTTTTTTTTAGAAGAGACTATGGCTACCTGAACCTCTGAATATATTATATGTTCTGAGCAGCATGCCTGTTGTGCCTAATGGATAAATCAGTGCTGTTGAAAGCAGTATTTGTACCATTTTGTCATATAATCTTGAAAATATTCTGATTGGCTTTGCAGGATATTAACTTGCAGCTTGAGACAGAAGCATCCCATTTAGGATTATCAATTAGGGTTCCAACTGCTCATCTTCCTATCCAGTTTCCTGATAGTGGGCCTGAAAATGCAACAAAATATGGCCCAAATGCTTGGACCCTTGCTATACATTTGAGAGACCACAACGGTGTTCCTGGATCTGGGATTCAGCCTGACCTGGAACTTACTGCTTTGGCTTTTTGGAGAGAAAAACTATTCATAGAAGATTGCCCACTTCCATCCTTACCCCACCCCACCACTCACCCACCCCCCTCCAACTATCCTGCCACCATCTCTCTCTTTTCATGCTGCATTTTAGATTGAGATATAAATATTTTGAAAAATATGTCCCTGTTAAGAGCAGACATTTGCTGCACAAGCTGAGATAATATTTGTAAAATTGTGTTAAGGCAGACCTGAATTAATCCATTCATCAGGTTAGGAATCCTGGTGGCATTTCTCATTCCAATTTCTTAATAATTTGCACCCAGGGAGGCAACATAAGATGATCTAACTACATGGGTCCTTGCCACTCACACTTGGGAAAACTGGGTTGAGTTCTGGGCTCCCGGCTTTGATTTGCCCTAACCCCAGCTGTTGCAGGTATTTGGAGAACAAACCAGTGGATGGAGATTTTCTCTTTCTCTCTGCCTTTATGTTATAATGAACATAAATACACAGGAGAAAATGCTGTAAAAGTATGTCCTTGAAACGGTTTCCAAACTATAGCATTCAGCTGTAAGAGTATGTGAAGCAAATTTAGAGTATTTTAAACATAGTAATAACAAGGTAGTCAAGAGTGTATTGGACATGAATTCCTTGAAGTTTGCCCTTCATCAAGCCTATATTTTCTTACCTGCAAATATTTTAAACAATACATTGTTTTTGTATTTCCCATTCTACCCCTTCTGTTTTTATTTCCTGCTGTACTGCTTCCATTGTTTGCCACTGAAGTAAATGCAACCTGACACCCCCCACACATACGTACAACTACCAGTACCACTACTAACATCATCATCATCACCACTATTACAATAATTACTAATATACATGGAAGGTAGACCAATTTACTCCTTAATATAGATTTAATGAATACATTATTGTATGATTGAAGAGATAAGTTACAGTCCAGAGAAGGAGGAAAAACTTGACCAAATTATTCCAACTAGTGACTGGCAGTATCTTTCTCAGCTTTATGTTATAAAAAAGTACTTGATGATGAGTAATGCAAAGAAAATAATTTTAGTTGGCTGATGATTCTGTTGGCTGGAAAGTGAAACAGAATGCTACCACCATCTGAGAAGGATGCCTTGGCATAGAGCATCACCTTTAGGGAGCTTTGGCCATGTCTACAGGGAGGTCGTCACATGCCAGAGAGAAAGGAGGAAAGAATGGTAGAGTGACAGCATGCTTCCCCATTATGTAGCAAAAAGCTTTCCTCTCTAGGACCTAATGTACTCTTTAGAGACCTAAAACCATCATAAGCCTCCATTGCATCATTACCTTACACAAGGTCCTGTTCCTTGAGCTCCCCTTACCTAACCTCTCTCCAGTTGCAGACCAAGCCTGCAGCACAGGAATCTTAGAGGGACAAACCATACTCTTACCCCATTTAGTTCCATCCGAGGGGAGCATACATGTCCTCAGACTATACTATTAGCTGATAATCTTTCCTTCTCTCAAGTTTTATGTCACATATAGTTTGTATCATATGTTTTAATATTTGGTCATATGCCTTTTATTGTCCTTTAATTAGTCATAGATGTTAGTCTTCTTCCCTTGACAAGACTTAATTTATTCAAAGCAAAACATGGTATTTTTTTTCTTTGTACTACACATGGTGCATTTGTTGAAAAGTGTAACTCTAGTTGGAATAGTAATGGAAAATTATTAAAATGAAAAAAAATCAATTTTAGCATCAGCCTTTCAAATCTAACAGATTAAATATCATTCTTAAATGTTTTTCACCATTTCCTTGATGCTGTTTCAGTTCACTTTTATGGCCTCACAGATAACTTCAAGAATTTGTGATCTTTCCTTGAATTTTAGATTCTGAAAGAAAATTGTTTAATATTTTCAAAGGAAATTCTTTTAAATATAGCTCCGGTTTTTATTGAGCATATGTTTCTTTCATATGAGTAGTGCAGGCTTTTTGCTCCCGTAAGCAACATCTCATACAGAACTTGAAAGAGAAAATGCACTTTTAATGTCAGGATATGACTTAAGTGGAAATACCACCAATCACGATCTCTGTCACCACCATTGGACTGGTTCACATCTTATTCATGCACTCTTGGACTAATAGATTTAATTCCTGAGGCATGTGAATATACATACTCTCTCAATGTGCCCAGGCATAAATTTTGTGAGAAAAATTTTCACATCATTTGTTACAGAAAAATCTGGAGTAAGACATTTCTTCTCATTTTCTTCGACATCAAACTTTGTCATTTTTTGGTAATGGAAATAGAAATAACTTGTCTTGTAGCAGTATGTGGTGTGTCTTTCTGAGTAGCCTGTCAGATTTGATTTTATCATATACATTATATATCAAATCTGTTCAGTATTTTAAAGTTGTGTAAATCCACAAAACTTTCATTAGAAAATTTACATTTATTTGTTGTTTTAAACTTCTTTGCATTTCAAATAATTATCTTTCTGAAGAAAGGGAGAAACTCAGAAGCTTTACATTCTTTTTTGCTATATACATATACACATGTATGTCTTCCATCTGAGCGGCATACTTACAGAGAAAGAAGGAGAGACAGAGAGGTCTTCCATCTGCTGGTTCACTTCTCAAATGAACCGGTTAAGCCCATCCAAAGCCAGAAATTCGATGTTTCTTCTAGTTTGTTCCCTAGGACCATCCTCTGCTACTGTCCCAGGCCATAGGCAGTGGAGGTGGATCAGCTGAGACTCAAACAGGAGCCCATATTTGATACTGGCACTGAAGGCAGTGGATTACCCTCATAAATCACCATTCCAGCCCCAGGATAACTTTCAATGTGGGTTCTCACTATGCTTCATAATGCTTTTAACCCATAAACCAATAGTGATTGCTGCTACTTAGTATCAAATTATTTCCTTAGTTTTGAAAGAATTTTACTAACGCTCTTACATATTTAAGAGCATTTGTCCAAATTTAAATCACAAGTTCAGAAATTTTGCAATATTTAAATAAAATGAAGGAAACAGGGTGATTGAGGGAGGAATATGGGAGCGAGATAAGTATGATTATCTTCTTAGAATTGAACCTGTGAAATCTGTACTCTTTATATTGGAGGAAAACACTGAGATAGAAACAAAAAAATGTGTACTGCACCTATATACTCTTTATTTAATCAATATATACTTTATGAAGTGCTAAAACATTGAAGAAAATGGAAAATGAAGAGGAAATTGCCAAGAAATGCTTCATGAGTCTCCATGTAAAAGGGATGCATGTATTCGTGTGCTTCTGTATGTGTGTGTGTCTGCATGTAAGAGAAAAAAAGGAAGGGATTCTATAATTCATTCCTCCTGTAAGGGATATTTCAATATAAATGGAGTTGTCTTCCATAGAATAAGGATGGTTTAAAGGCAACCGGCACTGTTAATATCTTAAAACTAAGGAAAACAGGCGCCTCATGAATCATTTTCTGGGTATTTTCTTTAGCTCCAAAAATACCACATCTAAGTTTTCAGGATGTACATATATTGTACAAATATGAATGCCATACTTCATTGTTACGCATTTATTCACAGCAAGTTGCTACCAAAGAAACATAAACCAACCCTCACACTTTTTTGAGGACTATTTTGTAGTATGACTTATAAAACTCAGTTTGAAAATCACCAAAGATTGAGCAATAACTAAAGTGCACACCAAACTAAAATACATTGAGCTGTTCAAACAAAGTGCATGAAAGCAATATGTTTTCTGCAATGAAATTTAAAAATCAGAATCTAATAAAGTTAAAAACTGGATCAGGAATATAAGGACATAAGAAATAAGGGTAATTGTAAAATATAACAATTTTGACATTTCTTTTATTATTTTGGCCCATTTCTATTTAAGCAATAAATTATTTGATACTAATTTAAGGGATGATTCATTTTTTCTTCAAAATGAGATATATATTGATTCAGGTAAAATGTCAGGAATGTAATTTGTTATTTAAAATTTAGATGTCATGTTTCTAGTTCAGTCGATGAAGAATGATCAATCTGTAGGATATTCTGTGAGAAATCCCTCTTCTTGTCTACACTGTTAACACTGTGATGGTTACAGGTAAAAAAAAAATATTATCCAATTGTTTCTTTAGTCCTTTTTAATATAAATGCTGCATGTGTGTTCACAAATATGAACACACTTTCATATATAATATAGATTTCCTTATGTGATACATAGGGAGATAGAGAAGCACAGTTGAATTTTGAACGAAAATATCTATAACAGATTCTCCTTTTCAACTGTAAAAGCAAGGAAGATTAGAATATATAGAAACACAAAAATACAAAGTTTCAAAGCTTTACATTATATGCATTAATCAATCCTCTGGTTGAACTCTGCACATTGTGACTTGGTATTTCCAATGAAGGAAGACAAATGACTGTGCCAATCAGAATTCCTATTATGCATTTCGGGAAATAGACACAAATATTGTATTGCACAATTCTGCCCCACCAATTATTTATGACAGAGGAATAAGCCCATCATGTTAAATCTATACAATTTGATGTTGTGTAATTGTAAACTTCCCTTCATGAACTAGTTATCTTTGAGACAGAACGTCAAGTCCATTGATTCCTGTCTCTCTATACTGATGAGGAATGAGACCTTTACTACATTTATTGCCAACTTCTACCTCCTTAATACCAACCCAATTCGCATGACATTTATTATAGTGTCCATTCTTCCACTTGAATTCAGAGTCTAGGGCCATAGATTTCAGTCTAATCAAAATCAAATCTTGAAGAAGACAGTTTCTGCATTTAAAAGGGTTTCTACTTAAAGATGTTTGGACACACCACTTTCTCAATTCAATCAACTTAGTGAGGTTCTATTTTAACAGCTATAATTAGAGTATTCTTTAATAGTGTGCTTGGAAAACATTTGAAATGTAAATTCTGAGCAATCAGTGAAGACTTTTCCAGTAGCTAACATTTCTGTGCCCAGTATTTGAATAGAAATGTGGCAGATTGCAAGAATATCAAAATTTAAGTGTTAGAAAAAAACAAAAAAACTCACATAAATTTACAGAAAAAAATGTAGAGATCCCTATGTAAGGATGGTATGCAGTTGAAAGGCCTCATTATATTGCAACTCTGATGCTGGGATGAATTTTTAATTACAAGGACCACCATTGACACTTTTTTCACACCTTCTGCAAAGATCCATATTTAGAATTTAAACCGTATGTCCATTCCTGAAACTTTCTGTATTCTAGTGTTTTTTTGCCTCGAACTTGTTCTTTTCTTTCACTAGATATAACAGCCCAGTGAAAGCAAAACTATGTTATCATATGTTCACAGTGTACAACTTTCAATGCATGAGAATGGCTCCTGATTGAATTGATTGGTGAAGATATGCTATTCAGGTTGCCACTAAATTCAAATTTGCATGATATCTGAATTGCCTGAGCAAATAAACTTCCATATAACGTATAAGAAAATAAGGAAGGTTGCTTACCATTTTCTGAGTTGAGGCAGAAAATAAACATTTAGGAAACCTTAAGATAACCACACTGAATATATAGAAAGCATAACTTTGGGCCAGGCACAATGGCTCAGAGGCTAAATCCTCACTTGAAAGTGCCAGAATCCAATGTGGGTGCTGGTTCATGTCTTGGATAATCCACGTCCAGCTCCCTATTTATGGCCTGGGAAAGCAGTGGATGGCCTAAAGCCTTGGGACCCTGCTCCACATGAGAGACCTGAGGTGTGTGTGTGTAGGGGGGCGGGGTCTCTGGCTTCTGGATTAAGATTGGCTCAGCTCTGATCATTGCAGCTTTTGGGGAGTGGACCTTCTGTCTTTGTCTCTCCTGTTTGTAAATTGATCTGTCTTTCCAATTAAATCAAGTTTTTAAAAAGAAAGCATCAATGTTGTAATTAAGTATTATATGTACTATGTATAAAGCTGTCTAAATTGCCAATCAATAGATTTTTAATTTCTATTATGTCTGATAAACTATATGATGTTTTGTCTGGGATATGTTATTGTTTGGAATAATAAATGTTGCTAGGAGATGAATTTGGTTGGTAACATAACTGCATGGCTTATTGAGACATATGGTATCAAGTGAAGATGATAGATTCTAATGTTCCACAGGGTAACTATGGGGTGTGATGAATGACGTGAAAGAATGATTGCTTGGTGTGCTAGGTTCATGCTCTGAATAACTATTATATCATCTAAACTATTACATTATCTCATAAAATTGATGTATCTGCCATGTTATTTCAAAGGAACCTTTTTGTTAACCTTTTTGCTAATTCCCTATCCTAATAAACATTATTGATGAAGAATAAAATGTAACTAAACATCTCATGTTTTGAATGAAAAGGCTGAAGTTATCAGCTAAAGTAATAATTAGAGCAATTACATGGAATAAACTATGCTTATAGGAAAAAATATTGAATATTAGTAAGCTATGACTTACTAATTACAACCAATTAGTTACACAAACAATATACATAACTTCATAAAAATAACAAGGTAGTAAGAAAATTAGGTAAAAAAGGAAAATATATGATAATAAATACTTGTGTCTATGTATACATATTTACTTATATATACACATGCATGTACATAAATGGCGATACCTATAAAATTTTAAAGAGAATAATCATGTAAATGACTTTGGGTAGGAAGTGAAAAATAGAAGAATTGGAAAACTAAATAAATGTAAATTGCTGAAAGTTACTATGTAAAGATGAAATATCTAAATAACTTGAATTCATTGTCAAATATTATGAAAGACTCCAAGAAAGAGGGATTTAAGGAAGGAAGGAGGAATGGAAAGAGGAAGGAGAATAATTTTCCAATTTCTTCCTTGTTGTTGGTTTTGTTTTATGGCTTTTCATTTAAGAAGATGTATAGTAACTGTGTAATAAAGACTGTCCTATCGAGATATGAAGATACAATGCAATGCGCACCTCTACATTCAAATCCAAGTTGGACTCCCAACAAAAATGTTAGATATATCTTGAGGATAGAATGTTGGACTTTACGCTCTTGTCCATACTTATAATGTCAGGCTACACTTAAATTGCAGAAGGATAGACTTAAAAGTGTTTATGAAGGACTATACTATTGTAATAAAATAGGGGAAATGAGTTGGGGAAGGGAGAAGTGGAAATCTCAAAGCCTATGAAACTCTATCATGAAATAGTAATAATAATAATAAAGAAGAAGAAACACTGAGGGATGGGTCAGGTGCAATAGCATAGTGGTTAAGTTCCTTGCCTTGCATGCGCCAGGATCCCATACGGTCTTTGGTTCTAATCCCATCAGCCCTGCTTCCCATCCAGCTGCCTTCTTGTGGCCTGGGAAAACAGTCGAGGATAGCCGAAAGCCTTGGGACCTGCACCCACATGGGAGACCCGGAAGAGCTCCTGGCTCCTGGTTTCAGATTGGCTCAGCTCCAGCAGTTGCAGCTGCTTGGAGAGTGAACCATCTGATATAAGATCATTCTTTGTCTCTCTTCCTCTCCGTATATCCTCCTTTGCAATAAAAATAAATCTTAAAAAAAAAAAAAGAAACAAACACTGAGGGGGGGAAGAAGGCAGTGAAAGAGCTCCTTTCTGTGGCTTAATTCTTCATATAGCTGTAACAACAGCCAGTGCTGGCATAGGGTCGAAGTCAAGAGCCAGTTTCAAAGTCCAGAACTGTCACATGGATTGTAGAAAGATCTGCTCATTTGAAACATCATCTGCTTCCTCCCAGCATTTACAGTGGCAGAAAAACTGGAATCAGGTATCAAATCCAAGTACTTCAATATAGGACAAAATTATTTTAGCTGGTGTCTTAACCTCCGTGCATAACATCCATTGCACATAAATGTGTATTGTAAATGAGTGGTCACCATAGCTGTTTACAGAAGGTTAAGGGGTTTAATCTTAAGAAGAATCAAATTAGCCACAGCAGTTGGCTGAAGGAAAACCACTGTATAATTTTCTAAATAAGTGCAGAAAAGTCAACAGTATTCTATATTTGTACAGAAGTAAGTTATTTATTTATTTAAGGTAATATAGGATACTTACCAAAATCTACATCATAGTGTCAAAGAAATACTGTCATTTCTGTGTAATTTCTATGATAGGTTTTAGCAAGATAAAAATTGAAAATGTATTAGATTTACAAAGATAAAAAAAATAGTGAAACTGCCATCCTCAATATGTTTGCTTGTCCATATATGTAACTCAGGAAAGTAGGGTGGACATGAGAGCAGTATCCATTAGGAATTACTATTCCTTAGCATGGTATGAGCAATGACCAATTAGAAATATGATTAAAAATTAGGTATCTAGATATTATATATTTTTTAAAAAGTATAATATCACTAAAATTAAAATGTTAAAATATATAGCAATTTCTAAGATATTCAGTTTTTTGGCTATAAAAACACATTTGATTATATAGCTGTGAAGACTGAGGAAAATAGTAATTTAACTATTTTGCCAATATAAATTGCATGCACATTCTGTTAAAACAGGGCAGTTTTTTCTGACCCTTGACAAGCTAACTCTAAATCTTAAGTGAAAGAATAAAAAGCACGGATTAGCAAAGACAATTTTGAAGATTTAAAAAAGAGAATGAAGTGGAAGATAATGCATCATCAGTTGTAGGAATTAAAATTAGCGAGATACTTGATACAAACTGATAGGGAAGAGCAAAAAGGAGACATACACACAAACACAACCTGAGAACTTGTTCAAAAATATGCTTTCAAGTATTGAAAGAAAGAATGAGCTATTGAATAAACTGTCTATCTGGATGGGCGGTACTTCTCTCTCCCCCAAATATAATTCCTTTTTTCAAAGGAGTTATTATTTATTTATTTGCAAGGCACAATAGAGAGTCAGAGATCTCTTCCAACTTCAGGTTCACTCTCCATTCAGCCACATGGGCCTGTGTTGGGCCACGACAGAGCCAGAAGCTTCAAAGCATGTGAGCTGCAGGGCACCAAGTTGACCAGCCGTTCTTCCCAGCTTTCCTTGAAACATAATCGGGGCCTGGCATGATAGCCTAGTGATAAATGTCTTAGCCTCGCAAATGTTATGATCCCACATGCCCACCAATTCTAATCCCAGTGACCCCACTTCCCATCCAGCGCCCTGCCTGTGGCCTGGGAGAGCAGTCGAGGATGGCCCAAAGTCTTGAGTTCCTGCAACCACATGGGAGTCCTGCATGAAGCTTTAAGCTCTTGGCTTCGGATCGGCTCAGTATTAGCTGTTGTGGCTGCTTGGGAAGTGAATCAACAGACAGAAGATCATCCTCTCTCTCTCCTTCTCTCTGTATATCTGACTTCGTAATAAAAATAAATACATTTTTAAAAGAAACATTATCAAGGTGCTGGATTAGAATTGGAGCTGCTGGACCTGAAGCAGTGTTTATATGGGATCCTGGCCTTGCAGTCATGCTTAACTTGATGCACCACATTTATCAAGGAGGTGGAAAGGACAGGGTTTAGTCATTTAGTATGAAAGCCAACCTTCTATTTTAAGCATGTCCTTAAATGAAAAGAATTCATCAGTTATTTGTGCAATGATTGCCGCTTTTCAGTTTCACTATAGATGAATGTATTTGAATAAACAATGAGAAATTAATATTAGTAATTTTAACTAGAATGCTAATGGGAAGAAGAACTGAAATTTATGTATTAATGTCACATGTGATGTGACACTTAATAGCATTGTCAAATTTTCAGCAGGAAAGTAGTTTTGATTATTGAGACTTGGTGTGTATTGTAATGGTTTTGCTTGAAATTCAGTGTGATCTGTTTTGTAGAGAGAGGGAAGCTCCCTGATTTTCAAGTATTTATAATCCAGCATGCATTCTGCAAAGCTACTTACTTGGCTTGTCCTCATTTGCATTATCACTGATGATGCTCTTGTACCTCACTAATCATCTCCCCTGACTCAGTGCTGCGTTTTTGTTCTCAACTTTATGAAATAATATCTTGCTATTCAAGAAAATGTTTATTTTACACTTAGTCGTATTTATGTGTGTTCTCCATGTCTTAATAGATCGTTAGTTGTTTCCTTATGATGGTTCGTTGTTGCATGAGTTTTACTAGTAGAAAGTTATTCTATCTTTTGGAAAATGGTTTGAGTCCTTTAATGCTAAGGGAGCATTATCTGGCATCTTGATGATCAACTGTGTGTGATGGTTGCTTCTTTAAATATGTATGTATATCTCCAAAATTGGATTCTATTGAGCGTCAGCAAGCCACAAAAAGGAATATATGCTATTTGGAGCAGAAGATCTCTGTGACCAAAGAGGTTTATAAATATTGCTGGTGAATTCCAGATTTTACAATAGTGGATTAACATGGGCAACCTATGTACATGATGAAATGGACAAACTCAAAAAACAACATATAAATAAAGGGAAGAGATTAAGGAATTTCCATCACTTTGTGCTGTAGCTTTAAGATCTGAGTTAGAGTGCCTGGCACAATGGCTCAGTGGCTGAATCCTTGCTTTGCAGGAGCCAGCATCCCATATGAGCTTCATAGTGTGTCCTGGCTGTCCTACTTCCCTTCCAGCTCCCTGCTGGTGGCCTGGGAAGACAGTGGAGGATGCCCAAAGCCTAGGGATCCTGCACCCATCTGAGACACCCAGATGAATTTCCTGGCTCCTGGCTTTGGATTGCCCCAAATCTGGTCATTGTGGCCACTTGTGGAGTGAGCATATAGATCTTTTCCTCTGTATCTCCTTTTCTCTGTAAATCTGCCTTATCAATATAAAGAAGATAAATCTTAAATAAAAAAATAAATAACAGATCTGAGTAAGACATAAACTCTGTGATAACAACCTTAGTGAAAAAATTAAAAGGAGGGTACTGGTTGCTAAAAATTTGTGTTTATTACAGGTGGCTTTTCTATTTGTTAGATCAATGGGATTCCCAGGGAAGAAATCAACTGACAGAATATGATAGATGCTCCAAACTTAAGCTGATCAGACTTAAGAGCTGGATGAAGCAGGAATAACATTGGAGCTTTCATAAATTCAAGGAGCATTAAAGCATGTTAATAAATATGTGTCTTGTTATGCGTGACTTGAGGCAACTCAGCTGAAGGACCTGATTATTAACGAGAAATACCTGCTGACATGGTACTGAATACTAAGTAAAACTCAGGAATAATTACTTCTTCAACTGCATAAAATGGAAAAGTAGTCCATAGAAGCATACAAATAACAGAAAATTAAAATCTGTGTTACTGTTACATTTTCATTTGGTTATGAATTCTCAATCATTGCACAGCAATTAGAAAAATGTGTGGTTCAGAAGTGGCTGTAAACCCCTTAAGTATATAATCCAGCTATTAATTTGTTGGGCTTCTTCATCTGTTTCTCCTTAGCCAGTAAACACATGAACACAAACACAAATATACACATGTAAACACACAGAAATATACATAATACACACTTATACATACACCCAAATACATTAATTAATGCACACATAATCATACAGATACACTCTTTCATACACAAACACACCCATAGCAACTCTGTGACCCTTACCACTCACTCCAATTCAGGAGAAATATAAAAAATAACAGAATTAAGAAGAGTTTGCAGTGTGTAAATAAAGCTTCTTTTTCTCTTTTATGTTGCTGTAGACACTATTGTTATTTGACTTTCCAATTTTAAACGTCAGTGATTCAGTGATTCAAGATGCCTCAATCTTAAAAGAAAATTTCCAAGGAAATCTTGCTTTAATCCTTCAGACACTTCACCCTGCAACTGAAGGAGCAAAGACACAAAGTTGAATTAATATCAGTACCTGGAGGTCACTCTGAAGAGGCCACAAGGCTTAAGTTCTCATTTATTTTCTTGAAAACTAGGTGCTTGAACAGTTCTCATTTATTGTTAGTCAGCCCCTTTAAGCATCGTGTCTGAACATCATATTTAAATCCTTTAAACTTCAGGACGGATAACAAAGAAAACTGATACTTCTTTTTTCCCCCCCTCTGGGCAACAGTTGATCAAAACTATTGGAGAAGACTAGGATCTTGAAGGAAAAAGAAAAAAAAAAAACCTCTGAAAATAATTTATAGTTTCAATTAAAGCAGCTAAAGTTCACCCGTGGTGATCATTTGTCACCTGCTGAACTCCCAAATGTGGGTGGTTTTGCTATCACCTGTTTAGGATGGTAAGGTGAAAAAAGTACAGTATTTAGGAAGATCAAACAGAAGGGACGAATTGAGGGCTGACACATCAGAGCAAACACCCTATCAAACTGGCAAGTAGCAGAAGTGCTCTCTGAGTCACATGTGTAGCTTTCATTACAGGGTTATTTTTGTTTAGATTCTGGTTTTGATTAAATTAGACTCGATTGGTATGACTTATATTTAAAGTAGTTTTAAGCACCCCCTAGCTATTTTCAACATATCATTTTATGGCAACTTCAGGTAAGCCGTTCTTTGCCTTTCTCAAAAATACTTTAGTTACAAATCCAAGAATATAAATACCCACGACTATGACAAATGAGGACTATTATTTCACATTTCAAATGGATGTCAGTTCCATTCTTGGCTACATAATTCACTGCCAGAAATTACTAAGATTCTAGAGCTCCAGTGCTAAACTTTTTTTCCTCTTAAAAATCCTAAAAGTTGCCTGGAATTATTTTTACTTCAAAGCCTATCATAGTTCTGTTATTGAAAAACTACTCATTCATTCCTTCTACATCAACAGATGCTTACAATTAACCAAATATTTTCAGCTCACCATAATTCAGATTAGAGATATAATCATAAATAGTGCATCAAACCAATGGTTAAGAATGTTACATTAATATAACTTTACTGATCTGTGATCATGAAATGATGCAAAAAGGTTAAAGTGTGTGAAGGAAACAACAAAAGGAAATAAGGAAGAGACTGGAGTAGAGGAAGGCTAATTTAGGTTGGAAAAACGCTCCTGCAGGAGGTGACTTCTGAGCACCAATCTTGTGCAGGAATGAACTGGTTATGTAAAGGACAGCCAGGAGGTGAGCCCAGAGATGAACAAGCCTGTGAATAGATAGATTTAAAGGCCTGAGAAGAGTGGATATTCAGGGAGTCTGAGCAATGTTTAGGTCATGTACTGCTTTTTGTTACAGGGCACTGCTGGCCCTGATCCCTATTTTCTGAACAATGACTACAGCCTCATGTGGTGGTAAAAAGTAATGCATTTCAGAAGAAAGGAATTGATAATAAAAGCACATGAAGGGCCCGGGGCGGTGGCGCAAGTGGTTAAACAGGTCCTCGCCTTGCACGCCTGGGATCCCATATGGGCGCTGGTTCTATCCCGGCGGCCCCGCTTCCCTTCCAGCTCCCTGCTTGTGGCCCAGGAAAGCAGTCAAGGAAGGCCCAAAGCTTTGGGAACCTGCACCCGCGTGGGAGACCCTGAAGAGGCTCCTGGCTTCGGATTGGCATAGCATTGGCCGCTGTGCTCACTTGGTGAATGAATCATCGGACGGAAGATCTTCCTCTCTGTCTCTCCTCTCTGTATATCCGCCTTTCCAATAAAAAAATAATAATAATAATAATAAAAAAGCACATGAACAGGACAGAGTTGCGGCACAGGAGGTCAAGCCGCACTTTATAATGTAGACGTGCCATGATTGATCGCAGGTTAAAGTCCTGCTGACTCTGCTTCCAATCCAGCTTTCTGCTGATACACCTAGGAGGGCAGAGGGACTGGATCAGGTAATTATGGCTCTGCTATCTATATAGATCAGATCAGAGATCCTGGCTTTGACTTGAGCCAGCTTGGCTCTTATGGCTGTGACCATCTGGGGAATGAAGCACCAAATAGAGGTTCCCTTTCTCTTGCCTCATCTTACCCACCCCGCTCTAGTCCACCTTTCAGATAGATAAATCTTAAAAAAAAGAAAAAGGAAGGCTCTATGATTTGGTCTACAAACAAATTCATGCATATAAGCTAAATGTGTCTTTGTGTAGTAGATTTTTTTAAAAATACTGGAAATGCTATTTCATAAAATGCAAATCGACTACAAAACACTTCACAATTGGCACTAATGCATTTCCATTACGTTTTTCTCAGCCATGAAAGTAAATGCTTACACCATTTGTAAAACTAAATGAATAAATAAAATGTGGATGTTATAGTTTATGAATACAATTAGAGCAGTAAATCTGAATGAGTTATATTCAATAATTTCATGAACTAATTATTATGACACATATAAAATATATCTGAATTCCTGCTCAAGTCCCAGTTGTTCTGCCATTGATGCATCTTCCTAGCAGAGTGCCTCAGAAGGACACAGAGAATGGCCGAAGTACTTGAACCCCTGACACCATTTTGTGAGGAGCTAGTATTGAAGCAGAGAACTTGAAAGATCAAATTAGACATGAGCAAGTGCAGGAAAGAAGTATGTAGAAAGGCTTTGAGACCTCACTTTCTGTGCAGTGTAACAGGCAGCCACACTCACCCTGGGTCTGAATGGTTACTGTCTGCTCCACTTCCAACCCAGCTTCCTGCTTGGGAAAGCACTAGACACTTCCCTGGTACTTGGGCCCATGTTCCCAAGTTTCAGACTCAATGAAGCTCCTGCTTCCTGGCTGTGGATTGGCCCAACTTTGGCCATTATAGCTATGTGAGGAATGAACCTGTGGATGGAATCTTTATGTTTCTTTGTGCGCCTCTCTTTCTCTAAGTTCTTTTCAAATAAATCTTTGGGAAGAAAAAAAAGTGAAATTCCAGAATGCTATCATTATGCCCAAAGAATCTGACTCTGCAATGGTTATTAGAATGCTTGAGTTTGTGTTCAATAAGCCCAAATACTGGGGCATGAAATACAGAATTATTTTAGTACTTTTAAAGTTAAATCATTTAATCATAAAGTGGAGCCAGATGAAAGTTATAGATGTGTGTTTTTTCATTTAATTTTTTTGCAACTGAATTAAAGATACGAACAACTTATATACTAAGTTATCTGAATGTGTATGATTTCTGGGATGAAAGTTTACATATGGCAGCCAATTTAAAATTCCTGAGACTCAGCATGTAATGCTGTGTGTTAATCTGTATTTGCATACCTTTCTTTCAGAATGGAATGCATTAATAAGCAAGGAAACAAAGGAGAGTAAATAGGAACCAGTTGTTTATCTCTTAATTTTTCCCTCCTCCTGTTGCCAGGACTCTACCCATTCACTGCCTCTTTGAATAGCTATTCAGGGACCTGGGGAACAGCTCATAAACTTTACAGATACTGTGTACCAAGTTTCTAGAGATGCTATTTTGATCACTTTTCCTAACTTCCAAGGTCTGTGTTTCAGTAACTTTGTGTAGATCATGGATTCTTGCTTTCTACTGCTTTCTAGTTTAATGAGTCCTCTTCTTCCCTTGCAAAGTTATAATACCCTCAGGGACCTCAACATCTGGAATAAAACATCAGCGTTTCAGACAAAAAGCCCAGATATTACCAGTTGTGGGACACTGGGCAAGTTACTTTAATTTCCTTCAGCTTTCTTATCTATGAAATGGGTGTGTTAATTGTATGTCCAGAGTAAAAGTCTGAGAAGACCGACAGAGAAAACACAGTGATTACAGATGCAGCACATAATGAACACACCATAAGCTGAGGCTACTCCTCCTTGATAAAGATTTGGAGGTGATGAGAATCTCAGTCATAACCTGTGAGCAATGTTAATCCATACAGATAGTGCCTTTTAACCCTACATTCTTTCTGTTATTCCATGTTGAAATGAAAATATGCAGAGACAGGGAAATTTTGACTGCAATCAGAGAGAACAAACCAGGAATTCATTCTCTCTGTCATTTATGGATTTCTTGGGAGTAACTGACTGCCTTTGTATTTAATTTTCACCTAAAGCAATATGTATGATTTTTATGATCCATGATTTTTATTGCAAATCAATATAAAGAGGCATTCAGACATTCAAAGACACTAGCAATAAGCCTCTTTGGGGGTCTATGTAGTTTTCACTAATTAATTCACTCTAAATTCTTAATTTATGGTTTCATTGAACCTAAGGGATGATTAAAACCTACTTAGACTTTTAACACTGAGGTTGAAAATGCATCATTTGTCATAATTAAGTTTCCATTAAATGTTTTGTGCTAGATTTAGCAATAAACATTCGACTTCTAGAGTTTATTAGAAAGAAGTTGTATTTCAGGCTTAGTTTTCTTTATGTTTGTTGGAAATTAACCTTTCTTAACATATTAATATGTTCACTAATAAGCCTAAAATATAACACAAACCACTGAATGAGTCAATCAAGGTTGGCCTCTCTGATAATCAGCCCAGGAAGAATCATTGGAAAACCTTCTGATAACCCATTTCTGGCTCACTGCATTCATACAATTTCTCTATCTTCTAGTTCCGCCCATTCACAAATGTTTATTGTATTTGAATTATATGAAAGCTATTTTACTATATTGAGTGCAAAAAATAATTTCATGACTTTATGTAATCATTCTGTGATTTTTTTTCTTTAAGAAAAAACCTTTTGTTTATATTTAACAACTGTCTTTGAATGGGTGTGTTTCACAGGCTGAGTTGTCTACATACAAGTTTTTAAATTTACTTTATGACACAGTTTAATAGCATCGGGGTTTCCCATCCTTCTCCCTGCCAGCCCAGGGTTCCCCCTTCCAGGCTTTCAATAGGTATCTTACATGTACTCTCAGAAGTCCATCATACTGCCATTGAGGTGTCTCCCACCAATTTAGGAGATCACCTGGCATTTCGCTGTGAGTCCATCCTTGTACTGCATGCACATGGAAATACTTCTCTCTGTTTCTACCTGGGGACATATTTATTTCCTCTATACTTTCATTTTACATCCCCTTAGGAACAGTCCACCATGAGTTGAGAAAAAAAACTCATAACAATGGTATCAATGTGACACTAAGGTGGTGCAAAATAATGTTCAACATCTTCCTGCATAAATAGATGCTAGTGTGACCTGTATGGTTCAAATGGGATTATAATATGAACTAGATCATCATTACCTATGGGTAGTAGAGTAGTAATAATAGTGATAAGAGGGATATTAACAATATTTTGGTGCAAAAATACTCTCCACGTTTCAGTTCTCTGGTACTCTAAGAAAGTCCAAAATTACTGTTTAAGTTACTTGATGTGCTTCTGGGTTACTTCCATGCCTTGGCTATTGTAGCTTCTGCTACTGTAAACAGAGAATTTTAGATCCCTTTCTCGTGTGCATATTTCATTTCCACTGGATATATTCCCAGAAGTGGGATAGCTGGGCCATAGTGCAGGTTTATTTTTAGTTTTCTTATCACTGTCCATACTAACTTCCATAGCAGTTGCAGTAGCCTACACTCCAACAGTGAGGAAAGGTATCTTTGTTTATACATCCATCCCAGTAGGCATTTTTAGTAGAGTTTTGAATGTAGGCCAACCTCAGTGTATTTAGGGGGAACCTCAATGTGGTTCTCATTTGTATTTCCCTGACAGCTAGGCAGCCTAAGTAGTTTTTCATGTTAGTCAGCCATTTGACTTTGTTCTTTTGAAAAATGTCTATTCATTTTCTTCACCAATTTATTCACAGGATTGTTTTGCTGCCATTGGTTTTCTGAAGCTTCATTTAAATCATGAATCTTAGCTGTTTTTGTGCAGTGAACAAAAATTTTCTCCCATTCCATTGGTTGCTTCTTCACTTTGTTGATCATTTCTATTGCTGTACATATGCTTCTCTGCTTGATGTAATTACATTTGTTTATTTTGGCTTTAACTGCCCGTGCTTTTTATCTAACCAAAGAATGGGAGACCTTGTTGATGTAAATTATAAAACATTAAAGATAAAATACAAATAGAAGGCATTAAAACACTGAGAAATCTACCATATTCCTGGGTTGGCAGGGTCAACATCATCATAATGTCCAAATTACCAAAAGTAATATACTTATTCAACAAAATCCCAATCAAAATCCAAACAACTTTCTTCTGAGAGGTAAAAAAGATGATGTGGATGTTCATATGGAAACACAAGAGACCACAAACAGCCAATGCTATCCTGAAGAATAAAAATGAAGCTGGAGGAATCACAATTCCAGACATCAAGACCTACTACAGAGCAGTGATCATCAAAATAGCCTGGCACTGGAACTGGAATAGAGAAAATGGAACAGAATAGAAACTCCAAAAGGGACTTCACACATGTACAACTGATTAATATTCCAGTGGAAAAGCCTGACCTCTTCAACAAATGCATTGGGACAATTATATAGCAGCCTGCAAAAGTAAGAAGCCAGACCTCTACCTGTCATCTTATGCAATGATCATCTCTAAATGAAACAAGGACCGAACTCTGCATCCAGAGACCATCAAGTATTGGAGGAAATGATAAGAAACACTCTCCAAGATATAAGAATTGTGAAAGAATTTTTAGAAAAGTCACTAAAAGCACAGTCAGTTAAAACCAAAATGAACAAATTATTTTCCAATTTTGGAGATCTATGTCTTTGAAACTGCAAGGATCCAGAAACAAGGGGTTAACTATTGCTGGTTCATTCCTCAAATGGCCTTAGTAGTTAGGAATCAGTAAGAGGTGGGATCAGGATGTTTTGGGATGAAACCAGTGCTGTTACTACAGTGCAGGTCCTGTATGATCTTTCTGTTGTAAACATCTTTCCAAAATCTAGAAAAGAAAAATCACAAAAAGTGAACAAAACTGAAATGTGAAGCTAAAGATGACATGAAATTTGGACAGCAACAGGGAAGAGAAGTACTAGGAAGAAATTTTTTAGCAGAGGTCTCATGTAAACCAACATGCTGGCAAATGGAGATTGATGGATTGAAAACTACTGCTGTATTTACAAGCATGTTGCAAATTTATTCCAAAGTCACTTTTAAACATTTGCATCTCCTTATGAGCTTAACTAAGAGGAATGTTTAAGGCGAATGTTGGAAACCTTTGCTCAAGTTCAAGTGTCAGGTTATTTCAAAGAAATTCATTTTCATTTTGATAGTCTCATCTGATAAGATGTATCCATATTAAATAGAGACGTGAGGAAAAAAGCATATGTACTTCCTTTATATGAATCTAATTATTAAACCTAGTCATTTTGTCTTCATGGCAATTAGCCTCAGTTGCCTTTAATAAAAATTCCCTTAAACTATAATTAATAAAAGAAGACTAGGATCAAGCAAATATTTCTTTGTGATAGTTTTAAGATTATTTCAAGACTTTCAGATATAAAGAGGGTTATGACAAGGTATAATTGAGAAAATGCATTTGTATTTTATGACTTTTAATCTTTCCAGATTAGGTTTGATCCCTCTTTAGATGCATTATTCTAACAAATGTATCAAACAGACACACATAGTTTAAACTGCTTTGATAAAAGTTCTTTGTTCTTAAAAATCATTAGGAAGTCTAAAGAAAGGTATGTTTACTAACATACATATTCTCAGTATGCAGACCTGTTGGATGATTTTAAAATAAGCCTGAACCTGTAAGGCTATGAAAAAGGGCTTGCAAGAGCCCTGCACTGTTTGTTCACATCAGGCAGCATGGCCTGGTGATGCTGGTTAGCTTTACAGGGCAAGTTACTGAGGGAGGTTTTTAACTCTTTCTAAAACAACAGTATTAATTTCCAATCCATTTGAACAATTAGGATACATCAATATCCTGATCTTTAATAGTTTTGAAATTTATAACATATATGTAAGTATTCAATTGCAAAGAATATTCAATTCATTTCTGCCACGCCACGGTACATTTTAAACCAAAAAGTCGCAATTCAGGTTCAAAAGGAATTTCAGATTTGAGTTCATATGTTAATTTAGGAAGAATGTGTTACTTTGGAATTTAACTTCATTGTTTGAGGAAAGAAAATTTGGGCTTCTATTGAATTGACTTTTATTTTAAGAGTTAATGAGCTCCATATTAAAATTACACTGTTTTGCTGGTCATTGAATCTAATATGTACTAAGTTTATATAAACGGTTTTTAAGTCTGTGACTGAGAAGGAATTAGAGAAAGGACTTATGACATGAAGGATGATTTAAAGTGATAACTGAAAGAAGAGGAACAAATCATATCCTTTTTTTTTTTCTCCTGAGTGAAGACCATCATCATAAAATGTCAGATATGGTACTCTTAGTTTTAAGTCAAATTTTGGCATATTGCTGTATGTATACTTTACTGTTTATACAGTACTTGGATATACTCACCTGGTCATCAGAGTTTTGTCTAGCTCTCATATTTACAAGACTGAATTTTCATACATTTACTTTGATTTAAGTTTATTCTCATAATTGATGATAGAAATCCTTATAGTTTTTATTACTAAAAAATCTTCTAGTGGTTATAGAAAAATTAGATGAAAATAATACTGTAGGATCTCAATGTTAATATTCTCATTTCATCAAATTTTGATTCTTATTGACAAAATACAGCTATTTAACTGCTACATTTGGACCGGGCCTACTTCTTCAACTTTACTACTTCTAAATAGCTCTTCTTTATTTCTAGTGTTCAGATTTATTGCTATAAAATATTACTAATATAAAAACACTTGAAAAGGTTCATGAAAATGAAAAAATGTTTTCATGTAAAAAATTCAAATCTAAAAAACAAAATGGCCTTTCAAAACTGAAAGAAAAATTGTTACGCAAAAACTAGGCTGTATTATAAAAAAGTCCTTTTTTGTGTAGCTTTTTTTTCTTTTCTTTTTAACTTGAAAGAGACAGAAGGAGAACTCTCATCTTCTAGTACTCCACACATGCTCAACATGGCCAGGGTTGTGTTGGATCAAAGCCGGGAGCTCGAAACCCCAGCCAGATTCTTACAGGTGCAGCAGAAGACTCAATGAAGTGAATAATTTTCACTGCTTCCAAGTTTGGACCAGTAAGAACATGTAGTCAGGTGCTAGTAGTAGCTATCCAATCAGGTCCTCTACCATGATTTGCAGACATCTTAGTCAGCAACCTAAATTCCAATACCAAAACTTATCTTTTCATTCCATTTTTATTTTCACCACCTTTTTGAAGTACCTTGTAGGTTTTTGTTTATTATTCCTGATAGGGTTTCTTGTGCATTTTGGCTGAATTATCACGTCTTCAAACCTTTAAGAAAAGTGTTTCCCTGAAGTGCACAATTTATATTTCCATCTTCTGTCCTATCCCTTAGACATCCGAAGAAATGCTCTTTCTTTCATTTTATGCTCCACATTGCCTACCCTCTCTTCAGCCTCCAAGTTTCTGTGGTGTGTGTGTTCTCATCCATCTCTTAATTTTGTTCATCATGTCTTCATTAAAACTTCAACACACTATACTGAAATGATAAAATCAGTTATTACATTTTCCATTTCTGAAATAGTATATATATATATATATTTTATTTTTAAGGGTATTTATTCAGAACTCTGCAACTATCCTCTAATGTTTCAAGTTTTCCTTGAAGTCTGAATGCAAGTTTGTAAATTTTGCTTATTAAATTTGAAGTTAAGAGTGTGAGTTTTGGGGGGAATCCCAATCTATACGAAATTGTAACAAAATGCAAATATTCAAAATAAAAATTTTTTTAAAAGACTGTGATTTGAGTATTTTGCTACTATATTTCTACTTGCTCTTATGTACAACCCCTCATTCTTGATTTTGTGATTTCTCAGTGGAGTTTCATTTCCTGGTAAATATTTCTCTAGGAAAATAATCTGAGACCTCATAAAAGTTGACCTTCCTTTGCTAAAAATTCCCGTTGATTTTGTAGTTACCAGTTGAATCTACTAAACTTTTAATTCTTCTCAAGATATTTTTGTACTCCTGCCTATAACGTAAAAATAAAAATGAACCAAAAAATAACATTAATTCTGATATGAGCATTAAAATTTTGAGAAGTTTGTTTTGAGGTTTCTTTTGAATCTATTCATGCCTGGCAAGACAGATGTTTTTTCTTCTGTGTTTAGATCTTGTTAAGCTTAATAACTCAGGAACTAAGCCTTGTATATGATCTTCTAACATAAACCTTATGTGGGCTCTAGCAGGCTATACATTCTACCTTTTCAAACAGAGCTTACCATTAGTAACAAGTTGAAGCATGAACAGGTTAGAAGCAATTTTGGCATCTATTAACATGCAAGAATATTTTCAGTTTTAATACTGTGGATTCTTTGTCAGCAAAGTGATGGACATAAAAATATTTATGTGACTATATTTTATATACATAGATAAAAATACTTATAAGGCAGCTTTAAAATTTCTGAAAAAATGTAAAGTGTGACTTGTGTAATTGTGAATTCTTTTAATCCTTGCATTAATTTTTCTCTGTAAGTCATTTTCCATGTACTGCAAGAATATTTCTGCAACCAACAAAAACTGCACAAAAATAAACTCATGCTTTTTATCCCATTCCCACAAACTTTCTGAAGACTCTCCTCACATTTATACCACAATATATTCACATTCTTTATATATTCTTTGCATTCCTTCCACTGCAAGCATTATTCAATTTATGAAATATGCCATTCTATCCAATAACAAAACTATGGGAGACATCCACCTAACGATTGGAATTTCCTATGGATGGCTTAGAAAATTATGACCTTTCCAAGTTCTCACTCACTTATTAAGTTGGGGATAATACATGGGATGGAGAATAGTTCTCATCATTTGATATTCTGCTGCTACTTTTTAAAATCTTATATTATTAAAAATTGAATTGCTAAAGAGGTATGCACATCAGCGCAACTCAAAGGCAGCAACAAAACTGTGATTCTAAAATGGCAAGTTACTTTTTTCCCCCTGTGGTGGTTGTTCTGTTTTGTTTTTATTGTTTTGCTTTTAATCTTGTGAAGGAAGAATTCACTGTTCCGGAATTCTGGAGAAGAGACAGTTATTGCCAGTGGCAGTATAGAAGTAAAGATAATTTCAGACAACAGCAGGCTTTCTTGTGCATTCGTTTCCATTTCATTAATAATATGGTCCATAAAGAGACATGCCTTCTGAAGCTGAAAGCGGAAATAGGAATTCCTAAGAAACAGCAGACATCTGTGCGGATGATTAACATGTTTTAGATACACCATTCTCCTTTTCCCTGGCTTTTTATCGAGATGCTAATGGAAGATAAGGTAGTGATTAGCAGAGTCTTCCATTAGCCATGCTGCTTTCTAATCCCAACCTATATACGACATTGTATTCTTTTTAATCCCCTGCTGAAGAATGATGAAGTTTGCTAGCTGTCTGAACTACTGGGGATGCTGGAGGTGTTCTAGATGTGAAAGGATTCCTGCAGATAACACACTCAAGTACAAGCTATTATCTACCTGTGTCTACCTGTGTCTTCTGTATATCTGTAGTAGTATATCTCCAAGTGTTTGATGACTAATTAATACATTAATTTTCCAGAAGTAATGCACCTCTTGCCATCTCTGTTTAACTGATAAAGCTGATTGAAATGCAGGGGGCTGCTAATAGATAGTCACATTTAAAGTCCTCCCATCCATCTGCACAGCCCATTTAGCACAGGATTGCACTGATCCTTTGGCCCACAAGCCAACTCTTCTCACTACTCTATTCAAAATCTTTTTAAAGCAAACCCATTTCTCTGAGAATAGTAGGATCATGCAGAATGCAGGCTCTATATGCCCTAGCTTCTGACATTCCTCAGTTTGTTTTATTTTATGCTTGCAATGAGAATTTCCATGAAAACCATTTAGAACTAAATTTATAAATGCTGGATCTCTCTTCTGGAACTTCATAGTAATTTTTCACAAATAATTATTTTATTCATGTCTTTGGCTGCTTTTATGTGTTTACTTTCAATGGAAGGCCTTTGAGGGCAGGGATCTTCATCCATTATATTCACTTCTGAGTAATTGTTGACAAGGGGTACTCAGTGGTAGTCTTTCAAAAATTAATTAATTGAAGAATGAGTGAATGAAAAAGTGGAGTCCCAGCTGCACTGAGGTTTGCCATTGGCCAGATTCATTAACAAATGAAAACTCCATGGCTGTCTTAGGGGGTGTGAAGCATATAAGAATCAGCTTAGCATTCTTGAAAAATAAATGTTTCCCTCACAGATATGTTCTGAGCAGAAAGCTTGTAGGAATGAGTCACTGAACAATCTTCTAACTCTTCTCTATTTGTGTCTTTGGGACACTATTAGAATCTATATACTAGATAAGGCAGACACGTCAGTTCTTTAGAAATGTGGTCCATATTTTCTTAATTGTACCTCTAATGATTTTAAGAATTCATTTATTTATTTTTATTATAAAGGCAGATCAGATTTACAGAGAGACGGAGAGACAGAAAGATATTCTATCCACTGGCTCACTCCCCAGGTGACCGTAATGGTTGGAGTCCAACCAATCTGAAGTCAGTAGCTTCTCCTGGGTCTTCCAAACAGGTGAAGAATCCCAAAGCATTGGGCCATCCTCTACTGCTTTCCCAGGCCACAAGCAGTGAGCTGTGTAGGAACTGTAGCAGTTGGGTCATAAACCAATGCCCGTAGGAGATCCTAGCACTTGCAAAAAGAGAATTTAGACACTGAGTCATCACAATGGACTCAAAGCTAATATGTATATGTATATTACATATACATATATATAATACATATGCGTGTATCTGTATATATGGGTTGGAACAGTTGAAAACTAAGTTGATCTACATTACAAAAGCAAAGATGATTTCAGAAATGTGCAGTACCAGGAAGAGGACAGCCTGAAGGCCAAGATCAGCTGAGTCCTTTCCCATCTTCATGCTTTCTCATGGCAACGCTAACTGAATGTTGCAACCCAGAAGACTAACTCAGGGCTCAAAATACCAGAGCAGCAGCTACTGCTGCAGGTGAGGCTTTTATCTCCCTTCATATCACTTTTGGCACATTTCCTTGTCAAAATCCCCAACAGCCATCCAGTCCAGATCCAAAGTGTGGAGAAAATAGAGTTCATTCTTCATCTTAAACAGTATCAACGATCCTTGATCATTTCTAATCCTCTGTGACATAGGGGTTCTTGTTTAATCTCTCAACTAACTTAATTTTTACAAGCAGTGATCCTGAATAGAAGGAGAACAGAGCCACTGACCCTTTGGGATCTTATTCAATATTGACTTATTGCCCATTATTTGTTCATTTATAGCATATGATTTATCAAGGTGCAGACTACTCATGTCACATTTTTAACATGTTACAGCAACAATTCAGATTATCTTTAAAAAGGTTACTTATTAAAGTATATAAGAAATCCCATGATAAAAATCCTTGTTATTGCTTTGAATTATTTTTCCTATGATGCATGGAGATTTTGTAAAATAATTGTATTTAGGTACATTCTGTGTCATTTGTGTTTAAAACAAATTTAGGAAAAGATAATAGGGCCTGGTGTCCTAGCAAAGCAGCTAAAGTCCTCCCCATGGAAGCACCAAGATCTTATACAGGTGCTGGTTCGTGTCCCGGGTGCTCCACTTCCCTTCCAGCTCCCAGCCTGTGATCTGAAAAGGCAATAGAGAATGGCACAAAGTCTTGGGACCTTGTGCCCTTGTGGGACCTGGAAAAAAGCAGCTACTCCTTGCTCTGCCTTGGGATTGGCACAGCTCCAGCCCCTTACAGCCACTTGGGGAATGAAGCAAAGGATGGAAAACCTTTCCTTCTGTATCTCCTTCTCTTTGTAAATATGACTTTCCAATAAAGTTTTTAAATTAAAAAAGGAATTATAATAGCACTATACAAAATAAATGCTGATATACATAAGTGCAAACTTTGATGTTAGTATCCCCATTTAAATATTTACCCATATTAGATAATGGATACAGATATGTACTTCCACATATGTCAAGGTTTTCCTGACAACCAGGCCCCAAGACCACCGAGAGGAGAGGCAATTGCATTCTTCGGCCACAGAATCACCAGAAAGATACTGGTGATGGATGTGCATTTATTGGAGAAAACTTACAAGCATATATAGAGTGAAAAACAGGGAAGTCAAAAGGGTGGTTCCTCCAGTACTTTCCACCCAACAGCGACTATATAATTGGCTAGTATGCAAGCCTGTCTCTCTGGACCATTCAATCACGGATTACATTCCACATGCAGGGCTGAAAGCTGTGCCTTAGGCCACAGGCTGGTAGGTTGTGATTCACAGGTGCACAAAAGCTAGCACGTGGGCTGAAAGCTACACTTCAGGGCATGTTCATTACATGTGGCTGATGGACAGAATATGAGACACATTTGACTTCTTCAAGTTGCTTATCAGGGAAGTCATAGCATAGAGAAGAGAGACTGGAGTGCAACCTACTGCTCTTGCTGCATGCCTGGTAAACAGGCCAGGTTGAGGTCTCGATTAAGCCAAGATCATTTTTAGCAGTTCCCCTGGGGACACAAAGTGTCTTGTACATAAGGCCTCCCACATGGGCTAAGCAGGCAGAAATGAAGGGGGTGATCTCCAACACACATATCCTCCCTAAGTGATTCAAACATCCTTACTCAAGCAATTTATACTATGCCCTATCTTAAAGCTACATATGGAATACACTAAATAGAAAGATTAAAAGCACCCCAAAAGAGGAGATTCCCAGCATAGTTACAAATGCGTTTTTTCATCAGTGGCAGCATTCTTTGTTTCTACAGCTTTTGATTTAAAACTTCAAACATGCTTTGAAAAATATAATAGGACATCTTTAATTAAATCCCCCAAACATTCATGGATAAATAATAATCCATCAGCGATTTATTCTCTAACAGTACCCCAGAGAACTTGACAGTCTTAATCACTGTAGCCATTTATACTTCATTTGAGCTTTATTTCAGTCAAGCCATTTAGTGGAGCTTATCTAAATTACTGTATCTGTTTTCTTATCACACATTCAAAGCTGTAACACAGAAACTAATTTCAGGTGCAAAATAGACTATCTCAGAGGCCCAGACATCAGTAGTTCAGGTGCGTTAGAATGAAAAGTTACCTGTCACTAAAGAATGTTTGTCTTTATAATGAGACTGAGGCAAATGAGAATTGTGACTATAACGAAATTAGTGGACACCAGTAGAATTACTGTCTTACCTCTAACATAACATACAGATCTCTGTGGCAAGCTCTGAAACTGAACACATGTCTAGCAAAAGGTGCTGGAGCTATGTTCCATTATTTGTTTGGGGTAATAGGTAAAGAGAAGCACAGCTAACGGAATACACTGCTAATTTTAACACATCGTGAGGTGTAGGTGATTGCTTTGTGGAGGAATATGGTAACTGATAACAACAGTGCCCAACATGGCATCGTGCCTTGCTCATGTGAAAGAATTCTATTGCATTTGGTGGTAACCTAATCATGTAATACACAATAATGTGTTTTCCATGGATATTCAATAGTGACATTCATGATAAATACATTCATTTTGAAAAATGGAATTTATTTTTTTTTAATTTTTAATTCTAAATTTTTCTAATTCACCCTCAACCATATTTCAGTATGGAAAGAACATGCTGGTTATTCCTGAAACATTATGGCATTGATAAACAGCAGGGAGTACCTAGTCTCTCTGACTTCCTTCTTTCTAGCAGTCCTTGCAATATATGCTAGGGCTAAAAGGAAACATTTGGAACTCCTTCCACATGTGAACAGAGCACTAATTTTTCTTAAGATACTTACAGGCATGTTCTGGTTTTATGTGGAGGGCGTCTGGAGATTGTTAAAAACTACCTTGCTGCTCATATTTCTAGTTTATGCCTTGTGGCCTCTAAAGGCCTTTTATTCCCTAACTCATGACCTGCTACACCTCCTACACCTTATCCTGATGAAAACTGGTATGATGGACATGTAATTTGTCACCCACACCACTCCATGGAAAGACTTGCTGCCTGGAGGCTTAAATGCATGTTTCCATCTCTGAAATCTTCTTTTGGAGGAAAGAGGAAATTATGTGGTTTATGTAATGATTATAAAACATCCCAAAGAAATATTTTTGTATTTTATTTGAATGCATAGGATATTAAATGTGTTACATAATTAATTAGCACTGAAGACTAATAATGGCTACTAATTACTAATCACTAATAATCCTACTGCAGTTCAACTTTTATGTGATATAAAGTAAATCTTAGATAAATTTCCATTTATGCATGCATCCCATATAGGCACCAGTTCATGTCCTTGCTGCTCATCTAGCTCCCTGTTTGTGGTGTTGGAGAGCAGCTGAGGATGGCCTAAAGCTTTAGGAAACTTCACCCACATAGGAGATCTGGAGGAGTTTCCTTTCTGTTGGCTTTAGAGTGGCTCAGCTCCAGCCATTGCAGCCACTTGGGGAGTGAACCAGTGGATCAAATATCTTTCTCTCTGACTGTCCTTCTCTCAGTAAATCTGTCTCTCCAGTAAACTATATGTGTGTGTGTTATTTGTGCATATATATATAGTTGGTACATATTTGCTATATACAGAATAATGAAATTATGGAAATTTGAAATATATCTATTAAACATTTTACCTTTGGCACATTTATATTGATGATTTAAAAAAATTCTTAAACCCCTCTCTACTCCAAGAAGATATCATTGTAATTACAACTGTCTAGTCAGTGACTTCCAGTGACATTGCCTTTGAAAGTTATGAATTGTATTCAGGGTTTTTGTGAACAAAATCAATAAAGTAATACATTTTTAAAGGAGTTCCAAGAATAGTTGTTTAATATAAAAATCTGGAATTTCAAGTCTTTTGTCATGTGAAAAATCTGTTGGGTGGAACTGCTCAACTTGCGGTATTTCGTGGTTTGTCTTCCACACACAGCATTGCCCTTTCAGTCTACTGCCAACTGAGGTGGAATGCAAAGAAAATACAGTGCTCCAATGAACTGCACTGCTCTAAAATTATGTGAGTCAGTTACATTGCTTCAAGAAAGTGGGACAACGTTTTTCGGTAAAATAAAACAAAAAATCAGTGTTACACTATATGTTGTTTCAAGTGGAGAAAAGAAGTCAGAGACAGTAGCAGCTTTCCTGAAGTTCTTTTCTTCCATATGTTTTCTGTGCTTTATATTCCCCAAATAGGCTACTTCTGTGTAATGGTATGGATCTGCTATATACAAAGCAAGAGACAGATTCACCAGGTCTGTGGGAATCAGTGTGGAAAATTCTGCACATATTTGCTTTCCTGAAAATATATGCACAAGTGCAGTGTAAAATTAATGATTCTGCTAAATATTTAAATGTTCATAAAAGATTCCAGCTCCAGCTTTATATACTTTTAATTCCTTAAATTCTGTAGCTTTTAATAGGGGAACAAGGTAGACCTGGAACTTCTGTAAGACAATAATGAATAGATTATATTAAATATAAAATCTGTTAAGATGATTGCACACTACTTAGAGAATTAAATGTTATTTTGGGGTGCTTCTGTAAATTCCATCCAAATTTTGGAGAAATTGAAATTTTACCACTAGGTTTATATCTAATCAATTATAATCCTAAGTAAATGGACAAAATATATGGCTAAGACAGGATACTGTCATGGTTGAAACCCACAGGCACTAGTTTTTCAAAATTAGAGTAAAAGTTAAAGCAACTGAGTGGACAAAGAGGATGAAAAATTTTCTAAAAGTATATGTTAAATTTGTATATAAATATTGGGTTTTTAACATCTTTCCATTTCATTAGTGTTGAACAATAATGTTAAAGTTTTTGGGACTAAACAAAGAAAACTAAAAATTAAGTATTAGCTGATAAGTTTGTTCATTGTATCAAAGATAAAATGTAACAATTATTTGAAAACAGTTCTTACTCTCAATTACTGTTAAGGAATATATGGGTAAAGTATTGAAGTGGGTAGGAAGTTAAGAAAACATGGGTATGTGAAAACTGCATTAAATTGATTGGCCCACACAGCATTTAAGTCTTCTTTTCTTGGACAATAATACTGGCATTAATTGTCATCATATAATCTTTAAGAAAAACTGTTGTTGGAGGACTATACTGTTATCATATAGGGGAAAGTGCTGTGTGTGGTGGCAGGGGGTAGAGGGTGATGGCAGGAGAAGGCCTTAATTTGCTTGTCGTATTTGCTGTGTACTCCCAAACATACATTCTCATCTATGCATGCATTAAATTGGGCACATGCTTTGTACCTTTCTAATTCTGCTCTAGTGCAGTGACCTCCCAATGAGATGGACAGCCTTGGTGAGATTTGAAAGCAAAACATTTGTCTATAAGTGTGAGAATCGCAATGATTACCTAGTCCTGCTAAAACTCACTTTCTCACTTCAGTAATAGCTATAATCCTTTCTTTGTTATGTCACTGGAAATATAAGACATCAGATTAAATTGATTCTCTGCAATGTTTCAGGACTTATTTTTCCCTTAAGCATTAAAGTGATTTCATCTTTCGGTAAAGAATACTTTAGAAATTCTGTATGTATTACCTAGCATTGTGAAATCCTGAATATGATAGCTAATTTGTACTTGAACAAAGCATTTTATCAAGACAGGTGTGCACTGTTGGGTTTGTTTTTCAATGTTTTTCAAAAGAACAAAGATCCTCAGAGAAAGCTACAAAGTAAATAGAGAAGCACTTCAATAAATCACAAAATTATGCTGTTATTTGTTGTATCAATATTGCCCTTCTTCAAATGGAGGTATTTGGACTACAAATAATAACGTATTCATACAAGAATTTAGAAAATCATTTTTCTAAAAAGCACCATACGTTTGTATTTTAACATGTTGGCTTGGCATATTAGAAAAACAAGGGAACAACACAACTTTCCTTAAAAAGAGGCAAATCAGCACTTTACCAATTAATAGTGCACAAATTAGAAAACTGCCTCAGAATGTCTAAGCCTTGTCTGTCACTGAAAATGTCTTTCCTTCTAATGCTGGACCATTGGATTCTCGATTCAACTCACTATTTACTTTGATTTTAAAAAACTCTTTAAACACTAATTCAAAATTAATGTTCAGATATACGTGACATGTGCCACCTGCTCATTTCCTACAGCCATACTTGCTTTCTGTTTTACTCTTCTTAAGGTTCCACCTGGGGTTTGTATGTATGTGTGTATATTCGTCTTACGCAAAAATTTATGTGATTTTTATGTATGCTTATAAAAGTTCTGACAACAGTTTCCCCAACCAAATAGTGATTAAATTTGTGTGGAGATATATTTCAGGAACATTGCTTTCTAAAAAGGACCCATTACTGTGATTTAAATCACAAGTTTTATTAATATGCTTTCATGTTTCTGTTTACTTACATCATTGTCAACATTTTTCTGTTTCTGCATTGTATCAGGTATTGAACTCTCAAGCCTGACACACATGAGAACACTTAAAAAAATTTATGGAAAATTGAAGTGAAAGATTAGTCTTTTTTTTTTGGTAAATATAAGAATTGAAGTAGTTTGTAATCAGAGTCTTAAAATTGTCTCTGGAAAACATGAACTATAAAAAAATATGCATAAAGCTTTTAATTTCTTAGGCCTGTTTTCCATGAAATTTTTGGTGGGCTCTTAAATGCAGTCTTTCCTCACTATCCCGTGGGAAATTAGTGCTAGGACACCTCACTGAAATGACAATCCTTGGATGCCCCAAATGGCATTGTGTTTGAGTGAATTCTGTGTACTTTCTCCTGTATACTTTAAAACATCTTAAATTTACTTATACTAACTAAAACATGTTGTGTATATTTGTCTACCATACATTAGGGAATAATGACCAAAAATATGCACATGTTCAGTTATCTGCAATTATTTTCAAGTGTTTTATTTTTATTGTATTTATCTTTTTGCATCAAATAGCAAAGTGCTTAGGCCCCAGTCCCAGCTGGGTGCTCCAGTCTGGGTTTCTGCTAACTGGCACTGTGGCTAACGGCAGTGCTGGCTCGAGGAGTGAGGACCTGGACTGAGTTCCTGGCTCCTTGCTTCCACCTGGCTGAAACCCCAGCCTCTGCCTGCCTTCTGGGAGTGAACCAGCAGATGGGAACTGCTCAAGCAATCAAGTAACTAGTGTGATCTGTGGTGCGGCGGTCATGGAGACACTCAGACTCCATTCCGGACCTACCAGGGACCATTTCAAAAAGGATTTCTGACAATTCATTTACACAGTGATGTTGGAAAATCACCCTCTACTGGGTAGCATTTGTATTGTTTATAGGAGATAATCTCAGGGAAAATTAAAGCTGCTCAATTAAAAAAATTCCCTTTCTCCCCTCCCCAAGTTCCCCCTCCCTACACAGATTTCCCCTATATTATTACAATAGTATAGTCCTTCATAAACAGTCATAAGTCCATCATAATGTTTAAGTGTATCCTGCTCTTGTAGGTAGGGACAATGGCAGAGAGTCCAACATTCTATTGTCAAGATACATTTAACAGTTTCATTGGAAGTCCATCTTTGAATCAGAAGTAGAGATGCATACTGCATTTTTCAAGTATTTTTAATCCACAGTTGGTAAATCAATGGATGTGAAAACTACAGACAGCAAGGAATGACTATATCTACAAGCTGTTATGTACAATATTACATTTGTGCAAATATATGCACACACATATACAGTTAGGGTTACTTTTTTCACAATAAAACATGTATGTTTTTAAAAGAGCCAGTTAATTACTCATGATGCTGCAGGATTTGGGCAAGGCTCAGCATATCTGACTTGCTTTTGATCCAGAACATACAGTCACAGGGATTCAGTGGCGTCAACCTTTTGACTATCCATGGGGAGTGCCTTTATCTCTTCCATCTTGCCTCTCAATCTTTCCCTATGATCTGTCATTAGGAACCCTAGCCTAGGTTTGCATGTTTAGTAGATTACTACAAGATATGAATATAGCAGTGTAAGTTTTTTCTATAGTTTAACTCAGAAATCATACAGTGCTGCTTCTTCTGCATTCTGTTGGTAAAAGCAAGTCACAAATTAATTTCAAAATCAAGCTGAGGGAAGAACATCAATTTCTGCTTGAGTGGAGTAACCTGTTGTACAGGATAAAGAAAATGTCAGTGTCATATATATATATATGAATATATATATGAAACTTTTTGTTTCCTAAATTTTTCTCTTGCTTATATATAGAAATATATTTTTAAAGGTGACTGTTTTTAAATTTTATTATTTATATTTATCAAGAAGCAGAGAGAGAGAATCTTCCATCTAGTGTTAGTTCCTCATGTGCAAATTAACAGGGTTATCCCAGTGGTCGATGACTGAAGCTTGCACAAGATCTGAAAAATGGATGTCAAGGACCCATATGGGATCCTGGCTCATGCAAGGCAAAGACTTAAGCCACTAGACTACCACATCAGGCCCTCTTTGCCCATTTTTTAATTGGATTGTTGCTAGTGGTTTTTAGGTTGTTAATATACACTGAGTATTAACCTTTTGTTTGATAGATAGTTTTCCCATAATTTCCCATGTATTTTTTCCCATTCTGCTGGATGTTTCTCCACTTTGTTAATCGTTTCTGTCCTGTGTATGAGCCCCTGAGTTTGATGTAATCCCATTGTTTATGCTGTCTGTGCTTTGTAGGGCTTGTGCAAGACATTGTTCCCTGCAGCAGTATCTTCAGAAACTTCATTGACTCAGGACTTAAATTTAGGTCTTCAATCCATCTTGACTTGATCTATGAATACAGTGATATCTAATTTCATTCCTCTGCACGAATTAGTTTGTTAGACATGTATAGGTTAATTCTTTTTAAAATTCTATCTAAAATGTCACTTGACTCATTTATGGAGATCTTGATGTTATTTTTAATTATTGCTTAATTCAGACAGCATGAGAGAATGCTCCATCCACGATTTCTCTCGCCATGCTCACAGTGGCAGACTGGAATGGGCCAAAGCCAGGAACTGGGAACTTATACAAGTCTCCACTGCAGGGGGAAATAAGCCAATTACGTGTTTTACCACCACCCTTCACCAGAGTCTTCATTAACATGAAGCAAGAGACAGATACCAAAACCAGATATTCCAATATGGGATCTGGGTATTTTAATCAGTAATCCAAAAACCCATTCCAAACTTAATTTCATTATATGTTATATATTCTACAATTTTCATTTCACCAGTTTATGTGAATTATACTTCTATGATACATTTTTTTGATTGTGCTGTTTAATATTTCAGTCACATACAATTCTAATACAAATCTGAAGTTTATACTATGTGAATGATTTTGTAAGTCTATGTTTCTATCATCCCTGTTTCTGTCACTCTCTTGGTGTTCTTCCTTGATATTGCTTGTGATTCAATGTTTAACAAAGAAAAAAAATTCAGAATCTACTGAATTCATGTTGATTGTAGTCATTTGTCTCTCCCTCTCTATTCAATTCTGCCGTTTGAACAAATAAATGAATCTTTTTCAAAGGAAGTTGACCTCTCACACTTCTGAAACTTGTGTGCTCAAAATCGAAGTAGTCACCAATTCAGTTCCCCAGAGAGTGGTCCTTCTTGTTGGCATGTAACTGCAAATATGTTGTGTCCTCACATGGTGGAGGGAAAGAGCTCTGGTCTTTCATTCATTTCTTACAACACTAATCTCTTTTCCAAATCTAAGTAACTACCAAAGCTCTATTTCCCAATAATATTACATTGGGCATGGCTTTAATTTTGAAGGGATGCAAACACTCAGTCATCACTCTGTGTCTGTGTGTGTGTGTGTGTGTGTGTGTGTGTGTGTGAAGAAACTAAAAGCTGAAGAGCGAATTCACTATTTTCTAAGAGGCAGATGGTATATAACAAAAAGCACTACAATACAAACTAGACCTCAAGCAAAAGAGGATAGAATTCAGACTTCATTTTTCATTGTTCACAATGGACTATCCCAAGAGGTCTCCAATTAGTATCATCATGATTATCAGATCTCAGCTTAACTCATTCTAAATTCCTGTTTTATATCCTTAGTAATGTAAAGCAGCCAACAGGTCCCTTCTACATTCTTACTGCTTGTTTCTTTCTTTTTTATCTTTTTGTCTAATGAGGTTGCAGAAAGAATGTTAAAGGAAAAACTGCCTTGGAGTGCTAGGCTCTGCGGCTCTTCTGGATCCCATCACTCCATTCATTCTGCCTCTGTTGGTGCCTTGTTTCCCTGCAGTTTGATGCTGTGGAAAGCTCTTCCAAATGGTTCATTCTAGTATCTTTCTGAAATCAGTCTCTAGCTTATACCTGATTAATAAAATGGTAGTCGCTCGAGGAAAAGGGGACACAGAGAATATCTTACAACTAACAAGCCCCTTCTTTCTAAGATACTGATCCAAAATTCCAATAAAGATCAGACCTGTTCATTGTCTTAAAAAAAAAAAGTGTGTGTATTTGGGGTGGGGAGGATGGTGTGTGTTTATATATGGTTTCTAGTCATTCTATCACAGAGATATAGTCTCTTTTGCAAAAATCATGGCTAGAAATAGAAATGATTCCATTACTATTTTTACATAAATATTTCAATGCTATTTGGTTCAGTCAAACACCAGAGACAGAGAGAGATTCTATCTGCTGGTTCACTCCCTAAATGGCTGCAATAACCAGGCCTGGACAAAATTGCAACCAGAAGCCAGGAGATTCAGGGTCTGAATCTGCTGCTTTTCTTGATGCAGCAGCATTCAGCTGCATTGGAAGCAGAGCCACTAAGACTCAAACAAGCAGTCATATGGGATGTCCTCATCACAAGTGGTGGTTTAACATGCTGTTTAATGACACTGGCCCTTTGTTTACACTTCACTTCCCTCTTCATATTCCATCCTTAACAGTAGGATTTTGGCTAAGAACCAAGAATCTGGGAAAATGGGAAAATCAGTTATCCCGGTGTGCCCCCCGATCTGTAGAATTGAGGCAATGACTGTACTATCTTCCAGTATTCTGAACAGTGATGCAAACCAAACCACAGAAATCTCTCAGTACAGCTCCAGTTACATAACACATACACAAAAAGTATTTACATTGTTCTCAAATATGTAAATTAAATCTGTGCTTAAATGTCAAAAGTTTCCATTCTTCCATTACTTTCATATTCTGTGTTCTTGCTCCTTTAATATTGACATCCTCTACAATATTCTTGATCTTCATGTGAAGCTGGATAAGAGAATTATTTGCTGTCAAAATATATCCCTGAGCCTTGTTCAAAAATCTAAAAACTGTTTAGGAAGGTGATTCCTGAGTGCCTATCATGTGCCTTGAATGGGCCATGAGTCAAGAACTATCAGGTAGCTATACTTTAGTAAGCAAAATACATCTACTTGCAAGATGTGAATATTTTCTGTTTTGTGGACAACATTTTTGGTTTTGGAAAGCTCAATGCTCACTTTAAAATGCTGTCATGAAACCTGTATAGAAAACAACATTAAATCCCAATTGGTCTGTTATTGAGCCTGACTGCTGGGGTGTATTTCTGAACAAAAATTGATAAAGTATTTTTTGGCATTTAATATTGGTGTTACCACAAGTGAGGCAGACAGTGACATTTCAAGCAATTCAAGTTTTAACATCTCATGTTAATAAATATTTTGTGGCTTGGCCCAAGCTTAGAGATATTTTTTTCATTCCTAAGGGGATGATAGAAGTAATTCCCACATATATATCTAATGTTTATTATTATTTTAATGTTACTTATATGTCTGTTTTCCATTCATGTGTTACGCAAATGCAAAAACAAAGACTATTTGGCTGAGGAGGCCATGCATGGTACATTTCAGGCATCACTGCTAACAATGTAGAGATTTAAATGATTTAAATTGTGTATTTATTTAGGTATGCAAATTATCCACTAACCATCCTAGTTTTCCTATAACAAAATAGTAAAGAAATATCACAAAATTATGTCACTGAGAAAAAAATCACTCTCAAAGATCGGTTAAATAACTCATTAAATTACATACATACATTTAAGTTTAAATCACATATAAAAGACTATATAAATAAATCAGTGATCTAACTACCATTTGTTATTCTGATCTTTTTTACTTAATAGATCAAGCACATAATTTTTCATTCAAAAAATGAATAATATGATTATTTTAATAGTTCTCCATGCATCACACTTTTGTAGGAGTAAATAGTTGTTTAATTTCTGATCAATAAATATTTGTTTTTTGTCAACTCAGTAATATAAAAAAATTTGAATTACACATAATTGTACGCAGGTATTTGTGTAACTATCAGGTTACATGAGTTAGACCCAAAGTTATTCTCAGTTGTAAGAATTTGTAAGACCAATTACAGGTTAGCTGTCATTTCTTTAAGAAGATTTATTTATTTTTATTGGAAAATCAGAGATTAAAAGGGGAAGTTCTTCCATCTACTGATTCACTCTGTAACTTGTCACAATGGCCAGAGCTGAGGTGATTCACAGCCAGCAGCCTGAATTTTTTTCTGGGTCTCCCAGGCGTGTGCAGGGTCCCAAGGTGGGCTGTTCTCAACTGTTTTCCCAGCATGAAAGCAGGGCTGCAGGGACATGAACCAGCACCCATATGGATCCTGGTGCATACAAGGCAAGAGCTTTAGTTGCTAGGCTAGAAAGCAGGGCCCCAGACAGCTGTTATCAAATATAATGAAAATTACATAGAAATATGTAAGAATAATCACCAAGATAAGACAGAACCAATATGTGCTGTATGACTTTGCAATCATAGGTAAAAATCAAAAGCATAGTATAATTTTCATCAAAATTTAAAAGTGAAAGCAGTTCAATCACTATTAAGCTAAATTTTATTTTAAAACATAATTGTATTTGTAATAGTCATTACATTGACAGAATATCAATTGATAGGGTATAACAGGTCTCATGTGTGACCTAGTATTATTAGTTACATTTCATGAACCAAAAATATTTGGAAAACTGTTTATATAAAGCATATTTATTCATTATTGAAAATAAGAAATAAAGGATTTCAATTTTGTGTGGAGTTAGCCAGTACCATAATATTTGTTATCATGATTGGTTCTGTGTACTTTTTTAGGGTGCATATTTTACAAGCTCATTTAAATTTGTTACAATCAGGTTTTCTAGAAGAAAAATCTTACAAATGAAGACTCATTTAAATAATCCTACACAATTTCAATTAAACATGACAAGACAGCTAGATCATAAAGTACTTTAAAACCAATTATTATATTGTTGAGGAATAATTTTATGAAATATGCAAATTTTAACTATTTGAACATATTATCCTTTTAATAGTGAGAGTGTCTTCATTTTCAGTATATTAGAGATAAATAGGATTGACAATATTCAGATTATAAACATAAAATCTCAAGGGGGAAACGGGCTAAAAGGTACTTAGTTTTGCAATGCAGTCCTCTTGAAGTATCTCCACATATGTATTCTTATTATATACTTGCAGAAAACTTGCACAAATCCTATCATTCATCAATCATTTAGTTGGAATGTGTTTATCTCTTGTCTTCCACACTCTCGAATTGTTAAACAGTCATGTGAATCTACTGTAAAATCCTAGTCAAATGACTCTTCTGCCGACTCTTACTGAAATTCCTCAAAGAAGAAGCCATATCTGCCCCAGTACTATTTCACCAGTTTGGTTTTCTACTTCTAATCATTATAGAAATGACATCAGTGTTAGTTAGCAAGTGCAGAAATGGATTTAATCAATTTTTGAATGCCCAGTTGGTAAGCAAACAAATGAGTTACATAGATAATTTATGGTACAGATGCTACTAATGCTTATATCCAATGGTTCATTCACTGGGTTAGGCTATAGCCTAAAATTTGCAGAAATTTATAAGAGTATCCCCATTTTACAAATAGAGCATTGAGACTCAAAATGCCAGATAACCTTCAAAACTTGAATGATTTATGATAAGGAAGTGTCACATACCAATACTGTTCAGTCTATTGCAGAGTCTACACATTTCTTAATCTCATACATTGATCTTCAGATAAATTATTTTAATATTATAAGTTGAAAGAGAAACTTGAACCCTTGTACAACCAGAATAATACTTCTCTGGGGGTATGTCCACTGCCACATGTCTACTTGTAGGTTATATGCACCTAAGCATAACAGTATAGATCCATGGAGAGTCATCAGGATGACTCATGGAAAATCCAAGCAATGCTTAAAGGGAGTGAACTACCATCCAGACTCTTTCCTTTGCACGATCCCTGTGACAAGCAACCAGAGACAGTGAGAAATAGTTGTTTTTGGAAAGACTTTAAAAAGTAGATGCAAATTACTAGAGTAACATACTTGGAATCAAATCCCAAAAGATTTTCATAACACAGTGAACATTCATGAACAATTGCATCACCAGGAGAAACAATTTTTTAAAAAAATATTTATATTTTATTACAAAACTGGATATACAGAGAGGAGAAACAGAGAGGAAGATCTGCCGTCCGATGATTCACTCCCCAAGTGACCATAATGGCTGGTGCTATGCCAATCTGAAGCCAGGAGCCAGGAACTTTCTCCAGGTCTCCCACATGGGTGCAGGATCCCAAGGCTTTTGGCCATCCTCGACTGCTTTCCCAGGCCACAAGCAGGGAGCTGTATGGGAGGTGGACCTGCTGGGATTAGAACCTGCACCCATATGGGATCCTGGTGCGTTGAAGGCGAGGACTTTAGCCACTAGGCCACCACGCTGGATCCAGTTTTAAGGAAGTTTGATAGACAAGAGTGGCAGGAGAAAGTGAGCAGTTTAGGTGAAGCAGGTGGATCAAATGGCAATCCCAGAAAACACCTCAGGTCAGTTGCAGAGTTTATATCCTTTTTCGTAGATGAAATGATCTCACATTATATTTGATCACTGGGTCTATATGAAGGCTTCAATTCTCATGACATGAGAAATACTTTGATCCTGGCACAAATTTTAAACTATGGTCAAAGCTGAACTTATTGATATTCTCTTGAAGCTCAGAAACTTCATTATTGAAGAAGTTAATGAACACTTGACTGTGTGTTTATAACATTTGGTAGCACATCATACAAGTTTGCAAATATTTATAACTTCATAAACTTTCTTTTATATTTAATTGGATTTTTAAATCAATTTTTTTTATTTTTACATTTAACTAGTATAATTTTAACCAACTTTCCCTAAAGATTTTTCTTTTTCCTTCTTGAGTCCTTAGGTGCAAGGCAAATGTGCTGGTCGATGATATAGTATGGACTGGATTATTCTGGGATTGGGCCATCAAAACTGAATACCTCCTTCCCCAGTTTGTTGGGAGAGCATGCAGCTGTTCCAAATTTTTTTTTTTTAATGTTTGCAGAGATCCAAAATAAGTATGGTTGTGATGGAACACAAACCTCTGCAATTTTCACTTGAATATGCTGTTTGCAAGTAAAATTGGGATTGATTTTAACACAATGGAAAATTATTGATGTTTGTGGATTGAGTCTATATCAATCTGAAATTATTTTAGCGTAGAGTTTAAGATTAAAACTCTAATTTTACCAAGCAGATTACCATTCCTTTACATTTTTATCAGGGATAGCTTCTCCTAAATGCTTTGAAGTAACATTATCTGCATCTGCAGTTGAAGCAAGCGAGGCTTACAAGTGGCTGCCTCCTTGAAGAGGGTAATATCCACATTAGCTCAAGCATTCAGAGTTATTTTTCAAAAGAGTGAGACTATGTCCAGGGTTTGAAGCGTTGATTTATTTTTTCATTAGGATCTTTTCAACATATGAAAAGTCTTCCAAAAATATCTTGGGAAATGTGTGTTATAAAGTTATGCACCAGATTTAGATAGCAGAATAGGTTAAGGACACATTTAAACAGAGGGAAGATCATTCGCCTGGGTGAAGCAGAGAGGGCACATTCAAGAAAATAACAGAGGACAGACTAATGGCAGAGGGACACCTGGAGACACGGGGAAGCAGCAGAGACAACACTGTTGTGTTCCAGTGACCAAATACCCTAGTGACAGTCAACAAGCATCAAACTGAGCTCCACCAGTGGATAGAGCCCCACCAACAGTCTTCTGGGAAGAGGAATCTCTGGTAACTCAGGAGGTGAACCCAGGCAAAGAACTACCCATCCTAAAGATACATATGCTTTGAAAAAAATAGAGATGGAGATATACTCTGTGAATTTTATCCCCTGAAATGTACAGGAGCCAGGAGTCCAAAATTCAATGAAGGTCTCCTACGTGGTTGCCTAGGACTGGCTTTGTGAGTATGCATTAGTTGGAACTGGAAATTGGAAGCAGAGTTAAGAAAGAAAACCTGTTTAATAACCAAACTGCCCCTGTGCTCAGCGAGACTAAGAAGCTCATTTACATAGTATAGCTGATAAGTGCAAAAACTGAAACTCAGTCCCCTAGTGTCTGATTTCAGACACTTTCAAAGCATTACTGAAAATTCTCAGATAAAACAGTGTCATATCAAACACTGCCATATAACAGTTTTCATTTTTCAAAAAAGTCCGCTGATTTCAAACTGCAAGACATGACCTATGGAAGAGCCCTATTAAAGATATGAATTGGAATTGAATGTGATAATTCTGAAATGAGATGACAGCAACCGGAAGTAAGCAAGAAACAATGTGCTTGAAAGGAAAGTGCTTGACACAGTAATTAAGATATGTGTTGTGACAGCTACATCCCACATTTTAGTGCTTGGGTTTGAGTCTAGCTCTGCTTCCAACTCCAGTTTCCTGCTAGTGTATACACTTGGATGCAGAATGTGATGGTTAAAGTATTTGGGTCCCTGTTACCCATGTGGGAAACCCAGAGTGAGTTCAGCAAGGTTTTCAGGGAGTGGAGTGAGATCTAATACGTTAGTAAATATTTTAGTTCTTCACCCATAAAACACATCAGAGATATTTCTCTTAATGCTGTATAAGGTAGTTATGGGCTGCTGGTTTATTGTTGTTATTGTTGTTTTCTATTTCATTGGTGTTCTTTATTTCCTATATTGCACTTTTGCTATCTAAACACTGGATAACAAATTTGCAGAGTCAAATTCAAAATGAAAATGTGATAAAAATTACTAAAAGTTTCTGGCAGCAAAACAGAGCACTATACCAAGTTTAACACCCAACTGCACAGGTTTCATGCATGTGATGGTGGTCCCAAATTTACCTTTCAGATTTTATGTGTTGTTTTCTTTTTTGTCTCTTTCCCTTCCTATTAAACTGGATGATGCATGGGTTGTGCTTGTTTTGTTTCCCACTGTCCAGAAAGAAAAAATATATATTAGGGACAGGTAACAGCCCCATGAAAAGTACTTACTGAGAGAAAGTGTGGTCTGAGAGTGGAGTCACGTTTTGAAACTTTTCAAGGTAATTGCTCAGACAACACTCTTTTATCCATGTAATTTGACATGCAGTCCCAATTTCTATCACACAATACATCCAAGAGGAGTTGGTGGTGATTTTTTTTTTAAATTAAAAACCAACACTGAACATGTTGAATAGCTCTGATTTTCATCCCTAAGATGATTCTATATACTGAATGTACCAGGAAGACTCAATTACCACCACTCCATTAAGGCAGGCCTTCTTTAAATGTGTTTGAGATTCTATCCAACAATTTCAAGATGAAAGCTACTCATTCTGCTCAGCACCTATTTTGTGACGTAAAGACCTTAATTCTCCATTCCTGCCAATCTTGCTTCTTTCAAAAGCATTAAATTAACTTTTATAAAGGAAAAGAAAGAACCTTACTGAAAGCAAAGAGAGGTTAATTTAAGCTATTGTTTCTGTGACATGGTACTACTCTGAAAAGTGTAATAACTTCATCAGATGGAATTCAAAACTTTAGGGAAAAAGGATTATGGCTTTCAGGCACTCAAAATACCTTTTGAGATATATGTGAAAAAGGTAATTGAAGAGTTTGGATTGTCTTTTGAGAGGATGTCAGAAGATAGTTTGAATCCAATCAAACATTGTTTTAAATAATAGGAGGTGAATCCTCAATAGAGCAGTGTGGTGCCATTTAAAAATGAGAAGCAAAACTCATGATACAAGGTAAAAATCTGCTCTTTCACTGGAAATTCATTCTTTCATCTTTGAGCATTATTGTCCTGAAGTCCTAAATATCTTGGAATTAGTGATTATTATTGTAAAGGGCAGACTTTTACTAAAATATAATAAAACCTATCATTTATTAAGTAACTGTCATGTGAAGACCAATGTCCTTGGTGTTTAAAAATGTCATCCAGTGGCTAATGTCCTCGCCTTACACGCACCAGGATGGTATATGAGCCCCAGTTCTAATCCCCATTGTCCTGCTTCCCATCCAGCTCTCTGCTTATGGCTTTGGGAAGCAGTGGAGGATGCTGTAAAGCTTTCGGACCCTGCACCCACATGGGAGACCCAGAAGAGGTCCCTGGCTCCTGGCTTTGGATCAGCTCAGCTCCAGCTGTTGCGGCTACTTGAGGAGTGAATCATTGGATGAAAGATCTCTCTGTCTCTTCCTCTCTGTATATCTGACTTTTTATAAAACAAAGTAAATCTTTAAAAAATTTCATCTAATCCTTATAACAACATTTCTGACAGACAGATACCTTCTCTTCCCCACTGTACAAATCAGAAAATCAAGGTTCAGAGAAATTTATTGCATTAACTAAAGGCACAATGTTAAAAAAAAAAAAGAGCCAGAACCAGAATTATAAGAAAGCTAGATTGACAAAACAAAGAGCATGATCTTTATAACCTTTAACCTAACATGGATAAAATGAAAATTAATACATAAAACTTCTTTAAAACTATAATTTTGACAGCATAATTCATTGTAAAAGATGTTTTCATTTGTGCTAATCATTTCTTTGTACTTAATAATTAAGTGAGATGCATTATTTAAAATGAGATGTCTCATGTATTTTACAATTCGTTGGCTCAAAATGATCCCCATTACAAATGGGGATCAACTGTTAATCATCACCTTGCAAGAGCCAGGATCCCACATGGGCCCCAGTTTGTCACTCGGCTGCTTTGCTTCCCATCCAGCTCCCTGCTTGTAGCCTGACAAAGCAGTAAAGCCCGAACCGAAGTCTTGGAACCCTGAACCCACGTGGGAGACCCAGAAAAAGCTCCTGGCTCCTGCCTTCAGATTGGCTCAGCTCTGGCCATCTAGGCTGCTTATGCAGTGTATCCATGTAAGGGAGATCCTTCCCTCTGTCTCTCCTTCTCTCTGTAAATTTGCCTTTCCAATAAAAAATTTAAATCCTTAAAAAAGATGAATGTGAAGGTGAAAAATGGAATAGGAAGACTAAGAGGATATAATATGCATTTCCCTTTACTGACCATAATGAGATTAGGGCCTTGACTGGAGTAGCCTCAGACTGGGAAAGTCACAACAATAGGAAGGCAAGATGGTTAGGCATCAAATTGAATGAAATAAGAATTGAATTCTAGAGTGGGAAGTCTGTATCTGTGTCCAGAACTACACAGGCTGCATGCCAGGAAGGCAGCCACGGTAACTGTGGGTTAGCCAAATGGAAATAAAACATCAACCAAAGAAATGAAATGATAGTAGTAGTGAGTTCTAGCATTTTCCATGGCAGGTGACATCAGATGTTACTTATCCCTTGCCACAGATATCCAATTAAAAAATTATAATTTGAAATAAGATATAATTATTACACTACACAGACCATATTTCTACTTCTAAAAACAGAAATTGATTCTAAATTGATATAAATCTGCCCAAAGAAAGTGATTTCTGAATGTTTTGAACATTAAAAAATTTTCTTCACACTATAGCAACGTGATCTCTCCCCTCTGTCTACTATGTATTATTGGAACATGGAGGTAGAGTACAAACAGTTGTTGAGTTTGGTCACAAGATAGCAATTCACTCCCTCTGTGGTCCTTGTAAATAACTCATTGACCTTCTCCTGGCCTCTGTTTCATCACTTGTAAAATCACAGATTATTACAAAATATGCCATATTTCCTTTTTATTATAATTATTTTATTTCCTTCCACAAGGAACATTTTCAAAAACTCCCCTGGAATCTCTTTCTGCATAATACTTAAATTCCTTTTGTCATTGTGGATTCTTGCTTAACTAAATGCGAAGTGAATCAGCCCGTCTAACATGTAGACACTCTCACCAATAGCCCCTGTGGTATTGGAAGTGCCTGTTTAGGTCCTTTCCTCGGGTGTCAGGTGGTAAATATCGCCTTCCACTTTGCAACATATGACAGCTAATTTCTTCTTTAGAGATGGTAGTGAAAGGCTACTTCCACTTCAGGTTTGGTGATTTCAGTGGTGTACGTGCAGTCAGTGGCATTGTTTTATCCTGTAACATTTTAGAAAATGGAGTACTTTGGATACTTTATTTAGACATTTCTGAACAGTGCTAGTGAGATTCGTAAGTATCATTTTTATACACATCCATAGCAAGTGCTCATAATTCTGAAGAAAATAGCACTTTGCTAGTTTAGGGTTTATTTTATGTGTACTTGGTCATCCTGGAAGGCATAATCGTATGAAACAAAAGTTTTTGTCCTCATTCATTCTTTGATCATTATGAAAAGAACAGGCTATGCTGCTTATTTTTGGGATACTTTGTGTACCCTGATATATTCCCAGTAACTGAAAAGTAATACCAAGTATTTCCCGATCTGGAGTTTAATATTTAATCCATTTCATGTCTACTTTGGTGGAAACTCATCTTATGGTTCATTTGTTTTTTGGGTTAATGGTGTATTTATTTTTCTATTCATTTGCATGTGTGTACACACACACACGGTTTTGCTGCTATGGTGGGAAAATAAGCAGGGATATTAGGCCTACATTTTATTTGATGAACACGTGCACATACATAAACTTAGTTAATCCCCAATTTAGGTCACTGAACATTGTGTAGTTTGTACAGCAGCTTCTGCTTGCAATCTGACTGTTTACAGAACTCTGCTGGAATTTATTTCTTATGTGTATGCATGTTCACATGTGTTTAAACCAAGTATGCAGACTGGGGGTCCATGGTGGTTAGCAATAAATGCTACAATATAATACTAATTACTCAACAGTGGAGAATATGAATGGGTATAACATAAAAATACAAAAGGTAGCTTCAGATAACTCGAGTTTCAGTTGTTTCTGCCATTTGTCCCCGGTTGCTAAATCCAATGGCCTTCTCTTTCAAATCTCCCTGCCAACTTCACTTGTAAACCTTTCCAACCCCTTAGAAATCAAGGAACTTGTTAGATTCTGGCGAGCCTTGGGTTTTGCTCTTGTTAGACTTTTTTTTTTTTTTCAAGTTTTATTCATTTGAAAGAGTAATAGAGGGAGAGACAGATTTTCCTTTTGCTGACTTGCTGCCCAGATGTTCACAACATCTGGCTCTAGTACAGGCCTAAGTCAAGAGCCAGTGACCTTATCTAAGTCTTACACACAAATGGCAGTGCCCTAAGCTCTCAGGGCATGTTCTGCTACCTTCCCAGGAGCATTAGTAGGCTGAACTCAAATTCCCATCACAAGTACGGGCTTAATCTGCTGTGTCACCCAGATCCCCTTTTATATGTTTAGTGAGAATCACGTATGTCAGTTTCTTCCCTGCGTGGAATATGTATATTCTTTAGCGGAGACGTCATAGCTAAGAGGGTGTCTGAGATAAAGTATTACATGGAAAGAAAAAAATCCAACCTCAAATGGACACAGGTCGTAAAAGATATGTGAATGGCAATGACACAAACCATCTTTCTTTTGATATATATGCCTAAAATATGCTTTTTGTGTTGTGCATTTCCATTGATTTCTGTGTTCAAATCACAGAACTTTTAATATAATTTCTGTGTGTGATTTATTACAAAGGTCTGTATGGAATTTCAAGATCTCTTTACTGAAATACAATATGGGCTGAATGCATATTTCAGTATATTGATTTGTGCCGGTAACCTCTAGTGAACAAACCCACTTCATTTATCTAAAAAACTGATGCTGTCCTCAAAGAAACATAACTTATTGAATTTGTATAAAGCTGCTTGGTGAACCTTACGGTAATTTTCATTGAACTATATTGCCTCACAAATGTGCTTGATAACACACTTTGTAATGAATTTCGTATTTTCTTCTTGGAGGTAGGAAAAGATGATAATCATCCACATAAACAGTTTTGGAGCCATTCACATTCTTCTAAATAAAATAGTTAGAAGCAATATTATAAGAGTGTTCTTTTTTCCTTTATTTTAAACAAATGTTTTATGGTAAACATTTTAAACTCAGCAGTTTTTGTTTTGTTTAGCTTTACCTAAAATGTGCATTGTATCTATATGAAATAAAATTGTTTCAGATCCAGCCATTTAGCAAATGTGAAAATCAATTGCTTTCCTGGTACACTATTGGGATCTGGAAATTAGAAGTACTTGCCTGTTCTTTCATTTCTTGGGATATAAATGTTTCTGTGTAGTGTGGCAGCTGACTCTCCTTTGTGGTAGATTTCTTTATTCCTGTGGCTTCAAATTGATATACTAGGAGCTCGTCTGTAGTGGGTGTTGATGTTATTATGGTTCCTTTTCCTTTAGATTTATTGTGTGTTCCGAGATGAGAAGCAATCTTTGAGACATTTTTGTTCTTTTGTTTGTTTTTTCCGTGAGCTTATTCAGCAGGTGTGTTACTGATCTTAAATTATTTAATCTGATTTTTCTGCCTTTAATTTTTAAACTAATCTTCCTGCATATGGGAGTAAGTAAGGAATTCCCATTTCAGTCAGCTGCATGGACCATGTTTGTACGAGTGACCCAAACACATGTTTTCTGATCCAAGGAAACTCAAAGTGAAATATTTATGTGAATAAAATGAAATAAATTCTAATGTAAGTTCAGTGTAACAGATTTACTAAAAATTAATGTTTGATATTTGTTGAGATGAGCATGTGTGTAACATGAATGAAAATGCATAAAATATTAGGTAGAATGCTTCTGAGACGAATGAAATAATAACATGCTAAGATAGACTTAGTGGCTAGGTATTTCCTTTAGAAATACTTTTTTTTTAAACATTCATTTCTTTGTAGTATAAAATCAAAAAGTGTAAAATGAAAACAATATTCATCTGTCTTTGTCAGGAATATCCTGGGGTGAAAACAAACTTAAAGTACCAGCTAAAATGTATAGTCTCTTGCTTTGTTGAAAAACGTTGATCTTAAATGCTTTTTGATAGGTCTCTAAGAGATCATGAATTTAAAGTTTTTTGTTACTCAAAGTAGAGTGGTAAGAGAAAGAAAATATAATCTTATTGAAGACCCAGTTTGTTCTGTGTATTTTAACAAATGTCACATGTTTATTATTTTTTTAGTACCCACAATCTTCTATTTTTTTGTTTAAGTTTTCTTTTTTTAATTTCATTTCATTTTATGACACATTTTCATAGGCTCTGGGATTCCCATAGCCCCTTCCTATACCTTCCCCTCATGGTGGGTTCCTCCACCTTGTTGCAGTATTACAGTTCAAATCCAGTCATGATTCCTTCATTGCAAGCAAGTACCATGTATAGAGTCCAGCATTTTGCCCACATAAATTCAACAGTTTCTTGGGGAAACCATCTCTGGTCTGAAAGCAGAGCTGGCAGAATATCATCCCCTCCAAAGAAAAACCATAACACAATATCAACAACAATTTACATGGAGTTGATTGACATGGTATTGAGTGAAATATGTTAGAAAATGCAAGTTCTTAATCATATCCTGTGACAATTTCATTGACATTTCAATTTTAACTTATATACAACCAGCTGTTATATGCCTTAAAATGGCTATAGGGTATTATTCAGCTGTCTCGTGTCTATTTTTATTTTTATATTTAGCAGTTTATAGTATTAAAGCATTATTTTTACTGAACTTGGTGAATTTTAGGATAGTCCAAACCGGGTTATAACTCTAACAAGGCATATGTCAACAGTTGAGGTACAGAACAGCTTTAGGAGAGGTGTGCAGAAAAATCTTCAATACCTTAGGAGGAGTATCTAATCTTTGTGTCCTACCTAGTAAGATAAATGTGAGTTCAAGCTGACCATTTCCTACCTGGTTCTAAGCTTTCCTTATTGGTCTCTGTCTATCTAATTTTTTGGGGGGGGTGGGGGGGTGGGGGGGGAGAGCTCCAGAGACCCTGATGGTCATTGCAAGAGAGTGTGGGGATCCAAAATTGGAACTAAGACCAGGGCAAGCTCCCTCCCAAGTTCCAAAGGAAATTTACTGTTATTCTATTTCTGCAGACTGCTCAGGGTTCCCGGTTTTTATTCCGAGGACATTAGATCCTGTGAGGAAGGATCTGGGCTGCTTCCATTCCATGTGGGAGATCCGAAAGGGAGTGGATGACCTCAGAATTCTTGGCCTACAAGGGCAGTCCAATTCCACATGATCTCCCTGGCAGTTGGAATGTAGACATCGGTGCCCATACTGATAGTCCTTGGTGAGGATCTGGGAGTCTCTAGGGATGGGATACAAGCCTCCTACTGTCTGTCTGCTCCACTCTGGGGTCCCCCCCTGCTCTGTGCATATGACCTCCTGTTAAGAGGTTGTCAGGATCACTCTTGATTTCCCCTGTATGTCTTTATAGTTTTGCTAGTGTCTAATGCTGATTTGAGCCTGTTGTATATAAGTTACCTGCTATATTCTTGATAGGTTACACTTAGTGTCTTCCTCACACATTCTAAGGAGGTGGAAGCACAATCTGCTCTTTTAATGAGCAAATATCACAAAATAATAGTAAATGTTTACTTAGATTTTCAAATTATGTTCTATGATCTGAAATCTATGACCTTTCCTAAATACCACGTTTCAATAAACAATTTTTGTTTTGTTTTTTACATATGATAACATTGGTAAGAAATACGTGGAAACACAAAAGTTGTTTTTTTCGCAACACAATTAACTCCCCAGTTTGAGAGTGATATTACATTTTGATTTTGCTATAATATTCTTGGGCTTTTAACAAGTAATGCAGGTATAAGTCTCTGTAAGAACACATTTGTAAACAAAACAGATGTTTCACAGCTGAGCTATGAAGGTTAGAGCAAATGCTTACTATAAAGTCCTTATATATGAGTGATAGTTCATTTGTTTTAGATTTTTCTTTCCAGTTGAATGTGGACTCAGGAGGAGCCAATATTTTAAGAGGGCACTCAGCTTTTCACATAAAATCATTTTTGTTGCTGTCAGAAGATTTCAAAATAATGTGAGAAAAGCCAAAACTTTAATCAGTACTTTGATGCAGTCAATTTATATTTCTTGTCTTTACAACCAATGCTACTCCTGTGTTCACAGAGTTGCTGACTATCTCAAGGTGGTCACTGAGGCATATTGAATTAAGCAGACATTTTGGATACCACATTCCATGTTACATTCCAGGAAATGGTGTATTGCCTCTGATTTCTATCCAACTGCGTATTTACTCATGAAGAAGTGCTTGGTGCCCACATAGAAGACTCTTATAAAATCTCAAATCTTAACGCAGTCTTGGATGTTGAGTTATTAAGGTGTGAACCAGTGAATGGAAGTGTGTATGCAAGGGGTGTGTGTGTGTGTGTGTGTGTGTGTGTGTGTGTGTGTTTGCCTTTTAAAGAAACACATGAAACTTTAAAAAATTACCAAAGTTGAAAACTTAAGAGGATATTTATGAAAAATGCTTAAGTGTTCAAAAAATAAATTTCAGCCCCAGTTCAATAGACTAATGGCTAAAGCACTCCACTTGCATGCTCCAGGATGTCATATGGGCTCCCCAGACCGTATCCTAGTTGCTGTACTTCCCATAGAGTTCACTGATTGTGGCCTGGGAAAGCAGTTGAGGACAGCCCAAAGACTTGGGACCTTGCACCCACATGGGAGACTTGAAAGATGATCCTGGCTTTGGATTGGCTCAGCTCCAGTCATTGTGACCACTTGGACAGTGAGCCAGCAGACAGCAGATCTGCCTCTCTGCATTTCTTTCTCTCTGTAAATCTGCCTTTCCAATAAAAGAAATACATCTTTTAAAAATAAGAAAATAAAATAAAGAAAAAAAGTTTAGTATCTTAAAATAAATCAGTTTTATCCCACCTCTAAGTAGCTCATCCTCCAGGTAGCTTTCTAGACTTTGCTTGTGATGTGTTAGAATTACAAGTCTTATACTTCCTTAGTTTTAAATTATTACTCTAGCTTCTATATGTCTAATTCAAATGCTCATTTTATTACTAATATAGTAGAGGGAGAATAAATAGTGTTCTATAAATAAACCAATATAACTAACATTAATTGAATAGTTATTAGTTTTTGTGTGTGAGTGAGTTTATTCCTTGTGAGAATCCTGCAAAGGGTATGATCTGACTCATCCAAATTACCAGTGGGTGAGTGAAGCAACTGAGTCCCAAGGGGGTTAATTTCCCCCAGGCTGAACACAGAGTGAGCTGTGACACTAGGATTTCAATAAAGCTTTTGGGTGCCACAGCTTATGTTCCAAAATACTGCAGTGTTCCAGTTTCCATTGAAAATAATTTGTGTTACTTGTAGAAAATGAAACAGGACAAAGATTCCCTCAAATTTCTTTACCCAAAGGTAAAGAAACTCTTTTTGATGCATATGTCTATTTTGTATGTAGCCTTTAAGTGGCTTTTCTGTGTATGTTTCCAAATGAATTTTGTATCAGTATAAAAATATGTACAAATATGTATAGAGAAACATCCACAGTCACCTTGTATGGAAATGACCTAGATCTTGGACAGTTCTGATGTTTTGAATTGGAACAAGGGACTCCAGTAATAGTTGGTCTAGCAGTTAGGAAACCCCTCTTCCCTATCAGAGTGCTTGGGTTCAAACTGACTTCCACTCCCCAACTTGAAACAAAGCAGACTCTGGGAATCAACTGTGGTAACACAAATAATTGAGTTTCGGCCTCTCTTGCGGGGAACTTACCTTGAATCCCCATCTGCCTGCTTCATCCTTGGTTCAGCCCTTAGGATGTTGGGTATTTAGAAAGTTAACCTGCAAAAGGAAACTCACATATTCAGCTCTCCTTCTCTCTCCTTCCCTCTTTCTCTCTAATAAATAGTTTTGAAGAGCTGCAAGTGCAATAGAAAAACGAAATAAACCAACAAAACAGAAGTATTGATGATAGAATGAGTGAAGGAGATGGTGGTATTTTCCAATGGACAGGGAAAGTGTCATGTCAGATAGCTTACAATATCGGTATTCCTTAATGGACTCCCTCATCTCATCTTTGCCCACAGCACATACACCCTGCAGACAGTTTTCTTCAAGTATCTAACTTTGTCAGTGTTTTTCCCCAAAGTACTCTTTCAGTCTCACTACCTGCTTGTTATTCCACAGGTTTAACCCCCTAATAGGAGTGACATTGAAAATTCAGTAATATGTCAAAATTCTGTTCATTGTCCTAGTGTGAATTATGAAGAAAGAGGTTTACCTCAACTGGAAATTTTTTTTTTCAGTAGACACCTGATTCTAATGAAAAACAAACGTTGATAGAAATGGGAGGAAAGAACAGCATTACGATACAGTGGGCAAAGCTGCCACCTGCAATGCTGGCGTTCATATGGGTGGGACATATGTCCACACAGGAACCAATTTGGATCGAAAGTGGGAGTATCTGCCCCACTGATCCAACTCTGACAATGGCAAAAGAAAAGGACACCCCGCCTGAGCTCATGGCTTTGAACTGGTCCAGCCTTGACCATTGCTGTCTATGGAGTGAACCAGCAGATGCTTCAAGTGTTATGCTATAAGCCTTTTAATTGCAATAGGAAAAAAGAGAGGTGTGGAGGGGTGGGGGAGCAGTACTCAGCTTTCCATTTCCTCAAGTCAAAGCATTAGACTCACTTCATTTATGTTTAGGTGATAGCTTTAGTATGCTCCATAAATATTTATTTTCCTAAATGTAAACATTCTCTTTGCAATCATGCATGTTAAATTTTCTCTATGTATTTTAGTCCTGTAAATAGAATGGAAAAATAAACTTTGTATTATCCCTGCATATTCCACACTGAAACGTCCAAAGAATACTTTTTAAAAAAAGGTTTATTGATTTTTATTGTGAAGTGAAATTTGCCCAGAGAAAGATCTTCCATCCGCTGGTTCACTGCCCAAGTGGCCACAACAGTTGGAGCTGAGCTGGTGTGAATCCAGGATCCAAGAGCTTCTTCTGGGTCTCCCATGTGGTTGCAGAGTCCCAAGGCTTTGGGCCTTGCTCTACTGCTTCCCTAGGCCACAAGCATGTAGCTAGAAGGAAAGTCTAACAGCCAGAATACGAACCAGCACTCACATGGTATCCTGGCACATGGAAAGCAAGGACTTTAGCCACTAGGTTGTGGCACCAGGCTCCAAAGAACCAATTTTTAATGTACTACAAGGAAATTAATAGCAAAATTAAATGTCACAGTTGCTAATTTGGGGCACAGGTTACACTTGCAGAAACTACGTAAAGCTAGCGTGGTTTTATCGTGTAGTAAATTACACATTATTTGAAGAAAAGTTAAAACCAAAGCGAAACATCAGTATGATTGCCAAAAGCTACAGAAAAAAAAAATTAAGTGTTGTGGAAATAATTTATAAAGAGACAATAATGAAAATGTGGAAATATACATTTTGCTAAATTCTCTCTCAAGAAATAAAGGAATTCAATTTTGTACCAGCTGCAATAATTTATTCTTGAGACCATGTTTTAGTCATTGCTTTATTTTGACTTAACAACAACCTAACATTGCACAAACACAAACTACAACCTTGCTAAAATGCAGTTCCTGAGTTTATAGTTTTATTAATTGAACGTGAAGCCAACTTACGCTCCCTAATGCTTTAAAGCATTCCCCGAAGGAAATCATTGCTTGGCAGATTTGCTTCGAGTGGTCTCTACATATTTATATTTCATTTAGAATTCAAGAGATTCTAAATTATTTTCCTTATTTTTACCTTATTTATTCTTTTGGCATGAGCTGTGCATTGTTGTTTTGTGTGCAACGTTTGCAGAGTTTTATGATCTTGGTCAAGTAGCCATTGTAGTTTTTCATGTTCAGTTTTAATCTGCAAAAAATAGATCAAGTGCAATACACAGATTGAGATTTAGCTGCAACTTTATTATGAATGTATAAATTATTTTTCTCTTTTTTTTTTGCAGTTCAGGAAAGCGTATTGTCAGGGTTTGTTTTTTGTTTTCTTTTTTTTCCTACTGAAGTGCAAATGTCTGTGGGATTTTACTTTGTGAAACGAAATGGGAAGAATTGAAGCATAAAAAAATGTTACAAGAAGTGCTCAACACCAGGAATAAAAAGAACTTGCTAAATTTTTACAAATTACTAGAATGTCACTCATGTTTATTATGAATCTATTATATATATATAAAGGAGAGAGAAGTATGATTTTACTAAGTCTAAACTATAACCATACCGCTTTGCTTGTTAGGGCCGCTATGACAGATTATAGCCTGAGGTTGAACTTGTTGAAAACCATATTAAACCTCTCTGTCTAGCCAAACACCATGTGAGTTATGTGTGTATTACCTTCCATGCCCACTCTTAATACTTAGCACTCCCTGTTCTGTGGCCTGGTTCCCCTTCTTTGTTACTGCTGCACTCCCCATTTATCTCACCTTCCTAATTCTTATGTCTGTGGTGGAGAGTCCCAATGCATATCACCAGCCCTATACGTTCAGTGAGTTACAGATTCCTCTTTTCAAAAAGTGTTTTGTTTCAAGATATATTTATTTTACCTAAAATTTATTTACAAAGAGAGAATAAACAACACAGAGAGTAAAAGACCAGTTCACTCCCCCCGTGGCCAGAACTAGGCTGGTCTAAAACCTGGAGCAGGAGCTTCCCTTGGGTTTCCCACATGGATGCAGAATCCAAAGAACTTGGGCCATCTTCCACTGCCTTCACAGGCCATTACTACGGAACTGCATCAAAAGTGGGGCATCCAAGAATTGAACCAGCACTGATAAGGGATGCCAGAACCACAAGTAAAAGGTCAAAATTCCACAAAATTCCCTAAAATTCCCTAAAAATTCCACAAAATTCCCTAAAAATTCTGTTTTTAAATGAATTATTAATTTGAAAGTCAGAGTCACACAGAGAAAAGATCCTCCATCTGTTGGTTCACTCCCCTGATGGCCTCAACTTCCAGGGCTGATCCAAGCTAAAGACAGGAGCCAGGAGTTTCTTCCAGGTCCAGCTCAATGATGACAAAGGCCCAAACATGTAGTCCTTCCTCCACTGCCTTTCCAAGGCCATTAGCAAGTGAAATAGACTGAAAGTCACCGATAGAGTGGTGACTCAAACCAGTGCCCACATGAGATGATAGTGTCTCAGGCAGCAGCTTAACTGATTGTAGCAGTGTGATGGCCCCTGAGGTACAGATTTGTATATCCTGCTTCTTAACAATCATACTCACATCACTAAGAAACATACTATTATGTCTAAAATAAAATCAACTCAATTGACACACACATAGTAAACATAAATTTCTACTTTCCATATACTGGTCATAACCAAAAGCATGGCTAACATCCACTCCATTAATGAAATTCCATCTTACACTTCAATTGCTGGACTTTAGTCTTACTATCAATCCATTCTGTTCCTGTGCCTCTTCATTGTTATAACATTACCTTTATACAGTTTTCTGTAGCAGGTTTCATTGTACTAATCTTACTTGAGATATACTTAGTTTCTGAAAAGGGTACAGGGAAATGTATTCAGTTACATGCATGCATGCCTGCCACAAATTATGAATGTGTTATCACAATACTTGGACATTATCCATTTATTTTTTGTGAAAATAATTTTCCCATTTATTTTCTGACATACAGGAGACAAGTCTTATACCGTTTCACCCTGTTATCTAGGTCTAGTCTGCCCTCTCATTATGTGTTTTCTTTTCTTCTCTAAGCACCTGTGTGGAAAATTTCTTGAGCTTTGTATTCACATTGATTATTTGTGGTTTCTACCTGTTGATGTATTATATTTATATTTTCAAAACAACAATGGTGTTCATTTCAAATGGCTTCATTCTTCCAATAACACCTGCTTTCTTTTATGAATTTTCTTTCATTATATAATTCAAGTTTAGTGATTCTCGACATACTTATCTGTTAATTTGTGTTTTGTCCTTACATTATCTGAATACAATGGTATTCCCAGTCCTTCCATCTGTTGATTCTGTTGACTTCTACTCGAGATTTATTCATAAGTGCAAGCTGTAATGGTAAAGTAAATCGAAAGTATGTCACTGTAAAAATTAAAGGAAAAATAGGAAGGATGTGGGAGAGTTGGAGAGCGGAAGATGGGAGAGGATAGAGTACAATGGATCATTATGTTGTTAAAACTGTAATATGATGTAAGTGAAGTGTGTTCCCTTTAAATAATCTCTACAATGTTACACAATATCTCCTTATAATTTTACTTTATCAATATTTATGCTTGCATTAGTAATGTCTGCTGTTGATTGAGAATATATATTCCCTCCCAGAGAGATTTGATGATCGTATATAAGTTATTGACAAAGGAATACATTTTTGTGTAAATATTCCCTATTTGATTTCTCTGTCCCTGTGAATATTATAAATTTAAACCTCAAAACTTTGTGAGAGATTTTCATTAGGGACTAACAACTTGTGCTCTTAAAAGCAAGGCTCTTTATTAAGATCAGTAAATATCCCAGAAAACCAAATATCAAGAGCTGCATGGAACTCATCCCTACCATTTCTTCTGTTTTGGCTGTTGGAGATTTCTTTACCTGTGTCTTTCAGCTTTCCATGAAATACAGTATTTGTGAGGCTAGAATTGTAATAAAGCTGCTTAACCACACAGCAATGTTGTCATGCCATGAGAGTGCCAGTTAGTTCTTCTGCTTCACTTTTGATTTCCTTCCCTCTAATATGCGTGAGAGATCATCAGAAGATGGACCGAGTCCTTGGACGAAGTGACAATCATGTAGGAGACCCAGACAGAGTTCTGGGTTCCTATTATGGCTAGGCCTAGCCATGGATGTTGCACCTTCAACACTTCCTTCTGCCTCTCTCTCCCATAGAACCCTCCCCCACCCTCACCCTGGTAACTGACTCAAATACATTTTTAAAAATCTTTAAACATTTTGAAAATGAAAATATTTATTATGTTTTATACAGTGTCTTGTTTTCTATAGTAGGTCATTCACTACCAGTTATTATCAATGTCTGTAGCATTTCTTTTTAATTCATACTTTTAATTTGCCTTGTAAAAAAGTAACTCAAGGATCATGAAGTAAGAGATATTATATTCCAGGAAAAAAAATATATACCTCATATTTGAACTTCTGTTTTTGTAAATAAAGCCTACTCCGTGCCTTTGGCTCAGGAATGTTTGTGGAATAGTACATCAATTCGCTTTATTCCCAGACACTTTCCCTTCATTTTCTACTTCACTGCAAGTGCTAGACTCTGGCCTAATTATGGACAACAAGGACTTATTTTTTGTTGTTATGAAGAAGAGCAAATTTCAAAGGAAGAAAATCTGATGCACTTAGAAATTAGAGGAATTCCTTTGACCCCGTGTGTATATATTGAATATATGTGTAACAAAGTTAGACAGGAAGATATGTGTGTTTACAGCTACATTCATATTTTAGTGATGTTATTAGAACTGTAAGAACTTCATTGCAAAAAAAAAAAGTCTGTGCTCAGAATCGGCACCAATTTGCTTTTATTTTTGTAATTATTTCTGTAATTGGTTGTACAAATCAGTCTAGACATAGCTGACTTATTTCAACTGCCTGTCTATTTTAGATATGCATAGATGGGAGTAACACACATCCAATTTATTTTTCACTTTTTAGGATGATATCCAAACTAGTATTCCATTCCTACATTCAAATTCCAAGATTTTTTAGCATATAGAAAATGGGCATTCCATATCATAATTTAATAGTCAATCGGGAGATTTGGATGTGTGAAGTTATATGCACATATTTACATTTGAAAATTCCTCAGAAACATCCTTAATATTTTCTGTAAATGCATGTGCAGTTTACATGTTACCAGATTTGGATGATTCAATTCCTCACTATTTTTCCAGCATCTCTGAAGTCAAAACAGAGGTTCCCATCTCTTTGTTTTATTTTGTTTTTGAGTGACATGTAATTACTGAACATATCTGTACGGCATGGTACAATGTTTTGATACATGTATGCATTGTATAATAATGAAATTAAGATGTTTAATGTATGCATCACTTAATTTGTGGTTCATTCTGTTACAATAAGAACATTTAAAATTCCCTTCTCTGCCTGTTAAGAAACCTTAACTAGAAATTTATTTACAATAGCGAAGGCATGGAAAAAAATCAAAAATCCATCAGTAGATGAATGGATAAAGAAACTGTCATAATCTACTCTATGAAATACTACTCAATCATAAAATTGAATGAAATCATACCATGTGCAGAAAATGGTTGTAACTGGAGCCTGTTGTGCTGAGTGAAACAAACCAAACCCAATAAGAAAAAATATCATATGTTCTTTCTGATATACAACTGCCTTTAGGGAAATTATAAAATGAAGAGACATAGGTAGTGAAGCATATGCATAAACTGTCACAGATGAGTAATATAACAGAGACTATAAAATGTAATTCCCACACAGGGAAGTAAAGTTACATTGTAGTACATATCTCTACTCCTGAATAAAAATAGGACTCATGTTGAAACATGAAAATATATCCATACAGAATGATACTAGATTTTTTGTCTCTAACTATACATCCCCCCAATGATGCATTTTAAATAGCAGAAAGTTAATCTTGTAATTGTTGCTAAAGGACTATACTATTGTGATAATTAGGGGAATAATAGTGTTGGAGGAGACTGGGAAGGAGGAAAAGATGGAATGAACACCTATATCTGCAGAACTATAAGAGGGCAAATAATAAACATGTTTTTAAAGATATTCAATATACTACATATGAATGTACATGTTATATGGCATAAAAGTAATTTGGCCGCAGAGGCAAATTCTGTTGCACAGCACATTAGCCCAGCACTAGGCAAACCAATGTCCCAAATCAGACTTCCTGGAATCAGGTGCTCCCTGAGCTTCTGATCCAGCTTCTTGTGAGTTCTTCTGGGAGGCAGCAGGTGGTGGCCAAAGAACTTGAATGTGTAGGATGTGTAAGACCTACAGGGGTATCTGGCTCCTGGCTTCAGTCTCATATAGTCCATGCTATGGCTGTCTTTGGAATTGGGACAAATCTCCAAAAAAGGAAGACCGGTTTCAGTCTTTCAGTGTTTCTCCCTCTCCCATTCTTCTCCCCCATCTTCCCCGACTCTCTCTGAAAAAAGAAAATTAAAAAATGAGTGTTTTGTAAAATTTTCATGTAGGAGTACATGAGAAAATTGTGAGAAGTAAACTTAAAAGGTAGAATATACGTTGGAAAATCTCAGAAGAGAATCTTAGAAAGTCAGAATGACAGCATCTGAATAAAAACCCTGAACACTATGCCAAATGACTTTACATCATGTTGTTAACCATAAAGAGAATTTCCGGGATCAGGGAAGGCACTATTAGGGCTTGTGTTAACACATTTCAAAATTATATTTATGCCAGAAGCAAGACTGTATTATGACATGGATGAATCTGTATGTCTACTTTGAAACATGTTATCAGAAGAAAATACTGATGCAAAAATATACCATGTCAGAAAGTCTTAAAAAAATTTTTTTAAAGATTTATTTTTATTATTTTGTTATTGGAAAGGCGGATATACAGAGAGGAAGATCTTCCGTCCGATGATTCACTCTCCAAGTGAGCACAACGGCCAATGCTATGCCGATCTGAAGCCAGGAGCCTCTTCCGGGTCCGCGCCGGGCCCTAAAAAAATATTTTTTTTTAAAAAAAGCCACATCTGTTTTGGCACTCAAATTTTGGTGATAAAATATGTTTGTTAGAAACATTCAGATGATTGATAGCAGATATAATATTACCATTTATGATTTATTTTACTTCTGTGGATGTATTTGTGACATCTGTTTTAACACAATTTAAAAGATTTATTGGTTTTCAGATTATAATAAAATATGTTTTTATTGTTTCAGATGATTGTGCCCATGCATTAACTGAGCAACTGTGGTAAGTTTGTTTTTTCTTCTCAAATCTGCGTTACATGCTGGCTCTTCTGAGATTTAAAATGAATTATTTTGCGTCTAAAAGTTGTGGTTATAATACTTGAATCGGTTTTCCTCAAGCAATCCATTAGGCACTTATAGATGTTCCTTCTTTCCTGTTTCCGATAGCTGTGATATTTTAGTGTCAAACTTGATTTTGGTCAGTGGAGAGGTTGGTTTGTTTGCGTGTGCATTGGTTTTTATCTACATGTTTAATATCTTCAGTGAAGTGAAGTTCTGTTAGTTATTGTTTCAGTTTTATAAAAAATACCTTCCAGTGTTTATCATGATATTTAGTGATACAAATCCATTATTTTTCTCTCTTTCTAACAAAGATAGTGGGAGAAAATGTGCATGCTTTAACTTACTGGTTCCCTTGTGTTACTATGGGTATTTATTGAAAACTAAGATTTCTGTGGGTATTTTATTTCAATCTGAACTCTCTTTGAGGAAGTTACTACTCATTATGTCTGTTTGGAGACAATAAGCCCAACATACATGTATAATGTTCCAGATCTGGCAAATTGGTAGTTTTAAGAATTTTTTTTTTTACCTTATTGGTCTTTATAAAGAGAAAAAAATTATATAAGATTTTCATCCATTTTACATCTTTGACTGCTTCGCAATTTATGAAAACCACATTGAAAGAAAGTGTTGCCTATTTCTCCTATATAATCATGAAAGAGCACTTTTGTGTTGCTCCTCCCTGGTCACCAGACAAGACTTTTTGGTACAATAAAAGATGGCCAGAGTGGGATTTGATTGGGGGTAAGATGGAAGGAAGTTTGTTGGTTTATGAAAGTTCACATCAGTTTTGAATAAGAAAGACTAGGGTAACTGTAAGGGGTATTACATGATGTGATTTAGGGAAAAGTAAATATTAGAGAAAGAAGCTTCAGAAAGTACGTTGTAGTAGTGCTTGCTTTTCAAATTTTAATGAGTCTTTGCATTAGCTGTGCTGTCACATAAAGAAATACTATTCAGTAGATCTGAAATGGGCTCAAACAACTGCATCAATGTGAACTTCTGGATGATGTTGAAGCTGCTAGCATAGGGTCAACACTGCAAAAAGCAAGGTGTTACAAGCAATCCTCTCTGGATTGTTCATATTCAAGAAATTTCAATTATGCCCTTAATTTTCCAGCACTTGATTTGCATCTGCTTCAGTGCTTATATTTCATCATGTCTTATACTGAGAAGAAAAAAAAAATCATGTTTTAGTTTACTCAAACAGAAGAAGTTGGTTTTTCCAACTCCTTCTCTATTCTGCTTCATCTGATTAATCTTTGCTAAACCGCACAAGGTTATGAGTAATCAATGAGTTTGAGTTTGGTAATTGTCATATGGTCATAATGTAATATCTTATTTCCAATATATTCTTCAAACACTGTAATCTATTTAAAGACAATGATACCATTGCCTTATAATAATATTATTATAAAACACAGCAATGATCATGGATATTAGATAGTCTGCCATACTACAAAATTACATCATTCCTGAATGTGAAACTTGTTCAGTTTTTGTTTTGAAAATGTTGTACAATACTCTTGGCGTTCATCACATTCAATTAAAATCATGAATGACACCTAAAATAATTCCTCAGCTTGTTCATATCTCCAACAAATTATTGAGATACCAGACTGCATGAATGGGTATGTGGGAGTGGGGTTGAGTTACCATTAATAATAATCAAGAGGCTAGATTACTAGTTTAAAATCTGAAACTTCCTGAGATCTAGAATTTTGTAGAAGTGTTGAAGAAAGCCTTGAAAAATTGATCTTCCAAAATCAATTGGAATTTTCAACTTAAGAATTTTTATAAATGCTTTTCAAACTTGGTTGTTTACTATAAACAGATGAATAGTAACTCCTGGGAATCATCCAGATCAAATTAATTCATTCTTAAGTCTTCTGATTGCAGTCCTGTTCCTTGCTAATGCAACTGGGAAAGGAACAGAAAATGTTGCAAGTGCTTACACTACCACCCCTGGAAGACAAGCTTGGAGTTCTGGGTTCTTGGCCTCTGCCTTTTACAGCGCTGACCATTGTGAACATTCAGGGAATCAGCATATGCAAAATCTCAATCTTTGTCTCATTCTCTTTTCATTTTCTTTTATATTATTCTTCCTTTAAATAAATAAATAAGCAAATCCCTTTTTCAAAAGAGAATATGCAACTATTCAATAACTGGATCTGTACATGGACAGAAAATTTAATACATGAAAATATCACATATAATTAAGTCATATCATACCTGAATTTATATTAATAATGGCTACTTCATTTTGGTGCATTTCCAATCTGTTTGAATGCAATCTTTGTTGTAACTGTTACAAATATAGATGATTAATAGAGAGTGTGGTGATCAGGAATCTTAAGTTGAATGACCATCCCAGATGATTGTAAACAAGAATGGAGCTTTGGAGCCCATGTTTAAAAAGAGACTCATGTATTTATTTGAAACAGTTATGGAGAAAGGAGGAGAAGAAGAATGAAGAGGAGCAGTAGAAGGAGAGAGAGGGAAGGAAGGAGGGAGAGAGAGAGAAAGAGAAAAAGAAAGAAAGAATCTTTTATCTGTCAGTTTACCTTCCAGGTTACCTAAGCAGCCAGTCCTGGGTCAGGCCAAAGCCAGGATCTAGGTCTTTCACATTAGTGGTAGGAGACCAAACACTTGAACTGTCTCAGCTGCTTTTCCCAGGCCATTGGCAAAAGCCTGGACAGGAAGTGGAGCAGTTAGGACAAAAAAACAGTGCCCATCCAGGATACTGGCATCACAAGCAGTGGCTTTGTCTTCTTGGCACAGTGCTGGTCCTTGAATCCAATGTTTCAATAACACATGCTATACCTTTCCTTGCTTTATTTCAGTCTGCATGTCTATCCCCCTTCGTTTTTATGATTATTTTTACTTGAAGTACCTAAGATCAAAGTTTCGAAGCAACATTTGCTTTCCATAAAGACACTCTTACACAATCTGCATTTCAATTTTTTTTATTGCTTTAGACACAATTTATAATAACAATACTAGAAACAAAACCTTTAAAATATTGAATGCTAAGATTAAACAATAGAAGCATATCACCAGTGGCCTACAAAAGAAATAACTTACTGAGAAATCAAACAGAAAAAGTACCATAAATACTTTTGATCCTAAGTTACAGAAGACTTTTACCACAGTTGGTTATTTTCCTCCATTAAATCACTTTAAGTGCTTGAAGAATTTTGAAAACCCTGCCCATCAAAAATGTATTTATGGCATTGTTAGCAATAATTACTAGTGCTGGCATCGGTGTTAGTAGTAGTGAGATTTGTCATAATGGTGAAAGTGATTGAAATGAGCTGGTGGTGATTATTTCTTCATTTAGCATATTTTATTTTTTCTCTTTGGTTCTGATAATGTGATGTTGATACAATGAGTACAAATCAGTGTAGTTATTATCATTCATTAAGCACCTATTATTCCTCAGGCATTGTGATAAATCCATTATTTTTTTCAATCCATTCAACAACGTCATGAGTTAATGAAATCATGTCCCATTCTGTGGAACAGGAGAATCTTAGGATAGGAAAGCTTAAATAACCCACTTAAGTCACAGAGCTAAACAAATAATGCAGCCTGATTTTGATATGGAGTGTATGAATGATCGTGTTTAAACTACCCCAAATCACACTGGCAGTAAATAACAATTTGTTTCTCCTGATTGTGAGGCTTGACCTGGTACCTTATCTGTCCTACCATATTAGGGCTGGATTCAGCCAGGTGGCTGCAGTGAAGTTGGAGCATATCTGGAGGCTTCATTTCTCCACATGGTCTCCCTTTCTTAAATCATGAGTCTTTCTACAGTGGCTTCATTAAAAGAATATAAAAAGAATAAACATAAAGAATAGCTTAGACTTTCCAGAAAGCATGCAGCTCATGAAGTCTTCAAAGGACAAGCCCTTTAGAAGTGCCTTTCAAGTGTAAGGCTTGCAAAAAAACAGTGGCCAAGGTAAGTGATGTGGCCAAGCCCAAAGTTATTGTAAGAAAAGAGCAAATAAGTGCTAGTATGAAGGCTGTGGCATAGTGGGTGAATCTGTCACCAGCACTGCTGGCATCTCAGCTGGGTGCTGGCTAAGGTCGTAGCTGCTCCACTTTTGAACCAGCTCCCTATAATGTATCTGAGTGGGCAGTGGAAGATGGCCCAAAGGACCTGGGCCCCTTCATCTATACAGCAGACCCAGGAGAATCTCCTGGCTCCTGACTTCAGATCTGTGCAGCTCCAGCCTTGGCAACCACTTAGGGAGAGGACTAGTAGATGGAACATCTTGCTCTCTCCAACAGCACCTTCCAAATAATTGTATACGTTTTGTTTTTCTGTTTTAAAAAGTGTTAGCAGAATTAGCACAAGCTGGTGGCACAGTTTGGTGGCTTATACAGATATGGTGGACTCTAATTACTACGGTTTATATGCTTTTCTAAAAATTTGTTATTTTAGCAGCAGAGTCACAGACAAAGGAGAGACACAGATCTTCCATCTGGCTCATTCCCCAAATGTCTACAGCAGTCAGGGCTGTGCCAGGCTGAGACCAGAAACATCACCTGGGTTTCCCACATGGGCAGAGTAGCTCAAGGACTTGGGCCATTATCTGCTTTTCTCTAAAGTGTGTCAGCAATGAGCTGAATTGAAATAACACAGCTGGGACTTGAAATAGTACTCATATGGGATGCTGGCATCAAAGGTAGCTGCTTTGTGAACCATAACACAGCACTGAGCCCTATATTATATTTAAGTTGCTATAGTTTATTCATTTCCTGAGATTGAAATTGAACACTGCAAGGAAGCAAAATATCAAATATCTTTGAACAGACATTGTAAATCTGAGATCATTTCAACAATAGCATGTTATGTAAGTATCCTATGCAAAATTTGTTATGCAAATTCACTGTAGAAGTAAATGACAAGATTCCAAGTTCAGGACCAAGCACAGTAGCCTAGTGGCTAAAGTCCACACCTTGCATGTACCAGAATTCCATATGAGCACCAATTGTAAATCCAGCAGCCCTGCTTCCAATTCAGCTCACTGCTTGTGGCCTGGGAAATCTGTGAAGAACATCCCAAGGCCTTGGGATCCTGCACCTACATGGAAGACCCAGAAGAGGTCCCTGGCTCCTGGCTTTGGATCAGCACAGCTCCGTTCCAGGCGTTGTGGACACTTGGAGAGTGAATCAGTGGGTGCAAGAGCTTCCTCTCTGTCTCTCATCCTTTCTGTATATCAGACTTTCCAATAAAAATAACATAACTTAAAAAAAGGGTTCAAAGTTCAGAATTCAGAGACTTTGGGAGGATTTTCCTAGGGTCTTATATCAGCCAGTTGTCAAGTAAAGTTTTGCAACACTGTGAATGTTTACAAACTGAATTTCTGTTCTGAAACTAAGGTAGGCCTCCGTTTTCTAAAGTACATATCGATACGCAAGTCGCAACAGGATAGACAACAGTGATTTTAGATCTGCTTAGAGAGCCAAATTGTATCTCAGCTGAATGCTCAATGTTGATTCCCAAAGTCATGCAAAAAAGGCATGCGTCTGCAAAAAGTCCCCTTCTGTTACTGATGGAGACAGGTCTTGTTATGAAGTTGTGGATAACTTTGGATTTTAAGCAGGCCTGTGTCCTATCGAAAATGCTGGGAGGTCTTAACTAGAAAACGGATATCTCTGATAAATAAGATGTTTTCTTTATCACTGTGGGTTCCCTACCACAGTGCCTACACTGAGGGTCAAAGAAAGTCTTGATGGTTCAGCAGACCTTAATGAAATAAAGGAGTTTTGCCTCACTGCATTTCAGCTATTTTTCTTCAACTTCACAGATAACATCTGTCTCCAGGACCATACATTTGGTAGTTTTTTACCAGCTCTAAATTCCCTCTATTGCTTAAGAGTAGTAGGAATCAAAAGCCGACTCCCATCATTTAGAGACTAACAATGTGGAAAATTGAGTGGCCTCACTGTGATGCCACGCAAACGTTCTTCCTGTGAACTGAGGTCTCCCTTGGAATTTGAACTAAATCCAAAAAACAAAAAGGGAAAAAACAGCAGAAGTGAGTACTAAAGCATATTTTTTCACTTTTTCTTAGCAACAAGTAGAATTATAGTAGCATTATCTTCTATTATAACTAAAAGCAGGACTCATTTCCCAGTTATTCCAGGGAGTTCTGTCCTACTAATCAAGGAAATCTAAATCCACATTAGTATAAATCAAAGAGAACTAATTCCCCAATATACCAACTATGGATTTCTCAGTTGTACCAACAAAATAATTGGATGCATGTACAAATGCAGAATCACATATATAAAATTCAAATTTTGTGTATGCAAAACAGATGATTGTGCAATCAAACGAAAGTCTTTGATTAAAATCATTGTATATGTAAATTCTTCATTTGCTGGAGCAGTCATATGTTGATATATGCATACTTAATTAGTGATTTCTAGCTTAAGAGAGTCTCATAACAGAAATATACATGCCTAATGGATCTCATGTTAGACCTGTTAATGACATATTTTTAATATTTGATCATCACATTGTTATTTAAATATTGTATTTCTTCATGATTATCAACATCATGTAAAATCGGTAACTTTTAATCTTGTTTTGAAAACTAGTCACTCAAATCCTTTAGAAAACACTGGTAATTTTAACATAAATATTCTTTACTTTGGAGCTTTATTCTCAATGAGAAAGCAAAGAATTAGTGGAATAAATAGAATACCCATGATCATAAACCATTCATTTTCACTTGTCAGTAATATTTTAACATTTCACATATTTGTAATTAAATCACAGTGCACTTAATAGTCATTGAGCCTATTATCTTTTCCATTAAAGTACTCTTGAATTTAATGGTGAAGCTTATGTCATTATCAAGATGTTTTGGTAAATGTGATATAACAGTCAACACTGTGTCCCAAATCCAGTCCTGCCATCAAGTGCAATGAACTCCTGCCCTTCCTATGTGCCAGGTGACCAGCAGCTTATGACCGGCTGGTGAGATGCACTTATACAGTTTGCAGATGAGGACTGGGAGACTTAGCTTAAATGCCTCTCCCAAAGGTCATGAAGCAGCTCTTTAACAAAACTGGGGAAGTAGCACTTTGGGTAACTTGTGACTGCTTTGGAACATTACTAATTCTACTCTAGTCACTCCTGATAAGGCAGCCGTGACTTTCTGGAAAACGGAAATAAAGCCTATCCATGCATGGACTCCCTCCTGTCTTTTTTTTTAAGTTTTTTTTTTTTTAATAATCTTACATAGTTGATTAGGGTACAAAGGGTCAAGGACTACAGGAAAGTGAGTAATACCATTGCTTCCACACTAATATCATCATTTTCCCCCTGTATTTGGAGTCAGGGGAGAAAAAAAAGGGAAAAGCCCCACCCAGCTTCCCTCCTGTCCTTTGACTCCTCTGGGACAAAATAACGATAATAATGATATCTCACAATCTTCCCTCTCCTTCCTCACTCTCTTCTCTTTCTGATGCAGACTTAGGGGATGTAAAATAAAAATAATTGGGAAGCCTGAAAAACCTATGGGTTACAGTTAACCAGTAACTGGCAGTGGGGAGTGTTGCTTCATATTGCTCAAGGGTTTTGTTGTCTTTCTCTCTTGATAACTGTATTAAATGCAAATGTAATCTATCTGTATTGTAAGTAACAAGATCTATGTTCACAACGCTTTAACAAGTTTTTTCTAAAATAAGACATTCTTGGCATGAAGTACGATTGTGCTTGCTTACTAGAAATTCCCTAAACAGATCTGAATGACCAACTTGAGTTATTGAAATAAGTCATCTTTATTATAAAGCACACAACATTTATTTATTTCTCTAAGTCTTCATTAGACATCATAAACACACATTAAGAGTATCAGAGGCATTATAGCAGAAATACTGTATATGAATGGCCTGCTAAATTAATTCAAACATAGTAAACCTTTGTAAATGTAGGTTTTGGCAATGCTGGCTAGAACAAATAAAGAACAAATTCCAAATCTCTCCTAACACCTGTACTCACATTAGATTCCTTAGGGGTTCTGAACCTGGAGCAAGGAACACACCACAATGATTTGTGTTATTTCTTGGCTTTATTCAGTTAGAAGACATTCCAGAAACATGTGCTCTCTACACTTCAAATGAAAGATTGTATCCTTTCTGCTATTAAAGGGGTAGAAGGGCCCAGTGTGGTGGCTTAGTGGCTAAAGTCCTCACCTTGAACGCACCAGGATCCCATATGCGTGTGGGTTCTAATCCCAGCAGCTTCATTTCCCATCCAGCTCCCTGCTTGTGGCCTGGGAAAGCAGTGGAGGATGGCCCAAAGCCTTGGGACCCTGCAACTGAGAAGGAAACCAGAAAGAACCCCTGGCCACTGACTTCATATTGACACAACACCAGCCATTGCAGTCACTTTGGGAGTGAATCATCGGACGAAAGATGTTCCTCTCTATCTCTCCTCCTCTCTGTATATCTGACTTTGCAATAAAAATAAGTAATTCTTTAAAAAAAGAGGGAGGACAATTTTTTTTCTGCCAAGGATTAAGTCATATTTATAACATCATCACAGGCCACACAGAATTAATATCATAGATAATATGAATTTCAATTCATATTATTTTTCTGTATTATTTTTTCGATGATGAGGTTATGCTGGCTTAGGGATTCCCTGCTCTAGTGCCCTCTTCTCCCTCCTCATTCCTCATTCTTGTATAACTCATTGTTCACTTAGCATCTTGCTACTCGTTCTCCAGGTATTTGCCTATCTTCCAGGGTATTTTGACTTGTTGGTCTCCGGTTTTACTCCATGAGAGTCTAACAACATGCGTGGTATGATTTATTATTTTTTTAATTTGCTAAAGCTTGTTTTATGCCTTATGATGTGATCAGTCCTGGAGAAGGTTCCATGTGCAGATCGAAAAAATGGTGCATCAAAAAAATCCTGCATCTGTAGGATAAAGGATCTATAAATATCAATTAAGTCCCTTTGTTCTGTTGTCTAGGTGAACTTACTGAGATGGTCCCTGACAATTTTAGAACATGCATTCTTCACATATTTTGTATATTATTTAGCTTTTTATTGGAGCCTGCCTTTTTAAACACCAATTCTGAGAAATGATATATTACTTTACAATGAGAGACCTGAGTGCTTCTATTTCAGCGTTAAAGTCATTTTGAAGGTTTTGAACATGATTTTATTATTTTTTTTCTTTCAAGACTAGTATCATTTTAGAAACATAGTCTGATTTTATGTATTTAAGCTATTACAGAATTTAGGAAGTTTCACATTATTAATTTTTTTCTGTAAGATATCAGTAGTTAAATAGCTGTTAGAGTATTTCTTTGAAGTTGAACTAATGCATCTATGCTCATACATGAGTTGAAATCTTAGTTCTGAACATATTGCTGTTTCACAAAATACTTGTATGCGCACTGGAATTCAAGATATAAATTGGTTGGGCCCAATGTGGTAGCCTCATGGCTAAAATCCTTGACTTGCATGCGCCAGAATCCCACATGGGTGCCGGTTCTTTTTTTTTTTTTTAAGATTTATTTTTTATTATTTTTTTATTGGAAAGGCGGATGTACAGAGAGGAGAGACAGAGAGGAAGATCTTCCATCTGATGATTCACTCCCCAAGTGAGCGCAACGGCCGATGCTATGCCGATCCGAAGCCAGGAGCCTCTTCAGGGTCTCCCACGTGGGTGCAGGGTCCCAAAGCTTTAGGCCCATATGGGATCCCGGGCGTGTAAGGCGAGGACCTTAACCACTGCGCCACTGCGCCGGGCCCGATGGGTGCCGGTTCTATTCCTGGCAACCCTACTTCCCATCCAGCTCCCTGTTTGTGGCCTGGGAAAGCAGTCAAGGATAACCCAAATCCTGGGGACCTTGCACTCCTGTGGGAGACCCAGAAGAAGATACTGACTCCTGGCTTGGGATTGGCTCAGCTCCGATCACTGAGGCCACTTTGGGAGTGACTCAGTGGGTGGAAGATCTTCCTCTCTGTCTGTCCTCTTTTCTCTATATCTGTCTTTCCAATAAGAATAAATAAATCTTTTTTTTTTTTTTAAAGAGGTAACTCGTTAATGGAGAAAGTTGGGTATAATTACACGTTAAGTTGTCTATATTTGAAGTAAAATCTTACAATAGGATGAGAGTGGAAGTATCAAACAGTGATGCTTGCACAGTGGTGGGTAACAGGCTATTAGACTCACATTAAGAAAACTGTTAGAACTCTTAGGAATCATCACAAAGACAACTTTGAATGTGGGCTTTTTCCAATATACTAAGAAAATACAGGTGACTGGAAGGTTTTTAAGAGTATAATATGTACTCCAAAAAGCTATTGAACTTATCTGGGTAATAAGATGAGGGTCTCTATGCTTGGTATATGCTTGCAATGAAGGAATCTCAACTGAACTTGAACTGTGGTCATGCAACATGGTGGAGGAATCCACCATGGGGGGAGGGTTATCGGAGGGGTGGTGGGAATCCCAGTACCTATAAAACTGTGTCACATAATTTAAAAAAAGAGTGTAATGTGTAACATAATCAAAAGGAATCATGATATAATTAAGTTTTAAACTCATTAAGAGTCTCTAGGAGCGATGCCTCCTTCCTCCCTCTGAACACTGTGATTACACCACCATCATGTCCTTCACAATCAGACTGGGAATTGCCTTCACCACAGACATTTTATGTTCAGTGTGGTCAAAACATAAATAAATCTTTTCCTGCTTATTCATGAGGGATGCACAGAAAGACCCCCTCAGGAATGCCTGAAACCTCAAGAATATGAAACTATGACTTTCTACCTTCTCAATTTTAACTAAATACTTATCACATGCTGTGATCATTCCTTTTGCAGCATGAGGTGTGACTGCAAAGCTAGTATGTATGCTCTTCCTTCCTCACAATTTTGTAAGTAGAAAATAGGTTCTTATTCAAAGTCTCAGAAACCTCAGCTTGGGGTTTGTTTGTTTTTTCCTTATTGAAAACATGCATCTTTTCCATTAGAGGAAGTACTGCACAGCTTCACTTGGACATATCCAAATTTCTAGTCTGACTATTCTTGGGCATTATTAAGTTGACAGAGATATTATACCATGAGCACCATGGTATTGCAACAGCAACTGTAACAAACGAGATGGCTGCTGTGTGACTAATGGATAGGTAGCATAGACAGTGTGAGGCCATTGGACAAATCAAAAAGTCACATCTCAGACTGTACAGAGAAGCGGTACAGGATTTAATCACACTACTTGACTGGGATGTGATTTAAAAATCATTAATTGCTTCATTCTGGCTCTTTAGGTCCAAAATTTTTTGGACTTCAGTTTTCTTCAGGTAGCTAAAACCATAGAAATCAAAATTACAGATGAGAGAGAATAGAATTACAGGTGACAGAGAATATTTTAATATAAAATTTAAATTCTTAGCCATTCTTAAATTTACAGTTGAGTGGAATTAAGTGTGTCCATCATTAGTGTCCAATGAAGAACCTTTTCATTTTCCCAAACTGAGGTTCCTTATCAAGCAATAATCTCCACCCTCAGACAAGGATAAGCACCATTTCACTTAGTGCCTCTGTGAATGTAAGATGAACTGCTGGAGTCCTTGCGGTGATTGTGGAAGACACGAAGGTGTGTAGAGTATTGTTCCATTGCAGGCAGGGCCTCAAGGAATTTCCCGCTGCATGGCAGGGCTGGGCAGGTGTCTGCATCCACCAAAAGGCATTTTCAATTCCCTTTGCATGGACAGCCCCACTGAGATTTCTGTAATCTATTTAGGCATTGTCTGACTACGCGCAGTTGGTCTTTACTATCAATGTGAGCTTGGAAGTTGATGTTGCTGATAATGTCTTGGCACAAGGGCCTTTTACAATTCATGCTGTCTCTGTCTCTGCTGCCCTCATTGCCCATGCTTGATCTTTAGGTCCCTCCTTCTGTGATGCATTTCCTCCCTTAACTGATTCAAGATTAGGTTGTAGAATGAGAACTGTAGTAGGAATGTGTTTATGATTGATATGCACCATCTATTGAGAACTTCCTGATCACAGGGTCAGCATGGATAAAATCCTGCTCTAAGGTGAAACGAACTGCAGAATTAGCCTTGGAAACACCCACTTGACCATGATGTAAAAAGTCTGTGAAAAAGTTTGTGACTGCTTTTATATAAATAAAGCAGGTAGCTTTCTCTCATTGTCCATTATGATCCTGAAATCATACTGGTCCATTTATTTTCTCTATGCCTATTCCGCACACCTTTCTTGAATTTCGAACTTGGCTGAAACTGGACTCCAGCAATGAACATTGCCCTGGGTGGACTCCATGCCTTCTTAATGCATGAATTGCTTTAGAAGACCTTAGGTAAACTTGGCAACACTTTTCACTGATTACTTTAGTTTGATGTTCTTAACTTGGCAGAAATGAATGTAATCTTTTCTGCTGTTACAGACTTCTGAACTTTAATCCAATTGAAACATTCACTTTACTTCATTATCTTCAATGAGCTTTGCCCTGTAAAACTAAATTATACTTCTAGAATATGCTTTTATTCTATGCTATGTGGTTAAATCTGTCTTTCCTTTCTTAAAAGTTGCCTCAGACTCAGTAATTATCTCTTCCTACAATTCTCTAACATTTCATTATTTTTCCATTTATTTACATATTTTCATTCTATTTCTAAATTCTGTATATATATATATATGTAATGAATACACATTTTAAGGGATTCAGTCAGCCCTTTTAAATATATAGTGTAGATGGATCATAACAATAACTTTTCCATTTACTTAGTTCTTTGGAGCCTACGCATCACTTTTTCTAATGCTTTACACAGAATATTCTACATCATTTGTAGCTATATTCTTTTCACTTTTCTGGAAAGCCCAGAACTTGTTTTGTTCACCCCACTGCCTTTCAGTCAGTATCCATTGCCCAACTTTTCTTTACCCCACCTATCTCCACTCTTTTCAAACTCTGGTAATTACGATTTTAATTCAGACAGAAAGTGTGTGTGTGTGTGAGAGAGAGAGAGAGTCGGTATTTGTGTTTGTGTTCATGTGATTAAATTAGACTAGTCTAAGATTTAAGATTACTGTTACCTGTGAAGAATATCAGAAGAATGTCCACTAATAGGCACCTAGATTACATGTCTCTATTACCATAATGAATAGTGAATAGTGTCACAATGAACACACGTGTGCAGGTGGCCCTCATCTGTGCTTTCATGTGCTTAGGATATATGCAGAAGTCAGATAGCTGATTCAGAAGATAAATTTATTTACTCATGTTTTTAGTACTAGCATGCTGCTCATCATAACGGTTGTACTAATTTATATTCTAGCAGTGAATAGGTTTCCATTTTCCCCAAGTAATCACCAGAATTTATGTGTGTGTGTGTGTGTGTGTGTGTGTGTGTGTGTGTGTGTGTTGATTATATCCACTCTGAGTGAAGGAATGGGCACCTCATAATAGGCTTGTAGTACTCTTGATGATTAGTGATTTTGAGTTTTATTGTGTGTTGGGCATTTATATTTCTCTTTGTAAACTCTTTTCCAATTTCTCAACTTCAATTTTTAAGCTCCTTATGTATTCTGGTTATTACTCCTTTTTGAGAAGAATAATTTGCAAATGATTTCTCCCTTCCTGTAACTTGCCTCTTTAGTTGTTGCTTGTTTTCTTGGTTGTGCAGAGGTTTCTTAGTTTAATACAATCACCCTAGCCTTTCTTTCACTTTTATTCCCTGTGCCTTCTGCACCTTAAAACATCATTGCCAACACCAATGTCTGGAAATACCCCCCTTGGGATAATTCATAATCTCTGCTCTTGCATGTAGACATTTAACATATTTTGGGTGTATGTTTGTGTAAGCATAGATAAGTAGGGTGGTCCTGATTCAATCTTTGCATTATAAATATTCATTTTTCCCAGTATCATTTACTGAAAAGGCTGTCATATTTAGCTCATTTGGCAAGAATAAGTTGAATATATTTGGATAGATATTTTCCTGAGGTGTCTAATTTAATATAAAATGACCTGTAACTGTATATACAATTTAAACAGAAATAACATAAATTAAAAATAATGTTGCCTCCTAGAAACTACTAAAAAATTAAAATATATCCTTTCATATGCATAGTGCCTATGATTTCTTTCATCACTTTGTATTTTTGCTCTTCTATATATCCACTTTATTTTTACTGCTGCTTATTTTGTGATGTGGCTTACCATTTTTTCCTTTGATTCCTTCTAGAGCAGATAATAATCATGTAAAACAGTGTGTTTATCACCTAGCTCATGAAGAATGCTATGATAAAAGAAAAAGACAGGAAAAATCAGGAGAAAATGCTGCATTTACTGATAAAGCAGATGCAGACATGCATCCATAATATGCAAAGTGAAGCATATAGGAACTGTAATATAAAATGCAAAACATGACTGAAGCACATTGAATAAGCCCACTGAAATATCCAATTTCAAAGCTATGTCATTTGTGAATTTTAGCTTATGTGGTCAGCTTTCCAAAATAAAGTTAATGAATTTGAGATGGAGCTGCAATATCCTGGTGGACCCTACCTGTGACCACTTCTGTCCTTATAAGAGAAAGGCAAGTAGAGACCTGAAAAGAGAAGAGTGAAAGATAATGTGACAACAGAGACTGGAGTGATAAGGCTGCGGCCATGGAACATTAGCATTCATCAGTAGTTGGAAGAGGCAAGGAACGCATTGTCTCATGTAACCAACAGAAGGAACCAACTCTGTTCACACTTTAATTTCAAACCCTTAAAACTCATTTTTGATCTCTGGTCTCCAGAGCTGTTAAAGCATTATTAGATCCTGTTTACTTAAGCCATTAATTGTAATCTAGAGTGGCAGCAATTGGAATCAAATACTAATAGACACAGCTATAACATTTTCTAGTTATTCAATTTTCCTCTACCCATTATGCAAATTCTTTTTATTGTCATTTCAGAATTAGCAAAATTCCCAGGCTCTAGGAATACAGTATCTTGCCAATGATTGAACACAGAATAAGTGCTGGGGCAGGTGTTTGAACTGAGGCAGTCCAACCCACGAGTGCCTATCTTTAACCTTTGTGCTGCATTGCCTTTCTCAGAATCCACAGCTCCAGAATTAGACTTTGTTCGTTAAGGAATGTAGACTATTAAATTGGTTTGTGGGCAGGAGGTTCATATTGGTTAAAGTTGGATAAAATTGAGCATCTGAAAAAAAAATTGTAGAAGCAAACAATTCTTTGTGTTAAATAACTAGACCAGCAACCCGTATTCCTTTAAGGGGAACAGTCTTAAGATTGATCAAAATATAGTGTGTATTGCTCTTTGAGTGATTTTGTCTAATAAGATGTCGATTGCAGCACTGCTTTTAATGCTCAAAAGTAGAAACCTTTGCCTGTTGTGTATAATACTTAATTACAGTGTTCTTACCTTGAGCCTAACCAGCCTTCATCTGTTTTTTATTGTTACCCTAAATAGGGGCACTTTTAAGTATACTTGCGACTTTTCTTCCCATAACACTAGTTTTCGTGCCCCAACCTACTCTGGCTGTTTACTCTTACATTTCTTAATAGGAACATGATTCCCAGTTGTCATTAATCACTTGTGACAATAAGGAGTTCAATCCAAAGGAAGTATGCTGTTCCCTCAAGAGTTGTGGTACAAGGACTGCCACAATGGCTCAATTGGCTAATCCTCCACCTCCAAGTTCAGGGACCCCATATGGACACCATTTTGTGTCCTGACTGCTCCACTTCCATTCAACTTCCTATTTATGGCTTGGAAAAACAGTGCAGAGTGGGCCAAGGCCTGGGGACTTCGCACCTATGTAGGAGACCCGGAAGAAACTCCTGCCTCCTGGCTTCAGATCAGCTTGTCCCATTATAGGCTTTTGGGGAGTAAACAAGTAGATGTAAGATCTTTCTCTCTGTTTCTCTGTATAAATCTGCCTTTCCAATAAAACTAAATAAATCTTTTTAAAAAGGAAGAAAAGAGTTGTAATAGATATCAACATGCAAGTCAATAGGAAATGTTTATTTTATCATATAACTTTTATGTGCCAGACTTATGTTAGCATATTGCACATATGAGTTTATACCTATTGTAAAGCTAAAGAAACTATGATTCAGTAATTTTAAGTAAATGTAATGGGGTCCAATAGTCAATCTAACAAATTAAATGTAAATGCAGCTCTAACTTCCATTCGATGGGTGTTGATATAGAAATGTTATTCACACATAAAGTCAAATTTGATGCAGAGCTTTACACAGAGAATGCAGCAATTGAAATAGGATCCTTACTGAATACCTTTCAGGCCATAAGTAAAAAATCAGTAGTATATTTTAGTGGTTTAATATGGTAGAATGAACTCTGCTTTGGTTCATGCAGATGGTCACCCAGTCATTCCTCTTCTGGTCTGGTAGGCAGTCAAGCATGCTGATAGTGCTCCCTCATGACAGGGTATGTACAGAGACAGAAAATGGACCTCTATGATCCTAATCTGGAAAAGAATGCATAAAAAGACTATGAGAAGGTACAAATGTCACTTTTCCTTATTACTATAATTTGGAGGTTCTCACGTTGCTTTGAAAATTACAGCTAGTTTGAAAATGTCAGCCTAAGCTGTCCTCTTTGCACCTGGGAAATTGAAGCTATTCTTTTGTCTGAACACTTCTTTGAGAGTTTAGATGGGAGTTGATCCCTTTGGTAACGTCTAAAGATTTAACTTCTCATACCAGCTATGTCTTCTGAATGCTGAACTTTCAGTGCTAGCTACTCACATGTATGAAATTTCAGGCTTTGAACTGTATAGGATCTGTACTGGATAAGCTTTCATATACATGTGTGTGTGTTCATACAATATCTTTTTCTGTTTTTCAAATAACTTTCAAAACAAAAAGTTTCCACTCATTTTCAAAACGCCTACAATGAACAAGCATAAAATAGATCAGTGCTAGATGCTAGAAAATCAGTTTAAATATTCCACATGTGTGTCAGAGACCAAACTATTTTGGCTATCACTGTATCTTTCCCAGGCGTGCCCAAGTAAGAAACTGGAATGAGGAACCAGATTTTGGCATAGAACCCAAGAATCTCTATAGTATAATCTCAGAGACATACTGGGCGTCTAAATTGCTGTGTTGAATGCCCATCCCTTTCCTTGTGCTCTTATTTATTTCTGGTTAAAATCTCCCTCTCTATAATAATAATGATGTACTTTTTCTAGTTTTTATATGATTCTCATGCACAAAAAAAATGTTTTATCAAAGTGTAAGATTTTCTGTGATGATACATAATAGGAATTATCTCACACCTACGTTGTTTGTATCATCTCTCTTTCTAAATGAAAAACAATTTTCTGTGGGATAAAGGATTTTCAAATTTGCCTTAAATTAATTGTTACTGCATAAATTATGATGTAAGATTTATTTCATTTTTGCCAACAAATTTTACAAATAATTTGTTCATTAAGTTACTTGGAAATTCAAAAGCATCTGAAACAAATTTAGGAGTCAGTCTTTTTGTTTAAAATGATAACAATATTTTCCATTTTATTTCTCAAAATCAGTAACATGCAAACAAAGATAAATTTAGAAGTGCTGGTTATAATGCTTGATCAGCATCTTCAGTCTCTTAGTAGAAATACATGATTCTCTTTGAAGTGGCAATTGTTACACTGTCGAACTATTTTTAAAACCTTAAGATTTAATACTTTTAAAAAACCGGTCCTTTGTGCAGAGGGAAGCTGTCTGACTTAATAGGGTAGGGCAGGGCAGCGTCGGCTGGGGCAGGGTAAGGTATGTTACTCCCTGTTCTCCAGCATTGCATCCTTTCATGTTTTCATTCAGGTAAGGGCCCTCCCTGACTGTTTTATTTTTCTCTTACACTTATTCTATTTATCAGTGAATACAGTGAGTTGCATGGCCAAAATATACCTAAAACATAACCTTTCCCATAGCTATAACTTTGTTCTAATCTAAAATCAAGTTTAGGATAGATTATCAAGAAGACCTCCTGCATCTTAATGCATTTGCTTTCCCACAATGCAAACTCAGTATTGTATATGGCACAGAATGCATCTTACAGTAGCCTCTCTTCTCAATACCCTTTGCTTCACATCTCATTGAAAGTAAAGCCAGTTATGACATTCTACATGGCATTAGGAAACTATGACTTTTCCTTCCTCACTTTTCCCACCCCACGTTCTCCCTTTCTCCTTCAATCACCAAAAGGACGTAATTTGTCCTTTCTGCTCCAGCTATTTTCCAAACTGTGACTCTCCTGCTGGACATGACCTCCTACCAGAGATTTTCCCTTCTATATTGCCTGAATGTTTTTCCTTATATACATGCATTGTTTACAAACTCCTCCATCTCTCATAGGAATTTGCTCATTTGTTACCTGGTACAGCCTAATTTGATTTTGCAGCTGCCGGCAACCCTAGATGCACTCCCCTCTATAATCGAATACATCATCACTTTCCCTTTAATATATGTACATGTGTTTTACTTCCTTCATTTCATCTAAGAAGCTTTGATAAAACTTGTTTTGATAATTTTGCTTACTTCTGTAATTCAAAAATGGATTAGTGCCTGACTTGCAAATTGTTAGTGAATATACCTCTTTTGATATAGACTTTGCATGAATATAAAAATGTGGTAGGCAGCCAATTCCACAACAGAGAACAACAATCAGCCTGTAAGCTTAACATCCATATTTCTATTCCCAGAGCTAATTTCAGATCAGTTTAAGAGGGGACATAATCCTTTATCTGAAGTTCAGCTCATGAAAATGCTGAAAAAAATCATACTGCTAATGTAAATTAAGACATAAAATGAAACCAACCCTCAAGGACTACTTATCCTAAAAGGCTCTGGGTTAGATAATGCAAGGATTTTATAATCTACAAAGTATGGTCTCTCTCTTTAGTAGTTAACATGATAGAAAAAGAGTATCTAAAATTATAATTCAAAATAGTTAAGCATTAATAAAAATGCCTTAATATGAGGCATTCACTACACTTTCTGAATAAATTAATATATACCTGATGATAAACGAGTGGATATTTGAAAATACAACTGAATCAGATGCCAGCAAAGACATCAAATTGTCATCTGAAGAAAACACAGCTCATCTCCCGCTTGGAGAAGGTAGATAACGTCACAGACAGTAAATTGAGCTAAAAAATTAACAAATCATTTCTCGCTGAATAATTCCCAGGTTTGTTGTGTATCAAATTCAGCTTCAGTTTGAAGGGTAATAAATGTCCCATCCTAGCCACACTGCTGAATGGTTCTTTAGCCATGTCTTTACCAATTGAGGCACATACTTCTATAAACTGCATTTTTATGAAGATGAATACAGAGATGAAAAGGGAGATAGTCAAAAATCTTCACAACCTCTTATCAAGAGCTACTTTTATAGAAATTAAATGTGAAGTCATGCATACCATTAAATCAATTTCTTTGTAGTCCCCAAAGTGTCCTTTCCTCTTCTTTAGAGAAATCATAAATGGCTTCAACTAACATAAATAGCCCAAAGCCACATTTAGACTAATGCAGCTTAAATGGGATTTTAACCCTAGACCTCTCTTTTTAAAAAGCTTACTTTCTAATTGGATAGTGCATTTTATAGAAAACGGAAGGCTATAATGTTGATTAGGTTCGTACAATGAAGGAAAAGTTGCCACCCTAAGGTCAACATCTGTTGACTCTGAAAATGACAACCAGTATTCACAGTTTGAGATAATGGCTGTCTATGATGGGGTCGTTAGCAATTCTACCTCTTCATTTCCAGAAAACTCATAATAAATGCAAGTGCAGCAAAACCTGAAGGAGATGCTTTTGCTCCCAAAGTGCTTTTTCGAAGTCCTACCCACACAGCTTGTAGGTTAATAGAGGTGCAAGAGTAAGGTGGACATAATCAACTTTGATTGTGGGCTTTTTGGAGCTGGTTCATTTTTGCCTTGAGTTCCCTATACAAGAATGCAATTAAGAAACAAGAAGCTTAATAACGTTAATGATTGGTACTTGGAATGCAAAGGTGTTGGATTAACCACAAAGTCTGTTTCTGAATAAGGTGCGGGCCTTTCTCATTATATACTTTATATTCCTATCAATGTCTCAGTATCTTTTCAATGACTGCCAAGATGCAGAATGGCTAAGCAGGCACCCAAACCTATTTTCATATATACAGAACCTTACCAGCTCTTTTTTTTTTTTTTGGCTATTGGCATGGTTTATAGGTATATTCTTAGGATTATAGCTACAAAGCTTCTCTGGGAAAACTAGAAATTAGTATTTACTTATAATCATTATTTAGAATCAGCTTTTTCAAATTCTGGGTAAACTATAGTAAAAATGTTTGAGGAATATTAAGGAATAGATGTAGCTATACCTATTATTTTTTTTAAATAAGATTTTTATCACCAAAAGTAACACAAGTTGCTTAAAATCAAGTCATTTTAGCATCTGGAAGAGTAACAAGCACCTGGTGTAACATAATTTTTTTGTTTGTTTTTAAATAGAAAACATAACAAATACAACCTTTCAAAAGTAGATAGGAAAAACGAAAATGCCCATTTAGTTTGTTTTTCAAAATGTTTCAAATGTCCCTACAAAGCAATGCAAATAATACAGCATTTGTTCTTTCAGAAAGCTCTTACCGCAATAGACCTTCCAATAAATGTTGCAGGAACCTACTTAAATTCCTTATTTATAAGATGACAATATATATGTTTATAGAAATATGCCTTTTTCTCTAATTTATTTATTCACATGAATAAGGAACAAATTAGTGCAGGTGGGCAACAAAGAAGGAGTTTAAGTCTTAAAGTATAAATTCTAAAGAATCACAGCATAGAAATTTAACAGGAAATAGGGAATGGAGTAAAATTGTTGCCTGAAAAAAAAATGGGAAAGACATAAAAATCTCAAGTCTAATCAATAAATGTATTTATAATATCTTGATCATGTCACATATATTCCAATTGTTTGAGACAGGGTCACCCTAAAATAGTCTGCACTATTGCCCTCTTAACTGTGCTGTGGTCTTTTTGATTATAAAATCTATTGAGAAGCACATCCTATGATTTAATAATGATATTGCAGTACCTTTGACCAAAAGAACTCTATTTAATCACTTTGCTTCTTTCTGTCATTCACTTGCTACTTTTAACTCTTCTCTGATCCTTCTGTCTCTTAAGATTTGGGGCCATATCTAAAATCACATGGAAGCTATAAAGGGGGATAGATATGACTTTCTAGGCATGGGTGCTAAGTCATTTGGAAGACTCAAAAAACACTATTGCTTTCCTCATTTCAGAGTAAATAGTACCATGAGAGTTTGTTCCTTGTATGACAGAAGATCACAGCAATTCCATAAACGCTCGAAGGGGAAAATGTGTAAAGTAAAATGAGTTGCAACCTCTTTATATTTCAGAAGGTCCACGTGCAGAAGTAGAAACTTCATTTCAATATAAGAATAACATTTGACATTCCAAAAATCTCTATTGCAAAGAAACGGTTAATGTTTCCTTGGTCATGTGTATCATTTGCTCTTTCAAGTATCCAAATATTTCTACATTGTTTATGGCACCAGATTCTGCAAAGGTCTAAACCTTTTTGAGCTCAGGCACTGTTATAATAAGACACTTTCTAGTTATCTCATATATAATGAAAAGGAAGTTTGGAATAAAGAATTGAAGGCCACTGACAGGAGGATAAATGAGGGAGAACAGAAAAGATGCTTGAAGCATTTGAGAGTGTCATGTTGCATTTGGGGGCCTCATGTTGCTTCCTTCGAGTGCTTTTTGTACCTGCTTACTTGACCCTGTTACAGGTTTCTTTCACTCTCATTTCCTTAACTGATCATAATTTTGTCCTCAATAGAATCAGGTTCCATCTTTCTATCTCTCCTTTATTTTGTAGTAGAAATTCAGGGAATGCTTTCATACTGAATTTATTAGAATATAGCCTAAGGACAATCCAGAGCAATGTCTCTATAATGAAAATGAAATCTAGGAGCAGCCATTTAGACTAACTATTCAGAAATCAGAGTTCCATATTAGAATACATCTGTTTGACCCAACTCCAGCTTTCTGTCAATACAGACCCCAGTCAATACTAGTGTTGATTCAAATATTTGTCATCCTATAACTCAGGTGAGAGATCTGAATCAAATTCCTGCTTCCTGGCTCTGGTCCATGCCTACACCTGGCCATTACAGGCATTTAGGAAGTGACTCATTTAATGGGAGCTTATGATTAAGTTGTATTAAATATAGCACAATTCACTATAATGAGTAGAAATTATCACAAATAAAACTGACATATAAAGCTCTCTTGTGAATATACAAGTTCCTTAAGCGGAACCAAGATCTTCTTGAATATAAGCTGACATAGAAAGTGGAGTCAACACAAGAGAGATTCTCAATCATTACTGATGTAACAAGTAGTTGTTACCATGAGGTGAGGAAATAAATGCCACTGGCTTTTAGTCAAAAATCACAAGGGAACAGGGGCTTCAGTTCACACACACACACACACACACACACACACACACACACACACACATATCTCCTAAATTCTCTCTACTTACATGACATTGGCAGGTTTTCCCAAACTTCCAAGTAATAAGTCAAGACCTTGATTTCAGATTTGTGTCATTCTGAGAAGCCAGCCAGAAAAGGCCTGTGTTTTCAGCCTGTAGAATTATAAGCTAATAAAAGGGTGTTATTGAGCTTCTGCATTAAATTTGTGGTGATTTTTGTTTTAAGATTTATTTATTTTTATTGGAACAAATCAGATTTACAGAGAAGGAGAAACAGAAAGAAAGATCTTCCATCTGCTGGTTTAATCTCCAAATGACTGCAACAGCCATAGCTGAGATGATCCAAGCCAGGAGCCACGAGCTTCTTCAGGGTTGCCCACATAGATTCAGGTCCCAAAGAAATGGGCTATCCTCTACTACTTTTCCAGATTATAAACAGGGAGCTGGAGAAGTAGAACAGCCAGGACATGAACTGGTGCCCATACAGGATCCCTGTGCTTGCAAGATGAGGATGTAGCCATTAGGCCATAGCCCCAGAGAATAAATTCATGTTAATGTAATACGTATCAATAGAAAAGAGACTATCTTTTCATTTGTTGTGCTTTTATTTCTTTGCTGTGAGTTATACATCATTTAATGTTCATGTCTTAATTCAGCCTAGAAAATGTTTCAAATGCAGAAATATTTTTAAAAGCATGAAAATAAGATTTAAATAGGGTTTGGTGGGACAGCCTAGTGGATAACATCCTCACTTTCCATGTGCTGGGATACCATATGAGCACTGGTTCTAATCCCAGTGGCCCTGCTTCCCACCCAGCTCCCTGTTTGTGGCATGGGAAAGCAATAGAGCAAGGCACAAAGCTTTGGGACCTTGCATCCGCGTGGGAAACCCGGAAGAATCTCCTAGCTCCTGGCTACAGATCAGCTCAGCTCCATTGTGGCCACTTGGGGAGTGAATCAATGGACGGAAGATCTTCCTCTCTGTCTCTCCTCCTCTCTGTAAATCTGACTTTGCAATTAAAAATGAATAAATATTTTTAAAAAGCACAAAACCCATAAAAATATGTTTAAACAAACATAACTAAAACTGCTGTGTAACAGTAGTTGAGGAAATGTTGAGGCAGGATTAAATGATACATTCCTCCAGATCATTCAGGATTGCAGTGTGTAAGCATAGTTTTAGGCCAGTGCTGCCAGTACTTATTCCATGATAATAAATGAAGCATTAAACTTGCTTTAGCCTCATTTTATTCATTACATGTGGAAATTTGACCTGAAATTTTGCTTTGGAACTATGTAATTGAACAATTCTGCTGCGTCTAAATACTGTCAAATTTGGATCAAAACATATTTTTGCACAATTTAAATACTGATTTTCCCATGTGAAATATGAATTTGCAAAGACATTCAACTATTTTGGAATGTTTTCACTTATATATTGGATCAGATATTTTAAATGTGTAGATATGAAATAGCAAAACTGCTTCAGAATTGCAAGGAAAGTCTTTCTCTAAACAAGCCTTAATTTGTCTAGTGAAGTTTAATAACATCGTATTGGCCACCAGAGGGCTCCAACATGATTTCTTCAGGCAATCAAAATTTGAAATCATTCAAATTTTGTAATTGAAAATGAGAGACTCCTGAAGGTTCAATAAAATACCACCAACCAATATAAATTACCAGGAATATTTTCCTTTCTCTGCTAGAATTTAAATGGATTCTTTACTAGAAACATATCAGAAAGCAGCAGAAAATTCTCTTCGGCTTACATGACTTATTTTCAACCCCTTTGCTATGCATTTAAAAAGATGCTTCACATAACCATTTGCAGTTGACAAAACACCAAAGAAAATCAGGATAGAACTGTAAGCTAAGGTATTTTGAGTTCAAACATATTGACATGATTCATAGCTATCTTAGCTTCACCACGCTCACAAGGAAATTTTCACGTTCACATTTGGTAAACTATTCCAAGTTGGAAGTACTTTCCTCTGTCTTAGGAACCTACTAAAATTTACAAATAAAAACCAACCAGCCATCTTGTGGGAAAGCCACGAAGCAACATTTCTTCTCCTGGATGACTGAGATGTCAGAACAATGGAAAACTTTATTAAAAAAAATTATAGTTTGTTTCTTTTTTGCTCTAGAGAAATTTAAAGTCAAGTTGCCCTTGGCATTAAATATACCAAACTGGAGATTTTAACAGGTAACTTGAAATCCTTTGAATTTGTCAGATTCTAAAACAGACATACTTTTATATTAGTTGGGTTTTTTTTCTCAAATTTGTATTTATCCACTGTTTTTTAAAGATTTTTTTTTTATTGGAAAGGCAGATTTGCAAAGAGAAGGAGAAACAAAGAGAAAGATCTTCCATCCACTAGTTCACTAATAGCTGCAATGGCCATAGCTCCACCAGGACCATCTTGTGTATCTCACACAGGTGCATGGATCCAAGGCTTTGGGTCTCCCTTCATTATTTTACCAGGCAAGAAGCAGGAAACTCAAGGCAAGTGGAAAAATTGGGGCACGAACCAATGCCAATATGGGTTAGCAGTGCTTGGAGATGGAGGATTAGCCATTTTAGCCATCGTGCTGGCCAGCCCTCGCTAAGTTTAAATGTAATCAGATTTCTTTCAATAATAGCTCTGTTAGTGACAGTCACTGGAATACTATATCCAATTTGTTGTTGGCAGGCACTTTCCAATGTTGATGCAATCCACTTTTGTAGTTGTGTGTCTGAGTATACATATTTATCCTAAAATAAAATATTTGGAAAGTTGATTGAAGTTTCTGTGTTCAGAATGTTAGTACTGACTACAAATATATAATAAGTAATGACTAATTGAAGTCTTCCCATGATGAGAGCAGAATTACTCAGTTTTATAATTGCTGCTTTCAAAAGGTTTATCTTTACAAAATTACAACACCAGGTATTTTGTAATCATGGCATTGTTTTATAACAAACATAGAATAATGAAGTTAGCAAGTTAGTTTTAATAAAGCTTCATATAGCCAGATTAGCAAAAATTAAAATTGGATAATTTTGGATGACACTTCTTAGATGATCTTGAGAGTGTTAAATAGGTGAATTAGTTCAGCATCTTTGGACAGAAGTTTCACACTGTCCAATAATAAAATGTCCATATTCTTAACCAAAAAAAAAATCCACTTTGAGAAGCAAATGTCTTTCTGAAAAATTTAAAATAATATTGAAGTGAATCTTGCCAGTATTATTTGAGATTTTGAGCTTAAAAAGAAGTCTACAGCCCAGCACAGTAGCCTAGCAGCTAAAGTCCTCACTTTGCACGCACTGGGGTCCCATATGAGTTCTACTCCCAGCTGCCCTGCTTCCCATCCAGCTTCCTGTTGGTAGCCTAGGAAAGCAGTCGAGCATGGCGCAAGGCCTTGGGACCTGGAAGAGACTGCAGCCTGTGGATCAGCTCAGCTTCATCCATTGCGACCACTTGGGAAGTTAATCAATGGAAGGAAGATCTTCCTCTCTGTCTCTCCCCTTCTCTGTATATCTAAATTTCCAACAAAAAGATAAAAATAAACCTTTTTTTAAAAAGGAAGTCTAGATTTTGAAAATAAGTTGATATAATCATTTTAAAATCTATCTCATGATAGGTTACTCTTTAAAAGTGAGAGTTGTCTCCAAGTGCAGGTAGAAATTGCTCCCAAAATATATTCTGTGAGGACCAAAAAGCAAGGTGCAAAAATGCATATAATCAAGGGGGTGATCACTTTGATATAAGTGGCTAATGGATGTGTGATTGCTATTTATATATAACCATATAAAATATACATGCATGTTTTATATATACATTCATGACTCATAAGAGTTCAAAAAAGAAAGGAAGATGGGATGGAAAGACAGTTTTGCTTTTTCATTTTTACTTTGCAGTACAGTTTGTATTTTCCACCAATATTCAGTTTTTATGAATTGGTTTTGTTTCATTTTCACAAAATCTTTTAGAAGAAGTATGGCCTGTTTTAATGTGGGTCAGAGTAGAGATAGTGCCTTATTATGACAGACAGGACTCTTTATTACTAACCTCTTACCATGTATAAGATAATTCATTTAATTCCAGTATAGTCCATAAATATGGGTAATAATTTGTATTATCCACACTGGGGGATTCAGAAATGGAAACACTAAGCACATAAGAAAGTAGCCCAAAAGGGCAGTTGCTGTCACATCATGAACCCAACTGACCATTCTGCAGGATACATTCCTCCCTCTCTTATAACCTGTAGCCCATAGACACATTGCAAAGCGTCTAATAGATACTAGCCAGAAATCTTCTTTAAATTGGTAAGAAAAATTAAGACAGGTTTTTCAGTGTTCTTTTTTCCCAGTTAAGATGCATCTATCTGAAGTTGCTTGCTCCTATCTCCTAAATCAATAGCATTTTCTGTGCTAAGGGGTAATACTTCTGATCCCACCTTCCTCATTGGTAAAATCTTGCATCTACTAAGGTTCACCTCAAAGAAAATTCATGCAGTGCATTCTCTGTGCTGTAAAGAACCAGACTGCATCAAATGCATGGTTATTGTTATTGTTCCCAAATGCTCTCTTTTTCTCCCCTCCTTTCCATTCAAGCTCAATGAATTGTTCTCTATTGCTTTCAATTCTGCTGAATGTCTTAGAACAGGAAATTTGGGTATCAGTTACTCTGTGATCAGTTTATTTAGGTTTCCTCTTTACAATATTTTTCTTCAAGGTATCTTCAAAATATTTTTTTTCTACATGTTACTGAAATGAAATGAGGTGCAGCTGAAGTGTGTGTATTTGCTTCTTTTTAGCAGCCCTTCCAAAAAGGCTTGGTGGTGGAAAATGTAGAGCGAGCCTGCGGGTATTTGGAAACTGTCAGTGAGTTATTCCCAGGCAAAAGGAATTGCAGAATTACTTTTGGAGTGGCCCTATGAGTTCTCATATACATTACTTTGAAGTCTAAAATCAAACAAATTCAGAAATAAAAGCACAAAGAAACAAAAAAGCCATGCTCATAAAATGGAAAGGTGATTACAGAATCATTACTGTCCATCTTTGCTGACAGACGGATTCTCATTTTTAGAAGAATCGCTTATTTGAATTGCCTGACCTTGTCATCTGAAGGAATATTTCCATTTTGCTATGCAACATAACATGTTTTGTTTAACTTGACAATTTATATTTGGTTTAAATTTTACTGCCATGTTTGCTTGAAATTCCCTGCAGATCTGACATTTCATATTTCACTTTCGAAATAAAAAAGTAATCATCAGAATGAAGGATGGTTCAGGTATACTTTAGGAAGTGAGCGAGCTACTTCATCAACGACATCCATAACCAACTTGAATTAGTAATAAATTAGAAGTAGGAAGACAACTGTACCCTATCTGAAGACATAGACTGTTGACAGTGGACAGCATAATTTAAAATTGTATATAGTTGAATTCCAGTTGTTTACACATAGAATTTTGGAGACTTTTTATACAAGAGTTCAAATAGTGGGGGAAAAAATTGATGTGGAAACCTATTGTGGAACTCAGATTCAAGAGCCGTAACTACGAAAAAAGACAGTTAAAAAAGGTAAATGGAATTATGTTCCACACCTTTGTACTTGCATTAGCCTACCCATTGGCTTCTGGATATTTACTTATTCTAGACAAGATCAGAAGATTTTAAAATCTGAATGGCAAAGATTAACTGCTTACTTAAGATAAGCACATTTTGCAAGAATTAAGACAAAAACCAAATAGTGATGTTTTCCCTCCCAGATTTTAATAAACTTGAATATGTGTTTTCCAAAATAAGGATAGTATTTTTGACCACTTACAATATAGACCGTAAGCCTCTTTTCATCTTACATTTATATTTTTATTTTTTCTTTTTTGTACAGCTCAAGTAGTTTTCTGAATACATTAGTCCAAGAAACAGGTGATATCTATTTTGATGCTTCATAGTCTATGTGGATAAATCTTCAGCTTGAATTTCAATATAGTGATATATAATATATCACTGTATATATACTATATATATCACTGAATTTCAATATATTGATATATATGTATTACTATATATATTCCAATGATTCTAAAATGGCTTTGTAGAAAGTACCTGAGTCTTGGTTAGTTTCTGCTATCATATATGGCCAATGGAGACAGCCTCCATAGATGATGATGCATGTTTGCATATAATTATGACACAAAAAAAGATTGTGGCTGGTATAATTAAAGTGGTAAAAAAAAAATACATAAAATAAGATAAAAAAGGAGGGGCTCTGGTGTGGTAGCCTGGTGGCTAAAGTCCTCTCCTTGCATGTGCAAAGATGCTATAAAGGTGCCAGTTTGTTTCCTGGATATTCTCCTTCCCATCCAGCTCCCTGCTTGAGGTCTGAGAAAGCAGTACAGGATGCCACAAAGCCTTGATACCCTGCTGTCGCATGGGAGACCTGGAAGAGGTTCCTGGCTCCTGGCTTCAGATCGGCCCGGCTCCGGCTGTTGCATCCAGCTGGAGAGTGAATCAGCAGACTAAGGATCTTTCTCTGTGTCTCTCCTTCTCTCTGTATATCTGACTTTGAATAAAAGATATTTAAAAAAAATAGAAGAAAATTAACATTAGCATTGATAAGTTCAGGCTGAATAAAGGAAAAATAACTTCAACAGCACTACAAAAGGGAATCTGAAATTTTAGTCTCCCAAACTAATCATATTAAAATATACAGTAAGGAAAACTTCAGGATTCAATTCAGAGAATTTACTGTTCTAAATGAAGCTCCAAGGTTCAAATATAACTGTATCAGGTGATACTTCAATGTTATTGTCATAGTAATGACAGTATTTAGAGATAAAGTGGTCTTATACCAAAGCTGTTACAAAGACCCCACAGAAAAGTACTTTAAAAAGCTATTAAAATATAAGGTTTTTGACACAGAAAAAAAATGTTTAAATCTGCATATCAGGGACATTCAAAAATTAACAAAAAATAATATTACCAAAAACAATGTAAGGGTTGCAGAACTTTTAAGGGCTGGTGATCTTTTACTTCAAGTTTTCCATTAACCATTTAAAGTACCCCAATATTAAAGAAAACTATCCATGTAGGATCTAGATGGCTGATAGCCTTACAGTGTCTTCCCAATAGACTGGTATGTTAAAGATAGCTCTTGGCATTGTGTTGTATTCTTTGCTAAGAAGTTCCTGAACATTCTCTATTATGGAGTTTAAGATACACATAACAAATAAAAGGGTTTTATTGCTTGAATATTTACATGGGGAGAAGTAACGTAATCAGATTTTTCATAGACTGGTTTTCTTTCTCTTTCTTTAATGATTTATTTATTTTTATTGTAAGGGAAGGTTTACAGATTTTGAGACAAAAAGATCTGCCATTCACTCTTTCACTCCCACAAGTGGCTTTAATGGCCAGAGCTGAGCTGATCTCAAGCAAGGAGCCATGAGCCTCTTCCTGGTCTCCCACTCATGTGTAGGGTCTCAGAGTTTTAGACTGTCCTCCACTGCTCTCCCAAGCCACAAGAAGGGAACTACAAAGGCAGTGGAGCATCAAGGACACTGACTTGCACTCCAGTGGGATCGCAGTACGTGCAATGTGAGGACTTCTACCACTAGGCTATCCTGTACCTGGTTTTTCTTTCTTAAATGTGTTTCTAGACGCTGATGTTTTAGAATGAAATCCTTCTTTTCAACAGGGATATAACACTTCCCTGTAAACACATATGTATGTTTCTATACCAGTAACCTAAGACACCACCTGCTAACAAAATAGGATTAGTCTCCTGAGTTGTTCGAAAATAGGGAGACTCAACTTTCAGTTGACAGCAGATGTCACATGATAGAGTGAACTCCATGAAAACAAGAACTTAGGATAAGCAAAGATTTTCAGGGCTAATATAAGCCGTGTTACAAGAAAGTGCCCAGGGCCTAGCACAATAATCTGGCAGCTAGAGTCCTCACCTTGCATGTGCCAGGATCCCATATGGGTGCCAGTTCTAATCATGGCAGCCCTGCTTCCCATCGATCTCCCTGCTTGTGGCCTGCAAAAGCGGTTGAGGATGGTGCAAAGCCTTGGGATTCTGCACCCATGTTGGAGACCCACTTGGGGTGGGAGTGGATCAAGTGATGGAAAATCTTCTAATCTGTCTCTCTTTTCTGTATATTTGACTTTCCAACAAAAGGAAACCAAAGAAGTGTTCAGCGGTAGACATACAAAGCACCAAATTGTATCACATGTTAAGCTCAATGAGAATGAATGCATATGACACTGAAGAAAATTCTAGAATCTACACATTTTGGGGATTCTGGGTTTGATCAAGCTGTTTATCCTAATGTTTATCACAAAAATGCATTGTGCAGTGTGAGTAAAAAGAAAAAAGCATGTTTCCCCCCCACATTAAATGACAGTTAAAGGGTATATTTCACCCACAGTATTTATTCACCCAGCCAGCATACTAACACACTCTTGCAATCACCAAGTTCTCTATTCTTAACATTACTGTTTTACTTAAGAGATAATGTCAAAAGCACTGAGCATTGTGACTGGATAATGGTCTCCTGCTGCAAGATAAATGCTGAGGCATTTATTGAAAATAAATGTTGGAGAAAATCCAGGACATTTATTTTTAAAGTAGAAAACTATTTTCTAGTCACAACTTTCAATGGCAAAGACATTATAACTATCTCACCAAATGGCTTTTTAAGTAAATTGAGATCACCCAAAGAAAGCTCCAGAATAACTCATTTGTTCTCACTTATAAAAAGACAATATGCTGCTTTCTTTCTGCAGATAGCAGATCAAAATCAAATATGCTGTTTATTTGGTGGGGAACAATGAAAGAGTTCATTAACAATATATTCAATTTCCTCTAGCTTGATGGTACAAACTTGGTTTTTAACTTTTATTAAACAGCGTGAATTTGAATAATCATGGTAGAACAGAGTTATGAAGTTTGATATATTTGTTTTTATTCTTGTCACTTTATAAGCACCACTATATGATGATATCATTATGAAGTGCCTGAGAGGGATATAAACAATAAGTTAGGGACTGTTTAAAAGCAAAATGCTAATGATCTATGCTTCAAGGTAATGATTATTTGGATTCTTCCAGTAACTGTGAAATGCCTTTACTGTGTGACAGCACAAAAAGTGAATTTCGACAAGCACCATGCACACTTTACTTCAGTGTAGAAATTCAAGTTGGTCTGTAGCTGCTTTTGCTTTTTAATTGTTGAATATTATGAATTGTAGCAAGTTAAGCCTGTGAATATAAATTGGGTTAAAATTATGGCTGCAAATATTGTTGAAGAGAGGAAAAGAAGAGCATTGTGAGAAAAAGGAGAAGCAGGAGAATAAAGGAGGTGTAGTTGCCGAGGTAATTCAAGGAGTTTATGTATTCATAAAAACGATTCAAAATACTGTAGTATAGCATTCTAGTATTAATGAAATGTGTATGCCCAGTGAATTAAAGTTTCATCTTCTGCCACAATACCTGTTGCTAAATATTTTAGTTATGGCTCCATTCTAGTGATTAAAAGTTACTCTTAGATGTTGTTGTTCTGTTTTGTTTTGTTTTGTTCTGTTTTGTTTTTAAACTAGCCACAGTCTGTATTAGTCAAAAAATACTGAAAATCTATAGTGGAAACAGAAAAACTCACCACAGAATCACAATAGATTAACAAGCACTCATAAAATGGTATTACTCTGAGAGACAAAAAGAAAAGTAAATATAACTTAATGTAACTGTGAAGTAAGCCAAAATTATTATTTTATCTTTATTCACTTTGATTTGTATCTGTTGAACATATGGATTTTATGGAGTTTCATAGATAATTGCATGAATACATATACCAAGAGTTTGTGAAATGATATTTACCAATTTTGGAGCCTTTCATTAAGGAACTAATGTTAAAATGAAAGGATTGAGGTATACCTAATAAAGTGTTTCAGATAAAGATAATCTGTCAAAGTGTGTGTGTGTGCTTAATGATACTCAAAAAACTACACACACATATTGGGCATATAGTAATGGCTTCAAAGACACCATCTTTCACATTTCAGAAATAACTATCAATAACTTTATTGATTATTATGTTTAGAAAAAAGCACCTATAATCATTTCAAACTTTTTCAATGGCAATCATGTCTTTGAAATATATGAAAATTCTGTACTATGTGTCTCACTAATTTCTGGTTGCATTTTCCAAAATTATTTCTTCTGAAAATTGAACTTTATTTTAGGTAACTCATGAGAACATTGAAACTCACAAACTGCTAATTTATGGTGAATTTGTTTCTACTATCCATTATATTTCCTTTTATCTATGAAATAGCATATTTTTTCATAAAAAATACCAGCCAGATAAACACTGTAGCAGATTATTTTACGTTTACATACATACACCATAGCTATACATTGGTAAATTCTGCAATTTATACTAATTTTTGTCCCTTTACATAATATTTTTCTTTTCTTTTTGCATTTTCACCATATTTTTCACTTCAATGATGAATACTCTGTTTATAAAATAATAATTTGTGACTATAGATAGATTTTGAAATATTGTGAATCTACTGTTGAGAAAAACATTGGAAACAATGCATAATGTATACTATACCAGGTGATTTATGTCTGCTAAAATATCTAATCCTTGTTGTTCCCATGTTTATTGAGAAAGTTGAAGAACAATGATGAACTTAGAACTTCACACAAGGGTATACAATGGATGATATTTGTACAGGATTTGCATCTAGGTGTTCTACCTTCAAAATTCATCATTATTTTAGTCCCAGTGCTGATTTCTGCAGTATCTTGAGGGCAGTTAGAAATATCAGTGTAAATTGTATAATACAGCAGTTTCTAATGAGGCTTTTTTTCAATGAAAAAATTAAAGTATTAATAGGAAATGCAATTTTGAATGTGAAAAGTAACGACCTAATATCCCTGCCTAAGATGCTACTTTTAAGCCTCTATATCTATTCTGCTCACATGTTCACAGGCTAACAAAACTTTATCAGCCATTGTGGAGACATGTACAGAGGAGGTAGGGTTGAACTCATTGTTGTAATTCATGGATTAGAGAATATGTTCTGATTTTTGAGTTCAGCATTTAATCTTTTCTGAAAGACAATATCTCAACATGATAGCTTTTATTAGTAAAGAAAATATTCATATCATACCCTGTGCAATTGTTGTGCTGTGTTAGGGAACTTTTCACTATTTTACTCGAAATCCTAGGGAAAAATTACTTAGGAAAGTGTGTTTATTTTGATTTATAATTCGGTGTGTTCACAGTACATCTGCTAAGGCTCATTGCTCAAGTGTCTATGAGTACAATGGACTATGAAGGACCCCATGATTATCCAAGAAACAGAGAGCCAGAGATCACCAGCCTCACTTCCACATCTCCATGTGGTCTCCCTTTATAAATGCCATTGTACCTGAATCAGTGGTTCCATGCTAACAATCTAATCCAAGTAAATCTCTTCCCAAAACTGCACCTTCAAACATCATAATTAGTGTGTTTCCTTCCTACTGCATTACTTCAAAGTTAATTCATTTGTCAGTAACATAAAACTTGGAGGACCAAGTGCTCAAACCCTGGGATTTGGGGTACCCTCAAACTGTTATTATCCAAACCATAGTAAATCTGAGCCCTGAAATTAACGTCTGTAAAATTTCACTTTCTGAATTAATTTCAAAAGAACCTTGAAGAATTACTGTACTGTTTGGAGCTTCATATTTCCTTACAGCTCTTTATAGGTTATTGTTTGAGCATTCCGATTCCAACTATATTTATGGTTCACACACAGACACATACACACACACACGTATATGTATATATGTGTATATGTATGCAATATAACATTCCCTATCAATCATTTTCCATCATATCTCTACATTCATAGTAATTAAATCATTTTTCAGAATATCCTCTTACTTTATAGCCAGTTCATCTGGGTGTTTTTTCATTAGTAAAGTTAACCATTTGAATTCCTTGTTGCCTCTAAATCATCATCACTCATTCATCTCATACTGCGATAAGGTTCAAAAATAATGTTTTCTCATTAAATGAGAATGCTTTTGCATAATTCAATCAGTATTTTGAACATTGTGTCTAACATATAAAAGGTTTTAGCTTTTAACTTTGTACAGATTAAATAAGCTGGCTTTCCAGACACAAAAACATTTTGGTGGGTAACTGTAAATGTGTTCTGCCATTTGCATTTGTTAATTTGGGATATGGATGCAAACTAAATGCAATATCCCAAATGTTTTCATAAATGCATATATGGAATCATGTATGGATATATGTTCAATTATATACTCACTATTTATTCAATTCTAATAACAGGGAGTTAATTTTCTCTAAGCTATTTATAACTGCTGGAAAAGTAGCACAATATCTTCATTGAATTAATACACCTGCTCAGTTGAGAAATGAACATTTTCAGCACATCTGGATATTTAGAAAATATTTACAGCAGCTAAAATATATATCATGGATGTATAAAAATTCTATTAGGTGGAAAAATAAGTTTAATTTTCAAGAGACGATCAGAATGTGCTCCACAGTGATTCACATAAACTGTCTCTTGTCATTGGTATTAAGCTTTGTGGAAAGAGAACTTTACACAGCAAATAGCATGTTACTTGGAAAGTATAGAAACAAGAAACATCCTGCTCCCTTTCATTTTCTATTTCTAAAGAGTGTGTTTGTTTCACATCATTTCACTGTGGGAAGGGATGCACAATCCTCAATGAAAAAAAAAACAATGTTCATAATGTTTAATGCATTTTTTTCATAACACTGCTTGTTGCATATAATGTTTTATCTGATTTTGCTGACGCTGAAAAAAACAGTCTCTCCATTTCAACCTTCAAGTTTGGACATTTGCAGTGACTTAAACTGTTAGGTTGTGTACACTAAAGCAGCATTTGAAAAGAAAGCTAAGATGAGCAATTTGAGGAAATGCTTTGGAGGACTGTCAAATTTTGTTAAAAAAACATTTTATGCCAAGATTCCAACGAGACAATCTCACAGAGTACCATATCTATACAGGTACTGTGTTTTATTTTTATGCAGCAACTCTACTTTTTCCTGCACTACACTTGTGTCAAATCATTTCTCCTACTTTCTTGCTTTAGAATCCACAGAGTCAAGTGAGTGTTAAATGTAATTCTGGAATAAACTTCATTGGGTACCAATGTTGCTCTCAGTATTTTCCCTCCTTGCTTTTCCTTTCAATCATGTATCATAGAAAACATATATATGTGTTTTATTTTTACAAGCTGTCTTTCCTTTTTTGCAAGGCTCAAGTAAAATGGCATAAAATATCAAAGACCCAGGGAATCAATACACAAGCACTATATACTAAAGTAAATATGTGAAATCAAGTTGTAGCATGGTGTTCCTAAATATTATTTAAGCACACATTACCCAGTCTTTCCATTATTAGGAAGTGTATTTTCTGATATTTATGCTTTGTTAATGTTTTGGAAGACCATCTTTTAGAAAGACCTTCCCCTTTCTGGACACTGTCTAAATTCCTACAAAACCCAAGCCTGGCTCTTGCTGAAGGGAGAACCCAAGCCTCAATCCTGTTTGTGTGTGTGTGTGTGTGTGTGTGTGTGTGTGTGTGTGTGTGTGTGTGTGTGTGGGTGGTGGGAGTCCTAACACTTGAAATTTAATCAGGGAAAGATGGATGGGGGGCAGACAAGACAGGAGCCAAAGCAGTCCCTCTGATACAGAACTTGAGAGTCCTAACTGCTGTGCCAAATACCCTTCTCTATTTCACTCTTGAAATATTTCCTTGCAAACCTTTTCAGGATGCATGTATTGTATATATTGTTAACATTCCTTATGGTAGAATGTGCAGGTACCCATTAACCCATGAAGAAGACTAGGAAGGTGTCATTTCAGCAATTACACTTTTCATGAAAAGACAAAAGTTATCAGAAGACAGGGAATGTTATTCAAGGTTTAAACTCAAGGTAAAAAACTTCAGTGTCTGAATCACTCTCCAGATTGCTATACTTTCCAAGGCTGGGCTAGACCCAAGCCAGGAACCAAGAACTTCTTCCAGGGCATTCACACTGGTAGCAAGTGCTAAAATACATGGTCTTTTGTCCACTGCTTTTCCCAGGCCATTGCCAGGGAACAAGACTTGCAGTGGAGCTGCCGTGACACAAACTGGCACATGTTTTTTGTCATGAGAGCTGTGGCTTTACCAGGTATACCACAATATCTGCCCCTAGTTACTATAATTTCATCATCTCTTTCTTAATTTGAAAAGCAACAGTACCTAAATAGTATCTAAAATGTGAATGTGTTAACTGTACATTAATGAGAAAACATTTTATTTATATGTCTTATTCTATACCAAATAGTATGAAACCATACATTGCCAAAACATTTGCATTCATTTAGCTTCAGAATTGTTCTTCACTTTCTTTGTCACTGATGAATAAATCTCATTATTATTAGGTGAAAGAATTATATTTCTTACCTAGAAACCTAAGTCAAGAAAAAGCACTTACTTAGCAGAAAATTTAATATCTGCTCTTAAGTGAGTATCTTTTTTTTTTGAATGTCTGCAATAGACTTTGATTTATTCTGTTGGTATTCCTATTAGTAAGAAAATATAATAATTTTCTCATGATATGTGTAGCAGCTTTCCTGCTGAGGCCAACACTATTTAATTCATAGTCTTTACGTCTAACTGATATTGAATCCTGTATTATGTATTCATTCACAGTATGAGCAGACACCCACCAAGACTCCAACAGTAATTAATATATTACATGGGGATAGATACCATTAGCTGAATAACTTTGGATAATGTATTTCAGGTTAACTACCACATGCTATATTCTTTGAAATTACTACATTTAAAATATTATTTTGTGAAATTTTCTCTACAATACATAATTAAAAGGTTTAAAAAAGAAATCTGCAGTCACAAAGCAAAATAACTTCCATCTATAGCAATCTTCAGGGCTCACAGAAAAGACATTGCATGCTTAAGCTGCTATTTTTCACTTCTTCCTAGAATACAATTTATCTATTACTCAGAGTTTATGCTGCTAATAACGTCTCATGTTTGTTTTCCATCTTGAAATAAATCAACAGGTAGCCTACTCAATTAAATTACATTTATTGCTCAATACTATAACATATTATATAATATAATAATAGATAGGTCATTTTTAAATGCTTTTTATTTGTAAACAGATGTATTTCTTTAAACTGAAACTGACCTAAAATGAATGGAATTGTTATGTCCATTGCATATACTAAAAGCTTTCATAATGTTCCATTGTGATATCAAATAACTGTGATATCATTGTTGTGATCTCAAAGTAGTTAACAGTTTTTATTTTTGTAATAATCACCTGGAAAGATAAGAAATAATTTCATAGTCAACATTACAGTTAGTTGTATATAGTCATTATGTATTTCAAGTGCTTCATACCAATCCAGTTGCTATAAATAAACAAACTGTTCTACTGTTTAATATATACATGTAATTGAATCAATTAGAATATATCAAACAACAATTATATGCCAAAATTGTACCTGAATTTCAATCTCACTTAAATAAACATAATGTAGGTGTCAAAAGAAAAGGGAGAAGGGTGGAAATAGACTAAGAGGAGGGGGGGAAATATTAAAAACAAAAAATAATCTATCAGTTTCTGCAAAAAAAGGAGAGCCTCTAAAATTAGAAAAAAAGTAGACTACCGGAAAAAAAAAATAAAACCAGAACTAACATCATGAGGGTGGCATTGCATATACACACCAGTCCCTCTCCTAACTTCTTAACTTCCAATCCAGATCTTTGGAACCAGGAAAATTAGTAGAAGATGCCCCAAGTAGGAGAACCACAGAAAACTTCATACTGGTCCAACTCTGACCATTGTGTTCCTTTTAGGAATAAATTGAAGGAGCTCTCTCCACCTCCAGTCTCTTCTCCCTCTGTGAATAAATCAATCTTTCTTAAAAAAATTTTTTCATGTAAAACTAGAAATAAATAGGAGCCTATTTTCTAAACTCTAAAATATTCTGAAAGAGCTTTGTTTAGTGTTTGGGCATTAATATGTAAATTATCTCATTGTTTAAGGTGCTTTTTTTTGAATATATGCTTTAAAGATTCGTTTTACTATAATCTGAATTAGAACATAATGCCATAAGGACAAGGTATTCTTGAAAATGGAACTCTTAAAATAGACTATTCAGCCTATTTGCTGTTGAACTTTGTCTCCTAAACATGATAGAGCAAGAAACGTAAGAGTAGTGCATTGTACTCGCTCTCAGCATAGCTCTAAAGGCTTTGATCAACACAAAATAAACAGGAAATTAGCAGCTTCTTTAATGACTCTCTGTTATTGAATGGGGTATTTTTCTGGTGTACTTTTTCATTTGAATGGAGCAATTTGTGCATGAAACAAAATAGATGTTATTTTGATAAAAAGCTATCTTCTTTTAATGCATCTTTTCTAAATTTGTTTTTCTGCTGTTTTAGGCCAAGAATAAACTTCAACAATTTTAGATTTTCTTATGGTTGGATTTTATTACATCATAACACTCTATTTAATACTTGTTAGAGGCCAAAACACAAAGAATGAGGCAATCTCTATCTTTAATGGCAATACTTATAGTGTAGTTGGCAAGACATGCCCTATATGGATTAATTTGATTGAAAAGGGACATTGTCCAGCAAGTTACTTGTCCTTGAGAAAAGTCAATTACCTGATCAGGAAATCTCCCTAGCGAGGGGAACTCTCTTGACATAGTAACCACAGAGTAAATATTGGCCTTCAAATTTGCAGGCTAAGGTATTTGATCTCTCAATTTGCCCAAATCTTGTAGGTAAATTTATATTAAGTAATTCAAAGATGAGTATACAACATCAACACTTTCACTTATTATTTTTTAAAAGAATGATATAACAATAAAGAAAAAACTCCTTTGCAACAAGGGAAGGAGCCTTAACTGGGAGTTTTGAGGGTGAACATGAAAACTGCAAGAGGAGTTGGATGATTTTAATGGCTTGGATTATGTTGGTCAGGAAGAACTCTTTTCTGAACATAAATGTGTAGCAGAAAATCACTTCCTAGGGGAGGAGGCGATACAAGCCCTTCCTTTGGAGGGAGTTGAAGATACAAGCATTTCATGTGCTGCCAATCCCAACCAAATTTTGATAAATCGCTGTTTTAGTTCCATTGGTTAGGGGATAAGGTTCATTTTGTCACTTAATGATATATAACTTCTCTCTTCGTCTTTTACTTATTTTATGGTTTTAATACCCACAAAACATTTCTACTTTATTTGGATGTTTCAGGAGAGCAAGATAGGGCCAAGTGCTTCCCAGTGACCCACGAAGGTGACAAGATTCTGTTCCATTTCATAAGTTGTTTCATTGTGCAAAAGGACTATATTAAAATAACCCATTTTTTCTCAAAGAACTGTTAATTTGTGAAATATGGCTGCTGTCACATATTCTAAATGTTGAAAAGTAGAATAAAATATACATCTTGAATTCAGGTAACTTAATCATCATTTGAGATATAATTATTAAGATATATATTTCAGAGGCCTTTAAAAAATCAGTTTTCTGGGCCTGACATGGTGGCCTAGTGGCTAACATCCTCTCCTTGAACGTGCTGGGTTCCCATATGGTTGCCGGTTCTAATCCCAGCAGCCCCACTTCCCATCCAACTCCCTGCTTGTGGCCTGGGAAAACAGTCAAGGATGGCCCAAGGCCTTGGGACCCTGCACCCTGTGGGAGACCTGTAAGAAGTTCCTGGCTCCTGACTTCAGATCGGCCCAGCACTGGCCATTGCGCTCACCTGGGCAGTGAATCATTGGATGGAGGATCTTCCTCTCTATATATCTGACTTTGCAATAAAAATAAAATTAATCTTTAAAAAGTCAGTTTGTTATTGAGTTTTTGAGTTGCTGAGATATACAGAGTACCAATCCTCTGATGAATAGATAGCTAGCATTATTTTTTCCATTCTGTTATGTCTCTTCATTCTATTACTGGCTTTGAAACACAGCTTTTGAGTTTGAAATAATACTATTGTTTTGTTGACTGTGCTTTGGGAATATAGGCTAAGAAATTACCAACTACAAAAATGTGTTAACGTGTTTCTCCTAAATTTTCTTCTAGTAACTTCTCAATCTCAAATATTAGCTTTAGGTCTTCGATACATCTTACATTTGTATACAATGAGAGATAAGAATGTTTTCATTCTTGTACATGTGTAACATCCAGTTTCTGCAGCACTATTTGTTGAAGAGATTATCATTTATGCAATATATAGTCTGGCATCTAATGGTGGGATGTATATGTAAGTTAATTTCTGGGCTTTCTGCTTCAATCCAAGAAGGATGTGTCAGTTATTATGCCAAGACCATGCTGTTTTATTAGTAAAGCTTTCTGGCATGATTTGAAGTCAGGTATTGTATTGCCTCTACCTTTTGGGGGTAGGATGAGATGAGGGGGCTCAGGATTGCTTTGGCTATACTATGATTTCAATGACTCTTTATGAATTTTAGGGTTTTCTTCAAGTCTGCGAACAATGAATGCTTTCTTTTTTTGTGTTCTTCATTTCTTTAATCAGTATTTTATACTTTTCATTATACTGTTTAGCTCTGGTGCATTCAATTCTTATAAGATTAAGTTAAAAGTGTTATCTCAAAACTTAAAAAATGAATTTGCCTTAAATGTAATAAACATAAATGATTATGTATCTGACAAATATTTATTTCTCAAAGATTGGCACATGCCTGTCTAGATCAAGACTATCTACTTGCTGTTTTTATGGCATGGTTATCATCAGTGAATAACGAGTCTTAATTGCTTATCGTAATACCATAGGATTTGAGAATGTTAAACAGAAATAATTAGCCACATTCTTTAGGGCTACCAAGAAGTCATAAAAATTGACACTAAAGTGAAGAATTATACAATCACCCTATCATCAATACTTGCTCAAACATTCAGGAAATAAAAATCTTGAAAAGTTGATGATTTACAGTTTGTACTTAGGAATCCAAAAATTAATAGAACTTTCCCCTGATTTCTGAATCACGTGAACCAAGAATTCTGCCCTTTAAAACATATGTGTATTTTATTTATATGCCCAAACAACGAGACAATTTGGAAAAACCAGGAGCCACATACGTATTAAGAAGAAATATATTCATACAGAAATTAACTGAAATCCTGACTCAGTATGAGGTTACGAAGTGATGTTTCATCTTTCTTCCATGATATAGAAAATCAATAAAGATATATGTTTTATATATTTAATTGTATGACCTATGCAACAATATCACCCTAATAAACACTGGGAAAATAAGCATATTTTGAAATTCATTCCTTTTTTGCAGTTTACTTAGACTTTCAACTTTTTTTTCAAATTGAATTCCAAACATATCCCCTAGACTTCAATTGGAAACATGAGTACTCCTGTTTTTTTTTTAATTATGTCCTTTTTTGTTCCTAAAGTCTCAAATTATTTGATAGCTCATGCAATTTTTAATGAATGGAATTTTACACAGACTTAAAGGGACAGATGTTTAGGTAAACATAGTTGTACTTTCACAGTCATGTAAATATGGATTTGGAATCATTAGATTTTATCGGATACTTAGCTGTGTCTTTTGTAACCGAAGTCAAACGTCCAAATTGCCTGGAAACAGTCATGTGTGAGCTCCAATGAGAGACAATGTGAGGACCTGCAGAGGAAGCAGTGTTCCACAAACCAAGGGGACTCAGAGGAAGCTAATATTGCTGTGGCCTTTTTCTTGGCCTTGTAGCTTTCCCACTGTGAGAAGATCAATTTCTGTATTGTAAGGCTGACTCCACCCCTGCCACGTACATGCCCTTTCCTCCAATAAGACTACAAATTACCCTCAGGGTTAACAATCTACTTTTTTTTCAAATTATTCAAGCCTCATTTGTAAAATAGTTTTGAAGTAAGTTGTCTTCAAGATCCAATCCACCTATACACGTCTTGGTGAAAAATCAATAAGGAAAGCATAGCATAGAAAGAAGAAGTAAGAAACATATGACTGCTGTGCATAGTATTTGGCCAAAATTACTATTTTACATTAATTTATTTTCGTTTACATTACTAGCTTCGTATAACTTGTTTAAGAGTTTAAGAGGCTGTTCTGGGGAAAACTAATCCAGGGAGACAAAAACTGTGTTAGGATAGCAAATGAAATGCTGAGGTAATGCACATCCCTTGTAAATCATTTGCCCATTCGAAAATACGAAGTGAGGAATAATCTCTGTGACCATAAGACTAAAACTCTGATGATGGATTCTAAAATTGCCATCCATCCTGTTTGTTCTAGATCTAGTTTTCTGGCATTAATATTCAGAGTTTATCCTTCACCAAAGAGTCTAATTATGGAAGAATGATCAGATTGGTGATGAGTAATTCAGTGGGGAATGAAATTTTGCAGGTAATGCAATGTGAACAGTGATCAGGAATGATTACATAAAAAGCATCTATGAGAATTATATACATTCATGGAGCTTTTGCCTTAAAGTGATTTCTATGCATTGTAACAGAATGTCTCATTTATAATAACTACCTTCATTAGATTTTCCAAAATTCATACTTCTTTCTACTCCCATGCCCATATTGGCAAGCATCTAAAACTAAGTTTTGTCTTAGTAGCATTTGCTTATTGTAAAGGTATGTCTGAAAGTCTATAGTATCTTTGAAATTCTGAAAAAAGCAACATAATTCTATTTTAAGTAGTGTCTATTGTTATAATAGACACTAGTACAAGATGTCCTTAAAGATTTCATGAAAATGTACTTTTTAATTTCATTTTCCATAGACTTTAGGTAATTATTTTTTGTCACAGATGGCATGGACACCTAATTGCATACATCTTTAATCTTCCCATGAGAAACATGCCATGATTATATCCATTTGAAAGAGTTAACAGTGTCACATAGCAGTACACATAACCCGATTCCACAAAAAGTGGTAGAACCATATATTTCCCCGAACTTATGTTTCTCTCTAACCTGCCTCATCTGATCATGAAACATTAGTTCTCCATCACTTTGAGCTTCAATTTTTATAAATGCAAAAGTTACACAAAGCATTGTTAAAGGTCTAAAATACAAATAACGTTGGTGATTAATTTAATTGTTGAAATTGAAATGTATTGTCCTGACGCTTGTTTCACCTTTGCCCCTAAATTCCTGAGCCATTATTCTCCTCTAAGATTAACACAGATTTGCTTGCTTCCTCGGGGCTTTTGCATTTCTTAAATAATTTGTTTTTAAGATCATGGTTTCCTGAAATAGAGCAACTGCAATAATGTGTATTTTGCTTTCAGGCAGCTATGATTGAATCTTGGATTCAGTAATAAGTTCAAAGTTTGTTGGGCACTAATGATAACGTGTTCTATGCTTCTGTGTTTTAAATCAAACTAAAATGACTTTGATATTACAAATGTCTATACTTCTTTGCTTTTTGTGTCATTGACAGTGTTAAATATATTCTATGGCACAGACAGTGTGATTCACACACGTTTCCTCTTCTGGGTTCTAATCTGGTGCAATATACACTTTGGGGGAAAGAAGGGTAAATGACATACTTAGTTCCTCAATACTTCCCTTTCACCATTAGAAGCTGAATAATAATAATAATGCAGAATAATAGAAATAATGCATAAAACTGGGCCTCATTTATATTAATAGATACAGATTGAAAATATATTGGGCAATTCTAGTAATTTTATTTATGACAGTTATTTAAAAACATTAACGAGCTAGTTCTTCCCTTTGGTTTATTTGAAAATTTGACTTCAAATGATGTATTGTAAATAGTAGTTACTATTAGAGTTGGAATTTTCTATATTAACTGTCAAGAAGCTAAGTGACATGCTCAAGACATTAGTTATGTAACTGGAATCATATTCCAGATCCTCTTCACATTTCAGGCTGGTGTTTTGGTTGTTGTTTTGCAGTAAGTCCTATACCCCATTGTTGCACCCCTTAGGACTAGATTTCAATTCTGTGTGTATATAAATGGCTGAATTTCCAAATGCCAAAGTTAGACTTGAACTCTGTAGCTTCCTTCAAACTACTTCATTTCTCCAAGTCAAGATTCATAACCCTCCCCAATCCCCAAAAACAAGCTATGCTCTCCCTGCCTTTACTCCATTCTCTCATCTCATGCCCCTGTTCTTTTTTTTTTTTTTTTTTTTTTTTTTTGCTGTTTGGGCTTTATATATAGAGCCCAGGTAAAATGCCTTACTTCTGCCTTCTTTTATTTTATAGGCATTATTTGAAGCCTTTATTCTTTCTTCCCTACAAAACTTTTTCTTGTTATTTCATCTCCCACTGATCTTTCTCTTAGATCCATGGAGTCTATAATTTCTCTTTCAAGTGTGCTAATCTTGCATTCCAGAGTACGTTTCAAATATTCCTAGAACAGAAACGTGTTCTTTACATTCTTTGTATCTCTGTCCAAACATGTGTGCATTTAGGAACTGGTTAAAGTACCATGTGGTCCATAGGTTCAGTGTCTTTTGCTTTTGACAATACTAAAATAACAAAAAACACTTTAGGTTACTTGCTTCCTTAATTCTAACACAAGAAAATAACACAAATAAAAGTTCGTTTTTGAAATAATAGCACAGGTATCTCCCCAATGAGGCATCAAGAATTGAATTTTCACTTCTAATTTATTTTTCTTACAGCAGTTTGTATTTAATTGGACAACTCCCTTGTTGCAACTAGAAAAAATAGGGGGAAAAAACCTCTCCCCTGTGCAAATGTAATTCCATATTTCCCTTTTAGGATAAGCACAGCTGTGAGCCAATTACTTCAAAGTTCAAAAGCTAGTTGCTTCTATCCTTAGCATCACTAAAAAATGTGGAATATAATCCTGGGGAGAGACTCCCAGGCTCAATACAAAAAGTTTATTTGCTACAATTTATTTTCATATTTCACAGAAACGGGTACTGATTTTTTTCTCTTGTCATTTTTATTTTCTAGATAAGGAACAGAATGTTTATAGGTATCACTTTTGCATAGTAATTAATATATCACGTGATTATTGTTTAGCTGTTGAAAGAACTATTTTGGAAAAAATGCACAGCATGGTGTGTGTGTGTGTGTGTAAGTATAAACAATGTATCTAAGAGTCAAATATTTCTTCAGACCATCTACATTGTGTGAGTGTATGTGTTTCACAACAATAAAATGACTGCTTTACCCACTTTTTCTGCAATTAAGTATTCTCTGGCTCTATTTGCCTGTCAAATGGCTTTTACCATCTCAGAGAAACGAAGCAGAGAAATGATTTACACCAACATCCTCTACTTGATGCTCTCTGCCGTTATCCTTAGTGAATCTGCTCAACTCTACATGAGAACATGAGAACTCTACATGATTAGGGGAATGAACAGGTAATTCACATAGCCTTATATCCCTTCTTAAGAAAGGGATAACAGGGTGGGTGCATGATCTGACCTCAACAGCTAAAGTTCATACTCAATTTTCCTTTAACTCTTTTGGCATCCCCCAGAAAATACTAATTTGATGTTTATCAAAATTAACTGAGTATTGACATTCATGTCTGTCTTGTTGAATGATAACCCAAACCTAAGCGCAATCCCTAGTCATGCCTTTATTTGGCTATATCACTGCACTTATTTATTGGAGTTGATTTGATTCATTGACAGGCATCAACTGTGAAAGCTGTGGGAGGCAAGGAATGAGAAGGAATTTATATCTCTCTGTACAGGTTATCTTCATGACCATGATTGCTTGGTACAGTCCAAGAATCTAAGCAATGATGCTCTTTTGATTTCTGATTTACAACACAAACCTCTTTTTTTGGCCAGATCAATTTGTATTTACTCACTCTCTTAAGAGACATTTAATTGCCCATGTGTCAACATTTCCTTTTAAGAGAAATCTGACAAGTGTTGTACTCCTGTGTCAGCTGATAAAAATTCATACTAATTTAATTCAATTTAATGTATGTATAGTCCTATATATGACCCTAAAACTGACTTTTCAGAAAAGAATGAATGATAGTAATATATTAGCATTTAATTTTTTAAATGAAAAAACTAAAATTTCAATCAGTGGAAAGCAGTAGAAAAATGCCTGAAAATTATCGTTACAACCAGCCTGATATATATAAGCAAGTATAAACCAGGTACAAACAGGCCAAATGGAAGGAAACACTATCAACCTATACTGAAAAGGAGAAAACAATGTGAAAGAAGATCACATAATTTATAGCAGAAAATAATGAAATAATTTCCTCTCAAGATTGTTTCATACATACTGTATTCCTTTCCAAATCACCATCATCATGATTTTTGAAATGTTAATTAAATATTTTTTCTAGGTTGTTTGTCCTTTGCAACCCAATGATCCAGCTTACTCCATTTACTAATAATTATTTACCACTTTGTAAAACATGTTTCTATTAATTGCTACAAAGACTTTCATTTTTTTGAAATTGAAATCCCTTCCAAAAAATATTCCTGTATGAAATTTTTATATAATTCAATGCAAATTGAAATTCCTCATGTTTCTTTCTTTGAGGAAAAAGTGAATTAGTGTTTTTCAATATTCATGCTATGGATAATTTCACATTTTCCCCTAAGCAAAATTTTAATGATTTTTCGCTCCCTTCCAATCAATACCATACATGAGTTTTGTTCTATTTAATGGTATTGATTATCCAAGGACAAAATTAATTCTTTGTCAAAATATAATAAAAATGAATCAATATGTGTTATTAATAGCCTCATAATACATCTATGCAATTAAAGATTTAAGAGGTACTGAACTGATTTTTAATAATATATTTCCCATTTGACTATTAGTTTTGCACATTAAATACAAGGTTCTGTCTTAATATGGTCATACATTAAAAGTGTTTGATATAAAGTCATAATTCCAATTGCATGTATATAATATAAATTAAAAGTGGTTTTTGTACTAAATTTAATTGAAGAAAAATTAATCTTGACAGTCTGAAGCAGGTGGGAAAATATATAAATTATATTTTACAGAAGCTGCTAAATGAAAATTTCTTTAAGCAAAGCTTTTTAGAATAGATGTTAGGTACCTAACAGGAGACTTAGGAAGAAATAAGACTGCTCATAATGTGAGGATCAGGGCAGAGAAAGAGAAGGGGGTAAAGAAAAGATTCAGACAACCTGCAGATTGCAGAGCATGAGGCAAGAGATGGCTACTGAAAGATTTTGTGGCATGAGTTCATATGCTGGTTGTATAACTTTCTGTGATGTAAATGGACTCCATCTTAAGGATTCGGTGAAATCTGCCTAGGAATCTAAGCAAATACACCTTCCTGTTACTTAGTGAGGGGACTGGGATATCCAGAACATGAATGAGTGGGTTTAAATTTGTATCGAAAACTCAGAGACCCAAGGAGTTTACGTAATAAGGTACTTGTGTTAATAATCACCTTTAGTCTTAAATGTGCGCAAGTGTCTATAAAGATATTAGCAGCTACCAAGGACCAAGTCTTTATTTCATACCAGGATATAAGATATTCATACAATTTGTTATGGAAATTCTGTCATCTGAAACATTCCAAACTCGCTCATTATTCATCCACTAACAGGACAATCAGACTATTTTTAAAACCTTACAATTGACTGTGGCGTCAAGACAGGCTTGTCTTGTGTATAACTAGCCAGAGATCAGCAGCTACTGTAATTGTATTACATTTATTTAGTTAAAATTCAATTTCATCATCCAAAATATCCTTCAAGTATATGATCTATCTGCAATTAGAAAGAAGAGCATGGAACTTTTGTTCTTGCAGCATTCATAAAGCATTTTTAAGCTCATCGAAAAATGAGATGAGGTTGTATAGACTATAATCTTAGTGAATTTTTTCAGAAGATTATCATTTTTGTACATTTCTTTCTTGCAATTATTTTTACAGAGATGTAAATAGCCAACTCTATTGCCCTACCTCTTTTTATTCTCAACTAGGAGAAGCCTTTCTGTTGTTGCTAGATTCCTGCACAAATGGCCAAAGTTTGCGAATAAACTAAATATTGCTAAAGACTCTGATCATTAATATCTTAATGATGATCTCTAAAAAGGAATCGGAAACAAAAACTTATTTTCTTACAGTGCCAACTTGTACCCAAACATCCAGCCTCACCACTCATTTCTTCAGCCAGAGAAATCAGATGATTGTGTTTTGCTCATAATTTCTCTGAGAGCTCAATATGAACACAGATGCTAAGTTGACAGATTTAAAGCTAAAATCATGTGGTAACAGCTGGAATATACAACAGAAATTTAGTTTAAAGAAATGTAATTAGAAGATGGGATACAAATCTGTTCTTTTCACATTAACATCCATTAAACTTGCTCTACCTCAAAGGATGTGATAGAAAACAGCATCCAGAAAAGGCATCTAAATACGCATGAGGCAAGTGGAACCTCTTTTTTTTCCCCTTCCCATAATGAATACATCAGAAGGTGTGATGCTAAATCCTGCTCTTTGGCATCTTTCTGCTCAAAACTTTTATCATTCAACCTACTCTTAATTAGCTGTGGTAAGAATCTAATCACTTTCATTCTATTTTCTGTTTCAGCTGGTCATGGTGGCTTCACATTAATCTAAAATTAAGAATGTAGAATAACAAGATACATATTAACAAACATATTTAGTGTGCTAACATAATCAGTAGACATTAAATAGTGTGATACAGAGTAGCACAATTATTTAGATATAAAATAATTTTAAAGGTTGAATCAATGATTGCCCTATTGTGGCACAGCACAAAATACAGAAAGCTTGAATAAAGTCTACATGCTCTATGCTGTAAGCATATTCAATTGAAAGATGTTACTCTCTGGTCAAAAACAAATAGTAAACTTAAACAGCATTTTGATTATATAATCACTACAAAGTCCATTGTTATTATCATTTCTCTTATCATTACCAATGTTCTGAAATTTTTTCTTGTCTGAAAATAAACCTTTGGGGTATAAATAAAATTCAAGATTTTTTTATTGTGTGTCATGGATATAGTTAGATTTTTAAACATATAAAGATGTAAAAGGCACAATTGCAAATGCAGGAGAAGAGACAGAGAGTTCTGCCATCTGGTGATTCTCTCCCTAAATGCCGCTACTGCAGGGGCTGCACAAAGCCAATGGCAGGATGCTAAAACTGCATCGAAGACCCCCACGTGGGTGGCAGGGTTCCAAGTTCTTCAGGTATTTTTTTTTTGCAGGAGCAAATATTAAAAATTGGTTTTCATTTTTATAATTTTAGATATGGAAGTCATATTTAATATTTCATTTCTTTATAAACAAAAAAAAAAAAAGAAAAAGGGACAGGATTGTGGTGGAACAGGCTAAGTTGCTTTTTATGTTGGCATCCCAAAAGGATACCAGTTAGAATCACAGATGTTGCACTTCCCACCCAGATGCCTGCTAATATGCCAGGGAAAGCAGCAAAGGATACCCACGTATTTGGGCTCCTGCACCTGCAAAGGAGACCTGGATGAGCCATTTGGGCTGTGAACCAGCACATGGAAGATCTCTCTGTCTCTCTATATATATAATCCTGGCTTTAAAAAGTACACTTAAGAGCCTGGCACAGTATGCTAGTGGCTAAAGTCCTCGCCTTGAACGCGAGAGGATCCCATATGGACATCGGTTCTAATCCTGGCAGCCCCACTTCCCATGCAGCTCCCTGTCTGTGGCCTGGGAAAGCAGTCAAGAATAGCCCAATGCCTTGGGACTCTGCACCCCAGTGGGACACCTGAAGAAAGCTTCAGAATCCTGGCTTGGGATCGGCACAGATCTGGTCGTTGGGGTCACTTGTGGAGTGAGTCATCAAATGGAGGATCTTCCTCTCTGTCTCTCCTCCTCTCTGTATGTCTTTCTAATAAAAATAAATAAGTATATATTTTAAAATACATATAAATCTTTAAGAGAAAATAGAACTATCCGGAGCAGGGATAGACAAAAGAACGACATCAGTGAAGGATTCTGCTGAACGCAGATTTCATGTGCATTCTTGCTGTTTATATGCTAGACTTATTCATACATTTTTGTTTCTGCATAGATGTTTCACTTTGTTAAATGGTAGCATTTTCTAATAAAGATTCTGTATGAGACAATTCTTCCTAAATGTAGAACATCTACTTTCTTTGAAATCAATGACTTCTTTAGTAAACACCTATCTAATCCCTGCTACTTTGTCCATTTAGTTGGGGGCTTATTTGGGAAGTCATGTGTTACTCCCAATTTAATACAGATTAAGCAATTGCTACTTTGATACATAGGTAATTAGCTTCCAGGACAAAGGATATGGCTGCTAGCTTTCTATACTGCCAAGTTGAGTCAGGCTAAGTCTGTACAATAAAGCAGTTTTTAAGTATTTTATGAAAACCTATTTTTTTCTCCATCTTTTGAGATGCCTTTGAGTTTCTTCTAATTTTCTCTCCATATACTTAGTTCCTAATGTATTTCAGGACTCATTTGTCTTTCCTACTTTCAATGTTTTTATTCAAAATTTTATATGTTTCATAAAAATTTTTCCTTGACTATATACAAAGGACTAAGGGTTTCAATCTGATTTTAATCTTGATGTTTTCCTCACTAAGGGATGTTTTCCTTTCATTATTAAATTTAACATAATTATGTATATTTCAAATGTCAAGCTGTTTTATGTTGGGGGTTTTTTGTTCAGTATTCCCTAAAATATCCTCACTGCATAATTTCAAAATGGTGTAACCTTGTCCTCCTGATCTATTAGATCCTGCTTTCATGATCAAGGAGAGAGTTTAGGAGGTGATCACAAGATACAAAGTTGCAAAACAGGTCTTCTGATGATTTTTTTCCCTCATCAAGTTACAATGTCTGTGTGCCTCATTTTCCTTTAGCCTTAAACATTACTCTAAATTCCTGATGAATAATAGAATCACCAACGTAAAATCATATGTCCTTATGGGAGCCATCGTAAGTAATATTAAAGAAGTATGTTTGAGTAAGATAACAGGAGTATCTTGAATTGGTTTCAGGCATTCCAAACCTGTTACACATGCTAAAACAAGTCTTCCAAAGTAGACTGTCAAATACAAGGACAGAATACAAGTTTGAGAGCCCGATTCAAATTGTCTGAGCCTATGTTTTCACCATAAAGTAGGAATAACTGAAACCCTACCTCCCTCACATACTTCGTTCCAGAATGAAATTAGACAATAAGTGTAAAAGATCTATGTAAATTAGAAACATTGAAAAATATTAGTGGAATATATAAGCATAATTAGTACTACTAATTTAACGAGTCACATAAGATATCATTTCTGTTTTTTTTTAGTAAAACACATCATCTTTTTAAATTATTCTGTTAATACACAGAGTAACTGTTTGAATGATATAATTAGGAAAATCTTACTCAAATCTTCCCCCACACAGAAACAGTGCTTCCAGAAATGCGTCACTCTGATATATTCAAAGTGTTCAAAACAGTTTAATTAATGTTCCAAAACAATACAGTAATGAGCAACTGAAAATGTTGGTTGATTCTCTCTAACCAGAATATTTAATTTTTTGGCAGGTGTCTTGGAAAGAAACCTAACAAAATAGAAATTATTAAAACTTACTCTTTTTTTTAAGAAACTATGCACACCAATCCTGCAGGATGTGCTGAGAGGCAGACACTGATTTTAGCTAAGACACAATGTTCTTGAAGTTAATCTTGCATACCAGTGTGAAAGGGTGTGCTCAAATTTTCACCTCAATACAATTACAAGTTACAAAACAGCTAGAACTGCAAATGCTAAATTCACTGACCACAAAATCAAGAATAATCCTTTGATGTTGCACTGATTTATTTGTCAAATGAAACAAGGCAGCAGACTAAGTCAAGCGTGACATGACACATGCCTTATTCCAGAACTTTTCCTTGTGTCTGTGTGCTCATTGTGTTAGATAATCCCAAAAATATCTGTGTAACAAATTCAGATATCGAGAAAGGCTAAGGATAGTGATACATATGTAAGTTAGCATTCAATTCCCCCTTTTGCGACTAGCTGTGTGACATGGAACTTATTTAAATTCCTCTGAATTAAAAGTGGTTTTTGGGTTTTTTGGGTTTTTTTTGTTTTTTGTTTTTTCATTTTTTTTTTTGGTACAGCAATGATTGCTCTTCACAGAGGGATGGTTATGAATTAGATGCAGCAACATACTTAAGCACAAATACAAAAACCAGAGTTCTCGTACTTCATTTTGTTGACTCAATCAAAAGCATGTCCATTTTCCAGGTTTGAGGTTCAACTTTACACTTAGGGTACTGCATAATTACAATAACTGCTGAACTAATCAGATCTCAAAAAATCAGAACTTCCACTGATTTTATAATTGTTCATGGCAAATACTTCCAAGGCTGCAATAATTATCAGTATGTCTTGCCAATAAATATCAAATCATGGATTAGTGTATACTTGAGCAAAGACAACAAAGTATCTCAATCAAAATCAATGAATCAGCTACTATTATAAAGTAGTTACTGTGTGCTAAGTACCTTGGAAGAATTATCTCATATAACACTTGACACGGACTCTGTTATTATTTATTAGTATTGGAAAGCTGCATGTGAATATATATGGTCTCTGGGACTAAATGTCCTAAACACTATGCTTTCTCCTAACAATAGTGAAGAAGAATAGGAAATTTATAAACATTTTAACAAAAGCAAACTCCTCTAGAAATGTCTGGATTTTGGAGGTACAGTTTTAGTTTCTTCAGTGTGGAAATTGTGTATGCATGGCAATAATCAGAAAACAATCTGAATTTTAGACTTTTAAATATCTCTTTTGTTAAACATGTTTTTGTTTTTTTGTTTGAGGAAGGCAGGTTTACAAAGAGAATGAGACACAAAGAGAAAGATCCTTCATCTGCTGGTTCACTCTCCAAGTGGCTGCAAGTGTCAGACCTAAGCCAATGCAAAGTCAGGGGCCAGTAATCACTCCCAAGTGAGTGCAGACGCCCAAAGCTTTGAGCTGCCCTATACTGCTTTCCCAGCTGGAAGGGAAGTGGAACAGCAAGGACATGAATCCATGCCCAAATAGGATCCTCATGCTTGCTAGGCAATGATTTAGCCACTGAGACATTGCACCAGGCCCTATGTTTTCATTTCATTCATAAATTTTATAATAAGGTATCTACTATAGAAAATGATATCAATTTGTCACTGAAGGTTGAGCTTTACAAATTATCATTAAATATATCGCATAACACTGCAATCATGGCTTCAGTTTCTTGAACATATTGAATATATTACTTATGCATATGTACTGAGGGAAGACAGATTCTATTTATATTCTTGGTACAGAGAAAATCCTGTTTTGATCTTTTTTTGATAGGTAGGAGAATATAAGTGATTCATCAAGAAATGTACTTTTTAGTAACATTAAGAAAAAAAGAAAGAGTAAAAGTATCCTAAATTAAACATTCTTTTATGAAAGGAAATCTTACCTAAATGTTGAATCAATTTTTTTTCTATTCACTTTGAAAAAAATATTTGACTAAATAAACATGAACTCACATTCCAAAACTTCATAGTAGAACTTCACAGCTAATGTATTTTTGAGAAGTAACTTTCTTGGAATTAACAGTACAGTTGAAACAATTGTACTATGACAATTTAGTGTAACTCTTCTTTTAACGTTTTCATAAAAACATATAGATATTTAATTCAAATTAGTTGGGAATAAAATTATATATTTTATCAAAGGTAAGACATCAGCCCCCAGTACAATAGCTTAGTGGCTTAAGTCCTCACCTTGAATGTACCAGGATCCCATATGGGCACCAGTTCTAATTCCAGCAGTCACGCTTCCCCTCCAGCTCCCTGCTTATAGCCTGGGAAAGCAGTCAGGAACAGCCCAAAGCATTAGGACCCTTTGCCCACATAGGAAAGGCTCCAGAAGAGGCTCCGGGTTCCTGGCTGTTCATTGGCGCAGCGCTGGCCATTGCACTGGCTTGTGAAAGGAACCATCGGACAAAAGATCTTCCTCTCTGTATATTTGTCTTTCCAATATTTTTTTTTAATTTTTTAAGGGTAAGGCATTCAAAATGTTTCAGTCAAATCAGTAAATTTGTTTTGTTTTAGCTTTCACTAATGCTATAAAGTTTGAAAGAAATGTTTACTGTTTCTGCTAAGGTACATTTCTCTGGAGTTACCACTAACAACCTAGTGCCTAAGAGCTGCCCATTGGAAAAGTATTTAGAATATAATGATCAATTAGTATATATAACGAGTAGACTGTATGAGGAATTGAGTTTGTATTTTTAATTTCATTCTTTAGTAGACTTTATCAAGCTATTTGTCCAACATGTAAATTTCCCTTGTATTCTACAGCTTTATGTCACCTTGATATAAAGTGTTCTCTACATTTTTGCACTTTCATCTTTCACGTTTGCTCCTGCCAGCTAAAGAATGTTTAAATGCTAACTTTCTTAACATTTAACAGGGAAAATAGCAGACATAGCCAATTAACATTCGGTCCCTGACTTGATTTGTAGAGAAATGAAGCTGAAATCTCAAATGCTCCCAAGCACAGTAATCCAAGAAAAGCAATAGCACGGTGGCAATCTGGGTGCATTAAAAGAAGGAAGAAAGGCAGCACAAGTTCATTCAGTTTTCAAGGGTGAGCCATTCACCCTGTGCCACTGCTGAAGTGAAACATTTTTATTGATTTGCAGATTAAGAATCTATTTGAAAAGCGATAAATCAATCCTTGTCGTCAAGTCTACTGCAGCATGTTCATGAACTTGAAAGCAATCACTGCTGTTTGAGGAGAGCTTACTTAACTTGTGTTTCTTAGAATGATAAAGAAAACTATAGTTCATAATGAAAGCACAGTAGATTGAACATCTTGATGAACAGCCTGAAGATTGAGCTGGCGTAAGTCACTGTGTGAATCCAGAAGCCTGCAGGTGAAAGCCTGCAGGGATGAGGAGCAGTAAGTTTATCTGCCTTGATTATCACCGCATTTGAAAGTCAACAAGGAGCTCACGTCTACCGTGAACTTCTGCACATGTGTAACTATTGCTCATGATTTCACCTTATATTTTGGTAAAGAACAAGTGGAGTTAATAGCAGGAAAGAAAATCTATCTAGATATTGTTATATTAAAAAAATAGACTTAATCAGAAACCAAAATTGTTTTTATCAAATCTTGACATCTGAGTGTGTTTATGTAGAAATAAGTGATTCTATTTCAAATTCTTTAAATTTATCTGCAGGAAATAAAATTGACTGGATGTGTTTTCTATGGAAAACCTGGAATGTTTGTGGATATTTTATGTTTCTGGAATATTTTGGATCTTTTTGCACACATTCAAAGCTGTTGATACAAAAAATCATTACTGCACTAAACTATGAGAGTACTTCAATTTGACTTATTTACACAAAACACAAGTTATATTGTAAAAGAGTTCACTAGCTGTAAAAATTGTATTCCAAAATGTCTACAGTCAACCATAATAGGTGTTTGCATTTTCTCATTTAACAGACTCATGTGGAATGGTTCTTACTGGCATACAATATTTTACATAAATCATGAGGAGTTTAGGGTTCTTACAGTTATGACTTTGAACTCCCCTCCCCCCAAGAAATTCACCATTCTCTAAATTTGGCCAATAAAATTGCAAAACAGAGAGAATGCATCAAAAACAGAGAGAGAGAGAGAACACAACTGATTATGTAAGAATATGGAATATGGAAGTAGGCAAGTTTAGTTCCAATCCATTGTTGATAATTATAACATAGCCATAGTAGATTCAATGTGATTTTCTATTGATTATGGTGTATCAGCAAAGGGTCCCTGTTTGGGTGGCCAATTAACTGTTTCTGCTACATTTTTCTCCCCCAATTGTGCCTGGCATAATGAATGTTAGGTGAATACGTTTATTGCAAAGCATTCTTCAGACAGCATCAAGACATGAATTAGCTTGCTCCTTTATATATTTATAAGTTGGTTCTGAAAAATAAGCTCAAAGCTAAAGTAGAAACCAGATTATATAGAATTGTGTATCAAATGAATGTCTGCACCTTTTCCTTTACACAAGGAGGAGACATTGAAGGTTTAAAACTGGAAGAACATCGAAAGTGAAATTTGTCTGATTATAACATTGGCAGCAATGTGAAACATAAACTCTAGGGTATCAGGACTGAAGATGGACAGACAAATGACAGTCCTTATTATGCAGATGCTGAAAGCAATAGCATAGGTATGAAGGAAACACAGATGTACAGCTTAGAGAGTGAAATAAACAAATCTATATTGCTTTGTGAAAAAAAGTTAAAGGAAGACACAGAGCAATATCTTGTGTTTGAAAGCCAAATGGGCTGCCTTCCATGAACATGGAGAATCCACAAAGAAAAGCAAAGTTGTAAGGTCAGAGTTATGATATCATGGGTTGTGTGGCTGCCTACAACACTGACATCCCACAAGGTTGTCAGTTCAAGTTCCAGTTGTTCCCATTCCAATCTAGAGCCCTGCCATTGCATCTATGAAACCAGTGAAAAATGTTCAAATCTTTGAGCCTGGCTTCTGCCTTTGCGATCACCTGGGAAGTGAAGCAGTGATGGAAATTTGATATTTTCTCTTTCTCTTTCCTCAAAGATGTAAAATATTAAAAGGAGAAAAGGGAAAAAATCAATTATGGGGAAAAATACTGCGTGTTTAGTGGCCAGCATGGTGGGTAGTAGATTATGCTGCCGCTTGTGAAAGCAACATTCCATTTCAGAGGGTCAGTTGAGTTGCTGACTGTTTCACTCCCAGTTCTGTCCCTTGCTCTTACACTTGTCAAGGCAGTGAAAGATGAGATAGCTGGGCCCCTGAAACTGGGAAGGAAAATGTGAGTAGAGTTTTAGGCTCATGGTTCGGCCTGGTAGTGAGTGAACTAGGAAATGGAAAATTTCTCTCATTCCATCTCTCCCACGCACGCTCTCTTTCAAATTAATTAATTAATTAATAATTTCAATCCCCAAAATATAAAAGCTGCAGTAGGGAAGCACCACGTTTAGTATGTCTTTATCTCACAGAGAAAGGAGATAATTAGGAAGTGGTTGCTGAGATGTTTGTTTTGTTTTGTTTGACAAAATTAGAGGACTGGAGGTTATCAGTAAATGGAAATAGGGTGAAACCTCAAGCAAGCATGATGCCTACTCCTTTAAAACGGTTATAGAATAAGCACAGGACAGAATCTGAAATGTGGCAGTTTTGAAATAGGTGACTGTTAAACCATTAACATAAGGAGAACCAGTAGAAAGTAAGATATAGAAAGTACCATGATAAAGAAAATACACATTTGATGAAGGTTCTGGATTAATGAACATAAAAGAGATTAGGCCAGAAACAGTTGAGGTATTTTCCCTGAAATGGGAGAAGCCATCAAGCATAAGTGATTTTGTGCTTTCAGACACAGAGAGCTGAGTCTTACCATAAGGGACAAGACAAGTGGTAGAGTCACAGAACACTTTGCAAACTCAGAGGTTTTTCTACAAGCCCTTGGAGTCTAAGGGGTCATATACCTTATACTAACTGCAACTTGGTAAAGGCAAATATTTTATTTGATATTTTTTGTAGATGTGGGGATGTTAACTAATATTCCATAAGTCAGCTTCGCTTACTAAATGTTACATTACGATTCTTCAGAAATTGCTAATGTAGTTGATTCTTTTATATCTAAATTAGTTTAGGCTTCACATATAAAAACCCACTGAAGGATTCATAAATGGGTTAAAACCGGCTGAACAGTTACATGCCATGTAATTTATTTGGTTTTACTTTGCTCAGTTCTTTATATGAGCAAAGCACTGTCTTCTTTACCTTATTTATTGATCAAATTAATAAAAACTCTTTTATAACTAAATGCAAAAATTTATACATGTGAATGATTACATTTAAAGATTGATTTTATTTTTATTGGAAAGTTTGATATGCAAAGGGGAGGAGCGGCAAAGAGGAAGCTTTTCTATCTGATGATTCATTCCCCAAGTGACCAGCATGGCCGGAGCTGTGCCGAGCCAGATCCTGAAGCCTAGGAGCCCAGGAGCCTCCTTCAGAGTCTCCCACAAGGGTTCAGTAGGCCAGTCTCAACAGATTTCCCAGGCCACAAACAGGGAGCTGGATGGTAATATGGGTGGCCGGGAAACAAACCAGCGCCCAAATGAGATCCTGGGGTGTACAACATGAAGACATTGGCAACTAGCTATGCGGGTCCATATGGGTGATTGATATATATAATATATATATAGTAGCACACCTTCAAAGTTTCTTAGACTGAAAAGTATAACTTTACTGGTTAATATTTGGCAATTTTTTTCAGGAATATTTTTCACTAGAGTAGAAACAAAGAGCGTGGAGGAAGAATGAGAAGAAGAGAAATGATTAAAAGTGAGGTAGAGAGAAAACTGGGAGCTGGACAGCATTCTTTGAGTAAAAACCGCAGACTAATCACAGATAGATTGTGCTTACTGGTAGTATAAAATGACAAATGGGAAGTATGTTCATGCTAACACATTCTAAGTGAATGTCAATGCATGCACTTTTCTTCACATTTCCTATGTATTCATTCATACGTACCAAACCTAAAGTTTAATGATATAAGTGTCATATACATAAAACTTATTTATATGTACTTCCATAAGATGCACATACTCACAGAAATATTTCAACTAAAAAATTCTATTGAGGAAATCCTCAGTGTAAAATTTTTCCACCTTAAGTTCTCCGGGTATATTTTAACACTGACTTTCAAAAAACTAATATATACCAACACCAGGATGTGTGTTACTATAATAGAAAATTACTTGAATGGGCAAAAACATGTAAGATTTTAACCCCAGGTTCATCTTGTTTCTCATTACGCATTTCCCCCCTTCTCTAGTTATTAGTTATAGACCAGGAAGAAATATTCTATAGTAGTAAATATGTTATGACCGCTGCAAAGTATAAGTAAATGTATCTAGCAAGCCTGTAAACCAGTAAGATTAGTGTGTGAGGAATCAAAATGCACTCAACATCACAGAATAGATCTTAAGAGATTCCATGATTAGAATTGCTCTCTATTATATTACAAAGAACAACGGACTTTATAAATGGATGCTCCATTTATAAATGTAAGCTCCATTTTTAAATTATTTCATTTTATTTTTGTTGCAGTTTTTTTTTTTTTTTTTAATTCTGGGGATTCTACGTGAATCTCTAACCTGATATACTTTCTCAGATAATTAAAAATAACTTGTAGAGATATAGTCATTTAGTAGCTTTCATTAAATTGTAGTTTCCTATTTAACTACATTCCCTTGTAATTTGACTATATATCTAGAATAATATTCTGGGCAAATATATAAGAAATTGCAGGAGTTCTGTCTTATAATAAAGAAAGCTTGCTCAAGCCCAGCTTTGTTTATTTGCTGCTAAAAACAAATACAGTGAGATGAAAGAGAGAATATCATGGTTACTATAAAACAGTGTAGTATAAAGTGAATGAAAACTATAAAAGCCAAATTATGTTAGTTGGCCTTGGCTAAAATCTAGTTGTAGATATATAAAATCTAGAGTATTGTATTGTAAATAATTAGTGGAAAGGCTCTAAGTAGAGCTGAAATGATCAAAAACAGAAAGCTCAGAAAGCTGAGATTGACACAGTAAATTGCTGTAATAAATGTGATTGGTATCTTGAGGTTTGAACAAAATGGACGATTGCCACTGTCTTTGTCTTGTTGTATCTCATCAGTCTGTTTCAAACATGTATAAAAATAATGAATGCATAAATGTCTCTAGAGATATTTTAGATTCATTTTTTATAAATTTAAGAATGAAATTAAAACCATCCATTTTGATACTGGCTCAGAATTTATGAACAAATTGTTCAGTCACTTTGTAACTCAATCCCTTTGCAGTTTAAATTCATTTTCTTTAATTGAACAGACATTTATTAGATTTTACCACAAGCAAAACACTCCACTAGGCACTGAACAAATGAGTGAAAAATTCTTCCATTTTAAATCTCGAATGTTAACTGCTGCTACATATTTGATAAAATTTTGTCAAGCTGGTATGCTTGCCATGAAATCATGATCTAAGAAAAACAAAACAAAACAAAACAAAATCCCCTGCATGCTTTGATGAAGGACTTGGTAATAATTCATATTCATTTAAATTCCATCCATGTGCTTGACACCACAAAACTGAATTTTTATATACCACCTTGTAAAATGAATGAGGTAGGATTAGAACTTCTTTCTTCAACTCATTCGGTAGTTTAATGAACTCAGAGTATAAATTTTGTTACATTAAAATAATGGTATCTTACTATCCTATAGCCATTAAATGCTTTAGAATAGAATAGTTCTCTTTCTATTGTAGAAGCCATATACAATACATCTGATTATGAAAATTAACATATTCACACTATCTTAATAATACACATTCTAATATCTCTACTATCTTCAAAGAAACAAATAATAGTGAAAACTATGCTGGTCATGACAATAACCAGGAAATGTATTGAGAAATTATCTACTTGTTAAAGAGCTTTTTTGCTCATTTGACTAAACTTTGAGCATTAAAGTTCCTGAGCACTTGAAAGGAAACCATAGCCAATGTCCCTGATAAGCGTCTTGTTTCTGTGTGTTTCTGCTTGTGTGTCAGTCTGTGTACAGAATCATCACATCCAATCAAATCTCCATAAATTTTGTATGAGGATTAAAGACATATGGAGAGCTTCCTAAGTGTCATAAACACCATTTACCTTGACCAAGCAGATGCTATTATGTTGTTTTTCTCAACCATGGGCTGAGATACCTTTTCAGATTTTTATCAGAGGCCCTTTTAGAGACATCAGCAAAGCACTCTTCCTGACAGGTGCCTACCATTACTCCCCTTTTAAAAGATTAATTGTATTAGGCACTGAGCAGCAAGATCACTAATGTAGCTAGAACTGGAGGTAGTCTGAGGCTAGCATGAATCACGGGAAAGTTCTTGCCAGGGCCCTTCCACAAGTCTCTGGGTGAGTTCAAGTTACAGAGTTTTCTGCTCGATATCAGCTACCTTCCTACACCAAAGCTTTATTTTTTTGTGCATAACTGTAAATTATTTTACAGATGCAATTGTACCACCTCTTAAGAAAGTTCCCTGCTCAGTTTGCTTTCCTTCAATTTGTAAGTGCCCCATCACAGAGATGATCTATCCTCATTTCAGCACATTTGTGTTAAAGGATTCTCTTATTCTCCTCTCAAATACAGCACAGCGACCAGTGTAAATTATGACTATCTAATTTTTAAACATATGTAGTAAGTCATTTTCTTGATTTCACACATTGAATCTATATGGTTTTCAAGTTAGACTCAAGTTAAACTGTTAAGTATTCCTCCATTCCATATCATTTAAATAAGCTCTCAAGTTCAATTCTGAAATAGGTTCTGATTCATCCTGATTTTCCAGGTATCATTAAAATGTTTTAAAGATAAAATAGAATATTTTTATTTAATGAATCCATAATAAATTCCTCATAGATCACAAGTATTAATAATTGTAAGGGATTTAAAAATTTGAAAATTGAAACAGTTTTCAATGTATTATTACTCTCACATAACCTTAGTTGGGAATAAATGTGACTTACAAAATTGTTATGCATTTTACCATATTGAACTGTAATTCATAGTGTGGGTAACAATTTATTATTCACTGGGATAAAACATTAATATGCAAAATTATGAATATTGTTTACTGATTATAGTTTAATTGCTTTTTACAGTCTATTTTATCTATGTAGGATACAGTCAGTGAACACAGCTGCTTGCAAAGTTCAGGTCAATTGGTTGCAGTAATTTTGCAAATGGAGAATGAGAGTTTTGGGTCTGTATTCTATTCAAAACAGTAGTGAATCTACAAGTCTTAAATTTCTATAATGATTGCAGCTTAGACTAAGGAGCAATTTGGTTGTCAGAGATAAAAGTTTCTAATCTCATTTTCACAGCTAATTATGGGGTAACTTGGGAAAATCACATGCAGGAAAGAGCATCCTTCTAAATACTGCTTATATAAAATGATAATAACTTTCACTTACTTTCTCTGCAATATAGGTTTCGGAGAGTATCTTAATCACATAATTCAAGATTAGAAAGCTTTTGAAACTAAGAACATAAAACATGACTGGATCAAAGGCCTTGTTTCCTAAATCTTTTGGTATAATTTTATCCTATTTGTTTCACATCCGTCAGCCTTTTATTTTTACCATGTTGGTACAAAATTCAGATGTTTCCTGATTTTATATACATCTTTAATTGTGTGATATATCATAACAATTGGTGTTTGACATGGTATTCAATACCTGCTGAAATAACATGAGTTATTTAATCTCATTGAATATTTAGTGTTTCTTTGTAAATGGAACCAAAAATATGTGTGTACTTCATTATTTTGTTTTGAGATAGACCCCTAGATAATTCCTCTTTCCTGCTATGTTCTGTTCTAAACACTTCTTCACAAACATCAGCAGAACCAAGACAGTAACCACCTTTGTGGGAGTTGATACCTTGATATGTCCAGTCTACCACAAATGAGACCAATAGGGATCCTCAATGACAAGTTTCTTCTAAGAGAAATTTTAGTTTCCCAGTCTATTTGCAAAATTATGCTATAGTAGAGAAAACTTATAAATAGACACCCAAACTCATTGCACAATTTTCTGTCAAATCCAGAGTAGGAAATATCTCAACATCATTGTCAGGAGAAGTATGCAATCCAATCAAGTAGGACCCTATTTATTATATATATATAATTATATATATATATATATAATTTTATATATGTCATGTTTTTTGAATGTCTATTATTTTGAATTTATATAATTTTATATATGTCATGTTTATTATTATTTATTAATTATGAATATTATATACTTATTCTATATATTATATCATTTTAAATTTTGAATTATGTGGTACAATTTCGTATAGACTGGGATTTCCCCCCAAACTCCCACTACCCGACAGATTTTCCCCATTTAACAACAATTGCATAGTCATTCTTAAGGAATCATAATTCTATCAGTCTCTTATTTAAGTGTGCTCCAACATTGCTGGTACAGACAGTATCAGGCAGTCCAGCATCTGTTTGTCTAAACATGTCCAACATTTTAATTGGAAATCCATTTTTCATTCAGAAAGAGGGATGCATGTTGCATTATACCCCCACATGTGCTGGTGGGAGTGTAGGCTAATACAACCATTGTGGAAATCAGTATGGAGAGTGCTTGGAAAATTGCAAATAAATCTGCCATATGATCCAGCTATCCTGCTCCTAGCAATACACCCAAAAACAAAGAAGATGTGTGTCCAAAGAAGAGTGGTTAAAGAAACTGTGGTACATTTACTCCATGGAATATTACTCAGCTATTAAGAAGAATGAAATTATACTATTTACAACTAGGTGGTTCCAGCTAGAGACCATTGTGCTCAGTGAAATGAGTCAATCACAAAGGAATAAATACCATTTGCTCTCTCTTACGTAAGGAAATCAGCATGGAAAGTGTAACTCCAATAGTCCAATCCATGTTGGGTTTTTGTTTTTGTTTTTGTTTGGCTGTATCTCATATGTTTCAGTGTTTTTCATTTCAGTTTTATTTATTCCAAATACTCTGTTTTCTCTTGTTGGATTCATTGCTGGCTCATGGATTGCATGGTAGTGTCATTTTTCCCGAGAAACTTTTGTATTTCCTTTTTGTCACCCATATGTTGTTTACTCAGTGGAGCGTTTTTTTTTCATGGTGCTGTAATTGGTTGTTGTTGTCGTTGTTCAGGTTGTAGTTCTAGCTCATACCAGTTGCTGACCTTGTTTCATAGCTTCTCAATTATGTAAAAGTATAATGATGAGTACTGGGGTCTGCAGGACCCTATTTAAACTGCTCCATATTAAAACTGAATTTAATCATTATCCGATCTAATGATTTCCAAGTTGAGAAGCAGAAGTCTGTACATTTTCCTTTTTACAAATATACTACCTAAATTCTCAATGCCAAAGAAAATGTAAAATACAGCAGAGAATAATTGAACCAACATATATGTATGGCCATGTTTTGCCTATGAAAACTGGTAAACAAGGAACTTTAGAAACTTCAGTCTATATCTAGTCGAGACCCTGTTTGTTGTGCTAAGAAATTTCTTTCTGCAGTCTTAATAGTTCAAGGTTATCTGAGACTAGAAAAGTAAGACTATTTGATCTGAGGACCCATAAGCTGTCAACGTTAGAATATGCACTGTGAGGCAAGTATGAAGTTATAAGATATGGCGAAGAAGATAAGTGATTTTAGTAACACGATGGTTTTTGAAACATTACTAACAACAGTTGTTGACATGTGACATTCTTCCTGAAAGATATATTTGGCCAAGTATTTTGTTGTCTTTTTAAGCAATGTTAACAATGTTTTGTTGAGATTTTCCTAACTCTAAGCAAAATATAGCATGTATGCTATGTATCAGAATGAAAAGAACAGAGAAAAGTGAAGAAAAACAAAATATGATAAAACACAAAATTTGTGCAGACTCTAAACTGTATCTTAAAAACAGGAAATGCATGATAATACCTGAAAAATGAAAAATGCCAAATATTTATTTTATATACATTTCATAATGATTCAACATAAACGCAGTGCCTAGATTTATAACATGGGATATAAAACTACTTCTGACAAAAGTACATCAGTCTCACCTAGAGTTGGAAGCTTCTACTTTAAATAACACATAATGATATTTTAGCTTTCTAATGTTGATTAACCCAGCATGCCTCACTATGCTTCAGAATTTTGTGACTTAAATTCATGTGATAAAATTTCAACGCAAAATATTATTCATCTTTGAATGCATTTTTTGTTTTATCAAAAATTCATTTAATAATTTTAATTATAAAAATAAATGTTTAATTATATGTATATTTAAAATAGCTTCAAGTAAACAGAAGATAAAGTGTTCTGGATCTGTTCTTTGGATTCTTCCCACTGATAAAGCTGAGAGAGGAAATAGCAACCCCAGGTAGCAAATACTATTCTCTGAATGATTGGCTCCTTTCCTGGGAAAAGCAGGTGAGGAAACACACATGTTCCAAGTTCATTTCTTGCTCCCCTTTCCAATGACTTATTCTCAAGAAATCATGCTTCAGTGCGCAATAAAACAATATTAAGTTCCATTAGTATTTTGGCCATCCATCCAGTGACTACTGCAATAAACATTTAAGATACTACAGTAATACTTTCTCAATTATCAGTATTAATTATCTGCAATCTCATCCATAATGGTACAGTGTTATGGTACAGATAAAGCTTGAGATGCCTGCATGTAGTGTCAGGGTTTCTGGGATTGAATCCACTTCTGCCTGTGATCAGCTTCCTGCTAACGTGTAACAGGGAGGCAACATGTAGGTACTTTTGTCCCTGACATCTAAGTTGGACACCCAGATGGAGTCACTGTGTTTTGATTTTGCTAGGTCTTGCCAACACTTTGGAGTGAACCAGTGGATGACACATGCACTCTCTCTCTGTTCCCTGTTTCTCTCTCTCTTCTTTTCCCCTCCCTCTGTGTGTGTGTGTGACTTATTAATGAATAAGGGTAGCCATGATGGCTTTACATACTTAAAAATAAATAGAATGTGATTCTAATATTTGCATCAGGAAATCATCAATGCTCTGAAAATGAATGAGTGAATGACTTCTGTGCCATCAATTGATGAGAGAGGAATTGCAATGCTAGACTTAGAAAAGTATGTCTTTGCTCAAACTCACAGGACTAGTATAAGTAGGTGCTGGGATTTTAACGTACTCTCTGATTCTAAGACCACACTCTGAAATTACTTAAAGATTGTATTTAAAATAATCCAACAAAAATTAGGTAGAGAATACATAGACATGAAGCTAACTAGACAAACCTAAGGTAGATCTGTTGACATCACTGAGTACATGACATCTGAATCAAATTTCAGAGCATAAATTAATAGCTATCTGTTGTGAACGAATTGGGGAAGGTCCTCTGTCTTAAGGGAGAGCAAAGTCAAAGGTATCATGAAGACAGATTATATCTTCAGATATCATGTTTTAATGCAAATTAGAGCAGCGAGGAAGCATGATGAGTTCGAGGGGGTGAGATGCTGGCTTTTAATAAGCTGCATGTTAAAAAAAAATACTAAGGATAGCAAATGTTAATCAGAAATAAAAATTCGAAGATAAAATTGACCAGATTTTTGATTCAGAATAATAACACCAGCAACTAAATAGACTATCAGTCTCGGGTGTCTCCATCCAGCATGCCCCGAGACCACCAATGGGTGAGGTGACAGTTTTCCTTTGCAGCAGAAACACTGGAGACAAACTGGTAGTGAAAGGTAGGAAAAGGGGGAAGGCAGAAGGGCACTCCCAACAGCACTCCCACCCAACAACGACAGGCTAATAGATACGTCTATCTCTTTGGACCCTCCAATGAAGTTAAGGGTGAGGACTCACAGGTAGCACAGGAAGCTGTGTCTCAGGGCAAACTCTTCATCTGCTGAAAAGCAGGCTGAATGTAACATTTGACTTCCTAGACATGCTTACCAAGGAAGTCCTAGCACAGTTCACTAAAGAGGCAGAGAATAGACTGGGGTGCAGCCCATCGCTCTTGCTGCGTGCCCAGTTAACAAGCCATGTTAGGATCTTGGTTAGCCAAGACTCCTGTCAGGGGTTCCCTTAGGGGAAACAGTGTGCCATGTGCCTACAGCCTCCCACATGGGCTAGGCAGGCAGAGATCCAGAGGTGATCTTCCACAACTATATAAAAAAGCCCACGGGAGAGGGGAGAGGGAGACAGAGGGGGGAAAAAAAACAGGAAAAAATGCCCTTCTCTTCTATCCAAACAATTTTCAACTAACCACCATGTGCTTACAACAGTCACTGATTTTAACAGCTACATTCTCTCAAATTGTTAGGTCACCATTTAAAAAGATAGAATTAATTGAAATATCTCAGGAATATTAATTCTATACTGTTGGGCTGATTAGTTCATACCTTAATGCTAATGAAGGAATGTCAACAATTTGTATTAACATCACTAACACGTGAGAATATCTTCTCAATTTGTCAAAATCAAAAGAAATTAAATTCTTCCTTCATTTGGTACCTTACTGTTCATTTACTCATTTCCTTATTTGAAAACCAGAGACACAAAGAGACAGACAGAAGAGAAACTGACAGAGAGCTATCTGCAGCTCCTCATCCATTGGTTCACTCTCCAGTTGCCCAAAGGTGTTGGAACTGTGCCAGACTAAAGACAGGACCAAAAATCTCGATATAGCAGCTTCCTATGGATGGCTGGAACTCCAAAACCTGAGCCATTACCACTGCTCCCCAAGGTCTGCTTTGGCAGAAAATAAACCCAGATACTCTGCGGACTACACAAATGCCAGTTCCCACAAATGTAATGCTCTTTGACATACACAATTGAATGTCTTGTAACTGGGGATGAATTTCATACCTGCCTCCAGCTCTCAACCCCTACTTGTTACTAAAGCACTTCCCCGAAAGCACCAGCTGATTGGGTGCCTGGCACCCATGTGCTAGACCTGGATGAGATCATCAGCTCTCAGCTTCAGCAGGACCCAGTACCCGCTGCTGACAGCACAAGGGCATGGCAGGGTGTGGACGCAGTGAGTGAACCAGTGGATGCCGATGCTTGTGCTCACTTTCCCACCGTCTTTTTTCCTCCCTCTTATAAACAGATACGAAAATAAAATTTCATGACAATCGTTTTAGCTGAAATATCTGCATAATTATTTGGATGGTATTTATAAAATTAAGTACTTATTTACAAGTTCATTTGATGTAATGGCATTAGGCAATGGACCTGGAATAATGATGTCACTATTGATTCTTAGGCTCTGTGCTCCAACAATGCCTTACAAAGGCACTATTTTTTTTTCCAGAAATAATGATTATGTGATGCTAAGGAATATCTGGCTTTATTTTCTCCAAGATATTTAGACGTCATTAGTGATGAATTTTTGTGAAGCTATGTGATCTTGAGATAGTCATGTAAATGTGGTCAAACTCTTATATTAGAAATTGCCAAGAGAAAATTCAATAATCTGCAGCTCCTGCTCTATAGGTTAATAATGCCAAGAACATTTTTTTGCTTGTTGTTTCCCTTAGACCCATGATGGCTAAAAAGATTTTTATGTTTCTTTTCTTCATATATCTTGAGTTGTTCTACCTGTATTCTCTGCTTTTACATTTCGTACTGCTGGTATGACATGTTAGTTTCCTAGGGCTAAAACAACAGAACACCACCAATTGGGTTAAAATAACATAAATGTATTCAATCACATTCTTGAAGCTTGATATCCAAAATCAAGTTTTCAGTAGGTGAATGTTACCCACAAACAGTTTTGAGAAGAAACCTCCCTGCATTGTCTCACTTCTAATGTCCTTGGAAGTTTCATGGCTTCTAGCAGCACCTCTACTCTGAATTGGTGATTCTCAGAGTATTTTCAGTATGACACCTTCAGTGTCCCTGCATTCATAATGTGCTCTCATTTATCTTATAATCAAACCAAACTTTGAATTTTAGCTTTACTCTAATCACTTAGGACCTCATTTTAACTTGATTACATCTTCATATACGCTTTTCTCAAATAGGGCCATGTTTTGAGGTCCTAAGTAGAAGTAATTTTGAGGGGAAGGGAGACCAATTCACTGTTGAACCAAATACATCACATAGCATGCATTAATCTGGTTTGAGTTTGAATTGTTTGAGAGTGAGCAATTCTTTCACACTAAGCCTAAGTGCCATAGATAAACTAACATAGTAATTTTTATATCACACAATGATTAACCCCTAAATAGAACCCAAATAGATATTCATCTAAATGAATCATATAGGGTGTGTTTTAAATATAGTAGATGGAAAGCATGCCAACTGGTGCTCCCTCTGGGAACCCTATGAACATTAAATAAAGGAAAAGTCATGTAACCAACACGGTAGGATAGAATGTGAAAATGCAGCTGCATAAGAGATAGTAGAATAATCTGGAAAGTTAAAAATAAGTATGAGATCTATTGACTAGTGAAACTAAGAAAGTGAAACATGCAGAGCATGAAGGTAAAGATGAAAAGATGTTTTCACTGGTGAATCAAAAAAAGGTTCAGGCATTGAAGTGGGACACATACAGGAAGACTACAGACGCAAAAATTAAAGAGGTAAAATAAGAGAATTAGTGAGCAAACATATTTAAGGCATAAATCCCCAGGATAAACACTGCTACGCCACACAATGTATGATTACTGCAGCAGGGAAATCCAGAGAAGCAGGATAGGCCAGATAGGCCAAGGATCATAACTGGAAAAAATGACCTTTTTTTTTTTTTAATGCTGGAAGACCTGGAGGAGAGCTCTTTCTCCAAAATCCAGACCCCAAACACCCTGGCACAAACAAGAAAACAAACCTTTAACTTTTCTGATACATACACAGCTTTGCAACTCTTGATTGGTATTTTAGATTGATAGTATTGCCCATAAAGTGAGTTGTATGAAGTACCACCTGCATGCCCCCAGATCACTGCAGTTGAGCTAGATGTATTGGTGGTATTTTACAGATATTACAACCTCAGTACTCAGAAGTCCCCTGCTGCAAAGCATCTATAATTTTTGCCGTTTTCCAGTTTTTTCTACCCTGAGGGAGGAGTCCTTAGGATCCTTGCCCAATGCCACAGATCAGAAAGCAGTGTTATATTCTCCTCTTCGCTTGGAGGAGAGATTATTAAGAAAGTGCCTGGAGCATTAAAGGAAGAGTAATGCAAAGTCTGCAAATGAGTTAGAGTTCAGCTCTGTTTCCTCATTCAACAGAAGACCAGAAGCCATATTCATCCTCCACACAGGCATTGCATTTTTCTCCCTCAAAAGAGAAATGCTCCAGGGAAAATCAATCAAAATACTCATATTTATAACTTTCCAACAGGAAATGCTGCCTTTTACACACTAAACGTAATACTATCATTCAAGAAGTTTTATCTGTGTGCACTGGACATCTAAAATGCTGAAGGTGTCTGTCTTTTAAATCTAAATGAATCACCGAGAGTCAACAGATTCACGAGGAATGTCAAAAAGTAGGGAAACTAGAGAAAAACGTGAGAATTGCAGAGTATGAGAACACTAGAGAACATCTAAATAGTAACCCAGACGCCTCCTTCAATCTTTTCCCAAATGCTCCATTTCTTGAAGGATTGTCCCAGTCACTTTACTAAAAATGATGAAGTGCTTTTTTCCCCCAGCACTTGTCTTCCATTTCACTCTATCCTTTTTGTCTTTCCACAGTAAACAGTCTCTGTTATACTATATGAGCCAATGGTTACAATCTAATTCATCATATCTATTATTTATGACCATTGTATTTCAACTGTAAGCTCTAAAAGGGCACCGGGTTTTGTTTATTTAGTAATAATTTATCTCAAATATCCAGAGCAGTGTCCTGCACTTTGAGACATTAGACAGTAGCAATTGAATAAGTAGTTTGTTATTTGTAAAATATAAAGGCAAAAAAAAAGCTAGAAATATCTTAAGAAATTGAAAAGAGTTGCTTCCTACATCTGGATGTGCAGGTGGAAAGAACAAGCCAATTGCTATTACCGGGAAGCCCTGTGTACACTCTCCCTTTTCAGTGGTTTACAAGTATGCCTCACAGAAAAAGTAAAGTGAGTTCTTCAGTAAGAAGAAAAAATGAAACTAATCTTTAGCAGATAGTCTACCAACAAGAACAATGAAGTAAGTCAATGTTTATTTTCTTTTTTATGTTCGACTTTTCATCTGAGGCAATGTGATTCCTGTATCTTTAGTTTACTTTGGGATTTCCTCAGGCACTATATGCTGAAAAATTATTTATATTTACTTCCAACATTCTATGTCTGTGCTCCAATTAAAAACCTCAATTTTGATTTTTATATTAACTGTTCCCATTTCTAAAATCTAATTAAAATTGGTAAAGTTATTCAAGCATTTATCAAAATTCATATGAAATAAACATATTAAAGTAGATCTTTATTTTAGATGATATATATTTTATAACTGGAGTACATTTAGAGAATTGGTGAAATGTCATTGTTATAATTATATTACATTATATATCACAAGTTGTATCACAATTAATTATAATACAAACACTTAATGTTATAACAAGTTTGTTATAACACTGATGCCAAAAGTAAGAAATGCACAAATGAATTTGTAATGCATATATAGGCAGTTTTAATAATCATAATATGCTACTGTGGTCAGATTCTTATCTTTTCCCCGTCATGAATGATTTTCAAAATTTGTTAACCTTCAGTCGTTGTTTGGCCTACCAGTTAAGCTGCCCATCTCCAAAGTCAAAGCAGCGAGGGCCAATTCCAAGCTTCAACTCCTGCTCTAGCTTCCCGGATGCAGCCCTGGAAAACTGTGGCATGGACTCAAACATGCTGGTTTCCCTCTTCATATAAAAGACCTAGGTGTGCTGTGTCTTGTGAGTGCTAACCCAGTTTAGACAGCTACTTCAGGCTGTTAGAAATTGAGTCAGCAGATGAATGCATGTTCTCTCCTTCTCCACAATCTGTGCGTGTCTTTCACCTTGCCACACCTTTCATTCTAAAATTCCAAGAGATAAAGAATTTGGAAACTTTATCAGAAAACAATCACAATTTGAAGAATTTGAAAATGGCAAGCCTAAGAAAAGATGATAATGACTATGTAAACATAGGAAAATAGGGTTCCGAACTGAAGCCACAGTGAGGCTGTTTCAACATGTACCTTTTGGCATTTTTTTTAGAACTTTCTTCCAGTTTGCTTCCCTTATTGTAGTTTTTTTTTTTTGGTGTAATTTTTGAGCTAATGACTTTGTAAATTATATTTTAAAAACATAAAGAAGCTTTCTCTGATAAAGTCAACAAATATTTACTGCCTAGCAGTATGATAGGACATGCTCTTGAATAACCTAAACTCTACACTTCAGAATGTAGAAATAACCACACATGAAACACTTTTTTTAAAAAATGGATATTTATTTGTCTTTAATATAAAGAAACTTTGGATATGCAAAAAAAAAAAAATAGAAATTCAGTCTTGCCAATTCAGCAAAAGTACAATGGCATGGTGGTAGTTGTTTACATAGAAGCTGCCTTACATTGTTGCATGAAATTGTGAATGGGTTTTTTTTTTTCATTTTACTTCTTTTTATTATTATCATTTTTAACACAGTTCCATAGACCCTGGAATTTCACTTATCCCCTCCCCAAATCCCTCCCACCTCACTGAGTTCCTCTATATCATTTCTATAGTATAGATTTTCATACACAGTCATATGTCCATCATTGCCACCATGGACAATGGCAGAAAGTCCCAGCATCTTATTGTCAAGATAGAGTAAACAGTTTCACTGGGAGTCCATCTTGGTCTGGAAGTAGAGATGCATACTGCATTGTATTCTCACATCTGGATATGATAGTCTCTATTACACAGCTAGTATACATCCCCTTAAATGAAAAACTACAAAATAAAATCAACAACAGGAAAAAAAAGAAATAAACAACACCATGAAGTTAAATAACATGCTACAGAATGATTAATGTTTCACTGAAGAAATGAAAAAGAAAATCAGGGACCTTCTTGAAGAAAATGATGCTACTTGTGTGATCTATGAGTCATTGAAGAATTTAATCAGAGTTTTGAAGAGATGAAACTAACAAAAAAATCAAAATCCATGAGATATAGTTTCCACTGATCTTTGTTGGTGAAATGTGTCTCCTGTAGGCAATAAGTGAGTTTTTATTTTTTAATCCAATCTAGTAATCTATGACAGTTGATTGATGAGTTTAAGACTTTTAGATTTAGAGTTAATACAAATAGGTGGTAATTTGGCTCTCTCATTTTAGCAATGGGTTGTTCATTGATTTAGTCTTCTGTTATTTTACTGGGATGTTCTCATTTGTCTTTAGTTTTGATAGGCACTATTCCTTTTCTCTGTCAAGAGAACATCTATAAGTATCATTTGTAGGGCAGGTTTGGAAAAGGTATATTCTTTTTTTTTATTTTATTTTGCATTAGTCAAATTAATATTTAGTCACATAAGTAAACATACATACATTTTCTGCGTCCAATGTTGAAACATCTTTTTTTTGAATTTTGAATTGTGAGGTACAATTTTGCATAGGCTGGGATTCCCCTCCCCCCCAAAATCCCACTTCCGTCAGATTTTTCCCATTTTGTTACAATAGTGTAGTCCTTCATAAGGAATTATAATTCTATCAGTCTCTTATTTAAGTGTACCCCGACATTGTTGGTACAATGTCAGACAGTCCAGCATCTCATTGTCTACACATGTCCAACAGTTTCATTGAGAATCCATCTTTTGTCTGGATGCAGGGATGCATGTTCCATTATACCTTCACTTCTGTATATGATAGACCCCAGTACTCCATCACTATACTTATCATAACTGAGAAGCCATGAAACAAGGTCAACAATTGGTATGAGTTAGAACAGCCACAACAACAACAACAACATCAACAAATTATAGTACCATGAAAAAGAAGAAAAAAAGTGCCACTGAATAACCGACACATGAGTGATAAAAAGGGAACACAGAATTCTCTTGGGAAAAATGATGCCATCGTATAATTCATGAGCCCATGATGAATTTGAATAGAGAAAAGAGATTATTTGGAATGGAGCCAAACTGAAACAAAAAACATCAAAACACATGGGATACAGCCAAAAAAGCAAACAAAGATCAAAAAACAGTATGGATTGGACTGTTGGAGTTACACTTTCCATGCTGATTTCCTTATATAAGAGAATATATGGTATTTGTTCTTTTGTGATTGACTCATTTCACTGAGCATAATGGTCTCTAGCTGGAACCACCTAGTTGTAAATAGTATAATTTCATTCTTCTTAATAGTTCAATAATATTCCATGGAGTAGATGTACCACAGTTTCTTTAACCACTCTTCTTTGGACACACATCTGGATTGTTTCCATGTCTTTGTTATTGTAGATTTTGCTGCTACAAATATAGGATTACAGATCCCCTTCTCACATGCAGATTTCACTTCTATTGGGTGTATTCCTAGGAGCAGAATAGCTGGGTCATATGGCAGATTTATTTGCAATTTTCCAAGCGCTCTCCGTACTGATTTCCACAGTGGTTGTATTAGCCTACACTCCCACCAGCAGTGAAGGTGGGTGCCTTTCTCCCACATCCACACCAGCAGATGTTGTTAGTTGAGTTCTGAATGTATGCCAGTCTCACTGGAGTTAGGTGATACATCAACATGGTTTTCATTTGTATCTCTCTTATGGCTAAGGAGCCTGAGCATCTTTTTCTATGGCTATTAGCCATTTGAATCTTTTTTTTTTTTCTCTCTCTCTCTCCCTAGGTTTCTGAAGCTCTTTGTAAATTCTGGATATTAGTTCCCTATCACTTGTATAGTATGCAAAAATTGTCTCCCATTCTGTTGGTTGCTTCTTCACTTTGTGAATTGTTTTCTTTGCTGTACAGAAGCTTTCTAGTTTGATGTAGTCCCATTTGTTCATTTTGGCTTTGACTGCCTGTGCTTTTGGCATCTTTTGTAAGAAGTCTTTCCCTGTTCCTATAGCTTGGAGTGTGCTTCCTATGTTTTCCTTTAATAGTTTAATGATTTCTGGGTGTAGATTTAGGTTATTGATCCATTTAGAGCTGATTTTTCATATAATGTGACAGGTGTGGGTCTTGCTCCTTAATTCTGCAAGCTGATATCCAGTTGTCCCAACAGCATTTGTTGAATAAACCCAGATTTTTGCCTGGATTGTTTTCAGTTTTCTTGTCAAAGATTAGTTGACTATACATGTGTTGGATCCTTTCTAGTGTTTCTATTCTGTTTCACTGGTCTTCTTTGTTTCTGTACCAGTACCAGACTGTTTTGATAACCACTGCTCTTTAGTATGTGTTGATGTCTGGAATTGTGATTCCTCCAGCTTGATTTCTATTTTTCAGGATAGCTTTAGCTATTCATGGTCTTTTGTGATTCCAGATGAACTTTTGTATCTATTTCTGAGAAGAATGTTGTTGGGATTTTGATTGGGATTGCATTGAATGTGTATATTGCTTTTGGAAATATGGTCATTTTGATAATGCTGATCCTGCCAATCCAGGAACATGGTAAGGTTCTCCATTTCTCAAGGTCTTTTTCAATTTCCTTTTAAATGATGTATACTTTTCATCATAGGGGTCTTTCACATATTCAGTTAGCTTAATTCCTAGGCATGTAAGATTCCTCTCCTCTATTTTAAAGGGGACTGTACTTAAAATTTCTTTCTCATTCATGGAATTATTTTCATACACGAGTGCCATTGATATGTGTTCATTAATTTTGTATCCTGCTACTCTGCAAAAGTCTCTTATGAGTTCCAATAGTCTCTTGACTTAATCTTTCGGTTATCCCATGTAGAGAATCAAATAGCATATTCTTTTAACTTTTTTTGTGGAAGAATTTTATTTCATTTTCAAAGACAAAAAAAAGCTTTGCTGGATATGTTATCCAGGCAGACAATTTTTGCTTTTAGAATCTGGAATATGTCACTGCATTCACTTCTGGCCTACAGAGTTTCCTGTGAGAGGTGACCTGTGAGTTTGGCATTCCTTTATATGTCAGTTGATTTTTTTTTTAACGTGCTCATGTAAGGATCTTTTCCTTATGTTTGATTGAATAGAGCTTGATTATCATGTGCCGTGGTGAAGATCACTTTTGATCAAGCCTGTTGGGAGTTCTGTGCCCCTCCTGCATGTCTTTTCCCAATTCTCTCCCTAGATTAGGGAACTTTTCCCTTACTATTTCATTAAATATATTTTTAAACTCTTCATCTTCTGGAGCACCCATAACTCTCATATTTGGCCTTTTATTAGTGTCTTTCAATTCTTGCATAATTTTTTCAGCTTCATCCAGCTCTGCTTCCAGCTTTTTGTTTTTTTTTTTCCCCTGGTGACAGGAAGTATCTTCTAACTTTGATATTCTTTCTTCTGTCTCCTTCATTCTGTTTTGGAGACTCTCCACTGTACTTTTAATTTGTCCCACTATATTCATTTTTGATATATCAGCTCTAATACGATTTATTTCCTGTGTGATATTCTTTAAATTCCTTGAATGCCTGCTTTATGTGCTTATTTTGATAAGAAGTTTTATGACAAGTGTTTTGAAATCTGTATCCCCCGTTTTCTCGTCTTTCTCAATTAACTCTGAGGTTGGGCCACGGCTTTGCTCCTTTGCAGGGGAGTGTTCAGTAATATTCACTGTGTCTTTGTCTCTTCTTTTGCTCTTAGTCATTGTACTTCTAGTTATCAGATTCTTCTCCTTGGGGTTTCAAAGCTGTTTCTAAGCTGTGTCACCCACAGGTCTCAGTTTGATTTTAGTTATTGCAGTTGGTGTACATCTCTTTGTTTGCAATCACTTGTGCCACTTCCTCAAGCAAGTTCCAGATCTGGGTTCTTATCTTTGGTTTCTACCATGATCTCCATATCCCCAGCTCCTGGCTCACCAGTCTCCACCTCCTGTGATACCATGCTGAGGCCACACCATTGTCTGTACAACCTTTCTCCCACTTCTGGTTCAAGCAGTTCCCAGGATTAGGGAGAAACTGTTTGTCCTTTATAGCTAGTGTATTGTTGGTGGTAATCTTGCCAGAACCTGTTAACCCTTGGGTCTGTGGGCCACATGGACCTATTTTGACCCATATGATGACAAAGTCAGTATTTTTTTTTCCTGTGGGACCATTGCAATACACTGAGCTAAGGGAGTTCTTGTCAAGCTCAGTGCATGTGCAGCACACTGTTGTCCCTGCAGTCATAATTCTTTGCCATACTGTACAAAATGGCACCTCATGTGCCACTACTAGAGTTCTTGATCTACTGGCCATCAGGTCTAAAGGCTACCCAGACCTATCTTGAGTGAAACCTATAGTATGCCATGTTGCTGCAGTTCACTGAGCCAGAAATGAGTTTATTCCCAGCTCCGTGCATGTGCAGTACTGTCCATAATCCCTGACTTCTTATACGAAATGGCACCTGATTTGGCTCTAGGGGGCAGACTGTGTTGTGAAATCCACCCTGTTCCTGCACTGCCTATCTGGTTCTGCTGCTGTGTCTCTGCTCCTGGTCAAATCAAACAGATCAGCAGGATGGGTAATTCTTTGTCTGGGTTCACCTCCTGAGCTCCCCAGGTGAAAGTCCCTTACCACCTTGTTGCTGGTGGAGTTTCCACTGCCAGTGCAATTCAGATGCTGCTCCCTGAATGCTGCTGAGGTATTTTTCTCCTAGGGGTTTCAAAGCTGTTTCCAAGCTGTGTCACCCACAGGTCTCAGTTTGATTTTAGTTATTGCAGTTGGTGTACATCTCTTTGTTTGCAATCACTTGTGCCACTCCCTCAAGCAAGTTCCAGATCTGGGTTCTGGAGAAAAATACTGTAACACCACACCATTGTGTCTGCTGCTTTCCTGTATCTGTCAGTCCCCAGGTACCCCTCTGCAGTTGTTCTGCCCTCTCCTTTTTCCTAGAATGTGTCCTCTTTGCTTCACACTGTCTATTATTTCTGTCTGTTCAAACACATCCTCACCTTATTCTGCCATCTTGATTCTCTGTGGATGATTCTTTTAAAGTAAAAAAAAAAAAAAAAGAAATCATGAAAGGTGCATGAAACCCACATCGGAAGTAAACAAGATAGGAAAAAAAAAAGTGATGGGACTCAATAGAAGAATAGCAAAGACAGAGAGACAAAATCAATGGAAGAACCAAGACCACAATATGATTTGCTCTTGATTACTGAAACATAGAATGGAAGACAGGACATAAGGAAGGATAAGCAACCAGGAATCCACTTACAGCACTTTCTCTTTGTTATGTAAATTGAACCAACTTTGTTCTGTATCACTACCTGTACTTCTGGGCATGAATTTTAATAAGCTGTTTGACAAGGGTCAAAGTGAAACAGATGACTTTTGTCAAAGAGCTGTATATGAATTGCAACAGTATTCATGGCATGGGGACAGGTTGCCATAATACGGACATCACTCTTACTAGAATCTTCCAATTTTTTAAGAGAACATAGCCAAGAAATCATGGTCAATAAGATCTAATGGAAATTCCATGTTAATATTTTCGGAAAAAAAATGGAACCAAGAAGAATCGTTCCTAGCAGTTCAGTAAAATGCATACATTTTGATGACCTCCAGAACACATTGTTTGCTCTAATTAAATAGATTATCCATAATTATTGTATAATCAATACCAAGACATTGTGTTATAATTTATCAACTTGCTAAAAATGAGTTTTCCACTATTGTCATGAAAGAATAATGTAAGCTAACCAGGTCTTTAATAGTGAATGAATCAGAAAACCAAATAAAAAGGAGCCTGTTTTTTCCTAGATTCTGCCTGGCATTAATGATATTTCTTTGGTATTCACAAGTGTAGGGATTTGCTAAACTTGGCACATCTCTTACAAATGAAAAGGTTGGTTGTAAGGTTACCTGTGCAGCATTTTTGGTCTTATACGTGATTGATAATCCCATGAGTAATGCAATAAATTTCATAGAAGATAAGTGTTCTATCCGACAAATCCTACTTCTCAAGTCTATTAAAACATGGAGACAATTTATATTCATGTTCCAACAAAAGTAAGAAAGTGGGCCCAGCACGGTAGCCTTAAGCAGCTAAGGTCCTCACATTGCACGCACCAGGATTCCATATGGGCACCAGTTCTAATTCCAGCAGCTCTACTTCCCATCCAGTTCTCTGATTGTAGCCTGAGAAAGCAGTTGACAACAGCCCAAAACCTCGGGACCCTCCACCTGCACGGGAGACTTGGAAGAAGATCCTGGCTCCTGGCTTCGGATAGGCACAGCTTTGACTCTTGGCACCATTTGCGGAGTGAATTAATGGATGAAACATTTTTCCATCTGTGCTCCTCTCTGTATATTTGACTTTCCAATAAAAATATAATAAATCTTTATAAAAGGTAAGAAAGCAACTGTATATAAATACATAACAGACATAAAAGATGAATGAATAAGTAGTTTGATCAATTTCCTCAAAATCCACAAGATAACAAATTTCCACTGCTATACTCCCTATGGATTAAAACAAGTAGTCCAATTCCATACCACCATCTGTATAATGCACCTTGACAAGTATGAAACACTGTAGGAACTCTTCACTGTCATATAAGTAAGCTGTATCTCAATAGACACAGTTCCTTCAAACAAAGTTCATAACAAATTCTGCTTTATTTTTTAAGATTTATTTATTTTTATTGGAAAGGTAGATGTATAGAGAGGAGAAGAGACAGAGAGGAAGATCTTCCATCCGTTGATTCACTCCCCAAGTGACGGCAATGGCTGGAGCTGAGCCAATCTGAAGCAGGAGCCAGGAGCTCTATGGAGTATCCCTCACAGGTGGAACATCCCAAGGCTTTGGGCTATCCTCAACTGCTTTTCCAGGCCACAGGCAGGAAGTTGGGATGGGAAGCGGAGCTGAACCAGTGACCATATGGGATCCCAGCACATTCAAGGCAAGGACTCTAACCATTATGCTATCGTGCCGGGCCCACAAATTCTGCTTTGACAGGCCTATGACACTGAAATTTAATATGTCCTTTAAAATGACTTATCATGTGGTCTAAAGGAAAAAAAAAATGAAGTGTGTAATTCTAAGCTATATTTTAAATAATATATAGAAGGTTATTTGATTGAATAATTTAGAATTAATCACAATCATTTTAAACCAGAAATCTCTGTATTTATTGAGTCCAAATTCCTGCCATAACCTGTTTTAAACACTATAGAGACAGGATGAACAGTGTTGACATACTGTTGATATCTTGATGAGTTCACAATGTATTAAGAAATGAGGGTTATTCACTCACAAAACAAAAAATTACATAGTTAGGGTTAAGTTCTACAAACTCTCAGATTCCATTTACAATTCCAGTAATTCAACTTATGAGGGCTCCATTCTCATGACTTCATTATAACCTTCTACTGTCATCGTATTGGAAGGAAAGTTTCAACACAAGGATTTTTTGTGGATTCAAACATTTCGTCCACTGCAATCAGAATAAAAAAACTTATATAATGAAATGTCATCTAGCCAGCGACAATGAGGAGGAAGTAAAGTTATCTAAAGAGAGCACTCAGAATATTGAAAGCCCCAAGGCAAGAAGTTTGAAGCTTGTGATATTAGAACACATTGTTCAGGATCAGAAGAACACATGGCACAAGTCACTGATGTCACCATTTTCTGATTAACCCAAATAGATTGATGGGCATTTAGTTAGTTGCTGATTAAGATGTCCATGTCCCTTTTGCAAGTGGCTGAATTCAATACCCAGTTCTAGACTCTCACTACTGTCCTGCTAATGCAGACTGTTCCACGGACAACAGTGATGAGAAGTGATTAGATTTCCTCCACTCACAGGGGACACCTAAATTACAATCCTCGCCCTGGATTCAATTCTTCCTGGGTTCTTGAAAGAATTTGAAAAGTTAATTAGCAGATGGAACAATCATTCTTTCCCTCCACTTCCCACAACTAATAAACTTATTTTTTCTTAAACTAAAAACTCAAAATAGACACCATAGAGTTTGTCTTGCCTATGTGAAGCTTCCTTTTTATTAAATAAAAATAATGTATTTACTTAGTTGAGAATGGAGGTCATAGTTAAGGAGGAGCAAGAGGGGTAGGAAAGAAATTCACTTATGCATTTAATCCCCAGGTGGCCCAAATGTCCTAAATGACATTGGGTTGGGCCAAGGAGCTTCATACAGGTCGCCCAGATGGATGACAAGGATCCAAGTACTTGGACCATCCATCACTGCTTTTCCCAAGCTCTTAGTGGGCAGCTTGATAAGAAGTAAAGAATCCAGGACACAAACCAGCATCTATATGAATGCTGGCACTCCAGATGGAAGCTTTAACCACTATTCTACATACAGGCCCCTCTGTTCAAAATGAGAGAAATAATCTAGGACAATATACAAATGGGCCCAAATAAGGAAAAAACAATTACAGCCTAAAGATACGGATTTTTTTATCCACATCACTTACTTTTGGATTGGTTAATTCTGTTTTGGGAGTTTATCTGTGAACCATTTAATATTTAATACTGTGAAATATTTAGTACCAAGTCATGTCTTCACATACACATACTACTAAGCAATTTCCATTTTCCCAAATCATGCAAGTCATCAGGTATGTCATAAGGCATTGCCACACTTCTGAGATAAAATCACCCATAGCTTGTAACTACTGCTATAAATCAACCTTTCTACATGTTTGGGATTTTATGCATCGATATTGAAATAATAAAATCACATCCATTAGCAAAATTAATACATTACATAGTTGATCAATTAATTTGCAATTATGTTACATTTAATGCACACCTCTCTGTGCCTGCTAGAGACACCGTTAGCTTTCTCACCATCCATAATCCTCATCTGCCAATAGTCATGATCTGCATTATAGTTAGAGTAGAACCTGAAATGATTAGGCTAATAATGAAATTGGCACAGAAACCGTGAAGCTTAGTCAAAGTGAATTAATTAGCAAACACATTTAAGTCTTTCGTATTAAGAAAAATAGACTCCTTTCTATTTCATACTCATTGTAATGGAACATAATTTTTAAGCTGGTGTTGCTGGCAGTATTAAATGACTTCTGGTCTAGTAATATTTTATACATTTTTATTATATACAAATTTATAATGAACTTCTATTGAATAGCTAATAACTTGGCTTCGAGTTATTCAATATGTAAATAATTCAAAAACTTGAGGGAGAAGATGAAATAAATATAGAGAGCCCATTGCTAGGAGAAGTTTCCTCTTCATGCTTGTCTTACCTTCAATAATTCTTACCTTTTTATTCCTATTTAGCATCTTTATTGCTCCTCTACTAATTTGTTTATCATAATCATTGCGACATTACAAAACACTTCAAGTTCTTCTGCAATATTTCATAGCAGTCAATGAAAGTAGCTGTTAAACATGATAATTAAATTCTTTCCTTTAATATTCTTTTCCCATTTAGCCAGTATCTTGCCATATTACAACTTTTGACCCTTTATAAGTATATTCTATCTGTCATGAGCATTAACATGCACGGTAGAAATTAGTTTTAAAAAGTTATGGACCAAATATATGTTTCTGAAAATAAGAAATAAATAATATTAGAAGTCAGAATATATCCAAATTTCTTCATCTGCAAAATGGTATTAGACATTTCATGATATTCCATAGAGGACAAATAGAAAGAAATAATAAAAACCTTGCTCATATTTGTATTTCGTTCAACTCCATTTCTGTACAGTTTAGGTTAATAACATATTTAATTCTGAGCATTAATTACCCAATTTCAAACATTGTTTTTTTCCCATTTTTCAGTCTTTCTATCGTAACAGTGCCATTCTCTCTTTTCATCAAGATTTTAAAAACTGGTGGTTGTCTATTATGCATTTTCTCTCTAATATAGACACCAAGAAATTTAATCATATTCACTATGTGATGTCGAGAACATGCTAGAGAATAGCCATACAGAATTTAAGCTTAATTTAAGAGTAAGAAAAGTACACTCTTAAAACTAAAGCTCTCTGTGAATTAATTTTACCAGATTTCGTACTGCCAACATTCTAAGTTTTCTTAGTCATCCCGTACACATGTACAACTTGATTCTAATCTCTCTGCCTTCAGTTTTCTACTTTTCTTTTTATTCTTCTTGCTAATAAAAAGAAATCTGCTGGAATCCCTGCATAAACCACAGCTAACAGCATCCTAAAAGATTGTTCAAAGCCTTTTCCCTTAAGATTTGATAAATCAAGGACACTCACTGTTATTATTCAGCTTCCATTATTATCAAGAACAAAATAACACAGGCAGGCTTCGTGTGAACGAAGGAGGTTTACTTGAATTCAGAGTTCTACAGGTTCATGATTTCTATCTTGTGATGGCCTCTAGCTGTCACATTGGCGAGTGAAACAAAATAAAGGATCCAGAAATCAATCTACAGTTTACAGCAAAGTTATTCTCAACAAATGTCCCAAGAACATAAAGCGGACAAAGAAGTTTTTCAATGAGTAGTGCTAAGAAGTTTAGACATCTACCTGTAGGATAATTAAAAATGATCCTTCTGATTTACCACATATAAACTCAATAAGGAGTAAAGATTGCCTGCTGGATTCTTTCTTTAGTGGAGAGGTAAGCTTGTGATTATGAAGTAAATTAAAAATATGACTTTGTAAAAATTAGAAGGTATATTCTTGAGGGAGGGAGGTAAATTAGGGTAGGAAACATACCCATAAAATTATACACAAAAGATATTCCATTTATATAAATAAAAATGTTTTAAAATAAGACTTAAATGTATGACTTATAAGTAAGTTCTGATAGAAATTCCCAATAGAAAAAGCTCCAAGACTTAGGTGAGAGAAAAAAACATTTTTGTAAAAACATTTCTAAAGACAACAAAAACCAAACTGAATGGGGTTACCTCAAACTAAAAAGTTACTGAACAACACAGGAAATAATCAACAAAATGAAAATTTTTGACAAAGAACATTTACAAATTATGCAATAGATAAGACTGATGTCTGCTCTATACCTGTAACTATACTCAATAAGAAATAAACAGATTCTAAATGTGGACAAAAACCCAAAATAGAAATTCTCAACAAAAGACATAGATGGACAATGACACTAATCATCAGGAAAATGCATATCAAAACCAAACTGAGATGCCATCTCAGACCTATTAGAATGAATAGTATCATAAAGAAAAAAGATGAGCATTCAGAAGGAATTGAGGAAAGGGAACGCTTTCATTCTTTTGATAGGAAAGAAAATTCGTGCAGAAGAATCTGAACAGCATTAAGATTCCCTGATCTAGATAGATAGGCAGAGATAACATGTATATTATTAGCGATGTATTAATGGAGAACACCAGAGGCCTTGCAGAACTGAATTGTATTATTGCAGCAGGTGGCCATCATCTCGCAGGATGACGTGCCAAAACAAGGAAAGAAGAGTTTCTATATTTTCACAAAAACATAAGCAATGAGTGGGAAAACAGGGACAAAGGGCACAGATGAGCCTAGTTTTCACAAGTTCAACCTATAACAGCTCCAAGCAAAGGGTAAGTAAATAGCTCTCCTTTGGGAATAAAAGAAATAGGCAACATTCCAAGGGACAACAAAATATCAGACTCTGGGGTCAGGTCTTTGCATGACTCCAGACCTATGTACAACCTTACATGTACACAGGGTGCCCTCTGCTTTATGCCTCTCCTACAGTGTCTGCCAGGCATCCATATCATATTTATCTAAAGGAACTGAATAATGGAGGCAGGAATACCAAGAAGTGAAAATACACTGTAATATGCACCTTTACTCCTGAACGAAAGATGGACTCTCAATGAAACTCTTATGTACATCTTGACAGTAGAATGATGAATTTTCTACCATTGTCTATACTATACACTTGAATAGAAATGTTACACTTAAATAGAAGAATGATAGACTTGCGACTGTTGCTGAAGGACTATGCTATTGTTATAATATAGGGAACAACAGTGGGGACAGGGTGAGAAAAAGAGGGAGGAAGGGAAATCCCTGAGTCTAAAGAACTGTATCATGAAAAATAAAATAAATGGAATTACACATTATCTAGTATTTTTTTTACTGGATATATACCTAAAGGAATTGAAATCATGATGTCAAAGATACATTTACTCTACTGTTTCACTACCATTTTAAAAAGGCAATATATGATGAATAGATTTTTTACATGGAATATTTATCCACATTGAAATAATATTATTCTATAGAAACAAGAAATCTCTCTTACCCATACAATATGAATAAACCAAAACACACCACATTAAGTGAAGTAAGACAGGCACAGACAGATGTATGCTTTATAATAATACTTATATGTGGGATCTGAAGATTGAGCCCATAGAAGCAGAGAGTAGAATGGTGGTTAGCAGATGACTTGAAAAAGAGATAGAAAAGAAAGGAGAGATTTAGTCTAGTGGGTACAAAGTGATAGTCAAATGAAGAAGGAAATGAATTATTCTCTTACTTGTAAAAAAAAAAAGTCCCACTTCCCAGAGCAGAGTACTTGAATTCAGCTGCCAGATGTTTCTCTTGACTCCAAACTCCCAGCAGTTCAGACTAAGGAAAGCAGTGGTCATGACTGAAGATATTGTGTCCAGATCACAGACATGGGAGACACATAGATTGAGTTCCTAGCTGCAGGAATCAAATGAGACACTGCTCCGGCTATTAAAACAACTGTGAAGCAAAGCACACAACCACATTTCTCTCTCCATCCCTGTCTCAGTCCTTTCACTCTGTCCTTACCACCTTCTCCAGTACCCTCCCAAGCAAGTAAAAACAAGTGTTGTCAATTTCTGTTTAATAACAGGAATACGTTCTGGTATCCTATTGCAGAGTAGGTTGGCTACAGTTAACAGTGTTGCAGTATATGTCAAGAGAACCAGAACAAAGTATTTTCATTGTTCTGACTACAAAGAAATTACATGTTTATAAATACATGCTGGTTACCTTGATTGGATACTTAGACAACTACGAGTATCAAGCCACCATATTGTACCCCATAAAAATGTATTATTTGATAATTGAAAACAAAATAGCAAAATCCTTCAGCAACAGACACAAATCCATCATTCTTCTATGTAAGTGTATTATGATATTATAGGCATAGGCAATGGTAGAAAGTCCAGCATCCTTTGTCAAAATATATTTCAGCTTAATTTGTTAAAGATTTATTTTATCTTTATCAGAAAGGCAGATTCAAGGAAAGAAGAAGAGACAGAGACAAAGATCTTCCATCCCCTAGATCACTTTCCTGGTGACCTCAACAGTACTAGTTGAGTTAATCTGAAGCCAGATCTTACATGTGGGTGCAGAGTCCCAAGTCTTTGGGCCATCCTGTACTGCTTTCCCAGGCCATAAGCATGGAGCCACAGGGGAAGTGCAGTAGCCTGGATATGAGTCCAATGTGTGCAGGGTTAGGATTTAGCCACTAGGATGTCACGCTAGTCCACTTAACCGTGTCACTTTAATAATGTAGGGGAAAACAATGTAGGAAAGAGTAAATGGAAGGGGGGTGGAAGAAGAAATCCCTAAGCCTAAGAACTCCCTAAGAACTGTATCACAAAATATTTAATGATTGGAAAAAAATAGAAACATAAAGCATAGGTAAAATTTCCTTCCCAGTCATTAACATTGAAGTTTTCTTTTAATACATCTTCTAGATGTTTAAAAGGTGGGCAGAAAAGAATGTTTGAGAGGCAAAAGAATAGCACACATTCACTCTGCATGAACCCAACATCAAACAGAAAATTTCCGTGAAGCACATTGGATTTGTATAGGAATGATTCTGGCATCAGGATGTGCCTAAAGATCCAGAGGAGATTAGGGTGGGACTGAAACACACAGGGCAATCTCTAGAAAGCTCCACATTTTATGTTAATGAAGTATATAGTTAGCAATAATAGATGGCCAACTTTTACCTGAAATATTCCTTTGTGATTAACTATTTTTACATGTTTCTGGGGAAATTGCTTGCAGTAACTTCCTGTTTTAATTTATATGTGTGTTGTATGTATTCAATAACTTTTAATAAGTGTAAATAGTTTAACTTGTCTGATTAGAATTTTTGCATAAGCCTTGTTTCTCCTTGATAACTGACACCATGGACGAATTGCTCATTTTGAGATGGTGAGACAAAATTTTGCTACTCTATCATCTTATTCTGTTTCTTGTTGTTTATAACATTTGAAACCATATACCTAACACTGTATTTTCCCTCCTCTTTGTAATTGAAAACTACAATAGTACATATACTTTTTTATTATTTTCTTCTTAAGCATAAACCCTAAGATTGACTGTATTCTTGAGATTAACAGTATTTCTGAATCTTAATAGAGAATAGAGAATATGGGCACATTATGATGAAGTGACAATTTATGAGGAAATGCATGGAAATTGGCAAATAAACTCCTGGCCATGTCATTATCATCCAAAGTCCAAAAGGCTATTAGCAGGAAATACATTTTAACTCAAGAAGAACTGTTTTAGGCAGAAATACATTCTCAAAGTCAATATGCTTACAGGTGCAGAGGTTTGAAAAAAACTATTAAAATCTTATAGGATTCCATTGATTTCATATCTTAATACTAATTGCTTTAGATGTCCTGTCTCCTGAGCTTCTTTACTGTCTTCCAGACCTTCCACATCACTTAGTCTAGGCTTTGCTTTAGGACCCCTGCTATGACAATCAAACGTAATGTAACATTTGTTCAAGTTCATTTCTGCATTGTCTTGATTCATATACGTAAGTCTGAGAGAGAGCAATGGGATAACAAAAGGAAAAAACTGCTTTATTTGAAAAGTCAAAGGCAATCAGAGTCATATTTGAAAAGCCTCTGTCCGCTCCATTCCACATTCTCTCTGCTCCCCAACATAGGTAAGAAGATGAATGCTAAGTAGATCTATGGCAGCAGTCTAAAACTAACTTAAATAGCCAGAATGCCATCTTCATCTCAGCCTCATTGACTGCCCAAAATAGAGGCGAAAGAAGGGAAGGAAATGATTATAGCGTGTGTGTGTGGTGTATATAAATTTCTAAGTTAAGATGATGCATTGTTAATTGCAAAGATTTGAGCATATGGTCAACTCAATTATAAAAAAAATCTAATTTGTCAGAAGGTAAAGAGAAATAATGATGGAGCAATTATCCCTCTGAACTTATTTCTTAATTATCCAGGCAAGACTGCTAATGATGTCCATTTCCTAAGTTCCACTGGCAGTGCAATAATTAAAGGTCACAAAAGAACATTTGTCCCAAGGAGACATAAAGTCAAAATGGTAAACTCAGAATATAAACCTGAAGTCTAATATGAGTACAAGTTCATGGTGCAGAACCAACAGTCTAGAAATTTTATAGCCCTTGTGTTAATCATAGGATTTCTTTATTTCATGGCTTTAAACTCTATTAACTTGCCATGATTAGTATTCCAATAACCTGGGCATTCAATGCAAAGCCAAAAATGTGACACATAGGATTGTCTGAGCCCTCATTACCAGAAGTCCTCATTACTAACTAAACAAATGCAAATCTTAAGCTAGGTTATTGTCTGCAGATTTGTTAAAAATTTAATTTCCAGTGCAGTTTTGGCACAGGAAATTAAACTGTCATTGTTTTTTGTTGTTTTTTTTTAAAGATTTGTTTATTTACTTATTTATTTATTTAGGAAATTTAGATATGCAGAGAGGAGGAGAGACAGAGAGGAAAATCTTCCATCTGCTGATTCACTCCCCAAGTTGCCACAATGGAGAGCAGAACTGATCTGAAACCAGGAGCCAGGAGCCTCTTCCAGGTCTCCCACATGTGTTCAGGATCCCAAGGCTTTGGACCATCCTCAACTGCTTTCGCAGGCCACAAGCAGGGAGCTGGATGGGAAGTGAAAATACCAGAACATGAACTGGCACCCATGTGGGATCCTGGCATGTGCAAGGCTAGGACATTAGCCACTAGGCTATTGTGCTGCATCCTAAAATGTCATTTTTGTGCCCACACACCATATGAGAGTACTGGTTTGAATCCCAGCTGCTCTGTTTCCACCCTGTCTTCCTACTACTTCAGCCTGGAATGTAGCAGATGATGGCTCAAGTGCTTAGCTCACTGCCATCCACATGCAGTCCTGGGTGAAGTTCGTGGCTCCTGGTTTCACTTTAGCCCAGTCTTCTGTCATTATTCTCATTCTTAGTCTCTCCATTTGCCTCCCTCTCTTTCCCTCACTTACTTTCTCACTCACCCTCCTGATTTTCTTTTTGCTCTCTCTCTTTGAATTTCAAGAAAACAAGTGAAATAAGATTGGAAGATTTTAATCTTTTCCAAGTACACAGAAAATATCACTGCTATTGAGAAATGCAAAGTTGCTTTCACTTCAAATTTAAGACACATCGTGTTTTATTTTCTTGATGACCCATTGTGAATCACAAAATGTAGGAAACTAAAATTTTTCCATACTGCCTTGATTAGGTTTATTAAATCCAATTAATTCATTTAAATAACACATTATTCAATTTCGTAAGGTTCATTGTGGTAAGTACATACTAATTAGAGTTGTTATCATTTTTCCTTTTGCCTAAATATTTCATCTGCAGTTTTTGTTTGACAGTGCTAAAAAAAAACTGTGAGCAGTTAAGGCTCACAACTGCATTAATTTATTTAAGTTTTTTTAAAAAATATTCCTTTATTCATTTGAATTGTGGAATGATAAAGAAGGAGAGACAGATAGATAAATCTTTCAGCTACTGATTCATTTCACAAATGCTGCACCAGCCACAGTTTGGCTATACTGAAGCCAAGGAATCCAGAACTCCATTTGGGTTTCCCCTGTGGTTATTAGTATTCATCATCTTCTCCCTTCCCAGGTGCATCATTAGGAAGCTGTAGTAGAAGTATAGTGGTACTGAACAAGTCCTCCACTACGGGATATGGGAGGTCCTAGTGGCAGGTTAGATTTTTGTGCCAAAATGCATGCCATGTGACTTAATTTTAAACTAATGCCCAATGGTTTGTATTAGTATGCCTAGGCTGCCATGAAGAAGTATCTTAATTGAATGGTTAAAGGGCTAAATTTTATTTTTTAAGATTTATTCATTTACTTGAAAAGCAAAGTTACAGAAATTGGATGGAGAAATGTTTAATATGCTCGTCTAGCCCCATATGACTGCATTGACTGGGGCTAGACCAAGTCAAAGCCAGAAGCCTGGGCCACTATCCAGGTATACTGTATCGGTGGGAGGGTTCAAGGGTTTGGATTGCTTTCCACTGCTTTACCAGGTACAGTAGTAAGGAGGTGGATCAGAAGTATAACAGCTGGGACTTGAACTAGCATTCATTTGGAATGAGACTATGTAGTAGGCTTAACTTGGAGGACCACCACACCAGCCCGCAGAGTACGTTGCCACAGTTCTGAACACTGAGAGATCCATTGTCAAGGTACTGGCAAGGTGGTTTGCACTCTGAAAGCACATCTAAGAGTTTATGTGCCACCATCATCCAGGTGTGGCTCACATGACCTGTCCTGTGTGAGAATACAGAAGAAAGGGGCACTCTGACATCTTGATTACAAGCATCTTCATCCTGCCAGATGAGGACCCCCACTTTGGACCACATTTTATCTTACTATGTGCCTACAGACTCTAATCTTCAAATCCTTTCACATTGAGTGTTTGGCGATTAATGTATGGACTTCAAGGAATCAGCATTTAGTTGGTAACAAGGAGCTGTTCGAAAATGCGTGTTATCTCACTGTAGATATGAATGGTTACATATGTTGTTGTTCATGGATGTGTATGTGTGTATGTTTGCATGCACATGCATTTCTTCTCTCTGTCAGTTGACAGGACCTAAATAACAATCCCCTCCAGCAGTGTGTAGTAAACTTTCTTCCCATGTCTAGTGTCTAAGGCGTTCTTCAATTAGGGAAATGGGTGGCTTTGGGCTTTTAACTTTATTCACATTTCCTGATAGATTGTGAAGCCACTACAGTAAAGAAGACATGTCCATACTGGAAAAAAAAATCATAGAATACAGATCAGATTAAGTAAAAACTGCAGGTAAAATCAAGCTTGTGATGTATGAATATTGCTAACACATATGCAATCTTACCTTATTCACATACTTATATTAAAACTACATCTACATTTATATAATTACCTTATAAATATACATTATGCACAAACACAAAAATGATCTCATTTGAGATAGAATTTTTGCAACAGAAAGCCTAGAGAGATTAAAAGTGAGAGGAAGAGTTATGTAAATCTATAATTTATTAATTTTCTACCAAAAAGAGACATTTCCTGACCTTTGAAAATGTTAATTAAAATAAACTTTCATCTCAAATTTCCCTTTGGCTAGTAAATCAAGTGGAAGAGACAGTTAAGATGAAAAGTTTAAATACTACGTAAATATTAATGTTTACTACAGTATGTCCCAAATCTAATAAAATGATATTAAAAATAAGTGTAATATGAAACAATCAGATCTTTCAAATAATTATGGAGATTACTGTGTTCTGTTGTCAGTATGTTAAAATCTAATCAAATTTCCTAATTAATTTCCAGGTCAAAGGGTAAAATGCACTGCAGTAATTATTTAAGAGCCAACTTATTTGCACTTCTTTTGGGGATAACTTCCTAAAGGGCATAAAGACCTCAATTTTTTTTATTGTCTGTATTTAATTATAAAGAAAACAGACACAAATTTCCTGTTTAGAAAGATTATCTTCTAAGCGATTCCACAGTTTGTAGACATGTATAAGATTTTTTGTTGTTACTATATAAGTCACCAGTACTCTTGGTTTAATGTAATAACAAGATATTATCTATATTAAAAAACTAATGTGTTTGCTTCAAAAATTATATTGATGCTGTACATCATTTTGTTACATCTCTTCAGAAACTTGTACTAATCGAATTTTAAAAGTAAAAATGTGTTTTGCAGGTGAAAGGAACTAATTATCATATGGTGCTGAGTCATCTTTAGGTCATAAACTATCTTGGTTTTCAAATTTATCTGTGGGAAACACACTGAATGCATTAGATTTCTATGACCACTTCATATTTGAAGCATTTTTTAAAGTTATAAATTCACTATTGTCAAACATTACATTTTACTCTATAAAATATAAACTGCTTAGCACACATACAAAGTACCTCTTAATCACTGGAGTGAATGATACTACAATGCTCATCTCTGTGTGCTGTGGTTTGAATATGTCCTACCAAAATTCACATTGTAGAAAATGAATCCACAGATCTGTGTGTTAGTAATGTATGTAAGTGGAATCTTTGAGATCTAATTATGGGTGATGTGGTCATGAATGTGGAAAAAGAGGGTGAATGGACATTTTTGAAAGGAGAGGCAAAATATCCATTGACTTACATATAGCATGTCATGTCTTATTGTCAGACAATAATAAATTAGAAATACTTCAACTCTATTACAATTCACAGTAAAAGAAAAAATCATGCTATTTGATAATTTTCTTTCTTATATATTTCCTCAAATTTTATGTCACATGCACAGGTTAACCACAGGGGAGACCTAAGACAAATTATTGATGTGGAAAAACATGTTGTTTTCATTTTATTTCTTCCTTTTTTAACTTATTTGAGAAAGAGAAGTAGAGGGAGAGGGTAAGAGTAAGAGAGTTAGTGGAAGGCAGAGAGAGAGAGAGAGAAAGCCAAGTGCTCATCTGCTTGTTTAGTCTGCAAAGGCAGGGCTGGCCAGGCTGTCACTGAAAGTTAGAAACTGAACCAGCTCATGTGGGTGACAGGAATCCAACTACTTGAGCCATTACTGGTGTTTCCCAGAGTCTTTATCAGCAGGAATTTGGATTCAGGAACCAAAAGTGACTGATAAAATAACTTAGGTACTACACAGTATGGATAATAAGCATCTCAACTACTAGATTAAAATTCCCACTTCGTTGTAAAATTTTAATTTAAGGAGAAGCTCAGAGAACAAAAGCTTCACATTTACAGATAGATGAGACACCCACTGTTCAGCTTTGTCACTCCCCAAATAACCTCTACGTCTAGGGCTTAATTCATAGGAGGAGCTAGGAGCCAGAAGCAGTCACAGTCTGTCACATGAGTGCAGGGACCCACTTACTTGATTCATCACCGATGCCTTCTAGGTCTACACTTTCTGATTCAGGACCAAAACTGGGAACTAAACCCACATACTAATAAAAGCCAGTATTCTAACTACCAAGTGAAACTTCAGCCACAGTAAGTGCATGGTTTGAAAATATTTATTATAGGAGTTGCATAGGGAAAAGTTTATATTAAAATGTCCAAAAAAGCACCAGATTAAATATAGAATGACTATTGATGAAGGTTCAGAATAAAGAAAGATAATGTGATATGTGTGTATACTGAATGTACTCATTTATGTGTATACATGTACTCATGGCATAGCATGATTTAGAAAACATCAACAAGCAAAGTTTCACAGATCAACATGTTTAATGAATGCTTAGAATGTACCTCTAAGAAAGTTTTGAAATAGATTCTTCACTTCTAAGATGTAATGATAAAAACCACATAATTTCATGTAAGATTTCTTTTATGACAGAATGCTGGGAAGGAAAGCCAACAGATTTGTCTGAAATCTTCATTTTTCATGTTTGCTCATGTAAAATTGAATGGCTGAGAAATTGAAATCTTAATAGGAAATCTTGGGCTGCATTTAACTGTTATCGATTCCTACTAAGCAGTCTCACTCTGCCTCCCAGTATTTAGCTTCAGCTTGGAAAGCAGATGGGAAATTTAAAACTGAAAAGAAATGAAAAGTCAAATGCCTTGAAAGGCATCTGAAAGTAAATAAATAGAGTCATTTTCTCTGGTCCACTAACACCTTGCTAGAGAGAGAGGTGTCAAAGTTGTATTCTAAACTACAGTTACCGACTGAATATGAAATACTATTTTAGCTGTGTCTTGGTGTGAAAAACAGATTTATACAAACATGATTCTTTGGACTATCTTCAACACTGGATCTTATCCAATTGACAACTCTCAAAATTACTCTAGATGGTAATCCTCTTAGATATAACTTTGAAAGAGAAAATCTGAGGAGCCATAATATTGTAGGTAAGATGGAATTTAACTTTGAGGATTAGTCATATCCAGCTTAGAACTGGAGAAAAAAGTGACAGGATAATGCCGTTTTTAGAACCTATGGAAGAAAAAACAATTGAAAGGTTTCCCTTGCAATCAATACAGGTAAACAGTGAAGTTTCTTATTGACTAGACAAATAAAAAAGGGAATCATGTGATATTTTATATTACGTATTAAGTATGAAATGGAAGTAAATATTATTTTTATGGATATCAGTGAATGTATCTTTTTCATATGTCAAAGGATGATAGTAATCATATTTGATAGCTATTCCTGTAATGTTGGCTTGATGGCACTTAATGCTTGCAATAAAAAAATGAAGAACTGATATTTCTTGAACTTCTGTTCTGTATCAGATACTATTTTTCATTTTTTCCAAAAGCCATTTGGATGTTAGCAGTTAGTTTAAAATAAAACCAGCATTCAAAGAAATTAAATCTAAATGCTTATATGCCTGGTTAATAATGGAATCAAAACTTGCACACCAGGAACTAAGTGTTCTTTCCATCAGAATGATATTATCTACAATTTTTTAACTTTATCTTTACATTAAAATAAAAAAAAAACTATGCCTGAAGAATTATTAAAAAGTATTGGTTTAAGACATTTATCTTTAAAACCTTAGTTATAGATTTAATGGAGAAACACTTGAAGAAAATGTTAGAGGAACATAACTGAGGCAGTTGTTTTCCACAGAGAGCTAGGGCTAACAAATCACAGTAGTTAATGTTTTTCAAGGCTGATCCCTCTTGGAGGTACTTTGCTGTTAAACTACAAAGATTTTAGGGGAAAAAATATAACTACAGTTTAGAAAAATAGAAGGAGCTTATTTATAACACAGAATTATGATAGAATCAACAAGTTTTAAATAACCATTTAAGCTCTGATGATACAAACTAAAACCAAAAGAACACTCAATTACTCTAGTGCCATTGCTGGAAATAGGAGGATATATAATATGCAAGTTAAAATGAAATCTCTGGAAGAGAATATATTGAAAATCTAGTTCATCACACCAATCTTAGGTATCACTTTAATTAATAAATAATGATGTTGGTTGATTAAATGTTGATAGAGATATTGTATTGATACCAAGAAATCTGGCAGGGAACATCAGTAAGATTATGAAATGGAAGAATTATTGTTCCTGATGCCTGACCTCATTGTGGGACGTCACTAAACCTAACAAATTTAAGCATAGGAAAGAAAAGTACAACTGTTGTTTAATTATCAGTTTCCTTTTCTGTAAACAGGTTGAGCAAGGAAATGTGGTATTCAAAATACTTCAGCATCAACTATTTCCTACCTAGAGTCGACATACTATTGATATACTCACTGTGATAAATTAAATGAGTAGATAAGTATAGGCAGAGGCAAAAGTTACTTTATGGTAGCGAGGAGTCATTTCAAATTTTTCCAGCCTCGGTCTCATTTTTGTTTTTTGCCCATCAAAAATTTTCAAATATGGTTCACTTAATTAAACCAAATGGTCACAAGAAAAACACAGCTGCAGATTTAGAGAGATCGGAGAGTTCTGAGGAACACCTTCTTTCTCTATTTGTTCTATCAGTAGTTACATTCATGCTTCCTTCCTGGCAGTTGGACACTTTTTGTATAAAAGAAAATATAGAGCTAAATTACAGATGTATGCCAAAACTGAAAAGGGAAAGAAATGAGAAGATGTAATTCTGCCTGTGAAAGGTTCATGTGTAGATGGGACATTTCCTCCTGGGAATCATAAGATCTCACAGTAATACAATGAATATACTTCTGATTTATGGTAATTAATTCTAAATGTGGGTTATCTACCACATTGCTCACTATAGAAGATGAATTACACAACTAAATTATCAGGTCTTGGAAGTAAAATTAGCATAACCTTAGCAAAAAAGGGAAGTTTTGTACCTAGTCTTCACATTGAAAGGATAGAGCATCCTGTCTTATTTCACTGCCCAGAGGTCCAATTATAAAAAGGAAATGAAGCAAAGAAGAAACAGCTTTTGTATGTGTTCTTCCATGACATGAGTATTTTTGGTTATCACATCAAGTTTAGGAAAATATTGAGATCCCTTCACTCCATTAATTCTGACCTCAAGGTGAGAGTGGAATGAGAGTAGCTTTTGTGCCATTAGAAAGATTCAGAGTGGGAGTAGAATAGTGTAGTGCAAAATACTGAAAAGGTAAATATGCATAACTCAAATGACAAGTCATTAAAGTGTATTCTTCACAAATATTGGAACTGTCCTCTTTGCCTTCATGTGTCTTTAATATATACATTTTATATGAGCTTTCATCATAATTATTGACAGTTTCATGGTTGTAAAACACATTCTAAAATTCATAATTCTGCTACTTGTAAAGGAAAACAGATAATAACTTGGTGATGTTTGTGTTCTGTTTGACCTGCTTGGTGTTTAAATTTGTCTAAGATGCCAGACTCATTGAATTCAAAGTTATAATGTAATCAATACTTTCCATACAAAACAATAAAATATAGCATTATGTGTAATCATCATCAAATATAGGGTCTGAATGTACACAAATTTAAATATGTAAGAACAAGGAACAATTCTCCCTAAATTTCAAGATTTAGCAGCAAACTGGATTTCAAAATTTACTGTTTTAAAATTTTTTTGGTTATTTATTCTTCATTTGACTTTATTTCCAGAACGGTTAAATTCACTGAAAAATGACAGGAAGATGCTAATTATACCCATATCTTCCATGTTCACTCATGTATAACCTCACACAAACAATATCCCTTACTAGAATGAATATTTTATTCACAGAGAAGTTTACCCTGGCATATTTCTGTCAGCCAGAGCCCATAGACAACACTATGTAGCACACATGGCAATGTACATTCTGCAGCTTTTTAAAAATGTGACATGTGTTCACCTATGCAGCATCACACTTACATACAGTCCTTTGTGCTTCATCCATGTAGCCTTCCACCTAATCCTTGGACACCTCTCATTGTTTTATTATTTCAATAACTTTCCTTTTTCATAACGAATATGACTAAAACCCTACAGTATGTAGCCCCTTCAGATTGACATATTTCATTAGCAGCATGCCTGTAAGCCTACTCCAATTATTTCTATATCCAATCACTCATTTATTTTATAACACAGAATAGTATTTCTCTATTAAATGGTACAAAAGTTTTCCAAATGTGATTGCACCATTTTGCATTTGCACCAAAGGGCATGAGAAGTCCTGCTGATCCTCATATTCAATGATGCTGTTGTGAGTCCATCTGACTCTTAACTGATGTGTAATAGCTGATTGCTGTTTCAATTTGAAATACTTATGACGGAGAAAGACTTTTCATACTCTTATTGTATACGTACATGAATCATTCGGTAAAATATCTCCTCATGTCTTTTGTAATCAGGTTGTTTATTTTTCTATTGTTAAGATTTAAGAGTTGCTTGTATGGAAAACAATACTTCATCAAAGATGTCTGTTGAGAACATATTTTTCCACCCTGTGGCTTATTTTCTCAATCTCTTTACACTGTGCTTCACAGAGTAGAAAATTTGTAACTTTAATGTGCTTGCAACATATCAGTTATTTCTCTTATAAACCCAACTTTAATGTCCTACGTGAAAGATCATCATGTGTCCATGGTCATCTAGATTTTCTTAGGTTTCACACTTCAGTTGTTTGACAGCAGTTCTGCACTTTGCATTTAGATCTATGATCCATTTGGGGTTGATTTTGGGGGTGGGGGTGAAATGTGAGGTCTCTGTCCAGTTTTCCTGATTTTGTTTTTGTTTTTGCATGTTTACGTCCTGGTGTCTCAGGACACCAGTGGTCCGTGTGTAGGCTGTACTCTTCTATCAAAGATCTGTCTCTTCTGTATTTATGAATGTTGGCGTTTGGGCTCTCTGTTTTGTCACATTGATTTCTTTATTCTGTTGACTATCACCACACAGAAGCTTAGAGCCAGTCGTAAAGTTTGGTAGTATAAACCATTCCAAATTGATTCTCCCTCTATGTGGTGCTAGCTATTTTGAGTCTTTCCTCCCCACATAAACTTTGAAATTAATATCCCAGTATCAAAAAACTGCATTGAAATTTCTGCAAAAAAACGCATTTAATCTGTAAGTCAAGTTGGAGAGAACTGTCATATAGCAATTTTAACCGTTCCTATCCAGAAGTGTGAAATAATACCTTCCTCAGTGTTCTGTAGTTATCATTATGAATATCTTGCACATATTTTGTTAGAGTTAACTACTTGATTTGAGGAATATGTTAACCTCAATAATTTGGGGAATATGCTAGCCTCAATGACAAAATTACTTCCCTTTCAAATTCTACTTTTTCTTTAAAGAGGGAAAAGAACCATTTGTGTAGTTATTTGTTTGGAAGACACTTTTACAAAGAAATAAAGGGGTACAGGGGCAGATCTCCCATTTGCTGACTTACTCCACAAATGACCACAATGGCTGGAGCTGGCGCAATATAAAGCCAGTATCTAGGAGATTCTTCCTGGCCTGCAATATGGGTGCAGAGCACTAAGCACCTGCTGCCTTTCCCAGTGCAAGCAGCAGGGAGCTGGATCTGAATTACAACACCAGCAAGTCAAAGACTTTAACTGCCAAATCAGTGCAAGTCCCCTGTTTTTTCTTTGCTGGTATATAGGATTGTTTTTTTTTTTTAAGAAAATGTTTATGTTATTTTTATTGGAAAGAAAGATTTGCAGGGAGGAGAGGAAACAAAGAGGAGATCTTCAGTCTGATGGTTCACTGCCCAAGTGGCTACAATGGCCGGAGCTAGGAGCAGGGAGCCTCTTCCAGGTCTCCCACGTGCAAACAGGGCCCCAAGGCATTGGGCCATCCTTGACTGCTTTCCCAGGACCCAAGCAGGAAGCTGGATGGAAAGTAGGGCTGCCGGGATTAGAACTGGCACCCATATGGGATTCTGACGTGTACAAGGTGAAGACTTTAGCTGCTAGATTACCACTCCATTCCTGGAATTTTTTTATATCAACCATATATCCTGCAATTTTGTTATTATTATATTTAGTCTATAATATATTTAAAATCCATAATTAATATATTTAAAGTCTTGAGCATCTACACAATGGGAAAATGCAGCTATTAAAGAAGAGTGAAGTTGATCTATGTATTTTGCATATTTTTTGAAGTGCAATACCAGGAATTCATTTTTCTATTAAAATGAACGTATGGTATGAAAAAAAAGATGTAAATTGTTAACCTACTACATAAAAACTATCAGGAGAATTGTATAGTGTGCTATTAGGTTTGGTTACTTTAGTGTTAGAAAGTAATAAACAAAGGAAAAATTGAAAACTAAGGAAGATTTTCATTAGTTGTGGCTGGATGTTTGTATATCACGCTCTGGTAAGAAATAAGAAAAATTGTGTTGGCCCCTCAATTTATATGTTAGTAAAATCCATTGCTTAATTATTTTAATTTTAAGTAGAAATGACTCTTGCAGAAGGACCTTTTTCCCAAAAAAAAAAAAAAAAAAAAAAAAACAACCTGTTGGAACAATATTTATGAGCATAATATGTAAAACCTTCTTGGCTCTAATTAAAATTATATATGATTGTATGTGTGTTTGTCTAACAGTGCGGAAAAAGGATTAGCTGCCCTACTACACCCCAAGAATTCATTTAATTTTCAAAATTATACTTTATGATTTATGTTACCCTTCCTTATAAATGAGGAAATGGAAACATAGAGAAGCCCTAAGTTTGACTAACACTTAAACATCTGTGACTTTTGAATGTTTCTGAATGTGCAATCTTATGCAAAGCAACCATTTGTCTTAAGCTGCCTGCTTATGTGGGTGGGATATTTTACCATGTCAATGTTCCTAACCTGTATACACTCCATCATCCTAGAATATACTATTGAATATTTCCATGCATTTTAATAAATTTACTGATACTTTGCTACTTTTCTTCATATAAAAGTAACAAATTCCATGTATTTGACATACACAGCTTTGAGAATAAAATGATACCCCTATTCTCCCTGCCTCTTATACTTTTCTTACTTCCTGTCTTAACTTTGGTTTTTAAAAATTTTTATAATAACCTACTCTCATTTCACTTTACACTAACAAGTTTAATCCTCTACTAAATAAGAAATTCAACAAGTGATATATATGCTAACATTTTAAGGTCAATCCCATTATGAAAACAAATGATCCCATACGGAATCCCATAGCATGGCAAAGTGAGGATTTAGACACTAGGCTATCACTCTAGGCACATAGGTGGTTTTTTTTTTTTGATTGTTATTGTTATTGTTTTTTTTTTTACTAAAAGATATAGTAATTTCTCCCTATTTGGAAGAAAACAATTGGATAGTAATAATAACAAAATTCTAAAGACATCAAAACCCATAAAAAACAATAAATATGTGAAAGATTGAACACATAACTCACAGAATATCATTTTATTTGTCCTCAAATCATAGTATTTTCATTATTGCTTATACAATCATTTGTCATATTTGTACAAACTATGTAATTCTGTGGCAAACAATTAAAATCTTACAAGCACCATTAATGGCCTATATTGTAACACAATGAGTGTTGAAAACATGATTTATTAAAACTTCAGTTAAAGATAATACGTGCTCACTTTGTGATTTTGAAATATTTCCTCCATGTGGTTGTCCTAAAAATATCCTTTCAATGAGAACACATTTAGTACTGAGCTGAGGCTTGGATGAAATGTGCTATTAATATCTCTGAAAGATGTGAGTTCTTAAGAAACACACATATCTGAATTTTAACTGTTTTTGGCAGTTTATAAGGATTAGCTTGAGAACCCACAGCGGTAGTTTCAAAAATGTTGGTGATTTAAAGTAATCAAACATGTCTAGGATATTCTTCAAAGGTTGGTTAAACATCTTATAAAATTCATTAGCAAATCCATCTGGACCAGGGTCTTTTCCAGATGGGAAATTTTCATTACAGCTCATCATTTTTCATGGTTTATTATAGGTGTAGTTTTATTTGGGGAGGGTTGCAGATAAATGTGTACAATAAATAAAGCCACACACTTGTTTAATATTCATTACAGAAATTTTTCTATATACCCACACATAAAATTAAGAAATATATTTCTTATAAATCTGTATTAAACAGACTTTTATTTCTATGATTCTTAGATACATGTATTCAAATTTTAAACAAGTAGGAAAAATGTGGTTATCCAATTTTATGAGCTACATAGTTGTTCCTTTTACTTTGTCAGCTTCATTAATTTTAGCTTCCCGAAAAATGTTAAATTCTTACAAATCAGTATATCAAAACATGTTCACATTCAATTAACTTGCAAAAATAATCAGAAATACATTGAATCAATTATTTGAATATTTTCCCATTTAATTGGATATATATTTTTGAATCCTTATATTAAGCCTGCATCAGCATAGTTACTGAAATAAAAATAACATAGTGTGTAAAGTAGGCTGAATTTCAATTCAGTCTGAAGATCATGGACAGTAAGCCTGTATGCATGCAGTAGTGACCATAGCAGGAGCTTTCAGCTCTCCTTGGAAAAGCTCCAAAAATGGGGAGCTGTTAAAATTTCTCTGGATTATCTGAAGATAATAGGGTACTGCACACATGACTGTCTGCATCATCAGAGACACAGAGTATCAGCCAGTTGGGAATGTGCAATGCTGTGGACTCCGCTTTCCAACCACAGTGAAGTATTGTTTGACCGATTTTCCCCACCTAAATATAGTATTATGGTTTTTCAAAGAATATATCATACACTAATCCCTTACACTATGGAAGAAAACACTGCCAAAAGGGAGATTACACTTTTACAATCTTAGCAACTTTTTCTTAGAAAGCTCCTCCCTGTGAGAACCAAGTAGAGGAAAAAGAAAATCTACAGGTGAAGGCATAAAAGAAGAAACAAATGTGCAGGAAAATTGATAACTTACACAAGCTTCTGGAGGTCACAGGAACCGAATGTGGAATTGCTAGGAGTGAGGAAAGCAGGCGCTAATTGCTGGACTGCTTGTTTCGTCTCTCAGTGGTCCTAGAAGTGACATTGCCATTCACTTAACAAGACTACCACAGTGAAACTGGTTTTGCTTACAACAACAACACCAGGAGTCTCTGTTTTGGTACCTTAACATCCTAAACTAGCTCTTTTCACAGCTGTGACTGAATATAACATATGTAGAATAAATTATGTCTTTAGCTGGCTTCACTTATAATAGGAAAAATAATACTTCCAGAGATCAGCACATTAGATGTTCCTTATCCGAACATGATTAATATCAGCACTCATCAGATATGTTCAAAGACACATTTAAATCAGTGCTCCTGATGAAATTACTAAACAGGACAAAATATGCCACTGATATGCCCTTACTTGGGCTTGAAATGCTTGCTAGGGTCAAGGAACATTAGACAAGGACATTTGGCTAAGCTATAACCTGTTTTCCCTCTAGGGCTGAGCTTATTCTTTTATTATGACAAGGAATTTGTTGTAATCAATTCAGTGGAAGTACTCTCTTCCCCATTTATTTTCTTCTACATAGAGCATAAGGCACGGCTGCTTTACACAGCTCAATCTCCTTCATGGCCTCGGGACATTCTTGTGTAGTAGCAAAATTCTTCCTTTATAGAAATGCACAGATATGCACACGCATCTGCACACACACAGCTGTTCACTCACTGTTGTCAGAAACAATTTATTCTTTAGGGAGGGAAGAGAATAATGAATGCGTGATACTAATTTGCACTTTGAAGAGGACACAGATGGGTCACTTGATTACATAATGAGATTGACCTTGAAACATCAGCATATTTAGGACTAGAATAGACCATATTCCCAGGCATGGCCACAGTTCTCTTAAGCTCCAAATCTATCCTGTTGTTGGGACTCATGTTCTTGACCAAGCAAATCTAAAAAGAATTGGATAACAAAATTCAGAATAACTAAGCATAAGTCCTATGGCTGAAAAATATAAGATCGAAAGAATGGTTTAATTATATTAATGGTGAATCTAGGGATATTTTCAGTTACATATATATATATAAATTCAGTTATCTATATAAATTATGACTCTGAGCCATAATTGAGGGAAAGGCACACACACACACACACACATAAAACCTGTTTTACTTTAGAAGTTTTTGCTCAAGAATGCCCTTTGTTATTAACCTTTTCTCCCTGTGTGAGATTGGTAAAATTGATGATTAAGAAGGGTCACACATAAATGCTTTCCAAATTCAAATTTGAAGAGCATGAAATTTTAATAAGTATTTCCAGGCAAAACAGAGATTTCAATAGTTCAATCAGTTTAAAGAAAGTCTTCATTAACCAAATGAAGTAAGATTGTGGAACTCTTAAGACTTATTTTTGTACAGATTCAATATATACATATATTGAATTTCTCATATACCTGATGATGAATATTATCCATTTTTAAGTTGAATTGTTTCTGTCTAGGAAAATGATAAGCATTTCACTGCAGACACATTCAGTGAACTAAGAAATACTAATTTAGTAATAATGATAACGTTAATATTTATCTGCAAGTTTCATAAAATGTTTGTCTTGATTTAACCCCAAAAATGCCAATTTTAAAATGCCAATTATTATGTTTACACAAACAACAAGTACAAATCAAGAGCAAAAGCAACTTCACTGGGTAAACAACTTTATCAAGTTCTGTCAGGCTAAGGTCAGGAAAGAAAGAGAAAATTTGAACAAAAACTTTATTGGGCATCACCTAAAAATCAAAGGAAGCATAAATGGTGATATCTGGTATAAATAGATTAGCTTCCAAAGGTTCTTTTTAAGTGAGAATTATCTTCAGGTGTCTAATACCTAAAATCTCAATACCTCAACACCTTGCAAAATCTGTCACAATTAAAACAGTGAGAGGAGCTGGAGTATCTACGCAGATCAGTCAAAACAACTTATATAAAAATGTGAACGGCAGAAGGTGTCAGTGAATGCTATACTGATTCTGGTGGGATTTAAAAATATAAACCCAATGTAAAGCATTAAAAGAATTCAATGGGGAAAAATGTCACATAGGAAGCAAACATAATGCCATGGCTAAGGAGAAGGAATGAAAAGGAGATTTAGAGTGTGACAGGAAGAGTGAAGACTTTGTGGAAGAGGTAAGATTTGAATTAATTTGAAGACGTGAGAACATGCTGACAGGAAATGGCATTAAAGGTGAAGGGTAATTTGTTAAGATGAGATACAGGGAAAGAGGTGCAGGATCAGTTCATAAAAGCTGGTTTCCTTTTGTTGGGGTATGAGATCATAAATGGATATAACAGGATATACGACAGGAAAATAGGTTGCTTGCAGATCATAGAAAATTTCAAATGACAGATTGAAAAGCACAAGATTTCTCCTACACATATGGACAAATTTCTAAATGTTTGAAGAATGTTCTTATAAGGAATAAAATAAGGATATTTTGGGCAGAGGTTAACAGAAATGGGTCAAAACTCCTGATAATGTTTAGCATGGAAGGTGAGACCACATTGAAACTTCTGCTTAAGTGAATTGTCAGTAAACAGCTCAGCTACCAATCCATATTGGATCACTAAAAGACATGTTCAAGTTTTTATGCTTGCATAGACACTCTTGTTAACATGCCACATATTTTAAAGACATTTGATATCTGCATTGATTAAAATATTAAACTATTTTCATAGTTCATTTCTGTGCTTTCAAAGAAAGTTGTAGTTGCATTATAAAAACATGACAACTTTCCCTTCTACTTTAAATGGACATTATATTAATAAAAGGTTAAAAATGCACTTTAAGGTTTTGCCAAATAGGTGTATATTTGTATATGTGTGTGCATAGTTAAGTCCTTGTTATTACAGACATATATAATTTTAATATTTACTTTTGCTCCTGTGTGCAATGTAGAGGACACCAAACTTCATTCCTTAGGATCTCAATGATTCGTTAAGACTGCCATCATTCCAAAAGAAATACTGTATTTTATTTTATTTAGGAGTTAGTTCCCAACAATGCAATAATGATTTACTAAGAACATGGAAACCATTTGTGGAAATGACATCTATGTATTAAAAGAACAGCATTTGTATTTCACTCTTAAATGAGTCCAGTCATTTATAATGTGTGCACCAGTTGATATTGTGTATTATAAAATGGGCAAAGCTTGGATTCATATGGGGTGCTGGTTCCTAACTTTTCTGTTCTCCATTGATTTAATTCAGAGTTTGTTGTCTTATAAATCACAGAAGACTCATCTTTGCAAAATACACTTACATTATGATATGCCATTTGTATGTTACTAATGCTGAAAAGATGAGTTACCACCATGGTGTTAGATTGTATAATAAATATTTCACAGTTCCTCTATGAGCTCATCAAATTACAGGGTATTCTGACTCAGAGTTTGGAACTCATGGTCATAGTGATAAGTTTTGAATGCACTCAAGACTTTAAAGTGGCAGGTGACAGGAGTATAGAATGAATAAAGCGTTTTTCAAGGTATAAGGAAGGGGCTTTTGAAATGACAAAAATAAAAGAAGATAGTTTGAACAAGTAAAGTGGGGACCCAAAAAGGTCATCATAAAAATATTTGATATGCAGAGATAATGGGCATATACTCTCTGAAAAAAGGAGAGTAAATGAGGAATTTGGACAAAATAGATTTAATTCTATCTTTCAACTGTATCTTACAATTACACCATGATCAGAAAAATGAAAAATTTGAAGTATCTGAGGTCACATGTACCTATACACTTGTTTCCTGCCACTTGACCATTACAAAAATAGCAGTGGGTTCAGGCAAACACTTTTTGCTCCGTTTAATAATATCTTTAATTCTTCACCAAGTTCAGCTCACTCTGAATGACCAAAGTTATGTTTAGTTCCATCTTGTCGATGAAATATTACTCTCAGACAAAAAAGAAAATTTTGATTAAGAGAAACATGCAGTTTCCCACAGATATTTTCAAAACCAAACAGTATTATTGTTCATACTTAATAGATATTGGACTTTTGCAAGAGTGAACTTTAACTCTCAACTTTATTTTTCCTAGGGAAGGTTAATTTTGTTTTGGTCCTTATCCAAAAGTCTGGTATTAAAGTGTCTCTGCATACCAACCTCTCAGTCTGTTGGGGAAGCCTACATATTAGCATAGATGTGCCCATTTGCAACACGACCCTCAGGGACATTTCGGTTCCACATTTTTTCTCATGGATACTGAAAACTTTTAGAACCTGTGACCGACATTTAATTATCTAATAGTTTGGGAAAACAGACTTACTGTCAATAGAAATTTCCTCTTTAGAAAAACTGCATGCTCTAGCTGTGTTAATTTACTTGTGTGACCAGTCTGTTAACAAAGTACTGCCATGCTGATAAATAATAGAATACAGCAGATGTTTATATTTCAATGGTTATTTATAACGAAAACGTTTGAAGCAAATGTTGTCTGACCACATATATTCCGTAACTTGATTTTTAGAGATTTGAACTGCCCACATTTATTTGAAAATTGTAAGAAGTGTTAACTCAAGCCTTAAATTTCCTTTTTTCTAATACATGGATTCTGTTTAATGTTAGAAACACATATTTAAAGGTTGAGAAGATATTTGATTACAAAAGGTCAAGGCAAAATGCCAACATTTTTAACCAATACATTTCAGCAGACTGTTTATAAAATTTCTCAGTGTTGCATAGCAACAGCCTTTTCAATTATACTTGCAATTCAGATTATAATAATTTAATTAGTGTTTTCTGCTTCATTAAATTGCTACAACCAATATACGTAATGAGCTCAATTCATACCATGGTTTAAACGATACTTTTTCCATGTTGCTGTGCAACTCAGAATATGAACCATATTACTTTCTTTTCAGATGCAACAGAGTGCATTTCCCCTTCAGATGAAATTAAGTCTCTGAACTGTAAGAGTTAATTAGAAATCTGAAGAAGATGGACATACTTTTGAAAGTTACATCATGTTCAGAAAAATTAGAAAGTTCACAGATGGAATTTTTCCCTCTTTGTTTGAAATGAGAAAACAAAAAAAGAAAATACCCCTTCAAGCCTTTATAGCAAAGTTTTAAAAGTTGCTATCATGAAATATTCAGCCAAAAATCAATATGCATTGAAATGTATGATTAATCATTGAAGACTACCTTTTAACTATAATTCATGTTTCTGGGCTTCCTATCAGCATCATAATTTAGAAATCCTCTCTCTCCCTGTTTAAATCTGCTCCTGGAAGGCAGGAAGCACCTTCTACTTGATATGGTCCAAGTGTGATCTTTACCATCCCAAAATCTGGAATAATCATTTATTTCACAGCTTTCCCCGTGTTACTAGATGAAGACACAACAATAAGCCTTGCATCCTCCATTCCTTGCTTCCTCTTTTTCTTGCCATCCATTTAGGCCAAAACACTATCATCTCAAGAACCCATGAGTCCAAAGTGGTTGCTATGATTACATGTAGCTCTGGATACTGCATTCTCTACCCAATGAACAATGAGTGCTTTATATAATATAATTTATATCATCCAATCTCCCTGTCTTCTTTCCTAATTCACTCTGAAATGTGACACTTTAACAATAAGTTATTAAATCCACTTTGTATGTATTTTACTGAGAAGGTTTGTATCTGTGTTTCTAGAAGATATAGAATCGTCTTGTTTAGTTTTCTATGAGTGTTGTTCTTTCCTCTTCAGTTTTTTTGGAAAGTGTTGGAGGATAAACCTTATTTATTTCTAAATATTTTGTAGAATCTACTCATTAAGCCATCAGGTCATAGACTTTTCTTTGATGGTAAATCTTTAGATATAAACTTAGTCACATTAATTACTATTGCTCTAGTCAGTTTTTCTATTACATCATGATTCATTTCTAGCTAATTGCAGGTTTCTGAGAACTAAAACTTCTAGTTAGGTAATATATTGGTGTTAATTGTTCATTGTAGTTTCTTATGAATCATATTTCTGAAGTATCATTTTTAAGTCACGTATTATATTTCACATTTTATTTTTTTTTCTGAATCTTGTTTTCTTCATTGGTATAATTTCAGATTTGCTAATTTTACCTTTTCAAATGAATGAACTCAGCTTCCTTTCTCTTTTCTATTGTGCTTTTAGTTTTTATTTGTGTTCTGTAATTTTAAGAGATTTTTTTATTTGAAAGTCATAGAGAGGGCCTGGCACAATGGCTCAGTGGCTAAATCCTTGGCTTGCAAGCTCCAGGATTCCATATGGCCACCAGTTTATATCCTGTTTGCCACACTTCTCATCCAGCTTCTTGACTGTGGCCTAGGAATGCAGTAGAAGCTCCTGGCTCCTTGCTTCAGATCAGATTAGCTCCGGCTATTGCAGCTACCTTGGGAATGAACAAGCAGATGGAAAATCTTTCTGTAAATCTGAATTTACAATAACGATAAATAAATCCTTTAAAGATGACTTTAAAAAGAAGAAAGTCTGAAAGAGAGAAATAGAAGTGCCCCAACTGTTATTTAACTCCACAAATGTTCACGATAGCAGCCTGCATGTTCCCAGGAGCATGGCACTCCATGTGGGTCTCCCACCTAGATGGCAAGGATATGGGCATTTGGCCCATTTACTACTTTTCCAGGTTCAATAGCAGGGACCTGGATCAGAATTGAATCACAGTGGATTTTAAGATGCTCGTTTGGGATGCCACCATCACAGCCATTGGCTTAACCTACTGTGCTAAAAAACAAAACAAAAACAAAAACAGAACAGCCCATCTGCTCAGAAATTTGCAATGTTTGTCCTAATAACTTGCAACTTTGTTTTTCTGTTGCCTTAAAATGCAATTTTGAAACACTTTCTCTTTTCTTTATGTATATTTTCATTATTATTATAAATTTCCTGTAATTTTTTAATCACATTTTGACAGTTTTGTTTATAATCCTATTTGTGTCACCTTTTTTTTATTATTTACTTTTGATAGATATTTTCTTTGCTGCATTGGTTGTTGTGTAGCATGGTATTGCACTTTCATTGTGTAATTTCCAGTTTCCTCATTATTTATTTGTATGTTTAGTACTATTGTGATTGTAGCAAACACTGGTGTGATTTCAATTTTCTGAAGCTTTCTTAGACTTGTTTTGTGGCCTAACATATTATCTATCCAAGAGAATTTTCGCTGGCCAAATGTACTGTCCTGAAGATTGCTCTGAGTTCACATCAGAAATGTATATCATACATTACCGTTGCAGATGTTGTGCAGATTTCTGCTAAATCTCCTTGGTCTGTGGTATGATTCGAGTTTCACGTTTTCTTTCTGGCTTGTCAGGATGACCTATGCATTCTTCAAACTAGAGTACTCAAGTCCAGACCATTATACTATTTTTCCTCCTGTACATATGTGTGTGTGTGTATAAATTATATTGCTCTGATGTTGGATGCTTTACAAGAACCTGTTTCGATCCTGTTCAAAATTTATCACTTTATCATTATATAATGTCCATTGTCTTTTTTCATAGTTCTTGTCAACTATCTAAAGTCTATCCCATCTGATATACATAAAGATGTAATTTACTCCCTTTTGCTTTTAATTTGCACGGAAAAATCTGTCATTTCAGCTTCTGCATATAGTTAAAATTGAACTGAGTTTCTTGTAGTTAGCATATGCTTTATCCTTTCTTCCCCCTTGTATATCATTTTCTTAGAAAATTTAATCCATTTACATTTAAAGCCAATATTAACAGCTGAAAACTTTTCTGTTACATTATTATTTCTTGGCTCTTTTGTGTATTTTTTCCTGTTTCTTATTTGCTGTCTTACTTTATATTAGGTGATTTTTCTATAGTGATATGTTTTGATATTTTTCTGTTTATTTCTAATACAGGTTTTTGATTTTCAGTTACTGTGACACTGATGTGAAACACTTTAAGGATATAATGGCCTATTTTGAGCTTCTTACATATATTCTTGCGTATAAAAATTGTATGCTTTTATTGTAACCTACACATATTTTATTCCTTTGATGTCACAATGAACATTTTTTATACTGCTTCCATTAACAAATAGCTTGTAGCTATATTTTTTATTAATTTTTACTATTACTATCAATTTACTGTTTATGACTCTTTATATTTACTCTGGTGTTGGAAGTGGTTTTTAAACCATGTTAGAATATTTATTTTATATGAAATATTGAATATTTTTATTTGATCACATATCTACATTTGCCAGTGAGTTTCAGTCTTTCACATAATTTTTTAAATGACTTACTTATCTTTATTGTAAATTCAAATTTACAAAAGATGGAGAGACAGAATAAAATGTCTTCTGTCCTCCGGGTCACTCTCCAAGTGGCTGCAACAGCTAAAGCTGAGCCAATCAGATGTCAGGAGATTCTTCCATGTCTCCCATGTTGGTGCAGGTCCCAAGGCTTTGGATTGTCAAAAACTGCTTTACCAGGCTTCAGAGGCAGGGAGCTATAAAGGAAGTGGGACAGCCAGGCCATGAACCATTAGCCATATGGGATCCTGGTGTTCACAAGGCAAGAATTTCAGCCACTAGGCTACTACACTGGGACTTTTCATGTAGTTCCATGGGCACTAATTAACATCTTTTGGCTTTAATTTGAAAAAAAAAATATCATTTATAGGCAGATGTGGTGATAGTGAACTCTCAGCAGCTATTTATAACTAAGAAAATACTTCTTGTTTACTTATGAACGACAGTCTTAAGTGCTTTCTTTTTGCGGAATTCTTCATTTTTGAAAATTTTGAGTATATGGGTATGTGATGTTGACCTCTTCTGACCTCTGGGTCTTGTTTAAGAATGTAGTAGTCTCATGCAGTAGAGTTGTAAGATATGTCTGCGGCTAGGGGAAGTTTGATTAAGCTATTTTGGTGAAATCTTTTTTGATTTTTACCTGATTGGAGATCTCTAAGCTTCATGTCTCTAGTTGACCATATTTCTATATTTGAAAAGGTTTCAGCCATTTGTTATTTTACATAAGCTTTCTTCCCCTGTATCACTTCTTATTCTTGGACGATATGATATATAATGCTCTCTTGATGGTGTACCACGTATTCCTCATCACCATTTTAAAAAGTTTCATTCGCTTAATGAAATTTCCATGCATTTATTCCTCAATTCCAGAATTATTTTGTTTGTATTTTATTATTTGTATCTCTACTATCCTGAATTATATTATGCTCCAACTCTCTAAGTTTCCCCAAAACAATAATTCTGAGTTGCTAGGCAATTAATATATCTCCAGTTCTTTGGGATTGCTTCTTAGGATATTGTTCCCTTCCTCTGATTGCATCATGTTTCTTTGACTTCTCATGCTCATTGGATATATTGTTTTCTTTACTTTTGAAGAACCCATCATTTCTTTCCAGTTTTACTGACTGATTCCAGAGAAAAACATTATCACTGAACAATAGGATTTCTAACTCTCTCTGACTTTTTCAAATGGATTTTCTTACTCCATACCCCTTATTCCTTCTTTTGTTTTTATTTTGGATTTTATGGTGCAATTCCATAGGGTCTGGGATTCAATCATAAGTTCCCAATCATGGTGGATTTAACTCATGTTATTATAATAGAATAGTCCTTCATGAGGAATATAATTCCATCAGTCTGTTATTTAAGTGTGCCCCAGAATTGCTGTACGATGTCAGGCAGTGACATCCTCCTACTGTCTAGATATGTCCAACAGTTTCTTCAGGAGTCCATCTTCGATTTGAAAGTAGAGATGCATATTGCACTGTATCTTCACATCTGAATATGGCAGTCTCTATTATGCCATCAGTATATATTCCCTTAAATGAGAAGCCACAAAATAAAGTCAACAGCAGGTATAAAGTTAAAGCAAAACAAAAGAAAACCAAAAAACTTATAGCACCATGGAGTCAAAAAACACTTGTCATTGCATTACCAATGCATGGTTAATGGAAAGAAAACACAAAGGCGTCTTAGATAAAATGATGCCACCGTTCAATTTATGAGCCATAAATTAATTCAACATGTGAAAAAGATGGTTCTTAAATCATGTACTTTCCTTAGTCAAGTAAGACATGCCAAATTCTCAGTCTCCTCTTTCTTTGCCATATGATGTTGGCTTCATTTCCTCAAGTCAATGGTACTCTTTCCCAAATCTGCATAGTCCAACTTCCCAACCACATATATTGCTTGGCGATTCTGTTGGCATGGTCATGAATCTAGGAGCCATTCTAGGAGTGAAAAAAGGTAGCATATTGTGGTGCCTGTTGGATGATTGTGGGCGTGGGAGATGTAAACAAATCAGGTATTCAGGAACTCATGGGTGACCTTCTTGATTGAATCCATGGTACAGTCATGCTAGGTCTCTAGCCTCGTCTCTAGCCATCTGCTTGCCTCCCAGTGACTCAGCTATCCTGGTAATCTCAGTATTCTGGGTAGGGTAAGTGATTGATGGAATTTGGGGGCAGAATTTCACTTGACTGTGAGTTCCAGTCAGTCATTCGTGTGTCACTTTCCCTTGGGGAAGAATATAAAATATTATATATATATATATATATATATATATAATATGTAATATGGCTCAACCATAAAAAGAATGAAATTTGTCTTTTGCAACAAAATGAATGCAACTAGAAACCATTATGCTTAGCGAAATAAGCCAGTCGCAAAACACAAATATCATACATTTTCTCTGATATCTGGCAGTTAACAAAGAATAAAAAATGTGTGGGAATGAACTGGACATTTTGGGATATATTTGATCACTTATGGTATTATTGGTAATCCTTGGAAACTGTGGCCCTCCTAAATTCAGTTGTTGAACAATTTGATTAGTGGTAACTTAAGCCTGTGAATAAAGAGGAATTAAAATTAGGTCTTTGCAAAAACTGATGAAATAGAGACATTTGAAGAAGCATGATTTTCTTCTTGAATTGTGCACGGAATACATGAAATATATTCTATGTGTAGTAATAGGATGACTGAATTAGCTGTGGTCAAACTTAATTTCAGTTAGTTAAATTCTATCTATCTTAGTCAATGCTAAAAATTAATTTTACATGTTTTTGAGCAAATATTTTAAGAAGCAGCATTGCATTAAAAACTTGTAAATAAATTTAAGTATTCTATTATCAAAGTTCTTCTGATTTTCTTCAAATCATTGAGTATGTGAGTGATGACATCAAAGATTCACTAAGTTCTATACCAGGGCAATTTTTCACTAACTTGTTGTAAGGCCCATTTCACAGCCTATTTCTTTAAAAAGAGACATATTTTGCACAATTGAGGATAATACTTTAAATATCTGTAACTACTGGGCATGTGAAATGTGACTGACCCAAAATGAAATACACTGTAGGTACAAGTAAAATAAACACCCGATTTTCATACTATGGTGGGGGGAAAGTATCTAAAACATTATGTTAATGATTTTACATTAGTTGCATATTAAACTATTAGTATTTTAAGTACATTGAGTTAAATGTCATATATCATTAAAATTATTCTTGTCTTTTCACTTTTCCTAATGTGTCTAGAAGAACATTTTACATTACATCTGTGACACATTATAAGAGGTATTCAAGAATTTCACGGAAAATGTGCATTATAAAAACCTAAAAGTATCTTTTATTTAAAATTTCTCATGAATTTCTTGATATGCCTATATATGTTTTTACTGGATATTGATTTCTAAATATACCTTAAAAAACATTATTTTCTTATGCCAAGCTATCTTCATGGACATCATTGTCCCGTATACACTAAATCACTGCTAGAATATCATACAATGGGATGCAATATGCTTTTTAATTTAAACATGTCTTTTCTATATGATGGAGTTTCACGTGATTCTGAGGGAAGACTTAATAAAGACAGATAGATGACACTATTCATATTTGTTCATGTCATCCAGCATATGTCTAACATTCCTGCATCAGCAACTAAGTTTATTCATTCTCTTACAACATGCTTTTTTGGAAAAACAATATGAGGAATTATATTTAAATGAGGAGCAATAAAAAGTTTATTCTTTCTCATTTCCACCTCTCAAAGAAATAAAGCGAATAAGGATCCACACGCTTAAACAGAAACAAATAGGAATGAACTAGTCTAAAGATTTTGCTAAGGTTTCTCAAAATTGGTACATATTGCTCCAATTACAAAATCTTTGTTCACTCCTCTATCCTTCCTAATACACATACACACATTGTCAAAGCTTGGTTTCCTACCAACAACCACTCCTGCCCCATTTTATGACAGGTGGCTTCTAAAAAGGAAAATCACTTATGCCATGCTTCTGGCAAAACCAGTTCTTTTCATGATGAAAAATAAAATATTTGCTTTTATTGTCTTGCTCATTCTGGCACACTTATCTAAATGGGATTAATAAACTACCTACCACAGGTTTGCTTAGCCAATTGTTTATAAGTTTGAGAATGTTAATATTCAAGGACATTAAAACCAAAATAAAATAAATTACGTCCTTTCAGATAGGAGATATTTTAACGTGTGGTTCCATAAAATAGAATAAACATTCTTAAAAATGAAGCCCATAAACATCAGAAAGATGGATAAGTTGACACCTCATTCTGCATATCTCTGTTTAATAATATTATATTTCATTTCCATGCTAAGAAAACAACCATTACCCAAAGCAGTCACTTGTAAACAGGACTTGAGAACAGATTGCATCCTTGTTGGTGGTATGATAATTGAAATAAGTTTTCCAGTCTTTTATGAGAAAATACCAGATGTATAAAATACCTATTAATCAGCTCTTGCTTTTGCAAACATAAGTTTCAGAACTGATGGCTATTAAAGACAAAATCCTGTGATGGAAAAAGAGACCCATTGCAAAATAGCCAAAAAAAATTGCTAAGCAATTCTTTTGCTTCTGAATTTCTATTGATCGCAGTTTTGAACAGTATAATCGGTGTATCAGATCTCATAGGGAAGACTTATGGCCAAGATGTGCTGCGTTTCCACAGTGTTTGTTCTAAAATAAGAATAGCAGGAAAATAAGTGTCATGTTAATAATTGCATGCAATGTTTGGTGTCTCATCTCGTTTCTCCAAGTACAATCTATTCACTTAAGTTTCCAGTAGTTTCTTTTATATGTCATCTTTTGAAATTGTGTCAGCGTTAGCATCAGTTACGATCATGTAATCCAAGCATTTTACAGTTTCAACAACAGAATCCCTATACCAATCCACTCTTGAGACAAATATGGAAACAAAAAAACTAAGAAGTTAAAAAGGTAGAGGAGAGAGAAGCCAGCCTCGAACACTAAACACTTGTTAGTGACAAGAGTGTGCACTAAACTATTATTATGTATTTACATTTTTAATTAAAATTGTCTTAAAGTACATTTTCCTTCATGAAAAATATTGTGTTTATTTTACAAAAATATTACATATTTTCCTTCATGAAAAAGGTTGTATTTCCACTGATAGAAATAGGTGATTTTAATGACATTTTATTTTCCTGTTTGAATTATGGCTTCAATTAGAGTTCTTTTGTGGTGGTCTCTTGGGTCAGAATCACATACTTTTCTCCAGTGGTCTTAATATTTTAATATTTCAGCCTCAGGAATTAAGCAGATGGATTCTACTTTTATCCTAGTGTTCTGGGGAAATTAGCTGTTTTCTTCTCCTTTCTCATTTTGAAGGTCAGAAGTCAGAGAATTTTATCTGCTTACCTCATTTGCATGTATAGCACTTATAAAGAATACTCTCCAATGTCATTTCTCAAGTTCAAAATTTATTTTTCTTCTCAGGCCTTCCTAGTATTTTCTCCAGTTTCCATACTTAGCCAAATCTGGGAGCCATTTGTAACAGTGGACCCATATAATTTTCAAAACACATTACAGCATGGTCTAGCCAAGGCTATAATATGATATCTTCCCATACACCTAGGTCCATCTTCTCTTTGTGTTCAATCATGGTCAGCTTGACTGCCCTCCCTGGGACATGGGACTGAAGGCCCTGTATGCTGATCAGTGAATAGTTCTACTATTAGCTGAGTGTCATTGATAAGCATCTGGAATTTATACTTGAACCAAAAAGAGAGCCTCTAATATGATAGTCTCCGTTACACAATTACTATTCATCCTCTTAAATGAAAAGCCACAAAACAAATCAACAACAGGAAGCAAAACAGAAATTCGATTGATGAGTTTAAGCCATTTACTTTCAGGGTTAATATAAACAGGTGTAACTTGATCCTATCATTACAGCAATGGATTGTTCATTGTTTGATTTAGTCTTCTGTTGTCATTTTACTGGGATGGTCTTCACATTTGCCTTTGGTTTTGGTGGGCGCTATTCTTCTCTATCAAGAGAACATTTTTAAGTATCATGTATGGGCCAAGTTTGGAAAAGGCATATTCTTTTAACTCTTCTTTTTGTGGAAGAATTTTATTTCATTTTCAAACATACACAAACAAGATTGTTCTGCGTGTTAGTCTGAGCCGACAATTTTGTGCTTTTAGAATGTGGAATATGTTACCATATTCTCTTCTGGCCTTTAGAATTTCCTGCGAGAGGTCAGCTGTGAGTCAGGCTGCCATTCCTCTATGTGTCAATTGATTTTTTCACGTGCACATTTAAGGATCTTTCCTTATGTTTGATTAAAGAGAGCTTGATGATCATGTGTTGTGGTCAAGATCACTTTTGGTCAAGCCTGCTGCAAGTTCTGTGCCCTCCTGGATATTGTTTCCCAATTCTTTCTCCAGATTAGGGAACTTTTCCTTTATCATTTCAGTAAATACATTTGTAAACCCAGCTTCTCTTTCTGCACCTTCTGAGACTGCCATAACTCATATTTAGCCTCTTACTAGTGTCTCTTAATTCTTAAGTACATTTTTCAGCTTGACCCAGATATGCTCTCAGTTTTTTGTTTTTCCGTTGTGATGAGAAATATCTTCTAATTCTGAGATATTTTCTTCTTTCTCCTTGATTCTATTATTGAAACTTTCCATGGAGTTTTTAATTTGCTCTATTGCATCCTTTATTTCCAATATTTGTGTTTGATTTTATTTGTGTTGTCATTTCCTGTGTGACATATTCCTTAACGTCCCTAAACTCCTGTATGTGCTTCTCATTGATAAGAAGTCTCATAATGAGTTCTCTGAATTCTGTATCCCCCATTTCCTCAATGTCTTCCTCAGTTAATTCTGAGGTTGGCAAAGACTTTTTTACTCCTTTGCAGGGGAGTCTTTAGAAACATTCATTGTGCCTCGGTCTCTGCTTTTGTTCTTGGTCATTATACTTCTGATTCGCAGATTCTTATGCTTAGGGCAGATTTCTAAACTATGTCATCTACAGATCTACAATTTGATTTTATTTATTGTGGTTGGCACAAGGTTATTTGTTTACAGTCATTTGTGCCACTTCCTCCAGCGAGTTTCAGTCCTGAGCTCTTGTGTTAGGTTTCCACCAAGTTCTCCATAGCCCCAATTGCTTGCTCACCACTCTCCACTTCTGATTCTGTGCCAAGGCTGTATCATTGTCTACATGACCTTTCTCCCACTTCCAGTTTGAGCAGTTCCCAGGATTAGGGTGACACCAGGTGTCCTAAATAGCTAAGTTGTTGGTGGTGCTGATCTTGCTGGAACTTGTTGGCCATTATGTCTGAGGGACACATGGACCTGTTTTGACCAATAGGATCCACAGTTGGTATTATGTTTCCCCTTCTCATATTTAGCTCCATACGATAGAAAGATCTCTGGACTACAGGGGAAAAGAAGAAGAAGGAAAAAAAAATGATGCTGTAGCAGTTGTGTGATTTATTTTTCTCAAGTTGTTTTCATTTCTCTGATCTTCAAGTATTCTTTTGTAATGCAGGAGAAGTGTTCTTTTTATTTAAATTTCTGGCTTTAGATAAAATTGGTCAAATTCCCTGGAAAAAGAACCTTGGAATAATCTGGTGGGCAGAAGGAGTATTTTTTCATTTATGAGCATTTGTGAACCCTCAAGGCAATTTTTATATAATTCATAACTCACAACAATCCCTAAGAATCATTAATATGAAACAAGATCCACACAATTTTCAGAAAATTATTCCTTTTGTGTAATTAGATGACAGTTATAAACTCCTTCTCCAAACAGAAGCATTAGAAATTTTTTTTTCTAAGTTCACAAATGCTTGTCCTTTTTCCTTACTCACACCAAGAATTGGAATTTCCAGTAGTCTCCATACAATATGTTGGTTGAGATTGCTGCTGTATAACACAAATTGTCTATTAAAAGCAGTAGATTTTGTGATTATACTACTGTACAATATTAGCAAAGAAACGTTTGGAAAGGACAGTGAGTTTGAAAAACTGCCGATATTTTACTCATCATAAAATTTCTAATTTATTATGTTGTTAATACAATTCTGAACTGTTAATATTTCTCAAACATAAGATATCATTATTTGTTCTAATATATAACATCACTGAAACTGGAAGCTTGCTAGCTTGTTCAAAAAGCAACGTTCTTTTTAAGCAAAGATTCATTTTTATTTGAAAGAGTTAAAGAGAGACTGAGAGAGATATCCCATCACTGATTCACTCCCCAGATGAGCTCAATGAAGGCAGTTGAACTGATTCAAAGTCAAGGGCCCAAGGACTTGAGCTATCATCCACTGTATCCCCAGTTCCCAAGCAAGGAGCTGGACGGGAAGTAAATCCACTGGAAGTCAAAATAACACCCATAGAGGATGCCAGCGCCAGCGTCGTCAAAGGATAACCTCCTGCACCAGCGCATTGGCGCCAAAGCTGCATTCTTGACTGCTTGTTATTTGTCTGTTCTTTAATACAAGCCTGCGATGAATTGAATGAAAAACTAACCAGAACAGCAACACAGATTAGAAACCGTAAAGCCAGCTCCAAATGTGTATCTTGGGGATTCAGATGATGTCATATTCTACTACTGCAAATTTAACGGTATTGTTGCCTGGAGGCTAAGCTATTATATTATGTTTAATTTCACTAAGATGTAAATTACATGCTTCAGCATTGTGCAGTATTGGCTACTGCCACTTTCAGTTATTTTTGCAGCTATCAGGCATTGTTATGTGGATGGCCATTTGGTTTATCCTGCAGCCTGATTCAGTTATCATTTTAAAATATACATTAAAGTGTGTGTATTGATGTGTATATCATTTACTCTAGTGCTTCTCATCTTCTGACTCTAAATTCTTTAATTCCTAATTAAGCCAAAAGTTAAATTACTTAAATGAGTCTGTTTTACTATTGGAAGGAATTTTTTCTGAAGTGAACAATAATGTTCCTAAAGTAGCAATGCATGTGATTTTTTGCAAAACAAAGTTGATAAAAATCAATTTGATGTCTACTTCAATGTAGTTTATCAGAAAACCTCTTTTTAAGATCACCTGTGTATTAGATTTCCGTTTGTTTATAACATCTTCATAGCCATTCATATATATATTCTGTATAAATGTTGACTTTTCTTAGTTTTTTACCAATTTTCAAATTAAGGAAGAATTAGATTAAATGATTAAGATTTTGAACATCAAACATGGGAACCAAAATTCCTATCTCTGAATTGTACCACATACTATATATCTATATCTATATCTATATCTATATCTATATCTATATCTATATCTATAACTATGGAACTACAACCACATACCACGTATAAATCCATGGCTCTAAGATATCTCCTCACCCTTTTTTTCATCATTCTCCTGAGGGCTTTTCGTATTACTCAGAAGCTTTACAGAGTCATCTAACACCTCTAGAATTTTGTTTTTCACTCTTTACAAAAGAAGATTTTTCTAGATCATCTTTAGGTGTCCTTTCAATAATATAATATACTGTCCACAAATGAAATATTAATACCTTTCCTAGTTGATACGTATTGTATCTAATATGTGGGGAGAGAGGTAGCAGATATTATAAGGATGAATTGAATGATCTTAAAGAAGTGGAGCATAAAGAACAGTAAGGGCTTTGCTCTGCAGGTAGTAAATAAAATAGGGGCCTGGGTAGAGAGGGTGTGCAGGAAGATTGTCAGTTTCCGTGTAACATGAAGTACATTTTGAAAGTATAATTTTATTGTTTGGCTTCTCAAAATTAGGGCATTGCAATGTTCCCTATAGTCTCTTATGAAAGAACCTAGATGAAAAACATTGGTTGTGGTCCTGGATCTGCCAGTCATTGGTTGAAGCATTGGCAAGCCATTTTCATCTCAAGACTTCTCTTGAGAATACTGAGCAATTTTTATTAGGTCAATGTTTGGAACTAGGTTAGAAGAGTATGAATCTTTCACACAAGAGCATTTGAATCATCAGGAGCAGTGAAAAACGCAGAAAAGTAAAAAAGGAAGCACCTGAATGCATCTGTTATCGAGATAGCGAATGTGATGGGAAGATAATGTGATTTTTATATCCAGATATTTTCTGAGTTATTCAGTATTATTGGCTCAGTACAGAAGCTGGAGGCTTGAGATTTTCCTTTGTGATTTCAAAGTTCAGTTTTGCTGTTGTCATTCTACCTTGGGAGTTGGAATTTAATCTTGGCTCTGTCACTCATTCTCAAAGCCACCCAATTCAAGTGGCATTTCATCTCCCACCTTACTTTTATCATTTCACTCAAAATTAAGATGTTGATGGCTGCAATTTTGGATTTTTTCCTATTCTAAACAGATAAATATACTTCAATAATATGATATTAGATTTTTTACCTTTGTACATACAATGCTGCGGTGAAGGTGCATAGCAGAATATTGAAGTTGTAACTGTTCCTCCATGGCTTTACTGCTGTTGCAGTGGGGCGGGGGCGAGGGGAGGGGATTGGGTCAGTGGATGAGGAGGAAACGGGATAGAGGAAAGAGAAAGGGAAACAAAGGAATTCCTATACCTACAAAACTATATCATGGAAAATGATGAAAACAATTTTTAATTGAAAAAAATAAAAAATGGATACTGTTCTTGCTTAAGGAAATTTTGCCCCAAGCAAGATCCTCTTCAAATTATGCAATTCAAAGTCTAAAGGTTCAACCACACCTTCCTGGAATCTTACCAATGTGTAAAAGTCTTTGACTCATGGGATTGGTACATTTTCTTTGAATACTAGATTAAATCAAAGATGCAAGAAAGGCTTGTTCTAGATACAGGACATATAATTCCCAAACAAAAATGACACAGTTCTTATAGTTGTAGATTTTTTTAAGCATTCATGAGCAGTTGGGTTACATTTATAAACAGCAAGCTATTTCTTTACAGAACAAATTTATAGGCATTTCTGTGTTCAGTTAGGATGTTTTTCCAGTACTTGTACCAATAAAGTTCACTCAGCTAATTATTCTTAGCTTCTGTGTACAGATGCTGCTGAGAGGCAGTGTGAACAAACCACTACATTGCCTTGATTCCTTAAAGGACATGACAGGTGCTTACTCTTTTGTACATCCTCTTGGTTAGGATTCCAGTGTGAATTTCCGATAAAAAATAGAATAGTTTTAGGGCTGCAGGTTGGTCAGTTTATTAAAAATAAACCTTAAGGCTTTGAATATGCCAATATTTTTGTTATCTATCACGCTCCTTTGTAAAAGTACTAATAGGAGAAAAAAATGGAACATCTTCTGGTCAGCATAAAAGGCAAAGAAATGATTGATAAAGACTTAGTCCTTGGGATGAGTCAAAATAAATCAGAAATAATGAGAAGTAAACCAAATAAAATCATCAACACAATCAAGGCAAACATAGTTTTTATTCTTCTTGAACACCTTAAAGCAAATGAATGCTCCAGCGGCATTGAACTACAGATGTTCATTGTTTTTCTTCTGGGCTTATTTGCACAAAGCAAAGCCTCATCTATATTTGACTTGAGCTTTGTTTATTTACTTAGTGCAGTTGTGTTAGTTAACTAAACAATGTTTTCTTCTTTATGGATCCACAAATGCTCATCTATATCATGCAAACATCATCACGAAAGAGATCTTTGTCAGAATTTTACAACTTGTTTTTGAGTAATGGGTATTTTACAGTAGATATAAAACTGTAATAAATCAGAAGTATTCAACAGCAGCAAGGGAAAGTGTGAAAATAATATTGCTTGCAATATTTGGTGGCTCTGGGTTCTATAATAGAAGAAATACAAATCTTGAAACTGTTCTAAAGAAGAAAGAGGGAAATTAGTGTACAGTGTCTTCAATACTGTTTTTTTTAAATAGTGAATTCTATTCAAATGATTGTGTGCATTTTCCATTGATATTTATCCAATAAGAACTGTGCTGATATTTCTCTAAAGCCATTGTTAGGACTTCTAGATGTTAATCAAAAAAGTTAGTGAAACCAACTCCACATCTTCTTTATCTCTTAGATTCCTTCTTTTTACCATAGGAAGATATATGAGCTTGCACATATTTTACAATGGAGATGAAATGGCTCTCCTTGCATATTTAGAAGCATTCCTATAAAAAAAATAATGAATCCTAAATAAAACTAATTCTCAGATAGCTAGCCAAAAGACATGTCAATATCAAGTAGCACTAAAAGACCTTTGTTAAAATGAATGTGCTTTTAAACTTAATCTCAAATGTAATACATGAGCATACCATATAACTTATAGCAACCAAACAAAAATACAGAGTAGCTAGAAGATATGGATTCTTTCTCCAAAAAATAAGTATTTTTTATTTCAAAATTCCAAAAGAAAGGCATGTATACTGGCTGAATGGTGGTCCCTATTGAAGCCTCTAACCTCCAATCCCACATCCTACTTTATGGGAACCACATAGTTTACCTTGGTTGATAAGGAGTCTTTGGACGTATGTAATTAAAGTGTTTGAAATCATCCTGGATATCGCAGGTGTACCCTACATTCAGTAGATATTCTTGTAACAGACAGAGAGGGAATGCATAGAAAATATGAAAACATAGATGAGATTGAAGTGATGTGGCCACAAACCAAGAAAACCATCAACCCCTGGAAGTGAACAAAGCAGTGAAATGAATACAGGGTCTACACATCTATGGGAAATATGGCACTTCCTATTACCTTAATTTCAGATTTCTGGACTCTCGAAATATGAAGCAATACATTTAATACATTATTTAAAGCAATATCTATTTTCTGAACATTTACAATAGCCATAGGAATAGATCATGATATAACTAATCACTGACACTCAACAAAAAAATATTTCACCAAACAGAAACAACTTTGAAAATTACAACTCTTTATCAAAAGTCATTTAAGACCTGGTGCAGTAGCCTAGTGGCTAAAGTCCTCGCCTTGAGCATGCCGGGATCCCATATGGCCACCAGCTCTAATTGCAGCAGCCCCATTTCCCATTCAGCTTTCTTGTGGCCTGGGAAGGCTGTGGAGAGAGGCCCAAAGCCTTGGGACCCTGCACCTGTGTGGGAGACCCAGAAGAGGCTCCTGGCTTCAGATTGTCTCAGCCTCAGGTATTGAGGCCACTTGGGGAGAGAATCAGCAGATGAAAGATCTTCCTATCTGTCTCTTCTCCTCCCTGTATATCTGACTCCGAAATAAGAATAAATAAATCTTTAAAAAGAAAACTTTTTAAACCTCTCTGTGCTTTGTCATATGATGGCGCTCCAACAGATATAAAACTAACATCAAATCACTCAAACTGAAGAAGCTTGAGATTTTTATGTTAACAAAGAATAAATAAGGATATATACATATACAGCTCATGATGAAATAGAAATAGTAGATAGGGGATTGCCTAAGAAGGAAACAAAAGTCAAATTAAGAGGATTTTAATTTATGGGTAGAATTTGAACTTTATCCTGTAAGTAACAGAGAATCACTGGAGGTTCTTCTGCCTGCTGTTGGTGTGCTGTCAGTGTCTCCCACAGCAGTGTCCAGCAGGGCAATCTGACTGTGCATTCATGATGGAAGCTCAACCCCGTAGTCCTTGGTGGACAACACCCAAGCCATAATGTGTTAAGTCCCTCTTAGGGACTTAACCAAAAAGATGGCTTTGATTTTCTGAGCCTGGCTTTTCATTTATTACTCACTGCACATTCTAAAAAAAAAAAAAAATTAAAAAAGAAGCATTGTATCAGAAGTTTGTGGACATAGTGAGGGAATGATGAAGATCAGTTTCAAACATACTCATTTTTAAAGCTGGTTCACGCTTACCAGAAAAACTAAGCACACTTCTCAAAACTCCTGGCGAATTTACATCTGTGTGTGAACCAAGAAGATCCAGCATTAAAATGGACTTTTAATGGATTGAAGCTATAGTAATGCATAAGACAAATGAACACAATCAGATGCATTTTGCTGCCATTAATTCCTTGCTGATAGCAGTATATGCTTTGGTTTGGGTTTGATTTTTTTCTTTTACTGGTTTTAAATTTCCATTCCCCAAGATGCAGGGTCCCCAAAAGGCCAAAGGCTTCTGAGTCAATCCAAAAAACAGGCTACTTTTCTAATATTGAAATGCAAATCATGCCACCCAGGTTAGTGTACATTAGAATAATTTTAAATAAATTCTAAGAAAATGAAAATCACCTTCACCAGCTGTTTGAATGGACACTGGGTCATAAATGTTAACCTTCAGCCAGTTGGGGGTATTTGTTCAAATCAAAAGAGTTGAGCAACATGGTTAATGGCACTGCTTGTTTTCCTCATCTGACCTAATTATAACAGCTTGTGGTCATGCTCCCTGACTGATGCCCTCTGAGAGATTTACTACACCAAGTAAAGCAGGACAGGCATTAGTATTTACATACAAACCACTGAAGCCAGGCCTACCCTTCCTCACAGGTGAGATGTTCTCAAACTAGGGTCAGCAAGCTACATTAATGATAGCACAAGATGGGTGAAAGCAGCGTGGAGCTTTCTGTACTTCAAAGGCTTAGTCCATCTTGTGATGTTATAAATTAATTCCACCATATGAGTGAATTATAGGGAAGTAAAGCTTATTTGGCTTACACTTTTTGAGGCTGGGAAGTAACACATTCAGGAACCACCTATGCTGAAGGTGTGGCAGAAGATTTTATTTGGAGGGGACAGGGAGGAGAAAGATGGAAAGGTAGAGAAGGGAACTAATGGCCAATATATATAGCACATACAACACAGCAGCCTTGTTTTATTCATAAGTGCCATAAAAATTATAATCTTAAAATTTTATTAATATAAAATTATACTTCCCACAGGTACATATCCAAAAAGACAAGCACAGTTTCCTTACACTCCTGCTCCCAAACAATACCCGCTCCCTCCCACATCTTTCCTCATTAGTTTTTGCAAAGATATAATTTCAATTTATTTTATTCCCAGGCTTAATTCATCACTAATTATAATATTTGGCAAGGAAGGAGTAGGAATACCACAGTCCACGGGAGAATAAACATAGGCTAAAAATAACACTCAAATAGCTAAATGATCACTTAATTCTTACAATTTTTTTTATGCTTCTACTTTTCATACAAAACATTTATTTTCATTTAGAGACTGGCTTATTTCACTGAACATAGTCGCATCCATTTTTCCACTAAGAGACATGATTTTGTTATTTTTTAACAGCTGAGAAGTATTTCATAGTGCATATATACCATATTTTCGCCATCTAGTCATCAGTTGATAAAATTTGGGTTGATTCCATAGCTTAGTTATTATAACTTGAGCTGCAATAAACATGAGGGTATAATTAACTCTCTCATATACTGATTTAATTTTGTTTGGATAATTATTTTATTTTTATGTCTTCTACTTCTTAAAGTAATGTTTATAAAGATCAATACAGTGATTTTTCCACTCCTTGTCGAAATTTAATCGGGTGTTTATAAAGCGTTTTTTTTGTGTTTTTAGCTATGTTGAATGAAACTGATCTTTCACGTCTTTCTCAGCCATGACCTTGTCTGTGGATACAAAGCCAGTTGACTTTTATGTGTTCATTTTATAGCCTTCAAAATTGCCAAGCTTTACCAACCTGTCTTATGAGTTCCAATAGCCCCTTAGTGGATGGATTTTGTCTGTTTGTTTGTTTTGCTGGTTTGCTCTATTCACTTATAAGGGACTGTCATCTATGAACAGGGTTTATTTGACCTCATCCATTCTAATTTGTATCTCTTTAATTTCATTTCTTGCATAATGGTCCTGGCTAAAATGTCCAAATCTACATTGAATAGCAGTGATGAAAGGAAACCCCCGTGTGGAGTTTCATTTACTGGTGGAAATGTTTCCCAGGCTTCCTGATGCAGTAGGATGCTGGCTGAGTGGTTGTCATGTATTGCCTTGATTTTGTTGAGAAATGTTCCTAGTATACCCAACTTGCTTAAGATTTTTGCCATGCAAGCGCAAGAAGCACAATAGGGAACAACCCAGAACAGGCAATGGAAATTATCCCACTGGCATACACATGGCATGGGTTGGGGGCAGACCAGGCTGAACCTGTTCACATTACCTTCTGGTGAATCCGAGCACCAGAACAGAGTGCGGGTCGAGCCAGGTTCAGTTGCAACACATACCAGTACACAACAAGTAATGCCAAGGTGAGATGAACCGTACCAGATGTGGTTACAGCGCACAAACAGCACATGTGACAATCAGGGAGGAGGCAAAGCCGACAGGGGAGCGTGGGCACCCCTGCTGGATAACTACTTCCATTGGAAAGTGTGAATTGGGATGGGGGAAGTTCAGACTAGGCAGGGCTATAGCACCTGTGGGCCTCACGGTGAGCTGACTGTTCTGACTTGTGCAAGTAAAATTAGAGTCGGTTGAGGGGTGTTTGGGCTTAGCCACAGCATTAGCTGGCAGAGGCTGGCACTGGAAGCTAATTCTGTCAAGTCAAATGCCAGAACCACCTGGAGACTGCATAATCTGGGAGTGGGTGTGGCCTAGTAGGGAAATAGTGGGCACCTCCCTCAGGGTTACCACCCCCACTGGACAGTATGAAAACCAGGATAGGGGCAGGGGTGGCTAGACAGAAAGACACCTTCCAGTAGGTGTATGGGCTGGATAATAGATTGGTTGGGTTGAACTAGGCTTCAGTGTCCATTGACGTGTACGAGAGGTAAATGGGATGTGGGACAGACTGGACAAGCCTGCGGTACATACTGGCAAGCATGGGAACCAGGGTAGGGGGCAGATCTAGTAGGGGTTCTGGGGAGTCGCCCCAACTAGGCTGCAGCTCCAACTGGTTTGCATGAAGACCGAGTGTGAAGTGGGTAGGATCGAGTTGGACTACAACACCCATTGGTTCACGAGGAAGACGGGGCTGGAAACTGAATGGACCCAGCAATCGCAATGACCAGCATGTGCATAAGCTGATTAGTGTGACGAATGGTGTTGGAGTCTGTACTAGCAAACTCACGCAAGAATCAGATCTGGGATCAACTCAGATGAAGTTTCTTTGGATATCTCTCCAACTGAACTGCTGATTTTGGAACCCCAACCATCAAGAGACTGTCAGCCAGTGGACTCTGAATAGGTTTCATTGCGGTTGGAATGGTGAGATTGGCAGCAATCCAGCACTGATGAACTATCAAAACTGTTGGAGCAGGACCCTTGGAGCGCACCTCATGTTGGGGATGGGGATGGGTGGGAGGTTGGGTGGGGCTTTTCCCTTTGCTACTCCCCTAACCCCAGATACAGGGCAAAATGATTGTATTAGTGTGGAAACAATGATATTACCCACTTTCACCCTGTAGCCCTTGACCCTTTGTACCCTAATCAACTAAGATTATTAAAATAAATTAACAAAAAAATGATGAAAGTCAATAAACCAATAAATTAAAATTCAAAAAAAAGATTTTTGCCATGAAAGGATGTTCTACTTGATCAAGTACTTTCTCTGAATCTATTGAGATAATCATATGACTTTATCCCTCAATACAATTTTAATGTGACTTTAATTTTAATGTGATTTATCACATTTTTGATTTGCATATGCTGAAATACCCTTTCATACCAGGAATAAATCGCACATGATTCCAGTGGATGATAATTTTGATGTGTGGTTGAATTTGACTAGGTAGCTTTTTGGTTTTGATTTTGGCTTGCACTCTTGCACCAGTGTTCATCAAAGATGTTGGTCTATAGTTTCTTTCTTTGTTGTGTCTTTTTCTGGTTTTGAAATTAAGATGATGTTGACCTTTAGAGTTTGTGAAAATTCTCTCCCTTTTGATTATTTTGAGCATTAGTTTCCCAGATTTTCTTTTTATTTTCCCTTTTAAGTTCTTCTGAGACCCATTGTTTATTCAAGACTGTATTCTTCAGTCTCTGCACTCAAGGGCAGGTAAGAATCCAGCTGACACCCAAATTGAAGCATGATAGATCTCCTTTACTCTCAGCAAGGAGAGGACATGCTTGCACCTGTTGGGAAAATCACAGCATAACCCACTGTTTTCAGGATGGTTAGTGCCTGGTTTTAGCCCACAGTGGATACAGTCGCTTCCCACACTAAGGGTCTGTGAGGTCCTCAATGTGAGCATGGAATCTCAGGCAGTGACGGAGCTCCGAGTCACGAGATCCAGACACAGACACAGTGTTGTACAGTCACAGAATTCCCAAAAATCACAGCACATCAGGCTCCCATTGTCTTGGACAGGAGAGTATCCACCCTCAGCCCAGTGAGCCTGCCTAAACCATGGGCAATGCAGAGACATTCCCAAAGCCTTTGGTTCCTCCAAGTTAGAGTCTGAATCACAGAGTTTATCATGAGGTGGGAGATGAGAATGCCTCATGGTCTGAAGTGAAATCCCAGTTCTATGTCAAGCCTCCAAATCAGAATCAAATTCAGTGGAAAGTGTGTATTTATCCTTCTGATAAAATTCTGTAGCCTGCTTTCCCAGACTATGGAAGTAGAGCAGCCATGACTTGAACAGGTAGCCAAAGAGGATGCTGACAGTGTAGGCACTAGCTTTACCTCATATGCCACAGCAGTGAAAGAGATCTCAAGTCCTGGGGCTCTTTTCATTTGATATTGTCCCTGTTGAGGTTCCCTTCAGTGGTTCTGCCCCTGTGACAAATCTCTGCCTTGGCTTTCAGGTTATTTGCAGTATACATCAAAATCCAGGTGGCACCCTCCATGCCTACAGGTCTCTTGCATTCTGGAGGTGTGTAGACTTGACATCATGGGAATGCTGCCAAAGTGTAATGCATAGACATGTGAGGGCTATGGATCAACCTGTTCCTATCTCCACTGAACCATTGTTAGTTTGGCTGAAGAGAACTGTACAGGCATATGGGAAGATGAGACATAGGTAGTTAAGGGCAGCAAACCCAAGGAGGACACATGGAGTCCATCCTACCAAAACCCTTTTACTCTCCTAGAATTGTGGAATTCTGACTGGAGGCACAGCCTTGAAGAGTTCTGAAATGCCTTCAAGGTCTTTCGCCTATTTTGTGAATAATTCAAAGTATTATGAACCTCTTGGTACATGGTCACTGAACTACACCCTTAGTGATTTCTCCCAAATGACATGTGTATGAATTTTCCAAATCTTTCCACATGATGCCATTTCAGTTATAAATTCTGCCTGTAATTATTTCTTTGTTCTCACAGTTTACTATCGGCAGTTAGAAGCATCTGTGCAGCAGTCTGAATGCTCTGTTGCTTAGATATTTCAGCCTATGTTCAACCTTCTTATTTTCTACACTCCATGAAGAGTTAGGACATGAAAACAAGTTTTTGCAATTGTCTCACAAAGATGGTATCTACTCCAGCTTCCAGTCTTTCCGATTTACTTGAGACCTCTTCAGAATGTTTTTTACTGTCCATCTTTCTGTCAACATTCACCTCCTTGATAATCTCTGAGATATTTCAGACTTTTTCAGGTCTTCTCAGTGAGCATTCAATAGAATCACCTTATACCTCGTTTTACAGCAAGATGTATTTTTTTTAGCACATTCCTCCAAATATGTGCAGCATAGACCTGACATTGTCCCAACGCTGTCTTACATTTTTGGGTATTTGGAATAGCAACTGTCTGCATCACTTTTCTTTCTTAGTCCATTGTCTGATGCTACCAACCAATCATCATATACCAGGGACATTATAACCAATAGAAGTTTATTTGTCCCAACCCTATGGAAACTGAGGACACATTTACAATGCCATGAAGTTATTGTGGCTTTTCATTTAAGGGGATGTATAGTACTGTGCAATGGAGACTGTCATATCCAGATGTGAGGATGCAATGCAGCATGCATCTCTACTTCCAGCCAAAGATGGACTCCCAGTTAAACTGTTTACTATATCTTGACAATAAGATACTGGACTCTCTGCCATTGTTCATGCCCGCAATGATGGACATATGAGTGTAGATGAAGAACTATACAATAGTAATGATATAGAGGAACTCAGTGAGGTGGGAGGGAATTGGGAAGGGATAAGGGAAATCCCAGCGCCTTTGGAACTGTGTCATAAAATGATAATCATAAAAAGAAGTAAAAAAAAAAAAGAGGATGCATTTGGGGAATAATTTCCTGTTGCAACATGATGTGGGGCAGACATCACATGGAGATGTTTGGGAGATAGCCTGGGAAGGATACAGTGTTGCAAAAGCAGGCAGAAACCAGGCATCTAGATAAACAATGTAGGTGTCCCAAACTGCATCTTAACCACTAAGCTAAAGACCCATCCCCTGGGAATAAGTTTTTTAAAAATAAATTGGTTATCAACATTTTCTCAGCACAGTCTTGATTTCTGGCTGCTGCTGCAAATCAGACATATTTGATACAGGAGAACCTGCAGATTTTCTATGCTGTTATTCAGCAGCCAGTGCTGAGTGCTTGATGATTCTTTAGAGTGGAAATCTCTGCCCTGAGCTCTTTCCCTTCCTGATCTACTTTACTTATCTGTGTTTCATTGTATGGCCTCTGCTGGCATTTGAGTTTATGATCTCTGCCGAATTCTGCCTTTCTGTAAGACTCAAGGACATTATTACCCTTTAACTTTGATGAAGGATGACACATTTGCAGCATGTTTCCAACGACTTCTTGTCCCTTAACTAAAGTATGTGTATGTAACTGTGTATAGGACTAGTTTAGAGAGCCCCAGAATCCTTCTCAGTGCATGGCATCAGGTAACCACTGGTAATCAGAAATAACTGCATGATGAATTTTACTTACTTTCCATGCCGTGGAAGCAAAGTGCGCTATCAGGTAACAGTGGCTATCAAGTAGATGTCGATTCATAGCTGTCTCCACCACTGCTTACTATCTGTTACCTAAACACAGAAATTCTAAGCACTCTGTATATCATTGTTCACCTTGTTGACAAGATTGCTGCAAATGTATGAAATACAAATTTGATGTTAAAAGTCACTCAGGAGCTCATTCACACCTTCACATGTGCAATGTCTTTACTCAGCACTCCTACTGCAGTACATCTAATGTGTACTGCAAGCTGTGTGAAGAATAATAAATACAATTCCACCTTCAGTATCTACATTTTAGGTCTTTTATACATTTTTATTGTTTGCCTTTTATAATTGTTTTATGATTATATGATTGGTCATTGTGGGGAGGATTGAGGTTTAGGGAATAGTGGGTGAACCAATTGTTGCTAAATTTGCTATTTCTTCTTTTTGTTTCTGGGGGACGGGAGGAATAAATGAGGAAGACACACCCAACTTTCCAAATATTTCAGTATCCACAGTTAGGAAACCATCACCTGATATTATAACCCAGGGTCCCAATGAGTGCATATCCCGAGAGATCTGCCCAACTAGTTTAGATAATTCTGAATGGCTGTTGTTTTCACTGATCTAAGGATGATGCAGCCCTCCCAATAACCATTGCTGACATAGCATCTACATTTAACAGAAAAACAAATATGCTTTAATATGAGGGGAGCTGTTTAGCCAGCAGATAAGATGCCACTCAAGCACACTTGACTGCCCATGTTCAATTTCTGATGCTGATTTCTGATTTCAAGCTAATGCCAAACCTGGGAGTGAATGGCGATTGCTCAAGTAATGTGGTATCTACTTCCTTTGTGGAAGACCTGGATTGAATTTCCAAGTGCCAGGTTTGAATCTGGCCTAGCCCCAACCCCAGATATTTCCGGTATTACTACAGTGAAATAGCAGATGGAAACTCTTTTTCCCACCACTTACCTTCCCTCCCCCCATTCTTCTCTTCCCTCACCTATCATCCTCCCAGCTCCTCTCACCTTCCCTCCTCTCACTTTCTCTTCAATTTTTCTCTCCTCTTTCTCTTCTATAGCAAATACATAAATAAACAATGCTTAAAAGATATGATAAGTGTAAAATAAAGCTTACAAGACCAACTCAGAAACCAAAGAGAAATAAAATCTATGACAATATTTGTTAAAGTTCTGTGTGCATTAAGTCATTTTGAAAACTTGTAAAAATGATCTGTCTTCATTGACTGTGATTCAGTAGATCCAGAATATGTTACTGGAATCTAAGTTTTTAGCCAAAAGTTTAAAACTGCCACTGTGTAAGGTTTAAGATTCAGTAGAGATCACTACCAACTACAGATCAAAGACTTACCTGAAGAAGTAACATTTAACTTGAGGCTTAACATTGCAGACAGCTTAACCACACAGAGTTAGAGGATAAAACGTATAAGGCTACACAAATGTCATCGTGAAATCAGTCACACATATGAAAATTTAGTGCTTTGGAATCACTAAATATATATATGTTCAGGAATAACTTACATTATTACTTCTAAAATAAATTCATAATGTAATAAATTGTTTGCATTTCTTCACGTAAGTGATCGTTGAATATTGATATAAACCCGTAATTGAATATTTCATTATAATGAAATATCTGTGCTTTAATTAAATTGATATAATATATACCAGCTAATTAAATTTCTGTAGTGTGACTGAAAATTTAATGATCATACACAGCAAAAAATTCATACTTCTCTAGTGCTTAAATGTTGCAATACTTGCTAATTCTTATAGTATGTAGTTCAGGGGCAATTAATGATACTCCACAAGCTGATTCTTAATTTTGATTATGTGCAACACGTCTAAAATTCTCTTCAGAAGTTAAAAAGTTACAGTGGATATAATGTATGTCCTACAAATTTAGTTTTGCAACACAGAGTACAAAGAACCTCAAATTCTACACAGGAATTTCTGTTCTACTGCACAGTAGCATAAGATAAACAGTGACACTGCAAGACAATACACTTTTTTAAAAATGGGAAATACAATTTTAAATAGTGTGGAAAGTATTAGGAAAGGAGTGATGCATATTTGAACAGTCACATATTATTCTATGTCATTGTTTGTGTAGATAGAGACTGATCCAAAAGAAGAGGAAGTGAGAAAGGAGTAATGCCTGAAGATAAGAAAAAAGAAGTGTTTCCTGGATACACTTTTAAATATCATATGTATTTCTATTTTCTGAACACAATAGAGATGAAAATAAAATGGCATCTAGAGCAAACTAAACAAAGTTAACTTTTTCATACCCTAGCTGCATGTTTAACTTATGCTATTTGACAAAATAATCAGATAATTTTTAAAACATTAAATGACATTTAGATGAAAATTCTTACTATTTTAACTCTATATAGCTACATAGTTTGCACATAAATAAAATCAAAAATACATATTTTGCATGTATAAAATGATACAATTGATTTAATCGTTATAAAATAATAATAACATTATGTTGGACTCTCTGCTCTCATTTATAGTGTCATGCCCAGGAGTTCTACTTGTAAAATTTTTGTTATGTCTGAAACCCATCTGCTGTGCTTTCGGTGGAAGTCGTAGTACAGCTATTTGTGAGAGTATTATATTTTTAGTTTCGTTCTCCAGTCTGAGGTCAGAATGTAAAGCAAGGTAAATTTAATACTTAACTGTAAATAACAAAAACTGTGCATGTAAGGGGGACAAATTTTCTGTCTGTGTGTTGAAGCACAAGCAATTAGCGTTTGTACTGAAAACTTCTCATTTCATTCTATTTCTCATCAATATTAACTAACAATGTATGCATCTGTCTCATCAAAAGAAGAAAATCAGGCATATAGACTATGTTCATAACTTGTTAGCACACATTCCCTCTACACCCAATCAGGAAAGAATCTAGTAGATAATGATTTCTAAATTTCATTTGACTTGGAAGATTAAGTGAGTGTGAGATTGAATAGCTGACGCCTTTACATTTTAGACTTTGTGCTATCAGGTGATAAAAATCTGTTTGCCTTAGCTCCAAAGATTAATTGTTTTGGAATAGATTGTTTTTAATTAGATTATCCAACAAAACATAGTACTTCCAGGAACAAATTTTCAGGTCACATTCTTCTTGTAAGAAAAACTACCCGTTATTATTTTTGGTCAATTTATTATACATCTCTTTGTCAGAAAAAAAAATCTTTCTCTACACATGTAACATTTCTGTCACCAAATCAGCATATTTTTTTCTACATGGAGCAGTTTTCCAACTCTAGACATAAACTCTGTGTCTAAATATTTAATGTAATTCTGATACTAAATTAAAGGGCCCATCCCACAGGTCTCTTCCCACCTCTTGAGCCATGTGTATACCTGGAATGCTTCTATTTCTTATAGAACTATTTTTTTTTCTTTTTTGGTTTGTTTGTGTGAATATTTATTTAAAATTTATTTGACAGCCAGAAAGAAATTGATAGAAGAGAATGGTAGAAAGACAAAGAGACAAATCCTTCATTTGCTAGTTCATTTCCCCAATGTTAGCAAAATCTATGGCTGGACCGGGTTAGAACCAGGAGCCTACAATTCAGTCTAGGTCCCCTACGTGGTTGGCAAGTATCCATGTACTTGATCTTACCCTACCTCCTGGGGTGCATGCACTTCAGCAGGAGCTGGATCAGGAGTGAAGCAAGCACAGTTTGAACCAGACACTCAATAGAATACAGATTTAGCACGCTGTGCTACAATACTGATATCATTTTTTCCAAGGCCTTAACTGAACTAAGAATACAGCTATGAAGTATAGAGCTGTCCTAGTGAAAATATTGTGTAGGATATGAATGCCATCAAAAACAAAGATAACCAATGTTACATTTAATTTCTAGTTTTGATGTCCTGATTGTAAAACTATTTCTATGAGGAAGCCATACAGATCAGTGACATAACTGAAGATAAAACGCTTTAAGATTATTCCTGAAATATTGTGTTTTATAAAATATTCATATAAAACTACCATTCAAATGCCGTAACACTACTATTTGTGAAGCCCATCTATAACTTGTATTTTATTTATATTATCCATTGCTCCCAGCAGATTTAATCACCATGATCAATTGCTAAGGTTTGGTTATGGTTGGTCCCTCAAGGTTTTATGTGTTGGAAGCTTGGTCCTCAAAGTTGTGGAGTGTTAAGGGTTCAAAGAACCTTTCAGAGGCAAAGCCTCGTACAGGCTTGTTAGGTCAGTGGAACATATTTTGTTGATGTTGTTTTAATTGGACTCTTGGTCCATGTAAGAAAGGTGTTATAAAAGTACGGATCTCCGGTCTAACTTCCTGTTTTACCATGTGGTTTCTCCCTCTCATTATGATGCCATAAGCCATAGGACCTTTACTATTTGCTAAGTCAATAGAGTGACCTAATGTTGGACTTGCAACTTCCAAAACCTGAACTGAAACAAAACCAAACAAAAAAAGTCTTTACTTTAAATTTTAATGTATTACCCACCCTCAAGTATTTTGTTAAAGTAATAGAAAAGGGACTAATAGATGTCCTTCATTATCTATTGCTTAGTAACAAACTACTGCCAAAATGTTATCTCATTGTTTATGTGGACCAGCAGTTTTAGAACATCTTGGCTTTCTGGCTCAGGGCCTCTTACTTGGCTATGCTCAAGTATAACCTAGAGTGTATCTTCTATAGGTGCAGGCAGAGCTGCTGGATCTTTTTTCCAAGACGGCTCATTCAACTGGCTGTGAAAAACAAGCCACAGTTTCACACTATCTATTCGCTAAAAGTCTTGGTTTCCCATTCTGCAGGTCTTCTGATGATTTATCTTCCCCTAGATGCTCCATTCAAGCAAGGAAAAATAATAAAGAAAGAAGTTGTGTTTTTTTTTTCTGGTTTCTTCTCCAAAGTTACATATGTCACATGTGCTTATTCTGTTCAATTCACACTGATCGTCCATCTTTTGCAGGGTGAAGTATTAAAGAGATTTTAGACATAATATTTCTAAACTGTCACAGTATAAAATGTCAGATAAGTAAAGGGAAGCTCAATATGGAGATACTATGAAGTTTCAGAACAGGACATACACCTATAGGTTAGAGGAGGAAGTTTTTATTTATGCATTGTGGGCGAAAACCTATTCTTGTTTTATACCTTGAAAATCTGACCACTGACTCCATCTTATAAAACCAAGAGTTTCAAACGTATACATACCCTTCTAAACCAGAAGTTTCATATGTATTTTATGTGATATATATATATATATGTGTGTGTGTATGTTTCAATATATATTTCACATTGTCTCATATAAATTCATATATATTTGATATATAGAGATTTGTAAGAGTATATATAAAATATGCATTTTTAACAAATACATATGAAAATAAGAATAGAAAAGTAATTAATCAAGAGCCTGGTAATTATTTTAGGAAGCTCTGTATATAACCACAATGATATTCAGAGGGTAGGAGGAGTAGAAATATTTTTATCAAGTCATGTTTCCTATTTATGAACCCTGTTTCTTATCTAATCTGGATAATATTAGTTTCCTAAACTGATTCACAGAAGTTCTGTAAGAATAAACGAAAGTTGTGATGATGTTAATTTGAGAATAAATTAAATTTTGTATAATATGAAATGTAAAAAAATGTGCATGAGCATCCATAATCTATTTGTGAAATGAGTTCCTTTAGTGTCTTGGAAACAAGATAGCAATATATTTATTATCTAGTGTAACTCTCAGTATAAAACAACTGGTAACCATTCCCTCATGTGATTGTGAATGGTATTTTTAATTCACTAAACATTTGTTGCGTGACTTTAATAATATGCATGGGTACTAAAAGCATGGTGACATCCAAAATAAATAGCAGCATCACTTCCTCTCTTGTGCCTGACAGCCAAGATCTACATCATCCAGTGGTGTCAGTAGTTGTACCAAATGTGGTGCTTTTACAAGCTAAAATACAAATAGTTATCACCATCTTTGAAATGTAGTTTGAGAAATAATCTTGATTAGATGATAGAGCATTTAAGAATTTTGAACTGGGGTTTTGAATAATTTGTCTGAAAAGCTGAAGGGAAAACACTGAAGAAAAGATTGGAAGATAACATGCATACCACAAAAAAACATAAGGAGATGAAAAACCTAGAAGGTTTTAATGATGGCTGTTTAGGAGATCACAAAACAGTATGTGCTGATGCACGTCTCACAGTCTTGTCATATGGACATGGTTATCAACACTTCCTTCTCCTGCACAGGTTCCAGGAGCAGCACTTTTGACATTTCTTCCTACTGCAGGGTTTTGCTGCTCAGCATAATTTATGCTTCTGCCTTCTAGAATTCTAGGAACTACCCATTCCCCACGTAAATAGATGATAAAATCCAAGGAGGTCAATGTACTTGACTGGATGGTATAGGGAACCCAACTTGTCTCAGTGTCCTTGGCAGAAAGCAAAGAGCATAGATTGTTTTACTCCTAAATGTGAGATTTACTCACTAAACATGCTAATTTTCTGATTGTAGGAGGTAGTGTATATATCTTAAGGTGGCTAGCTTTGATAAATATCCAAATGCTAATCCAGTGTGTATTTTATTTAACTTGTATGAGTGGCTTCTCTTGAACTATCTCCATGGTATGTGTATCATTCTCTAAAGTTAGTGTGTACATAAATCAGATGAGCTAATCACAGGTATAATTTAAAAAATGGTTTCCCTGGAAACCAATTGAGAGGATTCAGGAAAGCTTTAAGTCTATCATTTCCTTTAGCTGCTGATAATTTAATATAACTGTATTCCATATAAAGAAACTTCATTGCAGCAATCAATACAATAAAAATGAAAAGCAAAACATTAATTATTCCTGATGGATACATAGAAAAAGACAAAATACATGGGACCAGCACTACAGCTCAACAGACGGATCATCACCTTCAAGTGCCAGTATTCCATATGGGCACTGATTCACGTCCTGGCTGCTGCACTTTCCTTCCAGTTCTCAGCTTATGTTCTGGGAATTCCTTGCGACTCTGCACCCACATGGAAGATCTGGAAGAAGCTCCTGGCTACTGATTTCACATTGGCTCAGCTCTGGCCATTACAGCCATTTAGGAAAGGAACTGGGAGATGGAAGATCTTTTTCTATTTCTCCTTCTCTCTGTAAATCAGCCTTTCAAATGAAAATAAATAAATCTTTTTAAAAACAAGGACAAAACATGAACAATTGTTCTCTATGGTTTTGAGTTAACAAAGGTGTCAGTATATGTGTATAAATGAATTTAACCAATTCCCTGGATCAAATTAATATAATCAAATTAATAAGCAGTCACATTTATCAAACTGATTTCAGAGGAAAAATATGTTTAAAATATTTCATACCCTAGCATAGGTGCCAGCATTTAGCAAATATATCAGTTTTAATCTCGTGTGTTGTTTTATTGTGAAGAATAATTACCTCTTGGTTTAGGAAGGATTGTATGTCATCCAAAAAATAATTACTCTGTAAAAGATTGATGACTTTTCTTCATTGAAAGTGGGAAACAGGACCCAATAAGGTAGCCTTAGTGGCTAACATTCTAGCCTTGCAGGATCCCATATGGGCACCAGTTTGTGTTTCAGCAGCCCTGCTTCCTTATGCTCGTGGCCTGGAAAAGCAGTTGGGATAGCCCAAAGTCTTGGGACCCGGCACCCACGTGGGAGGCCCAGAAAAGGCTCCAGGCTCCTGGCTTCAGATCAGTTCAGTTCCAACTGTTGTGGTCACTTGGGGAGTGAATCATCAGACAGAAGATCCTCCTCTCTGTCTCTCCTGCTCTCTGTGTGTCTGAACATAATAAATAAATAAATGAACATAATAAATAAATAATTTTTTTTGAAAAAGTGGGAAAAAGGCAGCACATACTTAGCAAATATATTGTGTCTATTAAAATAGTCATAAATGAATATACAAATAAGGTAGCAAGTATAAGTAAGTTGTTAAATCATAATGAAATATAAACACAACTATAACTAATCTATTCAATTATTAAGAGTAACTTTGTTAAGATCCTAAATTTTCCTTGTAAAGGAGACATCGCAATACCTGAACCAACCCTTGGATATTTTATTACTCTTGTTTCCAACATTTCTTTCAAAGTCAGAGTTAGAAAGCATACTATTCAACATTAGTTGGCCCAAATAACAGGCAGTGATAGAAAGAAGATGCCAAAAGAGTATGAACATGTTTGAAAATATTTGCATGCAGGAACCATAACTGAAAAATAAAAAGAAAAAAAAAATCCCTGTAATGTCCTTTTCTTTCCTTTTTTTACACACACAAAAAATCTACCAACCACCATGACCTTTGATTTGAAACTGATGTGAAGTAGCAGTCTTGTGCCTGAAGTTTTCACTGTGTTTCTGTTGCTAGGTAAAAGTGGGGTTTGAGGGAAGTGCCTGATCCAGCTGTCAGACACGCTCCTCTCCAGGATCAGGAACAGAGAGCATCTTGAGGAGACGGCAATGCACTTCCCGAATCCAATCTTTAAATAGTCATTAGACTGTTCTGGCCTTAAACAAAGCTGTACAATCCATTAATCAAGGGAAAGAGTGCGAATTAGAAGAAATAAATTTGTAATATTTAATGATGTGATTTCCTCTTTGCATGTAAACATGGTCTTCTAAATTCACAATATGTATTTCATAGAGGCATAGTGCCAGGTGCGCAGGAGAAAGAAATGGACATTTAGTGAGTTAAAATGAAAAGCTAATGAATATGCAATGAACTCAGCCAAACTCTTCACCAGAGGCACATCATTTGTAATCCCCAGTTCTTCAGTTAATTCACAATTATAATTAAACCATGTGCATTTGATTTGCATTGTCAATGCTCTGTTCCCGATAGTGTTTGGTTTTATTCTAATTTTTTCAAGTACCAAGTTTTTCAATAATACCAGTTTTGCTTTCGTAGGATGGTGTTTGCTTTCATAGAGAAATATTCTTTGATAGTAACAAAATCCATGAAACACTTGAGAAAAATCATGAAGGCATTAGCTAGGCACAGACTGCTTCATCAGAATGTACCTAGTTTATTTTACAATGGCAAAATTGCTGAGACTCAGAGAGCATTCTGATTGAATCATGAATATTCCAAAGGGGTAGATTAATCTGTGTGAACTACAGAACTCTGCTGAAACTGCTGTTTAACATTCTAAAGCGTGGAATTCATCTTCTTACAACACAAAAGCGCTTCCTATAATAAAGATTCTTTATAACAGCAATAAGGCAGCTCAGCGGGGTGTGGTTTTCATGAAATAATCACACTTATGAAGAAATAGACATTATTGCTTGTGCTTTGCGATTCCCTCAAGGATCTGATGAATCCTAGATGTAACTTCTCATAGTTCTCACCCTCGGTTAGTCAATTTTGGTCCTTCCAAAAAAATGTGTGTTTACTTCAGGAAATATTATAAACAAGCTAGCATATTTAATACACCACAGATGCATTACCATGTCACAGTATTTTTACTATCTCTTATGAATAGAAAGTATTATAGTATAGCAATATCACTCAAATATTAAATATAAAACCAAAATATATAGTGGGGTTAAAATAATCGCAGTGTATTGAGATAGAGAGCATTCTGCTACATTTTAGTGACTATTTATGCATATCAGACCAATATCAATCCACATTACTTTTTTTTTTTAAAGATTTATATATTTATTGGAAAGTCAGATATACAGAGAAGGGAAGAGACAGAGAGGAAGATCTTCCGTCCGATGATTCATTCCCCAAGTGAGCACGACGGCCGATACTATGCTGGTCCCGAAGCCAGGAGGCTCTTCTGGGTCTCCCACGTGGGTGCAGGGTCCCAAAGATTTGGGCCTTCCTCGACTGCTTTCCCAGGCCACAGGCAGGGAGCTGGAAGGGAAGCGGGGCTGCCGGGATAGAACCGGCGCCCATATGGGATCCCGGGCGTGCAAGGGGAGGACTTTAACCGCTAGGCCACGCCGCCAGGCCCAATCAACATTTAAATGGAGCATCCATTATGAGTTCAGACATAAATCTTAATATAATAAGGCAAAATGAATCTGGAATATTTCTAAAATTGAAACATATTCCTTCACTTGTTATGTTATTACAAGAGGAATATATCACTTTTATCTGTACTTCACCTCAAACTGTAATCTTAAAAATGTCGATGTTTTTAGTGATTTCCTAATGTTAATATTTTGAAGGCTGATAATAGGGCACATCGTTGTGTTTCTCACAGTTACTGAAAGTTGTTTTATTTTGCATATTTCATGTTTACTCTTTAAGCAAAATATTAAGGAAATACAAATCAGGGACCTATAAATTTCACTGAGAAGAAGCTTTCTTGATTTACTGAACACTTTTCTAGAACTGTGCCAAAACAGCAAGCTCTGTGGGCATAATTCTACATTTTGACAATATGGAATAAATTTTTTAAAGTTGCTTTGAAATACTGCATAATTGAAAATTCCATTATAAGTAATGTCATACTCTCTGTGCTATAGAAAATATATGCCTAGTTTTAAGTATAATTTATTTCAAAAATAATGCCATTTTTAACTACAAAACCCTTGTAAAAGATGAATAACATGTTTTAAGCTAATAATACAATTAACCAAAATTTCAGTTTATGTCCAGAGTCACATATTTTTTCCTAAAAACCTTGGCAAGGAGTCTAATGGTGTACAATTGGCTTTATTAACAAAGTGTCAAGATGAAAAATCCAGTTGATAGATTATTTTGTCTATAATTGCAAAAATAATACTAACATTACAATGAATAATTTTTTATAGTACCAGTTACTGAGAAACATTCGAACAGAAGAAACAAAATTAACCCTTGCTTTCATTGTGAAATATGTACTTGTCAAATTTAACATCCATACAAATCACCTCAGGATCTCATTAAGACACAGTTTCTGATTGGGTTGATCTAGAATGAGATTTGAGAGTCTACCTTTCTAAGAAGCTCCCGAGTGATGATGATGTTTCTGTTTCAAGGACAACCTTCGGCTGAAATGTGACTCCTTCCTTCCATTCCCTTTCTTCTATGTGTAGCAGATAGCTTATAGGTTTTGGTTGTTGCTATGAACTGAATTACATCCTTCCAAAATTCCTAAGAGCCTCAAATGGGCTGTATTTGTTCACACAGCAGAAAAGAAATTAAGGTTATATATAGTCTTGATTCAGCAAGATTGGAATTCTTCTAAGGGGTCTGCTCTCTCTGTAACTGGCATGTAAGTCACAGTGAGAAGAGGATGTGTATCATCTAGAAGTAGGGCCCTCACTAGAAACCCAAACAGCAGCATTTTAACTTTGGTTTTCTGGGGCACCAAGCATGAGAAGACATATTTCTGTTAAGTCACCCATGTGTTATATTTTGTTGTGGCAGCCAGTGCAGATTTGATGTAGTTTCTATTTCTTTTCATCCACTTCACACAAAGTAAACCCAAGAAGAGAATGATATAACTAGAACCAAGTGAGTTTTCTAAATTGCTAGAAATTCTATCCTGAAAACATGCCTCAACATTCATTGAACTGGAAAAGAAGTGCAATGATTTTCCTTTTACCGAAGAGTGCATTCAATTTTCCTTAGTTACTTCATAATTCCTATTAGCAGAACAAATAGTTGAGATAGATTTCTGGAACCTCAGAGGTGGGAATCCAGCCTAACCTGTTGAACATTTCCACCTGGTTGATTTCCAGGTGTTAGGCTAGCCATGTTTGCCTGCCAGTATTTTAAACAGTGAAATGGATGGTGTTCATGGTTTTCTCAGTTTGTGACATGTAGAGGCAGACATCCTGGCTGTTGCTACTTAGTTAGCCTCCCCCTACTTTTCCTATTCTTAGACCAAACCACCAATCTGCAAATCTCAGGGAAATAAGTTGCAGTAACTCCTGAGGGAAAGTTGATGGACTCTATTAAATAACGTGATTCTAAATAATATATTATGAACTACAAAGGCACAAAATGCTGGTGTCAAGAAACTTCTTTTATTAATTAAAAATTTCCTTAAGTTACCTGCCCCTCTCTACATTGTTACATGTAGTAAAACTCAGTTTTGCTGTATATCTTCAATATACCTGACTCAGCTCTAGCAACACAGAAGACATCAAAAGGTAAATGAGTGAATACCAGTACTAAATTCAAAACATTTCTGTTACACATTGGAATATTTGCCATCATATTCTATCATTCAATATTTTCCTCTTTTATAACCCCATCTATCTACAGAAAGTTTGAGAAGCAATTGTACATGGAACATATGCACAGTGAACAGAAAAAGCGAATTAAAACATACATGAAAACTTCATGGATGATTTTACCTACACTGGCCTTCACTTGACAAGATTTAAACTCATGTTCCTTGACTCTGAACAAAAATATTAAATATACAAATCATTTGTGTTTCATTATTTCCTGTAATGGTTTATATTTAAAGAGACACACCACTAGTTATATGGCTCTCTTCTGATTTTTAAATATTAATTTGGTTTTAATTGAAAGGCAGAGTTTGGAGAGAGAAATAAATGGAGGAAGAGTCCCATGGTTCACTCCCTAAATGACCACAGTCGCCAGAATTAAGCTAATCCAAAGCTGGGAGCCAGGAGCCTCTGTATCTCCCAGCTCCCAACAGGGACCTATTTGGGCCATTCTCGGCTGCTTTTCCAGACTGTAAGTAGAGAGCTGGATCTGAAGTGACACAGCTGGGACGTGAATCAGCATCCTTATGCGATACTAGCACTAGCAGGTGGAAGATTAGCAACTTGAACCACCATGTTTGCCCATCTTCTGTTCTTTCTTTTGTTTTTTTTTTTATTTTTTTTATTTATTTTTATTATTTTTTCATTGGAAAGGCGGATATACAGAGAGAAGAGACAGAAAGGAAGATCTTCCGTCCGATGATTCACTCCCCAAGTGAGCGCAATGGCCGATGCTCTGCCGATCCGAAGCCAGGAGCCTTCTTCCGGGTCTCCCACGTGGGTGCAGGGTCCCAAAGCTTTGGGCCGTCCTCGACTGCTTTCCCAGGCCACAGGCAGGGAGCTGGAAGGGAAGCGGGGCTGCCGGGATTAGAACCGGCGCCCATATGGGAACCCCGGGCGTGCAAGGTGAGGACCTTTAACCACTTGTGCCACTGCGCCGGGCCCTTCTGTTCTTTCTTTATCCCAATATTAAATTTCAGTTACCAAAAGTCAGCTCAGAGTACAATTTTCTTTCATTTTCCTCTGTTTGACTCTCTAACATTCTAATCTTCTAATTTTTACATTTTCCAAGAGCATTTCAAATATGCTTCTTTTTTTCACCACTATTTTATATATCATTTTAGGAAATGCACACCAAATTGATGTTTTTTTTTAAAAAAAATAACTACAGACACAATGTTTTATCAAGTTGATTAAGAACAAAAAGCTGGGCACAGTGAGATAGCGTAGTGGTTAAAGTCCTTGCCTTGCACGCGTCGGGATTCCATATGGTCACCAGTTCTAAACCCAGTGGCCCTGCTTCCCATTCTAGCTCACTGCTTGTGCCCTGGGAAAGCAGTCAAGGACGGCCCAAATTCTTGGGACCCTGCACCAACATGGGAGACCCAGAAGAGTTCCTTGCTCCTGACTTCAGATCAGTGCAACTCCGGCCGTTTTGGCCACTTGGGGAGTAAACCATTGGACAGAAGATCTTCCTCTCTGTCTCTCCTCCTCTCTGTATATCTGCCTTTCTATTAAAAATAAATAAATCTTTAAAAAAAAACCAAAAAGCTTCCCTGTTCCATAGTTCACAAGCTTTTGCTGAAATCAGGGCAGATGCCCAGTCCCTGCAGAGCATTACAGAACTGGAACACGCAGCTGCCAGCTTTGATATCCACGCCCGGAACAGAGCTGCTACATCCTTGTGTTGGAGGTTGGAGTTCTGATTTACTTTCCACCTTCCTTTATTGCACAGGAAAGTTCTCTTAAGATTTATTCATGCTCTCTGTGTCCAGTCCTCTACCTGAGCACTGAGTTTTTTTTTTTTTTTATTTAAATAAGTTTTACTTTTGATTGATAGTGTGCATCTCTGGGCCGTATCCATGTAAACAGAGTTAATTATAGTGAGCAAAAAAATCATTGGGAAGAATTTTTATCTCTATGTCTTTGTCAGATGCAAACTGAGCAACTGTTTCAAGCTTGAAAGAATTTGGCTTTTGGCTAAATGCTTTAAGGACATATTTTTAGTTTGAGCTTCCTGGTTATCAATTTCTTCAATTTAATAAACATCAGAAGATCTGTTATCATTATGGAGTAAGATATGGGTTATGATTATGGAATAAGTCATCTGTGAAATTTGGTTTATTTTGAACAAAACTGTTCCTGAAAAATAACCCTGCATTTTTCTTTTAAATGCAGAAAAATCTCTGAAAACAAAATACAGCATATTAAGTCAAGCTGCACATTTAGAGGATATTTTGTTTTCTTAAAGTCTTAGAATTTGTAAGTTTGTAAGCATCTAGTTCTAGGAACTTTTATTTTAATTATTCTATCTGGCAATATTTAAGCATCAGTAAAGTGAAGTCTATTGAAGACATTCACAAAAACCTACACATATATAACAATGTAATATATTTTAATTATTATACAATATTAAAAAAGATTTTACTTGCAAGAAAATTGTGTATAAAAAAAATCTCCTTCCTTTCTCTTTTCATTTGACATTTATGCTTTTTATTTTGTTACCTAATAGCAAAGTTATGCGAATGAATCATAGTTCAAAAGTCTTTGACTTCTTTTATTAAGAGACTACCAAAATGATGTCCTGCAGAAGTCTCTGGAAGGTATGGGCTTTAACAAACTAGTAGCATTTCTTCCTGCCCCAATTGTAAGCAGCTGGCATACAGGAGTGGAGGAAGTTTTTCCTTCTATGTCCAGTTCAGAAGAATAGTAATACCACTGCAGAGAAAAGTCCTGGATTTATTTACAGTACTCACCTGTTTTGCCTTCTGTATCAGGACTATTATTAGAAGACTTAAGTTTGTCGGATTTAACAGCCTTCCATGCAGTAAGAAAAAGCCAGTGTCCTTTTTTTACATAATAGTATCAGACTTATTCATGTTGGAAAGACATTTCATTTGATCTTTCTTGTCAGAATGAGACTGAAATATATTTTGTTACTGAAGAAGAGAGGCGCAGACGTAAATGCTATGATGAGATTTTAAGCTGATGGCCACTACTCATCTTAGCATTGAAACAGCTTTTAGAAATGAAGTATGACAAGAGAGAAAGAAGTTAAAATGAGATTGGGGAACATTCAAGGCCTACCTAACACTGAATCTCCGAGTCAAATAAGCGTGATCAGAAAATATAAGCAGAGAAATTTAGGCCTTAGTTCACATTGTGAGGAAATCTTAAAGATAGTCACAAGGGCGGCAAAGTAAAGGAAGCAATTCCCAACAGTACTTATTTTCTTTAGTCCATATGCTACAACATAGATTAAGTTCTTGCTGTCTCCCAGGCCTGAAGTCAGGTATTCAATTAGCAGAGATGTGTTTGTTCCATTCCCTAATCCACAGTGTTCAGCTATAACTGGAAGCACCTATCATGTAATAGAATTCATGCTTTGTTAGCAATACAGAAAAAATAATCTTAAGCTTATATTTATGTGAAAGGCACAGTCATAAAATGGAAGAGGGTATAAAGAGAAAAGTTAAGAGAAAGCTTCCATCCACTGATACACTCCCCAGATGGATACAATAGCAAGGAATGGGTCAGACCAAAGCTAGGAGCCAGGAGCTTCTCCCAGCCAAACTGCATGTTACATAAACCCTGAGTACCTTCTACCACTTTCCCAGGCACATCAGCAAAGAGACAGAATGGAAGTGGAGTTGTGTATACTTGAAACCACTACCCATATTGGATGCAAATGTCTTAGGCAGCAGCTTAAAACATTGCACCATAATACCACCCCCAAGAAAGAGATTTTTGCATCCAAGACGTACTGATAAACTTGTGCATGAAAAGGATTCCAATAAGAAACTGATAATGAAATATTCATCAAAAAACATGTGTGGAAGACAAAAGGCAAAGAGGAATTTGGCTGGACTGTTGCAGTGGGTTATGGTGGAGTTGTGATTTTATGGAAAAGTAGGATAGCTCTCAGAAAGGTTACATCAAGCTTGGGGCTAGATTTGAATAGCTTTAAATATAAAATAGGGATTAGCTTTATTACATAAGGTCCATGGAGACTAAAATTTTAAGGAGATGAAAATATGAATAAGTTTGTGTTTTAGAAAGTTATCTGTAGATGGATCTTCCAATAGGTAAAATGAAGATCGAAGTTAGCCAATATGTTTCTAGATGAAAGGGAGATGGCTGAACAATTGTGCTGGTGGTGTAAAAAAAGAGAGTATAATGAATATGGGTGTTACCAAGGGTTTATCCTGCAACATTAGATGATGGTGGTGTACAAACCAAATAATCTTTCTCTGAGGTGGCAGGTGAGAGATGAAGTTAACTAAAGGGTTTGCATAGATGTTTGGTTCTTCATAGGATTTGAAATTCAAAGCATCTGTGTCAGAGATTATGTTTCTGATCCTACTTATTCCTAGTAACCTTGTGAGATAGGAATTATCACAAAGAAAATGTCTAAGACTTCCAGTTAATGCCTTTCATTAGCACTGGAGTCATCATGCCAAAAGCTAACATTTGTTGATTTCTTCCATGCCAGGCGTTTTGCTAAGTCATTTAAATGTACAAGTCCTATAATATCCACAATATCTCAGAGACATACCTTGTGTTAATTCGCATTTAGAAGATGAATAAATTCAGTGTTAGAAAGATGGTGACCATTCCCCACTTAGAAGATGAATAAATTGAGAGTTAGAAGGTTGGTGACCATTCCCATACCACATAGCTAACAGAATAGAATGAGGACTCTAATTTAGGCAGATTGACAGAATTCAGTTTCTTAATCCCTATACCAATTACTGACAGCATATGTAATGTAGGTAACAAGAGAAAAAAAAATCACAAAAAAGATTGTGCAAGTGCTTGTCCTCAGCTACCAGAATGTACAGTACTTTGGCCAGTGATTATCTTGGGTTTTGTTTGTACGTATGTTTGGTTGGTTGTATTTTTCCTAGACCATTGTCTCCATCAGTGCTAACAGAGACCAATTTATTGCACTGTTGTGATTTGATGTGTTGATTTTCCTCACAAAATTCAAGATGCATAGAGGGTTCAATTAGTGGTTTATTTTTAAATTTATGTTGTTTGTTTGAAGTGCAGAGAAAGAGAAGTCTTCACCCTGACTAACTACCTAAATGTACACAACAGCCAGGGTTGGCCTAGGCTGCTCGAGGCTGAAGCCAAGAACTGGGCAATTGATCCAAGTCTCCCACATGGCTATCAGGGATCCAACTACTTGCACTATCACTTTCTGTCTACCAGTCTGTGCAGCAACAGGAATCTGGAATTGGAAGTAGAACCTGAGCTTGAATCCAGGAAATCCAATATGAGCTGTGTGTGTACCGAGAGCCTTTTTAACCACTGTGCAAAATACCCTTCATCATGGATAACACTTAAGTAAATCAGTAAGTGATGAATGAAAGCAGTCATAGTTAGCTACATGTGTTCTTTATAAAGAATGGTTTAAACATAATCATATTGTATTAACCTCCTGGCTTTGCTCCTGATGAGCAGCTCCTTTTTTTCCAAATCTACGGCACTGAACCTCTGTTCAACACTCAGGTACCTTGTTCCTGCAGTAGTGGCAAAATTCTTGTGTCTCCCAACCTGATCAGATCACACAGCAGTTGGATTTCCTACTATTCTAATACCATATATTTACATTAAATACATTTTACAAGGAATTTTCATATATGGTATCACACTGAATTCCTTTAGTATCCAGGTTATAGTATATTTTTATTTGCTCAGCAGGACTAAGGGAAGATATTTTGACTAAGTGACAGAGATAGATTCAGTTCTCTTGCAGCTCCTTTCCTTTCCACTAAATGCATTTCTTATATATATCTACTCCACTGCTCATCCTGGATGGAAATCCATCAGGCATGACTTCTACAACTGTGAGTCAAGGAAGAGACACAGGAAAGCAGGAATTAAACGTTCCCACTTGTGGTTGATCTTTACAGAAACTTTCTTCAGATATAAACATGGACCATTTGCACTGGGTTCTTAATATGTAAATGAATCATCAATTGATTGTTGCAGGGAAATTATTGTGCTCAAGGAAATGAGCCAAATAGTAGCCTTGCATTTGAACAAATACCAAAGCGCAATGTTCAAAAGGTATCAGAAGAATGAATGAGAGCACGGACTGAACCCACAGTACTCATTCCAATCCTGGTTCAGCCATTTACTAGTTTTGTGATATCGATTAATTTACTTTGAAACAAACCAGAAGTGCACGAAGAAAGTATTGGCTTTTTCTTCCCCTGCTCTCCAAGTTTAACATGAAAAATGTGCACCAAAAAAAGTAATGGAGAGGTCTCATTGACTGTTTTCACTTTGCAAGAATGCTAAATGGACTTATTTGCTTTCTCCTAATTGAGTAGCTCTAATAAGCTTGATCAACTTTCCCTCCCCCATCCTGTTTTGTAGTAGAAGCAAAAAAAAAAAGTCCTTCTCCGTTAACTGTGTTACCGTTTAACAGTCACCAAAAGAAACTGTTCCATCATGATGTCTTCGAAATTAGTGAACTAGAACAAATTCAGCCCATTTAATCGTATGGCATCAGGCAGTGCTGAAAATGCAATTTGTTGTGAAATTTGTTTTTGCATTTGCTGTTAGAAGCCAAGTGTTCAGCTCTTTTGCAGCTCTCCACTGGACCTTATCAGGGAACACGGTAGCTCGAGGGCATCTGTGGCACTGATCACTCAGGAGGAAACAGAACAGCTGTGTTTTTGACAGCTGGAGCAGGCCTGATGTCCATCAACAAATATCTCGAATACCTTGCACTTCTCCTTAGCTAGTAAAGGGCAGGCAGAAGTCTGTTGATTTGGGAATGAGATTTTTTTTTTATAGTTGCCAATTTGCTTTGGTGTCAAAGGGAAGTTGTTAAGCAGAATTGATTATTGTTGTGCAGACATTTGCTAGCTTCCTTTTCATGAAAATGGAAAATGTATGCATTCCAGCAAAGCTAGTCGGCTTTCAGCATATAGAAGAACAATAGAAGCAAGCATTTGGCAAAGTGGTCAGGTACGCATCCTGTACCAGAGTGCCTGAGCTCCACCAGACTCCCACTTCTATTTCCAGATCATGCCCATATGGATACCAGGAAGGAATAATGAAGGCTCAAGTATTCAGGCTCCTGCTGGCCATGTGGGAAGCTTGGATGCCCTGCCCTGGCCATTCAGGGCTTTGAGGAATGAACCAGTGGTTGGGAATTTTGTCTCTCTTTGTCTGCAACTCACATAGTAATAATTAAAAGTGAAATCAAACAAGACAGCATCATTCAAAAAAGCAAAGCAAAAATGAGATTAGCTTTGCTATAGAAAAGGAAAAGTAGCCCTTGAATGTGTTGCATTTCCTGGTTAATTTTTATGTGTATGTGTGTATAATAATAGTGTGTGTATAATAGAAAGAAAGAGAAGTCCTCCTTAGCGCCTTCTCACCCAGCAGTTTGGTTTTTATCGATTTGTCTTGCTTGAATATGAACTTATTATTCATGAACATTGGGGTACTTGGATGTTAAATGTACCTTTTAGCAAGATATACCAGTATACTTGATCACAGAGGAAGTAAAATCCAAACTTGATGATGGTATCTGTAACAAATGCAACTGGACCCCCAAATCATGTGGGCATGACCAGGGCTGGTCACTTAAAAAAAAAAAACACATTTAGTTTTACAGGTGTATTGTGATTTACAATAAAATTTAAAAGTTACTAATTTAACTCAGCACAGAACACTTTCAAATGTGTGAAAGTGTCACAAATGATAGCACGACACTGTGCTTTGTATTTTGAGTGAACTCTTGTCAATACTTCTGCATGAAATGGAGAACAGGTCCATATTACATGCAAACCACCTTATTTCAAAGTTCTCCCATACTCATGTTCTCTTTTTAGTTTGGATAGTTTAAAGTGTTTACTCCTCTTGGAAAAATAGCGCCAGGAAAAATATATAAAGTTAGCCCTAGGTAATAATCTCTCTAATAGAATCTGAAACCACTGAGCCCAGTACTCTATTAAAGCACCTCGAGGAAGTACATTTTACAACATTCATTCCAGAACTTTTTTTTATACTATATGTCATGTTTCATTTTAATTTAACACATAATGGTGTTATAATAAACCAAGTTTAGTCACCATGTTAACCTAATCTTAAAAACAGTCATAAATGTTGAGACTTTTCTGGACTCTCTTAAAACTTGAGACTAGCCATATGTTTTGTAAGTAAAAACTAAAATTCAAAGAGGTGAGGTAATGCACCTGTGTGACATAGTGGAGAGACAAAGCCCGCTCTCACTCTAGAACAAGACACTTTTCACCATGCGCTGCAAGTCTAATATGTCACATTGACATGAGAAACTGTTTTCTCAAAAGAATCAATCACCAGGTCAATAACTCCTTAATTGTCTAGCTTCCTTAATTGGCATAAAATTATACTCAGGAAATCCGTGAATGATTGTAGATGTTAATGCAAAACTTTCTATCTCAACATGCCAATGTATTGTTTTTCTTTACATAGGTCTCCCACAACTTACTGCTTGGCTGTGTGGGGTATTTTAAAGATGGGAAAAGTGAGCAGTTAAAATGAGCGAATTTGCTTTGCTGCTCAATTGATTTGGCCAAAATACTATTGCAGCAGCACATCAACAATATGTTTTAAATTAAAAAATATAAAAATTTGTAAGCAGACAGAAAACACAGCAGTAAAAGTTTGTGGAAAGGGTTCAAAGAAAGTAAGAACTAGTATAAACTGATTGTTTCAGCCTAGAGGAAAATCATAACAAGGCCATAGAATGGCATATAGCACTTGATTTGTATGAATGATGTCACCATTATTATTCTTAGTATTAGGATAATAATTTTATGATAGTCATTAGCTTAATTTTTCTCCTACAAATGTGTTAATCTAATATTTTTAAACAGTGATCTAAAAACAGATAACTCATCAGTAATCATGTGAGGTTATTATAGTGCAAATGTCTTGGTCACTGTTAGTGGCCATTGTCCTTATTAGCTTCAAATAGCAAAATAATTATGTTGTTTCCAGACTGATGCCCACTTTGGATGTTATTATGTTTTACAACAAATCAGAATTTGCTATTCAAGAAATAAAAATGCTTGTTTCTAAACTTTTATGGTCCATTGAATTTTGGGAGGCAGCATGGGACAATACAAACAGCACAAATATTAAAATTTTAGTAGAATTAGTTTCAGATTCAGGATGGTTACAATACTGAAATGCTTGTATGATCTCAAGCTATTTAGACTTTCTAAAAATACAGCCTTTTTAGTGTCAAACTGAAAAAAAAATAGTACCTGATTATCAGAACAGTTGTGATAATTAAATGAGATAAAATATTGAAAGTACAGTAAAAGGCTACTTAGCAAAACAATTACCAAATAATTGTTGATTAGTCTTCTGATACAAAACATGTTGCATACAGTTATATTTAATCCAGTAAAGACATTTTCAACTTCTGAATATCACTGAGAAGGAAATTTGGCCCAGAAACTGTGAATGATTCATTTGAGAAAAAAAGGGGAAAGGAAGTACAGAAGAGATAAGAAAGGAGAAATGAGAAAGAAGGAAATATCACTGATAATGCCTGGCAATCTCCGAGTGTTTACACTGTGTCATTCAGCTTCTAAGTGCTCCAGTACACTCACTGCTAGGCTGCTAATAAGAAAAAAGGTACATGCACTGCTCTGGGCCTTATTTTTAACAATGAGGAAACGGATTTGATAAAGGCTAGATAATACAGCTAAAGTCTCTGAGCTAATCAGTAACAAGGTTAGTTTTAATTTGATGTAATTCGGCTTGAGAGCTATATAATTAGATACGAGGCAATAAAACCTTTGACAATTGGAAAAGAGACAGAGATAAATTTCTATGTGTGCCTTACATATTAGTGAGTAGGAAAGTACCAGCATTTATGCAACCACAACCACACATGTAAGGGTAGACATATTTAAGACACTGCCTAGGATGTCAGCATCTCATCTCACTGTGACAGTTGGGTTCCTGGCTGTGCTGCCTTAGTTCCACTTCCTGCACCTGGAGAAGCAGAAAGGAAAATGGACCAAGTAACCAGGTTCTTGCCCAACCCTGGCTACTGCAGGAATTTAGATTGACTGTGACTGTGCCTATCAAACAAATAATTAAAATCTTTAAAACAATCTACACACAGACTATACCTATTGCTTAATATTTGCAATATCAAGAAAATAAAGTTTTCTGTACCCGCAAACATGGAAAGGTGTTTATATTTGTTCTCAACTTCACAAGAGAATAAGGAAAATAAAATAGAAAGTTCAGAGAAATAAAAATTAAGAAGTAAGATCATAGAACCTGCAAGATATGACAAGAGCCTCGCTTTTACACTTCTACTGAAGAAATTAAAACAAAATTAACCACCTGTGCATGAGGAAATTCAAGACAAATTTGTGCCACAAAACAAAAAGATAAAGTCACAAGAAAAAATAGCTGCTTTGTTGGCTCAAGAAAATAGAAAATAGTTTACTGGAATCTAAGAATATTTTCCATGAAAAAGAAGAGTAAAATTCTGGTATGTGACAAATTATTATTAACTAAGAAATAGTTAAAGTTCCTAGAAGGAAGTTTCAGAAACTTTTGCCAGGGATCCAGGAAGAAAAAAGGTTCTTTTTCAAATGCTGTTCCAAAAGCACACAGTTGAGAAAAGAAAAATAAGGGCTACTTCATAATAAATGTCTCAGATACGCTTGTTGAAAACAAAAAAGTAGGCTTAAAAGTGAAATAATAATAAACATATGTCAAGTTAGGTTGTGAAACTGACAACCTCCTAACATGTTTTTGAAAAGAGTGAAGCTTTCTGTCCTCGGCATCTACCTCCTTCTCTAGTGCTCAAGAGCACACACAATTCCCTTTCATGATCTGCTCTTGGAGACACAAAGGTGAAAGGATATAGTAATTTTTGTGTCATGTTGATTATTTCATCTTATGATGGTTGCTAGCTCTGTTTATTGTGTTGATGGTCTGTTATGGTCATCATATCATTTGACTTCTCCCATTGAAGATGTGCCATCACAGTATGAACTATGCTTGATTACAAGAGTTTGTAGAAGCTGCTAAACCCAGGCCATGTTTGGCCCCACTCTGAAATTTTGATAACTGAGTCAATGGTGTAAAGGAATTGTACAATAAAAAGTAAATGACATACAAAGGTGTAGAAATGTATACTTACTGTTAGAAAAACCTTGGTGACTGTCATCTTTAAAAATGCAGGGAAAGGAAGACTGACTTAATGAAGTTTTGTTTTTCAAGTTTCCATGGGCTAGTGTTTTATGAGAATCTGTATTTTGAAAGTATGGACTCCATTGCACTTGTGTTATTACTATCACTACTATTATTATTTCGAGGTAAATATCTGTGAATCTTTGTTCATGCTTTGCTGTGTGTTTAAAATTAGATGTGCAAAGTCATGACCCTCACAAACAATATGAAACAGAGGTACTGTAACTAGTGAAGAACTTAGCTCATGTTTTTACAGTATGATGTGATTATATAAAAGGTACTGGTTTGAGTTGACTGAATTAAATATGTTTATATCCTGTTCCAATAAGAATATAAAACTTGATTGGAATTCATTTGGAAACAATAAAAATTCTTTCTACCTGCTGTTTCTTAGTTAAGACAAAATTCAAATTTGATTCAAGAAGGCATTCTTTTTTCTTTGATAAGTGATTTATAATTTTGCTGCTTCTAATTTACTGTAAGCAAAGCATCAGATTAGTAATGTGTTTAATATGAGTTATTAAATTCCCATTAGACTAAATTGCCACCACTAGAGATATGGAAAATTCCTGTGAGTTAATTTGCATTCTTCACCTTTGCTTAAAAACTATACTTTAAAACAGTATGTCCTAACATATTCTCCCAAGAACAGTAAGGCATCTAATGAACTGAAATTCTGTTATTTTTTGACAATAATAATATGAGTGTATATAAAGGATTCTTGAAGGTTTCTTATAATAAATTTGGTTAATACATGAAAGACACAAATTCCAAATAATATGTTAAAATCCCTTATCAAATAATAACAAAATCAAATTTTACTATGTTCGTCCAGTTGATTTAACAAGACTGTGTATTTAAAAGCAGCTTCAAATTTACTGATTTAATATTTGTTTTTAAATATCATGCAATTGTAGTGTAAATAACTCATCTTTGCGTCTTGGAAAAATTGAGCCGAAAGTTTTCCTATTCAATATTTGGAAGCAAAGGGTTTGTGAGGGCTGTCTATGGAACTTGAGACCACAGTAATTCTTAAAGACTAGAAAACGTCTTAGTGTATTAATGTATGATACAGGATTTGTTCAAACATTAATATATTAAACTAAATGAGTTGAATCTTCTTAATAATAGATTAATGCTACACTGGTGGTACATCGAGCTCAGTCACCACTTAGCATACTCTGATCCCATATTAAAGCTTTACTCCAGTACTCCCTACTCTGCAACTCTACTCCATTTTCCTGCTAATGTGCCTGGGAGGCCACAGACAATTGTCTACATATTTTTGTCCCTGTTACCAAACAGGTGATCTAGGTGATGCTGACTTTATCCTGGCCTCTCCCAGGCTGAGGACAAGTTGAACAAATTTGGGGAATGAGTTACAAAACAGTAGACCTCTCTATATCTGCTTCTCTGTCACTCTGATTTGAGATGAATTGAATTTTTTTCTTTAAAAAATCAACAATTACTTCAAGATCTTGATTTTGTAGTGATGATTAAGAGAACTCCAAAGAGAGAGGGGGCAAATTTCAGTAAAGAGATGTTATATAAAGAGATGTTTGCCATGACAACTGTGGTCATGGGGTTACATCAGCCATATTAACTAATGAAAAGAGACCTGTGCATATTCACTAGCCACAATTTTGCAAAGCAGATTTACCAATTCAATTCCCCAAAGCTAAAGCGGGTATCAGGCTGGATTAGAAATCTGAAGTCCTATTTTTGAATTGACATGAGTGCACATCTGTTCCCTGGTGCACAGCATTAATTTTAGCAGTAATGCAACCAGTATTAGTCTGGGTTGACCCATAAAAGCAGTGGTTCACTTGGGGAAAAATTTGTGATGTTCCCACTTTAATCTGATCCCCAAATCAGAGACATATCAAGCCTGCTTTTATCCAAACTCTAAACACTAAGGGCAGAATGAGCGAAACAAGCAGGTTGTACTGCTTCATTTTCTTCTCCTAAGCCTTCTTAAACTCTCTCCGTAAATTAATCTTCCTAGAACGCTCCTGTGAAACAGTCATTTTTAAAATAGAATTTTATTTTATCTCTAGGACCCTATTCTTTATTTTAAAGCATGTATTTTTTTTTTTTAGTTCTAAAAATGCATGCTTCCTAGAGCAGGAACTACAAAAGCATGGAAAGAAGGAAATTAACATTACTTGGATTAAATTTAAATTTAACTTATTTGAATTTTTGGAGGTTTAGGAAGCAGTATAGATGGAAGGAACTAACTTAAAACACATTGAAATTCCCATGGAGTTTCTAGAAGCAGCATGGGTTTCAATGGCTGAGGTTTAAGAAAGGGGTCAGGTTCAAGTTAGCCTTAATGTTAACCAAAAGACTAAGAAATGATATGTCCAAGTTACACCATTTGGCAGCTCTGTGACCTTAGGGTGTGACCTAAACTCTCAAAGATTCAAACAAAAAGAATAAGATTTTTTTTTAGAAATATTTCAATTTTTAACTCAACAAAATTAACTAGATTTTTCTGGCCCTACCTGGCACATGGTATATGCTCCCAGAATCATGGCTATTAGAATGGTTATTGACTAGTCGGAAATTATTTAAAAAAAAAAAGTATATGATCTCAAAAAGGAAAGAATTCTGCAGGTATGAAAAGCGTATGAGACTCTTCAGGAGTTGGAAGAAGAATGTATTTCCCAGTTTGAAAAGAACCTGGTGTAAGGGGAGGAACCTGATATAATGTGGTATCCCCAATGTGAATCTTATAACTTGTGACAGTTTGCTTTGGAGCATTTTGAAACCAAAAGTTTTCAACTTGGCATAACAGTAGTAGAAAGTAGCAAAACAGCTGTCAGGGTCAACTTTAACATCTACTCAAAACGGAAGATGCCCAGAAGAAAATGGAAAAATTTCAAGCGTAAACATGTTAGAGAAAGTATAATTGCTCAACATCTTGCGTAGGGAATTTTGGCTGAACTGTAGAACGAAAGAGATCAATAGACTTGATCACTACATTTATGTCTTAGTAGAGTACAAATACAGGTCACATGAATAGATGCCACCAATCTGTATTACAAGTACTGACAAACTTTCTAACAATTCCAAATCCTAGTGTGTTCTCGAGTGTGCTGTGCACTGTTCATGTCCTACCAACACTCTATTCAAACTTCATCCAAATGGCCTCTCAATCTTAAAACTTTTTGTCATCTTCTCTTGAAATAGTACTTGTTACACTGCATTTCTGTGCACTTCTCTTGAGCATTTCGACACAAATTCTTTTAATAATTATTAGCATAGCATAGCCTAAAAACCCCAGAAGAAAAAGAACACATCTCACCATGGTCATTTTGGTATATTTCACAAACATTTATGCTTTATATACAGTAAAGCACAGTAAATATTTAGTGGCTATCATTAAAATGATTTAATGGCTGTGCTACACTTATCCTCACAGAATTAGTCCTCCAGCTCAAATAATAAGGTTATTTCTATTAAATGAATAATCATTTTAAATGGTACTTTGCAAACAATAAAACATTATTTTCAACTTATAAGTGCATATTTAATATTCTAAAATATTTGAGTTATTTTTATCCAAAATATTATGTAATGATGTCTGGGTCAAATTATGAGCCTGTAATAACAATTCATTTTTTTAAAAAAAAAACTTCTGCACTATTATACTAAATTTACCATTACGTTTTCTATCCTATTGCCTTATTAATCAAAGATATACTAGTTAATATTTATGTAATTCTTAGAAGACTTATTAAAATGAACTTGTGATCAATAGAATTAGCGATTTAAAATTGTGCTGTCTTCACCATTGCTAAATATAAGTTGTTGAAACAAACATCGCATGATTTTTGCAATAATAATAAAAAAGGGCCACGTCTTTCAACCAAATGCAAACACAGGTGTTTGTTTCATTTCTTCCAATATACTTTCGCTTAGCTCGGCGCTCCTTATTATGCTGCCTGTTCTCACAGTTCATTTTAGTTTTCTTCTTACTTCTGACATGTGTATGGTAGAATCAGGCAAACTTATGTTACTTACAAAGATGAGAAGAATGCTTTTCCAATGATTGTCACTATTAGTAGTCAAATAAGCCATTTTTCGTATGCATTCCCCAATAGTTACTCAGAGATGTCTATTCTATTCCCTTGTGACTTGATAATAGTCTGACTATTGTAACCCTCAGTGAAATCGTGTTTAGAACACGTTGAGATATTTGCAGCATGCACTGTTCTTCCTATAAGAAGAGATTAGCTTTTTCATAAAAGCTTCTGTTGAATTAGGAAAGGATGGCTACACTAGAGAGTACAATCACAGGGGAGACTGTAATCAGTGATGGTTTGTGTAGGCTCTAATAATCGCTTCGTTCTGAAGGTTTTTGCAGTTTTTGCTTAGAAAGACAGGGGAACTGCCTACTACCAACCAGCAAGTATTTTATTTACTCCAAAACATTGGTGATTGTTGAGACTTTCTTAATACCTTTTTTAAAAACGTGATTTAGCATATCTCTGCCGATGATGGCAGCTTTCATAAAGCTTTCCTAAATGGTATAAGGAAAAAAGATCATGAAAGCTTCAACCAGGTACTTTTGGTTGGAATCTTGTGTTACCCTAGGCAAACTTCTTCATTCTATGTGTCTTAAAGACCTCATCTATAAAATGAAAAGACTGTAGGGATAAAATAAACTACATAAGGAAAATATCAATACAACTCCTTGTGCATAGATACACCTGACAAGTATACACTGCCTTCCTTGTAGAGATGTTATACCTACATTATTTCAATAAAAAAATATTTCCTGAAGTGATCTTTGGTGGGCTGGGGAGGGAGGATAAAAGGTGATGCTGCAGATAAAGTGGATTCTTCTCAAACTTTACTAAGTTATAAGAATGTTTAGTCGTTCGTACCAAAAGCATAGCAGCCAGAAAAACTTCCAGGAGGAGATACTCGGAATTCAGCTCAAATTTCTTTGATCCATTTCTTCCTTCCTCCTGTTCACATTTTTTTCTTCTCAAAAGCCAGCTTCCTTTTGGTTATGACTGCCAGCAGGAACAACCACATCCTGTTTCTTGTTCTTCAGCATCAGGATTCAAAATTGTCCCTTAAAAAATGGCCTAATTTGTCTCTGTCTTTCTGTGATTAAGACACTAGATCTTCTGCACACTACTGCTAAATAAAACAGTAAAACCTTAGAGAGTTAAGCTGATTTTTGCCAATGTACAGCTGACCACCACTAAGGTGGAAAGACTTGATGAACCATACTGCTAGCAAGTAGAATAGCTGGAGCTTTGACGCTAATTTCAGTGATCACAGTAGGCCATTCTTTTCTACCAACTGTATTAGAAAAACCTGCAAAAAAGTAGTAACTTTTCCATACATTAAGTATGATTTTAATAAAATCATTTTAGAAAATAATTTTATTTACTTTTCATTAGTAAGTTGACTTTTATATTGTGAATGTTTGTGACACTAGATTTGATATATTTCTCAAACTTATCCAATTTTATTTTTTTTTTTTTGCAAACACAGCAATATGAGGCTAAATTTTACTAGGTGTAGATTCATGTGAACCTTCCTCATGTTACTCTTCTCAGGCCTTATCGTTGATTTTTGTTTGGATCTTGTATTCCTTCTTCTAACTAATCCTTTATATCAGCACACTGCAGGTGAGTTCCGAAGCATGGATGTGGTTTACAGACCCTGTTATTTAGCTACAAATCCACCCTACATAGGTGTACGGAGGGCAACTGCATTCATTTATTAGTTCAGATAAATTGATTTGTTTCATGATAGGACATTATAGTAGGACCCTGAATAAGGGAATGTGCTTAGAGTTCTTCAGTGTTTTCTTAAATAAGTCTCTTTCCTAGCAGCAGTAAATAACACACAGCACCCAAAGTCCTTCCTGAAGGAAGCAACTTAGCTTTACACGTGCTGCAATGTATCGCTGCACTTGTTCTTTTTCTACTTGTGTATAGGGAGGATATCTTGTCTCTGTGTGCACTCATTATCAGGGAACCTCTTTGATCCTTAATCGTAATCCAATCTGAGCCTCGTGCAGAACTCTACCTGATCTTCACATGCTTTGGGTGTTTTATACATAATTGAGCATAAGTTATATTCTCTTGACATGGCCAAGAAGTTCTCTGGGAACCACCCAACACAGATGAATCTGTAAACAAAACATATAACCTAAGGATTAAAGATAAATCTCAGTAAGGGAATGCAAATGTGCACCAATTGAATAGGATCCATCTGCCTTCAGGAATTTGAAGGTTTCTTGTATGTGGTCATTTAAGAGGAAAGAATATATTGTCCTTTAGGATACAATACTGAATATAGACACCTTAATTCAAAATAAAAGTAATAATAAGGGATCTGTGCAGTTATTTTAGAATTTGAGTGAATTTTGGACTAGGTTAAACTTAAAGCATATGCTTGAATATGTCCCTTTGTAACTCTACCTCATTGAAATACAAAAATGTAGACATTACAAACTGAATCATTAAAAATATCTGAATGAGAAATTAATGAAAATATAAATCATCTAACTAATTCAAAGCAAGAGGAAATTCAAATATTATCCTTCCACATCTTGTGTCTACCACCAGCTTTGTATATGCTAAAAGCTATTTAAATTTTAAGTGGCTTCATGTTAAGTCAATGAGAAAAAGAAAGATGAAAGAAAAAGTAATATAAATTTAATAGACAGAAGACTAAAACACCGTTCAATGAGGGTTAACTGGGCATATAGTTGAAAAGGTATAAAAATGATATCTTAAGTTTGCTTTGATTTTCCAGGATGTATTTTCAACCAAGTTGATTTCATATGTATTTATAATCTAGTAATCTTCCAGTGAACACTATGGAAGAAAATAAAAATAAACACTACAGAGCTACGTAAAAAAAAAATTTAGTGCAATATCAGATGTAAAGAAAATAAAACTAAAGTATAAACATATAATTTATCAATAAAAATTTAAGTAATCTTGAAGCTGGCATTGAGATATTGCACCTTAAGCTCTACCTGAAATGCCAGCATCTGATACTGGAGCATCAATACTAGTCCCAGCAGCTCTGCTGCAAAACCAGCCCCGAGCTAATGCATGCAGGAACGCTGTGGAAAATACCCAGGTAACTGAGCACCAGACACCCATGTGAGATGCCCAGATGACTTCTGCCTGGCCTGGCTCTGGCCATTGCAGCCATTTAGGAAATGAACTGTCACATAGGAATCTCTCTCTCTCTCTCTCTCTCTCTCTCTCTCTCTCTCTCTCTCTCTCCCTCCCTCCCTCTCTCTTGATCTCTCTCTCTCTCCCCACACACACACACACACACTTTCTATGAGTTCATTTAATACAGGAATGAATTAAATATTATTCTTACATATATCTTGCCAGTGAGAAAAAACAATCCTTAAAAACTACTTGCTTAAGATAGTATAACCTACAGTTAAGAATCCCAGAACTGACTGATTTTCAAGCAAATGTTCTTTAAAAGAAAGGTAGATTTAGACACCACATAGCTACACTTGTAGAAAAGCCACTTAATTAAGTTTAAAGTACTTAAACAGAGATGCTGTGTTATTCACTTCTGAATTTTCCAGAGCAACCAGACTAGCGATTTCCTTAGTAAATAATGAGTGTTCAGTTTGATGGATTATGAGTGAATCGATGAACTAAATAAAAGCTTCATATTTGATCATAATTGTGACTGTTTGACATAATTTCCCTCTGTTTTAGTAAGTAAGAAGAAACCTCAAAGGCAATGGAAATAGCAGTTATTCAGCTTTTGGATAATATGATTCTTTTTTTTTTTTTTTTTTTTTATTGTTGCTTACACTGTATTATGTAGTACAGTTTTATAGGCGCTGGGGATTCCCCCCACCCCTCCCCATACCCCTCCCCCCATGGTGGATTCCTCCACCTTGCTGCATAACCATAGTTCAAGTTCAGTTGAGATTCATTGCTTGAAAACACATGCCTAGCATAAAGTTCAGCGTCTTATTGTCCAGATAAGTTCAGTGGCCTCCTGGGGAGACCTTCTATGGTCTGAAGATAGGTCTAACAGAGTAAAGATCCGGTCGGTTAAAAGCCCCAACAAGGCCTCAGTTTCAATATACAACATTATGGAATTAATTGACATAGTAATGGGTAAACAATATGTTAAGAATAATGCGAGTTCCATTCTTCGAAACATCTGGGTTGAGACAGTATCAATGACAGGTTCAAAAAATAACAAACAACCAAACAAAAAATTACAGGTTAAATCAAGGCAAACATGTGGTATCTAATCTTTTGGGATTCACTCATTTCCCTTAGCATTATAGTTTCCAGTTGTGCCCATTTAGCCACAAAGAACTGCATTTTGTTTTTTTTAATAGCTGCGTAGTATTCCATGGAGTAGATGAACCAAAGCTTTCTTATCCAATCTTCTGCTGATGGGCATTTCGGTTGCTTCCATGTTTTTGCAATTACTGATTGTGCTGCAATGAACATAGGGATGCATGTTGGTTTGTCGTAAAACAGGTGTTTTGGATATATTCCTAGGAGTGCTATTGCTGGGTCATATGGCATGCAGATTCCGAGTTGTTTGAGTGTTCTCCAGACTGATTTCCATAAAGGCTGTACCAATTTGCAGCTCCACCAGCAGTGGAGTAGGGTTCCCTTTTCCCCGCATCCTCGCCAGCAAGCGTCGTTGGTGTTCTTGTTTATGTGGGCTAATCTTACTGGTGTTAGGTGGTACCTCATCGATGTTTTAATTTGGATTTCCCTTATTGCTAGGGAGCTGGAACATTTTTTCATATGTTTGTTTGCCATTTGGACTTGTTCCTTTGTGAAATGTTTGCCCATTTCCCTTGCCCATTTCTTGAGTGGCTTGTTTGTTTTGGTTTTTTGGTTGTTTTGAAGTTCTTTGTATATCCTGGAAATTAGCCCCCTATCGCCTATATCGTGTGCAAAGATCTTCTCCCACTCTGTGGGTTGCTTTTTTACTTTGTTGATTGTTTCCCTTGCTGTACAGAAGCTTCTTAGTTTGATGAGGTCCCATTTGTTTATTCTGTTCTCAACTGCTATTGCTTTTGGTGTCCTTCTTAGAAAGTCGGAACCTACTCCTAGGTCTTGCAGTGTATTTCCTACATTTTCTTGCAAGAGTTTGAAGGTTTCTGGATGTAGGTTTAGGTCTTTTATCCATGTAGATTGGATCTTAGTGTATGGTGATAGATGTGGGTCTATCCTTTTGTTTCTACAGGCTATCAGCCAGTTGTCCCAACAACATTTACTAAAGAGGCCTTCCCACTTGCTTGAGCTATCATTGGTCTTTTTGTCAAAGATTAATTGGCTGTATTTGTGTGGGTTCCCTTTTGGTGCTTCTATTCTATTCCATTGATCTTCCTTTCTGTCTTTGTGCCAGTACCAGGCTGTTTTGATAACCACTGCTCTACAGTATGTCCAGAGGTCCGGGATTGTGATTCCCCCTGCTAACCTCTTATTTTTCAGGATGGTTCTAGCTATTCGTGGTTTTTTGTGTTTCCAGATGAACTTTTGAATCATTGTATCCAGTTCCGTGAAGAATGTTTTGGGCAATTTGATTGGAATTGCGTTGAAAATGTATATTGCTTGTGGTAGTATAGACATTTTAATGATATTGATTTTGCCTATCCAGGAGCACGGGATGTTATTCCATCTTTTGAGGTCTTGTTCAATTTCCTTTTTAAATAGTTTGTAGTTTTCTTCGAATAGGTCTCCTACGCTTTTGGTTAGATTTATTCCCAAATACTTCATACTTCTCTCTGCTATTTTGAATGGTATCCTGTTGGTTAGATCTTCTTCCATCTTGGTGTTATTTGCGTACACTATGGCTGTTGATTTTCGTTCGTTAATTTTGTACCCTGCCACTCTGCCAAACTCTCGTATAAGTTCTAGCAGTTTCTGTATTGAGTCTCCTGGTTTTTCTATGTATAGGATTATGTCATCTGCATATAGTGAAAGCTTGACTTCTTCGTTTCCTATACGTATGCCTTTAATTTCTTTTTCTTGTCTTATGGCCTCTGCAAGTACCTCTAGGACTATGTTGAATAGCAGTGGTGATAGCGGGCACCCTTGTCTTGTTCCAGATCTCAGTGGGAAGGGTTCTAGCTTTTCTCCATTCAGTATGATACTGGCGTTGGGTTTTTCATAAATTGCTTTAATTATGTTGTGGATTTTCCCATCTATGCCTACTTTGGCTAGAGTTTTTAGCATGAAGAGGTGTTGGATTTTGTCGAAAGCTTTTTCTGCATCTATTGAAACTATTATGTGGTTCTTGTTTTGCAGTTTTTGGATATGGTTTATAACATTTATGGATTTCCGAATGTTGAACCATCCCTGCATTCCAGGGATGAATCCTACTTGATCCGGATGAATGATCTGTCTGATGATTTTTTGAATTCTATTGGCTAGGATTTTGTTGAGAATTTTAGCATCAATGTTCATCAGAGAGATAGGTCTGTAGTTTTCCTTCTCTGATGGTTCTCTGTCCGGTTTTGGGATTAAGGTGATGTTGGCTTCATAGAATGAGTTTGGGAGGGTTGCTTCCTCCTCTATTGTTTTGAAGAGCTTGTAGAGGATTGGGGTTAGTTCTGTTCGGAATGTTTTGTAGAATTCTGTAGTGAAGCCGTCTGGGCCTGGGCTTTTTTTCGTTGGGAGATCCTTGATGACTGTTTCAATCTCTACCTCGGTTATGGGTTTATTTAATTCTGTAGTTGCCTCCGGACTGAGTTTTGGTAAGTGGTGGGAGTCCAAGAACTTTTCTATTTCTTGGTGGTCCTCAAATTTGTGGGAGTACAGTTCTTTGTAGTAATTTCTAATTATTTTCTTAATGATTGCAGTGTCTGTTGTTATGTTGCCTTTTTCATCTTTAATGCTATTGATTCTCACTTTCTCTTGTTTTTTTTTGGTCAATCGGGCCAGTGGAGTGTCTATTTTGTTTATTTTCTCAAAAAACCAACTTTTTGATTTGTTGATTTTATGTATAGTTTTTTTGATTTCTATTTGGTTTATCTCCTCCCTTGTTTTGATGATTTCTTGTTTCCTATTGTGCGTGGGACTCTTCTGCTGCTGTTTTTCCAGATCCTGGAGGTGTGAGGTTAGTTCCTGTATTTGGCGTCTTTCTTGGGCCTTGACATGTGCTCCGATTGCGATGAATCTACCTCGTAGCACTGCTTTGGCGGTGTCCCACAAGTTTTGGAGTGTTGTATCAGAGTTTTCATTGGTTTCCATAAATTTTTTGATCTCATCTTTGATTTCTTCTCTGACCCAATGTTCGTTTAATAGCATATTGTTCAATTTCCAAGAGTGCCTATACTTCCTGGGGAGTTTTGAGTTGTTGATTTCCAGTTTCATCCCATGGTGGTCTGAGAGGGTACATGGTATGATACTAATGTTTTGGAAGTTGTTTAGATTCGCTTTATGTCCTATCATGTGGTCGATTCTGGAGAAGGTGCCATGTACCGCTGAGAAGAATGTATAGTCTGTGGCCTTAGGATAAAAAGTTCTATATATGTCTACTAAGTCCAGTTGTTCTATTGTTTGTGTGAGCTCTGTTGTTTCTTTGTTGAGTTTTTGTTTCGTAGACCGGTCCATTGTTGTTAGAGGTGTGTTGAGATCGCCCACAAGAATTGTCCGGGTGTCTATGTCTTCCCTTAAGTCTGTAAGTAATTGCTTTACGTAACTAGGTGCATTAAGATTCGGTGCATAAACATTAATGATGGTGATTGCTTCTTGATGGATCATTCCCTTCACCAGTATAAAATGGCCTTCCCTGTCTCTTTTGATGTTAGTTAGAATGAAATCTATCTCGTCTGAAATTAGGATAGCTACCCCAGCTTTTTTTCCTCGTCCATTAGCGTGAAATATCTTTTTCCATCCCTTCACTTTCAGTTTCTTTGCATCCTTTCTGGTTAGATGCGTTTCTTGTAGGCAATAGATGGTTGGGTCTTGTTTGATGATCCATTCTATTAATCTCTGTCTTTTGATTGGTGAATTTAGACCATTTGTGTTGAGAGTTAAAATTGAGAGTTTGCAATTTTGCTTTGCCATGTGATTGTGTTGTGTGTGTGTTGTTGCCTATGTAGTTGTCTTGTTTGTGCAGCTTTTAGTTTGGAGACCTTCTTATTTGCCATCTTTGTTTGTGATTTGCCTCCTTTTTGTCCGGGACTAGCGCATTTCTAAGGAGACTTTGCAGAGCTGGTTTTGTGTAGACATATTCTTCTAGTTTTTCTTTGCTATTGAAGTATCTGATCTCGTTCTCATATACAAATGAGATCTTTGCTGGGTAGATTATTTTTGGTTGACAGTTGTTTTGTTTCAGGACTTGGAAGATCTTTGTCCATTCTCTCCTTGCTTGTAGGGTCTCTTCGGAGAAGTCAGCAGTGATTCTGATGGGTTTTCCCCTGTATGTGATCTTTTCTCTACTTCGTACTTGTCTCAGGATTCCTTCTTTGTCTTCATTGGAGTAGAACCTGAGCACCGTGTGTCTGGGTGAAGATCTCTTTGGGTCATGTCTGTTGGGAGTTCTCTGTCCATCCTGTATGCGGGGTGGATTCGTGTTCCAAGTGTTTTGGAAGTTTTCCTGTATAATTTCATCAAGCACTGCTTGCATCCCAGATTCTCTTTCTACTCCCTCAGGGAGGCCGAGGATAATATGATTCTTAAAATGAACTTCCACATGTATATTCTTAAGGGTAGATCCTTATTGTTCTCATGAGTATATTGAAATTGAGGTATGTTATACCCCTGCCAAAAATTACAAACAAGTGGCCAAACATGGGCTAGAATCTTTGCCTCCTAACTGTTATCTCCAGGGGAGTGTCATCTAAATGGCACAGCCTTTATATCTATATCTAGCCTTTATATATGTGTAAGTAGATGCATATATAATTTCTGCAAAATAACATCATTAAGGAAAGTTCAGAATGCTTTTTATCTAATTACAAGCGCTTATGAAACAGGCATAGTCAATGATGATAAAATTTTATGATCAACTGTTTCTGGAACTTCTTCTAGGTAATTATTCTGTATTTCCCTTGACAGTGTATAGTTCTTTTGATTTCCAAGTATTATAAACAATGACATAACATTAAGGAATTGTCATGATGTGCACATGTTTTCTTCTCTTTTGCATTTAAGAGATAGTGCTGACTGAGGAAAACTGCTAATTTCTGGCCAAAAGTAATGATATTGTATATAGAACATGGTGGGTACTGCATTCCGATGAAAAGTTTCAAGTCATATAATTTATTGAGGACCACAAAATCAAGATTTTAATGAAAAATAACAGGATTTCAAAAGTTTATATTAGTGTTAGCACTTTGAGATGCATACTGAGCCATAGAGCAGCATGGTTCTTGCACTCTCCAAGAAGTATATCTTACTTGGGAGTAATAGGAATAGATTGTACTGAATGAAAGTGTGTATTGATAATGGGCTCTCCCCCAAAGCATTGCCCACCTTTCAAAGGATCCGTTCTATACTCTTTGGACAGAATGTTCTAATTAACTTTGCACAAATAGGATTTAAATGAAATACTCTCGATGGATTATTTAAATAATGTGAAATTTAAGTACACAGTAAATTATCTTTCTTTAACCCAGATTTATGGTAAAATGATGATGGCTTTGAGTGATATTACTGTGTCAGCCTAATGATATTTATTTAAAATATATTTCATAGGTCAGTATAAAAATTCATATTAGATGCTTACACACTATACATATATTCATATAAAAAATTATTATGCCTTCATATTATACATTGGGTTCTTGAGTTGGGTTGGCCCTTGATAATATCACTTATCTAACTTACTAGGATAAGAAAATTAATACAGGGCCCAGCGGCATGGCCTAGTGGCTAAAGTCCTCCCCTTGAATGCCCCAGGATCCCATATAGGCACTGGTTCTAATCCTAGCAGCTCCACTTCCCATCCAGCTCCCTGCTTGTGGCCTGGGAAAGCACTCGAGGATGGCCCAAAGACTTGGGACCCTGCACTCGTGTGGGATACCCGGAAGAGGTTCCAGGTTCCTGGCTTCTGATCTGCGAAGCACTGGCCATTGTGCTCACTTGTGGAGTGAATCATCAGATGGAAGATCTGCCTCTCTGTCTCTCCTCCTCTGTATTTCTGACTTTGCAATAAAAATAAATATTATTTTTAAAAAGAAAATTAATACAAAAAAGCTGATTGATTAATTAAAGATACAAATGTTTTATATGATAAGAAAGCAAAGTGTTTCCTACACCTGCATAATGCCAGGAAATGCAACATAAATGCTTTATGAATGGCTTTGGGTCAAAGCAGCACACTTAATCAGGGGAATCCAACCCATGGAACTCCAAACATGTCCTGACACAATATTCTTCCCTATCTCCATTGATAGGGCAATATGCAAACATTTGTATACGTTTACAAAACCAGAAGAGGTTATATTTTTAACGTCCTTCTTTTAACTAAACTTCAGATGACATAATTATCACATTCCTGCGTTAATTTTCCCCCTCGATTTGATGTTTAAAGATTGAATGTGACCTTGAAAAAAAGCAATATTCATGATTTCAATCCATTACTGCAAATATCAGTTATATTTATCAGGTTGTGGATTTTAGTGCAATGTAATTTTACGTAAAAATTAAAAACAAACACAAAAAGCTGGTCACTCATTATTTATTTACATCTAATGAAAGGTTTTCATGTGGAATTTTATAGTCAGGTCATGTGCCTTTAAATAGACAGGCAAAACAGTGAAATGGAACATTCTGTTGACAGGTAAATGTGAATCAATCTGGTTTCATTCAAAAGAAAATAATCAAGCTCTTTTCAAATCATATAAAATGCAAAATGATTGCGGGTGGCGGAGGAGGGGGCCTTATCAGGCTCCCTTCTCAGGGAAATGATTGCCGTTTTCTAGCTGGAGGATCAGACGCTAGGGTTTATCTTATGACTCCTCTGCCGTCTCCGCTGTTTATGAACAGTTGATTTTCTGTAGCTGCTCTCCTTCCCTCCTCCCGTATAAATTAGTTTCCACCGATCTACATCTAGCCAACATTCTCTTATCAGTCAGGGGAGAAAAGATGATTATTTCATTATTGGTTTAAAGAGTCTTTCATCTTAAGCAGCGTGCCTCCGGTTTCAGGCAAACATTTCACAGCCTTTCTATTTGTTTTATTTTGTGTCTCATCTTAATCAAAGCCCCCTGAGACGGCATCTTTTGTAGGAACCAACAACAATAAAGAAACATTACAGATTGTTACTTTCACAGAAAATGCTTGATTCATTAGGTATTCCCATGAATACCTAATGGTATTCAATGATGAAATGGAGTTGACTTCAAATATGCAGAAACAATTGGAATCACATCTAAAGACCCTTTTCATAACGAAGATACCTGCCTTTCAAGTCACTTCTTAGCTTAGTGTCCTTCTTTCGAGGTACAGGTTTTACTGTATTGTCACAAGATAGCTAAGTGGAAGTTATTTTTCAGTACCTTAGTTAATTTTTCCACTTTGTAATTTTTTTACATGCCTCCTTGTTCATCTTTATCATATGAAGTTTAACATTACCTCTGATTTACTGAGTAGGCACTGCCCTGGATCCCTGAAATTGAACAACTATAGAAAAAGTGTAGGTGTCATGCCCTCATTTTTTAAATTCAGATGATTCAAAAAAGAGTTTCAAAGTCCCAGTCTCACACTGTCCCTGCACTTCTTTGATCATATTTTGATAAATTTTTCAGAGGCTCTACTAGAACTGGGTTAGCTATTTAAGTAAAAGACTGCTTATGTTGAGGCAACATCAAAATGATCTAATAAAAACCTATGTTTCTCCTTAATGGGCTAGTCAACGTTTCTGTTATCTGCACAACAACAAAAAATCAAAGATATTCAAAATATCTAACTTCCCAGTAACCCCAATGCCAACTTCCAAGATATATTTAATTATATCTCACTTTCATATAAAAGTTAACTTGCACATGCCTACAAGGGATCCTGCAAACATTTATAGAAAATATGCTGTCCTAATTGCATTTCCCACAAACTTTTTCAAGTTTTCTAGTTTGCATCTTTTAAATAATTATGTGAGCCACACAATTAAATTATGAATTGGATTCCTACTGGATCTGGGTGTATATATTCAAAAATATAATATAGCCACATTATGTTTCTGCAACAAATAAATAAAACATGCTTTAGAACAATGTGGTCATCATTGGGCATCCAGCATGTTGCATCTGTTTACCCCTTAGGCACAGTACACTTAAGTAGGGAAATACTTAGACATTACATTAGTTACTGCAGCATAGCAAGTTATCCCATAACAGCTTGAATCCATAACCATCTCCATCTCAGGTTCATAAATCGACATTGCTTACCTAGGTATCTTCAGCTCTGTATCTCTCGCAAAATGGTAATCAATGCATCAGCTATGTTAGTGTCATTTAAGGGCCCAATACTAGGAGAATCAATTCACATCTGTTACCATGGCTTTCGTGATGCCTCACAAGGTCTGCTGAGTGTTTCTAGACCCTGCCATGCAGACCTGGCATAGTACTAGTCAAGAAACGGCAGCCAACTATCACCACATGTAAATACTGACAGGTAGTGACACCAGTCACTACTAATTTGATCTAACAAGCAATATTCTGTCACATTTGAAGCATTATTTTGTTAGAAGTAAGTCAAAAAACCCAGCCCACATTTAAAGGGAGTCAGTTACACAAGCTTTGGAACACCGGGAAGTAGTAATCTTTCAGATTCATGTTAGAAACTGTTTATTAAAATCTTCCTTTTACCAACTTTCCTGCAATGATAAGCCCTCCTACTTATACTGTAGGCTCTCCCTCTTCCAATCCCCAAAGATCCATTCTTCCATGATTTACTAGATGTGCTGCATTATAAGCCAGTAGCAACTCCAGACTTCGTGACTTAAAATGACATAGTTGGATGTCTTAATGATATTACATGTACATTGTGAGTTGATAAAGGATTCTTCTCAAGTTATCCCTACTCAGGTAATTTCCCAAGTTACTGCATCTGGAGAGAAGGAAAAACTAATTGATTTGAGGGATCCAGTGGGCTTCTACATGAAAGTGATGTGTGTTGCTTTTGATAAAATCACATGACCATATGACCTTGAAGGACATAGGAAGTTTACTACATTCTCCAGCCAGTCAACTTGATCATAAGTTATAATTCTTCCCTCTTCCAGTCCAATCCTTCATTCCCACTCTTGTAATTCACATCTCTAACCTACATTTTCAAAGCAAATGTGCCCACCAAGTGATGACAAAGAGTTAGGCAGCAGGGGTACTCATATATTTCAGGGAAGTATAAATGTGACAACCATGTTAGAAAACAATTGGACATTACCTACTGAAGATGAACATTTGCATACTAGATGATCCAATAATTCTACTTTTATTATATATAATCCACTTACTAAAAGATATTTACAAGGATATATATTACAATATTAACTGTTCTTTTAAAATTAATTTCATTTTATTTTTTATCTGAAAGACAAAGTTACAGAGAGGAGACACAGAGAGAGAAAGATCTTTCATCCATTACTTCACTCCCCAAATGGCCACAAGTGTTGGAGCTGGGCTAATCTAAAGCCAAGAGCCAGAATATTCTTCTGGATCTGTCACACGGAAGCAGTGACCCAAAAACTTGAACCAGCATCTGCTGCTTTTCCAGGCCATAAGCAGGGAGCTTGATAGGAAGTGAAGTGTCTAGAACATGACCTGGTGCCCATATTGCATGCCAGCATCAGAGGTGGAAGCTTAGCCCACTATGCTGTAACATTAACTCTTAACTGTTACTATTCTAGGTTCTAAAGATCCAATTTCCATCAACAACAGATTGGATACATAAAGTATAGCGCATTCAGATGACATTTGGCCATCATAACATGAATATTAGCAACAGCAATAATGTGATGAAAGAAACTAGACATGTGGTAACCTGTAATACATGATTATATTGGTATACTGTTCAGAATAGCTCTTAATCATAGAGTTAGATATCAAGATGGAGTTATTTTCCTTGGGAGGGGAACAGTAGCAGTGTGAGATTTGTGTGTGAGAAATGATCTGTAGAGTCACCTGGTGTAGACAGAGTGCTGGTTATTTCTGTGTACAATTTATTGTTTTTTTTTTAAGATTTATTTTTATTAGTTTTTTTATTGGAAAGGCGGATATACAGAGAGGAGAGACAGAGAGGAAGATCTTCCATCCGATGATTCACTCCCCAAGTGAGCGCAACGGGCCGATACTATGCCGATCCGAAGCCAGGAGCCTCTTCTGGGTCTCCCACGTGGGTGCAGGTTCCCAAGGCTTTGGGCCGTCCTCAACTGCTTTCCCAGGCCACAGGCAGGGAGCTGGAAGGGAAGCAGGGCTGCCAGGATTAGAACCGGCGCCCATATGGGATCCCGGGCGTGCTAGGCAAGGACCTTTAACCACTTACGCCACCGCGCCGGGCCCTACAATTTATTGTTTATGTACTTTTTTATAAGGGCATTATGCTTTCATCTTTTTTTGGTAGAAGTCATGTTTTACTTGCTGAGGAGAGAGCTAAAGCTTCCAAGATTTCCTGCTTGCTGTTCTAATGGATCCATGTAAACACACACACACACATAACATTTACACACACACACACACACACACACACACAAAGGGAGCAGAGACAAAACAAATACTTTCCCTCTTTAGTGAGGATTTTAGTGATACAAGTCACGATTTATATCAATTTGTATAGTCTATGTAATGTGTTCTAAAAACATTTTGCTCCCGCAATCTTCATTATGTGGCATTTTTTTCCTTGAAATCTCATATTTAAAATATAATATCAGTGCCAGACTTTGGTGCAATGGATTGAGCTGCCATCCAAAATACCAGCATCCTATATGAACACAGATTCACACACCAGCTGTTCTACTTTTGATCCAGCTTCCTGGTGTTGATGGGGAAAGCAGAGGCAGCTATCCCAAGTGTTAGAGCCCCTGCCACCCATGGGAGATACCCAGATGGAATTTCTGGCTCCTAGCTTTGGCCTGGCCCAGTGCTGACTGTTGTGAACATCTGGATCAATGGGCCAGTGGATGGAGTATCTCTGCCTGTCTCTCCTATCTCTATAACTCTGCCTTCTAAATTAAATAAATCCTTTAAATAACATTTAAAAATAAAGTATATTGGTACTGGATAAGTTGGTTGCCATGTGCACTGAGGTAGCATTTGCTCTTGAGGTAATTATTATTCAGTTAACAAACTGTCAGATCACTGAGTCCCACAAGTAACATTTAAGGAAGTGAGTAATGACATTACACGAAGGTTATGGAAGAGAGAAAGAGAGAAAGTGAAGAAGGATGGAGGTACAGAAGAAAAGGCAGGAGTAGGGGAGGCTATATTATTGGGGAAGCTTAACATCAGTGAGAAAGCAAGGTTAAAAAATATGCCCTATAATTCGTCTATCGTAAGCTTCTACTATGGAATCTGTAGTTGTAATAATGACTTGACCATTTTGCAACACAGATCCTTTAGGTATTTAATTTTTTTCCCCCAGAAAGTTTGTTTTCTTGTTGTTTACTGTAATGCAAAGGATTGACTGCCTTTGAACTTGACTCAGTAGAAAATTTGGGGACAATGACTAAAGAAAAATATGTGCAAATAATTCTAAACCAGAAAGAAAGCTTCCTAATGAAATCTCCTTAATATGTAAGTTGAAGCTACTTCTATAAAGGTCACAATTGCTTGTGCTAATGTAGAACCTGTTTTAAAATTACATGCTATTTCAATAATCATGGTGTTTTTCTATTTTAAAATAGAGTGAGCATCAGAAATAAAATTCACAGGAAGCAAATATTTTTGTGGAGTAGATAGAGAAAAAAGCAGCAATGACACGACAACAGATAAATTCAGGCATTCTGTTGAAATACTTTACTCAGGTATGGATTTTTAAAAATCATTTCACTTAATAGAATCACAAGGAATTTTTAATTTTTCAGAATATAGCAGAATGGGATACTGCCCAGCAAAAGTCAGAGTATATTCACCAAATCTGACTCTTTTTTTTTCATGTCACGATTTGTAAAATTTGATTCTCCTTAACTCTGTTAAAGACACTGCTTCTGAGATTTTTTTTTAACTTGGAAAAGTGGAAAAAGACCAAATTTAAGGCAAAAGTAATTAACATTTTAAAAACTTCCCTGGCAGGACTAGTGCCATGGAACGTCATATTAAGCTGTGGCCTTCAGCACCCACGTGCCATATAGGCGTCAGTTCAAGAACCTGGCTACTCTTGCTCCCATCCAGCTCCCTGGTAGTGCATTTGGAAAAACAAGTCACGGGTACCGGGCACCTACACCCACATGAGAGACCTGGAAGAAGCTCCTGGGATCTGGTTTGGGTTTGGCCCAGCATAATCACATAATCATTCAGTCCATTTGACCATTTGAAGAGGGAACCAGCAGTAAGGAAAATCTCTCTCTCTCTCTCTCTCTCTCCTCAAAATATATAAATGAAACTGTTCTACAAATCGTCCCATGCAAAGCAGCCTTTGTGGCAGAGAGTTCAGGATACCAATATCACAAATTCAGTTTCCTAGGTTCAAGTCATGCCTCTACTTCTAATTCAGTTTCTGACTAATTCACCTGGGACAAGGCCAATGATGACTGAAGTCCTGAGTCCCTGTGGCTGTCATGAAGGATCTAAATAGAACCGCTGGCTCCTGGCTTCAGTCACGTCTGGTTGCAGCTGTTGTTGATGTCTGGGGATTGAACCAGTAGGCAAATATATTTTTCCTTCACTCTCTCATTCTCTGTCTCTCATATATATATATATATATATATATATATATCCCAACCCTTAGTTTATCAATTACTCTTTCTCTAACAATATGATTTCAAAGTAAAATCATCTTGAAAGAAAAAAATCAATTTCCTTCTGCTTGTGAGAGTTTATGGTCCACATTTCTCTCAATGTCCAGAAAAGATAATAAAACTTGAACTTCCTAATAATTTCCAAATTTAGTCACAACGTAAAATTTAGTCAGAGATGACTTACAAAGCATTGACCATTTTATTTATTTCTGGTTGCTAATAAATGTTTCTACTGCCTCTATAACAGAGGTTATTAGACTGATATATGTACTCTGAGAAAAATGTAGCTTTTAAGAAGTGTTCTCACAGAACATGGAATAGTATGGCTTAAAAGCTGGGAAGAGTAGCACAGATACTGGGCTTTAGTTAACATATAACAAAAACTAATTATAATATAGATATAAGCTCTAATTTCCTTAGCAGCATTCTGTAATGTACTAGAGTAAAGGAGCTCTAGGTTCCCAGTACAAGGACGTGATCCACATGTAAGACCTTGTGAAACTTAATTACTCTAATTTAAAAATTACACATTATGTACATGTATCAAAATCTTCCCTCTGTACCTGTACCCCAACACAGGTAGAGCTAACATCTGCCAATTAAAATGTTTTGAAGAAAAACAGCTTTTGTGATGGTCTAAAGAGCAGAATAATTGTCTCAAAAGTCTATGAAAGGGCCCAGCACTATGGCTCAATGGCTAAATCCTTGTCTGAAATGCAATGGGATCCCAATTTGTGTCCTGGTTGTTCCATTTCCCTTCCAGCTCCCTGCTTGTGGCTTTGGAAAGCATTAGAAGCTGAACTAAAATATTGGGACCCTGTACACAAATAGACCTGGAAGAAAATCCTGGCTCCTGGCTTCAGTTAGACTCTGCTCAGCTCTGGCCATTGAGGCCAATTGGGAAGCGAAACAGCTAGTGGAAGCTCTTTCTGTCTTCTTCTCTCTGTAAATCTGCCTTTCCGATGAAAATAAATAAATCTTTAAAAAAAAAATAAAAATTGTAAGAAATGGTTTCAATTGGCAAATCCAATGTGTGTTTGCCTGCTACTAATGAAACATTTCATTGAGGTCTATACACATATGTGTATAAACATTAATGTGAGTGAGCTATGAATTTATGAAAACTACAGAAAATTTAACTTAAATGTACCCTTCAGTAATAATTTAAGTGATGAAACAGAGTTTGAACAACTTTATACTTTAGGTCAAAATGCAGCTGTGGTCTGGCAACAAAGGCTTCTTCATTTACTAGAAAGGAAGTTAAGAGCTTTGACCACTGCCTCTCTTTTTCCACACCTAGATAAAGTTGGAAGTAAAGAAAGTATTACAGAAAGTTACACTGTACCAAATAAGAGTTAAGTGGATGATAGTAAAGAGACAGATGAGTGGCTTTAATGAAGAGTCCTATCGGAAATGGCTCCAAACAGGTGACTGTCTAGCAGGAAGCAGTGGGTATGGTATTTGGGGCAGTAGGCACAAGGGGGAAGAAATGTACTGCTGGTACATATGTGAAGGCACGCGAAGACCTGATATTGCTTCTCAGATACCTGTATTTTTGTCTAGACTTCAAAAGCAATTTCATTGTAATATGTGAAGAGCAGAAGGTCTTGGGTTCTGTGATTGGTTATTGTTTTGAAAAGGAAAGAAAATTACCTTTCATTTTCTCTCCCTTGGCATTAAATCCCCAGTGGAGGTTTGAAGGACATTCTGAATCACGCAACTGCGACCGAGATTTTAAGGCCTTTCCTTTTGACTGAGGCTGTCAACGTCCCGCAAAAAGACCGCAAATAGAAACCAACAAAAACAGTTTTGCACAGACACTTCCATGTTTCCATTTGCTTTGAGTCTCAGGCAAAATCAGACTTTACCTTTAAAGGCATTTACCAAAAAAACATTTTGAAACCTTTGTCTTAGGAAGGCTTGCATTTATCCAAAAAGGAATAATAGCATTGAGAATAATATTACCTATACGATTTTAGTATTTTTGTGTGAAAGTCTGTTATTTTTTTAAAGATGGACACCATGTATTATTCATTGTTGCCAGGGTCTCAGCTAATATCTATTAGCCAAAACCTGGGTGGTGTTATAGTTTACATTCTAATGTAGAAGATCAAACAAATCAAAAAATTTTAGTGTGGAAATGTTTAAATTCAATTACCCAACTCAATATCTTAATACCTTAAAAAGCAATATTTAGTTATTGTTTCCATAAACATCCAATAGGTGCTCCTAGTGAGAATGAGTTGATGCACGGTCATCCGCAGAAAGCTCTGGTGGGACTGCATCTGTGTAGTGGGCATGAGTGCTGATCCAGGAAGCTGTGGCTAAGGGATGTGTTCTTCCAGTCATGTGTCTCTCCTGCTCTATGTGCAAAGCCACTCACCGTAAGAAGAGTGGACATAGAAGGGAAGAAGTCAATCATGAGATGAGGTTAAAACAATTTCTCACAAGAACACAGTCACACTGTTACATCTCAATGGAAACAGTGCTCTGACTCTCTAGTAGGAGGAATGGGGCAACATTTTGGTGCACAATAAGCCCATGTCTGTGAATAGGAGAGTGTAATAATGTGAATTGGGGGTCTAGGACATTCATCTAGTTGGAATTTGCAGTGTAAGAATTGTGCAGGTAAGCGTTTTGCATGACATGACATTTTCCCGGAGCTTTGAACGAGGAGCAAAAGTTGAACATGTTCAGAAAAGTTCAGAAGCAAGTGCTCTACACTAAAGTAGATGTTCTAAAAACCAAATAAAAAAATTGCGGTTGATTTTAAGTTCATAAAATTATTTTCTTGGGGAATTGAAATAATGTGTCTTTTGCTTCAAGGATGTGATCTTTCTACATTAATAATGGGATTCTTTCCCATAAAAGTTATGATTATCAAGTTTTGGATTCCTTCATGTTTATTAATATCAGGATGGGTAGAAATGGGACATGATTTGCATTGAATTGGTTGCCTAGAACTCACGAGTGGGGATTTTTGTTGTTGCTGTTGTTTGGACAAAGTCCATTTGGATATTTAGCCATACAAAATTATCAACTTAAAATTACCTCCTATGGATTTCTTGAACTTTGAGTGCCACTTGCAGTTGCTTTGGCGGCACCAGACCAAACGAATTCATGAGTCATATGGCTTACCAGCCTGATGATCCTGACTCCTGAAAGTGATCCCCTTGGAGAATCAAGATGGCTGAATAGGGTACGGATACATTTAAACTGATTGAGAATCATTAGCCAGGGTAAAGCAGAGGGGACACATTCCAGAAAACAGCAGAGGACCGGCTGAAGGCAGAGCAGCACCTGGAGACTGGTGGACACTTGAAAGCAATGGAGACAATGCTGTGGTATTGCAGTGGCCAGGGTCAGTCAGTGTGTGGTGATCTGAATTCCGCCAGCAGGTGGAGCTCTACCAGCAGCCTGGTGGGAAGGAGAGTTCACCAGGATCTCAACAGGTGAACCCAGGCTAAGAACTTCCTATCCTGCTGATTTATATGATTTGACCAGAAGCAGCCACAGAGCAGCGGATCCCGAACAGACTGTGCAGAAAGTGTGGATTTCTCAGTCCAAAACACCACTAGCGCCACACTGAGTGCCATTTTGTGTCAGGAAGCAAAGTTTTGGGATGTAACTGTGCATGTACTAAGCTGGGAGCAAACATATTTCTGACTCAGTGCATTGAACCCACCTGACATCGTACAGGTTCTACCCAAAATTGGTCTCCATAGCCCCCAGACATGACACCCGGAAGGATCCACCAGTGGCACATCGGGCACCATTTCATACAGGGTGGCAAAGGCTGAGATTGGAGAGATAACAGCTGTGCATGCTCTGAACTGGGAGTCAACTAACGTGCAGCTCAGTGCATTGTGCTGCTCCCACAGGGAAAATGATATTGACTTTAGCATTCTATAGCTCAAAATAGGTCCAGGTGAGCCTTAGACCTGACAGCCAGCACTAGTTCCGGCAAGATCAGCACCACCAACAATCTAGTTATTCAGGACATCTTGTGTTTCTCTAACTCTAGGAACAGCTTAGACAGAAAGTGGGAGAAAAGTTGTACAGACAATGGTGCAGCCTCACATGGGATCACAGGAGGTGGAGAGTGGCAAGCCGAGAACTGGGGCTACAGAGACCTTGATGGAAGCCTAGCACAAGAGCTCAGAACTGAACTCACTGGTTGGAGTAGCACAAGTGACTGCAAGCAAAGAAACATGCCAACCACAATAAGTAAAATCAAATTGTACCCCTTGTGGATGACACAGCTGAGAAGCCTGCCCTAAGGAGAAGAATATGCTAACCAGAAGTATAAGGACCAAGAGCAAAAGAAGAGACAGAGACACAATGTATATTAATGAAGACTCCCCTGCAAAGGAGCAAAAGTCTTTGCCAACCTCAGAGTTAACTGAAGAATACATCAGGAAAAAGGGGGATACAGAATTCAGAAACTCACTATAAAGCTTATCAACAATGAAAAAAATGCAGGAATTTAAGGAATATGTCACACAGCAAGGAGCAACACTAAAACAAATCAAGCTGTTATTGGAAATGAAGGATGCAATAGAGCAAATTAAAAATTCCATGTAAAATCTCCATAACAGAATGAAGGAGATAGAAGAAAGAATCTCAGAATTGGAAGATATTTCTTGTCACAATGGGAGAACAATCAAAAAGCTGGAAGTAGAGCTGGGTCAAAGAAAAAAGTACTCAAGAATTAAGAGACACTATTAAAAGACCAAATATAAGAGTTATGGGTGTTAACATGGCACAGAAAGAGAAGCTGGATTTTGAAATGCATTTAGGGCCCGGCGCGGTGGTGCAGTGGTTAAGGTCCTCACCTTGCACGCCTGGGATCCCATATGGGCACCGGTTCTAATTCCGGCAGCCCCGCTTCCCATCCAGCTCCCTGCCTGTGGCCCAGGAAAGCAGTCCAGGACGGCCCAAAGCTTTGGGACCCTGCACCCGTGTGGGAGACCCGGAAGAGGCTCCTGGCTTCGGAGTGGCATAGTATCGGCCCGTTGCGCTCACTTGGGGAGTGAATCATTGCACGGAAGCTCTTCCTCTCTGTCTCTCCTCTCTGTATATCCGCCTTTCCAGTGAAAATAAAATAAATCTTAAAAAAAATGCATTTAGTAAAATAATAGAGGAAAAGATCTGTAATCTGGAGAAAGAATTGGGAAACGATATCCAGGAGGGCACAGAACTCGCAGCAGGCTTGACCAAAAGTGATCATCACAACACATGATAATCAAACTCTGTTCAATGGAACATAAGGAAAAGCCCCTTACATGAGCATGTGAACAAAATCAATTGACAGACAGAGGAATGGCAATTAAATTCGTGAATGATCTCTCACAGGAAACTCTACAGGCCAGAAGAGAAAGACATAGTCCAAATTCTAAAAGGAAAAAAAAAAAGTCAGCCCAGGACAACATACTTAGCAAAGCTTTCCCTTGGGTTTGAAAATGAAATAAAATTCTTCCACCATAAAGAAAAGCTCAAAGAATACACCTCTTCCAAAGGTACCCTACAAATGAAACTTGAAAATGTTCTTTTAACAGAGAAAAAGGAATAGCATTCACCAAACCAAAGTCAAATATGAAGACCATCCCAATAAAATAACAACAGAAGACTAAGTCAAACAAAGAACAAACCGTTGCTATGATGACAGGACCAAATTATACCTATTAATATTAATCCTGAATGCAAATGGCTTAAATTCATCCATTAAACATCATAGAGTAATAGATTGAGTTGAAAACACAAAACCCATCTATGTGTTTCCTGCAGGAGACACATCTCACTAACAAAGATCAGTACAAAGTATGTCTCATGGATTTTGATGCTTTTTATTTTATTTTTATTTCTTCAAAAGTCTTTCTCATACTAAATTCTTCATTGACTCATAGATCATATAGTAGCATCATTTTCTTCAAGAAGTTTCTTGATTTTTTCATGTCTTCAGTGACACATTAGTCATTTAGTAGCACGTTATTTAATTTCATCGCATAGCAAATATCTGTTGTTCTTCCTGTTGTTGATTTTGTTTTGTGGCTTTTCATTTACAGGGAGGTAGAGTAATTGTGTAATGCAGACTATCATATTCAGATGTAAGGATAAAATGCAGTATGCATCTCTACCTCCAGATCAAAGATGGACTCTCAGTAAAACTGTCAAATATATGTTGACAAGAGGATATGTGACTCAGCCAGTGATCATGCCCATAATAATGGACTTATGACTATTTGTGAAGAACTATACTATTGCAATAATATAAGGGAAATTAGTGGTGGGGAGGAAATTTTGGGGAACAGTAAGTGAAATCCCAGAGCATATAAAACTGTATCATAAAATAATCCAAAATGGGGGGGAAAAAGTGATCCCCTTAACAACCTGGGGTACATCAGATACATAAGGACAAAAAGTAAAGTACATGTTATGTCTATCTCACAATATATCACATAGTTTTAGAAAGCAACAAACCAGGATGATTAGTTCATTTAATAAAAAAAAATGTGTAAGAAAGTAGCTTAGCCATTTTATGCTATATGTGACAATCTAATATTTGAAGAAATAATCAGTTCTTACTGCTTTGTAGCCTGTGGTCAAAAGAGATTTTCATCTGGACATTTGGCAACTCACTATTTCAATAAATATTTGTATTTTATAAAACTAGCACCAGCTTTTCATTAACACTCCCAATTTCTCTTCTCAATACCTCCTAAATATCCTATAAAATATAATGGTGTCTTAGAGCTACTTTAAAGTTTGAAATATTTTACAGTAATTGTTGGTTTATATCTTTCTAATTAGGTTTTGGATTTCTGGAGGCCAGGGACTGTCTAAAGACACAGTGACTGACACAGGTAAGTCCATAGTGCTCATTACAGACCTTCTTTTCTTTGTGTCCTGTTATCTGCTTCAGGACTTGACATGTAGTCGATACTCAACATACATGTGATAGTATTGATAGTTAAATAGAGTAAACAAATATTTTCTTTAATTGACCTAATGTCTTCTATAAAATATGCTAAATTTGAGTTATTATTAGCTTTCAATTACTATATTTTTTATAAGCATAATGAATGTACTCCATATATAAATATAAACAATATACTCCAAACCAGAAAAAAAAAGAAAAGTGGTCTGCTATGGGAAATTTGTTTTTCCAACTCTGAAACACAGACAATATTGGGAGACGCCTATGTGGGAGAAGCCCAACAATGGGTTAACACTGTGAACTGGAGCAGCAGATATCTCTAGATTTAAGTGTTCAATGAACTTCGCTGTTACTGCAATGAAGTTATCAGCCCTTGGTGGTGGTCTTGCCTACATTCTTTATTTTGGTTCTTTTGAAAGCAACAAAGCTGTTTATTAGGAAATAAAATAATTGATTAGGAAATAAAATGAGATAAGAGATTAACAAATGGATTAGCAAATTTTTGAAAGTCTAATCTTTGTTAAACAATAACAGGTTATCATGAACTGCATTCAGGTCTCATTTTTTTGTAACTAGGGTTTTTGCTATTAACCTAGTTTTGTTGCCTTGTATATCCTTTCCTTAATACAAACATCTCATCTATCATAATATTTTCATTAAAATTCTTTTTCAAGTACATTTTTTCCTCACTGGTTTCAGCTTAATAATGTACTTCTTTAAAAAAAATAATAATGCTTTGAAGTAATTCCCATATTCTTTCTCCAAAATATTTTATCTTCTTGCTAACTAACTAAATACTATTATCCAGAAAGAATTCTCTGGTGAATTATGAAATAGATCCAAATGACTTTGAATTAATCTTTGTGAATGCAAACCTTGGTGATATACTTTACAGAGCTTTAGAAGTTCCTTTCATGATCAGATATTCTTATGTGCTGAAATTTCATATTCCCAGATTCCATATCTCTGCTAAATCCATTTTAGGGTTGATATTTTCTCATGATTCTAAGAAACAGGAAACTCTGCATGTAGACAAACTACATAAAAAACAGTTCAAAAAGTAAGTTGTCACTGAAGTCAAGATTAGAAGGAAGCAGAAGTGAAATGGAGATTGTAGTAAATGTACGTCCAGCTCTAAGCCTGTTTTCCTTTTGATTTATCATTGTTTCAGTTTTATGTGCTCAGGTTCAGTTCATGTTTCCATAAGTCTTTGTTGTGTATCCCCAGTCAAGTCTCCTATATATCTTTGTTCATGACTTTCTTATGTTATTAACCATTCTTCTTTATAGTTCAGTGGTTGATATGAAACCAGGAGAAACCAATTCTTCTAATTAGGAGAGCAAGTACCATGCTTGCACTGTTTAGTAAATTCAAGATTGTGGACTTCTCAAAAGGAGTGTCTTTATCATCTAGTCATTTCTGTTTTTCCCAAAGTATCTTAGAGTCCCTTGATAGCATGAACACGTAACCAGTGATTCCTTTAGCACATTATGATCTCTAAAAGTAATAATACTATTCTAAAGTTAAAAAGTTTTCAGCATTTGAACTTAGGTTTATTGGTCAAGTTTTGGCAATTTGATCAAATGAGCTTTCAAGACGTAATCATCAGTGTCACTTTTCCTGATTGAAACATGCTACAGCTAGCAAGAAACTGATAAAATGGCTGCATTTGAAAATGTACAAATTTGTGCAGAAAACAGTAAAATTGTGGGTTCTATAGCTAAGAATTTTTCTTATTTTGGCAAGTGCAATTTAATTTATTATAAATAATAGCATTTGATTATATGCTATACAGTAGCATGGTTCACTGTAAAGATAAATGCCAATTCCTGTAAATGTTTTCACGCAACTAGGAGTAACCTTATGGAATTTGTTGATTCTTAGAGCTTCATCAATTAAGAAAGCCAAAAATACTAGGGTTTCTTTACATAATATTACAAATTGTATGTACAGGTCTCATTAGTACGATTTTGAAGACACAAACCAAATCTTAACCAAGCCATCCCATTAAATGAGCCTGATTTCAGTTATTTTTAGTAGAGAAGTGATTAACACTACCTGTAACAGGGACATATTCAGGTCTCTAATACAGATCTGTGATTACAGTAGTAATGTGACAATTTCAAGTAAAGGACAAGTTAATCTAATTAAGGAAGGTTAATTGTGTACTCAGACTGTGTGACTAAAAGAAGCAAGCTCAGCAGGATGTTCTCTGAGCATTTTTGCTTGAGAGTGCTACATTTACTCATTCCAGGGTAGGAACAAAAGCTTTCACATCGTACATATAGCTTTCCAAGAAAAGCCTATTAGAATGATTTGCTAAAATTTGATGTAGACTCAGTAATACGTAATGACTCGTATGCAGTTTGTTTTCTTGCTCTAAAACTCTATAATTATAATGATTCTTCACCATGAGTAGACTTAAAATTTTATTCACTGCGGTAAATTGTTAGAAGTATCGTCTAGGCTATAGCTTCTACATAAAAATTTAGAATTCAGTAAATAACCTACCCACGATCAAAAGGACATTTGGTGTATGTTGTCTAAATGATTTTTTGTGTTATTTTTTTTGGTAGTTGTTTATTTTTGCTTTTCGTGATACAATTCCCTAAGTTCCCCTTCCACCCTCCTCAGTTACTATGTCTCGCCCTAGTCTAAATGATTTTAATCTGCATTTTACTCCACATTATTCCTTAATTGAAGAAACTAGAAATGAACAGAAAGAATATGGAAGGGAAACTAAGAGGAGGGAAGAAGAGGAGGAGAGGGGAGGAGAAATATAAAGGAGAAAAGGCATGACCTCTGAAAGGAGTCAAGCAATTCCGTCTTCTGCTCTGTAGCAGGCATCCCCACAAAACACAGTTACCCACCCTCCGACGGAAATAACACATGGACGTCTTTGTAGTGCTGTCTCTAATTGTAAGACAAGGTTTCCAACACACTGAAAAACAACTTCCCTGCCTCTGTTTCTTCCCTGAGTAGGGAAGTCAAAATCATTTTGAATATTTCAGTGGATCAAGGAAACAATAAATTTTTTTAAAGAATTCATTTTTTTGGGTTTTTAGTGACTCAAAATGAAATAAATAGTATAAAATATTCTAAAGTGGCGACATACATTTTAATAAGTTTTCCTAATTATGAAATATAACAATAAAGTGTAAATCTTCCATATTAGTTTTGGTCAGTACTCATGAATTCAGTTCTAGAAATAGAAGTTAAAATTAATTAGAATGGGATTTAGGACATAACACACACGTGACTGTATTTTCATCATCTAGCCATCTAAAATTGAATTCAAATTACATTGGTGTTAAAAGAAAAAAAAAAAAACGAGACAAAGTGAGACAGAGACAGAAAGATTTTCTATCACCTAGTTTATTCCTCAAGTGGCTGAAACAGCTGGAGCCTGCAACAGGGGCCCAAACACTTGGATCATTTTCCTCTGGTTTCCCAAGCATATTAGCAGGGAGTTGGATCCACAGTAGAACAGCTGACATGTGAAGCAACATTCATGCGGGATGCTGGAATTACAGGAATGGTCAAATCCTCTGTGGCACAGCCACAGCAGTGATCTGCTTTTAATCTGACTCAACTCAGTTTGTAAATCAAGCTGGAAATCACTAACTACCTTCTAATTTCCTGAGAAATGGACAATAGGAAAGGAAAGCATGTAAGAAAAGATCAAAAAGAAGAATGGCTTTAAGAGAGGGCAGCACCACACAGACTTCCAACTTCCCTGAAAGTGGCTTGAAATGAGCAAGTCATCTGATCATGATGCTGAAAAATAGATGTACCTATCTTGATATAAATGTCTTAAGCTGAATAAATGAAATGAAGTTCAGTTATAGGTAGTGAAGTGTAAGAACAGAACAATGAAACTTGCTTTCTAAGAACCCTTTGAAACATCAAATCTTTGTTTTTCTGTCTCTTTTTCTTCCATAGTAAGTGTCTTCTTGAATATTGAATATAGGAATTGTTAAAACTAACTTTCGTATATTTGAAAAACATGCTTCATATGATCCTGTATAATTTATTAACAAGTATTTGAAAGTTAGGTGTAATTACTGTGAATGAGGAAGGCCCAAAGACAATGGTTCACGAACTTGCCTTTGCCCACTTGGCCTGCTATAACAAAATACCTTAGATTAGATAGTTATTACACAACAGTAATTAATTTCTGACAGTTTTAGAAATCAAGAACTCCCAAATCAAGACACCTGTAGATGAGGAAGCAGATGATGGCCTGGCCCTTGGCTCATTGGTTTTGCCTTCTTGCTATGTCCTTACATGATTAAAGGACTAACACGGTTCTTTGAGGTTTCTTCTTCTTCTTTTTTTTTTTTTTATTACATTGCATTATGTGACACAGTTGTAGGTACTGGGATCCCCCCCACCCTTCCCCCATGGTGGATTCCTCCACCTTGCTGCATTGCCACAGTTCAAGTTCAGTTGGGATTCTTTCATTGCAAGCATATACCAAGCATAGGGTCCAGCATCTTATTGTCCAGATAATTTCAACGGCTTCTTGTGGAGACCATCTCTGGTCTGAAGGTAGAGCCGGCAGAGTGTCATCCTGACCAATCAAAAGCCCAACATAACATCAGCAACAATCCACATTATGGAATTAGTGGACATAGTATTGAGTAACACATATGTTAAAAATAAAATAAAGTAAAATAAAATTTTTAAAAATTACATTTTACAGGTACTATTTTTCATATTGACATCATTTCATTTTAAATTCTTAAATTAAGGCAAACATGTGGTATCTAACCTTTTGGGATTGGCTCATTTCTCTTAGCATTATGGTTTCCAGCTGGGCCCAATTGGCCACAAAGAGCTGCATTTTGTTTTTTGTAATAGCTGAGTAGTATTCCATGGAGTAGATGAACCATAGCTTTCTTATCCAGTCTTCTGTTGATGGGCATTTCAGTTGCTTCCAAGTTTTTGCAATTATTGATTGTGCTGCAATGAACATAGGGGTGCATGTTGCTTTCTCGTGAAACAGCTGTTTTGGATCTATTCCTAGGAGTGCTATTGCTGGGTCATATGGTATGCAGATTTTGAGTTGTTTGAGTGTTCTCCATACTGATTTCCATAGAGGCTATACCAACCTGCAGCCCCACCAGCAATGGAGTAGGGTTCCCTTTTCCCCACATCCTCGCCAACATGTGTTATTGGTGTTTTTTTTTTTATGTGGGCCAATCTAACTGGCATTAGGTGGTACCTCATTGATGTCTTCCCCTTCCACCCTTCCCCCATGGTGGGAAAGGAATTTGAATTTCCCTTATTGCCAGGGAACTTAAGCATTTTTTCATATGTTTGTTTGCCATTTGGGTTTGTTCCTTTGTGAAATGTTTGCCCATTTCCTGTGCCCATTTCTTGAGTGGCTTGTTTGTTTTGGTGTTTTGGTTGTTTTGTAGTTCTTTGTATATTCTGGAGATGAACCCTGTATCACCTAAGTAGTGTACAAAGATCTTCTCCCATTCTGTGGGTTTTTTTACTTTGCTGATTGTTTCCCTTGCTGTACAGAAGCTTCTTAGTTTGATGAGGTCCCATTTGTTTATTCTGTTCTTAATTGCTATTGCTTTTGGTGTCCTTCTTAGAAAGTCAGGACCTACTCCTAGATCTTGCAGGGTATTTCCAACATTTTCTTCCACAAGTTTGAAGGTTTCTGGATGTAGGTACTAATTACTCAAGAGACAACCCTTTTGTGTACTTCTTGTTTGTGTACTCCCCAATCTTGGCATCCTAAACACCTGTTGAACCTTATAATAACATTTATTAAATAATTGATTTTTTTGTAATTTTAGGCTTATTTTTACAACAGATCACTAAAACAGCCATGCAAAGCAAATTCACCTTTATATTCTGTGGAAATTTATGACTTACAGAATTTCATCTAGAGACTCTTATATCATTGCTTCTATTAAGGATATTCAAATATATAAAGTCAGTCACTAACAGTTCTGAATTTAGTACCATATACAGAGGGCAAATTTTTAGTCATCCATATGAATATATACAGTGTCTCTTTTGCTTTGTACCTAATGTGACCATGAAATTCCAATTTCTATCAGCATACTGACCTTGCAAGTACTGTCCACACAGCTGTTTCATTATAATGTTCCATTTGTCAACTTTGTCTAAACATTTGCTTACATTGCTTTCACATTCCAAGACCCTTAAATTATTTCCCTCATATTTGTCATGCTATATTCCTTTATTTGAATAAGAAATGTACTTCTTTATAATTCTCTGTGAAATCAAGTATAATTTTGTTTATGTTGAAAGCAAAGACCCATAATGATTAAAAATATAGCTTAATGTGAATACCTTTTTAAGATCAAAATTTCTCCAGCCCACACCAATTTTTACTTCCTATTTTTTAAGGAAAGATAATTAATCTGGCAGCAAACAAACTCAAAATTATGGATCTATGAAAGTTATTAACCTCTTGATACCCAATTAAGCTTTCCTCAAGCCACAGGAATCAATAACAAACACACCCATCTTTAAAGCAAAGAATTAACAAGAAACCATGTTCTGTGGTTATGCCTTCAACTTGATAATGTTTATATTAGTCTAAGAAGGTGGCAGTGGTAAACTCATGATACTTTAGTGTGTCAGATCCTTCATAAGCTTTGCTGGGTAGTTTTTCCTATGATGCAATGAAGAACATAACTAACGCTATACTCCACTTGGCTTGAAAGAGCGGCAGGCACTGCACTACTATCCTGAATGAATTTAATACTCAGACCCACATGCAAGCTAATTATTATTCTGGACCACATGCTTCCCTGCTACTTTCATCCTCCAGTCAATTGCTGTAAGAAGGCTGTGGAAGTCTGAAGTTGAGAAATGATGAATTCTTGACTTACTCTCTTCCTACTTGTATCTGTAAGCTGGACTAATCAATACGTGCATATTCATTATATTTAGTACATTCCATTTTGTCAAATCATCTTTCCAAAGCCTTTTGTCTTCTGAGCATCTGCTTAACCACAGCACTGAAACAGTGAAACTGCTTGTTGCCTTCCATCGAAAATTAGGCTTTGGCCTCAGGCCAACCTGCCTGAGCCAGCGCTAATATAATTCACAACTGGAAGAAGACGATCAATTAATCAATACTATAGTTTGGAACTGACCATGGTAGTAACACTCAGAGCTATTAGACTCAACTGACTGACACTATTTAGGATTAATGAGGTAGCAAAGGCAGGAAAACCAAAGATTCATCTAAAGAAATTTTCCTTAAAACCAGACCACCCACTCTAGTTCATTTTCTTTACTATTCAATGATACTACAGTAAAAATTATTGCAAGCAAGAATTTTAAATGTAATGATTATTACTCAACATGATGATTTGGAACAAGAGTTTTAACAAATATTTTATATATGGATTTCTGAAAATCAATTCAGTTTAATATTAGACTATTCAAAATCTAAATACAGTGACCTGAAATTGCTTTTCTGAGTTAGTGGGTTTTTTCTTGACTCAATTTTATGTAATCAGAGAAGAGTATATCTGTTATTTAGGTATATGACCATCTTTTAAGACACAAACCTTTTAAATAATTTACATAAAATATTTATGGCCTTAACCTCTTTTAGTTTTATAATAGTATAACAAAATATGAAAAAAGAACCTAAAGTCTTTGAAAAATGATGAAAAATACATCCCAAACCCTTTGGGCAGATCATCAAAAGTTATGACGTTTACTAATAGACAAGGATTTTCCTGTGAGATGTGGCCCAAACTTTACAATAATATATCATTGGTTTATCAGAGAGCCAGCATCTTTAATGTTGGTATTGTTGTTATTAGTTCATTTTGTTTGATATTGACTGTACTTAAATTCTGAACCCTCAAACTGCAGGCTGAATCCAGGAACCAGGAACCTGGCACTCAATCCCTCTCTCCCAGTAGGTAGCAGGGATCCAACTCCATGAGCCATCACTTGGTACCTTCAACCTTCTCCATTAGCAGGAATCTGAGATTGGGACTGGACTAGGGCTTGAGCCCAGGGAGTCCAATATGGAATGCAGGTGTTCCGAGATTTGTCGTAATTGCTGTGCCAACTCCCACTTCTGAGTGGTAAAATTTAACAAGCAATATAGGAAGATATGTATTGATTCCCATTAAAACAAAAGATTGCCTTTCTAAATTTTAAATATTTATTGATTGGTTTGAAAGTTAGTTACAGGGGGGCTTGAGTGGGAAAGAATCTTTCATCTGCTGATTTACTTCCAAGGGACACATCAGCTAAGGCTCAACCAGGCCAAAGCTAGGAGGCAGACATTTCTTCTAGGTCTCCCAGGTGGGTAGCTGGGGAAAAACACCTGCGTTATCTTCCACTGCTTTTCATTGCCCATGAATAGGGAATTAGAGCAGAAACAGAGCAGAATATAACCTTGGGATTTGTGGGAATTTTTTCTCCAAATGTTTGCCTTCTACCCATAACCAAAGGAGCACTGATAGCATAAAAGTTCTCTTGGTTTTGATTAGAGGCATTAACATTTGTATAAGAAAAAGTCTCAGCAGCTGACGCAGTAGCATATGGGCTAATAGGCTGCCTGCAAGTGTTGGCATCCCATATGGCATCAGTTTTAGTCCCAGCTGCTCCACTTCTGATCCAGTTATCTGTCTGTGGCCTGGGAAAGCAGTGGGGGATGGTTCAAGTCATTGGGCCCCTGCATCCATGTTGGGGACCTGGAAGAATCTCCTGGCTCTGATTTCAGATTAGCTCTGCTCCAGCCATTACAGCCACTTGAGGAATGAACCAGTGGTTGGAAGAACTCTCTGTTCCACTTCTCTCGCTCTGTAAAGAACTGTCTTTCAATTAAAAATAAATAAATCTTTTAAAAAAATAAATGCTGCAGGTTAGCCTAGTGGCTAAAGTCCTCACCTTGCATGCATCAGGATCCCATATGTGTACCAGTTCCTGTTCTGGTGGCCCAGCTTCCCAGCCAGCTTCTTGCCTATGGCCTGGGAAAGCAGTCAAGGATAGCCCAAAGCTTTAGGACTCTGCACTCACATGGGAGATCCAGAAGAAGCTCCTGGCTCCTGGCTTCAGATAGACTCTGCTTAGCTCTGGCTATTGCGGCCACTTGAAGAGTAAACCTGGGGATGGAACATATTCCTCTCCATCTCTCCTCCTCTCTGTTTATCTGCCTTTCCAAGAAAAATAAATAAGTCTTTAAAATGCCTAAAAAGCATAGATATAATTTTTAAAAGCATAGAAAGGTATAATTAAAACTAAATTTTATACAGTTTTTTAAGTTCCTGCATATTTTATGTTAATATAATTAACTTTAATAATCATTATGTTAATTATGTGATTATGTTGATGTATTATGTTAATTATGTCAGAAAATGTTTATTATCAACATTAATAATCATTATTTTTATAACATGCTTATTATTAACATTTTGAGGACCTATTATACACACTGTTTTTTTGTACCAAAATCAGTTTGTTTCCCAATTTCATTTTCTGTGATACTTTTAAACTATATTTATGTATTATCTGAGGCATATGGGGAATCCTGTAAAGTGAAATAAAACTTTATGGCTATCATGAAAGTTTTGAATGAAAGTATTGGATGATAGAAACAGTACAAAAGAGACTTATAAGATTTTCTGAAAGAAACAGGCTCTTAGACAAGATGGAAATTTCATTTAGAAAGTCGATATAATTTTATTCATATTTGGTTATCCAAATATGAATTTATATACATACTTTAGAGTATCTATAATAACAAGTAGAATTTCATGAAAGACTTAGAATATGTCCAATTTACTACATTTTTATTATAGAGAAACACAGGCCTAATTTTTTTCCAATCTATTTAAATATACAAAATCAATAAGCAAATGAAGTAACTAAATGGAAAGTAAATTTATATGGTAGTGTTTAATGTTTTCAATAAAAAACTAATTTGCAGTCTTATCCAAATTTTTCCGTTAAAAAGAAATCAACTAGTGATTCTAACACAAATTTGAAAAGTAAATATATCATGGAGCCTTTCATAAATGAAATAATCAAATCAATATGGAGAACAATGTTGCTTTTTATTGTTTATTTTTTGAGTTTTATTTTTATATATTTATTTTTTGAAAGGCAGAACAAAATAGACAAGTTTTATCTACTGGTTCACTCTTCAGTTGCTTACATTAACCTGGAACACAAGGAGATCAGAAAGCCAACTTCCAATGGGTGTGACCCATTGCCACTGCTTCACAGGGTCAGACTCAATAACGTGTAGTGAAACAAAATGATATTATACTTGATTAAGAAGTAAGGTAAAACTTGGAGACAAAAATGAATAAATGCCAAAAAATAAATTGAAGCTGAAACAGCATAGTAGGAACCATATTTCATAGAGAGCCTTATGTAAAAGCAAATTCCATATAAGATTTATGCAAAAGGCAAGTAACTTTTTACTAATTAAAAAAATTATCTCAGAATTATTTTGGACCTTGTGGGTCATATAAACTAGGGTAACTAGTCAGTTCTGACATTTTAGCATGTACAGAGTCATACATAAAATGCAAATGAATGGAACTGGCTATATTCTAAAAGAAATCTTATTTGCAAATCAGGCAATGCATCAGATTTAGCTCATGATTGTTAGTTTGTGCAGCCATGTCCAAGAATCCAAAGCAAAGATATGAGGACTCAGTTGCCAGATTTTAAGACAAAAGTCTAGTAGACAGAATTCACAAGTTTAGATACCATTTCTTGCCAAAGGAAAGGAAGCTTACTAAGTGGGGGGAGTGGTAATATAATACACATGTTAGTTATATCATCTCCCCAATAGATGAAATAGTATATGTTGTATATGCTAGTGACGGTACCATTAACATTCGTCAAATGAATTTAAAATGTCATAGAAATAAATCTGATTATCATCATTTCTAGACAGTAAACATGGAATGTTCTTTCTATTCTTCATTTGGAATTCCATTTTCCTAAAACCATTGGCTGAATATCTGTGATTATAAAATCATTCAATTTAGCATAATATACCTCAAACTATTTTTTAAGGAAATTGGTTATGGATTAGAGTATATGTCCCATCCATTTATAAGGTGTAGGGAACTAGTCATTTAGTCTGTTCCTGAAAGGGCTTCAAGCAAGGAACTTGGAACTTGGTAATGTAATCTGTTGCAACAGAAAGCTCTGCTATGGGAATAATTAACTGCACCTCCCCACCCCCCATTCCCAGCCCCAGAAGTTGTAATGGAAATACATTCAGGAAAGTTACTCTGGAAAATTTTTGGAGGCACATGGGAGAGGATGATGCAAATTGGTGATCTTAAACTGAGGAAGGTCAACTGGAGGGGAAAGATCTTCCCCAGAAAGTTAATGTATAGGGGCTGCTGAAGACAGCGCTTTGGGAATGCCATGGGAAGGGTGTCTCCCAATAGTCCATGAACAAAAACAGAAGAGTTAACCTGGAACATCAGCTTAAAATATGCTGAGTCCAGAGAGTACTGAAATTACATCACCTCCAAATATTCAGCTAAGTAATGTCTTTTGTTCTCTCTTATTCTCTTTCATTATTCTGTTTCAACAGTTGTCAGAAATCACAGTTAGAGGAGGATGGAGGATGAATGAACTTAAAATTAGCACATGGTTTTTATATTCATGAGAGAGGAGAGTTTTAAGTATTGAAACTTTTTTTTGTGATTTAAGGAAATCATAGATTGGTATCTAAACCTGTGCATGGTGGTAATTGTGCTTACCTAACTTAAATATAAGATACAGTGTAAGACTCAATCACTGTGAAAATAAAGTGGCAATAACTAAAGAGGGGAAAATGGCTTCTTTGCTAGTATATTAGATTGCTCTGTGACCGCATTTCCTGATTTATATTCATTCATTAAGCTACATCTCTGGCTTTATAAACTTTGTTATAAGGGAAATTAGTAGAATTAAATCAGGTTTTAGGATTCTGTATTTCTTCACAATAAATATATATTAGACACATTTCAGAGGTTAGGCACTGTGACACAGACATTGAGAATTAAAAGGAAGTTAAGGTACAATCTAAGATAAAGAGCAAAAAAATGTATGTATGACAATATGAAGTTCCTGTCCAAAATATTTACACCCTAATTCCTAGAAGCTTTAACAATGTCAAGTCACACAACACGAAGGACTGTGTAGGTATGATAAGGTAAGGAGATAGAGACGTTACCTAGAACTGCATAGATGGACCAAGGACAAACAGAAAGAGTCTTTTCATTAGAGAGAGACAGTTGAGTTAGTCTGAGAAGTTGATGTGACAACAGAAGCAAAAGTAAGAAAAATTTAAAGATGTTACACTGCTGGCTTTCAAAAGAGAGGAAAGAGCCATCTGGTACAGAATACAGAAAGACTAGAAATTTCAGAAGTTAAGAAAATGGATTTTATTCTACAGCATTCAGGAAAAAATCACACTGCGATTTTAGATTTCTGCTATCCAGAGCTGCAATATAATAAATCTGCTGACTTAAGTAACAAATTTTGTGGTATTTTGTTACCACACCATTAAAAATTAAAACAGGTGACAATAATAAAGCATGATAAATGCTGATAGGGAAAATATGTTGAAGCCAAATTTCACCAATGACTGATTAAACTAACAAAAGACTCTGAAACGGCTTCCCTCAAGGAGTGGCAGATAACTTAGGAAGAAAGACTCCACAGAATTAAACAGAAAGAGTTCTGAAGAAAGCATCAGCTGGTGGAAGCTGGTACAAAGGGTTAGACATGTCGAGTTGAACCACAGGGCCAACTAGAGAGGGCACAACTGGAATGGGAGTGACCTGGGAGGGAAATAGTGGGCTCCTCCCTCTTGGGTCATCACCTTCCACGGGAGGGCATGGGAACTGGGACAGGGGCTGGGGTGGCTAGACAGACCCAACAACATCCATTAGGGCCGGTTGGATGAGATGGTTGGATGGAAGTAGGTTGCAACACCCGTTGGCAAGTATATGAACAGAGGGTATTTGGGACAGACTGGACTAGTATGCCATACATATTGGCAAGCCAGGGTAGGGGGTGGGCCTGGTTGGGGTTACTGTGGGCCGCCCTGACTGGGCTGCAGCTGCTACTGGTATGTGCGAGGGCCAAATGTGTCCAGGGCGGAACCAGGCTGGACTACAAGAGGACACGGGTGGAGACAGGACTGACCCAGCAACTGCAACCACCAGCTGATCAGGGCAATGGACTCGGCCGGGCTCTATGCTTACTAGAACACGCAGGAATCTGGACTGGGAACACCTCAAAATTTCTTTGAGGATCTCCCCAGTTGAGACACCGGACTCAGAGTCCTAACCAAGAAAAGACAGAACAAGTCAAGCAACAACCTCAGCTATCTGTTGGCAGCAAAAAACTGGGCAAATGGAGACTCTAGAAGGGACTGTGTCAATCAATGGACTCTTCAACGACCACATTGTGCTTGGAGTGGCGAGACTGGCAGCGACCCATGAATGGTGAACTATTGGAACCACTCAATCGAGTATCTCAGAGCATGCCCCACATCCGGGACTTAGGGTGAGTGGGAAACTGGGTGGGGCTTTTTCCTCTATATCCCCCTTTAGGCCTTGAACCTTTTTTTACCCCAATTAAATATGTAAAGATTGTCAAAAAAAAAAAATACCAGAGAATAAATAACTATGTAAAGTCTTAGAGATAGTTTTTTTTTTTTAAAGCTATGTTTTGAAGAGTCAGTGGAGGCTCAATGCATTTGGATAACAGAATTTCAGGATGCTTCAAGATGGTGTACAGTGAGGAGAGAAGTGATCATACTCAGGTCAGATTTTGAAGGGCTTAGTCAGTTATGACATGTTTAGAAGTTTGAACTTCATCCTAAGGAACTTATGAAGGCTCTGAGAAGTTTAGGGGCTATGAAGTATTAATTAGAGGATATACCACTTAATGAGAAAAAAAAAAAGATGGCAATGATTCAGAAAGAAATGTTATTTGCTTAGACCTGAGTACTGGTTCTAAGTAGTTTTAAGTCTTCAGAGAGCAATTAGACATAGTATCTGAAGTATTTAAGGAATTATGAGAAGTGTCATAATGGTGGCAGCATTTATTTGGAAACACTAGAGGAAAATTGAGTGGGCATGTAAGAGAGATATGTTGAGTACATCATTCAATACCATTCTATACGTTAGCTTTATGGCATTTTGGTGTTTGCTAAATCTACCGAAGGGTCTTCAATTCATGGAGTGAGCCCTGTGGAGTGAGGTTGACAAAAGATGGAATGAGTCTTTGAAAATCACAAATATTTTAAGTGATAAGAGTGAGAAAAACATTTCAAAAAAGAGGAGAGGCCAGAAGAGATGGAGGCAAACCAACAGAGTGTTCCTCCACAGGAAACGAGAATAGAGGCAGAAGAAAAGGTTCAGACTATATCCAGTGTTTTCAAGAACTCTAGCAAGATGACTGAAAAGCAAACATATTTTGTAATATGCACTGGATGTCTGTGGGAGAGCCAAGTCAGTTTCATGTAACAGGAAAGTAACAATGAGATTGGAGAAGTAAGATTAGATAATAGATAGATAGATAGATAGATAGATAGATAGATAGATAGATAGATAGATAGATAGATAGATTTGCAAGCATTTTGACTGTGAAGAAGAGAAGGGAAAGAGAGTAATATTTACATGGGGGAATTTAAGTTGAAGAGATATTGATTTTTAAATGTATTTTTTATCTCTGAGAAATAACTGCATAATGAAATCCTAATGAGACTCATTCAAAAGTGAGGGAAAAAATCAAAACACAAGCCAGAGATATTATCTCTGGATATTATCTCTGTATACCAGAGATATTACTGTTTTCAAGGAATCAGAGAAAGGATTTCAGAAGAAAGTACATGATAAATAGTTTATGTAGATGGAAAACTGCTCTTATCCCAACAAGGTGAAGGGAAAGGTGAAGTCAGGTTATAGCCCAGACAGTGAGAATTCCAAAAGTTTTCCCTCTATGGTTTTAAGTAATCTAGATGTGAAGGAAACATGAATGAGGCGAAGATTTGAGTAGGCCTGTGAAACTGAAATGCTATCTATAAAGAATGGGAATGAACTTGTATGGTGGAAAGATAAAAGAATTCCCAGGCTTTGTTCAAAGACTGGGTAGGATTAGAAATTATGAATTTATGTTGGCATCAATAGACCACTGTTGATAACATTTCATAGCAGTGCTCAGTCTCAGCAGCCTTTGTAGAAAGGGGGAAAAAAATCACTGTTAGGAATTTCCTAGGCACAAATTGCCAGTGGTCAACAGGGCATGGAATATTTGGAACTAGCAAGAAAGGAGTGGAAGAACTGGGAAACACTGGCCTTCATGTTTCCTCCTTTGACAATGCTGAGTCCGTTCTCATGTGATTATGTCCTTTTTATGATTCCAAAGGATTGAAAAAGAAAGCAGCTTTTAACAATATACTGTAAGTTAACATGCTGAGTTCTAGTTCATGAAAGCATGAGGAAATTGAAAAATGTAACAAATTGTGATAGATATGTGTATGTTACACAGTAATGGTGCTATTACTGTTATATAATGCGTGACATAGTTTATCATTTAGAGACAAAAATGCAGTATGATACACAAGTGTATATGAATTTGTCTAAAACATATTTGAAATGTATCTGTAATTTTGCCACAGATGTCAATGTACAGCTGTGTCTTTATCAACAGGAAACGTGAGGAGATTCAGGGATGCTGGAATGCTCACTCAGAAGCCTGAGCGAGTGTTTAAATGTGTGCTTCTTCAGGATTTAATTTCTTAATTTCTTTTTCTTGCATTTTCTTGCATCTCTAGCCTTTCATTTAAATTAAAATTAAATATAAAGTTAATTTCACTTCTAAGCTCTCTAGCTGGGAGCCCAAATGAAAACCACATGTTTTCTTCTTTCCATCTCTGGATCACCATAACTACAAAGAAAATACATACAAATAAATACAAAGAAAAATATTCTCCAAATGAAAAAGAAAAGTTAGATGTCCAATGATATCTGCTGACCCCCAATTCTGTTATTACTGTTTTTTAATTAAGCAATCCTACTTGTTTACATTTAAGTGGTACACATTGATGTTTTAATATTTAAACTATACAAAGTAAAATAATCAAACTAATTTAGCATACTCATCAGCTCTCTAATTTATCATTTCTTATAGTGCGACCTTTTGAATTTACGATCTTAGTTATTTCAAATACTTTGACACAAATTAGTTTCCATTCATACATTGATGGGCATCAGGGTTGATTCCATACATTGGCTGTTGCAAACAAGGTTGCAATGAATCTGAAAGTATCAATACCTCTTTGGGGATATTGTTTTCAATTCCTTTTTGCATGCACTCAGAAGCAGCATTACCAGATCTTATGGTAATTCTATTTTTAATTTGTTAAAGAAATGTTCATCATTTTCATGAGTGGCTATAGTAATTTGCACTCTCACCCATAAGGAACAAACGTTCCATTTTCTCCTCATCCTCACCAACACTAATTTCTCACCCTTTTAATAAAAGCCCTTTTGTTAAATAATATTTTTAATGTCTGATTTCCTAATGGTTAGTGACTGAGCATTTTTCATGTAGTTATTAGGCATGTATGGATCTTCTTTTGAGGAAAACACTTTCATGCCCTTTAATCATTTTTAAATCTACTTATTCCTTTTCTTGCTGTGTGAATTCCTAGCATGTTAACCCCATGTTAGTTATATGCTTTGCAACTAATTTTAACTGTCCTGTCCCTCCTGCATGTTTATTGTGTCTTTTGCCATGCAGAAGCTATTTACTATGATACAACCTGAATTGTTCTTGATTTCCTAACTATGCTTTCAGGGTCAGATAAAAAAAGTGTAATTGTCAGATAGACCAAAGCCGTAGAAAATTCCATGACTTTTCAAGTGTTTTCAGAGTGTATTAGCTAAGGGCGCTGTTTCACTCTGCTGCGTGTGACTTTCCAGCTTCCCTACACAAGTTAGTGAGGAGACTGTTGCTTCCCACACCGTGTGCTCTTGACACATGTTTTTGAAAGTCAACTGAGCACATTGTATGTGTTTGCTTCTTCATTTTCTACTCTACTTTGTGTCTTTTTTCATGCCATTGCCTTTGTTCAGTTTATTGTTTTTATAATGTTTTATGAAATCAGCAATTGTGATGTCTCCTGCATTTTTATTGTGTAAGATTGCTTCGGCTATGTAGATTCTTCTGCCATTCTCTGAGCATTTAACGAATTTCTTCTCCTTCTTTAAAAAGTTGACATTAACATTTTTATAGGAGATGCATTGAATCTGCAGATAACTGTGAGAAATACAGACTTTTTAACAATATGTATTCTTCTAACCATGTACACAAAACACCTTATTGCTTACTTGTGTATTTATCATTCTTTATCAATGTTTTATAATTTTCAGTATTTAGGTCTTTTAGTAACTTGGTTAAATTTATACATAGTACTTTTGTTGTTAGAATTAATTATAATTTACTATAAATTATAATTGTTTTTGATTTTCATTTCACGTAGCTTGTTGTCAATATATTACAAGGTTTTTTCTTCTATTTTTGGTATGTGCTCTGTAACTTCTCTGAATTAGTCTATCAGTTATGATAACATAATTTTTGTCAAGATTTTTGGGGTCCTTGCTTATCAGAGATTTTAGTTGGTAATTCTCTTACATTTTGTTTGTCTAGCCAGTAAATGCTGGCTTTGCAAATGAGGTTAGAGGTATTACCCCCATTTCAGCTTTTTGTTTTGTTTTGTTTTTGCAAGAATTTGAGAAAAATTGAATTCATCCTTTAGAATACGCCAATGAAGTATTAAGGCCCTTGATTTTTTTTCCTTGAAGGCTTATTTTTTTAATGGCAATTCAGACTCCTTTTTCATTATCAATCTGTTCAGAATCTCAGTTTTTCATAATTTAATTTTGATAGGCTGAGTGCTATAATTTATTTTATCTAGGTTATCAAATGTTAATATTCATGAGTTTCTTTTATTCTATTTCTGTGATAGCACAATATCTCATTTGTAATTTAATTTATTTAAGTTTTGTGTCTTGTGTAATGTTAGAGTACTTATTTATGTCTTTCTTTTTGATATAAGCACTGTGGCTACAGATTTTCCTCATAAAGCCATTTTTGCTGTATCCCATCTGTGCTTATATTTTGTGCTTCTGTCCAGTAATTTTTTGAGTTTAAACAGAAAGATTAATAAATACATGTCTTTTGTACTCCCTTGACTGACACAGATAATCATAAAATACACTACACATGTTATATAATATAGGTAGTAATTATTAATGTTGGTATATATTAGATTTACATATGTATAAATATATATTAGGTATAATTTATTTGCCTTGTGGCAAAAAGTGAGAGCATTGATTTATTCCTTCAAAACAATTGCCTGGACAGGATGTTTTACATATTTGCATCATTGGTAGAAGAAAGAAATTTACAAAGAACAATTCCCCAGCAAAAGTGATCAAAACTATCTTGGGCTTTTGCTCTGGGTTGTGTGTGTGTGTGTGTGTGTGTGTGTGTGTGTGTGTGTGTGGTCTTTGCACTAGATGCAAGAAGACTTTACAATTCTCAATGAGATGGAAGGAGTCTTGGTTCAAGTAGAAATGATGTACAACTTCTGATTTTGACTTTTATGTGAAAAACATATGTCAATATTTTTCAAATCAAACTATGCCTAAGGGATTCAGTCAAAACTACACTGTTTCCTCTTACATTGCGAGTATTTTTGGTGCTCTTACTGACTTATCCAAACAGCAGAACCACTACTAACCTCTACAGCTCCCATATGAGGGGCAGGGGGGAAAGAAAGAAAAGATTGCTGCTTAGAGCAAATGTAGCCTTAAGATTTGAGGCTTTTTATGGAGCAGTTTGGGGCAAAAATACGTTATCCTCCTTAGAGGGTCTTCACTGTTAAATAACCCTAATATTTCAAATTGTTTTCTCTAACCTACTAACCTCATATATTTTAATAACCAATGCATGACACATTAGTAAGTCAGAAACTCACTTTTGAAGCCACAAATTCCCAGTAACCTTTCATTTGCTTTCACTTTCCCTTCCTTCAAACAATGTAAGGATTCCATCAACTTGTATTTTAAAGTTGCGGTCCTACTTAGAGGGCATGTCTGCACAATGCTTTCATCTCATGCATCATAATTAGATCAATTTCCCACACCAAAATAAAAGGCAATCTGTGATGGGAACACAAGATTCAAATTTGTAAAAAAAGAATCACATTCTAAAGGCATGATATCTATCATTTTAAAAATAAGGACAATTCATTGTTCACTCCTAAAATCAAAGGAGAAATCCATTCTTCAATGCATAGAAATTGTACTTGACTGCCTATAGTGAACTATTACCATGCCTTGATTTTGAATATCACCATTTTATATTGCTGCATTCAACAGAGAGATACACAACAGGGGAGACTTTTTGAAAATCTGTGAAACCTGTATGACAACCAGACACATGATAGAAGACAGAAAAGTAGGCTCTGTTTCTTCAAGAGTAGAAGAAAGATATGCATATAAATGCAGCAGATCTAATAATTTTGCCTAATAAAAGTGTCAGTATAAAATATAGACAGTGATTAAATCATTCACAAAGTTGATAATTCTTATATATTCAGTCCAAGGTGTGTATCTTTGTCTCTCTCTCTCTCTTTCTCTTTCATGTCTGTATTTGAAAAACAGAGATTGAGAAAAAGCAATCTCTGATCCACTCCTCAGATACCTACCATGGCCAAGGCTGAGCCATTCAAAACTAGGAATAAGTTCAGGTCTGCTACTTGGCTTACACAGTCCTGTGTACCTTACCATCAACTCCTACCTCCCAGAGTATGAATTAGCAGGGAAGCTAGAGCCCAGGGTCTTCGGTATGTAATGTAAGCATTCAAAGCAGTATCTTAACCACTGCACTCATCACCTGACCCACTATGATACAATTAAGACAAACGATGTGTTTTTTTTTTTCATTTCATCTCTCCTGTAAATATACATTCACACACACACACACACACACACACACACACACACACACACACACTGTTATATCACATATGCAGCCAAGAATGTTATCTCACTCAATGTTGGCTAAGTATTTCTTTACCTTTAAAAAAAAAAACCCTCTTGGGAATGTTTCATCCTATCTAGCTTTTAAAAGAGAATTTTTATTTATATATTCATTTATTGTGGTCATAAAAATTAATGCTTTTAAAGAAATAATTACAGTGATTTCAAAATTGGCTGAGTTAACATATTTGATATCCTATCTCAAATTTCTTGAAAGCATACAAGACGAATGAATGTTCTCCTAAGCAAAATGTCACTGACAGATTAATATGTAAGTTACAAAAATGTATAGTCAATATTCAACCCTATACAGTGCTGAGAAAATTCTGTAAAACAGAAATCACCTGGGACTTGTGATTAATGAACAATGTACAATGGGGAGGATATAAATGTCTGTGTCAGCATTGGGCCCCAGAAAGATGTATTTGGTTCTTAATTCACAAGCAAATGTGTGCCCCTCTCATCAGTTATGGTTCATGAAGATTCTAATCAAGCAGTTTATCTGGTTCATTTCTCATATGCCCTCATCAACAGAAGTGCAAAGTCTACTCAACTCCAGAAAAGATGAGGTCAGCCTTGAAACTAAGTGTTGGCCCATAAGAAATCAAGATGAGCCAAATGAAATCAACCTCTTTCAACTAGTCTCCATACTGCCCTATCAATATTGGAAAGGTGGAAATTAAAGTGAAGCCATTAATTTGGCACCCATTAAAGCCCAACAAGAATCACTAAATAAACTTACTAGAGCTCTCTCTCTCTCTTTCTCTTTTTTCTCTCTTTATACATATATATTCCTATCAGTTTTTACTATTTTTGAAGATTTATTTTTTTATTATAAAGACAGATTTACAGAGAGGAGCGACAGAGAAAGATCTGCCATCCATTCATTCACTCCCTGAATGGCCACAATGGTCAGAGATGAAACAGTTTGAAACTAAAAGCCAGTAGCTCTTCCAGGTCTCCCATGAGTGTGCAGGGACCCAGGCACTTGGGCCATCTTTTGCTGTCTTCTCAAGCCACAAGTAGAAGCTGGATTGCAAGTGGAACATCCAGGACACAAACCAGTGCCCATATGGGATATCTTGTTTGTAAAAAAAGGATTAGCCTGTCCCACCTTTTTTTTTTTTTTTTTGAAAGGAAGATTATACAGAGACAGAAGAAGAGACAGTGAGGTCTTTCATCTCCTGGTTCACTTCCCAAATGGCTGCAATAACTTCAGCTGAGCCAGTCCCAAACCAGGAGCCAGGAATTTCTTCCCAGTCTGGGAGACCTGAGTACATGGTCCATGAACCTGGGTCAACCTCAGCTGCTTTTCCAAACCATAAATAGAGAGCTGGATCAGAAATGGAGCAGCTATGACATGAATAGTGCCTGTATGGGATGCTGGCACTACAGGCAGAGGATTAGCCTGAAAAGCCAATGGACTATATTCCTCTGGGTCTCTCAGGGTTTGGGGTTTTTCTCAACTATTTTCCCAGGCCAAAGGCAGAGAGCTGAATGGGAAGTGGAGCAGCTGGGATATGAACTGGTGCCCGTATGGGTTCCTGGTGCATGTAAGGCAATGACCTTAGCCACTAGGCTGCTGTGCCAGGCTCTACTTATTATAACTTTTAAAATATGATATTTTGAACCCCAGTGATGTGACACAGTGCTTTAAGGCATTGCTTGTGAAAATAAAATCCGATATTGTTGTGGTTTCAATACCTTCTGCTCAACTTCTAATTCAGTGGCCTGCTAATAAGCTTGGAAGAGCAACAGAAGGTAGCCCAAGTACTCAGACTTCTATTACCCACCCACTTGAGAGACTAGAATGGAATTTCTGGCTCCAGCACTGGGTCTGTTTGGATCTGGCTATTGCTGCCATCTGGGGAGTGACCTCTTCCCTTCCCTCTCTCACTTTCTGTTTTGAATAAGTAAGTAGCATTTTAAAAAATATAGTTTCACATGATCAGGTACTTCCAACACAACGCCTGTGGTTTTTAGTTTTTGCTCTGAGCTAGCCTTCTGGTGAAAGAGCATAAACTGCTTATCCAAGGATAATTTAATTGGATTTGTTTGATCAGAAACCACATTCAGAATTACTGTCCTATTTCAAAATATAAAATATACTTTCAATCGATGATGAAGCTTTATGATGTACTTACTTATCAAGATAGTCACATATAGCACCCTAGCATTAAGCTCAGGCCCTTGGTGCCTACTGCTGCATGTACATTTAGATCTCCCAAAATGCAGAATTATCATACTCGGGCCTCCCATATATGTTCCCTGTAAGACTGATTGTAGGGAAAATGTGCAACAGGTAGGGTCATTCAGTAATTTCATACAATAAGGCGGGATAAAATGTACCCTTTCAAGTTGACAAAACACAGTGGCTTTCTAGATTGGTCCCCTTAATTGTGTCATGAATTGAAGATTTGGAAGGCAATTGATATGTTTCTGAGCAGTGGGACATATGCCAAAGCACACTTCCTTGCTTGTGTTTGTACAATGGGTCTTCATGTATAGTAGTTGGGCTGCATATAAAGTTGTTCCAGTGTTTATATAATGAATCAAATGTCTTCAGACACTTACACAGAAATATTCTATTCTCTCACACGATTGGACAGATGTCAGGCAATAAAGTTCTTGTGGTGAGAAACAGCCACTGAGACTGAAACAGATTTGGGATTTACAAAGTTTCCAAAGAACTTTTCCTAGAAAGGTGAAAGTTTTTTTCTCCTCTTATAGTTCTTTCCTGAATGGATTCAGTATTTGATTTATGTGCTACAGTTACTAATTGTCAGGTTTAACAGTGAATGTTCTCTGCGCTACGTATGCATTGCAAAATGACTCTAGGAGAGCTAGCAATAAATTCCTCCAGTGATTACCCAGAAAATAATTCGAGTGAATAAAGAGTGATCAGACTTATGAAAGAGCTTTGATTTTGATGGCAACCTGAATCATTTTTCCTAGTATATGCCTGCTGTCCTACCACCACTATTTTATATTGACATATGAATAATATGGCAATTAATTCTGGAAAGAACAATAGGTAACTCTCGTAAATGTTTTCTTTGTGCCAAGGACAAGGTTCAGATTTTTATGTGATTTATCTCACATCATTCTCACAATCATGCTATGAAGTCAGTAATGGCATATTTGCCTTATTTGACATGTAAGAAACTGAAATGCAGGGTAAGATTATATGTTGCCCTGTGTTCCAGTGTTGCCCAGGTGCCAGCCTGAGATGTTGGAGCCTAACCCCACTGTCAAAGTACAGCAGCTGAAATCTGAACTAACCCAAGCTGAAGCCGTCTTCCCATGCCTCACAGCTGAAAAGGAAGCACTTACATGAGGTTAAGATTCTCTTAGGGAAACTAAATATGTCATCTAATTTGCTTGCTCCATAGGTAGTTTTAGATAACCTATTAAGATCATACCCATAATTACCATCTCCATTTTTAAATGCAAGATTTTAAACTAGCTTTAGTAACTCTGTCATTTTCTTGTTTTATCACCACGGATTTTATTGTACTGGTAAATAGAACTGAAATTAAATATTCATTAATATCCTGAAATAAACATCACTGAATGAGGATGGAATGGTACATTGAGTCATCCATTGCCTTAGAGCATAATGTTAAGAGCTATTAAAGGATTTTCTTTACCATGCTTCTTAAAGAAATAGCCTCACTTAAACTGGATTTTTTCACAGCCAAATTGGTTTTATTAGAGATAAATTTTATTTTATTAGAGATAGATTAGAGATCCAGGCTTTCAGTAGTCTGTGCTTTATACAGTTCGGGGTCTTGGAGATATTCGGAGGGGCGAGGGAATGCCAATATATTGGAGAAGTATATGAGGATCCTGACCAGCTTTTTAGGCATTTCAACCTTGGTAAGTCTTGCTCCCTGGGGACAAGAAAATGTGAGACTGGATTGGGGACAGGTTAGATTGTTCTTTTAAAATCCAGTGGGAGAGTCTCTATTTCTAGTCCCAAGGGCCTAAGGCTCTAACTTGTGTTCATGCTCCCTTCATCATGACTTCGTATAGATAGGTAAATAGGATGCTGGTATCCTTCTGGCTGCTGCCTGCTAACAAAGGGCATTGATGTAGGATACTCCATGGATCAGATTGCTTAGAGGAAAGTAGTCCCATCTTGTTCCTGCATAATGGATGGGACAGTTACGGCTCAAAGTAGAACAGTCACTGGTTCCTATAAGAACCTTTGAGATATGTTAATTATATGTAGTAGAAATAGAAGCACTATGATACTGAGACTAAGAGGATCATAAGGATATTGTCTATGACTGAACTGATGGCCACAAATGAGGCAGAAACTGCATCTGAGGTTTTATGTGCAAGGCCACTTAGAATTCCATTGGTTCAGGTCTGGAGGAAATGAGATTAAATGCACAGCTTCCAAAGAATATCCATTAGAGGACCCAGGCAAGGTGCCCAAATCTGGGATGAGAGGCCAACAGAGATTGTTAGGAGGAGTTTGATAATTAGGGATGTTAAGACCCAGGCATATTTATCTCTTCCAATGGGGTACCAGAAGAAACATCACTAAAGGAGGCGTGAAACTCTTACGGGAGACATCCCTGTGACTTCCGTTACCTGGCTGGACTGAGAGGAAAGCTGGTCTGAAAAGCAGGCTAGTACAGAAATTTACAACTTTACTTACAATGTCACTGAGTCTGGACTACTCCTGCACAACAATGGCGGTTTTAGAAGTGGTGAAGGGCTTTTTATTTGAGCCCTACAGTGCTTCTGACCAAGAGTCCTATGATCCCCAGGACAGTTCCATTCGCAGTATCCTGGCTCTTAATAGGGCTGACAGGTTTCTTGAAAGCTGGCTTTTGTCATGGTCAGCTGTTTGCCTAATTCCCTTGCTTTCCCCAATGCAAATAGGTGTTGTTTGAGGGTAGTCTGGCTTTGCCAAGTGTCCTTGAGACCAGATCACTATGTAAGGCCATACAAATTCTAGCTCACTCCTCTTCCTGCTGGTGTCTGATAAAGTGGACCATAAGGGCAGCCTATAGCATGGCATCCAAGGGAATATTCAGTTCTATTCGTAAATCTTTAGCATACTGAGCTACAAATCGTAGACACAGGCACATTTTGACATTTTTTTTTTCTGTGAGCTAGAGCAATGCTCATAAGCAGAGCTAGGTTCTACTAGGTAACATAAGGAAGATCACCAACACATCTGTCTATAAATTTTGAAATCATCCCTGCCTTAATTTGGTTAGAAAAAAGGAGGTAGTTGGTTATTTTTCCCATGGCAAAATAAATCTAGTTGCAAAATCATATTCTCTTTTAAGGTCTTACATTTGGCTACACTATTTAGTCTTCTACATGTGGCTAGCATTATTACAGAAAAGTCTGGTCATCGCTTCTATAATGGCTGGAGATGAAACTGTATATCCAGAGAGCCCTTCTGAGTAGAATTACTTTCTCAGAGAGAGTAGAGGTGAAATGAAGAAAGGAGTCAAAGCTCCCAGATTGCCTACTGTTAGCATCACATGAAAACTCAAATAACTACTTGGGGAAAAAGTTATCAAAAAGTTCAATGTTGCCAATAAATTTGAGACAAAAGAACATGTATTGGAAATATTCATCTTTTACAGTTGCCAATTTAAATTACCTAAGCAACCAAAATGTTAGATAAGCATGACTACAATTTTTGCTGATCAAGTCTTAGAAGCTAAAGAGAACAGTATAAAGAGCAATGAGAATCTAACATACGTAACTTGCTTTGTGGTAGTGTAGGTTTGGACCTAATATTTATATCCTAGGTTTTTGCCTCTTACTTACAAAGTAGTTTAAGTATAGGCACTGACATGGTTTAAGCAAGCGATGAGGTTATTTAGAAGCTAAGGAACGCAGACATTCATGGGCCATGTTCATGGAGAGTGAGCCAGGAAGCAAAAAAGTTAAGGGAGAGGGATTGCTACCTTTTGTCCTCCAAGACCATGTGCAGTAAATAAGACAGCAAGCAGATATACAAGAGACCAAGAAATATAGGCAGCTAAAGCATGAGAGATGAAGCAAGTGGCCCCTCCCAAACATGGAAAGATCTTCCATCCAGGGGTTCACTTCCCAGATGGCTACAATGGCTGAAACTAAACTAAGCTGATCTGAAGCCAGGAGCCAGGAGATTCTTCCCAGTCTTCCCCAGGATGCAAATTCCCAAGGCATTGGGCCATTCTCTGCTACTTTCCCCGGGCCAGAAGCATAGAACTGGATGGGAAGTAGAGCACCCAGAATAGGAATTGGTGCTTATGTGCGATATGGTACTTGGAAGTGGAGAATTAGTCAGTTGAGCCAACGTATTGGCCCCCAACATGGGTCCTGAAAGGGGCTTGAAAAGGGAGTGGATATGCAACACCGCCCCCTTTAGATTCTAGATAACGATGTGTAAGTATCATTTGTCTCACGGGCGGGCAGAAAAGATTACAGTGGTGGCAGAGGTGTGGCATCCATAAATGTATCAACGACTTTAAAAATATTTTTTTAAAGATTTATTTTTATTATTATTTTTTTTATTGGAAAGGCGGATATACAGAGAGGAGAGACAGAGAGGAAGATCTTCCATCCAATGATTCACTCCCCAAGTGAGCGCAACGGGCCGATACTATGCCAATCCGAAGCCAGGAGCCTCTTCCGGGTCTCCCACGCGGGTGCAGGGTCCCAAAGCTTTGGGCTGTCCTCGACTGCTTTCCCAGGCCACAGGCAGGGAGCTGGACGGGAAGCGGGGCTGCGGGGATTAGAACCGGCACCCATATGGGATCCCGGGCGTGCAAGGCGAGGACCTTTAACCACTTGCGCCACCGCGCCGGGCCCCTAAAAATATTTTTATTTTCTTTCTACAGCATATCAGAGATTTGAGTCTCAGTAGCCAAACAGATTTTGTGTTAATTTAGCAACTTTAATAAGTATGCTTATCCATCAGCCAATTAAACAGAGCTCTTAATAAATTTTAGTGCTTAGACATATAGTGTGTAAAGACATAACATAAAATACATTGTAGGACAGAACAACAAACCAGTTTGAACAATAGTTTCTTAAAATCTTTAGAAGCTTTTAAAATTACAATCAATTTATTAGAATTACCTCCTGCTTTGGTAACCTGAGTTTATCATTTCTCAGATGTTTTATAAGCATGTATATGGGTGTTCTGAAAAGTGAATACAAAACTTTGGATGATGAGAAAGATGCCAAACAATGGTGACTAGAACTATAAAACCCACTAACCAGCGAGAGTCAGCTGCTTCTCCCAGCCTTCTAAGAGGCACAGTATTACAGGATTATACAGATGCTGGTACCATTTAGGACCCTGAGCCTTTTCCCCATGAACTTAACAATTATGACTCATGATAAAACAAGGTAGGTAGACTTTTTTAACTTTTGGGCAACTGTAGCATTTTGTAACAACGAAACTGTATCACTTCTCATCTTGACAATATATTTATTATCATTCAAATAGCCCAATCAGCTTTTGCCTCTACAAATTGAGAGAGAAATATTTTAAAACTTCCAAGAGGTCTCACTAGAAATAACAATGTCCCAAAATTTAAAACTTCTTAATGCCTTTCAAGGATGCCAAGAAGGAGAGTAATTTTAAAAGATGAGAGGGAAAGGGATGAAAGAAGCCAAGTGTAGCTGCTACCAAGGGGAGGGAGAAAGCCAGAGTTCTGTTCCTGATATGGCAGCATCCTGAAGGTAGAGCGGGACAGGATGAGAAGCTTAGGGCCTGGGAGGCATCTCTAACCCTTTCCGCTGCCTGTGATCGAGGAAAGAATAAAAAGTTAACTTGGGAGGAAGACAAAGGCTTGGATGCAATGGAACCTCTGACCATTTGCTGTTTCTTTGTGTAAAGTTATTGAAGCAGTAGAGTAATAACAAATGCTGGCCAATTGGAGTGATTTTCTAATTTATATTGCAGCCAAGCTTTAGTACAAAAATAAACTAATGGTTTTGGCCCTTCTCCCCCTATAGGCCTAACTTGCACAAATTTCTCAAGGGGAAGGCCACTAAAATAAGAAATTTGTAACCCTTGGATTACATAAGATGTGACCTGTAGAAAGAGGGCTCCTTTATAAGGTGTCCCTTAAGAAAAGTGCTATCTCAACTCAGGAGTTCTGAGTCCTCTAAGAGGAGAGCAAGTCAGCCAAACGGGCCCCAGTTTAGACTAGCATCCCAATTCTATGTCACTGTGGATGAGCGTTTCTTTCACACTGAAAATCCCAGGTCAATGCAGGGAGGTGAACTGTCCCTGCTAGAGTGATCCTATACCCCCACACCCTACAAAGGGAGTGAACTGGCCCAACCAGGCACCCAAGGCCTCAAGGGGAGGTGAAGCTGTCACAAACATTGCCCCAGTACACATCAAGTGATTAGTCCTTCTGTTACCAGTGTGGTGGATCGAGATTTCAGTGCAGTGTTGAATGCCGCAGTGAGCTTGGGCAAAGGTTATGTCTGTGAATTTATAAGGGAATGAGAAAGTACGGAGAGGTGATCAGGTGAAAGACCAAGGCAATTTTCCACTCATCTAAGGAGGTTTGAGGAGACCTCTCCCAGGTTCTTCCAACTACTGCCAGGGCTTGACTGGGAATGCTAACCCCTCCATTGAGGAAAGGCATTTGGTCAGAAATGATAGCTGAAAACAGGCAAGATGGTGCTGCAATACCAGGGTGGCCAGGCAGTGCTCCGTGGAGCCCCATGGAAATTTTGCTTTGGCCAGGAATTTGCAGTCCTCTTGAGGTTACATGTATTCATGGTCTCCTTCCAGGCAAGAAAAAAATGGACATTGCTAAAAAGAAAAGGCAAACGGTGTGCAGGGTCCAGCCACGTGAAATAGCTTGGCTGTGGGGGTTCCACAGAGGGTCCGTCCATGGGGTCCAGACACAACAGTCACCCCATTTGCCAGAGAAAGAAAAGGAGCAATTCAAAGGAAGCCATGTTTCTTGCCCAGAGAACACAGAGGTGTCTGGCTGAGGAAGGGGACGATCTCTTATATGTTCACTCACATAGAAAACCCAATGTTAGGAAAGTGACACCAAATACTGGACACCAAAGGCACCAAATGTTGGGAAAGAGATGCGGAAACAGAGAGAGGGAACAGGGAGTGAACTCACAGCAAAATCGAATTTATTGGAGATAAAGTAAGAGACAGTATCTGCTCAGGTATAGATGGAGTGACCACATGGCAGAGGCCATTTGATTTTCCTTTGAAGTGATTAGTCTTCATGCTATTTTTCATACTCACATGTCCCTCTGTTTCAGTTCTGATTGAGACCAAGCAGTCTCTTCTACAATCATTGATATAAAAACTTCAGCCAGATGGAAGTGAGAACTCGATGTTCATGACACATGTGCATCAAGTGACAGGACATGAGGATCAGGTTCTTCCACAAAAGGAAGCGAGTTCTCCCCTCCCTTCTGTTACGCCTGATTTTTTTTTCACCCACAGTTACAGGTTGGGTTAACTTCACATGTTATTAATTAGAACACATTGCATTTTCTTCTTTATAATTCAAGGGGTAAGCTCCCTTAAGGACCACTGGGATTCAGTTTCAGAAAGGTTGAATCTCAGTTTTCTGATTTATCAAAGATATTCTGAAGTAATTTCATAAAGCCTGTTGAAATTAAAGTAACCTGTAAAGGAAAATGCACATTTTTTTTCTCCAGAAAAAGTTTTTCTTTCTGGTAGTGATTAGTAGTCACTAGTGTTCCTCATTTTCTTCTGTATTTTTATGTTTTCCTTGTGAATGTAATATAAAATGTAAATAAGTCATAATCCATTCACATGCACATTAGCTTACATTTCAAACTCAATTTTGTTCGTTGTACCATTAAAACAAGTCCCTAGGGTGACAGGGGTACTCAATCTGCGGCATGCTTCAGAATCAACTGGTAAGCTTACTAAATCAGCCCTCACCATGGCCTCTCTCATGTAATTTCTCATTCTGTGTATCTGCTGTGGGACCTGAGATTCTAATGACATATGCAGATAGTTCTGATCAGGAAATATATATTCATAGCCAATACTCCCAGAGGAGAATCTCAAAAAGTTTCTGTGAAGGTGAGATAACAAATATTTCAGAATTTGTGAAACGTATCCTCTCTGTCTCAGGCAATGGCTTAGTTTTGTGGTGGCAGCATGAAAGCACCCATAGACAGTAGGTTAACAAAGGACCGGGACTGTGCTCTACTGTGGGGCAATTTATGGGCACTGAGTGACATTTCAGTTTTATAATTTTTTTACGTAACACAACGTATCATCTCTTCTTTTCAACCTTTCTTTCAAGTAAAGTATTCTTAATGTGCAGGTGCTGGTGTGAAATCTGGCCATGACTAGATTTTGTTCTAAGGTTGCAATTTGTTCCAGGAAGTAGAAATGAACAGAACATGCAGGAGCAAAGCTCATAAGAAGTGCCAAATAAGATCCACACACAGGTGCGCGCGCACACACACACACACACACACACACACACACACACACAGAGGAATTGTAGCAATATTAATCCCTCCAGGTCCCCTCCACTAAAACATCTCTTCCACTGCAACAAGAGCAATTTAGAAGTTCTGGAGTTACAGTGATTGCTCTGAAGAATAGTTTTACCAATTGATGCACTGAGTCCTTTAACATTATTCAGGATTGCATATTAATGTAAACAATAGAGTATTTAGAACGTTTATTATACGAGGATACTAGTCTTGAAATGTATGGGATCAAGTGACAGAAAATAAGGATTAATTCTGTTGAGAAGGTCTAGTTTCATTAAAGTTGTGTATTGAATGTTCCAGTTGGATGGAAGAAAAATGGTCATCTACCCAAACACTTATCACTGCACCTGTTCCAAATCTCTTCATTTTGTTGAAGACTGCCTGGAGTTAATAACCACAACCATAGAAATGTGCTGTTCATAAACTGTTTCCTCAGCTCCCTTTCTATGTGTGTGTCATAACAACTGTGATTATTTTCTGTAAAGATTTTTATTTTTTATTTGTTGGAAAGGTGGAGTTAGAGAAGAGGGGAAGGAAAGGGGAAGGGAAGGGAAGGGAAGGGAAGGGAAGGGAAGGGAAGGGAAGGGAAGGGAAGGGAAGGGAAGGGAAGGGAAGGGAAGGGAAGGGAAGGGAAGGGAAGGGAAGGGAAGGGAAGGGAAGGGAGGGGAGGAAGGGAGGGAGGGAGGGAGGGAGGAAGGAAGGAAGGAAGGAAGGAAAGAAGGAAAAAAGGAAGGAAGGAAGGAAGGAAGGAAGGAAGAAAGAAAGAAAGAAAGAGAGAAAGAAAGAAAGAAAATGATAGAAGAAAAGAAAGAAAAAGAAGGAAGGAAAGAAAGAAAGAAAAAGAGAACAAGAGAGAGAACAAGATAGAGAGCTCTACCACCTGCTGGTTCACTTCAATGGCCCAGACAGGACCAAGTCAAGGTCAGAAGCTCCCACATGGTACAGGGGCCTAAGGTCTGGAATCATCCTCCACTGCTTCCCCAGGCCCATTAGCAGAGAGCTGGATGGGAAGCTGTCAGGGCTCAAACAAGTGCCCATATAAGATGCTGATGTCCTAGACAGCAGCTTAAAACATCAGCCACAGTGTAAGCCCCAAGTTATGATTATTCTATGTATGTTATACTTTTAATGTTTGACTTCCCATTGATTTTTTTTTATTTCAAACTTTCATCTAATCATGTGGATGCTTAATTAGGTGATCTCCAAGGGCTCTTTGAGCTTTAAACTGAATCAGCTGTGAAGCTCTATTCATGGTGACTCTAAGCCATAATCATAGGAAAACAAAGACATTATAGCAGTGCTAAAATCTTGGTATGCATAAAAAAGTCATCTGAGGTTCATTTTGTAAATGCAGAGACTCCTAAGTATTACCCAAGAAAATCTAATTCAAGAGGTCTAGGGTTTCTTATTTTGTGTTTGAAACAATAACTGGGACATAAATCACACTTTGAGAGACAATGATTACTAAGCCAAATATGTAATTGAATTGAACAATAGAATTAGATAAAAGGAAAATGTTAGACCACAGCAATGGTCTAATATAGCTACTGCAGAATAAACTCTAAATCATACAATTTTACAGACATGAATATTTGGACCACGTCCATGAAACACATGGAATAATGATTGGTGGAAATTGCTTAGCACAAATGCCTCCTTTAAGCCATATTCCTGGTGTGACATGCTTTAACCATCAAAAGCCTGAATTCTTTCTACAAAGCAAATTTGCTCAGTAGGTGAAACAAACAAACAACAACAAAAAAACACACCTCTATTCATGTTTAATAATACACATGAATTCTCTGGTTGGCTTAGTTTGTGCATTTATGAAATTGAAACATAATTCATAACAGCCCCTATTGATATATTACACAACAAGAGATATTTAGATTCTGAAACGAAAGTAGTGTATAAGCTGCATCTTGAAACAGATTATATTAATAGTGGGTTTTGGAATTTAGATCATCAGGCCCATGATTTCAGTTATATTAAATGATGCAAATCATAGCCATCCCCTTCAATTTGCCAATATTTGTTGAAAAGTTGCTGGTTAAACTACAAGAATGTCTTTAACAGATCAATTTCCTAGGAGATTATATGATGTAGTTAGCCTAGAACGTGATAGGGATCCTTTTCAGATGTGATAAAAAGATTTCTGTATGCTTTTAATGATAATATTGCTTTTGTGGTATACCAGATTGTCATTAAAGGATATTTTAAATCACTTCAATAAATCTTAAAGTGATTTTCAGATATTGCTTAATGTTCCCAGTTGACATAACCAATGAAATATTTCAGGTTTCTCTGAAAGCTCTTTAGTGTATGTCAGCAGACTCTTTTGGAACAGTTTCAAAAAGTGACAAATTACAGTAAATCATCTCAAGGCTACTCAACACCACTGGAGCCATTACAAGGTAAAATACAGGGCTTTGGAAATCACAGGTCACATATCAACTCAGGGTTTTGTCATGGAACAGACATAGCAAATAAAAATCTGTCAGGCTGGTATATTTACTTTCCTGATACTTCATTTTAGTTAACATATTTTTAATGTTGAAACCTCATATGAATCCATAATGAATGAAAGGAAATACTCCTTCCATTTGTTTATCAGACATTTGGCTGAATTTCCTAAATATAACTACAATAATGAAAGATTTAACTGTAGAAGAATTATATCATCTGTCTCCATTCAAATAACACCCACTCTGGGGAAGAGGAAAAACATTCTAACACCTCATGATAATATTTTGCCAAACATGATTTATAAAGGAGAGGTAATAGAAATTATTTTGGTTCATTTCAGATCACTTGGGACACAGTTCAACTTAAGTATCTTTTATAACTGAACATGTTACTGTCCAGATCGTAACAATTTTCCATAAAAGTGCTGTCAAATATCTTCGTTGCTAAAAATGGATGGGTCAATTGTTCACTTAAATTTTATGACCAAATTTTTAGTTCAATTATTTTTCTATCACATACAGTGTTTGTGAATCCCTGGTATGCTACGCTTTTGGTATTGAAGATATTCAGAGACCTATGTTGTGATGATTTCCTTCACATGCTAATTGTGCCATTATAAAACATTCACTCTTTTAAAAATTACTGTAATTAACATGTATATTAGCATAAATGATTTGCATCAATAAGTCTCTGTTAGAATCTCTTTCATGGCCTGATCTTGACTTGGAAACTATGACAGAAGGTGATAACAAGTTCAACATTAATTCAGTCTAATGTGATTAACATGATTAAACAATTATTGTAAATGGAGACAGAGCCAAGAAATAGAAGAAACACTGTAACAATAGTGAAAATTGCTGAATTCTAACTATTGACTGACTAGTTTTGTGAACTTGGGCAAATAATTTTCTTTTTCTAATCATTATATTCTTAAATTAGGAAATGGTACAAATTCTTCACAGAGTCAGTGAAACATCAAATGACATGGTAGCTCTGTCAGAGCCTTAGAAGTGAACGAAGAGCATGCGCCACTCAGAAATTTGAAAATTCCATAAAGGGTCTATTTGCAAAGCTGAGAGCAAGAGGTCAAGGGGTAGAGTGAGATATTAACATACCAACAGAGTTTGTGAACTAGAGACTCAGTCCCAAACACAGAACCATATGTAGAGAAAGGACAAATTCTTGAAATCACAGACTTTCCTTGGAGGAATTCAGCCAGCACCTGTCAAGCACCCTCTCTGGCTTCTCACCCAAGTGCTCCCCAGTGATTGGGCCCAACAGGAGGCTAGAATGTCAAAGAACCAATAATGTAATTCCTATGGGTTGATTTCCCAGGAGACAGAATAGAATTAAGAACAGAATAATCCTCTAGAAACAAACACAGCATCCAGGACAGATGAAGTGTGCAAAAATACTTTAGAAATATAAACCACCACAAAGGCCTAAATGGATGGGGCAAGCCATGCTGGGTAAGGGCCAAGTACCTGCTGGCAAGCATGAGATCTGGATCTGGCAGTAGCTTGAGTAGGGGAACCAGGGAAATTCCCCTAGTCAGTCATGGTTACAACTAATAAGCATGTGGTACAGGCCTGGGTGTTGGGCAGGCTGGGCAGGATAGCTCCATCTGTCGGCAAGTATGTGAGTTGGTTTTGGAAGGGGACAGGACAGGTGAGTCCAAGTAGATCATAGCCCACTGACAAGTGCAAAAATCCAAGATGGAGTGCAGATCATGCCGGGTTAGATTGCCATGCCTACTGGTTCTGGTTTGCATGAGTCGGGGGTGAGAGCAGACTGAGCAGGGCCAGTTGTAGCACCCTCCAGCAAGAGTTAGGACTGGGTGCCAGCTTGGCCTGGCCAGGCTGCAGTATTCAAATGCAAAGGCCAAGATAGGGGAGGGACTATGCCAAGCTAGGTCAGAGCAACTACTGGTACACATCAGATCTGTGATAAGGCCTGATTGGGGAGCTAAATGGATGTCCTGGCTGGTTTGTGAGTCCCACTGGTGAGCACAGGACCCAGAGTGGGGCTGCAGTCTGGTCTGGATGGCACGGATGTGTACTGAGTCTAGGGTGAGCCAGACTGAGATAGACTCCAGCACCCACTGGTGCTCATGAGAATCAGGATGGGTGCAGGACAAGCTGGATTAGGTCTCTGCCCCTGCTAAGCCATGCATGAGCTGTGTCTGCATGTGGACTAGGCTTAGCTGGGCTGTGGCACCCAACAGTAAGAACAAGAATGGGTGAAAGCCCACCGGTGTGTGCGAGATCTGACACTGGGAAGGGTTATGATGGAGGAGCTGGGGGAACTCCTCAGAACATAGTCCCTGAAGTTGAGAGTAAGATGAAAAAGGGAGCAGCCCAAATCAGGCAAGGTTACAGTACCCACAGGCTTACCTTTGGCTCAGGTCTGGGGCAAGCCAGGCTGGGCCAGTTCACCCACTGGCAAATCTGAGAGCCAGAATGGCATGTGGGCAGGTTGGGCTGCAATACCAGCCAGTTCACATTAGGGCTGGCTGGAACTGAGGGCAAGCCAGGCTGGGCCAGGCTACAGCCCCCCCTGGCAAATGCCAAGGTGAGGTAGGCCATGCCAGACTAGGCGGCAACACCCAAACAGCACATGTGAGACCCAGGAGAGAGGATGAATTCAGTAGGGGACTGCAAGGAGCTACCCTGTTGGGTCTCTATTCCCACTGGTGAGTATGAGAACTGGGATTGGGGGCAGACCAAGCCGGGCAGAGTTACAACACCTGTTGGCCTGCATGTATACTGAGTCAGAGACAAGCCAGGCTGGGTTGACTGTACTAGTACATGCATAAGCCAAAATGGGTGTGCAACTAGCAGAATCTGGCACAGAGGGAAAACTGTCAAACTAAATTGCAATGCCACCTGGAGAGTGCAAGATCCAGGAGTGGGAGTGAGCACAGTAGGGGAACAGTGGGCATCTCTCTCTTGGATTGCTCTTGGTGAGCATGAGAAACAGGACTGGGACAGGCATGGCTAAACAGAATGGCACCTGCCAGCTCATGTGTGGGCTGGATGGGGGGAGCGGTTGAGCTAAACTAAGCTTCAATACCCATTGACATGCATGAGAGTTGAATGGAATGTGGGACAGAATGGGTCAGTCTGCTGTACATATTGGCAAGCACAGGCACTAAGGTAGGGGGTGGGCCTGGGATGGGGCATATGAATGGTTGCTCCAACTAAGCTACAACTCCCAATGTTTCATGTGGGAGCTGAGTGTGTGGTGGGTAGGATCGGGCTGGACTGAAACATCCGTTAGTTACTGTAGAAGACAGGACTAGAGATAACTGACCCAGCAATTGGAACTAACAGTGTACGAGTAGCCCAATTTGGGCGACAGATTGTACCAGACCCTGTATTGGCATGCACACGGAACAATCAGGTCTGGAATCACCTTAGCCAGAATTTCTTTGGGAATCCCACCAACTGCACCGCTGGACTGAGAATTCCAACCATGGAGAAAATTGCGGGTTCCATGGTCTGACTGTCTAGTGCATGCGTCAGAGCTGTACCTCCTCAGTGGCTTAGAGCAGTAGACAGCATATCCAGATGTACATATCCAGCAGTACATTGGAGCCTGCAGAGGACAGAATAAATCAATTGACTACCTCAGCCAAGAGTTAGCAGTGAATGTCTGCAAACGGAGACTCTAAGGTGGAGTATGTCAGCCAGTGGAGTCTGGAGAGATTTCATCATGATTGGAGTGGCAAGATTGGCAGCAATACAGAACTGTTGAACTATCAAAACCACTTGAGCAGGATCCTTAGAGTATGCCCCACACTGGGGATGCTGGGATGCCCCACACTGGGGACCCTAGACTGGGTGTGGCTTCTCCCTTATCTCTTCCCCCACCCAGATACAAGAAGGAAAAAACAGAATGTGAAAACAATGGTCTCACCCACTTTCCTCTAGCCCTTGACCCTTTGCACACTAATCAAATATGTAAAAATTTCACAAATAAAATTTTTAAATCTTGACAATAACAAAAAAGAAATATAAATCACCAGAGAAATTGAATGCATATGCAAATTTTCCAACATCTTTTCTGCGCTTATGTGTAGCCAAGATAAATGTAATAGATCCTTTCATTCCAAATGTTGATTAGAAGCTGCAAGTGTCTTTAGTTAAGCTTAGAACATGCAATTACCATTATTAGAAAACGTTAAATATAGCAGCCAGTTTGGAGACAACCAGGGGCACAGAAAGTGATTCTAACTTAGGCAAAATTTCTGAATGCTGATTCATAGCCAAAGAAGAAAATGTATTTTGAAGTTGCATTTATTATTGCTTTGATAATATTACCAAATTCAAGCAGTAAAAAAAATTCTTTTTGTCTTTTTAGAGCAAGATATTTGATCTTTTATTATTTGATCCAACACCTATTTATTATAATACCTCTACTAATCAGGCTATAATTCAGTTAGCCTATCCTATCTCTTATGCCTAGTCAAATACTACCCCAAAACTAGTTTGAAGGTGTTGTAGGATCCCCAAACTTGGTACATTCTCCCTATATACACAAAGCCATTGACTGATATTGGGGTGGTAGAAGAAAGTAGGTATTTATTGTAAAGTGTAGAGAAAGGAGCCAAGGAGCCAAGAGTTGGTTCCTTGGCTCCCTGAGAAGTTAGGTAAAAGTTCTTACAGATAAAATTGAGTCTGAGAAGTGCTTAGTCACCTGATGTTCAAGTTTATGATTTTTCCAGGCAGGCTTGTGAACTTCTTTTGATTGGTAAGTTATGCCATGCTTTTTAGAAAATTTATGATGGTCTCCAGTTGGTCTAGAAATTACTTGAATATAACTGTTACAATTGGGCCTAGAACTAAAATTCTGCTAAACAAGCCTTTCTGGGCAATACTGACCATCAAGGTTCTTGTCTATTGGAGAAGCAAAATGCTCCTCAATTCTACTGATTAGAATCTTGTAAGGCCAGCAGTATAACTTCCTCAAGTCAATGAATTCCTTTGATAAAAGACATAAAAGGACACCTTGGGCTAAAGAAGGCAGGAAAGATGCTGGCTTTGCCCTTAAAATTTTACGGGTTCAGTTTCAATGCCAGTCATTCTGCTAGTCCTAATGTTGGGTTCCTAGGGAGAGAGGTAACAGAATTCTGCAAGGGCTTCCAGAACACTTGCTGTTCTGCTTTCGTGGTACTTCCATAGCCTTTGCTTTTAGGTGGCAACAAGTCTGTGTTGAATGAGCTCTTGTCCAAAGTCCACACTAATCACTTGTTTTAAGAAACTACAGATGGCTCCCATAAGCACAATGACTGTACTTGAGTATTGGATTACTCAGTTTCATCCATTCTAATTTCCTAATGGAGCTGCACTGAGATGATTATGTAGAATTGAATGTGTACCTGCTGTAGTCAGAACACACTTTGCAAGTGTTATTGCTCCCTGTGAGAATGGGACATGAGAAGGCCTCAGATATTGATGATAAACCTTAATTGTGCCAATGATCTATTTTTAACCACCAAAGAGATATTCTAAGCTAAATATTTACACTTCCTCAAAAAGTGTTACGAAAACAGGTAACCTTCAGTCTACTTTAATGTTCCATTAGCCACACATTTATTTTGTACATGTAATTAAGACACCAAATCACATATTTTGGCTAATACAGAGAAGTATATAAAATCATAGATGAGGAGTAAAGTCTGTTTTGTTCCCATTTCACAGTCATATGCCACAATCTACTTAAAACTCTAGGGAAGTTTGAGAAATGTATTTAGGCTTCCTTTCCAAAAGCAAAAGGAGTTAAGGTGTTATACTGTGTGTTACACTGTGTGTATCACAGTGACTTTTAGAACTTTATTTTTTGTGCACATGTTCTATGAAAGAATACAAACATAAATAATGAAGAATGGAAATGCAACCTGTGACAACTGACATCTTCTAGATCTGTAAGCTCAACAGTCTAAGTGACAGTAGTTTTCAAGTGACAGTTGGGCTCCAGGATGCAATAGGACAGGCAGACACCAACTCAGAATGTTCATGGTGGAGATATGAACAAATTAGTATGTTCACAATTTTGCAAAGGAAGAAAACATATGATGTAGTGGAATTTGGCAGGTAGATACTGCATTTTATCACATGCTGCTAAACAGCAAGAAGGCTTTTAATTTCCCGTATACAGGATTACAGTTGCTCAATTCCTTGATGCAATTTTATTTACTAGAGCTTCTAATGGTAATATCATCCTAGAAAATGTTAAACGGTTCAGCCTTATTGAAAGCTTACTGCATCTTTAAAAAAAAAAAAGCCACTACTGCACTATTTTCATCCAAAACAATAGACAACATATGTAGAGTTGAACCTTTCCACCATTTCCTTTATGAATAAAATCACAGGCTAACCACTGGGCTAGGAGCCTAGAATGAATGTTTTTAATCTTTCTACATAATCAGAATTATCAACTGTGCACCTCCTGAAGTATGGAATAGTTGATCAAAAGCTTGTGGAAATTCACTGCTGTTATCATCCAGTGTAAATGGAAGGAAGGTGCAAAATCCCCACATTGCACCCAAGAAGTGCTATAATTATAAACTGTCAATAAAAATAAATTAATTTTGATAATGAAAGAGCCCTATATTTGAATTTGGGATCCATGGGTATCTCTCCTGGTCTAATACTATGTGTATGTAGTTCAGCAAGCAAACTAACAAATAAAACTTAATGAATTTTATATTATTATTATATGCTACTTCCTAATGCCTACATAGACAAAATAAGCAAATATTGTATCTTGAGTATATATGAACTATAATATCATGTTAGAATGGTAGCACAATATTAAACATAAAAGCCATAATCTGTTCATTTTCTTCAACAAATATTTATCAATAACAAACATCATTCTAGCTAAACTGTTCTATATGTCAATATAGAACTGTTAAATATAGATTTTTACCAAAATACAAAACATAAATTCAATTGTTACTCATTATGCTAAGATAACAAAGCTCAAACTGTGTAATATATCTGTTTTTTAATTTGACAATCTTTACATATTTAATTGGGGTAAAAAAATGGTTCAAGGCCTAAAGGGGGATATAGAGGAAGAAGCCCCACCCAGTTTCCCACTCACCCTAAGTCCCGGATGTGGGGCATGCTCTGAGATACTCGATAGAGTGGTTCCAATAGTTCACCATTCATGGGTCGCTGCCAGTCTCGCCACTCCAAGCACAATGTGGTCGTTGAAGAGTCCAGTGATTGACACAGTCCCTTCTAGAATCTCCATTTGCCCAGTTTTTTTGCTGCCAACAGATAGCTGAGGTTGTTGCTTGACTTGTTCTGTCTTTTCTTGGTTAGGACTCTGAGTCCGGTGTCTCAACTGGGGAGATCGTCAAAGAAATTTTGAGGTATTCCCAGTCCAGATTCCTGCATGTTCTAGTAAGCATAGGGCCCGGCACAGTCCATTGCCCTGATCAGCTGGTGGTTGCAGTTGCTGGGTCAGTTCTGTCTCCACCCGTGTCCTCTTGTAGTCCAGCCTGGTTCTGCCCTGGACACATTTGGCCCTCGCACATACCAGTAGGAGCTGCAGCCCAGTCAGGGCGGCCCACAGTAACCCCAACCAGGCCCACGCCTTACCCTGGCTTGCCAATATGTATGGCATACTAGTCCAGTCTGTCCCAAATACCTTCTGTTCATATACTTGCCAACGGGTGTTGCAACCTACTTCCATCCAACCATCTCATCCAACCAGCCCTAACGGATGTTGTTGGGTGTCTGTCTAGCCACCCCAGCCCCTGTCCTAGTTCCCTTGCCCTCCCATGGAAGGTGATGACCCAAGAGGGAGGAGCCCACTATTTCCCTCCCAGGTTGCTCCCATTTCAGTTGTGCCCTCTCCAGTTGGCCCTGTGGTTCAACTCGACATGTCTAACCCTTTGTACCAGCTTCTGCCAGCTGATGCTACGACCAAGCCCCAACAACCCTCACCTACTCTGATTTTAGCTTGCACCAGTGGGAATAGTCAGCCCAGCCTGGCTTTCACCCAATCTGGTCCACATGAGGTATGCAGGTGCTGTGTCCCTGCCTGGTCTGGTCTACCCCCTACCCAGCTCACGCTCCTCAGTGTAAGTTGCTGTTCAGCTAGGGAACCACCCCTTATTCCGCTGTCAGCTCTGCCTCCTCCCTTCCTGGTTCTCATATGTGGTGGTTGGGTGCTGCGGCTGCATCCAGCTCAGGCTACCTCACCTTGGCATTCCAAATTGTGTGTTGCTTTTGTCACGACCGGACCTGGTTAGACCCACACTCTGTTCTGGCGTTCGGATTTACCAGTGGATGACATGAACAAATTCAGCCTGCTCTGCCCCCGACCCATGCCAAATGCATGCCAGTGGGACACTTTCCATGACCTCTTGGCTGTTACCTTCCATGTTTCTTCCGCTGACCTGCGGGGTCTGTGTCCTGCCAGAGGAGTTGCCCTGGCTCCTCCATCAGAACCCCTCCATGTGCCAGGTTTGCATACAAGTGGGTCCATGTGCCAGTTCGCCTCCTGTCCTATCAGGAACAGTGGCCTTTCCTAACTGACCATCATCCCATTCTGGTTCTTGCTGTAGGGTGTTTCAGCCCAGCCATGGTCGTCCACACCCCCATATAGCTCGTATATGGCTCAGTTGGGGTTGGGACCTAGCCTAGTCTGTCCCACATCTACCCTGGTACTCCAAAGCACCAGAAGGTGTTGCGGTCTGGCCCGGCCCGGTAAATCTTTTTCCAGTCCACACTTGTGCCAAGGGAGACAACAACTGTATCCAGACCTGACCGCAGCCCCATCCACCTGTCACGACCCCTGCCTTAGACACCGTGGCTCAACTCTGTGCTTAATGTGGACTAGTTGGAGCCAAAACCAAGCTGGGCATGTCCTGAGCTGCACCCTGTATTCCAATCATGTTTGTGGACTAAGGTTTGCTTACTCCAAACATTCAGGTCTCAGTCCCACACTTGCATTAAGGTTTCATGTCCCGGGTCCTGGGAATCACCAGAAATTAGTGTCTCACCTACGCTAATGCTGGTCTTACTTATGGGTGTCCCTAAGCAGCTATTTCATATCATCAAAACCCCAGAGCTGTGAAACTGTGTAATATATCTTACAGAAATAACCTTTCTCTTCTCACACACATACAGATATCAGAGCACTTTACTGTTATACCTGTGAAACGTTTGGGAATTTAAAACAAGTAAGACAAAAAAGTAGTCATAAATCACTTTTAATTCAACTAGAAAGGAATGTTTTGTGATATTTACAAATTTCTAGGATAGCCATCTTAATTGTAAGAATGGCCTTCTCACTTCAAGATGTGTTTTTTATGTGTAAATCTTATATAGTAATAATAAAAATCGGAGGTAAATACAATAAAAATAAAAATTATTTTGTGTCACATAATTATTGCATTTAACTCTTACCACCTCTCCATATGTAATACTCATGGAAGAAATAGTAAAACTAAGAATTACAATTGAAATGTAATTGCTCTTTTTTATTAGTCATCATATAGAATGCCACTGAGCTCTGTGTGTTCATGTAGTGATTTTAGTTCTTTCACTCAAGCATTTAATCCAGAATTAAGAAAGTCAAGTGTATCTCTGGACCAAAGGATTACATGAAAAGTAGGAAATCAAGAAACATTTAATACATTTCATTACCATACAAGAAGCATTGTACAGGGTGCTAAAGTAATGATATGGAAGAAGTGTAAAATTTCGAGTCAAAGGATATAAGCACAGTGAAAGAGACCAGTGCAATGATTTAAAAGGCTGCACCTACACCTGCAGCACTGGCACAGGCATTCTATCTTGGCACTGGTTCATGTCCCATCTGCTCCACTTTCCATTCCAGCTCTCTGCTAATGGCCTGGGAGAGCGTGGAAGACACTCATGGCTCAGAGCTTTGAACCAGCCCAGCTCTGACCATTGTGGCCATTCATGGAGTGAACCAGTGGATGGAAGATTCACTCTGTCTTTCCCTCTCTATATATATAACTTTGAGTTTCCAAGTAAAACAAATACATCTTAAAAAGAAAAAGTCACAGTGAAAACTCCCTATCAGTTTTTCAGCAAAATAGGACAAAACACAATGTTTCTTCACACCTCAGTAAAATTATAATTTCATGCATAACTCACCCACCTTATCCTGGAAAGTTTGTGAGTTTGTTAATGTAGACTTCTGATTACAAAGAATATAATCCTAAACACAGAGTAATAAAGCATATATCCATGCCATTATACATGAAGGGTCCAAAATAGTTGGTTATGGTATGACACAGTCCTTACATCTGTCTTCTGCAATAGCGTCATGTAGTGAATATGCAGGTTATCATTCAACATTGTAAAATTTTTCAGTACCAGCGACATGCTTGACAGTTTTGAGAAAAAGAGATGAAGGAAGAATCAGCATACACATACACACATTTCATTTATGTTGCAGCCTCCTTTGAGGAATTCAATAAAGAGATAAGGCAGTTGGCTGCATTGAGATTTACACAATGATGGAGATGATGATGACAAAATGCACTGAGAAAAAAATAGATAGATAGATAGATAGATAGATAGATAGATAGATAGATAGATAGATATTTGATGTGGTAGTTAATATACCATTTGGGACCCTCTATAATTATCACGGTATTTGGGCTCTGTTTCCAGCTCTGCTCCTTACTTTGGATTTCTTGTAATACACTAAGAGAGGCAACGGTTCATGGTTCAAGTACTTATCACAAATGTCCTTATCACAAATGTGGAGAACCCAGACCAAGTTGTAGCTTTCTGTATTCAGCATGGCCAAGCCTTGTTTATTGTGGGCATTTGAGCAATTGGGGAGTGAACCAACAAATTAGAGTCATCTCTTGCCCTCTCTTCCCTGCCTCCTCTCCCTTCTCTCTTTAACAAGCTTGCTCTCTGCCTTTCAATGTATATATATTACTTCATATATATAAACAACAGTGTAACCAAAGAGAAACAGTATTAATATTCTGTAAGAATAGAGTTGGAGTTATCATTAAGCTTTATTTGTCATTCTACAACCTAAGTTTCTAACCTCCGTGACTTGGTAAACCTCTGAATTTGCATCAAAAGCAAATATATTTAGAATTACCAATGTGTCTAAGTAAAAATCTGAGAAATCTGGTTAGAGACTGTTCTTATATTCTTGGTGGGCAAACTTGTATCTAGGGGAGTTATAAGATGCAAAGGCAGTAACATCAACATAATTGTATTGATTTATTGACTGACCTGGGACAGAAAGGAGCACCTGGAATGATTCATATGGAACCCTGGAAAGTTGCAGTTGCCAATGACTGCATATGTGGCAGGATTGGTGATAGAGGTAAGGAGTAGACCATAGAGCATTTAAGGTCAGGGTTTTGTTTTGTTTTAAGTATGAAAATCTCCTTTATGCCTTGATTGAATCTAACCTCATTAGCACCCTTTTCATTACTGTTGTGGTTTGGGTGAATTGGAACAGGTCAGTACCCCCAGGAGGAAGGAGAACTCTTTTACATCATGCATAGATGCACATGTCTTTCAGTTCTTAAAGTCTTGTGTTATGTTTCTTAACAGTAAGCAAATGCAGTCTGTGTGCAATATCACAGCCAAAAGAACTTTACCTGATCATCAGTGGCCAGTAAGGTAATCATGATTCCTGCAGATATTAAGTGTAGTTCAACGGTGATTTTTGACACAGTGCATGCATCTCATATCTATATAGCCACGTAATTAGAATGAGATTTTTCTTAAAAGAACTCATTATTTTAAAAGCTCTGTCCTCCCCATGCTTATGAAATCTTATTAAAAATGCATTCCACTTTTCTTTCCGTATGTGCACTCTAATTCTTGGTTCCTTAACGAATTAAATATCCTGTACTAAATGGATATTTAATCAATGTTATTCACCTGGCCATAATGTGGATTAATATTTAGAAAGGTCCACATTGTGCAACCTGAATGTCGCTTGAGAGCAAGTGGTTAGTGGATAAATTTCAGATAACTTGCCAAACCTAAAAATCATCAGATTTCATCTTCTCTATCTGCTAGTAAGCAGCTGCACCTCTGTGGAATTCGCTCTTGGGGTTTGTGAGATGGGTCATGGAATCTGCAGCTAACATATATTCAGCCTGTTTTTATGATCAGCCAGGTATAGGAAGCACTTGGCAATAAACTATATGCCTCTAAAAATAGCTGATTGCATATCAAATGGACCAGAAATGAAATTCATTAATAAACTATCTTCTGGTCAAGCTACTACTCTCTTAGTAACTTTGAAAATATTTGAAAAACTTGTATAATTCATTTCTTATTATTTAAACTGAAAAATAAATACAGCTTTATTTTTATAACAATATAATCTACTCATCAAAAAAGAATTCTCATTCTTCTGATATTTTTTAAATCATGTGTCACTCTAGGCTTAAAAGTGTAATTATGTAGCCGTATCTATTTGCACAGATATTAATTCTTTGTAGTATATTCTTTCTCTGAAGCATGGAATTGGCAACACTGTCTAGAGTTCATTTAATTATGATTGTGTATTTGGTTAGGGACATAGTAAATCAATGAAGCATTAAAATCAAACAACCCTTTAATTAAACAGGAAAAGAGAGTAACTTTGTCTTAAGATATTGTTTATTTTGATTAACTGAATGAGAATATTTTGTCTCTGAAGAGGATATCATAATTTCTTTGACATAAAGAGACCTCTATGCAGTTGTATCATTACAAACTTGAGTTTAACAAACTGTGACATCTAGTTTGGTATTTTCTAAAAAGACTTTAAAACACGAAATGCTATAAACATTATTATTTTTATTGACACTTGTGATAATTTGCACACTTGCAGATGGCACAAGTGGACTTTATGTAAGTCCAAAAAGTTTCAGGAGAATTCACAACCTTCAAAACTATTGGTCTTTACTTAAGCTTGTAGGCTAAACAAAAGAGAACTATTGCAGCAGCCTTCCAAATTAAGTGAAACACAAAAAAGTTTTCGTATCACTGATACATTTGCAAACTTTTAATAAGTTGCAACAAGTATGATTTTTACACAGGAATCATTACCTACATTCATCTAACAAACTCCTAACTAAATCACCCATCTATTCTAGTAAATATTTAAAGCAGTTATTCAGATGTATGTATGGTATTTACATTCAGTAACATGTTATTTAATTACATGGTGTTGTTAGTTTCCTTTTTTTTCTTCCTGTTGTTGCTTTTGTTTTGTGGTATTTCATTTAAGGGGATGTATAGTAACTGTGTAGTCAGATCCAGATGTGAGGATGCAGTATGCATCTCTACTTCCAAACAAACATGGACTCCCAATGAAACTGTTAAATATATCTTGACAATAGGATGCTGAACTCGCTGCCATTGTCCATGGTGGCAATGATGGACATATGACTGTGTATGAAGAACTATACGGTAGTAATGATATAGGGGAACTCAGTGAGAGGGGAGAGAGTTGGAAAGGGGATAAAGGAAAATCCAGGGCCTATGGAACTGTATCATAAAATCATGAAAATAAGTAAAAAAAAGATCTTTTTAAACAAATTCTTTGGGCATATACTGAAACTTCAGTTAGCTTCAAATAGCAGCACATGGTTCTCTGTTCTTTAGCAAATTAACTGATGACTAGCAAATAACCTTCTTTGCAGGATTACACTTTTATCCCCAAATAGTCTCTCACTAGTAGAGTGTTGTGCAGAGGTACCATAGAAGAGAGTCTTCTCAATGGTCATTGGAAGCCCCACAATCTGTTTCCATGGCTGTTATTGTTCAAACTCCTCTAATTATAAACAATAATTTGAGCATATCTTTTTGCTGAATCATTGCTAGATATTTACATGGGTCATGAAGAGAAAATCTTTTTTCAACACTGGTTATCAATAAATATTAGAATGCTCTTTTCACAAGTATATTTTTGTTCATTCATAAAGCCCTGAAAATAGGCAGTCAAAAGGAAATATTTAAAATTATTTGCAAATATAAATATTAGAGACAACTGTAAAGAAAATAAAAAGAATAAAGCATTAAAAAGACCAATGTGGATAGGATTTGTCGTCTATCAATTTTTATTCTCTTGGTATTCTTTTAATCTTACTTGAAAGTGGATATTAAAAATAAATACAGGGGGGCCCGGCACAGTGGCGCAAGTGGTTAAGGTCCTCGCCTTGCACGCCCAGGATCCCATATGGGGTTCTATCCCTGCAGCCCCGCTTCCCTTCCAGCTCCCTGCCTGTGGCCTGGGAAAGCGGTCCAGGACAGCCCAAAGCTTTGCGACCCTGCACCCGCTTGGGAGACCCAGAAGAGGCTCCTGGCTTCGGATCGGCATAGCATTGGCAGTTGTGCTCACTTGGGGAGTGAATCATCGGACAGAAGATCTCCCTCTCTGTCTCTCCTCTCTGTATATCCGCCTTTCCAATAAAAACATAATAAAAATAAATCTTTAAAAAAATAATAAAATAAATAAATAAAAACAGGGCCCAACATGATGGCGAAGTGGTTAAGGTCCTTGCCTTGCACGCCCCGGGATCCCATATGGGCGCCGGTTCTAATCCCGGCAGCCCCGCTTCCCATCCAGCTCCCTGCCTGTGGCCTGGGAAAGCAGTTGAGGACGGCCCAAAGCTTTGGGACCCTGCACTCCTGTGGGAGACCTGGAAGAAGTTCCTGGATCCTGGCTTCGGATCGGCATAGCATTGGCCGTTGCAGCCACTTGGGGAGTGAATCATTGGACGGAAAATCTTTCTCTCTGTCTCTCCTCTCTGTATATCCGCCTTTCCAATAAAAACATAATAAATCTTTTTTAAAAATAAAAATAAATAAATACAGAAACAAAGAACGACCTTCCATTTGTTGGTTTGCTCCCCAAGAGACTCTGACAGCTGGGTCTGGGTCAGGTAGACGCCCAGAACCCAGTTATGGTCTCTCAAATGGGTGGAAGGTTCCCAGCTACTTGAGCCAGTATCTGTGCCTTCCAGGGTACACATTAATAGGACACTGGAGTCAGAAGAAGAGATGGATCTCAAACTCAATATTATGAGATTAAAATCAGGCATCTCAAAGGCCTAACCAATGCCTTCTGATTTTTATTTGTTACATTAATTCAATTCCCATTTAAATCCAGTCTTTCATATTTCAGTTCAATTCTAGGAAAACACTGGACTTCATTTTGTTAAATATTTCACTGGGGATGGTGTGATCACTTAGCAAGCTAATTCTCTAGTTGCAGCACTAGGATTCTATATGGGTGCTGGTTCAAGTCCTGACTGCTCCACTTCCTATCCAGTTTCCTGCCTATGACCTGAGAAAACAGCTGAGAATGTTTCAAGTACTTGGACCCCTGCAACCATGTAGGAGACCTGGAGGAACCTTCTGGCTCCCAGCTTAGAATCAAATCAGCTCTAGTTCTTGGGGTCTTTTGGGATTGAATCAACTGACAGATTCTCTCTCTGTGTATCTCTGTGTATCTCTCTCTCTCTCTCTCTCTCACACACACACACACACACACACACACACACCTTATCTCTTCATAAATCTACCAATCAAAACAATGAAATCTCTTGAAAATGTTTATTTTGTTTATTTGAGAGACACAGGTATGGAGAGGGAAAAAAGAAAAAGAAATAGAGATCATCTATTTGTTGGGTTACTCTTCAAATGGCCACGTAGAATGTGTGATCAATTCACCCATAAACAGTAAATTATGAAGTAGTTACATATTGTTAGAACCATAGTAACAGCATTCTTTTTTGATGATTTTTACATTGTTGATTAAGGTGATAAAGTCAAGGGCATAAGGTAGGATTCTTAACCATTGGTTTGACAGAGGTACAAGCATTTGCAGTTATACTGATGCAAACAGACAATTCTTTTCTTTAACTTTTTGTAAAATATTGTCATGTTTTGGAGGAGATAAAATCCTGAAAAACTAAAATTTGCAATGGCAAATGAGATGGACTTATTTTTATTTATCTAACAAAAATATTTATCATAGAGTTCATTAGAAACTAATGACTTTCAAATAGACATTTGATTAACAAGCAGTTTTGAAACTTACTCATGATGCATAATAAAACTCTTAACCATCGTAAATTGGCTGTCATAAAATTGGCATGTGCTAAGTCCGACTTTGTAAAATAATTTTGACATCTCTTTGCAACCCAATAAGTACATCGAAACAGATATTTATGTTTGGTTGCTTTCAATATGTAACACTTAAATGACCACAGTGCATAAGATTATTAGAAAGATATGCATAAACAAATCATGCTGTGACCATAGAGTATGCAGAGAACGTACTTTCAAATGGTTGCATCGCTTATTGCTGAGTCTCAATAGAACATTGAACAGACAAAGGAGAGTCCTAAGAATTGTGTACAGCATTCACGCTTTAGAACAAGATAGTCCTTCCTGGATACTGACTTTCCCCAAAGGTGCAGCAACAGTGTGTTCCTAACCAAAAAGGAACAAACAAACAAAAAAAAAATACCACCTCTATTTTGCATGAATTGTAAGCCATTGAATTTCCAACAAATTAGAGAGATGGTGCTATAAAAAAGTTGAAATGGCTCTGTCTAAAAGATTTCTAGAGATTTCAGTGAAAATTATCCAAGAAGCCCTTTAACTTTATTGAGAGCATTTTTACTTCTTAATTAATAACGAAAAGTAAAGACACACTTCTTCTTGGTAAATATTTTCTTTCAATACCATTACTAAAACTGTCTTCAACAGCTAACCATTCATTATGAAGTTACATATCAATTTATATGTTTCATACAGTCAGCATGGAAATATCTCTTGAGCAGATGCACATTTTCAGCATATATATATGTGTGTGTATATATATGCATTGAGAACCTACTATATTCTAGGTATTTCTTTTGAGTGTTTAATATATCTAAATGCTCGCTAGTGCTAAAAATGCTGTTATTATGCCTGTTTTATAAGTGAATAAAACTGAAATAGAGAGAAATAATATAATTTCCCAGAGTAAACTACCGATAATCGGTTGTCGTTCCAATCTGCAGAGTCTGCACTCCTAAAAACTGTTACATAGTGCCTTAAATATAAACAGAGACATTATAAATATTTGTTCAAATATTCACAAAAAGTTGCAGTCTTGATTTGTATGTGGAATGCAGTTAAACAGTAGGTCTTACTTAAAAGAAGGGAAAAGTAGCTGGCTAATGATTAAATCACACGCAAAAAAAGCCCAATAATTTTGCATTAGGTTATTTGTTATTTTCAAGATATGCTATGACCTTGTTGGAGTGGAACAGCTGCTATTTGATAGATGAAATATTATGCATAGTAATGTATGAAACTTTAAAATGCGGTCAGCAGTTAAAAAAGTGTATCAGTTCTGAAACTGAAAGTTTCAAGACTTCAATGGTTGCATTGAAGGGGGAATAATAATGAAGGTTTAGCTAACTAGGCATTTAGATACGAAAGGAAGAAAAGAAACCAATGAGTAGAGTTATAAGAGTGAGATACTTGATACATTATTAATTTAAAATTTGATTGAGGGCTATTTGTAACAGCTGAAGCCTCACTCAATTTGCTCTATATGGGTGTGTGCATCCAAAGCTGTTGAAATTTTCTGGCAAACATTTTATTTTTTGTTTGCTAAATATTCATTTATTGTGACTTTCTTAATGTCATTCAGAAAAATCATGTTGTATTTAACATTTTCTTTAAAGCTTAAGTCATGATTTTTAGATTATGCTCGGATCACTACATAGATAAAAAAATGTGAGTACTTTCACCCACAGAAACACAGCTGCAAATATAGTATTTCTTTCACATGAACTTAACTTATTTTTACCTAATTATGATGTATTCTTCAAAATACTTGATAGACATGAAATTCATCACAAGTCTTGTATGCATGTATATTATATAAAATTTATATAGTATATGTGTAACTAGCCCAAAAGCCTATAATATTAAAATTGATACATGCTTTGAAAAGCAGCAACATGTACTACCTCAAGATCTATTGTTAATAACAAGAATCTTAAACATGTTAGCACATACAAATAATTTCACCATTTGGCACCAAAATAAGTAAAATAATGGACCATTCATTATTCTATTGAGCATATATGTAAAATTGAATATACAATGTGAAGAATATTACAGTAGAATGTAGATAATAATTATGCATGGTGTGTTTCTTTAAGACTAGTATGTGTGTGATGTACATATATGTGCACATATATATTACATGAATGAGTTAGGAAGGTTAAAGTAGAGACAGATGCTCTGTTTCAGTCCTCGTAAATCTAGATCTTTTTATGACATTCAGATTCATGTGTAAAATAATTGATTGGGCATCACTTTTTATTTTTAAAAATGTTTTGTTTAAATAAGCTAGACATATTTTGTGTATTTTTTTAACAGATGTATTTTATGTTTATTGGAAAGTCAGACTTACAGAGAGAAGGAGATACAGAAAGAAAAATCTGTCCACTGGTTCACTCCCCAGGTGGCCATAATGGCTGGAACTGAGCTGATCCAAAGCCAGGAGGCAGTACCTTCCTCCTAGTCTTCCACGTCAGTGCAGTGTAGTAAGGCTTTGGTCCATCCTCTACTGCTTTCCCAGGCCACAAGCAGGGAGCTAGAAAGAAATTAGAGCAGCCAGGACACAAACTGGAACCCATGTAGTATATCACTGTATTTGTGCGTGGCAAGGATTTAGCCACTAGACTATCAAGCCATGCATTTATATATATATATATATATATGTACATACATATATATAATATAATATAATATGTAAATATGTAATATATATGTATATAATATAATAGGTAAATATAATATACAGATTTAAGAGGATAATGATATTTACCTTTGTATCCTCCATCCTACACATGTTCTCTTCCTCCCTCTCCTCACCTTCTTATTTTTTATTTATTCTTTTAATTTTTATCATGATACCACTTTGGTTTATTTAAAAATCACAAGCTTAATGCTGCACTACATAAGGAATTCAACAAGTAGTAGCCTAGCAGCTAAAGTCCTTGCCTTGTACGTGCCAGGATCCCACATGGGCTCTGGTTCTAATCCCAGCAGCACCACTTCCCATCCAGCTCCCTGCTTGTGGCAGAGGACAGCCCAAAGCCTTGGGACCCTGCACCCATGTGGAAAACCCGGAAAAACTCCTGGCTTCGGATCAGCTTAACTCTGGCCATTTCAGCCACTTGGGGAGTGACTCAGCGGATGGAAGATCTTCCTCTCTATTTCTCCTCCTCTCTGTATATCTGACTTTCCAATAAATAAATCTTTTTTTAAAAAAAGATGTCTCCTTTCCTGAAGGAATGTGAGTAACCTACACAAGCCTGTATTACCAAAAGAACAAGAAATGCTAGGTTAGGCAGGAGTGGAGAGCAGAGAAAGAGAGGAAAAACACTTGTTCAGTATAGCAGTTTATTGCTATAAGGGATTAATAAAATAGCCGGATTTTCAGTGTTTGTGTTATTATTTTGCTCTCAGATATGTCCAGTAGCTGGAAACTTTTCAACAATTTCGTAATCTGTGTAAAAATAGAGGAGACTGACCAGATTTGTGACTTCTTTTTGTTTTTATCCTGTAACATTTTTGATGCAAAAATAAAGTCCTATAAACTGGCAAACAGTGCAACTAGCCTGAGTGGAAAGCGGCTGGCTTCAAGTTTATTATTTGAGGTCGGAAAAGAAATGAGCCTTGAAAATAGGAGCCAGTAGGTCTGAACTCAACAGGAATCAAATGAATCAGATTTGATATGAGTTGAATAGTTGAATAGTGCAGGTTTGCTAGTTCTTTGTTTTTGAAAAAGAAAATTTAGAGCAGAAACTCCATCATTGTTTCTTTTTTATATTTAAAATGGCATTAAAATAAGTTATGGCCATTTGCCATTTCTGTTTTGGTCTAATTTCAGAATATTTGAGCAACCATTTGAGAAACGAATTAATAAATATATTGATTTTATGTGGCATTTTCTGTATTTGTTTCATGGTTGTGACTTGGAGAAACTTAAGGTTTTATATTTAGGAATGAAGAGATAAATGATACACATAGATAAATAGATAAAAGGAAAATATGCTTATTTTATTTGTAAATAAAATATTTAACAAGGATTTTTTTTATTTCTACCATTTTCTGCAGACATGCTCACAATGTTTGTTACAACCCAATACCAACAAATACTGTGATGTTGATTCAGAGAGATTTACGACATGATACTTTATCATAACTGCCTCATATTTAAATTGGGGATGATTAATATAACTTTATCATATACATATGTATGTGCTTTCTTTATTCTTTGTTTGCTAGTCATAAAAGCTTTCTAAGTAGTTTGCCAACCCATCTTTAGCCTCCCTCATCCATCTTTCTTTTTTGGAAAACATGCCTAAACAGAGAAATGAAAAGGGAAATTAAAAAGTTGCTAGAAATAAATGAAGATGACAACATAACTTATTAAAATTTATGTGATTCTGGAAGAGCAGGGTTAAAAGTTTGTATCGATTAGTGTCTACATCAAGATCTAAAAATCCATCAAGGATCTAGAAAAATAAAAGCAAATGAAACCTAAACTTATTAGGAGAAAAGAAATAATAACAATTTGAGAAGACAAAATTGAAACAAAAGTTATTTAAAAATAGTGAAATGAAGAACTGTTTGCTAAAACAAATAAAATTTATACAACATTGATCAACTAAAAAAAAAGGTGGGAGGGAGGAGAAGAGCCAAAATAATAAAATCAGAGATGAAAATAAAATAATCAAATAGACACTGTAAAAGTAAAAAGCATAATCAAAAATTACTACAATATCTGTATGCCAATGAGTTCAAAAATTTAGAATTGCTTAGATTGCTGGATGAACACAATTTACCAAAATTGAGTCCTGAAGACATAGATAATTGAAATAAACCAATAACCAAGATGAGCTTCTATCGGAAATAAAGATGTACCCAACAAAGTTAAAGCTGTGACCCAATGACTTCACTGATAAATTCTTTCAAACTCTTAAAGAGTCAATGCTACTTCTTAAACTGTTCAATACATTTCAAGCAGAGGAAATCCTCCCAAACTCCTTCTATGAGGTCAGCTTCACCTCAATTACAAAACCGGAAAAAAAAAATACAGAACTAATACCAACATGTGCAATCAACATAGAAAATCCTCAACAAAACACTAGCTAATTGAATCCAACAAATTTTCAGAAAGATCATCTACACAGGTCAGCTGGGATTTATCCCTGGTCTGCAAGGATGGTCCAACATACATTAATCGATATATGTGATATATTACATTAACAAGCTGAGCTTATGAGTATCTCAATACCTAGAGAGAAAGCATTTGCTAAAATAGGATTCCTTTCATGACAAAATCCTTAAGCAAATTGATTAGAAAATGAGCATACCTTGATACAGTCAAAGCAATATATGGCAAACCCACAGCCTGCATCATATTGAATGCAGAGAACTGGAAGCATTTCGAGTAAGATCTGAAATTAGACAAGGATGCCACCCTCATAATTATTACTTAGTATAGTTTCAGAAGAATGTCACAGACTACTCCAAACTCATTTAGCCCAACTCTTCAGTGCTAGGACCTAAAAATATTTTTATCATGACATAATGGTAGTCTGATTCATAATTGAAAACCTGTGTATAAATAAACTGTGATTTTCATTCAACTCATAAACTTACACATATTACATAAATCATTGAGGTAGCATTAATAAGCAAGGAAGACCCATGCAGCTATCACATGTGGTAGACTTGTACGTTGCCTCAAATGTCGTATATGTGTAGATGAGTGAATGATGACGGTAACCATGCTGGTTGCTCTGGTGTTGTTGAGTTCTTTGGAGCGTGTTTCAGGGGCTTCATAAAACATCACAATTTATGGTGCCTCTCATAAGAGTCACTGTGGAATTAAGGAATTAGCATTGCTCAACCTCACATTGACTGGGATAGAGTCATAGAAGCTGTCATTAAGAAGTTCATGATGCAATCTTTCTTGAAGGAAATGTGGGGAAAAGACTTTCTCAGTTTACTGCTTTAAGTAAGGCTTCCCAGAGCATTCTGGATGCGAGTATGCACAATGTCCCCCCAACCATAAGCTCTTAGACCACAGATTCTTTACTTGGCATCTGTGTAGTAGCATCCTTCAGGGGGAAAGGCTTGCAGACAACAGTATGACTTCAATCACTCTATCTTAACCATAAATTTTAAATGTATAGTTTTGTATGGAAAGAATGACAGATACTGATTCAGTAGCCATTTCATCTTGCAAAGTAAATTTTATAAGACCATGTCTGAAATTCCGAACCCATGTGTGGAATTCATTGTGAATCTCTTCAGCATGGTCCTGAAAATAGTTTCCTATAAATATGTCACAACCCAGAGGAATATCTCCTCACCATTTTTGTTATTTTTGAGACCTTACAGGGGAAGCTCAATTTTCTTTCTGTTAAGGGGCAACAGGTAGAGAATAGGGCAGCTTCCTTTTAAAGGTAATTTATGCTCAAGTTACTAGTGCAGTAAATCCATGAATAAAAGTCACAGGAAGATGAACCAAAAATGATACCCTATTTCACTGCTATGTGAAATGATAAAGTGAAATGACACCATTTCACTTCTGGAACTCAGACTGTCATAAAAGGGGACATACAGCTTTGTAATTTAGCATATTGCTAAAGAACAGATTAGCTATCCTAATTAAACTGGTGTCTTGGTCTCTCCAAGAAATACATGACAGAAATATGTGAAACTATAAGCTCTTTTAAATGAATGTTATCCAAATTCATTGATCTAGTTTAATGCCCTTTAACTTTCCTGTGAAATGTCGGAATAAAATACACCATGGTAACAGTTGTTACTTTTTCTAAGATGTAGCAGTGTGGTGTTTGTATTTTATTGAAACGATGAAGGAGTCATTAGTCTGTAGGTTAAAGATTTTTTTTTTCAGAAAGTCAGATTTACAGAAAAAAGGAGAGACAGAGAGGAGGGAAAATAAAAGATTTTTCCATCCCCGGATTCACTCCTCAAGTCGCTGCAATGGCCAGAGCTGAAGCCAGGAGCTTCTTCTGGAATTCCCACAGGGTTGCAGGGTCCCAAGTCCTTGGGCCACCCTCTACTACTTTCCCAGAGTAGAGAGATGGATGGGAAATGTAGCATCCAGGGCACAAACCATCAGCCGTATGGGATCTTGGCATATGCAAGGCAAGGATTTATCATGCTGGGCCCCAACCTATCATTTAAAATATCATAAACATATTCATGCCCCAGATCAAAGTGGACTCAAAAACTGGCTCTGCTAGTGACTCCAAAAAATGCAAATCCTGGGAGGCAACAGTGTTGACTCTAGTCTGATTCCTGCCACACCAACATGGGAGGCTTGGATTTAGTTCCTGTCTTACTTTTAGTCCAGCTTACTCAACCATTGCAAGGTTTAGGGAATGAAGAAATATGGATGAACAGTCTCTCTCTCTCTCTCTTCTCCTTCTTCCCTTCTTACTTTCTTCTCTCCCTTCCTCACTCCCTCTTCTCAAATAAATAACTTTTTAAATCAAATGAACACTTATCTTTTACTGATCATATGGAATTAAAATTATGAAAAGTGAGGACACAATCAGTGAGTTCACCTTCTTGTTCAATTATCAGTTGTTCAAGAGCAACCAACTTGTAGATCACAAGAAAGATCCTTTAAAATTCAACAGAGAAATACTGCATCGTTGTACATTTTGGACTGTTCAATTTTTGAAAGAATGAATAGTATAAAAGCAAAACTGGGAGACTCTAGTTTCTCTTCGTTGTAAAGGCTAGTAAAATAGCTATTTAGATTCTTGACACAGAGAATCAAAAACAAACCTTCCTAGAAGGTATAGGAAGCGAAAGTGTGACTAAAAAGTTGCCAGGTACTAAATCACTGTGCATATAGTGTGAAATTGGGCAGGATTTTTCTATTCCCACTTTAACTTCTGCAGAAAATGGCAAGTTAAGTGGGACCGAGTGGATTGTATCTGTTCACTCAACTTGTGAATCACCACAATTTTAGATACAGCCTACTGTGCATGCTTAAATAGATCCTTGTTAATGACTGAGGTGGCATTTTTATTTTCCTATTATTTTTTTCTGCACTTGGTAATGTTTAAAAGCATATTTAATTAATTTTCTTGTGTTACTGTTCAGTTTTTAAATCCCACAGAGCCATGTTGAGGGTTTAAAAATCTCTGCATTCTGTAATCAAAAGACTCAAAGGTGGACAGTCTTCTGCCCCAGTTACTGAACTTGCCTTGGACCTAAGGAAGTGTATGCTTGGGTCCTTCTTCTGCACATCACCTAATGATTGGAATCTACATTTACAGTTATAATTATCTTTAAATAATGTCTTTCTGAATAAGGGATAGCTGTGTTATATAGTTATGTGATTCCACACACCTGGGTCCATCTCCTCTTTCCCTTGTAATTTAACATATATTATAGGTATATATTGATATATATTATATCAATACAGGTTGTCAGATAATGATAAAAGTAAAGCTGAGGGTCTTTTTTTTTACAAAGATATGACGATGGAAAGGTGTTAGTTTCATGTTACAGAAGGGTTTGTTTTCTTCACAAATTGATATCAAAATAAACTTTGCCAAGTTCAGTTTTTTTTTTTTTTCAGGAAAGAGGAGGATTCTTTTTCCAATTATTCATTTAATTAATTAAGGCACTTCCATTCATTAACTGTGCAGCAAAATCCTCAGCATTCATAGAAGTCTATTTGAATAAGGAAAAAATAAAAAATGTCTTGCTCCTCACCCAAATCCACATTTTGGATGAGCACAGTACTTAGTGAAATTATCATTTACAAAATAATTCAAAACTATCCTACACTCATAGTGTTATGTGGGACAAAGCTATTTTGTGCCCACTAATTCATTTAAATCATGTATTATTGTCAAGCACAATATGTGTTTTAAGTTATTAAATGGTAAGTCAATAAGTAAAACAAGATGATAATGAAAATACTAAGCACAATGGATCCACGTTATGCAAAGCCAACAGTCCTTATGTACTGAAGAATTTATTACTTTAGTATGAGGGAAACATATCCAAATGGGTGAAAAAAAGCCCTTAACTTCTTTTATTTATATATGTATTTTTAAAAATGTATTTATTTTTATTGGAAATTCAGATATACAGAGAATAGGAGAGACAGAGAGGAAGTTCTTCCATTCATTGATTCACTCCCCAAGTGGCCACAGCGGCCAGGACTGAGCCGATCTGAATTCAGGAGCCAGGAATCTCTTCTAGGTCTCCCACTTGGGTGCAGGGTCCCAGCCTTTGTGCCATTGATTGCTTTTCATAGCCTACAAGCAGGAAGCCAGATGGCTACCACACCAGGCCCAGCCCTTAACTTTTTGAGCAATCAGTTGGAAAACATGCTAATTTTAGATCAGGTTTCATGCAGTAACATGATAAAGAGGCATGAAGCACAAACTTGTGTTCTACTTCTATTCAATGTCCAGACGCCATCCATCCTTTCACAAGTTGCCTTCCACATATTTAAGAAGGAGAAAAAGACCTATGTGTGTCTTGTTCTACCATCTCAAGCTGTTCCTCAAAGCTCTGCCACCCACTTCTAGAACATTAGCCATTTGTTTAATAAGTATTTAATGAATTTCAACTCTCCACCAGACATTGTGGTAAGCATTGGGGAGCCATGAGTAAGCAAACAATGCTGTGGGCTAATTAAAGAGTCACAAACACATAATTACAAACTGCAACAAATGCTAGGAAAGAAAAATACAAGGTATTAGGAAAAGATATAATTAAAGAATTCAAACGTTTGTGCGTGTGGGGAAACCTTTTTTGTGAAAGTTATGTCTAATGTCAAATCGGAAAGCAGATCTGAAACTAATCACTCCCGAAGCCCCAAAAATATATAAATGAAAGGTTTCTGCACACATGACACAGGCGTGAAAACAATATGGTTTAAATGTGGAAGTAATTGTTCTGAGCCTAATGTTATCTTCTCAATCCAGGTGGAAACCATCCCAAATGAAACCTGGTACACAGAGGAACATACCTGTATTCTGTGCACTTGCTTCCCTCCCCTGAAGACCTCCTATTTCACACCTCACTACTGGTGCACCTCTGCCTCTCAAGGCGTTTGCAAAATGGAACAACCATCAGCAGCACATTTACCAAATTAGAAAGTCATTCTGTCAGCAAAAATAGCATACATGATGAGTAAGTGAAGTGATTTTTTGTAAGCTCCCATCCAGGACAGCGATCCAAGGTGTGGAGAAGATACATCTGGCTCTCCCTAAAATCTGCCACTAGCATCAGATATAGATAGAAAATATTACACAGAGACTATCCTAAGAAAAGCAGTGATTCTTGAGCACCATACAGTTTAAATTCAAATCTAGAAGTATGGTTCCTTAAATGTCCCATAGTCTACACAAAGCCTCCATCCACCAGGAAAGAGGCAGCAGGTATGTGGCATTGGGGTCTAATGCCCAGCAGGAGCTTAAGAGCTTGGAATATCAAACACCCCAACAGAGACTATCTATTAACTATTGAAAGACAAAACAAAAGCTTGCTGTTGACATCCTTTTATTTTATAGAGGAGGTACGATATTTTATTTATATTTGTGGGACTAGGGAAGCACTTCAAGCATCTTTGATCCCCATGACTCTGGATGATAAGAAATTGTTCTAAGATAAACCTTGGTTGTGGGCTTGGGATTTGAACTGTCTCCATATTCATGCTGTTGATGTAATTAAGAAGTACTCGGTATATGCTTGCAATGAAGGAATCTCAACTGAACTTGAAGTGTGGTTATGCAGCAAGGTGGAGGAATCCACTATGGGGAGCGAGGTGTGGGAGGGGTGGGGGGAATCCCCAGTGCCTATAAAACTGTATCACATAATACAATGTTAATAACAATAAAAAAAAGAAGTATTCACCACTCCCCATTATTGCAATATCTATGTATTTTGCCAACTGCAGGAGCAAATGTTTCTGTTGAGGTTATTTGTATCCAATAAGGCTTAAATAGAATTCTTCCTGTGTAAGAGGCCTCTAAAACTGCAACCTCCATTTTACAACTCAGTTCATTGTTTCATTACGGAGTTATCAGGTACCAGGACACATAAGCAGACAATAAAAGTACTGATTTGAACAGTCTCATGTTTGTTTAGACCCAAAGCAATTCTGCAGAAACCTGAGACAGCCAAGCAAGAACTTTAAGGCAGCCTGATTGGCATAAATAGGCATGTTTTGTTTGCATTGACTAAGCTTTAAATAACAGTTTTTTATGTTTGGAAATTGAGATCCAAAGGATGTCGTTTTCAACTCTCCTGTTTGCTTTCTTACAATGATCTTCACCATTTTATTATACTCATCTGAAACAGCCCATTCATGAAGCACAAAATAAACCTGGGTAAGAATTCTACTAGCTTCCATCCTGAATGGTCCTCTCTTCTCATATTCTCTTGCTCCAAATATCAGACCATTATGTGCTGAATACTATGTCACTTGATAGCTTTCCATCTGGAGCACTGTTTGTTAGTTTTAATGTCTTATACAGGATTTTAAATTGATATGTTTCTCTGAAAGCAGAGAAACATAGGGGGAGGCAGATGCAGTTAGAGACCTTCCAACCATTAACTCAGCCTGGATCTCTCATGTAACAGGGACACAAGGCCTTGAGACATCACTTGTTGCTTTCCAGAATGTACATAAGCAAAAAGCCAGAATTAGGATCAAAGTCAAACTCCAATCCAGATACTCCAATATGGGATGTGGATATCCCAAGTCATATTTTAGTTATTGTGTCAACTTGTTTCCCCCGAACACAATTCTTTAAAGTGAGAAAGAATGTCTACCCTGCCTTATGGATATGCTTGGAAAATATTTTGCTCTTCTTTGCTGGGACCTTCAAGTACTAGTGAGAGAACCTGGTAATCTCGCTTCCTAACATAGAGTATCAGATGGAAAGGCATGATTTGAAACTCTTCAAATTCACTGAAACCTGCAGTCCTACTAATTACAAAAGTCTAGGCATGGAGTTCTAGATGTTTCCCTTTTAAAAACATCTGTTTCATTACAATTCTTTCTTCTTCTGTCATAGATAAAAATGATTCAGAAAGAAAGAATCCCTTAGCTTCTGCTAGTTTTCTGGCCCAGCACAGCCCTACTGTGTCAATCTTATTATAATACCAGAAACTTCCTCTCTGTTACACACAGTTGTTAGTACTTTGTGTATGGCCACCACATTAAATATCTACAGAATTTAATATAGGCATTGTATAGAGAGATGAGAGAAATGGTGAAGTCCTCACACAGAGAAGCAAGAAGTAGGAGCTTAACGAGGAAAAGTTTATTCTATGGTGATCTTATCAGAGAAATAAAAACACATTTCCCTTTCCTCATCAAAGCTTTGTGATCTGAACACCTGCTAAAGTAATTCAAGGAGAACAAAACATATTTGCTATGGTCCCATGGATTTTATCTGCTTTCAAGTTATCTCATTGGAAACAGGACTAAGAAGCCCTGCTTTTCTCATAATTTCCTCTACAATTTTATTAAGACCAAAATTCTATGTGATTTGAAGCCTGCACATTTATTCTCTTTCTTAAAAGCTTTTCATTTTGCCATTTGATGAATATTGGTAGTGAGTGGATTATCTGGATAAAGCGAATTAGTTGAGGTCCGCATCAGTCAAGAGAGAAAAGCCACCAGAGCTTTAAGGGAGTGCCTTACAATATAAATAGTCTTAATCTCTTTCGAGCACTGGCTTTTAAGAAAGAGAATTTTCTCAAGGCCAGTGTTTTTAATCAGCTAGATCTGCAACAAGATTGAAAGTAATGCTGGTGATAACAGGAGAAAAAGCAGCAAGCAGTCAATGATCTGATTTGTAAGGAATGTTAAAGGCTGAAGAGAAGGGGGAAATAAAGAAGTTGCACAGAACTCCTAGCTACTTCTAGTTCTGAAACAGCCCTCCAAAGATGCCACTGATGGAAAAACATACCCTTTGGATGGGAGCAGGTTATTAGCTAGAAGAGGGTACCCAGTGAGAGGCTGAGAGCTGCAGACAGTGCTTCCCGTAGTCCCAGTGTTTCCACTTCTTATGCCAGAAAGCATCAGCACGAGCTCCAAAACAGGTGGAATTATTCTAGCATGGCTTTCCAGGCAGAAAAGGGAATGGAGATGTGTTTTATGCGAGACAGTGGGGCAGCAGTAAAAGCAGATAAGGTTATGACAAAATGAGAAGATAAATGGCTTCAGCCACGAATGATTGCAGCCTAGAATCACAGCAGCAGTGGCCTGGCCCTCCATTTATGTACTTTCCTTTCTCCCTGAAAAAAAACAAAGGAAGTGCTTCAATAGTACCCATCTTAGAAGGGGTGGAGAGGGGATTGTTTTGTTTAGTTTCCTGCATTTTAAAAGAGAAAGCAGTAAAAGGACATGAATACATCTATAATTATTTCAGATAGACTGTTGATTTTATGGAATTTTTAAAATGTTTTTCTGTGTTTCCCCCAAAAGGAAAATAATATTCACTGAAAAAACAGGAACACATTGTCAAAATCATTTTAGCCCTTGTATGGAATTTGCCTTTGAAAACATTTGAAAAGTAGCTAGCAGCCCTCAGGGAAAATTGATACAGCACTGGACCTCTATGTAGGTCACTTGTTAACAAATGTAAAATGCAACTTGATAGTCACCAAATTTATGTGTTGCATTTTCAGGGGGAAAAACCTGCACACAATATTAACCTGGGCTAACCACTTTTACAGCAAGGTATTCCCTCTGTCCAGGAGAACCATTCAAGAAGATGACAACTGCTGCCCTTCAGCTTCTGAGTCAGCAGAGTTTTTGATGTGATTATTGGACAACTGACTACCTTGAAAAACTAGAATATACCGAGAACAGTGTGAAGGGCAGCAGTGCCTATGTGCACCATCCGCCAAGGGCTCATAGCTTAGGAGCTTGGTCCCTCCCTGTGGCAGTGTGAAAAGGTGTGGCTTGCTGTAATGTAGTGAGGTTATTGGAAGAGCAGTCCTTGGATGCAACAAATGAAGTTCTTTGGAGACCTCAGCTACCTCCCAAAGAGTTGAATTGCTCTGGTTTTCTCTCTTGCTATGTGAATGTTCTCCCATGCTCTGGCCATTCCAACGCCATGGCAAGAGGCCCTCACCACAGCTGAGTAGTTCCCCTTGCCATTCTATGGGCCTAAAGAAATGTGAGCTAACTGGTCCTTTTACATACCTCTATATTTTGTTGTTGTTGTTTGCAAATTTCCCTGTTCATTATGACAATGGAAAGTAAAATAATTCATCCAATGTAAGGGTAAATTTTATTAAGAAAAAATGTGATTACTTTTATTTGGAGCATTTTTTTCCTTTTTCCTTTGGTGAGTTTCTTTGTATCCTTTGCTACTCAGTTTCACCTCAGCTTCCCTGGAAAAGCTTTTTCATCCCCTGCAGGCTGGGTCAGATCCTTTTGATCTTGGTAACTAGGCAGTTCACTTTATCTTCTGATCTTCCCTGCTATGCTACAAATTTTGTAAAGATGAAGATGGTGTCCTCTCCATGTGTATCCAGTGTCTAGCATAGGGGTCAGTAAACCTTTCCTTTACAGAGTAGATAGTAAGTACTTTAGACTTGATACAACTTTGTGAATTTCCCACAAGTATTCAGTTCAATTGTAGTAACAATGGTTCCCTTCATCTCCAAACACTGGGATACCATATGAGTGCCGATCCATGCCCCAGATGCTCCACTTCCCATCCAGTTCCCAGCTTGTGGCCTGGGAGGGCAGAAGAGGAATGGTCCAAAACCTTAGGATCCTGCTCACACAAGGAGGACATGGAATTAATACCTAGCTCCTGGCTTTGAATTGCTCAGCTCATGCTATTGTGGCTATTTGGAGAGTGTATGCAAAATCTTTCTCTCTGTGAATCTGCCTTTCAAGTAAAAATAAATTTAAAAAGAAAAATACTTCATTTACAAAACACACCTTGGATTGGATTTCTCCTACCATCTCTAGTTTGCTGACTCTAAGTTAACACAATGCCTAAAAGTAAACAGGGCTTCAGCAAGAGAACTCTCAACAATACGTGCTGCCTCTCTGGGTCTCTTCACAGAAAGAAAGAAGAGGATTTGTTTAGGAGCTATTCGGTAATTTAATAACTTGGTGATTTGTCCTAATGGTGAGAGGTAGAGAATAAGTAGAAGTTTCTTGCTTGAGAAAGTAGCATTTACGTAAAAAACAGTAAACTGTGCTTAGCAACAACAGGAAGAGAGAAGTAAGCTAATTTGGGGCATACTGAACTTGAGAAATCTAAATACATTACATATAATGGCTCTAAACATTGTGTCCGTTGTGAAATATTCTAGAAGTCTTATGTTAACAGATTCCTAGGTCTTAGAGTTTCTCATTCTAGAAGGTGGCTTAAGAATTTGCATTTCTATCCTGTTCAAAAGGATGCTGACACTGCTGGTCTCTAAAAACAGCTATGCTACAGAGACACATCAGGATTTTGAGTTGGGTGTCAGTGGTATTGAAAGTACATGTAACAAAGACAGAATCGAGGATTTCATAGAGGTAACATTGTAACAAACAAGCTAGAGGGTTTTGAAACAGGGGAAAAGTTCTTTTTTTCTTCCCCAGCCAGACTTCGTTCTGTAATAAGCAGCTGTAATGGAAATTCTCTCCTCATCCCTGTTCGCCTATAGTGTCTCCTTGGCATCACCTAGTGTCATTCAGGCAGATCCACTTTACAATGTTTTCCTCTGGCACTATTACACACCCCTGCCCCCTGGCAAAAAGCAAAAAACAAAAAACAATAATAAATAAACAAACAAAAAGCACCTGTCTATCTTCAGTCTACACCTTGAATTTCAATATCTGAGCCGTCTGCATAACTGATCTAGTATTCCTGGAGCAGACCCCAACTTTTCCACTCACAGTGGCAAGACTACTGTCTCTAAGTAGAATTAAAAAAATAGTCATTGACCATCTCCACTCCCACCATCAGCAGGAACATCAATAGAAATATTGGAAAGATGATAACCAAAATAAATATGATAATAGTTATAAAATTTCTGAAATTTCAAGTTATGTGGTTAATGTTTCACTGCAAATCTTTCTACCATTAACAACAAGGACACTGCTCCAGTTAACATTATCCTCTCTCTTCTCCCATGTTTTCTGCTAATATTTTCTTCATGCTGTTCAAATTACAACCATTATGGCTCGTTAGCAATAACAATTACATTGATGGCCATAGTCACTGAATGCTTCAGGCATAATGCTTTACGTGCATTTTACTATTTCATTGTATCTTTGTATTGGCATTCAAGAAAAATACAAAAAGGCTAACTAATGTACTTTTTAAAAAAAAGGCACCAGAGGTGGGTGTTTGGTATCATGGTTGAGATGCTGACCAAGACACCCACATCCCATACTGAGGAGGCCAGGGTGATACCCAGCAGCTTTCTGGATTTTAACCACCTTGCAATGCAGACCCAGGAGAACAATAACAGTGATTTAAGTAGTTGGGTTCCTGCCATCCACATGGGAGACTCAAGATGAGTTCTGGCTCCAGGTTTTGGCCTGTTCCAAACTCAACCAATGTGGTTATGGGAAAGGGAACCAACATATGGCAATGTCTCTCTCTCTCTCTCTCTCTCTCTCTCTCTCTCTCTTCCTCTCTGTGTGTGTGTGAGAGTGTGTGTGTGTGTCTCCCCTCTCTCTTTCTGCCTCTGAAATGAATATATCAATGCATAAATTGTTAAAGACCATAGTGAAAGGATCTAATCCAAGTCGTGACTGACATCAGAGTGGATCCTCACGACCACTCTTCATACTCCAGGTTTCCTTTCTTCCTGCAATCTTTGAATGAAATTGCACAGATGCTGCTTTTTAAATAGGATATAACAAGCTTATCCAGGTACCAAAGTTGAGAATCTAAGTTCTCAGAATCCTGGTCCATCACAGGATACACTCTAATAAATTGGAAAGTCCCCCTGATGATTTATTGCTCAGGAAAGACCTCACCAAAAGTTCTGTACCTCTTCCTCGCACCATTAGGGTTCTTGCCTAAAGGATAAAAACAGACTGACTACGTCATAAAAGAAGAGTCCTTTCCTTAGCACTTTGCAGTCAGTGTCCTGGAGAGGGGGAGAAAGAGGAATGTAATTCAGTTTGATGATATGCCAGTTAGTTACGTGGATAACTCTGAACAGTGGGCTGCATGCTCATCCCTAGTATTTATTAGCATTTTTACCCCAGACTGAGTGACATTCATGCCAGAGGGCCTCCACACTTACTTAGCACTTCCTCTATGAAAACACTGAACACAGACAATTCCTGCTTCATGGATATATTTCTAGATCCCATGCAGTTAAGCAGTCATGGGTGATTGGGTTTAGGTAAGGAACAACGGTGAAGTATTTAAGATCCAGGAAATAACTTTCTAGTTACTTCTTCCATCAAACTGATGAACAAAAAGCCAAGTGTATGTGTAGTACACTCCAAGGTAAAAGCAGCCTGGATCCCAGAGCCACTGCATGTGAAACTGTCCCAAAGAGCCCCATTCATTGTGGCTGGCCTTGTATAAGTAAAACATAATTTTGTTTCTGTTTGATACTGGATGCTACTCTTCCTGAATGGGATGGCCTACCTAAACTAATGCAACTATTCTCATTAGGCTTATTATTATAATTTTAAATGATTGTTTCTGTCTGTTTCACAGTCTAGCTCTATCCTAATTCATACGATAGTGATGTCCAAACAAAAATAAACACAACAACAAGAAAAGGGAAAGAGGGAAAAGTGAAGAAATGGTCTTCTAAGCAATGGAGGCTTAACTCATGCACACACTACTAAAGGATATAATTTTTTTATTGCAAAGTCAGATATACAGAGAGGAGGAGAGACAAAGAGGATGATCTTCCATCTGATGATTCACAAGTGGCCAAATTGCCAGAGCTGTGCCAATCCGAAGCCAGGAGCCAGCAGTTTCTCCAGGTCTCCCATGCGGGTGCAGGATCCTAAGGCTTTGGACCGTCCTCAACTGCTTTCCCAGGACACAAGCAGGGAGCTGGATGGAAAGTGGAGCTGCCGGGATTAGAACCAGCACCCATATGGGATTCTGGTGTGTTCAAGGTGTCAACTTTAGCCATTGGGCCATCACACTGGGCCCTAAAGGATATAAATTTCAGAGGAAAAACTAACCCAGGAAACCAAGATGCTAAAAGCTTGGAAACCCCATTTAGTGATATGAGTCCTAAGGGTTTAGAGAACTGTGTACTACATTTTTACTAAATGGTTTTCTTAGTTTAAACATGAGGAAGAAACATCACAATATTAGAAGAAAGGAAAAAGGTGATAATGACAGAAATTTTGAGTGAGGAATGTTGCTGGAACACTTGTTGCACAATAACAGTAAAAGGAAGAGCATTTCACTGAGATTTTTTTTCTTTGCAATGCATACACAGCAGCCCTTCTCAGAACCAACAGAGGCATCTCAGGCTGAAGGAGACTGCATGTTAGCCATCATTCCTGAAGATGACAAAGATATGCACACCCATAGGTGAACACATGTCACAAAGAATGTGTTACCATCTCCCCAACAAAAGACAAATGGTCTGACCAACAGTAAGAAGTTGAAATTCAGGAGAATCTGTGCATGAAAAACATCCCAACCTGAAGGACAAGGCCAAGTAATTCCATTTGTAAATAGTTGGCAGCCCCATTCTCCGACTGCTACTTTTCCAGATCCCTATATGCATGTTCATACAAAGCTACACATGTACACACAACCTGCTAACAACTAGTCAAAAACAACTAAACCTTCACAGTTAGCAGTTTTCATAAAATAATTAAAGTTTAAGTGATAAAAGTTTGAAAAATTAAAGCTTTTAGGTCTTCCTACCACTTGATTAGACTAAGAACAAAGCTGACAGATGGAGTACTATAAATACAAACTTTCACTGGCAAGCAAACAGATGAATTTTTTCTTAATATTTTAACCTCACCTGTATGGAAAATTTGCTTGAAATAAATGTAACAGATACTCTGCTAGCAGGTTTCAGTGTAGTGGCAAATACACTCAGAATCAGTAGTGAACACAAAACCATTTCAAAGTCTAACTGTAGACCCCTTTAAAAAATGAAACCACCTGATCTTTGGATTCTTCTTAAATTTTTCAAGTTTATTTGAGAGGCAGAAAGGGACACAAAATTCTGATGAACTAGCTCACTGACTCCCTTATGCTCCCCCATCAACCATGCTGGAGATGAGAGATAAACTTCAGGTATCCCATGTGGGAGGTAAGAGAACAACCCTTCAAACTGTCATCTGCTATGTCCTGCATGTTAGCAGGATCTAAGCACTCCATATTGAAGTATGAACATCCCCATCAGTGTCTTAACCACTAGCCAAATGCCCATCCTTGGTGGATTATTATATTCCATTCCAGCCAGAATAGGATGCCCTTACACAATGCTATTAGTCAAACAATAGCAAAAAATTACTTTAGTGTCCATCAAAGCCTGTGATGTTATTCAGATATGAGTATTAAATGTAAAGGTACTTAAAATGCATGCCAATGGATACTGAGTGTCTGATGAGAAGTCTTAAAAGGAATATGTTCTTTCAGTGAAACCAACTGATCTTTTACAATATGTAAATTAAATGAACACAAGCATACACGCTGGTGCCTGTGATGACAGAATTCCAAGGACGAAAAGAGAAATATTATAGCAATCCTCACCCATAGGGATACATTTCAAAGAAACAAAAAATGGAGAGAAGCCAATTACCATGTATTGAATTGTCTTAAAAATGAAAATTTAAATCAACAGTCTGAGTATGCTCACTGTTTATTAAACCTTAAAGTGAAGCCTGTATTAAAATTAGGTAACATCCTGCAGATATTGATTTCAGGGGAGCATGGATTGATACTGAAGGTAACAACCCCTCCATCAACTGCCCTTCATGAGCTTTTCGTTAGTGAAGTGGTATGTGTATGTAACCTCAGAATCAGATTTCTGGGCTTCAAGCTCCTGTTCTGCTTCTTATTATTTGTGGCTATCTGCATGTTGTTTAGCTGTACCTCATAGCGTCATAGGATAATAATTCATATGAATGTCATGCAGTATAAATTAACATATATAACATATATACAAGAATCTCAAAAACAGCAAGTAACACACATCTATTATGGTTGTTGATATTATTATTGTGACTTTATAATTCAAATAATGGGGCCTGGTGTGATGGCTCAGTGGCTAAATCTTCGCCTTGCCAGGATCCCATATAGCATCGCTTGGTTCATGTCCCAGCTACTCCACTTACCATTCAGCTCCTTACTTGTGACCTGGGCAAGCAGTGGAGACTGGCCCAAAGCCTTGGGACTCTGCACCCATGTGTGAGACCCAGAAGAAGTTCCTCAGTCCTGGCTTCAGATAAGCTCAGCTCTGACTGTTGTGGCCACTTGGGGAGTGAAAGATGGAAGATTTTTCTCTGTCTCTACTTCTCTGTAAATCTGCATTTCCAATGAAAAGAAATAAATCATTATAAACAAAGAATTCAGATAATGTGTACTTACCTTCACCACATATGTGATTGAACAACATGGGAATAATGGTGACTACTTTCATAGGAATCAGGATAGATTAAATGAAATACCCATGGCCCTGGAATACAATAATCAGATAAGTGATAAACTGATAATGAATGCAATTTCCCATGGAAGTGTCCCTATGTTCAATCCCTGAATTTTCTGCCAGGTACCCCATCCATGCAACATGCATTTGAATGTGATGACTTGCTAGAGTAAAACACAATAACCTAGAACTCCACAAGTCTATGAGAATCTGCCTTAGAAACTACAGTCCTCTCAATCTTACATGTACCGAACAGATCAGTGAGTGGAGGAGAAAATAAGGGACAAGCATCAATCCTGTTCATTCGCATTAAAAGTAGTTAAACATTTATGTAGTAATCAGAAATGTAAAGTTTAAACCCCAAAATGATACTGATACTCAAGTAGAGTCACATGTATTTCACTTTTATTTGAAAAGATAATCTGATAATCATTTGAACATTTTCAGTGGGTAGCTCTCTCATTCGGTATGTTTAATCCACTCTCCTAGATCATTATACAAGTGTTTTGTTTTCTACCATGGGAAATTCTGGTGTTAGTTGATGAAATAGTCAGTTACCTATAATCTTGTGAGAGCCGCAAATGACAATAATTGCAATTCATGGAGTAACTAGGAATGAAGGACACAATATGCTGAGTCTGAGAGCTGAGGTAATTGTATTTTTACCTCAGATCAGCAGAAAATTCAAAAACCGAAATAGCTTTTAACATTATTTCCAACTGCATTTTCTCAGTTTTTATCAACTCTAGTCATTAAGGAATCCCAATGTAGAAAAGATAAGATGTTCCTGAGTTGACTTACAGAATCTGAATAGGAAAAAAGAAAAGAAGAAGAGTATGAGAAATGGACCATCAGTGAAAAGGATACGGACAAGATGAGCAGGGCTAAGTGTGGTGAAGCAATGCTGAAGCACTGAAGGACTTTGGAGTGTAACAAAACTGCCCCTGAATGGTTGTTTGACTTAAACTTTTCCCATCTCTTCTCAGGGCCATTTTACCCCCATCGCTTAAAACCTGAGAAGCCAAACCCATCGCTCCATCCCTGAAGTTCTATAAGTACGTTATGCACACATGCTGTAACGTTGCCTATATAAATCAGTAACCGGCATAATCTGAGGCTGTTGGCAATTATAGTTCTCTCTACTCTCCTTAGCGGATTTGTTTCCCTGAAGATTTCAGTGTGCTTTATGTCTTGCCCAGAGCATCCATTCTGTTTAACTGTATCCTGTTATTCCCTTCCAATATCATACTATCACACTCAAGTCCGCCCATACGTTTGTTTCTCTTTGCATAGATTGTATTATTTGTTTTAGACATTCTGGACTCATGTCAAACAAATCTACTTCCCAGTGCTGAGGGAGGTGTTTGGCATTTAATGCAGGATGACAGAATGAACAAAAGGACAACCAGTGAATAAGTGGATGAATGAGTGACATGACAGCAGTGAGACGGGCAACAAAGGAACACTGGGCACCAGATAATTCAACACCACTCAAAAATTATCTGAAACCTCCTAGTTCATGAAGCCTTAGCAAGACATTGTCTGATGTGGTTCTTATAGTACTTTCGTTGGCTAACACAAGTGGGACTCAGTTAGGATGACAATCAACTTGAGAGCTTTGGACCTGCTTTTACAAACATTTTAGTATTAAATATATTGCAAAATAAGCTGCTAAAATAGAAGTGACTGTAAATATCTAATGTGCTTAAATAGAAGTACTTTAGTATCCGACTCGGAAAACTGCTCAATATAGTCTGTTGGCCAAGTCTGCCTTCCTGGGCCCTTACTTTGTTATCTGCTTTTATAACACCTTTGGCCGAAATAGTTTTTAATATTTTTAAATGTTTGGTGGAGGGAGGGATCAGCATTGTGGCGTCGTGAGAAAAACTAGTACGTGTGATCCCAAAAGAGTACAAGTTTGTGTCCCACCTCCTCAGCTTTCAGTAGAAGTGTTTGCTGGTATCCTGGGGAAAATAATGAAAGATTGCCATTTGAAGAGTAAACCAGAGGATGGAAGATTTATTTTTCTCTCTCCCTCTCTTAGTCTCTCTCTTTTTCTCTTTTTGTCTCTTTCTCTCTCACTTGCTCTCTCTCTTCCTACCTCACTCTACCTCTTTCTGTTTCTCCATTATGCCCTCTCCTTCTCTCATGGCAATTCTGATTTTAAAAAAATAAGTTTTAAAAATGGGAGTAAAATTTTAAAACAATGAAAATCTAATAACACTTGTAAAGTATATGAAACTTCAGTCACTTTCAAACAGCTGGAAGAGCTTGAATAGGAAATCACTACTGGGATGGAAAATATTTTTATACCTTCTTGATTGACTGTTAGACCATTCCACAAACAAGAGTCTGGACAAGACATTGTTAAGCACGTCGAGATTATAACAGTTAAACAAAGACACTATATCGTAACGTGAGTTTGTTTCCTGTTTGGGAGGATTTTTTTGTTGTTGTTCAAGTTACAGCAGTTATTCTTTAGAATCCAAAATATCAATTGACAAACTTTTTGTTTTGTTGTTATTTTGTGTCCTTTCATATCTTTCTAAGATTTTTAAATTAATAAATAAATAAATAAATAAAAGGACCAGCACAGTAGCCTAGCAGCTAAAGTCCTCACCTTGAATGCACCAGGATCAGATACGGGCACTGGTTCTAATCCTGGTAGCCCTGCTTCCCATCCAGCTCCCTGCTTGTGACCTGGGGAAGCAGTCAAGGATGGCCCAAAGCCTTGGGACCCTGCACCCACGTGGGAGACCCAGGAGAAGCTCCTGGCTTCAGATTGGCTCAGCTCCAGCCATTGTGGTCACTTGGGGAGTGAATCATTAGATGGAAGATCATCCTCTCTGTCTCTACTCCTCTCTGTGTATCTGAATTCCCAATAAAAATAAATAAATCTTTTTAAGAAAAAGAAATATCCCCCATAATTTTCTAAGATTATTAATTACCAAGTGGTGTTAAAATCATTGAAAAAGTAACATCTAAAAATGATCATATTGCAAAAACAATTGTGCTTTGTGAACTTAAGAAAACATTGTCTTGGCTAAATGCATTTCCACATGGGCTGAATTATCTACTGATGAGCAACCAGCAGGAGAAAGCAAAGCTTTCAGCTGCAGTTCAACGGGAGGGTGAGTTATCTTCCTGATTGATAGTGATTAGGCTCGGGAGCCGATCCGGTTTACTTGCTGGTGAATGCCAGATGGCTGAAGGCCACCTCTCTGGCAGCAGTCTTTGAATGACTTGGAAGAAGCCACAGTTCCAACAACCTGATTCTGGTTCAATGACTCAAACGGGCCATTTTCTTCTGCTTAGAACATCTTTCTGCCCAGGCACTACCTGTTGGTGGTCATAAAACTGTAGATTCAAAAGCAAATAAACATATCACAATTTCCTCTGTCTTAACTCTCATGTCTTGATAACAGGAAACATTCTATTGTCCAACTATATATGTATCAGAAAGCATAATATATAAGAACTGTGGTTTTCAGTATTTGCACAAAGTCTCGGAAAGCATCTAAATCTAAATGTAGATTCTGTAACCTTACCTGTGATCAGAACATTTTCATCTTAATAATATGCTTTATAGTTTGTGATTACTCTGATAACACTAAGCAAATAAAACCCTAAAGTACTATTTTTTTTTTTCAAATACCTCTCAAGTACAGCCTTAAATCCTTCCAACATATTAGGAAGCTTATGTAGTTAGCTCACATCAACTATTAGGATAGTAGATTTGGGGAGACTTATTGGATTTAGGAAAAGATATTATCAGGATAGTAGATACAGAAAAATTTTTAAATTAAAAGTAATCCTAGAATTCTGGAAAAAATGGAAACAAGATTTTCTGCATGTCATGTTAGTAATAATTTCCTCCCTCATCAAGTTTTAAAGTAAAAATATTCCTACTGTGCAAACATGTTAAGCATATTTTTGCTTGGCAATCATCTAGTAGGGCAGCATGTCACACCTTTAGCTCATCTAAGTGTTTATGGTTAATGTCATTGTGTTAATATTTCAGAATTCTTTCTTAACTCAGTGCTACAATACAGAGTTCTTTTATTGGTTTCTATATTTTGTGAATGTCCATCAATGCAATCTTGTGTAAGCACTGGTTTTATCTATTCCTTCAGCTCTAATGAGAATATTTTTAGCATCACCTTCCATTCCTCTCCCTTTTTTATTGCTGTTCTTTTGTAAAATTCTTCGTGGACTAATTGTGGTTTGTAGATAGAATTTCAAGAACACAATAACACTTCCTTCTTATGCTTGATTTTATGGGGTATGAGGAGGCTCATCCTATGGGTACCAGTGAGTTATGAAAAAGCTGCCAGAAAAATCCTTCTATTTATTCAAGAACATCATCTACCAATAATTAATGTCTGTCTTCTGTAAAATATAGTATCAATATAATATCACAACTTTTAGCCAACAATGAACTCTTCAGCTTCTTCGAAGCTGGGTTTCCTAAGGATGCTTCAGTATGTCAGTAACACCGGCAGTTTGTGTCCTGAACAGTGTGGTTACTCATTCATCAAACATTCTGCATTCCTGCTTTCTTCTCCCTCTGCCCTCTTTGATGGCACCCTGTTTGTCTAATTTTGATATTAACACTTTATAAACTCTGGTTTTAAACATTCTATTACCTGTAACCTTTCTAAATAAGCATACATAACAAACAAACCTGACTTTCATTTTTATGTGAAATCAAATACATGTATTATAAATTCTTAAGCAATCGACTTTATGTGCTGTTGATAAACATGGTCCAGATGAGAAATTTGAAAATCAAAATACAAAACATAATACAAAATACAGAAAAACGCAAAAATTCTTGGAGCTTTATATTGCATCACCATAAGTTATCTACTGATTCTTACACTTAATATTATTAATGCATAACTCTGATGATAGCAATGGGCCTGCCTAGAAACATCTGTGTGACAGGAATATGTCCTTCAGAATGTGGATATCATTTGCTCAGGACCTTTTACCTTACCTGTAAAGATGCTGGTAGTATCTCCTTTTGTCCTTAATTTCTCTCTCTCTCTCTCTCTCTCTCTCTCTCTCTCTCTCTCTCTCTCTCTCTCTCTCTCTCTTTCTCTCTTTCTCTCTTTCTCTCTTTCTCTCTTTCTCTCTTTCTCTCTCTCTCTTTCTCTCTTTCCCTCCCTCTCTCCCTCCCTCTCTCTTCATTTTCAGGATATAAACAAGTAAATAATAAATGTGGTGATGTTTCACATATTTGTTTCTGTGCAGTATGGAATCTTTTTTATCATGGCATCCTGTCCCAACTCAGAAGAATGGTGGGGGTGGTGTTCCCCGTAATAAACAGTAATACTTGAGAAGCAAACCCTGTTATTTATACAACTGTGTCACTACCAATACATTGTCAAGGCACTTTTCAAAAATCAGTGTATCTTAGGACATCATGCTCTTCCCCATAAATTCTGGTGCCAAAATGGAAGAGCTGCAGAGCTGCAGGCATATTTGGGAGCAGATGGTAATACCTACTGCTGTGTCCAAATAGGCTGGTGGGCATATTTATCTGATCTGTTTTTAAGTTATGGGTAACAAGCCAACCAGCTCTCTCTATTCACCACCCAGGAGCACATGCTTTCAAATAAAGATAACCCTTTCTGTGGTGCCTTTACTTGACTGTTAAAAATAAATACATAATGTACTTTCTGAATTGTATATAACTTCAGTGATAATTGACAAGGACACTTTAAGTAGCTTTTTACAATCTTTCCTTTTTAAAGTTTTTTTTTCTACAGCTCAAGTATATAAACAAGGCGATTGATTATTAACATCATACACTAATTGGAACATATTTCTCCCAAGTTGCTTAAAATATAGACTTTTCAAATTTGCAGTGTTTCCTAAGCTATCAATATAGCTCTCTCCCACTCTCATTAATTCACATTGCAAAAGCTTTGGGTTTGATCTCAGCTGTGGGTGTCACAGTGTCTCATCCTTCCAATGAGGTGATAATTGGTGTCTGGTTAATTCTATTCATAGAAACTATGGGTTATAAAATAAAGAAGTAATCCTCACTTTCATTACACAACATGAAGTTTCTAGTAAAGCCTATGCTGCTTCCTAGTATGAGATATTTTTATTTTCAAAAACCTAATTATAATTGTAGAAAAGTCAGCTATACGCAAATAGCTGTTACCTGCCCAACAGTAACTCAGATATGGTCCTTGTGTTTGTGAATGGCTCTAGGGGCTTTCCAGAGAAACACATGATGTGATTCACGTTCAAAAGCCTGCAACCCCCTGAGCAAGTAAAAATTAGGGTAGCACCTTGCAAGATAAGCTGTGAAACTCAGGACAGACGCAGTCCAGGGATCTTGTTTCAAGGCCAATAGGATCGCAAATACATAAGGCAGTTGCAGATATTTCATGTATTAATGTGCAATATTTTAATACAAGTCAAAGAGCATACAGGTACTTCCTGTATGTATTGGCAGATGATGAAGCAAATAAGCAAATGAAGAAGTTGAACCAGCATCCAAGGGTAGAGCTAGAGTATCACCAACACAGTTACAATCCGCTTGGATTGCTGTCTGCTTCTCCCTCCCTTGTCTTCAAAAGACGCAGATGTGATTCACTTCATCTTTACCATGGCATTGTCATTTTTAAAGTCAGGTTTTATGATTATGCACAATTTTAATTTTTAAATTATTCACTAAAATCTTACTGTACTCTTGGATTCTTTCACTTGCTTTTCCTGTTTATTCCTGAGAAATATCAATACTATTTTGTGAAACTATAGTTTGTTCTTTTTCAATACTATATACATATCCAGAGCACAGTGTGGGTACGCATTCTTTAGTCAATGGAAGTCACAAGTTCTTCCACATTTTTACAAAATGTGTATCGTGCCACCATGAATGAGTTTGTGTACCTCTCCTGGTAGTTATGTGTAAAAGCCTGTCTATGAATAAAAAAAATTACCTAAGAGATGTTCTGATGTTAATTTTATAACATATATATAGTTTTCCAAAAAAGAAAATATTTACATTGACATTTTCTCCAATTTAAATAGTCAGAAGTTTATATAACCTGAAGACAACATAATAAACAAAATTATAAAACTCATTATTGGTAACATTACTAATCAAAGCTATGTTGCAGATATTCAGCATTATAACGATAAAAATGTAATTGAATATAACTAAAAATAATGACAATAATAAAACAAAGCCAATGACCAGAAGTCAGTGCAAGGCTTTGTAGGAAAAAAAGAAAACCTAGAATTTGTTGCATGTGATTCTTCATTAATGAGTGAATTTGAAGGATAAATGGTTGAATAATAGTGATTATTTAATAATTATACAAAATATATGTAAGTATATTTAGTTTGCCCTATATAAATATATCAGCATGTCAAAATTTCAAGTCTTTCTAATAAACAAAAACTTTGAAGTATTTTCTTAAGAAACCCTAAACTCTTAAACATTTATTATCGTGCCCAAAATCAAATATCTTCTCCAGGTGTATCCTCTTTAAGAGTTTGATGGGTTCCTTAGTGAATTCACATAACGTGCATTTTGCATACTTTTGTATATGTGGTATGATACTTGAGGTATCACTCCTATATACTATCTACTATAGTATAGAAATTTTTGTCTAGGTGCATATAGCTTGACTTCATATAACTGATAATATGTGCTATCATGTATCTATTTAGTAGAGTGATGTGGTTGTGTGGATCAAAGAGTACTATAATAAACTTTTATACATGTAAGAAAACATGGCTCTTACTTGGATAGGTATAAATGGCATTTTTTACTCAATTTGTTTTGCATTTTGATGTTAATGCTTACTTCCAAATGTCCTTTTAAGTCTTTCAATACTGTGACAAGTCCTACCTACCCCCTGCTTACAACCTATTAAATTACTCTACCACAGTTCCAGACATTGACAGAAGACTCCACAATGTTGGGTCAAAGTTGAAGGACTTTATTACCCACAAGATTAGCAGTAGCCAGAGGGTCAGCATCTTCTTATACCAACTTTCTAGGTCCGGATCTTCACAGGATTTTATGAAAAAAAAAAAAAACAGGGAATTATCTGCTTATAAGTAGATGGAGAATTTTGCTAACCTGAATCTTTTATGACAGTCACAAATCTCGTGTGTCCTTAGATCCAAAGGCAAGCATCTTTCTTATATTGAACAGTACACAAAGCAACTTTTTAGAAAGATTTATTATTTTATTTGAAAGAATGAGTTGCAGAGAGAGAGAGACTTTTATCTATTGGTTCACTGCCCAAATGGGCACATGCCCGGATCTGGGCCAGTCCGAAGACAGGGGCCAGGGATATCTTCTGGGTTTTCACTCTGAGTGCACGCATCCAAAACATCATCCACTATCCTTCCAGGCACATTCATTAAGAGCTGTATTGAAAGTGGAGCAGCTGGAATACAAACCACTTCCCTTAGATATGCCAGCATTGCAGGTAGCGGCTTCATCCACTACGCCACAACACTGGCCCCTAAAATGAATGTTTTACATTTACACCAAGGTTCCTGATAAAGATAGTCCACAACAAAGAGAGGACTGCAATGCAGAGAAACTGCAAAACATGTAAACCCATAAAAAATGGTCTCCTAACGATTTTCCTCACAGAGGATTTGCACTGCTTCCATCAGGAACCATTAGGCCATTTTAAACCATTTCTGGAATTCATGACAGAATCTCAGATTATCAGTATCACTACATCTTTGCTTCAGGCCCAAATCTGAATCTCCTAATTGCAGTGCAGGTATCAAATTTGATATCAAAACACATCAGTTTATCCGCAAAAGCTTAGTTCCCAAAGCATTGATCTAGGAAATATAATGCCTCGTGTGCTTGCAAGTCAGGGAGCACAGCTCCTCTATCCGGGGATCAGACACTGTCTGGATTCAGCCCAGTGTTGCTCTGAATGATGCAGAATGTTACCCTACATTTTGTGACAAAACATCCGATTTTGAAATGTTGCTGAATGAATCCGAATTGATTAATATTTCAGTGGTGGGAAAGGCAACAAGAAAACTGTGGGAGAGCAGTAAATAGTAGCTTTGGCATCCGGGAAGTCATTGATGACTTGTGTCTGCAAAAACGTACCACGGATATCATTTTAGGATGAAGGCTTCCCTGGTGTGCTATTACACACTGTAGTTATGAAGCCTTCAAAAGGCTTCCTTATAATTTTATTTACCTTCCCTTCATAGCACATTAAATCAATTCATAATTTTTTTTGCCACTTTCAATAAATGTACTGTCCTAGATGCAATTAGATGCAAATGTTAATGATTAATCCTCTCTAACAAATAGAAATAACCTGCATCTTTCCCTGGAAAATATAGTTTATATAGCTTTTTATAAATGAACCTCTTATTGTATTATGGAAAGTGTCTTGGCACACAACATGTTTCAATGAAGAAATGAGTGTTTTGATGCGAATTTCGGTCATTTAGTTTTGGCAATAAGATCACATTTCATTCATGAAATCCACACTTGAGTTTTGGCAAATTTTTATTTATTTGTTTTAATACATTGTATTAAGTATGTTGAAAGTAAGTAAAATGATGCTATATGACAGATATAGATATGTTACATTAGTGAAGTCCACTAACATATGTATAATGTCATAGTTTCCTGGGTTGATTTTTTTCTATGTTTCTCTCAATAGCAGCAGAACTCTACCCATTTATTTCAAATCCTGAATACAAACAGCATGAATTTCTTCCCCATATTTCTTGTGTAGTATCTTACATCTCTAAACTTGTTTAGATATGTACATAAATACACAAGCATGCATACGCACACACACACACACCATTTTAAGAATTATTCATTTTTAAAGATTTATTTATTTTATTGCAAAGTCAGATATACAGAAAGGAGAGACAGAGAGAAAGGTCTTCCGTCCGATGATTCACTACCCAAGTGACCACAATGGCCGGAGCCGAGCTGAGCCAAAGCCAGGAGCCAGGAACTTCTTCCAGGTCTCCCATACAGGTGCAGGGTCCCAAGCCTTTGGACTGTCCTCAACTGCCTTTCCAGGCTACAAGCAAGGAGCTGGATGGGAAGCGGGGCTGCTGGGATTAGAAACAGTGCCCACATGGAATCCCAGCAGGTTCAAGGCGAGGACTTTTAGCCGCTAGGCCACCGCCCCAGGCCCGCACATACAATTTGTAAAGAAAAGATTTATTTATTTCTATTGGAAAGGCAGATCAGATTTATGGAGAGAAGGGGACACAGAGATTTTCCATCTGCTGCCTCACTCCCCAAATGGTCAGAGTGGCTGGAGCTGAACTGGCCCAAAGTTAGGACCCAGGAGCTTCTTTTGGGTCTCCCACGCTGGTGTAGGTCCCAAGATTTTGGGCCATCCCATACTGCTTTCCCAGGCTATAAGTAGGTTGCTGGGTGGGAAGCAGAGCAACTAGGACATGGATCAGTGCCTTTATGGGATCCCAGTGCATCAAAGTGAGGATTACTCACCGAGTCATTGCACTGGGCCAATGCATAGTTCTTTACACTCTTACTTACATTTCCATCTGCAACCCGTAATAGCCACTAATTGGTACTCCATATAAACATTTTTTTAATTAGACATACAAATGAGGTTATGTAATTTTTTTCTCTGTATGTCTGACTTACATTACTTAGCATTATATCTTCCAGAATCACCCACGATGTATTCAGATGTCAAGCTCTCTTTCCTTTGGGAGGCTGAATGATATCTCATTTTGTAATATGAACTTAACACATATTTCACAATGTTTTTATTCATCTGTTAGTGGAGACTTCGTATCTTGGCTGCTGTGACTGATGACACAACGTTCTTAGAAGTATTTTATTGAAAAGATAGATTTACAAAAGGAAGAAGAGACAGAGAGAATGGTCCTCAGCCTGCTGGAGTGGCCACCACAGCCAGAACTGAGCCCATTCGAAGCCAGGAACCAGGAGCATCCCGGCCTCTCACTCAGAGTTCCAAGGCTTTGGGTCACACTCTACTGCTTTTCCAGGCCACAAACGGGAAACTGGATGGAAAGTAGAGCAGCTAGGACATCAAGTGCTGCCCATATGGGATCCTGACACATGCAAAGCAAGGATTTAGCTACTGAATCATCATGCGAGGCTCAGAAGTATCTTCAGAAGGCGGTGATTTCATTTCTTTTGGGTACTTGTCCATACGAGGAATTACTGGGTCACTTGAGAGTCTAATTTTAGTTTCTTTAGAAATTTCCATGGTGTTTTTATTTTTGCATGTGCCCATCTCCATTGCTACATCGCTAACAGTGTTAGAAATAGGACACCTGAAATAGGACCACTAAACCTTAGGCATATTTCCTTTATATCCCACATTCTTGGGCCCTGCCTGTACTGTATATATCCATAGTATACCACAATTTTTTTGGCTCTATGTATCAGCTTTGAGAGAATTGGTGTCATATCCATAGAAAGAAGTTCAGGTTCAATTTTCTTTTATTTTGATATTGTACTTTGCAACCTTTATTTCGAATCTTTTTAATAACTTTCTTCAGACTTTCTACAATTACATTGCCTGTGAATAAATGATGTTTTATTTCTTCCCATCTATCTATAAACTTTTTTCTTATTGCTGTTGCTATTGTCATACAAGATAACATTTCCAATATATTGAATTTAAGTGTTGAGAACAGACACCTTGCCTAATAATAGTTCTGGACTCCTCACTTTGGCCTGGCCAACTCAGGCTCTTGTAGGCATTTGAGGACTGAACCAGTGAATTGAAGATATCAGTCTGTGTGTTTCTACCTTTTAAATATATGGAACATACATGAAAATTAAAATGGTTTCAAATAAGCTATTGAACTTATACTTGTTCAGCTGAGCTTAGTATTCTACGATTATCCTTACATCTGTAGGATCTGGGGTCGTGTCCCTGATTTCATTCTTGATACTGTACCTTTAATTTTTTTTAGTTACTTTGATTAGAGGATTGTCATTTTGTTCTATTTTGGTACAGACACTTTATGTCACTGATCACTTTTTCTCTGACCCTCTTTTTACTATTGTCTTTAACTTCTTCCGATGGAATGTTAGAACACTGATTTTTGAGCTTTCTTTTTAATAATAATAAGCATTTAATGCCACAAATCCCCCCATATTTTATGTATCTACATGTTAGAAATTTTTCCCCATTTTATTTAATTTCAAAAGCTTTTAATTTTTCTGTAATTTCCTGTTTCACCTATAAGCTACTTTACAGATATGCTACTTAGTTTCCAAAAACAGAGATTTTCTAAATGTCTGTTTTGTTATTATTAATTTCCGATTAAATATGTTATAGCTAGAAACAATCTTTACATAATTTCTTTTATTTCAAATCATCAGGACTGTTCTGTGTCCAACAGTTTTGTCTGCAAGGCCTTCGACATATATAGAGAATATGAATTTTACATTACTGGAGTATTCTACAAATATTAAATAGGTCAACTTTGCCAATACACTAATTCAGATTTCCTGTGTCATGGCTGATTTGCTGTCTACCTCTTCTATTAATTCTTCATCAAGAAGTGTTGAAGTCTATAATAAAAAATTTACATTTGTTGTATTCTTTTTTCATTCTCATTAGAATCTTACATAAATTTCTCTACACAGATGATCTATAATGTGTCTCTCTAAACTTCCAAACTACTAATATATTTGTATGGAAAGCCCATACCATGTATATAAATTCAATAGATGATTACAAAGTTTATGTGTCCCAAATGATAGTGTTTTTTATAAATATTTATTGTATTAAATTGTATTTAAAAGGCAGAGTGATGGGGCAAGAAGGAAAGACAGACAGAGAGCAGTCTTCAATTTTCTAATTCACTATATAAAGGTGTTCAATGCTCAGGCATCCACCAGGATGAAGCGAAGAGCCTGGGACTTCCACGTGCTGGGCAGAGGCATCTTCTTACTAGGTTGGCAGCTTTGTCATCAGTAGCACAGCAACTAAGACTCACACTGGTGCTTTATATGGGCTGCTAGCAACGTAGGCGATGGCTTAACACAGTGCACCATAACACTGATAATGTTTTAGATCCCCCTTCTTTTTCACTCTATTATTTGTTTTGAATATTTGGTCACAAGATTTTTTTAAAGATTTATTTATTTTTATTGCAAAGTCAGATATACAGAAAGGAGGAGAGACCGAGAGGAAGATCTTCTATCTGCTGATGCACTCCCCAAATGGTTGCAATGGCCAGAACTGAGCCAATCTGAAGCCAGGAGTCCAGAGCCTCTTCCAGGTCTCTCACACAGGTGCAGGGTCCTAAGGCTTTGGGCCATCTTCAACTGCTTTCCAGGGCACAGAGAGCTGGATGCAAAGTGGGGCTGCTGGGATTAGAACCGGTGCCCATATGGGATCCTGGTGCATTCAAGGTGGGGACTTTTAGCCACTTGGCTACCACACTGGGCCCAAGATCTCAAATATTTCATATCACAGCTTTCATGTTATAATTAATTATATAGGATATCTATTATCTTGATTTCCTAAGCCATGTTTTATTGATTGATATTACCATATATTTAAGTTGCCCTTACAAGGCAACCATAATACAGTAGTTGCTGAATACATGATGTATAAAAAGTTGATTATCATTCTTATATGAATCACATGTTACACTTTTACCAACAAGAGTATACGTCAGTTGAAAAGTTTAAAAAAAGAGCATGCATTCACAAATACCTTGGTGCAGTAATCAGTAGAATCACATTGGCATGAATTAAAAATCACAATATTTATGTCTCTTTCAGATTTATTTCCCAGTGTATTATTTATCTGTAGTTTGTAATTTTTTTCTAACAGTAGAGAATACTCTTTTCATTTGGGAAAATTGAATTATTTCTGATGATGCCAGCACATGAAGTGTGTGAACATCCACGTGATAATAACAAAACACTATGAGCCTTTCCCATGGCAAATAGATGTTGGATTTAATAGTGAGTGTTCCAAAGAGGCATTCGTTCCTACTGGAGGAGAATCCCACAGGTGAGCTGAGAGAAAAGAACATTTCAGAGACTCTTACTAACCATAGTTTAATCCTGACAGATAGAAGGTGACATTTGACTGAAAAGATTTTTTTTTTTATTTAGGCTGCTCAATGAGCCTTTTTCCCACACTTTACACAAAGCCCAGCTGAGTTTCAAGTGCAGTGGTAAATAATACCTACACCAATCTTGAAAGTGAACAGTGTTCCATTTGTCCCACACCTGAAAGACACTTCAGTTCCGCATTGAATTGCTAAATTTACTCCCTAGTTGGCACTGTTTAGTTTGATTCCCATTTGAGTGGGAATTTGTGCAAATTTAATATTTGTTAGAATTAAGCACGTATTTGAGTCATTCTCCATGGCTCTTCACTTACTTATTCACTCCACACACCTTTATAGAGTGTGATAAGCATTATCAAAAGTGCTGAATCAATGTATTGCTATTAAAAGAAATTTTAAAGTGTTGATACTAGAGATGGAGATTGTTAATCAATTTAAGACAGATGCTCACATTGAAGATACCTAGCATTCCTATAAGTGTACGAGTATCTTAGAAATGATTAGCGTGACTATAAGCTTCTCAAGGAATAAAGCTTTATTTCATTTCTTTGATGGTAGTTTTCATCAGAGGACACTTCACTGAAATATTGCCTTTGTACTTACAACTGCGTTGGCATGTCACTGCATCACCACTGATGTCATCTGTTATGCCGTGAAGGTGGTGGCCGCTAACACGTTTAGAGTTTACAGGATTTTCTAAAAGTCCCAAACATCCTTTAACTAAAGCCCACTGTGCATCTGTGGGATGCACAATCTCCTGAAAAAGTGGTATCTCCACTGCATTTAAGGCTTTTCTGTTCTCTCATCTCTCATTTGTTCCTTGAGGAGATGGATGTGAAGGAGATGCAGGGCATACTCCAACCACCCTCATGTCAAGTCAACAGTTGCCTTAACAATATTGTAAGTACCTTTTTTGCAGTCAGTCCCAGGGGACTGATATTGGGTCCTTGATAGATGAGGTAGCAACTTTGATACCAGTGCATCTAAGATACATGAACGTAATCTCACTGGGGTATAATTTGAATGATTTGATGAAGTCAGTCTGGGTGAAACAAATTCAGGACAATAGAAGTTCTCATTTGGCTCTCTCAGAACCCCACAAAACGAAAGCTTCCTTAAGACCTAGAATTAGGTGGTAATAAGAGTGTTATAAGTGTATATTTCAAGAAAGGAATGCAGATATTAATATGAAAAATCTTCAACTTGGCATACTGTCAGTAGGCAAACCTGTAATTAATGTGTGTTTCAATTCAACTGATAAGGGTGCAACTTGAATCAGTGATGTTTTGAGTATGGCAAAGGTCTTGCTTAGCAGACCTCATTAGTATAACTCCATTTGCAAGATGGAAGTGTTTTTCAAGCTTGTATAAAAATTCCAATCTACCAAATATCATTGGGACCTGAAGCTGCTGCCACTCAACTCAGAATAGGATTATCAAGTACCAGTTATAGCCACTGTAGATTCCGTTAATATTGACATTGTTTAATCTAGAAAAGTACTGGGGAAATTATGTAAGTTTATAATATTTAAAAAGCCATCAATTATTATTCCAATCTCAGAGCACACAGTCAAAAGCTATTTAGAATAAACATTTCTCCGGACTTTTCTAAGGACACAACGAAAGGAATTAATGTCACTTTATTTATCTTTCCTTTCTCTCACACATTATAGGTGCTCCCTTAGTTTTCTTTTTTTTTTTTTAAGATTTGTTTTATTTTTATTGGAAAGGCGGATATACAGAGAGGAGAGACAGAGAGGAAGATCTTCCGTCCCATGATTCACTCCCCAAGTGAGCACAACGGCCGATACTATGCCAATCTGAAGCCAGGAGCCTCTTCTGGGTCTCCCACGTGGGTGCAGGGTCCCAAAGCCTTGGGCCATCCTCGACTGCTTTCCCGGGCCACAGGCAGGGAGCTGGAAGGGAAGCGGGGCTGCCGGGATTAGAACCGGTGCCCATATGGGATCCTGGGCATGCTAGGCGAGGACCTTAACCACTGTGTCACTGCGCCGGGCCCAGCTCCCTTAGTTTTCAATTCGCAACTTTTCACAAAATTATTTTCCCAACCTGGAAAGTATTTCCCAGTTATCCTCCCTCCCTGATTTTGTGTGTGTGTGTGTGTGTGTGTGTGTGTGTGTGTGTGTGTGTGTGTGTGTTTTAATTTTTGAACTCTATGGTATAATTCCATAGGTCCCTTACTCTTCTTTAATTCACTCTGCATTATAGGGTCTCAAAATCATCACAAAGGCAATGTGAGAAAAAAGTATGATTTGGAAGAATGGTAAAAAAAAAAAAAAGGTTAGAAATCTTCATAGTATAGGATTTCTTGACCCTTGCTTTCCAAGAGTTAGTAGAATTATAATCCTGTAGAAGCTCTGCAGGGCATTTTTTCAAATTCACAAATAAAATTTTTGATCAGACTGGTTCAATGCTCTGTCTTTGATGAAATACATCTGTTCAAAGTACATCTGAGTAGCAATCAGTATGACCAGGTCCTCATGATCTGCTCATTGTATTCATTGTGTATAGCAGCAGTCACAAACTAAAGTCCTTCGGTCCAGTGTTTGCCCAGTATCCGTTTTTGTCAATAAATCTTTATTATAACACAGCCACACTCACTAATTTACCTGCTGGTGTGACTAGTGTCAAACTATAACAGCAGAGTTGAATAGTAATAAACCGCAGGCCTCAAAAAACTCTAAATGATTCATATTTTAGGCCTCTCATGAAAAACAGGTTAGTTCAGCTTTAACAATCGTTCAAGACAGTGGTGGTCTTTACTCATATCACTCCCCTCACACATACAAATGTGGCCGAGTTAAAAGCGTTTTTTTCTATAAGTAAATCAGCATTGATCGTGTGTCTCATAAGTCACCAAGATCCTCCATTTAGTAGAGGACAATAAAAGGAGTCATGCTAAATGAAAATTTCTGATTCTTCAAAACAGCTTTCATGTGCTGAGTATTTATCACTGTCTTAGCACTGTTATATATCTTATAATATCAGATCACTTACTATTCACATCAAACACATAACCCTCAGTCATAGATCTGTGTTAAAATGGAGGAAGCTACAATGTAGAATATAATGGAGCCAACTAACTTGCAGGAGACAACCCCGCTACGATGAGTCAGAGTTGGGTTTTAAATCCAGACATTGACTCCATAGCCCATGAGCTTAAATGCTACGAGAGTTTATATTTTTACAAGTAGCAAAACAACTTGCTTTATGTACATAAAATAATTTTTAGAAAATAAAGTTAATAGAAGGAAAACAGTGAAGAAGAAAAAAAGAGGAGAGGGGACAAGGAGTTACTAAATTCACCTTGAATAATGGATTTGTATTGGAATATCATGATAGAAATAACGGAGAGGAATTCGAGCAACTGCTTAGCCCACTCAGAGAGTGGCAGTGTCCTCGGCGTTTTTAGGAGCAGGAATCACAGCTCCAATGCACCCAGGGAGCTTTTCTGTCTCTCTCTGTTTATCATTTCACTTTACAATGGTTTTGTTTGATTAGTTGATTATTTTCTTCCTCATGACCGTCTGCTTTGCCACAGTTTGTGCTACCCCACGGTAATGACTTACTTTCATTCCTGTGTATCACTCTCTGCTTAAGCCTGCTATGGTTAATGTTTTTGTTTAATTGGTTCTGGTGTCCCAGAAGTTTGCAACTGATCTCATGGATAACCTATATCCATATTTGGACAATTTTGCTCAATGCCAATGAAATGCTGGTGTTGAATCCCAGAATCATCAGCCCTTGGAATAGCTATTGATTGTTAGTTAATTCGGCTGTTGGAAAAAAAGCAATTGGAAAAAAAAGGTGATGTGCAGAATTTGGCCACTTACATTTATAAGAAAAATATAGGATTATTTTCCACAGGTGGAAGAAGGAATGAGGGCAGGAGGACTTAACCTTAGTACAGGGTGCTCTTGCAAAGGAATCTGAGTTTTTGGAATGCATCCTAGAACTTGTAATAATTTGTAACAGAGACCATAATCTAGTGAGATACGCAAAGGCAATGTAGCATATAAAAGATGACATGTTAGTTAGTGTTTATACTCCTGGCATTGCTGAGAGAAGCAACATTTTGGTTCCTCAGGAACAACTTCAGGGTGTGGTATCTGGTAGGTTATCAGTATGTTTGTCAAACAAGTAACCAATGCTATGAGATCTAGATTAAACCAGACACCTCCATCTAAAATCACCATTATATAAAGTTTTTCAGTCATTTTTAGTCACTGTATGAGATCAGTCAGAAAGAGTGTCAACAGTTCATGACTGTTCATTTAGAATATTCTTGTATTTAAGAGCCTTTAAGTGGAGAGTGTATGTACAGTTTACAGTTCAGTTCATCGAATGCCATTTTGGACAACTTCAATTCAAGTTATGCTGATCAGTTAATATTTAGCAGCATTTCTTTATACATGTAGTCAACTTCTTATATTTTAACAAAGCTGTCACATGTTGGCTGCACTTGTATTTGTTTTTCTAAGACTACTACAAGATGTTTCCACTGGCATAGGAAAACAAACCCCCAACCATCTGCTGAAAGTAAGCAGCTTGGGGAAGCCATCCAGCCTAGTGGTTATGAAGTCTACAATCTATATTGAAGTACCTGGGTTGAATTCCTTCAGCATGCCATCTTTCTGCTAATGCAGATGAATATGGCAGTGGTGATCATTCAAGTAACTGAGTTTTTGCGACACATGAATTGAGTTCATGGTTCCAGGCTCCAGTGTCAGGTTGGCTTCCACCATTACAGGCAATTAACTGGCAATTAACTGGAAGGTGGGTGAAACCAGTGGATAAAGGTTTTCTTTTCTCTCTCTCTCAACTAAATACATTTAAAAAGAAGTGATTAGCTTAGAGTTGGAATTAAATAACTGACTCTCCTTGCTAGGGGCAATTTCACCCAAGATCTCTTTATGGTTAACAGATTTAAACCAGCATGGAGTTTGAGAAAGTCTGGTAGTTTGAATATGAAATATTTAAAACTTTTGGACTTTATATCTGTGGCAATTCAGGAAAGAGATGGATTTGACCTTACATCCCTGTGTATGGCAATGAGGCAGCAAACAGACAATTAGGGAGAAAAATCTTGAAGGCCAAATGTCAAAAAGAAGAGCGCATTAACCCTGAGCTGTGACATTTTTTAAAATGTCCTTGGCTCACGATGGAGTGCAAGTGCTAATGTGGCTATTTATTTGTCTATTTATAAGAGGCAAAAAGACCTGAGGTTTTTTTTTAATGTTTGGAAATGATCTATTTTGCCTGAAAAATAACAAAGGCTGCTATTTTCAAACTAAGAGTCAAAACTAAAAAGTGCCCATTAGTACCCATCACTGCTTATAAATGTGTCCTATGTCTTAACAATGCAACATGCTGTGTGCCTTGGTAAACACTATTTTCTCTGGAACATAAGAAAGTAGTAATGATTCATGTTGGTACTGTGTATTAAGAATAAAATATGTATTCTAAGGCCTAACTGTATGGTTGTAGAGTGAGTTAAAAGGGATTAAGTACATATTGCAGTTTTTTGGTCTCCCAAATTAGCAGCATGCCATTGATATTAGAAAAGGCCCCTTTAGTGGAAATGTTTATCAAAAAGAAACTGAGCATACAAAAATTTATCAGAATTGTTAGAAGCCACAAAATATTTCCTAATTAAATAACTATAAAAACAGCTGAATCACGTATTTAGTCAGTACATTTCTTTTTAAAAATATTTCAGGAAAGCAAATTTTCCTGTTCATGCTATAAGTGATTGATTGAAAGTCTTCATCCTGTAGACTTACACATGTCTGGTAGATAGTAGCTAAGAGATAAGAAACACTGTCGATATTCTGACAGATGTGGAAATCTGTATGCATGGCTCTTTGGGTGAGGCATGAAACAACCATCCTTGAGCTCTGAAGCTATCTTCCTTTGCTCTTTAATCAAGTACCCTTATTCACACACTTTGCCCACATTCTACTACAGTGTGCCTTATTTAAAGTACTCTTTTCCTTCTGCGGTTAGAGACAAAGGCCAATGAATTACCTCTGCTTGAAAATAAGATCCTGTTCTTTCGCAGTCCTTCCAATTGTCTCGATGCTATAAACAACTTTTTCTCCCAGAAATGTGTGTGAGTAAAAAACCCTTCATGTTAAACAAGGTGATACGGCAGTAGTTAAAATAGAATACACTTACCCTTGACCTGAGACAGATCGAGCTTTGTTTTCAACAGAATAACTTGGGATCGTGCTTCAGGCTGATGCCATCTCTTAGAGCCATGTAACATTAGGAAGTTATCTAAAGCTTTCTGTATCCTATTTTACTAATGCCTAAAAATGGAATGATAAGATAATAGCATATTTCTTCTAGAGTTGTGAAGAGCATATTCAAGTGGAGCACTTCAAACAATATGTGGCAGGTTGTGGAAGCAAACTATTTTTGTAAAATTGGTAATCACAGATTACTATGATTTATTTGATACAACAATTTTGCATTATTTTTTCATATGTTTAAGATTTTTTTTTTAAAAAATGTGCTTTAGACTAGCAACAACATGATAGAGTGAGGAAGAAAATTTAGGCTATCTTAGGTCACATTATAATGGGGAAGTTTTTGTCATAGTGGCTAAACTGCCTGGGATGTCCATGACCCCTTGTCATCCAAGTGGCCCTCGTTCTTGCTGCTGGCCTGGCCTGGCCTGGTCTTGGGTGCATCAGATTTGTGGGAAGTGAAGTAGCAAATGAGAGATCTCTTTGTCTTTGACCCTCTGTCTTGCAAAAGCAACAAATTAAAAAATAAAAGAGAACTTTTCTCTCTGGATAAGTAGAAATGGTAAATTTCAGAGGTCTAGGACCCTGGACAATAATTATGAATTCTTATGTGACCTAATCAGATCAAATGAAATCAAATCAAGAATTCTGTGTGTGTTGTGTAAAATATAGCTAGTTCTGCATGGAAAAAAAGTCCAGAAAATCTTTGGCCATTTAATATTCATGAGCAGACTCAGCAAACCCACTATATACACTTGAATAATAAACTTGAGCACAGATTAAGAATAATATTACAACAATATATCATTACCAACTCCGATCTGATAAGCTCATAACTAGCTCTCTTTAATTTACCTTTGTCAAAAGCTACCAACATATGGTCTGAATTTTGGTGTGAACAATCTGGTACTGCTGAAGTACGTAAGAGTGTGATACTGTGATGACCAGTGTCGCCTCCAGGAAGTAGTTCCCACAGCTGCCAAAAGCTGCCTGTTAAAAGTTATGGTCCCACACTTACAGAGGAAATATATGGCCAATAGTTGGCTCATTCAGAGATTGGAAAACCCCATTCCCTGTCCCGATTTTGGAGCAAGAATCACCCCGGCTCCAGAGCTCAATATAGGATAATGGGGCTCCCTTGTAATCAAATCACACACAGCTTCTTCTGCTGGTGTATATCCTGAGAATATGTCCCAACAAACCTGCATACACCTCTCTTCCTGAAAACTTCAGAGAACGTAATCTAATACCGCCACCAGTTTGAAAGGTTTTACAGTGCAAAATGAACCAGATATTTGTTTTTTGTCTATCATGACACAGCAGACAATGGATGAATTCAGAATGGAACTATTTAAGAATTTGATCCTTTGGTAGTCATAGTACACATAAGAGAAAATATGAAATTACAAAGTTAACACTGATTACTTATCATTACATTTTTAAATGATACTATTTTACTTTTGAAATTGTTTAGCTAAGATATTGTTGATACAATGATTAAGTATGATTTTCAGCATTTGCAGGCTCTGAAATTCTTTTAAATAGGGAAAATTTGCCCCAAAATTGTTTACCAATGTAATAAAAAATTTTATAAGTACCAGATTTAATAATCAGTGCAGTGAACATACTATGTTTTTCAATTAATCATTTTTTTTAATTTTGTGGGAGTTTTTTTTGTTTGTTTTTTATTTTTGTTGTTGTTGTTGGAAAGTGAGATACACAGAAAGGTGGAAAGACAGAGAGGAAGATCTTCTGTCTGCTGATTCATTCCCAAAGCAGCTGCAATGGTCAGAGCTGATCCGATCAGAAGACAGGAGTCTCTTCCAGGTCTCCCATACAGGTGCAATGTTCCAAGGCTTTGGGCTGTCCTCAACTGTTTTCCCAGACCACAAGTAGGGAGGTGGATGGGAAGTGGGGCTGCTGGGGTTAGAACTGGCATCCATATGGGATCCCAGCACATTCAAGGTGAGGACTTGAGCCACTAGGGCCCTTTTTTAATTCAGTTGGTTTTTTGTTTGGTTGGTTGATTTAAATTCACAGCTCAGGTATAACATGAAGTTATTTAAAGTATCACACAAAGCCCTTGAAAATATCAAAATATAAATCTAGTGTATTTTTTCAACAAAGCACAAGCTGCTTCTCTTACCTGTTCTTTCCAGATATTACATTCTACCAGCTTACGTTCCCACCAACAGTGCATTAGGATGCTTTTTTGATCACATATTCATCGACATTTATTGGTTTTGGATTTTCAGATAATAGTCATTCTAACTGGGGTGAGATGGAATCTCATTATGATTTTATTGCAATTTTTGATGGCTGGTTATCCTGATCATTTTTCACATGTCTATTGGATCTTTGTATTTCATCTTCTGAAATTGCCTGTTTGGGTCCTTTGCCCATTTTCTAACTGGTTCATTTGTTTTACTAATGTTGTTTCTTGAGCTCTTTGTATAGCCTAGATATTAAACCTATGTTAGTTGCATAATTTGTAATTTTTTAAAAAATTCTGTTGGGTGCCTTTTCACTTTGCTGACAGTTTCCTTTGCAATTCAGAAGCTTCTTAGCTGGATGCAACCCCATTTGTTTACTTTTAATTCATTTTTGGTGTCTTCTATTTCTTTCTTTAATGTTTTATAATTTCATCATAGAAATGCTTCATATCCTTGATGACATTTTGAGTTGATTATTGTTTTGCAACTATTGTGAATGCAACTCATCTTACAAGTTCTTTCCCAGCCCTAGAATTGCTTGTATACAGTTATTTGTGTGTGTGTGTCAATTGAATAGCTTGTAGCTTCACCAAACTCTCTTATGAGTTCCCATAACTTAATAGTGATGAGCTCTTGTTTTTTCTTTGTGGGTGTCCTAACTGACATTAAAAACAAACTTTATATATTTTAGTACTTTATGGTATAGTTCCATGGGCTCTGCTATTCCCTTTCTCCACGCCCCAAGCCACCACCTCCCCAAGCCGTTATTACAATAGTATAATCTTTCATAATCGTTCATAGATCCATCGTTCTGCTACTTACGTGTATCCTGACATGGTAAGTATGGACAATGGCAGAGAGTCCAGCAACCTATTTTAAGATATGTTTAATGGTTTCATTGGGAATCCATCTTTGATTTGGAAGTAAAGATGCGTACCTCATTGTATCTTCACATCTGGATGTGATAGTCTCTATCACATGGTTACTACACATCCCATTAAATGAAAAGCCATTAAACAGAATCAATATCAAGAAGAAAACTAGAAAAGTAACAACATAAAGGTAAATAACATGCTACTGCATGATGAATGTTTCACTGAAGAAATGAAAAAGAAAATAAAAAAAACTTGAAGCAAACAATGATACTGTGTGACCTGTGAGTCAGGGAAGAAATTAATAAGAAAAACAATTTATTGAAAAAATGAAAATAAAAATAGCAAACCCTTCAGATGTAGCAAAACAGTATTAAAAGGACTATTGATCTTATATTTTGCATGAAGGTTGCCTTATATTGAAGAGAACATAAGATATTTGTCCTTTGGGGATTGACTTATTTCACTGAGCATAATGGCCTCTACTTGGGACCATTTTGTAGCAAATGGTAGAATTTTGTTGTTTTTGAATGGCTGAGTAGTCTTCCATGAAGTAGATATATCAGTTTCTTTATTCACTCCTCTTTGGACAGGCATCTGGGTTGTTTCCATGTCTTTGATATTGCAGATTGTGCTGCTGTGAATATAGGACTACAGATCCCTTCCTTATATGCAGATTTCATTTCCTTTGGCTATATCCCCGGAAGTGGGATAACTGGGTCATGCACGGGTTTATTTTCCATAACTTCACTGAGAATTCTATCAAATATTTCAAGAAGAACTTATCCCAAATCTCCACAAGTTATTCTAAACAATAGAAAGTAAGGCAATCCTTCTAAACTCATTCTTTGAAGCCAATATCACCTTAACACTAAAAGCAGATAGAAATATAATGGGGAAAAAAGATAACTACAGACTAATATCTCTAAAGGACATAGATACAAAAATCCTCAACAGAATACTAGCCAACAGGATCCAACAGTACATCAAGCAGATCATTCACCCAGACCAGGTGGGATTCATCCCTGGCAAGCAGGGATGGTTTAACATTCACAAATCAATAAATAAGTTAAACCAGATCAACAAATCAAAAAATAGAAACCATATAATCAACTCAATAGATGCAGAAAACACACTTGGTAAAATCTAACATCAGTTCATGCTAAAAACCTTAAGCAAGACAGGTATTGAAGGAACATTCCATAATACAATCAAAGCAATATATGAAAAACCCAAATGCCAACATCATACTAAATGGGAAAAGCTCACACAGGTACAGCTAACTGATCTTCAAAAGAGAACTGAAAATAATCTAGGGGGAAAGCCTGGTCCCTTACAAATGCTGTTGGAACAATTGGATAGCAGCCTGCAGAGGTAAGAAACAAGAATCCTACATGTCACCTTTTACAAAGATCAGCTTCAAATGAATCAATAATCTAAATCTGCACCTACAAACCATCAAACCTTTAGAGAAAAATGTAGGAAGCACTGAACTGTAATACTGCAACAAGGTGGAAGAATCCACCATGCAGGTAGGGTACGGGGAGCCTATGAAACTGTGTCACAAAATGAAATGTAATTAATAAAAAAAAAGATATGAGAATTGGGAAAGACATCTTAAAATAGTCACCAAAAGTACTGTCTTTTTGTTGTTGTTGTTTGTTTGTTTGTCCCCCTGTAGAGAAAATACTGTCATCCACAAATGAAGATAGCTTGACTTTCTTCTTTCCAATTTTTACCCCAGATGTTTCTTTTTCTTGCCTGATGGTTCTGGGTAGAACTTCTAGGATCATGCTGATTAGTAATGGTAAGAGTGTTACTCCATATTGGATTCTGGATCTTACTTGAAATGCAACCAACTTTTCCCCATTCAGTATGATGCTGCTATGGGCTTGTCTTATATTGCCTTGTTTCTGTTGAAGAATTTTTTCTTTTATTCTCAATTTACTTAAGGTTTTTACCTTGAAAGTAGATATATTTTACCAATTGCTTTCTCTGTTCTGTTGAGACAATCATATGATTTGTTCTTTTTGGCTTGTTCATATGATGTATCAGATTTATTGATTTGCATAAGCTGGACCATTCCTGCAAACCAGGAATAAACCTCACTGGAACCATGTGGTAGCTTGTATTTTGTTGAGAATTTTTGCATTTACTTTCATGAAGGATATTGATCTATAGTTTTCTTTCTTCCTTGGTCCCTGAAGTTTGCCTTGGCTCTGGCTGTGAGGGTTTTATCCGACTTTTCTCTCCAGACATGCCATCTTCTCCAGTGTACAGATTGGTGTCTCTGCCTAATTGGTATATGATAAACTTGTCCACACTCCTTGGTGTCACTCCAGTTTCTGTAAAATTTCTGCTGGCAACTTCTCTCCAGCTCTCCTTTGGTGGTGCACTTTCACTTCTTTCATTGGCTCTCCCTGGTCAAAATCAGCATATCTTTTCTCTATTCAGTTATTGTGACTAACTGGGGCCTACTCTGTTTCTAGAAACTATGGAGAAATATGTGACTTTACAATTTTATTAGGAAAAACACAAGTGTTATTCTATATAATCAGTCTCAAAGAATATGTGATAGGATAACATAGGACTTTTTCACTCAACATATCACTAAATTATAATTCTAATTGCTTAAATTAAATTAAATCTAAAATCGATCATTTCAGGTATATTTAATTTATATGTAGATGTTAAAATATTAAATATTAAAATACAGAGATGATGTTGATCTATAACTCACTAAATATATATAAAATGTTGACAGATGGAAATGACCGATTTGTTACTACTCATAATTTTATAAGGATCTCTATGTCAACAGTTGATTCTACTAGATGTTGAAAGTGTGCCTTGATGAGTGTTCCACCAAAACTTGCTTATATGTAAATCAGTCCTAGTGTTCTCAGTATTAATAGCTTTTTTTCCTAGAAATTCTCCTCCACTTTTGTGCAGTGATGCTGCTCATGTCTTTTCAGTTATTCTTTATGAATACATTGTGGAAATCTGTTCTTTCTTTGAGCACAGAGTGTGTGTGTTTGTGTTTCTGGTTCTATAGTTCAGTATTTCAGCTCTCAACATACTTATCCCATTGAAAGATCAGTAGAACCAAGGAAATAGAAAGCCATAATTTGAAATGTAGGTATCATTCCACTGTCAAAACGAAGTTGTTAATGCCTGGAAAGTTATTGAATCTCTCAGTCTTGATTTCATCATTTGTGAATAACATATTTGTGGGATTATTGTAAGGATAATGAGACATCTCATATATAATGAGATATTTTCTATTTAATGTGTCGGCCACTTTGCTACATACGTTATTTAAATTTGCTCTCCTAATTCTTACAACTTTTCTAGAAACTAATATGATAATTTTTCTTCATTTTACATAAAATTAGGAAACTTATCAGGTTAAGATGACACAGATGAGGTGCTTCATATTAAACCAAGCGTGCCAAGATCTTACAAGAACTTCATGGAAGACAAATGCTATAAAAGAACAGTTTTATATGCACTTTGAAGTGTTTTGCATTATAAGAACCTTATCTTTTAACCTCACTTTCATGAACTTTTTTGAAGTATCTTAAAATCCCATATTATATGTATATTAAAGTATCCAAACTGATCCCTCAGGATTTTAAACAGCTAGAACTGGCATTTAACCTAGCTGATACTTGTCCCAGATTTCTCCATAGAAACAGGACCAGTTAAGGATTTACATATCAAGGAGACAGATTAATTTAAAGTAACTAAAATATATTTTATTTAATTAATTGACTATTTGATTAATTGTGGGGACTATTAAGTCCAAAACCCACAGGACAAACTAGAAGGTTCAGGTACAGTTGATGCTGCTATCCTGAGTCTGAAGGCTGGCAACTCTGGCCTGTTTCTTATTTTGCAACCTGGAAGCAGAATTTCTTCCTTTTTGGGAAATCACTATTCAACTAATTGCATGAAGTCCACTCACATCATAGAGAAACCTGCTTTTTATAAAGGTCAATTGGTAGTAAATGTTAATTGCAACTAGGAAATATTCTCATGGTCACATCTAAATCCATGTTGGACAAAATAAATACATCATCTAGCTAATTTCACACACAAATAAAATATGTTAGATTTTTAAATTTTCACAATACAAGAAGTCTAAGAGATATTATTCAAAGTTAAAAAATACTGACTAGAGTACAAAAGTTTATGATTTAATACTTATAAAAATATCCTTGTCACAAAATAGAGATCAATCTTGTTTGAGTCTGAATTCAAGTTTGGATTCTTAGTGCTTTGGAGTCATTATGGTGGCACAGCCAGCTGATCTGCCAGCTGGTGGCACCAGCATCACACATGGGTGCAGGTTCTAGTCCTACCTGCTCCACTTCAGATCATGATCACAGGCTTGGCTCAGTCCTGGTCATTGTGACCATTTGAACCAGCTGATGGAAAATCTCTTCAATCTCTTTCTTTCTCGCTCTGCTTCCTTTCCTCTAACCCTCACTCTCTCTCTCTCACTCCCTCTCTCTTTTTGTTATTCTGCCTTGCAAATAACTGAAATAAATCTTTAGTATGTATAGAATATCTTACATAAAATACAAGGGAATCTACCCTTGACTTACAACTTTTTGTGACTTCAGAATTTGGAAGATTTCTTAATGAACTTAAAGTGTTTGATCATTTGAATCAATCTCAAAACACACAAAGTATATTGCCGGGTCCAGAGCCATGGCCTAGCAGCTAAAGTCCTCGCCTTGAACATGCTGAGATCTCATATAGGCACCATTTCTAATCCCAGTAGCCCCACTTCCCGTCCAGCTCCCTGCTTGTGGTCTGGGAAAGCAGTCGGGGATAGCCCAAAGCCTTGGGACCCATCACCCATGTGGGAGATCTGGAAGAGCTCCTGGCTCCTGGCTTCTGGCTTCAGATCGTTGCAGCACTGGCCGTTGTGGTCACTTGGGGAGTGAATCATTGGACGGAGATATTGCTGTCTCTCCTCTCTGTATATATCTAACTTTGCAATAAAAATAAATAAATCCTTAAAAATAAAAAAGAAGAGTACATTGCCATGCCTTTTTGAAGGAATCAGAGCAAAATAGCACATTTGTAGAAGCACAAGACCCCCTAAGTAAAAGTGGATTTATGAAAATCACCTTGATTTATTCTTTGAAAAGTTTTCATCTTTGAATTGTGCGAATTACGTTTTCAACTCCTGTGTAAATCTAGAAAATCAAGTGAAGCCAAGATAGAATCTGGCTAATTTAAGTCAAGATTTCCCTGTGAATAAATAAAATGCTCAGAGTTATGAAGCTCAGCTGGTCTGCTAAGTTCTGCTGATGTTTGAAATACATGACTGATTCCTCAAGGACTTTGCCAAATGCGGAAACAACTGGGGAAATATTTTACAATCGTGTTGATTTACTTTAAACTGTATTCTTCGGCACAGGGAAAAGGGGCTTTTTTTCTTCTTTTTTTGTTATTGTTTTGTTGTTGTTGTTGTTTATGCATTCTTTTTCTCAAATGGTGAAATAATAAGCAATAAATGCTCCTGAAGCTGACATTACACAATAGCTCAATGATTGAATCTGGCACTGCCAGAGTGACTTCATTTATAGTGTTCTTCCAGTGCTGCTAGGATTGGCTGTAGATACTACTTGAGCTTTCTCTATTAAATTAAGAGAGGTACACATTTCTTCCATCATAACGTTCTAGCACTACCTTCACAAATTCAAATAGGAGTGGTCAAGTTTAGGAGAACGGAGTCAGACATGATACAGTCACCACACACAAAAAACTGAACTGCCTGGCATTTAGTAACAGTTGATCACTTTTCTGACTTGAACTCTTCAGAAAGATGTTGAAATGGAGCAATGTAGGTTTATAATTGAGCAGCCAAAATATATGATGGAAACGTTTGTTATTTTGAGTGTGTGCCCACAATATTCTATCCGTTACGCTGTAAACCTATATTCCTTCCACCTCAATTCCATTTTTTTTAAATTAAGCACTTTTTTTCTTATCTCAGAGCAGCCCATCCTAATCCCAAAAACTTAAACAATAAATGTAGAAAAGTAAACTTTTTGTAAATACATTGTGACAATTTTTGTTCTTCATACTTTCATGTATTTTCTTAAAAAGGTACTTACACATAAGAATGTTACTTCTATATTGAAACATTAATAGTTTAAAGACTTTCCATTTAACAACACTATTTGGATATCTTAAAACTTAGTCAAAATAATTTCTGTCATGGGAAATTGTAACTGAAAGTTGAGAATCACTCTTTCAAAAGATGGCAATGTTTTTACATCTTCTATTCAATATTGATGTGCACTATAATAAAGTTTTATTTGTTGTAGGCTCAAAACACAATCTTAACTTGGTTTTCCCTAAGTAGGTTTTTATTTTCTTTTGTATATGGAAATCCTATTATAAAATTGGAAATAATAAAGTTATTTGTCTATCACCCTGAATTCATTTTTAAAGTATTTAAATATCTTGCTATAAATAAATTTAATGTGAAACATAAGTTGCAAGATAAAGACAAGAAAGACTTCAACCTGGTGCCTCAGAAATAAAATCTAAACTATGACATAAAAGTTATTATTAAAATAATGAATAGTAATCAATATCAGAATTTTTAAAATGATTCAAAGATTACTTCCAACTTGTCAGTAAAAATGTAAAATGGCACACGCTCTCAAGAAAACATTTCTTATAAAACTAAACATTTCACTAATGGGAAATGAAAACCTATGTTTACATAAAAATCAGTCATGAATGCACACAGGAACTTTTTTTGTAAGATTCAAACAATGTGTTCAGCATAGATGTACACTTCATTGAGCAAATGGTTAAGTAAATTGTGGTGCATTTGTACCATAGAGTAATTAAATGAATAAACCAGCAACATTATTCTAAGAAACCCAGTGTAAGAAAACCAATATTAAAAAATAGAGAATATTGAAAAAACAAGGAAATAAATGGACAAGTCCATAATTGCAGAGTATACAACTTTTGGGGAAACACCTTGAAGCATGCCTGAGGGCAGCCTCAAGTTTTGTGGTATCCACAATTTGCAGAAATGAGAGGATTTGCACACTGGCTGAGACAAAGCTGATTCTCTTGGCAATCAAAACAAGCCTTTTTATCATCAAAGAACATAAAATCATCAAATGTATGCCAAGTGTCAAGCCCCTGCACACTCAGCGCTGCACAGGCTGTCTCTGTGGTTTGGCTTGTAAATGGTGCCTGAACATACAGTGGAATCAACTTTAGCTCGCATGCTGATGCTCAGGATCTCCTAGGTTTCACTGAGCATCATGATACCTTAAGTAACTGGGATGAATCTTTAGGGAATTGGATGAACAGAGGTGTGGGAGCAAGGAGAAGCAAAGAGGAAATCCATCACTCTACAATTACAGAGAAAAGAATTCAAAATTGATATCCTAAATCAATTTCAGGGAGATGTTTGAAATGACAAAATTATATGCGTAGCAAGGAGAGTGCTAGTTGAAAGTGGTCAGGGACATCATTAGGGCTGCCGACAACAGTATTTGGTGTGAGTGGAAGAAAAACATGAGAGATTCTTGAGGCAATCGAACTATTCGGCAGCTGACAGTGGATTCTCACAACTCCACATGTGATAAGACTGCACAGAACTAAGTATACCCAAACACAAACACATTTAAGTAAAACTAGAAGAAGCTTTTCTTTTTAAAAAGATGTGATTATTTGAATGTACAGAGAGAAAAGGAAAAGCAGAGAAAGATGTCCCATCCTCTGGCTCACTCACCAGATGGCTGCAACAGCTAGAAATGAGGCAGGCCAAAAGCAGGGGCCGTGAGCATCATCCGTGTTTTCTAAATGGGTAATAGGGACCCATATACTTGGCACCATCCTCCATTGCTATTCCCGGGCTATTAGCAGGAAGTTGGATTGGAAGTACAGCAAACAGGACTGAAACAGGAGTCCAAATGAGATGCAAACATTACAGGTGACATCTTGACTAAATATAGTGTCAACACCTAGAAAAAAGTCTTTTTAAAAATCAGTAGATTGTAGCAGTGTGAATATTCTGATGTAACACTGCACTAAAGTTTTAAAGCACATTACCATTGAGAGAAGCTGCATAAAGCTTACATGTGAACCCTTTATATTATTTCTTTAACTGTAGCCACACATACATTATAAAAAAAATTAAAAGTGTTTAACTTTGAAAATCCAAGGTTTGATGTACTCCTGGTAAATGGTGAAAGAAGATATTGAAAATATCCTTGAAATCCTGAAGCACAATAATGTATAGAAGAAAATGCCTAGTTAAAGAGGAAGAAAAGAAAAACTCAAGACTCACAGGGTGCCCATACCAAAGAACATTCCTACACCGACATGAAATATCAACAAGATGAATAAAAAGGAAAACCAGTGAAGGCTGAGAAAAGTATAAACATACAAGCCCCAAGAATGTAACCAATGCATTGCTTTAAAATCTTAAGAATTCAAGTATATAACACATGTAAATCATATTTTGAGCTCCTTAGAATATTAACACAACCTTGGATAATGATTACCACAGACTCATTAATTTTTTCATTGACAAAGTTTTTGAAGGGAGATGCAGTTGCAATTGATTTCTTTGTTTCTTCTTTTACAAGATTGAGTTAAAGTAATATGAATGAAGTATCAAGACCCATACTTTAGATCTGAAAGCCATGCTTCTATAGTGCTGTTCACATTTAACTCACACATTGGTCAGACCCAGCACTGCAGACTAGTGGCTAAAGTTGTCAAGCTTGCACATGCTGGGATCAAATATGGACACCAGTTCTAATCCCGGCAGCCCTGCTTCCCATCCAGCTCCCTGCTTGTGGTCTGGGAAAGCAGTTGAGGACGGCCCAAAGTCTTGGGACCCAGCACCCACGTGGGAGACCAGGAAGAGTCTCCTAGCTCCTGGCTTTGGGTCAGCTCAGCTCTGCCCATTGTGGTCACTTGGGGAGTGAATCAGTAGATAAAAGATCTTTCTCTCTCTGTCCTCCTCTCTGTATATCTGACTTGGCAATAAAATTTTTAAAAACTTTTTAAAAAAACACATTGGTCAACATCAATATTTTAATACATAATAAGCTATGCCAAAGTGACCCACTAATCTGAAAATGCCCTTTAATATTACATAAAATGTCTTACTTATGGAATCACTAAGACATTTTCTAGAATAAAATGTTATTGAGGAATAGATGAAAACATGTTGGTAAACCATGGGTGAATTTAGTATGGTTGAATGGGATTTGAAGTTTCATTTTCTAACACTATTTTCAAAAAGTCTTAAGACAGTGAACAAGTAGCTTGTTCAATTATCCTACCACTAACAAATATACGAAACAGTATGTGCTTGAAGTCTCAAAGAGCAACTAATACAGCTGCAATTTGAATGTTCAGGATTCAGGAGTAATACACAAAATTGCATCCTCTCTGTATATATAACAACAGCCATAACCTCACATTATCATTATGATATTTTAGATACACGTGTATAATTATGATATTCAGTAGTTACTAGACATGCCAGGAACCAGAAGCAACTAAGCAGAAATTACCCGAAAGAAAAAAAGAAATAGAACCACAAATAATCTATATATTAAATAATGGGAAACTTAAAAATTGCTATTAATACACTAAAAATAACAAACTATAAAATATGGCTAAAGAAATTGAATTAAAGTAAAACATATGAGTGTCTGCCCAAATTGCTGGTACAGACAATGTCAGACAGTCCAGCATCCCATTGTCCAGATATGTCCAACAGTTTCATTGGGACTCCATCTTTCATTTGGAAATAAGGATGCCTGTTGTATTGTATCTTCACATCTGAATATGATAGTCTCTATTACGCCATCACTATGCCCTTAAATGGACTCATGGCTCCTTATGTAGGATTATACTATTGTAATAATATGGGAAAAATCAGTCTGGAGATGAGAATTTTTTTTGGGGGGGAGGAATTCCAGACCCTATGAAATTATACCATAAAATTCAAAATTTAAAAAAATAAAACAGCATATAAAAATTCTTTTAAAAATCTCCTTATAATATACTAAAGAATAAAAATACTATAAAAATAATCTGGAATAAAAAATATCTCAGCTAAAACAGAAGTAACAAGTGAAAAAACATATTTTGGATAATATGGGACAAAGTAAAAATATCCAACATACATAATAATGGAGACACAAAGACAGAATTTAAGAACTTGGAAGAAGTAAAAATATAATAAATATAAAATACTTTCCAAGCTGTCAGAAGTTATCAATTAAAATTTCACTAAGATTTCCAAGCAATACAAATAAAAAGGAAACTAAAACCAGAGAAATGTTCTAATCAGAGAAAAAAGTCACATTACATTCAAATTATTAGCAACTGCAAGTGACAGTAGACTTTTCAAGGAAGCAACAGAAAGTGAAAGTAATGACGTTTTTGGTTGCTAAAACAAAATCTGCAATTTAGAATTCCATAACCAGTGAAAGTTTTTGTTTGTTTGTTTGTTTTATGTTTGTTCATTTGTTTGTTTTTGGAGATTGCTGTGTATTGCTTCACAAAAGTGAGATATTTTGAGAAATGTGTCCTGAGGTAATTTTGTCATTGTGCAAATAACTACAGTGTGATCACACAAGCTAAGATGTTTATACCTGACCAGCTGATATGCTCTTAGGAGGCCACAGTCATATCTACTAGCTGTTGTGGACAGAAAGGCCATTATGCAACACAACTACAAAAACAAGAGGTGACTTTAAAATGTTTCCAGACAAACATTCTAAGGTCATTTCTGACCAGTAAATATCTACTAAACAAAGATTATAATATAAATAAAGTATCTACTAAACAAAGTGTTAATATACATTAATACTAAACAAATGAAGATTATTAATAACAGAAAAATGGCAAGCTAAAGGGCTGAAATGTACAATGGGCCTTTATACAGAGAATTGTAAATGAGAATATAATACCTGCAATATCCTATAAGGGACAAATTGTGGCCATGTAATGCCTGCTCTGTGTCGGCAATGTGATGTCATGTGGTCTGGCCTTGGGATTCCCTACACTGATGCAGGAATTAATGAGTTTGTTAGAATGACACCAAAAAACCTAGTTACTCTAAAGGCAAAGCCATCTCCAAATTTTCTAAACCTTCAGGCAAAGTTTGCCCTTACAAGAATAGCTTAGACATCCTGTATGAATGAAAGCTCTGATTACTGACCCCAGCTGGATGCAGATGTAAATAGTGTGGAAAGAATTCCCCAACTCTGAGAATATTTTTGAGAGAGAGACCTTCCCAGGCATGGACCATTGATCATCTGGCCCACGCTACTGATCTACTCCTGCTGTATGTTTTGTGAGGACATTTCCGGGGTAAACTCATTGAATATCAGACAGCGAGTGCCCAAGACTCATCTTCAGGGCAAATCAATCTAAGAGGGAAGATCAGCCCATGGGGAACTTGGCTAACAAAGTTCACCCAAAACACCCAGCAACAGCGGACTCAATAGGATATCTTGTGAAATTTACATTATATTTAGGGTTAAACATACATGAAAACAAGGGCAGAAAAAGCCACAAGGGACAAAAGTTGCTAAATGATCCCAAGATGTTGCATAGTCTCTCTTTTTTTCTTTCACTATGACTTTACCTTTCAAATAAATACATAAGTAAATATCTGAGTCTGAAAATCACACATACACACAAATCACAGCCAGTAATAAAATTCATATGATCTCTTGCCTCAGCGCCTCGCGTCCCTCCTGTCCATACATGCAGTCATGAAGAGCCTCCCGGCTCCCAGCTTCTCCCCCGCGAGGAAAGGAGAGACCTGGACCGTACAGCCAATGATCTGACTTATTAGAAGAGCTGCTAGAGATTGCTCTCCATCTGATCTGAATCTGAGTGGTAACAGAAAGATCCCAATTGGAAGCAACTTTGAGTAAGGAATCATTATTCACACGCAATTGTATCCTTAGGCATCCTTAGGCCTCTTCCTTTCTTCATCTCACTGTAGAATGAGCAAGCAAAAGCCACTGGGGAAATCCCAACTGCTCCTTGGGGAGAGAATGAGTTGAAGCACATATCCAATGTTCCACATTTCAGGAGATGTCAGAGAGACTGGCTTGTCACTTTCATGGAACACTGATGGGACCTGGCATTCCTCATTGAGTACAAAGGTAAAGGCATTCACTCCCAGAGCTCCTCCTCCCATTCTGGTGCAAGGAGATAAGGAGAACTTGCAGCTTCCAGGTCCATCTTGAGGAAGGAAAGGAAATATTGCAGCATTTATCCAAAGTTCAGAAATTTTCGCGGGATGAGGGGGTGGCTGCCTGCAGAGCGCTTGTTATCTCACCAGTCTCAGCACTGCCAGGAGTGGCATGATGGAATAATGGGAGCAAGCCGAGACCAAGCAAAAGGAGCTGAGGGTGTGCTCTAAAGGACATGCAGTACAGCAGAAAGACAGCAGAGGGAGCAAGAGGTTATGAACTCCTGGGGGAAAAAAAAAAGTAAATACCTCTAATTCGGAATGTATGTTTTTGAGCTCAGAGAATACATACCCACAGCAAGACACGAGAGACCCCAGAATCTCTGGTTATGGTGACTAACAAATGTCTTCCTCTATCCAAGTCAATGCATAAAAGTTTAGGAGAGGTGAAAAATATCAAAAGTGCACAAACAGCGAATTAAAGTGCCTCTCAACGGTGGCAAAAGGAATCTCCAGAAGACAACCTTAAAGGAATAGAGGCATATGAATTCGGATTTGAGGCACATTAACAAATTTTCAAACGCTCCTTCATTGCACTGTGTTTTTCTTTCCAAATGTGGAACTGGATGGTGTTGTACTCAATCTGTTTCAGTGTGTATTTGTGAACTCTGCCTTCTTCAGTATGCATTTCTTCAGAACCCTATATTCAGAAAAAAAAAAGTTTTCATTTAATAAAGTATTATAGTGTCCACACTAACCCAGCAGCTCCGTACAAGAATGGTCATCTGAAACCGTCTAGTTAAGAGTTTTCTGAACAGACGAACTCACATATCTTTCAGCAGCGCAATGAGCCATGTATTTGGTGTGGGACAGTTGTTGAATGTAACAGTCTTTTTATCCTTTGATGTTACACGCCAAGTCCATCAATGTCAGACAGAAATAGCCTGACCTTGAAACGCACGATCTAAGTGCTATGGATGAACTGAGTCAGATCAATCAAAGCGCTGATTGGATTGTTAGGTGACAGTCCTCAGGTGGGCTGGAGAAAGGCAGCATGGAACAGTGAGTTCTCTGATTACAGAAAATGTAGCTATAGATCCCCGTTTTTAAAAAATCCTGAGGATCTAATTGCAATTTATCAAAAAGACTATGCTGTGTTAAAGTTTTGGAGCAATGCACATGATATCAATATTTTTAATTGTGCTACACTTTGGATCTTTACAATGGATACAAAACAGTATTAGCTACCGCAGATAGGACTAACCTCGTGAAAGCACAGACACCGAGACATCTTGTGCCTTCAGTGTTTTTATAGTTATGTAAGTTACTTCTGTGAAATATACCATATAGCGACTTGTGTGACATGTTATATTATTAGCACAAAATGTAACCAATTCAGGCACTTAGCTGATTTTTTTTGTTTCTGTAAAATTGCTTCTCATTTGTATGTTTTATAACTATACCACAGTCAATATAAGTAATTACTCTGGGATTGGGAAAAGCTTTTATTGAATTAATGTGGTAGCATACACAGACTATTCTCTTTGAATTATTGCAAAATTTAATCATACTTATGTCATGTACTTCTCTAATGGCAAAATTAATTTAGGCTGCAAAGAGTTACATATACTTTCTGTTGGTCAAATTCCAGCAAAACAGCCTTCTTTTAACGTATCTGGGGAAAAAGCAAAGTCTTTCACATTCTGCTGTTTATTAAACATCTTACTCTAAAATGGATCTAGTTTTATCTTACACTTGGTTAAATACATTTACATGCATCAGTTTTTTTCTGTCTGCTAAGCATTTGAGCCCTTACTGCAAGTATATGCTGAAGTGTCTTCTAGGCACCAGGGACTTAACAGCAGCAGCATAGCCTACATTGTGCTTGGAAAGGAAAAATAATTGAATAACAAAAATAAATATAATTATGGATTATGCTGATTTGAAAAAAGTAACTAAGAATATATTCTAGAGTAATTTGAGTCAGCATGGATAGAAGAAATGCAGGATTTCCTAATGCTCTGAGTCACCTATGAGGATTTACTCTGTTGGATAAAAGTAAGCATTTTATAGAATAGGAAACATTAACTACTAAATTCCTCTTCAAAATATTTATTGATTTGAAAGGCAGAGTGATGAATAGAGGAAGAGGGAGATGGAGATGCAGAAGGAGAGAGATGACAGAAATTCCACCTGCTACTTCACTTCCCAAATGCCTCTATCAGCCAGATCCAGACCGGGCCAGAGCCAGGAGTCAGGAACTCCATTCCAGCCCAGTGTCAGGGACCAAAATACAACAGTTTTAATGCCTTCCCAGGTTCATTAGCCAGAAAGTGAACCAGAAGAGAAGCAGGTAGACACTCCAGGATGGAATGCCAGTGTCACAGGTTGCTGCTTAATGTGCTGTGCCCGAAGACCAGCTTCTGTATTACTTCCAAAACCAACTTCTTACCTTTTGGTTTACGAAGGACTATACTGAGTCATCAAGTCACAGAAAGCTAAAGCTGGCATGACCTTCAATTCATCTAGTATCTAACTCTACATCATTAAAATGTGTGGTATCTAATATCCAGATAAGTGAGCAGTATTACAAAAATGTCTTAATGATATTTGGAAGTAGAACCATGACAAGCAATGAAGTCTCTTGGCTCTGAGCTAATGCTCATCCTAATGTCACCCTTTCTCTCACAGACCACAGCTAAAGGGATGGCATTCACTGACACAAAAGGCATCCTGTGAAATGCACAACCATTCTTATTTCACCTTTTTCCCTCTTTCGCTGTGGTCCCTTTCTCGAAAGAACCCAAAACGGTTTCTGTCAAGCGATTACATGTACACTTAAAACTCCCCAGTGAGATACACAACATTGCTTTATTTCTGTAGATTAAGTGCTTGCTGGGATGCGGAAATAAGCCACATGATGCCTATTGAAATCAAATAGAAAATTAATTATGGATAAAAGGTAGAAATCAAATAATGGGTATAAAAGCCTACATGATATTTATGCAGCAGCATGACATTTTAAATTGCTTGTGTGGTTTTCACTATTGGCAACATTCACCAACTGAAACATACATTCAGTTCTTCCTGCTGTATCAAATGGTAGACCTCCTTTTCTCAAGCATTATTAAATAGGCAGAGAGAGATGGGTGGGAGATGAATGGGTAATGCCTGCCAATTTTCTTCTGGGAACGAAGTCCAAAGTAATATAAGCAATAATTGTGACAACTGACAAGCACTGAAGAAACAATTTTGAAAAAAAAAATAGTTTCTTCTAAAGTCAGAAGATATGTAGATAAATTATTACCTGTATCACTTGTGTATCATTAACTATTTACTGATCAGTGCCCATGCAGTCTGTATCTTAGTTCTTTAATATTTTTGCATCTCTCTAAATTATGAAATGGGGGCCATAGTGTTTTTTCACATTCAAGTGCTATTTGCTATGTCTTATGGTTTGGGTTAGGAACTCTTATTTAAGTCTATGGAAAAGGGTATAAATAAATCTTTATGCTACTAAGTAAACATGGACATCAACTATTATGATATGAAATGCAGTAGATGGGCAAGGTCTGCAATGCAAGGGATTAGTGCTTGATTTTGTGTGGAAAGGGCATATTGAATAGGGGAATAAATACATTTTGTAATGCTTGGCTTATTTATATTTAAGTTGAGAGGCATCTTTTGGTTTCCTTTCCTGCACTTGATTCTTGGTGTCCATTATCCTCTAGAGCCAAGGGTTTGATGTGTTTGGTTTAAGCTTACCAGGGATTCTATTTGGAAGGGATTATCCAAGTTTGACTACTGGGAACTACCCTCCCTCTCTGCTGGAGGAGAGAGGAACTGTCTATTTGACCAGCTGAGAGGAATGTACACAGAGGCAGACTGGCTGGTGTCACTGGGTCCCCAGGCCCTGTGCAGGATGTAGAATGGCAGCTGTTTGCTGCAGTGTATAAACCAGAGGATTTTTGATTCAATAAATTGGTACTCCTCTTTTATTAAAGGTCTTAATTGAGCCTTGCTTGATCATGTCCTGCTCTGACCCGACCCACATACATTTTAGAAGTAGTAAAATTGACCAATAATCTAACCAAGTAGCCAACAGTCCTGGGCTGTGTTAGAGATATGAGCAGACCCAGGTCGCTCATGAGCCAAAAAGGAAAAGGGTGAGACACCTGGTGTTAACTGTTCTAAAGCCTCAAGGTTCTAATTAAGTTTTCTCTTTCCAGAGTTTTCATTGTCATATTTGTTGTGGCTATTAAATAAGATTCTAAAGTCTAAAATGAACTATCCCAAAATGGTTATTTATTGCAATAGGAAAAAAGAGGATAGTGCTTCAAAAGTTTGTCATGTTATTGTTGAGGGATCAGCACTCTGGCACAGCTGGCAAAACTTACTCTGCAACTCTTAATATTCCGAATGGGTGCCTGTGCAAGTCCCAGATGCTCCATGTCCAATCCAGTTCCCTAGTGATGCCAGGGCAAGCAGCAGATAATAGCTGAAGTACTCAATCGGCTTTCACCCATGTGGCAGACCTGGATAGAATCCTTTGCCTGTCCATCTCAGGCTGTTGGGGCCACTCAGGGGATGAACCCAGTGGATGGCATAGGTATCTCTGCCTCTTCTCCTTTCTTTCTCTCTCTAATTCTGCCTTTCACATAAATAAACTCTTCTTGGGCCCAGCGCGATGGCACAGTTAAGGTCCTCGCCTTGCACGCCCAGGATCCCATATGGGCGCCGGTTCTAATCCCGGCAGCCCTGCTTCCCATCCAGCTCCCTGCTTGTGGCCCGGGAAAGCAGTCAAGGACGGCCCAAAGCTTTGGGACCCTGCACCCATGTGGGAGACCCGGAAGAGGCTCCTGGCTTCGAACCGGCATAGCATGGGCCGTTGTGCTCACTTGGGGAGTGACTCATGGAACGGAAGATCTTCCTCTCTGTCTCTCCTCTCTGTATATCCGCCTTTCCAATAAAAATAAAACAAATCTTAAAAAAAAAAAAACTCCTCTTTTTAAAAAAGAAATTCATCATGTTGTGATCAGAAATTACAGTATCAGAAATTCCATTCACACATGTGGTTGATTTGTTTCTGAATTTTTTTTTTGCTATAGCATAACTTAAATACAGAGAAATACACAAAATGAATTTACAGCTAAAGGATATTCATAAGAGGCATAGCCTATCTTGTCACCATCCTAGTCACAAATAGAACAGAACAAGTAAGCAAATGGCCTTTCCATCTCCACTGTTCTATTGCATGGGTTCTCATAAGTCAAAAATCTGTAATTCAGAAATTTCTTACTAGCTTCTTTTATGTTTCACTGGTCAGATTTTCTTTTTTATTCATAAACCAATGCCAGTTTTAGCTAATGTAGCTTGACAGTAAGCTTTGAATCACAGGTTTTTGGTCTGATGCTTAAGGCGTCAGTTAAGATATCTGCATGTCACACTATCTGATTATTGAATCTGATTTTCAATCTAGCTTCTCGCTAATCTAACCCTAGGAGACAACAGGTGATGGCTTAACCAACAGACTTGTGCCACGAGGTGGGAGAGCTGTGTGGAGCTCCTTTCTAGCAGCTCAGTCCCGGCTACATCTGTGCTTACTGTAATTATTTGGTGACCATAGGAGCTCATTCCTTTGCTCTCTCTTTCTTTCTCTCCACTCCAGATATGACCAACAAATAAATAAATATCAACAATAATAAGTATCAGTCTTAAAAATAACAATTATATAACCCTCTTTTAATTTTCACCCCTCAAATACATTTAAGGATAAAAGTTTTCTTGCAAGAATGAGGTTTTATGTTCAATTTTATTTTCATTCTGTCTCTCGTTGTGGTCATTGAGAAATCTTTGCTCATGCAATATTTTCTGTTCCTTTACCTATTTGTTGTTGATTTCTAACTTAATGCACTGTGACTAAAGTTTCCCCTCTGTATCTGTATCCTCAGCATGAAATGGCCCCTGCCCTGAGGGTTCCCATTGCTTTCAATGTCTCTGAGACATTTTCTGGAGTCATTTATTCCTTATCTGCTTTGAGCTATACATATTATGGATTATTTTAATGCTACTCACATTAACAATGTGCTGTTGACTGCCTGCCTTCCCTGAGCTCTCTATAAAGCAAGCTTTCTTTTCTTTCTCACTTGGCCTAGTGGGAAATACACTGACCACATGACCACATCCATGAATTCCAAATTCAGCTGTGTCCACAGAACTACCCAGCATCCTTTCTCAACTCTCATTATAGTTCCTCCACATTGCATGATCCCAAGTCACTTTTCAAAACTGTTTTAATTCTGAGGGCTCCAGGTGTTCCTTCCTTCTTCCTGAGCCTCTGGCTTATCCTCTGTGACTGTGAAGATTACAGTTCTCTGACTGAGTCCCTTCTGATCCCCTCTGCTGTAGCTGACATGTTCTGGACACCCACCATTATTTCCACTCAAAATGTCTTCCTCATTCTTCCTCATTCTGTCTTTGATCCTTTTTAAAGGAAGCACATGGTATCTAATTTCTTTCTCTCTTTCTCTCTCTCTTTAAGAAAACCAACCTAGTGCCATCCCTGACTTGATGGCTTGATACTCATCCAATTCTGAGATGCTCTTTGCCCTTGCTTAAAGGAGCACTCCCTTATAATATTTCTATAGCCAACTCAATTCAATTCATACTCAATTCAAATTCACACCAATCTGAGTCTAAATGAAACGTTAGACTTTACACTTCTCTTGACACTATAACATTGTATAGGACACAGCTTCATTTCAACTTTGTTCTCTGAGTTGATAGGTAAATTTCTGACCCTTCCATAAACCACACTTCCAAAATGTTAGCAATAGATATAAGCTCCAGTTTTCTTTGTGCATTTCATTCTCAGTACTTGTCAGTATTTTACAACCATCACATTTCTCTTTCCAAGATAAAATAAATAATATATAGTTAAGGAGTCCCTTTAGTCTGTTCTTATTGCCACCTCATTTAAAAGTTAGCGTTATAAACATTATGGCTTTGAATTCATTCACAAAATATACAGAAATCCTATAGTAAAAGAGCATATGAATAATAGGAGGTATTTTTGCCTCAAGAATGTGCTATATGAATGTTTGTTTAAAAAATATTTAGACTCCTATTATGTCCGACTTAGGCCAGTATTAAATTCATTTCCCATTCCTGGAACACACCTTGACTAATTATGTAGAAGAGCAACTCAGAAGCATGACTGGTGGCAGTGCGAAAACATTGGAATGAAGCAATCACATCAGACACAGAAAACCCCTGGATAACAAAGGGTTAGAATGTGATTGTCTTTACATTCTCTGCAGCAGCGCTTGCCCTCACACCTTTCCAACAATATCTGATACTGATGAACCATTCTTTTATTGTGGATATGCTTTACTACAAGTTACTCTGTAGCATATCAAATATTCCCAACAATTTTTTTCTTTGCTTTTTCATTCTTCACATACCAAAAACCCCTTAGGAAATCTGAGTCTTATAATTTCAGGCTTCATTTGTGTCCTAGTAGGATCTAAGTCAATTTTAACATACAGATTTCAAAGTTAAGATTTTATGTTATGTTCACATTAAGTTTTACATTATAATAAGATGAGGGAGGGATTGAGGGCATTGAATTGGGTGTTCTCCAAGGTCCCTTTCAGCTTAAATACTTTGAGCCTGGGAGACGTGAAAAAAAAAATGCCAACAATGACATTCTCTGTAAAGAACACAGTATTTTAAGTCTGTGGCAGGGTAATCTTCGGAATGCATTTTAACTTGTTCATTGATTTACTGAGGGGAAAAATCTTTATGGTGTATGGAATCCTCTCCTTCCCATAATACATTATTATCCACAATGCAACTCTATGTGTGTAGTTTTTCAGTATTATGAAGGGATTTTCATGAGCATTTAATCATCACAAACATCCTAGGAAATAAAAAAAAATTAAAATACAGTTGCAGAAGTACAAGGGATCTAGCCAAGATCACAGAGTTTATATAATGAAGGAATCAGTGCACAAAAACTCTGAAAATGGTTATTACTGCAATCTCAATGGAAACATCACTGTGCTACATATTCTTTTAATTTCCAACACACAAGAAATCTGTTTAAAGCTCAAAATATTTTGATATAAACCTGATTTAATATGCATGTTTGTTATCAAACATTAACAGAAATAGCATTCACAACATGTATAGGTTCACACCACACATGGAAGTCTTGATAGTGGCAATAAGGAAGAATGTGTGCTATTCCATGGCTTATGATGTCATTCAGTTTAAATTATCAAAAGTACTACTGCCAAATAGAAAAGCATAATCCTTGGAAACTTTGAGCCACTTTACAATTTTTAAACAGATTCATTTATGTATTTGAAAGGCAGAGCAGCAGAGAGGGACAGAAGAAGAGAAGGGAGGAGAAAGAGAGAAGGGAGAGAGAGAAGTGGGGGAGAGAAAAAGAGAGAAATGTGTTCTATCTATTGGGCCACTCCCCCAAATCACTGCAATAATTATATCTGGGTCATCCAAGTGCTTCACCCAGGTCTCCCGTGTGGTCAATAGGGGTTTAATTTCTTGGGCTTTCCTCTTGCCTTCCCAGTTGCATTAGCAGGGAGCAAAATCTGTAGTAGTGTAGTTGTGACATGGATTGACATTGTGTTATGGGATGCCATTGTCATAAGCAGTGACTTAACCTGCTTGCTAAAATGTAACCACTTTATTCTTAAAAGGTATTTCATAGTCATGGCTTTCCCATAAAGGATAACTAGGTCCTAGGGCCCTGAGTCCATGAACCCCAGGGGTTATGGGTTCAAAGGAGTCTGGGTCGCATGACCTGGGACCATGGGCCCCCTGCACAGTAGGGCCCCCTGCACAGTAGGTACTATGTGCAAAAACCCCAGGGGTGGGAAGCCCAGTGTTACTTGGGTCACTTAGCCCAGCTTCTTGGACCCACCTGCAGGGGGAGGGGAGTGCTGTGTCTGTGAGGTTAGAGGTTGGAGGTCCACCTTAGTCCAAGTCACCTGGCCCTGATCCATGAATCCACCTATGAGAACTGGGCTTACCCAGGGTAGAGGATGAACTACTAGACAACAGACCATGGTGCACATAGAGGACATGATAGCCAATTGGGGCTTGCAGAGGACATCTAGAACCATAGCAGATAATGAAGAACAAAACATATGGACAACTACCTCAGTTGAACGATGACAGCAAATATCAGGGCAAATAGAGACTCTAGGGTCAACTGTGTAAGCCAATGGACATTGGCAAGATTCCTCACCCAAAGATCAGCAAGATTGACAGCATTTCAGAACTATTGCATCCACCTGGCAGAACCCTTGGAGCATGTACCACATTGTGACCATGGGTTGATATCAGATGGCCTTTCCCCATCCTCGGGTACTGGGATGGTTGGGAGGCTGGGTATGGCCTATCTGCATAACTCTCCCCTCCCCCCAGAAGCAAGAAGAAGAAATAGAAATTTTGGAAATAATGATCACACCCACTTCTCTCTAACCCTAGATCCTTCCCACTCTTATCAACTACATAAACATCATCTAAAATAATCATTTTTAAAGGAGTTTTAAAAGGATAACTTATCTGTGTAAAGCTGCAAGTGGAAAATAAGCATTGAGAATGATTGTGCTAAAAATGCATTTCTTTGAGCACAAGAGGAATTTGAAGTTCCAAGGTAATAATCAGCATTTAATGTCACCCTGCTAGTGTATCTGCGATGTAACTGAAGGAACTGAACTTGTAATCCAACTATCTCAGGATGTGTACAGCTCCTTTGTTTCATTCAAGGATGTGGTTTAAGATGCTTCAATATTTCACATGCTGTTGGGATGGATCACTCATAAGTTTAGTAGCCAACTTTCACCTTCTTACATATCATTACTTCTTGATCATTTTGCTGTGGTTCAGGTTAGCTCTGTGCAGCTAAAGCTGATGATTATATCATCTCTGTAGATTACTCCTATTTGGATTACTGAGGTCCATACATGCAGAGAACAATTATATCCATTTGGTCCTCTCAACAATTAATCTTTCTTTGTGATGAGCCTGGCACTACCCTGATACATTTTGCCAGGCACTGTGAAGCAAAATTGTTCACCAGAACACAAAACAAATGATACAGAGAGGCCCAGTAAAATAGACAATTGGAAGAGTATTTTTGGAATGCGGTGATGAGTACTCATTGAATGAGAAAGCATGATTTACCATACTAATTCCTTTGACATTATACATATTATGCAAACATATGCATATAAAAAAGTTTATACTATAAATATATTTATATGCAATGCATTAAACACAACTGTAGTTGAATATTAAATAAATATGCTTTAATGTACTTAAAATGTTCATTTCATATATTTTAAAATAGAATTTAAGTAGACATACAAAATATATATTTGTACTAACATAAATTTCTGGGTTTTTTAAGACTCTATTAAATCATTCCAAATTTTTAGAAGCTTTGCAATCAGCTTTTAGCATGCCTTTTAACCTTGAATTAGGAACCAAAATCATTGTAATAATTTTTCATAAACTAGTTTCCTTTCCCTACTCTTGTGATAGTGCATTTCATGTATCAAATTGGCAGGACCACACTGCCCAGATTTTTTCTGAATGTTTTTGTGAAGGAATTTGTGGAAAAGATTAACTTCTAAGTTTTGTTTATATGTATATATTTTACACTGATAGAACCAATAGAATGTTTGTATAGTATAATGACTTCTGATTTTTGACTTGATAATGCTGTGAAAGCATTAGATTTTTATTGTCAGAGTGGTTGTGAATATATTACATAAGTCATTCAACGCTTCTTTACACATAGGATTTTAAGTGTTCTCGGCACGTTCAAGGGTAGACTAGTCTATGTGGTGCCATTCCATAGGTAGGTGTGTTCAACATGTTATTATTTATGTTTTCAAATCGTTATGAGTTAATGAGGTCATAACCTTATCTTAATTGAGGAGTTTCTAAGACATACAGATTTATCATAAGGCCCTAGCTCATGTGATCACAGAAACTAGCAAGTGCAAAATTTGTAGGATTGGTCATCAGGCAGGAGAATCGGGGAAGAACTTATGCTTCAGCTCAAGTCTTAAGGTCATCTCTTGGCAGAATTCTTTCTTTCTCAGTGGAGGTCAGCCTTTTTTGTGAACTCAGGATTTCAGTTGATGGATAAACACACACTTCCATTAGGTAAGCTAATCGGCTTTACTCAAGTCCACCAATCTGAATCTCTCTTTTCATTGAGGGACACAGATTGATGCTATCTCTTGGCAGTTGTGAATAGTAATCTTTCAATAAGATCACTCATTTTGATAACTACCCAGTAACAGGATTCTGGGATCATACAGTGGTTTTATTTTCTCTTTCTTTGAAAGATTTGGCTATATTACTTGAAAGACAGAGAAACAGAGAGAGGGAGAGAGAGACACACAGAGAGAAAGAGATCTTCCATCTATTGGTTCACTCCCCAAAAGACCGAAATGGCAGAAACCAGGACCCAGGAGTTTCTTCTGCGTCTCCCATGTGAATGCAGGGACCCAAGTGCCGAGGCTGTCTTCCAGTGCTTTTCCCAGGTGCATTATCAGGGAGCTGACTCCAAAGTGGTTCTCTTTCTATGGAAGACTCTGATGCCACTCTTTAACCCTCAACTAGCCATTTATGTGATCAACTAGATATGTGAATCTACTTGCCATATTTTTCATAAACATCCCACCTAGAACTCCCCAAGATATGAAATCCAGGGCCCTTACTAACGTGTTAAAATTTCCCCCCTTAATCCGTTTTTACCCACCTTCTCACTGCTACAATGAATTATGTGTCCTCTAACACCACCAGCCTATATCACACCCCGTGTGTTTCCTAAGCACTTGGCTATCATCCCCTGATCTATTTCAATTCTTTTTCTTAATACTTCAAGCATTCTGTCTTTGGTTAACCCTATTTTTATTTTTAGTTTTTTTCATTTTGAGATACATTCTAAATATACAACAAAGGATTTTTAACTATTATACATTTATTAGTTTTCATTTTTTTAATGTTTTAATAAAGGAAATAAATAACATAAATAATATTGAAGTCTCTTGTGAATCCTAAGTTACATGATATTGCCCTTCTCCTCTCACATACCAAGCAACAATTAACATAAACATGTTTTTATATATTTTAATATTTTATATAGTATAGTGTGCAATTTTTATATATACATTCATATACATATGTAATACATCTGTACTAGTATACAATATTTATGTTTCAATTTCCTGTAAATATTCTAATACAATATCTGGATTCTGTAAACTTTTTGTCAGTGATTGTTTTTGTTATTTGTGTGTGGTAATAGTTATAGATTTCTTTACTACGGCACTCTAAATATGAGTATTGTATTCCATAGCATGGATACAAAACATTTTATTCATCCAGCTAAGGATGAATACTAATATTTTATTTAACATCAGGTTCTTTTAAATAGTGATGTGATGCATACCCTTATGCATCCATTTTTGGATATTCAGGTAAAATGTCTCTAGGTAAGCATTTAGAAAAAATTATTTTATACTTAAATTAGCACTTTTATCAGATGTTGCCGAAGTATATTAATTTCCGCTGTTACTAGCCAGATCTTATTTGTTTGAAAGGCAGAGTTATGGGAGGAGTTGGGCCTGAAGAGCAGGTGACACCCTATGCACTAGTTCATTTCCCAACAGTCAGGATTAGTCAGAGCCAGGAATTCTAGCCCAGATCTTGGACAAGGTATAGGAGGAACTGAAATGCTTCATTCATCATATGCTGCCTCCCGGATGCATTAGCAGAAAGTTTGTAGAGAAGCAGAGATGTATTAATCCCATGCCCTCTGATATGGGATACAGACATCCCATGCAAATGCTAACCCTCTACATCAGAATGCCTACCTTTGAAATAGTATTTTGAAATTATCTACTTTTCTTTACCATTGAGTTACCAAAACACACAGCAATGACAAATGTATGGATATTTCACTAACCAGTTTTTGTTGAAACATAATAGTGACTATCTTCAAACTCAGAATGGATTTGAAGTATACTCTGTGATTTTCTGAATGACAGGGTATAAGAGAACATCAAGATAGGCCATCAGATTCTTGACCTTGTTTGGTCTAGGCAACGAAACACACTTGGTGCCAAAAATAAGATATTTGACCTAGTAAGTCATAAAGGCCCAATTGTAAAAAGGAACGATGAGATCACTGGCAACAAAGTTTTGGTAATTTTACATCTGCTAGTTCAAATTTTAACTTATTCAGAAGATAATAATGCTCAAATGTTATCGTATAATTGTAAGATTGCTGAAGACAACCAATATATTTTGAAACACACTTTGGCTAAACACTTCAAAGCTGAGCAGTACTCCAGTGCCCGAGTGTGTCGGATTCCTCGCTGATTAGCTTAATGACAATGAGAAGATGATTTAACTTCTCAGGACTTTAGTACTTCACTATGTAAATTTGAGCTGATGACAGAACTGCCTGTATGGGTTTTTTTTTTGTGAGAATCAAGTGAGAAAATGCCTTGAAATATTTCACATCATGACTGGGACATTTAGAATCTGAACCAGATACCCAATTAGGATATCATTGCTTTAATTATTTTCCATTTTATTGCCATTCGAGCTGGATTTTAACAGTGAAAAGAAAACATAAATATGGCTTCTTGTTCATTTTACCAAACTGATTCTTAGTTTATGAGAAATCATTTAATAAGAAAATCAAAGAAGACATTTTCTGATCTCATAGTCTTTATAAAAGCTTTTCTAGCTATCCAGTTAGAGGTTGGCTTTGATCTGCAAGATGAGATTATATCATAAATACATTAGAATTATTTCCTAAACCTAATCTACCAGTGGGTATAACCTGCTAATTAACATTTTCAATAGTCTCCAATTTGCAATCACAACATAAATCAGGCTATATTTTTATTCAGTAATGTATATTTAAGAACTGTAGTCATTCTGTATAACTGGTGTTAAAAATAATTGGTGCCTTAAGTAGATAGATACTGAATAACTCATAGTTTTGGAGATAAAAGTCCAAAATGATGTGTCTACAGGCTGTGCTTCCTGTAACTTCTAGATAAGAATCTTCCCAAGTTAATTTTCTTTTTCAATCTCATGTTTTTATAATTAAGGTTAGGCCAGGCATTTGGTACAGTGATTAGACACCTACACCTCACATTGGAATGTCTGGTCCAAGTCTCACCTACTGGGCTTCCAAACAAGTTTCCTGTTAATACATACACTGGGAGGCAGCTGATGATATCTCCAAAACCAAGACTGAGTTCTGGGTGTCTGGATTCAACTGGACTCAGCCTTGATGTACAGACATTTAGGAAGTTAGGCAACAGATAGAAGATCTCTCTCTCTCTCTCTCTCTCTCTCTCTACTTTAAAATAACAAAAACAGAAATAAATACAATTTTGAAAGCGATGTCCATATTTAGGATATTTGAACAAAACCAATTCTCTGAACATATTGACTTAACCAGAATGAGGCAATTGTATAAACACTATTGACATCACTTTCAGCAACATCTGCCATTCCTAGCATTTCTTTGGCACCTAATGTTTGACCAACATAAGTATTTCAATTTTATATGATTATGTCTCTGTAGCCCTGTTAACATCAGGAGAAATCCCAAAAGCATTAGAATTAGACATTGAGCTCTCTACAACCCAATTCTGTGATTCAAACCTCCATTGTATTATTATGACAAACATTATGAAATATTGACACTCAAATATTTTATGAAATGTTTAGCCTAATACATATTTTTCAGGAACTAAATACCAGAGTTTTTCAAAAGTTCCTGGAAATCTGTTTGCAGTTCAAAACTGTTTTGTACCAAAATAAACTTACCTTTTAATTCCATTTTTCTTTTGTGTTCCATTTTTTTTTTTTTAAGAAACACTTAAAAAGCACAGAAAGAGAGATCTTCCACCTGTTGATTAACTCCCCAATGACTGGAGCCAAGGCAGGAGCCTGGCATTACATCCACGTTTCCCACATGAATAACAGTGGCCAGGAATTTTTTTTTAAATCTTCCATTGACTTCCCAGCCACATTTAGCAGGGAGCAGTATCAGAAGTGGAGCAACTGGGACTTGAACTGGTATGCCAACATCACAAGTAGAAGCTTTACTAACTGTGCTGTGACCTTAGCACATGACACCATAGTTACATTTTTCTACAAACTCTTTAAAGTATTCTTGTAAATTTATATTGTCTATACAGGCCTAAAATATAAAACTCATTGTTCTATAGGAAATATTTGATACCGTATTTTTTCCAGTTTGAAAATTTCATTTACTATCCAAAATTACTTCAAAGGACCTTCAGCTCATCATAAAGAATAAGTTAGCCAGATATTTCCTGTAGGTAAAATTATGTGCTATACACAGTAGAGAGATGGCAGGCATATCCAGCCAGCTGGCTGGGACAGCCCTATTCCTTTTCCATATGACTTCATTCTGCCTAATAACATTTTATACTGTGTTTCCATTGAAAAAAAATATGACTTAAGTGGAATAAGATTTATAGTGCAGTTCAAAAGGAAGTGTAAAGATACCTGTTGGGAATCATTGACCCCTTTCAGATCTGGGCGTATGTGTATGGTACAGTCCAATGAATTGGGACATCATGAATTGTTTTTGATTGCTTAGAGATTATGTAATAGACAAGAAAGAAGAAAATGCCATGGTTTGAACTTAGCCCTTATTATTTTAAGTGTGTGACTCAACATTTCTGGACTTGACTGCCTTCATTTTCCATCATTGCACTGTCATACCTGTCAGTGTTACGTTCTTATGGATTCGCAGACATATTAAACAATATTCTACATCATAGGGCTACCAAAAGGAAGAAAATTGACACACAAAGGCATGAGTTCTGATTTTATGTTCCACCTAAAATCATGGTCTGAGGCAACTCACTGAAACTCACAGGCTTGCTTTCTACATTCCTAGTCATAATATGATGTTGCAGGTTAAATTTAAGTGTTCCCCTCAGACTCATTTTGAATCCTGATGCCTAAAATGATGACATTGAGAGGCAGGAGTCTTTGAAAAGTGATTTCATCATGAGGACACAGCTCTCATGGAAAGGATTCAAACACACAGAAGTGACCCTGGAGAGCTCACTTACCCCTTTGGCCATAGCAAGGTGTCCTCTGACCCAGGAGTTTGGTCTTCATCAGACACCAAATTGCTCCTGCTTCTTAGATTCCCATATTTCTAAACTTCATTAGAATAAAAATTTTTTGTTTAGCCCATCTACTCTATGGTATTTTGTTATCACAAGGGGACTAATACAAACATATAGTTGTGTTTAATTCACAAGACAGGACAACAGAGATGATGCACTTATTTTTGATTTGTTACAATGTTTTGCAACAATGGAGGGATGAAATTGTGAATTTAGACTTTTGACCACATAGGGATGAAAGGAAGAAAAGCTGTTCTTTCTTACATTGCACACAATTTTTCCTGCAAGAATTTGACTTAAGTCAATTTAGTAGGAAGAAACTTGATCTGATGAAACAAAAACCCTTTGTCATTTCAAATTCCCATGATTGTGGTTTCTAGACGCTCTTAAACTTTCTTAATGCCCAGGCCATAACTTAAATATAAGCTTAATTTTTAGTCTTGCAGTAAGTTTTCTAAATGGTTTGAGCATATGAATTTCAAATGCTCTTCCTCTGTTTTTGCATGATTTTTAGTAAAATTACCATTGATTTCTGGATTTCTATCGTAAGAAATGAAAAAACGAATACTTCTAAATTTTGATGGCAGAAAGTTGCACCAGATAAACTAAGGTTGGAGTTTACATTTGACTTGCATTTGCATTTAGATCAATGCATTTAGAATTATGAACTATCTGCATACTTTTACTTAAACAAACATGTTGTACTGCATAATAAAACATTTCAGGCAATGAATACTGACCAGTCTGAAAGCATTTCAGTTAATAAAATGGGCAGTACATTAGATAATCTTCTTTACACTTAAAAAAAAACAACAAAAATCTCTGCTAACTGATTAGGCTGCATACTAATATTGTTTCATAACACAATTGTACCTTTAAAATTGCCATACTACACACAGCATCATTTTTTAAGATAGACCATTTATTTATTTTTTTAATGTATTTTTATTTCTATTTATGGCCCCTATGTATTTGTTAAATGCAGAATATGTCAGAGTTGCCAGTTGTGGGCTTTTATAGAGTGATTCAGCAAGTGGAAAAGACCTCTCTTCTTTTTCTATTTCAGAGTCTCTGACTTTTTACCAAAAAATACAGAAATAAATAAAAATTTAAAAATTAGATGATAGATGCATACATACATATACTCATAGATAACTAGAAGACTATGGAGTAGCATAGCACAGAAAAAATTCATACTTAGGAATCAGGATTGTATCATAAAATCAAACCTTCTTTGTTGGAAGAAAAGTAGATGTCATGTCCGCAAAGGGTAGGCATTTGATCCTGTTTAGGGAATAAAGGTTCTCATTGCTTTTGGTTGTTGTAGGGAAATGGAAAAGTGTTGGCACCATCACTTCTCTGTTACTGTGTGACTTAACATTTCTGAATTTCACTACCTTCATCTCCCTTCCTTGCATAAACCTATCTGACAGCAATGGGACCCGCTGGTGTCGTTGATACACTGAACAATACTTTAACTTCAAAGCAGTCACATAGAAGAAGGCAACACTCATATGTGGTTTACCATTTGTGTTCCCATGCATTGGCAGGGCATTTTTTTAAGTTTTTGGGAAAAAAAATTTTGGAGTGAGACAGTCAATTGGACACATACACACTGATGCTCAGTTATACAGCTAGGGCTTGAGCCACGTCTTCTGCTCCCACTTTAGTGTGACTACCTTTCCATCACAAAGCCCACATCACACACCTTGATGTTTCCTAAAATAAAAGTGGGGAGTGACTCAGGAACCACTGAGCTGTGGAAGTTTTAAAAGGTTATTTCCAATCTGCAAGTGTTGGGGACTAAATTGTTACCCAGCTCAAAGATGGAGTCTCTTCATTCTTACATGGGTTAAGGCAAAGAGAACGATTGGCAAGCATGATCTCTAACGTTAGCATCATTGGCCTAAATTAGTGTAAAGTAGAACATGGATCATCATGGATCATCATCATCATCATCATAGGTGCATTTAAAATAGGAAGGAACTGTACACTAGAGGGTTCTCGTCCCCTGTTACTCAGGGGTTAGGACCTGCAGGAAGGTGTGTGAGGCAGAGCTGTAACTCTTCACATCCTCTACATGCCCCTCACCTCCACATCACCGTGAAACCACCTACTCATCAGTTACCATACTCAAAACTCCCAGAAAATCCACACTGGGACCTTTAAATGTGCCTATCTATCTGGCAATTCCCCACATCCCTTAAGTTCCATTTAGGGGTTGTGTTTCTTACATTAATATTTCTGTTAAAATTCAGTGAGATGCAAATCTGTGAACCAGAAGTAAAAGATGTGTTTATAGTCATTTTACTCTATTTTCAAGTAGAGCGTTTGATTTTTCTAAGAGCTACTACAAATCAACATTGTGGGTTTTTCCTGCTTCGCTTTCAATAAAATACCCATTCTTTCTTGTCTTAACTAGCATGCTGTTTCATGAGAAAGTGAAACTGTAGAGTAAATGTGTTAGGTAACTCTTTGGTCAGTTCTTCTGAGGACAGTCCGGAGCTATTAGCATTTCAATGGGCAGGTAATCAGATCCCTATTCCTTAATAGTCTAGTAATAGGTTTCTGCAAAATAGTTGCTAGACCTTCATTTTGAAAGAAAAGCAGCCAAGCTATCTTGATGATAGTAACAATGACTTGTGTTGCTCTCTGGATCATCAGATCCTTGGTGTAGAGCAGCAGATGGCAAACTACAGCCTGTGGGACACCAGTCCTTGTAAGTTCTCTGAAACACTCTCTCCTGAGTGTTATCTACTGCCTTGGGCCATTTTCCCAACCGCAACAAGGAAGTCACTTGTATAGCTGCAGCAAAGAGCTCAAGTCTAGATAAATCTAACATACTTATTGTCTGTTCTTTTAGGAGAGGTTCTCTTGACTTTTATTATAAAGTAATACTAGCTATTCTGTTGATTTTCATTCCTCCCTAAAAGCTTGTCGGTAAATGAAAAGTGATAGAATTAGGTACAGGATGTTCATGATAGGTAAGAGTTAGGTTTCCAAACACATCTTCAGTTAAGTCACAAATGAAAACAGTAAATAGCCTATCTTCAGTAACAGCCATCAATTTATTTAGAAAATTTCATTAGTGATTGAACAACCTTCCCATTATCATCACATTTTCAAAGTTGACCTATTGTTAAAATCACATATTGTTTGTTATCTTCCCTTGAAGAATGGCAAGTGACTGGCATTTTAGTCCAGTAATTAGCTATCACTTATACAAATGACGTCCTTATATAACTTTTAATTATAACAACCAGCTTTCCTGTGTACTTGAGGCATGAAGTGTGCATTCAAGCAATTAGGCAGACATTATCAAGTGACTTCCATTTTCCTTTTGAAGCTGAAAGATACAGAAAATATACTTTGTGGCACTTTTTACATTAAATAAAGCGGGAGTGTTATGTGAAGATAATTATATCTTTGTTCATAATTTTAAACTTGGTGTTTATCCTTCCTCTCACACATAACAAATAACACTAGATTCATTTACCAACTGTGCAGAACCCAGACAGCTGAAAAGTATGTGGATGAAGTCATCTTCAATGAATGTTTGCTGGAGTAATGATTGATAGAAGCCTAATTATTCTTATTATTCAGGTCAAATATTTAGTACTCTAAAAAGCCTGTATATCTTAAGTATTTTTGCAGTTTTTACAGCTCTCTGATTATCTACTTTTTTTTTTTTGTATTTAACATAAAATGTTTCCAGGACTCAACAGCTGGTACTTGCTGGCTGAAGGAATGAACAGGAAGACAATGTGTTCACAGGATTATGGAACAGGCTGAGAGCAGAATTTATGCAGAGTTTTATAAGCTTAGTCAGGCAGAAAATAGATTGGGGTGCAGAGAGGAAATAATGTGTCATTCAAGTCTCAGCTTACAGACACGGCTTCCGTAACATAGAAGGGGCCATGGACTAGGTTTGCTCCTGAGCTTTTAACTATTACCTTGAGGATCGAGTGAGGCAGCAGGAAGTAGACAGTGCTGTGATCTAGCTTCTGTAATTCGCCTGTCAAAAGCAATCAAATTGGAACTTCTCGCCTCCATCTTGTCCCCCCACATCCGCTTCTCCCAACCACACACACACACACACACACACACTTACTGGTTCACAACTTAGACATGTAGAAATTAGGAAAAATACTCAAACACCATAAAAACTGCACAATGCTAAAGAGAAATGGATCATCTTTAAGAATAAAGAGCACCCTCTAATCAGTATGACTGACCTCTGAAGTCTATTTAAAAAAAAAAAAAAGCACTGATTTCCAGCAAGCTCCCTGGCCACAGATCTCCACCTTCCTTTAATGAGCTCCCATATGTCACTTGTGATTCAGCTAAGTGCTCTAATATCCCCTAGATTGTACAGTGTACTTTATGCTCCTAAGTTGGACTACAACATAGTATATTTAGTTAGTTGGTTGGAGACAACAGTCATGTTTCTTTTACATCATTTTTTAATGCTTTAGCGGAGGTTCTGTCATCAACAGTCTTCACTCATTTGTTTCTTGTTCATGTTGATTCTGTTCTCTAACCAAAATTGTTGTCCTAGCCAAATCACTGTCTTAGCCAATGGTCTGATTGACACTATTTTGGGTCATGCTTACTGACAAGCTACTGTGACAACCTATTCAAAGGGACTCTCTCACTGATATTCTCAAGGCTCAGACACACCCGTCATTCCTTTAAGGCTGATTGACTCCCAAAAATCTAACAGAGTAACACAATGAAAGAGAAAAAAACTGACAGAAAAAATTTGAAAAGTAATTATATGTGCATTCTCCCTAAGAAGGAAATGATTTTAAATTTCTAGCATTGCCAATTTGTAATGACTTGATAGGTCCTGATATATCCCAAAGTGTGTAATCTCCCTTCTCCAACATGCAGAATTTATTTAATAGTATCACTACTATTTAGTTAGACAGCTACTCTTTCTACACTTGGCTCGGCCTCAGAAAAATAGGAATGCTGAAACTAGTTAGTGCTGACAAAATGAGTGAACAACCAACATACCTACTGTAGGAGGCAGTGAGGAATCAAGTGTCACCAGCTTGCTGCATTGAAATGTCTCTTCTGCAGTACTGGGCCAAGCAGCACGCTTAGGCATGTGTGGAAGATTAACATGGGCCACTCACAGGGGTCACTGGCATTTGTCCTTAGCAACCCTGTGTATATGTATTGTTTGCCAAATAAACACAGTCTAGAAAGGAGACACATTGTAGTGAAGTTGTTGATGATCTGCTGAATAATTTCAAATGCAATCTAGTTTGAAAAGGATTTTTTCCTATTGTCCCTAATCAACTGTGCACTCAAAATTACTTTCTACCTAACTCTTCAAAACAGAATAGCTCATTTCTTCACATTAATGATCACTTTTTAATTTTCATTATTCTTTGTGAGAATTTAAGCTATACAGTTAGGTCGTTAGTTTATCAGACTTCCTAAGGGAAATACCAGTTTTTATATGAATAAAATACCAACACTGCATTAAAAGTTTGAAATTGATGTGTCAGTTTTTTCTATTTGTTCATTTTTTTCTGTTAGCCTCAGAAGCATCTGCAGTCAAATCGCCTTTCTTTTGAAGGTGGTATGACCAATTCTACCTGAGAGTTTAGTTGAACATGAACTACTTAATGGCATCATTAGTACCAGAACTGAAAGAGAAAAAGAAAAAAAAGACTGTCATAACCTTGAGGTCTCCCTGATCATGAAGTCCTAGTGAAGTAGTGAACTCACTATTGTTTAATAATGGTGATATCTGTCCACAAGTAGGATAGGCAAACTGCATACATTGGAATTTTTCTAGTGAATATTGATATAAAATCAAGGACTAAAAATAGCCTACAGGGCATATAAGGCAAGTTACTTTTCAGAATTCCTCAACAAGACGTTTAGCTCCCCAGCAACACAGGATGATGTCTGTACGATACTACATTATGTATTATGCTGTTACTGTTCCTGACTGGATACAAGAGCCATGGCTGCCTGTAAACACAAGCTTGTTATCAGTAACATCTGAGTTAGAGTCCGGGGACCAAGGAAATCCAGGTCATGTACTTGCGACCTCATTTTGGAGGACTGGAAAGCAAATTGTTTCCAGCCTCTCTAAAACGTTTTGAGAAGAAAATGGGTTATGTCTCAACAAAGCTCACAAGAGACACAATTCTATGAAGGGAGGAAGGTGGTCCAGATGTTAGGCAAGCTGAAAGAAAATGGCTAAGTGGCAAGGGTATTCCCTAGGGGCAAATCAAGGCTTCAGTGATGAACTTCTCATCTAGCACCTGCTGTTTTCTCTGTCCCACGTGTTACCACATTGTCTCTGGTGACATCATTCAGTATATTTGGGGAGGTGCATCTCTCATATCTCAAATGTAACGCAGAGGTGAGCTTCCTGTTTCGTTACTCTGCTGCCTGGTAGGACATGCCTCTGGTCAGAATTGTCCTGCTGTCGATCTCTCAAGACACAGTGGTCAAACCAGCATTCACTTGATCCAACTAGAACCCAACCACAATTTTCAATTGGTGTTCCTCAATAAAACTGAGAGAGAAAAACCATCATCCTGCTGTAGATTTCAGACATTAAAGCCCACGAACACAACCAGAACTAAGCTAACTTATACAGAACTGCAAAGATGAGAGATGTGGAAAGACTGCAGCGGTGTTTGGGTCTGAAAGCCTATTCAACCACTGCCAGAACCATGCGTAGTTTGCTCACATGAGTCAATAAACTCCCTTTCATACTCTAGGCAGAACAAATTGGATTTCTTTCATCTCAGCAGCCTTCTGAAATGTATTATCCCTTTTCTGCCAAAACTGAAGAGATCCAAACTATCTTCTTGCATTTGAGAGGCTTCTTGTTTGAAAAAAAAAAAAAAAAACTCCTAAGGAGATGTAAATTTTTATTTTTCCAAGAGAGTGTGTGGGATTGAGTTGGAGATTTACTGGGCTTCTGGAATTCATGCTTCAGCAGGGCATGATCCTGATTCCTTATTTAAGAAAACAAGTGACAGAACTGGAAAAGGAATTCATTGTGCAATAGAGCTTTTTATTGTTAATACAAAAAGAACAGATTCCATGCATTTTATACATAGAATTTTTTTTTAAAGATTTGTTTTATTTTTATTGGAAAGGCGGATATACAGACAGGAGAGACAGAGAGGAAGATCTTCCGTCCGATGATTCACTCCCCAAGTGAGCGCAATGGCCGATGCTATGCCCATCCGAAGCCAGGAGCCTCTTCCAGGTCTCCCACGTGGGTGCAGGGTCCCAAAGCCTTGGGCCATCCTCGACTGCTTTCCCAGGGCACAAGCAGGGAGCTGGAAGGGAAGCGGGGCTGCCGGGATTAGAACTGGCGCCCATATGGGATCCCGGGCGTGAAAGGCGAGGACCTTAACCACTGCGCAACCACGCCGGGCCCCATAGAATTTTTTAAAGATTTATTTATTTTTATTGGAAAGGCAGATATACAGAGAGGAAAAGACACAGAGAGGAAGATCTTGCATCCATTGATTCACTGCATAAGTGGCTGCAACAGTCGGAGTGGAGCCAAGCCTATCCGAAGCCAGGAGCCAGGAGAGTCCTCTGGGTCTACCACAAAGGGGCAGGGTCGCAAGACTTTGGGCTGTCCTCGACTGCTTTCACAGGCCACAAGCAGGGAGCTGAATGGGAAGTGGAGCAGCCAGGACACAAACTGGCACCCATATGGGAGCTGGCTCATGCAAGACTTTAGGCACTAGGTTACCATCCCGGCGCTCACAGATAGAATTCTAAGACCATAACAATGCTGCCTCCCTCCCTTCTTTCCCTCTCCTTTTTTTTCCCCTTAATTCTTGCAATAACATACATTGTTTACTTTTTAATTGCAGGCTTAATACACCACTAATCGTAATGTTTAACAATTTAAAAATAGACTAGCTAAATATTTGCCTTTATAATTAACATACTGAGTTCCCTATCTTTTAGCAGTCATTTGACCTAACATTGAAGGTGTCATTTATGACACGTACATGACATATCAAAGTACCTGGGTTTCCTTCTCAGCTCTAGCTAATATATACCCTTCCTACTAAAGAGATGATAACTCAAAAATTGAGTCTCTGCCACCCAAGTGTGAGCCTTGATTTGAATTCCTGCCTCCTGGTTCCAACCTGATCATGTCCTAGATTCATCTCAACCCCTTCAGCCAGGCTGGAGCCAGGAGCCTAAAACCCCATCTAGGTCTCATGTCCCAAGGACTTGGACTATCTTCCACCACCTTCTCAAATGTATTAACATGGAGTTGGATCAGAAGTAATGCAACAGACATTTGAACTAGTGCTCATAGTGGATGCTAGTATCACAGATGGTGGCTTAACACGCTGTGCCACAATGCCAAACTGTCTTTCTTTCTGTCTCTTTTCCTTTTTTTCACCCCTCGTCTCTCTCTCTCTCTCTTTCCTGTCTCTCTTTCTACCTCCTTCTTTTCTTCCTCTTTCTCTACCTCATTCTTCCTCTGTGTCAAATATATATATATATACACACTTCTTAACATTTCCATCTTATAGCAGTAGGATGCTAACATCTTCATAGCAGTAAAGTAAGTGTCAAGGAGGTACGTGTTGCCATCATAGAGTTTTCAATCTGGATAAGAAGATAACAAGTACACTTGGATAAAGATATTTATAAATCAAAAACCAGGGCAATGCCTAAGCTATTATGTGAATGTGAGACCAGCACTACTCCAAGAGACTGGGAAATTTCTTCTGTAGTACTGAAAGAAGTAATATAAACATTTTCAGAGGTTCTGAACTCCTGAAGAATGAGTCTCAGGAAGCAACATTAACTGCAAGTTTACAGTCTATTCTATTTTGGAATTTCTGAGTTTGGCTTAAAGGGAACATTTAATTCTTTTCAGTGTCTTATTTTAAACAGATATTATGACTGTGATTATGTTCATGTTATAGATAACCTATTCTGTTCAGCTTTTAGATATTCTTAAATATGGGCTCACTGAAATGAATTCAAAGTACAACATTTAAAATAAGTACAAAACCAGTTTTTTTAAAAGCTTTTTTCAGGAACTGGTATTTATGAACATCAGGCCCTCGTGGCACCAATTTCTTTATGCAAGTGTGGTTGGATATACAAAGTAGCTGGCTAAGATTCTATACTCCAGTTTAAGTGTCGGAATTTGTTTGAAAAGCTTGCCTCTTTAAAATCTCTAGGAGTTTCTAACTTAATCTGAGTTTAATGAAGAACAACGGTACACCTTAGTGGGAGGAAAAGACCAGGGCATATGGTGTTGCTTTCTTCAGCCTAGCACCAGAAGACTCTGCCAGGCTGTATATATCATGTGAAAATACCATGCTGCACAAGTATTAAGTTGGACACCTGCTTTGAAATTCTAGCTTTGTAATAAATCACTGTGACCTTACACTTTTTAAGTCTCCAATCCACATCAGCAAAAACATAAACCTAAGTTTTTCATCCCTTGCTTGCCAAGATTATCCACATTATTTATTCTATAAATGCAACACAGAGTGAATGCTCTTTACTATTCATTTTCTTTCATCCCATTCCTGAATTTTAGCTTCTGCACCTTTTAAGTAGGAAGTGAAGAAAATTTTTCAGGAAGCAAAGATACATTAGGAGTTCCCATGTCAGTGAAATAGGACAAGCTGACATCCCATGCAGAACCAAAGGACAGCCTTGTCCGGGTGGGAACCACAGACGTGGGCAAGCCCACCAGCTTTTGATCACAGGTATTTATACAACGTTAGTCTGTGCGAAGAATCCATCACAGCTCTCAAAAGTTGGAACTTTAATTAGACTGCTGTATTCCTATTCTACAAGTTTGTGCTCTCTCATACAAAGGAAGAAAGAAATACTGAACAAAACAGCAAATTGATGAGCATGAAATCAAGGCAAGTTGTGCAAATTACTTGTGGTCCACAAGCATTTTCTGCAAAGGTTGAGAAAGTAAATGTTTTCAGCGTTGCATATGATACCATTTCCTTCTTTCTTTAAAGATAGTTATGTATTTATTTATATTTATTTATTTAAAGTCAGAATTGAAAAGAAAGGACTGGATGGAGATATTACCATCTGCCAGTGCACTGCCCAAATGACCACAATGGTTAGGGCTGTGCCAAATTGAAGCCAAAGCCAGGAACTTTTTCCAGGTCTTCCATGAGGGTGCATAGACCCAAGGTCATGATCCATCTTCTGTTGCTGTTTCAGGGCTATTAACAGGGAATTGGATGGATAGAGGAGAAGAGGAACTCTAAATTGGTGCTCAAAAGCCAGTGCTGCGGGTGATGCCTTATCCCTATAGGCCACAGCACCAGCCAAGATCATCCCATTTCTGTCACAGCTCTGCCTACTCCAGTGTTCCAACACAAAATAGACATGGACAGTAGATAATGAAATGAAATGGCAGTGACTGTCTTCCATAAAATCTTTTGCATGCAATGCAAGATGGTAGCCTTCATTTGATCCCCCAGGATGAGGTGGTGAGATTCATCAAGCTGAGCATGCTGCGTATATGTGCCTTCATTGCAGAGACCTTCACGTAGGGTTGATGTCTGGCTCCCGAGTTAATGAACCTGTCATATAACTTCACTACTCATGTTTGTTTCCCAACATCCTGTTTCCATTGCTAGCTAGCATTTCTGGTTGATATATGCTCACCATGTATACACATAACTTCAATTATATTCCAGTTTAGGCCTTAGCCTGAGTGAAGACCATTCTGCATGTTTGAAATATAGCTTTTGAACAGCTATCATTTAAATATTTATTTCATTGAATATAATTTATATGGCTATTCTTGGATTGTTTGTATTATAATTCATCTTTTGAAAAATGGTCTTTTTTTATTTCCTATGGCCACTCAAGCTTCCTTTAGATCTCTTACTCACCTTACATTGTACCACTATTTAGAAATATATGTATTGGAAGATTTCGTATTCAGACATGAAAACAGAAGTGAGGATGTAGAAAGAAAAAGAGAATAAATGTGAATTCAGTATTAGCTATGGGCTTTCGAATTTGTATGTTTCTTATTAATGTCAATCCTCTACCAAACCTGTGATGTTACTCAAATTGGGAGGATGCTAAAACTACAGCAAAGTTAACTGATTTTTCTAAAGTTACATGGCTAAAACAGTTGTGATGCCAGATATGCCTTGCTCTGAAATCATTGCTCACACTTTGATTCAATGCTGGCTTTCACCGTGGTCACAGGGTCCCTGACATGAGACCTTTTAGGGATTTCATCAGGGTGAAAAGCTGATTTATCCCACCATTGCAGCTTATTTGAATGGCAACTCCTCTGATGATCTTCGGATTTCCATGTAGCCATTTTAAGTAGTTCATTCTCCTTCTATTAAATCTTTCAGAGGAAAAAAAAAAAAAAAAGAGAGAGAGAAGGGATTCAGCCCAAGTACATTTTTCAGTGTAAGCCTTTAATAATATAATAATATTGAAGTCTCTTAATAAAGACGTTTAGAATTCAGTTAGTAGTTACGACAGTAGTTTTTGGAGCCTGGAACATTCCTAAGAGTTCTGACATTATACCATGTAAACACGCTATATCCCCGGGAAGGCTGGCATTGCCTTTTGTTATATTTGTATTGCTCAGTGACTCTGAAAAGTTAACTTTGGAGAAAATAATTTTATAGTTTGATTACTAAAGTTGCTTACTAAATGTACTACACTTGCAAAACTTACTAAAACAAACCATTGCCTATGTTTAGTTTTGAATTTTATTTTAATCCATCCTTATATTCTTTATAAAATGAAGTGACAGATAAGTTAAGAAACTTCAGGTAGATCTGAAAAGTGGAGAAGACTAAGACCTGCTTCGACACTCTGCTGCTTGAACATGCGCTTTCATTCCATATACAAGGCCCAGGGCAGTTTCCTTCCTGCGATCAGCAGATTGATGAAGGCAGTATATCATTTTGTAGATGAGATTTTATTCTTTCCCTTGTGCAAAATTTATAGATTGCTCTGTGGATCAGCCTTTATGTATTAGTGTTCAGATCAATTGAGGCTTTCATTTTTAAGAAAAATTGCAAGCATCTCAGTTTTTTTGTTTTTTGTTTTTTGATATGAAAAAATGTCAAAGGTCTAAAGTTTTGGGATAGGCTTTTGTTTCATTGTTGTCAAATTTTGGACAAGTTCAACGAAGAGGAATGGTCGGATCTTATCAACAGAGTTGAGTACATATGCACAATGGAAAAGGGACAGGAAATAAGGACTCACAGGAATGAAATACAGTACTTAAACATAGCTTTGTTTTCAGTACAAAGTGAATGGACATGTGACAGCCCTCTGAATATATAGACAAACAATAAATGTTCAGATTTTATACCTAGATTCTTTCTCCAAGCTACTTATTCTCTCTTCCTGCCATATAACTTCCACATATCTCCCCAGCTTCTTCTACTATTAACATCTATCAATCCACCTAACAATTCCCTGTTAATACATTAGTATTAACTGAAGTCCACTCGGATCCCCTTAGTTTTCACTTACTGTCCTTTTTCTGTCCCAGAATCCCATTCAATATTCCATATCAGACTGACTAGCATGTGTGCTTAGGTATCTCTTAGTTCTAACAGTTAGATTCTTCAAAACAAAATAATCATTATCTCCATTTTGTCTCCCTACCTTCATTTGCTTCTTTTAGTTGAATTGCATCAGCTGTTTTACATTCTATTTAGAAGAGCATTACTTATTTATTCCATTGTTTAGAAAGTATCTTTGAAATCTTATTTTCCATACAAATATCCAAGAATTTTTCAATTTTCAGAAAACACAAGCAACGAGGGCAGTCCTAGCCAGAGGCCAATGATAATTTATGATTAATTTATTGGGACTTTGGCAGAAGGGAAATATATTTTTAGTAAGTCAACTAGAACTTTTAAATCTTACTCAACAGAAAAATAATCTAGTTAAGTTTAAAGAGAGATAGTCACATTGGGCGATTGTCTGTGGTTACATGGAAAAAAAAAACTTAAGAATGTTAACATTTAAACCGGCACCATTAATCTTCAAACACCCAACCTCCTTTAGTAGGGTAAGAACAAATTCACATATCCTCAGTGCTTCTTGCTTAAGCTGTTCAACAGATTTATTATTAAAATAGGTATGAAATTAGTTTTAAAAGGACCAAGAATCCCAGCATCGTCTATGTCTAATTTAATAAAACCCTGACAGATTTTGAATGAAGAATCCTAGAAAAGTGGAGCTGCTGGCTACTGCAAGCATGGGTTTGTAAGAATCCCTGCTAGCCATTGTCTCCCCAGAGCCATCCAACATCATTCAGAGTGGGAAACCAGTGCTCTGCTGTGCTTAGCAAATGTTGGGTAAATACACACACATTTTTCTCTCAACTCAGAGATCCTCTGCATAAAAGTTGTAAGGAAACATCTTTATTGTTGCATAAATATAAGGCCAAAAGGTGTTGTATATCACAGGAAATTGCTAAAGTTTGTAAACATAGAAAGAAATAGGTGTTTCCAACACAGATAGTAACCAGGCCCAAAAAGTAGATTTGACAACACTATTGGTCACATGTAGACAGGTTTCTCCAAAAAAACACATGAGAAATGAAATACAAATATGTTAGTTTTGGTGGAAGAAATCATTAGATACATGAAAGATCATACTAATTTTATCAGTTTTGAGAGACATCCATTTATGGTTTATTGTTTTTTATTTGTTTATATAAAGAGAACAGACTTCATGTACTTCATTTATAGAGATCTAAGCACTAGGAATATGGGATCCCCTGAAGTTAGTACCCTCCCATTCAAACTGAGGAGAAGTATGCTTTCTGCTTTGATATTTATATTTCAAAGAGAGGGTTCTTGGGTCTTTGAGAAAGAAATTTCTAGATAACAACATTTATAAAAGTTAATTTCATTTCTAAAAAGATGTATTTTAAAAAGAGAAAGATTTCTGAATTACATATTCAGACAAAAGGGGAGAGAAATTGCATTAAGCCTTCTGTTTTTCACTACAAATATCCTTGTGCAAGCCAAATATTTCCCTTCTTAACACACAATCACATTCACTGAGGGCCTAAACACATGCCAGACTCTGTGCTAGGCACTATGACTGTAAATATCCAATGATAATCCCAAAAGCTCCTATCCCCCACTCGAGGTCCTGTTGCCTGCATCGCCACATCAAGCCTCTCACAGGTCCTTAGAGGTTCCTCATGTAAAATATTCTGCGACTATTTCTGCTGGCTGCAGTTATCTTCTGCTAATGATAATTGTTAGCATGGATTCCATGATTTTGCTATTTCATGTCCTGCATTGCTGACTCTCACAGTAACCCTGTCATGTGGGTAGTATTTCTGTCCTGATCTTACAGATAATTCTGGAAAATTGAATAGATTTCTCTAAGACACAAAAACCAGTGGATAGTGGAGGGCAGGGCTGTGATATGAACTCAGTTTGATTTGCCTGCAGGGTCTGATCCCTGCAGCCACTGCGTATGAGTTAAGTCAGGAGAAGGCCAACTTAGGCACTGACTCAGCTCTTATAGATCCTTCTTGAGAAAGAAAAACAAACTACCTTGGATAATACCCCACATTTGTAATACACTTAAACAATCAAGTAACTTTAGTGCTTGGTTTCATTTGATCCTCACAACAACCTTGGAACACCAGTAGGACAAGTATTTAAAACCCAAATTAAATATTAGAAACCCAAGATTATAAGGGTTAACCAATGTGATCTCAGCTAGTGAGTGGAAAGGCTGGGAGTCCATTCCAAGGTTCCTAACAATTAGTTCTTTTCAACTGCAATTAAAAATGCAGATTTCTAACAGCTGTAAAAGATTCAGGATTCATTCATGGTCCATTCCTGTGTCCCAAAGGACAAGCTGCAATAAGTCAGTTCTGTCAATTCTGAGACTATATAATACATACTTAAGCATGCTGTTGTTTTCTTTCATGTGACTTGTAACTAAAATTCCGTTTGCTCAATATTCCCCGTGGCTAAAGAGTAATGTTGAAGATTTTTTCAAGCTTATTTCTATTGTGCTTTCTGGACAATTTTGTACACTACTTACTCCAAATTGGGCCCTATTTTGTAGATTTTATTCGGATAAAACTAATGGAGCATTCCCCAAAGTGAATGTAATCAATCCCATTGTTTGATTCAATGGGTTATTACAGGTTGGAGAATTGTTATAGTAGAGGCACTTTAGAAAATCAGATAGGACTGACTCTAGTCAATTTGCATACCACACACTCCAGCAAATAGTCACGGAGTTTCATGCAGAGATAGAGCAGTCGTTGAAAGAGACCACCTGGACAGCTATCCTAACCTAAGAGAGAACAGGCAGGGGAGGGGAGGGAGAAGAGATGCTTAAACAAGACTGTCTTCAGAAATAAAAGAAGGGAAAATAACCTTCTGACTATCTTTACTCTTTCAAAAGTTATTCACAATCAGAACCGTGTCATGATACATCTGTTGTATACATCTCTTGTGGTTGGCCTTGTATGTGGCGTTTGGCTTTACTATGAGTGTAAGTTCTTCCGGCAAAGCTGAATGCCTCTTTGTAGGAAGTTTGGGAATGATTCGAAAACTCTCTGAGCTGAGCAGCAGAAATTGTGATTGTAATCTGAATCCACCATTCCTTTTCCTCATATCTTGGGCAAATCAGCCAGTTCTGCATCCTCTGCATCCTTGGCTGTACAAGTTTGGGTGAGATATTGTCTATACACTGGCACATCCTTGGAAAGGGGACAATTTGTGTAAAACAATTTGTGGACTTGATTACTGCCAGATTGGGTGTAATGGCCATGGATGGACCATACCAATTGAGCCAAATGAGAGCTGAATGTCAAGAGAGAAAGAGTAAAGCTGCCCATCTCAGCATGCAGATTCATCTCCATTATTAAAGGATAAGTATGTTCGTGAATGCTGCAGATGGTGGATGATTATTGCCATCTTTTCAAGGAAAACTGCTGTGGCCCACATTCCAGTAATACCAAGTAGACCTGCTGGCCTGAAGTCTCTTCCAGCGATGTTTGCCTACTGTACATACAAAAGGGTAAGAAAAGGAGGCTGCAAAAGAAGATGGTAAACTTTGTTAACAAACCAACTAAGCTTATAGACATGATTCAGGATCTTCAGGATAACCCTTAGAAGTCATTAATATAAGCTATATTTGCAGGAATTTGAACTTGGAGTGATTCAAAAGCTTAGCATGGTAGAACTCAAAAGCTAGAACACACAAAAATAATAGCACACACATAATACTCTAGGTAACTTCCCCCTACCAGCCAAATTCGTACACGTGTAGCCAATTGTATATGCAGAAAATGTCACAGCCTTTCAATCGTAACTTATTTTTTCCTACTAGGCACTTCTCACGAAGATCCCTCCCCTTTTTTAGAGTATCACGTAGAGGTACAGAACATTACCTATGACCCTGAGGCCCAGGGACAAAGGACAGTCATTATATGCCCACTTCCTTTGTCACTGTTTTTGCTTTAAAATTTCTCTTTTCATCTACGGCAGTGCATTAAAACCTCTCTGATTTTGTATAATATTCCTCATGTTGTTGGGAAATATTCTTAGTGGGTCAAAGGCAAGCTTGTGCCACTGCTGGGAGCTGTGTCAGCAGCGAGACAGCCATGCAACCCCATGAAAAGTAACTGCCGCTTTGAGAAACTATTGCTATTTGCAAGGCTCGTTTCAAAAAGATCACTTTCAGAGTGTCGTTTTTGGTAGAAATGGATGCAGTCATCATTTTTAGGGGCTTTGCTGGACTCTGGCAGCTGGAGCTCTTTTTTTCTCATCGCCTACAACCCACAGACCCTCACGCAAAGCCGGAGGCAAAAATGTCACAGTCCCTAAAATAAAACTGGACTGAGTGGCTATATATTGTAAGGCACTTTTATGGAGGGAAGAAGCTCTTTGTAAAGGAAAAATAAGATTATAGGAGTTCAAATAAAAACTAACCAGACGTGAAGATATGGCTGTTTTTCCTTAAGGAAGGAATAAGAATTAAAACCATTTGTACAGGACCAATAAGTATGCATTCCCTTTGTAAATTGCCCTATTTAATCCTCCAGTTCTATTCTTCAGGTCTTGCTCAAAACCAGCTCTCCTTAGAGCCTTCTCCCATTTTCATCTGAGTGCTTCTTTGTCGGGAGCCTCTTTCCTTTTGTCTTCTCCACTGAGTCAATAAAATCCTTCAAGAAGGAATTCACACTTTTATTAATTTGTATGTTTATTAAACAAGGATGTGTTAACAGTCCCTTAGGAACAAAGAACCATCTAAGTATTAAGAATATAAGTATTGCTAAGGGAAGTAATTGCACATCCATTGCTGAAGTATCTTACAGTTAAATATAGAAATTAGGGCAGGCAAGTATTTATAAAAATATCAAACATAGCCATAGGTTGTATATTGGATTCACTTTTATACCCTTCTAGATAATTTGACTCTTTTTCAAATGAGAAAATATTAATTCTACTATTAAACAATAGTGAGGGCCTTGGGAAAACAGTGATTAAAATCTGGTGATTTTTTTAAATTTTTTTAAATCAGTAAATCGTTTTAATTTTTAAATCAGTGAAGAAGTATGACTTGCTAGGAGAGCTGTGACTCTCACTAGCCCAGGTCAGTTACACCTGTCAGCCTTAGCCCTGAATAAATTTTATTGGTTCTCTTTCCTCTTTTGCATGGTGCAACTTAAGCATTAAGGGCAATTCTAGAGAGACAGCCAGATGGAGTATAAAATGAATAACTTTCAAATCAGAAAATTTGATATATATAAAAATATAGTAATGTTAGTCTCTGGTAAGTGCTGCTTGAGGATACAGGTATTAAATGCTTCGGGAAACAGCAGATCTGACACTCTGCAGCATAAAGTGTGTGGAGTAGATGTACTTACGAGAGAATGAGACTAGGACAAACACACCTGACTAGCACAGCCAAAGCGATCCAAAGCAGTAAGACAGAGCATGGACCGTCTGGTGCTCCTTAGATTTCAGAGAGAGTTGTGTGCCTGCCAGGTAACATCTTGATAATAAATAATAAAATGCCATCTGCATTCTCTGGTGTGTGTCTTTAGACATTTACTCTGGCTAGTTCTTTCTCCTTCGAGTGCTTTTCTTCCAAAGGCTGCATAATTCCGCAATGTCTGTGTTCTCTTCCCATTTCCATGACTTAGTAATTTGTCATCTAGAACATCCTGACCCAGTCCTGAATGTCAGTATTCCTAAGGGTGCAATTCTTGGCTCTGCATCTAAACAACAACAAAAAAAAAATCACCACCTGAAATTGTACTGTCACCCTTGACCTCTACATTCAGTCCTATCAACATGATTATCAAATCTCCATCATCAGTTTGGCCATATCTCTCCCAGCCCTCCAAATTCCACTGCCATTTTACTGAATCTTTAAACACTCTGCAACTGGATATTTCAGCATTACATTAAACCCATCCATCTGCTTTTCCCTCACATTACTCACTCCACTGAGAGATTCAGCAGCAGCAGTCTGCCACTACAAGAGATTCCAAGGCTTATGACCCTCCTTCCACCAGGTGAGGTCCCTCACCAAATTCCATTCTCATTCTTGCTGTCTTCTAAATGTATCATATCAAACATCTTTGCTTCTTCCTTATTGCTATATCTGTACCTAGTTACTAGAGTTCTTTTATAATGCCTCTGGCAGTATGAACAATCTACAGTATATTTTATTGAGTCAAAGTAGCCAGGCACTAAAAGGGTGTATGAACACTGTCACTGCATTGCCTGTCTGCCTCATTCAGCCTTTGACATTTCAGGAGCTGTCGTTTGAATAGGTTAGTTATCCTTGGTACTAGTTCTACCATCCTCTCCTAACCAGTCAATACTTTTTAATGTGACTGTGTTGCTTTGAAATACATATTTAATAACCCTAACCCACTTACAGTTATTCGATAACATGAGGTTGTTCAATAAAAGCATAATGGAAGTGACAAATGTGAATTTACATGTAATTTAAGATTTTTTGTTCGCAACATACAGAATATAAAAAGAAATACTGAAATTAATCTTCATAGAAATATTACAGTTTTAACCAGAGTGTTCCACATGTGACCATTCTGATGTGAGTGATTAATAATTAAATTTTATAATAAAATGGTTTATATGTTGCTTTTGAAATTACTGGACTCAATTCAAAACTAGCCATATGTAGCCAGTGCTGGCTAAATTCAACAAGAAAATCTTAACTGTGTCTTGTGCTTCTCATTTCCATTTTCTATTACTGCTTTTGCCTTTATCTCTCTATTTTTCAATGTAATTAAACTTAAATATTGATTTTCCTAAGAAACATTCCCTGGTTACCACAGGGCCATGATCTCATCTCAGCAGGTACCAAGTACTATCACAATTAATACATGAGACAAACACTCAAACCAGGTTGCTAGTGTAGACAGAGTAGACACAGTAAATAGTTGTTGCTGAAGTAATGATAAAATGGTTTTATTATATTGTAGATGAATAAAAATGTTTTAAGCAACCATAATTTACCAGTTGCCTACAATAGCATATATACTTTTCTAACCTCATTGTGAGTTTAACTTTACAGAATTTTGAAAAGATTTATTTTCTAAATGTAACACTTCTTGTTTTAGAAGGAGAAACATCAGAAGAAAAGGTAGCTCACATTAAATGGAAAGACAAGTGAAAATTGTGTAATTTTTACTTTGTAATTTATCTGTATATGCAGTGATGAGAATATTGATATCTGAAATAGAGTGAGTCTAATAGTATTAAGGAAAATAAAATTTAGTGAGCTCCAACAAATATTGTCTGATTACATTATCAGTATGGAGGAATTCTCAGAAACATATTTAGAAGATTTGATTTAAAAAAAGCATATTGGAAAAAGCAATTTGATAAGTGGTCGGCAGCACGAATTTGTGGTAAGGAGGTTTTGCACAATTACTCTGTGGATGCGTTTAAAGACTGAGTAAGGACTTTGTTAGAGAATGGCAGATGCAATGCTAGGTTATATGTTTGCATACACAAGAAACCCTAGATGTAATTCCACACAAAGAATTACAGATTAAAGTAATGAGTCCTGGTGTAGGGGGAAACAGCTGAATGAAGCTAATAATTTCCTATATCACGGGGGACTGGTGTAAAAGTTACTACTACTTGATTTTAGATGGAAACAGTTAACAAGCCACATGGTGGTTAGTTTCAAGGAAGATTCCCAATACCATATTACAAAAATGTAGGTGAAGTGTAACACATCAGATATTATTAAATTGGAAAATAAGTGTCATCTGTAATCTGGTACCCCCAAATTATAAACTTCACCATCACCAAGCATATTATAGGACTATGCATTTAGTCCTACAACCTTTACCATCTCCATGATATGTCATAGTACTTTCAAGATGTATTCTAATTTTATTAACACCTCTTGAAACTTGAAAATTTCATGGTACGAATGCATAGTCGAGTAGCTGGCATTAGCAAAAACTGGTTGAAAGCCCCATATCAAACTTATATCGCATTCTTCCTGTAAGACTAACACTGGGCAAGCATCACAGCATGGACAGTTAAGCTGCTGCTTGGAAAATCCACATCTTTTATTTGCCTGCTTGGAACTGATTCCTGCCTTGCTTCTGACGCACCTGGGAGGCACACATGCTCGCCCAAATACCTGAGTTCCCACCATCTACATGGGAGTCCTGGATGGATATCCAGGCTCCCAGCCTCAGCCTAACTCAACCCTGGCCACCTCTGCCTCTCTCTCTCTTCTTCTCTCTCTCTGTATGTGTGTGTATGTCTCTTTCTCTTTCCCCCTCTTCCTTTCCACCTAGCTTTCCCCTCCTCTCCTTTCTTCCACCTCTTTCTCTGTTACTCGGCCTTATTTTAAAATAACAGACTGACACTAAAGTCCAGAATATGCAATACTTACAAGACTCATCATTAAAAAATTACTACTGTGATCAGTAGTCTTAATATGTTTGAATGATTACAAACAAAATTAAGCATCATAATGAGTATATATGCATTTTAAAGATTTGTTCCTCACATAAGAGCTACTGTCAAATGGGTAAAAACTTAACCTGAAAATATATGGGTTGAATATCTATTCATGCTACTGATAAATAAAGGTACTGTTAGTTTAAACGTAAACGAAGAACGCCATGTAGGGAAACAAATTCTTTATTGACTGAAAGTTACACTTTGGTAAATCCAACTGGAAAAGTGAAAGAGACAGGTAGTAAATGGGTTGGACAAAACTCAGGATAAGCACTAATGTTGTGCAGATAAGCTAAGGTACAGTGAAGTAATAATGCGAAGAGTTTTACAAGTGCCAGAGCCAAGGGTAGAGCCTGGAATATCCAGTCAAGGGGAAAAGCTATAAATGAGACAAAGACATAGTCGTTCAAGCCGTTTAGGCTCAAGAAGGCAAACAGAAGCTCAGGAGTCAAAATTCTGGAGGGGTAGATTCCCCCCAAGAAAGTCAATTGAAGCTTGATTTGGGAGAGCAGAGTGGGGGCTTGCTAAGACTGGATTACATGAGTAGAGGAAGCCGGCCTAAATAAAGGAATTTTGAGGCAGAGGGCAGGCTAAGACAAAAGAAAAAAAAATCTATTAAAAACATATGTTAGTTATACCTTTTGTTAAAATAAGGCAGTTTGTTCTTCACAAATTCTGTTCCCAAAGAAAGCTACTGAACCTGTAAATGTTTTTTTCAGTACTGAAATCAAAGCAGGAGACTGGAAAATGCTCAAAGATAAGCAGAAACCAAAATTATTTCTTTTTTGTTTTAGGCTGATTCTTAGCACAAATTCTTGGGAAATGTTAAAGTCATCATTAGCCTACTTAATCAAATCTTTGCATTAACAGTTTAAAACACTAAATACACATAACGTTATTACATGTAGCTCTAGAAATAATTGCTAAAGTAGATAACTAGGCAAATATCAGATATGAAAAGGATCAAGGAAAATGCCTGTTGTAAAAATAAAATTCATAAGCAAATTTCAAACATGTTTGTACTAAAACCAACTGATGCTTAAGTTGTAACATATTTGAGCAAAACCCAGTTTGAGGCACTAACAAAGATGAGATATCACTTTGGGGAAAAAAAAAAAAAAACGAAAAAGAAAAACTCATCCGTGGCCCAGTGCAGCAGCCTAGTGGCTAAAGTCCTCTCTGCATGCGCCAGAATCCCATTTGAGTGCCAATTCATATCCTGACACTCCACTTCCCTTCCAGCTCCTTGCCTGTGGCCTGGGAAAGCAATACAGGTTGGCCCAAAGCCTTGGGACCCTGCACCCATGTGTGAGACCCAGAAGAGGCTTTTGACTCCTGGCTTTGGATTGGCTCAGCTCTAGCCATTGTGGCCACTTGGAGAGTGAACCAGCAGATGCAAGAACGTTTTCTCTGTCTCTCCTTTCTTTAATTCTGCCTTTCCAATTTAAAAAAATCTGGATTAAGGCCCTGACTCCACTCTGCCACTATCATCATGTGGCAGGAAGAGTCTGGGCAGTGTTCAGCCATGGGGTTGGTGCAAAAGAAGCCTCCTGAAGTGTGGTGGCTGTCGGGGGGTGCTCCAGCCAGGCCGGACCCAATGCTGGGGATTCAGGCCAAAGTCACTGCTATGAGGCAGTGACCAAGTCTTAGGCTTTTGGCGGCCAGCGCACCAAGTGCTGCCAGGCTGTGCCTGCTGGCTGCCTGTTGGCAGGCTCTGGGGTTTTTAGGATAGGTCATTGCTGCCTAGGGACATCCATGGAGAAGGCTAGTGTGAGTGTAGGTAAGGGATGGATTCTTGGTGATTTCCAGCAATGGGGTCATGGAATTTTCTGGTAAGCATGGGGACTGAGACATGGTGGTTTGGATGGGAGAGTCCATAAGATCTATTTGGGCCAGACTGATTCACCAGCCCAATTAGGAATGCTGAGATGGGCTGTTAGCATAGAACATCACTGACTGCCACACCCAGTCCACAAGAAAGCTATGGTTGGGGCCTGTCTGGCAGGACTAGGTACCAGCACCAGAATGAGTGATGGAATGGAGGATGGGTCACACTTGGTAAGGTCAAGACACTAACCAGCATGCGAGAGAACCAGGTCTCAGGGTAGATTCTGAGGGGGAAGTGTGGGTCCAACCCTGTGAGCTGCAATGGTAATGGGCTGAGCTAGGTGTCACTTATGGATAAAGGAACTTACAACAGTCTGGACAGGTCAAGGCAGCAGCATCTGAATGTGCATCCTTAAACAGGATGTGGGAAGGGCCAAGCTGCAACTGGAACGCGGCAGACTGGGCAGGGCTGAGCAAACCTCAACTCACAAGTAAGAACAGAAATCAGAATGGAGCACATGCCAAACTAAGCTCTTACACCAACTGGTTTGCATGAGCCAGGGATACTAGGCCACAGCATCAAAGGCAAACGCTGAGACAGGTGAGGGGCTAAGCCAACTGAGTCAGAGCAACCACTGGCATGTGCCTAATCTAGGGCTGGGAATAGACTCAGTTGGAGAGCTGTGAGAGTACACCCTTGCTGGGTTGGGGTTCCCATGGGAGAGTGCAAGGGCCAGAGTGGGGGCTGTGATCTTGTCTGCATATAGCTGCAATCTCCCTTGGCACAATTGTGAACTGGGGCTGGGTACACCAAACTGGGCTAGACACCAGCACCATCTGGTGCTCTGGAGAACCTGGACAGACTAGACAGGGTCTCTGCCCCTACAGAGCCATGTGTGAGCAGTGTTTTGGTATGGACAAGCCTTGGATGGGCTGAAACATCCAACAGATAGAACTGGATTTGATTGAAGGCCGGCAAGGAGGGGCCACTGTTCCTGCCAAGACAAGAGGTGTACTAAATATGGCTGGTCCATGTACCAACCAGTATGCACAGGATCTGACCTAGGGAGAGGTTCTGATGAAGGATCTTAGGAGGCTCATCTGTCAGGACACAGCCCCTGCAGGTGAATGTAGAAACCACAGTGGGGAGCAACCCAGACAAGGCTAGAGAAAGATACCCACTGACATACATTTGGCATAGGTCAGGGGCAGACCAGGCTGAACCAGTTCACATTACCTGCTGGCGAATCCAAGCACCAGAATAGAGTGTGGGTGGGTCCAAGTTCAGTCCCAACATAATCGAGTGCACATTACAGAATGCCAAGGTGAAGTTATCCATACAAGATGTAGCTTCATTGCCCAAACAGTACATGTGCAAACCAAGGAGGGAGAGGGCAAACCCAGTAGGGGGAATGTGGGCTCCCCTGCTGGATAGTCACTCCTACTGGAGAGCGTGAGTTGGGATGGGGCAGACCAGACCAGGCAGGGCTACAACACCTGTGGACCTCATGTGAGCTAGATCAGGGAAAAGCCAAGTTGGGCTATCTGGTGCAAGCAAAAATTAGAGTGGCAGGTGGTTGGTTGGGCTTTGCCATAGCATCAGCTGGCAAAGGCTGGCACTAGGGGCTAAATCTGTCTGTCAAGTCAAACTCCAGAACCTCCTGCAGAGTGCATAACCAGAGAGTGGGGGTGGCCTAGAAGGAAAATAGTGGGCACCTCCCTCTTGAGTTACCTCTACCCTTGGATAGCATGAAAACAAGGATAGGGGCAAGGGTGGCTAGATAGAAAGGTACCCGCCAGAATGTGTGTGTGCTGGACAGTAGGGTTGGTTGGGTTGAACTAGGCTTCAATGCCCATTGACATTTATGAGAGGTAAATGGGATGTGGGACAGACTGAACAAGTCTGCGATGCATAGTGGCAAGCATGGGAACCAAGGTAGGGGGCAGGCCTGGTGGGGTTTGTTTGTTTTTTCTAAAGATTTTTATTTTATTTTTATTGGTAAGGCAGATATACAGAGAGGAGAGACAGAGAGGAAGGTCTTCCTTCCGATGATTCACTCCCCAAGTGAGCGCAACTGCCGATGCTATGCTGATCCGAAGCCAGGAGCCTCTTCCAGGTCTCCCACGCGGGTGCAGGGTCCCAAAGCTCTGGGCAGTCCTCGACTGCTTTCCTGAGCCACAGGCAGGAAGCTGGATGGGAAGCAGCGCTGCCGGGATTAGAACCGGTGCTCATATGGAAACCCCGGGCGTGCAAGGTGAGGGCCTTAGCCACTGCACCATCGCGCCGGGCCCTGGTGGGGATTTTGGGGAGTTGCCCCAACTAAGCTGCAGCTTCCACTGGTTTGTGTGAAGGCTGTGTATGAAGTGGGCAGGATCAGGCTGGACTGCAACACCCATAGACAGGGCTGGAAAGAGAACTGATCCAGTAATTGCAATGACCAGCATGTGCATGAGCCAATTGGGGCGACAGACGGTGCCTGACCCCATACCTGGCAAGCACACACAAGAATCAGGTCTGGGATCACCTCAGACGAAGTTTCTTTGGAGATCCCTCCAATTAAACTGCTGTTCTAGGAACCTCAACCATGAAGAGACTATGTCAGCCAGTGGATTCTGAAGAGATTTCATCATGCTTGGAACGGTGAGATTGGCAGCAATTCAGAACTGTTGAACTATCAAAACTGCTTGAGCAGGACCCTTGGAGCATGCCCCACATTAGGGACCTGGGATGAGTGGGAGGCTGGGTGGGGCTTTTCCCTCTGTTTCTCCCCTTACTCCAGACACAGGTGAAAAAAAAAATGATATTAGTGTGGAAACAATGGTCTTATCCACTTTTTTGTAGCCCTCGACACTTTGTACCCTAATCAACTATATAAGATTATAAAAAATAAAAATATTAAGGAGAAGAAAGAAAGAGACAAAGAGACAAAGAAACAAAGACAAATTAACAAAAACAACAAAAAAACCCTTGACCTTGCCAGCATGTTACATAATTACATAGTGGGTTAAGTAGGTGTGTCCAATGCGAGCATTCCATATGGACGTTGATTTGAGTATTAGCTGCTCCTCCTCAGACCAGCTCTCTGTAACCTAGAAAGCAACAAAGAAGGACCAAGTGCTTTGGCCCCTTTACCTCTGTGGGAGACCTGGAGAAAGCTATTGGCTCCTGATTTTGGTCTGGTCTGTCCCGAATCATTGCAACTATCTGTTAAGTGAACCAGCGGACAGAAGATCTTTATTTCTGTGTCTCTCCCTCGCTCTCTGGAACTCTGACTTTCAAGTAAATAAATCAACCTAATTTATAATGACAAAAGAAAAGAAGCATAAAAAAAGCCTGTAACAGGGAAATAAATTATGTTAACATTGAAGAAAGAGCAAAGGTAAAATTTATAATGAAGTTTGGATGAAACAATAGTGATATAGCTAATATCTTAAGAAAATTTGGGAAGGGACTGTTCTTCCTAAAAATTCACGTTTTACAGATGGATAACTCATTGTAAGTTACAAGATGATGTTAAATTTGAATCTCTCCATCACAGGCCATCCACATCACTGTGAGGAAAATATTGCTGAAGAGGACAGAGTATTAGCAACAAAACATGATATCCAATCCTATAGACAGCTGAATTGGTTCAGCTTACACAGTTCTGAATGAAAAATTAAAGTGGAGCAACCTTTCCTGCTCAGTGGATATAAAAACGATTGCAGCCATATCAGAAAAGGAGCAATTGAGATATTAATTAAAACAAATTTAAAAAACACTTTTCAACATATCTGATAACCTAAGAAATATATATTCAAACAATTTAAGGCATATACTTTAAAACGTCATCTATTTTCATTTTATTTGAAAGTCAAAGAGACCAAGAGTGATGTCCCATTCCCTAGTTTACTTCCCACATGCCCAGAATAGTTGAGACTGTGCCAGGCGGAAGCTGAGATCCTGGAACTCAATCCAGACTTGCACCATCACCTCTGCCTCCTGGGTGCACACCGGGAGGAAAGCCGAGGCAAAGTGAAGCAGCAAGATCTCAAAGCACATATCCTCATATACGGAATGTGGGCATCTGGACTGGCAACTTCACTTCTATGCCAAACACCTGCCTCACATGTAGAATTGTATTTGCCACATTGGCAACAAATCAAAAACGATAATATGTTCTGGTAGCTGCAAGGCGGGAAGTGGGGCCTCACACTTCCTTGGTAAGAGTGTTAAATGTGATAACCTTTGTGGAGTACAATTGGTCAACAGGAATTATAAATTTTGTAATTTCATACACTGGCATGCAGGTGTCTTGCGGTTCATCCTGGGGAATTAATCATTATTCACTCAAATCTATACCACCAAGAGGTTTGTTACAGAGTGACCTATACAAATGAAAAGAACCAACAGTAGCTTTCTTTGATGAATCTAACAAATTATGTTCCTTTCGTAGAATTAACATTTAAGATAACTGCGCAGCACCTAACAGTGCTGTAGGAAAATAACAAAATATTCAAACAAATTGAAAATGGGAACATTTCACCATCAACAAACTATAAAAATTATGTAAATGCATATACACATGTAGTGAGTATATACAGTGATACTATATAAGGAAAAGTCATTATAAATATCTGATAGTATCATAAGTGGCTTTCATTTCATTTTTTTCTTCAATGTGTTTTATAATTGTTCAATAGTAAATATTAGCTTACACAAATGAAATACATATTCTTTTAATTTATTTTGATGATATTTACATAATTAATCAGGGTGAGGAGTATGAAGGTTTAGGGGAAAGTGGGTGATACCACCGTGGCCAAATTTTCTTTTTCTTCTTCCTGTTTCTGGAGGAAAGGGGAGATAAAGGGGAAAAGTCACACCCAGCTTCCCAATTGCCCCAGTACCCAGGGATGGGAAATGGCCACCTGATACCAACCCAGGGTCCTCAATGTGCAAAACATGTTCTAAGGGTGCTGCTAAAGTGGTTTCAATAGTTCTGAAATGCTGTCAATCTTGCCAATTCAAGGGTGAGGAAATACTTCTAATGTCCATTGGCTGACATAGTCGACCTTAGTGTCTCCATTTGCCCAGAAACTTACCATCATTGGTTGGTTTGGGTAGTTGTTCAATCTGTTCTGCCCTCCTCCCTCTGTCCTCCTGTCCTCCGCAAGCCCCAGTGGACTGCCAGATCCTTCATGTGCACCTGGAGCAGCTATCCACTGCTCCAACTTTTCCACTAAGGAGGACCAGTTGTGATACATGTACTCTGCCATCAGACCACCAATCCTTGACATGAGCCCTCAAGTCCCCACACACCACCACCTGTGCCATTCCTCAGATACATGTAACCCAACATACCAAGCCCCAACAAGTGCACCACCACATAGCCAGTGTGCCTCCCCCAGTGCCTTCGGTGTCCCAGGCCACCCAACCAGGGCCCCACAAAACGCCAGGGGCTCATGGACCCAGCACCCACTGCACAGGCAAGCCTAAGGACGCAGGGCCAACTGGACACCTTGTCCCTAGGGTTCACCAACTCAACACCCCCTCAACAAATCTTTAGAAAAAATAATAAAATGGGCTAGGAGACTATGCTGGCATGTTATTATGGTTAACACAGATTTAACATTAACCAGGCTTAGACTGCCTGCTGGTTAGTAGTTCCTTATCTCCTAGCAGTGTAACACTTGCCTAGGTATAATGCAACTTAGGCCATTGCTCACAGCTGGCAGAAATATATATTATTTTATGAAAAGAAAAATAAAATCCATGATAAAATTGTTTTAATGGTTTAATGATAATCTAATGTGAGATCATTTAAGTGAGCAATAACAAAGACTACAAACAGTGAATTACTAGATTTAAAAAGAAACTAAGCGTGAAAGAGGAACAGGACTGATAGCTGAGACATACTTCAAAATTACTTTCCCATCCAGATAATATACTGCAGGAAAATCCCATGTTTACTCTTGTGTGTGCCAAAAAATCATATTAACGAAATAGTACAAAGTAAAAAAAAAAAGGCTTTAGAAAGGGTACATTTTATTTACTTTGTTGAACAATATATGACATGTTGATAGTATTTGTTTATATGCCTTAATGACTTGAAAAATCTCAATGAAATGAAATTCAGTACAGAAATTCACTTCAGTTAATATTCTGAGTAATAGCATGTGCTATGTTTAGCTATTATTACTGGTATTGCATGGTGTTATTTACACATTCTAAAGTACTATGTGTAGTACTGTTGTACAAGGGATTTAGTACAAGTTAATCTCACTTATTCCCACTCAAATCCTAGGAAGCTATTTCTACAACTTCTTCTTTAAAATGAAAAAACAATTTAGTTCAAACAGTTATAGTAGTCAAAATCAAAGGAAAAAAGTCAATATCCACCACTGAATTGTTCCCAAGCTGAGCACTGCCTGAAAGAACCCCGTATATCCTGATAATAAAATTACATTTTTTTCCAAATTTGATCAACAACACTCAGATTCTGCAAATAATGATTACTTTTGTGAATATGTTTTTGAAAGTGCTATACTACCTGTGTTGTTTGATGTAAAAAGGAGATATGTATTAACAAAATATGTGTATATATATATATATATAACAAAATATATATTAAATTTATTTAAGAGATGTCCTTTAGGTGGCATGGTTAATGTACTTTAAATGGGTTAAACATCTGAAGGTTTTTGAGACTGGCTTAAAAACATGATGGTCACCAGGTGGGACCACAATGTTGCAAATGGTGTCATTTCATTATTTTTAATGGCTGAGTGGTATTACACATTGTACATGTGCCACAGTTTCTTTATCCAGTTTGCTTTCGATGGGCATCTAGGTTGTTTCCATGTCTTTGCTGTTGTGGATTTAGCTGCTATAAATATAAGAATGCAGTTTGATTTCTCATATGTACGCATCACTTCTTTTAGATATAATCCTAGCATTGGGATTGTTGTGTCATATGGTTTATGAATTTTAAGTTGTCTGAACCAATCCCCAAAAGACAAATATCATATTTTCTCTGTGGCATAAGAAAATTTTCATCCAAAGTATGAAGCTATATATATGTATGTATAAGAACAAGTGTACACTCATTATCTTATAAATAGATGGTGTAATGAAGACAAGGGTGCTTGGAAAGACATAACTGCAGTAAGCATCTCTACTCCCTAATAAAAGAGATAGTCTAGACTCTGAACCATTGCTTATAACTACAACATCATGACAAATGTAAAGAGCAGAAAGCTTGAGTCAAGACTATAGCTGAAAGAGTCTATCATTGTAAAACACAGGAAACAATGGAGAGGGAGCAGGGGAGAAGGAAAAGGGAGGGAAGGGAGAAGCCACATACATAATAAATGTATAATGAGAAATAAGAATAAAACAATAAAATTATCATAAAAACAAAGGTTTTTGAAAATCATTTAAATCTTAAGCAGTAGTAAAATTAAGTGAATTGCCAAAATACCATATTTCTACTTCTAACCTACATGTTATATTGTTACACATACACGGGGTAAGTCTCTGAGGCCAGCATTGTGGGGTAGCAGGCTAAGCCCCCACCCCCTGTCATGCTGGCATCCTTTATGTGCACTGTTTCATAATCCAGCTGTTCCATTTCCAATCCGTCTCTCTGCTAATAGCCTCAGAAAAGCAATAGAAATGACCCAAGTGCTTGACCCCCTGTCATCCACATGGGAGATCCAGAAGAAGCTCCTGGTTATAGTCTGGCCTCATTCTGGCCATTGAAGCCATCTGGGAAAAAGAACTAGTGGTTAGAAGGTCTGTGTCTCTCTCTCTCTTTCAAACTCACTAGAGATATTTTTTAAGTAGTCTCTAAATAGAATGGAATCATTATAATTATTCTTCAGTTTATAAAATCCTTTTTTATTTCTGTTTTGTAATTGAGGGAATCAATAAGATATAAACATCCAAATAGATAAATCTTGTAAAGATCATATCTCAGGATTATTTTATTTCCACTCAATGACTTTTGACTCCATTTCATGTCAGCTATTTGTTCTCATGCATATGCTGACAATTTTCAAATTTATTTATGAGAACAAAACTTAAATGAATGTTACATAATCTTTATCTATCGACACTTCCAAACTTGTCTCACAGGCATGTCTCAATTCGCAACACTTCTGCCACCCTCAAACCTTGTCTTCATTCTAAACTTCACCAACACAGAGAATCAGAAGCACCACACATCCAATTAGTTGTACAAGCCAGAAACATGGCAATTCTATATTTCTTATTCTGCCTCAACTTTATATCCATCTCCTTGGCCAGCCTTTTCTTTCTAGTTACTCACCATGTCATAAATCATTTCAGCATCCTCCATTTCATCTTCACCTCTAATCACACTGTCCTTACCCTAGTCATTTTATCACAACCAGAAAATCTATTTCTTTAAGATATATTAATTTGTATTGGGAAGGCAGAAATACAGAAAGAAGGAGAGACAAAGAGAAAGCTCATCTGCTGGTTCATTCCCCAAGTGACCTCAATGGCCAGATCTGAGCCCAACCAAAGCCGGGGGCCTGGAGCCTCTTCTAGGTTTCCACATAGGTGCAGGTTCCAAAGGCTTTGCGCCATCTTCTATTGCTTTCCCAAGCCATAAGCAGGGAGCTGGAAGGAAGTGAAGCAGATAGGACCATGAACCAGAGCTGATATAGGGTCCTGGCACTTGGAAGGCAAGCATTTAGCCACTGAGCCATCACCCCAAGCCCAGCCAGATAATATTTTAAAACAAAAAGTTGCAATGATTCCAGTCTCCACTAATATTCTTACATTTCATGTGCTTCATAGAACATTCATTTCATTCTCTTTCACTTCTTTTACAGGGCTTCATTCATGTAAAACTGACATTTACAGCACATGTTAAATTAGACAATTTTCTGAATTTGGGTACATCTTTACACCTGTAAAGTCATTATCACAATCAAAAGAACAAATATGTCCATTGAACTCCAAAGTGTGTTTTGTGACCCACTTAATGCTTGCCTATGACTTCCCTCTTCCATGTCTGCAGAGGCATTCTTTATATCACTCAAGATCAATTGTCATTTTCTAGACATTTATAAGAATAGATTAATACCTCCACCTATATAAAATGTTCACAGAGTCTGAATTTCACTCTTCCCACTTCTCCAAAAAGGAGGGGAAAATGGCAAAGTGAGCACATTTAGTAAATATCATTTGGAAATTGCTTGCATGTTTTTAAAGTTTTTTGAATGTTGTAAATTGGGAAACTCTAGACATGCACTGACTTACATTTTTATCAACCTTAATAAAAACTATGATAATAAAATTTAAGGTTCTTAATTAATATCTTAACAAATCTCCCTTTCAATCAGTTAATTTCAAACTTAGCTTTGTTCTTTTTCTTTAAACTAATCGCCACACATAGGGATTCTGTGTATCTTGAATCTGTGATGTTAAATCAGTAGATTTTCAATGTGTCTACCAAGAACTAAAACCTGACAAAATTGTGCAATGCAAGTACTATTTCCCATTGTAAGAATGTTTTGTAAGCTTTTTCAATACTCATTTGTTTTTATTTGATGTTTGATGATCATTATATTAATATCTGTCATAATATGTATGATTTCAATTATGAAGGAGAATGAATATTTTTAAAACTACTATTCTTCTAGAAAAATCATAGCATGTTTTTGCCTCTTGCTTTAAAAAGAATTTTGAATTGTTCTTTACAACAGGAGGAAAGAAAATGTCAAAATATAACTAATTTTACTTCTTGTTGAAAATTGACATTTTCCACCAGCTAAATAGTATAAGCGTTCTTCTTCTAAATGAGCAGTATTTTAATAGCATCATTTCCACATTTTAATTGTTGTCACATTTTTTTCTTTTTTTAGAGAGACGTCTGTTGTGCACCGTGGGATCTAAGAACAAGTAAGATTTAAAATGTGCTGTGGATTGGATTTTTCTTGACTTTCACATAGTCTTTGTTTTATTACTTGGTAGTATTTCTTTACTACTATATACTGTAGCTTCTTTGCGAAAGTATTTGCACTTTTATTATGGAATAGGAGGCATGAAAGGGAACTTAGTATTTCCAGATGTTTTGTAGTATAAAAGACCTGCATGAAATATGTATGTGACAGGAAGGTGTAAAAGACATGTTAGATGGAATGATTTTCCAATACTCAAGTAATAGGTATATTTTTATATTCAAGAGTAAATGTGAAATAATTTTCACATGGTAAATTTTTACAACATATTAATTGCTCTCGTAATTTTCTGATCTCTTAGTCAATCAATAATTGATTTGCTTTTCCAACTCTACCATGTGCAGAAACATGACTTTATTAACCCAAGAGATACGGGACAACATGTCAGCCACCCAAGTTTGGAATCAGACCTATGGGATGTTGAGAGGAGTGCCTTCTTGGTTAACGGAGTAGGAAAAACAGTGGGTAAATGGTCTAGGAGAAAGTAATGGGAAAATTGAAATTAATAAAAAGTAATAAAGAAGTCTGGCTTTTATAACGAAGAGAATAAATAACTTGAATTAGCAACTAGACTACAGATAGTTCATTGAAAATTAGGTAGAACAAATTAAAAGGAAAAAGTGAAGATTGGAAACTAATAAGGTAGACACAAAATACACAATAAGCAGGACTCAAGAAAAAGGGAGAAAGAAAAGAGTAATTATGTATGCTAAGAGGAGAAATTTCCATTTCTATTTTTACCCATTTAGTTTGACAATTTAGTTAATTAAAATTAGAATGTGAATGGTTCAAACATATCTCACTGAGTCTTTTGTTTATTTCATTGAACAAGAAAAATTCTAGTTATCATGCAAGTAGTTGATGTTTCTGAGAGTCTTACTTTATGCCCAATTTAAGTCATGTTTAAATGAAGCAAATGATTCTTGATTTATTTTAAATCTTACTGATATTCACAAGTTCCTGTACTCATGAAATCACTTGACTTTCAAAACAGGGACAATCATGCCTTTAGGGAAGTGAAATAAGTCTTAAAAATGTATTTCTAATCCACAGAAAGCATATGTTAAACAATTCAAATTTACAGTCAGAACAGTTCAAATTACTCTCACATTCAGTAACACAAAGCTCCAGAATTACCCTGCAGTTAGCCAGTAATTGCTATGTGCTGGCAAAGGAAAGGTTAACAGCGACATTGATCTCAATCACAAGGCACAGATACACCACAAAAACTACAGACGAGACTTTTCTGTGTCAAAGCAGAAACCACGAAACTTCCATAAGACAACCTCCGTTTTATTGGCATAAAGATGCAAATAAGCAAAACTTTCTATAAGGCAGTACTTCTATATGGGGAAGTTGCCATTATCCATTGGTTTTAGTTGGTTAATACTAGCTGATACTTTATTGTCACAGCAAAAGAACTCTTACTGTTGAAGTGCCTTGAGGTAAAAACTGAAAAAGTTTTGTTACTTCTGATCCATTATGTATAAAGCTATCACTAGTACTAGTCCATCATCTATTATTTTCACAACAATAGAGCAAAGTTCAATGGCAGCAGAATAGACGGCACCTATTAACTCTTTCCAAAACACCAGTGAAATCCGTGCAACAACAATAGGAGTCACTTAATATCCCTGGGCTTCAACATTTTCATTTTTTAAATGAACAAAATGCTCACAGGATTGCTATGGCATTTGAAGTAGTTATCAAATGGGGAGGTTTGGGTTACACTTCCCAGCAAATTCCTGTCCAGTTGTCTGAGCAACACAAATGACTACAAAGTACTCTAAATGGTTGCATCTGTGGTTCAGATTCATCATTTTTTAAAAGTTTTGGAATTAGTATGTAGAGATGATCTGAGTGTCTCCATTTATCAAATGACTCTCAGGGAAAAAACTCCATGAAATGACCTTGGTGACACATGAAAAAGCAAAGAAGCTGAGAATGGATCCCAGAATTCTTTCCACAATTCATGTATTACCTTTGGTAGTAGAATGCGATATTTTCCTTTTAATTTCCTTATTTATATTTTTCAAAGGCAGAGTGAAGTGTGTGTGTGTGTGTGTGTGTGTGTGTGTGTGTGTGTGTGTGTGTGTGAGATAAGAAGGGAGGAAAAGAGAGAGACTGAAAAAATCCAACTTCCATCCACTGATTCACTCTGCAAAAGTGCAGAGTAGCTGGGGCTGAGCAAGACTGAAGCCAAGGCCTGAAACTCCATTTGAGTCCCCCACATGGGTGACAGGAGCACATGTACTTGGGCCAGTACCTGTGGCTTCCCAGGATATGCATTAGCATGAAGCTGCATCAGAAGTAGAATCAAGAATCTCAGGCACTTGCTTGTAGGATGCAGATGTCTCAAGCAGTAGCTTAACCCATCGCACCACAACAACTACCCTAATGTAATATTTTCAGTGCACATGTCTGGGCAGGAATTATCACAAGGATTTTCTCCACACTATTGTGAGAAAATATTTAATGAAAGACAAATGTTGAGGCTGTTCACACCTCTGTAACTACGGTGAGGACTGATAAACTAAGGCATTCTCAGGATTGTGTTTGGACAGTCCTGTGGGAGACACGAAGCACCCTTTGCCTCCTCGGACACTGAAAAGCTTCTTCAAGGTCTGCTCTATATGCAAGGAGAACCCAATTCTTCTGCATCGCTGTGCTACTTTGGGAAAGAGAATCCCAGCTACTGCACTTCTGTCTATTGTCATTCCTTTCCTCTGCAGCAAGCAACTGAAAATCACAGAGATTTTGTTGTTGTTCTTGCTTGTCTGTTGTTTCTCCCCCTGCCTCGCCAAGGATGGGTCATCTGAATTAATCTAAGTATACTTGCTGTTGTCAGGGTAGAAGGTAATGTTATGTCCAAATGCACATTAAGCAGTTTCTTTGAGACGGTGTCTTCAACTTCTTTTAGAAAGAAATAAGCAGCTGATAGAAAAATAATTAAAGTATGTTCTTGCATGATTTGTTGATTAATTTTGGTTCATTCTTTTTTGTTAGCATCATTAAAATAAACCCTTTTTATTCTTTCTTGACAAATTATCCCTAAATAATAACATTGTTAAACAAAAGTCAATAAATAATCCTCTTTGTATTGCTTCATAACACTTCTACTTACTCATACATACACACATTTATATATATGTATATTTAGAATCTTAAATGAGATTTTCAATGAAATAATCTGTTTTACTTTTTAGAATAAATAATACTAAAAAGTAGAAATAATTTAGCTTCAAATGACTTAAGACATGTTTACAACTTACATAATCTATGGCTATCCAGACAGGGCATTTTAGGTCATCATCTTGCTTAAGAAACAGGAGGTGAAATATGTTTAGAAATATGTTTCCATTGTGCTACCATCATAATATAGATTCCTGCTTCCTCGGATTGTCTACAATGTAAACATACCACTTGATAAAGATGACAATCAAGTTAACTAGGTTGCCACACAGCTGTTTTGTTGTTACCACAGATAAACACACTTATTTCCTCTTTGGATTATTCCAAAGAATATCTGGACAAGCAGTAATATCTTTTGGACTGATTGTGATCTTATTCATTCTAAGTAATCACATATGTATCCTTTATACTTTTATAAAACTGGACTTACTGTGTAGAAATAGTTAGAAGGGGAAGGTGGGATATTAGATGACATTTTTTAGGGCATGGCTTAAAGCAGGGATGTTTATTATTGAGACCATTTGGATTTGTAAACAAGAGAAGGAATCTGAATTGCACAACATAGGCACATTTCCAGCCTAGATTGTGAGAACCAAGCATTATCTTGGAATTATGGAGGAGTCTTATTTAAAAATATCAGTTTGATTCATGGAAGTCAAACAATAAATACTTCCAGAGAGAAATGAAGTAATAGCAATGGACCAAACAGTTGTTTGTTTTGCATTACTACTCGTTTATTTCCAAAGAGAGTTATTGTTCCTCTGGGGCTTCTACAAAGAGCTTACAATTTCTTTGCTATTGAAAAATGTTCATTATCGGTAACAGCTACTGACAAAAGTACAGCAGCCTAGAGTCCAGGAATAGAGAAGCATTCAGAATGAGTTGGATCTCAACAGCAAGAAGCACCTGGCAAAGGAATCATTCTGCCTAGAAACCCCGCTTACACATTGACAAGTTTAGGCCTTAGAGACCCTATTGTGAAGGGAATAAATGACTTCATTGCTAAGCTGCTTATGATAGAAGCACTGTTGACAAGGAGCCTTCTCCATGAGTTCCATTTAAATATACCCTGGAGAGGTGCTCCAGTGTACAATGCCTATGTTTTTGGTAATCATGCAATAATACTAAAACCTGGCAAATATATGTATATGTAATTCACCTTAAACGTCAAGCAACTATGTGATAGAAATAAATTTGACAGGAATTTTTGAGATTGCAGGCTAATCAATAGTGAATACCAAGAAATTGTAGATTTTCTTTCAGCAGTGCAGGGGTTTACAAAGTGTTGGGGACAATTATATATGACATTACAGGATGTCTCACAAGTATCTATACCCTCACATGGCAAAGAATGGTGTCGATTCCAGATTCTGGATGGAAGAATGGCAAAAATACATAATAGGGTACCAAACTTTGATAGATATTGATTTTTTTAAAAACATCTGTACCATTCTGTAAAATTTTTGGTAGAGTCTGTTTCAATTACATACTGCCTAAAGTTGACAAGTCATTAGACATTGTCTATTGCTTTGTGAAACTTCAGTGTCTTACCCATTTGACTATTGAACCACTTTTATTAGTAATTACCCACTGAAGCTTCCTTGAGTTCATGGACTTATCTCTTTTGTAGTCTTCTCCAGTAGCATAAATTGTAATTCAATCATAGTGCATAATCCATGATTATTAGCCAAGTATGTGTTGAAGAAGTGTGTTAGTTTTCTATGCTATATGAAAAATTGCTACAAATGTAACAGTTCAACACACACATTGATTGTCTTCCAATTTATGGATGGATATTGGAATGGATTTTAGTTGCATTTTCCAAATGCAAATAATGTGTACATATACATTAGAAATTAATTCTCAACTGAAGGTTTGGCTGGAAGTTGAGTTCATTTGCTTCTAGTTGTAAGACAAAAAGCTCCATCTTTTTGTTGACTCTTGGCTAGGCTGTTTTACTAATGGCATTTTGCTTTTTCCTAGTCAACAAGTGAGATGCAGAACCTCTGTCCTCAGTCTGATGGCATTATGGAGTCTTACATAAAGATGCTAATCAACAAAGAAAAATCCAATCATTGCCAAATGCTATTAGGAGCAGGTGACAGATCCTGCCCATTCTCAATGGACACAATTTTACTATGTGAAAAGTTAAGAGGAAGAAACACAGGAACCAACATAAAGTTTCTGCTAGAAAAGGTAGCATCAAGAGAACCAGTGCCAGTGGCAGACCAGGAATCCCAACTTTAAGGTAGTATTTAAAGTCAAATAAGAGGGGAAATGCATTAGGTTTGTCTTACCAAAGAAAATGTAAAATAACAGTTAAAATAGCTGTAGGGTGTAGAATTGTCACTGTAGTAGATTTATGAAAGTGCAGCATCCGCTGCATTTCCTATTGTAAAAGGCTGAATCTTCAGGGAATTAGAACACATTCTTAGCTTCTAGCAGTGAATAGCATGTGAAACACTCATTTCTAAGTGTGTCGGGGTCTTAGAACTTTGAATAGCACAGTTCATTCTAAATGCACACCTACTTGTCTGCTATTGTTTGGCCTGTAACAACCACAGAGGTGATTATGTACTACATAATTATGTGCTGTAGTTAATATGCATTTTACCATCTATTGATCCATAGGTATGTTTTCTCAAATAGCCACTTAATTCTACGATGTTTAGTCAAAAACTCCAGGCTTACTTTCTTTCCATAATGTGAGAATAATAGATGAATTATAACCCATTCACCATGAAGCTTTGTATTGGAATATGTGGACCTGTGTAGCAGAGGAGAAACCAGATGTGATGAGCGCCACCAAATCTTCAACTTTTTATATTCTTGGGATCGTACTAATACAGATATACTCCTGACTGTTCCTGAAGACCATAATTGCCAAGTGTTACTTAGCTGCTGCTATGGAAGCCATGGTGCACACCACACAGGCATTCATAAATTAGGACCGTATCACTATGAGCATATTACATGTGAAGCCTAAGGCAAAAAGATTTTTGCCATACCAAAATGATCACTATAAACTAGGACAGTTTTTAATTGTATCTATGTGTGCTGGTCCTTATTGGGGAAATACTTTATTTGTATCCATTTTTCCACAAACTTTATTAACCCTCTAACACATAACATCATTTCTTTTTCTAGTTTTCACCTTGTGTATTATTTGCCTATTCCTGTATAATTATTTCTTTAAGTAACTTTTCAAAGAATAGATACTATAGGATGTTTTTGTGGAGTGATTTCTCTTCCTTGGTGGAAATGAAACCACCATGGCTTTTAGGTTCACTTTCATGCTCACTAATTCTAAATTTGAATCCTGATATCATATGGCCAGTAACACTACACCATCTTTATTGAAACTGATCTTACATAATATGTGGTGCAAAAAACGTTTCTGCTTGGGTGGTACTCTAGCATTAGAAGTCAATTATAGTAATATATGTTTTATTAATATAAGTCTCACCAGCAGCATATATTTCAAGGTAGTTTATAGTCTTAAGCAAAACATTGGTAAGTGGGACTCAGAGTATATATATGCTATCTTTTAAAAAGACTGCTCAGAAATTACAAAAAAAAAAAAAGGAAAAAGTCATTTATAGATATAACACACTCCCTCCCCTGCCCAGTCTTTTGATCCATAATGAGGGATGGAATTAAAATTTTCTGATTTGGAGAAATTTGCTGATCCTTAGAAAAATAACCACAAAGGACAATATATAAGAGTTGATATTCCAAAGTTCATCTATCATTCCTCAATCAGTACAAACCAAAGTTTCTGAAACAAGCAGCACCTCCTCCATCACACACATCCTGACATCAGATTTTTCATGGCAATTTCTTGATCAGATGTATAAATACACTACAGTGTAACCGAACAAAATGAAAAAATTTAAATTAGTGAATAGCATTTTGAAATATTGTATTCATGAGATTAAAAACTGTGATTAAAGAAATGGGATATTAAGAGAAAAAAATTAAATACTAAATTTTATATTTTAAAATATTCCAGCACATGAGCAAAAAGTGATAGCCAGTAAGATTTTAAAAGGAAACGATTGTTTAATAAGAAAATGAATCCAAGATAACCAACATCTGAGTAAAATGACTTACATAAAAAAGTCATCATAGGGGCCCAGCACAATAGCGTAGTGGTTAAGGTCCTTGCCTTGCACACTCTGAGATCCCATATGGTTGCCGGTTCTAATCCCGGCAGCCCCACTTCCCATCCAGCTCCTTGCTTGTGGCCTGGGAAAGCAGTCAAGGATGGCCCAAAGCTTTGGGACCCTGCACCCACATGGGAGACCCAGAAGAGCTCCTGGCTCCTGGCTTCAGCTCCAGCCATTGCGGTCACTTGGGGAATGAATCATCAGACAGAAGATCTTCCTCTCTGTCTCACCTCCTCTCTGTATATCCGCATTTTCAATAAAAATAGATAAATCTTTAAAAAAAAAAAAGTCATCATAGGAAAAAATCTAAAAACAAAGATACTAAAGATATAAGAAAAGAAAATGTTCTGGAAATGAAAGCTCTGATTCCCCAAAGATAAAATATTTGCAGACTGTTTAATATAAGTATTTTTGAAATACCTGCTATGAGGCACATGATGGAGATATTAAAGAATACCCGGTACAAAGCTAATGATTTGAATACCAAGAGGTGGGCATCAAGAGGACAATGGTAACCATAGGCCATATACTAAAATGGCACTAAGAGTAACACTCTAGTTATCAGAATAGCACTGAGCACAAAACCTTTGAGCTTTTGGAGAAAAGGGATTTTCAACTCAAATCTGATATCCATCCTAAGTGCCAATAAGGCATGAAAACATAACAAAGGCAACTTCAGCGATGCAAAGGCCTTTGTTAAAAGTCCTTTCCCGTCATGAGAAAATACTGGAAGACATTTGTAAAGTGTGTTTGGAATTAAACCACATGAAATAACTAACAATGCCAAAACAGGCAACCGAACACAGCGGAGAGGTGGAGTGGATTTTCCTGGAGATATCTAAAGAGCAGGTACAGAAGGAGGCCAGAGACTGAAGACTAGAAGATCTCTGATAATAAATGGATGGATTGTGTCCCAATATTTTGAAAGAAACTAACATGAGCTTATGTTAAGATTTAGTGGAGTATCTTGGGAAATAAGATGACCAAATAGTAAAAGGCTAAGTGAATTTTTTTTAGTCAGTGAGCAACTTGTACTGAAATTATGTTTATGTAATATACCTGATTTTACTTTACATTTCATTATTTTTAGAGGCTTTTGAGGGTTATGACTAGCATATTCCTCTGTTCCTACATATCTCTTTTTCTAGAACGTTTTGTTAGTTAATATGGAATATTGTAGTATGGAAAATGAAATCAAGTGCTTTAGGGTAGAAAGTTCTACCGGAATTAAATGTTTATATTTTCCTGAAGCAATTATACAATTCTCCATATATACCTACGCTTCCTCCTCACCCACAGTTTGAGATAAAAATTAACTTTTTCCCCTGTTTTGCTCTCCTTAATGCATTTAGAGGAGTCCACACATGGTTTTTCCATCTTGCACTTTGAAATATCTGTAGTCAGGAGAGATTAATTTCAGCTGAACTTAGTTTTTTTCCTTGTTATGAAGAGGTAAATAATGTAAGGCTGCAAATAATTTCCTCTACCTTCCGTTTGGTACAGTCTTATATGGAGGAAGAAAGCCATTGGATTTCCTTCTAGATTTTCATCTTGCTGTTGTACATGCAAATTCCACCCACCAACCTTTCCAAAAAATCATGTATCTCCTTCCTCTTCTAGGTAAATACTGCTTCACTAAATACTTCCCCATTCACATACACTATTAAACTTATATGTTAAAAAGTCTAAATTTCTCTGAAATCCAATGAACTATATCCTTAATTCCATGTTATATGTAAGTGTGGATGTTTTTAAATATCAGGGAAATAAGTTTTTAAAGTCAATAATGCTCCCTAAAATTAACGATTAGACCATCAGACTCTTACATAATATCTTGTCCCAATTTCAGAGTAAAAATAACAGATTATATAAATAAATATGGTAATTGCAGTTCAATGGGAATTGCAAATTTAGAGTTCAATCTCCATTTTAACTAGAAGTCACTTATAGAGATAGAACTTTGTGGATTAATGACTCTTCAGAATAATTTCACCCCTTAAAATTAAATTCATAAATACAAAGGAAATGAATGATTGTTCCATGGTGTGTTCTCCAACAAAAGAGAGTTTTTAGAAATGCATGTATAGCTCATTCTTGAGAAGAAATACCACAGAAAAAAATACAAACAGGAGAATACAAATTAATACATTGATCAATACATTTGCTTTCATAGCATTTCTAATATAAGAGAATCTAGAATGATAGATCCTAGAATTGAAAATTATATTACATTGTCAGTTGCATACACCTCCAATCTTGCTTTTGACAGCTAAATTCATATGCTTCTGACACAAAAATGAAAGAAGTCTTCATCGAATCAGTTACACCTTTGCTTCATTCTAAATGAAGTGGCAGCTCTCTGCTAGTTCATTGATGCATTTCATTATTGGAAGATTAAGGTATCTAATATATCATGAAAGGAAAAAAAAATAAATGACCATGCTCTTGAAAAAGAGAAGCTCTAGCAGCTCATGTAAGGCAATCCAGAGCTCCACAATCCCTCAATAATCATTGCATATATGTATTTATTTTTATGGCAAGTTTACAGCTTAGTGAAGCTGGCCAACTCCTTTAGAAAAGTAAGCCAGCCACAGGACAGAGAAAGCTATGTATTTGCCTTCTAGAAATACCCCATTATGATAAGGAATCTTGACTAGCTCTTCTGAAAAGAAAAAGGATCTCTCGTTTAAGAAAGTCATGCTTATAGTCAGTGAAGTTTGCTCAAATGTATCAGGGAGTAATACAGTGAACTTTATTAAAAAGCAACCTGGAGAGCATGCCTCTAAAGCTTAGAGCAGCAGAAATCGTCACCTGATCATTTTAGTCTTCTTACATGTAACTTATTATAGAATGCCTTTCACCAAAAGGATTGGGGAAGTATAATTACAGTCACTTTTGCAAATGACCTGTGAATATTGCGGCTAATGTTTGGCGGGGCAAGGGAGGGAGCATGGGGACACAGTGTTCAGAGATGAATTTTACACTTTCTTGTTTTCTCATCTATTACTTCATGCTAATATTCCTCTCTCACCTATGAGAACCTTAAAACACCATCAATAGTAGTCATTATTCACTAAATATCTATTATGCACCATTCCCCATGCTCCATTCACGTGCACAGACTGTTTGTTCTCGTAACAGCCTGGCCAAGAGGCTTCCATTTCATCATCATTGTGTAGGGACGGATATTGTGACTCAAATCAAATCTGCTATTTCTTTTGTAGCATCTAAAATGTCTAGTAACAAACCCAGCAGATAGGAAGTGATCAAAACCTGTTGTATGTGCCTTATTATTTAAGGCCCTTTGGTTAATTAAACTTTCTGCCGTTCAAACCAATGGAAACAGAGTATAGCCACAACAAAGCTGTGTGATCATTGCCTCCTGAAGATCCACTCAAAATACATGCAATGGGGCTTAAAAAGCCTGTGGCTCATGAAGGAGTGGATTATTCCAGCAAATGATGCAATAGTCTGTAATGAGTTTAACACCTGGCAGATAATGCAAATGGCACTAAAAATTAGCTCACTTTTGGCTTCCTTGAGCCCTATGCAATGGAATAAAACTTGCATTTAAAATAAGCCCAGTGTGAGGGTTTTTGCTTTGTTTTGTTTCTTCATGCACATGTGTTTTGAATCTGAGCTGTGATTCAATGCTGTGTACTTCCTAGTTCCTCTCTTCTTGCCACACCAAAAGAGATGCGTTTTATGGGTTCCAGGGGAGGTTTGATTTTCAGTCTATCTCTTATACACACGCAGTTTTGTCCTTTGTCTTTTCATTTGCAGTGTGGTTATATGATTCAAACATAAATTTGTTTTATCCCTGACACTTTTTCACCTTTTAAAATGAGAATGATCCATATGGCTAAAGAATGTCAGGAAGGGAAACATTTGGGAAGAATTATATGGGATGCAGTCATTCCGGATCTTGATCATCTTAGCCAACAAGAGCCAAATAAGAGAACAGTCATAGAATGTTCTGTGCCAAAGGTTTAGAATTCCAGAATGTTTACAGCGGATAGGTGATTTGGAATTTCTATGTTTGTATAGTGTTAACAACACTTGTGATGAGATGACTGAAATAGAGGAAGGGATGTGAGTAAGAAGTTTTTACATCATTTGATCACTTCTTTACACTATTTCATGCATAGCTTAGAGATATTGCAAAGCTTTTCTAGCATATTCTCAGACTTTACATGGATTGGGATAAAGGGAAAGCTTCCTAAATTATAGATTACACTAATTTCATGGTATCAAGTGTTATATAACCATTTGGAGTATATTGGTTGACAAAACTGTTTCTCTTATATGCTTGTGAAGAACATTGTTGTGTAAGGAACTCAAAACAATTTATTTAAAAGAATATTATAGATACATGTATACTCTGTTGATCTTTGCAATGCAACAAATCAATTTTGGCAAATGAAACCTAGTCTGGAAGTTAGGTCTACTTAGGGAAGCAAAGACCCTGAAATCAGTGTATGGATGACTTGTTTAAAAGGCAGTAAAATCAACAGGTAGTTGACGCATTTCACAACCCTGTGCATAATAATGTGATGAGACATTCACAAACTGTGATTTTTCTGATTTTATTAACAGAGATAAATTTTTCTCAATCTTAATTAGAGGAGAAGAGTCTTTACCAGCCAGTTCAAAAACGGATTGGTCATTGCAGATATTTAGTTCAAAGCAGCAAGTCATCAAGCAACTGTCATGCTAATGGGGATATCAAAGCCCTGTCACGTACAGTTAGTTATTATCCATCATTAAATATACCCCATGCTGGAGCTGAATGAACTTAACTGTCATTAAACTAAGCTACGCCAAGTAAACACATCCAGCTGACAATTGCCATTATAAAACGGCTCATGTCTTAGCTAACTTCCTTTGAAGTGTTTCTTTCCAGTCCCATGAACAAAATGTATGTAGATGAAGGACAGTAAATATTTTTAATCTTACACCATGTCTTGGCACTTAGATGCAAAAAAAAAAAAATACACCACATCTTTGGCTGTAATACAAAAAAAGAAAATATTTTAAGTGTTGATGCCAAAAGAGGTAAGCCAACAGAGGCAAGCTGCAGGTTACCTAAGGACTAGCTCACATGTAAGACACAACACTTAGAACATTCATGGGGTTAGAGATCTAGATTTAATCATTCATGGGGCCAGAACAATGACAACCATCTAACCCTCCACCTCACTTCCCAGTGCCAGCATCTCATATGATTCCTGGCTGCTCCACTTCCAATCCGGTGCCCTGCTTGTGGCCTGGGAAAGCAGCAGAAGATAGCACAAAGCCTTGGAACCCTGCATTGGAGATACAGAAGAAGCTCCTGGCTCCAGGCTTCAGGTCTGCTCAGCTCTGGTTATTGAGCCATTTATAGAGTGAACTAACAGAGGGAATATATTCCTGTCTCTCCAGTCTACAAATCTGCTTTTCCAATAAAAACAAATAAATCTTTAAAAAAAGGAGGAGGGGTCCACTGGCACGGCAGCCTAGTGGCTTAAGTCTTGCCTTGCATGCACCACCGGGATCCCATATGGACACTGGCTTGTGTCCTGGCTACTGCACTTTCATTCCAGCTCCCTGCTTGTGGCCTGAGAAAGCAGTAGAGGACAGCCCAAAGCTTTGGGACCCTGCACCAGTATTGGACACCTGGAAAAAGTTCTTGACTCCTGGTTTCAGATTGGCTCAACTTTGGCCATTGCTACCACTTGGGGAGTGTACCAGCAGATGAAGGATCATTCTTTCTATGTGTCTTTCGGTATAAATTTGACACTTTTCAATGATAATTTTAAAAAAAAAAAAGCAAATCCAAAATCTCAAGAGTCACTGTAAAAGCCCTGTTGAGAGAGAAAACTAGAGAACTTAGCTACTCAGGTCTTAATTGTTCATAGAATGGTAGAGTAATAGCTAAAGGATCAATATCCAGAGTCAGATCTATTTTGTCTTGATGAATGTAACATTCAGGTAGAAGCCAGCAGCCAGCATTAGCTGGCTCAGGTTCTCTGAGACAAAGTTCACTAAAATACAATAAATATGTGATTGATTGCATATGGTTTGGGATGCATAGTTACCTAATAATTCTGAAAGGCGTGGTGATCCAGTAGTTTGTTGATAAATCAGTCCTTCACGGGTACAGAGCATTTCATGATTTCTTTGGTTTAAAAAAAATCCACTGTGACTAGTTTCCAGCCACATATTCACTCACAAACGTCTTGAGAATTTAACAATAGTGTCTTGCAAATCAGTAGCATCTGGGTGCAACATACAACTAAAACTAACATTAAAAATTTGAAGAGGAGAGTTGTAAAACAAATCTTGTGGATGCCGTATAAATAATGCTCTTTCCTTGATAGAGTGCAGGATACCAAGCAGGATCTACTACCACAAGTCTTAAAGTAAGAAACAAATTTCCAAAGTATAGTTTTAGATACAAAACTCGTATCTAGTTAGCTAGTCAAAAGTTCAGTAACCAGACTAAAAGCAAAAAGAAAGCTATTGAGGTTGGAAAAAAAAGTCCAGTTAAATAAGATATCAAATAACACAAATTAGACATACTGAGGAACCTTGTGGTTGCTGTGGAAAATTCCATTTGAAAAGGTGTACCTCTGAACTACAGATTTTCTGCCTCTGTCACATATAATTAATTACAGAAGGCCATGCTAGCTTCCAAAGATGGAAAAACGTGTAATACAGTAATTAGTTTTTCTTGTTCACTGTTATTGATGCAGGCTTTCTTTATATTTTGATTCCGAAAATGAGTCTTTAGTATGAGCTAATTAATGACTCAATCATTTCTTGGTTTTCATTTAATTATTTTCAATATGATAATTTGAACATATCAACTTTTAATATGCTTTAGTGCCTCATTAATATTGAAGTCCAACAATGCTACTTTTCGGGAAAAATTATTTAGTTAATAATTCTTTATACTTAATATTTTGTTTCTTTACTTTATTTTCCCAGGCCAGTTAGCGGTCATACATTCTATTTTCCATACAATAAGGTGTATGATCGATTATGACTTCATATTTTCTTTTTCATTTTATTTTTTTTATTGGAAAGGCAGATATACAGAGAGGAGGAGAGACAGAGAGGAAGATCTTCCATCCGATGATTCACTCCCCAAGTGAGCGCAATGGCCCGATGCTATGCCGATCCAAAGCCAGGAGCCTCTTCCGGGTCTTCCATGTGGGTGCAGGGTCCCAAAGCTTTGGGCCATCCTCGACTGCTTTCCCGGGCCACAGGCTGGGAGCTGGAAGGGAAGCGGGGCTGCCGGGATAGAACAGGCACCCATATGGGATCCCATGCGTGCAAGGCGAGGACCTTAACCACTGCACCGCCGAGCTGGGCCCATGACTCCATATTTTCTAATACTTCGTGTAAAAGAAGGAAAAACTTGAGATATGTGATTAATTTGTTTAGAGTTCCAGTTGGTTATGTTATAGGAGCTTAAGTTCTTCCCCTAACACACACACACACAGCATAGAATACTTGTGATAGCTGTCAACTGTCACAACTGAATAGAAACTAAACAGTGACTAGTTAGAGAAGATCAACTCCAAAAGCCATAGAAAGAATAGTGGAAGGAAAAGTCATGCTTGTTTTCCTTTTCATCCAGGGTGGTTTGAGGTAGAAACTGGCATGGATCAGTGGATTTTATAAGCCAGAGTTTTAGAATTTTTTTAAAGTTGATTGACCTTCACAACTTGATTTGTAAATCAGTCACTTAAAAATCTGGGCTTTTTCACAAATAGGAGTATAATCCAAAAGGATGGTCTAAAATTCCTGCCCAAGTCCCAAGAGAGCTGAAATTGAACTGATGGAAGACCTAAGACTTATATTTCTGTAACTTGTCTGAAATTTCTGGTTTTTGAACACTAATGAAGAAATTTACATACTGATCTTGAAGGAACTTTTATCACCTGCGTTGCTCCTGGCTTCAATCCCAGACCAAAAAAAAAAAAAAAAAACTTTATAAATAACCAAAGGCATTGATAATGGATTATCTCACCTTTTCCTCACTTTTCTTAACAAAGGGTGTGTTCTCTTATAACAGAAGGCAGGATAACCCTAGGTTTTTGGCAGATGGGTGATTTGTTAGCTAAGCATTCCTTACCATGCTGCATGTATATAAGTTGTAACTTACCTGCAATGCTGACATCTTGTGACCTTTTGGTTGTTAGTATGTTCTGCACAAGAATCCAACTTATTTCCTGTGATTTGGGTTTTTTGAATGCACCACTCTCATTGTTTTAGTGAGTAACTCTAGGTTAAACAAATAAAACATTTTCATATGTGCAAAGTACTGATGCTGCTTAGCAAGGGTTTAATTTGACGAAATGAAGGCTGAGTTGTATGTTTAGCAGTCAGACGTGCAGAACAGCCATCTAAGGTAAAATTCATCAATTATGCCGAGTTTGTTTTTAAAATGTCAGGTGTCCAGATGGTATCATGGCAATGGGTGGGGAGGTCATCAAAGATGCTTCGACACACACAGAGTCTTCATAAAGAAATATTCTCACTGGAGCACCAAGTCCTTGGCAGAGACAGGCTAAAAAAGAAGGGAGTTAGCAGGTTAAAATTTTGTAAAGTGAAGGCAAGTCAATCACCTTCAGATGAACCACATAATGATTCTAGATATACTTACTAGTTTTTTTTTCTCTTCTTATGTTTCATCCCCCCAGTCCTACCTGCCCGTCTTCAGGCAGCGTTTTCTTCTACTGCATATTAAACAGCCCTGCACGGCAGAGTTTTATTGTAATCAAGGGAAGTTGTTGGTGTTGCTGCTATTTAGGCATTACCTAAATAAAGACCTTTAAGGGGACATGGATTGTAGTTGGACTGCTGTTTCAAAACGTTGTACATAGGGACTGATTCAGAGCGCAGCTCCACATGCAGAGCCAGTCATGGAATTGGAGACATATATTTTCAATCGTGTTTGATATATTTCTTTGACAAAGCTATTTCTTGCAGACTCTGCAGTTACACACTGGAACCCCCAATTGCACTCCCATAAAAGCACCCTTTCTGCCACAATACACAATAACCATCAGTACTATGGATTATGAGAACTAATATTTCGGAGGAAGAAATAAAGCCCACTGAGATATTTACTCTGCTCCTGGATATTTCAATCCTAAGCTAGAGAAATTTCTAAAATATTGTTGGGAGGATTTGCTTTCCAAGTGTCAATACTTCACCACTTATTTTTTCAGCAAGAATTTTGAGAATTTTCTCAACATGAATTTCCATCATGAAAACTCTGCACGCTTATGAAACTTAAGACTATTATGTTGAGGATACGTAGTTCTGTCTTAACAGACTCCAGTAGGGCTTGATCATAAAGTAAAAATATCAATCACAAAGGACTATCAAAATATTCCCAGACATGCTACTACGTCTATGAAAGAAATAATGTTACAGATTATTTGTTTTTATATTCAACATTTATCTTTAAAAATGAAACGTGAAAGGAGAACTTAAATAGAACTGTTAGGCTAGTGGCCATTTTGATAGAATAGTATGCAGCCATAAAATGTCTTCATAAATAGATAAACAAGGAAAGAAAAAAGAATCAAGTGAATGAAAGTGAAATTTTTTTTAAGAGTATGCTCTTATTTTGATTGGGTTCATTGAAGTTTCTTTATTTAAACCTAATCTTCCCCTCCCAGCTGACTCTAATAAAAGATGGAGCTGTTTTGCTTTAGTACAGAGGCTTAGGAGAGCTCATCTGCCCCTTGCATCTGAGAGGATACAACTAGAGATGCCATCCATGATTAGTAGGTACTCACCAGATACCAAGTACTCTAGTATCTTGACTGTGTAATTCCCATCCTTACATTTCACTTGCCTGTGAACCACCCCATCTAAGGTATCTTATAGAGCAGCCCAGGTGGGTTCCCCCCAAACTTCCTCATTATCTCAGTACTCAGGGTCTCCCTCCGCCTCTACCTTTTTTCCGTGATGGAAGCTGCTCTATGCATGGTTTGTCTTTCCCAGAAAGCCATGACAATGTAATCCCACATTATAGAAATAATGATTCAGGCTTTTTTCACTTGACATCATTCACCTGAGATTCAGCTGTGCTGTCACGTGTATTATTAGTTTCTGTTCTTATATTTTTACAGTGAGTTGTATTCCTTGTGTGGATGTACCACAGTTCATTTATTCAACCACCAAGTGAAAGACACTCATTGTTTTTTGTTTGGTGAAATGATGAATTAAGGCTGCTATCATTATTTCAACACAAGGTTTTTCTTCTGTTTTTTTGAGAACATAGGCTTCATTTCTCTTGGTTCAACATCCTTTCCAGAAGTGTTGCAACAGCTTAAGCAACTTGGGGGTTAATTGCATGTTTAACTTTGCAAGAAATTGCCGAAATGTTTTCTAAAGTAGATGCGTATTTTGAATTCCCATGAGCCAGTTTTAATGTTATTAATACATTGCCATAGTTTGCTCTTAACTCCAATTTGAGCAGTGATTAAAGTATGATCCTTTTAAAACATATTTCAGTCATGTTAAAAATTCATCAGTAACAGATTTGGATTTTTTTAATTTAGTATAATGACAGTGTTGCAGCTAACAAAATAACGATCATTTAATGTTATCTAATTCCCCATTCAAGTCTAAATGTCTAAAATGTTACATTGAATTGTTATATCTCTTATGTTACTTAACTTTCTGATCCTTTTCTACATAATATAACCATAGCTTAATTGGCAGTGAGACATAAACAGACAAATCAATAGTATTTCAGTTGTGTGAAACATGAGATTCAAGTTCTTGAGCATGGCAGCAAAGTTCAGCACAGACCAGTACGCCCTTTCCAAATCTGTCTCTCAGGATTTCCCAACGTGAATCCATCACAGTTGCTTACCCATGCTTTTTGTCTTCCCTCCCTCCTTTGACTCTGTCATTTACATAAATAAATAATAAATTAACACATAATAAATCTTCTTCATCTTCAGTATCTTTCTACCACCACATCCTTCCCATCATTGGCAAAACCCCTTTTTGGCTCCTGGAGTAAACAATCTACTATTGCCACCCTCTACTTGCTTCATATCTAAAGAGCTCTAGTCACTTAAACACTCCGTCTTTTTAAACTCCTTCTATCCCTCCTTTGTTTGAGTAATTGTCCTATTGATCTCCATGATTTGTTGGATTAAAAAAATCATTCAATTAAATAAACCAAATAAACCTGCTTTCATTGACAGCTACTGCCTGCCAAGTGCTGGGATAGGCATTGTTGAAGGAACTATCTGCAAACAGACGTGGCAATTTCCCTAAAAGAACCGAAGAAATAGCTTCAGAGTGTAATAAGCTGACTATATTAACCCTTACAAGTGCTGCCCCACCTGGTGGAGCTTCAGGGAACTTGCAAGGTGAAATTGGATGCTGAAAGCCATAGGCGGGTTAGTTAAGAATGAAACACTGGAAGAGGGAGCTGCTCCTGTCACATAGATGCAGAAGTTCAGTAATCTCACTCCCCATCTGGCTCTACTCTGTAACCCTCTGAACACTGTGTGGTCTTCAGAGAGTTATTCAAATCATCCTTGTGAGTAGTGCATTCCATAGCCTATCAACAAATACCAACGCAGTGCTTGTTGACAAAATTATTAGAATGTAACAAAGGTAACGATGAACCTGTCTTCCAAAGGTCTAACTAACACTTACTACATGTTACACTTATTATCATTTGAATTTTTATTGTCATTTTTCTTCATATTCACTTTGTGTCTCTTCTGCTACCTTTTGGAAATAAGCTATTGTGTACCTCTTTAAGTCACCTAGTCCATTACAGATATAGTGACTTCTACTATTAAATAAAAATCAGAAGTCATTTTTTGAATGACTTCTTCCACTACATGCCACCACGCTAAACAATTAAGTGGAGTCACTGTTGCTAAAATTTCATATCACCAATCTAAAACAAAGTTCTTCAGGGAGAAATTGGGATTAGAGAGAAGACAAATAAGTTTCCAAAGGCCAATTTTAACCGACATAGTAATGAAGTTTCTTATTGCCTTTGACCTTGTTTTAAAAAGGTAACCCAAAGTAATCTGGTATCAACCAATTAGATGTTTTCCTATTTTGTCTGTCTCTACCTTACAAGGAAAATGAGTTTAAAATAATCAGATCACTTGCTACTTTTTCTGCTCCCTTTAAATTTTCTTTGCCTGTAAACTGAACCTGTTCTGCTTGTTTCATGGGAACATTCTATTTCATTTTATGGAATGAAGTGTCACCATATTCCAGAATCAAAAATAAAGCAAATGAAGACAATTAAAATAAATTCATGTACTTTCATCATTTGGCAGCACTTCACGAATATCCAGTGAATCAAGCAAATATCTGAAAGGCCTAAGAATCTTCCTTTGTCAAAAATTGTATGGAATAAAACAAAGCAGTAAACATAGCAGCATGTATTGAATGGAACTGAATTCAAATATTCTAGGCAACAGGAGATTTCCTGTTATTAATCAAGAAAAATGAAACAATCTTGGTTGATTTTTTTTCCCTTGAGACTTTTGATTCAAATAAATCATTGCATTCGGCTAATCATTTGATTATATCCTCAGTATAACTCAGATTTATGCACACATTATAGACAGTTTAAGAAATAAAAACTACTACATTTTCAATGGGATAGTTAATGGGAAAATCCTGAATAAAGCAGGGAAAGCACGAGACTGCTTTTGTTCGGTGATGAGAATAGCTAGAAGAGCTGCATACTTTATTCATTTGCATTACTAATCATTTATATTTCCAGAATGACAACATGAGGTAGATTATTGGTACTATATTATTTGTCTTTTACCTGAGGACAGTGGAACAAAATATGAAACGACCGGCCATTGCCCAGCATTACAGCACAGAGAGTCACTTGGGCAACGATTTTGACACTCGGAGCCATTTCCAAAACTAAGTGCATTGACCCCTGCTCTACCCTGTGAGATTTTGGGTAAGTCCCTTTCTGTGCTTTCCTGTAAAGGACAAAACAAAAATAAAATTGTTCCTTTTCTGATTAATGAATGAGGTAAGATTATATAAACTGTTTGATTGATGGTCATTTTTGGCAGCTAGTCTATCTGTAGCTTTCATTTTCAGAGAGACAACTCCATATTCAGCTCCCATACTATCATGGAATTTGGTAGAGTGAAACCAAGCAACATTAGCAACAAAGACTCACGGGAATGCCGGACACAATCATGTCACATCAAGCCTGTTGAAACTCCCAATGTCTGTCCTTTATGCTCTCGGATAGCAACTTGCATGTAAAGTCCATTTTGAGTATGTCATAAGTTAGCTAAATTTCTAGAATGAGAAACCATAAAATTCTCTAAACAATTAAATTCTCTAAACAATTAAACAAAGGATTAATGCAGTGTACTAAGCCCAGGGCAGTGTTCTGCAAGGCTTAGGACCTTGGATTGCTTAGATTACTAACTCTGTCCAAGTTTCAGAGTGGCCCTATTTTGTTTACAGCAAGCCCCATTATCTTAAATCTCACCCATATTATTAGCACCAAAAAGTCATGTCTAATGACCATTGTGTAAAATAGTCAAATTTCTGGTGTAAATCAAAGATACCAATAGAATGGCTTGAAAGCTTCTCTAAAATTAAGGGTTTCACACCTACCATTTTGTTAGGATATTTCCAATTAGGGGACTTCATATGGTAACAGCCATCCTGGGCCTCCAGCATCCAGACAACAGCATACAAATGAACGCTTCATAAATATTTGTCTCACTGTTTATCTCAGTATGATAATGTAAATTATAGATAACAAGTTAAGCCATAAAGAAGCTAGTGAGCAAAATTTTTTTTGCTAGAAAATTTACTTTGTCGATTTTACCTGTCATTATTATAGGCTTGGTATGTTGACATTTGACATTTTAGAATATTTCTATCTATGATCATTCTGGGTTTAAAGAGTTATTTCTACCAGCAGATTTCTTAAGCCCTGACTGTATAAATAGACATCAGATTCCCCACATGGAGAACCCAACAGAAGACTGTTCATTTGATGAAGGCAATGTGTAGCACAAGTGGACTCACAGTAACACCCCCGTCACCTTGTAACCCTTTCCAGACACTCATTTGGGCTCCATCCTACCATTTTGACTATCGTAACTCTAGATTGCTTTCAGAAATTTATTTTACAAGAGTAACCTTAAGATTTAGTATTAAGTCCAAGCTAATGATTATTTCTAGGCATTGAGTAATATATGTAATTAAGCATTTCTCTAGATTGAGATACATAGGCAGATTTTCAAAATCTGGTGAACATATAATTAGCTTTTTAAAAATACTTTTGATCGTATGGATAGGGCAAAATTATGCTCTAATTAAAATGATCATAAAGGCATATTGCACAGAACTAATGAGTTATTTCGTCTTGCAATTAGAACAAAAACAAAATCGCTTGTAAGATCAATTTTGTGGGTTAACCTAAGCTTCTTTTCACCTGTGCTTTTATCCTATGAACACATGAACTACAAGTGCTTAGGCACATCAGTGCTTCCCAGGAACCTGGAGGCATTTGTTACAAAGCAAGATGGTTTGCGTAACAGTTCAATAACCATTAGCAGATCAAAATAAAGAGAAGTTTAAATTGTTCAGATATTTACTGAGTGCCTATTATGTGCCAGGCGTTTTAATAGGCACTGTTGATAAACTCAAGGGTTCTGCTCTCACAGAGTGAAATTTTAGGGATAAATTAGCACATATCCTATAAACCCATGATGTTTCCTCTCAAACACACAGTACCTCAGCAGATCCAGTATGACTTCTGCTGAATGCTTTAACATTAGCTACTTCTGAGCTGCCATCTTGCTGCAGTGTTGCTTTGTTACACTTCCTCCCTTGACAGATTTTTTTTATAGATTTATTTATTTTTATTGCAAAGTCAGATAAACAGAGAGGAGGACAGACAGAGAGGAAGATATTTCATCCACTAATTCATTCCCCTAAGTGGCCGCAGCACCCAGAGCTGAGCCAATCCTAAGCCAAGAGCCAGGAGCCTCTTCCAGGTTTCCCACACAGGTCCAGGGACCCAAGGTTTTGGGCCATACGGAATTGTTTTCCCAGGCCACAAGCTGGGAGCTGGATGGAAAGCAGGGTGACCAGGATTAGAACCGGCGTCCATTTTGCATCCTGGCACATGCAAGGTGAGGGTGTTAGCTGCTAGGCTACTGAGCTGCACCCATTCATATAACTTTAAACACATTTTAGAAGAAAGTGTCTGTGTAAATATTACAATTTAAAATGTGGAACTCAAATCACATTCTTAACAGAATTTCACATTAAATTTAATAGTTCTTGGGCTTAGGGCAGTAGAAGATGGCCCAAAGTCTTGATACACTTCACCTGCATGGGTGACCCGGAAGAGGTTCCAAGTTTCTGGCTTCAGATTGGCTCAGCTCCATCTGTTGTAGCTGCTTGGGGAGTGAACCATCTGAAGGAAGATCCTCCTCTCTGTTTCTCCTCCTCTCTGTATATCTGACTTATCCCCCCCCCCCAAAAAAAAAGTAAAATTCTTTTTAAAAAAATTTTTATAGTTCTTTTTGACAGGATGGTTAAGGTTTCTTTTTTTTTTACTGAGCTCCATACTTTTTGATACTGAACCTCTCAGTTCCCCATAGTACTTTATCTTTGGAGAATAAAACATCAGAGATATATTATAAGTTAGAGTCACTTATTATTGTTGTTGTTATTGTTATTTTTACAAAAGAAAGTGAGTGCACATGCTCTCTTCAACCCAAGAATCACGGTATGTGATTTAGTCAAATGAAGAACCCAATATGAACAATTGACATCCAGTGTCAGCTTCATCACATGACCAACATCAATTATAAAATTCATCATACTTCCGTCAGGTCATGCTAAGTTTCTCCTGAACCCCTGCCCCTAAGGAAGAGCTCACTGCTTTGGAACAATTCGGTGTAGAAGGAAAGGTTGGTGTCTTCGTGTCTTCCACAGAAAGGCACATTACATTCCCAATTACAACACAAAAACAAACAAATGACAAGAACTCAATGCGACCAAAAAGGCACAAGCAACAAAGCTTAATTCTCTCATAAAACAATGTGTTGGAGGAGAGACTAACAGGCAATTTTTGTAATGTTAATGAAAGTGGAAGGGATTACAGTGTTAAACCATTTCTATGTAAATTAATAGGAGACCTTTCTTTTGGGAAACAAAACTCATCATGAGAGGAACTGTGAAAATTTGGTTTTATTTCAAGCAGCATAAAATTCAGGTCACAGCAACAAATAGAGTTATTAAATCAAGCATTTTATTAGCTGACCTTAAATAATGAACACTAATCAAAGATACCACCCATTGCTGTGATTTTCCAAGTCAGAATTTCTCATGGATTATATAAAGAAAAATAGCTCTAACAGATGTCACTGCATCCACCAAGAGGAGTTAAAAAGCACACTAATTGGGTTCCATGTTTCTTTATTTTAACATCTTCAATGCAACTACACAGGGCCACTGGTAGGTTAACCACTTTATTAGTCTGAATTCCTCTGCCTAGCACCAACAGCCAACTTTTCCTCGGTGCAGGAAGATCTGTGGGCAGGCTTCTATTTTTACACTATTGCTTGTGACTACTTCCTTGAAATGCTTCCTAGCATTGACATCATACATGGGCTCTGTTCTTGAGAAGTATTTACACTTCTGTTCTGTTTAATATGTCCCTTCCTCTGACCCATCCCCGCTCTCATATTGCCCCGTTAGTGGCTCAGTCTTCAGCTGCCCATCTTTCTCTGCAATATTCATTGAGTCTTGTAGTTTAACTATTGTTTTCAAACTGAAGATTCCCAAATATTGCCTCCAGTTTACATTCACATGAACTACTCAGTTCTATTAGAAGTTTTCTTGGAAGGATTCACCAGAACCATGTAAATTTAGTCTTCCTATATAAAAAACACTTTTTTCCACTTTTTTTCTTCAAGGAACCCTAAATCTTTATTTTTTTAAAATTCTTTCTTTTCATGATACAATCTTTAGCTCAGGGATTGTCCCCTTCCATCCTCAATGCCTCTCCCTCAGCGCTGTGTTCCTCTGTATTGTAGCAATAGTTTAGGCCCCCAACAACTGTCACAAGTCCACCATTCTACTATTTCATTATATCCTGACATTGTGGGTATGGAGAAATGATATTAAGGCCAGAATTCTAATATCAAGATATATTTACGGTTTCTTTGGGAGTCCGGCTTTTTTTTTTTAAAGATTTATTTTTATTATTTCTTTATTGGAAAGGTGGATATACAGACAGGAGAGACAGAGAGAAAGATCTTCTGTCCCATGATTCACTCCCCAAGTGAGCGCAATGGCCGATACTATGCTGATCCGAAGCCAGAAGCCTCTTCCAGGTCTCCCACGCGGGTGCAGGGTCCCAAAGCTTTGGGCCGTCCTCGACTGCTTTCCCGGGCCACAGGCAGGGAGCTGGAAGGGAAGCTGGGCTGCCGGGAAAGAACAGGCGCCCATATGGGATCCTGGGCGTGCAAGGTGAGGACCTTAACCACTTGCGCCACGTGCCGGGCCCGGGAGTCCGGCTTTAATTCAGAAGTAGAGATGCATACTACAAAGTATCTCCATTTCATGGTGTAATTACCTCCATTATACAAATCCTCTAGATAAATATATGTATACATACACTTACTTATATATCTGGATCTTGTATTTTGCATGAAAGTTGCCTTATATCAGAGAACATATGATATTTATCCTTTTCAGATTGACTTGTTTCACTGAGCACAACAACTCTAGTTGGGACCATTTTGTTGCAAATGATAGAATTTTATTCTTCTGAGTGGCTGAGTAGTGTTCCATGGAGTAGACATACAACAGTTTCTTTATCCACTATTCTTTCAACAGGCATCTTGGTTGTTTCCATGTCTTTGCTGTTGCAGATTGTACTGTTTTAAATATAGGATTGCAGATCCCTTTCTTGTGTGTAGATTTCATTTTCTTCAGATATATTCTCAGAAATGGGGTAACTGTGCCGTGTAGTAGATCAATTTTCAGTTCTTTTTTCACTCTCTATACCTACTTTCATAGTGGTTGTACTAGGCTACTCTTCCACCAACAATGAAATAAGATATCTTTCTCCCAACATCCATGTCAGCAGCTGTTGTTAGTAGAGCTCTGAATGTAGACAAATCTCACTGGATTTAGGTGGAATCAATGTGGTTTTTATTTTTTTGAAGTCAATGATTATTTTGAAATATCCATTTTCTTTAATATTAGTTTTTCCTCAAAATCTTGTCATTTATTCCTTTAAAATGTCTTCTTTAAAGAAAAATATTTATTTATTTGTTTTAATTGGGAAGGCAGAGTCACAAAGATGGAGAGTCAGAGAGGAAGATTTTCCATCCACTGGTTCACTCCCCAAATGGCCACAATAGCCAGAGCTAAGGTAATCAATCTGAAGCCAGGAGCCAAGAGCTTCTTCTACATCTCCCATGCAAGTGCAGGCTCCTAAGGCTTTAAGCCATCCTCTGTTGATTTCCCATGCCATGAACAGGGAGCTGGATGGGAAGTGGAAAAGCCAGGACACAAACTCAACTCCATGTGAAATCCCAGTATTTGCAGGGGGAGGATCAGACAATTGAGTCGTCAAAATCACTAGACCACAAAAAAACAAATGTATACACAAATATCTAACACACTTATGCTTTAACATTTATTATTGAATCTGGTTTGTAATATGTCATAAGATGCATAATGGCTTAACATACATGTGATGAAACAACTTTTTTCTTTTTCTGTAATGATTCTCAGCACTTAACATCTGCCTTCATGCTTCTTTCTCCCTTTGTGAAAAGGAGTGAGGGAACTCAAGATACAATTGCACCAAAGCCATAACCATTGTGTTATGGAAGTGTGCCGTTCAGCTGAGAGTCTTCAGTTAGAAGGCGTGTTAACAAAGTCGAAGTCCAGGACAACTTATATGGAACACATTTCCAGTCCTCCCTCTCGCACTCCCACAATATCAAATAGACTTGCCCACACCATCAGTCAGGGCAGAACACCTCGGGTCCGGTGAGCTGTATCAAAGAAACCTAATACTGCAATGACAAAAAAAATTCATAAAAATATATTTTCAGAATTCATCCAAGTAGAGAGTATACTTTCAGTAGATTTCTATGGGTAGATGAATTCGAATGAAACTTTATCTTTCTAGTCATAGTTACCCAAGAATTTATTAAAGTATCAGAATTTCAAAGTAAGTTATGATTTTACTGTAGAATATAAGATAAAATCCTATATTGAATAAAACATCCAATCATCCAGTTCTGCCACAAAGTAGTATTTATCAGCAAAAATTTACATATGCATGTATATGCAAAGTATATTCTTGGTATGTAGGGTAGCTACTATCCTCATAACTTCTAAATGCATATAAATGCATTCCAAACCTAACCTTTTCAAAATCAATATCCCCCTGTTTATCATTTACATTTCTGATTGCACAAGATAAAATATCTGCTATTGAGAGTTCACTGTTTGTATTTTTTAAGGAATTAAACTATAATCCAAAAACCTGAGCCCACAGGAAAGATTAAATTTTAAATGGGACAAAAGTAAATCTTATTCAACTCAATTCATTGATTTCCAAATCCCAGATTAATTGAGTCCTAAACAAATAATGTCGAAAACACAAAACCATGAAATGCGTGAATTAGTGTATGTCACAAGAGAAAAAGAATCCATGCCAAAAGAATTCAAGAATATTTATATAATAGATGGTCTCTACATCCTACCTTTTGTGAAATGAATGATTTTCAGGGGCACATTCCTATCACAGATAAATTCTCCAGATGACAGCATAAATACAGGGCCACTAGAGACCAAGGAGAAAGAGTGCAGTTAAACTTGACTCTGTCGAGGACTTTCATGACAAGAGGGAGAGGTTCACTTCCTAACTGCATTTATTTTTGGAATTAGCCTAATGTGTGTGGAAAGTCAGAAGGAAGATAGATTTTACCACTGTTACTTGTGCTTCTAAAAGTCTTCTCATCTCCCAGAATTTATTATATATTACTGAACAGCTCATAATTTAGGTTTCAATTTCTATCAGTCTGGCGCTTTATCATTTTATTTTAAACTTTAAGTAAGTTAAGTAGTTATGGGACTACAGATATATTTGCGGAGGAAGTCTTCTTTATGTTCCCTCCTGGGACACATTTTATTACTTAAATCTATATCTACACATTTTTAATTTTATATTGATCAATTTGTACTTATATCTTTGCTTTGTTTTAATGCTATTATTACAAGCCTTACTGCAAAATGGATTATTTAAAAACACAATATAAATTTTAGCAGATCTCCTATTAAGTAGAATACACATGTGCTAAATATGTGCTATAGTATAAACAACATTATTATTTCAAAGTATATTTGGACTGAAAAAGGTTCATTTTAAAACTTCAAAAATGTTGGACTTTAGATCACTGTGATAGCAAAATATACTACTCCCTAGTAATACAAGTTAATTGCATTAAAATTCTCCTTTTCATGTCCAAAGAAGCAATGATAATACTTGTTATGCAAGTGTGGTAAAATGAGATGAATAAAGCATTATAAACTAAATAACTCATTTCCTAAACACAAGGAGTCACCAAAAGAGATGGATGTGCCAAACATTATCAACATCAGTTGAGACACTTGATCTTAATAAAAAAACAAACTTCTTTGACAGTTGGGAATAGATGATAAACCAAAGAAACTTGCTGTTGGCCTTAGATAATATTTTTCCTAAATATATGAAATTATTACTAGTTACAGTTTCTATTGAAACATTTTTTGATGTCTTTCTTAAACCAAGAATAATTCAAGGCAAATTTCAGGTTGAAATAGAGTTGATTCCTTTCAGAACCCATTAAATCAATGTTGGACCCTCTAATAATTACAACATTACAAGTGTGAAAATAAACCACGAAAGTATAGAAAAATTTTATCACACTAAATACTTTTTGTTCACAGTACATTACATGGACTCACTCTAGGCGAGACACATCGCTACTCAGGGCTATCGCACTCTCTTCCGGAAACTACACAGTGAGCCAAACTTAGGATTTGCTCTTGGTGATTGGCATGTGAATTATCAAAAAGCAGCTTCTGACCATAAATAGTTCTGAATGTTGTGAAAATAATTGAGGAGAATGAAAAAGAATTTGGGGCTAAATTTGCAGGCCAAAAACATTGCAATTATCAAGCCTGAATTGGCAATCTAGAAAAAGAACATGATACCTGTAAGAATGAACTAGATTAATGAGACAAACGATATTGTAGAAACATTGTATCCCAATAAATATAAAAACAAAATTAAGGATAATGACTTTGGAGTTTTCATTGAGCTTTTTCCTCCCCATTCTTTCTCTTTAAATGATAGGTTTCTAAATGTGTGTTTCAGATATCATACCTGGAATGCAATGTATAAATTTGGGAGAACTCATTCGATTGTTAAAATGCTGATTTCAGGGTTGAATAATTTGCTTAAGATGAACAGTCATAAGCATTTGCTTAAAATGAAAAGCTATTTTGTCATGAGAACAGAAAGGAGGAGTTAATTTATAAGACTGATAGAGGGATATAAATGAAGACTGAAAATTTGTATCATTTGTGGCTTAACTCTGCATAATGCATGGCATTTGAAGCAAACTCAGTTTGCAACAGAAGGAAAATTCATTTAATGTCTATACTGAGCAGGTGTGTATTTAAACTAAACAGCATTTAATACTAGCCAATAATTACTAGTCAAATTTAATGTGTAATTTGATAAATATATAATAATATTTCTTCTTATCCTTTCGTTCCTTTCACCTTGTGAAATAAATAAAGCCACTCTAATAAAATCATCATGAAATATCTCCATTTTTCACTGTCATTCACTTACTGGTGCTTTTCTATTTTCTTAAAAGTCTCAATTTACAAGCTACCCTATTTATAAATTTATTTATATTGCAGCGTTTTGACAGCAATATACCCTGTATTCAGCTATGATTAAATGATCCTGGAGAGTCAATGAGAAATAAGTGGGCTGGGAGGGATTAATTCCAAGGGATTTTTGTGCGAATTATCAATTTAGTTTATTCTTTCTAGCAACAATATTCCATTCTTCAAAATTTGTGTAAAATCATAAAGCCAAATAAGAAACACATCATATTTTTTGAAATATTTTGTTTATTCTTATTGGAAAATCAGATGCACAGAGAGAAGGAGAGAAGGAGAGGAAAATCTTCCATCTGCTGATTCACTCCCCAAGTGGCCACAACAGCCAGAGCTGACTCAATCCTAAACCAGGAGCCAGGAGCCTCCTCTGGGTCTCCCATGCAGAAATAGGGTCCCAAGGCTTTTGACCATCCTCGACTGCTTTCCCAGGACACAAGCAGGGAGCTGGATGGGAAGTAGAGCAGCCGGGATTAGAACCCATGCCCATAGGGAATCCCGGCATGTGCAAGGGGAGGAATTTAGTCACTAGGCTATGGTTCCAGGCCTGTCACATTCTCTTGTTATATATTATTTTATTAATATAGTAGATAAAGTAAATGCTTTATCCCATTTAGTATTTTTTAATCCTGAAAGGAAATAAAAGAAACAATTAAAATGAGAAATACAATTATATTTGCCTAAAATTTTCTTCTGTTTTGATCATACAGTTTCCACCATAATTGACTATTATTTTATTAAAAGAGAAAATAAATGTTGAGTTGCCAACAATAGTTATCCCATTTTGCTACTCCAAAAAGTTACACAAGCACAGATATGCTTTATAAGCACTTCTGCAAATATTTTGAAATTACTGAAACCAAAATGCAACCCCCCTTAAAAGTTAACTATTAATGTTAACAGATGATTCCTGCTTGAAATTTTTTAACTGAAGAACCAAATCATTTAACAGCATATGCTTTAAGGCAATCCTTAACACACTAAGATAGCTTTATTTAGTATTTTGTGTGTTCCTCTAAATTAACTTCTCTTAAGAAATTATAATCTAAGTAGGGGACCTCAGTCACAATAACTTCTTAAAAACAAAAACAAAAACAAAAAAACAAACAAAAACAACCCTCCAATGCTGAGGTGTTTATTATCTAGCAAAAACTAATGTACTTCCTGAGGAACAAAATGTATTATACAAACTAATTTGGGTGACAAATAAGTGTAAAATTAGATCATCATCCTAAAATCACTAGGCTTTTGGAAATAAAAGAAGGATAGGAAATTTCATTTAGCAGGTTGCTGGGGATGAATAATGTGACACATAGAGTTCAAAGATAAGGAGGGGCTTTCCACCTTGCTCTTGGGGGACTCAGAATCACAGTGCTGAGGTGGTTATTGATATCAGTTTTATAATATCTCTGTAAAATCTAAACAGTGGAATGTTGGCCTGCAAAAAGACATGTGTTATCAGTTCACGGTCTCTTTTATTCCTGTTTGGAACCACTCTTTGCCCTGCTTAAATCATAAATCTGCACCATGAATCCCAAGAGACCAGCTTAGCGAATTAGCTGAGCACAGAATTCTTCTTTGAAAGGTTTAGCCTCTGTTACTTAGAATAGGAATTTGGGGCTACATAGGTTTAAGATCATGCTTTTCAGACTCCTTTTATGGAATATTGGAGTCAGTTTCTCTAATGGAAAGTTAATTTTTGTATTAGAATGTAAATTTCAATTTTGCATGGGGATTTAGTGAGGAATGCTTAGTGTTCTCAAGAATATTGATAAAACTTCTATACATTTAATATTACCTTTCAATAGGTGTTTATATTGTCATATTATTATGTGATCAGTTTATTCTCCTACCCTTTAGGAATGCTTAAGAGAATAGCTTCATTAGAATGGCTTCATTAGATACAAAGACTTTCAAAAATCATCTGCAGCTATTGTAGAAAATTAAAAGTTTGAAGAGGTTTAGCTTCATCTTTTATGTGCCTGGACATGGGCACCTGAACAACTTTTACCCTTTAAAAAGTACTGCACAGCACCGGAGCCTGATGTGGCAGTAGTGCTGAGTGCGCTCCTGTCCCTTTCGCTCCCCACTTTACCCAGATGCAGAAAGAAAACAGGAGATTCCTTGAGCCTCACCACCCTAATTGGTGGTCTACATTGGCATGCATCCCTCTCAACTGTGTAAACATCATCAAAAATAAAATGGATTTGTTAGGTTAAAAAAGTAGTGAATAAAAATGAATGATAACACCAGGTTCTTGCTGAAGTTTAGATTTTCAGCTTTGCAAGACTAATTTAAATTACTAACAATTCAGTGACAACATAAGAAAAGGAGAAAACATGGTTGCCTATGTGAACTCAAATCATTCCAAATCAGTTTTAAATAGCTATGTTCAAGAGCCCCTTGTGAAGTGTTGAGTATTATATGGAACATTTAGCAAAGCTGGATGCAGAAGACATCAGTAGATGTGCTTCTATAAAATCAGATCCTTCTCATTTACTGAGCAGCGTTAAGAAGATTTCCATTGGTCAATCTCTTTCTCCTTCATTTCTCCCTGCATCTTGTCACTCCCAAGGATGACATTATTCTTTTAATGTGATTCTTTTGCTTCAAAGATTGGCTTCTTTTACTGGTAAATCAGATACAAAGAAAGGGGAATGAGAGAGGTTCCATCCACTGGTTCACTCCCCAAATAGATGTGACAGCCAGGGATGGACTGATCCAAAGTTCTCATCTAGGAGCTTCTTCCAGGTCACCCTAGTGTGTGCAGGGGCCAAGGCCTTGCAGCATCCTCCATTGCTTCCCCAGGGAAGCAGGGAGCTGGTTAAGAAGTGAAGCAGCTAGAATTCAAAAACTAGTACCCATATGGGATGCCAGCCCCACACTGTCCACTTCCTCCCACTTTTCTTTTCTTTTCTTTTCTTTTCTTTTCTTTTCTTTTCTTTTCTTTTCTTTTCTTTTCTTTTCTTTTCTTTTCTTTTCTTTTCTTTTCTTTTCTCTTCTTTTCTCTTCTCTTCTCTTCTTTCCTTTCCTTTCCTTTCCTTTCCTTTTTTTAAAGATGTATTTATTTTTACTGGAAAGGCAGATTTACGGAGTGAGAGACAGAGAGACAGAACTTCCACCCACTGGTTACTCCCCAAGTAGCTGCTACAACTGGAGATAAGCCCATCTGAAGCTGAAAGCCAGGAGTTTCTTCTGGGTTTACTACATGAATGCAGGGTCCCAAAGACTTGGATCATCCTCTAACACTTTCTAAGGCCACAGTAGGGAGGTGGACGGAAAGTAGAGCATCCAGCACCAGAACCAATGCCCATATGGGTTCCTGATGAACGCAAGATGAGAATTCAGCCTCCTCCAAGCCAGCTCCTTTTAATGTGATTCTAAAGTTGGTTATATGTGGCATAAAGTATGCAATTTTTTAAAACATCAGTGTATTTATTTGAAAGTCAGGGTTAGAGAGAAAGAGGTCTTCCATCTGCTGGTTCTCTCCCAAGATGGCCTCAATGGCCAGGTCTAGGGCTCGTAAAAGTTTCATCCAGGTCTGCCGTTGGGTTACTTTCTGCTGCTTTCTGACATGCACTAACGGGGAGCTGTATACGAACTTGATCTGCCAGAGCAGTACCAGTGCACATGTGGGATGTGATCTTATCAAGCTATAGGTTAACATGCTAAACCATAATGCAGCCACCCTGCAAATGTATTTTGTTCATTAGTTTGTTCCTTGCTTATTAGTTCATTGTAACCCTTTTCTGACAATAGTAGCATTATCTGGACAATCCAGGTAATCCAAGGAACGGAAACAACTGTTTCACAACTGATGGCAACAGGTGCCATCCTGACAAATACCCCCGTTTGAATCTTGGGAAAATAGCATTTGAAAGGAGTATGTACATCCAGGAATTCACATGATAACAACAGTGGCTCCTTATTTACATATAAACAGGCAATTTCTTTGAGTCTTATTGAACTTACCCCTCAACAATAACTCTCTCCTACATAAAGTACTTTCTTCTCTCTAGGTATGGTTAAGGAAGTGTGGCATGTCTACCAATGAAAGCAAAACATAAAGTTCTACCTACTATTCTATTAAAGATCTCTAAAACATTGATCCACTCCAAAGCAAGTTAACTAGAATAGCAATGTGCTTCCTAATTGAATATTGTCACCTTTCAATTTAATGGACATATTTATTTCTTAGGACAGCATTGAACATTTAATGTTTATTTTTAATGCATTTTTATTTATTCAATGCTCTTGAGAAAAATGTATCAAATAAAATAGAAGTCTACTTGATTATGCATAATTAAGCAGTTAATTAAGCAGTTCCAACATGTCTTGGATTCAGTTTCCTTATCATACAAAGAAAATCGGATTTTTTGTAATGAATAACTGAGATAGTACATATTAACACAAGGCTACTGACTAGCAGTTAATGCCCAATCAGTGCTAGTTCACATGTCTTCCTGTGCTTTTTTTTCAGTTATTCTCTCTGTATCTCCCTCCTTTCTTGCTTGCTTCTTTCTTCCTTCATTGCTTTCCTCCAGATAATTCTTCCCAATTGTGACCATGTTTTAAGATAATTAGTACTTATGGTTTCACTGAAATTTGTTCATCCCATTACTATTTGCAGGGAAAAAGTCAGTAAGTGTTAACTACTTCAGTTATGATCTCCTCATTATCTTGTAATTATTTACTCTAATGTAGTTACTGCCTAATTTCTTTAGGAATTGTTACCAGCAGTCCTCAGATAAAATTGTAACACCCATTCAACACTCACTTATTGATCATAAAGCATGTATCAGTCTACTGAGAAAAAGAAACTGGTCAAGAGTGCCTATTATATTACAGCAAATGCTGTCATGGAAATGCACTTGAGATTAATTAGATTTTGAGTAAGGTGATGCCGCCACAACTCTCTTCTGGATTATGTTCAGCATAGGTCGTTCTAATACCTGTTGTCCTCACTCTAGCCTAAACTGTATTTACAATTCTACACTATCTTATTTCAGTTAAATAAAAGTTGTAGAAGGAAAATTGGTCTGCAATGAGATATTGTTTCACTCAAATCTTGTGTAAGATAAAATGAAGAATTAGTTTTAAAGAACTAATACTGAGCTAGGAAGCGACGATATTTAAATTTCAGCTCGACCACTTACAAACTATAGGAATTTTGGAAGTAAATTATTTCTCTGAACTTATATTTATCCATAAAATAACAGTAGCATCCAGGCTACTGCTGTCTTTTCATAATCAGTCCAGATTTATTATGATAAATGAAGCATTATATATGCATAAAATTCTTATGACATATTACATACTCCATAAAGATCTATGTCTGTCATCAAATTAGTGTTATTAGCTGGTATGATTACCGCATGCAAATTGGGCAGAGGAGAAAATTTTGTTGTCCTCTGTAACTAGAGCCCAAGATTGCTGTCACAGATCACGTTTAGGGAACCCTCACCGTGCGCCAGATCCTGTCCTGAACGCTTAGCCACATCAGCAGTGACTCTGCAATAGGCACTGTTGCTCCTTCTATCTCACCCCAGAGTAGATTAGTTACAAGGAAATCAGGAGCAATAGTGGGAACACCCATGTGCCCAATGCTAAAGACACAGAGTGTGTTCATCTCAGTATCATACTGAGTTTCATCAAGTAAAGAAAGATATTCCATTTTTAGTCAATTTCACATTTTTCTTTGTTCTAGAGTACATATCTTTCTTTATACCTTGGCCCGCAAAAGTACATCTTTGACTAATGGCTTCCAATAAAGACATACTTTTTGAGCCAACTTATATGCAATAAAATTTTCCTTTATTTTTTATGTATAAAAGCAACTTGGCTCAATATAAAATAGTTGGGTTAAAATGTTGAAAGTCATGTATTTGAAAGTGATACTATAAAAATGAAAAATGATCTGCTTTTTTATTATAAAGCAATGGTAGCAGAATATTTGTTTCTTTCTTGATAACCTGAATCTCTGCAAAGATATTTAGACTTTTTAAACTCTAGTAACTTAAAATTTTTCTAAGAGTATACCTGTGGTGGATTCTTTTTTGTTCATTTTGTTCATTATATGTGTGTGCAGATGTAATGCATACACATGTCCTTTTTATTCAGAAATATATTTCCTTCTCTTTCTATTGATTTCACTTAGCTCTACTTTCTCCAAAAAACAATTAAAATAATAAATACACTAATATGTTGAGAAAGGCATTACAGAGGTATAACATCTACTCATATTAGAATACAAGTATAGAATTCTTAATTAGTAATCCTTACCTCTTTCTTCCTTTGTTTCTAAAAATATCTATTTATTTTTTGAATGTCAGGAAATGAGAGCGATCATCCATCCACTGGTACACTCCCCAAATGGGTTAATAGTTCATTTTGAGCAAGGCTGCCTCCAGCAGATCCATTCTGGTAACCCTTGAAAACCAATGCTTCAAAGAAGCAATTAGGAAGGAAATTTTAAGCAATCATAAAGTGAATAAAAATGAGAGCAGAGTGTATGAAAACCAGAGGGTAGGAGTCAACATTGTGGAATAGTTAGCTCTCATATAAATGAATCATTAAGAAAGAATAGAAAATATTTGTGATATGACAAAATTAACAGCGAGAGGAAAGTTTAGAGCAATAAAGGCTTGCAACAACAGAAGAGGAATAGCTCAAATGAACAACAGAGAAAAGATCAGGAAACACACAGCTGGTTTTTTGAAAAGACAAAAAAAATTTTTAACAAAGCTAGATGAGATGGAAGTAGGGAGAAAGATTGAGAGCTACCACCTGCTGGTTCACATTCAAACTTCCCAAAACAATAAGAGTTGGGCTTGGGTCTGGGCCAGAACCAGGGACTACAATATCATCCACAATTCCCATGTGAGTGGCAGGAACCCAATTACTTGAGGTATCAAGCACAGTGGAATACTATTCAGCCATAAAAATGGATAAAATCTTGACACTTTGACCAACATGGATGGAATTGGAGGCCATATCAAGTGAAACGGGCCAAGCACAGAAAGACAAGTATTGCATCAAATATTTAACCTAAAAGTGCTGATCCTGTTTAGAAATTAAGAGTACAAAGGGGCTTGCCACAAACCAGGGAGGGTTGGGGAAGAACGGAGGTGGAAAAGTTGATTAATACATATTAAGTTACAATTAGATACAGTTAATAAGAACTGGTGTTCTTTTACACACTATGATAAATTTAGATGATAATACTTTACTGTATAATTCTCTTTAAATCCCAGAAGAAATGATATAAAGAAATGTTAAAATCTTGAGGAGGGCCCAGCACTGTAGTCCAGTGGGGAAAATCCTCACCTTACAAGCACTGGGATCCCATATGGGCGCTGGTTCTAATCCCGGCAGCTCCACTTCCCATCCAGCTGCCTGCTTCTGGCCTGGGAAAGCAGTCGAGGACAGCCCAAAGTCTTGGGACACTGCAGTAATGTGAGAGACCTAGAAGAAGCTCCTGGCTCCTGGTTTCAGATTGGGATAGCTCTGGCCATTGCAGCTGTTTGGGGAGTGAATTATCGGGAGGAAAATCTTCTCTGTCTCTCCTCCTCTCTGTGTATCTGACTTTCCAATAAAAATTAAATAAATAAATTTTTTTAAAAATTCTTGAATTAGATGAGCTTACCTTTATTGAATATTACATAGATTATACATATGTAAAAGCACCACGGGATATACTATAATTATATATAATTATATACAATATTTCAAAGTTAAGGATAAAAAGTTAAAAATGAAAAATAAAATATTTTCAAAATTTAGAACACAAAATTTTTGTTTGAACCTAGATATTCTGTGTGTAAGAATCAATTTGAAACAGTTACTTTTTTCTTTCCTTTTCTGCTTGCACTTGATGATGTTCATTTAATAAATTCCAAAATAATTTTTGTTTCCTTGTTGTATCTTTTTTAAGTGATTTCTTTTTAAGTCTCCATTGTGTGTGTGTTTGTGTGTATGTGTTAGACTTTGCCTTCTTGTTATACCATGAATTTTTGTATTTGGTAATGATTTTTAAAAGTAATTTTTTCCCAAATCCTTAAATAAATAAATAATTTTAAAGGGTTGATCTTTTATGGCTTCATGGATGTTGGACTTATTCTCTGGTTTTGCAATATTTTGTAAGCTTAATTCTACTTATTCTAGCTATTTATCTTTAAGCACAGAGAGATTGTCCAGAAACCATTGTTATGAAAATCTGCTATTTTCAGCTCCAGTCTTAGGGCTGTCATCGTGTTGCTGCAGATATATGAGGATACTTGAAAAAACTTGCAGACAAAAGGGATTAATGAGTAAGTTTATTTTGGTGTGAATCTTTTTAGTTCCATGCATATTTTTTATATGAACTTTTTGATGTCCCCTGTGTAGATGATTTCAGGGTTTTTTTTTTAATTCCAAAAACATCAATTTAATTTCATCATTAAATTTCCAAATAGTCTGACACAGATGTTAAGACTCACACTGCTTCATTTAATGTGAAAATCATGCTATTAAATCCATAGTACCAGCTTAAAGAATCCATGAGAATAAGCATGGTTGAATTAATTAATCATGCATACTGATTCTTTGGACGTTTATAATAGATGAGTCTATAACTTCTGGGTGAGGAGTGTGTCAATTCCATACTCTCCTTAGCTTTTTAAATGGAGGCAGGATTGACTACTTCTTTTTAATCTAATTTCTTATGTCTCATAATCTGTTATCCAGCATCTTCTTACTGATATATACTAATTTTCTATTAGGCCTTATCATACTCGTACTATATCATACTTTCATGTATTATAGAAATTACCAAAATCATAATTTCAAAAGCACTGTTGTAATTAGGAGCTGTCTCCTGATTTAGACTGTAAACTCTTCTGTATGCTAACCACTTTGGGACTTGCTTTCTTAGTGCTTTTCTCAGCTTTTCACGACCTCAAAAGCAAAGGTATGGTTTGCTTTATTTCGGTCCAGTGACACACTGACAACAATTGGTTGTTATGCATGTTATTCATTCTTTTATTTTCTCTTATATCTGGTTTCCATTACGATTACTCTCCCTCCAAGCACAGTCCTGCTAAAGATTCATTTTCGTGCCTTCTTGCAAATTATACAAGAATTTATTCTGTCCCCTACTATTTTGTTCAGTTTTGTCTTCAGAATTTCATTTCTGGTGCTTCACACGCACTGCCTGTGTCTTCTCTATAACGTGTCATATTCAGTGATGTGAAAGCATTGCGTTCAGCTAGGTGCATGACCTACCAATGAAAGTCTTTTATGTTTGAGAAAAAGTTACTCCAAAATGGATACTGAGGAGTTGCAATGGTGGTCACAGTCTGGGCACTCTCTATTTTGCCCTAGTATTATCAGACTGTTCATCAGGACAGGCATGGAGGTCTGTAATATCTACGTTAAGTTAAGAACTTAATTTCCTGTACCACTGCCAAGACCTGGCAGAAATTCAGCCTTTTGGTTTTTGTCAATAAAATGACCAAAAAATGATGTCAGCATTTTAATGTCCATTTCTGTATATGAATTTGGGCATAATTTTGCTGATGGAAACTGGGTTTTTTGAGGGGGAGAGGAGTGGTGTTCCATTCCATTTGTTGAATGTCTTGCATCTTAATTTTCAACCGAGATGCTATCTTTTTCTTGTGCATTAACAGAAATTTTTTGACAATCTATAAAACTTGTGAATGTTTATAAGATTAAATTTTGTTTTCCATTCAGGCTTAAGTAAATACAAGTCTTTAATCCTTACTTCACGAAAATTTATCATTTTTTTGCCTTAATAATTATGTTTTTGGGGTTTTCTTTTAAAATCATGCCCTGTATTCAGATCATAATAGGTTATTCCTAGCTTTATAGTTTTTCTTCTATAGTATAGCAACTGAAACCGAGGATGCTAAAACCATATTATTTGGAGATAGTGTTGGCTCTTTTACTCCTGAACTTGATAAAGTTAGACAATTTAACATCTTTTCACCAGTTACATTTTCTATAAAATAGAGATGATGGTACTAATTATTTGAATAAGATTGTAGAGAGAATTGAATGAATTAAAAAAAACACTTAGAAAAATACCTACTGTACTTACAGAATATTATAGATGAAATATCTGTGATAAATATGCTTAAATATAGGTATGCATATATATTAGCAAAGGTAAGTGTTCTTTCTCTGTATATTGTGGATTACTTTTCAAAAAAAATCATACACTAAATAACACATTATTTTTCTGTTGATCTTTGACACTGGTTTTCGAATAAATGCTTCCAAGATCAATTTGTAAGCTTTATAATTGGTTTCATTATTTGGATTTTCCTGCAGCAAATCACACTGATTTAATTAATGTGGCTTTTACTTTATTACTTGAGTAAGAGAATATGTATCCTGTTCTTATTTTCAAAGAAGAATCAGCTATTTGCTTCACTTTATTCTTTCATATAAAATTTTAAAATGATTGCAGTGTGTTAAAACTCATTGAGGTATTGTTTTTTTGAATACATTAGATTAATGTATCAATTTTCAAGTAACTGAACTTTAACAATTGTGTCATCCCAAACAAGAGCACAAAACGGTTGTTTTCTGTTCAGAACTTTTTTACTATTAATATTTTTATTTTTTATTGGAAAGTTGGTTAGAGAGGAGAGACAGAGAGGAAGACCTTCCATTAATTGATTCACTTCCCAAGTGACTGCAACAGTTGGTGCTGTGCTTTTCTGAAGCCAGGAGCCAGGAGCCAAGAGTCTCTTCCAGGTCTCCCACACGGGTACAGGGTCCCAAAGCTTTGGGCTGTCCTTGACTGCTTTCCCAGGCCACAAACAGGGAGCTGGATGGGAAGCGGGACCGTAAGGATTAGAACCTGTACCCATATGGGATCCTGGCTCATGCAAGGGGAGGACTTTAGCTGCTATGTTACTGTACTGGGACCTCTTTTTAGAACTTTTATGACCTGTATTAGGATTAGGAATTTCTCCCCATTGAAGTCTTGCATATTGATTGCTATGTCAAAATGCATATATATATACTTCATTTTTTACTATTAAAATTATAGCTGCATTTCAACTAATGTTGTAAAATGGTAATAATGTAAAAACTGCAGGTGATTTTCATAGCTTGATCATATGTCTAGCAAGTAAACAATACCCTGAACTTGATTGTGTTATCTTTTCTAGCTATAGATTAATTTAATCTGTTACCAATGACTGCTGTTATCTCCTCTTTTCCATTTCTTTTTGTCTTGTATTCTTTTACTTTCTGCATAAAGTTACATGAAACTTCCACTTTTCTTAAGCAGGTGTGATAATGTGTGTCATTTTCTTGGTGCTGCTCAGAAAAGGAAAGGATCAAGTCTCCCCAATCAGAATAAAATTTATTCCAATTTTTAAAAACATACATATATGAAATTTTCTATTTTACTGGGGGTTTTATGAATCATCATATGTAGCAGCAAAAATTAACAGAATTTTACATACCTATTGAATTAATATAATTTTTCTCTGTAATCAATTTTTGTGCTAAATTACCATGACAGATTTTCGAAATTGAGTTGTTCCTCGATTCTGAACTAAATCTATGTACATTTTATTTAATTTTGGTTCATGTATTTTTAACTGTAAAAATATAGCACAAATAGCGAATATACAGAGAGGAGAGAGAGAAGAAGAGCTTCTGTCCAATGATTCACTCCCCAAGTGACCGCAACAGCCGGTGCTGCGCCAATCCAAAGCCAGGTGCCAAGAGTCTCTTCCAGGTCTCCCATGTGGGTGCAGGGTCCCAAGGCTTTGGGGAGTCATTGAATGCTTTTCCAGGCCACAAGCAGGGAGCTGGATGGGAAGCCGGGTTGCTGGGATTAGAACTGGCACCCATATGGGTTCCTGGCACATTCAAGGCTAGGACTTTAACTGCTAGGCAATCATGCTGGACCCTGTTTTCATTTTCATTTCTTCAAAACATTTTTTCTCAAATTCTTCACTGACTCATAGGTCATACTGTAACATCATTTTCTTCAAGAAGGTTCTTGATTTTCTTTTTCATTTCTTCAGTGACATGTTAGTCATTCAATAGCAGGTTATTTAACTTCGTGGTATTATAAATTTCTATTTCTATTTTTCTTCCTGTTGTTGATTTTGTTTTATGGCTTTTCATTTAAGGGGATGTATTGCAACTGTGCAATGGAGAGTATCATATTCAGATGTGAGGATACAATGCTATTTGCATCTCTACTTCCACATCAAAATGGATTCCCAGTGAAAGTCTTGACAATAGAATGCTGCACTTTCTGCCATTGTCCATGCCTGCAATGATGGACATATGACTGAGTATGAAGAACTATACAATTGTAATAATGTAGGGGAAATCATGTGAGGGGAGGGGACTACGGGAGGGATGAAGGGAAACCCAAGAGCATATGGAGCTGTTATCATAAAATAATCATAATAAAAAAATGGGAAAGCATGGAGGCAACAGGGACATTTGATATAAAGTTCAAATGAAGTCATAGCATCTTTCTCTCTCTTTCCTGTTACAATCTGACTTTTATTATTCCCATTTCTCCTGTCTGCTCATTGTGATAATAAAGGGGATTTCCAAAATGACATCAATATTCCCAACTAGGAGCCCTTGTGGATATAGACACTTTCCTGCATTTCCAATATAATATATCTGGCTGAGTATTTCAATATGTTCATGGAGGAGTAGGCACAATGGCACGCCAGGCTAAGCTACAAGTTCGTATGTTCATATTTGCTGGTTGGAGTCTCAACATCTCTGCCTCTGAACCAGCTTTCTACTAATGCATTCTGGGAAGTCCTGGATGATGGCTCAAATCCTTGGATTCCTGCCACCCACATCAGAGGCCTAATTTAAGTTCCTGGCTCCTGACATCAATTGGCCTATCCTGGTTGTCATGGGGATTTAGATAAAAACCAGCAGATGAAGGAGTCTTTCTTCAATTGGTGTCTTTCAAGTAGATGAAAATAAATACAAAGATTTTAAAAAGAAGATACAGAAATCAAACTGTATCTGTGCTTATAAAGCTCATGAAAATTGTCCATTGTATTTTAATTCCTTTTTGCCATGAAGACTTGTTTTTAATCAATTTATTGAAAGATAATATTATATAGAGAAATGTTGCATCTTTTGGCTAACTCCCCAAGTGACTGAAAATGACCAGATAGCTAGATTGGTGTAAAGCCAGGAGCTAGGAATATCTCCCAGGTCTCCTATGTGGTTGACAAGGACCAAGCATTTGGTTCAACTTCCACTGCTCTCTCCGGTGCATTAGCAAGGAACTGGATTAAAAGCAGAGCAGCCAGAACTCCAAGCACCTCCCACCTGTAAGGCAACTGCAATTGAAGTTCTTAGCAGTCCATCTGTATCAGCCTCCTTGAGTTGTGCACTTTCTTGAATTGTGAGCATGGCTTAGAGAGAAACACCCAGACTGGACGCCTCATGAAGACAACATTGAGTGCTTCTGAACAGAAATTGACACCTTTGCATATTTAAAATACATCCTCACAGATAATCTTTTATTCATCTGCATTCTCCCTCCCTTAAAGGAATCTTTGATCTCTCCATGTGTGACGGTCGAGCAGTATGGTTAGCACATAGCAGTCGCTCAGTAAAAGTTTGTTAAGTGAATGAGAGACTGGAAATCTCTCCTGTTACACTTTTTCAATGGAAAAGATACCTAAAAAGAGCCCACTTTGGAAAAGGAGAGATGGTTTAAACTTGCATGAAATAGCATTACATTAACTAGACTTTTCCACATGTATATCATATATATATATATATACCCTATACTGTAATTTCTGCAAAATATATTTCTTATACTTTAGAAGCAGAATTTTGGGGCTGTCATGGTGAGTGAATGTGTCCCAAAGTGTTACATGGTGTACTTGGGGAAATTAGAATTGCAGCCATGGATTCTGCATGTTTCAAACAGTGCCAGATGCCATGAAGTCATAGGCAGATGTCTTACATCAACAAAATTATAGTAACAGTTGGGCTTCTTCATATGAATATTTCTGCTTAGAAGGGATAAGTAGCCTAGCAGGCAATGGAAACTAAAACCTTCTGTTGAGCTATGAGGCAGAAATGCTGCCGTCAGCCACAGTGGTTGCTCAGTTAACATCCTCAACTTGATGCATTAGGGCAGCCTTAATGCATGCAGAGGTTACGCTTGGTGGAAGTCAGTAGAGTGTGTGCTCACTGTTGACTCCTGAAGGCAGTGATATTTGCAGGTGCAAGGCCAACTCTGACCTAGTTGAAAAAATTACAGAACCAGACCAAACAGGAAGAATGTTCCAAGACCAAGGTCAGTCATTTCCCATCATATTCTGCAATCAAAATAGTTTTGATGACACTAGAAAAGAATGTATGACATCACGTGGCCTTGCCTTGGTTTAGTTGCAACTTTTTTTAAGTTAATTCACAAAGATACTGTTGTGCTTTGGATATATTTTGCCCTTTGTCCCTGAAACATTCTTTCCTCCCCTGTCCACCTGGAAAACTCCCAGACTTCTATCAAATGAAGGCTCATGTTTTATCTCCTCTGTGAAGTATTTCCTAATTTCCCTAGACAGACTTAGATGTTCCTTCTGCACGGAGTCGTACTGAACATTACACATGTCTTATGAAAGCTGGCATCTAATTATATATTAGTTATTATATATTAATTATAATTGATATTCAACTCCTTACTAGCTAGTGAATGCCTTATGATAATAGGACTTTATTTTTTCATCTGTGTTACAATCCCAGGAACAGGATAAAGATTTAATGAATATTGCTGACTGCATTTATTCATTATTTGACATAGTGCTTTGAAACATTTCAAGTGCTTTCTTATTCATTACCTAATTTAATTACTCCAATAGTGCTTTGTGGGAGACAAAGATACAATTATTCCCACTTTACCAATTGAAAAAACAAAATAATCAAAATTATATATAATTTGCTCAAAATCAATACCATATGGGTGCCAGGATTATACCAAAAAACAGGTATTCTGACTTTAGACAGTGTCCATGGTGATTGTTTGTACCACAGAATAAGATCTTTCAATTTTAACTAGGTTGCTAGAATTCCTCTATCTTATGACTGCTCTTTGCACTGTGGGTTTCAGATCTAGGTATGCATGGCAGAGTTTGCTTGGTTTCCTTTTATGGGTCTTGCTGCCTACGCAAAGGCCCATGTGCTAACATGTGTCCCTATTATTGGCACCACTTCTTTTTCTAAATTAACCTAAGATTCCCTGGTACAGCAGCCCAGGGACCCTTCCATATCATGGTTGACCCAAATGAATTAATATTTATACTTATATTATAAGTTAAAGATAATGACTGTTAAAACTACTATTATTGCCTCTGGGCTCTTGATACAGTTCAAGTATGACATAAGTATTAACTCACTTGATCATGAGAATAAACTCATAACGCAGAACCAATAATAATGCCTCCATTTTATAAAAAAGAATATTGAGCTTAGAGAAGCACTGTGGTATACCAGTTGACACAGCTGATATAATGCAATGGGAGTTTTATTTAAAAAGTGTCTACTGCTTAAAGGATTGCCTTTAACCTTGTAGCATTTGCCAGTTTATATAAAAGCAACTATTATACAGAGTTATCAAACAAGTATGTGTAGAACATGACAAGGGGGAAAGGTGGTATTATACACTTACCACTTGATGTATGAGGTACTCAGTAAAAATTGTGAATACAATGATTTTATGCTGAGACTCTGGTTGAGTTAACTTTATAAAGCTGGGAATGCTTATGTGTCTACATTACATAACCTGAAGGGAAGTATTTGTACTGAGTATTTCAAAGCACTCTGGATTTTTCAAGATCATGAAAATGTTTTCCAGCTGGGTTAGCGAAGGATTTGATAGGAAATATGGTTGCCTTCCCATGGATATACCTAATTAATTTTTATTAGCATTAATTAGGAAATTCTTGTATATAAATGCAAGCTTTAAATAATAACTATAAAATGCAAATGAACAGAAAAATGCGACTCTTTTTTTTATATGTGATATGTGTATCACATGTGACACTTTGATACTTATGTCAAGATTTTGCATGAAGCCCAAAATTCCAAACATGACTTTCAAGGCTTTTGACCTCTAAGTTGCTCTCCTTTCTTATCCTCTCTGTTTGACCTCGCATTCTCACAAATGCCACTTACCCACTTTTGTTCAGGATCTTGTATTTGTTGTTCATTCTGCCCGTAACTTTCCCATTGTCCCCCTCTATTGACACATCATATTCTGAGGTTTAAAAAATTCCAGGAATCTCTCCCCTGATTCCTTATTGCAATTTTGTTTCTTCATTTCTTGTTTCCATTGCTACCCTGCTCTCCTTCCCACTACTCACAGCCCCCCAAAAGAACAATGTTCATTTTCTGATATTTTTTAGTTTCATGTCTCATAGGTCACATAGTAGCATCATTTGCTTCAAGAAGGCTTTTGCTTTTCTTTTACATTCCTTCAGTGGCACATTGACCATTCAGTAACACGTTATTTAACTTCATGTTATTCTAAGTTTTCTATTATTTTCCTGATGTTGATTTTGTTTTGTTGCTTTATTTAACAGGATATATAGTAACTGTGTAATAGAGACGTTCATATCAAGATGTAAAGATACAATGCAGTATGCAGCTTTACTTCCAGATCAAAGATAGACTCCCAATGCAACTGTTAAATATATCTTGACAAAACTATGCTGGACTCTCTACCATTGTTCATACCTACAATGTCAGAATATACTTAAATAGCAGAAGGATGCACTTATGACTGATTATGAAGGATTAAACTGTTATAAAAATATAGGGGAATTCAGTGGGGGAAGGAGGAGATTTAGGGAGGGGATAAGAGAAATTCTAGAAGCTATGAAACTGTATCAAAAATAATGAAATAATTAAATTTTTTTAAGCATTCTGAGACCCTAATTTTAAAATGCAGGGAAATGATGCTTAGGATCATCTGAGCCTTCAGCCACTCAGAGACTTTATTGATGAAGTTCTTGGTTTAATGGCTGCTGAGTGTTCAGGGTGGTGGTTCCTGAAGAGTGGGACAGCTGTGACAAATCTTAAAATAAGGGGTTTGCCACAGTGATTGACTTCTGCTTTTCTAAAGGATCCTTTGTAACATGCAACGCTATTTGGGAGTGTTTTACTCACAGCAGGACTTCCTTCAGAATTAGAGTCAGTCATCTCAAATCCTGCTGTTGCTTTACCAAGTAAGCTTTGTGTGAAACCATAAATACTCTGTTGTCATTTCATTGATATCCCCCACACCTTCACCAGGAGGACCTTCCTCCTTGCTAGACCACTTTACTACTGTACCCGTTAATATTACTTTGAGACTGCAGCAATTCAGGTACATATATTCAGGCCCTGTTTTTAGTTCTCTTGCTGTTTCCACCACATCTGAACTCACTTGTTCTGCAAATATATTGAACCTCTTAACGTCAGCCATGAGGCTTGGAATCAGCCTCTTCCAAACCCTAGTTTGTTTGTTTTTTTTTATATTTTGATCGCTCATGCCTCATGAACTTCCTCACTGATATCCAGAATAGTGGATCCTTTCTGGAAGAGATCCATCAATCTACTGCAGCTGTACCCTCATAACATATTTTGCTTAAATAAGACTTGAAAGTTGAAATCACTTCTTGACACTGTGTTCACAGGCATAAATGCTGCATTCATCTCGTTGTACACTGGCACCAGAGCTCTTGGGTGGCCAGGTGCCTTTCAGTAAGTTTTAATGCTTTGAAAGGAATCTCTTGAGCAGTAGGCTCAACCATGGGCTGAAACCATGATTCAGTAAACCATGTTGTAAACAGATGTTCTGTCATCCCAGCTTTGTTCTTCCATTTATAATGCACAGGGTTCATCTAGCATCATTCAGAAAAAGACTTTTGCAATGTACATGAGCAACAGCTTCTGCTTATAGTCACTTGTTGTCTAGCTCTCGACTAAACAATCAATCTGATCTTTTAGACTTGGAGGACAGACATCGGCTTCTCTCCAGCTGTGAGAGGCCCACATGGCATCTTATTTTCAAACATGAAAGGCAGTTTTGTAAAAATTTAAAGTCTACTGTTTTATGAAGTCACCTTCATCACTTTTCTTAGCTAAATCTAGAAGACATGCTGTGGCTTTTACAGCATCACTTGCGGATTCACCTTACCTTTTATGTTATGAAAAATGACTCTTCCCTTAGCCCTCAGGATCCAACCTCTGTTCACTCAAACTATCTTGAGCAGGCACCTCTCTTAGCCTTCATAAAATTGGGAAGAGTTAGGGTCTGTCTTAAGATTAGCTGTTAGCTTCGGTGAATGCTGTGGCTAGTTTGTTCTTCCCTGAGACTACCAAAACTTTAACCATGGCAGCAATAAAGTTGTTTTGATTCCTTAAGGTATATGTGTTCATTAAAGTAGTACTTTTAATTTCCTTTGCATTTGCATTTGTAACTGTAGTTTTTTGTTTCCATGACCTATAATTTGGTCACTTGGTTCTCCACATACATTTCTCCGTAAGCTTAAGCATGTCTAGATACTAATTTAAAGCAAGAGCCACTAGATTCTTCCCCTTACTTTAACACTTAGAAGCCATTGTAGAATTATTAATTGGCCTCATTGCAATTTAGTTGTGTCTCAGAGAATAGGAAGGCTGGAGAAAAGAGTAACAGGGCAATTCTTGGTCAATGTAGAGAAAGAACACAGAAACAGTATTTATTTCTGTCAGCTTCTGTGGCAATGCATCATGGTACTCCAAAACAACCGCTATGGTAACATCAAATGAAAAGGACCACATGTAACTATAATTGATATCATAATATGAAAAGTTAGGAAATATGAAAATTACAAAAATGTGCCACAGGGATATAAAATGAACACATTTTGAAAAAATTGGACCTAAAATGCTGATTCAACATAGCATACCCAAAAGTCTTAATTTATAAAAGCATAGTATCTTTGAAGAACAACAAATCAAAGAGTAATAAACCGAAATGAGCATGTAAATGCTTCTGTAGTCGTGTCTAGAAGACGAGAGTAAGAGAGACTTTTTTCTTCAGTGAATATACTACTAAAACAAACAATTTTTGGTGGGTCCAATGCAATGGCCTACTTTCTAAATCCTCACCTTGCATTTACACGGGATCCATATAGGCACCAGTTTATGTCCCAGATGCCCTGCTTCCCATCCAGCTTCCTGCTGTGGTCTGGGAAAACGGTAGAGGACAGCCCAAAGCATTGGGACCCTGCACCTACATGAGCAACCCAGAGGAAGCTCCTGGCTCTGCCTTGGATTGGCTCAGCTCTGGCCATTGGGGCCACTTGGGGAGTGAACCAGCAGGTGGAAGATCTTTTGCTTTTTCTCTCCTTCTCTCTATAAGTCTGCCATTCCAATAAAAGTAAATAAATCAATTTAAAAATTTCCTAGAAATAAACTAGGCTTCCTATCATGCATCTTTCTCTTATTGTCTATCTCTTGGAAAAAACCATAATCCCTGAGTATTAAATCAATCACTGATGTTGAAAATGAACGGACTATGAATCATTTTCTGGGCCTGTTCCTGGAGTATCATGTTCCTAATTCAAAAGGGCCATTTACAAAAAAACAGAAGATCTGTAACTGTCATTTACTCAAAATTACATCAACATTGTTTCATACAGCTTGAATCTTTTTTTAATGAGTCACTTTTTAATCGGATGATCTTCTGGAAGGAAAGTAGGCATTATCCTTATGAGTAGGAAGTACAGGAGCACCCATGACTCCATGCCTTTTTATTTATTCTCAATCAAGTGAGAAACAGGACCTAGGAAAAAGAATGATATAGAGATTCACACACATGCACTTCCTCTTCTTGGGTTTACAAATTCTGGCACCACTGTTCTTTTATAAGAACACATTTAACACCAGAATAGAGGGACTGTGACTGGTCACATGGGGTGCTTGAATTTAAACAACGATTAAAGTTTCATTTGAGCTGAAATTGACCAGTGGTACATTTTATGGGACTTAAAAACTAACGGCGTTTGCTTGCTCTAGTTTTATTTTTAATCACTTCTTGGTGATCTTCTGGATATCTCAGTATACACTTAGATTCAAATGCCTTCCTTTTCTTAGAATGCTTTTACCCCCGCCCCCTTTTGGACTGTAGCATTCCTTTCTGTTTTGTCCTCCATATGTCCTCATAAATATAATTCTGGTTCTGGAATTCAGTCAGCACTTCCCAGCACTTGCATACTCAGCATTAAGCCACTCAGATATGAGATCATGTGAGCTCTGTGCCATTTAATCACTTTATTTTTCTTTAACAAAACAGTATTGAGTACCTACTACGTGTGAGCCTCTGCCAGGTGCTTAGCTATAGTTGAGATATTAGAGTACTTCAAAAAGACCCCTTGCAAACATCTTGTCTTTGAGGAGTTTATTATAGCATCATGAGTAGAACTGACTATAGATAAAGGAATAATGTGATAAATGCAAATTGTATGGTGCCAAAAAAATAAGTGCTAAAGACAGTGAATTAATCAGTAGTTGCTTGCATGGTGGAGAAAAACCTCAAGAAGAAATACTTGTGCTAAGACTGAGGGTGGACAGGGCTTGATTTTAGCTGAGCAGAGATAGTCAGCATTTTAAAAACAGAACAGAAAGAAAAAATTAGAGAAGGTGTTTAGGAAATACTGAATATAGACAGGGCTAGAAGGAGGTGAAGATCCCTGCTACAGAATGATACATTCCCAACTTGGAAACCAGATTATAAAAGGATGCTCCATTTTTTAAAAAATGAATGTTTTTCTGAAGAAATAAGGAACTACAGTAAATTTGGACTGTATTTAGGTAATAAAATGATAAATATTATGTCTAAGATCCTTGTGTATGTTAAGACCCAGCCAGGAAAGAGAATCAAGGCTAGAGGTTCCTGATCCAGTGTAGTTGTATCAATGAAAACAAATAGTTAAAACAAACAGTGGTAAAGGTAGAGACAAATCAGGGAGAACCATGATGGAAAGGACAGGCAGGACTTAAACTGGCTGTTGATACTACTGGATTAACTTCATTGCCATTAACAAGGTACAGATACATAGGAAGGTGCCAAAGTAGTTCCCAAACTTGGGATCCATGTTCGAATTATCTATAAAGTTTTCTAAAGACTAAAAATTGTTTCACCCTTAACAAAGTGAAGAGACAATGTAGAGAATAGGAAACAATACACGCAGATTGTACATCTGTCAAAAGGTTAATAACTAGAATATAGAAGGAGCTCTAACAAGTCAGTGGCAAAACACTGAATAACTCAACTTAAACATAGGCATCAGATCTAAACATATTCCTCACTGAAGACATGCAAGTGGTCAATAGACACATAAAAGAATACTCAACATGGCTAACCATCACAAAAATGTGACTCAAAACTCCTGTGAAGTACCACCACACTCCAGTTAGGTTGACTATTGTCATAAACTCAAAAGATAACAATAGCAAGGAGAATGTGGAACAATGAGAATTCCTGCACATGCTTTGCAGGAACGTAAATTAGTGCAGCCCTCGGAAATACAGGATGCAAGTGCTTCAGAAAAACTAAAAGCAGAGCTGGTGCACGACCCAGCAATCCCATTCCTAGGTAGACATCCAAGAGAAATGACATCAGATCTTTGAAAACACACCCATACTCTCAGGTTTAAGGTTTTTAAAATATCACCATTTGGGCTCCATCCAAATAACTGGGCTTGTGTAGGGGGCCTGGGCATTGGTAACTCGCAAAAGCAAACTATATCAATTTTTAAGAACCATTGAGGTAGATGACAGACGGTGGATTCAGTTTTTGTGAAAAGCATTCTCTTAGTGGAGGATATATTTTGTCAGAATTTTTTTAGAGGGACAGAATGAAAGAAATGTTCTGCTTCTGTCATGGTTGGTGGAGTTCAGGAACTTGATAGCTGCTCCCCTATTGTGAACCATGTTACACGGCACCAATCCTTGATCCTGATTTACAAAAAACAATGCAACTCAAGCAGTGTGATGTTATATTTCAAAGAAACTTGCTCACTAGTCACGTCCATCTTCTAAAATTGTAAAATACTTTATCACTTTGAAGATGGCTCATTTGCTGCTGCTTTTGAAAACAAAAGATATTTTCATTTGTTTCAAGGGAAAAAAAGTACAAAATTGTAGTCATCAGAAGCATTAAACATTTATAACTTTGAGTATCTTTCCAAAATGTAAGGATTTTCTTTTTTCTTTGTTTTTTCTCTTCAAGAAACATCATCTCCTGCTTTATTTGGGTAAATGTCAGGAGGTTATAGACTTTATTCATAGCTGTTGCGCTGCATAAATGCTTTATTCTTCAAGAACAACATTTCTAATCAAGAGCTTTATCCACATCTCTCACACTCCCCTCCTCCACTCTTTGTTCACACTAGGAGGTCAACACCTCATGTTTCTCACATTGTAATTTATTGCTGTTGGAAAGATTGAGTATTTGTATAGGATTTCCACCATAATTCAGCTTTGTCGCAAAGTCTTACCAAGTATAACTTCCTAAGACTGCTTTCTCAAGAATACTTGATGGATTTCAAAAATGGTCAGATATATTTGGACTCAGCAAATGGATATAAGTATAAATAGTATAGAGACAGATTTAATGTAAAATAAGGTGTGTGTGTGTATGCATAAAAATGCAAGTGGATGCTATATGTAGGTCTGAGGCATGAGTTTCTTTCTTTTTTTTTTTTTTTTGGTAAAGGCCAGCTACAATTGACATAATTTAATGAGTTAGCACTATATATGTTACAGAAGTTAGAAGTGTGTGAAAGACATCTTATGAAAAGGCGCATATTTCTAATTTCACGTGTTTAGAATGTCAAAGACTTTCTTGTTGCTTTGCTGGTGTTTTGAAAATAATAAAAAGCAGAAAGCCTCTCAGAGGAAGCCTGACACAGTGAAAGACTCAAGGGAAGTTTATAATCAAGAGCACACCACACAGGGACTCTGGAAAGGGCATTCCATCTCCTTGTGAGCTGAGCATTGATTCTGCTGATTGTCTTCCAAATGAGCACTCTCCCTGTCCTTTGCCAACTATCTATGGCAGCAATACTTGCATAATTGAGTCTGAGAGCTTGCACCTCCAAGCGCAAAGGGGTCCCTCTGAGTAGCACTTTATCTGCGCATCCAGGCTGGTAGATCTCAAGATCTCCAGTTAAGAAATCTTCTATCTCCTGTCTCCAAGGATCCGTGCTAACCTGTCCTTTCAAAACTGGCCCACAATGGGTTTAAATAAACCCATCCTACTTATTCTGATCTCAGTGGAGCTAAAGTGCAACTGGCCTACATTTTCCTAATAATAGCTCATCTTCGCATTTCTAAAGAGTTACTATGTCTTCCTTCAGCTGTCTCTTTGCCACCTTTATCCAGGTTCATCTCCAATAATGTATGGCTTTTTGCTTAAAAGCTGCCTAATTGGGTCCAGTGCAATAGGCTAGGTGGTTAAATCCTGGCTTTGCACGGGTTGGATTCCATATGGGCACCAGTTCATATTGTGGCTGCTGGTCCACTTCCCATCCAACTCTCTGCCTGTAGCCTGGGAAAGCAGCAGATGATGGACCAAAGCCTTGGCACCCTACAATGATGTGGAAGAACCGGAAGAAGCTCCTGGCTCCTGGCTTCACATAGGCTCAGTTCCAGCCATTTTGCCCTCTTGAGGAGTGAACCAGCAGAGAGAAATATTTTTCTGTGTTTCTCATTCTCTCTGTAAGTTTGCTTTTCCAATCAAATTAAATAAATCTTTAAAAAAATAAAAAAATAAAATAAAAACTGGGTTCAGTGTGATAGTGTAGCGGTTAAAGTCCTAGCCTTGAACATGCCCAGGATCCCATATGGGTGCTGGTTCTAATCCCGGCTGCTCCACTTCCCATCCAGCTCCCTGCTTGTGGCCCAGGAAAGCAGTCGAGGACGGCCCAAAGCTTTGAGACCCTGCACCCATGTGGGAGATCTGGAAGAAGTTCCTGGCTCCTGGCTTTAGCTCAGTGCAGCACCAGCCGTTGAGGCCACTTGGAGAGTAAATCATCGGACGGAAGATCTTCCTCTCTGTCTCTCCTTTTCTCTGTATATCTGACATTGCAATAAAAAATTAAAAATAAATCTTAAAAAAACTGCCTTGTTTTGCCATAGCCTTTAAAAACATAACACAGAGTGAACATAAGCTTTTCACCAGAATCCAGAACATGTATCTGAATTATATTGTGTACCTTTAGAGCGATCCCTTAAGATTTTCCCATAGATTACCATGTTACTTTCTATTGCTTATATATTTGTTTAATGTGATCTTTAATGCAGCTCCTTGAGTCTGTTGTTTATCTGCATTGTATAGCTAAAAACAAAGCAAAGCAAAAAACATGAACAGTTAAGCAAATGTTGAAGAAAACAAAAAGCCTCGAAAGCCTCGAAAGCGATGCTTGAAACAAGAACTTTTTTTCCACACTAGTTTATATGTTGGTTTTCAAACTCTGTTACCTCCGATTGGACCAGGTCTTCACAGCTCAGGTTTACCATGCATGCTCTTCATCTAAGCAGTTTTCACTTCTCAGTTTCCATAGCCCTTCCTCTGGCGCAGACCTTTCTGAAACGCTCACATCTGGCTCACACATTTGCACACAAGTGCCATGGGAGATGACTTAGTCACTGCTATCATCAATTCCCATAGTATTCTGCACTTCTACTCTGCTAACCAAAAGCAAACATTTTATCTTAAAAAAAAATTAAAAAGCTATCCTAAAATACCACTCATTGTGTATATTATAAAATACACTAAATGAAAGGGACCAAATACGTATTTCTGAGTTTGCAAATACTGTGCTACACAAGGTATTCATAAATGCGTGTATGTTGGAATGGAAGCCGATAAAGTTCAGTTGATTAGTTTTTGTTTTCATGTTTATTATTTATATAAATCTTGGGATTTCAGGTCATACCAGTTTGAGGACAGTTAAAATTAATGCTTTCTTCAATCCTTTCAGCTTTGCTTTCTCCAAATCTTTCTGTTCTTTTTTTTTTCTGTCATGTGATTGTTTCTACATATAATTTTCTGCAAAAATCTTAATTTTTCAACCTCTTTGATCCCCAAATGAGGAACAATGTACTACCGTTTTCTAAACATACTTTATGCCTTCAAATGGCATGGTTGCTTCCCTGCAACTGATGCATCATTCACTTGCATCTTCCTGGATCACAGAATCTCCACTGTCACCAACTACTTACTGAAACTAGGTAGGATCACATAGCACCATAACTCCATGCCCACAGGTTTGAGACAGTGCATTAATGCGTATGCTAAATATGTTAAATATGCAAAATAAGAACATATTAATACATATACATTAAATATCAACCCCAAATTTATATTTATTTTTAGTTGGTAGCTTGAAAATTAAAGATAAGAGGTCTGGTATGATAGCCTAGTGACTAGAGTCCTTACCTTGCACGCACCAGGATCCCATATGGGAGCCAGTTTGTGTCCCAGCAGCCCTATTTCCCATCCAGCTCCCTGCTTGTGGCCTGGGAAAGCAGTCGAGGATGGACCAAAGCCATGAGACCCTGCACCCACATGGGAGACTCAGAAGAAGCTCCTGGTTCCTGGCTTCAGATTGGCTCAGTTTTGGCTGTTGGAGTCATTTGGGGAGTGAATCATCAGACAGAAGATCTTCCTCTCTGTTTCTCCTTCTCTCTATATACATCTCACATTGCAATAAAAATAAATAAATAAATCTTTAAATTTTTTTAAAATATAGTTACTTAAGCACTAAAATATTTTGCTGTGTGCTCAAAATCCAAGATGTCAGAAGTATGAGAAAAACACATTATCAATTTATTTGTTCCACATGAATCTATTAGAGGTCGGTACTTAGTGTATAGTACAGTTCTTCAGGATCTGAAGGTCACCTTTTAGTAGGAGAAGCAGGAAAATTTGAAAAAGAGCATATAGATTTTGTATTTATATTTGAAAAGTTTCATATATATATATCACTTTAACATTCAATATATATTGTATGTGACATATACATAAAGTTTTTTAAATTACCTGCCCATTAAAATATGAGCTTTCTGTTTTTAGGAACTTTATTTTGTATAGATATAAAAATATACATACACATATATTTTATATGGTAACATTAAGTAAAAACAAGGTTAACACAGCTGAGCAAGTGAAGAGTACCTTTTAATGTACATGTTTTATAAATATACCTATGCTTATTTATGCAAATGTAAATACATTTATGTAGTCATGATGAGAAGGCCTTTCCTAACTCATTTGAGCAGAGACCAGAAAATGAAGTATGGAATGTGAAAGCGAGATAAAGTGCATCGTGATAGATCCTCATGATGTATTTCTAGTGGGATGAAAATTCATTTGAGAATTTGAGCAAGTATAGAGCACAAAGTGTAGGTGGCAAGTGTAGGGCAGATGAACCAAGGACTCTTGCCATTGTCCGCACAGTAGATGAGGATGACTTGAATTGTGGGTGTTGTGATGAAAGCACCTGGAAAACTATAGAACTGGGAACATTATGAAAGTAGAACAGATGGCATTCTCTCAATCACCTGAATAATGAATAAGGAAAATTAGGGTCAAGAATGATTTCATGATTTCTTGCCTTAGCAATTAGATGGTTTTATTTATTGTATTAAAGAAGCTAGAGTTAGAAAATGGTAAGTAGGAGATCAAGAATTTGATTGAAGATAGGCTGGATTTGCAACTGCTACTAAGGAACAAAGTAAGTATATATCAAATACATGGTCAGCTACATGAATCTAGGTCATAGTGAAAACTGCAGTGCTTAAAGTTAACATTGGCTCTCAAGGAGCTAACCTAAGCTAAGGAGAGGAGAAAAGGGAATAAAGGTTGAGTTCAGACACAATCCTCATTTATAGAAGAAGATCCAAGAGCAATAATGAAGAAAGAGTGGCACATATAGTGAGAAAAAACGGGGGAGTGTGGTAAACCATAAAGACCATGGAAAAGAGTTTAAAGTGGTTGTTCAACAACACTTTTCTTTCAGTAACTCTTTTCTGCTCTCTTGTTTACTTCTCTTCTCTCATACACACAAAACATATGCATGCACACAGCACACCGTTTTCCTAAACAAGGGTTTAACATAACAATAAAAATCTTTAGCCTTAAAGAATGGCTTTATCCACCTTATAGAAGACTCTTCATTTACTCACAGATCTCTAAAATACTTTCTTTAAATAATAAATTCTTCTTTCCAAAGGATTCAATTATCAACATTTTCTGAAGTAATTCTCCATGGAAAAGAAAATTGGCACTGTGAAAATGTCTTGTAGAGTATATTTGTAGTGGTCAGAAAAAGACAATAAAATCTGAGCAAGTAGAGTAAGTAGTTTTGGGTTGTAGCCTTGACTCTGACACTAACTTCAACAACTCAACTAACCTTTCTGGCCTTGCTTTTCTCATTTCTGAAAGGTTCAGCATGGGAAAAGAATAGCTCTTACATTTATTCCAGTACTAAAAAGACATCATTCTTTGGTAGCTTCAAAGGAATGCATAGGACTCTGAAAAGTTCTACCTGTGGAAAAAGCCCACTTTAGTATACATAGTGTCCCACATATATTGTGTAATATTGTAGTATATGATATCGTGACATCTGAAAATATGTTTTCATTACAAAAAGTGTTCTGTTGTGTGGGAAAGCCTAGTTGGCCCAGTGTAATGCAAACTTGTTTGATAAACTACATTGTACATTTTTTTTTCTCCAGAAGGTGACTGAATTGGTGCACATAAACAGATGGTCTTGCCCCACAGCTTTCTTCTCAACTGGACTCACACACCCTTCCCCATATGTTCCTAAATTAACATGTTGGCTGTCAATTGTAAGGAATAAGTTAGAGAATTTTAACTTTGTATTTAGAATTTTGCCCTTGCATTTTTTCCCTACTATCTTCTAACCAAGTATAATGCCTACATTAATCCAGATTTGAGAAAACAGCAGGCAATAGGTAGAGATACTTAGTAAGGCCCTTCTCCTACCCATCTAGTGAGAAGAACATGGACAATATTAGAAACTAGCACATTTAGATTTGCATCGCATTAGCAAGTTCACATAAGCCAAGTCTTTTAATTCCTGTGATCCTCCATTTTCTCACTGTAAAATGGATATTCCGACACCCAAGTTTTAGAATAGTTAGAAAGATTGACAGGTTAACATAGGCAAAGCACCTGACATAGTGTTTTCAAATGTGCTGGATAATAAATACTTGTTCCTATACTCTGTTCCATATTACCTTCTGTTCTAGAAGTCACTGAAAGCCAAACAAAAGGGAGGTGGACATAGAGAAATTCTATCTTCTGGATAACCATTTTTATTTAGTTCATGGCTCTACTCAAAAATAAGATTTAAATTGCACCAATTGTATGCTACAGTTCAAAATATCAAAACATAGTTGACAACCATCCTACAATGTTTATACTTTGTTGTGCTAAATATTTAGATAGACATAGTATTTTCAGAAGCAGTTGAATTCTTAAAGAATATTAAAGAAAAATTAAACATTTTCTGTAGGCACAATAATGTTATAATGAGTACCATGCCTCTTGCATTTGTGACCTAGTAAGTTTAAATTTGTAACCTCAACTTCATATTAGCAGGGTATTTTGCATTTGAAATCTGGTGCATGATTTTAAAACTTAGCAAGTTCCTATGGACCTTTGCAAGGGCGTTATGTAAATGAAAGTGATTATTATTTATGACTAATCCAGCAGCATTTTTGCTGTTTCTCTTACTCAGGCTTTTCATGCAGATTAAGCTGAACCAAGCAGTAGAGCTGACAGGGTCTCCATATAATTAAAAGAAAGTGATTTTTTAGGTGAAATGTTATTTTAAAAATAATAGTCTAACATTCAAGATCATAAATTTCTTTCACCAATCTTTTGTACTAATTAGATTTATTTCGTGCTTGAACTAAGTTTTAACATACCATTTTAACAACAGCGTTCAAGTTGGAATAAAAAAAAACTGGACACACTTTTCCAGGCAAATGTTATGTGGCTGGAATTGCTTTATCATATCAACTGTTTTGACCCTGATATCCCAGAATTATTTTCCCATCCTATGTTTTGTTGTTATTCCTGAATGACTCTAACAGGAATTGTAGGATTGTTAAAATTGACTCCTCAGATCCTACAAATAAGATATGCCATGTTATGTAATTTAATTTTTGTGATACTTGAGTGGTGCTGTAAAATATAAATTAAAATATATCCCAAAATTAAAATTAAGAAAACATGTATTATTTCATTCTGTAATGAAAGTGAGACACCCAATGAAAGTAAGACAACTGAAGACAAAGACTCCAGTTTTATGATTTGGGTTTAATGTCCTAGTACATAATACTGAATCACATAACATACCTAGCCAAATGGTAGTAGAAATATCAACAATTCATAACATGTCAGTGAGGATTAAATGAGTTAATGCAAGCTGAATACTCAAAATGATGTCCAGCACAGTGCTATCATTTCATAAATATGAGCAATCATTACTATTGATACTATTTTGCCAAAGATGTGTTTGTTATTGCCTGTCATAGTCCTCACCTCTTGAGATTTGTGGAAGGAATAGGGAACACTTACATCAAGCAAACTCAGACTTAATTATTTACTGAAATAATAAAACAACAAAAACACAGAACTCCAGGAGTTCCATCTGGCTCCTCAGAAGAATCTCTTTCTTATGCAAAGGCACTGTGAATGCCCTTGTACCAAAGCAAGATGAACGTCCTTGTAGATTACTTTTTCTGAAGCTAAACCCAAGATGTAGAACTTTCCATAGTGATTTCAAAAATAAAATTATGCCAGATGTAAACTAGGGATCAGCAGAAGAGAAAGCCAGAAATAGTGTAAGAGAGAACATTTAGAGAGAGACAAAGAAATGTACAGGAGTCACTAAAAGGATAGGAGAGGGAGAAAGAGAGACAAAAGAAGAGACAGAAAGTAAGGCAGAGATAGAGAGGAATAGAAACAGAGTCTTTTTTTTTTTTTAAAGATTTATTTTTATTATTTTTTCATTGGAAAGGCGGATATACAGAGAGGAGAGACAGAGAGGAAGATCTTCCATCCGATGATTCACTCCCCAAGTGAGCGCAACGGGCCGATACTATGCCAATCCGAAGCCAGGAGCCTCTTGCGGGTCTCCCACGCGGGCGCAGGTTCCCAAAGCCGTCCTCGACTGCCTTCCCAGGCCACAAGCAGGGAGCTGGAAGGGAAGCGGGGCTGCCGGGATTAGAACCGGCGCCCATATGGGATCCCGGGCGTGCAAGGCGAGGACCTTTAACCACTTGCGCCACCGCGCCGGGCCCGAAACAGAGTCTTAAAAAAAAAAAGAGAGAGATGGAGAGGCAAGGTGGAGACAAAGAAAGAGATGGGCCTTAGAAGGACCCACGTGATACAACCTTTCTCCTGGCTCCTAGAAGGAAACCGACTGGAAATCTGTTTAACATTTGACTCCCAAGAAAGACAAAAGAAAAACAAAATCACCAGTCTTGGTGGTGGGCATGTAAACCAGGCCTTGTAAATCTTGCATTGGCAATGCTCCACAAGGGAGCATGGTAAAGAGACCTTTGCACTACTGAAAGCTGTCAGCTAGAGTTAAACATAGTCTGTGTGAAATGGTAAGGGGTTTCTATGTGTTACCAGATGGACCATCCCCATAGTATCCTTATCAATAAGCTAAGGCTCATAGATGAAAAGTAGCTTTACCAAGGACACAGGACACAAAGAGGAGTCAGTCCTTCAGCGAGCGCCCTTCATCCTCTGCAAGATTGTTGTTTGCTGAAAAACATCTACTTACTGTCTTTTTTTTGATTATTTTATCTCAAAACTTGATAACGGCTATCAGTTTTCTCACAATCAACCAAAATGAAACCACAATTAAAGAAGCCATCAAAAATTGATGCAGATTTAGGAGTAGCTATTTGATAGTTTCAGCTTAGCAGCTGGGTACCTTTTTCTTAAGTATAAATATTATTGTTAATTTGTTTTGTATCAAACATGTATAAGGGTACTTCAAAAGGTTTATGGAGATGTGTATTATGAAAGAGCTATGCATTGTTTCTCCCCTGATCCCAGATACAGGGAAAAAATTATATTAGTGTGGAAACAATGGCATTACCCACTTTCCTGTAGCCCTTGACCCTTCATACGCTAATCAACTAAGTAAGATTATTTAAAAATAAATAAATTTTAAAAAGAGAGAAAAAGCTATGCATGAATTTCAAAAGAATCTGTACTGAAAGAACCATTTTTTTTGTTCATTCCTTTTTTTAAAATTAATATGTACCTGTTTACATTCTTGTTAGCAAGGGAATTCTTAGCTTTGTATGAATGAACTATTGTTTATTCTGCAAAAATTAGCACGGCTTCAAAGGAAACTCAGAAGTGCCCTAATTGAGAAGAATGTTTTACGGGAATTTGGAACCTTAATGTGAGCCTTATCAGTCTACAATAATTTATTATCATATTTGACAAAGGGATCCTGAAAAGGCTAGGTTTTTACCTGAATTTGGAGGAAGAAAGGAAGGTGTGTTCCAGCTGGCTAGAGCAGTATGCACAGAAATGGTGTGTTCTTTGTGGGGATGCCTTGCAAGTGGGATAGGGAAATCTCTCCTCCAGGTCATCAGTGCCAGCACTGGAAAGGTGGAGAGAAGTAAGCTGCTGGAAGTCTTGAATATCACAGTATCGATCATGGATCTGAAACTATCACCAATGAGGAACTGATTGTGTCTTTGTGCAAGGGAGCATCATAATGAAAACCATACCTTTGTTGGGTTGCACCGAGCAGAATGGAGTATTGTGCATGGGCAGGTGTGAAGTAATGAAGTGTTGACAGCAGTGGAAATGAAGAGGAGGGAAAGAATTTGAAATGCCTCAAGGTGAAAATGAAAGAGAAGGAAAAGTGAAAGGGGAAGCACTGGGTTTGGACACTGATTTGAGACATGCAGGGAGTCCGGGAAGGAAAGGCTTTCTTTTTTTAAACTGTCTTTGAGGAAATATTTATAATAAAAGTGAGGCCCAGCATCCGAATATACAAGCTGACTAAGGACAAGGAAAGGAAGGAAATCGGAGTAACCCAAAGTTGCTTTTACATTTTTTAATTAAAAAAAATTTTCTGTAACTTTCATATATTGTGATCCTGTTTAATCAAATTGGAGGGCCTTTAGTAACAGTGCTGGAATTTTTTGCCCTGCCTTGCTTTCTTTTGGTGTTAATCCATAACTGCTGCTTTTTTGATTTCTCTTTGAACAGAAGTTGTTTCTTGCCATGTTCAGTAAAGTGTTTGATCTCAGCACTGACAACATTCCTGGGTTGCTGATGGAGATTGTTTAATTTTTATCTCTCCTGTGTCCCGATCAAATTTTAATGGCTCTGTCACCAACCAAGTAAAACAGGAACACCTCAGCACAAAAATAGGAAGCTGAGGGAGGGGCAAGAAGGGGAAGATATGATAACATGTTCCTTCTATGCTGGATTAATGAAGCAGTTTACAACTAATCAGTGCAGAATGAAATATACTGTTAGAATAGTTAGGTAAAGTGGACAACAGACTCTCGTTATAGCAAATGATCAAAACGATGCCAGCAACTTAAGATTTTAAAAAACATTTTAAAAAGTTCTTATTTTGCTGCATGCTTGCCCAATCTGTTTCATCTAGTTTTGCCAAACATTATATTATTTTTCAAACTATACTGTTTTCAGTTTACAAGCAGGTGTGTAAACTTGCTCTTCACAGTAATGCTTTAAGGAATTATTTCCCCCATTTATCAAAAGTGATAACTTAGATAGTAAGTTATTTACACAAGGTCTCCTAGACAGAATTAGTAGCACCAAGACTTGGGTAACGCTCTTTCTCTAAGAAATATTTTTCAATAGTATATATGTATATGTGAGGCTTCAGAAAGCTCATAAAATGGAATTAAAAACAAAATCATTTTGATATATGCATTTTTTTCAAATTTGTCTATAATGTTTTCTTATCTGCATTTTGCACAATTTTTTTACAAAATGTCATGTCCATGACTCTCAGTTCTTTCCATCAAAATAAACTTGCCTTAAAACTCCATTATCTCCAAACTTTCACAAATCCATATATATGTATGTACATATATGTAAACACATACACACATAGGTATGTACATACATACACACATTATGTATAACAATGTTTATATCCTAAATCCAACTGCACATCTACTCCCATTGCACATTCAAACTTTTAAGACATTTTACTCATTTACTTGAAATACTGAAGGAAATAAATTTAACCAGTACATCATTTCACATTTCAAAGTTTACTGAAATTGCAATAATAGAGATGTGAATGAACAAAGATAAACATCTTACTTTTAATTTTTTATAAGAACATTGCGCCACTTTTTGCTTTCAACAATGAAGCAAATGAATGGCAGTCAGTTAACACGGTCAATGAGGTCACCTTCTCAAATACCTGCATCTGTTTTGAAGTGACTGGGCCTGACGCTAGCCTCTGACCATCATTTCCTCCTCGCGATGTTCATTCTAGGAAATAGTACGTGATGGCTCAAGTACTTGTATCCCTGCCGCCTCCAAGGGCAACCAGGATTGAGTATGGGGCTCTTGATTTTGGCCTTGCCCATACATAACTTTTGCAATCGCTTGGGGATGGGAATAATACATGAAATATTTTTCTTCTCTTTCTGTATGTTGAAGTGCCCAAATAAAATTTTAAATTTTTTATTGAGCATACCCTAAGTAAATTTTAGTATCAGCATTATTATCTTTGTCATACTGATCTTTGTTTTGTTTTATTTTTATTTTGTTTCTGAATAACCTGTTCAAATAATTGAGCATTTTAGAATGAGTTAAGTGCTTTAGAGTGAATGATGAAAATACTTTTAACACTATCCAAATATCTTTTGCAATAGAAATAGTTAGAAATAATCTTTTCCAGCTAACCTTTTAATTAGATTTGGAAAGATTTGTACTTTTGGGAATAAGTTGACAAGTATGCAAATGTGCTTACACAGATGTACATACATGGATTCACAGATGAAGAGAGAATGTGAAAATCTTTATTTACTCTATAAACTCTGTTTTAATAGTTCTTTGACCTACCAAGTAGTAGGCTCATGGTTAATGTTACAGAATGTCCGATCTTTCAAAATGAAGATAAATCTATATACCTCTGCTTGCTTAACTATCTATCTACTTGATACACTTATTCCCCATTTAAATTAAAAAAGACTTTGAAGTGGTCCCAGAGCTTTTAAAAGTATTCTAGGCACTTTCTTCCAAGGAAGCAATTCAGAAGCAGAAAGTTAAGTAGACTGTCCAAATAAATAACAGTAGCAGTAATTGAAAGTATCTTCATTCTATGGGAAAGGGAAAGTGTTTGAGTGGAAATGAACAACAGCCTTAAATCATTAGCATGAAGAATAGCAACATTATCATTCTCATTAAAAATTTTTGAAAGACTGCAATATTCTACATCTTTAATCACATAATATACATTCAAAATTCAATTATGTAGTCTGAAAAATAAATAAAATATGTGATGACCAGGAATCCTTAATATGCTGTAATTTTAACTGTAATTTTTACTGTAATCCTTAATATACTGTAATCCTTAATATAATGTAATTTTAGGACAGAACTATCAGCAACCTCTGATGGACAGCTTCTTCATAATGGAATTGTGTAGACAAATGTTGGGAATATAATTATTCCATAGTAATGAAGGGAAGAGAGCTTTTGAACGTAATTAATATGCTAACTAAGCTAATGATTTTGCTAAAAGCTTAAGCAAGCTTAGCTTGAATTCTCTTTGCAGAGAATTTGTCTAAAAAGATAATGTGTTGGTAGAGGCTAAGTTCTTCAGTAATAATACTGATACGTATATTTTAAGACTCAGGTAGAAGCTTTTTCTGAGAAAACTTGACCCAAAGAAGATTCATCTGTACCCTTCATTTCTGTATTTCCGTTTTTATTATTATACTTTAAGATGACATTTTAAGAGAGAGAAAGAGACAGAGAAAAACATACTCTATCTGCTGGTTCACACCCCAAATGATTTCGATGGTCAGGGCTAGGTCAAGGTGAAGTCAGGAGTCAGGAACTCCATCTGGGTCTTCCACATGAGTGACAGTGTCTCAGATAATTGGATTATCTTATTCTCCTTTCCTAGGCACATTAATAGGGAATTAGATCCAAACAGAGCAACCAGAACTTGAACCAGCATTCCAATATGAGCTGATAACACTGCATGAAGTAGTACAATGTGCTGTGCAACAAGACCTCCCCTCATTTCTGTGCATCTATTAAATGCTGTCAGATTCAAGAGCGACACTATACTAACCTGCAGTCATGAAGCTGTGTGTACTTAAGTGCTGTTTGTGCTGTGGTAGGTATTATGATATGTTTCATCTCAAGCCATAAACAAAGACAGATATTCGGACAAGAACAAGGATGCATATGAGCCAACACGGGAGTTTCTTTGACATTGAAATTGATTGGCTAGATTTGGACTGTATGATGACTAAATTTATTATATGGCTCTAATATGTATTTCACCTCCCCCTCTAGTACATATATTAGTGATATTTTCACTCAGCTGAGCAATACCAACTATATTTTAAATTCTCTTACTTTCCACCTTGTTTCTTTCTCATTCCTCTCTTCTCTTTCCCCCTCTTTCTCACCTCTGATCAGTTAGCAACTTCTGCAGAACATGAATTAAGGATTTCTCTCTTGAACTCCAAAGCACCTTACCATTTGTCTGGCCTTTCCCTCTGCACTGTTCTTGAGAACCATATTAACTCGATCTATTGTAGTGAAACTAAACTGTATTGTTTCATTGTGTCAATCATAGACATCGGCACAGGAAGAACTTGAGATATAAATAAATCAAAATAGATTGTGTGCCAATCTAATTTTCACTGAAAATATGGATTTAATCTGTGGTTGCTATTTGAATAGGGAATGGGTTAATATAGTGTGACCAGAAGATTCTTGGTCCTGTGAACTCTTCTCTGAGTTTTTCTAAGGCATGTATGAACATAAAGCCAAAAGCCAGAACAAAACATAAGAGGTGACTAGAAGGTTTTGAGAGGAGTAGGAAGAACTTCACACAATTATGTTTGCACTTTGTGTCTTGAATAATGAACAAGGGTGAAAGAGTCAGGGTTAGACTTGTAATTTTAAGGTGCAATGCAGAGTTGTAGAATTGGACTGGAACAGGTCCTCTTTGAGGGACTGAATGCTAAGAACACTACAACATGAGGAATAGGTAGGAGAGGATGGGCAGCCATGGTGAACACATTGAAACTGATCAGTGATAATGCATTGTTTCTGATGAGGTTATGAATGTAGATTATAGGTAACTTGAAACTCTCATTTAGGCTTATTTCCACCATATTCAACAGCGATTCTGCAAATATGCACTTACAGCAGAGGGAATCAGATGTGAACTGACATCAAATTAATCATTTATCTATAAGTGAATATTTGTAAACTCCACAAACATTCTGAGAATCTTGACTTTTTTATCTTTTTTTGCATGCCTCTTGCAATGCTGACAAGTAGGAACAGTATTATGGTAGTGGTCTTTTTGAGGACTTTTTGAGACAGTTTTGCAAAATAATATAAACCATCAACATTTTCTTCAGGTTATCCATAACTTGTGAATGACTTGAAAGATCGCTAATTATTTTCCCTAATATTAGCAGGAATATATCACATCAGTCATTCAAATAATTTGTTTCTCTTTTATTAACCAACAACAAATAACCAGAAAGAATACCCATCATAGTAGATTGTTGAAAAGCAATGAATCAGTGAGTAAGATCCAAACTCTTCATTAATTATTTATTTTCCATTCCATTAATCATATCAATTAAATTGAGAATCTAAAAGCACAATCTGTATAAAAATCCATTTTCAAAATGTTTAGCATTTAACCTATTATTTTTTGAGTATCTAAATTGATCATAGTTAATAACTAATAAAAACACTGAATCAGTCATTGAAAAAACAGACTTAGAAATTAAGCCAGTGTGCTGGGGAGTGTAAATATGTTACTAAAGGCACACTAAGTAAAACACATCCATTTGTATCCACTTGGTGACTGTTTCTGTTTTACATGGAGTCAGCTGGATTTTTTAAATTTCTCAAAGCAAGGTTATCTTAGGTATGAACTACTGGAACCTAACAATATGAAAATTTTCACATATACCAAGCACTAAATTGCTTCCCTTCTAAAATAATGCCTGGGTCACTCAGACATTATATGAAGTTCTCCTTAAACTTCTAACAACTGATTTGAAGAAACCCTCTAACATAATGTGTCAAAAGCAAAGGGAATAGCAAACATAACCTTAGGAATAAGTGGAGCAAAAATCTGGCCATGTAGGCAAGAAGGGTCCAACCCCCATTGACTCTGTCCAAAAATTAGAAAGAAGTTTGATATCTACATTGTATCTCATGGCTTCCACCCAGTCTTTGCAGGCATAGTGCTTATCACTATTCAAGTTGGTGACACAACCCCAAAGATCTATCACATACGCACATTTGTAAAGAGAGAAAAGTGTTTAAAAGAGTAATATGTTACTAAGAATAGGAATCGTTGTCCATTTTTTTGGAACACTTATTGAAAAGCAAGGATTTTTTAAAAAGTTTCTTTTAAGGATTTATTTGCTTTTATTTGGAAGGCAGATTTTACAGAGAAAAAAAGAGATATAGAAGTTTTGCCATCAACTGCTTAACTCCCCAAATGGACTCAACAGGCAGAACTAAGCTGATCTAAAGCTGGGAGCCAGGAGCTTCTTCCAAGTCTTCCATCTGGGTTCAGGGCCTGCGTTCCCAAGCCACAGAGAACTAGACTTTTGGTGGAGCAGCCAGGACATGAACCAGCACCAATATGGGATGCTGGTGCCACTGGATGAACCATTAGCCTCCTGTGCCACTGTACCAGCCCCCTAGTTTCTTATTTCATTTAGCATTAAGCCTCATGTTATTTCCTATTGCTAGAATTTTACCAGGTGAAGCAAACAGTAGAATTTGCTTCTGTAAAATTAGCATTCATCCATTAGGCTTCCTCAGGATCTACTCAGAATGATGTCAAAGGCATGAAAAAGAATAATAGAAACACTTTCTCTTTGAAAGATATTCTAAAAATTTGCTGTTTATGGATATTTAAGTGTCCAAAGTATATTACTTTAAAAGCAGGCACCAGTGGGGACAGAATAGTGTGACTTGACAGGCTTGATCTTCCAACCTGCTAGCACCAGCTTCCTACTTGGGTGCCAGTTCCTGTCCCATCTACTGTTCCTGTCCCAGCTGCTGTTGTACTTCTAATCTAACTCTCTGCATATGTTCTGGGAAAGCAGCCTGTGGATGGCCTTGGAACCCTGCAAGCACGTGGGAGACCCAGAGGAGGCTCCAGACTTCTAGCTTTGGATCAGCTAAGCTGTTGTCTTTGCGGCCATTTAGGGAGTGAAGCAGTGGGTGGAAGACCTTCTTTCTGTCACTTCTCATTTTGCAAAATCCACCCTTCAAACCTAAATAAATAAATAAATCATTGTAACTGTCCCCACTACAATAAAAAAGATAAGTACATGAAGTGATGGTGTATTAATTTGTCTGACTGTAGTAATCATTTCACAGGGTATACCAAAATATTACGCTGTGTATTTTAAATACATATAATATTTATTTGTCAATTACTTCTAGTCAGACTTCAGGGAGATGATTAATAGCAGCTACGGTTAGAGTCTATGATGGAATTGAATTCAGTGATTGAACCTTATTGTTTGCTATTTTAAAATAAATGCTGTAAGTACCAAATAATTTTATGTCTTTTCCTTATTATTTCTAGATTATCCAACATTCTTAATCAACCAATTTTTACATGTGGACATTTGCCTTCTATCTTTGGAGATGAAAGAAGGCTACAGTGTGCCTGATATAGAATCACTGATCAATAAGGTTGAGTCCAATCCTGCTTTTCTCCTCCCAGTCCTAAAGTGAGCTAGGCAGGTATAAATCTGAACATATATGTAGATAACTTGCTGTAAAGAATCCCATTTGGTGATTTATTATTTGAAATTCTTTGAAATATTTGACCATTAATGGGGGGGTAGATGAAGATGTAAGTTGGTATCAGTTTTTGATTGCCAATATATCTAGCCCTGAAATAGACTTGACTGAAAGATCTAGAAGCAATGCATCAAGTAAAGGCTCTGAGCCAAATATTCCTTCAGTGAGATGGATTAAAATATTTTTATTCTCTTTTAAATACACATTAAATTAAAATAACCATACCAGGTATCCATTAACTCACTGGGAATCATTTGGATTAAAGGAGCAATTCAATTCATCATTTTGACGTGAACTTGAAAAGCATGTTATTGGCATCCATGATAAAATACACTAGTATAAGCTACAGCTAACCTGAAATAATTGAGGACAAAAACTTCATTGTGGTATAACAAAAGGATAAATAATCATGTGTATGTTGCTGTAGAGTCCTTCTAACAAGATGTGTGAATGACAGATTGTTTCTTAGAAAAGAAAAGGTTTGGAGGAGAAACTTTGCTTTTACCTTAAAAAAAAAATAAGAGGATTTCTTTTATTCATTTGAATGGGAGAGTGACACAGGGAGACAGACAAAGAGATCTGTCAACTGGCCACTCCCTGAGTGGCTGTAAAATTTAGGGCTGGATCAAGACAAAAACCAGCATCCAGGAATGCCATCCATGTCTGGTTGCGGGTTTCAGGAGCCCTAAAACTTGGGCCATCCTCTGCCGATTTTGCATTGCATTAAGAGGGAGCTGGATTGGAAGCAGAGAACAGGGACTCAATTCCATGCTCTGCTAAAGAATGCAGAGTCCTAGCAGCAACCTAGCTTACTATGCCACCATGAGGGCTCCTAGCTTAATCATTAAGTCACAAGTTTGCCTTTTATCTAAGTGCTTAAACTTGACTGCTAACATGGTCTGTCATCTTGAGCAATTCATTCAGCTGTGGGTTTCAGTGTCCTCCTCCTCTGTTAAAAGAGATTGACTGGACAACATGATTCTGGAGCACCCGTTGAGCTAAAGAAATTCCACACTCAAATTTAAGTGGAATCATTATTCCCTATATCCAAATGATATTCCTTCTTTGGCTGTGTTAGTAGTTCAATTTTAAATAGCAGGTAGAGGAGATTTTAGTAGTTCTTAAAAATTGAATTCCAGGGCCCAGTGCAATGGCCTAGTAGTTAAATCTCACTTTGTATATCTGGGATCTGATAGGGACACCAGTTCTAACCCCTGCTGCTTCATTTCTCACCCAGCTCCTTGATTATGGCCTGGGAAAGTAGTAGAGGATGGCCCAACTCCTTGGGAGCCTGCACCTGTGTGGAAGACCCATAAGAATCTCGTTGTTCCTGGCTTTGAATCAGCTTAGCTCTGTCCATTGCAGCATCTTGCAGAGTGAACCAGCAAATGGAAGATCTTTCTTTCTCTCCTCTCTGAACATCTGCCTTTTCAATAAAAATGGATAAATCTTTAAAAAAAAATTGAATTCCAAGGGTTTTTGAAAGCTCCTGAGAGATCTTTTCATAAAAGATGACCAAGAGAGACAATTACTACATAGATTCTGTGCAAGACAGCTAAGTTATATACATGAATTAGCATGAGCTATGAACAAATATAAATCAAGAGAGGGTAGTGTGATACAGAAGTGACTGTTTCCCATGAAAAGAATAGGGAATTCACCATTTAGAACAGAGTCATGGTTCTTCCAACCATGATATCATTCAAGGAACATGGCACTGAGTTAGACTCTAAGAATAAAGAAACAGTTAAGACACCCAACTTTTGTTTTGAATTTGAGGTCTCATAGGAGAAACCACTAAGTTGAGAAATATTTATGAGAAAACATTAAAAACTTTGAGGCAAACTTTATAAAAATTACTGTCACTATTTGGGACTTAATATTTACCAAATAAATATTAGATTTTACTGTTCTTATATTTTTAAGATTTAGTTATTTATTTCAAAGGCAGACTTAAGGAAAAAGGAGGAGAGGAGGGGAGAGAAGGGAGAGGAAGAGAGAAGAGGAGAGGAGAGGGGAGGGGAGGGGAGGGGAGAGGAGAGGAGCTGGGAGCTGAATTCTAAGTGAAACAACAGCCAAGACTTGAATTAGCATTTGTAAGGGATGCTTCCATCTCCAACAGTTGCTTAGCTTGCTGTACCACAACACAAGCCCCTGTTCTTCATATTTTTACTGAGAAACAAATAAGATGCTATAATAAATTATGAGTATTGAAATTAAATTGGGTTTATTTAGGATGGCTTCACTCAGGAGGCAACAGCTTGAAAACAGCTTTAAATGATACATGCAAGGCAATTTGGTGATACTGAGTAGCAAGAGAGGCATTCCACTGAAAGAACGCAATTCTGCAATGGCAATGTGGCAAAAGAGGCAAGTTGTGTTACAGGACCTGTCATAAGCTTCATAGTGACTAGAAATTATGAGATAAGACAGGTCAAGAAGTGACAGTGATGTCAATGCAAGGGTTGGTCCTAAAGCACCTCAAAGGCCATTGTAAGTACTTTGGGTTTTGGCTTAAGAAGGAGAGAATTATTAAAAGCTTTTTAGCAGGAGAATTATTATTACTATAATGACAGTGTAGAAAAAGGCTTCAATAGAGACAAACATATACACAAATATTTAGAAAAGTGTTGCAACTGTCTTGTTGACAAACTGAGGAGAGCTCGGACTATATGCAGTTGATTGCTAATAGATTACGATGGCAGAGGACATGTCAAAGATTGTTAGAGATGAAAAGAACAAATTTTGGAGCCTAGGAGAGTGGAGTAACAAAAAGTTAATGGTGACTTTCAAACTACTATCTTAAACACTACGTTATCTCGAGTTAGAGGTTCAAACAGGATAACAGAAAAGGATGAGAAATATCTAGCGAGCATACATTATCTAAGCGTGGTAGTGGTAGGTAATCTTCGATTTTTTCTCTCGTTAAACTGAACTGTTTTTAAACTCTATCAGGAGTACTACAATTATGTCTTCCATTTCAGAAACTATGCCAGTAAATGTATGCAGTTTCTTCACTTTTGTCTTTCTGGTTGTTCTCTTTGTTTTGTTTTATATTGTGTTTTGTGTTTTGTTTTTTCAATCTGGGAATTATTCTGGAGAACAGAGTGTTCCTTCCCTAACCCAGTTCCTATGCTTGGAACCATCCTGTAACAACACTGCCTATGAGAACACCTTTTCATACAGGGAGATAGCCAGTGAGTGGTGTGGCTGTGCTCTCAAGCAGAATTCTTAGTCTGAAGTTGAAGACTTTGACTATATTTTCTCATAGAAAGCAATTAGAGCTAGAGAATAGATTACATTATGTGGATGAAGTGAAGTGTAAGAAGAAAATCAGACAAGACAGAAACCTGAGAAAATATCAAAACTTTTCTAGATTTTTTTAAAAAAAGACAAAGCAAAAAGGAATAATTACCTGAGATTTATTGCCTGGACTCTCAAGAATTCTTAAGATATGCAGGGAATATAGAACATGGGACCTAGCAAGACATCTTATTCATGTCCACCGTAATTAACACAGTTTTGTTTTGTTCGTTTAGTTTCGTGGATGCTGATCACTGTTACTTTTCAAAAACAATCAAAGCAGCAGTTTTAGCAGATAGATGATGTTCTATCACATCTCGGTCCCTGACTCAGACTAAGCCAGGGATTGAAGAGGGTAGCGATGCTGAGGCAGAGCAGTGAAAAGGTTTAAACAAATTCCTTCCACAGACTAGCTTAGTTCTGCAAGTAGAAGTGAGGAGCTGGTGAATTCGTTAATGATGGAGAGCTCTCAAAGGATCCATCTATGTGGGGAGGTGAGGCGACTAGAAACTAAGAGAAAGGAATTGACAAGTTCCGTGGGATTCACGAACAACATCAATTCCCTAGCTGTTATAAGTGTATCTGCCTCCCTAAATAAATCCTAACCTCCACAGATTCATGCCACTTACCAGTGACTTTGACACAACACAAGTACTCAAAAGATGGTTCCACTTCGCATTAAAGAAATGGGTTTTGTGCTTCTTTTCCTTACCTCACATTGCACAAGGAAGAGAGCTAAGCAACTACTAAAAGTTCAATGAATACTTGATTGAAGAAGTACTTAGGAGAAAGACAGTTACAGGAGTAATTTTTGAGTTGGTATTTTGGAAGGGTTGATGGATTCACAGTAGTGTAGACTTACTAAGGGAACTTCCTTCCTTACAGGCACTACATCAGAAGAGTGATATGAGAGTGCCAGATTTAATAGTAGTATAGTCTCCTGGGACTGTGCCTTATGAAGACAAATAGTAGACAGAAAACAAAATTTAAATATTTCTAATGCTTCAATTTTAGAAAATTGCTGTCTTCTTTTAAATGATAATGGCTTTAAAAAGTCATTTTTAGCATTGTAAATAGTATAAGAAGCCTTTTTAAAAATTAAAACAATTAGAAGATGCAAATGTAAACATCTCCTCCTTTTTACAATGGTTTACTCAAAATTTACACATGGTTCACTAGATTGTTTTGGTAATTGTATCACAGGTGTGTTAGCTCCATCTGGCTTACAGAGCCCTGGGTACTGGCATCCATCACTGCTCAGTAGGTACCATGTGTTTATGGACAATCAAGAAAATGATATTTTATAGAAGTTCCCTATATTACATTATTTTAAAGAGATTTAAAGACATTTAGCTATAATACTATACAACATTACTAAAAGCAACCTCTGTAACTAACATGATCCCGAAGTTGGAGAGCTAAACAGAATTGGTTCTTCTCAAGCAACCTTTGATCTTTACTAGGAGACCCCTGAGCAGGTAGGAGGCAAAGACACTAAATGAAAGCTGTCTTAACCTTGAAGGCTATTTTGCTATTGATACAAAGCAGCAATAACTTCCTGGATGACTTTACTGTTCTCATCTTCATGGAAAAATAAGTAATATGATCAAAGAATAATGGTTTGTTTCACAATATGTATATGTTTATCTGTACAAAATAGAAGCACACAGAAAAAGGAATTTTTCAATTTTAGATGATCGTGTCAGAAATAGCTGTTGATCTGCCTCTTAAAGTTTTGGCATTGATAAAAATTATCCATGGAGTAGAACCGTCCCAGAAATACTTTTATAACAATATGAATTAACACTGGATTTATAGACAAACAGATAAAACAAGATCATTATTTGAGATAGGCAAATAATATATTTGCCTTTTGAATAAAATTTAATGTGAAGAATGAAAGGAATAAACCAAATAGGAAGTTTCTACCAGTTGAGAGAATGAACCTAATGTTTGCTACTAATTCCTTCTCACTAGACTAGCAGCTTCCTGTGGTCATGAAAGGCCTGGCTTGCATCTGTAATGGTTCTTGGCCAACTTTCTCTCTTGCTTTCTGGTCCTGCCTCATCTTCTTTGCTGAGTTTTGCATCCACATCTCATTCTTGTCCTTTCCAATTCACTTTCAATTAGTTATTGAAATTAATGAAAACTAACACATTATTTTCACAAAATATTGACCCTCACTATTACATTGGATATATATCATCAGAATTCCGATACATAACTTAAAAAAACTCAATTCCTGATGCTGAGACTCAATAGATCTAGAGAGAGGTACCATAACCAACAGTTTAAATTTACTTCTCAAATTAGTCTAATAGGCTTCCCAAAATGTTCCTTGCCAATTATTCTGCTTGTTTTCAAAGATTTTATTAGTATAGGTACTTCCTGTTGTATTTCTAAAATGATGATAAATGATGAGTTTTGAAGGTTTAAAAAGGAATTCTGATCCAAGACCTTTCTTTATTATTGCATAGGCTTTGCTTAAACTATTTCAACAGTTTCTTTTTCTCAAGTTGAAAAAAAAATTCATAGTCATACATTTTTAAGGAGCTAATATATTTTGAGAACTTTATTTGAAGAATATATTTTCAAAAAGAAAACATCATGATGGTTACATGTCACTTTTAGACTGATTCCATTCTGAATCATCATTGTGCATGTGTGTGTGAGTGTGTGTGAGAGAGACAGAGGGAGAGAGAGTGGAGTATTAACAGAGCATCACTGCCTAAATTAAAATCAAGTCTCTATATTTCTGGTACAATTAGTAGCTCTGTCCTACTTGGAATCACACAACCTTCATAGAACGTGCTAATCTATGGCCTCAGATATTCCAGTGGCAGGTGGCTTATACCTTCTTGTTTTGAAAGAATAGTTTCAAGATTCAGTATTTTCTGGAAAACCCCCTTCTTTTGCTCCATGGGCAGGTGGAAGCCCCATCACATGCACATACAGGCATGTGCATATTGCACTCATTAGAACTAGGCTGTTCTACCACAGCAGCAAGAGGTTTGTAGTTAGTCTTATCTGTGGCATGAAATGATTTCTCATGCTGAAAAACATAAACTAATAGTGAATAGCAGAGTAAATTTTAGCCACAGAGCAATGGCTATTGTCGGTAATCTACGAGTGGAATAATTATGTGTGCAAAGAGCAAGCAGATAACTGGATTGCATTTTCAGATATCTCACATATCTTGGGGCATAGATTATTTGGCTCTGGTATCAAACATGCTTAATTAGATTTAGCAAAGAAAAAAGCTATTATTCTTAAAAACTTTCAAAAATGTCTCATTACAGAAAAGTGCAGCAAAGCTCTGATTTTCAATAAATAAATAAATATTTTTAAAATGCACAATTAAGCTAGGTATGCTGGGAACTTCCATTTATTTAAATAATTTGTTAATACCTGAATATTTTAGTGCAACACATGATTATAAGTACTGTACAAGTGATCACTTTAAATATTTTTATAAACATAAATAAGATTTCCTCTATTTCCCAAATACAAATCTAAGAGCCTAATCCCTCCTTTCTCCTCCTTCACTTTTTTTTTTATTTTGGCAATAACACTTTCAATTTACTTTATTACCACAGAATTAGTATCCCACTGAATGTAGTATTCAACAAGTAAAAATAAACCATGATTCTATGGGAGTATAGGCAAGAGGTGGAGGTAACATGAAAATCTGAAAATGTCAATTTTACTCATATACCCATGTATTTTCCCTGACTTGTCAGTATTAATCACTACAAGTCAAAGAAAACATGTGATGCTTGTCTTTTGGAACCTGGGTTATCCCATTTAGCATCTTGGTCTCTAGTTGCATCCATTTTGTTGCAAAAAGGCAGATTTCGTTCTGCTATGACTGAGTAGCACTCTGTACATAGATCATACCTTTTATCTAGTCACCAGTTGATTGTCATCTGGGTTGACTGCATAACCTAGCTAGTGTGAGTTCAGCTGTAATAAACATGCTTATAGAGATGATTTCTTCATATGCTGGTTTCATTTTCTTTGGTTATATTACCAGGGGTATTTTCAGATGTCTGCGGAATCTCCATGTTATGTTCCTAGTTTACATCCCCACCGACAATGATTTTGGGCACCTTTTTCTCTACATCCTTGCAGGCATTTATGATTTTGGAGGGGGCATGATATTCTGTCTGGGATGAGGTGAAAACTTATCATAGTTTCTGTTTGCATTTGCCTGATTACTAGTGCCTGTTCACGTCCTTTACCCATTTCTTCGCTGGCTTGTTTTGTTGTTGAATATTTTGAACTTTTTATATGTTCTGGATATTAATCTTTATCAAATTTGTCATCTGTAAGTATTTTCTCCCATTTTGCAAGTAGTGCATATGAGATTATACCTGAATATCTATAGATTGGAAAACTGGGGAAAGTAAGATGTGTTAAGTGGCACAGAGGGATTCTCAGTGCGCATAATGTGCTGGTTAATAAGAAGGTTTTATTAAACCGGTTTCCCAGAGGAATACCAGAATGCAGCAAGTCTATGTCTAATAGGCAAAATAAATCCAGGAACTGAGCACTTATTAGATTGAATTTGACCCAAATAATTTAGATAAATAGGCTGGTGTTTGTTCTGAAGCTGTGGTACCTAGGTAACCATTCTCATTCTTTCTTGATTTTATAGTATAAGAAAGACAATAAGGTTATAGAACTATCTTCATGTAACTACATGTATCTTCCTGTATTTAGAAGTCCTTAGAAGTAAACTTCATGTTTCTTAGAATGCATTATCTTCTCTTGATCGTGCTTCTTAGGTGTAAAATGAAATTAAAAAATTTTTTAAATGTGATTTCAACTAGCAGTATGATAATACAATTTGGCAAGTTAGGTGAAGTCTGCATTGTCAAATAATCCTTGCTTGATACCATGAAAATATCTGAAATACATGTATTATCTCCCAATGGCACCAAATTAAGTAAAATTCTGTTTTGTGGAATGAAGCTTTATATATTCAGGGAAAAGGAAGGTATAGAGCCTTTTTTTCATATAGGCCTCAAGTACTCATCCAAACAAAAAAAAAAAATGTACACACACACACAATCATCATTACTCAATATCACCCTCCATAGGTCAGGCTATTCATTGTTCTAATTTTGGTTTGTTTTTATTTATTTGAAAAATAGACATAGAGAGAGTCCCCATCTTCTAGTTTACTCCCCAAATGACCATATAACCAAGGATGGGCCTAGGCTGAAACAAGGAGCCAGGAACCCAATCCAAGGTTTCCGTGTGCATCCGACCATTTGGGTGATCACTGCCGTCTCCCATGGAATGCGTTAACAGGAAGCTGGAATCAGGATCTGTTGTTGGGAACTGAACCCAGACACTCAGATATGGCATGAGGCTAACAGCTAAGTTTATACCCCACCATAACTCTGACCCCCCTCCCCACCAGATTCAGCTAAAATCCTATTTTTCTGGAAGTGAGAAGACTGAACTCATGTTTTTAGAGGAAAAGATCCTTAAAACCCACAGTTGAAAGAACAGCAGAATCTGTGAATAAAATGTCCTGAAATTAATGCTGATTTCCTGACAATTCGTGTTGTACTTCACTCCCGGGTCTCTCTTCTTTGCTTGCTCTTGTCTCCCTTTCTAAATGAAGGGAGGATCTGCTTTCCGTCTATTTTAGGAGTTTGATTTCAGTACATTTTGTTAGAACGAGTAGGTCAGCAGGTGCACGCTAACACATTACCCAGGTGGCCACTTAATGCAGTGTGATTGAGCAGGGAGGAAATAAGCAACCTTTCACAGCACATAGTGCTGTCTGTCTGCTTGGGCAGGTGAATGTGATTACCAACTGACTTTGGATGGAGATTCCCCTGTATTCCCAACAGATGTCTGCTTAATTGAAAGCTTGTTGTGATACTGCTGATTGTGAGAGGTCCCTAATTCCCTTTAATGTCTCCTGCTTGTTTAAAATACATCATTCCCCACCCCCATCCTCAGAAAGAGAAGCTTACTTAAACTGTTACACGTAGTGGGAGAGTGTACCTGCACAAAGACAACATACAAAGCCAACATTTCACATAGAACTATAAATCTTGTCCTGCCTTTCCAAATATGACATTTAGCAATGAATCTTGAAGTCTGCATCATGCCATCTTACCACATGTTTCACTTACAGATACTCTGGAATAAAGCTGTGACACATTTATAAGTATACCTTTCTAAATTATATGGAGTAGTAAGATGGCTTATTATTTAAACTTTCTTACATTAAGAAAAATAGGTCATAGTCTGAAAGTACGTGGAACACAACACAGTGGTTTTTTTTTTTCATATTGACTAGAAAAATCAGGTGATGAAGAAATAAATGTGAGAAAAGCAGGGGGAAAAAAGGCAAGATGTGTGAGGTTGTAGACAATGTCATATTCTTGGGTACCTGCTTCTGGCTGTTAGAACTGGATCACAACTTAGTAATGTGCTTCTTTATCTCAAAAAAAAAAAAAAGAGGGAGACAGAATCAGTTTCATGATCCCCACTGCCTTGTAATAAAACAGAATCTATGCCCTGAACCAAGAAAGGGGGCATTTATCTCATAAGGTCTCATGAGAACACAGTTATATGTAGAATTTGCCAGAAGCCAGGGGTTTATAGGTACCATTTGCTTTGTACATCTGACAACATAGGTGACTTTACAAGCATAGTTCAACCAAGTGGTACATACAATGATATATATATATATATATATATATAGAGAGAGAGAGAGAGAGATACATATTTATACGTATAACTCGTCAACATATAATAGACTGCATTTTATAACCCATTATTTCCAAGTTCAAAAGAATAAAAAGACATGAGTGTGAAGGGTCTTTCAGAGCAAACAGTATCAGGCATTCAGAGGTGGATTTATTCAATCTATTTACTGAACACCCTATGAAGTATTTAGTCACTTTCTGATTTTGTTAGGAGGTTTATTGCCCTGGATTCAGTAAGAAGGATAATTTTATAACTTTTCACTGAGATTCAGTCATTGGCAGCTGTATTTTTCTGCATTCATCCATAGTCAGTCTTTCCTCATATATCTTTTGACACACTGTCTCCAGTTAGTCATTGTTCGTCGACTCTGGCACCCACTGCATATTCCAAGGGACAGTGCACCTCATCTGAGTGCGCACCAGTGAATGCCACCATCACCATAGACCCTGCTACACAATGCTCTCCCTGATTTGCCCACTGATTCTCACCACGATTCACAGGGGTTTTTTGCAACGTCATTTTTTAGATACAGCCATTCAGTGTTATAATTTTCCAAGGATTGAATCGGGCACTGCTGTCTTTGTGCTGAGCAGGTTTCTTCTTTCTTCTCTACCTGTGTAGATGGCTTCCGTTAACATACCTCATTGATGAGTTCCCCGTTATCTCCTCTGAGTGCCAAGCAATATGCACCCAGATGAAACTGACTTCAAACGCAGCATGAAGAAAAAATTTTCTGATATTTGATTTAAAACTCGGTGCTCTTCTAGAGTTCCTTAACCTGAGTGAATGCAACCATCAGCCATCAAACTGGTCAAACTAGAAACAGGAGATTTTTCTTAGGACTCTCTTCTCTCTTATGATTCTGTACAAAACAATGATTAAATTCATACATCAGCTTTACTGGGTCACAGGATGCCTGTATATTTGGTTAAATAATACTTGGAGTGTGCTGTGAATGTGTGTTTGGATAACACTAACATTTGAATTTTCAGAAAGAACAAAGCACATTGCCTTTCTTGATGACAGTGGGTTTTGTTCAGTCATTAGAGGATATGAACAGAGCAACAATGTTAAGCCTTCTTTCAACTAAGAGAATTTACTCCTAGCTAGTTGTCTTGAGCTAAAACAACAGTTTGTGTATGTGTTTGTTGCGTGCCTGCCAGTATTTAGAATTGTGTCAGATCTTTGGATACTTTGACTCTCCAGCTTCTCAAATACAGATCATGTGACCTGATGACCACCAAAATCCCATGAGATAATTCCTTACAATAAATTATACACACAAACATACACACACACAAACACACACATACTATTGGTTTTGTTTACATAGAGCATCTCAGCTAATACATTGAATGCATTACTAATCCCTGTTGATCTTAGTTTTTGTAAATGCCTGATATCATGGATCACTTTGCTTCTGATCAATTGTTACCACCAGAGACTTAGTCTGTTTTTACTTAAACATGTGTTGCAGAATCTTTGACTATCATGACATTGGTGTCAGTCCAATCTATTGTTTTTGGCTGCCTATATTGGATTGTTCAAAGTGTTGATATGATTATGATACTTCCTCATTATGCATAATAGAACCTTCAAAAGCTTCTATTGTAATTAAAGTAATGATTAAAATCCTTCATTTGATGGTTTCTGCGTAGTTTTGTGCACATATTTCTCTGGTCTGCTCTCTTATTTCTTCCTTGATATTCTAGCAGTGACTACACTGGATACTTTCCAGTTCCTCCATCGTGTTCTGTGACAGTGCTCTGGCACGGGCTCCGTGATGCAGTGTCTTTTGAATTTACATGTTTTCACAGTCTCTTTGGTGTACACAGGGCAGAAGGGCAGTAGTCTGCATGGGTGCCAGCAGTTAAGGTGTGCACTATTTGTGGAACACTTAGAAACGTTAGGAAACCCATGGTGTGCTATTGTGCTCTTCATTAGTACTTAGTATTACCCATTGTGAGCAATATCTTTTCCACATAATTTTTTGTTCATCTAAATTATAAACTTATAAACAACTGGCTTAATTACTCTGGAGTTCCAATGTTTATGTACACTTCATATTAATATTTTCTTACTATACCTTTTTATGCAATATATTCTACTTAGGAATTAATTTGGAGAACTCTGAGCCATATTGCTAGCCTTTGACAAGAACTTCGCTACGTATGTTGGTTCACAGATTAAGTTTAAGAGTTCACAACTGTTATAGCTGCTTCAAGGGCAGGGATCCTATTCACACGACAGATGTCTAAGTTTAAAAGGTAAATTCTAGGGCCCGGCGCGGTGGCGCAAGTGGTTAAAGGTCCTCGCCTTGCACGCCCGGGATCCCATATGGGCGCCGGTTCTAATCCCGGCAGCCCCGCTTCCCTTCCAGCTCCCTGCTTGTGGCCTGGGAAAGCAATCGAGGACGGCCCAAGGCTTTGGGAACCTGCACCCGCGTGGGAGACCCGGAAGAGGCTCCTGGCTTCGGATCGGCATAGTATCGGCCCGTTGCGCTCACTTGGGGAGTGAATCATCGGACGGAAGATCTTCCTCTCTGTCTCTCCTCTCTGTATATCCGCCTTTCCAATGAAAAAATAATAAAAATAAATCTTTAAAAGGTAAATTCTAGGTAAACACAGTACCTAGCACATTAATGCCAAGTAAAAGAAGCAATTTGAGTTAATTTGAGTTGTATCGGTTCTACAATGCTTCATGACCACTGGGAGTATTTGTTTTTGTTTGAAAGTCCAAATGGCAAAACAAAGTACAAACAGCAGCCTAGTATTTTTATTTGATAATGTTAACTATCAGTATACAAACTTTATACAAAAATATAGCCAAATTTGAGTTTTCTCTTCAAAAATAAATTGTGTTGATTCTTGTTTATTTTAAAATTAAAGATTAATGGGGGAGGCGGGGTGGACAGGGAGGGCTGTGGCTTTGCTGGCAAAGCTGCTGCCTGTAATGCCAGCAGTTTGAACCCCAGTTGCTCCACTTCTGATCTGGCTTCCTGTTAATGGCCTGGGAAAGGAAGTGCAAGATGGTCCAAGTGCTTTGAACCCTGCCACCATGTGGGAGACCTGTATGAAGCTCTGGCCATGATAGTCATTTGTGGAATGAAATCCGCAGACCAAAGATCTTTCTTTCTCTCTATAACTCTGACTTTAAAAATAATTAAGCTTTTGAAAAATAAAAATTAAAGAATAAATAAATTGCCAGTATTTACTAGTTATTACATATATGCCATTTTTTAAAATGCTTGTTATATGGACAATATTGGGGTTAAATAATAATGCACTCCAGATATTAGATCTCTAGGTATGGTTCTACGTGAATTATACCCCTTAAGTTATAGTTCATATTCACTAGTCTGATTAAAGAACTAATATCTGAATCTCTGATTTAACTGGCTCCTCTCTGAGAACACTAACACCGCTTGACTTTTGATTTGCCATGGCTTTTGCAGAACTAAGCATGAAACAGCATGAAGTATGTACTTCATACATGTCTGTTGAGTGAGTGAATTAAATAGCAGATAACGTTTGAAAGGGACAAGATTCAACCCAAATCTCCCAAGCTCCAAAGACAGTCATAACCACTACACCCCCCAGAATTCCTGCCTTCCCTCTTCATTGTCTATCAGTAAGTATATATCTGTCTGCAGAACACTGGTAACTTGTGCTTCTGCACCATTTCAAATCACTCTCCATTTGAATAACAAGGGAGAGAATGTGGAATGGGACAGAGAATGCATGCCTTACTGAGATTCTCATTCTTGCTAAACACATTCTTTAATTTGGGACAGAAGCTTCCCGGCATAGATCAAATCAATGGAAGGTATTCATTATAACATTTATTCATTTAAATTAAGGGAAAACATGAGCTATACCAGATGTATGCAGACTCAGAACCTCTCATGTGTAAATAATACTCTGTTTGACTTTGCGGTTCACTACAAAGAAACTGATGTTACAATGTGCCTTATTATTATTTTAATTTAGCATTTTAACTTTGATGTATTTGTGAACATCTACCAGGGAATGCCTTTGTCTGTCATATAAGGGTGGATTCTGAGCATTGCAAAGACTCAAAAGACAAAGAATACTTAAACCTTAATACATACATATATAGATGTAGCATAGATATAGATATAGGTATAGAGACAGAGACAGATATAGATATAGAGATAGAGATATATACGTATACACACACAGCATTTTCTCTTTTACCCCTTCACCAATTACCCGTAATCACATACTGGACACATGGCAAGGTGTAAGGCCACAAGAGTCTTGGGCTTAAGAACAGAACAGACTATTAAAAATGAATTGTTGGGCTAGGTGGAGAATCAAGATGGTTGAGTAGAGTAAGGACAAGTTTAAACAGAGAATCATTAGCCATATGAAGCAAAAAAGCACATTCCAGGAAATAGGAGTGGGCAGGTTAATGGCAGAGGGGTACCTGGCAACTAATGGACATGGGAAAGCAGTGGAGACAATGGTGTGATGTTGCAGTGACCTATACACCAGTGGCAGTCAGCAAGTGGCTTTCTGCACTCCGCCAGCAGCCCAGTAGGAGGGGAAGTTCACCAGGAGCTCAGGGGGTGAAGCCATGCAAAGAACTGCTTGTCCTGCTGATTTTTTGGTCCAACCAAGAGCAGAGACAAAGCAATAGATTTCAAGTAGGTAGTGCAGGAACAGGGTAGATTTAATGGCCCAGACCCCCACCAGGCTATATTAGGAACCATTTTGTGTAAGGAGGCAAAGGCTGTGGGACTGGAAGGACAACAGCAAGCTATGCATCCTCTGAGCCTAGAGCAAACTCACTTGCAGCTCAGTGCATTGCACAGGTGCCACAGGGAAAACAGACCTGACATGACATCCTAAAGACTGCATCCAAAAGGATTGTATAGCCCCCAGTCCTGTCAGGGGATCCAGAACTCTTATCAGTTCCACACCAGGCACCATTTTGTACAAAGTATCAAAGGCCATAGGACTGGAGGGACCTGTGCATGCACTAAGCTGGAAATGAACTCACTTCCAGTTCAGTATATTGCATTGGTTCCACGGGGAAAATAGTACCAACTTTGGCATCCTATGGATCTCACCCAAAATAGATTCAGGTAACCCTAAGATCTAATGGTCATCAGGTTCCAGCAAGATCCACACCAACACAGTTATTTAGGACGCCTAGTGTCTCCCTAATCCTGGAAACTGCTTGAACTAGAAGTAGGAGAAAGGTTGTACAGACAATAGTACAGTCATAGCATGAGATCACAGGAGGTAGAGAGTGGCAAATCAGGAACTGGGGCTATAGAGACTATGGGAGAAGTCTAACATAAGAGCCCAGAACAGAACTCACTGGAGGGAGTGGCACAAATGACAAACCAAAAACCATGTACCAACCACAATAAACAAAATCAAACTGTAGACCTGTGGGTGACACAGCTTAGAAACCTGACTTAAAGAGAAGAATCTGTTAACCGGAAGTACAACGACCAAGAGCAAAAGAAGAGACATAGGTACAGTGAATATTACTGAAGACTCCCCTGCAAAGGAGCTGAAGTGTTTGTCAACCTTAGAGTTAACTGAGGAAGACATTGAGGAAACAGGGGATAAAGAACTTTAAAAACTTGGTACAAAGCTTCTTATAAACAACAAGCACATACAGGAACTTAAGGAATATGTCACACAAGAAATAGCAACACTGAAACAAAATAAATCAGAATTATTAGAGATGAAAGAAAAAATGGAGCAAATTTTAAATTCCATGGAAAGTCTCCATAATAGAATGAATAAGGCAGAAGAAAGAACCACAGAATTAGAAGAAATTTTCTGCCACAATGGGAAAACAAAAAAAGCTGGAAGCAGAGCTGAGTCAAGCAAAAAAAAAAAAAAAAGAGTAGTCAAGAACTGAAAGACACTATTAAAAGACCAACTCTAAGAGTTATCAGAGTCTCAGAAGGCACAGAAAGAGATTGGGTTTAAACATGAATTGGAAATAATAAAACAAAACTTCTCTAATCTGGAGAAAGAATCGGGAAACAACATACAGGAGGGACACGGAACTCCCAATAGGGTTGACCAAAAGTGATCTTCACCAAGACACATGATTATCAAGCTCTCTTCAGTTGAACATAAGGAAAAGATCTTTAAATGTGCATGTGAAAAAAAATTGACATAGAGAGGAACCCTAGACTCACTGCTGATATCTCAGAGTGTATTTATTCTGTTTTGTTCCAGTAATTTTAAAATTTCCTTTTACTTTTCTTCTTTGTCACATGGGTTATTCAAAAGTGTTTCTTTTTTACTTTCTACATATTTGGTTCTCTCAACTCTGTTTTTATTTCTAATTTAATTTCATTATGGTAAAAGAATATTCTTTGAATGGATTCAATTTTATGGTATTTACAAATTTTAACTTTCTTGTAGGTTTCAGTGAATTCCCCTAGTATTTTTATAATGTAAATGTACCAGCAATAAGTAACAGTTTATCTTAGAACATCTTTATTTCACATTTTCAGTTAGTTAGTTACTCACTTAAATTTGATATAGCAGAAGAAAAAGCGAAGAAATAGATCACCCCAGCTAAGGCAGCAAGACAACCATCTTAGCTTCTCCTACTAGTGGTTATTTTAATTTGTTGGATCAACTGATGGCAGTTCATCAAGGTCATTCTATCTTCTAAATTTTTTTTTCTGCTCTTTTGACTCTTCATTGGACTTGCATTACACGTAGTATAGACTTTTCTCCCATGGTGCCCTAAAGTTATGGTTTGTTACTATTCAATTATTTTATTCTCTGTTCTTCAGATTGAACATTTTCTATTGATCTGCCTTTAGGATAACTGATTCTTCTTTCATTTCTCATTTTGTATTAAGTCTGTCTATTATATAATTTCAACGCAAACCTTTTCCGTTATATTATCTACATCCCCCCCTGCTGATTCAATTAGGATGTTCCCATTAATTCCCTAAATATGGCATTGTGGCTTTCATATATTTATGATGGCTGCTTTGACACCCTTCTCCACTGAATCCAATATGCAGTCCCACTAAGAGGGAATCTCTAGTGACTGTTCTTTTCACTGAATATGTCACCTACTTCTTTGGTAAATTTCTGCCGACAACTTGACATTTTAGAAAATATATTGTACAAACCCCGGACTCTGATTTTTGTTTGGTTTCTTTATAGGTGATTTTTCTGGAGTTAACCCTTGTGGATCTACCTATTGTGATGTATTATCTCCTGGCCTCTCTGCTCTGTTTTATTTTTTATTTCCTTATTCTCTGTTTAGTTTTATGAAGGCTATCTCTGTGTATGCTTGGTTTAGTAATTATTCAATGAAGTGCTTAAGTTTTTGTTGAGGTACAGCAAATCAGTGAAGCTACTGCTGGAGGAGCTCGTTCAAGTTTTCCGCAGCTTTCAGTTCTGTTCTAACCTGAGCTTTCTTGAGAGCGCTTCCAGCTCTTCCACACATTCACACAGCCTCTCAGACACCCAGGGCTTTTTGGAGACCTGGACTCTGGCGTCTCCTGCCAGGGTGGACAACTTTGATTGGTGGAGTTTAGCAAGCCCATTTATGTTTCTTATTTTTCAGGATCTCCCTGTTAAATATCTGGTTGTCAGAGAGTCTGCCACTAGGCTAGAAGCACAGGTCTCCCCCTCCTCCATTCACTTACTTCATGTTTGTTTGTTACGCACACTAACAATGATGTTAGGCTTGGATTTCGCAAGCCAAGTGAAACTGCTGATCTTTAGCCACAACCTCATTATATTATATTGACAAGCTGGTGAAGAGAAGAGAAGGAGACAGGACAAATGAGAAAAACCTGAGGTACAAATACCACAGAGTTGCACTGTTTTAACCTGAAACTCAACACTATGCATAAAAAGTTGCTTTGTAAGTGGTTTGTTTTCTTAACTTCTGTTTTTTCTGGGTTCATGGTTGCAGCTTGGGAAGATTTGTTGCTGTTTTACATTTCTGTGCTTAGATATCGCCCTGTAATTTAGATAAGGTAGTTCTTATTACCTAATCAAGATGAAGACTTGATTATTTCTTAAGTGTTTCTTACAATGCAGTAGGTTTAGTGGTGGAAAAGCATAATAATGATAAAATAATTATCATAATAAATGTTATTGCTTATTGATCACTTATTTGCTATTAACATTTCATATCATTTCCTATCAACATTTTATTTACTTCTTTGATCACGTTTTCAGGTAGATAACTTAGGAACTTTACAAAGAAAATTCTTTCCCAATATTGTCAAGCTAGAATATAATACAGTAAGAAATTGCAGTGCAGATTTTTCCTGATTTACTCGAACTATTTGTAAAAGAATAGTGGGACAATGTGGAATTGAGTTACTTTTATCTGCCAAGTGCTGAGAGCGAGTGAGAAAGCTAGTTAGTTTAGTTCTTATCATTCAAACTTCAAAACTTCCACAAGCCATGATTGTAAGTAAAAAATAGAAGATGTTTGTTTTCATGACATTTTAAAGTATGAAAATCATCATCTGTCAGGAAAATTCCCAACTCAGCTTTAGAAATAATTTATTCATCATGTTTATGTTATATTCAATGCTTTCAAGAAATGTTAGCCAGGTGTCTCTTTGAGCTTCGGACATACAGATTTAGCTACACACATGTAAACAAAATATGAATCTAAGGTATGTTCTCTTAAGATTGAAGTTAGAAAGCGTAGACTTTCACATTCCAAGTTATATTAGGCTTAAGCACTACTTATTTTTGCATTTGGTAATCTGTAGTATAGGTTAGCAACATAGCTTTGATTTTCTTTCTTGGGATCATTGTGTAAATATATCCATTAGGTTATGTAATATCCTTTGTCAAAACAGATTACCCTAGGATATCCCTGGGAGGGACAAGGATGGGATTAATCCTCTGAGTTGTGCTGACAGTCTCCCACCTTTTTTCACCTTCAAAGGAAGTGTGGTGAATTTGATGTACACAGAAAGAACAGCACTCCCGAGGGCAAGCAGAGAGCCAATGGGAAGAAGGCCAAGGGGAAAGCTAAGTTCATATAGATCCATGCACACAGCAACAGAAATGCAAATCATGGCCAAATTAAAATCACTCGGAATTCTTGACTTTGGGATACTTTGATTGTTTCAATCATAAACATTGGAATGGTTTGCATGTTGCATGAAGTTCTTAAACCTCATCTTGACTTTGGGCCATCCAATCAAAGACATGATTGCTAAGGATGATCTTAAAGGCAGGCTATGTTCTGCTTCATTTTTGCCCGTTTATAATTCTAATCATTTATGTCATTTCAGTCTTGAAGTGTTTTTCTTCTAACTCTGGCCTTATTTTCTTACCACGTTTCCAAGTTTCAAAACTGGTGTCTTAAGTCAATTTTGGTGTGTATGCACACCAAAAATGACCAAACATGCTCATTTCAGTGGAAAATGTGTTTAAAGACTTGAAATAATTCTGTTGATTTCATTTTTACTTCAGTTTAACAAAAGCATGTATTGTGAGTGTTCAATCAAACATGGAAATATCCCAACAAGTATATTTATGCTTTTAGGAAACTGCCAAATGATTATAATATCACATGGTTATATTTTTCCAAGTAATATTTAACATAATCAAACACATGTGATACATGGCCTTTGATTGAATCATTGAAAACTAAACATCTATAAAAGTCCCTTGTTAAAATTTGAATATGGATTATGTATAACATAATAGCATCTTCTCAAATAAATTGGATTTTATTACTTTACTCTCGTGAAAATTGTCCAGTTTGGGGATTCAGAGTATGCCATTGTAAGTTGAGCTGCTGATTATGATTGTGGGCATCCATATTGGAATGCCAGTTGAGGCCCCAGACTCTCTGCTTGTGGTCCAAGCTCCCTGTTTAGGCACCTGGAAAGATAGTGGAAGATGACCCAAGTCCTTAAGCCCTGGCCGTGCCAGTAGGAGATTTGAATGGAACTCCTGGCTCTTGACTTCAGCCTGCTCAGACCTGATTGTTGCAATCATTTTGGAAATGAACCACTGTTTGGAAGATCTCCGTCTTTTTCTCTTTCTACCTTTCAAATAATCATTTAAAAAAATCCTGCTCTTATGAAATACTGAATTATTAAGGGTAAAGTGTAATGATGATTACAAGAAATTTATAAGTTATTTTTGAAAAAACAAAAGTGGACATGGTACTAAAACATATGTTGCAAAATATGACCAGTGATGGGAATGTGAGTATCCATTGCAGTATTCTTGAAAGTTTTTTACATATAGCTGAAGTTTTCCAAAATAAAAATATGGAAGAAAAAGAAAACATTTGAAGCACAAATAAATGAACAAATATAGGCTTGTGTTTAAAAATGTATTGCTATAAACTACCTTGAATCATTTTTTATAGCAGGAGGGATATAAGTATATAAACAACTGGAACATAAAGCAAGATTGAGATCAAGCATAATTCCCATGAACTTGACCTGATTCACTTGGGGCATACTGCTGCATGAAGTAATCTTGTAAACAGTGACTGACTTTCCAAGAATTTTTCAAAGGTGCACAAATCATCAACGTTTTAACTTTATTGATAATAAAACAACTAAAGCCCAAAGACAATAATTACTTCCTAGAATTCATTAATATGTAATATTTGCCATCTCTTTTTTATTTGGTTTTAAAGAGTTTTCCAACACATTCTAGAATATTCATGGACATTTAATGTCAGAATGGTTATTGATTTTCATGAATAATTAATGTTGTCAGGAATTTTTTTCTTTTTTTAAGATTTATTTATTTTTATTAAAAAGGAGGGTTTACTGAAGGGAAGAGACTCAGAGAGGAAAATCTTCCATCCATTGATTCACTCCACAAGTGACCACAATGGCCAAAGCTGAACCTATTCGAAGCTAGAAGCCAGGAACTTCTTCTGGGTCTCCCACATGGGTGCAGGAACCAAAGGCTTTGGGCCGTCCTTGACTGATTTCTCAGGTCTCAAACAGGGACCTGGATAGGAAGTGGGGCTGCTGGGATTAGAACCGGTGCCCATATGGGATCCTCGTGCATTCAAGTGGAGGACTTTGCCACTAGGCCACTGCGCAGTTCCCCAGAAATTTTTTTTTTTAAACCTACTGCTTTGATGCCTTTGAAAAGAGATCAAACCTCAAGGAGAATGATCAAATCTCAAGAAAAAGAAACATCAACGTGATCTACAAAGAAAGGATAATAATGCTAACAGATGATGCAAAGCTGCCTGCACACTTTTCTTCTTACCATATTGGACCCTTTTCCTGGGACATATTCTTAATGTTATATTTGTCTACAAACCAGCTGCCCAGGACATAGACTTCGTTTGGTAATCAGATAGTCATAAATCACTTATTGATTCTGATTCTAGGCAAGCTTGTAAAAGATCTGTGTTCATTTATTTTTTTTCAAGAATCACTATTTTAGGGCCTAAAGTAATGGTTCAATGGCCCAGTCCTCACCTTGAAAGCAGCCAGATGCCATGTGGGTGCTGCTTCATGTGCTGGCTGCTCCATTTTCCACTCAGCTCCCTGTTTCTGGCCTGGGAGAGCAGTGAAGAATGGCCCAAATCCTTAGGACCCTGCATACACATGGAACATTCCTGGCTCCTGGTTTTGGATTGGCTCAACTAGGGCCATTGTGGCCTTTTTGGAGAGTAAACCAGAGGATGGAAGATCTGTCTCTCTCTCTGTAAATCTGCCTTTCCAATAAAAATAGTTTTTTTTTTTTTTTTTATAAAATGTCCACTTACTTATCAGAAAGACAGATACATATCTGCCATTTCCTGATTCACTCTCCAAATGATCACAATGGCCTGCTGGGACAAGTCAAAAAGTAAAAACCAGGAGCCTGAACTCCGTGTAGTTCTTACACATGGGTGGCAGGAGCCAAGATACTTAAAGCATCTTCTGTTGCTTCTCAGGTGCAGTAACAGGGCCTGGATCAGAAATGGATCAATCAGGCTTTGAAGCAGCCCTCACAGGGAATTTGAGTGTTGCAGGAAGCAATTTAATGTATTGTGTCACAATTCCAGCCTCTTCATTTTCATTCTAAATTCATCTTTCTCTTACTTGCTAAAGCATTTAAGAAGCCTTCACTTCTTCAAAACAACACACACACACACAAATGCAAACAATAAAATATCTAATCACTTCACTACTGTTACCTTTAAAAAAAACCTTAATAGAAATGGAAATTATGTTTACCTAAATGCTAATTTTAAAGATTCAAATTGTGAAGACATGCAATAGTGTTTTTTTCAAGGCTAAATGTATTTCTAAACCACCATATGCTGTGTGTTATATAATGCATTCACTAAACCTTGTTTCTCCTGCTTCCTACAAGCTGATGCTGTATGCTCACATTTCTCTGACTTTAAAGTATATGCAAATTCCTGGACACCTTGTTAAGAATGCAGATATTAAGGCATGCATTATTAGGCAACTGGTTAAGCTGCTGCTTGCCATGCCTGTATCCCAAATTCTCATTTTAGTTTTGTCTGTCTCTGCTTTCAATCCAGCTTCCTGTTAATGTACATGGGAGGCGATCACATAATAGCTCAAATGCTTTGATGCTGCCACTCATGTAGGAAGTCAAAATGGGGTTTCTGGATCCTGGCTTCAGTCTGGCATGGTCTAAGCTATTGTGGGGGTTTGAGGAATGAGTCAGGAGAGTTCAGATCTCTCGATTTCTCAATCTCTTTCTCTCTGTTTCATTCTGCATTGAAAATAACATTGAGATAAATCTTTAATCAAATCACAAAGATTTATTTAACTGGTCTGGGTTGAGTGATGGCATGCTGCATTTCCAAAACTGTTCTTGGACAGCCAGGATTTCCAGTGCATGACAGTTACTGATATCCACCAAACTAGAAAATCAGATAGAAGGCTGAATGAGATGAACATGAATAGTGATCAATAACTGAATGTATAGGCTTTAACGTAATAACAAACAGGTAAATGAAAAGAGTATGGGTGTATGCAGCGTGTGTGTGTGTCTAGAAAAAAATGACAAGGAACAAGAGATCTGAATCTCTTGTTTTTCATAGAAGATGTAAGTGAGCTTGAAAGAATTCCATGGATTTTCCCAGATTGTTTAGATGAAGCCATAGAGCCAGCTCTTGTGCCATGCCTCGGCAGTTTTAGAGAAGGATTTCTCAATGTGTTTCACTAAGTGAAAATGATCAGTATGACCATTTTCTTTAGAGAACAAAGAGGAGCTACAAATTCAGACCACATGGAGCAGCAAAATCTAGGAAAGTACGCTGATCTGAAATCCCGAATATTTGGACACATTAACAAAGTCATTCCAAATAGTTCATTTTCTAAGACAGGAAAGGATTAGGTGTCACAAGTCAAGACACCCAAGTTCCAGCTTCAAGTGTGCCACTGTTTTGCTGCTATAAGTTAGGAAAAGTAACTTACACTTCAGAGAGCAATTTGTGTTTTTCATCTGTAAAACGGAGATAAGAAGTGTTGCTCTACTTAACATGCTGCTGTTGTGAAGTAATAGATGTAAAACAAATGTGCAAAATTAACAGGGTTCTACAAATGTGTCACAGTTTTTACATGAACATTAATATTTATGAATAGAGTCCTTGCCACTGTCATTACTGAGGAAATGAAATTTTGCCTATAAGCTCATTTCTGTCTCTTCTGAAACTTTTTCCAGTCAGTGAGGTGCTTATCTGAGTTCAAGTTCTTACCCATCAAAGGTTAAGAAAATATGTATGCGTTGATTTTGTGTCATGTTCTATGCTGTGAGGAATGTATACAGCTATTGACATCAAGTTCATTGAAAACTTTGGTTTCTTTGGCTCTCCTACCCATCTTTCACTCTCTTATCTGTATTTACTCTAATTCCATTTGATTAGCTTCCTAATGTCCTTTTCTCTTTATCTTTTTCTTTTCTTTTGGAAAAACCCTGATGAGATTTAACACTGTTAAATCTGACTTACCTAAACCTAATGTCAGCAAAACCCCTACTGGCTTTGAAAAATAAAAATCAGTGTGGAGAACTTTTTAAAAATTATATTGATTTGGCAGAAAGAGGAAGAAAGTGGACACTCCTGTTCATTGGTCCATTCTCCCATTGCCCCTTAACAGTTGAGGTTGTTTTGAGGCCAAAAGTAGAGAGCTGGAAACTGAGAACAGGTTTAACACCTGATTGTTAGGAACGAACTCACTTAGGTCTTCACTGCTGTCTACCAGGGTCTGGATTGACGGGAAACTGGAGCAAAGCATGGAAACCTGGTGTTGAACGCAGCCATTCCTACGTGGAGCTGCCGGCATGGCATATAAACACTTAACCCAAGGAAGGAATCTTATAAAGCTGCTAGTTTCAGCTTTAATTGTAAAAAGTGGACACTAAAAAGCATCACTGCTGAAATCTTTGACTACATCAAGTGTTTCAGCTGCAACTCTACTTAATAATGATTTCCTTGAGAATATTTTCTCCATTATTTAGTATGCATTGCTAATTTGCTTTTATTACCTAAAACCAGGACTGCCTTGTCTTAGCACACTGAAGATTCCATGGAATTTACATTCTGCTATTGCTTCCACATCATTATTATCACCCCCAATCCACTTACTTATATGAATAGAGTCACAAGTGGATATTATAAAAGTACCACCTTATGGCTCAAGCTAGCCAAATTCCTGACCCAAGGTCTGGTTATACTAAAAGTAATAGTTGTAATAACTCTAAAAATTAAATAGTTCAGGCCACTTTCTTGGATTATAATGTAAAATTTGAGGTATTTTCTTTTTAACTGAAATCAACTTTTCAGAGCATATTTATTTCAGACAAGCAAATTCTCAGCAAAACTCAAAATGTTCTTTTGCTTTTCTGTTCTTTAAATGTCAGTATTTTTATTTCTATTCTTGGGTACAAACATGCTGTTTCGGAAGTTGATTCTGTTTGTCTTAAATATTTTTGTTGTTATTATTATTCATGATGAAGTTTTGTAGCTATACGGATTCTCCCCTTCCCCTACCTTCTTCCTTGCTCATTTTCCCTTCCAACTATTTCCCCCTTATGATTGCATCAATACAGTTACAAGTTTAGCATTCTGCTGTTTAAGTGTTCCCTGGCATTGTAGGTACAAGCATTTGGTAGAAAATCTAGGATCAAGATTTCAGGGTAAACTTAACAGCTTCATTAAAAGTCCTCCTTTCATTCTGTACTAGAGGTGCATACAGCAACATAGCCTCACTTCCTGCTATGTTAGTCTCCATTATACAGTCATCAATTAGAATGTATGTATATATTTGCTGCCTATTATCAATTTATTTTGCACTTTGCATGAATGTTGCCTTCTATATGATATTTATCCTTTCTGGGGTAATTTTGTTGCAAATGACAGAATTTCTCTCTGTTTATTGGTTGAGCAGTATTCCATGACAAGGAAGCATCGTAGTTTCTTTATCTACTTCTCTTTCTATGGGCATGAGTGCTGTTTCATGCCTTTGCTATTGTGGATTGTACTGCTATAAATACAAGCATGAGAGTCATTTTCTCCTATGCAGATTTCATTTCATTTGGATATATTCCCCGGAATGGGATAGCTGGGTGAAATGGTAGGTCAATTTTCAGTTGTCTGAGCACTCTCCATACTGACTTTCATAGGGAATACATTAGCCTTCACTTCCACCAATATCCATATTTTTTTTCATTTCCATACCAGAGGTATAGTTCTGAATATAAGCCATTCTCACTGAAGTTATGTGCTAAGGGGCCTGAGCATTTTTTTCATGTATTTGTTAGTCATTTGAGTCTGTTCTTTTGAAACATGCCTGTTCATTTCCTTTGCCCATTTCTTCACAGGGTTGTTTATTTTGCTGTCAGTGAGTTTCTGAAGATCTGGAATTTAGAAGTCCCAGATATAAGCCCCCATGTGTTGAGTAGTGTTCAATGATTTTTCTCCCATTCTATTGGTTGCTTATTTGCATTGTTGATAATTTCCTTTGCTATTCGTCTGATATACTCTCATTTGTTTATTTTGACTTAGATTGCCTGTGCTTTGGGTGACTTTTTTTTTCAGATTTATTTATTTTTTGTTACAAAGTCAGATATACAGAGAGAAGAGACAGAGAGGAAGATTCTCTGTCCAATGGTTCACTTCCCAAGTGACCACAACGGCTGGTGCTGCACCGATGCGAAGTCAGGAGACAGGAACTTCTTTCCGAGTCTCCCACACAGGTACAGGGTCTCAAAGTCTTGCGCCGTCCTTGACTGCTTTCCCAGGCCACAAGCAGGGAGCTGGATGGAAAGCGGGGCCACCAGGATTAGAACTGGCACCCATATGGGATCCCAGTGCATTCAAGGTGAGGACCTTAACCGCTAGGCTATCACGCCGGGCCCTTGGGTGACTTATCTAAAAAGTCAATTCCATTGCCTTTTTCATGTAGGGTGCTTCCTATGTTTTCCTCTAACAGTTTCATGGTTTTTGAGTGCAGATTAAGGTCCTGGATCCATTTAGAGCTGTTTTTCTATTTGGTGGAAGGTAAAGTCTTGCTTCTTCTGCAAGCTGATATCCAAGTGTACCAACAGCATTTGTTGAAGAGACCGACCTTTCTCACTTCAGTTATTCTTAGTTCTCTTGCTGAAGTTTGGTTAGCTGTACATGTGTGGGAACACGTCTGGAGTTTCCATTCTGTTCCATTGATCTTCTCTATTTCTGCACCAGTACCAGACGGTTTTGATGACTGCTGCCCTGTAGTATATCTTGAAATCTGGAATTGTGATTCCTACAGCTTTGTTACTCAGCTTTGGCTATTCATGATCTCTTGTGTTTCCAGATGAATTTTCCTATCATCTTTTCTATTTCTGAGAAGAATATTGTTGAGATTTATTGAGATCACTTTGAATCTATATATTACTTTTGGTAATATGGATATTTTCATGGATTCTGCCAATCCAGAAACACGATAAGTTTCTTCATCATTTAATGTCTTCTTCTTCTATTTCTTTTTTTAATGTTTTATAATTTTCATCATAGAGGTCTTTTACATCTTTTGTTAGGTATATTCTAAGGTATTTAAGGTTCTTCTTCGCTATTTTGAAAGGGATTGTTCTAACAAAAGCCTTCTCTGTATACATGCAGTTGCTTGTATATACTAGGGCCATCCTTTGATCTTTGCTGATTTTGTACCCTGTTACCTTGACAAACCCTCTTATGTGTTCCAGTAGACTCTGCATTCAATTTTATTTTTCTCCTAATTATTGAATCATGTCATCGCCTAACAGAGATAATTTGACTTCCTCCATTTCAATTTGAATTTCCTTAACATTTTTCTTGCCTAATAGCTCTAACAAGGACTTCCAATACTGTGTTGGATAGTAGTAGTGTAAATAGACATCCTTGACTAGTTTCAGATCTGGGAAGCTTCCAGTGTTTCCCCCACTCAGAATGATGCTACGGTAGGATAACTTGTTGCCATCTTTACAAATATAATTTGCATGTATTGAAAGTGATATTTCTCTGTTTGCTTCTAATAATGTTTTACCTTCCATAATAATACCTTGAACCCAAATAGTTTCCTAAAATAGCATTCTTAATAAATCATTCATGTAAGTCCACACTCGATTGAGTGGTAAAATCCAGTTACCATTAAAAAGAATAGTCCACCACTCAGCTTAAAAATATTGTTTTGATACACATCAATATTCACCAAATATATTAGTAAGCCATTTCACAGAAAAAAATTAAAATGTGTTCCAAAATAGAAATACATTTAAGCAAGTTTGAAATAACTTAATTTGTTTTTTAAGGAAGGTACATATTTCGAACTCTCTTCTTTGCTTCTGTTAAAAACAGGTTTAACAGATCATTGTTGCTCTTAAATGTATAGATTTTAACATGATGAGCTTCTTCCATTTCATTATCTAAAGCACCAAACCGACTGCCAAGTACTCACCCACAAGGACACCTAAAACTTGCACACATGAGCATCTGGGTGAAATTTAGCAATCTCCATTGTGACACATCGCAAATGCAAGCGAAAGGAGAAATGTTCACTTTTGTGGGTTCCAGGCATCAATTCCAGTCTAAACACAGGCTGTTTCCCTTAAAACCACCCTCAACAACCTTCCCACAACTGCTTCTTGCCATGGAACAGCCGCCAATCCCCAATCGCGGGATGAAGAAACCAAAATGGAAACAATCTGTTTAGCAAGCAGTTTTCCAGAGAATTTCTGCTTGGGGAATGTAATGCACCATCCCAGTGTAACAACTGCAGTTGCTGTCAATTCACACTTAAAGGTGCGGCATGTGCTGAACATTATAGGAATAATCATAATAAAAATGCGCAAACTGGATTCTGCTGCTTTGTACAACTGATTGAATGTCTAATAACACAGTCCATTTTTAAAAAAACAATAGAAACGGAGTTTATTTGCTTAGCTCATTCTCATCGAAGAGCACAGGTTACTTTCAGTTTTGAAGAATTGTAAGTTAAAGGAAGGATGCCACTCAAGCACCCCAGATTTAGAACAACAATTATAAAGGCCTTGAAACGGAGCTCATGGAGTCATGAGCCAGGTGACTCTACAAGGCACAGATAAGCGATCTTACCCAGTTTTCTGTTAGCTCTTTGGCCCCTCCTAATGAGTAGGGGCGGAGCGGGGGGAGGAGAAGAAAGAAAACGTCTTGATACAGAGATTTGTGTAGGGAGACACTTAATAGGTAGATCACTGAAGCAGAGAATGCAAAGCAATGAATGATCACAGAGTCATTTTTATTAAGGTGCTGTTTGTATTTATTCCTTATTTGCCTTGCTAGTTATATTTTGCCCGCTTCAGTGAATTGATTGGAGCATGAAAGCAGTTGTCTTGTACATAACTGGATCTAAATAAGTTTGTGGAAACTGGAATTTAAAAGTAATTCAAGAGCAGGCATTTAGCCAAGCCTACACTTCGATGCCTGTATTCCAACTCAGACCATCTGGGTTTCACATCCAGTTACTGACTAGGAATTCTGGGAGTGTGGACTCAAGGGAGAGGGATAACCCGGTGGTTGTATCCCAGTTACACACATGGGTACCTCGGATTGAAGCCCTCTTTCCCAGCTTCAGCTCTGATGCAGCGCATTGCTTTGAGCATCGGGGGAGGCAATCCTGTACGCTGTCTGTACCGGTGTTCAAAGCACACGCCAAGGAACACAGCAGTTTCCCTGAGAGTTCTCCTTGCTGCTTCAAACCTCAGCAGTGCTTTCTGATACGGTCAGCCAGCACATTTGTCTTCTTATCTAAATCCCAGTCCAGTTCAGGTTATACTTTCCTGAACATCCTAGCAAAAATTGATTGTTCATTTGTAAACCTGTCTCATCACTCGTTTACTTGTGAGTTGGTCTGCGTGTGCCGTGAGATAAGTGTCCACATCTTAAGGCTTGTTTCATATGCCCTTCAGCAAAGAACCTGTGGGCAACTAATGAGCATTCCTTGATAGGTGGACTTCTGCCTATGTTTCTGCCTCAAAATTAAACACTAGTGTGATACTATGAGAGTTAGATACTAAGAATGGTCATCCGCAACTTGATTTAAACTCAAGTATTTGACAAGATTGTATTTATATTAAAGGATTTCCTGTTAAAAATTTGTAATTCAACTTTCACCTTTAAAGTGCCGTTGCTTCATTCACTTCAGTTAACTGCATTAAATTGGAGCTAACTTAAAATTCTGTTTTTTGATCTCAAAATAGATCTCTCTCAAAACAGTTTGCTTGGGATTATCAATTTTCAAAAACATTTCTGAGAAAAAGTAATCTGAATCTATAATATAGACTGTAAAAAAAAACTAAAGGAGATGTTTTATGTGCCTGAGGGAGGCTTTTAGCCCTGTACAAATTAATTGCACCATTGTCTAATCTTTCTGGGAGTTATATATTCGCAGGCCAATTGAATCATGAAATTAAAGCTATTCAAGTCACACAGTCTATGGGATGTTATTATCTTTCGATCACCTACTCTTCATTTATCTATCGCTAAAGTAAACAGCTTTATTACCTTCTGCCCTGCATTTGTTCATGGTGATAACCAGTTCGAAAATTTTTACTAAAGTTGGATATTAGATTGTAATTCTTTTTAATGAAATTTCATTCATCACTGAGCCAGTGTTAAGTTTCTAGCATTCCATTGCTATGTTAAGCTATTTTAAGCTTGGGTAGAATTTCTACCATCTATATTAGCTTCAGCAAATGAACAAACCATGAGTCCATACTCTTCTACTATATTATTTTACGCTTAATGTTATTAGAAGCTATTGTGCTTGGAGACAATGGCAATCATGTTCCACAGCCAATTCTGAAGGCAATAGGAAATTGAGAAAGTAGTTTAATATACAAATACTTTCCTTGCCGTTTTAGAGAAAATCATATTTATTTGAGCAGCCTTTCTCTATACAACACAATCTGCATGCTTAAAAGCCAATCATTTTCCCCCAGTTTATTCACTTCGGTGAAATCACTACTGCTCAAGAGTGTTTCTCTGCCTTGCTCTGTGTCAACACTCTGATGTATGGAGCTGGACTGAGCACAGATAAGGTCTGAAATTCCACAAGTGCTTGGGGTTTAGAGGAGCAGCTGGAGCTTTAAATAGCTCTCTCGATTTTTAAAATGTTTGCAAGAGCAAACTACAGGGGGCAGCAAATAGTAAGAAGCTCTTAGAACCTGGAATTAAGCCCTGGACGGCTCAACTTCTTTCTGATGAGAAATTCCCAATTCTAGGGGGAAACTTAGTCTGTTCTCATGGCTTTAGTTTGAATATGTGTACATGACAGTTAAGTAGCAAAGGTTTTTCCCCATTATCTTTACACAAAGAGCTAAAATACAGAAAAGTCTCTTGGTCTGAAGCAGCATTAAATGCCATCTCCAAATTCTGCAATCATGTATGATGTATTGAAAAGACATGAATTAAACATCTGGTATCATCAGAACATTAACAGTGAGTGTACCAGCACAGAGGCTGCACACATATAGGATATAAGGAGTGTTATGAAGGGTGTTTGGTTCTTGCTGTAGTTTAATTCACCCAAAGCAAGTAGATTATTGTTGTTGGACTTTTCCTGAAAATTCTTTTTGGACCTTTGTGTTATCTGGGAGTACTGAATACATGGCATCCTTAAAATCAAACTCATTTATTACTAAATCTCCAAGTACAGCAGCCTCTTCCCAAAATGACAAGGATGGTGGGAATACACTACCCATTAATAGTGTTGAACTTGACTTATGTTTATTTGGACGAGTCAAAAATCAAGGAACGTGCCAGACCAATTTTATGAGCTTTCATATCATCTAAATGTGTGCTTAGTATCTTGTAGAGGCTTGCTGCAAGAAAATATCTTGTGTTGGTTAATGTATTTTTAAAAATAGGTTTATTTGGCTTGTGTTTCCAGTGGCTGTAAGGTTCAAACAATATGATGCCAGCGTCATGGAAAAAGGCATGCCAGAAGTATGCACAACATGGCAAAGAGAGAAATGGTTATATATATGTAAGGGACCAAATGTGTGTGTGGTGGTTGAGGGAGGTGGGTTACCTCCCTTTGTAACAACCTACATTTACAAGAACTAATCCAGTCGCATGAAATCTAACCCACTCCTGAGAGCATCAAACCACTGCCATGACCTAATTTTGTTCCATTAAACCACCACATCACTTAAAACTCCCACAGCCAAGGCCCAGCACTGTAGCCTAGAGGCTAAAATCCTCACCTTGCACATGCTGGGATCCCATATGGGTGCCAGTTCTAATCCCGGCAGCCCTGCTTCCCACCCAGCTCCCTGCTTGTGGCCTGGGAAAGCAGTGGAGGATGGTTCAAAGCCTTGGAACATTGCATCCGCATGGGAGACTTGGAGGAGGCTCTTGGCTCTTGGCTTCAGATTGGCTCATCAGAAGTCTTTGTGGCCACTTGAAGAGTGAATCAACAGATGGAAGATATTCCTCTCTGTCTCTCCTCCTCTGTATATCTGACTTTCCAATAAAAATGAATAAATCTTTAAAAAACTAAGTCCCAGCGAGTCAGTATCAGCACACTGGGACCCAAGCTTCTAGATCACAGATCTTTGAGAGACAGATCAACTCCAAACCCAAACACATGCTTGCCCTTTTTGGGAAATGCCTGAAAAATTAGAAAAAGAAACATTATAATTCTTTTACCTACCTCAATTCTCTGTTTCAAAATGTCAACAGATGCTAGGAGGGTTGGAAATTTCCTTAATTGGTGATTAGTATAGTTTCTAACACATAGTTTGGGGACAAGACTGAAAGGCAGAAGTTGAATCAGTCCAAAACAAGAAGTGGGAATATGAGGTTATAACAATACATCCGTCAGGAAACAGCAGAGTAAGAGCTGAGAAAACTGGATTTCTATTTTGATGCTTATCGCAGAGAACTCGTGTGCTCTCTTGGCCTCAGATTCCCCGTTCTCTATCTCCGTTGATTGGCACCATGACTTATTTATATTTCCTTATTGACGCAGGTTCCCGTGTAGCTTTTTGTATAATGAAAAATGTCTAATTACAAGATGTGGGAAACCAATCAAGTGTGAGCAAATAAATGTTAATATGCGAGTTTACCTAGATTTTTTTTTTCCTTTTTCAAAGAGGATTTTATTAAAATAGAACATACCTTCAGAGAAGTAAGCTTTCAGAAAGGATGGTGCTTTTAAACTAAAAACAACTGTGCAAACAGAAATGAAATCAAGAAACAAGACATCCTAACCAGCACCGCAGATAGATTCATCAGAATCCACTTGCAATCACTACTCACCCATGTGCCCATACCTTGACCCTGTCAGGATACAGCGGCTTTTGTTTTTATGTGAATCACTCAATAAACATGTCTGTTTGGTGTTTGATTTAATTTATTCAAACTCATGTTTTTGAGGTTCATTCATACTCTGAATGTAATTATAGATTGTTTTCTTCTCAGAACTTATCTAATAAAATGCCAGATATAAAAGGTACGGTAAATTTGAGAGACATACATCTTTTACCTTAATTTTGACTTTTTCTTCACTTGCTGGTGTATCTTTAAATGACAGAGTTTTGAGTGTTTTGAATTTCACAAAAATATGAGTATCTGACCTCCACATGGTTGCATATGTGTTTCCACTTTGTACATGTACATCTAATCCATTTTGACTTCTTGATAACAGTCCTCAGATACACCTCATTTCAAATTCCATGTCTTATTGGTGAGGGCTCGAGTTATATTCCTTGTGCATATGTATAAGAGGTCTCCCTGTGCATACGTAGAAGTGTAATTGCTAATGAGAGGGTGTTCACTTTCATCTTTACCACATGTGCCTTATTCCTGTCAAAGCAGAAAGCTCCACACTTGCCAATATAAAAATGGCAGGTGCCTGTGTGTTTGCTTACTGCATTTTGGAGTTTGCAAAATTTTTTGAGAGTTAATGACATACTGCCCATTACTGCAATGTTGAACATCATGCTCATTTCACCTTCCGTCCGTCTACAAGCCTTTTGCCTTTTCACACTCATCTCCCATCTCTATTTTCACTACAGGTTTTGCAGGTGGCAAGCCAGGTTTTTACCCACTGCTCTGTCCTGTTCATAATACAGGAGCCATAGAAAAAGTGAGGCTCATCCATCTAGTATTGATTTGACTACAGATTCTCTTTATGGTGTCTGAAAACAGTTTTGCTTGCTGCATTTGCTTTTTACTCTATTGTACCTTCTCCTCTGCTATCTCTTGCCCATTTTCAAAACAAGCAAACAATATCAAAAAAATACGAGTCTCTTTGGTCATAGGTATTTTCCTAATTGCTTTTCTAAGCTATCCTTTCCTTAGTCATAAAATTTCATAAAAAATGTAGTCTTTGTTCTCATGGCCTCATGCCTCACTACAATTACCTGTTAATGCTTACTGAAATGGATTATTGGCAACATATTAATTTCCACAACCTCTTTATTGTCCTCATCTTATTTCACTCTGCAGACGTCATTTCTGTTCTACCACCCTTCCTTCATTTGTTTTCTTTCTCTTGATCTTTGCATGTCTACTACCTGGAAATATTTCTGTTTCCTCCCAAACTGAGAACTAGTGTTTTTTGTAACTTCCATAGTAACTTGTCTGTTTATATATAATTTTCAACCTTGAATAATTATCCATGATAAAAAGGATTTCATAGGATTTGCATTTCTGCATTCCCAGTACTTAACACAAATTCTTGGCAAATCTTTGTGTAATGAATCAACAAATTTGGCAAGCATTTCTCTGGGGTACCTTCCCATTGGAATGCCATTGTAAAAATTAAGAGAAATAAGAAAGGAAGGATCAGGGAAGGTGGGAATAAAGGAAGGAGGAAAGGTGGGGTTGCAAGTATCTTCCCACTCCTGTTCTACCTCCTATGATCCACTTCCACATACAGCATCCCTGTTGGGGAAGCCATGTATTACAATCGAAGGGATGCTACTTTGATCCAAAAAAATTCCTATCACCGTCTGAGAAATGGCAGCTTGGGTTTCTGACCGTGCCCTTAAGAACCTCTCAGTGTTTGTAGGAAAGGGGTCAGTGAAAAAACAGATGAAGCCTGGAGTGGAATTTCATTTTGCCCTTCCACTTCCAAAACACATACACACACACACAAAAAAAAAAAAAGGAAAATGGGAAGTGGAAGAGGAAAGGAAAAGGTAAGTGAATTCATGAGATGAAGAAAGCAAGATCACTCAAAGAGCATTGAAGAAGGTGAGGACAATAGCAAGGGCTGTCACTCCACTCAAAAAAAGTAGGGATAAAATTCAATCTTTTGCAAGACACTCGGACTTTGATTTAAATCATCCCAATTGGCACAACTTCGAGACTGCTGGATCCCAGGGTGGGCTTCAGCTGTCAAACAAAAACTTCATCCTGCTCCAAGCAAACCCAAACTCTGGGACCATTACTAATAAATTATTTCAGAACTTCACTCATGGAAAAAAATGTTAGCACATTGCTTAGCCCAAGCTTGCCATGTAAAGTATATGAGTAGATCTTGTCTCCAATAATATGTATATATAGCTTTTGGACAGACTCAGAGTATTGTGAGATTAATAAAGTAACAAAGAGAAATTTTGAGTTCCTAGGATATTCAGTTGTTAAATTTGTGTTGAATTGTGTACTATAAACTAGTGTGTATAACAAATTGGTCTTCTATGTGCTACTGCTGTTTCTTTTTAAAGATTATTTTTACCACATGTGTTCAAGAATGCTTACCTTTAAAAAGAAATTTTGGATTGACTCAAAGCACAGAAGTACTGAGACAGGTGTATAGTATCCCATCTGTTCAAATACAAAGGCTGATTGATTTTCCCCGAAGACCTTGACTGTTATTCAAAATAATGCAATTCACTTCAATGAACCCATGACTCATTTACAATTTAAAATGATAAAGTTCATCTCACCGGTAATCTTGAAAGGCTATTGAACCTGGTCTATCACTGAAGAGGCCTCTTTGACCAGTTGCCTCATTGAGACAGGTGGCTATCAACTATGGTCCCCTCACTACTACATACGTGCTTTCACAATAAAATAGTAGATGAAAATGGACAATTATAACACCCAATGTTCCTAAAATGGTTGTAGTTTTATTGATATTGCAGATGATTCACTATCTGTTTATAATGATATAAAAGACAAGACTCTCTAAAGGAAAAGTAAGGAAAGTGGAAAGGGAGATTACTCTAGGAATAAAAATATATTAGCATTATGAAAATAGCTCCCTCATAATTTACACTAGGATAAAGATCTTTATGTGTACAGGTCCAAGATCTCTTTTAACATATACTTTATTTTTTTTAAGATATATTTATTTTTATTTGAATGGCAGATTTTGAGAGAAAGAAAGTGAGACAGAGCTCTTTCACCCTTGAGTTCATTGCCAAAATGTCTCAGTGACCGGGGCTGGGCCTATCCAAAGCCAGGACCCAGGAGTGTCTTACAGATCTTCCACCTGGGTGCAGGGTCCCAAGGTTTGGAATATCTTCCACTCCATTCCCAGGTTACAAGCAGGGAAAGTGGATAGGAAATGGAGCAGTTGCGACCTGAACCAGCACCCATATAAGATCCCAATGCTTACAAGATGAGAATATAGCAAATTGAGTCATAATGCCAAGCCCAACATCTGCTTTTCTAACCGTCCCACTGTGAAGACTTGGCCCTGATCCATGAGAAGAATTCTAGCTCCTGATCGGTTTTTCGTTACTCATGAGTCCTCAGGTACAGGCAAATGGAAATACTAACAACTTAAAAGAGTTGACAAGATCTCTATCAGAGGCAAATAACTTCTTACAACTGTGGTCATTCAAATAAAATGTGAAATACAATAAAGTAAAGCCTCCTGTTTCCCAGCATAGTAAGCCTGGAAAAAGCAGCACTGTCCTGAGCTATCTATGCAATACTTCTGCTCTGTACTTTTCCTTCTCAATCCATCTCATTTGAAAAGGTGCACAAGTCATTTGTTGTAGCCCTTTATACAGTTTAAAATTTTGAACTTATCTATAAGTATATATTTCTGATAAGAATATACTCTGAGGCATGTTTATTTGGATCATGCCTCTAATTCAAATATTGGCTGAACTGGGCTTAGCGTCTCCAGAGTAGGATTTGCTCAAGAATTTATTTATTTATTTAGATTTATTTATGTGTATTGGAAAGGCAGATCAGGTTTAGAGAGGAGAGACAAAGAGAAAAGTCTTATAGCCACTGATTCACTCCTCAAGTGATCTCAATGGCCAGAGCTGAGCTGCTCTGAAGCTGGGAGCCAGAAGCAATCTCTGGGTTTGCTATGTGGTTGCAGTGACCTAAGGATCTAGACCATTGTTCAGTGCTTTCCTAGGTCATTGTCAGGGAGTTCAAGGGAAGTGGAGCAGCCAGGACATGAACCAGCACCTCTATAGGATCATGGCATTTGCAAGGTGAGGATGTAGCCATTGAGACATTGCACAGGGCCTTCATAAATTCATTTCCTAATTGAACAAATATCTACCATGTGCCAGGCCCCTTGTTATGAGCTGAGGCTTCAAGGATGAAAAAGACAAAAGAATTATACAGTATGACCCTCGTGTCTGTCACTCATTCTATTTTCCACTCTGGCTAATGTTTCTTTTGTTTCTGGCTTTGTGAAATATCATCACCATTCTACAGATGTTCAAGTCTGTCCGGGAGCTATCCTACATCTTGCTAAAGCTTTTCTGTTTACTCCCTGGTTCACAACCCCTTGGGATTCTGCCTGGAAAAGTGCTAAGAGCAGTGAACAACAATGTGCAATGAATTTATCAATTATTTAATATCTTGAGCCCCCAATTAAATGTTTACATTCAGCATGCAGTTCATCTTCAAAGTAACCTTTTGAGGAAAAGATATTATTGCCTCTATTATAGAGATAAGAAAACAAGAGCTTATGGCGCTTATACAAGCTTCCCACAATGTTTGAATGAAGAAGTGTATCTTGGTTAGAATTTAAGAAACTTTGATGTCCATGTCTGCATTGTCTTCATTGTGCCACAAGCTTGGCATTCACCGTGGTATTCCCTAATGTGTGCCTGCTTATGGAGGTTCTCAGCAAAGACCCCTTTGCCATACATCATTGCCTTATCCCTTTGAGTTGATATTTTATGTCTAAGGTGAAGCACCATAGAAGCAACTATAAAAAAATTCAAAGTGAAGCACTTAATCTTAAAAGAAAGAGTTGTTAGGTTGTAATCAGGTACCATGGAGCATTTCTTCGACAAAAGCCCATCTTGTGAAGTTTGATTTACCAGGGGTGAGCTGTTGCTTGTGCCGTCTTGTCTTCATCTGAGGTATCTCTGTAACTATAGCCAAATTATTATATGTTGACTTTTTAATTGACACAATGGCCTCAGAATATATCTTCCTTGAATTTTCTGGTACGAAAACAGAACTGTTGCTGAGGTATAAGTTTAAAGTGTCCGAATTGTATCAGACAACTATATCATGGATATAAAAGCATTTTGAGGACCATGTATATGGCCTCATAACTGAAAGGTCAGCATACACAGTATTCCACATGGCATTTGGTGGGTGTCCTTTTAAAGGAAGCATAGGCAATCTCAGGGTGCTACTTGATTACTCTACTAAATACTGGAAAGCATCATTCCTCTTTTCAAATTTTCACAATGAAAAATGGAAGTATTTGGTGTAAAATCTCCAATTTGGTATGTAAACCGAATTCCTCAGTATGTTTCATATTAAATGCAGCAGATTCTGTTGCTTTCCAAGCATTAAAATAGTTCTTTTTAGGGCCTGGCACCATGGTTCAGTGGCTAAGTCCTCACCTTGCATATGCTGGGATCCTATATGGGTGCTGGTTAAGGTCCTGCTTGCTCCATTTCCCATCCACTTTTCCCACTTGTGGCCTGGGAAAACAGTTAAGCATGGCCCAAACCTTGGGACACTGCACCCATGTGGAAGACCCAGAAGAAACTCCTGGGTCCTGGTTTTCCAATTAGCTCAATGAAAGATCTTTCTTTCTGTCTCCCCTTTCTGTAAATCAGTCTTTCCAATAAAAATAAACAAATATTAACCAAAAAAATTCTTTTTAGAAAGATTCAGTAAGGAAGGATTTGAGATCAAAGGGTTGTTGTGTTTGCATATGTTGTTAAATTTATAGGTAGGATGACTAGAAGGTGGAGACCATTGGGCACTGTGAATTGCAAATGGCAATTGCAAAAGTGATTGAGATCAACCACTGAAAGAACTTAAAGAGGTAGTTTTGTGTTCGGCAACTGTAGATTTCATAACTACTTCCTTTGAAGTAAAAATACCCCTTTGTAACTAGAATAGGTTTTAAAGAAAGAAAGGTTCAAGAGCTTCAGATGGGTAATAAAACACACTCTAATCTCCTACAGGAGAAATGTGATTTATAAGGCAACGTATTTTTTATGACACATTGATGTTTGCAACCAACCAGACCAGTAAGTAAGAAGTTCAGATTTAAAAAGAAAGAGCAGGGACATAATTTTCCTTTACAGGTATCATTTGGCTTAAAACAACCTTTGCTGGCTCAACACCTGAATCATTTTGGATGTGTGCAAGTGAGTTTGTGTTCTGTGTGTGCTTCTGTCCACCTTGTTGTTAGCAAGATTTTCAGTGAAATGGAAATAAAATGACTTGTGTATGTATATATTTGACAGTGGTCCCAAAGTAGTCTTAGGGCCTTAGCAAAGCCACACGTCTGCCATAAGATACTTGAAGAGGAGGCAGGAGATATAACAGTGAATATCATGGGATATGGAATCACACAAATCTGCATTCAAGAACCATTTCTACCATGTGCTTGATTTATATGACCTTGCAAAAAAAAAACTTCCTTAACATTTTGCACCTAACTCATGTGTGAAATGGGGGACAAGAAAGCCACTTCAGGGGTTTGTTTTTGCATCAAGAAATAATACACGTATTAAATTATTACCTGAAGGACCAGTGCCGAGTAAAGAATCAGTGAATACTAAGTAATCAATGAAGATGTAATATTAATTTTCAGTCCTTTGAAGACATTTAGAGTATAATATGATGACCTGGATTAAAAACAAATATACTTTGCGTGTGTGTATCTTCAAGTAATGAAGTACACCCCAATGCCGCCTCTGCATTATATGAAAATGTATAATTAGAGTTTTTAAGCAGTTTCTAACCACTAGCACATTAGCAAACAACAAACAATATCGCACGGTACAGAGTTTGTTTACTTGGCAAAATGCAGATAATGCAGCTGCTTCACACAACAGTCAAACAGGGGAGGGGGTTGCTAATTGCAGAGTAAACTGAGCCCTGGGACTATATTTAGTTAAAATGTGACATCATTTTAAAACTTGAATTATCTGAATCATGCGTTTCAAACAACTTTTGTTTTTTTTAATTTAAGAAAGGCTGGAGGTGGAGCCAATGCCCAGCACTCTTCTAGACTGCATTTTACCAATCAGAACCTCAAAGCAGGGGGAGGCTTGGTAGAGCTGCTGCCTGTCCTGCTGGCATCCCAAATGAGTGCCAGTTTGAGTCCCAGCTGTCCACTCTAATGCAACTCCTTGCTAATGTCCCTGGGAAAATAGTAGAGAATGACCCAACTGCTTGGGTCCCTGCATCCATGTGGGAGACAAAGAAGCTCCGGGACCCTAGCTTCAGCCTAGCTCAGCCCTTGCGGTTGTGGCTATCTGGGGGAGTAAACAAGCTCTCTCTCTTCCATCTTTCAAATAAAATAAAGTAAATCTTAAAACAAAACTTAAAAAAAATCTATAAAATAACCGATTTCAAGATTCATAATATCTACATGAAGACATGACTATCTGTGTCAAACTATATGCTTAGGGACATAGTAACCATATGCTATGAAACACAATTAATAAACAACATAGACCAGTAAAGTGAGTCTTCATTCTGTACACAGACATTATTAGCATTATGAGAGGGTTCCCTATGGCCATTACATATTAGTGGGATATTGTTATGTATGTTTTTCCATGTAGAGTTATGGCTGAGTCTGTAAGACAATGAAGCTCTGCATGAAAATCAAAAACGTTCAACTCTGCAGATGTCCCCAAATAGCAGCAGCTTTGGCTAATGGATAAAACAGCTTGACTTGAAGTTTTTCATTTCATTTTCTTCCAGATGTTAGTCTTTGTAGACACAGTTCATTCTGAGTGCTTTCCCATTAGTCACCATATCTTTTTCTCCTGTGTTAAAGGATTCTGTATATCAAAGATCTGCTAGATCAACCATAGTCAGTTGTCAATCAGAGGCAATGGAATACTGATCAAGACAGAAAGCATGGAGGTCATTTGAGTCAATAAATAAAATCTTCATGTCTGCATTAATATAAAGTGTGTTAAGTTTCTGTTTGCTTGAAGATTGTGGTATAGTAAAAATATTTTTATATTGACATCAGGAAACCTTATGCTAAGCTCAAATTCTGCACTTTGCTTTGGTATCATGATCCTTGGTTTCTTCTGAGGTCACCAACCACTATGCTTTCCATCAGATTCTCCTAGTTTTGGTGTTAACAAAATTATATGTTCTGGGGGATCCCTGGGTCCCAGGCAAATGGATTATCAGTCACCCCAATACTCATTCATGATGTGGGGCAATAATAGCCTCCACACAGAGTTTTGCTGCAGAGTGGTAAGTAAGCATCCACCAAAGTCAAGAGCAGGGTTCCCAAATGGGAACTATTATCATCATTATAAATCTCACCCACATTTCCTGTTCTGCTTCCTCTCAGAGCACAGATTCGTCTGTTTTTCATTTTGTTCAATACAATCAGCACTTCACTTGCACCATGATAGTCTGTCTAATTGATTCCATCTCAGTCTCAAAAACACTTAGGTTCCTATTCTGTATTCTCCACCACTGACTCAGTGGTCACAAGATCTGCATTGTCTTCCTTGGAATCCAAGGATAACATCTTGATTTCCACCACACAAACCTGATCAGCCACCATTGTTCAGACATACAGCATGGAACTGCTGTCCCCATAACAAGTCTGGCTGGGCCCTCAGCAAATAGCTGTGGAATGCAAATGTGGCTCATAGCAGGGCATACACCGTATACTATACAAAACCAACAGAGTGAGGTCCTTGTCTTCTGCAAATGCATCTTTTCCATCATGGATTACACTTTACTAATTTCAGAAGTACTCTTTACCATCCTTTCAGAAATCAACCAGGTATATTTCTTTTTCAAAAGAAAACTTCCAGTGTACCTAACTCTGGTCTCTTTCCTCCCACATCCCAGACCCTAGGTCATTCTTTGGATCTCCAGTTTCTGGTTTCTTTTCTGTTGTGTGGAAGCATCCAATGGCTGTGCTGGACCTCATCAATCGATTAAGCTTCAAACTCAAGAAACAGCCTTTTGTTTCTTTCCAACTCCTTTATTTACCTCCTGTTACCTCTGAGTTGCTAGTTTTCCTGTGCTTGCCACTTCCACCAAGTGATATGTCTATTTCCAGTTTTCCCCAGGCTTAAAGTCTCAGAGGACAGGCATAGACAGCAGCTGGCAACCAAATCATATCCTTCCCTTGTTCTGTCTAAAATTCTGGCCTCATCTTCTCTAGGAAATTTTTCTTCATGGATCCCACCCAATATCTACCCTCCCAGGATAGTCTCATTATAGCCATTCTATCGGAACACCGGCTGCCAGAAGCAGCAATGGGAAATGAATAACTACTCTACCAAATAGCACGATATGACATTAAATGAATGTTTTCCCTTTTCTGAGCCTTACTTCCTCCCTTGATAAAGTGGGGAGAACTGTTCTTGTGACAAAATGGAGATGATAATGAGCATGGTAATTTTAATTAAATGAAATAACATATATAAAACACATGCATGACATTTCACTCACCCCCACTCATAATTTCTTAAGATTCCTCAGTCCTTTTCCTTAAAATTCCACAGCAGAATATTATTGTGGGAATTTTTGAACTAAAAGTATTTGGCTTTGGATTTGATGGGCTTTTAATATCCATTACTGGGTCAATCCTAGAAGCTACAGAACTCCACTGTGTTTGAAGACATGGACCAGAGCTGGGGTTGAAACCAAAGCATGTAGGTGGCACAAATTATGTTAAAAGCAAGAACGTGAGACCTACATAAAAGAAAGGCCCCAATAGCGCTTTTCCAGAACCACAGCAGAGAAAGAGGAAAGCTTACACTTCTGACCTCTCACCTTGGCATTTTTCTTCCTTCCACTTTCAAGCAGTAGAATAATCAACATGTCAGGGTTCATCTAGATCTAAATCCAATTAAGTCTGACCTTAGGGATGGTTACTCATAGCGCCCAGCAGGTGTGTGCTTGGAAGAAATCGTCATCTGTGACCTTTGTTCAGTCTTTAAATTATCCCGAGTTTATGGTCTTGACTGATTAAGTTTAGTAGCACCGCCCATTGAATGTCTTAGCAGAACAGCTGCTGGTTCAAGTGTCTAGGCATTTGTTCTGGCAAGGATTTTAAGAAAGAAACCACCTCTCTTTAACGCACGTGGAACAAATCTGAGAGGCGAATATTTCCTAAAGCTGTCTAAATACATGCTGCGGGGTAACATTACCCAGGCCTTTTGGGGTTCTCATCTGTGCAATGTCCTGTAAAATTGTTGTGAGAATTACAGTTGATAGTTGTAAACCAGGTGGTATATTACCTGACACATATTAAGTATTTAATTACTGGTACCCATTATTAATATAATTGATATATTAAAGCATTTACCAGTTACTTAAGTACTTCAAACATCAGGTTTATATTCATTGGGGAGTAGACTCTATGTGTGTGTGTGATGTGTGTGTATCACAGAACCTAGGTGTGCATGTTCTTAGCCAGGTCTCACATGAATCTTCCAATGGTAGCATGTTATTTCATATTGACTTCCAAAGTCAGGTTCTACTGTTTGACTCACAGTCTTTCACAGTGGTTACTCTTGGTAAAGGAGGAGAAGGTACTGCAAAGGTGAACACCTGTTAAGACTCTGGTACTGTAGCAAATATCTTCAGGTCATCTCTCATCTATCTGTTATGACTTTCCTATAAACTATTACCATTTCCTTTATGCAGAGGAATCAGACAAAGTCAGTATAATTAAGAGCATGTAAAATATCAGGTCTCAAAAACTCAGAAATTGAGGGTGATCAGAAGATTTGACTTCCAACCGTATTTTTCATCCTCAAAAATTAAGATTTTAAATAAATAACCTCACTATTCTGCCCTATAATCCTCTGGAAAAAAATTTTTAAAAAAATTTAATTGGAGCATTTCTTAAAATCCTGTCCAGAACAATAAGCTTTAAGATGAGATATTATAAAATAGGCCCAAAATAAATATAATCAAAGTGAAATAAAATGGAAGAGCCACCTTCTGTTTTTAGTCCACGAGTCAATAATATTTCTTGGAGTGTTCATCCTTCTTGATACTATAAAGGGAAGAAGGAAAAAATAGAAGACGCTGTTGGTTCTTGCCCTAACAAGAGCTCTTTTTCGAGACTGCTTTCGTTTGCACTCTGTTTGACCTATGAGGTATAATCCTCAGCCGGGGAGAATCCTTCTATCCCAGTCTGCACAACGCTAGTCAGCTCAATCCTCTCCAGCAGCATGTAATTTTGTTCTCAGTGAGGAAGGAAGATGGTGCCTGCCGTCTCCTTTTCTTTTCCTCTGAGTAAGAAATCAGGAAGAAGCCTGTGGAAAGCCCAGAGGAGACACCAGGGAGGATGCCTGCTATGTTGCACAAGAGGGCCTGATTGACTCCCAACTCTGGCTCCTGATGTCAGATTCCTACTTTCGCGCAACCTGGGAGAGAGTGGTGATGGCTGAAATGGGTGGGGCCTGCTACCACAAAGAAATCTGTTTGGGTTCCCAGGTTTACACTGCTCTAGGCCAAACTACTGCAGCCATCTGGAGCATGACCCTGGAGCATCACCTCCTCTCTCATCTCTCTCTCTCTCTCTCTCTTTCCCTCTTTCCCTCTTTCCCTCTCTCTCTCTCTCTCTCTCTTTCTTTCTCTCTCTCCCTCTCTCTCTCATTCTTTCTCTCTCCCTCTCTTCCAAATAAATAAGCTATTTGGGGAAAAAGAGCCCAAATGGATGTCTAAAAAAGAAACTGAGTTTTCTGTCCTGATAAGAATGAACAAACCACTTTTAAGAAAATTCTAGCTGTGTGAGTCTTTAACTCTGTAAATTTCCTTACTTTCCCTTTTCTTTCATTCTCCAGGCAAATTTATTTGTCCCTAGAACCTAGAAACTTATCTAAAATGAGGTCCCTAATGTCCCACTCTTTAACTATGTTATACTCCCCGATTTTTAGGAAACTATATACACTATAGTTAGTCATCTGTGTATCTATCCTTTACTTAAATCTACACCACTCAACAGAGCTGTGCAATACAACACAGAGTGAAAGCTCCTCCATTTGCTAGTATGGAGATAAGTGTACATCTATATCATTTACAGAAACCTTGTAGAACAAAGTCATAATGTGTTTGACAGGAATAATGTGCTTGCCTTAAATAATGTATTTGACTTAATATATGTGGCCTCACCCAATAAATACATTAGGAATCATTTCTTTTCAAAAGAAGGTATAAAGAACTTCTTTTAAGATCAAAATCTTGCCATCGAGTTCGTAATATGAATTCATAGGGCTTAATTACTATACAACTATTCAGGAATAATCTCATTAAACTTCTACTTGCATGAAAGAAAAGCATGCATTTGGTTTCTTTTCTAGTGCATCTGCATTGGCTGGCATACAGTAAGTGCTTGACAAGTATTATTGGAGGAAAGGGAAATTGGGATGAGGACTGAAGAATTGTGACTTTTCTTGAAATGAGAGAGCACAGGATGTTTCCACATCCCTGATACGTATGAGAAATTACCTTTGAAAGATGCTAACAAAAAATTAACAGGTCATTGAAGCAAAATACATCAAATATTTTCATTCTGAGTGTGGATCCATGTGGTGTTAAATGAATGATTACTTTTTGTTTGTACTCTTAGATGAGTGGCAGCAGGCAGAAGAGGGAAGAGGAGAAAAGTGCAGGATAGCTGGACTGTTTGCTTGTTTGCTTGGCTTGACCGTTAATAGCATTACTCCTGATATGAAGCCTCAGCTTCAACAGTAATAGTTAGATCTGAGCAGTCAGAATGCTGCTCAATAAAAATAATGGCATTAAATCAGCAAGCTGGGTTTGACTGTATGCTTTGCTACAGGAAAGGGGAAAGGAGAAGCAGGAGATGTGATTTCCACAGATAACACTGAACAGGGAGCAGCCAAACCCAGAATAGAAGGCTTGCTCAGAAAAAAACAACGTGAGAGAGTGTCCCAAGACCCTCCTTATCTTTCAGTTACCATTAATATGCTGTCTATTCGGTGACTATACACGTAGTTACTATCCTAGCTTATATCAAGTAGCACTGGTAATTTACTTGCAGAATATTCTATGGGGGGTTTTCAGGGCTCTAACTAGAAAAATACATGACTTAGTTTCCCCACAGTTTGAATGCTTTTCAGCCAGGAATCCACTCTCTTGCCCCCATCATTATTTGGAAGACTGCATCTCTGACCCACTGCAAACACGCAGTGGTCTTTCTCTGTAAAGTGTCATAAGCCAGAGTGTTGAAAACATTTACATTGGAAATCTGACTTAAGACTCACTCTGTCCAAAATTTGCCAATCCCTTTTCATTTGGAAGGTTCACTCCTCTTTCAGTACACTTTTTATTGTATCTAGAAAAACAAGCTAGGGGAGGGAGGTGGAGCAGTGCTTGGAGTAGTCTGAGAAAATGGATGACCAGAGACTTGATTTCCGGACTTGGTTCAGCTTCTCTCTGCTTTTGTGAATAAAGCTGAAGCGAAGTTTAATGAATTTTGATGCTGGAAGGTTGTCATGCTAAGTTAAAAGCAGTTAACAGGAACTTCCAGATCCAGGATTCTGTTTCAAATCATTAAAACTGAATAATATTCCCCCTGAAAAAAAATTTAAAATATTTTTGTAAGAATATAATTCACATCTGGGGTCAGAGGTGACTATTAATAATAAAGGGACATTCACAATTAAAATAATCACCAGGTCTGACTGTCTCTGTCTACTGAACACCATGCTGATGGCCCAGTGACCCATCTGTGGCTGTTTTTCTCTCATCAATGTGTTCCTAGTGTTTTGCAGAGTTCATGGTGCACTGAGTAGATACTTGAACAAATGAGAGAAAGGAGTGAAGAGAGGGATGAAGGGAGGCAGGGAATGAGGGAGGGGAAAAGAGGGCAGGAAGAAAGGGACAAAGGCAGGAAAGCAAGCAGAACTAAATCTACTGGGCTCCCTCACACTGTGTGTTCCCCTACTCATTACACTACCCCTCCCCCTGTACCCAGCCCTTTGTTTTCTCTGAAGCTGCGATAAAAGGAATGTCAAGAACAGCTCTGAAGGCAATGCCCCTACAGTGCCAGGCACCCTTTTCACAGCTAACTGATTTGGTGTACCAGAGCTCATAATGGATCTAAGAAGGGACAACACATGACACTTGAGACTTTCTCTGGAATACAAAAAGGTGCATTGTATTAAGGAAGTATGTAACATGTGTAACTTAAACCCCCTGTTTATCCCTGACCAGTGTAAAGTAAGTGTTCTCCATAGTGACAGAGTAAAAGTTCACAGCACTAGACTAGTAGAGCCTGGTGAACACAGAAATACAACCAGCAGTAGCTTGGACTGGTTAGAGGATTGGCATCCACCCAGAGTCACCATGGGTACAACTGTGGCCATTCTCTCTTATGCCATGCACCCCAAAGGGGATAATGAAGTGCAGAGAATTGAATTAGTAGAGCACTTTTCCTTTTTCACATATACAACCCCCTCCTTGTTTTCTTTCCTTCTTCCATCTTTGTTGTCCCCCAGCTCCCACCCTAATTCTACACACCAGCCCCGTTTCTTCCAATTTGGAGGGTAGTAGAGACAGCTGAGAACACAAAAGGTACAGTAGTCATCTTACTTCCCTCCAAGTATTGTCTGTGTGCTTGGAATGAAGAATTGCACAGAAGGACATGATGTGGACCAATTTCACTGTTTTCCAATCTCCTATAAATGAGCCAGCTTTTGGGAACACTAAGACACAGTGTTTCACAAAGTTCCTTCAGATGACTTCCTGAGAAATAACTAATATCTGGCAATGAAAGCTTACCATTATCTTCTGGAATGATTAATACATACCACTTCCAATTCTGGATTATATAAGAGTAAGGGGTATGTGTTAATAGAATTTGGATAGGAAAGGGCCAAAGGACAAAATGATGACCTCTGAAAACTTTTGTCTATTGACCTATCTCATTTGTGAATGTAAAATGTCACCCAGGGTTATCATTCTCAGAAAATGTTTTTGAAAGAGATGTCAAATTTAACTGAGATCTGAAAATTCTCTTGCATTTTTTAAACTTCTATCAGGTTGTAAAGGGGTGCAGTGAATTTTTATTGCTTGACCTGTTGTCAGGATAAAAGAATCCATCAAAAGAAAAATAACAAAAGACAATATACTCATTAAAATATGTAAATCTATTTAATTTAATAAGCTAATTTATTTTTGCACTGAAATCCCTTACAAGAGAGGAAACAAACAATTAGCTTAAAAGTCCCCTGTGGGTCGGTGTCTCATAAAATTCTAAAAACAGCTTAAAAAGAGATGTTTACCCATTCAGGTAGATTAAGTGATGTTTAATGAATCATTAATTTGACCTAGAAGTTACTCTGGGTTATTCTATTTGACTGTTTGGAATAAGGCCCAGATTATGCTTATTCTTCTAATTTGGCCAATGCAAATGATTTGAAATATGAAATGGGTGACAAAGGAAAGAGACAAGAAGGATACATGCAAAAGGATTTGTTAAAAATAATGTGCTTTGGCCTCACACATCGTGCTGTGACCTTGAACTTTGTATCTTTAAAGATGTTTGCAAACATGGCTTGGATGTTTCATTCAAATAGTGAAAGGAAGTTCATATTTGCTAAGAGTACCAGGTCACTTGATAAAGTTTCACTGAGATCCCAAAGAACCTAAAATGTGTTGAGCTGTTTTTAAAAATGACTTTCCCAGAGTTAAATGGTTAAGGTTAATTCATTTAGAATTTTCAAACAAAGAAATCCTTCTAACGAGGTTTCTAGCAGGAGAAAATAATGAAACTAACCAGAAAATAACAAAAGTTCAGATTCTTCTGAGGCTATTATACTAATGTGATTATCCTGCAATTCAAAGACTTAGAGATGTAAAGAGTTTCAGGACCTAAAATATTTTCCCATAAGAAAATTCTGAATTATTTCCAATACTTAAAGGAAAAGGCAAACCTAATGTTCCAGAGATTTGGGGCTTTTCATTGGCTCATTTGGCTCATCTACTATCCTCCAATATAAAAGTGTAATATGAATAAATCTAGTTTGGCTGTATTTTTTTCAGCTATGTCTTGTGACTCATTTAATTAACAACATGTACATGTGTGCCTCTGTGCACTCCCAGAAATCCATGTCCAGAGATGCTTTTTAGCATTAGGTTGGCATAATATTCAATATTACAGCAAAAGTAGTTGAAAACACAACATTGGGCTAGTTCTAGCCTCTTTTATGTTAATTATATAACATTCACTTTTCTAACATTTGCTTCCCTAACCACTCTAAAATCACAAAATACCTTTTAAATATTAAGCACTATCCAAAGAAGTGAAGTAATACTTATTATTAATCATAATGATTTATATGAACATCCTTATTATTAGGTTTGCTTATTTCAAAACTCTCAACTCCCTGTCCCTGCTACAAACTTTGGTAAACACACTTTGAGATGCTCACTTTATGCCTGAAGTTGAGATGTCAATGATCATGACATCTTGAAGATATTGTGACCCATTATATGAAGAAACTAGGTAAAGAATTAATAGAATCATTATTCCACTCTTGAGTTAAGTCTCTCGTGTGACTCACTATTAGAAAGAGCCAGAAAAACAATTATGCTACTTATCATGATTAATTCTAATACATTATTGATTGGCTGCCTACTGTTTCATTTAGTTATCCTCAAAACCTAAAGAGAGATCAGTTTTATCTCCATTTCCCCAATGTGTAGTCACACACTTGGTATGTCTATGGAGGACTGTGAAGGCTAAGGACTGCAGAAATGTAAATCATGGCCCTAACTCATCCACTGCCCCAACTAGCATGACATTTGTGCTCCAGCTGAGAGATTCCTTTCAATAACCCCTAGGAAAACATTCTTTATTTTTTTTTTTCCTATTCTAAAAATTGCATTAAAATCATCAACTTAGCTCAGAACAAATATCTAGACATTGCCTCCCAGGCATTCATCAAATATCTTGTGGAAACCACAGCTCTGCATGGCGGTTTCATGCCCTTATTTTCATGTAGTCTGCACAATTACCCTGTGAAATATCATTATGTTTGGCTTTTTTCTTTTTAGGTTTTATTTATTTTTATTGGAAAGACAGATCAGATTTCCTTAGAGAAAGAGAAGCAGATAGAAAGATGTTCTATTCAAAGTCGCACTTCCCTAGTGGCTGCAAAGGCCGGAGCAGAACCAATCCAAAGACAGGAGCCTGGAGCTTCTCCTGGGTCTCACATGCTGGTATAGGCTCTGAAGACTTTGGGCCATCATTCACTGTTTTCCCAGGCCACAAGCAGGGAGCTGGATGGGAGGTGGAACAGCTGGGACATGAACCAGTGCCCATATGGAATCCTGACACCTGCAAGGTGAGGACTGAGCCATCTTGCTGGGCATGTGACCTTTTTTTTTTTTTAACAGATAAATAAATGAGGAGTCTAGAGATTTTGAGTTACCTCCATGCACACAAGAGTCAGTGATTATGTTCTCTCACCTCCAGAGCAATTTCCACCATGATCAATTTGCAGAGAGAGAGAAGTTATTAGGAGAACAAGGTAACAAGGATTTACTGGCCAGAGAGCACTGAAGGGAACCGAACTCACAGTGGAGTATGTGATCCTTAGGGAAACATAAATTGTAGAGAAGTGGTATGAATAGCATGACCAATGGCAGCCCTTCCCCAGTCACTCTCCTCACCCACACCCCCAGAATCTGATGCTAGCCAGACCACTTTCCTAGTGTAGCCCTGGTTCATTTGGTGCAATCCATGTTGGGAAATAACAAAACCACGTCTGAGCAACTATCATTACACCTTATGAACTTGTATAAGGACACTGAATTCTCTGTTTTATCTTGGTTTGAAAATGAAGGAATAATATCTGATGTTACAGTCAAAGCTTTTCTATTTTGCAGGATTTGAGTAAATCATGAGTGACTTACTGAACCAGAGGCCACTGTCCTATCAACCAATAAATGTCAACGACAAAATGAAACATTCTTAATGGATTGTGAATTCTTGTTCATTCACATATGAGAACCATGTAGGAATGCCCAAGAAAACCAAGTTATTATGTTAGATTATTAAAATTTTATCTTAAGTTCAATAGTTAGGGAATCTAGATAAAATGCAAGGCTTTACCATTCTGAACCTGAAAGGAAGTGAAGGCTCTACCCTGCATGATAAGGGCTGGTTTTCTGTTTTAGTGATTGGGAGAAGTGAATATGAATATAAGTGAAATATGAATATAATTGAAATATGAAAATGATCACAGAGTGTGGCAGGTGGCAGTGGTTGCTCAGAAGGAAATGTAAACAGGGCCAGAGCATCGCATTGGAAGTGGTGGTGGTATCTTGTGCCTGGGGTCAGGGAGTTAGCTATATAATTAAAAATTCCTTCTTTCAAGAGTTGTTGACTGCTTTTGACTAACTGTGTACTGTGACAGAAGATGGACAGGATGTGGGTTCCTGCCCCCTAGGAGCCAACAGCTTAGTAGAGAGTCTCAACACCCGATCCACAAGGCAGAGAGATTAGAAGTCTCTGGCATATTGCTGCAGTAGCATTGTACACAGTGACCAAACTGAGCAGATTGTAAGTATTCCAAAACTCACAGTGGTTTCCATAAAATAATTCTCACTTCAAGTAAACATTTTCAGTTGGTGAGTAACTCTATTTTCCACTGACAGCACTCATATTTGAGGGCTTCCTTAATGCAATGATGACTTGTTTTTCTTATTGGTTGCCAAGGATTGTTTGAGTCCTTATTGAAATGTACTTGCTTAACTCCTCCAAAGCAACTTGGCTGGTTTCTTGTTGTACTGGCAACTGCTGCCTCCTGTACTGAAAAATTTGTTCTCTCTAAAAAATTTGGACAGTCCCTAGACGGTTTTCATTAACATTAAAGATAAAAAAGAAGGAATTGTATTTTCAAAAAGAAAGTAATCAGACCAGAACTTTTTATTGATAAGAATTAAATAAATATAGGTCAAATCCTGGAAGAAATATTCCTGTCTCTATAGTGTTTGGTGTGGATACCTGGCTCAACATTTTCCAATTCATCAAGAAAAATAAAATTATGGTCAAAACTTTGGCTTGTATAAACAAGCCATTTCATTGTATTTTTAATACAAACTCCATATCCTCAGTGCTATAAATGTAATAACATAGCATTGTTAACAAGAAAAGTCAACAAGCAAGAGAACAACACTGAGCAGAGAAGTCTTTGTTTTTCTGAAGACAGAGCCTTTTTGATGGGGCACAACAGATCATATCACACACAGTTGTTCCAGAATAAGGCAGGCCAACTTGCTGATCTTTCTGCTAGCACAGCCAAGGAGAATCCACTCACTCTGCCAGCTCCATGTTGGATCCTTTTTCTTTTTTCCTTTGCCACAGTCAAGAGACCCAGGAGAGGAAATTATTTTGACTAGGCGAAGACATAAGCGCAGGTGGTATCATTTGTCACAAACCTTGCAGCTTGTGATGGAGCTGACTTTCCAGTGGTCTTTGAGCAGTTTGTTCTGTTGGAGAAAGGGATGCAAGAGCTGCTGGTGCTTACTGTTGAGTGACTGTGTCACCATTGATTTCCTCGGGCTGTCGTCTTGCAGAGGACATGTTTCTTCTCAGTGGTGCCTCAAGACTGTGCTGCCAACCTGCCTCAAAGACTGGCTACTGCCAGGAGCTGCTTAATCTTTTATTGCTTCAAACAGTAGCTTTGGGTGGCTCTTTCTACTCTGGATGGGAGCAAATCTTGCATTTGGTTGAGCTGTCACTTTGCTGTGCCAAGGTAAAATCAGTATGTTGCAAAATCTGTTTTGTTCATAAATACTGGAATCCCAAGTTTTGGTGAAGTTTTCACTCTTTTCATGGCCTTTTATACAGCAGCTATGATCATGGCAGCTTTAAAGCTAAAGGACAGATGCAACTATTGTTATCAAAGTAAGTTCCAAAGGCCAAGAAAAGTCTATCACTGGATGAGATGAAGAGCGAAGTTCTAAATGTGAACTCTGTCATCACTTGAAAATATTAAATTCTATCCAGGCCTAACTCTTCCCTAAAATATCTCACAGAAACTCTGCCCCTTCCTCACTATTCTATTTTTGAAGGACATATTCAAGGTGAATAATTCACCGAGTCTCTATGGAGTCTAATTTGATAGGTGGCTTAAGTGTATGTCCTATATTTCTTTGGTGATAGATAAGACAGACACTAATGCAAAAATTTCCATTTTTTAGCTCTGTGGACTTTGAATCAGACAATGTACTGCAATTAAGTAGCTTTTGAGGGTGGCCTTCCAAAATAGGAAGGATGTTCCAGTTGTTGGTGGGTTTGGCTTAGGTTACACAGTTTATTTGTTTGGGTTGTGTGTTTTGAACATGTGCCCAGGGCTTTTAAAAAGAGTGATGTGAATGTTTGTACAAATGAAATTGAAAGCAAGAGAGCAGGCATTGCCAATGCTTTAATTATGAACCTAGCAACATGTGTACTTATTTGGAGTTTAAAGGGCATAAGATAAAATAGAGGGAAAGGATCGGGCACCCAGTGGTCTCTAAACAGAATGGCTGTTTTTTCTTTTTAGTAGGCACGAAATAAAAGGCATACAGTCTCCCATCCTTTGAATGTCCTAAGATATGGCAAACTGCCTTGTGTCCTTTTTCCACTGTGTGTTTCCATTTGGAATACGATCAGGACAGAGGGTGAAGTTCTAAGGCAGCAGGGTGGTCATTTACATCAGGTGATCCATGGACCCACTCTTCTTCCTTGTAATGCTTCCTTCAAGGCCAAAAGGCCCAGCACATCAAGGTGTTTTCCTCCCAGGAGAGTATTCCTACTGGTACCTTAGAATCCCTGCTGTTTTGTTGCCCCAGAGAAAATGCCAAACTCGTTGGAACCTCTGTTCTGACGAACAAATTTCCCAGAAACTGTAACCAGAATAGCTGGTGGGTTATTGCATATGAAGGCATTGCTAAAGTTTGGGTGGTGAACCAAAAGAATTTGGAAAAGTTTAAGAATTGGGAAGATTGGGATGGTTAACACAGATTTTCTTTTCCTTTCATTTTTGAGGGTTGTTTTTACCCTTGCAACTTTGATTCCAGTCAAGTGTATTTCATTCCAGACATAAAACCCAAATCCTCTTCTCTCAAGTCTCTGCCTGGATTAGAAGTAATTATAAGGTAAAAATAACATTGTCTCCTCCCTTGAAATGTGTAGTTGTAGTCTAAAAGTGGTTTGGAGGGGTCTGTTTGACGGAGGTGTCTGTGTGCTTCTTGTTATGCATGAAATGGTATTTCCAAGGTAGCTATTATGATGTTTGAATATAATTTGGGAAAGCTAAGGGGGCAGTGGGATTAGCTAGCTAAGGGATTATCTTTTACCTCTAAGATTTTTTTAAAATGAATGGACAAAGACACACACCAACAAAATGGTTCATAACTGACTCTCTCCCTGAGTATAGCAGCTAGCATTGGTTGCTTCGCAAAGCTGAAACCCACTGAAATGTCTCAGCAGGTCATTGGGGGCTGACACCACCATGTTTGATAAACTTTATGTAATTACAGCTGCCTCTTGTAGGAGGCCTGTGATCTCTGCAGGCTATTAGGACCTTAGTAATGGCCAGAGGGCTATAGGGCAGGATTCAAGCCCTCCCCATAGTGACAGCACCTAGAAACTTACTTCAGAGCAGGGACAACTGAGAGAATAAGCCAGCTGTGCAGAGCAGTCTTAAAAAGATTATAGATCTAGGTAAAATAATGCCACCTGTGATTTTTTTTTCTTTTAAAAAATGTGAGGCATAGAAGAAAGAGAAAGGTAAATCTCCAAAAAAGGCTAGTCTCTTAGGAAATGCCAGAATTTGCTCAGCTGTATTGGGTATTTTCCTAGGAACAATAAAATAAATCAATGAATTTGAATTATCACAGTGGTTTTCAGAATTACCTGAACGATTGCCCAAGATTCAAACTCCCAGAAACTAGCCCAGGGAGGTCCTGCCTCAGAAATTAATGAATGATTCTGGGTCGTCTGTTAAGTAGGTGTTTTGCAACTTACAAACTTATTAAGAATACTAAAAGGATGAGTCTCTTAACATAATTTGTGAATTCTTGTAGTACCACCTAAATGTTAATGTTTAACCTATATAGTCTTTCTCTTATTTGTTAGCACGGGGTAAAGATTCATGGAGGTCTACATCTGTATTCATTGTGTATTGACAGTTTTCTATTATTAGAGCTCACCAAGCATGCTCCCTTCACAAGAAAATGAGTTCCTTAAGGCAAAGGTTGAGAGCAAAATCTCAGAAACAGTAATTTTGTCGTTCCATATTTAACTTGGAAAACAATACACAGGCATCAAGGCTACTTTGAATTTGCTTCTAAGGAAGATTGTCCATATTTCTTTTTCTGGTTTTAAACACAGATTTGTTTGGGGGAAAATCTGCATGGAAGGTGGGCTAGTTTAATGGCACGGCTTCCTCTTTGAATTGGACTGCACAGAATGAAAATCGTTAGGGGATGTTTGTATTGTATTTGGAGAAAAGGGTTTCCTTAATATGCGTGCCTTGCGCACAGCACACATTCTTCAAATGACTAGATACTGCATATTTTACATACCGCACACATAGTGGAGATGAATGAATGAATGAATGAGCCGTGTGATGAATGGGTACATGGGAAAAGTCATAAGAAACACTAAAAACACAACAGCATATAATATTTGGGCTGCATTTCATTTGCAGTTACTACTTAAAAGAGAAATCCAGTCTGTCATTTACTTTTCTCCCATATAAGGGCCTATTATGAATTGCCAGCACATGAAATTCTGCAGATATACACAGGAACCAAATTAGACTTAGATTTTCTCAAACCAATTTTACAGACTTGCAATCTGGAAACATATCTGGGCAGAGGGACTAGCCTATGGGGGACTCACAGAAGCAAGAAAAATGAGTACAAATGCATCTTTAATACTTTTATTAAAGTATGTGTATAATTAAAGCATGTGTATTTATTAAAGCAGGTGTATAATTAAAGCATGTGTATTTATTAAAGCAGGTGTATAATCAATGACAGAGGCAGAACCCAACTCCTAGACTACAATAGTTTTCATATTTTTAAATTTCTACCTTGCATATATCTGATAAAACTGAATTTTGATCCATAGTTTTAGAAAAAAGCCTATTTTGTTAGGGATTCATAGGATTATGCAGGAATAAAAATAAAGTTAATATAGCTGTCCTATTCCTTCTTCCTTACATTGGGTATACAGTGTTTTGAAACTCACTAGACATTAGGTCTATCTGATGAAGGAAAAATCAGGCAGAGAGCATGCTTGACTTGTGTTCTCCTCAGCACTGCTTTTAAATGTCTGGCCCCTGGTATATCTGCCATGGGGAAGGCTAGGAGAACAGAAACCTGACTTGATTTGCTTTTGTATTTCTCCAGGCCAGAGATTGTTAATAGTCCCTAGTTCATGCAGAGCAAAACTGAGTGAGAAAAAAGAATGGAATTGTTCAGTTTCTAGCATCTGTTGCTATTCATACTGTTCTTCACTTAGAATCTTTGGTATTTCTTTGTTCTCTTTCCAGTCATCTGGCACAAGAACTTTCAAGGTGTAATTAAACAAGGAGGCCATTTCAAGATGTTATTAGACATAATTTTCATATGTTTCCACTATCTAGTACATGCCTCCAACCTTTTTGCCATATACATTAATGGGCCTTTATCCATATAGCAAATAGTAAAATATATTTTGATGGTTTATGCTTTCTATGATGTTTTAACACATTTAAGTAGAATGCTTATTTAGCATGGGAGAGATTCAAAGAATAAGATGTTTTAAAGATTGGAATATCCATATTAGAGTGAAGTAATCAGGAAAAAGATAATTGTCAATATGATCCTTAAGAGATGGGAAGATGTTCAAGTTTGAGCTAATCATAGGAAAACTTTCTGATAGTAGAAAAACTGAAATTTCACTCAGTGCTAAATATAAGGATGTAAGTTATAAAGATATATAAGTTGAGAATGGAAAATTGGGCTTAGGCAGTATTACATTTGTGGTGAGTCTTGAATGCTGATACAAATTTAAATATATTTATATTTATATGCATATCATTTACCTGAAAGTCTCGGGAGAACAAGAGAGGACAAAAAAGATCTCTCTGCTGGTTCATTCCCAAAATATTCGATCCTCAAACACTCCTTAATAGCCGGGATAGGCCAGGCAGAATTCCAAAACTCCAGGAGTCCAGAAATCCAGCTAGGATTCCCGAGTGAGTGACAGGGACCCATCATTTAGCTCATAGGATGCATTGGGAGGAATCTAGATCAGAAGTGGAGCAACTCAGACTGCCACTCTGATGTGGGATGCTGCCATTCCAAATGGTGGCTTTAGCCAGCTGCGCCACAATGGTCTCCATGATAGAAAATTTGTATTTGATTATGTATTTGATTATTTGATTTGATTATTTGTATTTGAAGTACATATGTCATCATGAATAATCAATATTTTTGAGCCTTACAGTTACATAATCAAAACCTGTGGAGTTGGGACTGAGTCCAATCAGGAAAAGATTAGGAATACAGGAATACATGAAAACTATTACCACGTGTAGGCTAGTACTACCAGTATGGAGAGTACTAAGAGAACTGAAAGTTGGTTTTCCATATGACCCAACTATCTCACTTCTGCAAATATATCCAAAAGAAATGAAATATGCAATATAGGATCTGTTCTATATTTATAGCAGCACAATCTACAATAACAAAGACAAGGAAATGACACTGATATCCCTTGAAAGAGGAGTGGATAAAGAAACTCTGGTACATCTACCCCATGGAATAGCACTCAACCATTACGAAGAAATGAAATTCTTCCATTTTCAACAAAATGGTCTCAACTAGAGGCCATTACACTCAATTAAATAAGTCAATACCAAATGGACAAATATCAAGTTCTCCTGACATAAGGCAACCCTCATGCAAAATATAAGATCAACAGTCTTTTTAATACATCTTTTCTTGCTACATCTCATGGGGTTTGATATTTTTGTTTTTATTTTCATTTCTTCAAAAAATGTTTTTTTCTTATTAATTTTTTCAGTGATTCCTAGGTCATAGAGTAGTGTCGTTTGCTTCAAGAAGGCTTTTGATTTTCTATTTCATTTCTTCAGCAACACATTGGTTGTTCAGTAGCATGTTATTTAACTTCATGTTGTAAATTTTCCATCATTCTTCATATTGTTGATTTTATTTCATGGTTTTTAATTTAACAGGCTATGTAGTAACTGTGTCATAGAGACTTTCAAATCCAGGTGTGGAAGATAAAATGCAGGTTGCTTCTCTACTTCCAAATCAAAGATGGACTCCCAATGAAACTGTTAAATACATGTTGACAATAGCATGATGAACTCTTTACCATTGTCCAAACCTGCTATGTCAGGATAAACTTAAAGAGCAGAATGATGGACTTAAGACTGTTTATGAAGCCCTATACTACTGTGAAAATATAGAGGAAATCACTGGGTGAGTGGTGTTTGGGGAGGGGGTAAGGGAAAGCCCCAAACCTTTGGAACTATATCGTAAAATACTAAAAATCTATTAAAAATCAGCTAGTGATTTTTATCATTAATAAAATCTTTTGAATCACTTATACAACAAAATAACTATTATCATAGTAGTCTGGAAAACAGTTGAGACAGTCATATTGGGAAGATAAGTCTCTGATGGTAAGAAAAGGGGACAAGGCATTTCTTTAAAGGACTGAACACAAATAAGTAAGAATGGTACTTCTACATTTATAAAACTGTTATTGACTTAGACTACTCATACATATAGGTAGAAACTTCTCCGTGTTTTGTTTTAAATAACCCAAGTTTAGTTTAGTATTTCTAGTAATTTGGAAAATGTGCATAATGGATTTTGAACATCATCAGGTTGACTTGTAGTAATCTATGATCATTTAGGAAATACCATTTATTCTTAAATGTATGATGTAAGTACCCAATAGCATGTGCATAGTGAAAGTGAAAATTTTAGTAGCCGTATGTTTCCTCCATCGAATGGAGCAATTATTTTAACATTTTGTAGAATAACATAAACTTTTGTAATTACTGTCATCAAGAATTCTTTGGGACTATGAATGTATCCCCTTCCAATCACATTCTATTATTCTTGGTGATTTTATGATGAGTGTTGTTATTGATGAGACTTATCTCTAATCAAATTTCAGGTAGCTGTGTTTTTTTAGTACAGGCCTGAAGAGAGGCAATAGTAAGTGACAACTATTCAGCCACAGTGTATCAAGGCATCTGTTGTCACGTGTTGCTTCATTCAAGTAACATTTTTTGAGACCTGCTTATAGTTGTGGTTCTTTGCTTGCTGTTTGGGGTATGAAGAGTGTGATTATCTCAGAATTTAATAAGGTGCAAATATATACAATGACATACAAAGTTATCAAGCAAATAAGAAAGAACAATGAAGGCTGAGATGCAGAATAAGTTGATTCTGGATCGAGGACAATAAAAAGCTTTATAAGCTATTGGATATTTCACATGTTGTGTTTAATTAACAACTATATCCTTTATTCTTTTGCTCATATGATCTCCATCCTTCCCTTCCTTTATTTCTTCAGGTATTGATGAAGTATGCCAGTGTTTAAAGCACTAGGACAACTGTGTTTGGTTTTAATCAGACAGGAGTCCTGCCCTCAGTCAAGAGAACCCTACACTAAATGTACATATCAAGTAGAAATTAAATGGCGCAACTTAAGTGTAACACAACTATAGCTGTATAAGATAAAGCATTCAAAGTACCTGGAAAATAGAGTCTTGATGTCTTTGCTGTATTCTTTGTTTTAAACGCTGCCCAAAGCATGGGAAAACATCCCTAGCGATGCTGAGGGTCACAGCTGCATGTACGAAGGGAGGTGAGATCTTACCCAGGATACAAGGACCAGTTTGCCACTGATTACTTCCAGTCTGGGAACAGATATACTTCCTGTTAAATGGAAATGAACCTGTAGTATTTCATTTCTAAAATAATTTTCTGAAACTCTATTAGAAAGAGCCATTACAAATAATTTCCTGGCTCTGTACTGGTGCTTCCCTGCTAACCATGTGAAACCTGAACTTGGTGGACATTAACTTTGAAAAACAGCTGTGTTTTTCTCGTGTGTGTGTGTTTCACACCTCCCTAACTATTGGATCTGAAAGCACATTCTTTCATTAAGGAGATTCAGCACTTACCATGGTAATTGATTGCAAGTCATTTACAGCTTGCAGTATGTCCATCTCTTGAAAGATAAGTCAGGCTTTGTCCCAGTGAAATTTTAAAGAAATGCCTTACTTTTCTGTCATTCTCTTAAATGTACAACTTTAGTTGGCCATGGCTCCAATAACTGAACTGTAGCTTAAAATTTAACTGTACTTTCAGATTATGTTCCAGGTATGTCCTGTGACTTGGACATTCTACAAATGTGCAAACAGCTTGCTTCTTTCAAAGAATCTTGCTGCCCTCCTCTCTGCACTCTCTGTGATTCTTGTCTGTTGTGTCTACCATTCTTACAGCACTCAGTGAGTTCCTCGGCGTTTTGGTTTCTGTAGATTCTCTCCCAATTAAGTGTTAATTTTCTATTTTCTAGTGATTTCTTGATTTTTTAAATTAATTCTTCCTTTAAAAATTGTCTAACAGAAGACATGAACACTAAATGGCACATATGAACCTGCAGGTACCTTCCTCTCCACTCAGCTTTCATATTTCTGCTGAAGACATCACTTAAAAATGAATTAAAATCATGAAAGTTTCAATCCTAAAAATAAACACTGAGCAATTGGCTTCCTCGGTTAGGACTTTAGCATTTAAAGGTTAAAGCAATAATAACATACTTATTGTTAACAATGCACTCATTTATGTTATCAATGTTTGTATTTTAAAGAGAAGCTGCAAATATATAGACAGGTGGTCTCTGAATATTTAAAATGAATAGTTTTGAAAAACAAAACCAAGACAATTTTATTGTTAGGAAACAGTGAAATCCATTGCTTCAAGCATGCATTAATAGAGCTTCTTGACAAATCACCTGTTAAATTTTAGCTGACAGCTTGTCATATATTAATTATAAATAATTGTAATATACGGCCATCATAATGCATGCAACTAAGAAAAACAGGAAAGGTAATTGGAGTATATCCTTTGTTTTCTCCCTTCACTTCTTACTCATAAGAAAAAAATGACCCAGTGTTTCACTTGGGTTGGGATGGTGCCAGTGTTTAATGGAATGCCCCACTCCACTAAAGAATTTAATGGGAATATCCATTTGTCACAGTCGCATGCTGTAATCTCCAGTAGCTGAGCCAATGGAAAATAGCATTGTACCATAACGTCCTCTACACACTGCAGGTGAGGTTGAAGTGCAGCAGTCAATGTGAGCAGTCAGGGGAAAGGGCCAGTTATTTCTTTAGAGAAGAATACGGATTTCTTTTCTTAAAGAGAACGGTGCTGCCTGATAGCAAAAAGAAAGGCTGCCCTGGGGAAAAGCACTGTGCTTCTCTCATCTAGAGACAAGTGAGAATGAGTGTGTAGCACATAACAAAATTTCTAACCATGCCTTGTGGATTTGAAGTCCACCTACTTGTGAAGAGCCCGTTGCTAGTAGAATCCAAAACACCAGGGTCAGAGTCCCAGTTCAATCATCTTCCAGTCCTAAGTTGGAATCTTCAAATCTGAAGAATGGGAATAACAATACTTAAATGTCCAAAATTACTGCAGAATCCATGGGACAGTAAGAATCAAAGCATTCTGGCATAGCACCTAGTTGTCAACGTTTGTTCACAGTTAGATGGAATTCTATTGTCTCATTACCATTTAAGTCAAAATAGGTATATAGGTCTCTGGACCCTCTTATATTACTGCATGAGTCAAATTTGAAAAATGTTCTCAAATATTTTAACCTGTATACAGGTGGATATGTGTGCTATTTGAAGATTAAAACCATTTAATTATTATTTCATTCCTACATTTAGTTGCAAATTAAAGAAGCATGCTAGACATACTGTAGCACCTGTAGGAATAGATCTCAGAGAGTAATGTCAGTGTCTTGTGAATCTGCTCATTATGTTCAGAACATGTTGCTTGGATCTGTTCTGGTTCTCTGTTCTAGCTCGATTTAATAAAACCACTACAGTCATCACCAAGAAAATATGAGCAGAGACAATTTATTCCATATCTCAGTTAATAATTTGTCATCAGTATAGGAAGAAAAACATAGGTTTTTTTCCTAGATAATTATTTTTACTTTTAATGATGTTTACATAATTGATTAGGGTACAAAGGGTCAAGGGCTACAGGAAGGTGAGTGACACCACAATTTCCACATTCTTTTCTTTTTTTCCTTCTTGTATCCGGGGGAAGAGGGAAGAGAAGGGGAGAAGCCACACCAGCCTCCCAACCACCTCTGTACCCTGAGATGGAGTACAGCCACCCAACGCCATCCCTGGGTTCCTGCTGTGGGGCATGCTCTCATGATCCTGCTCAAGAGGTTTTGATAGTTCAAAAGTTCTGAATTACTGCTGATTTCGCCACTCCAAGCACAATGAAATGTCTCCAGAAAGCACTGGTTGACATAGTTTGCCTTTGAGTGTCTGTTTGCCTAGATAGTCACTGCTAGCACTGGGCTGTTGTAAAAACATAGGATTTGAAGTCAAGTAGTGGAGGCTCAGAATTCTAGCTTGGCTACTAGCTGACTAAATCAGCTTGGACAAATTCTGTTTTCTTAGTCTGTTTCCTCACTTATACAAAGAGACAAATCATACCGAACTAACATGGCAATTGTTCGAATTGAAGTCAAGCCAGTGCCTTTGCAACATTTATTATAATCACTAGCCACAGGTTCAAAACATAAGCATTACAAAACAATATTAGTACGTATAATGTACTCTCCTTACCTTTCTTTCATCCAGAAAATTGTTTACAATCCACTAGAGTCAAGACCCACCAAAGGTTGGATGAGCCTTTTAAAATGTAGTCTGTTATAACACGCTTAGCAGGATACTTAGTACATGGTGCACGTGTAACAACGGATTACTATTACCGTCGTCATGATTATTTTTAGTCTTCTCTAAGGATGCTTCATGATAAATAAGAATAAAATCTTTCGAGTGCTTCTAGGAACTAACTCCCTTGGATGAGCTCCAACACAGACTCATACTCATCGTATGCTGAATTACGCACTAGAGGGGGTTGTGCTATACGCAGCTCCTGTGTGCTGTTCATCCCAGAATGTGAGAGTTGGAAGAGAACTAAGAAAATGTCTCGTCCTGTTGCTACATTTTCCTTCCTGTATATTGATGATTTTAAAACAGTCTCCACTGCTCACTGATGAGATCAAAAGTGGCTTCTTTGGCTCAGAGGTTGAAGGAAATACGGATTCGTTGCTCCAGACCATGGTGTCTGGATTTTTATGCTGTTTTCATCGTACAGTAGTCGAGGCCCTCATATTCTCACGCATTAAGATTCTAAGCCTGCAAAAGTGAGATGACTTTCAACAGATGATTCTTTGACTTAAATTGTCCAAATGACAAACAAGCTCTGAAGTCCTGTTAGATACTGCAGTATTAGCATTCTGCCCTGTTAGCCGCTTACTCCCTTTACTACCTGGGTGATCAGGGGGAGGTTAACTCCTCTGCTGTGTCTACCTTAACAGCATTACCCCCGTAATCCTCATTCTGTTTGCATAACAATAGCTCAGACTCTCTGGTCTCCACCTCCACCCAGCCTCTCCCTACTACTGCTCTAAGGCAGAAAGGTTGCAGTAGGGCCAAGAACAGCTAGGACCTTCTAATGTCCATGAGGCTCTGGTCCTTGGCCTTTATTTTCCTCTGTCTCCAGATTTCTGGGTCGCTTTTTTCTTTCTGCTTGCTCACCTTGATAACAATCATCACTGAGTTCTCCAGCTAGTCTAACTTGCTACCACCGGGGTAAGATGATCTCTCTTCAACTGTGCTCCCACAGAGCAGACAGGCTTGCCAGCTGGGTTCTTCTTAAAGGTCAGATCTGCAGGAAGACGGATGTGTTTCTCCTCTCTCTACTGAAGATAACAGCACAGGAATATTAGGATCTTAAGCTCTTTTATTATTTTTTTTCTCCTTCCAACATTCAGTTCTGGCTGATGAAAAGTGGGATCACCAATTTACAAGAGAGCATACGACAATGAGAAAGCCATGTTGGAATTTTCTTCTTGGGTGAGAAATCTATGGGGAGGATCAAATTTCTGGACTCATTCTTAGGGCACAGGGAGCAGGTGTCCATCACAGTTGCTCAGGCTTTTTCAGCCCCCTGTGGCATTAGCTTCTGGTTGGGAGCTTGAGCAGGAAGAGATTTCTTCCCGATTATGAAGCGAACAACAACAAAAGCCACGCCAGGTTGCTCCTCCCCAAACCCCGCTCCACACCAACTTGTTGGAGAACTAAACTTCACTTGGCAAGACTCCTTTCAAAAATAATGTGATTTCTCTTGGAAGTACACAGGGGACTGAAGGATTATTGACCAATCCTTTAGTACTTTTCAGGAGCACAGCGTGCAGAAGGTAGAAACAAACGGGCAGCCGGAGACAACAGTCAAAACGCTGGATAATTAGGCTGAATCTGAAGGGGTCAGCTTACCTCTGCCCTTTCAAAGACAGCCTGGAGTTTACAGACCTAAGTCTTGTGTACCTGGGCGTGCCTGAACAGAGGGTCAGTCATGGAGGGACTGGGAGTCCTGGCTTAACTTTATTCAGCCTTTCTGACCAAGTTTTTAATAAATTGTGCTGGGTCAATTGCCAGCAGAGGCTTCCCACAAGCCGTATGAAGATGCTCCAAGCAGTGAACAATGTTAAAATCTCTCTGCTAAGCATCCCTACAGGCCACCTTAGCCACCCTTGCCTTGTGTGGTTGAAGCATGCATAACCTGACAACTAGGTGTCCTTCTAAGCAGGCGGTTTGATGGTACCCTTCAGAGAGGCTGGAGAGCTTTGGTAATTTCCAACATCACAGAAACAACTAGCATGAAAGCAAAACATCAGTCATTACACTAAGATTCAGTCCTTCCCTGTGTTTTCCCTCTCTGCCGCCAACGTGGATCCCCCACAAACCTCCCTGAGTGAGGCTGCCAAGGTGAACTGGGACGCACACCAAACTGTCTCATCCAGGAGCACCACCACTTTGAAAGGGGCGCGACCAGCATTCCTTCCTCCAAGCTCCAAGACGCAGAGCAGGAAGAGCCCTGGCATGCATCCCTCAGGAGCCGAGTGCATCTGTTCGAGAGGGTCTTTTCTGGCCTGGTGGATGGATGATGGGGAGTGACGTCACCTCGCCCCCTCCTCTTCAAGTGTGAGTGTGCGTGTGAGTGTGTAAGTGTGGGCGCGCGGTGCGCCTCGGTGGCCCAGCTCTCCCGTCTGCCCCTCCTTCGTCCAGCTCTCGGCCCTCTCAGTGGGTCAGCGGTTCAGATGCAGAGACTCGCCCGCGGGCGCCCCGGGTCTCAAGCTGCCCGCGCCCGGGCGCACCCACAGTCACACTCACGCGCAGGCAGGGAGCACTCACAGCCCCCCAGGGCCGGGGCGCAGCGATTCCGTGGGATCCCCACCACGTTGAGGATTTTAGAGATCACCCAGACAAGGAAACAAAGACAGGAGCCTTTCCAATTACTTTCCTGAGCTTTTCTTTTTTTCTTTAATACCCCCAGCAAGCCACCTCGCCTGCCACTGTAACCAGGTTCACGCCAGGTCCAAGGACGGGGCCGGGCTGGCCACCCCACTTCCTGGCCCTGGACGTCGCCGCGCCCCCTCTGCCTCGGCGGGCCTTAGTTTCTTATTACCTCGCGCGCGCTTCACTTTTGGGGGGAAAAGAAGAGAGAAGGGGAGGGAGGCGCCGAGGAGGGCAGTCGAGTTGCTATTTGTGACCAAAGAATCCGCTTTAAAAGAAGCAGCAGCAGGAAGGAGGAAACAGGAGGGAGGAGAGGAGACGCAGCCCCGGACCCCTCAGCCGCGAGCGGCGGAGCCTCGAGGAGCGGGAGGAGGAGGAAGAGGAGGAGGAAGAGGAGGAGGAGGGAGAGCAGACATACAGCGGCGGCGGCGGCGGCCCGAGGCGCGGGCGCGGGGCGAGCGGGCGCAGGAGGAGGAGAAAAAGCCGCGGAAGCCGCGGGTTCTGAAGGGCCAGGAGGACGGCCCGAGAAGAGGAGGCGGAGGAGGAGGAGGAGAAGAGGGGGAGAAGGGGGTAGGGGTGGAGGGAGGGCGGGGGGACGCGCTCCCGTGGATGCTGGATTTCGGGGTTTTGGACTCACTCGCTGACTCTCCTCCACTTCCTCGCTCTGGACTGGGCTGGCCGCACGAGGGCTGGGCGGCGGCGGCGATTGGGGGGGCTCCCGTGGCGTCGGCCGCTGCTCCGCGGGATTAAATTGGCCGCCCGGAGGCGGCGCGGGCTAGGCGCAGGCTGCGCGGCCGTGGCGGGGCGCGAAGGAGCTGGAGGAAAGTGCTGGTGGCGGCGCGGGGAGGCGGTGGCGGTGGCTGCCCGGAGCCAACATGACCAGGTGAGTGCCCCCGCGGGCTGACCCGGTCCGCCCCTCGGGGTCCTTCCCTCTCGCGGCGCGGGGACAGCCCGGCGCTGGGCTCCGGCTGCGGGCGCCCTCCCGGCCCGAGCGACGCGCTCCCGCGTCCCAGAGCCCCCGCGACCCGGCGCCGGAGTGCAGTTTTCTCTTCGGAACCTCACCTTCGACAGAGGTTCTCTCCTGCTTCATTCACTTCCCGCCTGAACCCCAAATCGTGGAGAGGCGATTCTAGAGGATGGAGGTGCCTGGGTATGTGTGTGTGTGTGTGTGTGTGTGCGCGCGCGAGCGAGCGAGCGAGCGACCCCCGCGCTCTCTTCCAGGGCGGGCGTAGTATTGGGGGCATTGGTGGAGCGGTGGGGCAGTCGACCTTACCCAGGGCTTCTGCCTCAGCGTACGCGTTTTGGAAGCTGGGATTTCTGTTGTGAGGAGGGCTGACTATGGTGAGGGGGCTATTTCTTTTTCTTTCTTTCCTCTGAACTAGTGGGGAGAAGGGGAAATAGCAGGAATCAAAGTCTAGGCGGCTGCCGTAGAGGAGGGGGATTGTTCGGGAGACCTCTCTTCGGCAGAAACCCTGCTCGAGTTCCGCCGAGGGGACCCGGTGTGCTTGCACACACCCTCATTCAGTGCGGGGCGGGGAGGAGGGGGGGCAAGGCAACGCGTGATTCCCGGCCAGGAGCCAAAGTTGTGGAAAACAATTGGAAAAGAAAGCCACGAGCGAACCAAAGCTTTGGGCTTTCCCATAGATTGACCGTAGCTTTTCTATGGGCGTATAGGAAACTTGCAGAGCTTCCCTGAGCCTTTGGTTTTTACATTTTTGTTTGTTTGTTTAAAAGCACCAATTGCGAAGGCAGTGTTTTGTTTTTTGTTTTTAGAATGGGGGGGAGGAGTAGAATCTTGAACACTAAGTATGAAATTGGCTTTCATTAATTGGGTGTTCCAGGATTCCAAATATAGTAGTCCCATTCTCCAAATCGGGGACTGTTACCACCCACTTGTATTGTTTTCAGTTGACCTTCCAGTTAACTACTTGCCCAATGTCGCCTCTATTTTCTAAAATTGTTTAAGTGATCCCCAGCCTGATCCACAGTACACCCTGGGTACCTAAGATTGCCAGGGATTACACTTCCTATATTTTCTCTTGATGGTTTTTGTGTTTTTTTTTTTTTTTTCTTCTCTTACACGCCTAAACACAGCACCAGGATTTCAGAGAGTTGTACCCATTTTGAGCTTATCAGAAGCTGGTACCGGCTTGTGGCTGGAGACAGGCCTTGAATTGAATTTCTAGAGCTACAGAGGTGGACTTAACCCTGGGTATATATCTGTGCTGCCCATCCTCTGGTACACCTCCGGGCAGCTGGCTCAACAGTAGATTCTGAAGACCCTCTGGGCTGTTGTTTGCAAGTGTACACAGCAGCCGCTCAACTTGTGTGAAGCCAGGGTGATGTACTAAGACATGTTCTGTTTTCATGGGCTCTTCAGATGTTGCCAACATCCAGATTACACTGTGGAGGGCATGTCAGGATATCTAGGAAAATACTTGGTAGATATTGCACTCTGTCTCCAGTATAGGCTTGTATTGGAGCCCATTTTCAGTGTTCTGTATTGGATTTCTTGAAACGGGCACCCTAAATGGACAATAACATTTTCCCTACCTCCCCCCCCCCCCAATTATGTACTGTACTTTGCTTTCCAATGGAGCTAGCAGTTCTGTGACAGCTTTCTTCAATTCACCCTCATGCTATCAGCTATTATTGTACTTTCAAAGTGTGAAATTGACAAGCTGGTCAGTTTCATGAATTCAGCTGTCAGATTGTGTCCAGTTAAAAATTGCTAAAAGCTGTAAATGTGCCTGCCTAGAATTTTCTTTTGTGACTGAGAGATATCAAGAGGATGGGGGCTTTGGGGTTGTTATTCATTATAAATCTTTAGAAATATGTGCATTCCAGCGTGAGCTTTATCACTAGCTGTCGTTGGGAAATACATTTAGATTTCTACCAGTGTGAAAGTGGCATTCACTTTTTATCTAGATCTCATTTCAGTAGTGAGCACTTTATATCCAAACCATCTGTCTTGAATGCCATGGCTAGAAATACGGTGAAATAGGAATGAGACCCAAAGAGGAAACTCTCCCTCTCACATGCATTTTAACGGAGTGTACTGATATATTACTTTTGTAATGACATGCAGAAAGAGGAATGAATTAACCATTTTATTGAGGAGGTTATGTAACAGAAATTCTTCTTGGGCCAGTGCAGTTGTATAGGCCCTGGGTTAGTGAAAGACGGTCATCTGTTTTAATACATACGTATTGCAGTAAATAACTATAGAGATAACACTGCTTACGGTGTTAAATCCATGGATTTGATTTGCCTTTTAAGATTGACACTTATTTAAAACCGGAATGTCTCCCAAGTCCAGAACTAAGAATTGGAAATCCCTTCATCTGCTGCTATTTGCTGAGCCACTAGGGGCCTGTCTAACTTCTTCTATACAGGAGATACCCTGGAATGGCGAACGCAACCCTTCCTAGAGAGACGTTTAGAAAATTCTACTTGGCAGTCCCTCAAGTTTTGCACTTTTCTTTCTTTCTTTTCTTCTTCTCCTCCTCCTTCTTTTTCAAGGCATTAAGTTATACTGTGATGTGAGTTTCAGACGTTGATTGAAAAATTATTGAGATGTCATTTAGCCTTTCTCTGACACCTATGGCAGCATGAGGCTGCCTTTCCATATACAGTGTGAAATAGAACAGAGAGCAGTGTTTGTGTAAATGTGTGTGTGATCCCAGTGTATGGCAGAGATAAGCAAGAAGGGACATTTATAACTTTTCTTTATTGGACTGATAAGGATGTTATTTGCATAATGAAGGGTTAAGAGATAAATGAAGTGGAATTAGGTTAAGGGAAGGATGGTCATAGATTGATGGTGTGCTTAAGCTAGCTTTGCAAGTTGTCTGAAAGCAGGATCTGAGGTTCTGACTTGGCTTTAGCCAGCACTTGAGGGCCCTGGCCTGAAGATCCGCCATAGGTTTTGAAGTGTCAGTTTCACAAATTTGAAATTGGCCAGCTGTGGTGATCTTGATAGACATTAGGCAATAAGGTCAAGTATACTTACACTGTTCTTTTGTTGATTTTCAGTTTTTCAAACTGACATGGGCAACTATTTGTAAAAGAGCACACTATGAGTATTTGCGTATTGGATTTCCATCAGCCTGATGTGATTTATCAAGCCCTTTGAACAGCTCTGTTTTGAAAGGGGTTCTATGCACAGATGGGAATTCATTAGCACCATAGTATGTGAAGGGTGGCGTTTCAAAAAATGGATTCTTCGAGGCGATTTCTGTTTAAACATGACTGTTGTTTATAGTTTCAGTGTTTATTGTGGATGGTCTGAGAGTTGAAGGGAGTGTGCTCCAACGTGTAATGCTGCAAGCGTCAGACTTTTTGGGTCATATCTTTACCAAATCCATATGTGTGTATATATATGCATATATGTGTGTGCATTTGTGTATATATATATACAAGTATATGCCTTTATCGTGATACCTTTTTAATTCTTCAAGTTTCTGGGAATCTCATGAATGAACTAAATTCACCCTTTGATGCAGTTTACTCAAATTAGGAAATCATGAAATATACTTCAAGAATTTGTGTTAGAAACTCAGAAATATGAAGTGCCAAATATAAGAATCCAATTACACGTTTTTCTTAATGTTCCAAAGATGCTGTTTTTTTTTTCCCTTAAAGGTACAGTAGTTGAGAAGATGAGTGTGAATAAATGAGTTCTAGTTTAATCAGGCTTATTCAGACTCTCTTGTTGCCTTATAGCGTTATTTATCTTTTTGTTGTTGTTTCATCTTTATACTGTTGAGTTTCTTTTAGAAAGCTACTTACTTATGATGACACAAAGGCAACTTGCAGTCTCAAGCAAAAGGAGTGTTTAAAAACATCCTCGTTTATTTCACCAGTGATTTGCCAGGAAAAGCAAAGAGGCGAGTAGTTAGTTCTGTCTGTGGTTTACAAGGTTAAGAATTCTTGTGTAACACATCAACAGGAGAACTCTGATGGTGTGGGAGAAGATTGATTAAAGCAGATTTGTCAGTAAATTTCCGTCCAACAAGCATTGCTTGGTTAAGCTTCTGTACTCTCCTAGCACAGTCTCGTTTCTGCCAAAGGATGGATTTGTTTGGGGATATGTTTTCTATTTGGATAATCTTATTTGCTTCTAATTAGTAGTTGGTAACACTTATTAAGATGGCATGCTTGATTTCCACTTGTCTCAACGAAGGGTCCAGATTCTCCCTCCCTTAAAAAAAGTAAGTTTCAACACTACAATTAAACCCTTAAGAAAGCTAACTGAAAGAATGTGTCCTGTGCTTACTGATGGTTCATTATATGAAATTATAGCTTCAGTTGTAACAGTTCAGCATTTTCGTTGCGTCGTTAAGTCTTGGGAAGATCAAAGACAAAATGCTTGTATGTGATAGCAGTCTGTGACCTAATGTAGTTTAAATAATGATGTCTTGATAATGGTCCTAGACTGCAGCCTGAGCAGTACAGAATTCCTGACCAGACGTCATTTCACAAAATCGCACCTAAGGCCTATGGTATTCATTTCCATAAAAAAAATACCCACTGACTTTTGTGTAATCAAAAACTTGTGATTTCTCCCCTTAATGTGTTGTTTTGAAAATATGTTCTAAACATTAATTTGAGTATTATGTCCATTTCTGCTGCCATAGTCTTCAAAGTAACTCATAAAGGGAACAAATTTGAACAAAAACTATGTCTTCTATGCTTTCCCTTCCAAGCAGTTATCTCTGTGTTCGTGATTTTGTGTTTGATGCTGATATGTTTAGGACTGTATACATGCTAGTCAGTCATAGCTTTTCAAAAATCACAGAAAGCAGAAAGAGAAGGAACCAGTGCTGAGCTCCTAGGCTTTTTTCTTTTTTCTTTTCTTCTTCTTTTTTTATTTTTAATTTTTCTGTCCTCCAAACCAAGTGCTTGTATGTCATGAATCCGTACATGAAAGGAGAGAGAAGTTGAGGCAATGGATTCTTTCTATGTTTGTGGAAAAGCATGCAGATGGAAAAAAAAAAGTGTTTGGATTACAGATTTTTGGGGGGTAAGTTTATCTTTTCATTGCATTTTTCCTAAACTTTTTGAAGGACCCTCTTAGGCTGCAAGCATCCAGGATTGGCACACCAGAAGGAAGCCGGTCTTGCTGTTCTTCACCACTGCCTGGTGTCAGGTGGCAGGCTCTCCTTGGGCTGTTGGAGTGGCTTCCCGAAGGCCTGAGAACCAAAGCGGCTGTGTGGGCCCAGGCTGGCTCTCCATGCTATGGCTCCCCTCATCGGCAAGGCCACTTGACGTTGGCTCTTCTGTGACATTCAGAGAACCGTGTCACGAGCGTGGTGACCTTTACCGCACGGCTCTATACTGGACGTAGCCGTTGTAATTCTGTCAGCTTCATGAGATTAATTGAATTTATAAATTCCTAATTGTTGTTTTTCTTAAACAACAGCCCTGAGCTGTGCTCTTTAGTGTAGCAGCAGCTAACTAAATTGAGATCTGTGAATTGTACTTAGAAAATAGCAGTTCTCAGTACCATTTTGGGATTTGGAAAAATTGTTCTTTTTATATGCACACCCATGATCGTCTCTGCTCACTGGGTCAGAAGAAACTTCATGTTTAAGCTACAGTACATAGACTTTTTTTCTTAAAGAAAAGATTTGTATGAAGTATTGATTTTATAAATGATAGTAAATAAATGGATGTTTAGTCATATCTAATCCCGTGTTTCCTGTGTAAAGGCAATGCTAACGATTTGTGTACTCATAATGTTTTCTGGCTTTTGACAATACTGTAATAAAGAGCACAGTTACAGTAGGAGAAGGAGAATTTGGGCCTTATCCAACCCTTGTTGTGTGTGAGATCTTGAGGAAGAGATGTGACATTTCAGACTCTCACCATCTATAAAATGGGAAGAAGAACCAGCCATGTGAAGATACAATCAGAGGATGACAATATGTGCTGTTTGGTCATTTTACGTTTAAAAATTCTGAATTGTACGGATTAGTTAATGAACATACTTGACTTAGTCACGCCGCTTTCTACCATAAGACTGTGCCGTCTTCAGCTCTTGGTCCTCATTATGGCCACCCATCTTCAAAGTTTAGCTCCCTCGAGTCTGGGGGTTTTGTGTGCGTTTACCCAGGTGGCACTGTTTTGTGCACTTGCTGTAATTGCTACAGGGGCTGGGACTGTCTTTTCCTCTTCAGCAGTTGCATCATTTATTGAAGTGTATGTGTGTTAGCATGTCCTACCAAATGGCCTGTCTCAGGAAACTATTCAAAGAAGACTTAGAAGTGATTTTTTTTATAAAGAAAATTTTTCTTGAAAGTAAAAAACAAACAAACAAAAAAAACTAACAGCATCGTCAGGTCACTCGAGGTGGAGCAACAAGTTAGAGAGGTGGCTGATGAAGAGCCTGGCGGAGCAGCACTGCCTTTCTTCAGTGGCATTGCGTCTTAGAAAGCGGCCCAGCCCTTTGCCCAGTGCAGCTGTCTCTCCCTGAAAGATCAGGTTTCAGGAGTCCTGATGGATGGTGAGTGCCTGTAGCCAGTTGTAGGGTTTGCTCAGAGGTCAAATGTATTGATGGAGGATAGGAATTTACTGCCTTCTGTGTCTCCCTAAGATCTTCCAGTACAGTTTAACAGGAAGAAATTAGACCAGACACGTCAAATGCTGATCCAATGTTCTATTCTAGGTCAAAAAGCATTTCAATGTTTAAAATAATTGTTTCCTACTTCCTTCTTGTTAATACTCCATCTCAACTAAAGTACACACTCATGCTTTTTTTACTGCACAAGTAGTCTTTGTTATTTCTATAAAACCATGTCTCAGGGACTTGCTGGGATATCATCAAATTGAAATAGTTCATTTGAACTTCATTGGTTTAATTGAAATATTATTAAATTATTTAAAGAGAGAGAGAGAAAAAAAAACACACCTGCGAATTGACAGTTCTCTACTAAAAAGTTACATGTGATTCTTTAGATACATGGTTTTATGTTTTTTATATTTTTATTGGACAGGTAGATATACAGAGAGAAGGAAGGATAGAAGGAAAGATCTTCTATCTACTTGTTTACTCCCCCAAGTGGCCACAACGGCTGGAGCTGAGCTGATCTGAAGCCAGGAGCCAAGAGCTTCTTCTTGGTCTCCCACTCGGGTGCAGGGTCCCAAGGCTTTGGGCAGTCCTTGACTGCTTTCCGAGGCCACAGGGAGCTGGAAAGGAAGTGGAGCAGCTGGGATATGAACCAGCACCCATATGGGATCCTGGTGCGTGCAAGGCGAGCACTTTAGCCACTAGGCTAAAGCACTGGGCCTGGGCCCTTTATATCTTAAGGAATGAATGCATCAACCTTATTTGGATGACTGAGAATAATGAAAATGTATTAGAAATATCTAAATTACTCTGTACTTACTAGGCATGAAAGCTTTCTTTTACTTATTTCCTTTGGGGTTGGGGGAGGAAGTTATTGTTGCATTGTACTAGGGGAATAAAATATAAGTAGCTTCTTCCATTGGAAATAGTCCATGAATGAAAGTTATTATTTCTTTTTTTCTTTCTTTGATTCTCACTTTGTTCATCTACTTTGAGGTCCCTTCCCATTTGATGTGTGGACTCTATGTCTCCATTCTAAACTCTTCTATTGTTGTTTTACCTAAAGAGTGTTTCCTATGATGTTACTAGTTCTAGAGCTGAATTTCTGCCTGCCTGTTAGATGATTGAGAAGAAGACTGTTCTATGTCCCAAAGTTTGTGTTTTGTAAACCCCAAAATACCACATTCCATCCACAGAAATATTTCCTTTTCTGCATACGCCGTTATCTGACTCATCCATTGATTAGCCATGTTGGTGTTATCTGTCTCCATTCCTGCTTTCCTCAGTTTTGCTGAGCCTGCTCCTGTAATCTTTTTTGAAGTATCCTTGCTTGCTTTCCATTCCTGCCTTCTCCCTGCGTTGAGCAGCTCAGCACTCCTCCATGCATTGCTTCCTAAGTGGTTTTTGCGGCTTTTCTCACTCAGTTGTTTTTCAAACCCACACGGTCAGGTGTTGAATGGTCAGCACTGCACTTGGAGCCTTTGCCATCCAGCCCTAACTTGTATGTCCAGCCTCCTCCCACCTAGCCACCGGTGTTCCACCTTCCTCCAGCATCAGATGGGCTGCCTTCACGAGGCATCTGACTCTGGAAATCTTCTTTGTTTATACCAGCCCTGTTCTTGCAATCCTCTATTTTTTTTTTAACCTTATCAGCTGTTCTCACTACTACATTGCTATCTGCCTAATTGGTCTTTCATTTTCTAATGCTGAGCTCCAGTGCTATGTCCTTTTCTTTAAACTGTGACAAAATAGACAGGAATTCCAGTTAATTGAAATCCTGAATGTGAAGGCTAATTATTAGGAATGTTTGATAATGGACAGGAACCTGAGAAAGGTGAAAACCAAAATCCCTTCATGGGGACAACTTTTATTTCATTATTTTCGATATAGGCGTAGTGGTAGTTTTACATGGGTGATAGTGAAGGGGGGCAGTTGGCAAGGAACTACATTCCTGAGCATTTTCTTTTGCCACATATTCTATTCAGTACTGTATCTTCAGCATTGTGTTTCACCACTAAAATAACACCCAGTGTCAGGTCCATGCTTTGGTTGTCACTGTATTGCAAAAGAGGAAAGGAGAGTGGTGGTGAGCTTATGTAATAAATATGGGACTTAGAGACAGGACATTTTAAAGGACTTACTTTATTTATTTGAAAGACAGAATTACGTGAGATAGAAAGGGAGATGGTGGAATTGGTGGTTGAGTGTGTGTGTGTGTGTGTGTGTGTGTGTGTGTGTGTGTGTGTGTATGGGGGGGGTTGTCGTCCTTTGGCTCACTCCCGATGATGGCTGGGGTTGGTGAAGGTGAGGGCTAAGAGCCTGGGACTGTAACTGGGTCTGGACTGTAATGTGCGTGGCAGGGGTTCAAGCACTTGGGCCATCCTTGGCTGTTTCCCCTGGCACACTAACTGGGAGCTGGATCTGAACTGGGAATGGAACTGGCACTGTGATGCGGGATGCTGATGTTATGGGCAGCAACATAACCCACTGAGGTGTCGCTTTGCCAGTACCTAGAGGAAAGATTTTCAATCAAGGAATATTCACATCCTTTAGCCACCACCACTTTTGTGTATTACATGATTTTAAAGATTGTTTAATCATATATATCAGCTAAATAAACCCAGAATTGAATGATGCTTTTTCGACACAACTTAGGGAAATTCCTAAGCGCATGTAGAGGGTCCTGTTAACATTTCTGAAAAGTTTGTTCTGCTTCTGCTTCTTTCTCTGCTTGGTACTGGAGGCATTGGGAATTTTTTTTTTATACCAAAGGTGATGGGACTAGAAACGTTTATTGTGTGTTTCCTGTTATAAGATGTCATGCTAAAGTTCTGGAACAGAAGATCTTATGTGAAGTGTCTCTTTTAAGAATAGTTTTTAAAATCACAAGGGTTGATACTTTTGTATCTGCCCAACAGGTAAGAAGTCAAAAACATTTTTTATAATGAGAACTGTGGATCCAGCAGGGTCCACAGCCACTCACCAAAGAAATGAGAATGTGCCACATGACAGATAGATGTGTGCTCTATTGACTAGCAATGTACCCTGCGCAATTTTACCTGGGAAACTTGTCCAGTATAATGCCTTCCATAATACTTTTTTGTCACTGTTCACCTACTGTTTTCATTAGCAATAATGAGTGATTTCATTGAGGTTTTTTTTCCTTCCCATTTACCTTGTTTTTAAGTTTTGTTCCTCTCTCTCCCTCTCTCCCTCTCCCTCTTTCACTGTCACGCGCGCTCTCTCTCGGTAAGGCCCCAGAGGACTATTTTGATTAATTACAGTTTTATAAATAATAAGATACAGGATGTTACATTTGTTTGATGATTTGGAAAATTATTTTTTCTCTGACACGAAGGCACCCTGAAGTTTTGAATCAGACATGGTACATAAAATAAAGTCACATGGAGATGCTTTGGTCTTTTACATGGCTCCTGGGGTATCTTCAGAGTAAAGTCATCTTGTGTTTATGAATGCATCTCAAATACATGTACTGGCCGAAGTAGCCCTATGTGTTCTACAAGTCGACCTGCAGACTTAACCTAGAAGCAAGGAGCAGCAGGTACTGCCATTTTTGGGAGCTGTATAATGAGGGTTATCTCACAATTAGGTTGTTAATAAATAAATGCCCTTTAATAATGATACTTCAGATTAAGACTTACATGTTAGTAAATCCTGTTAAGCATAGCCAATGATTGTTTTAATAAATAATTGTCTGGTTTTATGTGTATTGTATTTATGCATGTGTGCTTTTTTAGTACAGTCCAAACTCAACCTGAGTTTGATTTGTTTTGACCAAAACGAAGGATTTTAGGAATTATTTAATTTAAATTTAAATTTTCAAATACAGCACTTATACCTATTTTCTCTTAAATCAACTATACTTCATTCAAATCAAATCACATACTTTGTTTTCATAGCTGGCATCTTTTAGCAAAGCCCTAAGAATGTTTTGCTGGGTTGTGACTCCCCTATGCGTAGTTTTGTTCTCACTATGCTTTGCTTCTGTGCTTTGCAGCTAGTACGAAGTTTAAAATTTTCAGTCTGATTAAGCCATTTTCCTTTGTATCATGCTCCAATGGCTTCCCATTGCTCTCTATATAATGTTTGAAATATTCCTTAGCTCAAAGCACTTGCTTTTCATTTTCTTCCTCCTGTCCTGTCTCCCACCACCTTGCCATTCTTATCCTCCCCATGCTTAACAGACATATATTAGAGCCGTGCTAACATCCTAAGTGTCTTCAAGACGTTTACAAAAATGGCTCTGAGAAAGCTGGGCATGCATTTCAAAATGTTTTGCACTCAAAGCAGCTTACCTTTTAATTCCATTTTCCACAAGCTTTCTGAGATGCTAGGGCCTTTTCTGTTTCCAAGATATAGTACCATAACTTTTTATGGTTTAATTTAGAGCATCGGCATTTTCTCCTTTTATGTGATAGACCCACTTGCCTTCTGTTTTTTTTCTGACTTTCTTCATATCTTAGATCATTGATAACTCCTCCCAAAATCTTCCCTTCTTCTAAGGCTGGGCATTTTTTTTTTCCTGTGTGGAAAGAATACTGAATAATGTTTACATATGGTCCCTCTCATAATACAATGCAGTTGCTTTTTCATGATCTCTTCTCATGAAGATAAGATGTATGTCTTGCTTCTAGGGAATCTGCAGCACCTAGTGCAGTGAGTGACTGCAGTAGTAATATTAGAATATTCTTGTTGATGATTCTGCAAATTAATCAGCTTGGTCAGAATAATCTGAGGTGAATTAATTTATGACTCACATCCTACAACCCATAGATTTAGGCTCCCCAATTCGTGATGCTATTGTGCTCATTATTATTTTCCATGTAGGTAAATGGATTGCCTGTAGGTATACGGATTGCCTCTTTTTCCTTCTCTGCCTTCCTCCTTCCCCATTTCCCCATATTATTACAGTAGCATATACAGTTATAAGTTTATTACAGTAATATAACAGATACAGGTTTAACATTCTGCCATTTAAGTGATTCATGGCATTGTAGGTATAGGCATTGCTAGTGTCAAATTGTTGAGGCATATTTAACAGTTTCATTGGGAGTACTTTTATTTGGGAGTAGAATGTACTGTAATTTCATTTCCCGGTATGCTAATCTCCATGTTAGTTCTTTCCAACAAATAATTTTATCTTATTTGAGCCAAGTTGCACTTACCTAGTTCCTTACCAAATCAAGACAAAGGCAGCTCAGAGTAGACTGTGTGCATCTATTCATATGTCACTAGACAAGACAAATCTGCCTTTACATCTGGCTGTGGTAGGAATTCCCAGATGCACTTAATTCTGACACATGGTCATTATTGAACCAAAAGCCATTGCCTGGCATGATTATAGCTCTTATTTGTTTTCGTTTTAAGGGGCCTCCTCCAGGCTGCCAAATGTACAACAGGTGCCTGAGTTTTATACTTGCCAATCTGTTTTGATTTAAATGACCGCCCTAACAGAGACTAATGGTATCTAATAAAATCGATCTGGGTTTTGGCAAGCCAGGCTCACAAGAGAAGGGACAGTAGGAACTGCACTGTGAAAATATGTTGGTGGTAAATGTGCCTGGCGAAGCTCACATTGTTTTGGAAGGTGACATATGTCTCACACATAGGCCACCTTGTTTATGTTGAGCCATGAACAATTCCTAAAACCCAGTATCCCTTGAACACTAGGAATTGTAGCATCTAATCCTATTTTAGATGGACTTGCTGGGTGGCATTGGGACAACACTACTGTGCCAGCTTATCAATGAATGGCTGTGGCCATGCCTGTAAGGCATAGCCAGGCAGTCTGTTCATGCCAAACAGCTGGCATGGAAGATGGCTTGTATTTCCTGTTGTCAGAAATTTGCCTCACTGATTTTTGCAATGCCATGCAAAGATTGAATATTACTAGAGATAGTCAGAAGAGGAATGGGTCAGTTTGCAAATGGGAGCTTATGTGTGGATACTGAATTTAAGTGGTGCCTTCAATTTTGAAGCCTTTTTCATGCCTTATTGGAGGCTGATCTAAGATATGTTTTGCTGCCAAAAGAAATAATGTCTTGAAAACTAGCCATGTAAACTTCAAAAGGATAAGTGATGGTACATTTGGAACCAAGTCTCATCTGATCATAAAATAGATTTTTTTTCTGCATGGATTTTTAGAGACTTAATTTTACTTACTCAACTGGTTTCTTGTTTATGCAATGGTGCTTTAAAGCTGTATATATTGAACAGTGCAATACTGTGAGGACGAGCCAAGCAATTCCAGGTGCAACCCTAGCTGATGATTTTTAGAGATCTTGATTCTTAAATTTTCAAAAATTTGTGCTAACATAATGTCCATTTCCAGTTGGATAGCTTTGTGTTGTCATGTAGAAAAATCTACTCAATTTCCACCATGATAGTAGAGCTTGCAGGTTTTCTCTGAATAATATTAATAATGCTAATCATTCTAAGAATACGAGAGGTTAGAGAGAGCCTAGGCTGCATGCACAGCCACACTTCACTCTGTTCCCCAGCTAATTGAGCTCATGTAATTTCCTGTGACCTGGCATAGAGAAGAGTTCTTAGGTTAGGCTTGGGTATTATTAGGCCATCTTTTTTGTATTATTTATATCCATCCTACTTGCAAAAGGATTTGCAGTAGCTATTAAATCATATGCTTCATTATCTTTAATAAATCACCTTGGTAGAGCAGACAATGCATTATTGTACAGATGGTTAGTTTCTATGAGAAATTTTTAAAAATATACATCATCTTGGCCTCAGTTTGAATGATATTTTATTTCAAGGCGTTTTACAAATGATAGAACCCTTAAGGAGTATACAGAACCACTCACTCAATGTCTGTTGTTATAGATATGCATAAAGTTAAAATAATTTAAACTTGATGACCAGTTTTTAATGAATACATTAAAAGGCCTGTTACTTTTATGATTATATAAATCTTTCAAAGTCAGCTTTGTTATCTAGTAAAAAAAGATGCATAGTAATGTGGTAAGACCTTATAGTAGTTTTTTGCTGTTAGCACTGACAAAAGTAATGAAGCAAACAGATCATAGCTTGCTTCTATAAACCTGTATGACTTTGGTGTTACTTGGAATATAGGCAGGATCATGTTGTTTCTGGAGGTATGTTAAGGTCCAAATGTTTCGAGGGGCTTCCTTTCCCCAGATGACTCCTCCATCTCGGCCTTTGGGACAGTGCCATTCCTATCTGTGCTTGACACTGCCCCTGTTACCTTGCCAGGGATCAAGTTCTGCTCAACACTTCCCTGATTCTGAGGAGGAGGAATACCTGACTGGAGTGGGAATCTGCTTCCTTTTCTCCTCAGAACACCAGGGGAAGAACAACAAATTATTTTTGCCCTAATTTTCTTTCAAAATCCTTTCTTTTCTTCTTTTCTTCCCCTCCCTCCCTCCCTCCCTCCCTCCCTCCTTTCCTTCCTTCCTTCTTTCCCTAAAATTTCTGTTTTTGAAAGGCAAAGAGAATGCCTGGAAAAATGAGGGGGTGCCTAGACCTTGAAACTCCATCTATGTCTCCCGTGTGGATGACAAGGTCCCAAGACCCAAACACTTGGGCCGTCTTCCACTGCTTTCCCATACACCTTAGAGGACCTAGAACAGAAACAGCAGCCAGGATTCTGAGACTCTGATATGGGCTGCTGGCATTGTAGATCGTGGCTTAACCTTCTATGCCACAATGCCAGCCCCTACCCCAATTTTGGAGCTTAAGAAACTTCGTCTACACTTAATAAAATGAAATCAGTTGTTCCTTTTTCCTTTTCAAGTGGTTGATAACCTCATGTAGCTAGTGGCCATCATGTAGAACAGTGCTGACCTGGAACATCTTGTCGTTGAACGAAGTTGTTTTGGATGGCACCTGTCTAATGTGATTTCATTGAAACATCATTTAGTCTTCTCAAGATTAAAAATGTAACTCAATAATGGCCCACCATTAGTATGCTTATAATGCCTATAGATATTGGTAAGGAAGAATGTAACTAGAAGATGCTGTGTTTCAGAAATACACACTCAAAGAAAGTGGATTAACTGTGTATAAGTTGCTTTTTGTCTAGAGACAAATTATATTTTCTGATTTTTCTACTGGCCCAATGTGGAGAAATACACTTCCATGGAAATCAAATAAGTAAACGGATTGATCACTCTAAGTCCCATCACATCTTCCCTCCAGATTCCTTAGGGAATCTTCCCTGTTGCTTTCTCCAGCCATTTGCATTTGTAGCTCCTTGGAAGGGATGGCGGGATGATGATGTAGTTGAAAATGGAGGCTCAGTGTACTGATTCTATAATTTTATGTCCATGTAGGACTTTGTGAGTAGGGATGCTCTAAATGGAACAACTGTAGACTGGGTTGTCCTAAAAAAAAGCCTATCTGGACAGGTTTATTGGCTAAAGCATCATGTGCAGAGCAAAGCAGAGCAGATGTCTTTGAACAAGGGTGGGTGCGTGGGCACGGGTTTATGGAGGATGTCCTGAGCATATGGAGGCCCCACTGAGCTTCTCAGGGGCATTTCCCCTGCTGCCTTTTTGCTTTATTTCAATGCTCTTGAATTGTATCTGAGATCAAGTCAATCCCTTGTCATATGTAATTAATGGTGACAAGCACACATCGGAACAACCTGCTAGAAGTCATTGGAAGCAATCTGGGGGCACATAAGTGACTTTCAGATTCCACTCCTGACAATCTGGTGGGAATGAGGGCAGAGTAGTAAAGACAGATCTGAGGCCAAGACCGTAAACCCTGCCTCCTACACAAAGGCAAATGGCTCAGTTTAAGATTTCATAGACCTAGGAAAGAGAATGTCACCCAAATGACTGTTACAACCTGGAAATACGAGTGCAGCCTCTCAGCCTCGTACCTAGTGACTTTGATCATGGAAACCGAGATAACTATTCCCAAACACATTACTCTTTGCTCTTGCATCCTAGGCCTTGGTCACCTCCCACAGGGAGGTTTTTTGTTGTTGTTGTTGTTGTTATTAGAGGTTATAGTGTGCAGGTAGCATTTTGCTTTGGGGGGAGGGAGAATTATCGTTGTGATTCCAAATGTTGTTTGTTTTAAATATGAGTTAGACTGTGTGGCAATAGTTTGGTAGTTGGGTGTGTTTTTGTTTTTAACGTAAAGATTCTATATAGGTATGCATCTTCAATTTTATGAGAATTAGCATGGTCTGAAGTAGAGTCTAAAGTCTAAGACTTTTAGAGGTGGTTGATTCAGAGTACAGTCAGTTTATTTATCAAATAATGCTTGTTGATTTTAAAGAAGATACAACGGTCTGTGTTGGGGTAGAGGATGGCATTTATGCCTTACGGGGGGCACTTTCATGCCTAAGAATCTTGTGTTTGGTCAGAACTATTGACTTCATATTCTCCCCCAACATTTCTTGATTAAAAAAAAAATAGTGTTTTTGTTTCTTTTAAAACAGAGTTTTAAATTGTCTTGCCAAAGAGGAGTCATGATAAGGATGGAAGTGTTTATGCTTGGTGACATTTACAGTACCTGTAACAAAGTGGAGAAGTAGAAGGATATATAGATGGAGCTTCCCTATGCTGCTTCATTCCTCATTTGTTGATGCCTGGCCCAGGCAGAAGCAGGTGTCCATGTGGGTGGTAGGGACCCAGTTGTTGATCCAACAGGGAATCAGCAACTAGAGCTATAGATGAAACTGAGACTCTCCAATGCGGGGACAGAGACATCATAATTTCTGCTTATATGTTGCCTCACCCCAAGCCCCCAACCTAGGAAAGTATTCTTAGAATCAGTTAACCCACAAGAGCCTGGGAGAACTTGTCTTTTGCAAAATTTGAAGTCTGGATCGTTTATTGTTGTTCCTTCTTATAATTACAGATCTAAATCTTGATGGTTACAGCAGTGTTACAATAAGGCAGAAGCTCAATAAAACAGCCATGCATTTTCAATCCAGATTACTAGCCCATTTCCTTACACCACGACTTATGACATGCCCTTTTTTACAGTGCAGAACTAGAAATTGTCATCCTTGGAAGGATACTGGGAGCTCTTAGTTCAGGAGATACAGTGATTTGTCTGTGACAGATCTATGCTGATAGAAGTCCCTCATACATATTGTTATCTTAGGAAATGCGCAATCAGATCGAGTATAGCACTGTAGCTAACTGATGGAATCAGTGCCGAAAGGGTTGCTTAATTCATTAAAAGAATGGTCATTTTCAGGTTTTTTTATGTAAAGATGAATGGTTATGATTAGTTTTCAGAAAAATGTGACATATGAGTGTGTGTGTGTATGTGTGTGTAGTATTCTTAATTTTATGTGGATAGGCCCATTGAATTACCTACTCGCATCAGTGACAGTTCACACTCTTGGTAGGAACCATAAAGGCCCAGGAATATGGAACATGTACTTGGGTTTAACAATTGACAGAGCATAAAAAGGTTGTTTGAATTAGAATGGGAGTGATTTGAAAGAAAGCATAACCTAAGAATCACTTTTCTAATATATTGCTCAAATACAGCAGCTCTTAGCTTTCTATATCTGAACTTTATTCATCTGTTTTCAAGTCATAAAAGTAGAATATCTTCTTAGAAAGTTTATAATCAGAAATAAAAAAATCATGTTACTTTTTTGTTTTGGTTTTGAATTTTTATTTTTCATGATACAGTTCTGCATATGGATTGAGGGTCTAACTTCTCTTCCCTTTGGTTACTTCGAAAATTGTCATCCTAGTATTGTTTATTTGATGGGCAAAACATAGCTCATGAATTTTCCAAAATTTTTTTAATGCGTTTTAGAGGCAGAAGGAGAAGAAAAGAGCAGCCTAGACCCAGGCAGGAAGTGAGCTCCCATCTGCTGGTTCACTCAGCACTTCCAAGCAGCTGATTGTTCAAGGGAGCGAAACGTGTGAAAATAAATCTGACCTTGACGTCATCTGCGATCAAATAGTGTGGTTAAAAAAGAGATACTAAATAGATGTTTTTAACCCCATGATTACCAGTTTCTGTGCCCGATTCTGAATAATTCAGTGAACAGCCCTTTCCTGCAGTTATTTGCAGTGCTACTTACATTTTTAGAATTTGAAATCATTGTAAGCTTTCAGATCTGATTTTGCTTCTCTTGCTCCGTGTTATTCTTCTGCAAGTCTGTGATTGAGTCTGCACTCATACCTTACAAATCAGTTATTCTAATACAATAGCAGGATGGGCTGATTTTCCTAGAGACTTTATTCTTTCTTTTAGAAATTTTACCAGTTTATACTTTGAAATGAAGTTTAGTTGGCCTTTACTGTATTTCATGTTCTCATACAGTATCATGGGACTTATTCACATGTTGAGAAGTGATCATATTATTTATAATTGGAGGGAAGATTCTTAATTACAATGGAAGATCTCTCTTCTGTTTGCAGCTTCAAGCTAAATTAGGCAGGCAAACAAAAATGTTTTTGTCGTAAATGTCATGTTTCATCATGGTTTAAGTGAAACACTAAATAATAATTTTCTAGCAAGAGGATGCCTGTTTTGACTTAAAATTCAATTTTCATGATTTTATAATCTTGTCTCATTTTCTAGTTGGAAGAAAAACACAGAATCCTCAAAAATCCTCAGTTTTCTATACCTTTTGTTTCAATCTCCCTAATTTAAAAACATATTTTTATTGGTGTTCTGAACCTAGGAATTGTATATTGAATATGAGAGATCTAAATGTGCTTCCATATTGCATGTGAGGTTCAATTTTGATTATATGCTTGATACATAATCAGTCATTCAGTAGATGTCTTAATATTAAAAAGCTCTTATTTTTAGCTAGGAATAAACAGTCCAAGAAGTGTGTTCGTTTTCACTGATTAACCAGTAACTCCAGTCTTTTAGAGATGTGCCAGAGGCTCCCGTTCTTTGTGAAATAGAGCGTATCTTGGAGTTTGCTTTGTCAGTATTCTATTCAACTATCAAAACATTCAAGCTCTGCATTTTTTGAGCAGTATTTACGCCTGGATTAATTCACAAGTTTCAAGGTCACTAAGTATGATTATATTATGTTATTATTTCCCCATCTAGCTGTCTCTTAATTTGTATAATAGAGCATGTAATAGCACATAAAACTCAAAATGTGAAGAAATGAAACATAATATTTGGGCAGAGTATTTTTGAAATTTATTCATATATTGGTCAAACAAGTTTTTATCAGGTTCGTACTGTCTCCCCAATATGGATCTGGGCAGAGGGGATACGAAGCAGGCAGCAGCAGTTGCAGTTTTTTTTTTTTACAGTTTTTACCTTCAAGGGAGGAGATCATTGATACATAGAACTATGACACCGTGTACAATAAAGAGATAGTGAAAAGTACGGTGGAAAGCTGTCATGGCAGGACATGGGGCCAGAGTGCCAGGTGTGGAACCACTGCTGCTTTAAATGCATGGTCAGCGTGGGCTCGGAGACTGTGACTGCGGAAAATGCACTCAACAGAGACCAGTGCATGCAATCCCCTGAGACAGAGTGTGGGGGTCAGATGCAGCCACTCTTTGGGAAGCTAGTTTTCTTAGCATCATTGCTGGAGTATTCCCTTCTAGACTTATCCCCTTCTCTGTGCGCACATGCCTCAACTACATGATCAAACCCGTGTGTGTGCTCTGAGCTTAGCTTGATTCTAGCTGATGTCCATGAGCCCGGTTGATGCCTCCTTGGCTGTAACGTTTACTGAGTTGAGCCTTGTTTCTGCTTTATAATCTCTTGGAGTCTGATGGTTTGAGCCCCACCTGGATGCTTAGATCCCTCTGTTTTCTCTGAGCTGAGTTTACTTGGGTCCCTAACAGGGGCCTTAAGGGGGCTTGTGAGGGGAGTGGTTACTCAACAGCGCAGCGTCACCCCCCTTCAGGTTCCAGGATGATAGGGGTGCGTCACAGGTGGGCAGAAAGGACCACATGGGTGCGGAAGGTGTGGCTTTATAGCTCACGACCCTGAACTAGCTGCCTCAGATCACAACAGTGTCCTCACCAAACCCAAAGAGGGAAGGAGGACCGCTTGGGATGTTAGAATTCATTGTCTTTGTCAGTCTGGTTCACTGCGTTGGTCTGTGGCTAGACTCTTGATTGTCCTCTGTAACCTCTGTGGACCTTAGGAGAGAGGAGCACCTGTGTGGTTGATAGTACTGCGACTGTTGTGGGCAGGTTTTTTTTCTTTCCTTTTTATGTATTTTACAGCCAGAACATTACTTGTGTGACTGATTGTTGAAATTCTCATGAACTGGATGCTGCAGCAGCTGCCTGCTTGGGTGCAGGTGTTCTTTTTTTCCCCCGGGATCCATGCCTGAATCTGTGGTTTATGGTTTTTAGCTGTCTCAGTGCTGTTTTGTCTGTCAGCCTTGGCACTCCAGTTACACTTGCTCTTGCACTTGGCAGAGTAGCTGCATGCGCCACAGGTTGACTTTTGAAGGTGGTAAGCCTTGTAGCCACGGAGGCAGCACGTTGTCAGCATCTTGTTGCTGAACTTTCCCAACAAAGACATCTGCCATGCCATTTCTGCTTGTGGCCTAGACCGCAGCACGGTTGTGGTGGTTTAAGGAGGTAGATGTTTAAAAGACAGTGTACTGACAGAGTAAATGAAACAATTTGTGTTCCTATTGATACTGCTACTATGATTGCCTTTGTTGTAACTCATTTTTTGGGGGGCGAGAGATTAGTAAACTGAATTATTGAACAACATGGTTACCAATAATGTTTACGTGGTTAATAAAAGCAAGCAAATTATAAAAGGATGCAGGCTTAGCAAACATATTCTGCATAATTTTAAAGACTTTTGTTCATAAATAATAGCTATTAGGTGAATCCCTGCATTGTATAATATATATTTAGATTTCCAAAATGCAACCAGTTCATACCTAATATCTAGGATTTTAACATCTAAATAAAAAGTAATGAGGGCCATGCCTCTATCATGGAGTGCCCGTTTCAAGTCCTGCTCCTCCGCTTCTGAGACAGCGTCCTGCCAGTGCACATCTGGGAAGGGGGCAGATGATGGTTCGGAGTGTTCAGATGCTTGCCACCCATATAGGAATTTATAAAAATGAAAGATTCTACAAAATGTCAGCTGGTTCGATGAATTTTTAAAAATATAAGATAAGGTCAGAAAAATGTCTTAGTCTTGAATATATTTTCCCATATACTGGTAAATTTTAATTGATGACGTAGAGTCTAGCCAGCATTTTTCTTTAGGGAGCAATGGAAAGTAAATCAACATCCCTGAAGCGGAGTTGCCATTCACAGACTGAGTTTAAACACATTTGTTAAGCCCATATATGTATTTATCTTCCATTAGTTTCCATTCAACATCATAGCATTATGAATGTTATTAAGAAAGCATCATTCATTGGGCACAGCTTAATTTTTTTTTTCAAAATGAAAAATGGGAATGGTGTTACCTCCTGATAATTTGTTTTGAAATTCAAAGAATAATGAGGATTTTTAAGTAACACCCGCTAAAATGATAAATGAACGCACTGACATAATTAAATGTTTGCCATTTATAATACATATCTCAAGTTACTGAACTCAGCCCTCTCTCCAACTTTCTGCCTCCCCTTTTTTGTATCTGAGGCTTTAAGATGCTCAAATCAATGTTACTCACCTCTTGGGAACCAAAGTGTGGCATGAGCCTGTCTAAAAGGTTACTTGCTTAGCCAGGTCTTCCTGCACAGTTAGTCGAAGAGAAAAGCTGTGAACTTCCATCTCAACCTCCAAACTCCATGTTTTTCTTTCTTGCTTTCAGCTGTGTTGTTCTGCTCTCTAAATGAATTAAGTTTGCTGGGGCTCGTGGACACATAGTAAGCCGATTGTGTTATTTCTTGTGTGCAAAATAGGAATAAGAAAAAAAAAGCCTTTTGTGTTATGCAGGTCTCTTGGATAATGAAAAGTGGATATTAAATTTCTGAGAGTTCCAACATGAAGTGAAAGATTACATTTCTTTTTAGTGAAGATGATTTTTTTGTGTTCTTTGGGAGAGCGCACAAATAAATAGCCGAAGGACAAGGAATCTGTGCAATCTGATGAAAAGAAGAGAGAGAGAGAGAGAGAGAGAGAGAGAGAGAAAGATAAGAGGAAAGGGAGGGGGCTGCGTGCAAGAGAGATTCCAATTTAGAGAAGTATTGAATATCCAGCCTCCTTCAGAAGTGATTAGTTTCACAGTCGACAGATTTCATATTTAAAATAATCCTCTTTGTGAAGTCTTGTGATCCTGCAGTGTGACCATAAACTTAATCAGAATTACTTTGTTAACAAAACATACATAGTGGGTGCAAACACTGGTTAATTCTCTCTCTCTCTCTGATACTGTGAAGTATATTGTGGCTTGTTCATTCGGGCATTTTTGAAATGTTGTGTGGCTGCTTTGGTAATCGCCATAATTGGCTTTCTCTGTTCTTTATAATTCATTGCCCATTTGCTCCATAATTTTCCCATTGTGGAGTGTCACTTGACAGAAAACACTGTGGTTTTAATAGCTATTGGTTTCACATATGACATCTTTTTGTTATTCAGCTTTCATGACTACGAAGTACACTGTTACTACTATTGGATTTCATTGTTTCATGTTTTTTCCAAAACAATTTTCTGTTCAATTAAATTCATAGTAGAGGTGCTTTGAGGATTACAGAATCAAAGCCCATCATTTTATCTCACATTGTGGTTTCAGGATCTTTACATTATTTAGGCACTGCCCGAGAGTGGTCATGAGATGTACATATATATGATGTATCATTCGTCTGTTTAAATCACAAACTACTATTTACACTCAGTGAACATTATAGCCCTTACAAGGTTGTAAACACTTAACCTTATTGCCTTTTATCTGTTGTTGCAATGCTTTCACTGGACACTGCTAAAATAGGAAATGGATACAAGTAAATTACAGATTGTACCCATTGCAACTGTCAGAAAAGCACTAACGAAAAAATGGAATATGCCTTTCTCACACTTTGTGATTTGGAAAGCAATTCTTGCCAAATTAGTGTATGTAAATGGTCTTCTGCTAGCAGAAACTTTCTCTGAGGTTTTGCAGTGTTTACAATGCACTTCACTTACAAAAGCAATGCAGTGCCGAAATGAATAGTCAAGCTTTTTCAGAATGATAAATATTATTCTAATGGTGGCCTGTAGGAGCTGTATCTGGCTCCAGTTCTGTTCTTTTTTCCCCTGTTTTAGAGATGGTGTGTTCAATCCTGACAACCTTTGCATTTTAAGGAATTTTGTGTTTGGAAGAGAATTTAGCAAGCTTTAATTTTTCTCATCTTATCACTTTTCTTCTGAATTGACTAGCTTTAATGAATTAGGTTGGTTCTTTATCTTAAATAATTTATTATTATTATTATTAATATTTTGATCAGTTCAACCTTTGCACATGTTTTCCTGAGATACACCAAATGCAGCTCCACAGCAGTGTGACAAATACAAGCAAGCCGATTTGATAAATTTTGCTATAGAGTAGGCAAGATGGTTTTATTTTTGAAGCAAGTCCGTGTGTAACATTGGTGTTCTGCTGGGGTCCAGTAGGTAGCCTCACACGGAGAATGTTCAGAACAGAGAATATTTGAAACAAAAGCAGGAAATCATTCTTAGAGGGAACTCTGAGAAGAGCCACTTCTGTATCTCCTATCTTATACTCCTAAGAACCAAGCAAACGGAAAACCATTTTCTTTTGAGACTGATTGATGGCGTGAGACCTCTGAGCTTATCTGACTTGTGGCGATTGCATGTTGACTGATACGCTGGGTTTTTCTACTGCTTTCCCTTCCTTCTTTCTCTGGTCCCCTGCCTCTTCCCTTGTGCTGCTCCCTGTGGTCTTTCTTACTTTATGAAAACTAGTCTGGTATTCCGTGGATACCTGTGATGGTTAGGGTGCCAGCGAGAGCTGTGGTTGGCAAGGATGAAGGCCAGCAATGAAAGAAGCTAACAGATTGGGTTGAGCCAAGGACACCAGTCCATGTGACGAAGCGGTTGAACTCTGGGATTCTCTGAGAAGCAGCTCTCTTCAGAGGAGCCAGTGTGGGTCAAGCCAGTGTGGGTATTTTGATTGTAAGGCTGTTCCGTTCTTCTTTTCTTTTTTCTTTCTTTTTTTTTTTTTTTGGTGCGGGGGAGGGAACACACAGTGTGTTGTGGATCAGCACGAAGGGCTGGTTAATACAATTGGGGATGCTGTTGACTGTAACGGAACTGTTTTCCTTTCAACCATGTAGCAAGCAGTGCATTACTCAACACAAAAGCATTTCTAAAATATGATTGTGAACTGGTAACGGATGTACCCGTTGTACACAAAACAGGTCAAATGCTTATAAAAATGTATTTCCCTCTGAAACTTAATTTAGAAGGGTGAGAAAGCTTATTTTGAACCGGTTGGCACCTTGTTGTGGGAAGTGCGTAGAGGTCTTATGGAGTATGTGATTAGATTGAAATTGATTAGGTGGGGTGTCTTTCAGTATTTTGGTTGCTATAAAAAAATCTACTTTCTTCCACAGTCTAACCTGTTGTGTACGCCTGTGGAGGCTAATCAATACGAACTTCCTTAGTGAATGAGAGTCTCTAGTGAAATGATTATCAGTGTGAGCATGGAATGATCATTGGAACATCATTGAATCTCTTTGAAATAATGGAAATGAAGAAGTCAACCACATGCAACATAGATTCAGTATCAAAGAATTGAATAATTATTTAGTATAAGTTAGTCAAATCCAGTCTAACTTTGACCCATCTGTGCCTTTGGTTGTTGCGAGATTTAACTAAGACAGCACATCCAAATTGTTTAGTCCAATGATTGGCACACTGTAGAGCATTCAGCGAATGTTATTTTTATTATTTTTATTGTCATGCACAGATGTAGGGGCTGATGTCACAATCAACAAATTATAGCGGTGGATTTTGTTGATAACAAATTTTACCTCTGAAGTATACATCAGCCTTCTACAAAAATTTTTCAAATTAAAAAAGATTAATTAAAAATGTTTAATTTTAAAATTAATTTTAAGGTATGTTTTCTGTTAAAGTCCCTGCCTTGAGTGCACCAGGATCCCATATGGGCACCAGTTTGTATCCTGGCTGCCCCGCTTCCTATCCAGCTCCCTGCCTGTGGCCTGGGAAAGCAGTCAAGGATGACTCAATGCCTTGGCCCCCTGCACCCATGTGGGAGGCCTGGAAGAGGCTCTGGGCCTTTGAATCGGCACAGCTCTGGCCATTGCATCCTCTTGGGGAGTGAGTCAGCTGATGCAAGATCTTCCTTGCTGTCTCTCTTCCTCTCTTATATCTGACTTTCCAATTAAAAAAAATAATTGCAAATCTGCCATGGCTTGAGTTATTTGAGGATAGAATGTCATAACTTTTATACAACTTATTTGATTTTATTCTGTTGCAAAGGTTAAAGCTTTTCAGTGAATCCAGATCGAACGTGGCTCATACTTTTTTTTTTTAATGTGTTTTTGAGCTGTAATGACAATAAAGAACTTGGGTACCTTCTCACCTTTTGACAACTAGGTTTACAGTTACCATATAACCAGATGTCAATTTTAGAGTGACTCTGCTTATTCTGTACTAATTTAGATGTCTGTCTGTCTGCTTTAGAGTACTACAGACAAGCATACCATCTTAGCCTGCTAGGGCCACTGTAACACAACAGTACACATGAGATGGCTTAAACAGCAGTTTCTCACTGTTCTGGGGGCTAGTCATTCATTCAAGATCAAGATGCTTAGTCACTTGGTTCTTGTGAGGGCTCCTCTTTCTGGCTTACCTTTAGAGTTTTTCCTAGGATATTCTCCCACAGCAGACAGAGCAGTTGTATGTCTTGTAGCTCTTCTTATATTATTACCATTTGTGAGGACTGCATGCCCATGACCTGATTGCTTCCCTAAGGCCCCCTCGAAATACCACCACCCTGGGGATTAGGGTTTCAGTATGTTAAGGAGGACACAAGCATTCAGTCGATGTAGCACATACCTGAGTTTGTTCAAAAGTCTTTGAGTGTCACTGGGCTCAGAGCAGTCACAGCAAAGCCCTGGAAGATAGAAATGGTTCATTGTCCTCCAGGTTTGGGTGCTAGACAGTTAGATCCTCAGCCTCTTGATCTGTGGACAGTGTTGCCAGAAGAACTTCCTGGGTCTAACTTCTGTTTCTCAGGATGGATATGCTAGCAAAATAGATCAAACGGTGCCTTTATTGAATATATTATTATCTGATTATTTTGAGAATGGTGATAAGTGTTAATTAAATGTGCTTGAGGATATTGTACTAATAATTATGGAGATTGAGATATTTGAAAGAAGATGCTCTTCTATATAATATCAGGCCTGCTATTTTAAATGGATTATATTGGAGTTCCTTTGGCTATAGCTTAATTGGATTCGATCCATGTATAGTTAAATTCAGAAATTTTAATAACCCTTGGCAAATAGGAAAGAATCATTGAGTGATGGGGTATGATAAATTGTATAGGTTAAATGCAGTCTTTGCTTTGAAATATGAATAGTGAAGTGATTTACATTGTAGAGTCTGGGGAAAAATAGGAAGTTTTTATGCCAGAAAATTAGAATTTCTTAAATAGCAATAGACTGATGGATTGAGCCATTAATTGATTCGTCATAGATTTGTTTCCCCTGTGTAAGGGATTGAAATTTAAATTGAAAAATATCCTTACTCGCAATCAACTTACTCTGCTGGTAGAGATAGAAAGAACAGATTTTCACAGAAATGTAGTGTGAGAACGTTGTAATAAAAGTGCAGTGAGCGTGCAGAAAAAGTAATAACTTTTCTTGTGTTTGTGTATGTGTGTATGTTAGGAGCAGAGGCAGAAGTTACCATCTATCTGTGATATTGTTTATATGCCATGCACTCTTCTAGGCACAGGCCATTTATTGTGATCTAAATGCCCTTAGCATGGTGGAGGTTGCCATCCAACAGGAGAGTGAAATGACAGATACATGTGCAATTGCAAACTGATTAAAAACTGTCATAGGAAATCAAATGTGATGTCTACCCACTTACAATCCTGACCTTGTCAGTCTCTGTGGAGCCAACATTTGAATACGTACCTGAAATGTGAAAAGTAATGAATGGCTGGCAATGAATGGCGGATATAGCATGTATGAAGGACAGAGATAGAAAATAGCTTTTTGATAACTGAAATAAGATCAGAAGGGTTGGAGGGTGGTGGAGTAGAAAAGTCGAAAGTGGTTAAAGCTGGACAAAGCTGGTCAGGAGGTCTGATGGCTCAGGGCCTTGTGGACCATAGTAATGAGATTGGATTTAAATCAGAATGAGAGATCGTGGGAGGAGTTGTAGGCAGAGGAGTGAGACATTGAATTTTGTTTTTAAAAGATTGCTATGACTGTGGTGTAGAGAAGAGATTGGGAGGTAACAAGAGTGAAATTAGAAAGTCCATTTTGGAAACTTTTGTAGGTAGTACTAATGAGAAGTGGTGCCAGAAATAGAGACAGGATTTCTGAATGATTGGATTTGGGCAGGTGAAAGAGAATCAAGATCAGGAAATACAGATGCTTTTGTCTTAAAAAAAGGTGCTATTTACTGAAAGTGGAAAGGATGGCAGATATGCTGAGCGAAATCATTTTGGTAATCTTTGATTTTAAGACGCCAGTAGGATATCCAGAAAGACACGAATCCTTACTGAATAATTCTGAAGCTCAAAGACATGGTTGTCATTATTATTATTATTATAATTTGAGTGTGTGAGCATTTGACCTAGCTCTTAAGGCACCCGTTCCAACGCCCATATTCCACAGTGAAATACCCAGGTTTAATATGCATATCTGGCCTCTGATTGCAGTTTCCTGACAAGCAGACCCTGGAGGATGTGGTGGTACCTCCAGCAACTGGATACTTTCCACCCACCCGAGATGCCTAGTTTTTATTCCTGTCTTCTGTCCTTTGTCCCTATGCAGTACAACCATTGTGGGCATTGAAGAGTGAACCTGTGGAAGGGGAAACCTCTCTCTAATAAATTTCATTTCTTTATAGAGAGTTTGAGTCACTAGATCATGCATGGCAGAGATGGAATAATGTGAAGAGATTGTGAAGGGAGAGTCCATGGGAAATGGAGCCATGAGACAGAGGAGGTGAGATATCCAAGGAGTCTGAGAGAAAAAGCTCCCAGCGGCAACTGCAGAGCCAGGAAAGTATGGTAGCGTTGAAGACCATGAAGCAAAGGACTTCGAGAAGGGACCTGGGAGGTAGGGAGTATGGAAAATGAAAGCTCAAAGCACTGGCTCTTAGTTCAACTGTGGAGGGGGGAGCATGAGATGACTTCATGCGCAAGACTGGCTTGACCGCAAGCATGTTTCAGAAGGAACCCAAGGCAGACCATGTGAATATTGGGATGAGTTTGAGGAGCAGAGATCTGTCAGTCTTTTCTGTTTCCTAATCTCTAACTTGCTTTAGCTTACAATAATCACTAAAATGTGTGTATGAATTTTGGGGGAAAAGGGGCTGTGGTGTTTAATAGAACTAAATTCAAGTTCTATTTCATTGTCAGCTGCAGGACCTCAGGGAAATTGCTTGACCTCGTCAGCTTTGCTCTCCTTATGTGTAATTTGGGGATAAAAACAGCCCCTACAGAGAGTTGAGAAGATTAATGCAAAGCATACATAAGTCCTTAGTAATATTAGGTGTTATTGATACTGTATTTGCAAGCATTTACAAGTGCCATTCCAAAGGATTTTGTCTCAGTAAGGCATTGCACTTGCCTTTTCCCTTGTGGCAGTATTTTAACATTAGCCTTCAAGAACCATGTTTTTAACCTTCCAACCAAGGTATAAATGCAACAATTCTACTCTCCCTGGGAGAATTTCCAAATTGTAGTGAGCGCCAGGCTGTGCACAATTTAAAGTGCACTTTCTCTGGCAGAACACATGTTTATATTGGTTTGCACTTTAGCATTTTATTCCCAGTTCTTATAGCCATTTATTTCTCTGGCTACGTAGGCTTTGATAACAGCTTAGGTACCGTAGCCCTTGCTGAGACAGACGTTACAAGGGCGTGGATAAATGTTTCAGGGGCAACAGTCAAGGTGAATCAATGGGGACCTGTGGGGGACTCAATGGTGTCTCAACTGGGTACTGGATAGGAGGCAGGAGAGAAGTGGAACCCTTGTGCCTAATAGTGTGATGGAGGCTGGAAAATGCTGAGTTAAGAGGCTCAAAACCTGAAACAACCACAAGTGAGGTATAAATTTGTCTAGTGACTTTCTGGTTTGCTAGAATGGTAGCAGTGTAATGTGCTTCTGTCTTTGATCATGCGATATTTGAAGATTTTGCTTTGTCTCCATGTTAGCATGCCTAGCGAAAGAGAGAACACAACACGGGAGAGAAGAGGTGGCCTCGTTAGGATTAGCTTCCACGCCCAGAGTTCCCTGGAGAAAAGCATTTGTAAATGCCTGTGTTCTCCCAGTTGGAATAAAAGCCCAGGCTCTCTTGGGCCCTACAAAGAGGATTTCTAAGAAAAAGGAGACTTCAAAAGAAGCTGGTCTGGATCCTTAGGGGCTGTAGAGGGAGTAAATGAGATGATGAGACAGGTGCAGTGCAGGAAGTGAGTGTAGCAGGAATTGAGTATCCATTTAGGACAGGGTATCTTAGCACTTGACACATGCAAATATGTACACACACACACACACACACACACACACACACACACACACACACACACACACAAAGAACAAGGGTTACATCCAGAGAACATGTAATCAGCTAGCAACTGCAGCCGCCCATCACTTCTAGGACTTCTCGTACTCGTTGGGTTTTGTTCTTTTAAATACTTCTGCCTCATTGTTCAGGTGTGGAAGAAGCTATCAGTTGGAAAAGTAGAGAGATAGGAGGAGCTAAAAGACCAGGAAGTCACAGGGCTAGCTACATCCTTGTTCACTTCTTATTGGCTGTAGCCAGTCCTGGTTTGGAGAGTTATCTGCTGCTTGGATGTTTCCATGTGATGTATGTTGTAGCCGACACTCTAATTTCTGAATTGGCACTGTGTTTGCTGACGAAAATGTAAAGCATCGTGTTATCTCAGACTTTGAAAGGTTCCTGACCTACTGGAGTCCCTAACAGGGTAGAAAAGGGCCTTCTCCGCTGAGTTGATTTGTAAGGGACAAGGGGAAATAATGTGTCATGTATTCCAAAATGTATACATACATACGTGGATAGGGTTGGTTTATTTCAATTTCAAGGAAGCATTTCACTGCGAAATCTGTTTCTTTGTTTAAATCCTGATTAATTTTATAACATTTGGGGATTAACCAATGCAGTTGTTTATACTTCGTTATCATTACCATTATTCATTTTGTCCTTTGGTCTTCAAATGAAAAGCTGGATCGCGATCAAGGATGCTGTATTCCTCATCTTGAATACTGAGGTGTCATAGATAGGACATAGTACTAGAATGTCCATGGTAGAATCTTAGCTCTGCTGCTCATTAGCTGAGTAACCTTTGGTTAAGTTAATTTATTTGTGCCTCACATATGTATAGTGGCATAATAATAATTTGAACTGCATTTGTGTAAAATATTCCAATATAAATATATATTTAATATTTTTGTTTTTAACAAATCAGAGAAAATTGTATCTAATTATCATTTCCAACGTAATGTATGGTGTGTGTGTGAGTGTGTGTGTATACACACAGACCTCCTAGAGTAGTTAGATATGTTTTGAAAATTTAAATATATATATAAATTATTAGTAAATACTGCCGGTCTCTTATATTATTAAATATTGATGTGGATCTTTTTCTCTGTCCTTCACAAAAAGAAAATGAAGTTTCAAAATGTCTAAGAAGGGCCTGGCGCAGTAGCCTAGTGGCCAAAGTCCATGCCTTGCACCAGCTCCGGGATCCCATATGGGTGCCGGTTCTCCCCCCCACCCCCCGGCTGCTCCACTTCCCATCCAGGTCCCTGCTTGTGGCTTGGGGAAACAGTAAAGGATGACCCAATGCCTTGGGACCCTATGCCCGCATGGGAAACCCAATGGAGGCTCCTGGCTTTGAATCAGCTCAGCTCTGGCCGATGCAGCCACTTGGGGAGTGATCCAGTAGACAGAAGATCTTTCTCTCTGTATCTCCTTCTCTCTGTATATCTGCCTTTCCAATGCCTTAAAAATGTTGTCTGCTGTGCAGTGGCTACTTTATGCACTTTGAGGCAGGGGCGCTCAATGCAGCTGTTATGGAAGTTCTGCTTTGGTAATAAGCTCGCTTCTAGAGTGCTTCATTTGGTGTGTGGACAAGGAGAACAGGCACAGAAAAGACCGAATGTGATCTTTCAGTTTGTTTTATGCTGATTATATGTCAGTTGAAAGAATTATCTGGTAATTCTAATGATCAAGAGCTTCGCATTGCCATATCATAAAGGAATCTGCTTTTTTTTTTAAAATCTTTTTATTGAAAGCCATGTGTCCAGAGGAGACAGAGAAAAAGTTCCTCCATCTGATGATTCACTCTCCAAATGGCAGCAACGACTGGAGCCGGGCCAATCCAAAGCCAGGAGCCAACAGCTTCCTCCAGGTCTCCCACGTGGGTGCAGGGTCCCAAACCTTTGGGCATCCCTCAACTGCTTTCCTAGGCCACAAGCAGGGAGCTGGATGGGAAGCGGGACTGCCGGGATCAGAACCGGTGCCCATATGGGAACCAGGGAACGTTCAAGGTGAGGACTTTAGCCATTAGGCTACCATGCTTGGCCCAAAGGAATCTGCTTTTAACTAAATATTTCCCAGGTTGTTGTATTGGTAGCGATTGAACTTACAATTAGCTGGTTAGTATGTGCCTCAAGTTTGCTCAAAACTTTTTACTGCCTAGATTATTACTATTAAATATATTAAATACGTTAATGGAACAGTCAAGACTTGGAAAGAAATGGCTTGTTTTATTCATTATTAATGCCAATGATTTCCTTTAATCCTAATAAGGTTGAGGATGAAGTCCTCACTTTGAAAGTTCAGGTCTTGTTTAAAGATTTATTTTTTATTATTTTTTTATTGGAAAGGCGGATATACAGAGAGGAGAGACAGAGAGGAAGATCTTCCGTCCGATGATTCACTCCCCAAGCCGATGCTATGCCGATCCGAAGCCAGGAGCCTCTTCCGGGTCTCCCACACAGGTGCAGGGTCCCAAAGCCTTGGGCTGTCCTCGACTGCCTTCCCGGGCCACCAGCAGGGAGCTGGAAGGGAAGCAGGGCTGCCGGGATTAGAACCGTTGCCCATATGGGACCCCGGGCGTGCTAGGAGAGGACCTTAACCACTTGCGCCACTGCGCCGGGCCCGAAAGTTCAGGTCTTGTTAAAACATCACTTTCCAGCAAAGCCCTGTTTTGGTGTGTTAATATTTTCGGACTCAGTAAACACCTCAACTAGTCCACTGTGTCCTAGTTCTAGTAGTTACAGAAAACTCTGTTCTCCCTAATGATTACAGGGAAGCCCTTCAAAAGAAACTGCTTAAATCTTATGTGAGATAAAAAAAAAAAAAATGAATGTAGAATGGCTGTAATGATCAACTGTGTCAACGAAAGGCAAATATCATAATTACCAAAATAGATTTAACATTTGTTTGTATTAATTTCATAAATGACATGTTAGGAAAAATTGAATAGGATATATACTTATATGAAAACAATATTAATCATTCAGAAAATCCTTACGGCTGGCAAATGTAATGGCAATTAGTTGATCTGATGTTGAATTCTACCAACTTGTTTTCTGGAGTACATGGCTTTTGGCAGATTGCTTAACTTCTCTGAGCCTCAGGTTTTTAAAAAAAAATTTATTATTTAATTTAAAACATATATGTATCTATATATATATAGAGAGAGAGATATAGAGAGAGAGAATGAAAGAGTTTGAGAGCGCTTTACCATAGGCTCATACCCCAAATGCTGGAAAAACCTGAGGCTAGGTCAGGGCAAAGCTGGGTACCAGGAGTACAATCTAGATTTCTTCCACATGTTCGGGAGCAAAATATTTGAGCCATCAGTGCTACCTACTCGGATATGCTTTAGCAGTAATCCGAAGTTGGCAGCCAGAGCCAGCTTTGAAACTCAGGAACCCTAATAAGGGACCTGAGTTTACTGATCAGCATCTAAACCATGAGGCTTAAACACCTGCTTCTGAGTCTCATATTTGCAATTATATCCAGTAAGAACTGAACTATATATATAATATATACACACACACACATAAATGATAGTACATTGATTTTCTATGTATGATAATAATTAATAATGAAAATTACTCAAGATAAATCATAGAACTGTTGCTTTCTAAATGGTTAACTTTGTAGTTGTTGTTATAAAAGGCAGCATTATAAATAGGTTAACAAATTTAATTTAGCTTCATTTCTTTGTCCTGTCATCTCCCTATTTGCTAAAATTGCAGATTGAATTCAAATAAGGTGAGGCAGATAATACACATTATGAGTTTTCCAGTGGCTGCACAAATATAAAATTCCATCATTATTTAGGATTAAGAGTAGAGTTTTATGCTTACAGGTAATACCAATTAAAGCAATATTTTCTAAGCTTTTAAATTGGCCTTGAGTACACTAATATCAAATACCTGGAAATTAAAAGGGATGATGTTGACTTATACAGTGCATCATATTTCCTTAATGGACATTGAAAGTTACAATTTTATTCATGTGAAATGTCCTGAAAATAGTCTAACATTTGAGTACTATCTTTCATATCCACGCAGTAGTTTGATTATGCCTAACAAAGTTTATTCTTAAAGGTGGTGATGATATTTTGCCTTTCAGAAACCTCCAAGCAACTAATTTTAGTTTTATTTGATCCAAAATTATTATAGCGGTTATTTTCAGTCTAGTCACAGTGTTTTGGAACAAAGTCTGGTTATCAGGGACCTTGAAGTTTTATCCTGTCTGGAAAGGAGACTGTAGTTATTTAAAATTTAAGATGTGTGTTACAGCCGGGTGTGCATACTTCGTCCATGCTGCTGGCTTGCTTCTCTGGTATCTATGAAATCCATCACTGTTGGTAAATCCTTGGACAATGGAATTAGTGTGAACTTACTTTGGTGCAAAGTCTTTAAAAAATTTACATACACTTTCGCATAATATCATTTTTGATGAGCTTTTTGGAGATTTGGAGTGCATTTTGTGCAAAACTTTTAAGGATCGTTAGACCACAGACCTTAGTGTTTCTTGATAAAACTAAATATGGAATATGAAACATGTTCAATACAAAGCAATGTCTTTTTAAGGTAAAATCCATGACCTCTGTCACATCACTAAAGCTCAGTAAAATAGTTTCTCAGGTTTTGTTTTGCGTGTCAGACATGGACTAACTAACAAGACAAATAGATTAGAGAACTATTATTCTTGTGTGAATTCATGTCTCTTGCAATGGTGTCTTCAGACTGAAGTCTGTAGCTGGTATTACACCTTCACCAGGCCTTGCCAAAGCTAGTTAACAAAGTAAATCCGTGATGTTTTTCCGCCTATTCTTGCCTCTGCACTTCTAGGTAGTGAATGCGATTTTTTCCCCTTGTAAGTTACACCTATACCACAAATACATTTGAAGCAAAGGTTTGCAAAGAAATGACAACAAAAGATCCAGCAAGGAGAAAGACTTTTCTTGTGTTCTTACAAGGTGTGGAGGAGAGGAGAGATTCCATTTTTGGAAAGGGCCTGTGCTGCCTGGTAATTTCCTTTTCTTCAGTCATTACTGAAGAGAAGGCTGAAAGAGGCTTTTGTTTATGTAATAAGAATCAACTTGACTCTTAAGGAAGGAATACGTGTTGCTCTAATTTTTAGAAGAATTTGTGCCTGTAGCCTATCTCTACCGGGGTAACAAACGTAGTATTAATTTAGTTGAGTTATACTTTCTATATGAGTTTGCTAACAGGACTTGATAAAAAAGCTTTTGTGAGGAAACCTGATTGGTTTGGTTTCCATAGCAACAGGGTTGAATGGAAAAATGATTTCCGTTAGGAACCTCTCCTAAACACTGTTTTATACCCTATAACAGTATCGCCAGCTTGCCAGCCCTTGTGGAGAGGTGAGAGAAGATCACTTTGAGGGTCAGCTTTGTGTCCTGTGTTTATAGATCATCTCAGCAATCAGGACTGCTTGGCTCATTATTTTGACAGCAGAAGTTCTGTTCTTCAGTGCACTGTGATAATAGGAGACTTAGTGGAGATCTTTGCGGCTTGAAATACACAAAGGGAAAAGTGGATCTAGACTCATGATCATATTCTGCGAGGGCCATCTCTGAAAGCTCGTGTCTTTCATGGATTTTTAATGTTTCGCTTATCCTTCTTTGAATTTCTACAGCTTATCAATAATTTGTCCTGGGAGGAGATGAAAATATTTAAGTAGCAAATAGATCAGCAGGGGCTTCATTTAAAGCCCTTAGTGGTGGTTTGGTATTCCCGGAATTACTGTAAACCCTAAGGCTTGCACTTGAGATTTCCTTTGTTATGAGGTAAATGTCTGCTCCATTAGCACAGCAATTGTGTACGAAAATGCATCGAATCAGTCAAGTACCACCATAGGGTGTTTTCTAGTGGATAAAATGGGCTAATGGTTATTTCACTTGTTCATTCAATAATAACAGCAGTAAGGCCTATTATAACTATTTTTTTAATCAGCCTCATGTTTGCAGTTTTTCATTTTCACGCCCCTGGTTTAAGTCCCTGGAATCAGTTGCTGCAAAATTGACTTAATGACTTTAGCTAAAGAAACATGTCAAGACTTTGGATCCCAGTAGTACAGTGACTTAAAATAATTCAGATGTTGCTTTCAGACGAAAGATAGATTCCCAATGAACCTGTTGGACATGTGTAGACAATGGGGTGCTGGAATGCCTGACATTGTCTGTATCAACAGTGTCGGGGTACACTTAAAGAGACTAATAGAATTATGATTCCTTATGAAGGACTACACTATTGTAATAAAGTGGGGAAAATCTGTCGGTGGTGGGAGTTTGGGGGAGACTCCCAGCCTATACAAAATTGTACCACATAATTCAGAATTCAAAATAAAATATATAATAAAAAATAATTACAGGTGTAACTTTGTGCAGGGGGAGGAAAAAAAAAAAACCTCAGATTGATAACAATTATTTGATGACTCTGACACATACCTTGTAACTCTTTGATCCATAATGATAACAAAGTTCATGTGCAAAACATGAGATTAGAGTTACTGAGTTTTGCTGGGTTTAGATTGTTGTGATAACTTGTGAAAGTTCATTTTTGATTTCTAAGCTAGTCCTTTTGTTTGAGTTGTTGAGATAATCCTGCCATTTAAACAAACTCTTGAGGAACATTTGTTCACATTTGAATTTGGTTCAGTTCAAATATTTATTATTGTGTATTTTGAATTTTGTGGAAAATACGTTTGAGTAATATGTCATTCCCTGCGATCAAAGGTAGCCCAGTTGACAGTTGGAGAAGCAGAGGCAAGATTTGAAGGTAGATAATCAGAGGTGTAGTTCATAACCAGTGGTCCCACACTATCTCTGCTTTCCATATTGTTCCCTTCCTGTCTGCTCCCCAATAAAGCAGAAAGGAAAATAGAAGCACAAAATTCTGCAAAGTGATGTCATGTTTGAATGTGAGATCTGACAATTACCATTCATCATCAGAATTGAAGTCCTCAAGAAAACTGATGTTTGTTATATCTATTTAATACTGTGAGGTACCCAGACAAAATACTTGTGTTCATTTTAAATTCTCACCCACTGAATAAATAATTTACTCTAAAATTATGTAGATGTAGAGTAGACAGAACTTAAGGGGCCTAGCATGATGGCTCAATGTCTAGATTCTGACCTTGCAAGTGCCAGGATCCCACAGGAGTACTGCCGTTTCATGGTCCTGGTTGCTTCATTAGAGGATGGCCCTAAGCCTTGGAACCTAAAAAAATAAAGAACTTCACGTTTAATCATAAAAATTCCTCTTCTTAGTAAAGAGCTTTCTTCTTTTTATGATTTTTTTATAGTTACAAAATATCTCTAGTTTTATATGTGTAATCTATACTTAAGATAGATTATATGTATTTATAATTAGATAATTATTTAAAGAGGGTAGGGATATCTCTAAACTCTTAGTTTACTCCCCAAATGTCCACAAGTCCAGCTAGACCAGACACAAAGGCCCAGAACTCAACCTGGGTCTGCAGTGTGGATGTCAGGGATCCAAGTGCTTGAACCATCTTCTCCTGCACACTGACAAGGGACTGAAGTTAGGAATGCGCAGGGCTGGAACCCAGACACTGTGCTCTAGAATGTTGGAGCCTCAAGTAGCATCTTAACTGTCATGCCAAATGCCCAACCCCAGCTCTATAGTTCATGTTATACGGAAGAGTACAGTGTGTCTGAATGGAAGCTCCTCTTCCAGTGAACCCTTCTTTGCTTAATCATCTTTCAAATTTACACTTATGTGCACCATTGAATGAATAGCATCACAGTTGGTTGTAAGCTGTCCAAAGCTACGGCCTTTTCTTATTTCTGTGCTTGGATGACTGCTGTGTTCACCCAGCGCCTCCACACATTTTGATGTACTTGTGTCTTTAGGAATTTCTTTGTTGCCTCTGGCCCGATGATTTTGCCCTTTCTGGGTCATCCTCTTTGCCTCAGTTTCCAGTGTTCAGTCTCCTCTGGTTTTTTTTTTTTTTGCTTTCCTGATCATTCTTTCTCTGCATCTCTGCTCTGCTCACTCTTGCTGTTTTTCTACATCGAGTGCAATTTTGCCTAAAGATGTTCTTACTTCATCTTGGCCTTTAGCTTTCCCTGTTCCATCAAGTGTGTGTATAATTACCACATGCCATAGAGTGCCCTGCTCTGTCTTTTTAACTGTTGATTTTCATTTTATTGGAAAAGTTGAGAGAGATATTCTCTTCAGTAGTTCACTTTTGAAATTACTGAAACAACTAGTGTTGGGCAAGGTCAAAGCCGGGAGCTTGGCAGTCAGTGTAGGTTTCCCACATCACGTTTAGTGGCCCAGCTATGTGAGTCACTATCTGATGCCCGCAAGAGGATGCATTTTCAGGGTTCTGGAAACAAAAGCAGACCTTAAATTCTATGCTGGTACTTCAGTATGTGTGTGTGTATGCAATCCAGTGTCTTCATAGCTGTGCACAATACCACCACAGCTCTACTTTTTTAACCTTGACTATTGGGTTTCAATGCAGCACCCTTAGGCATTGTTTGATGGTTACCGAAAGCCCATTTTGCACTTGTGGAACTTGGTTTCAATTCTAAACCAGTGCTCTGAGGGTAGGATAACCCATACTGTGTGCCCTTTTGGATTAGCAGTTTGGCATGAAGACAAACAAATTACACTTACTGTGCTCCAAAATTTTGTGACAAAGGAAGGCTAGAATAAAAGCCTTTAGAGAAGGAAGTCAGGTCAAGAGAGAGGTTGAAGCAGGAGCCAGGGTCAAGGAATGCTTCCAAGACTGTTGCCATTTCCTTCTAAATTTTTTTCTTCTAAGTACTGAGTATGTCATGGCGTAAGGAACCAAAATTATGTGGGAAACATAATAATGTCATAGCAACTCTTAGAATGAAACTCAGCACAGCACCTGTTAGATTGACCTACTGAAGTGAAGTGGTTCTCGCCTTATGATCCAAGGGACAAGGCACACAGTGAAACGCTATCCTCCATTGCATCCCTCTCTCTCATGCCTTGCTTGTAGAATCTTGTTTTTGAAACTTTCAAGGACATTTTGTATTCCGATACTGTATTCCTTAATGACTGGTGACTCCCTCTCGCCTCCTCCCCTCCCTTCCCGCGACCCTTCCTCATAGTCTGGTTTCTGGTGCAGACTTAATGATGGTGCTAATTATTCTACACTCCAGGTCATTAATGAAAAATGTGCACGGAGCACTGCCCAGAATTGACCTCAGTGGAGCCCATTTGTTATGCTCCCTCGGCGGCTGACACGTTTCCATCGATAGTTCCTCACAGGCGTGACCTTCCTGTCTTTTGATAGCTTTGCAGCGAGGATCCTATTTTCTCAGTATATTGATGATTATGTCATGAGGAACAGAATCAAAAGCTTTGTGAAGATCCAAATATAAATTGTCTCTTGCTTCTTTCTCTTGATCTAATGGGTTAGTCACTTCATCAGAGGAGATTGAATTGTTTTGACAGCACTGGGTCTGCACCAAGCTATGTTAATTACTACTCAATACTCTTTTCCTTTAGAGGTGGACAACTAGGTTTTGTATTTTTTTAAAGACTTATTTTTATGTGAAAGGCACAGGTACAGAGAGAAGGAGACAGGGAAAGGCCTTCCACTGGCTTACTCCCCAAATGGTAATTATGCCCAGAGCAAGTGAAAATTAGCAGCCAGGAACCTCTCCTAGGTCTCCTGTGTGGGTGCCAGGGCACCAGCACTTAGGAAGTTCTCCCCTACATTCTCAGACCATTAGCAGGCAGAGGCTCAGCTGGCTGTATACCCGTGGCGTTGGCCATGACAACTCTTTTTTTTTTGCTTTAACAATATTTCAGCGGTTGTTATAATTGTTGTTCTTTAAAAATGTTTTTGCGTTTTATTAGCTTTCAAACCCCAATCAAATCATCTGAAGAGACTTTCAGATCTGTGACCTCCCTGTGTTTTTGGGTAGTTTCTGGAATACAATGGGTTGAAGTCAACATGGACTAAAGATTAGAAGAGTGCAGTCAACTCATTTTATCGACTCATACACATTTTCTCCTCTCTCTACCTCTCTTGGTTTGTCTTTCTTAAATAGTTACGGAAACTATTAGTTGGAACTATTAGTTGGAAACTATTAGGAAGTTTTATCATAAGCAGAAATTGTTAATTTCTGCCAAAATAATAAAACAAGTGATAACTGATGGACACATGACTGCCAATGCAGGAGGTTCTTAATTTTTCAAAGCAGTTACATGGACGTTTTATCCAATCATTCCTAGGTATATTCATGATATTTTTGCCCCAAAATGACTGACCCATTTGCTTTCTGTAAGAACCCATTCACACAGATTCTCTTTCAGTAGTCTCACCTATAACTCACAGTTTCGCATTCTAAGATGTCAGTTACCAAGTCATGGTGTCACCATGTTCCACAGCCAGTGGTACAAGATCTAAGTGGCATGCTTACATCTTGTGCCATCTGTTTTATCCTCACTGGAACAGGAATTGTATGCTTGCTCAGCTTGCCTCCACTGTGTCTGCTGGTTGCCCATGTATTGTACATTATCCATTGCAGTTACTGGGCTGTCAGAGTACTGCACTGTTTGTGTGGAGTTGGGTCCTCTTTGGTTTCGGCTGTCCACTGGAGGATTTGGAACATGTCTTCTATGAACTATTGTATTTTCATGAATGTGTGTGCATTTCCATATAATCTATTATTGCCCCCTAAAATGTATCAGTTCTGTCACACAGGGTGCCTTTCTTCATTTCCTTAAAGAGTGGCGATCTGTTGGGCCTTATCTTGTGAATACTGGGTTTTTCTGTTTTGCTTGGACAGAGTGTAGGAGCAGAATCTGTAGAGTGTGCTGCATTTTATGCTCAGATACCCACTCTGTTGATAGAAGAGGAGCTTTGATCTTTATGGTTTTGGAGCAGTCCACGATGATCAAAGCTTCAGCTCCCCCACCTATGTTGATCTTCCACAGCTTCGCCATGCAGACATGTCACTCAAAGCTCCTGAGGCTTTGCTTGGTCCCAATCAGAGCAGAGGTCTTTCACATGGGAGATGCAGTGAGAAGTTTAGAAACTGGGACACATATCAAGACAGAGTTTGCAACGGAAAGCAGTTTCCGTTGTATGAGGAAAATTCAGTTTCAGTGGCAAGTACATGAGGAAATTGAATTACAGCTATTTCTGGGGACAAAGATAATTATCTAAATGTTGCTTAATATGAAAAAGCGTGTGTGTTGAAAAGAAATTTTTAGTAGTTGAGGCAATATAGCTTTCGAAAAACAAAGTTCATCTTTGTCAATGATTGGTATCTTTGAATCATAAGAGTTTCTAGGGCAAGAAATAAGAAGTGATTTTTATTCTTCGTGAACTCAAGACTCTTTCTCATGGCTGGGTTTGTATTATACTCACAGCCAGCAGAGCTCTATTAAAAGTTATATTCACGTATCCCATTCTGTAACAACGCTGGGCCTTTTCTCTGAAGTAATTTGTTAGTGAGCACTGATCCTGAACCAGGGAATATGGGATAATTAAGAGAAAAGAGAGTTCAGGGCCATGAATCTAAACTGGGTGCCGTGCATTGGAAGTGCTGACACTGTGATGGTGGAGGTGGTGTGGAGGCCTTCGTGATAAGGGAGTGATGGCAGGAAGCAGTCAGCAAAGCCCTGCGGAGGAGTACTGGATGGAGTCCACAGGCCTAATCAGGCCACTGCTCGTTGGCTGATTGACTTGTACCGTGGTTACCACTTCAGTAGTTGCTGCAGAGGTTGCTTGTTGTGCCTCAGGTCACTTCCCTTTAGCCAGCTTTGCTTTTTATCATAACTGTGACGCCTTGCATGCTGACTGTATCCTGTCCAAGGCACAGTAACTGCTTGTTGCTGCTCTTGTTGTTTAGGGCTTTTTGTCCAACTGTGACAGGCAGATCTTTGCCAGGTAATGGGGAGGAGGCCCTAGAAATACAGATAATGATATGCCAAAAGCTGAAGAGATGAGTATATTCCTTATATGTTGGCAGATTTGCGTATGTGCATCTGTCTGCTTTTTTTTTTTTAAAGATTTATTTTTATTATTATTATTTTTTATTGGAAAGGTGCACATACAGAGAGGAGAGACAGGAAGATCTTCCGTCCTATGATTCACTCCCTAAGTGAGCGCAACGGCCAATGCTATGCCAATCCGAAGCCAGGAGCCAAGCTTTGGGCCGTCCTCGACTGCTTTCCCGGGCCACAGGCAGGGAGCTGGAAGGGAAGCGGGGCTGCTGGGATAGAACCGGCGCCCATATGGGATCCTGGGCGTGCAAGGCAAGGACCTTAACCACTGTGCACCGCGCTGGGCCCTGTCTGCTTTTTTGATTCAAATTATTAACCTATGGTAAAAGATAAGAGTCATTCAATAGAGTTATGCAGTATTAGCTTTCTGTCACTAACAAAAAGCATGACCATCAACACTGATTACTTGGATCACTATACAAACAACCCTAGAGTAATAAATGCCCATTGTATAACAGTGAGGCGTATGTTTGTCACATCCATTAGGGGAGCACTTGGGGCTCCAGGGACTGATGGATCAGCCCACATTGTCTTAGTCCGCAGCTGTCATAGCAGCTCTGATAGCAGGTGATAGTTCTGCAAGAGCATGTCAAATTGGTGCTTATCTCTTATGACATCTGTTGATGGAAGCTCCCTTTTAGATCTAATCCAGACAATGACCTTGATATTCCTGGAGAAGAATAAAGGCTCACAATGATTGTTTTAAGAAGGAGAGACTTGTAGCTTGGGCCTCACACCCGCCATATCGCATTATCAGGATGAAATTGACAATACAGTGAACACTGGCTTTGCACAGCTCTGCTGTATCTACTGGATTTGTACACAGAGGAAACCTTCTGCCAGTTCTCTTAAGAAATCCATGGAGACGCTGTGTAGTCCACGCCAGGAGTTTCAGGAATGTGCACTGGGAATCCAGTCTCAGAGAGTAACAACTGTTTTAGAGCAAGATCGTTGAGGACTAATTGTTTAAGGAGGGGAAATAATTCAGCGGTTGATATGAGAATTTATATGATTTTCATAGAAGTGTAAATGGAAGGATAACTGAGATGTTTATTTATTAATATATAATATAGTATATATATAGCTGTTATATATATAATATATATATAGCTGTTTATTTGAAAGGCGTAGTGACAAGCAGAGGGAGAGATAGAGATAAAGAGATCTTTTATTCCCTGTTTTACTCCTGAAATGGCTGCAATGCCTGGGTCTGAGCCGGGTCAAAGTTAGGAGTCTGAAACTCCCACAGCTCTCTCTTTAGGCTGGCAGGGGTAAGCACATGAGTTGTGTCTGCTGTCTTTGCGGCTGCCTCACTAGGGACCCAGATCAGAAGCTGAGCAGTCAGAACTAGAACCAGTGTTCTGATAAAAGGATCCTGGTGTGCGCTCAGCAGCCCGAAGGGCTCTGCCACAGCGTCGGACCCAGGAACGCTGAGCTCTAAGAGAGATGATCAGTGTTCAGGTAATAAGACCTTCAAAGAACTATATATACATATGAATGGTACTCTTAGAAATTTGACTACCCAGATATTCTAGAAAGTTAAAACACTAAGTTTGGGGGCCTCAAGCAGTGGCCTAGTGGCTAAAGTCCTTGCCTTGAACACACTGGGATCCCATACGGGCACCGGTTCTAATCCCGGCAGCTCCACTTCCCTTCCAGCTCCCTGCTTGTGGCCTGGAAAAGCAGTCAAGGACGGCCCAAAGCCTTGGGACCCTGCACCTGTGTGGGAGACCCAGAAGAGGCTCCAGGCTCCTGGCTTCAGATTGGCTCAGTACCGGCCGTTGCAGTTACTTGGGGAGTGAATCAACAGGTGGAGGGTCTTCCTCTCTGTCTCTCCTCCTCTCTGTATGTCTGACTTTGTAATAAAAATAAATAAATCTTTTAAAAATATTAAGTTTGATAAGTAGTGTTTTCACACACTTATTTTGTAGTGACAGGTGGCATCTAGGACTATGGAATGGGCACCTGTGAGAGCCAGGTGATCTGGTTTCAAGTCTCAGGCCACTTGCTTACTGTCCTTGGACTTGTGACTTCTGGTCATCCTTGCACTGTGATCTCTGACTTCCTTCCCATTCCTTTGTGCTGTGGTGAAGGGTTATTTTCACATTGTATGGGCACATTGGTACCATGTTATGATGCTGCTTCAGTTCTTTGTGATCAGAAAGTGCAAATGCATTACTTACGCCTAAGTCAATCATGCTTGATTGCAAAGAACACACGTCAGAGGTATATGAAATTGCACGTCCCAAGGCTCCACATCCAGAGAATCTGATCCAGTCTGGGCCCCTTGAATCTCACTTATGTATCAGCACCTATTGAGCCTGATGCATGTGGTCATTGGAACAACACTGGTATAAATCATGCATGCATTTTATGTTTTACTTTTTTAATGCTTTAGGAAGTCAAGGACGTATTATTTTGTTTGTTATTTTGCATTTATTCTGCGGGTATTCTTCCTTTACAACAATACAGTGGGCCACCCAATTAGCGAGTATTATTAAGTGTCTCTGAGGCTTATTTAGTGTCCTTTGGGCTTGTAGATGTAGTTCTATCCTTCATGGCTTTCTGCATGAATGCAAAAAAAAAAAAAAGATAAAAAGTAGCATATGCTTTTAAAGTTCTCTGGCTCATAAATTTTGTATTTGTTGGTTCATTATAACCATTCTAGAGTGAGCAGATGTGAAACTGGTTTAGTATTTTCTCTTCCATGAGAAAAAGACTTGGTAGTTCATCATCTGCACAGAGCAGGCTGATGGTAAATGGAGCAGGTGAGTAGGGCTGTGGTTGCTTTTGTTTGGTTTCTTTTTAATTAGAGAAACACTTTTTTTTATTTGCATGGTGGTATTCTTTACCCTTTTTTTTGGTAAATTTTTATGAGAAAAGGAGACAAAGGCAGATGATGTAGTTGGGTTTTAGTGTATCTGAGATGACTGGCATCTTTCACCACCATATGCACAGTCTTTATAATTTTCAATCTGCAGAGCAAATTCAACCCCAGCTAGTGTTTAAGGTTGCTTTCTAATTTCAGTATGACTTTGTAGACAAGAATGAATTCATTAAAGTCAATTAATTTCTTTGGTAGACTCCAGATTCTGTTGAGATCCCTATATCCAGGTCTCCCCACACCACTGCTGTCACCTTCATCACATTCTTTATCTAGGGAGGTGCTCCTTGAAGATGAAGTGGAAGGACTATCTATACAAGGCAGCATTCAACAAAGGAGCAAACAAAACTTGCTGAGGTTATTTAATAAGGTCAAGTTCTTAAGGACCGTGCTTTATTTTGTATTTTTTTAAAGGGGGTTAATGAAGATATCAGGTGGGCTCAGAATAAATCTTTATTAAAAAAGCAAAATCCTTTTTGTTTTTTTTTAAAAAAACAAGCTAATCTAAGTTCATTAACCATTCACAAATAAAATTACCCATTCAGAAACCTTGCAAAACTTTCTAAATGATACTCAATTCTCTTCTAATGTGTAGTTGCTTTGTTTGTTTAATTATAGTGATTATAGTGTTCATTAGTACTGACTGGTTAGGTGCAGTGGTTCTGTCTTCAAATAAACTACAATCTGTGAAAGCGCCCAGCTTCTATTTGCATTAAAAAAAAATGTCTTTCCCACTTCTTTCAGTGTCAGCAGCTATTCCCTTAGCATAAATATTTTTGTCACTCTAATGGTGATGGAACAAAGAAAATTCGTGGATGCACCCGTATTGTAGTTGTCCCACTTACTCTTGTGACAGAATTAGGCTTTTATTTCATAGACTAAGTTGTATCAGTGCGAATCTTTCTGACTCTCCTTTTGGTAGATCTCAGTACAGCGAGTCAAATGGAGGTGTGTTTGAGTACTCAATTGGGATGAGTACTTTTTAAAATATGTTATTAATAATAATCCAAATATCGCCTCTATCAAAGACCTTTCAATCAAATGGAATCTCAGTTTGTTAGTGACAGTAGAGTAGCCATGCTGTCACTTGAGCTCGCGATTGCCTTAAACACTTGCTTGATATTGACAAGTGATCTTAGAGCCTGTACTTTTTTTATATATTTTTTTAAAGATTTATTTTATTTTTATTGGAAAGGCGGATATACAGAGAGCAGAGACAGAGAGGAAGATCTTCCGTCCGATGATTCACTCCCCAAGTGAGCCCAACGGCCGATGCTGTGTGGATCCAAAGCCAGGAGCCTCTTCTGGGTCTCCCGCGCAGGTGCAGGGTCCCAAAGCTTTGTCCCGGGCCACAGGAAGGGAGATGGATGGGAAGTGGGGCCACTGGGATTAGAACCGGCATCCATATGGGATCCCTGGCGTGCAAGGCGAGGACCTTAACCACTGTGCCACCATGCCGGGCCTGAGCCTGTACTTTTTAAACTGCATGACTTGAAATTTGACATAAACGGGAAAAGTGGTTTTGTTTGCGTGTGGCAGGTACTATTTAAATCTGTAGAAATGCTCTAAGGCCAGGAGTTGTGGATCTGTTCTTCACACATAACTATGAGTTTTGTTTTAAAAGGACATATGATTGTAGTTGGGATGTTGAAACCAATTTGCTGGTGATGTTAGCCTTTTATAAGTCCTTGAAAATGAAAATGTGGTATCAATGTGCATATAGATAGGGACCAAAGAGCTACTAAAACATCACAAAAAGTGTATGTTGGGGCCCTGTGTGGCACCCTGGTGGCTTCATCCTCGCTTTGGGTACACAGGATCCCATGTAAGTGCCAGTTCTAATCTTGGTGGCCCCGCTTTTCATCTAACTCCCTGCGTGTGGCCTAGGAAAGCAGTCAAGGATGGCCCAAAAGCCTTGAGACCCTGCACCTATGTGGGAGACCTGGAAGAAGCACCTGTCTCTTGGCTTTGGATCAGCTTAGTTCCAGCTCTTTACCGCTGCTTGGGGAGTGAGTCAGTGGAAGGAAGATCTTCCTATCTCTCCTCTGTTTATCTGACATAAATAAATAAATAAATAAATAAATAAATAAATAAATCTTTAAAAAAAGGAATATACACTGTCAAACATAGCAGTAACATTGAAAAGGTGTTTAGTTTCTGTCTCTATTTTTCAATTCTCTAGTTTTGCATTTGGGGCTTATAGTCATTTTCCAGAACACATGTACCATTGAACCTTCCTCGTTTCCTTCCTTGCTTCCTTCCTCTGTGTGTGTGTGTGTGTGTGTGTGTGTGTGTAAAAGAGAAAAGAGAGAGAGAGAGAAAACGAACATCTTTCATCCACTGGTTCACTCCCCAAATGTCTGCCATAGTCAGGACTGCCTAGGTTTTAGTTAGAAGCCAGGAATTCATTCTAAGTCTCCTATGTGGGTGGTCCCACGTACTTATGTCATTGTCTAGTGCTGTAAGCTGTATCAGATGCTGAGCAGCAGGGACTCAAACTTGAAGCAGGTTATAGGATGCAGATCTATCTGCTACATCACAATGACCAGTGGTGGGCTGAGGTTGTGGTAGTGACTTGCACAAGATTTTCATGTCTGATATTAGGCTCGGATGGCTCTGGTATTTACACAGCCTGAAGGATATGAAGTTTTTAGAGAGATCCAGCCTAACCTGAACTTTCAAGTGGGAAAAATAGGAATTCTAATTTAGCTCTAAATTTATTTTTGGACTTGAAGCACTCAATGCAGTCTTCTAGTTTCATTACTAAAGTTTGCAACATATCCACCTTATACAATTGTTAAGAAGCTAAATAGAAACAGGACTCAAAGGAGAGGGATCTTGATTTTTTCCTTATTCTTTTCAGAGGTTTCTGTAAGGCAGGGCTGTGATCTCATGACTTTGATTTGATGAATGGAGGTCTCATGAAACAAAAGTTTGGTGACCCTTTCTATCAGCTGGGTATAACTCCCTCTGAGCTTTAGGTATAACCCTTTCTAACCTTCCTTTCCATCTCTTTGGTCCCTGTCTACATGCACGTTGATACCACATTTTCATTTTCAAGGACTTATAAAAGTCTAACATCACCAGCAAATTGGTTTCAACATCCCAACTACAATCATATGTCCTTTTAAAACAAAACTCATAGTTATGTGTGAAAGGAAGTTCTTGTTCTGGTTCTGATAGAACCCAAATAACAAATTCTAAGTCATCACAATTGCATTTCATTTTTAGAAATACAGTGTATTACAAGATCTGAAAGGTGTCCTAAAAGCATCACATTACTCAACACAGACCATTTCTAATGATTTTACCCAAATCTTCTCTGCTAGACTTTGGATGTCTTGTGGCCGTGAATCTATCTGTTTCAGTCACTCCCGTTTCCCCAGCACACTAAAAGTAGAACCTCTCCAAGGTTAATGGAATTGAAAGGAAGTTAGTTTTTTTTAGAATATTTTGCTAAGAGGAAGATCATGGTACACATTTCTCCAGTTAGCATAGCTGGCACTCAAATGATTGTAGCTTATTATTGTTAATACCAGTGATGGAATTCAAACATAAGAAAAAAAGTCCAGTGAATACTAAACATTAGTTTTGGCATGTGTTTTAATATGATTTTTTTAAATTAAAAAGTGAATGTTTTTGACATCGCTCTTGGAAATTAGATTTTTTGTCCCTCCTGTTTTTAAGTCCTAAATGTTGCTATCTTGAATCAGGCTACCAAACACTATTTCATGGTTTTTATATTATGAATATGAATGTAGAAACTTCAGAACATTGTATTAGGCATCGTGATGTTTTCAGATATAATCTCTTAACAATCTGAACAGAAAAACCTATTGAGAGCTAACAGTTGATTTTGGTTTTGTTATTGGCTAAAGTATGTTGATTTTAGAATTTATTATAAGTGGTTTGTTCCGCTAGTTAATGAAATTATAAGGTAAGCCTAATAGTACTTACTATGGTTCATGTTAGGTAAAATGGGCGTATATTCAAGTCAAAGAAAAGAAGGAATTTTTTTCACACACGTTTTTAGGTGTGTGTACTCATTCATTATAAAGTAGTAGCTGACATTGGTCAAAAGTTCACTATGTGTCAGTTGCTTTGCATGTTTTTCCTTTTTTCACCTTTAGCTTATTTGGGAAGTAAATATAGACACAATTTTCATTTTTAGGATGAGAAAACTGAGGCTGAAAGAAGATAAATAATTTCCCTAGGGACACATAGCTGCTGTTACCTTACGCTGTGTTTCTGGAGTGGCTAGACCTTTACTGCATAGAAACAGATGGCCCTATATACTCCACATTTGTTTGGGAAGAAGGAAGTAATATGAAGTAATTTTGAAACTGGAAATAATTGCCTCTTTTGGGAACATCTGCAGGTAGATGTGGGGAGGTTTTTAGGCCCATCCATATTCCCCTGAGGCTCTCAAACTCCTTATAATTAATTAATCGTGTATCTCCCACTTTCTTTAGTGTTTTAGTTTTTATCTATGTTTTTTTTATTTGCCAGTGGGTCAGGGAGTGACCTTTAGGAAAATGCTTTGAGGGTATTTATGTTTGAGGACATTTAGGTTTGTGTGGATAGTTCATGGAGTCTGTTTTTGATGGGGTTTGGGTCTCTCAGGATCCGTTGAGCACACTGCTCTGATCAGTGTGGGGGTCACAAGACCTCTGCTTGAAGATCACTTCCATGAACTCAGCCATTACAGAATGTGGAGGGTTATTGGGTAAGGTTTTTGTGAACCTGGGAAGATGAGTAGCTCAAAGGGATAGATCCTTGAAAGAACCCAAATTTATAAGAAGAAAGATATCTATTGATACATTTAGGTCTAGTTATGGAATGGATTGTAAGTTTCAGAGGGGCAACAATAGATGATATTTTAGGACTTGTATAACACTCTTCTTTATCTTACTTCAGGGATGAGGTAAGCAAGAATGATCTCATTTCAAATCTCCCTATCTTCTGCATGTCTTTTGCCTCCTCTTCCTCTTCCTTTTCCTCTGCCTGTCCTCCTCCCTTCTCCATCTGCTGCTGCTTCACGTGCTTTTCACTGCATCTAAAGTACAAAGAACTTTACTGTTCCATTAAGTTATTCCACTTCCTCCCTCTTCTTTGCTATTACTTCATCACTCTCCTCTCCTTTCTTCATCTTCCTCTTCTTTTTCACTGTCTATTGTGCACAATGAACTTTGGAACTATTAATGTTGGAACAGATTCTTAGAAGTTGAGCCAACATGGTGAACAGTGAATATACAACTCTAGGAACTGTAGATAGAATTGGTGACTCATCATCAAAATGAATAATATAAATTCAGAATGGCTCACATACTTTTGAAAACATCGTGAAATAAATTTCCAAACATCGTTTTTAATTCTTGCTAGAGAATGTCCAAATGATCAATGTGAAGCAAAGGGGAGTTTATTACCTGGAGTGCGATTGGAGAACTAGTATTTACTGTGTGAGGTGGAAATAGATTTTAGTGTATTTTTTCCCTTGTGTTTACACTTTGATTTATGACTCTTTGGAAGTTTAGTGTAGAAAACTACCATCATCACCATCTGAGAACGCAGTGAGAGATTGGTAAGGGAGAGATATTAGTTTGACAGGAGAGGTTATTGTGTTTTAGATTCATCACACTTATTCTGTGCAAAACTAAGCCTAGTTGTTGTTACCTTGTTTTATGAGATCACCAAATTGTAGACAGGCAGACTTTTCTTTTATGGCTTTGCAAAGATGAGATTGAAATCCAGAACTGCGTTACCAGAATTTCTACCTCAATTATTGAAGGCATCTTTTATGCCATCTTCACTAGTAATTTCGAACAAATATTTGTGATCATTTCCAGCAATTGAATGACATGTAAGTTGTGTGGCAAGAATTGATTATAAAATGCGTGCATTCATATATTTTTAAAAATGAACTAAGAAAAAAATAGAATCAATAAAACTCTTGATATTGAGCAGTCATTAGGAATCTCCGAATCAGGGACGGTTGTGTGTGCTTGTGTGTGTGTGTGAGTGTGTGTGTGCACATGTGTGCGTTGGGAGAAACAAAGATTAAAAGAGTAATTAGGAGAAGAGGTGGATGTCTGTGTGGTTAGTCATTGTGAAGTGCATCCCAATATAAAAGAATAAAGGTTAAATGTTAATTGAAACTGGCTGATCTGCCCTGCGGTTGTATTGAGGAGGGCAGAAGTTGGGAGGACAGCTGTAAGTTTTCACTTGGTTACTGTCCTTGAACATGATGAACCTTTGAGTTTTATTCTTGAGAGAGGTGTAAGCAGGTTTTGATTTTGTGAACATTAAAGATACTTTAATATCTTTAGCTAACACAATAAAAAGGTCCCTCTCCCCTACTGCCAAATGTCTTCTTTTGCTTTCTTTTTATTGGGTTGACATCATTAATGCTCGTGTCTTCTAGTCTGGACAGTTCTGGCTTTCTCCAGCTGGGACACTTTGAGATACCTCAAGGGTCATCCTGAGGCAGTTTGAAAAAAAAAGAATTCTTAGATAGCTTTGGAGATGTTTTTCTTATGCCAACAACAACAGAACTGAGACGCATTCCAGCATACCTTACTATTGGTGAGGAAAAGACCTTAAAGAAGAACAAAAGTGTGAAGTGGTAGTTACCAGATTACTGGTGCTAATAATGTGCGCAAAGAAATAAATGCATGCCTTTTAAAACAAACAGAAAAATTGGAGGGCACACAGATAAATGTCAAATGTACTTTGACATTTAGATAATTATAATATTTCATTAGAATACATTAGTGCTGTAATTAACACTAAATAAAGCAATGCTTTTAAAATTATTATATCGTGAGTGCTATATTTTAGTACATTATCAATTTATTGGCTTTTTAAATTATATTTATAATGCTCCAGGAAGGTAAGCAGGATTGGGCTTGTTCATGTAGCTTTACATATGAAACTGAGGCTTTGAGTAAAATTGCCTGACTTCCCACAGGCACTCAAACTGTAGAAATGTGACTAGAGCTTAGACTCTCTGACTCATAGCTCATTGTAAATTTATATTGATGAGAGGTTTGTGACCAAAATAACTGTATTTATATGTGATTACTGAAACACTAGTAGGAGTCCTATTGCAAATTAAATATATTTAACTCCCTGTAAACTTCACGAACGCACAGCTTCTTAGAGTAACTGTTATGTTCAGCCCCCATGAGTCACACTTAACATAGAGTAGGTCCTTAATAAATATTTGCTAAAAAAATGAATGAGTTAAAAAGTCACAGCCTGTGGATGATTTGTTATGCTAGCTTTAGAACACACAAGGCAACTACTCTTTATTAAATATGAATCACAATGATTCAGTAGATTTAAACATGTTCTATTTAGAATGTCTTTCCTGGTAGTAAATATGAGAACTTCACCGGTGACTTACTGTGCTTAGGCCAGCAAATTCAGAATTGTTTGGTTTGGCATTTGCTAAATAATGCCTGTTTCAAAGCAGTGTTATCTGCATTCTTGGCACAAGGAATGGAGAATGGCAGTTTAGAATGCTTTGAATTTTAAAAAATGTTAGAAGTCATTATTATCTTGCATTTTCTTAAGAATTTATGGAGAACTGGATTTACTACCAGGGGGAAAAAAGAGGGAAATTCCACACACAGATATATAGTCACATGTTATAGTGTTTTATTTAATAATGCAGTGAAAAATGGTAAAGTTCTCCTCTGTAGAGTAGAAAAATAGAATTCCATGTAAATCCAGCATACTCCCACATTGGTTTCAGAGCTCTGGGCCCAAGTTTCTCTCCCCTTCAAAGATTCTGTTGAATTTATTTTCTGAGTGTCTGTACTGTTGTAGACAGCAAAGTGAATTAATGCATTTCCATATGAGAAGACACATGCTCCGTTTTCAAGGCACTCACAGCGTAGACAGGGAGTCAAAGACAAATACACCAGTATCTCTGGCACAAAACAGAGAACAAATGGTTCAGCTGCTCCTGGTGAGCTCAGCAGATGAGCTAGAACTTGAATTCTGCTTCCTGGAGACAGCAGTACCCGATGGCAAGGGCTCCCAGGGGCAAGATGCCTTTCAAAATGTGTGATGATACAGAAAGGACTTTTCCAGCTGGATTGTGCATAGCTTAAGTATCTGTTTTGCATATCTTCAAAACTCCTTTTTGACTGTCTCATTACTTAAGAGAATACTTTGGCACAAAATAAACAACCCAGAATTAAACAATCTGTTTGATAGCTTTGGAAAAATGAGTCGATAAAGAGAGTTTGAATTCACACCTAAATGAGGTTTTCACATTATTGCATATTATAGCTACAACTTGCAGAGCTGAGAATGTCTCTCTTGGCCATAACACAATCATATTAGAATTCACCTTCATTCGTAATTTGAATTTATTGTATAATATGATGAAATCTTGTGTGCTTCAACTCTCTTAAATATACAGTTATTAAGGATATCAGATTATGGCAATTTTCCTTTTTCCCAAATGATTGGTGAATGGAGCATTACAGTAAATCTAGCATTATTGTTGGTGGGAGATTACAGACATGTTTTACTTTAGTTATTCAATTCCATAAACTAGAATAAAATGAAATTTTTACATGTAAAGTGTTCTGCTCATGATATGAATTGAATTTAAGCTGCTATTATTCAAAAAGCTCTGTGAGGCTTGGCAATAAGCTCCATGTTAGTTTATCAATAGGTGTGTCTGCTACTCTTTATACTCTAGGATATAAATTTACGGCCATTTGACATTTCTGATTATTTCAGTTCTGGGTGAATTAATACTTGACTTTCTGAACCATATGAACAGAACTTGTGTTTGTAATCTTCTGAATAAATCTATGTTTGACTAAAGTAGGCATTGATCTTTTGTAAAACTGAATTATCAGCACATGAGAATTTGATAGAATTAAATTATGGATTTTTGAATTAGATCTAATCTAAAGGTTACTGCAAGAATTTTTTTGTAGATGAAATATTGCAACTGCAGAGATAGGTTAATTCCATATTTCTACCTTCCAATTGCAAGTAATCTGGTGACTAATAATTTTTCCAGGCTGTGCAATACTTGAGGCATAGATAATTTATGAATATTGTAATTTGGTAGTGCTACCTTCATATCTGCGTGTCACCATACTGAAGAACATAGTGTATTAATGTTAACAGCCGGGGTTTCACTGGCCTTCATTAGTCATATACTGTTGAGTTCATATACTCAGTTATTCCCCGAAGAAAATGTAAGTGATGACAGGCTAATAGTGTCAAGATTTTCTCATATCTTGGTAGTTGAAGCAATTTGCCCCTTTTGACCTACTCTAAGTATTTTCATAGGTCTGCCTGACAAGTCTGCACAGTGTTCTGTGGGGCTACCCATGGTCACTAATCTTTTTGTTTAAAGGTATGTTTTATTTATTTGAAAGAGTTATGGCCCAAGGTTTTGGGGCGGGGTGGGTTGTGGGGAGATATTCCATTCACTTGTTCACTTCCCGCAAAGGGCACAAAACCAGACGACAGGAGCTTTCTCCAGGTCCCCCTCATTGGTCATAGGGACCCTAGTGCCAGGGAAATGAATCAGCAATGGGGCAGCCAGGGCTAAAATCAACACCTAAATGGGATACTGGCATTTCAGATGGTTCTGAACCTACTGTGCCACTACACTGACCCTCAGTGCCCTCCAAGTGTATCTTTAAAAGGCCTGACTTGAATGCTGTTAGTGGGTATTAGAATATCGATCGTTTGGCACATTGCTTTTTCAGATAATTTTTTAAAATTACCTTAATGTTATCTTTCATTGTAAGTATAGGGGTTAAACAATGCCTTTTCCTTTTTTAAATCCACATGTAACCCAGTGAATGTTTCTACATGTTCTGTTTGTACTTATTTTACAAGCTATAGCCCTGTTTTTAGATCTTGCGTATGCCATAATGAGCAGTAGGATTGCTGTGGGTCAATTTGACATTGGGATTTCATGCATTTCTCCTTTAAGAAATACATTTTGTTACAGTTTTCTCACCCTAAACACTTTGGACTGTCCTAAAAGCATGTAACAGTTGGCTCTTACATGTGAATTTTCATACAAATAGATATAGTGACAAATAGTATATAATTAGGTATTCAAAATTTTGTCAGCCAAGTTTTTTTATTCCCCAGTGCAGTGACCCAGTGGTGTTATCAAGTGTGTTTCAAATATCCACTAAGGATATTTTATCAAATAAAGATAATATATATGTGGATGATATTGTTTTCCCAATCTGATGGTGCTCAAGAAATTCCAATGAAGTCTTTGAAGTCGCTTCTGAAAATATTGAGAGCTTCCATTCCTAGGGGCGAGAGAACACAAGTCCATACTGAGAAAAAAAGTCTGTTTCTGAGTTGGTACCAGTGTAACTCATCTGCAGTAAATACAGTTGACTTTTGTCCCCTTATATGTCAGTAATTACCCATTTATTCAAAGGCATTGGAACTATTTTTCAAGAGAGTTGTTTTATTTATATGAAAGGCAGGGTGACAGGGAAAGAGATGTTCCATGAGCCAGCTCACCCCCACGTAGTGGCAACGTCTTGATTGGTCCAGGCTGAGGTCAGGATCGAGGCGCTCCATTGGATCTAGCGCATGGAGGGAGGGGTCCAGGCATCCGGGACTTCATCCACTGCTTTAGCAGCACATTAGTTGGAAGATGGAATTGGCAGTGAAGCAGCTAGGACTCAAAACTGGCACAGTAGTATAGGGTACTGTCGTATTGAGCAGTTTAGCCTACTGGGCCATAATGTTGATTTGGCGTTTAGTGTATTTGATTATTTTTTGTGTGTAATTTCACAAGTCATTTTCCCCAGATTTTGAGCCAGTGCACTGTTCCTGGATGTTCTCTTATTTATAGAAACATATATGAAAACTTTTTTTTTATGTCCCTGTCAGGAATTACCCATGAAGTTAAAAATCTCTTTGAAACTAAGAGATAACAATATTTTTTAAAGTAAGGGAAAGTTATGTTTCCTGGTCCCAAGTTCGGCTTATGCCATATAATCTGTAAACTGTAAATGCCGTTATAGAGTTTACTGTAAGCATTTGGAATTCTTTCAGTGTAGTATGGCACAGATAAAAGACCATTTTCCACCTATCTTAGCAAACAGAATGTACCCTAATGGGCAGCGGTATGTGAAATGGGCTTAAGCATTATTTTATTTCCGTACTCCCTGGTTCCTCAATTGTGTCCCCTTTCCCCCTTGAGTTAAACATATTGCACCTCCATCTGCTGTATACTATAGATGATTCACATTTATTTTGCAGGACTATTTCTCAAATGAATTTAGGGAGCAGATGTTTTTACATTCGTACTTGCCTTCCTTTTCTGCCTGTGTCTCACCACAAATACAGGGGAAAAAAATGCATGACTGCTGTCCTTGGTGAATTTTGCGTATCTTTTTGATTCAGGCTGCTGCACTGTAATGCATGATAATGTGACAATGGCAATGAAGCAAGATGTTTTCTTAGTTTCCTAGTGCTCAATATCAGTATCACAGCTGTGCTGCAGGGAACTTGAAGAACTTCTGCTCTTGCTAATTCCCCCTAGGTTCCTTGGGTAAGAAAAACAAAAACAAAAACAAAAAACAAAAAAACCAACAACCAAAAACCCTACCCAGCCAGACCTCTCCTTTTGATTGTTCTTGTTTCAAGGCTGAGTTTAGATAAGGTGTAGGTTTACAAATGAGCTTGGAAATGCAGACCTAGACATCCACATAGTGTGTTTTAGAGCATATTGTGAATGTATGTTTTCTGTTCCCTGGTCCAGGTAAAAACACTTGCTCTATTTTAAGTTATATGCACAAATGTTGATTGCAATTTGTCTGTCTTCCTAAAACATGATGCCTAACAGAATACTGTGACTCTATGGCAACGCTTTGCTAACAGCACTGTGTTCTGAGTCCAGGTGTAGCTGGGTTGAGGAGGAGGAGCACTGAACTCAGAATGATGAGGCTTAGCTATTCACAGGTTATCTGTTGCCTCTGTAACACATTGCCTCTGGACTTTGCTTAAAGCAACACATGTTTATTACAGTTTCTGAGAGTCAGGGGACCAGTGGCAGCTCAGCTGTTGGTTCTGGCTTGGAGTTCCCCTTGAAGCTACAGTCAAGATGTTAGGTGATGTGGCTGTCATGTGAAGCTTTAACTGAGGTTGGAGGTTCTGAGTTTAACTGGATGAGTCATGTTTGTTGGCCTAGGAGTTTCTAATTCTTGTTTAAAAAAACTTTGGCTTCTCTGTAAGACTAATATGGAGGCTGGCTTCTAATGTGAGTGAACAGTCGTAAACTTTTAGCCTAGGGGTTAAGATGCCTGTGACCCATATTGAAGTGCTTGGGTTTGATTCCCAGCTGTGGCTTCAGATTCCAGCATCCCAGCAGGGCAGACTCTGGGAGGCAATAGTGATGGCTGCTGTAATTGGGTACCTGTCACCCATGTGAAAGATCTAGGTTGAATGCCCCACTCCTGGCCCTAGCTGGCCCCAGTGCTGGCCGATGCCATGCTTGTGGTAGACGTTTGCGGAGTAAAGCTGTAGATGGGAGTGCCCTGTCTCTGAAGTAAATGAAAAGCAGTGAGTGATCAGAGAGAGAGAGAGAGAAAAAGAGAAGGCAGCTAAGATAGAAGATTCAACATTTTTATAACCTAGTTGTGGATGTGGCATAGTATAGTTAAAATACGTTCTGGACAGCCTAAAACATGTGCATTCCAGGCACTGGAAATAACATGTCCAGGTTGGAGGCTGGCAGTCCACACTGTGAATAATCTCTTTGCCCTAAATGGGTGTTTGAACTCACGTGAGTCCCCAGATTCTTGAACTTCGGTTTCCTCATTGTAGCAGGGACATCGGGCTGTTGACAATCACTGAAAGAATAGAGATCTGATTGAAATGATGGGTATGAAGGTATCTTGTAAATAGGAATTTAATTTGTAATGAAGCTCAAGGAGGGACTATATTAATTTCCAGAAATAATGAAAGAAGAAAAGCAAGAGTGAGAGATGCATGGAGAAAAGGAAGGAAACAACAGGTGGAAAACATGTAAACATCTCTCTTAGCTTGAAATGGGAGATTGGGCTTGTTCTTCCCTTTTCATCAGTATATCACAAACTTTATACCTAGGTCTTCAAAAGATACTGAATTCCCTTTGTTAGGATTAAATAATCTATTATAAAACCTGTTTTCAGCCAGGGTAGAGTTGATTAAAATCATTTGAATTTTAAGCAATATCCAGAAATGGTAGCTATAAATAGTCAATACCAAGGGGTGAGCAGTTAGCCTAGAGGTTCCACATATTTTATTCAATTTTTGGGTAGTAGCCCTGGCACCACCCCCAGATCCATCTTCCTGCTAATGCAGGCACTGGGAACAGACCCTGGTAATGACTTATGTGGCTGAGTTCTTGCCAACCACGTAGCAAATCTAGGTTAAATTCTTAGCTCCCACTTCAGCGTGGTCTCATCCTGGAGATTGCAGAAACTTGGGGATTTCCCCCGTGGGTGACATTGTTTTATTCTGTGGCATCCAATCTGTGGCAACATTTTCCTACTTAGAGAATCAAGGTAACCAGCTCCTTCCATTGGCATTTGGTAGCTGGAGACCATTTACTTTGTGAAATGCTATGTAATTGAGTATCATGGATCTGAATGCACAGTGAATGAGGAGGCATCAAAAAACTTATGGAAAAATTTGCTCTAAGTTCCACATTTGCATGCACTGGAGGATGTTCTTCCATGTTATTTACCCAGATTGCCTCTTAGAAACATACATGTTACATTGATACAGTTCTCTGAAGATGCCATTTTGGTCCAACTAAGTATGAATTAATCTGATCTACTCCCCACCTCCCCTGCAATATGTGACTATTATCAGACAGCTACACACATTCAGACATAATTTTTTATGATTTATGATTTATTTAATTTTTACTGGAACTTCAGCTTTACAGAGAAGGAGCAACAGAGAGAAAGATCTTTTATCTGCTGGTTCACTCCCCAGGTGGCTGCAACAACCAGAACTCAAGCTAGGAGCTTCATTCTGAAGCTCCTTCTGGATTTCCCACATCGGTGTAGGGTCTCAAGGCTTTAGGCTTCCTTGACTGCTTTCCCAGGTAGCAGGCAGGGAGTTGGGTGCAAAGTGCAGCAACGAGAACAAGAACTGGTACCATATGGGATTCTGGTGTATGCAGGGTGGGGACCTTGGCCATTAGGCTACTGTGCTGGGTCCAGATTCTGAGAAAATTGTCACATGTTTCTTGCTTCATTACCTACTTAGTCTCTGACTCTATCTGAAATTCATGTCAAGAAAGATTTGAAGATCTTGACATTTGTTACAACAGTCTCTGACGTGAAGGCTTATTTTTTAAAAAGGGTATTTATTTATTTAAAAGACAGAATTATACACACACACACACAGAGAATTTTTCAGACAAGTGATTGTCTCTTCAAATGTACACAAATGGCTGGGGCTGGGCCAGTGTAAAGCTAGGAGTTGAGTTCTCCAGCGGGTGCAAGTTCCCAAGCACTTAGGCTGTCTTGTTTTCTCAGGCTAATTGGCTAATTTCTCAGGCTGCTGCAATGGAGGTGGAGTAGGGACTCAAACCAGTGACCATCTAGGATGCTGGCACCAAAGTCTTACCCACTATGCCATCCAATGAACCCCAAAGCTCTTTTTTTTTTTTGTAAAATTCTGACTTGATCCACTTGAATTTTCAAAACATTAGGTTTAGAATATCCAGCCTCCAGCCGTTCCAAATTGCTCCTCCTCACAGGTCATCTAAAGAGTTAGTAGACATTTCATTATTTCTTCCTTCATACTCAAGGAATCAAATCCAGTTCTGGCAATTCCTGATGATTCTGTCTCCGCAGTTCCTTTCACTCTGAGTCCTTCTCTGTATCCTACTGGTTTGTCCTTCTCTTTTGCCTGTGCATCAGTTTGGTTTCCTGAAGCATTCTGTTTTTTTTCTCTATCTTGAACCATCTTCTGTCACTTTTCTGTAGCATCCAGGATTTGAACTAGTGCTCATGTTGGAGGCTGGCGTCAGAGGCAGCACTTTAACTTGCTATGCCACAGTCTTGGCCCTACTGGCTGTTTTTTATTGTTTACACCAAAGCAGTGTTTCCTGCAAGAACTTTCTTTGATAACGGTCTTGTTGTATAAGGTGCTGTCCAACAGGAGCTGCTGATGGCATGTGACTGTTGAGCGCTTGGAATCTCCCTGGTGAAACAGAGAAGCTTACTTTTCACTTTTAAGTTACATTGAAACAGCTGCATGTGGCCAACAGCTACCATATTGGACAATGTAAAGTACAGCCTTCCCGTTTGACAGTACCCCATTCTTTCCCCCACACATTGGCCATATGTAAAGATCTAATATTCTGATGTAATAGTTTGAAAGTTATCCAACATGAACATAAAAGTACTTGTTCTTTTTTTAAAATTTTTATTTTTCATGATATGGTTCCATAAGCATAGTGATTCTCTCTCATAGTCTTCTCCGTTCCCCGCCCAACCCACACACATTCACACATTATCTCTCCTTAGATTGTTATAATAGTATAGTCCTTCAGGACCAGTCTCAGGTCAGTAATTCTGCTATGTAAGCGAAATACATGTTCTTGTATGATGAACACACGTTCAGATAGTCATATATATGCAGCAACTGCTATGTGTAAAGCATCATGAATGCATTTATAAACAAAAGAGACTATTATAGCTATATTTCTGGGACTTTCTATTGGTTAAGAAAGACAGCATACAATGAATAGTGAACATGGTGAAAGTCAATTGTGTGGCATAAAGGTGATAGAAAAAGGACAAGACGGAGCAGTAGAGGAATCTGGAGTGCTGGTGAGTGTGAGGAGAATATTTAGGCATCCGGCAGAGTAGGTCAGGGCAGGTCTCATGACAAAAGAGTTAAGATTTGGAGAAGATGTGGGAGGAGGCAGGAGGAAAGGCCCCCATGAGCATCGTACTTGGTCAGGAGAAAGCAAGGGATTGTGGAGGGCAGCATGTTGAGAAGGCCGCTGAAGGAGGGGAGAGCAGTGAGAAGGGTAGCGAGGGAGCTAGTGTGTAGCGGCTTCCGCAAGAATTCTAAACGTTTTTGGCTTTTAGGTTGACTGAAGAGGGAGGCTGGTGTCGGGTTTCAAGTTGAATAGAAACCTGGCTGCCTGATTACATTTTTAAAGAGCACTGTACTGTATGATAGTATTGCCCCTAGACAGAGAGTGGTGAGAGGCAAGGCCTGTTAGGAGATTGCCTCTTGGGCAGTTAATGATTGTGTCTCAGACTTGAGTAGTAGTAGCGGAAAGAGTGAGTCCATTTTTTTTGCAGTGTTGGAACACTTGTGGACCTACAACTACATGCATTTCAGAACTTCCTGTGCCAGTCTTCCTCATCATACTCCATCATGTCATAGTTTTCCAAGATGGGCTTGAAAATCTGTGTGAAAAATCCCTGCTTCTCTACATGAAACTTTGCCAGTCCCCTGGGCTGCCAAACATTTGCATTTTTTTTTTGATCAGTTTGGCTATTGTGTAATATTTCCTAAAGGCTTTACTTTACATCTCTCCCACTGGTAATGGAATTAAGTACCTTTCTCATGGTTTTTGTTTATTTGATCACTTTAGACACAAAGTCTTTTTTTTGCACTTTTCTATTTGGTATCACTGTTTTCCCATTGAGTTGTAGGAGTTTGTTATTTTATGCACAAACTTACCTTTGTCAGCTATGTGCATTTTGTATATGTTTTCAGCATAAGCAATTTAACTCTCCATACTGCAGTGCTGGCCCCATCTATTTCATTTTTATAAAGTAGTCTTTTGGGGGGGATAATATATTTTAAATTTTATGTAATAAAATTTATTAGTCTTCCACTTTACGATTAGTTCTCTGTGTTAGTTTTTACATTTAGATCCTCAATCCCCTGGAAATCGGTATTTATGGACAATATGAGAGGGGGGTTGAATTTCCTTTATTTTTTGTTGTTTTCATATGGAGTGCCAATTCTGTGCTGATCTATGTATACAAAAAGATTTCTGATTCTATCTCATTGAGTTGCTTTTTGCTCCATGAGTAAGCTATGTGTTCCAGAAAAGCCTCTTAAAATTGTCCAGTGGAATCATTTGCAAAATCAGAACTTACAGCAATTGAAAACAGACAAATAATAAAAAAAAGGCAGGAGTGCTTAATTTGGTTTATAGAAATGAAAGGCAGGGATGTAGCTTTAAGAACAGATTGGAATTCTCCTGCTGTCAGGACATTGATTTATCTGTATTTCTCCACCGGGTAGGTTAATGGGAATTAGGGTTGCTAACTATTCACGGGCTTTACTTCTCACGGACCAACTACTGGGGCATCTATTTCCATTTATATCCTAAATTTTTATTGACATTTTTTGGGTCAAGTGCCAGTCACCTATGGCAGCTCTGTGCCAATCTACTATATCAGCTTCTGCGGAAACATTTAGCCAGTGAGGGGAAGAAGTGACTTTACATCAAATGCTGGCTATACTGGTGCTAAGGAGAAGTGCCAGGAGTGTCCGTGCCTCTGTACCCCTTTATCCATGTACTCTCTGATGGGGATTTCTGCCCTAGAATGGAATTGTTGCTGAAGCCTACTCAGTTATTCTTCAGAAGGCTGTCATTGATGTTTCCCCTGTTAGGGGCCTAGGAAATGTGTCTTGTAGATTGTGCTGCTTAGAGACATTAAATTATGAAATTCTGTGTTTGTTTCAGTTGTACACTGTGAAACACTCATTCTTATAAAAATAGCACGGCATTGATAAGGCCAAATAAGCTTTAAATTGATAGAATATCATAATGTGTGATACATCTAATCAGCTCTGGGTTAGAATTCCCATAAACTTAAAAAAATATTCATTCTTACTGTAAAGACAGATTTACAGAGAGAAGGAGAGATAAATATTTTTCAGCCACTGTTTCATTCCCCAAATGGTCTCAACAGGTAGAGCTGAGCTGGTGTGAAGAAAGGAACCAGGAGCTTCTTCCGGGTCTGCCATGCGGGTGCAGGGTCCCACGGCTTTGGGCCATATTAGGTTGCTTTCCCAGGCACAAACAGGAGGCTGGAGGGGAAGTGGAGCAGCTGGGACATGAACCTGTGCTCATATTGGATGCTGGCACTTGGAGGTGGAGGATTAGTAATTGAACCTTCACATCGGCCCCTGATTCTCATAAACTTTTAAAGTTGTATTGCACTTTGCATCAATTCCTGGAAAATAATTGGTCGCTATATAAATTTTGTTCTGTTATTATGTATTTCAAACAATAAGATTGACTTATGTATTTCAAACAATAGATCTCTTATTTAAAATTTCTTTTTGAGTTGAGAATGCTTCTAGGTGATTTCAAAGAGAAATGTTCTTAGTGAAGATGGTTGCTCTGACTTTTCTTTCTCACAATGCTTCGCTTTTTGATCCTGTATAAATATAGTCAGGTTTAAGAAAACATATTTGAGGGTTTTTTCCCATCATAGTCATGACTACTCATAACCCTTTTGTTTTTCTAATTTGATTGTATAAATCAATTTTGAATGCAGAGTAACATGTTATGAAGCATGGAATGTTTTAATATGTTTCATTATTTAGAAAAAAAACCCCTGCCTTATTTTGACAAAATGAAGCCTTTTTACAACAAACTGGATTAATTTAGAAAATAAGAAAAAAACAGCTTATAAAGAGAAATGGCATTTTCAGATAGGGTTAATAAAGAATTAAGTATAGCAAACGTATAGCTAGGCTGTTAGGTGCTTCATTTCTAGAGGTTGGATTTACTGCTGAGATTTTACGCCATTTGGTTAACCGATCATTGAAGATTCACTCAGCATGTTTTGAGTGGCTCAGTATAACGTCATAAAGGAGTGAATTGAGCTGGCATCAGGCACTGCTGTTAGAATGCCCTTAGGGATGAGTCCTGTCTCTGCTTCTGATCCCAGTTTGCTGCTGCTGTGTAGCCTTGGAGAATCTCTAGGCCCCAGCTCAGGAACCTGGGTCCCTGCCTCACAGGTAAGAGACCTGCACCCTGAGTTCCCAGGTTCTGGCTTTGCTCAAATCCAGCGCTGGCAGTTGTGAGCATGTGATGAAACCAGTCAGTTGTGACATTTCTATCTGCTTCTCTTTCTATCAGATAAGTCAGTCCATGTTAGGGTCAATAGAGATGTTTTCAGAGTTTGTGGAAGACATGTTTGTTTCCTGTGAGTTACCTCTGTCTTCCTGTCCTGTTTCCCCTTCCCCCTCTCCCATCATCTCCACATTATTCCCCCCTTTGCCACCTCATTGTACTGCAATCTTATTTTTCTTCCTTCTTATTTTAAGTACTTAGGTATTTATACCCTTTTGTGAAGATTGGGGAATCTCCTATTAGATCTAGGCTTTACTCATCTTTTTTGTTATTAAGCATACGTTGCTGCGTATACTGTGTACACTGCTCTTCTAGACACGAATAGACCAGAAAAAAGCACATGTCAGCTGGGAAACAATGAGAAGGTGAGACTGTTATTTAAAAATAGCTCTGTTAGCTGATTTCTCAGATTTATTGGTTTATTTGAAGGACACAATTACAGAGAGAAAGGGGGATGCAAAGATGTTCCATTCACTCCCTGAATGGACTGCAAAGACCAGGGCTGGGCCAGGCTGAACAAGAGCCTGGAATTCCATCCAGGCCTCCAACAGCAGGGACCCACGCTTGTGGGCTGTCTTTCTACCCTGCTATGTGCATCAGCAGGCATCCAGATTGGAAGTGGAGCAGTCAAGACTTGAACTGGTGCCCATATAGGATGTTGATGTTTCAGGCTGTGCTTTAAAACCTACTGAGCCATAGTTCTGGTCCTGGTAAGACTTTTTAAGATGAAAGGGAAGTGTATTTTATTGATTAAGGAAATGCAGGATGTTGGGGGATTCACACCATCTCCTATTATTGTGGAAATAATTTTAATCAAAGCAGCTTTGGTATCGTAGTGCTGTTGCTTAAGTGAAGAAAACTAGAAGCTGAGGAAAGCTAGAAGCTGTGTGTGGAGTTGTTAGAACAACACTGACTGAGCAACGTGAGTGTGCAGCTTCCCACGGTAACTATGGCAGAGGGCACGGTGGCCAGAAGAATGTGTAAGTTTTGTGCTGTTTAGGACAGTTTTCTCATCATGCTTTACATCTGCTTAGTAGAATCCTTGGCATCACAGTAGTAATAAACACTTTGTTAGGTGAATATATCTTAGAGAGATAATGGGTTCAGACACTGGGAATCGTTTTCTGGTTGTTAATGCAAATACTACCATTTTTCTTTTTCTGCAGGACAGTCAGATATAAACTGTAAACTTTTTTTTTGTTGGGGGGAAAATACAAAGTAGATTCTATTTGTTACTTGTGGAAATAGTAAGGGTCATAGTATTGAACAAACATTGATAATTCTGAATAGTTTATAGGATTTAAAATATTTCTCTAATATTGACTGTGTATTCAAAGTAAGCTCTTACTTCACACAGGAGCTTGTACAATTGTTTCTGAGTCTGTAATTTATGGTCGTGCCCTGATCTTTGCTATAGTAATGGTAAAGTCTCTTCCCTCTTCGCCTTCTGGGCTAGTATCTGTGTGGGCACTGGTGGTGAACAGTACAAATGAGGCATACACCCTCTACAAATTAAGAGTCTTCTCAGGTTGTGTTTGAAAAAAGCAATTAGAAATAATTCAGTTGTACACTTGAAAGTGAATGTGATTTTGGTGATAAGAATTTAATGTTTTGTTTTATTAGTAGTAGCTATAGAAACATTGTCTTTATTATTTTTAGCTTTATCAAAGAAGAGTGTTCTACTCCTACATTTTTGCTAGTTTCTATCTGTGTTCTTATATTGGCTGTATCTTTTGTTTATACAGTTTGATGTTTTGCCATATTTAGCGAAATTAAAGGCTTTCCAGGTTTACTCAAACTTAGCATTATCTACCCTTGCCCTCCAAAACCTTATATGATTTCTGCGTGGTTTTGTTTTGTGCTTGTTGTTTAGCAAGCTCATTGACAATAGTGCTGCAATCTGGATTGGAATGGAGATGTTGCTTGTAGCAGAAGCCCAGTTGGCCAGTCTTCAGTGGCAGCATAGGGGTTCCAGGGAGCAGTGGTGGGGTGACCTGCATTCATTCCTTTTACTTTAAATGTGTATGCAAACTATTGCTTATCAGAAGGCTATGCACTGCTCTTTCTGTGATTTGGAATAATGCATTTCTAAATGAAAAGGTTTGGTTCTCTTTTATTTGTACTTAACAGTGTATAATATAACTCCGCAGCCTTATCTAGATGAAAAACAAAAGTGTGTGACTCTTTTTGAAGGGAACAAACTTGGGATACAGTTATCCCTGAAACTCTTACGTATTTTATGGCAATGTCAGGTTTCAGAGTGACAGGATTTCGTATTCATTGATTAACACTTTTTTTCTTGGTTATTTATCATCTGCATTAAATATGCTTTCTCTCTTACCAGTTTTCTTGTGCCTTTATGTGTCTGTGCAGAAAGCCCTGGTTTCTGGTGGGCTGTGGGAGGCCCAGTTGTCTGTCTTGAACAGCTTCATAAGGAGCCCAGCTGTTAGCTGTCAAGGGTTTTCTTTTTGATTAGTCTCAGAAGGCAGGACTGGCAGTGTGCAGCATGTTGGTACAAGATCCCAGCTGTTGGATTGGTGCTCCTGGAGTCCCTGATCATTGAAAGTTGAAGAAAAATTTGACCTTATTATGGCAGTTGTTTCTGTTCATTTGTTTGTTTTGTTTGTTTTGAGGGGCTTGCAGTGCGCGATAAAGAGATGCAGAAGTAAGTTAAATATGCAGCCTTAGTGGAGAGCAAAGTTCTTTTTTAATTTCCAAACTTTTTAACAGCGGACAGATTTTAATATGCAGAGTTCAAAATGTTGTGTTTGACGCAAATGTTAACTTGTGTGGATGTAGATAAATTTTGTTGGCATACTTTTTGGTAAACAGGGTTCGGAATTTTGGCAACATTTACCCATGACTTAGAAAACATTGAGATAAGAAAGCTATTTCTCAGAGGCATACACTGAGAAGTTTTGCAAAATTGAAAGGTTTTGAGGCTGTTTAATTACAAGGAAAACTGCAATAGAAGTAGATTCTACCTAAAAAGGGACTTTGCTTCTTTATGCCTCTTGTCATTCAAGTTCTCTAGGTGACTCCTCTCTGCCAGGATCCTTGAATAGTTTGATAAACTGATCAAATGATGGACTAATAAAATCAAATACTTTAAGGAGTGAAAACATCTCCTTGTACTTCCTTGTGGGAGATTTGCAGACTAGAACTCACGTACTTGCATACATTTATATTTAAGAAATGTAGCTTATTTAAAACAGGAGCGGGATGCTTGGTTGGGACTGAGTCATTACCCAGTTAAAAATAACCTTTCCAGGTCATGTCGTTTTGTTTGCCGCAGTGAAATAAGTTTATTTCAGCAGAATGAAGCCATTATTAGCTTGGCAGAGTCCACTTGTCAGAACTTTATGGAGCAGAACACCGTTTGGCTGGGAAATTCAATAAATACTGTAATGTGAGAGGAGTTTAACTCCAAGGGCTGAAGGGGTAAAGAGTGGGGGATTTGTTGCTAATTCATTGTTTTACAGCTCCAATAAGAAAGCATTAGGATATATGATGAATTATCGTTAGAGGTCAGGCGCACAAACCTTCTGTGAATTGCGAAGGCCACTGGACGTGTGAGTGAAATAAAAACTTTAAGGTGTATTAGGATGTATGGTGCTGATGGGGTAATATAAATATTGAAGTGTCTGGACTCTCAAGTCTTTTCTTTTTCTTTTCTTTCTTTTTTTTTTTTTTGGAGGGCAGTATGTCTTCTTTACCCTTTCTTATGCACTATCTGGGAATGTCTAGGGGGATAAAATACAGTTGAAAATTCTACAACAATATAATCCACTCATCAGGCCAGTCCTGCAATATTAAAATGGAATGGAGCCGTTTGTCATCTTAACAGTGGAAGGAACCAAACCAGTGGCCACTGTCAGGGGACGAGCCTTCACCTTGAGGCAGTGTGCTAGAATGACTCTGGCGTGTTGAGAATACATTCCAACTTTTATTTCCGTTCCACCTTAGCAAGCCTCAGTTTCCTTATCTGTTATACAATGCAGAGGTCTAGTACTTATGCCATATATTCACGTGGGGACAAATGAAGAGCAAACATAAAGCTTTAGCACAGCATCCAGCACATAAAAAATAAACAGTAACAAGTTATGCAATTGAGTTTTAGTCAAAAACACTGGCAAACTTTAAATATCTAGAAAAAGACTAACACTGGGAGGATTCCTTAACTTTGTGGGAAATAAATAATAATATAAAATAACCCACCTTAGTAAATACTCTGTACCATTTATGCTGTTACACATTCACTTCCAAAGATTTGTGTATTTGAAAGACAGATGTCCATTGGCTGCTCCGCTCCTCAGATGGCCGCAGAAGCCAGATATGGCACAGGCTGAAGACAAGAGGCAGCGCTTCTTCCAGGTTTCCCCCATGGTTGGTAGGCTCAAGTACTTGGGCCATCTTCCACTGCCTTCCAGGTGTGTTAGCAGGAAGCTGGAGCGAAAGCAGAATAGGCAGGATTTGAATGGATACTTCAGTATATGATCCTGGCTTCTCAAATAGTGGCTTAACATGCTTTGCCATAATGCTGGCCCTTTACCCCTTGTCACTTATGAATGATAGTTAACAAATTCACTTTATTCTTTGATATTGTGTTCTGATTTTAAGATGGACTTTTTAGGAACATCTTTTGTTAAAATTATGTACTTTATTTTCTTTAAAATTTTATGTATGTATGTATGCATATATGTTGGTATTTAAAAGGCAGGGAGAGAGCAAAAGGTTATCAGAGACAGACGTATCTTTCACCTTCTGCCTCACTCCAGAAATAACTCCATCTGGGTTTCTGCTGTGAGTGGCAGGGACTCAAGTGCCTGAACCAATGAGAGCCATACATTGGCAGGAAGGTTGAATCAAAAGTGCCACCAAATTTCAAACTCATGTTTTCTGATTTGGGCTGAATGTGTCTCACCTGGCATCTTAACTGCTCTACCAAACTTTTGCCCTCACATCTGTTATTTTTGTGGGTTGTTTAATGTGCTGGTACTGTTGGTCTGCTGTAACTTGCTTGATCCTGTGGTTGTTTGTTGGTCTTAAGACTGGAATTAGATTTTGGAGATGAATACATTTAATTAGAAGTGTGAAGGTGTACAAGGCTTGAAGAACCAACTTAGTAGGAGGTAAACTTTTACTGGTCACCTGTTTGGAATTTGTGTTTTGACTCCTCCGACTACTGAATTTTGTTAAAGAGGAAATGTAGAACACCTCTTTTCATGGGCCATTGTCTCAACACTGAGGTAGGCTGAAGATGCTCTTCATATTTATCCTTGAAAAGGGTTTATTGGATCAGTTAATAATTCAGGTTTGAGGATAGTGTCCGTTAGACAGGAGGAATACATTTAGGACATCTATTGTACAACATATGGTTATAGTAACTAACAATAGATCCTTTAAATGAAAATTACTGAAAGAGAATATTTATATGTTCTCACCATAAAAAGTCTGAGTCAGTAGATATGTTATTTTCCTTGATTTAGCAATTTAACATATATACATGTATCAAATCATACTATAAAACAATTCTTTCAGTTAAAAAGAAAAAAATTGAGGATGTTCACTGCAAATAGTATGTTTTTTAACCAACTTAGTGGAATGTCTCATGACCTGACTGATGATTGGATCCACTTTTTTGGATCTGATAGGCACAGGGTGAAGGTATAACAACTTTTGTCCTTGTCAGAAGTTGTTAGAGCACGGCACACACTAACCCTCTTTCGGACTTGGGTGCACGGCCCAGTGTGTTAGCTTGCGCCGTTTGCTCAACAGCCTGACCTTCCCACATCCCCTGCACAGTCTGATTAAGATTCGGAGAGCTTTGGAATTCATTTAATTAAGTCACTGCCCTGGAGTCCATTATTGCAAAATATTAGCATAGTGCTCTATATGACCTTTAAAAGTTTAGAAAATGATAGCAAAAATACAGAGTTTGACTATTTCTTAATTTTACTGCTTTGTATAATACCTCTTTTTTCTCTCCTGCTGTTTTCCAATGCTAATTAGTTGTACTCTGAGTTTAAAAACCTGCCTTCTGCTGATGGTAAATATTTTGACATATCTCTTCCTCAGCCAGGATGCAGAACTCCTGACCACGTCTCTCTTCTATCGCTTAATACCTTTATCTCCTACGGGTATTTTCTTTGGAGCTGATAATTTCTAAATCATATGGATTAAAAGAGACACCTCACAGCAGGCTTCAGAGACAGCCTTTAAGCTTGCTGGAGAAATCGCCAAAGTCAATTAAAGAGCAGCCCCCTTCACCCCTAAAAGTCTTTAAACAAACAGTGCATCTTGACAGCTGATTGCCAGCTGCTGGCAATAACTTGTATTTCCTGCACTGTTCTTCTATCGGAAGGTGTACTAACTCAAAGCGTCTTGCTCTGCCTTACACTCAGGGATTGCATGTGGAAATCAGAGCTCACCGACCCTCCACCCCAGCCCGATCCACAATTGAATTTTACTTGTAATTACAGGTGAACTGAAGAGAAGATTTCTTGAGACTCCAGCGGCTCCCATGGGCATTTTCTCTTTTTACAGGAGCTTCTTAATTTATACTAACAGTATCTGACAGCTGCTGATCAATAGCCCGTCTGTGATGTGCAGAAGCAAGTACTGAAGATATTGTAAAGCACACAGAGCTCAGCAAGCATCCTCCTCCCAGCTAGCTGTGGGAGCATCTGTAAACTTAGGTTACGGAGGGGAGGGTCTACTGGAGATTATTTTCTTTATCTCAGGCTCTTTGGGAATTTAGTGTTTGTTGGCCTTATGCGTCATGCACATAGGGTAGTTTGTGTTTCCTTAAGCAGACCTTGCCCAGAGAGTTCCAGTATTTCATTCTGAGGATGGAACCCATTTCAAAACCTAAGGTGCCCACCTGGTTTTGGGATTACTTTCCATACATCACGAAGAAAATGAAAGCACCTTAGAATTTCTCCAGAATTCTCCCAGTGTTGCAAAAATCAATTCTTTAAGTCCAAGCAGTGTGTTAGCTCATCTGAAACCACATCAGAAGCTACTGAATAGATTACAAATGCACATCTTGCAACACATGTTCAAATTCTTTGCTATCTTTTCTGAGTGCCTGGCATAGTACTGAGCGCAGGATTTGTATTCAGGGTGTTCATAAAGGTTGTGGAAGATGTATATTATGAGAAACTTATGCGTGGATTTCAGCTTTGCACCAAAATAGACATTTATTCAATTTTGTTTTTCTGTGCATATTTTGAAGTTGCCTTGTGCTTCAGGAATATTTTTGTATGTTTGCACCTTTCTCTTAAGGGAAGAGGAATGGCTTTGTAGCTGTCTGTAAAGTTACCAAATGAGATGCTCTTGAATAGATGGTTTAATCTTGTGTGGGAGAATAATTCTCTAGAATGTTTCCTGAATACTAGGTATTATACATTATAATTTTATATTGACAATTATGCTCTATCTGGTGAATTCAGAGCAGTTTCATTTCCATTTATTTGGATGGTGCTATTCTTAGTTTTTCCCCAGAAGGGAGATATTCTACAGATATGCACAGAACTGGAAGCTAAGGGCTTTGGAAGGCTTAACACTTTGACTTCCTCCTGTTAGGCTTTTGGTGTTCTATCGTGAAGCAGAATTTAAAGAATGTTATGGCTAATTATTATTAATATTCAGTTCAACTGATGACTACAGCTAATTGAAATCCGACAAATTTAGATAAATGGCAGCTCTTGTTGATCAAACTTGCTGTCCAAGAAGTATCCTTAAGACAAAAAAATCATCAACATAATGTGTGAGCGAGTATGCCTTCTTGGGCACTGCTGACTGTGGCAGCCACAAAACCCCATGATTCGACTGAGTCTGTGGAACGCCAGCCTGAGGCACAGGAGCTTGTTTACTGTACTGATTAAAGGGAAAGCTTGGAAAGACTGAGGAGAGAGTGGCATGTCTGGCTGTGTGTGTGTGTGTGTGTGTGTGTGTGTGTGTGTGTGTGTGTGTGAGAGAGAGAGAGAACACTCACCTGTGTTGTTGTAGATTTAATACATTTGGATTGTGAATGATAGCTTTGTATTATTCCATGCCATCTTGGGGATAAAATGGAGAAGCAAGCTGCCCTGGGTCCCTCCCTGACGCGCTCAGTTCTTTCACTCACTGCTTGTCATCATTTTATCTTTCCTGGAGACTGTGAGGTTGGACCAGCTGAGAAGTGTCTGACAGGTGTGTTAATACCCAAAGGAAGTGTTGAGAAAGACCTGCAGTTGTTTTGTTTAATAATGGGAGAAAAAAAAAGGAAGAATGAATCAAATAATCTCGTTATTTATTTTGATTAAACCTTTAAGTAGATTGTCGTGACTTAAACTATCTGTGTCTGATCTGTCTTCTATTTTTTCGTGAAATTGGGGCACTTTGCCTTTCCACCAGAGTGGAAGGGTCTGGCTCTCCTATTATCCCAAGATTTCACTAATATTCTTCTTGGCTTTTACTGTTTCAAGTGTGTGAGTTTAGAAAGAAGGTACAAGAAAGAGCCGTGCTGTTGGTTTTTAACTTACTACAGAGAAGTGGTGTTCTTGGTGGTGGTAGTAACAAAATAGGTTTTAACATGTGCCATACAGATTAGTAAGTTCCTTACATATGTTACCTGAGTTGTCAACTGAGCTAACCTGTGAATGTGTTGTCTCCTCGGTATGTGATAAACCTAAGGTTGAAGAGGATGAATGTTGTACCCCAGGACTGAGAGTGTTGGAAACCCAGGCTAGCTCAGTCTGTGTCCCATGGCCTCCCAGATGTGATATCACCAGTCTTTTTAAGAATACGCTGTCCTTCTGTTTTTAGTGGAAAGGACTCCAAAAAAAAAAAAAAAAACCCTCAAATAAACAATGGGACAAGGTGGTTTGAGGTACTAACCGAGATTTTCAGTGACAAAGCAGAGTTTGCTCTGTGGAATGGGAAATCAGGGCACAGGGATATAGTGCAATTGTGAGAGCAAGCAGTGATTACAGATATTGCAGCATGGAACTAGCTTCACTGTTGTGCAGACTTGGCTGGTGCTCCATTGTCCAAAGTGAGAACTTCTCAGAAGTCAGAAGAGACTGAACTTTCTGAAATCCAAGATAGTCATCAGGTCAGACATGGGACTTGAAGGCTAAGATCATGGAAGAAGAGAGGAATTTTGGCGTCTTATAAATATACTAAAAAGGTGAATCATCTCAAACATTAAGAAGGAAAAAGCTTTTATTAATTTTAGCATGTTATCTCTAAGATGTTGCAAATTGTACCTTAACTTGTGTTGTCTAACTACCAGCTGTCAAGCTGGCTAAACATTAAAGCATTTGCATGCATATCCATTTGTCCATATAAATGCATATCCATTTGTCCATATAAATGTATATTTGTGTATATGTATATATGTATGTATATGATGAATATAAACACACACGTATGGATATATATGTACGCACACATATATCTCTCTATATAGTAAATGTAAACAAAAGTGTCTGAACAACAGAAGGCAGCACAAACCATTCAGGGAAAAGTTCAGTGTGTTGCCATTACCACAGGGAAAGAATAGTTTTGAATGTAAGCACCCCTATCTTCATTGAGTTCCAAGGAGGCAAATAACCAAATCTGAACATTGTCTTTTACTTTGAAAGCATTGCTTGGAAAATATCTTAGGATGGGCCCCAAAATGTTGTTCTTTGATTGTACTGGAGATGTATTTTTCATGAAGATTTTTTTTTTCTCATTTTAATTGAATGGGAGAGAAGGAATGATAATCCATCTTCTGCTTTATTTCAAAAATGACTTTTAAGAGCAAGTGCTGGGCCTGGTTGAAGCCAGGGGCCCAGAATTCCACCCAGGGCCTCCCATAGATGGTGGGGACCCTTTGATCCATCGTTTAGGACTCTGGCAGGAAGATGGTTTGGAAACCAAAGGGTGAGGGTGCAGCCTAGAACTCTGCCATGGGTTCTTGGCATCCCAAGAGTGACTTTAGTGCCTTGTATGCCAAATGCCTATCCCAAGGATACGTTCCCCGGTTTATTATGGGAGCTGTTTTAATGACATAAGTTATATACCATACTTGAATCCAGTAATTAAACTTTGTTCACAAATGGGCCTGCTTTGTTGTATGGCAGGTAAAATCACCACCTGCTATGCTGAAATCCCATATGGTGTGCTCCATTGTTAATGGCCCCAATACTTGGGACCCTGCATTCATATGGGAGAGTGAAGACACTCATGGCTTTGCTCTGGCTAAGCACTGGCTGGCCATGGTATCCATCTGGGGAATGAACCAGTGAATGGAAGATTTCTCTTTCTCTTGTTCTCACTTCTCTCTCTCTCTCTCTCTCTCTCTCTCTTTCTCTCTCTGTATGTATGTGTCTGTTTCTCCCTCTCTGCTACTCTTTCAAATGAATGAATAGGTAAATAAATCTTTTTAAAAAAACTTATCTCCCAAAGGATCTTACCATCTGTAAAATAGATATGAGATGCCTAAGCCAACAATTGTAGTGAAATGTAATGTGTGACTATTTGTCTTTTATCTTCTGTCTTTACAGCACTGCTATTTATAGGTGTATCAATTAATTAAGATTGCAAAGTGTTGTGTTGACATCAATAAATTAATATGCAGCTTTTTAAACAGGGAAATGCATTTTATTCAGAACAGTTTAAGGTGTATTAAAATTACGGTTTCTGGACTCCTTCCTGAATTATGGCATTTCTTGCATCAGAAACAAAATCAAGAAAACTATTTTTCTTCACACATTTGAGGGAGGAAACATGTCAAGTATTTGCAAGGTTATGTAAACTATCTCGCTGTTAATTACTACTCATCTGCACTGAAGTCATTTCCGCTTTAATTATTGTTTCCTTCCCAGAAGAAGCTATGAAGGAGGACAAATGTGTTAATTTGTTAGCCAGCAGGGCAAATACCTCTTTTTAAATCTTGTTATTAAATATACTAATTTAACAAGCAAGTTTGCATAATAATTTACAGGATGGGATTTATTTTCTAAATATCATGCGAACAATTTAGACACATTTCTAAGTGCAAGCATTTCCTTTTATCTTTCTGCATTAAGGATCATGTATATTGTTGCTAGAATAATTTCATAGAGTAGCTTGGTTCGTCATTGCCATTGATACTTTTTTGCTAAATGCCATTTTTTTCTGTTGTATTTCCCTTGATTTTGGCACTGTCCTATTTTAGACATAGCATACTAAACTTCAATATCATATGATGTTGCATGGTTCAGTCTCACTGTTTTATTATCTTAGAGTCAACATTTGGTACTTCCTGTGTTCCATCCTGAGTCCTGCAATTCTGCTATTGAATAAAGAAAATTCTATGATGTTCTTCATGAGCATGTGCTGTAGTCTGTTTTTAAAAAACTAAAACCAAACAAAAATATCCCAACATCAGATCTTCACTTATTTTGGCTTTATGTTGTATTTTTTTTTAACATATTCAACATTTTCTAATTCATACTGCGTGCTATTTAACCTTCTCCTGGGATGTGGAAATTACCCAGCCTATAGGAAAGCCTTAATTTTTTTTTTTTAGTTTTTTTTTCACTAGTATAATCCTTAACTTCTAGAAATCACTGAATCTTAGAAATTAGTGATGTATAATTGAGATAATAAGGCATGCCCTTTTGAATGTTCCACTCTTAATGCAAAGCATTTCTGTATTTCACTCCTTTTACGTGTGGCATCCTACCTCATAGTCCTTTCCAAAGATGTGGTTCCCGGTATGTTTTGTGTAGGGGTTTTAAAATTGTTTGTGCTTCTTACTTTCACAGTCCGCAGGTGAGGACTATCTCTGTGTCCCCACTCCTACTGCCTCAGGAAGCCTGAGAGCTAAGAAAGAATTTTAATTAAACATTGCCCAAGGCCTTTATTCTTGCTGAGACTGTAAACAAACATAAACACCATAAAAAAGACTTCCCTTAAGTGTTGCTTTTAGAATTGTGCCTAAGCTTCGGCTGTTGATTTAACCAGTATTAAACACCTCTGCCCAGCTGTGTACTTAAAATACTAAGAAAATCGGTTCTTTCTCAGGGAATGTTCTATTTTCTGCTTTACTTGGGGGTCTCACAACTCCTAGCAACAAATGGAGACTTTTGGATTATCGTTTGACTATGGCTCACTATCAAAGATTGCTGTTCTCCCCACTCCTAATTCCCTCTTTTGATTCTCTGTATTTCCAATGAATAATATGCCACTGTATCATGAAATCTCTTTGCAGTCAATAGCCAGGTTATTCACCTTAAATGCGCCTTCTGTCTCTAAAACAGCTTTGCATATGCATTTGAGTGCACAAGCATTGTGTTGCATTTCTTTTAATTTATAGAAGGAACTACGTGTAGTTTCTAAGGCTTTCTGCAGTTTCTTCTGCTTTATCGTGCTGACTCTTTCCTGTTTTGTCTCGTTTTCTCGCAGTGTGAAGGCATAGTTGTTCCTTGGTTTAGCTTTTTCTATGCAGTTCTTTCATCATATGTTTGTCAGATTTTCAATAGTGGACCCGGTTGATAAAGGTATGTGCCCTAAAAAAAGCAAGCTGCAATTAGTTAAAATATATTTATTTCATATACCTCAATTTTTGACATTTTGTTATTCCCGTATTGAAAGTGATGAAACTTGTGTGTCTGGAGAGCTCATCTAAATTGTAGAAATGAATGTCTAAATAGTCCTGGTAGTCAGTAATGGACCCCTGATGGGATTGATTAATTATGCTTTGTATAGGTTTGGAGAGGCTGGAGGAGGCAGGCAGAAGCAAATATAGGAAAGCGTCACACTTTACATTGAATTTGATTGTTCACAGGTGCCTCGGACTTTCTCACCTTCCAAGACAGAGGTGTGAGGGGTATAGGTAAAGCAAACAGCATGTGCAAGAGTTATCAAAAAAAAAAAAAAAACAAAACACTGTATTTGAAATTGGGATTATTTTATTTTGAATTCTGGTTGCTGTGAGTGACAATGTCATGGGTTGGTTGGGACTGGATGTCATCAAATAATTACGTCCAGCTTCTTGTCTGGCACAGCGAAGAATTTAACGATGAGATGTAGATAAAGGCAAAGCAGAGGAACAAGATTTGTTTACCTGCAAAGGGAAAGCGCTCAGACCAGATACAGTGCATCTGGAAGGAGAGGGAGAGCTACATTCATAGGTTTGGGGGTCATTCACTAGCGTCAGCTAAAGGCTTAGGTGCTGGTGTCTAGGCTGGAGGGCAGAGTTCAGGGTGGGATTTGAGTGTCACCCATTTCCGTACCACCACCCCCCCTTTTTTTTTTTGAAATCTGGAATGCATCATGGCATCAGCTGCAAGATGAGAGTAGAGATGTCAGCTAAAGCTTATTAAAGGGATGCAGGTAGTAGCCGTGTTGGTTATTTTTTCCTCATGTCAGTTTGGAGTGGAACCATGTGGTTTTCCTGGGCCGCGAAAGGGCTGTTGGTTGGGGCAAGTGAGCCTGCTGGAGGGCACTGATGACCTCACATCCTCCTTGCTGGCCGTCTCCCTGTCTATATCAAGAGATAATTAGTGGGAGAAGTGGACAAAGTTTAAATTATGAAATCAGCTTCTAAAGTGAAAGAAAAGAGCTTGAAAATTTTAATGCTGAAAATCCAGTGATGTTTAAGCTGCGGATGGGCATGATCAGATTAAAATTGTGCAAAGATAATTCTGAATTCAACTTTGGGCCATTGAAATAAGGGGCGGATTTATCTTTCTGCCTGAAGAACAGGTTGTGTGAAACAAGCAAAATCCATGACAGAATGGTCCTTAAGACGGTGGTCGTCAAGTAATCTCAAGTGCCCTCAGAGTGGTGAAGGATCAGCGCTTTGAGTCCTTTGATTGATTTACCTGGTGAGAAAGTTTCCTTTAAGTCCTTTGATTGATCTACCCGTGAGTAAGTTTCTTAGGTGTAATGTAGTGAAAGAAAACCCAGTGGATCCTGGAAGGTGCTCTGATTTAGGAAGATGGGGCTTACATCTGGGGAGTGTAAGGAAGGAAGATTTTCCAGGACTTAGTTCCAACAATGAAGCAGTTATGGACAGACAGTGGAGGTTAACAGAAGCTCACCATCAGCCATCCATGGGGCGCATGTGCATGTGAAGACATGACCCAAGGCTGAGGGAAGAACCAATCAGAGCACTGAAGGAAACTGAACCCTGGAGAGGGCTCAGGGCTGCCGATAGTGCTGTGTCCACTACTCACAGAGGATCCAGCAGTTGCCCAGTAGTAAAAAGAGAGATTCAGCCTGAACACTGAAGCTGCCTCTATGAACAGATCTAAGGGATGAAAATGTGTTCAGGAATCTTAACCCTGACCCAGAATAAAAACCAAGAATATTTTTAATTACATTTTTAATTTGTGTCATAGTCAAAGGCTTAATGCTCCACTAAGTAAAGAGTTTAACAAGCAGAAAGACCAAGAGTATTCATAGGAATACAAAAATATCTAGTAACCTTCAATTAAAATGAACTATCTATGTCCAATAAAAAGTTGCCAAGCATAAAGAAAAGCAGAAAAGTAATGCCCTTAATGATCAGACAGAAGTCAGTCAATTGAAGCAGACTCAGAATTGGAAATGACACAATTAGTTGATAAGGGTATTAAAAGAAATATTAACCTTTCTTTTATGTTCAGGACAAAGTAAGTGGTGGCAAATTTCAAAAGAAAAAAGAAATGATTCTAGGTTGGCCCTCTTGGGATGACAACTGTAACATCTAAGATGAAACACTGGATGAAAGTAAAAGTTGACAAGAGATTACCAAAAAAAAAAAAAAAAAAGAACTGAAAACTATAAACTGAAAAGAAATTGTAGGGAAAAAGGAGTGAGAGAATTCTGTCCACAAATCTTGTATGCTATTTGTCCTAGGAAGGAATAAAAAGTAATATAAACACAGTCTGATACTTGCTTATTTTGGTAGACTGAGATCTTAATGTTCTGAATGAGGTTCTGTGGGTTAGACTGCTGTATGAGGTGGCGTTGGGAAGTGGCTGTGCCTGAACTGGCGTGTCCTAGCCATGTACAGACCCCAACGTGGCTGCTAGGTTTATCATCTAAATCAAAAGTTGACTATCTGTTACTGAAGGTGCATGCATGTGCTTACACCATTTGAGGACACTGTTCCCTTCTGGTTAGGCCCTAGGTATTCTTTTCTTCCTTTTGGATTTGGAAACTCTGTGTCACTTTCTTTCATTCATAAAGCAAACACTTCACCTGTTTCCCCAATTCACACATCTCCAGTGACAGATCAGGGATAAGATTTACAATGAAAATTTATGAAGTCTTTAGCTCTTACTGAATATGTAAAGTCTGTGCATTACTGACTTGTCATCTTTTACGTGTGGGAAAAAGATAAATTGCATGTTTCATTAAGGCAGTGAAGGCACTCCTGGTAGCTATATTACAGAATAAAATGCTGTACTTGATTCTAAATTCTAAAAAGTGTAAAAACAGAGTGATGTTAAATATAGACTTTAATATTGTATTTGTAGATTTGCATTTGTTTTTGTTCTATAGTAAGAATACAACTGTGCATATAACTAAGAAAATGTTTATGAAAGATTCTAAAAAATCAAGGTTTTAGTCAAAACAGAAGTAATTTTAAAGACTATAGAAAATTATCAAAGTATATAATGAAAATGTTAAGGTGTTCAGAATTCTATTGTGCTTCGCCTTTCAATTGAGTTTATATACACACACATACATAATAGATACATTTCCTATTAAAGATTTATTTATGTTACTTGAAAGAGTTACAGAGACAGAAGGAGAGGGAGAAACAGAATGATCTTCCATCTGTTGATTCACTACCCAAATGACTGACACACCCCATGGTGGACCAGTCCAAAGCAGGGAACCAGGAGCATTTTCCTGGTCTCCCCTGTGGGTCCAGGGGCCCAAGGAGTTCGGCCATCCTCCACTGCTTCCCAGGCCATTGGCAGGGAGCTGGATCAGGTTGGACAAGCTGGAACATGAAGCTGTAACCATATGGGACCCTGGTGTTTCAGGTAGAGAAGTAGCCTGTAATTTCATAGCCTGCTGTGTGGTGGCCCTGAGTTTACATATTTTAAGAATTTATATATTTTAAGCTTTTAATTTTCCCCACTGGATTATGAACAATCTTAAGGGAAAACTACATCAGAATAACTAGTGGAACTCTTATTATTTAAAAGGTATAATAAGAAGTGTTAGCCAGCTATCAAATTGATCTATTTTATGAATATCCTGAGTTTGGTCCAAACTGTGAAGTTTCCACTTAGGAAAGGATTGAATATACTACTGCGTAACAATAACTAAGGTTTTTATATTCTATATTTTAGAGAGATCATACCTTACTATAGGGAAATGCAGTGCTCATTCTTTTAAACATTTTCTCATATTCTTTTAATTATTTTTCTGTGGGTTGAAATACACAATTGATGTTCTTTCTCTTGGTACATTATCCTGCCAGATTGAGAGGTGTTTGGAAATACATTGATTTTATTCATATGTAGTTTAGGACATTATTATTCTGCAAGTTCTTTTTTTTTTTAATTTCAGTGTTTATTTCATAGCTCTTTGAATATTCACCAGCTTGCCATTCATGAGTCTTTGACTAGAGGTGGAAGATAGGAGTCAGATTTCTACATATTGTTTCTCACAATGAAAATGTACACATATATACACATAGATATGTATATATTGGTTTGAATAATTTGAAAGAGGAAAGCTCCCATTTTACATCAAGAAAAAGAAAACAGCGACTTTTGTAATAGGTAGGAAGTTGTTGAAGAAAATGATTCCTTCTTGTGTCAACATTCACTTTCACACCAAGTGCAACTTTGCAGAAGACAGCCTGGCTCATTACAGTGAGTGTACAGATGAGTAATGGGAGGGGGTTGAAAGACATCTTTTTTTTAACCTCACACATTAGGTATTTGGCAGTTTTCCACCACTTTTGAAAAGAAGGGAAATCCACCTACACCACTACAAGTGCCTTTATTGTTGACTGCCAAGGCCAGAGAGTGTACCCTGAGGATGTTCAATAAATATTGATTGATGATGCTCTTTATCCAAAACACTCTCAGGTTAAAACTCAAGAGTGAGTGCTTAACATTCTCATCCAGCTGTAATTACGCTTTTGCGATTTCCATTAAATTCTCAGTACTACTGTGTACAACACTGCACCATTGTGAGGAATCTTAATAAAGATATATAAATAGTGCATGAGTAAATACAGTAATTGTGAATGAGGCCAAATAAATATCACACACAGATGTTTCCCAGTACAACGGCTAGTAAACATTATAATGTAATCCATTTGTCATATTAATTTTCTTGAAGCATAAACATGTTTTGGTTGTTACATTGTGTCTTTGATTCAGAAATTATTCATGAAAATTGGTGTTAAGCTAATATCAATAATTAGACCAACCTCTCTCCTGTGCCGAGTGCTGTGTGCCCAGACACCCTTGATACAGCATTGTCCATGTTGGTAATGGCTTAAGACCCTGGTCAGTGCCTTGCACAGCCTCTCTCAGCTCATCTGTTCTGAGCATCAGTTTACTGATGATGCGAAAGAAGGACTAGATTACTTCATCTGTGGTATCCCTTCCAGAGTGTAAAGTCTATGCATATTTCAACTAGTTTTCTTTCAGTGAGTGGTTTTAGACTATATCTTCATGTCATCCTGAGCAGGGGACAATTTATTAAGAAAGCATCCGTGACACAGTTGTCTAATGTAATGTTGACTAAATAAAAAGTGCAGTTAATTATTTTTTAAACTTTTTTGACGGATTATCATCTGGTAGCTGAAGTTTCCTTTTTAGATGATTTATTTCTGTATGAGACAAAAGATGGAGTGGAGAGAGAGAGGGAGAAAGAGAATGGAAGAGAGAGAGAACAACTCTGATTTACTTGCTCACGACCCAAGTCATGGGCTAAGGCAAGCTAAAGCTGTGAACCACAGACTCAGTTTCTCACGTTGGCAGTTAAATGTGATCCATTACCTTCTGCCTCCCAGGATGAGCATTTGCAGGAAGGTGGAATCAGAACTTGAGTCAGGTATTGAGCCTGGAAAATTTGATGGTGGGATGTGGGCATTCTAACTGATGATGTCTTAACTGCTACCACAGTACATGCCTACTTCAATGTAACAAGTTTTAATGACTTTTAAATATGCAAACATTAGTAGCTATCTTTGTTTCCTCCAGTCACTAAAGCTATTTGAGAAATATGTGAAATATATTTTCTGAGTTTTAATTTGTAGTGGTAATATTAATTTATTGTAAAAATCCGTTTTAAATTATTGAGGCGTGGGCCTGGTGTGGTGGCATAGCTGCTAAAGTCTTTGCCTTGAACACGCTGGGATCCCATATGGGCACCGTTTCTAATGTCGGTGGCCCCGCTTCCCATCCAGCTCCCTGCTTGTGGCCTGGGAAAGCAGTCAAGGACGGCCCAAAGCCTTGGGAACCTGCACCCGCGTGAGAGACCTGGATAGAGGAAGTTGATGGCTTCTGGCTTCGGATTGACACAGCACCAGCCTTTGTGGTCACTTGGGGAGTGAATCATCGGACGGAAGATCTTCCTCTGTCTCTCCTCCTCTCTGTATTTTTGATTTTGCAATATAAATAAAATAAAAAAAAAATTAGAGGGAGTGAGGAGAGAGACACCATCGTTAGCTGAATGCTTATATTCCTGAAGCAGCCATGGCTAAGGAAGAAACCAGGAGTGTAGACCGAAGTACTCGAGAATTGCTTGCTACCTGCCAGGGTTTTGATTAGGAGGAGGCTGGAGTCAGGGGCAGATGGGGTAGAGAAGAGTCAGGGGAGGAATGGTGAGAGAAACCCGGAAGTCATGATTTTTATATAATTTTATTTTGGACATGTCGTTCTATCACCTCACATGTGTTTGCCAGAACAATCATTGAGTCTGGCTCACTGTCAAGGGGGTAGAAACCAGGCTCCACTGCTTTTGATTGGAGGAATAGCTTCAAAAACACCACGTGGGTGTTTAAACCCTATTTATCACTTAATATGTCAAAACTGATCATTCTAACTATGCACCCATTTTATTTTACTTACTAATCCTCTCAAGAAGCCACATATAATTTAACATAAAAACACATCTAACATGAGTTTCTAAAATGTATTTGGAAGCATAAAAACACCTGAGAGGCTGCCTGTTTTAAATAAAGCAGATGATATTTGCAGTTAAAATTTAAGCCTCCGGAACCTCATGCCCAGGTATGAGATGCGTTAAGTGGTTATGTATGGATCAGTTCATCATGTGAGCTCCATGAAAAGCTCGTTACTTGTAGGGTGCCACGATAGTCTGTATACTTAGTGTGAGACCCCTGATCCCTAAAAATCTTAATGCCTAAATCCAGATGTTTTCAATCTCTAAACTGCCAGGGTGTTACTGGGAACATAAGGTAAATGCCTTGGAGCACAACAGTAATGCGTTTTTAATGAAGAGGACTTTCTGTGTTGCTGAGATCAGAATCAAGCGTTTTGCTCTCTTGCAATCGCCTTTTCATACCACCATTTGTAATGAAGCATATGGCCCACATCACAGTGAAATATGCAGAGTAGGAAAAAGAAAGAACACACTCCCCATGTGTCATGTCAAATGCAGGGCCATGTGTATGGCAACCAACAGGACCAAGACTCAGTTAGAGCACAGGGTGTCCTTAATTTATTTTAAATAGTGCAAATGATCTCATACTCTCTTCATTTTTGTTACTTGTATTTAATTAATATGAAGCTTTCCCCCCAGTAATTTCTAATGAACCCTTGGAACTGATATTCAGAAATCATTAGCTTTCTGGAAGCAAGTCATCAGCACACAGTATTCTAGATTTGAATCGACCGCAGTCAGTGCAGAGAAGGTCTGTAGAGAGGAAAATGTGTGTTGTGGCTTTTTATGAATTGCCTTTTTGGCCGTGATCTCATTGCTCAGTGGGACATTTGATATGAGGATGGTAACTTATGAACATCTCCCTCTGGGGAAAAATGTGTGCCTGCAAGCGGTAAAATCTGAAAACAAATTGTGAACCATTTTAGGGGGAACATTTCTCTAGTTCTGCCATCCTTTCCCTGTTTCTCCTAGCAAAAGTAGCATTTATAATAATGCATTATTATGTTGTACAAGCATTGTCTTTATATATTTAATATTGATACGTAATTATTGTGTTTATTGTATATGACTGAGTTCCTACCATGTGATTACTGTACAGTCAGTTCTACGCTTTGGAACATAGCAAGGGACAATGGAAAAAGGCATTCATCTGAGCTGAAGTCTGTCTAGGGAGCCTGACGGTGGCTCCTGGAGGATGTTGGATTTATACCTGGGCCTGCACCTCTGGTCATTAGGCATGATGACCCCTCGGGTAACTTTCAGATCTGTCTGGGTTTACCTGTGTCATGCTGGAAGACACCTCAAGTGCTAGAAGGTGGGTGAGTGAGACAGAGTCTAGTAGCCTTTGCTCCCAGCGTTTTTGGTGATTTTTCTCATTCCTGGGAGGTAAGCTTTCTCCTGGGGAGGTGTGTATTGGGTCACTTATCTATATAATTGTAACTTGGGATATCATAAAAATCTTTCCCTGTCATGAAGACAGACATTTTTCCTATGGGTTAACTGGAGGAGGAGAGGATTGGAGAAAGTGCTTTTAATTTCAAGGGTCAGAAGTTAGGAGAAAAGCCATAAATATTTCCTTTCCTGAGCACTCACCATGCTGCAGCGGCCATTAATTCTGAACGAGGTGTCTGTCGAAGGAGTCTGTTCATCTGATGATAGGATCTGTTAGGCTGTGGCGTATTCTCCCTCTGTGCTGGAGCGATCCTGCAGAGCTTCAGTGTACTGACTTAGTTGTATGTTTTAGAGAAATGCTGATGATTGCATCAAATTAGAAAAATCATAAAATAGTTAGACTTAGAAGCCCCAACATAGCATCAACAACAATTTACAACATTATGGCATTAATTGACTGGGATTTGCTGGCTTTACCTTCAGACCAGAGATGATCTCACCAAGAAATCATTGAACTCACTAGGATAATAAGATGCTGGACTTTATGCTTGGCAAATACTTCCAATGAAAGAACCTCAACTGAATTTGAACTGTGGTAATGCAACAAGGTGGAGAAATCCACCTTGGGGAGAGGGTTCGGGGAGGGGTGGCGGGGAATCCCAGTGCCTATAACACTGTGTCGCATAATGCAATGCAATTAATAAAAAAAAGCCGATAAAAATGTTCTATTGTCATAGTCGACTTCGCTGCAGGTGTGACCATTTCCATGAAGGTGATACTCAGAGTCTTGACAATAATGGCACTTATTTTATGTCCTCAGCAGAAAAAAATGTCGAAAAGTCTATGTCGTTTCAGTGTTCAAGTTTGCATCTCTTCTGCTTCGGAGTAACTTAGGATATAGTTCTACTGAGTTAAAAAAATGATTGTTGAAGATTATACTTATTAGTTTAGTAGCGAAATACTTGCCTATAAACATTGTGTATGTACATACAGTTGAGTATGCATACACACATATAACCCTACATGTATGTTTACATGCTTATGTGTGTGCCATCATGTACGGGTCCCACTAAGCTTCTGTAGTCTGCTCTTGAACACATGTAGTGTTCTGTCTTATTCTCCCTCCTCACCGCATCATACTTCTCCCCACCCCCCAGTGTTTTAAATGTAGCTAGATGGGACATTTGAGTTTCTTTGGCCATCTGTGTTTTCATGTGTTAGTGGTGCCTCAAGGACTTGGCTTATTCATTTTAAGAATAAGTTTGATGAAATAGTTTGTTTGAGAAAGATAGAGTGAGAGGAGAGGAGTGAAAGCAAGAAAATCCTGTCTGATTGATTGACTACACGAATGTATACAATGACTGTGCCTGATCCGAGCCATGGCTGGGAGTAGCGAGATCGGACTAAGGCGTGGGAGCACGTGTCCAAAAACTCCAACTTTCACCTGCCATCCCCAGGATCTCACGTGTGGGAAGCTGAATTGATACGGGCATTTTGAGCTGGTGTGTTGACAATTATGTTGAACAGCCACTCCAGGACCTGGATGCACAAGTGATGGTAGGATACTTACAAATATATGCAAAACTGAAGCTTTCATCTCATCTCTATTCTGTTCTACTAGAGTGATGGAACATACTGACCTTTAAAATAAGTTTTTTCCCCCATTGGTTTCATTCCTCTTCCATTTACTTTTTGCACTCACACAAACCAGTGGGAGCTGCAGCCTAATTTGAGTGACCGGCAGTAACCCTCACCAGTCCTGATACCTGTGCTTGCCAGTATATACAGCAGACTGGTCCTGTCTGTCTCACATCCCATTCAGCCCTCACACTTGTCAAAAGGCATTGAAGCCTAGGTCAGTCCAACCAGCCCCATTATCCAGCCCATACATGTGTCGGTTGGTGCCATACTCTGTCTAGCCATGCCTACCCCAGTCCTGGTTCTAACGCTCACCAGTCAGAGTGGCAACCCAAGAAGGAGGTGCCCACTATTTCCCTATTGGACCCACTGCCACTCCCGGGTCTTGCACTTTCCAAGTGGTTTTGCAGTTTAACTTGACAGAATTATCCCCCAGTACCAGCCTCTGCCAGCTGATGCTGCGGCAAAGCCCAACCAACCCTTTGACTTAACGCTTGTGCCAGTAGAAATAGTCAACCCAGCCTCACTTTTCCCTGGTCCAGCTCACATAAGGCCAACAGGTATTGTAGCCTTGCCTGGTCTTTGCCCCCTTCCAACTCACGCTCTCCACTGGTGGGTCCATGGGCCAGCCATACTTAGTCCACCTCCTCTCCTAGCAGAAACAGTGCCCTTTCCTAACCAGCCTTCAGCCATTCTGGTTATTATTGTTGGGTGTTACGGCCCAGCCAAGACTGGCCCACACCCAGACACAGCCCATACCTAGCTTAGCAAGGGCATAAACCTAGCATAGCCTGTCCTGCAACTACCCTGGTTCTTATGAGCACCAGTGGGTGCTGGATTCTAGCCCAGTCCAGCACACTCAGTCCCTGTCCACACTTGTGCCGAGGGACAATGCAGCCATCTTAACTGGTGTGCTAACTGCTAGGCAGAATGCCTGTTTCTGGTCTCTTGTTAGAGTTACCAGGTTAGAAAGTATTTCCTGTATTTGCTTGTTGATGATCTTATCAGGATGCTGCTGCAAAACTATCTCCCTCCATGTGCAGAGAAGTGCTAGTTTATCCTTTAAATCACTTGCATTTTAGGCAAAGAAATGAAATCAGCTTCTGTCTGTTTTCATTTTCCTATCATCTTCATTCCACACTCAGCTGCACATACAAGGGAGATTTAAGAAAATTTGATGCCTTTGTTTCCTAAAATCACACACCTTTGGAGGAAAAAGAACTGAACATTAAATGAGCTATTCACAACAGTACACATAACAAAATGTGCCTAGTATGTGGAAGGACTGGAGGTCACAGCAGCTCTAGTCACAACTGCAGAATTTAAAATTCTCAGATTCTGTTTTCAAGAAAGACAAATGTAATTTCTTCCCTCTATTTACCTTCTATTTTAGCCATACCAAATGAAATCTTTTTTTTCCCTTTAAAGTAGAAAGGCAGGCCACCAAGTCATAAAAGGTCAGCATGTCTTACACTCCACAGACATCAAAGGAAGATACACATTTCCATTAAAAATCAAAGCGATGGTTCTGCTTGCCAACCCAGGCAGTTCCCTGAAACCTTCATTGGAGAGAGTGTGCATTTACTGAGCTGCGCTCAATTTCAGCACATTCGAACAGGAACATTCTAATGAAACATTTGAGGAAATAGAAAATGATTAAATAGGTTGGGATACCAGGGATTAGGAGTGAAATAGCTACTTGTGCTTTGTAAGTAGAATTCATAGTATAGAACTCAAGCAAAGAGAGTGGCAACAAAAATTAGTAAAACTAAAAATAAGCAGGCCTAGCTCTGCCTTCAGACCAGAGCCCAAGAAACCGTTGAATTTATCTGGACAATAAGATGCTGGACTCTATGCATGGTACATGCTTGCAATGAAAGAATCTTGACTGGATTTGAACTGTGATACTGCCACAAGGTGGAGGAATCCACCAAAGGGGGAGGAGGGTACAGAGAAGGGTTGGGGATATCCCAGAGCCTGTGAAACTGTGTCAAAAATGAAATGTCATTAATTAAAAAAAAAAAAGAATGTCAGAAAAAAACAAACAAAAAAATAAGCGGGCCAGCACTGTGGCATCTCATAGGCACCAGTTCAGGCTGCTCCACTTCTGATCAAACTCCCTGCCACTGTGCCTGGGAGAACAGTGGAAGGCATTCCATGTGGTAGATCAGATGAAGCTCCTGGCTTTTGCCCTGTCCTAGTTTTTACCATTGCCATCATTTGAAAAGTGAACCAGTGGGTGGCAGTTCTGTCTCTTGTCTCTGCCTCTTCTGTGTAGCTCTGCCTTTCCAGTGAATAACTAAATAAGTCTTTAAAAAAGGAACCAAAAGGGATGTGAGGGTGATTTGGCTGCAACATCTGCCACCCCACTGATCGCCAGGGTTGATGCGGCTGATCTGGCTGGCTAGGCGGGTGTCCTCTTCCTCCCTCACCACTCCATGTGCGTCCCTCCCAAAGCTGTGCGCTCGATCGAAGAGGACGACCATCCCCACTAAAGGAGGACTGGCCTTTGGTCAAGGGTATACAAGTAGCTGCGCTCCCCTGCTAGAACCTCCAAACAAGCTCTCAAAAGGAACCAAAAGAAACCCCAAACATAAACAAAATTCTCCTTACTTTCATTTTTATTTATATATGCATAACAAGATTAATGAGAAGAAATGCTAATGTGAATTAAGTGAAATTATAGATATAATGATAGTGGGCATAACATATTCTTACCAAATATTTCCTTTTTAAAATGTGTTAAGGTGGCAACTCTTGACATGGTCTGTTGCCTTTTACCATGAACATGGCCATGACCTGAATAACATGAGAGAAATACATGGATAGACAACTTTAATAGTTGAAAATATCTCTTTCAACACAACATCTGCTGAATATTCAGAGGTTAGGAAGGAAATTGGTCCCTACAAATATAGGGAACCATTCGGTTGCAGCCTGATCAGTGTCCTTTGGCAGAAAGATTCTGAGTTGGTGGAATCTGCTTAAGTAGTTGAATTTTCTACTGCCCTAGGATTTGAGACTTATTGTGTGGGGCCCTTCTATGTTTTCAGTTAGTAGTGCATCTTGGCTCCTCTAGTATTTCCTGTCTTTGCTACTTGTTTCACAAATCACACAAAAATACCTTAGGTGGGTTCTCCCAGCCATCTCCCGTGAGGCCATATCTGAGGTGTGTATTCCACTAGCATTCGTTGGGGATGGCGCACAGAGGGGTACATAGAGATGAATGTTGGCATAGGATGTTTTACAAATGTGGCATCTAGATAGGGCTTTCTGAGTTAGAGATAGTAGCTGAAAACAAGTAAGCAAACTGGTAGAGGACATTGTTTTGTGTTTACCAAATAGTTTGTAAATTGAAAAATAAACTATGTTGAATATGAATGTCAAAAAAAGAGAGAGAGATTTTGTATTCACTGGTTCACTCCCCAGATATCTCCAACAGTTGAGACTGGTTCTGACAAAGCCAGGAGCCAGAAACTGCATCTGGTCCTCCCATCTGGATGGCAGAGACGCAAGTGCTTGAGCCGTCTGCCAAGGTGTACATAAGCTGGAGGCTGAGTCAGCACTTGAATCCAGACAATCCATCTGGAATGTGGGTCTCCCAAGCAGCTCCTTGAGCACTGTACCACAATGTATGCTTCTGGTTTTTGAATTTTGAACAGTACAGTGTTATTTTCATTTTCATGCATATTTTCCTATTTACTGGTAATGATTCAACTGCGGCACCAAGTACTATCACTGATTGGCTTAAGTAACAGAAATTTATTGTGTCACAGTTGTGGGGGCAGGTCAGAGGTGCCCATGGGTTCCTTCTTATGGCCAGGAAGGAAGAATCTATGTCATTCTACATCATACTCATGGCTATGCTTTCCCTGAGCATTATTTCTCTCTTTAGGCACAGTGTCGGTAAGTAGATTTCCTCTTCTCAAGGCAGTACCAGTCCTGTTAGATAATTTCTCACCCTTATGGGTCATTTTAGTTTGATTGTCATGTGAAGACCTCATCCTTATCTAAAATCCCATTCTGAGATCCTGGTAGTAACTTTATGTATGTAATTGGGAGTTGGGGTGGGGAAACACCGTTCAAGCTACCAAAGCCATCTTAGTTTGTGTTACTTTTTTCCCAATCTTACTTTGGAAGTTTTGTAGGATTTGCAATCAGAGGGACCATGTCTGAAAATTGCTAGGTTTAAGCTCTCAGGCCAGTCATTGGCTACTCCTCTGAGCCTGTTTTCTCATTTGCTCATGAAGATAAATCCTACTTTGAGAAGCTTTTGTGAGATTAGATAGCTACAAGGCAGGCAGCTTCTGCTGTAATTAAACTGACTTGGAACTTAAGTTCTGCTTCACACAAGCTTAGATGTTAGGGAGGTTATTTTTCTTGGATCTCTGTCTCATTTCTAAAACAAGTTCATGTTTACCTTGTAGAGGCTCATTGCATAGAATTTTAAATGTGCTCCATAAATAGTATCTATGAAGTCGGAACGTCTTTTGCAAAAATGTTTTGTGAACTGTAAAGCATGACAATGCTCACTGTTTGCTTCTTTGTTGCTTCTCCCTGACATCCTTGAAATTTATGGGCCATTCATTCTGGCATCACTCTGTGCTTTTTTTTTTTTTGACTCTAATTTGTATATAAATTATAATATAAGCTCTTTCTGTCTTGAATTCACAAGGAGGTTGAGCTACCCGAGGCTACCTCATCTGTGGTATGTCGTGAATGGACTTCTATCTTCTGCTGGTAGTGGTGCTGTGGGCCTCTTCCCAATCCATTTGAGTGTGGAGAACAGTCACTCATATTATTTCCCATACAGCATAATTTTCTCAGGAGACCCCTTGTGAGAAAGTCTGACTAAATCTTATTTTGTATCTAGTGCAAATGAAAATAAAATATTTCTTCAAATTGTTTTCCCATATCTTATTTTAGTTTTTTTTCTCTGAGTTTGACAAAGTTGTGAACCCAATGTTTTTTCACGCTGTTTGTGTGGGTCAAGATATCATACTTATAAAACATGATATATATTTCATATATCTGTTGATCTCAAGGAAATCATATGTCTAAAACCATATTGGATAAAAATGGGATCAAGGGTTCATTTGGTGTGATAATGCCAGTTGATTAAGTTTTCCTGGATTGCAGTATTGTGATTTTTCATCTTGTTGACTAAAAGCTAAAAGAGAAACACTTACTGTCGGCAAATTCTTACTTGTGAGAACTGCATTCCAATTTGGTGTCCTTATGATAAACTCTGTCTGCGTGAATGCCTACCACAAGTTGGCTTTACTCATACATTAGTTCTTTGTTATATTTCAAACTATGGTATATGTACAATAATGAGCTTGCTGATGGCTGTAAATGTTTTTAACATACCGGACTTTAAATATTATGCTTATGACTGAACTTTTATTTTTCTCAATTTGAGGTCTTCAGTAATCATGTGGATTTTCATTAAATACCATAAGTTTTTCCGAATCTTAACAGTCTCCTGAGATAGTATTATTCCCCACATGTTTATATGGGTATTTGTTATTCAGACCACTTATTTTATCTGTAGCACATACAAGTGATGTCATGCTTTGTTTATCCTTCGTATTCGTTTATTTCCAAACAAGAAAATTCATTAGAGGTCTCACCCTTGTCTAATGTTATTTGTGTCTGTCATGTTTAAGTGTGGTATGGCATGTAGACTAGGCATTGAATATGGATATTAGGAAACATATATTAAACTATTGGCTTTATCATCTAATGGTTTTCTTTTTGATAGTAATATGAAAAGAAAACATACTGGGCAATAGAGATAGTAATTGGAGATTTTTATGTATACGACTTTTCATTTCTTAAGCATGAACCGAGTTTGAAGAGTTGGCAGTAATATTTTTCTATGGCTACAAATCTCAAACTCTGTGCAGCCTGTGTTCAAGTACAATATTGTACCTAGTGGGATAAACAGTGCTATTGTCTGCTAGACACAGCACTGTGGACAGTGTCACCACCGTCTCATTAGTCTTTGAACTGAAAAGATGAATTTACAGTAGGATTTGTTTAATTTATCTTGCAAAATAAGATTATTCTATGTGCTCCCAGCAACAATATGTGAGTATTCATTTGTTTCGCAACCTTGCCAATGTGTGGTGTTTCCAGTTTCTGATATTCATAATGCTGTGTGTAGTGGTTTCTCATTATGATATTGATTTGCAATTCCCCAGTGACTTAACATTGTTGAGCGCCTTTTCATGTAGTCAGTGGCCATGAAGATAATCTCTTTTGTGAATTGCCTAGTCAAGGCTTTTATTTCCACTTAGTCTCCCCAAAGAAACATACACAGTACATTAAAAATGAATAATGTCGAATCTCTGGTGGATGTATGTTTTGCAAATATCTGTCTTTTCTGTGGAATGGTCTGTTTGAATTGTTTCCTTAGATTAGCAGACACTTTTGATTTTAATCAATTTGCAGTTTACAAGTCTTTGCTGTGATTTTTTCTACTTTCAGAACTCTTTGCTTGTTCCAAGAACAGCTATTCTTATGTGTTGCTTTTCACAATATTTATTATTTATCTTTCACATTTAGGCTGCAATCCACCGAGCTGGTGTACAGTAAAAAGTAGGGAGTCGATGTATGCTTTGATTTGTGTCGATATTCATTTGGCTTAGCACCACTGATTTAGAACGATTATTCTACTGTGTATGGATGAGCTGCCTGAATACATGCAGATCTGTTTTCAGACTTTTCTGTAACGCTGTTCTGTTGCGCCAACAACACTTCATTGTTTTAATCCCTATGTTCCATTGTACTGTGTATGGGATACCTATGAAGAACAGGGGGTAATACATACACCAGTTATGGCAATGTTGAAATAAATATTAGGTCATTGAAGTATTTACAGAATTGAAAGCTTGGGACATAATGGGCTTTTGTATCTCTGTAAGTCTTGTTCACTCTCAGTGTAAATTCTCCATTTCTCTCTTCTGTAAAATTGACTCAGTTATTCTTGTATATTTACATTTCCTTCCAACCTCTAAAATCTTACTTTCTGTTTTACAAAGAAAGTGTGTTGCAATTGATACTAATTTTGTACTCATAGATCAATAGTCTTTCAAATCACAAACATATACAGTCATTAGTTATCTTTAATTTATTGTTACTGCTCTGGTACCATGTAGAAATTCTGCCAAAGAATGGTGCATGCATTTCCTTGATTGTTTACACTGTTTTCTGCTGCTTTAACAAATGTATTATAAGGTGTTTTCTGGGGGCAGGTGTTTCGTACAGTAGCTAACTTGCCTCCTAGAATGCCCATATTCCATGTTGCAGTGGCTGAGTTCTCGTTCCACCTCTGGTTTCCAGGTCTAGCTTCCTGCCAGTCTGAATGCTGGGAGGCAACAGTGACTGAGGATCCTGGCTTTGTGTACTCACATGGAGGATTTGGATTGAACTATGGGCTCCTGGTTTCAGCCTGGCCCAGCCCTGGCTAATGAAGGCATTTGGGGAGTGAATCAGTGGATGCAAGATCGCCTTCTTTCTCCCTTCACCCCTCTCTCCTTGTCCTTCTCCTTCTCCCACTCGATTCTCTCCTTCTCGCACCCCCTCCAAACACATAAACCATTTTAAATAAAAATAAATGCGCACCATGTAAACACTATAAAAATGTCTGTTTTCCAATTAATTTGGGTATATTTTATAGCTGAGTTTTCATATATACCCTGTAATCAGCAACCTTGTTAAAGTAATTTATTAATTCAATATTTGTGTATCTGTGCTTTTTCACATATTACAGTAACCACCCAAGTTCACCCATCCTTGTCTTGGGTTAGACACATCTAACAGGCTTTTCAAAACTGACCTGAGAAGCATATATTCACTGTTCAAAATCCCATCTCTAATAAAGGTGATTGAAAATTTCCCTTCCTGAGCAGAAACTGCTTAAGGAATCCAGCATCTAAAATGATGTTAACTATTAGTCAGTGCACTGGTAAGATCAACTGTGATCTCAGATACAAACATTATTTCAGTTATATATCGCTAGGAAGGCTTGTAATGCTGTAAGTTTTAGTCAATGATTAAAGATGTTTTAGAACAATTTTTTCTGTCTGAGCTATGTAGCAGGGATATTTATATCTGCGAAGCATAAATAACAAAGTTCCAATTTACTAGTTTTTCTAAGTTCCAGAGCAAGGTATTCCCCTTTCAAAAACGAAGGTCTGCCTATTTTTGAAATAACTAAAGGGAGAGACAGAACAAGAGGGTGAGTTTCCATCCATTGGCCACTCCCAGTAGATGCATCTACTACTAGATGTTTGCTCCATCTTTCCCTGCTTTTCCCAGGCCATTAGCAGATAGCTGGATTGGCAGTGGTGCAGCTGTGAGATAAGCTAGTACATGTATTAGAAGCTGCAGTGACTTTGCCTGCTACCCCACACACAGCACGAGTCATGGAGGACACTCTGTGTTAAAGGTCTGAAAGCTGATGTGGTTCTACTGCCTGATTGCTATTAAAAGAGGGTTGCTTTAACTTAGACGTTGCCGTAGGAAGCCAGATTGAGGATTTAAAATGGAGTAAACTTGCTGAAGAAAATATACACTTACTTATCTTTGCTTATCACTGTGTGAAGTAAATATTTCACATCTTGTGGTCATTAGACTTTATTGTGTCCCATCCCATCCCTAAACACAGTTGCTTAATCCAACATCCATTTATTCATCTCACAATTCTCTGAATTGGATTGGTAGTTTGAGGTGAACTCAGCTAAATGGCTCTGCTTGTTTTGACTATGTTCGACTGATGTATCCTGGTCTTGGAGCTGTGGTTAGCTGCCAAGTTTCCAGGGCATTGCCTGTGCAGGGTGGCTTAGCTGGCAGCTCTTTGCTATTCTACATGACCTATAACTCCATCATGGTAGGCAGGGCTTGTTTATGTGGTCAACAAGGAGAAGCTACAAGGGAAATATTTCTGAAGCTTCTTGGGCTTGTTGAGGTTTAGGATCAGGACACAAGGTTGCTTCTGTGTCATTGTTTTAACTAAGGCACCTGACAAGGCCAGCTAAGAGGTGAATCCTCCCTTCTTCCAACTGGGATAGAGTAAGATAGACTTTTAGGGAATTGGGAGGTGAGGACAAGAGCTTACTTTCTCCGCTTTATTTTTATTTTTTAATTTATATGTATATATATTTTAATTGGTAAGGCGGATATACAGAGAGGAGAGACAGAGAGGAAGATCTTCCACCTGATGATTCACTCCCCAAGTGAGCGCAATGGCCTATGCTGTGCTGATCCAAAGCCAGGAGCCTCTTCCAGGTCTCCCAAGCAGGTGCAGGGTCCCAAAGCTTTGGGCCATCCTCAACTGCTTTCCCGGGCCACAGGCAGGGAGCTGGATGGGAAGCTGGGCTGCCGGGATTAGAACCAGCGCCCATATGGGATCCTGGGCGTGCAAGGCGAGGAGCTTAACCACTTGCACCATCGTGCTGGGCCCTCTGCGCTTTATTTTTAACAATCTCAAGTCTCTAATGTATTATGTTTTAGAAAGACATTAGAAATTTGTCATCTCAAGTCAATATAGGTAAGTAGTAGGAAAAACTAAGGAAGTTCATGACTTCCTTTGGGAGTTTTAAAAGCCTTGCTTCAGTAATGGAGGAAATCCTGGAGTGATGAATAAGGGGTGTAGTGTAGAAGATAACTGAGGCTGGAAAGCTAATTTGAGAAGTTAGCCAGCAATTGACTCACAGCAGGGCTTGCTGCTAAATCCTGCAAGAAAGAGCTTTTTTTTTTTTTCATTATTGGAAAGGCCTTGTTTTTTAATAGGCCTCAATTCCAGTGTGCTTTTGGACATTGGTATCATTGCTAAAATTAGAAGGTGTAAAAAATTCAGAAAAATGAAAAAAAGGGTAGTCTTTGATCTCTGAAACTTAAGTGGAAGTAAAATTTTAAGTGAGTGTAGGAAGTGTTTTTGGAATCACACTTTTCAAAGTCTAACAGCTACAGAAGGCAGGAATGCACACTGTTTCTTTGTACATGAAAGCAAACTTTTTTTTTCCATTTGCGTTTTAAATGAGAACTAACATCAGGTACTCAACTTTTGAAATAAAAATGTTAAAGTGGCAAACTTATCTAGGGAAGAGCATTGTCAAAAAAAAAAAAACCTCAGTTTAGCATATTGCTGTGTAGAACAGAGGATAGGAGCTAAAAAGCTTAAAAGACAAAGTACTGTTTCTGATTGTCTTAAACAAAATTGGCAAGAGGAGACTGCCATGAGATCAATGAATAATAAAACTGGAAAGGCATTCATAAGGGGTCAAAAGATTTCACAAAGAGTTCAATGGCTGTGTCCAAATAAATGAATCGGAAGTCTTTACCCGGACTTGGGGTGGGTTTCCCCAATTGTGATGACACTTTTAAAAGCACTGGTACCCAGCCAGCGAGAAAGTCATCTAAATATAAATTAGATCAGGCCATTCCATGTATAAAGCCATTCAGTGTGTTCCGGATGCATTTCGAATGTAATCCGTTGTCTGCACAGTGGCCTGCAGGCTTCATGCAGTCCTGCTTACCAAAATACCTTCTGTCTCTACCTTTCCTGTATCTGCTGCAGACACACCAGGCTGATTCCTGCCGCCAACCCTCTGTCCTGCATAGCCTGACCCTTAGCCTGTAAGGTTCTACGCTCTCTCTTGTTATTCATTTTGGGTTATATGCGCCACTTACTGGAGTCCTTGCATTTCACACTGTCTTATGGCTTGCCTGTCCACTCTCAGAGACCACTTATTCTTCATCTCATGACTTAATTTTCTTTTTAACACCAGATAGCTATCTTAGGAAGTATTTGTGTTTTTCTGCTGTTCACGTCAGATCATATCATCATAAGGGACCTTATTTTCTACATTGTTATATGCATTTTGTCACTCTGACTGGCACGACGAAAGAATGCTCATATAACGAGATGAATGCAGGGATTCATTTTTAAAACAAAACATAGCTTATGTGCAGAAATTGTTCTAGCTTAGTGCATGATTTACAATTATAAGGACATTGTTTGAAAGTCTCAAACAGCAACAATCCCTTTTCTGTTCTGTGTGTTACATCATGTTGACATCAACTGTTGAATATAGCCTTTAAAATTTGATTATTGCTGTTAAGTGTTTCAATCCATGAAGGAGTTGTTAGATAAATCACAGCTGTGATTTTTTTCATCTGTGCTCACCTATAACATGTGTGAAAAAAGATTCGAACCACGTGGTTTTTTAGGGCAATGAGTCCCCCAATAATTTGTCTAGTCAAGAATGATTGAACTTCTCTGTTTTAGACAATTTTAAGTTTAAATGTTTCATAACAAATTTAGTTTAGCAATAGGAAAGTGTCTATATCGTGAATATATATTTGCACATGTGTTTTTCTTTCAGGGTATGAGGGAGTTTTTAAAAAATGTGTTGAAAAATGGCATTTAAAGGTAGATTTGTGGTGCCAGCATGGTGGCGTATCAGGCTAAGTCTCTATCTTCAGTGTTGGCTTCCCATTTGGATACCAGTTCAAATACCGGCAGTAGAGATACTTCCAATGCAGCTCCTTGCTTACGGACTGGGAAAGCAGTGGAGGATGGCTAAGTTCTTGGGTCTCTGCATCCATTCGGGACACCCAGGTGGAGCACCTGCCTCTTGGCTCCAGACTAACTCAACTCCTTCCGTTGCGGCTATTTCAGGAGTTAACCAACAGAGGGAAGATTTCTTTCTTTGACTCTCTTTCTCTTTCATCACCCTCCTTTCCCAATAAAAAAATAAGTCTTTAAAAAATAAAGCTACGTTTATTTTACTGTAAAATAGTTTAGAATCCATGATGGTTTTTGATGCTGTAAATTTTTGTGAACTTTTTCAAGAACCACTCCTAACTCTGCATGTTTACGTATCATTTTGCATGAGATGTGTGTACCAGTCTAGAGTGGCAAGTTTAAAAATGGTGAAGATTTAGGTGCTGTCTAGTTTTGACTCTAGTGACTCTGTGGGAAAAAGTGATTATAAGTTCAGTGTACGACATAAGATATATGATAATACACTGATAAAAACTATGGTTAAAAAATAAAGCTCTAAAGGAAAAGTGAGTCTGTTCTGTTTCTGAAGGAAACATCATGGAGTAGGCCACAGAAGGTAGAGGAAGTTCTAAAATGTGGCACTTGACCTTGGTCTTGATCCACCACTAAGTAGTGGTTAGTTTGTTTTAGTAGGTTTTTGAGGACTTGAAGTTCCTTTTTGATATCTGTACTGTGTATTTTGAGTATTTAATAAAAGTATAATAAAAGTGATAGTGTTATACAAAATCTATTTCCAGAGGTCTTGAATATGTTTTCTGAAAGAATGAATATGGGAAAAATACTTTTATCGTTGCTAGTCTGACACATCTCTGTATGGGAAAATGTACAGTGCTTTCATTGCTGCGGGAAATTTTCATCCTTTGTGATGAAATCACTGTATAATGCCAAGTGCTTTTCAAAAATAACCATTGTGTGCCTTGGTTTCTTCTTTCAATATTGCCATATTGCCCTCAGCAGTTTTATAATAAAGTGCCTGGGGCTGGCTTCTTTCCACCTGGACAAGTATCCTGGGTCATTCTGTGAATTCGTCATATAACACATTCCTGTCTCTTCTCAGTTAATGTGTGTCTTTAGTAAAATTTAAATAAAAAAATAATTCACAAAAGGAACAAAATATGTCTGTCTGAAGGTGATATGAACATATGACTGCTTGTTACTCTTTTAATTACTAACATGTGAGAATTTCTAAACAAGCCTGTTTCTGGTTAATCATTTCTCCTTCCCAAGCACATCTATAAACTCTCTGACCCTATGCCATGTGAGTGCATACTCATGGGTTACCAAGTTAAAGATTTGCCCTTTTGAATGTTTTTGACTCTGGGGTAAACTTTGATATTTGAGTTACTTAATGGGGTAGGACTGTGATTCTCAAATACTTGTGTCTCTATCCCATGAAATCTTTTCCTCATTTCTTCCTATTCTCCACTCGAAATGTTGTCTCCCTGCTTGTCTCCCTTACATTGTCTAGTTAAAGAAGAGAACTTTTCTTTGTCTTGTTTATTTTCAAATTAATCATGGCCTCACCTGATCTCTCTTTCTGTTTTAATAATTTGGAGATGACCAAAGCCATGGCAGTATTTTATTAGAAATTGGTTGTAAGCCTCCACAGGATTAGTCACATGTAAAAATATGTTGATTTTATTGTAGTTTTCCCCTCTGTTGTGAATTGAGAGGGTTGCTTAAGATGATCTGTAATTTTTCTTCTGATTTTTATCAATCTCTGGTTTCACTGAAAAAGTCAGGTGAGTGGGAAGAGGCTACTGACAGTGAAATTGAGTGGTATGTGATAGAAAAAAATCATTTTTCGCAGTGAGAGGAAGAGTGTGTATTTTGATTAATATCTGCCGTTTCTGCCATTATTTGTGTTTATTTTTGGTTTAACATTCATTTGACTAGTTTCTCCCAACAGAAAGTAACTCCTCTGCTACCCATGTTGTTTTTATGGGACTTAAGAGATAAAACGTTAGTCATGAGATAACTCTGAGAAAATAAACAAAGCACTCATATTCTCCAGACATTCCTGACTGCCACTCACAGCTCGGCCTTCAGTGTCTGTTGCTGGCAGTAATTTTATTAAAAGAACCCCCATTAGAGCAGGATATTTTTTTCCTGACATTCTGCCCTTGGATGCCCATTATGGAGGATGGGAATGGTGTCTATTCATTGTCAGGTTTTGGTAATGTCTGCTGCACTTAACAGGGTCGTTTTTTTGATTGGTGACAGTATTTGTGTTTCTTCCCACAAGACAGCTAGCTTTGCTTCTAGCTTAGGACAAAAAAGGGATTTGCCCAACCTGGAGACTCCCGAATTCTCATGCAGGAGTATCAGTACAGGCGGGCACCAAGGGTTATATCCCAACTGCCACGGAGATCACGGGGAATTGGACTGCCCTTGTAGGCCAAGAACTCTGAGGTCATCCACTCCTTTTTGGATCTCCCACATGGGATGGAAGATGCCCAGATCCTTCCTCAGAGGATCTAATGTCATCAGAACCATAGCCAGGAGCCCTAAGCAGACCTCAGAAACAGAAGAACAGTAAACTTCCTTTGGAACTTGGGAGGTGAGCTTTCTCTGGTCCTCACTTGGTTCCAACTTTGGGTCCCCACCCTCTCTGGCAATGACCATCAGGGTCGTCCCGGAAGCCCCCCCCCCAAAAAAAATTAAAATTAGATTAGATAGACAGAGACCAATAAAGAAAGCTTAGAACCAGGCAGGAACGATCAGCGGGGACTCACATATAGCTTACTAGGTAGGACACAAAGATTAGTTACTCCTCACTAAGGTAGTGAAGACTTCTCTGCACACCCCTCTTAAAACTGTTCTGCGCTTCAGTTGTTTTCATATGCCTTGTTAGAGTTATAAGCCAGTTTGGACTATCATAAATTTTGCCAAGTTCAGTAAAAATTATGCTTCAAAACTGTAAACTGCTAAATATAAAAATGAAAATAGACACGAGACAGCAGAATAGTACCCTATAGCCATTTTAAGGTGTATAGCAGCCGGTTGTATATAAACTAAAATTGAAATGTCAATGAAGCAGTCACAGGATGTGGTTAAGAATTTGCATTTTCCAATATATCAGTCACTCAATACCATGTCAGTTAACTCCATAATGTTGCAAATTGTTGTTGATGTTATGTTGTGGCTTTTCATTGGAGGGGATGATATTCTGCCAGCTCTACTTTCAGACCAGGGATGATCTCCCAAGGAAACGGTTGAATTTATCTGGACAATGAGAGGCTGGACTCTATGCATGGTCCATGCTTGCAATGAAGGTATCATGACTGGATATGAACTGTACTAATGCAACAATGTGGAGCAATCCAACATTGGGGGAGGGTATGGGGAGGTAATGGGGGAATCCCAGAGCCTATGAAACTGTCATAAAACAAAATAAAAAACAAACAAACAAACAGGGGATTTGGGACATCATCCATCATTTTATGCCCAGAAATTCAAATCTGTGTTGGGTTTATGAATGCACCCTATAAACACTTCAGATTGGTGCGTTTAGTATACATTGTTGTAGAAATTGATCTTGAAAGTTTCCACGTTAAAAAAAAATTGGATTTTTCTGTATTGTTCTTATACAGTGTTTCCTGACAGCGCTATTGGCATTTTGGGCTAAATGTTTTCTTTTGTAGAGCTGTCCCATGTTCATTTGCAGTATGCTAGGCTTCATTCCCTAAGATAATGGTAGTGCCTACCTTTTCTTATATTATGGCAGCAAAAAATATTTCAGAACAGATGTGTTCCCAGTGAAAGAGGTGAAAACATTGTCTCTTGAGAACCACTGATCTCGAGTTGTTACGCTCGGAGTGACAAGGTTTAGCTATTCCAACTTTGAGTGGGTTAAATTAATTGTTTTGTTTGAATTCAGGTTATCAAGTTTCTAAAACCTTTTAAAGGACCTTCAACACTGTTGAAAAAAAAAAGATCAGTGCTAGATTACTCCCTCTAGAAAATAGTAAATACTCCCCAAAATGATTTTTTATAAGATTTATTTTTTTTATTACAAAGTCAAATATATAGAGAGGAGGAGAGACAGAGAGGAAGATCTTCTGTCCGATGATTCACTCCCCAAGTGACCGCAACAGCCCGTGCTGAGCCAGTCTGAAGCTGGAAACCAGGAACCTCTTCTAGGTCTCCCACGCGGGTGCAGGGTCCCAAAGCTTTAGGCTGTCCTTGACTGCTTTCCCAGTTCACAGGCAGGGAGCTGGAGGGGAAGTGGAGCTGCTGGGATTAGAACCGGTGCCCACATGGGATCCTGGTACGTTCAAGGCGTGGACCCCAGATGCTAGGCCACTGCACCCATCCCCCAAAATGAATTTTTAAAGTTGCTTTTCATAGTAAGGAAAGAAAACATAGTGTCACATTTCTTTTCTCCTAAGCTTGGTGAAGCAGAAATCATAAGAACACTTCCAACTAAGATTAAAACATTATTGACCATTATATCTTTTAAAAGATGATTATGCTATTTTTTTTTGGAATTTAAAAAAATTATTTGAGAGGCAGAGATGTAGAGACAGACAGAGGATGCATGGGAGAGCAAGGCCCTCATCCGCTGATTCAGCTCTCAGAATCCTGAGCCTGCAGCTGCTTGGCCTTGGGCTGATTCACTGATTCACTCTGCCAGGTGTCATCAGTGACCAAAGATGGACCAGGCCGAAGCTAGCAGCTTGAAACTCCATCTTAGTCCCCCTTTTGGATGACAGGGTTCCATTTCTTTGGCCATCTTCTGCTGCTTTACCAGGTGCATTACAAGGGAGCTATTTGGAAAGTGGAACTACCAGGACTCAGCCTGGCATTCCCATAGAGGATGCTGCCCTGGCAGTCAGCAGCTTTAACATACACTGCCATGGCGCTGGCCCCTACAAGAGGCTAGAATTAAGAGCCAGAGTGAGGAATTTAATGTAGGCATTCCAGTACATGATACGGGCGATAGGGGTGTCTTAACCACTTGACTTAATGCTCACTCCAAGAAGTATACTTAAAAAGTTTTGGAATTTATTAAAAAAAAGATAACTTTTTCATTATTAAAGTAAAGAGAATCAGTTTAATCAGTGTGACATGATGGATTTCTTATTTATTTTAAAGTGACAAAATATTAAAATACTGGACTCTGTATTGGATTGTTTGGGTGGTAAGGGACTGGGATACATATGTTCTGTATTTTGAGAGAAATATCAATTTATTGGATTTTTTTTTTTTTTGCTCCTTTGGGAGAGGGGACAAATGGCAGAGTCACAACAGCATGTGAAATAGACTAGCATTTAAGGTCTCCACTGCTAGCTACCATAAGCATCACATAAAACTAGATCGATGATATTGCACACAATAATCACTTCATGAAATTAGGTTCTTTTTGTAAAGTTGTCTGTCTTATCAAATCAGAATTATAGTTCCATTTGTAAGGAAAAAAATACATGTACTGGGAAATGGGATTTTTTTTTTCTATTTTTTCCCTTTCTCATAGCCTATCTCACTGTGACCTCCCAAAAGAGAAACAATCTAAGTTAATAATGCCATTTTGCCATTTTTGAAAGTAACTAATATTTATGTGTGCCTATAAATGTAAAATTATTTGACCTCTTATGGAGATACATCGATAGTAATTTGGAAAGTGAATCATTGCATACACTTAGGCTGGCAGTTATTGGCTTTACTCTCTGTGCGGTGGGATTGGACGTCAAGAAGCTTCTGTGCCGTTGATGGCTTCAAGGATTCGTTGTGTGTTTACACTTTCCTGATGTCTTCATATTGTTACAGTCTATGGGAAAGGTGAGAGGATTTATTAATGCTTTATATTTACATGTGATAGCTCATAAACTCATCATTTTTTTTCCTAGTTCAATGTGGTGTAAACGTGTTTAGGGCAAAATTGAGAAAAGTATGGAATTTTGATTTGGTGTGCTCTTGTATGAAATAGTATACTTTTAGGGCATTTTAAATTTCTCTCCTAAAAATAAGTTCTTAGCTTTTTTTTTTTTAAAGGCTTAGATCTTTTATTTAGAGGTGTATCTGGTATTGTTCATTGCTCTATCTCTGGCCATATTGTAAGCAGTGTTCTTTACTTGGACATTTGTAAGTTATTCTCTTAAAAACTTCTGTGTATTTAAAGGACTGAGTAACAGCGATAGGGAGAGACAGAGAGAGAAAAGGAACGTCTTGCATCAGCTGCTTCACTCTTCAAATATCCTGAGCAAATGCCTTGAGGGATAGGGCTAGGAACCTGGCACTGAAACTCCAGTCCTGGAATCTCATGTGGATGACAGAGTCACAAATACTTGGGCCATCTATGATTGCTTTCCCAAGCATAGCAGCAGAGAACTGAATCAGAAGTGGTGCAGCCAGGTCTCCAACTGGTGCTTTGAAATGGAATTCAGATTGGTGTGCAGTGACTGAATATGCTGTGCCACAACACTGGCGCCACAGTTAGATACTTAATCAGTTTTGATCACTCTTTTGACATTATTGGCTTCAAGCAGGTTTTTTTTTTTAATTTCTTTTATAACCCTTTGTTCATTTAAGAGCATGTTGTTTAGTCCCCAAGTATTTGCATAACTTCTGGGGTATTCTTTTTTAAAGACTTATTTGTTTATTTTTTATTACTAAGTCAGATATACAGAGAGCAGGAGAGACAGAAAGGAAGATCTTCCATCTGATGATTCACTCCCCAAGAGACCACAACGGCTGGTGCTGTGCTGATCCGAAGCCTGGAACCAGGAACCTCTTCCGGGTCTCCCACGTGGGTGCGGCGTCCCAGGGCTTTGGGCCGTCCTTGACTGCTTTCACTTCTGGGGTATTTTGACTTACTGATCTCCAGTTAAACTCCAAAATGGTCTGAAATGATGCACGGTATAATTTTGATTTCTTAAAGTTTGCTGAGGCTTGTTTTGTAGCCCATAATATGATCAGTCCTGGAGAAAGTTCCATATACTGATGAAAAAAAGTGTGTTTTCTGTCTGTAGGTTGAAAGGTTCTGTAGATAGCAGTCATGTCCATTTGCTCTATTGTTTGGATGAGCTTCTTGTTTCCTTGCTGAGTTTCTGTTTTGTCGTTCTGTTCATTGAGGTTAGTGGGGTGTTATGGTCCCCCACCATTGTTGTGTTGGAGTCTGTTTCTTCTTCCAAAGCCATTAGTGTTGGTTTCACATAACTAGATGCTCTAGCAGTGATGCATATACATCTGTTATGGTGATTTCTTCTTGCTGAATGGATCCTTTGATTATTCATCATCTCTTTTAATGCTTTACATGTTGAAGTCTATAGTTTCTGATATTGGAATGGCTACACCAGGTCATTTTCCCTTTGCATTAGCTGGGAAATATCCTTTTCCATCCATTTTACTTTTGCTTTTCACATGTCTTTGTTGGTGAGATGTGTCTCCAATGGGTAACAGATAGATGGATTCTGTTTTTTGATCCAGTTCACTAATCTGTGTTGTTTGATGGACAAGTTTAAGCCATTTACATTGAGGGTTGATATTGATGGTGATGATTTGTTTCTGTCATTTTAGCACTGAGTTTCTCATTTTTCATTTAGGGTTGTTTTTGTGGTTTTATTCAGATGTTCTCCAGATTTGCCTTTGCATTTAGTAGGTGCTATTGTTTTTCTCTGTCTAGTGTACATCATTAAGCCATGTTTGCAGGGCAGGTCTGCTAGTAGCAAAATCAGCTTTAGTTTGTTTTAGAAATATTTTATTTCATTTTCAGATACAAAGAAAAGTTTTTCTGGGTATTTTATTCTGGACTGACAAATTTTCTTCTTTTATGATCTGGAATATATTACTCCATTCTCTTCTGGCCTTTAGGGTTTCCTCTGAGAGGTCAGCTGTGAGTCTGATTGGGGTTCCTCTAAAAGCTAACCATATTTTATCACATATTTTAGAATCTTTTGCTTTTATTCAACAGAAAAGAAGTTGATTATTTTGTGTCATGGCAAGGACCACTTTTGGTCAGCTTTATTCGGAAGTGTGCATTTTCTGTATTTTGTTTCCCAATTCTTTCTATATGTGTCAGGGATGGTTCAACATGTGCAAATCAATAAATGTGATACACAACATGAATAAATTTAAGGATAAAAACTCTGATCATCTCAATAGATACAGAGAAAACGTTTGAAAAAGTCCAACAACACTTCATGCTAGAAATTCTCTAAGTAAGATGGGCATAGAAGGAACATTCTACAGCACAATCAAAGGAATACACAAAAAACCCAATGTCAGCATCATACTAAATGGAGAAAGTCTGAAAGCTTTTCCACTAAGGCCTGGAACTAGACAAGGATGTCTACTTTCACCGCTGCTATTCAATTTGGTATTGGAAGTCTTCTCTAGAGCTATTAGATGAGAGAAACTAAATGAATTCAAATTGGAAATGAGGAATTAAAATTATCTCTGTTCACAGATGACACGACTCTTTAAATAGAGCCAAGAGACTGAGTTAAGAGACTGTTGGAACTCATCAGAGAGTTTGGCAGGGTAGTAGGGTAAAAAAATAATCACTGAGCATAAATCAGTGGCCATAGTATATACACAAATAATTCCATGGCAGAGGTAGAACTTGTAAGTAAGTACAGTCTTATTTAAAAGCAGGGAAGAATGTAAAATACCTTGGAATAAGCCTATGAAAGATGTAGAAGCCCTCTATGATGGGGATTACAGAACATTTTAAAGAATAATTTAAAAATGGAATATTTTCTTCTTGGGAAGAGATACAGATAGGCAAGTGGATGGTATAATGGCTTTGCTGTATGACACAATGATATTTACAAAGCCAAGGTTAGAAAGACTTAGAATCTTTACCTCACTGATGAGTCTGCAATGCCAAGAACTCTGATCTTGTTTTTAGCTGTGCAGTTTGGGGTGTTGACACATGCAGCTATGGTCACTGAGTTAATGTACACTGTCTAGTAGGGTAGTAGCTGTTAGCCTCCTTTGGCTATTCAAGTTTAAATTATACTTAAACCACACAAAGTATAGGGATAGGTCTTTGTCACAGTTGTTAAGATGGGGAGCCTACTTCCAACATTGGAGTCCCTGGGTTTGATTCTTAGATCTGCTTCTGATTTTACCTTCCTGATAGAATGCACTGTGGGGAGTGGCAGAGGATGGCTCAATTGCCTTGGGTCCCTGCCTTGCAGTTTCGAGACCCGGATTGAGATCTTGGTACTCACAAGGCTGGCTGTGGCAGGCATGTGGAGAGTGAAGCAGCAGCAGCAGCTGGGTGTGCTCTGCTTCTATCTCTGCCTTTCAAAGAAAGTGTTTTTAAAAAAGTTATTTTAAAACATTTACTCTCTCAGTTACATCAGCTGTGAAGGTACTTTTAAAAAGGTCATTGGAATTGTATGTTATAAAAAGCTATGCATACATGTATTTTTTTCGCGGGGGGGGCACCAAAATAAACTTATTTTTCCATTCCTATCTACCACAAATGCTTTTCAATCCCCTTGTTTACAGATAGAGAATATTTCTATGCTGGCAAAAGGTATATTAAATAGCGATGAAGATTCTTGATTCATGATAAAATATTTAAGGGAACTATCTGCTTTCAGGAAAGCAAATGAATAGGTAAAATGTTGAAAGTTTGTGTCTGGCTTTTTTCTTTTCTTTTTATGCCCTTATGTTGTAATCGTGGAGGGCAAAGGGATTCACAGGGCACCCTCAGAGGCCCTTGCCAGGCTTGCAATAGGGTACAGGAACCTCCTTCCTTCTAGTTTCAGCCAGAGTGTCTCTTCTTTTTTTTTTTTTATTGAAACATTTTTGTAAAAATTTGTTTTTGTTTTACTTGGAAAATCAGAGTTTACAGAGACAGAGGGATCTTTGATTGTCTGGTTTATTTCCCAAATGGTTACAATGACCAGAGCCGGGTTTGCCCAAAGTTGAGAGCCAGAAGCTTTTTCCAGGTCCCCTGCATGGGTGTAGGACCCAAGGATGTGGACCCCCCTCTTCTGCTCTCACAGACCACAGGACTGGAGCTGGGTCAGAAGGTGGAGCAGCTGAGACACAACCTGGTTCCCCCAACCCCCGAACAATTATTTATTTGAAAGACTGAATGACAAACACAGAGAGAATGACAGAGGTCTTCTCTCCATTGATTGGCTCCTCAAATGGTGCTAACAACCTGACCAGGTGGAAACCATGGAGTAGGAATTCCCTGCTGGTCTCCCACTAGGAGGCAGGGGCCCAAGTATTTGGGCCAACATTCACTACTTTCGCAGTCACATTAGCAGGGAAATGGATTGGACTCGAACCAACACTCTAAGATGGGGTGCTGGGCTTGCAAGTGTTGGCTTAATTCATGTCCCACAGCACTTGCCACAGAACAGGTTATCTTTTTGTCTCTTACAAATTGGGTCTTCCTGGAAGCCATTCTTTTGTTCAAATAGCTTCTTCTGACTAACTGGAAACCGTTTCTGGTCAATGGTCTTGTCTGGAAGGCTGATTGAAATCACCATCAGCAACGCCATATTTGGGGACACCTTCCTACCTCGTACTATTCCCCCACCCCCTTAATAATATTTGTATGGGAATATGCTTAGTTGAAATATCATTATGGTATGTGAGATGTCATGATTTGGGTTCACGGGTTCATTTAAGCGCAGAGGGAAGCAAAATTATTTTTACAAAGAGTGGCTAGTGGATGGTAGTATTGATATTTTAATTTTTGAGTTATTCCTTTTATTTTATTTGCTATTTAGCTGTGGAATCTTCATCATCTTCGATTTTTTTTTTTTTTTTTGATACAGTCAAATAGTTTTTGAAAGCTTTCTTGCTTTCTGGTGTGAAAAGATATTTTCCACCTAGTTGAAACCTGTGATCAGCCATTTCTCTTAAGGACTCGTAATATTTATAAACAAGAAACTTCGTGTTTCTCCCTTGTTTGTGTGTTAACACAGTCTGCTAAAATATATATCAATTATACAGAAAACTGGAAAAGATCCTACAAATTCTTCAGATTTCGTATTAGTTTGAATATGGATGCTTTTAGAACGCAATAGCGTTGCTGAGTTAAACTGAAGAAAAAGCCTTGATGGGTGTCAGCTTATGTGAACATCTGAATCTCTGATATGTTAAGGGTTTTAGACAAGTCTGCTCTTTATTGCTCTGTTTAAAATTATAGTACACTGTATGGCTCCTGAATTGTCTGCAACTGTGCAGGTCTGTACACACAAAAGTAAATGTTAAACTAGTCGTCATTCAACAAAATTATTGTTTCATAAGGTCTTTTCATGATGGAAGAATAAGAAGTTTGAGAGATAATTTTTAAAACTTTATGGTAAATTCATATAGATGAAGCAGTTTTATATCCAAGTCCCTATTGATGAGACACAAGACAAAGCATGTAGCAGTGAAGGCGTTGGCCTTTGCTGAAAGCTATCGGACAAAAGTAGAATTATTAGCAATATAAGCTGTAACACTTTACTTTCAGTCAGTACCAACTCCCTTAAAAGTTTTATTTATTTTATTGGAACGGCAGATTTACAGAGAGAAGCAGAGACAGATAAATCTTACATCCACCAAGGTCAGAGCCAAGATGATCTGAAGGCAGGAGCCTTCAATCAGGAACCCTCATAGGGTCTCTCATGTGGGTGCAGGGTCCTAAGGCTTTAGGCAGTCCTTCATTGCCCTCCCAGGCTACAAGCAGGGAGCTAGATGGGAAGCAGACTAGCTGGCACACGAGCTGGTGCCCTCATGGGATTCCAGTGCATGCAAGGCAAGGGTTTAGCCACTGAGCTATTGCGCTGGGCCCACAAACTCCCTTTTCTTTGTAGGTTCCTGAGCCACTCTTAAGGAATAGTAATAGAAATCACTTGCTTTATTCATCCGTGCTACTTTTTATTTAAATATTCTCTGAAAAAAAATTTTCTACTTTTTTGTCTAAGATTTAAATTCCATCTTCTCTCTAGCTAGCTTTCTCTTTTAGGCAGTGTCTATAGTCAACAAGGTAAGGTGTGTAAGTTGACTGGAGTGAGCACCCAGAGCAGGTTCTGCCTTCGTACCACTGGTTTCTGTTTTGCCATACCTTGGCCAGTAGCCTATTTAGTATAAATATGTGTGCTGGTATCTGTGCTTGAGTGTGTCAGTGCTAGAGCTTATCACTGTTCCTGTTCCAAAGCTAACTCTGGAAAGTTCATTCAAAACAAGTCGGTGTTCTCAGGCACTCTGTTGGATAGGAAGAAAAGCCACAGCGTCTCCCTCAATGAATATAGATCTTCATCACTGTGGTTTCCGAGTCATTATGTAGCAGTTGGCTCTGATACGCTTGCACAGACACAAATTGAGTCCAACAGGACTGATGTCTCCTGGACTTCGCTGTCCTTGGAAATGTTGGCGTGAGGATGGCAGCGGAGGAGCGGGGAGGAAGGGATGGGCAGAGATGCTTCCTTTAGTGCTTCTCTGATCGAGTTTGGAGATTTTTAACATTTGATAGATACTCGATTGCTTGATAAGTTGTTTTCCAGATGAAATTGATAACAACAGCTGATTAGGAACATCTGGGTGGCTTTTGGATTCAAGAAAGTGTGTTTCAGTGTATAGCATTCTTCATGTCACCCACAAACATGTTAAAAAGAGAAAAGAATGTAAGAACCTGTCTTGTAGAATGGTAATTAGAATGATTCCCCACTTTCTTTTTGCTTTGTCTTTCCTGCAAACTGCTCATGCATAGAAATGAAAAAAAGATACTGTCTTTTGAAAGCCATTTTTTGTTGTTGAGACTCAAGTTCAGTTTCAGACAAGACAAGCTGTAGTATCTACACTACAGTTCTTTTTAAAGTACAAGTTATTTTGGTAGATTAGGCTATTTCTGAGCATCTTGAATGTTTCCTGTCAAGAATTTTGTATGTGTTAAAATATTATCTAATGCACAAAAATTAAGGCTATGCTGTTTGACTTGGAGGATGTATGTTTCAAAACAATCATTCTCAAGCTTTTCTCATGAGAGTGGAGGCGATAGGATTTGATATTTCTTTCCATTTAGCCTTTGCTAAGAGGTTAGGCTAGATTTATTGTCGGTGCTATGGGAACAATTATTTATCACTAAAGAGTCGTACTTCAAATTCTTGCTTGGAGCCAGTCAGGCATCACTTCCCTGCTCTTCCATTCCCACCAGGATCACCGTCACACGTAAGTCCTGTGTTTCTTCTCACCTGGGACTCTTGCTGTGGCCTAATAGCATTCTCTAAATCAGCCCTGATTCAGCTGTCAGTTAATCTTTCCAAAGCTTAGTTCCTTGTTGTCCCTTTGCTCCAAAGCATTAAATAGCTCTTTCTATAGTTTGCTGAATAAAGACTGAGTTAGACTGGCATTCTAGTCTGTCTGTGACCTATTTTGTTTATAAGTCTGGACCCTTATGCTGTCATGTCTTCTGATTGCCTGATAGATCCATCACTCCAACCTAGTTGTTCTCAGAGAGCAAACCCTGGACCAGCGCCATCAGCACCATCCAAGCCACTTGATAGAAAATTCTTGCATTCCACTATACACTGTGGAGGTGGCGCTTACGTGTCCAGAAACCTTCTTGGTGGTCAGATGCATGCTGACATTTGGCAAGCTCTGCTCTAACCAAACCCAACTGTTTAAAAGTTTCTTTCCTGCTCTGGTCTGCCTTTGCAGAGACTTCCTGAAATGCTTTTCTCTTCTCTTGTGGAAATTCTGCACAGTGCTCCAAGGCATGGTATGAAGTGCTTCTTTTCCCATGCTACCATTCCTGATCCATTTGTGAATGATATTTATGGTTTTCTTCCATAACAGCAATTACCAGGTAACTTATGGTAGTCACCTGGTACACCTTTCTTATTTTTGAGTTCCGGAAACTCAAAAAGGGTATAATTGACTTACCTTCATATCTTGATACAGCTTGTGTTGAGTGGTTGCCTTTGATATCTTATGCACAATAAGCTATTGAAGCATGGTTTTTCTGTGTATTGGTTTTATGGGGAAGACACAGAAAATTGCACCCTTGTCCAGGAGGCCTATGAAATTCCTGCTAAATCAAAGCATCACATACTAATGAGTGTTTTAACTTACTGAAGTCAAACTTGACTTGAGCGTTGATGGGTCTTCAGGAGAGAAACCAAACGAGTCAGTGTAAAAACTTCTGTTAGTATTCAGTAGGAGAAGCTGAAATAGCTGGTAACCAATAGCCAAGAAAACAGCTCCCACTCTTCTGTCAATTATAGACTTTTATCCTGCATGGAGGGACTTCTCTTCAGTCTTTCTTATTGCCCTGTTTTGAATTTTTTTCCACTGTTGTGTTCATGTCATGTTTCATCAGAAGTGACAGTTTCTTTTCACAGTGCCCAAAAGATAGCTTGAGTGGGGAGTGAGATTCAAAGTAATGGCTTTCAGGAATGTCTGAAAGTGGGAATTCTAGGGCGCCCACATTTCATAAAAAAAAAAAAAAGCCGTTTTCTTCCTAGACAAAGGCATAGTGGTGACACTTTGCGTGTTTATAGTTAATTGTCTTTCATATTGATTGTGATGGAGCAGAGGAAAGAACGACACATCTGAACACTGCTGTGTTTCCTTGCCCTTCTCCCACAGGCTCTGAAAGCGTGCCGGCTGAAATTCCAGAGCGCACAGACTTGCTGCTGCTTCTGAGGCAGTGATCCCAAGCTGCCAGCGCATGCTGCCGCCGAGCTGCAGGATGGTGCACGTGGCCAGGCCGCTGCTGCTGCTCCTCACCTTCCTCCTCCTCGCCAATGCAGAGAGTAAGCCATGCTACCTTCTCGGGGAGGGCCATGACCAGAATGAGCAGTTGTGTTTGCACTTGGCACCAGGCGCAGGGCCTCTGAGTGCATTTTCTTTGGAAGTGAATCTTGAGACACTGTGGGATGCTCGCTGGCTATCAGCCAGCTTTTCAAAGAAATCGTTGACGTGACTTCCTTAGCATTCCGCCTCCTATGAATTGCCCGTTCGTGTGCTCATACTTGTTGTTATTTACTACATCTTACTAGATTGGTGTGAAAGATACTATATGACCAAGTTATGATTCAAACTGAGGATAGCCAGTTGGTGGAGCCAATAAGTAAATATTGTTCAGACCCGTTAGAGATGTCCTTAGTTTTACGGATGTTTCTATGTTTAGAAAAATGCACAGTGTCACATCGAGCCCAATTAAACTTCCCAACCCCTTGTGGCTGTCACAGCAGCTGTTGGAACGTACCATTTCCGACAGCTGTCACAGAGAGTAGTATTCAAACAAATCAAGCAGAACTGACAACTTCGAGGCTGAATGGAGGGTCTGCAAGTGCCAGGAGAGTTTTTGTGGATATAGACACCAAAGTTTGAATTCTGGACTCAATTTATGAAACTGCAATTGTGGTCCATTCGTTTGCCAGTTAATGAGAAGATCATATCTTCTGTGTAATTCCGAAGGCATTAGGCCCGCCTTGTTTACAAGTGTTTCTGCTTCCACCGGTCTTATGGCATTCTGGAAGATAGTACTGGAAAAAGGCTTGTCGGGGACCACGGTAGCGCTTCAGAGCTTGGAGGAGGATTGCCACTTCTCCTTGGGAGTCCTCTGACAGGATTAACATGTCTGACATCTGCAGTTGTTAACTTTTACTTCAACTGACTAGTCCAGTGAGATTCAGTTTGACTAATGTTAAGAATGTCTTGAAGACAGATTCTGTGTCATCTTGACCCTTCGTGTTTATTGCGCTTGGGCAAACATCCGCTGGAGAGCGTGTATTCCCTTCACTTTTCTAAAAGGGTCTTTCGAGGAATTGAAGAAACAGGGTTAAAAATAGACTACATATGGTACATGTTTGATTGAACCACAACATTCTCTGACTAATAATGTATATTGCTTCCCAATTAACACTTGGGAGTGTTGCTTTATGGTGAAGCCAAGGAATTTCTAGTATAATGCCAGAAAAAATCAACTTGGGAGAGACCAAAATCTAAGATTCCTTTGTCATTTTACTGACATCAATGTCAACACTTATTTGAAAGTTTAAATTTGAATTTTGTTATTAATGAGAAATTAGGCGTATGGCTTTATCTATGTGTTTGGGCTATAGCGGAAAATTGAATGAGTTCTTCATTGTTAATTTTTTGCAGAGTGTATTAAGATCTTGGGAACCCAGTCGAATGTCTGAACACAGTTATCTATTTTCCTAAGAGTAACCAGGCTAGATATACATATTACATGTCTTTGAAGTTAATGTTTCAGATAAGTAAAAACATACTCTACTGAGCAGCTATGCTTTCATTTAATTCTCTGATGGAAAATGGCAGGCAGATTTCAAGATGTTAGGAGCAAGTACTCTTACTTTTTTTTTTTTAATTCCTGGGTCCAGCGCAATAGCCTAATGGCTGAGGTCCTCACCTTACACGTGCCAGGATCCCATATGGGTACCGGTTCTTATCCCAGCTGCTCCACTTCCCTTCCTGCTCCCTGCTTGTGGGCTGGGAAAGCATTGGAGGATGGCTTGGTTCCTTGGAACACTACACCTGCGTGGGAGATCCAGGGGAGTTTCCTGGCTCCTGGCTTCATATTAGCTCAGCTTTAGCCATTGCAGTTGCTTGTGGGGGTGAGCCATCAGAGGGAGGATCTTTCTGTCTCTTCTCTCTGTGCATCTGGCTTTCCAATGGAAATGAATAAATCTTTAATCATTGCTGTTATTATTATTATTATTGCTTAGTTACTCAAAGGAGAGGGAGGGAGTGAGAGGGGAGAGGGAGAGAGCTAGAGCTCTCACATAGTCCCTTATTTCCCAAACGATCATAATACAGTGTAGGATGATGGCCATCTAACCACTTGAGGCATCACTGAATTAGCAGGAAACGAACCAGGAGCCAGAAATAGGAATCCAACCTGGCTGTTTTAGTAGTTGATATGATCATCTTAACACCTGCACCAAGCACACACAGTCCTAAGAACAAGGACTTTTAAAACCTTGCTTTAGAGAAAAGCAATTTCTATTGCAAATGGTCATCTCTGCTCTTTCTGCTCCCGCTCTCCTCCTTCTTCTTTATCTCTCTCTCTCTCTCTCTTTCACAGTGCAGCTCCACAAAAGGAATTACAGGCTCTTCTTAGCAATTTGTAATTAGATTATTTACTGTATTTACGTTTATGTGACGTCAGGTATCCAACTTCAAGATGTCACTGTCTTCACTCTCACCTTTCACATCGCAGGTCAAAAAAGAAAAAATCCAGGTTTCCAGTTTGTGCAGTTCATTTTTATTATCCACTCAGCCTTGATCGACTCTATTTTTCCTGTAACAGGCTCTTTTGGCACTATTGAATAGCATGCGTAACCTGAAAGTTTCTGGTAAAGGTAGAAAATTTAGCAATGTTTTCTTTCTTAGATATAGAAGAGAGGAAATCCATTACGCTTGAGAGTAGCTGTAGTACCTGAAAACCCGGGAGGATGGAAGTACAATTTTACACCGCAAAATTGATTAAAGAATGACGAACGAAACAGAATGCAAGCTTCAACCCATTACGTTGTGTCATTACCTTTTCTCCAAATGCTGAGGGAAGAAACCCTAAAGATATAAGCACCAAGGCAAGAGTTCTTGACCATCATAGAAATATTCTCAGATTTTCGTGACTGGCCCGCTGACCTTTCCCTGAAGTCTTCGTTAGCTCTTCTAGCCATATTTGTTGTTTATTTTTACCAAACTGTGTATTGTATTGATCCAATGTAAAAATGTAATGGCAGCTTGTCAGAGCCATTTCTAAAGTCTGAAATATTTTTACAGAATGTTTTCCTTCTTTGGGAAAAAAGGACTATGCGAAAGTGAGGACTAGAGAGAAGCGCCCCTTTTCCCTGTCATAATTTAATGTGTTAAACTCACGTCCTTCTTTAATGGTTAACTCAGAAGAGTCTGGGAGTCCCGGATTATCATCTGCCATGGTGAAGCTGGGGCAAAGTGTTGGGCGTGACTCTGCATTAAGTAGCAGAGCTCTTAGGGGCCTTGGTTCAATGCTAGGTTGAAACATTGTGATAATATCCCTTTAGAAGAAAATTACAGTCTTTGCCATTTTCAATTTAAAATGTTCTACAGATCCCTACTATTATTTTAAAAGGTTAGACGTGTGGGAATCTTATGTCTTTCCAGTCCTGTGTCTTGAATGCACCAGAAGACGTTGGCTGTTATTTTTAAAACTGTGTGTTTTTGATGTAGCCAGTGTCTCAGGGAAGAGCTAGGGCGAGGTCTGGGTGAGCGCCTTGAATAGTTTGAGTTGTGATTTGATTCAGGTCAATTCAACAGTAAAACTGCATGCCAAGTAAAGATGCATTTATATTGTATTGGTGAAGCAAGCCCTGGGGCAAATCTTTTTTCTTTTGACTGGGTTTTTCTCAACACTTCTGGTGGTTTTATTTAATATATAGCTTTAATTTTTTACGTACTTTTTTTTTTTTTTTGCCAAATAGATTCAGGCCAAGAATGCGCTCTTGGTATATTTTGTCCACTCTCTTCAACACTAGTGCAAGATCTTACTGTTAATATTCTAAACCTGAGTTTACACTTGGCTCAATAGGACTGAGCCTGTGTGTTTATGAGGTCTTTGTTAGAAACACAACTCATATTTCTTCTCCTGCCTCTCCTCCCCACTTCTAGAAATAGAACTCTTAACCTGCTCCAAGTCCTAGGTGTTCCACTTCAGATCCAGCTTCCTGCAAATATGACTGATAAAAGCAGCAAGAAATGGCTTAAGTACTTGGGCCCCTATTACCCACCTGTGAGACCAGGCGGAGCCCCGGACTCCTGGCTTCAGCCTGACCCAGCTGGGCTGTTGTACCATCTGGGCAGTGAACCAGGGGATGGAGGATCTCTCTTTGCCTCTTCCTCGCTTTGTCACTCTTCCACACTCCGTCACTCTGCCTTTCCATTAAATCTTTTAAATAAATAAATGTTAAACCTGCTCCTCTTTAATTTTCAAAGTCTCTCAGCATACACCTTTATTGAGCACACATGTGGAGCACTGAGCTTAATTCTTTATTTGACTTAAAGATGATCAGTAGTTGGTTAGTTGATAAGTCAGGTTTATTTGGAGCCTGTTAATTCCTAGCTGGCTTTTTAGTAAGTTCTGTCCGTGGGAGGTTCTTATAAACACTGGTTTTCGGCAGTGAAACTGAGATCATATGAAGCTTACGAGTAAGCTCTTCTGCTGTCATTAGCAATTTAAAATTAATTTGGCTGGGGTAGAATGAATAATGGAACATGTTTCATTTGTTTTTTCAGTTGATTTTTTTATACATATTTGCCTTAATTTAAAAAAAAAAAACTTATTTGAGAAGTAGAGAAAAAAGGGAGAGAAAGTGTCAGAGAGAGAGGGAGGGAAGGAGGGAGGGAGAGGCAGGCTCCCATGCACTGATTTACTCCTCAGTTGCCTGTGTCAGCCAGTGGCTGGGTGGCAGCCACATCAGGAGCTGGGAACTCACTCCAGGCCTCCCATGTGGGTAACCAAGAGCCCAGTGACTTTGCTCAGGGCTGCTGCATCAGCAGGAAGCTGGAATCATCAGTAGCAGAGCCAGGTAGGGTAAGTGAAGCAAGTGTCCTAAGCAGAATCTTAACCACTTTCAGGCCAAGTGCCTGCAGGTGTTGCTTCTGATAGTGTGTTTCCTCCAGCTACTCTAAGGGAGGAGTTAGAGATATTTGTTGCAGATAAATATGGTAATACACACCAGTGAATCAGAAGATGGTGAGGGTGGAGGTAAGCTTGGCCAGGAGGAGTAGCCACTGATAGTGCCAGGGTATGAAGTTTCCAGAATATAGTTAAGAATGAAAACTACCTTTTTGATTGGCTTTAAAGCACACCCTCCCACAGGGCCAGCACACCAGGGACATTAGACTCTGAATATTCTCTCTCTGTGCTTTGTCATTCAGAAAATTTATTTAACCTGTACAAAGTAAATTGTTTGGGATAATGGAAATACTCTAAAACTAGGTTGAGGTCATGTACTACTTGAGTGTAAACACACTAAGTACCTTTGGGTTGCACATTTTAATGGGTGAAATATATGTGAATTATATCTCAATAAAGCTATTATTTATACAAGGTAAGTTGCTGTTTCTGTATTTCTTTGATTAGAATTCTATTAATATCTGCAAGCTGAAAGTAAATGTGTTGGTTTCTTTTGGTCAGTTACAATAGAATGCATTCATTCGGGAGGACAGGGGAAAAGCTGTTTTGTTCTACCGTGTTTATCAAACGTCCTTTTTGCTTTGCTGCTCTCGGAATTGACAGAGATGTGGAGTAAGAAAAATGTTACTCCCCTCTCTTGACTCCCTTCATTTCAAAGTAGCTAAATTAGCAAAATCCAGCTGTCTGCAGCCAGGGAAAACTCCAGCTATTACAGTGATCCTTGCGTCCCAATGCTGGGTTTCTGTAGCTTTCTGCATTAATTGCTCCCAGTGGTGCTGCAGTTACCTTGTAAGGCTAAGAATATGTGACACAATCAACCCATGGGTACCCTTCAAAGTATTTTATTGAGTGTAATGGGAATTCTCCTTTTAAAAAATTCAAAATAGGGTATATTTGGCGTCTCTGATCTCTGTTTGTGAAGGCCTTAGCTTGAAGTATGGGATGATATTTGAAACAGTGGGGGTTAGTTATTATGTATAATAGCCTACTGGTATTTGATTCTGCTGTTGTATGATTTCCTCGTTTCTTTCCGTTCACACTTTTAGATTCTTTACTTTTCCTCACTCGGATACTATTGACCTGACACATTTGAAGTAATTTTGATTTGTTTGGGAGCTGCCTCTCCTCTTGCCTCTGTCCTTTTGTTTCATTTAATTCAGAAACTCCAGTGTCAATGCTGAAATGAAGGATCACAGAAAAATCCCAGGGACTAAGTTGAAAAGTTACTTTTAGAAACCATTCTCTGAAGCATAATTTTATATTTTCTCTTTGCCTCAGTTTACGTTGGCTTTGTTTTTTCCTTCACCAGATTCCTGTGTGTGTGCACATGTGTGTGCCTGCTGTGTAGGAAGCTCTGTGCAACACATTGGGAATATAAGCATTTTGAGATGTGGTCCTGCATCAGCTTGCAGGGCATCTTCAGAATCTGTACTTCATGTTTAGGATGCTCTTGGGCAGTATTCTGTAGTTCTGGAAAGGGTGCATCATACCAGAGGAATATGAACTCTGCGGTTGCAGTCCTTATGCTCAGATCCTGCCCTAAATGTGGGCCCGTTACACGTTTCCAGGGGCACTTCACCTGTAAAACTAGATTAACATTAGCACACACTTGAGGTCCTGCTCATAACAAATAAATGAAGAACTGTTTATAAAGCATTTTGAATAATAATAAATATTCACTAATTGTTAGTTACTGCAATGATTTCTGTTGTCATTAACTTGCATCATTTCAAAAATATGTTTGGTTCTCTGATGGCATTTATTATCCCATTAACTTCATAATTGGAGTAGAATCTTTTACAGATGTAAATATGTATATTGACACACATTTGTAATTCCAAAGGACAAAAGAGTGATGGGTTCATTTATGCATTTTATTGCTCCTTTAATAAATGTGTATTGGCTACAGTTCCTGTGCCAAGAATTGAGTGAATTTCCAGGGTTATAATAGTGAGAAAAAGAGGTTTATTCCCTGGCTCTAAAAAGCATAACTCTGGTAGAATAGAGAAATATTTAACATTAATCTTAAAATTTTGTTATTTTTTTTAAAGTTGTGACGGGTGTTATGGAAAGAAAATAGGCAGCTATTGACTTTAACTCTTCTGAGGGGTAATAAAAAACTTTGCTGAGTGACCCATTTTTAACTTTTAAAATAACTTAAACTTAGGGAAGAAAAGTGATTTAAAAATGTACTAGAATTCCCATGGAGCATTCCTTCCAGGTTTCCCAATAATATTTAATCCATTTGCAGTGTATTTCCAAAACCAAGAAGCCCAAATTGGCACAATGTTTTAAACAACAGAAGTGGGGTTTTTTTATGATTTATTTATCTTTATTGGGAAGTGAGATATACAGAGAGGAGGGGAGATTCACTCCCCAAGTGGCTACAGTGGCTGGAGCTGAGCCGATCCAAAGCCAGGAGCCAGGAGCTTCTTTGTGGGTCTCCTGCGCGGGTGCAGGGTCCCAAGGCTTTGGGCTGGCCTTGACTGCTTTCCCAGGCCACAAGCAGGGAGCTGGATGGGAAGCAGGGCTATCAGGATTAGAAACACCAGTGCCCATATGGGATTGCAGTGTGTGCAAGACAAGGACTTAAACACTAGGCTACCATGCCGGGCCCTATCACTTGGTTTTATTACAATTTACAGTGCACCCACTTTCTTTGAAGGTGTTAATTTCATTTCGTTTGATCACATGCAAGAAGTTTTGAGCTTTTATGTGATGGATGAGTAGCTAAACCATGTATGATTGAGAGGAACTGTTATATGAAAGGGAGAGCATGTTCGTATGTCACCCCCTCCCCAAATAATCTGTTATATCATCAGACACTGAAAATATGGAGGTGTATGGATTCCAAATAGGAAGGATTCCAAATAAGTGGGTTTAGAAAGGCTAATGCAAGACTTGCTAGATTTTGTTCAAGGTATTGAGTTTTATCTTAAGAATCATATAAGTCATATACATATTTTCAAGTTATAACCAGAAGAGATGTACAATTTAAAAAAATCATTGAAGCTGAAGAGCTAAAATATGCTTTGGAGGGAGGCCAGTGAAAGTGGCCTTCAGATCTAAGAAGCAAATCGGAAGTGATGCAGAAATGAAAGGCATGGGACAGGGGTGGTGCAGGTTATTAAGCAGAACATGCTGTAAAACTGATTGGAGGAATTGCTATAGAACCCCCAAAACTGGGTCTACTTCTGATGCACAGAAAGCCAATCCCCAATGATATCGAGGTGGTGCAAGAAAGGAGATATTTGGTAAGTAACACATAAGTCCTGGGCTCTCTGAGGGCTAGGGGTTAATTTTCTTTTTTATTTTTTCTGTTTTTTTTTTTTTAAGATTTATTTTTATTATTTTTTCATTGGAAAGGCGGATATACAGAGAGGAGAGACAGAGAGGAAGATCTTCCGTCCGATGATTCACTCCCCAAGTGAGCCGCAACGGGCCGATACTATGCCGATCCGAAGCCAGGAGCCTCTTCTGGGTCTCCCACGCGGGTGCAGGGTCCCAAAGCTTTGGGCCGTCCTCGACTGCTTTCCCAGGCCACAGACAGGGAGCTGGAAGGGAAGCGGGGCTGCCGGGATTAGAACCGGCTCCCATATGGGATCCCAGGCGTGCATAGGCGAGGACGTTTAACCACTTGCGCCACCGCGCCGGGCCCTAGGGGTTAATTTTCTTAACGATTGAACTTGGCATTGAGAGGAGCATGTTCAGGTCATATCCAAGCTCCTGATTTATCTTATGGTGATTGTGGTCTTCTGTGACTGGTTAGTGATACAGTGTTCCTTATGATGGAATATTGGACTTCAGTCTGTCTGGGAGCTTCATGCTGGTGGTGGTTACTTCCTGCCTTGGGTCTAGAATTCCCCTGTCCCAAAGATATCTCTTGAGTCAGTACTGACCATCATAAATGGTCTATTGGAGAAACAAATAACCTCATAAGTCAAGTGATAGCTGCACCAGTCAATTCAGAGTTAATTCTGGCAAGAAGTTGACTGGCGATCAAAAATGGCAAGGACACTGTAGTAAGGAAGGGAGTGTAGAGGCTGGAAGCTGGTGGGAAGTGAAATCTGCATTCAAGATTCCACAGAGAGACAGGCTTAGGGAGTCTGCTTTATTTGGTTTTTATGAAGATGCTCTCTCTTAAAACCAGAGCCACCATTATAATTTACATATGTAAATATATAGTACCACCAATATAATTGTTATAATTCAGAATGAAAAATCAAACCAAATTAATAAGGGATGCAGGCTATCTTCAGAAACTTGCAAGTAATCTTTTGTTTTGAACATGTTTTATTCTCCTCAAATATCTTTCAATTACTATAATCTTAGGTTTTCTTTGTCAAGTTCATATTGTTTTATTTATACTTATCAGTGTTAATATACATTAACAATGTGGAAATCAAAATGTATTAAGAATTGTGAATAAAGTTCAGTGTCTTACAACAGAAGGTATTTTTATTTAGCTTTGTTCTGTCAAGAAAAGTTTAAATTCACTTTATAATTTGCACAGGGTTTTACAAAACTCACAGTATGTTAGAGTGGCAGTCATTTAAAGTAACTAGTTATTTGACATTAAATGGTGCTGTGTACTTATTTCTTCAATTAAACAAAAGTACACAGTATATTGCTTTGAGCTAAAAGTATACGAAGTTACAATAAGATAAATATAATCCATTGGGTTTTCTTTTATGTTTCAACACTTTAAAAGAAGTAAGAGAAAAATAAAATGCTGCTGTTTATCAGCAACACATTTCAAGTTCATTCAATGAAAGTTCCTCACATTTGTATAATTGTTTAAAGATTTATTTTATTTTTATTGGAAAGTCAGATATACAGAGAGGAGAAGAGACAGAGAAGAAGATCTTCTGATGATTTACTCTGTAATTGGAGGCTATGGCCAACATGAAATTTCAAGGAAGAATGTAACTTCAGTAGGTCCGTTCTGTTATGTTTCCATTTGATCAAAATTATAGCAGTAGCATTCCTAAGTGCTTCCTGTGTTGTCTTTTCTATATAGAAGAAAGCTTTTAAATAAAACCTTTGCTGGTAACCACTTCTGTTTGGGAGGGAGGGGGAAGAAACAAACAAACAAAAAAAACCAACAAAAAAACCCCCACCCTCTATTGCTTATGTGATTTAATGCATTTGGATTACATTTTAATCCCAATGGGAATATAAGGTAATCCATAAGATGATCATTAAGCCATGATGTAAGTGTTTTTGCTAAAATAGATCATGGTATTATCAGGCAGATTTAGCTTGAAGTCTGAATCCTTTGCCTAGCTGGGGCAATTTTTTTCGATTCTGACTTTGCAGGATGCCCACTGGTTGCACAGGTGTCTGTAAAGTGTAAATGCACTCCTGAATGTGGCCTGTAAGTGCTGCACAGATGTTCAGCAAAGGCCTGTTTGCATCCCAGTCGTGTCTGTAACGTAATGCCTGGCATATGTAGAAATGTGGTGTCTAACATTTTCCCCCATTGAGTTTATTTTGTTTAAGGAATTAAACAATATTTCTTAAAGCAGCAACAAAGTAAAGAAAACCAGTCGTATCATAGATTTCCAGTTGTGACTCAGGTCCTGAACTGGCGATATCTTTCCATGTTGGGCCTAGGTCAGCAGGGCAACTAGGGTGTCTCACATTTCACCCCCTTGACACTTGGGGTTGGGACATTTTTTTTTTTTGAATGGGCTCTCTAGAGTATTGTGAGGTGTATATCACATTGTCTCCTGATTGTGGCAACCGAATTATTTCCACATGTTGCTTAATGTCATCTTGGGTGCTGAATTATCCTCATGGGAAAATGTGGATTGTGAGTGTTGGTACAGAAGTTAGCAGAGGGAGACACAGTATGGTGTTTCTAACTTCCATAGGGTTTGGAAGGAAAAAAAAAAATTTCAGAAATATGATGAACTTCTCATGAGTTTCTGAAATCATCTGTGTAAACTGGGAAAGATAAATATAGTTATATTTAATATCTGTGGAATTAGAGGCACGAAAGTACTTACGTGTTCATGTTTCAGTTTTTGTTGTCTAGAAGATTGGATGGTAATTATAGAGCGGCTGTGAGGATTAAGTTAACCGGTGTGAAATTCATAAGACTGTGCTTTCCCACAGAGTAAGTAGACTTGTATTAGCCAATATTTTTATTATTTTTAAAGATTTATTTATTTGTTTGTCTATATTGGGAAGGCAAATGCATAGAGCGAAGGCGAGACAAAGATCTCCCATCTGCTGGTTCACTCCCCAAGTGGTCACATTGGCAGGAGCTGAGCTAATCCGAAGCCTGGAGCCAGGAGCTTCTTCTGGGTCTCCCACAGGGGAACAGGTTCCCAATGCTTTGGGCCATCCTCAGCTGCTTTCCCAGGCCGCAAACAGTGATTTGGATGGGAAGCAGACAGCCAGGGTACGAATCGGTGCCCATATGGGATGCTGGGCACGAAAGGCAAGAATTTAGCCATTGAGCCATCATGCTAGGCACCATTGTTGGTATAAAACTGAGTGCTTTACAGTGTTTAATGGATTTTTAATATTTTAGTTTAGCAGTAAAACTAGTATTGTCTCATAAGTATGGTCATGGTTAATACCATCATCCCCTTGGATACTTAATTAAACCCCTTTATAGCTTTAATCTCATTTCTTTGACTCTCCTACTTTTCAAACAATAAAAACAAATGATCACAGCAGATGACCTGCCTAGAGCAAAAGGGAGAATAGTTTATTGGGATGGATGTAGATTGTGAGAATTGTTGGTTTCTAGAAAAGAGCAAAAATGAAACTTTCTTTGACGATGTATTTATTTATCTGAAAGTCTCTTGAAAAGAGAGAGAGAGAGAGAAAATGAGAATGAATAAGTCTTCCATCTGCTGGTTTATTCCACAAATGGATGCAATGGCTAGAGCGAGGCTGAGCTAAAGCCATGGCCTGGAACTCCATCTGTTTCTCTTTCCTGCACAGGAGCAATCCAGGCCCTTGCGACATGTTCACTGACTTCCAAGGAGCATTATTAGCAGGGGGCTTGATCCCACGATGGCTAGCTGGGACTCAGGGTGGCACTTACATGGGATCCTGCCTGTGACAGTTGGTCACAACATTGGCTCCCAAAACAAAGTGTTTGAGAAGGACAGACACAGGGACTCAGAATTCACAGTTGTCAGATCCATGTCCAGAGTGGCCAGCAGTGCTGCCCTAGTGTGAGGACAATTCCTCCAGAACCTTCATTGACAGTCACGGTAGAGGTTCAGCATCCTGGAAGGAAGCTCATTTCACAGGCGCAGTTTATTCACGCTGTGTGAATTAGAGGGCTGAATGACTTTGAGAGTGATTTCTGTCCAGCTTCAAATTTTAAAAAGAATCAGAATCTTTGAATTCTGTACAACCAGAATTTTATTATAACACTAAGCTCATTATTCAGATAGCTTTCTTGTCATTCTTTCTGTCAATTTGATGTTAAATTGTAGGCAAAAAATATATGCTTCCATAATTTCATGATCAAATCGGGATGTCACTTTTGCTGTCAGGGTATGATAGGCTGGAAATAAGGACCAAAATATTTTATCTTTCCTCATATTAAGATGGACTCTATTTCTCCTCCCTTGAATACACATTGGTACCTGGACCCTTTTATTAGTGATAGAATGGTGCTGATTGGAATGATCTTGGCCCTAGTTCTGGGACGAACACTTACGGCATATAGGAGATGCTGGTTTCAGCGTCTGCCATCTCAGTCACCTTCTTGAGATTCCCAGTTATCCTGCCAAAGCAAGCCCATAGAGAGAGGGCAGCACCCAGCCAGCATCCCGTCCCTGTGTCAACTGTCCCTGGGGATGAGCCAGGTATGTGAATGAAACTGTCTTGATTTTCCATCCTGAGTCTGTTCTCTTCTTAATGTAGGCAAGTGAATGACCTCAAGTGAGATGAAGATGAGAGCCCCTTAACTGAAACCTAGAATCAAATGTCAAGGCTGTTAACAAGCTTTGAGTTGGTTTGCAGCACAGCTCTAAAACATCAGAGCACCAGATAGTTATTGTCATTAAATTGAAGCACATTGCAGGTTGAGAAGCTTAGACCTGCAGTTGTTTTATCCTAACATTCCCTCTAAAATGACAACATAAAAGAAGTTCTCAACAAGCCTTTGAATGCAATGGAGCAAATGAACATGTTGATAACTTAAAAACTTAATGCCAGCATTTGAAAGCTTTATACTATTTACCTGCCTTTTTTTTTTAAAGATTTATTTTTATTATATTTTTTATTGGAAAGGCGGATATACAGAGAGGAGAGACAGAGAGGAAGATCCTCCGTCCGATGATTCACTCCCCAAGTGAGCGCAACGGGCCGATACTATGCTGATCCAAAGCCAGGAGCCTCTTCTGGGCCTCCTACGCGGGTGCAGGGTCCCAAAGCTTTGGGCCATCCTCTGCTGCCTTCCCAGGCCACAGGCAGGGAGCTGGAATTTACCTGCCTTTTATACAGAGACTAACCAGCGTTGTTTGAAAAGGCTATCATGATAAATATTTTTGGCTTTTTATGTCATATGCTCTCTGTAAGAACTGTTGTACTTTGCTGTTGTAGCATAAAGACAGGCCACAACATATAAATAAATACCTGGGCTGTGTTCTATGTTCTAGTAAAGCCTTCAAACAATAAAATGATTATGCATTTTTTGAAAGGTGGAGTTGGAAAGGTAGTAAGGAGGAATATAGAAGGGTGATGGGGAGGGCCCAGCATGGTGGCCAAGCGGCTGAAGTCCTCACCTTGTATGCACCAGGATCCTATATGAGTTCTGGTTCTAATCCCGGCAGCCCCGCTTTCCATCCAGCTCCTTGTTTGTGGCCTGGGAAAGCAGTCAAGGATGGCCCGAAGCCTTGGGATCCTGCACCCACGTGGGAGACCTGAAAGAGGGTCCTGGCTTTGGACAGGCACAGCTCTGGCCATTGCAGTCATTTGGGGAGTGAATCATCAGACGGAAGATCTTCCTCTCTGTCTCTCCTCCTGTCTGAATATCTAACTTTCAAAAAATAAATAAATCTTAAAAAAAAAAAGAGGGGGTGGGGATGGAGAGGAAGAGAAAAGCTTGCATTGGCTGAGATGTCCCCAGTAGCAGCCAGGGCAGGATGAGGAGGAAGTCAGCTAGCTCGGTGCTTCATCCAGGTCTCCTTGGTGAGTACAGGGACTCCAACACTTGGACCATCTTTGATTCTTTTCCCAGGGTATTAACAGGGTGCTGGATTGAAAGTGAGGCAACTAGGAGTTGAACCCAATACCCATATGAGATGCCAGCACCAGAAGCTATGACAGAAAACCTGCCACCCTGGTAAAGCTCTTTTAAAAAATATGTGCAGTGGGGAAAAGTTGCCTAGGGGCCATAATTTGATGAAACCCGCTTGTGATCCGACTCACCCACATCTTCTTGCCACACGGGAGCAGTAGGAGGTGTCAATCAAAAGGTTTGATTAACCAGGTGAGATCAGTCAAGGGAAAGGAGCAAGTTTGATTTCAATTCTTTCAGTACTTTGCTTTATAAATAATGTGTATTGGGAGCAGATTGATTAGAAGTAATTTCAAGGAGCACATCCCTTGATCAAGGTGTTTAATGGTGTTTAACTTTAGTATGTATGTAGGAAAGACTGCGTGTTGCTGAACTTTATGTCTTTGGGGGTATCTCAGAAATTCAACTGTTAATGCTATTTCACATTGCAAACTATTGAAAAATGAATAATATGTCAGCTGTGGGATAGTTTTTGTTGTACCATGCACCTGACATTTGAAGCTATGAACATCTGATATACAGAGGGAGAAAAATGCTAGAAAGGTTTGCATTTGCTGGGAATATTACAGAGGGCCTGTAAAGAAACAGTTTGTAATCGTGGGTATCGAAGCCTGATATTAGTTCCATAAAGGAAGGCAAAAACAGAAAAAAAAATCATCATGGTAAATTTGATCATATCATGGGCACTTCTGTGTCGATATACTCTGTACCGTTTCAGTGCTTACAAATCAAAACAAACTAAAACTAGCGAGAAAGCACCATTGATCTAGTAGCAAGTGCTCAAAAATGTCCATCATGTCAGCAAATTGAAAAGCTTTCGTGCGGGGTGGGCAGTGAAGTAGCATGCTCTCTGATGTAGTTGGAATCTTTCACTCAATTGAGGGGGCAAAAAAAAAGAAGAAAAAGAAAATGCAACAACTGCTGTCAGTCTGTCCTGGCAAGCTAGCAGAAGACACATGTTCCTGCAGATGTATGAAGGGCATAAGTGTATTTTCCTTAGAACTGCGGTTGTATGGAATTGTATGCAGATGGAAGACTAATTCAACAAAAACCTTGGCGTCTCAGGAAGGAAAATGACAAATGGTTAAGTCTATTCAGCTGTGGAGTTAAATCTCCAGGGAAGGAGGGAGGGCCCCCGCAGTGCAAATTGTTTGAAGCCAGCAGCAGAAATCATTGTGGAGGACTACTGTTTCTGCGATAATCAAACCTACATCAGCGAAGGGATAGCAAATAATCATTTAGCCATTGTAAAGCACATAATTCTTTTTTTTTTCCATTTTAATTGTTCTGATTTGGAAGGAGAGTTGGAAACAGGAGGAGTATTATGATAATTATAATGAAACAATTACTTGTATCCTGGCTTCTGTTTTCTCTAGAGAGTCTGCAGTTGAACAAATGGATCTGACACCACCATTGGACAGGGAGTAAATTGGCTCACTTCCCTTTGGTGTATTTACTCAGGATCCTTGTTCCCTCTTTGTGCCTAAAAGAAGCTTTCACAGATTACTCTTAATCACCAACTTTTTTTTTTAAGTTGAAAAAGCGTTGTTTGGTTTTCCAGCTTTGCAGACTTTCTCACTTTGCGTTCTCACTTCACAGCAGTGCTTTCCAGATTATTTTTTTCTGCTATCGCCTTCTGTGCTTGCTCAGTGTTCACTCTGTGCAAAGCCACTAAAGAGGCCACGCAGAGAAAATTTTAGTGCAGCGGGTCAAGTGTAATAATAGATATATGCACATGGTACGGCCAAGTACAGGTCCTTATTGTAATGTTAGGAAGCGTAGTAGAGACAAGGGAATTCTGGAAGGCATCAGGCAAGGCTGAGGAACTTGGGGATTTAACTGGTAGATGGATCAGTGATTCCCAACCTGATAACACATTGCTATTATTTGGAGGTAAAATATGAATACTTGAATTCTATACATTATGTGAAGATGCGGATCAAGCATAGGCAATTTTCAAAGAGCACTTTGACTCATGCTTCAGGCAGCCACATTATTAACCGCAATGGGAAGTCAGTGACAATATTTAAGCTAGGAATTGAAGAGACCCAACTTGCAATTCTAGTTGGTCACTGACAGTGTGAAGAGGATGCATTTGAAGGTAGGAGACCACTTAAGAGGCTGGCTGTTCTAAAACTAGAATAGATAAGGGTCCTAAGTGTTTTCTACATGATTACGGCATGAAGAAAGGCCACATACAGAACTGAACATCAGAAGGTGGAATATACAAGATATATGACGTATGGAAATGGATGACTCGTGGAAGGATAGTCAGAGAAGATGAGAAGTAGCTACTGAGGGAGAGATTTTTATCTTTTCTTCTGTCCTGGCCCATCCCAACACTTTAACAAATTATTATGGTTTCTGTGTCTCTCTTGGCTCTTTTCATGTGTTATTCTTGGAATTGTCTAATAGTTCTTATTGCTCATGTTCAGGGCAAGTGTGTTTACTCATCTCAGATTCTACCCCGATGCTTGGGCCTTGCATAAAGCCAGGGATGGTAAATTCAGGTGCCTACGATGACTGGACAGGTAAGATTCACTACTGAATTAGGGTGGTTCAATTCTTCACAAAAAGTTTCTGTGGAATATCATAAGAGAAGCAGCCACCAAGCCTGTTCTTCGCATTTGATAATGCAAACTCAAGCTCTTCCTATTCTTCTGGAGAAACTGGAAACCCAGACTTGCATGTGAATCAGCTCTCGTTTCTACATATTGGTTTGAAATGAAAGTCAGTAGGTTTTAATTATGTAGAGGTCAATAGAAGTGTGTCTTTGTGTGCATCTCATCTGAGACAACACATTTTCAGTCTCTCTCTCTGTAGGGCCTCTTTAGAAATTCTTGAAATTGAAATCAATAGAATTTCCCAATTCTAGCAGTTTCCAGACCTTTCTGTGGCTCGTAATAGCAGAAAATTTAACAATGCACCAGCAGCAAACATTTGGGCTGAATCTGTTTGTGGAAAATGAATTAGATAATGGATTCCATTACCTGGTATCTCAGACTTAAATATAAAGCAGAAGGACAAATTTAAAGTACTTTAACTGCAATTATATAGGTACTGCAGTTGAATATGAATTTGGGGTGATGAATTATTCATTTAAAGTCTTGTGTTCCCTCTGTAGGTTGTAACAATGTCAGGTAGAGAGCCCTTGGCCCTGAGAGCTCTAGCTGGGATAGAGGTTCCATTTCCTGGCTTCAAGTCACCTGGTGCCTGGAGGTCCTTTTTCTCTTGGGGAATGCTCTGGCTACCCAAAGGGAAGCCTCCTCCTTGTAATGAGTCCACCTAAAGGACAGCTGTTCTGGGAGAGCACTTCAAAGACCAGTGCTCAGGAGGGCACTGCCCAAATGAGGCACTGTGTGGAAGCTCCCCCATGACTGTGGTAATGTCTGGATAGTAATAAGGTTTACCTACGAACATGATACACTAGTTAACGCAAGAGTCAAGATTTGGTATGAAAGCCTTTAGCTTTGTTCATTTTGGTGAAATTCTCGCTGGAATGTTGCTTATGCTACCTCCATATCAAATAAATCAAATGGAGTGGGTTGGTTGTTTGATCATCAGAGTAACACGAAGAATATCAGATTGTGTTTCCTGTTGTTATTTTGAGATGTCCTAAGGAATTATGTGCTTGACTCCATGGCTGCGTTTGTGTAGGTTCATGCCTGTTTCATGATTTTAATTAGGAGGAATATGGGGTGGTTGAAAGAACATCAGCTTTCAATAAAAGGGTCTGAATTCAAATTGTGTGTCTGACAATTTAGCAGATGAGGAGATCTGGGAAGTCTGATAGCTGTCTCTGAACATTGTTTTAAAATGCACCTGATATTTTTTTCTCCACCCACTAACTCCTCTCATGTTGCTGAGTGTTGGGGACAGCCAGAGTTTATGTTCTCCTACCTTCCAGGCTTGTGTTACACTGCTTGTCTGTAAGATGAGTGCACGAACCTTGTCTTGTAGTTGTTTCATGAGAATTAACCATGGTAATTTGTGGCAAGGTAAATGGTGTCCGGCTAAAGCCTTCGAGATGCAGTGCTCTCTGAAATAAAAGCTTATTGAGATGCTGCAAATGCTGACCAGAAAGGGATCAGGTCCTGGGAGTGTTTGTGGCTACCAGCAGCAAGGCTAGATTGTCATACACTTGCACTGAGCGCAAAAAGCATTTTTAGAATGAAAATTTGGGGAAAGAAAGGGTAAATCATTGAAATTACATTGACTATAGGTAACAGGGGCTGGATAAGATAAAACAGGGAAACTTTGGAAATGGGACAGCCCATAAAGACAAGTACCTGTTGCTTCTGAATTGTTTGGAGTTAGCCTATAGCTGTTAAGTAATCAACTTTCCTTTTCTATTCCCACATCCACTCTCTGGCCCTTTGTGTCAATTTACAATATCTTTTGCGTCCCCTTTATCACTCTTTTAAATAAGCAAATATTTAAAAAAGAATTTGTGTTTAAACATGGCAGTGATTATGGGTTTGTGATAACTGAAGGACTTCTTTCTTGCACTGGGTTCAAGTGCCTATGTTTTCTAGAAGGTTACCTTAAGTTTGCACAGTGAAATTCTCTTCCAGAGATATTTTTGGCACTCTCATCCTAATTCACAGATGTTGTGCAGCTCTGGGAAATCTGAGCTCGCTCCCTGTCTGCTTTCCAAATAGGTTACATTCTTAGTCCGTAAGTGATTAAGAGATCTTCTCCATTCCAAGTTTGTGTGATATACATCAGTGGCCACGGCAGATACCCCACCCTCCTGATTTCTACACCATGAAGATCATGCTCTAAGGGTCTTCAAATTACGAAATTCAGTGATAACCATAACAAATAAGGTAATTCATAAGGAAGAAAGCATAGTTTGTGTTCCAAGGGGATGCCTGTTAATGGTGAGGGAAAGAGCAGAGCAGAGGAAATCAGCATCATATGTGTGAGAGGGGACTCAGATGTTATTTGACGTTGGACAATCGGGTCAGGGACTGCATCACTGAGGAGATGATGTTTCAGTTATGTTTTGAAAGAGGTAGAGAACTTGCCCATGGGAGGAGAGTAGTTCATCGACTTGAAGACCCTGTGGCAGTATGCTGCCTGACATGACCTAAGAATAGCAAGCGAGAGTGAATGAAGAGCAAAGTTAAGTGTTACAGGAAAGGGATGTGATACAGGGAGCCCGTGGTAGGCAGAATTGGCCTTATTAGGAGGTCAGTCAGGCTTCTTGGAGGCAATGTGAGTTGGGAATTCTGTGTTTGAAAGTGATGTGGGAATTTAGAAGTCTACAGGCAAAAATAGAGCTTTTGTCAAGGTTGTGAAAAGAGTCTGATTGTTGTGTAGAAAGGACTGGATAATGAGAACAAAGGACAGCAAACTGGTAAATACTTAAAGAAGTAAGGTGGAAAGGATTATATTTGTGTTATAAGATGACTGGTTAGATTATGGAAAAATCTGTCATTGCTGTAATAGCAATGGTAATGGAGACATAACTCTCCCAGGTGATGGGTTTGCACAAGTACCAAGCAAGGTGAAGGACAGTCAGTGAATTTTGTAGAACACCTCTTCAGTTTTGTGTGGCCCACTTGTTCTCTGATCCTTTGGTTGCCAACACAAGACCCAGCATTGGTCATAGCAAATTCCCCATTAGGATATGTTGGTTTCTAGCATCCTGACAGCATTAACAGATGCAAACAACTGAGTCACTGTGTTCCAGACAGTTCCCATCTCACGTTACACCATGATCCTCAAGGTTTTGTGGCAGTGTATAATGACTTAGATGGAGAATACGGGACTCAGTTCAAGAAGAATCCTCACACCAAAAATGCAATCAAAGGTTTTCGCTGCAGAAGTAATTTATGTGGAGGTGCTATCATGTCTTGTTTTGGGTATGTCTTGCTCTTAAGCCCTCTCAGATTCTTTTTAGAAATACATCCATCCATACGTACATACATAAAGCCTATACATGCATAAAGCCTATGTATGTGTATGCACACTCCCCTAGGTTTTGCAGATTCATTTGAGATTTCGGATATACTGAAAATTCGATGTTCAACTTCTATTAACATGAACATACTCAGTGTAGTAAAATATGGTATATATTATCTGGAAGAACTGTTAGTTTCTAAGTTGGTTATTTTCTGTAGGGGGTACATCTAAAATGACCAGATTTTCAATTTGTTGTTTCTCTGGCCTGTAAATGATCATTGTGGATCTATGCAGCAATTTCTAGCAACTTTTCATATTCCTAGAAGACTTTATACACCGTTACTGCCTAGATTCTCTTCAAAACAAGCAGGCAAGCAAGCAAGCCAACAAACAGGTCAAAAACACACCATGAAAGGTTTGTACAAAATGTTTCAGATAGTAACATTTTGTTCCTTATCCATTATAATCATGATACAAAACATGCATTATAAAAATGACGAACTAATCTTTTTTTGATAGTAGCATTTTTTTTTTAATTCGGAGCAAGGAAATAGGATTATTATAGCTGTCTTTGGCCTAACAGTAACCAAACACATACTGTCAACCAAAGACACAGAACAGCTCCTTTTCCATCTCCTGCAGGACAGTTATCTGAGACATTTGTAAAGCAGAGGATTGATTTGTCACAGTCTGCATTCCATCTCTCTCCTTCCCCCATTTTCTGTTAATTTCTTAAAACACACACACACACACACACCCCTTGTTAAATCCTTTTTTTGTGGGGTGGACACTTCAATGGGCCCTGACAGGTTCCCCGAGTTATTTGTGTGCCACTGCAGTGACTTGTAGCAATACTGTCACCAGAAGAAACACCCTCGTGCTGCCACAGGATCCTGCTGCCTGTGGGCCTGCCTGCTTTTGCTCTCTTCTTCTATCCTGTGCGATTGTGGCAGTGGGGCACCTGGTTCTGGCAACATGTCATGGGGCTGAAGCTTGCACGTTTTCCTGCACGTTGGGCCAAAGTAGGGCCATTGTCCTTTTCAAGGTATTTGTTTTTTTGGACCTCTCCTCTCAGAAATTTCAGCTTACAGGGGGTAAGTTATCCTGGCTCTGGTTTTGTGTATGTACATATGTGTGTGTGTGTGTGTGTGTGTGTGTATCTACATTTTTTCTGGCAACTACAATAATGCTGCAGTAAACTTTTATGGATTGTGAAGAACACATTTTGTCATTCTCTGTGGTAGTGGTTCTTCTGGGGGAAAAAGTGGAAGAAGAAATCATGATTGCCATTCAGAGCCTGCTCCCAACAAATTGTGGCAGAATCTCTACAGATGGGGTCTAATGATTTCTCTAAGAATCTCTCGTGATTTTTTTTGCAAGAGAAGCTGAGATTTATTCCATGAAAAATATGTGATCTTTGTGTTTTGGGCAAGTCAGTTCTCTGGGGTTTATTTTATTTTATTTTTTTTAACTTGGCAAGGTATAGTAATTATACTTAAGTAATGTAAGATTATGCTTCAAATTACTTGTTTCCCTTAAGGATTTAATTTCATTTCGAGAAGAGAGTAGCTCTATGCTAATTAAACTAAGGCCCTCTTAAAGCTACATTTATTGAGATTTAAGTACTTGTGATAGAAATATATTTATAATATGCCAATTATATTCCTCAAGAATATTTTAATAATTATATACTTGATTAAAAGGAGTACTTGTTAGTTATATAGTATGATTATATGTTTGAATAAACTATCACTAGAGCCAAATGAGGTTTCTTAATTACCAAGACAATTACTTTATATTGCTGATGAAATATATTTTATGTATATATATTCATAGTTGGTTCTTACAGTGTTTGTTTAAGATTGTATTTTTAAATCAATTACATTGAGTTACATGGTGAAACGTTAATGTCATGAATTGTGCATTTAAAATATTTGACATTAAAACGAAATAAGGATAGTTTCATATCAAACATAAATTATGTAAGACTGCATAGAGTGTTAAAATTTTTGTGAGCCAATTAGCAATATTAGTAGGAAGCTATATGCTTTGATGATCAAAATGCCCATTGTGATGAATTTTTACATTTTTATGTTAGCTGAGAGCCTACTTTTGTTTACTTGACAGAGATGCTGAGTATAATTCTGTCATTCCCAAGTGTCTCAATGTCCTTCACAAGTCAAGTCCTGGGAAATAAAGTTTATGTCAATAAGATTCTTCCTTGATAGTTAAATAACATTTGCTTAAATAGTCCTCATTTAAAAACACTTTGGTCATAAAAGTGTGAAGTTGTCATTGTCTATATTATCTTGATTTACCTTATACCTGTTGACTGCTACTGAGCATTAGCTTCTTATGTATTTGCCTTAAGACTTTATGGAAAACCAACATGTCTGGTTATTTATTTTCCTTATAAAATTATGACTCATTGATAGGCACACATAATGTACAACATTACCAGGAAAATCTCTTATGAGTTCTAGGAAGAATTAGCATCCATGGAACAGTTACTGAGCATGCACACTGTGCAGATGGCTGCATGTCGTCAGCCCCAGTCCTGTGTGTTAGAATCCCGTGCTTTAGAGGGGTGGAGGGACTTGTCTGTGGTTACTGTCGCTCAGTATAAGTGACCAAGCTGTGAACATACCTGTGTTGTTTGTCTTAGCAGAGGGCACTTATCTTTAATTCCTGTGAACTCAGCATCATTTCCCCATTGTGCAGAATTTAAAAGTGTCCCACCTTGTGCTTCCTTAGTGCGCTAAGCTTATCTTAACACTCTGGTTTCTTTCCTCCTTCGTCTTTTTCAATTTGGCTAAACGTGCACAGTTTCCTGAGAGGGCTGAGTTGACTTCTTTTTATTGTTAATACATTTTCTCTTTACAGTCATGCTACTGTATATATTTACTATATATGACATGATATCTTGAAGTATATATGTACTGTGACATGACTCCATCTGGTTAACATGTACTATCTCTCATAGTTATTTTTTGGTGAGACTACTTTACATTAGCTCTCATTATTCTTCAAGCACAGAATATATCATTGATTAAAATAATCATGTTGTTCCATTGACATCTTGAACTTATTACTCTATTATATCCTTTGGCCACCTTCCTTAAACATATTCTCCCCGACACTGCAATTCCTGATAATACTATTGTACCCTCCATTTCCAGGAGATTAACTTTTGAGGTTCCACATGATGAGTGCAATCTGTGGTATTTGTTTTTCTCTGTTTCCCTGGCTTTACCTGTATTGTTGCAAATGATGGGCTTTCAATTTTGTAGCTACATAATATTCCATTATGTAGGCATACTGTATTTATTATTCTTTTTTTTAAAAAAGATTTATTTATTTTTGTTGCAAATTCAGATATACAGAGAGGAGGAGAGACAGAGAGGAAGATCTTTCATCTGATGATTCACTCCCCAAGAGACCAAAATGGCCAGTGCTGTGCCGATCCGAAGCCAGGAGACAGGAACTTCCTCCAGGTCTTTCACGTGGGTTCAGGATCCCAAGGCTTTGGGCCGTCCTTGACTGCTTTCCCAGGTGACACGCAGGGAGCTGGATGGGAAGCGGGGCTGCCGGAATTAGAACCGGCGCCCATATGGGATCCTTAGCGTGTTCAAGGCGAGGACTTTAGCTGCTAGGCCACCGCACTGGGCCCGTGTATTTCTTTTTCTTTTTTGACTCACTCCTTGATGGACAAAAAGTCACTTGGAGGATTCCATGTTTTGGTATCATCGTGAATAAAGCTGCTATAAACAAGGAACCTCTGTACTAACTGTTTTTTAAAGGTTTATATATTTTTTATTTGAGAGACAGATTTACAAAGAGAAAGAAAGACAAAAAATCTTCCTTCCATTGCTTCACTCCCCTAATGGTCACAATGGCTGGAGCTGAGCTAATCCGAAGCCTGGAGCCAGGAGCTTCTTCTGGGTGTCCCACGTGGGTGCAGGATCCCAAGGCTTTGGGCTGTCCTCAACTGCTTTCCCGGGCCACAGGCAGGGAGCTGGATGGGAAGCTGGGCTGCCGGGATTAGAACTGGCGCCCATATGGGATCCTGGACATGCAAGGTGAGGACCTTAACCACTGCGCCACCGCACCGGGCCCAATTACATCAGTTTTTAATTTATATCCCCATCAGCTGTGTGAAGAAGGATCATGCTTATCTGTGTCCTTGCCAGCAGTAACCCTAACCCCTGTTTTTGTGATGTTTGTCATTCCAAATAATGTGACATTTACTGCATGAATTCTTGTATATTTTAGATGTATTTGCCCATTGCCTGACACACTGATCCAGTGATTACAGAACAGTTTTAAATATGAGAAGTGGTACCCGTCTTGTTAGATTTCGATTCGCTGTATGCTTCCACAGTCCCTCAGAAGTCTCCTGGGAACTGAATCAGTTCCTTTGCACGCTGCAGAGCTGGTTTCCTCTCTGAGGTCTGAGATGTGAGCAACTTTCACTCAGGCTTGATTTTGAACATTCATAGTAAGCATAATTCAATCTGGCTAGCATGGCACAAAGAAACTTGCGCTCTGAGAGAGAAGAACACCAAAAACAGTATAGGTAAACTACAGAAGAGACAGATGGGAGACGAGACATTTGAACACCATGTACTATGTGGTATTTTCCTGGGGGGGTGCTAAATGCATTTATGATTAGCAATAATAAGTCATAGTATAGTATAGCTCACACTTACGCACAACAATGTGAAGGGCATCCAGGAAATAGAGGACAGCAGACCATGAGACCTTGAATTGCAAAGTAGATGTAGGTGGGGTTTGAGACGACTCTCTAGGATTTTTTTTTAAAGAATTATTAATTTTTATTGGAAAGGCGGATATACAGAGAGGAGTGAGTGCAACGCTGGAGCTGAGCCAATCCAAAGCCAGGAGCCAGGAGCCGGGAGCTCTTCCAGGTTTCCCACGTGGGTGCAGGGTCCCAAGGGTTTGGGCTGTCCTCAACTGCTCTCCCAGGCCACATTCAGGGAGCTAGGTGGAAAGTGGGGCCGCTGGGATTAGAACTGGTGACCATATGGGGTCCCGGTACATGCAAGGCGAGGACTTTAACCACTAGGCTATCATGCTGGGCCCGACTCTGTAGGGTTTTGACTGCTTCCCTCCTGAGAACTGCTATCCACCTGCTCCCCTTCTAGCTTCTTGTCAATACTTCTATCTTATGAAATTTGAATTTCCTGCTCTAGGCCAAATAATTTCAGGAAAGTTTTGCTCCAAGAATCATGTGATCAAGAGGCACTGCTACATTCGAGTGCATTTTCAAAGGAACTTAATTCCCACACGCCAGCTAACCAAAGGGCCACATTTCTCTCTGTGGTGCTTTCGTTACATTAGAAAGACTTAATTCTTTTTAAAGTCTGCATTTCTGTTGGAATGTGAGCTCTTCATTACCTCTCCAGGTAACATGCTACAGCCCCATCACCGAAGAAACATTCGGGTGACCCTGTCTGTCTGATTGCGGCACAGAGTAGAATCATACATGTATTTTTTTTCTGTAAGATGCTCATGTACTCTATTGCAGCTACTAAGAGGAAAATGTAATCCTTAAAGCCTTATCTGCAAAATAGAAAGTTTGGATAAAGTTAATTGATTGTTGGCTTGCTGTTGTTCATTATCTTAATTAGCCTAGGTAATTAAATCATTAATTGATTGGAGCTGATCCCTTGCTAACAGCGGAACTCAGTGCTTTCCTGCTCGGTCCCCTAAGAACTGCCATTTCAGTTCTTCCTGCACCTCTTTGTGGCATTTTGCGATGTAGAAAGTTTGCCTTTCTTATGGGACAGTGGCGACAAAAGACTCAGCACTGACCTGTGGCCAGGGCTGCGGCCTTGGAGGCGTGCTTCAGGGCAACCTGGCTGTGGTTAATTAACGCTGGATGCTCAACTGTGCAATAGCAATCCATCACGAAGGCAATCCTGATGCTGGCAGTTCGCTCTCATTGTTTGCTGTGCTTTTTTCTAAGACTGGGAATTTCCATCAAAGGACCCCGCCCCCATTCCTGCCTGGCATATGCCCATGCTTTTCTACTTCTGAGGCCAGCAGTTTTTCTTCTTCCTCAACTTCGAGCCTTGGGATAATCTCTGTGTTTCCTAAATAGATGAAATTCTTTTGAACAGTTCTAAGCTGTTTGAAGGGCAGAGAGCAGGGAGGGACAGTGCAGAAGCAGATGGCTTCCAGTGACTTGGCTCCGAGAACACTTGTCTTCAGGTGCTGAAATCTGAGCTGGTTTCACAGGGCTATTTTGAAATGAGAAAGTTGCTTTTAAAGTGAATCACGAATCCAATAATTACAGTAACACTTGATTCAGCTAAACAAAAGCAAAGCGGTGGGAAGTTGTTTTACCTTGGAGCACCTATCAAACCTCCCCGAAATCCTATCATATCTGATTTCAGAAGAAAAGTTTGATCAGAATCTGTTGGATATGAAAAAGGTTTTGTTGTTGTTGTTGTTGTTAAATTCAGTGTTCTTTATTACTCTGTTTCTCTTGAAGAGAATTGTGGAAGTAATGAAATTCATAATTGGCTTTTCTCCTTGACTTGGACTGAGTCTGGCAGTTCCTTGGATGAGTTTGAGTCCTGGCTGGTTCTGGGAGAAGAGATAACAGAAGTAAGGCAGTGGATGAGGTTAAAATGAATGCTTGGCTTGGAAAATGAATGCATTGCATATGTGGAGAGAATGCTGCCTGGATGCTCCTCGTCACAGTTAGTTGTATTATTACTATTGACACAGCTTTAAACAACTCTCCTCATAAAAACAACACACAATATTAATCCAAGGTGTAGTTACTCCAAGAGATTCTTTTTTTTAAGATTTTTACTTAATTTTTATTGGAAAGTCAGATATGCAGAGAGGAGAAGAGATAGAATGGAGGATCTTCTATCCATTGATTCACTCCCTAAGCAGCCACAATGGCAGGAGCTGATCTTATCTGAAGCCAGGAGCCAGGAACCTCTTCTGGGTCTCCCACATGGGTGCAGGGTCCCAAGGCTTTGGGCCATCCTCGACTGCTCTGCTAGGCCACAAGCAGGGAGCTGGATGGGAATCAGGTTTGCTGGGATTAGAACCGGCACACATATGGGATCCCATTACATGCAAGGTGAGGACTTTAGCTGCTAGGCTACTGCATCAGGACAATTCCGAGAACTTCTAAGAGAATTGTATCATCTGCTGTGGAATATGGCTATATTTTTTCCAGTAAAATAAACATGTGCTATATAGTTATGAAGGTATTTTCCATGTAGACCTGTGAAGGTTTGCTTTAAAACCATATCTGAATATGAGCCACTCTTCTGTATTCTCAGTGTAATATACATTTAACTGCTAATTTGGGAAGCAGATAGATCTTGCATATCCTCTTTCGTGTTGCTTCTTATTTAATAAAGAGACAAGAAAAAGCTAGTTCAGAAATGGGAAATGATGGTCCCTGAGGATTCAAAATGTTATTTCAAATTCAAGTCTGAAAAAGCTTCCAAAATGATGCCATGACCAGTTACCCAGTAGAAAGAGTGGACTGCCTCTCTCAATGTAGTCCCATGTTCCTGAGTAACACTGGGGCTGCTGAGCAGTTACAAGCTCTGTAAGAACCACGTTTGGTTCTGGTATCATGAGCAATCGTGTGCATTTCTGAGGCACATCGCCAATTTTGTTTTAAAAAGATTTATTTATTTATTTGAAATGCAAATAAAGAGAGAGAGAGAGAGAGGACTGGGACCTCCTATGTGGGTGCAGGGGTCCAAGCATCTGAGCTGAGAGAGAGAGAGAGAGAGAGAGAGAGAGAGAGAGAGAGAAAGAGAGAAAGAGAGAAAGGAAGTGAGGACTGGGACCTCCTATGTGGGTGCAGGGGTCCAAGCATCTGAGCTGCCTTCTGCTTATTTCCCAGACACATTGGCAGGGACTGGATTGGAGGTGATGCAGCCTGAACTCAAGCCATTGCCCATATGGGATGCTGGCTGCACAGGCAGCAGTTGAACCCTTGTATGCTATAACACCAGCCCTAAAGCAACAATTCTTTTTTAGTGTTTGCAGCTAAACTGAGTTTACTTTTAAAGAAAGGTAAATTCAAAGAGAATGACCAGCTGCTGGCATGCAGACTGAGGGAACATAGCAACAGCCTCAACCTACTGCAGGCCAGGACTTTGATAGCGTAAGGATCTTGGGGAGTACAGACTTGGTGAATTTGGAGAGATAGGGGAGTAGGTGGAGCTCAGTGATTCTGCTGGCTGCAGAGTTCCTAACACAGGTGAAGGCATAGGTGGAGAAAATGTTTGCACCTCAAGTTGATCATCTGAGCTTTGTCAGTGGGAAAGATCAGAGAGAGTGCTGTGACTGTGGAGAAGCTAGATAAAGTGCAGTGGGGTAGAAGAGGCGGTGGCAGAAGTGGGCTGTGCTGGCTCTGATGGTTCACACTGGCTCAGCCGAAAATCCTTCTTTGCTGGCCTGGGGATAGGTGCAGTGATGATGCTCAATCATTTGTGCAGTTTAAAGTGACTGGATTGAGGGCCAGTGGGAGACTGAGGCGTCTCAGCTGGTAGATTGTATTACATTTAAGATGACTTCTCTTGGGTTGGATGCAAAATGCAACACAAAAAATACAGTAATTCTAGGATTGCCCTTTTGAATGTTGAACTTGAACTGCAAGTGGAGAAAGACAGTGTTGAAATTGGAGACCACAGAGTTTAGGAGTATTTTGCGATTGTTGATGCCAATTTCAATGTTAGAGAGGACACAGCATTCTGCAGCCAAAGTCCTGTTTAGACTCCCCATGGCAGCTGTGCCCACTCAAGACTTTGCCAAGAACATCCTTTCCTGTCAAAGCAGGAGAGGATGTGAAGGCCTGCACAGACCCCACCCAGGCTAGCCTGAGTGCTCTATCAGCAGATGTGCCGGGAGGCTCCGGATGCTTGTGACATACAGTTTTGGATGCTAGATGATTACTCAAGGCCAAGACTTTCAGCTTCCTCCTCCCTGGTAGCACTGGTTTCTTTATAAAGGAAACAGAGTCATCCCTGCAGAATGCCATCGTCAGAGTAAGGGAAGTAGAAACAGTTCCGTGATGGCTGGTTGTGGGGCCATTGATTGAGGCAAAGTTCTCTGAGTACCTGTGGGATTACTCAAGAACTATTCCAGGAAAATGGCAGCTGCTGATGCAGGCATATCCCAAGGCCTTGGGGATTATCCCATGCCAGCTGTGTGTCACACTTGGCTTAACTGCCATGAACATCCTCAGGAGACTGCAGGCCTGGCTTGCCCAGCGGGGCATCTGGTATGGGTGGATGGTAATTGAGCAAGCACATTGCTTACAAGATTGAAACCGCTGAGTGGAAATGGCATTAGTGCACAACAGCTTTGGAACCTACTGTATATCTTACCCATTGATGCTACCTCAGAGACCCTCTCATCCACGGTGGATATTCCTCCAGCAACAGGCTGCAACAAGGTCATGGCTATCTCCATCCATCGAAAAGTACATCATGCCCATGTGACTGGTTACAAGTTGTGCCTGTGGTCCCTGGCTTGGATAGCTAGTGACATGACAAAGTAAGAGAAGTTGGGTCTCTCTCTGCTCTCTCTAGGGACCATTTAAATAAAATGTTTGTAAAAAAAAAGATTTTTAAAAATTCAAAATGGTAACTGCTTGATACATAAGTTATGGCAAGTTATTTCTTTCAAGGCACCTTTGATTTGTGTTTATTTTAAAGTTGTAAAATTCTGAAACTGGTGTTGTGGCATGGTGCACTATGCCGCTGCCTGCAATGCCAGCATCCCATATGAATTCCCATTCAAGACCTGTCAGCTCAACTTGCAGTCCATGTCCCTACCATTGTGTCATGTAATGTAGCAGAAGATAGCCCAGTTACTTGGGTGCCTGCCTCAAGTGGGAGACCCAGTCGGAGTTCTGGGCTGCTTGCTTCCATTTGGTCCAGCCCCTACTACTGTGACCATTTGGGAAGTGAACCAAAGGATATGAGATCTCTGCCAATCTGTCTCTGTCTTATCTGTCTGTCTCTCTCTCCTCTTGTAACTGTCTTTCAAATAAATAGTTTCTGGAATTATTTGGCTGCAAAATCAGGAAAATGATTACATGTATGAGAATATATTTATTTGCAGAGAGGATGCAGATTCCATAATTTTATCATGGAGAAGAATTCAGAGACTGAATCCTTTTTCAGTTTCTTGTTGAAAATCAGCAGTGTAATGAGAGGCACCGATGGTGTTGTACCATGATGTACTTTTCCTGGATCTGATGAATTTTGTACAGTTCAAGCTTGTCAAGAGAAGAGGTCAAAGACAAGACTCTGAGCTTCCCTCTGAACACACATTTCTTTACTCTCTAAATCGCATTGTCGGCATGATAGGTTCCTGGGGTACTGTACTCGTGTCAAACTTCCATACTCTGTTTGCATAATGCTTCACAAAGCACAGATTACTCTCACACCCTACCTCACTCAGCCCTTATTACAGCACCTGTACCAGAGGCATTGTGTCCATTTTAGAATTCACGAGGTTCTGAGGAATGATCTAGAATTCCGAGTCAGAGGCTCTGATACACAAGGCAGATGTTTTGATTACCTTAAGCCACTTGCATGTGATCTTCACTCTCTTCTTTCCTCCTCTCTCCCCCTCTTTACTACTTCCCTATGTATTTTTTTTACTTGCCTCCCTGAACCATTCATTCAGAAGTGTTTGCTAAGACTCTTTGTCTGCAAGAAGCACAGTTTTGCTCAAATTGAAGGAGTGTGTCTAGGGAGAAGCAGAAGAAGGGTTAGGGTGGTGGCAGGTGGGCAGCTGACCCTGGATGGCATAGTTGCCCTTGGAGTGGAGTGTTGATTTTGGCTCTTTCCTCAAGGAGGGTGCAGTTAGGCAAATGGTGGGAGATAATAGCTTTTAATGTGAAACTGGAGAGTGTTGGATAGATTCTAGAAGTCTTTCCAGAGATTCAGATTATTTGTACAGGGAGAGAGGAAAGGATGGGCCACACGTGGTTACCAGGTCTCTATTTCTTACTCCTGGCTGGATGGTGATAGCATTTATTGAGATAGGAAACAGTTGTGGGACAGTGGGGTTGTTTGGTTTGAATGGTAAATCATGAGGTCGCTTATGGGACATTACTGTATTTGACTGGTTAATTAGCCTGTGGGCAATGCCAAATAAGAAGCTGAATGTGGACCCAGACTTCGTATGTGGGCTGGAAATAATCTCTGAAGAGCCACCGGCATATAAGAGATAACAGAGCTAAATAGACAAAACTCAACTAAGGGGAAAATAGACAGAGATTGCTGATTCGAGTCTCAGTCCTTGCACATCCTAAATGTATGGAGAATGACTATCAGAGAAGTCCTGGGTGGGAGCAGGATGGGGGCCAGTGAGAAAAATTACAGAGTAGCTGGGGAATCCAGGAGGGTTATATATAGTCTCGAGACCAAATGCATGGATGTTTTAGGGGAATAATGGATCTTACATACTGCTGAGTGGTTTAAACAATATCTGTTGCATTTGCTAGTACAGGGATGCCAATGACCTTAGAATGAGCACTTCGAGGGGTGGGCTTGAAGGAGAGATTGGAATTATCCAATATTTATTAAATAAATGAGTGTATTTCAATTGGACTATTTATGCAAATGAGAGATAAAAATGTTAGGAGAAATAAAAACTCTAAAAAAATGGAGAACACTGCCCAACTAGGAAAAACAACATTTTATTAAAATAAAGGCCCTGGGGCCCGGCGCGAGAGTCTAGCAGCTGAAGTCCTATCTTTGAACGCACCAGGATGCCATATTGGCACCGGTTCTAATCCTGGTGGCTCCACTTTCCATCCAGCTCTCTGCTTTTGGCCTGGGAAAGCAGTCAAGTATGGCACAAAGCATTGGGCCCCTGCACCCACGTGGGACACCCAAAAGAGGCTCTTGGCTCCTGGCTTCAGATGAGCTCAGCTCAACCCTGGCTGTTGGAGTAACTTGGGGAGTGAATCCTCAGACGGAAGATCTTTCTCTCTGTCTCTTCTCTCTCTCTAAAAATCTGATTTTCCAATAAAAATAAATAAATCTTAAGAAAAATAAAGGGCGTATTCCTCACTCAGAGTCTATTTTTAAAAATTTTATATACAGCACTAAACTATCTAGCATCCACATTGTCATATATAAACATAAACACCTAACTCATTTATGAATACACTAAAAAAAATTAAGTGCTTGGCAGGGAAACCAAAAGCTGTAAAAATATAGGTAAGAACAAAAGCTACACAAAATTGGCAGAGTTAACTAGGGCGATACAAAATGAATGAGAGAATTCATATATATTTTATATATATAAAACTTTATAAAATTTAAAGTGCGCCACTATATATTTCCTTTAGATCTAAAGCCACATGTATAAATGAATTTGCTAAAACACAGTAGAAATCTATTCTGATTTATCAAGGGATGACTTGACCGTGTTTTGTTGTTTTCCAAAAACAGCAAAGTCATTTAAATACATTGGGAAGGATTAATTAATTAAAATTGAGTGTCAATTCTATTGAAAAGATACTCCTTTTCTAATTGTAACGATGGTAGTGATTGAGACTGTATCTTGATAAACAGCATTTTAGTAGAGTGAAATGATGTGTGGGGAATGTGTAGCATGAGTGTTAGGCATTTCTGCATGGGAAAGGAAGAGAAGCTTGTTGGGCCAGGCTCAGTGGCTCACCTAGCTAATCCTCCCCTTGCAAAGAGCCAGGATCCCACATGGGCACTGCTATGTGTGCAGGCCAATCCACTTCCCATCCAGCCCCCTGCTTGTGGCCTGGGAAAGCAGTCAAAGATGGCCAAAAGTTATGGGACCCTGCCCCCGAGTGGAAGACCAGGAAAAGCTCCTGGCTCCTGGCATTGGATTGGCTCAGCTCTGGCTGCTGAGGTCATTTGAAGAGTGAACCAGCAGATGGAAGATCTTTCTTTCTGTCTCTCCTTTGCAATAAAAATAAATAGATCTTAAAGAAAAATAAAAGGAAGAGCAGCATGTGGCAAACAGTGGATAATCTTTGGGAAATCATCATGCCTTCATAGAGATGAGTTTATTTCTACCATGATAATAATGAAGTAGAATTAGTTTTACATTTGCATATTCTGATAATTTTTAATCCCAGGACAGTTGAGAAGATGATCAATTTTGTTTTTGTCCCTCCTGTCCCTATTTAAATTAAGGAATAAAATAAAAACTGGGTTTTCCTCATAAATTCCCAAACTTACACGTTTCTACTTTATAACTTGTTCCATGAGCAGAAGCAATGGTGTTTAGGAGACAGATATGCCTCGAAGACTTGCTAAACATCATTAGTATTTTAGCAGCTCAAACAGTGGCTAAGTTGAGAGCATACTATGTCAGAGTTGGTAGAGTTTCTGACTTTATTTTTACATGAAAATATTGTTTTTCTTTGCTGTTGCTTATCTGATTTTGCAAATTAATGAAAACACCATGACTGACATTCTTTAATAAGATGTACTGTTTTTCTCCTTAGAAATAATAAAAGCATATGATTATGCATTTGTGCTATTAACTGCTGACCTCTAGTGTGCTGGGGAACCTTGCAATTGAATAGCACTCTTTGTACAGGGAGATATTCAACAGTAGGAATGAAGTTAAATACATCATAGGAATAAAGCGGTTGTTTGACAATTGTGGAAGTTCAGAAATGGAAATGCTACCTATGATTTCTCACGGCTGATTATTTTTCTTCTTTAAGTGAAATTTGAGTGTTTTCCACAATACAGTAAATAATAATTTAGATGCACTTTTCCTGTTGGCAGCAGTTTCCTAAATGAAAGTAATGTAATAAGAAGAAAAATTATAGTTTTTCTTAATTTACATTCCAACAGATTGCTGCATTGAGTGATTTTCAAAGTTTAATGAAATATGGAAAATATAAACTATTTGTAATGTACATGAGATAATCCTGGCGTTTTAAAAAACCCATAAAATTAGTGGAAATTACATTGGTGTCTGTAAATTACTAACCTGTTATTGCATGACACGTAGCTTACTGTAGTCGTCCTAAACGTTGGAATTGGTTTTTTAGCATTTCTTACATTTGCGGAAAGTGTGCTGAGACAGGAGGAACACAGGCCTTCGCTGACAGACTTGCTAGGTCAGTCATGTCTGTGTTTATCCTCCAAACAGGGAAGCCTTGCTGTGCTCTCTGTAGAGATCAATGCAAATGTACTCCATGATCATGCACAACAAGACCACAGAGTGTGGATGTCTTGTTACTATTACATTAGCCTTTGCTCTCAGTAAGGATTATAGTGGACTGATGGAATGGTAACTGTTTCAGAAAGTTAATGTCTTGAAATTCTGTTACATAGCATATTAAAGAAGCATAAAAGAATGTGGGAGTGTGTTCATGAAATCCATTGGCTTAACCAAGTGTAGTCTCAGAAACCTTTGTTTGGTTGTTGTTTGAAAAAAGATGTTTTTATTCATTTGTTTGAGAGGCAGCATTACAGAAAAGAGAGAAGGAGAGAAAGAGAGAGAATTTCCATTCTGTGGTTCACTTCCATTCTCTGGTTCTCTTCCACACCCCTAAAGGGCTGCAGTGGCCAGAGCTGGACTGGTCTGAGGTCAGAAGTCAGGAGGTTCTTCCAGATTTCCCATGTGGAGACAAGAGCCCAGGCACTTTGGCCATCCTCTTTTATTTTCCCATCTGCATTAGCAGGGAGCTGGATGGAAGTGGAGCAGGTGGGATGAGAGCCAGCACCCATTTGTGCTACCTACACTGTAGGCTGTGGCTATACCTGCTTCACCATAGTGCCAGGTTCATTTCATTTAATTTCAGTTAGTTTACTTGAACTTGTTTTCCAAATCGCATAGCAGAATCAGTGTAGTTTTCCTTTTATGTTAAGTAAATGTGTTCTCATATGTACACACTGTAGTGAGATTTAATTCTGGTTGTTCAGGTTTATGGGGAAAAATGTTCCCAGAGGCTTATAGTGAAAACTTCATTAATTGAGAGGAACTCTGATCATCTATTTAGATTATTTCAAGAATTAATCATTTTTATTTGTAATTATATCTGGCATATTGATAGTTTTCTTGTCTCATCTTTCTGTTGGGGATATGTTGAAAGGCCCTGTAAAAAAACCAGAACTTGATTTAATAATGTGCCAGAACAACTGTTTAGCATCTGTACTGCAAGCAGAGTTGAACTGATAGGTTTCATGAAGAAAATGAAGAATCATTATACAGTTCATCTGAATCTCATTACTTGTTAGAAAACACTCAAAGGATTGTAAGTTCTGTATTTTTTCATTATTCAAAGGATTTAAGAAGGGTGTGTATTTTGTAATAGCAAAAATTCTGATAGGGTATTAGAAATTCATCTTTTAATCAAAGAAATAAAAAAGCAATTCACCACTTCAAATGGATATTACTTCCTGCTGAAGGAGCAGCCCAGTGGTGGGAAGTGGGCCTAATGTTACAGTGACAGATGTTAGTTTAGGAATGATGCTTATCAGCACTGCAGTGTTTTTGTTCTACTATCTGCTTTTAAAAGATCACTTGTGCATTAAGGAGGGCATTACCATCATACCTCAGTGCTTCTCCATCAAACGCAGGTTTTAGGCAATGTTGCCTTAAAGAAAAAAAAAACCACTTATGTTTATGGCTGCATAACTTTCACTATATCAAATAAGAAATATGATGATATCATGAAGCCCTATGACTATTAAGTTGGATTGTAGACCCTCCAATGGACTGTAAGGCTTGGTAGCTTTGGAGGAATAAAAGTCAGATCTTGGGATGATTCTTCTGCTACGTGTGTCATCACAGACGGCTTCAGTTGAGAGCTGAGTTCCATGAGCCTAATGTTCTGCAGTGTGTGTGTGTGTGTGTGTGTGTAGTGTCAACCAACCACTAAATCTCAATGCTGTGCAATCATAAATTCATTTGCATCTGGCAGTTGTGAGTTGGCTGTTGTGCTTCCATTTGTCTTCGTATTTTCAGACTCAGCCTGAAGGAACCACCCTAATCGGATGCATGCCACTTGTATGGTAATGAGGAAGAAAGAGCAAGGGGCTCTGCCAGACCACTCACTGGTGCTTTAAATTTCTCCTTTGTCCGTGCCTGTATCATGTCTGCTGAACTTCATCGGCTCAAGGAAGTCACATGGTCAAGGGCAAATCAGGCATGTGTGCTATGGCCATGGAAAGACAGCATGCATCATGTGGCTGTGAGTCGCAGGGCACACTCCTTCTATAAGAGAAGCAGAGATTTGGAAAGGGTTTTCCATATGTGGCCCCTGATCACGACGGCAGCCTTTACATTGTACATTCAGTAACTGGTTAGCAGCTTCTCTTTTTCCATCCTAATCCTTCTGGCATGCACAGTACTGTCTTCTCTAGTTTGCCTGAAGAGTGGATTTTAATTTACAACATTTAGGGATTTTGATGAATTTGCTGTGGTTATTGGGCAATGGATAATTGTTTGGCACATTTAGAATAGTAAAAAATCTATGAGAACGAAAGGTAGGACTGGATATGCACTCTTCCAAACCAGAGAGTCTAGTACCAGGACACCCACTTGGCTGCACAAAGGGCACTTCCTCATGACTCCTGAATATCTCGGCATGCCTTCCCTCGGAGATGCTTCTGGGCACTTTCCCTCTGAGGCTGCAGATGTGGAGTACTCCTGGAGTACAGCTGAACCTAAACGGTGGGTTTCCTTTTGTGGTTTTCTAGGAACCGGAATAAGCGTTGATAAAGCACAAGCATGGTTAGCAGGTTGCATTTTGGAGATGATGGCACAGCTATTTGTTAATGAATGCACACCCTGTGTGCAGCAGTGCCACAACTTATGGGATGTGTTTACTGTATTGAAATAGTTGCCAGGATCCTCTGTCAAGAAGTTAAGGTGCCCCAACAACTACCATCACTCACTCACTCTGCTTTTTTTTTTTATTCCCCTTTCTTCTTGTGGCTCTCACCTCTTAACATTTTCAGAAAGGAGCACATTCTTTGGATTTAGAGCGATTGCTCAGATTATAGCGGGAAAGCACAACCTGCACACAGTAGGTGTTATTATATTGTGGCAAATATATGGTTACTGTAGTTTTTACCACTAATTAATCAGCTTTAAGACCCATTTCTTCTGTGTCAGTTTTATTTGAAGCCTTTTGGCTTAGTGGAAAACTGTGTAGACATGTTTGTAGACAATTTTAGATAATAAACTTCCACAAATTCATGCTAAGTGCTTCCTGTGGACATGGCGATAATTTACTCACAGCAGAAACTAGCTTCGAATATGAACACTATTTTCCATGAGCTCAGAAGCTTACAGCCACCCATGGTCATTTATAATTAATTGAATATTTCATGCACTTTATGATAATGGATGGAAAATTAAATGATATGTGTTTAAGTGGTAATTTGTTTTACCAAAAGCTCTGGTGGAAAGTCTAGATGGATCGTTTCAGTTATTTATTCTTTTCTCCACTAATGCTGCTGGCAAAATTGTGTGTCTGCCACCCCATCCCAAAACAGTAATGTTTCAGAAATCCAAAAACAACAAAAATTTTATATTCTAAAAATCCTACCAGTAAATGATTCTGGTTTTTCTAGTACTTCTTCTTCTTCTTCTTCTTTTTTAAGATTTTAAAATTTTTTACTTGAAAGTTGGAATCACACGCAAAGAGAGGGAAAGACAGAGAGATCTTTCAGCCACTAGTTCCCAAATGGCTGCCATGGCCACACTGAATTAGGGATCCAGGAGCCCTTTTCAGGTCTCCCATGTGGGCATAGTGGCTGAAGGACTTGGACCATCCTCTGTTGCTTTCTCAAGCCAAAAGCAGGGAGCTGAATTGGAAGTGGAGTAGCTGGGAAGAGAGCTGATGCCAGGTGGAGGATTAGCTTGCTATGCCATTCTGCTGCCGCTTAGAATTCTTTAATTATATTGACAATTCCTCCTGCTCCATCTCATTGGACCTCCGCATGCCTTTGCTTCCTAAGGTGATGGAGGAAATACCATTCTTTCTCTTCCCTGAGCAGTGTTAGTCAGCAGAAATAATGCATCCATTTCTTTTGAACTATTTAATTTTGATGATAATCTAATGGTTATAATTTCCTTGAGAAACTTTTTATTTTTTTTTCAAAAGACCAAAGGAATATTAGAAAATAGGCCCCTATTTATTGGGTGACAATAAACTATACTCCTACTATCCTAGAAAATGTTACTTTCTCATGTTTCCAGGAATATTTTACAACAAATTGATAAGAAAGAAGAAACAAGTCATAATGAAAAAGCAGTTCTTGGAAAGTCCAAAGAAATATCTCTTTCTCCTGTATAAGCTCTGATGGTGGTAGCGATAGGTGAAAAGTGAAATAGCATTTTTACAATTATTAGAACCATTTAGCAGCATGCACACGTTATCTGAATTCACAGAAACATTAAAAGCTATGCATCGAACTTGCAATAAAATAGAAACCTTCTTACCTTGCCTATGCAGGACCTTGGAGGTCTGGCGCTTGCTTCCTATCTGGCTTTCTTCATCATACTGCACATTGTCCTTTCCTCGCTGCATTTTAATTGTGCCTTGACACTATTCATGGCCTTCCTTGTTCTTGTTATTCTCCCTCTCTTTTTCTCTCTCAAAAGTATTTATTTAGTTTTATTTGAAAGGCCTGCATGCATGTGAATACACACACACATACGCACACAGATGGGGGAAGGGAGAATAACAGAGTAAATGTAAGAGAGAGAAAGAGAGAGAGAGAACCACACATAGACTGAGTAATCTGTGGGTTCACTCCCCAGATGCCCGCAATGCTTGGAACTGTGTCAGACTGCAGTAGAAGGCAGGAACTCCACCTGAGTCTTCCATGTGGGTTGCAGGGATCCAAGCATTTGAGTTCTCACTGCTATTTGTCACTTAATGAGAAGACAGAATGAGAGTGGAGCTGTGACTCCAGCCTCAACTCATTGATTGGTGATGTGGGAATCCCAAAGGTATCTTACACATGATAATGAATGTCTGCCTGAGAATTCTCTGTGTAACAGAAATCCTTCTTAACCACATGTGTCTTCTCTGATGTGTTCCTTGACCATTCTAAAGAGATCTGTCTACCATCTTCTGTCTCAGCATCCTGTTCATTTTGATTATTTGGTTATAACTTATCTCTTGAGTTGAAAGGACTCTTGCTCTTTTGTTCCGCACCCCTAGAATTTCATGCAGTGATCGGCGCAAGTATATGCTAATAAAATAGTGGTTCATTATATGAATGAGTCAATGAATTAAAGAGAAGGAGTCACATTTCATTGTAGATATTTTCCTTCCTCATTTGTAAGATGAGGGAAAAGTGGCTTTTAAAAGAATACCCTGCTCCGGCTCAGTGTTAGGGCAACACTCTGAAACACTGAATTGGAGATTGGGTTTTGGTGTATAGCTCAGCTGAGATCTGCTCCATCTGAAAATGCCTCTTCCAGTCTGTTTCTTGGAGTGCCTCTTGCGTTGGACTTTTGCTGTTGCCTTTTGTCAAACACTGTGCTAGAACTTTTATGGGATCAAGTAGAAAACCCATATCTAGTAAGAAACCAATGACATTTGTTTTGGTCATGATTTTGTATAAATAAAAAGCATACATAATTTTATTTATCTGAGATCAGTTTATTAGTTATCATCGATCTTCCTTCTATTTTTCTGACGCTGTTAGATTCAACTGTAGTAGTTTCATTTGTGGATGAGGAGATGTAATTAAATGTTTATCACTTAGCAAAAGCTATAACTAATCATTACGAAAAGGTACCACCAATGAGAATGACTCGAGTGGAAATTGATGTGCTGTGGGGCAGTGGTGTGGAAGCAGACTATCAGACAGATATTGTTGGTTACTCAGTTTGATAGATCCTTCCATCCTACTTATTAATACCATGACCTCATCTTAATTGTCTTTATGTGCCAGAGCAGGTTATGTGTTAAATTGTGAGTATTACTGGTCCTAGAAAATATGTTAGTCCTGCTGTTCCTGCTAGCTGATGGATGGTTTAGGCATGTGGCTCAGTGGTAGAGAATGAAAATGGAGAGAAAGTCCACTACAGAGACTTTGAAAGGGTGTATTCACTCACATGCAAAGGCTCAAGGCAGGACACTCCCTTTTCTGAGTGGTTCTGCTGTATGTGGTGTTTGGAACTGGCACTGACATCTGTGGCCACGAGGTGGACCACGCTAAGAGAATAAGATAAGAAGCCAGTACAATGAGGAAGGCAGAGGGGACAGATGGAAGCAGGACTTGGAGCAATCACTACTGTCATTGAGTCCCCAGAAACCCTCAGTTTTTCTGTGAAAGAGTGATGCCGTGTTATTTAAACTTCCTTTTGGTGGTGTGGGGCATCCTGTTCCCTGTAGCATTATGTTCAACAGACAGAAGTTGTTGGGTCCACTGGTGAAGATATAGCAGAACTTGCAGTTCCAATCTGCTAGAAGGAGAAGCAAAAAGAAAAGGCTGCATATTTTAAGACTAAGCAGCTAGGCCGACTAATCATAGAACATATTAGATCCACAGCAGACTGCCAGCATCAGTGAATAATAGATATTTATTAGCTGCAGCTCCAAGAGAAATCAAGATTTGAATTTGCAAACCTGACTTCATCTTCTAAATTTGTGTAAACCGTTGAAGCAAAAGCTGCTCTCCTTGGCAGAGACAGACAATAAGTAGTTTTTAGTCCTGAAGAAAATGTATTACTCTTTGTCTTTGTTATCTTTTGCTAGTGGGCATGTTTAGGTCCACCTAAAGATATTTTTCTTCTAAATTCAACCTTTCTAGAAAAAGTACCAATTCCCTGAGCATTTTTATTTTCATGCAACTGACTATAAATCAGGTTTCCTGTTTGCTGTTCACTGTGGAAGCTGCTGCTGTCTGAACATTTTCAGTATGGATTTGCTCTGGGTTAGGGATTTCTCCAAATTGGGTATCTCACTGGGTTTTGCTTCCTTTTGATGAACTTTTCCATGTCTTTCCCATGGATGCTTTCCATTTAGATAATTTTTTTTTTGTCAAATTAGGTACTCTATGTCTGTGTCAGAAGAGTATTTAACTTGATCTTGAAAAAGATACCAGCTGTGTGTTCTAAGTGTATCTTCTTTCTGTGAGTCCATGCCCTCACTGTCGCCTCCTCATGCTTTCACACCTAGTGCTGGGATCCAGAGATTCAGCTGGTCACTGAAAATAGAACTTCAGTACAGCAGCACAAGAATTTTTTTCCCCTTTTTTTTGGTGCTTTAAAAATTTGTATGAATTTTTTTTTGATAATTTTTAGATATTTGATTAGGGTGTGATGGGTCAAGGGCTACCGGAAAGTGGGTGAGACCATTGTCTCAATATTCTCTTTTTTTTCCTTCCTGTATCTGAGGGGAGGAGAGATATGGGGAGAAGCCACACCCAGTCTCCCAACCATCCCAGGTCCCCGATGTAGGGCATGCTCTGAGGATCTTGCTCAAGTGGTTTTGATAGTTAAGCAGTTCTGTGTTGCTGCCAGTCTTGCCCCTCCAATCACAATGAAATCTTCCCAGACCCACTGGCTGACATAGTCCACCTTAGAGTCTCCATTTGCTTAGGTGTTCACTGCCAGCTCTTTGCTGAGGTAGTAGTTCTGTCCTCCATCCTCTTATAGTACCAGGTGTCCTGCATGCTCCAGGGTACTGCCATTTCTTTCATGTGCATTTTGGATATGCTGTCCACTGCTCCGTCTGAGCGACTGAGGAGGTCCCATGTGTCAGAAAAAGAATATTGTTGACACAGACTTTGTTTTTAGAATAGCATTCTGAGCGTTGTGCCTAGAAAGGCCAACTTCAACCTCTTTCTTTAAAACGCATGTACATCTTTGTTGATCCTGCTTCATGTCCTGTGTGCCTAGAGGAGAGTTTTTTTTTCTTCTTCTTCTTTAAGCTGTGGCATTCAGGAAAGTATAGATTATTAATAGGCCTATGGGGGAGGGGGGAAACACCACATTCATGCACAAATATATGTTGAATAAACACATATTGTTTTGTTGCGTGTGGCAGTATTGTTTGGTTTGGTTTTGCCTTTCCACAGGCACTTCTGTGTAAGGAGCATTGTGAGTGTGCGCGATGATCTACCTCCCCTATGTAGAAACAACTCACTCAACTGTACTAACATTCTCCATTTCCTCATGACCAGAAGCTGTTTCTCTGACTTCTGTCTTGCTCTTCATCTGGAATACAGAATTGTTCAATGGGTGCCTCTTGTAGAATGTGTGCTTCTCTGGGAAGTTTGCCCACTTCTGTTCCCTCAGTATTGGCAGTGTGCCTGTGTGGAGGAGGAATCCCAGGGAATGAAATGGCATCAGCACCTGCTTATCGTTTAAGTACCAGTGGCTGGACTGACCCTGGGTACAGGTTCTTCCTTTGTTCTCCTTGATGTCCTAGTCTCTTCTCATAGAAAAAAAGACCGATGCAGAAGAAAGGATACATTTGTCATGTGGCATTTAGTGGAGACAGCTGAGGGAAGTGACTTCTCCTGAGAGAAGCCGGTGGGTCTCTCTGAAAGATTTCTCCCAGGTTTACTTGTGAGAAGGTGGTGAGATACCCCTGCTCAGCTGAAGCAAGTTTGAGCAAATATGTAGACAGGGCTTGCAGAGACGCAGAGATAACCAACAGCAATCTTCAGTTTACTGGTTGATTCATTCCTCCCAATCCCCACATCAACCGGCAGGCAGACACTGGAAGGCTGGAATTCAGTTCCAGGTCTCCCGGCTGGCCAGCTGAAACCCAGTCACTTGAGCATCACTGCCACCTACAAGGATCCCAGCCAGCCAGAATGTAGAGTCAAGCAGGATGCAAGCATGGAACGTAGACCCTGCAGTGTGGGCTATAGGCATCCTAGCCAGCATTTTAACCTCTGGTTGCTAATATCTGTGAATATACTCTCGTTTTTGTGCTCAGACCTTTAAGCCAAATTCCCAGCTTCCCTAATAGGTAGATGTGACCGCGGGTAATAGAATGTGATTGAACATGATGTGGGAGTGAGTTGCATTACCCCAACGTTAAGGAGTTTTAAGAATGGAGGTGACTTGTACATGTTCCCTCTGTCTGTGACGGTAAGCCAAGGATGCAGTGCAAGATTCCAAGGAGTAGAGGGTGGTGGATCCATGAAGTGAAAACGAATGAATCATTCTACCGTCTACATGGAGCACAGTTCTCCTACAACTCGTTAGTGTGGGACATGAATGAAAGTGTGTGTGTGTGTAGCCAGCCACTGAGGTGTGGCTTCGCTAAGCTATCTTCTGATTCCTTGATCTCACATACTCCTACGTTCATCGCTTCATATTTACTCATCTTTGAGTGAGCGAAAACGTTTCACTCACTTGTTAGTGTGAAGAAGCGTAAGGTGATCAGACAGAGGAAGGAATGAGTCCCTCAAAACCACTCAGGCAGAGTCTTGAGTTTTCCAAAGGAAGACCAAAACTACACTGGAGAAAGCCCATGCCCCCAGCAGAACTAGAGGGCATGAATACAAAGGAGTTTTGAATGGTAAAACAGTATGATTGTGTGTTGCATGGCAGCATTTCAGGGCTTCAGTTGTTACAACACAAGCCAGTGTATTCTTGGCACTAAACAAGAAGGAGTAAAGTTACTGTTGGCATAAAGTTAGTGTTAGATTACGGGAGTATTTGATCACACCACAATGAAAATGCGAAAGAGATCATGCCAAGTTATTTTTTTCTTTTTTCATACGAAGTTATTTTAAGTGAGCTGCCAAGTACTGAGGGGAAAAATTGTTGGGCCTCATGGAATTTGGATATTATTTTACAGCCTCAAAAGATAACTCAGAAGGCTGTACCAAGAGTATATGTAGGCAGAGCACCTTCATGTACAATAATAGCTCTTATCTAGTGAAATTATCAAAAGACTTTCAAAATTTGAGTAGTTATGGAGGCTTGTTCACATTTATTTATTTTTTTAAGAGAGAGAGAGGAGACCAAGGAAAAGGGTAGTTGGGGACAGATGAATGAGGTCTGCCATTTCCTGATTCACCCCCCAGATGGCCACAACCACCAGGGCTATGGCAGGCTGGAGCCAAGAGCCAGGAACTTCGTCCCAGTCTTCCACATGGGTGCAAGTGTATCATACCTGCTTTCCTAGGCCGTTGGCAAGGAGCTAGTTTCAAAGCAGAGCAACTGTGAATTAAACGGGTGCCCATCTGGGATGCAGGTGTCATAGGAGGCAGCTTTATAACACAGTGCTGCTCTATGGCCACTTAATTCTTAAATGTGCTTATGAGATGGAAGTGTTTATATAAAAGGAAAGCTTTTACCTAAAACAGGAAGCCTGGGTACTGGACTATTCAAAGTAGTTATATGTATATTTTGGATATTGAAATGAAGTAGTGGTGTGTATATTTAAAAAATTGTTAAGAGTAGATTAAAAATATTATCACAAAATAGTGAAAAGTATGGGAGATAATGATTTTGTTAATTAGCATGAATTAATCAAAACATCATAGTGTAACCCAGAAATAGAAAAATTAACATTGGTCAGTGAAAATTAAAATTAAGAGAACTTAAGCCGTGATTCTCAATGTCTAAATTGTGTGAAAGGAAGCTTATATCAAAGTATCACTACTTAATTGCTCATACTTCTTCTGACTTTTAAAGTCTGAAAGGTCTAAGATATTTTTGCAATTTTACTGTGAATTAATATTTTTCTTCCTTTCCTATCTTTTGCATTTTCTTTATTTTTAAGATGCCTTTATTTTTTCTTGAAAGTCAGAATTAGAGAGAGATGGAACGAGGTCTTCTGTTCTCTGGTTCACTCCCCAGATGGCTGTCACAGCCAGAGTGGAACTCATCTTAAGCCGGGAGCCAGGAGATTTTTCCCGATCTCCCACATGGGTTGGATCCCAAGGACCTGGGCCATCTTCTGCTGCTTTTTAAAGCCACTAGTGAGATGCTGAATCAGAAGTAGTGGAGCAGCTGGGACGCAAACCTGCACCCATGTAGGATGCCAGCACCACAGGCAGAGGATTAGCAGGCTCTGCCACTGTGCCAATGCCTTCTTCTACTTTTCTCACTCAGTGTGTAGAGAGGTGTTAATATTCTAAAGGAAAGGTGACTGAATGAAATATTACATCTGTTTACACAGATTAGAAAGAATCAAGAAATGAACTACTTAGGGCAGAGGGAGAAAATTCCCTTCTCTATAGTCACTGATACTTTTTACTTTTTAATTTAATTTTTGTTTCTGCTTTGTGTTTAGATTTGCTGTGGTTGTTATGGGAGCGCCAATAATATCTAGAATCTCATTGTTGTTTCAAAAGGGAAATTCTCAGTCACTTGGGAGATTGCATGGCTTTGTTGTTGAACATCTCCATTGTTCAGGAGGAGTGAGATAAAAAGCATTGATGAATTTATCATGCTTCTAAATTGTAGTTTTGAAATCTCTTTTTTTAAAAAATTCATGTCTTCATATCTCGTACCTTGATATAAAATTTGAAGTATCCTTCAACTGTGTTTATGTGTGTGTTGACAGTGTTAATATATGAATATGGGCATATATGTTTATAGTAATAAAATCATGGGCCTACAAAGAACGAGAGCGATGATTTGGACAAACTCATTTATTTCTTGTGTGAGAAAAGTGAAACTGAATGTGACTCACTGCACTTTTTTGTACATCCTTCATAATCTTATTGAAATGTGGATGGATTGCTTGATATTCGGTAGGATGACGCTATCAATTGCAGAGGACATCATGGCCTAAGATATGATGTCAATTAGAAACTGAAAATATGTGGCAGTCTCTCAGCGATAAAAATGTTATCATCACCAGCAGCGTGTATATTTTGCCAAAAGCTAGTGTGTGCTGGGCTGTGCTATTGACCCATACTTAATTGAAATCCTATAATGAACCTATGAGTTATGGTTTAGTATGAGTTGTTGCTCACACTGTGTAGTACACTAGAGCTAGGGCCTAGAGAATACAGGCCACGCCGGAATGTGCTGCCTGGAGTCCAGAGGCTGTGCTGCCTGTCTTCTTCTGCTCCTCCTGAGGGCTGTTCATGACCGCAGAGCTCTGACTACGCGGTGCCCTCAGCTCCATCTGACCGGCTCTCTCCGGTTTGTGTATGCTGATTGGTTAGACACTGAGCAGGTGCCTTTGCAAGGAGCGCTTCCTGCTCATTTAACAAGAAAACAAAAGCACTCTGGATAGCTCTGTTTACTGAGTATTTGACTGTTTTCACTGTTTCAGCTTGTGTGCTGGTGTGGTGGGTTAAGCCTCTGTTCGCACCACAGACATTGCCTATCAGAGTGCTGGGTTGAGATTTGGTTGCTCCACTTCTGATCTAGCTTTTTGCTAATGTGTACCTGGCCTAAGTCTTTGAACCCCTGCCACCCACATGGGAGATCAAAATGGGCTTTCCCCCCCACCTATATACATGCCTCTCCTCTCTCTCTGCTTTCAAATGAATATTTTTGAAAACTGTTTTCATAAATTATTGCAATCCTCTTCCTTCTTTTTTTTTTCTTCTTCTTCCATCTTCATCCATTCAGAGGGCAAGAGGAATGGAGCGTAGGAAAGGAGAGTGAAATAATGGGATAGAGGGAGACAGAGGAACTGACTTACTGCTCAAATTCCTACAGTGCACAGTGGTCATGCTGCCACACGGAATGTCAGGCCCCTGAAGCAGCCATCACTGCTGTCCTCTAGGGTCCACAATGACAAAAAGTTGGAATCAGGCTAGAGCCAGGAATCAAATCCTCAGACTCTGATAGTGGACACAGGGATCCAATATTTCTTAACATGGGTCCCTATTCCTTAACTCCTAGGCCAGAAACCCCACCCATTCTTCCCATTTAAAAAATATATTTAAATGAACAAAGGCATCTGTCATTTTGTTCTGCCCATTTACTGAGAGAATAAAGGATTATAGGAATTAGAAAGATAAAAGCCTCATAAATACCCTTTGTATATGAAAACTTGACATATGTAGCATTGAGATGTGTTGGTCAAGACAAAGTTAAGTGCATTTGGATAATTACTTATTAAAATGATACATTTTGGAAAACCAAAAATGTATAATGTTGCACAATGAATTTTTTCTTAAAATAATCATTTCATCAGTATCTCGAATTTCAGGAAGCCATCAAAGTGATGTGGCCTGATTATCTCTGTGTTTTTGTTCTTTTGAACAGTTGCACACATGGTCATGGATCAAAGTTTCAAATGCAGGAGACTCCATTTTTGATCCTCTTTGAAATACAGATACTGCTGGCTTTAGGGGACATCTCTACAACATTCAAAACTTATTTGGAGAAAGGGATAGAGAGGAAAAAGTTACATTCTGTTACTCTGTTTTCTTCAGCATTTCAGATTTTCTTTTCTCCAGCTTATCTACTGGCTTTGGACAGCAGTATTGCAACACAGAATGTCAGTTTCCTTGCTTCACTTTTTTTCCAGTTTTTAATTATCATCATAATTTCCCTTACTGCCTCCCCAAATTCCCTCCCCACCGCCACTGAGTTCCCCCATATTATTACAATAGTATTTTTCTTCATAAGCAGTTCTAAGTCCATTATAGCAGGTATGGAAAGTGGCAGAGAGTCCAGCATCCTATTGTTAAGATATATTTAATAATTACATTGGGAATCCATCTCTGATTTGTAAGTAGAGATGCACACTGCCTTGTATCCTCACATCTGGAAAGGATTAGACTGGGGCTTGCAGATGCCTCCTTCCATCTGAATGTGGTGTAGTGCAAATGTTGTTGCTGGTAGATGTTGGCACCTCTGGAGAAACAAATCAAGTGCAAGGTGCCCCTGTACATGTGTTTCACATCACCTGCCTGGAACACGCAGCACTGTGTTGTCTTTGATGAACCCTCTTTAAAGAACATTCATCTTGGTTTTCATTTAAAAGTGCCATATTTATATTTCTGGATCTACTTGGAGTTTTTTTTTCCAGCCCTCATAAATTTTGGGCAAGATTTTGAAATAAGCCATGATAAATCTTAATATAAGAAATGGGGAAAACTTGAAAAAAGCTCATAAACCCATGTGCAGGTTAAGATTGGGGCTTCTGTTTTCTGTCTGGTTTTCCAGATAGTCTCTTAAACCTATGAAGGCCAAGAGATGTTTGTTCAGCCAGCAATATGAGTGGATTTTTTTTCTTAGTAGACTGTAGAATTTGTCCATAACTTTGCTGGTTCTTTGGGATACAGTGGGAATTTTTGTTCCAGACTGCAATTGACTTTTCTTTCGGTCTAGTTGAGTGAGGAAATAACATACAGAGTTTTTTTTTCCTAGAGAGGAATGGTGTCCTTTATGCAGTTTATGGAGAAGTTACAGAGTTTGTACAGTTGTCTCTGATTGATCGCTTTTTGTTTTGTTATCAGCTTTAATAGGATCTATAGTTATTCTTGACAGTTTCCATTCATATTAAAGCCATATCTTAGACAGCTATCTTTAAATGTATTATAACTTAGGTTGGTTTCCTTTTTTTATAATGTGATTTCAGCAAATCTCAGATAGCATTTTATCCTTTTCTCACGTGGGTATTAGTTGGTACTATGAAGATAGCCACTTGGTTAAGCTGAATTCCTGGATCTCTTAGCCAAAGTATCTCTGTTCTAACCATTTAGCTTTTAAGTTTTGGCTATAAGAACATGGGCTCATTTTTTTTTTTTGCTTCTTATATATTTTTTTTAAACGTATACCCATATTCAGGCTGTTACTTTGTGAAATGGTTGAAAACATCAAAACAGATAATATATATCATTATGTCTGACATATAACAGATTTTCATTAAACTGTGTGGATCCCTTCTAGTGAAAATTATGATGTAAGTTAATTCTTCATATGGTAGTTTTTTGTTGTGGATAGCAATTTGGAGAACTATTAGCCTGTGCCTACGTAGATGGATCTGATGTGTAGACTTGCATATATACATGAAACAGAAGCTCAGATTTCATGTTAGCTGTAATCAGTCATGAATTGTCTGCCTAATCTTAATGGTTGTAATAGCACAGTGCTCTCTGAACAGTAACTCGTAGATGAATACTTCAGTTATTGGTGTTGCAGCAGCTTGATGCCTTAAAGATGTTAGTGTTGCTGACTTCTTTTTTCTTTTACTATTAAGAATGAAATTGGGTCATATTGTACAGTGTACACTGAACTTGATTAAGAAGTTCAAGGACTGCAAATGTTTTGATAGAATTTGCTTGCTTTCAAAGCACTACTGATTCCCTAAGGGGTGTCCCTTAGCATTCAAATGAGGACATTTGTTTTTAAACATATCCCCAAGAGCCAGACTGGACAGATGTTTCTCCAAATGAGCTGCTGAAAACAACTGAAACTAGAGCTTAAAAGAAAAAAAAATTCTTGATTAATGCATGAAAGGGGGATGCCCAGGGTTTCTTGGGCATTTTTTCTTTCAAGGAAAAGTACTGTATGTTAAGATAGTGGATGGGGAGCAGACTTGAACCTTAAAGTGAAGATGTGATAGATTTGCTTGTTTATATTGAACTAAACTTTGTGTGCCCATGTTACTACTTGTAATTTTTTGATCAACCTCTATTTTCTTTTCTATATTGACAGCCAGCTGCAATATTTACACGTCTCCCCTTTAGTCAGTTTAAAAATAGATTACAAATAATAAATCTCAACCCAACTAATTGATTGATATTATTTGAAATCCAAATATTGGCCAACTTCTGGCTGTTCCTGATGTGTTGGCTGCTTGATATAGACATGTCACACTCACTTGGTTATAAGTGTAATGCTTGCTTAAAGTTTTTCTGGAACATCAGTAGGATGGTGACATTATAGTTATGTACATTCTAAGCTGCTAGTGGTCAGTTTTGTTCATGGAACTTTCCAAGACAATTTTCCCCCCAATTTTAACAATTTTAGTTAAAAAAAAAAAAAGACTGTTGGTCCATTGGGCCTTCCTTCATCTCTACCCTCACTCTAAACATAATGTGTGTTTTTTTCTGCTTTCTGCATTTGTGCATGTCTTTGTAGATGCCTTTTTGTTTCCTTTTAAAGATTGTTCCTTTCATCTTTGGCTTTGTTTCATTCACTGCCAAAGAAAAGCTTTCTGTTGATGGTCCCCGCATATAAGGATGATCTTTTATAAGCATAATCCATTGGAATGACAATGGAATGCTTTGCCCTTGAAAATAGCAGAACAGAAGGACATCTTGACATACAGCTCTTAATGCAAACACAGCCCAGTCCCAGAAGAGCATCTTCAGGGATACGGAAATTTACTCAAAACAACCTGGGACTGGGAAAAGCTGATCACCCCCTCTCCGTCTCTCTAGGATTGTGTAGTTTGTGAATATTGTCTGAGGATATGCATATTAATCATATGCCTACAGAGAGCAGTGAAATTTTTTGAATGAAAACGTTCATTGTGAAATAAATGAATGTAATTATAATTCATAGGAGCACTTTTATCAAAGTACAGTTTGTAACTCCTAAAATCAAAACACAGCAGGCACACTTAATATTGTTCCAAGTGTCTTCCTAGTTTCTTGTTAGTCAACTTTAATATAACACCTTTATTTTTACTTTATTTCAACGTATCTAGAAATAACCATCATTCGGAATTAGTCTGTAAATGATGTAATTTGGTGCCTTTGATTAAGGTTAGTTGAGATGTGAGAGATTAATATAGATTGCTTTGCTGAGCTCAGTGCTGTGGTTGGTCTTTGGGTGTTATGATTCCTTTTTCTGTAGAGCCTTGCAGGATCAGGTAGTAAAAGAAAGAGGAGGATTATGATCTTCAGTCAGGAAGCAGAGAGTCTCAATCTTAGTTTACTTACCAGTGCTCTGCAAACAACACGTTATTTATTTCTTCTAGCCCTGTATCCTCATCTCTAAGTAGAAATTGTTTGAAAAATGCCTGTGAATGGAGGTGATTAAGGAGAGTACTTCAATTGAAATGAAAAGATACGATTAAGCACTGCAAAAAAGTTAAAATCCATGCATATGAGAAATATTTAAATAATTCATGAACATGCATATTTTGGAAAAAGTACATGGGTTTTACACTATTATTACATCAACATAACCTTGTATTTTAATTGTTTTCATAAACTTTTAGAAGAGTCTTCTTATAGGCATGATTACAGTTCTTAGTAACAATTTCTTCTAATTTTACAAAAAATTTCGTTTACTGATGATGAATGTAACAAACAAGGAGGACTCCAGTTGCAAACAAACCAACCCTCCAAAACTTGAGGGCTCAACAGAAGACTTCTGTGAAGTTTGTGGTTTCTGTGAGATCAGTGTTAGTAATTTAAAACAGTTAAAGTTCTAGTTTTTACGTTATTATTACACGCAGCTAATTCCCACAATCAGGTTCTTTACCATGAGCTGAAAACACCAGACGCAATAAAGTATCTTAGGAGTTTTATTCCAGCGGGGCAGGAATGGGATGGAGGTGGTGGGAGATCAGCGGTGAGGGGAGAGGAGGGAAGGGGAGGAAGAGGTAGAGGAGGAAGAGTTGGGTGGGGAGGAGCCGGAAGGAGAAGAGAGAGACCAAGGTGCACCTGTGGGCCTTTTTGTCACTCAGGTGAGTCTGCAAGATGTTGGGGCGGGTTTTGGGAGGATTGAGGGCAGACCACAGGGGATTGGTGCCTGAGACTGTCGCAGGTGCCTAAGCTTGATTGGTGCCTAAGCTTGATTGATTAGTAAGCAGGCAGAGTTGGGGAAGGGGCTGGGAGAATGGGGGTGGGATTCTCAGGTGAAATGGCTGATTGGTGGACGGCTGAACTTGCGCCAATTTCATGAGCTGTGAAGAAGAGAAAATGGAACCAGGTCCAGGGTGAGATATTCGAATGATTCCTTACAATCAGTAAATCAGATATAGAACAGGTAAAGGGACTTTCTGTGCTTTAGTGTTTCAGGCTAGAACTGGATGATCCTCAGGGGTAGAACCATGAGTCACCATTTTCTTATATGTCCAGTGGTTAGTGTTGAAATTCTCAAGTAAATCTAGGAATTGGCACAATTAGGTTTCCTAGGCAATCTCTGTGTGCTGTATGTATTCCCTCTCCTTGAATTCTCACTGTCATTGCTGCTTCATTTAGAATTCTTAGATTTTGACTCAGAACTTCTAGAGATTGTCTTATGGCGGGGACTGGGGGGGAGAAGAGAGGTTGAAGACTACCAGAAGAGTGACCAGTAGTAGCAGGTTTGTGTAGTAGGATTGGAAGGTATATAGCTTCTGGTTAAGCACATTCTCTCTGACCATTGCTGCCTCACCCTCTCATTCAGAATGAAGTGAAGGTTACAGGCCTCACCCATACCCCCAGTGGTGGGAGGAGGGCTAGTGAGTTTGGTTATTTGCAATTTTGGAAAAATGGAATCACCCACAAGGTAATTGCCTGAGACCAATAGCATTTTTATTGGTTATATTATTATTTTTAAAGTACATATTTGTTATTTTAATGTAGGAGGAGTGAGAGAGGGAGAGAGATCTATCTTGCATCCATAGACTCACTCCCTAGATGCCCCCAGTAGTGGGGGCTGGACCCTTCTGAAGCTAATAGCAGGGAACTCAGTGTTTTCTCCTGTAGGTGGCAAGAACCACAGTGCTTGAGATGTGCCCACTGCTTTTCAGGATGTCTGTTAGAAGGCTGGAACTGGGGAACAGAGCAAGGACTCAATATGATACACACCAGTGTGGAATGTGGGCATCCACGTGGTGGGTTAGCCCATCGTGCCAAATGCTGTTTCTTATTTGGAATTCAGTTAAATCAGTTCTTCTTCTTCCTGTTTTTATTGTTCTTGCACCTTTTCCATCTACTCAGTCCTCCTTTTCCTTCTCCTTCACTTTTATCTTCTTTCTCCTTTTTATTTTTCATGATATATGAAGATCTGGAGACTTATTAATGCAGAAAAAGAGCTGTTTTGTGGGTATTGGGAGCCTCCAGATTTTTCTTCTTTCTCTCTCCTTCTCCCTGCTCCTCCTTCACTCTCTCCCTATCTACCTCTGTCCTTCCCTCCCTCCTTTTCCTTCTGTGCCTCACCCCCTCTTCCCCTCTCCCTCCTTCTCTGTGTCCCTCCCTCTTTCTCCCTTCCTCTCTGTGTGTACTGATAAATCCCACCCACTTTGAGAAGGAGTGACTCCATGAAAGGCATAGTTATTCATGTTACAAAGCACCATTTCTCAAGGCAGCTCACCATGGAGTGTCTCATATTCTCTCTGTTTCTGTTAATTCAGCTTTCAAACCTGCCTGTCAAATCATGAATGAAAAGTCGAATTTGAATAGAACTGAAGAGCATTCCATTAGAGAGACATCATAACATAGGCAGAAAACATAGCTTTGTGTTTGCACCCAAGAATAATGTGCCCCTTTGAATCACTTCCACCTATTCTTCCAGGCTTGCCACTCTGTCTTTATGTTCCTCTCATAAAAATTACAGCGTGGAAAGTCATATAGACTTATGAAAGCGATGACTCAAAATGCTACTATTAGAATTATGGTGAGAATTCATCTCTCCAGAATTCAGGTTTAAGAGCCACTGTTGGAAGCCTGTAAGTTATGGTCTTTAACACTTATAATACTCCAAAATGCTAAAAACTCGTTATTTAGAAAAAAACAGCTTACTCTCTCCCAATAACAAAACAAAAAACACCAGTAACAAAAACACATGATAGCCATAAAAGACAAAAGATTAAATAAATTGTGTCTGTTGTTGGCATTTGCACGCTGGAAAGGAACTGTTTCCTTAGTATTAGGAAATCTTTGACTTGTAATGAGAACATACTCAGCTAGATCTATCCCATTTTTGAACTCCTCATGTTCTGTGTAATGTTTTTAATAAGTAAGAGCTTTCTATATCAAGGGCTACTAACTGTTGACAAAGAAATCTCCACAGGTGTAAGGTAAGAGGAAAGAAATGTGCTAATTGCTGAAAACCCAGTTCAAGCTTCTTCTGAGCTCCTGGGGATGGTTTTTGCATGTCCTGCTGAGTGTGTGTGTCCTGGCAGGAGTTGGTCTGTTACTGAAGAGGCTTAATAAATACATTTACATCCTGTCCTATACCTCCACAAACAGTCTGTGTTGTTTACTTAATGCACAATGTTCTTTAAAAGATTGTTTAATTTCAGAGCAGGGAAAGGTGTGAGACTCAGAGGATGACAGACTAAAAGATCTCCTATCTGCTGATTCAGCTCCAATTCATAACAGGGTTGGGAGCTGTGTATGCAATTGAGATGTCTCATGTTGGTGTTAGAAACTCAGTCAACCAAACGTAATAGGACTGTGTCCCACTGTCTGCATTAACAGAGGGGTAGAATGGCAGTCAGGGCTGGAGATTAAACCCAGGTATGTCCACGCACAATGTGGTCATCTTACCACTAGGGTAACCACTCATTCTACATATTACATTTTTGGAGCATTTTGGTTAGTCGTATAAATTTTGCACACTTTTGTGCCCAGTTTTTGCTGAATGACAACTGTGCTCTTATTGCTAATTTGGTGATATTCTGAAGTGGTGGTACTTTTTTCTTTACAATTTTTTAAATAGTTCTGCATGTTTTAGGAGAAATATTCTCAGAGATCTTTGGAAGTCACTGTCTCATTGGCCAGTTGTTTACTGCCTTTTTGAACGCACTAGAGAGTGTTCAGGGAATATTATAGATAGATGCATATTAAGTATTTTTAATGAGGAAAGTTGATCATTGAATCACTAGTATTGCTTTTGATATTTCTATTCAACATTTTGCTGAAGACACTAATGATTAGAGAAATGAGAGTATGTATAATGGTGAGGATTTTCCAATCATATTTATAATAGGATGTCTTTCAAAAAAAAAGAAGAAACAACCTTAACGATGACCCATGCACACCCTTAAGGCTGGCAGCCTTGTACCATAATTTAACCTACTATTTGTTGAGAAGAGCTACTGTTGTATGACCCAAGCAGTCTGTATAACTGTGTGTGTACCTGGGAAGGGTACGGATTGAGGCACAAAGCCTCTCTCTCTCTCTCTTTAAAGATTTATTTATTTTTATTGGGAAGTCAGATATACAGAGAAGAGGAGAGATAACAAGGAAGAGCTTCCGTCCGATGATTCACTCCCAAGTGGCTGCAACGGCCGGAATTGAGCTGATCTGAACTCAGGAACCAGGAGCCTCCTCCCAGTCTCCCACACGGGTGCAGGGTCTGAAAGGCCTTGGGCTGTCCTCCACTGCTTTTCCAGGCCACAAGCATGGAGCTGGATGGGAAGCAGGGATGCCAGGATTAGTACCGGCTTCCCCTATGGGATCTTGGCTCGTGCAAGGCAAGGACCTTACCACTAGGCTACCTACCGCACAGGGCCCTGCACAAAGCTTCTAAAGGTACAATGTGGAAAAGATGAAACTGGTTATAACAAAATCATCTCAAGTTGATAGCTTATTGATCAGCCTGTCAAAAGTATTGGAGTTTCAAAATATGTATGACCTCACTCATGCACTCTCTTGTTTTTGTATTGCTTGCTAGCTGCAATTCTTTTACTTTGTTTTATATTGGCATTAGTAAACATAACCATTAAGAAATACTGTGTAATGGGTTTGATGTGAATATAGACCAGTTGGCTGTTACTGAAAATTATTTTCAAATATTTATGAGAGTTCATCTGCACAGAAAATGTCGTTTTGGATGATGACGGGTCGGTGCAGCTGGGCAAATGTTGGCATCAGGATTAATTGGGAATTAAGTAAGGCTGATAGAGATCAACAGGCTGGAAGTGGGAGGAACTTACAGGCATGAGCAAAGTCTGAGGGTTGGTGAAGGAAGGAAGGCGACAAATACACAAAAAATCCCTATTTCAAGGTTTTGAGTCTCAAAAATGAAGGAGAATGTACTGTTTTTCATTCTCTGAGATGTTACTCTTTTTTGCAATAGTGATTGCTTGTCTGGGGCACTGAAACCCATTTTAGTCTGATATGCCCAATAATTAAATTCCATGATAGGTTTGTAAGTTTGTAATGTGTTAGCCTGGAAACATGTGACATTGTATAAAAGTTTAATTTCTGAATAACAAAAAATACAGCGTTTGCGAACAGAATCACTTTTTTTTCAACAATCAGAAAGCTAGAGGTATGAAAGTATATATATGCATTAATGTATATTTCTGTGAAAACAAATATACTCATCTATAATGATAGATGTAGATATAGCTGTGGTTATATAATCCATATTGAATGTGTAGATGTGTGCCTTATTTATGTGCATAATCAGTATAAAGAATAGAGGTTTACCTGTAATTTTCATTTGGGTTTGGAAGTTGTGGAATTATATAGGTTTTGAATCTCATGAATACACAAGTGTAAAAAGGAGACAACTCGTGGTGTCAGGAAAGAATAAAGTCACAGGAGAAGTTACATCGGCTGCCGAGTGAGGATGGTTATCCTAGGAGTTATGAGAGTTTCTGCTTTGGGGACTAAAGGAAGGGAAGAGATGTAATTAAGGTTGTAGATGATTGTGTTTCCTAAGGTGTATTTTAATTAGCTTTTGAGGAGAAACAGGTGGTATAATTGAGAACCCTGGATTCTTTTCAACATTGGTTTACCAGCGTTAACTCTTTATCTTTCTTATAGCTTCTGAAGAAGTTTTTTTCTTTTTTAACTATAAAATTTTACATAAAAAGTAGAATTACAGAGAGGGAGGGGAAAAAGTGAGAACAGAGAGAGTAATGACTCACACTGCAGTGGTTCTCAGTGCATAGGACTGGGTCAGGCGGAGTCTGGGACTTCATCCAGTGGGTGCAGGGGCCCGAGATTTCTTGAGCTGCTGGCCCCTGAGCCCCCAAGCACCTCATCAAGGAGATGCATAGGAAAGGGAGCAGCTAGGACTGGCACCCACATACGTGGTAATGAACTATTTTGAAATCGCAGATGGGTGCTAGTTGTAGAACTCAAAATTTATTGCTTTTAGATTGCCAGAAATTTTCCAGGGAGCTTCTATGTTCTCTGCCTGGTATGACAGAATCTTCTTTACAGGCTCTCAAGGCGAGTACGTGCTGCTGCTTCTGTGCTGCCATCTGCCATTGTTGTATGTATCAATTTCCACCCCACATCTTATGTGCCTCCACTGAGGTCACAGTTTAACAGACATCTCAGAGGATGGTTTTCTGATGTGTGGTCACATGAGCTGCTCTGTACCTTAGGGGTATGTGTTGGTAGTACAGAGCTGCATTATTTGTATCCAAGTTATTTCATGTGCTAAAATTATCTTTGCTACTAGTAGACCTCAGTTTCATACAGGGTTTAGAGATCTGTTTCAGGGCTGGCACCATGGCAGGTTGAGCTACCCTCTGCAGTGCCAGCATGCCTTATCTGCGCTTGCTCAAGTCCCAGATACTCCACTGCCAATTCTGCTCTCTGCTAGTGGCCTGGGAAAGCAAAGGAAGAATGTCCAAGTGCTTGGTCCCCTGTATCCATTTGGGAGACTTGGAAAAACCTCCTGGCCTTGGTTTGGTTTACCTCTGGTCATTGTGGCCATTTGGGGAGTAAACCGGATGAAAGATCTCTCTCTTTTCCTGTTTCTCTTTCTGTCTCTCTAATTCTGCTTTTCAAATATAAATAAATGAATCCTTAAAAAATAAGATGGGTTACAACCCACGGTAGCATTTTGTTATTAGAGTGGACATAACACATAACAGAAACTATCTATCTATCTATCTATCTATCTATCTATCTATCTATCTATCGTTATGCATACAGGAATCTGTTCTATCAAACCACTGGAAAATATTCTGTGCTTTCCAGAATCTTTTGCACTTAGTGTTTTGTGGTTGATAATTACATCCCTTCTCACTTCCGGGTTCTTATTCATTTGAAAGTCAACCTGGATCAAAATACTGTATCAGTTCTATGACTGAAAAGCATTGATTAGCAACCTTAGCAGGACTTTGTTTCACCTTCCTTGACTTGGGACTGAAGAATTCTCCACTGAAGGAGGGAGGGAGAGCGAGAGAGAGAGAGACAGAGACATTTGGAAACCAATCCACTGAACTGAATTTTTTTCTTTTTTTTTTTTTAAGATTTATTTATTTATTGGAAGGTCAGATATACAGAGAGGAGGAAAGACAGAGAGGAAGATCTTCCATCTATTAATCCACTCCCCAAGTGAGCCCAATGGCCGATGCTATGCCGATCCGAAGCCAGGATCCAGGAACTTCTTCCAGGCATCCCACACGGGTGCAGGGTCCCAAAGCTTTGGGCCGTCCCCGACTGCTTTCCCAGGCCACAAGCAGGGAGCTGGATGGGAAGTGGAGCTGCCCGGATTAGAACCAGTGCCCATATGGGATCCCAGCACATTCAAGGCGAGGACTTAACCACTAGGCCACCGTGCCGGGCCTCTGAATTGAATTTTAAAGAAGCAAAAAAGTATATCTTCTCCCGTGTTCCCAGTTTTTCCACTATTTAAAGTGTGTTTTTTAAGAAATTCCTATTGAAAGAATGTTTACTTTTTTAACATTTGTTAAAAGCAAACCATATAACAAAAGATGCTTAAGTTTGATGAAATGGGTATTAACTTTTGGTATTCTCTGGCTATGCCAAGTTCGAAGTGTTGACGTGAACTTGAGTTAGGCAGTTAACAGGACTCCCAGGCTTCTTAGATACTATCAGGGCGCTATGAAAAGATCACTGAATTTGATTTGTCCTTGTTTACTCCTGCTTCCCTGTCTGGCAGCTCTACTAAAGAAGCAGGTTTCTGAATGTTTAATACATTCACGAATTTCAAAAATATAACTCCCAATTTAAATTGCTGCTTAAATCTTTGCCTGTGTTTTATTTTCACGTTTCATGCATGGTTGAGATTCCAAGCTGTCATGCAGGGAAGCTGGGCCTGCAGGCCTGTACCCAAAAACATTGTGGAGACAGGTGGAGGCTTGGAAACAAAAGGCACAGAGACTCCCAGCCGATCAAAGTAACTGTCTTTCCTTGACCTCCCTATGAATCATAGACTAAGTGGATGTGATGGTCACTTTCCCAATGCTGTCATCATGGTCTCTCGTGCTGGGATCTGTTAATAACTTAAGGAGTGTTATGGTACATCAAGGGAAATCAGACATTTTGGAGTCTAAGTTGTATCTAACATCCTGCTTTCTGCTTTACAGCTTTCTGAGAACGAAGTAGCTACCACAATTTGATTATTGGGTTTTCCATTTAGAAATATGATATTAAATCTTTGAAATAGTTCTGTGTTATGAATCTTTACTTGGTTCATTAAAAGGCAATATCATTTGGGGTGGCTCTATGTATGTATGTATGTGAGGTGTTTAAAAATAATTCGTTTTAAAACTTCAGTATGGAACCATTACATTTTCCCAATATTAATTTCATTCATATAAATATTTCTGTGTGGATGTATATTGGATAAGTATTCAGTGCTAAGAACACAATAGTTTTTGATCAGAAAAGCATAAATATGTTAAAATTTTGCAATGCCTTTAGCTGAGTAATGGGAAGAAGTTCAACTATAATAATGAAAAGATAGATTCAGTGAGTTGTGGGAAGTTAAGAAGATGGAATATCTTTCAAACCCATGGAGTTCTGAAATTGCTTTAGCCATGTGGTAATCCCTAAGGAGATCCTGAAAGTGAGCTAGACCACCAGATACATGGAGATTTATGTGCCAGACCACAGTCCATTTAATACACACAGACTTACTAGGAAGAACGTCACTTCTTCAGGAACATAGAGATACTGTACGATGGCTGATGCCAAATGGGATGTGACTGTTGTTTTTAGTCCTTGTTTATATTCCTATGGAACTGTGGTCATCCTGCTTTTTACTTGTTGAATATTTTGACTCGTGGCGAGTTAGAGAGGAAGGCAGATGGGAAACTGTTGGGGAGCAGGAGAGAGGAAACTGCAGTTGTCTTCATGTAACTGTACCTATGGAATGCATAAAATGTAGTCTCTTTGTATCAAAAAAAAAAAACTAAAAGAGAAAAAAAGACTAAATTGTAAGGTATTCACAGTGCTGCCTGTGTTAGTACTTCAAACAAAGAAGACTGACATTGACACATGCTTACAGACTGTAGAAAGGAAAACCTAAAAGGACAAAAAAGAAAAAAGGGCAATTCCTCGGTTATTTTGATTGAAGTTTACTGGGCCTTTAAAATGCACTGGAGATTAAATGCTGCTTGACAGTATCCAGATTTATCATCATGCTCAGAAGTAGGGGGACCTTGGCTGCTTGAGTGAAGGAAGCAGAGAAATCTTGGAAAATGGTGAAGTATAGTTCATTTTGAAATGGACTGTGACCTTGTGAAATGAGAAGTGTTTTTTTCATCTTTGAATGTACCTTCATCATAATGTAGCCCAAGGGAGCCAAACATTTTATATGTTTTAACAAGCTAAGTGATTTTATAAAAGTGCTGTTAGAAGGATTTATTTTAATTGGATGTTAAGACATACTGGTATTAAATCATGGCTAGTGCTTCACTTAGAGTCCTGTTCCAGGTTAGCCTTCATAAGTGAAGCCACAGAATTTTTTTTTTCTCCAGCAAATAATCCTCAGTATTGTAGTTTTACTAATTTTTCTTTGCATTACCCTCAGACTTCTTAAATGCCTGAGTTACATATTCAAAATAGTTTTAGGACGTGTGTGTGGGAGGGTACACACATGTGATATGAACGTTTCTCCCGTTGTACATGTATCAAATTTGTACTCTGCGTTAGCTCCACCTGTGTGACATACTGTAAGGCGTGATTTGTCTACATCACAGTGGATAGCCTCCAGGAGGGGGAGATTTGCCAACTCAGAAGCATTTGTGGCTGTCACAGTGAGCACTTGATTGCTAGTGGGATCCAAAGGAGAGAGTCCAGAAATGTCACTGAACATTCTCCCATGGACACAGCAGCCTAACACTTAAAAAAATATTTTCTATATACAGTTTGGTCAGTGTAGGGATTTCCTTCCTTCCCCGTTCCCCTATTTACCCCATCTCCCAACTAATTTCCCTTCATATTATTACTGAAAATTGATATACCATTTAACCCTGCTATCCCACTCCTGGCTGTATCCAAAGGAAATGAAATCTACACGTGAGAAAGTGACTTGTAATCCTGTATTTATAGCAGAATAGTCCACAGCAGTGATAACATGGGAAGAACTCAAACAATGCCCATGGAACTATGACACATCTATTCTTTGGGATTCTACTCAGAGCTTAAAAAGGATAAAATTGTATTATTTGCAACAAAATGGTTCCAACTAGAAACCATTATGCTCAGTGATATGAGCCAAATCCAAACAGTACAGATGTCACACATTCTTTCTGATATAAGGTAACATTCATGCAAAACACAAACGTGGTAAATATATAGGTAAACATATATATATACATATATTCTCATAGGTGGACTCTATAATGGAGCTTAGCACGCCAGAAAGTGAGAATCACATTGCAGTAGGGATCTCTGCTCCAGAATAGAAGGAGGCCTTCTAATTAAATTCTTCAATATACCTTGACAATATGATACCAACATCATTTTCATTATACGGTTAAATTGCAAAATGTTGGACTTGTGGCTATTGCTAAAGGCCTATACTCTTACATTGTTGTAGTAGCCCTAAATGACAGTATGCTAAGGTTGGGAACCTCTAAAGGATACTGCGTATGGTCCAGAGTGAGGTAATAGAAAGATGAGGCAAAGTTAATAGGAGAGTAAATTAGAATGTTAGAAAGGAAAAAAAATAAATACATAAAATATATGGAGTAAGTACAAATTGAAAAAGAAGGATTTAGCAAAGTGAGCTTACTAACATGTCTTAAGGTGAAGAAGAGAGAAGGGAAATTGAAGAAGTGACAGTCAGGGGACCTCATTTTCTCTTGTGTTAAGGAAAGCATATATTATTGCTGCTGTTATTATTAATAATTTATAGAGCATGAAAAATGTGTTAAGTGCAGTCCAGAATGTAAAGTCTGCCTCCACCCCGGGGGCTTTGAGTCCATCATTAGTCAGCGGGAGGACTTCAGCTTGGGATGCAGAAAGTAGGTGACAAGAAAAGGAGGTCACAGCCGATTTGTCTGATTTTGACTTCCATTCCAGTTAACCTTCAGCATGAAAAATACAACATACTTGCATTTTCTAACATTTATATTTGGGTACTGTGTGTGTGTGTGTGTGTGTGTGTGTGTGTGTGTGTGTGTGTGTGTTTGACTGCAAGCAACCACTGTAAATCATAGAGAGAAAGACATTGATAAATGAGTTGATACTATCAAAGACGAACTGCCAAAGATACAAGCTACTGTGAAGTGGTTTGAAATATTCAATAAAGGATGTATAAGGAAATGTTAAAAAGAAGTAAGAAATGAGTGTTTTATAGAATAACTGCATTTTGGATGTTAGATAAATTCATTTTTAGATGGGAAATAAATGGGAGATTTCTGTTTGTTTTCCATGGGAATTTTCAGTTACATGTATTTCTTGTATCATATTTAGTTGGCAAAATTGAGAAAGACTAAGAGGATTTGAGGTTTGTGAAAACACACACACACACACACACACATAATGACACACTACCTAAATAAAAATGTTGGAAAATGCAAGTGTGTTGTGTTTTTCATGCTGACTAGGGACACGTTTTCATGAAAGGGAATGCTGTGCCAAGGAGGAGTCTGACTTCTTGAGTTCAGAAGTAGCACTTTTCCGAGAATATTTCATAATGGAAATTTAGTTTGTTAGAAATTAATTACTCAGTTTCTGAATCTGCATATTTTAAAACATTTTAAGAAGCTTAATAACAAATTTGTGAGTAATTATATGAAGACAGAGTTAAGTTTGTATTGCTGGGCATCCACATCTGTACTTATCGTATGTGTAGGATCTTACTGAATCCTAAAAAAAAAAAAACCATGAAGGTTTTATAATAGACAAAGTTGAAGAGCTGAAGTGAAAATTTTAAGTTTGTGTGCTTTTGTAAATATGTGCAAAATAATGTTATTTAGAGGCATTAATATCTAACTCGGCTGACATTTTTATATTTGGTTTCAAATGATGGAAATCTATTTGCATAAATAACTTGACTCTAATTCTGCTTAATTAGAGAACTTGTACAGGAATAAAAATATTTTCAAATCTCAGTAGCAAAATGGATGTCAATGGAAAAGACATAATAGTAACTTGAACAAAGTAAAAAACAAAAACAAAACCACCACCAAAGATTTCATTAGTGTTATAGTGATTATACATTGTTCCAACTATGAAAGCAAAGCAGTCAGTAAGCTGATACAACATACACAGGTTATTTAACACAACTGTGAGGATATAATAACTTTAAGTGGTGATTTAATTTGGGTGAGCATTTGTGACGTTTTTGTCTCCATGAGTGTTTATGTACTTCTGAGATGGTTTGTCTCATGTTGATCAGTTAGTTCTATTTGTGTGGTGCCTATCTGCTGGTGTTTATTTAGTTCAGTGTGGCTGAGATTGTCCAAGAGAGTTCCTAATGGATTTTAGACAATTAGTGTTTGGTATAAAATTGAGCGTTTCAAATGAAACTACAAAAGCAATTTGTGTTGCGTCTTCAAAAATAGCAAGCTGCTACCTATTGTGGGCAGCCGTCTCTTCTCGCAATTTGTGTGTAAAAAAATAATTCCTCATGCATGGCTGGTATGATGGCACAGCAGGCAGTTCCTCTTGCTGTGGTGTTGGCATCCCATTTGGGCACTGGCTCTTGTTCCAGCTGCTCAGCTTCTAATCCAGCTCCTGGTTTGTGTCCTGGAAAGCAGTTGAGGATGACCCAAAGCCTTGGGGCCTGCATCCGCATGGGAGACCCGGAAGAAATTCCTGGTTCCTGCCTTTTGATCTGCTCAATTCTGGCTAGTGTGGCCACTTGCAGGGTGAGCCAGCAGTCGAAAGATCTTTGTTCTCTCTTTCATTCTGTAAAATCTGCCTTTCAAATGATAATATGTAAATCTTTTTTTTTTGCCTTTTAAAAAAATTAATTACATTGTATTATGTGACACAGTTTTATAGGTACTGGGATTCCCCCCGCCCCTCCCAAAGCCCTCCCCCCAATGGTGGGTTCCTTCACCTTGTTGCATTACCACAGTTCAAATTCGCATGAGATTCTTTCATTGCAAGCATATACCAAGTTAGAGTTCAGCATCTTATTGTCCAGATAATTTCAACGGCTTATTGGGGAGACTGTCTCTGGTCTGAAAGTAGAGCCGGCAAAGTATCATCCCGATCAATTAAAAGCCCCAACATAACAATTTATAGTGTTATGGAATTAATTGATATAGTATTGAGTAACCAGCATGTTAAAAAAAAATGCAAGTTCTTTACCACATCCTGTGACTCCTTCATTGACATTTCAATTTTAGTTTATATACAACCGGGTTCTATACACCTTAAAATGGCTATAGATTGCTATTCAGCTGTTTCGTGTCTATTTTCATGATAGTATTTAGCATTTTATAGTGTTGAAGCATAATTTTGCTGAACTTGGCTTTTTTTCGGGTAGTCCAGACTGGCTTATAACTCTAACAAGACGTATGTCAACAGTTTAGGTGCAGAAAAATTTTGAAGGTTACTTTGGTGTTGTATTTATATTTTGTAATTATTATTATTATTCATGATACAGTTCCATATGCAAGGGCACCCTCCCCCCACTTAAGTTAAATAGATCTTCCGACTGCTGGTTCACTACTCTGCAAGTGGCCACACTAGCCAGAGCTGAGCAGATCAAAAGGCAGGAGCCAGGAATTTCTTTAAGGTGATCAAAACTGAGTGCATTTCTATATGTTACCTAGGTATTTTCTAATTCCTACAGAAAAATGTTTAGCTGGATATAGTTTTAGCAAGGGGACTTGGAAACTTATTATTATAACTTTGTTAAACAGGTTGCCCAAACAGTTATGTTGTTTACTACATTCTCTGTCTTGTGGAAAATTGTATTCTCCTTGTTTATTGTTTATTTTAAAGTATATATATATACATGTCTTTATTATATATAATTTATTATTAACTTAAATATTAATAAATTATTCTATGTAATAAATTTAATTTATTATATATATTCTCCTTGCTTATTTTAAACTACATATATTTATTATATATAATAAATTTGATTTATTTTATATATATACTTACTGCCCCCTTTTCACCTTTTTGAAGACGTTTTTGCATAATTTGCTCATTTATATTTCTTTCTTCTCTTGTTCCTCTTTTTGCTATAGTGTTATAATTTGTTTTGTTTTACATTTTATTTGAGAGACAGAGGAGCGTGTACCCTTTTGCTGGATTGCTCCTCCTATGGTCTTGATAATGAGAAACTCAATACCGATCTCCTACTTGGTGGCAAAAACCTGATTATTTGACTATCATCACTGCTTTTGATGGTCTGGATATGTAAGAGCTGGGTGTCAGGAGCTGGAACTGGATGCTAAGTCCTTGTACTCTGATACGGGATATGAATGTTGTAACTGCTATCCTACCCCTAGACTAGATGGCTGAATTTTTAAATCACTCAGTGAACATTACTTCACTGATGCTCCCTCTATATGTATTTTAAAAGTTAGAAATATAACTACTTCGAAATATCATTGGAAAAAAAATTTTAAAGATGAGTTTCAGAAAGAGCATTGCAGTACAGTAGATTAAGCTGCTGTCTGCAATACCTACCACTCAGATGGGCACTGCTTCATGTCCTGGATGTTCCACTTCCAATCCAGTTCCCTGCAAATGCACATGGCAAAGCAGCAAAGGATGACCCTCTTTTTGGCCTCTGCACATATGTGAGAGATCTAGATGAAGCTCCATTTTCCTTGCTCTGATCTGGCCCAGCCTCAGCCATTGCATCCAAGGGAGTGAACCAGCAGATGGCTGCCTTCTCTTCTCTCTCTTTTTTCCTCCTCCCTTCTTCCTTCCTTGCCCATCCTTATTTAGTTTTATTCTTTATATATATATATTTATATGTACACATTTAGTTGTTTCTGTGTTTAGTTTTTCCTAATGTATATGTAGAAGGGGCATATTTAAGAGTGTCGCAGTATTAAGGAGACACCTCCCTGTACCAATATCTGCACATGTGCATGTGTGGGCTCTCTCTCTCTGTTTATCCTCACACTTCCAAGAAATTTTTGCTTAGTTCCTTACTGCCTACTTCCCTTCAATCTGTCTTCCTGCAGAGAAAGTTAGCTGAAGTTACACTCAGATTCAGCAGTGATCCTCTGAGTCCTATGACAGTGGCCTTTTCCCAGACCCTATTCTCTGTCATCCTACCTCTGCAGCATTTTGCACTGCTGTCAGTTCTTCTACCACTAATCTTAGCTTCTGCTTGCCTTGGCAGCTAGCCCCTTGCCTTCCTACGCATCAGGGCACCAAATCTGTGACCTGCTCTGATACCTTGTCCTGCTGCTCGAATTGAAGTTAGAGAAGATTGTGGATTCAGAGTGACCATTCCTTTGTTAGCCAGTTGAGTGGATTTAGAGGATTCATTTGCGCCTTTTCCTTGATAAACTGGAAACACCCACTATTGTAACCCCTCTTCTTCACATTCTAGGCTTACGTGGTACAGGTGAGAAGAGGAGAGGGAAAGGAAAATGTCATTCCGGAGGAACTTGGCAAAACTCACATGTGGTACCTGACTGCCTTGCTCTTTCTGCCCTTCTAGAACTGCTAGCTAGTACTGAACGCAGCTCTGCCTACAGCCTTCGAGCCTTTAGGCTTTAGCTGGTTTTGACTCCAGTCTACTTTGTTTCTGGCTTACCACCTGTTTATTTTATTTTTTTTTAATTTGTTGTTATATATTTGAAAGGTAAAAAGAGAGAGCGAGAGAGAGAAGGAGGGAGAGAGAATTAATCTTTCATCTGCTGCTTGACTTCACAAATGTCCCTGATAGATGGAACTGGGCCAAGTCAAACCTAGGAGCCCAGAACTCGATTGTACTAGTCTCCATCATGGTAACATCAACTGCTGCTTCCCAAGGACATCAGCAGGAAGTTAGAGTGGAAGCAAAGCAGTGTGAACTAGAACTAGCACTCCAATATAGGATATGGGCAAGCCACCTGCAGCACAGTGTCTGTCCCCCTTGCTTATCTTTCACAAAGTGTCCACTCTGCCTGTACGCTTCCAGTTTGCTGTAACCTAAAATATTCTTGTCTGCCTTTGGACCTTCCTGATTGACCGGTTTCCTGAATCGAGTTTTCCAGTTCTTGTACTGAAAGCAACACACGTTTCCACAAGCCTGTGTCTTTCTTCATTCAGGAAGTTGAAAATACCAGGAGAATTTTTCACACTGTCTGCATTCTTGCATCTATTCCCCAGGCATGCTTGTGACAGTTTATATTACTGGCGAAGAAGGCTAGCCCAGCAGGTTTCGTACCCTCTCAAGTCTCTACAGTGGAAATGAACAGCAGGTCTCCATGGTGTGGTCTGTTCTGGGGTTTGGATGTACGTTAAAAGATGTGTCTGGCTGGTAATGGAGAGAGAATAAAACGATCAAGGTATCCTATTCTTGGAGTGCCTGGAAGCTGTCCCTGAAATGTAACGCATGTTCCTCAGATAAGAGCACCGGACTGAGTCAGAGGCCAGCCCATCTACCTGCAGGCACTGCTCAGCTCTGTGTGCACTGACTTGGGAATCTTATCCCTGTGAGGGGCAAGCCCCACCCTGTGCTTTATCATGCCCACGAGCTGACCAATACTCTGTGTCTGGTGGGGGATAAGAAGGGGTAGACAGGATGAGGCGAGTGCTGATAACAGCACCTGCTCTGGTGTATTTTAATCTGAATGTGAGGTATGTTGTCTGAGTATGCTGCTGGCTTGCTCACTGCAAGATGTCTCTAACATCCGAGCCACTGCAGTTTTCAACTTTTCAATGTTGGCCACACATTTAAGACTAAATGCCACTTGCAATTCTAATATGGTGAAGTTGTGAGATCAAATGGGATGATTGTCCCCATTACCCATTTTATTCAGTTGCATCCACATTACCGATGACCATGTATTTTTCCAATTATTGTTACATTATTATTTGCTATCTGTGCTTTTCAGATGATTAAAATTTTGTAATAATCATTTTATTTTCTCTGGAACGTTTTTTAAACAAGAGAAGCCCAGAAAGCGTATTTTAGTGCAGTCACTCATTTGTTTTTAGATAAGATTGAAAATGAGAAATAACAGTATTCTATGTAAAATGATACCTTCTGGACTGTTTTACAAAACAGTTTGGCTTAATTCTGCAGTTGTCTAAAAAAGGATGTAAAAAACCGTGGCGGCCATATGTATCTCTGTGTGTTTATCTGCGTGCAACCAGAATGAAACCTGTCTACTTTGGCCAGAATTCCAAATTATATATTTTCCTAATTCTATCCACTTTTAAGTATCCAGAAAAGGCCCCTTTAATTTAGATCATAACGAAAAGCCTTCCCCATGAAAATAAGCTGTCGGTGGCTCTCAACAGACCTATTTCTTTTTCTTTTTTTTTTTCAGTTTTGCTTTTTTCTCAACTTAATTTTTTTCAGATGATATATTTTAATTTACATTATAGTCAAAGACCTACTGGGTCTCTTACGTAAAGAATTGAACAAAACAAAAAAGACGATATTAATTAGTGGACTCTGTTTTGATGTTTCTCTTGGCTGAAAATGTAGGTGCTAAAATGGCCAGTTAGCATGATATTTCTTTGTAGGATGGTGTGTTACATGTATGCATTGGTGACACAGTAGCCAATGACAATTGATGCATTTTCTTAAGCAGGAAAATAAAGTTCCCAACTTAAAACTTGTAGATTGTTTCCTAATTAGTGACTATTGTTTTTTCTTAATTTATATATTGAAATCATGCAACTGGCTGTACAATCTTACGATGCTTCGGAGTATAGTATAATGGATCATATTGAAGGAACAGCAGGGAAAAAATGATTTTTTTTGTTTTTGTTGAAAACCAGCCCTCAATGTCCCTTTTGCCTTTGTGTATAATAATATTAAATAATAACATTGTAGATCGTTTTTGTACACAAGGCACAGTGCTTGTGGTTTAAGGATCGGAAAGCTCAGTTTGGGAGTGCTGTGATCATAGATGGCAGGGAAATGAGCTGCGTGGAATCCAGGAGTGTGCCTCAGAGGAAGGATGCAGTGTATGCTGGTATCTGCTAGGTATCTCCAGAAAGCAATGCCCAGGAGTCTCCTCAGAGTGAAAACTCCTGAGAGTAGAAATGATTGAGTGTTGCACAAATATGTCTCCTTTCTTTGAAAATGAGGTGCCTGGAAATTGACAGATCTGTTGGCCATCAGAGCATCTGTGTTTTCTTTCCACCTGTCTTAGAACACACATTTATACGTATTGTGAAGTAGGCTGTTTCAGTGAAAGGAGGAGAGATTAGGAGCATTTTATGAGACGGTGACAGCTGTATGGACTTTGTGATAGGAAGCGAGCAGCGTTAACTCCATTAAGACTATGGCCTTTCTTCTGGAAATTCTTTTTGTTTCCTCTTCTCAACTAAATGTGTATGGTTTATTCAAGAGAAACAAGAAGTAAAAAGACAATAAGGAAATCTCTTGCTCATCCTTTTGAACAGATCATTTAATTTCATCATGCACTGAGTGTTGATCTAACACTTAAGAAATATTTGAAGTGAATCATAATTAGGATTTGAGTCGTAGATGCTTGTTCTAGCATGTTTAACTTGTTTGTTCAGGTGTTGACACTTTTCTGTGGCAGGGATATAAGAAACCTCACTCTAAAACACTGATATTTTAGCCAAGGTCTTTAAAAGGAAAATATAGGCAACACAGCATTTTTCTGTTACCATTTAAGAAAAGCTATAAATACTGATAATCATAGATGTAAAATGAAACTCATTCAGGAAAAAAGAAAACAGTTATAAAATGCCCAAATGATTGTGCAATAATAATTAGAAGAAAATAATTTTTCAGTTCTTCTGTTAACACACATTATTTTAATGGAACACTCTGCATTAATAAATATACTCTACTTTTTTTTCATGACAGTAATAACCACCGTGTATCGTATCAGATAATTAACTTTCACAAACATAATAGCAGGTCCAAGGGATAGCAATGACACCATTACAATGAAGCATTTCCTTGGATGCTGATGTCCTGGAAGAGGAACAACTGCTTCAATTCAAGCAGCTTGCTGTTTGTGAAGGGTCTGCTGGTGTTGGCTCTGGATGTGTAACATAGGCAGACATTTCTGTGAAGAGAAATGAAAGAAGCAGAATAGAAATACAGAGGACTCAATGGAAAAAAGCATGTTTAAAGACAGGCAGGAGCGCATAGAGCTGCCAGGAAAGGTGACACAGGACTCCCATTAGATGGGTAGTGTGATTGGCTGGCGGTTCCCTGCCCAACTTTTCACAGTTGAACTTTTGTCTTGAACCCTTAATCTTCTCAGTAGCTCTTCAAAGGTAATTGCATGGGAGAAGGGGGAAAGCAGGTGTTTTTTTCTTTCCTCTATTTTGAAGTCGTTTTCTAGAAAGCAAGCTCTAGATGATGTGGTTCTATGTGGGTATCATCAAGCCAACCATGAAATGCAGCCATATCCCTAGAGAGGAAGGGGAAACAGAGTGGTTGCTGAAACCCTGGGATGGGTCAGAGCCTGTGACGCCTTTTGGTGGAACCACAGTAGGTAGCTTAGGATGTGTTCCTATTCTGGAGAGTAGTGAGAGTATTTCAAACCAGTAAGTAATGGTCTTAGATTGGCATTAAAGCTCCTTGGAAAATAATTGACTTATGCAACAACGTCAAACAGCCCAGTTAGTTCTTAGAGATATGTCAACTGTTTTTCTTCAATTTTGCTTTCACTGCTAAAGATTGACAAAATTAAAGTATATTCCATGATAGATTTTAGTGTTCTGTTAAGAAAGCATGTATTTTGCTTCAACAATTTTATGTAATTGTTCAATTTTGTATAGTTTATGAACATTTCCAAAATTCTGCCTATTGAATTGCCTTCAGTGTTCCATTGTTAGAAACCATGCAGTTAACTTTCCTCTTTTTCGGCTGAAACATACTGCTTAATGATGTAACTATGGAATACAAGATAATTTGGTTTGAAAATTGGTGAGACATTGTGAAAAGTGTAAATATTTATGTTTGTATGTAAATATGACTGGGGAAATATTTCAGATCAGCTGTGGTTGTACTCGGAGACGGTGTAGTGTGGGTTGCATACCATGTGAGTCATGCATATGTCACTGCAAACATGCCGTTAGAGTTTATATACCAGAGCTATCCTGCAGAATATGGCATGTGGTCTCTGCCCCCTGGGGATACATGGATTGATCGGCAGCTTCAGCTTGTATATTGTCTGGGTGATTCGACAGATTTGTAGGCAATTACTGCATAAAAGTTTACTTCCTCATACTTGTTAGTGAGCAATTGCTCCATCACGTTTATATCAACAGTCCTTAGCGTAATAATGTGCCTAAACTGAAATCGGATCAAGTGCGTTGGCCAACTCTTTTTGAAGGAAAATGGCTGCATTCTGCAAGACCACTTTGAACTTTGATCATGGTGGTCACATAATTCTGAAGACTTGACGGATGTCCAGCAAACATGGGAACAATGTGGCACTTGGTCATTTTTCCAATGATTACTGAGAAAAACTTCAGATGTGGGTATGAATGTTGCTGGGGTTTATGTCTACAAACTTTCACATCTCTTAAAGATTTTGCAGAATTTGCAATGGCAGAACCGCAGCCCTGCTGATGGGGAGAAGGAAAAGGAAATGTTATTCTTGTGAAAGGTACTGGTGGGGAAGGAGGAAAGAAGACAAATAATGAGAACTTTTGATTTCTTTCAAGTTTGGACTGAGCCCTTTAAGGAGTCTGCGACTGGAGACCTTCTAAAGTCTGTGGTTGTGTGGCATCCCCTTCTTGCCACCCAGATTGTGCCAGGAGCACACTGACAGCCCGAATTAGGAAGTACTGGACTGTTAGCCACGGGGTGGTTTCAGTAAGAATAAGACCATGTCCAGTACAGTTGTGAGCTTAGTCCCAGCCACCAGGTGCTAGCAATCACATGGGTGTTGTTGAAGGACTATGTTGTTGTTATGATATAGGGGAAAACAGTGGGATAGGGGCCGGGCGATGGGAGGGTAAAAGGGAAAATCCCTGAGCCTAAGAGACTGTACCATGAATAATAATTTTTTTAAAGAGAATCACTTGGAGCCTGCCAGAAGGCTGCACATGTGTTATTTCCTTGCAGTTTATTTTCTTCTGCACTGCAGCTGTAGCTGGTCAGCCATACAGTTTAACTACAGGGTTTTTGAGTCCATGTTAATGTTCCTCCTTCAGCTTTTCCACGTTCCCCTTTCATGATTTCTGATTCTCTTTTAAACCCGCAGAACCCTTTTCTATCAGCAACGTGAGAGATTTTTCCTTTTGATTTGAGCATTTTTAACATTTTTGGTCCTACTTGATATACTGTAAACTTTGCATAATTAAATGCTCTTTTGAGAATTGTCTCTCACCTGCTTTGAAAGCATAAAATAGTTGTAAATTTGTATTCTACAACTAAAGATTTCACTTTTGTTTAATTGAAAGACAAAGTGAGAGAGAAAGAGAATGAGAGAGAGAGAGAAAGAGAGAGAGAGAGAAATAGATACCTTTCATTTCCTGATTCACTTCTGAGATGGCTACAATGGCCAGAGTTGTGCCAAGCTGGAGCTAGTAGCTAGAGACTTCATCCGGGTCTCCCAGGCACCTGGCCCTCATGTATGGCTTTCACAGGCTCATTAGCAGGAAACTGGATCAGAGCAGAGTAGTGCATTGTAGGCACTGGGTTTAACCTGCTGCACTATCAGGGGGCCGCTTTGGCTCTTTAAATGGATCTGTGTTGTAAACTAGATGAATAAATAGTAGTTATCAGTTCAAATAGTGGAAAATATACATTGCTATGAAATTTAGCCAGGAGATTTTTTCATTTTTACTTTACTATAACTAAATGGATCATAAGCCCTCAATAAGTGGTATGCTCAGAGAAGCATAACATAAACACTGAAGCGACTACATTTTTTTAAAAATCTCATTTTCATTATATCATAGGCAGTTTATTTAAAAATTTACTGAAGATAACAAGTGAGATAAGATTATAGCATTTACTCATGCTTTTGTGAAACTGTTTTTTAAGAATTATTGATTTTTATTGGAATTGAAGATACACAGAAAAGAGAGACAGAGAGGAGGATCTTCTCTCTGCTGGTTCACTCCCCCAAGTGGCCACAATGGCCAGAGTTTAGCCGATTTGAAGCCAGGAGCCAGTAGCCCGGATCCAGGAGCTTCATCCAGGTCTCCCATGTGGGTGCAGGGTCCCAAGGCTTTGGGCTGTCCTCAGCCGCTTTCTTAGGCCACAAGCAGGGAGCTGGATAGGAAGTGGGGCTCCCAAGACACGAACTGGTGCCTCTATAGGATCCTGGCACATGCAAGTTGAGTACTTTAGCCACTAAGTCCACTCTGTTAAACTTTTTAAAGTGATCCTTTTAGAGCTCTCTAGACATTTTACTTGTAACACCTAAACATTAAGGTTTCCTTTAAGAAAGAGAAGTTTTTTTTTTTTTTTTTCAGTAGGTCAGGAGGCCTGGAACACTATAGCATTTAGGCTAGATGTTTAAAAGCTTCTATTAAAAACAAAATTTTGTAATAATGAACTATAAACAATGAGACAGGCTGGTTTCAAATGAATTGACAATACAATATGGAAGAGTAGCTCAAAATCCTAGGCTGTACTGCCGATTGTCCACGAGAAGAGTGGTTTCCTCCACTGGCGTTTTTCAAAGGGTTGTGTTTGAGGTGTGATTTTCCTCCTTTTCCTCAAGTGCTTTGTGTGACTAGGCAGGTCTTTCTGTCCAGCGCATCTTTGTCTCCTGCTTGTAGAGGTCTTGTCTAACCTAAGGGACAGGAGAATCTGAACTGGACATTGTTTTATAATCACAAAACTAGGTGACATTGAAAGCAATAGCTTTATATTGTTCTGCAAAAGGGGATTAATGTTATGTCTTTGATTGCCAGCCTAAGTGCAAGAGTTTGTATGTATCAGTTGATAAATGAGATTCTTTAAACTCAAAGATACAACATGATAATTATTTTTAAGGAGCCCCTCTTGCTCACAGCTATGCTCACACAGTACAGCTATTGGTCATGGGAAGGTCCTTTAAAATGATGCAGTGGATTAGATTTCAGAAAGTAAATAAGGTAAATGTTAGGAGATCTGGTATGTAACATTCCTTTCTAGTTTTATTTTGGCACTGCATTGCCTAAAACATCAGAGGACCTAGTAGGACCAGATTCAGAGTGCATGAGGTCATTGCTAAGAAGCAACAAGTCTAAATCAGTGTATAGTCAGCAGTGTGGAATTATGGCAGTTTGCCAAGGTCAAAACCAGAAGTTGACTGCGAGGCTGGCAGCCAACTGGGGGAGGGTGCTGGAGCCATGGCTGAAAATGGGAGCCAAGGATCAGTAACCAAGAGAGCAGACTTGGTAACAGGAGACAGGAATGTGTGAAAATTTTTTAAGGAGTCCAACTAATTTGGATGGGTGTTACCTTTTTAAATGCATCTGACCCAGGCATCTGCCAGCAGTGAGCTTAACTCTCAAGAACATTGCTATTAATTGAACCACAAAGAACTCAAAGCAAAGAGATCAAATCATACATGCGAATCCTGTCACCTTTTAAATATTTTCACTAGTGAAAATAAATCCCCATTTACTTCTATGGTTTTTCTCACTTAGGTTGTTGATTCTTGTTTAGCATACACATTCTCATTTGCCTGGCTCCCCCTTGTGTAATAGAGTTGAGAGTCCACAATTCAAATGTCAAGGAAGAAAGGGATGTTGTGGTCCTAAAACATAACAGAAGTAATAGGCTGTCATTAAGATGTGACAGAAAGCTGAAAAGTAGAAACAGAAATATGCTATTTATGCCATAAACGTTCATAATTATGATCTTAAATGATAAAATATTATTTATTTCCTTTTAGTTTCTTCTTAGAGAATTATGTGTATATAACATTTTAGAAATACTTCAATCAAATGTTGTTTGGGGCAAACAGATGACTGTGTCTGCTGTTTTTGGAAGATCATTTCTGAAAAACACATCTCAATTCATAAGGAAATGATAGCAACTATGTTAGACATTTGCCTGTCTAAGGAGCTCGGGATGTCCACTAGTTTAGATGAAGTGATTTTGCACGTTTACTTATTTACACTAAGCTAAGGAATTATTACATGAGCCTGTTGCTGCTCTCTTCCCATGTCCATTTTCCACTGGTGACTATTTTCCCTCAAATTATCATAAGGGTATGCTTGCCAAAACTCGAGTGTAATCATTAAAGAGAACTGCTTCAGCATTTCCAGAGAAGATCTATATTAATTATAGATACAGAAGTTGGGTAGAAAAAAGTTACCCAAATTTGACATTCTCCTTCATTCTCAAATTCCCTTAATGAAATGGCTCTATTTCGGCCCCAAAACCTTAAGTTGCTTCAAGTTATTCTCTTCCATTAAAACAAAGAAACAAATAAACAAACAAAAAACCTTGTTTACTTACTTGAGAGTTTTTTGAGAGAGAAGGAGTGAGCAAGAGTGAGCAAGTGGGAGAGAACGGCTGGAATGGTGTTCGGGTCTCCCATGTGGGAGACTGGAACCCAGTTAAGCCATCATCCTTTGATCCCAGGGACAGTATTAACTGGATGCTGAGAACTGGAATTGAAACCAGAAATTGGTCTGGGATACAGTTGTCTCAGCACAGAGCTGAACACCTATCTCGGTGTCCCTACCCTTCTTGTTTGCCGCAACCGTTTACTTCTGTTTCTTATTCTTAGTTCATGATTCCACAGATGGGAAGTCAGTCTCCTGATGTGTAGAATTTAGCGAAGTGGCCTCTTCAGGACATTGTGTATAAACAAATAGAAGGTGACATACATCTAAGGATGAAGGATATTACAAAACTTTTCACTGTGACTAGTTCTTATTGAACAGTATTATTTTTAAATGCTGAATGTCATGGTGATGGAAAAATAGTGTACTTTGGAGTTCTCTTTTAGGGACATCTTAACATTTTGGCTCAAACTTATATGTCAATATTTTCCTATCTTAAATCACTTTGGAGCTGGAATATCTCATGAATGCTCTGTCATGGCAACCACCATCTGTCCCACATAAACTTGTAAAATTCTTGTAGCCAGAGTGTCTCAGCAACTCTTAAAGAAATTCATATTTTAATTTCCCCCAAACTACAAGGAATTGTGGCTCGTAACAATGAAGTAAGTTCATAGGCTCAGCACGAAGGCACAGTGGCTAAATCCTCCCCCTGCAAGTTCTGAGATCCCATTAGGCACCGGTTCCTGTGCTACCCTGCCCATCCCTGATTACCATTTGGGAGAGTTGTCAAGGATGGCCCTAAGCCTTGGGACTCTGCACCCATGTGGGAGGCCTGGAAGAAGCTCCTGGCTCCTAGCTTCGGATTGGCTGAGCTTTGGCCATTGTAGCTACTTGGGGAGTGGACCAGCGGACAGAAGATCTTCCTGTCTTGAAAAACATGTGAGCCATCAATTTGAGTAGATTTTGTTCCAAAAAGCCAGCATAGCCATTCACCTCCAAACAACATCTTGAGCAACAATAGGCCATGTATGTGACAATCAGTATTGTCTAGTAATGTCTTAGCCATCTTCGTCTGTTCACATATACTTTACACTATTTCAAATAATATAATCACCTAAAGACAGAATTCTGAAATGTTGTCTCCGTTGATAAATGTGACACATGTTGAGATTTGGAAATGACTGGCTCATGTAGTACCTGTTTAAGTTCTTTGCAGACTTTGTAGAAAGATGAACAATGAGAACATTAATCTCACCCTTTCTCCTTAGGCTGTCACCAATCACTACTCCACACACATATCTTTATCTCATGCTGCAACTATTCGTATTTATTTGCTATCATCCTTGAGAAACAGACCCTGATTTTTTCCATCATTGCTGTGACTGAAAGGTGCCTTCCAATATTCCTTCTTTACTTCATTCTATCTAAATTTAGTTTTACATATAAATGACACCTCATATAAGAATTTAGATGCCAATGAGTTCAGAAGAATGGTAAAGCAAATATCACCGAGGGATAATAAGAATAAAAGCATAGAGCCTTGAAATTGCATGCATGTTTTTCTTTTGAACTTTACCAGATATTATTGATTTTTAATTTGAGAATTTTAAAAACCTCTCACAATGAATTAGTTCTAAAGTATAGAGCCTACAGTATTTTTTCTTACTCAAAAGGGTCTAGTTTAAATCAATGCTATTTTATTTCAAGAAAATTATCTTAATGCTTTGCATTATTTCTTCAGAAAAAACAGATCCCTGGTAACTTTGTTTATGTCAAAACTTCTTAAGTATTGATTTTTGTGACAGTGGAGATTAGTGAAAGGAAATCTCAGAATATTTGTATTCATAAAACAGCCATTATGGAAGCAAAATAGTTTTAACTTAATCTCTATAAAGAGCTACCTCTGCTGTTACAGTCGATGCTCAGTTGTCTCTGCAGGTGTGAGAATTTCCCATGATTTGCATTGCCCCTATTCTCATGTACCTGGGAGTGTTAATATTTATCAAAGAGCCAACATTTTTTCTAATGTATTTAGTTATGTGTTTTTTTTTTTCATTGGCAGTAAGAGAAAATGTATCTGTCAGTCAGTTCCATCCTGCAGGCTCACTCTCCAAATTTCTGTAATATCATGTACTGAGCAGACTGAAGTCCGTAGCCAGGAACTTAGTCTAGGTCTTGCATGTAGGTGGCAGTGATGCAATCCTTTGGGCCATCACTTGCTGCCTCTTAGGATTTGCATGAGCAGCGGAAAAAACAAGAGTGGAGCCGGGATCCATGTCCACTCTTATGTGGGCTGTAGCATTCCAAGCAGTGATGTAGCCACTACGGTAAGTGCTTACTCCAAGACCATTGATTTCTCCAGGCTGCTCCTTGAGTGTATTTTTTTTTAATCCAAACCGTCTTGTTTCACTGGATTAAATAAATTAAGCCAGTGTAACTTCTGTGTGTGAATGGTGAAAAAGGGGCAGTCAGGCAGACTGCTGAACAGTCCATGTAGTATTTTGTATGTAGGTGAAAAACTCCACCTTTGTGTAAGGTGTTTAATCTAGTAATCGAGTCTGTGAAATTACCTGTTTGAAGGCTCTTTACTAAGGATTAGGAAAATTTGACTTTCTATTTTACGATTTTGTTGAGGACTACCACTATAAGCTGTTAGTTTTGAATAAAAACTAATTGCAGTAATAACTAGCGGGAATTAATCAAGAATGAATCTGGTGGAGAATTTGTTTTTTGTCTCAGAGTCTTTATTTTCATAGTGCTGTAGTAAGAACTGAATGAAGTTCACATCTGACACAGTGGCCTCTTAATAATGCTGTACTTCATTCCTTTCTGTGTGTATGATGCTATTCTAAGAAGTTAACATAAATATTTCCATAATATTTCTGATAGATCTTTTGTAGAGGCCTTTTCTTAATTACAATCCCAAGGACATTCTCAAAATATCTTCAAAATGAAAAAAAAAAAAAAATCACGGTTAAAGTAGCGAAACTTAAAAGCACAGAAATAGTCTGGAAGAAGGAAACCCTGAGTTGATCAACTGATTTAACATTATTGCAACATTGAGAATTACAGTTTAGAAAGAATTAAACATAACAAGCAACATAATCTGGAGTATGCCTAAGGAAAAAAAGATATTATTAAAAAAATCTAGTACTAAGTAAATCACAAGAGGGCTACAAATAAGCTAAGCAACATGATGAAACCATTATAAAATAGTTAATTTACACAAAGGTAAGTTACATTTCAATCTGCTTGTGATTAAACTGTATCTGAAGGTTTGTAAGCAAGTCTGAGAAGGCAGTCTCCTGGGCCTGAGCACATCTGGCCAGTCCATGTCCTTTCCCATGAACTCTGGTAACACTGAGGTTTGCTGTGTAACATGTTCATAGAATCCTTGTATTGGCTCATGCCTGATGGTGGGCTAAGAATTGAGCAATGAAGCATGAGGCGCAGGGATCCGGCCCATGGTGTTTGGGCAGCCACCAAAGTTGGACAAAGGGTGCAGCCATGAAGGCTGTTCTTATCCAACAACCATTAGTAACAAGCTGAAATTTCCCCAAGCCATGTTAGCTTTAAAGTTGACCAGCTTTCTGAATCAAGCTTTTATAAAAGATGACAAATGAGAATTATTCTTATCATTTTTTTAAAAATTTGTTGCCTCTTTAGAAAATGTTTTAAATGAGAATAAGTCAAGGCTTTCCCAGGATAAAAACATCCAAACACGCACAGCATAAATAATCAATTATGAATAAAAGAGCAGACACTATGTGAACTTTGGAAATAAAACTAAATTTGAGAGTATAATTAGCCTTTTAGGTCATTGTCTGGGGACGCTTTGCTATTTTATTTATTTGCTTTGGTCATTTGGGTGTTGAGCACTTTGGTGCCAAGGAAGTACTTCAGACCTCCTTGCAGGCAATAGTCTTTAGGCATGGTGATATATACCATGTCCACCTTGGGAATTGAGACAGCGTTTGCATTTAGATACAAACAAGAAGAATTTCGGACTTATCAACAACTAGGCCTTTATCCAAACACTGAAGAAATTGCAAAAGTAATGACAAGGCCAAATTCACATCATTGCACAAATCTCTGATGGTGCGTGTGAGCAAATCTAGTCCACACTAAGAAAATACTACAACCAAATTTCAGAAACAGACTTACAGTGCCTGTTGATACTAATAGAGAAATGTTTCTTGATAGCTAACTTATTCAGAACTATCAACGTTCCTAGAAGTTTTTCTCGGGAAATTATCTCAATAAGAAAGGGTAAAACAGTTTAGCAGGACCAAGGTTACTTCTTCTTGTTTTACTGTTATTTTTAATTTTGAGAAATGGAGAGAGTTTGGAGGAGAGAGGGAGGAAAGGAGAGTGGGAGAGAGAGAGAAACAGATGGATAGATCACGTGCATATGATTTATTCTGCTCCAAATCAGAATGGACAATGATGGGCCAGGTTGAAGGCAGGATCCAGGAACTTAACCCAGGTTTTCTACATGATGACAGCAGCTAAACTACTGAAGCCATTGCTTGCACTAACCAAGGGTCCCTACTTGCAGGGAGCCGAAACCCTAATGCAGATCAGGGTTTTGAACTCAGGCAATCAGACAAAGCATAGTGGGGAAAAAACAAAACTGGTATCTCAGTCATGAGGCCAAAAGGAAAGGTATCACCCTTGCTTTATATTCTTAATATAAAAATTTAGGGGAAAGAGAAAAGAATGCATCATATTCCTCATCCACAACTAAAAAGACAAAAAAAAAGTTATTTGGCCAAAAGGAAATAAATTTATTAAATTTAGAAAGAGGCTGTGATACTTAATTTGCAAAGTCTTAAGAGGATATCAGTCGGTATTATAAGAAATTACCTGCAATGGAATGGTTACATTGATAGGATCATGAAAACTAGCAGTAATGCTTTAATGGAAGCCTGCTGCGTGCCTTGTTTTTAAAAATTTCATGTACTGAATTTGGCAAGGATGTAAAACTTGATTTTAAAAAGTGTTGCTTCCCTTATGCATTATGTAATTTTGACGGAGAAATGAGAGGTGAATACATAGCAAGATTATACAGAACAGTTTAAGGACCAAGATCAAAGGCAGATCAAGAATTTGGAGGATATTACTTAGCTTGGTGAGTGCTGGTTAAAAATGGGTCTAAAGGGGCCCGGCGCGGTGGCGCAAGTGGTTAAATGTCCTCGCCTTGCACGCCCGGGATCCCATATGGGCGCCGGTTCTAATCCCGGCAGCCCCGCTTCCCTTCCAGCTCCCTGCCTGTGGCCTGGGAAAGCAGTCGAGGACGGCCCAAAGCCTTGGGAACCTGCACCCGCGTGAGAGACCTGGATAGAGGAAGTTGATGGCTTCTGGCTTCGGATTGACACAGCACCAGCCTTTGTGGTCACTTGGGGAGTGAATCATCGGACGGAAGATCTTCCTCTCTGTCTCTCCTCTCTGTATATCCGCCTTTCCAATGAAAAAATAATAAAAATAAATCTTAAAAAAAAATGGGTCTAAAATTAATAACAAGTAGTGCGGTACAACAATGAATAGTCATTTAGGAAAAAAAATAAAACTTTGAGAAAGTGCATTGATCTGTAAAACAACAAAATGGATCTTTTTTTAAGAAAACTCTACAACACACCCTTAGAATTTCTCTCCTTTTACTTTCTTCAGTGCTTCTTCACAGAACAGTTTTGTAATACTGTCTGTCACATGGAGAACAGAAGTTTAGTCTTCCCCCTAGCAATGTTGGTGGAAATTTGTGTTGTTTTAAATTGATAATTCAGAAACTTCTACTCAGCTTTATAGCTTCCAATTGGTAGTGTCATCAATTCTGTGGGACATCGCTGTGTGATTTCAGGGCATTGTCATTTTCTTCTGCAGCGATAAGCTCTGATAAACTTGAATTTATGACAAGTACTAACTAGTGTCTCTAGTATCTTCGTACAAGGAACTGGATGAGTGGATAGTAGAGTGACGAGTAGGAGAGATTTTAGCAGCCACTCCTGGTCCTGATGGACAGCAGCCATTTAACTGTGAGCCACATTAGTAGAGAACACTAAAACAAAAATAAGTGTATCTCATTTCAGCTTCCCTAGCATGACACCTGCAAAATTTCACTGGCCTCTGAAACGACATTGTGCTTGAAAGAAGGTGTGAGTGGTGTTCAAGTGGTAGAAGGTAGAATATCTTTTTTAAAAAAAGATTTGATTATTTTTATTGGAAAGTCAGATTTACAGAGAAAATAAGAGACACAGAAAAGGACAGAGAGAAAGGTTTTCCATCTGCTGGTTCACTCCCCAAGTGGCTGCAACAGCCGGAGGTGAGCTGATCCTGAACCAGGAGCCAGGGACTTCTTCTGGGTCTCCCACATGGGTGCAGGATCCTAAGGCTTTGGGTTGGCATAGACTGTTTTCCCAGGCCACAAGCAGGGAGCTGGATTGGAAGTGTAGCAGCCGGGATATGAGCTGGCGCCCATATGGGATCCTGGCGCACGGAAGGCAAGGACTTTAGCCATTGGTCCATTATGCCAGACCCAAGAGTGAAATATTTTACTGTTGAAAATCTTACAAGATAGTTCATGTAAGCACACTGAATTGGGCTCAGGATACATCACCTGGTACTGGGTATTTGAGACAGGATGCCTAAACTTTCAAGAAGCAGGTACTTTTGAAAATATTTCAGAAGGACCAAATAGCCTTGACCTACACAGAGAGGTTCTGCCGTTTTCATTTGCCCTAGTGCCTCCTGGGGGAATCATTAATGACACTGATTCTCATGCGTTCTCTGGTATTCTCACACAGGATCAGGACTCTTGAGTATCAATCATTAATTGATTCTACTGCACATGCCTGTGGTGTTTTGGAATAAATATTTTATGAAATTAGTCTTCCAGAAATGACTACGATTCTTACTTATTTATGAGTACTGAGACTTGAGCTTTTATTAGGAAAGAGCCGAAAGTATATGGGCTTCTCTGGTGGATTTCATTTATTTTTTTTTTTTTGTTTAAGATTTATTTATTTTTATGAGAGAGAGAGAGAAAGAAAGTTTATTTTGTTTCACTACCCAGATAGCTGCATCAGCCAGATAGATGGAGATTGCCAAGAGACGATCTCCATCTGAGTGTCCCACCTGGGCGGCAAGGACCTGAGTATGCTGTCCATCTTCTGCTGCTTTTCCAGGCACACTAGCAGGGAACTAGATCAGAAGTGGAGAAACCGAGACACCTACCAGCTCCCAGGGGATTCTTGTATTGTTGGTGACCGATTAATCTACTATGCCACAACTCTGATCCCAGAGTGAATTCTCACAAAAAGCTTGCTGTTCTGTACTAAAAAGACGGTGGTGGAGAGCCATTGAAGATGCTTGAGTGGGCCATGTGCAATTGCAACTGCACTTTGATTGGATAACTCTGTTAAATGGATTGGATGAGTTGAGGAAGATAGAAATGAAGACTCCATCATCCACAGATAGGCAAGCCCTGCCAAAATATGGTAATATGAAATAGGAACAGGTACTTTAAAACTATCAAATATGTAGGGATGGTTAAGTATATTATGTTTCAGGGAATATATGCAAAGATTGTTGAAAAGTCCAAGTATGCTGTGTTTCCTGACAAAATTACATTGACCACTAACTTTTTCAAGATGTTTTAATCTAGACTGTATTACTATATGTGCATCTTCCTATTTGTAGAATTGCTGCTTAAATTAGAGCTTGATGTTCAATATCTAAAGTAAGAAAAAAGCAAGGCACATTATCTGTGGATATGTAAACTTTGGGGATTGAAGGACCATCATAAACATACAGTGATGTCATTGCACCTTTGTTATTTGTTTTTGCATTATATATAATTTCTGGCCAAGAAGAAGCCATGCCAGTTTTTATTACTAAAGTAGGTATTTTTTTTTAAGATTTGTTATTTGAAAGGCAAAGTTAGGGAGGAAGAGACAAAAAGAGAATGAAATCTTCCATGTATTGGTTCTATTCCTGAAATGGCTGTGACAGCCAGTTCTGCAGTAGGCTGAAAGCTGGAGGCAGGAGCTCCAACCATGGCTTTGGTGTGCATGTAGGGTCGCAAAACTGGGGCATTCCTTCTCTGATTTCCTAGATGCATCAGCAGTGAGCTGGACTGAATGTGCAGCAGCTGGAACACAGCCTACCAATCATAGAGGATGCTGGTGTGGTGGGCAGTGGTTGGACTTGCTGTGCTGCAATGAAAGCCCTCTGGTATCCATTCTGCTTGTGCTTATAAAAAAGGTTTCTGACAGAGGCAGGAGGGGAAAGCTTAAGTTGCATTGGTCAATCATTTAGGTTCTTAGGGAAACTTTGCATGTGAGGCCTCCTCTCATGTGAAACCATCCTTCTATTTTTCGATAACCAGAGCATTGAGTAGTTTATCATCAGGCCAGATTTTGTGGGAAATGTCTTCTCATTATTACTTACTTTTTAAATTCAAACTACTAGATTTCATCATTTTCTTATTCGTATCATTTATTCATACTCATTTAGTTTCCTTGTTATTTCCATATTTTGTAATATTGGATAAATTTGAATTTTCCTCTGTGTTAATTTGTAAATTTATTTTGCTTTTTTTTTGAACGGTTGATTAAAATCCCAGGAAAGAAATGTAACAGGCAAAAAAGAACTGGTAATTGCATAGGTTAGTAGCAGCTTGAGAAACTAGTGTAGTACTGGCAAAGTTAATAGTCTTGAATACTATACTTTCCTAATGAGGAAAATTGAAAAGATGGGCTAAAAGTTTGTAGGAAAAAACCATTAACCATAAATATGTTACATGTATTTTTTCTTTTTACCAAAAATGAGGTACTGGTTCTTTATTATTGTTCTTGGTGCTCTTAATGATTTGAAAATTAATTTACATTTCTAGGACCCTTAATTCACTGTAGGAAACATAATCTTTACGTATATATGTCTTTTTTGCACTTACCGCTGCTTATGTAGTATGATTAAATAAAATCTCAGTAAAAGCGTAAGTACATTCATTATTCAGAGATATTTCTTTTGTCTGCATTTTGGACGTACAATATTTAAAGATATGTGCTTGAATTTTATGGAATGGTGGCATTTCAGTTAATTTTTGTCAGGGAAAGTCCTTAGCTAAGGTGATTACAGTGATAGGGTGTCCATTATATGGCTCACATTTTAGCAGGCAAGAGAGAACATAAGCAAACAATTTTGGACAAGGGCAAATGTGCAGCCAGGCTGTAGTTTCAGGGAACAGAATAGGAATTAACTGATTCTAATTCAAGGAGTTTTGGACTCAGCTGACTCTTGATCCCAGGATTTCTCAGGTTTTAGTCATTGTGTGTGTGTGTGTGTGTGTGTGTGTGTGTGTGTGTGTGTGTGTGTGTGTGTGTGTTTATCTATGTTAACAAGATTCTCCCAGTGGATTTTGGTAAGATTTGGTTGATGATGCCAGCCTTCCTACAGGTATACAAGACAGTTCCTACCAAAGTGAATCTTTTTAGTGGAAATGTTAGTAGTGTGCGAATCTAAGGGTTATTACGAATGGAGAGAATAAAGATGCTGTGAAGGCTGGAGCAACAGATGCATTAAACTTCCCAGGGGATTGTGAGGCAATTGAACCAGGAACACAAGTGAAACAAGTGGAGTTAAGCAGGATAACCAAAGGAAAGGAGTGGTTTCTAAGTTAGATGCCTTTTTACGGTGAATAGGATGTGGCTGCCATCAAGTTCATGTTTGATGGAATTATTTTGTCTGTTGAAGTAGTAGGCAAGAGCATCAATCTCTTGGAGGTGGGAGGTCAGTGCAGGGCATACTGCTGCGGAGTGATGAAGGGTGGGAGGTTGATTGATGGGGGACATGGGGTTTCAGCTGCTGTAGACCATGAATTCATAACGGCATTAGCCTTTCAGTGTTAGGATATTTTTCAGGCAGGATTCAAACATTCAGAATAAGAAGGAGAGAGCCATACTGTTGAAGGATTCTGGGTCTTTCAGGCAAATTGCCTGTGTGGGAGAGAGTTTAGGCACCATTGGGAGCAGTTTGATTGTTAGAAAACTTGTCTGGGTGCGATAGAAGGGTAGAGCTGATTTCTTGACTCTTTTAAAAGGATTCCACGTATTTCCAGGTGTTTTGTATTTAGCCCAAGTTTGTAACTGTTTGCAGATTCTAAATACTTATCTTCTGCTATGCAATAGACTTACTGCCCTCCTCCACCCCCGAGACAAACTTGCACATTTTTGGAGACATGAATTTGTGAATAATACCAAGCCTCCCAATAGCCTTCCCTCAGTTTCTGTGGAGGATAGGTCCCAGAAACTGTCTTCCTACTTCACCCCTGAATACTGAAGTTCAAGGATGCCCACGTCTCTTATTTAGAATCATGTATTGTTTGCACATTACTCAGGCACATCTCATATACCTTGAATCACCCCTGTGTTACTGCTAGTGCTGAACACAGGGTAGATATTATGAAAATTCTGTTAATCCTGTGGAAGAGTCATCTGTGCCTGTTTAGTACAGATGCATTTTTAAAATTTTTTGATGTGTTTTGGGTTGAATCTGTAGATATTAGAGCACTCACGGTACATGGTATGCTTCTCCCTTTACATTTGCATTTCTAATAAAGTTTAATTCATAAATCAAGCAACATTAAGAGATTGACAACCATAATTTACTTAGAAGCATTAAAATAGTATAGTCTCTCCCTATAGTTTCCTCTGAATTCACATTGTGGTGATGTTACATGTCTCTATGTGAGGTTAATGACATAGGCTTGTGCTGCAGCATTAGCTGCTCCCTGAGTGTGTGTGGCTCCCTGAGTGTGTGTGGCCTGAGTCCACAAAAGGGTAATTTGATTGCTGGGAAAGAGAGTGAAATAGTTCTAGATTTTGTCATGCTTCTCAGAATGGGGTTTAATTGTAAACCAATGAATTTGTTGTTTCTGGGATTCTCTGTTTAGTCTTTTTTGCAGCATGGTTTACCATAGGAAATTGAAGTGGAAGAAAGCTAGCCAGGGGTGTCTGTGGCTATTTTAGTTTACGTTGAGATAGGTACCTTGACTAGTTCACAGGCCATTTATTTAGTAAATTGAAGGAAATGGTGTTAATAAATTTATTAATTATAGCCTATCCCTTTCGATTCCTTTTGCTAGGATTTAGTTTTTATTTAAAAGGCAGAATTGCGGGGAGAGAGAAAGACACAGAGCTCCGTTATATGTTGGTTTGTTCCCCAAATGGTTGCAATGGTCATGAACTTCTATGTAGATGGCAGGGATCCAGTCAGTTAGGCCCTCTTCTGTTGCCTTCCGAGGCACATTAGCAGGGAGCTGGGTCAGAAACAGAGCAGCCCAGGTCAGGAATGAACCAGCTCTGATGTGAGATGCCGACACCAGCGGTAGTGTCTTAACTTACTTTACCACAGTGCTGGTCCCTAGATTACACTTTCCTGTTTCCCCCTCAAAATCAGTCTTTGAAAAGAGAAGTACTTCCCTGAAATTCACCTTGAAAAGCAACTTTTTCTCAATTTAGGTTTCCAGAAACTTTAGATGTTTAAATTTAACAGAGGTACTGTAGAGAACTTTGAAGCCACATTTTCTTTAATGGTTCTGTGATTGGGTCATCTTAAAATGTAGCAGAAGCAGAGACATACACATCACTTGACTTTGCAGTTCTGTAGGGTTTAACTTTGTATTTGTTGTTACATAAACACTCATCATGGGGTACCCTGCAGACCAGTTTTCTGGTTCTGGAAGATTAAGTTAATCTAGAATGCATGTAGGTTCCCTGGCATATTTACAAGGGTACTGTTACTCAAAGCAAGAAAATATTTTCCTCCCGGTACAGTGATCTGTGGACATTATAAATTATCCTAGTAAAAAACATTTGGTGTCTTGTGTATAAAACTTCACAAGCTTCGGGTTGCACATTGACGTTTCAGAGTAGAGCAAGCGAGTCACTGCATTGTACAACTGGAATTCTCAATGTTTAAAGCCGTATTTTTAGCATCTCATGCTCAGGCCAGCCTGGCAGGACGTCCTGAATGTGGTCAGTGGAGCTCTGTTGGACAAAAAGGGTTGCTACAGCATGCTTTGGTCTAACAAGAAGCTGTGCGTATCTGCAAATGTGTTCTAAGGATAGCAGGGGGCTGGGTCCATCAGCTGTCAGTCCCAGCTTGTTTATTCTGTGAACAATAGCCATGTGCCAGGGCAGTAATTATTGGTTGATTTTCCTTCTAAAATAAGTGTCCTAATAATTTGTCACAAAACCAACTTAAATTGCTGTAATGTTGCCTGCAACAGTTAAATGAGGAATAAAAAAGAAGGAAAGCCACAGCAAGAACTGTTTCAGTTTATTTTCATGTTCATTCTGTACTGGTAAATAGTGTAATTAAAATGTCATTTACAGGTTTTTCAAAAATGTTGTTTCTTTGTGAGAAAACCCTTTGTTTTCTGACTTAATACCCTGAGCTATAAATTAGAGACTAGGGTGGGGGAAGTTGCTTGGCAAATAGAAGTCCTCCCTGTCTGTGCCTCTTTGGACTGCCTCCCATATTCCTGGGGCTCACACAATGTGTTGCTCCAGAAAAGCATGCATAATGTGCTTTGAAATGAGCTAGGACCAGGGCCTGCACTGCCCAAGGATACAAATTAAAGACTTGATATTTGAACATTAAAGCTAGTGAAAATGGTTTCTAGTATATTCTAGCAATGTTATCCTACATCTGTAGTTTGTAAATGTTACCCATAGTCTCCTACCAAGAGATTTACAATGCATATTTACATGCATATATCTGAAGGTGTGCAAAAATACAGGAACAAAAGGACTGGTCAAAGCAAAATGGATTTCAAACAAGAAGAAATGAAATGGCCCTTTCTTCTTCTCTTGTTCTTTCTCTACGTTTGAAGTATGTGTATGTCTCAGATCACAGGGAGCGAGAATGAAACATTTTCCTCCTCAGACTTAACCTGCTGTCATGGAAATGCTGATATGGTTATTTTACCAAGATGGAGTTTTAAACTAAAGTAGAAGGAATACATTATTGCATTATGTGCTATTCCATCTAGACCTCATTTTATTAAAGCCCTTTAAAGGTTTATTTTCATGTACAGACTAGAGAATTGTACCCTAGTCTCTCTCTCTGTGCCAGGCACCAATTAATGTCAACTTGAGTTTTCTGTGTGGACAAGGCTAGTTCATGGCTCTCAATGATCATCTATTATTATCGTTGCCTGCTTGTACATGATTTCACAGTCCCAGCATAGAACCAGTTGTCAGGTTTTCCAGCCTTATGTATCCTTCAAATAGCTCTCTGGGTAGAATTTTCAAATGGTTAGGACCACTGCTTGAAAATGCCAAGATCCGTCATGGTTTGCAAGATTGATCCAAAGAGACTTTCCTTATATCAGACTTACATGGAGAAGTGCATTGCTCATTTAGTGATAATATTAACCATATACTTGTGCATAGAATGTATTTTTATGAAACTCTATTTTGTAATTATTATAGCCTTGGTAATTAAAATTAAGGCATATCATTTCCATAATACACCGAATATTTTTTGTAATGTCAGTGTGTATTGTGGAAGATGCTACTCTGTCTATATGCAAATGTTTCTGAAATATTTTCCAAATTTCTTTGTTAAATCCCTTTGAATAAAATTTTTAATATGCTTTGTGACTCACTGTAACTTACCCCTAGCCATGCACATATACACTCCTTCTTTGTTGGGGATATTTTAGCTACTTTCACTTTCCAAATTATTTACCAGCACAATCAGTGTGAAGCTGATAGATGAAAAATTATGATCATTTTATTCCTGGAAGATGATTCTATATTACGATTTTGAAATGTACTTCTTCTGCTTGTGTGGAAGGCAGAACTTAAAACAATTTATATTGGCTTGAAGGCTTTCACCTCAGTAACCCCAATCATTATTCTCTTTTGAGGGGCTGGTCTGCACTGATGCTATAGTGAAGCCAGAGGGGCACATTATTGTTCTTCCTCTTGAAACATAGTTAAATGAAATTCACAAAGTTGATACAATTGAGAATTTTAATAAGGAGTTGGATTGGTAATTTGGAATTTGCTAACAGAAAACTGGAGATAATGGCACGGTTTAGTTTTTTTTTTTTCTTTTTCTTTTTTTGCTTCTTCAGTTATATCTGTACTCATGTTCTCTGGGAAGGGTGGGGGCAATAAATTAACTTTATGTGATCTAATTTCCACGTACACGGTAAGCAGCAGGTTAAAATGAAAAATAAATGACTGCTTTTCATGATTATCAGCACATCGGATGTAATAAATTATGATTAATGAATAAATTAGCATTGACAGGTAAAACGAATGTGCTTTTAAAGTTCACCCTCCACAAAGATGGCAAAGGGTCAGTTGAGCTTCTTTGCTGTCAGATACAATGTCTATGTTAAGAAGCCTTGTGAGTACATTACCATTTAGAGGAAATAGGAAGAAGCCAGTAAATATTGTGTCGTTTGCCAGTATCTCTACTGAAAGAGCCTGAGCGATTGCATGTAACGCGTGACTTTTCATCTATTTTGGTGTAACAGCCACTATCAGTCTATTGAATAAAAGCGGATGCACGGTCTGTGTATTTTGAATGTATAAATAGATAGTAAGCAAACTTGGAAGCTTAAAGTGGAACATATTGAGTGAGTGCCCAAATGGTGCAGATGATAACATGTTTTCATTAAGAATGCATGACTCTGGCTTAAGGAATGGCAAGAATGCCTTCACAGACTGTGTCTGAGGGTGATTCTAGACCCCTAGCATGCCTTTCTTAAATTTAAGTCTCAAACCTAATGGTTACTTGAGTGTCTTAACACAAAAAGAGGCACGAGTCTTAATACGCATGCCAGGGCTTCAAGGAAGTTTTACTGTCCAGGACATGAAATATAGATGTTATTGTTTGTGCCATAACATTTCATGACTGCATGTTAAATGAAAAGTTACCGTGATGAGACCATAGTATGTTTGCTGTTGTAATACAGGAGTTTATGACCCAGTTACTTATATACCTTTAAATAAAACAAGTTGGCACAAAGCATTGAAATTCATTGCTATTTTTTTTTTCTTCCTGACCCAGGCTGTTGCCTCCACAGCACTCAAATAGTCCTCTTGTGATTACACGTGCCTGCAATGTAAATAGCAGAGTCTGTGATCCTAGGCTGTTGGCCGTTCTTATCAAGATTGGCAAATGATTCCAGGAGAGATTCAGAGAAGCAAAAGCCAGCTGCCAGGAAAGTCCCATGAGGGTGGTTGTGACTGAAGGATAGGCACCGAGATGGGATTGAGAAGTTGGTCAGCAGGTTCTGGTGGGGCATATCAATGTTTAGTGGTTGCGAAGTACATGCAGCATTACTCTTGATATCTGAAGTCCATCTCAGGCCGTAGCCACAGGCATAGAAGATAGGTACTATTAGCTTGACTTTATTTTGGGAGGATTGAGATAGAAATATTACAGATTCTGTCAACTCTTGTGCCTGTAAATACCACCCATAAGGATTTCTTTACACGTAGCACATTCTGGATTACTGTATGTTGCATTTTGCTTTAATTTGTTAATGTTTGTTAAGAATCCTAAGCTATTTCTATTGCCAATAGAATAGAAAAGTGATCTAATCCTTAAAGTTTGTTTTGCATTGGAAGGTCTATCTTTTCTCTTAGAAAGAAAATTTTTTTAAAAGGGGGTTAAAAAATGTTAATTCAAATGTTTATTTCCCAAGCTCACAGGAACCTCCTATAAAATAATAACTGAATGAAACTGAATTTCTAATGAATATTTTCAGTCTCCAGTCAGTTTAGAAAAAAACAGTAAATTCAATTTATTAAGAATAAAATTAAGTTTTATAAATTTTATTATTCTTATTTACATAATATTTCTACTGTACAGATTTATTATATAGATATTTTAAACTACAGACAAATATGATACATTTGCTGATTTTGTGTATGAGAAGAAATATCTCACACAGTCTGAGGAAACTATATAAACAGATTATTCTGCTATTCAAATAAAAAATATATTAGCTATTCCTGACAGGATGGTGTAGTGGCTAAAATCCTCAGCTTGCGTGCACCAGGATCCCATGTGGGTTCCATTTCATGTCCTGGCTGCTCTGCCTCCCATCCACCTCCCTGCTTGTGACTTAAAAAGCAGTCTAGGAGCAGCCCAAATCCTTGGTTCCATGTACCCACATGGGGGACCCAGAAGTAACTGCTGGCTCTTGGCTTTGGATCAGCTCAGTTCTGGCCATTGTGGTCACTTGAGTGAACCAACAAATGAAGGATCTTTGTCTCTCCTTGTCTCTGTAAATCTGACTTTCCAATAAAATAAATTGATCTCTTTTAAATTAAAAAGGTGTATTATCTAGTGTAAACTGAGTAATTTGTGTGAAGATTCATTTCTGTCAAAGTTTTGAAAAGCACTTGGAAATTTTAAAATAGACATGAATGCCTTAACTTTTTAAATTGAAAACCATTTCCATAGTAACTAAGTAATATTTTCAAAAGTTTTATTTTACAAACTTTTTCATCATCACTGTCTTCAAATTTCTGTTTTGTTCTTTGTCATTCAACAAGAAGTATCACCTCCCTTTGTCTCAGGGGGAATTGAAAAATGCAGAACTAATAGAATTTCTAGTTTAGTTTCCATTACAGGGTTGGTCAATTTTTTCCTCACAGTTTGTCACCTTCCATCTCTCTTTTCTGGCTAATTCTTCTAAAGTGCAGATGGACAGTGATAAAATCACAACTTCTGGGTTGAGAAATGTTCCTGGTAATTTAACTCGAATATATAACTCTTGTGAATATATGCATTCATTTAAAGAATGTAACTTGTTAAAATCTCTCAAAAGATCTAAAAAGTATGCTTTTTGATTCATTGATTTTACAGATAAGAATTCATTTTAGAATTTGGGATTTACAGGAAGGAGTGACTTCTGTGTACAGAATTACATGTTGAAGGATATAATAGCAAAAGAACTCTGAAGTCTTTAATAGTCTGTATCTAGACGATAACAAAAATTGCTGGATTCAAATATTTTTGACAGAATATATTTAAAATTGAATGCTGGTGATTAAATATTAGTATAAATTCTTTTAAAATATTGTATTAGAAATCATAGAAAATTATTCTAAAATGTGTATTATGTGGAAATGTGACAGAAAGAGTAAGAGACAGGGAGGGACCAACAAGACAAACAGGTAGTTAGTTATACAGAGAAAGAGAGATTGCCTCCAGTGGTTGACTTCGCAGATGACTACAGCAGCGGGGCCAGGCAGGAAGCGGGAAGCAGGGACTCCATCCAGACCTCATGCATGAGTTACCCGAGCGCATTTACTTGGGTCTTCCTTTTCGAACTCATGGGCTCATTAGCAGGAAGTTGGGTCAGAAGCAGAGTAGCTGAGACTCACCTGGAACTCAGATACGGGATGCTGGTGATGCAGCTAGCAGCTAAGTGTATTGTACCATAGCACTAGTCCCAGAAAATGCTTACACGTTTTTTTCTTCACAAGAAGGCAGACATCAGGTTTTGTAGATATTCATCTATCATATTTTCTAATTTATTTGTAATGAATTTATTTGTAATGTATAACCAAAGTAACATAGGCAATTTATTTAAACAATAAAAGCAGAAATTGGCAGAGAGAGTGAGGTTGTATAATTTCAATGGAATGGAGAAAGTGGGATCCACTCCATTATGTCATCCTTAGCCTCAACGCAAGTCCCATGACAGAATGCATGGATTTGTTATTTAGTTATCTTATAGCTTACTAGATTAGGACTGGGATTGAATCAATTAGTCTGTCACTATGTCAGCTGATGTTTTCTGATGGCAATATGTGCTACTACATAGAACTTATATTTCACCATGAATTTATAAAGCTACAAGCAAATGTAACTCAAAAAGGCACAAAATCACATTTATGATGTTGAGTATTCATCCTAAATCTAGAAACCTGCACAGCCAAGGGTGAGGTCAATCACCTTGAAGAGCCTTTTCTCAAGTGTGCTTATACATTGGGCGTATACATTGATAAAAGATACAGAAAATGTGATAAGGGAGTAAAAACGATGGTGGATTTCAACCAGATGGATGATCAAAGAAAGCTTTAAGAGATGTAAATGTGAATTCTGTAAATCAAAAGTAGGAGAGAAGACACTTTGTAGAAAGGAACAGCACATGGCATGGCGTGGAGATGGTAGTTTTAGTTTCTCAATGGGCAGTAGGGGAGCCATAGCATTTGGGATATGAATTTGGCAGCAACTCTGAAAAATCTTAAAGTCCAAACAAAATTTCTGGTTTTATTTTGCAGAAGTATGCTGTTAAAGCTTGTCTGTTATTATTGGGAGAGAAAAGAGCTGTAATAGAAAATTCTTTTTCAAAAAGTAACCTCAAAGACTGGAATAGGAACATGATCCCAGTAATATGGGTTGTGGAAATAAAATTCAAAAGTGAGGGTGAATAGAAAAGAGGCTACAGCTAATCGTGATGTCATTCCTGAATTCTCAATCCTAGCTGAACATTAGACTCTTTAACATATTCATTAAGTAGTCAAACGCACTGACTTGCTTTGTAAACACATACACTTTCTTTGAAAACGGATTCCAGGTGTTTGTGCAGCTTGGATATGAATTAACTCCACCATTATTAGGCATTAGGAAGGGGAGGTCAGAAATATGTGAGGTCATTTTTTTTAGGATTTAATAACTGATTGATAATGTGGACAAAGAAAAAGTCAGATATAGGAGGCTATGGCTGCAAAGGCAGGCCTTGGGGAGAAGGACCACGCCCCACAAAAATTAGCAGTTAGTAAGACAGCAAGAATGGGAAGGCACATAGCGTGGCATGTTTTCAACATTCTAGTTCTGAAATACTGTAAGACAGTCTTTAAGCACTTAGAACTAAGCAGCAGAAATTTCAAAAAAGAGATATCTTTACACTAATGCTAATCTCTTCATTCTGTATTCCTTTCCCTTTTCATTCTCTTTTTTCTCTTCCTCTCAGTGTACATTATCAGTCTTTTGTCAACTCAGATATTTGGTAGTTATCTGTCTGTCCAATGGGAGAATACCTCATTGGTCATTCTCAAAGAATCGAGGAGATGGGACTCAAATAAAATCAATCATGTAAATACACATAGAGGCATGCCACTCAAGTACCTTCAAAAGCAAGAGGGTAAATCAATGTCAGGAACCTTACTGGCATGTTTGTCTTTATCCAACAAGAGCAAATCAAACAGTTAAGTAGGATAATACTAATCTACTGAAGTTGGAACTTTGATGATTTGTGTATGAATTTTGTGGCACTGATTTATTTTTCTGTTTTCAAAGCACTAAATCAGTGAATTTATCCCCAGTTCACTTGACTCCTGGATTGCTTTGTGCTTTGTAAGTTCTGTAGGCAGCATATTCCAGGTGAGCATTCTCACTTAACTAATGAAAAATAGCTGTTGTAGGAATAGCACAAAATATTGGCCGAAGTCTCGAGAGATGCATCGGTATATATTTTACAGCTACGTAAACATATTTTCAGGCAAAAAAAAAAAAAGAGATACACTATGTTGTCCACACAGCATCTTGCAACATTTCATCTTCTAATTTGATGCAAGGAAGCTTTCAGGGTATCACAACTGGACTTTAAATGAGATTTTGAAAATCCATGGCTCAGTCTTAGCTTCAGTGAGCCAGCCGTGCTTCACTTTTACCCTTTCCCTCTTTACTTCCCTCCCTCCTTCTCTGTTCCTTCTTTCTGTTCGCTATTGTTATGCTTTCCACAAATCTATGAGACAGTATTAGAAAACATCTTTCAGAACTACTGGAAAGCATTAGATAAGAGATACAGAAATCATTTAATCTGCTGCATGAAACTCCCTGAGGAACGCTCATTTTTTATTTTATTCTGGGGTGTAATGTTCCTTAAATTAGAAATTCAGGCTGAAAGTTGTTGTGGGGGTGGTATTAAAAAGAGGAAATTTCTTAAGTAATTAAAAGATGTGTTCTTGAATTTGAAGATCCGCTTGTCCTGGGCACTGATGTCAAACTATGTCTCCTGTCAAATCAGATGTAGTGAGTTGGGTGTCCCCATAAAGCCCTGGCTTATAGAGTGCATTTGCTGTGGAAGCCATCCAGACTGCAGCTGTGCCATGACTTCCACCTCCTTAACAGTCATGTACGAACTGTGGGACGTCTCTTCTATCATGTGCACGTGCAGTTGCACTGCTCGATCACGTACGTTGCCCACAATATTACCTCGTGACAGTCAAGTTGACTATAGATATAATCCATCAACCACAAGTATTTAGGGCTGTTATTGTGACTGGGAGAGGATATAAAATCCCGAGACAGTTTTGCTGCCAGTCCTTAAGATCTGGCATCTGTTTCATGTGCTCTGTATTTCCCACTTGCTAGCAGAAGGCTCCTGGGTCTTCGTTTAGAGCCCTCATCCTGACACAGAGAAACAGAGGCCAGAGATGGTCCCCAGGCATTGCCATAAACTTTAGAGATCCTTGCTGAGGAAGGAAACAGATACTTAAACACAGGGCCGTATGCATGTTCTCATTGTCCTCGCTCTCGTTCTCCGCCTGCTGGCATTATTAACCTTCACCTTTCAAGATTTCGAGCATATTGTTATGACTAATATATTTTTAAAAACCCAGAGCTCTATTTAAGGAAATGTTAATCAGCTCAAAGACACGAAACAATTAGTAACATGCTGTTAGGTTCGTTCGCGATGCAACGTGTTTTCTTGATGTCCACAGAAGCAGCTTATTAATTAGAATTAGACAAATGACACCCTCACTTCTTACCTTAACTTTTGTATCATGTGATTCTTCTCATGGATCTATTTTAAGTGATCCACAGTTGGCCAATCAAGTTATCTCATTCTGAGTTGTCTTGTTAACCTTTAAGAATTTCTCATAAATTGTTCTACCATAGATGTTACTGGCAGACATCAGTGGTTCTGCTGCATTAATGTGCAGCTCTATTTAATGGAGTGTACTAAAGGGATGATTCTGTCCTCAGCAGAGCAGTAAGTGAAGGACAGGCAAAGGTACTTTACTGTTATTAGTTGGTTCTCTCCCCTAAATGTAATAGCCGTAAGTGCACCTTGGGCTCGTCACCTTGTCATCAGAGAACCTAACAACTTGAAACATCATTTGGCATAAAAAATATTACCACCATTACTTGCAGACGTACTGGATATTGGTTATAATCTAAGAAACGGTCTCATTTTGTAATAAGTAGAAATCAGTCTATAGCCTGTGGCTTTCTCCTTTGGAGCTGTGTAGAAAATGTCATCTCCTAAATTCCCAGGCTATTGTTTGCACCAGAATGCATCCTGAGAATACACACATCTTTGAAAACACCAAGTGAGCATGGCAGACGCATTCTAGAATATCAGCCATGCTTCTCTTCTGACTCATATGCATGTTTTAGCCTTTACTTTCCATTTTAGAAAATAGACTCCCAGAGTTGAACAGTAACTTGACCTCTGTAGGGCCTGACAGTAGTTTAATAAAAGATCATACTCTGCACTTGTCCAAATCAGCTTGGGCAGAAATGCATTTCGCAAAGTGCAGTGTTGGCAGCTTCAGGTGGCTGGAAATGGCAGTTTGCTATAAAAACAGAACAACACCTCTTTAACAACGGGTGATTGGAAATTACTAAAACCTCTCTCTTACTCTTTTCTTTTTCTTACAGCTAGTATATAGCACTCATAGTTGTATCTCCAGGAATAAAAATGAGGACTTTTATTATTCAGATTTGTGGCTGTCCTAGTTTCTGATGTTTCAGGAGATGTCTTGATTCCATGGTTTCCTTGGATTCTCTTCCCTTTTTTCTCGACTTCAGAGGATGCCTTATATTTGGGCAGTGCCCATATCCAAAAGGAGGCAATGGATTCATCTAGTGTCTTTTATTAAGCTGAGATACAGAGAAAGGCAAGTAGGTTGCTGTGTATTGTGTATTCTTGTGAGAATACAGATTTTTACTTGCTCTGAGCATTTGCTGGAGTTATTACATTTAGTTTTCTTTCTATCTCCTATCTTTCCTTTGGCTTGCTGCCCTGAGCTGACAGTATCAGCCTGAGAATTTGTCCGCCAAGATGATGATTTATGCAGCACACGTATTTAGGAAAGGGTTTTACTGTATTAACCAGAATCTTACTTTGTATCACAGAATGACACTTATCCTTTCTGTGGATTGGATTTTGTGGGCAAATGTAGAAAATTTAATGTCAGATTCCCCTAAGAAATATATATTTAAAAAATTGTTCTTGTTTGTGAAGGCCAATGTCTTTCATTCAAAAAAGGGAGAAGAAAAAAACTCTGCATATAAAAGCATCTGAAATGTCTCTTGAAATGTATAGAATGATCAATTTAATTTTTGTTTTGTTTTGCTTTCTTTCTTAAGAATACTTTGGAGGACTCCTTTCAGATTTTATTTTTTTGAGGAATACCGATTCACTACAGTGGTAGTTGGTAGAAGTTAGAAACAAAGTAGTAGGTCTTGAGACAAATTTTGCGTATTTCACTCAAATTTTCAGAGTTTAGCAGGTCAATTCCTTTACTTAGCTTGGGCTTCAAAGTAAAATCCTTCCAGTGGCATCTGGAAGTCACCTCATCGGCTGCTTATCACTCTTGTTGGCACTTCGCATGAAAACTTCAGTGCAGGTGGATCAGAAACACAATTGGGCAACATTGCCAAAAGACTCACGTTTATTTCTTCAACTTTATGAGAATTTGCCTTTGCTATTTTCCATGGAGAGCTGAAATTTTCTCTTTTATTATTTTAGTGTTGTTATCCACTGTTCATCACAAATGAGCTTTTGAAAGTAAGGTTGTTACATGGCAATAGTATGTAGGTAGCACTTGCCTCATTAGCCAGTGCCTTATGGGGGACGGTCAGATTCTCTAGTTTTCATTCATTGTTTGAGATGAGAAATTAGAGGCTGTTCCTTAATCACACACTCTAGTATGGGAAAAATAGCATCCTCTCTCTAGGTTTGTTGAATTTCATTTTAGCCATTTAATGTACTATTTCATCACCCTACGCATGCATTGAAGTAACTGTTTTAAGACAATTTAAAATAAGTTTTGTACAGGTTTGACAATTTATGAAATATGGGCAAGAAAATAAGGCACCTAAAAATGACGGCATCATAACATTTAGTACAGCAGTATAAAGCGCTTTGTTTTCTAAGGGAATTTCCTTAGGAATTTAATTACATAATTATACTTTGTTTTATTAGATGCTGACATGTGAGTTATTATTATCAATTTGCATTGTTTCCCAAACAGAAAGAGAACTTCATAAAAACTTGTAATGTGTTTTCTGTTTGTTTATACATGAATGACGTTGGTGTACCATGTTTTTTATTCCTCTTACTCTGCATCACTTTCAAAGCATTTGGAATACTTCTCAGTTTCTGGTCATCGCCTGGGTTGTCCTGCCACTCAGTGATGCCACAGGATGGGGTGTCTCAAGGCACAGGTTTTTACAGCCTATTTGATTTGCCCATATTTCTGAACATGAAAAGGTTGAGGGTTCCCATTAGTTCCATTGTAATCAACAAGTTGAATTTGTTGAGGCGGAGATGGTAAAAACTCTTTCTCCAGGACCAATATGGCAAAAACAGCCTCTCTCCTCTGTTCTAAATTTCTCTCTTTCTGGAAGTTAAAAACAGTACATTAAAGTTGGGCTGGATGTCTGCAAAAATAATTTACTTCATACATTGTTGTAGTTAGGAAACAGAAAAGCTAGGTGTTTTTCTTTTCTTTCTTTCTTTCTTTCTTTCTTTTTTTTTTTTTTCCTCCCAAGATAATCATAAAGGAGCTTGGAAAGGATCTCTACTTTCTTGACTGCAGGGGAACCAAACCAGGAGTTAGAGCTTACCATCAAGCCAGGCCGTTCAGTCAGGTGGGAGGCTGGAGCCAAGGCAGAGGAAGCTGCAGTTAGCAGCAGGCAGAGGTGGAATCTACTGTGGTTTTTCTCCTTTCTTAAAATCCTAAGATTGTTTACAAAAGAAGCGTTTACCATCAACTCTTAAAACAACTCCTCAGTTACATACTCCTGTAACCATCGACGCAGAAAAGAAAATCAGCATCAAGGATCAGAGAACTGAAAAGAAAGGAAAAAGTAAAGTATTGGGACTTTAAAAAAAATATTTAGGGCCCAGCGCGGTGGCGCAAGTGGTTAAGGTCCTCGCCTTCCACGCCCAGGATCCCATATGGGTGCCAGTTCTATTCCCGGCAGCCCTGCTTCCCTTCCAGCTCCCTGCCTGTGGCCCGGGAAAGCAGTCCAGGACAGCCCAAAGCTTTGGGACCCTGCACCCGCATGGATGACCTGGAAGAGGCACCTGGCTTCGGATCGGCATAGTATCGGCCCGTTGCGCTCACTTGGGGAGTGAGTCATCGGATGGAAGATCTTCCTCTCTGTCTCTCCTCTCTGTATATCCGCCTTTCCAATAAAAAAAACCATAATAAAAATAAATCTTTAAAAAATATATTTATTTGTTTCTGTTGGAAAGACAGATTTATGGAATGTAGGAGAGACGGAGAGAAAGATCTTCCATCCTCTAGTTCACTCCTTAAATAGCTGTAATGCCTAGAACTGAGCCGATCCAAAAGCCAGGAGCCAGGAGCTTCTTCTGGGTCTCCCAGCAGGTGCAAGTACCTAAAGCATTGGGCCATCCTGTGCTACTTTCTTAGGCACAGTCAGTGAGCTGGATGGGAATTAGAGGAACTGGGATATGAACCAGTGCCCACATGGAATTCTGGTGCATGCAAGGCAAGGACTTTAGCCATTAGGGTTAGGGTTCAGGCTTAGACAAACATATTTTAACATGTCTAATTATAACTCAAAATCTCAAGAAGTAGAAAAAAATTACAATACTATCTCAAACAATTTTAGGATACTCTACCCAGTCATGTGTGTTTCTACCTTCATTATTAGTTGATGATCTCATATAAAACTCCATGCTAGGGGCCCAATGCGGTGGCCTAGTGCCTAATTATTTGCCTTGAATGCTCTAGGAATCCCATATGGGCACCTGTTCTAATTCTAGCAGTCCTGCTTCCCATCTAGCTCCTTGCTTTTGGCCTTGGAAAGCAGTCAAGGATGGCCCAATGCCTTGGGATCCTGTACTCACGTGGGAGACTTGGATGAAATTCCTGGCTCCTGGCTTCAGAGCAGCACAGCTCCTGTCATTCTAGTTACTTGGAGAGTGCATCATTGATCGGAAGATCTTCTCCTCTGTCTCTCCTCCTCTCCATATATCTGCCTTTCAAATAAAAATAAATAAATCTTTTAAGAATTCCGTGTTATATTTCATAGCCCGTGTTATATTTCAATTCCGTGTTATATTTCATGACATATAGTCAAAATTTTTGAAATGCAACATTTACTGCTCGAATAAGGCTGTACTATCAACTACTGTGTTCACCAGTAGTTGCTGAATTATTTAATATTTAGGTCTCTTTAATTTCTTGCTAAACAATCAAGATGTTGATTGTGCATTAATTTTCATAATGTGTTTTATAATGTTGTGTTATGGACTTGTAGATTTTGAAATCTAAGCTGGGAAATAAATGTTTAAGGAGAAGGAAGGAATTTCAAGTGAATGAGGAGTATTTAAATGCTTCCAACTTCTAGCCCTTTAACCTTAGTGAACTTTAAGTCTTTGTCTTTCTTGAAATAAGTTTTTTCTATGGCTTTAGAGGCTTCTATGTTCATTTCATTTCTTTTCTTTTTTTTTCAAATTGTGGAATTAAGTTTCCAGTAAAGCAACCCACAATATTGGGGTTAGAAAGTCACTTTATCATTTTTCACTATTTCTATTTCTTGCCAAACCTTTAATTCAAGGCTGTATTTCTTGTCTCTTTTGAATTTCCTAGAATTTCTCTTAAATGTCACTAATTTGAATAGCTCAGCAGTGGCAGTGCTGCTTTCTGGCATGGTCCTGATAGTGGCATCAAAGCAAAGAGCTAAAATTTTACTCACTTTGATTGATGCATTCATTTTGTTACAGAGGACAAATTGGATTTTTTTTTAACGCTGGTAATAAAAATTAATGTGTGATGTTGCTTTCCGGAAGTTATTGGATCATTGCCTTAATACAGATTTCAGCAATAAAAGCTCTGGCAGATAACTTGACCAGAAAGTTACCTCCTTCTTTAAAACTTATCCTCAAAAGTGTCAGGTGCTTTTCTAATTTTGCAATTCCAGGATATTCCTTGTATGTCTAGTTGAAAATGGAGTTGAAGGCTGAGGGGCAGTGTTAAAGGAAGTGTCTATGTTTCTATTTCCAGTGTAACTGTGATGTTTATTTCTTTCTTTCTTTCTTTTTAATTTCAGCACCTCCCAGGTTTACACGAACTCCCGTTGATCAGACAGGGGTATCTGGCGGAGTTGCATCTTTCATTTGCCAAGCTACTGGAGACCCAAGACCTAAAATTGTCTGGAACAAAAAAGGAAAGAAAGTCAGCAACCAGAGATTTGAGGTATTAGGTCCATTGTTCTGTTTCTCTGGGGGAAGAACGCATCTGCTCTGTTGTGGTTTGTATGTTATTTCTTAGGTAGTCTCTCACAGGAGATGCTTTGCACTGCAGTATAGCATTTCTTATACTTCATGTGATGACATACTTTACTTGGCTATTTCAACAAGGGAATTTGTAGGTCTGAGTGGCTAACGTTTTTAGTTCCTGGTCTGAGCTGAATGCTCCCAGTATCCATCTTTCAGATTCATCCTCAGCCTATTTCCCTTTCAAGTTACAATACAGAGTCTTACAACTCCATCCAACCATGTCTGGGCGATGTGTGAAAACTTGATGCTCGTGGCAGTTTACTCTCCCAGCAGCTCCCACTGAGTTATATGTGTATACCTGGAGCAGTCTGTTGGGCAGGTAGATGGTACAGGCTTATTCATGTAAGCCTGTGAATGCCTATTTTGTGTGAGTATGTGTGCGCATCACGAATGCACTGTTTCATCCAATCCCATTGCTTAAAATGATGGTGCAATAGTTTCCCTGAAGGGATTCAGATTCTTGTTAGCATGAAGGGCATGGGCAATGAGCTGCAAAGCATGTTGACTGTTATGCCTTGCACTTGTGCATTACCAAGTTGTATGAGCTGGAATGAGAAATTCACTCCAGTTTTAATTTAAAATAGTGTCGTGAAAGAAGCGTGGCCAGGGTTGATAGTGTAGATAAACTTACTGGCATAATTGATTTTCTTTATTCAGGAAGCGTCATTGCAGTGAAGGTAATGAATGCAGAGACTGTACTTTGAGAGATTTGGAGGAATCTGAAAGCTCAGAAATTTACTTATTGTGGTCAGAAAAAATAGATGATAAGCCATACATACAGAGGATGTGAAGGCCGACTCACTCTCTAAATTAAGACACATAGGGGCCAGCTTGATTTTTAGGAGATCCTCTGTAAGACTCCTCGATTGTCAATAATTGTAAAACTTACTGCCTTTCCCCTGAGTTTCCAATCTATCTCATGGCCTCATTCACACTTTATTCAAGGCAATTTCTAGTTAAAAGCAGTAGAACAGAATCCAGAGCAATTTAAGTAATTTCATTTCATAAGGTACCACAGAGACATACGTGGTTCAGATGCATAAAAAGATAATTATTACAGTGAAATTTGAAATGTGAAGTGTTGTTTGCATGTGATAAGCTACAAATTATGTCTGTTTAAAGATCAAACGCTTAACAGTGATGTAAAATTAGCCTTTAGGAAATATTTCCTACACCATGTAGAAAACAATACACTGTGTATCTCTGCCCCCCTTTTTTTTAACTTTAAAATAAGTTGATTTTTTTTTCGAAGAAAATTTGATATCATGCTTGCTAGTGACAATGACTTCTAAACAAATACTGTATGAAAGATTAAATTTTACTACTAGTCATTCCAAAGTGTACGTTTTTAATTCCCCACAGGAGTTATATAAACACATCTAACAAAAAAATAATTATTTTTACACAATGCACCTACTTGCAACAGTATTGGCTCTTGGGGGAGACATCTTCGAAATCTAGCAGGACCTCTATTTTGTGCTTTCCCTCATCTGGGAGGCCCAGGAGAGCAGTAAATGAGACAGGCTTGTCTCTCTATCATAAATGCTGAATGTGGTGTCTGGTCTGTGGTCAGCACTAGAAAATATTTAGACTGGAAATTACAACAGTAGCATTTATTGTGTGGTATATTGGTTTTTGTAAGTGGATAGGCCCAAATATTGAAAAAATAGTTTTTGAAAGTAAACACATATTTTTGCCTAGCATTAAACTAATCAAAGGTAAATTGCTATAAAAGGTGTTTAAGCATTACTTTGCATTACATCTTAAGCTGCTCATAGATTTATTTCTATATTATGGAGCAATTAACTGAGATTCCAATAACTATGAAAATTTTCTCTCCTAAGATCCATAATAGGCTAATTCTTAAATATGTGAGTAGTAGAGTAAAAATATGGCACACTGGAGAGTAAAACATTTTAAAAGTTTAGTTTATAAAAAAATGAAATGTATAAAGAACTTGAGGTGGGCATATTTTAAAATACTCCTGTGTTTCCTTCTGTGTTAGCATATATACTCAGTCAAACAAAAATTCTGGGATTAAGCAATACACAGTTGTATGAATAACCAATTATAAATCTAGTCACAATTTAGGTACATGGAAGTGGTTTTCATAGGGGCATGCAAAGTGATAATAATAATAGAAAATTACAGGATTTAAGAAATAACTGAAAGAATCATGGTTGGAATAGACAAGAAGGATAAAAAAACTCTAAAGTTTACCATACGTACTTATTAATATCATTCTCTTCATCCTCAGCTTTATTTTTATAGCAGTTCTTGAAATTATTGCCAAGTACCTGAGATTGCTTATGTTGCTTGAAAGTAGAGTTCATAATGATGGTGAATTCAAGGCTTAGTATTTGGGACATTAATTTTCTGCCTGGTGAAGCAAGCCTCCATTTTACAGCAAGAATGCCCTAAAAATGCAGAAAAGGCTAAGCTAGAACAAATACTGGAATGATTTATGGCAAAATTAATGCATGCCATTAGGCTTTTGGATTGTGAAAGCATCTTGTTGGCTGCTTAAGTGCTAGATTTATGCCGTTTTTCTTCATGGTTCACTCATTTATACTCCTCAGGATGAGACACTTTAAACCAGAACTGTTGGTGGTGGTATGGATTTAAGTCTTCACTCCAACAGTCCAATTACTGAATGGATCCACATGTGCTCCCATGCTATAAAAAAAAAAAAAAAAAAAAACTAAAACAAAACAATTTAAATTCATCCGTCATGGCTGTACATCTCACATAATTAATACGATGAGTTTGCTCTAAATACACATAACAGGATATCTTCAGCTGTCAGTTGAGGCTAATGGTCTACCTATTCATACAAGTAGATTCAGGATTTGCTCAGGCTAAGGTTCATTAACGTGGGCCAAATATTCTGTCTCATCACTGAGTCACAATTCAGTTTTTGGATGATGCCTTGGTTGCTGCGAGCCTCATGGCTGCTTCCTCCCTGGGTGGAGAGGTTTAGCTGAGAGGCAGACGACTGTAACAACACCTGTGACAGCTCTTGTTTCCTCTAATAGGTAATAGAGTTTGACGATGGATCTGGATCAGTTCTCAGAATACAGCCCTTACGGACGCCACGGGATGAGGCCATTTATGAATGTGTGGCCTCAAATAACGTGGGAGAGATAAGTGTATCCACAAGACTCACAGTTTTGCGTGGTAAGTGCTCAAGTGCAAGACTGTTGCTTGAATCCTGTTGGAATTCAGTTTCTCAGGTGTTCTTTGGCAGGATTGTGGAAAAGACGAGCATGGCTGTGATGCTTGAATGGAAACTGCTTTAAGTAAGATGTTTTTAAGGGTTGAACCTGAATTGAACAGCGTGGGAAAGGCAGTTTCTCATTATCGGTGTTAATATATTAATCAGAAAAAGAAAAAAAGCAAAAGCAGTGATGTTTTGAAGGGGCAGATACTGTTTTGGTTGTTGGGATAAAATCTGTGAAGAAACAAGGTGTGTTACTCTTCTGTAGGTAAGAGTTATTTCCTCATGGATTATTCATAGCTTGTTTAGCAACTACATTGTGCAAACAGCTAAGGCTGAGCTGAAGTTTTGCAACAGTAAAAGAACAGCCTTTGTCTAAAGCTGTGTTCTTTTTCATTGGTGATCAGAATGTGAAAGAGACACCACTTCCTTTATATCAGAAAATTTATCTCTATTCTAATCTTTTATCAGTCTTGTTCTAAAACCTGTTGCATGGCAGAACCAACACAGGGAATCGCTTCTTTGACTGAATATGTTGATTAGATAGTTTGAACAAAGAATTAGGTTATTTGCCAAATCTTCAATATAGGTTGCTTATTTTCTTACCTCCTTCACAATGAGAGTGCTAGAGGATTGAGCCAAAGATTGACTGTGTGTTGTATCTCTCAGTCCTTTGTGCAGAGGTGAGAACTTCGCTTGAGAAACACTCAACCATTGACATTTGCCCATTAACCCTTGCATGCCTTTATTCCCTTCACACCTTCACACATTTTATTTATTTCCCATGCTTTGTGATCCATTTTACTTCTAGAATTTAAGGGAGTAGATTTTCTTAAAGAAATTGGACATGAAAGAGAAATTGGATGTAAATCATAGAGCAATTTGTATGGATTAAGCATATTTGTTCTCAGTTCCACAGTTTTGATCACATTGAGGAACGTATGTGTGTTGTACCTCTTGAAAAACATTTTGCTTCTGCTCTACATTGCAAATATCCTGGTTCTTCTGAAGAAAATGCTCTTTAGTGATTGTTAGAAACCTACTTATTTGAGATAGGCAGGATTTAGTAATGAAACTCAAAACTTGTCTGATGGATTTCAGATTTAAAAATAATTCACAAAAGAGAAGGCAAATTAATTAGTTGATCTATGTAGATGATGAGATTGTTTGCACATACATTTTGATGTTTTAACTAATGTAAACCTTTAGGTATTGTAGAAAAATGCTGATTAGGCATCTATCTCTTAACACATCTAATAGAATGCTGCTTAAAAACAGACAAGCCATATTTGAGCTTCATCTTTGAACATTTATCATAAGCTAAGTTGAAGCAGAAATTTGCCTATTTTCTGATAAGCATATGCAGAAATGGATAAAATATCTTAAAATATAAAGTACAATTACAAACAAGAAGAGACATTTCTTTGGCTAAAACAGGGAGGGAATTCCCAGAACATAAGGCCATTATAATCTCATAATGCAAGATAATAATCCAAAGAGCTATATGCCTTAGGGCTGAAATTTAGCTCTCCAGCTGGTACAAACATAACCTAAAGGAAGATGGCAGGGAAAGGAGGTAGCCCATCTTTGAGACTTCTTGCACTAGTCCTGCTTTGTAATCCTCGGAACCTAGCACCTTGGTGCCCCACCTGCTTGGTAACTGAATCCTGTGGAATATGGAACAGGTTGCCCTGAAAACATTCACCCCATAGAGACACTTCCACAGTCCAGGGCATTTGACCCAGAGCTCATTCATACCCAGGGAGGCCTGTGGGAACCAATCCTCAAGCATGCGAACAAGTTCCATCTCAAGAGGGAATTAGTTTTAAAATATATGAGTTTACAGTATTTGGAAAGGTAAAGGAAAGAATTAACATATACCAGGAAAGAAGATGGGGACAAATGAATAGATTATAAAAAATTCTGATTATAGAAATGCAAGGCTTCTTAGTGATTTTACATGCTCTTTGTAGTATGCAAAGAGTCCGTTTAGGTGTGCTCTGCCTATTTTTGTTCACATTAATTTAGGAAGTGTAAAACTTGAGTTTCACGTTTAGATGTTTTATAATGTAGCCAAGTAAGAATCATTTATTGAATTTCTTTCATAATTTTACTCTCAAATTCTCCACCTAGTTTAGAATTAGTGCTGTCTTGTAAAAACTTTATTACAAAGACACAATGAAATTTAGGAGATTTTTTTGTTTTGTTTTGTTTTCATTACTTTTCAAATCCCTTTAATTCCTCCAGAGGAACTATTGGCAGTAATTTGCTCTGCTTAATCTTTATTCACTTGATGGAGGCATTAACAAAATGTTACAGAAAAATATCATTTCATTTATAATTCACATGGATTTACATTTTCCTGCCACCCAGCTGGCTGGAGTTCTCCCTGGCTGTTTTATGTGCCTACTTCTCATATAGTGCAAATGCATTTGGAAATTTTAATAACACCTTGACTTTCTGTGTGAATGTTTTTTATATACAAGCACATTTGTATGATTTATTTTTATTTCAGTGAAGTACTTAAGCCTTCATATTATTAAAACGACCAGATTTGGTAATTTGGGGAAAGAATAATTGAAATAAGCCAGATGTATTTTGAGTGATGAAAAAATTGTGAGTTTGTGTGGTAAGCTGATAGTCATTGATTTGGAATAATGGAAAGGTTGAATTATTGACTTCTGAGAGGTTCATATCACAGTTGATGAGCTTCATGTCCATAGTTAATCTTCTTGTCTATTGCAGATTATATCAGCAGGCACTCGGGCACTTTGTTCTTTAGTAGCTGGAGAACATTTCACAGGATCCATCCCCTCTCCCTGATCAGAGAGGCCCATTGTGTCCACATGGGTCATTGACTTTCTCCCCACCACTTTGCTGACAAATGCCACCAATGTGCCAGCTGTCATGATTAGTTTTGTCTAAGTGGACTGTATGGAGATCACTCATTTGTTTCACACAGGCTACTGGATTGCCTAATTAATTGGAGGTTCAAGCATGTGATCTGTGCCGCTAATGCAAGAAGACATGGAGATAATACTCTAGCCTGTCACGGGCACTAAAGAGAGCATTTCAAGGAAAACTTCCCCTCAATAGCCTGTTTGAAATTATCCTAGCTCTCAAAAATAAGGGAGGATTTTCATAAAGAAGGGTTAGTTGAAGTTCAGGGTGAATAGGCCTTAGAATGAAATAGTTACACTTTAGAGTTAGGTTCATATAAGAACAAAGAGGAGTTGAATAAAGTTCCTATGTCCTCCAGGTAAATTGAATTTTTTTCATTGTCCTGGCTTTTTTGAAAGATTTTACTTTTATTGGAAAGTCAGTTATACAGAGAGGAAGAGAAAAAGAGTAAAAGATCTTCCATCTGTTGATTCACTCCGCAAGTGGCCATAATGGCTAGAGCCGTGCTGAATGAAAACTACTGGGCCGGAAGCCTCTTCTGGGTCTCTCCCATTGATGTAGGATCCCAAGGCTTTGGGTCTTCCTGGACTTCTCTCCCAGGCCACAAGCAGGGAGCTGGATGGGAAGCAGGGTTGCCGGGACACAAACTGACATCCATATGCGACTCTAGCACATGCAAGGTGTGGACTTTAGCTACAATAAGACAGTCTAGTTCTCAGAACTGATCAACGGGTTACTAGGAACTCTGCCTCATCTCATTTTGAGGCACTGTTAGCTCAGCAAATTCTTTGCCAAGCATCCAGGAAGGGCAAGGTGGAATCTGAATGCCTTAAGAAGTCCATTTGTCATTGCTATGAAATGAATTTTATATAAATTTTTACTGGCTGTAATTTATTCCTGACTGAATGTATCAGCAGGAAAATAGTTAATACAAATTTATGTATTGAATCATATATTTATAAAACAGCTGTGAAAAATGTTCTCTTTGACATGCATCTCCCTGACTCTGCTGATAGATTTTTTTTTTCGTAAAAATAGAGGACGACCTGAATGTTTTGAGCAAAGAAACACATCAGAAATTCTTTCTTCCTATTCATATAGCTCTGATCTATGCAACAGTTCTAGAAAAATGGTTATCTCAGCATCTCAGTGTCATGTATCTTAGGGAAATTGTTTTTAGGATAATAACTAGAAAAATGCATTTGTTATCCACGAGAGTATATAGTACATCTTCTTCTTATTATTATTTTATGACACAGTTTAGTAGGCGCTGGGGTCATCTTACTTCTCCCCAATTTCTTTCCCTCTCTTCCTCGCTGTTCTCCTCTCCAGTCTTACAATGAATGTCTTTTGTGAATTTTCAAAGTCTGTTATGCGGCCAGTGAGGAGTCTCCCAACAATGTAGGAGATGATCAGTCATTGAGTTATGAATCCACCCTTGTATAATGAGCGTGTAACAAAGATATCGGTGTGGTGGCACGGTGGTGAGTGTCCAGCATCTTCACATAGGAATAATTGCCAGCCTGTGTCCCGTGTGGCACTAAGGAAAATACAGTAAGGACTAGATCATTGTTGCTTGTGGGCAGTAGCGGTAGCAGTGATAAAAAGGACATTCACAATCTCAGGTGATTGCAGTCAGTCTCTTATGGATGCTTGATTAACGGATCACATCCTGTCCGTTTCCAAATAGCTTTACTCTCACACCGCGACCACCACCGTCAGAATAAAACAAGGAATGATGTATAGCGTTCCTCTTTTCCTTTTACAGGAAACGTATTTGTTCATAAACAAAGTACAGTGTATAATTGTTCCAAAATATTCATTGATCAAATAGGCACTGTTTAAAGCTTAGTGAGCTTAATATTTGTTATGTATCATTCATAGATCATTTGACAATAATGAGAGCAAAAACTTTATACAAACCACCGAAGTCTAAGTCTCAAGCAATTTGATATTGAACTCTGTCACAAAATAGCTGTTGCATTGTGACCGAATCTGCGACCTTCCTTGTTTTATTTGCAATTTAGTTTTTTTTTTCTTTTCCAATGGATGGGAGAGGGCTTGGATTGGTGATCCCATTGCTGAGATCATTCGATCTATGATTGAGTCATTTGCTAGTTCAGCAAGTCAGTTCTTGCAAGACAGAAAAAAATATGTTCCCTGAAGGTGACTGTTACTGAGATAGTAAGACACGCAGTGAGCAGTTAGGTAAGACAGAGAAGCATTGCATTGGGAAATAGAGAGAAATGTTTGCATAATATGTCTTTTTCAAAAAATGTAAGCTATTATAGCAGTTGTTAAAAGAAAAACACAACTTTTACAATGTTTCAGAGAGAAGGCAGTCAGCTATCTCTGTCTTTGTGTAGTACCCTGTGATCAGAATTAGCATGTTCATTACAGTCTCATTTTATTAATGCTTTTTTTTTTGAAGATGAACACAGTTGTCCCTGCTGTGAAAATGGTGCTGTGCCATTTATGTTATAAAGTGGTCTCGGCTGGGGATCCAGGCTAGGAACATTAAAGAACAAAGCACAGCTGCTTGACTGTCACACAAAAGGAATTTTTATGAAAAGCTGAAATAAAAGAAAGGGTGGCCAACACAGTACAAACTTGCTAGCAATTATGGTACTGAGGAATGATTCCTTGAAGAGTTGTATAAAATAGTTGAGTTCTTGGAATAAATTGAAGCAGGTGATAAGACCTGCTTGAATATTGCATCATCATGTTGAAAAGTTATGGACAACATCACCTTAACTAGACTTCTGACTTTCAGTCGGGACATACTTAGAGCTAAAATATGGCTTGAGGACCAGGTATTTGTCCTAGCTGTTTAAGATGCTCGTTAAAACACCAGGTTCCCGAAACCCAGCTCAAAGTCCTGACTGCAGCTTCCTGGCAAATACAGACGCTGGGAGGAAACCAAGAGAGCTCAACTATATGGTTTCCTATTCCCGTGTTGGGATCTCGCTACTGAAACCTCATTTCTTGGCTTTGGCCTGGAAGAGCCCTCGTCTTTGGGGGCATTTGAGGAGTATACCAGTGAGTGGGAGATTACTTTTCTCTACCTCAAAAATAAGTAAATACTCTTTTTTAAGAATCGTTGCTCATATGGACAAGAGGTCATGTGGACAGCTGAAATAAAACCTTCATCAGGTGAGACATCAAAAGTGATTGAGTGTGGGAGTGTGCATGTGTGAAAGCAGAGGGTATTTACTTATTTATTATGTATTTACTTGCTTATTTATATACTTACTTTATGGTAGAGTTCTATAGGCTCTGTGATTTCTCTCCTCCTCCTTTCCTAATTCCCTCCACCCACTGATTTCCCCTGTGTTATTCTCCTATGTTATTACAATACTATAGTCCTTCTAAAACATCATTCTGCTATTTAAGTGTATCATAACATTGTATGTATGGACAATGACAGAGTTCAGCATCCTATTGTCAAGATATATGTAACAGTTTCATTTGGAATCCATCTTTGATTTGGGATTAGAGATGCGTACTGTATTATATCTTTGTATCTTGTATCTATTTTGCAGTTTCTGTTGATGATTATGTGCCCATGCATGTTTACCTGTATATCTGTTGATCTTTTATTTTGTATGAAAATTGTCTTATATCCGAGAGAAATATGGTATTTGTCTTTTTGGGATTGGCTTATTTCACTGAGCATAATGGTCTCTAGTTGGAAGCATTTTGTTGCAAATGGTAGAATTTCATTCTTTTTAATGACTTGAGTGGTATTCCCTAAAGTAGACATACCAGTTTCTTTATCCATTCCTTTTTGGACGGGCATTTGGGTTGGTTTCATGCCTTTGCTGTTGTAGATTGTGCTGCTATGAATGTAGGACTATGGATCCCTTTTTTATATGCAGATTTACAGGAAGTAGACTAGCTGGGTCATACAGCATATCAGATTTCAGTTCTCTTAAAACTATTCATACCGATTTCTATTGTGCTTGAACTAGCCTCTATGCCACCAGCAATGAAGGAAGATATGTTTTGACCTACCTGCGTGCCAGCAGGTGTTAGTAGTGAGTTCTGATTGTAGGCCAGTCTAACTAGAGTTAAGTGGAATCTCAATGTAGTTTTTATTTGTTTTTCCCTGATGGCTAGGGAGCCTGGCATTTTTTTATATGTTTGTTAGCCATTTGAATTTATTCTTTTGAAAAATATCTGTTAAATTTTTCCACCCATTGTTTTCACATGGTTGTTTTGCTGCCCTTGAGTTTTTGAAGTTTTTTGTAAATCCTGGATATTAGTCCTCTGTTGGTTATGTAGAATGCAAAGATTTTTCTCCCACTCTGTTGGTTGCTTCTTCTCTTTGTTGCTCGTTTCCTTTGCCCCTTAGTTTGATATAGTCTCCTTTGTTTATTTTGGCTTTGGTTGTCTGTGCTTTTAGTGACTTTTCTAAGAAGTCTTTTCCAATTCCTGTATCTTGCAGAGTGTTTCCTATGTTTTTTTATGATAGTTTGATGGTTTCTAGGTGCAGATTTAGGTCTTTGATCCATTTAGAGTTGATTTTTGTATATGGTGACAAATGCGGCTCTTGCCAATTACCTCTGCAGTCCTGACAGCATTTGTTGAGGAGATCAGGCTTTTCCCCTAGGTTATTTTCAATTATTTTGTTGAAGATCAGTTGGCTGTTACATGCATGGGCTTTCTTCTGGGGTTTCTATTCTGTTCCATTGATCTGTTTCTGTGCAAACACCAGATTGTTTTGATGACCACTGCCCTGTAGTATGTCTTGAGGTCTGGAATTGTGACTCCTCCAGCTTAGTTTTTATTCTTCGGGATAGTGTTAACTATTCATGCTCTCTTCATGTTGCTTGTGATGTGTCTTCTGAGGATTGTTACGCTGGCGGGGGTGGGAGGTGCACCTTGCTTAGAACCATGACTACTTGCTTATCTATTCTAAGATAATGCTTAAAGAGTCTCAGGAGGAGTAAGTGCTCTTGTAAATCATTGTATTTTAATCAGCATTTTATTTTTTGGACCTCTTAGTAAGAAAATGTTTTTAGAGACCAGGATTGGTGCTCCAGTGGCTAAGCAAACCCATGTCCTCGTCCTGGCCATGGTGGCCATTTGGAGAATGGACTGTGGTTAGAGGGTCTCTTCTCTGTGTGTGTCTCTTATAACTTTGCCTTTTAAATGAAAAGCTAAATCTGTCCAACAAGAATCATTTTTAAATTTAATATTTAGTTTTTATTTTTAATTTTGAATGTTATGATATAATTTTGTAGAGTCTGGGATTCCCACCCCGAATGCCAACCCCCAGCTGATTTTCCCCATAGTGTTACAATAATATAGACCTTCATAAGGAGTTATATTTCCATCAATCTGTTATTTAAGTATGCCCCGATATTGTTGGTACAGTGTCAGACAATCATCGCATTGTCTAGATATATCCAAAAGTTTCATTGGGAGTCTATCCTTGATTTGGAATTAGGGATACATGTTGCATTGTGTCTTCATATCCGGATATGATAATCTTTATTACTCCATCACTATACTTCCCAATTTGCATTATGATTTCCTTATATTAGAGAGAGCATATGGTATTTGTCTTCTTGGAATAGACTTATTTCACTGAGCATGATAGTCTCTAGTTGAGACCATCTAGTAACAAGGATCATTTTTAATCACTTTGAAATGAATACAAAATTTTGTCAATGTTTGCTGCGAAGTTGCTAATGGATTTATTTTGGTGGTGTTTTTGTCAATATTCTCCAAAAGCCAGGAACTGAAAGGATATATGCTTAAATAGAGAGGTGGTTAAAGGATGTTTGTTGAAATGATTGATGAGACTGACAAATCCCAAGATGTATTAAGTGAGCAGTGAGTGGGCAGCCAAAGAGCTGATGGTGTCATCCAAGTCCAACAACCTGCTTGCTCAAGACCTAGGAAGAGTTGATGTGTCGGATTGGGCCAAAGGAAAGAAAAAGACAATACTGGAGTTCAAAACATGGTCAGGCACCAGGAATTCTCATTTACACAGGGTAGGCCAGCCTTTTTCTTCTGTCCAGAGTTTTTATTGATTGGATGACAGTACCATCACATTAGGGTTGGCAGGTTTGTTTTTACTCAGTGAACTGAAGTGAATATTTATGCCAACCAAAAATACCTTCACAATATCACCTGAAATAATATTCAATCAAATACCTGGGCACCACAGGCCTCAGGTTGACATAAAAAACTATGAATGAGTCTAAACAGTAACATTTCCGTATAAAGTAGAAGTAAAAACAAAAACAACAACAATACAAAGAACAGTTGTAGTAGAAAATGAAAAAAATATACCTCATGGAACAAGGAGATTAAAGTGCAGAAGTAAGAAGTCATGGCATTGAGTTAGCATTGATCTCAGTGTGAATTGAAATGTACAGCAGAGTTTACTGAGACAATTTTCTTAAGGCAATTTACTTAAACTGATATATTAAATAATTCATCATGTCTGATATGTAATTGAAATTTTATTCTTTAAAACTTAGCTTTCATTGATAAAATTTGAATGATTCTAAAAAAATGTAATATCCGAGCTTCCAAAATTGGTTTTATTTTAAGCTACTAATTAAGATGTAATTTTAAAAGTTGCACATGCATAATTTATTGGAATTTGGGGTGCCTCATCTTGGGTTTAATTATCAACATCCTAATTACATATCTCCTTAGAAGAGCAAGTAACTTATTTTACCTGATTAAAAAAAACAATGACTTGTGAATTAATGCCACATTAACCAAAATTGTGATGACATAACTCCAATTATTATCAGTGTATTTTATAGCAAGGATATTTTCAGACTAGCTTGTCTATGATTTTTCACAATGAGCTCATGTGCTTCTTTTTGTATCTTTAAATTTTAGCCTTTATTTTCAATTTTTTCACACATTCAATAGAAGCTATTTTAACCTTTAGTTTTTGGCTTTTTAAAAAAAAATTTAAGTATGTAACTTTCTGTGACATAAGGATTTTTCTCACATACCTAATGATGTCTATATCAGACTTTTTCCCAAAATGTTAATCTTACTTTATTTGAAAGGCAGAGGTACAGAGAGAGAGTGAGCCAGAAACAGAGCTATCTTCCACCTGCTGGTTCACTCCCACGTGGCCTCAATGGCAGGAGGTAAGCTGATTCAAAGTCAGCAGCCAGGTGCTTCCTCCACATCTCCCATGTGGAATACATGTGCTACAGGCAGAAATTTAGCTGACTGTAGTATGGTGACAGCCCACAAATTGCTGCAGTGGCCAGAGCTGAGCCAATCTGAAACCAGGAGCCAGGAACTTCTTCCAGGTCTGCTACATGAGTGCTGGGTCCCAAGGGCCATCCTTCAGTGCATTCCAAGGCTGTAAACATGGAAATGAATTCTAAGTGGAGCAGCTAAGATCATGAACTAGTACTTAACGATGAAGGATTAGGCAACTGAACCACAATGCTGGCCCCAGATTTTTTTTAACCGTTCTCACTATTGGCACACAATGTTTTCTTGTTTATTTATTTAATTCAATGAGTAGCTATTAGAAAGTTAAATATGAAAAGTATAACCTCATAAATACTTGATAGTTGTTAATAAAATTAAGCTTTATTTGCCAATATTATTGCATTGTATAGTTCAACAGAAAAACCAAAGATATATGATATCTATCTATCTGTAGTATGTCTGATCAGTTCAGTTTGCTTTATATAGCACTTTCCATTATTTTTATTTATACTGTGTTTTTAAAAAACATTTATTCTCTAGCCTCCCCTTACACCTTGGTGCTTAAGCTTTATTGAGTTTGCCAACTACAAATGTTAAGTCACAAATGTCAGTTGTGGATCTATAAATATTACTAGCACTAACATATACCCAATAAATAATTGACACATATAAGCATGGAGATAGATAGGTAAGTGGGTTTACTGCCCACACCAAAATGGTAACCTGATTTCTGTTCTATGTCTTGTTACATGTGTCAGAGCCCAAAACATATAAAAACTTATCACTGTGTTTCAATATGCATGTAAATGTGGCATTATCAGATTTATTTTTCTAGAAGAAGTAGAGATAATCCCATGCATTATTTCAACAGTCGTTTGATAACAGCAAAGTTTATTTTGTTCTGTGTTTTCAGACTTTTGCTCTTATCAAACTCAGCATAGGAAGTAATCCAAGGTAGTTCCTGAGCTTGAAGCCTGATTCCTGTCTACTCTTGCTTTGTATGTCAAGTGTAGACAGTAAGAAAACTTCTTATTTATTGTAAAGATACACTTTCAATATATAGGAAATTATTTGTATTTAACATTAATATATCTATTTGAAAATATGACTCTCGTTAGTACAGGGAGTATGTTAAGTATGGGAGCGAAAAGAAAATGCAAGAAAAGGCATGATCCCTTCATGCATTCAAGGAAGCTACAGTCCCTGATGGGAAATGGTCATTTGCATTAAAATGATAAGGCAGTCATACACACACACAGAGGCTGGAGAGAATAAAGTCTGATTTTTTTTTTTACATTTATTTATAAGAAAGAAGAAATCTCCCAATTACCCAATACCAGAGATTTGCCAGGCCAAAACTGGCAGGCAAAAAAAAACAAAAACAAACAAACAAACAAACAAACAAACAAAAAAAAACCACTCTGGCTGTCCCAGTTGGTTGGAAACCCTCCTACGCTGCCTCACAGAACCTGAACTTGCATGAAGCTGGGATCAGGAGGAGCTCCGCAACTCAAACCCACACCCTCAGATGTGGGATACAGGCATGCCACGTGTTCTCTGTACAGGCTGCATCTTTGTTTTTATTTTATTTTTTCTTTTCAATGAATTTATTTTCAAAGGCAGGCAGATAGAGACTGAGGGAGAAAGAGAGAGAGAAAGAGAGAGGGAGATTCCAGTTCCCACATCAAATGAATGCCTGCAACTACCAGAGAATTAGAGATATGCCCGAGGAAGGCAAGGTCTTGCATGTGGGTTGCAGGAACCCAGCCATCATTTGCTGCTGCTTTGGCTGTTCATTGACGGGAAGGTCGAGTCCTGAACAGTGCTCACACTCAAATCCAAGCACTTTTACATGGAATTTGGACGCCCTAAGCATCGTCTTAACCACTAGGCCAAATGCCCCACGCTTGAAAGTCTATTTTAGAAAAAAAAATGCTCTCACAAAGAATCATCTGATACCTTTTCAAGCTAGTATTTGCAGTGAGAATTAAGATCCCCTTGCGGATCATCGGAGTGATGGTAGTATTTGTTGAAATGAAAGATGTGTTTGTCGTAAGAAACCTCAGTGACAGAAAGATTAGTCACCATTTTTTGATTATGAGCAAAAAATATTCTGAGAGAAAATATCTTTTACTCATAGGAAGCGTTCGTATATACTACTGTAAGCTTTGAGAAAATATGATGTGATTTAAAAAATTGAATAATTACCTTCAAAGTAATCTGGCATTTTTCTCTCTTCACTGGTAATAGTAAAATGAGCTTTTATTACTGCAGTTAACTTTTTTATGAATATTCTATGCTCTAGTTAGAGATGACAAAGTGTACCTAAATATGAAATGATTTTAATGTGCACTGGTAAAACACCTTACAGCATCTTCTGTAGAAGGTTTTATTAAGCACAATTGATTTACATAATAAAATATGAATTTATTTAACAATAAGTGTTTAGGAATTTAACTCCTACGGAAAAGCTGTTGATACGCATTCTAAAACAGAAGTAGTCTAGACATGTTAGGTTAGAGACCTGTACCTTGAGTGTTCCTGTATACTCAGTGGCTTTTTTTTGTATGTCATTTAGGTCTTATGATGATAGATCTGAAAGTCTAGGTATTGCCAAGTTTCTTGTAAACTGACATGGAGTGCTGCAGCTGACTTAATTTGTGTCCCATTAATCTTTGTTGCAAAGATGCATTAATCAAGTTATTACTCACTGGCTCATTAGCAAACAGAATTCCCTCATCTCAGTTTATAAACAGATAAATCATTATCTGGGAAGAAGAGTTCACTCTGAAATTATTATTCTCAATGATTTCCCATAAACCCACTTCAAGAAGTACAGTAAAGGCTGCCCAAGAAAAGTTGGGTTTTGTCTAGTAGGAATAGAGTTTGGGCCAGTAATTTGTTATTGCTTTTATCAATATGGTTAAAATATGAATCTGATAAATTCGAAATAAACATATTTTAAAATAAAAATATATTATGCTGTTATGATGAAAGTATTTATATGCTATTTTAAAAGCCTTACTACATCCTAACAATATTGAATAGGCCAGGTGCTACACTTCTTAAGAGTTCTCAGTGACAATTCTTTGGTCAGAAGACCTTGGACGAACTTTTGCCTTAGTGTAGTGCCAGAAAATCCCCTTGAGGATGATGGAGAGGGAGTCGTTGGGTATGGATTTGAGGTAGGGACAGATTTGCCCTGAGCCTAAGGGAACCTTGCAGTGGAGTTCTCACTTGGCCTGTGACTTTCACTTACCCATAAGCACCTCACAGCATGTCCAACTGATAACATGCTGTTCCAGAATTTGCGAAAGTAAAATTTAATGTTTTTTTTTTTTCTATGAAGTAGGCCTGTAAATTTCTGTAAGCATTAGACTTTTTAAAATTTGGCTTTACCCTGGGGTAGGACTAAGGAACAGAAGATCTGCATTTTGTTTTACATGTTAGAAAAGATAGTGAGGGCTGTGATGCATGGATGTGACTGTCTTAGAAGGCAATGCCTTTTCTTACTCTCCATCCCTGGATTAGCACAGATTTCAAAAGGCTTTCTAGTTCATTGTGCCTAAATTGTAGGGGGACACTGTGGCCACATTTGTTTTGGGGTTTTTTAAGCATAACATAAAACACTACAAAGGCATTAAATGTGGTTGTGTTCTCAGGGGACAGTATGCTTTTACATATAGCACAAGGATCACTCATTAACTGAGCTTTACCTGGTGGCTTGAAAATTTCTCCACTCCAAAAAGACATGTTTTAATTGTTGCTTGTACATTAACAGCACCACTAATGCTGATGCATATTAATGTTTTCATCAAGATGCTGTGGACTCATGATTTTCATATAATATAGCTATAAAGATGCACTTACTAAAGCACACCTGATGGATTTCTGAGCTAATTTTCTTTCAGTGACATGTCTTGTTTGTCAAAGGACAAGCTACAGGTGGAAGGATATGAGTAGTTTGGGCTTGTCCTTTAAAAGTTTCATCATCAAATGCCACGAATTGAATACACAGCTGATTTTTCACTTTTTCCATTTAAAAGAAAAATTTTACAAATTTCTTTTTTATTTATCTGAAAGGCAAGAAAGAAAAGAAAGATCTTGCATCTATTGATTCACTTCCCAAATGCCCACAGGCTCATGGCTGATCATGTATAAGGTAGGAACTAAATCCAGGCCTCCTACTTGGGTGGCAAGAATTCAACTATTTCAGCAATTACCTGCTACCCTCCATGTTGCACTTCGTCAGCTAAAATGAAATAGACTTTAGGGCCAGCACTTGAAGCCAGCAATTCTAATATCGCATGCAGGCATTCCAAATTATATCGTAATTGGTAGACCGAAACACATATTCTGAAAACTTCTTTCTTTTCCCTTTATAAAAAAAGATGTATTTATTTTTATTGAAAAGGCAGATTCACAGAGAAAAAGATCTTCAGTCTGCTGGTTCATTCTCAAGGGGCCACATCGGCCAGAGCTAAGCCAGTCCAAAGCCAGCAACCAGAAACTTGTTGGACTTCCATGTGGTGTAGGGATCAAGGCTTTGGGCTGTCCTGGAATGCTTTCCCAGGTCACAAGCTGGGAGCTGGATGGGAAGTGGAGCAGCCAGGACGTGAACCAGCACCCATTTGGGATTCCAGTGTATGCAAGGCGAAGACTTACTAGGTCATCGCACTGGGCCCCCCAAACTCCTTTCTTAATGAGTAAACATTGTACAAATTGTTTGCTTGTACAGCTTTTTTAGAATTTTGTAAAAGCAAAAATAAAAACTAAACCAAAAATTCAAGAGAACTAAAAATCACCTGGCATGCTGTGTAATGTTAGTATATAAATATTCTTTCCTGAGATTCGAAGACCCTTCATTCTAAAGAAGTGGTCTCCTGCGTACTTTCCTGATTGCTTAAAAGAAGCCCTGTCTTCATGGTACCAATTCAGAGCAGCCAAAATTCAGAGGGGAATTGACCAAACAATTTAAATATATGTTCTTGCTACAGATTCTGTCATCTTTTTATTTTTCCACATGGCCCTCTGATGCTTTGCTGCACACACACACAAAAAAGTATAATGTGACACAGAAGAATGTAAGGATCCGATTGTGGAGAGAGTTGCCTACAAGAAGGATAAGGTCATGTGTCAGCTATCCTAGCTGCAGCAACGGGGCCCCTGAGTTGGCACTGTGAGGGGCATTTTTGCCATTACCTTGAAAATGTAACTAAGGAAAGTGGAAAAACACTATGAGAGCGTGAACTTGTGCAGGGGAGAATGAAGGTATAAATGTGTAGTTATGAGAAAGAAAATGAACTGAGCATGTCTACTCTAAATAATTAAATATCATGAAGTACTGAGTACAGGGGTGCTTTTTAAGGGCATTTGGTTGTTATGTTTCCTGTTGTGTTGCTTGGAATAACCAGGCACAGAAAGAAAACCACTACATGATGGCATTTGTAGGAAAGCGTTCAAGAAATTAACAGAAAAACTCATGTTATTGAAAAAAAAACTACAAGATTTTAAAAAATTTTTGCATAAAAAACAATTTTCAAAATTTTGTTTGCATGATTTCTTTGCATTGCCCTTTTATGTGGAATTTCAAAGTTTCAGGACTCATAGAATTACACAGAAGTAGGGCAGGTGACAGGAACTGGGGGACTGGGCAAGAGGAAATTGAAAGTGTTGAAAAGGTATACAAGTTTGGTTCAGAATAAGTGCATGCTTCTTGGACATAGTGTGGTGACCATAATTGATAGCATATTGTGTTTTTGAAACATGAGCGTGGATGTGAAAGTGTTCTTACCACAAAAACACATACCTCTAAACATGTTAACACTAGTCACTTGAATTGTTCGCCCGTTTCATCACCCATGACTTCTCTGAGAAACCTGTAGTTGAGGGAAATGACCGTTGTACCCAACCATCAGTCTGATAAACCAACAATAATTAGTTCTCTTTCATTCAGAAAATTGCCCAGATAATCTTGGATCACCATTTTTGGCTTTCTGAATAGTATATTTTAATGAAAATAAACAGTTCAGAGTTTGTTGTGCTTGTTCTTTTTGCAAATGAACACTTGTTTGGCTTGCTGAGCTAATTGAAAGGTGTCAAGCCCGTATGTATTTGCTCTTTGTTTAATCATTAGCAGTGGCCCAACAGTCTCGTGTGCCGCCCTGAATACCTTGCTATAGGGAAATATTTGAGTATGTCCCCACCAGCTGTTTTATGAAGCAAGCTTTCTTTCAGTGTAGTGGTGAACAGTGGTTGGTGGAAACTCCACAGACCTGATACTTAAAGAGGTGACATGAAGTTCTTATTTTAGACAGAAGCCTCTGCAAGATAAGGCTGTGGAAAGCAGGAGTGAGAAGATCTTTGCAGTTCCACTCAGTTGGACAATTCTTCACTACACTGACGGTTTAATTGGGTGTAAAGAGAAATGGCAATTTAAAATCAAGGTCTTTGAGGGGGACAGCCCACCAGTTTCAAAGTTAGTATTTTAAAAAGAAGTTAGCATGCCTCAACGCAGGTATGTCATTAGTTTCTCTGTAGCTATTTTCTACAGTCTGTGTTCTCTGCTTAAATTGCCGTGTGAGATATTCCTGTAATACCAACTCTTGGAAATCTGAAGATGAAAATACCAAACTTTTCTTTTGTGTGTCTATATTGATACACTTATAGAAATGCCTATTTGAGTTAATAGTTCATTCATTTAATTTTATTGTTTTAGTAATTCAAAGTCCCCAATGTTTTATTTCAAGTGTTCATACTTTCGTAATTAAAAGTGCGAGATTAAAAAGAACGTAGTTCTGTTGGTCCACAGAAGTAGCTGTGGAATACTACTCAGAGGGTAGGTCTGTGTGGAGACAGCTATTAAATACATGCCAATAATTTAAGTTGATATCGTCTAAGTGATACATCTGAGGCTAACAGTATTTATTAATTAAAAATCTAAATAAATGACCTCTATAGATCAGGTTTTACAATTTGCTTGATGAGCATTTATCAAATATTTCTCCCCAAATTATATAGCATTTTCTAGCTACTAAAAAGTATAAAAATTCTGGCTACCTCCTTAGCCATCGTATGGATTCTGCGTAGGCCAGCCTGCATTGGAGGCACTGCCTAGAAATCCTTCTCCTCTTTTTTCTTCCTCTCCATTCTTTCCACAAATATTTTAGGTAACTGCTATTAATTGGCATCAGATCCCTTTTTATCCCAAGACGCTTAAATTTCATGAACTTTAAGTATTCATTGGCTTATTACAAACGGAAATATATTTATGTCTTTTAGAAGGCCACAGAATGGGCATTTGCCCTCTAGTGTAATAGTCCTATGTCCCACATCGGAATACAGGGGTTTGATCTCTTGCACCAGTTTTGACTTCAGCTTCTTGATGGTTCAGAACCTGGAGGGCAGTACTTCACTTCCTATCAGCCTCATGGGTGACCAGGATTCAACGGCCTTTCCAGGTTTGGCCCGAGTTTGCTTACATCTTGGTGGCCATGATGGGAGGAAATGGCTGGATGGGAGCTCAACCTCTCTCTCTTTGTCTTTGAACTAAATAAGATTTAAAAAAATAATTGAACAGGGCCTGGGGCAATGCCTAGTGGCTAAAGTCCTCACCTTGCATGCAGGATCCCATAAGGGTGCTGGTTCTAATCTCGGTGGCCCTGATTCCCAGCCAGCTCACTGCTTGTGGTGTGGGAAAGCATGCAAGGACAGCCTAAAGCCTTGAGAGCCTGCATTCATGTGGGAGACCCAAAAAAGGTTCCTGGCTCCTGGCTTCAGATTGGCACAGCTCTGGCTGTTGTGGCTGCTTGGAGAGTAAATCATTGGATGGAAGATCTTTCTCTCTGTCTCTCTTCCTCTCTATATATCTGGGTTTCCAATAAAAATAAATAAATCTTTAAAAAAAAATAAGTGTATAGGGACCTAGTAGAAAACAAAAACACAACATTTTCAAATAAATATTTTGAGACCAAAGTTATCAGAGGCGGAATATGGCTGTAATTGTGTGAGTATATAAGTAAATGCTGCTTTATACATTGAAAATCCTTAGTTTGACCATTACCAAGCAAACTTCAAAATAAGAAAATGGCTGTGCCCTGTGCTGTCGATGACTTGGATGTGTTGTTGAATAGCTTGTGAAGCTAATCTCAACAACGTAGATGGTATCATGGCCCCAGCAAGATTGATAGCACAGTGAAATTGTTAGCATTTTTAACCAGAGTAATTCACAGCCCAAACAGGTAAGATTAAAATTGCCAAGACAGTCTTTCTATTAAAGCATCAATAACTGTTATATCCACTTGAAACCTGATTTATATATCTGAGTTATGTTATGAAAGTAAGGTATCTATTTGGCTTTATGAATAATATTGTGGATGTGATAAAAAAATCGCTATCTTTGGGGGATAAGAAATAGTGAGTTTCTTCTCACATTTGTCATCATCAATAATTCTTTTAACTGCAGACCTGGCTTATTATCTCATCTGTGGTTATCATTCTTTGTGCTGCCATAGAAACTGAAGTAAGGGATCACTCTGTTCAATTTTGAAAATCCCATTTTTGAAATTTAAAAACCCATAGAGATGGTGACTATCAACCTTGTCAGATGAGGTGGTAAATATTAAATGTGAAATGTGTCCTGAAGATTCCTAGAGTAGGTAAAATATATATTTTAAGTTCAATCTGTAAAAATTTGTTTTTCAAAATAGACTTAAATTCACACAACAAATGTTGTGAGGTTGTAATACAGTGTTCCCATGTACCCCTCATTCCAGTTCCCCTCTTAGCATCTCATTTTACTATAATTATCACCATTAATGATTCAAATCCAGCCTCCCCTTTTTTTAGTCCAGACATTTTTATTCCTCTAATCCCTCTCAGCTTCCGGTAATCCTTATGCCATGCCAAGATAACATTGGTTTGAGTTTAATTTTGACTTCCATGCATTAGGAATAACATGAATTAGTAGTCTCCCTTTGTGTTTCACTCACAATGATGTCATGTAGTTCTGTCCATTTTGTTACAAATGACAAGTTTGTGTTTTTTATAGCGGAATAACATTGCAGTTTGAATACTTGTATACATGTGTATGTGAGATTTAAACCCTGGTTGAGTGCATGTTGTTAGCAGTGCTGGAACAAGCCTAGTGGAACAGGTATCTCTTATACAGTGGTAAATCCTGGGTAATAGGGCTGTTCCATTTTTGACTTGCTGAAGAAATCACTGTGTTATGTTCACAGCGTCTAATATAATTTACACTTCCACCAATGGCATATGGGGGTTTCTCTTTTTTTCACATCCGCTTCAACATTTTTAATTCTTGGTCGTTTGATCATAGCCATCTGACAGGTGTTAGGTAATACTTCATCTTGGTGTTGATTTGTATTTCCCTGATATCTGGTGGTATTGATCATTTTTCATGTTTTTGTTGCACTTGTATTTCTTCTTCTTCTTCTTCCTCCTCCTCCTCTTTCTCCTCCTCCTCCTCATCTTTCTTCTTTTTCTTCCTTTTCTAATTTTTTTTTTAATGCGCAAGACAAGTATTATTTAAGCAAGTGAAAGAGAGGTCTCCTAGCGACAGGAGGCTGCTGCAAAGAAGGAATGACCAGAAGAAATGGTGGAAATGGTGTCTTATATGATCCATCTCAGGAAGGGGCTCCAAGTGAGTCACTCAAAGGGCAGAAAGAAAAAAAGACTCATTTGCAGTGGGCAGAAATGTCTGTCACTTTGTCCAGACAAAAGGACATCAGAAGGGTGTGACTGGTGGCTTCCTCCTCCCATCCTGATGGGTGGCTAAGAACTCAGTCACCCTCTCTTTGACAGTGACCCAGAAATGGCGTTAGTATGCACCCTGCCTCCTTGCTTTTGTTAAGAAAAAATAGTGAAGGCTTCACAAATTTACATGTCATCATTGCACAGGAGCCATGCTCATCTTCTCTGTATTCCAAAGTTAGTGTATATGCTACCAAAGCAAGTGCTATGTTTTTTCTGCTAAGAAATTTCTATCAAGTCCTTTGCTAATATCTTTACTGAGATAATTATTTTTGTTGTTGAATTATTTTGAGTTGCTAATGTAGTCTGGGTAGTATTCTTAGTTAGATAATTAGCTTGCAAAGATTTTCTTCCGCTCTTGTCAATTGTCTTTTCACTCTGCTCATTATATTGTTTGACTTGCAGAGGCTTGTGGATTTCATGGAGTACCATTTGTCTAGTTCTGATTTTGTTGCCTGCAGTGTATGGGACCTATCCAGAAATAAACAAAATAAACATAGTTTGCAGTGATGTCTTGAAGCACTGCTACCTTTTCTTGTAGCAAGTTTATAGTTTGAGGCTTCACGTTTAGATTTTTGATCCATCTTGAGTTGATTCTTGTACATAATGAGAATTAGGGATCTGATTTTCTTCTTTTGCTCTCTGTATATATCTGGTGCTGCCAGTGTCATGTATTGAAGAGACATCTTTTCTCTAATATATATTCTTAGTATCTTCTTTAAAAGTCATTTTTATATGTCTGTGGGTTAATGTTAGGACTCTGTAATTTCATTAATCTGTCTTCAAGGTGTCTTGCCTGTACTGAGCTGTTTTAAGTACTAAAGCTTTGTGATATGCTTGGAAATCTGGCAGTACAATGCTTTGAGTTGCTTTGACTATTCTCAAGCTTTTATGATTCCCTGTGCATTTTAGGAATGTTTTTTCTAATTTTGTAAAGAATGTCTGGAGAAACAAGGATGGAGGGCACTCCCATTAGCTGGTTTACTCCCCAAATGCCTGCAAAGGTCTTGGTTGGACTAAAGCCTGGAGCCCAAGAACTCAATTATCGTCAGCCATACATGGCAGGAATTCATACTTGAGCCATTAGCAGAAAGCTGGAATTGTGAGTAGACTCAGGTGTTAAACACAGCATGTGAAATGTGAACTTGTTTATTGAGATTAACTGCAAGGCTAAATGCTAAACAACAGTGAAACTTGAAAAGAATTTTTGCTCATCTCTTGCCGTTGGTAATTTGAAGTCTGTTACCTCAGCGTATTCACAAGCATGGTGGCATTGGTGTCTCTCTTACATGTTCATTGGCAGGTTGTATTCAATGAAGTTCAAAGAAATTGGATTGCTCTGTACTTATTGTCTGGTAACTAAGATCATCCTAATTTCTCATGCAATCAGAAACACAGACTCATGCTCCATGGTAAAGAGGATTATAATATTTGCCAATTTTAGAAGCATAATTGATTTTAATGCCTTTACAATTGCTTAAGTAAAATCCTCTATAAAACATCTTATTGTCATTTATGACTTTAAAGAGAGAGAGCATATGTAAACAAGGAACTATTCAAAACGGCGTTGAATCAGACAAGCCCATTTAATCCATGGAGGTAGGGCCAAGAGGTAGGGCTATAACTCAGACTAGGTGATATGCTCTGATATTTTTCTGAAGCTGCACTTTGCATTGATTCATTGAGTAAGGTAGATTTCTGCATTCCTAGATTTAGCCTGGACCAGTCCTGACCTTCGTGTCCATTCACAAGGTTGACCACAAAGTGGAGGATGTCTGATTCTGTGTGTCTATGTGTCCATGACTCTTTGTAACCCCCTTTGAAATAAGTAACATTTTCAAAACAAGTTGAAAGAACAAAACCATAGTCATAATCTGTTTAAAATGAAGCAAAGGAGTGGAAGTCATTACTTCCCTATAAACACAAATTAATTTTGAAGGAACAATTTCCCTTAAGGCAGGTATTTGTGCAATACTAAAGCATTGCCGCTTTAACTTTAAATTGAAGAAAAGCTATTGAATGGAAGACAGGTAAACCTATTGAATAAGCAGATGCCATGCAGGTCTTTGTAGGAAATTCACTTGGAAAGGCTTTGGTCTATTTAGATATTTTTCAGTGAGATTAGTGTATTCAGTGATGTGGATTAATGCTATGGAAACATATAACTCAATGTTTAAAACAGAGGAGTGACTTATTTTTCAGATACCGTTGAATGATGTTGCCTAGATCTAAGAGGATAAATGGAATTCAATTAGGCCAAATTTAGACAGCCCTTTCTTCATGTTTAAATAGAGCCAATAGCAAGTGTTTTCCCAAACTGAGCATACTTGATTTTGCATGAGTACTTGGTGTACTTATTTTGCCCTCCTTGAAAAATGTGGGCCATAAGGTTTAATTGCATGCTCATCAAGCAAACAGACTTGGAGGTATATTCTCTGAGCCATGGGCTCCCACAGCTCCCATTAATGCTAATGGGAGTTACACATGTGTATTGAGGAGAGAATAATATAGCCTTTGAAGTTGGAGTTGCTAATTGAGTGCTTTCTTCAGCTGTGATCAGCTTCAGTAGTTAAGCTGAGCTAGAGTGGCCTGAAATGTCATACTTGGTAAAGCCCTTAGAACATTATCAAAGCAGGCTGGCAGCGAAAGAGGCAGCTTAAAGTAGTCGTTCTTTCCTCCCAAAAGGAGAAAGAATTAGCAGTCCAAACAAAAGAAAGTGCAAATAAGTCTTAAGGATGGACACTCCTTCCCTCTATAGTGGCTTGAGCTGATTTAGTTAACAAAGTGGGAAAACATAAGGCCCTGTCATTTGGGGGCATTGCTTGCCCTTTGTTGATGTTTTTGTTAAGTATTAGGAATAATGACCTAGGGATAATTATGGGATGGACAAAGTCTTGGACTTTGTTCAACCGACAGGCTGACGAAATGCTTGACCTGGTAGGAAAATACTAGCTACATCTTACGTGTCCATGATCCCAGCTTTCCAGTTTCCTTATGTGCCTTCCTTTGTCTTGTATGAACTTTTTCTGTATCATCAGTATTTGCTAACATATGGGACATCATGGAAATTCCACACTGTAGCGTTCTGTATGAAAGGACAATAAAATTGACTGAGTCCCAAGAAAAGAATTATTATTCTCTTAATAACCAACTCTTATCCTTCACATGGATTCCGTATTTGTGAATTAACCTACTTGTTACAATGAATTTTCAACCCTCAAATCAGTATTTATGGTGATTTCACATTTGTTTCATAGAGTGACAAATTATTTTAATTATCCACTACACACATTCTCAGATTCGGCACCAAAATAGCAAGTCCATATTTTAGTACAAATAATACTTACAAACTCTGAGATGTTATCATCTTTTAAGCAGGTATACATCTTCTCAGAAAAAGAGATTTCATTGTCTCTATTCAATCTGATAAGTCACCACATAGATTAATGGAGGGTACTATTAGAAAGGCCAAAACAAAATGTGTTGGCAATCCTGTATGATGGAAGCACCTATTCATATTTGAAGAACAATTTATTAGAGATAAAGCAGTATCAGATAATAAGAATCAATTAAGACAGACTCATGTGATCTTCACTGCTCTCCAGATGTACTGAGCTAGTCACTGCTTTGATTTTACTATGTTTTAGATGGTGAAATAAAAGAATAACTGTATGCTGCTTGCAGGAGGAACTGTCTCATAGAAGCCCGTTTACTCATTTATGAAAGTTTTTACGGAAATGATTATTGTGCTGAAAATGTAGAAACATCAGTTTTTCCTTCTTTACTAACACAAATACTTATGCCAGTTATTAATCTCATAGATGCCTCTGTAGACTGCCATGTAGAGGATGATTTAGACTCATTTTTTTGTTCATTCAGACTGCCAAGTGAAAATCATAGAATGGCAGATTGTTTTCTAATTTAATTTTTAAAGTATTATTGTAAGAGTAAGAGGGTGGAGAGCTACCTATATGGTTGGAGAGGTACAGGCGTAGTGGTGGTGTGAAAGAAATATTTCCATCTTTTCTCCTGTGTCCACGGGGGTGCAGGTAACACACAGTGGATGCTTCCTTCCTGGAAATGTGGCAGATTTTTGGATATGTTCAAGGAACTAATTTCTTTATAATTTCATTCATCAGATGTAACTCCTGTTGGCATTCAATCTTTTTTGAGATCCTTCTTAGTATACTTTAGTTAGCCACCTGTGTAACAGTCATAAAAATAGGGGTTTATATAATGATTGTTTTGCTTTCAACTTTAGGTTTGTTTCCTTTTTTTTTTTTTTTTAATTGGAAAGGCAGATTTAAAGAAAGGAGAGACAGTAAGATACTCCATCCGATGATTCACTCCCCAAATAGCTCTGTGGCTGAAGCTGAGCTCATCCAAAATCAGAAGCCAGAAACTTTTTCCCATCTCCCACATGGGTACAGGAACCCAAGAGTTTGGGCCATTTTGTGCTGCTTTCCCAGGCCACATGCAGGGAGCTGGATGGGAAGTGGAGCGGCAAGAGAAGAACCAGCATTTATACAGGATGTGTTGGCACTTGCAAGGGGAGGATTAGCCAGTTAACCACTGGGCCGGGCCCTGGATTTATATCTTATGGATGGTTCAACTGTTTGACTTTATTTGTACATAGCAATAGCTTACATGTGTTTACATGTTAGATCATCTAAATTCACTACCACAAAATTATGTGGTGATCAATTAAATGGTGTACCATGATTTATTTCAGTATCCATGACTATTCCATGTATTGCTATACACAGACTGCTATAAGCAGCCTTAATAGATGTTGTTTGAATGCATATGGTCACATTGTTGTGTGATAGTAACCTAGAAGTAGATCTAGTTTTGAGTAATACAAATGAAGCTATAGTTTAATTATGTGTGTATATAATGTATGGACTGCTGTTCAAGGATTAATACTACCAAAATAATCTGAAATATAATATCTTGAAACACTGGTCACAGGAAACATTGCAAATCTATAAATTTATATATTTAAAACATTTAAGTGAATATTCAAGCCCAGTGCAACAGCCCTATATACTAATCCTCCCACTTCAACACTAGTATCCCATATGGGTGATAGTTCTTGTCCTGGCTGCTCCACTTCCCATCCAACTCCCTCCTTGTGTTGTGGAAGGACAGCTGAACATAGCCACTCCGTGGGAACCCTGCACCTACATAGGGAGACCCAAAAGAAGCTCCTGGCTCCTGGCTTCAGATCGGCTGAGCTCTTGCCATTGTGGCCACCTGGGGAGTGAATTGACAGAAGATCTTCCCTGTATCTTCTTCTCTGAGTATATCCGCCTTTCCAATAAAAATAAATACAGCTTTGAAAAAAAATTGAAGTCAATATTTTTTCATATTTACTCAAGGTTTGCCTTGGACTCTTGCCTCATGTAATTTAAAATCACAGCTTACTTTTTATTGGAGTTTCAAATCATTTAGAGTAATTTTTATGGTAGTTGTTTTTATAGACATGATGTAAATACCTGTCTGAAGCCTCAGACATAACTAGTGAAAGAAGGAAAAGACCTAACACAGAAAATTATAATCAACTACTTTAAGAATTTCTAAAGCAACAGAGGCATTGTGGATGAAGAAAACATTTTGAGTCATTACTAAATACTATATTCTAATCACCAAAGCCCAGTTGTAGAGAACTGGTTTTTTTTAACCTCTACAAAAATGCCACTGTGTAATGGGCATGGAGACTTACCCAGCTACTTAGGAAATTAAGAGATATTGAATTAGCAAATGCCAAACTTTTAAAAACTCAGTAACTTGGAGTTTAAATGCCATAGTGATATACAGTGTCAAGGCTGAAGGGTTTGGTTTAGCCAGTAGACTTAAATATATGGGGATATCTATCCTATCCATTATAACCTCCAACACTAGCCCACTGCAAAGAAGCTTTCAGGAAAGAATGCCAGCTTTCTCTCAACATAAATGCAAAGAAATACTTTCCCTCTGCAGACTTATTTGTATCCCAAGCATGGTCTTTGAAAAGGACCTGAGGTTAATACAGGTCAGCTTTACAGAACCCAGCAATTTACGCATTATTCCATGTCAGCCACACATGGAAGAACTACAGTGTTGGCTCTTGCACTGGGTGCTGTGCCAAAGAGGAGGAGCTGTAACGCTCACCAGACTTCTGTGCTTCTTACTTGAGCAGACTGGTTTTACATTGTCTGTGGTCACCTGCCCTAGGCTGATTGAAGGGTATTGCTGTGGATGCAGAAGGCGTCTTGTCATTGAAAAGTAAACTCCCTTGCTGAAGACTTGGGAGTGTGGAGCTGCATTTTATCATCATGCTAAGCTCATTTTCAGTCAGTTGCCTACATATGAGTCTTTCTGTGTTCTGCCACGTGCTGGAAAGTATGCTTTGTTTTCTGTTGCTAAACAAAGTGCCATTTTTGCATGGATGGTTCCATCATATTCAGTGTTCTGCAAGAAGTTTCTGTTCTGTCCTCACCTCAGGGAGCTGCCTTGCAAGACTACCTTCTAGTCAGTGGGCACTTGTCGCTTCATTAGAAGCTCCAGAATCTTCGTGGACTTACTCACTGCTATGCCTCTTCTGACAAACACATTCCCACATCGAAACAGACACTAGTTTTTCTGCTACGTGTCTTTTCCCGAGTCTTCCTATTTTAGCTCCAACACTTAACGGAGCCATTTATGTTCTGCATGGAATATCCTCTCAAATGCTCTGTCCACCGTTGCTCCTGAACCCCTGCACTTCATCCTGGTACAATGTGCAGGGGCGTCTTATGGTTATTGATTCAAGCCCTACAGTTAAGCATGGTTTTTAAAGAAATCTACATTTTTTTTTCAGTATTTGAAAGTCAGTGACAAGATAACAACTTGCTGAATAATGGAATATGTCTGTAAATGCATTTACTGGTTGTGTTACATACAAGGATTATTATATTTTCTTTTTAAACATTATTGTTATTTTTTTGCTTTGATTTTGTAGGTATAGTGATTCCTCCCTCCTTCAATCCTTCCTCATTCCTCATTTTCTCTCCCACCATTTTCCCCCATATTATACAAGTAGTAAGGTCTTTTTGTAAGTTACAAGTTTAGCATTCTGCTATGTAAGTGTTTGATGGCATTGTAGGTATAGGCAAAGATATAAAATCTAGTACTATCAAGTTATGTGTAACTGTTTCATTGGGAATCCTGCTTTTATTTGGGAGTGGAGAAGTGTAGTACAACATATATTCACTTCCTGGTATATTAGTCTTCACTAACAGTTCAGCTATGTATATGCTTGTTTATTCACAGATCTTTTTATTTTGTATATTGCATGCAGGTTATTTTATATCAGAAAGAATGTTTCGTATTAATGTTTCAATAAGATATTTAGATAGAAAAAGGAGTAGTCAACATGATTAAAAGCTCATCTTCCTGAAGGTTATGACATAATGCAGTCTCTGCACCATTTTTTTCCAGCTTTTATTGTCTTTTGTGTTTGGAAGTCTCCTTTAGCTGCGTTTCTGTAAAGTCCTGTTAATGCATGTGATCATTGAAAGTGGTGAGTTAGATAGTCAGGCCACTTTAACTTTGGACTGCTTGATTTTCAACTCAACAACCAGTGTTCTGCCTTCCAGCCTCATGCTGTGGGGATTATATTATCGTAGACTAAAGTTTTTCAGTTGTGAAAGTTAAGGATTTAAACATAATTCAGTTGGTAAAAAAATTATAGCCTTTAAGTAAGTCATTAGTTTCATCAGATATTTCAGTTTTCCAGTATTTAAAAATGAATAAATTATGGATTTTCATAGAAAGGCTCATAAAAGTTCAGATTTTAAAATATAAAACCATCATAAATGTTGATGTGAAAAAATCTTAATGTCATTACTGAGGTTCAGGGGAAAAAAAGCTTTCAGATGCTTATTTTTCTGGGATTAAAAAATTGTTTTTTCCCTCTCACTTAAACCACATCCTTCCCTGTTGAACAGTTAAATGTGAGATGGTTTTATCATTTTTAAAAATAAAACAACTGTAATTCTGACTGGACAACCCCTGAACATTATTTCTTTTATTGTCTTATGATACAGTTTGATAGGCACTGGGGTCTCACTCCTCCCCCAGTTCCTTCCCCTCCCTCTTGTTCCCCACTCCAGTCTCACACGTCCCTCATGCTGCCATTGAGGTGTCTCCCAATAATGTCGGAGATTATCAGCCATGTTGCTGTAGCCCATCCTTGTTCCGCATACATGGGGACGTACTTCTTTCTGTTTCCACCTATGAACATATTAATTTCCGCTACACTCCATTATGTATCCCCTTTTTATCACATTTTTTTAAAGTCAGGAAATTGAAGCTCTTATAAAAATGAAATAGAATCACATAGAAAAATGAGGCCTAATGAAATAATATCCTTGCAGTAAAATAATGAATGAAGCCACAGTGAGTGGTTCCCAAACAGTGACTTGGCATATGGCTAATAAACTGTATAATTATGAGCAAATACTTTCCTTGTGAGTCTATATGCTTACGTGTCAGGGCCTGGACTTTTCCATTTTAGATAAGAATGAAGTAGATCCTAGGAGCCATTTATTTGCTGATGACTGTCAGACATTTCATTAAGTGCTTTACAAATACTCCTCTAACTTTTACACAACAATTCTCGGAAGTTTTACCCTAATTTAATAAAGGGGTACACTGAAATACACACAACGAACAACAGTAGTCACCATTTACAAAACTGGGTAATGGGTCAAAATGCTTAAAGTGTAAAGTATTTTTAAGAGCCACATTAGTTTCTGTGTTAGCACACTTAAATCACAATTGCTAGTTTTTAGACAAAGAGTTATTTCTTCCATTTTACTAAACAATAACCCATGGCCCGGTGAATCTTAGTGCACGACGTAATTATCAGTAGTTAATATAAATCTAATATAAATCTAAGCTTTTTTTTTCATTCAGCATTTATGTGGATATCTTCTGTGTAGGAAATAGTCTACATTTCCACTTTTATACTGTAACTCTAAGGAAGGAATAGATACAGTTAAAAAGACAGAAAGTGGCAAGTGATTAAGAGAACATTTTACCAAATTCCAGGATTCCGTTTATTCCTACCCATTATTAATAAATGATTTATTTGCTAATTTGTTGGATGTTAAATTCAGTATGCAAAATTTTTTAAAAACATTATGAAATAATTAAATAGTGATGTTCTAAGTTGGATTTTGGTCTGAAATTCATTATACAGTGTTGTGTATCACGTGTTGGCTTAGTTTATTTCCTTGATACATGTACAGTGTTCCCACCATCTTTAGAAATGATCTCGTGATCTAAGCCTGACTCTTGAAGAAACCCTGAACTCGATGCCCGTGTCTGCCTCTTGCACTATAAGGTTGATCTTGCTGAACTGAAATCAGAGTTGTCCAGTCCAGACTTTCCATTTGAACATGTGCAGTGCTGGGACTTAGAAAAAGATAATTTGATAATGAGAATGGCTCATCTTAGGATATCAGCCTTGCCCAGAAATAGAGGGAGAAACAAATTATAGTTTAATAGTAAAATGAAATTGGTTTGCTGAGGAGATGTATATGGAATTCTCCCTGATTTTAAAGATGGAACAAAGCTCAGAGATGCTTTGGTGTTAATGATGGTCCCTTGCAGCTCTGCCCACTGGGGCCTCACTGTGGTGGTCCATGGGAAACATGGAGCAGCCAGGTTTTCATCTGGTTCCTTTATTGCGAATTCACGCTGGAGTCTCAGCAGTATATGAAAGTCTCAGCTTTGCGCATTTGCATTGATTCTCTCTTAAGGTCTCTTATCCTTTCCCAGTTGTGGAGATAAAGGACCTATTGTCCAAATCATGAAGAATTCTAAAGAAAAAAAACATTATCTGTAAAAGCCTCCAGCAATAAGAAAATTAAAGGAGTATTACTACTCTTTCTTTATTTTATTCTTTGGGCACATTTTCAAAATCCTATTTACATCGTCCATTTGCCACCACTAATCTAATAGGGATTGCTCGTCATTTCCTAAACCCTGTGCAGACTTTCCAGTATTGTGGCTAATTTGATAAATGTGGGAAGCTAATTCCGATTCCCAGATGCCATGCAGCAGGAGAGGGACCAAGCTGAGAGGTGATAGAGGAGAAATTCTGAGATTCTAACAATGATTCGAAGCAGCTCTCTAGGAAGATTCCAGGTGCTTAAGATGGGCAGGATGCTCTGTGTGACAGAAGAGCCCTACACGGCACTGAAGTGATGCTTTGCTCACTCCAGTTCCAGAATTCAGAAGCGTATCCTTTGCTGCATCAGCCGTTCGCTCACTTGGGGAGTGACTCATCGGACGAAAGACTTTCCTCTCTGTCTCTCCTCTTATCTGTATATATGACTTTGTAATAAAAATAATAAATCTTTAAAAAAAAAAAAAAGCAAAGCCAGGAGCCAGCAACCTCTTCCAGGTCTCCCACGTGGGTGCAGGGTCGCAAGGCTGTCTTTGACTGCTTTCCCAGGCCACAGGCAGGGAGCTGGATGGGAAGTGGGGCTGCCGGGATTAGAATCAGTGCCCATATGGGATTCTGATGCATTTAAACAAGGACTTTAGCCACCGCACTGGGCCTACTTTCCTTATTGTTAATGTCATATGTCATTCCTCTTTTGTTATGGGCAAAACAACTTGGTAATCTTTTATATTATTCAATTTCCATTTCTGGATAACAGCAGCTTAAGCAATAGAGCAGCACATTTCCCTTCAGACTTGATGTATTTAACTATTGCTATTTTCTAGGTTAATTGAGTAATAGCAAATTGTCCGTATACTTTGCAGTCACTATGCCCTACAGGAAAGTCTAGGAACACCCCCTTCAAAAAAAAAAAAAAACACTAAAACAATCCTGTGTTCTGCATGTGGAATTGAATAACATGAAAGTATATTGATAATGTGAATTGTGTTAAACGCTGACATTCTGTCATCACAGATACTTGAAGCCTGAAGGTGGCAGGAATTACACATGCAATGCTTGATGCATAAACATGTACTATATAAACAATAGTTTGTTCTTACAAAAGCCACAAAACATGAAAATGCCTCTTGATGTTGTTGTGAGTACTGTCTTAAAATCTAGTTCTTAGATACATCTCACTGTAATCAAATGAATATTCCTTTTTTCAACTTGTGAAACGGCTCTTCTGTTCTTGTCTCAGTATTCTGGCAACGTAAGTAAACGCTGCTAAATGCTGACTTTCTCCTTTGCAAAGGGTGTCAGAATCACTTTTCTCTACTTTCTGATAATCTCACCATGTTTTTATTAATCACACTGCTTCAGCTCTTGTGGGGTCTTCAGTTGAAGCAGAGCAGTTGGATAAGGGTTTGCCATTCTGCGGCTGGATTCTGCACTGAACTAAGACAGAAGTTCAACATGCCGAGGAAAATGAAGAATGGACAATGTGGGAGCTTACTTTTATAGCAGGACATTATTAACGTGAATTCAATCATAGTGTACTGATTTCATTTCCTTTGAGTAAATTCCAAGGAGTGAGATGCTGGCTCATATAATAGGTCTATTTTCAGATCTCTCTACTCAGTGATAGGTTAGATAATCAACTCTTGTCCATCCAGAGTGGATTAGACACCTTTTGAGCAGACTTTCTGAGGCTTACTTGTGGTAAATAAAAAGTTAGGGGCCCAGTGTGGTAGCCTAGTGGCTAAAGTCCTTGCCTTGCGTGTGCCATGATTCCATATTGGCACCAGTTTGAATCCTGGCAGCTCGGCTTCCCATCCAGCTCCCTTTTTGTGGCCTGGGTAAGCAGTCGAGGACGACCCAAGGCCCTGGGACCAAGCACCCGCATGGGAGACCTGAAAGAGGCTCCTGGCTCCTGGCTTTTGATCAGTGCAGCTCTGTCCATTGCAGCCATGTGGGAAGTGAATCAGTGAGTTGAAGATCTTCTTCTTTGTCTTTCTTCCTCTGTATATCTGACTTACCAATAAAAACAAAATAAATTTTAAAAAGAAGTTAGGTAGGAAAGATTATTATGTAGACACCAAAATGGTCTTTCTAGAACATGAATATGAAGTGAATGTAATAACAAAGTAAAATAAATAAAAAGAGAAATAATATTTAGTGTGGATTCCTGGAGCAGGAGCCATGGAAACTGATCTGTATGAAAAGAGTAAGGGGAAGTGGTTTTCAGAACCTTGGACTTCATGTAGCAGAGTAATAATGCTTGCCATATGAAATGGCATCTTAGTTTGCTTTTCTCCTGTGGTTACTTATTTAATCCCTGGAAATAAATGAGAAAATCATTGTACTGTCTTTTACATTTTTATGCTATGGATTCTTAATGCCTTGACATAAGGAACATATGCGTTTACATATGCTTCATATGTCTTCACTGGTTCAATTGCTTCTCAGGTAAATGATTTCCCATCTCTTAGGTTCTTTTCTCTTTGCTTTAAAATGAGGCGACTGGCTCGCAGGTCTGTACTGGCAATAACATCGTCTGATTTCAGAAACTTAATGATTTTCTGGCCTGCATTTTTCTCCAGCTGTGTAGGTGCAGCTATGTTTGTGTGATGTGTGTCTGTGAACACTCCTGCCCAGTCATTTGCCCAACTCTTCTTTTCCTGGCTTTTAAGGGCACCTTGCTCCCAATCATCCCTGCATCCCATACGCCTTCATGTAGATTTTTGCCCACATTTATGAAACTATTCATCATTTTTATAGAACACGGTTTTAAAGAAAGATCCTTACAATGTAGATGCTGAATGTGTTAAACTTGCCCCACACCCAAAAAAGGACACTGCCATGTTGTGGCTGTGCTGTATTTCTTAAGTGCTACAATTTCTCAGAAAGAAAAACCTAACAGAAGACAGCCTGTAGTCAGTGAAATATATATATGTTGCCAGGACTTGAAAATATGTAAAAGTCTCTCAAACGAGGGTAGGTCTGTTGAAACAGAAAGATATCAGAAAGGTATGACATCAGACAAAACCTGTCAGTGTACGCTAACTTCTTTTCATTTACACCCAGGCTGCTGGTCCAGGTGGAGTCTCTGTTAGTCCTTAGAAGAACCTGTGATGGTTGACATCATCACAGGGATGTGATGGATCACATCACAGGGATGTGAGGGAACCGCAGCTTCTAGAGATTTAGTAACTTGCCCATACTTTCCGAACAACATCTCCAGTAACCAGACATCTGCAACTGTTTGGCCCAAGTTTTCTGAGTCCAAACCACTGTGCCATTTTATGAAATAAATAAGACCACATTCTTGACTCATGTATTTCAGGTCAACTTTTTTTTTTTTTTTTTGCAGTGAAGCAGAAGGTGGCTCTAGTGAGCTCACGAATAGACAGAACTATGCTAATAAAGTTAACTTCACAAACCATTAAACCTAGGCCAGTAGTAAGCCCAATTATGCTTAGCACTTGCAAGTCACATAAATATTAAATTGTAAGATTTCATAAACTTCAAAATCTGCTCACCCCACAGTCTCGTAACTACATTGTCATTAGGCCTGCTGAGACCTGTTAATTTGGTAAAATATTTGCTTGCTAAAGAGGTTCATTTGTGATACTTGAGTTGTGACCAGGAATAACTATATTTAGAGAAGCCTGTGGTCAACTACAGCAATTCAAATAATCTGGGAAACAAGAAATTAAATTGCTTCTTGGAGGATCAGTTCCCAGGGTCTGTTGTGCTCTTAAAATATGTATATGTTTTTGACAAAGTTACAGGGTTGGGGGACAAAAAGATATGTTCCATCTACTGGTTCTGTCCCCAAGTGACTGCAATAGTTTCTCCGGTCTAGGGCAAAGCTAGGAGCCAGCAACCCCATCTCCATCTCTCATATGATCGGCAAGCCATCATCCACTGCTTTCTGTGACACATAGCAGATGCTGCCCCAGGGCTGTGGTTTTTTCTCCCCATTTCATGTGTGAAATCTTTTTCTCTCCTTTTTTTCTCCCTCCTCTGTGGAAAGTATAATACCTAAATGTATCACAGTAATCTTAACTCTAACATGTTAGGAATTGACTTCATTTTCTCTAGTGTTTTCTGTATTTTTCCTTCTCCTTCAGTGGTACCATATTCACAGTGAGGTAAGCTTGGAAAACTCCTTCCTCTTTCTCTTGTAGCCCTTATTTCACGAAACTAAGAAGGGTACAACTTCTATGTATCTTCATTTGGATCTGTCCTGACTTAGATTAGCTATCCAGTATTACTTCTGGCACTTTTGCAAAAGATCGAGTTTGGCCTCAGTGACATTAGATCCTTGGCATCTGTTCCTCTACTATCTGTTTTTATATCATTTTGCATTGATTGAAAGGCAAAATCCAAACTCCTTAGTATGCCCAGGCCCTTCACTGGCTTCACGTTGGAATATCCTTTTCTCACGGAATGGACTCTGTCCTGTTGTTTGAACTACTTTCCACTCTCATAAAACATCACACTGTTGTTTCATTTTCCTCTCTCTCAATACATGCTTTTTTCTTCCCCACCTTATCTGTGATTCATTCGGTGGTTATAAGAAAATCTTCTGTTCCTGAGAAGATGATCCAGCTCATGAGTTATACCCTTGGCTATTTCTCAGATCTGATGGCCCCCTCTTGTTCCTCAGTTTCAACCTTGAGCATGGAGTCTTGCTTCTTCCTGCATGTGCTTCTGGTCTCTTGGGAATCCCGATTCTGAGGCCAGAGACTGTTTCTTAAGACTGTGGCTCTTGGCACAAAACAGATTGTCAGTTAATTTTGTTAATTGATATGCCAGCCGCCAATCATGTCAGAAAGAAATTTAAATTTTGATATACTAAAGGTAAAAATAGCTACTTTATGTTTCCAGAATTTGTCATTGACTCTCTCAAAATGGAACTAATGAAACCATATTAGTGGAAAGTAATTGTTGATGAGAAATTGTTTCTAGTGTCTGATAATTCAGGGCATATGTAATTCATATAATTCTTTGAATCTGTAAAAAGTTTTTTTTTTATTGAGTCTTTTCAATGTTATTTCAATATAAATTGAGAGCTATTTATCTTTGGAAAAATCTCTCATATTTTTGTTTGCCTTAAAATTCCCAGGATGTTTCCTATCACTCTTTATTTGTTGATCACATCAATGCCTGGGAGAGTTGGGAGTTGTGTTTCTGTGTGACATATATATTTTATTTATAGTTTATATCTTTGCATGCCTATAGTATATAATATAATATGCATAGTATATATTATAATTTCCATTATAAGTAGTGGCTAATTGGATTTTTATTCAATATGAATTACTCATCCTGTTGTTTGCTGAACTTTGGAGATTATGATTGAGAACCTTTCTTCCTCAAACAAATGAATGGTTTAATTTGGGAACCATTATAAGGTTCCTTTATTAAGATCATGGAATAAAGTTATCATACATGAAAAAAAAAACATAATAAAGGGGAGGCAGCTACAGACTGAGAAATCCTGGAGCTGATGACTAGAGAACGCTGTTAATAAGGCAGTGAACTGAGGATTTCCACCCACACCAAGAGCTTAACATGTGCCCTACGTACAGTATAATATTTAAGCAGAAGCACATTTTTCTCTTTTATTTTTATTACAGTTATAATAAAAGCAACCTTTAAATCCAGTTTAATTTAATAATTATTGCTGTAGTTCTCCTGCTGGTGTTTATAATGAGTAATGAGTGATTTCACTAAGACTGAATTAGGCAATGTATAACTTGGTGCAACCTCTGAAGTCAGTACAATTTCATTAAAATTATTATTAGTTTCTGGTGTGGATTACGATACACTTTCTGTGAATACAAATCAGATTGTAGGTAGTAGAATACTATTAATATGAAAGTCCTTTGTAAAAGCTAAAAATTGACAAAGGTAGGTTCATTTGCTTGGCTTATTGCAATGATATTGACATCTCTTCATTTACCAATGGACTAAAGATTTCATCGATGTGCTTCACTAAAGTGGACTATTCTGAAGAAATATATATGGACACACAGAGTTTTAAAACTAGTTACAGATTTAAAGATGCTGCACTTCTTTACATTTTGCCTAAATAAATCCATCATGCATCTATATTTATTCATTGATTTATATAATTACATGTTTTCCGATTTTGGAAATTGTGGTAAATCAATTTATTACTACAGGTAAGTTCATCAGATTGACAATCTTTTCTGCTTAAAGTTCTCTGTAGTGTCTAGACACATGGGAGCGTTACTCTGGAAAGTTGACGGAAGCGCTGTGTTTTCAAGGTAAAATAGGCTGATGCACATGGTGCCTCTAAAAACAGATACATATTTGTATGTTATCTCCTCCAACAAGTCTAAGAACGCATCATCTCACAGAGGAAGCATCTTCTAGCATCTTTGTTCCGGTGAACTCCATGAGATGTCTGTGTCATACGGCAGCATGGATAAGCAGAAAACATTAACCAAAAAGGAGCTTGGAGTCACCTGTGTTATGTTTACTACAATTAACAATTCTTAGTCTGTTCTGTCCTCATCCGCTGATCCTCTCTGCAGAGAGATGCAGCACCACAGGCTTGTGCAGTCATGGCTTGTGTAAAGACTCGTATGTCCTGAACAATAAGAACAGTGGATGTCAGTGCTGTCTCATGAGCTTTACAGATCACTGTAATTCAGAACTCAGGGATTGCGGAAATGTGTCATTTTAGAACCTGTGAATTAGTGGAAAAATAAATGCTGAGGTCATTTTTAGAACACACTTGGACTTGCAACTTTCGTTTCATTAGCTCATTGAATATTGTGTCCCTAAATATGTGCAGATGGAATTGGGGTCACTTGCATTTTTTCCTTGTTCTGCATCTTTTGTAACGGATTGTCAGTTTACTAAATTTAGAGATGGAGGTCTGATGCTGTCCCCTTCTCTGTCCTTGCATGCAATACATTGAATCATTGTTACTGACACCTGTACTTATTCTCTCTTTGTATTGAGATCCATTGAATGTACTGATTGTTTCTAGACTTCCAGACCTAGAACAATTTGGACACAAATCATTTCTCTTTAGTGACTAAGTCAATAAGTTATGATTTTCCTAGTTTTATTTCCCAGCCTTGATAATACACAGTTTTGATTATTTAAATTCTTTGTCAATTGCATAATAATTTATTCTCTAATGACATCATCAGTCAGTAGGAATAACTATACTCATAGAGTAAAACCAATCTAATTCTTTAGGTCTAGCTTTTATAGATGAAAAGGGTAACTCCTACAGAAAATTGCATGGAGTCAGGATGAACATGTTTTATTGATCTTTTTCTTACTCATGTAAAGTGAACAAATTTTGAGTACCTTGGAGTACAGATTTAGGAGCATGCTTCATATCCTACCTTATCCTCTTGCCCTGTCCACCCTTCTCCTTCCTTTTTCCTTTTTGATTTTTTACACTGGCATATTTTTCATTTCACTTTGCAATCACAAGGTGAACATTTCATCAGGCAAAGATATCAACACAGAACAAGTAGAAATAAAACAAAGCATCGAGCATTCCTCAGAGGTATAGACACAGTAAGCAATAATCAATTAGCAGAATATTAGTCTCACTCTTGTAGAGTATCTTTTTTTCCCTCCTTGTTAGTTAGCACAAGGAAAAGTTATGATACTTACCATTTTTGAACTGATTTTCCTAAGCATAATGGCTTTCAGTCGACTCAGTTTAGTTACAAAAGACAGGATTTCATTCTATTTTTTTTTTATCTGAGTAGTGTTCTATAGTTATATATAACACATTTTCTTAATCCAATTGTCAGTTGATGGGCAGGTGAACTGATTCCTTGTCTTAACTAATGTGAATTGAAATTCCACAAATATGTAAGGTACAGATAACTTACATGCTGACTTCATTTCCTATGGATAAATACCCAGTGATGGGGTGACTGGATCACATGGTATTTTCAGATCTCTGAGGAGTCGCAATACTGTTTTTCATAATGAGCCTGTTGAATTGGAGTGATAATTGAATATATATGCTCAGGAAAATATAAATAAAACTCTTTTTTCACACATCTCAACTTTTTGTATTTTGACAATATTAAACTCAATACATATAATCTGATCTGTTTTTAGATAATCTTACTTGGTATGTTCAGTTTAACATCATAGTAGTTTATTCAAATACTACTTACAAATTCACTGAATAAATTAAACTGTTACAACTTTTGATGGTGTTTGAAAATTGAGAGAAAAATGTAAGTAATCCACTCTGCTGTGCTTTGTGAATTTTGTCCTTTGTGAATTGAACACGAAAGCCTCAGTTTTGCTGTCTTATATTTGCATCAGTTTCATACTTATCTTTAAATGCATTTTGTTCTTCTCAATTGCTTTAGTATTCTTTGTTTTTTTCAAGGAAAATGATACCTATGTCTTTTATCACTAAATGAGCAAAACCATAAAAATAGCTAGGTTTGCTGTCTGCCTGCAGGCTTTGAACAGCCTGGAGTTGGGATTTATGAGTCCAACTATGGCATAGACTGATAACCCGGCCATTTTTAACTCTTTGTAAGGTAGCTTTCCTCACAGAAATTCACGCAGTTGGCACAGTGGCTCTTTCGGTGAAACTCATTTCTTTCTTCTCTGCAGAAAGTGCTTTAAGCGCACTCTGAAGAATGAGTTGCACTGTGTATTTGTTTCTTTTCAACATCAACTGCATGCATTAAAAATGCTGGTCCAGGCTTTTGTCTATGCATTTTATGTATTTGAAGCAGTCTTTAACTACTTGGGAAATGAAAAGGCCTGTCTCAGTCTTTAGTCCCTGTGAGAGCTGCCAAAAATATGTCATTAAAATTAGTTAATACATTTGTGGTTTTTGTCCATAATGATGGATCCTTTGTGTCATTAAGCAAGTCAGCCTAAGAAACACAGGTACGGTTGTCCTTTAAATAATAAGAAATATCTAGGATAATGGATTTTCCTTGTCACAAGAACCTAATGATGAGTGAAAGGAGTTATCTCAGTGCTTCTACAGGCTCATACAGACTCATAAATGTGCCAAGCTGCAGAACTCTTTGGGAATAAAGGGCTGGGGTTGGGTTCACAGTGTCCAGAGACATATTGGCTAAAGACAGAGTTGCTTGGGAACATCAGTGAGCATGAAATTGATATTGATTTAATGCCCAACAAAAATGTTCAGAAATCTGAAATGTAGTTCTGAAATGTAAACACGCAGACTTTTCTGGGTATTTATGTGTGATTTGATTTCAGTGTCTCAATTTTTTTTGGGGGGGAGGTTGCTTTTTCAGTCTTTAAAACTTTTTAAATGATTTTTTGCAATAAGGCACAGAATACCGAAAATGAGAGAAAAGCTATTAAAAGAATAGAATAGGTACAAGTTTTTGACTTCTTAGTCCTGCTGGTGCCTTGCTTCTTTGTCTTCTCTCTGCTTCTCTCCCCATTTTTTTAGCCTCCTTCCTTTCTTCCTTCCTCCCTCCCTCTCCTTCCTTCCTTCCCTCCTTTCTTCCCCTTTTCCTTCCTCTTTTTCATTCTTAGTTCAAACTAAGCTCTCCAGAAGCCATCTAAAATATGGACTCAAAGACAATTTTCAAGTTTCAGTCTACAAAAAGCAGCTCCTTTGCCCCTACAGTTTGGAAAAAAAAAATGAAAAGAAAGAATTGATAATGACAGTCCTTTGTAATATATGATTGTAATTAAAAAATATACTTGCTTGTCACTTTTACAATTGATTTCTTTGAGGAACTCTTCTATATTGCTAGTGTAATTAATAGAAGCCATAAATCTTTGCAAGCTGTTTTGTTAAGGGCACAATAATAAAGGACATGAGGTTTTAGGATGACATTATGTTATTTAGCTAAAAACTGCTTGTACCATTTAATACATGTGTCAAATGGAGCCCAACCACAGCACACTAAAATCTAAAGCTATTACAAGTTTGCTTGGCTCTCTGTAACTAAATGTAGTTAAACTAATTTTCTAGTAGAGTTATAATTGTTTGATTTGCACTACCTACCTTAAGAAATTAAAATGTTATAGCATTGTTCAGATTTTTCAATTTAGATTTAGTAAAAGTAGTTACTTATATAAATATCTTTATGTTGTTCTATACATTGTAGGTATTTCCTTTTAAGTAATTTTAATATCTTGATTAAGACCTAGTTATTTTCTTAAGATAGATAACCAACGTTTCTGAATCAACCTCATTCTTACAAATACCTAAATTTTCTCACCATTCACTTTGTTTCTACGGTTCTAGGGAATTATGTCACGTTTTCTTTTTTATGTAGTTTTTTTATGTTGATTCTAAATTAGTAACTAGAACCAAGAATTCTATTGTGATATTTCCATGTGAAATTTTTATACTCCTTCACCTACACATTTCATTTCAGTTATTTTTATAAATAGTATTACAAGATGGGACTTAATTCTGCAAAATCAACAACCAGGGCCAAAATTTGTTTCTCCTCTGCCTAGAAGTTTGTGGTACTTATAAAAAATCCATACGTGAAGGAAGAAAGTTGAACTTTTCTTTTTTTCTGCCCCACAAGTACTTTAGACTGAAAATTTGCAGTGGGCAGTATGTATAGTGAATCTAAAAAGTACAAATATAAAGCTTGATTTAGAGTAATGACCTAGGCTTAAGCTGAAATGCTGTGATATATAACACAAATCACGTTTTTATTTATACTAATGCAGTTTGTTCCCAAGGTTCGCTCATGAAAAAAAAAAGTTTTCAGTTTTCCTTATTCTTAGACTTGTTTTAATTTTTGAAGATTGTTTCTTTATTTGAAAGGCAGGGATATATAGAGAGAGGTTGGGGGGAGAGAGAGAGAGAGAAAGAAAGAGAAAGGAAGAGAGAGAGATCTCTCATGATGTGTCTCAATCCTGAACTGGCCACGGTGGCTCTTATTGATCCAGTCCAAAGCCAGGAACTATGAGCCATTTCCTTCCCATGGGTACAGTGCCCTGCTGCTTTCCCATGCGTAGTAGCAGGGCGCTGAATTGGAAGTGGAGAATCCAGTGCCCATAGGGGATGCTGATGTTTCAGACATTGGTTGTACTTACTGCACCACAGCACTGGCCCCTAGACTTGGTGCTTTAGCCAGCAAGATTTATCCTCATGGATTTGATCTTCAGAAGTTCTTTAAATACTCTTCAGTTAAATCGCCTGGAAAAATTCCACTCCCTCTCCACATTCTCCTTTAGCTTCCATTCTCCATAAATTATTCTGTTTGATTTTGATTGCAATCAAGCAGTTATTTAAAAAAAAAATTTAATCAGACCTGCCAATAAAGAACCACCTTGAATCTGCAAATGTAAGACATTGGAATAAAAATGAACTAAAGGAGCTCTCAACTGAAAGGTGGCAGATGTCTCTTCCTTTGAAATAGGATTCAGCCATCTACAGAGAGGCAGCAAAGTATGTTACATGAAATAGACTAGATGCTACCACTAACTAAACTTCTCCCTAAATGATAACTGAGGTGTAATGCTTGGAACATGTGAACGTGTTACCGTGAAAAATCAAGGAGAATTAATGTTACAGAGGAATTACTTTTTCTACTCAGTTAACCATGCAGATAGGGAAATTATTCTCGGTAATCCCAATGAGCCCAGCATAAGCAAAAGGGAGGCAGAAGAGCCAATATCAAAAATCATACATGAAGGGGAGACTTCAGTGGCTTTTGCTGGAAGTGAAGATGGAAGGGATCAGGCCCGGCGTGATAGCATAATGGTTAAGGTGTCCTCGCCTTGAATGCGCCAGGATCCCATATAGTGACCGGTTCTGCTTCCAGCAGCTCCACTTCCCATCCAGCTCCCTGCTTGTGGCCTGGGAAAGCAGTCAAGGACAGCCCAAAGCCTTGGGACCCTGCACCCAGTGGGAGACCTGGAAGAGGATGCTGGCTCCTGGCTTTGGATCAGCTCAGCTCCGGCCATTGTGGCAAATTGGGGAGTGAATCAACGAATGGAAGATCTTTTCTGTCTCTCCTCCTCTTTGTACATCTGCCTCCCCAATAAAATAAACAAATCTTTAAAAAAATAAAGATGAAAGGGATCACAACCTAAGAAATACAGGTGACTTTTAGAATCTGGAGAATTCAAGAAAATACATTTTCCCTGGGAGTCTTTCATATGATGGTGGCCCTCCCTTTATTTAATCCAGTCAGCCTCAGGCAAAATTTCAGACCGCCAGAAATGTAAAATAAATTATTTTGTTTTGTTTTATTTTAAGGCACTGAGTTTGTGGCAGCTAATTATAGCAGCAATAGGGAGCTAATTGCTACTTTAATTTTACTTGCAATGATCTTATTTAGTGTGCATCTTATTAAGCTCCAATGCAAATCTGTGGGAGAATTTCTTTACGTATCATTCACATATCTTTGTGTCCTACTCTTACACTACAGAATTATTTTGAGTACCTTTGAGTCTTCAAATTTCTTTTGAAAAAAAAAATCCATTTATTAAAGAAAAAAAATATGTATCCATTGAATTTGCATCTACTTCCACTCAGTGATAATAATGCCTTTAATTGCTTTTGAATTCTTTGGCAGAAAAAAACAGCTATAGGACTCAGTCATTAAAAGAAATTTTTGAGGAAAGAAAGGATAAAATTTGGTAAACTTGTCAGATATCAACAGAACACACTGAGGCCTGTGGAACTTGACTGGCCACAGCTTGCTTCCCACCCTCTTTTAAATTGGCTGCGTACTTATATTTTAGGGTGCATTTACAAAAATGGGAATACACTCAAGTTAAAATGCCTTGGAGGGGACAATCAACTGAACCCAGAATAAGTCACCATTATTCTTAGAATTCCACACTTACATCACCCCTGTATGTCATTAATGTCATAATAAGAACTCTATTCCTTTTTTCTTAGCTGTTTTCCAGCCTAGTTTAAGGGAGGCTATATCTGTTTCAGACACTCTAAGCATCTGGATTCTATTATCAGCCTTAATAAAATCAATTCTAGCTCACCATCACAACCTGTTATCTATATATACTTAAATATGGCCATATTCACTTTTCAAAAATCAGTGCCCATAACCTCACTTATCTTTAATTGCTCACAGCCAGTCATTATTTGTTGGCCAGATGAAGGTGATCTCTGTAACGTCTGGTGTTATTCTCTTTCAGGAAACAGATGCATTTACATTTCGCAAATTTGTAATTGTGTATTTTAAAGCTGTAGCTTCCATGAAATGTCAGTGACATTCCTTGCAAACTAGAAAATGTTGTAACAGGTTTGTGTGAGCACAGCTCAAGAATCGGAGGAACTTGTCAATGTCAAGTTTCTCGCTCAGAAGGAAGCATGGCTTTGTTGATATCTGAGGTGGCAGACATGACAAGGCATCCACGTTCCAGGATGCCATCCGAGGCAGGCTTCTGGGGAGGAAACAAGGCTGGCGGGGAGCTTCTGTCATCTACAGAAACCGGGTTGTGTTCTGAACTTCTTGTTCTAGTTTCTAAGGAAAAATAGCTTATGCTGACAAGCAGATCCTCACTCTAAGTACCGTCTTACTCTCAACAATGTTCATTCAGATGATTCTATTTATATAGGTGGCTTTCATGTTTGTCTTCTATTTTTTTCTTGAGCTTTTATCCTGGAGGAAGGGGAATATGTTCCTAATCCAGAAACACTGAGAAAGTATTTGTAACTATACATATTTGTTTACTTAATCTCAGGATTCATGAGTCTAATCTAGAGCAATTTGGTGGTTTACATGGTAATTTTTTTATGAGGTGTGACTTTTATTGTTTGGCAGTGTAAATTCAGCCTCTTGAAATCTTGCATAGTTGGTGGGTTGGTATATTCATCTGGTGCAGCTGTTCCATATACTGTAAAGGTTAATATAAATAAATAGTTTTAAAAAATTTTTCTCAATGCTATTTTTATTACAAATTTTCATTCTGAATAATGTTGATGTCATGGACTCATGTGCCTTTCAGATTTTTCTATATGGCTTTCATATCTATATTTTAGTTTAAAGTAGTATACTAAGAATCTGTGGGGCTTTTCACAATCTTTATGTCTTACTTTATACCAATCTAGTAGGAGTAACTTGTAAAAAAAATACCAGTTCCTGGGCTCCTCAATGCAAATTCGTATTCGCTCAGTCTAAAATGTAGCCTTACAGTTTCTGTCTTAAAACTACCTAGATGATTCTTCTGAACAGGTAAACTTCCTCAAGATCACACTTTATAAGGGTTATAGTTGTTTCTGTTGTTTGATGAAAATTGTAGGCAGAAGTAAGTAACTTTCTGTATAATTTTATAAATTACTTTTAAATATCCTTTTATCTCACGGAAAACATGAGACTCAGTTTTAAATGTTAGTAGTGTACAACTGTTTAGTCACATATATACATTTGTGTACACACACACAATTTTCAAGATTACAGGCAAAAAAGAATCTGCTGTTCTAGCCTTGGCTAATGTAACTTGATGTATGTGTATTTTAGGATAAAAGTGAAAATTTCTTTTTTCCTGTATATTTGCTGAATTCTGGCTTTTTTGCTGTCGTGAACTATAAATGACCATAGCATTTGCTGAGTATGGATTGTTTAATAACTACTATTTCCTGAAGTTTATTATTTTTGTTATCAAATCAGACATAATTCTATGAACAATTTGTGTTTTTTTAAGCGAATGAATCAGTTCATATGTTTTCCTCTGGTTTTATATTGTAAGTAATGACTTCCAAAACACATGTTAGCTTTTCCAGTTGCCATGAGCTTAATATGACTGTGACACAAAGAAGTGTCAGCTGGTGAGCTTTTCTTCAAGTTATGAAGACCACAGCTGGCTTCTTATTTTTGTCCATTCTAAAGATACTGTGGCTAGCCTAATTTGTATGGGCCCACTGGATCGTGTCTAATTGAGTTAATGAAGCTCTTCTGTAACAAGAACCCTCCAAAGGAAAATAAAAACACAGAATGAAATTTTAGAATGCAAATTATCCTAGCTTTGCTGGCTTTTCCTCTCATGGGTGGAAGTCACAAAATAAAAGAAAATGCTTGAATTAAAGTCAATTACACCACATAGTCAAAGATTAGGTTTACCTAAAATTGTCACTGGGGAGCCACATGTATGTTGGAGGAAAGTATTCCAATTGCTGTTAGGTGGTTGATGGCTCTTGACCCTGCTTGGAATGCAAAGAGGTTGTATTTATTGCTTGATTCTAGTGACCAGGTTTTTCAACTATCTGTCGACATCTTTGAGAATTTATGGTTTTCATCTCTTCAGTGGAAGCATACTGAAAAATTATTGTTTACCACAGTGGAGATTTGCATTTACAAATCATTATTTAACTGTCCCATTGTGCTAAGTAATCTGGTCCTTTCTTGCAGCACATATTTCATGTTTCCTGGGTAAGGCCACATGAAGCTTCCCAGTGCTGTTGCACTCAAGCTATTTCAGAGCTAAGTGTATCTTTATTTTCCTTTTGGGATATTAGAGAAACCACAATCTACTAAACCTAGTTTTATTTTCCCCCTCTCTTAGTTCCCCCATAAATTTGTATATGGTCAGGAAATTTTAAGAAAGTTTATATTAGAATGGCGATATTTTACACTTTACTCAATTTATTTTTTAATTGTGTATTTTTAATTATACCATATGTTTAAGCACAACAGCAACAAAATGCAGTGTAAGTTTATTCGTTTTAAACATTGTTTTAAATTTTGATTTTTATGGTTCAATTCCATAGGGTCTGAGGTTTACCTACCCCTTCCCCAAATTTCCACTCCCTGACTGATTTTCTCCATTTTACTACAGTAGTATATCCTTCATAAGCAGTCATATGTCCATCATCTGTTATTTAAGTATATCCTTACATTTCTGGGACAGACAATGGCACATGGTACTGCATCCTATTGTCAACATATATCCATCAATTTCACTGGGAGTCCATCTTTGACTTGGAAATAGCGATGTATACTGCATTATGTCTTCACATCTGGATATGATAGTCTCTATTACATGGTTATTATGCATCCCCTTAAGTGAGAAGCCACGAAACAAAGTCAACAAAAGGCATGAAGTTGGTCCTAGGAAAGGCTACTGAAATTACAAAAAGCCTCACATTACTACAGAGTCTACTGATGTGTATATTATGTAAAGATAAACAGTATTAATAAAGACTAGAACAGAAATATAACTGTTCAAAGAAGATTTCATAATATGCAGCTGACCCTGTGTAGAATTTAAAAAAAAAAATTTATAGGTTGTCAAATAACCCAAAGTAAAAAAAGAAAAGGTTATGGTCATTTTTTTTTTTTTATTTTCCATGGGCTGCTATTTTGCCAGATAAATGGGGAGCTCATACTATTGACCTCTTTGACTTTGATGTCTGTGACTTTCTATTTTAAAATATTGTATTAACAAAAACTGTTGAATTATGTATTGGGTCCAGCAATAGCATCAGCAAAGGTATATGAAGCAATTTAAGCCAAGGTAAAGACTGGCTAGGTGAGGGAGGTAGCTGTTTGCCAGGAATAGAAGTAGAGATAGGGATTTGTTCCTTGTTTAGTTGCCTAGGCAGACAGAAAGCAAGCAATTTTATGTCTTGGGAATCCCCAGTGTTTGAGTGCTTGAGTCAAGAGTTCATCAAAACAGCTTGCTAAAATTTCTGGTAATTTCTTTTGATTATTTTGGTCTCAGTCTAGAGAAAGTGAGATAAACAAAACAACAGAGACTGCCAATTCAGGACTCGACTAGGAAATGTGTAGTTCACATTGGGGTCTGAAAGTGAAGAAAGGAGTAATCAGAGTCTTAGGGAGACTGTGTGAAGAACCATCAATGCTGTCTCCATAATCTATTTCCTCATAACTTGTAGAATATTGCAAATGGCTGTTTTTAATCATAAAGATGTAATTTCTTTACAAATTCAGTCGTTTAAGATGAAGTGAAAATTCTGTTTTCCCGATGAGAAACCCACTGCAGAGGGTGAGGTGTGGAGTTAGGAGAGAGCTACCTCTATCACCGGTTTTTGTTATTGAAGATGGGGTGCAGTCCATGGGTATGTTGAAGATGATGATAACGTATACAGAGTACTCAGAAGAGACTGGCATATTGCAAGCATATTTTTCAGTGCAATTCAATTTTTAAATACTAAAATTTTGTTTAATGCCAAAAAGTTCTGTGGCCAAAGGTTTTAAAACTTTACCCAAGCAACTAAAGACCATTGTGAATTGCCCTATCCACATATGCAGTGGGGGTCATGTTTCAGGATATCAGATACATGCCTATTATTATGACTCAAAGAAAATGAATTTGGCAGATAGCTTTTCTTCATACTTAGGTGTTAATATCTGAGACATTCTACAGAGAAAATCTCTACGTGGCTTAAAAGAAGAAAATATTGTGACCACATTTAGTGTAGATCAATGATTACACCTAGCTAGATGCACTTGAGCAAGGAACTGACTCAAAACACCAAGGCTTGTTTCCCGGGAATTCTCAGAATTCATTGTTCTTTTCATAAAGGTACATGGAAAAATCCTCATTACTTTTATCATCTCCTTGTTTTTGCTTTTGTCTCCTTTTGTAAATCACCAGTTATTAAAAAAAAAAAACTCAGTGTATTTTAGAAATACGTCAGGCTCATGTGTTGTGATTGCTTTTGAAAATGTGGTAATAGAATTATGTTTGAGTTCCCAAATAACTGATTGCTCCATGCTATAAAAAATAGTATGATGTTAAGTTTGCAGACAGCTTTTTAGCAAACTCTAGTAAAGGATTTGGCTCTTTCTGTGCAATAATTGGAATGGGGGAGAAGCAATGTAGATAAGATCTCTGAAGATTCACCTTGGCCAGTGGGAGAAGAACCATTTAGCCAGCTCTTGGCTGCTGGAGCTGCACCACACAGTCTCCCCTCCATGAACACTGTTTACCCAGTAGTGCCAGACATCCCACGTTTCTCCCTGTATGTATTCCACATCATGTATCTGCTACATAATTTCTGGTTTCCCTTTTCCCCACTTGCTAAATCTTTCTCACCCAGCATAATCTAACTCTGCGAGGGTTTTCTCTGTTTTCTTAGCACAAATCTGAGAAATAACTCCTCTTTGATCCAATAACACCTCTGCTTTACAGTACAGTGCTTTGATTCTCAAACTCTGTATATGATTTTTGTTTCTCTAGAATGCAAGTTATTTTATGGAAGGGACTATGTCTGTCTTGTTCTTTTATTGCTCACGGCTTATTAAAGTGCTTGACATGTGCAGGTGATCAATAAATGCCCGTTTGAATGAATGAACGTGATGTGGATATCTACCTTGTGCTGCTAAGCACGGTGCCTGAGCCTAAAGCTCCAAAACTAATAAGGAAACATGTTTACCAGAAATCCACTTTTGAAATTCCATTTATGTTCCTTTTGTTGTGTCTTTTCTAAAAAAGCATTTTTACTGAGTTTCTGTTGTATAGAAAGCAAAGTGTAGGCATAAGATCTAAGTTGAATAAAAGCTTGCATATAGTAGAGAATAAGCAAAGGAAAAGAGCAAATGGACTATTAGTGAATAACTTAAGTTAGGCAGAGCTTTCACATACAAAAGAAAATTGAAAAAAATCTATTTTTATAAGTTTTACAAAGTACTCTTAAAACATTATTATAATTATCCTTGTTTTATAATTATTAATTTAGTCCAGTTTTGAAGTTATTTCTCTCACAAATCTGGAAAGTGTAAACTCTAGATTGTGTACATCCAAACTGATCTCTTTTGAATGAAAATTCAAATCTTATGAAAACATTCTCATATCCTGTATCGTGCCAGTACGTCATATTGTATTACGGCCTAGATTTTGGTTAACTTTCCCTCTTTTGAATCCATAAAAACTCTATTTCAACATCTAGGCTCTTTACATCTTGTATACAATGTTTTGACCTTAGGCATACGTGTTCGTATTTTTCATTATATAACTATGATAAAACTGTTATACCTTCTTCAAATCTCTGAAAATATAGAAGAAACCACAGCTCCAAATTTGTGTTGTCTTGAACAGTATAACCTCTTGAAGAGCTTTTGAGAAAGAGGTGAAATTCCCACTTTAAAAATGAATCAGTTCTTCATTTTCACAAGTGAAATCACGTATGATCTGAATCCTCTCAAGTAACCAAAATTTTCAAAGAAGAAAATATAATTATGCTCTTCATTGTTTTGAATAGTTTAACCCATTTTGCAGCATCACCTTCATCATTTGAATTTCCCAACCAAAATTGGTAGAATGGTTCATTCTAATTCAGTGGAAGCTCTTAATAGCAGTCTTCCTTCTTCTTTCTTCCAAAAGCTTATATTGTTCAACTTCTGAATACTGTATCAGTGCTGAATATACAGATGTGGAAAAAGAATGTCATTGGTGCCATAAAACAACTCTGAAGTTTTTCTGTGTCAAATTTAAGAAATCTGCAAGTTGAGTCTGTGATGGAAGTATGACTTACTAGTAAGGAAGAAGGTGATGCTTGAAATGAATGGATTTTTAAAGTGCATTTCAATGACTAACTTAATGTACTTTGAAAGTCTAACTTTCATACTTTGGAATGAAATGTTAGTAACGATGAATTACGTGGAAATGCTTTTATTCACCAAGTAAGCTCTGAAATCCGTGAATAGATCTTCAAAATTACATACAAAATAACATACAGGGATTTTTAAAAAATATGTATTTGAAAGAGTTACAAACAAGGAGAGGGGTAGAGACAGGAAGAGAGAGCAAGAGTTCTTCCATCCCCTGGTTTACTCTAGGCAGGGTCTCCATCCATTGCTGAGCCAGGCTGAATCCATAAGATTCATCTAGCTCTGGAACATGGATTGCAGTGGCCCAAACATTTGGACTTCCCTTGCAGCTTTTTCTTTTAATTTTTTAAAGATTTATTTATTGATTTATTTTTATTACAAAGTCAGATATACAGGGAGGAGGAGAGACAGAGAGGAAGATCTTCCATCCAATGGCTCGCTCCCCAAGTGACCAAAACCACCAGTGCTGTGCCAGTCCGAAGCCAGGAGCCAGGAACTTTTTCCAGGTCTCCCACATGGGTGCAGGGTCCCAAGGCTTTGGGCTGTCCTCGACTGCTTTCCCAGGCCACAAACAGGGAGCTGGATGGGAAGTGGAGCTGCCAGGATTAGAAGCAGTGCCCATATGGGATCCTGGTACGTTCAAGGTGAGGACTTTAGCTGCTAAACCACGCTGCCGGGCCCCCTTGCAGCTTTTTTTTTTAGGCCACAAACAGGGAGCTGGATTAGAAGTGAAGTAGCCAGGAAATAAACAGGTGCTCGTATGTGATGTTGGCATTGCAGGCCATGGCTTTAATTTCTATGCCACAATGCTGGCTCCAAAATTAGACCATTTCATGCTAACATAAATTTATTCTTTTATTCCATATGCAATAAACTTTTGTGAAATACTCTTGTTACTAATGCTTCCAGAGTAAATACAGGATGTGGCCAGACTCCGAGATGCTAGGGGAGGCTTTTAATGAAGATAACCCTAAAGCATTGAAGAATTTTGGAATTTTTCAGGAAGGAATAAGTTAAAGCATTGTAAGTAGGAGGAATGGCACATCCACCAGAAATCTCTAGCTGAAACAAAGCAATGGATAGCTTGTACGCTGAAGTTGAATTCCTACATACCAAAGAATACAAGAAATGAGGATGGAAAGTTTAGTTAGCCTTTGAACAGGAGATCCTGGGTAAAAACTTGAAGTCTTGAAACATGGCTGCGGTGTGGAAATAGAGTGTATTGGAGAGGATCTGTTTTGAAGTAAAAATATTTAGCAAACGATAAAGATTTAGAATGCTCTCTTGATAATAGATATGAGAGACAGATTGGAAAGTTAATATCAGCATCAACTGAATGTTACCACCACAGAGCAAAGTACCAGCAGCCTTGCTATTGGTTGGTGTGCTGATTTAGTGCAGGTAGTATATTTGGAAATTGGGCCTGCAGAATATTGAGTCTGTTTGTGGAGCTTTTGGTGATGGAGAACAACTGATTTGGGTTATATTACATTTTGCTGTGTTTGTAGAACGAGTAATTTAAGATGCTCAAGAAAGAGATATGAGTATACAAACATGGTTATCATGTTGTCATGTTAGCCTCGCTATGTAACACAAAATTATGTACTTGTGTGTATGTTTGTATATGTGTCTGTAACTTAGATCACCTTATTAACTTATAATAACCTTAAGCAACAGAAATTTTGTTTGTCTGATTTTACAGTATTGCCATTTTCTAACAGTTTAGGACACATTGGGAGAAACACGAAGTTTAATACATTGGCTGTATGATGTAAATCATGATATGATATAAAACAATGATCATTTCTACCTGCAGGTATCAGTGAAACTCTGATTTTGTCTTGAAATTTTTCCTTGAATGGAGGCTTATATCAGTAATTTAGAAAAAGCAAAATAACAGAACTATCATATGTTTATATTTTTATAGTTATCAGAGGTATTGACAAAATTTTTAGTAAGTGTTATAGAATCAAAAATTGCCACAGATATTATATCACAAAAAATGTTCAGAAAAGTATTCACATCAATGTTTAAGAGAAAGGGAAAGCCCTCAATAATATTCCAACACTTCAGGGTTTGGTGTTATAAGGCTAGATTAAACAGTTTGTGCAAACATTTTTTTCAAGCTACATACATACTAAATACCATCTGCTACAACATGTAGGAATTTAAATGCTCTTTGTGATATCTCATTTGTAAATGTAAACTGACCCATCATTTCTCTGTTTGAGCAGAGCTGACTCTAGAGCTCAGCCCTAAAAGGCACTGTGCCTTGCTAGTCTTTGCATCTTTAATGTCCTGAATAGTGTTTGGTGACACATGATAGATATTTAAGAAAGCTAGTTAATACATTTTCAACTTAGAATCTGTACAACTATTTAAAACTTAAACTTACTTTGAAAAAGAAAGATTAAAAACCTGAGCAGTTTTCTAAATCATTCTTGAGGCAAAAGTGAATGTACTAGTTTTTCAGACCTTTTGTTGGAAAGAATTGTTGATTAAAGCATGCCAGTTTTTGCAGAATAAACTTGTGTGTCTCTTCTGCAGTTGTCGTTTGACAGAGATATCCGTGCAGACTGACATTATCTTCTGGTAAAAGCTGATAGAGGGAGGGAAGAGGACCTTGTAGCAAGGCTTTGCTTATTAGCCTGTAATTTAGTTAGAAGGCTTGAGAAAGAATGCAGCAGACAAAAAGACTCCATGTTGACAGTGCTGCAAGGAATGAATTTACTATATACATGGCATTAAATCACTGATTCTTCTCTGAAAATTTATGATAAGGTAATAGAAAATGAGAAATTGCAAGTATTTCAAAAACTTAAATATGTTGGTTCAGAGAACTGACTTCATTGTAGGTCCTGCCTTAATTGTATAAAATGATATCGTTTTCATCTTCTCCCCCATAAGCCCATGTAATTAGTTATTACCAGGAAAACCTAAAATTTTCTTGGTAAGAAGACATCTACTATAAGCACATCTTTAAAAACCTCATCCATTAAGTTCAAAGTCAGAAACCGTCTACTTGTTTACAGTATGAATTACTGAAGAGGCGGTCTCAGGGTGCAGTGACAGTTCTATAACCCTCATGATGTGATCCGATCTGTCTGCTTCACTTTAATTAGATGAATGACCAGAATAGCTCCATGGTTTTTGTCACAAAATTGGATTAACTTCTTTTTAATTCTCTATATAGTTTACTAGTTAATATAAACTTCATCTCCAATTCACATAATTCTTTCTGAAATTTCTTTTCAAATGTATGCCTACACATGAATCTCGGCATATCCATTCATTTGATATGTTTTCTTGGAGTTCAACAGTGAGTCATTTGAATGAGATTGACAATTAATTGAGCAATTAATTGGGTTTTAATAGCTCTGAGAAAGGAATAAAAGTCTGGCTGAAGATTGATATTGTGTTTCACCAAATGGAGAAAAATGGAGAGAACTCACAGGAAATTGAGCCTGGAGCTCTCTAAGTAATAACAACATGCACAAAAAGTTCAAGAAAACTATTTCTGTGGTGAGATATTATCCTACATTTTGCTGTATAAAACACCGAATAAACACAATGTTCCCTGTGTTTTTAAGCTAAAGAGATTATAATGGCTTAATGAGCATTTTAATACTTAATGGATTTTGCTGTTGAGTTCCGCATTCCTTTATTTAATACTGCTGTTATAATTTATAGGGCCTTCCAAATGTTGCCCTTATAAGTTTCAAAGTTTAGATATTTCCATTGGAGCACAATCTTGGCAACAGCTGTTACAATGGGTAATGTCAAAATGGAATAAACATTTAAATGATCCTTCTTGGAATGTGATGGTCTTCTTCCTGACAATGCCTTCTAGTATTCATTGCAGCTTATAATCAATTCTTATCAGAGATAGTGATAATACTTATTAAGGTTTAGTGATAATCATGATTTTGGTGATTTTAAGAAAGAGCTACTGTATTTTTCTGGCATTTTTAGGAGAATTGGGATCGACTATAATAATACTAATAAAAAATAAGTAAATGGTATATCATATTATGTGGGATATCAAAAAATATTAATGCTTCCATCAATTGTATGACAGAATCTGAAGCATGCGCAGACTGTGACATAGGGGTTTTGTATTGAGGAATGGGGAACATCGCGGAAGCTGCCGTTATTGCCAAGGGTCTGATAAGTTAGCGTGGACAATTACTATTATCACATTCAACCCTAAATGAAAGTTAAAATAGTCATCATAGAAACTTCTAATTCTTGCCGATTTCTCACACACACAGATGTTGTAAAGTTATTCTAGATTTTAAAATAAAAGATAATGCTCTTAACTATAGTTCAGCCAGACTATTGAACAGGAGCCAACATTTTCTGCAGAAATTGAAAATGCATAATTAGTAACAGTGGTCAGCAAATTTTCCCACTAATGGTTTTTACTCAAGTGGTGAAATTGTGTCACATATTTTAAGAAACAAAAAGGCCTTTAATTTTTTTTTTTTACCGTTTTTTCATACTATAGATAGAGGAAGGGGAGAAGGTATATTTATGAAAATTAGAGATACGGGTAATAGTAAATTATTAACTCCATTTTGGCTTTATTTTAAACCAAAATATATTTTGGCTTTAATCCAGTTCTAATATTAGTAAGATAGATCTGGCTGATTGTGGAACCAAGGTGAACTAACTGTGACGAGGGCCGGAGATGACTTAGGGTCTCCCTCATCCTGCAGCTGCCCAGACACTGAGCTTTCTTCCATTGAAATAGTTTGGTGTTACTGGGTTATTTCTAGGTTTGGGGGGGCATATTAAATAATAGAAACTATGCATATGTTAAATACACTTTCTTATTCATTTATAGTGTATAGTTCTATAGGCTCAAGTTTTTAAAAATTTTTTATTTCTTAAGATTAATTAAGTTAAATGAAGAAAAAATCAAAAGGAGCTCAAAATGATTAGTACATAGTTAATGATTCAATGTAAATTGGCCCGTGATTAAAAATCCTGCATTGGTAAAGGGAAAAAAAGCAAAAGGTGAAGAAAATATTAAACAGGGGCCAGTACTGTGGTGCAGTAGGTTACAGCTTCACCTGTGGAGTTAGCATCCCATATGGGCTGTGGTTGGTGTCCCGGCTTCCCCACTTCCGCTATAGCACTGTGCTTCTGAACAGGAAAAGCAGTGCAGAATGGCTCAAATCCACTGGCTCCTGCATCCATATGAGAGGTCTGGAAGAAGCTCCTGGCGTTGAATGTTCAGCTCCATCCATGATGGCCATTTTAAGAGCTCGAGCTCTCTCTCAATCTCTAACTTTGCCTTTCAAATGAAAGTAATAAAAGTAAAACTTTAAACAAATAATCTAGAATATTTTATAAGAAAATATTGTAAGTAGTATAAGACAAGGCAGTCTTGCGGCACAGGGTGGAAGCATCAGTGAGAAACCGGTATTCCAGGCAGTTTATGTGGAGCTGTTAAACTTCACAGTCTCCTTACACATGCCTGGGAAAAGCAGCAGAAGGTACCAAAATGTCTGGCTTCCTTTTACCCATGTAATAGACCTGAGTGAAGCCCCTGGCTCCTGGATTCTTTTTTAAAGATTCATTTTATTTATTTGCAAGTCAGTTACAGACACGGAGAGAGAGATTTTTCCACCCACTGAATCATTACTCAAATGGCCAGAAAGCCAGACCAAAGCCAGGGAGCCAGAGCTTCCTGGTCTCCCATACAGGTGCAAGGGCCAAGAATTTGGGCCTTAATACATTGCATCCCAGTGACGTTACTAGGGATTTGAAGTAGAGAAGTAGAGAAGCAGAACTCCAACAGGTGCCCATATGGATGGTGGCGTTGCAGGCTGTAGCTTTATCTGGGTCACCTCTGCTGGCCCCTGTCTCTGCTTTACATTGCCATGCTAAAAAAAAAAAAAATGTGGTCCTCACAAAGTTCTGAACTGCCCTGTGAGCTTAGGTTGAAAAGTCTGCCTCACTAAATTGCCAAGAGCTACATCCCTGTATCATAAATCTGAGAGCTTAGGTTGAGAGAGTATCATAGAAGGCATTGGGAGGGTTTGATGTTGCTTTTTCTTAGGTGACATAGCCATGCAGACTGTCTTCTGACTTTGCATTTTACAAAGAACCTAAAGCAGAAACGTCGAAGTTTTGATCATATTCACGCTGATTCAAGTGGCAAACTTGAGTTTCTTAGTTTCATCTGCAGCAGTTGCCTTTTTTTATTATTTATTTTTATTGCAAAATCAGATATATAGAGAGAGACAGAGAGAAATATCTTCCATCCAATGATTCACTCTCCAAGTGACCACAACAACCAGTGTTGCGCTGATCCGAAGCCAGGAGCCAAGAGCTCTTCTGGGTATCCAATGTGGGTGCAGGGTCCCAAGAGTTTGGGCCATCCTTGACTGCTTTCCCAGGCCACAAGCAAGGAGCTGCATGGGAAGCGGGGCTACTGGAATTGAAACCAGTGCCCATATGAGATCCTGGCGCATTCAAGGAGAGGACGTTGGCCACATGGCCAATGGCGCTGGGCCCCAGCAGTTACCTTTTATACTTAGTGAACAAGTCCCTTCTATTTGTATGAGTTTAAACTGATGTGAATAACATTTCTTGCATCACAGTGTGGAACTTCAGATTTGCTAAATTTTAACTTGAATCTCTATATTGTCACTGTATACTTTTACAGTTTCCATCAAAATTGATTCTTTCAGTTTTATTTCTTCCTCTCACATATAATCAGCTTGAAAGACACCATGACCAAAATTATGATGAGAAACTTTCTTCTTTTGATGTTGTGGATGAGTTTTAGTTAAACACTGGTAGACTTTTGCCGGAGTATGCTCTTGGAGATAATGGACAATTTCCACACCTTCTAGAAACAGTTTATTCCTACAGTTTCACAGAGGTGAAGGTTCTCCTCAAGGAAGGAGCTCCATTTGTTGCTATGAATTCTTATGGCAGTATGAACCAAAAAACAAAGTAACAGTTATTCACTAAATAGTTTTTTTTTCTAAATCAGGGGAAAAGATATTTTTAGGAAAAATTCCAGATTAACTTGGGTTGATTTTTCTCCTGAAATAATACTATTTCTCCTCTTAGCAATGTTTGTGAGGTGAACTATTGATCTGCAAATTGCTTAACTCTGCAAAATGTTTGTCTCCATTTCTTCATTCACAGATATTTTAGGTCTTCTTGGATTATTTTCTTGATGTGGCAATGTCAGTGTTTAGAATTATGAGTTGTCTTTTTGTGGATTTTGCGGGGGGGTTGTTTTCTGATTTTTTTTTTTAGGTCACCATTGAAATGCCTGAGAGTTAATGTTAGCAGAATGTAATTGTTAACTGTAAAGCTTTGTCTTTTATTGAACTCTGTTAGCTCTGCCTCTTGGGAGACACCTGGATGGAGTTTGAGTGAATGGTAGACAATGTGAGAGTCAGAAAGCCTGAAAAGAGAATTTTACTAGTGATGAGAAACAATAACTTGTTCAACCCTATAGTGATAAATGCTGAATGAGTAAACATCGATCGATGGTGTGTGCCATGGAGACGTGTGAGCTGGAGCACTTTGCCCATACCCGTGGGCACGCTGTGCAGCCGTGGGAGAGTTCAGTGCTTTTATGTGTTTGCCTGTGGAAATCATTTCACTTCTGAAATGCTTCAGGAGTGTTTAAGTGTAATGGACTTCATACTGCCTGCCTCGTCTGTACCCTGTAGAGCACGCTCAGCCCATTCAGCGTTAGCTCCATTTTATCTAGCTCTTTATCCATTAATTTTCTCCTGACCTTGGGCATAAAATATATGTGCTTTTTATGCCATGGCGCTCCGTGCAGACAAAGAGGAATAGCATTAGCAATCCATCACCATTATGAATGATACAGCTTAAAACAAACACAGGTCAGAGACAGATATTTTCAGAGCAGATTTGTATTGATTCCATCATAACATTGAGCTAAAAGGAAAAGAACTCTGAGACTATAAATGATGAAGCGAGTTTTGACAAATAGCCACAGCCATGCAAGTTGACTTAAGAGTGTGCCTCACGGGCAGGCATTGGTCAGAAAAGAAAATTTGTTGTTACTATTAAAATCTACCTCCCTGAATTGCATTTATTACCATACTTGACACAGCACCTTTCAGCACAGAAATCTTGTTTCCTCTCGTTCTCTGATTGACTCTTAAAAAGATTTTTACGTTAAAAGAAACAAGAACGTTTATCAGATTCTTAAGCCAATATTCATTTGTTGCAATTTTAAGCTGCCATGTAATGGTAGACAGTGGCTGCTTTGCTTTTAATTTCGTTGTGAGTACATGTTTCTAGGGTTTTTTTTTAGACGTGTGTTTTGTAAAACAGCTTCTTATGGAAGCATAATACATCATGGCTAGTATAGCTGATATCACCATGATTGTTAACAATCTCAAGTCACATACAAAGAGTCTTGCTATGCGATGTGATAGAGTCGCATTGTCAGATTATATGGTCTAAATCCATGCTGCAATCATTGTGATTCTAATGGCCTGCGTCTCAGCTACAGGATCAGTCACCTCCTTGCAAGAAGCTGTGCGAAGCCAAGGGTCCCTTCAGTCTCAGCTACAGCTTCATTAGGCAAATAGTGGTTTCTTCTCTTTAACAGTTCACTTCATTATATATCAAGATTTTTGTCATATCTGAATTAGCAGCACATAGCTAAAGAACAGATGCAGAAAGAAAATGTAGAAGGTATCACGTGCATTTTTGATAATCCTGAAAGGACAAATGCAGAAAACTTTTTTTTTCTAAAAGAAAAGTTGGAAGATAAAGTTCCTTTAACTGACAGTAAACGTGTGCCTTTTAAAATATTGTGTAGATAAATAAATTGTTATTGTGTAATGACTCATAATTTGATTTTTGCAAGTTTCTACTATCTACCACCGTCAGGATTAAGATGGGGAGAATATGTATTTTGTTGCCTACGCATGCATACTGGGAATTAATGTATACAGTGACAATGTCATCCAGGATCTGTTTTTTCAGTGCAGTCCTCAATATGAGTCACTTTGTTGGTAATTATGCTCTGGATTTGGTAATTAGGCTTTCATGATTTCACATATGACAGAATTGCAAGATTTGAGTCATCAACTTACCTTTTAGGGTTGTCTAGCTTTAATGTTGTTGGAAATAAGCTCCGTAATGAAAGCTAGAAGAGCCCTTTACTAGCACATTGAGGACTTGTTTCCGGTACGGATTCCACAATCAAGTGCAAAGGAGGCATTCTCTTTGCTACAAACTTTAGCATGTCACCAGATCATTTCCTCCTCTCCTCTCTCTATTCCTTTCTTCTCTCGTTCTCCCATGTCTCTCGGTATACAGTGTGAGGTGAACATGATAAACACTACACTACAGAAACCCCGTTTGCCTCTCGGTATATAGTGACTCATACCCAAGCTTGTGATGGAAGTAAGTACATAAAAGCATGGATTGGAGGGCGGCACTTGTGGCTGACTGCACTGGCGCAGGTGTGCAGTGGGACTGCAAAGAGGTAGATTGGGTTTGACTCCAGCCCCCGCAGGTACTCGTGAGGCCCAATTTGGGTGTAGGACTGGCCAGACTAGGTCTTAACTCATGCTGAACTACGTGAAAGCTATATCTGGGTATGGACGTGTATCCCTGGGCTGCAACAAACAATAGCAAGAACCAGAATGGGTGTGGCCAGTTCAAGAAGGCTGCTGTTCTTGTCAGTACAGGAGATGGACAAAGTCAGCCTGGGCCAATTGCCCACTGGTATGCATGAAAACTGCCACTGGGAAGAGACTCGATGGAGGAGCTTGGGAGACTCCTCTATTGGGATGCAGTTCCTGTAGGTAAGCGCAAGTAGCAAGGCAAGGAACAACCCAGACCATGCCAGGTTACAGTATCCTCTAGCATACATGTGGGTCAGGTCAGGGGACAGACCAGTCTGGGCCAGTTCACATAACAACCATTGACAGAACAGAGAAACAGGGCAGAGGGCAGGAAGAGCCATATCAGGCCGCAACACCAGCGAGTTCACATTAGTACCAGAACAGCAATCAGGCTGGGCTGGGATATGCTGTAGCATCCACAAACAGCAGCTAGAACAGGGGATAGACTAGACTTGGCCAGGCTGTGCAATAAGATTGTGGACACTCAGGTGCGGTGAGTCATGCCAGCCTGGGCCGAGCAGGAGCTGGGTATGGGAGTCCCAGGGACGGGGTATCTGACAGGGCTCAGGTAGCTTGGCTCGGGTCCTGTGACTGATCTGAGCAGTAGGGTTGGGTTCCTAAGCACTAGGTACAGAGCAACTGGTAGGGTTTGGGTCCTTTGGCCCAGAGCCTGGAGCCTGCCTTCTAGGTGGGTGTTGGTTTCAGTGGCAGAGAGCCCAGCATCCTATTGTCAGTTGCATTGGGAGTCCACCTTTGCTTTGGAAGTACTGGTGCATGCTACATTATGTCTTCACCTTAGTCTTTATTTTTTTTTAAAGATTTATTTTCAGAGAGGAAGATCTTCCGTCCGATGATTCACTCCCCAAGTGAGCGCAACGGCCGATACTATGCCTATCCAAAGCCAGGAGCCTCTTCCGGGTCTTCCACACGGGTGCAGGGTTCCAAAGCCTTGGGCCGTCCTTGACTGCTTTCCCAGGCCACAGGCAGGGAGCTGGAAGGGAAGCAGGGGCTGCCGGGATAGAACCAGCGCCCATATGGGATCCCAGGCGTGCAAGGCGAGGACCTTAACCACTTGCGCCACCGTGCTGGGCCCCACCTTAGTCTTTATTACACAGTTGTGGAATATTGTGACTGCTCAAATTAGGTTGATAAAAAAGAATGAAAAAAAAAGCACATGGGAAACTGTTTTTCTTGTAAATTTTTATTTTTTTGAAAATAAATGACTACCTGATGAAGGAAACCAGGAAGGGCATGAGAGGTTATATAATTGAAGGGCTTATAAATTTTTTGAATTTTCTGAGATCTTCTTAAAGAGAAAGCTGTTTTGAGAAAAAGGTAGGTAAAAATCATGCCCCGTGTGCCTGTACATAACAGGAGGTCGACAGGTCTTTTCATTTTACAGTTGCTCTCTCCAGACCCCATAATTTAAACTAGATTGGAGGGTAGCTACCTGCTTAGCTTGATTTGCTTTCCCAGGTGTTATTCCTGCTACTTGCAATTGCAATTGTCTGTCCTTTTCTTATAAGTTTTAGTGCTTGCTTAGATAGCAGTCCTTGGGATAGGAAGAAGTATCCGATGCCAGCTTGCCAGTACAGGATACTTAAAGTGTTTCACCTAATTGAGTTAAAATTTACTTTCCACTGTTGAAGAAACATGTTTTGGTCTGCAAGGTGAGGACTCTGGTATAAAAAAGGAAGGTTCTAGTTGAAGTGGTAAAATACTACCAACAAACCTAACGATTGTGGTTAGGAGCATGTATTATTATTTAGCGTAAACTTGAGAAGCATATTTCCATGATAGAAATGGTGCCAGTGTTTATACTGCTGCTTTTCAAGTTTTAGATTTGTGCTAATGACTACACAAAAGCTCAAGGAAATAGCTGAGTATTATCATATGAGTATTAGCAACAACTATAATTCAAATGATCATTTCTGAAATCTATTGAAAATAAAGCCCCTTAATGCTTCCAAAAGAAAGTATTTGGGGCTGGTGCCATCAGGCTAATCCTCAGCATGCAACGCTGGCATCCTGTATGAGTGCTGGTTCGTGTTGCAGCTGCTCCACATCCAGTCCAGCTGCCTGCTTATGAACCGCAAGGCAACAGAGGATGGCTCAGATCCTTGGGCCCCATGTGCCTCTCTGAAACACCTGAAGGCACCTGGCTGCGGATGAGCTCAGCTCCAGTCATTGTGGCCATTTGGGAAATGAATCAGTGAATGTAATATCAGTGAATATAAGAGAATGTTTGAAGAGAATTCAGGTTGATTTGGTGGATTGTTTTCAGTTCACTTTTGCTTCAAAATTTAGTGAAGTTAATATAAGATGTGATAGTGACACAGGAAATCGAATCTAGGACACCAAAGAACTCTCCTTTCACTCAGGCTGAGATTCTGTCTGTTCCCTTAGGTGCAGTCTACAAAAGGATAGTAACCTGCTCTTCAAAACCCTGTGGTTAAGAATCTGTAACATCGGGCCCGGCGCGGTGGCGCAAGTGGTTAAAGGTCCTCGCCTTGCACGCCCGGGATCCCATATGGGCGCCGGTTCTAATCCCGACAGCCCCGCTTCCCTTCCAGCTCCCTGCTTGTGGCCCGGGAGAGCAGTCGAGGACAGCCCAAGGCTTTGGGAACCTGCACCCGCGTGGGAGACCCGGAAGAGGCTCCTGGCTTCGGATCGGCATAGTATCGGCCCGTTGCGCTCACTTGGGGAGTGAATCATCGGACGGAAGATCTTCCTCTCTGTCTCTCCTCTCTGTACATCCGCCTTTCCAATGAAAAAATAATAAAAATAAATCTTTAAAAAAAAAAAAAGAATCTGTAACATCGGTGAGTTACAGGAATTCAGGGTTCCAGAGAAGTGAAGGACAAGTCCTTGCTGGTGCTAAGTACTGTGCAAGGTGCTACAGTCTTGCTTTGAAGTCCCTGTTACAGAGAGGGGTGAAGGAAGCAATTCCCCACAGGAATTCCTCTTCACACGCTCACATTTTTGAGATGTGCACACCAAAATACTCTCCAGGGTGCTGATAAAAGGTTTCACTCCTAATTTAGTGTCTCCACAATACATGGAAGTCTTGCAGATATAGGATTTTACTGACTTAGTATAAAGCCTCTTTAAAATTATTCTTTTTAAATTGCTTCAAATTATTAATACATTGTATTAGTTTGGATATAACAGATTACCTGTGACTGTTAAGGTTCTTGTTAGCAGAATCCATTTTAAAATGTGTTCCACAGTACGTTTTGTTAAATTTCTGTAAACAATGCAGATCTCATTTCTAAATGTTGAATATTCATCAAAAGGGATGTTGTTTATATATTAATTCTCACATGGGATTAATTCCCTCAGTTCTTTATTCACTAATGTCACATTATACAAAAATAAGTGGAGTGCTTATAATGTGAAGACTCATGATGGACCCCGAATCTATGAATAAGTATATAGAAATGAACTGTAATATCATTTATAGGAGACAAAATTGAATTAAGAATAGCTATGATTACTTCTGGCCAGCAAGTGCTAAGATTCAATCATTCAACAGTCAGGCACTGTGGCACAGTGGGATTAAACCACTGCTTAGGACATGTTCATCGCAAAGCAAAATGCCAGTTCAAGTCCTGGATTCTCTGCTTCTGATCCAGCTCCCTGCTAAGGTGCCTTGGAAATAGTGCATGCATAATGACCAAAATACTTGGTTCCTGCCAGGCATGCAGGCAGCCCTGATGGAGTTTTTTGCTCCTGGATTCAGGCTGGCCCAGCCTTGGCTATTACAGCTGTTTGGAGAGTGATTCAGGGGCTAGAAGATTCTTCCTTCCTTCCTTCCTTCCTTCCTTCCTTCCTTCCTTCCTTCCTTCCTTCCTTCCTTCCTTCCTTCCTTCCTTCCTTCTTTTCTTTCTCTCTCTCTCTCTCTCTCTCTCTCTCTCTCTCTCTCTCTCTTTTTCTTTCTCTCTTTGAAAACAGTACCAATTGCTAAGTTATTTTTAAGGTACTCAGTCTTAAAAGGCATAATGTAAAAACAACATGTGCTAAACATACTGAGTTAGAATTCTGATAGAAAACTAATTCATTTGTTTGTAAGTTGTTAAGTAAATGCTGGAGCACTAATGCCTAGCAAAGTGTTGAAGCCAATGTGATGACCTGTGGGAGCTAATGTGATGTAGTCCTGTTGCCAAGGAATGTGAGTAACAGGGAGATAGGCTTTTTCCCCCAAGTTTACTGAAGATCAGATAGATATGAGATGAACTCACGGCATTATGGAACTACATAAGCCCTATACCACTAACTCAGCTGGAAAAATATAGAAGAAAGCTGCTTCTCAGCTCTGCCTAAAAGAACATATGTGCATAGGGCAGGGTAGGATTGTAGACTAATGATGGATAATAGCTGAGGCAAAAAGCATAGAATGAATGGAAATTAAGAACAACCTTAAGCCCTGGATGGCAGTGTGTATCGTTAATTCACCATAAAATCCTTGTGCATTGTCTTGTGATTTTGCTTGTTCTGGCAGATTTTGTTACACTAATGTAAAACATTCTTTACAAACAGATAATAAAATAGTATTCAGTTTAGAAAAGAGAGAAAAATATGCCTAAGGTAAGAAAGACACATTGAAGAAGGTAGAAGGTAGTATTTGAGAAGTGTGTGGATATGGAGTTCATGTACTTGAGATGTGAAACACAGAGCTTGAATGACATGCCAAAGACCTTAAGGTAGGAGTGGTTGCTAAAGCAGGAATGGCAACCAGTGCCCGAATCACCACACTGCACCCAGGCAAATGTGGAGTGTGAAGATTTTCTGTGAACTGCAACATTAATATTTGCAGCTCGTATATATGTCTTGGAATTTCCCAAAAGTTAAAGTGGGTTTATTTCAGAATTCCTTTATCCAAAAATCTACACTCTATAAGGGACTGTTTCTTGAGTTTTTCTTCATTTGATAATCTTCCTGAATACCTGTTATGCTTCATGCTCTGAGTTCAGTGCTGAGAATCCAAAGGGCAACGTGCTCAAAGGAGCCTGGCTGGTGACAGTTACGAGTGATCTACTCAGATACTTCCTTCAAACTGATGTTAAAGGAAGAGGGGCTATCAGGAACTCTCCATTAGGGCTAACCCTGTCCCTGACAAGCTGTTTTGCAGTGAGGGTATTGTTAAAATTGTGGGATTTGATTGTCAGATTTTGGTATATTAGTCTTCAAGTTCAAATAATACAGTTTGGAACATGAGTACAAATAGACCAGTCGTTCTACTTGGAAGCATGGGCAAAAAGGGAAAAAAAAAGAAAAAGAAAAGAAAAAATAAAGAAAGAAAGGCTGTTAGCCTTACAGTGATTCTTTGTGATTCTTTAGCTGGAGAAATACACCAAGAGTTTAGGGCAAGAGTTAGCCACATATAGCCTTCCTCCCAGGTCTGTAACAGTAGTTTAAAAAACTGCCTTGCCAAGGACAGAGCATTGGTCCATAAATGTGGCTTGCTATCCACGTTTTACATTCAGTGTATTTCTTCTCAGAGGAAGTGTTTTCAATTCCTTTCCACTAGTGATTTCATTCTGTATTCGTTTTCCTGGAAGTCCTTGTTCATAACTTTCACATATTTGATCTATAATCTTTCAAAACTAGTTCCAAGGTACCTGAAGGCTCATAAAATTTCTTTTTTTTTTCCTTTTCTATATACAAACAGAGCTTGAATGGATACTTTCAACTTCAATAATATACCATGGTTTCAAGAGGTGTACTTTTGCTGTAAATTTTATTAATGAAACAGCTTTGAGTGACCCTCACGCCAGCCCTTTATGATATATATTTCATAAACCATGCCAAACAAGAAACCAGAAAGGCTAAATAATTCAGGATGTATTTAGCAGGTAAATTCATAATTAATCAGTGAAACTAAAATTTCTGTTTTCATTTGAATCTTTTTTTCTCTTTTCTTTTAGTGCTCAGAACTTTAATATACTCTTGTTTAAAGTTTTTGTGTGTGTATGTGAAACATGGAATGAATGATTTTTTAAATGTTGTATTTATTTGCATATATGTAGTTTATGTATATAGATGCATATGTATGTATATGTAAAATGTTACAGTGAAAAATAGGGAAGTATAATATTTCCTGGAACACTGCTCCTGCTTAGGAATTATGTTTCATATTTAACTCTAATGCAATGTGCTGCATTTAATATTTGATAAGAAAAGGATCCTCATTTGTTTTATGGGTAGTGATTAAGTAGCTTAGTACTTAAGCAACTGATATGGTTCTTGCATAAAAACATTCGTATATGAAATTACTATTCCAGGAAAAAGTCACATTTAAAATAGTCCTGATGATCACAAAATGGATCTTGAGGATAAATGTGTATGATGCAGAGTTGTCCTGTCTGTCAGTGTACTCTGCTCCATTTTCCCCGGATTTCTCCATGTTCAAATCACTGCGCTGTCTGGCGCTCCTTGGCAGTGTGCAGCTCAAAGCTCTAGAAGGGACAGCAGATTTCAGCACCACTTTCTGCTCTTTCTCCCTTTTGGAATTCTAGTTTCTAATGTTGCAGCAAACTTCATAATTACTTTAATCGCTTCACTGAAAAGACTGTAACCGTGTTGCAGACACATTTGGTCCAGGATGTGTATTTAGTCTGTTTCTAAATTTGGCCAACTACAAAATTTTTTTCTGAGCCTTAAGGCTTACATTGTGAATAGCGTAGAAGGAAAATTGATTTGTTAAATTCAATAATAGATATTTTATTCCACTTAGAATATTTTAATCATTTTAAAAATTCCTCAGGATCATCCTGTAATAAACAAATGCATACTGAGCAGACATGCCTCTAGTCATCTGTATAAAGAAATTTTTTTTAAAGATTTATTTTTATTATTTTTTCATTGGAAAGGTGGATATACAGAGAGGAGAGACAGAGAGGAAGATCTTCCGTCCGATGATTCACTCCCCAAGTGAGCGCAACGGGCCGATACTATGCCGATCCGAAGCCAGGAGCCTCTTCTGGGTCTCCCACGCGGGTGCAGTTCCCAAGGCTTTGGGCTGTCCTGGACTGCTTTCCCAGGCTACAGGCAGGGAGCTGGAAGGGAAGCGGGGCTGTCGGGATAGAACCTGGAGCTGGAAGGGAAGCGGGGCTGCCGGGATAGAACCGGTGCCCATATGGGATCCTGGGTGTGCAAGGCGAGGACCTTTAACCCCTTGCGCCACCGCGCTGGGCCCATAAAGAAATTTTTAAGGAGAACCTTGCCTGGTCAAGAACGCTGGGACCTGGCTGGATTGTGACAGTTAACTTTCCGTGAAGAAAGAGTCTGTTGAAACTTTCAGGCTTTTTAGTTTCGTGTGTGTGTGTGTGTGTGTGTACACGTGCGTGCGCACATATATCTCAAAATAGAATTGATGTAGAAAAACTATATATACTTAGAATCTTTAGATTTATAGGCACACATTTATATTTAAAATATAAAATGTTAAGTCAGAAAAATAAGAGAGTACAGTGTTTCTTGTAATACTACCTCTGCTTAGTAATTATATTTTAAATTATCTGTAATACAATATATTGCATTTAATATTTGATAAGAACATGAGCCCCATTCATTCTGTGGGTAGTACATAAATTGCTTATTAAGATTAGAAGATGCCTTTGGGAATGCCCACACCCCATCCTGTGGTATCTCAGGTTCAAATAGCCGTTCTCTCTGAGTGCAGCCTCCTGCTGACATGTGCCCAGGACGACAGCAGCCTGTGATCAGAGTATCTGAGTCCTTTCCCTGCGGATGAGAGCATTGGCTTGACTGAGCCTCAGCTGTTGAAGACGTTTAGAGAATGAACTCTATGTGGAAGAACTCTCTGTGTTTGTCTTTCTGCCTTTCAAATAAATACAAACCAAAGCCATTATTTTGTCAGTTCAACTATAGATATTCCCATGTACACATGCTCACATGCTCAAGCACACACACACGTGTTTAAACATGCATCCTGCTTGAATCCCTCCATTTTGCCCCCTCTGCCACAAGTTGAACTCTTCATAGAAAATATTAACCTAAGGGATTACATTTTGTGTTCTAGATTTTTTTATGGATGAAATCATATAATTCCTATACTTTCATAGTTTATCCTTAGTGTAATTATTCTTATATTCATGCGTATAGGTTTATGTATCAATAGATCATGACTTTCTGTTGTTCAGTAATATTCCATAGCTTGGATACAGCAGTTTGTTGATTAAATCCCTTGTGTACTGAACAAGCTGCACTACCAAAGATGGGTATCCATATTCAGAAATGTGGTTCCTACTTTGTATTCCAAAGAATAAAAAAATCCGCTTTGCTTTGGATTAGAAAGTATATTTTGCCTACCACCCTAAACCAGCACTTCTACAAGAAAGCATTGATAACCTGATTTCATTAAATACTTCTTTTTTTTTAAGATTCATTTTTATTGCAAAGTCAGATATACAGAGAGGAGGAGAGACAGAGAGGATGATCTTCCGTCTGGTGATTCACTCCCCAAGCGGCTGCAACGGCTGGAGCTGAGCCAATCCGAAGCCAGGAGCCTCTTCTGGGTCTCCCATGCAGGTGCAGGGTCCCAAGGCTTTGGGCTGTCCTCGACTGCTTTCCCGGGCCACAGGCAGGGAGCTGGATGGGAAGTGGAGCTGCTGGAATTAGAACAGGCGCCCATATGGGGTTCTGGACAAGTTCAAGCCGAGGACCTTAACCACTAGGCCACAGTGCCGGGCCCCATTAAATACTTCTGTTGAACAAAATATTAAAACAATAATGAAGTATCAAGCCATTCACTACAAGGAAAGTGTCAGAAACACCAGATTTTTAAAATAGGAAAATGTACACAGAAAATTTAATAATATTATGTAACTTTTCAGGGAATTGATCTAACTAAAAGTTTTGCTAAGGGAAATTAAAGAATGTGAGTTGTCAAGTAATGAGTTCTGAGTACTTTTCACTGTGAAACTATTTTTATGAAACCTATTTAATTGATTCTACAGAACACTCTTTCATTAGTCAACAGATCAGCATCTCTCAGTCATGGTTATTAGTTTGAATAGATGAGCCCACATCCATACTGAGCCTATGCTTACTTCAATTATATAAATTACCTTTGTTACCTTTACTAACATTTCCTCTTATTGAAGGTAAGTCACTATCTTGAGGCCAAACGCAGGGCTCTTTAGAAACCATTAACTTTCAGTTACTTGTTGATTTTCCAACTTTTAAATTGATTTCTTATACGGATGCAGAGAGAATGTACTCCTTCCTGACTCACTACCGAAGTGCCGAAGGCAGGTAATCCATGGACCAGGGCCAAGAACATCAAAATATGTCCCATGTGAGTGGAGGGCACCCAGTTACTTGAGCCATCACCAGCCCCTCCTAGGGCCCACATTAGCTCGAAGCTAGAATCAGGAGTAAGATGCACTACTCCATGCTGGGGCATGGACTTCCAAATGGAGATCTTAACTACAAGAATAAAGGCTGCCCTTTTAGCATTTACACTGTAGTGTGTGTATCAGCAGCATCTTGTCATTAGACGTGTATGGTGTGTGTGTGTGTGTGTGTGTGTGTGTGTGTTTCCATTACCTTTCCATTTGCAACAGTGCCAGCACTGCTACTGTGTTAGAAGAGACCAGACAGCCCTTCATCAGTTTCACAAAAGGAATAACTACTTGAAATTTGAACCCATGTGTTATTATGTCTATAATATATTAAAGGAAGGAATATTTTAACATCTTTATTTCAGCTTGGACTAAGGATTTTCAAAGAATTTGTGTATCATCTGAATTCAGCTTCATTAGCAACTGAACAGGCAGATCGATTTACAGTGCAGATTTTCTTCCAAAGCGTCAGATAACCCTCTTTTGAAGAACATTTCCTGTTTGTGCAGGCACAGCATGATAAGTGCATTCCTTCACTTGATCTTAGCCAAAAGGCCAAGAAGGGATGGATATGTGCATACCTTTGAGAAGTCAGTGCTTATCTTCACGTCTTTGAAGGGTATTGTTTAGTGGCAGGAAGGAGGACAACCACCACGAAAGTACATCTGTTGCATTGCTGTGTCTTCTGAATGCATTTGACTAAACAAATTTACTTAATTGTTTACATGATTATATACACATTCATCTGTACATATGTGTTACTTATCCACCTCAATTGTAGATTGAGTATTCTGCTATCGAAAAGAGCCACCATAGCTTTAAATGGAATATATATGTTTTAAAAATGTTATTGACAGTCTTCTGTTTGACTTGATCCAGCATGAATTATCTAGAATACACCCTTTTGCATTTGACTTTATTCTCAATGAAATGTTGTATCTTGTTTTTCAGAAGTTCATAATTTTATTCCCTAATGTTTTGTTTGGGCTATTTGTGTCTATTCGTTATAATTTATTGAAATATTTTTAAAATGTTCAAGCTATAACAAATACACAAAAAGCAAATTAATGACTATGTATTTTTATGATTATACAGTTATTGATGGAGTTGAAACAGTTCTTCCCTCACTGAAAAAAAGAGGGACAATCCGTTCTGGATTTATATCTCATTTGACTTTGCACTATCTTGTTTCCTGCACATAGAATTCCTCTCAGAAATGCCTGTTAATGGTACAGTGGAGGAAAATAGAAATGGAATCAATATACTATTACTTTGTTGGAAATACGGAAAATTTTCAATAAAGACTACACTGCAAATTAATGTTGATTGCTACAGGTAGATGTGACACTGTAGTATGCTATACATTTACATTGGGAATGTATTTTGAGAGTGGAAATAGTGTTCTTTGGAGCTGACGTTTCACAAGGCTTGTCAATACAACTGAGGTTTAGAGTGTGACGGACGCTAGCATTCAAGCACTGGTGTCAGTTTGCAATGTGATGAGGAATTTCCTGCAGACCCACTTGGTAGCACATTTCTAAAAGCTGTGACTGAAGCATAACGCCTGGAACTATTGACAGCATGGTTTTTGTGCAGAAACTGGGAGAGAATATGTTGCACTTTTTTGTCTTTGAGAATTGGAATCTGTTTTCCTATCTTCCTTTTTGGAACATCCACAAAGGATGCCATGCCTATGATTTTCACCAGTTTTTGTAATAAAAGCATTGTGAGCTCTCTCTGACGTACTCCAAGAAGTATTGGAAGTAAAAATAAATGATACACATTTTTTTATTAGGAAAAAGTTTTGCATAATACCCCACACCTGCTGATTTTGTAGATTCCAGGCATCCCAGGCTTGTCCTCAACTATTTACTAGTGCCCTTTAGAGACAACAAAATCTGATACAGTTTAAAAGCCTGTTTCTGGACTCTCCATTGTTTCAGGCATGATTGATGTTCAGGATGTTCTGGAAGGTGCTGGAGGGGAGTCTGGGGTTAGAGCATGGTGTGACTCTGAGATCTCACATGTGGGCATCACACGCTGAATGAGAATGTAAGAGGAAGAGGATAGGACTGCTGATTGCAAAGAGTCACTGGCAGGGAAATAGCAGTGCTGGGTTCACTTATGTTTATTCTCTGTTGCAAAGCTAATGGGAAAAAAAGGTAAAACGTGCAATAAGGGAATGTAAAAAGACGTCTGAGTTTTCTTCATTTGTGCAAGGAAATAACTGCATATTGGTTATGGAGGAAATGCTGAGTAGCCAACATTTAAAGTTGAAAGCAGTCAAAATTGTGCGGACATGAGTGGCCTACCTTCTGTTTTCCTTCCATCTCATTTTTAACATTGTCTTAAACACATTACAGTTCTTTTTAAGGTTAAAGAAAGGACAGTAGTTCTTTTCAAAGACAGGTTATTGTAGCTGAAATAGATTAATTAAATGACCAATGTTTTCTATTCAGAATCCACACTTAGCAAACTAGAAAGTGTTTTCAAAAAAAATTATTTTTATTGGAAAGGAATATTTTAAAGAGAGAAGGAGAGCCAGAAGGAGAGAAAGATCTTCACCGCTGGTTCATTCCCCAGTGGCTGCAGTGGCTGGAGCTGAGCTGATCCAAAGCCAGGAACCAGGTCTCCCATGTGGGTGCAGGGTCCCAAGACTCTGGCCCATGCTCTACTGCTTTCTCAGGCCATAAACAGGCAGCTGGATGGGAAGTGGAGCAGCTGGAACGTGAACTGGTGCTTTTATGGGATCCCAGCGGATTGCAAGGCAAGGATTTAGCCACTAGGTTATTGCACTGGGCCCAATTAAGTTATTTTTCTGGATTTCAGGGCTGGCACAAAAAAAATAACAAAATAGTAAGCATAAGTAAAGAGCTAATGATGTTTAATTTTAAATCTTTACTGCCGTATGCATATACACAGTAGATTTATAGATATGTGCCTATAGATTTTAAACTACAAAGTTAGGTTATGTAGAAGAGAATATAAAGATTTTTTGAGGGATATTTTTAAAATAAAACGTATTATCAGAGATGTCATTTTTATTCTAATGCTAAGCCATGCCACAAGATATTGCTGTATGTGGACCCTGAGAGTTTGATTGGAGTACACTGTTGAGCCAGGAAGTTCTCATTAGCAGTGAACATCCAAGACTAATGAGTAACTTTCAGTAAAATCAAGACACCTGAAATGCCTGGGTCATCATTACCTAGGTTCCCATGTACCCTGGTAACACAGCCAGTCCAGCTAACACTGGGAAACTGCGTTATTCTGTGTACTTTCCTCCCGGTGCTGCCCCCTCTTTGTAGCTGAGTGGCCCTTCCTTTTGCTGGCCTTTCATTCCTATGCGACAAATGACCTTCTAGTGGTCTTCAACCTCTTCCATGAGTTTTGCTGGTAAAGAACAATCAATATCAGAACATTTTCTTTCATAGGCATCTTTAACAATGTGTATGCATATTAATACAGCCGAGTTCAGCTTGGGACCTTCTGTTGATCTGTCTTCGTAATTCTGTGGTCAACTCGGTTTGTCAGTGACAGAACAATTGGGTTTGCTTCTGTCACCTGTACTGTTTATGTCAGCCTCCTTGCCAATCCAAATGCTTTAACTTCATGCTTCTGAAGTTTGCGCCATTATACATTCTGCTTAAAAGATTGATAAATGTGTACACTGTAAGCCAGAATAAGCATGTCACTAAGTGAATAGTGTGGGAGGCCAACATCATGGTGCAGTGAGTTTAGCCGCCAGCTGCAATTCTGCATCCCATATGAGTACTACTTTGAGTCCTGGTTGTTGAGCCTCAGATTCCTGCTACTGTACATAGGAAGACAGCAAACTATGGCCCATGTGCCTTGGCCTCTGCCGTCTATATGGAAGACCTTGCTGGAGTTCCAGCCTCATATCTGTATGCTGGTACAAATTTTGCAGCCATTGAATTGAACTTGTGGATGAAAGATGTCTGTCTGTCCTTCCTGTTACTCTCTCAGATCAATAAATCAGTATTGTTCTTTGGGAAGGGAAATAATGTTTAATTATTTTGATATGCATGTACATATTTATGCCAAGAAATATAAAGAATTGAAATATAAAGAATTATGAAACCACAGAGGCAAGTATGTGGCAGACGTAATAGCATTTTCTAGTCATATGCTCATAGCACAGTATGTTTTGCTGACATTGAAATATCACCAAAGGATCATCTCAAAGGATTACACAGCTCTTGACAGGTCATAGATTTTTCTTGTTAGTATACATCAGACTTTTATCCATAGACTGTTAGAAAAACACTCATGGTTAAATTATTTTGAGTGTTCTATAACCGAATTTCAACTTTGACTCATAGCCAGAGGAGGTCTACATTGCTTTGATGTATGTTCTCAACAGAGTAAAGTTGAATGAAGCCTAAAAAACTGAATATATATGGGAAAAATTCCTTTATCTGAATTGTTTTATAGGGATTTTTAAAGTACAATTTTGGCTTCCTTGGTAATAGAGTAGTGTAAGACTGACAGAAGTCGTAAGCAGGGTGAGAGCTTAAAATTCTCTACTTTTTGCTACAGACAATGTAACATCCCAGATGTTTTCCCAAAGGGTAGCCTGCTCTTTCCAGATCAGCCAAAACACATTTTTTTTTCTTTACATGCATCTGTTCTTGTTTCACATCAGAGAAGCAAAGACGTCTTTTTAGATCTGCATCTACTGTGGCCTATGCTGTATTTCCTGAGAGTAACAATAAGTGCCCAGGATGAATCCTGATCTGTGTCCAAGTGGAGTGATTTTCAGTGTTCCTATTCATTGACCAGTTGTAGTGCATCTACATTCTATGTTTAAGTGCTTTCTAAGAATGCATGATGCATGCAGGGATTCTGTCTACAGCATGCAAACAGGGCATCCTCCCCCTTAATTCAAATTTAATTGGCCTCTTACTCTCCATACCCAAGTGTAAGAAGCCATGTTCTAGGTCTAGTATAGTGACCTAGCAGCTGAGGTTCTCTCCTTACATGCACCCAGATCCCATATGGGCACTGGTTCTATTCCCGGCATTCCCGCTTCCCATCCAGCTCCCTGCTTCTGGCCTGGGAGAGCAGTCAAGAATGGCCCAGGGCCTTAGGACTCTGCACCTGCATAATAGAGCTGGAAGAAGGCTCCTGGCTCCTGGCTTCGGATTGGCTCAGCTCCAGCCATTGTGGCAACTTGTGGAGTGGATTAATGGACGGAAGATCTTCCTCTCTGTCTCTCCTTCTTTATTTATATCTGACTTTGCAATAAAAATAAATCTTACAAAAAAGGCATATTCTGATTGCATCTAGAATAAAAATGAAATCCCCTTTTGGGGTGACATCCAAAAGAAGATGGTGTAAAATCAGCTGGCAGAAATTTTTATGATATTCCTTCCAAGGGAAGCACGCATGCATTAGCATGAAAATCCCACTAAAGATGAAAGTATTAACACCTTTTGCATGGTTCCTCTTGCCAAACCTTAAGTGTGGATGACCACCATATATAGTGGTTTCATTTTCCCTCTTAAATTTGAGTGGACATGTTTCTTTATTCTGGAAATTTAATAAATTGTAAGAGGTGAAAGTATTATTTGGATATAGTAAGATGTAATTAAGCTAACGGCTAGTATTCAGAGGGATAATTTCATACCCACACATTCGTAGTTTTGTAAATGAAAGTCATAGACACACATGTAAAAAGGACTTCAATCTCAAGGTGTGGATTTGATACTTGATCAACTTTTTTCTTAACAGAAGCCTGTGAATGGGATCGAAATTCTCTTAAGTAGTCAACAATTCAGTATGTTATGAAGTTTGTTTCATCTGTTTCTTGGGTGGCTCCACAGTGCTTTCCCGTACATCAATAGGTTGCAATAAACAAAACACTTGTTGGACTGAAAATCTTTTATCCCAGGATTAGCTTTAGTATTTTTGCAGAGTTCTATCAAATTGCATGAATATTTTAGTAAATTGCTAGTAAGCATCTCAATACATCGTAATAGTAGACTAGTCTGGTGCTCTCAGCCCGTTGTTTACACTGGTAAGGATTAGATGTCGCTCAAGTCTTTTGGGATGCTTCTTCATAACTCTATTCAAGCTGAACCTATTTCTCTAGATTTGTCATGGCCCCCTCAAGCTACTTGACCCCAAAGTTACTTTTGGCTGCATTTAGAACATAACAAGGGAGTTTTCCCTACTCTCTCTCTTCCTCTAATTATTTGAAAATTGAATTATTTGAATTGATTAATAAGAAAATACATGACAATGATCTTTTTTCAGTTCCTGAAATTTTAGATGCATTCCTGTTACTCTAGTTTGTAACTCTGATTCATTCTTTGTTAATAAAGGTATTTAGTTCCTAGCCCTCCACCTTCAATGTTATAATCTGTGCTTTTTCTGCTTCCTTCTTCCTTGAACTGCAGTGTTCACGCTGTTCTTCTCACGGGGTAGACAGTACGGTCCTGTGTTATTAACATAAGCTCATTTAGGAGTGTGTGTCTGGCACAGTAGTTAGCAGAGTTGTTTAGCCACCCACGTCTCACACCAGTGTGGCTGATTTGAGTTCAAGCTCTGCTTTTGTTTCTAGTTTCCCAGAAATGCTTACCCGGGGGGCAGTGGGTGATGATCTAAGTAGTTACATCCTTACCACTCATGCTGGAGACCCAGATCAAGTTCCTAATTTGTGGCTCTGGTCTGACACAGCAGCAACTGTGTCAGGAGACAAGGAATCTCTCAATCTACCTGTCTCTGCCTTAATAAAACAAAAAGAGTCACATGCCTTTATTGAGAAAGTGGATGATCTTCTCTCTGCTGGCTTACTCACAAGATGCTAGTTACAACCGGATATGCCAAAGTCAAGACTTAGAAACTCAATGCATGTCTCTTATTGGAGGAGCAGGAACTACTCAAGTGATGGGTGGTAAATTTGCTGCCTCTCAAGTATGCATTATCTGAACACTAGAATAAAAAATAGAGGCAAGTTTGAACTAGATACTCCCAAATGGTGCCTAACCAACTAAACAAAATGCTCACACCTGCTTCTTCACAAGTATATTCTGTGATTCTCTGCTTAGTTCACCACATGATCTTCTTTTTATTAGAAAAGGATATCCAGACCGTTTTCTGTTTTCTACTATTCTAGGAGTTGATTCTGTTGGCTTGTATGTCAGTGAAATCAGTTTATATTTCTCCAGGCAAAAAGACAGCACCTTATTGCTTTGAGTGGCACCCAACACTGGCTTATTGCAGATCTTTATTATATTTGGAAACGTGAGTTATATTGGAAGTTTTTTTTAACAGTTCTCAGAGAAAGTCATTGAGCTTCCTTTTTTAGTGAAGTCATTGAAAATTACTACGTCATAATATCCTGCACAGGTTGGAATTTGAACTCAGTTGTAGTACCTAGTTCTTCAGGAGCCGAATAACAGCAAGGATTCTATGCTTCTTAATGTTTTAAAGTTAACAGCCATTGGCTTTGGTTTAATAAAAGGAAATAGATAAAAAAATACCTACCGTATTGTTTCTTGGTTACAATAATGAAGATTTTTACTTGTTAGAAACATCAAACAGATAAGGTATAGAGCAAAGCTGCAGGAAATTAGGATGCATAGTGACTGTCATTAGTGGAAAACACCCACATATAGCAGAAAAATTGTTGCTAGTATCTCTAGTCAAAATACTTTTAAAGTTACAAAAGGTGACATTGACGTTTAGCATTGCAGATAAGACTCCAGCAATATGGGTGGAACCTGCATTGAAGGACTGGGGTCAGTTACTGTAACTCCTGCTTCTCATTAGTGATGATCCACAGCAGGAACCCGGGGCATTCAAGGGGTTGCCTGCCACCCATGTAGGCGACTTGCTGGGATTCCAGGCTTCCAGCTTTAGTGTAGGCCAGTTCCATCCAAGAGTAAAACAGCAGATTGGAAATCTCTCTCTTCTCTCTTTTCTCTCATCTCTCTCTCTCTCCCCCTCCCCATCTCTCTCTCTCACTCCCTCTCTCTCTTTCTCTTTGTCTCTGTCTCTCTCTGGGTGTGTATTGTGCCTGCTTGTTATAAGATTTTTAGAAATTTTAAAATCATAAAAATGCTTTGTGAATTTTAGTACCCAAAGACCAGAAAAATTAAGATAAAGCAGTACTCACCAGTTATTAGAAATTAAATCTTTCAAAATAATTTAAAAATTAACATACCAGAAAATGTCCAGAAGGAATATAAAAAAAAGTATCTCTAGAGCCAAATTTACCACAAGATCATGACCATAGGGTCATGTTTCATTTAATATAAAAAATTTTTCTATCAGTATATCAAGGGAATGTTAAGACTATAATTTATTCAGCTACATTTTAATGGCATTATTATTTCCTGTTTGTGGCAATGAATACTTGTTACAACTATCATAGAATAAGCTTAATATCAAAGGTAGCCCTATGCTTTGCTGTCATTTTCTTATTTTTCTAAACAACTTGCGTCAAGACTTAAGTTGGTAGAATGATCAAGTACTAGATTTTTTTCAGGAATTCTTAACCAGGGCTCTGTAGATGACAGTACTCAAGGTGATACTTGAGGGAGTTTTAGTGTTTGGGTTTCATTCAATTATTTATGTATAACCTAGTTTTTGCTTGCTCAGTTAAGGATTTAGCTATAACAAAGTAATCTAAAAATATGATACTATTAAAAATATCTTATTCCTTTTACAAACTATGTTGGAAAATATTTTGCACAATATGTTTTTAAATTAATTTTGTTATTGAGTTTAATGGTACAATCCCATAGGGTCTGAGATTCCTCCCACCAAAATTATTTCTCCCAAATGATTTTTGCCATATTATTACAATAGACAATTGTGTAGTCCTTCATAAGGAATCATGATTCCATCAGGCTGTTATTTAACAGTCTCCTGACATTACTGGTACAGACAATGTCAGACAGTCCAGCATCTGTTGTCTAGATATGTCCCACAGCTTCATTGAGAGTCCATCTTTGATTTGGAAGCAGGGATACATATTGCATTGTGTCTTCACATCTGGATATGTTAGTCTCTACTATACCGTCACTCTGCATTTGCTTACATGAGAAGTCATGAAACAAAGTCAACAACAGGTATGAAGTTAAAACCACAACGACAACAGCAACAATAAAAATTACCACACCGTGGTGTTGAAAAACCATGCCATGATTAACTAACTCGTGGGTGACGAAAAGAAAACAGGAGACATCTTGGGTACAATGATGCCACCCTGCAATCCATGAATTTGTGATGAATTTGACAAGAAAAAGAAACCATTTGGAAGAAATGAAAATGAAATCAAAACATCAAAACACATGGGATGCAGCAAAAACAGTATGGAAAGGATTATTCAAGTTACAATTTGCATGATGGTTTCTTTGTGTTAGAGAGAACCTATGGTATTTGTCCTTTAGGATTGACTTATTTCACTGAGCATAACGGTCTCTAGTTGGGATCATCTAGTTGCAAATGGCATAATTTCGTTCTTTTTAATGGCTGAGTAATATTCCATGACGTACATGTACCACAATTTCTTTAAACATTCCACTTTGGATGGGCATCTGGATTTTAAATTTGATCTTCACCGAATACAGTGTACTAGTAATAATGACAGTAGTAATGATAATAAACTTATTAAGTATTTGTCATGTGACAAATGCAGTTTTGATCACCACATATGCATTTAGCTATTTAGTATTTATAGTCTTTCAAATACACAGTCTGCTGTGTATAAATTCTTACACAAACCTTGGGGACTTGAAGATCTGTACACTGAATCTTAGGCCTATTATTTTAGATGTTAGAGAGTGTGCAGGCCCCTATAGTCTGAAACACTTATTTTTGTTCATAGAAAAAATATTAACAATACAAATCTGGCTTTTAATATTTTAAATTCATAGAAATAGAGCAAAAGAGTGAATGGACCCTTTGCTCCTTTCAGCCCTGAATTAGTGTCTTTTATGTTTTTTACTTGGGACTTGGCTCAGACCAAGTTAATCAGTGATGTTTGTGTTAGTATTGTGCTCCTGCATGAACTTTGGTCTCCTTTCCGATGTTTCACACCAGGCTATCATGTGAGTGTAGATCTGAATATAAATACTCTAAATGAAAGTTCTAGAAATGGCACCTTTTTTGTGATTGCATGGCTTGAAGCAAGAATTAAGAATAGGATCCTCCCTGCCCCCCTTTTTAGCTTGATTAGACAAAAATAGTCAATATCCTAAGTGAATGTTTTGGATAATTTGTTTTTTTTCTTGGATAATTTGCTATCTGTATTATTTTAAATCATCGATTTAAATGATTTTCTCATACAGTATATTTCTTATATTCATTTTGTTTTGCTAAATCTGCGCTCTTGGAGTTTTATCATTTTCTCATCACTCCTTATACAAAAAATATTCACACATTTTATCTAAGTTTAAAACTTAAAACTTAAAAATATAATTTCTTTTCTCATCTTTTGTAATGAAGTAGTAAACTATCAAACAGGTTCAACAAAATGTCTTGATTTACAGGGTATGAAAATACATGTGCCGACCTCCTTTGTTTCTCGCTTCAGTAAATCTTTCCATGCTGTCCTTCTAACTGTGTCTTTTCTAAAGAGCACAGCCATGCAGCCAGCACAGTCATACTTCTTCCTCAATGTCTCTCTCATCTATTTCATATTTTCTGTTTTTTAAATCATACCTATTTGTATGGCTTGAAAGTCATTTACTATATTCTATCAAAATATATTCATACTCTTGGGCCTGACTTCTGTGAGCTGCAGCAAAATTCATTACCCTTCTGTGCTCCTTAAGTAGAGGATCAGTTCACACTTTTCCTTCTACTCCATGGGATAAGATAAAAGGGTATTATACTTGTGTAGAGCAAATTTGTGGTAAGGCAAGTTGGTGTTAGAATGCAATTTGCATGAACATACCTGAGGCTTGGACTCTCATGCATTGGAGAATTGGGACCACAATTTTATTATTTATTTTGTTTTGTTTTATTTGTTTTATTGTTTGGTCTTGTGTGCTTTAAGTTATCTTTATTGGAAAGGCAATTTTACAGTTTGGTTCAATCCCCAAAAGGCTGAAGTGGCTGGAGTCGAGCTAATCCAAAGCCAAAAGTCTTCTTCCAGATCTCCAACATGCTTGCAGGGTCCCAGGGTCTTGGGTCATCCTCCATTACTTTTCCAGGCTTTAAGTAAGGAGCTGGGTCAGGTCTGAAGCAGCTGGAACTGAGGATTAGCCAGTTGAGCCAATGTGCTGGCCCCAGACCACAATTTTAGATTTAAGTCTTGAAAAGAAGAAAGGAGTCTGTGGCACATATGCGTCAAAACTGTTCCTCGGACTGAAGCCTCACAGCGTTCTTCTACCAGAGAACATGCTCCATGTCATTGGTGAGACTCTCTCTGCTGCTTCACAGAGCCGTTGCTTATGAAAGTCTCTCAGATAAGCTCCTAGAATCACATTAAAACACAATTCAGTACATCCTGTCTTCCAAAAGACAAGAGGGAATATTCATGATTGCTCCATCCCTTGGCCAATCAATGGACCATTTTTATATAGGATGTGTGTGTGTGTGTGTGTGTGTGTGTGTGTGTGTGTGTGTGTGTGTGTTGGAATGGGTAGAATTGTATTGCTTTAAATTACTCTGCATAATTACTACTTCTCTGGCCAAATTGTTTTGATGATCCATTCGAATTTTCAATTCCTGAGAAGAGCATTGACCAAGAACTGACCAATAGCCCGAGCCAGAGTCGTAGTACAGCCATTTGTATCTGCCTGTTCTTCCACCGAGCTAGCTCCCTGCTGATGTGCCTGGGAAAGCAGCTAAATTTGTGTGAGGTACTTGGGTCATTCCTGACTACGTGGAGACCAGAACGAATCGGCTACTCCTTGCCTCATTCCCTCTATCTCTCTTTCTTTTAACAAACAAACAGACAGACAAACAAACATGTAAAGAAAAATAAATATAAATTCCTCTTTAAAAATATAGGTAACCAAAAGGCTGGTTAAGTAAATGCCTATCTAACATTACCAAAGAAGCAGAATTGTCTAGATTCCAAAAGCCCTGGTTATGATCTGTTAGATTCTCAGCAAATGGAAGTCTGTTAGTTTTTGAGCCCATATTCACCATTGTGGGTGTACTATTGGAGGAAAAAAAAAAAAGCAAAAAAAACCCTAAGTTGAAAATGTCTATTTCTAACTGAGTAGAGACTTTTGATTAGATTTTATATTCTTCTGAGTGATTTCCTGAAAAGTGATAAGAGTTGTCCATTTGATTACCATTTGCCTATGACACCTGTCATATGTAATTTACACAGCTGTGTTGTATACTATTTTATCTTTATAGCACTAACTCTTAGGGAGCACTGGTTATTTTAGAGATCAGTGCATGCTCTTAGTTCTTTTTGTGAATTTGCACTCATTATTTACTCAGCAGCCTCGTAGCCATTGTCACTGAGCAACAGAAAGTGCATTAATCTTGCAGTAAACATAAAAACGTAAACATAAAAACTATCCACTTGTGCTAGCAGGAGAGCGATGGGATGTGTCAGCTCTCTATGTCAATGAGGAAAAGACTGAGATAACTTTTTTGCTTGTCAAGTGACTGTCACCTTCGTAAGAATTAGAGATTGCATGCTTCCTGAATTTATAACACTATGTCAGTCTATTATAACTAAATGAAAATGAGCAACTCTGGCTGTTCGCAATAAGTAAGAGAAAAGGTTTATTGCATTGCTTCTGAATGCCTTATCATTGGCAACTTGAATCTACTAAATTGGCATGCCATGTATTATGACACCCATGAATTATCTTTAGGTAGATTCTCACTTCTGTGTCTTTTGTAGAACTAAAAGTCGAATTCTTCCTTTTATTCAAGCGTCCAACAACTGTCCTGTGCTGTTTTATTTCGTGCATTTTTGTCTGGCTGTAGGCAGCTGTACCAATATGCTCTATAGAAGGCAGAAACTGAGCTGTTCTTGGAGAACACTGCTGAAAATCCGTGGGTATCTCCAAGCCATTCTGCTTGGTGCTCAGGGAACCCCTGGTGTCTCCCGAGTGAAGCAGACCTTTCTCATTTTCTCCTGAATGAAACCACACAGTGAGTGCATGTTGAAATGCACCTGCTTCTTCTGCCCCACGCTGAAAGGAAAGGTGGCTTAGTGCTCTCCTGGCCATACTTGCCTAGTGCTTACTGTGGTGTTCCGCTGTGGTGCTGTTGCCCTAGTGACAATTCAGTCTTACGTTAGCAGAGTCTACTTTGTAAGTGCCTCAAATGTATGGCATTGTTGCCAATAGGGAGGAACTTCTGAAAATAATTTTACATAGCCAGCATATGATTTTGAAGCATAGTTCTTAAAAAAAAAAGACTGACTTTATTTTTATTGGAAACTCAATTATACAGAGAGGAGGAGAGACAGATATTCCATCCGCTGATTTACTCCCCAGACAGCCACAATGGCCGGAACTGTGCTGATCTGAAGCCAGGAGTCAGGAGCCTCTTCTGGGTCTGCCACGTGTGTGCAGGGTCCCAAGGCTTTGGGCCATCCTCACCTGTTTTCCCCGGTCACAGGCAGGAAATGGAAGGGAAGAGGGGCCACTGGGATTAGAACCGGTGCTCATGTGGGTTCCTGGCATGTGTTAGACGAGGACTTTAGCCACTATGCTACTGCACTGGGCTCAGAGCACAGTTCTTGATAATCCACCTTTTGTGCCTCATGTTCAGAGCCCTGTGGTGTTCACGTTACTCTCATCTCTTTGCAGGTAACCTCAGTCCCTTCCCTAGCTTTCCTGTTGTAACTTTAGCTTGGCACTGGGCTATCCCAATGGTGAGAATAAAAGTTATTTACACCGCTTTTTTTTTTTTAAAGAAAAGAATTAAAGTTGTTCTTTTTCCATCTTCATGAACTATATTCTGAAAAGAAATCGGTTGCTGTCTATAGGCTGATTCCATAGTACATGGTCCATAGTCAGTGACATAGTTCATAGTTCCATAGTCCATAGACAATGACTTGAAAATGCATTGCTGTTTAACAAAGTAGCAGAGGCTATAGTAGCGAACCCTCTGCCTTCCAGCCTGAAACAATGTTCTCTGTCCTGGACAGATCATGTAAACCCCATACCATAGAAGAAGTCTGAGAGGCGTCAGATCGGAAGATGGAAATGTTACTGCTGCTCATGTCTGGTTTTCTGGTCTGTTCAGTGTCTCTGGATATCTGTTGATGGCAGAAGTCCTGATGTTTTAAGACCCTTCTACATAGTTAGAAATTACAGCGGCATTAAGGAGAGAATCCTGAATTTGAGCACCATCTATTTAAACTTGTATTCATTCTTCATTCATTCATTCATTCATTCATTCATTCATTAGTACAAATGGCAGGAACCAATTCTGAATGGTGGGGAAGCCAATTGATAAGTATCAAATTGAGCTTTTTATTACAGGCTTTGAAACATTAATATCTACTCCTCTACACTTAAAAAATAAATAAAAGATGTTCAGATGTTAACAATTTTTGTTGGACCTTCCATCTTGAACTGACTCCAACAAAAAGTTGCGTAATTACCCATGATGAATATTTGAAGATAAGCAATTGACCTAAAGGAAATGGTCTGAATATATACCTAAAGGAATCTCTTTAATTTTGAACATAGATATGACCTGGAATGAGTGACTTGATTTTACGGACTCTTCATCTTACAGATTTGGAAAATGACTGTGACCCCTTTAGCAAGCATCAAAGCTCAGACTTTTGCAGAATAGAGATACTGAGCATCACAGTACACTGTAGCATTTAAAATGTTACGTTTTTCTAACATGACAAAATTCCTTTCTATCATGCCTGTGAAAGTGTTGAAAGATTGCTCTGCTTCCAGAGCCAATTAATAGACCTACGACAACTAGGATACAATGTTTCTTCACTTATAGCATTTTCCTAAAGCAGTTGTTTTCTGGGTGTGAAGAAGGATCTGGATAAAGGAAACGAAAGTCTGAGTTCTAAGCTTTTTCTTTTTCTAGTTGTTTATTTCCATAGATTTGAAATGTTATCATGTTTACCAATATGTTACATTTCACTTAGTATGTAGCCACTCTGCAGATGTACATTTGTAGAATGTTTTCTTGAAAACAGATATTATCATCACAAAATGAAGGGTTCATAACATCAGTCAAAATGGGAAAGAATATTGTCATGCAAACAGTATGATTCAAAGAAGTAATATTTATTACTATATACCAAACAATACATCACAGTTTCTTATTTTATATATTAACTTCCACAAATAAGAGAAAATGTGTGGCATTTTTGTTTTTCTCTCTGGTTTATTTCACTTAGAGTAAGGATCATTTGCACTAAGAGGGATGGAGCTGGAGATTAAGGTTTCATCTTTTTAAATTTTAGAAAATACTTACTTACATGAAAGCCATAGTTACACGAAGAGAAATTGAGAGGTATCTTCCATCACTTGTTCTCACTTCAGATAGCTGCAACAGCTGGGCTTGTTCCAGGCTGAAGCCAGGAGCCAGGGGTTTCTTCCAGATCTCCCATGGACCGTTGTGTGCTGCTTTGCCCAAGCCATCAGCAGGGACCTGAGTAGAAAATGGAGCAGCCGGGGTTTAAATTGCTGCCCCTACTTATTTACTATTTTACAACACTGTTCTTTCAAAAATCTTTTGAAAAAGCTGTATAGTTTAACAAAGAACTGTTTAGGATTCTTATCATGATCTACTCCCTTCAAAGAATCCTCATTTTTTTTCCCATGATGACTGTGTGTGTGTGTATAAAACAGTTTGGCTTACTGTTTATTTTAGAAGCAATTTAATTAATTTATTTATTTTTAGTTTATTTGAAAGGTAGAGTGACTCTGAAAGAGAGAGAGAAAACCCATCTGCTGGTTCACTCTCGAAAAGACCGCATTGGCCAAGGCTGGACCAGCTCAAAACCAGGAACCAGGAATTCCTTCTAGGTTTTCCATGTGGGTAGTATCGGTCCAACAACCTGGAATATGTTCCACCACCTTCCCAGGTACATTAACAGGGAGCTGAACTGATAACAGAGCATCAAAGATTCAAACCAGCATTCCAAATCAGGATCAGGCATCATGGGCAACAGTTGAACCTGCTGAGCCTCAATGTTGGCCCTAGTTCCAGTGTTTTAAGTCACTTATAAAAAGGCATTGCCATCCCAAGCACTTCTGTCTTTTGAAAGAAAAGGCAATTATTGGGAACTTATCATCTCACAGTGTGAATTGCCTGTATATTGTTGATTAACCAAGATGTTGTCAAGGATCCCAAAAACATGCTGAAAAGGAGAAAGGACGACATTTTCAGGCTTTGAAGAGATTACTGCCCTTTATATCCACTCACATGTCTGGACAATCCCTGCCTCTGCAGTTTTTTTTAATGCAATTATTGTTATGTATAGTCATAGAAGTACTGTACGTCTAGTCTATTTAGACATGTCACTGGAACTTGACATAGATTTGACTACACGTGTTGGAATTGTGCAAGTGCTAGAAACAGACAAATTTAATGCACTAACTCCTTCAGTCAGCCTGTCTTTCAACTGGATACTACTCTCATTCCCCCAAAATCTCATTATCCCACAGATAAAATTAAATCACAGTAGTGTGAGGACTTTGTAGATTAATTTATTCCCAGTGCTTGTCCCAGTCTGGCACACAGGAGGTCTTCAGTCAGTATTTGTAGAATGAATGATGCCATCTGTTGTAGACGATCCCATAGGTTTTTACAATTGCTTTTATACTCCTTTTCTTTACTACGTAATACATTGTATATGTAATTCCTCACTTCAATTTGGACTTTTTCTTACATGAAAAGCCCACACCCTTTATATTGTGCAGAATAGAATTATTTTTCTAACAGGAAACTTTCCTTCCCTCTCTCCTCCCACCTGTTCCTCTATATTTAAGAATATATTCAGCATATTGTGACTCTAACATTTTCCATATTTCTTATGCTAATGGAAACTTCCCAGATGCTTTAAAGAAGGGAATTTTTTTATCTGAGTACAATTCTGTCATAAATTCCTGAAGCCTTAGGATTTCCACTAAAAATTCTTTGTGTATATCAATAGAATAGCCAAGTGTATATCTCAACATACACATGTATTTTTTGTCATTGATTTGAACAACTTGAATCCTGTTACTCTATAGATAGGATAAAGGTAGACTGTAGCTACATATTCTAAGACATTCTTTTAAGTTTATTGTGTTCAAATGTGGTTTCTGTCCTTGTAAAAACTTGCAAGTACAGATGAGGGAAGGCCTCCAGAGAAGTGAGGAATGCAAGAACTAAACTGCAGTTGCTCTCATGGCAGATTAAATCAGTAAAAGAAGGATCAAAGTGCATATACCTCAACCAGTGGAAATCTTTTACTTGTCACATAAAACTAAAAGATGTAAGGCATCCTCACCATGTCGCAGTATGATTTTTTATTGGACATTGGGAAGATTACCAAGGGAACATACAAAGCTCCTGCTCTCCATGAGCTTAGGGGGTTTGCACTTCCACATGGTAACACCAGTGGGGACTTCTACAGAAGAGCCACTAAGGATTGCTTTGCATTGAGGAAAAAAAAAATTAATTCCAAAGTACGATTCTTCAAGTTTTCAATCTGCTTTTCTCTTCCCCTAGAGTCTCATTTCATTTAACTGTGCTGGCCTTGTTGCTGAAAATTTTATATTGTTGCTGGTGCAAAATGCCCAGGTGTAGTTGCCAGATCTTTTTAATATCGCATTTGGAGGAGCAAGGCATTGATTATTGAAAACATTTTTCTTCATAAACATATTTATGATAAAATTGGATGTTTGCATTTCTTATGTGGTATATGGTAAACAGTCCTACATTGTCATCTTTACAGGACTAGGATTTGACGTACTGATTAAGATACCCATATTCCTTGTCAGGGTGCCTCAGATCCTGACTCGGGCTTCCCACCAACATGAAGCCTGGAAGGCAATGACCATGGCCTTCGTGATTGAGTTACTGCTGCTTCGGTTGGAAACTTGGGTTGTGTTCTTGGATCCTGGTTGCAGCACCAGCCCAGTGCCAGCACCTTGTGGCATCTGGGGAATGAGCCAGTAGATGGGAGAGTTCTCTGCCTCTCCAACCTTCCCTGACAGCTCACCAGAAAAAAGATTTTTTTAAAGATTTATTTTATTTTTATTGGAAAGGCAGATATACAGAGAGGCAGAGACAGAGAGGAAAATCTTCCGTCCGATGATTCACTCCCCAAGTGAGCGCAATGGCTGATGCTATCAGGAACCTCTTCCAGGTCTCCCACACGGGTGCAGGGTCCCAAAGCTTTGGGCCGTCCTCGACTGCTTTCCCAGGCCACAGGCAGGGAGCTGGATGGGAAGTGTAGCTACTGGGATTAGAACCAGCACCCATATGGGATCCTGGGCGTGCAAGGCGAGGAGCTTAACCACTGCGCCACTGCGCTGTGCCCAGAAAAAAGATATTTTTTTTAAAAAGTAGTGAAAGGGCCCGGCGCGGTGGCGCAAGTGGTTAAAGGTCCTCGCCTTGCACACCCGGGATCCCATATGGGCGCCGGTTCTAATCCCGGCAGCCCTGCTTCCCTTCCAGCTCCCTGCCTGTAGCCTGGGAAAGCAGTCAAGGACTGCCCAAAGCTTTGGGAACCTGCACCCGCGTGGGAGACCCAGAAGAGGCTCCTGGCTTCGGATCGGCATAGTATCGGCCCGTTGCGCTCACTTGGGGAGTGAATCATCGGACGGAAGATCTTCCTCTCTGTCTCTCCTCTCTGTATATCCGCCTTTCCAATGAAAAAATAATAAAAATAAATCTTTAAAAAAAATTTAAAAAGTAGTGAAAGCCTCTTTCATTTGGAATCAGAGTCAGTCCAGTTAGGTTGCATTCGTTCTGCGAGAAGCTCATAAAGATTAAGAACTGCTTGAGGATACCTTATTTATATAGATACCTATATATACCTATACACGCACACACATATACATATATACGTATATATACCTATAGCTGCCGATTCAGAGTTTTGTGTTTTTCTTGCAAATATGAGAGGTTCAGTGTTTGTGGAATTGGAGTGACAATAAAACGTCATTAAAACCATTTATGGATGATCAATGAAACCCTTTTAACTGAGCAGATTATGCAAAAGTTACTGGTTGATCATTCCCAGACAGCTAAGATATGACTACAGAAATGTAGATCCCGTTCATATCCTGCATAGGTCAGCAGTTGTGAGCAAATTCTATAGCTGTGGGAAATTAACTCTGGAAAATGCTGACATTCATTTTTCTCTTTCATTAATGGAAATGGAAGTCTCATATCAGCATATTTCATTAAGACACAAACAGATCCAAAGAAAGTACTATTTTTCCAGTTCTGTTTTAACTGCCATTCCAAACAAAATACATATGACTGTACAATTCGCTAAGCACAAGGAAGTAGTTTTGTGCTCTTTAATGGCCTCTCAAAATGACAGGGCAAATGGCTTTGTGAAGGTCAAGTCTGATTTAAATGGCTGATGAATTAGTAGCTAATTCTGCATGATTGAATATTAATATAGTGCGGTGATAAGTAAGGCATTTGAAAGCTTAATGAGCACACTAATGAATAGGACAAAATGTTTTTTCTTTTCTTCCCATGTGAAAGTAAGCTCAAAGCTTCATATTGATGATTTGTTAATTTTTGATAGCTGTTTTTTGCCTGTGAAAGTTTGTTTATGTGGTTAAGGTATTAAGAATGTTGATGTGATTCCCAAGTTCCTGGTGACATATAGTTGATGAACTGTAGCAACTGACATTATCAATAGCCAAGATAGTTTCCTGTAAATCACCAATAAATGTAGATAGTGAAAAAAAAGCAATTAACATCTCCTAAACTACACCCGCTGAGATAAGCATTCCAATTAGAAATTTCATTATTTCTACAGTTCATTTTATGTTGAATACTGAGTTTTATTGCCAAATACCTGACAGTCAAATTGGAAACAAGCCACAACTGTCAACCTGTAACAGCTCTGGCTCTTTCAGTCTCTTACATTGCGATGTTTCTCATGAAATTTTAATGAAGAAAATGCATTCAAAAGAATTCTGAGCTAAGGGAGGAAGGATAGAATTTAATTACCCTTATTAAAAAAAAGAAGGGAATGCTTCTTATACTCTATTCGATTAATATGCAAGAAAGATTATCATTGTTGTGCACTTGTATATATGAAAAGGAGTCTCTGGGGTGTTTTTTATGAGCCAAAAAGGAAAAGAAAGGTCACACAAATATGGCAGGCTATTTTGGGTAGGGCACAAGTCACTTTTATCAGCTAGCCCCCAGATGAGGGGTTTATTATTTTTTTCCAAATGATTATTAAATCCAGATTCCTTTAATAGGGACCTTTACTAAGTGACTTAACAATCTTAAGCCACTGAGCAGGACTGAATATTGGCTTGGTACTTCAGAGAGATGAATGTGTGGGTGTAGTGTCATGATTAACAAGGCAATATTTGTGCATGAAAATACACCTAGTAGCAAAACACAATGCAAGCAGAATGGTGCCCTGGGAAGGACATAAACCACTCACAACTCCCAAGGTGAATGTTTTCTTCATCTATGTCACTGTTATTTTTCTTAAGAGATTAATTTTTATTAGAAAATCAGAGCTGGGACCCGGCGGCATGGCCTAGCAGCTAAAGTCCTCGCCTTGAACGTGCCGGGATCCCATATGGGTGCCGGTTCTAACCCCAGCAGCTCCACTTCCCATCCAGTTCCCTGCTCGTGGCCTGGGAAAGCAGTCAAGGACAGCCCAAAGCTTTGGGACCCTGCACCTGCGTGGGAGACCTGGAGGAGGTTCCTGGCTCCTGGCTTCGGATCGGCACAGCACCCAACGTTGCGCTCACTTGGGGAGTGAATCATCAGAGGGAAGATCTTCCTCTCTGTCTCTCCTCCTCTCTGTATATCTGACATGGCAATAAAAAAAAGAAAGAAAGAAAAAGAAAATCAGAGCTGTAGAAAGGGAGAAATACATACAAAAAAAGAGGTCTTCCATCGGCGGATTCATTCCCCCACATGAGTGGACTAGGCCAGGATGATGCCAAGAGCATGGAACTCCATCTGGGTCTCCCTCAAGGGAACTTAGGTCATTCACGATGGACTCTCCAGGAGCACTAATAAGGAGCTGTATTGGAAGTGGAACAGCATGGGCATGGATTGTCATTCTGATATGAGAGGCTGGCTTCACAGGTGACATCCTAATATGCTCTGCCACATGCTGGCCTCAAAAAGCTAGTTTCTTTTAAAACTGGAATAGAACAATAATGACATGCACCATAAAGCTTTCTCAGAAACTCAGTTTTGAAGAGAAAATTCTATAGAATTGGTTTTGGAGTATTTGAGGCAAATTATTTTCATCTTTTGCAGCATTTTTTTTGGGGGGGGGCCAATAACTGCTGAATGAAATGTTTGACAAAATGTGTGGACCAGTAGCTGTTAATGTTTGTGTTCTCCTTTTTTTTGTGATAGCAGGAACATGCCAAATATGTGAATATTATTGACAAAACTTAAAAAATGTAAACCACCCCCTGATGAAATTAAAATTGGGCTAGTATAATTTACAAGGTAGTCCTCATCCCATTTTTAAAAATTAACTTTTCTTGAAGTCTTATGGTCATGTTGAAATTCTGTTCTTAACCCTGTTCCTGATGTTTTGCCACTCTAGTTTTCTCCTTGGTTGATGATGCATTAATGTTCACATGAACAAAACAGAGTATTACTTCTTTGGAAAAAACACATCTTTCAACTTACGTTAACATTATCCTGTCCAACTCAGTAGGCTAGTGGCTAAAGTCCTTGCCTCTCACATGCCAGGATCCCATATGGGAGCTGTTTCGTGTCCAGCAGCTCTACTTCCCATCCAGCTACCTGGTTATGGCCTGGGAAAGCAGTCGAGGGAAGCCCAAAGCCTTAGGACCCTGTGTCCATGTGGGAGACCCAGAAGAGAATCCTGACGTCTGGTTTTGGATCAGCTCAGCTCCTGCCCTTATGGCCACTTGGAGAATGAGTCATTGGGTGGAAGATCTACCTCTCTGTCTCTCCTCCTCTCTGTATATCTGACTTTCTAATAAAAATAAAATAAATCTTTAAGTTAACTGTTTCTTTTTTAAATTTTTATTGCTATTTTAGTTCCTGGCCTTGTTGCCCAGGGTGAAAAGAAATTTCCTCTAACGACTCCAGGTGTCACACCCGAGTTTCCTAAACATCGGTTGGTGCTTCACATATATACATATGTATTTAGGTGTCTGGATATCTTTGGGCAATTTTTCCAAGAACTCCTCCATTCCCTGTGTATCCCCAAATTTGCAGATGCTCAAATTGCTTGTATAAAATAGTGGAGCATTTGTATATAAACTGTGCATATTCTTCTGTAGTCTTTTAAAATCTCTAACTTATTTATGGTACCTAATGCAATGTAAGTGATAGGTAAATATGAGTTATGTTAAACAAGTTCATGGAAATGTACATTACAGAAAAATAGACATTTTATTTTTCATGAAGCAGTTCCTTAGGCTCAGGGATTTCCCCTTCTAACACTACCCTTCTCCCATATCAATGTTTTCCCCTGTATTGTAACAATAGTATTCAAAAGTCCATCATTCTGCTGTTGAAGTTTATCATGTCATTGTAGGGTTAGACAATGGTAGAAAGTACAGCATCCTGTTGTCTAGATTTATGTAGCAGTTGCATTGGAAGTCCATCTTGTATTCAGAAAATACAGATACATACTGCAATGCATCTTCACTTTATGGTATACTTGCCTCGATTATACAATTCCTGTATACAACTCTATGTATGTACGTATTTACTTACACAGATTAAAAAAAAAAGTTACACTAGGGCTCGGCAAGATGGCTCGGTGGCTAAATCCTCACCTTGTAACCACCAGGATCCCGTATGGATGACAGTTCTTGTCCTTGCTGCTCCATTTCCCATCCAACTCGCTGTTTGTGAACTGGGAAAGCCACAGAGGATGGCATAAAACCTTGGGAACCTGCACCCATGTGGGAGACCTGGGAAAAACTGGCTTTGGATCAGCTCAGCTCTGGTCATTGCAGCCACTTAAGGAGTGACCCAAACACAGTAGATTTTTGTCTCCCTCTCTTCTTCTCTCTGTTAATCTGTCTTTCCAATAAAAACAATAAATGTCTTTTTTTTTTAATTGAACTAAGCATATCTTACTCCAATTTCTCCATGAACTCTGACACATACTTGTGGTTGTTCTCTGACATTGTTCCACGGGTCATGACTGTAAACAATCTGCACATGTGTACTACACATGCATTCTTTTCATGTATTTTCAGTTCACAATTGTAGTACTTTCCATCCATCAATGCAGAACCCATGGACAAGTAGAGCAGATTGCATGTGATTGCTTAAGATACGTAAGACAAATATACTAGCTCTGTATGTCAATTGTTTAGCCTGGTTTCCAGCTCCGCTGCTTGTTCACTTTCTGTGCAGTCAAGCACTACTGGGACCCCGTGCTTGTCTCACATTGGAAATGTTCTTGTGTCCATCCCAAAACTAGTAATTTCACTACATTTCTAACCTCCTTTTGTTCCTTTGCACAACTTGGTGGGCTCAGTTCAAACCTATAAGCCTACCTGAAGCCAGAGCTTCCTCCTGATGCTCAGTGGTTGTTTCTCCTTCTGTAGCATGCCAGCTAATCTGTGCAGTGGACTGTGGCCTCCTACACAGACTGCCCAGTCCTGCGATTAGCAACAACCTTGCAATTCTGTCTTATATTCCAGGGTGGGTGGTGCTTGAATTCGATTTTTAAGGAAGGCCGAATTTCTGTTGAGTCTGACCTGTTGATGTGATGTTGGTATCCCCTTTTGTCTTGCAGAGGATCAGATTCCCAGGGGCTTCCCTACCATTGACATGGGGCCACAGTTGAAGGTGGTAGAGCGTACACGCACTGCCACCATGCTTTGTGCTGCTAGTGGCAATCCGGATCCAGAAATCACCTGGTTTAAAGATTTCTTACCGGTCGACACAAGCAACAACAACGGTCGTATTAAGCAGCTACGATCAGGTAGGGTCTTGTTTCGTTTCCACTGACTTTTAGAGAATTTTATTTAATCTTTCTCTCTACTTTTTTTTTTACTTAATATTTTATTTATTTATTTATTTTAGGTATTGATTTTTCTCCCTCTTTTCTCTCTCTGTTATTTAATGTGTTGTCCCTGTCTGTGATGTCATAGTCTGTTTCCTTCCCCTCTTTGTGCGTTGCAGCTTCTGTTTAATCCACATCGCTCACTGCTGTGACTGTATTTTCAAAGAGATTTTAATTTACTGCTTTTCTGCAGTATTTGATGGATCCATTTTCTCCTCTTTCTTTCTCTTTCTCTGTTTTCTTTTGAGACAAATTTATCTCAACATTGGACTTCATTCAAAACTTGCAAGGAGTTCCAATGGTTATATCCATTTGAAAAAAAAAAACCAAAATGTTCATATTAAACACTAAAATGATTCCATTTTGTTAAAGTGTATTTTCTGCTATCTTTTCTACATTTGCGCTCATCAGAGTATGAAAGTTTAGTAAGTTTGGGCACATCTGCTTTCTTTTCACTAAAACATAAAGCACAGAAGTGTGAGTTGTGTTTTTCAAGAAGTCCTTCACAAAGTTACCAGTGAAAGGAGGGGGGTGCTTATTAACACTCTTACAATACCATGGTGAGTGAACATTTTCCACACATTAGCCACAGTAGTGTGCGCCCACACTGAAGGTTTTGAACCCTCTGATGACTGGATCCACAGAAGTCTGCTTTGGGTGTAGACTCCAGCTTTTGCTCTTCTCTTTTCCTCTGCCCTTCTCTCCCTTTCCCCCTGCCCCTTCCCAAGTTTATTCCTTTGCTCTTTTTAGATTAAAAGTAGAGATAATTCGAGATATCGTAAGTTGTAGAGTCTGTCCCTAGGTAATTTCATAGGGACATGTACTAATAAGCTGTTTGTTTTGACTTTGGTCGTAATATTGCTATAGAATTCTAAGTCGTTGAACTGCCTGTCTTCCCAGAATTCTCAGCCTTTGACCTGTCCTGTGATGTTAAAGCGTCTTGTTAACTGCCTTTTTGCTTGTTGTCAGCAGAACTGTGTAGATGAGCATTCTGTTTCTGTAAATAAAGAATTAATTATTCACATGTAACATAATTTAGTATATAAAGCTTTAACTCTGAAAAATTTGTACCAAATTATAAGGAATATAATAATATTTTTATGCTGTCTTTCTTCTCTCCGTATTTAAATCTCCAGAATCTATTGGTAAGTGCTTAGTTCTGAAGCGCACTTCACCCCCACTAATTTCCATATTCAGAATATGATTATTATTATTACTATGATTATTAATAAAATGCATGGCATGCATTTTACTAACTGTCAGTGTAGACACCAGATTTCCGTAGTGGCGCACACGTACACCTCCACAGAATGTTACCATAAGAACACTGTAATAGAAAAGTAAAATAGTACACAAATTCTAGCACACAAATGTAGCATAGAAAGTCAACAGTGTTTATTTCTAGTTATTACTTAATATTTCCTTTAACAGTATATATATATGCGTATCTATATATATACTTAAATAGATTAGCCAGTATTTTCCTAAACGATGTCTTTACAACGTACTGTATAGTTCTTATTCATGAAAGGGTGTGAGGCTTATGCTATCATGCTAACCTTATGTGACCCCAGACCTCAGAACTCAGTTGCTTCTCTGAGAAAGGCAATGCTGCCTATTGTGGTCCTTGCCCTCTGTGCTATAATGCGACTTGCTTTTATGATCTGATAATACGATCTAATATATTCCTGTTTTGCCAGTATAGTAATTCAAGTTTCTTTTAAGACCTTATTGAATTCTGTAAATCTAATTTAATTCTTCTCCCCAGCCCTAGCCTCCTTCTTCTCGTACTAATGCTTCTTCTTTCTAATCTTATTTGCATTCATATTATCCACCCAGGTGGTACACCAATAAGAGGTAAGAGTGCTGAACTAACGTTCACAGAATGATCTTACTCATTCTTTCTGTCCTTTCATCCCTCTCATCTTTGTCCCGTTTTCAAAACCATTCCAATGATGTCCATCGACTTGACTTTTTTTTTTTCCTTTGTACTGTTTGGTTATGATCAGTGACTCTCATATTGTGGACTTTCCTTTCCTTTTCCTTTTCCTCTTTGTTTTGTTCATTTCTTTCTTTACAAAAATAATTATTTCAGTTGTGATATGCTTCAAAGAAAGCATATCCAGGTCTTTGGACCCAGACCAGTCACAGCGTACCATCTGTCCCTCTTTTTTTTTTTTCTTTTCTTCTTCTTCCTTTTTCCTTTTTCTCTTTTTGTTTTTTCTTCTTTTTCCTTTTTTTTTGTCCGACCGGAGAAAAAAAAAGATCATTTTTTTTCTTCCTTAGCTGTTCTTGTTCCGGACCAAAGCCGAGGTGGTCCGGAGAACAGTGGCAGACATGCTCGGGACAGCCTGGACCAGCTGCTTTTTTTGTCTTTATCTTTCAAAAGGTTTTTGCTTTTATTCTTCAGTGCTTTTTTTCTCTTACTTGTCTTAAAAGTCAAAGAATGACTCCCCTTTCCACCTGATCCCCCTCGCCTGCGGTCTGACAGCAATGCTTTTTTCCCCACTTCTTTTTTTCTTGGATTACTCGTCTCGGGATTTGGGGATCTTCTGTCCTCCGGCTATCGAAACGAAAGGTGCTCACTATTCTTGGTGGTATGTGGTATTGCTGGTTTTTCGTCCTTTGACTCGATGTTCGTTGCTTTTGTAAATCTTCTTTTGTATTTTTCTTGGGGTTTTGTGACACCGCACTGCTAATCCCACTGGTGGATTTGGTTGGGTGTCTTAGGGGATCCGACCTGAGGTCCTCAGGCAATGGTTGCTTGACTCTTCCTGGCTGACATAGGCCATGCTTTTGAACTTTTTTTAAAGCTTCTAATTCAACTGCTCTTTGTTTTTCAGCAAACGTACCAAATGATTGTAAGTCGTGGCGAACTGTCTTTCTTTTCTTAAAAGTCTGCATGTCTTAAGGGAATTTTGCTTCTTACCGTAATATTTTGATAATTGATAATGACTAATTTTCATTTTTCCACTTTGTGCAGCCTTTTTGTACTCGCTGCGTATTTTTGGCTTTCTTCCAGAGAAGACTTTCTTGAAAACCCAGCATGGCTTTTTTTTGAATGTGATCTATCTTTTGCGCCACTTTTGATATCAAAATGGAACAAAACAAAATGAAAAAAAATTAATCTTTTGTTTTATTTAAAAGCCATACTTCCTTGAAGCAGTCTCACCCATCTTCATTTTATTAGTCTAGGAGATAAGAGTGTTAATTATGACTAAAAATATTGCTTGGGAAAAGATATTGTTTTCTTATGCTAGCATTGCTGATGTAAAAATAAATAATCTCTATATGTTTTTCTCATCGCATCATTTTCTGTCTGTGCACCTTAGCAAGAGGTTGAATCGACGTTGAGCGGACCTTCGCTTTACAGGGCTTTTCATATTGTTAAGAGGCTTTGCTTTCTGAACTGTAAAAGCCTTCTCTGACCATCTCTCTGGCAATATATTTTATATCCATACAGGAGCCCTTCAGATCGAACAGAGTGAAGAATCCGACCAAGGAAAATATGAGTGTGTTGCCACCAACAGCGCGGGCACTCGTTATTCTGCCCCTGCCAATTTATATGTCAGAGGTAGGAATGCTATAGCCCTGCCATCACTTCCTCATTCAGGCTCAGGGGGAGTTGAGATACCGCAGGCTCTATGTTATGTCAGTAATTTAAAAATAATGATTTCATGAGAGCTATGGTAGCTGAACTAGTGAATAAGAATAAAATTTACATATTTAAATACACTGTTTTAAACGAAAGAAAACACTTGACACTATAATCTAACCAGAGGCTGAAGTTTGTAAGTATATTTGCATTTTCACATTTTGGTTTCTCTTTTATTGCATTGTTTGAACTGTGTTTGCATTTGTTGGAAATTTGCCTCTTTCTTCCTTACTCTGCTGTTCTCTTCTGTTCTCTTACCAAACCCTGAAATAAGTGCTCGGTGTGCTACTAATCAATTTTCTGTACAACTCCAGGCATTGATGTGTCCGCGTCTTTATGACCACTGCTACCGAGCTGTTAGGATAAAGTCACTGTTTAAAAACAGGAGGCTAAATGCAGTTAGCACAGATGTATTTTCTCGCATCTTTTGATATTTTCTTCGTTTCATAATATACTATCATATATACGTATGTAAACACATATGCATATAGTTGTATAATTTAAATATGCATGCACATATTTGCATACATTGAAGTTATTAAATTACTGAAATGATCTTTAGATTGCCTTAGAACACAGATTGTATTTATAAAAATAATAGTAGTTGTCCTTGGATCAATGAACTATGAGGATGCATTTATGTTTTCTCTTAAAATAACAGAATTGAATACATTCTGAGTCTATGAATGGCAGCACCTTTCATTTCTACCAAAGAGAAGTGCTTCCTCCTGCTTGAAGTTTTCAAAGCCAGATGCTGTAGTGTTTTGTCCACTGGAAACAGGATAATTCCTGCTTTCCTTGTCTGTGAATAACCATAAAAGATGGAGCTCGGGGGGGGGAAAGATAAAATAACATGAGGGCTTTACGTGACAGTAGGATGGGCTTCCCTTAAGAAAATATCTAGCTTGATTTTGAAATTTTTGTTAGAAGTAACTGTTTCCCTGGGGATGATTTTTTTCCTATCCTGTCTTTTTCGATGGAGTCTGGGTGGGTGTGGGGAGACTGACCAATGTCGTTTCTTCCTTAAATTCTTTGCGAGCCCGTGGATCCCATTTCTCACAATGGTGACCTCCTCGGCTGCATGAGGCATGTGGACGTTCCTCCATGGAAAATTTCAAAATGATGCTAGCTATTGTTTCTAATACCGTTTTAGTCTCTGAGGTATTGCTAACGTTACAAGTGAGATAGGAAGATAAATGAGAGCAAATGCAATGTTCAAGTAGCAGTTGAAAGCCTTGATATGGCCTTTTTACTCTCTCTGTGTTTCCCTTGTTTTTCTCCTTTCCTCATTTCATTGTGTTCTGCATCAAACCCCCTACATCCCTCAGAGCTGCGAGAAGGTTGGTGTGTTTTTTACTTTTTACCCACCTTACAAAACTATTAATTAAACCAATAACAAAGAATACAAATGAAATGAATGTAGCTGCGTTGTGGTCTTCTTTTGGTTAATGGTATGTTTTAGCAGAGAATGCTCTGGCCGTGGCTTCCGGTGCTTGCTGGTGATGTCTAGTCGTGGTGCATGATGGGAGAGAATGTAGCCCGGTGCATGGTTAACTGGTAATACTTAACTCTCTAAGGCCCAGTGAACTTGATCAGTGTTCCTGCTTTCCTCTTGCTCTACTCTTCCCGTCTCCCACTCTACCCCTCCCCACTCCCTTAATTCCTGTCTTATAAAAGATGCCTGCTGCCCATAGAATGACTTTTTATAATTGTTCCCCTAATCCCAAGCATGAAGACTAAACTCTCCTCCATTTTTCTCAACATGTTCTTTGACACCTCAGAGTCTACACTGGCTCCTGCTTGCTTTGTGTAACCTCTGTGAATTGGCTGCAGGAGGCATGCTTAGCTCTCTCTCTCTCCTTCTCCTATAACTGTCATTCTCCCATGAGGCCATTGCAGCAAGCCCTCTCAATTCAACGGAGGTTTATCTGAATCTTCAGTGCAGCCCAAATGTTTGCAGATAGAATTAATTACTTTTCTTTTTAAGGTTATGAAGCTGTGTGACTTTAGTTTATTTATGATTTTTAAATCAGTTGATCATCTATATTGAAGGTTTGCGTCTAAAAGATGACCCAGTTGATCTGAAATTCTCATGGTTTAATGCTTTCACAATAAAAGCCAAGATGAATTCCATTGATTTTTCACCCTTTCCTTGTACCATAACCAAGACATGTGTATGTAAACACACATAAGCCTGCAGTTTTTCTGAAGCAGGAACACTGAACTGTAATCGCTTGGTAATTTCTTCTGTGTTAGTTTGTCTTAATATGATCTCTTCTCTGAATGTCATATCTACTGTGTGTTTCCGAATGGATGGCCTTCAGTTTGAATGTGGTCGTAAAGAGTCTCATATTAGATTGTTGTCGTTTATGTTGTTTTACTCTAGATGTGAACCTAATGGAATCCTGAGTGTGCAGTACCCAGCCCCCTTCCAAAATTTGCATTTTTTTCTTTCGTTAAGCTACTCCACTTAATCTAAAATCTCCCAGCTTCCAACCCTGCAATCCCCTAAACTTGTCTCAAGCACTGAACTTTACCTCCTGCCTTTGTGCTTAGTTCTATGCCCTCGTTATCCCTTTGCAGGCTGTTGTGTTAGATTCCAGCCGTGGTCCCATAATCCTTAGCACGGGCCTTGAGATTCCATCTTGCGCATGCTTCGCATGACCCAATCCAGTTTCTCTGTTGGTGTTTGGCTTGTTTCTTCCTCAATGACTGTAAATTGGTACATGTGTATGTTTCTGTATTTGTCTCACTGTTAGTGTGAGCTCATGAGGCTGCATCCACTCTGAACCTGAAAGTGAATAAATTGCACTTTCAGTACATTCTGGTCGATGCTTCTAAGGACTGGGATGCAATCAAGTGGTTATCACACATACGTTCACATCAACTGGAAGTGCACAGCACTGAAGTTGGTTTTGATACTTGACTTAAACAGGCTGATAACTTTCCATGCATATACACGCATGCATGGAATCATTGCTATAAGGATACATGTATATGTTTTTGTGTTTATCTTCTGCATGATGTTTGTGTATTGTTGGTTCGTAGATGGATTTTTTGTGTGTGGGGCCCTTGTAGGTCTGATCAACTCTTGTATGAATGTGTCTAAGATGCCAGTGACTAAACTAAACAATTTCTTCTGTGTATACACACACCATACTTGTATGGTCTGTATTATCCACAGTTTTTCTTCATGTTTTGTTTTTGGAAATTCCGCAGTATGTTTCAGTTGTTTAACTGTGTCTGTACAGTGCATGTCATGTGTTTCATAAGCTCAGTTTTCTTGGCTTGTATATATTATTATCTTTTTTGTGTTTTGTTCCAGTTCGCCGTGTTCCGCCAAGATTTTCTATCCCACCCACTAATCATGAAATCATGCCAGGTGGAAGTGTTAATATCACCTGCGTGGCTGTGGGGTCACCAATGCCTTATGTGAAGTGGATGTTGGGGGCAGAAGATCTGACACCTGAAGATGATATGCCAATAGGACGAAATGTCTTAGAACTGAATGATGTAAGACAGTCAGCAAATTACACCTGTGTTGCTATGTCGACCCTGGGTGTCATTGAAGCAATAGCACAGATCACTGTCAAAGGTATGCTCTACGGGGCTGGCTGTATTCATGCCACTTGATTAATGACCTAGCATGTTTATCCTCAGAATTCTAAAATAAATAAGTTTATCATTTAGTGTTTTAAATGAACATAGCTTAATCATATCTATGGTATTATTTTTTCTCTATCTTTTTGTTTTAACTAAGTTACAAAACAAGTAGTACATGAAGCATCTGTTTAACACAATCACTTATACGCAACAATTGTCAATATCTACTCACCCTTGGTTCATGTATCTCCATTTTGTGTCTGGGGTTCTTGAAAATCTTAAGACAAGTTTGCACTTCTGTAGGCTGCTATGAATATCTAAGAACAAAGTCATCCCAGAGAATGGGGGAGGAGTGGAGCAGATTCCCCAGGAGCAAGGCACGGTTAAGGGGGAGGTTAAGGAGAATGGGATCCTCAAGTGAGAAGGGAGGGACGGAGTGGAACACAGAAGGGGAGGATGTGATCACGAGACGACCAGGAGGGCTGTGGGGGTGGAATCATCAGGAGTGGTACAGAGGGAGGGGGAGATGGAGGGGACGCTAAAAGGGAAGGAGGAATGAAGTGGGGACAAAATGGAAAACAAAAACAATAAGGGCACCTTCTGAGTCAGAACATCATCACATCTAATAAACTAACGTTCCGGGCATCATATAACAAAGACCTGCTCACATTTTGCTTGCTGAATCACAAGTATCTTTCCCAGTTTTTCAAATCTGAGGGAGAGAAACAAAAACACGCAAACAACACATTCCTTTCCTCAAAAATAGGCAGATTTTATTTGGAAGAGAAAAAAAATAGAAATGACATCAGTGTAGATCAGTATCTCAGTATCAGGAAGATGAGGAAAAAGGCTAACGTTAAAGTTGTTTTTTTTTTTAAGTTAGAATAGATGTAAAAGCTAACTTTAGCATACACACACTCTCTATTTGTAAATAATTCCGTCTCCCTTACTTTCTTGCTGTTATCTGCACTTTGAAAACCTAAGGGTCAAATCTGTGTGGTTAAGTTTGTGAAGTGTCACAAAGTTTAAGCAGATAATCCCCTTTCTTATAGTCCAAGAGAGAAGTGCCACCTCGCTGCTCTTGTTTATAGGGAAAGCATTATATGGGCAGACCATTAACTATTAAATGCATGTCTAGGCACTGGTCTTTCCTTAAAAGCACTGGCATTCTAAGCAGGAATATTTATCAAAATATTTGACAAGAAACCAGGACTGGGCTGTAGCCAAACAGGATCAGAAATCCTTGACATGACTAATTGCTATGGAAGGACTAATGATAACTAGATTCTTTTAGTTCAAAATCTTCAGAGTAACAGGAAAAAAAATTAAATGTTTCTTTTTTAAATACATGAAATCCCTGGAAATAAAGTAAAACAAAATAAAATAGAGTTGAAAACAATTGGCTAGTAATAAAGGCCCAAAATGCAAGTATCATTCTATTCAATAGAGTTATCTTACAGTTTGCTTAGCTGAATACCTGACATGCACTGTGCTTGATAAAAATGTACTACATAACAAAATATTAAATATATTAAATGAATATTTTAAAATAAATAACCATACCAAGATGTAGGATTAACAGTATTTGTAAATATCTAGAAAACTTTGTGAATTTAATCATCCTGAAGGCATTGTAAAATTTCCTAGAAGTATTGAAAAATAAACACAAATTATCCTCTTTAATGCAGGAGGTGTGATCTTAAGAACATGCAGCACATAATATAAAACCGATAATGAGGGCTGGCACTGTGGAATAGAGAGTCAAGCTGACACCTGTAGTGCTGACCACTGCTCTCCTTTAGATCCAGCTCCTTGCTAGTGTGCCTGGGAAAACAAGAGAGGATGGCTCAACTGCTAGGGCCCCTGTACCCACATGGGAAACCTGGAAGAACTGCCTGGTTTCTGGTTTCAGCCTGGCCAGACTGGAGGCTTTGCATATCATTAGGGGTATGAATCAGCATATTCAAGACCTCTTTCTTTGTCTCCCACTAACTCTGTCTTCCAAAAAATAAAATGAAATAAAATAAAATAAAATAAATCTATTAAAGGAAAATAATGTCACCGAAGAATAAAAATACATGTTGTCCGTACTTAATTTAAAACAATGTCATATTGTATGTCCTTAAAATAATAAGCGTATTTTTATACATATACTACAGAACAAAACCTACACAGTGTTGTAATTGTGATTTATCCAAACTAACAATGTCAGCTAAATATCAGTAAACACAACTTTAATTAGCAGAATTTATATTTGCCTTGACATGCAGGGTAAATCTGGATCACCCATTGCCTTGAAAAATGTCAGGCTAGAATATTTGAACAAATGCCTTTTAATTATTTTCAGTAAATTCCCTTGGCCAAATATTATCATTGTATAGTTCTTAGAGAAATATGCAAATATTGAAATTTTTTTCATAATAACCATTTCAGTTTTAAATATTTGAAGGTTAGCTGAAGGCCCTCAAGAATTCAAAAGCAGGGATCCTGTTCACCTCCTTAGCTTTGTTTTCCTGGGGTGTGCTATTTCCTTACCCTTCCCACCTTAAAAACCAATAAAATGTAAGGATGCAGCTTAAAGGCAATAAATAAATAAAAAGAAAAAGAACAGACTGAGGAGAGTGAGGAGATTGGAGAAAGGATTCTAACTCTTTGATTTAAGTAAGAACTACACTTCTTGCTGTTGAAAAGCTGTCTTTCTGTGTTTGTAATGAGATGGAAATAGGGATAACCAAGGGGCCCACTGAGTGAGTGCTACCTACTGGATATTCTCCCTAAAGTCAGCCAGTATGCTATGATCCCTGCCTTTTGGAACTTGTCCAAAGAAGGCACTAAAACAGGAAGGTGTGAATGTAGATGGCATGTATTGTTTATTAGTAGCATTTCGAATTGTTTTCTTTGGATGTAAGGAAATCATTGATATTCTTAAACAGATCAGCTGATTGTACATGTGTGTCAGGGACTTAGAAACAGCTATTTCTGACATTGAGTGTAGGATTTTTCATATGGTTACAATAAAATACTTTATAAGTGACATATGCATGTGGTAAAATTTATGGCTAGATTATTAAACATTTTTAGCAACATTACCTTTACCACGGGAGAAGAACATAACTATTGTAGTAATTTAATTGTACCTCAGTGAGTTCCTGATTATGTTCTTATCAATGTCTATTGGTTTTTGGTTAAGTGAGTTATTTTTTGAAAGAAGCAGCTAATCTGCCAATTTTTCTGTCATAATGTTATTAGCCGCAACTAATGTTTTGGTTTTCTTGAGGATGCCCACTTATATTCTAAAAGCATGGTTAGATTAACTCATGAATCATTACAACAAACCACAATGAAATACTGTTACCCAACTATGTGATGCAACCTGAGAAAGGCCATTTTTCTGATTTTTCACCTGAGAAAATTTATAAACTGAGGTTAAGGAATCCATTGAGGTCCATTCAGTAAGTGGCAGATTTGAATATAACACTTGAAGTATATTATCAGAACTTTCTAGTGCAATGAAATTTATGTCTCCAATGTATGTTTTACTGTTGTATTTGACAACTGTCTTTGATACAGTTTCATTTAATTTAATCTCCAGTAGCAGATTATCAGTTGTAACATCAGAGGTGATGTGTGAATCTCATACTTTTTTTCTGCCGCAGCCTTACCCAAACCTCCAGGAACGCCTGTAGTGACCGAGAGCACAGCTACAAGCATCACACTGACATGGGACTCTGGGAACCCCGAGCCAGTCTCTTATTACATCATTCAGCATAAACCTAAAAATTCTGAGGAACCTTACAAGGAAATTGATGGGGTGGCCACCACACGTTACAGTGTGGCTGGGTTGAGTCCCTACTCAGATTATGAATTCAGGGTTGTTGCTGTGAATAACATTGGGCGCGGACCTCCCAGTGAGCCTGTATTAACACAAACCTCAGAGCAAGCACCGTCCAGTGCCCCGAGGGATGTCCAGGCACGCATGTTGAGTTCGACCACCATTTTGGTACAATGGAAAGAACCTGAGGAGCCAAATGGACAGATCCAAGGATACAGAGTCTATTACACCATGGATCCCACTCAACATGTCAACAACTGGATGAAACACAATGTAGCTGACAGCCAAATCACCACTATTGGCAACCTGGTGCCCCAGAAAACGTATTCTGTCAAAGTCCTGGCTTTTACCTCAATTGGAGATGGTCCTCTCTCAAGTGACATACAGGTCATCACTCAGACAGGAGGTAAGTTAGCTTCAGCATGGGAGTGTTGAACTGGAATGATGAGTTTTATTATTCAGCAGTGAAATGAGCAGATAAAAAGGATAAAGATAGTGTGGGTTTTCATTTTGAGCTGTAAGTTTTTAGAATGCAGCATTGTGTAAGATATCTATCAGAGAGGTAGCATGCAAGAACACAATGAAATGTTAACCAGTTTTCAACAGGGGAATGCATTTTTTAGACTTTTTAGTAATCTGTGCAAATGACTTCAAGACTTCATTGCTTGGGGTGGGTGTATTCCTACTTCTCACCATTTTGAGAAAAGAGAAACCATGGTTTTTGTGTGTGTGTGTGCTTATGTCTTAGCTAATCTGCTAATATTTAATTTTTATAGGATTTCACGATTTAAGAGTAAAGTTAGAAGTAACGCTCTGCCAGTCTTAAATATTTGAATGGATTTTACTTCCAAGAAAATTACTTGCTCAAAATAAATATAAATACATTGTGAATCTCTTTGATTTGTATTTCCCTTTGGTAGCCTCAGTGGACAACAAGACCATTGTTTCTGACTCATCTGTTTTCCTAGGTACTAGAGCAGAAACCAAACAGCTTTATGAAGAAAAGCTTAATCTTCTAGTGGTTTTATTTTCACAATTGTGTGTCAAACTCCTTTTGTCTTTGATCCAAAGGCATCAGTTTCACCTTAGCTGGGAATAGGAAGTAGAATTCTGTAGTTATTCTTGAGCCTCTCAACATTATTTGTTTGACTATTTGTAGTAGAAGTTCTTCAACTTGAATCAGAGTGTCAGAGCATCATATCACTGGCTTATCTTGACTCTACCTTAAACCTGTAGTATTGGCATCAGTATCTATATCCATAGATGTAACTCATGGCTAATCCCAGCAATAAATTAATGAATTTCTTTTAGTGTCAGAACTAGATGCTATATCCATTTACATTTCTATGCACCTGTTTTTCATTGCACCACTGACTGTGTGTGTGTGTGTGTGTGTGTGTGTGTGTGTGTATTATGGCTCTATGAATGCTCTCATTCTATACATTGACCTATTTGTCTTCATCGCTTGGAAAGCTCAGGGAATATTTACAGTTCACCTGGCTTTATTTCATGTTCATACTATTATTTGGTTCTCCCTGGACTGTTTGTGGATTTACTAATTCTGGTGCCGTACTCTATGAATGTTAACTATAAAAATATATATTTCAACACAGTCATACTACAAACCACACATATGTCTTTCCTATTTGGCATCTCCAGTTCTCATTACTTATTTGATTTGTTAATGTAAATAAAAAGGCTTTCAAATACTTTTGCCATGTAACTATCTCATTGGAAAATGCAGAAATCTGTAAAACATGTTCCGTTTTTTCTTGACTAAAAGCATTTTCAAATGTTAGGAGACTTTTTTGAATGATAATATCCTAGCTGCACCTCAATCATTGAAGGATGATCTGAAAGTTTGAGTTTCTTAATTTTTCACTGGTAATGCCTTTTAAAGCCTTCATCTTAGAAAAGCATGATCAGCGTCTGAATTCCAAGCTACTATTGTAACCTTAGGTTACATCTTCCCAAAACTCCATATCTCTCATCCTTAATACTAACCAAATAGCCATGTTACAGAGTTAGTTGGTCATTTTTTCCCTAGTAACAAAGTCTTGCATAAATAGTTGTTTAAATAATAGTTTATAAGTTCCAAAGGATAGAAACACATGTTACCGCTTAACAAATCTGATAAAATCACAATAGGAACTAACAAGTGTCAGATACTATACTATGAACTGTTATTAATTCTCACAATTTAAGTGGCTAAGCTGGGCCTTATTCCAGTTGCTATTTGTACATTTAGATTCAAACAGAAAAGTGGGAAGATTTAAGAATTTGTCTTGGAACGTGAAGTTAGTAAATGGAAAATCAAAATTTAAATGCAAGGGCACTGAATACTTGCAACCACTATTACCTTTCGGATTAGTTTGATATGACAGTTTAATGCTTTTGGAAAGAGAGAAAACACAAAGTGTCATTTGTTTATACATTTATTTAATGATTATTATAATTTTCTTCTGAAGTATTTAGGCTAGCTTTGGTAGTGTCCCAATATAAAACTGCATTTAAATACTTAGATATAAAAACAAATTCATCTGAAAAGTTAAAAAAAATAAATTTTTCATAATGTATTGTTATACTACACAATTTAGGGGCAGAGAATGAATAAGGGCAATGTTACTGTCTTCGTGCAATTACACCCATAGATTACATAAAATAAGTTCTTTATGTTAATAAGAATTCAAAGAAAACTCTAATCTCTCAACCTAAATATAAAAATATATGTTTTGTCTGTTTTCTGCTGATGAGAAATTTTAGCTAAGGAAATATTACCCAAATCTAAATTCAGTTAGCACATGTAAATCCCTGAAAATCAGGAGAATTTTGGGTTTTAACATACTTGTACATAAAATGCAGAATAGAATAGCCTTGAAGGGAAGGACTGTGGCCACTTGGATCTGCATTTCTAGATCTGAGCACAGCAGTTATGCAGTTGATGCTTGAGAAATATTAATGAGGAATACAAAGAAGTGGCCAAAGCAGCGCCCAGCAGCGGCAGTAGAGTACACTTGGGGGAGTAGGTTTGTATCATGACTGTAACACTTTCTGACTACAGACTTTGGTCTGGCCATAATTATGATTTGGTTCATAATTTTATCAAATATTCAGTGTTCCTTTCTGTTGTGTGTTTGTGGTATTTTAAAATGCAGGCTTTTGTAACATGTCCTCTTACTCTTGTGATAACAATAGCCAGGCACTTTGTGGATTATAAAATATTTTGTAAACAACTTATCAAACCAAATAAAATGTCCTGATTCATTTTATGGCAAAATTCTCATGCAGGTTTCAAGTATTTATGAGATTTTTGGGAATAAGGTATATTGGGAATAAGATAGATGTATGTATATAAATATTCAAATGTATGTATGCATATTTCGTTAACATGAATAATAATGTGTGAATATTAAAATATTAATGGTAGACACCAATGCCTTCAGTCACAATTTACTGAAAAATATAGAGGTAGTACTTAAATAAATAGAGCCTATTGTGACTTTCTGTACTACCAGTTGACATAATGTAACCCTGAACCTTAACTCTGGTGGTCAGGTGAATTAATATGATTCGGGACTTATGATCTACTTTAACTACAGAATGTCGGAAAGCTAGATAAATGTATCCTGAATGTATTAACATAGTTATTCTCAATTTCTGATTCTTTTTGCCTGAAGATATATCCAAGAATCTTTCATAATAGTTGCAATTTTCATGCCCATTGATTGGAAGATATGTAATGACATGATGCCTCATGCCTACCAACATCAATAGGCTAAGAAAACCCCAGAGGGATTGGGTGTATTCTATAAGCTTAATCCACAAAAGTCATTTGATTTTGGTGGACACCTGCCAAATACAATGAAGTTAGTTCTGATATAATTAATACTGGGCTGTACCTTTTTACTTATTGCTGATTCATTGCTAGTCAGAGCCTTAAGCCATTGTGAAATATTCTGTAAAGAGTTTATACGGAATTTAAGATTGTGAATTTACTGCAGTTTGACCCCCATATGTATTTAAATATCTTTCAGGTATATATACAGAGAAAGGTATATTCTTTGAGTTTGAAATGCTGATTTCATTTTGTTATCTTTAACTTCCATGACACATTCATCTTTTTGTTTAAAATAATAGTGTTTGATAATACCATGAATTCAAGAGAGAAACCATCACCTTAGTTAATATCTAAGATGATTGTCACACAGAGTGATAGTAGTAGTACTTTTATGTAAATTTATATTTCTCATGATACAGAAAGTTAAAATGTAATCTGTTCTACAGTTAATCAAAAGAGTGTTTTTCATTGACTGTGAAAGTTGGTGCCACTTCTTGTATTAAGTAAACTGTCAATAGTTTTAAATAGACAAAGAATGGTTAAGATGACCATTTCTAGAAACGTAGGTTTATTTTTCAAATTTTGCCATAACCCTTGCAAATTCTGTTATAATCACTTGCGAATAGTTTAAGTTGAAGATGGAGATATATTTGAAATGACACCTTTTAATTCTATTGTCAATGACTTTTAAAAGTACCCTCATATTTATATTGTGTTACGGATACTCCGTTGTTGGAAAACATATTTAGAAAGCAAAAAGACATATTATCATAAGTGTATTTAATTATAATAAAATATAAATTAGCTATATTTTTAAATGTGTAATTGAAACTCTGATGAAGAGATTTAACACAATATATCTGTAACATGATACAGCACAATAAATATTGCTTGACATTCATGTTAGCTAGAGTCATTCTGAAACTTAAATTCTAATTTTGTTTCTGATATTACTTTAAAAGTCTTTTGGAAGTTGCTTTAGAATGTATTTCTGTCTTCTAAATTAATGCCCTGTAATTTAGTGGATTGTTGAATAAAGTGTAATGATTTATATGAATATGCTTTTCACCATATAGGACTTTGAAAGATGAAGAATTATATGCATTTTTCAAATATATATATATGTGTGTGTGTGTAACAGAATGCTCTATGTATTACATGAAAAACTTACCATCCCATTGTCTAGTCAGCACCTATTTTGGAAATGAATAACAAATCAGGGTACCCTGAGACTTTGACTTGCTTGTTTAAATCAATAATAGGAGGAAGAAATTCTTAAAAAACCTAAGAATCATTAGAAAATCAAACAAAGCTTGTGCTGCTAAAGAAAAATGAGGCTCTGGTTTGAATGTTGCCTAGTTGTTTGCCATAGCTAAAACTAGGTCGTGCTAAAACGGGAAGCCTGGAACTTCCTGCTGGTTCCCCATGTGGGTAGCAGGGAGGCAAGCACTTGAGCTGTATCCCAATATGTTTGTTACCAGGAGTGAGAAGCAGAGCAGGACTCCTACTCAGAATTCGTAGTAACTATAATGTGGTTTGAAGTCATCCTATGTGTGTGCTGGTTCGGTTCATTTCCCTGCTGTACAATTTCCTATCCAGCTTCATGCTTACAGTCTGGGAAAGCAGCCAGCGATGGTGGCCCAAAACCTTAGGTTCCTGTACCCATGTGGGAGACTCAGAAGAGGTTTCTGGGTTCAGATCAGCTCTGGCAGTTTTGGCCACTCGGGGAGTGCAATAGTGGATGGAAGATCTCTTTGTATCTCATTCTCTGTCTGAATCTACCTTTCCAATAAAAATAGATCTTTTTAAAATAAATTCATCCTAAGTGATACCATAACTTCTATGCCAATTGTCTGGCCTAATGCTTCTACCTTTTGAACAAATTGTATAGAATTTGGATTTGACTAGATTCATCAGAAGTTAACGCAGATGTTCTTTCCCAGACTCATGTGAATTGAGAGGATGAAATGAACTATACTAGAGAAGAATAAATGACTGTGCATGGATGTGTGTGTATGTGTGTGTTTGTGTGTTATTTTTAGGCTAACAAACCCTTTCATCATGTTAATAATAGAACCCAATCTTAATTTTCCTATCTGATCATTCTCAAGTTCTACTGTAATGCCTACCAATGCTTATTTCCTTTTTCAAAAGTAATGTGTTTTTCATTTGCTTTGTGTTGTTTGTGTTCTATTTCTCTTTCTTTTGCTCCTTGATCTTTCGTATTCTTTGGTCTTTGCCTCTCCACCTAAATGAATATGCTAGTCACTCCACATGATAGGAATTGAAGGGGAAAGAGAATACATTGTTAGGAAAAAACCCTGGAGGCAACACATAAAATTTCAAGGTCTGTTATGAGAGAGAGAGGGAGAGAAGCAAGAATATATGAAGGCAAATAGAATGTGAGGCATTGATTACTTGTGGATTTAAGCATCAGTCCAGAGATGCATACTGTCATTTTATTGTCCACTCTTAACCCCCCGCCACCGAGGCCAACACACAAAGTTGACAAACCAGGCAAAAAGATGAAGTGACCAATAGGGTTATTAAAATTCATTTTAGGAAAGAGGCTTTATTTTAGTCACACTGCAGATAGATGTCTATAAAAAAAACATACTTTTTAACTCTCCAACATCCTCTTTTCCTGTGACATTGATGCTGCCACAATTACTTAAGTCAACTGAAAATTACATTTTTAGTATGTCTTTCAGATTTCTTATCACAAATTTCTAAAAAAAAAAAACGCTTTCATATGTTCTGCTCCTTGGTATAATCATTACTACTATTTTAACTTGATAAATATGACACACAATAGGGACATGCTATGCTGTCAAGGGCAGTGTTCAAATATTTAGCACCAGCAAGGCATGGACACCTGCCAATCAGATTAGACACTGGCCTGGAACAGATCAGACTAGACACTTTGAATACATCAGTCTCGTGTGAATGGATAGATGACAGCTGGTGGAGCTAGTTGTGAGTCAGTTTGGGTTATTAAAACTGATCTGCGAAACAGCATTGAGAGTAAAGTGTTTTAAAAGGGACTTTCCAGTCTTTACATTTGATAGACAACTCTTTCCTGTTTCATGGTTTATATGACTAACATGACATATTCATGTTAAGTTATTCCGTTTCTGATAATAAGAAGATTCTGTAAGCTTGTTAATTTGCATAGTGTTTTCACTCCATGCCACTAGGGACAATATTATATTTACATCAGGTCTACTGCTTTATATAATTTAAGGTAATGTAGATATTACAAGTAATTATTTGTAAATTATAGCGGCTTTCTTCCATTTGTTTCTCTTGACAAAATGAAAGCTGTTACAAAAGGAAAGATAAGTGATTTAGTTTTTGTTAATTCTAGAAGAGATTTTTATAATTTTGCATATTACATCTAGTGATAGAAGGTTCTTATTCAGTTACAAATAACACCAGTTTTTATTTATTTTGTACTTGTTACAGTTCAAACAATATTAGGAGTGTCTTACATAATTCATCACATTTACTATGAATAACAGTATTATTTATGAAATAAATAATGTTCTATCCTTAAAATTGAACCCAGAGACTAGTAAATTTTGTACTTATTTTCCAGTATATGTCATATAGATGTTTAACTACTCAAGGACAAGGGTGATGTTTAAGACATGGTTCTTGCCTCCTTGCATATGGGAAAATGGGCTGTGTGCAGAACTTAACTTGAACAAAATATAGGACTTTGTTTTTGTCTGATTTGCGTTTTCATTAAGCTGGTACACATGAGCTCATATTCACGATTGTTCCTGCTGCTGATTGGTTCATTTGTTTCCCTCTTGTTTTTAGTACCAGGGCAGCCATTAAACTTCAAGGCGGAACCTGAGTCTGAAACAAGTATTTTGCTGTCTTGGACAGCTCCACGTTCAGATACCATTGCCAGCTATGAACTTGTGTACAAAGATGGGGAGCTTGGAGAGGAGGTAAGACGACTTCTCAGTTTCAAAATCATCCTTTGCTTTACGCGGCCACTTTACTTCTACATACTTACACATTTCTGTAGAACACCTTGATAGGGAAGATCAACTCATAAAAAGGGACTTTGAACCATAAAGCTCCAAATTTCTCCTGATCTGGAAACTGGAGAAAACCAATTTTATGTCCTATTTGAATATCAGAAGCATCTTTTTTAATGTTCCCTGTTGCTTCTAGGATCAGCTTTCTAGGCTTTATAGTATTGGATATTAGAAGAATATTAGAAGAATAGATATCCCAGGAGGCTCCTTTATTTTTCTTCATTGAAATACTTAAGTTACTGGGGAAGAACAAGCTAAATCAGCTATATCTGCTGATTAAGATCCTTGGTTAGATGAGTTTGTTTAGATTTCTTTCGGAGAAAGATGTCCTGTGACAAATGTTTGGTTCTTTTTACATGCGAAAAATTATTTGATATGATTATGACTAAATATAAAGTTGAGTGTCCTTTGAAAGTGAACTACCAGTAGACTTAGAAAGCATTAAAATTACTGAGAGTACTAAAGCAAACATTAATATAACGAACACTTACGAAAGGTGTTGAAGGGAATACACATACATTTATCCTTGTCTGAGATGAGTTAGCCTCTCTTTCAAATTTACTTTACATATAAATGGGAGCACACACCAAAAAAAAAAGGCTAAATAGTTTGCCCAAGGCTTCATAATATTTATTTTGAGATCTGTGGTTTGAATTTTGGTTGGCAGATTCCAGAACCTGTATTTTTAACTGTTAGTTTCTGCTGCCTCTTGTGTGCCTTGTGAAAATGCTGTAGGAATTGATAGTAAGTAGTATCGATCATTTCAAAATGGAAATATCTCTTCGTAGTGAACATGTTTTCTTTAGAATTATAGAATCTGATTGAGAACATTAGGACCAAAGAGTTAGTGAAACTGTATTTCAAAAGTCTGTCTAAAAGTCATTTTATTGAATTTCTTTGTATCCTTGACCAAAATATTATCTCCAGAATGCACAACAGTTCCTAAGTTCTAATAGGACACGTCTTGTTCAAGAATTTTCACATGAAATGAACAATTATCAGTTACCAATATTATGTGGTTTTGACTGCTATATTAAATTAGCATGTTCTTGTAAAGTAGTGTTTTATTAGATCTGTTTGAATTGAGCAGAATTTCTGAAGATCCAAATTTCACTAGAATGCTTTTAGACAGAAGGAATGCAACCTGCATATACTAAGTATACACAAACCACATAATTGAAAAAAAGCCGTGCCATTGCGGTTCTCATGTAATAACTTGAGCTATTGCTGCTTTTCCTTAAGCATAAATCTACATTAAATTATTTTAAGTCTTCATAACAAACTATACTAAAAATGTAGAGTGGAAAGAGATGGCAGTCTATTGGGAGCGCTATGGACATGAGCAGGGTGGCCCACCCATTGGGCTTTATCGTTGCTTTCTTCGGAGACACTGTTTTTTTGATTGGTGTGTCCACAGTTTCTGAAAGTTTTTGTGTGCAAGCCAAAACACCCTACAGATGCTTACTCTAATTTTATATTGAATTTCCCTTGACTGATTTGTGGAAGTATCAAGTACTGTTTGTATTAAAATTCTTAAGTTTATGCCATTATTAAATTACATGTTTCTCTATATTTTAATATTTACTACAGATTGGTTTTCAATAGAAAGCTATATTTTGCTTAAAGTGAAAAGTCAAAAAGTGAGCACTAGAGCATTCACTTAAAGAAATTTTATTTTAGAATGCCTTTGCCTTGTTAAATGTTATAGAAAATTCATGATTTTTTAGTTGTGCATTCTGTCTTCACAAAGAAGCACTGAGAAAGATTTACAATAATTGTAAATCAGTCTTTTGTAATGATACTGTTTTGTTCATATTATCCTCCCTTCATCAGTGACTTACATTTGAGTTTTGTTCCATCTGGAATTAGCTGGCATAGCAACATCCCACATACTCTATAACTTCAGTTGTTGTTGCTACTGCTGGTAATAATTTGTCCTATGTTCTGTATGATTTCAAATAGCCATGGTAGATGAGCTACAAGTATAACCAATCAATTAGGGAAATTTGAGCATATTCCGCTACCAAGGACAGGAGTCAGTTTCTGCTGTGACCCATGTCATGGCAAAAACACATGTGTTTAAGCCTCTGTGTCTCCATGTTAGCTGAAGCTTTTGAGTAACTATATCAAAATAGAAAAGCCCCCCAGCTTGACTTACTCAGGTTATCATATCTCTTGTAGAAAATTGCCTTTCAAACTATTGTAATTTCATTATATAAATCCCTTAGTAGAGTCCTTGAAACACTCCGTAGATTCTTTTGATGACATTATACTCCTGATAACAGAAATCTAATGGTTCAGACACTGTGGTTTTAAAAAATGCTTGTATGAATCCTAACGAAGATGACCACCTTCTCTCATTACTCATAGCAACGAATTACCATTGAGCCAGGAACATCTTATAGGCTGCAAGGTCTGAAACCAAACAACTTGTACTACTTCCGTCTGTCTGCTCGTTCCCCTCAAGGCCTGGGTGCTTCTACAGCTGAAATATCAGCTAGGACCATGCAGTCAAGTAGGTGTCTCTCTTTGCTTGCTGACTTTCTGCCTCCCCCAACCTCCAACCTTCAATTACTAGGAAATGTTGCTGGCTTCTATCCCCACCAACAAACACAACTGCTCATATAATAAACAGACCTTTTTATGGTTCTTAGTATCTAAACTGGGGAATTAGAGGGCAACCATGATCTATGGTGTTTTCAAACTTAGTTCAAACAATAGACCCTAAATGGAGTCTAAGTTGAAAGGTTTCTAGAGAACTTAGTAAACATTCACAAGTGAAAAATAAGTGAAGAGGGTTAGATTGCACCCCATTTGAATGATAAGAATGCAAAGCAAAATTCGAGTTAAGCACTACAAATTACAAGCTAAAGAGGTAGGAAAAATAAAACACTGAGCTTTTTAAAAATATATGTTTTAATTTCGCTAACACCATTATTTCACCAGTTCTCCCCCAAAGAGGAGCTCTGCTGTTCTGACTGCTTTCTCACTAACCCTGCAGATAGTACCTGTGGTAATTTGGATCCTTCATCGAAAAACTTACCTGAATAATTTAGGATTAGTGGAATAGTTACCAGCACATATGCAATCATAAATATTTTTCTGTTGTCTCAGGTACAGTCTTTGCTTTTGAACTGCTACCCTTAATCAAAGTTTTATTCACCAAAGTGTGCTTCTGTTATGCCCAGGGCACCTTTTTTGGCGTAAGCTATTCTATAGAGATTTCTTGTTAGAAGTTTATGACCAGTGATTCTGCCAATTGTTCTTTATTAGCTAGTGTTTACACTTAGCCTGTAAACAAATTTAGATTGAAGAGTTTTCTACAGATTTTTAGAGGTTTTTTTTTGTGTGCGATATATTACCTCAGCTTGTTGACATAATATACAGAATAAAAATGTATAATATAAACTCAGTGTTTTTTGTTAGGAGGCTGTTATGTTAACCCCACAATTAGAGCTACCAGCAAACATAAAATTTACATTTAAAAAGTATGAATTGTCTTCCACATAAGCACTTCTTTCGTAATTTCACTTCATATAAAAATTGAAATTCTATCGTTTTTGCTGACGAAATTTATACTCTAGCATCATAATGAAAAACAGATTCTTCATATGAAAAATGTTAGTATTCTGTTATTCCATTTGTGATTATAGCTTATGCCCTAAAACTCCCTTTTCTTTAAAATGAAATTATGAAAATGAAGGCAGGCTTTATGTCTGCTTTGAATTCCAGGTAGGCTAATACATACCGTTATAGAAATTAATTTCTTAAAAGTCAGCATTTAATTAATATTATATTTCAAAGGCCTACAAATTTCAGTTTTTATTGCATTTAGACATAGATGGGAAATAGACTTTTTATGACCACATCAAAAGCTTTTCTGTACTTCAGTTCCAAAAAGTGGAAGTTTCAACTAGTGTTGCACGTGTTCTCAGAGAATAGGAGATGAAAAGGTAGCAGTTGACTGAACATGAAATCAGCATGGTAAAAAGAATTCCAAACAAGTCCTTGCTGCTACATAAACAATTCAATTTGTTATGAATAACAGTAATGCGTATAAAATCATTTTATAATTTGGGATGTAAGAACCTCTAGTCAAAATCAATAAAAATAATACTGTAGTGATTTTGCAAATCTTATTCTGAATTTACAAGGCTTCTGTAAAAGGGTTTCTTTTTTTGTCAGCTTTTCATTTTGACTTCCTTTAATGGTGAGCCCAAGGAATGTAAACTGAAAAAGATCAATATGTTCTAAACAAATGGGTACAGCTGGAAATCTATAAAATTAAAGCAAATTTTAGTGAAACCCCAAACTGCAGATTGAAATACAAAAATGAACATGGCTTTCATTCCTTTCATCCTATATAATATCTTAATTGTGCATTTGTGTATTTATGTGTTTATATTTGTTTCTTATCTCAATTGTTCTTTTTCTAGGGACATAGAATATCTTTATAAACAATATATAGCAATAACTGTGTTGGTCTCATTTATCTTTCAAATAATCATGTATTTTGTTTGATGGGGAGTAATTGCTTAGAAAGTGACCAGTTTACTTTAGAATGGGCAGTGAGAAAGTTTGCCAGTTAATGTTTATATAAAGCCTACTTTGTATGTACAGAATGAATGAAATTTTGCACATAAGTAATATCTTTTCCGAATGGGACTTGGGTTTTCTTTTAAACAGTTCTTTTTAATGGCTGTGTTATTGACATTCTGTAAGAGATAGATGATCATTATTAATTTTACCAAAATTTGCTGGTGGGATTTAATTCTTCACTAGCAATGGTGTCTCAAGAAGAGTTATAATAGAAAGCTGAAAGCTGACGTAGGGTAAGTACAAGTTACAGTCAGAATCAACAAGCCTGACATTCCCCTCGGGTAGGTAAATCTTGGACTGTGCATCTTCATCCTTTAATGATTCTGCATGCTCACCGTGCTTGGGCTGGGATCAATGTTAGCGGAACACTTTTCTTTAAAACTGGTCAGGCAGACTCATTGTTTTCTTCGTATAGACTGAACCCCTTTATGTTTGTTGGATTTTTCTTGTTTTTATTTTGATCTGGTATAAAGGCATCTAGCAAATGAGTCCTGTGGGTGAGTGGTGCTCATTGTAGAATGTAGAAGTGAAGGCTTGGAATGACATTGGTGAAGAGTCATCAGACTACCAAGTTTCAAAAAAAATAATAACTATTTGCAGCTTTTTTTTTTTTTTGAAACTACACAGTTTAGATGTAATGGGAAATACAGAGGTGTTGGTTTAGGAGAAGAATTTAAATTTGCAGGTAGGTGATTTTATTTTGAGGCTCTATTTTCTCAAGGTTTCATGTTCTGATGTTCCCCCCACCCATTATTTAACATTATGTTGGTCATTTATTCATTTTTTGTTCATTCATATTACTAAGCCAAGGTACATAAAATTGTGTCCTTAAAAATTTAAGTTTCATAGCCTTATTTTCATTTTGTTGCCCTTATTGTTCGTTTATTTATTTTTTGCCTTTTCTTTTATCATTTTTGTTTCCAACCACTCCTGTCCTTTCACTCAAATCCTCCTTAAACTCACTACCAAAATAAGAGCCGTCAGCTCCTCCGCAAGACATTAGTTGCACCAGCCCAAGTTCCACTAGTATTTTGGTAAGTTGGAAACCTCCGCCAGTGGAAAAACAGAATGGCATTATCACCGAATACACCATCAAGTACACTGCCGTGGACGGGGAAGATGACAAGCCTCATGAGATTTTGGGAATTCCTTCAGACACTACCAGATACCTTTTGGAACAGCTGGAAAAATGGACTGAGTACCGGATCACTGTGACGGCCCACACAGATGTCGGCCCTGGCCCTGAGAGCATGTCCGTGTTGGTTCGAACCGATGAAGATGGTATGTTGCCTCCGCTACGTCAGTTTGCACCCTCTGACACAACCTTGGTCTGCTGTCTTTTGATAGGCTAACAGTAATCAATTTTTCTCTGCTCATATATATTTTTTTTTTACCCAGCATTGCTCTTACTTCAGTTTTTTTTTTTTTTTTTTTTTACCAAAGACCTGTCTTTACTGCAGCGTGGACATTTTAAATTTATTTATTTATTCTCGGTGCAATAATTTGCCTGATTTAACAGAACAGTTTGCTTCTATGATCTTGCAATCCAGTCCTCCTTTGTATTCGCACCTAAAGACTTCTGTGCTTTTCTTGGATTTTTTGTACTCACTTCTTTTACATTTTTGAAGTCAATCTTATCAAACTGTCTTCTTATCTTCTTGTTGCCTTTTTTGTCTTGCATATTTCAGAGACACTGATGCTCCACGTTCAATTTTAAGCATCTGTTATATGGAATGCCTTTACTTCTGAGGGGGAAAAAAGAAGATAATCTATATAATCAAGAACCTTTTTATTCTGCTATTAAAAAGAAATCTTTAAAAAACACCCAGCGATCAACAATCCGTTTTTGTTATTATTTCAGTGTTTTACCTCTTTGTGCTTTAATGCTTTGATCCTCAAAGCATCTTCCTTGGCTTTTGTACATTTTTTACATGTTTTTCTATTTCTCTGATACTCTTTTTTTCTTCCATTTTTTTCTTTTTGCATCGATCATGTTTTTTGATCTTTTCTTAAATGGTAGAACAATTGGTTGCGCATTTTCATTGGTTGAAAATGTTTGTATTCTTCAAAGGAAACATAGAGTGGGTCTACCCATTTTTTTCAAAAAAGAAAAAAGAATGAGTAAAGAAAATGCTCTGACTGGGTGGGACAAGTGCCTATAATTTTCTTTTATCCGATGATGTTGTTCCAGTTCCTAGTGGTCCTCCTCGCAAAGTCGAGGTAGAGGCTGTCAACTCAACATCTGTTAAAGTCACATGGCGCTCACCTGTGCCCAACAAACAGCATGGCCAGATCAGAGGATACCAGGTGCATTACGTGAGGATGGAAAACGGTGAGCCCAGAGGCCAGCCCATGCTGAAGGACGTGATGCTGGCTGACGCACAGGTAAGATTCTGAAGTTCTATCTCATTGTCTCTGTATTGCCGAGCTGAAGTCTGATGCTTAAAATGAGCCCTATTTTTACTATTTTTGTAATTTTTTTTTAAAAAAAAGCATGCACAGTTCTTCAAAACACATTGATTTGTATTTTCCTTTGTAGTCAGAGTTGACATAAAGTACTGAAATGAATTGTAGCACAAGAAAAGCTGATCAAAACCAGGTTACTCTTTTCTTAAGATACAGATATCCAGCTCCCTGCAACTATATTGAATTTTCCTCCACATTTTCAAAAGATTGATTGCTTTCATCAAACCAAAGGAGGAAAACGTTTCATCAGCCGTTGGGTTTATGGGCTGTTCTGTTGGACAAAGTATCTGAAACTAAGTTGATCTAATTTCTAAATATATAACTCATTCCATTGAAATATAGACATTTTAAATCTGGTAAATATACTTGGCATGTATTTTACTCAGTATTTCTTCATCTGATTTTTCATATGAGAAATTGCCTAAAAGTTCATGAGTCTATACAACAAAATAATTACGTTTTGATTCCACTTTTCATGGAATTTTTGATGGCCCCTTGCATTGGATGAAAATAGCTGTTTTATAGCCCAGAAAATTACGATAGTGAACCTGATAATGAAAGTTGTCCAGAGAATCATTTTTATCCCTTATGTTGAGTCAAAGTTTAAAAAAAATTACTACTTTTGAGAACCTGAATATGTGAGAAATTATACTGTTTTTTTCTTTTTTTTTCTCTTGAAAGGTAATGTTAGAGAAAGAGAGACAGATGGTCCAATGACCAAGGGTAGGCCAGGTGAAGAAAAGCGTATCTTCCTGGTCTCCTTCATGCTGACAAGGGACCGGTCACCTGTACTGTCTTCCGCTTCTTTCCCTGTTGTATGAACAGGGAGCTGCATCAGAAGTGAAGCAGCTGGAACTGCAACCTGCAGCCACAGGGAATGTTGGCCTTGCAGGCCGTGGCTTAAACAGACTACTCCACAACACCAGCCCACATTATATTGATCTATTTTGCCGAGATGCAAAAATCTGATATCACAGCGAGGTCTTGTCATCTCTTGTTTAAAACAAAACATTGAAACATTCAAATTTTTTATTCAAGTTAGAGAAGACTTAAAGAGAGCTCCGTCATAAATTTATATTCTTATCCCCCTAAAATATGAAGGCATTACAGATTCCTGCAATTCTGAGTGAAGTTTTACCGTCAAAGCGTTCGTGCTGAAGTTAACTCAAAAATTGCTTATCTTTGCTGTGGTCCAGGAATTTTCTAGTTAAAGAGATGTGGATACATGGGTCTGTACCAAACCCAAATCTATTTGCACAGTTTTGATTTGAAGGCCATTTCTGAACATGTGAGAGGAGATCAGAATATTCCTTTAACAGTAAAAAATGGCCACTTACATTTACTTTGCATTGCATATAAAATAGAAAACTCTCAGTGCATAATTAATAAAGCTGTCTGGTATATCTTATTTTGAAGATCTGCTATTATGAAAAAGAAAACAGTGTGACAACCATGCCTTAAATTCTTCTTTGCTCCTTATCTATTTTATATTATAGAAATGTAGTTGTGTCTGTATTTGCTTTGTGAAATGTGCTAGTCTATGGCGTTCTAAAATACAAAAAAAAAGTAAATATCAGCTCTGTCTTTTGTTGTCATTTTCCTATTTGTACTTTCGGTTTTATTTATTAATAGCTGATTTTCATTTTTTTTCTTACTCAATTCATTTTTCCCCTGGACTATTTGTTGAAATTTCATTACATGTCATGGGACTTTATGGAGGCTACAAGATTTCAATTTAATGAGCGATATTTGTCTAAATTGTAGACTTGAATTAATTATGGACAGAAGTCCATAATTGGACAGAAGTCCATAATTATGGACAGAAGTCCATGGTTAGAACTATTTAGCTTTTAGCAAGGTATTATTGATTACTCTGGTTTTAGTGGAAACAGCAATAAAGCATAGTTAACTTCACCCTCCAATGCGGAGGAAAGTGGTAGCATAACATGTTTTTGGTCTTTGCAATTGTGTTGTACATACTACTGCAATTGTTTTTGTTTTCCCGTATTTTAATCTAAAGAGGGCTGCACTGGCTTAATAGGCTACAGATTTCTCCTGATTTCTTTTTTATTTTGCCCCCCACCTCCATCTCATTAACTTCATTCAGTGGGAATTTGATGATGCTACTGAACATGTGAGTAATTTATGACTGCTTTGTCAGAAAAAAGATTACATATGCTTGCTTTTTTCTTTTGATATCCTGCTTTCATTTATTTGTGGCTGGTTATCACAGTTTGCTTGGATGCATGAACTAACAGATTATCTTTGCCATGTGTTGTACTTTTTATTTTCGGTTGCTGTATGAAATCAGCATGCTACCATTGTTTACGTAAGAAATGTTATGCTATTTTGTTGTGATGGCTGCAACTAACTCTGCGTTGTGACACAGTCAGAGGAGTCATGCTGTAAATGGAGATGTCACAGTTTGGAGGATTATTTGATATAAACTACCATAAGATCTTTCTCTACAGCTGTGTATTTAACATGTAATGAAACATAAACTCACATTGGTTACTTAAAAGTAAGTACTCTCTGATGTGCCCCTACAAATGTGAGTGAGCGGAATTGGCTGAATCATTCCAAGATGTAAAATATATCTTACCAAAGAAGTTATGCCTTCAATAGGTTTAACTGAGGAATTTATATTACTTAATAATACTCACATTCCAGGTGTTTATTCAGTCCACATATCAAGGAACAATGCAAAATTCTGAAAAATTCCATGAAATGCAGAAAGTAAATAGGTTAAAACAACATTTAATGCATTAGTAAAAGAATTGCAGTGTCGTTAAGTGCCATGGAATTCATAAGCTGTAGCACAAGATAGTAAAGAGGTCCTGAATGTAATGTAGGAGGCTAAGGGGCCAGCCACAGTGGCTCAGTGTCTAAATCCTCACCTTGCAAGCTCTGGGATCCAATATGGGTGCCAGTTCATGTGCAGCCATACCACTTCTCATCCAGCTCCATGTTTATGTTCTGGAAAAACAGCAGAGGATAGCCTAAAATCCTGGGATCACGCACCTGTTTGGGAACCTGAAAGAAGTTTCAGGCTCCTGGTTTCGGATCGGTGTAGCCACAGCTGTTTTGGCCACTTGGCGAGTAAACCTGCAGACAGAAGTTCTTTGTCTCTCCTTCTCTCCATAAATCTGATCTACCTTTCCAATAAAAATAAATAACTCATTTTTAAGGAATTTACAAATAGCTATGCATTGAATAAATGAAAAAGTATTTGTGTGTATAATTATAAAATTATAAAGAGAGTTGGGGCTTTTAATTGATCAGGATGATACTCTGCCAGCTCTGCCTTCGGACCAGAGACAGTTTCCCCAAGAAACCGTTGAATTTATCTGGACAATAAGATGGTGGACTCTATGCTTGGTATATGCTTGCAATGAAAGAATCTATAATGAACTATAATGCTGCAACAAGGTGGAGGAATCCACCATGGGGGGAGGGTTTGTGGAGGGGTGGACGGAATCCCAGAGCCTCTGAAACTGTGTCACATAATGCAATGTAATTAATAATAAAAAAAAAGTTTAAAAAATTATAAAGAGAGAGAGAGGTTCGGCTGTTTCACTTCCCAGATGGGCACTATATACTCTTGCTGTGGCCAAAGCCAGAAATGAAACACTCCTGTGAGTGGCAGGATCACAACCACTTGAACTGTCCCCTACTTCATCCCAGGGTCTGGTTTTAATAAGCAAGAATTGGGAAAAAGGTATTGAATTCTGGCCCTCTGATGTGTGGCACAGTTATCCTAGCTGGCACTTTGACTCCTAGACACCAAAGGAATAGATATGTATACATATTTCTTTTTTTTTTAAGATTTATTTATTTTTATTGGAAGGGCAGATATACAGAGAGGAGGAGAGACAGAGAGGAAGATCTTCCATCCGATGGTTCACTCCCCAAGTGGCAGCAGTGGCTGAAACTCAGATGATCTGAAGCCAGGAGCTCTTCCGGGCCTCCCACGTGGGCGCAGTGTCCCAAGGCTTTGGGCCGTCCTCGACTGCTTTCCCAGGCCACAGGCAGGGAACTGGATGGGAAGTGGGGCTGTTGGAATTAGAACCGGCGCCCATATGGTATCCTGGTGTGTTCAAGGCGAGGACTTTAACCACTACACTATCGAGCTGGGCCCATACATATTTCTTAAAATTAAATTCAACATTGTGTGATAGTGAGTTAGTTAAACATAATGGAAGTTCTCATGATTTTAAAGTAGTAATAAATGCAGCTGATAAGGAAATTACAGTATGATGACGGGAAAATCCACAGTGTCAGCCTGATTAGCTTTGAACTCTTCATACGGGTACAAGATAAAACAATATCAAAAAGTGAGTTAAGGCAGAGTTTACAAGGGAGATGTTCTTTCATTTGGTAAGTAACTACAGCCAGAGCACAGGGCTTTTTGTTAGGAATCTAATGAGGAATGTATAGGGAACCGGTTCTCATGGGACTGACACTAAGAATGGTTGACACATAGTAAAAACTACACTGGACGTCATGATCCCGGGCACACATTTTGCCTTCAAGTCTATGCTGTTTTTTGTTTGTTTATTTTGCTTAAATGCTCGTCATCGCTAGGTTGATTTGCTAACCTATCAAACAGAACAACGGCTGTAGGTCAATAACAAGTGACTTAGTGGATAGATCCAAGTGTGTAAATAGCTTATAAGAAACAAGTAAAAAAATAAGCATTTTACTAACTTAATCATGAAATGATAATTCAACAAAGTTGACGCAGGGCAAATAAAAATGGGGCATTAGAGATAAATGTTTTCAAAAGAGATTTGGCAAAAATTGTCTAAAAACTTGAATAAGAGACATAAGGTGGAGAAGTCTCTTAGCTGTTGAATACATCTGTGTTAAATCATAGAAGGAAGAGTGGAGAATCTACCTGTGGAACTGACTGCAGTTTTAGCACATTAAACTTAGATTTAGCACATTAAACTTAGATTTAGCACGTTAAACTTAGATTCCTTAGGCAGGCCTGAGGAAATGTCCAGCAGATACTTATATGAGACCTGTTATGAAGCCAGGATCGGGAGCTAATTGATAATCATTTAAGGTTTACAAATGCAGAGTTTTTCAGGAATAGGAAGAGATCCAGTGACTATGGTAAAACCTCAGGCCTGACAGCTTTTTTTTTTTTTAATTTATTCTATTTGATTTGAAATAAAATATCTGAGACTTTCCAACCCTGAGGGGAAAGAAAGAGAAAGATCTTCATTGCACAGGTTCATGCTCCAAATGGACACTAGCTGGGGGGGATCTCCCAGGCCAAAGCAGGAACCTGGTATTTCCTGCATGTCTCCCACTTAGGTTCAAGACCCCAAACACTTCTGCCATCCCCTACCACTTTCCCAGGGCGTTGGCACAGAGCTAGATGGTAGTGTAGCAGTTAGGACTTGAGCAAATGCCCATTTGCAGGTAGCAGCTTTACTTGTATGCCATTGCACTTGCACTGTCCTGTCAGCTTTCAGTAAATAGGGCATGAGGTGGATTGGGGATTGGAAGGAGAATTGAAAGAAAATGAAGATTACTACCATAATAAAAACATATTCCAAATGTTTTATGAAAAACGACATTAAAAGATCAGTTTGGTGAAAAATAATTTTAAAATACATGCATTTGAGTGATCTTTAAAGTCCCTGAAAAATAAGTATTACGAAAAGACTGCATACTTTCGAAAAAATTTTATTGCAAAACAAGCTTATCTTTTGATTCCACTTTCCTCAACCAAGGAAGTGAACCCAGAGATTTAAAAGAGAAAAAAGGCAACCCAAATATTGATACAGTCATGGTAAATAGAACCACAGTCTGCTGAGATTATGTAACTGCAGATGGCTTTAACCAGTTTTCCAGGGTAATACCAACCTGAGCAAGGGGAAAGAAGCAGTAAACCAGCATTTTATACATGAGAAATTCATAGAAGACTCAAAGCGCATTCCTTTCTTGCCATACAATTTGGTGTTACACTAGAACCGTGCTTCTTTTTTCCTCTTAGCCTTGCTTGCATTTTAACAGCAATCCAGTGACATTTGACACCTTGGAAATAGTACTGTTGGAATTTACCCATCATAGGCTTTGAAGTAGTCTTTTTTGTCATTTGAAATACTACTTTTGGGTAGTTTCCTTGGTTTTGGTGTCTTTTGTAATGTTAGAGACATGATTCCAAGCTTTGAAAAAATAAAATGTCTCTTGCTCTAGCTTAAGAGTTCCCAACATCTTTTTAAAATTAAATCTAAAATTATTAAATTTCCACCATGATAATATTCTTGCTTTTTTGCAAAAGCACGTTGTCAAAAGCTATCATATTTGTGGTCAGCTTCAACAACTGACTTCTGTTACCTCTTCTAGACATAAATAATACAAATTAAAGAAAACAATAATAATGATTTAAGCAACGCATGTTCTGCACAACATTCCCATCCATGCACTTAACACTCACAATAGGCAGAAAACCTCCCAGCAGAGGTACAAAGGAAATCCAAAGCAAACCATAGAAATATTTTTGGAAGAATGTCAGGACCAACTCATTGCTTACCAATAATAACCTTGAATGTAAATGCACACTGGCTGAATCAGCTGAAAAACAAGACACATCTAGCTGCCTACCAGAAACACACCTCACCAACAAAGATACAGACTGAAAATGAAGGGATGAAATGGGATACTCCATGCTAACAAACAGAAAAAAAAAAAGCAGCAGCAAATACTCTGCTATCAGGCAAAATAGATTTTAATACAAAAAGTGTTAAAGGAAACCAAGAAAGATACTGTGTAATAACTAAAGAATCAGTTCAACAAGAAGATGCATATGTGCCCAATGTCAGGGCATCTATGTAAAACAAATGTTAATGGATTACAAGGGAGACAAAATATTTCAACACAATAATAATGAGGGGCTTCCACACTCCACTTTCATCAGTGGACAGGTCAACCAATCGACCTAAGAAAATCAACAAAGAAACAGCAGTTAATCTACACTAATTGAATCTACAGAACATTTCATCCTTCAGCTACAAAATATACGTCCTACCCACTAGTGCTTGGAACTTTCTCTAGGAAAGATTCAAAAGATGGTATCATAGTTGTGCCTAAAATCTGGAAGGAATTGAGTATTTCTGCGGGAGAGTTGCTTTAAAAATGTTAGTTAGTAGGTTAGTGGTAGGCACTCTATGAAGAATAGCAACAGAATAGTCTCAAGATCAGCTGGTTCTATGACCATAACAACTTCAGAAGTTGTTTGTGATTTTTCACATTCTCATTAGAATGAAGTGAACACATACTAGTGATGTGGTAGAGCTCAGTACGTTCGCAGTTTTGGGGTTTACATCCAGCTGCCTAATTTGCCAGCAAGTTCTCATAGCCTGTACTAACCAATGAAAAGGGTCTGAACTAAGTAAAATGTTTGTCAGCATGTCTAAGTGAGATCAACTAGTTGACAAAATGGTAACATGGTGATTAAAAAAAAAAAAAGGGAGAGTGCCTTGCTGTCAGCCCTGTCACTAGTCAATAGGCCAGGCTGTACATGGGTTCAAATAGAGAGCTGCTGGCTAAGAAGTATGACTGATTTATGATATTATTATGAGCCAGGCTGCAATTTCTGTAACTTGTATAACTCTCATCATTCTCCACCAAGGCTGCAAGTTTCTACTGCAATTAAAATTTTAAAATAGGAGTTGTGTGAAGAAGAGTAAAACAAGTTGCCTTGGATTACCAAGCTGTCAGTAAGGACAGGTGGATTTACCTGCCAGAATGAAAGAGACCTGACTCCAGATTTTTAACTGTTCCCTCTTGGGATGCCTGAAGCTCCTGCTTTAGTGTCAGCATGAAGCACATCTCCATGGCATGGGCTGCAGGCATGAGAACATCCAGTGCTTAGCATGGCTGCTGGGATCTTTTAAGCATGTACAGAGAATACACATGAGCTTGTTCCTTTTAGGGCATTCGCAGTGTGTTCTAAACAAGGGTTACTCTTTTGTGTCATTTCAGGACATGATCATTTCTGGGCTACAACCTGAAACTTCCTACTCCCTCACGGTCACAGCCTACACCACGAAAGGAGATGGGGCACGAAGCAAACCAAAGCTGGTTTCTACCACAGGAGCAGGTAATCCTGTCTGTGCTTACATATGCCTTAAATGATAACATGAACTTTCCAAAAGGTATGGATGACTTCCATTATTATCTCATTATGATGAAATCAGAAGAAATGAGAGGACTTCAAATGAACGTATTCTTTTTTACATCAGGGAAAAATTCTAAGTTTAATCAAACTATTCAATTTGTCATTGAGCACACACTGCTGTGCACCAACTCTGTGTCACGTTTTTCCCAGTACTGACAATGTATCAGTCATCAAAGCGGAAGCGTACTTTGTCATTTTGAAATTCATTTCTGACCAAGGCTGGATTACTAGCAAGTGAATGGAGGGTTGTATAATAAGAAATCAGGAAATGATAAGATAAAAAGTAAAGGTTTTAGATCTTAAGGATCAGAAAGTTCCTTGGAACTACAAAGATTTCCTAGATGGAGGATATTGACAGGGATATTGGAGTGATGTGGGGCACCAGGCACACGGCCATGTGGAGGGAAAGCCTGTATGCAGGGAAGCCACACACAGCTTCAACCAATCCCGAATCACAACCATTTTGATGAGCTATCATTTTGAATAAATATAAGTTATTGAACTTTCTTCCTTGAATCTTCTATAAGTATTGTAAGGAAGGGATATTGTAAAACTGGGAAACAGAAGAGAGAACAAAGGAAGGTAGTCAGCCTTGACATTGTGAAATTGCTGACTGCTGAAGAAGAGAGCTTCTTCCATCCTCCTCGGATTGAATTTGCTCCAACATGTTAGGGAAGGCTGACATCAAAGAAGACCCCATCAATGAAGTGAAAATGACATAAGGATTGTCCTCCAAGCCCACTCTTTTAGCAGCATCCGTGGAACATCAGAACGGTGCTTTGATTTACCCCCTCCAAATCACCTTTCTTTAAAAGTTATAAAGCAAAGGACAGCTGTGGTGCTGAGCCACGCTCCTGGGTGCCGTGCTCACTGCCAAATTTGTCGAAATGTCAGAAGATTTGCCTCGCTCACATCCTGCCACCTGGAACTGCCTCAAGCAGCAGGAATGCAGATGGCAAAACTCCTTCAAGGCAGAATCTTTGGGAGTTGTTTTCTTTAAAAAATAAAATATCATCGCATCAAGCTATTTCAGTGCCCTGAATGGGAGGTACAGTCAGTGAGGGACCTGATGCCATGGCGGGTATCGGGTAGTGGAACTAGGCACTATTGCCACATAGCCAGGGTAAACCTTCGAGAATGAATCCCAAATGGAAGAAAATGCAGATTCTTTGCCCATGTGCTATTTTCTTTCACCTTAATTTGCATACTTTTGTTTCAACAACAGAGACAGAGATCTTCCATCTACTGGTTTGAGCCAGGGCCCAGGGTACCATTCACTCTCCCATACAGAAATCAGAGTCCTACTACTTTGGCCATCCTATACTGTTTTCCAGAATGCATGAAGGGAAAGTTTATTTGGAATCTGACTACCAGAAATTGATATTCTATTGGGTATGGACATCCCCAGAGGCAACATAAGCTACTACACATCTGCTCACTTTGCACTGCCCTTTATAATGAGATCTTTAAAAAGCAGATTTTTTTTGTTTAGATTTCTTTTATTTATTTGACTGGCAGCATAACCAAGAGTGAGAGACAGAGAGGAAGAGATCTTCCATCAGTTAGTTTACTCTGCAAGTGTCTATGTTCATTGTGAATGTGCCAGATTGAAGCCAAGAACCAGGACCATTCATGTCCCCGATGCAGGCGTAGGGTTCCATGTGCTTGGGCCGTGTTCCACCACTTTCCAAGGCGTTTTAGCAGGGGGGCTGGATCAGAAGTGGAGCAGCCATGGCTCAAATTGCACTCAAATATGTACTATTATCTTTGTAGGCAACAGCTTAATGTCTGTTGCAAAGCCAGCCTCTACAAGGAAATTTGATAAACCTAAAGTATCCTACACAGAGTACTTGAAACTCTCGTTTTTAAGAAAAGGATCTTGTAATAAGGAATACAAAGTTGAGCATTTGCACCAAGAGTTATCAAAACTACAGAAAGGTGTACATTTGTCCGTTTTGATGTAATTAACTCCAGCTCATTATTCAATTATCATACAGGGTTTTTGGTTTTTAGAATCATGAGTTTTATTCTTCTAAAGAATTCTTGGGCATTTTCATTCAGTTTTCTGTGTTTTTAGTAGAGTTTTGAGTACTGACAAGCAAAGTGGCTGTAACTTAGATGCCTGAACATTTACTTTCTTGAGCCCATCAACAATAAGCTTAGAATAAAAGTGGGAGAATCCGGTTATAATTCTTTTAAGAAAAAAAAATTAGTTTTTCTCTGTTGTTAATTTACCAGACAAAACAGTTTCTTAGTCATGGTTTATACCTATGCAATTTGGGTACTATTCTTTTGTCTACCATCAACAACAAACTCTTACCTATTTATTTGACTGTGAAGAATTACTGGGGTTATCTCATAGATGTGAACTCTTAATAACCATACTTATAAGGATATTTGATTATATTGCCCATGGTGAATTCAGGAATTCCCATGAACTTTTATATCAGCAATTAGAGTCCCAATTATGGGGTATGTTTTCTCATGGAATATTGTTTCTAGAACCTGTATACAATCTTATCATTGAAATGCATACTTGTCATAATTTAACATAACCTATGTGGTAAGCATGTAACCTAAGGAATGATTTTTCAATAATATGTTAGCTTTTGTGTTTTAATGACTTTGCCTTAGTGTGGTTTCTTTTTTTTTTTTTTTCTGTACCACAATCATTGATCTGCTGCCTGAGATCTTGAAGTTTAAAGCAACTAAAAAATTCACTGACATGACGTTTTCTATTTCTTTTTCCATGAGTTTCAGTACTATATTGCTATGTTTAAGAGTGATCAAAAGATGTCTATGGCTTAGAGAATTTGAAAGTAGAAGAGCTTAATCGGTAAATTAGGGTTATTATTGTTTGGGTACTAGGTTGAATTAAAGAGAAATCTAGGGCCATTGGGAACAAGCGCCTTGGACAGTCTTCCATGAATTCTAGTGGTAAGTAAGGCCAGCTGCACACATGGGTCGTTTCGGAAGTTCTGTGTGATACCTAAGAGGGGAGATCATAATAAGGAGATAAGAATTGAATATTCAGAGGGGGAGTCATGTCTCTGTGTGATATAAATCAGACTTGGCTTCTTCAATTTGCACCTGGAACCTCTTGTTTCTTCCAGTGTGTGAACTAAAATATAGTTAAAATACTTCCCACTCCTTCGATCACTTATCTAGGACTTTCATCTTGCTAATCCTGAAACTCCAGTGCTAGAATACATGTAAACATCAACCTATTCTGGTACAACCCTGCAAAGTAAATCACATAATAACCATATAAATACACACTCAATGCCACATAGACACGTTGCATGTGTAGCAAGCACCCTGTGCTGCAACACTTCATTTGTCCAACTAGAATGCTCATGTATTGGAGGATGGGGGCTCTTCCATTTCCATCTTTAGTTTTCCACTTAAATCATGTTCCAGTGAACAAGTATTGCACAAACTAAATCACTCTTAGGTGTTTGATAGAATCTCTGGAAACCAGAAATCAAAAATCTTACTATTGAAATGTAGAATTTTAGAGAAGTCTTTTGAATGATATGAACAATGATGCAAAATGTCCCTCAATCCTTTTCATTTTTAATTCTAAACATTGTACCTTGGAAGAAATATCACAATCTCCCGATTCCATATCCTAGTTTATTTGATGTGCATCTGTTACTCCAGTGCTCACACATTTATGGAGATTTTAGGTATTATTTCATGTTGCCAGCCTTTCCTGACACCGTATGGGGAGTTCTTTCTCTAGCTGACAGCATTCGTTTCTTTACTGAATCTTTCATTGGTGCCTTTTGGCATTACCAGGCTGGCGGTCTACCAGTTTGTGGGCTTCACTAATCTGCTGCCCACAGAAGGAAAGACGGGTGGGTTAACTGAGAAACTCCTGGCACAGCAGAACAAGTCGACAGATCAGAGCTGACATTCTTATTTCTAGGGTGTTATTTGATACCATGCTTCTAAGCCCTCAAAGCCCACAAGCCTTCAGTTCTCAAATTAAAAAAGGGTAAATCAGCATCAGAAACAGAAGTAATTGTTCAAAAGTAAGCTTTTACTCTCATGGAAGAAAAGATATATATTTTCATATACTCAGTGCGGTTCTTACTTCAGAATTTGTCAGTACATTAGGTTTCTACAAATTTTCACCATAATAGTATTATAAAGTATAACACCAGATAGAAAAAAAAAATCTTAGAACAAGCAACCATTATTAATATGCAATCTGCATTTATGATTTAAGCCAAGACTTTTCTTTAAAAGTGTTTTTATTTATCTTAATTTTCCATGCATCTTATAAAACTAGATGCTCATAGCCCTGTATACACGCTTGATGATAGAATGCTGGACTCTCTCCTGTTGTTCATACCTGCAATGTCAGGACACACTTAAATAGCAGAGTGATGAACTCCATGACTTTTTCTAAAGGATTGTAGTATTGTAATGATGTAGGCGAAATCAGTGGAAGGGAGGGGGTTTGGGAAGGGTGTCAGAGAAAATCCAGAGCCTATGGAACTGTTATCATTAAAAAATGAGGAAAATTTGTTTGAAATACCACTGAGAGGCAAATATTATTGAGAATTATTATTTTTTTTCAAAAGGAAGCAAGATGTTCAGGGTACATGCTATTCTACAGGTCCTTTGATTGAAAACTTAGGTTAATTTAGTGCCCATATTTAATAAGATGCATTGTTCCTGGACAGAGTAAGATTTTGTAGTTGTATTTCCAGCCAGTAGTTTCAGCTGACTTGCATTTACTTGCAAATATATTCTTTACTGAAAGGCCTATTAATCCTTGGCACTACCTCTTTCCTTTTAATGGACTCGCCATATAAATGCTACACATACATAAAGGGGTAATATGTGTCTGCCAATGTCTACCTTCAAGTGCTGTTTTAAAATTAAAGTAATTGTAAATATCATGGTAAAATAAATAATTCAAGCACTCTCCTAGTTATTAATGGCTTGCTTCCTGAGAGTCTGTTAGTTGGCTGTTAAGATTTTGATGCATTTTTTCTGAGAAACAATCAGTTGAAAATGGTTTGGTTCTTGGCCAACCTTCAATACACACACATAGTATTGCCCTATGAACTGGAGGAACTCTTTTTTTTCATACACTCTAGATGAACTAAGTTATATAAACTTATTATGGATTTATTCAACATGTGAAATAAAAGCATCATCCAATTGGTTAAGTAAAGAACCATCTTAATGGCTGTTTCTCAGGGAGGACACATCTGTATATGCATCTCACATTTCTGAAACAGAAAATGAAGGAATTGATGGCATGTATTCTGAGGTTCATATTCTGTATGTTACCTCATTGTATTTCTAGGCAATCTTCTGCCTTTAGCTGTGTTCTCGTAACGTAGCTTGTTAGGTTCATGGTCTATCTCCGATTACTGTAAGCATCCCTTCCATGCTATGATCATTCGCGTAGTTTCTGTTAACTTGGTTTAGTTCTGATCCTAATGATACTCTTCCTGTCCTTGAGTCAGTGCCACAGGATGCCCTGACTTTGTGTTTTCATCATCACCTTTCTCTGTTGATTCCAGGCATAATTCCTGTCCATTAAAAAAAAAATACAGCAACAGTAATGCAATGAGTGAGTAAATTATAAATACACTGCATACTCATGGGAATTTACCTCACCCACAAAAAGATGACTCTGATTACTAATAATTACTAAATATTAATGAACTATAAGACCTCTTTAGAGACTTTTACATGCATTTCCACGATATTTGCAATTTGAAATAGAGCTTAATGTAATACCCACTTTTATACATGAACATGATAAAAATGGTTGATGTAGATAATAAAGTCCGGAAAATAGTGTAAATTACATCCATGCTAACTTAAAGCAAGTTTACTTTGTGATTCTAAAACATTAATTTTTACTTAACAAAAGAACATACCTAAATATTTGAGCAATAGAATCAGACAGAGCTGACTGTCTGGCGATTGTCTCACTTGCTGTTCACCGAACCTTGAATAGTTGCATACCCTTATAAACTTAATTTGTTTATTATAGAATGTTGAGATATTAATAACTAATAAGAGCATACATTGAGGAATGAGCAATATAAGTTCAATAAGAAACTACAATACTCTTCATCCCACACTTGGTAAATTGCATGTGACAAGTAAATGATCATTATTATTGTTATTGCCTATAGCTAACTGGCTAATCTTTATTTATATTAATTTCTCTATGGCATCAGCCTTTGAATGCGTAAGTTTAAAATGAAGAGACTTTAATTTGTTTTCTATAAAATCATATTTTCTGTTATCAAGTTTTAGTGTCTGTTTATAGGAGATGGAGGATATTTCCATGAAGCATGTGGGTCAAGCATTGTTTTTTGTTTGCTTTTTCAAAAAGTCTTCATTTGAAAAATTACAGTTATGTAGAGTATGAGGAAAGACAGAGAGGGAAAGTGAGATCTTTTGTCTACTATTTCATTCCCTAGGCTGCCTCAGTAATTAGGGCTGGGCCAGGCCATTGCCAGGAGCTTCATCCTGATCTCCGACGGAGGCAGGGGCCAGTAGCAGGGATCTAGATTGGAAGTGCAACAGCTGAGGCACATATCCACTACCTGCTGGTGTCGTACGGAGTTTTTACCTACTACCCTATCACATCAACTTCTAATGTTTATTTTGAGGTAGTACCAGTGCACTGGTGCCTCACACTGAGAGGTAGCAGAAAGGCTAATGTGCATCAGTTGAGCTTATCAGTCCATTTTATGTGCTCCAGTTCCAGGGAAACCCCGACTCGTGATTAACCACACTCAGATGAATACCGCTCTCATTCAGTGGCACCCTCCGGTGGACACATTTGGACCCCTTCAAGGCTACCGTCTCAAATTTGGCCGCAAGGATATGGAGCCACTCACGACCCTTGAGTTCTCGGAAAAAGAAGACCACTTCACAGCTACAGACATCCACAAAGGAGCATCTTATGTCTTTAGGCTCTCGGCCAGGAACAAAGTGGGCTTTGGGGAGGAGATGGTGAAGGAAATCTCTGTTCCAGAAGAAGTACCAACTGGATTCCCTCAGAACCTCCACTCAGAAGGCACCACTTCCACCTCTGTGCAGTTGTCCTGGCAGCCACCTGTCCTGGCAGAGAGAAATGGCATCATCACCAAGTATACCCTTCTGTATAGGGATATCAACATCCCCCTTCTTCCAATGGAGCAGCTCATTGTTCCAGCTGATACCACTATGACACTCACTGGCTTAAAACCAGATACCACATACGATGTAAAAGTACGTGCTCACACGAGCAAAGGGCCCGGGCCATATAGTCCCAGTGTCCAGTTCAGGACACTGCCTGTGGATCAAGGTAGGATTTGTCTGCTTACGGCCTTCCTCCTGTAGAGGAATGTCGATCTTTTGGAATTGAGTATTTTGAAGCTGTAAATAACTGCTCGGCCCATTCATATTAATAGGTTCAGCAAAAACCCAAAGGTAAAGTATTGTAAAACTTCCATATATTTTGGATGCCTTAAATTTCAGTTATAAAATGCCAAGCAAGTCTGATTGACAGCACCCCAGTTTCCTCAGGTAAGGAGAGCACAGTAGAGTGGACTGAATGGGAGAGAAAAGAAAGATCTTAATGAGAGTGGGATATTAAATTGAGTGCTCTGAACAGGTAGGCAAATCACACTTCTCTTTTTTGATCAAAGTAGGCAGCAGCTAGTGTAAGCTCTGTGGTCCATCCTGGAAAATTATGGGTCATGTCTTTAGGAATCGTTTAAATACACTGTTTTTCCTTTTCCAGCAGTGTTTGCAAAAAATTTTCATGTCAAAGCAGTAATGAAGACTTCAGTGTTGCTGTCTTGGGAGATCCCAGAGAATTATAATTCTGCCATGCCTTTCAAAGTAAGTTTTGTTGTGTTTGTTGGTTTGTTTTTTAATGTGTAGCCTATCCCGTGGAAAACTGAAAGGGCCTTTTCATCTTGGTTGGCTAGAAATTGCGCAGACTCCTTTGACTGAGCAATACGCATTTGCTGTTTTCACTTGTGACTTCCATTTTAGGAGATTTTGCTTGTTGCATGGTGGCATGACCATCCTACTAAAGAGGACAAACAGTTAAAACCACACAGCTAGCGTTTCTTTTAGAATATCTACTAATTTGAACGTGAACTTTTTACCTCTAAGCTAGGGCTTTTGTTTTCCCACTACAAAATGGAATTTACATGGTAATTTTAATTTGTTTATTGGTCTGAATTCTTGGCATTTCTAAATTCTGCCTTGCCATTGGAGACATAGCTTGCTATACTAAGAGGAAGAATGTTTTGAAATAAGGAGTAAGGGAACCGTTTCTGAAGCTAGAAACCCATTTGAGAATGGAAGTTTAAATCTTTAGCAAGGAACTAATGTGGATAATAGATTGTGAAACCAGAGAATTTCATGTACAAATTCCATTAAGATTACAGAAAGCTGCAAGTCAAGTATTAAAATGTTACGGTAAATTTCTCTGTTATTTTTTTTTTGTTAGAAACATTGTATCATTACATTGCCTAAGAACTATTAGGAAAACTGATGCAATTACAACGTCTAGATTTATGGATACTTCTCGGCTCAAAAATCATACAAAACTACAGCTAACCTTATTTGCCATTGGCAAGTGCATATTGCTTTTGAAGGCATATTTTTTTGACTCTATCAAACTTTGGTCATATCATATTTCTTAGATTCTTTATGATGATGGCAAAATGGTAGAAGAAGTGGATGGCCGAGCCACACAGAAGTTAATTGTCAACCTGAAGCCTGAGAAGTCCTATTCATTTGTGCTAACGAATCGTGGAAACAGTGCTGGCGGCCTACAGCATCGGGTAACAGCAAAGACAGCACCGGATGTCCTTCGTACCAAGCCTGCCTTCATTGGAAAGACCAATCTGGATGGCATGATTACTGTGCAACTGCCTGAAGTACCTGCAAATGAAAATATAAAGTAAGTGATTTGTTGGGATAGGGCTGGAGCAAAAAAAAATGCAAGTCAACAAAAAGTTGTATCTCAGTATATATAATGGCTTTAAAAATACAGTGGTTTAAATATTGTGTAATATGAAGTAATGGTATTATACAGTAACAACAGTACATAAATTCATAATTCTCCTGTCCAAGTTCATGGTAAAATAGCTCATTAATTTGACACTGCATTTTTCTCTGTTCCAGAAACTGTTACTTAGAGAGATAGACAAAATAGTCTGTTGCATGGTTCATCGAATAGTTGACTCTTAACACTTATGCAAACTATTATAGCTAGGTGGAACTCATACAGTACTAGCTATAAGGTTGGAAAAGAACTTGGAAAATTAGATTAATAGGACAGTGTATTATTCCAGTGTCATTTATGTGTGCTGAATAATAGGAATGTTTTCAACATGTTAGAGTTCAAAATAACATCCAAAAACTCACAAACATTGGAAAATACATGTCTTTGAGGTTAGATAGAACACAATGTAGAAGCCAGTGGACCTGAAAAGAAAAAAAATAAATTCAATCAGCTAAGTAGTTGCTCAAGTACACAGAGTGGCTTAGCTGAATAATCAAAAGGAATAACTTGATTTGTTTGTGTTTTCACTACTAAGACCTGTTACATTGTAAGTTACAAGTTGTGTAGTACACCTGAAGGAGTATAAAAAACCAAATGGTCTCCCATTAGTAGCACAAAGTCAGGATCTTGGAGAAAATGAAATCTAAACTGAGGCTTAAGAAATGACAGTCAGTAAGCCAGCCCATGGGAATTAACTGTTTAGGCAGAGAACATTATAAGGCGCTCATGGAAAAAATGAAATTACAGCTATCTTTACATTTTTGGTACCACAGTATACTTAGCTTTTAATTCTATTTTCCAAGAATTCTTTGAAGTATATTGGAATGTGTGTGTGTTGGTACAGCAGCCAGAGAAAGACTCAGAGCAGTCACGTGTCCACCTCCCGTCTGTTAAGACTCTGTATCCCACAGTTGCGCAGTCTGTCAGTGCTAGGTGTGGGAGCGGAAAGACGACTGAGATAAAGTCCTACCTGACAGTAAAGGAATAGATATGGGACATAGACTCTCAGTATAAATCCATGAGTACCGCTTGGTGCTGCAGAAATACAAAAATTTAGTTTTAACCCAACTTGTCTCTTAGGAGAGGCATCCTGAGAGACCTAACATCAAACCTGAGTCCTGGAACCTGAAATAAGATCAAAGAAAGGTGAAAAAGTTTCAAATAATGAAAGAACAAGGAAAGGATCTCTATAATAAGCTCAAAAAGTTTTAAAGAATGCATGCCTATTCGGGCTCACAGTAGTACAAAAAGGAAAATAATGCAGTCTGCGGCATTTATTATTAAATCACTTTTCAAGACTTTATGTAAAAATGGTCTTAGGTGTTCAAATTGTGTGAGTAAATTGTATAATCTCTTATTGGAAACTGACATTTTTGTTCTATTAATGACAAACTTTACTTTTATATTCTAACTTTCACATAACTTGAGAATAATGTCAAGTGTGTTCTGTACGTTAGAGATGTGCCTCTTTAGTTTTTCTCTTTTACATACTCATTACCTTCTCCTACAGTTGAAGTGGGTTTGGCAGAAAAGGAATAAAACTTTTTTTTCAGCAAATGAAAGAAGCATTCTGAACCAGAAATCGTGGGGGGGAAATACGTTTTATAGCAGTGAATGGTTCCCAGAAATATATTCTAGCCACTCTAGTGGGAAAGGGAGCAACAGTCTAAAGTAGGAATTTGCTGGAGTGGGAATGGTATCAGAATCACAAGAAATGGAAAGCCAACCTGTTAGGAAAAGAGTGTCTATTTCTTACGTACTGGACTTCTTAAAGGAATTATAGTTTACAGTTATCCTTTCTGCTTCCTAGCTTGGTCTGATCAAGTATTAACAAGAACCTCTAGAAAATGATGCACCATTTTCCATAATACCAAGCCTAGAAATTTGAAAACGTGGGAGCTTTTTGTTCGAATGTATGTGGGGGAAATGAGAAAAGGAAGTAAATCATTCTAAAATTGTGGGCAGATTACTACCTCTTTATAGATGGAAGCTGTCTGGAAAACAAAACAAAACCCTTCTGATTTTCCAGTAAAATGAAATTTTGGTGAGTGACGACTCTTTGTTTACCACCCCCAAAATAGGTGTTTACTCATTCTCGGTTAAACTATTGCCTAACTCCTTGCTGCCATAAGAAGAGTCTTGTAAGGGAGAAATAGCTCCTTTGTCTGTGTATGCTTTTGCTGTTGGTTATTGTATTTCTGTGTGCAAAATCCAGGGAGCTCTCTATGGGAAAGGATATATTTCTGCTGACCCAGCCAATGATAGCACCACAGTTTCTGGCAACCAAGAATTGTGTGATGCTCCATTGTTCTATTTGAATAGTTTTAGGGATTTTTAGGGAGCCGAGTGCCAATCGGAAAGTGTGGCAATGCCATCATACCTCTGAAGCAAGCACTGACAGAGGCAACTTTGTGACTTTATGGAACAAAATTTTACTTTCAGTAGTTTAAGAAAGGAAAAAAAGGAAGAAAGAAATGTACAAACAGATTGCACTAAAGCAATAAGCTACCAGAAGGTATTCAATGTAAATGAATTCTACAATAACCATTTTAAGTTTATAAAAAATGGAAATGAGGAATCAGAGTGTCTTATGAAACGTAAAACTTTGTTCGTCTTAACAAATTGGCTGTCGGGTTGTGTACTTTTTCTTCTTTTTTTACAAAGAAAATTTTTGTGCAAGTATGAAATTTAGTGCACAACTACTAGCTATTTAGTAAGGAAGAGTGCATCCTATGTTTGTCAATTGATATAGTGAGGTCTTCTGTCTGTGTAATGTTTTCCTTTAGCATTCACTTAGTTTATTTGAAAGGCAGAGTTACAGAAGAATACAGAGGACAGATCTTCCATCCACTGATTCAATCCCCAAAAGGTCATAGGGCCAGGGCTGGGTCAGATCAAAGTCCAGAGCCATTTGGGCCACTTCCACTGCTTTCCTAAGCTTATTATCAGAGAGCAGACCTGGAAATGGAGCAGCTGGGACTCTTCAGTGGAATCCATATGGGAAGCTGCTGGCTTCACATGCAACATCTTCACCTGCTATGCAATTTGGTCCGGGCAATTTGTCATCAGAACACTTCTTTTGAACCATTTTCAGCCCCCTGTGATCATGCATTATTGGACAAACCAGGATTTAATTTTCTAGAACAATTAGCCGATTGAGAACTCCCTGGAAAGTAAGCATGGACAGAACTACCCCAGATAACCTGAAAAGCAATATTGATCAGGCCCACGGTATAGCCAGACAATAGATACGTGTGTCAAGTGTCATATAGCAATAAACAGGTCATCATGAGAACTTAGAGGACAGGTGAATGAGGATACTTTCCATCAATCAGCATAGCCATCATGCTTTTTCACAAATGACGAAATTGAGACTTAAGACAATTAAGTAACTTGCCTGTGAACAGACAGCTCAAATGAGTCAAAACCTTAATTCAAGCATACTGACTGGAAAGATCAATCTGGTGTGGTGTTCCTATGATAAATTTATTTGAATGAAACAATATATTCAGAGACTACCATACCAAAAAGAATTTTTAAAAAAACATGCAAGGAATGACATTCAGAATTAAACTATGGGATAGATTTTGACTTCCCACTCAAATGGCAAGTTTAAGAGTACTGACACAGCCTTCTAATAAATAAAAATAAAACCTAAAGAGAAAAAAAAAATCACCCTGGCTGATTTGGAAACAGGACTGCTGAAATGACCAAAGTTTGCTTTCTCATACCATTATATGGAGCTGGGCCTCTTGATAATAACATGTTAAATGAAATTAGTAAAACTTTACTTAATGTAATTAAGAATTTGAAGGTTAGGTTTAACTTATGTAATTAAATCAAATAGACTGGGAAAACATGCTTGCTTTATGAAGAGACGTGGGCTTTCCAGATGTATTGATTCTGAAATTGCTTATTTTCCTATTAATAGCTAATCTCTTTGTTTAAAAAGATGGTGTTAGCCTAAACTTTGGGCTTGCCTCAGAGTATCAAAATAGAGTGTAGAGCTGAATTTTATCCACACATAGATTTTACATAGCTTCAAAAGTCACTTAGTTTTTGTTTTCATTCCAAGCAAGTTATTTCATATGATTTCATGGATGCAGGTGTGTAGGACACATCTTTAGCTATCCATCTCACTCCTCTGCTCTGGATACTCTTCCTTAATGTCCCAAGTGTGAGATTCAATCAAGGTCATGTATAGCCGGTAGAGAGAAGGATGTTTTCACTAAGGAGTTCTCTTTCTGATAAGTTATTGGTGAGTACCACTGCTCACTTGGAAGAAGGAGAAAAAGCTTGATGAGACTGAAAGTTGGAAACTCTGGTGGTGGAGGAAAAAGAGGCCCTTGAATATAGCTGACTCCCTTAATTTAGGGGAGAGGAAGTCGATAAGCCCTGAGTTCCACCTACTTCTCTCTTAATTGGGAAAAATATTTATTAATGAAGTAACAAAGTTACTAAAAAAAATGGACAACATGGTACCGGAAGCTTAGTGATATTTATATATATATGCATGTCTTTTTTTTTTTTTTAAAGATTTATTTTTATTATTTTTTCATTGGAAAGGCGGATATACAGAGAGGAGAGACAGAGAGGAAGATCTTCCGTCCGATGATTCACTCCCCAAGTGAGCGCAACGGGCCGATACTATGCCGATCCGAAGCCAGGAGCCTCTTCCGGGTCTCCCACACGGGTGCAGGTTCCCAAAGCTTTGGGCCGTCCTCGACTGCTTTCCCAGGCCACAAGCAGGGAGCTGGAAGGGAAGCGGGGCTGCCGGGATTAGAACCGGCGCCCATGTGGGATCCCGGGGGTGCAAGGCGAGGACCTTTAACCACTTGCGCCACCGCGCCGGGCCCTATATGCATGTCTTAAATGATATAAGAAAATTAAAAATCAAAAAATGATCCTTTGAGGTCGTATAATAGAGGTAATCGACCTAATCCTGTCAGAGAAGGTTTCACATAGGAAATAATAAATGAGAAAAGAAAAGTATTAACTTGGTGGGAGTTACCCAAAGTTGTAGGCAGGTAGAATAGAATGATCAAATGTTGAAGACACAGTGAATTTTGGTACATTTGTTACAGTGAAAACATAACAAGTTCTCAAGTTATGGAGAGATGGACTCTTAAGACTCTGCTAGGTTTTGTAAAAATCTTTTGATATTTATCATAATATAAATAATAAACCCTCAAAGTATTTTTTTAAAGTAGGAATGGTATAAGCAGCTTTACACAATAAAAGAAACTACAGTGTCAAACTTGGACTAAAAGAGAATAAGCAGATGTAGAAAGTTAGGAGGCTAAGGTGGCACTCTAGGCATAAGAAAGTTAAGTAGGGATAGTGTTTAGAAACAGTAGGATTTATTCTTACGTTGGGAGTGAGGGTCAGGGAGAATGTAAAAGCAGATTGTTGATGATAACACCTAAATTTCCAGCAGATACAGTAAAATGAGCATGCTGCAATAATGAAGGAGCATTTATTTTGAAAGGCTTATTTGTTCCTAGTTTCATGACACTCAAGTTGATGTACTTTCATGGCACAGAAATGATGCCATAAAAATTGGAATTATATCAACCTATGGAATTCAAGGAATAGCTCTGGCAAAAGATATGAATCTGCGGATCATCGATGCATGGACAATATCTGATGCGAAAGCTGGAATGAATTCTAAGGTAAAAATAGGATGCAAATGGAAGTGCTTGGCCAGAGCATTGAGGAACCATACAACCTAATACCCAAGTAATAAATACTACATTCTACTAAGAAAATAGTATTAGGTCAACATTGTGGCTAAGACACAGCTGTGACATCAGTGTCCCGTGTGGGCCATGTGGGCACAGGGTTATGTCCTGACTGATCCACTTCCATTCCAGTTCCTTTCTTATGGCCTGGGAAAGCAGGCGACAATGGCTTAAATCCTTGACCCATGAATCTGCCCGGAAGAAGCTCCTTGCTTGGCTCCTGATCCCCTTACTCCGGCCATTGGTGAACTGAACAAGTGGATAAAAGCTGTTTCCTCTTTCTCTCCTCTGTGTAACTGTGTCCTACAAATAAATAACTCTTTTAAAAAGAAGAATAATCTTTTAAAAAGAGTTGATTCCATGTCTTAGCTGTTGGGAATTGAGCTGCCTCAAGAATTGTATAGAAATAACGCTCTTGTGTACTGAATTCCATTCGTTCGGGTAAATCCTCAGGAATGGGATGGCTGGGTCCACTGGAAGATTCCTCGAATCTCTGAGGAAACTGTACTGTCCTCTCTAATGATTGTACTGGTATGCATCCCTACCTACAGTAAACGAGGGTTGATTTTTCCCCACATTGTCGCCAGCATTTAATGTTTTCTTATTTCTGTGTGATAACCATTCTAAGTGAGATAAAGTGGAATATCAGTGTGGGTTTTATTTGTATTTACTTGATGGCCAGTGATGCTGAATATTTTTCTGGTGTCTGATGGCCATTTGAGTTTTTGCCTTTGAAAGCAGCCTGTTTGTGTCTTATGTCCATTTCTGAAGTGGATTGTTGTTAAATTACTTGAGTTCTTTTAGTACCCTGATTTTTAACCCTGTATCCATTGTGTAATTTGCAAATATTTTCTCCCATTCTGTTGCTTGCCTCTTCCCTTTAGATGGTTTGCTTCGCAATACAAACACTTCATAGCTTGACATTTTCTCATTTGTTTATTTTGGTTTAGGTGACCCTGCTTCTGGGGTCTTTTGAAGAAGTCTTTGCCTATGCTTTCATCTTGCGGAGTTTCAGCAATGTTTTCCTCTAGTAACTTGTGGCATCAGGTTATAGATTGAGATCTTTAATCCATTTAGAGTTGACTTTTCTATAAGGTGGAAGGTAGAGGTCATTTTTCTGCATATGTAGATTGAATTTTCCCAGCTCCATTTGTTGAAGAGACTGTCCTTTCTCCCCATATTGATTTCAGTTTGTTTGTCAAGAATTAATTGGCTACAGATATCTGTTTGAATTTATGGGATTTCTATTCTGTTCCATTGATCTGCGTATCTACTTTTGTGCCAATACCAGGCTGCCCTGTAATAAGTCTTAAAGTCTGATATTGTGTTGCCCCCAGGTTTCTTTTTGTTGTTTAATATTCATTAGCTATTTACATCTCTTGAATTTGAGAGGATCTCACTCTCTTTCAAATGTTTTGAAGAGTTTAAGAAGAATTGAAATTTTCTTCTTAAAAAGTCTCGTGGAATTCAGCAGTGAAACCATATGTTCCAGGAATTTTCGTTGTTGAGAGTGTTTTTATCACTAGTTCAATCTCTACCTTCAGTGTTGGTGAGTGTAGGTTTTCTGTGTCTTCATGATGCAAATTAAGTACTTTTTATGTGTCCAGAAATCTATGGATTTCTTCTTGATTTTTCCAATTTGCTGGCAGATAGTTTTTTATACTAATTTGTGACAACTTTTTGTATTTTGTTGAAGATTTATAATAGCTTCCTTTTCATGTCTGATTTTGTTGAGTTTCTCTTTTCTTTCTCTTTGGTTTGGTTTGTTAGTCCAATGGTCTATCAATTTTGATTATTTTTTAAAAAGCTCTTTAACTCACTAATCCTACGTATTATATTTTGTTTCTTTTTAGTTTATTTCTTTTCTAATATTAATTCTTCCTTATTAACTTATGGTTTGGTTTGTTACTGTTTTTCTTGCTGCTTCAGATACATTGATAATCTATTTGATGCCTCTCTAATTTCTAGATGTAGGCATTAATTGCTATGAATTTCCCTTTCTCTGTAGCATTGCTTTTGCTGCGTCCCATAAGTATTTTTTTTTGAGTTGTATTTTAGAGAATGTTTCATGGAGTATATTACCCACTGTGGGAAAAAAGATAGGAATCAAAAGGTCTCCTTTAGGTAACAGCATTGAAGTTGCCAGAGGAACCCGGCAATTTTAGTGAGCTGGAGGAATGAGGCAGGAGCTAGAGCATTGTCAGCTAGGAAGCATGAGTGAAAGAGAGAGAGAGGAAGAGCAGCAAGAACACAGAGCATTTTACAGAATTCCTATCTCAAGGAAGAAGAGGGAAACAGCAATGACTGGAACAGAATGTGGATTGTTTAGTTTTTCTATTTTTCTTAATTTGTTTGGAGAGAGAGACTTGGAAATATCCTGTTTGCGCATTTACCTCCCAAATGCCAATAGCAACCATCAGTGGGCCATGCTGAAGTCAGGAGCTGAGAAGTCAAACTGTGTCTCCGATGTGGATAACAGGAGCTCCAATAATTGAGCCGTCACTTTCTGCTGCATCCCAGCTTGGCATATAAAGAAGCTGGAATGCGGAGCCAAGCCAGATTCAAACCCCCTCACTCTGATATGGGACATAGGCTTTTTAACTGATGTCTTAACCGGAAGACCAAATGACTACCCTTGTGATATATTTTTTAATGGAATATGCTAATGGTATGTGGCCCAGAGGGTGGTAACCTAAGATTTCAGAAAAAAGTAAAGGAAGCAAGGGAATCTTTAAGAAGGAATGATTGAAGAACCTGAAAATCTTGAGTGACGCGTGGGTCACCCCTAAAAAGGTTGATGACACACATTGTGATGGCTGTCTAGGAAAACGGGAAGACTTGAATGCAGAATACGTCTTCCGTAAGAGGAGGGAAATTCTTGAAACGTTAGTAGGTGGAAGAAATCATCCAGGATCATATAATCACTGACTTTAATGAACTTCTAAATGGGAGGGTGTTCTTTTTTTGTTTTTGAGTGTTGTGTGGGGTTTTTTTGTTTGTTTGCTTTGGTTTCTTGGGTTTTTGTTTGTTTGTTTGTTTGTTTGTTTTAACAAAGTATTGAGGAAAGATGTTTGTAGGAAGCAAGTGAAGAAACCCAAACCTTGAGTGTGACATTCTGGCCAGGGAAGAAGGGTTGAGTAAACAACCATATGAGAAGCCTACAAGGTAAATGATCTTCTGCGCCGAAAGCTAAGTTGAAAGTAACACAAGAACCTGTGTATTTAGAAAGCCATAGTTTCAGAGAGCACAGATATAATGTAAGGGTGTAGAGATAGTAAAACTTTCTAGAATATGGCATTCCAAATTGCCAGTACCCCATGTCTCTGACTGTACCAGAGCTTCTTTGAAGCAAGATATACCTGATGAATACTTTAGGAACCAGTCGTGAGAAAAGATTATGGATATTTGGCCACAATGTTAGTTAATTGCTATGGGGAGTCTGTTCCATTCTTGCAGCCATGAATAAATTTTGTCATTGGGGAGTGCTGCAGAAAAAGGAAAGCATTCTTTATGTCCATGTACAAAAATAGCAACCCAAAGCATGAAAGTAGAAAAAAAAATCAGTTTAGTATTGATTTACAAGATTCTGAAACGTGACATTGGTAGTTATCTGATAATGTGGAATACCATTACTTTTGTGAAGAGAAGCTCTCTTGAGCTTGTGCATTGAGTAGTGAAAAGCGAGGCATTCTCTGACAAGTGTGTTTATCAAGTACATCTGCAGTGTGATTTTGCACGCTCAGTTGCAGTCTGTCGTTTTTCTCCATGCTCATTTAACGTGATGGACTTGTTTGGGAAATCTTTCAGGTGGTGGGAGGACAAGAAGAGGAGGAAGCTTACTCAGGATCATCAAATAAGATATTGGCCTTTCACACACACTCCAACTCTTCCTTTTCCTCACCCTCCTCAATCACCATGATTATGTGCAGTAAACATAAGTGGCTGGTGTTGAAATCATATGCACCTGTTGATCAGTTGCTCAGAGCACTGTGGACAAAGAATTCTGCAGTAATTGTCTAACTGCACTTGGATTCAACATTAGGGGGAGAAAAGGTAGAGCAAGTTACTTAGCTTGTATCTCATGGAAATTCATTGGCTCCTTCTAAGTAAGAGAGTTTAGATGCATATCTTGCCATGATGGTCTGAAACAACCAAGCCGTTGGTGTCTGTTTAGTATTACCTGACACAAACTGTGTGCTAATCATGTTGTGAATTGCTTGGTTAATTTCTTCTAAAGTAACAGTCTGATACTGATTTCTTTCATTTTTTCAGAGTAAGTGACTGAGACAGACATAGTGTATGAGCAGCGTAGTATCGCACAATGCGTTAGTGGTACAGCACCTATTCTAGTCCAAGCATAACTGCAGGTGCCGCTTCACCAGAACGCACTGTCTAACGTCATCAGAGCCAGATGTAAAATTTTGTACTTCCAAATAGCTACAGTAAATGCAAATGGGAAATTATTTTTAATGATATATTTTATTTAACCCAGTATGTACCCAATATTATTTTAACATGTGATCACCATTGAAAAAAACTCTGCCGACATATTTCATGCTTCTTTCATGACTGTCATATTGACAGTGCATCTCAGTTCAAGCTGGTCATATTTTGAGTTTTCACTAGTCATAACTTGCTAGTAGCTACTGTACTCAGCTCAGCTATAGGCTCTGCTCATGGTAACTGAACTGTGGATCGCTGGGGATTTGCTGAGACTCTTAATGCTGTACCTGTGAATAAAAAGTCCTTCAAGGGAGGACTCCTGTGTGATGAGGTTTGATCCAGGATGGGTGGTAACCTTCTTTTCTAAAGTCTTGTGATTGTGCTTGGGTGTGTATATATATTTTTATTTTCACAATAAATCGTAAAATATATGGATTTGTTAGAAATCAGATCCATACAGTAATGTATACACAGGGAGGGAGGGATGGAGACTCTTGTTACCAAGATTTGACTTCTATCTGTTGTAACTTGGGCAATTATTTTCTCTAGATCTGTCTTTTTATCTGTATCTAGACTGTTTTTAAAAGATTGATTTACAGGAGGGCAAAAGTATAATACCTAAACATAGTAAGTAATTGATGCATTAGTCATTATTATATGCTTTATTTGCATAAGTAGTCCCCATGATGGATATGAGCAGAGCATGAATGCAAGAGTAATATATACTCTCTACTGAAGTGGCAAAATATCTTTATGAATAGGCTAGACTTTTCTGGGAAGGTCACTTTACATATAACGTTTAATTGCACTCACTGTGAGGACTCAGTTGCTTTTGTCATTTCCTGTTTGTAAGTATATTGTGAGGTATTTTGAAAGCCGTGCAAAGATATCTTTTCTAGGTTTCAGTACCGCTTACCTCAAGGTTAGTATTTTGATGAGTAGAAAGAGAGGGGAACTTTGGTTTCTTTATATAATTATTGTGAAATTATGAGTTATTTTATGCTTTTTAAAACCAATTACATAATATTTTAGGTTAGCAAAAATCATGCAATAAGATCTTTATGTGTGCTAAGAACTTTTTTTTATTATATATCATATCCCATTTCAAAAAATCTTCCTGGGTCAGGCATTTGGCATGTCAGTTAAGAATCCAGCTCTGGATCTACTTCCGATCCACATTCCTGCCAGCGTGTGTCTTGGGTGGTAGCTGGTCAAGGCTCAAGTAGTTGACTTCCGGCCATTCGTGTTGGAAACTCAGATTGAACTCGGGGGTGCCTAGACTTGGCCTCACTTTTCCCTGACTGTTGAAGGTGTTAGGTCAGAAGTGACTTTCACATAAATAGGTAGAAAAATAACATTTTCTTCTCTTGGAAAGTAATGTCTTAGAAAATATTGGTTCAGCTGCTTATGGCACCAGATTTCAATATACCAGCCTTGTATGTGTCCCACACCAGGGGCCTAACAAACTGTGTCTGCTGTGTTTATGCTGTCTAATAAAAAGCAGTCAACCACAGAGATATTACCATACAAAATTATTGAAGTCACACATTAAAGTCTGCCCATGTTGTTTTTAAAATTGAACAAACAGGTGGTTATTTGTCACTAACATAAAAAAATGGACAAGTCACTCCATATCTATAATTTACCTTCAGTCTCAGTCACTGCTCTGTGCAAGATTTAATGGTATACTTATTTTCTTCCCTCTCTGAACTAACGTTATCCCTGTTTATCCATCCCCCTGCAGAGGTTATTACATAATAATTGTGCCTTTGAAGAAATCTCGTGGGAAATTTATCAAGCCATGGGAGAGTCCAGATGAAATGGAGTTAGATGAGGTAACTATGTCTTTGTTGTCTACGTCTTTCATTAACTATTAGTGTATTAATTATCTCCTAGTTCCTACGGAAACCTTTCGGCATCTTGCCCTGCTGTCAACTTCTGCACAGCTAGCTGGATGGCTCAATGCTTTGGTGTAGTGACAGTAACCTATAGGGATCCTGACAAAGCTGCAGTTGCTTTAGTTAAAAGGCATCGAGTGCAGCAAAGCTTCCATCCTCTGTGAGCCTCCTCAGCCTTAATGTGTTGCCCCTTAGCACTTGTAAAGATGTTGCTGACAGGTGGAAGGTGAAATGAATTTCAGCTGTTGATAGAATTTTTGGGGTCCTTGATTAGTTTTAGTTTAATAATCGGTAAGACTTTTAGGAATGCTGCGTTGTGCATCGCACGTGAATTAATTTGATCTACTATGTGATCTTACCCGTTTACTCAAGGAATTTTGCTTAATAGGAAATATTTGACTTATTGTATATTCTTTCACTTTCCGAATAAAAAATACATTTAACTACAGAGGAAAACCAAACAAATCACATACTGTGAACACAGCAAGAAATATGGGGGAAAAGTCAGGGAACACTATATACCATGATGTTCATTTCCAAAATCTTGTAACTGTAGGTGCATTTTAATTAATACTTCTTGTAAAAAGAGTATTTGTGTTTTATTTTCAAAGTTAAAACATGATATGAAAATGAGAATGATTGCCTGTTCTCGTTGGCTGATGTTAAGCGGAATGCCTTAAAGGACACAGAGAATTAATGGCTGAGATTCACATGTGACAATACAAGAAAGACCTTATTGTTTTTAAGTGGTGCTGTTTGAAGCATTCGTAAGGCAAATAACCGGGCACCCATTCAGGAATCTCTGAGGTTTTAATTTGTTGGTTTTGTTCCTTATATAGGAAACATCTCACAACATAACATATTATTTTTTTGGTATTTCTTCCCTATCAAAATGGTATGAACAGAACAAGAAATACCTTCTCTAACTGCATTAAAGGAAGGTGATATTTATTTCTTAGATGACTGCACACAGGAAATTCAAATCTGATACCCCCTAAAAAAAAAAAACTGTTAGCTTTCTTTGACAGACATTGGTCATCTTAAGTGGGACTCTTCATCACCCGCTTTATTTATCTGAAATAAATTTGATCACATTCAGACGGGGAGATGAGTTCAAGGGTAGAATTATCCTTTTGTAACCATAAGATGACTATTGGTGAGGTTAAAAAAAAATGAGGCATCATTTCAATAATGTTGTCAAGTAATTTAGGTATGTTATCATTTTCAGGGGTTTTTTTTTTCTGTTTTTAGTAAAATAACCAAAGCATTATTCTGTAATGTAGGAAAAATAGTAATCCTTAATTTGAAGGCGTAAAATGATGAGCTGATCTCTTGTAAGCATTTTGAAGCAAGATGTAATTTTACTTGTAACTGACTAATCAGTTAATCCTATGATGCCCTTTTCTATTTTAATTCATTCTCAGCTGACTTACAAAATTGTCACCAACCCATTTTAGTTTAAATTGGATTTAAAATGCAAAGGCAACTTTCAGAAATATGAATCTACCTATTACATTTTTTTTCACAGCATTGAGATTCAAGCCAGAATGATATCAAATACTTTTAAAGAAGGAGCTTTCCTTAGAAATAAAGCCATTCAGAAGAAAGTAATAGGAAATGATTCTCTTTTACAGCCATATTTTAACCTCCAAAATGCACAGTAATGCTAATGGATTAAAGTATAGGGCTATGTGACATTGAACTTCTTTGCAATTAAATTCTACAGGTCTGTGCTACTGATTCACGTAACAAAGGGTCATTTTAATCATCCCACAAGTTGTGGTGCATTAATCTGTATAATAGTTTGATAAAGAATGTTTTATTAATTCAGAAATTTTGGGTCAGGATGGGTTGTTTCCCACTTTTCTTACTGATACAATTGAGACCGCATTGTAGAATTAATGGTGGAAGAAATAAGATATGCATTGACTGGAAAATGAAAATTATTTCTGATAAAGAAATAAAGTCCTTGATATATCTTCTAGAATTACCTCCGGCATATCTTGCAACTGTTGTGGAGGGGAACAAAAGAAAGTAGGCTATGGCCTCACATTATGGTTGGTGACCCAGCTTCTGATCCCTACAGACAAGTTCTTTCCTTAATTTTTCCTACCCTTGATAATGAAAGTATTGTATTATCTATCACTCAGTAGCTAGAATCGACAAAGAAATGTTCTTCTTCTAAGTATATTTGACCAAGTAAATTTTCAGAAAAGCCTATAATTCAAATTGTTGAAACTCTATCATCAAATAGACTGTTGGCCTAAGGGGATTTCCACATGTATGCCTCACATATAGGCCCATAAAAAATTGATAGAGGCTTTCTAAATAGAGTTACTCTCAAAATTATCCTCTGAGCTCATTTATCCTTTGTCTGGGCTAGTCTACACATGATAAATTCACAGACTGATGCACCTGTTCTCAAGGTCAAAGTGGACAGAGTGGACATGGATAGTACAAATGAATTTTGGCCACAATGACTTCAAAATTGTTAGTTATATTTAATTCAGGATGGTCTTGCCATCTATCATATGCTTTCCATTGCATTGTACCTCAACTGCTTGTGAAATCATGTAGCCATGTATGATTGTAACTTTACGATGCTGACTAAATTTGCCATCAACTAGGCTCACCTAAGCCATGTAAAGCAAGGCTAAGGAAGTGTCCTGATGGGGAGCAGCCTAACAGGGAGGCTAGTATTCCGGGTTTGACCTGAATGAGTGACTGCATCTGATACCTGAAGCACCCCAAAGAACTCAGTTATTTTACTTGGAATAGCTTCTTCTCAATTTTTCTGAAGAAATTCTAGTGAAAGGTACTCATGGGAATGACAGTGATATGGATAAATTATGACAGTTGCCTACATCTGAAATATGAATAGAATCAAGGTAGGGTTTGATCAGTGAAGCAGAAGAGGAGACATAGTCACATAAACAGCTGATGGTGAATGTTTTTGATTACTCAACTTCAAAATGTTGCTCAGTTCATCTGCAGGGCACTTCTTCAAGTAATGGACAACCAGTGTGTACTGAACATCAACAATATCTTAAATAACTTTTCATTTATGATATTGTATAAATATTAGCATGTTAAGAAATCCAGGAAATGAGATAACATATTCATCTGCGCTAATGAAGGCAAATGCACAAAAAATATATGACTATTTGCTGAGTTAAAAATAATTTAGATTATGAGAGGTTAAGCATAGCATTTATGATTTGTGGATATTGTGCAAACTCTGAGAAGATAAGAACATGCTTGGAAATCTTTTTCATGGGATTTCATTTTATACAATAGTTACATCTACTCATGTACTGTGATTTTCTGTTGTGTCTCAGTTCCACATTTATAAAACAAAGACAACATTGGCTTACCTTCTTGATATATGTTTATTATGAAGAATAAAAGAACTAATTCATATTGGTGAAACACTACTCATTGTTTGGCAACTAGTCGGTTTAGCAGCCTTGTCAGTGGTAACCTGTTATGATTATTGTTTGACAGGAAATATCAACATAGCGATAGAATTGTAAAACACTGTTGATATTCTAGCCTATTTTTTTAAATGGACCAATCCATGCATGGTTGATCAGCCTGCTGGAATTTATCTATAATTTGCCCAAATTTTATAAGCAAACAATGTCCAAGCTTTTGTAGTTTCTATAAAATGGTTTATATTGCATTTTGTTTCAATTGCATTTAAAGATGTAAATGCCACAGAAAGGTTTGAAACATTACAAATTAAGCCATATTCAAGAATAATTCATGCAGATTATATACTCAAAGTATGATTTCTTTACATTTTTAGAGCACCATTTTAAATCAGCTGAGTGTCTTTGTGGCTTCTAGTGGAGGAGAGACTGTAATAGAGCATCCATAAAAGAAGGATTCAATGTTTGTCACATATGGAGAAGGTAGCCATTATCACCACAGAAGCTAACTCAATCATGGCAGGACCACTCTTTACCGAATAGGTATCACCATTGAGATTTTTCTGTATGAGGACCGTTCAAATGGTTCGTGCAAGAATGGAACTAGAAATTAAGTGTATCTGGGTACAAAACAAACTTGGAAACCACGTCTATTTTTTTATAATATGCATTTCATGAACTTTTTGAAGATTCCTTGTTTCCATTTATAAAAATAAGTGTAGTTAATGTTTCCGTAGCACCAGCCACATATAAAAATAGCTTTTTCATGTTTCCACTTTTCCCTCACACATATAGTCTTTTCTACACAGTTTTTTTTTTTAATGTTGATGTCTTTTTGTCTACTTGAAAGACGCAATGATACACACAGAGAATGAAATCTTCCATTATAGCTTTAATTTGCTAGATGCCCACAACAGCCAGAAGTAGACCAGGTCAATGTTAGGAGCCCTAAATTTCCCACCCAATGAATGCACCCTCATCTGCAGCCTCGCAGAATGTGTGAGCACGAAACTGAGTCAGAAATGGATCAGGCACACTGGAATCTCCACTTAAATGTGCAGCGTGTGTGTCCCTAGTGCTAGTTAGATCTACTAGACTCATCATGCTTCCCAATACATATGTTAGAACCAGTAACATTTTACAAATTTGTTTAGAAACCATTAAAACAATGTTGCTTACTGTAAAAGACATCCCATGGGCCTGACATAATAGTCTAGTGGCTGAATCCTTGCCTTGCTTGCACAAGGATCTTGTGTGGAACTGAGTTGTTTCCCAGCTGCTCCTCTTCCCATCCAGCTCCCTGCTTGTGTCCTGGGAGAAGAGTGGATGATGGTGTATGGCATTGGGACCCTCACCCACATGGAAGACCTGGAGGAGGCTCCTGGCTCCTGGCTTCTGACTTTGATCAGCTTGGCTCCCTATGTGGGGGATGAACTAGCAGATGAAGGATCTTTTTCTCTGTCTCTTTTCTCTCTAAATCTGAATTTCCAATTTAAAATAAATAAATCTTTAAATACAATGGCATCCCATACTGTATTAACTAGTAAACATATAAATTAGTAAACATACTAACATTTAGTGGGAGAAGGTCAGAGTAACTTTGACATCATTTTAAAGTCAATGATCATAACACATCATCAATATAATTTTTCTACTAATATTAAATCAATTAATGCCAATAGATAATAAATTCTACCTTTAGGAAAAAAAACACAGCAAAGGGCCTGGTGCTGTTGTATAGTGTGTAGGGCCATCACCTGCAACACGGAACTCTCATATGGGCACCTGAGCAAATCTCAGCTGCTCCACTTTTTTTCAAGGATTTATTTTTTAAAGATTTTTTTTAAGATTTATTTTATTTTTATTGCAAAGTCAGATATACGGAAGAGAGACAGAGAGGAAGATCTTCTGTGCAATGATTCACTCCCCAAGTGACTGCAACAGCTGGTGCTATGCCAATCCGAAGCCAGGAGCCAGGAGCTTCTTCCAGGTCTCTCATGCTGGTGCAGGAACCCAAGGCTTTGAACCATCCTCAGCTGCTTTCCCAGGCAACAAGCAGGGAGTAGGATGGGAAGTGGAGCTGCCGGGAATAGAACCAACATCCATATGGGATCGTGATGCGTCCAAGGCGAGGACTTTAGTTGCTAGGCCATGCGCTGGGCCCAGCTGCTCTAATTTTCATCTGTATTCCTGTGCAGAGCCTTGGAAGAACAAAGGAGATGGTCCAGATGTTTGGTTCTACCTGCCAACCAAGTAGGAGACTGAGGTGAAGCTCCTCCTGGCTTTGGTTTCCTCAGTCCTGGCTGTGGCAACCATCAGGGATGTGAGCCAGTTGATGAAAGAGTCCTTTGTCTGTGGTTATCCCTCTATCTCTGCCACTCTTAGTTTTTACATAAATAAATTTTAGAAAAAAAAGAAGTACAAGAAAGATCTGTGAATACTGTTTGTGTAGTTCATGGTGTATATTAAAATTAGTTTCTAAAATACTTTTAGCCAATATCAATCACTTGCAGTATACTTAGACACAACAGGGAAGTAAAAAGTTGACTCCTTGACAGAATGTGAGCAATCAAAGCCCATTTGCCTGATGAAGGAGACAAGTCAGTCGAGAAATTTTTGAATGAAAGACAACATTTATTTAAGATGCATAAATTATAAGTTATTCATAGGACTGCTTGTGCTGATTTTAGGGAATTCACATTGTTAGATGATCTAATTACTGAAAACAATCTCAGTGATACTGACATCTCTTAAAATTCAGTTACATTTGAAGGTTTGGATGGCTTTATCTGAGATTAGTATTGGTTTCATAAATCTCTGGCAAGGCAAGACTTTTATGAATCGGCTGACTGTTTTTCCCAGACCATTATGATGTACAGTTGGCCTTTGAGAGAATTTCATTAGTTTGAACTAATTTCATTAGTATGAACTAAAAGTCCAGTGTTTTTAGCCTGAGCCTATCTTGGTTGCTTTAGTCCATGTCATGCCTTAGCAGGAAGGCAAACATTTCAAAGATAGAGACCGGAGATTTAGTGATGCTGATGCACTTCCTAAAATTTGGGCAAAATCAATGAATACTTTCCAGTACTAAGTGATTGCTTGCCGTTAAACCACCCGTAAGTTAGATTGTTGTTTACAGTTCTTTTTGTTTCCCACTCTTCCTTTAAGCTGCTTAAGGAGATATCTAGGAAACGCAGGAGCATCCGCTATGGGAGAGAAGTTGAATTAAAGCCATACATTGCAGCTCACTTTGATGTCCTGCCCACTGAGTTCACTCTGGGGGATGACAAGCATTATGGTGGATTTACCAACAAGCAACTGCAGAGTGGTCAAGAATATGTCTTCTTTGTGTTAGCAGTGATGGAACATGCAGAATCTGTAAGTGAATTTTGGTGGTATTTGTTTCCTGTGACATAAATTTTCTCCAATACATTGTGTGGTTATTTATGGATATATAGTTATGTCCGTTATAATTATTTCTTGTGAGCTGCCATTAACGGAAGTGTAATAACAGGCTGTCCATTCATCAAATATTGCTGAACATACTGCTTGATGCTGCATTTTAAATAAGACCAGGTCTGTGATAATAGGAAATGTCAGTGAGCTTCTAGTGTATGAAATGCCAGATTGACAAGACATGGATCTTGAGACCTTTCAATAGAGCACTTGTAGTATGACCTTATAATCATCCATTTAAAATTATATTCTGAAAACATTAGGAGAGATTTGTCATCTTGAACATTATCTGAAAGATCTTAGTCCAATGATTGCAATGGAAACTAACAGGTTCTGTAATTGAGCAGACAGTTCTGCAGCTTTTGAAAATACTGACTTTGGTGGTGATTGCACCTGTCTTCCTGTATGGGTTAACGCGAGCCTGTACCTTGATGCAAGGAAAGAATCTGTCAAGGAAGGGGCAAGTACAGCCAGTTTCCTTAATTAGAGCGATTTGTCTGTGACTTTATCAGTGAAAAGCCAAGAAAGTTAGAAAATAATTCAATAAAAGGAATTCCTAAGGTACTCTAAATAATGAATTGTCATCTTTCATGTAATTCATCTTGTTCTTATGTCATTTTATGCTTCAGTTGCTTTGAATGTTTTCAGAGAGAGAGAGAGAGAAATCATAGATAGGAAGGCTAGTGGGTTTTGAAGTCAGTTCACATTAATGTATAAATATGTATCTTACATTACATTTTTTCCAGTCTGGCTAAACCTGACAAGGGTGGCAACTCAACTGAGCCAGTCACCTCCTATTTATAGGAAATCCACAGTGCATTCAAGTTCCTCCAATTAGATGTTAAGTATGTACAATGGGGCATCCTCTAAAGAATTGAAGGACTTCCCCATGTGGAAAATCAAAACAGAAAGGTCTCTAAACCGTGTTTACCTTTGTGTGCAGAATGTCATTTAAAAACAAAGTGGTGGCATTCCTGGAATTTTAATGCACAGACATGCTTTCTCTTTGTAGCTAAAGGTTTTAAGCAGAACATCAAGGATTTGGGATGTAGGAAACCACTAAAAATGACTTTGATGTTTGAAAGAAATTTTCTTCAAATAGTGCTAGCAACATTTTCAAAAAACTGAGATCACTGAAGTGGATGAGAAGATTCAGAAGAATAAAGAAATAAGTCTCTTCTGATTACGTGCAGTAATTATACCATTCTCACACTCTGGCTTCTGACTTCAGTAAAGCTGAAAGGTGTGATGAAAAGTGTACCCTTTCCCATAGAATGCCATCTCATTGTTGCATTAAGTTTAAAATCAGAAATTTTTATCAAGTTATATGAATTCTTCTCATTGATAATCTTTCTCAAATTGCTTTTTAAAGCAATTCCCTTATGATCCATACATATTACAGTGTGTATAGCTATGTATATTTAGGCAACATTAAGTTCGTAGACGAGAGTTATATCCGGAAGTATAATGTCTGCAATGAGTTAATCCTGTATTAAGCCTCAAATTTCCATGAACTCTTGTTAGTACTGTGTGTAACCACTACCAGGGTTGACTGGCAATTTTCAAAGAGACAGTGTTAATCTGCTTAATCCCAAACCTCAGAAGAAAGAAAGTTTCTACAAATCCATGGCCTCATATTAAGACTTTCAGAGGATTGATTCAGAATGATCTAAAGCCCAATCTCTTCAATTTCCCCATATAGCAAGCACTACTTCTCATGAGGCTAATATAACTTTATGGTTTTGTTTTCATTTTTACATAGCCTTGCTTCCTGATATGAGTTGGGATTCTGTATGCTTTGGCAGTAAAATTGCTTAAATTTCTATCTGCATTTGCTCACATTAGTAAAAATTATAAAATCAGAGAATTTTCCTTACTGTTGTTCAACATGGTGGTAGGAAAATGTAAATCAATAACATTACACTTATATGGAAAAAATATAAAAGAATCTTTTTTTAAATGTAGAATCCTTTACCAAGTCTTTTGCCTAAAATCTTAAACCAGATATAATTACTTATTCGTTAGCTGCATCCAAGAATGTGGGAACTATGCTGAGTTTTCATGTTCTTATGATGGATGCATTAGAAAACCTGAAGGTCAATTCATTTCCTTGGCTCTGTGCAGTAAATGGGGAGAATGAGAAGCAAAAAGCATTCAATGCAACATGTGCTCTTCTGTGTGATGGTCACCCCAGAGTTCAATTCAGAATAGATGCCCAAAACTAAGTTTTTAAAGATCGAAGTTAAAAATTAACTCTATTTGCTGCTCATTAGAGATATGTACATAAACTTAGATCTTGATGATCTCAGTTGGTTGAAGAAATGAGTATTTTCTTTTATTCAGCAAAGATTTGTAGGGATATGACTAAATATGAAGTTCTGTGGTGGCTGTGTTAAGCAACTAAAACAGTTTATATGCCCCCACATTTTGCAACTTCATAGTTTCGTTAAGAGAAATGGAGCATATATTCATTTTTTTAAAATAGAGTTTGATTGGTGCTATTAAAAATGGCTAAATTACATTTGATAATTTATTACTTTTATCTTTTTCTTGAATGACAAATTATTTCCCATTAAAAAGAGGTGTCTCCAAGAGAGGAAGAGTTTAAATAGCCCTGTGAGAGTAGTTGGATCTTAGGAACTAAATATTGTGAAACTTGTGAGGTAATTACAGAGAGAGAAGAGCGCATTGGTGGAGTAACACTGCCTGTAATCGAATGTGTGGTATGTAGTAAAGACTTGTAGGATTAATTCAGAGACGCCTTTGAGATCCATTTTATGATATGTAGGTTTATTTGGGAATTGCCAGTGAACCTCTGGAAGTTTTGACAGTTACAGTTTAGGACAATCACTAAAGCAGGAGGAAGGAGGAGAAGACTTAGCATGGCCAGCAGGGCCTGAATGAGACCAGACAGATAAGTGCTACCACGAGACTTAAAAGAATGAATGCACTTGAGGGTCACTACCATGGGAAAATCAGTAGTTCCACTCCTCGACGCTGAAAGGATGAAAGCAATTACAAAAAACAGAGATGAGTGTTTCTGGGAATGAGGTGAAAAATATATAGTTCTATACTTTATGGTACATGCGTATAAGAATATCTAGAAGCAATTGGGAATAAAAATGCTGCACTAAGTAGAGTTTCTGAGTTGAAGGAACTATGTGTATTGAAACTGATATGCCTTATAGTGATCTTAACAGAGAAGCTAGTGGACTCAGGGCTCAAAGTGTTGGCCTATGGGACGGAGTTGGATTCAACGAACTTAGCAGGGCATGAGCAGTTTGGAAGTTTAGGAAAGAACCAGTGAAGCAAAAATTGGGAGAATTAGAAGGAGGAGCTTTAATGAAGTTCTTTCCCATAGCAAGTCTAGAAAAGATTTCTGGAAAGGTAAACACGGAATAGAGATAGTTGCAAACAAGAGCTTTAAAACCAGTTCAGGTAGTCTAGTGAGTGGTGGGAGAAGTTGAGGCAGTCAATGGGAATGGATTAGTCTCTATTCAAGTTGGGAAGTAAAAGAGAAACACCTCAAGAGGCAGAGCCAAGAGCATGCTTTCCTTCGGCTAAAGTAGGATAGAACAAGAGAATGCAGTGTAAAGTTGACAGATACTCATTCTGTTTCTTTACCAAGTAACTGTATTTTCTTTTTAAAAAGGATTTATTCTATTTTGAAATGCAGAGTAACAGAAAGGGAGAGCCAGAGAGAGAGAGAGGCCTTTGATCCACTGGTTCCATTTGTGGAAAATGGCAACTGCACTCAAGACTGGGCCAGGCCAAATACCAAAGCAAAGAGCTTCATCTGTGTCTCCACAAGGGTGCCCAGGACCCAAACACTTACCCCATCTTCCATTGCTCTTCTCAGACCATTATCTGGGAGATGAATTAGAAAGAGTGCAGCTCTGACTCAAAGCAGTGCCCATATGGGAGGCCAGGATTACAAGTAGTGATGTTACCTGCTATATCACAATATAGCTCCAATTAACTGAATTAATAAAAAAGTTATCAGTTATCCGTTGGAAACAACCATAGCAATCTCTCAACAGTAACTGTAGTAATGTTAAATATGAGGTGCTAAATCAGTGTTGAGTTCTAAAAGTTCTGTTTTACAAAGCTATGGCAACAATACCATTTGTGTGGCATGTGAAGTGGACAATGTAATTCTCCTTTAGCATCACGGGCTGTTTCTGTTGTTTGCCCTTTGATTCCAGCTACTATGCTGAACTAAACAGTTTTGGTGTAGTGCAACATTTTGTTAGATACCAAATTACTTATTTGACTCTCTAAGTGCTTGCTTTTTATACTCTTTGTCTGGCTGTCCTGTTACTTGAATGCTAGAGACCACCAGATATGTTTCAGAGATTCCAGACCTTTTTGTTTTAATACCTACACAGATTTTACTGATAGAGTCTGAACATTCAGAACCCAGAATACCCAAAATCTATTCGAAAGCTCTCAGACTAGTGAGAATTTTAGCTTTCAGGTATTCAGATCAGGAATGTCTGACCGCAAATGGATTGAGACTGGAACTCATAATCTTGATTTTTTTTCTCACAGATCTTAACACATTGGCACAATGTTTATATTCGTGTAATAGTTTATATTGGCTGCTTACTAAAGTATCCGACTTCATACAGTTAATTTACTATACTATAGATAGGGTATAGGTAACAATGACAGCATGTGTGAAGAAATGTATGCCACCAAAAATGACGTTTTAAAATATAACACTGCGTAAGCAAATGTCTACTGGAAAATTTCTTCCTCTTGTCATTTCTATTTCTCCTTAGTCATATATTTTAGTAACACGACTTCAAATACTTATCTAATGCACTCTATCCTGGATGTTTTCTTTTCTAATACTAGAGAAACATTCTGGCTTTTTAAAAAAGATTTATTTATTTTTATTGGAAAGACAGATATACAGAGAGGAGGAGAGACAGAGAGAAAGATCTTCCATCCAATGATTCACTCCCTAAGTGACCGCAAAGGCCAGTACTGTGCCGATCCAAAGCCGGGAGGCAGGAGCTCTTCCAGGTCTCCCACGCTGGTTGCAGGGTCACAAGGCTTTGGGCCATCCTCGACTGCCCTCCCAAGCCACAAGCAGAGAGCTGAATAGGAAGCAGGGCCACTGGGATTAGAATTGGCACCACCGGGATTAGAACCGGTGTCCATATGGGATCCTGGCATGTGCAAGGCAAGGAATTTAACCACAACACTATCGCACCAGGCCCTAGAGAAACATTCTAGAAAGCAACGCTTCTGTAACTAACGCAGACTCTGCTTTTCCTCAGAAGATGTATGCCACCAGTCCCTACTCTGACCCCGTTGTGTCAATGGATCTGGATCCACAGCCCATCACAGACGAAGAAGAAGGCCTGATCTGGGTTGTAGGTCCTGTCCTTGCAGTGGTCTTTATCATCTGCATTGTCATTGCTATTCTTCTTTATAAAAGGTAAGTTTGTCCGCTGTTTTTATTGCAGTTTTTAATGCTACTGTGTTGTTGAAATATTGATCGCTGTCTTTGATTTCAGCACAGATGTTTCAATGCAGCACCTCTAATTGCTGGAAAACATTTCCCTTTGCATAGAATCTTATTCAGTGCATGGTTCAGACTTTTGTAGTCCAGCAAATATCTATCCTCTTCTCTGTTTCCTTGACTACTTCATACAGGATGACCATTTTTCATGGCAGAGAAGCGTTGGCTTGTTCACAAGTAAATAATCCCATACCAACCTAAAGTTGATTGCTTTCGATGAGAAATTGCTGCATTTAATGGTTTTGAAATGCTGTTTCAACTTCACATATTTTATATATTTCACAAGTCTGATTTGCACATATGCTAAAATACTTCCTGAGACATTAAAAAAAAAAAACTTTGGCAAATCTGCCTAGAACTTTAAGATTAGAGAGAAAAAACAAAGAGAGATGCAAATGAATTTTCTCTCACTTTTCTTTAACCATTACATCATATATCCAGTAGTATACATCCCACAAGAAAATATAAGTAAAATCATTGTCCTTTTAAAAAATGCATATAACATAACCATTTATGCTGCTACCAATCTTTTCCTCTTTATGACACATTTGCTGCCTCTGTTAAATTTAAGCAAGAATCAAAATATTCTTGCTAAATATAAAATCAAATGAAGGACCAGCAACGTATTTTTTCTAGAATTTCTAGAATAATATTTCTTTTGAATTTGAATATTACTCATTTTTATCCTAAATATTTCTGTTTCGGAACTATCATTATGAATGTATAGCCTTAGACACTCAAGTTTACTATATTCAACATTTGCAACTGGCGAATTTTAAATTTTCTTCTTTAAGTTTTTCATTCTCTTGAAACTTTTATTTTCATAGTCTGTGTTCCGATTTTCCTTTGTGGTGCATGATGTTTTGAAAGGGATACTATGAGGATGATAGCTTCCCTCTAGTATAAAATCATGCTCTCCTGCTCCTCCTTTCCTCACTCATATACTACCTTGGCCTTCAGACAAATCAGAGTGTCTCACCTTTTATGCTTGCCGGCATGCTTGTTCCAATTATCTTGTTTTCATTGATTATTTCTTCTACCTGTGTAGCTGCCTTTCGAGCTTCGAGGGATTTATTATAAATATTTCTAACTGAATCCCTTCTTGTTTGTTCCTGGAATTTGTCCTCCTCTCTGGTAACCTCTTATCTTGATCTTCTCTCTTGAAAAAAAAAATCCTTCAGAATACTTCTCCTTTGAAAAGCTTCTCTTTATGTCCCTATTCTATTTTATTCCAATGTGAAAAGAAGGCTGAAAAAAATAAAGGACAAATGAAAGAAGTTCCTAACCATAAGCCATTGTATTCTTCAGCCTATTTTAGAGTTAAAAGAATGAAAGAAATATTCATGGTTACAGTTCCCTGATCACAGCAGTCATTCAATTACGTGGGCATGGAAAAAGATGAAAAGGCCTCACAGGTTCTGGCTCATTCTCCCCATCCAACTCCATACCTAATCAGTGCCTGTCTCAAGCCCCTTGTGCTATGTCTCCATAGTAAGTGATTAGGTAGCCAGAAGTTGGAGGAGCCCTTTTCAGCAGAAGCAGAATCTGGTGCCCTTTGCTGTCTGTGCAATCATTCAAAAGCAGAGGCAGAATTTTCGTTGTTTTCTGCAAACATTTATTCTGATAGTCACACTGCACTCTGGGGGTTAGAATAGGAAACAAGTCCTGATTGACATGTAAAGTTTTAGACTGTAACACATGACATTTTGTGATCATTCTAGATGGGCAAAATCCATGCCTCTCTTTTTAAAATTGTGGCTCTTTCAGGTGTCTCTGCAGTTATTATGCTGTTCCACTTAGCAGACTATATTTGATCTGTGTGGATAATTTATATAAATGAAAATAGGAAACCAGAACCCTGATGATTTCTTAAAAATTGATAATTATGTTTTATTTCTTCATCTGCATGTGCATGGGAGAGAATCAATTCAGTTGTTTTCTTCCTAATACTGCAAAAAGAAAATAGGTTTAATAACGCTAAAAAGAGAGTTGCATTTTAGCTTGTGCGTATATAAGCATCGTCTAATGCAATTGTTGGAAAATGCATACATCCTAGAATGCTAAGTATATTTAGCTAACCATCTGAAGGCCCATGAAACATTTCTGAAATAGAAGTGCTTGCTTCAGCAGTAAAGAACATTCCTGACTTGAAATTCAAGTAGACCCAACAATGTCCTTCTTGATTATGAGTGGTAGTTCAAGAGGAAATCTTCTGTACCAAATGAATAGTGTCTTTTATAGCTTAGAAACCGAGCAGAGTTGATTATGGACACTCCTTCTTTTTAGGGGCTTTCATTTCACACACAGATTATTAGTAATAACCATTCTTATTACTAGTATTATTAATGTGGAACTCCATCAACTCCTATATACAAACAGTGTTTGAGAAAAGAATACTACAGAATATTCATACCCATCATCTTGATGTATCCTTTATCACATACCCTTGCTTGTAGACACTCATGTTAGAAATAGGTCTGAAGTGATGAATGATTTGTCCATGTATCAAGTATATTTTATGTGGCTGTGTGAGAAAATATTGAAACTTACTTCTGCTAATTAATGTGGAAATAACCTACTCTTTTATCTGCCATCCTGCTCATGTAATTAGTAATTCACAAAGCAAAAAATACATTGATAATTAATGGCAAAAATGTGCAGAGGTTTTGTAAAATCCTGAAATGCCTTCTGAATGATCTAAATATTAAAATATTTGGTACCATGTTAGTGTTACAGATATTATACTGTGACTTTTTGTTAAATTTTTGCTCTAAATCACGTTTGTGCAATGACTGAAAATGTCATTTCAGAAATAGGATTAATAGGTTGAGAGACTCAAGACTTAAAAAAATATTGGATTGGAATTCAAGAAATTTGAGTTCAAGCTCAGTTCCCTGATGAGCTGGTTATATGGATGGGAGGTCATGGAACAGTCTAGACCTAGATTTCCTCGTTTATAAAGAAAGTTGGTGGACTAGGTAATTTAAATTGTCAAATAGTGAGTTTCCATAATCTGAAATCATTAAAATCTAGTCATATAATTAGTACTTTAATATATGGTATTTCCACCTCTTATGTGTATGTATTGTGTAATATAAATCCAGGCACCCTTCACACAACTACTCTGCAAGCAAAACAAAAACAAATCCGTAAGGCAATTGGAATTTGTCAGATAGTCACCCCCCCCCTTTGCATCTGTTACATATAGATGTTCCCATCAGTGATTTTGAGAGTTGTGTATGACCTGTTATATTAAAAAAATTCTTTAAACTCTTAATCTGATTCTATGAAGAAGACATTTGAAGATAGATTTTTTTAAAAAAAAAATAAAAGGAAAATGTGGATTGGGAGATTAGAGTAGCCTTAGAAATACATTAGACAAAGTTAACATATTTGAATGTTCATAGCCTAGCATAAATGGTCATGGTCAAGTGATGAATAATTTCCATCCCTATTGTAAGACGTAAAAGCCATAAGGTAGATGTGCCTAAAATGTAAAGATCAGCTTTTTTTAGGATTTCCCAGCTCTAACACCTGTTGCCTGTGGTCTCTGCCTCTTTTGTCTTCTATTTGTTATCAACCCCACATACATCTCCAATCTCATCAAAGAAAGACAGTTCAAAAAGAATGCTTGAAGGAAAACTATATTGTTTGGGATACCTGCATCCCACATTAGTGTGTCTGGTTTCCAGTCTTGGTCTCACTTACGATTTTAGCTTCCTGATTATGCACAACCAGGGAGGTGAAGGCTAATGCCCCGAAGTACTGGAATTCATGCTACTCATATGAAAATAGAAGATGAGTTCCAAACTCGTGGACAAGGCCTGGGCCACTGGGGTCATTTACGATGTAAAACATTCATGAAAGAGCTGTCTGTATCGCTCACTATTTCTATCTTTCAAATAAAACAAAAATAAATTATAAGGAAAGAAACTGGCTGCCACTCCCAGCCAGGATTGACCAGGATGACCAATTGTATCTTCTGTTCTTTGAGTTCGCTACATCCTAAACTGAAAGGCTTTCTTCTAGCTCCCTTGGAACTCCTTTGAACTGGAAACCTCCAGCTCATCCTTTGAAAGTAAGCTAGGATAGTCGCTGTGCCGTCAGATCCTTTCTGGGTGCATCTCTTAGCTCTGCTAGCTCAAGCTTCCTTGGGGTCTCCTTTTCTTTAGAGAAAGAAAATCTCTCCTCTTCATCTAATTATCCTTTGCTTGATGCTCTGCCCTCACTAAATGTAAGACGAGGGTTCTATTTTAGTTATCTTTGTATTCCACATGCCTAGTGAAATATTCGCAGACTTAATATTGAATAATTTATTATATAAGTCCAATAGTATTAAATAAAGTTCTCTACACTTGATTACCACAACATTTGCTGTCACATTCAACTTAACAGAGAACTATAGTAAAACCTTTGGCTTGCAATTTGAATTCATCAATTCTGGCAGGCTGTGCATTTATTTGCACCAGATATGAACCCGTATATATGATAAAGGTGGTTATGAAGAAGCAGAAGTGAATTCCACAGCAGCTCTATACTTGTTCATCTGTTCAACTTTTTAATATATTAAAATGCTAGGTCACATAGTGAGTTCTTAATAGTAGAAAATATTTTGCTGTTGATAAAAGTTAAACAAATTAGGAACACAACCTAATTTTTTAAAACTGTTTTAAATCTTTTAATCTCATACACCAGGTAAATCACTTCATAATTAAGCGTAAAGTGAATTAGCAAGTGTGTTCGATATCATTGTCAGCATTCACTCTCTATATGTGTGTTTGTACAATTTAAATGTGGCCTTTTTTTTTAAGAAAAAATAGGTTTCCTTGCAACACCAGATCCTCCAACAAGATGGTTGCATATTTAATTTGATTTGGAAATATGTAGCACCTTAGTTTTGCAACTGGGGATTCACTAAATACTCTGTGATAGTCATAAAAATGAAGATTGGGTTAATTCTTTTCAAGGAAAGATTGTAGTCTGCAAAAATAATGTGACCATTTACAACACGTTATTAGAGGTGAGCAGGAGCTAGATATGTTCGTGGATAGCAGCACTTCTTTGATGGAAAAAATATCTGTCATGTCAATGGCTGATAATAAAATGGTTTTCTGGATTAGCCCAGCTATATAGATCAGTCACGCTCCGCAGACTTATAATGACGAGTATTATATTTTCCTAAACTGAAATGTCCCTAATCCTTTATTGGAAAAAAAGATTTATGATCACCTTTCCTGTCAAGAAGTGAAGAAATCATGTGTGCCACTTTTATAACTTTGTGGTTTATCATTTAATTGTGCAAATTGTGTGTTTGAATGATGTTTATGTGTTAGATTATTAAAGAAATAGGTATTTTTTAACTGAACACTTTATTTTTAAAGAATGGCTTTCCTGGAATGACTTTGTATTTTCATTAAGTATATCAGTAGCTTTCTCATGGAATGTTTTGTAAATATCAGATTATTATATCTGTATCACCAAACTCCTCCTGGGATACAATTAATTGTTACAGGATTTTGCAAGCAGATGAATGAAAGTGAATGTGACATATTCACACACGCACACACGCGCACACACACACACACACACACACACGCACATACTTCCTTATTCAATGATGTAACCTCTTGTCCTCCATTTGCTTCATGATTGGGGGCTGTTTGTATTTTGATACATTGTCATTTTTTAATGTATGTCAGTTATGTGTCCTTGCTTGTAAGCAGTATTCCATAAATTTTGGTTGTCATGGTTACACTTGTTACCATTGGCCAACTAACATGTAGCCTTTCTTTTTTCTTTTTTTGCTGCATTAAAATGGAGCAGTAAACCTGACAGGTGAGGACTAGAGGACAAAAAAAAAAACCTATTATGCTCAGTAAGAAGAAAATAAACTGCTAAACTTTGGAGGTGTTGAAGAGTGAGGGTGGGGGCTGGATATTAAAGGTAAAATTAGCAAGTGGAAGATGGACATCTGCATAATTATTTTGATGCTGAAGTGATTCTGGGGAGTGTATGTTAAGTCTCTGTGTATGAGGACAGCAGATTATTTGTATGTGCGTAGAAGGCAGTCAGACCAGTCGCTGCATTGTGTTTGTGGTTAAGGTGAAATGCATATTTGTACGTGTCGATGCGTCTTTGCAAAACAGAAGTGTCTATAAACCTCTTTGTTTCATTTTGTTTGTTTTAAGAATAATCAGTTTGAGCACAGGAGTGCTACCATTTTTACACCCGACAAATGCTGATGGCAGTGCTTCAGGAAAACCTCCTTCCTAATGCAAAAGTATCTATGTTTCCCAACTTTCAAAAGTAGCAATAGTAACAATAAATGCTGACACATATGGTGAGATTATTCAATGACTAATCAAAACTAATCTTCTAGCTTTCTATCTGAAATATGCACATGTCTGTGTAATTCTGGTTGCAATGAAAGTAAGATTGAATCTCAGGGTTTTATGTCTTGCCCCCAGGCCCAACCTCCGGTTGTTCTCACTGAGCATCCCATGCCCAACCACAGCAGAAATAGCCTAATGTGAGACCCTAACTCTGACCTGAATCACCCACTCCGGGCCTTAGCCCAGCAGACTGTATTTTAACAAATGCTCCAAGTGTTTGTGGTACACACTAAGATTTGAGCAACACCATTGCACTATTTTCCCTGAAATAAAGCCACACACTCAATGATAGGTATCATAAACCTCTTCGTATATGTGTCTTGATCTTAGTAGTTGCAAATCAAATAGAAAAACACATACAAAATATTTTTTTTTCTTTTAGCCTCAACTAAAGACAATACTGTGAATCTGACTTAAAATGTTCAGATATCTAACTTCACTCTGACACTGCTCACATAGTGTAACATAACCTTTGCCTTTCTGTGCTGCTAATGTGACACAATTGGACTATCATTTAAACTTCATTTGAATCCTCTTGCATTTTACAAGTGAACAAATTAGAAAAAGCAGCTTTGTAATTTACAAACCAACATTGCTAGCATTAAAACTACATCATTTAATTGTTTTGCAGTGTGAAAGGTTTGAACTGATTTCCTCAGTATTAATAGTAGAGAATTCATCTAACTTTCCTTCAATAGCCTGTGCCCATTTGTCTGTGTTTCTTTGTTCAGGATCTTAAATATAATCATCCACAGAAACTCTCTTTGTTCTTGGTTCTCTCCTTTTTTGACAGACAGGAAAAAGTAGAAGCAAAAACACTTATTTTATCAGAGTAGCATTTTGTTGTACATAACCCATATTGTAAACAACCATACTTTTTACATTACAAATAATTTCTAGCAAATCTGAAATGTCATATGACCTTCCATTTTCTTTTCATTCCCTTTGAAATGCAGAAAAAATAAGCTTGCACTTGAGTTTTATTGTCCTCATAGAAATATAAATTGCTAAAATTTGGAATCTGCTTCTACTAGTTGTGTTTTATGTTATTATAATTGGAAGGCAGAAGTAAAAAGACTTCAGAAAATATATCTGGAAAATTTTATTCATGTTGGATGTGATTTGGACCATTTCATAACTCCTAATATTTCATAAGATTCATTCAGTTTTTAAAACTCTTCATCATTATAACTAATAATGACCAAATATTTTATCTTCCAATTCTATTAGAAAATTTCCTTTCTGTTTCTGAAAAGATTCATTCCAAGCAGGTGTGTGTTTAAAAATATGTAATAAGAAAATTAGAACAAGAGTTAATAATATTGTGATTATGTAAAAAAAAAAAAGTAGAACAAATATAAATAGCTGATTTTCCTAACTGCCTAAGATTTTGAGAGTAAGGCTTGGAGATTGTTTCATGTAAACAGATATACTGGGGGAAGAGTCAGTCTTTAAATTTAAGGATGTCGAATGCATTTCATTAAAATGCAAATCATGGGACAACATGATGTCTTAGCAAGCTAATTCTCCGCCTGTAGCACCAGCATCCATATGGTCACCACTTTGTGTTCTGGATGCTCCAGTTTTGCTCCAGCTCTCTAATGATTGCCTGAGAAATCAGAGGAAGGTGGCTCAAGTCATTGAGCCCCTGCACCCGCATGACAGACCAAGATATGGCACCAGGCTCCTGCCTTCAGATCAGCTCAGCTCCAGCCGTTGTGGCCAATTCAGAAGTGAACCTGTTGATGGAAGATCTTTCTGTCTCTCCTTCTCTCTGTGTAACTTTGCCTTTGAAATGAAAATAAACCTTTAAAAACATTAAGTTTAATTTAAAATATAAATTATTTATAATTTTAATACCATGCTCTAGGTTTTCTGAGACTCATATCTTGACAAAAAAAAAAAAAGATGTGTTTTCCTACTTCTCTGGTACCTGGCACTGGCCAGTTTTTAGGATGTTCTTCCCTATACCTCCAGTTCAGTGTCACTTAGTCTGACTCCTGGAGGACAGAAGAGGTGATTGTTGCACGAGACCCATGAAAGTATTCTCTTGTACAGATATTTCTGCTTCTCATTTCCACAGTCTTGCAAGAATGACAGTAGAACCTCTTAGAGAAAGAAGAAAAATTCAGGATTTAGTCATCGGTTTGGAAACATCCATAAACAAATGCAGCCATGCCAACTTAGATGAGAAGAGCAAAATCTGAGAAGGATTGCAAGTATCTAGAAGGTCAACCATACACTTTCTGTAGGTTTGGCTGACCAGCAATACACAAAGATGTTTCCTTACCACATTCCATTTCTTTGTCTTTAGGGCTGTCCAGATTCTTCAGCGTCAGATTTAGAGCATAAATAAATGCTTTGACATGTTCTGCAACAAAATTTATCATTACTCTCTTCTTTCACATGTTCTTCTGAGTCCACCTTTCTCTTAGATTTTTCTCACCAATCTGCCATATCTTCCTTTCATTTTCATTTTTCCACTCCATATACCTGGCTCTTCCACTCCTGTTCTCAAGTCTCAAAATCACTGTTCACCTACAGTTGGTGAAATTGGTATGGCTTTGGCAGTATGTTCTGTCCTATAGCTGTACTGACACCTCCAGATAGAAAAAGAAAATTCTGAGTTGAGTTAATGTCAGGGGGACTAAATGGGACTTGGCCATGTAAAAACATTTCATGGAGGCCTGTTTCCCTGAAGGCATTGAACTTAAGCAAATCAAGTGCACTTTCTCTTTGCATCAGTCTTGCTTTCATCTCTTGGTTAGTTTTATTTTAGACAGATGAACAGAGATAGAAAGAAAGGCTGTTTAACAAGAACCCTCTGGCTAAGCATAGAAGGACCAAGCTGGCCATGAGTGAGAGCCCGTTACCGCAGCAGCACTAATGAGCTGTTGCACAGTCCTGTGGAAAAGAGAAAGGACTGTTTCAAAACTCCACAGCACTTCTTTCCCAAAATAAGAATACTTTTGCTCTGAGCATGGGGGAGATGCTATGATTAAGGCCCCAGATTGAAGATTGCTAGAATAAGTATTGGACATATAGCTAAAAAAAAAAAAAAAACTGCTGCTTGTGAAATGGACTTTCAATCAAATTCATCAAACAAGATAATTAATGATTCTGCAGTTGTATAGGTTTGAGGAAAATAGATAAAGAAATCTTATAACAAATATCTCATTGTTTTGCATAGGAATTTATTGAAGTTGCATTATGTCAGCTTAGACAATGGTATTTGTATTTAATAAAGCTAGTGTATGGTTTTTAAAACTAATATGAAATGAATAGTGGGAGGAATCAGTTTTATGCAAGACACCGTTAATGTCACCTTGAGTGATAATTCACTGAATTCAAATATTGAGTAAATTTTCCTTTTTTTTTCTTTCCATGTTTGCCTATAACTAACGGAATTTTAATCACAGTTTAGCATCACCATAAACGTAAACTTACAGTTTTTTTTTCCTTTCATTTTGAAAGAAAATGCCATGTTGAATTTATGTGACTGAGATTTTCAGTATTAGTATAACTTAACATCTTAGAAGTATCTTTATTCCCCTGTCTTATGGGAAAGTTCAATACATAATTAATTTGTAGCTACCAGTTATTAATTCTTAAGCCAGGGAGGAGGAGGGCAAATTTTACTATTCTGCTGGAGTCCAGGAGCTTCGTGGTGGTAGCAATATTGGCTATACCCTCTTCCATACAAACGGAGCTAATAGATATAAAGAATTGCTGTACAAGGCTCAAAACGTATCTTACACAAATACCTGCCTCAAGCCTGCAGGCAGAATTGCTAGATTATTTGACTCTAGAACTAAAGAACTTTCACTCAAACAAAAATTGTAGACCTGATTAAACATTATAGAGCCAAAAAAAGAAGCAACCGAACAGGTCCCCAGAGCTCGCTGGTTAACAAGTGTTATGAATGCAAACATGAGGGGAAAAGTACAATTCTCTACTCTCATCTCTTTGAATTTTTCAATTCTTTTATATTTAAGTTTCTATTTTATTCTTATAGGAAGAGAGCAGAGTCTGACTCCCGAAAGAGCAGCATCCCCAACAGTAAGGAGGTCCCTTCACACCACCCAACTGATCCTGTAGAACTGAGGCGCCTTAATTTTCAAACACCAGGTAAGAGGAACGAGCCGTGGAGTCCCAATGACAGCCCCTGTTTAAAGCTCTCCATAGCTAAGTGGATTGTCTCTAGAGGTGAATTTATCACTTCTTTAGAACCATTAATTCATCCCGCTCTTATATTTTGATGTTGTTATTCATCCAAGCTTAAGTTTGAAATGAAATTTAAGTTCTTCATACAAATCTGAAGTGGGATGGGGAAGAGAAATTAAACATGTAATTCTACTTCAAAATTTTGGAAGCATTATCATGTTTAAGAATAGTTACCACTTTTATTAATAGTGTTTATTATTCTAATGGCAATGACCTAGAAATAATTAAATTTCTCACCTTACAAATGGAATATGTGAGTAGCAAGTGATTATAGATATCAGTTGTCCCATTGGGAAAGCATAGATTTGTTCTGTATTTTCCTGGTGGTTTGTGTTTGGAGAACTCTGAAGCAGAGTGGAAGGAGGGATAGAACATGAGGCAGAATGTTTTATCTTTTTAGGTGTCACTATACAAAATCTCATTGACTAATTCTGATTCCATACTGGGAAAACCTATGAAAACACAGGTTTCACTGTAAGAACATCAAGTGCTTCAACAGAGAAACTATCCCAAGAAACACTTTTATAATATTGTTCAATTGAGCCCACATATGTTTTGCTTTCTTTCATTTTAAGCTTACTTAAACCAAATGAATGAAACTAAAATGTATTGTAGAGGAAGCTAAAATGAGAATTGAGTGACACGTTCTTAAAACCTGACAATACTAAGCCAAGTAAAGAGGTGATCTAAGTTAGAGTAATTGCTGTTGGTAATATTTTGTGTTTCCGTCAAAAGGATATTCTAACTTTGAGTATGATACACTATAACTTTTTTGGTCTACACAGTCATATGGGAATTGTATAAATTGAAAACACATGGTTTATTTCATTTAGCATACTTTTCAAGTAGATGTATAGTATTAACAACTAGTTTCTTAATTGAAAGCAATATTGAGCATTTTAATCAACTTGTTAGCTTTTTTCCATTTGTTTTACAACCAGACAATACTTCATTCCATAAAACAGATTATCGTTCCATATAACAGATGAAGGAAGGAATTTTTAATATTTACAATTCAGGAAGCTAAGTCATAACTTTACCAGTATAAAAAAATTTTTAGAAAACATTTATAAGCTGGGAAATCTAGTTGATATATATTTTTATAAATATAAATGAAGACTATGAATAATGTCATCTGCCAGTATTATGCTGTCCCTTGGATGCCCCATGTTGAGTTGTCCTCACTGTGCTTCATTAAGCAGCTTGATTCAAATTAAGTAATTTTTGATAATTTTCCTTAGTTCATTGCTTTTTTTGAAATAGGAGTATATGACTGTCGCACACTACAGACAAGTTCTTAATCACGGGTCCTAGAATATTGGACCTTATCATATTGGCTTACCCAATGTATGAAGTGTCTTACAGCCACAGAAATTTCTAGCTGTATGATTCTTTGTAATGAGTTTTTCATCACCCTTTGCCAGAGGAACAATAGCAACAGATAAAATGATGGTGTTTCTCAGGACCTTGCTGTCCTACACTGCCGCACCTCCTCTGGCTGGTATGTCAGGTGCGATTTATGCTGGAACCAACCACAGTCAGCAGAGACAGAAATGCAAGGTTGAGTTGAAAATCTGATGTAGCCCCAAAGAAGAGAGCCCATGGGAGGGCTGCCTTTGCCCCTCTAGCACCAGCAAAAGAATCCTGCATAAAGGCAAAACATGAGAGGAAACTGTGTAGAAAAGATTATTAGCAGAATGCCAGTGACGGTAAGCAAAGCAGAAATGCCTTTAAGCGAGAAAGCTGTCAATAAGTAATTCACGTTTTTTTTCAGTGATTCTGCAAATATTGCCAAACCCAACAATTCTAGTAAGAATTTAATTGTTCCAATGTATATTATAATATTGGTTCCACTTAAAAAGAGAACAAGTCAAATTTTAGAAAGTTATCGCATAACTATTTCAGTTAAAGTGATAATGTATATGTCATTAATGACATTACATAATTGAAATGGCATAGGAGTATATATGAATGTATCATTTATAACCTCAAGAGATAATAGGATAAAGTTTTTAAAAAATTGATAAAGAAGAGGAGAGAAGATAAAGTAGAGAAAGAGAATAGAAAGAGGGAAAAAAAGTCCTAAGATCTAGTACAGAATCTTCAGGAAGCATTATGTTGTGCACCTTAGCTTAAATAAAAAGTTCACTTCAGCCTGATTTACTGAAATGTTCTGTTTTGCCTCTCAAGCTATGATGTGATCTGATGTCCTAAAAATTTGGCCATTTGCAAAGGAAATAGGCTCAGTTGTTAATACTAAATGCTCAGAAATGTGACCATTTGATTCAGCCAGTATGGATTCCAGCCAATCTCTGTGAATTGCTTTAATCACTTGTCAATAGAATGACAGCAGAAGGTGGCACTGTTAATCAGAACCTTTTTGTGTTTTTTCTTCTCATCTTATTCAGAGAGTCAAGGGTTTTCCTGACTGATAGAATAAAATGATCCTTCAATTATGGTTGTTGCATGACATGTATTAAAATTCTGTTTAATTTGGGTACTTAAAAATCATTATATTTCCCTGTCTGAAATATGCATTTATATATGTGGAATCTATGTTTATATAGTTACTTATCTCCAAGGATTATAATATTTGAGGCTATTTATTAGTGCTATGCATAAATAGGGAATGGGTTCACTAAAAAAAAAAAATAAAGCTTTCAATGATGTAAAGAACCTAGCACAGAGCTCATTCATGAGAGCAAAGCAATTTCCACTTCCAAAATCTCTGTTGTGAATGATTAAAACCAAAATGCACAAACATTTTTATTTGAAATTCAGTTGTACTTTCAGAAGCTGATGGGAATCACCGTGCTTAGCTTACTGATTTCATAAATTCTACTTTCCTAAAGTGTATGTGTATGATTTGGTAAATAAAAGATCTGTTTCAATTTTATATTTTAAATTTGTTTTAAACTTATATTTTAAATTGTTTATTCCTATTGAAATTTTTAGATATAAGGAGTCGATGTAATTCTTACTTCTTCCTAATATTCTAAATTAAATAATAGTACAATATTTGCCCAATTGTTAGTGTATCAAAAGAATATACCTTTAGCTTCAGTGTCACAAAAATACTTTGTTCAGGAAAAAGTCAGATTTTGAGCCAGTTATTGCTCCACTAAGTCCCAACAAAAACACAAACTTGTCATTTTTGCTGTTATTTGTGAAATCAGGTGTATGGCAAAACTATTACTTTACATACTTTGATATTTTTATAAATAGAAATCAACTCACAGTGTTAGTGAAACACTTTATCCAAACAGAAGTAGGTCAGGGAGGTTCTGGCTTTCACTCATGAAAGTAGACACCTTTTTGGAAGATATTTTTCATGTATCTGTAGATCTTTTTGTATTTCGTTTTGGCTGTTTGTAGTGAGTTGCTTTATCATTACTGGTTTACTGGTACATGCACCAGGCAGAGCCAGTATGCAACAGGCAACTGAAGTGGCACTGGTTATGTCAACTGTAACTTTATGAAGTTAGAAGGAAGAGTATGATATATACAAATATATTATTTAGTTCAAGTTAGACTTACCACAACAAATAATGGAACAAGTGAGAAAAATGAGTAAAAGCATAAATTAGAGACATTTGCTAGAATCATCAAATGCCGATTTGGCTTTTCAACTCTTTAGAAGAGGAAAGTGCAAATCCATTTATTGAAGCTTCTTCTAAAGAATTCTATATGAACGTAAATAACCGTGTATATTTTCAGATGGCTTGTTAGATGTATGACAGAATATGCTCCCTGAAAGGCCTTCAAACAAAAGTGAAACTGTAGTGTTTGTACTTGCATCTTTGAGAAATGGAGATTTCAACATGGATGATCAGATGTTGTAACAGAGGCCTCATTATCATTCTCTTGACATTAATATGTTTTGATGTAAAGCATACATGGAGGGTAGGTGACTGATGGGCTGTGGAAAACAAAAACAAACTCATAAAAAGTTAACGTATCAGAAAGAGGGACAGCATCAGCAGAAATGTCGGCACAGCCGCTGAACAGGCTGTGAGAGCTCGGGAGGCACCTCTTCTGATCCATCATTTCTGTTGATTGGAAAAATGTTAGCAAAGCACATTTTTATGCATAATTTCTTCTTATCTTCCTCTCGTGTTTTACACCATGAGACAGTGCTGTATGACATCAATTAAGAATACTGGACTGTGCCATTGTCCATACCTATAGTGTCAGGATACACGTATATAGCAGAATGATGGACTTAGGACTGTTTTTCAAGCTACACTCTTGTTATAGGGGAAATCAGTGGAAGGAGGGGAATCCCAGAGACTAGGAAACTGTATCATAAAATTAATTAATTAATTAGTTAATTAAGTTTTGTAAAAAGAAAAAATTCCAGATATGTTCCCATGAGTATAAATTGTAAATTTCTGATAGAAAGGATCAGGATTTATTCAAAATCTGCATTTTGAGAAATCATACACTTAAAAATGAATTTTAATTATTCTATCCAACACTTGGTTGAAACTTTGGAGAATCTTTCACTCAGTAGTCATCCTCATCACAGAAGCTGAATTATCAGTATCATTTTCCTAAGAAGCAATTATATGTTAAAATCAATGTTCTCGGGCCATGGTACAGTGGTTAAGGTCCTCGCCTTGCACGTCCAGGATCCCATATGGGTGCCGGTTCTATCCTGGCAGCCCCGCTTCCCATCCAGCTCCCTGCCTGTGGCCCGGGAAAGCAGTCGAGGACGGCCCAAAGCTTTGGGACCCTGCACCCGCTTGGGAGACCCAGAAGAGGCTCCTGGCTTTGGGCCAGCATAGTATATAGGCCGTTGTGCTCACTTGGGGAGTGAATCATGGGACGGAAGATCTTCCTCTCTGTCTCTCCTCTCTGTATATCTGCCTTTCCAATAAAATAATAATAATAATAAAAATCAATGTTCTCTTCATTTTTAATTGGCCCTTACTTCCTGAGATAATTTATAAAAAGAGTAAAGCATATTCATTCCACTCAGGATATTCTGAGTATTCCAAAAATTACATTGAAATATGACAAATAGTTGATGACTTTCTCACTTTGACTGTTAATTCGGTTAAATCCATTTTAGAAAAGTCTGCTACCACTGATTTGAAAAGCAGTTAATCTTATCCCTCATCCATGTTCACAGACTGTTTTCCAACCTTTGTTGAAAGTTGTTGGAGAATCATGGAGAGAGTATCACTGAGTCATTCCAAGCACACTTGTAGAGTGACTAAATAGCATCTGAATGATGGGCCACTTAGATAAGCATTTGGCCTAAAAGTTAAGGCACCTACATCCCATATCAGCCTCTTGATTCCTATACCAGGCTCAGGCTTCTGACTCCAGGTTCCTGCTAACCCAGAGCCAAGGAGTTAATGGTCAAAGTTCAGATAGGTTCTTACCACTCATCTGAGCTTTGAGTTCCCAACTTTGGCCAAATCACAGACATTATGCTCATTTGGGGAGAAAACCAGGAAACGGAAGCTTGTTTGTCTCCTTAACACACACACACTCTCTCTCTTTCACTTATCTCACTCTCAGATAAGTTCTAAAAAAAAAAAATTGACATGCAAAATGTACTACCATTATGACTAACCTCAAAAAAGTTCTACCTAGCAAAATATGTGTTATAAAATATCTACTGGAATTCAATGGTAGGTTTCAATTGTGTAGAAAGAAAATATTTGGTGAACATTTTTCTATGGCTAATAAAGTCCTTTCAAACATAATCTGGCTCAGTAAAATACTCACATTGTAAAGGATTTGAATAAAGAGCACCTTTTTTAAAAAAAGTTAGCCCTTTTTCTAAATCTCCTGTCCAATACCAGCATACCTTACATATACCATTTTGGTCCATTTTTTCTTAGAAACTTATAGTGCTTTGGCAAAAAGTGACTAGGAAGGTCAGATGTTAATATGGTATGCCTCTTACTGACCATCAAAACAGACTATAAATGAAATATTACATTCTTATCTTTTCCCAAACTTAGCACAATTTGTATGTGTGGCTTAATTTCTAGAAAGCTGAAAGCAATAAGGATTGGCTTTATGCACATTTTGCTACTCTTCGTGATAAGAGATCAAATTCCTCATGGAGCCGATTTTGGTCAAATAACTTTGGTAAAATTGTCTAATTTTCATTTTCCTAACTGGTAAAAATAATGGTGAGTTGAACTAGGGGGAAAGAATAAAGAAGACTTCACATAGATTGAACCATGCAAGAACAAAGTTCTTGTAAAAGTTTAAGAAAAACCTAATTGAAACATAAAATTTTGGGTGCCAAAAATAATTGAAATCCATGCACACTCATATATATCTTTATACCCTCATGACGAAGTTCAGTATCCATTCTGTTGCCTTGTGGATATAAGCATGCAATGTGCCACACCATTTTTTAAAATTTTAATCAACATTCACAGAAAATAAAAGTTTTGTTCTAAATGGCCAAATGTATTTTTGCCTACTCAGTAGGTTTCTGTAGACTCACAAATCAACATTTTAAACATGAAAAAAAATGTCATAATAATCTGGATTTTTTAGTTGCTATCAAAAGCCTGTAAGATGTGATACTACTGGTCCTGTATTTCCACTTAGCCGAGCCATTACTGAGCTGAATAGTGTCACCCTTCTCAGAAATCCACACATCTATACAACCTTGACTCTTAACATGGAGATGAGCATTTGCTGCTGTACTAGCAGATCTTTTTTGTTGTTGTTGTTGTTACTATAGTGACTTATTTGAGACAAGCTAACCATATATAGAGGAAAGAATAATTGCCTTATGGTTTTGGAGATTCACAGCCTCAAGTCAGACAGGCCTACTGGTTCAGCCTGGGATGATGGCCTTGTTGCTGGCAGAGTCCTGTGGCAACAAAGAGTATCACATAGCAAGAGACAGAGAATACATATACACCTGTCTCCATGTCCGTGTTGTTATAAAACCACCAGGATTTCATGCTGGTGTTTCCACCCTAAGGAGCCAGTACAATACATTCACCGCTCCAATTGCCAGAATTAGATGAAATCTGCATGAAACTTGGTCCCATGAACATAAGACCTTGTAGATGAAACCTTTAACACATGAGCCTTTGAATTTCCAAACTGTGTAAACTGTCATTTATTTCATGCTTGTTGTTACTTTCCTTATAGCAAAAAAAAAAAAAAAAAAAGAAAAAAAAATGCTTCTTTACACTGAGCCTTTGTCAAAAGCAGGGATTCTGATTTTTAAAAAGAGGTGGAATGGGTATATCCTTTGCAATTCTTCTTATAATGCAACTCTTAGCCATCCTCAGTCATTTCCTTGCCTATCAACAACCTCATCCCTGCTTTGTAAGATCATAACTGCCACTAGGAGAATAATACAGTAAAAACTGTCCAAATTGCATGGTGAAATTTTATTGCTGAAAATCTGAGCTAACAGACAAAAGCAATTTAACTTTTCTGGATTTGGGGGTAGTTTTTACCTAAAATGAAAATGCAGCACTAAGTCATTCTAAGCTACTTTTCAGCTGAAAATGCCATGATTTTGAAGCTTTGTGTTGTATAAAAAGCAACCATATTATTATCACAACTGTGTATCCTATTAAAAGTAGTGATTTTGTTTTTTCTGAAACCTAAGGCAGACTTCCATGACCGCATCTGTCATTTTTCATGTTGACAGTGTATATTGTGGAGATCATACCTTCAAAATGAATGCTCTGCTGAATTTCAACGTGTGCCTCCAAGTGCATTTATGTTGTACATCTGTAGCTTTGAACTGGTGATGTCGTGACACTGCCAAAATCTTATCGGTTGTTAGCTGTACTTTAAGTTCCTTGCTGCTAATTATAGCTAAACAACTGTAGTTGGTTAAGAGGCAGTTAGAGAAGACTCAAAGAAACCACCAGGACCAAGCTCATCTTGTTCTCATAAATCCTGAATAGATTTTTGAATGAAAATAAATTATTAAATGGAATTAGAGCTCCCCACATCCTCTTTCTTCACGAATTCCCATAACCCATAGTTAGGCTGGAGGGGCAGTGGGTAGGAGGCTAAAGATATAAATGTCTGCTCCACACCTAATATTCTGAATTAGTGTTTGTACAACCTGCGAAGAGGAATTATGAAGTACCTCACATAATTCAAAAGTGAAAACATTAGTCTTTTAGCACCATTGACCTGCTTGTCAGATAAAGAATAAAGAGATACCATGGTGAGATCAACTTAGTTTTGTTAATGTTTAATGTTTTATCCTGAATCGAACGTTCTATCCTGTAGAATCCTTCCAGTAGTGAACAGTGGAGAAATCTCTGGGATAATTCTGGAGAATTGTGGGATAGTATTTTGGAATAGAGTTGAGTGTTTTGTTTTCTGATGTGAACTAGAATTTCAGAATAAAGAAGTTTCATCTCAGGTTTATTTAGCATTATTTTTATGTTGGCATTAGTGTTTTTAGAACATCATATATGCACATATATAATATTTGACTTACTGAAGAAAATGTTTTTAAATATAGCTTGTTCCCAATACAGATACTTCTGTGTAATTTTCTGTTCTGAAAAAGAAATAAAAGCTGCCCTATTCGCAAAGAAAAGATACAGTTACTTTTGGAACTTTGTATTTGTAGCAATTCCAAGTGACTCTTCTGTATTCAGAAATGCCATTTGTAGGAGTTAGAAATGAGAATTATGAAGATGGAAGTAGTCACTACAAAATGTATCTAATTACGCCTTTTTGTCTTGTATATAAAGAAATTAAAGCAAATGAGAGTGAGTGATTTGTCTTATCAGTAGAGGGAAAAACTGAAGGTAGAGCTGATATTTCACTTTCTGTGCTTTGTGGTAAAGAATAAACCTACATTCTAGATCAGAATTGTTTTCTCCTGTATCATTGGATTCCTACAAACTCATCTTCCTTCTGTGTGAAACGCACTTCTCCATTTTTGCTTGTGCTACAAAGTTGATACAACATTGTACATGCAAATCTTTTTGAAAAGTCTTCCTTAATGCTATAGTAACTTTGCATGTGATATGTATTTTGATTTAGAATGAGTCAGTATAGGTTTATGTGGAATCAGCTGTAATTAGCTTCCAAAGTAATCTGACCAACCATATGATAGTGCATGCTGAGAAGTAATTATGCTGATCACATTTTTTCAGTTGATTGTTATGGTCTTCTACTGCTGTTATACTAATACTTTTCCCATCTCCAACTGGCTTTACTTTTTGCAGCTTTGAGCAGTAATTCAGTCCCCTACGCCTCCCTGATTGGCTCTGTGTCCTCCCTCTCTAGCCAAACCACCACTCAGTCCATATATGATAATAACTCTCTCCCACGATTCGCTCGAAAAGGTCTAAACATCTTTGTCTCTATTGTTTTCTCTGTTAAAGTACTGTAATGTTGTCCATTTTCATTTCCATGGAACCCCAAAGTCTCCTCTGCCCTGGCATTTCCATTCTTTCCCTTAGGGAGTGCCTCATCTGGATAAGATCACTTTAATTATCAAATAACTGTCACCCGCTCCCTGCTTCTATAGAATGCAAATTAGCCCAGGTCTACCATGTATGCAGAAAAGTTGCAGAAAGAGCTTCACAATTTTAACCCAAGTACATAAAAAAACCAAGTGCAAAAACAATACCCTCCAAGAGTTTCTATTTCCGTGCAATTTGTTTTTATTGGATCTCTGCTAAAATTTTGGCCAGCTGGAAACAGCCCTTCATTAATCATGAATTCTAGAATCCTATGATGTATAGTTCAGGGTTAAAGTCTTAAAGAAGCAAAGTTGTTTTTGACGTAGCATTCAAGAACTCTTGATCATTTGGCATTTTAGATAATGCAATATACTGGGTGACTTTCAATTAATGGCATGATTTCCAGGATGGCTGTGAATGAATCACGTGCCATGTTGACATGGTGGTCATCATCCCACAGCCTCACACCATCCAGAGATTCTCAGTGGCAACATGGCTTCCAGTTTGAGCTCCTCCCTTGGTTTCTGCTCTTCAGAGCTTCTATGGGGTATGTTAGTTCAGACTTGTCCAGCCAGCTGGGTTTCTGTCCATAAGATGTGAGCCAGTGATTCTTATCTCATGACACACTTACAAAACTCAAAAATATGCTCTCGTCTCTGGACTAAGGCCACAGCAAAAACAAAAACAAAAAAAAACACTCAAAATTCAATGTGAAATAAGATAAATATCATAGGAAAACTGGTAAAAATTCAGGAGAGATACAGAAACTTAACCATAGATTCTTTTTAGCAAAATCTATGAAGTTCAATAATCTTCAGCTGGCAGACTGAACTAACATGTATCAGCCCCAGTTCCTGCTTTCTTTATTTTTCCCTACCTTTTCCCTTCCTTGTATTTTCACCATTTTTCACTTTTCTGAATTCATTTTCCATTAGTGGACAAAGATGTTTACGCCTGAAGTAGATTGTAGCTTTGCTGGGGGTGGAACAACAGCAACCTGGGGCAAAACAGAACAGTGTGACCATGGAGAAATGTCGAAAAGCAGACTAGAACCCCCATTCTCTACAATCTACTACTAGTGGAAACATTTTTGAAGCTTACTGTGGTGTTGGTCTTGTCGGTGATTATTGTGAATGAAGAGTAGTGCATGTTGTTCTTTGTGTCCATGTTTGCATGTGACTGTCAGTCACCTACAGGTTTGTGAAATAGTCAAGCAATCATAATCTAGTTACAGTGTATGCTGTGCAGTGAGTCCTGCAAAAATGTGTAGCGATTTTGCTAGTTCTTTTTAAGATTATACAAGGCTATCCATTTCATTTTTTTAAAGCAAATTGGTTCTATTTTATTTTATTCACACCATCATTTCCTTTGCAGGTTCAGATGATTCCGGTTACCCCGGTAACCTTCATTCTTCAAGTTAGTTTTCCTTGAGTATGCATAAGTCACTTTGTGTTTCCTATTGAGCTACTACTCTTTCCCTTTTAGGCTGCTCTCAGTGTATGTTTTCTTAGTTCACCTTACACCATTTAATTCCACACAATTTCCATTTCACACAGTGCAGGAGAAGGAGTTTGAAATGACATAACTGTCATTACTCAAAGCAGAAGTTGACATCAAGTCTGTCAGTTTTCTCCACTAGCTAACCTCATTGATTCATGGCACAATAACGCTTTCTTTTACACTAGGAGTGTTAGTTTGGGAATTATGCTTGGTGACTTTTCTATTTGGCCACAAAATCCACCTTTCCAGAGCATGTCCTGCTTTGAGTAACCAAACTATCTGCCTGCTTCCTCACCTAAAACATCTTTACTACTCACATATTTTCAGGCCATTTCTAACTATATATATTCTTTATATTTTGGAATAGTTTACATCATTTTCATTTGATTTCAAATGTGTTTTTCTTTTCTTATTCATAGGTATGGCTAGCCATCCTCCAATACCTATTTTGGAACTTGCAGATCACATTGAAAGGTTGAAAGCAAATGACAACTTGAAGTTTTCCCAGGAGTATGAGGTAAGTCATTGTTTACACCCCACAGCCATTGCCAAGATTTGCCCCTCAACTTATTTTTGACCACATTCTTGGAAATTAACTTTGTCAGTGCCTTCTTTTTTAAATGTGACTCATTATCTGACAACGATAGGCAGCTTAAAAGGACTGCATAATCAATACCATAGTTACATGTTTTAAAGATGTTGATAGCTTTACATTTATTCAGCATTACTTGTTGGGATTAATTTATCTTCCAGGCTTAAGATAAGTTATTCTGAGTTGGTATATTTTCCAGTAAACCATAGAGGTTCTGAATATACTGACTCCTCACGAAAAACAGTGTTACAAACAATGAGTAGATTTCTCAGTGAGCTTTGGTTTATATTGTCTGAACACTTTGTAACTTTGAATACATATACATAGTTGTACCTTCAATCTAAAATAATACTGAAGCTGATATTAATATAGTAATATGTTCCCAGAAAGTTTCTGTTATGGAGGAATGATTCACTGAATGCTGTGTTAAGAATACTGGGATCCTTAAAGGTTTCCTTGTGAGTATTTTATAAGGCAGGAGAGAAAGCCAGAGACAGAGAGGAAGGGAGAGAAAGAGCTGAGACATTTAACAAGAAGGTGGTTCTAAAACTGGATATTCCAAATATTTCCAAAAAGCAGAGACTTAGAATAAAACCAGGTCATTAAATATTTATAGTCTGATTCTTTTAGGTCATGCCTTTACTCAGCACAAGACTACAATTTACAACTAAAATTTTGTACTTGACTAGGCAACCAAAAGATGTGGGGTACTCAATCAGCCAAATTGTACTGTAGAACAGTTCCTGCTGATTCACATGATGGCAGTCTTAACAATCTTTGCTATTTTCTCTTTCACTGTTTCCTGTATTAGTCGCATACAGGGTACTTGCAATGTCTCAGTTCCAACCAGCTTTAACATTCTCTCCAGACACATTTGGTGGGGTCTTCCAAAGAGAAGGCCAAACTCAAGTGGCTGGAATATGCTACTACTATAAGCTCCTTATGATTCAATGTGGAGTAGCGGGACCTGTGGCATTGCAGATATCCCCAGAACCTTCCTAAAAACTTTGGGTCTTCAATTTCTGCTTGAAATTGCTGTGGTGGATAAGCAGACATTTTCTGTGTTTCCCTCCACCTCTACCATCATGAGCTCAATAGGCCATTTTTGTATTTGCTCTAATGCCATTATCAAATATTTGATTTTTTAAAAGGAGATTTCATTTGCTTTTTTGCTTATTAGTTCAGTTATATTTTCCTTTATTCTGAAATAAACACTCATAAGAACATTTATAATTTGGAGAAATTTGTATTGTGGATTGTGCTGTGTTTTTAGATGCTATGCTTCTTATTTCTGTCTGACTCCTTTTCTTAATTATGTTGGCCCTTTTTAAATTATGAGATGTATTTTGAAGTGGTTTTTATAGTTTCTTAAATATTTAGTTATAGATGAGAAAACAAGGTAAATAATTAAATTTACATGAAGCAACAAAAAAAATTCATTGTTAGGCACCAGTTTTTAACATTCAGTCATCTTTCACCACTCCAACCTGTTTTTTATTGTGATGATTCTTTTTATTATTGTGCTGTATCATACTTTTTCCTTGGTCCCACTTTAATTCTTTATATATGATTATGAATAATGTAATGGATCACCGAAAGTCAAAATTGAAACTCAACTTGTTAGTAAATCAATAATCCCTCCATTAACCCTAAACCCTTGATGATATTTGCATCAAGTAAGATATCTTAAATGTATCCATTGAATCAAATAACTGCCTGTTTTAAATGCAGATTTTCTCAAGTAATGTTACATTTAAAGAGTCTTTAATGATCCTCATTTAGCCATTAAAGCCAATGTGAAAACAGCTAAGAATTTCATGCTGGTAGTGCTTTCATTAACAACTCCCCTACTTCCCCTGACTCCCACCCCCAGTTGCCTTAGCCATTTATGTGATAGTCCACCCTGAGTCTTAACCATTTATCATATGAATGATCTGTGATTAAAGCTCTGTGTGTATGAATTGATTCTACTGTGCCTTAAAAGCCATGAAGGAGACATTTAAGTGTTTTAGTCATCTGTGATAATAGGATTAAGGTCTCTACATAGCATTCTAGACCACCAAGAAGCACTTGGTGGTGGAGGAAGAAAGATTGAGATTTCTGCTTGTGTTTTTGTTTTGTTTTGTTGTTGCTGCTGCTTTTAATTAGTTATTACTTGTTATTGTTATATATAAAGGAAGAGGGGCATTGTTCTCTATGGCTTCTAGGAGCTGTTTTCTCTTGGCAGTGGTTGCAGCCTGGTGGAATAGGAAATGGAGGAATGCTTCTAGTCCTGCAAAAGAAACTGGTTAATGGTCTGATTAGAAAAATTTTTACATTTCAGTGGATGGGAATGGAGCGAAGGGTTATTAAGAATCCTTTTGAAAAGCTGGCTTGAGTTCATTTTCTCTTAGCCAGGCCTTCTTGTACTGGATTCTTCATTACTCCTGAACGGTCAATGCAGACAGGGGAGCTTCACCAGGAACCAGAGGCCCCGACTGCCTATCATCCTATCTAACTCCTCACATTTCCAAACAGAGGAGTGAACAGGGATAACGGGATGACGACCGCTCTAGCTTCTTCGAGCTGAAAGGGGGCGTTGAGCAACTGTAGCAGTAGGGGGTTCTAGAGGTTCCTGGTAGAAGGTAGAATTCATCAGATGTCTGAAGTACTGCCTGGCACTTGAAGGCTTCTCTTTCTTGGTCTAGATAACAAAACATATTAGAATTATAATCTTTCCCAGCAGGTTGTGAGTTCAGTTAGAAACCCAGTTGGAATACTTGGGCTTTCAAGCTTAGATATAAAAGAACTATCAGGTTTCAACCTTTGTTAGAGGAAACATTACATTAGATTAAAATGATGGACTAGATTTTTATCAGTTAAACTTAACTATTTCACATCCCAAATTTTGAAACATACCCAATGAATGCAATGGAACACATGAAACCTTTTCGGTTGTATAAAATTGTTATATGAAACAATGAAAAGATTAGTATGTGGCATCAGAATATAACTCCTCACAGTTTTGCATCTAGCTAGGGAACAGGCAAGTGTTCAATTTTTCTAAACAATTATACTTTACCAATCGTTGTAAGCCCTAAGAGTCTCAGGAAGACATCTGGCCTAGAACATAAAGCACAGCTCTTAAAACATTCTGATATAAGACCTACTGGTCACATTGTAGATGGCACAAGATTTAAACTAGTTCGTTTGCAATAACCCAGCAGTTTATAGTATTCCAACAAGATTTTACAGAACTTTATACACTTTAAGGCAGAGGCAAGCAATCTACTAACTTACAGGCTGACAAACCATGTACTGGCAATTGAAGAGCACAAGAATCTTAAGTAGATGAGCTGAGAAATCCAAAGTAACTTGGCAAATAAGGAGGACATGAAGTCTACCTTATGACAGTTCAGGGGTCCTACCTCAGTGAAGTCTAGTAAAGCTGAAGAGTGAGATGGCAAACATGTCTGTCAGGAGCCTGGTCATTGATGCAGGCTGAACAGTTACAGGTTAACTAACTTTTCCCTAGAAATGGCTTCATTTCTGAGCTTCTAGATTACTCTGTCACCTAAGCTAATTTGGGGCTCCTGAGAGACCCTGATGGTCACCGTAAGAGAGGGAAGAAGCCAAAGCGAGCTAGGACAGAGAAGGCAGTGTCCAAAGCACACACCTCTCTCATCCTGCATTGCCATGGGATCCCCTCCTGGTCTTTCAGGTAAAAGACCATAGTGACCCCTTTAAGAGGATATCAGGGTACTTTCAGGTCCCATTTGTAAGTTTCTAAAGTTCTGTCCTAACGTCCAGGGTAGTTAAGAATCTAGCATCTATTCTGCACCTATTCTTTTCTATATAGGATCTAATGGAATATACTCAGTCATTCCTCAAGCATTCTAAGAAGTTGGAGGATTTCTCTGTGGCCCTAATCTCAAGGAATTATTTAAATCAAAATTAAGAGATTTAACTTAGCAATTTTCATCTATAAGTCAATTAGAACAGGCTACATAGCTTGCCACGTAAACATGTTCCTGTATATCACTATGACCAAACAAACATATAAGCAATCGGCAAGCACTTCAAAACAGAGACATAATCATGCATAATGTAAAACTCTCAAACCCTTCGTAATTTCCCACACCATCTTCGACATACTTAACCTGGAAATGTTTTGTAAAACAAGCACATGGGTTCATCTTATGCTTTGGAGTAATTTAACAGGGTTAGTTAGAACAATTTTATACCAGAGTATTTTATATAACTGTTTCTATTACATTAAGTTACAGAACAAGTTGCATTTTTCTTTTCCTCTCTTTTTTTTTTTAAGAAAGTCTAAATCGCTTATCTCTTACTCCACCCCTCTCTGCTAAGGGGTGGGAGGGAAAGCTACAGAAATGTAGGCCCCTTAGGGTGTTTGGATGTGGTCAAGACAAAAGAAACTGGGAGAGCAAGTTAGGCTAAGGGCTAAAACAGAAAAAAGTTTTAAACAGGAAATCTTTGCTACCCCGTGGGAGCAAATGGAGACCTTCAGACAGAGGGGGATGCAGGAAGAGAAAAGGCAAGATGGCGGACAGAGGGAAAGGGTAGGGGTTGACTGCAGATGGAGGATAAGACAGAGGTTGCACGTGGTGCCAGGGCCCTGGAAGAGGGCACTGGGGTTTCCTACTTCATGGCTAGAAAACTATGGAAAAGACAGACAGAAAGCTGAGAGTGAAGAGGGAATGAGACTTCCCCCGATTTTTCCGAATGCATGCAGCAATGAGCTAGGTTCCGAAAGATGTCCGGATCCAAAATGCCATTAACTGGCCACTTGGAGGAGTTAGCTAGGGAATACTGGGGAATCCACATGATAGAGGCGTAAAGTTTTACGTAACAAGCCAATCCAAGGATGTCTAAATTTGCTAGAAGTCAGCCAAAGGAGGTGTAGGGAGGAGCTGGCGATGAAGATATAGCTCCAATGATCGACTCAGGACTGACTACCACAGTGGACCCAGTGGTCCATGGTGACCCAGTGGTCAGAAAAATCGGCTCTCATAGAAGGTTGTCACCCCCTATGTAAGGGACGAGCCAGGTCCCAAAACACCGCCTATATCTGAAGTCGTTAACAGCCCAGCAGCCCGACTCAGAGGTACGGGGTGTCCCCACAGTGACCCAGTAGTCGGGGGACTTCACCCAGTGGCTAAGAGACATGGCACCCGGCTGGGGTTTACAGAACCGGTCTCCCAAAAGCTCCCAAAAGTGGAAAATCAGGCCTATTCAGAGGAGCGCAAATGTGCCAAGCCGCACCCAACACTCCAAGGGCTGAGAAAGGGAACCCTACCTACAACAGTGTATGCATGCAACAACTTAGCTTTCCGGAAGATGGGGAATACCTCATGTGCTCCACCTGGAGGTGGAGTACCAGGAGCATGCATCTGGGCTATGTTGTTGCTGGATGGAGGCAGATGCTAGCACAGTCGAGTTAGATGAACCCAGGAACGGCCACGTGGAGGTAGAGAATTCTGGAACTGGCAGGCAAAATCAGGAACAGGCGAAAGAAGGGAAAATCAGGAACAGGCCATTGGAGATGAATTCACGAACCAGCGGGCAGATGGAGACAGATTCTAACGGCTGCTGACGAGTCTCGGTGGCGCAGATGAAGACAGTTAACACAGATCACAGTTCTCACGGTTCGGGTCCCGGTAGTGGCCAAAGGCCCGAAGGCCACACGGTCAAGTGCCTGGGGAAACCCACCGGTCACGGCACCAAATGTTAGTTATTTAAAACAGTTTCGGCACCAAATGTTAGTTATTTAAAAAGAGTGGAAGAGTTCTAGTTCTTGGTCATAGGATATTATGATACTTTATGTGCAGCTAATTCCCGCAACCTGGTTCTTTACCGTGAGCTGAAAACACCAGACGCAACGACATATCTTGGGAAATTTATCCCAGCGGGGCAGGAACAGGGGAAGGGAAAGGGGAAGGGTAGAGGGGGAAGGGAGGCCAGAAGGAGGAGAGAGGGGAAGAGCAAGGAAGAGGAGGCCAAAAAGAAGAAGAGAGAGAGAGAACCGCACCTGGGGGCCTTTTTTGTCTGCCAGGTGTTGGGGGCGGGGATTCGGAGGGATTGAGGTCAAGGCCCCAGGGGATTGGTGCCTGCAGGTGAATGCCTGGGGATGATTGGTGAGTGGGCGGGTTTGGGGAAGGGGCTGGGAGATTGGGGGTGGGATTCTCAGGTAGAATGTCAGGTTACATCTGATTGGTGGATGGCTGGACTGGCGCGAATTTCGTGAGCTGTGAGGAAAAAGAAATGGCGCAGGATCCAGGGTGGGATATTGGAATAAGTCCTTACAGTTATCACCCATGAAAATTTGAATAGCTTTCTACTAGTTTTCAGTGGAGGAAATGGAGGAAAGAAAATTTACATGACTTTCAAACACCAAATTATTTTGGTATAATCACTATGAATTAATTTCTGCTGAGACCCCTTAAGATGCATGAAGCTAAATTTGTAACTGTGATTCTAAGATGAAAACAGAGGTTAAAAGCATGAAAGCTGTATGTACTGACCTTGAGGTCAGAATAGGACAAAACAGGTTGAATTGTACTAGTGTTATTATCTCCTATGAGAAACCTCCTTTGCTGTGAAGGCAATTGGATTCTGGGACAGCAAAACAAAGGAAACTGGGACCCTCTCTCCGGGTTTTCATAAGCATTAAAGGTTTTAACTTTCTGACATGAGGCTGAAAAGACCTATTAGAATTTAAGTAGGTACAATTTGAGGATGACATTCAGAATTAAGGAAATAACCCTCTTATCAAAGTTTCCCTGGCTGTCAAAGCGAAAACCTTAGGCTAATGAAACTTCAGTTATCTCACCAAGTGAAACCTTACACTAGTAACTGTCACCTGGAAATCTGCCTAAAACTTACATTTTCCATCCCAAACCCAAAAATTCTGGCTCAGTCAATCCAGCATGATCTCCAGTAATTTACATTCTGAAAGAGCACATCTACTGTCTCTGCTCGCATACTCTGACCTCTCCAGACCTCTTGCCTGCCTCTCTGTCCTTTGTGCCTCTCTAGGTGGGCTTCATCCTTCCACCTCTGCAGTCTGGCTTCTCCTGTTCTCCCACCCACACAGAGAAAGCAGTCATTAATGGTATTGTCTCTTTAAAGAAAAACAGTTCTCAATACTGCCAGCCAAATTCTGAATGCTAGAGAACAAATTCTGGACTCTAATTACCTTAGATGTTGTAGTGGTACAGACTTACACAACTGAGGCCAACTCTAAATTCATGTAGATCTGGTTTCTCCTTTGGTTTGGCGAAAACATCTTTCTAAGGATGGGGGTTTCTGATCTTGGAAGACGAATCAATAATTTTCTCGGTGTGGCACTACTATAGGAAATTGCTATATCAGGTGCTGGGAGGCATAAGGAACTCAGTAAAAATGCTCTACCTCTGGGATGTCCAATTAGCAAAGAGAAACATAATGTGTTTTCATAAAGTCTGGGAAAATGCATACCATGAAAAAATCATATGCCTGAATTTCAGAAAGTTTTGCACCAAAATAGACATCTTTAATTCCTTTCTCGAAGAACTCTTTGACAATCTGTTGTATACATTGAAAAATAATAAGGAAACCAAGGAACCACTCGTGTGAGAATGCTATTCGTATTTAGTAGGGGTCAAAATGAGATGAAGAATTGGGAGGCATATCAATGAAAAGGTGGCACTAGATGCAACTAGAAGAAGTTGAGTAAGAATGTTTTGTCAAAGAAAGGATATAAGTTGCATAAAAACAGATACTCTAGTCTTTTGCTGTGCAAAGTATAGATGGCAGACATTATTTAATATTGGCATCATCTGAGAACTTGGTGTGATTGCAGAATTTCAAGCTGTATTTCAAAACCACTAAATTAGAAACTGAAGTTTGCCACGATAATCCTGATGATGTCTTTACATAGTACTAGCTGGATTGATGACAGTGGAACAAATTGTATATGATGGAAAGTTGGGTATGATAAAGTTAAGCAGGGAAGGAGGATTAAGACCTGGAACAAGCTTCCATGGCCAGGCTCACTAGTGTCACCAGTAAGGGGATTTAATGGTGGAAAGGGCAAAGCACTTAGACCAGGTTTACATTTTGACTTGAACAATTATGTTCATAGTCTTGCAAAATCATATAAATCTGTAAGCATCTCACCTTTAAAATGTTTTACTATGAGAATTAGATAATAAGTATACATATATGTATAGATTTCAGTATTCACATTGTATAAATATATGTGTGTGTGTTTACATATGTATCTGTATGCGTATGTATCAGATAAAGGGATCAAGAACTGGTAGATAAATGGCTTGACTCTTTTTATATGGGGAACAGATGAGAAGTTTTTCTAAAGAAATGAAATCATTTATTTTAAAAGTGTGAAATATTTATAATATGATACTACTTAGTTTTATTAAACACCTACCATGCCAGCCCCCAAGTAAATCACTCTCTAATGGAAGAGACATGGCCATGAAAAAAAATGAGATTTAATCAAATAAGAAGACATTTTCAGGGTACTTTGAGAATACTTGCAAGTTGATTTCTTGGAAAACTTAACAATTGATGTGTGTGTGTGAAGGAAAAATGAAACACATCCTGGGTATAAGCAGAACCATCAGGGGATTATAAAGCAGTTCTCAGGAATATTTTCAGATGACATAAGCATAAAAAAGCACTGATGCCCTGACTTCGGTGTGTCAATATAAATGTCCTTTGCAATAATGTGAGATGTGAATGACATGCACACACCTTTTCTCTTGTATTGGCAAGTTCTATCTTTTCTAGAAATAGATTGATTAAACTTTTGACTAGATAAATTTATTCTATCCCCACTGATGCATCCCAGTTGTCACCATCAGGAAAAGCTACAAGAGAAGATGTGAAACTGGCTCCCAGTTTGCTTCTTAAGATGTGGTATCCTAAATTTAGAAACAGTGTCCTAGATCACATATTCGACTACTGAGACAGTCTAGATGTTATATATTTAGTGTTCGAAGTTAGATAAACCCTGCCTCTAAACTATAGTTTCGACTGAATTTCTACCAAGTTCCCAGCAACTCTTTTAACATGGACTTCACTCCATCCTATTCTGGTGGTTACACAGGTATAATAGTTATCAAAGATGTGGTTTCAGAGCAGTCAGTGACAGTCCTCTAGATAGCATTATCATAAGACCATCTATTAAACATGCCTTGAATGCTTTTTCTTGTAAAAGGAGAAGGACAAGAAGTGCAACTCACAGAGTTCTGATTTAAGAATGTCTATCTGATTTGCTTCCTTCACAAAGTTAGTTCTGCCATGCTTGCTTCCTCTGTGGATGTAGATTATCTCAATTCTCAGTGATCAGATGTCTTCCACCATTTTAGCATACAAATGGGTAAAGAATTTCTTCTAGAACTCATTGCCGTATTCTCCCATGTCCTAACTATGCTGCCGGTAATAAACCTCTTATAGGAACCGTGCCGGACATCAGGGCCCTCTTGTTTTTGTAACAACATTTATGTTGTAAGTTTGTTGAAAGTTTAGATCTTCATAAAACCCTAGTGAAACAGCTAAGGGAAGAGTATATGTTGTGTCTTTGATCAATAATGAAATGCATCAAAGCAGATCTGACATTAAAATACAAAACTATAGAAACTGTGAAAATAGCATTGATAGTTCATATCATTGAATGCTAGGTAAACATCAGGGATAATTTAACTTGAATCTTTCATCTTTTATGTAAGCAGTATAATATCGGGAAAAGGATGACTTACTCAAGATGGCCCCACATCTGCCAATTGGCCTGTTCATGTTCTATTCTTTTTCACTACAACTCTGCTTACCTGCTCCGGAGACCTAGGTTTTTGCTGTCTGTTTCTTACTTTTCCCTGATTGTAATGTTTAGAAATGTAAGTCCCCACCTAGATCAAAATATTTATATGGAAATTTCTGTGCAAATGCCATATTCTCTAATTTGCATTTCATGATTATCTCTAAGAAACCTTTGTAGTTTCCCTATGATGTGCTAAGGTTACATTTCCTTCCTCCATAGACAGTCTGCCCATTCCCAATTGTAAGCATTGCACTTCTTTTTAGAGGAGACAAAAATTGTCTTTCACAAAAACAGTGTCCACGAAAGAAGATATTTATGTTTCCTATAGAAGAAGACTCTTGGAACAGTCTGTGTGTGTGTCAGAGTCCATTTACAGGCTCAAAGCCATCATTAGTAACGTTTCTAACTTTCGTGCATTCATAATGCAAAACCACTTGCCATGTCTGCTTTCAGTGAGTTTGTAATTCATGTGTGAATTCATGACCTTGGGCATGTATTAGTGCATTATACAGGCACTAATAAGAAACCATACACACAGAGAGAGAATTGTTTCATTGGAAGTTTTTTTGTTTGTTTGTGTCTATTTATTTGTTTGTTTTATTTTTGCCAGCTTTGTCTTAGCTGCACTATGCTGGAAAATAACTGCCCCACTTTTGGAAATCAGGATATACTAGCAAACAGATCTATTTTCATCTTTTGTGCAAATTTGAAGAAAGGTAGAAAGACTAGGGAAAATGATGTTAAGGGGTTTTGGCAAGTGTAGTTTTTTGTTTGTTTTTTAATTTGAGGACAAATTATTGTGGTTTATGTAATGGAATGAGAAAAAATGAATGGCTATATGAAATAAACCAGTAACAATTTTTGTGCCCATGGCCCAACTAAGCCAAGTAGAGGGAGCTGAATGGTTGAATTTACCGTTCTAAATCAAACTTAAGACTAAATCTAACCTAAATCTTAATACTGTAAGTTTGGAACTGGGAGTGGAAGAGCCTGTCATTACTGACTTTCTTAAGAACAGAGCTGATTTCCTGCTATTAGGACTAGTTTCAGACTACCCTGCCACCCAGGGTCTTGTGCTCATTGAGCCAAAAGCAGGAATAGTGCAAGAGAATAGCTAAGGAACCAAGGCCTGGACCAAGGCTGGTTGACATTGTCTTCTGTCTCACGCTGTGTGATATTAGGCAAGCAACTGAACCTGTCTGTATTTCAGTGTCTTCATCTCTACATGAGGCCTTTAAAATAATATGGTACACATAAAATGCTCATTACGGTCCCTAGTACAATTTCTCCATATGGTTTGTAACTGTACCTTATTCTATCAAATCTAGCTACTGAAGATTTTAAGTTGCCTTATCACTCTATGAACCAACAAGAAGGAAAAGACATTACCAATCAATTTTTAAAAAAGATTTATTTTATTTTATTTTTATCGGAAAGGCGGATACACAGAGAGGAGAACAGAGAGGAAGATCTTCCGTCCCATGATTCACTCCCTAAGTGAGTGCAACCGCTGATGCTATGCTGGTCCAAAGCCAGGAGCTTCTTCCGGGTCTCCCACATGGGTGCATGGTCCCAAAGCTTTCGGCCATCCTGGACTGCTTTCCCGGGCCACAGGCAGGGAGATGGATGGGAAGCGGGGCCGCCGGGATTAGAACCTGTGCCCATATGGGATTTTGGGCGTGCAAGGCGAGGACCTTAACCACAGCGCCACTGCACCAGGCCCGCCAATCAATTTTTAAGATGCATATTGATCTAGAGATGTTAGAATGTAGGAAAAAATGTGTGTTTCAGAATCAATGAAACTTTTTTCCATCACTGTTGAACACTGCAAAAGGGGGGGGAAAAAAAAAGGGAAACCGTCTCATTTAAGCCCATGCAGTTAGCACTTACTGTGTTGTCTACTCATCCATTCTAGCCCTATGGTGTGTTCATGCTATTTGTGGTCAGGAGTTATTGCTCCTCTCTGTGCTATTGGCCACGTACAACGAGCTCTCCACAGAGCACACAGCAGATGATTAACCCAAGTGTGTGTCCGGATCAATTTCTAACTAAATTTGCAGTTCACAGAAACCCTTTGTTGTGATCAAAATTGCCAGTACCCACAACAGGAGCAAACAGAACAAAAAGTGTCTTTCTGTCAAAAGAGCTGCTTTACCTGGCTGCGGTCCCTGCCTGATCTATCTGCAGTGAGGCCTTCTGTACAGCCCCTTTTCTCTCGGAGAATAGACTGTTATTATCTTCCAGCAGTACAGAAGTGAATACATTGTAATGCAGACCCATCAGCTTAAACTCAAAAGTACCTACTGATTAAATCCCCAGTGCAGCTTTTTTAGTAGAAACCAATCTGCCAGTTAGCAGTGTGAGAAGATGGAGAAGAAGACGCTCTGTTTGTTCTGTAGTTAAGAATCAACCTGAGCAAGTCAGAAACGTGCAGAGAAGCCTTGCCCAGCTGCCTGCCTTTCTGCACGTTGTAAACAAATCCCCTAGGACACAGACACAGCAACTCACCTTAGAGGAATAGTTGCATCCAAAATCAGACTGTCTTGTGCTTATAGTGTTGTGTGCCTTCTGAACTTCTGATATTGTTAGGATCCACGGTATAGCTAGTTTTTCAAGTTTCAAAGCTTACTTTTGGTTGGAGTTTTAAAAACATATTTGTTCTTTCCCTTACTTAAAAAAAAAATCTCAGATTTTCCCCCATGGTTAAACTCTTTGTTTTTGACTTGATCTTAGCCCAAAGGCTGAGAAGCAATGAACTGCGTGTCTTTTGTATTTGAGCCTTTTAGTTAGTTTGCTTGTGGGAGTTCTGATTATCCTGGAGGAAACTCACATAACTCCAGTTTTGGTTTCTGAAGCCTCTGCTCATACAAGCCCACCGTAACTAACTGTCCCTAGACCACTTTTGGATGCTGTCCAGAACGTCTTTCTACCTGCTCCCATGTGGATCTTAAAACTCTCAGGAAACAGCTAATCCTACTGTCTTTCTAGTTATAAAGCAGGCTTTCAACTTCAAAAGCAACTATGGCAAGAACTAGAAAGACACTACTTCAGGGGATTTCATTTCAAGATGAAGCTGGGATTTTAGGGACAAAGTGATAATGTACGCCTAGGTAGACAAAACTGGAGATTCTGGTGAAGGCTTTAGAGTCTACTAAATAAGATTCATGTTTGGACTCTGCCACTTACTAGTGTGTTGTTTGACCTTGAGCCACTTCCTTCCCCTCTCATAGCCTTGATTGATTCTCTTTTATGGAATATGAGAATATTAGTATCTACTTGGGAGGCTATGATGGAGATGGATACATGTGAGGCCCCTGGCCCCTTGTCCTCTACACGCAAGAGGAAGAAGGCCCCCTTGTCTTTGTGCTTTTCAGGACACGTGACCCAACTGTTAGTCATGTAATAACATGGCTTTTTAACAAATCATTTCATGTTTTTTAAAACATTCATCTCTCATTCTTTCATAAAGGCATTCTACGAAAGTAATTAAATGAATGTATTGTGTGTGCGTGTGTGTGTGTGATGTTTCCGAGAGCACCTTTGAGGGAGGATTTCATCAATGCTGCCACAAATGGATAGTCTTTGCACCATCCCTAGTCCTAGAAAAGTCATCACCTGCTTATGTATGTGTTTTTACAGTAAAATAGTAGTAACATTGCTATCTGTCATTTTTTCTACTATAGCTAAACAGTTCATCCTTTGTTTTTTAAAACAATGGTTGGTCATACTACCACACTAAGACATCCCACAAATTTACAGATTTGGGTATGCCCTAAAAACATGTCTTGAAATCATCAGATGCAGCAACAGGTATATTTAGCCTGAACTGGAAAGCTCATGCATGATGCATAATCGAACTGCATTATTTCTCACTTGCTGAGTTTCCTTCATAGCAGGTATCCATCAGTCCTCCAACTCCAGCGCTTACTCATAGATATTCAATGCAATTCGTTCTTTTTCTCTCTCTTGCTCCTGCTTTTCTCTTTCCTTTCTCTTCTCCATCTCACCCTTCCTCCCCACTTTCTTCACTTAGCCATTTCTTTCTTTTCCTGGCACTTTAAAAACTGCTGTTTTCATTATTTTCTTCTTTAATGTTAAAATCTGTATCAAGTTCATTAACTTGAAAATAGTACTTAGTCTTTTTTAAAGGTTTTTAAAACTGATCTGAAAGAGTCACAAAAAATAAGGACACACACACACACACAGAGACAAATAATGAGATTTTCTTCTGCTGATTCACAACCCAAATGGTCAGGGCTGAGTCAGGCTTCATTGAGGTCTCCAGCACAGGAGGCAGACAGGCCCCACTACTTGGACCATCTTTCATCTTCTGCTGTTTTTCTCAATCAGCAGAAAACTGCATTGAAACTGGAGCAGCCAGGACATGAACTGGCACCCATCTGAGAGGCCAGTATTGCAAGTGCTGGAGTTACCCACAAAGCCATAATGCCACTCCCAGTGCCTAGCCTTTCTATAAGGTTTCATTGTCCTGATAGTGCCTTGCAAGTATAAAACTGACTGCAGATAGTAAAAACACATGTGCCAGGCACATTTGAAGCACATGCATCCATGTTATCTGGCCTAGTCCTTCAAAGTGGACACTATTTGTGTCTCCAAGTTAGACAGAAGATGGTACTGAACTACTGGAATTTTATATATATAGGTATCTGACAAAAGAACCTAGAAATCATCGAATCACGAGTGATTGTCCCTGACTTCTAATGTGGGCTTTATTTTTGTCAACAGTCACATGTGATTGAAGGCACTGAAAGACATAAAGATCCAGTGTTAGCTCTAATAGAGCACAGTGGAGATTGACTTGTCTCCTGTCTTGCCTTTTTAAACTGTAGGCCAGAGTCTGCCTACCTCATAAAAGTTAAGAGAATAGGCAGGGTGCCTTCTTCCTTGTATATCACAAGTCAAATTCCGACTTCATTTAGATTTCATTTCTCCACGCCGAAGGAGTAGCTTGTTCCCTGAACTAGAACAAGCCTCATGAATCTATTGTGTAAAATAAGATGGGCACTTGGCCCAGTGGTAAGACGCTTGCTTTGGACATTAGATACAGTAGCTGCATTCAGTCCCAGCAGTGTCCACTGGCCCTGTGTTCCCCCTGACACATGAGCTGGCAAGGGGCGGGTGATGGTCACGTGAACAGCGTGTCAGGTGCTGTGTGATCACGGTAAGCTGGGTGTGGGACAGAGGCTCAGTGGTTAAGTGAGTGATTTGCCTGGGAGACCTGTGTTGATTCTCTCACACCCTGCTGTTCTGTTTCTTTGACTATAACAAGACATGATTTAAAATAAATGTTATCAAGATGGGACTCTGAGGATGAGGGTTTTTTTTTCTTTTCTAATCATTTTAATGTCCCTTCCCATTCCTATAAGCTTAGGGTTCATATCCTCTCTTAGTGTGTAATTCAGGTTTGCACACGTGGCTGCAATGATTGAAAAACTGTAATTAGAATAGTTAATGAGCAGTGAAATGATGCCTACTTTTGCATAAGTAGCAGTCAGGGTGCCGCATTAGAAAAGATATGAGAACTTGGTCCCCATTTCCTACCCACTGATTAATTGACCTTTTTTGTCATCAGTGAAACTTGAGGAAAATAACTTTTTTTTTTTTTGGCTTAAAATGTTGACCCTGGTGGGTGTTGCTGTGAAACTAAGCATTGACTTGCATTTTCTGCCTTTTATATTAATCTTTGTTGTCATAGCTCAAGGAATTCTCTTATTACATTTAGAAAAGAAATCCATCATAGAATTCTAGAGGCTTGAATCAAGTTTTACAAAGTTCCCATCGTGGGGCTGTAGTTGTGGATTCCTGGAATCCTGGAGCTCAGTCTTGCTCTGTGATTGTGGTAGAGAAGGCATTTTTCAGGGCCATGACAGCTAAAGTCATTCAGTAAGTTTCACATTTCACGTTATGCAACAAATATCATTTTCTGAGGAGATTCCCTGGATAAAAGAAAAATAATGAATGTAGGAAAATATTTTCTGAAAACTGAACTATTGTCATGTATCTTGTAGTCATGCTAATGTGAACATTAAAAACGTATCGCTTTTCTGTGCGAAAACACAACATACTAGTCCTATAAATTAGAATAACTATGTAGAAATTTGCTAAAATTTAATTAATGTAGATAATGCATTCACCCAATTGAACTGAGAAAATCAGTGGGAAGGATTCATATTCAGACACTGAATACATACAATCCAGCAAATTCCTTAGTTTTTTTCCTACCTTTCACGAGTATTCATATTTCCTGTGTTTGTATTCCTTTAAGTACGTGATGGCAAGAGCTAAGGTGATCATGAGTTGTTTGAAAATCCCCTGTCAGGGTCTGAGGTAAACCAGCGTAAGCCGTTAGTACAAGGACAAGAATAAGGCGGTGAAGGGCACATGTCGCTGTGTTAGTGATAGATTTGGTCAGCTCATGGCTGCCTTGCATGACAGAGAGCAGACACTCTTCATTGTTTTAATTGTGTGCTTTCTCCCAGCATCAAAACTGCCTTAGGACAGTGAGTGCATATGGTTTATTGAGATATCCCTGTTATTACCATAGCAAATATTTTGAAATGAATGTGTATTTGAGTTAAAAACAAGCAGAAAAAAAAAAAGTTTTAGTGGACTATCGCTTCTCTCACTTCTCAAATATTCACCTGATACTAAGCTGGATATCATGTTATCATTTATCAAGTCATGAATAAGAAAAGTTGGTTAGATTATGTCCATAGCACTGTGTTGCTGTGCAGGACCTGTAGAAATGAGGAACGTTGGACCCTATGGAAAATGGTCCTTTCTCAAAATGTGGAAAATCTGCTTTGCTTTTCCCAGGTGCCCCTTCTTTCAGCGACATATTGTCGAATAGTGCAAGAGACCACGTTCCCTGAGAGTGATTCTGTATGTAAATCAGGAAGCCATCCCCCACCTGAAATAAAGCAGCGGAAGAATGCTGATCACAGGGCACATACTTCCTGTTGGAGTGTTAATTATGTCTAAGCCAACCCTGAGGGGTGAAGGGGCAAGGCAACGTTCTCCAAAGCTAGAAATCCAGAAGCAAATTTCACAAACACTAGCAGCCTCGGTCCTTATTTCTCTTCAGACTTCATGTACAGATATTTGCATGAAAAGAACATCATTGTTTCCTTAAGACCTCCTCTGCTCTTGGTTCCTCATTTGCTCTTGAAAGAGGATATAATCTTTTTTGTGCTTGATCTGTAATCATTCTCACAGCAACCAATTGTGACGCCACAGACCAAGGATTGTAATTTTCCTTAGACAATACACAAATGAACTCTGTGAAACAAAGCTGCTTATTTTTTCCCAAATATTTCTGAGAACAATGAACACCAAATCTAAAAATGTTAGCTACCTCTGTGATAATGTTTAAGGACAATAATACCAACTTGTATGGTGACATGATTGGTGCTTTTCCATCTTTGCATTCAGTTTTGCTATGAGCAAAGTTTTTTTTGCTTCACTCTCGAGAGACAAAGGTGAATATTGCGTAATCTTTGCCCTTGAATTTAGAATGTACAAGTTTCTTTACCTTTTAATCCAAACTTTAATGCAGAGGCACAAAAAATAGATTTTGTCAGAATTCCAATCTCATGCAGGTGTAAGACGTACTCCCTAAATAGGACTTGGGTTTTTGTCTTATTATAGCCACCATATTAGGAGTGATGGGATTTTAAAAATTTTCTGACATTTAATAAATCTTAGGATTTAGAATCCCAGTAGATCAGTACAGTGAGAGTGCTCACAAGCATTTAAAATTTTAAAAACCTGCTCTTTTTTTTCCATTTCTTGAGCAAAAATTTTTCTTCTCCACATCCTTTTACTTGAAGGTATGCAGAATATGATTAAGGAGTAGAGTTGGTTGTTTGTTATGTGTCCCTCTCAGGACTCTTTAATGTCTGTCTAAACTATGAAACTACTTACCAAGCTAGTATTATATTTCTTAATTTTTATCAAAATTCTCCACTTTTTGTGACATGTATTTCTCCAGAAAGAAACATGGGAATTTGAACTTCAAGTTCAGGTAGCCTTTTCATATCTTCATTTGTAAGGAAATGTTGTTAGAGCCTGCCCCTTGTCCATTTTTCTATTTATAAGATTGTTTAGCTTGTTTGTATTCTGTTTACTGCCTTGTTACGTTATCAGAGAATAATCTCAAGTTGAAGTAAATATATAGTATTTGACAGCTGCATTTATGAATTGACTCCCATTATGTCTGTAACATGAAGCTGGGAACTGGATATTCAGTCCGTGTCTCTGATATGGGTGATAGGAACCCAACCCTTGGCACCATCTCCACTGTCTTCCAGGGTACATTGGTAGGAAGCTGGGACAGAGAGCTGAAGTCAGGGACCCAACACCAGCACCCTGATGTGAGACTCAGGTCCTCTAGCCAGCAGCTGAACCCTAAGCAAGATGCCCAACCATAACAGGAGTTTTAAATGAACTCAAATATTATTATTTGCCTTTTGCTTTTACCAGCACTTGATTTGCCATACTTTTAATGTAGAAAAATAGAGTCATGTTTCAGTAACGTTATCTTTAGGTAGATGCTCAAAGAACTTCTTGAAAGGGTGCGTCTATTCAAATTTTTCTGATTGAAACTGAGAAGGTGATTTTTTCTTACTCCTCACAATACCAAGAACGTGATCAATGAACTAATGGCCTAGAGCATATCCAAAAGATTATTTCAAGTTGTCTCAGGTATCACTATAAACTACTTTAAAGTGAATTCTGCCAACATTGACAGGGAAGATAATCTGAATAATGCATCAGTATGTGACTTCCATCTTGGTAATCTTGGTGTACATTTTGAAAAATGAAGACATTAAAAATGAAATTGAATAAGAAATGTTCCCCAATTTTAAAAGATTTGATGGAACTGAGAAAAAAAAATCTGAAATTGTTGAAGTTAAGACAAATATATTGTGCATTCACCTGCACTTTGCCAGCCGTTTTGCAGACTACAAAATTATACCATTCTCTATTACCATTCAACAACTTTGAGCTGAAGAAATAATGGATTGTCATATTAATCAAGAGGATTATAATAGTGAAGCTAAAAAGCTTTAGAAAGAGAAATACTGCAAAACTAAATATAGCTACTGTCCAATTGGATGGTGCAAAATGGAAGTGTTTGATGGAGGGCAATATAGATGCATGTGGGAAAGATCTCTACAATGGGATTTGGGCAGAATCTGGAAAGCCAAATACAACTTAGTAAGACAGAAAGTACAAGAAATTGCTCAGCAAGCCAGAAGAAGACCAGTGTAAGTCAGGATTGAGAGTCCCTAGTATGAACAGAAAACCACGGAGCTAAAAGCTAAAATTTACAATTATTCACTAGAACTGAGTTTAATCAATGCAACATTTATACCAAGGGTGCTGTGTGCCCTGAAGAGCACAGTATGATAATTCCTGACTTTAAAGAACTTCATGTCAGTTCAGGGAAAAAAAAGACAGTTGAAAACAAGTGTGACACAAATGTGGAAACAGAGTGCTACCGGCGTTCCACCGTAAATCATGCAAGAGAATTTAATGAGCTGTTTCAGAAAACAGAAAACTGTGGTTTGGTCTTTCAGGTATCACATACCTAATCATTGGATTAACATTAATTTCTGTTTCTATCTTTGTACCACATGACAGTTGTGAGATTTTTGTGTGCTTTGTCAGCTTTTACTGTGTCCCCTTAGTCTAAATAGATAGCTTTCACTGGCAACCTGCGTTTGAGCATGTAGCTGTATCACGAGTTAACAGCGTAGTAGGAGATGACACCTGCCATGAGCTTGTGTGTTCTGATTTAGCAAGCTATGGTGATTCCTTAACACAATCCTGGTCTTTGCTAATGGCAAATTTATGGAAGACGATCTTTCAGAAATATTCCGTGAGAATTCGTAGTAGCGGCACCCATTCGACCGTTAGCGTCATCCTTAAAACTGTGCAGATTTGTCATTTCTGAGTTTTTGTACTTTTCACCAGCCTCAGTGTTTTCTACCAGTAGTCCTCTGCCCTTCACTCCGTTGTCACTTACCAGTGCCATGGAGTGAATCTGCATGTGTTTGCTGTCATCAGTAGAATTTCTTCTGGGAGAGGAATCGAGAGAGGGATGCCCTGTTGATCGGTACAAACTGGAGAGATTGAGAACATATTTTTTTCTTGTTCTGTGTAAGTTAGGAATAAAAGTATAGAATGAATAAAGATTGTACCTAAGATTCCGCTCGTTGAAAGTGCATGAGATTTGTGCTGATGACTGTTCAAATAAAAAGCTATTGCTTGTCCTTCGTTACTAGAAAATTTGTACATAAACATTTGCAAATGTGGCATAAATGCATCTCTCAGCCAAAGCTGGCAGAGGTATCCGGCATTTAATCTATGTTCCTTATTATGCAATTTTGCAATAAGGAATGAAGCTTTGTGATAGTGAATTTATAATTTACATATATAGTAGAATGGAAAATTAAGAGCTCAGACTTCAAATTCAGGAATTTCAAATTTGCTTCCTAGTTGGCCTAGTTCTTCTGGACTACAAGTTTGACTTGTGGAAAATGCCTTAACTCTTCTAAGGCTCAATTATTTTACCTGGAAGGGGAGCTAATTTTCTGATATGAACCAATGTACATTTTACATGAAACAGGATAATATTTGAAAGGTACTTTTTACTAAAAAATGTTTTATTTGTTTACTTGAAAGATTTAGCAAGGGAGAGACCAATAGAGAGCTTCCACCACTGATTCATTCCTCTAAATAGCTGCGAGGGCCACAGTGGGCTGATCCGAAGCTGGGAGCCAGGAGCTTCTTCCAAGTCTCTCACATGGGTGCAGGGGCACAAATAATCGCGTTCAACCTCTGCTGCTTTCCAAGGCTAATAGCTGGGGGCTGGGTTGGAAATGGCATAGCCGGGATATGAACCAGCAGCCTTATGGGATACCAGTTCCTAAGGTGGAGGATTAGCATGATTCACCACTGTGCTGGCCCCAAAAATAATCTTTTAGTTTAGAAACAAAATCTAAAATTACAGTAAGTATTAAGTTGGGCCAGCCTTACATTTTCTTATTGCAGGTAAGAACAAAATTCACATGGTACTTTAGACTGTAAATATTTTATGAATCTCAGAGTCAGTGCTGTGGTGTAATACTAGCTGAAAAAACTTTTGTATCCTCTTTAGTTGGAGATCTGTATTTGATATGGTACATTATTACTTAACCTGAAAGGAGCAATTATAGCATCAACATAGGATCAACTTAGTGGATGTGCTATGCCTAAAAGACACGTGCAGAATCTCAGATATTGTTGGATCTAGTTGCATTTCAGTATTTGGGATGAAATGAGTAAGGAATTTTTAAAATGACTGTTTTGGATTTTGTGTCCTCTGTCACTGTCTTATAAAACATGTCACCTTTTCTCATTTTGTTTTGGATGTGGAAGTTTTATTTTTCTGCACCACAAAATGAGATTTGAAAGGCATTGACTGACGTTAACAAAAGTTTATTCATACATTTAAAATCCTCCCTCCACTTCTCCTACCCCACCAATTCCTGCTTCAAATCTCAAAGTAACAAGGGAAGAAGCACACTTAACAGAGAAACTTTTACAAAGTCCAGCACATAATACTAAAACTCTTATGTGTATGTTTATAAGTTAAAATTATTTGTAAAATCAGGTTAGGAATATATTTGTTAAAGAATAATTAATATTTTAACATAAAAATAGCAACCAGCATTTAAAAAAATAAAAGGACAGATATATTTACGTATTTGAAAATCCAAGCAATAAGATGCAAGAGAGAGAGAGAATAACATTCACACACACACACACACACACACACACACACACACACACACACACACACAGAAAGTATAAAAGCCACATCTGGGCCCGAAAGAAACCAAAAGCCTGGAATTCCAAGCTGGCCTTCCACATTGGTAGCACAAGCCAAAGCAACTTCTATTACCTTAGCAGTGGCTTGGATCTACAAAATAGCTCAAACTCCATATAGGAACCTGGTCTCAAGTCATGGCTTCATCCGCTGTGTGACAAGCTGGCCCACTGAAGTGACTTTTTTTAAACTGAGGTGACATTTGTCTCTGTTACTTTCCTTAGAGTATCACTTCCTAAATGCAGTTACATGTCACAACAGTGATGAAAAGCAAGCTATTCAATAATGTGTGGGTTTGTCTCTTGAAATTTCCTTTGTGCTATTTTCTGGATGGTCTCCATTATCAAGTGAAATGGACAAAGTAAGAAATGTGACTATCTTTGCTGGGCATTTTAGAAATTCAGAAATGAATTTTTTTCCATGCATTACCTGGGCTTCTGCCATAGTTTTGGGCTTCCATGCAAAATCAAATGTATTAGCCTTAGAGACAGGATGGACATGCCTGGTCACTAAGATCGTCTTCATTAAGGGATAATCTCACATAGGTCAGTAGGTAGAAGCAGGGAAAGTGAAACACCTCACATTCTGTGAGTAATGTTTGTATTAGGTAGTTTGTGCTTCATTTATTTGGGTCTGTACATATGTGTTCACACTCAAAGAGCCATGGGCGACTGCTACATTATTCTTATTGATTTGATGCCAAAAACTACAGCTCTTTTATTCATGGAAATGACAGAATATAACTCTGGCATGTTTAGCTTAAATTTACGCATCAGAAGATCTATCTAAAAGATAATTACATTAGTCTTTTGTGTATACACAAGTGTCATTCTCTCCTCTTCCTAGGAATATTCAACGCATTTCAATTACTAAGTATTCTAGTCTCTGAATGATAGCTGATAAAGTAACTTCTTGTTATAAATCTATTGTAGTTATTTTTCTTTTAAAAATATGTCTGAAGGGTAGAGTAACAGAAGGGGAGCAAGAGGAGGAAATAGAGAAAAATCTTATATATATTGATGTATTCATCAAATGGCTGCAACAACCAGGGCTGCGCCAGGCTGAAACCGAGAATCTAAGACTCCATCTGTGCCATCCGTGTAGGTGGCAGGGGCTCAACTGCTAGGGCCATCTTCTGCTTCTTTTCCAGTAGAGCAGCTGGAAATCTAACTGGCACTCATGTGCGATGCCAGCCTCAAGAGCAGTAGTGCAGCGTCTTGAGCCCTAATGCAGACTTCTATTAATTGCTTTCTACACATTTAACAAACAGGAGGCAGTGAGTTGGGCTCAATTGGCTAATTCTCCACCTTCGGTCACTATGTACCATTTTGGCTGTGTTTCATGTCCTGGCTGCTCCACTTCCCGTCTAGCTCCCTGTTTATGGCCCGGTAGAGCAGAGGAAGACAAGCCAAAGTCGTGGGACTCAGCACCCAGCTGAGAGATCTGAAAGAAGCTTCTTGCTTTTGGTTTGGGATCAGCTTAGCTCCAGCCATTGCAGTCTTTGGGGAGTTAACCAGTGGATGGAAGAGATGGAAGATTTCTTTCTCTCCATCTTTCTATAAAGTTTCCTTTCCAGTAAAAAATAGTGATGGAAATACTTCACACTTCATCCTCCAGGTAAACATCATGTTGTTTTGCTCTACTGTTGAGTTAAAGAGTTCCGTAGTTTTCTTTGTTTTTGTTCACCTTTTGAACCCATGGTAAATAAGGTAATTTTAATGCATTTGTAGGAATAAATGATACCCTTTGTGAAAGAAACTATGAATGCTAAGAAAAACCACACATAGATTACCAAGCTTTTGAACTATGATTAACTTAACACTTTTTATGATATTTATTTATTTTTATTGGAAAGAAAGATTTATAGAGAGGCAGAGAAAGAAATTTCATCAGCTGGCTCACTCCCCTAATGGCCACAACAGCCAGAGGTGAGCTGATCCAAAGCCAGAGGCCAGGAGCATCTTGCAGGTCTCCCATATAGGTGAAGGGAACCAACGACATGAGCATCCAGCACTGCTTTCCTAGGCCATAACCAGAGAACTAGATTGGAAATGGAGCAACCAGAGGACAAACCAATGCCTATATGGTAGAGGATTAGCATGTTAAACACCATATCAGCCTCTAAACTTATCTTTTAATCCAATTTCTCAGAAGCTCTTGGAAGGCAGCATTTTAATTGTATACAAAAAGTATTTGATCGAAACATTTATTAATACCTTTGAGTGTGATGCATTCATAAATGCTCATGGTTTTCTGCTATGAAAGGAGAATTACTCCCACATCTATTCATTGCATAACACAGAGTCTTGAAAGATTACTAATTCAATCCTTCACACCCTAGTGCGGCCTAGATCAGAGTCACTATGATAGTAACAGAGAAGGTAAGATTTGATAACTAATTAGATAGAGAGAAATAGGAGGAAATTGAGTGCATAAACCTGAAATCAGGGTCACATCAGTATTAAATGGAAGATAGAGCAAAATAGACCCTTCAACACTGACCAGTGACCACCAGAAAGCTAAAACCCTGGGCTTTGATTTATGAACTTTGTGCTCACCTGGTCTTCCACTCCTTCCTCACATTCTAATTTATCATTGGATTTAACTGAGCTGAGGTTCTCTTTGAAGAAAACACCCATTATGCCAATTGTACGCCTTTGGCAATTGTGCAAAAGACAACCATTTCCAACTGTGCAAACATGAATCTTTTACATGTGGCTATATGTTAATTTACATGTGGCTATATGTTAATTTACTGTTTCTCAAATGTAGGTAAGAGAAAATGCGTTAGAATTAAAACTTGGCTTCATTGCAGAAATACGCAGTCAATAGCAGATTGCTCTTTTAAACTTCAGAACATCTCAGGACAAACAACAAAAGAGCCAACCGATGGGGAACCTTGTGGAAAGATAGTGTTTCTCTGAAAGTTAAGGTCACTGAAAGTTTAATTTCCTGTAAAAAAAAGACAGCGGTTGGTCTGACCTAGACTTTGCCTAGTGAAGTGGTTTGCCTGTTCCTTCTATATAATTAAATTATTGTCAGTTGTTTAAAGAAATGCACATTTACACAAAAGCAGTATGAATCTTTCTTTGTGTTTTCTCTTTGATGAGTGTCTAAAGGAATATTTTGTGGTTTCTCTCTTGGTGGGTAGATGGGTGGAAAAACACAGAGCCACTGCTGTTGTGTGGGGATTTGCATATACATATTATGTTTTTCTTCAAGATAACAAGGTCAGATTTCCCAGAATTGTTAAAGGATTTTAAATGATGACCTCAGCTTCATTTGAAAAGGTCACTCTCATAATGGGTTGTAATTTTATTGACTATAATCTGATGTCTGTAAAATCTACACTGTGACTATAAAATTGACGATCCCCTCTTTGTTGTATGTTTTGAATTTCAGCTGTAGAAAAGCAACTCTGTGTAGATATTTAGTTTCCAGCCTTCCTTGTATTGTGTTTCAATTGTGAAGGAAAAATGTAACACAATCATGGGATCCTCTCCAGCTAGGCTATGAAAGAAGCATAGCATGGAGACCAGGCAGTCGGATCCTGAGGTCAAAATGCCTAAGGCCCAAATGTGGCTTCCTTCTCTCGGTACTGGCAGCAAGACTCTAAGAAAGTTATTTGACTTCTATGTGCCTAGGTTTCCTCATCTAGAGAATTACAGTCATAATGACAACTATGGCCTCTAGTCTTTAAGAAGATAAAATGAGTTTATTGATATAAACGACAAAGAAAACAGTAAATAGTAACTGTTGCAACTATTGAATTCTATCAAGAATAGAGTGAAAAATTATAAACCTATGTGTTATATATGTAATTTATTTTCCACTTTCCTATTTTAAGACAAAGTTGCAATTGCTTCATCACTGAGAAAATGATAAATGTTTGAGGAAATAGATATGTTTATCTTGATTTGAACATCACACAGTGTATCCCAAATCATCACATAGTATTCCATAAATATGTATAGCTGTATGCATTCATTAAAATAATGGTAAATCCGAATTAACCCCCCAAAAAAGGAGGAATTTGAGCTGTCAAGTTACGGGTTCATACAGAGTACTTGGTGGAATTAGCAAGTCTCTACTTGAAACATTTCTTTTTTCAAAATTTAATGTACAAGGAGGAGTTCCCATCTATTTGATCCACTTTGACCTCAACAGATTAATTGAGTTACAAACTCATTGCCCATAGGGAATGCTGCTGTTATATTCATAGGTTTTTTTATATACTGTGCTACAACACAGCCCCCAAATGTAGTATAAGTGAAAATCTAGGAGTCAACTGATGACTACAAAAAACTAACATTTCATTTCTAAGTTGTAAAACACTCCTCAGAGAAATTGAATAAAACTTGTAAAGGATGCCAGTTTGGCACTTGGACCTTTGCCTGGGTGTTGGGAAGAGTCTCATACAGAAGGATGTTTTGGTAGACAAAGCTGGAAGCATGAGTAGAGACAAGGGAGAGTCAAGTTCAGATACAAATACAGCAAGCTCAAAAAAAAGGAATTGTGTGCATCAGGATACAGGGTGCTTATTTCAAATTGTTATGACTTGTGTTGGGATGTGACCTCTGCTTAACTTCCTAGCGGGACTATGTATGGTCAGCCAAAGAATGAGGTTGACTTCTCTGTCCTTCCAGATCCACCATTACCTATTATCCATGTAGTCATTGCATTGTTGCTTTTGAGGACAGCAGTAGTAGTAGCCAGATAGCAAAAAGGCAAAGTAACTCACCAACACAACATCGTGGGGTTTGAGAAATAGAGTCACGGTTATCCCAGCATCTTGACCTCGTACAATTATACAGTGATTTCAAAAAGTTCATGGATAATGGAATTTAAAGGTTAATTCATTGTGGTGCAAAAAGAATTTGAAATCTGCATTTTCCTTTCATGAATACCATTTATTTGCTTGGATTTCAAAAAAAAAAAAAGGAGTACAATAAGCTTATCTTTTAATTCCATTTCTCCATACTTTTTGAAACCCCATCCTATGTATAATTGCAATTTGATTTTCCTTAGCCAGTTTTACTTTTATGAAAACACAGTGGTAAAAGATCTCAGTATAGTTCACCTGCTTTCATTATTCTTTTCTGAGTTTACTCCTCTCAGCATTCTGACAAGCTCCAAAAATAATGACCTATGCTGTGTGTTGTTAAATGTTCAGTCAGACAGATAGATACAGATGGATGAGTGCTGTGTTGCACAAAGACAAGTCAGCATTATTTAATCAATGTTTGTTTGATCCTTGCAGAATGAGTATAAATGTAAGCTGTATCCCATCTGTTTTATCATCCATGTGAAGCCAACCTCATTTTTAAAAATTGAGTTCTTATGTAATTGCCCCAAAGTAGCACAGGATGGAGTTGGGAAGAAATATCATTCACATTGGTAAGAAAAAGGATAGCCATGTTTAGGTGTATTTCACCAGTTGGGCCACTTGTTTTTGCACTGGTATTTTGGAGTATTGAATAGCCTTGTTGAAGGTTAGTAATTATTGAATGGTACTTCTCAGCTAAGCTTTGAAATACTCAGACCTGGGTTTGAGGGTAACTATATGAGTCTACCTGTGTGTAATTAACCTAATTATTTACTCAGCAAATAACACACAATGCCTGTCACAAAAAAATCTCAGACTTCATGAACTGATCTTTCTTTTCTTCAATTCCTTCATCTTCCAAGTGAAAAATCAACAATGTCTATCCCATATCAGTTGTGAAAATTAAGCATGATATTGCATGTTAAACCTAATAGCCTGGCAGCTATTAGCATATTGTAATAAGTGGATCTGTTACTTACAGCGTGTCTTCTCTGGGACTCTTTGAGTATAAGCAAATTAACGTATGTGACACATAACTCATCTTTCCTTTACCAGTCTTTAAACTCTTCAGTACAGATACCAAACAAACCATGCATAAGGCAGATGAGGAAAGATAAGGAAAGGACATGGCTTAAAAATATCTTTGAGTTGACAGATGAAATTTCATCACAATAATTAGAGCATATCATTTTATGCACCTTTGAGTGATCTTCATTAAGGTTATCAAAGGGAGATCCACAGTAACATTAGCAGCTGCTTGAGGTATTTCCGAGATTGGGGTGTAAGTCGTTTTTGTCCCCAGTAATGTTCATCAGATTAAAGTAGAATGTCAGTATTGGCCGTAATTTCAGGATCATGTACTTTAATTACTCAGCCATATGATAATAGGTATTAAAATTTAAATTGTGAGGTTTTCCTAGTCTGCTCTGTAATCTTGTTCTGAGTTGATAGTGAGTTATTTCTTTAACATGATTCAAAACATTTCTTTATCAGCTCTATTTATTTGAAACTCACGTGCTGAACCATTTACTGAGCAAGCTATGCCACAAATGGAAAAAACTGCTGCTGTATAGGTAGAACCAAAAGCTAAAGAATTTTGAATTTAAGCTGTACTTCACTACAAACCAGCAGAAGCCTTAAGTAGGGACTTAAACTGTCCCTATTAGAAAGGTTGCTTAGCAGCGGAATGAACAATGGATTGGGATATGAGATTAGAGGACCAGGATCACTCAGGACCACAGGCAGTGAAGATCTGGGCTTAAGGAGTGCCTGTTGGATTATAGACTTACAACCCATTTGAGAGAATTTCAAAGATAGGTCTTGGTCATTGAATGGAGTGGTTCTGTGAGGACAAGGTTCAAGACTGATGAAAAGGCTCCCAATGAGACATCTGCATACTTCAGATACTTTTACTCTTGGAATATTTGGAAGGAATTATATTCTGCAGAAGACATGATAAATTTCCCTGGAGAAACAAATTGAAATGTCCTTTAATTACATTATTTAGATTCGCAGGCAAGGATAATTAATTTCCCTAACGCTATTCCACGATTGACAATTTTATGTGAAGATTAACCTGAGAAAGGGAAAAGGTTTTTGTGTTCCTTAGTAAATAGGAGGTTTCGGTCTGAACTGCTGAGGATTTTAGTGTATTGGAGGCCACACCAGACTATTAATAGGCTTGACTCATGATACTCCATGCGTTTTGCTATAGCACTGGATTCTGTCTTTTAACAGAAAGCAAATGTCTTTTAGTATTGTGGTGTACTTTACTTCCAACTTCTATATGCATATATAAATGCAGGGAAAAGACTCAGAAACAAAAATAAGTGTGAGAAGTCCATTAGCATAATAAACTGACCTTACTTTAAAAAAAACTTTTGTGTCTGTAGTACCTTATTTTATCATTGTTTTTGAAACCCAATTTGGACCATTTAAAGATCATGTTTCTGCTGTTGCTAAACTGTCTCCATATACTGTGAAGTTATAAATCTTAAAAAGGTGCCAATCTTACTGTGTTGAAAGCGATTTTGATTTCTGTAGCAGTGCTAGAAATTTTTAAATCCCCTTGAGTTTTTATAACCAAGTCTGAATTTGATCTTGAATTAATAATCCTGCTTAAATGGGAAAAATATTTTAGACTTTTATAATATTTATGTTGTACCTATATAAATACTTTATGCCTATATAATATTTAAAATTGTTGATTTTCAAATTCAAAAAGTAACATAATTAAAAAGCAACAAGCTTTATAAAATAATGATAACACAAAATGATAGGGGATAATTAGATTCTGTGCTGGGTTATAAATTGATATCCTATCTCAAATGAGCATATGGTTTATCATAAGCTCCCTTTGTTACCATTGTGCTGTTTGTAAAAATTGCTTTTTGTCACTGGCAATAGCATGTGATGGAGAAACTGTCCAAGTCTTAAATTGCTATTAAGATGTGAGCATGTAGCTCAAAAACAAACAGGAAAGTCCGTGCCAGCAAAGCCAGGGGAATACCAATCAGCTTAAAGATTAAGATGGCCTAGATAGGAAAGAAGAAGGAGGAGTCATCAGTAAAATAATGTCCATGGAACTGGAAAGAATACTACAGTGGTGGAGTTAAGTGGAAAAGTATAAAGCAAATGCTTGCCTTTCAGTATTAACAGGATGTCTGTATTGACTTTGTTTTCATTGGAGTCCATGTTGGTGACAATCATTGTTTCTTACTATGATTAATCATTTCATGTTATACTGGTTAAAATAGCATTCCGTTTCACAGTTTAGAGCATTTTGATGAAGGCTAGGTTCAGAATTTTCTTTTTAGATCCTTTGTTGTTTGTGATAAATGCCTATAATCTGATGTTATTCAGTATTGATTTTGTGTATGTGTGCTGTTTTTCCATTAAAGTCAATTGACCCTGGCCAGCAGTTCACATGGGAACATTCAAACTTGGAAGTAAACAAACCAAAGAACAGATATGCAAATGTAATCGCATATGATCATTCCCGGGTGCTGCTATCAGCAATAGAAGGTAAGGATTAATACTGTTATTGTCATGAATTTAAGTTTCTGGATAAGAATAATTTTGTGAGGAACACCAGATTCAGGTACCATTTGTTCCAGCTGTTTCTTCCTCACACGAATACTCTAACACAGCACACATTAAAGACGTAATTAATATTTCATCTCGGGAGGAAGTTGTTCTTACCCACTGTACTGATGGTTGTTGATGTTTATGAATGAACAGGTAATTGTCAAGAGGCCTGTCAACTAACTGGTTACTATAAAGGGTTTGAGGAGATTGTACACTAACAAATAGACCTGAATTTTCCTTGGGGACAGTCTAAAGGTTAAGAGTCGATGGTGTGGTAATTAATCTAAATTAAACACAATGCAAATGTCTGATATATCTAATTTGTGGATTGCTTGGTAATCTGTCTTTTGAAACTGCAGGAAGTGTATTTAAGAGGGAAAGACTGATGAGGATTACTCCTCAAATATATGCAGCTTCCCTGAAGAATCTAGAAAAAAGAGTAGTTTTTTTTTTTTAAGATTAATTTTTATTGGTAAGTTAGAATTAGAGAAGGAGGATAGAGAGAAAGATCTTCCATTCACTAGTAGTAACAGTGGCAGGATTAGAGCTGATCCAAAGCCAGGAACCAGGAGCCTCTTCCAGGGCTTCCACATGGGTGCAGGATCCCAAGGCTTTGAGCCATCGTCTACTGCCTTTCCAAGCCATAAGCAGAGAGCTAGAAGGAACATGGACAGCCAGGATTTGAACCAGCACTCATATCAGATCCTAGGCATGCAAGGTGAGGACTTTAGTCACAAGGCTACCATGCCAGACCCAAAAGGGTAGTTTCTATTTACTTCTTTCCATCACTAAATCTTTTCTATATACCATATTAAAACAATTATGGGTTCATGTTCAGCAAGCATATTGTGTTTAATTTGGCTAAAGCAGCTCCTTAGATGAAAAAGTCTTTAGGAAAGTTTATGTGCCCACTTGACTCCTTCCCTGTGTCTTAGCATCTAACTAGAGCCACCAACTCTCACACACTGTGTTGGTGTTCAGTGGTACACAACATTTGTGGCCTCTTCAGCCTTGAAAGCTCACTTTTTATCCTCTTGATAAAACAATAGCTAGTACTCACTTCAGGTCTGATCTTTCTTAAGGTTCACACAGTTCCACCTACTGTTGTTCAAGGATCAGCCCTTGTTTATGCTTCAAAATCTGAGGAACATCTATTGATCTCATAAAGTTCCACTCAACTCACCTCATTAGTGCCTCTAAGGAGTCGGAAAGTGAGACACTGCTTACACTGTTTAAAAGCTTTCCTAGTGAACATCAAATACAACCAGAAAATATATTTCCATTGGAAGAACAAAAACTGTCTCCTAGTATCTGAGCAAGCACATACATACAATTCCACCTGCCTTAAGATAGGATGTGTAATGTTGTTGGGTTTTTTTTTTTTTTTTTTTTTTGCAAAATTGTCACAGCAATTATTTTTGATGATAGAAAGTGTTAGAATCTTGTATTTTTATGTGACCAGAGACTGAAGTATTCAAGAGATAACCCTTTTCCATGCTGGAAAAAAGAAATGATTGACTTCACCAAGGTCTCACCAGTACTAATGCAGGCTCGGTATTTTCAAGTAGTTGCTGTTTTCTTTCAGGTCCTTTTTAGAACTTGCAACTAATATAAGTAGAAGATTAACATAGAAAGTTGACATTTTATCTTTTCATTTCCAGTTTTTAAGTGTAATATCAATTTATTTCCTAGTGTTTCTTAAATCATTGCTGTAATAAATCAGAAACGAACCAAGTGAGAAGTAGGGATTTTTTCAAAACATAATAAATCAAGGTAAATTATAAAATTAAAAATAAAAGAATACAATATGAGTGTGCTTGACAACATCTTGCCCAGAGAACTTACCAATCAACCTTTGCTACATTAAAGCACTGTTTCCACTCAGAATTGTGAGGTCATTCAGTATTGCCATTCCCTGTATTTCACTCACTTTGTTTTCATTGTCCTTAACCTGTCATTTAACAGCAAAATTTTTCAAGGAGCCAAAAAATATACCTTTATTCTTGTACCTTTATTGTGATAGCTAAAAGCTTACACATGTTTTATTCCTAGACTATTTTTACAGTATGAAAGTAAAAGCACTTGAATCCAACCAAAGCCTGCCTTTTTATAGCTGTGTGCCCACATATACATCCTAAATCTAGAGCTGACCTAAAAACCAAAAGTCTTCCCATTTTAAGTGTTATGCAAAAGCTTAGAAGCTTTTAATTGAGTGTATGATCTATACAAAGAGCCTTAATCTAGATTAGAGCTGTGAGCAGGGTTTTATTTTAGACTAAGCCTTAATGAGCAGGTACTTAAGGGGGCAATCCTATAAGCACCAAAGAGAAAATTCTAGCAACTGGAACAACAAAACAGGCCTCTCCTACGAAGACAGCTTTGATAACACAGGAATAGAATTTCCCAGTATGCTGGAATTTTAAATGACTTCATGTGCAATGTATAAAACTGTTTGCTTATTTGGAGCCCCACCTGAGTCACTAAATGACAAAGATTTTAATTCCAGCTTTTTTTTTTCTCTCTCAATGGTGCTAACCACTCTCATTATTTTTTCTGTATGATTTGACAGAGGAAAAAAAACTGGGCACAGGCACATTGATTAATATTGTCTTTATCTCTGTTGGGAAGAGAAAATTTCCCACTGAAAGGATAATAGGGCTAAACAGAAAGAATTGCGAATTGGGTCTGAGCACACATGCGTGCAGAAGAGTGACGTTTTGTTACATGTCAATCATAGATATTTGATTCATGCTATGAAACACGCAGTATGAATTGAAAGAGCCTTAAATACAAACTGCTATCTGTAATTGATTTTTAAAGTTAGTAGTAATAAAGCACAAATGGATATTTTTTAACACTTACTTATTTGAAAAGAATGACAGAGAGGGAGAGGTGAGGTTTAACGGGAGGTATTGTCCATCTTCAGGTTCACTCCCCCACAAGGTCTGAACCAGGCTGAAGCCAGCAGCCAGGAACTCCACCTAATCTGGCCTCAAGCACATTAAAGGGAGCTGGATCACAGGTGGAGCAGCCACAACTTAAACCAGCACCTTGATGTGGGGTGCCAGCAGGGCAACCAATAGTTTAATTTGCGGAGCCACAACAAATGCCACTATTGAATTTTTGGTAAACTCAATTACCTGTGAATCCTGGCCATACTGTTTGGATTTTAACTATGAATAGTGATTCCTGGAAAAGAGGGTTAATAGGGTTATTTTTAATGACTTTAGATTCAAGTTTTCAAATCAAGTAAAAACCAGTACTAGTTCTGTCTGCAGGTACAGGCTGTGACGTAGCCTAAATCACTTAGCAAGCATCCAAATACCCAGTCTTGTCCTTACTGTCTAATAATCAATTCTGTCATTCGTATTAACATAAGATAATCTGAATATTATACTTTAGAAATTTGTATCCTCTATAATGGTCTAATTCACATGAGACAGTAACAAAATATGGCAATCAAGGATTTCAAGGCATAGTTGTAATACTATAGAAATGGGGTCTAACCTATATATTCCTGATGCCATAGGTTATCTGGTTACCGCAAATTTTTTTATGTATGTTTAATTTCTTAGTAGAGGTAACAATTTCTGATGGGTTATGTAATATGCTTTATAATATCAAAAATTAATTATTGCAGTCCTGGACAAAAAGGAGTTTCTTTTATAATTATTTCACTGCTGCTGTTTTAATATCTCCATTAGTTGGCTTATAGTTAGTTTAATCAGAGTATTAAATAGTATAGCAAGTAATGTGTTATTACTTAATTAATATAAAGTACTAATTGTAGTTATAATTAATTTAGTTGAGACATTTGCACATCAATTTCTAATTAATTTAAGCGATATGAGCATAGAGTTTTTTAGTGTTGACCATGACAAGCATAAGGTAAAATTAAAATGGTGCTTTTCAACTCAATAACAAATTACAATGGATGGCCGTTTTCTAGGTAGCTATTATACGTTGGACACCATGTCATGAATTTTATTTGTATCATTTGTTGTCTTTGGAAAAACTTCAAAAGATAAGGAAGCTGAAACATTAAAAAAGTCAGCAATGAATTTATGATTAATAACCAGTAATAGACTGAACTATAATGCTAATGTATTTCAGCAAGACTCAAAGCTGTTGATCTTCTTAATAGACCACTTGAGTTTACAGCTGATTTTTATGACCTAAGCGCTATACCTGTATACATGACGATTAATTCAGTAACAGTGTCTTTGGGCTGGGAAGACTGGCTAAGAATTTTGAAATAAACATTTTCAAACACAATAAAAATTTTCATATTTGAAGGTCTTCAGATGTATTCTTAGAATAAAATCAAGGTAAATTTTTCAAAAAACAATAAGCAACACAGCACTTTCAATTGTTTTCATGTGTGTAGCACTACTTTTTAAATTTATTTATTTATGAGACAGAGAAAGAGACTATTAAAGAGCTCCAATTCATTGTTTCACTTTCCAAATGCCTATCTTCAGATAGAACCAAAGCCATAGCCAAGACCTCAACCCAGGGTTCCCATCTAGAACCAAAGCTGGAGCCAAGAGCTCAATCCAGAACTTCCATTTGGGTCTTGGGAGCCCAATCACTTGAACTATCTCCATTGCCTATGCATCCGCTTGAGCCCTGAGTCAGAACAGCCGCATATCCAACCCAGACTCTGTGATAGAAAATGGAGGTGTCTTAACCATCTTCTTAACCACTTGGTCAAATGTCTGCCCCACATTTAAAATTACTATTTTAGGTATATATTTGGGAAAGCATTAAGACAAGAGACTGGACACTAAATCATGGTTGAAGTCTATGATGTTCAGACACTTAACTGCAATTCACAATAACCCTTGGGAAAAGCTGGATCTTCCTAAGCATTTTGAGCTATACTTGAAAACAAAGGGCAGTTATTCAGTGTATTTACACACTCACTTAGGAGAGTTCATGAACACAGAATCCTTTTCAAGTCCGTTCTCCAATACCTGACGTACTGTCTTTTGTTCTGTTCTCATAAAACGTGAATGCATAGATCCTTTCAGTGGTTCCTAAATTCTGAGTGTTGATTCTAAATTCTGAGAGCAAAATATAATGCAATAAGCAAATAAGTATTAAGGCTTGCACATTAAGTGATTAGCTTCTTCAAGAAAACACTCTCACACACACACACAATTGAATTTAAATAATGGCTGTTGACTAGTGTGTGAATCTATTGCTAAATTGGTTTAAAAAAAAAGCCTCATCTATCAAGCAGCTAGAAATATCAAAAGATATACCATAGTGTGTTATATGAATTCTTAACAGTAGTCTACTACTGCGATACTTAAAAGCTTAATAAAGTATAGTCTGTGTCTTTTTCTATTTGTAATGCTAGAGTAAAATATCACAGACCGGGGGATTTATTTCTCACTGTTACAGAGGCTAGAAAGTCCACATTTAAGGTGCTGGCAGGTTCAGTGTCTGGGAGGATCCTGGTCTCTCTGCTGTTTCCAGTATGGTGCCTTTTGCTGTTGCATCAAAAGTAGGGAGCAGCTGTTCCCTCACATGGTGGAAAGGTCAGAGACTGGAGAACCTCATCCCTCATGCTGCTTTAGGAGGCCCTTGGTGCTGGGGCCCCCACCTCTTGATACTATTCACAATTGGTGATGAAGTTTCAACATCTGAGTTTTCACGGACACATTCAGACCATAGCAGTCTATTTTATTTTTTCTTATGAGAGGGGCATATATTTCAAATTTTCAAATACTAATAAATTTGGTCATTAATTTCCTCAATGAGTACCTTCTTAAGTACTCATATGCTGCTGTTATATCAAAGCTTCCTAGGCCCTTTTTGCTTCTGAGGAATTTGCTTGGGTGAGTCACTGTGCCTCTGCTTTCCTCCTCTGTATAATAGGATTATTAATACCTGCATCCTAGAGTCACTGGAAGGATTGAGTGAATTATTACAGGTACAGCCATTGTGAGGGCTGGCACCAAGAAAATGCCTAACAAGTCTTAGGAACTGTTAAAAGTATCATTAGTCTTACGAATTTTACAAGAACTACCACGACAGAGAGGCTCTTTTATCCTCTGATGGAATTTCTTTTGCCTATGGGCTATGAAAAAAACGAATAATATCCAAATGAGAAACAGCCTACATGCAGAGCTCTGTGAGGCATACGAAAATATCAGTGCCTGATAAATGGAATTCAGACCATAATATCATTACAAATTTCAACGTGGGAAATATATGTTCTGTTTCATAAAAATTCAAAATATGTCATCTGTTGGATTTGCATAATACCAACAGTTCAAAAAAATCTGAATGTAAATACTCTAGATGATGCTGTAACAACTTGATTATTTGTAAGATGGGCAATTTAATACCTTCCAAATGAGAAAACAGCTCACAGAGAATCACTTCCCCTAAGATAAATCTAATTAAAGAATAAATCAAGACAAGAAGCCACTGATGTTTTCACGTAGTGTTGATTCACCATTTGTCTCTACACACCAGTGGCCTGTATTAAGTAATATCTTAGCCTCTCTATTGTTGAGTTCAGTGGGTAAACTCTATACCTATTCATTAAAAACAGCTGTCAGCGCATGGTAAAATAGTCTCCAATTTCACACAGCACTCTTGATTGTAAAATACCTTTTTCTTCTTTTTCAAGCTATGTGCAGCAACTTGATAGATTTGCATTAAGTAAAAACAATGCCAAAGCAAAAAACCCAAATAAGTTAATGCAATACCCAACATTTTCTAATAGAAATATAATTATAATGAATGTTAAGTATCCCATATCAAGTTCTAACATCAAAGTATTTGATTTATTGTCTCCAATTAAGAATTCCTTTGGTAGTTGCAGTTTTTTCCCCCACCTAAGCAAAAGCAATCTCTTTTTCCCCCTTCGATTTTCTGTTACCACCCCCCCTCCTTCCTAATCACTAGAGAATGGTTTGTGGCCATTTAGTGAGCTAGAAATTTCTAGGCCAGAAAGTCTGCTAGATTTATATATAATTATCTATGTTTGAATCAATCCCAAGCTTTGGTTGAGTTCATTTTTTTTCACATTGTTCAGAGCATCAGTCATTGATTTTGACTGGTAGCATACCTAGTTCCTTTAGCCTGTCCACTGATTCACTTTAAATTCTGTTGTCCGAAATGTAATTAATTTGTTTTCGTGTTTTTCATGGGATAAGCATTACTATTTTTGAGGACCAGTATGTGGATAAAAGTTTTCATTTTTTAAAATGTTATTGTATTTAAAAGAAAACGCACACACATATAAAGAGGGATTGTCCATCTGCTGTTTCGCTCTCCAAATGTCAACTAAGAGCCAGGCTATTGCCAGGAACCTGGGGTTCAGCGCTGCTGAAGTGGGCAGTAGGGCCCAAGGACTGGAGCCATTAGTTGCTAACTACCAGAGTACATGTTAACAAGAAGCCAGATTGGAAACAGAGTACGCAGCGCTTGAGCTAACTACACACGTATGAGATGAAGTTCTCCAACTATTCCACCAAGCACTCACACTAGACAATTTTTAATAGGTTAATTTCTCTTACATAATAACCTAGATGGTCTTAACCATGGAAATTTGAAATAATTTTACAGGGGTCAAAGCTCTTTGTAAACACTATCTCATTAGAGCTATTGACGTAGCATCTGCTTTCTAAATGCAGTTAGACAAGTATGGAGGGGATCTGCTATTCCCCAGCTCTATCTTAATCTAAACCTGCTAATGTTTTTGCCCAAGAAAAAAAAAGAAAAATCATTTTAAAGTGGTAGCTGTATTGGTTTTCTTTTTCTTTACTCTTGTACTGAGGAAACTAATCAAAGAATAAATCAGAAAGCTCAGGGAATGAGTTTATTTTTATCTCTAACAGCTTTAGTTCAATTATTAGGAATTTTTTTTCATTTTCATTGTACATCTCTACAGATTACTCTAATGAATCTACGCTCCATTGCTCTAGGCTATCACGAAGTCTGTGTCATTTGTGATATGGCTTGCCTAGCATATAAAGCACAGGTTGTAGATGACTGGAAAATAGTAAAGCAATTAATTTTGTCTACCCTGCTATTTATTTTTAAATACAAAGGAAAGTGGGAAGACATTTTCAAGGTTTGGAATTATTTTCATCAATAGAGTAGTTAAGAATGTGGTGTGGACTTACTTCATTTCTGCTTATCATATCAGTCACAGTAACAGCTGACAGTCGTATGGCATATGTTGGCTCAAGGATACTATGATGATGGCGTGCATCTAGCAGTGTTGAGAAGACTGAAGCTTTGCGTGTTCCTGCAGGCACAGTTCCTATAGTCATAGTCCATGTTTGATTTGACTACTGTACACCTCTAACTCCTACGAATAATCTTGCAGCGTACTCGAGACAGTTCGATCTCCCAAATTCCTTACAGAGGCCATTCTGCAAAGCCAGGCTCCTCAGCAGAACAGAGGTGTACAAAATAAAACAGATGACATAGAAACAGAAGCTGGTATAGGTTGAGTTCACACACTCTATCAGCCATTCTCCCCTTAGTTCATAATAGTGAGTTACAATGCCCACCGAAAAATGCATGCTTAAAAAAATAAAACACAGTATGCCTCTTATAGGAACATTTGCCGAACTATGTCTGCATGTGGTGATTACATGGCAAAGCATACACTGCAGCTTTGCAAGGAAAAAAGTTTATTTTTCCCCCTCTGGTGTGTTACAAAAAAAAAAAAATGATTCGTTTTGCCACTTCTGATATAACCACGGGCAGCTGCTTTGGTATGCAGTGAAGGACGAAGAAGGCCTGTGTCCTTTGGAATTAAACAAGTTATTTCATCATAGATTCGTGTTAAATGTGGTCTTCCTGTTTTTTTGGTTGTTAGGTATTGTTCTATGCTAGCATCGAGGAGAGGATATTACTTACTCAATAATAGGTGGCTTTTATGTTCTTTTGGGTTCTGAGCACTTCTGTCATACAACAGGGAATAAACTGTTTCACCAACAAGCAGATTTCTTATTTTTGCAAGTGTCACTTAATTAAGGATTTGGATGCTAAAGGAAATTTAAGTACCTGCGTTTTTAAGCCACATTATGAGTCAGAGCAGCAGGGTAAGCCATTCAGCCAAATGCCCATCTCCATCTGTAAAGCAGAAGTACTTGGCTGTGGGAGCCGTGGGGAGAATTCTGCCCTCTTCCAAGGCTTCTCTGACTCATTCTCATCCAGCACTGAACAGATCACTCCCTAGCCCATTACCGCTAAGTCCTCATGTTTTCATTTTGTTTACGTTTTACTCCACCAGGTGCCACTCATTGTTACTGAAAAAAATCAAAATTATCAAAGATGGAATGATAGGAAGTTACTAGAAAAAGTGTCAGAGACTTTTTCCCACCTACTCTGATACGAAACATCCTTCTGAAAAAAGCCACCACAGAGACTTCCCAATCCAAGAGGAAAAGATACTTTATTGTAGAACTGCAAAGTACTCAAAGGAGTCTGTTTGTCTTAGCAGAAAAGCAATCAGACCTGGACGAGTTGAACAACTTGCAAAATGTCAGGCAGCCATTGGTCTACTAGCAGCCCATGACTGGGGTCCTGCAACCTGATGAATTTATGTACATTTTGAGTAAATGATATTGGTATTCATTCATCTAAGACTATAAAATTGCATACATGATTCCCACAGTTTTATGAGACACCAAAGTGCAAATGTTTTCTTTAGATTACTTAGTATCATATTGACAAAAGCATTCACTTGTTGTTTTGGACCCTGCCCTTCCACTGGACATCAGACTTTGATAATTACAAATTCACCATACCCAATAAGAGGAGTTTTTTAAAAATCACATTAACATCTGACGAGAAATCTAATCCATGACATCTTGAGCATTGTCTTTTTTGTTTTTGTTGTTACTTCTCAGAGAGCCACACTTCCATTAGTTCTCTAATAATCAAGGGATTAAAAAAAACTCATTTAGCCCTGTTAAGACAAAATGGTTCAGACAGTAAATTCTGTGACATGGCAACACCAGTTTCAAGATCGAAATGAGTTATTCATCATGAATATTCTTTCAAAGAAAGCCACGCTACCTTTCTCAGGATCCCTTCTGCTGTTTATACTCAGGCATCGAAGCAGCGAGAAGTAGCCTGGTCCCTTCAGTCTCATGTTTATAACTCATGATAAAATTAACTTTGTACAGTTTTATGGATGATTGGTCCAAATCCATGCCCAGGGTAATTTATCTGCTGAAAACTGGAACTAAAACTTTGCTGACTTTGTTCCAGTGGCTGCTTGCTAGAGCTTGTTATACATAAAAAGAGCAAATTCTCCCCTTTCTCTGGCCTCACATTATCACCATCTCTGTTTGAAAGGCTTGAGTTTAAGCTCCATGTTTAGTGAACCCAAAACCCAGAAACCTCATATGAAACATGGAACGCGTATGTTTAACTGCCACAAGAAAGAGCCGACCATGAAATGATGCAATATACTATGATACAGGAATGGATATCATTGGTATAATATGAGAAGTCAGTGGGTTTAACTACAGGTTTCTCATGTGAAAGATGATGTGCTAATTATTTGGGGGGTTGGGTCTGTTTGCATTACTATTATTAATTGGAGAATGCACATGAAACAATCCGTAAGAAATCAGGAAAGCCTGCTCATGCTTATAAATGTAGTGAACCTATGTGCTGCTCGGAAAGCAGATGTCACATCATCCTACTCTTTTGGTCAATAAGAGCAACTCATTTCAGGAGATACCTTACAGAAAGGCCCATTCCACAATTTTGCCCCTGGGGAGAAGAAGGCAATCATCTTAGTTATTCTCCCCATTAATTATTCTTTCCCCTGCCACAAACAGAAAATCCACAGCAACAACTTCTTTTATAAAACTTCTTTGTGCTCACTTTGCTAGCACATATACAACAAATAGGACGATACAGAGATTATCATGGTCTCTGCGCAAGGATGATCGCAAATTCGTGAAGCATTCCATATTTTAAAAATTCTTTGCAAAAAATAAAAGTAATGAGCTAGTTTATAGGAATTCTATTCCTTCATTACTGCATGTGAAGTTAGATTTGTATCCATCATGGCCCTAGAGGAATTCGATTAATTCTCCCACACTTCGTTTGGATCAGTAGTGCACTCTGGTTAGTGTTGTTGCCTTAGCAGATGGAAATCATTTTCTGGATAAAGCATTAAATTAAAATTAAATGATCAAATGTGGGTAAGTTGCAGGAGGTAATTCCTACAGTGTAGAAGCATTTTGTAGGTATAGCCTTCCTGCAGAAACCTCCTAATCAAGAGTTACTGAAGAAATATTCCATGGCGCTGAAGCATTCTGCACACCAGCATGTTGTGTCTTTCACAGAGTTGATTGGAAGCTCTATCTTGAAGAGAGTGGTTCTCTTCTCCTTGAGACTGCTGGTTGACTTTCGCCTCCAGTCTGGGGTTAACGTTTTTCAAAAGGACAAACGACCTTCTCCTTCCGCTCTCTGCAAAGCTTGTTATGTTATGTCAGTCGATCTCAGACCTCACGGAGAGCTTGGCCAGCTGTCATATCTCCGCATGGCAGAGGATGTGCATGTGAGAGAGAAGTTGCTGGTGTGTGTTTCTGCCAGGATGGGTAGAAGGGCTTGCCACAAGGAGACTTTCATTCTGGAAAGCCACTTGTCTGTATCTCCCTACACCCAAGTATCAAGATGGAAGTGGAACCTCAGCTTTATGTTCATGATATAAACATTATCCTAACAGTTGCTCTAGGAGACAACAGGGTTCCATTTTCAGTTGATATATGTTCCAAATATCAGGATATATGTGTGTATGTATACGTATGTGTATATATGTATATATTCCTATATCTGTGTATATAATATCATATATATTGGATGATACAGTAGTGATCCTGGTGCCCAGTGGACTTCAGACAGATTTTTTTCTGTGCTTAGAAGCCCATCCCCAACTCAAACCTCAGTTGTGCCCATTTGAACAGTACATTAAAAAAAATACCCTGTTACATTATAACTGAAATATTTGCACAAGCAAGCTTGGAAGGCTCTGATTCCCTTCCTTCAGTGATGACGTGCATGCGGTCCTTAGACGTGTAGTTGAGCTGTGGGTTACCCTTATTAAGGGCAGGGAGGATGACACAAGGTCCAGGTGATACACTTTCTGAATCAGCTACTCCAGATTTCTCCATTCTAAATTCTGCTGGAAGAAAGGATTCCTGTACGTTGACAAGCGATTGAGGCTCTTAGCCAGAATCTGTTCTATCAGTTCTTGACTGTTCTTAGCTGCTAAATTAAAAATGTGAAAGTAGGCTTCTCTTACATTGTACTATGGATTCCGACTTGTCCCAGCACCAGATCCTGTGGACAGGTGCGATGTATGTACCTCCCAGTGGCTGTAACCTAAGGATTTCATTTAAAATGTCCTTTGAATTTCTCTGTAATTTGGTATCAGGATAGAGTAGGATCTTTATCAACAAAGGGCTGCCAGAATCTCAGCTGCTTCCTGAGTAGCTGTAATAGATGAATAATGTTACAACCAACCGTGCATTTCAGTTTTTGCTCAAAAGGCTTTTCAGCTGACGCTGGTGGTATTCCATATCCGTGTGTTCATCTCAGAGCAGATTAGTTTCCATCTGACTTTCATTACGTTCCTTGAGAGGATCAGTTTTATAACTCAAATGAGGAAAGCAGTCAAAGTAATTGCAAGTGGCAATCAGTGAAATATAACAATTTTAGCTTGGGAACATATGTTCCATTACAAAGAAAAAATGTTTTCACATAATACCGGGACTTGTAGTTTCCCAAGGCTAGAAGAAACCCTGTACAGGTTCTACCCCTACCTCCTATAACACACAGATACCTTTGTGAAATGCTTGTTCCCCTCCAGGGCCAGGCAACTCATTACCCCCCAAAGAAATCTATGCTCTTTTTGGCTCTATTTGAAAGTTCTGTATTGTATTGAAGGTGAAATTCATCTCTCTGTGGAATTGAAAAACTTTGATCTCAACAGAATAAATCTAATCTTCTTTTCAGATACTCGCATCCCATATCCCCAATTGCTGCCTTACCTTTACTGCGTGTTAAAATGCATTCCTTTCTCTTAGGGAATTGCTTTTATTTATTTAATCATTTTGGCCACATTCCTTGCAAGTTCAGATTTGCTTATATCCCTCTAAAAATGCATTGTTCTAAAAGAAAAATAAGACTTTAAATCAAAGTATATCCATTAGATTTCAGCTCTGACACTTAAACATTAGAATTGGGGCAAATTATTTCTTTTTTTTCTTCACTAATGGTAATAAATTTGAATAAAGAGACATGTTACAGAAGTAGTAACGGGTCATGAGGAACTTAACGTGTACATGATTACTACTGGTAATAAGCAGAATACAGTCCTACTTAACGATGGCCCTTCTACAGGGTTGACATATTGTTTTATTAAGGGAGAAAGAGTGTGTGTTCTGGGAAGTGGATGCTATTCAAGTTGGACAGCAGTGTCATCTATGAGCTAAAGCAGATCAATGTCAAAGGCAAGGAGTTGAGTGGAATGGGATGAGTCTAGAAAAGTACACAGCATTGGGCTATGAAGAGTTCACTGGTTTTTTGTTTCGTTTTTTGTTTGTTTTTGAAACCGCTGTTTGAAAACTGTATGTTTAAATTACTCTTATGCTATACACAGACTCCAAGGGACACATCTGGATGTGAAACCATTAATTAGGAGGCAGTAGTCATACTCCAGAATTTCCTGTGCAACTTTCAGCAGCCCTCGAGGGTTTAATGAGAATACAAAGAGGCTGAGACACAGACATAGCAGAGAGACCTGCCTGTGATTAAACATGACTATGCTAACTGGACGACTAGGTCAAATTCTAGATGGATAAATAGGTATCATTGGTTACTTGAACAGGAAATTTAGAGAGAAAGAGAGAGGTAGGCAGATCTTCCACCCACTGGTTCACTCCCCCAAATGGTTGTACTGGCCAGTGCTAAGCTAGCCCAAAAGTATGATCCTAAAACTTCATCCAGGTTTCCTATTGGGTTGCAGAGGCCCTGGTACTTGGCTCATCTTCTGCTGCTTTCCCAGGCCCATTTGCAGGAATGAAGTTGGAAACTGAGCAGCCGGATATGGAAGGCTGGTATTCCACAATGCCAGCCCACCAAGCCAAGTGTTTTAAATACCCATGTACCTCGGTTTTCTCTTCAGTGAAAAAAATGCTCCTAGGGATTTTATGAGGAGTCAGTGTCTCTATAGGAATAGTCTGTTCACTAAACCTGCAAAACAAGTTTTCACTATTATGACAAAGTCTACCCATCATGCATTTTCCGACTCACGCATTTTCTGTTGTCTAGTTTTTGTCTGAGAATGGGGAAGAACATAAGGGAATAATGCAACCCTATTGTTTATCATCATTTGTGAATGATTTTTTTGCTGATACAACAGAGAAAGTAGACAACCTTTAAGAGAAAAAGTGCTCTGTGGACCAACTAATGTATTTTTTTTCTTTAGTCATCTATTCATCATAAATATTTTTTTGAATATTGTGTTCCTTCAAACATGATATTATTTTTAATCATTCAGATCCTGAAATTTAGTGCGTTTTCAGTCCTCAAGTGTCAGACGATAATGTAATATTGGCAGTTAGATCATGTGCTAAGCTGTTTCCTCTGATGGCATATTCATGTAATTGATAACACTGCTTATTTTACAGGCATCCCAGGAAGTGACTATGTGAATGCCAACTACATAGATGGCTATAGGAAACAAAATGCCTATATTGCAACACAGGGCTCTCTCCCCGAAACATTTGGGGACTTTTGGAGAATGATATGGGAGCAACGCAGTGCCACTGTTGTTATGATGACAAAATTAGAAGAAAGATCCAGGGTAAGATTACACACGTACCCTTTAAAAAAATCATCCATTTTGGAGTCCCTGTGTCGTGTTTTTATTCTGTTCAAAATGCAACCTTTGCTGAGTTCTGACTTTCTAAGAGACAGTAATTTTGAATGGGCATCAGCAATTCTGGTCAAATCATTCTTTAAAACTTTAGGGGGATCTTTTCAAGAATAAAATTCATCCAGGGTGGAAATGTGTGTGATTGCTGAGAGGAATCAAAAGGATATTCAAAGAAATAAACAATTGGGTTAGAAAAAAAAAATCAGGTGTAACTTTTTTCCCGAAAACTCTGAGTTTTCACAGAGAACTCAGAGGCGTTGGTGTTGAACTTAGTATATGCTTCCCAATTTCTCAGTATTTTTCTTTTCTTTTTGATGATGTGCAGTGTAAGATGTAAACTGATATGAAATGGGTCATTATTTAAATGATTCAAAGTAGTATAAATTAAGTCAGGGAATCCAGAAAAATGATGTGGTTCCTACATGGCTGAGAAAACATAAATATGCAGAAGGTATTTTGCTCATTCAGACCTTTCTAAAGTGAATACATTTTAATAAAAGGGCCATTGCTTGTTAAGATCCGAGAAAGAGGTTTTGTTCATCATATAGGCCCAATATTATGCTTCATGGTACATTTGTTAAATACTGTTGATTTAAAAAGCACATAGCTGAGTGCGTGTGCAACTATTACAGACATCTAAGGAAGATCAGTCTTTAGCCTTAATGACTTCTTGATGGGACTCTGCAAAATCACGAAGGACACAGCGGCGCTCACTGAAGGGTGGGGACATGCAAAGTGGAGTCTGAAATCACAGGTGAAGAGTCTGTTTCATTTGGGCACTATGAATTCGAAAAGCATGTTCAGCAGAAAGCCAGAGTAAATTCTCCATTTATCATGATAGTTGGAGATCCTTGAAATATTCTTTGAAGGTGAACAGATGACACTATGCCTTAGTCCAGCTGTGTATAGGAGAAACAGTTAAAAGCTACCAAGGAAGCTAAGGGAAGAGCTCAGATGAAATCAAATATTTTTTTTTTAATTCCACTGTCAAAGGCAACAGGTTGGGAAATTAAAAGGTATGCTACATAGCTGAGTTAGCAAACCTAAAAAGCAACCATATCATTTTCAAATACTTGAATATTATACAAATATTCAACCATTGGCTGAAATACATGTACATAAAAATGTCAGTGTTCCTGAAGACGAATATGTGTGCCATACGGTACAGATAAAGCGCCTTCAAAGGCTGTAAATGAGTCTATTATTGATTTGTACTGTGGTGTAGCCCCTATATAAAACCTCTCTGTTTCACAGCAATCCCCCATGTGAAGGATCTCTGGAATGTATCAGTGATTTTTAACTTCTAACACATTAGTAAGTGCACTGATATTTTCCAGAAACCTCATCATGTAAACACTGTTATGATCTCCACCCTACAAGTGGATAAACTAAAAACCAGAAAACGGCCACACAAGGCCATTCAGATACCAAGGTCAAAGATAGGAACTGAAGACGGTCTAGCTCCAGAACATACAGGCTTCACCGTCAGGCCATACTGTCTAGTAACACTTATGTAAAGCTGAGACAGCTGAACTATTATATTGTGGCATGCACGTAAATCCGGCCTGTCTGCTCTGCCTGGAGATACCAGCTGGTAACAAGCAGTCATTTGCAAAAGCTGTTTTCAGTAAAACACACATTTTATCTTGACACTGCAGGCCTTCATTAAACTGTGCACAGAAACTTGTTTTGAAATAACCAAATGAAATGCTGCCCCTTTTCTCCCTAATTGGTTCTAATAATAAAGTTAGTTCTAACTGGCCCCACTGCCACTGAAACATCTGATGGTAATGAGCAGTTCTTGGCGGAAGGCATTGTGACTTAAATACCTACACAGTTTATCTTTCTGTTGCAGGCTACCTTATTCCCATCCCTTAGACAGAAGAACTTATTGGGAAGTTACTAAATGAATCTTTGTTTGCTCCTTCATTAATTACTCTTTGCTCTTGCAAGTTAGCTTCTTCCTTTGTTAAATGGCCTAAGGAGGCCAATTAAAAGGCTATCTTGTGATTTTTATTCTGCACTAATTCAGTCTATACCCAGACTTGTGATGACCTGCATATAATCCAATAAGCAGTTGAAGGATCTCAGTCATCATCAGTATAAAAACACAAATTAATTCCATCTTGAATGCCCCAAAACTCTTTGAGCTTCAGTGTAGAACACTTGGGAATAAATCGCCAAATGCCATACAAAGATTCAAGGATGCACCGGGAGCCTCACATTGTCTCATCAACACTTCCATCTTCTTTTTCACATCCTTCCACCTCATCCTTTCCATATCTGGTTGCACTTTCATTTGGAGTAATAGGAAGAAAGGCAAAGGCATTCTTGGATTCTCAAAATTTGGATTGGATTTCACTATAAAAACGATGTTATAAATAGTGGTAACTTGTTACTGAAATATATAGCTCTATAGTTTAGGAGTTATGTGGGTTCTGTGGGCTGATCTGGCACTCAGTGAATCCTCAATTCCCAGCAGGCAACTTCAAAGTAGGCAGCTGATCCAGCCTAGTTCTATTCAGGAACAGCCTGTACTCTCCCTCATCAAGGGAGGGATCTGAGTAGTTTAAACAAATCACCTCTCTGTCACTTTGCCAACTGGTAAAGCCTCAAATTTGACTGTTTAGATTAAGGCTCAGGTTCTTGAAATAATATTCATCCGTATTGTATGGGGGTAACACTGTGTATGTGTGTGTGTGTGTGTATTAACACTCCTGTGAATGAAGAAGTAAGTGAGAACATTGAGAACACCTGTCAATTATAATTAAGGAAAGGGAAGATGCTGTGATGGTACACCAGTTTTCAGAGGAATACAACCTTTACAGAGGTGCACCTGGAATTAGGAGTGCTCTTCTATGATGTTAGGAGCCACTCCCAAATCTAGCCCCTTTCAAACAACTTGGCCTGTCATCACCTCTGCTTTTGGAATTACCTGGAAGGGTTGTTGTACATGTTAGCTCAGTCAAGAGACATAGCAAGGTGACGCAGTGTTTCTCCATTTAAAGATTGACAAGAAGAAGGAGTCTTTGCCACTGTAACTTCAGTCTCTCATTAAGCTGTCCACCAAATCATTCAACTTCCTAAATGAAAGGAATTCGCTTCTCTGTGGTTGACAGTGACATCTAACCAACCTCACAGTGTCTCTTCATGTGGTTAATTCTGCTCGCTGTTCCCAGCGTAGTACATCCAAGTTTTTTGTTTTATTTTGTTTTGGTTTGTTTGGTTTGTTTGTTTGTATGGTTGGTTGGTTGGTTGGTTGGTTGGTTGGTTGGTTGGTTTTGGTCAAAAGGAAAATAGAACTTAGACTATGAATTTTTCACATTCATTTCCCCTCGGACAGAATATCCAGAATGAAATTCCTGGTGCAGGGACCTTGTTAATCAGCCACAAATAGACCAAAGGAATGTTCTGAATGCTGCTTTCATCATAACCATAGTTTAAAGCAATGCGTTATAAAAATCATGAATCATATGGACATGAGGTATATGTAATATACTCACTTCTGATTCAGTTTTACATCTCCTTCCTCTTTCATATGGATTTTATGATGATAGGGGATTCCTGTTTGAAGCCATGTTTTGCTTTCAAGCTTGCTGCTTTGCCTGCATGATTCACCCTCAAATCATCACTCAGGCCCAAGGGTTAGCAGCAATGCTCTCAACTTGTGCATGGAGACTGGAGACACAAAGTTTCTGGGTTCCTTAGCACATGTTGCAAGTTTCACTAGACTCTTCTTAGAGAACTGACCTTCAGCATTTGAGTGGCTAAAGGTGAGTTAAGACTCAGTGTGCTCAGGGCACCCCAAATGTTCCCTTGAAAGAATCCCAAACTTAACAGACAAGACTGTTTTTATGGTGTGTACATTCAGTTAACAAACCCAAAGAGAAATTGTAAGTATTTGATGTGTATCTCATTAGAGTAATAAAGAGATGAAAATGAAAGCTGAGACCCAGAGATTCTGAAGGCAGTGTGTAATAGCTGCCTGAAACACACAGATCATTTCTAAACTGTTATGGAATGTGCTGTGTGATATGAGATACTGTCTGTGGGTTTTAGTTCACAGTTTCCATCTTTATTGCCAAATCCTCTCAAGTTCTGCGTAGTTCATTGATTCTGCAGTGAGTTCGTCATGTGCCCTAGAATGTGGTCTAAAATTATTTCCACGTTTCATAACATGCCCACGAGCACAGGGATTGGTCTGGACAGCCGCATGGAAGGAAGAAAGAACCTGGAAAAAATGAAGCACTCTTAGGACAGTAAAATGTGTACGGATGGGATTTCCACTCCAAGGATGTTATTTGTGGGCAGCAGATCCATAGCGGGCAGCCTGGCTCAAAGCATGCAGTCTCGGAGATAGAATTTAACGAAGGTGATTGCTGGATTAGAAGCAATCTTCTCTTGTACTTTGTTTCTCTTCTACTTTGTCTCCCACCTTGAAGCACATAAGAGAGAGGCAAGATGTAAACAAACATGAAACTTAGCAAATTCTCAACTTTGATTCTTGTTAGAAGAGGAAATTGCTTAACTGAGTTAGGAGGAGGTCTGATTTCCACTTGCTTTTACTAGCATACGTACCTTCATTAGCTGCCCAGAGTTAAGATTACTGCTCCTGCGTTGTCTTGCTAGCTGTGTCTTGCTATGCTTATTCATTAAAGAAGCTATTTCTGGTGGCTATACTTAATGCTGTAAATACCAAGGATCTGATATTTGATTTGATTTCTTGTTCAGAGGGGCCATGGGGATTAGTTGTCAAAAGGCAGGGCCAGAATGAAGAATTCTGTTGTTTCCAAATTGATGTCCACTTTCTTTTCCTAGACAATCATGCAAAACAGTTGATGACATCCATTTCTGAACTGATCAGCTATTTTGTGTGTCATGTCTAGTCATATTTTGTGCCAATGAATTGAAAATCTCTACTTTGTAATTTTGTTGTTTGTACTAATTCTGTGAGTTAAATTTTGTCAAGGTCAAAAGGACTAGGCTGGTGTTACCACTATCATGTTAACAGTTCAGAGGACTGAAACAGAGTCTTCACAATTGGCCCATGGAACACTGCCAAACTTAGGACTGTTCAGTCCCTCTCTCCTTGAATGTCACTTATGTAAAATGCCCCCAAGCATAGATTTAAGATGAAGTGGAAGCATTATCAAATTTTGTTCTGAGAGTTAAGAGGACAGTTCTGACCATGGAGTAGGAAAAAGAATTCTGGTCAAATATTTCCTTATAGAACACAAATCTTGAAATTCTTTTCAGATTGTGAAATCCTTTTGGGTTAACACTTGACAGAATCCATTGAAGATTAGAAATGGCAATGTTGTTGTTTTCACTGTCCTTTTCGGCTTCGGAAAGCCCAACGTAGGCCAATGGCAGACTAATTCTTGGCCCCTCTGGTTTGTCAAGGTTCGGTAACTTTAATGGAGAGCAAATACTTTCCAAATGCCAGGTCCGCGTCCTTTTCCAATGGAACGGGAAATGCCAGAGGCCTTGAACGTTTAATTTACCAAACTGCAGCCTAAAGCACTGCCTATCTAGGGCGACAGAAACTGCTTTTCCCTTAAGCAACTTTAGAAACAACAGCATAAACATTGCCTTTGGAGTCTGTGTGATGCATGGGGTTGTTTTCGAAGATGGTGGATGCTTAATGTAAATAGGACACTGGCAAGGAAAAGAATGATGCTCATGTTGGCATCCTAAAGGATGTTTGGGTGCTTATCTAGCAAGTTCCACATTCTCAGGGCTTTTTTCTTGTCAGCAGGCACAATGTCAGATAAAAGAAAGAACCCCGCCAAGTTCTCACTTGTTTGTTAGCTTCCTGGGTTTTCTACCTTCTTTCCCCTCCTCTCCCTGCTACTGAGAATGGCAGCCTGCAGATTCTGTCTCAGAGCAGGTGTATCAGCCAGTTAGAAGACATCATGGTGGAAGTGAAGAATGTGATGGGGAACAGGAGATGAACCTTCGCTCTTTGGGACTGAGCAGAGCTTCCTCATCCGCTGCCTACACGTGCGCAGTACTCTCGTGATGGTGTAGGTATTTCTACGTTTGAGAGGACTGAATTAATCTACCTGCATTCCAGGGTTTAGAATACAGTCCATGATTTCTCTGTGTCCTTTACCAGAAGGGTATCAGACAAGACAGAAGTTCATTCATATTGTGTGTAACTGCATGGAGTTGCAGTGGTGTGACATCCACAAACACGTTTCTTTTCGCTGAAGCTCAATATCGCTTAATATTCCTGATTAATGTTGCTGATACTGAGATTCACAGGGCCAAAAACAAGCCACTTGTGATGGTCAAGGCAGAAGAAGTGGCTGTAGGGTGATGTGGGGCAACCAGCTACTCCTTGAGACTAATGAGGGCTGAGGTGAATAATGTTCAGTTCCTGATCCCTGTGGGAAGAGCTGGGATCCAGATTCTGCCTAGTTATGACAGAGGGACACCTCACAAAATTATCTTCTGGTAAGAACAAACTGCTAAACACCTAAGCCTACTAACTGTCAATTTAACGGGAGAAATCAGTGAGCAGTGCTGGACAACTACCTGTGTAAATATCTGACAGGTACATCACATCACAAGGAATACCTCTCTTGTTATTGTTGTAACTGATAAATGGTTAATACAGTGTTTGAATGTGTTCATGAACTTATTAGAAGTTTCATGGGCATATGGTTTGCTTTATTTAGGCAATAATGTTTTTCAGCTGTGTGGTTATATGCATGGTCTATGATGGTATGTGGCTATTGTTGCACTTGTGGTCAAATGATTTAATATCATTCGTCACATGTTCCATTGTCCCTTGATTCTTCACCAAATGGTCATCAACAAAGATAATATGAAGAGGATAAATACATAAACCAGACTGTTTTGCCATTTGGAAATAACTATGGCTAAAAATTAGCTGAATGTAAAAGAATGACATTTTCACTGTAAAAAATAGAGCCATTGAGATGGTTTCTGTCCTTGTTGTAGAAAACCATATATTAATTCTGGTCATTAAAAAAAAAGGCCAGAACAGTTATTGTTACATGCAGAAAAAAAGAATTCAGTGTATAAGAATTCACTTCTTTGTTGTTCAGTAAAAAATATGCTGTTATTCATTCAAGAATATCTTTGTTGCAATTCCTTTTATTAAATGTATATTGATGAATGGGGATCAACTATTCCCTACTCCCCTAAATAATTTTGATGTGTGCTATCTAATATATGCCATCCACTTTTAAAAGAAGCATCCTGACTGTTGAGAAGCTGCTCTGTGCAAGCTTGGTAGTGAGGGATTTAGAGTCAGGTTTAGTAAGTTGTGGAGCCCCACATTTCATACACTGCATAGCCTTTTTTAGCTAACTAATCTGGCACTAACTACCCAGACTTTGTGAAGTGCCAAGCAGCACATTTTCTTTGTGTCAGTGATACTAGAGCTTTATTTTGTTACACTTGAAATTTTCACATTGGCCATGCTGTCGTGCTCAATTTATAAAATTGGGAAGAGGACATTTTATTTTTATAAAGTTGTAGAAAGTTTAAAAATAAGCCAACCTAGACCACAGCATAATTGATTATGAAGTTGGCCACCACATCTCAAGTATCTACAATGTGCCAAGCATTCCAAGATAAGATATTTGATGGTAAGAATGGCCTAGAGCAATAACATTTTTTTTTTCCTGAGCACAGTCAAGAAACCTATTGGATTAACTCCTACAAAATACTCCCAATGACAAGATTTTATGTACGGTCTGGGATCCACCCACAAAATTCCCTCCCCCTGACTGATTTTCCCCATATTGTTACAATAGTATAATCCTTCATAACAAATTATAATTCCATCAGTCTGTAGTATCTGTTCTTATCAGTTTAATAACTGTGCTTTTGAATGCCAGTTGGTGTTTGCCATTGAGTGAGGTAGGTGGTTCATTTCCCATCCTTACAAACCTTGCAGCGCAGCGCAGGAAATGGGTTCCCATTTTGCAGTTAGGCAGCAAGGCTCTGGTCTTGGAAATGCAGAAACAAGCAGCTTTCTGCTCAGCTGTGAGACTGCCTGGCCTGCCATGAATCATGCTTAAAGGCCCCTGAAAGCCGATTCAGGATTGATCAGGAATAAGTATCAGCATTTGTGTTCCATAGCTCCTGCCTTCTAATTCTTACATACTCAAGGAAAGTGGCCTTCATTTCTCATTTTGCAAATCCAGCTTTGTGTGTAAATCCTAACGAACAGTAACTGGAACTACATTATGAGATTTGCCTTCTGGTGGCAGGTGGGGGGGTAGGAAGATCGAAGAAAGACTATCGTGAAAGTAAAACATTTCAAGAGAGGAAAATAGAGCTAGTTCATTTGCATTTGCTAATTAGCAAAAAAACATTTGTCTTGTTCTGTGTTTCCTTTTTCTCACTGCATTCTGATTGTACAATGTTGAAATGGATTTTTTTTTCTTAGTGTATGACTGCAAAATTAAAACAATGCTAGTCAGTAAATCAAGTGAAACCTGTGCAGGTTACTCAGAGAAGGAGCTCAAGAAAGGAACCTTAGAGCTCCTTGCCAGTAAAAGAAGGCCCTTGTTGCTGTAGCTCTTCAGATAAGTTCAGGAAATCCTGGCTAGTAGGACCACCTCTGCTCAGGTCTAGAGTGCTATGCCTTTGTATTTCCCCTAAGCTCCCTTTCAGAAATGTTTCCAAGAGAAAATGGCAGTATTTAAGTATGTTTGCTAAAAATTGCTCCCAATTCTTATAATTTAGCTTGAAACATGTTAAAAACATTTCTTTATGATACAGAATAAGATTAAAGTGCATTATTTAAATTGAGTGCAAAAGCAATTTTTTTCACATGTTTTGCTGGAAATTTTCACGTAGTGATGTTTAGAGATTTTTTTTTTTCCCAGTCGGATCAGAGGCTTAACCAGTAAGTAATAGCTGCAGTTCCAAACTTGTTACTAAAAGGGTGGGAATAACTAGAATAATTTTGGGAATTTTTTGTGTGTGTTTCAAAAATGCAGAGTTGTAGACAAGAGTTGTTAAATAATGGAATGTTTGGGTTCTTTTTTTTTTTCCAAAACTAGAACTTCCTTTATTTCCTTTGTCTTATTTCACTAAAAGGATACAACCAGTTCGTAATTTTGAAATTATGCTGGATTTGGTTCAGCGGGTTGGACTGACCCGCTGACTCTGACTGGATTCCATGCTGTCATTGTGCACACTATGTTGGTATTCGTCCTCATGGAATTTGATCAGTTGGTTTGAATCTGAAAGAGTTGCTGCCCCGATGAAAACCTTGAATAATAAATTTAAGCTTGCCTCTTGATTCCTTAATTGAATGCAGTGCCGGTGTCCCCTCTATTGCCGCAGTATGAAACTTCCAAAGTTGCTTTTGTCCTCTACAGCAAGACATCAGTTTGACATATATTTCATGGTTTAAAACAGAACCTTTGGTCTAATTGTTGTGATCTTTCTTTCAGCACAGTCATGGCCACTTAAGTAGTGTTGGTTCCATTCATGTGTTAATGTTTGCTAAATATGCCTGGTATGGCCTGGGTTTTTACAAAAGGGCAGAAAACATATGGAGATGCCCTCCACCCTAGTGGGGCTTTGTCCGTATTCTCCTTAAGGGAATATGTCTTTCCTTTGTGTTGTTTACTCTGTGAGTTAGAGTGTGTGATATAAATAACAACACAAGACTATTCAGTGCATCTGGTTAACATACAACATTTTTTTTAAAATCCCATTAAGACACACGTTTTCTATCTGACTATAAATTGCTTTGTTTGTTAATTTGTCAAAAATATGATGTTTTATGGCCTTCTAGTTGAAATAGTTCCAAGCATCATACTCTGCAAATTCTGTTTCTGACTTATTGTACAAAAATATGGGACTTTTGCTCCCTAGAAAATTATGTGGAAGCTAAAACTGCACTTTTAGAAGATCCATTGTCAACAAGGAAGGACCCAGAACCCTCAGAGTAAACAAGGTTATCAGTGTGCAAAAGAAGATTACAATATTGTTTGCAGAATGCTACTAATATTTGTATGAAACATAAAAGCAATAATTATCTAATAATCCTATTCACTGGACCAAAAACTCTAGTGTATGAAAATAACGCCTTATTGCTTTGCTTAAATGCAAAGATTATGGCCTTCAGTTATTTGTTTTTCAAATAGAAGGTGTGCATTCTGATATAAAATGGTTCCTTGGACCCTCCTCATTCTAGTGAAATGTAGTTAAGTCAGTTTCTGGTAAGAATTAGTTATATGTTTCTTAGAACCTATGATAAAAAGAATATGTTTATTCTGATCCATGACCTTACCACAAGACGTGGTGTTGTGTTTCTCATTTTGTATTATTCACCCCCCCCCCTTTTTTTTTTTAGATTTGCTTATTGTTATTGGAAAGTCAAATTTACAGAGAGGAGAGACAGAAAGATCTTCTACCCACTGGTTCACTCCCCAAAAGCCAAAAGCTTGGAGCTGCTTCAGGACCTGCACAAGGATGCAGGGCCCAAAGCCATTGGGCCATGCTCCGCTACTTTATCAGGCCACAAGCATGAAACTGGGGAAATAGAGCAGCTGGGACACAAGCAAGTGCCCATTTGGAATCCTGGCAGTGGCAACAAGAGGATTACCCAATTGAGCCATTGCACTGAGCCCTTTATTATGCTTTTTAATGCCTAAAGGATATATTCAGTGAATCTGAGACTTAGTGCAGACTTGAAATTGTTCTTTGTTGCACATGAAATTAATTGGGCTGAGTACTTTTTATTTGCCTTTGTTCGACTCCACATAAAAACTGTGGATTATTCATCTCAAACTGAATGAGTTTTAAATTATTTAAACTTTGCCTGCCTGGTATATGATCCTCTGAGACTCATCTTAAAGGACAGCTGTTTTCTCACCCCCTATATTACAGGATTAATTTGTTTGGGATATAGATACTATACATCTTATAATTTTTAAAAATATGTTGTTTATTATATTTTGATATATCTTCAAAGTATTTATACTTTTCTATATAGAGGCATATTTGGAATTTGTGATAGCTCGAGATGAAAGAGTGCATGCCTTTTAAATCTTGATGGATGACTGCTAGCTTACCATGCAGTTTAAATGCCAAGCTATAACCTTCCTGATTGTAATTCATAATGTCCACCCCAGAACAAATTTGTATTTTCTTTTCAAGTACTCTGAGGCTTCAAATACATCTCTCGTTATTTTACTAAGAAACAATCTGCAACTGATTTTTCCCCAGGAAAATTGAATCTGTTACTGCTTAATATTCCAACCAGTTTGAAAAATGTGGTTTATATTGGCATCAGAACAGTAATTTACATATATTGGGATAACAAGTATGCATGCCAGGAAAAGATCAACATAAAATGTAATGCAGAAAAGCTGTTTCCCTTCAACAGTAACTTAAAAAGTAAAACTAATAGAGAATTGGATGAGCATCTACCCTGAATGTGTCACTTGTTTCTTGTAGGTGAAGTGTGACCAATATTGGCCCAGCAGAGGGACAGAGACCCATGGACTAGTCCAAGTGACCCTGCTTGATACTGTAGAGTTGGCTACATACTGTGTTCGGACATTTGCACTTTATAAGGTTTGCTTTTTGTCTTGTTTCCCCATCATTTTCTGTCTCCTTTGTTCACGAAAAGACCTCTTTTGAGAAATCGAGTCTGTTAAGTCTTTACCTAAATCTTGCTTCCACGGGTAACAGTGAAGAATGAAATAATCCTTCCATTATCACATAGCAATTTTTCTCCATGTCTGGCAATTTATCAATAAGTATGAAACTTGCCCTGAATGAAAGTTCCAACAAATGGAGAATAGATGAAGAAGAAATGCTTCTTCCTGTGAAATATAAGAGAATCACTTCCTGTAAGGTAATATGACAGAACTGCTGGGAGTAAAACCTCAACAATGCAGTGCTTCCCACCTAAAACTTTGATCTTCCTGTGCAAATATCTGTCATTGATGAAAAAGAAGCGGTTTCTATTTCCAAAGAATGTGTCTCCTTAACATCTATTATACGTTAAAAAGAAATTACGATAGTGTATGTTAGTGCCACTGCTTGTTATTCCCTATTAATACCCGAGCCTGTGTTCCTATTTTGCAGAATGGGTCCAGTGAGAAAAGAGAAGTGAGACAGTTCCAGTTCACCGCCTGGCCTGATCACGGTGTCCCAGAACACCCTACCCCTTTTCTAGCTTTCTTACGAAGAGTCAAAACTTGTAACCCTCCAGATGCAGGACCCATGGTTGTGCACTGCAGGTAAGGAACACCAGAAGTGTGTGTGTTTTGTGTTTTGGTTTTTTTTTATGGCCAGAAGGTTTTTGGGGAAACAGAAAGCACACTTGTTCTTTCCTGGATATGCTCCTTGCAACTTCCTGATACTCTGGGATGGTAAACACTTTCATAAAGTGCACAGGTTTCTCTTGGGCAAGCTTGGAAGGCCTTGATACAGATACTCTCTCAATGGAACTGCTTGGCAGGTATGACCCATTTCTTACTTGTCTTGTGATGAAAGTAAGTAGTACATCAACACAAAACAAAGTATGCATCTGACTGTAAGAGTATAAAACAGAAAGCAATAACCAATCTTGTAATTAAGATTGTTTCCTATATGGAGGAATGTTCTTAAAACTTTTATATGAATTATATTGCAGAGTCTTAGGAGCCAGGCTATTCTGTCTGGTCACTTATAGAGATAATTTCATAAAATTATATTGTAATGATTCAGTCTCTAATGAACAAGATGTTTCTGAAAGTTAGATGCCTGTTTTATCTCATCACCGTATAACAAACATACCAATTTGGTTTTTCAATGTATTTAATAATGTATGTACAAAGATATAATTTAGAAGTTATGTACTTGGAACAGATGATCTTGTGCTTCTCTTGAATTGTATAATGTATACATCTTATTTAATTTTGAATAACCCTACATCACTACTCAAGCTGTGCCATATATGCGCTCTTGGATTTTTCACAGGACACTGAGTTCCTATTGCATGAGTTCTTCTCAAATACTGTTACTAACAGACTGCTCAAAAGAGCTGATCAGATTCTACATATTACTACATAAGATAAAATACAGATAACTTCATAAGAGTCCATGGTAACCTAGGGGATTCAAGTGTGAAAAAATATGGCTTCTTGAGCAGATAAGCTAAACTGAATTGTGAAATACATCAACAGACAACGAAGGGTCTATTGTACATTATTTTCTGTCATGACTTTTATATCCCATAATATAATAGAATAATACAATTTGCCTAACAAGCAAGGCTTTAAAAAAAAAGATGGGAACTATTGATAAATCAAAATAAAAGTAATAAAATTGATCCGGCCAAACCCATGGTAATCTGTTGGTTTTTAAACAAATTCCACAAAAGGTATTTCCATTTTCCAGAAAATGTTTTCCCACATAAAAAACAATATCATTAACATGTATTCTATCCACATTACTCCCCAAGCTTTATTTTGTTCGATGTTTATTTTAATGATGCTTGATGTAAGTTGATGAATTAGATAATAAAGGAGACACCGTGGAGTTTGGTTCAAGCACTGGTTGCTAAAAAGGTGGTGTTCCATTAGCCTACTGCTTTATTATATGGTTCTTACTCCCCTACATGAGTTCAGGACTCTTTTTAGACTTGCCACTACCTGTAGTTTCCTGCTTGATTGTAAAATACCAGAAATTCATTTTGACTGAGCAAATAATTTTGCATTATAAAAGTTGGTTTTTCCTTCCTCTGTTTTTAGTTTAACCAGTCCGTGTTCTCATCTACACACTGGTTTGCAGGTCTCAAATTCAAAGTACCTTATATGATACCCCTGATTAACACATGTAATACATGTGAAGCATGTGAAAATTTTTCAGATGGAGTTTAGGCAAAAGCTATAGAAGCAAGAAATTTGGGCTCCCAGAAGAAATGGTGCCGTCTAATGGTAAAGATGCTCTACCTACACACATACAGAAATACACATATATGTACACATAGGACTTATAATGTACTGGGAATAAGAGAGAAACCCAACTTGGACATTTTCACTGAAAGCAGTGTTAATGATATTTGTATTGTGTTTTGAATGCAGCATTCTATAATGCTCAGCATTAGCCTCTCATTGCTATACATTAAAATGAAGCACAAGGAAACTTGTGCATGGATGGATGAACAGGCACAAGGATGGACAAACAACAGGGCACACAAGTGGATGAATTGATAATGTTAAAATGCAATTGTCCTTGTGTTTCTCATAAGCAAGTAGTAGGCTTTTTGCTGCGCACTGTAAGGTATCCCAAAAATCTTGAAAGTAAGCCCAAGATATAAGACAGGTAGCTAGAATGTCTTACTTGGAAACCATGCATCACATACACATACATACTCGTTTATGTTAAATCATGTGGCCTCATCTCAGAGAGGCTGACTTCTCGGGAGAAATAAGGAAACCAAGATGAATGTGCAGAGTTAATAGCTGCTGACATGTAGGAGTGCCGTGCCAGAGGCTCTGGAGAAGCTCTACATTGAAACAAACAACAGAACAGTAGGTGTATTTGGTAAAAGGAATTTGTTAACAACTTCAAAGCAATAACTCCTGCCCATGCCGAGCTCCATGCACTAATCTCTGTGCAGCCACAGATCATTTCACATGTCTGAGAAGAAGTGTTAGCCTCTTTGTGAAGGAGCAGTTGTGTTAACATAATCAATATCCAAGCCATCAAGAATCCTTGACTTGGATGCGCTGAATCTAAACTTGAGGGCATAATTGTTCTGATAGGGTGGCAGATGAATAGATGAATGTCATTCTGGGTAACGGTTACTTGTGTAGTGTCCCAGATATGGTAATATAAAAAAGCAACTCTGGGAAGGAACTGTGCAAACACCATTACAGCCCAATCATAAAGGGGTCATTATCACAGTTACCATGTTCCCATTACCAAATAATCATAAGAAAAAAATCACCATGGGATATAAAGAATGCAATTCATGTTGTCATTTCTTTTATAATATGCTTTGCTTTTTCTCTGTGATGAAGAAGTATTGACAGATAGAGGTTGTAAGCAAACCTGTTAAATAGAACCTATGAGAATAAAGGAGCATTTATGAGAACTCTGTTAATAGCTCCAACCCAAGAGAGAAAGGGAGAAAGGGAGAAAGAAAAATTAAGAAAGATGAAGGTAAAACAGTAAAACAATTCATATTTCTTCAGTTTTTATGTATAGTATTAAATATGCTAGGTTAAAACGAGCCATCAAATAAAACAAAATCTAGCAATGAATAAGAAAAAAAAAAGCTATATGGTAAGCCTAATGTAAGAAGCATAGACCAGTCTTGCAAGGATAGATTTGTACTCCATTCATTAAAAAGAGAATGTGTGGTTCAACAGGCAAAGAGGGAAAGGACAGCTGATGTTTTCTTTCAGTCTCTCAATCGTGATGAAGAGATAGACTACCTAAGTGTGTTGGTTTGTCTCCTGGCAGTGTGCCTTTGGAAGAAAGTATTCCAGATCTTTTAGCTTCTGTTTCTTGACTTTTAAAATAGGATGCCACTATTTATACCAGTAACATTTTTGTGAAGATGAAATGAAATGATACACATAAAAGATTAGACCAGTAACAATTATATAGACCTACACTATAATGTCATGTTGTTAATGGATGAGTAGTAGTCCATGAAAGTAGATGTACCACAGATTCCTTATCCATTCCTCTTTTGATGGGCATCTGAATTGTTTCCAAGTCTTGGCTATTGTGGATTGTTGATTGTACTGCTATAAATATACAGTTTCAGATCACTTTCACATGTGCAGATTTCATTCCCTTTGGGATAGCTGGGTCATACAACAGATCAATTCTCAGTTTTCATCTTTTCTGGCTCTAAGAAGAATGCTGTTCTGAGTTTGACTGGGTTTGCTTTCAATCTGTGTGTTACTTTCAGTAGTATGGATCTAGGAATGTGGTAAATTCCTTCATTTTTAATGTTTTCTTCTATTTATTTTTTAATATTTTGTCATTTTCATCACAGAAGTCTTGTTTTTTGTTGACTAGGATTATTATAAGGTATTTAAGATACTCTGCTATTTTAAAGGAGACTGTACATGTAAGTTCTGTTTCAGCTATAGAGTTGTTTGAGTGTACTAAGGCCTCTGATTTCTGTCCATTACTTTGTAACCTGCTACCCTGCCAATATCTCTTAGGAGTTCCAAGTTTCTCGTAATTGAGTCTTTTGATTCTCCTATATATAGAACCGTGTCATCTGTAAACAGGGATACTTTTAATTCCTTGTTTCCAATTTGAATTTCTTTAATTTCATTTTCTTTCCTAACAGCTGTAGTGAGGATTTCTAATATTATGTTGAATAACAGTGGTGAAAATGGACATTCCTGTCTAGTTCCAGATCTTAGTGGGAAAGTTTCCAGTCTGTCCCCATTCAGTATGATGCTGGCATTGGGTTTTTTATATATGCTTTAATTATGTTGCAAAATGTTCCTTCCTCATATGCCTTACTTGTTTAGGATTTTTCGCATAAAGTAGAAGATTTTTAAGAGTCATATGTGTTTTTTAAAATTTTGGCATAAGAGATCGAACATGGATTTCTTTTTTTTTAAGGTTTATTTATTTTTATTACAAAGTCAGATATACAGAGAGGAGGAGAGATAGAGAGGAAGATCTTTCATCTGATGATTCACTCCCCAAATGACCACAACGGCCGGTACTGCACCGATCCAAAGCCGGGAACCAAGAACCTCTTCTGGGTCTACCACACAGGTGCAGGGTCCCAGAGCATTGGGCCGTCCTCAACTGCTTTCCCAGGCCACAAGCAGGGAGCTGGATGGGAAGTGGAGCTGCCTGGATTAGAACCGGTACCCATATGGTATCCTGGCGTGTTCAAGGCGAGGACTTTAGCCGCTAGGCCATGCCGAACATGAATTGCAAAGTCACCTGTACTTGTATGACCTAAGCCTTCTGTGTTACTGAGTGTTAAAATATTTATAAATCTCCAAATAGTGGTTTGAATTAACTTTTAAAATATTCTATATTTTCCATCATGCTTATTCCATTAATTTTTATCAGTACCAGAAAGAAAACACTGACATGAATTAAAAAGAAGCATTTATGATAAGTCTATTTTTATTGAGTTCTGGAATCCATTGAATCCCAAGAATTATACCCTTAAGGATATATGGGCTTTAATTCTGTGGTTCTTGAAGCCCTCAAGATAACATCTGTACTTATTTATTCATAGCGCCTTATAACTTAGCATCAACTCTTCCTCACTCTTATCCACTTAATGCTGGCCCCACATTCCAGATACTTTTATCTCTGGCTGTCAACAAAAGATACTTATCTCACCTACAATTGCAGCTGTTCTTTTCTACGTAACCATGTTAAACCCCAGTTCATAATCCAACTTAAATAACACTATGTATTTGTGTTGGAATGATTCAAACTTGAATAATTCCAGATAGTTTTGTTGATATACATGGTAACTTTTTTAAACTATTTTGTTAAATTATTAACACATGCATGAAAATGTTCATATTTATGACATATCAGGTGATGTTTCAGTAAATGCATATGATGTATAATATCCAGTTAGTGGTGAATATATATAGTTCCTCGAACATTTAATATTTATTTATGGTGAAAATGTTCCAAAGTTTATCTTATAATTTAAAGGAGAAATATGACAATGTATTAATATTATCAGTATAGTCCTCCCACTGTGTCGGGAAACTCCAGAACTTCTTATTCTTCTGTAGATATAACTTAACAATTATTAGACAGCCTTTGGTAGCACGATTATGCATGTGAGGTTCCCCTCCCCCCTCTTTTTCAGACTCCATCTACAAGCAGTATCATGTGATTCTCTTATTTTCTATAGTAGGCTTATTTTACTATTATCCCCACTTCCATCGCACTGCTGAACATGGTGGATTTAGTCCTCTAGAAAGGCTCAACAATATTCCATTGTGTATTTGTACCCATGTATCCATGGATGGACACATACTGTACTTACATTATCTCAGCTAGTCTGACCAGTCCTGCAAAAAATATTGGACCACAGGTGTCTCATTGGGCGACTGAATTCATTTCCTTTGGATAAATACTCAGAAGTAGGATTGCTGGATCATATGGGAGTTCTATTTTTAGTGTTTTGTGAGCACCCATACTGTTTCAATAATGCCAGTACTAAATTACATTCCTACCAGCAGTACAAAATGTTCTCTCTTCTCCACATTCTTGCCAGCACTTGTTTTTATAATTTACACAATTGTTTTTACTGTAAGCTTTTTACATTGCAGTTCATTGTATGGCTTTACAAACAGCCAGATCCCTGTTCTTTTACCCACTTTTCAATTCATCTGTTTTTGAGGTTCTTCAGTCTGTGATATTCAGGTTATAACTGTAGAGAACTCTGTGTAAGCTCGTACCTGTTCCTCTTCCTACGGGAAGAATTCAACATTATGCTCCCCTAACTCTAATCAAGTAGTTTCGCACGTAGTGTGTTGAATTATGTGTGAACAGTTCACACAAAACTTGAGATCTTACAGGATGTGGTCTGTGGCTTATGCACAATTTTACATCTTAGTATGTACCCAATAGTTGTTGGCTCCAGTTAGTTGATTTCTGTGTGGCCTCTTAGTAGTTTTGCAGAAATAAGAAAGTGGTTTTAAGGTTGGACTTTAAAAAAAAAAAAACATTTAATAGGAGAGAACATGTATTATCTGTTTACATTGCAATATTTATTTCTTAGGTGTCCTTTGCCTTAGTCAAACTTACTTCTAAGTCATTTTTTCTGCTGTTCTTTTATGCTTTCTCCATGATAATATCCATTCCATGATTAAAGTATGCATGTAAATGTCTGGGTTTTAGCTATTATAATAATTAAGCATGGCTGAGCCCTGACAGCAGATGATCTTTCCTGTCAAGGGGAGAGCCCCTGAAGGCCACGCGAGTTCTGATGTTTCCACATCGGTCAGTGAGTCTCACCTCCTACTGCTGCCGCTTCCCCGGGGTGCAGTTCATTCCTGGTTAGAAGGTGCCATTTCTTTTTTTTTTAATTTCACATTATCCTGCCACTTTTTGTCTAGCATTGGAATCTCTTCCACCCTGTAATCATTTTAACAAATAATCCTAATAATGTTTACCAATTATTCAATCATTACTGTTTTCCAAGTATTATTAAGCACTTAAGATATAGTTTTTTACTCCAGAAAGTGAGATATGTTTTTCTGCCAAAGACATTGGCACGGACTCTCACAGGTGATTTTTCAAGACATGAACTCACTAATGTAGACCTAATCGAAGAGTCCGTGGTCTGCTCACCCACCACTCTTGTCAAGTTCTGACCCTTTGTTGTTGTATGTGCCATCTAGTTCCTTCCATTATCTCCTCACTCAGTGTTTTGGTAAATGGTTTCCAAATAGTTATTTGTCATTACATCTTCACAGTGCATGAATTGGGATATGAGATATTTTTTTCTTCTTACTTACAAAATTTGATTTTAGAAGTGACTAGGGAGACCTTTCAAGCCATTCATTAAGTTTAGATTTTCTTAGAATTCATGCATTTAATTTTCAATGTTACTAATTTAGGCTTCCACTTTTAAATATATGGTTAGACCTGTTCTTTATTTATGACATCTATTCTTTATGCTTTTCTATAAAGAAGTTTTTGTATTATATTCCAAATCATATTTTATAAATTCTGTGTCCTGCTACCAAAAATTTTTGCTGCTAGATTTACCGTATTTACTTTTTGCCAGGAATGTATCAATTTGGATGAAGCTATTAATTTCTTTGAGTCAATCACAAAACCTTAACCATTAGTAATGCATGAATCACATTTATCTAAGACCAAGCAATGGTTTGTACTCATAGGACAGATCTGCTTATTTATAAATAAATATGAAAGGGAGATAGATCAAGACCTCAAATCTCTTGTAAATTAAACAATCTCAAGGAGAGAGATCCCCTGAAGTTTTCACATCATCGAATGAAATCAGTTTTGAAAACATGAAGGAATAAAAATTGAAGGCCAGAAACAGATCAGAAAGAGTCTGTAAGAATCAGTGGGTCACTGGGTGTGAGCAAACTAAAAATTGAAGGACAATTTAGGCGGGTTAAGAAGAGTCTCCAAACGCAATCGTCATAATATTCTGGACTTTGCGTGTATAATTATTACAAGCAAGAACCTACTTAGGTCCTTTTTAGTCAGAAGATGTTTGAAAGCACTGAACATGAGCACAGGTGAGAGAAGAGTGCTGTGGAAAGTGGTCTCACATGTTTGTTAACCATTCATTCCCAGTTCACGTCTTTGTTTGATGCTCCATTCAAACACCTTTTATGATCTGAGATCGCAAGTGTTGCCTTAGCATGTAACGGTTTTGGTACAAGTATGTACCATACAGCCAAATTCTCTGTTAACCTTGAATTCATTGCTATGTGTAAGTGAAGATATAATAGAAACTGGCTTTTTGTATGTGAAAGATGAATTTGATAAAAGTGCTAGCATCTCTGAATAAAAAAGATGTGTAAGTTATAAAGGTTAGGTCATATCTTCCACTCCTGATTTTGTTTTTATATACCACTAATTCTGAATACAGTACCGAAGGTTGATTTGTGAAACAGCACAATGATCCAAACCAGAAGGCCTAGTCTTTGATTTTTTAAAAATATGTATTTATCTGAAAAGCCGAATCAAACACACACTCACACGCAAGGAAGGGAAAAAAGGAGACAGAGAGAGAAGAGATCTTCTATCCTCTGGTTTACTCCCTAAAAGGCTGCAATGACTAGGGTGATGCCAGGCTGATGTGAGGAAATCAGAGCTCTTGAGTCTCCCACATGTGTACAGGCTTCCAAGCACTTGGTTCATCTTCTTTTGGTTTTCTAGACTGATAGGCAGGGAGCTGAAACAGAAGAGAAGGAGCTGGGACCTGAAACAACAGCCATATAGGATGCCAACATCATGGGCATTGACTTAAGCTGCTAATCCGCAGTGCTGGCCCTTAGTCACTAATATTTCGTAGACATAACTGTATAAAGGAATAGCAGCACAAAGTACTGCAAACTGCTTTGGAATTCATTCTACTAGAGTTCATTTCACAGTTACACCTTTTACTATGTGAATCTCAGTAAATTATTTAATATTTCAATGCTTACTGTTTGATCAGTGAAGTTGTAGTAATAACAGTCCATAGTGTTGTTTGTAATAGTATATGTAAAGGGATTAATTATCCAGGTACCTGTAATGTAGAAAGAAGTAAATAGGTGTTTGCAGCTATTAACGTTTTTTTCTTTTATTTTACTCCATATAAAGTAGCTGGCTGTTTACATTAGTTCTATTAATAAAACAAAAGGATACTGCAGTTCTAAAATGTGAGGTGGAGTTGCATGTGATTCACGATTCAGAAGAGTAGAAAATCTCTGTGTGTGATAATATGGGTTGCGAGAATATTTAATTAATTGATTATAAATGTATAAGGACGGACATTGGCCCAGTAGTGAAGATGCAGCTGGCAACCGAGTGCCTGGATTTCCGTCTGGGCTCCACTTGTCGGTTCCAGCTTTCCATTAACAGTCTTTCTGGGAGGTAGCAGGTGATGGCTAAGTGGTTAGGTTGCTTCATTCCCCTGGGAGAGCTAGATTGAGTTTCCAGCCTCAGCTGGGACAGGAATGTGGGGACTGGATGAACAGGTGAGAGATCTCTTCAGTCTGTATTATTTTTTTCTCTCAGTGTCTCTGCCTCTCACAGTAACAAAAAAAAATGATAAAAAAAGGATTTATTTTTTTAAAAGGAGAAGTACTATAATGATTGTTTTATTACATTTAAAAGTAATTTACTTCTCGATGTGGAATTTTTCCATAAAGCAAGATTTCTCAGCCTTGGTGCCATTGCCATTTTTGGTCACATCATTTTTACTGTGGGAGCTATCCCAAACGTAACCACATCCCAGAGCTTCGCCCACCAGATGCCATTAGCATTCCCTTCTCCCAAGATGTGAAAGTCCAAATGTTTTTAGACCTTGCAAACTGTACAATGAGGAGACAGCCGCTCCTAGCTGAGAAGACTGCCATGTGATAATGCAAGTGAATTTTAATTATGGCAAAATTATTGCTTATAAAATGATAATCTATACCTCAAGGTTTTTGTCCCCTCAAAGCGTTTTCCAATGACCTTAAATTTTTTAGACTTATTTTATTTTTTATTGCAAAGTTATATAAACAGAGAGGAGAAGAGATAGAGAGGAAGACCTTCCAAGCAATGATTCACCCCCCAAATGAGCGCAACAGCTAGTGCTGTGCTGATCCAAAGCCAGGAACCAGCAACTTCTGGATTTCCTACGCAGGTGCAGGGTCCCAAAGCTTTGGGCCATCCTCAACTGCTTTCCCAGGCCACAAGCAGGGAACTGGATGGGAAGCAGGACTGCCAGGATTAGAACCGGTGCCCATATGGGATCCTGGTGTGTTCAAAGAGAGGACTTTACCCTCTAGGCCACGGCTCAGGGCCCATGCTTTTAGTATTTAAAATGTTTGAAGAACTTGTCTATAAATCTTACCTTAATAATGACAATTTAAAGCATGAGGAAAATTAGGCTCATTGTTTTAAAAATCATCCATCATCATTCCCTGTGTTGATTGTTGATCATACAAACTAAATTTACGGTTTTAGAAGACTGATGGATAGATAGATGGACATAAAGAGGAAGAGAGAGGAGAAGATGTGAACAGAGGAAGGAAAAATGAGAAAGGGAGGGAAGAGGAGAAAAACTGAGAAAAAAAAATCTGTCTTCAGGAAATAGAGTATGCCAACCCCTAATGAATGGAAATGAAAAGGCCACAGACCCTGGATTGCCAAAAATGGGTTCCAGTGAGGCTTGTGGACCGTTGCTGCCATAAATCTTGAAGCTCTCAAGCTAGCTGCTTCGAAGGGCAACACTCCTTGGAGGTAACAATTGCTGTTCTGTTTCCTGAGGTATCCAACACATTGTTTCATATTCACGCCTGGTATGACGTCCAGCTTTTTGGCAGTTCAAAATACTAAGCCACAGGAATGGCCTTCAGTGGCAAACAGAGGTAGTGACTGTCCTCTTTTACCGTTTAGCAAAAGTCAAAGAGAAAAGATGAGATGAAGAGCCGAGAGTGAGTTTTAATGTCATTCGCTGCCCACGCTTGCAGACTCCTACAATGCTCTGCCCTTTGACTCTCTTTTTGGTTGGGTGTATATAACTGGGACAGCATACTCTACTTCTAACCACAGAATTTTACTGAGGGTAAATGTGCTCCATTTATACTCTCAGCTTCTTCAAGGAGCTGGGACAGCCTCCCTGTTTCTCTTCCTTTCCCATCTCTCACAGTTGTGCTGCTTGCCTCCATATTGTTTTTCAGCATTTCCATCCCATCACGGTAGAGTTTGGAAATCCTTCATCGATGCATGGTGCAGCCTGTAGAGCCCATGGATTATTGCATAGAAACAGGAAAGAGAATATGACTCAGTGACATGGGGCAGGACTAACTGTGGTGGTAGAATTCTGATGATAAAAGTTAGACAGCTATTGGTGCAAATTGCTTGTAGTCTTTAAATGAAGATAATTATGAAATTGTGATTATTTCCAGAAGCTATGCTTTTCCCCCCCCTGGTTTGGATTGGCTTTGTTCATGGAATCATATTTTTAAAAATTGTAACAAATTTTGTTTTCTATTGTATCTGTGTATACCTTGAGTTTTGGCAAATATTCTGACAGTAAGGGTTTACCTACTAGCCATGTTGTCCAAAAATCCCACCCCAAATTTTATTTTCTCAAAAGCTCAACTATCTGTTACTTCAGACTTCCAGTTTGACTCCTGTCGGATCTTCGAAGTGTGCTAGAAGAGATAGAAAAGTTAGGAGGGGCCTCCTTCTTGCAAAAGCCTTTCACCTTGGTTCATTGACCTCAGGGGTCTGAAAGTATCAAAGAGAAGCCACGAGGCTTTATGAAGCCAGAACTTCTACTGCACTCTCCCCAAAGGTTGAAAAAGAGATCCCATCTATGGACACGGAAGCAATGCATCTTTTGTGCCCTAATGTATTCTGCTTCCAAGGGCTATACTGTGAAGTCTCATTAACCTAGTGAAGTGCTATGTGAATTTTCCTGGGTAAGAAGAGAGTCATCCTCTAGCTCATGCCAAAAAAATTAAGGTGTATTGGTTGATACATGAAATGGGTACAAAGATAGAACAAATATTGCATTTGTTTCATAAGTGCCACCAGATTATTTTTGAGAACGTATCAACTTAACGGATGGAAGCAATTTGTACTCTTGTCTTTCATCATGTTTCAAAATATTTCCTGTAAATTTTCCTGAGATAAATGAGCTTTATATGTATATAAATTTTTATCATCATTCTATGATACAGTTCCATTGGCCTTGTGGTTTCCCCTGCTCCCTTCCCAAGTTGCCTCCCCCCCCCAGAATTCCCTCATATTATTAATATAGCATAACTCTTCATAAACAGTCACATGTTCCTCATTGCAGGCATGGACAATGGCAGAGTCCAGCATCCTATTGTCAAGATATCCAATAGTTTCATTAGTAGTCCATCTTTGAACTGGAAGTAGAGATGCACACTGCACTGCATCTTCACATCTGGACATGGAACTCTCCATTACACAGCCACCACACATCCCTCTTAAATGAAAAGCCACAATGCAAAATCAACAACCATAAGAAAAATAGAAACTTACAACAGCATGAATTTCTCAAGAGGTTTTGATAGTTCAACAGTCCTGAATTGCTGGCGATCCTGCCCCTCCAATCCAATCCTGATGAAATCTCTCCCAAATCCACTGGCTGCTATAGTCCACGTTAGTGTCTGCCCAGATCTTCACTGCCAATGATTGGCTGGAGGAGTTGATCAATCATAGTGACTCACAAATCTGGAAGAGATAGTTCAAGTCTTCCAGATATCTTTCTATCTATTTATCTTTCTCTCTGGTACTTTCTTGTTTTTTTATATAAATTTTACAAATGAAAAAACAAAAAGAGACCCAGTGAAATTGACAATTGCTCCCTACACTCCTGCTAGACTCAAGCCCACATCTGCTTCAGAATGCTTCCCACCCCATTATTATCCTTTGAATTTTCTTCAAATTAATTTGATTAAAGAGTCCCTTAATTCTTTTCTAGATAATGTTAGGAAAATAACCAGAGAGCACCTGTGTCATGAGAGGACGTGTTACGTTGGACAGTAAGATGGTTGAAGTGTGCAATTTTGATGCATTAGGGCCAATTAACTAAAGAGAACTCATGTAGCCAGGGAGCAGCCTAGATACAATCAGTACCCAGGTGATCAGTAAGGTGGGAACAGTAGGAAAGAGAGGAGGAGAAGCCAGCAGGAGATGGAAAGAATATCAGAGATAAACTCATCTGCTTTGCAGTAGCGTTTGAAGCTGGGAGAGGGAAAACCACTTTAGGCTGCTAAAAATTACTTGACATGCTGTCTTGGCAGCCCTGCTCTGGTTCACAGTGCCTGCCCTGTGTATCTGCTGCTCCCATCGGAGTGCTAGCCTGGCTTGGCCATTGCTGTGTATGAACATTTTAGTGTCCATATGCCTAGGAGGCTCATCAGCCACAATTTCCTCATCCTAAGCTCCAGCCAAGTGCAGCAGATGCTATTGTTACCTCCTCTATTGAATCAAGTAAGAAACAGAGAGAGAAAGAAATTTGTCAATACTGTTTTGCTGCTGGAACCAAAATAAAGCCTGTGTGTGGTATATTGTCCAACAGTAAACCATGTGCCAGATATCTATTTTGTATAACACAGTTCCATAAGACAAGAATCTGCTCCTGTATTTCCTAACATAATGTAAATGACCTCCTTCATTCGCTTGTAGATGTGTTACAATTAGAGCCATTCATCCTTCTCAGTTTAAGATTTGTTTCTGGTGCTTGCAAATCCTTTGCTTCTGACCGTGCCATCTGCTAGTATTACTTCTGTTTCTTTCACACACTCACTGTGTTTGTTATGTGCCTAAATCTTGCTGTGCAAAACCCTGAAGTCTTTCATGTAAATAAACAAATGTTTAGCAAGTATTTTTTTAAACCTGATGCCTAGCATTAATAAGGTACATTTGCCTTTTCTAAAGTGAGTAGAGCTGCTGGGAGATGTTGTTGCGGAAATGAATAAAATCCCACCAAAACTGAGAAGAGAATCCTTTTTGATATAAATCCTAAGTGCTTAAGCAGTCTCTGTGCTGAAGACAAACTGAGTGATGCTAAACTAAGCACGTGAAAAGGCTTTTCTGAGACCCAGCATACCCTGGGCAAGGTGGAGTCACTAGACCCCACTCACTCAAGTTTTGTCAGATCTGCTTGTGTCTAAGTGTGACATGAATTAAACACTAAGTGTCACCGCATTCTGTTTTTCCTCTCTGCTATCTTCTTATCAGCCTGATTATGTGCAATGTGAATTTCCCATAGAGGGTTAGACAGGAGGGACAGAATCACAAGTATAACTCAAAATACTGATTCTGTTGTTAATCTGTGACATAGACAGAGCTAAGACAGTGGAGGGAAAAATCTAATTTCATTTGGAACTGATTCCTGATTTTGGTTTTTATTGTTGCTTTTCCTCTTTGATCAGTAACTATCTCCAGATTCGTATTTAAGAGATTATAATTGCTGTGTTATTTCCATGCTGGGTTTTTTTCCACCTCACTATGGTAGTTTCTAGCCGTAAAGAGGAGTTAAGAGGGCAGAGTCTTCGTCTTCACTTAAGGCAAACCTTACATTGAAACTGGATTTAATTTTCTCTGAGTAGATGCTGGAAACTAGTATGATGTGTTTTAAATGGTACAGCAAAGCCCAGACTGAATACTATTAACATTCATTTATACAGGGGATAAATATGCATAACATGCCATTACCATTAATCACAATGGCAGACCAGTAAACTTTATCAAGGCGGTATTACAGGTGATTTCCAAATATCTGCTACTTCATACGTGTCATAAAATTCTGACAAAGATGTAGCCTTTCCTAAAGCAGTTCATATTTAGTAGGTGATTTGAAAGCATGACGTGATCGGTGAAGTTACTGGCTTGCAAGGCCTTCATTTGTAGTTTGTTTCATTGAAAACCCGTCTGAGTTTCATAACCTCACCATGTGTTTGGCTTCCAGGAAGAAAAATGAGTGTTGCATATGTAGAAAAAAAAAAAAAAGAGGGATGCTGGACTGCTGGACTACTCTAAAATTATGTGATCTGGTACAAATCATTCACCTCAGTTTCTGTTTTTCTAAGAAGGTAGTTATCTTCCCAATGATGCAAAACAGGGGGGATAAAATTTAGTAGATTACATGGTTGCTTACTTTAATTATACTGATATGTGGAATTTTGGTTTTACAGAAGCCATAATAAAAAAATTTCCTCTATATAAACAAACTGAATCCAAACTTGGGTTCACAAGTCTTTGGTCATGCTACATATATTCAAAAGCTCCCTTTGTCAAACTTAACCAAACTCTAGTTCTAACCAATTAGACAAAGTGTCTTGCTCAGTCTAAACTCAAGACCACTATGTACATTGAATAAACCATAATTCGTCATCTCATAAACAACAAAAATCCCTTATAACTGTGTTAACGTTTCTTTCCTCTTTTAACTGTCTGAAAATGATTGACCTACTTTGAGACTGCTTTCTCTTATATTCTGCATCCTGAAATTCACTTATGTTGCCTTAATTAAATTCAGATTTACAAGTTTCTTCAATGCAATAGTATAGCTGCAATATTAGCAAAAGACTTCTAAGTTTCGTAGGAAGTTGCCAGTGTAGTCTTTTACAAGAGATAGCGATGGGTGCATTTGTGGTTGTGACTATATTTGCAGTGATCTTAGGAATCAGCACATTTTTAAAAGTATGAGATAATTCTGAATGCAAGTAGTTTTTGGAGTGAATCTGTGGCTGAGGAGGGGAGTCCTTAGATTTTGCATTGAACTCTCTGCCTCACCTTACTGTTCGACTATGATGCAAGAAACTTGATCTAACCCTAGCTTTTGGGAGGAGGTCAGAAGCCCTGAATGAGATCCTCATCATTGCTTCTTCTCGGTCAAGACACTGTGTTTATAAAGAGTATTATCTTAATAGAGAGGATGAGACTTTGCTTTCTAAATTTGTTTAGTTTGGACATTTTCAAAAAGAACCAAGGTAGAGAGTCAGGATAATGAATCCCCAGCATGCATCACCTAGCTCCAATTATCAACATTTCAGGCAATGTTTGTTAAATGGCAATTTGTTTTCTATTTTTTAAAGAAACTCATTACATAACTGCCATTCAATATTTGAGATTTTAAGTCCAGGAGGCCTTATCTCGGCTACATGTTTGATTCCCATGGGCATATTTGATGTAAAGGCCACTCATTACCGGTTCCTAGCCCCAGGTTGAGTGCTCCTGGACTGTATTTTTATGCGTCTGTAATCTGTTATTTGCACTGATTTTCTGTGTCTGAAATTTTAGGACATCAGGTTTTAAAATAATTTCCAAGTGTTGAAACCACTTCCATCTCTGGAAAGCTTGCACCCAGAAATGTCCTCGTTGACATTTGCCTTGCAGACAGATTCTTTTTTAAAATTGACTCTTTTATTTTTAAATTAAATGTTAATTTTTTAGGCTCAGTTCATTATAGACTCCATCACACCCTGCTATTTAACATCCTGTGCGTCACACTCTCCAGCTCAATCTTCCTTCTTTTAATTTGTGAGAGTACAGTTAGATAAGAAATGTTTTTGCTACCTTTTTTAGGAAAAAGGGAAAAAATAATTTCTTAAATCCAAGTTTTGCAAACCTAAAAATCTGCCATTCACCACACAGTGACTGGCCTACCTGATGTGACAAATTATTTTCATGTTCATATTGAGTTCTTACAGCACTGTTAGAATTCTGTAAAAACAGAATAATGGCTTGAACTTTTAAAAACTTATTTATTTCTATTGGAAAAGTAGATCAGATTTACAGAGTGAAGTATAGACAGACAGAAAGATCCTCCATCCACTGGTTCACCCCAAGTAGCCGTAATAGCCCGAGATAAGCAGATATGAAACCAAGAACCAGGAGCTTCTTCTGGGTCTCCCACACAGATGTAGGGCCCCAAGACTTTAGGCCTTCCTCCATTGCTTTCTCAGGTCACAAACAGGAAACTGGAAGGGAAGTAGAGCAGATGGGACACAAAACAGCATCCATGTGGGATTCCAGCACTTACAAAGTAAGGATTAACCATTGAGACATTGCACCAGGCCCAACAATTTGAATTTACAAAGGCTCACTATTTGGAACACCTCATCAATGTATTTATACACTGATAGATGTTTGGATATAAAGGATAGTTCTGTAGTGAAACAGATATGAGAAAAGTATATTAAACTGCTTTTTCCAATAATAGAACTCATCAACCTAATAGAATACCAGTGTCCACTGTGAAGCTTCAAGAGGGAATTTTGACACCATATTTAAACACAGAACTGTCTTTCTTCTCCTTGAAATGTCTTTAAGACGTATGAAGGAATATTTCCTGTAGGCTGAGTGGTTTGACTCATGGTGATAAAACAAAATCATGAACCATTAAGTATAATTGGCAAATCAGTCAGCAACAATCACCTAAACATGAATGTTAATATAGTCAGTATTTCTTCAGAGTAAACTACACAGAAGTCTAATCTCTATCTTATGGAGATGAAACTGAACGGCATTTCCCTCAAAGAGTTATAATGTCATTGGATGAGTTGGCCAGGAACAATGCAGGCCATTCAGGAAAATGTCCTTTAGTTAACACCGGGTCAAAGAACACTCAGAAGTATTTTTTTAAAGATTTATTTTTATTGTTTTTTTATTGGAAAGGCAGATATACAGAGAGGAGAACAGAGAGGAAGATCTTCCGTCCCATGATTCACTCCCCAAGTGAGCGCAACTGGCCGATACTATGCCAATCCGAAGCCAGGAGCCTCTTCTGGGTCTCCCACGCGGGTGCAGGTTCCCAAAGCTTTGGGCCGTCTTCGACTGCTTTCCCAGGCCACAGGCAGGGAGCTGGAAGGGAAGCGGGGCTGCCAGGATTAGAACCGGCGCCCATATGGGATCCCGGGTGTGCAAGGCGAGGACCTTTAACCACTTGCGCCACTGCGCCGGGCCCCACTCAGAAGTATTGTATATAGACATAACATTAGCTTGAAATATATAAGTGTATGTTAGACTGATCAGATTTTAGAAAATGTAAAATAAGGACTCTTTCCTAAATATCTCTTTTGAGATAGCAAATTTAGAGTGTAGGAAGCAGTGGAGCGACAATCTTTGAAGTAATCAAAGTTTAGAATCCTTCCTGATTACTATAAATACATTTTCTATTTATTTATACTTATCTCATTCTTATTTCTCTTGTACTTTTAGCAGTGGCAGGAAAAGGGGATAAAAAATTATTTTCATTGTCTTTCCAAGGCAATTATTTTAGTTTTTGATGGAAACTAGTCTTATTTTCTAGTTATAACGCATCAATGTGTGGCATACGTAATGGAACTATTTAACTAAAGTAACTGATCATTTTTGGAGTAAACATGGAGCACCAACCACAAAGTGACAAATACATCCTAGAAAGAGTAGCCTCCTATTCTTGAGCTGACCTGCTGCAGTGCGGGGTGACAAGGGCTTGTGGGGGGAAAAGTGTGGGCTCTTGTAACGTCGGTTCAGTGGGTGTCAGTTACAAACATGTAGATTACCCTTTACATAGGGAAAAGGAAAAATGTTGCAACAAAGAGCGAGTGCTGCCTGAAATAATGGAAATGGAATCTTTTTTTTTCTTTCTTTCTTTTTTTATTGATTACCTTGCATTATGTGATACAGTTTTATAGGCACTGGGATTCTCCCCTCCCCTCCCCAAAACCCAACCCCTCCCCCCGTGGTGGATTCTTCCATCTTGTTGCATTACCACAGTTCAAATTCAGTTGAGATTCTTTCCTTGCAAGCATTTACAAAGCATAGAGTCCAGCATCTTATTGTCCAGATAAGTCGACAGTTTCTTGGGGAGACCGTCTCTGGTCTGAAGGTAGAGCCGACAGAGTATCATCCCAATCAATTAAAAGCCCCGACATTATATCAGTAACAATTTATAACGTAATGGAATTAGTTGACATGGTATTGTGTAACCAGCATGTTAAAAGACAGAGAGAGAGAGAGAGAGAGAGAGAGAGAAGAGTGCAAGTTCTGAACCACATCCTATGACTTCTACATTGACGTTACAATTATTAGTTTATATACAACTGGGTTCTATACACCTTAAAACAACTATAGATTACTATTCAGCTGTCTCATGTCTATTTTAATTTTAGTATTTAGCAGTTTATAGCGTTGAAGCATGATTTTGCAGAACCTGGCTGTTTTTTGGGTAGTCTAACTCTAGTTAGTTTGTTTTGAGGGGTTTCTGGAGCAATCCTGATGGTCATTACGAGAGAGGGTGGGGACCCAAAGTCGGAACCAGGCAAGAACCAGGGAAAGCTCCTCTCCCTAGTCCTGAAGGAAGTTTACTGTTTTGTTTCTGCGGACCGCTCAGTGCTCCTGGTTGTCATTTTGATGACCTTGGATCCTGCAAGGCAGGGTATGGGCTTCTTCCATCATGTGGGAGATCCAAATGGAGGTGGGTGACCTCAGAGTTCTCGGCCTCCGAAGGCACTCCAGTTCCCCGTGGTCTTCTTGGCAGTTGGGATGTAGTCCTCAGAGCTCGTACTGATAGTCCTTGGTGAGGATCTAGGAGTTTTCAGGGTTGGGATACAAGCCTCCTCCTGTCTGCCTGCTCAACTCTGGGGTCCCCTCTTGCTCTGTTCATATGACCTCCTGTTAAGAGGTTGTTGGGATTGCTCCTGATTCCCCCCATATGCCTTTGTAGTTTTGCTATTGTCTAATGCTGATTTGAGTCTGTTGTCTATGAGTTACCAGTTATGATCCTGATAGGTTATACTTCCCATATTCCTCACACCTTCTCGGGTGATGTAAGATTTCTCTCCTCTCCCTCCCTGGAAATGGAATCTTAACACGAGCACAGCGGCCCTCAAGTGGAGAGATTTTAGTTTGAGTCTGAACAATTCTCCTTTCCCCACTCTTCCATCAATAAAAAGGTTACATAATGGCAACATGAGTGATCATGAAACTTCAACATGTCAGGGACACCTGGAGGCCCTGCCAAGTAATGGATTGTAAGGACTCGAGTGGGTCCCTAGAAACTGCATTTTAACGAACTCACAGGTGATGCTGCTGGTTATGGGACCACACTTTGGGAACTAACAAATTACATCATCTAGCCCTAAAATTTGGTTCAGTTGTATAATATGGGTTTTTGTTGCTGTTTTTGTTGTTTTGTTTTGTTCCTGAGAAGAAAGCAATCAAGAAATAAAATAGTATATTGATTTCATAAAATTAATTAGCATCTCTTTAGTGAAAACTCAACAAGAATTGAAGACATTCATTTCTCTTCTGCCATTAGACCAATTAAATTAGAATCTTCAGTGTTTGGTTTTCAATTGTTAGGGAAAGAAGAATAAGGAAATTAACAGTTTTCAGGGATGTATTATTACAAAGTCATTTTTCAGTAGTCCCCTTGAAGCAATCATAAGAAATCTCTACACTTTACAGATGAGGGAGCAGATCAGAGAGAAGTAAGCTTGCAGGAGGTTAAGCTACATTTGGAATTTCTGAAGGTCATGTGCCTTCCATTTACCAATTGACTGTCACCAAATGGGCATATCCTGTCAAAGACCATTTACTCTGTCATGATGTGTGTGTGTAAACTAAATAATAGCTTCTGTCAGCTCAGTACCTTAATTATTTTTAAACTACTTTAAGCAGTATTAAGTGAGCATTCAAGACAAAACCATGGGTTTTATTTATTTTTAAAATATGGCAAGCTTTCCATGGGCAAAATTTGGATTTCCGGTGCTAGTGTTTGGTGCAGCAGTTCGAGCACTGCTTGTGATGCCGGCAGCACAGATCAGTTTCCCTGATTATGGTCCCAGCAACTCCGCTTTTGGGCCAGCTGCCTGCCCTTGGACATCTTGGATGAGAGCAGATGATGCCACCCACCTGGGAGCCCCAGCCTCAGTTTCGCATTCCTGGGTTTAGCTTGATCCTGCTTGGATATTGTGGGGATCCATGAAAAAGAGACACAGTAAATATGTAATAGCTTAGTGAACCTGCAGTGGAGTTCCAATACTAGGAGACAAGTATCGAAGAATTATAAAGCACAGAAATATCCATGTATTATTGTTTTTAAAAAGTAGAAAGAAGATAATAGCATTTTTCTTACCTGCCTAATGAAATAGTATCCATTGTTCCTTGTGAAGGAAAGACCTTAAACTGTTGACCAGATTTGGTGGGTAGCAAGTCCCTTAGGATACTTTACGTTCATTATATCAGGTTTTGCAAATGTTGAGTCATGGGCTTGCATTCTAAATTGCATTATGTCTGATGGTAGTAGAACTGTATGCTGCATCTCTGAGAATTATCGGGATAATAGGCATCCCATTAGCTTCCTCCCTATGTGAGGTAGATTAAATCCACACAGAAGAGCATTTCATGCCTCCTAGGAAGGGAAGCACCATGTAGTGTCCCTGGTGTTAGGAAAAAAGTTCATTTTCTTTGAATGGGTTCCTTCCGAAGGAGCAGTTGCTCATGCCTGATCACCACATTCTTTCCATTGCTACAACAAATGGAGAGCAAATAAAAGGAGCTGTTTTCCGTCTCCGATGTGGTATATTGCTGCTTCTATGGTCTCCAGTGAATCCAGCCATCGGTTTACCCCTCTTCAGGGGGTTCCAGTCCACTAAGGAAGGCAGCCTGCGGTCCCCAAATTGGCCCACTCTCCATGAACAAGGCTTTGTAGGCATTTGCAAGAATGAACATTGCCAGCTGTTTGCCACATCTCAAGGGGAGCTACTAAAATGAGACATTGTTGTGAAAAGAGTCTTCCAGAGGCTTTTACTTAAAAAAAAAAAAAAAAAACTGCGTTCCTTTCCAGTAGAGTTGGGGAAGGCAGCTCAAGCACAGCTGCAATTTAGAGAACAAGGAGAGAATTTTTTGGATCTCTAGAAACTCTTGACCTCCAGGTGATTACCTGCAACAGAGTGATCCCATGTCATGCTGGGTTCCTCTGGGCTTGGGCCTATTGTGCAAGTTGTCTTAGGTTCTTCATAGAACACAGTTTAGGTGAAATGGTTAAACTTTATTTAATCCATTGACAGATTAAATGTCCTTCCTATTACTCAAATATCACATGTTACAGGTTTCTTTAATGAAAGGGAAATTTTTCATGTGCTGGCATTCGTTATCTGTTTATTTCAGTGTTTGTGAATATTTATGCATAATTATATTTAGTGCTGTAAACTATAAATGCTGCAATTTCATTGGATCTGTGTTGCAGTGACACACATTATTCGATCAGAACTATCAATGAATCATTTTTTGCACACATATTCAGTTAATGGGTGATTTTTTTCCTGCCTGTGTTTATATGCAGTGCATTCTGTAAGGGAAGGAAATCAGCCGTCATGCAGCTGACTCTGGTGAAAGAGCAGTTAGGTCCCATCAGAACAAACAGCTGTCAATAATAAGTTCTGAATTAAGATTACTACCAAAAAATTGCAATCTGGGCATCTGTAGGAAAAGTGAAAATATTTTAATAACCTGAGAAGTGAGATCTGGACGTGAGTTCATTTAATTTTCCCAGCTGTACCTGCAGTGTATTTTCAAATGTTCGGGTTTAAAAAAAATGAAATTCATTGCATAAACATAAACTTGATGGCATTAAAAAAAAGCTTGGCTGCCTTTGAACAGTGTGTATTTTGATTTCAGGTAATCAGCATGAAAATTTTCTATTTCAACATTTTACTGTGCCCCCTGGTCATAAAATGTAGCTTCACAATAGTTTTGTTATCTTTGTTTTTTGTCTTTCCAATCAGGGTTCTGTTGCTGTGGCTTTTTTCTGTATTTGGAAAAATACTTTTGGATCTTATTACACGGTATCTGATTTGCTCACATCTGGGGCTGTTTCTTGCGAAGAAAACATGCAAGGTGGACTTCTGGCTTTGTAGTTTTCGTACAAGATGATTCCATATATTAAAGTTATTGGAGATAGAGTATTCAGTCTTTAGGGGGAAAAAAGCAAACTTTACATTTCTTAAAACAGCCTTTGCAGTCTTCTTTTTTCCATTAAACTGTTAACTTCACTAAGAATAAAACTTGTATATGTATGAAAGCTTAAAATTTTCTTAAAAATTATGCCCATCGCTGTGAGTATAAATGAGGTATGGATATGTGCTCCCATTTTTTTGAAAACCAATTGGGGAAAAAAGGTCTCTGAAACCTTGTTACCTAAATGTGGCCCATGGATCAGTGAGAGAAGTGGCATTTAGTGCCTTTAAAAAATGCGTAATGTTGCCCCCTCCTCAGAACACTGAATCATAACCCTGGATGAAAGACCAAGAAACCATGTTTGAGTAGTGCTTGGGAATATGTGTAGGCCCCTTCAACATTTAATGTGTAAATATTTGACAGTGCGTTGGGTGGTGCCTGAAGCGTAGCAGAGGAATCTTTTGTTCTATATTTCACAATGATGGTGGTTGCCATCTTCTGCTATCACGCAGTATGAGAGGCAAGCCATATCTTCTCCTATCGTCAGTTATGACCTGTAGAGGATTCAGATACAGTTATTATTTCTTTATTTATTTTTATCAGCACCTCAAATGTGTGCCACAATTACTGAAAGTCACCATAGACCAAAACATTCTAACAGAGATGGTGTGGCAAGCATTGGGTTTAGGAGGAAGGCTCCTGCTAGGAAGCACACAATAACCCGTATTCCAGTGGCTTTGCTGACTACAGTTTCTAATTCCAACTTCCTACAAATCACACCCTACAAGAAAGCAGAGATGACTCAAGTAACTGGGTTCCTTCCATTCGCATGGGAGACCCAGATTGATTTCCCAGTTCTGACTTTTCCCACCTCGTTCACTGCCTAGCATCCCTCTGCCTTCCTCTGGCCTCACCTGATGCATGGACCGATGTGGCTGGCCTGTGTTGCACTATGAACCTCCAAACTATAAGCTGAAATAAACTTTATTCCTCCCTAAGTAGTTCTTGTAGAATAGATTGGTGAGAAAAATGACAACCTGACTGCTACAAACACTGACCTAAGTCTTGGTTCCCTTGAAATAGCCACATGATTTTGGTCACATTTCTAACACAGCTGGGATCTACGTTTCCTTCATCACAAATATGAATCGAAATGGACAAAGGGATAGTTGAGGTGATATGAACAAGATTAAACATAGGGGTTTAAGAAAGCAATTAAACAGTTGGACCAAGTATTGGTAAGATAATAAGTAAACTGGTTGTGAGACTAAAATCTTCATACTTTAAAAAAAAGGGGGGAGACTATCAATTTATAACTGTTGAATTAGAGTCCATAGAACAATTGGACTGTTTTTACCTAAATGAAGATAACAGCATTTTCACAAACCAAGAACAGAAATAAACCATTCTAATCTCGCCTTTGTAGGAAAACATTGATATTGTTTGCAGTATGATCAAAATAAACTTACTAGAGTTTGAATGTTTTCAGGTACTAGTTTCCAATGGTTCTTCTGTTGGACTCTAAGACAGCAGCCTAGCACTTAGGTTCCTCAGGGAGAGCCTGCTATGTGAACTGAGTGGATCATGGCACATTGTAGTCTGTGGTGATGTTGCCCTTCAGCTTGAACAGTACTGAATGGCCATACTTGGCCAGTGTCGTAGATTATTGTGTCCTCTTTCAAAACGTGAATAATTTTGTTTCATTATACATAGAATATTGACTCAACTGCTAGAACCTTTGACCAGGAATCTGTATAAATGTTTGTCGCCTGCAGGTCCATATTTTGCACACCATTGATGTCTATTAAGGTTCAAGTCAGGGCTGACTATCAGAGACAACTGAGTGTTTCATCCTTCGATGCCCTCCCCTGTACGATGAGGCCTGTTATGCCATATCCACATGTTCTTTATACACACATACTACATTTGTAATTTATCATGAACATTCCTTTTATGAATAATAGGGAATGCTTTTGACAGATAATGCTGGGATGGGGCCAAGATCTTGCCAAAATCTTTGGAGGATTTCTGTTTGAATCTACATATTTATAAAAAAGAGATTAGGATCGTGTGTATTTTAATTTTTATAGGCTTATTCCTTTTAATAAATGCCCTTCACTCAACATAGAAAAATAAAAATAGCACTCAGAGATACCACGCTTCTAGCTGAACTACAATATCCAATCAAATTATGAACTGATGCATGTACAAAATGTCCACCATGACCTATCTTTTCATTTCTGCACCCGACTATATGATCTGTGAAGCTTCTGCTTTCTGTTGTCTTTCTTTCTTTGCCAGACCATTGAAGTCTCAGTGAAGGGTTGGCATTAAAACTCCTCCAAATTAATCAGAAAAATCAACTTTTAAGTACATTCTAGGATGCTTTTATCACAAAATATCCCCCTTATGGCTCCTAATTTTTTTTTTCTTTTTGCACATTACTACTGTGTCGCATCACGGGACATTAAGCATATTTCAACTCGTGGGACTAATTCAATCACGTTTTTAGACATTGAAAACAAATGTTGTAACTGGATGAATGATAATATTGAAGTAATAACAATTTCCTAGTAGGCGTACTTAGTTAATGGATTGCATAGTCTTTCAGTGTGTAAACACTGCACTGCCTATCACTCACTGGCAATTTTTTAAGGCTGCAGTTTAAAAATAATTTGATTTGCTACAGAAGTCGCAGCAATTAGAGCTCAGTTGTGTTCCGATTCTCATTAGTAGAATCACTGTCTTCATTTGATGATATATTTAAAAAGTTGATTTTTCTTTGAAGATAACAGGACCAGCTTACTGCTAGACTTGATTTAAAAGCATGGTCCTCTTCCCTTTTTGCTGGAATCTTCTGTAACATAATAAATTGTATTGAATTCAGTGCCGGTCTCAGCCTGAAGCACAGTAAGGTTGCTCACTCCTTTTATTTTATAAGATATTTAGAAAAATCTGTCTCCATGCTTGGCAACTACTCCAACAGAAACCAGATAAAAATAAGGATAGTTTATCAGTTTTGCTGTTCTTATGTTTCAGGTTGAAGGCTGTTGAAATGATGAAAAACAAACAGTACTAAATAGGGTTTCATCATTATCACTGCTACAGGGAGCTGAGTTTCTCAGGATCAAAGAGAAATGCATTTGCTTTTAGAACCACAATCCTTCATTTTGAGAGGTACACTGCACTTAGATAGTGATGGGTAAAGAAGAAAAAAGAGAGAATTCCAGGAGGAAGTAAAATATGTTCAGCTACAGGGACTTAGAAATTTGAACAAAAGTAGGCTGGCTTACTTGTAAAAACCTCTGAATTCTCAATTTTCGATTTGTGAAGAAGAACAGTTGTGCCTGAGATTTATTAACGGTGAGTAACTGGAGTGAAGCTTAAGCACAGTGGGTGTCTCCAGGCTTCTGATGGTAAGAACTTTCTTGATGTGACCCTTTGCTCGGCACTTTGGAGCACATTTCCTGAATGTGTCGTTGATCCAAAAGAGGGCTTAATATATATATATATTTAAAATTTTATTATTGATTTTTGCTTGGAAAATTGACCTAGTGAATGATGAAACACAGTCATCGCAAGCAAGTCGCTCTTTCCCTCAAGCAGTTACCAGCTGGCATAACCAGGAATCAAAAACAATATCCTATTGATTGTTTATGTGAAAGTCATAGTGTCAGAGAAAGAAATCGAGAGAAGAAACATTGAGAGAAAGAGCTTCCGATCAGATCACAAATTCACTCCTTAATTGGCCACAACAGTCAGGCAGATGCCAGGATCCGGGAACTCCATCTGGGCCTCCCACATAGGTGAGCAAGACCCAACCGCTTGGCACATTAGCAGGAAGTTGGATCACAAGTGAACTATCTGGGACTTGCACTAGTACACTGATACAGTACTTGATTGTTGAACGATAGTGGCTTAATATACCTTGCCACAACACCAGCCCCAAAAAGGAAGACTCCCTTTCAAAGAACACATCCCAGGAGGTCAGTATTGAAGAATTGTTACGTTCAACAGGTAGAAATGCTGAAAAGAAGTAAATGTGAAAGTTGGGGTTTGTAGTTGGTTAGCTGTTCATGTGGTTATTTGATATCTAAATGAGGCATTAATGTGGTCTCCAGGAGCCAGGGATTCTGTCTAGCTTTACTGCATGTTACACAGCATATGTCACAGACAATCAGTAATTATTTGTGGGATAAGAATCCAGAGACCAATGAAATGTGCACCAAAGGGCAAAAATTGAGAAATTTCTCATCTGTGCATGAATTTGGAAAATGGAGAACTTAGGAGAAGATGGAGAATTGATGCTGTAGCACATCAGTAGGTAGCATTTTCATCAGATGAGTGTAAATTGTAATGTAAAACAACTCAGAAGCAATGTGTTTTGAATGCAATCTTTCTTTTCATAGTTTTATTTAAGTAATAATCTTGAAAATTTCACACTTGATTTTTTCCAGCTCCAGCGTATCACTGATGTATAGTAGCATATAACTGTAGAAGCTGAGTAGCATAGAAATTTGTAATTTATTGTTAGTGCAGAGCAAGAGGCAAACATAGTCCATGGTGATTCTTCATCTTTAGACCTGAATGTCAAGAGAGAGGGAGCAAGCCTGGGAGGAGGTGATGTGAGAGCAGGAGGTGCTGATTAAGCTTTAAGTCTGTTTATTTTTGAGAAACTTGGAAGGTTGCTTGAAATATAGGTATCTGCTGATAGCCAGTGAAGGGGCCATCGTTTTAGCAATCATTTCTTTGAAGACTATTACTGAAGCATGAAGGGTAATGAGAGAAGGAAGGATACAACTTTGGAGACATTATCCGCACTTTAAGGGCTGGCAGAGGTATATAAATCAAAGAAAGAGACGCAGATGGAACAGTTCAGAAAAGTAAGTGGAGAAACAGCAGGGGATTAAATCAGAGGGAGGGGGCATATGGATAGACTCTGTGTGTGTGTGTGTGTGTGTGTGTGTGTGTGTGTGTGTGTGTGTGTGTGTGTGTTATAGAGGAGTGGGCTAAGACAAAAACATACTTGGCCATTGTGCTTGATTCAAGTGGCAGGAAAGCAATGGTTGAGCAATAGGGGTCCCACATGAAAAGTGCTAGGTTTCAGTTTCTCAGAATCTGTTTCTCTGTCCCTGTTCTGTCTCCTACCGTGAACTGAGTGAGTGTAGGGCAGTTTCCAAATGTTAAGTCAGAGATGAGACAAGCAAATGAGCTTTTACTGAACTCTGCCTCCTCCATGCTTAGCTCTGTGAGAAGGCTTTGGCCTGCCATCTCATTTGCCATTGCAGTGTAGGTGAAAGCAGAAAGTTTGTCAGATGTAAGGGAGGAAATGGAAAGAAATTTGGAGGGATGAAAATAGCCTTTAAAAGCTAAATCTCAAATGATCCTGTAGTGATTTTCTTCTAAGTCTCCCAGCATTGCATTGCCTGTTCCCTTTTGTCGAGTTTAGAACAAATATAGGATCCCCTTTGCTGATTGCTGAAGAATCTGCTTCCGAAGTAAGCCTACCGTACCTGCATGGACTGGTCATTTACACTGGGCCTCTCAGGTCAATCATTCATTCATTACCCTTTGTGCAAACATAATTGAATGCTTACTCCAGTCTTGGAGCAGGGCTTGGTTATAGGTGGCTGCTATACTGGACAAGTTAATACTGTGCCATGTCCGGCACTGTAAGAGGGGAGTTTTTAAGGCACCAAGTAATTTGAGACAGAGAGGAATTTGAGACAGTAGAACAGTGGGCATTCACAATGGTGGGAAAACTTGGCATCTAGCAGATTTATTTAGTAGGACAGCCTAAATGCAATGGGGTTTTTGCGAACTTTTGCTGTAGTGGAACCACCACGCTGATGGAACTCTGCTAACACTTGGCATTAAATTTCTGATGGATTCTTTGCAATGGCTATGCTGCATTTCTAATTTCTTGTATCCTGGAAGGCTTCTGCATGATATCTTAGTGTCATGTCATTTTGTCCTCTTAAACCATGAACAGAACCTTAGAATAAGTAATCGGGATCCCTCCAACATAAGACATAAAATGGTAAGCAATTTTAAAATATGTTGTATCAGATTCTCACTTATCCTAGTCTGTAGACCACAGGGCATCTGTGTGAAATCAGGATTTGATCTATATTGTTTAGTAATTAAATTATTATTAATTATTTCATTAAACTCGCCTTCTTGCGTCTTACAGCGAATTAGTACAAAAGATAAATTGCTTTCAGTTGAGGCAGGCATGTCGGCCCTCAATAAACTTACTCACATTAGAGTTCCAGCATACAGAAAGTTTTACAGGTCACTCTTGAAACAGTCAGTCAGCTGACTTATGAAAGATATTCTTTCTCCTTTGCGGTTCCAGCATTCTCAAGTCTTCATCTGTCCTATCCTACAAGTCACATTTCAAGTGCCACCACATTTATTATGCCAGTTATCTTTTTTGTGTTGTAATTATGTAAAGCAGTATGTCCCTAGTTAGACTTTGAGATGTAGTAAAGTAGGATCGAAGTCATACTTGTTGTATCCCCAGTTTTCTTACCAGATTACTTTATTATTTGTTGTACATTGGATAAAAAGGTTGTTGACTAAAAAGATTCATGATGGGATGGACAAACAATTGAACACGTTGATACAGAGATGACAGGAAACAACAGCATGTAGCAGATACGGGAGACTGTTACTTGAAGTGTTGGTGGATACGTATGCCAATTCCAGTTGATTGCATGCTTATCATCAGAGAAACAGGTATAAGCAGAGACAAGAAACACTCTTGGATTGAACCACACTTGCCACATACATGTATGGACCTCAGAGGTCTGATTAAATAGAAAGCATACACAAAGAGGGGGAGCAAGAAAACACCTTTGACTGGTTCACTCCCCAGATGGCTGCAATGACCAGAGCTGGACCAAGCTAAAGCTAGGACAAGGCCTTGGAATTCCATCTGTAACTCCCAGTAAGCACTTGGTCCATGTTCTGCTGCCTTCCCAGAAACAATAGGAAGGAACTGGATTGGAATCATCTGTCACCAATTTGGGATGATGACATCATAGGCCACAGCTTAACCTGCTGTACCAAAATGAAGCTCCCCTGTCTCCCCATATTAGTATTACATTTGCATATTTCCCAGTGAGTTGTTTTAAAAAATATATTAATTAAGTTATAGAAAGCAAAATGCTTCAAGTTGAATGACATAATAGAAGTTTGTTTACTTATTTTTTGCTTTCTCTTTTTTTTTTGTTTTTGTAAATTGACCTCATCTAGACTGGACACTTAGAAAATACTCCAGTTATATCATAAACAATATTTTAAATGTAAAGAGATCAAGCATTTTCATTTTTTCATAATGGTTTCACAATCATGTCCACCTTACAGGATGAATGATGTGGTGATTAGGTGGAAATTATGGATGTAGTATGGATATTTGGTGATGGAGCTGATGCTACTTGGTATTTTATTATTCAGTGCTCTGGTTATGACATCTTGATAGTGCTTTGGATTTTAGAATGTTTGAAAACCATCTCAATGGCTGCTTGAGTTAAAACCAAGTTTGTAATACTAGAAAATATGTTTAGTATACTTGTATCCTGATGGGTTTATTTGGCTTTTCTTCTCTATTTTCCTTGCAGTGCGGGAGTCGGCCGGACTGGTTGCTTCATCGTAATAGATGCCATGTTAGAAAGAATAAAGCATGAAAAAACTGTAGATATTTATGGCCATGTAACTTTAATGAGAGCCCAGAGGAATTATATGGTTCAAACAGAAGACCAGTACATTTTTATCCATGATGCACTTTTAGAAGCAGTGACTTGTGGAAATACCGAAGTGCCAGCTAGAAACTTGTATGCCTACATTCAGAAGCTGACACAAATAGAAGCAGGAGAGAATGTCACAGGAATGGAGCTGGAGTTTAAGGTATGGCATTAGAAGCAGCATGGTTATTCAGAAGGAGTTCATTCTGGGATTGTCATTGTGTACTGGGTTTATTTTTCTAACCTTTTCAATTTGTGCAATACAAAACTCATTTGACCTTCCCTCGAAGTGTCTGACTATAAGAAACTTTCTTCCTCTTTTTCTCTTCTATTTTTTCCTTCCTAACAATACCCTGAACCTTTTGTGTCTTACTTTACATTGAGAGCTCGTATACTCAGAACACAATATTTAAAAATTCAAGAGGCTCTACGGATTCATTAGGTTGAGGCAGAAAGCAGTGCTTTTTGAGTAGCCATTTACTTTAAAGCAAATAAAAGATGAATAAATAAAAAGGAAACTCTTTGGTACATTACATTTAATACATTCAAACCATAGGCTAAAATTATCTTGGTTGAATTTTTCCTTTTTGTTTTTCTCCCATTCAATAGCGTCTAGCCAGCTCAAAAGCTCACACCTCAAGGTTCATCAGTGCCAATCTTCCATGTAATAAATTCAAAAACCGCCTTGTTAATATTATGCCATATGAATCCACAAGAGTATGCCTGCAGCCTATCCGAGGCGTGGAAGGATCTGATTACATCAATGCCAGCTTTATTGATGGATACAGGTAGATGCTCTTGCTCCCATGACAGTCCAACGTCTTGATATTTACATGTGTCCCAGTGTCATAACCAGAATGGATTTCATCTCAGTCCAAAACCATTTACTTTCTGCATAGGTCAGCACCCAGTCTCTTGGTATTTCTGTTGTATTATTTGAGATTGGAACAGGAAGCAGTAGCTACGGAGTTCTGAATCTGGCGTTCTGCATGCACTCTTAGAAGCCATTAGGATTTTGAAGGAGTTAAAAAAAGACTCCATTTTGCATCGTATTTCATAAATTTAATAGATTGCATAAAAATCATTTCTAACAATGAAGCCGTACAACTAAGTGTTTCTTAAGTGATTTGTGTGACACATGAAATTGAGCTATTAACATACCACTAAAATTTAAACAATAGTGATACAAACGTACATCATAATATTAACAAAGCAGTGCAATTTCCAGTCTTCAAAATACATGGTTTGATGAAACAATGTTAACGGAAATGTACTACAATTGCATTAATAATATGTTTTCATTTCCCAGTGCCATGTTTGATATTTACATAAGAAGTGTGGACTTCTATTTGTCCTCTTCATACTTGAGCATGCTCTTTTAATACTCTATAATTTAGACAGCAGAAAGCCTACATTGCTACCCAGGGGCCCTTGGCAGAGACCACTGAAGACTTCTGGCGGATGCTCTGGGAACACAATTCCACCATCGTTGTGATGCTCACCAAGCTGCGAGAAATGGGCAGAGTAAGTGCCCATTGAATTAATTTTAAAAGTTACATAATTGTTCTAAGGATATGCTCTGGTAAAGCTGCTGTCCTTTTTCAATGAGAAAAACATGCAGTTGAAGTTGCTTTGAATTTTGAAATTTTATTAATGAAAAAAAAAATAAAGGAATTAGATAGATGGCAGCCAAAACCTTATATAAACCTTGTGTACCTTAATGTTAATTTTATCTCCTCTTAGGAGAAATGTCATCAATACTGGCCCGCGGAACGATCTGCAAGATATCAGTACTTTGTTGTAGATCCCATGGCTGAGTACAACATGCCACAGTATATCCTAAGGGAATTCAAGGTCACAGATGCCAGGGTAAGTTGTCAGAGTGTTTGACTCGTAACCATGGGCAAAAACACAGTCTAAAACATGCCTCCATGGGAGAAACATTTGCCAAGTGACCATAATGCCAAAGAGAAAAGAAACCTCCCACCCTGGAGGACTTATTTTTTAAAAGAATTCCTCTGTCTGGCATGTGTTCTCACACTGCCAGGTTTGGCTTCCATTCAGGCATAACATCTGGCAGCCCAACTTTGGGAATGCACTTGGTGAGCGTTTGTGTTAGGAAACATTTACTAATTGGTTGACTGTGCTTGCGTTCACCTTCTCAGCTCATTCTCTTTGGAACTTTTTTGACTTCTTCATTACTCGGGGTTGTAAATATGTTGTTTTGCAAAGCCCTTTAGGTCATGTGGGCTTGGAGGTTAATTTGCTATGATTTTAAAACTGCAAAGCAAATGGCATTCTTAGAAGAATGTGACAAGCTTTGCACATTTTAATTGGAGTCCTGGCATGGTTTATTCCTCCGTGTACTAATGTGTCTGTCTGTGAGAGGAGTGGAGCCGGGACCTTTGTGGGCTGAATAGCCTTCTGCATTTCTTCTCTCGATTAGAGTCCGTGACTCAGCCCTGATGTAAGGTGTTCTGTGCATTGAGTCTAATATGTTTGCCTTTTGGCCACTCTCAAACCATGATTACAAACACATCTTGGGGGAAAAAGGGGTCAGTTCAGAGCCCTGATATGTTTTGAAACTGTCACTGTGAGTGGGTTGAATGAATCTCCAGGATAGAGCTATTACTTGATCCACTGTTTTGGTTTTTTTCTTGGTGTTGTTGTTCTGGAAGAAGTTTTCTCCAGCCTCATGTTCAGAGATTGTCTGCTAATCCGCAAAGCTTGGCCCTGGCTGTTGACCTAAAGGGAAAAAAGAAAGTGGTGAACAGGAAAGTTGGCCCAGGTGACAGACCTGCTAATCCTAGAAAGTCTAAAGCATTAACAATTTGGAGGTTATTGTTCTCAAGGCAGCAGTTAAGTGCCTGGGTCTTGTCTTGGAGTTGCAGGCTAGAATGCCTTGTTGACCCACTGTATTAAGTGAATGAATGAGTGAACGAATGAAGTCATGGCCTTCCAGAATGTGAAAGTCGGTATGTTAGAGAGAATATACAAGTAAGCCTAGCAGCTACTTCAGTTAGAAGCAGGAAGCAATCTAGTTTTAAGTGGAGACACTTACCTCTCTTTGTGTCCCTAAATTAAATACAGCTCACTACAAGTGAAACAGAATTTGAAACAGGAATACTCTCTTGTCTCCCTGAGATTATGTAATTTTTTAAGCTATCAAAACCCCGGCTATTTGTGCTTCTGGAGTGTTGCTAATGTCAACTTTCCAGTTTAGAGAGTAGTTGCAGCTTTGAAATACCGAATTGTTAAACAGGTAACCTCTAAATGCAATAAGGTAGTCTCTCTTCCTATTAGTAGAGGTTGCTGCACATGACCTCTTTTTGCTATTACAAGCAACCGTGGTCAGAAACGAAATCTCAAGGACGTTTAGAGGACAACAAACTGCATGGCGTGCCCTCTGCTTTGCTTGTGCTTTTCCAGAAGTAGTAGGAGGTATGATTCTGCTTCTGCGATAGCACTCAGCAAGTCACTTATAGGACCCCGGAGAGTCCTAGAAGTCCTGCTCGGCTTCCCCAGGGCCCCCCAAAGTTGGTGTGATCTTATTTTGCCTCCATTTCCAAAAGATGCTTGTGAAGCATTGGCCGTGTTTCTGTGGGAGCCACCAAGCTCGCTGACACACGCCCACCTCAAGCATCTTGGGAATATGTACGCCCATATTCAAAACATTGCTGCGGGAAAATAAGTATTAATAAAAAAGGAAAGGGAGAGCAAGTTAAAACTTCTTTTCAGTGAAAGGGCCTTTTGGGAGGAGAGCCCCTTCAAATAGGATCAGTCCCTCTTAGTCTGGAGTTTGGATGATTCCTTCTCAGATACATTAAGGGAGACAGTGGATGGGCAATAATTGTTCATTCTGCTTCTAGAAAGGGAACGTTCCTGCAGCTGTTAGTGTACTTCCAAAAATATCATCACATCCAGAAGGATTCAGAAGTGTGTTAGTGTTCTCTCCTCAAACCATTTATGATTTGTGAATCAGAACAATTTTGCCTAATCACTTCGGAAAATAAAGACCTTTCTTGCAGCTGGTTTGTGGTTTTTCTGCCTTTTGGTGTGACTGTGGAAAGCCCCGTGGTCCACAAAGAAGAGGCCTTTTTAGATAAGGACATTTATTTGCTGATCGTCTTGTTGGTATCCTTGGGGGATGCATCGCTTCATGCTTAACAGCATCGTCGCATGGGGCAGAACGTGTCCTCTGCCATGGCTAGGAATTGCATGCCTCTGAGACAGCAGGGCATCCAGGTTAACAACAACCACCCAGTTCATGTCAGATCCACTAAATGTCACCATTTGTCATTTGACAGTGCTAGAAATAAGCAGGCAGGGTTGATAAGAGATTGTCAAGACAATAGCTAAAGTTCTGGTCTGCATGGCCAGCCTAGATACTCCTTTCAAAATTAAGAATTTATCGACATCTGCAATATATAATTCCTTTTTGGGAAGATGGTGAGCATGGACTTGTTTTTGATCTCAGATTTTGAGTCTAGGGTCTCTTGCTACTGGAAAAAACTATACTGACTATACACTGTCTGAAGGGTAGGTTTTCACTTAGGCATTTTGATTTAGACAAGGTGAATGCAAACAGGGTAAGTAGCAGATAATGTGCTTGCAGTTAAACATATTCCTAATTTTTTCTGTCCTTTTTGATTTTAAAAATGTTACTGTTCTTATGGTCCATATGCCTATTGCATCCTCCTGGCGTCTCCTTTGTGACTTTCCACGGAAAGGACGGCCAGTCCCGAACAGTGAGGCAGTTCCAGTTCACTGACTGGCCAGAGCAAGGAGTGCCAAAGTCTGGAGAAGGATTTATTGACTTCATCGGTCAAGTTCATAAAACAAAAGAGCAGTTTGGCCAAGATGGGCCCATCTCAGTCCATTGCAGGTAAGTTCAAGATCAAGCATGTTAAGTGTTCATTTGTGGGAAATGCAATGATAACACCAAAAGTCTGTGTTGTTGTCTGGTCATTGTCTACATAAGCTTACTGTATTGAGTCTGCATGGAATTCGCTTTACTAACAATGTAGATAATCAGAGGGAAACTTTAATTCCACAAGTCTACATAGTCTAAGAAAAAAAGAGAAGCTTTTCTTGCCAGTGGTACCTTACTAGGGGTTGTTGATACACTCCTTACTGATAGTTTGTTCTGTTAGTCATTTCTGATCTCCCTTGCTTTCACCACATTGTCCTGATAATCTTCCTGCAAATCTCCCGTGTTTGTCTTCTTGAGGAAACCATAAATAGCTATCAAGACTTAATGACAGTACTAATTCTTGCCAGCCAATAAGTGATTAGAAGGATACCTCAGCTAAAATGCAGTTTGCTTGAAAATTGTTAATGTATCAGAAAATGAAGCACCTTCAACTTAATTATTTTCAATCGTTTTTACAGCATTTTATGATTCAAGTCATTGAAGTTAATAACAAGTAAATGGTTTAGAGATTCACCGTAAATTTAGTGCTTTTGAAACTTAGCAATGCGAAAACCTCAGAGCAAAAGGAATTCACCTAATTCTATTCAAGGTGAACATTGTATGATGCTAACAGTTTCAAATTTCAGTTTCTAATCATACAAGCAAAATCATCAGACAATTTTCTTAAACTTTTAATTTGCCTTAATCTTTTAAAAAGAGAAAGAAACACATAGTTACTGGTGAGGCCACAACATGGTAGTTATGTGGTCAAAAATGGACCTGACTGAATATGCTTTTGCCCTAGTTCTACTGTATGAAGCTTTGGGACAATAGCAAGATTTCTCTGGACCCCAATTTTCTCAGTATTCTAGCATCCTTGGTTTCTCATGCATACTATGAAATAGGTATCATGTATGTGCATTTTCTTTGCTTTGATTTGCTCGCTACAACCAGAGGACATGTAACAAATAACCCAGAGTCTCAGATAATCTGAGTGGATAGAATATATTAGACCTGAAGTACGTGTATGTTTAATTGTCCATGTTATTGGTCTGAATATTAACTTAAACATTTTCTAATATTCTCCTTAAAGGAAAAGACTAGTGTGCATTCTGAGCTGAAGCCATTCCCATAAGAATAAAAATATAAGTGTTTCTGTGTATGTTAAACCTTATCACTTTCATCCTTACAACACTGTTTAAACATTCCCTTTCAAATAGATGCTATGGCATGTTATTTCACATTATGGAAGTTATTCACTTTCTTTTGCCTAGAAATGTCCTGAAAATAGTACTGCCTTTATTTATATATTAATAACCTCATAGGATAAAGTAAAAAAATTCGCAAGTTATAAGGCCGGTGTCTGCTCTTTTCTTTGAAAGTTCTTAGTAGATAGCCAGAGACATTTTGTTGCCTGTGACCAGTCGAATCAAGATGATAGACTCTGAAGCACCTGGACCATTCAACAAAAGAATCATAAATCACGGTCCTTCGGGACCAAGAAAGACTTTGCAGTTTGAGAAGGGACCTTCAAGGTCGCCATCAGCTGCGTCTTAACAAAAACCGAGACTGCGGCTGGCCAGATCATCAGTCGTTTTGTAAAGACTGCCCATGGATTTTGAAGACTTGCTTCCCATTTTCTGTTTTAGACTTTTCAGAAATTGCAGTTTAAAAAGGGACACACTATTTATATATGCCTGTCAGCTACATCCCCAAGTAAATGAATCCATCCATTTTCTACAGCCTTTGCTCAAGCGTTACACATGCCTTTTAATTAGGATCCAAAATTGTAGGGATTTTTCAGATTATATTCACTGTTTTTCTCATTACCTAAACCTCCAGATGCTCTCCTCCTTCTTAAGTGCACAAGAGCTATGAATTAATTTTCTTTCTTGCTGCTGTGAAAATTCTGAAATTATCTTTAAAAAGTAAAAATAACAGAGCGACTCAAAATCTTGCTAACATGGTAAAAAAAAAAAAAAAGAGTCCTGGAGTTTTAGCTACTAATCATCTAAATGCAGTAGATGAATGTAGAGACCAGTGGCTCTCAACTTTTTTTTTCAAAGATTAGAGATAACTTTGACAATCTGTTGAAAGTTACATTTCAGTAAACAGGGGAAAAAATGCATATGTGATATGTATATTTAGAGGTAGTCACGAACCCTCCCAAAGTCTTAAGCCTAAAATCTCATATCCAAAAACCTTGTTGTAGTGCGGGCGTTGGAAGAACCGGAGTCTTCATAACACTCAGCATTGTCTTGGAAAGGATGAGATATGAAGGAGTTGTAGACATCTTCCAGACCGTCAAAATGCTAAGAACACAACGGCCAGCCATGGTACAGACTGAGGTGAGAAAAATCTGTATGAGGGCTTGACGTGTCAAGATCCTAGATTTTATAAGCAGAACCTCTCACTGCAGTAACTCCCAAAGTCTCATGGAAAGCACAGCAAGACAGAATAGGAAAGTATCAAATTCCTTAGTGCTTTTGAGCCTTATGTCCCGTTTCAATTATGTGACGTCATCAACATCTTACTGTTGTGAAAAATACATCAAATATATGTTAGGACAAACCATGATACGTTGTCACTATTAAACCATGTATATCTTATAAAATGGCAATGTTTTTTATTCCTTTCTATCCAAATTAACATAATATGTAGTACATATATAAACATTACTGGAGATTATGTATTCACATTACATTGTCACTATTTATTAGTGTCCTATAAAATAACAAATTTATACCATTCATTATATCCATATAAACATAATATATAATGCCTCTTTATATATAAATATATAAAAACGGAATGTTCACCACATGATGCACCCTAAGTCCATTTTACTTCATTGTCTTTCAGTCGAGTACATTATATGATCATTTAAATATTTGTGCTCTGCATAAACCTGAGGAATTTTCAATCCCTATGTTTGTTAAGGAAACTTTCTTAGGATATTTCTCAGGATAATAGGAGGTAGTGATTTATCTGGTCTGGCCTACTGGCTGTTCATTTGTAAGAATAAGGGGAGTGATAGTGTTTATATTCTTCAAACAGCCACCAAATCATATAATTTATATGTGTTGCTAAATACATCATTCACAATATCTTCCAGACTTTTGATTTCAAAATAGTACAAGCATTTGGCTTGCAGTGCTCAAAACATTATGTCAGCTTGACATACTTAATGGGTGTTGGGGGTGACAGAGGGAAATTGGACGTTTAAAAAGCCTTAACACTTAGCCAAGCAACTTACTCTGACAAGATAGGAAAGCAAACTCCATTTATTTTGCATTACCATTTTTATGGTAGAGAATTGCACATGTAAGCAAAATAGAAACTATCTACTTTCAGCCCCATTGGCTACTGAAAATAAGTTTCTTTTATGGGGAGAATCCTTCTTTTGCTCATCCCTATAGCTATCTGTAGATTGTAATTTTGCCATCTTTCTGACAATGCCCCGGTTTATTCCAAAACGACAGAGTTCTTCCTTGGCTGAAAAAGACATTCTTTATACCGTTTTATCTTAGTGTGAGCATTTGAAGAACTAACAATCGCCCTAAATTTGACCAAATGGCACAGGAATTTTTGGGTGTGGGCAACCGATCTTGTGGTGCCACTTTCAGACATTCGAAAGTGGGAGATTGCTTACCTGCTGGCAGTGATTGTGTTAACACTGCTTCTCAGCAGCCGGCTGTGACACACAAACATTGGGAATGATGCTAACTCCCACTAGAGCCAGGGCACAAGGATGTAATGTCCAGGCACACTTTTTGAGATTGAAATCTGGTTATTCGCAGCCCAGAAGATGAGTAAATCAAAATTGCCCTCAAGGTGGCTTTGCGTCTACCTTTACTAAGTACACAAGCTAAGAGTGAGTTATCACAAGCAGATAATTGTAAACAATGGCTATGGCAAATTCATTTGGTAGTCATTATTTGATATGACTTAGAAAAGAGTTTGTTCTTGTCTGGACGATGATGTTTGCAGGTGGCATCAGTGGACTTAGACGGGAATCACGTTGATGAGTGAAGTTGATAAACACTCGGTATGGCTGACTCTTCCTTGTTTGCCATAACCCATTGATGCTTAGACTGAGTGACACGAGGTAGTAACTTGGTCCCCCTCGATGTCCTTTTGTTTCCAGTATTAACTTGGATGTCTTGTTATGTTTTGTTAGGAGATGCTCATGGTCCCTTCTCTTCTCTCCCAATGCCTTGTTGCTTGCAGGATCAGTATCAGTTTTGCTATCGAGCCGCACTGGAGTACCTGGGCAGCTTTGATCACTATGCAACGTAGAAACCCCCGACCCATTGTGGATTTTTACTGCAGGCCCGTCAGTATCCATGGAGTCTCTTCTGAGCCATACAGGGCACTTGAGAAGTCCTTCTTAACTTCTAGCTAACAACCACATAGTGGGACTACTACACACAAAACACATTAAAAACAAACTATTCCAGGTGGACCAAGAATTCAGCTTAATAATCTAAAAATATTACAGAGAATCCTGACTTACGGGGCATCTGAAGGATTTTATCTACAGATCCCTCCAGGATTCATCACAAAGGGAAGAAGAAATTACAGCAAAGAACCGCCATCTTGTTCAGGATCGCTTGAAAGATGCACGGAGAAACTGCCAGCACGCAAGACGTTGGCTGGTGCGGCTTCTCACAGTCAGACGGACTCGCTTTGGCATCGCCCCTTCCCACCATATGCTCATAATAACATTGTAGGGGGAGACAGGGTGGGGGGAGGGAATGTTTCAAAAGAAAGTCCTTAATTTAGTTTTTTAGTATTGTAAAGATACTGCTGACCTGTGCTTCATTTCTAACTGTGTACACTTTTTTTTTTAACAAAAATGTATCATTCGATAAAGTGAATTTTTAAAAAGTTACATAACTCTTCATTTTTTTTTAAATTTCCAAATTGTAGGTTTTTTTTAAGCTGTAGAACTGTTATCTGTAATTTCTTGCTGTAGAAATATCAAATAATTTGAAACTTTGCACATTTTTGTGCAATACACCTGATCTACGTTACTGATCTCGTCAGATATTACTTTTACACTTACGTTCGGTTTTGATTAGTGAGACAATACCCGTTCTCGCCCAAGAAAATTTTGTTTTGGTTTGTTTTTAGAATCAACAGGGAGGCGCAAAGTATAAAGTTGCTGCTAACATATATACATATATATCCATATTTTAATAAGGGTGTCTATGTATATATGGACAGTGTGTCTACTCCAAAAGATAGATACAGCTATCATTTCACTTCTCCCATAACTTAGTTTTTTTATTTTTTAGATAGAAAAGCTATTATAATCATGGTTTTCAATTTATTCTTACATTTATTACATATTGACATTTCTTAATATCATAATACTTTTTTTTAAAGGGAAATGAGGAATGCACATCAGTGATTGTCAAACCTCACCCCCTGATTTCCCACCCCATGGCCCTCTAGCGACCCAAGGCATAGTCTTACATACTGTTTTGTTCACTAGGCTTCCAACGAAATTCAGTATTTCTAACACTCTAGTGCAATAAAAAAGTATTAAATATCTAAGAGGTGTGCATGTGGGAAAGGTCAGTGCATATCCCTTCAGGAGGGGAGAATGTTGTAATATATCAACTATCAAGTCTTTTTAAAAAGTATATCCAATCGTATATTGTCTATAGTATGTGTTATGAAATTTGCATTTATGATATGTAACAGGGGCAAAGCCAAACTCATGTCACTCTGTTAAGTCTGAAACATTTTGTGGTGTGCAGCATTTCTGGGAACTGCTGTACTATACTCTGTTTTGATTTGGTTTTAGTTTTGCATTTAGAGTGCCTTATAATTGATGCCTATTTTAATAATGTTTCTTTTTAGCTTGTGGTTCATATTTCCATTAGTTGTTCATTTTCTGTTACTCTTTCAATTAAAGCATTATCTGTTTACCACATGTATAAAACTCTTTGACTAATATGCATTCCTAGTTTTCAGCCAAGTTGAAGATGTTAGTGTTTTACCAGCCCAAAGCACTTGGATTAATCAGGGCCCTTCTTCCTTTCGTAACTGTCAACATTAGGAAAAGCTACTTGTTTTATTTCTAATCCCTTCCAGATCTGTTTGGGAACATGCAGTAGCTGCACCAAACTTATTTTAGTAACAAACAGCATTGGCAGTTTTGGAATATATGTGATATTCCATTAGGACTTTTCTAAAAGGACAATAAACGTATTTATTAGACAAATAAACAAATATATGTATATATATATTTATCTCCAACATAAGTTCTTTAGGAAGCCATGAATGAAGGCATGAGCTTGCCACATCCCACATGATTTTAAAGAACCTTCAAAAAATGCCATGGAACTCAAAAAGCATTTTGTAAAGATGTGATACTTTGATGTCAATCTAACTTCATGGATGTTCTGCATGAAAGAATTTCTGTTTTCATGTTTTTCCCATCACTAGCAGAATGACATCTAAGAGACCAAACACTTGCAAGCGTCACATTTGAGCACTTTTATAAAAAAAAAAAAAGAAAAAAGAAAATAAAAAAAGAAAAATAAATAATTAAAAAAAAAGTATCTAGAAGGCTACCTCAGAACGAGATTCTCTAAACTACATCAGAACCAGAGAAGAATGTGCACTATGTGGGTCTGTTCTTCTTTTCTTTCATTTTGTATCTTGTGGAGATATATCCAAGTGCCAGATCACTCAGTGCTGTAATTTTCTTTAATGAAACAAAGGGGGTCAGATAGGCATTGCATCATGCAGACACGCCGTGTCGGACACATAGACTCTGATGGAGTATTGCAGAGCGGAATTAGCCAAGGAGCAGTTTGTCTCCCTGAAACAAAAACTGCTCATTTGGCAAAAGGGAAGATGACAGTAATGACCAGGAAAAAGAGAATGGGATGCGTACCATAGGCGAACGAGGCAGAGACTATTCCAGAAATCTTACTGTGCAGGAGCTGTTCCTACAACTCACTCCCTTACTGTCATTGATGTGCATTCCACTCTGTACTTTTCTGTACAACTATTCAATCTTCAATTTCCCAGGTAAACATCTTTATCTGCCATTACCATAAAGTTTCCAATTATTTTCATCATCATAACCAGTACGGTGCTATTATTTACCTATGTATGTGTAGTTATGTATAATTTTGTAATTAGTTACAATGGTAAAAAAAAATCAAAATATATAAAAAGTGATTTGTACAGAACTTTATTTTAGCTCTTTTTTAAAAATGATTTGCATGGTTAGACAACGGCGAGGACAGCCAGGGGAGGGAAGGGCCTCTAGGGAACTTTGCACTTTCTATATCTTTGTACTATGCACTGCCCTATTGATTCTACACCCAATAATGTTATTACTTGAACCCATCTGTAAGAAACTGCTTCAGATATTCATTTGTGTGTATGTAAATAACACGATTCAGAAACAGGAAAGTGGAAAATTGTGTAGTAATGCACATTTTTCTCTTTCCTGTTCACTTTTTTATTTTTGTTTTAGTCCCTCATTTTATTTTGAAATTTCCTGTTGACTTTCCTTGTGGGCTTCGATTTCTTTTTGGTTCATGAGTGCCCTGATACTCCAGCAGAGTTCAGAAGGCTACAGATTCATCCTATTCATCCGTTATGTGGCTTTGCCATTCAAGCTTGGAGTGTCTTTACAAAGATAAAGTTGTGTTCTTTGCTCTCGTTTTGGATGCATAGACTGAAAAACTTAAAAACATAACTTGTAAAATGGCTTGTTAAAAAAAAATACAATTACCTCTAATTAGTAGTACGCGTAAATGTTTTACAGAATGAAAGGCGTGCTTTTTATTTTCTTACTTCGTTACATTGGTGGCGAAAGAAGTCTGTATGAAAATCAGTTCTTTGCTGACACAAGTTCCATTTGTTACAAATGAATTCTAATAAAAACGTCAGTGTTATGCAGCCCCAGCCTTTGCTTTTGTCCACTCAAGCACCTGGTTTTGAACGGGCCATCTGTTCTCTTCTGTTGTGCTTCTCGAACTTAGTTCCCCAGTGCAGCCAGCAGTTCTTCCTCCGGAGATGATTTACAGGTGCCTAGCTGGAGGTGAGCGTCCGCATCACTAAGCAAACCAAAACACATACATTTGTTTGTCCAAGCTTGCATATCAAAGAGTCACTGTTTCCATTCACATGAAAGGTCTTAGACAATGTTTAGTATCTGTGAAGGAAGACCATAGTATAATTACAGTATTTACAAATAGCACGATCCACTTGAGATAATTGAAAGCTATCATGCATATAAAATAGATCTCTGCAGTGTTGATTTCTTGAACCCTTTCTGAGTGTGTCTAAGGAAACCCTTGATTTGGAGTCCTTGAGTATGAATGAGTATTGACAATAGTTAGGAATTGTTTTCAGTATGACGGGACACTTTGAGAATAGTTAAAGTACCACTGTTATTTACATAGAGGTTACACTCCAATTGGAGAGGCTGTTATTGGAGTCACAAAATTATGTTTCAACAAGTATAGTGAAAACTTCAGAACCCACAGTTGAGGATTTTAATCATGAAAGACAAAAGGTCTGACACAAATTGGCCGGTTTGAAAATAAAAGTGTTTATTGGCTCAACCTCTGACATACTTGAAAGACTTTCTAAAAGAGTAGGGATGGAGAATCTTTCTACATAGCTGGATTTAGAGCTCTGGTAATGTTTCAGGATATATGCCTCCCCATAAATTACTAAATGGTCTCTACTTTAAGAATTTACATCTCAAAGGGCAAAAATAGAAGTCTTAGAATGAAGTTGATTCCTCTGAGACTAGCTGGCCTGACTCTGCGTGTTCGTCTTAGGAGCACAACTATGAAACGTCCTGAGTGGGCAGAAAGGATTTAAACTGGCCAATGACTTGCCAAGTCACAGTGAATATTCTGAGACCAACAACTTAGTTGCAGGCCAACCTCTTTTGTTATGATATGGTAAAACATAGGTATGTTTCAGTAATGTAATTGTCAACATTAGGAAAATTTGCTGCCATGGAACTCTTGACAGAAGAAATTCATTGTCCAAATGCTATTTTAGAAATTGAGACCAAACGGATATTCTTGTCTCCCCTGTTTCATCCTGACTTTTGCAGATTTTATCACTTTGTTAATTGACTATCAGCAGAGATTAAAAGTTTTGTGAATGATAATGAAATTAATAAGCACTAGCAAAGTGATCTATATAAAAAGCAATAAATCATTAGTATCAGCAATGAAAAGGAACATCATTCTTCACAACTTAACAAACTCACTACTCTGACTGTGATTCCATGTTTACATAAGCCAGTAAGAAAAGGCCCAATATGAATTAGACACCAAAAAAAGGTTCTTTACAGGGGAAAAACAGCTAATTGCTGAAAACCACATGAAAAGCATGCAATCTGATAAATTCATTGCAAGAATCTTCTCATTGTCACATGAAGCAGAGATCAAAATTACATAAAGCAAATGCATCAGAATGTATACAGAAGTTGTGGTATAATGCCATAATGGAAAATTTTAGCGCTGTACATTCAAGCAGTACTGAGCAGAAACTACAGGGAAATTACATCCTGTCGAGGTCCAGTAGTTCTTGAAAACAGAAAGATCATTAGAAGAGCAAAAACTCAACTTCTGAGTGACTAGCGGTGTTTTGAACTTGCAGGTGATTCTGCAAGTGCTCACATATTGGTAAATCCCTGACCTTTACCTTCACTTTGGGGTTCTTTTCTCATTTTATGTCAAATTATTATTAATAACTTATCAGTGTGCATATGTACTCATGAATAATAAAATTGTCTTCAGTATTCTGAGCAAGGAAAAGAACTATTCTTAAAATTTGACTTAAAAATCTAAAAGTTATTGAAATATGGAAATATGTTCAACTAATGTTAACTATTATTGCAATGAGCTACTGTAAGATTGTAGGCACCTAACGCTTTGGGGGCACCTGACAAGGACGTAATTACAGGGTAAGAGAAATCAATGAGAAATGCCCATAAAAGCGGCCAGTTGTTCAGCTCTGCTTCTCTATGGATGAAAGCCAGCCCACTGTAGACCACAGGAAACCCTGATAATGTGCAATTATATGTGATGACTGAGTACATGTTGAAAACCTGTTAAACTACTCAGTGTAACTTAGACTGCTGCATAAGCTAAGATTGTTATATAATTTGTTGTTGTGACATTATGGCACAAATGAAATTATTCTGGTCTCTTCAGTGCCTTATTATGAACTCTCTCTAATCTAAGAATGTGAAATTAGAGGTATAAATGTGACATGGGAAATTCTACCCACTGTGGAACCATGAATGCTTATAACGTCTTGTAAACTCTTGGGTTTGTAATGTATGTAAGTTGAAAGGATTTCTATTGTTCTACTGACCAATGCAATAAGTTAAAAAGTATGGACTATTGGCTACAAAAACAAGCACTCAACAAGCTGGATTTATAGCATATTGGGCAAATTGATGGAAAGTACAAAGTCTATGAGCTATGACAATATTATTTAGGGAAAAAATAAACCACAAAAACCTTTAGGCAGATATGGGTACATGATGAAGTAGGAAGCCCCAGAAATCTATTTCCACACCCAGAAAAAATTGCACTGACAAAAACTTGTGTAACAGCACTGGAGGTCATTAATGGCTCACGACAACTTACCAAAAAAAGCTTGGACAGCACATTGTAGTTACTTTCACCTATTTACACAGTAGCAGCTGCCCATCACCCACGCTTTAGCTACATGACAATCTATTATCAGTACAGATGTTTCTAGAGCAGCATGCGCACTTCTTGTAGCAGTCAAGATGGGCAAATAAAGACCCATTTCTCCAGATACCATGGGTCTAAGTAAGTGCTGACTGCTGCAGATGAACGCAGAGGTACAAAGAGAAAAGCGGACAGCGTTGCAGCACCTTCTCCCCTGTCCAGCTGAAGTGAACTCAAGGTTTTGTTTTTTGTTTGTTCTTTAAGTAGATTCCGTTATTAAAGGTGGACCTTGTGCATAGCAAGTAAAGCCTCTGCTTACAACACCAGGAACACATATGGCGAGGTATATGTCTTAGCTGCCCCGCTTCCAATCCAGATTACTAATTATGGCCTGAGAAAACAAGGGAAGAGAGTCCAAGCAGTAGAGCCCTTTCCAGCCACATGGGAGACCGGGTGAAGCTCCTCGCTCTTGGCTTCTCCCTGACTGTTACACCTGGCTGTTACACCTATCTGGGGAAGGAATCGGCACTGGAAAAATCTCTCTTTCTCTCCTGTCTCTCTTGCTCCCTTTCCTAAGCATGCTTTTCAAATAAATAAGCAAATGAATAAATACTTACAAGGCTCTTCAACAGACTTTTAAGGAACATTATTTTTTCCCTTTTGGGGGTGATTAAATAAAGACTGAAATATTCAAGAGTAACTGGCATGTACACTTTTTCTTAATATTGTGTATAACCAGAGTAAAGCACAGTATGAGAATACAATGTAAAAAGACATGAAATTTATGGCTAGGCCGATTGCTGGCACAGACGGCTTACAATAACAATAATAAATCGGGAGGTGGGAGAATTGATATTCAGAGTCAGAACATTATTAGATAAAAACAAAATACAAGTCATACAAAATAAACAGGAAAATATGACCCCCTCAAAGGAAAAATATAAATCAACAAAAGTTGCCCCATATGTGCAAGACAAAGACTTTAAACTGTCTTAGATACTCTAATAGCAGAAGAAATATGTGTAAAAAGTGAAGAAGAGCAAAATATGAACCAAATAGAAAAGTTAATTAAAAAAAAATAACATAAAAAGAAACTCTTTTATAACCCCCCCCCCAAATTGGAGTTGAGAAAAACTATTTAAATAAAGTTTCCCTAGAGAAATTCAAAAACATATTGTAGCATACCACCAAAGAAACTTTTATGGGTGTTTTAAGAGAAAAAGCTGTCTGTAAGAAAGGAACTAATTAAAAGTAAAAGAATGGAAAGAGACTTTCCACACAAACAATAGCCAAAAGAAAGCAGAGGAGACTATGCTAATATTAGACAAAATAATCCTTAAATTTAAAAATGACAAGAGACCAGGTCATTAAATATTACTAAAAAGTTGGATTCAACTCTTATAAACACATGACTCTAATAACAAACCATAAAAAGAATGAAAAAATGTAAAGGAGAAATATAGTTCTACAATACTTTTTTGGAAATTTCAAATGCCTCTCCCAATTATAAATAGAATAACCAGAAAAAAACGTATGTAATAATATGAGTGGTTAGGCAACACAACAAATCAAGAATGTCTAACAAGCATAGGCTTGTGATACCCAACACTATACCCAACAGCATGGCAAAAACATCTAACGTACAATGGGACATTGTCCAGGATAGATCATAATTTAAACCACTGATTAATTAATGTTGGTTTTTTAATTCTATCATATTTCCCCTCCGCCAACAGGATAAAGTTAGAAATCAACAGAATTGAAGCAGGTTATTTTGAAAACTTCACATAATTCTGGAAATTAACACACTCAATTACCAATGTATCAAAGGAAAAAAAAATCACAAAAACAATTATAAAATATTTAAGCATGAATGAAAATAACGGCATAATATACTAAAGTACACAGGTAACCAAAAAAAGCAATGCTAAGGGGAAAAATTGTACCTGTAATCACTAAAAACAAAGTGAGTAGCTTAATTCATATATATATATATAAAATCAACAACCTGATTGACAAGAAGCTAGAAAGGGTCCAGCACGGTGGCCTAGTGGCTAAAGCCCTCACCTTGAATGCACCAGGATCCCATATGGGCACCAGTTCTGTTCCCGGTAGCTCCACTTCCCACCCAGCTCCCCGCTTGTGGCCTGGGACAGCAGCTGAGGATGGCCCAAAGCTTTGGGACCCTGGACCCGCATGGAAACCCTGAGGAGGATCTGGGCTCCTGGTTTCAGATTGGCGCAGCTCTGGCCTTTGCGGTCGCTTAAGGAGTGAATTGTCAGATGGAGGATATTTTTCTCTGTCTTTACTCCTCTTTGTATAAATCTGTCTTTGCAATACAAATAAATAAAAATCTGAAATAAGGGACCCGGCGGCATGGCCTAGCGGCTAAAGTCCTCGCCTTGAATGTGCCAGGATACCATATGGGTGCCGGTTCTAATCCCAGCAGCTCCACTTCCCATCCAGCTCCCTGCTTGTGGCCTGGGAAAGCCCAAAGCTTTGGGACCCTGCACCTGTGGGATACCCGGGAGAAGTTCCTGGTTCCTGGCTTCAGATCGGCATAGCATCGGCTGTTGTGCTCACTTGGGGAGTGAATCATCGGATAAAAGATCTTCCTCTCTGACTCTCCTCCTCTCTGTGCATCTGACTTTCCAATAAATAAATAAATCTTTTTTAAAAATCTAAAATAAAAAATGGGAGAGAAGCTAGAAAAAGAACAAGCTAACCTCAAAGCTATCAATGAAGGAAATATTGAAGAGTAGAGGTAAATCAAATAAAAAATAAAACAATTATAGAGAAAATCAATGTACCAAAATTACTTTTTCTAAGACTAGAAAAAAAGGGAAGTTTTCCTCTTTTTTTTTTTGCCAAATCTATCCGAATTATTATTGGGACACCTAAACAGACCAAACAGGAAAGAAAACATCTTTATTTTGATTACTTTGAATCAAAACTTGGAAGAAGCAAAAAGTCACATATAAATTAATCCAAATAGAAGGATTCAAAATCAACACACATACACACTGGACTTCTCTAGAATAAAAACGAAAAATATGGAAAATAAATTAGAAAAATAATTTAATTTACAGTAGCATTAAGAAGAATAAAACATTTAGAATTTAACTTAAGGTAGTGAAAGACTGATAAGATTTAAACTATAAAACATTGTACAAAATGTTAAAAAGACATAAATGGCAACACATACAATCATCCATGGACTTGCTTCAATGAAAGACTTTGTGTTTTTAGTATGTGAATCTTCCTCAAAGAAATGTATGGATTCAATCAAATCTATATCATAATTCCAAGTACTTATTTTGCAAAACTGGAAAACAACACACTTAAAATTCAGTTGAATCATAAAGGACTCCAAGTAACCAAAGCAATTGCAATGAAGAAAAACATATCCGGCGATCAAATTCTTCTTCATTTTACAGCTTAGGATCAAGCTAAGGCAAATGGAACAGTGTGTAAGTGACTTGTACAGAGATTTCTAGGCCATCAAAGTAGAATGGAGAACTCAGAAATATATCTTTGTATATCTCAGCAAACAATTTTTTTAAAAGGGTTTCCAAAACCATTCAGAAAGAAAATGCCAATTTTCCCAACAAATTCTAGAGAATTGGAAAGTCATGTAGAAAGAAATTAAGTTAGATCCTTACCTAACTTTGTCTACAAAAATTATGTCAAAATTTGCCCAAGACCTGTATGTAAGACCTTTACCTGTAAAACTTTCAGAGGAAAACATTGGACAAATATTGATGACATTAGGTTTTACTATGATTTCATGGAAAAGACATCAACAGTACTGTGGGCGGGAACAGGAACTAGACAAATTGGACTTCATGAAAATGCAAAAATATTATACATTTACAAACGATCAGTAAAAGACAACCTATGAAATAACATATCTTTGAAAACCATGTCTTCGATAAAGTGTAAATATCTAGCCTATAGAAAACTGCTAGTACTCAATTACCAAAGCAAACAAATAACCTGAGGCAAGAATGCGCAAGATCCTGAGGATAATATACAAAAAATGGTGGCTTAAAAAGTTTATGAGTAAGAAGAATTTTAAAATAATGTACATTTTCTGTGATCCTTTCAAAGATACTTTGTACAAGCATCCATTTACGCCATTAAAAGATATACAGGGGCAAGAGGTTCAACTCCTTATTAATTTTCACCCATTAGGATAACCACACCTGTAAAACAGCCTGTTGGGTCCTTGTGGAATTGAGCTTAATGCACAAACTTTCTAGTACCACACACAGTGGGAGGTAGCAGGTGTGTGTGTGTGTGTGTGTGTGTGTGTGTGTGTCTAAAAATATGTACATCACCATTATTAGGAAACCAGGGAAATGTAAAATATAGCTTCAATAAGATACCACCACACCTCATTAAGATGAGTACTATCAAAATAACAAACTGCTGAAGAGGTTGTGGAGAAATTGGAAGCCCTGTGCACTGTTGAAAGAAAAGTACAATATGATACAGGTGATTTGAAGAACACTGTACCAGCTTCACAAAAGCTGAAATTGAAATTGGAATTACCGTACAACCTAGCAACTGCTTTACTGGGTACACTACAAAATTAAAACAAAAACAAGCTTTTGAAGAGGTATTTCTACATCCAAATTAATAACAATATCGTTCACAACAACTAAGCTAGAAATAACTAATGTGTCCATCAGTAGGTAACTGGGTAACCAGAATGTGGCATATCTATACACCAGGGAATATTTTCATCCTTAAGACAAAGAACAAAATTCTTGCATGCTATAACATGGATCAGTCTTGAAACAGTGTAATAAACAGTTGAAACAGCGTAATAGCAGAAACTTGAATGCTGCGTGATATCATGTCTGTGAGATACACAGATTAATCAAAAGTCATGGCAGACAGAAAAATGGAATGGTCCCCGCGGATGGAGGAGGTGGAGAGGGGAAGTTATTGTTTCTACGGAAGCTCCAATTTTATAGATGAAGAGAGTGTTGCACATGAGTATTAGTGATGGTTGCACAATATTATGTGTCTTTAATACCACTGAACTATATACTTTAAAATCGTTAAAACGGCAAATTTTACGTGTACTTTTTTTTAAATAAAGAAAAACTGGAAGGGAAAAATAATGCTAGGATCACATAGTCACTGAATCATAATATACTTTCAACATTTGTTAGCTTAATTGATCCTAATCAAATTACTTAATCTTCTGAGGCTTGATTTTCTCATCTATAAAATAGTAATGAAGGGTCCGAAGCAGTAGCCTTGTGCCTAAATCCTCACTTTGTAGCCATTGGGATCCCTTATGAAATCCTATTCTTGTCCAGGATGCTCGACTCCCCATCCAGCTCCCTGCTTGTGGCCGGGAAAAGCAGTAGAGGATGGCCCAAAGTCTTGGGACCCTGCCACTCAAAGAGAGACCAGGAAGAATCTTATGGTTCCTGGCTTTAGTTCTGCTCAACTCTGGTCATTGCAGCCACTTGGGGAATAAACCAGCAGATAGAAGATCTCTACTTCTGTAAACTTGCCCTTCCAATAAAAATAAATAAGTCTTTTTAAAAATAGTGATGTATTACCTACCCTATGGACTTATTATAAGAATTATTATTCACACAGGACACATGCTCAAGGTTTCTACTTTCCAAGCAATGTGCACAGGCTGATGTGACACAGTGAGATAAGCTTTCAGTGCTGCTGGAATCTCTTCTTAAGGAATTTGAATTCTGGCTGCTCTGCTTCCTACTCAGCTACCTGCTAATGCACCTGGGGAAAGCAGCAGAAAATGGCCCATGGGCTTGGACCCCTGCTACCAACTTAAAAGACTGGATGGGATTCCTGTCTCCTGTCGTTGAATGAAACATCTCTCTCTTTCTTCTCTCTGTCTTCTCTTCTTTCTCCTCAATCTCTCTCTCATCTTCAGATGAATAAATAAAATATCTTAAAACAAAAGACTCCATTCATCTACAAAATATCTTGTGATAAATTCACATGCATGATTTGGTTCTCTTTTCAGCTGTGGCACTCTTATTAAGTGACAGAGGATGTCGTCATTTCTGCAAAGTCATAAAGGAATTGCTCTACTGATTTCTCTCATTGCATACCAAGTTAATTACTCCAAGATAGACCTGGTTGCGTCATATAGGTGTTTGTACAGTGGTATGTGTTACAGAATGTTTTATAGCTATTAATTATTTTCCTCATAATATCCATGAGAATTGGACCACTGCAAGCTTTTGGAACACTAATTAGAACTCTGATGTAGAAAGATCATATAACTTATTTTCCAAATCACCTGGGCAGAACCCTCAGCGCATACACCATACCAGGACCAAGGGTCAATACTGGGTGTCTGTTCCCTATCCCTGGGTACTGGGGCAGTTGGGAGGCTGGGGGTGACTTTTCCCTTGATCTTCTTCCTCCCCCCAGATACAGTAAAAAGAAATGGAAAACTTGGAAACAAAAATCACATCCACTTTTCCCTGACTCTCCATCCTTCCACACCGAGCAATTATGCAAGCATCATCTAAAACAATTTTAAAAAAAAATCATAAAAGTTGTTGAAAGACATTCACTGGGGAAAGAAGGGAAAATGTTGGGTAATAGGGAACCCATTCTGCTGACATGGAAATAACTGCATGATGGAAAACTAGAAGTCAGGGTCTTAGCTCTGTCGCTCTGTGACATGGGCAAGTCACATAATTGCCGAGTCTTACTTCCTCTTAATGACAAGCAAAAAGCCCATAGGACTCACATATAGCCTTGCATTTAGATACTGGGATTATGAGAGCCTCAAGTTTCCTGAATGGGAGCATAAATCATAGCTTTAATCATTTTTTTAAAAAATGTGTATTTTCACTGAAAGAGTGAAAGAATATCACCTGAAACCTGTTGGACTCACCTCAACTAGTGGGAAAAATACTTCAAAGCTGAATGCAAACAGGCTGGGTGCACCTGTGGAACTTTAGCTTTCTAGGGAACATAGGATCTAATGCTGGTCAACCAAGTTGTGTATTTGGGCTCCTTGACTTAAAAACTACGTGACATGGCCAAGTGACTTCACTGAAGACTGTTCAAATTATAGGCATTATCACATGCACATACTCAGATCTGTAACGTGCTATATAAAGCAACCTTGGGGAATACAGCCTGTGATACCGGTATTCCATAAGGGCACTGGTTTCAGTCCCAGCTGCTTCAGATTTGATGCAATTTCCTGCTCATGCGTTTGGAAAGCAGTGGAGACATGGGCATCCATGTGGGAGACCCGGATGAGGCTCCTGGTTCCTGACGTTAGCCCAGCACAGCCCTGGTTGTTGTGGTCTTGGAAGAGTGAAGCCATAGATGGAGCATATTCTCTATTCTTCCCTCACTCTATAGCTCTGTCTTCCAAGTAAATAAAAAAATAAACCTCAAATGCACCTCAAAAAAACCAAATGAACACACTAATTGGTATCATCTAAGTAGGATCCATTATTCTAGCTCTGCTGGTGTGACTAAGGATGAACACCTGAGCATGTACAGGTTCTTGCTTTAAAGGAACCCGGTGGGTAATAAAGGAGCTGTGATGGATACAGGACTGAAGAGAGCTACATCTGGAATATGATACAGTATTGGAGATATGTGAGGTAAGAGTAGAAACGTTCACTTTGGGTCCGGCACAATAATCTAGTGGCTAAAATTCTTGCCTTTCATACACTGCTGGGATCCCATATGGGTGCCAGTTAATGTCTCAGCTGCTCCACTTCCATCCAGCTCCCTGCTAGTGGAAGAGCAGTCGAGGATGAACCAAAGCCTTGGGATTCTGCACCTTTGTGGGAGACCTGGAAGAAGCTCCTGCTCCTGGCTTTGCATGAGCTCAGCTCTAGTTGTTGAGGCCCCTTGGAGAGTGAACCATTGGACAGAAGATCTTTTTCTCTCTTTCTCCTTCTCTTTCTATATTTAGCTTTCTAATAAAAATAAATTAATCTTTACCAAGAGGAAACAACGTTAATTTCTGCTTAACAAGTATCCAAATCAACATTTGGGGCTCGCATTTGGAAATGTTTGTGTGCACAAACAGCCCACATTAGAGATTACTGTGGACCTTGAGAACTTGAAAACATTTCAAATAAAATCCAGGGAGAGGGAATTCTAGTTAAGAAAGGCAAGCACTTAGCCTGTATCTCACACCTCATGGGTGCCCAATAAAACCTGATGATAAAAAAAAAAAGAAAAGAAAGAAAGGCAAGATAAATTGTTTGAAGGCAGAAACATGCCAAACCCTCACAAAAACACTTTTCTGCTGCCTGCCTTTCCACCCTTCCTTATTCTTGAATTTCCCAGTGTCTGCTAATTCCATCACTGTTTGCCGCAGGCCAGTATTTCCCCACACTTTTTCCAGTGTGAATGCAGCTGATACTTCATAAATTGCCTTTGTTTTTCATCTCCTTGTTTTCAACAGTGGGCTTATATCAATACTGCATAAGTGTTTCTAAGGGTATGTTTCTCACTCACCCTCGTTCTAAGTAGATCACTGGGAGGGGTACAAATGAACGGCTCCTGCAAATATGAACTTCATATGCCCTTCCAGGATAATGTCTCTTTGGAAAAAAATGAGGGCAATTCATGGAAATAACAAATCATGGGTTATTCTAAAGTGCACTTTATTTAAAAGCTCACCTGTCTGGGATATCAAGTTCTTATGCTAAGGTAGGTTCTGTAATAAAGCCAGGAGCCTTTGACCTGTGAAAGCTCCTCTGGCTCGACCTACACTTCATCTGATATCTGTGTTTCGATTCAACATCAGCTCCATTCTTTATGCAGTAAAATGAACTTTTGTTTAGACTCCCAGAATATTTTCCAACGTATTCTCAAGATTTCCCTTCCCTGCCTCAGCCGGAAAGGGTCCATGCATACAGCTGTGCCTGGCTTCAGACACAGAATGAGAACCTGCAAATCCAACCTGAGAGTGAATAGAGATCATTTGGAAATGGAGCTATAAATAGGGTTCTTTAGAATCCAAGGGGTATTCAGCTTGCTTCTGTCAACGGAGACTACGAAAGGAGGCTTTATTATCAAAGCAGGAGCTGGGAAGCCGGCTTGTGTGTTAGTGAAGCAGCAGCTAATATACCAACATGCCTATTGGAGCAGAAGAATAAATTGCACCATGAGTTCTGAAGAACAGGGAAAGGGTTTCCCTTTATCAAAAATATCAATGCTAACAAGCACAGATGGGCAACTCACCATTAGGAAAAAGAAATCATTTGGACTCATCTGTCCTGGTGTTCTCAGTTATTGGGCAAGTTGAATGCAGGCAGCCTTTATAGTCTGCAGTTTATATTTATGGGAAAATAGGAGGATGCTTAGAGAGCAGATAAGACACAGGGAGATAAAAGGATATAAGAATGAGGTACCAAGTGCTTCTAGGAAGCCCCAGTGTACAGAACCCGGAGCTCAGCTTAGAGTGGATTTTCCACACAGCTCACAGCTGATTTGTCCAAAGAACAAACTTTTACTGGTAAATATTTGAGCAGAAGATAATTGGTTATGTGACCAAGAAAATTAGGTAGATAAAGGATGCTAAAAGTGGAATTAAGATAAGAATGGGTGGGCTAAGTTCATTAAAAGATCTTTCTATCTCCACGTGTCCTAAAAAAATCAACTTTACAAAGGACATGCTAAATCACGATTTACACAATTTTCCTGAATAAATAAGAAAATACACATTTTCTCCACAGTTTCAAAGCGGTCTCATCTATCTAACAGGCCAAGCCAAACATTTAAACTATTGTCAAACAAAGGATATTTTTATCCTTTTTATCATTAGGTAATCTATTTTATTCTTAAGATTTATTTTATTTGAAATGAAAAGTTACAGGGAGAGAGGTGACTCTATCCAATAATTCACACAAAATACAGATAAAATACACAATTAATAAAATGTAATACTCAGCACAGTACATTGAAGGTGGAGCACCCATCTTTCTGCATACTTACCCCTATAAGCTAGAATAAGGAAATGAGTTATTAGAGACAGGAAGGAGGAACTCAGAAGGGAATGTAATTCTTTGAACTCAAAGTTATCTCTGCGCCCACTTTCCCTAAAGGATAATTTCCATAAAGGCTGTTAGAATGGTGAAACATGATTTTAACATAGGATGCTCATTAAATCAAACAATTTTGAAAACTCCACCGGAATTGTAGAGAGCCACTTTTTCAAATGGCAGTTTTAAAATCCATTTAGTCATGTGTTGTGGGGGATGGATCTAGATTTAGCTCAGGAGTTACAATCAATGGCACGCTTACAGACCACGAAAGTATTAAAAGGTTTACTACTTATCTAATTGAGGTCTGTGGGAAAGTAAAGTATCACTCACACACAGGGTTGAAATGGCTTAAGTGAGCAAATCGAAGAGACTGCCTGGTGTTTAGCATAGTCACGGGGAAGGGCTGGAGAGCGAATTCTTTCACAACATAGGATTACTGTTTTCATCAAAGAAAGGCATACAACGCCTTCCCAGGGTTTCTTACCTTCTAGACTAAATGTGGAGTATAAAAGAGAAAACAGAGGGGTGAAAATTAAAAGTGTTGATAGCCCAAAGTCAACAAAATAGAGCCAGCCTTTTTATTATGATCCATTAGAGTGGCCATTGATGCCTTGATTTGCTTTAATTTATACTGAAACTTCTCTTTGGGTTTCAAGTACACACTATCATGTTAATCTTGTACAAAAAGAAGTACTCAGCACAGGCGAGACCTGGAGGAAGCGACAGAGTGAAGCTGGTAGAGGGGCTGCGTGAGGCTCCCGTGCTGGACCACCACTCCCACTGGTGAGCATGAGAGTTGGAATGAGGCCTACCAGGCTGGGCAGGGCTTCAACACCTGTGGGCCTTATTGAGCTGGATCAGGAGAAAACCAGGTTGGGTTGACTAATCTTACTGGTGTATGCACAAACCAGAGTGGATTGGGTTGCGTGGGCTTTGCCACAGCATCAGCTGGCAGATGCTAGCACTAGGGGCTATCTCTGTCAGGTTAAACTACAGAACTACCCATAAAGTACAGGATGGATGAGTGGGGGGAGGCCCAGTAGAGAAACAGTGAGCACCTCCCTCTTGGGTTGCCACCCCAACTGGTAAGTATCAAAACCAGGACTGGGGCAGACATGGCTATAGAGAGAGTAGCACCCACCAGCACGTGTGTGGGCTAGATAGTGGGACTGGTTGGTTTGAACTGGGCTTCAAGGTCCATTGACACATATGAGTGCTGAATGGGATGAGGGATTGTCTGGACCAGTTAGTTGCACATACTGGCAAGCATGGGAACCAGGGCAAAGGGGTGGGCCTGGTGGGGGTTATTGCGGGTTGCTCTGACTAGGCTGCAGCTCCCACTGGTGTACTTGAAGACTGAGTGTGTGGTGGGCAGGATTGAGCTATGCTGAAACATTCATTGGTTTGTGCAGGAGATAGGGTAGGAGGCAGAACTGATCCAGCAGTTGCAAACACCAGCATATGCATAAACTGATTGGGGCGATGGACTGTGCTGGACCCTCTATTGGCAAGCACATGCAAGAATCATGTCTGGGATCATCTCAGATGAAGTTTCTTTGGGGATTCCTCCAGTTGAATTGCTGGACTCAGAACTCCAATCATGGAGAAAATTGCAGGTTCCATGGTCACAGTGGAGTGCATGTGTCAGAGCTTGGCCTCCTCAGTGGTTTAGACGGAGCAGTGGACACCATGTCTGGGTACACATGGAGGATATTGCAGAAGACACTTGGTTTGCAGAAGACACCTGGTATCACAACGAGGACAGAGAGCAGAATGAATTGATCAACTACCCCAGCCACGTGTTGGCAGTTAATATCTGGGCAAACAGAGACTCTAAGGTAGACTGTGTCAACCAGTGGATTCTGGAAAGATTTCATTGTGTTTGGAATAGCAAGATCAGCAGTAATTCAGAACTGTTGAACTATCAAAACCTCTTGAGCAGGACACTTAGAGTTGTGCCCCACATCGGGGACCCTGAGACGGCTGGGAGGCTAAGCGTGGCTTCTCTCCTTAACTTTCTCCTTTCCCCAGATACAGGAAAGAAAAAGAGAATGTGGAAATGGTGATCTTACCCAACTTCCTATAGCCCTTGACCCTTACCACCCTAATCAACTATGTAAAAATTATCAAAAATAAAAATTATTTTTTAAAAAGTACACTTATATTCTAGCATCTGAGAGCTGTTAAGCCAAGACACTTGCTCTCTGAATCCCTGAAACATGACTGTAACTACAAAATCTGAACAAAATTGAGGAGGAAACAGAGCTAATTCCTTGTACCTCAGAGGTGGCATTTTAATATCCAGTGATGGAAGATGCAGAAATATTTCTCATGGCTACTTGCAATAGTGGCTGTAGTGCCTTAAGCAAATTCCTGGGGTACAATTTTGACTTTCATACTATGAAACTACCTTCCATGCCTTTTTGCCTCTTGTTAGCTTGGTTCCCTAAGCTTTCCTTTGCTCTATGAACCAGATGACGTCTCTCCATAAGTTTACTTTCTGCTCAAGTTACTCAGCCAATTTTTATTATTTGCAATGAAGAATCTTAATGGTTAACTAATATATACACACTTACAACCGGGTCCATACATGTACAAGTAAAAATAAAGATGGATGAAGGGAAGAAATAGCTTAAATTTTATTTTTAAATGAAAATCTGAAACTTTAATTTTGAAGCAAGTCTTATAGTTCAGTAATTAGAATAGCTATATTTTAGTGAAATGTACATTCTTTTCTAAAAAAGAAGTATAGTGACACAAAAATGTTAAGTTCCTAATTTTATAGTGTGCCATTACAAAACCATTTGTATTGAATCTATTGATCACAAGTCATAATTTTAGTTAGTGAGAAATGTTAGAGTACATAAGTATCTTTTACAATGTGGCTCACAGGACGGTTGAATATCCCAATAACGGTACATCCAGGCATAATCACTATCTTCTCAGTATGAGATTGAATGTATAGGTAGTTTGGTGACTATGAAAGACCACTGTAACATGGTGTTCTGTTGTTAATTCTTATAGAACATAACCCTTAACCTTGAGTTTCCAATTATTGAAAAAATGCTTTGTATATTTGCTACTGAATATTAGATTTACTCTGTGTATGTTGTTGTAAGAAATTTTGTTTGTTAGAATGTTTGCTATAGCAAATTAAATTCAGTCATCCAAGTTAAAATGTAGATATCATGCCTGTAATAATTTTCTTGTTATAAATGATTGCACTAACTTTATGTTCTATGTGCACATAAATGCTTGAAGGTCACTCTATAGTCAGAGTGTTATGACCCTTGTCTCAGATTATTTTCTGCATCCAAGTTTCAGAAAATTCTTCTAGCTCTTTAAAATATGTTTAGAAGTTCTCATTAGAAACTTCTTTCCTGTATGGAAGAAAACAGAAATCACTGCCCTCCAAGCACAAGAAGCGAAAAGTGAAGTCTATTCATGTAATAGATATGGGTGCAATGATGCTATTTGAGCCTATGCATTAACATTTCTGAAAGTGGACAGTGTTCTTTTATGCCAAACGCAAGAAAAACTTCACCGAGGGCTGCAGATTTTCTTGAAATTGATATTCTCTCGGATTTTCAGATTATCAAATGTAAAAACAAGCCCCTATCTGGAATGGATAATGCATGTAATTAGTTATTCTTAACATACAGAGGATTGTTACTTCTGTAAATTATTGCATCATCTAACAGCAGACTGCCTACTCAAGTTAAGATAGACTTGTGCCTGTGAAACTGGTTATTAACCAAGTCTACTTACTCTTCCTCATGGACCTATACTTCAGCTACGTTTCCAAATTCCCTGCAGGTAAATATGGTCATGTGACTTAATTCTAGACCATTAATGAAAATAATGAGTCAGGCTTGATCTATAAAGAATGTCCAGATCTGACCATTTACACTCGTTGCCATCCTTTACACCTCTGGTTTGATGCAGAGGTACACAGTCTCTTTGGAAATCATTGTAAAAAGGTGACAAAGTCTCAATATAGAAAACTGAATACTTGAATGGCAGCTTGAAGAAGACCAACTATCCAATTATAAAAAAGTTGCTTTGAGGTTTATATGATTGGGAATAAGCATGCTTTGTGTTTGAGCCATTATACTTTCCTGACTCAGCTGACTTCACAATGCAGTGCGTGACTGCTAGTGGAGAGACACAAGACTGATGATGTCCAGGTGCATTGATGTGTGGTATCCTATTTAAAAAATGATATTTCATGCTTTCAAATTTCTTTCTACCTGATAAAATATTATTACCTGGGTTTAGATGTGTCTTCAATAAATTAGAAAGAAAACTGTTTCCACTTCGTCTCAGTGGTTGAAGTAGATTGGAGAAGGAAACTCTAGGACAATAGAATTATTCTAATAGGTTGTCATCAAAGAAATTTTAAAAAATGGTCAAAAATGGAAAAATTATCTGAATATATATGGGGTTCCAATACATGGGGTTGGAAATATAATACCAGCTGTGACTACCTGATTTGATCACCTGTTATTTTTAATGAAAAATGGCTCCAGAGTGCTGGAGAAATATCAGGATCTAAGAGTTACATTGCTTTTATGGGGCAAAAAGAGTATTTCAAAACACAGACTGCCATGCTACTTTGCCCTAACTCAGCACAGCTGCAGACTTCTGCCCACTGGACACACAGCAAAAGAGCACTTTTCAGCCAGGACAGTCCCCATAGAGAATCAGTAGTCTCCAAGTTCAAAGGACACTAACAGGATATGAGACAGAAGCAAATGCTTAAAGATATGGACATGGACACATCATTTTCCTACTGTCCTCTAGGAGCTAACAGAAGAGGTCATAAAAGACTATGTCTTGCTCACAATACCTCTCCATACAGAGAAAATTCACGGTTCATTCTTAAGATGGGGTGTGTGTTTAGTACAGACACAGGCATCCTGCTTCATCATGAAATAGTTGAATGTTTTAAGAGGCAAAGTTTACAAAATGTTCCACATTACTGTCTTGATGATGGACATCAATGAGGATGGTCAGAGGCACAGCTTGGAATCAGATGGACTTAGGGCTACCATCTTGCATTTATTTTCTGTTCACTAAAAGACACCTAGAGGTCTAGAAGAAAGAGATTTTGTTAATAGAGAGATTGAGAATAGGAATGGCATTAGTTGGGCCATGGAGAAGTCCATATGAGAACAGATGGCCGGGTAGACTACTACCTGAGCTAGGGCCAGGAGAGGATATGGCTCTGCCTTAGGAGAGTTTGTCAATTCCACAAACTTGAGTGAGTCCTGAGTGAACATCTTCAGGCAGTCACTCTCTTCTAGAGAAAGAGCTGGCTATTCACAGCTTCTGCCCCAAGACATCATCAGTAACAGAGGATCAAGACCAATAACCGGACTCATCCCCTCCACATGCACTTTAGTAGTCCACTGAAGGTTGGAGGCAAGAATGAGGTTAGGAGAGATTGATCCAAACCAGATCCTAATTGGAAATGACTAAGTTGTCACTGAGTCAACTTTTTAAAGAAAATCCTAAAAGAGATAATGCCCCCCTCTTTTTTTTCATTATTGACTTGAAAGGTAGCACTTTAGAGAAAGAAGGAGAGACAGAGATTTCTTCCATCTGCTGCCTCAGTCCCCAAATGGCCACAAAGCAGATAGATGAGCTGGGACTTGAACTGGGGCCTTCATGGGGTGCTGGCACCACAAGCAGTGGCTTTACTTGTTGCTCTGGCCCCAAATATTTTCTGTTCTTAAAGAAACAAGAATTGGTCGCAGGCTGTTTCTTTTGGCATCCTGGCTTTATGATACAAGGGTCAGATCTTCCATTTCAACGCAGCAAGTGAACTTACATGATAAAACTTATTTCTAAAGTAAGAGAATTTTCTATAATCTCAGGTGAAAGATTATAAATGAGGGGTGTGTGTAGGACTTAGAGGGAAGACCTGCAAAAGTAAAGGATGGAGAAGACAGATATCTCAGAATGAGGCAGTAAAAACTGCTCAATCTAAAATAGGTAGGAAGATAAGAAAGTCAATTTTTACTGCTTTCCCTTTTTCTCTTCCTCTGTATTCTTTCCCTCCCTTTCTCTCTTTTGCTTTCCTTTTATTTTTAAGAATTCCAATAGGAAATATAACGCATGACCTGCATTCCAATGGTTGAGCTAGTTGACTTGTACTATCTCATGCCTTCTTATCTACCTGACCTTCAGCCTCTGAAATTGTTTGCAATCAGCTTTGTGGTTTCATCTTCAAAACACTCCTGACAATCTCACTGATGTCGCAGTGAACCGGACGAAGCCATAACAGCTCCACTAAATGGATTTCATCATCCAGGAACCCCAGCAGTAGAAAACGAACCAGGCCTCAGTGCAGGTGAGCTCTCACTTTACTTCTGCACGTAATTTGTCATGACAAAAGACATGTTAACGTTCTCAGGAATTTGCTCCCAGTGTGGTGGGAAATTTGACACAAAGGACGGAATTTCACATGAAGCAAAATTTTCATGTCGACAATCTCAGTGAACAAACTAAGATTTCTTAAAGACGGAAGCCTCCTGCTGCAGAACCCGGCCTTCGCTCCAGGACAGGAAAAATGCAAGAAAATGGCAGAAGCAGTGTCTTTAAAACACAGTCTCTGTGAGATAAAAAACAGCTGTCTATACGAAGGGCACACAAAACTCTAAGGACCAGAATTCTAATCCTGTCTAACTAACTGAAAACAAAACGCTACCAGAAGGGTGTGATTGGTGACTTCTGGTTTCCATTCTTATAATAAGCTAAAATCTCCAGAGCGTGAAGTCACCGACCCCTTGCCATTCTCCTGACAAAACTAGAAACTTAGGAGTGGGATGATTCCTATTCTAATTGGAGCCCCACCTAACTGCCCTATTTTTTCATAAAGTTTTACTTGTAACATCGTTTACGTAGTTGGGAAGGAGACACAGCCATATCGGTCTCCAACTAGATTGGGAAAGGTTGAGGTGTGGAGGAAGGTGGGTGGTTACAAATGTTTACTTTTTTTTTTCTCCTGTGTCCCCAGGCATGGAAAGAGAGGGGGGTTGCTCTTTGGCTATCAAACCACATCAGTACCCAGAGATGGGGGATGGTATTTGCCGATATCTTAGAGACTCTGATGTGGGAAAGAATATTCCGAGAGTGTTACTTGAGTGATTCTGATGGATCTGAGACATCTTTGGTTTTCTTGAAGAAAGGCTGACAACAATCTTTCCAAGTTCTATTGGCTGACCAAGTCCTCTTTAGTGCAACCATAGGCCCAGGAACATGCTGAAAAGCTTGGCCAAGAGAATTGTCCAACCTGTTCTGCCTTTTATCTTTTGATGAGGCTCTCCATATCCTCTGCTGACCTAGATAAACTTGCTGTTGTGTACCTTGTGCACATTTGGGCATGCTGACTGCTGCGCAGGCATCAGCAACTGAGGAAGCCTAGTCCTGAATATACACTGCAAGGTGAGACCACATATAGTGTAATTTTCCTTGTGGTCAGCCATCTGGTTAGGGAGTTCCCCAAGAAACCTCATCTGCGGTGACAAGACTTGACTCTTGTGTGTTCCAGACAGTGCAGGGACAGGTTTGGTCTGTTACTTGTACCACTCAATGCATACATTGGTGGATGCAGCTGCCTGGTTAGTTCTGCCCCCAGCTCCATCTCTCATACTAACTGATGGCTGCTGTGAGCCAAGTCTGCCACAGGGCCAGTCTTCAGGCAGACTAACCAGTGTTGCAGCCTGCTTGGGGAAACCTCCAATAATCTGCACCAGGTACAACCCCAACCCTGGGTTTGTTTCTGCGGCATGTAGTGCACCCTAGCCCTATCCATCCTACAATCCCATCTGGTTCTCATGTATACTCATGGGTGTTACCTCCTTGCCCAGTCTGATTTACCACCAGCCCTGGCTCTTATGCTCACCTGCAGGAGCTGAAGCCTAGTAGAGGAGGCCTACAGTTACACTACTAAGCCTTCTCCCAACCCAGGTCTTATGCTTGCCAAGATGTGCTGAGGCCCAATGTAGATGACCCACCCTCAGTCTCAGCATTCACCAGCAGGTGTGGAAGTCTGGCTCAAATCGCCTTTTTCCCAAATCCTTACATGAATTGGTAGGCATTGCATTCCAACCCTACCAGGTTTGTGCCCCATTCTGGCTTTCACTCATGGCACTATATACAGTGTGTAATTATGCCCAGCCCAACTATCCTCCAAACCCAGTCCACACACAGGCAGATGGGTACCATAGCCTTGCCCAACCTGGTCTGCCCCCAAGCCCTGGCTTTTGTTCTCCCCAGTGGGAGCTACAATGTAACAAGAGAGCCCCAGCAGTTCTCCTACCAGTGCCATGCCTAGATCTTCTGTGTGGTGGCGGGTGCTTCAACCCAGTATGATATGGCCCACTTGCAGTGTCAGTTCTTGCTGGCAGGCATTACAGTCCAACCCAACTGAGTACGGCCTACACTCTGTCCTGGTTTTCATACATGCCAGCAGGGGCTGCAGATTGGCACAGCCCAGCCTCCTTCCAGCCCCAGGTCCTGTGAATGCCAGCTAGGTTCCTGTTAGGTGAGCTCTGTGTTCAGCCTGGCTCAACCCATTACCACATCCAGCTCTCCACACAAACTGATGGATGCTGGAGTCCAACAAAAGCAAGCCTACAAGACCCATACAGAATCTGTGTTCCCAGATCCTGTTCTCTCGTGTCATAGGGGGTGTTGTGGACAACCTCATGTGGTCCACCCCCTGCTCACACATCCGTGAGCACGTGGCCTAGCCCAACCAGGTATGTCCCCCAGCTCCCCCAGTCCCAGCTTTTGCATGCGCCAGTGGGGTGGCAGGTGATGGGCTTCATGTGGGTGCGTGCCATGGCTTTATCAGACATGCTCCCAGCTTCTGCCTCTCCTACCTGTGAGTGCAGTGGCTGACCCAGAATTCATTCCTCTCCTGTCAAACCTACCCACAGCCACTCCCACTCCAGTATATCCCCAGACTCCTTCCAGGCAATCTGCCTGGGGTCAGGGGTGGCATGTTCTAGTTCCGTGTTCCCTGCTTTCCCCAAAAATCTAAATAAAAAAAAAAAGAAAGAAAGAAAGAAAGAAAAATAGAATAGAACAGATAACTACATAGGCACACTAGTATAGTTAACAACAAATTTAGCATTAACGAGGCCCAGAATGTCTGCCAGCCTTGGCTGCTTTTCTCTCAGTAGTGGAACACTTACCTAGGTACAGGCAAGTTATGTGGGCAACTAGGCAGTTACCCAAAGCTGAGGCCAAAAATTTCTTTTCTTAAGATAAAGTCAGAAATCAAGAGAGACTTGGTCTTTTTCCTTTCCAAAGAGCAAAATCAGGGAGAAGCAAGATCCATTTTCATAAGTCCCCATTTTCAAAGAGAGCTCCCCGTTTTTTCTCATTTCACCAGGGACCTGAGTCTAACTACCCATTAGGCCACCTAACTTCTTACACCAGAACTTGGGGATCATTTCTTGGAGATTTGGTAATGTAGCTGCATAGCAGAGTTGAGGTGCAAGGAAAGGGGGTTCTCCCTCTCCAGGATCTTCACCCAAGGAAGTGAGGAGAAAAGATTTAGAGGCAGGTCAGTTGCAGAATTAACAAGTGGCCAGATACAATGATGGGCAAAGAAACTGAGCCACCAAGAAGTCATTTCATTAAATATTTCTTCACCATAAATGTTTTCTGCTACACATGTTAGACTCTTAAACACATGACTTAGTTACCTCTCAAAATCTTTGAAAAAATGCTTAAAATGAACTGAAACCTGCTGGTGAGGGAAATAAATACACATTTATAAAAATATTTTAAATTTATTTAACTTGGAGTTTTCCTAAAACTCCAATTGAATTAGCTTAGAAGCCCATTGCTTCACATTATACAACTAGGAAACTATTAATAAAGCCAAATCTTTCAACACAAAGAATAACATCAATAACTTTATTGTAGCAGCCCCCAAATTGCTCTGGACATTAACTAATGCCTAGCATTTCTTTGCAATGACCCCTAACTTCCCGTAGGCTCAGATAAAACTGTTCATAGAAATTGTTTGTCTTTAAGATTTTTTAAATTGGAAAATCATATCTACAGAGAGAAGGAGATACAGAGAAAAAGATCTCCCATTCACTGGTTCACTGCCCATGAGGCAGCAATGGCCAGCGTTGAGCTAATCTGTTCCAATCTGAATCCAGAGGCTAGAAGCCAGGAGCTTCTTCCCGGTCTCCCACACAGGGGTAGTTTCCCAAGGTTTCATCTTCTTTTGCTTTCCCAGGGCACAAGGGAGGGGGGCGCTTCAGGGGAAGTGGAGCAATCTGGACATTTGGAATCCTGGTGCATGTAAGGCAAGGATTTAGCCACAAGGCTATCATGCTGAGCCCTGATCTGAATCTTTTTATCTTGTCACCTTACTTGTACATTGTCATCCTTTTATTTCTTTTAGAATCCAGAAGAGATTTTCCCACATGATTCTTCCGTTTAGCAAGACTCCCTCAGTAATACCTGGAGCAGAGTTGATGCTCAACAACATTTGTTGAGTTAAACACTGAAGAATAACAGGAGCCATTCAGTTGCAATTATAGTGAATAAAGAGAGGTTGCACACTGTTACATCTCTGCCGGCCAATGCATAGCAGTGAACAGAGTCCTTTCATTCACCACTGGGTCTATACCCTTATGAGCCACAATCTACTATGCCACTTATTCTGAGGTGTGGATTCTACATATACCTGGATAGAAGAAAAGCAAAACCCATTGAAAAAGAGTAAATGATGTCCAGAGGCAACAACCAAGCTCCTGGGATCCTGTCCAAGCCTGGCCCAGCATGCAGCTTTTGCCTTAAGGACTGGCAGCCCTATCTCCTCTGTGGAGATATTGATCCTTAGCCCAGTAAGCAGATGTTGCTAGAAGGATGATGTGTGTAGAATACGAGTGCCTCAGGCTCTGGAAAGTTTCTGTGCTGGTTTCAATGGGAAGCTGGCACCAGTGGGTAGCCAGGACCTGCTTGTCTGTATCACCCTTGTGCTGAGAGAGCCCAGTTGATGTGAAACTTTTAAAAGTAAAACTCCATTGTCTTACCTTGTTGGAATATGTCATTCCACTGTTTGCATCATGACTGTGCAGGGAGTCAAGAACAGTGAACTTGAAAGGTGATTACGTTGTTTAGTGATCAAAAGTTTCAAGGAAGTGCTGATTCACGGCATTTATAACAAGTTATTGGGAACAGAGCGTAAGGATTCATTCATAAGTGCATGTAATTGTGTGGCAACATTTACTGAATGTCTAGTAGATAAAATCACCACCTGCTACTCCAGCATCCCCAGAGCTTTATCTAATTCAGCTACCTGTTAAAAGCCTAGCAAGAGCCAAGAAAGATGGCCCAAGCGTTTGGACCCCTACTACTCATGTGGAAGACTATGTAAGGCTCCTGGCCCCAGGCACTGGCCCAGCTCAGCCCTGACCACTGGGCAGGACGATTAGACTTTCCAATCTGGAATAGAGGAGGAGCAAATGCAGTAGTGGTCAGGGAGAAGATGGGAAAAACAGTTACAGAGAGAACTGGGGAGAGAGAAAAGAGAGATCTTCCACCTGCTTGTTCACTCCCCAAATGGTGGATGGAAGACATCTCTTTTCGTCTCTGTCAGAGCTGAGCTGGTGCAAAGCTAGGAGCCCAGACCTTCTTCCAGGTCTCCCACATCAGCATAATGGCTCACAGCCTTGGATCATTTTTAACTGCTTTCCCAGGCTGTTAGAGGGAAGCCGGATCAGAAATAGAGCAACTGGAACTGCAACTGGCACCCATATGGGATACCAGCACCACAGGTGGAAATTTAGCTCGCTTGCCACCAGAATGGCCCCATTTGTATTTATTCTTAAGAAATAAATGTTTTCCATGATGCGAACTGGCACTCACATGAGATCCTGGTGCATTCACAGTGAGGACTTTTTTACTAGACTACCGTAGCCTGGCCCAGCTTGCTCTATTTCACATGTGCCCAGACTGCCAACACTTCCCAAACTATTCCTTAGTTCCCACCAATGGAGAAATATAGACACATTTCATTTAATTTTGGCAAGCTGATCCAGTGAAAGAATTTCAATGGACCAGGTTTATACAGTGCTATAACACCTGGTTTATGGTTATGCTCGGATATGTAGTATCACAGGCAGTCCGAGAACCATGGCTAGATATGTCTAAAAATATATTTTGGGGGGACCCTTCAGAGAAAGGGGACCCATTATAGGCTAGGTAGGCATTTTCACTGAGAAGTAGAAGAATAAGTGTGTACAGCTGGATAACTCCCACTCCCACTAACTGTGTTTTGGGGCCTCAGGTACTGCTACAAGACTCTGGGGGCCCAACTTTAGTCTATGAGCTTCCATTCATAACAGACCTTGAATTCTTCCTAGGTCTTTACTTTTGAATAAACCGTTTCTCCCCTACTTGAGCAGAGAGAATTCCCTTTATTCCAACACACTTTATATGAGGATTAAATGGAGCTTTACAAAGGTCTGGACTTGAGATAAGTAAGTGCTCAATGAAAATTGGCTATGATAATTATTGTTATTATGGATGTTGGCGGTATGTATATCTGGAGCCTCCACTAGATTGTATTTTCCTTATAGTCGGAGACTTGCCTGGAGACAGCAGCATGCTGCTGAGTTAGTCTCACACGAAACACCTGGGCAATGAAACACATGTCTATCTTGCGAGGTTGCCATGAGGATTAAACGTCTGAGACGCTGGAGTGCCTCCATCCTCCCACTGCCACAGCGGGAGAGCTTTTGTTGTTCAGTGTATCCTAGGTATCCATGTGGAGAGGATCCACGTCTTGAATTAGCCATAGAGCATGTTTAATTCCCTGTCACCCACATGCTTCTAGGACTCCGCCTCAAATTGGTTTCAGTTGGGAAAGGAAAAGTTAACTCTTATAATTTGCCCAGGTGGAACATGATCAAAAAGGTTAATTTTCTGCTCCAGAAATCATACAATGCGGACAGAAATTATGTTAGATTTTCTACACTTTTCTCTTCCTTGCATTCATATGAACGATTCATAGTTTCCCATAAAATCCATTATCACTGGGACTGGTGTGTAGGGGACGCTTCAAGCTAATCCTCTGCCTGTGGTGCTGTCATCCCATATATGTGTAGTTTACTCTCTTGGCTGCTCCACTTCTGACCCAGCTCTCTGCTTGGTAAGGCAGTGGAGGATGGTCCTTGCACTCCTGCATCCATGTGGGAGATCCAGAAGAGGCTCCTTACTAACAGCTTTGCATCAGCTCAGCTCTGGACATTATGTCCATTTGAGCAATAAAGAAGCTGATGGAAGACCTTATATCTATTTCTCATTCTCTCTCTGTAGAATCTGCTTTTCAAAGAAATATAAATGAACCTTTTAAAATGTCAATTGTAATTTAATCAAGGAAGATGCTGAAATGATGATCTTTAGGCATTAGGATTAGAGATAATTCTTACTTTTTAAATTTTATTTATACATATTTTCCTTTTCTTATAAAGAGAAGGTCCCATTTATAAAATAAGAAAATTCCCTTCTTCCCTCTACCTGATCACCTTTGAATTGTGTCATAAAAAGTAGAATAAATTAATTATAATTAAATAAAAGCTGCTTAATTTATTCAGCTTCTGAGAATCACAATTTCCTTTTCTGTAAAGTGGAAATAAAAAAAATCAACTTAAAAGACTGATGTTAGCATTAAATTGCACATTGCCCAACATACAGTGAATTCTCTTTAAATATTTAATTTCTTTTTTTTTAAAAAAATGGAGGTTCTTGTGAAGAACATATATCTCTACCAAAAAAAATTAAAGTTGGCTATGAAATTAATCACAAAGTCATCAAAATACGTATGTAATTGCATCCATCTCTTTGTTTGTAATCATAGTGTCTCTACCATGTGCTATATGAGACCCAGGGTGATAGTTAACATTGATTCTTTATCCAAATAAAGAACATTTTATTTAGGTGTTTGCTAGAAAGGAAAAAAGAGGAAAGAAAAAGAAAAAGCTTATTCCATACCCACTTCACTCAATCTGATGCTTTTTCAAGAGAGGAAAGTGGCCCCTCTAAGCTTTATAGGTTTGAGTGTTGTAAAGAACCGCAATTTTACCTGTATGGAACCTAATGACAAAATAGAGACTGGTGAGAAAATATCCCAGATCAGAGAAATTGCTTTATGTTTTGCAAGAGTGCTGAGACAGTCAACAAAGGCAAATCAGGAAATTTCAGAAGAGGGCAACTGCAGTTTCTAACAATAACAATAATGATGATGATCAACTCCCCACCTGAACATTCGCTGAGTGATTACTATGTCGCATGCACTGGCTGCGGCAAGCATTTCACACACATTTTACAAGAGAGGCGGCAATGGACTGAATTATTCTGCCTTCCACAAGTTCCTATGTGGGAATCCGAAGCCTAATGCTGTAACAGAATGATACGGAGTCTTTGGGAGGTAATTAGGCATGAGGGAGAGCTCTCACGAAAGGAACTAGTACTCCTCTGGGAAGAGGTCGGAGAAATCGTCTCTCCACCATGTAGGACACAGCAAGGAGAGGGCAGACTGGAACGTGGAAATCAACCCTGCCCAGCACTGACCACACTGCCCTCTGACCTCAGACTTGAGCGTCCAGTACGGGGACAAGTAAATTCCTGTTCTTTGTGAATCATTCAGTGTCTGGTACTTTTGCTATGGCAACCTGAAACGAGTAGGACAAGTACCGTGCTTTTTGTAAAACTAAAAATTTAAGTATGGAAAGGACTGATGACATTTCTAAACGCACACAACTCGTAAAGTCAATGCAAATGTGCCTGGTTTGGCAAATGTAGATATGTGCCACTAGTACATATCTCTACTAGTATATATCTCTACAAAAGAAAAACACAACGCTATGAAATTAATCACAAAGCCATCAAAATGCGTATGTAATTGCATCCATCTTTTTGTGTTTGTAGTCATAGTATCTCTACCATGTGATATATTGAGACCCAGGGTGATAGTTAACATTGATTCTTTATCCAAATAAAGAACATTTTATTTAGGTAGTAGAGAAATTGTGTAAAACATGGTTATCTAGTAAATGGCCCTAGCCTAGATAATGAGAATGATTGTATAGTAAAGGTAGAGAGTTGCAAGGTGACAAAGGGAGACAGCTTTGGTAGCAAGTCATGCAAAGCAAGCTCGCTAACTCTACACGGTCTGGGTAACTATTTCAAAAGCTGCTGTTGTAGGTTAGCCGGCTGCCTTCTGCAATGTTTTGAGTCATGCTCCTCCAACTTTTATCCAGCTCCCTTCCAAAGTGCAGCCAAGGGACAGCCCAAGCACTTGAGCACCTGCCACCCATCTGGAGATTTATAGGTTCCTAGCTTCCATTTTTCCCAAAGCCCAATTTGTGAAGTAAACTAGCAGCTGTCACATCTCTATCTCCCCCTGTCTTTCTGTAACTGCCTTATGTATAAATTGCATCTGTATTGGAGGATAGCAGCTTACCCCATTGCTTAAGACAACCGTATCCCATGAGAGCACCAGTTTGAATACTGGCGGTTTGTTTCCTGTCTAACTCCCCGCTAACGTGTTTGAGAAAATAGTGGACGACGGCTCCAATCCTTTGACCCCTGTCACCCATGTGAGAGTCTGGAATGGAGTTCTAGAGGCCTGGCTTTGGCTGGCCCAGCCCTGGCCATTGAAGTCATTTAGGGAGTGAGTCAGTAGGTAAAGACCTCTCTCTCTGTTTATCTTCCCCACTCTCTCTACAACTCTGCCTTTCTAATGCATACAGTAAATGTTTAAAATAAAATAATCAAACAAGCAAGTAAATAATTCTTAGAAAAAAACCTACCTGTGGTTATACATCTTAGGGTCGGACTGCTGTGTACATCTTAGGGTAGGACCTGCATTTTAAAGCTGGGTTTTCAAAATCTGTTTATGCTTAGGTTATTTATGAGGAGTGACTTGAAGTGGCCTATGTTAGTTTACTACAGCTGGAATGACAAAGCAGCAAAATTGAAATGATTTATTTCCTGACAGTTTTAAAGTCCCAAACCAGCATGCTGACAGAACTGCTTTCCTTTGTAGGCCGCTGTGGAGGCACCAACTCCAGACCTGTTGACTTGCCTTGCACAGGCAGCCTGCAGACTGCCTTGTCCTCATGCAGTCATGTGTCTGTGGGCATGGGTTCCCGGTATTTCTTCCCTTGCTTAGGAGGACACCAGCTGTATGATATGAGGATTCTACAAGGTCCTTATCTCAATTCAGTAATATATTTAATGACCCTAACTCTAGATACAATTAATCTGAAATACTGAGGGTTAGAATATCAACATATGGATTTTGAGTAACCAAAATTCAGCCCATAACATTGTCTAACAGAAATAATTGGGGGAGGGGACACCAAATGCATAGAAGCTGTGCTCTTTGCAATTGCAGTTAGAGCATGCAGCAACCATCAGGGAACAACACCATTCACCGAGCTGCCCCCACTTGCTTCTCTGCCTTATGTCCCATGTGTGCATTACCAACCTACTGGGACAATAAATGTATTAGAAGCTTTTTTTCCCTACAATCCCAGAGAGAGCCATCATCATCATAAAAAAAGAAGGTATTTTGACTCAATAACTGATGACCAGTGTTCTGAATACTACAGAATGTAGACTTGCCCCTCTACCATCATTGGAGCATACCTCTATGCTCACGCTACAGAGAAGCTAATTGTGTGCAGTCTAGCAGTATTACCATAGTGAACTCTTGAATACCAAGTGAGTCTGCCTGACAGAGATTGACCAAGAAATTGCAGTTCCTCTCCAGACTGCTTCTGTGTTGTATGAATAGGCAGCCAGGATCTACACTGACAGATCCCACCTAAACCTGGCAAAGCAAACACATAAGTGGTTGTAACCCAAAGCCACGTACCCAGAGAGAAGCCTTGTGGTAAAGATGGAGCCAGGTGGGGATCTGATTGCCCTGGGATGCTTCCTAAGGAATCATTATGTTCAGGCTTCAAGGTGTGAGATTTACATAATAACATCTCTCAACAACCGCTGGTGGAGCCTGGGCTCTTAGGTAACAGAGCAATGCCTCTTCCTACTTTCTGTCATCAAGGTGTTCTCTGGGAGAAAATGTTGCACCCTTCATAAGCTGATCTTGTATCTAGTCAAAAATAAATTCTATTTTTATTGTTAATGTGTAGTGAATTCAACTTAGGTGATTAGAACAAGTTATCACAAATCAGAACCTTGGCAAAGTGCAGACAGATTCCTCAGCTGGAGCACTGGGCCCTGTGGTGAGCTCCTAAGAAACCAATAAAGGAAAAAGTAAAGAACTATGGTGCAACACAGAAGAGCTGAGCAAGTACTTGGGCCAAGACAACTACAGCATGAATGTTACTTCTTCTCATGTTAAGATGCCAGTACCCATCTGTTCATCCTACTTTTCCAACTACCACTGGACTTCAACACTTTGGATTTCACCAGGAATCCCCAAAATATCAAACCAAAGCTGTGATCTTCTACAATTGTAGCTTCCATGTGCTGTTGGTGATGCTAACGGAATTTGAATCCAGAAAGTCCGATGCTGAACCCACATGCATCGTCATTGTCCTACACTGACTGTCCAGACGAATTTGCTTCCTTATGTGCAGGCCTGTCTGCCTTGCTCCAACCCATTTTCTATTTTCCCTGAGCGTAGGGATGGCAGTGCTCTCCACCCTCCTGGAGTTTAGCCAGCACAAAGGAGAATATATTAAGTGGCAAACAAATGGTTCCCACAGGTTCCTTGGAGACGGAGGAAATGTGTTTTTTAAGGCCATGGTTTTGTTCTGTTTTGTTTCCTGCAGGGATTCAAAAATGAGCTCTCAGTTCCTCAGGACTTCAAGAATTTTCTTTTTCATTTCTGAACTTTCCATAGGTTTCTGAGTTATTGTGTGTGTGTGTGTGTGTGTGTGTGTGTGTGTGTGTATGTTTCAGAATGTCACAGAACAAGAAACTTGCCTAACCAAACGCAGCAGAGGCACCCAGCCTGTGCTGGCATTATTGGGGAGCAGCAGCTTGCCCGCCACGGGTGTGAACAGTCATCCAGAAAGAACAAAACAGCATGAAGGGGGGGGGGTGGGTTACATACTCCAAAGGGAGGAGGAAAGTATCTTTAACAGCAAGTCTAAGAAATTCTTCCTCCCAGAGCTTATCTGTGCTCTGGTTGGTATGTTGCAGGGCCAAGAAGATAAGAAGTGAATATCTGTACCATTTTAGAAGCAAACAGAATTGAATTTCAGCTCTGTGTTTTTAATTAATTCATTTTGCATTTGAGCAAAACGATGAACTCTCTTAAAGAATCAATTCCCTTGGGGCTAGTGCTATGGCTCAACAGGCTAATCTTCAAACATCAAGCTCCAGCATCCCATGTGGATGCTGGTTTATGTTCCAGCTGCTCATCTTCCCATCCAGCTCCCTTTTTATAGCCTGGGAAAGCAGTAGAGGATGGCCCAAAGTCTTGGGATCCTCAAAGAAGCTCCTGGCTCCTGGCTTCAGTTTGGCTCAGCTCTGGATATTGTGGCCCTTTGGGGAATGAACCAAAAGATGGAAGATCTTTTTCTGTCTCTCCTCCTCTGTGTAACTCTACCTGTTTAATAAAAATTAAAAATAAATCCTACAAAGAAAAAAAATAATTATTTCATCTGTCCTATGGACACAGCAATATCTGTTTTGAAGATCGAAACAGAAACATGTAAAGGAGTTTTAATTCATTCATGAATTCCATGTGTGCTGAGCTCTGAAAATGAATCCATCTCTGTAATGTATGATTGAAAGGGGAGACCTACATTCCAGCACCTGGGAATTCACTGACTCTTGCTTCTTTACTTTGTCCATGTCTGAAACACATTCAAATAGAGTCATTTCTCTGATACCCATCATGGAAGTACTTTCAATTTAAGGAAAGAAAGTGCAAAAACAAGTTTCATGGGGGCATTGGAGTTGATAATGCATCTATGTTAGCATGTGTTTGAAGCCACTTCTGAAGACTGTAATGTGTTGACACTGGAGAGGTCACTGTCAAATCCTACTGCACTGTGCTCTGGAGCCATGAACATTACTCAACCTTCCTAATCTTCCTTCCCCTACATCTCTTCGAAAGGAGAATACACGTAATTCTGTATCAGAGTTGTCAAAAGAATCTCACAAATATGCCAACATTGACTATAGAAGAGGAAAGAAATGAAGCAATTTTCAAAATCCAAAATGCAATATAAACTAGAAATCTGTAATATAGATTCTTACCATAATTCTAGCTAAATGCCTAAAGATCATGTATATGTAGTATATTCCTCTTTTAAAAAACACACCTCAATTCCACAATTACATCATTCATGTGATAAAGAAACTAAAGCGTGCTGAGTGTCCTCCAAATTAATCTTAACTGTAATGTAGATACCGTGACAGTACCAGTGACAACGTAACTATAATACTTGTAGCATTATGGATTAGGTGCTGAGCTAAGTACTTTCAAATATCAGTACTATTACCAATTTATAGATGAAGAAATTAAGGTATGAAGAATATAAATACCTTTCCCAAAGGCTTACAAGTGGCAGATAGTAGAGTTAGCATTGAGCCCATGGGGTTATATCATAGTTCATGAATTCTTCATAATTGTGCAAGCTAAAAAATGTTCTCCTTATGATCTTTCTTCACCTTGTGGCCTGGCATACCTCACATCTTTCAAGCCAGATGGTCTCACTTGATCAGTTCATGGGGCAGCGGTTGACAGATTTCTAAGCCAAGTATCTTATGCTAGACTTGGGCCATTGCCAAAGAAGCACAAAACTTTGTTTCAAATGTCCTTCCTTGGACCGGAAGAAAAGCAGGAATAGGGGTCACAGGGGTGGGGCGAGGAGTGGTGTGGAGGGAGGCAGTGGTGGCATAGCTTCAATTTGGAATGAGTTCTTAGAATAAAGTGTGGTGAGGTCATGGTTGAATTAATTATTCAACAGTGCAGCTGAGTCTTTAAGAACAGAGGATTCCTTTTGGCTTGGTCTTCACAGAAGTCCTTCAAATATTGGACGATCAAGGTTGTGCAATTGTTAATGGTAATTATTCTTTAGGAGAAATGACTGATTGTTTCAAGCGGAGACAGAGCAAGATAGACTTGAAGTAAGTAAGTATGAGTGAGTTAAAAGGCAGAAAGTCAATAGGCAACTAATTAAGGCAAAAAAAAACAACAACAAAACTGGGAACCAAGATTATCAGAGTTGTGATTAGTGAAAAGGAGATTTGAAATACAGTGAGAGAAAGTCTTGGGGCAGGGAGGAAGAAGGGGTCCTTGAGGAGCTGAGGGTTTTCTGACTTGCCCACTTGCTCAGACTGCACGCTCCTGGCCCAGGGGCAAGAAGGCCAGCAGGCATGACCCATGTTTGTCCTGACTTAGCCTCTGCGGGTGTCTTTTTGATTTCCCTGAGAACAAAGAGAGTATCTTTTCACCCTCAACATGCATTCCCCATCTCAGCAAGTGCATACTGTCCAGAGAAATTGCCTCTGACCACGCCAGCATCCAGCTAAATGTGGTATTTACTGTTCTCCTCTCCTCACCAACATCTGGAGTTTTTTTTTTTTATGATGAAATAGATATTTGACCTTAATAATATCATTTGATGGTAAGATGATATAACTCATTGTCTAAATCATAATGCTTTCAATAATGGAAATCATGCCACAGGCATGAACCAAGACATACTTAGACAAATACAGGACATGGGAACTTATATTTACTGCCTACTTAATGTGTACTAGATCCTGGCTAAAGGCTTTAACTGCTTTGTCTCAGTTATTCCTTTCAACAACCCTGTGAGCAACGTTTTATAATCCTTGTTTTCTTGCTGAGGAAACTAAGAGTTGTAAATTTAGGCAAAGCTCTCGTTCAAACTCAGGCAAAATTTGGGATCCTTGCTGGGAAAGCCACCAGCCTGGGGGCTGACATGGCTCAGTAGAGACTCCAGATCAGTCAGCCTTGTTGTGAGGCTCCCTATCCCTTTTCCACGTTTAGCTGGATTCCTGCCATTCCCACCAGGAGTTTATCACCAATGTCTACCGTCAATATCAAGTTTATGAGAAACCACAAGGAAGAACATGGTGAACCGCAAGAGAGCAGGAACTTTCCAATTAGGAATCCATGTTATTCTCTGAATTGACTGGAAACTCTCGAAATAGTTTCCTCTGTCTCCTTCATAGTGTGGAAAAACTTTTTAGAATTATTTATGCCATATCCCAAGAGATAGCAAATAGATGGGAATGAGAGGAGTGGTTCAGAAGAGAGTCATATCCCCTGTTGGAAAACTGTAAACAGGAATTAATTTTCAAAGAAGGCTTTCATCTGTTGAATAAATGACACCTCTCTGGAAACTGCAGAAAGCAGAATAGGGAAGGGGCTGTCAAGGTAGTGAAAACGGGAGAATGCTAAAATCCCTTTTCTTGTTTCACACAGTAGAGGAGAGCACACTGTTTAGCCAGTTAGTGCTTCGAGTATATGAGTATATTAGTCTAATTCTAGGAAATTGAATTTCCTCTTTCCTATAAAGGGGGAAATAATATCTACTGTATAGTTCTTTAGACATTATTATCTTCTTTAATAAGGTTCAAGGACATAATCTAGATATAGTACCTGACTCAATAGACTGTAGGCAAAAGTATTTCTGTTATGAGACGATGAGGCTCTAGCCTTGTATTTTGGTGTGCCTGCCTGTGGTATTCCAGGACCCAGATGTTACAAAACCAGCTAATTTTCTATGAGCTGATAAATGAATGTTTCCATCCACAATGAAAGGCATTCCTTATGACTACTGAGTGTGGAACTCTAGACACATCTTTGCATGACTGAAAAGCACAGACACCCAAGAAGATGGCAGTGGAAAATTTAGTAATTCATGGGTGGAGATAACACTGCATTCTTAAAGACATTTTCTATTCAAATAGTTGTGAGTTTTTGAGTACAACCAAGTTCATCTACTCAGTTATGCTTCCCTGAGCAAAGTCTCTAGAATTTACTTTTTCTTTAGTAAAAGATGAAAACACACACACATACACACATGCGCACACACACGCTTGCGTACAATAGGAGAACTTTAAAGGTTAGAACCAGCAGCCAATGTTTTAACAGTTAAAGTCTGAGATAGTGGTATTCCATATAGATGCTGTTCTGTGTCCTGGCTGCTCTGTTTCCCATCCAGCTCCCTGCTATTGGACTAGGAAACTCAGTGGAAGATGGCTTAAGTTGTTGGGCTGCTGTACCTGTGTGGGAGATCTGGAGGTTGCTCTCAGTTTCTGGATATGAACTGGGCCAGACAAGTCATTGGGATCATTTAGGGAGTGAACATTTGGATGGAAGATCTTTTTTCTTGACTCTCCATCTCTCTTTATAGCTCTTTCTTTCAAATAAATAAACAAATGAACCTATCTTGAAAAAGATTAGAAAATTAAATTATTCAATTACTTATGAGAGTATATCACTTAACCTTGCACACAGGGGAAATATTATACTTGGGGCAATTTGAATATTTTCTTAAAAGAACAAGAGATTAGTCCACTACCACTGCTAAGTTAAATACGAAAGGACCGAAATATTTGTTTAAAAATGTGAGATTCACCCAACAGCAGAATGGCAAATATGTAAAGCAGAACCAATAGAAATGCAAAAGAAACAGATGAATCCACTATGGTATTTGGAGACGTTAGTAGCTCTCTATCAGAGGTGGACAGATGCAGCAGTCAGAAATCAGTTAAGTCACAGCTGAGCTAAATAAAACCATCAGTCAATTGAATGCAGTGTACAACTGTACTCCATCCAAAAGAGGAGAGCAGGAATTCTTCTCAAGTCCACAGGGGGTATTCACCAGTAAACGCTCTTTGGGGTCATAAAACACATAACAGCATATTTAAAGCTTTAGAAATTATCCAATTTCTACTCAGGCTACAGTGAAATTGAGCTAGAAATATGTAAGATAAAAATAATAAAAACTCTCAAATTTTTGAAAATTGAACACACTCTAAAATAAAAATGGATTAAAAAAAGAAATCTCAACAGAAGTTGAAATTCATTTTTAACTAAATTAGATTGAAAGCATACCTTGTTAAAAATGTGTGGAATACACGGAAAGCAGTCCTTAGAGTTAAAAGCAAGGCCTTGAATACATGCACTGTAAAAGAAGCTCTAAAATCCTTAGAAAACAAGGAAAAGGAGAACCAAGTCAATTCAAAGTAAGCAAACTTTAGCAAATAATAAAATGAGAGCAAAAATTAGGAAAATCGTGACAGGAAATTAATGGCAAAAATAAGTGAAACACAGCTTGTTATTTGAAACAATAGATAAAATTGATAAGTTGTACTAAGAAAAAAGAGATATGGTAAGATTCACTATCAGAATAGGAAGTAATGGTACATATTTCAAAGACATTTAAGAATAAGGAAGGAATATTATGAAAAATCTCCCCCCATTTGAAAATCTAAATAATATAGTTCAATTCATTGAAAGAAGTGTTTGTCCAAACCCACGAGAAGAATTCGACTATCTGAACAGGCCTATTTTTTACCTTTAGTAAAATAAGTTTAATCAAAAGTATATAACTTTTTAAAACAGCAAGAATCAGGCCCAAATGGGTTTACCAGTGAATTCTACCAAATGTTCAAGAAATTAAATCATTATTCCGTAAATTCCTTCAGAAACAGAAGCAAGGAAAAACATTCCCTAACCCATTCTGAAACTATGTTACTCTAATAGTGAAACCAAAGAAAGACATTAAAGAAAAATACGGATTAATAACTCATAAACATAGCTACAAACATTCTCAACAATTGTGTTGGCAATGTGGTCTAGTATGTTAAGCCTCTGCCTGCAATACTGGTATTTCATATGAATGCCAATTCAAGTCTGGAATGTTCCACTTCCAATCTACCTCTCTGCTAATTTCACCCAGTGGGGAGACCCAAATAAAGTTTCGGCAGGGACTCAACTACTCGAGCCAACACTTGGTGCCTCCTGGGACATGCATTGATCAGAGAGATGGAGTAGGAAGCTAGAACTGGGACTCCCACATGAAACGTGAGTGTTCCTAGAGGTTTCTTAACTGCTAACCAAACATGCACTCCACAAGTTATCTTTTAACCTGTTTAGTACAGTGAGCAATGTATGGAGATGGTAAACAGTGGTCTGGATGACCAACATAAAAAACTTAAATATCCATTAGTAAAAAGCAGCTGAGGCATAGATAATGCAAAATAAGAGGAAGATAAAAAGGCAAGTAGTAGTGACATGGTTTCTTCTCCTCCTCTTCCTCCTTCTTCTAAATTTATCTATTTTTATTGGAAAGGGAAATCTGACACAAAGAGAAAGATCTTCTATCTACTGGTTTATTCCCCAAATGGCCCCAGCAGCCAGAGCCAAACTGATATGAAGCCAGGATCTTCTTCTAGGTCTTCCATGTGGGTGCAGGGTGCAGCAGGTAGGACATGAAGTGGTGCCCATATGGGATCCCAGTAACAACTAATAAGTAATAAGGTGAGGATTTAGCCATTGTGCTGGGACCTACATCCTCCACTTTTGAGCAGGCTTTCTGCTAATATGTACTCCACAAGTTACCAGATGATTTCTGACACCCATATGGGATTCTAAGATAGAGTTTCTGGATTTTGCAGCCAAAAGGAAGTGAATCAGGGGATAAAAGATCTCTTTCTGTCTTTCTCTCTGTCTCTGTACTTCAAATAAAACAGAGATAAATTTTAAAAAGTGAAAAAAAGAGCTTTGGCTAGTCTTGTGGCATACTAGGTTAAGCTGCCATTTGTGTGGCCAATATCCCATATTTGAATATTCAAGGTCCAGTCATCCTGTTTCTGCTCCTACTCCTTGCTAAATGCACATGTGAAGGATGTAGAAAACAGCTCAAGTACTTGCAACCTCTGCCTCTTCATGAGAGACCAGAATGAGTTTTTGGCTCTTGATTTTGGCCTGGTCCAGCCCTGGCTAGTGAGAATATTTGGAGAGTGAACTAGCAAATGGAATCTCTCTCTGCCTCTCCTTCTCTTACTGGTACTCTACCTATCTATACACATTTACATGCATTAAAAAAAACAAGATAAATAATTGTTCTTTTGGCAGCATTAAATTATTGAATTTGTTAGATTTAAGCAACATCTAATGACTGTTTCCTACGCGTAGCCAGAAGTCAGGAGCTTCTTCTAGGTCTTCCATGTGGGTGCAGAATCCCAAAGCTTTTGGGACATCTTCTATTGTTTTCCCAGGCCACCAGCAGGGAGCTGGATAGCAAAATGGAGCAGCCAGGAAGTGAACTGCCCTTTCCTATGGGATCCTGGTGTTTGCCAGAGAAGGATTAGCTGTTGTGTTTGGCCCTGTTTTTTTCCCCCATCTTTTAAGTTAAAAACCATTGTAAGTGAGTCATCAAAATTTCTTGAACCTTTAGAACGCCTTTGAGGGAACAGGCATATAACTTACCAGGTAAGGCATCCATACCTCCTGTCAGCATGCCTGAATTCAGTACCTGATACCTCTCCTGCTTCTAAGGACTCGCTGATACAGACTCTGGGAGATAGTGATGGAGACTCAAGGAGCTATGTCCCTCCACCCTACACTGTTGACCTGGATTGTGCTCTTGGAGCCTGGGTTTGGCCTGGTCTGGGGCCAGGTGATGCACATGAGAAGACCATGTGGCTAATTCATTAGCCTGTAATCCAAAGTGAAGCCAAGGGTTAGATGCTGGATAAACAAGCCTATTGCAGGAACTAATTCTTTTCTAAAAACCTCCCATGCTCTGTGACAACTGATTTTTTTTTTCCTTTCAATTGCTAAATGCAAAATTTTTCTATCATTCTCCTGGTAGATCCTATCAATGCTTTGTTTCAGTTGGGAAACTTTCAGAATTGAAAATGTGGCCAATGTGCCAAATGGATTGTTCTGCCCCTAGGCCTTCCAGAATGATGAATTGCAGTGGTTAAGGCCTTTTAAGTCTACCACATTTTTGAACTTCATCCTGAAATGGATGTCTGAGGATTTCACAGCATTGCAGACTTTTGATTCCACAAGTACTTTTACTTATTCATTTTTTAGCATCAGGGAATATGAATTCAAATATTCACTAAACAAAGAGGCAGTTAACAATCTATTAATTATTTCCTCCTATATGCTTACTCAGCTATTGAATTCAGTACTTGAATCAATGAAAAAACCCAGTGACCTCACTGGTTGTGGGTTTACTTGAGCTTTTAGCTTTAGCTCAGCTGTTAGTTTTTTCTGTCTGGCTTTGCACTGTAATCTCAGTGTAAGGCATAGTGGCTTGCAGTTCACAGACAATAAGTGGGGGGTGGGATGAATGAACGCTTCGAGTAATATTTTGGACATGGCATTAGAACACATGCTATGTCCCAAAGGCTTATGTCATGAAATTCACTTGAGGCATAGAGGTACATAAAACCTTTACCCACAGCCGCCTCTAGAAGGATGGAATGCATCAATAATCAATCTTTCAGGCTAAATCTGAGCCTTTCTCAGAATCCTCTTCTACACAGGACTTCAGAGAATCATTTACCCGTCAGTTGTCATGTGAACAAAAGCTTGTTTTCTTTTGCTCAATTGTTTCCACCGCTGTCTAAAAAGACTCAGAAGGCTTTGCAACGGAGAGCTTTAAGTTTTGGCTAACTAAGACTAAGTTGTGCCTATTTTATCCTTCTGCTCCACTCCTGCCCACCCGCCCTGGGTGTATGTACACTTGCACCCACATGCACACAGACATCCACACAGGACATATGGTCAAAAATCCCGTGCACTTTCCTACTGAAGGGTGCTGTGAGACAGGCGAGGTCAGGCCTGTGGGAAGTCAACAGCTGCATTGGCTGGCGTGGCCCGACTTTGCTAAGCCAGATCATCATGGGTGATTATGTTCTCATTTCCACCCTCAGACTGCAAGAAGAGAAAGGTCAGCTGGTCTGGGATCCCTTAGACAGCTGTTGCAGATGTTTATGGAAGAATCTGATACACCAAATATTTCCCAAAAGTTGGAGTAAAAAAAAAAAAAAAGAGGGGGCATGTGAATATTGAAAGCTCTAAATTAATGGCAGCAAGAGAACAGATTTCTTTGTTAACTGACCCAGAACATTAAATTGATTATGTAATTTAACATCACTGTTCTATTTGATTGCTGCCTATTAATACTGCACCCTCCTACCTAACAGTCAATTGCAAACTCTAGAAATGGAAGAACATATTTATTTTGCTCGGAATTTGCAATTTTCTGCCATATGAACTATTAGTAATTTGTAATTTCTTTCTCCCAGGGGAGCCTATTACACCAGGAGAAACGATGATCACCTATATTTGAAATGTGCAATCTTTAGCTCTTTTCCTCTTTTTTTCCCTCAGATTCTTTGTGGCAAATGAATATGGGCTTTAAAGAGCTTTAAGATTTACTCACCTTGGGAGATGAGCTTTCTTAACTTGGGAATGATTGTGCCCTACCCAGAAATCCCTGCGCTTTGTCTCAGGGAAAGACAGAGAAGAGAAACACAGTGGAACCAGCACCAGGGGCCAAGTAGAGAGCAACTTGCACGTGAGGGTACTGATGGACCTGGGGTGTTTATTTAAAAATGCAGATTCTTGACCCTCAGATTATCTAAAGTTTGGCCTGAACTTGTATGTACACTAAACTTGAGACTGACCCTTGTCTAAAGATGTGATGCCTATTGGTGGATAAGACACTTAAGATGCTGCTTGACATGTCAGTTTCCTGTCTCACAGAGTCTAGGTCCAGTCTCGAATCCACTTCCATTTCTTCCTCCTGCTAATGTGCATCCTGGGGATACAACAGGTGATGCCTCTAGCCCTTGGACCCCTGACTTTACAGTTGGCTGACCTGGTTGCATTTTGGGCTGCTAGTTTCATCCTGACCTGACCTTGGCAGTTGCGAGAATTTGGGGAGTGAAGCAGTGGATGGAAGAATTTCTCTCTCCTTGTCCCCCCCTCCTCCCTCTCTCTCTCTCCCTCTCTCTCTCTCTCTCTCTCTGTGCTTGTCTGCCTGCATAACCCTGGCTTTAAATAAATAAATAAATAGATAAAACTTGAAAAATAAAGATGAAACACATAAAGACACAAAACCAGGGAATGAGAATGATTATATCCAACAAGGGGAGTTTTAAGGTAAACCAATCCTTTTATATAGCACGTAATTTTTAATGGACTCCTATTACATGTAACCCATACTTCAAAGCCGCGGGATGACATGTGGTTTTGTTTCCAGACATACCTGAGCTCCTTTAAGACCCCTAACACCCACAACTCAGATGGCTAACTTTCTAAGACTTGCGTTTCTGTATGTGCTATACAGGGTGAGCCCATGATGATTTTGCATTTTTTTTCTTATTCTTTAGGAGGAAAAAAGGCTTAAAACAGGAACATTCCTGCTGGTATTTTCCACTGTGAGTATTATCTTTCCACATTCCATTTTAGCCAGTGATGACGGCTGGGACCTGACCCCAGGCAGAGCACTCCAACAAACATATCAGAGCCAAATTATGCTTCCAAAATTCCCAGTGACAGTTGAAAAGAGCCAAGGAGGCCAGGTGCTGGGCAGGAGGATATTTTCAGCTTGGCTGATGGTCCAAATTGGGCACTTCCTCTGCCTACCAGAAGGAACCATTAAGGAAGTCTTGCTTCTTTCTCTCTGCCCTTTAAGCCCCCTTTCTCATACGTCACACTCTGTACCCTCTCCCATTTCTACGTCAGTTGTGTGCAATTAGTTTTGTGCCACATAAAGCACTACACATATAAAACTTTTAGCTGTTAATGTGAAGAATGCAAGTGTCAGGCACCAGACACTGGTGGCTTGTTCCTCTGATGCTGCTTTCTTTTTCCCCCTGGCAGAGACTGTGAACACTGAAGACAAGAGGCATTGATGGATTACACACGGATCTAAGAACTAAAAGTAGTCCTGCTTATCAATCTCAGATGTTAAGAATAGAGCATTTGAATACAGTTATTAATAAGAGGGACCCAGTATTTCTCCATTCTCGTGAAGATGAGGGTTTTTCTTAAGAGTGTATTCTATAGTACCTCTGAATCTCTTTCATTTACTTTAACAACACACTGTTAGTTGTCCCTTTTATCATTATTCTTTCACTATTTCAACTCAGATTCTAATGAACTCTCATACATTACATTTCTTACTGATGGCATGAAATAGCCTCCGCACTGATCTCTCTGCACCTGATGCTACTCCATCCAGCCCTTCCACTGTCAGTGTGATTTTTGGTGGCATAGCTCCTGCCGTGTTCATCCAAATAGCTTGGGTGACTCTACCATAGCTCAAAAGCAAAACTTCTTGGACCTCTATCAAGCTCCAAAATACCTTTTAAACCCATTTCCAAAGATTCTTCTGCATAGTCTATGTTTTTTTTTTTTTTTCTGCTGCTGGACTATAAGCTTCTGTAGGCCAGGAATGGCCTTATTCTTCTTTGTAAGAACAACGTTGAGCATAGTACTCATCCACAAAACAACTTCACATATATTTGTTTGTTATAAATAAGTGATTCATATACAAAGTTGACAGTTACTCTCTACTATCTGTATAATTGCGTTGTAATTTTAACTGTTTTGAAAGTCTGGAGGAAAGAAAATGCAAAGCAAACCCAGGGTAGAAGGAAGTTGAAGGCATTGAAAGACACCTGCCCTTCAAGGCTGACTTCATTACTGCCTACAAGAATTGCACAAATACCCCTTTTCTGCTGTCCTTCTTACCTCCTTCCAGCTTCTGGATGCCTTTCATATTCTTATCTCGGTTGCACATGGCTTCTTGGAAGCAGTTTTATTAAAATGTATTAGAGGCAGTTGCTGGGCCATTAGCACATGCTTGCATACAGCTGCTTTAGATAAGCACCCAGAGACTTTTATTTTTCTCAATTAAGAAAAGTTGTAGCTTCAGAGTCAACAGAGAGGCTTCTGGGCCAACTCAGGATGCAGGACCGCCACAGGAAGAATGATATAGTTGCTCTACCTAAGTGAGCAGTGTTCATGTTCATCCAAGACCCTGCATTCACAAATTCCCTGGCATCCCACAGCAGATGCAGGTGCTGAGCACTCGTGGGAAGGTTCATCTTCAAAGCTGAAGTAAAAGGTTAAGTGGGGCAGATACCTAGCACAGCAGTGAAGATACGGCTCGGGATGCGGACATGACCTGTCAATGCATTTTAGTTTGAGTCTTGGCTCAGCTTGCAGTTCCAGTTCCCCGCTAAGGTATATGCTGGGAAGCAGCAGGTGAGGACTGAAGGAGTTAGTTCCCTGCTCCCCACAAAAAAGAATTAGATTCAGTTCCTGGCCCCTGTATTCATCTGGATCCAGCACCGGCTGTTGAGTACGTTTGAGGAGTGGACCAACAGATGAAAAATGTCTGCATATCTTTCTCTGTTGCCCTGTCTATCTTTCAAATAAATACAGATATATTTTTAAAATACAAAGAGAAAGACATTGACTGTTCCAGGACCAAAACTGTAATAGGCAAATTTTGGTTATAACTATGAATGCTTCCTAGAAGGGCAGGTAAAATAAGGATAGGATTTCTGTTTCTGCTGTGGATGTTTAAACAGTGGATACTAGATTTGGGGGTAAAAACTGGGAAGTCCCAATGCTTAGCATTGTATAAAGGGAAAATTAAAAGTGTCAGAAGTCTATATAGACCTAGAAAAAGGAGAGAGAAACAATAGAAAGGAGGTTGAAGACTGTGACTTCTGTCACCTGAAAATATTATTAATACAGGTTATAGGCTTAACTTCTACTGCAGGTTGAAAATGGGAGAATCATGTTAACATTGCACAGATACCAGAGCCAAAGACAGAGAACCAAAGGCCTGGGATGAATCTTGCCTCAAAGGCCTTATAACAAGTGAAGAGAACAAAGCATTGAATCTCATAGGAGGTTGTGTTGTACTCTTCTTCTGTCCCAAAATACAGTGAGTGTTGATTATTTTGTAACAGGTCTTTGAAAAAGTATGTGGTCTATGTTTCAGAACTGGCTGCCACTTTGGCAAATAATCCTCACCTTCAAGGAAAAATTTATCTTATTCATTTAAAAGGAAGAAAGAGAGAGAAAGAGAGAGAGAGAGAGAGAGCATCTTCCATCTACTGGTTCACTGTTTGAGTGTGTACAATAACCAAAGCTGGGCTGATCCAAAACCAGGAGCTTCTGTGTCTTCCAAGTCCCCTGCAATAATACAAGGGCTCAAACAATTGGACCGTCTTCGGTTGCTTTCCTAGGCACATTAGCAATGAATTGGGTCACATTTAGTAGTTGAGACTTGAATCACTGCCATAGTGTGTGCACACTAGTATTCAACATGCTATACAGGTCATGAGCCCTTGGGACTCAACAGATATTGTCAAGAGAACTTTGCATCCTGTTATGGGATGGGATTGAATCAAGAGAGTCTGAAAATCTAGGGAGAAAAGGGCCCCAGATGGCAAATAGGTTGTGTGAGAAAAAAAAAAAAAGATTAAAGGGACATGAAGAAGAGGTCACCGTGGAAGAAGAGAAAATGGGACAAATTGTAAGCTTTAGCGGCAAAACAGACAATTTAATGTAATATGAGAATGTGATAGATAAGAGGGAGTTTCAGAAATAGAATATAATAAGATTTGGGATGAGATTTGAAGGTCAAGCAAAAGATTTGGCATGTATCCCTTGCTTCTCCAGACCTCTCTGGCCTTTGGGAACTTTAGTAATTGTATGCCAAGTCCCTTCCCAGTTGGCTTGTTGGTGCAGCAAAGCCCTACGCCATCTCTTCTTCTTGAGTCTTACATCCTCAGGCCTCTGGAGTGTGCATTCAGCTGTGCTCCAGAGCTGCTAAGGAAAGTTTCTACCTGTTACCATGAGGTTTGGACTGGAAAGGCATGCAGGAAGTGTAACTCTCTATGTCTCATTCACATCTGTGCACTTGAGAATACGGATCCTGGGGATGTGGTCACTAACTTAGCCCCAGGCTTCTCTGTCTTTGGCTCTGCCATGGATTGCAGCATGATTCCTTTCTCATGGCTGTCACAGTTCTGAATGGCTTGAGCTTGTCATTTGAGGTGTCCTTGCTTAAAGGTCCACTGAAGATGAGTAATGTTCATCTGAGACATGAACCTGGGCACAGCGTTGTGTGTGTGCACCACGACTAATGAGAATTCCATGGTCTGTGTACAGTTATTACATATTTCCTCTTCCTGTGCTCTCCACATGTGGTTCTGTGCTCACGTCTAGCAGAGTCAGTTCCTTTATCTACCCATCATAAACACCTTCTTTTTCCACTTTCCTTTGTTCTCCTGCACTTGATGACTGCTTCGGCTACTAGTTATGATTCCTCAACACTCCAAGGACACATCTGAGCTTCTGGCTTTTCATACTACTGGTCACCCAGACAAATATCCTGTCCAAACCTCAATACAGACAAGTTGGCAAGATTTCCCACTAAGACTCAAAATCAAATATATGGTTAGGGCCCTGGAGGGTATTAGGTGACTTGTTACAAAATGTTGTACTTGGAAGCATGGTATAACCACTGTAGATTGAAATGATACCCTCAAAAACATTCATAAAAGACAAATGTCAACATGGGGGAAACGTTAACGCCATCATATTGTCAATAGCAGATTTCAAGGACTCTTGTATCGGTTGTGATGAAACTCAGAAAATGTTTTGTAATCTTTTTTAAGGCAACACTTGAAGCCTTTGAATTCCTTCTTTGAAATGTTGAATACCACTTCAAAACTGCTTCAGGAACCACTGAGTATGTGAGTCTGTGTATGCACATGGTGGAGGAGGGAGACAGGGTTCAGCAGGGGCTAAACACTGCGGAGATATTGACAATCAATAAGCTTTATACAATGGCAAAATTTCTTGACCTCAGAAAACTCATCATTCATAAGAGCCAGTGGTTGGAGCTTGGACAGAGCTTGGTTCAGGAGTGAGGCTGTCTGTTTTAGGTTCCAGACGTGTCACTAACTGGCTTTGTGAGCCATCATGTTTATTAGTGCCCTCTGTCCCAGGGTTCTAACCTGCAAACTGGGCCTGATAATGATAAGTCTCCATGTTAGCTCTGAGATAGGCTCAGGCGAAGTGACATTGATTGTTTGTGTTAAAACACACACACACACACACACACACACACACACACACAGAGCAAGAAGTTGAATAATTCAGGTGCAAAATCACTGCAACAGGCAAAGGTGTTAGGAAAGTCAGATAAAACAAGGTTGTTGTGTGGGGACGGGAGCTGAGACCCTGCAGAAATGACTGGAAAAAGAAACACAAGGAGCTGCAGGACCTCAAGGCTTCAATTTCTTCTTTCGCTCCTTAACTTTCTCCTCTACAGTGTCAACTACTGCCACCACCACCACTGCTCTCCCTTTAAAGGCTATCACCAGAGACAGGTTTAAGCAAATTCCAGGTCTAATGTGGAGACTCCAAGAAATATGTCTTATCTCCCAAAACACCTGCTGCTATTCTGTCCTGTGCTTAGAGGAGCCATCTGTAATTATGCTGAATTAGAGAATGCCTTGTCTTCCAGAAACAGAAGCCATAAACAAATTCTCAGAAAGCATAAACTGCCTGGTATGGTAGCATCAAATGGGGTAGCTGAGCAACTGACTCTGATAATTTTAGGGAGTCAGAAGAGGTGCTGAAGTAGAACAGAATAAAGTTGCAAAATTCTACTCAAGATAGCTTTCCCTGGAAATGGAGAGCCAGCATCCACACAAGCCACACTGTACAGTGGTAATTTCCCAATTGTCCATGCCAGCCCAACCTGCGGTGAAACTCATGCTTTACTGCTTGTGTGTAACCTGAGAGAAGTTCCCTTGTATGTGCTGGGATCTTATAAGGGTGTCGTTTGTGTCCTGGCTGCTCCACTTCCCTTGCAGCTCCCTGCTTGTGACCTGGAAAAGTGAAATATGGCCCAAAGCCTTGGGATCCTCCACCCTCATGGGGGGCCTGGAAGAAGCTACTGGCTCCTGGATTTGGACTGACTCAGCTCTGGCCACTTGGGAAGTGAACTAGCAGAAGGAAAATCTTTCTCTCCATCTCTCCTTCTCTCTGTAAATCTGTGTTTCCAATAAAAATAAATAAGTCTTTAAAAATTCCCTCTTTTTACATATGGCATTTGTTTCTGTCATTTCCTTCATCCCCAAACGTAGCAGTGCTTCCCATCCTCCATCCCATCTTAGCTGCTGACACAGCCTATCCTTTCCATTTCTGGTTAAGATTTCAAACTCCAGCTCTTTGCTGGCACTGCTGAGAGCACCAGCATAAAATGAACTTGACTGTTGAAAGTCAGTTCCACAAAGTTATCCAATGAGAATTGGTTGAGCTTAGGCTCAATGCAAAATTGAGATTTTAACAGACTGTTTATATCACTCAGTCAGTGTTGTTGTAGTAAAATTGTCACTAGAGCCCTCCTGCTGCAGGGTTTGTGGTAGTCATTTGCACGGTGAAGTGGGCCCATTTCTTTTTTCTGTATTAAATACCCACAGGCAATAATCCTCATTATGGGCCAATGGCTTGGAAAATGTTATTATTAAATCAAAGCCATTTGCAATAAGGGGAAAAATTCATCTACAACTATAAACTCTGTTGCTTATAGCTGGGCATTAAGAAAACAAATGGTATCCAAGTCTCTTCAAAATCAACACTCCCAAGCTTAACTATGTGACAGGCCCTCATGGGCCATGCTTGGAGCCAGGGGAGAGTGGCCAAAGGTGGAAAACTCCAAGATGGAATGGTTTCTCCCAGAGGAGCTGACTTGACTCTGTGTCAGGGGCTACAGAAACAGTATGAATGCATTACGGTCTAGGCATGAATTTTTACCCTGTTTGATTTCTCAACAGATATTAAAAATGTTTAACTCATATAGAGTTCTAGTTACCATTGCAAATGACTGAGCACAGCCTTTGCAATAAGACATACCAGGGTGGTGATTTTAGCCTTCTCATGCAATTGAATGAAGTTGGACCAATGATTGAAATCTCTAATTCTAGCTCTCAGACCTGCAATGAAGTTACAGAATTCATTGGATAGGAAGATATTTTGCTAGAGCTAGAGTCCCATCTTGAGCTGTAGATCTTGGGTCTTAGAGGGAGGCAGTGTCTTTTCTTTGACCAAGCTATTACTTGTGTGTATTTCTAAAGTCCACTGTGGTAGAGGCTGAGATACACTTGAGATGTATATCCTTCCTCTGCTTAGCAGTGGCCCAGACAACTGGCCTGGCTTTCTAGCTGTGGGGGTTATACCACCATTGGCCCAATGGACTCTCAGACTGTCATACAGAATCTGACTCTTGACAGAGGACTGCTGGGTTTCACTGTAACTCACCTGATTCTGGACTATGTAAATGGTTGTGTCAGATAAACAGCCATCAAAGCATGAATGCTGGTTCAGTCGGAATATTTAAGGATGAGGAAAACACAGCTTGGTTAGATTAAGATCTTTCCAGAACATATTCACCAAAGATCAGTATGATATCCAAATCATTCCCAGGTTGCCGAGGTGCACTCTTGGCGGGGCTTGTCCCAGGTGGGGGCGTGTGGGGATACGAGGGATCACATCCAGGGCTGGTGATCTGACCATATAGTGCATGTGTCAGAACTTTACTCCTCAGTGGAATAAATAGAGCAGTGGATGGCTGGCCCACATGCATACAGAGTATATGGCAACCCCCTGGGGCCTGCAGAGTACCTCTGGTACCATAGCAAAGGCAGGATGACAGAACAAATTGAAAGCAATGACAGAAGTATTTGAGCAAAAGGAGACTCTATGGTTGACTATGTCAACCAATGGATGTTGGAAGGATTTCCTCATCCTTGTATCAGTGAGATTGACAGCATATTAGAACTATTGAAACCACTTGAGCAAAACCTTTGGACTGTGTTCCACATCAAGGACGCTGGATTGATATCGGGTGGCCATTCTCTAGGGTACTGGAGCAGCAGGGAGGCTGGGTATGGCTTTTTCCCCTTATCTTTCCCTTCCCCCAGATACAGAAAGAAGAAAAAGAAAAGTTGGCAACAATGACCTCACCAACTTTCCCCCAACCCTCAATCCTTCACACTCTGATCAATTATGTGAACATCATCAAAAATAAAAATGTTAAGAGAAAATATAGGGCCTGGCGTGATAGTGTAGCAGGTAAAGTCCTTGTCTTGAATGTGCCACCAGGATCCCATATGGGCACTGGTTCTAATCCAGGCAGCCCTGCTTCCCATCCAGCTCCCTACCTGTGGCCTGGGAAAAAAGTCGAGGAGGACTCAAAGCTTTGGGACCCTGTACTCACGTGGGAGACCCAGAAGATGCTCCTGGCTCCTGGCTTCATATTGGCTCAGCTGCAGCTGTTGCAGCTACTTGGGGAGTGAACCATCAGATGGAAGATGTTCCTCTCTGCATCTACTCTTCTCTGTATGTCTGCCTTTCCAATAAAATAAATTAAGCAAGAGAGAAAACATTAAAAATTGTTTTAAACATGTATAAACTTTGGTTGTCAATATTCCCTAAGTAATATGGTAGGACAATCATTTGCATTGCATTAATGGTCTAGGTAATCTAGACCTTACTTAAATTCTAAGATGATGATGTGGCCTCTATGCAAATACCATACCATTTTGTATGTTGGGTCCATGAGGACTGTAAAAGCTACCCTTGGCAGATAATGACAAGGGTACTTCGATAGGTTTATGAAAATAACTCGAGAAGACAATGCACACTTTCAACTTGTAATGTATGAAAAGTTGTGGCAGCTTTCCAAGTGAGCAATTTCCCAACCTCTCGCCATAGACCTGACCTGATTTCTTCATTAAGATTTTTTTGTGGCTTCTGAAACAGCCCTGCCTCCTCACCCAGTTTCTCAAAGATGGCATCCCTAGCTTCTGTTCTTACCTCACTCATTTCAATGCTCACCCTTCTGTTCAACAAAGAGATGTTCAGCTCCCCATCAGGAAGGTATTTAAAAAGATGTTTGTGGCAAGTTTCCGAGCTTTGTCCTGGTGAGTTCATTTCCCATGGACATGTGGACCGAGCATGTTGCTATCCACCCCAAGAAGGCAACGGGGCAAACTCAGCTACTTTTGACTGCCTTTAGGAATATTTTACAATCTGTTTTCTGATTTTAGCTGAAATGGGGTTTTCAGGGTTTGTCTTGTTGTTGCTATTGGATAGTTTCCATAGGAAAGGAAAGGTACTAAAGCCTTTCTTTACTCTTAAAGGACAAAGCTCTGAGGATCACCTGTGACATGCAGCAAATGTCTGCCACTAAAGAGAGCGAAAATGAGAAGACACACAGCGAGCTGAAGGTGTCGGGGTCACAGTAGAAGGAAACTTCAAAAATTCTTTACAGAAATAATACAAAATGTATTGATGAAATCAGATCAAGCTGTCTACATGGAAATAACCAGAGAACCATGAACAGAGATCAAAAATTAAGAGATAATTTTAGAAATGTTCAAAATCAAACAGAAAAAGAGAACCTAGTGCAAAAATCTTCCACTTTTGTTGTAAAAATCAAACATTCTTTTCCATGAAGATGGGAATGGGTCACCCTGTGTGAACACCAGTTCAGATTCTGGGTGCTCTGCTTGCAAGCCACATTGCAGTTGGACGGCATTCCTAGTTCCTGGCTCGGACCTTCGATAGCCCTGGCCATTATTATTTTGAGGTGAACCAGAGGATGAAAGAGCTTTTTCTCTCTGTCTCCCCTTCTCTCTATCATTCTTTCAAATAATAAAAGTACATAATTTTCAAATTTTCAACTAGAATGTCTCAATATCATGGTGAACCGTGGGGTAAGTGAGAGACAAAGAGTGATAGGGAGGATAATGCAATGGAGATGTTTCCTATATATTACAATCTTTGGGAGAAATATCTTACATCTGGAAGAGGCTCTGCCAATGTTTATTTGTAGTGGAGAACCAAATCAACACCGCACCCAACTGTCTTGCCAAAACAATGATTAATTCCAGGAAAACAGAAACTTTATAGGAAACAAAATGTAATCATAATACATATGGCTCAGTGTAAAACAAATCCACAGTCAGCATAATGTAAACTTTGAATCCTGATTTAAACGAAATGATCTAATCTAAACCAGCATTCGTTATCCATCATTCTCTCTTCCTGCTTTTTTCTTTTCTTAAAGCATACTGATAGTATACATCTATACATATTCATTTTCATCTCTTTAATTAAAACAGAAGCTCCAGGAGGGCAAGGTCTTAGTCTATTTTAGATCACTGCTACATTCTCAAATTACCTAAAACAGAACATCTTCATGAGTTTTCCTAAAATAATGTCTAAATGTAGGGTAATTAAAATATGCATGCGTTGTTAGAAACTTGAATGTCCACTTACATCATGCTCAATAGGTATTGTGTATAAATTAAAAAGTCAAACCAGAACAGAAAAGCCTACTACCTACAATATGAAGATGAGAAGCAGAAAAGCCTTAAGATACAGGAGTGCCTTTTCTCCATGTTTGGGATAGGCATTGCTATTTTGTTGAAGAATTATTGAATTTTTACAGACGGCACATGACCTTGATCAAAATGCAGGTTAGAAGGCCTAGCAAGCTAATCCAAAATTTCAATTCTAGTACTGGATGCTCCACTTCTAATCCAGCTCCATGCATATGATCTGGGAATGCAGCAGAGGGTTGCCCAGATTCTTGGGCCTCTGCATCCATGGAAGAATCTCCTGGATCCCAGCTTCAGATCAGTGTAGCTCTGGTTGCTGCTGCTACTTGGGGGAATTAACCATTGGATGGAGTATTTCTCTTCTCTCCCTCTCTCTGTGTAATTCTGATTTTAATAAAAAAATAAATCTTAAAAAATGGAAAATAGAAGCAAACTAGGGAATATTTGCTAACTTGATTTCTAATGTGTATCATTGGTTAAGGCCTTTTATTTGCAATTATTTTATTTTGATAATCTTTACATAGTTGATTAGGGCACAAAGGATCAAGGGCTATAGGAAAGTGAGTAAGACCATTGTTTCCACATTCTCTCTCTCTCTCTCTTGTCTGTATCTCAGGTAAAAGGTGAGATAAAAGGGATATGCCCCACCCAGCCTCCTACCCATCCCAGGTCCCCGACATGGGGCATGCTCCAAGGGTCCTGCTCAAGTGGTTTTGATAGTTCAACAGTTCTGAATAACTGCCAATCTTACCATTCCATGCACAATGAAATCTCCCCAGAATCCCCTGGATGACATAGTTCACCTTAGAGTCTCTGTCTGCCCAGATTTTCACTGGCAACACAAGGCTGGGTGAGGTGATTGATTAGTTTTGTCCTCTGTCCTCTGTTATGGTGCCAGGTAAAGAAACTTTGTTTTATAAGAGAAAATTCTAACAGATTTCATGTTTGTTTGATAAAGTAGGATTAATTTCTAGGTATATCAAGTGAAATGTACAATACTGTGAACCTTTGTTTTTTCTAAAGAAATACATACCTTCACTTATATTAAATACTATTCCTAGTTAACTTCTTTTGAATATCATGTTGGAGAACAGTGGGAGGACAAGACAGTGGATATGTGTGATATCCCACATTCTAGGATATGAACTGCAACCTCCGGTTGCCTTCGCTGCACTTTCTCAATTCCTTCATTTACAAAATGGAGATAAGACTGAATACTCATTGGATTGTAGAGATTATCGAATAAGACTCTCTGTAGAATTCCAGCACAAGAGAGATATTTGGTATGACCTAGTTTTCTTCTTTCTTTTCCATGATAGATTAGAAATATAGCTTAATTTACTAATTAGAAACAGATTTTAATTTGACATACTAGTGCCAGAACTTTAATTTAGAAAGTCCATAAAGAATTTGGAGGAAGTTCATATTTCTTTCCAAGCTATTGGATGTTTTCATAGGAACTGAAGTTCATCTTTTCAGTGCCTGAGAAGGCATATTTGATTCATAGAAATCACCGGTATTTAATTTATCATGAAGGATGTCTTAGTAAATCAAAGAGTCACCTACTGAGCATCCTTGTTCCTCTTTGCATCCCCTAGGGCACTGAGTGGTTTACCTAGGTCATTATCTGTGAACTTAATTGGTATGTTGACACAAGTCAACATGGACCAGTTTGAAGACCCTCTGGTATTCCTGACCAGGTGTCAATTAGGACTGGGACAGATTTGATTAAACTACAAGCATGAGAAGAAATGCTAACACCTCAAATATTGAATTAGCTACTTGTTTGCCAAAGAGATTAAACACATTCCTTCTCTAGTCCATCCCTGAATAATGAATTCTCTAATAGACTGTGTGAGCACCTTTAGAAAAGTTTGATTTCATTCCCCAAAGCCTTATAAATGGTCCCCAGGGCTGATCTTGGTCAAGGAAGAGAAGGCCTTGTTAAGTATTGATGATCTCAGTAGTAGGTTCACAATTTCAACTCCCCCTGTGCAGGAACAGATCGCTCTCTTGACATTTTTCCAGGGATTTTCAATGGTGAGAAAGAACATAGGCAAAATTACTTTCCAGTATGAGAACAGATGAAAACATGCTACTATCCTTTGTGAAACTTCATGCAATTTAAATACTCAGAAACAGTGATGTTCCAAATATGTCACAGGGATGGCAGGAAGAGAAAAGTCAGAATTTGAATTTAAAGAAGAATTCTTCTGTTTCTACTCTTATAATTTAAGAAAAAATATTTGATAATATGGCTTGAGCTTGTAACTTTTCCTTATTTCCTGTATCTTGTTATAGAAAAAATGTTTATGGAATCCTAGAGAGTTTAATAGTCAATTTCATGTCAAGTCAACATTTCCCAACCTAGATAAATAGATCATTGAGTCTCTTCCACATAAGGTACTGGTTAAGAGACATTTTTTGAAAGAATGTAGTGAAATAAACTGAGGACTACAGGAGTACCAAAAAAAAGTTCATGGAAAACCCACATTGTGAGAAAAATAAGCCCGAACTGTATTTTTTCTCCAAGGTAAAGCTATCTTTTAAAATGTTTTCAAAGAACACTTTGAACTTCCAACATATTCCTCTTTCTGCTTTTCCATGTCAGAAGATACTTGAAGTTCTCCAAGAACTTACCAGGACTAATTTGATGTGACTTTTTATTAGTAAGAAATTTGCCCCCGTCAAATAATGAGAGGTATTCTTTTTGACCACATGAGAGATCTTCCTTTAGATTCATAACATCAGCTGCCTACACGCTCTCCTCACCTTCGCTGCTCCCTTACCCAAACTACTACCAAAGAAACCGGGAGGTGGACTGACTTTGGAGTAAGCGCTTCCTCTTCTTTCCTTATGTCACTTGGGTGGCAAGACCTGCCACCATTTCTCCAAGTGTGTCCTTTACTCACCACCACACACAGGCAAGGCAGAGGCTACTATTATATGGAAATGAAATGGTACCAACATTAGAGTAGAAACGTTTGCAAAAGGCTATTAGCTTAACAAGTTTGTACAATAATGAGGTCTGGACTTGGTGGAGCCAGTGAATTGGTAAAATAAATTTCAGTTCTAGGCATCAGTTGATGGTAAAACCGACAGGGGATGTTTGAGTATTGAATATAGGGTATGATAAAGCAGATTTGGGAAAGTAAGTAGTTATTTGAATTTTCTAAGATGTAGAAAGAGTATTGATAGAAAATAGGAAATGAGTTATTTTTGATCATGTACACTTCTACTTCTAAGGTATCATTAGAACTTTTAAAAAATATATAAAGGTATTTATATATATATGCGTTCATATATATATATTTGTGTGTGTGTGTGTATAGGTATATATGTGTTTGTGGTATTCAGAGGAAGAAAACTCTGGAGTTATAAAGTTGGAATTGTTATTGTGCTTATTGTGTCTTTATAAAGTCGGCCTGCAACATAAGGAGTTCTTGGAAACTCCAATAGTTAGGCATTACAGTTTTCAAAAGAAAAGGCAAAAAAAAAAAAAAAATGTGAACCATGAGATGGGGGAAAATAACAACAACAAAGAAAATAGGAGAGTGTGACCTCAAAGCCAAATTATCATGCTGTTTGAGGAGGAGGGAGTAATCTGTTGCATACTTTTGGTAGTTTAAATATAACCAAATTGGGAACTGGCCATCTGTTGGATTTAGCAATGGGAAATCATTAATGAACAAGACAAGAATAATTTCTATAGCGCAGTGGAGGCACAAACAGAGTGAATGAAAGAGTGAATAAAAGAGATAAATGAGTCTATTTTGGAGTTTGTGTCAGAGAGGGACAGGAACTTGGGGGGATAGTCCAAGTTTTGAGAACTTGAAATAAGATAAGCATAGCATAGAAAGAACAGAATTTGCCTTAAATAAAAATATGAAGTTTCTTCCTTGTTTGAATGCATTAAATGGTCGATATAACTGCATTTTAAATGAAACTGTTATCCTATTTAACTAAAAGACCATGACATGCACATCAGATTGCTTTTCTGGTGGTCATTTATTACATTTTCCTGTTTGCAGAGTAGTTCGAGTCGTGCCTCTTCCCAACAGTGTCATTTCCAGTGTGCGCCCGTGCCCGCCGCTGTTAGATGCACCATTGTGGCTATGGGCCTCCAGTGAGACAACTCACTATAAGACTTAAACAGCATGGTGGGCAGTGTCCACTTACTGGGCAAGATGTAGTTATCTATGTCTGTGTTGGTTATAAACTAGACACCTTAACCGCAGTTTTGGTATTGGCATAGCAGACACTGGCAAGTTGAAACAGAGTTGAATTTTGGTTCTCAAGAGGCAAAGAGCTGCAAACTGTAGCATTTTAAACTTGATGTAGAAAGTTTTTCAGACTAATTCTGTCATATGATTTAGGGTCTTATTCCTACAAACATAAGGTGAACCCGATCTCCTAGCCTTCGCAATATGTCTGGAAGTAGTTACCTGTGTTTTAATAAGAGTTTATGAGCTTTTAATCCTTAATCGATCAAACTTGGCTTCTGTTACTGTTAAGAAGTTCACCTTACACATTGTTTTAAGGAATCCAGCAAAAACGATAAACTGCTCTACTAGTCTCTGAATGTTACTTTTGAATAGAGGTTTACTTTGTTATTTAAAGTGATGCCCTTAAAATTGTAATGCTGAATGGTGGATTTTCAGTCTCAGCAATCATCTGTTATTGTGAAACCTAATCATGAAGATAGAAACTATCTGGAATATTCCTTTCATGAAAGATAGGAAATCCTGACTGCTGAAGAGAAAACAGTGATAAATAAATAACATGACAATGACAAAACAAAAAAAGTGAAAATTGAGAGTGTTGGAAGTGGGCATTTTGCTAGCGTATTACTTTAGGAGGAGTTCATTGCGCTAGCGTGCGTGAGCCTGCATATGTAGATGCCGCACACCATGTGCGCATGCATCGTCTAAAAACAAAGATAACTGGTAAACAACTACCCCCTACCCTAGCTGTAACCATGGCAACTGGAGCTATTCATTTTCTGTCTCAAATAATGTGTGCAGGTCTATCTCACTAACAATTCAGAAGGGGACATTGACAAATGGTCGCTATATTCACCCAGTCTTTTTAAATAGGATGGCATTTGGCTGAATTCTAATTTGATCAATGAATATTTAACTGATAAAGCTGCCAGATAAGATACTGTCCAAAAGAGAAAGAAGAAAATGAAGCTACAGTTGCTGTCATGCAAAAATGCTTTAATGAAGAACATGAAAAGATTTGAAATCTAGGCTGAAAATCTGCCTAGGATTAGCAGATAGAAAAACAGCTGGTCGGTCACACATGAACTTGCAGGTTCTGTGACCTCTACAATGTCTAAGGCATGAATGGTGCTTTCTCCCTGTGGTTAGCATGCTATAATTTTTGAAAGAGTAAGTCAAAATGCCTTAAAATATTTAAACTTCAAAGTAAGAGAAGCAAACACAAACAAATAAATAAGTAAATGAATAAATAAACAAGGAATGGAGCAGCAGAAAGTTCAAAGATTCGGCATAACTGCTGTTTGTCAAAACTTGCCTTCTTCCTACTTTGCACGACAACAGACATTGCAGATCAGCTTTTCAGTTATTCTGAACCTTCTTTGTAATGTTGCTTAATGTTAAAGTTCAAGAGGATTCAAATTAGTGTCAACTTGTCAAGCAGATTTTGTCATAGTAATGAATATTTGTTGAGTATTTATTATTTGTTAGGCCCTGTCCATGGTAAGTTAGACTCTTTAATTTTCATAGGAATTTCTTCTTCTTTCTTTCTTTCTACTTATTTATTTATTTATTGGAAGTCAGATATAGAGAGGATGAGAGACAGAAGGGAAGATCTTCTGTCCATTGATTCACTCCCCAAGGAACTGCAAAGGCTGGAGCTGAGCCGATCTGAAGCCAGGAGTCAGGAACCTCTTCCAGGTCTCCCACATGGGAGTAGGGTTCCAAGGCTTTGGGTTGTCCTCAACTGCCTTCCCAGGCCACAATCAGGGAGCTGAATGGGTAGCGGAGCCTCCGGGATTAGAACCGGTGTCCACATGGGATCCTGGTGGCGCGTGTAAGGCAAGAACTTCAGCCACTAGGCTACCTTGCCAGGCCCTAATTTCATGAAATAGGTGCAGTTTTTAGTTATATTTTCTGGATGATGAAATCAAAGTCCAAAAAATGTTAAGTGAGTTGCCCAAGGTTGTGCTTCCAAGTAGAAGAGAATCTGATAGGGGAATCCTGGAATCGCTCCAGAAACCCATTGCTGAGCCATTGCACTCTATTTTCTCTTACTTTTCTCATTCCCGAAGATTTTCTCTAATCTTGCCTCTTTCCCCCGCTCAATGGATTGTTGTCTTTTTTCCCTTAAGATTTACTTATTTTATTCAAAAGGCAGAATTAAATAAAGGGAGAGGCTAACATCACCAGCTCGGAGCCTCATCTGTTTCCTATGTGAGTGCAAGGGCCTGAGGACCAGACCTCCTTCAGCCATTTTCCCAAGTGCATGAACAGGAAAGTGGATCAGAAGCGGAACAACTATAATTCAAATCAGCACATTTCTGTCCTGCTGATGCTATGGCCAAATCCCTATGCCACAGCACAGTCCTGTGGTTTCTTTCTCAAAGCACAAAGATATAAAGAGGGAAATACAGCATTTATGGTTGTGCACGGCATTGAATTGACATTCAGTAAATTTTATAGGTAGTTAACGATTTATATGCACCTGCATTTATTGTGTACAATATTGGATTTGATTGCTTGGCACATTTTCTGAAAGTTCTTGGATGACAAATTACAAGCAGAAGTTTGGAAAGTGGAAGGCATTAAATAAAAAGGAGTAAAACTATTAAACAGAAAATGATAATGGCTAGGGTCAATGGCTGGCTATGAGAAACCAGCACATCCACGCAGACCTATCCTACCAATTCCATCCAACAGACAGTGCCTAGTGGCTGAATCTGTTCAAGTGCTTACTGAAATGCTTAAATCCATGAAATATTTAATCCAAATACAGAACAAAATTTAAAAAGAAAATTCTTAATTGTTTGCTTCACAGGTCTACAAAAAATCATCTTGGTGTCACTCATTACTGCATTTTGTTACTATAGAAACAATGTATACACGTCACTTGGGAAAATATGATGACTTATAAAGAATTATAGCAAGTGGTAAATTAAATGAGTGACTTGTAGCCACACATTCTTCAAAACAAAGTTATTGATAAATTTCTGTTGAAAACCTTTACTCTAAATGTGTGTATGTACATGTATGTATGTGTGTGTTTGTATATATGTATGTATATATACACACATTGAGAATACATATGTATATACATACACACACACATTGAGAATATGGATGTGTTTAAATACATTCAATATGATGGAAGTGCAGGATCCAGAAAGTTGGAAAATGGCTGTGGGCCCGGCACGGTGGCGCAGTGGTTAAGGTCCTCACCTTGCACGCCCGGGATCCCATATGGGCGCCGGTTCTAATCCCGGCAGCCCCGCTTCCCATCCGTCTCCTTGCCTGTGGCCTGGGAAAGCAGTCGAGGATGGCCCAGGGCTTTGGCTTTGGAACCCTGCACCCGCGTGGGAGACCCGGAAGAGGCTCCTGGCTTCGGATCGGCATAGCATCGGCCGTTGTGCTCACTTGGGGAGCGAATCATCGGATGGAAGATCATCCTCTCTGTCTCTCCTCTCTGTATATCCGCCTTTCCAATAAAAAATAAAATAAATCTTTAAAAAAAGAAAAGAAAAAGAAAATGGCTGTGTGTGCATTCATCCTCCTTGTAGTGATATTTCTGTTGCCACAGAAAAAAGAATTCTGGAATCAACAGAGTAGGAATCTCTTTTCCTTATATAGTTAGGGAAGCATGCTGACCATATAATATTTTGAAAAAGAGTTAGTTCCCTTGCATGATTTGTGAGTAACTACTGATGCTTGAATGCTGCATTCTTTTCCTCCAAAGTCTACCTCTCACCATTCATCTTTCCACGGTCCATGATGAGTTTAAGGTTGGTTAGTTGCCAAATAGATGGGTGGTTGCTTCACTCCAGCAAATAATATCAATTGCTCTACAGAATGAAGTTCCCACAGACCTCAGCATTCTGTAAAGTCCCCTCACTACTAATTGAGGCTATATAAACATAGCAATAAGAGGCTGCATTGTCGGTTCATTTTTAGAGGCGAATTTCTCTATACAAATTTTCTATAGGCAGACTGACTGTAGGAGACCCAGGTAAAAATTGGCCAGTCTAGTTCACTAGAAAGCAATTCATGGTTAACCAGGATTGTTATTTTCAAAAGCAGTGATCAGAAAAGGACTTTTGTTTCATTTTGTTTCCTTCAGTTTTTTAGTGCTCTCCGCATATGTGATCTGCTCTTGTGCCCTAAATCTCCTTAAAAAACAATTGCTGAGCAGTTTCCAGCGCTCTGGATTCAGACACACATGCTATTGGCCACCCAACAAGGTGGTTCCCTGGGGAACACACATTGCCCCTTGAAGATGGAGAAGATGGAGTCAGGGTCATCCCAGCTCTGACAAATATGCGCTGAAAGAGACTTGCCAATGAGAGGAGTATAGACTTGAAAATCCTAGGTGAGAGGCCTACAGAGATAGGAAAGTAGGCCAGGCGTCAAAGATAAAGACTCACAAAAGGAATTGGTCTTGTTGTAGAAAAGAAGGAAGGAAGCAGAAGCAATGGAGTTCTTACTGTGGATTTGAAGTAGCTGGTGGGTTTATTAGACACCTCCAGGCACCACTGTTAGGTCTGAATTGGGCGCCATGACTGTCAAGAAACATATCAACAGTCATCTCCCCTCTCTCCCTGTGTCACTGGACATGGAGGTCTCATGATCTTCAGCACGGATTGTCTGGTCTAAAAGACACTTACCCTAGAAATCAGTTATATGAAAAATGGAATATGAAGTGCATTTTTACAGGATGATGGTAGGATGCGGGATATGAAGCGCCAGCAAAGAACCGGGGTCTTATAAAATGCCCAGTAATGGACTGGTGGGGTAATCAGTGAATGAAGATAAAACAAGCATAAATATACTTTAAAAAGAAACAAAAGCCATGTATTTACTGTTCTCTGAATTCAATAGCCCTTTTTAGAATATTTTATTGCTGAAAGACAAGTTTTACTTATGTAGGTGCTTTTTACTTAAGAGACTTGGCAAGTGCTAGTTATTATGCTCCTACTGTATCCAAGGCACTATTTTAACCTACCCATAGTCTAAGAGGTGTTGACCTAAACATAGATCAAGGATATAAACCCTTTACCTAACTTGAATGGATACCAAGAAGAGTAAGGCTACAGACATGGACATTGATGTCCTAAAAGCCTGAAAAATTCCACCATCTAGGCTGTTTGAGTACCTCTGTTTGCACCTACTGCTGTGTGAAGCCTAACCTGTTTGTTGTATCTGGGTGACTCACAGAAACCATGAGTGGTGATGAATCACACCAGGGACGAAGTCAAGTACCTACCTCTACCAGTGTCTTCTCCCCATCAATGTGAAACTGTTGACCCATCTTTCGCCTCCAGGTCCTTCTTTGAACACTAATTACAGCTATATTATTATGTGCTTTGGTGCGTCATTCAGTAATAAATTATCTTTTTGATTAATAGTATGTGCCATCATCCACAGTGAGTTGTCAATCTCCTGAAAGTAAAACATACTTCACACATTCAGTATTTGCAATCGGTAGCAGGTGAAACAGCATGCAGAGGCAAATAGGAAGGCCAAATAACACAACTCTCACGGATGGGATTACACGTGGCTACACTCCAAGAACCACATGTATCTGTTTTGTAAGCACACTTTTTGGTTGAGTTTTGTATGATTGTTTTGTATGATTATTTGACCAGCATATTTCTCCAGTTGGATTATAAGGTCCATGAAGACATGGGTCAGATATAGTTTTGCTTACTGTTTGTATTCCCTACTAAAATTCATTTCCATGCAGAACCTCAGAGGGAGATATTATTTAGAAATGGGATCTTTGCTTTCTGAAGTGTTGTTCAATGTCCTGTTAATTTAACTTGGGGACATCGAAAGGCACCAATATCTAGCAATGAATATGAAGTTTCAAAGTATTCATTTACCTCTCAGCCTAAAATCATGCACAAAACAAATGGAAAGAAAACAAATAGCGGATTTGCAGATGTGCTTTAGGTAAAGATTGACTTGAAATCATACTGGGTGAGGGTGGGCTCTATATACAATGAGAACAGAATACAGTGAGAACATAATACAATGAGAACATATTTTAAGGAACAAAAGGACACAAAAGCAAAGAATGTCATGTGAAGAGAGCGGTAGAGATGGGCAGAATTCATCAGTGATCTGTGAACACCGAGGAGTCCCACGTAACTCTAACAGTCAAGAAAGGGTCATGAGACAGCTGCCTCAGAGCCTGCAGAGAGCATGAGGCCCTCTCACACCTTGACTTGGACTCCTGATTTCTGAGAAAATAAATTTCTCTAAGCCATCTAATTTGTACTCAGTTCATGCACGAATCCTTGAAAGTGAATGCACCATTGTATCCTTGTTATATAACAAATCCCTTGGCATATTGTACATGGAGGCACTACGTGAGGGAAGAAGGAAGGTAGGTTACATCTACATTGCATTTTTTCCTAATTCTTGGAGATTGCATTTTCAGGATTATGTGGATGCATCTTGAAAATACGGATTCTCGGGTACACCACAAACGCACTGAGCCATCAATCTCAGGCAGGGGTTGACAGGTTTATTCAATACATTGTCACGATGTGTTTTAGGCTCATGACAATTTTCTGAAATTCTTTTTTTAATTATAATTCTGTAGATCTTTGAATGTTATCAAAGATGATTCTCTAGCCTGTGTGGACAATGCACCTGATGGGAGGAAGCCTGCCTCCTTGCAGCAGGTGTGAGGCTGACCTCCTCATTAACGCTGTTGGGAGTTTCTGAAGCAGAATGCTCCAGCTGTCAGCTCCCTTTTTCCTTGAGGATACACCTGGATGCTTGACATGACCCCAAATCCCGTCGAGCAATGAGGTTTGCATTTTCATGGCAGGTTTCTCAAGGAGCAGAATAAAATAAATGTAAAACCCCCTCCAGTCTCCAAAAAGGAATGTTCCCATAGCAGGACATGAATACTTTTGCAAATCTGTGGCTTCCAGTTTCTGCCACGTTTTGCCTCTTATAAAACATGTCACTCAAACGATAGGTGATAGTTGGTTACAATAAAATGGTTTGCATTCCATATTCATCACCTATTTTTTTTACCTTCTCATCCAATTTACTGAGTCCCTAAATCAAAATACAAATCAGACTGCAAGCTCAAATTGGCATCTGCAAATCAAGCTGTGAGGATGCTGCTGTGCATCTCCCCGCAGGGGCTCTCAGAGACCCATAGTTGTCATTGACATGGGTGTGAACAGCTCTGCAGACCCTGTGGCAAGGCCAGCTCCCCTTCCAGGCATCTGTCTCTGTGATTTTAATCCTGTTACTCAAGAGACTGGCTTTCTGCACACCTGAAAGAACAACACAAAATTCAAAACAAGAATTGGAGAGGTTAGTTCAGCTCCATGGCATTGCACTACGTCTGGGAGGATTTGTGAGCTTGTCAGGAGGGATTTGTTGCAAAACCCAAGTGAATCATGGAGTGGAGGTGGATATTAAGTCAAAGAGGCAGAGGAGGATGAAAGGGAAGTGTTATGGAACATGTAGGAGCACATTGAGCTAGCCAGGATGTCTTGACTTTGAATAATTAACTGTGTGCAATACTAAACCTCTGGCTTTGAATCGTAAACCATAGTGTAAATTTCTTTCAAAAGAAAATAAGCCAGAGTGCACCAGAATTTGAAATAGATTTGAAGTAATGGTCGTACTACTAGCGCAATAGAATTTCCTCCACTTTTACTTTTTCCCCTATACATCAAACAACAACTGTTGTGTCACAATAACAATCTCCCCATTCCCATGCCTTATTATAAGAACACCTTGAGCTCCTTCAATGCCTTTACTATTCTTCTCTGGATTCTTAAGTTGAACCCTTTTGCTAAGAGTGATTATAATGATGATACGACAACAGCAAACTTCCATTGAGAGTTTACCCTGTCCCAGACATCGCATAGTTGCTTCCCAGTTTTTTTTTTTTATGTCATTCAACTTCAACAACACTATTCGGAGATGAGTGCTGTTGTAAACCTCATTTTATATATTAAGTAAACTAAAGAACATGATTTTTAAACAGAAGTTTCAGATTATCAGAATTAAGTGTGAGAGCAGTCATGAATTCTGGCAATCTAATTCCAGAGATAGCCTCCTTATCATGGAATTGCTTCAGCTAGTTTATACATCAAAATTGATCATTTCCCCAAATGTATTCTCCAGCATACTAGTTTTATGGAACATAAAATGGCATTATATAGGGAATGTATTTAAATCTTACATGTAAAGGAGTCATGATGCTAAGTTGAACCAGATTTTGAAAGCCTTGTAATTTCTAGATGTCTGTAGGATTTGCTTGATTCTTTTACATCTCTACCATTAATTTACTTTTATTCTCATTTTTTTCTTTTGGCCCCAAGTTTCCCCCTGACATCTATTCATTTGCATCTGGCCTATAAATTAATTATCTTCTTTAGTCTACTGTTGATTTGAAAGTCAACATTCTAGGATGACTTTTTGTTTTGGTGGCTTCTTCTGTTTGGGGTGAAAATTCTCCAAGACAACTTCTGCCTCACAAGTTAAGGTCTTTTTGTTACACAGCCCACCCATGGATGTACAGGTAGATACCTAACACAGTGTAAGTTTTTTCCAATCTTCCTTGCAATTATTTTTGTTTATGTATTCTCAGAAGCTTCTCTTATTGCCATTCTTTCCATGGTCCAAATGAGATCAGAATTTCCAAGTTTTAATCACTTCCTTCTCCAACTCCATTTGAAACTCTCTAAAATGTGTCAGCTAGTCTTTAACCAAGTATGTTGAACCTCTATTAGTAAGTTATAGGTATTTAAAATTTTGATAGTAGCAGTAGAAGTTTTAGGAATGAGCTTTATATAGTCTGCTGTCTTTCAGTAATTTTCCAGTAAGATGGGTTAAAATTTTCATAGAGAAAATCTTTGGAAAAAACCAATATTGCCTGTAGTGAAACGAGGACGAGATTTGTGATAGTTTCAGGAGGAAATGTAACTTTTAACATCTTGAGTGTAGGACTCAGAGGCTAAAAGGGCATCTGATTATTAAAGAAATCCATAGCCAAGTCTAAGAGTTTGTGGAACAGTTATTAAAAGTTTTTGCGTAACATGGAGAAGTGAGTAAACACTAATGAATCTTTCTCCATGGAACTAACCTTATCCAGGTCAAATGCAGCTCCTCTCAGCCTGCTGTGGTCTATTCTCTGGTTCCTCGGGTGTTTTAATGAATGTAAAGATCATGAGTACACAGCCCTCTGAATATAGTGAACTGAGGCCAGACTATTCCTCACTGTACTCAAAGGGACTAACAAAATCCTGTGCTGTTTCCATTCTCTGTGTGGTAATCAGCATGTTTCTACTCACATTGAGCAGTTGGAAAGAATGTTTCAAGTTTATTTTATTCTTATTAATAAAAAAAGTAATTTAACAACTATGTGGCAGGAGTGGTTTTGTGATTGTGAAGCAAGGACTAAACTAATCTGAAATATTAAAAACAACCCTTGTTTTTTCCTTCACTTTGAAATCTTGTTCCTTATAAACACTATCAAAAGAGAATATATTTGGGTTAAATGTAGATATCACAATGCTTTGCTAGTGTTGCAATTTGTAATAGCCACTTTTCTTCCATTGAAAATCACTGATTATTCACAGTTAGTTATAGAGTGCAAAATATCTTTGTGATTGCGTGGTTTTGAAGGCTGTCATTATAATACTACATACAAGGACTAATTACCTTCCATTTTTGCTAAAACTTTTTGTTGAAACTGTGTTAATAAGATACTGCATATGGGTATTCTCCTTGTCACATGAAATTGCCCACAAAAATACAATGTAATAATTAAAATTATTTTATTGTTACAGAAAGAATTAGCCTGTTGTGCCATCTTAGTAGTAGCTGGAAATATCTTATCATTAATGTATTTATTGATTAAAGTGATCTCTTTATATAAAGCAAATCTTAGATTCTTTTATATAATGCTTGCTTCGGTGAGACTTCTCTCCAGCAACACAAGGCTGCCTTCATCTTGAGGCTCAGAGACTGAAAGTCATCATTTTCTGTCTGTGTATATTACCAAAGGTAATAAATCTGAGCTATCTTAATTTAAGAGTAGCTTTGTAAGTAGCATGAGTTATTTTAGGTAGCTTTTGGGAGATTACTGATGTCATCATTTAAAAACTCAAACTTTTTTTAATGAGATTTCAACAGGAAAAAAGGAGCAAAGAGTAAGAGACATAATTGGCATTTATGTTTCTTAACGGATAGAGAAGCAAGGGATTGGCCTACGAAACTAAGGGTGAAGTTTTCATTTAGAATTCTGACTTCATTAAGTTTCTATCTTGAGCCAGGTCACAAATCCCTTTACATGAAGGAAGGATTATGTCTGGTGACCATCAAATTTCACCATTGTATGACATTCTTTAGACAAGCAAGATCCACAGCATGGAAAATATGAAGAAATGGGAGAGAACAAAGAGACTATTTTCATGTTTGGTAACTCACTGAGATGACAGAAATAAGACCATTACAAAGTGTTAGTGTTTTAGAATGTTATATTTATTTATTAGAAGGAAGAGTGGCAAGGAGGAGAGAGAGAGAGAGAAGAGAGAAAAAAAAGCGAGATCATCTATCTGCTGGTTCATTTCCCCACATGTCTGCAACACTAAGGTGGGCCCAATGTTAGCTAGAAGCCTGCAACTCCATCCATGTCTCTTATGGGTCAGGGAACCACACACTTGGACTATCACACATGTATCCCCAGGTACATTCTCAGAAATCCAGATCAGAAACAGAGACGCTATCACTTCACTCTCCAGTCATTAGTCCACTCTGGGGAGCAGGCATCCTGAACCATGACTTAATTCTCTGTGCCACTGTACCTGCCACAGAGGTAATGACTGAGGAATATCCTTCAACCACGTGTGTGAGGCAAATGCTGTGGAGCGATTGAGTTTAGTAAAAGGAAGAAGAGTGCGTTTATTTTGAAGATGTTGCTTCTTTTGATTTGACTTGTGAAATTGCCATTGTTCTAGGAGGCAAATAAAATCTTCTGTACAGTTTAGAATGTTGTGGGAGTTATAACTGGATCAATATGATCTGCTAATTCTGCTTCGCGGCTGGTGCTTAGCTGCAGGCACCCATACAGCACAATTGCTAACCTGGGGGCAGCTAGCTGTAGCGCTGGTCTTGTTAAAGATTTCTTGTGGTGCATTTACCATCAACTGTTTAGTCCCACAATAATGAACTGTGGACCTATTGAGTAATGTCTTGGTGTTATGAAAGAAATGTCATCTTTCACTACAAAACCTGTTCTAAGGTGTGTACTCAAGTGACACAGGATGCATTTTCTATTCCTACATCATGTTTCTGAGGGCCGAGAAACCCAAAAATTGGAAATCTCTGTGTTGCTTTTCTAAACCATGTGAGAAGCAAAAGATGGAGAAAAGGGCGGTTTTTGACTTGAATGAAAATGAATGAAGGCACTATTAAATCAGCAAAGGCGTGTAGTTTTTTTTTTTTCACAAATACTTATTTAATCCATCTGTATCTTTAAAAACATGTGAACCAATCACTCCATAATTCTAGGTGCATAAAGCCCCAGACAGTAACCTGAAACAACAAAGAAATTATCATTTAGGTGACCTTGGTATCATTATTTACATAGCAAAATGCTAGAAAGAATGTCATGACAAGTCAAAGGATAAGTTAGGAATTGTACATATTTGATGCCCTATTATACACGACTCCAAAATATGAAATACAGTGCTAAATAATGGAAAAAATGTGAGCCAGATGAAATTTGGTTGAAACAACTGAATTGTAAGCTTGCAGTAACAGCACCATGTGTAAGTTAATAGCAGGTGTAAGGTAAATCCCAGCATGAAAGAGCAATGGAAATCCCACAGCATAATGTTGGCATTGGGCATCGTTGGGAGTAGAGATGGCAGGGGAGCAGGTGGCAGAGATTATTGTTTTCTTCTCATTTGTTGCATTTGTCACATTTTCTGTACTAAGCATTCATGCCAATTAGGTTCAAGAATGCAAACATTCCATTTAGACTTTGAGCTGATGCCCTTCAGTTCTCAGGTAGTGAGGGAAGCCAGTTTTAAGCTCCAACCCTCTACAGAGGTCCCCTCCCGGGGTCCAAATCCTCCCTAACATCCAGGATAAGCAGCTTAGCCCTGAAGCTGCCTGCCTCTGAGAGCTCGGCTCCCATCCCCAGCCACTCTGCTCAGCAGAGCCTGCCTCTCTTTCATCTCCATTAGCAGTCCGTCTCCCCGAGGCTGTGCTCTGCTCTCCGGAGCCCCAGCAGTGTCTTTCTTCTCTCCATTCTTGATTTCCCTTCTGAATCTTCCTGGCCTTCTCATTCCAAGGCCAGATGGCTCGTTCTATGAAGCATTAACACGTCGCCTCTGCTGACTTAGACCCATCTAAAACCCATCACCCATACCTCCTTGGTAGCCAGGTTTCTACCAGGGCAGGCTGCCTGGTGGGATCTGGCAGGCATAGGGAGGGTGGAAAATCGAGAAAACACCCAAAAGGAAATGAGCTACACGCTGCTAGTTGGGTTTTACTTCCTTCATTTGGAATATGTGGGAAATTAGGAGAATGCTAAATGAAGCCCCATTACTGGGAAATCCGAGTTGCTTTTAACGAGTTATATGTTGCATGCCATCTTGTTCAGTAATTCAACAATTGAAAACTACAGTTTGAATTTTGTTTTCCTCTTCAAAAAATTGACATTGTCATTGCTTATGTGAAAATAACCTGCAGGTGAAAGATTTCACTGACGTTTATTTTGCATGGGTTCAGGCAGGGCTGTAGCTGCTAATCTGTTCTGACTACTAGTGAACTTGGAAAATGCAAAGAGCATGAAGTCTTTCAAAATATTGGGGAAAAGAAAATAGACATCACATTTTGATTTGGCTTTGGAAAATGCATTGATTATTGAGCCTGCACAGGGCAAGTCAGTATGTAAAAAATAGGGGTGACAAAATCTGGATAAATTCAGAATGCAAGTACTCAAGAAAGTTATTGTGAGTTCCACCACCTGTGCCAAACCCCAAATTGGAAATAGCACAGAAATACCAGAACAAGGCTAAGTACCAGCAGCAGAGTCTGGTGAAGGTGGATAACTCAGAGGTTCAGCTGCACCGTGAGAAGCCAATGTCTGTCTTTCCTCTCTGCCACCTTCTCCAGCTCTGCCCCTTACACTGATTTCTTCAACACTTTATGCAGGCTGCATGTTGAAGACAGCATTGAAAAATGTCTCCCCAATGTGCTTTTAACTTTCCAAATAAACTGTTGTGCAGTTTGAGGAAATAAACCACGCCATGTTGATGGAGTCTTGTATTTCCCCTCTTGTTCAGGGACAGTTTGTCCACTCCTTTTGCTACAACATTACATGAAATGTTCTCTGTCCTCAAAAAAAATATTTCATTTTATTAATTTTAAAGCCAGAGTGACAGAGAAAATAAGGGAGAGACAGAGCTGTTTCAATCAATGGTTTACCCTCCAAATAGCTGCAAAGGCAGGGGCTGGGGCAGGCTGAGAATTTAGAACTCCATCCTGGTCTCCTGTGTGGGTTTCAGAGGCCCAAGCACTTAGGTCATTCTCTGCCATCTTCCCAGACACATAAGCAGGCGGCTAGCTGTGTTGGAAATGGGATAGCCAAACCTGGAACTGCGCTGTATATACAAAATACTAATGCCCAAATCAACAGCTTAACCCACGATACTGTAGCACCTGCCCTACAGCTGAGATGTTTTCTGATGGCAGTATGGCTTCTCCTCCATATGTGGACATTCAGCCTCTTCAGCAGCCATTTGCTTTGCAGTACATCCTTATCACTAGATCCTTGGCTCTGGGTTCCCATTCCCTCTGTACAGAGATGACAGTAGCTTTGCTGAGCTCAATACAGTGTTGAACTCACCCTGTAGCCATTAAACGAACAGCACGTACCTCTCTTGACCTGGGTGGTACAGTGTACCCTATAGGCTGATATCTCTGGAAAATAGGAGGGCCTCAGTTTTTCTATTTGTCAGATGAGAATTTGTACAAACTCTTCAGGAATCTTCCATGTGAAGATCCTGGAGTTAGGAGGGCCCTAAGGAGGGCTGTAGGAATACCAGTTTACTACTAGCACAACCCTGTAACCCTCTTATACTCCCTTCTCCAGAATTCAGGGAAATGAATATCAGTTCCAATTTTGCTGCTGTTTCTTAGTTAACCTCTGTTCTCCAGTCCTGAAGGAAATATGTGATAGATCCAGTTTGCACTTTTCCATCAATTATCGGTGGGAGAGGAGTCTAGAACCAAAGCTTTGTTTATCCCTGGAGCCTCTTAGATTACCTCTGTCCATTAGCTAGAAATGTTCCTTCATTGTCATTCTTTTAAAGAGTGCTATAAATTCCCAGCCAATTTGCTCTCCCATGTCTTGGGCCAGATAACATAAACTTTCTTAAACAAATTACTGGCATGGATTGAAAAATGAATCCTGTAATTATCTAATGAATAGCAATTGTATAGAGTTATATTATCTTGTGGAAAAAAAATAATGAATGTCAACTTCTAAAACACAGTACAGCATTTTGTAATCTGGCTTTTGTTTCTTCCATGTTGGTTGCCATACGTTAGGATTATGCAAGTTCTGTGGGTAGTCAGACTAGCCCAGACTTCACAGAAAAGCAGGACAATGGGGAATCTTCCAAGCTTCTTTGGCTGATATGGTTTAATCCATAAGAAACAGAATTAAAACAACAGAGAAGCCCAACCAAGCCCAGAGTGTTTGGACATTGCAAAATGCCTTTAATGGTTTGGTGCCTCACACAGGGTTCCAGCGTCATCTTGGCAAAATGAATAGGAAGGAACCACATGGAGTTATTTCATGCCAGCAACAAGCATAGTGGAAACTGACTTCTTTCCATTCCAGCTGTAGCTGCAGGAGGAGGTTTTGCTGCCAACAAAAAAAAACTTTATTACAGGTTAGAGTTGAAACACTGGTCAAATCTAAGGGAAAGGGCAATGTTTGGTTTAGGCAGCAAGTGTCCAGTTGCCAGTCTTTTGTCTAAAATTATCTTCCTGTGCCACCAACATCTACTTTGAGATTGCTTATCCCCTGCTAAACTTTTGACTAATGAACTTCCATCATTAGCACTCATTGGTAACATGAACAATTATCCTTGGCACAGTTATTTGTAAAGCATTTTTTCCTTTGACATCATAGTCTCTAATTCCTAGAACCATTCAGTGAGCAAGCAATCATTATCTCCTTTTTACCCAGGTACAAATCAAGTTCAGATATGTGACTGAGGTAGCTTGCCCTAAGAAACACATAAAATATGGGAAAATGAGAACTGAGCTGCTTAAAACCCAGCATTGGGTGGAATTGAGTAAGACAGCACTGGAGCCTGGAGAGAAATTGTTTTTGTGCTAGAAAGATGAGGAAAGCACATTGAGGAGAACGTCCAGCAGGCTTTTAAGATGTGCTGGGTGAGGATTCTACACAGAAGCTGCAAAGCCGCTGGCAGGCAAAAGTCCTTTTTTTTTTTTTTTTGAAGTGATGCAAGCTATATATTTGTTTCTTTCCAGGGCGGATGGGAATTAAATAACATTTTAGATCTCTTTTAGTGTTTTCCTATGAGATTGTGATATGCACTCAGCCTCTGGGAGACATCGCATGGCCTTCCTCTACGGTCTCTGCTCAAGGGCACAGCAGAGAGACAGGCTCAACTTTCCATTTCAGATATCTGAATAAATACCCTGGCCTAAGATAAGCCTTCCCTCATATGATAATTAAATTCAGATATTTCCTCCAGTGATTGTCAAGAACGAGAAATAGGGAAAGCCATAATAAGATAGTAACTTAAAGGAAAATCACAGTCAGGAAGCAATAGGAACGCAGAGTCTGGCTCCACCTTTCAGAATCCTTTTGTTTTTGAATTGGAGTGGCCTTGTTTCTCATGCTTGTCACATCCTGTGGTGGGTATTTCTACTTATACAAACTGACGGTTTTGATAAATGTAAAAGTCTTTTACAGAATGTTTCCCACTTCTACTAATTTCAATTTCTAACTAAAAGTATTAGACTTTCTTTTGTTAAATCAGTACACATGCTGTCTCCCTTCTGGCATCAAATCCCCAATGCGTGGTTTTATTTCTTGAAATTCTACGTAGAATTCATTATCAAACTGATTATTCAACACTGTTTTGGTTCATACAAATTGGGTATTGTGCAGACATGAGTCCTTCATTTTAGAAAAATATGACATAGCCAAATCCAAAAGTTCTTGGGATATGAAAAAAGATGGAATTTTGGTATCTCTCTGAAGTACTGATTACAGAGACCCAATTTTTTGTTTCAACTCAGCAATTCATTTTTGAAAGCAAAGCCTTGTTTCCTGAAGTGTATTTTCTTAAAAACATTCTTTATCTATGGTGCAACCAAGACCCTTTCCATTGCATATTCTTGTGTTTTGAAGGCACTGATCTGCAGCTCTGAGAGCACACACAAATCAGACTTTACCAGCAATATCTATTGATTAGCTCTGTGATCAAACATATTTAAGTAAAAAAGCTTTGCCTCATCCAGAATAGTCACAGCCTTGGCTACAAAGCTTCAACTGAAAGAACTTCAGCTGAGATCTTATGAGCAGAACTTGTAGGTATTTTTCCAAGACAGTATAGTTCTATTAGAGTTTTGATTTCAGGATTAGTGGTAATGTATGACGATACTTTCAACTTTATGCCAATACTACGTTTGTACTTTGAAAATAGCAAATTGAGGAATGATAGAAGGAAAACCAAATGATTGCTAAGGTAATGTATTTTTTCTTCGCATAGATTCAAAGTCAAGTAATCAAATAAAAGATTCAAATTTAAATTCAACTTGAGCTACATTAATCCCAGGGTATTTCTGTCAAGGGACTTAATGAATCAGACTTTTCTCTGGATACTCAGATATGTAAAGTTTGAGCCCTTTTCATTCTCAGTGCCCTGAAGTTAAGGGCAACAGATGGCCTGTGACTTATTTAAAAGTCTTCTGTACTAACGAAAGCAAAACAGAAAATGTGCAGAACAACTGCATCAGCCTGTAGCATATATTTGATGCTGCCTGCACGTACTTAAGTAATTCTTACCATTTGAATTTATTTCAAGGGTAAGAGGGAGGAGACAGGTGGGACTACCTGTAGAGTATCCCAAATTCACAAGTGCTAAGTCAGGGAAAGCTGAGAATTCTCTCTCTAACATCGGCCAGTCGTCCATTTCCCACACAAAACCAAGTAGATGGAAGGCAAGGAACAGATGCGTAGGAAAACAAGACCAGGACAGAAGCAGGTTCTCAGGGTCATCGTGACTTTCATCTCTTCTGTTTTTGCGCAGAAGCTACAGTTTCCAGAAATGAACAAAATTTGTGGGTTTGAAACTCACAGTGATAATCAGTAACTACAGCAACAGTCATGTCTTCCTTATACACTAAAAATGGCTGGAATCAGTGGCATTTGAAATCAATGTGGTACAAGAAATCACTATCAATATTTGAATACTTTCACTAGACCTTGTTGTAGTTTTCATTCCTTTTTTTTTTTTTTAACAAATGTCTTTCTGGAACCCAGAAAAAGACACAGAGAGACTGACAGAAGCTCAGACTTAGCCTTGTTGCAATAAAATAATAATCACTAAGTACACTGACTTCAGCATTTTAAAAATGTAAATTATTATAAAGAGTTGTTGAGTATTTTCAGGGTATCAAATAAAATGTTGATGAGACATCTTTTGTAACAAAAGATAACATGAAAGAAATTTTAAGACAAACCGCCACTAAACATGATGTGGGAAATTTAAGACATAATAATGTTACAATTCGAAATCATACAAAAACTCCACATTCAGTTGTTGATGGGACATTTAAGTCATTCCTTTTGCTGTTTTACATTAAGAAAGGCTATTTCATTTTAGCAAGATGAAAGTAGAGACAAGTCTGAGATTTCACCTGCTTTCTTGTACTTGTCCTTTTATTGGTTCCTTTTTTTTTTTTTTTGCTAGATACTTTGCTATTCCAAAAATCTGAATTTTCAACACATCCTGGACAATGGTATTAATGAAGGGCTGGTCAATCTTCACAAAGTGTGTTTTCATTTAGATCATGATATACTTTAGTTCTTGTGTTTAAGATCTCACTCCAGTCTTCATGTCTTCAGAAAAACATTCCCTAACTCCACAATCTAGGTCAAAGCCATTGTAGTGTCCATATTATATTCCATTTTTTATGTAACTTTTCACAGTTGTAGCTTTACATTAATTTGGAGTGTTTGATGACAGACTTCCTAACAAGCCCAACACTCAAAGTGTGGACTTTTCTATTTTTGTTCTGTACTGTGTGGCTGGCATCCAGCACACAGATGGTGCTTAACCAATACCTTTGTAGTGAACAAATAAAGCAGCATTGCATTTGCTGTTGAAATAGCATCTTCAGCATAATCATTTTGAAGCTCAGCTCTCAGCTTTCCTTCTAACCTCTCCTGTCTTTTCATTTTCTCTGTTGTGGCAAAGGAAGATTTAATGTTTCCTATTTATTAGTCATTTTTCTCTCACCCAGTATGAGTATTTCATAAGCAAAGACAATTGACTCTATCCTTAAAACTGTACTTAGAATTAGACTACAGAATTAGAAGAAATATGCCTTCTAATTGAATCTACTATTCTGTTGGCTGGATGGGAACAATGGTATTCTGATTTCCTTTTTGCACCCTCACCTGACTATATTTATTTTTTTTACATGGTAGACTATACTTTTGTAAGTGCAAATTGAGCCATGTGACTACTCTCTCAACTGACCAGAGGTTGTTCATCCCATTCGTGGTAAAATTTCCTGTGATGACTTATAAAGTCCTGTGCGGTCTGCCTCATGACGATAGGGATTTTGTTGTGTAATGGTCTCTGCTATAACCTTGCACTGCATGGAAAAGCCCTTACCATAAAGTATATACGCAATAAATATTTGCTCAATGAATTTGTGCATCTACTATTCGGAGACTATTTTATTTTAGAAAGTATTTTCTGACTTTAAAGCAAAAAGACCTCTTCTAATAGGTTCTATTGGCTATAATTACCCTTTAGTTAACTTATGCCAAGAGTGTTCAATAAATGGCTTGACACTGTGAACCTTTGTTCCAAGTTCTGCTCCTAAAAAACATACATAACAATACTTGTTTTGTGAAGTCAATTTTGACTTGTTAGGAAAATCATTACTGCAGTCAATATTAGCTCAAAGAATCATTCAAGGGCACACTATATCACAGGCTGACTGTTGTGGTTGATTGAAATTAAAATTAGAAAGAAAAGCTCCACTTGTTAATTTAGTCTGCTTTAATGCCTTAGTACAACTGCTCAGGTTGGTGGTCGTTTTGTGACATTTTTCAGTCAGTGTAAATCATAATCCTTGAATATTTATGATGAACATTTTTATTTGCATTTGATTTTTATTTGTATTTGATAGTGAAAGATCATGAAAGTCACAGTTTTTAACAAAATCATGCATTTTATTAATATTTACTTGCCAAATCTGAGTCTGATATAAAAAAAAATCTAGGACTGATTATTTTAAAATATTGAAGGAAAAACAGGGTCTGGGAAATGTAGGTCACAACAAATCTATGAAAGCATTAATAGAGTTTTAGTTTCCTGCATTTTCTTAGATATACAAGTAAGATGAATGTACTAACCTGAATGAACAGTGGTTGTATCTTGCCTAGTTAAAATGAAAAGTAACTGCTAACATACAATTATTTTTCACTTGTCTTTGATCCTGAGATGACTTTCTGAGCTGAAAATGACAGTAAAATGGAAATTAGGATAATAAAAGAGATAAGGGGGAAAAGGTGATTAACAGGTCTTTATTAAAAGTTAGCCTTCTGAAATGTTCTTTTTTTCTCAAATCCATTAGTTCTTATACTTCCAAACTTGCCTAAGTATGTCTTGGAAATTTCAGCTTTATTCCTGTAGCCATAACAACTTCATAACTTTGTTAATTGCATCTAATTTATTCAACAAATGCTTACTGAGCACTAACCAGTGTCAGACTGTGCTCTGGGTAGTTGAACGCTGTTGCCAATGGTTTGGTCTGGAGATATTCCAAGCTGTTAATAATATATGTGGGGGAGAATAACCTCTTAAAGACAGTTAACAAAGGTTGGAGCAAGAATAAGAATTTCTTGTTTGGATAAAGATAGTTCATAGCTAACAAGTAACTTTGCTAGAATGCCATTTTTATTTTCTCCAGAAACTGGGAGACAGATAGCAAAGAAATTGATGCCAATTCTGCTTTAAATGTATTTTCCCACTCCTCAATAAAATAAGAATCTTACAGTGATGGTTCAAGTTCTGGCTCATCCATATCTGATAGGCATCTTGATAATGCATCCTTGGAGGTGTAAGATGATGGCTCAAGCACTGAGGTCCCTACCACCCACAGGAGCTATCTGAATGGAATTCTCACTTCCTGACATTTTGGGAATTTGTAGAGTAAACCAGAGGATGGGAGACCACCCTCTCTTTCTGCATTTCCTGCTGTCACTCTACCTTTCAAGTAGATGTAAATAATCAGTTAGCATTTAAAAATGTTCTTGACTCAAATAAATCAAGATGTATTAAAAATCAAAACACTACTTACATAAGTCATCTTAAAGGTTGATTTCTTCATATATTATTATTTTGATTTTCTATGTATAAAACAGATCTACTGTTGGCATTAAGTCTGGAAAGATATAAACAAAATGAAAAGAAAAATACTCATTGTTTTGCTTTATTAAGTGTTTTTTACCAGGTGAATATGGGAATTGTGACACAATAGATTGTTAGACATAGGTTCTGCCATTTACCCTCAAATTCAATCCAAGAAAACAAATGCAAAACCCGTCTTGCCTTTTCTAATCTTTTAGTTAAACAATGTTGCAGCAGACACTTTGGAGATGATGATACTCATCTAACAGTATGGGAGGAAGGCACTCAATAGCAACAACAAAAAACAACGCAAAAAGGAAACAAAAAAAAAAGATAGAATTCCATCAAGCTATGCAACTACTGACAGAAAGAAACATGAACTCTCTGAAAATGAGGGCTCATAGAATCATGCCATATCCATATTCAACATCCAGATAATCACATTAGTTCCTCAGGCATTCTTTAAAGACCCATATGTTAGCTGCAATTTCACTAAACTAAGATAAATTTCCAAGGCCTGAGCATGCTTTCTTTTATCCAAAGAAAGAAGCTACTTATGCAATAAGATCCTCTTCAGAAATCCTCTTCCAATTAAGAGTGGCCTGGAGCTCATGTTGCTCACCCATAGCAAATACCTTACACATGAACAGAAATTATTGTGCATAGAAGACTTATTCTAACCTAATAAAAAAATCAGAAAAAGCAGAAAAGTCATCAAAAATAAAATTCTGTACATTTGCATGCAGTCATCTATCTGTGCAAATAACAGTAACAGAAATGCAAACCATGACCCAACATCTTAGGAATTATATTCTCAGCCACAGTGTTGCAGAGGGAACCACTTATGGTATGCCCCCCAACCCCTTCTTGACTATGCTTGCCTAAAAGTTATCACAAAGGAGCAAACAGCTCCCTAGGAGAATGGTTGTTGTTTTCTTTTGGCAAAACAAAATCATGAGGTATAGATGACATGTTAGATTTAGTTTTATGCTTTCTTCCCTCTTCAAGCTATTTAGCTAAGCAAGCAACACAATGTTCCCTGCATCAACTTTTTAACTAAAAGAGTTCAGTGAAATGACACCGTGAATCTTCAAAGTAAAACCATTCATTTGTGAACTTGAAAGAAGAGGTCTGAGAAACACTGGAGGTCAGTTGCAGCCCACTTTCTTGGTCTATGGGTTAATAATCACAGCCAGGGTAATTTCAATTAACCTGAACAAGATTCAAGCTTCAAATGCCTTTGTTGTTGGGTTGGTGACTCCTGCGTTCCTGTGCCTGAGAGATTTCATCTGAAGAATGGACAGGGGAACACTTGGAGAAAATGCAGAAGCCCTGTGTGGGGCATTTTCCCCTTCAGTCCTTGTGAGTCTGCTGTGGAATTTGCTTTTTATGTGTTTTCCTGAGGGAGCAAGATCTCAACAAAACTCAAGATGTCCTCTTGATGAGGAAGCCCACCAGGCCCAGTTGGACGGCACCTGGATAGTTACTTCCCACGCGTAGAAGAGGAACACAGTGAGCCTAGGGATCCAAGGACCAGTGCCTTCTTATTGCTTCCCTTTCTTAGGGTGTAAGGAAAATGTGACCATTCCATTTGGTAGCTGCCTGAAGTACTGAAGGCCTTTGCCTGTCATTTCAAGACCCCACTAGCAAAAGCACTACCTCAGCCATTAATGAAAGGGCAGGAGTTGACCCATCCCAGATACATGCCTTTCATGCCCATGGCTTCACCCTAGACTCTTGGCTGCCAGTCGCAGGACACCATGACTCAAGCATCAGTCTTTTCACAGGCTGGCAGAAGAGAAAACTGTGCTGGGTTTCCTTGCCTCCAAAATTTCTCCTAGTATGGATTGAAGTTTCCATGATTTATTTCCCATATGCTTTGTGTGGTTAACCACTGTTTTATTTATTTATTTTTTTATTAGGAGCAAAGAGACACTCATCATGACCTTTCTTGAGGCTCATCACTCTTTCACTCAGACCTATAATTTATTAGCAACATCCTCTGTGGGCAGAAATGGCTCAACTATGTGGTAATAGAATATGGAGCTTTTACACACTGTGAGTTGTGTCAGATGACAGTCTGGGAAGTGAGTGAAGGGAATGAGAATATCCTCTTTCTGGGCACACTAGGCCAGGTTGGTCCCTAGATACTCTAAGAAAGGGCCACATCTTCCCTCTTTGCATCCTGTAGTTCTGTTTGGGGCGCCTCATCATAATGACATAGATGTCTGAAATAGTGTACTTACAATTGATTTTAGGTCCATGACTTTATTGCTGTGATTCTCAACCAAGGTCTCCCCCTGGAGATATTTGACAAAGTCCACAACCATTTCTGATTGTTGTGACTGGCAAGGTGCTACAGAGAGGAATCCAAGAAGAGTGTTAAGCATCCTACAACATTCAAGAGAGCCCTTTCTACCTTCTTTTGTAATAAAGAACAATCCAGTTCAGAAGGTAAGTATGCTGAGGTTGAGTAATCTCACTTTTCTGGTTTAACCTCTTTTAAGTTGACAGAGACATATTGGTCCTCGAGGGTCGTGACAAAAATTAAAGTGAAAAAAAAAATGGCTGAAAGTAACTGTACTAGATATAGGACAGACAGTCCCTTTCTCTTTCATAGTTTATTACTTACAAGTTTCTACATATTTTCCCTTTACCCTCACCTTCTATTCCCTGGTATAATGTATCTTAGGCTAAGTTATGATGTGTTATTCTAATTCTAACTTACTTAGAATTAACCAACTACCTCTAAATCTCAGGGCTCTATGACAAGCAGTGTTGCCACTTCTGGTTTTTTGTGTGTGTCACTTCTGTTTTTATGTGTGTGTGTGTTTTAAGATTCATTTACTTGTTGAAGGGTAGACTGCCAGAAATAAAAATGAGAGAGAAAAACTGAAAATTTCTTTTTGTGGTTTACTTCCCAAATAGCTGTACAGACAGGTTTGGGCCAGGTAGAAGGCAGGGCTTTCATCCTGGTGGCACAGACTAAATGGTAGACCCACCTTCTGCTGCCTTCCAGGGAGCTGTAGCTGAAGCAGAGTAGTCACCACTGGATGCTGGCATCACAAGCACTGGTTTATTCATCTGTGCCACAACACTGGTCCCTTGCTTGTTTTTCATCATCACCTGTCAACGATGACTGCTGTTCTTCAATCAAGCCCAGGATGAAAGAACAACCTTGGCATGGGATGCCATGGTGATAGATGAAAAAAAGAAAGAGAAAAGCCACAAACTTATCTTTAAAACCCCCTTTTTTCCCTTTCTATTTTCTTTTTAACTTTTTGATACAATTCCATAGGCTCTGGGATTTCCTTTACCCTCTCCCCGAATTTCCTCCCTCCAAATGATTTCCCCCATATTCTTAAAATGGTATAATCCTACATAAGTAGTTCATAAGTCCATCATTCTGCTATTTAAGTGTATCCTGCCATTGTGTGTATGGGCAACGGCAGACAATCCAGCATCCTTTTGTTAAGATATATTCAAAAGTTTCATTGGAAGCCCATCTTTGATTTGGAAGGAGAGATGCATATTGCAATGAATCTTCAATTCTGGATGTGATAGTCTATTACACTATACATGCTCATAAAACAAAATCAACAACAGGAATACAGTTAAGAAAATTTATAACATCATGGAATTAAATAACATGCTACTGAGTAACCAATGTGTTGATGAAGAAATGAAAAAGAAAGTAAAATACCTTCTTGGAGAAAATGATGTTACTGTATAAACTATGAGTCAATGAAGAATTTGATAAGAGAAAAGAAATGATTTTGAAGAAATGAAAATAAAAGACAAAAATAAAAAAACTCATGAGCTGCACCAAACAGTATTGAAAGGGCTACTGATTTATAATTTGCATGAAGGTGTCTTGTACCTGAGAAAACATATGGTATTTGTCCTTTTGTAATTGGCTTATTTCACTAAGCATAATGGTTTCTAGTTGGAACCATTTGGTTGCAAATGATAGAATTTAATTTTTTTCATGGTTGAGATGCACAAAGTATTTTATTCACTCCTCTTTTGACAAGCGTCTGGGTTGTTTCCATGTCTTTGCCACTGCAGATTGTGCCGCTGTAAATATAGCATTACAGTTTCCTAGGAACAGGGTAGCTGGGTCATATGGCAGGTTTATTTGCAATTCTCTAAGCACTTTCCATACTGACTTCTACAGTGGTTATAGTAGCCTACACTCCCACCAACAGTGAAGGAGGGTACTTTCCTCCCCACATCCGCATCAGCAGGTGTTGTTAATAGAGTGTTAGGTGGAACCTCAATGTGGTTTTCATTTGTATTTCCATTATGGCTAGGGAGCCTGAGCATCTTTTCATACGTCTGTTGGCCATTTGAATTTGTTCTTTTGAAAATGTCTGTTCATTTCCTTCACTCATTTCTTCACAGGGTTGTTTGCTTTGCTGTCACTGGGTTTCTGAAGCTCTTTGTAGATCCTGGATGTTAGTTCCATGTCGTTGTGTAGTGTGCAAAGATTTTGTCACATTCTGTTGGTTGCTTCTTCATTTTGTCAATCATTTCCTTTGCTGCACAGAAGCGTTTTAATTTGATGTAATCCTATTGGCTTATTTTGGCTTTGACTTCTGCTTTTGGTAACTTTTCTAAGTCTTTCCCAATTCCTATATCTTGAAGAGTGCTTCCTATGTTTTTCTCTAATAATTTGATTGTTTCTGGGTGCAGATTAAATCCTTGATCCATTTAGAGCTGATTTTTACATGAGGTGACAAGGAGGGGTTTTGGTACTTATGTCTGTAGGCTGCAATGTAATTGTCCCAATAGCATTTGTTGAAGAGACCAGACTTAATCTCTGGATTGTTTTTCTGTTTTCTTGTCAAAGATTAGTTGGCTATTCATGTGTGGGCTCCCTTTTGGGGTTTTTATTCTGTTCCTCTGATGTTCTCCCTTTCTATATCAGTATCAGACTATTTTGATGACCATTGCTCTGTAGTATGTCTTGAGATCTGAAACTGTGATTCCTCCAGCTTGATTTTTATTCTCTAGGATAGCTTTGGCTGCTCATGGTCTTTTGTGTTACCAGATGAACTTTTGTATCTTAATTTCTATTTCTAAGAATGTTGTTGAAATTTGGATTGGGATTGCGGTGAATATGTATATTACTTTTGATAATATGGACATTTTGACGATGCTGATCCTGCCATTCCAGATACAAGGCAAGTTTCTCTTTTGATGTTTTCTTCAATTTCTTTTTAAAAAATGTTTTATAGTTTTCATCATAAAGGTCTTCCACATGTTTGGTTATATTAATTCCTAGGTATTTAAATTTTTTCTCCAATATTTAAAGCAGACACTGCACTTATAATTTCTTTTTCAATCATGGAGTTATTTTTGTATGTTATCATTAATTTTATATTCTGCTAACCTGCCAAAGTCTCTTATGAATCTCAGTTGTGTCTTGACAGTAGAGTCTTTTGGTTTTTCTGAGAGTGTCATTTGCAAACATTTCAATTCCTCATTTCTAATTTGAATTTTTTCAATTTGTTTTTCTTGTCAAATAGCTCTGGCAGACTTTCAATACTATATTGAATAGCAGTGGTGAGAGTGGGCATCCTGTCCAGCTCCAGATCTTGGAGCAAAGGCTTCCAGTCTTTCCCCATTCAGTATTATGCTGACATTGGACTTTTCATATATTGTTTGGATTGTGTCATAGAATATTCTTTCTGTGCCCATGTTACTTAAGGTTTTCAGCATGAATTGTGTTGAATTTTATCAAATGACTTCTCTAATAAGAAAATCATATGACTTTATTTTATAATTGGTTGGTGTGGTGTATCACATTTGTTGATTTGCAAATATCAAAGCATCCCTGCATGCCAGGGATGAATCCTACCTGGTCTGGGTGAATGATCTGCCTGATGTGTTGTTGGATCTTGTTGACTAGTATTTTGTTGAGGGTCTTTGTATCTATGTTCATCAGGGTTATTGGTCTGTAGTTCTCTTTTTCTGTTATGTCTATATCTGGCTTTGTCATTAAGGTGGTGTTGACTTCATAGAAAGAGGTTCAAAGGATTACCTCCATTTCTATTGTTTAGAAAAGCTTGTGAGAAATGTGTTAAGTTCTTCTTGAAATGTTTGGTAGAAGTCAGCAGTGAAGCCATCTGGTCCAGGTTCAGAGGTTTTAATTACTGATTCAATTTTAGTCTATGTTATAGGTCTATTTGGCTTATTAATTGACTCATAATTCAATTTTGGTAGATTATATGTGTGCAAAAATCTATCCATTTCTTCTATACCTTCTGATTTGTTGGCATATAGTTGCTTGTAATAGTTCCTAATAATTCTCCATATGGCTATTGTTATATTTCCTTTTTTCCTCTCTGAGGCAGTTGATGTGTATATTCACCTTCCTTTTCTTAATTAGTTGGACTAGTGAAAAATCTGTTTTGTTGATTTTCTGAAAGAACCAGTTCTCTGATTCATTGATCTTATATATTGTTTGTTTGGTCTCGATTTGGTTTATTTACTCCCTTAATTTGGTTTTTTCTTTCTTTCTCTCTCTTTTTTTCCTGCTGCTAATCTTGCCATTGCCTTGATGTTGCTTTTGCAGCTTCTTCAACTGTAAGATTAACTCATTTACTTGGTGCTTTTCTAACTTAACATAGGCACTGATTGAGATGAACTCTCCTCTTAACATTGCCTTGATCATATTCATTTTTATATGTTGTGTTGATGCTTTCACTTGTTTCAAGCAATTTGTTTTTATTTCCCCTTTGATTTCCTCTCAAACTCATTGGTCATCTGGTAGTATGTTATAAAGTCTCCAATACTTGCATGTCTGCCTGGGTGTTTTGACTTATTGGTCTCTAGTTTCATTCCATAGTAGTCTAAGAAGATGCATGGTGTAATTTTGATTTTTAAAACTTTTCTGTGGGCTTGTTTAATGACCTATAACTTTATCAACATTTGTTTCACACAGCAAGGTGCCTGAGCATTTGGTGCATATACATTTATCGTGGTGGTCTCTTCTTGCTCGATCAATCCTTTGATCATTATATGGTATCCTTCTTCATCTGATTTTACTTTTTCATGTCAAGTCTATATTATCTGATATAACAATAGTTACATCAGCTCTTTTTTCCTTTCCATTAGCCTGGAATATCTTTTTCCATCCTTTTATTTTTGGTTTCTGTTGATCTTTCTTGATGAGCTATGTCTCTTGTTGTAACAGATAGATGGATTTTGTGTTTGGATCCAGTCCCCTAATCTGTGACGTTTGGTTGATGAGTTTAAGTCATTTATGTTGAGGATTAATATGGATAGGTGGCAGTTTGATCCTGTCATTTTAGCGATGGATTGTTCTTTGATTTAATCGTCTGTTGCCCTTTAACTGGGAAGCTCTCCACATTTGATTTTGGTTTTGGTAAGTGCTATTCCTTTTCTCTGTCAAGAGAACATTTTTAAGTATCATTTGTAGGGCAGGTCTGGAAGAAGTGTATTCTTTGAGCTTTTCTTTATTGTGGAAGAATTTTATTTCATTTCCAAAGACAAAGACAAAAGAAAGCTTTGCTGGGTATATTATTCTGGGCTGTCATTTATTTTTTCTTTTAGAATCTGGAATATTTCATTCCATTCTCTATTAATTCTATTATGGAGAATTTCCACTGAATTTAAAGATTGCTATATTGTGTCCTTCTTTTCCAATAATTTGGCTCAATTTTGTTTCAGTGTTGCTATTTCCTATGTGACATATTCCGTAAATTCCTTAAATTCCTTAAACTCCTGTATGTGCTTCTCATTGTTGATAAGAAGCTTTATAATGAGTTTTCTGAATTCTGTATCCTCCATTTCTTTGATGTGTTCCTCAGTTCATTCCGAGGTAGGCAGAGGCTTTGCTCCTTTTCAAAAGAGTCTCCAGTAATAATTACTGTTCCTGTGTCTGTTCTTTTGCTCTTGGTCATTGCACTTTGGTTCGTAAATTTTTCTCTGTAGGACTGGTTTGTAAGCTGTGTTACCCACAGGTCTACAGTTCAATTTTATTGATTGAATTCGGTATGTGGTTCTTTATTTAAAGTCACTTGTGCCACACCCTCTAGCAAATTTCAGGTCTGGGCTCCTGTGTTGGGTTTTCACCATAGACTCCGACCATAGTTCCAGCTTCCAGCTTACCACACTCCATATCCTGCAGTCCTGTGCTGTGGCCACACTGATGTCTATATAACCTTTCTCCCAGTTTCAGTTCAGAAAGTTCCCAGGATTAAGGAGTGACAAGTTGTTGGTGGTGTTGATCTTGCCCAAACCTGCTGCCTGTTAGCTGCATACATCATTTGGACCTGCAGGGTATTACGTCACTATTATGTTCCCTGGGGGACAGTGTAATGCACTGAGCCTGAAATGATTTTGCTTTCATCTTAGTGCATGCACAGTTCAATGTTATCCCTCTACTACTGCAGTCCTTGTCACACTATACAAAATGGTTCCTGACATGGCAGAGTTCTGGGTCTGTTGACCACTAAGTCTAGGTGCCACTTGGATCTGTTTTGAGTAGAACCTTAGAATGCCACCTCACAACTATTTTCTTTGGGGGAACAGTGCAACGCACTGATTTGGAAGTGATTTTGCTTCTAGTCTAGCTCATGTGAAACTTACTGTTGTTCCTCCAGTCCTGCAGCCTTTGCTACACTACCCAGAATGGCACGTGATGTGACACTGGTGGAGTTCTGGGTCTGCTGGCTGCTAGATATGAGAACCACAAGAACCCACTTTGTGTGGACTTTGCAGGATTCAAAGTTGGCACTGGTTTCCCTGTGGGATCAGTGCAATGCACTGAGCCAGAAATGAGCCTGCTCCTGGCCATCCCTCCAGTCTTACAGTTTTTGCCCCACTGTACAGGATGGCACCTGATGAGGCATTGATGGAGGTTTGGGCTGTAGTATCCACTCTGTTCCTGCACTGCCCTTTGGAGTCCGCTGCTTTGTCTCAAACAAATCAAATAAATCAGCAGGATGGGCAGTTCTTTGCCTGTGTTCATCACCTGAGCTCCCAGTGTACTTCCTTTACCACCATACTGCCGCTGAAGTTCTGGCTTTCTGTGGAGTTCAGATCACTGTTCACTGCTTGCTGACTGCTGCTGTTATCTGATCACTGTAACATTGTTCTACTGTTGCCACAGACTCTCCCATTCAAGGGTCTCCACGTAACATGCTGTCTTTGGCCTGTCCTCTATTTTTTCCTGCAACCTGCCCTCTGTGCTTCACCATGGCTACTGATTCTCCATCAATTAAAACCTGTCTACAGCTTATACCACCATCTGCCTTATTCTGCCTTTAAAACTTGTACAAAGATCTATCCTACCCCCACTGTTTCATATGAGTTAGGAAGGGAATCCATCTCTAGGATCATAGAGATGGCTGAACACATGGAAGCTGACATAGGACAGATGAGATGGCTCACAGTTTATGAGTCACATATGCTCACGTCCTGGGGGAGAACAACACTGATGTGATAGAGGACCTCGGGGTTTGCATTCATGAGCAGGGTGGACAAACAGAGACTGCAGGGAGGCACGCAGTGTAGTGTCAAGTGAATGAGGTGCCCCTGGTTCACGCAGCAGTATGGAATTGATTTGTTTGAATAATTCACAAGCTGCCAGCAATTGAAAGTCACTTTTTTTTTTTAAGGAGAAGCAGAGCCATCCCTGTTCCCTTTGATAAGGAACATTTTTTTGGCTAAAGGACCTTATTTAAGGGAGTGGATTGGGAAGAGGAATCTGGCATCAGGCCTTTAGAAGTGTTACTGATTTTTCCTGATGTCAACACAGTACCTAACCTTGAGACTTAAGTTTGGACCCTAATCCTCTTTTATTTCTGCTCACAGTTCCGTGGGCCACAAAAGGCATACAGAAAGCTGAATTCACAGAGAGAAAGTAACATAAAGATCATTTATCATTTTGAGCCAAGTAGTCTCCAAACTTCCATTTCTACTCATGGACACGCTTATTCAGTAGAATCTTATCAGAACATCACCATGTACAACAAAGATAAGAATATCAGCAGACTCAAGTCTGATGCTCTTAAAACAGGGTAAGTGTACAAGTACCCCCATTGTCTTCCCACACTCTGAAATGTATTAAAACTTTAGGATGCCAACAGGTTTTGATACATACTATATATACTGTGCCTTAGAAACCTTTACTTATTTATTTGTTGCTTTAACAGCCAGAGACACACGGAGAGAGAGAGAGATGTATTTTCCAACCACTGATTGACACTCCAAATGGCCACAACAGGGAAGGACCTGGCTGATGCCAGGCACCTGGAACTTCATCTCGTGCTCCAATGTGAGTGTCAGGAGCCCAAGTCCTTCTTCTCCTACTGTCTTCCAAGGTTCATCAGTAGGGAGCCACGTCGGAAGCAGAGGGGACACAACTGTGATGTCAGATGTCAACATTGCAAATGGCGGCTTACTTTACTGTGTTAAAATCCGGGACCCCACATATTCAAGAACTTTTCCAACATTCCTTGTAATCATGGGTTTTAACTTTTTGGCACCAAATAAGCTTACTTAGCTTTCAAAATTTTATTAAGTATCCTCATGTCCACAGAACCTGTGTAACCTCCACCCTCTCCTGAAACACTAGCAACTCCTCTTGTCTGGTCTCTGTTTTCACTTTTAGATTCCATGATTGTACTTTCCTCAAAGCAATCTGAGTGATTTTCATAGAATATAACAAAAATCATACAATTCATCTGCTTCAAATTTTGTGGTAAGTTTCCATTAGTACTTAGAACAAAGTCTAAGTTTTTCCCAAGGCCTACAGGTTCTTCATTGCACTCCAACCCCGTTTTCCTAGCTGATTTCTCATCATTGGACTCATCCTCACTGTGTCCATGCCTCTCCAATCACATTGACATTTTCACTGATCCTTCTATGGGGGGATGTTTATTTGTTTATTTGAAAGAGAATGATAGAGACAAAAGGAAGGAGAGGTACGGAGGTATCTCATTTAGTTCTCAGTGCAAATAGCTGCAACCATGGACCATGGAATAAACCAGATAAGCAAGGATACCGGAACTCCATCTAGATGGCAGGATTCAACATACTGGAACTATCTTCTGCTGCTCTTCCCAGGTGCCTTTTCAGGGAGTTGGATCAGAAGTCAAGCAGCCAAGGCTGGAACTAGTGTTCCAAGGCTGGTTGTCAATATTGCAAGTGGTGGTTCAATGTACTATGTCACAACACCAGCACCTTTCACCTTTTAAACCTTTTAAAAAAAAGATTTATTAACTCTTTTTATTTGGAAGTGAGATTTACAGAGAGAAGGAGAGACAAAGATCTTCTAACCCATTGTTTACCTTCCAAATGGCTGCAATGTCTGGAGCTGAGCTGATCTAAAGCCAGGAGCCAGGAGCTTCTTCCAAATTTCCCATGTGGATACAGTAACCCAAGCACTTGAGCCATCGTTCACTGCTTTTTTTCAGATCATAAACAGGGAGCAGGATCAGAAGTAGAGCAACTGGGACTCAAATCAGAGCCCATATGGGATATGAATGCAAGGACTCAGTCTACTATATCACTGCATCAGCCACAAGATTATATTGTTTTGCCGGCTCATTACACAGACCCTCATGGGATCATATTCAGCTTTTCATATTCTAAGTACAGAGACGGCACTAGCTTCAGCACTGGGATTTTTTTTTTTTGTCTCCTCCTCAGGAAGACCTTGGAAATTTGCCATCACTTCTATCAGTTTCATCATCTTATGTTACTCTTTAAAAGGTATTATTATTGAATTTGCTACTATATCGATTTATATTTCATTTAAAAAAAGTGTTCTGGCCCTATGTGATGGCCTAATAGCTGAAGTTCTTGCCTTGAACGTGCTGCGATCATGTATGGACAGCACAGCCTCCCATCCAGCTCCCTGCTTGTGGCCTGGGAAAGCAGTCGAGGATGGCCCAAAGCCTTGGGACCCTGTATCCACATGGAATACCAAAAGGAGGCTCCTGGCTCTTTGCACCAACTCAGCTCCAGCCATTGTGGTCACTTGGGGAGTGAATAATCTGATGGAAAATCTTCCTCTCTATCTCTCCTCTTCTATGTGTATCTTACTTTGCAATAAAAATAAATAACTCTTTTTTCAAAAGTGTTCTTTTTTTGTCATTAGATTATGAATTCTTTTAACTATAAAATAAGCTCCAGCAGCATAACATAGTCCAACTTCAGGTGCCTCTCTATTGGGAAAGAGAAATTTCACTATATTAATTAAATTCAAATATGTTACCACATGTAGACAAAAAACATGCTTTAGAGATGTCAGAAAATGATGACGGTGTTGTGGATTATTAGGAAGTGGACAATAGGAATTAATTTAGTAAGTTAGGTAATTTATGATTACATCTACTTCCTGCATGGACACATAAGAATGATCTAATGACAATGTAAGGAAATACAACATTATGGTATTATCTCAGTGGAGCAGTATATGAAGAATGATGGTTTTGATTGACACTCGCAGTTAGCTGGAAATAGGAACCTTCTTACTTTTTAAAGTGCAGATCCACTGGCTACATTCCTGGCAATTATGTTTCTCTAAGGTTGTCACAGAACCTGGTAAACTGTGTGTTTTTATAAAACAAAACAAAACAAAACAAAACAAAACTTTCTCAAGGCACTCTGATAGTCAGTGTCACTTGGAAACCACTGGGCAAGTGACTTCTCCAATCTAAGTCTTCATTAGATTAATGAAGTGATTGACTAAATCAACCAAAATGGATTTCCTTGTGTTTAGGTTTAGACACTGTTGGTATGTAAGTTCAATTTGCTTTTCCCATGGTTATGCATAAAACCTCAAGTTCAGTATGACAAAGAATCCCTCAGCTATTTAGATTCATGAAAGTAAAGAAAAAAATCATAGTTATTTCTACACTGTGAACTATTTCCAAAATCACTTTAAAACCCTCCACTCCCAGCAACCACCAAGAATAGCAACTTCTTACCTTTAAGCAGCTGCAAGTTTAAATAATGAAATGCAGGAAGGTGGACACTGACAGCCTGCTCGCCTACTGCGACAGAAAGCTGATCCTTTAGGTCCAGTATGTCTCTGGAAGTTAATTCCTATTAACTCTGGAATGCCAAGTCATTTCATTATATTCTGACTTCTGCCAACTTTAAAAGCCACAATTAAATGCTTCTAATGAAGATAATAAGCATCCCATAAGGATTGAAATAGGATGAAATTCTCACACTGATCTTTATATCTGTGGATTTATCCTCCATTTAAAGAGGATATAAATTTAACATAAATTTCTGCCTGCTAGTTTTTGTTGCCCTGGACTCTTTTATGCCCCACTGGTACTTGCTGCTTATAATTACAGGACACAGTGATTTTTGAACTCACAGTACACTGGGGAAATAAACCTAATGGGCATGCAAGCTGCCAATTGTGGTGTCAGGAAAACTAGCTCAGTACATCCCCAATGTTTAAAGCTCAAGTTTTCTTAACTTTTTATTGAGACAGCAGTACAAAGATTAAAGTTTTATAAGGTGGATGAAAACTTTATATTACTATACAATGGGAAGAAATAAAGGTTTTTCTCAAATTATCTACAGATTATTTCCAGTTCTAAAGGTTCAGCTTTAAGTCCAGAACATGAACATGAGAGTAAGTGTGGTGAGTTAGGAATTTAACGGCAATCAACCCTCCTAGGTAATATCGATGTCTTAATGCTGCCAACAATAGTTGCCCAACTGAAGGGTTTATGCAGGGTTTCTCATTAATCTGAAACGTAAATGTGAGCACTAAACAGTGGGCCTTTCTATTAATTCATTTTAATTGTTAAAAAGCGCTGTTAGAAGTTGGAATGCTGCTGCTTCTGTTTAATGTATGCAAATACTTTAAACTCATTCTTCAGTTCAGAAGGCAGGAAATGAAAACCATCCCTGAGATTCCTTACTCTATTCTCAGCAATGGGAAAAGGGGAAATGCCTTTCCTCTATCGTCGTACATTCCTGTTTGATATTCCATCACTCACCTCAAAGTAACCTCTGCAGAATTCCTGGAGACAAAATTAACAGCTTCCCAAAGAAAATCCCACTTTCTCCATCCCAATTCTATTGATAAATTAAAGCATGAGAGTCATTTCCATACTATTGCAAGTTAATAAAAGATACAACAGAACAACTGATAGCAAATATAAATAAATGCATAAAATGGCATTCGAGTTATTCATTAAAAAACGCAAATGAACGATTCATAGTGGACATAAGAAGTAATAGTGTTAGCCAAAATTAAGCCTAGTGGCTACTATTTCAAATGTTGTGTGCCAGAGGAAGAGATGGGATACGATAAACTACAACCAAGTATAATGTAAGATGAAGATGCCATAGATGGATAGTCATATAAGTGGGAAGCATTCAGATATAAGGAAGTCCCTCCCCCTACACACACTCCTTTAGAAAGTTCTTGAAAGAAGCAGTTTTTAACATGAAGTTTGAGGTATATGTAAGACTTGACTATACAGAGTCAAGGATCGGTATGGCGTTTCAAGCAAACAGACATAACCAAAGCCATTAGCCAGAGGGGAGTGATTGTGTGAAGTAGACCTAAATCAAAAGGCTTCATAATACTGAAGAATTTGAATAATACTCCAAGAACTCAGGAGGTCATAGAGCCATTGAAAAAATGTTCGTGCCACAAAAATGACATAATTCTAATTTGTTTTGGGAATATCATCTAGCAAATAATGGACTGTGATTAATTTTTCAGGATATTTGAACTTTCTCCTTCAAAAATGTCTAAACATTTCAGAGTATGTAAGCACTCAAGGACTCTACTTTTTTGAGAATTTTGGAGAAAATCTAAAGCATGAACTGTAAATGCTAACAAACAGGTGGTTCTTACTGGTAACTACATCATACACCATTAAGTTATATGTGACTTTATTATGTATTTTGAAATGTGATAACAGATTTAGAATACGGAGGCCAAGGCACCACAGAGAATAACTGATTCTCTGCCAAGTAGCATTTCTGCCTATTCTTTCTGCTATGTAGGTTGCAGGAATGTCTACTGCTATGGTTTGTATTTGAGTATGTCTCCCAAAAGCTCATGTACTGGAAACTTAATTTCCAGTTTACTAATGGGAAATATACTGGAATTCTTAAGCAATTAGGCGAGAGGGACAATTATTTGATTATTGGGGTCACTGCCTTTGGCAGAAATTAATGGGGTTCACATGGGATCGTCATTGCTTCTTGAGAAAGAGTTATAAGAAAGCAAGACTGGTTCCTCCATTCTCTCTGGCTGCTTACTCAGGTGCTCTCTTGCTCTTGCGTGTAGTCCTTGCAAGATGCCTCACCAAAAGCCAAGTAAATGGAAACACGCAGAACTTACAGCTTCTGAAATAGTGAGATAAGTAAACCACATGTTTATGCATTACCTAGACTCAAGCAAATTGTTAAAAAAAAAAAAAATAGAAAATGGACTAGCACACTCCCTAAGTATTTGGAGCAGACCTGTTTCAAATAAACCTGCTATACTTTGTTTTGCCATGGTTTTCCTAAATTTGTTTGACCATAAGGCTCACTTCTATATATCATCCATGTTGCAAACATCTAATGTCCCTCAACTTATACTTTGCATAGAGTGCAATAGATTTCTCTGAGCTTAATGCTGAAAAGATTTCTGTTCATAGTGGTTGAGATTGGTTGTTGGAATTGTCCAAGTGACAGAGCAAAGAGCCACGAATAGAAATGAGGCTTTATCATTCCTAGTTTATATTCTTGTTTGTGTCCTCACTCTTATGTGGCACTACTTAGAAATATGCTGAGTTTCAGCTTTATTACTCCTAAATTTGAAACCTTTCTAAATGAACCCGTATGCCAAGACCATGCAGTGGAACACCATTCTGCAGCAGGCCAGAAATTTGAGTGCACCCTCTGCCCACGGGCTGGGATTTCTGTCAGACCCAACACTAACTTGTCCTTTGTGCCTAACCTGTCACAGCACAAATTGCGCATGGAGAGCACCGCCACAGTCCTGGCTGCCTTCTGTCATTTTAATTTTTCTTGAAATGCAAATGTAGCATATATAATGAATATTTCATAATTTTCATTTTTATTTCCAATGAATGATGACCATTTACTCATGTGATTATAGATATTTTATATCTTCTTTAGAGATATGTCCATTAATATTCTCTGTACTTGTCAACTGAGTTATTTGCCTTTTATTATTATTATTTTACCATTTATAATTATATTTTATTTTATTACTGTATTTAAAATTTCTTTACATGTTTGGCATGTAAATAGCATAGAAGCTATGTGATTTTTAAACACTTCATCCTACATTGTGTGTTGTATTTTTCATTCAGTGGTGTCATGTAAAGCTCAAGCATTTTTAATTCTGAAGAAGTCTGATTTACCAATTTTTTTCCTTCTCTTATATGTTTAATGCTTTGTTTACGAATAACTTGCCTAATCTACCAGCATGAGCTGGAACTGGGGACAGGTTGGGCTGGTCCATGCTATAGCACCCCCTTGCAAATGCTTAGGTGAGGTCGGCCATGCCAGACTGGGCCACAGCACCTACCAGTGCATGTGAGTCCTGGGGGTGAGGTGAGCCTGATCAGGGGCTGTGGAGGGCTCCCTTGCTGGACCACTACCCCCACTGATGTGTGTGAGAGCTGGGACTTGGGGCAAATCAGGCTGGGCTAGTTCACAACACCCGTTGACTGACTGTACCTGCTGTTGCATGCATGAGTCAGAGTAAGTACAGGTTGTTGGACTTTGTTACATCATAAGTTGGCAAGTGATGGGACTGGTGGCAAATTCTGTCAAGCTAAACTATAGAACCACCTGATGAGTGCCAGAGATAGGAGTGGCCTGTTAGGAAAACTGTGGGCACCTCATTGATAGTCTAAAACGTCTACTGCAACTTCCACTAGTGAGCATGAGAATTAGAGCTGGAACTGGGTCGGGTAGATACGCAGCAGCGCCTACCAGCATGAGTCTGGGTTGGATAGTGGGCTCAATTTAGTCGAGCTTGGTTTCAATGCCCATTGATGTATACGAGATCTGAATAGGATGCCAGATAGACTGGGCCATCTGTTGCACATATTAGCTAGCAAAGGAACCAGGACTTGGAGCAGGACCGGTAAGATTACTGGGAATCACCCAAGTGAACTACTGGACTCAGAACTCCAACCATAGGGAGAATCATAGGATCTGTGGTCTGACTGTAGGGTGCATGTGTCAGCACTGGATCTCCTCAGTGGCTAAGAAGGAACAGTGGATGGCATGCCCAGATGCACATGGAAGATATGGCACTGGGACCTGCAATAGATATAGATATAGATATAGATATAGATATAGATATAGATATAGATATAGATATAGATATAGATATAGATATATAGATATAGACCAGATATAGATCTGGTACCATAGAAGAGGAAGGAGAGCAAAACAAATTGTTCAGCTATCACAGCTAAGCATTGATAGCAGATATCTAGGTGAATGAAGACTCTGGGGTGAACTGTGCCAGGAGATGGAACTTGGAAGGATTTCCTCATCCTTGGATTGTTGAGATCAACAGCATTTCAGAACTATAAAACCATTCTAATGGAACCCTGAGAGTAGGCCCCACATCAGGGATTCTGGAATGGTTTTGGATAGCTATTCCCCATTCCTGGGTACTGGGGTGGCAGGGGCTGGGTGCAAGGTCTTCCCTAATTCCCCTTTCCCCCAGAAATAGGAGGAAGTGGGGGAAGATTTGGAAACAATGGTCTCACTCACTTTCCCTTAATCCTTGATCCTTCCCACCCTGGTCAACTATGTAAAAAACATCATCAAAATAAATAAATAAATAAAGAAGAAAGAAAGAATGAAAGAATGAAAGAATGAAAGAAAGAAAGAAAGAAAGAAAGAAAGAAAGAAAGAAAGAAAGAAAGTAAATGAGAAAGAAAATGAGAAAGGAAGAAAAGGAAAGAAAGAAAGCCTCGTCTAGTTCAAGTTCATGAAGATTTATTTAACTCTGCAATCCATTTTGTTTTTGGTAGATTCCAACTGCATTCTTTTACATATAGATATTTAACTTTTCTACTAATGTTTGTTGAAAATGCTTTTTAAACGCATTGAACTTTCTTGACCACCTGAAGAAAATCAACTGATGACCCTAGTTTTATATCCATATTTTCTGTTTTTAAAAAAATTGTTTATGTATTTATTTATTTGAAAGGTAGAAACAGAAAGAGAGAGAGAGAGAGAGATAAAAAGAGAACAGAAAGGGAGGGAGTGAGAGAGAGAGCAGTCTTCCATTTATTGGTTCACTCCCCAGATGACTGTGAAACCTGGGGCCTGGCCAGGCATAAGCTAGGGACCTGGATTTCTTTTCAGGTCTCCAGTGAGTGGTGGGGACTTGACCCCTTGGGCCACTCTCTGCTGCTTTTCACAGGGAGATGGATTAGAAATAGAGCAGTAGGACCTATACAGATACCCATATGTGACACCAGCATTGTGGCAGAAGCCCAATACACCGTGATTCAATGCTGACTCTATATATCTAGATTTTCATTTGGATCCTTTGATGCACAGATCTATTCATAGGTCAGAACAGTGGTGTCTTAATTACTGTAGCATTGCAATAAGTACTGAAATTAATAAGTATGCGATCTTGTATTTTGTTCTTTTTTATCAAGAATTTTTAAAAATTTTTCTTTCTCCCTGTAATTCAATATCAATTTAGGATCAGTTTCTAAATTTATGTGAGAAACCCAGATTACATTTGATAGTACTTGTACTGAGTCAGTAAAAATTTATTATCTTTACAGTTAGTCTTCTAACCCATAAACATGACGTGTTTCAGCTTACTTGGAATGTCTTCTCCTCTTAGTGCTCTTTTACTGCTGTCAACAATGGTGTTTTGTTCTCAGATTTTTCATTTTATGTTTCTTTTACTAAGCATATGTAAAATTATTCTCTTCCATATTTTTGAAGGCAGTTGTCTTAAATTTCAATTCCAGAATATTATGGCTAGTGTATAGGAATGCCCCGATCTCATTTATTTTGTGTTCTGTAATTTGTTGAGTTTATTTATTACTCCAATAGCTTTTTGGTGGATTCTCCAGGTTTACCCATGTACGGGATCATGTTACATTATCTGTGAAAATATACAATTTTATCTCTTTGTTTCTAATCTGGATTTAAATAAAATGCTTTTTATTGAAAAGGCAGATACACAGTAAGGAGGAAAGATAGAGAGGAAGATTTTCCTTCTGCTGATTCACTCCCCAGGTGACTGCAAAGCTTGCTTTTCCAAACCACATGCAGGGAGACGGATGGGAAGTGGGGCCACCATGATACAAACCAGTGCCTGTATGGGATCCCATCATGAGAAAGGCAAGGAGTTTAGCTCCTTAGGCTAGTGCACTGGGCCCTCTAATCTGGGTTCTTTTCCATGCATCATAATCCTTGGTAGAATCTACCATACAATGTTTAGTAAGTTGGCCATAGTGTCTTGTTTCCTATAGTTGGGGAAGAAAATATTGTCTTTCACAATTGCAAGTGTAAGGTTGGCTATGGAAGCTCTCCCCCTGTATATATGGATTATTAGGTTGAAAATTTTCAGCATCTATGAATTTCATAAGAGGATTATATAAAACACAAATGATTTATTGCTCATTTACAAAGCTATTCAGATATCAGCCTTTATCTGAAACAGGAATCAACTAAAATCGGATAGTTTGGGGAAAGTAAATTTTGCCTTTTATTTTACCTGATTTCACATGATTCATTCTGATCTGACCAACCTTATTACCTTTTTCATTCAGCTGTTAACAGATTTTCATTTGGGTTATGTTAATATGAATGATACACCTCCTGTCTCTAGTGATACCCAGCAGTTTCTTTTATTTTAGCTTTTATTGAATTTTGATAAGCTCCAGGTGATGACTATTCGGGAAAGTTTCTTTGGAAAGCAGAAGTAATATCCATGAATGAGGCTTAACAGTTTCAGGAAATGATGAAAACTTCATCAAATGGAAACTTCAATGGGTATCTCCCAGTTGTTACTTATAGCCTCCATTAATAACGAGAATTCAATTAACAGAAAAGCTGAAATTACAAATAATATTAAGACATTGCATTTCTTATTTTAAATTTTTAAAACTCCTAAAATGTATCTATTTTTTAAATTAATTACATTGCATTATGTGACACAGTTTCATAGGCTCTGGGATTCCCCCAACCCCTTCCCATGCCCTCTCCTCAGGGTGGATTCCTCCAGCTTGTTGCAGTATTATAGTTCGTGGAGATTTTTTGAACATGACTGTGCCAGATATGCAATGACAGCAAACTGATATGGCAGCACAGTTATGGATTTTGTGTGATAGATACAGACACAATCAGCAAAGCAAAAAAAAAAATTAAAAAATAAGATGCTTGGAATTCTTTCTTTATTTATTTTGTCTTTTGTTTTATGGTACGAGTAAGGATTGCTAAGCAAGTCATCCTTGGATAGAATTCTGGCAGCTTATGAAATTGGATAGTAAAGTCATTGTATTATCATTTCACTAATTATAACTGAAATTGCTTTTCTAAATTATAAGCTCAAGACAATAACACACAAAAGTATTAGCAAAGACTATTGCCGTGACCAACGGAACCAAAGAATTTTGTCATATCATGCTATATTTGCTAATATCTTAAAATATTTTATTTTACTGCTTTGAAATTCTGGTAGCTTATGAAATATGAGATAAGATTTTTTTGAGTGAAATGAATATGAAAAAAGTACATGAAACTTACAGTACAAATTTTGTTTTAGGCATAGCTTTATAACTGTTGCAATAATTTTTTCTGATTTTATGTGTTTACTTTCATTAATTTGAAAATATTTATTTGAGAAGACTTCTCTTAATATGACCAGGTTGCCAAGGGGCCCTTCAACTGAACATAAGAAAAGTAAAGGAAGTTGGTTGTGAGCTGCGTGTATCTGGACAAAGGGAACTTGCCCTCTATTCTACCTATAGTTCATTGCCATGCACTCACCCTGCCTTGTTCTCTTTTTGCATGTCTCTTTGAATATCTCCAGGAGATGGTAATAAGGGATTATAAAGCTAATTGAGGATCAGACTGAAGATCCTGATTCTGTTTTTATCAGAGGAGATGCTTTAAAATTGCACTGGATAGCATTGACTCTGGCTTACACAGAGGGGAAAAGAACAGCTAATGAAACAGGCCAAGAAACAGGGAAGCTTTGATTCTGCTCCTCCAGTATTCCGGGCCCCTCCCTTTTACCTGTGTGACTTACAGACTCAGACTGACAGAGGCCACCAGAGACTCTTGCCCCATGCACAGATACTCCAGTGTTTAAGGGAGGGCAAAGGATAGTTTGCCCAGGCTTATCACTTAGGTGCAAGAAAATGTCTCTGTGATCTCCCTTGAATGATTGTTTATACCTACTTGTTTAAAACTAGATCATATTTCTATTTATAAACGATTGACAAAAATTGTCTGATTACTATGATTATTATTACTAATCCTTTGAGGTCATACACCTAACACAAAAGCCTTAGGAGATACCCATCTTGCTCAGTCACATTCTATTAGAGACACAGCCATAAAAGTTTCAACTTCAAAAGAATATACTAGTACTTCTGCTGCTAAGGTGACAATATAAAAATTTAGCAAATGCAGGATATTTCAAATAAACACCAGTTCCAGTTCTCTTCCATTGCATTAGATATACTTATCTGTGTGTAATTCTATCGCTTTTATGATTCAAACTTGTGATCACATTCACAGCTTTTTTTTTCTTTCTTTTTTTTTTCTTTCTTTTTTTTTTTTCTTTTTTTTTTTTATTGTTGCTGGAAATCAGTCTGGAAAACACTCAAACAACTCAAAATCTGCATACCATATGACCCAGCAGTAGCACTCCTAGGAATATATCCAAAACACCTGTTTTACAACAAACCAACATGCATCCCTATGTTCATTGCAGCACAATCAGTAATTGCAAAAACATGGAAGCAACCAAAATGCCCATCAGCAGAGGATTGGATAAGAAAGCTTTGGTTCATCTACTCCATGGAATACTACTCAGCTATTAAAAAAAACAAAATGCAGTTCTTTGTGGCTAAATGGGCACAACTGGAAACTATAATGCTAAGGGAAATGAGCGAATCCCAAAAGTTTAGATACCACATGTTTGCATTGCTTTAACCTGTAATTTTTTGTTTGGTTGTTTGTTATTTTTTGAACCTGTCATTGATACTATCTCAACCCAGATGTTTCAAAGAATGGAACTTGCATTATTTTTAACATTCACAGCTTTATACAAATGCTTTAAATGTGAATGCCTTGCTCTGACAGCAAGCTGAATTCTCTTGCCATGATTTTCTCATTGTTTTCATAGACAGACAAATCTTGTTGATGGGCAGCTGCCAGTTCAAATTCATTAGGTAACGGTGAGTTGGCCTTCCTAGGTTTTCAACATGTTAAAGTATCTTCCGTTTTCTCCATAAATACCAGAAAATTCTATGGAGTGAGCGGGATCTTCAAACACCGTATACATTGTATACCTTGAAATGGCATCCTGCAGAAGTTCCCCTGAAGGAGCGATGATATGTTACAGTGATTCATCTGGAGCTGTAGTGTGGACGCACAGGTAGGTGAGAGGAAGATTTCTGTTTTGACTATGGGAGGGGTAGAAGGTGTTTTTTTGGAAAAGCAGACTTTGCTGTCTCTTTCCTGAATCTTTATGGTAATGCTGAGTCCAAGTTATTTGCCCTGCCTTGGCCACAACTATTTCTATTAAGCTGATCCTGAAACTGGGCACATCTCATAGGTCTAGTTCAATTTTTGTTTCAGTCATATTATCTATATTTGGCCAACAGTGGAACCGAAGGAAAGGAATCTATGTTTGGGAGAATAATGGTGAGGTTTTGGTTCTGGAAACTTAATATTCTTCCCTCTGCTTCATTCGCTAATAAGCTCCACTTTGCTCACTTTTTTCCCCAGAAAAAAAAAAAAATCTCCCTCTGTCCCTATGTCCCTATGTCCCATGCTGCTTTTCTGGGTGACATAACCATGTAACTTTGACAGGGATCATGTGGCCTCGCTCAAAACTTAGTATTTGTGTTTCTCTCAGGAAGAATGTAAGCTTTCACAGGACAAGCATCATGGCTAATTCATCTTTGTATCCAGCTTCTAGAAGAGTTCTCTGCATGTAGCATGTGTCCACACAATGCATTGTGTTATTGGACAGTCATTGTTAAAACAAGAGAATGATATGATTTCATTTCCCTGTGAATCTCCACAGTTCCCTTTCAACCTGTCCTCTTGCTCTGTGCGAAGAACATCAATCATGATGTTTTGAAGATTTGGCTCAATGGATGGCCACAGGCATTTTTTTCAGATGAGTCTAAAAAAACGGAAAGGAAAATTTTCAATGTTTTAGTTCAAAAGACATCGTCAAACCCATCAGGTTATTAGTATGCAGTTAGCATGATGATCAGGCTTTGGTATTAAATATCATTATGATTTTTATTCTTTCTAAGGTCACCAGTATAAATCTCTTAATAAATCATGTCAAATTTAATATATATCAAAAAGCATGATTAATAGTAAGGAGATACTATCAACTAATAAAGTCTCCAAATGTGAGTTTAAGATATTCTGAGACTGAGAAAATCCAATGAGTAGAAAATCATTTGAAAGATATTTTTAACCTGATAGAAAAAAAAGAAGCAGACTAAAATTACACCCTCTATTATGATATTTCAAACTCAAACATCTGAGTTCCTTTTGAAAGAAGGGAACTAAAAATGTATCCATTCCTTTATCAGAGTGTAAGGCATAAGATACTCCATTCCTTCCTTGCCAAGCTTGATTAAAAGGCAGAACATGGAGTCATGAAGAGCTAGCTGTCATGGTGCTTTTAGGAAGGTGAGGGTAGAGGGTTCTGATGTCAGGCAAACCTTGAAGAGTAATTGGCTAGTTTCTATAAAGAGCCTCTAGCATGCAGGAAAATCATGGTAGTTAGACTGAGGGGAAAGGACAAGATGTTTGATGTTCTTCGACACGTGGGCTTTCCATGCTCATTCACTTATACCCTCTTGTCTGAGAGTAACGAAGTAAAATCCAAGCAGTCTTCCCAGACAATAATCAAATCTTCAGACCTTTATTTTTTGTGATATTTCTTAATCCATATTTCTGGGATGGATCTACCTTGGTTAGAGTGCCACTTTTGTTGTGGAAATAAATTCATGAAGATGGTAGAAAGGCTTAATCTTTTTCTTATTCCAAGGGTTATATTTACATAGCAACACAGATCTCAATATCTTCTTTTAAAGAGGGATTTATTTATTTTTAATTGAAATAATTACAGAGAGAAGAGCAGACAGAAAGATCTTCCATCCTTTGATTCACTCCCTACATGGCTGCAACAGCTAGAGCTGAGCTGAGCTGATCTGAGGCCAAGTGCTTGGAACTTCTCCCAGGTTTCCCATAGAGTTGCAGAGTTAGGACCAACCTCGGCTACTTTGCCAGGCCGTAATCAGGGAGCTGGATAAGAAGTGGAATAGCTGATGGCTACTGTTCTGGTCTCTCAATACCTTCTTAGCATAGTGATGTGGTTAAGGTGGAACCAATTATAAAGATAGGTGGAAAACTGTATTTGAGCAGAAATGGATGCTTTACCTGAGGTGCAACAAGCTAAGGTACAATTATCCAAGGAGTTGCCCGGTATGCTTCTTTGGAAAGAAAATGTAAGTATTTTGACTTGTACTCTTATGTACAATATATCTTTAAATTTTCTTGATAGAACATATTGATTGGGACAACAGGGCACCATTAAGACTTAGAGATAAATGTATGTGTGTATATATTTCACACCGCAAATTGCTTACTGCACTTTGCCCTTCCCCCCATAACAGGGTGTCTTGTTTCATTCAAATTTGGCCAGCTTGATGGCTACCTTCAGTATCTAAGGTTGACTAAAAGCATCCTGTTGTGCTTCACCTTCACTAAAGATTTTAGCCCTGACTGGTTCTGTTCCACTCTAGAGAATGTATCAGCCATAAGAGCTTTATACTTTTCTTGTATGAATAGTATTTATGGCTGATTGAGCTGGGATGCCTCCATCTTCTGAGTCATCAGTCCAGCAGTATTGATCTGCATAGAAATTCTGCACCAAAGAACAGATGGAGCAATGCTGAAGTGGGTATGCTTTTAAGATACATTGCCTCGAGCTCTTGGTGCATTTCCTTCTTCATGATTATTACGACTGCCTTCCAGCTTCTTTAAGGCCATCAGTCTAATATTTCTTCTCCTAGTAAAGAATTCCTATCCCAACCAGTCAGCTAAAGGAATACAATTAAAACTGTTCTGGACAATATTTTATCATAAAAACACATTTAAAGCTTCTTAAACAACAACGTCAGAATCCATTCACAAAATGTACAGCCTTGAGATGAATGTCATCCAGTTTCTCAAGACTCAGACTCCTCAGGCTGTTTTTCCAAGCATAGCCTCACAGCGTAATTCCATCAGGTGTGTGAGGATCTTCCCATTCACCAAACCAGGAACAGTGCTGTGGCTGACGATAGATTCAGTCCTCCAACTCAGCAGCATCAGCTCTGACAGCCTGAGGAGAGTCCCATAAGAGCACAACTCCTGCCCCATTTTAGGCACCAGTCACAAGTCTTAGCTTCTGGAAGGCCTTTCTGCTACAAATTGGGGGTCCCATGATCATGAACTTGGGCCTAATTGGGACAGTTAAAAAAAAACACATAAACACTTGTTTGCTGGTTTATTGAGAAGGATGTTACAAAGAGTACAGAAGAAGAGATGCAGGGACTGAGGTATGGATTGGGGCAAGGAGTTTCTGTGCCTACTCCAGACAGCTTCCCTCCAGGATCCGCCACGTGTTCAGCTCTCCAAGCTCTGCCTTCTGTGTTTTTGTAAACACCCATCACAGAAGTGTATCTGACAAAACTTTTAGCCACCGGCCATCAGTTCCGCTTTCAGCCTCTCTTCCTTCTACAGAGGTCAGGAAGTGAGGCTGAAAATTCCAATCCATCATGTTCACAGCTGGTGGCAGGAGTGCATCTTGAAAAAAGCAAGGGGGAAAATTCACTGATTATTCAAAATAGAACAGACCAGGAGGTTAAAATAGAACTTAATTTCAAATCCTGTATTGACAATATTTTAGAATATTTTCTATGAAGTATGCTAGCAGCTACGCGTATCATTTCTGATGAGAGGGCTCAGATGAACTTAAAAAGTAAAAGAAAAACAAAACAAAACAAAAACAAAAGCCACAAAAATAAACAGCTGATTGTGAAAATAACAAGGATATGAATTAGGCATCATGACTTCGGTTAAGAGAGATGGAGGGGAAAAACAAGAAAGCCAGGCTGTCCTTTGTATTCCTTTCAGTGCCAAAGAGTGGAGCAAATGCTGCATGGTCAGGAAATGTGAGAGATCAGATATCAGCCTGCCATGTTGCCTTTCATTTTATTTAGAGATGGCAGAGAGCATAGTATTTGGGCTGCCATCACCTGCTGGCTTTAGACTACATTCACAGGAAGCTGAGCCATACATGAATGCAGACACCCCCATTTGGGATGCAGGCATCACAAACACTGCCTAAACTGCTGCTCCATCCAGCCACCCCACCCCTAAGCAGCTTCAGCTACTGACCACGTTTTCCAAACTTCTTTGGTTACTGATGATTGCATATAAAGGAGAAAAAAAAAAAACAAAGAAAGAAAAGGTGGGAGGACATCTGATGTGTGGCTTCCTGGTTTTCCAAATGTACAATAAATCTGCTCTTTCTTTCCTTCCTGTCAGGCCCCACGCTTGAGATAACAAACTCTGCTCTTGGTTCATTTGAATGAAGAGTAAACAAAATTATTCTTTAATCTCTGCAGTGAACCAAACCATTTCAAACCCAAATTGGTTGCAACTATTAGAAGGAGACGAATGAAACAGGAGAAGCAGAAAAGCAAAGACTTAAGGGTCATCTAATGCGAGTCCTTAGGGATGAAGAAGCTTCTGGAAACCAGAAGAGCGTTCCATCAAAACCCAAGACCAAAATATTAATGCTGCTGCATAAAAACCCCTTTTAGTGCAGTATGAGACATCCATTTATATCACATTTTCTGAATGTAGGGCATACAGGCCTGGGTGGGAAATGGGGCTGGACACAAGATGCAGCCTGTGGTATTTACAAGGGTATCCTGCTCACTCAAGTCATTTCAACCATTGAGTCAATCTAGAATAAGATTAATTATGGGTCACTTCACAGTCAGTTTTTCACACTGGTACAATTTTGTATCTGTGCTGTCTGTCTAGACATATTTTTAAAATCTCTAAGCCTGCAATATATGAGGTGTCATCTTAATTAATGACTTAAAGCTTTACTTATTATCTTCATTTTAGAGACAGAGAGACACAAAAAGAAAGACAGGTAGAGAAAAAGAGAGATGGAGAGAGAGAGAGTGAGAGAGGGAAGGAGAGAGAATTTCTATCTGCTGATTTATTTTTTAATTGCCCACAATGACTAGGGTTGGGCCAAACAGGAACCAGGACCCAAGAACTCAATATAGGTCCCCCATGTGGATAGCAGGGACCCAACTCTCTGAGCCTTCAGTGTGGTCACCAAAGACCTTCACTGCCAGGAAGCTATAATCAGAAGTAGAAGATTGAATTAAAGCCAGCTACTGCAATGTGGGATATTGGCATATTAGCAAGATCTTAAACATTATACAAGATTCTGGTCCCATTTCTGTTTATATTTATTTGTTTTTTAAGGATTTTAAAAAAAGCTATTTGTTTTTTTTAAAGGCAGGGTTGCAGACAGAAGGAAAGACAGACACACACGAGACACAGACACACACACAAACACACACACAGATCTCCGTTTTGTTGGTTCATATCGCAATTGAGTACAGTGTCAGAACTGGGCCTATCTGAAGACAGGAGCTTATTTCAGTTCTCCCACATGGGTGCAGGGGTACAAACACTTGGGTTACCCTCTTTTGCTTTTCCAGACCATAAGCAGGGATGGAAGTGGAGCAGCCAGGATTCGAACCAGTGCCTACATGGGATACTGGTGTCAGAGATGGAATCTTAGCCTACTACACCATGGTGCTGGCTGCCCTCTTTAGATTTAAATTAGAACTTCAAAAAATGTGTTCCTCGAATTTTTTAGAATTGTTGATTTGGAAAATAGTTTTGAACAGATTTAATTGCTACTAAAAACAATCAGGGAATCTTTGCTAACTCCATATTGCATCTCATGCAATTACAACATACACTAGAATCTATCCGCATATCTCAATAATTTTCCTTGTCTTTGAAACAGAAATCCAAAATTGAGTAGACTCCTGTCAGTGAAGGTTTATTACAGGAAGAAATGACTAAGGAATATAGAAAAGGAAATAAAGCCATGGGGCCAAAATAAATAAACTTCTATTTCTCTGGACCTAAAATAACTAGGCACATGGATTAATTTAGTCAAGCATTACTTGAAATCAATAAGAAAATCAGCATCTAGCCATCAGCATCAGCACACAGCCATTTGCTGTGTGATTGATCGAGGTGATGTCACCGAAAGGATTGCATACAGAAGGCTTTTGTGGATATCTCACCTGAATCATTCCTGCCTGTCATTTCTGTCCAGTTTGTTCTTTCGTGTGTGTTTTCTTGGATCTGAAAACTGTAAAGTTAAACAAGCTCTTATAAGGTGATTTACACAATAAAAGAATATGTAAAGTGGAAGATGAATCCCAATCTGTCTGACTCAGTTTACTCCTTAGAGAAAGCCATAATATTTTTTTTATCATACCATAAAAAAGTTCTCCAATCTTGTTCTTCCTTATTTACCGTAGCTTCCATGGGTGTGACATTTTCCAACGCACTCTAGCAAAAACCAATAACTGGAAAATTTCCTTCTCTTGTTTGACAGAGGTGTGCTGAGGCATTCATTCCAAGGGTTTCTCCGTCAAAGGCCAGTGGGACTATCTCTGACAAGTGTGTGTCCTCAGGTGCTTAAGAACTAGAAGTTTCCAGTGACCCCGCAACCATTCTTCAAAGTGGTTAAATGGTGAATGAGAAAAGTTGCACCGGGTAATGTGATTTTAGCCATCACACATTTTTTGTGGTCTAAGCAGTATTTCTGTGTACTTGATCATTTTTGGAAACATCTCAAAATTCTGTTAGATTTACTATATATTGTCTTTAGCTTTCACAGTGTTGCAGTTCATGATCTGGCTCCAGTCCAGTCTTCATACTCACTCTTTCCCTGCATACTTTCCAAGCCACACTCATTCAAACTACTGGCTGCTAAGCAGAGAGGCCATACTTCATTCTACCTTCATTCTGGCTACATGTGCTGTGGTCTGTGCTGCAAATCCTATGTTGCCTTAGGCTTTGCAGTAAAATAGTTAACCCGCAACATCCACAATGGGGGCTGACTTCAGCAACCCCTGGGCTACCAAGATCCCAGTGTGTTCAAGGCTCTGACATGACACGGCACAGTATTTACCTAGACATAACCTTGTACATACTTCAAATCACCTCTAGATTTGTTACAATACCTAATACCATGCCAAATGCTCTGCAACTAGCTGTTATACTCTATTGTTTATGAAATATTGACAGGAAATGTCTGTACATTTTCAGTACAGATATGATTTTTCTTCTGAATATTCCCAGTCAGTAGTTGAATGGATCCCTAAGTTGTACTCCATGAATATAGAGGTTTACTTGATTACTGCTTTCTCCATAAACATTTTCCTCTTTCTCCTCTCATTTCATGAACCTAAACTATGTTTCTTCCCCATTTCCATTGCACTATGTCCATTTCTCAGATAAAATATTTTTTGTACATTTCTGTCCTTTTATAATAATGTGTTTAAAGTCTTGTTTCCTCTGTAGAGAAGGGTTATTTAAAGGGCAGGGACTGCATTGTGAAAGCTTTAGGGCCATGGAAGTGTTTGGATATGAGGTGACCATATGACTTAAATTGGTGCGCATCTGAAAATATCGTTTTCATTTAGCATAGGCTCTAGGTGAATGAAGCTGATGAGCACTACTATCATCTGGAACGGAATGCGGACAGCTTTATATGAAGGTTATTTCCAAAGTTGTCTTTTCTGTCTAAGCTGCTATCACATCACGAATTATGTCATCCATTCTTTACCACAGACTTTTTCCATTGCTAAGTAACACTCAACAACGTACTGTAGAATTGAGTACAACAGCCAATTCCATATGGCTCCCCACGCATTTACTTTGACATTCATCTGCAATTTAGAATGGCATTGTTCATTATATATCAGATGTCAGCCTGGCTGGAGCCTTTCCAAGGATGTGTACTTAAACTGTCAGAAAACGAAAGGCTGACATTGGGCATGACTCATTACCGTGCAATAGATGTGAGAGAGCGTTTCAGGGGGAGAATCAGCTTTAATCAGTGTCAGTAGATGTCGTGTGATTTTTCCCCAGCTCTGATAATGATGCAGCAGTTGAGGAATGACAGCTGCTGGACATGAGCCTTGTGAATTTCAACTTCCCCATACTACCATGCTGCAGACTCCAGGTGTTGATCTCATTTGCTTCTGTTTTGGAGGATTAACATCAATAGTAACAAAGACATAAGCCTGTATTCCTTCTTGAAAATGCAGACATGTAACCAGATTGTTCATCCTTACCTCAACTGAATATTGACCTTTGCACTGACAAGGAGGGCTCTTTGCTTAGCATACACTGCTTGCGTGGAAAAAGTCAGGTTTCAAGAGATATTCCTAAGGGCAATAAGTTACTTACTTTCTAAGAGCATATATTATTTATGTTTTGCTCAAATCATGTAAGATAGACCATTGTCATGGAGACCTTTGCAAGTTAATTAAACATGATGCTTGTGTTAGTCCATTTTTCATTAAAACAATAGAATAGCTGAGGCAGGTGACTTTAAAAAGAAAAGAACTTTATTTTACTCACAGCTTTGGAATCTGAAAGTCCAAACAGCATGCTAGAGGCTCTGATGAGATGTCAGCTTCAGCAACAGCACATTGTGGTGGTGACCTTGTTGCTGCTGGAATCCCCAGACCACATGGCAAGACACGAGAGTGGATGTATTTTCTACATCTGATGTCCTTCCTTCTTATAGAAGGATTAGAATTCAGTCATGGAGGCTCTCCCCCAACAATCACTTTCCAGAGATCACACTCTTGAATACCATAGTCAGGTTGCATTTTCTTTGGAAGAGTTAACTCATGAGTGGAGAAGTCAAACCATGTACAAACCCGTATCCCGCTGGGAATCAATGCAAGAAGAGGAGTGCTTGCACCAAGGGATTTTGCTGTACCATTGTCCAAAGATGTATTCATACCAGAAAAATCTTGCTTGAAAACATTGTGAAATCTAAATTGGCAAAGACTACGAAGAGATCCAGAAAAAAATAGCCAAAAAATTTCTAAGCTAAAGGAAGACACTTCCCTCAAGTGTTTTCTTTGTTCTTGTTATTGGACCTATACCTCTGGAGCAATAAATGATTCCAGAAAATATAATGTGATTTCCCAGATAGAGTAGTAAAGAAATAAATGCCTTTCTATGATTTCTTTATCTTCCAAAATTGAATAAATATAAGCCTGAAGAAGCCTCGGTGTTGCTATTATTGAAGCTCTAAGTCAGATAGGATCTGGGTCCTTGGATCACGAGGTAAAGAATTGCTGCTTGACTCGGAGTCATTGCCAAACTAGTGTCGGTGATCCTTCTGTTGTATCGGGATATTGAAACCTTGTTTTGATCTGTCTTTAACAGAGTTAGCACTACTCTAAGTACTGTAGATCAAAGTTCTGTAGAAGTGACAGCTTTGCCCAATGAATTCTAGATTTGGTGGTTAGTCTATTGGTGGCAGATTTTGACTGGTGGCAATTCTAAGGGCAAGCCAGCAGAACAACTCCCTCTTTTTCTGTTACTTAAAAAGTATGACTATTAGTTGAATAAATAGAATTCACATTCTGCCTTTTTACTAAAATATCTTCTTCATTGATATAGAGAGTCTGGACCTAAGGATGGTAAACCCTGAAATTATAAAGTGATTGAATATCAATTTGTACCATTTGCAAGAGCCTTGAAGTAGCACAAACATAAATTGAGATTTCACAATAGTATTTGGAATGAGATAGAGTATATTTAAACACTTTCCAGGGAAAGAGAACTAACAGAATACACAATTGTGTGTGTGTGTGTGTATAGTAGTTTCTCTGCATGTCATTATTTGGCAATTAATTATAGGATTTGATTCACTTGGCTATAGAGGCTGAAATGTCTAACAGCGTGCTGTTTGTAAACTGGAGGAACAGGAACGTCAGTGACATCACAGTGGTTGTTTGTCTGATGGGGAACCAGAGGAGTTACTGATATAACTCAGCCTGAAACCAAAGTCCTGAGGACTGAAGGTGCTGCTGAAGTCCTGGAGCCTCACCTGAAGGTTTGAGAATTTGGAACTTTAAAAAAATTTATTTTTATTGGAAAGGCAGATATATAGAGAGGAGAGAGAGAGAGGAAGATCTTCCTTCTGATGATTCACTCCCCAAGTGACCACAATGGCCAGTGCTGTGCCAATACGAAGCCAGGAGCCAGGAACTTTCTCCAGTTCTCCCATGCAGGTGCAGGGTCCCGAGGCCTTAGGCCATTCTTGACTGCTTTTCCAGGCCTCAAGCAGGGAGCTGGATGGGAAACAGGGGTGCCGAGATTAGAACCAGTGCCCATATGGGATCCTGGCACATTCAAGGTGAGGACTTTAGCTGCTAGGCCACCACATCAGGCCCTAGAATTTGGGATTTTTGAAGTCTGGGCAGGTTGGAATGGATTTCTCTGTTCCAGATAACAATGGATTCATCTTTTGCATTTCTGTTCTCTTCAGGCCCTCAGTGAATTGAATAATTCCCACTCACATTGGTAAAGGTAGATCTTCCTCATAGAATTTACCAATTCAAATGCTAATGTCTCCTGGTAATAGTTACAGAAATATATCCAGAAATGATATTTTTTGCCAGTTAAGTGGACATCTAAAATCTTCCATTGTATGCTACATATTTTCCCAAGTTGTCAAAGACACAAAGTTAAAAGGGTTGTTTGAGATACAGATGATGAGAGTATGTTCTTTGCTCTCATGCTCCCAAGCTGTAGCCTTTGTCATTTATCTGGACTAAAATTCTCTTGATTTTTAAAAATCTAATTCTGACACATCTTTGAAAATCTGTTTCAACCCTCACCTCCTCCAGAACATTTCTCAGTTCTTTTTTGAACATGACTGTCTCTATTTGCACTCACATACAACTCCATATTCTGATTATTTTATTATTCTTTTCCTGATCTTGTAGTTTATGTTTTATAAAAATATACTTATTTACTCTGAAAACAGAGTTACAGAGAGAAGGAGAAATGAAGCAAATGAGAGGGAGAAGTAGAGAAAGAAAAAAGAGAGAAGAGAAGAGAAGAGAAGAGAAGAGAAGAGAAGAGAAGAGGAGAAGAGGGAATGAGAATCTTCTACCTGCCAGCTTAGTCTCCAGATGACTGCAAAAGGTCAGGTCAAAGTCATGAGCCAGGAGCTTTTATCAGGTCTCCCACATGGATGGCAAGGGTCACACATTTGGACCATCTTCTGCTATTTATTGCTAGATCCTTAGGAAGGAGCTGGGACATAAACCAGTACCCATGTGGGATGCTGGTATTGCAGGTAGCAACTTTACCTGATATGTCACAATGCTGACATATATATATATATATTTGAACAGCTACAAAATGAGAGTGGATAGAGATAGATAGAGAGATCTATCCTCTACTTCACTGCTCAAATGGTTGTAATGGCTGGGGTTGGTCCAGGGTGAAGCCAAATCCTCGAGCCTCTTCTGACTCTTTCCCGTGGGCTGTTTCGTACGCCACTCCTTCTCAGGGACATTTTTAAGTAGGTGGCGTGGAAGTTGAACAGACAGGTCTCCAAATGGCATCCACGTGGAATACTGGCACCACAGATCGTAGTTCAACATGGTCCCCAAGTAACTTATAATTTTTACTGTGATGGATACTTCATTCAGTTATTCAATGTCTAACACAGAGTTCAGAATTTTCATTATTTTATTTCCAACCTGTTTTGATGTAAGACTAATTTGTGCTGCTTGGCATTCTCATTGAATGAAAGATCTGATCAGTGCATTAAAAAATAATAATTACAAATTTAAAGCTCAAATAACAAAAGGAAAATTAAATTGTTATCAGAGCAAAATACCAAATTATAAAAATATAAATGAAGCCAAAACAAACAAAAAAATCTTCTATTGCAAAAATATCAAGCAGGATTTATGACTTCACAAAATTTAATCCTAAAAATATAGTCTTGAAGCTTTAAAGAGCTGGAAGCTCAGAAGAAACCAAAGAAGAAATGAAATAAAAGTAGAGGGTTCTGATCATCACAGATGTGATGCTATCTAATTTTTAGGTAGAAACACATTTCTAATAGTCTTTGCAAAAACATATGTAATACTCGGGGAAAAGTAGAATGTATGCAAAATGACAAGACAGCTAAACAGAGAGGGCTTGGAAGAATTTTCAAATGTCTGAATCCTCTCATGTTTAAAAGGGAGTTAAATTATTCTTTTTGCATGCTAGAGATAGAAGCAGGGACAAATGACTAAATGTAGTTTTGGAGAAACGTGTCTATAATTAGAACTTTTCAAAAATATGAAGGGCTATCTTGGGCAAGTTGTGAAGCTTGATGAGATGCTCAATGACCTCTCATCAGAATTGTGATAGAAAAGTTTCATGAATTAAGAAGAAAATAAATGCTATGGATCAAATGTGTATTTTAATATAAAATTTAAATCGTGACATTGAATCACCATTCTGTTGTATTTGGAGCCAGGCCCTCTGGAGAGTGGTGAGGAAACACATCTGGAACCCTCACAAGGGATAATAGTGACCTTAATAACATGTATGCCAGCAAGCTCCCTCTTGCCTTACATGATGTGAGAACAACAGTGGAATGATGGCCTCTGGATCTAGAACAGCCCCACCACCTTCATCTTGGACATCCCAAAATTGTGAGAAATAAACTTTAGTTGTTTGTAACCAGCAGTCTAATACATTCTGTTACAGCAGCCTAAATAAGGCAATATAATAAAGCAGATAAATTTCTTACCCTTTACAACCTGACTATTCTAGATTGTCTACAGTGCATCAGACATAATTCCTAGCCAAAATTAATAACTTCATCTAAGGGGATTATGTTTGTTGAAGTGGAAAAAGCAGAAGGGAAGCATTCAATAATCTGGATTGTAATTCTGGAGTGATACCATACTACATTATCAATCCATCAGACCACATACATAAAAATATTTGCCTCTTTCTTTTCTTACTCCTTTTATTTCTCTTAAATCTTATTACTTTTTTCTTAATTTTGTCATTTTAAATTGCCCATCATGCTAATACTCATGTAGAAACTACTGGAGTTATGCAATGTAGTAGATACTGTGAGTTCCAGGAGCAAGATGGCATATTTTGTCGTTATTACAAGGTACTTGCAAGTAAAGGGGTCAATACATTTGCATATTAAACCAGAGCAGGATGGGCATTTGGAGAATTTCCTGGGAGAACTGTTAAGCTTATTAACTCAGCTGCAGAGTGTGTAAGGAAAGACAAGTCTTCTGACCCATGGAAGCTGGCTCAGCACTGGAGGTACTGGCGGTAGCGATGGAGCATACCCGGCAGAAGCTGCACTCACCTGCTTCTGTGTGCCCAAGATACTCCAAGCACTTTCAAAAATGAGCATTAAATCACAAAATGGTCCTAGAAGAGTGATCCATTTTTTATCCTTGTGTCTATCTGATAATGGTTTGTTCTTAAAGAGCAACTTTGGGGGATGAGTAAGAGATTGAGAGAAGAGAATTACCTAAGTCTTCTAGGAGACGATACCTCTTATAATGTGACAGATTTTCATTTCAGGGCTGGGCGTACACTAGCCTTGAGTTTGTAATGGCTAACATAATTGCCTACAGAGCCACTGTCAATCCAAATTTGAAACTCATTACTATAAATTGCTTTGGGATACCTTGAACATAAAAAAAATCCAAAATTTTGCAAAGAAGATAATAAAATGGTAAGAATATTTTTAGTGGTCTTCTCGAGAAGTGATGAACCAAAGAAAACATAAGGGGCCCTAACTCTACTAATAGGGAACAATGGTATGTGTCATAAAGATGAAGCAAAGCAGAATTAAAATAGTCTACTTTGGTCCCTGAGACACAATAAGAAACTAATTAAATGAACTGGTCTCAATACACTAACTTTCATTATTTGTTGTCTATTAAGATATTTCCACCAGAAACCACTGGTGACACATGCTAATTGCCTCCTGTTTGTGTTGACTATCATGCCCTCTTATAATGATCATTTGTTTCTACAAAATTGCCACTTGTCAACACTTCAACCAAAGAGTCCAGTTAAACCACATGTGACCTCTCCTAGGCATAATATGAGTTGGTTTTCTTTCTTTGTCATTCTGTCAAGGAAAAGCAAGGGAGCTGGCCAGCACAACTGGAAATGACATTAATTTATTTCTAAAACTATATTACAGATGTTACCCACCTCCCAAATTAACCTCTCCTTTGCTACTACAAATTATGCTATTCCAGCTACATGGCATTGCTATCTTACTGCAAATAGACTATAAGTGAAATCACTGTTTTTAAAACATTTATTTTAATTAGTCATGACAGACGAATATTGTATTTTCTGAGAATTAAAAATCTTTAATAAGAACTATGATTCACTAAAGATCATTCCTAGCCAAAATGAATAACTTCAACTAAGGGGATTATGTTTGTTGAAATGGAGAAAGCAGAAGGGAAGAATTCAATAATCTGGATTGTAATTCTGGAGTGATACCATCCTAGATTAGTCAATCCAGTGACAGAGTGTTTCTTCACCTGCAGAATGTGTGATAAGCTTACAGACTTCACATTTTCTTCAGCTACACTTTTGGAGGCTCTGTGTACTTCTTTATCACATTTTCATGGCTGGATTTTACCATTATTGTGGTGAACCTTGGATTAGTGTTTTTATTCTCTGCTGATACTTTATGAGAGCAGAAATCACACCTGATTTTGTTTAAGATTTTACCTCTACCTCATTGTACAAGGTCTGACACAGGCTAGATACTCAGTAAATATTTCATGATAAGTGAATAGATAAACAGCATTTTGAGGTTGTTCTAATATTTTGTGTGTCTTTGAAATATTTCTGGCTCAAGAAGACTTGCAGAATAACCCAATCTGTACCTGAATTGTCTCCATTTCCAAGGCAACCTTTATGTCCATCCTTAGCAAGCTTATACCACCTATCTTGAGTTATAATTATTGAAGCAAACACATGTCATCCTACCTAGGATTCCAAAAGGTGTTTTGAATGACTGCATGCTGCCTTATACTTAATAAGAACTCAATAAATAGGTGTTGAGTATGACGTAGTGTCTGTGCCATAGATATTTTTGTAACCAAAGCAAATAGAAGCTTCGTAGTGTTTACAGAATTGATGTTGGTGACATTTCACCAGATTGTCAGTGATATTTAGGCTGTTAAGTGACAGAAAGCTTCACTCAAACAGGCTTAATCAATGAAGTCATAATTTATGACTCACGTAGCTGAAAACTAGGGGTAGGAGACTTCACAAAGATTAATGTAATCATTGAGGTCCTAATCTTTATTTTTCTCATCTACCTTTCATAACCTATTTTCTGTCTTAAGAGAGGTGGCCCTTAGACTGACTACCATTGGCTTTCAAGCACTACATTTTCTTAGGTGCTGGATATTGTTTTCCATAATTACACAGATTTTGTTCACCTATTCCTTAAAGCAAATACCAGCAATAGAAGTTTAATATCCACATTTTACATAAGAGAAAACGAAGGGGGAGGGAAATTAAGTAACTTTCCCAAGGTCACATATATTAGAAAATTCTTGAATGAAAGACAGGTAAATTGTTCTTTAGACTTTTTGTTCCTAACCTCCAAATATACTCATTCAGTCCAACAAAAAAGAAAACTTCTCTTGTATTAGACCCTGGGGAATAAAATAGAAATACTGTCATAGGAACTGACCAAATATTTTTTTATATATCATTGGTCTGATGGGATTATTGACTAGATTAATTACTCATTCCAGTTACACTTTGTAACCAGTCTTAGGAATGTGAAGATTGGCTTAAATCTATTAAAACAAAGTGCTGCAGCTGAATTTCCTGAATATCGTATGATTTGTGTATAATAGGATATATTTCCAAAGAAATTCATTGGTATGCATACATGGGCTTTAGCGAAGACGTTTTGATTTGGCAAGATGGAGCAAATGTTCACTGTGACTGGTAATATGAAAATGCAGTGTTGAAAGTTAGATGTCCTTTTATTTCATGTCTTCAAAGAATAAATGGAACCCCAGGCAAGTTCATGGAGAAATATGAATTTTAGTTTGTACAGAACAGCTCCATAACTCTGATCGGAAGAAGTCTACTAGATTTTATAAGGGAATTATTTGATAAAACTTTATATTTGAAATTTCTTAATAGTTGTGCTCTAAACAGCTGTTTCCAGGCTTAAGAAAACTCAAAAAACATATTTACTAAGTTTTTATCTGCAATAGTGTGGTGGGTAATCATTTGGACAACAACATCAGGTACCTTGCTGTAGTTTGGGAAAACTGAAATGGGGCATATAACAATAACAAAATGAACACAATTTACCTATGAAACACAAAACAGATCATTCAATCAATTGATGGATTTATGTTACCAACGTGGATCCTGTGCACAAAATCAAGAATGTATATGAATTTCCAAATGCTCAGCTGAAAAAATAAGGGAGATGAATAGGAAAATAGCTGACCAGAGCTGAAAAACAGATGCTTGCAACTCAGCTGAAATTGGGGGGTAGGGATGAGGGTGCTAGGCAAATGATAGACAAAAACATTTTAGAATCTCTGGTGTCAGTGAGCTAATGGACAGCTCCAGACAAAGACAGGAGAAGAGTGGCATTGTTAATTGAGGATGGTAATAGAAGTAATTATCTTTGTGCCAGGAAAAAAATAGCACTAAAAGACCATGATGAGTCTATAGAATCAGTCAACAAAAGAGATTTTCTAGAATTATATGACCTAATTACAAGAGAGAATTTGCTGGCTGTTTTGTAAATGTCTTAAGGATGTAGCACTCCGCACAAAATGAGCTAGCATCATTATTAGGTCAAAGAATATGAAAACCAGAGCCAAAAACAGCCTAAAGACTCTGGGTAGTGAGCAAATGAAGCCAGTAGTAAAATAAGCAAAAACAGGGAATTAAGACATATTGACATATAAAATTAAGGCATCAAAAATACAGAGGAAATATAAGGCTCTGATTTTGCAAAAGCTAAAAATACAATAAAATGAATGCAGAGTAATGGATGAATAATAAAGGGGCCTTCTAATTCTAAACTCTGTGTAGCTATCATCTTCATCATCTAATTACCCCTGTCTTATTTTACATCCATACTGAATGGAAGAGGAATAAAATCTATTGCTGAAGAGTAATTAGCAAAAGATACTATCTCTCAGTCTCAAGGATTATGTTAAATTAACCAACAATCATTTATTAAGAGTCTAGCTACTTGGAAATATACAATGACTTCCAAAACATCACATGTGTTGGGGATAATCACATCACACATATTTTAACCAGTTTTTTTTTTAACCACAATCTTATTCTGGTATTAAAATTTTCCAGAAAATAACCTAGTTTTTTCTTTGTTTGGTTGCTTTTTAATAATCTAGTCACCTTTCTATGGTTACTTCTACAGAAGTCGCCCTGCATTCCAACTACTCAAAGACTTCTTTCTATGGCTGATCATGGTATGCAATCTCCTGACTTTCTATCTTTGCTTTGGCTGTTTCCTCGATCAGGAAGGCTACTGCAGTATATCCAGTGGACTGATTTCCTCCTGCGTTCTAACAGTTTTCTAATCTGGCATCTTAGTAGTTAGTCTAGAGGATTTTTCCAACTCCCTTTTAGTTGGGGCCTGGAAAAGATTTACGGCTAGACAAACAAAAGCTCAGGCACGGGGTGAACAAAATGTTTTCTTTAAGGCTGTTCTGCTACTTCTGATCCTCTTGAGGTAAGTACTCTCATGAGAATTAATTTCTGTAATGAACCTGATGTTTTAGGGCCCGGTATCAGATTGACATGTAGAACAAAGTTTAAGCAATTGTCACAGGTCTTTTGTAGTAGAGATAGAATGGTCTCAGAGGAGATGGAAATTTCATACCTTATGAGTTCTGGATCATTCTCTAGACTTTTAATGATGGCTGAAATATTTATTCAGCCAATAACATATTATTGCTTTGGAATTTGATTTCGGAAAATCATCCTTAAACCCAATTCGTCAGGTGTATAAGGTTTCTGTGATTACCTAATTTCTTGTATAAAATGACTTTCTGTTTAAACTAGCTGGAGCATTTAAATCACTTGACACTGATTGCTGATCAAAATTTTTTCCTTTTATGCATTTTCCCCGATTTTATTTTTTCCTGCTTTCCCAAATTTTTTATAGTACATATTTTCACAAATATGCAACATTTTTACATGCACTATTTAAAAATATTGACATATATATAAAGATACATATAAACATGCAGGTACATATGATATTCACATAGGCATATTCAAACAACAACAAAATGCCCATGCAGGAGAAATTAAAAAACCTTACAACGAAAAAGGACAAATGCCTATTTCTCTTACATCTTACACCAAAATTGCCGTTTGTTTTTGGATCTTGGCTGCAACTCTGTTTTGAAGCTCTGGTTATTTTAAATCCATAATTCATTGAGTCAGTGGGTAGCCTGTTATCTTCTGCATGCTATGATAGTGTTGCTTATGAACTTTCTTCATCTCTAAAAAGAAAGCATCAGTGTAAGAAAACCAAACCCCAAACCACATGAGAGCTTCTGTCTCTTTTCCAAGCCTCTCCCCACATTAAACAGGAGCCCTTACTGCTACAGTGAGTTTATATTTGCATCCAAAGTGAACTGAGAGCAAATTTCTCTCTTGTCACACTGTGCTGTTCATTATAAAGTCTTTAAAGGGGAATTTTCTCATTTATACACATTGGATTTTTTCAGTACAGCTCCAGCAGGTTCGGGCTCTTTGAGCTCTTCCTCTTTCTTGATGATTTAATTCACTGCTAGCAGAGCTATGTTTCTTAGCAGTATTCAGGTTGAAAGCCTGACCTCACCCTGCGTACTGCTGCTAATCAGACATCCTGGTTTGCTTTGGCATTTTAATTAAATTCAATTATTTATTTATATGTGTGTTTGTGTTTTATCCTGCTTAGAAGTAAGCTGTAACTGTTTCTACCTATCCCCACAGCCTAGGGAGTGAAAATTCAAGGAATCCAAAATCTCTCTAATCACATACAATATGTGCCTCTTTTAACTATATTCTGCCATTGTTTAAGATTCATTTAGCACCCTATTACTCTAAGACAAATACATTGCAATATTTATACCTAACATTAATGGAGGAATTATAAAGCTCTAATGAAATTCATGCAAAGTAATCATTTAATTCTCATAAAAATCATTTAATTCAGGCCCTCATTTTGTACTGGAAGAAACTGAAGTGCAGGAAAGCTAAATATGGTTTCAAAGATTTATTAAGGATTTCCAGATGCATGTCTGTGAACAACACAGGCATGAAGCTTAGAAAACCTATGGATCTCTTCTTTTGGCTGTATGTTCAAGTTGCTGATTCTTCAAACTCAAATGAAGTACCAACCGTTTAGTAATGTTATGAGATATTCTCGTGGTCATTGTAGTGGTCCAGTTCCTCCTTCTCTTACTCTTTCTAGTCAGTTTCTGTAGCTCTTCTGCTTAACATGTTTGCTGCCATTTCTTTTTGGTGTGCATTCCATGAGTGTGAGTATTGAGTATGAAAATATGCATCCCATTGACAATAATTATTTCAGAACTGGGAAACCAAGAAGAGACGTGACTGAACTGGAGTCAGAACCAGCAGTATAAAGCAGGTGAAAGCCAGATGAAAGATATCATTAAAGACTGAAAGAATTCACATTGGTTTGTAATTGGCAAAACTTCAACCACTGAGAAGCTTGCTGGAGGAGGCAGAGTGAAGGGTCCTGGACTCACTGAAGAGACCCTTAATGCGCTTTCAAGATCCTCATTTCCTCACACGTTGTGTCTCAGTGTTGATTCAAAGAAGATCTTCACAGACAACCCATGTAAAACAGGATAAACGTTATTTTTTGTTTCTTCTTCTGATATGTTTGTGCCTGTCACATAGTTGACACTCAATAAAAATTGGTGGGAAGGGGGTGTACCCATGCCAGGGTAGAAATGCTTATCATTGAAAATCAAGAATTGCTAAGTCAGAATCAGGGAATGTGGATTGCCTAGAATAGGCTGTCTTGATTTTCAACCCTTCTGAGTTTGGAGTCGCTTCTATCTTTTGGCACTTCAGAGCTATTTATGGCTGACTGCAAAGGATTTATTAGTTCAGAAGGCAAAGACATGGTTACTTCCGCAGAGAGAAACATGCAAGTTTTCCCCAGACATCAAATAACTTTAATGATGGTTTGATGAGTTAAGGGCAATGAATAAGAAATTTATTGATTCAGTTTCCTCTGCAATACACAAGGGTTTGAAAATTCAAGGGAAGAGCTCAATTTGAAGATAGCAAGTTTTAAAAATAGAAAGTAAAACTTTTTAAACCATAAAATGATTTCCTTCCAATTCAAGCTGGGAATGCCTTTAAGATGAATGTTCAATACATGTATTTTAATATAAAGATAGTTGGATCTGAGTTATTAACCCTGGGTCAAAATCACTGCTTCCATAAAATGAAATGATGTAATGTAGTCCTTAGGACCTAGCATGGGTCAGGTATTGTTCCAGGTACTTTACACAAATTATCACTAATTTTTTTAAACAGAATGGACTACTGAGACACCAGGAAATTACAAAATTAGTCTCAGGTCAAATCGTTAATAGCTGAAAATACCTAGGATTCAGACTCAGTGTGGCTCCAGAACCAAAATACATCCCTGTAAGTGCCCACCTTGCTGGATAGCCATTGGATAATAGTCTAGTTCCCCGTGATACTGTTAGAGACACATGAACAGTATGTCTCCACCCTTGAAGGACTTAAGAGAGGAAGACAAGACACTTCAATAAATTTAGCTGTTTTTGCAAGTATCCACAGAACCAAAACGGAGTATCCAAGGATTCATGGGACACATGGCATTTGAGAAGATGGATCTGGGGAGTCTGAACTAAAATTTGAGCTGTATCTTCCATGTCTTCTCAGAATCTCAAGGGTTCCAGCATTGCTTGTTGATGTTTGCCCACTGGTCTTTCAAGAGACATGTAGGCTTTCTATTCACTTGACCTACTATGTCCAGGATGTATTACGTCCTATACCGCAACATTCTGACCTTTAAAGAGTACCAATCTGTTCTCATGACTTCAGGTTGGAATTTTGCTACTCTGACACACAAGTTTAAGCAAAGCAATATATAAAGAAATTTAATTTCTGTCTTTTCTGGGGAAGTGATCCAGTGTTAATAGGAATATTAACAGAAATGAAATAATAAAGGAATAATAAAATATGAAAATGATATGAAAATTGACAAAATAAGGGGTTATTTAAAATTTTGTTATAATCATAACATAAAATATTATTTTCTTAAAGATTTATTTATTTATTTATTTGAGAGGTAGAGCAAGAGAGAGAATTGATCTTCTATTCTCTGGTTCACTTCCTTGATGGCCACGGTGGCCTGGGTGTTCCGGGTCAGGAACCTGAAGCTCCATTTGGACTTGTCATTGGTAGGTGGCGCTCAAGTCCTCAGGCTATTTTCTGTCTTCTCAAGTGCATTAACAGTTTGCTGGGACAGGACTGGTCTATCCAGCAACTTGAACTGTTTCTTTGATATGAAGATCTATGACACTATTGCACAAAGTGTCTTATGTCTTAACCTGCTCTGCCACAACAAGGCCCCAGATAGAGTCTTGCACATTAATAATATTAATAATGCTTTGTTTTTCAAATTGGAATACTTGTGACAAAATATGCAAAGGGAAGAAGAAACTATTGAACACAAGTATGACCTAAATAATCAAGTAAATTAATATAGAGAAAAAGATGGAAAGAAAGGAGTTTCTGTTGTGAGGCAGTAAACTTATTCTTTAGTTTTTCTTTCTTGTAAAGACGTTCATCTCCTAAATTTCTTACAACAAGCATGTGCTTTATTATCATGATAGAAATCCAGCTGAAACATATGTAAATATTTTTAAAAGTCTCTCTGAATGTTTACCAAAATCTCTATGAACACATACAATTCTTTTGAACGCCTTACTGATGGTGTGGCACACAGAAGCAGAAATATAAAAGTGGCAGTCTGAGAAAGAAGCATATGGAAAGTATAGTACATACAATCAGATGATGTGGTTTCTTGGATTTGCTATTCACTGCTTCTGTACCCTTGAAAAATCATTTAACCTCCATGAGCCTCAATTTCCTCATCAGCATAGAAGAGATAATAATATTTGCCCTGTGTACCACTGAGAGCTGTCAAGAAGATGAAATGTGTACAGAAATGCTTTGGAAAATTTAAAGTGGCATACAATAGACTGGATTCTTATTAAAGAGTGATAGATAGCTATTCCAATCACTGAGAATAATTTGGGAATTTCTAAGTGACATGCTCCTTAACGTTGGTTATTTACTTTTCTAATTGCCTCGACTGTTAGTGGCTGGTTTAATCTTCAAGTGCAATAAATGCAGTCTATGAGGTTTTAATAGAATTGGGACTATATCGGGATGGAGTCCGTATGATAAATGGTGCGGGGAACTTGAACATTGCTGAGAAAAACAGACACAGGAGATCCTCAGTGGAAGAACGTGCTTATCTGAGCCAGCGGGTCAGGAAGATGAAATCTTGAGAGAGCTGATGCAAAAAATCACCAGACATGCATGGCAAGTCCAAAGAGCTTTAGCAACCTGGAGAAGGATGTGGCTGGCCATGTCTGTGGAGGCTAAAGGCTTCCCAGAGCAAGCCATGAGGAAGCTGGGTTATACAAAATGTTATGTGGGGAAGGGAAAACACGAAACACCTGGCTTGTTCATGAAATTATCAAAGATTCTGTGTTTGGAGCACATAGTTAATAGGGGAAGAAGTAGAAGAGAAGCCCTTATGAAGAGGCTTTTTAGATATTATTTTTATAATATTTTATGCGCCTATTTTACTTATTCAAAAGGCAGGGGGACGGAAGTCGTTCATCAGTCCACTCTCAGCCCCCTGACCAAAATGAGGAGCTGGGACCTCAACATGGTAGGTCTCCTCGGTGGGCTGAATGACCTAACTACTTGTGCTCATAGGGCACACTAGCAGAAAGCTCAAATCAGGACTGGGCTGGAGTTGGGACTCGAACCCAGGCACTCTGATTTTGGATACAGGGATCTCATTCAGAGTCCCCACCACCAGGCTGAATGCCTGACCCCAAAGTTTGTAGTCATGGTAATACAGCTAATGTTTTAAAGCAATGAATGTATAAGATTGTAAGAGAGATAACACTGGGTGCAAAGCAGTTAATGCTGAAATTTTGTTGAGGGAAAAGAAGGGCAGAGATCAAATATGAAACTACCTACTGGTAAGGAATAATATAAGGTAAAATAAGGAGCAATATAAGAGCAGAAACTTCAATGAGGTAGACAAAATATTTAAAAGACTACTGACTGGTGTTGCAATGCAGCAAATTAAGCTGCAGTGTGTTTCAGAGCAATGGTTTGAGTTCTGGGTCTACTCATGATTCAGCTATCTGCTAATAAACTTGGAAAAGCAGAATGATGGCCCACATGTTGAGTTCCTGCCACTCATGTGGGAGACTGGGATGGAGTGACAGGTTTCCGGCTTCCCTGGCCACCGTGGGTCATTTGGGGAAATAGCCAATGGATCGATCTCTCTCTCTCTCTCTCTCTCTCTCTCTCTCTCTCTCTCTCTTTCTTTCTCTCTGTTTCCCTCACTATTTCCCCCGTCTCTCTCTCTGTCTGCCTTTCTGTATATGTGTGTTACTTTGCCTTTTAAAAAATAAATATTCAAAAAACAGTTGTAAGAAAATAGAATTGGTAACAAATGAATGCTACTTGCAAGGTACTGGGTTATGCACTTTCCATGAAGTATTTTCTTCTACTGCTGAAGCACTGTGAGAGACCTAGTATGAGGTAAGTATTATTACAAAAACCAATTCACAGTGGGGAAGAGCAGGGTTAAGGGTTTCATGTTACCTGACCAAAGTCAGAGTGGTGGGTGTGGAATACGAACTTAGGCTGCTCATGTTACGTGTCTGGCATGGAGAAAGGCTGCTTGAGAAAGGGTGTGAGAAAATGAGAGCAGCCTAGATGAGTTTCCCCAACTCCGGACTAGGGCTACAGGTGGACAGAAAATAGGTCACAAAGAATAAGAGGGATGTATTTGAGGGGACTGATAATATAGCTGGTCAGAACTGTTCAATATAACATAGCTGGGTAGAGATTCCAACAGGAAAGTAGAAAGAGTAATTTATCTTCAAGGAGAGAGATTTGGGTCAGAAGTGGGTTTTTAGTTAATCAGTTTGGAATATAAACTATTACTTAAAAAATACTCATACAAAGCATTTGTATTAATTGAAAGAAAAAAAATTGTAGAGGAATTATGAGAGAAGTAAGTAAGGAAAAAAAGAATAAAAGAAGCAAATGATTCTATAAAAGGGCGCCATGCCACCCTCAGAGAATTAGAACCCCAGGCTTAAATGCTCTTGTTAAGCTACATTGAATACTACTGGGCCTGAGGGACACATTCCCTTTTCTTGAGTCAGAAAAGAGACCTAATAACATTCAGGCTCCATTGTAAGTATGGCAGTGTGATCTGAGGTTGACAATGAAAATGTCTTGCTTACTTCTATGCTCAGGATGGTTTCCAAAGCCCTGCAATATTTGTAGCCACCCATTATTTTATCCTACACAAAAGAACACTGCAGCTCCATTTGAACTCTGTATTTGATCAGTTAATGAAGAAATCCAGTGTTTACGCTGAGACGCATTGCAAGCCACATCTTGACTTATTGACTGTTGTGGTGTTGACAGAGCAAAGTACACACCGTTTTGGTGCAGTCAGAATATGCTACTCTGGAATCACTTAGTGCCCCACTCCCAAGTTCCTCTCTATTGATTTTTTCTTGTAATCATGATACTTAAAACAATGAAATCAGTCCTCATTTACATGGGCAGAGTCTTTTGAACTCTGTGCACTCTTTCTGTCTAATATTCTCTAACATGAAAGCTATTAATCCTTTTTGAATTGTAGCAAACCTAGACAGCCTCTCCATCAATTTCATGTGAGAAGGGCTGGTGAGGGGCGCTTTCCACAAACTTTAATTTTATAATAGAGCTCTTCAGTTCAAATGGGTTCTTGACCTAGCTAATTTAATTGTCTTTGTTATTGATAGCTGCAAGAGCAGTAAATAAACTTAATCAAGAATGTGCTTCTGAAGTTTACTTTCCAAACAGTATTTTGAATGACCCTTCAAGTGGCAAAATTTCCCTTTGTTTCTATAAGGGTGTATTGCTTTCATCAGAACTTACGTAAGAATTATGTAAAGGTTTATTCTGGCACAAAATGAGATACTAAAGTGCTTTCCAGGCCTAGAACCATGCTTTCTCCAGGAAAGGAGAAAACACAGAGTTTGGCAAATCAAAATATCCAGCTTGGAGGAAGGCATTGTGGCACTTGATATGCCAGCATCCTATATGAGAACACTGGTCCAATCTCTGTATGCACCGTTTCTGATCCACCTTCTTGCTAATGCACCTGGAAAAACAACTGAAAATATCTCAAGTGATCTGGGATCTACCATCCATGGGGGAGACTTGGGCAAAGTTCTAGGCTCCTGGTGGCAACCATTTGGATAGCGAATCAGCAAATGGAAGATCTCTCTTCTCTTGCTGTTGCTTTCTCTTTCAAATAAATTATCAATGTATCTCTCCAACATCAAGTTTGCTGACCCTTTTGCTCCATCTGGCTCATTCCCTCTTGAACTAAAGGAGGTAATGATAGAAAAAATAAGTGGCTGATCTTGGGGTTTAGAGCCCTGCCACCAGGCCCTGAGGTCACTGAGGGTGAGGCAACAGTCATAAGAACTACTGGGACAAGCTGGTGAGGAATGTCCATTTATTCAGCCCATGTTCCAGGTTTATAAAGGTTTAAGAAAAGGGAGGGTAACAGGGTGTTTTCAGGTAGTTCTTTCTCCTAGTGTTGACACTGTAATTGGATCCTGTTGACCTTCCAATCATGTCAGAGGTCCTGTTCCATATACAAGGTTGGAGGTTACACCTGAGGCCAGGGCAGATAAGCTCTAGGTCAGCAGGCAGAGATTTGGGGGCAGGGGCATAGGCTGAGAGGGCAATGTTCTTTGCAAAGGTAGGCTTCTTGCAGAGCATCTGTGCGTAATGGCTTCCCTTTTCCCTTTGTCCCTCTGAAGGTTGGCTGAGCCACTGGAGATTCTGAAGTATGGCCAAAACTAGGGGAAATATGGCTAAGTGGACAGACCGAAGGATTGAAAAATGACCGGTACCTAAGATCTTTGCATTCCTTGATGTGTTTTAACTTTTGCTAGTGGGAGTTGAAGAAATGCTAACACGCTGCCATCCTGGTCTATAGAAGGTCTTCACTTGTAGTCTCTGCCATCCCTCTTCCTTTCCTATCTGCTTTCCTTTCTTCATTTCCTCCTAATTTGCTATCCTCAATTTTGGCTCCTATTTCACAGCTCACCAACAGACAGCCACTCAAGCATTATCTCTATATTCTTAAATATATGAATTATGCAAATTTTAATGGATAGAAATAATGTTATAGTGTAAATATTGTGTGGGTTACTTGAAAGGCTCTCTATATGTTGCTGTGTATAGATTACTTGGTTTTGTCTAAGTGTCCCATAGTGTTCTAACAGATGATTCTATCATGTTGTACTTGCCAATCTTACCAAGTGGCTAACCTGATTGCCTAAAACTATCTTCCATATTAAAAATAAAATCCGTAGTCCAACATCCTTGCATGTATTGGTTTTTCCCCTTGATATCTGTCCAGCAGGTAGGTTGCTAGTCCATAAGATACATTGTATAGTGTTTGCTTTATTTTATTCAGAGTAATTTCCAGAAGGCCTTCACCATGGCTTAAATACCCACATAGTTTCATCAATGTTAACATTGTTTAGAAAGCTAAGTCCAATGCATTATATCACTAATTTGATTATCTTGTTGTTCGTTTGCTAGCGTTTTGAGCTTTCTCTTTCATGAATGATCTTTTTTATACCTTTGTCTTTTGGGTTCTTAACTTTCCTCCTGTTAATTTTTAAGTTCTTTGAATATAGTACATGTTAGTTCCTTGTGAACTTTTGACATTACAAATCTGCGACTTGCATGTTAATTGTGTTCTTGATGTACTTCATTGAACAGAGATCTTTTCATTTTGATGTGATATGATCAATCATTCCTTTTGCTTTTCAAATCATCTTACTTTGTCTTCTGTGATACTTATTATCTTTCACATTGACAGGCATGTGTATGGGATGGTGTATACCTGGCAGACCATGTTTTCTGAGTAGTTTATTTATTGTCATGTCATTGTGACCTTATTCCATCATGGATCATGTAATATATATGGAACTTGATCACTGGGCTCTTTGCTATTTGTTTAACCATAAGTCTGTTTGCTTGTCCTTGAACTTGTGCATGAACAATTTCTTGCTAGTAATGCTGATAAAATATTTTCGCAGTTGATATGTCATTTCCCCCTTTGTGTTACATTTACAAAGACGACTATTTCCTCTTTTCACTCACATTTAGAATGACTGTTAAGCCACTCACACATATCAAGTTGAAATGTGCTTGGAATGACATGCAGTTCAAAGATTCATTGAAAATCTCATGTTAAGTTGTCTTATTCAGGAGTACGGAATATCTCTTTTGAATCAGTTCTTTTATTTATATATATTTTTCTACAAATAACTTTTGTTCTCTTTGTTAATTCCTAGCTCTTTGTTATGGAGTTGGGTTGTATTTTGAATGATATCCTATATTTAGCTTTATTTTCCATTAGTCTTAATCCAGTTGCTGATCCTCCCTCTTAGATATAGATTTATGGCTGAAAAAATCAGATATCAGCATTATACCTTCATAGGAAAGCTAGTTTTTTGTTTGTTTGGTGGATCTGGATACAATAAAATTCCAAATCTGTTCGAAGTTGAAATTTTTATGCTTGCGCCTGGTCTGGCATTTATAAGAACAATGTTTTGCTTCTGGAGAGTCTTTTACTTTGTTATAAAGAGCTTAAAGTATTTTCAGACATTACCCTCTTCAAATTCCAACATCATTTCTGAGATGAGGATGTGGTTAAGGTAGTCTCAACTTAATGATCAAAAGCCATGTTTGATGTGATTTGATGTATCAATAGCTAGAGTATTGGGTGAGTCTTTCTTTTATCAACAATGATAACTTGTATCCAGCACAAATAACCCGTGTGTATGCTTCATGATGGGCAAGAACAATACCCTATGGGAAAGTGCATTATGATATTTATATTACTTCAACTTTTGCTCCTGCTGATTTTCCAGATGATTCCTTCTACTTTTATCTTCTCCTTTCTTATCCAGATACAAAGGCAGGTAAAGTTCTTCCATAGCAATTTAACCATTATATTTTATAAGTATACCATTTAAAATGTCTATTAAATACCAAATAGAGTACATTCTAAAGGGTAGTGAAAACAGGTGGAATGTTTCTTCCTACAACTTGGGAAAAATTAAAATGGACTTGTCATCTTTGTCATTCTGCTACTCCTCTTCTTTCTCTTTTTCATCTCCTTCCTCCTGCCCTATTCCATGACAGTGCTCACCAGTAAAATCTTGTACTTCATTGTTGCCTTTTATTTCTTGCTTGAATACCTGTGGTTGGTGGGAAGAAAGCGTCTGCAGAATCCAAACTATAAGGCAATTGTGCAATAAGGCAAAATTCAAAGAGATTGACTATTTATAAAGATTTATAAAATCTTGAAATGATATTCAGTATTATGCGTGCATACATATGATTATGTATCAGCAATCAATCAGTGATTTTTTTGTGCATCTCATTTAAACTTCTATAATGGTAAGACCTGTAAAGGTAGAAAATTAGCTGCAGTTTCAATTTGTATTAAACTTTATATGTGTGAAATATTACTATGCCATTTCTATTTTATGTGCATTGTTTTAATCCAGGTTAAATATCCTCAAAGACACTTATCATCTCACTCACAACCTCAGTCTTCTTTAGCTCTTTTTTTCTTATAAACTCCTATTTCTCACCTCCAATTCCCAGGTCATGAGTTTTCAGAAGTTAGAAAGAACACATTCAATAGCATTATTCTTATTAACATGTGCACATTTTTACTAGTCTAGGAAGACAAGGTCTTATAGTCTACACTCTCATGGTTCCTTTTTTTTTATCCTCTCTCACTTGACACTTTTCTCCAGATAAGTCAATATTATCAGATTTGCTTTGAAATGAATAATGAAGGCCAAGTTTTCCTTTAAAAAGACACATACCACCCACTCTAGAATTAAACATCAATGCTGGAGAGCCTGCGCTGGAGCATGTGAGGGAGCCCAGTGGAATCTGGCCCAGTGGCTATAATAATGGGACATTTGGAGATGAGCAAGGTTGAACTTGTCCATGCACAAAAAACTGATTGGAAACTGGAACAAAACATATAAACTACATTCATATTTGTACAACTTCTCACCATTTCAGCACATCCTGTGCATCATCCGTACCGGAAATTTTGTGGTGGCTCAGGTGAGCAAGAAACCCTTCTGTGCCATCAATTCCATGTATGCTCCATGCAAACAGTTCATTTGGATGTGGGTATATCCAAATGTGCAACTTAACTTCTTCAAAATATGCATTCAGTATACTACCTCTCATCTTCAGTGTCCTTTGTTAAGTTCTCAGACACTGCAAAGTAATAGCAGTGGCATACGCAAAATATAATTAGAGAAGTAATCTATTGGAAAAAAGAAATGAGAGTGCTTTCCAAAATGAAGTACTGTATTATGTAAAAAATTGGGTTCCATCCATTTTTTGAGAGGATCCATGCCATGGTTCCTCACCATTAGCCTTGATATTGAACTCCTTATTCTGGATGCCAATTGTATATCATAAACATATTTTGCAAATATTTTACCGAGTTCTGTTGGTTAAAACTTCTCTTTGTTTGGGCCACTGTGCTGATTCAACTGGCTAATCCTCCATCTCTAAGCACCACATCCCATATGGGCAATGGTTGGTATCCCAGCTGCTCCACTTTTTTTCCATCAACCTTCTTATGGCCTGCGAAAAGAGAATGATTCAGGTGCATGGACTGCGTATTCATATGGGAGACCCAGAGGAAGCTCCTAGCCTCCAGGTTTGTGTTGGTTTAGCTCTGGCTGCTGCAGCCATATAGGGAGTGAACCAGCAGACAGAAGATCTTTCTCTCTTTCCTCCTTCTCCCTGTAAATCTGCCTTTACAAATAAATAAATAAATAAATCTTTAAAAGCTGTAGAATAAAACTTTAGTTTGTTAATTACTTCATCTGTTGTGCAGAAGTTTCTTGGCTTGAAGTGGTCCTGTTTGTTTATTTTCATTTGGATTGTCAATGTTTTGGTGTCTTCGGCAGGCCAATAGTGTGAAGTATTTCCTCTTTGTATTTTTCTAGTAATTTGATGATTTCTAGTCTTATGTGTAGATTCAGAATCCATTATGAATTTATTGTATGTATAAGATATAAATTAGGGGCATTTTTCTTAGGAGAAAAAAAGTAAAGAGCCAACAAACACATTAAAAAATGTTCAGGATTTCTAGTTATCAGTTCAATGCAAATAAAAATCGCAATGAGTTTTCACCTCACTCTATTTTGAATGCCTACCATCCAAAAATAAATAAATAAATAAATAAAACTGTGGTGAGGCTGTAGGAATCAAGATATTTTAATACAATTTTGATGGGATGTAAGCTATCATTATGGAAGACAGCGTGAAGATTTCTCAGAAAATAAAATCTACCATCTGACCTGGCTATCCCACACCTGTGAACATATCCAAGGGATATGAAAGTAATATGTGACTCACCTGTACTGCCTTACAAGCAGCTCAGTTCACAACATCTAAGATATGCAAGTGGCCAAGATTTCCATCTACTGATGACTGGATATTCCTTCTGTGGTGTATACACACATGGTATAATAGTACTCTGCCATTAAATGAATAAATCTTGACAATTATGACAAGATGAATGCAACTGGAGGGCATCATGCTAAGTGAAATAAGCCAAACACAAAAAGAAAAATATGCTTTCTCTTATTTATGGTGGTTAATATGAAGATGTATACTACCATAATTTTAATGGCCTGTGACTCTTTTAAAATTTGCCGTGTATGATTAAAAGGAACATCCTTTTATTCGATTATTATTTATGGCCTTTCCTTATGTTCCTGCTGAACTACACTTTTCACTTGTTAGGTTCTTTATTTAGTGGAGCATTAATTAAGCCTTAGTTGCAATGTGAATTAAAATCTATCATCTCAAAGTTAGAAAGATGGAATTTAGTCAAAAGGTTGGTTCTGGTTGCAGTTGATTGAATTAAGTACATTGACTTATTAAAAGGAAGGTAAGTTTTAAGTTGTGAATTCATCTTGTTGACTAGGAATATCCCGAAGTCATGTTATCATAACAAAACAAATTTTTAGAAAAGCAGAAGTGTCAAAACAATGGCTGATTTAGCCAGTTCAATTAAATTACCAATGATACTCTATGTTTAAAACCAGGAAAACATGCAGCCAACGTAGGTTAGGTTACTTGATGTCGTGATATCAGATCACAATTATATTTTCCTTTTGAAGTTTTCAGATAGTAGCATTGGCATAGTGTTAGGACTTAAACTGTGGACATTTATAGTTCTTTGTCAGTATTGCTCATGAAAGTATATACCAATTATTAGTACATATTTAAACCATACATGAGTTATAAACCCTGCTTTTACTACTCGATCTTTTGTGTGAGAAGATTAATTTGGATAATATATTTGCTATTCATTTGTTTGTTTATACATTTATTCCATGCTAGATGATTACTGGAATGAAAATTTAATGGCATTTCTGCATGACAGAGAATTGGAAACTATGGAACTATATTTGAGTGGAGACTGTTGGTGTTTCTAGCCCTGGGAAAATGTTTTCAGTGAACCCAAGAAAGAATATGGAAAGAAAATATCATTGGACATGATCATGAGAAAAGATTTATGGTTGAATAAGGAGATATTTTATTATAGATAAGGTATTGGGATCTGAATGATGGCAATAACCTAAATGTTGTACTATGAGTTAAAAAATTAGCATACTATTTTAAATCCATGCAATGGAATAGTACTTGGTGTTAAACAAAACAAACCAAGCAGCCAACAAACAAACAAACAAAAGCAAGAATATGTTATCCCTACAACAATATAGGTGAGTCTGGTTGGATGTACCAAAGGAAACAAGCCAGCTACAAAGGCTATGTGCTCTATAATTTCATTTATATGGCACTTTGGACACATGAAATTCATAAACAAAGAGGACAGAGTAGAGGATCAAGTGAACAGGGAGCAGGAAAGAGCAGCTGACAACAAAGGGGCATGAGAAACTTGTGGAGACAATGAAACTGTGTGGATAATGATGGTTATATATGGTTCTGGGACCATGCCAGTTCTGAATCTTATAATATAGAACTTATGCTATATCATAAGCTTCACCAAAAAAAAAAAAAAAGATATCAGGCTCTTGTCTTGAATTTGATTGATTAGACTCAAAACAAATTCTTATTATTTCTTATTTTGTGTATTTTGAGAAAACTTTTGTTTACATTTATTTTCCAGTCATTGTTTATAATGGAAATGTAACAATATTTACCTCATTCACTTTTGAGGATGAAGTAAGACAATCTGTGTGAATTGCATCATATAGTGCCTTATATGGGCTTACTTTTAGCCAAGTGAAACCCATGACTTTGTGCTAAGAAAATGGGCTCTGTGCTGCTAGCCATCTTTCTAGCATTTTCTCATATCTTTACAAATTCCTTCTGGTACCATGATTCATGTTCTGGATTTCTCCACTTGCCATCCAGGACCAGCATGGCAATTGCACAAGCAATGTTATTCTAGCCTTTACTTTCTCATTCACTGGTGCTGAGTATAGCTGGTTATGATATAGTTACTCCTAATGGCAGCCACACACTGTGCTTGTCAAGGCCAGGAAGAAAGAGATGACAGCACACAATTCAATCACTGCTTGTTGCTGATTTATTCATGATATCTGACTTATTCTATTTTTTTCCTCAACAAAAATATCAGAATGTCGTTTGCAAACAAAAATAAGGAATGCATGTAATAATACATGCAACTCCCTCCTTGTAATTCATTTCAAGGCACCACATTATTAAGTCTTGAAAACCCTTCTAGTCTACATTATTTGTTAGTGCAATAGAGTTCAGTTAGTTTGGAGGTCAAAATAAAAACTGAAATTACTTTCTTCCAATATCAAGGCTAATGGTGAGGAACCATGGCATGGATCCTCTCAAAAAATGGATGGAGCCCAACTCTCTACATAATACAGTGCTTCAATTTGGAAAGCACTCTCATTTCTTTTTTCCAATAGATTACTTCTCTAATTATATTTTGCTTATGTCATTGCTATTACTTTGCAGTGTCTGAGAACTTAACAAAGGACACTGAAGATGAGAGGTAGTAAAATGACCCAGAAGTGTACTGAATGCATCTTTGGAAGAGAGGAATATTCAAATGTACATTTTTTTTCTTAAACTTTTTAAATTATACTACAACCCAAAAGAAGTACATTGATATGATACGCTTTGATCGTATGTCAAAATGCTAATGATTCCAGAGCATAACATATTCAACATCAGTAGGTATTTATACTGCAGTGAGAATAGGCTTATAAGATAAATGTTGATCAGTTGGGGAAAAGGCATAAATGAGAACTTTGAACAATTACACGGAATGGAACAGGTTTACTTCTAAGCACTGTTATGATGCAGAAAGAAAATGCTTGATTTTCTAAAGTTCAAAGTTTACTACTTAGAGTTGTCAATATTGTTAAACCTTAGATCATTAGGTGGCTTGCTTTGTGTTATTCATGTATTCATCATTTATATGAAACGCAGAGACAAACTGAAGGAGAGAGAACATTTTAAACACGGGTTTACATACAGGATCTAACATTCATGTTGATTTTTAGTAGGTAACAAAAGAGGTAAACTTATAGATAGTAACATTGGTTAACAAACACCTATCTTTTCTTCAATTATGCATGAAAGTCCTTTATAATTGGAAGAAGGCATTTTTTATGACAAAAATATTTTTATAGATTACTGAAGTAATGCCATTGTACATGTCTGGGAACACATCTATGTGCAAGAATAATGTAGTACACTTTCTGTGGTAGCTTCCAAAGACAGCGAACAATCAGTGTTTCTTCCCTGTGTATGGAGTTCATTTAATTCACCAAGAAGCAGAGTGTATTGCCCTTCATGTAAAATCTGAATGGAAATGTTGACTTCCGGTGATTAGAGAAGTGTGACAGTGATATGAGGGATTTCTGAAGCCGGCTTTGATGATTAACAGATCCTGTTTCTACCTCTTTGGAAGCCAATCATGAAAAAGATCTGGGCCACCATATGGGGAACATGTGGCATGTGGTGAATAGTTGGCCATGTGGCAAGAAAGGATGGAAGTGTAACAAAGATCATGTGTGCAAACAATATGCCCTAATGACCCTACTGGGTCCCACATGGAATAGAAGAGCCACCCACCCGAACCTGTTTGACTTACCAAATCAATAATTCATTACGGCTTTAAGCTACTGTGCTTTTGCTTATTAAGCAGCAATAGGCAACTGAAATATTTCTCTTCCCTAATCATTTAACATGTCACCTTCTTAAAATGAAGATAAAATAAATGGATATCTATAATTGAGAATACACGCACATTCATAAGTAATATATTTTTCTGTCATGGCTTTAGTAACAAACTTTTCTTTCACACTTAGCCACTCATTTAGATGAACTGATCATGATCAATAACTTTTAAGTTAAGAAGTCAGCCTCCACATTTATTAGGTTTGCAAGAACCCCTTTCTATGTGGTTTCTCATTCTTCTAATATAAGCTGAAGGCAGCAATAAAACCAGAAATGCATGTAATTGAAAAGTACATCCATCTATTCATTCATGTTGTTTTTTCTGATCCACATTTAAAAAAATTTATGAGCTCATTTGGAAAATGTGGAAGAGAAAAAAAATCAATAGAGTAACCATGATTTATAAAGGTGAAACCTTCATGACATGAATATTTCATCAGGGAAATGTGGAAGCCATAGTCCTCAATCTGATGTGATTAATTCATAAGTGAGCCAACATTCATTATTAATGGAAATGATCACTGGATACATAGGAACATCATAAGGGCTGCAAAGCAAACATAGTTGGAGACTCCCACGGGTTTCAGAAACAGTCTGAGGCAAAGGTAACAAAAGGCCACAGCTGAGGAGAAGACACCTAGGGGTGGTCTAAATTTTCTGCATGTCTTGTGGAAGAACATGGAAGGCAGTCATATACCAAAGCCATCAGGAGAATTTGGCCAAACCTCAATCTTTTTCCCAGGGATAGATCAGATGTCTTGTCAGGAGCCATTTCAACATGGAAAGCAATCACCAAAATTTGTCAAGATGGTAGTACTAGTGTCTCAAAATATTCGATTGTCTTTTAGCTCTTTCACTCAGTTCTGAAGGCCCCAGAGAGATAAACACATGAAATTGAGAAGGCAGAAAACATCTTACAGAGAAGAAATAAACTGACAACATTCAAAAGACTCATAGTCAAGCAATTAGTGATACAACCGGTAGCACAATAAACACCCATCGATCCCTGGTAGCACGGGAGGCAACACAAAGAACAAGGTAAATTAGAAGGAGATCAAAAGAGAAGCATTTTCAATAAACAACTCAGGCATAAATGCTGCCAAGGCCAGTTCAGCACCGAGATTTCAAATAGTAAAGTCAGAGGCAGCCACGTTGCCCATGCTGTGCACCATCCTCAAGCAATATTCAAAGGTGGCCTACGGTGATGCCACTTCACTTACAAGCTTTGGATTTCATAGAATAAATCTGAAACTTTCAAGAGTCATGGGGATGGACGGAATAAGGATCAGAAGTTAATTTAGCATCAGGCATACTCAGTGAGTTTAACATGTTTTCTTGCAGAGGAAATTAATCTTGGGCTTGAATGTGGTGTTTTTTTTTCAGGGCTCTGAAAAACAAAATCCACACAGGTGCTGCATTAGTTCTTGCATTAGTGAATTCCATAACTGGGAGCTGGAATCAGTCTGTTTGCACTGATGTCAGGTGAGCAAACAGCTACTACGAGGGTGGGGGAATAGAGATGATAGTGAGCACGTGTGTCAGTGAGGAGGAGGCATATTTTTTACTGTTTCACTACATATTTTACTAATGCTTCTACTTTGCTGAAAGGGAGAGAATTGGGGATCTGTGGATGGCAGAGACATGAAAAAACTTCAAACATGCAAACGTGCACTAGTTTTCCCTCACTAATCATGAGGCCATATAATAATCAATACATATATGAATTTACTTATAAACACAAGCATTTATTTGCTTATACATACAGAGAAAATGGAGTCTGTTTTATCTATGTACCCATCCATTCTTAAAACCTAGCAAGTTGGAGATCAACACATTTTTACAAGTTATTTATTTTTATTTGTTTAAAAAGCAGAGTCAGAGAGACAGAAATCTACTACTTCAGTCTAAAAGTGCTTGCCGCAGTTGCCCCCGAGTCAGGAGGAAGCCAGGGACGGGGGACACAGTCTGGGGCTCCCACATGGGTGGCAGTGACCCACCTGCTTCAGGCAATCTGATGCTCCCTGAGTTACCCAAGAGCAGTAAGCTGAGATATGATGGAGCTGGAACTCAGAGTTAGGAACTCCGATATGGGAGGTGGGCATGCCCAGTGACTGCTTAATAGCTACAACAAATGTCTATTCTAGGCAATAACTGTATTTTTACAAAATAGATAGGGTATGAATAAATGAATGAATAATGCTCCTTCTTTCATTCAGAAATAGAGACACATACTGCATTATATCATGGTACAATGAAACTGTTAAATATAACTTGAAAATAGAATGCTGGATTTTCTACCATCGTCTATACATACAATTCTATGATACACTCAAATAGAAGAATGATGGATTTGTGATTGTTGTTGAAGGATCAATGCGATTGTTATAATATAGAAGAAAACATTGGGAGGATGGGGGATATGGAGGGTGAAATGAAAATCCCAGAGCCTAAGGAATAAGGAACTGTATCATGAAAAATAAAAAATAAAACGAAAAATGTGATAGTGACAAAAGAAAAGAAAAAAATAATATTGGACAAATTAATAAGGAATCTTATAATGTGAACACTATAAAAGAAGTATAAATGCATAAAATGTATACAAATTTGTTTGAAAAGCAAATAAATGAGAAAAAAATTACACTGAGAGAAATGTATCATCCGATCTGTGATTCACTCAGCAAATTCAGCCGAGGTGAACTGGACAAAACTTCAGGCAAATCTCCACGTCATTGTACTACACAGGTGGCAGAGATTCAAACCTACACTTACCACCTGCCATGGTTTCAGGGGCAGAAAGGTGGCAGTCAGACAAGGCACTCTGATCTAAGATGAGAGTGCCACAGTGGTGAATGAATCACTCAGTCACAAGGTTTGCTACAGCCCTCTGGATCTTAGTCTCTTATACAAAGTCTCTCATACGCAAAAGTAGGAAGGTATGAGGGATGCTACTGTGTTTACATTGCGTTCGATAGACAAAATGCTATATGCATCCAGACAGTGTGTTTTGAAAACAAGACAAAGGCATTATTAGTGACTTTGTAAAAGGAAAGAAGCATCACAAGTGAAATCTAAGGAATAATTTCAATTCAAGAAATGGGACAGAACAAACATCCTAAAGCATCTATTACAACACCATATCTTTTGGAAGATAAATCACTAAAACATAACATCAGTAGTGATCAATGTCATCAATATTGCCAGTTCAGCCCAGAAGCTGATCTGGACTTGTTTAACTTAGTGATGTGAATGTGAAAGCTCCAGTGATACCTGTTCTTTATCTCTCTGTCTATATGTATGCTGTTCTTTCTGTGTCTGGTTTTTTGTTTGTTTCATATAGATAGATGCTAGCTAGATAGATGATAGATAGATAGATAGATAGATAGATAGATAGATAGATAGGTAGATAGATAGATAGATAGATAGATAGGCCACAACCAGGAAACCCTACAGACCACCATTGAACCAATCAAACAGTGCTAAGGATACAGCCTGTGAGTATCTTTTCCATCCTGTTACCAATCAGCATGGCTTTGGGAGTAGCATTTTCCTTTCTCTCCGTACCCATTCCTGCAGCAGAGATCATTCTGGTTTTATTTCAATGTTCAAGAAATTTGGAAATGCAGTCATTGTTATGTCCATTAAGAGTTTCATAGTTTTAGACATGTGCTACTTTATAATCTTCCCTACAGAGATCTGCTAATTGGAAGTTGAGTTGAAGCTAACACTGTGAATGAAGTTAGAATGGAGTCACCAGAAGTAAAGCCGAATTTCTTTGGTTTGATTTATTTTCTTACCATGACGCTTCCATTATTAATTGGCTGTTAAAATGACTCAGCTTGTAAACCTTGATGAGAAGCGTGGAGAATGTCCTCTGATATGAGATGTTGGTAGTTTAGAATATATCACTTTAGACTTATGATCTGTTATCACATTTGATTCACCTATCCGAAAGGGAGCATTCATGCTATTTTCCCCACTCATTAGTAAAACTCGTTTTAAGGTCTCCAGGAGGTAAATTATTTTTAGAATTAGTGTTTATTTTATTAGTCAGGTTGCATTGTCAAATTGCATTGAAGCCAGTGATACTTCATTGAGCTTATTAATATTGACATGATCACTCAGTGCTCTTTGCTGAGTGACACCATTTGGGAATGGTGAGGACTCGTTCTAAAGAGATCAAACATTAAATATATATATATACACACAATATAAAGGTTGAGTCTTCTTCAGGTGCCTGTGTAAAGGGCAAATATAATGTCAGTTTTCTTCAATTCAGTTCATTCAACCAACATATCTTAGGCATCCCTTTTGGACTAACATGATGCTAAGTGCTGAAGCTATACAGGAGTTCTAGGGAACCAACATCATGACATGGCAGGTTAAGCTACCATCTGCAAACTGGAATCACAAATGGTTCAAATCCTAGCTGGTTAGGATCCCAGTTACTCCACTCTAATCCATCTCCCTGCAGCTGTGCCTGGGAAAGAAGATGGCCCAGGTATTTGGGCCTTTCTCTTCACATGGGAGACCTGGAAGAAGTTCCTGTGTCTGGTGTCAGCCTAGTCTAACCCAAACTTCTGTGTGAGTAAAATATTTAGGAAGTGATTGAGCAAGTGGAATATATTTTTGTTTCTTTCTGTTTTCCTATTTCTCTATGTACAAATATTCCTTAAAATGGATTAAAAAATAAAGCAAGGAAACATCAAAACGAGCCTCTCTAGTTTAATGAGCTTTGTTTGATCAGTACAGATTTTTCTAGCTCAGGCACTATGCTGGGAGCTGCACGAGATTTTGGAAAGCTACAGTTATATCTCCCTGGTTAAGGAATTTACCAAGGAGTAAAGAGAAAGAAAATCATCCAATTGCAACAAGCCCCAAAAGAACAGTGAAGTTCCAGATCATGTTCATATGAGGTAAGTTTCTGAGGACAAATGATATTTGGACTGGGCCTGGAAGGATGGATGGAACTGAGTTGGATAGTAGGTATGTAGGAAGCAATGAAGAAATGAGAAGTTCGGGAAGTTTCTCAGAGCAAACAAAGATACATATAACGGAAATACAGAGTGGAAAGTACACTGATGTGAATAGAAGTATTTGGGGATATAATCAGTGAAGGGAAGCTGCATGTGTCTACATTGGCATTGCTGAATCTGGAATGAGCATGGAGTAGTCTGAACTGAATGTCCACAGAATGAATTTCTAGTATAAGTGTCCAAGCAAAGAATCAAACTCATTATTTGTAACAACATTTTAAATTTATTTTAGTTTTTTTAAAAAAGTATTTTATCTATTTGAATCAAAGAAAGATGTGGACATCTCCAGTCATCAACTTAAGCCACTGTGTATAGATTCTTTTGTTGTGATCTCCAAATCCTGTTGATATTTTGCTGTATACCTGCAACTAAGTATTCAGAAAGAAGATTCAGAAAGCTTCATTCGAAAGATTGGAGAAGAAAGTCTGGGGTCACCCTGTCTTGAGTTTCTCGAGAATTTTTTTGGACTTAGAAGAAACTTGAGAAAACTAGTATTCAATTACGTTTTTCCAGGTACTTGCAAACTGTAACTCCTGGTACTTTTGATTATAACATGTATGGAATGGATAAGTTCATCTTTCACTTGTTTTTCCAAATCTCTATAAAATCAAAGCATTTTAAAGATTCAGAAAAGAGGTTATCAGATTTCAGTGAACTGATCCCAATCTAACAAGCCAATATTAGAAACTAAATTCCCTCACCTTTACAATTTGTAAAAGATGAGATGTAGATGGTTGACTCAGTTCCCATTCTCTCTTAAATACTGGGTGGTATTTAAGATGGACAAAATTGACATCAAATTTGCTAATGACTGCACCTGTCAGCCAAGGACATGTATAGAAAACTATTCTTATTTTCATTTTCTTTACTTGGATCATTGCTTAAAACAACAGAAGGAAAAGGATGGCTAGGATGGTGTCAGGGAACTGAGAAGAAAGGATAGACAAGATAATGTTCTAACCTACCAGGAAGAACCTGTGTCTACCTCGAGAACTGGACCTGTCCTCAAGGTTTCCTTCCTACCTCCAATCCTTACTTCTCATTAAAAGACTATTTTTGAAGGACTATGGCATTGCAATAGTTTAGGGGACATCAGTGGAGAAGGGGAGGGAAGAATTTCCTGAACCTGTGGGATTGCATCATAAAAAAATAAAAATAAAGAGTTAATTAAAGAAAATACTTAACAGACTACCAAAGAATACACTTGATTCTATTTGGTGCACAGCTTATTTATCACTGGTAGAAAAAAAATATCGTTTTCACAGAATGTAAAAGATGCCCAATGGGGAGTGACACTGGAATGGGAAATAGTTCCAATCCTGACAAAGGCATACACATAAGTGTATATATACAATATAGTTATAATATATATCATAGAGTCCCATCTTTGTCAGAATGATAGCATTATACTGTGAAGTAATTTTTTCCTATTTTCTTTCTTTGTTTCTTTCTTTTCTTTTCTTCTTTTTTTTTGCCTACAAAGGCAATTTTTTTCCAAGTCAACACAGAAACATAAATAAATAAATAATAAAGATATATCCGTAGGCACAGATGTTTTCTTTGAGGCATACTTACAGGTCAAAACTTCACTTTGTGGAAGTGAAAGCAGAGAAAACAGATCTATAGGAAGAAAAGGGATATGACCAAAAACTAAAGGCAGAGTAATGTAAGGGTGGGCTCCTGGGGCAATTACTGAAGAACAAGCAAAGAAGTTCAGAATGTTTTCCAGTGGGTAATCTTCCTTTTCCTCCTCAACAATGTTCACCAGCCTTTCACAGTGGTGGGCCCTCCAAGTTGTCATCACAAACGGTTTTGAGTAGGCAGCCAGGGTCATAAAATTTGCCCTAGGATTTATGCAGGAGACAATCCTAGGTGGGATTGAATTGAATTCATGCGGAAAATTTCTTGGGAGCCAAGTGAATTCACTGTGGCTGTCATAACATGCCCTCTTCCAAAGGGGTTAAGTGGAAAGGAACTGGGAAAAGAACCAAGTGTGTAGCTAAGAATACTTTTAGGGGGTGGGTGTTTGGCTTAATTGTTTAGATGCCTGTAATGCATACAACATTCTTAGTTGCTATTTCCAGCCCCAGGTCTTAATTCCAGCTGTATGCCAGTGCAGAATCTGGGGGGCAATAAACAAGTGGTTGTGTACTTGGCACCTACAGGGGAGATCTGAAATGAGTTCCTGGCTCCTAACTTTAACCCAACCCAGTTCTAGCCATTGTCTCACTCATGGAGTGCACCAGCAAATGGAAGCACTATATATCTGTTTCTACTCCTTAAACAAGCAAGCAACAAACGCATGTATTTTTTCAAAACTATTTTTTGTTTAAAATATATTGAGCACATAAATGTGTTCATACCAATGAGTAAGAGAAGTTACATATAGAAGATGGAGAAATTCTCAATTTAGATAATTAGTACATTTGTGTAATATTATAATTCAAAGTAATTAACATTAATTCTTTCTGAAAATGCAAAATGGAGTGAGCATATCTTTTTAGTATTTATTTATTTGCTTATTTATATATCTAATATAGCCTTACATGTAATTTTTAAATTATTTTATGATACAATTCCATAAGCTCTGGGAATTTCTTCCCCCCTCCTCAAGTCCCCTCCTCAACACTGATTCTCCTCACATTATTTTGGCTTTGAAAACCTGTGTATGCGGTCACCTTTCTAAGAAGTCTTTCCCAATTCCTACATCCTGAAGAGTGCTTCCTATGTTTTCCTGTAATAATTTGATCGTTCCTGGGTGCAGATTTAGGTCCTTGATCCATGTAGAGATGATTTTTGTATAAGAAGACAAGTGGGGTCTTGTTTCTTACCTCTGCAGGCTGCTATCCAATTATCCCAACAACATTTGTTGAAGAGATTGAATTGTTTTCAGTTCTCTTGTTGAAGATTAAAACATGAACTGGTTCCCTTACAAGCTCCCATTCTTGCAAGGGTAGAATTAGCTATTGAGACATTGTTTTGAGTCAGACCCTATCTTTTCTAAAGTGTTGTCATCCATATCTAACTTTCAGTTTTCCCTCACTAGAATGTTTTGTGATCGGTCAAACATCTTCAAGCATTCCCTGCAAAATCTTTTCTGTGGACAGACTATGTGGTTCATTCACAATAGCCAGTAGCCAAGTGAAATGTATTGATCAGTGAAATTTGGGGAGAAAAGACATTGCCTCCAATTTATGCTTTACCATGCCCTGTTTCCTTCTCTCTCCAAGAGCACAGATTAAGGTTGCTCTCCTGGTGCAGATCCTGTGTTGACCTGGACTGCCCATGAGGACTGAATGAGAAATAACACATGCTATTAAACATGCCAGGGACTTGGCATTTCTTGCTGCTGCAATTTAATTTGTCTGTCTTGACCGGCACGTTTCTCTTCTACTCTCCTTTACTAGCTCATGTGCTGACATGTTCCAGATCTTTGTCTTACACCTGAATCTTCTCTTATTGTGCTCTCTCTCTCTCTCCCTGTCGTACTAAAACTTGGATAAGCACAAGTTTAAGCCTTCTGAAGAAATAAAGCTGAAGGATGCAAGTTTATAAAGTTTCAGCCATAAAATTTGATTAATCACATTAATAATATATTCAACAAAGACAGAGAAGACACTGTGTGTCAATCATCCAGTGAGTCTCTGGAAATGGGTGGAAGGGTGAATCAAATTTACTGCTTTGGGACCTGTGTTATGGTTCACATGTAAAATCACTGCCTGGGATGCTGGCATCCAGATGGGAACTGGCTCATGTTCTGGCTGTTCCACTTCTGATTCAATTCCCTGCTATTGCACCTAGGAAAGCAACAGAATGTGATGTTGTTGGGTCCATGCCCCCAAGTCAAAGACTCAAATGAAACTCTGTCTGCTCTTTTGTCCTGGCCCAGCCCTGGCCTTTGTGGTCACATTGAGAGACAACCAACAGGTGGAAGACTCTGCCTCTTTCTGCCTTTCCTTCTCTCTCTGCCTTACAAATAAATTAAAAAATAAATATAGAAAAAAAAATTTACTCCCTTACTGGACTCACGCTAACCTGCTGAAACTGCAGCACACTAGACTGAGCGACTTCAAGAAGGCATTTAGTGTCTCTGGGTTCTGGAGTTGGAAATCTACGATCAAATAGTAGGATTGGTTTCTTTTGATGTATGTCTGATTGACTTGCAGATCATTACCTCTCTATGTCCTCAAATCCTTTTCCTGTGCTTGCTTGTCCATGTCCTAATCTCTTCTTACAAAAATAGAAGTCACCATAGATTAAGGCTCGCATAAATGATCTCATTTAACCTAAAGAACTCCACGTAATCTTAATGACTTCTTTCAGGGCAGCATTTCCAAATAGAGTCATGTCCTGAGGCACAAGGTGTCAGGTCTTCCATCATATACATCTGAAGTATGAGTAGTGCATAAACAAGCTCAACTACTGACCTAATGCTTCTCCTAGTCTATTTGAAAAGACAGATGTGCAAAGAAATAATTATAACACAGTTAAGTGCTATTGGAGACATGTATAAGGCAAGATAAAGAACTGATTTGTTGCCCATTTGACTGATGGAATAGTGGATTTTCTCCTGGGTGATTCATTAAGAAAAATCAATTAAAACAATCCTAATTGTTTTCAGCATGATGCTAAAGTCATGGGATCAAAGCCAATATTCTCAAGCCTTATTTGAACAAGGAAAGCCTTCTGGTTTCCTGGTACTAGAAGCTCTCCTTTTTTGCTGCGCAGGAAATATGATAACCTCTAACTCTTGGTGGGTGTTTTTCTTGAGTACCATCAGAAGTAAGACCTTACATTGAGTCTCCACATGAGCATGTCAACACAGTGACACCACACAAACATAACTTTAATATACTATCCTTGAAAGAGCTAGATATGCAAAACAAACAAAAACAGGTACTAATATTTATAAAATCTAGAGATTGTATCTGGCCAAGCCTAAGAGGAAAGGATTGAACACATGCAGTCCCAGAGCAAGGTTCAGGTCAGCCAAGGACAAGCTCATCATGCTTTTCCATACCTTATCCAACTTCAACACTTAAAAGAAGAAGAAGGGTGGAGAGGGTGGAGAAGCAAGCGAATGTGTTTCACACACATGAGTTTCCATTCACTTGAATTCACCTTAGTCTCCCTAATCATTCTTTTTCTGATTACATTCTCCAGATCAATGCTATGTGCCACAAATCAGAAAATAGTTACATCACACACACACACACACACACACACACACACACACACACACACACACACTCCTCAATTATCTTATCCTTAAAGTGAAATGAGAAATGACTTGATCATTCCAGCACGTGAAAGGCTTGATTTTTCCAGACAGTTTCCATTCCCTCTGAGCGAAGTTCAGAGAAGGATGTTGTCCTGTAGGGCTAATTGATTATAATAGCAGGTAAGTGATGAGCAATAAAATATGGCTATAAAGTAAAATGGCATAGTAGAGAATTCCCCTTTCTCTGACAAACATTGAATTATTTCAGATTTTTCCTAATTAAGAAAGTAGTGTGTTTGTCCCTAATTTGATGGAAAGGAACAAGCATTAATAATGTAACAGATGCTAAATAGAGTAGATTGAAAAGGTCTGACATGAACTCATATAATGTAGATCTTATTTTTATGATGTGATTGCGAATTATATACTTTATTCATGGGTACTTAGCGAGCTGAACAGATGGAGAAGGTTCAGCTTAAAGTGATATGTCCATTACAATAACCTACACTGCCAAGTGTCTATTCATGTTCATGAGTATAGCAAATTTGTTCTATTAAAATATGATTGGAAGATAAGGGCTTATTGTCATTGGGTTGGAATCATCCATCTAATGATGAGAGGAAAATCCTCTGTAAATGTCAGATGCACCTATTATCCTGTTTTGCTTTGCAGAGAGTCCTAACTGGACATTTTTGGCTGCTGTGAAAATTCTGATGTTGGCATCTCTATTTGTTTTCCCATTATTTAGACATTACAATAAAGAAAATCAAAATAGCTATCTAAAGAAAATAGCAATTTTGACTATTACTTTAAGAGCATACCATTTAGTTTATTGTTGAAAGGACAGATGGCACCTAATTTTTTTTTTAATGTGAATGTTGTAGTTTTGTATTTTCGTTAAACAGGCTTGCCTCTAACCTTCATATATTTTTCAAAAGAGTTTTAAATGGTATCTAGGACTACTTCTCAACTCAGCTTTAATTTTCTTTTACTGGGATGAGAACATGGAATATCTCAGATTTGCTATGTGCTCTCTTGGAGATAATATCATATTTTAGGCACCACAACTGAGGACAGAGTGAGGCAGTCCCTCTTATGCATTGCTGGTTCTCCTCTTATGCATTGGGCTCTCCTTTGGGGAAAAAAAAATTGTCAACATATATCAGAAATCTTATCAATTCATGGCTTGAAATTCCAATTATTTGAATGTATCCTATAGAACTAACAGTAATTTAAAACACAGACAAATACACATAGTCACAAATTCAGCCAAAATACAAGCTAACCCTGAATCCTAATTTCTTACTTAAAAATGATCACTGTATGTAGTAAATAATAACCATTAATATGAATAAAGCTAAACCTATTAAAGAGGTTAAGAAAATTCTGTCACAGCCACATAAAGGAAAGCTGAATAGAAATTTAAACTATTAATTATCACTGTGAAGAACTTGCAATCCCAGGGGGAAACATATTATAATGTGAAATAGAAGGCTAAAACTTTGAATATATAGATAAGTAAAATTGGCTCATAATTTGCAGAGTAACTTTTGTATATTAGGTGTTCTTGTAAGCACCTGATAAGAAAGGTAATATAAAAAATACATATCTCACCCAGGAAAGCAGCAGTGAGGTCGCGGAGCTGGGAGGAGCTGGGGATTGAACCCATATGCTCAGATTTCTGCAACACATTTTTTAATCTTGATGCAGTGTTTTTAGTAAGATGATGGCCAGGCAAAAATAGTATTAAACATATATTCATCTAAAGGAACTCTATAGTGGAGACTATCATATCAAGAAATGAAAATATATTGCAGTATGCAACCCTATCTCTGAATAAAAGATGGGATCCCAATGAAATTGTTAAACATGTCTTAACAATAGGCTGTTTGATTTTCTACCATTGTCTATAACTACAATGTCAGGATATCTTTAAATAACAGGATGATGGACTTGGGACTGTTGTTGAAGGACTATGTTATTATATTAATATAAAGGAAATTCGTTGGGAGAAGGGAAATCCCTGAGCCTATTAAACTGTATCACAAAAAAACAAAGAAACATATACACAAAGTATAGAAAAATATGCAGTTTTTTTTCCAATCAGAAAAATAAAATTTATTTTCCTACCATTAATTAAAGATGGTGTTGTGATTTGTTTTGAAAATAAATTCAGTAGGAAGAATTTCTTGTGGCTTTGGAGGTCAGTATTTTTTCTTTTTAGAAGGTTTAATTAATTTAAGAGACAGAGGTAGAGGGAGAGAGTGGGTGATATACAGACATTCGCACATGAGAGAGAGAAAAAAAAAGATAATATTCTCTATTGGCTCATTCCTGAAATGGCTGCCAAGGCTGAAGCCAGGAACCAGGAATTTCATCCAGTCTCCCATGAGGCTGTGGGGTCCAAACCTTTGGGTCATGTTCTGTTTCTTTCTTGGGTGCATTAACTGAGAACAGGATTGAAAGTGGTGTAGCTGAGATCTGAACTGATGATCATAGGGAATGTTGGCATTGCAGACAGCAGCCTAATGCACTACGCCACAATGCCACACTGGAAGTTAATTCTTATGAGTTCTTGCAGCTTTCACTTCCGTCTTCTTGATATTCTATTCTGAGACAGCCATATAAAAATAATGATCATCCTTATTGGAGGGTGAAAGAGCATGTTGAGGAAAATCAAGGTGCCCAAAATTTAGTACCAACTGTTGAGGTCAGAAGCTGATTGCAGTTTCATGAGTAACTCCAAGTGGACACAGAAAACACTGAATTAACCTAAAGCTGTAATTGATTATTGTTTTAATCCACCATATTTTAAGGTGATTTGTCACACTGAAATCCAAATTATTATGTAGATATTTCTGACGGCAATTATGAAAATATGTATATTTTTCTACTGAATTCTTATCACAAAAAGTGTTTCAACATTTTTGAGAATTTAACACTTAACATTTGTCTTCGGTTTCAGCAGATTTCTCAGAATAAGATGGACATCTTTCTATAAGAATTGGCCTTTTTTTGAGCCATTATTGGTATGCCATTTCGTGATGACTCACAATGAACTTTTTTGTGTTGGGCATGGTATGAATGACACAGAAACGTGTGAGCAGCTGTTAGACTGCTATCTGTCAAGATGAGGAATATGCCATCTGGGTGACTGAAACACATACTGGGAATACTTCTCCCCATCAGCCATGTAATGATTCAAGTCTCAGGAAAAAACACTAAGAACCATTAGATGGTTCCCATTAGATCTAACTTCCCATTAGATGATGTCTGCTCTGCTGACTCTAATATCACCATTGGCATTCTTTAGACACAAAAAGGAAGCTGCAATTCAGCCAGAATATGCTTATGGTTGGGGAATTGCCTCCTACATTGAGTCACAGACAATATAAAATTATAATCAAGATGGAACAACTTTTGGCAATACATTTAGTAACTAGATATTTCAGACGCAGGCTCCTATGCACCTGGAAAGGAAGCAGAAGATTGTCCAAGAGTTTGGGCCAAAGACTCCTGGCTCTTGTCTTCAGTCTGTCCCAGCTCTGGCCAGTTTGGCTCTTTGGAGAGTGTACCAGCCGGGGAAAGATATCTATCTTCCCTCCCCTCCCTGTAAGTCTACTTTTGGAAAAAATGATACTCTTTTCTTTAAAAAAAGTCACTTGCCAAGGGCATTTGTTACTACTGATCACCTCCATCTGTTAGAGAACTCTTCCTTGGCTTTCATGACTTTTCTCCTTATGCTCATTGTGCCCCTCTGGCCACCCTTTCTCTAAGTATTAATCAGACTTCAAATGCTCATCCAACAATCTTAGTCCGTATTCTGAATACTCTTTGAGTGAAATAATCCATTTCTGTGATTTAAAGTTTATTTATTTATTTGCATTTATTCAGAAGACAGCGAGAGAGAGAGAGAGAGAAAGAGAGAGAAAGAGAGTCTTCCATCTGCTCATGCATTCATAAAACAATATGGCCAGGTCAGGTTGAAGCCAGGAGGCAGGAACATCACTAAGGCTTCCTGGAGATTGGAGCAGCCCAAGTACCTACTATCGTGCTAGGTACATTGGCAGGCAGCTGTATAAATGGTGAGGCAATTGAAACTTGAACTAGTATTCCCATTCGGGAAGGTGGTGTCCTAAGTGGCATATGAATCTGCTGTATCATAATGCCACCATTCTGTGGTTTTAATAACTGCTAATTATACTTTCTATTGCATCTGCCTTCTAAGATAAATCCAATGTTCCACAAGGCATTTCTATCTGTACCTTTTATAAACTCCGCAATTTTAGTGTGATCAAATAAATTTAGTGATTTTTTTTCCTTATTTTTCTTCCTTAACTTCTAGGCAGCTTCTTCCTAGACTTTTAGCTTCATAATAATCATATTTTGATAAAGTACTCTCCTTAATATTATTGGATCTATATGAGTCAATTTTTCACAGCATGGCCGGTGTACAGGGCTGCTAATGGGCTAGTTCCTGTAAGTTTCATCCGCTGGTTATGCCAAGAGTCATGGTTATGGCCAATGAATTTCAGATATTAGTATGCCCTATATCATCTTGCATTAGTATTTATAGCACTCTTATGAAAAATATTTTCCCCATGGCTTACTCCAGCTAACACTTCCTCATTGTGCAAAACTCAGATCAGAACGTACTTGTTGGAAAAGGCCCCTTGTACGGCTCTTCCCTGCAGATGGTTCCCTTCTCATAGTGCCTTATGTATAGCATTATCATTGAACTTCATTACATTGTGTGTAGTTGACTCTTTGTCTGCCTTGTGCCAAAGATCTTTCCTTTTCCTGAGACCAGGAATGTATGCTTTATCTAAATAACTGTTATTTCATTTGACAGTGCTCCTAGTAGGTGTACACGGCAGGCATCACTCTGGAAATGATCCATAGGGAGACTTATTGGCTTAGTGTGCTGCATACAGCATGTAGTAGAGACATTCTACAGTGTTTGAATATGAGACTGAGTGATACTCACATATAGAGCCAGCCACATCTCAGCAAATATTAAACAATAGTGTGTCTTCAATCCAGGAGCTTGGTCAAATCAAGGTATGACAAAGAGAACCTATTTTAACCCTTGGTTAGGGGTCAAGTGCTTTTCTCTTTGAAACTGGCTTATATTGCAGTCATTGTGACAGTAATTATCACTTGTCAAAATAGATGGTAGTGGGTAGAAGGCACAAATATAAGTACCTAAGACACATGATCCTGAAGGACCTTAGAATCTATGCAATCATCACAATCATATTCAATGTGTAGTAAGTAAGAAGTTAGAGATAACAAGCTCTTGGGTTTGTTGGTCATGTCTTTATTGACAATACTTTAATTTTCACAAGCACACTAGAAGCACAGATTAGGAAATCAAAAATAAGTTGGAAATAACCTTCCCAACACCACGCAACCTAGTTCTTAGCTGAAACTTACACTATGGCATCATTTAATCAGTGTTGTACTTCTTCCGGAGCCATGGGAGGTGGAAGAAGATGCAATCATTCTACACTGGATGCTCCACACACATCTTCCAAAGGAAGCAAAATGGAATTGAGGCCTAAGAGGGTTGCTGGGACTTTGAAAAATGGAATTTAATTTAAGGATTTGGTGGTAGTCAATATCCTTAATATCTCCTGTTTAGAAAATGAAGGCTGACAATGAAGCTAGGGCTTCCTTGGTTGTATGGTGAGCTCTAAGAAATCCATTTTTGGTCTACAGCCATGCCACCCTGAACGTGCCTGATCTCATCTGATCTCGGACGCTAAGCAGGGTTGGGCCTGGTTGGTACTTGATGGGAGAAATCCATTTTTGCCCGAAACAATAAAACAAAATCCTTTAAAGCTGACACTGGGGTTTAGTGAGTAAATTTGCCATCTGCAGTGGTAGTATCCCACACCTGCATTGTTTCAGTCCCAGTTGCTCCACTTCCAATTCAGCTCCTTTCTAATGCACCTGAGAAAATGGCCCAAGAAAGCACAAGTGGTTGGTCCTCTGAATCCACATGGGAGACTAAAAAGAAGCTCCTGGTTCTTCATTTTGTTCTGGCCTGATCCTTGCTGCTGTGGCCATTGGGGAAGTGAGCCAGTGAATCAAAGATCTCTCTCTCTTTCCTTCTTTTTCTCACTTTCTCTCTCTCTCTCTATTCCACACCCTCTACCACCTCATAACCCTGCCTTTCAGATTAATAAGATACATCTTTAAAGAATTCCTTTAACCTGTAGTCCAACCATCTCACGTGTGCATTCGTTTCTCCATGGTAACACCAGGGTCACCTCGAAGTTCTGAAGACCATAAACTAAAGAGATATTTCAAACTCTGCTGCGATAACTTTGCTTGCTCTATAAGCCTGTCAGTTTGATTATTCCGACTAACATGGAATAGGATTTAAAGGGAGTGTGTTGGAGAGCTACTGCATGCAGTTTAAGCAGTATAAAATAACATCATCATTAAGTAAACTCAGAAACTTCTTTCCTAATCAATAAGCATGAGTTCTGTGAGATCTTTGCTGGTGTGAAAAAAATGTTGGCTGATTGGAAAAATCCCCCCTGTTTAGCTTTTGGGACCTTTCTGTATCACTGAGGAGCCCCAGAAGAGTCACAGTGGTATCTGAGCTGTAGTTTCGAGTCAATGGCAATGTGTCTTTGTGCACAACTTGACAGTGAATCTGCTTTTTCTCCTGGTAGCGCATATGTCCAAACATGATTGTCTTTTCAGAGTTCACTCCACCATAATAATCTTTTTTATCTGCATAACAGGATAAAATATTGATCAAGTGGCTTGAGAACCAAAAGATCAGAGAGCTGTGCTAGTTCAGTTCTTTGCCTTACAGGGACTGAGAATTGCTCTGTAAGAAGATTGTTTTATAGCTGTCTTTATTTAAAAAAAAATGCTAAATTTCCTATATTTATTCAATGCTTAGACCAACAAAGGTGGGCATCATTTGTTTCCAGCTCATTGATGAGATATTCAATGTCCTAATTCTTTAAGACTTCAGCACTGACCCAGGTCATTTGGAGTCTAGGCTTCCATATATAACCTCAGCTCTCACTATAGGACTTACTTTTTATGTGTTTGTTTGCCTGTTTTTATTTATTTAACTCTGCATGGGTAGAGCCACCCAGATGCAGAACACAGGATATTTGTTCTCTCAACCTTCTCTATTGACCTGGACCATGGTTCCGGGAGGCATTTGGTTCAGCACTTGGGACTCTCGAAGTTCATGTTGGAGCATCTGAGTTTGGATTCTAGCTCTGTGTCCGTTTCTGGATTTCTGATAGTGTACATGCTGGGATGCAGCAGGAGATGGGTAAAGTTGTTGGATTCCTGCCACTCATGAGGGAAACTTTGTGGATGGAATACTTTGACTGAGTCCTGGCCTGGTGCTTTTCACTTGCCTCTGCTCTGGCCATGGTGAGCATTTGGATAGTAAACTAGTAGGTGCAACATTCTCTCTCTCTCTCTCTCTCTCTCTCTCTCTCTCTCTCTCTCATTCTGCCTTTCAAAGCATGAAAATAAATTAATAAATTAAGAGAAAACAATTATAGTAGCAAATAAAGTTCTCCCCAACCCCAATCTATGTTATCTTGGCTTTCAGCTCAGTTTTTGAGGTAAAACAGACAAATGCCAGCTGTGTAAATCATCATTGTTAGCAGCTCCCTATAAAAGGACAAGTGATGACAGATTCCATAAAGACAGGACCAATAAGGACACATGAAATAAGTTACATCAAACATTTAGTGCTCTGCCTAATGTTTAGATTCTACTTAAGAGTGACAGAGACTTACTGGAGCTTCCTGGAGAAACAACAGACAATCCTAATACTGAATGCAAAGTTGCATTTGCACCTACCTATAGCCTATTATACTTGCCTATCCCATCATCTATTATTTACCTTAAGGCTATAGGTTTTTGTGAAGTTGCTAGTCTCTTGATAGAGGCTTCCCTTCCAAAAGGGCAACACAACAGCTAGAATTAAACCATCTGAACATTCTTCTAAAGAGCAACAGTGTATCAAACTCAATTTACATGATACTTGTATCTTAAAGCAAATTTAAAATCCAAGGGTCAGTCTCCTTATAAATTTGCTAAGATCTTCACATTCATATATTGGCTTTCACTGTAATTGGTATATTCTATATTCTTGAGATGTCAAGAAGACTGAAAGTCATAATGGTCTAGCATTGTTCCATTTCACAGGCACTACCACATCTATTACTGTAAACTACTAACTGAAAATAGTTCTTCAAAAAATACTTGGTGATGAACACAGTAGGTGAAAGTCAAGTATTATTGATTTTGACATCTTTTCTTTCATGCAAAAACCTTAACTTGAAACTCCTCTTTCCTTTCCCTCTAACTGCTCAACTTTGCTATAGATTTGAGTGGGGGGAGGGTGGGCAGTCTAGGTGTGTTGTGGGGTTGAAGAGAGGAGAGATATGGGTTTTGGTGATTAAATTGAGAATGCTGTTGTCTCTTCCTATCTGAGATATTTGTGTAGTGTGAACAGAGGTGAGACAGAGTTATATTAGTCAGTATCATTAAGGCAGGATAGAAGCTGTCGGAGGAGGGAGAGGTGATAGGCATGCCTGCTGCTTTTGTCCTACCAGTTGCCATGCACTGAATCTTTGTTCTGTGATTTTGGCCAATTCACCACTTGTTATCTTATCTGTAAAACAGGATTAGTGATACTTACTTGAATTTTGAGTATTAAATTACAGGCCGTCTAGGAAGACAATTAGTAGGTTCTTGGTAGATATCAAGTGTTCAACAAATATTAGCTGCTTATTCTCCAAAGCTCTAGACGAAAGTGTGTGAGTATGGTCTGTTGACCTGAAGGTGACTTAAGGGTGTATACTGAATTTTACTTCTTCCAGCACAATGTCAGCATGTTGGTAGATGTGCTGTATCTGTGCAAGGAGAATGAATTAAAATGGTTCATGCAAATTCTATTGGGATTTAAAAAGAAATCAAAACTGCAGGCAGGATACACAAAGAAAATGATTTTCTTTAGATCTGAAGCCTGGTTGTCTTTCAACACTCTGTTTTCTTTTAAGCCCTGGGCAACCCAGGCATATGCCTATGTTCTGACTGCTTGGAAACATAATTGCTTTCTCTGGTAAATTGGCATCATTCTTTCCCCAGATTTCTCCTTTTCTTCTCATCTCACACAATCATTGCCATGCTCCTTTCAAGTGATGGGTGCTTGATATATATTCCCTAACTGTGATCTGTGGGTTGGCGGCTGGCTTTGCCTCCTTTTAGCACCCATGGTTAGAATGTGCTCTTTTTATGATACATGAACTTGAGATTGTAGATTTTTTTTTATCTGATCTGATTTCTCCCTGGCTTTTCTGGGGAACAGGTGAAAAGTTTATGGGAATAAGTAATAGGAACCTATTCTGTAACCCCATGGGAAAATTTGATTGAGAATATTTCCCTCGAGTCCTATGTGGAGAGTACTACTGTAATTATAGATTGTTTTGATAAAGCCTTTCTTTAAAATGCACTAAAGTGAAATAGGAACCCATTTTTTTCCCCTGAAAAAGTATTTAATCATTTACTGATTAAAAGGCCTTGGCAAGATTTCAATAAAATAATTCAGAGAGGATCAAAATCTAGTTTAATTAAGAGATACGTGCTTAGAACTGTATTTTACTTTACATATCATTGATAATTGGCACAATCATTTGCAAATAGCTGGAAATCCATTGAGCATTCACATTCTAATAATTTAAATATTTCTTCAAACTTTTCTGTTAATAATAATAATAAAGTATAAGTTTGCCAAATCATTGTGTCAAGTCGGCTCCACAAACATTATATAACCTTATTAAATACTCCTACAAATGCTTTGGTGATGATATGGTTCCCATTCACATTTTACAGATGAGTTATTAAGGCATTAGAAGATAAGACATTTCCCCAAGATCACACTTAATTTTAGAGCTACAAATTAAATAAAGCAATGTAGGCCCAAGGTAACTTCCTTTATTCGTTAGCTGCACACTCAGAGAGATAAGCTACAAAGCTGTTAATACTAATTATAACGTATACAGACTTAGTCAGATGCATTCATTAAATTTTTGGTAGTTTTCGCATTAGACTTTTTTCCTCCAAGACTTCTCTGTATTTACAACCCTTGTTGAAGGCTTTACAGCTACTTCCATAGAATGTCTTTATTCCTCACCCTGCTTCTGGGCCTACAATTTGTAAAACGTGACACAGAGTGGGACCAGCGATGTGACAGAGTGGGTTAAGCCCCAAGTGTGATGTCTGCTGGTTTGCATTTTGGGAAGCTTCACTTCTTGTCCAGCTTCCTGTTGATGTGCTGGCAGGACTGCGGATAATGGCTCAAGTACTTGGACTCTTTCCAGTAATGTGGGACACCTTGAAGGAGTTCGAAGTCCCTGGTTTAACTTGATGCAGATGGGGCTTTTGTGACCATTTATGGGAATGAATCAGTAGATGAAAAATCTTTCTGTCTGTTATCCTCTCTTTTTGGCAAATAAATAAGCAAATCCTTTAAGATATGTAACAGAAATGTTCGTGGACCAGTTCTTAGTCCACAATTTAGAATATGTAGAGACTTCCACTCTAGTTTTCCCTCAGAAGCTTTTTGTCACCATGAGACCATAAGACAGCCTGATGGGAGATAGAGAAATCCTGTGTGTTAAGGGTAAGTCAGGGGCATGCTAAGAAATTACTTGACACCCAGGCTGCAGTTGACCACCTGTCTGCAGATTTTGATGAGCCCAGTGGAGATGAGCTGAGCCCAACCCAGCCCAGTTTAGCAACACATCCTCCTCAGCTTCTATAATCACCAGTAATAATAAAGGGATTTTATTTGAAGTGACAGGGATGTTCTGTGATACAGAACTAGCATTTCAATACATTGCTGATGTACAGTGGGGGTGTTTTTGGTTAAGATACTTACGCTCTTGAATAGAGTCTTAGCATGTTCAAGATTATATTAACTTTTCCTCGTTAAAAAATAAAATCTAAGCAAGATATAAAAATAATCTAGAAAAATGAGTAAATCTGACTTTTAATTCCTATTCTTTGTCCTTTCTATTGTTGCATAGGTTCTATCAGGATTTATGAAAGGCTATTTCATAACTGCAGGTTAGAAACAGTCTAAATTTCTAGGCACAGAGAGATCATGCTAAATGGATTCACCAGAAGTAATAGTTTAGCACATTTCTTAATGCTGAGCATGTATACACAACCTCTGCTCTGTTTCTCTGGTGACTGTCCAGACACATGACAGTGTTTTTTATTCTCCTATAGGGATCTTATGAATGGTTTTGAAATATGATTGCCAACTAGAATTAGCAGCCCTTATAAAAGAAAAGCATTGTGGGACTTATCCATCAACTTAACACTCCTATCCCCTTTAAATCATAGAAATTCCAGCACTAGTATTTATTAGCTTGTTCATTCTGCACATCAATTACCTTAGGCCCTATATGCTGCAGCTCCATCAAAAGCATTAAATAGTTCCCAGTGGCAAATTCCTGGTTATCTTTAGCTCACGCTGTTAAGTAAGTTTCCACAGTCTTTATAGCTCCAGCTTTTATTGTATTTTTAAAATTACTTGGTTTCAGCTGTTCAAGCTCAGGAGGCTGACTTAGAGGGAAAATATTCACCAGCATGTCACTACAGAATTTGACTTTTCAGTCTGGCCTAGGCCAGTGAGTTGGGGCACCTCAGATATATTGTAGCCCTTTTCCAAAACCGCTTTACTGAGCTTTCTGATATTAATGTATGAGACCTTTGTTTTAAATGCAATGATTGAGTGTATCACCTGAGACCTTTCTTTGTCTGAAAGGTCTTATATGTGACAGACTTTCTACCTCTTTAGAGTTTACCATTTTCTGTATCATGATCGTCTATTTTTAGCTCCCTTTGTCCATGGTCTCTCCACTATGTCCCTGGATCTCTTCATTCTCTGGACTCTTTTTGTTTTAAATATTTATTTTATTTTTATTACAAAGTCAGATATACAGAGAGGAGGAGAGATAGAGAGGAAGATCTGTCCAATGATTCGCTCCCCAAGTGAGCACAATGGCCAGTGCTGTGCCAATCCGGAGACAGGAGCCAGGAACTTCCTCTGGGTCTCCCACACGGGTGCAGGGTACCAAAGCATTGGGCTGTCCTCGACTGCTTTCCTAGGCCACAAGCAGGGAGCTGGATGGGAAGTGGAGCTGCCAGGATTAGAACCAGCGCCCCTATGGGATCCCGGGCAAGTTCAAGGAGAGAACTTTAGCTGCTAGGCCACACTGCCAGGCTCCATTCTCTGGACTCTTAACAGGTCCAAAGCAATACCCCTACTAAATTAGGTTGCTGTTGTAGAGTGCTGCTTTGTTCTGTACTTTTCAAAACCACATGAAACTTGCTTGTTTTTAGAGAAAGTTCTCTTTAAGGAAAGATTGGCAGGAGCAATTAAACTCAACCACAATTATAGGCTGTGCTACTAATGTATACCAAGTTCTGCCTGAAGTTTTAAAATTAGTTCTGATGTCTATATTGATTTGTCAGTCAATATAATAAAGCAGAAACAATTCACTAGGTGTATTATAACTTATGTTTGAAGAATCTTGTAACCTTTTTCTTAAAATTCCATTTGCTTTAGGTAAGGGATTTTAAACTGCTCCAAATAGAAAAATAGGCCAGTCAGTTAACTTAATGATTCCCTTGTCTGCATTTAAAAATTTCTATTAGTATTGCAATTTGCCATTTCCTTCATTTAGCTATTTTGGGAAAACCTCTGCCTTGCATTGATACAGCTTTTCTTCCAGGTGATGAATTGGCTTTATTTCCCAAATAATTTTTCTTCCTATTTAGAGCCTAGATTGACTTAACTGCCTCCCCCTCCCTTTTCCGTGAATGTTTTATTTTCTTAAAAATTAGTTTATAAAACCTGATCACTTTACAAATGTGCCTGAAATATATTTTGTTTATTTTAAAAAAACATATAAATATATATGTATACAAATGAGTAGTTCATGAACACTTTAAACACTAGGGAAATGGAAATTGAGCAATACAGATGCAGACTGCTTTTTTAGAATATATTCAACTGGAACATCTCGCGTACTCTGGCTTAGTGACATTGTCAATTGTCAAAAAATCTAAACCTGTCTGTACTGAAATGCTGATAGGTAAGAATTTAGTTAGAGACAGCATCGTGGCTCAATAGGCTAATCCGCACCTTGCAGGTTCTGGGATCCCCTTTGGGCACTGGCTCATGTCCTGGCTGCTTCATTTCTGATCCAGATTCCTGCTTATGGCCTGGGAAAGTAGCGGAGGATGTTCAGTGACCCCCACACCCACATGAAAGAACTGGAAGAGGTGTCTGGCTGCTGGCTTCAGAACAGCTCAGCTCTGACCGTTGTGGCCATTTGAGGAGTGAACCAGCACATGAAAGGTCTTTCTCTTTTTCTCTGTGAAACTGCTTTTCTTGTAAGAATTGTAAAAAATAGAAGCTTTGAAAAACATAATTTGGTTGCATTTGGAAGTTGATTTACTCTGCTTAGGTTAGATAAAAATACTATACAAAAGCAACCTGTCTTCATCAGCTGATAGTTGTGGTTACTCAACAAGGCACTTTCTAGATAGAATTCTGTTGTACTCTGAAATTCCTTGTACTAGATGGCAGAGGCTTTTTTTTTTGTCATAGTGAATTAAGAATTTCATGCCCTCCTAAAAGACATTAGTTGAGTACACTTTGAAAACCTTTTGGAATTGTAAGCCAAGTTCATTTTGGCAATGGGTATATAGAGACCACTGAATAGTTTTATAAAGGGAATTAGCAAGTACTTTTATGTACTATGTGTGTACATACATATATATACAAATACTGTGTGTATAAGTGTGTATGTCTGTGTATGTCTGTGTATGTATGTTCACTACGCGCACATGGGACCCTGCACCCTGTTGGGCAACCTGGAAGAAGCTCTTGCCTTTGCCTCAGCCGAGCTCCAGCCACTGTGGCCAGCAATTTTAGAGTGATCCAGGGGATGGAAGATATGCTTCTCCTCCTCTCTGGAAATCTGCCTTTCCAATGAAAATAAAGAAACCTTAAAAAGGACAAGTAGGTATATGAAAATGTGTTTTACATTAGTAACCCTGAGAAAAATACAAATTAAAAATCCAGATAATCATTTTTAGGACAGCTGCTCTTATACAAATGAAAGATAACAATATTATTTAGGCTGTGGAGAAAAGGACTTCTTCCATTCTTTTGATGGGAATGTAAATTAGTGAATTATTTTGGAAAATAGTATAAGCTCTTCAAAATTTGAAGCGAACTTACTATGTGATGAAGAAATCCTATTGTTAAGTATATATCCAAAGGAGACTAAATCAGTTGCACATTGAATCTATCTAATCTATTTATATCATATCTATATTTATATCTCTATCTCTATATCTATACTTCCTCTCTGTCTCTCCTCCTTTCTGTATATCTGAGTTTCCAATAAAAAGAAATTAATCTTTTTTAAAAAAAGTTGTCATTGAAGAAAAGTGAGAAATGATGGGATGTATATGTTAACTGCCATGTTAAAATCATTTCATAATGTATACACATATGTCATACATGTTGTACACCATAAACGTGTACTTTCCAATCATATCATAATCAAGCTGAGAAATAAACCAGAGGGGGAAAGTGAGAAAGTGAAATAAGAATGAAAACAGGAACAAAGCAGATATAAGAAAGTTTTTTTCTCCTTAATTTTGTTTTCTTTTTGCTTCATGGCGAGTCCTTGCCACATAAGCTCCATATTAAACATTGCAGATTACTCTACACACCCATGGAGTGAGCTTAGTACAACACCTGTTGCTTATTTCCCTTCTCAAAACCTAACCTGTTACAGAAATTCTGACAGTTCATCCCTCAAAGTTCTCTCCATGCAGACTAAAAGGGTTGATAAGGAGGAAGTGGAGGAAAAATATGGAAGCGGGGCGAATGAGTTTAGGTCACTATTTTTTTCTACTTTAAACAGGCCAAAATTATAACAATATTCCAAAGTTTGTTTTAACATGGGTACTATATTAGTTCAAATATTGTTTCATTTATGTCAATGTCTAATGTGTTATGTTTATTTTCTATCATGAAAATATCTTTAGGAAGAACCATCATATTTACAGATATTTTCAGTTGTTCACAATGGTCAGTATCAGGTAAGGAAAGAGATAAAGTACTGATATAATTCCTGGCAGACAACGCTCAAATATGTGCATGGAATTTTTCTTATTGAACACAATGCTGAATCTTTCGATGTAAGCCATCAGCACAATCACCTTATGTTGAGAAAACACAATTCTGGTAACATAAATTGCTTACTAGCGTTTTTTTCTGCTGAATGGATTTCTAGTCTAATATCTACACTTGTAGGTGGGACTGCCTTTATGTTCTTACAAGCTTTAACTGCTGTAACATTTGCAGAAGCACCTGAATCAATCTTTTTTTTCTGGTTTATTGTCATTTAACAATGGATGTGAATTCTTTTCCCATGTGAAATTCCATGGCTGGCTCGGTAATTCTGGTCTCTGGGCCTATCATTTGTCACTCTGCTTTGCTATGCTCAGTCACAATGTTGGAAAATTTCTCTATATGCCAGCAACATGGATCTGATAATCAGATCTTAGGCATATTTAGATATAAAGGGTACAACAAGGAATAGGAAGATTTAATTTGCATCAATATTTAGTAGAAACTTTGGTACATTGTCTACTTCAACCTTCGCTTTGACTCATGAAGTGAACTGTATTTTTGCCTGTGCTAATCTTTCTCATTCAAATCAAGGGTTGTTTTTAAAACTGTGTGCTCATAGGGATAAGTGCTCATGAAATAAACAGAGATAGTCAAAACTCAACTGGCTTAAGTGATCTTTCCCTGCAGGATACAGCGTTTGCCTGTTTCACATTTTTATTTGTTTCTAGAATCTTTCTAACCAGAACATCATTGATACATATTCTTCTGCTTCCGTTAGGTAATCTATAGATGAACTATTCTCTATCTCTAAGGAGGTATATTTAATTTGAAGAGCACCTTAGGGTGGAGAAAGCACCTTTGAATCATCAGCTACAATGGAGCACAACCTTGGCCCTTGCCTTGCCTTTTGGTTTAGGAAAACAGTCATCTAGATTTGTGTTCATCAAGCATGGAGATGGACTCACTTAGCTTTTCCATTTAAAATATGGCTTTATTTAAGAAGAGACATCTTTCTCATTTTGTGTATCAAAGAAGAGATCATGAGGTTCATTTCTGAGTGACACAGCGTAAGAAGAAGGAGAAAAAAAGTATAAAAAGAGTTTAGCTAGTGAAAGACATCCAACACACACTTTTTAAGGTTCTAGAACAATATGCCTTCATACAGAGCACAAATTAGAGCATTGTAATATGGCCACATTTTATATTATTCCATTCATAATTGGATTCCCAGGTAGAAGGGAGTATTTTTTTTTCTTTTATAACTGCAATGTGCCATGTACACCAGAGGATATAATGTGTTAGACAGAATATTGTGTTCCATTATAAGAGTTATGATGAAAGAATGGCATATGAAGACCAAACATTTTTCTTATTAATTATGGTATAACACTGGATGTGCACCAGTAGGGTGGAAGCCAACCTTGGAATTTCAGGGTCCAGGTGACTCGCCTAGGGCAGCACTTGCAAAGGAAAGGGATGTGCATCTTCATGTGTTATCAGCTCTCATTCTGGAGAGGAGTAAAAGCAGACCTGAGCTTGTTAGGCATGGGATGCCTCCCAACAGTATCAATTTGGAAAACCGTGTGTACTTTCAGACATTAGCTAAGTAAATGGGGCAGAGAGAGCCCAAGATGGATTTAGGGAAACTTGGAAATCAGAAGTGAGGAAGGCATTGCCCTTCTAATAGTGAGGCAAGTCCTTTTACTGATCCATTCTTCCCAAGGTCCTATGCACTGCTTTTGGGGTGAATTGAAGCATTTTCATGCATCCAATCAAAAGCCATTTAGAGAAAACCCATTCTCAGGCTCCTTATTAAAGTTTGGGGCTCAAATGATTCAATGGACCCAGTTGCTCCACTCATGGACTATAGACTGGAGAATATGAAGCTCAGACTAGACAGCATGTTGGTAAAAATGTTGTTGGCTAATGTTTCCTTATTTGGGCTATATTTTGAAATCAATCATGGAACTATGAAAGATACTCATGCTAAGTCTCTCCCCCTTAATTCTGATTCTGATTTAGCTGCCCAGATGTTTAGTCTGGAAACGAGTGTTTTTTTTAAGAGTCCTCAGGTAATTGTAACACATGATCAAATTTGAGAATCCCTCTAGTTAAGGGAGTTCAAGAGCTAGGCAAAGTGTATGTGTGCTCCTGTTCCATTATATTGAGATTCCTAGTGCTGACTCAGATTACAGGCTTGCTGAAGAATGGCTGCTAGGGATGATGGTTAAACCATGGCTTGGGAGCCTGCCTGTTTTTGAGTCTACACTCTGCATCTATCTCCAGCATCTTGGTAATGGGCACCTGGCAAGCAGCAAGTGCCAGCTCAAGCCATGGTACCTACAAACCATGTGGGAGACTCAGCTGTATCTGTTGCCGACATTCCAGGAGAGAATCAGAGGCCTGAAGTTCTGTGTCCTGATGTTCAAATAATTTAATTAAAAATAAGCGACTTTTCTTGTCAAAAAAAAATCTTGCAAATGAATGGACATATTGCTGGCAATGATTCTCAATTGCTTTTGGTCCCTTAAAGTAATTATTATTCTCTTTCATGTTTTTTCTTCTTGATAAAGCTAATGTATCAGAAATGTTTTCTCCTTCATTCACTAACATTTTATTTCACTGTCCTTTAGCCAGGCTTTTTTTGCTGTGCGACTATCAATATGTGATTCTCTAGAATAGCTTCAAATTGACTTTCTGAGAAAGATTTTAAATTAGGCAGACTAGCCGCTATGGAATAGTATATGTTGGAATTCTTTCTATTCTGCTTATATTAACTCTATTCTCTTATGCATTGGTTCATCTTTCATTTATTCAGCGTAAGTCCTTTTGCTTGTCTTGCTGCTTTTTATTTGACAATCTGGTTTGTTCCAAAATTCTATCATTTAGAAAGATGTTAAAGAAGACAGAATTAAGAGAGGTCATCATAGTTCATGAGTTAAGTCACTGATTGTGACATCAATATCACATATTTCAGGGCTAATTCAAGTCCTGGTTGGCTTGTTTCTAATCCAGCTCCCTGCTAAAGTACCTGGGAAGACAGCAGAAGATGGCTTAAGTGCCAAGTCCCCTAACAACAATGCAGGAGGTCAGGCCTGAATTTCCTGCCTGGGCAAGCCTTTGCTGTTGTGGTCACATGGGGAGTGAACCAGAAAGTGGGAGATCTATCTTTCTGTTTCTCCTTCTTTCTGTCTTTAAAATAATAAATACATCTTTATCAAAGAGGACAAGCACAGAATTAAGCACAAAATCATTCATGAATCAATCACGATATTTGTTGGAAGATTTCTCTATGTTCAGTCCGATTCCAGATATATATCATCATAAATCAGATGGACAAGGATCTTAAAGATCTCACATTATGAAAAGTGGAAATTACATTATACAAGTACACAGAACTGAAAAAATCGTTACAAATAGAGAAATTAATTATAAAAATAATAAAGTAAAATGATGGGATAGGAAATGTCTGGGGATTCCTCATTAATAGACTACATGGTAGGGATCTCTGTGAAGAAAACATTTGAAATGAGATTTATACAATGAAATCAAGAAAGCATTGGGGAAACAGTGTTGCAATTAAAGAGAACAGCAAGGGGAGGTACTTGATATATCTGAGACGTGTGGAAGGCCTATGGCTATTGCTGAGTGAATGAAAGGCATGGAATAGCAAACATGATCTTATTAAGAATCACAAAGTAGATCACTGAATTGAAAAAGTCTACTGGGATGGTTATATCTTGGACAATCTGAAAGACTAAAAATAAAGATCAAATACCATTTAAAAAAAGCATACTTTTAAATTTGAAGATACACTTACCAGACAGTAAAGAAATTTCTTAGAGGCCAAAAATGAACAAAGAACTGGAAATCACACATATAAATGAAAGATGAATTTTCCATGTCCCTGTATGTGGAGAAAGGAAGGCAAGAGCAGGGTGTGTGAGTAACTATGGATCTTAGGTTTTAAGGTGCCGTCTATCCCAGGAGTCAAGGCAGGCTTTCAGCTTATGCATGGTGAAGAGTTGGAATTGATAACCAATTATAAAGCCAGCCTCCATGAATGGTTACACTGTCATTCAAGTGGGCAACAGACCCTGCACATCAGTAGCTGTCACTCTGCTTTCTGACACTGGATCAGTTGGGAATTGCTGATGTGAGCCTAAGGGTCATGACCTTGCTCCCAAGCTGAGTGAAAGTGGAGCTGCAGTCCAGGAGAGAGCAACAACAGGTAGAGCCATCCAAAGAACACTGAGTAAACAAGGGATGTGTGAAGCCCCACTGGGCATGCATCAGCACTCTCTCACTGCAAGACCAGTAAGGCTGTTTAGCATTTATATGGAGCTTTTTGATCATTAATTAGTTAATCCACATCACTCCCTCATGAAGAGAGTATTTTTAGTTCTGTTTTGGTTTGCAGATGAGGAACCAAAGGAATAGTAGCTAAGACACTTTCTCAAGGCTAAACATGAAGTTAACAATAGTAGAAGAGTGGTTGGAATACAGAGCTTTTGGTTTCCTATTTTGGGTAGTTAATGGATGCCATTATGTTCTTTGAGAAAAATTGGTCAGGTTGATCTTAAGAGAGGACAGCTATTTGACTACAGCAACATTGGTCCATTATGGAGCTGCTAAGAGGAACATGGGGAGAGTATCTGCTTCAGAAGCTGATGGATTTTGTACCCTCTGAAATAATGAAGCTGAAATGGCATTCCATGAAAGAGAGCATTTATTTGATGAGCTAGGGTGCAGGGCTTGCAAGTGTGTTGAACCTTTGTGGAGTGTGAATCTATCAGTTGTGTAAGGAGACTTTGGACATGATACTTTGTAAAGAAGTGATGGATTTGGGGAAAGGAAACACTAAAAAGAGAAGAAAATTTGCAAAGATTGAGGTCACTTCATATCCAGCCATTTGGAGAAAAATGTGCTTTGTAGCTTCAAAGCCAAGGATCAGAGACTAACAGAAGAATTCTAGAGAATTTGCAAAAATCTGGCACAAAGATTATTGCCTCTATGTCCTACTGACCATGGTGGTTCAGAAAAAGAAGGATGCCCTCTGTTCATTTTGCAAAGACTGAGAGCATAAAGAGCAACTGGATTCAGGAGTCAGTGTGTGATGCAATCAAAAGGCAGGGACAAAGCTTCTCCAAGCTACTTCGAGAGGGAACAAGAACAATGAAGAAGAAACTAGACAGAGGCCTTTACTGATTTTGTCTGATGGACTAATTTGTAAGGCAGCCATGATTTTTTCAGTGTTGAGTGTAATGCTTTCAGTGTTAAAAATAAACGAGTTAATCCTAACAAGTTAATGATGATTTTGCTTAATGTTAAACGTGGACAGCTCCATAAGATTGATGGTGCTACTACATAATTACATTTGGGAGGATTAGGAAAAATTCAATCAGATTGCTGTCTGCTAAGGATAATATTTCAATGTAATGGAACATGAGAAGATCAAAGAATATGGTTTTAGGCTCAAGAGGCATGGATACAACCTCAAATACGTTATTTAAAAATATATTGACACTTAATTATATGTATTTATGTGACCCAATGTGATGTTTCAACACATGCATATGGTGTGTAATGATTGACTGCAAGCTATAATCTTGGACAAGTCACTTGACTCCATTAGCTTCAATTTCCTTAACAATTACATGGGAAGCTATCACTAACTTCCTGTTACTCACATGCTGAGGGCCAAATGAGATGAAGTATCCAAAACTTCATGGCAGAACACAGCTTTTAATTGCTAGTTTTAAATTATTATTTTCTGTCATGCATATTCTAGAGTCCTTCAGTCAAGTGCTGCAGGTGGTAGGTAAAATTGCTGTATAGATTTGTGTCTACCAGGATCCTGGCAGTAAACGATCAGTACATTCTGCTGCTGACCCTCTGAAAAGAGCTTTGCCAAGGAGCCAGTTACATAGTTGCAAGCATGGCAGGGACAAACCACAAGTGATAGAGCAGTACCCTGGGGCTGCTAACAGAAGGCATAATTAGCAGCTCCAGGCCTGAAATCCTGAAGGATGGAAACTCGTTATTGGGTTTTGGTGAGAACCCTTACAGAGATCTTATGACCCACGATTGATGAACTTAGCCAGCTTCTGGCGATAACACAAGCAGGAAGCCACAGAAGTCAGCAGTCTGTCCTCCTCCTCTTCTCTCTTGCAATCTCTTGCCAGCTATTCAGAAGCCAGGGGGCAAATGAGACCGCAGACTGTCCATGTAATGGATGACCACACTTTCAGGTTTGATTGAAACAGTACTGGTTTATATCTTCTATCTGATATTAGTAGCCCCTTCCTTTATATACCCTAGTGTCCCAATTGACCAATCTATGTGTGATGTTTTGCTTTTACAGCTGATAAAAAGATCGAGTGGGGTGGTTACTGAATCTAGAGGGATAAACAAAAGAATTCCTTTGCAGGATTTTCTGAGGAAAAAAATCAAATGGTTAAACAGCCTGCCCAAGGTCACACAACTCATGAGGGGCACTGTGGTGTTGAATACAAATGATATAAAGGCAGTTTAATAGCATAATCTAAGCTCTTGACCAAGGCTGCAGGAGATGCTTAATGGCAGAGAATCCTCACCTAGAGAAGAATGAAAAACTTAGCTCTGGGAATCATGATTACAAACTAGTTAATATTATGGGGGAAAACTATGGTTGTATTAGTTAGACGTTATTTTGTTTTTCTTTTTGCTATTGCATCAGCTGTCACATGAAACCAACTGCTTGTGAGAATAGAGGGCAAATCCGCAGTTTTCAAGCCCGGAGGATTTCTTGCAAACCCTGGCTAAGGTGTGTATCACATGTGCTCATGTCTATAGACCTCTCAGGTAGACAAATTCAACACTTGTATAAATAGAAAGCCTTCAGTTCACCCTATAATTTTGCTCCATTTCAGTCCATTTTCCATGGTCTTTTGGTGGAGTGAATCTTTCTAATGACTTACACTTAATGGCAATAACTGGAAATGAAGGCAATAAAACAAGCCCAAGGTTGTTTAATGGCTTTGGTTGTTTTAAAATCCCCTGGAGTTAAAAAAGAAGTTGTGTCTTACCAGGTGTTCTAAGAGTCTCCCAACACTTTTAAGTGTCTCTGTTTCTGGCCATTTACATGGAGACTGGGTACTGGCTATATACATCAATACAGCTCTCAACAGTTAGTTGTCCTGATTTGAGAACTTGTTTATTCAAACCGAACAGTGTAAAAGGCAAAAGATTTATCCTATCTGAAGAGAAACAGACTGAGCCTGTATTAATATTAACTAGACAGCAGCAGTCATGAAAAAAAGGTATTTAGTAGTCTTTCATTGGAGAGAACCACACAAACACACAAAATTTAACCTTTGCAAGCTTATACTATTTTGGTTGTATATGAAAGGGATACAAACATAAAAATAATCTATTGAAGATGTGGATATAAACAAAATTAATACATACCTGCCTAGCTACATACACACATATAAAAAACACATGCTAAATAAACATTGTGGAAAAATAAAATGAAGAGACAAGTTTAGTTTTAATTTAAAATTTATAGTAAAAAAAGTGGCAGACACAAAGAAAGTTATGGGGAGTGGAAAGGCAAAGAGACAGAAGGGGACGGAATGTCATGATCCTCTGAATCAGATACCATATCCCCAACTGCTGGGATTTGGCTAGGCAGGTCTCCCATATGGCTGATAGGAATACAATTACTTGAGTCATTAATATTTCTTCTAAGATCTACATTAGCAGATACTCTGATGTGAAATGCAGGCATGTTAAATTACACCTTAACCAGTAGCCAAATGCTCATCCCAAATAAGTTTATTTTCTTGTAAAGAATTTTGAAATTCTTCAAAGAGTTCATGAGAATGAATGTCATGAAAATAGGACCCATGGCTTAAAAAAACTGTATTTGTACTTATCTTCTATTACAGTTTCCTGTTAACTTTGTGTAGTTCATCATTTATATTTGAAAGGTAAAATGGCAGAAACAGGCAACCAAGAGAGCAATCATTGACTGGTTCACTCCCCAGATGCCGGCTCAAAGTCAGAAGCCATAAACTCAATTGGCACCATCTGTGTGAGTTGCGCGGTGCCAAGAACTTTACGCATTTTCTGATGCCTCTAGGGTGTGCACTTGCAGGAAGCTGGATTTGAGAACAGAGTTGAGATTTGAATTGTGGAATTCTTAATACTGGGATATAAGTTTCCCAACCACAGTTGTAAACTAATAGACTGAAATCTGCCCCTCAACAAACTTTTTGAAGTGGTGTGTGTGTGTGTGTGTGTGTGTGTGTGTGTGTGTGTGTGTGTAGAGCAAGAGATCAAATCCAAATCATACATATGTGAATCTGAATCTATATACATATATATGTATATGTGAATTTACTTAACAAGTAGATAATACAGCCCATTTTTTTTAACAAGCCAGAAAATGGAGACATCTTATCTGGGCAGTAAATCCATCTTTCTTACTTCCAAAAGATCATTTGTTCTTGGACGTTATATGATCACATCAATTTTAATAAGCCTAGAAACAAGGTTTCTATTTTCATCAGAGCTCTTCCTCCCAAAGAATGATCACATTTCAGAGTTGAGGTTTTTGATCAAAAGTCATTATTCCTGAACTCTTCAGATATCAACACTTCAATGTTGATTCAGGCTCTACAATCTTTTGGACCAGCTGGGCCCAGGAGCTGTTCGTGGACATGTTGGCTCTACAGAGGGAAGGATGTCTCTGGCAGTAAGAAGACTATAAAGTTCAATGTTAACACAGAGGTGGTTCTTACTTATTCTCATAAGCCTGAAAGCTCAGTATGTAGTCCAATAATTGTCCAACAATTTACTATTTGGTAGGGAAGGTTCATGTCAGAGGCACTGGGATCAATGTGTGATATACAAACTGGATTGAGTGGGTTAAGATTGTGGGTCACAAGCAGCATGTAGCTAAGCCATTGCCAGTCTTAAACACAGTTTATGAAGTTTGAGATAAGGGCCCAGGAGCCTTGTTAAAAACTAAATTAGGTTAGTTCAACAGTATCATAATGCTTTGAACTTGCTTTGTGAGTAATTTTTTTAAATTGATTTGTGTTTGAAAGAGTTAGCAAGTGAAAGAGGAGAGAGAGAGAGAGAGAAAGAGCAACAGAAAGAGAGAGATATCTTCCATCTGCTGGTTCATTCCCCAGATGGTCTTAATAGATGGAGTTGAGCCAATCAAAAACCAGGAATCAGGAGCTTCTTCCATCTCTCACATGTGGGTGAAAGGGCCCAAGGATGTGAGCCATCCTTTGCTGCCTTCTCAGGCCACAAGCAGGAAGCTGAATTGGAAATTGCAGCAGCCAGGACATGAACTGGTGCCCATATGGGATAGTGGTGATGCAGGCAAAGGCTTAGTCTATTACACTGTGGTGCCAGACCCTTGGCAGTAATCTTACCTATGTCTCTTAATTCTATTATTTCCACATTTCTTCCGTATCTTCAATTCTTTTTTCTTTTTTTCCCAAATTCATATTATATTTCCTCCAAGTTATTTTCAGTTCTGTTGCCCCAGAAGTTGTGTGTGTTTCCCTCTCTTTTTTTCAACAATCCATGAAAAGAATAGTTGTTCTTGAAAAGGCTTGCCTGCTTTGCTCTCTGTTTCTTTCTCTCCTTCTCTCCATCCTTCTATCCTTTTAACATTTGTTCTTTATATGATTCTATGCAATGTCCGATCAATTGCTCACTCGGATGCAGAGTCCCAAGGCTTTAGGCCTTGTCACTCTGGAGTAAGTTAATTAAATGCCAAAGCTTCAATACCAACACCTATCTGTGGATAAAGCCCAATGTCCTCTGGATTAAAGGAAATATTTCATTTTCCTTCATAATTCCTGTAAGAGTTCCATCAGCATCGCAAGTCAGTATGTTCACTAGTGAATTCTTGTTATACTTCCAAATCTACCTTAATGTGTATTTTTTGAGTCAGTTCAAAATATTTCTACCAATTCACTACAGAAACAAAAGTTTCTAGTTATATGGATGCCAACTTCTTGGTACTAAATCATAACTAGTGTTTTAAAATTTTAGCTCTGCAGACAGAAATTATTTTCTCCAATGTGACTTTTTCTACAGTTTTCAGTGAGTTACTTCAAGCTGAAATTCTCATCACCAATCTCCTCTCTTTCCTGAAATTTTTCTTGAGTGGAAGGCCAGGGTTGTCATTATCATAGAGATTTGATCAATTATTACTTTATTTCAAACATCTTTTTATTTTCATTTTTAATAGTCTTAACTTTCTCCTTCAGATCCAGATCCTTTGTGATTTTGTATATTCCATGCATATAGTCTTATTTATGTACCACATTCTCCTCCCTGAATCAATCTTATGTCCTAAATACCAGTTCCACATCTATCACCAAGTATGTACATGCTGATGATAATTCTATATTTTTCTTTGTAATTCTAGCACAGTTTCATGAAATCCCATATGCTTATTTTGGGTAATATACATACTTTTTTCTTCCTTTCAATGTTCATACTTTTTAAAAATATGTATGTATTTTTATTGGAAATGCAGATTTATAGAGGAGAGACAGAAATATTTTCTGTCCACTGGTTCACTCCCCAAACAGCCACAATGATCAGAGCTTAGCTGATCTGAAGCCATGAGCTAGGAGACTTTTCTGGATCTCCCACATGGGTGAAGAGTCCTAAGGTTTTAGGCCACCCTCTATTGCTTTCCTAGGACATGAGCTGGATGGAAAGTGGAACAGCTAGAACAGGAACCATCACCCATATGGGAATCTGGCACGGACAAGGTAAGGATTTACTCACTGGGCCATCATACCAGTCTCCACATTTTTTTTTAAAAAAAAAGAAATATTGACCTTTCTTGCTTAGGGCTGGCTTAGGTATGTATCTCTTATTCCAGACTTTACATTAATAAAATATGTAATTGTAAGTCTCCCTGCAACCATTATCATATGTCTGTTTTTTAAAAGACTTATTTATTTTTATTTGAAAGACAGATTCACAGAAAGAAGGAGAGACAGAGAAGATCTTTCATCCACTGATTCACTCCCCAAGTGGACTCAATAGCCAGAATTGAGCTGATTCAAACATAGGAGACAGGAGCTTCTTTCAGGTTTCTTGTCTGTGTGCAAGGGGCCAAAGACTTGAATGACCTCCATTGCTTTTCCAGGCCACAAGCAGGGAGCTGGATGGGAAATGGAGCAGTTGGGACATGAACTGTTTCTCATATGGGATCTCAACACAAATAAGTTAAGAATTTTAGCCATTGAACAATTGCTGGGCCTCATGGTGTCTTATATAAATATACATTCAATAGGGCCCAAAAGAATGATTCAGTTAGCTAATCCTCTACCTCCAAGCACCACAATTCCATATAGGGGCCAGTTTTTGTCCCAGTTGCTCTACTTCTCATCCAGTTCTATGCCTGTGATCTGGGAAAACAGTAGAGGATGGCTCAATAACTTGAGACTCCATAAACATGTGGAAGACCTTAAAGAGGCTTCCGGCTCCTGGCTTCAGATTGGCTAAACCAGCTCCAGCCTTTGCAGCCAATTACGGAGTGAATCAACAGATGGAAGTCCTTTTTTTCTGTCTCTCCTTCTGTAAAATTTGCCTTTCCAATAAAATCTTTCTGTAAATCTGCCTTTCCAATAAAAATAAGTAAACATTTTTAAAAGATGTGTTCAATAAATGTCTACTATATTCAGTTACAGCATTATTGTTATTTCTATTATTTGATTCCATTTTTTAAATCTCAGAAATATTATGCCCAAGAAAATCCCTAATGACTGTGCATTTTGTTTATAACCTTATTATCTTTATGAACTTTCTGTCTCAACTTATCTCACATGTATCATCACTTCTATCATATTGGTTGGATTCTGTGCAAAACCCTGACTCTTTTGCACATCTCTCAATTTGTGTCTTGGGTATCCATTCTCTCTCTCTGAAAGCAGAAGTTATTTCCTCCTGCTGCATGATACATTATTTACATTACTCAGCACTCAGACCTTATTCCTCTTTAAGTGTTGTATGTGTTGTACTGTTTATACCTTCTTATCTTTGTTTATTTTGTTTCCTCTAGTGCAATATTCAGCACTCAAATCTCATGAAGTCTAGGTGTATGAGAAACTTCCTAACTAATATCCTGTGAACTTTTGTTATGTTGATATTTTTTTCTGCTTGGCTCTGATAAATCCCATGTGAACATCCAATTGTTTTCTCAATGTTGTACATTGATTAGTTTTTCCCTGCTACTAGATTATAAGCCTGGGAGGCCAGGCACTACCATATACATAATTACGTGTTCCCATTAGGACTTTTGAGCACACAGCTGGTCTCATAATGCTTAATTAAGAATAATTAAGAATAGTTGAGTTCAGGATGTGGTTCCATCACTGAATAGCTCATAAGCTATTCTAGTAAACTGCACATGGAGAATGACTTTTTAAAAAACTTTTTATTATTTTATTTATTTTTATTTTTTTAAACTTTTTTTTTATAATTGTACATGGTTGATTAGGGTACAAAGAGTCAAGAGCTACAGGAAAGTGGGTAAGACCATTGTTTCCACACTAATATCTTCCTTTTCCCCCTGTATCTGGAGTCAGGGGAGAAACAAAGGGAGAAGCCCCACCCAGCCTAGAATCCCTGATGTGGGGCACGCTCCGAGGGTCCTGCTCAAGCAGTTTTGACAGTTCAGCAGTTCTGAATTGCTGCCACTCTCGCTGTTCCAAGCATGATGAAATTTATTCAGAATCCACTGGCTGACGTAGTCTCTTCACAGTTGGGATTCTGAGAGAATGACTTTTAGAAGGCTTGCCATGTTCTGTTTTGGAATGTCCAGAATATGTCTCAGGTGGACACACTGTAGAAACATATAAGTGCCTAGCAGAATTTTTATAACAAAATATTTTATTATGCTAGCCTCCTTTGCTGATCCTAACAAAGTTAATTATAACCAATTAATTATATTAGTTTCTTAAACCTATTTCAAGTGAGAGTACATTATACTGAGCAACCACCATTAAGTAATAGAGTCATATTCATTCTTCATCTGACTCCATTCTAGCCAAGCAAGCAAAAAGAACATTTTGCTTTAATGTTCTCATAGAAATGTACAGCTTTCACTTCTTAAAGCTGTTTATCTCATCAGTTATTTTGGTCTGTAAATGTCCACAACAGGTATGATGTTTATCGGATAATTTTAAGAGGAAGCAGAACCACATAAAATGAGAACATGTTATTTCAAATTGTCAGGAAAGAAACAACCTTGATTGTCCAAAGCTTATTAACTGGAGATATTAGAGAAGGAAAGGTGTTGGAAAGCTGTAGTTGATTCCTTTATGCAGTTTTTCACAACATTTTACCTCAAGGTTATTTAAAACATGGTTTTCTGGTCCTGAAAAACACTATTTCCAACCTAGACCTCTGAAGTGTGTCAATGTGAAACATACTATGACTAGTAAGGCTAGATTAGGCAGCAGAAATCAGAAAGGCAACTGTTACGTCAATTTATCTATACCTCTGCAGGCAATGCCCATGACAGAAGGAAGTCCCGTAAGTGATTCCTTACTTCACAAACTAGAAGAGAATATGAAAGGATCATTTTCAGAAAAAGTTAAAGACATCATATAGATATATCATAAACATATACAGAAGACTCCATTCAACTCCTTAATGAGGGAACTGGTCAGATGTTACAAAGAGTTCAATGGAAATCCATAAAGACACATTTGTGGATTTTGTGGATTGAGAAGAAGGAGTAAAATGGGCAGGACTGACTCCCATCAAGGGGGGGACTGACTCCCATCAAGGGAGAGACTAATCAGTTGAACCTCCAAGGGACAGAATTTCCTTATCCTAGTGAAAATGACTTTGTATTTCCTTCAATCACCTGCAATTTAGAGAGTTATAGCTACCCCAGTAGAAGAATCACATCACCCAAGAGATGTCATGTGAATAATGCAGCTTATCAATAGAAGCATTGAATTTTTCTTACAAGAGACTTCTAGAGTAATATATGAATTACAATGTGCTCTTTCTGAACTGGAAAGTGAAAATTTCTCTAAGAAGATTAAGAGAGGAAGAGACACTAGAAAAAAATCCCATGTAAATATTTGATGTATACCTCAATGTCCATATTCTAGCTTGAAATTCATTCCAAAGAGTGAATCTTGACTGTGAGATATAAGAGAAAGTCCTCAAAAGATGAGCATGACTTTCTATGCTCCACGCTTTACTACTTGATCCCTTTTTATACTAATGTGTTTCTTTTGGGGGAGTAATTGTTATCTTTCTCATCCTACTTTTTTTTTAAAAGATTTATTCTTCTTCTTTTTTTTTTTTTTTATTGGAAAGGCGGATATACAGAGAGGAGAGACAGAGAGGAAGATCTTCCGTCCGATGATTCACTCCCCAAGTGAACGCAAGGGCCAATACTATGCCAATCCGAAGCCAGGAGCTTCTTCCAGGTCTCCCACGTGGGTGCAGGGTCCCAAAGCTTTGGGCCGTCCTCGACTGCTTTCCCGGGCCACAAGCAGGAAGTTGGAAGGGAAGCGGGGCTCCTGGGATAGAACCGGCGCCCAAATGGGATCCCGGGCGTGTAAGGCGAGGACCTTAACCACTGTGCCACCGCGCCGGGCCCCTCATCCTACTTTTAAAAGAAGATATGTTGTCTTGGACATGACAATGGTTACAATTATTAGTTGCCCGTGGGTTGTTGAAGAGTGAGGAGGCGAGAAACTGGAACTACAAGCCGAGCATTCTTAACTGGGTAGTACAGACTGGGCTCTAGCTGCAGAATTAGAGCTTCTCCACCTAGACTAGCTGTTGCTGTGGAGAAACTCCACTGACATGATTTTTCAACATTTACTACAATATCAGAAAAAGGAGGAAGTTTTATGACATTGGAAAAAATGTGGAATTTATGAGTTTTTTGAGAACAATGTCTCTCTATGTAGTATATGAACTCAACATTAACACTTTAAAATCCTGGAACAAGGACTTCATAAATATCCACTTAATGGTCAGGGAAATATTTATGTTTGAGAGCACATTGATAAAAATAAGCAATGGATGCCCAGACTTTTCTACCTGTCATTATTGTATTGCTGATATACTGCTCACACAGGCCTAAAAGCTATCTACTCCTCTCATTTATCCCTTTCATCCCCTGAAACATAAGTTTAGGTTGAATTGTATTGCTTATCTTAGCTGGCAGAACGTCTACATCAAAAAACTGCAAACAACTTAAATGACTTTTCAAACATTTATTTCTTTAGTTCCTCACCATATTCTTTCAAAAATGGTGGTTGTTTCTTGCTGCTTTTCTCCTTGAGTTCTATTCCTCTCTCAAAAATGCACAATCTTTTTGCTCTGTTTCCTTCCTGTTAATCTCAAAGGTTGTGTTCTGCACCTATTATATCTGTCAGGACTGGAACAAACCCCATTTAAAAAAAAAAAAAACAAAGGATAGGGTAGGCATTTAGTCCAGCAGTGAAGATGCGGTTAAGATGCGTGCATTTCATGTTGAATGGTTGAATTGGATTCTGCTTTCTGGCTCCTTACTCCAGCCTCCTGCTGATGCAGTGCTCAGTAAGCCATGGGAATGGTCCAAGGCACTGAATTCCTGCCACCCACATGGGAGACGGGAAAGATGTTCCCAGCTGCTGCCTTCATTGTGTCCCAGTCTTGGCCCTTGCAGCGTTGTCCTTTCTCTTTTTATTTTTCTATTTGTATTCTGTTTTTATGTGATACATGAACTGATGGGTGTGGCGGGGGTGGGTCAAAAGAGAGACTATCTCAAAATGTGTAAGAATATGTGAAATGCCAACTTCAGTGTTTAAAAGGTTTTTTTTCTTTTCATTGTAAAGACAGTTTTTCTTTCCTTACCTATCCTTCCTTCCTTTTTTCCATTCTTCCTTTATTTATTTAATAATATACTTCCATAGGCTCTGGGATTTTCCTTGCCCCTTCTCCAGTCCCCTCCCTGCAATGATTTCCTCTATATTGTCACAATAGTACATTCTTTCAAAAACAGTCATAAGTTCATCATTCTGCTATTTAAGTGTTTCCTGACATTGTAGGTTGCAGAGAGTCCAGCATTATATTGTCAAGGTATATTTAGCAGTTTCATTGAGAGTTTATCTTTGATTTGGGAGTAGAGATGCATACTACATTGTCTCTTCACATCTCAAAATTGTAGTCTCTATTATACAGTTCCTCCGGATGACTGTATGTACATGCATGTTTACCTATATAGCTATTGATCTTGTACTTTGCATAAAGGTTGCCTTATATTGGAGAGTGCAATGATATTTGTCCTTTAGGTATTGACTTATTTCACTGAGCATAATGGTCTCCAGTGGGGACCCATGTGTAGCAAATGGTAGAATTTCATTCTTTTTAAAGGTTCAGTACTATTCCATAGAGTAGATGTGAAGACTTAGAAACAGCCCAGATGCCTGTTGAAAGGGGAGTAGATAAAGAAACTCTGATACATCTACTCTATGAAATAGTGCTGAGCCATTAAAATAAAGATTTTCTGGAATAAGTTCAGTTTTTTTCTTATATATGTTGATGGATATTTCATCATTATAAGGGTAAAAATGAGTATTCACATCATAGAGTGCCAGGCCTGCAAAGTCTAAACACTTGCTATTTGTTTTTTGTTACATTTTGTTTTGCAGAGAAAGTTTTCTAATCCTGGTTTAGAATCTTGTTTCTAATGCTTTATCATAAGTAACGGCTTTGGAAAATTCATTTAGCCTTCTTTTGTCTTTTATTCACTTGCAAAATGGTGAAAACCACCCTAGAAACCTTTATGTGTTGATCAGGACTAAAGAGTAAAAATTCAGTTTGGAATATAGCTAATACTCTATATGGCCATCAACTATTTTTATGATTTTCACTGTTGCTGCCACTTCTGTAACTGTGGTGATTTCCATGTATGGGTTATCTTTAGTTTGCTGGTTTCTGAGCTGACAGTTTCACATGGGATACTTAACCTCTCATTTTTAAAAATGAGAAAGTAAAAGCTTGGTGAGACTAAAAGACTTAGTAAAATCACTCAGTAATTAAATAGGCTCAAATTCATGTCTGATGTCAAACCCAAGTTCTTTCTATCAGCCTTTTAGCTGCTTTGTTTGGGTGGGTGGGGGATAATGTGATGGAATCCTTATTTCACCCCCAAATACCCAGAACTCTGATTTAATCTCATTCTTAATGTATCTTCTATTTGAATCTGCTTCTTTTAATGCAGTCTGTTCTGCAATTGGCTCCTGAATCAGCTGCAAGGAATTGTGTGTCTCCTTGCAGGTAGTCTGCAATAACTGTTTGGACTACCATGGAGAATCTTCTCCAATCACACCAAAATATCTCACACATTCTTCTAAGAACATTGCTTGAGGGTGATAAAGAATTGTAAGAAAAGGCCAATTTCAATGCTCATAGTACTTAAACTCAAGTGTTAGGATTGGATCATACCATGAAGACACAGGTTTGAGCCAGAGCACCTGTGTTTAGATTGTAACTTTTTCTCTTACTTTCGTGCTCTGAATCGTTAGATAAATCATTCAACTACATTTGGAGGCCATACATACATATGTCTATATAAGGGCCTTAAGCTAACCTAGTATACATTCAAGGGCAAAAAAAAATTACATCTAGAATGAATAGAATAATAGTCTAAAACTTGCTGACTGCAGGAAAGCTCATGAGCCTTTCCCACTTTCACACTCATCTTTTGCAAATGGGAAGTTCAAGTGCACTTGCTTATACCACCTTGTTCAAGTTCCTTTTGTCTCTGCTGCATGCAGCAGCCATATCTTTATTCTTTGCTCATCTCTCTAGCTGCATTTTGGCATGTCCGTTTGATCCTGTACATTCGTCCCCATCTAAGGTAACAGGCACAAATAGGGAAGAATTTTGCTGCATCCAAAATAGGGTGCAATGAAGCACAGGGTTCAGAGTAGAAGTTCCTCTTTCCCTGTCTTCTGAATGGTTCTATTTGTCAACATATTGAAAATGATAATGGAATGTCCACCATTGTGGACTCTTAACAATCATTGTAACCTCACTATTAGTGACTAGAAATCTATTTTTACAAATTGCTAATAAAGAATGTGATTGATCAGAGACAGACATAGGGTAATATACTGATTTTAAGGGAAGCCACATAAAGCAGAATGAACTTACAAAACTTTCATGCAGAATCTTGGCCAACTCTTCATAAAAACTAACACAAACAAATAAGCAAGCACAGAAATATATGGAGATGCTGTAGAGAACAGTGTTCAAATTTACTGCTTTGACAGTACTAGCTCTGGAGTTTAATCTCAGAGGATCAGAGTAGCAATGAGGATTAACTGATATACAAAGCATACCTCTCAACCAAGTAACTGCAAACTGCAGCATCTTGTAGTATTCCCCCTGAAGAGAGATAATTTCTAGGTCTCTTAAATATGTGCCAGCATAAAGCCTGGGGAGGTAGCCTAGAGGCTCATGTCCTAGCGTTGCATGCACCGGGATCGCACGTGGGTGCTGGCTCTAATCCCAGCAACCCTGCTTCCTGTTCAGCTTGCTACTTATGGTCTGGGAGGGTGGTAGAACACAGCCCATGGCTTTGGGACCCTGCACCCATGTGGGAAACCCAGCTGGGAGGGGTGCTCCGTGCGCCTGGCTTCGAATTGGCACAGTGCAGCCACTGCAGTTGCTTGGCAGGGGAGTGAATAAGTGAATGGAGGATCTTCCTTTTTGTCTCTCCTCCTCTCTGTGTAACTGACTTTCCAATAAAAATAAAATAAATCTTTAAAAAAATATACTATAGCATGTGTAAAAACAAAGTGTTAGTTCTTTGGAATTAATCATAAAACAAGTGACTGAAGAAATCTGCATTGTGAATACCAAAACTTAATATAATCAATATAGTCTTTTAGAAGTTAAATAATAGAAACAGCAATTCACTTATTAAGTGATATGTATATCTATGAATTAGTAGCATTTTTGTTATTATTGTCATATCACAGATAAGGAACTAGCTTGTAAGGGTTAACTGATTCCTCCAAAAGCAACAATTTGTGAGTAGCAGAGATGATATTTGAACCCAGAGATATTTTTCATACTATCTCTTTTGACCCCAAACACAGTCTCTTCATTCACAATCTATCTGAAGAGACTGTATGGCTATGTGCACTGTGGAGTCCAAGGACTACCAACAATGCAATGAAATCTGTGCCAGAGTAAAGTTTCATCCAGCCTTCAGTGTTTCTCCAGATATAGTTGTTTCTATTTTGGTTAAGCTCCTGCCTTGTCAAAATCTTCACTAATACATCCATCATGGCCCCAGGGTTTAAGTAGTTCTAAGCTTTCTTACCAGTGCCACAAAAGATCTCCATTGAGAAGCATAAAAAAAAAAAAAAAACATAAAATCATGGTAGAAACCACATTGCTGACTGTATACATTCTGTAGGGGTTTTTCTTTGCCACAATCCTGGCAGGCAAACATGATTCTTTTATTTCAATTCCGGGAACGGATGGCCAGCATCATCCTTTAGACTTGATGCTCTTCATACAGAACCTTTTCTCCTCTGCAAAGCTGTGTCCTCTTTGATCTGCAGTGTCCCTGCCACCTGGCTGGCTACAAAAAAGGAACAGATTCTAGAACATCACTTCCCAAGGTGAAGTATATCCATTTCAGTCTCTAAATGAGGAAACTGCTGGTGCAGAAAATCACTAAACAAAAAAGCATCCCCTTCAAATGCTCTCAGGAAGGGACAAATTCCCTGGCAGTGAAGTGAGGACATGAGTAACCATTAGAAAGGACACCAACACAAGGAAAGTCTGGAATTCCAAGGTTCTGTAGCAGTCTCCCAGATCTGTTAGGCACTGGGTGGTATGCCATGCCAGCTGGGAAATGCTGGTGGCAAGAGAGATTCCTGGCTTTATTGCAGAGTCTCAGAAGTGGTACCAAAAAACACCCTTGCTGCCAGGAACCAGAGTTTTTGAAGTTCAGTCATGAGAACTTACCCTTGACCAAGGTCACCTCAACTGTTTCACAACCACAACCCAGTCTAGCCTAGAATGGTCTTCCATGTATGCTTTTGTTTTTTACCAGTAAAGAGCTCCATTTTCCTGGAGGAATTTATGTTATAAAGGCAAGAATATTCTAACTTGATAAAGCATTTGTAAATTTAGAATGTTGCTTCTTACTGTTTTAAGAAACTACTAAATTCTGTAAGTTTGCTTCCTCTCTGACACATGGAATAACAGCAACTAATTCTTTGTATGTCATGTGAGACACATGAGATAGAGCATATGGAATCTCTTAGTAAAACTAATAACATTACCCATGATTCGCTGGCACAGTCTAGTTACTTCTCTCTTTTATAAATTTTCTTCACATTAAATTGGAGTTTAGAAAGGGAACAACTACCAAGAGTCTGTGGAAAAGCAGGAGGTCCAGACCTGTCTCCTTTTGTAATGCTTAATCTTTTAGAAGCATTTTGCCTGAAAAGGCAGTCACCTTTCTTAGCAGAGATGCTCACATGCAGAGGGGTTGTTTTAGGAGAACATGAGACAAGAATAGGATTCTTTAAAGGAAAGGGGTATACACTTTTACATCTGGTCCTGTGATCACAATTACTCGTTGGCTTGCCTCATCTGGTTTGTCAAGGAATTTCTGCGCCATCCTTCCTCTTATTGCTCTAGCTCCTTGCTGGCAGCACCATCACCCAAGAACAGGCAAATCTGACTACTGAGGCTGCTGTATGATTGACATTCTTAAAGATGAAGGCTTTGATTTCACTGCTGACAGTTAGGAAGTATGTGCTGTGTCAAAAAGCAAATGAGAATCTGCATCTGCTGAAACAAAACAAAACAAAGCACCTTGGACTCCTCAGAAAGGGAAAGTTTGGAATTGAGCTTAACCTCCACAGTTTCCTTTCCAAATCTACCTCCCTGATTTTCCTCTTCCTTTTAATTCTTTTTTAGAGATGTCCCCCTTTGCCTTTTCCTTTCCATTCTAGTCTCATTCTTGCTCCATCATAAAAGACACAACACACCATCAGCACATAACCTTCTAACTAGCTTACATTTAAAATGACTCCTGTGACTATAAAGTAAATTGAAAGTATGCTAGTGCAAAAATTAAGGGAAAAAAGGAGAGGGGATTGAGGGAGCAGTCAGGGAGGAAAGAATGGTAATCCTTGAGTTTTATCTATGGAGGTGGCATAGAGGTAAAGCTGCTATCTGCAATGCTAACATTCCCATGGGCACTTGTCCATGACTCAGCTGTTCTACCACTAACGTAGCTCCTTGCTAACAACCTGGGAAAGACAGAGGAAGATGGTCCAAATACATGAACCCCTGCCACCCATGTGGGAGGCCCAGATGAACCTCTTGGCTCTTGGCTTTGCTATGGTGTACCTCCAGCCATTGTGGCCATTTACAAGGTACTGTACTATATGCAAAATCTCTCTCTCTCGTCCCCTCCCCACCCCATAACTGATTTGAAAATAAATAATTTTTAAATGCACATATCATTTTTAAAAAATTTATTTATTTTTATTACACAGTCAGATTTACAGAGAGGAGGAGAGACAGAGAGGAAGATCTTCCATCCGATGATTCATTCCCCAAGTGAGTGCAATGGCCAGTGTTGTGCTGATCAGAAGCCGGGAGCCAGGAATTTCCTTCCGGGTCTTCCACACAGGTGCAGGGTCCCAAAGCATTAGGCCATCCTCGACTGCTTTTCCAGGCCACAAGCAGGGAGCTGGATGGGAAGTGGAGCTGCCAGGATTAGAACCGGCGCCCATATAGGATCCTGGCACTAGGCCACGCTGCCAGGTCTGAGATGCATACATCCCTTTAAAAAGAGAATTATGCTATCATGTACATGAAATATGTTTTTATATAAATATATAGTTTTTAGAAATAGAGTCCTAAAAGGAGTTAGAATATTTAAGCCTCAGCTCTGTCTATATGGTCCTGTACCACATAATGATATATTTGTCGATGGACAACCTCTATGATCATTATCCCATAAGATTAAAATGGATTGGAAAATTTTAGATTGCTTTGCGACATCATAGAGTATAAAATATAACTTGGCATTTTACATAATAATGGTAAATGTAAATGTTACTGGTTTATATATGTATGGTCTCCATTTTTTGTCATTTTCCAATGTATTTCTTTTACTTATTAAGTGGTTTGTTGTAAGGCCATGTTACACCAACAGTAGCCACATACATCTCATATTTACAAAATTTCTTGCTGGTATCATTTTCTCTGATACTTGAGTTTATCTTGTAATTGTGCAAATTCAATATGATGTTCACTCAATGATGAAGTTGTCTAGTGGCATACGTCCTAAAATGTTTCCTAGTCAGTGAGTGGTACAGACTGTAGTTATATGACCTTGAAAATATTTACTTTACCATTCTCTGATGTGAAATTGGCAGCACTGTAGGCCTCCCCTGCCCCCATCCTCATGCACACATACACTGCACTGGGGGGAAAACCTAGGAAATATCAAATTAAAAATTGGTTACTAAGAATGGAACTAAAAATCTTATGTCTTCCAAATGAATAGAAAATAGTTGATCAAATCTAATTAGCTTCCAGCTCAACAAAAGCAATGTAGCAACACAGGCAAGATCAGGGATGAATGATTTTGAAGATGAAAAGAAAATAGCTTGAATCAAGAAACTACTTTGCTATTATTTGCTTATTTTCAAATTGCTGATTTTGCAAACACTGAGCATAACTTATTCCAGGTATATCCTCCCTTATTTAAATTCATTGACATTTATACATAGTAAACTGGATCATCAAAAAATTTTGCCATAGATTTTCATAAAATATATATCATATTTTATAATTATATATAATATATATATATATAATAAAATATATAAAATAAGTTATAAAGGGCTTCAGAAACGATCAAGTCCAATCTTCTTCACAGATGAGTAAACTAAAGATTAAAGATAAAAATTCACTTGCAAAAGCTCACATGGGCCATGGCAGAAACTGTGGTATTCTATCCATCGTTTTCACACTAAGGCTGCTAGGTATGCCTCGTACATATAAGTCAGATACTTTGGTGGAAATCAGTGCTATATCTGTCCCCATTCCCCCAGCAAAGAATGAACAGAACATGGCCTGTCAGTAGAAAATTGCTGAAACTTAGCTTTCTTAAATTTCTGTGAAATCCTATAACATAAAGAATTCCCCACCTGTCCCAGGAGACCTGTAATATAATCAAAGGATAGGTAAGTGGCTAATTAATTGAAGCAACACTGAGAGAAAGAAGCTTGGGAGAGTGTGACCCCAAATGTCCCTATGAATCTCATGCAGAAAACAGTCTTCCAGGAAGGGCCAGCTGAGTTCCAGTGGTGACCTAAGAGCTTGCATAAAATTCACAGCTTGCAGTCTCCAGTTGAGCCTTTGAATTTTAAATTCTGTGTTGTGACAATGACATAAAGCAAGTTTGTTTGTTTCCTTTTTCTTAAAAGCCTAATAAAGTTGTTGTGCAGAATTCATTAGTAAGTCTTTGATCTGTGCTCTGATACCCTAAGAGTACAAATTCCGACTCCAGCTGGTAAACTGACCTTATGGCAAGTCACAGAGCTGGTAATGCTGGTGAAATAGCAATAGCTGTGATGCTTGCATGAACACAAATATACACACTTGGATACTGTATAATGTGTCTCTGTGTGTAGACCTTCGAAAGCCCCTTCCGTTCTCTTTAATAAGACACATTTACACTCTGAAGAGCTGCAGAAGTCTGAACTACTACTGTAACCCTGTTAACAGCCAACTCTGTGACAAGGGCCTACTCAGCTGAGAGGAAAGTCAATAAAAGTAAAGTGTAAGTGTACTGTTAATGACAGGTTCTTGCAGGCACTTTCCCCCAAATTATACCATTCCTATTCAAATACCATCTCAAGAGTCTCAGACAGTGTCAAGTGCAATCATTGTTATTGCAGTTGCCAAGGTAATCAATTGAAATCATAATGAAGGGAACAGAAGGAAATCAATAGAGTCTGAAATTACAAATAAAGAGAAGCTATCGTTTAAGAGCATTTGGCTGAAATCTTCCATATTAATGGAGTCAGAAATGGCTGTGTCATTCAGAAGCAGTGTGGTGCATAATTCAGCCGAGTGCATTAGAACACCTAAAAACGATTGCAACAATTAGGACTGCCTACCAAGACTCTGTCTACCTTAGAAGGCACATCGCTGAGTTGTTTATTACAGTTCCAATGTGTTTTCATATCTTAAAAATTTCAATCATCTCCCAAAATACCCTCAGGCAGGAGGCAGGATCGGTTTGCTTGGAGACATCAACACAAGGTTTTTACTCCTGTTTGATTCTGCGACTCAGAGGTAATAGATGACAATTCTGGATTTTACTTCAAAAATTTCTTCTTTTCCAAATTTCTATTTGGTTATATTGATACAGATAGAAAGGAAAGCAAAAGATAGGTGTGAAAATAGATTCTGGATTATTGCACAACCTTTAATCACACAAACTAAAACATTTCACTGGGCTGTTTTAGACTAACATGTATTTTTTGGATTCACTATGATTTGTAAATATGAAATAAATATTCCAGAATCACATAATACTCATAATTGACAAATCTCCCCAAGGAAGGGACAAAAGTCAAATGACAACGAAGCTATCTTGTTTTTCTAATTTTAAAAAAAATGTCTATTAAAGGAATTAGAGATTATGAAAAATTATGCATTGTTATATTGACTTTTCAGATCAGAAAATGACAGGTTTATATATTTCAACAGAAATCTGTTTATTATATCACTCAATGTTCTATGACAGTTTCCCATATTACACTGCACAGATTTGCAGGCCTTGACTGAGAGGCTGTCGTTTGAGAAATTCTGAACTTCTAATCTCAATCTACAAAAGGCAAGAATGAATAGAATCCTTCCATGTGTTTGGCATTGAAATTATGAGAACAAGGGAAATACTTATGTACATGCGTGTATATGTATATGTTTGTAATTTCATATGTTTGACTACACACATTTGATCAAACAGGCAAATATAAAATAGAAAATATAGGAATATGAGAATAATGAACATAGTAGGAGTTCTGCTTAACAGTCTTCTCAGTGAATCTCCTCACGAGAATGGGATGAGATGAAAATGAAAGAGGTATTTTTCCCTTAGCGGTCTTGGTTCTCATATGCCTCCCAGTGTGAAAACACTGTCATGCTAACATTTAACCATATGAATCTGGGGGTGAAGTTGTGGAGCAGCATATTAAGCGGCTGCTTGTGTAGCTATAATCCCATAGCAGAGTGCTGTTCAAGTATCAGATGCTCTTGCTTCCAATCCAGCTTTACACTGATGTGCTTAGGAGAACAACAGAAGACTGCCACACACTTGGAGCCTTGTCACTCAAATGGGTGGAGTTCCAGGCTTGTTACTTTAAGCTGGGTCCAGCCTTGGCTATTGCAGGCCTGTGAGGCATATTGGGAATATAATTCAATACGTGGAAAATCTTTCTCTCTCTGTATCTTTGTCATTCTACCTTTTAAGTTAAAAAAAATCTTTAAAAATATTTTTACCAACTTTTTAATTTTAAATATTTTTGGAAGGAAGAATAGAAGGGAAAGAGAGAGAGAATCTTCATCCACTGGTTCCATAAATGCTCACAATAACCAGAGTAGGACCGGACTAGAGGGAGCAGACAGAAATTCCACCCATGCCACCTACGTGGACGGCAGGAACCCAATACTTGTAACACTCTCAGGCACAATAACAGGAAGCTGGATCAGAAATTTGGGCTAGCTGGGACTAGAACCAGGCCTTTTTGTAGGTGGGTAACCTAAGCAGTGACTTAATCCACTGTGTCAACAATGCCTGTCATTGTTTACCCACTTTTAAAGAAATAATTTATTTTCTTTGTAAAAAGTTTATGTTTTAATTTACTTGAAAGAGAGAGAGAGCGCGAGGGAGAGAGGCAGAAGACAGGGAGGGAGGAAGAGAGAGTGCGCATGTGAAAGAGATGGATAAAGAGAAGGAGATCTTCCCTTTTCTGGTTGACTCAGATGGTTGCTACAGCTGGAAACGGGCCAGTCTGAACTCAGGCTTCACAAACTCCATCTGGGTCTTTCATGATGTGGCCGGAATCCACGTACTTCCTTCCTCCTTGTACATTAGCAAGAAGCTGAAATAGAGCTGGAATTCAAACACAGACACTCTAATGTGAGATTTAACTAACCTAACTAGTGACTGTTTCAAAGATTCTTTTTAAAAATTATTGGAAAGGCAGATTTGCATAGTGAAGGAGAGACAGAGAGAAAGATCTTTGATCCACTGGTTCACTCCCCAAGTGGGGAGTGCTGAGTTGACAGGATCCAAAGCCAGGAGCCTCTTCCGGGTCTCCCACGCGGGTGCAGAGACTCAAGGCCATGGGCCATCCTCGACTGCTTTCCCAGGCCACAAGCAGGGAGCTGGAAGGGAAGTGGAGCAGCTGGGACATAAATCAGTGCCCATATGGGATCCCTGCATGTGCAAGGTAAGGATTTAGCTACTAAGATTTGTGCTGGAACCCCTTCATAGTGAGACAACTCACTCCATAATGCTCTCTCCTATTTGTTTTTTTCTTTTTTTCTTTGCTTTAAAAGATTTATCTATTTATGGAAATACTGACTTATGGAGATAAAGAGAAACAGAGAGAAAACTATTCCATCTGCTGCTTCACTCCCCAAATGGCTGCAGCAGCTGTAATTGTGCCGATCAGAAGGATCTGAAGCCGGGAGCCTTCTCCGGGTTTCCCGTGTGGGTGCGGGTTCCAAGGCTTTGGGCCGTCCTCAACTGCTTTCCCAGGCCACAAGCAGGGAGCTGGATGGGAAGTGAAGCAAGTGGGACACAAAGGGTCCCCAAATGGAATGCCAGCACTTGGAGATGGCGAATTAGCCAGTTGAGCAAGCTTCTGGCCCATCCTGTTTACTTTCAATGTAGTTTCTATATATATAGTCTTTGATTTGACAATAATAACAAAACTCTTCAATTAAAACATTTAAAAAGCTTACCTCATTATCTGGTATTAAAAGAAATCCTATTCTTCTCTACTGTGACGTCTTTCTGTAATACTCACCATGCAATACTGACTTCTTCTAGCATCCAAATTGCACCTGAGATACAATTTTTTCATACACGAATTTCCTGTCAGATTGTAGTTTTATTCACGTTCATAGCAATGGAAAGATATTTTCCAGAGCCTACACATCACTAGTATGGGCTTCTCTTGGGAACTTGTTAGAAATATAAAATCTTAGGATCATCCTAGTTTTTCTACAACAGAATCTGAACTTTTTTTTTCAAAATATCCAGCAGGTATATATTGATACTGACAGTTGAGATGCATCATGTTAAGACAAGGCATTGGCACAGTGTTAGAGGCCTCATAAGAGGTAAAGACAGATTATATTGACATTTTGGAGTTGCTGAAAACTTGGGAGTTCCTTGAAGCTATCTATGGTGAGGAAGCTCTGAAAATTTCCCTTATTTTAGCATAGGTGGCGGAGGTAGTGATGGACAGGGAGAAATAAAATTGAAAAGGTGGAGTTGAATGGAAGGAGCTGGACTCAGGCCTGAGAAGCCCAAGACATCTGTGTAAGACCTAAACCTATCACAGAGTGAAATCTAATGCTGATACAATATGGTCAGTTTTTTTGACATTTTTATCAAATCAATAAAAATGCACTCATATTAATATTATATGTCTGAAAAGCAATGGGTGCCCAATCTTTACAAAAAAACAGATTTTCAGAGTATAAACAGGTATTTGATATTCACATGTTTTACAGAAAGAATATGTGTTAATCAGAACCTGGTACCCATCATATGTCCCTTAACTTTCCTATGTCAGTGGGTTTTCTATTCTGTTTTCAAGAACATACATATTGTTGGCCTTAACATTACTCACCACCACCAATTTTAAAGTCTAGGATAATCAAATTTCTCCCAAATAATACATATACTATATGGAGGATCTTGTCTGCATATCCTTCTTTGAGTCTTTTGCATCTTCATTTGTTACCTAGGTATTGTACCATGCGAATCTAGGCAAGAAACTCAGTTCCTCCATCAGTTCTCACAAAAATAATTTGCTAGGCATAGCTGAATGTTTGAAGGCTCAATAGATAGGAATCTCACATATTACATTGGTTTCCTCTTCCCATGAATCCCCTTCTATCACCCCTCTCCTCATTACTCCCCTTTCCAGAGTCTTAAGAACTGTGTACTTTCTTTTGTCTTTATCACAGAAGGCAGATTCCTCCCCCACAGGGACTCACTCTACATCCAAGCACTTACTTTAGCAGTTCTCTAAACTAAGAATTATCCTTTCCTTTAAGGCATTATTATGCCAGCTATGAAGAGAGAAATTGTTTATTTTGTGAAACAATGTACATAGTTTGGGACAATAAATGTATATACACAGACACTAACAACTGCTATAACTACCTAATGGGGATGATGGGAAATATTTACTTCCTCACTTTTTGTATTATGTATGTATGTGTGTGTGTGTATATATATATATATATATATATATATTACACACACACATATATATATACATACATTTGTATATGAACAAATAAAAGCATGTAGCTTCCTAAATGGTTATTCAAAGGAAATATGTCCAGTGGATAATTTCATTTGGGGCAGCAATTTCTGTTGAACAGTGAACAAAAGATAGAACGTAAGGGTTTACAGATCAAATAGGTGTTTCAGTATTTGCTAGCATTTGAAAATATATTGCACTACAGACCTAATCTTTTCCAAACTTTATTTCTTGAAAGACTGGTGCACCATGGAACACATCTAGAGAAATTCTGCTTTAAAGAATAATGGAGCAGAGACCTGAGTGTGTTTGTGGACATATGGTAGGAGAAACAGGAGAGGAAGAGATCGAAGCTGTGAGAGATAAGAATAGTTTCTCTGACCAGTTTCCAGAGAAAGAGGGCATAAAGTTATGAAATGTAAGATCTTCCAACTCAGAACTATGGTTTCTAATCCAGCAACTTCAGAATTATTTGCTGAAATTTCATTTTAACAAAGTACCAGGAGATAATGTTTATACATTAAACTTCAAGAAAGATTGCTCTAAGGAGTGATATCAGAGATTTCAAAGTACAGGAGGATATCTGACAGAGTTGCTCTAGGGAATGTGACAGGGGGTCGGTAAGGGTTCATCTACTACCAATTCCAAACAGTATTTTAATTTGATTGTTAGATAAGTTTCAGCAGTAAAGCTCAGATCCCAGATGTAGAGTAGCAAAACTGTAGATTGTAGTTTTAGCATTGGAGAATGCCAGAGGAGCATGATTAAAGAGCAAAGATGAAGGCATGCTAAACCAATCGAAAGCATAGAATCAGATTAACTGAATTCATTCAAGGATCCACTAAAGTCGGAATGAAACAGCTACATAGGAGGAAACCCTTCAATGGATGTGTGCCTGAGCAAAGTGACAGAGAAGTATATGGGTTGGGAGGCATGAAGTTCTGGGGTGTAGAACAGGAAAGAAAATTGGGGCCTGCCGAGGACATTTGGCACCAGAGTAGAGGAATGTGGACTGAACAAATTGGACAACTACCCCAGCTAAACCATGACAGCAAAAATCTGTTCGAATGGAGACTCTAAGTCAAATTATGTCAGCCAATGGATATTAGAAAGGATATTCCTCATCCTTGGAACAGCAAGATCGAGAGTATTTCAGAACTATCAAAACTACCTGAGCAGAACCCTTGGAGTATGTACCCATTAGGACCCTGGGTTGATATTGGGTGGCTATTCCCCATCATGGGTATTGTGGCGGTTGGGAGGCTGGGCATGGCTCCTCCCCATATCTACTCCCTTCCTTCAGAAACAGGAAAAAGAAATAGAAAATTGAGAAACAATGATTACACCCACTTTTCTCTAACCCTCAATCCTTCTCACATTGATCAACTATGTAAACATCATCAAAAATTAAATTTAAATAATAATGATAATAACAAAGAACCAGAAGGTAAGTAAAACTCTGATGATTCTATCCAACTTTAGGTAGCTGAAATGGATGAAAATACAAATCTCATGAATTGAAAGTTGCAAAATTCAGGAACTTATGAGTTCTAGCTGTAATTTGCTCAACAACCACTTTTTGAGTTAATCAAGTGTAAAGGTAGAAAAATTGTGTTAAAATTGGAGTCCAGGGCCCGGCGCGGTGGCGCAAGTGGTTAAAGGTCCTCACCTTGCCGCCCGGGATCCCATATGGGCGCCGGTTCTAATCCCGGCAGCCCCGCTTCCCTTCCAGCTCCCTGCCTGTGGCCTGGGAAAGCAGCAGAGGACGGCCCAAAGCTTTGGGAACCTGCACCCGCGTGGGAGACCCGGAAGAGGCTCCTGGCTTCGGATCGGCATAGTATCGGCCCGTTGCGCTCACTTGGGGAGTGAATCATCGGACGGAAGATCTTCCTCTCTGTCTCTCCTCTCTGTATATCCGCCTTTCCAATGGAAAAATAATAAAAATAAATCTTAAAAAAAAAAAAAATTGGAGTCCAAAGAAAATCCCATGTAGAAGTACAATCAGAAAAAAAAATGATTTTGCTTTGCTGTTTATGGCTATCAGGTGAATGGGCTTAAGTAAAGAAGAAGAAGAGGGCAATAACAGGTGCAAGAGAAAAAGGGATGGACAAAGTCCAAAAGGAACTTTTCCTACCATCATTAGCATTGTTGTGCAGAGTGCTGAATCTCCCCTGCAGTTCGAAATCTGCCAGTGTCACTCAAAATAAAGAACTGCTGATTTGATTTTAGATTTTGTTTGGGGCTCTAACTAGCTTAGAGTAGTTATGTGGGTTATGCTACATTGATTTCAGGAGTCAATATGTAACATGGACTTACGTAGGTCAAAGCAGGTGTATTTTTAGGAAAAGTGACACAGGACATGAAAAGGATAGCTCCAGCACAAAGAGGAATTTGATCACAGCAGAGGGAAAAAAAAGTCAATGGAATATGTATGACTATATCAAGATATTACTGCTGCTGCTGTTACTACTACTGAAACTATTAAAACTACTATTAAAACTATTTATTTATTGGCTTTAAGGGCAGAGTTAGAGAGAGAAAAACACACATATACACACACACAGAGGGAGAGAGATTTTCTTTAGTCTGCTAATTCACTCCCCAGATGGCTGCAATAGCCTCGACTGGGCTCAACTGTGGGCAAGATCTTTTCTCCAATTCTCCCCCATGAGAACTGGAGGGACCCAAGAACTCTGCTGCTTTTCTAAGTACATTGAGGCTGGATCATATGTGGAGCAGCAAGAACATGATCCAGCACCCATCTGAAATGTCAGAAGTGCAGGTGGTAGTTCCAACTCTATACCAAAATGCAGGCTGCTTAGAACACTTAAGAGTTGCTGTTCTTCCATAAGCACCTTTCATTTGTGTTGCCAGAATTAGTCTATAAGATCAGTAACATTAACATTACATAACATCCCATTAACAATGCATATGTAAGCATGCAGGTAGTAGAGGAATATCCAAGATTTGGATTTATATAGCTAATTCTAAAGCCCAGACTCTTAACCACTTCACTTTCTGTGTGACCTATCTGCACATAGTAGTCATGTTCATCATAAACATCATTGTAATCACCATCATCATCCATAGCTTTTATGTCTTACTTACAATGTGCCACCTTCAAGTGATGAGAAGGTTCCTAGAAATTAAGTCAATGCATACCATTTTAATATCTAGTTCCTTGGTTCCTACTCTGTTCAGTTACTAAAAGTGTGCTCTGTATGAGGCAACCACAATACCAATTGAGAACTAGTTACTAATTCGGAGTCTGGATTTTAATAAGTCTCCCACCTGAGTCTCCATTAATGTTTGAGAAATTCTGACCCACATGACTCTATGTATCGATGTATTCCTGGATAGGGATAATTCTTGGAGAAATTGATGAGTTTTTGTCAGAGATTTTCTAGTCTTTCAGACCTCAACTCTGCTTTCCCCTCCTGGGAACTTATGTCAGTTTGGAAACTTCTGGCAGCTAATATCAAAAAACCTTACATGTAATGGGAATCCACCATGAGGCAATGAGTTACCTCAAACAAGAATTCAACTCAGAGTTGAAGGCTTATTGGTTCAACCGTGACATTCATGTGTCAAAAAACAATAGTATTTCACAAGCCTTGACCTCAGGCTGATTCCCCTTTGCTGTAGTTCTGGGTTTCACCTTTCTTCATGGAGCTGTGCAGAAGAGTAAGCAGACGCTCCCTCGTGTTGGAGTACAAACTGAAGGAGAGACATCTGTTAGAATGCTTACAGAAGAGGCTCCCTCATGTCTTTCTCACTAAAACTGGCCTACTTGTCATGTCCTAAATAAATTACAACACAGAGGAAAAGGATTTCTTAGATGACTCTGTATCAGTTTTGGAGGGTAGGCTGGATACTGGGGAATCCAGACACTAGTGCTCACAGCAGCTGCTGGGAGATTTCTGCACAGATCTCCCTGCCCCACTCCCCTCCCCGGTGTCATGACTGTATGCCCTACTTCCCCTGCTGCCAAGAAACTCTTATAAAGTAATTTATATGTTGCTAATGATCAGTCAGATTCTGCCAGCTGCTTTGGTTTGAACAGATTTGGCTCCAGAACTCAAGCAAGACCTTAAAGCCCAAAGTATAAATCAGTGCTTCTAGGAGGGCAGATGCTTAATCCAACAATGGTAATTTGGAGAAGAGGCTGCTGAGAAGTCCCGAGTCACTGGGGGCATGCCGGTCTTTTGCCTACTAACTCATCATGTGCACATGTGCCACCAGACTCCTCGGTTGCCTGATCTTAAACTGTGATCCTTCAAAACAGTTTTTTTTTTTTTATCTTTATGAAGTTTGCTTCATTTAGGCATTTGGTTGTTACAACAACAGCAAAATGACTAACAAACACACCAGCACCCACCAGCTGAAGGAATACTCCTATTCCACTTGACTAGCCTCAGTTGTTTAGACATACTAACCTGTAAAAGGAAAAGCTGAGTTCATGAGACAATCATAGGTAGGTGGGGACAAATCAAACAGATTAATGAGGAAGACTTTTATTGTTTTCATAAAGGCTGGAGTTCTAAAATGCTACACCAGGGGCTAGGAATATGTCTGCAGATTATAGAGAGTGCTGGTACCATGCGGCTGTGTATCTGGCAGCTCTACTAAGCTTCAGTTCGCTCATTTGAAAAGTGACTCATGAGGATTGAAAATGCAAGTCAGGGGAGCCAATGTGGACTGGTATTATTATTAACGCCCTGGATCTCCTCTTCAGTTCCACAACGAGGAGTGCCTTGCTCTAGATGTTGAGTATATTATTGTTGAAGTAGTGATTGACTGTGCTGTCATCTTCCCAGGGACAGGCATTAGAATTCTACTTAACACAGAATATTTTATAATGACTGCCACGTTTGGGTTCTAAGAGTCTAGGGGTTTCTTCAATAACTCTACATTCACCCTAAGCATCCATGAAAATTTATCTCTGCTCTGATTATTGCTGGAAAAAAACTGGATTGATTCTATATTTGAATATGATAAAATGCATAAAAACTCACAAAATTAAAGCTGTTTCTTCTTTAAAAAATGAAATACAATTACTGTTTTGCTTTTAGAGACTATTATTCAGGTCTAGTGTGATGGCCCTATGTGTGAACCAGAAGATGAAATCTTTCTCTGTCTCTCCCTCTCTCTATAAACCTGCCTGTCCTATTAAAAAATGAATCACTTTTTTAAAAAACCTACTACTTATTATGAAAACAAAGCCAGGAGAAGTATAAAGACACAATTTAAAAATCCCATAAACCTGTCATTCAACTATAAGCACTAATAAAATCCTAGTACTTTCAAACTTGTTGACTTTGAATATGCATTAAACTAAGAATCTACTGTACTCAAATACATTTAACACACAGTTAAAACAATCATACTACATCTCAATGAGTGTATAAACTATACACAAATATCAAAAAAATAAATATAATTCTACATTGTCATATTCTTATGGTAACTTGCTGGTCCTTTAGGAAGATTTAGGATGATTAATTCGGGCAGATTTCAGCAAATGGAATAGCACCGTTTTTTAACACGCTGTCTCCGCCATCCTTCTCCAGCTAGGCAGTATATATAGCCATTTAGACAAGTTCATTTTGGAAAAGCATGAGCTTCAGAGATCCTGGTTCTTTCCCCCTGCGTGACAGTATATATTGCTGCGAAGGTGTTTGTGTGATAGAGCGATGAGAGGCATCTGGCCAGACAACATCTGTGTAAGGACGATTATGCAGGGCCCATTATTTGAAGTGCTTTGCGGGATCTGAAGAGCAGTGGAGAAACAGACATGCAGCCGGCCATCAGACCATCCAGCAAAGCATGCTCAATTAGAACACTACAGAACTAAGTCATCTCAGATAAGAAAACAAACAAACAAACACACAAAACAAAACAAAAAACCCAAAAAACACTTTTCCCCACTTTTGGCATTTCTCCCTAATCACAAAAAGCATAGCAGACAGTCTTTGACATTCTTTCTTAAGAAAAAAAAAATTCCACATCAACAATATTTAACTATAAAACAGGAAGTTGAACACAGAAATTTATTATCCTATTCTTTTTGCCCCTGAACTTGGGTTGTGAATTAAGAAATGCAGAGGTTATGACATCGAATTTGCCTTTATCATGCAATGGTTCTGGCATTGCAAATAATTTCCAGATCAGAAGAGATTTGTCTTTGGTCTTCAAGGGTCGGCAGGAAGTCATACAAGCACCAGTTGAGCCAACAGACCAATCGGCTCTAATCCACTGCTTTCCAGACACCCAACATGCAAGTTTTCACACATTGAACCCTCTTCTACTTTTGCCTACACTATCCACAATGTATGATTTTTCCTTCTTATTCCCTACCAGGACTCAGCCAACAACCTATTTTTTTTTTCTTCTCCTACATACCAACATTGTAATTTAATAAGAAACCCATGAGTTTGTTCAAAACATTCTGTTTAACTTCTACAATAATTTAATCAAAATCATTTATTCTGGGACTATGAATCAACTCATCTAGATGAGGTATGAGGTAGGCTTAGGTCTATACATTGCTCTCATCTTTGCCCCAGCAGATGCCTACATTTGCACAGTGGGGGCTCACCAGGGTACGAGTCATCCATGGCTTTCATGGTCTTAGCTATGAACTGCCATACCATCCTAATTCTTCATTCCATAACCCAGGGAAGTCATTGGCCAAACTTGACATTGAAGCTCCAAGCAGCAGACTTTCAAGGTCTCATGACAAAGGCATGCCTGTATAATCCTAATATTGGGAGGCCATTAAAAGTAGATAAATAGTGATCTAATTCATTATATACCCTGAGGCTGCAAACAAATTGTTTTTTTCTTGTCATTTTTTAAAAAAGAAGTGGAACAGGCTTTAAGCCAAATTCTAACAAGATTTTAATTCTGAAGTTTCAACAGCAGTATACTCAAAATGAGAACATTCCAGAATTCCTTTGATGAGCTACATGGACATCTGCTTATCTATTTGCAAAAATAGAATCAAAACAGTAGAGTCCACAGACACATGAAAAAAACAGAAACATTCCATCAGGAATCTAAAAAAACTCTCGGGATAAATATTGAGTTTGGAAGTATGAATGGAGAGTTAGCTTTAAATCTCAGGCGTGCTAACTGTATAGCAATATATACAGATCTTAGCCACATCACATGTTAAAGGAGAAGTTAACGATAACTTCCTTTAATTGTCAGAAAAGAGGACATTGGAAAAATGATATATAAATGCTGTTGTCTCCAACCAGGTATTTGGCACACAGCAGGCCTGTCTAATACTTTCACTTCATCCATAGGACATTTTTTATGAAAGAATTGCTGTGTTTATGTGGCAAGCTAAATTTGTCATAGAACCGACCTGGAAGCATGCAGAAGGCTTTGATCCACTCCATTTGTCTGCGTTCTGTTGGTTTTAACATCCTCTTGGAGTGGACTTCAACGCCCTACTGTCACTGACATAAATGTGCTTGCTGGTAGATGGCCTTGGGTACACATCAGGTCTTGGGGACTAGAGAGAACGGAATGCAAATGCAATGACACTATTTTATTCCTAGAGACGAAGCTGTGAGTCATTCTCTGTACCATTTTTTCTATTTCACATCACAACCTGCCATCACTAAAACAGTTGCCTCCTCAAAAGCCACTCTCATTTCCACTTACCCAAATCCTCATAAATTATTCCACATTAAGTATTTCTTCTGGATGTAAAATTCATTGTGACTCCTATGGGTTGAACAATAGTTTCCAAGTGAAATCATTTGGTATAATGTTGGACATGAATTAGAATATCAATAAAATTGTGTAAAACATATAAGGGAAAGCTGGGGAGGGAAAAAAAGGAGGGTACAAGGGGAAATCCCTGAGCCTGTGGAACTGTCTCTTGAACAACAAAGTTGAAAAGTTAAAAAATGAAATTGTCTAGAATCATGAAGGTACATATACATATAAGTATAATAACTTTTAGCGTAGGAATCCAAACTGAGAATCTTTGTTTAGAATCATGCTTTTTAAATTGAGTTATCAGACGCAGCACAGGTTACCTACTTTCCCAATATCACACTGTTACAGAGTGGGGGACTCAAGACTTACATACAAATGCTCTCATTCTGAATCCATTAAGCCAGGAGACAAAGTTTGATAGGTCACAAATTCTACAATGGCATAGAATGGTTAATACTCTACTAGGATCTGTTTTAGGAAGAATCAGCCTTTTTAAAAAAGCAACACATTTTTTAAAAACTTATCAGCACAGCTCATTGAACAGCTAGGGGAGTGTGATACCAATAGGGAAAGGCAAGCTTGACAGTTTGCTGAATTTGATAAAAATTGTTTCTGATAATTTTGCAGGTTTGGGGTTCTGGGAGATAGAAGCTATGATTTGCTGAGCAAGTTTCTATCATGGTTTTAAAATACATGTACTTTGAGGGAAATTTGATTCTGATATAAGTGTGCAAGTATGTTGTGCAATGCATAGAAGCTGAAAAATCATGTAAAATAATTGCATGAGATGAATAATGGGGTGCAAGTCTGTGTGTTTGTGCATGAGTGTGTGTATACTTAAATACTTCTTCAGGACATCAGTGAATCTTAGATAAAACGAAAGTCCTGAGAATTTTATCCAAGGCCTCATTTGATAGAATACTTAGACCCAGAAAAGCTATCAAAATGTCCCAGATGCAGATAATGATAGATTACAGCCCCGAGTTTCTGAATTCCAATTAGATACTTTTTCTGCAGTGCTATAGAGTAACAAACAAAACAAAACAATAAATGAAAGTATTGGATGAATAAATAAAAGAAGAAAAATGCTTATGGTAAGTTATTTTTTTTTACAAAAATACTCTGTGGTACATACCCATGCTCAATATCAAAATGTATTGAATTATTTAAAAATATAATGCACATGCATGTATACAAAAATGCACCTGCCCGTACTTACTTTGGTTTCCATAGTAGCTATTTGCTTCAAATGTTTATGTCTTCTGCTGCATGTACTTATTTTTTTTAAATCCTCACAGTTCCCAATGTATTTATGCTATTGCTATATGCATACTGGGTCCTTGATAAATATTTGTGGTTGCTGATGAAACTGCCCCTGCTGATAAACTATTGTTGGAAAAGCCTGAGGTCTAGATTAGAGAGAAGCTTTTCTCTTTTAAATTATCAACTGACTCTTGCATGACATTTAATAAAACCTTTCCATTACCAGTTGCATAACAGCAATTAAAACCCTCATCAAATCTATCTTAACTGCTTAGAGTCTTTCACTGGGGAGCATTTTCCTTGGCAAACATCTGCAATAAAGGGCTATTTAATCTTCATAACTGAAACAGTCAGTTATGCTAATTTGTCTCTTTTATTGTCAGTTTACATTGGAGTCGCACACAGCCCTAGTCCTCTGGAGCAGTACAGAAAAGAGCACAGCTCCTACAGCAAAAACACCTACCAGTTAGGTCCTTATCACGGACAGAAGTCACATCGGGTCTAAGTGGTGCTCAGTAGTAAGTTTCTCATGAGAATGAGGTGGGACTAATGAAGATCTGTCATGCCTTCCACCAGAGATATGACTAAATTAATAAATATTTTACCTGCAATGCCAGCATCCTATATGGGCACCCATTCATGTCCCGGGCAATCCACTTCTCAACCAGCTCCCTAACAAATAAAGTTTGCCAAGCAAGTTCATGGCTGAGTCAGTGATAGATTATGTATAATAGCATGCCAATTGTTGAGCATATTTCCATTTTACAAAGAAGGAAATTGAGGCTAAAGAAGATCAGCAAATTGTCCAATAGTTATTGCTAGCAGGTTTCAAGGAATACTTACTCTATTTCAAATTCCATGGGAACATCAACATAAACATTTGTAAGATAGCATATTAAACTAGTGGTGATAATTTCCCTATATTTTTTGCCTTTATACTTTGTATTTTGTGTATTCTTCCCTAATACATCTACAAAGAGCAACTGCAACTTCTTAAATCAGAAAAACAAAGTAAGCACTACTTATGAAAACTTATGAAAGTTGGTGTTGTGATATATAGTGGGTAACACTATAGCCTGCAATACTGGCATCCCAACTGGGCAACGGTTGATTTGCTGGATACTCCACTTCTGATCTGGCTCCCTGATAAGGCCTGGTAAATGCCCCCAGAAGATAGCTCAAGTATTTGGGCCATTTCCACTGTCATTGAGAGCTGGATGAAATTAGGGATTCCTGGCTTTGGCTTGGCTTGGTCCTAACAGCTGAGACCACTGAGGAAGTGAGCAAGAAAATGAAAGTTCTGTCTGTCTCCCTCTCTCTATAAGTCTGATTTCAAATATATAAATGAATCTTTAAAAAAAGAAACCTAAGTAATTAATATCTTGAAACTAACGATTAAAAACTATAATGACAATATTGCTGTTCCATGATTTATACATTATGGTTAAATGCATTGTTACCATTGAAACTTTATCATGTCTTCTTCTTTGTATAAAGTTACCTTTATTTTTCTATGCTAATCTATTGTATATTTGATATACTTTTCTAGTTGTGTTGCAAGGCTTGATCATTCTTGATGGAACTGTGCCTTATATTAATATTATTATTCATGAAGTTTTAATTTTGCTGTACATTTGAGTTTTTGGAATTTTTTCCTACATTTTGGCAAGAATATACAGTAGACTAAAAATATTTCCATATATTATTGGGCTCTTAAAGTAATCCTGAAGGGTCCTGGCCTGAATGCCTAGTGGTTAAAATCCTTGCCTTGCATGTGCTGGGATCCCATGTGGTTGCTAATTCGCGTCCCGGCTCCTCCACTACCCATGCAACTCCCTCCTTGTGGCTTGGGAGGGCAATAGAGGACAGTCCAAAGCCTTGGGACTTGTGCCCATGTGGGAAACACTGAGGAGGCTCCTGGCTTTGGATTATCTCATCTCTGGCCATTGTGTCCCTTTGGAGAGTAAACCAGTGAATGGAAGTTCTTTCTCTTTGTCTCTCCTTCTCTTCGAATATCTTACTTTCCAATTAAAAAAAATAGTCTTGGGAATATATTTTGAAATATAATAATACCATTTTGAGAATATTTTCCCTTCTCCCTATATATTGGTACATCACATTACAGAAATACTAAATCAGTTGAGGAGCAGTAAATATGATTTCTTAAGCCTATACTTCAGTTATCCTTATGACTCCTCTAATCTCTACTTGGTTATTCATTTATCTTATATTTATTGAGTCTTAGATTAGCATAGTATTAGTTTGTGAAAATATAGAATAAGGTATGCATAATCATAACCACACGGAATTTACTGTCAAGTGGGGGTGCAAACAAAAACAAGTACAATTTTAGTGTCAAGGTATTGTGATGAGAAAGTAGACAATGCAATATAGGTACTGAGAATGTTCTGTGCCTTCATGCTCAGTGTTGGAAAATTTTCTATGTCCAGGAAACTATTTCTTTTATATTTTTCCAAATTTTAGCTACCATTCGTTGTAGTAATTCCAGATGATTCTTTTTATTTTTGTGATAACCATAGTAAAATCCACAGTTTCATCTCTGATCTTAAAGACCTGTGTTTTTCCCTTCACATACTTTTTTGTGCCAGTGACTTATTAATTTTTAAGATTTTTTTTCAAAAATAGGTCTTTGGGCGTGCATGAAATAACCAGTGGATAAATCCTCACCTTGCACATACGGGATCCCATATGGGCTCCAGCTCATGTCCCCATTGTTTCATATCCCATCCACTTCCTGTCTATGGCCTGGGAAAGCAGTAGAGGTTGGCTCCAAGCTTTGGAACCATGGCTCCTGGCTTTGGTTCAGCTCAGCTTTGCTGTTGTGGCCACTTAGGAGTGATCAAACAAATGGGAGAATTTTCTCTTTGTATCTATTTCTCTCTATAAATTTGCCTTTCAAAAAAAAAAACACAAACCCTTTAAACAAACAAATAAACAAACATCAGCTCTTCATGGGCCCAACTAAATCCCCACCTTGTATCCACAGGGATCCCATATGGACAGTAGTTTGTATCTCTGGGAAAGTGGTTGAGTATGGCCCAAAGCCTTGAGAACCTGCACCTTCATGGTGACCCAGAGGAAGCTCCTGGCTCCTGGTTTTGGACCAGCTCAGCTCTGGCCAATGTGGCTACTTGGGGAGGTGAACCAGCAGATGGAATATTTCTGTCTCCTTCTCTCTATAGATATGAGTTTCCAATAAAAAAAAAGTTCTTCATTTCATTGATGTTTTGTATTTTTAAAAATTTTTTTAAATTCGTTTATTTTTTCTAATTTTTATTATTTCCTTCCTTCTAATTTTGCTCAGTAGAAGTCTATGAAAGTAGTATTTTGAGAATGTAGAGCAATAGTGAGGTGTTCATAAAATTGCTAGTTGATTACACTGTTTTAAATTTAAAAAGAGCATTTAACAAAATAGAAAAGTATATTGGGTATACAGCCAGAAAATTCTTGGTGAAAGATCTATAAATGATTAGTAAATGTATTTTAAAATTACATGAGCCCGGCGCAGTGACGCAAGTGGTTAAGGTCCTCACCTTGCACGCCTGGGATCCCAAATGGGCGCTGGTTCTAATCCCGGCCAGCCCTGCTTCCCATCCAGCTCCCTTCCTGTGGCCCGGGAAAGCCCTCAAGGACGGCCCAAGGCTTTGGGACCCTGCACCCGCATGGGAGACCCGAAAGAGGCTCCTGGCTTCAGATCAGCATAGCATCGGCTGTTGCGCTCACTTGGGGAGTGAATCATCGGACGGAAGATCTTCCTCTCTGTCTCTCCTCTCTGTATATCCGCCTTTCCAATAAAAATAAAATAAATCTTTAAAAAAAATTATATCCCACTACTAATGAGGAAAGCTCAAATTAAAATAGCAATCAGAGTTTTGTTATTCTGATGGGGATTTTTTTTTTTAATTGCTGCTATCCTGTCCTGGTAAGAATGGTAGAAACTGCACTGATATTATGGTAGTACAAAATTCTAAAGATCAATTGGAGATATTTAACATGCTTTACTAAAAGTCAGCAATACATGAGTCCCATTCCTAAGACTCTCATGTAGAAGTAACCTCATGTATTAGGGCCAGTGCCATGGCTCAACAGGTAATCCCCTGCCTGTGTGACTGGTATCCTGTATGGGTGCTGGTTCTAGTTCTGGCTGCTCCACTTACTGTCCAAGTCTCTGAAGATAGCCTGGGAAAGCAGCCTTGGACCTTGGCTCCTGGCTTTGTATTGACTCAGTTCTGGCTGTTGCCATCATTTGGGCAATGAACCAATGAATAGAGAATCAGTGCAAATTTGCTTTTCAAATTAAAAAAAAAAATCTTAAAAATAAAGCAATCTCATCTAAAAATAGAACATCTATGCCAAAAAATGCTAGTTGAATAATTGCTTTTCATAGAAAAGGATATTGAAAATAACTTATGCACTAATCAAAATGGCAATTTGAAATTAGTTCTTATGAACACTGTGTAATCACAAGTAATATCCTGGAAAAATTTCCAAGATGAGCAACAATAAGTAAATTGTAAAGAAACGTAAAATGTGGCCATGTATGTTCAAACAGAATTTGCTTATGAATATATATATGTATATATACACACACACACATATATATGACCACACACGCCATATGGAATATGCATGCCATATACCATATAGAATATATATGCCATATGGAATATGTACATACATACATGCATGTAGTTTACCTCTAATAAGGGGACTTAGAAAGATACTCATTCTTCATTCTTTGTTTCATAGTAAAATAATTTACCTTTCCTGTGACTTGAGAAATGAGAAATGTGGGCTCGATGTTCCCACTGAAAATATGAGTTCATGCAGTAGTCATTCCTCTTTTGTCTGAGTGAGAATATGGAACCTGCATTCTACTTTATTTCCTACTGATTCGACAAAGTAGACGGACAAGAGTCTCCTTCCACATCAAGCCTTCCCAGGTTCACCAACGTGACTCCCTTGTTTATAAAATCAGTATTTATTCACACTCTTATATTGGGAAGTATTAACTCTTTTTTTCTTCATCAGTTGAAGTTTTAGCAAGCAGAGATAATGAACTCTTACATCCATGTGACACATGTGATGTTTCTCTCTGAAGATTCCCCATATTTGAGAGGAGACTTATTTCTAGTGGAGTGGAGGGAAAGGAGAGAAGAGAGGTAGGAAGTCCCTGGCTTTGTTTCTTGGCATCAGCTTTCAAGAACAAGTTCCTCTTTACTCTGCAAGACTTATCATAAATTTAGGTGTGTGTATGTTGGCCTTCCCCTCCCTTTTTTCCTGCATATCAATTTGGCCTTTGCACATGAAACTTAACAACTTCCTAGACTAAATCCGGGTACTGCTTGTGGCAAAACATAAAATGAAGGAGGGTTAAAAAGCCAAAGAAAACAGTGAAATTGAGTTACAACTGTTTGGATAAAGGCCAAAAATAAATCAGATAAGTATTTATATTTTAAATCATGTGCTGAATGCCTGCACTGTAAACCCTTCATAGCTGATCAATGTCATTTACAACATTCAGTGGAAGTAAGTAGTACTTTCATTCACCTGTTTCCAGCCATTCAACATTGTTGAGAAGATGGCTTGTAACATCAACTGTGGTGATTTCTTCTCAGTTAGTCTTATTAATATTCACTGTATACAAACAGAAAGCAAAAAGGGAAAGGAGGAGGTAAAATCACTCAGTGAATGGCATTAGTTTGCTATGTTCATGAAAGTTAAGTTTGATTCCGGGGGTTCAGTAAGACAAATTGGAAAAGCAGGGACCACTTTTGTTCGTGGATTTTATTATTTGTTTGGTACATACGTGCTATGTTATAGTTTAAACACTGGTTATACTATAAATGTATCAGTTGAACAGTAACTCCGAACTTTCAGCTACAGACATTATTCATGTCAAATTTCCAGAGAAGCAGTGAAAATGGGTGATCAATGCCATTTAAAAAGGGACAGATATTCATTATTAATAAACATGGCAAGACTAAAATGAGGTAATTAAGTAGAAATAAATTAAGTTTTACTGAATTCCAAAGGGAAAACCTGTCAGGATTGATTTTTGCATTCATTTAATTAATGTTTTTAGTGGAACTCAGAAAGAGTAGAAAAATTGAGGAGTGGCACAGGGAATTAAAAATTTCAAAAATGAACAAAGGTATTTTAGGATAATAATAAAAAAGTTTCTTTGTGAATTCTTGTATTTCCTATATTAATTGCTTGGTTCTTAAAAAGTGATGCTCATTTGAATAGGTTTTTACTTGATCAGGCCCCAAACTCATTTCTGCTGTATAAGCTGGCTGAAGGAAGTTCAGCAATTGAAAGTTCAAAAGTTGGGCCCAACGTGGTGGCGCAGTGGTTAAGGTCCTCTCCTTGCATGCCCGGGATCCCATATGGGCGCTGGTTCTATCCCTGCAGCCCTGCTTCCCATCCAGCTCCCTGCCTGTGGCCCGGGAAAGCATTCGGGGACTGCCCAAGGCTTTGGGACCCTGCGCCCCCGTGGGAGGCTCCTGGCTTCGGATCGGCATAGCATTGGCCATTGCGCTCACTTGGGGAGTGAATCATTGGACGGAAAATCTTCCTCTCTGTCTCTACTCTCTGTATATCCACCTTTCCAATAAAAAAAATAATAAAAATAAATCTTTAAAAAAAAAAAAAGAAAGTTCAACAGTTGACCCTGGTAACTTATTTCAGTGACTCCTCTTCTAGTTTGTAAATATGTTCAGCTTTTTAGACTCAATGTGAAATACTCTGAGTAGTCTCTTGGTGACTTGCCATCACTCCCAGCTCCTCTTTCTCCAGTGCTTTGCAATGAAGAAGCTTAAAGCATTTTTCAAAATTCTTTCCATTGTTCAGGTTAAAGTTGACTAATAAGAGGTTCTTACATGAAGATGGAAGGTAACAGAAAAGGAGGCCAGAGGTGGGCACTTGACCTAGTGGTTGAGACAATCATGTCCCTTATCATAGTACTGGGTTCAAGTCCCAAGTTCACTCTTCATCCAACTTTCTGCTAATGTGGACACTGGGAGGCAGGAAGACATGGATGAAGTGACTGGGATCCTGACATTCATCTGCAAGACTTTGAGTTCTTGCCTCCAGTTTTGAGCTAGGTCAACCCTGATTCTTTTACGTATTTTAGGGAGAGAATGAATATGGACACACTCCCCCTCTTTCTCTCTCTCTGTTTTTATTTTCTTCTCTCTGTTCCCTTCAAAGTGCACTCTTAGTTACAAACAGCAGAGCTATCTCAACTTAGTTTTAAAGAAAGAAGAAGGCAACTACCAGCCATATATTGTGTTGTAACCTTGCTTTTCTATAGACAGATGATGAGATGCCATTGGTAGAAAATTTGTTAGGGATTGCACCTATAGAAACAAGGAAGTGGGAAAAGAAAGGACCATATAAAGTGAATTGTGATTGCTATCCGCTGAATACTTAAGCTCTGGAAAGCATGACACATATGTAGTCTATTGGCATTTTCTGTAGTAGGCCTTCATATTACTCTACCAACAGCTCATTAACTGGGATCAGAAATGGTAAAGGCAAGTTTTGAATCAGCAACTTTTTGCAGTCAAGGCAAATCTGATGGGACTGGTAGCCTGCTTATCAGTTATGGTGATATGTTTATTCTGTAAGGACAATAAATCCTGTTTACTACCCCAAATTATCTTATATGGCTCTACAAGGAGACAAGAAGAATGGAAACACAGAAACCTCAATGCACAATGGGAATATTTTGTGGTCATTGTTTCTACATCACTACTTTTAACTTTATTTAAATATTTAAATATTTAAATATTTAAATATTCGATATTTAAATCTTTTAGCTTGCAACTCTGGTACATAAAAAAGAGTCTATGACTGAGTCCAATTTGACAGTTGTTTACCCCAATCCAATCATTTGTAGCCAAAGCCAAGCTCATGAAGCTTGAATATGGCTCTGAAAGCACCAAAAAGGAAGATAGCCAAAAGGTCATGTAAGCAGCACGTACTGCAGGTGTTTTTTGAGTGTCATCAGAACTACCTGTTTGGGGTCTACCATCAAATACGGCCCTAGGATGCAGTCTCAGGATATGGACAGTCTCCAGGAAACAAGAGCAAGGTCCATGACGAAGATATACGGAAACAAGATTGGAGAGAGAGGGAATGATGTGTTAGATTATCATGTTCTTTCATTATTGCTTTTGATATTCACCACAGAAACGTAAGAAGTGAGTAGTGTAAAAACAAAGGATGAATCACAAGCGTTTTTGGGGACCATTCAGTTTCTTTCTTTCTTTTTTCATGTACATGTACAATTACTGGCATACAAGATAAAAGTGAGAGACTTCTCATTAGAAGTAGAGGATGGTGAAGGTGAAGTAGTCCTTGAAATCGGAGTCCGTGCTAATACATGACAATGAATAGAAATTGCTCTCATGGCCCTCTCTTTAAACCATTGATACTTTATAGCACTGAAGCTATACTTCACCAGAAAATGCCAGATGTCAGAGATAGACCAATTGTTTACTCCTCAAAAACAATGTCATTTATAACATGAGAATACTCAAGAGGCTCATCAATCAAAAACTGTCGCCTCCAGGCAGCGATGTAGTTGAATACTCTAAAGATCTTTCCATTATAAAACAGCTACATTTGAGAAAATAGAATTATTAATGAATTACCATGGCTAAATGAGAAAAACTCTCAAAGCAACCATAACCAGTGAGATGAAACAGAGATAGGGTTAACCTTTTGAGGACATTGAGTTTATTCTAAATGAGGCCTTGTGGGACCAGCCAGGAGACAAAGAATGAGTAAGACTAATGCTTGGGTCGGCCAAAGATGGGGTGTGTGCCTCAGGTTCCTTTCCTATGCCAAGATTCAAAGAGGCTAAAGAGGTTTCACAGAATGAATGGCCGTCAGAAGTTACTGTTCACATACTCTTTTCATAGATATCTTGCAGGAATGGGAACCTTTTTTTCTGTCGTAGGACATTTGCATATGTATAACATTACTGTAAGCTACACAAAATTTTCAGTTTAGAAATTAGCCTATTGCAGTTACTGAGTTTGAAGTCCTGTCTATGGTTGCCTTGGCAGGCCCTGATCACACTTATTTGCAGGCCTTGAATGGCCCACAGGCTGATGTTCTGTACCTACACAGACCGATGATTCCTGCAGGAAGGCCTGAAACATAAGGATAAACTGAGCAAAGAAGTGTGTTATACACAGTGAAGATAGTATTGCTCGTCTGAGTAAAATGGAAGAAGAATGAGTCATAATGTGTCATTTTGAAAATTCATTAAGATAAATAAAATGTCGAATACTGCTAGCATATGAGTTGGCAAAGTGGAGAACTGCAGTTTTTGTGATGGATACAGAGATTAACTTTGGCCTCTAACTATGCTTGATACAACAAAAGAATGTTTGATACAACAAAAAATATGAAAAGCATAAATGGAGGACAGATGTTCTAGTTTAAATAAATGGCACTGAAAACCAGACTAAAAAGCAAATTAAAGGTGAAAACACAAACATGAATTGAAAAGTAGGACAGGTAGAAAGTTCCAAGTAAAAAGTGAAAATAAACTCGAATGTACCAAAATTCAATGTATGCTGAAAATACACAGTTAAATTACAAAATATGAAGGCTAATGAAAACTGAAATCTGCTCAGCTGTCCTTGTTCCTGCCACTTGGGATGTGGGCCAGCAGAGGAGGTCTCTACAAAGCTACATCTAACAATTAGAAATAGTAGAATCATTGAAATCATGAGTCACATAAAGCAATGTTTTAAAATTCAAAAACATTTATTTAAATTACATCTGCTGCTAAAAGACATATAAATTAAAACTTAACTACAAAAAGATAAATGTAAAATAAGCAAATATTACTTCCAAATAATTTACAGATAAAAAAACTATAATGGAAAACAAATACATGTAATTGGAAAAAAATTACATATCAAAATTTCATAGACCTGTAAAAGCAATGATTAAAGGGAAATTCATACCCCAAAATAGTTTTTTATATAAAAAGAATGAAAAAATGATCAAGAATCAAAACTGAAGTCTCCAGCAAAAGAAATTAATAGAAGCAAAGCCTAAAAAAATGCAGTAAATGAAATGCAGAAATTAATGACAGTGAACATATAAAAAGAAAAATTACGAAAATGTTGGGTCTTTTATTAAGCACTCTCAAATAGAACTTTGTGCAGATATTACAACAAAGAAGGAGGACCACATTAAAAGGGTCCAAAAAAAGGACCTTTATTAGAGATTCAGCCAATAGGAAAATACTATAAATGATTTTGAACCACCAGATTTGAAATTCCACACAAAATTTGAAAATCCAGGAAAAAAATTTAAGTTTTATTTTATTTTATTTATATTAAAAAGGTAGATTCATAGAAAGAGGGATTGACAGAAAGATCTTCCTCTGCTGCTTCACTCCCCAAATGGCTGCAACAGCTAGAACTCAGCCAATCCGAAAACAGGAGCCAGGAGCTTCCTCCTGTCTCCCATGCAGGTAGAGGTCCCAAGGCTTTGGTCCACCTTCCACTGATTTCCCAGGCCATAATCAAAGAGCTGGAAGGGAAGGAGAGCACCAGCAACACAAATCGGTGCCGCTATGGAATCGTGGTGCTTGCAACGTGAGGGTTAGCCATGGAGGTAGTGTACCGGGCTCAGGAAAACAATTTTTAAAAATTTAAAACAAATCATGCGACTTGTCCTTCTATCATTAGAGAAACTGATTTTTTTTTTAAAAAGATTTCTTTTATTTTTATCACAAAGTCAGATATACAGAGAGGAGGAGAGACAGAGAGGAAGATCTTCCGTCAGATGATTCACTCCCCAAGTGGCTGCAAAGGCCAGTGCTGAGCCAATCCAAAGCCAGGAGCCGGGAGCTCTTGCAGGTCTTCCACACAGGTGCAGGGTTCCAAGGCTTTGGGCCTTCTTCCACTGCTTTCTCAGGTCGGAACTAGGGAGCTGAATGGGAAGTGGGGCTGTTGGTATTAGAACAAGCAGTCATATGGGATCCTGGTGTGTGCAAAGTGAGGACTTTAGTCATTATGCTACTGCACTGGGCCCAGAATTTTTAACTTAAAATTACTTACTGGGTTCAAAACAGTAGACATACACCACAAAGACCAAAAATAAAATCAATTTGGGAGAGAAGTGATGGGGCTAGAAGCAGAAAAGGGTTGTACTAGACTTTTCTGCTATTTGGACTGTGGGATTGAAGAAAGAATTTACTGCTTATTTCAGCTGCTGTCCTACCAAAAACCTGAAATAACAACTGGGATCTTGATTTTAATGATCTCCCCACTAAAAACCAATCAGCAATTGAGGTCTAATGTGGGGACTGCAAAAAATAATACAGGCCATTAGCACTCACTATAAAAATACAGCCACCTTTGGAACTAATGTTCCCATTTTCCAACTATTTTAAAATGAGACTGCAGTGAGCAGGGAGCAACTGCTTTAAGTGTCATGCACCTAGATGAGCGTTTGATATAAAGGGAAATTAGCTTGAAAGAATCTTTTTCTCTGTGTTGAGTGTGAGGGTTTCATTCCGTACTGCCTGCTAAGGTCAGCACACACGAAGAACGGCAGGACAGAGGCAAACACTGCTCTGTTCCCAGGCCCCTTGCCGGAGGAAGCCACTTCCTCCTGTGCTGCAGAAAACACCAACGATGTGCTAATACAGAGGAACGGTAGGGGAGTGCTGTCAGTCCAGGCTCTGACAGTTCTGAGGAATTGGACTAGTCTTTGAGCAGTAGCCTTCAAGCACCCTTGGGAGCAGACACAGATAGGAGGTTACAAGGATGTCTGACATATTTTAGGGACTAATTGGTGGCATAGCAAATCATGACTCTAAGTCTTGTGTTGAAGTGGGCTTTCAAAGTTGGGCAAAAACATGTATGTGTTTGTGTATGGGAGTGGGGGTGTCCTTGACTAATTGGATTATTTTATTGACACAAGTTTCTTTATTCTAGTTTTTGGATTCACCTTCTCAAAACTGACAAATTAAACTAAGCAGGCATCATACTTGGTAATACAAAATGAATTTCAGTTTAGAGATTAAATTGAATACTGAAAAATAACAGTTATTCTAATAATAAGAAAAATAATTATAGGTTGCTATGGATTCATTGAGACTCTGGGAAATATGAGTTGAATAAAATGTGTCTTTGAGCCCATGTAAAAGATGCAGAAAATGCAAATGTTAGGGCATCATTCAGTGTAGTTGCCTTTTAAATCATTTTAGGTGGGCATTCATGCTGTTCCGTGTCTCTATTGCCTTCTATCCCATCACTACGTAAATACAGTAATGGTCCTGCCTCTTATTGTGACAACAATGACACAGCTCTTGATGAAACCACTTGCAACCAAACGTGCAAACACAATTGTCTTCCAACATAGTGACTTAAAGTTATTCACCTCTGAGAAAAAGATCAGATTTGCTACAGTGAATGAAAGACTTTAAAAAAAAAGATTACCTGATAAACATTTTAGGAACTTTGTACATCTAAAATGGTCCATTGTTTTATGATGATCTGTCAAGTTTTCTTAATTTGAATTTTTAAAAAAGATTTCTTTTAATTGGAAAAATCAGATTTACAGAGAGAAGGAGACACAGAAAGAAAGGTCTTCCTTCCACTGGTTCACTCCCTAGTTGGTCACAATGGCTGGAGCTGAGCTGATCCAAAGCCAGGAGCCAATACCCAGGAGCTTCTTCCGGGTTTCCCCACACAGGTGCAGGTTCTCAAGGTTTTGGCCCATCCTCAACTACTTTCCCAGGCCACAAGCCGGGAGCTGGATGGGAAGTAGAACAGGCAGGACATGAACCAGCACAGATATGGGTTCCTGGCAAATGAAAGGGAAGGATTTAGCCTCTAGGCTATTACTTCAGGTCCTGAATACTTTTGACAGCATTTTATGTAAAGTTGTTGGGCATGTTATTTGTGATATTAGAAAGTAATTAAAGTAAGCATAAAACATCAAGGTCTTTTATGATTTGGGAGTTACAGGTGAAGGCACTCATATGATGCTTCTGTGTTAGGTCATTAATCTGCCATTAATCTCTAGACACACATTGAGTACCTACTATATTCTAGACTAAGGTAGTACTAGCCTTACGGAAGTAAAAGCTTCTTTTTAGAGTGGGGAGGAAATTTAAAAGAAGCAATGAATTCAGATTTAATATGATGAAAGAAGTCTGATATTTGAGCCTGAGAACAGACTTGTGGGTGAGGGGATAAAAGAATTCCTTGGATGACAGGGAGAAGACACGTGAACCAAATGGAAGGCAAAGACAGACAAGACAGAGGTGAGTAAGCAGCAAGTAATATCAAGAAGTAGTGTCAGCCTCAGGCTTAGACCTGGAACTAGCCATTGGTTGGAACATAAGCTAACCATGGAAGATTCTCCAATTCTCTTTTGCTTTCTTTTCTGTGACCCTGTCTTTCAAATAATAAGTTTTTAAAAAAGAAGTCACCAAACAGGCTTATAACTCAAACATGCCATATGTTAACAATTGAGGAGCAGAACAGTTGTAGGAGGGGTCGCAAGAGAAATCTTTAATACCTTAGTGAGGAGTAACTAATCTTTGTGTCCTACCTAGTAAGGTGTATGGGAATCCAAGCTGACTGTTTCCTGTCTGTTCTAAACTTTCCTTATTGGTCTCTATCTGACATAATTTTGGGGAGGAAAAATTATGCTTGAATACTATAAGCTGCTAAATATAAAAATGAAAGTAGACATGAGACAGCTGAATAGTACCCTATAATCATTTTAAGGTGTATAGCAGCTGGTTGTGTATAAACTAAAATTGAAATGTCAATAAAGTAGTCACAGGATGTGGTTAAGAACTTGCATTTTCTAAAATATTGGCCCCTCAATACCATGTCAATTAACTTCATGATGTTGTAAATTGTTGTTGAAGTTGTGTAGTGGCTTTTCACTGGAGGGAATGATATTCTGCCAGCTCTACTTTCAGATCAGAGATGGTCTCCCAATGAAACTGTTGAATTTATCAGGACAATAAGATGCTGGAGTCTCTGCATGATCCATGCCCGCAATGATGAATCATGACTGGATATGAACTGTACTACTGTAACAATATGGAAGAACTCAATAGGGGAAGAGGACTTTTGGAACAGTTGAGGGACTCCCAGAGACTGTAAAACTGTGTCATAAAATGAAATAAAAAAAAGACTGAAATGTGGGCACATCTCAATTGCTCAATTGCTCAATGGCTACATCCTCACCTTGGGAGCCTTGGGATCCCATATGGGTTCCAGTTCATATCCTGGCTGCTCCACTTCTATCCAGCTCCCTGCTTATGGCCCAGGAAAGCAGCAGAGGATGGCCCAAATCCTTAGGACCCTGCACCTATTAGAGAGACCCAGAAGAAGCTCCTGAGACCTGGCTTTGAATGGGCTCAGCTCTGGTCATAGTGGCCACTTGGGGAGTGAATCAGCAAATGGAAAATCTCTCTGTCTCTTTTCTCCATAAATGATTTGCCTTTCCAATAAAAGTAAATAAATCTTTAAAAAACTAAAGGAAAAAAATAAGTCACTCTTGCACTCCTTGCTGCAGCTGACACAGTTCGCTGTTCTTTCCCTTCCTGCTGCCAGGGTTGTTCCCCCTGAGCTGACACCCGAACATGCACAATCACTGGCAGCATCTTGCACAGCTGATGTCTGCCAGACAGGTAAACATCTTCAATGGCACAAGGCTGCATGATACTTGTAGGAGTAATTCACAGCAAAATATAATCCAGAAATTTTCTTGAGATTTTTTTTTAAGAAAAGATGTGTTAGGGAGAAACATGTCCTTAGATATGTCTTCACTTCTATGAATATATTCAATGTAGATCATAATACTTAAATACACACACACACACCATTCACAGAACACTGTAGACAAAAAGTCTTCTAAAAATTCATGAAATGAATTTTATAAGAAACTGTGTATAAATTTCAAAGCTGTTTTTGCACAAAAAAATGATCTTATATTTTAATCTCAGATTTTCCCTCACATTTTTGAGGACCCCCAGATGTGGTTATAGCTGCTCTGGTTCTTTGCATGATCTTTCCTTCTGAGCAGATTCATCCTATTTCAGGAGGATTCTTTGTTTTTAGTGACATAATCTGGACAATGAAGAAATTGATGGAATGAGAAATAAAAGGCAAATGAGTTACATCAGAGGTAATTTTGATAATTTCCATACAAAATAGAAACTACACATGTGTACACATGTACACTTATGGACATTTAAGTATCTATTCAAATATACTTATGCAATTTTATAGTAAATTATAATTTTGTAACTTTAATAAACCCAATAAATCTTTTTAAGGAAAAGCACAGATTTGCAGTACTGGAAAAATGTTTGTGGCATATGTTCTGCCTATACACACACACATACCACACACACACAAAATCATAGATGCCTAAATCTGAGAGAGAACCCAAGAGACCACCCGGCCCAGACAGGGCTATGTCTAACCCATCCAGCAGATGGTTGCAAATTCTTTTCTTTGTGTTCTCCTGGAATGGATAGATTCCCATGGTAGTCTATTCTTGGGTTCAATTATCCTTCCTCTCCTGAAATTTCTGCTTCTGAAGAAATCGATTCCCAAAGCTAAGAGACATTGTTAGTAAAGGATTATTTTTAGTTATTATTCTGAAGCATATGGGTTGAATGATGAGGGATGAAAAATTCAAATATCTGATACATGTGCCAAGGAGAAATGATCTCTTGAAGGACTTCCAAGTGACCCAGTGTAAGTCTTAGCATCTGAGACATTAGCAAGTCCTGGAGGGAAGAATCTGACAGTGAACTGCACAGCTTTCTGGATATGACTAAAACCAGAAGTCTCCAGAGTCCTGCCTCCATTCTGTCACAGTGTGCATACCTGCACATTCTAGCCTTTATCATCTCACAATGGGGCGAAAGGCAGCCAGCAATTCTAACCTAAGAGACAATCATAAATTAATTAATTAATTAATTTAAAGTTCTTAAAATAAAGGAAAGAAATAAGACCCCTGACCAGATTTTGACAATATGTTCCTAAAGATAAACTTCCAAGGTTGTCTCATCTATATCTAAGAAATATTCTTTAGACGTTTTATGGCCAGAACAAATATACTACAAGAAATCCATTTCTATTAAATTTGGCGTTGTGTTCAAGAAATGGTTCAAAAATAAGAAGAGACCCCATACCATTCAAATGAAGGAGTTACCCACTCAGATGAAATTCCTCTTTCTGGTTATTCTCATAAAAGTTGTAGCAGAAATGTTTGTTGAACTATTCATTTACAGTGAGTAAAAACACTCTATATTACATGACCTTAGCAGACAAGATTCACACCTTCTTAAAGCATTTTTATTCATTAACCCTGTGTAAAGTTTGTGATGAGTTTTGTAGGGATTACTACTGATATTTGTTGTTGCTAATGCTTTCTGACCCCTGAAATCTAACTTAAACTCTGTGTTCAACAAATATTTCAAACCCAAACTGTGTGTAACCTTGCAGCATCAAAGGTACAAAAATGACTTGTTTTCAATCCAGTTATAAGAAACAACAAATGCCATGATCTCTGAATGAAGTGCATCAATTACCCAATTTTATGAGTTTGAAAAAACACTTTTGCTTTCATTCAGAACACTTAACCTGATGTAATTATACTCTACTTCTCCATATTTCGCTAGGCAAAGTTAAAACCCATAATGCTACTTCAGATTGCCAATAGAGGCATAAATATACAAGGCTTGAGGCTTAGAAAGAGACAGCTCAGGTATGACCTATAAAGTTGAATAATTCTGCTCAGGAGCTAAACAGGAGTCCAAACTACTTGCCCAAAAAAATTTCAGGTGAACTGCTTAGGAAGAAAGTCAAGCTCCTTCTCTCTTTCTCTCTCTCTCTCTCTCTCTCTCTCTCTCTCTCTGTCTCTCTCTCTCTGTCTCTCTCTCTTTCTCTCTCTCTCTCTCTCACACACACACACACACACACACACACACTAGCTCAGTGGTTCTCAATAGAAGGTATTGTGGGGCAGAATGTTGTCCTGAAAAATCAAACATTTAGCAATATCTGGAGACATATTTTCTTTTGTCACAACTTGGGGAATATCTGGTGGTAGAACCCAAGGACAATTCTGAAAACCTTCCAATGCACAGAATGAAATCAATTATCCCCACCCAAGAGAAGTTTTTAATCAGCCTAAAACATCAGTGCAGCTCAGCTTAAAAAGCCTTATAACATCACATTCATTTCTTTTATGCCTTGAGAACACCAAAAAAGCATATTTTATTTACATGCATATTTGTATTCATTCACACTTACAAATAAGTTAGTACAGTATTTCTGTAGGGTAGTACTTTTGATTCACATATATTATGTACTTGCTTTAGTATATATGCTCTTCCATGAATGTGACATGAATCATCCCACTTGATCCCAACAACCCAGGGAGGTAAGCTCTATCACAATTTCAAATGTAGCTGATGAGGAAACTGAAAGTGACATAAATTACCAAGGTCGAATGATGAGAGTTTGAATAACAAGCTTCCATACTGGCAGTCTTTATTGTTAGCTAGGAAGACTATCCAAGCTCTTTCAATGTGAAATATTCGTTGAACTTTGTTTAAGAGACACATCCACAGGAGTAGTCAATGCCACAGTTAATGGATCATATTCGATTAATTTCAGTTCAAGAAAACATTCTATCTTCTAATTACCAGTGCTGTATTTGGTGCCACTTAGCATGCAAAGATAAAGGATTCCTTTTGGAAATGAATAGACAGGTTCCAGTAATTCTTTTGCCAAATAATAATCTGTCATACTGGGTGGTCTCAGAGTGCTCTCACAATATAAAATGGTGACCAAACATTCCCTGTTCACTCATTTTGTCTTAAATGCCATTAACATACACACAACGTGCATGTTGTGTATGGCTTGGTCAAACAGTTTATATATAATGGAGCAATCTAAAGTGTTGAAAGAGCAGAGTTTGGACGGAAAATTGCTGCCTATGTATTGAGTCCTAGACATATTTTTTAAATTAAGAAACTTCTCTCTCTCAGCCTCTTATAAATACAGTTCACAATTATATTGAATAAAGTCACAGGCTGTTATTTGGAAACATAAAACAGGCACACGAACAAATTCACAGCAGGGTAACAATTTTCTTTTTCTTTTAACCTCTTGCAAATGCCAACTCGCCATTCCCTAAATTGCTCTTTGGAGAAAATAAAGGCGATACAGTTGAAACACACTGTCTCTGCAAGCCTAAGTGTGCTGTCAGGAGTAAAGCCTTGAAATACACGCAGCCATCCTGGCTTTCCAGCTTGTTTTCTTTTCCCATTACAGAACAGAACTGCTTCAAGGGTCTTTGCCTTCACCCAGAAATTCCTGTTGTGCAAGAAAGATCAAGCTGTTTTTCAGACCACATGGGAAGTCTTTTAACATGCACATGACCACCACATCCTATATAACTTTGTCTTCCAGTTACAAAGCAGGTATCTGAACCAAGTACTGCCAAGTGTTTTTACATTTAAAACTGAATAAATAACTAATTTTGAACAAATAGAAATAGATCTAGCAACCACAATATCCTGCTATTGGATATTCTTTGTCAGATTGTCTATTCCTTGCTCCTCCTTCAAAGGAAAAACCACGCCATGTATGCCTGTTGTCTTAATATTCTCCAGTGCAATACTGTGCTGCTGCTCCCAGGCCCTAGCACTGAACACTTACTAATAGAAAGTTGATTCTTTTGTAAAGATGCAGTTCTTTTTCTGCTCTTTGATGTGGTTTCTTTGTCTGGAAAAGAGGAGCAGTACGCAGTCTCGCTCAGTGTTGCACTGTCAGTTAATAGCAGCTGACGTTGTCTCAGTGCTTTGGTGGTTTACTGAGGATTTTCCACATGCGTTGTCTTATTGGTTAATCCAAACATCTCATTTAGACATGAGAAGAGTGAAAGTCACAGAGGAAGGGGTTATGTGGCTAAATCAGGGCAACGGGAACTCAAATTCAGTTATGCTATGGCTTTGTCTTGGGAAAAACAATACAAAACTGTCTTAATTGGTTTAATAGTATGATATCATTTTGTCATTCCCTGATGTGCCTTTTGGAATTTTGCCAAATACTCCATATTTCTTATCCTGCGCTTCTCTGAGGATGCTAAGTAATGAATTCTCTCCCTGAAGCAGGTGTGTTTTTTGGGGGTGTGGGTAGTAGTTACCTACCAGTACATTAGTCGCTTAAAAAGACATCTGGTAGCACTATTCTGTGTTCTGCTCCTTTTCAGTCCTGTAACTTTGGCAAAGGATCTCACTTTTGGAATCCCAGGTCCTCTGCTGAGAAGTACAGACTGTGACTAGCTGAGGGGAAATAGCTGATTTGGAGATCATGTGAGCCAGTTTTTGTGTCTGATTTTCAGTGAATAAAAAACTCACACACACAAAAAAAAAACATTGGCATTTACATTGTGCATCTTAGGAAACAGAACCGTGGAAAAACGGGGAAACTTGACCACATCATACAGCAAGAAATCTGCAGATAAGCTCACTTAAGCAGCAAGTTAAGCCACAAGTTGTGATGCCAGCATCCTATGTCGGAAGGATAGTTCAGGTCTCAACCCTGCTTCTGATCCAGCCCCCTGTTAACACCTGGGAGAGCACTAGATAATGGCCCGCCTTCTTGGGTCCCTGACTCTAGACAGGATATCTGAGTGAAGTTTCCATACATCTGGCCACTGTCAGATAGTGGCTATTTGGGAGTAAATCAGTAAGTGAAGGACTCTCCCTTTCTTTATTTATCCCCTCTCATCTTTCTCTCTTCCTCTCTCTCTTTCACTAACTCTGCCTTTCAAGCAAATAAAAAAATAAGTGTTTTAAAAAATAAGACTGCAGGGTTCTGGCTCCAGATTCCTGCTTTATAGTCTGTGCTCACATTATCTAATCTCTAAGAACATTGCTCCATTAAATCAAAACAAAACAAAACAACCCTGTAACTATTAATTGCTTTTCTTTCTAGCTATCCATTCTCTAAATTGTATTCTGCTGATTATTCTCTCTTTAGATGTCTTGCCCATTACTTGTCTAATGATTTCTCTAATAATTACTTAGATTGCAGCTTTATATTCTTTCATTTTTCTTATTTTCTAGGTGATAACCATTTGTTGCTATTTATAACTGATAGAAAATCTGACCGACCTCTGCTTCTCCAGGGATCAAACGTATCTTAAAATAAAATATGATACTTTAGAAATTCATTGTGAGAAGGAACTTAACAAAACAGTAATGAGAGTAGAATTATTAAAGGTTCTTGTACAGCCAAAAATCAATGAACAGCAAATGGGTATCTTTTTCATTTTGCTTACTTGTTCAGTCATTCTTTATTCAACAATACAGTGTAGTTAGTTAGATCAGTTCACTTTCCTTCAACTTAACCCTGGGAAAATTATTTACAAAAACTAAGCATCAATTTTCAAATATGTAAGATGAGTAAAATTAGTAATACCTATTCAAGCGCTAGGTTGTAAGGAAAACCAAAAATAATGCACTTCTATGCTTTTAGCTGAATATTATTTACTCACGAGAAAAGCAAAGGGGTTAGATTATGTGGGATACTTTCTTTTTCACTAACAAGCCTAAATTAGATGTCATAATCTCCTCAACCACTCCTAGATATTGTCAAAGGCAGAATTATGTGGGCACACATTTTACAATGCCCTGATTCCTATCTCTTTTTCGGATGAGGTTAAGTGCCTCAACCTTATGTTCCACCCATGTCTTCAATATATTTCATTATGCTACAATTGAGTTTTCATTCACGGCCAAGCTACATGGAGATGAAAACAGGAATTTCTTATTTCTCATTGCGTCCATGTGTCCGATTCAGAGAAGGTGCCCAATAAATAAACATGGAGTAAAGTTATCAATGATTGCTGAAAGCAAGCTATTGATTTAAAAGGCAGGTTCAGAACCTTAACAATGACTTCTTTTCTTCTTAGGAAGTATGTGTATTTTTCCATTGCTGTAAAATCAGCAGGAATGTACTGAATTGAGATAATAGGCTCAAGAAGTCTCATTCCCCTTTTCATTAGAGTGAAAAACTACACTTTCTGGAGTTAGTAATATATATGATCAGATTCTGCTTTGCCATATAATCTGCTTTGTCATATGATTAATTACTGTGAGATCCATTTTTCTCATTCATGGTATGCAGGCAGTGATTATACACAAGAATGATAAAATAATGACATTATGTCATATAATTTAATATGTAGTTGGATGGCATTTATAGAATCTCTGTTAGTATTACATACTCTTTAATGGCTTCTAGTAAGATAAGAAAGTTGAAGGACGTCAGGGGCAGGCATTTGTGCCGTGTTTCCAGTGCTGCTGACAATGCTGAGATCCCAATTTTGAGTGCCTGGGTTCTTGCACTAGCTCTGACTCCAATTCCAACTTTCTGCTGATGTTCAACCTAGGTGTTTGTAGATGAAGACTCAAGTGTTTGGGTGCCTACTAGTCACATGGAACATCTAAATGAAATTCCTAATTCCCACTTTGGCCCGACCTAATGCCTGTCTGTGTGAGCATTTGGGGTTGTGAACCAATGAATGACAGAGCTGTCTCTTTCTGTGTCATAGCCTTTCAAATACCACGAAAATAAAGAATACAAAATTTAAAAAGAATATTAAGAAGCCACAATTGATGATGGTATTTTTCAGTAATGCAATAATCCTATTAATAAGCTGAAATATTTTCATAAAAGAACACAGTCATTTTTTTAATGTCTCAAAATTGTTTCTTGCATTCACTTAGCAAGTCAAATAATTAGGAAAAATGCAAATCAAATAATTAGAAAAAAATGCAGACCCTTCTATTCAAGGCACTGACCATCTGAACCTGACATACTGGAAATATTCTAAATAAAATCCCACAGGTGAGAAAGTAAAGCTTGAGAAGGTGATAAATGAGTGTGTAACAGCCAGAATCTGGATTGAATTTAATATTTAATATGTAGAAGTTGTAATATTAGTTCCACTGACTGAAAAGAAACATAAAACAACAAAGGGAACCTGGGTTCAACAATACTCTTTAATGGTGGGAATTCATTAATCACATCAACATGACTGAATATTTGAAATATCACAGAGAATTTATTCAGTTGGTAGGAAATGCTAGATAGGCGACTGAAATTGCTGATTCCTCTCGTAACTAGGAAGCTCTTAGATGCTTCTGTTTGAATCCTAGGCTTCCCCAATGTGTCGTAAGTACCTACTGAAAGATTCAGCAAACTTTGAAAATTTAGCATTGCATAGACTTCAGTACATGCTAATCAAGGAGGCTTTTGTCAGGTAATCTGGAGGAGGGTAGAATGGTAATTACATCCTTCAAGCACATTTCCTTTCTTGAACTACCCTCAGTCTGCATTGTACTATATTTAATTTTTTATGATCTGTCTCATATAGTGCCATATATTGTGTGTTAGCATTGTATACAATACATATTAATTAATTGTATACGATGTATATTGTATATACAATGCATATTAGTTATATACAATTATATGCAATACAATTTAATTAAAATTGTATGCAATATTGTATACACAACATCTACACAATATTGTATATTTATAATGTATATACTGTATATATTGAATATATTCATGTATATATTGAATACATGCATGTATATATTGCATGTATAATGCATATATTGTATATGGATATGCATATATGCAGGTATGTATTATATATAATATATTGTATATACATGTATGTGTATGTATGTGTGTGTATATATATCTCATATATACTCATAGTTTGAAAGTTCATGGAAAATGCCTATGATGAAAATATTCTGCATGCATTTTAAACTTGGCATCAAAAACCCTTATCTTTCAGTGTCCGTTTCCCATAAATTTTTAAGCACTCTCTTATATTTCATTCTTTTATATTTAATAATATATTTTAAAGGCATATATAATTAGCTAGGTAGAAAGATTTTAGTGGCTATTAACTGTATCTTTCATTTCTCTTATGTATCTAACAGCTTTTGGTAAAATGTGGGAATACATATCTCAGTTGATTGGCCAGTTAGCCTTTTAATATTGTTAAAGATTTTACTGGTATTTTAGAATATCTTGAGAATAAAGGCATTCTAAATGAAGTTTTGGATCAAGAAAGGAAGGACATATTCCTAAGCCGTAGCTGAGCTTTCAGATGTAGGAAAGAGTCACTGAAGGGTGAGGGGCACTGGATACACGTGGCTTGCAGTTTCTCTATCCTCGCTGCTGACAGCTGCCAAATTAGTCTCCCTTCAGTAATGAGCCCCAAGTTGGCTTCAGTTAATGAACTGAGAGTTGCTGCAGGTACCCCTGGCCATTAACTGCCTTTCTTTGTAGATCTGTGAGTTTGCAAGCTTCCTCTCTTCCCAGAATCTGATGGCAGCCATCTAAGGGGCCTGCTGTGAGGCAGATTGCACTAAGACAAATTTGTGTGCTGCAGGTTCTCAACTGAGAGCCCTTGCCAGAGCCAAGAAGCTCCTGTTTTAAGTTTTAATTAAAGACAAACTGAACCATTGGTGGTGGGGAGGGGGGAAGTTTGGGCATTCTTGGCCAGGAAGACAGCCATACATTCCATGTAGCTGCAGTTACTATGGGCTCATAGGAACTGAAATGTCACTCTGCTCTCCAAAGAAATGTAGTCGTTCAAAATGCACAATGACGAAGAGAACATACAGGGAAGTAGGGATGTATTACCCACACTGATAGATGAATACACATTTTAAAATCTTTAGAAAGGAGGAAAAGATGCCATAAAATGTCAAGTTTCCCTTTTCTTTGAAAGTCACAGTTACAAAGAGAAAGGAAGAGACAAATAGAGAGGCCTTCATCATGCTGGTTTATTACCCAGGTGACCACAGGGGTGGGGCTGAGCCAGGCCATAGGGAAGAACTAGAAGCTCCACCAGGTCTCCCACAGGGGAGGAGTGACAGAGGCCCGAACACTTGGGTCATGTTCAATAGTGATGAGTTTAGTTACCCGGAATGCCAAAGGCTGTCTCCTTGCTGGATCATTTTGTCTCCTGGAAGAGTAACATCTCAGCTCCTGCCTTCTTCCCTTTTTGCAAATAAATTCATAGAGCTATCCCTGTCTCCTATGTGCTTCCTGGAACCCAAAGAAGATTTGGACAACTTCTCTCTAGGGAGCTATGTCCCTTGGCTAAAACATGCAAAATCTGCCATACAAGCACAGGTTTAGGTCAGAAAATTTTGATCGTAGCCTGACTGCATACTTACTGTATATCTTGACTAGGAACATGGTATTTCCCCCTCAAATTGTTACTCTGTTTCTCTTGCTCTTAAAGTTAGACTATGGTGATTTTCAAGTTAGTTATGGTTATCTGACTGCATTCAAATGCAAGCATTTGGTGAGTCAACTAGCAGATGGAATATCTCTCTCTGACTTTCCTTCTATTCCTCTCTGTAATTAAATAAATAAATAAATAAATCTTTAAAAGGTTAACATAACAATGAGTGTTAAATGCATCTAGTTCAGTGCTTGCTCCAGAATATGTTTTTAAAAAATCGAAACAGTCTTGATTCAGAATTTTTCTTTTTTCAGGTGAAGGTGTGCATTATAAAGGGATGACAGGACATAGAGTTGCTGATTATTTTTGAGAATGTGCATAATACTTAAGATTCATATGCCTTTGGAGCCCGGCATGATAGCGTAGTGGTTAAAGTCCTTTCCTTGCATGTGCCAGGATCCCATATGGGCACTGGTTTTAATCCCGGTGGCCCCGCTTCCCATCCAGCTCCCTGCTTGTGGCCTGTTAAAACAGTCAAGGACGGCCCGAAGCCTTGGGCCCCTGCACCTGCATGGGAGAGCTGGAAGAGCTCCTGATTCCTGGCTTTGGATTGGCTCAGCTCCAGCCATTGCAGCCGCTTGGAGAGTGAACCATCGGATGGAAGATCTTCCTCTCTGTCTCTCCTCCTCTCTGTATAACTGGTTTTCCAATAAAAATAAACTTTTTAAAAAAAAGATTCATATGCCTTTGAGTTATGTTATTAGTCTCTTGATAGAACAAAGTAAAGGGAGAAATAGAATCTGAGTTTTGTTTTAGGGGTCAGACTGTCCAGAGAGAGCCCATTTGGACATAACGGTTTGAGTGTTCATACATGTTAAGAAAAGATATAGAAGACATGTTCACAGTTGGATTTTTGGAAGCTAAAATAGTTCAAAATTACTGCTTAGTACCTAGCTCCTAAAAGCTATAAAAGCATTGGGATGGAGATAATGAGATTTCCCTAAATTATAAGGTCTGTGGGATATGTTTGCTCACGTTTAGGCTGTGTGACTCACTAAACTCTAGCGCGTCAGGAGGGCTGTCTTGGAGATAGGTGTCTATACTGTAACCAAGGTCTAACTTCCAAGCACAAGCCTGCTTTCCCCTCCAGCCCCCACTTCTACAGTTATTTCTAGTGCTTGCTATATGATAACACTTCAAGGTATGGTAGATAAATAAGTGAATTTGTGAATGAATGTGTAAAAGCAGGATTGCTTCTGCGGATTACAGTAGAGAATGCTCACCAGTTCTCCCAAGAAAATGGAAAATGGAGACTACAATCAACTATGTGTTCTGGCCTCATGAAGGGGTGACAGCATGATTGGATACATTAAATTGCATAAAATCACTTATTTTAAAATTTGGTGCTTATTTCCAGGCAATTCTGCTTGGAGGCCATCCTGGATATGTAGTTTTCTACAATATTTGAAATATTTTCTAGGAAGAGGATTCAATGAACTCCCGCAATAAACGACGGCAATATCTGACTAAGTTATCTGATTACCCACTTTCCCTTGAAGCTATTTCTCCTTGTTCTGTCCTTTGTGGTAATAGGAAATAGCTAATAACCACCATCTACACATCCAAAGATCTTTCAAGGTAAATTACAGAAGGCACAATTCCCACTTCCAGAGAGCATGCAATCTACAAAAGGAAAAGAACAAATGTTATTAGCTATGCTTGAGTGAGAGAAAGTTATTTGGGGTAAAGCAGATTAAATGACTCTTAATATATGGGAGCAGATTATGGAGCATTGTGAAGAGTTCCTTGTTTGTCAGCAAACCAACACCCACTTCTCAGGCTCAGGAGAGTGGCCATCCTTGCATCCTAGTTTATAACTGCAAAGGACAGGAAATCTGTATAACTTTAAAGATCTAGATTTTTGAAAAAGTAAAATTTCTAACTCATTGAAACACAGGAAAAATGTCTGCTTCATTAGACACTTATTGAAAATTTCTGTTATTATTTGCCTTCTATCATAACAGCTAAAACTGTAGTCGAGCTAATTCATATATAGCATATGTCTGAGGACACACATGTGTTTGTATATTTATTCATATACATGTACATAAAAACACAAATTTAACCAAGGGAAGCAGTAGTTTGAATCAGGGAATATAAATATGAGTATTAATGTAAAAACCTCTAGGAGAATACTTTGCACCTAATACTCAATGTATTAAACTTTTCTCTCCCTTTCCAGTTTATGTTGATATATATAAAGGCATGGTAGTTCCTATAGCCTAGCACACATCAGCTTTCCATTTCAACTTACAAAATTGTAGGTGGCTAGATGGAGCTGCTGGTTTTACTCCTAAACCTATATCTACCAGTTAGGGCTACTAGTCTTCATTTGCTAACATCACCAAATTTCTCATTGGGTTCTAGCATGGATGGTGAGTGGTAATGCACTAGGATGAGGAAGCACTGCTGGGTCCCAAAGGCCATTCTCTGATGAGTAAAACAGGTCCTTTCCAGAAAACAAACTGAGAAACTTGATGATGGAGACAGGGTTGTAACAAGTGGCCAAAACACACATTTTACAATACTTCAACAGAAGACCATTATGCATCAAAATCCAGCAGGGGCATCCAAGCAGCAAGGATTCTGCAAACGTGAAAAAAATCTGGATAAGACAGAACTAAGGTGGGTTCTGTTGCCACAAAAATATCTCAATCTAAACAAGACTGAGTTTGACATTGGATTCATTCTTCATTTCGGGTAGGAGAAGAGTCCGGTTAATGTGAGGTGAGTGGAAACAATTGGCTTTGGAGAGGGAAGTATTGGAGCAAAACAGAAATAGGGCTGCAGCACTCCCAGCACAGCCAGACTTACATCCTGTGTTGCCATCTTCATTAGTTCCCATCTTTCTTCCTCCAGATAAGATCTAATAAGGGATTTGCATTTTCCATCTTCTTTTCCCTTTACTGGACCTCTGATCAAGCTATTAATGAGGATGAAATAGCCACAGGGCAGACTGCCTTAGAGAAGAATAGATGAACAGATGGCAAGAGTAATCCACAAACTGGATGAGGCCATTAAGAATCCACTCATCATCACTATTAAACATTCAAAAAGTGGTTTTTCAACACATTAACTTGACAGTGCAATATGACTCACAAGCTTTGTGGGACTCAGTTTCAATAAATGTCGCATGTGGATCTTATAGTAGCGCAGCAGTTATTAGCACTGTTCCAAGGAGTCCTAGGATTCTTACAGTCTTATAAGTCATCTCAAGAAACAAGAGAAGTCTCAGTTCTCTGATTCAGTGAACCCCTGCTTGGTTTTATGCATTGATGCTAAATTCAAGTATTTTTCTGGGGAGGAAACCAAAGGGCCCACTGTGTGGCAAATATGTGTGAATCAATTGGCAAGGCAAATCCTAAGGAGATCCCTGACTCCAAAAATCTTGTACTTTGCACTAAATAAACACTGCACCTTTATCCTCCATTTCTTGCCAATCCAGATGACTCTGACAAGGTTAGGCAAAGAGAAAAAATAATTTCTAATCCATGAAAAGGTGATATTGTTTCATATGGAATGAATTCATGACATGTGAATCCACTACCTAAATTACTAATTTCCAAGAGACTTAAGGTACAGAGTAAATTAGTGATTTTAGGGCCTGGCATGAGGACTCAGCGGCTAAAATTCTAGCCTTGCAGGCACTCGTATCTCATATGGGCACTGATTTGTGTCCTGGCTGCTCTACTTCCCATCCAGTTCCCTGCTTGTGGCCTGGGAAAGGTTTGGTTGGGACCCGGCACACATATGGGAGACCAGGAGGAAGCTTCTGTATGCTGGCTTCAGATAGGCTCAGCTCTGGCCATTAAGCCCATTTGATGAGTAAAGCAGCAAACAGAACATCTTTCTTTCTCTTTGCTCTGTAAATCTGACTTTGCAGTAAAAATAGGCAAAATAAACAGAATTCTTAAAAATACATTATAAAATTATGCACAAGCCAACCATTTTTACATCTTTCCCTGGTCCTCAACCAATACAAATACTGAAGACAAAATAGTTACAAACCTATGTTACAGGGAAAGAATTACCCTAATACCAAGGGTAGATAAGAATATTACTAAAAAATGAAAAAAAAAAAAAAAAAAAAGAAAACCACGGCCCAATTTTCCAGAAACACATAGGAAAAAACATTTTCAACAAAATGGTAACAAACTGAATTTAACATTTTTTGTTTGTTTGTTTTATTTTTTCATTGGAAGAGGCAATTAAAATACCCAGATTAGACTCCCTGGGTTCAAGTTCATTTCTGATGTCTTACTCCAGCTTCCTGCTAATATAGACCATAATCACCTTAGGGTCTACCTCAATGACTGTAAGTGACAAGTTCAAGTGATTTGGTTCCTGCCTCCAATAAAAGACACACAGGTTGAATTCAGGGAATTGGCTTTGGCTATTGCTGATATTTTGGGAGTAAACTAACAGACGTGAGAATGAATTCATTCTTTTTTGAAAGATTCATTTATTTTATTTGAAATGTAGATTTTACAAAGAGAGACAGAGACCCTCTACTTCACTCTGCCAAGGGCCACAATGGTCAGAGTGGGTTGATTCTAAGCTGGGAGCAAGATCTTTCTCTGGGGCTTTTAAGGGGATGCAATAGTCCAAGAATTTGGACCATCCTTTGCTGCTTTCCCAGTTCACAAATAGAGAGCAGGATTGCAAGTAGAGCAGCTGGGACACAATCCAGCACACACATGGATTGTAGTTGCAACAGGACAGAGGATTAGATGCTTGTACCACCACATCAGCCCCACACTCTCTCAGTCTCTCTCTCTCTCTCTCTCTCTTTCACACACATTACACACACTCTCTCATTTTCTCCTCTCTGCAAATACATTTTTAAAATAAAAAACAATCATTCAACATGATGTAGTATACTTTGTCTTGGGATGACTCAATACATGTAAGCTGATACACGAAGGACAAACCAAGCATGTGTGTCAATGCATGCAATAACAAAGAATAAGTTGAGGGTGTAACTGATCATGATTTCAACTATCAACAAAGTAGATAAAGAATGAACCTCCATGTGAAGACCATTCGCACAAAACCTACAACTGATACATATACAACCTACAACATGAAAAAGAGATTTTCTTCTGATATCTGGAAACAGAACACAATGTGTACTCATCACTCATATTCAACATAATGCTTGCATTGCAAGTGCAAGTAGGAATACATAAGACAAAAAGTAGAAAACATCCAAGCCCCCCCAAAAAAAGTCCCTCCTGGCAGTAGACAACATCTCATAAATAGAAAACCTTAAAGTTCAACTAGAAAATTGCATAAAGTGATAAAGTTGCAGGGCACAAAATGAACACACAAAAATCAGAAGTGTTTCTATACCTACTAATGAGCTATTTGAAAATCAATAAAATAATTCCATTTACGTCAAGCTCTCCATCATAGTTAGGAATGAATGCAATCATGGAAAAAAATCTTGAAGCTGAAAACAATAAAACATTAATGAAAGAAATTGGAGAAGTTGCAAATAAAATATATTTTGTGTTCATGGGTTGGAAAAATAAATGTTTAAATGTCCACAGTGAAATTGGATTTATATGTGTAAGAATATGAAACAAGACTCCAACCTTAAAGCTGTCCAAACAAGCAAACAAACAAACAAACAAAATGGATCAAGGATCTGTATTTATTTCCCAATACTATCAACACTTGATCTTAGCCAAAAGGCCAAGGAGCAAAGACTTGATATCATCAAATCACTTTAGGAAAATATGAGAGACAGACTACAAGACATAGGCATGGGCAAAGACACTAGACCCTGCATCCATATGGTGGACCTGGAAGAAACTCCTGGCTTCTGGCTTCAGATGGACTCAATTCAAGCCACTGTGGTCACTTGGCGAGTGAACCACCGGAAGAATGATCTTTCGGGCCCAGCGGCGTGGCCTAGTGGCTAAAGTCCTTACTTTGAATGCGCCAGAATCCCAAAATGACTGCCGATTCTAATCCCAGCAGCTCCACTTCCCATCCACTCCCTGCTTGTGCCCTGGGAAAGCAGTCGAGGATGGCCCAAAGCTTTGGGACCCTGAACCCACGTGGGAGACCCGGAAGAGGTTCCTGGCTCCTGGCTTCAGATCGGCACAAGCACTGGCCCGTTGTGGTCACTTGGGGAGTGAATCATCGGATGGAAGATCTTCCTCTCTGTCTCTTCTCTCTGTAAATCTGACTTTCCAATAAAAATAAATAATTCTTTAAAAAAAAAAAAGAAGAAAAAGAAGAATGATCTTTCTCTGTCTCTCCTTCTCTTCATAAAATCAAATTTGAATTTCCAGTAAAAAGAAATAAATCTTTAACAAAGCATGTGGAAATAAATATTACAATATGAAAAAACTTACACACTGTACAAGTAAATTATAGATTTAATGTAACCCCTATCAAATTTTAGGGATGTTAAATACAGAAATGAAAAATAGATCCACAATATTTGTATTATACCAAAATGCAAACTAAATAGCAATCTTTTTAACTTATTTTTAACATTATCATTTTATGATACAGTTCCTTAGGCCCTGGGACTTCCCCTATCCCCTCCCCAACTCTCTCCCACCTCACTGAGTTCCCCTATATCATTACTACTGCATAGTTCTTCATACACAGTCATACGTCCATCATTGTGGGCATGGACAATGGCAGAGAGTCCAGCATCCTATTGTCAAGATATAGTACGCAGTTTCATTGTAAGCCCATCTTTGTCTGGAAGTAGAGATGCATACTGCATTGTATCCTCACATCTGGATAAGTTAGTCTCCACTACATAGTCACTATTCATTCCCTTAAATACAAAGCCGCAATACAAAATCAACAAAAAGAAGAGAAATTTACAATGCCATGAAGTTAAATAGCATACTGCTGGATATGATAGCTTCCATTATACAGTTACTATACAACACCTCAAATGAAAAGTCATGAAACATAATCAACGACAGGAAGAAAGAAAAAGAATATTAACAACATTATGAAGTTAAATAACATGCTACTGAATGGCTAATGTGTCGCTGAAGAAATGAAAATCAACAACCTTTGTGAGGAAAATGATGCTACTGTATGATCTATGAGTCATTGAAGCATTTAATCAGATGAAAGTGTTTTGAAGAGATGAAACCAACAAAAATAATCAAAATCTATGAGATATAGTTTCTCTGATCTTTGTTGGTGAGATATGTCTCCTGTAGAAAATGAATAGATGGGCCCGGCACCGTGGCCTAGCAGCTAAAGTCCTCAACTTGAATGTGCCAGGATCCCATATGGACTGCCGATTCTAATCCCAGTAGCTCCACTTCCCATCCAGCTCCCTGCTTGTGCCCTGGGAAAGCAGTCGAGGGCGGCCCAAAGCTTTGGGACCCTGCACCCATGTGGGAGACCCAGAAGTTCCTGGTTCCTGGCTTCGGATCAGCACAGTACCAGCCGTCACGGTCACTTGGGGAGTGAATCATCAGCCGGAAGATCTTCCTCTCTGTCTCTCCTCCTCTCTGTATATCTGACTTTATAATAAATATAAATAAATCTTAAAAAAAAGAAAACGAATAGATGGGTTTTGTTTTATAATCCAGTCTCCGAATCTATGACATTTGATGTGTTTAAGCCATTTACATTCAGAGTTTCATAAGTATGGGTGGTACTTTGGTCTTGTCATTTTAGGAATGGGTTGTTCATTGATTTACCTTTCTGTTGCTATTTTACCAGGATGTTCTTGACATTTGCCTTTGGTTTTTGTGGGCACTATTCCTTTTCTCTGTCAAAAGAACATCTTGAAGTATCAATTGCAGGGCAGATTTGGAAGAGGCAAATTCTTTCAACTTCACTTTACTGTGGAAGAATTTTATTTTATTTTCAAAGACAAAGAAAAGTTCTGCTGGGTATGTTATCTGGGGCTGATAATTTTTGCTTTTAGAATTTGAAATATGTCGTGCCATTCTCTTTGGGCCTGTAGAGTTCCTGTGAGTTTAACTGCCATTCCTTTATATGTCAGTTGATTTTTTTCACGTGCACATTGAAGGATCTTTTCCTTATGTTTGATTGAAAAGAACTTGATTATCATGTGTTGTGGTAAAGATCACTTTTGGTCAACCCTGCTGGGAGTTCTGTGCTTCTCCTGGATGTTGTTTTCCAATTCTTTCTCCAGATTAGGGAAATTTTCCTTTATTAGCTCATTGAATACATTTTTAAAGATTTATTTTTTTATTATTTTTGTATTGGAAAGGCGGATATACAGATAGGAGAGACAGAGAGGAAGATCTTCCGTCCGATGATTCACTCCCCAAGTGAGCGCAACGGGCCGATGCTATGCCGATCCGAAGCCAGGAGCCTCTTCCGGGTCTCCCACGTGGGTGCAGGGTCCCAAAGCTTTGGGCCGTCCTCGACTGCTTTCCCAGGCCACAGGCAGGGAGCTGGAAGGGAAGCGGGGCTGCTGGGATTAGAACCGGCGCCCATATGGGATCCCGGGCGTGCAAGGCGAGGACCTTTAACCACTTGCGCCACCGCGCCGGGCCCTGAATACATTTTTAAATCCAGCTTCTCTTTCTGTACGAAGGAAAAAAAAAGGGGGGGGGGGGAAGAGGAGAGGGGGGAAGGAGGGTAGAAATGTTAGAGGTGTGGGGAAGGGTTGTGGGAGGGATTGGAGGTTTTAGGGGGGGGGGGGGGAAGGTGAATAAGAGGAATGAGGGGGGGGGGGGGAAAAAGGTATTTGTGAGGAGTTGGGGTGTGGAGGAGTAGGGAGGATGGAGTGGGTTAGAGAATAGTGAGGTTAGGGGGAGAGGGGAGGGGAGGGGTAGGGGGAGATAGGGTGGAGGATGGGAGTTTGTGATAGGGGGGGTGGATGGGAATGGGTTATGTGGAAGGGTTGGAGGTTATAAGGAGGTATAGGAGGGGGGGGTTTTTGGGGGTATTATTGGGGGGTTGGAGGTGAATAGGGGAGATGGGAGAAGATGTGTAGAGTGAGATTTGGGGGGGAAAGGGGGGAGTTGGGAAGGATGTTGTGGATGGGTAGGGGAGAGGAGGGGAGAGGGGATGGGGTAGGAGGGTGATGTGGAGGAGAAGGGGGATGGGGGAGTTGAGGGGATAAATATGGAGTATTGGATGGGGTAGGTGTGCCAAATAAAATTTTTTTATTGCAGTTGGTACACAGCTCCTTGTTTGCAGTCAGTTGTGCCACTCCCTCCAGTGAGTTTCAGGTCTGGGTTCTTATGTTAAATTTCCAGTACTGTCTCCATAGCCCCAGCTCCCAGCTCACCACTCTCCACCTCCTGTGATCCCATGCTAAGGCTGGACCAACGTCTGTACATCCTTTCTCCCACTTGTGGTTTGAGTAGGTCCCAGGATTAGAGAGACACCAGTTATCCTATATAGCTAGGTTGTTGGTGGTGCTGATCTTGCCAGAACCTGTTGGCCATTAGGTCTGAGGGCCACACAGATCTATTTTGATCTGAACGATGCCATATTTGATATTATTTTCCTGTGGGACCAGTGCAATACAATGAGCTCTGAGTTCTCACCAAGCATGCACAGCTCACTGTTACTCCTGCGGTCTTAAATTCTTTGCCACATTGTAAGAAATGGTGCCTGACGTTCCACTACTAGAGTTCTTGATCTGCTGGCCATCAGGGCTGCCTGGACCTGCATTGGGTAGAACCTGTAGGATGCCATTTGTTGCAGTTCACTGAGTCAGAAATTAGTTCATTCTCAGGTTCGTGTATGCGCAGTCCTGCCCCATAGCCCTTGACTTCTTAAATGAAATGATGCCCACTATGGCTCTAGGAGGCCGACTGGGCTATGAAAACCACCCTGTTCCCAACTGCCAATCTGGAACCTGCCGCTCTGTCTCTGCTCCTGTTCACATCAAATAGACAAGCAGAATGAGCAGTTCTTTGTCTGGGTTCACCTCTGGAGCTCCCAGTAAATGTCCCTTCCCATTTGGTTACTGGTGAAGTTCCAGCCACCAGTGGAGTTCAGATCGCAGTTTGCTGAATGCCGCTGGGGTATCAATCACTGCAACACCACACCGTTGTGTCTGCTGCTTTCCTGTGTCTCAGTCTCCAGGTGCCGCTCTGCTGTTGTTCTGTCCTATTTCCTGGAATATGCTCTCTCTGCTTCACACTAGCTAATATTTCTCCGTCTGTTTAAAAGTGTCCTTACCCTATTCTGCCATCTTGATTCTCCCTAAATAGCAATTTTGATTAAGACAAACCAAAAAGTATCATGCCAACAGATTTCCAAAAGAGATCAATGGAACAGAATAAAGAGCTCAGAAGTAAATCCATCCATCTTTAGCCAATTAATTTTTGAAAAGGACTCCAAGAACTCACAATAAGAAGAGGCATTCTCACCAATGAACTGTACCAAGACAGCTGGATAGTCACATGCAAAATAATGAAATCTGACTTCTTCTTGCATTATGCACAGAAATCAAATCAAAATAAGTTTTGAAAAAGTTAAATGGAAGTACCAAAACTATGAAACTGAAAATTCTTGGGAAAAGTTCCCTGGCATTTATTTAGGCAGAGATTTCTTTTGAATGTGACCTGAGCACACAGGCCAGAAAATAAACATAGACGCATGTGATTATATCAAGCCAAAGACATCCTGCACAGCAAAGCGGGAAAAGCACAGTGACAAGACAACCTATGAAATGAGAGCGAACAACTGCAAGGAACTCGACTCAATGGCAAGAAAACAAGTACCTGAATTTTAAAATGGATAGAAAACCTGAAGAGACTTTCCTCAAAGAAGATATAGAAATGAACCGGCATGTGAATAATGTTTGACATCACTAAGCATCAGAGAAATGTAACTGAATAGAGACTGTTAAAAAGAGAAAAGGTAACAAGGATATAGAGAAAAAGAAAATTGTGTCTAAGGCTGGTGGACCTGTAAATGAATAAAACCATTTTGGAAAACATTATGAACTACCGTTCCCCCATATTAAAATAAAAACTGTTAGAAACTCCACTATTGGGTATACAATGTATGTGGGAAAAAATGTAGAAAAATGGGATTAAAAGTTCAGTTTATTTTGAAGTGAAATATACCTCCTATAAACAAGGACAGTTAAATTAGTGTATCAAGGAGAAATGTGCCCCTTCTATGTGATGTCGTTATTCGCAAGAGCCGAGATATGGAATCAAACTACGTGTGGCATGTCTGACAACCAATGCAAGGCTTGTAACGTATGTGCTGTATAGACACAGTGGAATACTGTTCAGCTGTACAAAGAAGAAAAGAGTCATTTGTGGCAAAGTGGCAGTACCTAAGAACTTTGTCAAGGCAATATATGGAATCTGAAGTTGACCTTACAGCAGCACGGAGGAGGCAGGTTACAGAGCTTGGGCAGTTTGAGAAGGAAGTTGGAGAGATATTGGTGAGTGAATACAAAATTGCAGTTACCTGAGAAGAATAAGTTCGAGCTACCAATTGTCCAATACAGGTAATATTGATGTAGTGCACACTGCACAATTAGTAAAAGTAAAATTTAAAAAAATAATAAAAATTAAAAAAAATAAAAAATAATAAAAATTTAAAAAATAATAAAAAAAAGTAAAATTAAATCATGAAACATTTGTGTGTACATATGTCAGAAGTGAAATGTATGTCATTTGGCTAGATTTGGTTGCCCTGAATGTGCATATACTTCAAATCATAATATAGTTTTATCTGTAAAATTGTAGAAAGAAAAATAAATAAATAAACAGAAAAGGATGGAAACATGAAAAAAAGGAAAACAAATTTAGACTATAATAACTAACTAGATTGCTATCACTCAAAGAGGTCATAGGTGAGCAGTGTGTGTTGATAGTAATTAGCTGAAACTGTAGGGCAGTGGTTTCCCAGACTCTGGTGCATGTTACAGTCACTTGAGGAGAATTCAAAAGTTTTAAAACTAATTAAATCAGGATGTCTAGGAGTGGGAGCCAGGAATGTTTAAAAATGCCCAGGTGACTGCAGCGTTTAGCACAATCTAGGAATCACTTCATGCCTGGGGTTCATGTTTTTCTCAGCCTGAAAAAAATCTGCTCTTTCCTTTTAAACATCCATGTGACTGAATGGTTCAAGTTCCACAAGTAATTCATTCCATGTCAGGTATTTATTACATAAGTGTTGAATGATGCTGAAAAGCAGTTACTTTCTCTTCATGGGGCATGTGCTGTTTCCCATTGACCACTTCTTTCCTTTAAGTTTTCTGCCTAACTCCGTAATGAATCTGTGACCCAAGGTTTAACTATTACCCTTACTTTCAAGTAGAAATCAAAGTTGTAGGAAATAGTCAGCTAAACTGGGACTGTTGGTTTCAAATAACATTCTAGAACGTGGAGTGAAAAAATACGTGAATCAACTTTCACAGTCATGATGTATTTGAGTGCTTTATTTTATTTTTTAATTCCTAAGTTACAAAGTTGAGTTAGAATATTACCAGTCTTTGGAATCTGAACTCTGACGCTTGACATACAACAAATGTGGCGTGATGCATTTAGTAAATTTTTCTTTTCTCAGTAAGGGTCTGAACAAGTTGTTCTATAGCAGAGCCCTGAAAAAAAGTGGCAAATGTCATTATCCTTGGCAGATTTCCAGGAATTCTGCAATTAACAGTAACACGAATGAAACTATTTTATGGACTTTAAAGTAAATCTGATTTGATGAAGGGAAAACATAGTCATCTTTCCACAAATTAGCCTAAAGTTAGAACTGTTCTCATTGAATGCATTTTAAGGTTATGGAGAACAGCCGTGGAAAGGAAAGCAAATTGAAAAATGAAATAAAGTAAAGCTTTACTGTGGCATGAGTTCCACTTCTGTGACTTCACCATCAGATTGTATTTATTCAATATTTTCATGCACAGAACCCTGAAATAGATGCTCAGGAGCTTAAGAATAAAGGCAGAAAGAATATTCTCTCTCTCTCTCTTTTTTTTTTTTTGGCACTTACATTAATTCGGGGAGAGTCCATGTGTCAACTTGGGCTATGAGAAGTAGGTAGATAAGGATTGGATTAAATTATGAAGAAGATAAAATATTTATCTACTAATTGATCAAATGAAGATCACAAAATCCACAGAGATTCTTGCATAAAATACTTTGAACTTTGGATCCCCTTTGTACATTTGTGTAATAGATAAAAGAAAGAGATATGAATATTGTTTTTTATACTTGCATTGCCAGATTTGGAAGTATCTGGAACAAAAGAGCATATATTCTTTACCTGATGCCGCATAAATACTGTAAGTCTGTTTTTATGATTGTAACATGTTACTTTACCTAAGGGAAAAATAAACACATAGCTATGTTACAGTTATCCCTTCACTCCCAAATATACACCTTCAGGTGTCCATAGCTCCACATTGAAATATGATGATTCCTACAAATAAAATTCCCAAGGTTCTCCCCACAACTAGCTTTCAGCCAACTTCAGAAACTATTAGTAAAAGAGAAGTTAGGGAGAAAAAAATGTCTATATGGGATGTTTCTTCTTCCTTCTCTGGCAGCCTTATCAGTAGTTGTTTCATGTTCTCACTTGTTCCGGCTCCATGTGTAATCCAACCCTTCACGAGGTATCACCCTATGGTAGTCTAATCCTGAGTAGGCAAAACGAGCCCTTCACCTTGCTTGTTAAGCCTTCTGGGTACCAGTGATGTTCTGCTAATGATATTTGGCTTTCCCATCCAAGTCTTATGTAATGCATTCCTTGGTTTAGAGTCCCTTTACTGATCAACTCAAGTTTCTGGGTGTTTTTCTCCACTTTGACCACAGTACGGTGAACATGTATGCCTTTTTATAAATAAGCCTAGCATCACCAAAGCCAGGAGGTAGTGGAGATAAAGAATTAACCAGTTTTTCTCTTTAGAAGGAAGTAGGCATACTATACCAGGAGATAGAATTCAAGACGATACAGTGAAGTGAAATCGAACAAAAGCCATCTTGGCTAAAAAAATATATACTTACTTTTATTTATCCAAGAGAGCTATTGTATGATTTCATGTGTGTGTGAAATACATATATAGGTGTAGATGTGTGTGTGGGTGTGTGTTACAGATATGTGTAACATATGTGTGTTTATCTATTATTTAAGTTTAAAAAGATGAATTGTTCTAAGGTTTCCATCAAGCTTTCCTCACCATCTGACATAATCTTGAGTTATATTTATTCAATCTTTGAAATGTTTCTTGTGTTTATGCCTTTATTTCCTTTGACTTCATTGGTTCATGCATGTATCTTCCTAAATTGACTTCTTCAATCTTTCCTCTACAAGGCTGCCAGGGAGTGCATTCTAATAGGAAGTCTAATTAGCAACAAGACAATCATTCTCTCCTTCTCACTACTTGAATTCACAGATATTTGCCCAAGTAAGACTGGGAATCTTAGCCCTAACCCTAGCTATGGGACACTTAGCCAAAACAAATATGACACATAAACCAGGAAAGAAGTTATTTGGACTTAGGGCTCAAGCTGGCTGAAGTGAGAGTCCCTGCCCTTGTCCCTGCTGGCAGAAGAACCATTTTTAGGAATCTGAGAGAGAAATTGAGTAGGGAACTGTCAAGAACTGTAAACAGCAAAGAGACTGAAAAACATCAGAGAGAGGGGAATAAAACAAGAATAATGGAAGAGCTAAGACTCTACCATTATCAATGGACAGATAATCCAGACAGAAAATCAATGAAGATACATCAGTGCTGAACCATATTACAGAGCCAGTGGACCTAACAGGCATTTACAGGACATTTCACCCAATAGCTATTGAATATACATTCTTCTCATCAATACATGGACCATTTTTCTTGGATAGATTATATGTTAGTCCCACTGAATTTTATGTCCTATTTTATTTTATTTAAAAGCTATAGCCATTTATTTAAAAGGAAGGGTTTGAGAGAGGAAGAGACAGAGAGGTTTTCCATTGACTGCTTGACTTTCCAGTTTCCTGCAGCTAACACTAAGACAGGTCAAACCATGAGCCAAGAGTTTCATCCAGCTCTCCCTCATGAGAACAGTGGCCCAAACACTTGGGCCATCTATGACTGCTTCCCCAAATTCATCAGCAGGGAACTGGATTGAAAGTGGAGTAGTTTAGAAATCAATCAGTTGGTCATCGGCATGCTTGCCCCTCAGCAAATTTCAAAAATGACGTCATATTATGCATCCGTTCAGATCACAGAGAAATACAGCTGGAAATCATCAATAAGAATGGAACATTTACAAATGCAGGGGAAATTGAACAACACCTTCCTGAATGACCAGTAGATCATCCAATAAAATGGGAATTTATAAATGTTTTGAAACAAATGAAAATGAGCACACACACACAATATCAGTAACTGGGATACAGAAAAAAAAAAAACCAGCAGTAAGAGGGAAAGTTGTAACTGAAAGGGCATATATTCAAAAATACAGAGGCCAGTGTTGTGATGCCGTGGTTTCAACCCCCACTGGTGATGCTGGCATCCCAAAGTGCTGTAATGTTTGAATCCCATAGCTTCACCTCTTGCCAATGTCCCTAAAAAGGCAGTAGAGGAGCTGATGTACTTGAGTCCCTGGCACCCACGTGGAAGTGTAGGCCCACTTAGATTTGTCTATTGCAGCTGTGTGGAGAATTGAGACAACGGATAGAAGATATCTGTCTCTCATATTGATTTCTCTGGAATGGTCTTTCCCTTATTTTTTAATTCACTCCTCCATCATTTTGTTGAGTCTTTCCAATCATGCAAAAGAATGCACAGCATTTCCTTTCCCCTCTCTACAACCGGCAGCCGCTGTCTCTATTTGGCTCTTAGTTTGGTACATTTTGTAAGTAAATATTAGATTCCTTCGAATGCCTTTTCTCATTGCGATTGTGATTGTCATGCAGGCAGGGCAACTGTCTTCCTTATCTTATCTCACCAAAAGTTATTATGTGGAATGGAACATAGATCATATTCAAGAAATATTTGTAGAATTGAATCAAGTTGAAATAAATGAATTAATCCAATAAATCATTTCCAGATTACTTTTCAACAGACAAATATTCAAGGTTATATAAAGTTGCTAAGAAGATGGATTGGCTGTCAGCTATTTGTGAGGCGCCAAGCTTTGATCATGTTACCTTCACATTTCTGTTTATACTTTTTCATACACAGCCATATATGAAAGTGATATGTCTCGCTCTCAGAGCTTTGCTGAGGCGCTTTGTGGTACAGTCTCCCCAATAAGACTTGCATTTCTATTGGACATTTACCAGAAAATATTCAAAGAAAAAAACAATGATGAAACTTCAGACACATTTATGATGGCGAGGACAGAATTGTGAATCCAGGGTGAGTTTTCAAAATGCCAGCAAAGCACAAAATGTCCCTAATCACAGCCTTGCCTCTTTAAAAATGATTGTATTTGGAATTGACTGTGAATAAAACAAATTTCTAAAAACAAAAATTTTAAATGACTACAAAATAGTTAAATGTCACCCCCTGTCAAAAACGATCCCTGGCATTTCATCAGACCAGAAAGAAATCCTTACAACACTGTAGGCATTTCAAAGTAAGCTCTGACTATTTTAATCCTGCACAATTGATGAGGACAAAAATGGAAGCCAGAAGGTCCCCTGCACATGGAGAAAGCTCTCAGGTGAACAATATTAGTTTCCACCTGACTTTGGACCATTACACAGCTGCATTGTTAGTGTCCCAAAAGAGCACTAAAACAGAAAGTGTGAGTGGGGAATTACTGATATTTATTGGGAAGAAGCAAGTTAAAAGGAAATGAAGGCAAAGTCGAAGAAGTAAAACATGCCGAGCTTTCACCAGACATTTTTCTTCCAGGGAATAAAATGGAGCAGACTTGAAAAACTTATCTCATCGATCTCTACAATATCAGTTTTTGATGGTTTTTCCAAATATCGGTAGTTTTAAGTAGACATGAATGTCAGAATGTATTAGTGACCTAATTGGACAATTAGTGCCAAAGAATTGATTCCTTAGTACTCATCTTAGGTAATAGCCAATGGCTATAAGTCAAGACTGAGAGAAGATTATGGAAAGCAGAAAGGGAGAGTGGATGAACCTAGCAGGGGACAGGTTCAATTATTCTGCCTCTATGGGTTGTCAGGTAAGATTAAATTCGCTGGCCGTTTATGTTCAGCAAGCAGTTTCTTCTTCGACATCTGCTTTGTAAATGTCTAATCAGATTTTTTTTTCTCCTCTGTATTCCGTTGGATGAGACAGAACAACAAAACAGTAGTATTCTAATTATCATCTGATTTTGTCTAAATAATGAAAACATTTTAAAAATTACTTTGGTGCAATTCAAATTCAATGCTTCCCTTTGGGGCATTTATTGTGGGTCTGCAAGTTAAGCTGTCATCTAAAGTGTCAGCATCCCATATGGGCTATGGTTCTATTCCTGGCTGATAAACTTCTGATCAACTCCTTGATAATGTACCTGGGAAAATAACAGAATATGGTCCAAGTGCTTGGGACCCTGCACCTACGTGTGAGCCTCAGATGAAGCTCCGAGCTTCTGGCCATGCCCTAGCTGTTGTAGCCATGTAGGGAGCAAGGCAGTACATTAAATATTAATTCTCCCTCGCTCTCTTTCTTTCTCTACTTCCCTTTCAAACAGGTAAACAAATAAGCAAGTCTTTAAGTTTTTTTCCCTAATAGTGATGATCTTTAAAACATGTAAAGTTCTTTCAAGAAGGATGAGGTGTGCTTTCCTAACAACATATATGACATAAAGAAGAGTGTGGAAACACTGAGATTATACTTGTTTGTTCTTAAACAGTCTGAAGGAAAGACATTAACAAACTAAGGATCGCACACAGCAAACATGGGTGGCAAACACACAAGTGGCCACACAATAGGCACCCAACACTTTAGTGAGTGAAAAGGCCCAGCTGCTAGGAACAGATTGAACAAAACACAAATCTGGCAAATCACATGACTCACAAACCACAGTGCATGTGTAGAACACCCAAAGCCACTCTGTCATTAGTTTTGTTGTCAGTAAACCTCGGGAATTGTTCCTTTGATGTATTTGTCACCAAAACTTGAATAAAAGTAGAACTCCCACAAATCTGTAGGCTCTATGAGAAAAACAGGGAGAGAAAGAAAAGGAAAAAAATGAACAATTTATCAAGTATTTACATTATCACTAGGATAACTGATAGAAAATATTATCCTTCATATGATTATAGTATCAAACACAGCAAATCTGAATATGAGACAACATGTATCATTGTCTTCTAAGCAAAGACATGAATGTCAGACAAGATTCAGATTTTTATGTCCAGTAGTTGCGTTACATGATGGAGAAAAGAAAGTTTTTCTAAACTCCACAAAATTTTTTGGATTCATTTTTACTTATTTTTATTTTGTTTCAAAGATGAAGACACTGAGAGACAGACAGGAGTAAGACCGAAGGCAAGACACTGGAGCTCCAACTGAGGCCCCTATCCTGGTGTCAGAGACCTGAGGACCTGAGCTCTCACCCACTGCCTCCCACGGTATGCACTGGCAGGAAGCTGGACCAGCAGCAGAGCAAGCAGGACTCAAACCAAGCACTCTAATATGAGATAAAAGCATCCAAGCGGTGACTAAAACAGTGCACAAAACCTGCACCCTGAGTGTTCTTATTTCTTATGGACAACATTAAACATATTCATATCGATTATTAAAATTGCTGGAGGTTATTGTTGCGTTTTTAAAACATTCAACATTCAGTAGGTAGAGGCCCGGCGTGATAGTCTTGTAGCTAAAATCCTCACCTTGCACATGCCAGGGTCCCACATGGTTGCCGGTTCTAATTCCGGCAGTCCTGCTGCCCATCCAGCTCCCTGCTTGTGGGCTCAGAAAGCAGTCAAGGACAGCCCAAAGTGTTGTGACTCTGTACCCGCGTGGGAGACCAGGAAGAAGATCCTTGCTTTGGATCAGCTCAGCAATGGCTGTTGTAGCTATTTGGGGAGCAAAACAGGGGATGAAGGATCTTCCTCTCTGTATATCTGACTTTCCAATAAAAAATAAATCTTTAAAACAAAACAGAAAACATTCCATAAGTTATAATCTTCGGAGCAGGGGTAAGCTTTCATACAATGTGTTGCCCAGACACGATAACATAAGAGGTTTAACAGATGGGAAAAAGTGTATTACAAGTTGGTGAGGTAGTGAAAGCACTCAATTTCAATCTTATCTAACGCCACCCATACGTCTTTATAAATATTTTTTTCTGATGTTTTGCTCCCATCTGAATTCCTGTGATTGCTGTTTGACTCTTTTATGAGTGAAAAGTTTGACTGGTGTAAGTTGGAGGATCTTGCAAACATTAGCAAGCCTTCAAAAGAAGCATGCTTTTCAGTCTATGCAAGAGTTTCACGGAGGCTGTGTGTGTGTGTGTGTGTGTGTGTGGCGTGTGTGTAGGTTGAAGCCTATTGAGAAAGAACCAAATACTTAAAAAAAGAAAGAACTGTAAAAAGGAAAAATATCAAGGAAATACTTAAAATACTTGGACAGTCCCCTCTGCTTAATGGATCATGGAATACATTCTTTAGATACCTAAAAAACAACCTTGCTATTGAGGCTGCAGCAAACTTATGACTGTAGACTTTTCATAGCAGACTATAGCAGGGAGTGTTTTAATGGAGTCCCACATTGTCTGGTTGTAATACAGCTGGCAAAAGCAGGACAACAGACTCAGCTGGCCAATCCTCTCTATATAAAGTATGAAGCCTATGGTGTGAAATCAAATTTCAAGCCATTTCAATAAAAAGAGATAATTTTTATATTTAAATTCTCATTTTGACATAAGAAAAACAGAGTACAATATGTGTAGAGTTGAAGGGGAAGTAGAGAAGAACTGGAATCCATAAAAACACGTATTATACAATAGATACTTTTGACGGATTAAGGACTGTAAGAACTGGTGATTAAGACACGACAGAAAACAGACACAAGATGTGTCGTAAACGTGGTGAACATCTATCTCTTGGCCTTCATGACATGGTATGGTGACAGATGCAAGTTCAGCCACTTCTACCCTGACATCATTTCACTCTAGCAAGTACAGGAAGAGAACTGAAAGAAGGGCGTAGAGGGACCCTTCCTTGTAGGGTAGGGAGTAGGTAGAAAAATGTCTATTAAGAAAGATATTCTTTCTTCTGTGTGTGTGTGTGTGTGTGTGTGTGTGTGTGTGTGTAGTAGGGGGAGAATTGCAAAGGGCAAAATCCATGAGACTCGCTCCCACCAAAGTAGAGTCATTTGAATCAAGTGACTCTTGAGAGTTTGTTGACTCTCCTATATCTATTTAGTCCCCACAGCTCAAGTGTGGCTTGCTTGCATCAGAGATGTGGAAAAATGCTGTGGACTGGATAGGGAAGATGAGATTTACCAATGATGACTGCTCTATAACTGAAGTTGCCACGGGTGCATAGGAATGGAGCAAATAGCACACAGAATGGAGAGCAGAGGGAAGAAGGCACAGTGCTGCCAGCTTGAGATTAACATGCAGAAGCAGACATACCTCCCAAGACACTACCAATAGCAGGGGCACTGTGAAGAAAAACAGCCATTAACTGCAGCTTACAATGGCAATGTCACTGCTACGTTTACTATACAGAGCCCATGAATGACAGGTAGGTCAGGCTTATGGCCAATCAAGGAGACAACTAAAACATCCAGGGCGGTGCGGGGGGATGGAGAAGAGGGATAATATATCAGTTAGAATGCCTTTGGCAGCAACTAATAAAAAGCATACTTTACAGCGGCCTTAACAAATAAGGATTAATGGTCTCATATAACAAGATGCCAGGTGGGAAGTCACTGCTGGCCTTGATTCTGTATCCCAGTGGTTCTGAAATTCTCTCAGCAATTTTTTTTTTCCTTTCTGATGGCTGAAGGAAAGGTTGTTGTCACAACGCAAGGCATCAGGTGCACATTTAAGGAAGTAAGAAGCTTGGAAAAGAGATGAAATGGCAAGTCTGTTACTTTTATCTGAAAAAGGAGCAGTACTCTCAGAAGCTACATAGAAAACTTATGCTTATTTCTTGCTAGCTGGAATTGGGTCACTTGAACCATAAGTTTGCAAGACATTCAGGGATGTTTACTTTCTTCTGACTGTACCAAAATGTTTTATTACCTTGAAAGGGAGTGGGGGAGAGGAGAGACAGAGCAAGAAAGAAATGATCTTTCATCTTCTGGTTCACTCTCCAAATGCCTGCAGGTGCCAGGTCTGGATCAGGTGAAAGCCAGGAATATAGGCGCTGCTGGGATTCCCCACAGTGGGGATCTTGACTATTAATTTCTCTTAAGAGCATTAGCAGGAAACTGAATCAGAAGCATGGATTAACCAGGGCATGAAAACTTTTTTCATCTTTTACTGGTGAAGAACAGCTTTTCAGTGGCATCTGAAACAGGGATTTATGTGAAAGGGGCCATGCCTGCTTACTGCTTTGTTCTGTACTTGTCTCCCAAACAAAGGGAGAGAAGGTGAAAGTGAATAAAGAGAAGTGAGAGGAGGGAGCCCAGCAGCGTACTCACCTACTAAGTCCTCAGAGGCACACATTTAAGCAGAATTTAAGCAGGCTATTGAACTGGGGGCAGAAGGAAGTGGAAAGGAAAAGAAAGATCTCTAACTGCCATATTTTTAAAACAAATTATTAAAATGAACAGGGCAGAGTCATCCAGAACCAAAATGAAATAGTTCTAGTAATTAAAGGACACAAAAAGTTAGTATTTGAGGAGAAGTCGTTAAGGAATCTTTTGTCAGCTGGAAAGAAAGTATTAATTAAATACAGGTAGTTGGCAGTTATATGCCGAATAAAATCATTTTATTCCCAAGCAACTAATAAATTCAGACTTCTCACTAAATTAGTTACACTCAACTTAACTGTTTATTAAATAGAAGATCATGGGGGGGCGGGCAGGGATCTTGCTACCTAAACTCTTTTTATTTTATTAAGTCCTGAATTGAAAGAAATGCTTAAAAAGGCATAACTTTATTAAAAGGTATAAGACTGATTTGTATGAGGTCCTCAGACGAGGATCTGCTAAACTGTCAAGTACAAGTGCATGCATCTGAAAAATGTCAGGTTCGACTTGGGACTTCTGTGTGTTCTGATGTGGTCAACACTGCCAATCCATCTGCTTCTCCAAACCAACCTTGGGGGAGTTGCTCCCACCCAGTCCACTTGACACTCAAGAAACGCAAAATGTTGTTTAACCATATCGTAATCGGTCACTTCCAACTATTCCAAACATAACTCCATAATCTTTCTTAAAAAAGTGGAGATAGCATCATAAAATGATAATTTAAAAAAAATGTGGGGAAAAAAGGAAGTAGAGACGCCTTTGAATCTAAATTCCTGCATTATAGGAAATCATTTTCCAGCTTCTGGTTCTGCTCCAGTTATTTAAGGATAGACACTGGAGCACTGTGCTTTTCTTGTTGCCCACAGAAAATGCAGATATTTCTGAAGGAGAAATCAACTGATGTAATCTATAAGAGTGAAGATCTCTAGCATTAGACTCCACAAGTACTTGGTCAGCTGTGTGCAGACACTGTGCCCTGGGCTGGGGATACAGAAACGGAGGATACCCTGTCTTTGAGGACCTCAAAACCCATTTTGGATATACTAGTACAAATAATATCCACCAGATGCTGCAATAAATTCCACGACAATAATTACAAAGGGCTAACAGAAACACAACTCAAGGAATACTCACACCTGTATAATATGTATTTTGTATTAATAAAGAACAAAATCATTGAATGAAGGCTTCGAATTGCCAAAGTCAGTGAAATTCTTCTGTGTTGGAAAGAGTGGTATGCTCTTCAAGGTAGGAAGGGAAGAAAGCAAAGCAAAGACTCAGCACCTCAGAGCTGGCTGCCTCTGCAGAAACCTGCAGAGCTGACTTTTTTTACTGCATCAGCTGTGGTAGAAGGAAACAGCTGGAAGCTGGGGGACACTCAGCAGCAGCTCCTCTGTGCTCAAAAGGAATTGCCAGGGGCTGAGGGGTATACCTCTCCTCGTCCCAGCAGTCTCTTTTCATGACTTAATTCTAAGTCATAGACAGGAAATGATCTTAGTTATCATTTACTGAAGGTTCATGTGTCAGCAGTATATTTCTGGCACTGTTCAATGAAATTGACCTATATTATTTCCAAGGTTCACAACAATCCGACTATTGTGGTAGGGAATTCACAGGTGAGGACGTCATAGAATACAAAGAGAACGACATGCAAGAAGAGGATTTAGGAGTTGAACTGAGCTTTGTTTTTGTTTTTTTATTACTATTATTTCATTTTGAATTCAGTGACTTTCTTTTTTCCACTGTGTCAGGGAGACTAGAATATTATCAATGCCTCAATGGACAAGGAGAGGCACTTTATGCTTCTTGCAACTGCTCATCAGAATTTTTTTAAACAATGAAACCTCCCCTGTTGTAGTGTGTGTCTGGATGTCCTAGTCCAAGGGTAAAAGCCAGTTTAAGAAGAAAATGTTCCAGATTAGCAAATGTTCTTCTTCCTTTCGCTGCCAATTGATTTTACCCTCTTAAATGGGTTTTGCTAGTAAATATTGTTTCTATCTCCATCCTCATCAGCAAACACAGCTGGTTTTGGCTGTCAAAGATTCAAAGAACCCTCTGCAAAAATGTAAGCTACATGAAAACAATTAGAGTAAAAAGAGGGAAAGATGTTTAAATAGCAACTAGCATCTTAAAATGGAAGTATATTGGCTTGCAGTTTTTGAAATACAATGAGAGTTGATGAAGAATTCGTATTTTTCCTGTAGTTCTTATGTAAATTCCAAGTGAATGGTAAACTCCTATGTTTCCCAACACCTTAAACCAAAAACTTCTGTCACCAAGTCATTACACTGGCACCAGTTGACCTCAGCCAGGTCCTTTGCTCTCTCTAGATTTCTTTGGGTATAATCTAAAAGGCCAGACTCCAATGATTTCTAGTTCCAATATTTCCTCTCCACATTTATGAATCATTGAGCCCCAATTTCTGTAGGGCAATGATTCTTGTTTCCACTAAATCTATGGTTCTTAAAGCTTTTATGTGCCTCTAGGGAACGGAAGCTTTGTATCAGTGAATACATGTAGCCTTGGTCAGCCATGAGAGATTTTTGGAAAGAGCTATTGAACTCATCAGGTTTGAGGGCAAAAAAAAATTTAAGACATCTTTTTTATGGTAAAGTAACATACAATAAATCGCATATTTAGCAAGTACACAATTTCTTTTGTTTTGAGAAATAAATGCATTCATAAAACCATCACAACAAGATACAGAAGAGATCCATTAGGGATTGTTTTCATTCCCCATGCAGTCCTTTCATCATCTGCACCACTCCATTTCCTATGGTTGTATGTATATAGGATCATAAAGTATGTGTTTATTTATTGCCAAATTTGTTTCTCTAAGACCTGTTATTTTGAGGCCCTTTCATATTGCTAAATTATCGGAGAGTAGTATTTCACTGGGTAGATGCATCACCCTGTGTCTATCTATTGATCGTTGCCCTTTATGGAGGTTTTGAATCTTGGTGTTCCAGCGCGTCTCCCCAAGCGCATTCGTCTCTTCAAGCGAGAAAGTTTTCCGTTTCTGCCTAGTTGCCATCCTGGCAGAACTGTCATTGCTCTATGGTTGCTGGTGATGGCAGTTGGGGAGTGAAACTATCGTAACAGGTCCTACTGTTCTTATCAGAGATTCAGTAACTTGTTTTGAATAAGTGCATCTCAATTTTATGTTTGCTCTAAGTCCTCAATCAGGACTTAAGATTTAATAATCTTATCGATTTTATCACTACCTCATTGTGAAAATTCTTTGATTTTTTAAAATGCAATTTTTCTGACAGATTATTTGTAAAGCAGGATAATCCTGTTTTTTAGAAAAGTTTCATCTAATAAGAGAAAAGTAGTACATATAAAGCAACCACTGAATTTTACAGGTGTTTAGAAGGAGGGAATTCTCCTTCTAGAGAGGTTTAGGAAAAGCATGAAGGGCAAGTATCACATCTGAGAGAGAGAGAGAGAGAGAGAGAGAGAGAGAGAGAGAGAGAGACAGAGCTGATGGTTGGCGAGGATTTCCACAGTTACTGAAAAACGACTGAAGGAGGATTATTCTCATGGGGGATTTCTTTCTTCTACTTCTCTTGTTTTTAAATTTAAAAACTAGCACATGATTATATTTTCACCACAAAAAATAATATACTTGGCTATGAATGTTAAAACTTTAACGCATTACTAATTTCCTCCCCGCTCATCTACTCCTTGTGCCCCATCCCAATCTTTTCTCCCCTGTCAGTCCCAGACCTTTTCCCATGTATTAACCAAGGCAAAGGTGTTAACAGCAGCTGTCTTAAAACGTAGAATACAGTGAGTTCATCTGCATTAAGATCAGGAGGTAAGACTACATCTAGGAGTGGAGCTGTGCTGATGCTAAAAAGTAATTATTAATATCCCTTACTTTACTTGGGATGAATGGCTAGTGTCACCTAAGTAGCTGTGGGGCTGCCAAAGTCCACCTAAACAGCCGACTGTGTCAAGTAACTTCACACTCACCACTTCATTTCCTGTGGTTGTATTTAAGTAGGCTCAAAGAGTATGTATGTGTATTTATTTATTGCTAAATAATTCTGGTGTACTGGCAAATTAGTCCTCATGTGCTCCAACGAAAGACATAAAATGTGTTAGAGAATTCATAACAAGTGTCTTTATATGTGAATACATCCTACCCTATTCTATTCTTGCATGAATGTTGATTCAGGGAGAGGATTTGATCTCACTTAGGTATTCAGGAGGATTAAGTTTATTTTTTAACTTTAGTTATCTGTGATATCTTTCATCTACTTGTCACTATGCTGACAATATTGAATCATACTTTTAAAAAAATTCTTTCAAAATTTTATAAAGTAATGGAAAGTATAGAAGACAAACACATTTGCTAACTTCTGGGCAATGTGATGTTATTCAAAGCCAAGATTTTGGAATTTGAATCCCAAATCTGTTACAGATGATAGGTAAGCCTGGGCAAATCATTTAGTCTTTCCAGTCTCTACTTATTCATTTAATAGAAATGATGATTTTGACCCAACACTGAGGTTTTATGAAGATGCATGTTCTTTTAGGGACTCTAAAAAGATCTGGATAAAACAGAAAATGTAAAATACATAAGGAGAGAAAGTATGAGCATAAAAGGTAAATAAGCAAGGGAGTACGGGGAGATAGAGCCACAAGACTTAAGTGAAACTCATGAGAAATTCATAATTGCAAACGGACTTGAAGTGTGGCATGAGACTCCACAGCAATCCCAAATGGAAAGCACATGAAACTGGAAGTCTAGAGAAAGAGGAAGAAGAAACTGGAAAGGGAGGTGTTATGGGTGGGAAGCAGGAGGAGACGAGAAGAGGAGATGATGGGATGTGTGTGAGTAAAAGAAAGGGGTTAAGAAAAATATTTTAGCAACAATTTTCATTTTGGAGCAATTTTGCATATATTGAAAGGTCAAAAGACAGCACAAATAATTCTTGTACAACACCCCTGAGTCAGGCATGGTTTCTCTCACTCATAACATCGTACATAATCAGAGTGCAGTCCATGCACAACTGCATGTTCCTAATAACCCAAGGACAGATTTTATTGGAAACCCTAATCCTTGGGTAACTGTCAATTCAGTTCATGTAGGCAGGTGAAAGATGCTTGAACTGTGACCCCCTGTCCCTGTGTATTCCTGCTTCTTCAATTAATTTTGTGTCACAAACTCCATCTTTGAAATATGTTATCAGCAGTCAGCATAGACTTTCCTGGACCCTACAACATCACAGAGCTATGTCCTGAAGAACCAACATTCTGGAACAATATATATATTTTTTTAAGATTTATTTTATCTTTTTTTGGTAAGTCTCATGTACAGTGATGAGGAGAGACAGAGAGGAAGATCTTCCACCCGCTGATTGACTCCCTAAGTGGCCGCAACATCTGAAGCTGAGCTGATCCGAAGCCATGCACCCAGAGGTCTCCCACATTGGTGCAGAGTCCCAAGACTTCATACAGTACTCAAGCAGGGAGTTGGATGTGAAGTGAGCCTGCTGGGATTAGAACTATCACCCTTATGGGTTCCTGGTGCATGCAAGGTGAAGAATTTAGCTGCTCAGCTACTGCGCTGGGCCCTGAAAAATTATTTTAATGCTGCTCTTTCTGGGGAAGTTTTTTGGAGCTAGCACAGTAAAGAGATTCAACCAATGGGTGCGTGAAGACTATGCGTTGAAACCATAAGGCAAAGATCAGTGATTTTTTTTTTAAATTGGAATTATTTTAATGTTACCTAATTCTCTTAAAACTTTTCAAAAAATATTCTTCCTAGTACAGTTTTGTAGATTTAGCGGTTTATTACCGCCCCCCTTCCCTAACTCCTCCCCTCTTGTCATTCCCCACCATATTATCACATTAGTGTAGTCCCTTAGTAACAGTTAACAGTTAAATTCTCTGCTGTTGAAATGTATCATGGCATGGTGGTTAAAGAAAAGCTAGCATCTTGCTGTCTCCTTGGGAGTTCTACTTGTATATGGGAGTATTTGCTCTTAACAATGTAAGGCAGATCACAGAAGGCCCTAGGGAGATGAGGCCATTTGATTTTCTACAATCTGCAAAATTGATAGAGACATCATAAGAAAAAGGCTGATATCTTTCCCTGTGAACCTAAAGGTCATTCTGGGGCTTACATGGAAGTCAATAGGAACAGTTCTGAAATGGAATGTGATGATGGGTAGTCACAGTGACTCTAGGCATTAATGGACCAAGGGAAGAGGTGCTAGAAAAACACCCTAAAATGGCCAGCATAACCCCACCGACAAAAAACTTTCCTGCCTCATTACCAAGCTAACATTTACAAATATTGCCAAGAAAAAGCTGTATGTTTGGGCTATCTGCAGGCAGATGTTAAGAATTCATTAACAACTTTGCCAGGAACCAGTATATCCTATTTAGAGCGAGCTCCTCAGGGGATTCCACTGCTAGAAATGCAATGCCATTTGTGTACACTTTCTTCTTGAGTATGGAGTGGGGAAGTAAACTTTTGGAAACATAAATCGCAATATCGTCAGTAAGAGACGCCATGGATGGGCAAACGCAAACTTTGAATCTGTGAATGTGTACCAGGGCTGTGGGTAGCAGAAAGAGTCATACTCTGATACTTGCCAAGTTTCATAATACAGCAACAGTTGCAAGTCATTCTCTCAAATTAATAGAATTTTGAGGGGCAATTTTCACTAAGTATCATGGAAATGCTTCTCATTATCTTACACCGTTTCTGCTTGCCCCTGTGTTTCTCCAAAGGGCCCTGATTGTTTCACCAGGGGCAGGAGCTCAGCACTTCAAAAGGTATGCTGTTAAAATGTTGGAAATGCGTCAATTAATTTGCCAATGAAACTACATAATCACAACCTGATATATTCTGCTAGAGCTCAGCTAATCTGTGGCTTTTTTCTTTCTTTTTGTAATAGGCAAAAGTACCTACATGATTCCAATAGGAATCTTACTTAGATGTAGGGCTTGATTAAGGTGGAAATCTCAGTCCTTACTGGCATAGGTTCATAGCAGGTATGCTTATAAAGCTAGGCAGCAATGATCACTAAATACATAAATCTATTTTCTTTTCTAAGACTGCTTTTTCAGACGCAACCCTCCTTCCAGCTTTTAAACCTCCCTATTTTTTTTAGCTACTCTATCTTTCAGAGTTGGACTGAATTTGTTTCCTTATAACAAAGCAAACTGATGATATCAATCCTTTTTCCACTCAAACCTTAATGGACTTAATTTTGGCTCTGATATGCGTTAGCACTGCACAGGGATGGAGAGCCCCATGAACACATGCTGACTGTGCTGTGGGAGACAGATCAGCTCAAAGCCTTCACAGGATGTCAACAGGGAAAGAACTTTGCGCTATGAAACAGCCTCTGTTGAAGTCACTGCACATTCTCAGCATGATTTTATACATAGTTAATATACTGATAAATATTCCATATACAGAATAACTTGAATTTTAATTTAGGATATCAAGCACCACTGAAACGGGAGCAACTTTTGGTTGAGCTTATGGATGCTGATACATTTCCTTGATTGCTAATTACATCAAAGATAGATTCTGTATTTACTTCTGACAAACAATAAATCCCAATACCAAGGTCTACTTTGCTTCAAAAGGTACTCTTTTTCAAACATTATTTTTAAAATCTTATTTCCTTTCTTAAAAACAAAAAAACTATTCCTTAGGCTTGAGGATTTTCCTTCCCCATCTCTTCTCCTTTCCGCCCTCTGCTTACCCCCATAATATAATAGTATAATTTTGCAAGAACAGTCACAAGTCCATCATTTTGCTAGTTAAATGTAGATTTAGACAACATTGTAGATTTAGACAACAGTAGAATGTTCAGCATCATATTGTGAAGACATATTTTAGTTTCTTTGGCTGTACATTTTATATTCAAAAGTAGAAATGCATACTGTGGTGTATTTCAACATCACATTATGTGTACATCCATTATGGAGTTCCTCTAGATAAATATATGCTTACACAGCTTTACCCATGTATCTATTAATCTTGTATTTTGTAAGAAGTTTGCCTCATATCACAGAAAACTTATGATAGTTTTGTTTGGGAATGACATTTCATTGAGCATAATGGTCTGTAGTTGGAACCATTTTGCTGCAAATGGTTGAACTTCATTCTTTTTAATTGTTGAGTAGTATTCTATGGCTTAGATAGACTCACTTTCTCCAACCATTCCTCTTTCAATGGGCTTTTGGGTTATTTCCATGTCTTCACTATTGTAGAATGTGCTGCTGTCAATATGGGATTACACATCACCTTCTGATTTGCAGATTTCATTTCCTTTGAATATATTCCCAGAAGTAGGATAGCTGGATTGTAATGCAGCTCAATTTTCAGTTCTCTTAACAGTCTCCTTACTAACTTCCATATTGCCTGTACTAGCCTACATTCCTACACTAGTGAAGAATGTACTTTTCTCCCCACCTCCACGCCAGCAGATGTTGTTAGGTCAATATCACTGAAGTTAGGTGGAACCTAAATGTGGTTTTTATTCATATTTCATTGATAGCTAGGAAGCCTGAGCATTTTTTCATATATCCATTAGCCATTTGAATTTGTTCTTTTGAAAAGTCAGTTCATTTGCTTGGCCCATTTCTTTACAGGGTTATTTGCTTTGCTCTCCATTTAATTTCTGTAGCTCTTGGTAAATTCTAAATAGTAGTTACCTATCTGTTCCTGGATTTGTAGAATTAACATAATCAAAATGCTCATATGCAATCCCAATCAAAATCCCAACAACTTCCCTTTCTGAAATAGAAAAGATGGTACAAAAGTTCATCTGGAAATACAAGAGAACATGAATAGCCAGAGCTCTCCTGAAGAATGAAAATAAACCTCTAGAAATCACAATTCCAGATCTCAAGACCTACCACAGGGTAGTGGTGATCAAAACAGTCTTGTACTTGTACAGAAGCACAGAATATCAATGGAACAGAATAGAATTTCCAGGAGTGAGTTCACATACATACAGCTAACCAATCCATGTCAACAGAACTGAAAACAATCCAAGGGAAAGTTTTGGTCTCCTCAACAAATGTTGTTGGGACAATTGGATAGCAACTTGCAGAAGAAACAGACCCAACATGATAGTCTAGTGGCTACATCCTCACCTTGCATGCACCGGGATCCCGTATAGGCACCCGGCTGTTTATTCTACTTCCAACCCATCTCCCTGCTTGTTGTCTGGGAAAGCAGTGGAGGATGACCCAAGGTTTTTGGATCCTGCACTCAAGTGTGAGACCCAAAAGAAGGTCATGGGTCTTGGCTTCAGATCAACTCAGTTCCAGCTGTTGTGGACAGTTAGGGAGTGAGCAAGCAGATGGAAGATATCTCTGTAAGTGTACCTTTCTTATAAAAATAAAATAAATGTTTAAAAAAAGTAAGACCCCTATCTTTCACTTTATGCAAAAATCAGCTTTAACTGGATCAATGACCTAAATCTGCACCAAGAGACCATCAAACTATTAGAGGAAGACATAACAAGCACTCTACAAGACATAGGCATTGGTAAAGGTTTTTTACAGTCACCAAAAACACACGCAGTCAAAGCCAATATAGACAAATGGGACTACATCAAACTAAGATGCTTCTATACATCAAAGGAAATGATCAACAAAATGAAGAACCAACCAACAGAATGGGAGAAAATCTTTGCACAATAAGAGCTTACTTACTTACTATCACAAAAGTATCAATTTATAGTTATCAATAACAATAATATAGGTCGTTAAATGTGCACTTTCAGAGACAATGCTTTAAGCCACAGAGGATGAAACAGTAGTGCTATTTCAATATCTTAGCCATGTTTATCATTTTCTTTGTAAAACAGCACCTTGTTGCAACTGAAAACACCTTGTAATAAAAAATTTTCAGTGTTTTAAAGAAACTCAGAGGCCAGTTGGGACTTTCCTTTGAATTTTAAATCTGGAAATTGAGGTCCAATGAGGTAAAGTGGCGTAAGGAAGATATTAAAAGTGTGGGCCAATGATGTGCTTCTATACCAATCCATTGTTCTCCATGTCAGCATACCATATGTGAGCACTGCTTCGAGTCCCATTTGCTCTGCTTCTGATCCAGCTTCTTGAGTATAAGCCTGGAAAAGCACTGGAAGATGACCCAAGAGCTTGGAGCCCTACTTCTTATGTAGGAAGGCTTTAGGCTAGTCCAATCCTGGCTGTTGCAGTCATTGAAGGGAGAGCCAGGGGATGGAAAACTTTGTCTCTGCTTTTCTCTGACATTCTGCCTTTCAAATAAAACAAACAAACAAACAAACAAACAAAAAGGGCTATTTGAAATGATAGAAAGTCTTAATCACAAAATTTCTACTTGAAGAAAAAGAAATGACCTTTCTCTTTTCTTTTGGGAAGAGGAAAAAATTAAGAACACCTCGACAAGAACAGTCATGGTATTTATTACCAACCAAGGAAAAGTTCTCTGTTGTTGGATTTTGGTATGCATTCTTAAAATAAGAAGGAGAATGAATTTTAACCACTTTATTCCTACTATATGTGTAGCAAATAAACTGAGTTTGTTAGCTTCATATGGGAAACAATAAATATTCTCATACTGCTACTAGATTCCATGAATTTTTCTCCACTTTCAGAGGTTCATATGTTCCAAAGTCTTAAACTTCCAGGAAAAAAGATCTAAGAGATCTCTTCCTGACTATAAATTAGTCTTTCCAATCAAATATTTCTTTATATTTTCCCATCTATCACATATCGTAAGGAAGCAATGTCATATTTACACGATATTAAACAGTAGTGAAATTCTTTGCTTTCCCACAATTCACTATATCATGAAAACATAATGACATGCTATTTGTTGCTTGACAAACAGGATAGAATTTTGTGTGATCAGGTATCTCATTTAGTATCTATCATATACTTGTTACAGTTTACACATTAAGAGTTCATGTTTCCAGGTCTTAAGACGGTGACTAGCAACATAAGCAAATCAATTGTAGGAAGAAGACTATTTTCAAAATGTAGTTATTTTTAACTCTCTTTAATGGGAAGATAGTTATTATCCTGAAGTGGGCCAGAGATAAGAATCTTTTCCAGTAGCAGCCCAATGGGACTTAATGCCTTTTTTGACCTTAACCATCTATATGATGGCTCTTAGCCATCTCCTCTGCTTTGGTCTGAGTGCACAGGTGGTAATATGACCAATAAAACAGTCGGGGAACAGGATAAAACATCAGTGGCAGTATTTGAGCCACTCTAACCTACAGAGTTGAGTAATCACAACAGTATCCCAGCATCTGAATTCAGAGCCACAGTGCCTTCCAAAAAGTAAGAACTCAACTGCCTGTTCCAGAAAGCCTTTCCCTTCTGGATTCTTGACTTACAATTGAGGTCCAAGCAAGTGGATGCACCAATTGTGTGGCAATGACTAGCAGAAGCTAGGAGTCACACATGCTGAGGTGAGTTGACCTAACAAAGTTATGCAAGTAAAACTGCTTTTTTTATACCATAACAATGAACCATAACTTCAGTAATGTTGGCGTTTTTTGTCAGTCTACTGTGAAACAAACAGTATTTCTGAAGGTCATGTACAATAACCATAATGCTTCAATTAAAAAATCAGTTGGACATAATTCTAGCACAACTAAACTTACTGTAGGAATACATCACTAAAATATGTCTCACCATTGGAAAGCTTGCAAACATTACTATGGCCCCACCATTTGTAGAATGATTTTCTTAACCTTCAGAGTTTTGTGTTACTAAGCCATGAAAGAACTCTTTGTACCACAATTTTAAAATAATGCAATTATTAGTATATATGTAAAATACAGAAGCTCCTATGTTCTCTTTGCTTTGAATTGCAACTGAGTATGCTGCCACAGGCCCAGGGAAGAAACACTGCCACAGAGTGCTGATTTTGCTCTGCTCCTTTGGTTTGCTTCACATTGAAATGTTTTCAAACCTGAATATCTACTGTGCCATTTCCACGAGTTATTTAAATTTCCCCTCCTTCATTCCTAAGAACATGAAGCTTTGAGGGTGCCAAGAATAGCTTAGGTTGATTGGGAGTGAATTCTTGTTTTGTAATCCCCATGGCTTCCTACCCATATCAAACTTTCTTGAAGAATGCTAAAAAATTGTGTAGACTTTAGAGACTTTTTCTCATTGCCTTTTACTTTCCTGAAGATGGCTCTTGGTTTTGTTTTCTTTTCATTTTGGGAAATTGATACTTATTAAAAAGGTCCCTGTTTTCATAGTCCCTGAGGTTGATGAATTCCTTCTCTTTTTCTCACCTGCTCTTTCTCCTTCCACCCTGTCCAACCCCTGATCTTTTTGGTAGTTACTATGACAATACAGAATGTAAGATTTCAAGCCAGGAAACTTGGACTTTGGTGTTTGTAATCAAAATTAGCAAGTACCTGTAGCCAGATATATTCATTTGGGAAAACCTCTATGTTTGCACTTCCCTCCCCCTGGTCTCGCTTAACATGTTGCCTTTACCTGTGTGCTTAACAATTGTTTGTGTAAGGCTGTCCTTCTGTTTACATGTTATCCTTTGCTGCCAAGCATTTTTATCTATTAGCAGGTGTCTACGTACTTGCAAGGAATAAGGCTCTTAGGAGCTTCTGCAAAGTCCCTCACTGGGATGGAAAAAGACTGTGACATCGTTAGCCCTGAACGTCTAGTTACTCTCTGCACTTTTGCTGAGCATCATCACCTCACATGTTTTTTTATCCATCTGTTCATGCATTCAAAGAGGGGTTTATGGGACACATTGATGAGGAATGAGGGTTTTTCTCTTCTCTTTTATTGTAACATCAGCATCCATCTTTTAATTTGTGGGAAGATGCAGCTATAATTATTGTAAGTACATATTTTCTAAGTATGCATCTGTGATGCGGTCAGTTATGTTTGGCTCATGTCTTTGTTTTCCCTCGAGCAGCTCAAAAACATCAATTGTCTTACTGAGAGTGCTTTCTAAAGCACAGTCACAATAAAAGATGGTGGAGATGACAATGCTGTGTTTGGTATTTTTTTTTCTTATCACACATTGAGCTTCATATCAAAACTGCTAAGTTGAGAAGACAAAGGAGGGGTCCCTAGTGCTGGCAACAAAGTTCCCCCTTTGTGTTCTGACTCCCCTCTTTCTGTTACATCAACATCAATAAGTATGTTGGGGGAGAGACTGAAACATCAGTCTTTCCGTGCAGCAATCAAGTCCAGTTTATTCTATGCTCTGTAATTAAAGTCTGTTTCAGTGAAAAAAGTAGACCAATACCCCAGCAGCCAGCGATAAACTGTGGCGCTATTTTTAATCTACAGCAATCCTTTCAACAGAAAGAACCCTTTGAGACTTGCTACAGTTTTACATTCTTGAGCCAAAATAGAAAGATTCACCACAATAGCGAGTAGTCCACCCATATTAAAATTGGGTGTCTTCATTTAAAGGCTTGCTTTTAAACAAACAACATGACAAAGCAGCTGGATGAAAGTAAAGGCTGTGATGAATGGGCTGCAAACCCATAAAATGTGTCTGCTGTGCTTCCTTTCATGTCCCAAGGAGATGCCAATATCAGTCCCAATGACGGAGTGAGCTAGAGACTTGAAAATGTAATAAAAAAAGTAATGAGGCAGAAAGAGAAAAGAAATTTGTATTAATTACCTCCTCTGCAAGGTCCACCAGTGGAAGTCCTCTAGAGCCCTGGACTTCAGTGAGCTGTCCACCACGCTGCTGGGCTCTCCTCATCCTCGGACCTACAGACTCCATGCCTAGGTGCGCCTCCCCTCAATCGCAGGTTCCTCTAGTCATTAGTGTCTTCCTCTAGAAAAGTCTTTTTGAAAACACCTATTTATTTATTTGATGTGAGAGAATCAATCTTTTGATTCATTCCCCAAACATCTGCAAAAACCAGGGTTGGGCCAGGACAAAGTCTGGACCCAGAAATTCCTTGTAAGTTTTCCTACTGAGGGACAGGAGCCCAAGTATCTGTGTCAGCAAATGCTGTCTCCCCAGGCACTCCAGCAGGGAGCAGGATCAGAAGTGGAAGAGCCAGGACTTCAATTTCTTGGACTTGATTTCTCCATTCAATGGCTTTCCTTCATTATTTGATTACTTATACAAGGAAAAGGTTCATTCAGTGCTTTTGAATACCAACAGAATTTTTCATTTCAGTTAAGCTATATGTCTAACAATCAGTAGTGGCTACTGTTTGGAGCAGTATGTAGTTCTGCAATTTACTGACAAAGTATATTTTCCTTATATTAGGGCATGTCAAACATTCTTAGAAAATGGAATCATATTTGTGAAAACATCACATTATACCCCATAGATACATATTAAGTGCTAATAACATTTAAAAAAAATTCAAGAAGATGGAAAAGATAACCAACTTTGATCATTACCCATTGGATACATGTATCCATTAATTACCCTGTACCTCATAAATATATATATTAAAATGAATTTTTAAAACAGATTTTAATTTTGGTGCAAAAGACTTTGCAATCTGCATATGAAGGGGTCTTTTGAAAGTTGATAGAAAATGCATGTTATGAAAACAACTTTGCATGGGTTTTAAAAATAGAACAAAATAAACTTCTTTTAACCCTCTTTTTCTGTGGACATTTTGAAACACGCCAGACTGAGAGACTGCACAAATGGACAGCTTTGACAATAAACTCTGATCCACATCAACAGCCCAGGAAGACAACCCACAGTGCCAGCAAGGGTTGGTTCAGAATGATGAGGACCTGGTCAGTTACTGTCCATTTTGCTGTCCCTGTTGCACCTTTCCTTTTATCTGAGAACCAAACAGGAAAAGTTAAAGATGTTCCCCAGGCATTCAAAGGCACCTGCTTTTAATTAGCTGCCTCAAGCTCCTTATGCTAATAAGCTCTAATCAAGATCATAACTGGAGGCTTTCCCCTTGCTTCCCCCCACCCCCACTTTGAAGCTTCCTACCTTCTGCCCACTTTTCAGTCTTGGTCAAGCAGAAGTGGCAGCAAAGGATTACATGCTATAGTGGGCTCTCAACAAATAGCCTCTGTTTGTTGTCATTAGAGTGATCTTAGGCTATTTTCACATGAATCAAATTTCACTTTATGTAGAACGCTTCCTTAGTTTTCAAAACCCAAGTATGTGAAGATGTCAAACACCAGGAGCAGTTGGTTCAAGGCAGTATGGGAATACTGCAGCTGAGCTTGCTTCAAAGCACATACACTGGAACTTGAAACAAATATCTGCATTCAGATAGTGACAGACAAAATGTTCAGCAAGATGAAGGGAAGGTATGGCCTGATGCTGGTAAGGACCAAGAACAGGGCCTATCCTCTTCTGTGTTCAGAGAACAAATGCTTTCCAGCAAGGAAGAGGAAAGCAGGAATTGATATTTCTGGATTGCTTTATAATCCATTTCTCTCTTTGTAGTTTGCACTTGAAAAGACATTTTAAAACTCTTTCACAATTCTGGCTGGTGGTTGAGGTTTGTAGGAGCAGGCAACAGGTTTGACCAAAATGCAAGATTAGCACTTCATTTTTGGCTAAACTAAAGTGGGAAGGAAAACTTAAAAGAAAAGCCGCTTCTGTGGTTGTACAAACAACAGAATAACATGAGTAACTGTTACAATGAAAGTCTAGAGAATTTTGCAACCTTAAGTGTAAACATTATTTTCAAGACTCTAATTAAAGGAAAATTTGATGAAGGCAGCCAGAAAAAAAAATGCCTTTCAGAGATAAGTAAAAACATGTACATTGCTTGTTAAACAAATTTTGAGGCAATTTTTTCCCATGTAATGACTCAATTCAGAATTTTGTCCTATAAAAATCGGTTTAAAAGAACAATGAAGTGGCCAAAAAGAAAACCTACTCATTTTAAAATTAAACAGGATGACCTTATTTTAGGATAAGAGAAATGAAATCCATTTTCTGTGCTAAGTTAAAGAAATTATGATACCATTCAGAGAAAGCACTTACAGTTCTTCACAACATATTTATGATCTGAGATTCAAGGATTGTCTGTTATTGAATTTGCGACATTATAGCCATGTCTTGACGTTAGGAACCCTGAGGGTTTGAAAGGGCCTAAATCCCTCCCAGAGTTCATCATTTCTGACTCCTCCAAGTAACATGTTATCTGGTAGGCTCTGACCCAATCTGTCTCAGAGTTTTATGTGAAATGCACTATTCTCCAGACTCCATTAAAAAAAAAAAAAACTCCCTTTCCTGCATTACTGTTTTGAGATAGTATTATATGACAAGGAAGTCCTGCAATAATATCCTGCAAACAGCATCCAAAGATAAAACGAACTCACCTCACTTATAAAGATGAGCTTTCGTTCATCAATCACTAATTGAGAAACTTAGCCAAATATTCATATAAACATCATATCTCTTGTGGACAGGACACAGACTGGCGGTTTTGACTTGGTCGTAACTTACATCATTATGTGCCTTGATGTCTGCTATCTTAGCAGTGCAGCAAGGGTCTTATCAGGGATGTGAATTTCGTTGGAAAACTGGCTGTCTTGAGAAAAAGAAGTGCAGGGATGAGAAAGCAAGCTAAACTCAAAAGACTGACAGCATTCACATTAGTGAGCAGTTCAGATTAACTCATGAACAGCAGAAACATTTTCATGATTAGGCAAATTGCTGCTTCTGATCCTTTGGACGTAGCCTGCCCAGCCACGGTGACCTGTTACCACAGTGGTGTGAGTACCCAGTTGATTCTAGGGCATACCGTTCGTCCTTACACAGTGCTGCCGGGTGTTAGATAATCAGTGCAGAAGTGAACAACAATTCATTCTTTTCTGCTTCAGATGTTTGGTATTTGCTGCTATTCGTTGCAATGGAAAATAACAAAGAGAGTAAGGGAAGGCCCTCCTTACTCTCAGTTACACATGTAATGAATGGGACTCACTCTTTTATATGGAATCAGGAGTTACCGTCAGCTTTCTCACACTCCACTCTCCTCACTCTTTTCTCTGACCAGAATTGTTCTTGGAAGGTGAACAAGCTCAGATCCTCCAAGTCACACCATGTGTGATGCAAATGACTGCAAAGATGGCATTGTCTCCACAGTGTGTTTCATCACAGCATCCACAGCCATTGCTGCTAATCGTGGTCCTACCTGATCATCTCTCACACCTCAGAGAATTGCCTTCAGTCCCCTCACATTCATGACTTCTGTTGGTTGCAACTGGCCTAGAAACTAAGATGCCAATATCTGATACCAGAGTGCTTCTGGGCTCTGGCTCCTGATTCCAACTGTTGCGGTAATTTTAGATGTGGGGAGACAGTGATGATGACTCAATAATTGGATCCCCAACAACCATGTGCAAGACCTGGATTGAGCTCCCAATTGCTGGGTTTAACCTGATGCAATCACATTCACTGAAAAACCTGGAAGCTTTCTCTCTCTCCAAGTAGTATATTTACATGTCTCTCTGTCTCTCTCTCCTGTGTATGTCTGTTTCTCAAACCAATTAATGAATTATTTTTCAATTATTTAAAGCCCTCTGGTAAGATAACCCTTTGTCTTACTATATTATAGATACCTACGAATAGCTGTATTCTTATTAAAAGAATTGCTTTTATATTGCTGGCTTTCTATTCTAAACCTGTCTCATGTGCTAACCTAATACTCATATTTTGTTTATTTGCAGTGAGTACTACGATTATTGCATCTTAAAAAATGAGAAAACTGACGGCCAAAGGGGTTAAATCTCTTGCTTCAGATTTCCCGTCAACCCAAGTTCCAAACCAAGAAATTTGGCCCCAGACTCTAAGCTCTTAATCTCTTACATACAGTACAGCCTCCTGAGGGCCAAGTCTGTGATTTTCTTATCTCTTTGTTCCCAGCACCTAGCATGAGGAGTGGAATGCAAAAATTTTGAACACATGCTTGTTGAATTGGTGGCGACATCAAAGGCAGAGTCTCTATGGGGTATCCATCATGTAGAGTGTAGATGCTCAGCTGACATTATCCTGGAAGCTTACTAAGTGCTGCTTTCTTTCAGAGGCTGACCCTGGCATCATCTCTATTACCGCAACCTGGGCTCCTCTTTCTTTCCAGTCTAGTTCTTCCTGGGGTTATCAGTGAAGCAAAAATGGTAACAGCACTATGATAATATCATTCCCTTCTAATCTGTTTCCTACTCTGATATTAACTTATCTCTTATGGTTCTTCTGTTTCTCAATGAGATATGAAAGCTCCACACACAATGCAAAATATATACTTAGCTACACTTAGTTTGCGGCAAAAGGGCTGCTTTAAAAACCCTTGTGTCATTCAATTTAAACTCTACTTAACCATACTTTCCAGGAATGTCTTTCGTTAAAGAAATTACTATGATCCCATTGCCATCTTAACCAGAGACTGAGTTCTCATGCAATGGAAGGCATGAATTCCTCTTGCCTCATGTCACTCTTACTTCATCTAGCCAACTAAAACTTTTCCTACTTCCTTCAGTAAAATTACTTTGGAAACCAATCACAGCAGAAGAAATCAGTACGAGTCTTTCATCTTGTTTCTAGAATATGATTAAGTGCTAATAGCTTCAACATTGGGAATACGTTCCTGAAGCAGACATCCAGATCGCCTACAGGGCAAGAACTTTGCCCTCATCAAGACTGTGAACAGAAGGGGGAACATTGCTGAAGGCTTGGCATTCAACCAGCCATTCAATCATGGGAAGATACTGCAATGAACAAGACAAATCTCAGGCTTCAAGGAACCGATAATATGAAAGCTTGAACTGTTCCTCAGAGTGTTGCTTACTTCAGCAGAATCTACCCAGCACGTTACAGACAGACAGACTCTGGACTAGGTAAAAAATTGGCAATTACCACGGAGGAAAAAAGAGTGGCTTCAGTTTTGATCAAGGTTGTGTGTGTGTGTGTGTGTGTGTGCAAGCATCTCAGATGAGTTTGAGGAAAAATGTATTAAACTACACATTTGAGTGTAAACAATCAAAATCCATGTATATGAGCAGTCTTCAAAAGGGAATTAAATAATTTGAAAAAAAATACATGGATTCCAAATTTCACTTTTCCCTAAAAGCCCATGCTGTCTATCTTGTTTTTACTTTCACCATGGGCAATGAAGAAGGAATAAGAGTTGGATCTTGTTCTTAAAGAAACACCCATGATTAGAAGAGACAGTACTGCACCCCGTGCAATAGCTCAATTGGCTAATTCTCCACCTCCAGGCACTATGATCCCATAAAGGTGTGGGTCCATGTTTTGGCTGCTCTACTTCCCACCCAGCTCCTTGTTTATGGCCTGGGAAAGCAGAGGAGGATAGCCCAAAGTCTTGGGTCCTTGCACACATGTGGGACATCAGTTGGCTCAGCTTCAACTATTGCAGTAGATGGAAGAACTTTCTTTCTCTGCTTCTCCTTTCTGTAAATCTGCCTTTTCAATAAAAATAAACAAATCTTTAAAAAAAATAAATAAGAGAGATATGAATGAAAGACATATGAATGAAACAATGAGTTTTCCTCCTTCCTCCTTTCCTCACCATGAGCCAAGTTTGTTCCCTAGGAAATGGGATAATTGGATTGGATTCAACTTTCTCTTGGAAAGTTTAGAAACTTGAGTTGGCATTCAGGAAGTGGGAAGAGATTACAAGGTGACATTTATATGAAGTCACTGATTAAAGGATAAGATTCACTTGCATGGGGACAAAGGCCTAAGAATTATATGAGGCCCATAGTTAGTTAGGGCCACAACAGAACTAATTAGACTAATTAGCAAATTAACTTATGAACATATTCTGTTCAGACAGCTAAGCATTTTTGGAAGTAGGGATAGAAATGTAAGTACAGCCATTTATTACTATCTATGCTGCAGTAATAACTAAAATGCATAACATAAGATAAAGACTTCTAACAATCTTGACATACCCACATTGTTGATGAGGGTTCCATTGATTTTTATGCAGATTACTGGTTTATGGTGTAACGAGTATGTGAGAGTTTTCTTAGAATTAGTTCACATTGTCCTTAATCATAAATATGCTACACAACAGCTTCTTCTTCCAAAGATATATTTTTATTTAGTGACATACAGTGTATGCCATTAGGCTTCAAACTATAAGAATATAAAACAATGAACATTTTTCCTTTCTACTGTTTCTATTTGGCTGTGCCTCCATTCGGAGAAGGGAAAATATTTCAGGTCTCAGGGAATCATTTAAGTAATGTCAGCATTCTAACAATTTGGAATCATTATCTTCCTTAAACTATGCAACTGAGTACTGAACAATGTGGGAGAGAATGCCTTTTCACTTACATTTTTCCCAATATAGAAACTGTGATGAAAGTGAGATAGTAGAGATTTATGTCTGCTGGGTTGGCAGTCGTTTTATATTTACTTGGACAGAGAGATTGAAATCAAATAGGAAGTTCCCTCTCCTGGAATGTGCTAGTTGTAATCTAAATAACTATATGTGAACAAGTAAGATGTGGATAAGATGTCACCACTATCATTATGCCAGCTCTGATTCATGAGATCTTAGCTTTACCCACACAATTTTCACCAAAGCTTCTCCTCTTTAGTGCGTTTGTTATGGTTGGACAGGAGCTTCAACTCTTGCTAACTCCTCAACTAAAATAAACAAAGAAAAACGAGATAAAAGCAACTAAGTAATTATATTTTTGGTATGGTTTCAGTTAATGGAAAAACTTCTAGCTAAGTAAGAACTTTTGGAGGAAAAGCACAAGTTCCAAGAAGCAGGAGATTGTTTTGTTCTGATTGTCACTTTATCAAAGCTCCAAATTCCCAAATGTCAAACTGAAAACTGTTTTTATTTCCATTCTTTTGGGGGTCTGATATAAACTTACTGTTAACAATCTTAATGCTAACAAGTAGAAAGAAGGCATTTAATATGCAGCAATTCTATCTGATCTTAATTTTACAAATAGGAATATATCTGCCAAAACTTAAAATAGCAATTGGGGTCTTTGTTGGGAGCATAAAACAGATTTTTGTATTTAAAAAAAAATTAAGGAAATTTTTTAGAAAGAATACAGCAAATACAAGGATCTTTTGATCAAAACAGTATGTTGGTCAAGGCACACCTATTACTGTTGCAGAACCATAGAGTACAGGTAATTCTCACAATTATTATAAATAAATGCTGCACTTTGGCTGGGGGCTTGCTGGATTGGTTTAAGCTGCAGTGCCTGCCAGTGAGAGCTAGAACTGAAAGTGCAATGGGCCCGGTCAGGCTGCAGCATCCATTTGGTGAGTGCTAAGACTCTGGTTGGGTTATACCTGGGTGGGCCATAGCACAGCATGGCAGCACCTTAAGCGCCAGTACTGGAAGCAGGCTTGATTGGGAAAATTATGGAACTCCTTGATAGATTGCAGCACCCACTAGTGAGCATGAGAGCTAGGGCTGGGGACGGGGTAGGCTGGGCAAGGCTGCAGCATCCATTGCCGTGTGTGGGCTGAGTCTGAAAATGGGCTAGGTTGGACAACTGTGGCCATTGGTACACAAGAAAGTCACAACAAGGTGTGGACTATGCTGGTCTAGGCCACAACATCACCTGACACTCAAGAGAGTCAGAGCTGGATCTACAGTGTGGGCTGGATTTGCTATAGCGGCCACTAATTCACATGAGAGCTGGGACTATGGGTGGGTCTAGCTGGGCTAGGTTGCAACATCCACTGGCACATACCAAAACCAGGCATGGAGTGGGCATGGTGGTGGTTATTCATGGTAACTCACACTAAGCCATAGTGCCCACAGGTGTGCTTGAGAACCCTGCCTGCAGTTGTGCATTCTGTAGAGTGGAATGATTTGCTTAAAGAGAAGGCTATGGCCCAAAGTGATACAGTGTTCTTTTTCATAGCAATGCCTAGCAGGGACTCTTGTCTCAACAGAGACACCAACTGCCTATATTCTGCCAAAGTGCCAATACTCTCAACTGTGAAAACCAAAAATAATATCCAGAGACCTTCTGCCATGAAGTGGGTGGACAAAACACCCTGTCCTCATCAAGAACTGGTCAAGACGACTTGTACAAAGTCACTGAGAAAGTGTGACAAATCAAAAGGAAGCCCTACACAGCCCCATTTCCTGTTTCAGACTGTTTTCCTTGGAGAACTTGGACATAGGGAATAAGATGACTTAATTACCAAAATTACTTTAATTCAGATAGAACTGCCAAGGGATCATTCAAAGCATGCATTTTCCAAATGTAACATCAAGTCATCAAGTATTAAATAGATAGCAAACATATAAAGAGGATAACATGCAGAGCACTGGGAGAAACTGAAGTAAAAGGGCACCTATTTGGGACTGCTATTATTCATATTCCTTATAATGTCTGCAGTTGGGCCACAATCCCCAGCTTGCAGGGCCAAGCTTACTCCCAATAGGAGACATTTAAACAACCATTATGTATGTAGAGCATAGTCACAATATTATTTTAGTTTTTGCTGATGCCATACTCCAGTTCAGGGCCATTTGTGTGTGTGTGTGTGAAGAGCCAGAGAGTAAATATTTTAGATACTGTGGTACAATGTGGCCTTTTTCACAACCACTCAAATCTGCCTTTTAGTTGAAAAGCCACTGTACAGAATATGTAAATGAATGAATATAACTGTTTCAACCAAACCTTACAAAAACTGTTTTGACTTGGTCATAGGCCTTAGTTTGCCAACATCTGCTCTTGTTCAATGAACTGTGCAATTTCTTTATCCGAGCTTTGTTCTATCCATGCTACTCTTCAAACTATAGTCCACAAACTCATAAGTATTGGAAGCAGAAACTGGTTATTTGCTTTCATGTGTCCACTGGTCTGAATATTGCTATGGTTTTCGTTAAGTGAAATATTATATGCTCTATATTTAGTATAGATTGTATTATACCTCTATTAATTTTAGTATTTGGGTATTTCAAACTAATACATTGGTAGAAGATTGGCATTTAAATGCATATGTTTCCAGAGTTGGGGCACATTGTTCATGGAGGGCCACATGGGAAGGCTGATTGGATGGCAGAGGTAGACCTAGACCGGAAATTCTGGGCAAGAGAATTTGTTGTGGCCTCATGAAAAGAAACAGGCAATTAAGCAGGGTTATGGTTGGGTAGTTTAACTGATCTCAGCTAGCTCTAGTGTGTAACGGGTTGCTCTTGGTTACCTGGTATCTGCTCCTTGGGAACTTATGTCAAGTGGATAGTCGCTCAGAGCAAAAAAAGCCAAAAAAGAAGGTGGTTGTGAATGTGAGTTCTCAGTTGGCTGGTTTGTAACTGAAACACCAACTAGTTGTTGACAGGTAAGTTGTTTACTGTCTTTTAAAAGCAGTCAATTCAATATTGGACTAGTCCATCTGAGAAGAGCAAAGTCCCAAGATGTTGAAGCATTAGAAACCAGGAAGAAAGGAATTGGTTAGTCCACTTTGCTCTTCAGACAGCAAGATCATCTATGCACTCAGACTGTGGTAAACGTGCTGAACAGGCTAGGACCCAAAACCTCATCAGCATATTTGATTCTAAGCATTTTTCTCATCTCTGTGAGACACAGAGCTGACAGCCGAGGCTAGCTTCTTTTTCAGTTTGATCAGCAAATCAGGAAATATCGTCTCTTCCACCAAACCTCCAAGATGGCTCTTGGTCCTGAAGTCTCAGTTCCTGAGATTGAAAATCACAGGCATGGGATCCCTTTCATGAACATTTCATGAGTGCAAAATCTTGTCTCTTGCTCTACTCTTTCCTCCAGAAGAAACAAGTCTAGCAGGTTAAGGAGGTTTAGGATTGCATAGTTTGAATAGTTTCACAGGTTCTTTTGTGTACAAGACATCCCTAAATATCTGGTATGTGTTTCTGGGGCAATGGTGGCTCAGATGTGAGAATCTAATAAAGGAGATGGTGGTGAGAGTAGATTTCTGGGTTTGTGAAGTCTCAGCTCACGGTCTCTGCCAGAAGAAAAGACACGGGCACAGAATCCCTGTCATGAACATTTCAGGAGTTTAACATTTTAATTTCCCTCTTGCTCAACTCTATCATTTAGCCTAGAAAAATTTAACTGCTGTGAGTGAAAGGTCAGGTAAACAAAACTAGCTTTTCCCGACTTTGTGTTCCTTCCTATTAATCACTTATTATATACACTGTATGTCCTCTTCTCTTTGCAGACCATGAACAAGAGAATCCCACGGTTAAGTAAATTATGAGGATTTATGTATTTGAAAGTTATAATGACTGGAAGAGGGCAAGAGAGAGGTACTGACTGGCCCATTGAAATGATTAACCGATTTTACATTCACTGGTTCGGTCTCCAAATGACCACAATGGCCATGTCTGGTCCAGGCCGACGTTAGGAGCATGGAGATTCTTCCAGGTCTATCACAAAGGTGCAGGGACCCAAGCACTTGAGCCTTCTTACTGTGCCTTCCCAGACCGTTAGCAGGGAGCTGGATCGGAAGTGTAGCTGCTGAATCTCTAATCAATGTCCCTAAAAGATCTCAGCAGCACAGAAGGCAATTTAATATGTTATATCACAGCACCAGACTCTGTGGTGTTTTTTTTTTCTTTTAAAATAATATCCCAGATATCAGAACATCCAGATGAACAGGGAAAGTGATTTTTCAATGTTTTATCATATACATATTGAAGAGCTTCTAAAGTAAAAATTTGACAGCAGATGAAAAACAAAACTAACCAAGCTTAGTTAGTATCTTTTTTGTGCAGCCAAATGTGCTTTAAATATAGACTCTGGTTGCTGCACGCCAAAAGGATTGCTTTTTCATGAACTTTTCTTCTTTCATTCACAAGCTGAGGCAATACTTACTGTGCACTTGTTATCTGCCAGTTTCTGTGCTTGTTGGGATACATTAGTGAACAAAAAAGGCAAAATCCACCACCCTCATGTAGAATATATGTTCTAATGACATGAGATAATTGCTTGATTGCTATGCTAACACAGCGCCTATTATGTGCCAAGCATTGATCTAATCTCCACATTTGCTTGATGAGATAGTTACTACTATTACTATTTCTATTTTGCAAATAATGTTAGTGATTTGCCTAAGGTTTTAGAGCTTGTCAGAGACAGACCTGACACCTAAACCTATCCAGACTGACTCCAGAATTCATTTCATAAACATTGACAGTTCTGCAACCAACTTATAGATAATCTATAGAACATGTCAAAAGGCCATGGGAAAGGGGAAAGAGAGCATGCTAAGAGGGTCTGCAGTCTTTTTTTTTTTTTACAAATATACTGTTTGTTTATTTATTCGAAAGTCAGAATAACAGAGAGCTAGAGAATACCATCTGCTGGTTCATGCTTCTAATGCTTGCAGTAACCAGGGCTGAATCAAGTGGCAGGGAGAGTCTGGAACTCCACTCAGGTCTCCAGCTTGAATGGCAGGAGACTTGGACCCTCTTGGACCGTCTTCGGCTGCCTTCTCAAGCAGATAGCAAGTGCAGAATAGCAAGTGCATTAGCAGGGAGTTGGATTACACCCAGAGTAGCTGGTACTCCAACTGGCACTCTGATGTGGATGAGCACATCACAAGCTGTGGTTTAATTGCTGAGCCAGGCTTGAAATCTTGAACAAGGTAGTTGGGAAAGTCTTGACTTAGACATGTCATTTGAGTAAAGGCTTGAAGGAGGTGGGAGAACTGTTGAGATAGGATCTATGAAACAGCTGTTCAGGCAGAGGGAACAACTGCCAATTGCCTGAGGCTGGACCATGCTTGGGAATCACAGGAGCAATTTTCCATGCTATTTTATCAAAGTAGTCCACATCTGTTAACCACCTATCTTGGGTAAAATGAAAAACTTTCAAGAATGAAGATGTATTATAAAGAATGGTATAAAACATATTAAGAATAATAAGAAGAAATTATGTAAATATGTGGGGATGGCATTGTGGCATACCAAGTTAATCTGTTGCCTGCAGTATCAGCATCTCAAATGGGTGCTGGTTTGTATCCTGGCAGCTCCACTTCCCATGCAGTTCCCTGTTAGTAACCTTAGACAAGCAGCAGGAAAGGATCTGAATTCTTAGGCCCCTGGACACCCAAATGGAAGACCCAGATGAGATTCCTGGTTCCTGGTTTTGGCCTGGTCCAGGGCTGCCCATTCCATCCCATACAGTAGATGGAAAATGTCTCTTGCTCTCTGCTCTCTTTCTCTGTAACTCTGACTTTAAAACAAATCAGTATCTTTTAAAAATGTTGGAATATCATTGCTCGAATTGCATGAGTATATACCTTGGATATATAGCCATTTAGTAGTAGTAAAACTGAAGGATTCGACCTGTATCCAAAGACAAAGAATTTGCAGAATTGGTCTTAGTGGAAGCTAGGCTAATGTACATTGTTGAATTTATGTTGTCTTAAACATTTCCAGACTCTTCACCAGCCAGTTGATATTGTTCCTGATTTACAGGAATTGGAGATTAAACAGCTTGCAGTAGAGACTGCCCAGCCGGATCCTGGCAGAACTGATGTGAGGCTCATGAATGCCTGGCTGTTTTGCTCTGCTCAGTAACAGATGGCTTGTTTCTAAGGACAAACTTCTTCATTTTCTTTCAAGTTCTCCTTGGGTTGCATAAAGAATGGGTGGCTGGCAGCTCGGATCCACACGCCTCAGTCATAAAAAGCATTCATCAAAGTCTAATAAGAACTCATTTTAGACTCAGAATCGAGTATCACAGGACACGGATCCCAGCTTTTCTGATTCCTGGTATTGAACTTTACTAAAAAAAAGTGTTTTTAAGCTCTCCTCAAACATCCTCATGTAAAAAATAGGACAAATATTGTTGCTCCTATAGTGTTCATAGCATGTTATTATACTGAAATATGTTAAAAATTAAAGTCCTTAGCAATAATTTGGTTTGCTATTATCCTTGGTCTAATTTCTAATTCATTATTAAATCTTTGGATCTCCCAAATCTGTTTAATCTCTTCCTTAATTCTTAAATTTCTCTAGCCTCCTCTGTTTTCCTCACCTGCGCTACTTATGCTGATTTCCTTAAAGAATTGGTTAACTTATTTGGAAACAGTTCACTCACCTATGGGACCAACATTGTGGTGCAATGCATTAAATCACCACTTGTGATGCTGGCATCTCTTATTAGAGAACCCGTTCCAGTCCCAGCTGCTCTGCTTCCAATCTAGCTCATTGCTATCGCACATGGGAAGGCAGCAGAAGACAGTCCAGTGCTTGGGTCCCTGCTAACTATGTGGGAGACCTGAATGGAGTTCCAGGATCCTGAGTTCAACCTGGAACAGCTCCTAAAAAATAATAACTGAGGGAAAACAGGTATTATTCTAAAAGTTTTAAATGGCGTTATTTTAAAAAAAATACATTTTCATTGGAAAGGCACATCTATGTAGAGAGAAGGAGATACAGAGAAAGATCTTCCATACACTTGTTTGCTTCCCAAGTGACTGCGATGGTTGCAGCTGAGCCGACCCAAAGTCAGAAGCCTGGAGCTTCATCCAGGTCTCCCACACAGGTGCAGAGTCGCAAGCCTTTCAGCCACCCTCGACTGCTTTCTTAGGCCACAAGCAGGGAGCTGCATGGAAAATGGAGAAGCAGAGACAGGAACTGGTACCCATATGGGATTCTGGTGCATGCAAGGCAAAGATTTAGCCACTAGGCTATTGTTCCAAATTTATTGAAAAGCCAACTAAAAGACTTTAAGGAAATTGAAGTCTTCTTTTCGGATTTTTATTATTTTCTGTGGTTTATTTGTAATATATAAATTTTTGTGTTTATTTTGAATTTTACTTTATTATTGTTATTATCATTTTATAATGCAGTTCTGTAGGCTCCTGGGACTTCCCTTCTCCCCTCCCCAATTGCTTCCCCCATACCTACTTCCTCTATATCATTACTATAGCATAGCTCTTCATACACAGTCATATGTCCATCATTGCGGGCATGGACAATGGCAGAGAGTCCAGCATCCTATTGTCAAGATATAGTACACAGTTTCGTTGGGAGTCCATCTTTAGTCTGGAAGTAGAAATGCAAACTACATTGTATCCTCTCATCTGGATATGATAGTCTCCATTTCACAGTTACTATATATCCCCTGAAATGAAAAGCCACAAAACAACTACTTTTGAGCAGTGTTGTCTAGTATTGTCATCTTAGAATCCTTTGTGAAGAACGAGTTAAGAGGAAAATTTTTCCTTTAATGAATTTCTTGTGTCTTTGATATTAAGCTGATATTATTTTTCCCCTTTCATCTCTGCCCTTGGTTCTCCTATATGTTTCCCTGTTTTTACACTATTTACCCTATCTCCTACAATATTGGAAGTGAACACTGCTCGATTGAGATGCCTCAAATGTGGATAGAAGGGTCAGGTCTTCATATTCTCCCATGCTGCGGTGCTAAGGTGTGGGCTGTGACCTTGGATGTAGGGACTGCTTGGAGGTGTGCTGCATGCCAAGCAGGCTCACAGCTGGAGGCTAGCATTGACCACACTCTCCACAAGTGCAACTTTCTTTTTGGAGAGAATTCTGTGCAACATAACTCCTAAGACTACTTAACTTGTAAAATCTGTAATTGGTGATTGTATATACAGATTAAAATGCAGAAAAAAATGAAAAAAGGGAAAAAAAGAAAGAAAATGTATATATTTTTAAGCTAGAAATTATTCCACACTGAAAAAAAAATCGAATCTGTTAGAAAGATGACGTTTGTGGTCATTTCTTTGAGAGTGTACCCTTCCTCCTTCCCATAGCTCATTTATGCTTTTCTTAGAATATGCTGCAAACAAAAGTCCTAAAATTCAAATCCATTGTTCTTGTCAATTGCTCATAGCAACTGATTGATTTGATCTGTTGCTTCGGCAATGAGGGCTGATCTTATATCACACAATACAATTACTAGCAACACAAAACACTCAGTGTCAATGTCTTCATGTATCATATACCAACAAAGCAGCAGGGGTCACATGCTAGGCAGGCTTTGCTATGTAAATATCATGGCTATATTAATGAGACATGAGTAAGAATGACAAGAATTAAAGTGACTACACATGCTGAAGCACTTAGGGAAAATCAGTTACAAACTATTGAAATATGGTTTCTCTTTGCACTGTCTCTGTCTGATTCTTGCTCTCTTTGCTTCCTCTCTATATTCCATTTCTTGTTTAGACAATTTTTGCAAGCTGATTTCTCACTTGGGGAATATAGAGGGGACAGTGAGAATTGGCTGAAATTGATCAAATAAACTACACAGACGGTCACTCTTGTAAAGCAGTTGCATCTGTCAAAAACCAAAGCTTGTCCCAGAGTTCCATGAGGATTGCATGGTTTCCTGAGAACGCCGGATGAGGCTTCAGTGGTATCTGAAGCTCCTTTGCTTCTGGGTTTTCACATCTGTACCGACCGGCTTGAGCAAAAATGATGAAAACTTGACTTCAATAGTTTGTCAGAGCATTTGAGTACAGAATTTGAGAACCTTTTATTCCTATTTTGTATGACAGATTACGACATGGCTGGCATTTGGGAATCGCTGTGAAGGTGTTCAAATGGCATCTATATTGACCCTTGTTTTTCCTGGAATAGGACTAGGTGCTTTCTTCAGCAGTAGAAGCTAGGAGAGGGAGGTACTGTGCTTTACTCTGGGTTAGAGCTGTGAAACAGCATTGATTTACTCTCAGTTCAATTACTGAAATCAGAGACAGATATTTTGGTACAGAGGATTAAACTGCCAATGATCACACCAGCATCCTGTATCAGATGCTGGTGCAAGGCCCAGCAAATTTGCTACCATTCCAGTTTCCTAGTACTTATCCAGTGGAGGCAACAGAAGAGCCATGTGGAAGACAACATGGATGGAGGTCTTATCTCCATGTTTTGGCCTGGCCCAGTCCAAGCCATGGCAACCATGTGGGGAGTGATGGAGTGTCTCTGTCTCCTTTTAATTCTCTCTCTCTGTCTTCTTTCCTTCCTTCCTTTCTTTCTTTCTCTGTCATTCTGTCCTTCAAATAAATAAATAAATAAGTCTTAAAACAACAACCATGACATCACCCCCTTGTTCTGTTTTTAGTATATCTAACCTTGCACCTGCATCTCTGCCTTAAAGGCACAAATTTGTTTTATAGAGTTCATGTGCTTCTGTGTACTTTGGAGCACACGCTTCCCTGGCCCTGGCACAGTAACCACTCAGCATCACTCATAACAAACACTGTACTTGGTGACAAACTTTCTCTTCAGGCATACATACATTGATAATTTCACAAAATGAGTCTTAAAATTTTGTGTTTACTAAGCATTTTCTATATTCTTCTCAATCCCAAATGTTCTGTAAGTACACAGCCATTATTTAATAAATTCCTTATTACATCAGCATTAACATTGCTACTGTCTTCTCCCTTTTACACATCAAGAAGCTAACTAAGAAACTTCAGCATCTTACCTGGAGGGACTCAACTATCAAGTGGTGCAGACAAGACTAGAATCATTTATATTTCCCAAACTAACAGTCTTCCAGTTAGTAAAAGGCAGAACTGGGATTTGAACTCAAATCTTATGATTCCAAGTGTTAGGATTTTAACAGTTGCTGAACTTCGAACCAAGTACACACATACCCCCAAAACAAAGTAAAGACAAAAGACAATTACGTGTCCTAATTCATGGTTATTTCCAAGGCTTTCTCTCCTTTTCCCTGCATTAGCTCAAGGGGACATTTGCTTAGGTTTTGAGCCTTCTGGGGAGACTTAGGCACATGTTTTGTTTCCAGAATAACTGAAGTGTTCCCCCACTTCCTGTACAGTCTTAGTTCTGATCTCAAATATTCCAAAGCCAACAAAGGGAGAAAAGGATGGAGGAAGAATCTTCCTCCTCATCTTTGCAATGTGTCACTGTGTTCTTCCTTTCCTCAAAGAGAACATTGATTAGAAAAACCAAATCTAGCTATCTTGTCTAAAAATCCCCCCAAATTCTAGCTCCCTAATTTGACAAACAAGCTTGCTGGCAGCAGAGTCAGGGAAACCTCCTGAGCTGCTCTGAGTTGCACAGGGGAAATACAGGCAAGGAATCTTCTCTTCTGCAATATCAGCCTACAGAAAGAAAAAGGACAAAGAATTGGGCAAAAGGTCAAGTCACTAGAATTAAGAACCTGGCCCTTCTTGCTGAATCTATACTAAGACTGCCATTATACAGACCTATGAAATACATAGCAATTTTATGGCCATCTGATAACTAACAGCTCATGGTAATGCTTAAGATTCCCTACTTTGCTCTGTGTGTGGGAGAGTAGGGTGGAGGAATCATTTAACAGGCACAGACGAGAACTAAATAGTTGTTGTTACTGTTCTTTTTTCCTCAAGATGACTCTTCCCTCCAGAATAACAATGTGCTGTGATCTTTGGCTATTGAGACTCTACATCATCCACATCACGTGGTGGCAGGAACAGATTGATGTCTGCTTCCACTGCCTCCCCAGGGTTACCCTCTAATCCTTCATCCGCTGTTTCAGCACAATTGCACAGAGGCAATAGCAGGGATAGTCAGAGTGCATACAACTGATTCCAATCTAGCCATCACTTAAACTGTAGTATAGGACATTAGGAGGTCAAAAAAGAAAAACAAAAACTAAAGCAGCAACAACAAAACAACAAAACACAATCCAAACCTTTCAAAATGTTTTGTCAGGTCTTGCCCTGTGGTATAACGTGAACACTATATCTGCGTGGCTTGCATCTCAGGTATGTGCTCCCATATGTCTTAGCTACTTCAATTTTGATTTAGCTTTCTCTGTCCCTAATTATGTGCCCAGGAAAGCAGTGGAAGGTCACCAACTGCTTGGTCCCTTGCATTCACATTGAAGACCTGGGCAGAACTGCAGGTTTTCTGACTTTGAGCAGACTGCCCTATCCAAGGTACCCACAGGGGAATGAACAGATAGAAAATGTCTTTTATCTGTACTCAGTGTCTCTAACTCTACCTTTCAAATAAAACAAGTCGTTTTTTAAAGATTTATTTATTTATTTTTGCAAAGTCACATATACTGAGAGGAGGAGAAACAGAGAGGAAGATCCTCCATCCGATGATTCATTCCCCAAGTAGCTACAATGGCTGGAGCTATGCCGATCTGAAGCCAGGAGCCAGGAGTTTCCTCTAGGTCTCCCACATGGGTGCAGGGTCCCAAGGCTTTGTCCTCGGCTGTCCTCGACTGCCTTCCCAGATCACAAGCAGGGAGCTGGATGGGAAGTGGGGCCACTGGGATTAGAATCGGTGCCTATATGGGATCCTGGTATGTTCAAGGTAAAGACTTCAGCCTCTAGGCCACCGCACCAGGCCCATAAAATAACTCTTTAAAAGTAATGTGTTGTCCATTCAAAAACGTATGATGAAATTTGGCTTGTTTGGGTTGAATTTAAAGCATCCTCACTTTTCATTCAGGAAAGTTTAATGTTCTTTTATGAACATTCAGTTACGGATCAATAATGGTAAGTGTCAACAATGGTAAGTATTTTAAATCTGTACTTGCAGAAGAGCAGCGTCTATTTAGCTTGATCTTTAGATTCTAACAAAAGCTCTTCTGCTTGGAGCACTGCGGAGTTGTAAGTGGGAAAGATTCTTAGGAACTCAGATAATACTGAAGCAATATAGAAAGCTCTGTTGTCAGAAGGACTGGTTGATTCTGAGGAGACAAGAAGCAAAAGAAACACAGACACCCTACAGTGATTAGAATCTGATGAGGATTCCATCCCCCTCTCAAATAAGGAGCCACTGGAGATGCTGTTACTCAGCATCTTTGGAGTGTCATACAATATGTCACTTGATCAGAAAAAATTGAAACTCGATGCAAGGTTACTGAATTTTTTGTAGCATTTCACAGTCTAGAATTCATAAATGGGGCCCATTTAGATCATACTGAAGCCATGGAGTCTAATCTTACTTTCCAAAGCTCTAGTTCCACACCTTTGGCTAGTAGAGTCAAAATGGTCAATGCTAGCAACAGAACGGTCATTAAACGTTGGAATTATAGGAAGAAGAAGGAGACAGCCAGGGACACTCCAGGCAGACAGAATGAACTGGGGACAACAAAATGACTACAGATGCCATGAAAAGTGTTCACCTGGTGTTAGGTTTGTGGCTTCTTCAATACTGCCTTGGGGTTCAAATCAACCTAAGTGGAACAATCAAAAAGAAAAGGAGAAAGCATCTCCATAAAAGAATAAGGCTCTGTAAAAATCTTGTGTATTCCTGCCTTATATTTCTAAGGAACAAATCTTTGCAGTCACAATTTGATTTTAACTTTGTGAATGCGAAAAGAAATTCCATATGTGTATATATTTTCTTCAGCTTGTGTGATTTACCAAAAAAAAAAAAAAGAACACAGGCAAATCATACTTATATTAGAAATGCCAGATGCATAACCACAATTTAGGTTTGATTTTTTTCAACTCAAACAATAGTGTTCCCTCAGGCAAAATTGGCTTGACTTTGAGAGTGAATGCTAAAACTTAATGTTTTGAGATCTTGCAGAATAATTTGTTGGCAGCTTAAGATCTTGTTTTGCCAAGTTTTACTCCAAAATAATTTCCTTCCTCCGAGCAGATACAGGGAGTGGTAATTTTCACTCGTTTATATGGCAGTTACACAATGGAACCAATTAGCTGTATGAGGGGAGAGGCATCTTGGATTCTTAGAAGGAGACCCCTTATTTTAGTGATGACTCTGAAGCCCAATGATACAAAGGGTTAATTCAGACTTGCACTTGTTACTTGGTAGATAAGTCAGGACCTCTCTTAAAGTCACAAACTTTGAAGAATGTTGCCCTTGTTGTTTGTGTGACCAGCATCCCACATGGGCAATTGTTCATGTCCTGGCTGCTCCACTACCAACCCAGCTCTCTGCTGGTGGTGTGACAAAGGTGATGGAAGATGGCTTGGCTTGAATGTTTGTGTCCCTGCCATTCATGTGTGAGAGCCAGATTAACTCTGTGGCCTTCGCCTGGACTCATGTATGGCCATCTAGGAAGGGAATGTGATAAAATAATCCCTTTCTCTGGCCTATTGAGGGGTCACTAGGCAAGACGGGCCAAGATCTGTTTCTATTCTTTGCTCTAGTTGAATCAGAATGCCAAGGTTTAGTATAAATGTCCAAATCAAAGACCTGAAAATCGTTTTTTATGGATAAAGTCAGCTTTGGCTCTTCTAAATTTGAGTCTCCATGACCATATCAATCTGTATAAGAGATGAACGGCTGTCTTTACTCATCTTTACCTGTAAGATGTAGACAACACAAGAACTCATAGAACAAAGAATTTCTGCATTTGTGCCCTGAGACAGAGGAATAGATGATTGCATCTACAACGAGTTCCATAAAAGATCTGGCCACGTCTCCTAAGATTTTCAGAAGGGTTCCTGAGCCAGCATTTTGTCACAACAGATAAAGCCACAGCCTGCAATGTGGGCATTCCATGTGAGTGCTGTTTTGAACACTGGTTGTTCTACTTCCTATCCAGCTCCCCACCAATGTGTCTGGGAAAGCAGCGGGAGATGAACTAAGTGCTTGGGCTGCTGCCTCCAGGTGGGTACCTGCAAGAAGCTCCTGGCTTCAGCATGGCACAGCCATGGCTGTAACTGCTATTTGGAGATTGAACCAGCAGATGGAAGATTCTCTCTTTCCTTCTCTTTCTCTTCCTCTCTGCTTCTTACTTTCTCTCTGTAACTGTCTTTTAAATAAATAAAACCTTCAAAGGGGGCTTTGCATTGTAAGGTGTCACAGCGAGTAAATATTGGAGGATGACATCATATTGAAGGGCTCCATCAGTCAGTAGGACAGACATTTTTTTTTCTTTTTATCTTTTTTGAACAGATTATGGAGAATCATGGAGAAGGAGTTAAATCCACAGTCCATGAAGTTAAAATAACATGATGCTTTGTTTAACAACTGCATAAACGGATTGAAAGAGAGGGTTAGCACTCTGGATTCTTAAACTAGTAGTTCGAAAAAATCAGGAGGAAGAACAAGTTAAGTCTAGAATAAGAAAAACTATACAGATGTATTAGGAAAATATATGCATTTTGAAAGCCATATTTATGTGAACCGAACACAAGAGTTTCAGAACAAGCAAAAGTTACAGTTGTAAGAGGAACAATAATTAAACATGCAATTGAGAAAAACATCCTTGCATTAAAGAATGTCTAAGAACATTTAAATAGCCCATGAAGCGCTACGGAAGGCTGTTGAGTATACATATGCCTTGATTTCTGAATACCAATGCTAGAGGCAAACAAGTACTTAATACGACCGACAAAAACAATTATTTTACGAAGTGAAAAACACACTGGTACTGAAGTTTTCTATCCTAAATTTATAAAATGATAGGACAATATCCACAAATGCTTCAGAATAATGAGCTGCATCTGTAACACATTGTTCACTGACAGTTTATGAAGTTGTTGTTCACAGCAATTATGTCACTCACATCTCCAATGATAAAAATTCATCAGAAAGAATAAATCAGTGGAGGAGAAGAAGAGGTAAACCTGGTCATCCAAAAACTTGGTAAGAGATGCACAATTAAATAAAATTGAATCCAGCTATCTGGGGGATTTATAAATCTAGTATTTAAAAAGTCTTTAAAATAAAAGACTATTCCTAAGGAAAATTCTAAGACTTGAAACTAAATGTACTAAATGTATGAGACTGACTTTGGATAGGGTAAACAAGAATGAACGAAAAACACTCCTTCAGTGTCACACTGAGAGAAGATTGGGCAAGGGGAAATTAGTGGGCAAAACGAAGTGTATAATTCTGACCTGGTTATGAGAAAGCAACACATGAAGGAACAAAGGGCCTCACAAGGAAAGAGTTAGGATCTTACTTTCACACAATATTAAATGCTTATGCATGTGATGATCAGCATGAGGAAAGGGAATGTAACCAAATAAATATGAAATTTTATGAGAAAACACAAGGTATTCACAACTAAATCATGCATAAATAAATTATAGGCACAAAATAAGAAATAAAAGAGTATTATAATGTAAAATATGAAAAACTGAGCTCCCCTAAGAAAAATTGAGAATGTTAGACTGGCATGAAATTAAAGGATGGCAAATATACCATTTATGAGAAACAGTGAAAAAGCTAAAGCATAAAAATAAAAGGCCAAAAGCAGATTAGGTAAATACAAATTAAAATCAGAAGGGACGGGCCCGGCGTGGTGGCGCAGTGGTTAAGGTCCTCGCCTTGCACGCCCGGGATCCCATATGGGTGCCGGTTCTATCCCGGCAGCCCCGCTTCCCATCCAGCTCCCCGCTTGTGGCCTGGGAAAGCAGTTGAGGACAGCCCAAAGCTTTGGGACCCTGCACCCGCGTGGGAGACTGCTGGCTTCGGATCGGCATAGTAGGGCCGTTGAACTCACTTGGGGAGTGAATCGGACAGAAGATCTTCCTCTCTGTCTCTCCTCTGTATATCTGCCTTTCCAATAAAAAAATAATAATAAAAATAAATCTTTAAAAAAATCAGAAGGGACAATACAAGTATCACAGTAAAACATAAAATTAAAATCCTTAAATGCAGAAAAAAAAATGTAATGCCATGTATTTTATTAAACCGGACATACGTTCATTACTGTAGATAACTAAACATTCCATAATTTAAATAAGAAAATAAGAAGTCACTAATAATTCAAAGGGAATTAAGTAAAAAATAATTTCATATTTTCAACTGGAATTCTGAATTAGGAAAACTAGTAAGTAAAATATTGACAAGCACAAAGAGAAATTTAACAATACAGTCAATTTAATTAACAGATGTGTTGAGTCGCACATTTTGCAACTGGAAAATAAGTCTGTTATATCCCATGAAAATTTAAAGAAATCAGTAATTTTTTTGGATAGCAAAAAGACTTCCACTTAAACAATCTTTGCCATAAAGCCCATGCTCTAAAAATAATTAAGTAGAAAAAGAAAAAATATAGAGAGAACGTCTTATCCTCTGAAATTATGAATCACTTTTCTATATAATCTTTGCCTTTCAGAGAATCTAAAAATAAAATTACATCCTATCTGGAAGGAATGAAAATAAAAATCACCTTATATTAACACAAAAAAGCAAAAATATTATTCATGGCTAAAGCTATAACCCTAAATGACTTCATATCAAACCAAAAGAACAAAATTAAAGGACATTAATTCTTATTTTTGAAAATGCAAAGCAAAAACCTTACAAAGCAGGCTAGAAAAGGAGAATTAATTTAATGCAATCTGAAAGTAATGGACTAGAAAGTAAAACAAAATGGAAATAGTAGAAGAGCTAAATTCAAAACCTACCTCTTTGACGTCCCAAGGGTGAGACAAACAGAATTTAAATTGAGGGGAAATATTAAGGGAAAGTACAAAAATCTATAAAGTTACAGATAAGACTGGAAGCATCAAAACATTTGGACAAAAAGTTCAAATAACACAAGAGAAGTTTATATGCAACTCTATGGCAACAAATTTAAAAGCCTAAAGAAAGCATCTAACAAATATGTGATAAAGAAGTATGGCAGAATTTGAACAGGATAGATAATAAAGGCAAAGTTAAAACTAAATATATTTACTGAAACTCTATCATGGATTTTTTTTTTTTTGAAGTTTCATCTATTTTTTTGTTAGAAAAGCTGATTTACAGAGAGAAGGAGAGACAGCAAGAAAAATCTACACACTGGTTCACTCTCCACATGGCCGCAACAGCCAGAACTGAAATGAAGCCAAGAGCCAGGAACCAGGTGCTTCTTTCTGGTCTCTCACATGGGTGCTGAATCCCAAGAACTCGGGCGATCCTCCACTGCTTTCCTGAGCCATGAGCTGGTAGCTGGACTGGAAATGAGCAGTCAGGACATGAACAGGCCCCACATGGAATGCTGGCGCTTGAAATTGGAGAATCAGCTTGTTGAGCTGTGGTGCTGCCCCTTGATTTTCAAAACACCTTTAAAAAAAATCACATATTCCAATTTCCCCTCTTGCTCTTCAACTTTCCCTCCCTCCCTTCCTCTCTCTCTTTTTCCCTCCCTCCCTCCCTTTCAACCTCCTTCCCTTCTTTTTTTCTTTCCTTTCCTTCTTCCTTCATTCTATTCATTCCTCCCCCCTTTCTTCTTATCTTACACAATTATTTATAAAGTTCTTACTATACGTCAGAGTCTTAGTATATATCACTTAGAGTGTAGGATGTAACATTAAGTATAATAAAACCCTTGTCTAAAAAAGCCTACCTCTATTTTATATCTCTAAAATACAATGTTTGTAGGTTGCCCGACTCATTTTATGACATCATAATTTTATGAGCAAAACTCAGGAATGGCATGTAGCATGGCAGGTAAGCTACTGCTTGCAACTGTGGCATCTCATGTAAGCGTTGGTTCAGTTCTGCCTCCTCTGGTTCTGATCCAGTCCCTGGTAATGCACTCAGGAAGACACTAGAAGACCGCAGAAGCACTTGTATCCCTGTCGCCCATGTGGGCACCGGGATAGAGTTCAAGGCTCTTGGTTTCAGTCTGGCCCCGCCACAACCATTACTGGCATCGAGCGTGAGAATCACCAGACAGAAAATCTCTCTTCAACTTTGTCTCTCAAAAAAAAAATAATAAATTGAGCTTTAAAAACTTATTTAAAATAAAACTCATTCAAAATAACATTATACAATAAGTTCATAAATATCTCTTTTTTTTAAAGATTTATTTTTATTATTTTTTTATTGGAAAGGCAGATATACAGAGAGGAGAGACAGAGAGGAAGGAAGATCTTCCGTCCGATGATTCACTCCCCAAGTGAGCACAACGGCCAATGCTATGCCGGTCCGGAGCCAGGAGCCTCTTCCGGGTCTCCCACGTGGGTGCAGGGTCCCAAAGCTTTGGGCTGTCCTCGACTGCTTTCCCGGGCCACAGGCAGGGAGCTGGAAGGGAAGCGGGGCCACCGGGATTAGAACCAGCGCCCATATGGGATCCCGGGCGTGCAAGGCGAGGACCTTAACCACTGCGCCACCGCACCGGGCCCAAGTTCATAAATATCTTAACACATATGGACACCAAAATGATATCATAAATAAATATAATCAAATGGAATGCTACTGGTACCAAATAATACATTAAATAACTAAAACTGTTTGTTCCATGATATTAAGCATGAATAAATCAAGATATTTGTCAATATAATTCACTGTTAAATAACTTAGTGAGTTCTTGATCACAAACACTATTTTTGTCATACAAATCAGTTACTCCTCTTTCTGATCTCTGTGTCACGGGAGGAAGCTAGCTCTCCTACGAGGTAAAGTGCAGCTCAAAGCCCATTTTGAGAAGCCAGTGTCATTCTCTGAAACTTCCCAGTCTACAGAACCATATGTCAAACAAGTTTGTAGTTCGTTAGTAAACTTAATCAGTCTGAGGTTGTTGTTACAGCATCAGAAGGTGGACAAGCACAGACACTAAAGATATTTCTGGTATTTGAGAATAAAATTCAATAATTTCTCAAATAAGATGCACAGAAGTAAGAATAGAAGGCAAAGTATCATCTACAGAAGCAGTTAAAGTTTATTATCGACACAAAGTTTGCCTAAAATACAGCCTCCATCTTTCTTCATTTGTAACTATACAGAGTTAAATATTTCACCGTTAATTTTAAATAGAATCAGGATAATTCCAACCATAGCAGACACAAAGTAAATCAGCAAAGTAGACATGACCATCACTTCGGCAACCACTGCAAAATCAAAGCCAGAAAGCCCACAAGCTTCCTAAGGGAACTGTTAGTGCTGAAGCCTTGCCCACGGAAAGTGCTAAAATAAATAGTTGTTCAAGCTGAGGAAGTCATTTACCCTCCATGAGCCCTTGTTTTCTCATACCATACCAAGAAGTCATGCCCTATCTGTCTCGCCAAGTAGTTAAAACAATCTAATTATTAATATATGTAAAGTTTCACCAAACTGAATATCCCTTTTAAATTAATTTTTAAAATGTGTTTTAAATGAATAGGAAGATTTTTCCTAGAGGCGTTTTCATGAGGTCATCCTAGGCATGGATCCTGGAGAAACACTTCTCAAATGACATCACACACTTGTCAAAAAAGAGAGAGAAAGATACTTCTGCTTATCTCCGTGATATGTCTCCTTATCTGTGGGGTGTGAGTCTACTCTGTTTCCTATCATAATTATGCATGTATAATAGTTTTTCATTATACCATGGTCTGTCTGGAACTTGTCCAGTCAACAAATAATTACATTTTTTAAAGATTGATGTGTCTTTTTAAAAATTGATTAATTTGTTTGATGATACAGTTCTAAAAGCTCTGGGATTGTCCCTGTCCCCTCCCCAGGTCCTCACCTCCTTCTGATGTCCCCTATTTTATTGCAACAGTGTAATCTATTTGAAGGGCAAGCTGACAAAAACAGCAAGGGTGAGAAAGAGAAGTCATCCAATTGCTTCTCCACTCTCCAAGTCCCCGACAGACAGCTGCATCCTAACCAGGACAAAGCCAAGAACCAGGAACTCCATGAGGTCTGCGACCGCTGGCAGAATATGACCTAAAACATAATCCACTGCCTCCTTGGTACCTTCATGACAAGCTGGGTTGGAACCATGAAGCTGCACTTCAACAGAGCAATCAGTTACCCCAAAGAGTAGTCTAGTGTGCTATGCCACAATACCCATCCCTTATACATCCATGTGTTTTGATGCTCTAACAAAATGACAAGCATGAAGTAGCTTATGAATAATAGAAATTCATTTCATACAGTTCTGATGCTGAGACGTCCAAGATCAAGGCACTAGAAAAAATTTAGCCAGGTGCTTTATTCTTTGCAGTTCATAGGCAGCAACTTCACACCGCAGCCTCAGAGGATGAAAAAGGTTAGCTAGCTCAATGACATCGCTTGGATAAGGACACTAACACTCAGGAGACTAGACTGAACCCTCCAGACCTAATGACTTCGCCAGTGCCTTCTTTTCTAAGAACACCTCAGCATCTGAATCCCCAGGGACATAAACACTCCCATAATGGTATCATTAGCTTTGATGAATATTCAAATCACAGTTGCATGAACATTGAAGTAGCAATAGCATTTCAAAAATCACTTATTTGACATGCCAATTTTACATTTTCCAAAATAGGTTAAGAATACAATAAAAAATTTAAGTGAAACTGTGTACCAAGAAAACAATCTCATGAGCCACCTTGGTTTTGGACTAGTAAATAGTAAATTAAGACTTGTACACTGTCAAGGGTTAGGTTAATTTTAAGGCAGGTTTTGTGCTAGGACAAGATTTTGTGAGTAATAGATGGCTACTCTTCTGTTTCTTGCAATCCTTTTATTACAAATTTCACTTGTTCTCATCAGAAGAAAGGTGAGGTTTCCATTGGAACATCTGAAACCAGAAACTACACTTGTTGCTTGCTCAAGACAGGGCCAAATGCATAAGAAGTAGACTATCAAAACAAACTTCAGATTAAAAGTGAGCAGCACAGGATTGCTGAGGTTTTGAAGAATTTTCATCATGGTTTGTTGGCTTTAAGTTTGTCAGGCCACTGAGGCAAAAGTAGATGTTGCAGATTGGCTGGTGCGCCAAGATACGGCTATTCCTGATTGGCTGATTCTCAGAAGAAAGCATGGCACGCAAGAGTATTTATTCATTTGGTAAAGGCTTCTTACCACAGCTCATGTTGTAATGGGCATATTTGATTCACACCTACACAATGAGAAGAGAAGACAAGTCGCAAAATAACTTCTAAGTGGACAATAAATTGATAAAACTTCAGATCCAAAATTGTTTTTGTTGAAGCATTTGTTATTATTCCTTTTTATTCTTATTTGTTTATTAGTGGTAGTTCTTTTGACTACTCAGCAAAGATTAGACAAAAAGTGCCTGTTGATAAGTAAATAAATCTGTTTTTGTCTCTGCTACTACGACTGCCTCCATAGAGATGCTTCCTAGAATGAAGGCTCTAGGAGGCAACATGGTGACTTAATGCCAATGGGCCGTTGGTCATCCATAGAAGGAATGCACAGGCCTGTTTGGAGGTGCTTCTCAAATGAATTTTGCATGTGTCACAGAGCCTCTGTCTTATCACCAGGTTTAAACATTCACTAACTAACTTTTCATGACACAGTAACCGACATGCACAGTGTGCCTGTGGCCTCAGGAAGCCTCAGGCGTGTATAAGGGTTTCTACTCAGTGACTTTTGTGAATACTTTACATGTAAAAGTTATGCTTACCTGTCTCCTTACCCACTCCCCTACTTTGAATTCTACGGATTGAATCTAGGCAATAGAGTTATCACACACACACACTCACACACACACACAAGCTGTGTATGTGTTCATGTGTATGTTTGTGTTTCTACTAATTGCCCTGTGCTTTGAGTAATCATTTCCTTTAAAACATACTAGAAATCTGGTTTTTTAAACAATACCTAAATTTAGTGTCATGGCATACGTCTCAGGACTTATTACTCATCATTACTTGTTACTTCCGGTTCAAAATTCATATGGTAAACTCTAACATGGAGTAAAATGTAACTATGTGAAATTGCCACGGTGGCCATTTGGTAGAGATTATTGTCTCAAATAATATGGACTGACCAAGGTTAAAACATTAAGGCGCATTGAGACTTCTCCGTTGGAAAATCCAGTAACATATTGTAGCATATTGCTTCTATTGTATCTCCATGTAGACTTTCATTTTGCTGTTTCTCTTTATTTTGGAGAAAATAATGTGATATAGCTAATCAATATTCTCTAGTTTTCTGTATCTTGAGATATAATTCACCATAGTTGTAATCTAGTTTTTATGGCATTATTAATAAACACATAATGAAAATAACAATAACTTACTTTCTTATCTATTCTTTCATTTGTATTTATGAATTACAAAATAAAACTTGTTGAGTTTCTCCCACATACCAATATTCTGCAAGATTCCTCAGGAGATACAAAGATGAATAGCATGCAAGTAGTGGGAGGCTTATATTGTTACAAATGCAATCCTGATAATTTATAACGTGAACATGAGTTATAAATGTAGATAAAGTGGCCTTAACTCAACTACTTACTAGCAGAGTGGTTTGTATCAAGTTACTCAGATGCTCTAAAGTTTAATTCCTTTATCTGCAAACCAGAGACAGTAAAAATAATATGCTCATAGAGATCTTGAGAAGACTTACTGAGAGTATTTGAGCAAAATGCTTAGAATAAACAGTGGTGTTAATTTTTGAAACTGGATATCTATATCTACACAGACAGATATAGATATGGACATAGATATTGCCAGTACAGTAGGAATTAGTATTATCTACTATGCAGAGAAGTATAGAAAAAGTCAACGACTTGTTCAGGGTTACAGAGCAAAGCTTCAATAAATCAGTGTCGGAAGTATCGTTAAGAGAAGACGTGTCCAAAGATGGCTGACTTCAGTCTTCCTGGGCTTTCTCTGCAGTTAGAATGAAATCCCTCAGGTAAAACCTTCAGGTGGAGCAACTCACACCTGCTTTGGCTAAGCAAAGGGCATGTTTAACAGTCAATCCACATACTTGCTTGTAACCCACTTAAGGGCAAGCTCTTGCTTGAAAAGGTCTGACAATGAAGTACGGAAGAATGCATCATGGAAGAATCTGTTTTTGCTTTGCTAACTCCAGCCTCGTCTCTGATCATGCTGCCTCTCTCATCCTTCAGGCCTGGGACTGGCCAAAGAAAAATAGCCATCACTTGAAATTGTCCCCTTGAGGATGTCTGAGTATTATATTATTTGAGACCCTTATTAATTCATTCTTTTACTGCAGATTGCATTTGGCAAATACATAGAAATAAAATTGTTTCATACAAAAACTAAAATATAAGCATGGAAAATGGAAAAGAAATTTATCTCGTGTAGTATTTCCAATGCACCACTTAGGCAAGTTTGGGTTGTCCCTTCGGTGAGGTAAGGCTGACAAAGGCATGCGCTTTGTCTTTTCCAGCTGAAGTATTGTGTATCAAGAAAATAAATCAGCAAAAGAGAAAAGCGAACAAATCTTTATCTCCTGTGTCTACTTTGCTCTGGTCTGAGTTTTTTTTTTTTTTTTTTTTTTTTGGTTTTTCGTTTGTTTGTTTTCTCCTGTGACTCAGGCCTCCCAGTGATGTCTCCAAACTGGTACTGGTATTTATGCTCTCCTGAGGCTTACGAAGCCAACGTGGGGGCCTCTTTTATAGCACTGAGAGCAGGCAATCGCAGTGATGTTTCTATGCTCCAGCTTCCTTGCTAGCTTCAGTGTGGTTCATACGTGTGTTCCTTCCATGACTCATTTCACACAGTGCCCAGCAAAAACAAAGGCTGCCGTTAGGGCAGAGAAATTATTATATCTGGAGTCATTCAGTTAAGAGCTCAGATTGTGTCCTTGTTCCTTGCTGATAGCGCTAGATTATATAGATCTGCTATGTTATTGGAGCTTCACTTTCTAAATTTGTAAAACAGGCATAATGATACTTACTTTGCAAAAGTTCTCTCAAGGATTTGAAACAGCAAATGCAAAAAAGCCTGTTATGGAGTAGGAACTTTTTAATAAAGCAGGCTCCTATTCAGTGTTTGTTGAATAAGAAAGATTGCGTGCTGTTAGATCATACTTTCTGCTAGCCTCAGACCTCCATATCTACTAAAAGAATACAGCCTATCAGACCTGTGTGGTAGCCTAATAGCTACTGGAATCCCATAGGGTTGCCATTTTTTGTCCTAGCAGCCCCGCTTCCCTTCCAGCTACCTGCTTGTGGCCTGGGAAAGCAGTTGAAGATGGCCCAAAGCTTGGAACTTTGCACCCTCGTGGGCTACCTGGAGGAGGCTCCTGGCTCCTGGCTTTGGATTGACTCAGTTTGAACCTTTGAGGCCAGTTGAGGAGTAAATCATCGAACAGAAGATATCCTGCTTTGTCTCTCCTCTTCTCTGTATATCTGACTTTCCAATATAAGTTGAAAAAAAAAAGAATATACCATCTCCCCTCTTCCTTTTCACTTCAGAATTGCTTCTCCCCATTCATAATTATAGAATTGGTATTGGATGATGGATCTTTTTTATTTAAGGTAATTGTAAATCTTTATTTGTAAATATATAGAAGTGTATATATAAATAAACATACACATATATATGTTTCTGATAACAATCTAATACATAGTAAAGTCAATACTCTCACGTGATGGGAGCAGAAGTACAAAACATCCCCTCATCTGTTCCTTTGCAAGAGCAGTGCTTTAATGGCAATGTGCAGAGGATGGGCAGCAGTAAACAGCCACCATCTGGTCAGTTGCTAGAAGAAACATCTCCAGGTAGGAGGGAAAAACTGTTTCAAGGACAGGATAAAGTAAAATTCACAAAGATGCCCTGGATGCTTAAACCAGGGAGGTGATGAAGGCCAATCCCCGACTGAAGCAGCCGCTATCTGACGGGGAATACTCATTTATTCACAGTTTGTTACTGTGTAATTTTTTAAAGATTTATTTTTCATTAGGAAGTCAGATATGCAGATAGGAGGAAAAACATTAAAGAAAATCTCCTGCCCATACTACGTAATTTTAAAAGTGAAATAGTTGATATCTTTATTTTTATTTATTTGAGAGACAGCCATATGCACACATACACAGAGAGAACTGAGGTTTATTACAGCCAGAACCAGGAGCTAAGGACATAACCCAAGTTTTGCTTATGCGTGGCAAGAACAAGCTACTGGAGCCATGAGCACTGCTTCCCAGCCTCTACGTTAGTGGGAAGCTGGAGTTAGGAGCCAAACTCAGGAAACAAACCCAGACACTTCAGTGAGGGTCACGGGCTTCCTAATCACTAAGATAAGGGCTCGCTCCAGTTATCATAATTTTAATTTTAATTTTAATTTTAATTTTAATTTTAAAAGTGATAGTTTCTTTTAATATTAATTAAATATTAGAATCCACACCAGTTGGAGTTTAAAATCATATGATCATTTATAATACAAATTTTATTGGTTTCTTCTCACCTATTTGTGAAATTCAAGACATAGACATGGTCTATCAACTGGTTCAAAACTAAGCCCTAACTTGGTAGCTTTAGAGAAGCACACTGGAAAACCAAGATCAAAAGATGTTAAATTTGATACACATTTTTGTGAAATTCATGCATAGGTTTTTTTTTTTTTAATAGTATTGAGTCTCCATGAGCTGTTTGAAGGCATAGATACATATGGATGCATCTCACACATGGGTTTGCCAACAGAGCATCAGCTGGTTTAGCTTGCCTTTTGTTTGGGGGTTTTATCATATAAATAAACCACACAGGGTTTCCCAAAACCCTATCAGTCTTTTCCCTTTTTCTTGATTCATGTCCCATTTATTACCCAAGATTTAAACACAAGCCAAGGCCTGGAAAGATTATTTTAAGAATTTTGTTATTGACCCAGATGTAAAAACAAACTCTTCCATTTTGACTAAAATAAACAACTCTCATCTACAAAAGATCATTCCAGTGAGTGCTTCATTGGCAGAAGGATTTACGGACATGACTGTAAACATTAGCACAGGGACTTACATTCGTAAGCGTAAACATTTAAAATTAAACGCTGCGCATACACATTTTATTGTTTTTGTATCTCATTAGCTGTACTGGTCTTCAGGCTATCTCCATGGTTCTTAGTCATTTTCTTCTTTTCCTCCCAATTCTGGTCTCCTCTACTCTGCTTTCTACATATCTCCCTCGGAATTTCCCTTTATTGAGATGACTGAGCTATCTTTTTTTTACTTAGTTCTTCAATACCTGTGCCTACGTATTAATGTTCTTCTTCTATCTCCAAGAGGCTGACCAAGTCGTTTTCCTCAAATGAAGACATTTTCTTTCCGAATAAGAATGTTACTTGGTGGAAGATAAACTTTTGAACACTCAGGGAGCAACTTTCCCTTCACAGTTATCTTTACCCCTGCAGAGGTGGGATTTACCTTGTTTTGCATATGAAAAAGTCTATTCAGAACAGGGAGAGTGCATCCTGTAGCTGGAGAACGAGTTATCTGACTGGGTCTCTTCTGCTGAACAGGAGTGTGAAAACACAGCAGAGAGACACTACTGGCAAGCATCTTGTGACATAGTGAGGCGAGGCTTGGAAAATGGAGTAGAAAATAGGCCTGTTGAATGATACCAATATTTTCAAGATTTATTTATTTTTATTGGAAAGGCGGATATGAGAGGAGAGGGGGAGAGACCGAGAGGAAAATCTTCCGTTTGATGATTCACTCCCCAATTGGCTGCAACAACTGGAGCTGGGCAGATCTGAAGCCAGGAGCCAGGAGCCAGGAGCCAGGAGCCTCTTCTGGTCTCCCATGTGAGTGCAGAGTTCCAAGGCTTTGGGCTGTCCTCAACTGCTGTCCCAGGCCACAAGCAGGGAGCTGGATGGGAAGCAGGGCCGCTGGGATTACAACCTGTGACCACATGGGATCCCAGCACGCACAAGGTGAGAATTTTAACCACTATACTATCGTGCCAATATTTTCTAGTAAGTTTACTACTGAGATGAATAAGATTATGAACGTTCTCCCTTTGTTTTGCTTTTTCAAGATTTTCTTATCCATTTTAGACCCTATACATTTCCCTATGAGTTTTAGCTTAACTATCCATTTCTGGGGAAAAAAAAATGCTACTGTGGGAACGTTGTTTGATTTAACAGTTAAGATACTAGTTAGAATACTCACAGCACACTTTGAAGTGTCTGGGGTTAGTCCCTGGCTCTGGATCCTAATCCCAGCTTCCCACTAATACATATATTGACAAATAACAATGAGAGATTAAGTGATTGTGAAATGCCACCCACTGGAGAGAATCAGCGTTATTTCAGGCTTTTGGGGAATGAACCATTGCATATTCACATTCTCTCATTTTCTTTTTCTCCCTTTTTGTCTGTCTGTATCCTGACCTGCCTCCTAAACTAACTACCTCTCTCTCCTCCTATACCCATCTAAAATATATCTTTAAAAGGCTCCTTGTTTTTTCATGGGTTAATACTGATTATCCATCACTTTGATAGTATCATTATCTTACCAATACTAAGGTTTAGAACCCACGTGGGTTGTTAATTTTTTTAAATTTATTTTAGCATTTTTATAGAGTATATAAGTCTTTTATTTACTTTGTTTAATTTAATCATAAATATTTTCATTGGTTTTGATAAATGTAAATATTTAGTGTGCACACAGTAGTACCTAGAAATCCAACAATTTTGAATATGTTGGTTTGTGGTAAGTAGACTTGAAGGAGCCTGAAATAAGAAAATAATGAGAGACTCAGATGGATTTGTGGCAATAGGTACCCTCTCTTTGGTCAGGGAAAAAATTTAGCTTATAAAGCCTAAGCCTAACCTTAAGTTACTGCCTCTCAGCGTCAAGCACAACTTTTTGTACCAGGATTTGCAATTCTTGCAAACATTATTTCAGTTTTGCCACCTGCTCCCGGTTAGTTTTGCCATTAGCATTTGAGTCTGCAAAGCTGGAAGCTGCAAGGGCGATTGGCTGCTTCCCACTTGTCCCTGAAGGTCTTGTCTCATGACAGCTTTTTGTGAGCAACACCTCAGATATGCTTTCTCACCATGGCTGCAGCAGTTCCTTCCAGCAGCGACAGCTGAACACAACCGGCAGGTTGTCCAAAACTTGGAAGAGACAGAAACCCCAAAGGAACAAAAACTCTCGCTCAGAGATGTGGGTTTTTAGAAACGTGGGACTCTTCCTCTGAGGTTCTGATATTTAATAACTGATGCCTGCCATAATCCTCTCGGTTTCAGGAATATAAACTAAGTCCTGTAGTTGCTATCTCCATGGTATCTTCATTCTTCAGTTTACAAAGTTGCATCTCATTAACAATTCTTTATATGAAACTCTGCTCCAAACTGATATAGATTCTGTATCCTAATGAGGCCCTGATGCATACAGGAACCAATCCTTCCTAAGCACCTACAATGTACCTCACGAAGCCTGGGTCCTTCACATTTCCCTTCCCAGGCATACAAGAGATGATGTGCAGGGTATGACATGCAGTTAGCAGCAGAAAACTACAGGTGTTTCCTTGTTTTACCTGCATTTTCTGCACTGCCAGAGCAATGGGTGTATAAGAAGGTCCTGAACCCTAAAAGAATAATTTCCATTCTGATCTATACATTTCCAAGGAGGAATATGCATTCAATAGTCTCCTATTCAAGCCCATGTAAAATCATCTCATCAGTTACTGCATAGCATCCTAACGCTGACTAACAGGACTTTCTAAAATGATGGACGTGTTCTGTGCGTTTTCAATATGTTAGCCACTAGTCCCATGTGTTTCATGGCCACTTGAAATAGAATGAACCTAGGAAACAGATTAAAATTTAAGTATACACATGTACTCAGTGACATATTGGGAAACTGAGCTAGATTTTTCAGGGCAGCAATAGACTCGGCATGGCTGAGGAAAAACCCTTGTCGTCTGGATGTATAATTTCACAGTGCATACAAATACCGGTTGGAGTTGTTCAATTGTGTGCCTAGGTGACTTGTCAATGAGCTTTCATGTATGAAAAGATTGCCAAAAACAGATCATTCATGCTGGGGCTCACCTCCACAGGTGCCAAGGAGTGTCCTGCCTTGGGGAAGAAAGCAAATCTATACTCCATGATTAGTGTGTGATTATATTTTACAGACAGACATCAATGCCTGGTGATTTTGATGCACTCGGCTTTTATCTTGTGAGATTTATTTAAAGAAGCACACACATGGCTTAGAGCCTCAGGGAAAGATGACATACAAAAATAGGGAAGCATAACAGGAAGCAAAAGAAACCTTCGTTTGTAAAAATGCTTGCTCTCCTTTCAGGTACATTCAAATCCTACCACCTGCACCTCCTCTCTTTTCAAATCCCTTCTCTAATGCAACTCTTTCAGAACGAGTTTTGTTCCTAAACCTGCCAGAAAAGCCTTCCCATCATACCATTCCCTTCTTCATATCCCATCCTCATATTTCCCAGCTCTAGAAGTAGCTGCCTAAAAGAAGGGCAGGAGAGTAATAATACTGACTGAGAGCTGGAGGATGAGAAGGGAAAAGCACAATGGATTTATGAAGTTTCATTGCATTTGTAGTGCTTATTTTATTTTAAAATTCTGGGATCAAGTATAAATGAAAAAATAACCTATTTCTAGATTATGGCCAATTTATATTCTTTTTCCTCTTGTTTTTCTATGATTTAATATTTAAGAGATATTTAAAAATTAAAATAGTCAATGGTGGAAAAACTAGTAATTCCATGTAACATACTGCCTCATTTTTCTTGTTGATATTTTTAAGGCTTATTTGCTTTTGAAACCAAAGTGAGGAGAGAAAGAGGTCTTGCATCTGCTGGTTCACTCCCCAGAGACTGCATCAGCTGGTTAGGATCAGGCTGAAACTAGGAACCTGGAAAACCACCTGAATCTCCTAGCATGACTAACAAGCTTAAGTATTTTGGAATTTTTGGTTACCTTCTAAGATGCATTGACTGGAAACTTAATCGGAAGCAGATGAATTGGGAATCAAATCAGTACTCAGTATGGGGTGCTGATGCTGCAGGCAGTGGCCTCAGCCACTGTGTCACAACATGAATGACCTATGTGAGTAGTTATATTTTTAGTTGCTATCATTCTGGAATAGATAGATCTTTATAGAGTTTATATTGTTGCATTCATGTCATCCAGGAACTATTAAACTTTTTTTTTCAAGTTCATTGGATAATTTTTCAGAAATGTCCCTTAACAAGACTATTCCAACCAGGAGGAGTGAAAGAGCATATAGATTATACTGTACAACTTCCCTCAGATTCTTATCAGTACATGTACACATTTCCTTATGTAAGTTCGCACCGTGCTTTTTAGGTGGCTGAAAGTGACACGGATCACTAAAATACTCATCATTTAAATTAAGAATGAGTAGGTCAAAACCTTGGAACAAACACAATAAAAGAACTAGAAGTCAATAAAGCTATACTTTAACCAGAGTTCATAAAGTTATACACTGTCCAGAGTATTTAAAGGTACTGCCTTCTTGAGGTTGGTTGTTAGCTTCAAATATTTTCCATATGAGCCCTTGAGTTCATCTGTATTCATCAGACTATGAATGCCAAGCTTGCTTGCTTTGGAAATGGTGGCTGTTGATATCTAAATATCAAATAAAGCATGCCTCCTCTTTTCTGAGTGACTTTGTTTCTATGGCTGGAGCCTTCTGGAGGTTGGACTACTTCCAAAGGTGAGAAGTGTAAAGGCTCTTTTCCAAGAACATCTCAAAACTGAAACATGTTACTGGTGGTAATAACTTTTCTTGCTTGTCTCATGGTTTGCTGGCACTTGCTGTATGATGGCCACACTGAATGCGATAGAATTGTGTTTCAAACAGAGTAATAATATCATTCTGCTTTTAACAGTTTCATATATAAATAAATATACAATGATTATCATGGATAATCATGGGTAACCACATGAACGTCTTTTGTAAAAATCGTGGAAGCAAATGGGGCATTGGAAACTCCTGAGGTAGAAACAAAAATATAAAACCAAACATCATTCCTAAGTGGGGTTTCTATAGAAACAAAAGGGAATTGCAGCATTTTGTATAAATCATTCCCAGTTTCTCCCTCATCAGTATGCACTTTTCCATCAGACATCCTTCTCCACTATGTTTCAATAAGTGGTACATTGCATCTTAGTAAGTCACTTACTGTTTGTGACCCATTTATGCCTTTGATTAATACCATGTAGATTTTAAGTGTCAATTTAATAATGCGTTTATGTCAGGTAACTGTGCACTTTGGTGTAGTATTAGCGATAACCTTTTTAGCATTATTGTACTTTCCATTATACACAGTACCTCTTTGCTTCATTGAGAGCTATGATCTGCAATCAATATATTTTGTTCCTAATAAATGCATAATCTCATAGTTTTTTTATTAGAAATGCTAATAATTTGTTAATATTATGGGGTAAAAGTGATGAAACAAATATAATTCGGAAACTTTCCTTCTTTATCCCAATATTAAGACTATTTTCCTATAAATCATGAGTGAGCTTTCCTATAAATAATACAATGCTAAATTACCAAATTCTTCTCATTCTAAATTATTGCAATCAATATTTTTGAAAAGATACGTGAGTTTAACAATAGCATTCCTCAACATTTTATAATGCAATTCTGCAGAAATAAGGACTATATTCTCTGACCTGTTTCTTGAATTGTCAAAATTGCATTTATTCACCCTACCTTTTTTAAGCCCAGTGAAATATGACAGCTTAGCCAAATCATGTAACTTCTTGGAGTCTACAGTAAGTTTCCACATTTACAAAAGAACTTTATAAACCTTATGAAAATGGGATGGAAAGATAAGTTAATGTTGGTGTAAAATTTTGGAACCCACACGCAGTTTTTTTCATAACATGCTTTTCATAGACTTTTCAAATTCTTGCATATAAAATAATTTAGGCAAGATAAGGCCTTTCCAAAATTTCTATAGAATCATGCACCCTTAAAATGGATCTTAAAGCAATGTTTTAAATCATTAGACATGCTTGGAAAATATTATACTTGAAGCTTTCTTTTGGTAATTCACATAAAACACTGACATACTAGTTTATTAATTTAAACTCAAAGTTAAAACATGCATTAGCTAGTAACAACTTATAGTATTCATAGACAGCATACTGACTACGGTAAGTGGCATCAAAACACGTTGAATATAGCTGAAGAAAGATTTGGCAAGACTAATGGAGAAATACAGAACCATGAGCAAATAATTCTAGGATTGAAAAAAAGAGAGACATAGCTGCAGCTACAATAGAGATGAAAAACAGAGCACTATAGCACTTAAAGAACATAGACCTGAAGTCCAAGAAGAATTTTGTATAATTTTCTGAAATTACTTTCTGGAAACATGAATAAATGACACAAGAAAACATGTTAGTGTACAATAACCATTATTGAAATTGGAATCAGTAAGCAAAAATCTTATTCCAACAGCTGATTATATATTCTTTGCATGAGGGATTTTAGAAATGCCTTACCGAATCTCCTTTCAACAGAAAATGTCAACCCTATGAAAACTGTCTTAGCTGAAAAATGTCAAAGGTTACTTGATTTTTTATAGCAAAATCAGAAAGATACGGACTCAGAACAATCAGACTAAGTTTAAAATTAAGGAAAGAATCAAAAACGATAGAGCAATCACAATTATAAACAAGATTCAAATATGAGGAAATAGAACTCATCAGCTCTATATGTAAATACTAGAAATACCAATGGGTTTTCCTATTTATGAAAATACAACACAACTTCAAAATCTGTAAATATTTAAAAAAAACTTTTCAGGGAAATAGTAGATGAAAAATGGCACTCAATTCAAAACACATGCTGCATTTTTTTTTTAACTAAGAAAATTAAACATAGGAGAGCCTTTTTAGTTTTTGACTTCACAAACACTTTTTGCCTGGCCTCCAACAGTGCACACAACATTGAAATTCTAGAGACTATTCACTAACAATTATACAGTTTGCCCTGAGAAATTCAGTAAGACAAGGTAACTAACATGAAAGCTGGAAACAAAAGGCTAATTCTTATGTTCATGTGACCTTACCTTAATATGGAATATAAAATAATTGAAAAAAAAAAAAACCCAAGTTTTAGAGACAAGGCTCAACTACTGTTGTGCCTGGAATGAGCACTTCAGGGATGAGGACAAGGTGATCTTGGAGAATGAGTAAGTAGACAGTGAGTCAGAGGACGAAGGAGAGAGCCGTGACAGAGCTGTTCCTACAGGACAATCTGTAGGACAAAGACCGCTTCACAGATGGGAGAGTGGCAGACACTGTGAAACTCTCTACATGAACAAATAAATAAAATGACCCCATCTCATACAGAAAAGTGAGTTCTGAGTGAATTAAAGAATTAAAGAATTCAAACTTAAAAAAAAGGAGCATCTCTTTTCAGATCTCAGTACAGAGAAAAATCCCTTAAGCAAGTTACTTAAAACAAAATCATGATTTAAAAAGAAAAGACTGGTAAGGTTGATAATCTTGAAATCTCTGTCCAAAATCTCTGTAATAGAATAAAAGGCAAGGAACAGAGAAAAAAGAAACATTTAGCAATTCTTACGTTTGAGATACACTAATGTTCAAATTTCAGAGTGCCTTTTAATAATTATGAAAATATCAAATAGCCTGTGGGGGGAAAAAAAAGAAAAACAATATGGTAGGGATTTTACGACCAAGGAATTAGAACTAAAAGTAAACTTAAGAAACATGTTGAGTCCAGCAGTATACTGGGAAATGTTAGTAAACCAAAATGAGGTGCCATTTCACCTCAATCATACCAGTAAAGATTTAAAATTTGAAGCTTAAAAAAAAATACACTAGTGACAATGTAGAGTGATACAAATACTCCAAAGAACAATTTAGTATTATCAAATGATTATTACAACCGCTCAATGTTCACAGTAGGCATATGCAAGAATGTGAATTACAACGTTTTAAATTCAGGATACAAAGGTCCTAAAAACAACAGGAGTGTATATCACAAGGAAAATGAATAGAGTGGCATATTCCTGCAATAGAATATTATGCAATAGTTAAGATATATGAATCGTGACTACATAGGTGGCCTGACCTCTCTGTATTTTAGTACTTGAGAAGATCTGATAAAAACAAGTCAACATTTTATCATTTGATCAGGTTACTTGCAGCCTGCATGGGTGTTGGTTATGCTGTTTTAACTCTATGTCATATTTTATAATCACATATTGAAAAAAATCACAAAGGAACAGTAAGTTTTGTGACACTGAAAATATAAATAAAAACAAAAATGAATCAGTGTGCCAGTTAGTGACAATTTGCCTGGACTGCAAGGCTAAGAAACCACTGTCTCTACTCTTCTTTGCCCAGCGTTATGTGGTTCTTCAGACCCCTACCTGTCTGGCATGCTGCCTGGGCTCCTCCTGTAATTGCCTCCTCACTCCCACAGTAATATTTCTTTACAAAGTTTCAAACTTCAGGGGTAAGTAGGTAAGTTTTAAATGCTGTTATCATGTCCCACTGGTATTCATCTCTGTCCTTTGCTCAGACCCTTCCCTACAACAAGGTAACTAGAGCCTGCTGATACTGTGGACTATTTCACGTGACATGATTGAGCTCTAGCTACATTTCTCAGCACGCATGCATGAAAACATAATAGACAATAGAAAAGCCAAGTGTTTTCCTCCAAGAACCATTTGTGTGACCCTTTGGGGATGAGGATATGGTCCACAACAGGGCCTCAACTGTGAATGAACGAAGTCATTCCACTGCAGCGGATGAAGATTTTAAAACAACATAGTAAAAGCATCTACACTAATGTTTATTGAAAGAATGTAAATAGAATACAAAATTGCATCTCTGCTAGGTTTTAACATTGTAAAAATTATATATACAGAGCAGGGCTGGAAGGGAGCAGAGGGAAATGAAAATAGATTTTTACTAAATGTGGCAAGATCATGGGTAATTTTCCTCCTTTTATTTTACATCCCATCGATATTGTTATGTGTTTGTGTAACAAGTTATTTTAAAATGTTTAAAAAAATGAAGTTTGGAGGACAGACAGAATCAATTTGTAATCTTTCTGTAATGAACAGTGAGTTTTCTCCAAGCAGATAATAGGATTCAATTCTGCTGTCAGAATCACAGTTTATCTACAATTTGAGGACAATCATTTCCCACTGTCCACATGCTCTGCAGTGAGGTGACTTAGAGCAGAACTCTATTATTACGTAGCTATCAGAAATTTTAATTACAACATGGTTTACAGAACCTTTTACACATTAATTACTTCATTTGCATTACAGGGATGATAAACAGAAATTACAAATATTTTGAAAGCAGTTAGGGGAGTTTATGGGAATAAACTTAACATTCGAAGGAATGACCAAAGGCCAGTAAAAGATGCAAAGGCCCGGGGATGAAGCAATGTGCTGGTAGACACGTGACGCCTGGCTGTGATGGGCTTTGCAAGTTTCAGGTTTGGTTCCTGCCCTGTCTGTGCCAACTGGTCTTCTTGAACATGATATTCGATGCATCAAAGTTTCATTTTTCACTTTGTTTATACACAAATGAGGAAGTTCACTGGGTGGAAGACACTTGGACGTGCGCTAAGATAATGCATGTAAAGGGTCTAAGAACTGGGCTCAGAGCTTTGTTTTCTCTCAGATCTATTTCCTGAACTCTATGCATGGTTCTTCACAGAGCTGGGCCCATTTCCAAGCAAGCTGGAAGGTAAAGTAGGAATGAACATGACATGTAATTTCCAGGGGTGCAGTAGCTTTGATAAACTCATTGCATGAAAATTAATTGCAACAGTAGATTTAAACTACAGTCCAACACTCTCTTCTGAGATTTTTTCCCAGTTAGGGCAAGTCTGTAGATGTGTACCCATAAAACACAGGTCTGGTCTGAGAACAAACCTATGGGCACTTCTCTCAAACAGAACCATGCAGTCCTGTATATCTGTACCACCACATGGAGATGATGTGTAAGTGGGCAGTTTGCGAAATACATTGTGAAATTACTAGTGAAATAAAGCAAATAACAAGTCAGGGAGAGGATTCTATTACCAGGAGTATATGAGTCTGGTCGAACACCACAGAATGAAGCATGAAGGAACTGGCAAGTGGGGAAGGATTTCTGCCGCCTCTGCCTCAAGCATCAGGTAACTGCTGGTTTGTCACCCTTGTTCTCTTTCTCCAGAGTCTGGATGTTTTTAAACACAGGTGCTGCTTGCTGATTCAGGAAGGAGGGCCCAGAATGGACCATGAAGGACAAGACTCTGTTGCTATTGCTTCTTCCTTCATGTCTTTCCCATTAGATCCCAGAGAGGCTGCCCATTATCCTTGAGATTATCTCCCACTGTCTCCTACGGCCTGCTTCTCCTGACCAGCCCAGGTGTTCAACTTTCCTGTTGCTGTCTGAACTTTGCTCATTTTTTTTTTAAACTTAGAAATATATACAATGAATTTCACACTAAAAGTTTTTTTTTTTTATCTTCCTCCGGGGTATTTTTCTTCCATTTGCTTGAGGAACGGTGCCCAGAAAATATTTTGAGAATGAAATTATACCAAGAGTGAAATAACTTACAGAGCCTCAGCCTTCTGGGGCATGATTTCATATCACTCATCTTAAATAATCGCCAGTGTCTGGGATTGCTATAGATATTTGTCCTGTTGCGTCATTGTGGGACATCTGAAAAATATTTTGCCAGCAGCTTGCAGAAGGAAAGACAAAGGAAAGAGACAAGGCTGTGGAACTTGGAGAGCTGATCGCTGTGGCGATTCGGCTCCTTTGTGCATGTAGGCTTGCTCGAGGCAAGTCATTTTACACATACTCTCTCACCCCGTAAGATTCCTTGCCTGGCTAGGGATAATAACATTTTTTTCCAATTTACCTCTCGTGATTGTCATGAGAACATTTTTAACAAATCTACGGGAAGGTGTTTTAAGAGAAAGCATAAATGTACACATAATTCATTACTACTTTCAACCTTCAAGCTTCATTTGGCAACTTACCCTATTAAGATTGCATTCCAACTTCCTTCAGTGGCATTTACCACATGCCTCTGCAAAGGCAAATAATGTAGACAGGGTAACGGACTGAACTGTGTCTCCCTGCAAATTCTTAGATGTAAGCTCTAATCCCCCCATGTGACTCCATCTGGACAACACACTTTTAAGGTCATTAATGTAGGACCATAATCCAATAGAACTGGTCTTGTTAAAATAACAAAGCTTCAGAGATTTCTTAAATAAGGGAAACGCTATGTATGGGCGTAATGAGAAGGTAGCCCTCTGCAAGCCAGGCACACAGCTCTCGCCAGAAACCAAACCTGCTGGCACCTTGATCCTCAACTTCCATCTTCCAGATCTGTGAGAAAACAAATGTCTTGCTGAACCCACTCAGTCTGTGGAATCTTATTTTGATGTCTTTATTGACTAGTGTATTTATTGTCCAGTCCAAGTCCGAATTGCAAGAATCCACTTAGAATGAAGGTTTGACTCAAAGTGCGCTTTATTGGGAGTGCTCCCATGTGAGGGTCACTGGTCCAGCATGGACACACGGCCAGGGAAGTTGCACCCGGGGATTATGAACTGGGGCTTTTTATACTTAGGTCAAAGCAGGAAGTGAGGTGGGATCTAGCAGGAGAAATAACTTTTCCGTATAAGGTAATCTGAATGCTGATAGGTTCACTTGGACCTGGTAGGACCCATACATCACTTCCGGTCCAGGCAGAGACTTCTGGATACTGTAGTCCCCTGGCCCGTATCAGCCAATCCACCCTCCCACCTGCCTCTCTGCTGCAGGCCAGCCTTCTCCCACCTGGCTGAGCTTTACAGAATAGAAAGAGAACAAGAAATGAGGGGTTCCTGCTGGGACTGACTTAGCACTTGGAATGTCACACTCCCATTGTCAGGCCACCCCTACTCTGAAGCTGTAAAGGTCACCAGAGAAGGCTATCCAAACATCAGATCTTTTTCAGGCATTGTTACATCTACTCTCCACCCTCCTGGTCACCCAACAGCAGCCCTAGATATGGCCACGGTCTGCAGTTGTGAACCAAAGAAAATACAGACCTTAAGAATACCTTGCTTCTACATCCCTGCCTCCTTACTGCAGATTCCCAACTTGAAAAGAGTCTTCACAGGCCTTACTGCAAACGTCCTCATCTGCCACGTGTTCACCCAAGGCTCCAGGGCGGGCATTGCTAAGTACTGAGGCGAACTGTAAGGACACTCTACTTGCAACATGCAAGAACTTCTTCAACAACATGGGAACTTATCAGATTTGCACTTTGGTTGAGAATTAAAGTCACATCAATGTCTGATAATAGAAATCCCAGTGCTCAATTTTGTATCTCTGATTTTATTCTTATGTATTTCTTAATGTGTGGTACCTTGTGCAGCTGTATCCAGTTATATAAAAATAACATTGATTTTCCAAACAATGTAAGCACATCTTGGATCAGCAAAGTAAAATTATATTTTTAATATCCTATTGCACACTCTATTGGGAGTGGAGTATTGACATAAACCTCCATCATACTCCACTCCTAAAAGGTGATTTTATAGGTCTCAGAAAGTAGCCCACACAGCAACCAGGCTCCAGAAAACACCCGGTCTTCTTGGCCTCTTTAAGTCAACATTACTGAGTGCTTCAAATTAGCAAGGCAGAAAGAATGCCATTATTTGACAGCAGAACCCTGTTCTTTTCCCCTTTTCTGCTGTGCTTTTCCACCTGCAGAAAAATCCATCTACTTCCTTACCAGAGGGGCAGTATATTTGGAGTCATAGCTTTACTAGCAGGAAGGGTCCGAAAATAGCTCTTTAGCCATAAATCCAGAATCTGGTAGGCCTGGTGTGAGTGCTGGGCACCTGGGGCCTGACCAAATGGTAGTTCTTTCCTTCTCCCCATATTCTGAGCCCGGTCCACATTGCTTGGCCTTCTGCCTTCACATCCTGCTGCGACTTAAGCCCTTTGCCGAGTCATAGCATTTTGGACAAAAGCCCTACACATTGCCTGGCTCCTCAGAGACCTTTTCCCCGGGGAGAAGAAACATGCTCCTGTGTTCTTTTCTCTCTTCCTCCTGGCTCGCTGATGACAAGCACTGCCTTTCCAACAACTGGCTAGGCTAGGCTCCTGTCTGAACACAGACACCCAGGGGAATGTCATTGCACGAGGAGGATCGTGTGGATGGTGCCAGGTCGAGCACATCCTGGTGGGGGCAGGAGGGTGAGGAGGCTCAGGCAATCAGCCTCTTTCCATCTGTCAACATGTGGGACAGAAGTAAAGTATGTTCTCATTTCCCAAGGCTTTCTATAATTCTTATCTGGAACGAATCCCACACAGATGAGGAATGTAAGTAAAAAAGGCTGAGGCAAGGCTCAATGATTCATTCACTATTGGTTCATTGAATAAATACTTAGAGAAGACCCCGTAAGGGGGAGACAGGGGACACTGCAGCGCTACTTTCATCTGAGAGATTTTCAAGTCCCCCTTAAATCTCACCATTCCTTTATACCAATCTTAGTGTAGCAAAACCAGGTGGTCACAACACCGATTCCTCCTTCTTGCAAACCACAGGCTGTATGTATAAAGACAGGGATAGGGTGGGGCGGGGGTGGGGTCAGGAGACAAGTGTAACCCATTTGTTCTCTGCACTCCGTTGGAACCACTTTCTTACATGATTGGAGAAACCAGTCCTTTCCCAAACCTTCTTCCAAACAGCATTTACATTCTACGGGTTATGGATTTGTGCAAAGGCAGTAGGGAAGGACCAACTTATAACTGAAATAATGGGACAGAAAACATCCCTGAAGGATAATTATTAGCCATCACAAAGGAGAGCATTCCTTGAATGTCAGCTAGTGAAATCTTTGACAGCAGTATTTTGAGAGCTCTGGGATCATCTAAGCTCCTAGTGAATGGCCTGCTAGCAGGTCTTTAATCTAGAGGATCCTTGTTAATCTGCGTGCCAAAGACACAGTGCAAAATTCCACAGAGGTGGAAAATAATAACCTTCAAACACTGCTGTGAAAAACTTCTCTGTCATAGAAGTGGGGTCTGGCAAAGTGCAGGTTACTTGAAAAGGCTTACACTTGACTGCAATAAAACTCCACATTCTTTAGTGTCTGTCCAGCTCTCACACTGCAGGTCCTCTGAGGCTACTTGTATTTCGTAATTGATTGCTACAAAGCAGGGCAAGCATCCTGAGGCCTCACTGGGTTTCTTCTGTGATGCCCAGAACCATTTTCTTCTTCACATCTGATGTCAGTGTGGACAGCATGTAAGTTACTTTCCATGTATTATTTGAATTTCTATGTAATGACTGCTTAACAGAAACATCGCTAAAGATATTCGTACTTAAATAATCACACACACACACACACACACACACACACACACATATATATATATATGTGCATATATGTGTATGAGAGTACTCCAGGAAAAGTTCAATTAATCTATAAAATTATTTTGGCATGAAAATCTTTGAAACCATAGCTTTTTCATAGTACATATTTTTCAGGCACTTAAAAAATCTCTCATATCTATTTTTCTATATCTATCTATCTATCTTTCTTTCTTTCTAATTATACATATTAATATACATCATCAAAGAAATGTTTTCCATTTCTGTTTGCATTAATTCATATTCAGTCTATAAAAAACTTTAATAGTAACAGCAAACATTTTTTGAGCGGGTCAATGTAAGTTACCTTACCTTGTTTGATCATAATAATATCCCAAGGCAGGTATTATTATCATTATTATTCTAATTTTAAATCCTAGGGCAGTAACAGAAAACTAAAGTATCATATGCAGGGTGAGGCAGTTAGTGAACTGAAATGCAGTTACAGCATGACTTTGTGTTAGAGGGGTTTAGCCAATCTGTGTTTAGGAATGTAGCACAGTATTCATAGATGCTTTTATATTGGTCCTCTCACCAGGTTGGGGAAGAGAGCAATACTTGACTCTGTTTTTATATGTTCCATACAAAATAAGATAAATTTTAGCACATACTTCAATATTACTGTGATGATGAGTACATCAAGGTGGAGAAAAACATTTTCTATGCTCAGCAAATGCATTCTTGTATTCTATAAAATTGACATGAAAATGGCAATGGAAAAACTCAAATCTTATTACACTACAAACAGAAGATTCCTAACAAAACATTATGTATGTATTACTTACTCTAAATTTTTTAAAAATCATTTATTTTAAAGTCAGAGTTACAGAGAGAAAGGCAGAGACAAATCAACATCTTCTATCTGCTGGTTTACGTACCAGATGGCTGTAATGGCCAGGCTATAGCCACGTCAAACCCAGAAAGGCACACATTGGACTGGAACATTGGCCTCTGCTCTGGGTGTGATGCTTAATTTTAGTTTCTTCTTCTAAATGAGAACTTAACCTTCCTTGTTTAATCAAATTTCACTAAGAGTGAAAATATTTATATTTCTCTTTGGTGGATCCCATTTTAAGTGGATGAGAAAAGCGCTCAGTCTCAGGTGCTTTTAATTAAATAATAAGCAGATCCAGGTACCATATTTTAGGGCAATTTTTTTTGATTCCCCAATATAGCAATGTAGAAGAGAAGACATGCATTGGAAACTTGCTGCTGCTAATACTCTAAGCAATTACAAACAAATAGACCTATGAATAACTAAGTTTGGTTTTCAAAGTAAGCATTTTTCCCACATAAAATAAAAAAAAAAAAACAGGGCAAAAATTGATTTCCAGAACTTAGAGCGATGGCCTTGCAAACAAGTCCTGCCCTTGGGTTTACCCCATTCTTTTGAGGCCATAAGTTCTCAGACTTTACAGTTTTTTAAAAAGCATGAATTCCTATTGAAAGATTAGTCTAAATAAGAAAATTCTGGAATAGATAAAGTAGGGGTCTTAAACCATCATTCCTTATGAAACTTAAAATTTTCCCCTGGATAGTTTTTAAATTGTATTTCAAAAAAGATGAGAAAAATGAAACATCTGCTTAGCAAAAGTTCAGGCAGAAAAAAATGTTCTCTTAGATTAAGCCAATTGTCTATAGGCGATTTCTCTTGGCTTTCTTTAACGATTCAGAAATAATGTTTCCTTCTCCTCATCAAATGATTTTGGCATCTTTGATCTGCATTACTTTTGAAAAGAGCAAAATTAGTTAATTAAATCATAAGCCTAGATGAGTTGGGTTAGGATTCTGTTCTTTTAATAGCATTGAAATCTCACTGAATTTTAGCCTCTCTAATAGTGAGAAGTTACTATATTATCATTGGAATTGTCTCAATCACTTTATTCTGAGGGGTTCCAGCTAAACACTTTTATGGTTTGGTTTTGCTCTGCATTGAAAAAAAGAAAAAATAATAATAAATGGAAATGTTCATGCCAGTAAAAAAATGTAATCATGAGTTTCTGGATACATAAACATAAAATCTACAAAACAAATGTTTTGGTAAAATATGTATTTTTGGCACTTATTTATCTGGCAACAAGAAGTGTTCTCTGGGAGAAACAGAATGTTTTTGGGAGAAATCTTCTGTTTTCATAAGCTTATTGATTACAGAAACCAAGTAGTTTCAAGAGCCAAGAGCCAAGAGCCATATTTATTTAGACAAAGCAAGAGATGTTGAGACTTACATACTTATTGAAATTATCTGTATGGAGTTCCATCATTCACCATGTCTACTTTTGGCCAATGTCTCACACTCATAAATCACCTCAAATTCTACTGGATCTAGAATATCGGTGCTTTGGCTGAGATAAAAAAAAATATGATCAAACCATTTTGAAGGTGCTTAACTCCTTGTGTCTACAGATTTTAAAGATTTTGATGGATCAAACCCCCCAAAATATATGTAAGTTCTTGTAGAACACATTTTTCTAAACTCAAAGTAGCAGCAAAAGAGGGAAAAAATTCATGAGAACAATAATAACGCAGACTTCCATAAATCCTTTTTCTGTTCATTCAGTCTCAAAGGGAGGAAGCTCCATGACTGATGATATATAGATTACAAAGCAGTACAGGGTGGGGAATTGTAAGATCCATCGCTGTAGACAGTGAGTGCAGTAAAGATGTTCCAGGGTTTCTGCACTGGCATTCAAGCTCTGTCATTTAACTGTGAGGTGGTTCTATTCAACCACACAGTCTGAAAATAGCTCTTTTGCCATTTGACATGTGACATTTGCCTTGAAAGTTTGTTATATCATGTGAGTTGCTTTCGGAAAAAATATTCTAGGGCCTGGTGCAATAGCGTAGTGGTTTAAGTCCTCACCTTGCACACCCGGGATCCCATATGGGCACCAGTTCTAATCCCGGAGGCACCGCTTCCCATCCAGCTCCCTGCTGGTGGCCTGGGAAAGCAGTTGAGGATGGCCCAAAGTCCGTGGGACCATGCACCTGCGTGGGAGACCTGGAAGAAGTTCCTGGCTCCTGGCTTTGGATTGACTCAGCTCCAGCCATTGTGGTCACTTGGGGAGTGAACCATCGGACGGAAGATCTTCCTCTCTCTCCTCCTATCTGTATATCTGCCTTTCCAATAAAAATAAATAAATCTTTAAAAAATATATTCTATAAACATACCAGTGCCACAAGTCATTTTATTACTGTTATCATTGTTAAGGTTATTTCTGTTTGTTTTGGATGGTGACAGTTAATACTTTGTTATTATTTAGAATGAAAATCTCTCAGGAGAATTATTATTCATTTTCATTGGGATTCCAAAGACAATAATCAGTAGTATTTAAATAACCTTTGTGTCAGGCCAGCAAATCCCTATACAGAATATGAGGAATTAACAATTCATAATAAACTGAATAAATAGATCATAACAAACTGGATGATCAAAGCACTAAAAACAATCAATGCATCTGACTCTCTTAAATAATATCAAACATTGTACGAGTTCTTGTGTGGAAAAACTGCACAAGCAAAGGAAGGAAACCCAACAAAGTTAAGAGTGTTCCCATGTTCCATCATTATGAAACAGAAGTGTCATACTTCTAGGCTCTTGCAACTGCACTTTTGAAAAATTATATATTTTGTATTTATTCATATTTATTGTAACAATTTAGGAAAGTAAAATGATAGGATTTTGATCAGGGGAAGCTAGCAGAAGGCAAAGACAGTGCATTCCTACAGGAGAATTGGAGAGGTTTGCAGGGGAATTCTAGAGAGGAAGGAGAGATGTGGTGGAGTGACCTGCGCAGCACAAAAATGCAATATCAGCAAATGCACCCATGACTCCCGTAGTCAGGAGGTAGGAGAGATGCCAGCTTCTGAGAGCGAGGTGAGAACAGGAACTAGCAGCCTCTGTCGTTGGAGATACTGCCTGAGGGAGAAACTTTGGAATCACATCAATTTTGAATCTGGTCCAGAACCCCAGCTGAGGTCAAGGTATTCACCTAATTCCATGAAGGAAAAGCACACTTTCCACCCATTTTCCCAGCAGCCAACTGGGAAATGACACCGTCTTGATGCCTGCAGAGACTGGTGGTTCTGATGCCTCTGTGCATGGCCAGGGGATTTTATCAGCAAGCATCTTCCCACTGATTCTGGCTCTGGCCTGGAGGGTTGGCATAGGGTTGGCACCCCTCTGGGACTCTGAGGCATTCTTAACCCCAAGATCATAGGCTTTAGGTCTGAAACTGCCATGGTGAAGCATCCATGGGGAACTGGCTCCGGGAAGATTTCTGTTCTCTCCTTGGACAAGGTGGGTTCACAGGGCTGAATGAGTCCTACGTACCCATGACTGTGGGAACCTTGTTCATTATGACTGGGAATTCTGTGAATACATGATAGAGTGGAGAGCATAGCTGGGTTTCTGGGCAATCATCATGTCTGGTTTCAGATGCAACTATCTCCCTAACCACATAGGGTGGGTCATGCAGAGGGTTCCGTACTTACACTAAAGATGCACACATACTTTTTATAGTTCGTGTGTCTACATAGGGCAGAGCTGTACCCACTGTGGGTTTACCCAAGGCATTGATAACCTCAGAAGGAAGAAAATGAAGCTGTATTTACATTAATAAGCACGTTTATAACCTCCCCATGCTGACAATAGAGGTCCACCTCTGCCAAATTGGATGTCACCCAGACAACTTGCCCACCCTTTAGCACTGACCAGAACTCCCTGATTATCATACCACATATTAGCAGTTCCTAAAAGCATGAAAAGAGAAAAGGAAATAGAAGGCTTAATCTGTAAAACAGTAGCAGAGAACTGACCTAATTTGAAGAGACATGCAAGTACAGAAAGTACATGAAACTCCTAACAGACATGATCAGAAAAACTTCCTCAACATGCCACATTATAGTTACATACTCACCAACAATCAAAAAGGAAAATTCTAAAATGTTCACAAGAGAGTTACCAGACCATTTTCAGGGATCCCCAATAAGACCAACAGCTGATTTCTCCTTAGAAACCCTGTAGGCTAGAAGAGAATGGAAAGACCTAGTCTAAGTCGTAAAAGAAACTGTCAACTCAGAACACTGCACCCAGAAAAGCTCTCATTTTAAAATGAGGGTATTAAAGATTTTCTGAAACAAACAGAAATCGAAAGAATTTGTCACTACTGGTCAAGCCTTACAAGAAATGTGTAAGGCTGTGCTACAGACAGAAACAGAGAATGATAGTCACAATTATGAAAGAACATGAAAGCAGAAAATCTAGTAAAGTACAGGGGAAACACAAAGCAAATAACTTGGACAATTATGAAAAAATGGTGGGACCAAGTTGTTAACCTTTCAGTAATAACCCTCCATGTAAATAGTCTAAATTATTCAATTCGAAGATGCATACTGGTAGAATGGATTAAAAGTAAGACATAGCTATTTGCTGCCTACAAGAACCACATCTCACCAATGAAGACAGAGTGGATATAAAAAAATGGAAAAAGATACTCCATCCCAATGGAAAGAAATAAGCAGGTGCAATACGCCATCCTAATATCAGATAAAATAGACTGTAACATAAAAACTATTAAAGGAGTCAAATAAGAACATTGTTTAATGGTTGGGATAACAATTCAACAGGAAGATGTGGGCTGTAGTAAATGTATTACACACAAGGCCAGGGCATCCAGCTATTTAAAACAAATGCTAATGGAATTAAAGGGAGAACTGGACTCCAATATAATAGTAATGGGGGACTTCAACATTGTGCTTTCATAATGGACAGATCAACTAAAAAGAAATTCAACAAAGAAACAACAAAGCTAATCTGAAGTATGGTACAAAGACCTAACTGTATCAATAGGTTGTTTTATTACACAGCTCTGGAGCACACATTCCTTTGGTCAGTGCATTGAATTTTCTCTAAGATAGATGCATGATAGGTCATAAAATAAGTCTCAGCAAAAAACAATAAAATCATGTTATGTATTTAACTCACACCATCTAACCACAGTGCAATGAAGCTGGAAATTAACAACCTAAGTAATTCTAAAAAATGTCAAACTCATGGAGACTTGAAAAATATGCTCCTGAAAGAACAATGGGGCATAGAAAAAAATCAAAAAGGAAATCAGTAATTTCCTGGAAATGAACGAAGATGACAACACAACATGACAAAACAGTGAAATCCATGTTAAGAGAAAAGTTTTAGCAATTGGTGTTACATGGAAAAATAAGAATGAATCAAGTAAATGACCTATAGGACTTGGAAAAACAATAGCAAACCAAACCCCAGATAAATAGGAGAGATGAAAGCACCAGACAAAAAATAAACCGAATTTAATCCAAAATACAAAAAACAGTGAAAGAAAAGTTTGTTCTTTGAAAAAATAAAGTCAGTACATCATTAGCCCAACTAATACAAAAAATGGAGGAAGAATACCAAATTCAGTAAAAAGATGAAAACAGGGGTATTATAACAGATATCAGAGAACTAAAAAGAATCATTGAGAATTATTATAATCAGCTGTAATCCAATAAATTGAAAACTATGAAAAAATGGATTGATTTCTGGACACATAAAATCTGCCAAAATTGAACCATGAAGACATAGAAAAACCTGAATAGAACAAAAAGTAAGACAGACATTGAATCAGTAAAAAAGGACTTTCCCAACAAAGAAAAACCCAGGAAGACCAGATGGCTTCACTGCTCGGTTCTACCAGGAATTTAAAGAGAAACTAATTCCAATTCTTCTCAAACTATTCAAAGCAACCGAAAGGGAGAGAATCCTCCACAACTTTTTTAAAATGAAGTCAGTGTTACTTTTATTCTAAAACCAGAAAAAGATACAACAAAGAACCATACACCAATATCCCTGATGAACACACATGCAAAAATTGTCAAAAATACATAGTTGATCTAGAATATAAAAACACAGCAATAAGTTCATTCACCTAGACCAACTGGGTTTTACTCCTGGTATACAGCAATGATTCAACATATACAAATCAATACACATGATATAACACGTTACCAAACTGAAGAAAATAGAAAACCATATGATCATCCCAATAGACGTTGAGAAAGCATTTGAGAAAGCAGTTTTTCATGGGAAAAAGTTAAGCCAAGCTATAAATAGATGGAACATTCCTCAACAAACTCAAGGAAATGCACAAGAAACCCAGAGCCAGGAACATATTGAAAGGAAAACTTGGAAGTATCCCCACTGAGCCCCAGAACTGAGGTCTTCCTGCTTTTCACTTGTTGAACATTGTAATTATACAAACCAACTGTCCTAGGAAAACACATATGCTGGTGCCTGGATTTTTAAGTTCTTAGCCTTTAGAACTGTAGAAAGCAGAGTTTTGTTTTATAAACCACAAAATCTATGCTATTTTGTTATAGTAGCCTGAATGGACTAAGGCAACATATGAAATTTTTTAATGTATAGAAATTACTTGTACAAATTGATGATTGTTTAAAAAATAAAAACATGTTATTACACTGTCATGGTATCTATGAAGATGTAGAAATTTAGGTTATGTCAAAATGATCATTTTAGTGAATATACTATTAATCTAAATTGCAGGCCACCACCTTGCCATTTATTATTGTCATTGCTTTTTTTAACCTACTCTAGAAATTCATGCATGCCACAGAGAATGTAATTTTTTAATGTTTATCTTTTTCATACTTAGTATCATTTGAAAACTTATTCTTTCATCAGTTTATCCTTTCTTATTGCAGAGTAGTATTCTGTCATATGTGCTAACCACAATTTGTGTACCTATTTATATTCTAACGATTGCATCCATCACTGCAGCTTTCTGGTGCTAAGAGCAAAGCGATTATGAACATTCCTACAGTAAACAGGAAAGTTCTGAGTCATTTTATTAGTATAAAGTAGAAGCACCAATTTTTTTAAGTCATCTTTTTAAATATCTGCTTTATTTTTCATTCACTGGATACACCACAATTTAGCTAAACATGTTCCATATTTATACAGCTAAGTTGTTTCTAATTGTTTCCTTCTCTAAGTAATAACACAAGGAACTTCTGCTTATTTCTACCTTTCTACTTTGGGTGCCAACAAAGTTTTCCAGAGTAGTATAAACACAAGGTGACACACGCACACAAAACATTAAAGTAAATGCTTCAATAAGGTTCTTTTCAGTCTTTGATCTGTAATTCACATGAAAACATTGAACATTTTACCAGGATGATTTAAAATGTATTTAAATGATTTCTGAAAAGTTCCTTTTTTCCTTCTTTCCCCTTAGAGCTACTGAAATGTCTTAGCTTCCTTTGTTATTCTCCCCACTTTTGAATTGACAATCACCTTGATGAATAGAGGAAGCAACACATCTCGATTCTCTTTGGATTAATTGTCAGGAAAGACAGTGTTCACTGAGGCCAAATGTGTAGGTGTTGAGCATTGTGTGTGTGTGTTTTAAGCTTGGGAAATGTGCTTTTGCAACACAGCACTCAAGACTCACATCAAAGAAGCAAAATATAGAATAGCAGAACAAAAAAGGAAATCCTTTCTGGAGCCAACAAATGATCAAAACAAAGCTTCAAAGGTAGGGCCTATAGTAATAGAACTGTTGGGGACTGAAGCATTTAAAATGCACGTGTGTTTGTGCTAATTAAAAAAACTCATATTCACAGCCTCAGCAGCCCTTGAACAAGCAACATACTTGATGCCTGTTTGTGTTCTACATGCTGTCCCCAGGAACATTTTTCTGAGGAAGCGAGCACTGGGTCCATTTCCTTACTCTGGAGAACAATGTCATGCTTCAGATATTTAAAAATTTAATTTATGCAGGTGGGTAATGTTCTGCAAGTTATCTCTGTTTGAGCACCATGACTAGATAACTTAAATATCTCATTTTCTCCAATTCTTCTTTGCAATAGTTGTGTATTTAAATATGTGTATACACAGACACAGACACATATCATCTTTCTCTTGTGGATTGTAAGAACATCACTGATTTTTGTCTATCCAATTCACTTTTTTTTTCTTCTAGACTTTCAGAGGACTTAGCCATGTGGGTCTTGCATAATCGTCATCTAAGTGCTCACCCCACTAACACAAGGTGGAACATAACTTCTAAGATAGATAGTTGCAATTATATTATATTTTTGCCCATAGTGACTGATCTAAAAAGATACCAAATCACTCAAATCAAACCATAGCCTTTTAGAGTGTGTACGTGTGTCTGAGACTGAGTTCACACATGCCAGAAAAGTTATTTACAGTATTTAAGCAAATCACCAGACTCCTAATATAGTTGCAGAGTCCACAGGAAAAAAAAAAATCAGGAAAAATCAGGAAACATCCAAGCACTAAGCTACTAGTACCTTGAGTCATCTTTATTGGGAACAAATAGACACAAATCTTTATTAAGGAGCAAAATTTGGAAAGTTTTACATTGGATGTTTTTTCTTAAAGTTTTGTTTTTAATTTCAGAGCAATAGTTTAGAAATATTTATATGTTTATATATATGCTGTGAGGACTAACAAAGCCCTTCAGACTCATAGCATATCGCTTTAATCATGATGACGGTATCATCATGAGATGTTGTGTCAGGGTGGGAGATGGTACATTAGAAGCTGAAGTTCTCCCCTTTTTATACAGCTTTGAATGCACCAGCTTTACAATCAGAGTGACTTGTGTTCAAATCCTTTCTCTGGCTTTCACAGCCATGTATTGGGTGTTGAGGATGGTTGTGTGATAGCTGTATTTGGTAGATCATGGGATCTTTCCCACAAATGAAATTTCCTTTCCACTTTTCTACATGTGCTTCCTGGAATCCACTGAGTCCTGTACATATATTTATTTCATCCCTAAATTATTGGCCATGATGTTTAGACCATCCATTATCTACTAATCAATACCTTGCATTTGTATAGTGCTTTTACTTTTGAAGTGACTTTCCTAATCATTATTGTACTTGGTCACATTCTAGAAATGCACCCTGCGTGTGAGATGGCATTTATCTCAAAGCAGCTGATTGGTGACATCTCACTAACATTTCAACATCTTTTGTTGACAAAGTGCTGTATAAAGTTTTCACAAATTATGAATCTACCAATACTTATGTTATTATACAATCTAGTAAAGTAATTAAATTCAACTTACCTGTCAATTATAGATAAATAGGCATACTTGTACTTGTCTATCCATGGAACATGGAATTAAAAGTAAAAAAGCAAATTTTCTATGAACTTTCTGAACCACTTGATAAACATAAAGACCCAGATCCAGAAGAAAGTTTGTGCCTTGAACAAATTCACAGACAACCAGACATGGCAATTGTGGTTATTGAACTTAGCTACAGACAAGAAGACAACCAGCTTTAGGACTCAGTTTAATTTGTATAAGGAAGTCTCACATAGCTGGCAAGGTATCATGACCTCGTTATGTCTAAGCAGTGAGTTAATAGGCTGAGTAAGATCCACTGTGACCTGATGTGAGGGTCTAGGTAGAACAACAACAACAAAACCACAGGAAAGGAGAACTCTATTTCCCTCTGTGTCTATTGCTTTGTCTCTCTTTCTCCCGCTGCCTTTCAAATAAATAAATAAATCCCTCAAAAAAGAAGAATTTAAGTCTGGTGTAACAGCCTAATGACTAAACTCTCAGCTTGCATGTGCCAGAATTCCATATAGGTGCCGGTTCATGCCCCAGTTGCTCAATTTTCCATCCAGCTCTCTGCTTGTGGCCTGGGAAACCGATTGAGGATGGCCCAAAGCCTTGGGACTCTGCACCTTTGTAGGAGACCCAGAGGAGCCTCCTGGCTTCTGCCTTCAGATCTGCTGATCTCTGGCTGTTGTAGACACATGGGGAGTAAACCAGTACATGGGAGATCTTTCTCTGTATCTCCTTCTCTCTGCAAATCTGCCTTTCCAATAAAGATTTAAAAATCTTTAAAAAATAAATTAAAAAGAATTCAGTCTAACAATGCTGCTATGGTATGAATCTTTGTATTCCCCTCAATTCTTAAATTGAAAAATGTACCCTAATCTGTTGTTGGTTGGAGCATGAACTAATTATGTGGAGGACATTTTGGAGATTCTGCTCTTTCATCTAGCAATCCCTGAAAACTCAACCAAACAAAATGAAATCAGCATATGAAAGAGCGATTTGTACGTATATGTTTATTGAAATTCACAATAGTTATGACACAGAACAACCTAGATGTCCATCAATAAATGAATAGATAAAGAAAATCTGATATATATGGAGTATATATGTATGGAGTATTTATATCTATGGAGTACATATATAGGGAGTATATATATATATGGGATGTATATATATAGGGAGCATATATATATGGAATATATATAAATGGAGTATGTATATATATGGAATATCATATATGTATATATATATATATATATATATATATATATATACACTATGGAATACTACTCAGCCATAAAAATAAATGAATCTTGTCTTTTATAACAAAATGGATGCAACTGGAAACCATTATGCTCAATGAAATAAGCCAGTCCCCAAGACAAATACCATATGTTGTTCCTTTATCTGCGGTAACTAACACAGAGAGCTGAAAGAAAAAGTAACCTCTTTGAGGCTGATATTTCAAGATTTGATTATTGTTTACATCTTTTGTCTGTACTCTTGAGGAATAGTAGCCTTTTTCCTACTTGCTGCTTTGCACTGAAATCTTTCCTCAATGGAATTTAAACCTGTGATTACGAAGTGAAATGAATCTATGCTGTTGTGAAAGCTGTATAAAAGAAGGATTCCTGGCATTGTAGGCTAGAGAGAAGGTAGGGTGGACATTTTCGCTACGCTCCTAAATTTGTAACGTGAAATTTGTGAAATTTGCTCCCTTTATATAAATAAAATAAGTCAAAAGTAAGTCTAATGCTCATTATGGTGCTATAAGTAGACTGGGACTTTGGAGGGAATCAGGTTCACTTACAAAGGAGACTCCAGAGCTGGCCAACGTTTTCTATTCTGTGCACATGTAGTTACAAGTTGTCATCTCTGAAACACCGATTCAGACTCTGCATGTTAACTGTGGACTTTGCCATCTGCAGAACAATGAGCAATACATTGTTGTTGACTATAAGCCATCTAGTCCCTGATATTTTATTATAGCAACCCAGAAAGAAAAAGACATCCACTTACTGCCAAAGTCCTAGAAGTGATCAGTGCAAACCTCTCCAACGTGGAATCCATCTATACTGTCAATATGAATGTCAGGATTGGAGGGAGAAAAAAACAAAACAAAACAAAACATAACGCTTAAAGACAAAAAGATAGGGCATATTTGTGAACTTCCACAAGGGTAAAAATAAAAATCAGGGTTTAAACTTCAAATGTTAGTATTGTCTTACCACCAAGCTAAATAGGCGGAATCACTAGAGCTTTGGCAAAGAGTTAGCCTTTGGTGAAATAGGAGAGACTAAGTGAAGAGATTCCAGAGTTGCACTTGTTTCCAGGCAGTCTCTTGAGCGGGGAAGGGTTCTGCTTCATCAGACTTTCCTGTGAAGCCCAAGTAAATGAAGCTTAAGAAACAGAAAAATAATGATGCTCTTAGCTCATGTGATTTACAAGTTTAAAAATCCAAGGTAAAATTGGACATAGCATGCAATACTGGATCCTAGGCTTTCCACACTCGTTGGTTCTGAGAATTTTGACATCATTTCAATTCATTTCTAACCCTACAGGGACCTCAGGCAGCACTCCTTTCAGTCATGATGGCCAGGGAAAACAAAGTTCTGAGTGGTTAGGATTGTTTATGTCCCTAAGCCAGGAGCCAAAGTGTAGGATCCATTCCACCTGCAGCACGTACCTCATCAGTAGTTTTGTCCCCAAGAAAGAAAGTAACCGATGTTAGGATGTTGGTTCTTTGTGTCTAAGTTACTGTCTGCAGTCCTGAGCACCTAGCAGGCATTGGACATTCAACCCTCAGAGACAAACAAGCCTCTCTACTCACTCATCTGGTGGCTCTGCCAGCCCCTAGCTGGGGGACCTGGGGCAAACTGTTTAATCTCTTGTTGTGTATCTACAATTGTACCTAGTACATGGATTTCCTATGAGAATTATATACGATCACTTGAGTGGCAAACAGCAATCTGGTGCCTAATAAATATCTAAAGAGGCAACGTGAATGAGCAGAACAGACAATTCAGAAACAAAAATGGGTTTTATCCCTCTATAGTCACAGATGCCTTTTTCAATAATTGAGAAGAAAATAAAGGTAAAACCCAAACTAAATCTTGTCATAAATTTACTAAGATATTTTCCAGATCTTTCATAAGGATTCTTAGTACTACAAAGATTTTCTGAAGGATTTCAGGTACACAAACAGTACTTAACTTCTGTACCTTTATTACAAGTAAATGTATGATGTAGCACAAACATTTTCAAATTTCAGGATCATTTTATGGCCCTCAATTAGTTCTTTGTGGTTATGTGCAAACTCATAATATCTGCTTACTTATTTTAATAGGGAAGAAGAAGGGACATTCAAAACTATATAAAACACTGAAGCAAAGCATTGGGATTGCCAACATAGTTCAGAGATGCCAAACTGCACGGATAAGTGATTCTAAAAGCCATCAAACAGACATTTCACAAGGTCAACCAAACTGCAGTGTGTCTGAGAGTAATGAGTGATTTTAGTCCAATAGTTATTACAATTCCCCACAGTGTTTCTCCTCTGCTGACTTCCTTCAATTACAGCATACCATTTTATATACACATTTATTCTTGTCTTTAATTGCCTGGTTTAACTATTGACACCTCTTAACTTTTCAATGTTTTTATTTTTTAAAAGTCTTTGGAACACCAAAGGAGAATTTTGGCTTGGGATTACAGCCATTTGAGGTCAATTACAAGACAAAAGTAATCAAATAAACTCATAAAAAGAAATAGGAAACTCCAACCCAAACAGCTGCACTAACTTTTCTTCACTTTCACCTTCTCTCTTCCTCTTCTCATCCCCCTTCTTTAGTCTATCCTTTAAATACAAGAAACACATGGGTATTGCGGCAGTGTTAATATTTTCACAAACAAAAGTGCCAAATCTAGTAACATCCTGAAGTCACATGCCATACAATGGCACAATTTTCAGTGTTTGTGGCTAAATATATATTATGCATGGAATGATTTTCTGTGTCATCGAAGTGAAAATCCAGTTGATTCTTTCAGTAGTAATACAACCCAACAGCCATGTAGTTGCAGGAGCAACTACAGCTTTATATTTCACGGACATAACGTAGATATTGCCCATATTAATTTCCTTTCTCAAAAAAAAAAAAAAACAAACTTGAAAGCCAGAGAGAAAGTATGAACAATTCCTTGCAATGGCCAAGAGTAAAGCTAAAACTATAAGAATGCAATCTAGGTTTCCCACATTTGTCCCAGAAACTCAGTAAGTCACTTGAGCCATCACCATTGGCAAGAAATTGGAGATAGGAGGTAGAGTTTGCATTTGAACCCAGGTACTCCTATGTGGCATGCAGAGCTAATTCCACCTCTGTGAATTTATGGTTAAATTTATATAAATAATATATAAATGGTTATATATTGAGTTATATATTTATGTATACATATATGAGCACTTCTCCCTAGTATTAGACCTTTGATGAATTATAAAAAGAAAACAAAATACTATTTACTGTAATATAAATTTTGACATATTTTATCTCAGATTCTTTCTGATGACTATGAGATTTTTAAAGCACCTGAGCTTAATCATTGAACAGCATAGGGAGGGCCTTGAAATTGTCTTTTTTGTCTTTTTTTTTTTAAGATTTATTTATTTATTGGAAAGTCAGATATACAGATAGGAGGAGAGACAGAGAGGAAGATCTTCCATCCGATGGTTCACTCCCCAAGTGAGCGCAACGGCCAATGCTATGTGATCCAAAGCCAGGATCCAGAAACTTCTTCCAGGTCTCCCACGTGGGTGCATGGTCCCAAAGCTTTGGGCTGTCCTCGACTGCATTCCCAGGCCATAAGCAGGGAGCTGGATGGGAAGTGGAGGTGCCGGGATTAGAACTGGCGCCTGTATAGGATCCAAGCGCGTTCAAGGCAGGACCTTAGCCGCTAGGCCATGCCTGCCGAGCCCGGAGTTGTCATTTGATAGTCATGATTTGGGGGCGTGAGCTAGAGTTTGGTGCAACAATAACGGCACCATTCAGGACCCTGGTTTAAGTCCTGGCTCTGCTTCTGATTCTAGATTCCTGTACTGTGCACCCTGCAGGCAGTTTCCTGGTTGTCTATGTCACATTACACTGTGAACAATGTGAACACATCTTGTCAGTCAAGCTCACCTCTTTAGTATCAGCCTTGACTGTAACAGGCATCAGCTAAATGTTTATTTATTTATTTTTTTTATGTATGTCACTGTAGGATAAGTCTGATTCCCTAATTGTGGGTAGTAGGTATCTAATTATGAGTATGCTCTATATCTAGGGAGCATGTGTGTGTGTATGTGTGTGTTCCCATGTGTGAATGTGTGTGTTGGAAAGAATGCGTATGTGTTGGAGAAGCAGTTATTAGCTTCCCTGTAAGATGATTGAAGTATCATTTAGCATGTTTATTTTTCAAAGGCTTGATCCAATCCTGCGGTGCTTTAAGTAAGCATGGAAGTTATCAAGTCCAATTCCAGATGCTGAATCAGAAAGATCGTAGAGTTTGATCAAAGGAACACAATTTTTGGCAATAATGACAAGAAAAAGACTAGTTCTGGGGGGAGAATAAAAGAAGAATTCAGCCAACTAATTCTCATTAGATTCAGACAGAGTCCTTTCAGGTATTCAGTTTGATACTTTATTTTGCTTCCTTCATCCGCATTGTCAGTCTGCTTCTTTTCTTGCATTTTTATTCTTAACAGCCCTTGCAGTCCTCTCTCGCCCTGTGGCCAATTCCCCAGATGCTATTCCTTACTTTCCTCCCGTGTTTACTTTCTTCACCTGCTAACTTGATTTATCTTTCTTGCCCAGTATCAGTTTCTAACCTTTTCCCTCATTTCCCTCTGACTTCTTCTTATCCCCCAGCTAATCTTTTGACCTTTCTGTAATCTCTTTGCTTTCCACATTATCTTGTTTTCTGAGTTGTCCTTATCTGCTTAGCCCACAGTCAAGTTCAGGGGAACGTTCAATCTGAGAAGTCTTTAGCCTATAAATGGATTACCAGTTGTCTCAAAGCGCCTGGCTCACTGTGATACCTGGAAAAGCACCTTTTCCTTTTCAGGGCCTTTCTACCCTAGATGGAGCCTGCCAGGTCTCCTTTCTGGTCCTCTCCCTCTCCCACCTGCTCACTGTTTTAAGTTCCTCAGGCAGAATCTCTCTAAGTAGAAGAGGCACATAGGTTAACTTAGGTTTTATCCAATCATTTGTCATTTTCTCTCTCTTTCTCCTCTATCCTGTGTTTTAGGACTTTTAAAGGTAGGAAGGCAACTTGGCCCTAGTTTGCCTGCATTTTTTCAGATTTAAATTGATACTCTAAAAAGCCTAGCCACCTCCAAGGCAAATGTTTCCCAAGTTTCAATTTAGCTTTCATTAGGAATTGGCCAGCCCGGTGCCAGTCTGATGCCCATTTAAACAAGGCCTCTCTCGAGGGATTATTCAGTAGCAAACTGAAGCATCTATATGCAAATCAACCTTTCTGTATTTGCTATCAGCTACCACAGAAATTTTCCATTCTTTCAAAGGTGTTATTTTAAAAAAAGAAAAAAACCCACAAAATAAAAAAGCAGAAAAACAGAAGAAAAAAGGAAAAGACAACAACAGCCCCTTAGTATAGTCAGAACGCTGGAGAAATAAGGCGCTCCGGCTTACACCCCGTTCTCTTACTCTCCTGCCCCAACTAAGCCATCAAACAGCTGCAAGAGATAGAACCACTCCCCACCTCCTGTGGAGCATAAGCACATCCTAAGGCAAGGTTATGCTACAATTTCAATTTATCCAAAATAAATAGCTGAGGCAAAGCAGAAGCATTTCTGCAGTGGAAAACATAATACGGTAGCTCAAAACAGTTCTAAAATTTGTGAATAAAATAACACTTGATGTTTTTAAATTATGGAATTAATCATATGTTATTTGCATAAAGGGAAATTGTGGATGAAAGGGAGCATTGTGGATGTGATAGCTTATGTAGTATAGAAAATATTTTATATTTCATTATAAGATGCATTTGTGTGAATTTGCACCTTGTAAGACCCAGTCCAACAGGCTGTTAATACTTGATCAATTCCTTGGGTATTACATATTCTTATATCTGACAGGCTGAGGTATATGAATGGTTCATTCATTATTAGCAGATCTTAACTTTGTCCAAGCTTAGAGATTTAAGAATGATACAAACAAAAAAGCACTCAATACCCTTTAGCCAGATCTACCTAGATTTGAATCTTTCTCATGTCAGAAACATCATTATTTCTAACCATCTAGTTGTCTATCTCATCTTGTCAATCTAACTTTTTCCTCAAGTATTTTAAGGTACATCCATAATATCTCTTTACTCCTAAACATTTCAATTATTTGGGCTTTCCAAGTGATTTGCAAATATTCCACTGTATGAAAGCCTAGTATCCTTAATCACAATTCCAAGGAAGCAAAGACTTTGGCCTCTGTAAAGAATCATAGAAAACTGTTATTGTCTGGTGACCAAGACTAAAGTGACGTAATACTTAGTCACTGATTCACTTTTTAAATCAAATATCTGTATATGCTCTTATTTTGCATCAAGCAATTATAAATGTTACTACAGTTAGTCCTACAACAAGTGTTCAAAGCAGATTCTCTCTTAAAATTTTTTTTTTACATTTTATTATTATTATTATCATTTTATGATACAGTTCTGTAGGCCCCTGGGATTTCCCTTATCCCCTCCCCAATTCCCTCCCCCATACCTAATTCCTCTATATCGTTACTAAAATATAGTTCTTCACACACAGTCATATGTCCATCATTGTGGGCATGGACAATGGCAGAGAGTCCAGAATCCTATTGTCAAGATATAGTAAACAGTTTCATTGTAAGTCCATCTGTCTGGAAGTAGAAATGCATACTACATTGTATCCTCACATCTGGATATGTTAGTCTCCATTTCACAGCTACTGTACATCCCCTTAAATGAAAATTCATAATACAAAATCAACAATAGAAAGAAAAATAGAAATTTACAATGCCATGAAGTTAAATGACATGTTACTAGATATGACAGTCTCCATTACACAGCTACTATACATTCCCTTAAATGAAGAGCCACGAAACAAAATCAACATAGGGGAAAAAAAAGAAATTAATAACACCATGAAGTTAAATGACATGCTATCAAATGTGTAGCTGAAGAAATGAAAATCAAAAACCTTCTTGAAGAAAATGATGCTGCTGTATGATCTATGAGTTACTGAATGATTTAATCAGAAGAAAGTGTTTTGAAGAGATCAAACTAACAGAAATCCACAAAACTCATGCGATACAGTTTCTGCTGATTTTTGTTGGTGAAGTGTGTCTCTTTTAGACAATAAACAAATGGATTTTGTTTTTTAATCCAGTCTACTAATCTTTGAAGTTTGATTGAGCTTAATCCATTTACATTCAGAGTTTAATATGTATGGGTGGTACTTTGGTGCTGTCACTTTAGGAATGGTTAGTTCATTGGTTTAGTCTTCTGGATTCTCTATCTTTTTTTTTAAGATTTATTTATTTTTATTGGAAAGATGGATACACAGAGAGGAGGAGAGACAGAGAGGAACATCCACATCTTCCATCCTATGATTCACTCCCCAAGGGGCCACAATGGTTGGAGCTGACCCAATCCGAAGCCAGGAGCTCTTCCAAGTCTCCCACGCAGGTGCAGTTTCCCAAGACCTTGCGCCATTCTTGACTGCTTTCCAGGTCACCAGCAGGGAGCTGGATGGGAAGCAGGACCACCAGGATTAGAACTGGCTTCTATATGGGATCCTGGGGCTCCCATATGGGATCCTGGCGCATGCAAGGTGAGGACATTAACCACTACACTATTGTGCTGGGCCCTCAAAGCAGATAAGCTTGAATGGACATATGAAGAAAGAGAATGGAGAATGATGAAGAACATGGTCTGGATGAGCCACTCATCAGATATCTGTAAAACACTTTCCTGACAAGGTGACATGTCAAGGGAGAGTTTTGGCCCTGCCAAAAAAAGCAGCCCTTATTGCCACAGAAACTATCTGTGAGGAACTATATTCAGTTGTTACTCAACCTCAGAAATCTGAACAAATAGTTCCCCCAGTCATACATGCAAAAAGCTAGAGATATGCAGGTAAGGACTATTATAATTATCTTGGGCCCCGCGCGGTGACACAGTGGTTAAGGTCCTCGCCTTGCACGCCTGGGATCCCATATGGGCGCCGGTTCTATCCCGGCGGCCCCGCTTCCCTTCCAGCTCCCTGCCTGTGGCCCAGGAAAGCAGTCGAGGACGGCCCAAAGCCTTGGGACCCTGCACCTGCGTGGGAGACCCGGAAGAGGCTCCTGGCTTCGGATTGGGTCAGCTCCATCCATTGTGGCCCCTTGGGGAGTGAATCATGGGATGGAAGATCTTCCTCTCTGTCTCTCCTCTCTGTATATCTGCCTTTCCAATAAAAAATAATAATAATAATAAAAATAAAAAAATAATAATAATCTTGCAGTTATTTGGAACTTTATCATATTTTTATTATATACCCTTAATAAATACTTTCAACAAGAAAATCAGCATTATGTCTAAGATGGATGCTGGAGTGACAGCCGTAACAATTACCTTCTCAACAAGAAGGAAGAGGACAGAAAAAGAGCATCCCTCCTGAAGGAGCTCCCTGAGTCAACTAGCTACTTTTAACATTTGTCTAAAGACTTTATGGCCGAGAGAGAGAGAGAGACAGAGAGAGAGAGAGAGAGAGAGAGAGAGAGAGAGAGAGAACCCTGCTATCCAGAATAAAATCAAGATAATATAAGTGAGAAGGAAAGAATTGATACTGTGTGAAAAAGTATCTTTGTTTCAGGCACACAAAAGAAATTGGGTTCTGTCTTAATTTTAATTCTCTCAGAAACAGTAGCGCAAGACTATTTTATGTGGGGAAATGCCTTCTGGAAGGAAGGAAAGTGAAAAAAGAAAATGAAAACATATTTGATAGATTTAGTAAATAAAAAGAATGCCCCATTAATTTGAAGTTCAGCTAAAAAAAAAAAACACTTTTTGTTTTGGTATAAATAGATGCCATATATTGCATAGGAAATGTTACACTAAAGAATAAACTTCTTGGTGCTTTTGAGTTGCTTTTAGTTGTAGTAGAGAAGCCTTTGGGAAACAGACCCTCCAGCAGTGAAGCAGCAAGAAGCAGGAATTCAAAGTGGGCAGTTGTGGTGCCCCTGCAAGGGTCACTATCAGAAGTGCAGGGTAAGTCAGCCTGAGCCCCAAGGACATGCAGCCAAGTATCAACTGAGCCAGATAGTCATTTCCACCATTTCTATTGCTTTGTTGCCATGCCCAGAAAGCAACATGGTGATTATCATATGGCTTCCAAAATGTTAGAAGGAAAGAGTGATGCGGGCCAGAAGTCTCTGGCCCTGCCTGCCATCCATGACTTTCGGAAGCCAACAGGTTTCCTGCCTTTTTCTGTATTGGCCAGGGAGACTGTGTTGATATATCTCTTTCTGCGATATGTATTCAATTTACGTATAGGTGATAAAAACACTGCAGCAAGATGCCAAGATGCTGTGATGAAGAATGGCATCACTGGAGAAGTCCTGAGAGGAAAGCTGGCTCCCCCCTCACAGGCATGCAGTCTTATAAAACTATGTCAGTAGTCGTGAATCACACTTCCTCTATTTTGAAGATCCACATCCTTGACTTTCCAGAGGGACAAGTTGAATTTTTTGGTGTGTACATTGCTCCTTCTGTCAAAAGTTCAGCTTGTGTGAACCTCAATTTGTTCTTGGAGCAATTAAAAGTTTCTCATGACTATCTTGTCCACCCTATTTACAAAGGGAAGTCTTGGATGAACTTGGAAGAAGCTCACATTTCATGACAGAACATGATTATTTCTTTCAGGGTCAAATTGGAGTAGCTGTTAAAAAGTTTCATCTATAGGTTATGATGTGATATTAGAGGGCTGTATATTCCTCTTAGAATGGATAGCCAAGAAACTATAGAAAGCATTGCTTTAATCATAGTTAGCTTATGGCTGGTGTTGCGGTGCAGAGGTTTAAGCTATTCCTCCATCCCATATGAGCATCAACTGGAGTCCTGTTGCTGCACTTCAGATCTAGCTCCTTGCTCGTGCACCTGAGAAGGCAACAGAAGTGCCAAGATCTTGGACCTCTGCCACCCACGTAGGAAACCCAGACAAAGTTTCTGCTCCTGGCTTAGGCTTGGCTTGGCTCACCTCTCACTGTTGCAACCATGAGGGGAATGAACCACTCTATAGATCTCTGTCAAGCTCCCTGTAACTCTTCTTTTCAAAGACATTTAAAAAAATATATTAAAAAGCACAGTTACCATTTGTGTCCTTTAAAAATATCTTGTTTAGAATAAGTAATGGCCCCAGCTGTTTAGAAGCAGAGTTGCTTTTCATGCCTGATTTACCTTGCTTCCTCTGCTATGGACTTCTGTCAAGAGCATAGTGTCTGTAACTCACATGGCAAGAATCCCTGAGCAGTCTTTCATTAGTGATGCCTAAGATAGAGTTGATGGCAGATAAGCCTGGAAGGCTCTGGTTTAGTGAAAGTGAAGGGAAAGGAGGTAAAATAAAAGAATAAATAGATTATTTCCACGAGATAACCAGGATTAAAATAAAGAATTCACTATGTACAACATATTGGTATTCTTGTCTCTTTAAACTCTGAATGTTATAAACAGCGGCATGCCTTTGGTTTAGCTTGAGAGCTTCAAACTTTACTCAAGGAATCAAAAGGCTAATACACCAGTAGCTGATTCTTTTCTGTGGCTGTCGCATTCAAGTGAATCTCTAATAGCTTGTCTTTCTTCTTGCTGTGATTTGCTGGCAAGCAGATCTCACAGTCTAATTTTAATTAGAATCTTAGAATTTTATAGCTGGAACAAACCATAGGGATCATCTAGTCCAAGTCTCTTAAGTCATGTACAAAAGGATGTTTAAAAACCCAATTATTGTCTAGGGTCACTCAGCTACCCAATGGGATAAATTGGGATGATAATTCGTTTTGAGGCACAAATCTCTTCCCATTTTTTCCCCCAAATCACAGCATTTTGTCTTCACCAAACTACACATATTTCAATTGATGTAGTAAAAGAATTTCCCAAATTTCTTATCTATTATTCATTGTATTATATCACTGAGCTTACAAATAAGTTGCATTAGTATTTGCTTTAGTCTAATAGTGAATTTGTAATGCTAAATCATAAATTCATCCTCTTTCCTTACTTTGTATGCCATTTACTTATTTGAAATACAGCAAACAGGTCACTATTCCACCAATAAGAAGAGCTTACAGGCAGAAATATGGAATATTGTATTGTTTTAGTCCAGTATAACTGGAATTCACCTGCTCTATACTAAGTAAACTCGTTCCTAATACAGCTTTGGTGATTTCTGAATTACAACTGTAAAATATGACCACATTTTTTTGTCCTATGTGTTGAGATCTACGGTTACATGGAATAGAAAGAAACCTTGCAGAATCTATCCCCTTCCATGAATCTAACAAAATCACTCCTTATTCTTCATTAGTTATATCTGAGCAAAGTGACCTTTTCCCCCATTAGTTTGGTCCTCAAACACAAGCAGACCTGCCAGCCTTGAAAGATTACATGCCCCGAAGTCGCTGGACATTTGCTCCTTATTGAATTTCTTTTTCTTCAGTTACAAGAAAAGTAAGATGTCCTCAAGGAAGCATTTCTGCTGTAAGTCATATCATTTGGCTGCTGGGAATTTACATTAGGTTGCCTTCCATAATGAACATTTCTATATAAAAAAAGAAAGAACATCCTCCCTTGTGAGTCCATGGCTAATAATATCATAATCTCATCCCTTCTCAGTGATTGACATTTACTGTTGTTCATAGTACTTTTTAAAAAGCCAATACTTAGCTTAACTTTAACGGAGCAAGTGACGGGAGACAGGAAAGGAGGAACAATTGAGAAAGGCCCTTTGACTTTTTAAGCTACAGAACACAATCTCCATGATTTTTTTTTTCTTGCTATTATTTTGGCAGTGCCGCTACTGAAGAAATTCAACCCTATATTAGAGTGAAGATGGTTTCTCTTTACTTACAGACTTCCCAAATAATATTTGAATGATATCAAATTAAATGGTGATAGTTATGTCTTTGAATTTTATGTGCCTGACAATTTCGTAAGATCTAGGTAAACTTGCAAAGATCGCAGTATTTGATGTAATTATTCCATATAAACAGTGATGCAAGTCTTTTCTATCAACTTGCTCATTTTGCAAATACTCAAGAGAGTATTGATTTCCTTGACTGTAAGAATACATACTGAGCCTTACTATAGATCAATGCATCATACTTAACTGGCAGGGAAGATATCATGACCATGAAGGTCGTTTTCCCAGAGCGAGGTTTACCCATTGCCCTCCAAGTGTGCTGACCACTGCAATCCCCTCCCATCCCCCCAAAATATCAATATGTTTGCTGGCTTGATGTTAAACATATGTCTAGGAATGTCATGTAAGTATATATTTGTATTTATTTTGCTTTTATTTTTCTTCAATTAATATGTGTGTTTGAATCAGTAATAGATATAAAATATATTTCTGAACATTTAAAAGAATATACAGAGAAAAGCAGATCTTCCAACTTCCTCTTCTTTTTCCTTATCTCTTGATGCAATTGTATTTACCAGGATATTTTGCAGCTTCCCTAAGACACACTGTTTCTAATTATACATTTGTTTTTTGTATTTATTGCACCACTGATTTCTGCAGTTCTGTAATAGAGAGACATCACAGTGGCTTAACTATCAAACATTTATTTCTCACAATACTGGAAACTTTGACCCCCAAACCACGTGCAGCATGCTGGGATTCTAGTTAAGACTCTTCCATTGTAGACTACCGTCTGTGCAAACCTCCATGAGTAGGAAATGGAGAAAGAAAGCTCTCTAGAGTCATTGAACAATTCCATCCCATTAGGACTACTTCACACTAATGAACTTATTGCTACCCAAAGCCCACCTCCAACACTCATCACATTGGAAACAAGGATCTGGAGATAAGAATCTAAGGAACATTAGCCCTCCATAAAATCATACAATGTATATCCCTTAGACCATGAGTGGAATTAGTATTATCAGTCTTTGCAATACATTATTTAACTTTATATTAATAATTTGATAGGTGAAATTATTATATCTAACTGGCTTCTTAATTTGTATTTGAGAAATATTTAAATTATACTTGTTTTCATTCATGGTCTATGAGCTTTTCATCACTTTCCTATTTATTTACTTGAGCACTTTCCACATTCATTAAGGTAATCCAGCAGCATATGTATTGCAAGTCTATTTTTGTATAGACTGTTTTAACCTCTACAAGACCAAAAATTGACTCTTTTTTTCCCATAACAGACTAGGTTTTAGAGGAACTCAACTGAGTCTTTATCAATGGTCATTGTCATATAATAAAATGTATCTTAAGCATGAATTATTTATATTTATTCTTCTATTGTCAAAACAGCTTCTTCCCCAAAATCTACTCAATGGAATAATAAGTGACTATAATTTAAGAATAGGAAGAGGATGAATAAATGACAAGAAGAAAATCACTAAACAGAATACTCAGTCTTTAAGGCTTTATCAAATTCATAATGTGCTAAATCTCTGTGAATTGAGAAAAATGTAAGTGGTATCTTACATTATCTGCATGATTATCTCTTGGGTCTCATATTCTGCTGAAAAGAGTTTGGGAACTAGCCCTTTTAAGACTTCTACTTTATTATGACTATTAAACTATTAGCTTTGCAAAAGGCCTTGGATTTCAGAAGTATAGTTAAGCTGTTAATTCTGGTAATTAAATTGTACCCTCTGACAAGGAATAGCTACACAGCAAAAATATTCAATCGTGCTTTGGTTTGAATGTATGTGCCCCTGCAAAATTCATATGTTGATGGAAGAGATGGGTAGGAAGAGCAGCTATTTAGCCTAATCATTAGGATACTGGCTGAGGCACTGGTTTGATTCCTGTTCAAGCTCCTGACTCCAACTTCTTGCCAATGTAGACCCTGGGAGACAGTGGTGATAAGTGAAGCAACTGGGTTTATCCACTGCTGTAGTAGATCAGCATTATGTTTTAGGATCGCCCCATTTTAGGCATTTGGGGAGTGAACAAAAAGATTCTCTCTCTCACACCCCACACACAAACACACACACTTCACACACATCCCTCTCCTATCATGAACAAAAATGCAAAAAATTCCATGTTGAGTGACAGTTTCCTAGAACCCTAGTTATAGCTCCTTTTGGAACAACTTCAATTCCTATTGCAGTGCCTGTTTCCAGTCCCATCCTATTTCTGCTTCAGTTTCCTGCTAAGGTATAGCCTTATAGATGGCAGCTAATGGGTCCAGTGCAGTGGGTCTCTGCTACTCACATTGGAACCCAAGATGGAGTTGCTGGCTCCTAGGTTTCGCCAAGTCCAGCCCTGGCTCTTTGGAGTATTTGGGGAGTGAGCCAGCAGATGTATGCAGCCTCTGTCTTTGCCTTTGACACAAAATGAAAATTATTTTTTTAGAAATAATCATATGTTGGAACTTCATCTCCAAAGTAGTAGTTTTCAGAAGTGGATTCATGGGAAGTGACTAGACTATAAGAATTCTAACTCCACCCTCAGGGTTGGGATTCATGTTCACATTAACTATAACATCCACCTGGGCAGAACCTTCAGAACATGTGCCATTGTGACCCTGGGTTGATATCAGGTGACCTTTTCCTCTCCTCAAGTATTGGGATGGTAGGGGGGCTGGGTATGGCCCATCCCCTTATCTCTACCCTCCCCAGAAAACAATTATCACACCCACTTCTCCCTAACTCTAGATCCTTCCCACCCTGATTGACTATGCAAACATTATCTAAAACAAAAATTTTTTAAAGCGTTGAGAAAACTACTTGCTCTTGTTTTTAATGCTCTGGCCTCTGCCATACAGTGGTGTAGCCACAAGGCACTTCCTTTAAAGCAAGGTCTTCACTGACGCTAAGTTCACCAACCTCTTAACTTTTAGCTCCCCTTTTAGCTCCATTACTGTTAGCAATATATTTTAAAAAAATTCTAATATATATCATTTTGTTAGAGCAGCCTAGACAGATTCTTCCATATTGATATGAAATCCACCAAGCCATATACATGCTGCCTATTGGATTGTATTATTACCCCCTGGCAGATTTCAGTATCTTAATTGGTTTCTGAGCTGTTCCCTCAAGCTCTCAGGAACTGTAGAGACAAACCTCAGACAAGTATTTTACCTCCAAGGAACTCATTGTTGTTAAATTAACAGAAAAAATACCTCCATTGAATGCCCCGCATAAGTGTTTTAATGTGTTATCAATGTCACCTTCAGAGCTCCAGCCAAGTATTTCTGAGATTAATTATGTGACTTGATCTTCATCACAACCCTACCACATCTGACAGTCAATGCCACAGACACAGGAATGCCCACATGCCCACAATCTCAGCACTGGATGGGGAGGAGCTGGAACTGATATCCAGGCACTCTGACCTTGCCCAACTACCCGCAGCCTGAAGATGCTTAGAACCTTTGTGAAGCTGATGTCAGTGTTACAAGACTACTTAGAAGAGTCATAATCTCTCCTACTGACTCTTAACAGATGCCTGGCACTTCCCAGTCACTAGGAAATATTAAAAATATAGAAAATATTCATTTTTCCTTATGAACCTCTTTCGGGGATAAATAAGACTCCCCTTGAATGGGCAGGGCAGATGCCTCTGAAATAGCTCCATGTGTCTGTCGGTAAGCTCGGATTGGTAGGGCTAGTCCAGGCTTTGAAATCTGTAAGCCTGGCCTCAAGTCCTAGGCTGTACATCCTCAGGCCGTGTGGCCTCTGGCAGGTTATCGGCCCTCTCTGCTTCCGAGCTTCTTTTTCTGTGCCGTAAAGAAGAGTTTTTGCAGGATTGGAGTGAGGAACCAACAGAGACTGCTCACAGTGAGGGACTTTTACAGGAGGACACGTTGCATACTGCATTTGCTCCTAGCAGGCACAGACTTGACAGACACGAAAAGACATCTGGTCAGGCCGCCTGAAGGCTCCCGGTGTCTCTTTCACATGTGTGCTAGGTCAGAGCACTAGAACGATGCTTTTAAATCTGTACCTCTGAAGACCAGCAGCTGTGGGTCCCCGTCTCTAATCCCCAAGTGCACATTCAATTGTTTTAGAGCCTAAGTTTTTAAATATTTTCCTGACAAATTGCACAAAATTTTGCCTCTTATAGGAGAGCACCCAAGAATTCCCAGAAACCTCTCAAGTGGAGTTTAGGGACTGCCGCAGAAAAGGGAAAATCCTATCAACACCAATGGTGAAATAGGTCACTTCACTCTTTCTCATGAAAATGTGCATTTTTTGCTTTCCCTCTTTGTGTGTTTTAAAATTTCCCCTAAGGGGAAACACTTTAGAGAGAGCCAGGTGACTTGGGGCGCTTTGGTCACTGACAGCTTGAGGGCATCTGCCTTTCCCTGTTCTGACACAGTCCCCTGTCAGCTGGCGTGAGTGGATCAAGGCTGTCAGCCACTGCCAACGGCCCGCAAGCTGCTGAGATGCACGGCACACTTTGATAACTTTTCACCTGTGTTGTTCCCTGTGTCCTGCACCAGACTGTCAGGAGAAGGTGGAGCTTTCCTTGTTGTATTTTGCGATAACTGCTGTGTGGGAGACACATCCGACAATGATTTCATTGGGAATCTTCTCACAAACAGAATCTGATCGAACCAAATGCCAATCTGTGGAACAACACTAGGCAAACTTTCACTTACTCATTTGGGTCTATGAGGCCAGTATCCAAACTGAGGACTTGATTTTATAATAGAATGGAATACTTCACAGTTTTTTATTGTTTGTTTTTTCTCTTAACTGTTTAATTCCAGTTTAGCTTCTTCTTTCATTGGAAAAGCCTTGTTTCCGAAGATTTCGCCCTCTGAGTTAGAGGGTAGAAAACTCCCAGGGAGTTATAAAAGATATGGAGAGAATACCAAGTTCAAGGTAATGTGGCTCTCTTGACATCTATGTGGTCCATTCAAAGGAATGCTAGTCACAGACCTACACCAAAGGCTTCTGTGGTCTGGAATCTCTGTATATAACCCTATTTTGGATGTCCCTGGCAATACTATCCTAGGCTTGTTCTCCTCAGGTGGAAAAAAGTTGTGCAGAGAACATACTTTCTGAGTTCCTAGTGTGTTTGCCACAGGAAATATACAAAACAAGACTTCTTGCTATAACTTCTTTTTATGTCACTTAGCGGGTTGACTGATATCCATATGGCATCTCTCAGGACTTCTGGAAATTGTCCTCAAGTCCCTTGGACCACTCCTATTACTGGGAAGATGAAAGATCGAGAGTCTGTTTATCAAGGAATGCATCAGATGCATTTTGTTTCTGAAGTGATATAGGAGTGTTTGCAGTCATTTGATATTTGGTAGATTCACTCTATTATTCTTACTATGTCTATTCATGTAGCATTCTGTTTGACTACATGAAGATGCCCATATGTAGTAAGATTGTTTACAATAATATTTGAAGTGGTTGGTAATTTGCTTTTATGTTTCTTATTTCATGCAGGCCACTGATGCATAGAAAATAACTTTACTGTTAAATAAATGCTCTTTGGAAATGACAAGTCTCTCATTTTCTCTGAAAAAAAAAAATGCTGTGTTAAGGCAAGGATGATGACTACTGTGATTATTACGGTGTCTTATATTATACCCATAATATTTCAACTTTTCATTTGACAGCTGAGCACAAGAGGGGAAAAGAGTGATATATGTTGTATCTCAAGCAGAAACTACACAATCTTGTGGATTGAAAATTAGGAGCCAGCAGGCCTTGGTTTTAATGACAGTTTTCACTTGACAATAGCCCCATATCACACTTTCTCCAGCTTGGGAAGATGAATGGCAGAGCAGCTTGGACATGTCATGAGGGCAAGTTTGAAATATCTGTGGTCCTTCTTTCCTTAATATGCCTCCTCCCATTTCCTTCCAGTTTCCATTGACTGACCACCAAGGAAGGAGCCCAGGGGCAGGGAGGGAGGCCTGGGGAGTATGGGAGATGGGCATTGTTTTGTCTTCTTTCACAGCCCGACTGCTGCTTTCCCTTCTCATGTTTTGCCAGCCTGTTATCACCATTTCTTTGTTCTCCCAGCACATGTTGCAATTACTTCCTCACTTGTATCACCACTCATATCCTTCTGGTGTCCTCTCCCTGACTTCTGCCTGAACCAGGCTTCCAGCTGTCATCTAATTTTATTTTCAGATGAGAGGGCTTGGAATATGCTGGTGTTAATAAGAATGAGAGAGTGCTTATTTAACATTTATACTTACTAGTAAGTGAGTATTCATCTTCTAGGGCTGCCATAACAAATTACATAAACCAGTGACTTAATGCTGTAGAAATCTTAACTTTCACATAGTTCTAAAAGCTGGAGCTCTGCTATTCAGGCATTGGAAGTACTAGAAAACAATATTCTTCACTGAATCTTCCATTATTTTTCCTCTGTAGCTCTCTCACTCTAATAGCTGCCTGCATCTTCTCATGGTCTTTTCCTCTTCTCTTTCTGTGTATGCACTGCAAGGATGCTTGTCATTGGATTCCAGTCCATCCCACATAAACCAGGATAATTTTTATCACCTGTAAGACAGTTTTTCTAAAGAATGCACTTTGCCAAATATCAAAATATGGATGGTGTTTTGTTGAACTCTCACTCAACATAAAGTCTTATAGGGAGATAATAGATAGCCTAATTTGCAAATGAAAACAACTAAGTTCTAAAATATGAAACTAATTCAGGAGGAAGTAGTGGACCCAGGAATCAAGCTGAGTCGGCGTAACATCAAAGCGTAGCAAGCTGCGCCTGACATATATGCCAGTTCTTACTCTGTGGCCTTTCTGTGGCGCACAAAGATGAACACAGGATCATTTCACCCAAAAGGACTTAATATCTCTAATATACATAATGTATTTTTTAACCTCCGCTACCAAAGATTTTTTCAGATATAGCTTAGTGTATTAAAAGGAAAAAGCTGCTTTTTTTTAATTTAACAAACAATATGTCTTAAAAGTAAAAATGGAATGAAGTAGATATTAAATGTCTGACATACAGACAGGATGAAGATGAAAAGGTAACCATATCTCTTCATTCTTCATTTTTGTACTTTTTTTCCAAAAATAAAAATATTGGGTCCATGACCTCCACTCTGTTCTCTGCCAAATGGAATTTGGAAAATAAAAATTTTAGCCAACCAGCTCAATTTTTCTATATTAGAAGAGGACACACCGGCAGTGTTTTCAGCAAACAACCCAATATTTCTACTGACCTTGTGAACATCTCCACATGGAGATCCGAGCATCACAAGAAATCAACTCCAAGATCATTTTTCTTCCATCACTGCTACTTTTCCCAGTTCTTGTCATCATGTTTCCCTTTACCAAGCTAAAAAAAAACTTTGACACAGGATTTTACTATTCATACCTTAGTGCATTTTGTATATATATTCATTATTCCCAGAATATTTTGGAGTTTTTCTCTGGGTCAACTACATTTGTCATTAGAATTGTAAAATGGCAGATACAATTGTGCCCTTGCAGGGAGCTTATAGAGTAGTAAAAGAACTGACCCTGAGCACATAATCACAAATTTGACTGCTAACTATGAAACCACCCTCTTTCTACTTTCTCTATCTGCTGTGATCTGATACTTTCATGTCTGGCTGCTTGTGACAGACAGCCTGTTTGCATTTGCTCTGATCTCCCCTGATCTACCTTGTAAGCTGTCCTTCATTAAACTTCCTGACCCTTCAATAATCATAGGTTACATTCCTCTTGGGAGTTTCCAGGAACACATAGGTTCTTACACACTCTACTTTTTTGAATGGTATTTAAGACTTTTCTCCACATGAACTAAAGTCCATTCAAACCTTCATAGGCATCTGGGGTATGGTGGGCTTAGCTTTCCCCTAATATTGGAACCTTGGTGTAACTCTACAACAAAATTCTGTGACCCACTCCTGAAACTCTTGCAAGGACCATTCTACCTACTCACGAAGTCTATGCTAACATTCCAGACTCATTCTAACCTTGGGACATTTGTCCAAGCTATTTTTTTTCCCCCATCGCATGCCCCTGATTTACTCCATGTTTCAAAATTCTATTCCTGCTTCAAATAATTCCATTCTGAGATGCTTCTGGTTCCACAGATATTCTCTTCATGCTTTCATATTGAAGCATGTACTGTCATGTCTTTGGGTGAGAGTTCAGGCAGTTTTTAGAATATTGCCTTTCTGTATTTATATCTCTGCCTTATCTCCCTATTGGGAAGACTATGGACTTCTTAAAGGACTAATACCACAATCAACGTTTGTTCAGCTGTACTTTATGCTATGTAGTCAATACTGCACATAATCATGAAGCCGTAGCGCTAGTCCTAAGCATAAGGAGGCCCAGAGAAGTGAAGGAGAGACAGTTACTTAGTAGAATGAATGAGAGCAGAGTCTAATTACTTGCTAGTGAATAATCTGTTATCTATCAACTAATGAATGCACTAAATTAATAAATATAAAAGAATTTTCTTACTTAAGCTTAAAATTACACCTCCCTCCCCTGAGAGGGAGGGAGAGAGAGAGAGAAAGAGAGAGCTATCTTTAATGTGCTGGTCTACTCAACAGGTGCAATAGCCAACAATAGTCAAGGTGAACCAGACTAAATCCAGGATCCGTTATCTCTCTCATGTGGGTGACAGGGACCCACATACTTGAGCCATCACCAGATGCCCTCCAGTGGACACAAATGCAGGGCTCTGGACAGAACAGGGAACTCAAACCCACACACCCTGATTTGGGAAGAGAGAGGAGAGAGACCCAAATGACACAAAATCTGCCTGAAAGTTTCACTTTTACTGTTTTGGTTCAGTCAGTGCTGAACTTTTTCCAGCCAGAAGTCATTCTATCAATTTGTGGGTATTGAGATTCTTATGCATTGTTACAACCTCACAAGTTCAGTGTAAATTCTGTTACTCATCTTAACATTCCTGCTTCAGCTGTTGACTCTTCCTACCAACTAACTTCCTCCAATACACACTCTGATTTATTCTTGGCTACAACGAATGGCGGGTGGTCCTTAAAATCTTGAATTCAAAGTCGTCAATTATATATACATAGTTTTCCCCCACCCCTGCCTAAAATGTGTGATGTAGCAACTTGGGGAGACACAAGCGCCCATTTTGTCTATGAGTGGGCTGTTGTGTGAGCCAGACAAGGAAGAAGGATGATCATCTCGGGCTATCTCCTGTGCTCGAAACAGCTGAGACTGTTTCCAACATTTTTCTAGGCATCTGAGCTGTCAATCAGGAAGCCAGAGGCGGGACGGAGCACCCCAGGAAATCAAAGCAAACTCGATTATTATCTATCTGCTGACAATGATAAAACCATTTCATTTCTAAGCTCTTCACAGACTGGGGTGGGGTGGGGGTTGTGAAGAAATTAAAAGCGTGAACACTTATAATGAGTGCAATTATTGAACCATCAGTCACACAGTCCATCTGCTTCAGAGCATTCCAGTGGCTAGTGAAACTCTAAAAGATTGCACTGCATTTGCACATTCATGTAATCACATAAATGTTCTTTAAGGAATAGCTAATGAGAACCATGTATCATGCCCATCATTTCTATATTCCTTTAGTCTGTTTCATTTTATTTATCACTAATTCCACACCCTAACATCAACATGGTGGGAATTTTGCTGGCAACTACACAGGCAGGAGGTAGTCCAATGGTATTAAATACTATGTTGTGGAATATTCATTCATAGAGATAAACTAATGTAAAATTTATCTCACAGGTCCTATTTGAACTGCATAGCCTGGAGTTTTGAGAGCAAAATGAACTTGGTATCAGGGTAAAAAGCAGAACTCATTTTTAAAGTTGTTTCCCAGAGATGATTAATTTATTGAAGAGAGATCTGAAGCAGTGGTACTGGGTCAGCAAGAAGATTGGGTCTCTGGTGATAGCTCAAAATTTTTGCAAATTGCACTAATAGAGAAGAGAGGAAGAGACAACTATGACCAAGGTGGGAGAACAATATAGGGAGTGGGTGATTAGAGTTATGGGGACCCAATCATGTTGTCCCAAAAGAAATGTGGAAATCCTGATCTCCTTTGCTTTTGCACATAGTTTAGCAGTTAGCTGAATCAGCTGCACTGGCATATAAGATGCCACTATTGCAATCAGAGGTTTAACCCACAGTGTCACAATGCTGACCACTAAATGCTGAGATCTTAAAGGACACGGAGTTTCAGTAAAATAGACGAATAAGCTTCTATGATCTATCACAGATAATCGTGACTATACCCAATAATGATATGTATTTCAAATTCAGTAAGAGACATTATATGTGCTCACCACAAAGAAAGTACTATGTGGGGGGATGGATATGTTAGTAAGCCTGACGTAACCATTCCACAATGAAAATGTCACATTTCGAAACACCATGTACCTATACAATTATTGATCAGTTAAAAAAGAAACATACAAGGATAATTATTTGGCCTCAAGTAAAGACTGTACTTGGAATATCCACATCTTGTAATAGAGAGCCAGACTTTGAGTTTGAGCTCTAGTTTTCCTCCATCTGCCTGCTTGTGTGCACCCTGGGAAGTGGGAGGGGATGGTGACAATGTAAATCACCAGGTCTTTCACTTGCATGGGAAACCCTGATGGAGCTCCCGGCTCCTTGCTTCAGCCGGCTAGGACTGTTGTGGGCAGTTAGGGAATATTGCGCTCCCTCTCGCTCCCTCACTCTCCCTCATTCTCCTTCCTTTTACTTCTCCTTGTCTGTGTATACATAAATCTCCATCTTTCAAGTAGGGTCAAATAAAGACCAAGAAGTAATCCTCCTAGACAAGATCCTTCAAAGAGCTCACAGCGCTGCATGCCATCAACTTCATTTCAGACTTCTGGCCTCCAGAAGAGGGAGAGACTAGCCCATTGCTGTTTAAAGTCACACTGTTTGTGGTACTGTATTGCCACATAAAGACATTTGCTGTGAATTAGATCCCCAAATATCGCACATTTATCAAGCACTTGCACATCTGGGCTTCACACTGGGCTCAGCACTGCAAAACTGGTTAAGGAGTTATAGTGCCTTTGCTTTGCTCTAAAGGAAGGTTAATGACATACCGGTGTCACTTGTATCAGCCAATTCAGGCCCATGAGTGTCTTCAGCTTCTTTGTGGATAGCTGCATTACTTTTGAGGAAAATTTACTACTCTCTTGGCTGCTAGCATCACTTGGACACACCTTTCCAGTTGAGATAGTTAAGTTTCGAAATCGCAGAGAAAAAGAGAGTCAGAAAGAATGCAACACTCAGGGTATCTAGCCGCTGGGTTCTCAGGTGTCTAGGGCAGGTTTCTCAGAGGGTACTTAGAAATAAAGTGAATATGTCCTGTCTGCTTAGTTAGAAATATTTGTTCTGGTCAAATATTGAGATAAAGGAGCCACATTCTTGGGTTACCACTCTCATTTCCTTTCTGCGCCACTTAGCTATGTTACTTATCCCTTGTGATTCAGTTTGCTCAACTGAATTTACCTCAAACATTTGTGGAAAAATTAAATCATCCAGAACCATTCTTATCTAGAGTAAGAACTCCACAAATTTTAAAGTTGTTTGGTGTTTCTTTGAAAGGCAGAAGGACACATGGATGAAGATCTCCCATCTGCTGATTCACTGACCAGATGCCCACAGCAAACAGGGCTGGCTCATGGCCAAAGCCAGGAGCCAGGAAATCATTCTGGGTCTCCCACATGGCTGGCAGAGACTCAAGGACATGAACCATCACCTGATGCTTCCGCCACCACGAGTGGATATTAATAGGAAGATGGAATGAGGGGCAGAGTGAGGACTTGAGTTCAGGTACTCCAATATGGGATGCAGGCACCCCAAGTGGCCTGCACCAGCTCCGTAATTATTAACTGCTGTTTCGCATGAAAGTACTTCTGAAATTTTAGAAATACATTTCTATAATAGAGTTGGTAAAATACTTTTCTAGGAAAAGGTGACATTTTGAGGCTGGGATTTTTTTTTTTTTTAAATAGGCTGATTCATGTTTCTGTTCACCAAATATTTTATGGGAAAATAGGAAAGCAAAACAATTGAAAAAGAGACTACCTTTTTAATGAAATATCTTGCTACATCTAGTAAACTAGCAGATCTGTAAAGAAAAAAAAAACAGTGAGAAAAGAGAAGGAAAAGCAAATGTGTTTAGTGGAGAACTGGGTGTGTCTGTGTTTGGGGTGTGGCAGCGATGAGAAAAGACTGTGACAAAGAACCCCATGCATTTTGAGGATGATCTCTCTCTCTCTAGAACTCAGCTGATTCCATTTCTCTGTGCACAATATGTTAAAAAAAATAGATTGTGCCTACTTCTCAAACTCATAGTATTACATAAATGGGACAAATTATACAAAGCTGAAGTGTAGAGCTCAATGGTTTTTTTCCTAAAGTGTATCTGAACAATCAATTTTCAGATCAAGAAATATAACGTTTCGATCACTGCAGAATGTTTTATTGTGCTTTGCTTCAGTCAATAGCAGGTTGGAAAAAGATGCATAAACATGTAATTAGCCCTGTAGAAATGAAATCACAGTGTGGACTCTTTTGTGTATGGCTCCTTGTGCTCAACATAATGCTCTGGAGATCCAGCCATATTGCGGCTTGTATAAATAGTTCACTTCTTTTCAATGCTGAATAATATTAGAAGACTTTACTATAAATTGCTTATCCATTCTCCTATTCACAGATATTTGGGTTGCTGTCTATTTTCACAGTTCTAAATTGAAATGAGTGAGATGAATGCATGGCTTTCAGTTCTTGCCTTTATAATAAATAGAATTATTTGTTCAGTTGGAATCTTATATAGGAAGTGCAGTTCATACAAAATACATAAAAGCAAGTCTATTCTGGCAGAGAGACTGGTGTTTGGAATGCAGATTCCCAGTTGAATTTCTCCCCCTCTTACCTTTACACTCTCTTTGGAATCTGTGAAAGAATTTCTCGGGAAAGCATTTCTGTGGGTATATTGGATTAAAATACACCTTAAAACACATTAAAACAACTTTCATGGATTTTTGTTTTGTTTTTATTAATTTCTATTGGAATAGCAGATTTACAGACAAGCAAAAAGATCTTCCATCTGCTGGTGCATGCCCCAAGTGGCTGCAACAGCCAGATCTGAGCTGATCCAAAACTAGGAGCCAGGATTCTCTTCCAGGTGTCCCACACTGGTGCAGGGTCCGAGGCTTTGGGACATCCTCCAGTGCTTTCTTAGGTCATAACCAGGGAGCTAGATGGGAAGTAGAGCAGCTGGGACTTGAACCAGTGACCATATGGGATCCTGGCACTTACAAGTTAGGGATTAGCCAATTGAGTCATCATGCTGGGCCTGGCCACTTTTTTATTTATTCATTTATTTTTAGAATAAAAGTTAATACACATTGTGACACACAGCATTCCAACGTCAACATCTCCGCCAGTAGGGTGCGGGTAGAATATCTGTGTCCCATATCCAAGTACCTTGGGTTAGTATCCAGCTCTGGCTCCTGACTCCAGCTCCCAGCCAAGATGGGTCCAGAGAGGTCACGGTTAATAGCTGTAGGAATTGGTTCTCCTGGACTGAGTTCTCAGCTGCTGGCTTCTGCCTCAGTCCTTCACTGGCCAATGCAAATATTCAGTGAACGAACCAGTGGGAATTTGTTCTCTCTCCCTCCAACTTCCCCTTTCCACCCCTCCCCTCTTCTTCTGTTGTATCCTTCTCTTTGTTTCTCTGATTCTCCCTCTCTCATTCCCATGCTTGCCCTATCCTATCTATCCTCCTTTAATATATCACTCAAAACTATTTAGAAATTAAACAAAATACAAATCTCTGAGAAAGTGTTGCCTGACAAAAGTGACTTATTTGCATATGAGGACAATTGCACAGCTACAAGTGTCACCTCAGTGACACAGTTAGGGTTACTTAAGCACATCACCTAATATAACAGAGTGGAGGAGACTCAGAATCCAGCTAACTTGAAATAAGCTAAATATCCTCTCCTTTCTCTGTTTCAGGTGTATCGACTCCAATGTGTGTTACACAGCTTGGTGGACATGCAAATAGTTCCTGATATACTTAGGTATGTGTGTGTTACTGTCCGTTTGTTTCTTTGATCGTTTGAGTTTTACTCGTTAATTATGCAAAAAACATTTACTCAGTGTCTACTTGTTTATAATATTCCACAGGTCTGCTAAGGCATTTGAGAACATAAACCAGATTGATACTTTTTGGAATCTAATCATGTCAGCCACTTAAACACACCTTAATCATGGTATTCATTGCAATTTAACTTTGGGCATTCTCATTCACATATTAAATTTGAAAACAATGGTGTTTCCACCATCCTGTTTTATCCTCCTTCAAGTTCCAACCATAAAACGTAATGTGGAATAGTTTAGCAAATAGTGATTGTCTAGAAAAGTAGATTTGTCTTTCACATCGAAAAATATTTTAAGTATAATAATATTAAAAAATAGACTTCTATATAAAAGTCCGTATTCTTTTTTGATCAAGTGAGGGTCATTGTCCCAGAGGAGAAACCATGGCACTTAGCATCTGAGGATTCACAAAGAATCACAACATCTCCTGCTTCAACTCACAATGAGACCTGACACCGAGGTACCGTCTTTGCTTCATGGCTGGCATAATCGTGAAATGTTCAAATCCTCTGGTTTTGTGCATTGAGTACACATCAGAGGCCCTTCTGAGATCATCCTCAAGCAGAAAGCTGGCCTCCACTTGGTGGTCAGTGAGCCCTTGATTCTTTTCCCTCCTCTCTTTCTTTCTTTCTTTCTTTTTTTTTTTTTTTTAAGATTTATTTATTTTTACTAAAAAGGCAGATGTACAGACAGGAGGAGAAACAGAGAGGAAGCTCTTCCCTCTCACTCCCCAAGCGGCTGCAACAGCTGGAGCTGAGCTGATCTGAAGCCAGGAGCCAGGAGCTCTTCTGGGTCTCCGACACGGGTACAGAATCCCAAGGCTTTGGGCTGTCCTCAACTGCTTTCCCAGGCCACAAGCGGGGAGCTGGATGGGAAGCAGGGCCACTGGGATTATAACTGGTGGCCATATAGGATGCTGATGTGCTCCAGGTGAGGACATTAGCCACTATGCCATCATGCTGGGCCCTCCTCTCTTACCTTCAGTGTTTGTCTTTGACCTATGAGGTGGCTTCCATAAGCGAGGTTAGCAATGCCAAAACATCTTCAGATGTTCCCAAGCTATGTCCCCAAGGTCATGTTTCAGGGTGGAGAAATGAGAATCGGTGGGGTGTTATTTTCTTTCCCATAATTTTGCAATGAATGGCTTAGGAAGTGTTGCATTCCCATAAAGAAAGAGCTGAGAATAAGTTCATTAAAAAGTTTTTGCCTTTAAAAGGACAGGGAGAAAAAAAAAAAAAGACTAATGTATTAGAAGAAGAGAATGTAAAAGTCCCTTGGGTTACCAATGACTATAGAACCAGTACTGCAAATGAGCCCTGAAATCTAAATTGGTTTAGAAATAGAGGAAACGGCAGTATTCAGTGCTATTCTACAATAAGTGCCATCGCTTAGTGCTCTACTTGTTTTTTTATGTATTTATGCAAGTACATTGGGTGTCCATCTGGATCTTTTAATTTATCCCTTTATATGCTTGGGCGTGTTTTCTGCATAATATCCTTCCTTCCAGGCCTGTGGAAATGCGTGAACAGATATTGTCTTGGGGGAAAAGAAGTTTTGCTGATCAGAGAAGAAAGCAAGAATGGTGAACCCGGCAGAGAATTTCCCCTTGCCTGTCACAGAAGGGCTGAATATACGTTTCTGAAGCACTGGGGCCTACCTAGCCCTGGGACTCTGATCTGCTGAACTCCCACAATAGAATCAAAAGCCACAGAAGGTCAAGCACTGAGCACTAAATTCTGAAGCCTTGTAGTACTGTAAGAAAGCCTATCTTCCATTTGCAAATTTGAGTTCCACCTTCTCACATATATCTGTGCAGGGTTCTGGAATGTACTCCAGCATCAATGTCACCACATAGGAGAATTATCAGAGAAAAATGAAGTAGATAAAACAGTAGTGAACATAGATTTGCAATTCCTCTAGGAAGATTTAAGGAACTGGTAGCGTGGAACTCCATGCAAGCCTAGAGTAGCTGAGAACATGAATCCTGGGGTTGTCTTTTTGTGTCCTTCGCAGCCCTGCCACTCACCAGCCTTGGATGAAACACGGAGGAATAACTTCAGTGCCTTAATTTCCGTATCTGTTAGGTTTGCCTAATGACAATCATGGCTATTGTGCAGTGTTGCCTGTACTAGCTAGTTAAAACATGAAGCATAACAAACTCAATAAGACAGGAAGAATGATTATGTTGAATTTGATAAACAGCTACTTAGGTCTTCTCTCGATTAAAACAAAAGGAAGAATGAAAGTGTCTTCTGTTTTTCTCCCCAACGGCAGAATCTATCTGTAAGTGATGCATTCACTTAAGTCAGTCATACATTTGTCTTCTTCATATAGTGAAGTAAATGAAAGAAAATGTTCATTTCAATATCAGAACATCTGCTATCACTTCCTACAGTACTGACCTCTTCTGTGATTTGTTTTTCCTTTTATTGTGCTGCATCCACCAACAAGCTTTACAACCTGCCGTGTGGCATCCCATCTGTCTTATTCCTTTCTTTGACCCCAGATTAAGCATAGCACAAGGAAGTTACTTCATATATATTTTACTGAATAAATAGATTCATATTCTTCCATGTATTTCCATGAAAATGTCCTCAGTTCATCCTTTCTTACAGAAATGTCCCTCCCTTCGGGCCCGGCGCGGTGGCGCAAGTGGTTAAAGGTCCTCGCCTTGCACGCCCGGGATCCCATATGGGTGCCGGTTCTAATCCCGGCAGCCCCGCTTCCCTTCCAGCTCCCTGCCTGTGGCCTGGGAAAGCAGTCGAGGACGGCCCAACGCTTTGGGAACCTGCACCCGCGTGGGAGACCCGGAAGAGGCTCCTGGCTTCGGATCGGCATAGTATCGGCCCGTTGCGCTCACTTGGGGAGTGAATCATCGGACGGAAGATCTTCCTCTCTGTCTCTCCTCTCTGTATATCCGCCTTTCCAATGAAAAAATAATAAAAATAAAATCTTTAAAAAAAAAAAAAGAAATGTCCCTCCCACATAGCACGCACCCATACCTCCCTCTATTCCCAGTGTGTCAGAGGAAATGCTGGTTCATCCTCTAAAACTTAAAACAGCACTTCCATACTTTTCCTTAATTCCTGGCTAAACCATGCTATGTTGTTGAATTCACATATGATTTTTTGTGCTACTCTTAACATGCTTTTCATTTTCCGCCTTCATTACAATTATGCATGGAAATGACACATTGCCACACAACAGAGTCTACGAGATTTTCTGCTGGTTTGTATCTTACACAATGACTACAACTCAAAATAATTTATTTTTACAAATTTCTAACCAATTCTACTTGTATATAATCTTCATCCCTCTTCAGGTTCCAATGATTTCATTTGGAAATAGCACCTATTACGCTTAAACTCATTCTCAGCTATGCGTTGACTAGTAACTTACTTACTTAAATATTTACCTTTCCAAGCCTTGTTAATACTTGTTTATTATAAAATTTAACAAAATATGGAGTGTGTTAAGAGCAATCTTCAAGATTTTTCTTCAGATATCTTTCCTGAGTTGAGTAGGGTTTTTTTGTTTTGTTTTGTTTTGTTTTTAATCAATTATGAGTCCTTCCAAACATGTCTTATGCCATGTCTCGGCTACTTTGGATTCATTCTGAATTTTGAGAATAAAGACAGTTTTTCTCAGCAGATTTTTGTCAACATACTCTCCAGATGCTCTATAGGAAAACACTACAAATGGTGAATGGTGAAAGTGAATCCACGAATTTACTCCAGGAGCATGCAGCACACTCAGCCATAGCTTCTGCTGAGTCTAGGATTTGCCATCAGATAACAGGCCTGCTCCTCTCCCTCGCAGGATGGCATCTTATTAGCAGTGGTGTTCAACATGCTGACACAGGTGCCTTCTTCAGATATTAAATTTGATTAAGTCACTTCCAATTCTTGCTCAAAGCAGGCAAGATTTAAATTATAAATAAATAGATTAATGCAGTCAAATTGGTTTATCAAGTACAGATTACAACCATGCATTTAAAAAGGCATTTAAGGAGAACAATGAAAGTTGATAGAAGAAACTCCACAATATGATTTGAACACATACATTGAATCTTGACTATCATTAAGTGGTTGACTATTTCACTCCAGTTACCCTCTTCTTTGGCCTGAGCACTTCCATCTGTAAAATGCAGATAGAAAACATAGCTCCCACTCATAAGGCATCTCACTGAACAGCAGGTGCCCTGGCAGGTAGCCTTTCCATCAACTCCCACAAAAGAATAACAGTATTATCATTGTACTACTAACAATGCACAGCTCAGAAATGCTTAATCATAAATCTTACAGCCATTTGCATGGACAAAACCAGAACTTGAATTGGGTCTGTTAACCCCTAAGCCTTTGCCTCTTTCACTTTTCCACAGTATGTAGACACTCCTTACCCAGATGATCTAAAAAAATAAGAATAAAATATGGAAGTGGAAGAGACAATACATTGTATTTGACAAAGTTTATTATCATAACCTGTTTTATTCAGGAATACTTAATCACCTGTTAAGCCAAAACTATTAAGCTCCTCCCCCCGTACTACTCAAAGGCAAATCTTAGACTTGATCAGCAATGTCTACATGCGGTTACCATCCTCTCTACCATGAAGCAGTACTAGTCCATGTTCAGTTTCAGTAGATTTCCTGAATCCTTCCTACATGACCACACTCTGGGCTCTTCTATTAGCTCCCTATTACTGCTGTAAATTAATAGTTTATAACACCACAAATTGTTTAACTTTACTGTTCTGGAAGTCAGAAGTCCCAAATGAGTGTCACTAAGCTTTAATCCAGATGATGGCGAGGCTATGTTCCTTTGTAGCAGGCTTTGGCTGAAATCTTTCTTTCCTTTTCCAGGTTCTAGAAATGGCTACTCTTGGACCAACAGCTGGCCCCTCTTCCTCCTTCAAAGCCAGAGGGGTCCTAGTGTGCCTTTGTCACCTCTTACCATTCTGATATTTACTATTCTTCCATTTCCACATTGAGATACTTGTGTAACTGGCTAATGAAGGCCAATGTGCTTTAAATTATCTATCTGTAGATATTTCAAAGACTTATTTTGAAGACAGAGTTACAGAGAAAGAGGGAGGGGCACTCGGAGAGAAAGATTGAGATCTTCCACCCACTGGTTCACTCCTCAAATGGCCTTAAGCCAGGAGCTTCATCTGGGTTTTTCACGTGGATGTAGCAGTCCAAGGGCTTAAGCTGTCTTCCATTGATTTCCCAGGTGCATTAGCAAGGAACTGGATCATAACTGGACAGCCTAGATTTGAATCCATGTATATATGGGATGCTGGTATTACAGCTTAGCGTGCTGTACCACAGTACCATATACCTGAATTTATTTTTTAGTGGAGTGATAAAGGAGGAAGAGATACACAGCGATAGAGTGCCTATTATTGATTCCCTCCTCAAATATCCACAATGGCTAAGGAGGGGTCAGCTAAATCCAGGATCCTGAAACTTAATCAAATTCTCCCAGATGAGTGGCAGGGAATCGAGCATCTGAGCTACAGTCTGCTGCTTTCCACTGTTACACAAGAACAGGAAGTTGGAAATGGCAGCCCCAGGACTTGAACCAGACACTCCAAAATGGGATGTAGATGTCTAAATCCAGCATGTTCACTGCCAGGCTGAATAAATATCTGCCCCAATATCCTTGTTGTAGAGCCAATGGATCAGCAGTCACAATTTTATCCACAAGCTTCATTTTACTCTGTCCTGTAACTGCTTATGCACAGATTCCATGGATTAGAATGTCAACATTTTTGCAGATCACTGTTCTTTCACAGCTCTGAAAATGAAGATCACGGGTCTTAGATGGCGCTGATAAAGTCTTGTTTAAACACTGTTCTGTGTGCTGCGGCAGTGTGGAATGGAGGAAATCACCATGACGCAGACCGTGTTTCCGAATCCTTACGCATGGGCTCAAGGTCTTGCACTCAAACTTGCTAGCGGTGTCAGTTTGAGCTGATTACATTTCTACATTTCTATTTCCTTATTATGTGAAGGGAAACTATGAGAGTGGTAACAGAAAATATTTCTATAATGCTCACCATGGGAAAGGCATTATCTTAAGTCCTCTTATACATATTTATCAATTTATTGCTCAAAATAGTCTTCTGAGGTAATTTCTATTGCTATTTCCATTTTACAGATGTGAACATCAAGCAACTGAGATGATCTACAACTTGTCCAAGGTCGTAAAGCTAGTAGAAGCAGAATTAGGACTCATACCCAGCAATACTACTTCATATACCTACCTATAACCACCACAGCAAACATTTTTCCAAAGTGTGGTTAAAGATGTTAAATGTGGGGGGGGGAGACAGAGAGAGAGAGAAACCTGAGATGGTAGCTGTTACTATGACAAGCAGCATTTTACTTTTTTTTAAGATTTATTTTATTTTTATTGTAAAGTCAAATATACAGAGAGGAGGAGAAACAGAGAGGAAGATCTTTCACCCATTGATTCACTCCCCCAAGCAGCCACAGTGGCTGGAACTGAGCCAATCTAAAGTCAGGAGTCCAGAGATCTCTAGGGGTCTCCCACACGGGTGCAAGGGCCCAAGGCTTTGGACCGTCCTTGACTGCTTTCCCAGGCCACAAGCAGGGAACTGGATGGAAAGTGGGGACGCTGAGGAAGTTAGGGTTAGATTATCTTGCATTTGTCTTTTTCCACACATGCATCATTCTGCTTGTATTTGAGTTGAACTACAGCCTCCTCAGTTAAGCCTCTAAGCCATTTCTTTACATTTCCCACCCCAGTAACTCACAAGTGATGTTGAAATTTCTTTCATAAGTCTAAAAGCTTTAAAAAAAAAACTACAAGCTTTTTTGCCTGTTTCAGTCTTCACTTATGTTAAGCTCTACACGAACTCTCACCTCCAAGGCAGGGTTATCTTTACTTCACACAGGAAATCACAGCACTTTGACAATCTCGCATACTTGTAAAGGCTTCCTTCATAACAGATCCCTCTCCAGGTCTGGATAATAATCCTTCTTCTCTCCTCATTTTGGCAAAATCACGTGTCATATAATGCAAAAGTGAAACATTGAATTTACAATCCTTAAGCTTTTGTCCAAGGTCTGACACCATCATCAGCCGCTCACATATACTGAGTTCAGGATAAACATCTTCATTTGCAAAATGAGAGTAAGATTGTTTGTTAATTTTTAAAATCCTTGCGTATTTTTTTTATTTTTGGTTGGCAGGCAGAAACACAGACACACACACACACATACACACACACACACACACACACACACACACACACACACACACACACAGAGTAGCAGCAGCACAAGCAGCAGCAAAAGCACTGATTCAGTCCCCTAATTTTTACGTAGAAGCCAGGGATCAATTCAGTCTTCCCAAATGAATGACAAGGACCATAACCTGAGTCATCAAATGCCACATTCCAGAAGGAACATTAGCAGGAAGCTGGAATCCAAAGCAGAGCTGAGACATAAACCCAAACACTAACATGAAATATGAATTTCCCAAGATGAAGCTTTTTAAACATTTTTTAAAAATTTTAAATAATGATTACATGGTTGGTCAAGGTGGGAAGGATCAAGGTTTAGGGAAAATTAGGTGAACTCATTGCTTCCAATTTGCTATTTCTTCTTGTTTTTTTTCGGGGAAGAGGAGAGACAAAGGGAGGACCACTCATGACTTTTCATGCATCCCGCGCATTTGGTGCTGCAGGAGAAAGAGAACAGAACAAACTGGACAACTAACCCCAAATGATGACAGCAAAAAACCTCGGTGAACGGAACAAATGGATATTGGGAGAGTGACATCATCCTTGGATTGGTGGCATTGGCAGCATTTCAGAACTATCCAAATCACTTGGACAGAACCCTTGGGATGCGTACACACTGAGAGCCTGGGTTGATACGAGGTGGTGGTTCCTAACCCCATGGTGAAGCTTAACCACTGTACCAAATGGCCACTGATAGGATATGACTGTAACAGAAAACCGTTTAAATATCAGATGAGACAGTGCAAGACCTATTTGTAATTACAATGAACTTGTACATACATAACAGGTACTGACAATATTTGAACCAAAATATAGTAAACTACAGTTCGAGGTACAATAAAAGCAGCAATGACTGAAAATGGCACTATTATCATCTCCTTTCTCTCACTCTTCAATGTCAGGTGACAGAAATAGGATAAAAATCTGGATACAAGAGTTAATCTCTCCTGAGCGTTATTTCCTGACTCTTAACAATTATAACATGTGGTATAGAATAGTCACAATCTCAGTAAGACCAAGTACATAAAAATAGCCACCAGGCTGATCTGTGGCTTAAAGTGTTCAGTGAATGCCAGTTTTCGTCATCATCATTGTCGTCATCAACTTTAGTATGATGAAGAGGGATGTAAGGATGAAAAAAGCAAAGCCTTGGTTACATCTTACACCCGTACCACTCTCATCCTCAGTCCTACTGGGATTTGCTTTTTTCTTGTTAAAATGTTCTTTTGTTTACATAAGGGGAACCAATCTTATGTTTTCATACATATCGATGAAAGGGCATAATGATCCTTCCCACTTTACCAGCTTTTTATTTTTTTCCTTTAATTTTTTCCAGTACCATTCGTTCAGTTTACTTCATAATCACAAGCCTAACCTTCTAACACATAAGGAATTCAACAAGTAGAAGATACAAAACCCACTGTTCCTCAAAAGTCTAGACAAGGATTATAAACAATAATCAAATCTCAAAATATTGATTTAGCTCAGATACTTTTTTGTTCTCTGTGTATCAGTTACCACAAATTGGGGAAAACATGATATGTGTCTTTTTTGGTACTAGGTTATTCCACTAAGAATATTTTATCCGTTTTGCTGAGAAAGACAGGATTTCATTCTGTTTATGGCTGGGAAATAATTCATCATGTTTAAACACAATTTCTTTTTTTTTTTTTTAAGATTTATTTACTTTTTTTATTACAAAGTCAGATATACAGAGAGGAAGAGAGACAGAGAGGAAGATCTTCCGTCCAATGATTCCCTCCCCAAGTGACCACAATGGCTGGAACTGCGCCAATCCAAAGCTGGAAACCAGGAAACTCTTCCAGGTCTCCCACGCGGGTGCAGAATCCCAAGGATGTGGGCCATCCTCGACTGCTTCCCCAGGCCACAAACAGGGAGCTGGATGGGAAATGGGGCTGCTGGGATTAGAACTGGCGCCCTTATGGGATCCTGGGAGCCTTCAAGGTAAGGACTTTAGCCACTAGGCCACGGTATCAGGTCCTAAACACAATTTCAATTGACATTCTAAGCCTATAGAAGGGACTTGATAAAATTTGCATTGCTCAAGCTGTAAGGAGCGACTGGAACAGTGCCCCAAGACCGACTCTGCCATCCTGGACCCAGCACCACCGCGAATACCTTTTTACCCAGCGCAACAGTAAATCCCCTAGATCTTGGTCCCCTTAAGCCCCACTTGCCTAAGTAAGCTTTCTGACCTTTAGGTTTAAACAGTGCTCTTTGGCGCCAGTCCCTGAACTTTATAATCCCATACCTGACATGCTCTGCTCCACTAATCCTCTGAGACGTTTATCCCTGGTGTCCACCTATAGACGCAACTGCCACACATCGAGGCTATAAAGGTGTTTTTCCTCTTTGTTCTTTGCTCTAACTGCCGTGCTATGTCTCTCTCTGCACCCTCTGCTTTCTGCTGTCCCACATCTTTTGTCCCCTCTCTCTCTTCTGTCTCTCTCTCTTCTTTCTCTTCCCCTGTCATGCACTCTCTGTTCCCACTTTCCCTTTGCCCTGTACACACCCTTTTTGTCAGAACAAAGGACCTCTGATATGCCTCCTGGTGTCCGGTGTCCTGGGTTTGTGATGACAAAAGCTAACGCAGTAAATCAAGTCTATCAAGTACTTCAAAACTCTGTCAGAAGCAGATTTGTAATGCTTCCCCAAGTTTAACAGCTTTTTCAGTCTTTTTCAATCAGTCTTTTCTTACCTTAAATCCTACTTTTCAGGAGCAACAATGATATAGGAATAATAAGGAAAAGCATACAGATGCAGAGACAGCTGATCAATGTGGAAAAAACCTGAGCAAACTTTAATGCACAAAAATTCAGTCTGTCTTCATAGAATTTGTACAGAGTTTTCATTCACGCAATGATCCATGAATTTGTTAGCTCATTTATATAATCATTTAGTTATCTCAAATAATCTACTGAGGCCCCTGCAAAAATACAATTATATTTATGCAGAGTGTTTGTCAAGAGGTCCCAGCATAGTTGCCATACAAAATGGCCCTGATGCTATACCGAAAGAGTAACATTTTTATATTTATGGCATAGAATTATACATCGAGAAGACACAATCCCACCAGCTCTCTTCCAGATTTTTCCACAGAGTGATCCGCTTATTATGTGTTTTTCCATTCAATGGTGAAGCAAATATTTATTGGAGATGCATAGCATGCTGGCATTGTGAAGATGCTCTTTAGAGATGTAGACCAGATTTGATCTGACCAGATCACTTCCACCTCTCATGTAGCAACCATTCTGATAGGAGATGACTGCTAATGAAATGAATATGCAAATTTACAACTGAAGTCACAGGAAGGGGCAAGTAATTGTAGTCAAGACAGAGAAATTGAATATGAAAACATGTTACCAAAAAAAAAAAAAAGAAGAATGAATGGTCCAGTGCATTGGCTCAATGGCTAAATCCTCACCTTGCAAGTGCCAGATCCTAGATGGGTGCAGGTCCATTTTGTGGCTGCTTACTTTCCATCCAGCCTGAAAAAGGCAGTGGAGGATGGCCCAAAGTCTTGGGACCCTGAATGGGAAATCTGGAAGAAACTCCTGGCTTCAGATTGGCTCTGCTCTAACTGTTGTAACCATTTGGGGAGTGAATAAGCTAATGGGAGATTTTTGTTTCTCCTTTGCTCTGTAAACCTGATCTGCCTTTCCAATAAAAATAGATAAATATTTGCCAAAAAGAAAACTTAAAAAAAAAAAGGACACTGAGTGAAATAAGAATAGGTTGCAATGTGTGATTGGAGGATGTAGGTGAGACACGATGCAGCAATCTATTAGCAATCTAGTTTTCATGTTAAGAGCAATGAGATAGTTTAAGGAATGCAGAGGCGTGGGAGCTCTGATTGGATTTGAATTTAAAAACTCGTGTAGACTGTGGGATGTAAGTCAGTCAGGGATGGTGGGGAAGTGTTGCAGTAATTTACTTGAGGGGTGGTAAAAATCTGGACTAATGGGGTGCTGATGGAGATGGAACCAGAGAGACACCTGAAAGGCAAAGCCTACAGGAGTTTTAGCTGATTAAAGGAATGAGAGAAGATGAGCGGCAACCAATCTTCCTGGTTAGTTTAACTGATAAGGAACTGAGAAAGATCTGGCCAGGGAATCTTCCTCTCTGTATCTCAGTCATCCTTTTCTCTTCTTCTTCCTGGTCAGTGCCACTTTTCCTTCCGTGGCGTTTAGTTTCTGACTTCAGGAATCCTCAGACCTTTCCAGATACACATGCAGAACTCACACATACACATGCATGCAAGCCTTTTTTCTTTATAATTCAATAGACTTTTACCCTCACAAATAAGATACTGTGGTAATAGTCAATGCATTACCTTTGGGGATACTGTTGTTTTTCATAGACAAATGAGTCTGTTAGTGTGGGTGCATATCACAAGGCTCCCAAAGATTCCGCAGACTGGTGCTTTCAAACCAGGGATGATTGGTCACCTCAGGGGTATTTGAAAGTCTTGGGACATTTTTAATCATCCCAACTGGGGGCGGGGGGCGGTGGTTTGTTTCTGGCATCTAGCACATGGCACACTGGCAAGCATTTTGCTTTGTAGAAGACAGTCTTCCACATCATAGAATTACCTGGCCCGAATGTCAGTAGTGACAGGGTTGGTAACTTTATCTCTAGATATTAACTCATCATAAAGCTAGCCAAGCACAATAATATTGAAGAAACTACTTCTCATGTCTTATGAGTCCTTACTGTATTTTCTTAATAAATTAAAAAAAAATCCAAAATGGGAACATGGCATACCATGATACTTGTAGCTTTCTAAAACTAATAAAAATGAGTCCAGATAGTGGAAGGTGGAAATCAACAGCATTTCTGAATTGGAACCAGGAGCAAAGCCAGGCATAGAAAAACATCATTTAATACCTAAACAGTTCACAGACTGGATTTTCCATAAATTAGGTTTGAGGCCCAGTGGATTATAGTGATGTACCTGGGCACAGGTTGGAGAACCAGTTAGTAATATAGAAGGCTGGGGTAGTATGGGAGCATGGGGAATGCCAAGTGTTTGAAACCATCTGTAATTAATTTAATGATTTACAACAATAAGTAAAATATACACAATTTTTTAACACAAGGGAATTCTAAGGAAAATCTGGCAGATAATGCCCATTGCCTCCTGTTGTGCCTGTGGATTTAAGCACCAATGATCATGCACCAGGGGTTGTAGAACAGTGAAAGATTTTCACGCCATATATGTGCAGATCTTGTACCTTGCAGAGAGTGAAGGGACTAGCAAAGCATGCCCTTGAATTCTGAACTTTTAAGACCATTTTTTCACCTGGCTCAACATCAATTTTGTCCATACCATATGACATTTTTAAAGTATTTTGTCTTTACTATAATCTTTTTGGAGATTTTTAAAGTTGCTTATTTCCAATACTAATTTCCATCCTTGTGAATACAGAGAAAGTAGATTTATTTCCCTTTCGATAATACAAAAACAAAACAGTTATGAGAACTACTCAGCATGACCAGAATTTAGTTTTCCAATGAAAGATCTGCTTGTTGTCAAATACAGGCACCTCAATGCATATGCATATCGTCAAGATTATGTGTTTAGATTTCTGGGAATTCACTGGAAGGAAAAGTACTAACCAAAGTGAATCTGCTATTGTTGTTCCATAATTTTGGAACGAACAACTTTCCGTCATTAGCAAAACTATAATTAGTCTTCCCTTTCACATTAAGCTGAGATAGTTATAGATCCTTTGATCAACTAGTAGAATTTGAAGAGGAAATAACATAAATAAGTTTTGAAAGATTTTCCTATAATGCCACTGTAAGGTGAAAAAGCAAACCCACAACTGAAGAATTAGATTTATTTATTTTTATTGCAAAGTCAGATATATATAGAGAGAAGAAGACAGAGAAATATTTTCCATCCAATGACTCACTTCCCAAGTGACTGCAACAGCTGGAGCTGTGCCGATCTAAAGCTAAGAGCCAGGAGCCAGGAGGTCTTCAAGGTCTCCCCCGCGGGTGCAGGGTCCCAAGGCTTATGGCAGTCCTTGACTGCTTTCCCAGGCCACAAGCAGGAAGCTGGATGGGAAGTGGGGCTGCCAGGTTAGAACCGGTGCCCATATGGGATCCTGGCACATTCAAGGAGAACACTTTAGCTAGGCCACGGTACCGCACCCTGAAGAATTAAAGTGGTTGTTTGATCAAACCACTTCCTTAACAATATCAACTTTATCGGCCTTTCTTTCTGAAAGCCCAGCCTGTAAAACATCATCCAAAAGTAGCTAATGAGACTGTCTAAAATCTTTGCCTCTAAGTTAAGCTGTGACCCTTGGCACATTCTTCCTTTTTTAATGTCATCCTAAACCTTAAGAAGTTGCACCCAAACCACACTAACCTCCAGCCCACTTATCCCCTGATGATAAACTCAGCTTTTATTTCATTGAAGAAACTGTGCCCGCCCACATACAACTGTTTGATTTTTGGGTTTCCAAAGTACACATGCACTTTGTTTTGTCAATGACTCTTGAGGTGATCTTTCCCATTTCCCCTTAATCCACTGTGTTCCATAAATGATCTCTTCCTTCTACAATTTTATAGATCCTTCAGGCTAACTCCTGCTGATAAGTTATAAAAATGCTCAAGTTTTTCCCTTACAAAAATTAAATTTTTTATACTAACCTGATTCTTCTGAATCCCCTGATTCCCTTCTCAACCATATTTTGTTTTCAGAGGATTAGTATAGTTGTCAATTCCATCAACCTACAGCCATCTTTTCTCTTCAGCACTCTATTCTTGCTGTTGCCTATTATCTCAGAGATGCTCAATGGTTGCCTTTTCTTAAACCTTTATTGTTTCGATGTCATGGACCCTTTTTTTTTTCTTTGGTTTCTTCTCTTGCCTGGATATCAATGATGCTTTCTGCCCTGTTTCCTTTTCTTTCTACTTTTCGGCTTGTTCTTCCCAACACTCTCCTCAGTTCCTCTTCCTCTGTGCAACTCTTTGCAATTTTCCTTTTTAGGCTATATGTAGTAAGATGCACTCTGTAGGTTGTTTAGTCCCACATTTTGGTCTTAGGTTCCCAACCCTCCTTAGAAACTAAGGCTTCTCAGAAACGTGTGCAAATCTCCTGTGGAAGTTCCACAAGATTTTCAGCCCCCCCCCTTTCAAATATGAATTCATTGTACGAGTTAAATCTCCTCACTCCCTCTTTGCAGCAAAGTTACTCCTCCCCCCCATTCTGGTTCCAGATATTAGAAAATAAATCTGCTTTTGCACTCAAGCTAAGATTCTGGAAATTAATGTATCTCCTTCTTTATCATTGCAACCACCATCATAATTTGCCCCTATTATGACATTAGTAGAAAAAAAAAACTGACTTTGGAAGTGGAAATTCTGTTGGTAGGTTGCCTTTGAACTTTAGATCCAAATTGCAACCATTGCTGGGTCTTCATCCTACTATCTTAACTGCACGTTTTGGATTCGCCAGCCGCCAAAGTCAAGCAAGCCTTTATGTTTAAATCATAAACATACAAATAGATTGCATAAACACATATACTTTCAAATCCATATATTTTCATCTTCTGTGGATTCTCATCTTCCAGAGAACTCTAATTAATATAGTTCTCATATATTCTAGGAATGCTAGAATATAGGAAACCAGAATGACTCCTCAAGGTCTGTTCTTTCTTGGCCTCAGCATCCTACATAAATTCTTCATTTTATTGCAATTTTACTTTGTAAAAATCTCCTGAAAGTCTATCTAAGCTATTCATCCTGTCATAAAACTGCTATGACTATCACAAATAAATAGCTTCTTAAAGATGGAAACTAACTGGAAAATGTTCTTTTGTTATTCTATGGAAAATCTTTTTCTTTGCACTATTTTCTAGGATCAACATCTTCCTTCATAGTGTAGAATTGCAAGTGGGTAAGACTTTTGTCACATCTGGACTAAATATGTGTGGCAGCATTTCAGCCTTAATCATAAACAATACAAATGATCAAATATTCAGTGTGCATTTTCTTCACAAGGCCAGCTCCTAATCATTAGATACGTTCCTGCTAAAATTCAACTTCTTCAAAGAATCTTTCTTTGGATTTTAAAAACTGATTATACTTGGATTTTCCTTGTACATTTTTATTTCAATGGCTTAATATATTTGTACTATGGAGCATATCATTCAGAAACAAATGAATTCATTTTCTCCATCTAAATCTTGATTTGTTTTCCCCATGGATTGTGAGGTCTATGAAACCAGGGCCCCTTTTCGTTATTGAAACTCAAATAGTAAGCATCAAAACCCATTTTGGAAAACTGCATTTTGTGTTTGTATTCAAGAACAAATGGTTAAGTGCTGCTAGAGAATAATCACAAATACTTGATTCTCTATAAACATGTTTAAAGTTACCTAGACCGTAGTTGTTAATGCTGATGAAATTTTCAAGAAAGAAGATGAGTTCATCAAAATGGGTTATATGCTGTATGTGGTTTATCAGAGCTGAGGGATGCAGTGGGAAAAAAATCTATTAAGACCAGTAACATTAAATAGTAACTAGGATCTTATATTGACACTGCTTTATGGGTAGAATTAGATAAGCTAAAAAAGAGTGAACAAAAACAAGGGAACAAACATAAGTGACAAATTATGACTGAAAAGATAATAATAATTATTCCTTTTGATATCAATGGCAGACAGAAAGCAACAAGAAAATGATACTGGCTAGGGAAGGTGAGATAAAGTAATAAAACCCTTGACTTTTGGTCAATCTTTCTCTTGAAAAGAAAAAAAAATTTAGAAAAAAATGAAAGTTTAGTTAGGAAAAAAAATGGTTAGTTCATTATAAGTTAGCCTAATGGTGCAAGACAGCCTAGGTTGAATGGTAACATATTTGGAATAAGGAAAAACCATCCTGCCATCTTGAAGTCTTCCGCTGCATCAGTTCACAGCTACCTCCTTCCTCACAGCTCAAAGTTTTGTACCGTTCCCACAGTTCGTTCAACCAGACATGAGCTCAAAAGTCTGGTGCAGCCAGCGGTGGTCTAGGAACCTCATATTGATCCTATGATGATATGGAGTTCAGTCCCAAATCTCTCACCACTTCTTTGTTATGGCTCGTGGAGGTGTCAGGATTCAATTTGCACCCTACTCCCAATGCTGACATCAACTCACAATTAAAACAACTTAACTCATTTGCTTATATAATAATGTATTTGCTTATATCCAGGTCAAGAGAATTCCAAGACAGTAACACAGAAGATGATGCTGAAGTAGGCTTTTTCCAGAGTAGCTCTGTCCATATAATCCAAATCATCTGAGTCTCACCTTCTTATTTATGGCTTCTTGGGTCTAGCAACTAGGGTTTTCCAATAAATGGTTTAAAATATTTAACACTATCACAACAGAGTTCTAAATGTTGAAGGGATTGCTTCAACTATTTTGTTGTTAACTAGACTATACACAGACCAGTACAATAATTAAATTATCAAAACATATAACATACATTGAAAATCAAAACTAATTTCCAATAGTGTCATCAAGCTGCAACACAAAGGAACTAGCTAGAAATATTTTCTCTTTTTAAAATAAGTTTCCAGTAGCTTTCTGGTTTAATAGAGTTTGATTTCTGTTCCAATTCAACTTACTTGAACTAGTTTGATTTTATCTAATTAAATTTGAACAGGCAAGAACTAGTTTTAGCCAGTTAAATTTTATTTGGAGCATAAAATTGTACTCTTTATACGCATCTTTGAAGCTCCAGAATCTAATCCCAAGCTTAATGCAAAGGAGGAATTTAATAAAGTTCCTTAATAAATTAAAACTATCCAAAAATAAAATTGAGCAACCATACATTATTACAGTAGACAAAGACTTCGTAGATCCCAAGAAGAGGATATTTATACTAATTTTTTTGACAAAAGTATAGAATTGCTCTTTCAAATATTCTAGTCACTAGTCACATTTGCCTATTTACAACTTAAAAGGTGGCTTAGTTTTATTTGAAGTATAAAATACATACTAGATTTCAAAAAGTTAAAAACAAACACCAAATGTAAAATAACTCATTATTAATGTTTTTTATTATCTGTTCAAATAATATTTGTATGTATGGGTTTCAATGAAATGAATTAATAAAAGATTTGATCTTTCTCCTTTTACCTCTCATAATGAAAGCACCAGAAAAGTTTAAATTACACCTGTTTCTGTCTGGAAGTGTTGGTACAGAATCTGTAAGTCCTGAACTTTTCACTCGTTAGATGTGTCCATCACTCTCCATTCAACACCTGCACTCACCACTCAGGACACTCTTCCATCAGGAATTTGTACTTAAGTGATTGCTGTTCTTGGCATTCAAGGACAACTGCCTTAGCTGGTCCTCTTTAAAGAGAACAAAACTCCGTGTATCACGAATTCTGATTTTTCTTTAAACAGTTTCCAAGTATTCACTTTTATTTCTTTCACTAGACTCAAACACTCTATGCCTCCTCAAATTTCATTATAATATTTATCATATACTCTTGTTTGATAAATTTGAGTCAGAAAATAGAACAATAAACACATATCAAACTTAAAATTACAGGCAGTTTGTAACTGCCAAGTCACTCTGCCCAAGCCTTTATCACACCCATCATCTTTGGCCCCCCATCCAATTTTATTGAGCCAATATGATAATTGTTACAAGCCAGGAGCCAAACACTTTGAGATTTATTTTTGTTTATTATTTTTTCATTGGAAAGGCGGATATACAGAGAGGAGAGACAGAGAGGAAGATCATCCGTCCGATGATTCACTCCCCAAGTGAGCGCAACGGGCCGATACTATGCCGATCCGAAGCCAGGAGCCTCTTCCGGGTCTCCCACGCGGGTGCAGGGTCCCAAAGGGAGCCAAACACTTTGTACCATCAACCCAGTTGGGCCCATTGGGCTACCACATGATGAACATTCCATTAGTGTTTTCATTTCAAAGATGATAAAAACCTAGGAATGATTGCCACTTGTCCAGTATCATCCAGGCCATGTGTGGCGCAACCATCACTAGACCTGGGCAATCTGTCCCAAGGGCCTGTGCTGTATCTATGGGACAGGTGGTTCTCCTCCCTGAAGGACTCTGTCATCCCCAGAATATTCTGTACCAGGTATGCTGAAGAAACAACATATCTCAGTCTTTCTCAAGCTTTCCCTTGATTTCTATTTCCTATGCGGTCATGACATCTCTCTTCTGGTCCATTGTGCCAGGGTCTTTTCTTTTAACTGCCAAGGCTCCCAGTGAAATTGTACGGTGCTTGACATTCTAGCATTGTCTATGCCTGCAATGACATGATACACTGAAATAGAAGGATGATGGATTTGTGACTGTTGCTGAAGGACTGTGCTATTGTAATAATACAGGGGAAAGCTGTATGTCAGGGGGAATATACATGGAAAAGGTGGAAAAGAAAACCTGAGCCTATATAATTATATCATGGAAAGTAAATAAAAATAATTATCTAGTCCAGATCAATCCAAGTTATGGCACTAATAATCTAAGGAGTTTGTAAAAGAATTTCAGTTTATTAACAATTGGAGGGTACAAAAATAAGAAAATGTGCTTTTTTGAGGTCTGATTTTTGGGGATTGAGAGGGTTTATTCATTCAGAAAAATACTTCTTGCAGTGGGATTTTAAATATCATAATAGATCATGGTGAAGGAGAGCCTTGGCACTGCTGGGAATAGGAGATTGGATTTTCATTGTGGTCCTGTATTATCTCATTCATGTTCTCTGTGACCAGGATACCAATCCCTATTTTAGTTGCCTATCCCCACCAAGAGGGTCCCCCTTGAGGAATGCAGGCACAAGCGACCTGATGAGCAGAGTTAGAGCCGAGGTAGATCACTAGTAACCCTGACTTCTTTCAAACATTAGTCTATAAGTCATCAACATCACTAATTTGGTTCTGAGGTTGCTGCCAATCAAAGGAAACAGAGGATCACAATCCTTTGTCAGAGTCAAAATATTCACATTATAAAATCAACACAGTAACCCAGAAAAAAACATGAGATTTCCTGGAACTGAGACCAATAAAAATGTGTCTCAAAACAACATTAAGGGACCCAGTGTGAGACAATGCACAGTGTTCTCAATTACACATCCTTATGAAGTGTCCTGAAACACATCACCCACACTGTGGCAATCAGCAAGAATAAATCCGGAAGGGATCTTCTGGCAGGGTATAGTACAGTCCGTGAGTGCTTCCTTAACTGAAGTTACTAATAAATGAAGCGTAAGCTTAATACAGATAATTTAGGGGCCCTTTCCCTGGTCCTTTAGCCACATTTGGAGTTTCTCTTTGCAAGTGTCAATGGGACCTTATCCTTATGATTTGTCTATGATCAAAACGAAGTTCAGCCCCTAACCCAAGGGAAACCTGTTGGGCTGAGCTGAGATGGTTCTTTCCACTGAGAAAGTGAGAAATACAAATCCTGCTATAGTGACTAAGGTACAAGAATCAGAGTGGATGTTAGAGCCAAACCACAGACACACAGCTACACACATAGAAGTAAGGGAAAATAGAAACCCTGACCATCAGGATGTCAACTGCTTTCTTGCTGCGTTGCTTTCTGTGTCCCTTGTTAGAAGGAAGTAGAAGGACACACTTTCGCTCTTCTTAAGCGCTCCAACTTCTCACTTTCCCTAGCCTCCATACTTTCAGACAGATGTCTTGATGCATACTTGATGATGGTAGGGAATCCCAGAGGCCATTTCCCCAAAGAGGGAAAGCCCTACGGTAGAGAAGCAACTGGTGGACTGAGCAACAATCAAATTAGTGGTAACATCTGCTGGCATCTCAAAGTCAAATGTTCAAAGTCTGCACTTAAAAGAGCAACTGGAGCACTTGGAGATGATGTTTTTTGGACAACCACACACACCGTCACAAACAATGCCCCAAGTTTCTAAAGGAGAAAATTGATACTCAGCTTTTCAGGAAACAGGATGTTAAGTACTCACCTGAGTTGTTGCAGATCAAGTTGGCAATTTGCTCCAGCGGGAGACCTGGAAAAATCAATACTGCATCAATTATCTCTGCAGCGGAACAGCCCTGGCCAGAATAAGGACTTTTGAGATCCCATTTCATGCTACAGACCAGCAGCCCCATTTGCTAGTGGATGAACACTTCAGTTCCTATTGCTTATGAATCCAAAACACAAGAAATTGGCAGGACCTTATTATACTGCTAGATGGCTATGAAACAGCATGCTCTAGGAAAGGTTCTCTGGCCAGTGGAGCATAAAATCAAGTGCAGGTGAGGAGGTTGATTGCTTCCTAATCATCATCCATCTGAGGGTCAGATCTCTTCCCTACAAAGGACTAAAGTATGCCAAGTGCCTCTCCAAACTGGAGAGTTGTAAGGATAAAGGGAGACTGCCTGCAACTAAGCTGAAGAATCCTCAGTGCCCACAGATCCACATGCTTCCGGTGCTCTTTTAGTCACCTAACTGAGCAAACACAGACACAGCCAAGATGGGTTTCTGCTTCATCCAGGGTGAACATGCCTGGAGGACCATTTAGAGAACGTGCCTGGAGGACCATTCCAGCACTATTGGCAATTTTAAATCTTAGGTAAGACTGGTGGTACATTTCTGTCACTGAAGTGACACCCTAAATATTTCAGCGTGCTTTTCTTACATCTGGCTTGTTTTTGATCTTTACAAATTTGTCTGATCAGTTAGAATTGAACACAAGTACCTGTGGATCATGGTACCCTTTAAGGAGTTGAATAGGGGAAGCTTTAGTACCTGGAAAGCTGAAGAGTTAGGAAAGTGTTTGCAACAGTTTGGAGGGCTTGATGGAAATTGTCTGTCTCCTGATATGAAAATACACTTTCTTTCCATTCTCTGTAATGAAAAAATAAAAAAGAAACATTTAGGAATGATAGTTCTGGCATGTGACGCTAATGCTGTCATTTACTGAAGATGCCATGGGATAGTGAAGAAACTCTCCCTTAACGAGCCAGGGCACTGGCTGGACTTGAACTACCAGTTGTTTAATGAAAGAAGAGGTGGTGATTAGAAAAAGGAAGCTACTCACAGAGAAGATCATTAAAGAAATGTATAGGAGAGGTGTGCAGGACAGAGAGATTACACAATCCCAGCAAAAGGCAGAAGCTGCTGCTGCAAATCCCTTCATTCCACATTCAGGAAAGTTTGCTCTATCCTTAAAACAGCTCCCTATTTATTTAAACTAACTTTTTGGACTTCTTGTGTTTGACACACAGCCCAAACTGTATCAACAAGTAAAAGGGCAGATATTAATAATGGAAGAAAAAGGAAACAAGAAAGTTCACACAATCTTTGAAGACGGCATTCTCATCTTGACAAATGGACAATGGAGGAGCTTAAATACAATGTTGTAATAGAGTGAAGTATTAGCCAAATTGCATATGTCTTGTGGAGAAGAGTAATTTGATTCCAGCTATAATGGATTCTGGCTTTTAAGGTAGTCTATATTCAAACATAGATTCCAAAAGATTTGCTTTGGTTTGAGCAAAATTGAAGCAGTAAAATGCCTTGAAATGTTTTCCATCTTTTCTGGAATCTGAACTTCAAGAACTAGTTCAAAGGGGAGTTACAAGACAGGCAAGTGCAATTTGAGGCTGGGAGTTAGTCTCATTTTGCAAGACACATTGAGAACAATAGATTCACAATACAATGAAAAACCCGTAAGAAAATAAAACATAGAAATAAACGGGCCCTTCCTCCAAACACAAACACTCAACTTTCATGGTGCAGTCATTCAGGTACTGCTTGGAATGCTTGTATCCTGTGTTGGTGGAGTGCCTGCTGCCTGTCCAGCTCTATCAATTCGCATCCGGCTTCCAGCTGATGTGCACACTGGGAGGGAGCAAGTTCTGTGATATCTAGGGAGGATCTGCATTGAGTTCCTGCTGCCTGGCTCCAGCCTGACATAGATTTGGCTTTTGTAGGAATTTACTTCTTTTCTAGCTACCTCTCAAATAGAGAAAAAAAATGAAAGAACAAAAAAAAAATGTTCAGAGCAAACTGGATCCTCTAATTGTGATGAAAGGATGTAGAAACCTGTGATGTGCAAAGTCCGCAGTGGTGAGCTTGTCCGGCAGCAACGTTCCCCTTGCAGCTCAACAGCCAGGAAAGCTGTGCACATTGCTGTTGCCATGGCTACCAGCTGCATATATTTAAATAAGGACAGTAAGAGGGTCTATCTAAGACCATTGTATAGATTAAATAAGATCAAAGATATAAGATTTTTGTCTGTAAATGGCATGTTATATCCCCCATTTCATTGAATGTATGTTTATTTTGATTGATGTTGGTTTGATGATGCTATGAAGCATGCTATGAAGCACTGTAGATCCCTGAATTAAAAAGGAATATTCCAGACTTCATTAGAGAAACCAGCCCCAAGGAGGTAGTCCTTCCCCATATGCAGTGAGAGAACAAGCTCCTTCAACGAGCACTGAAAAGGGAAATCCTCAACCTGTGTGGAACACCACAGCGTGGCCACAGGGTTGTGACAAGGGCACGGTCACACGTTGTCATTCACTGGGACTTCTTCAAGTGATATTTCTATGATAGTTTTAACTCATATGGATTTTATTTATCTGAAATTTTCTTCTTCCTGAGATTGATTCTGTTTAACAGTGAGACATCTAAGTTAAAGGTGTTTATACCCAATAAAGGCTCTGATGCCTTAATATTTAGCAAAACAAAAACTTTCTTCTTTTTGAAAGTGATACACATGCCCCACACATGCACACTACTACATATTTGATTTAAATATCTCATTAGTTTTATGTGTAACTTTTTAAAAAAATTAGGAGAATTTGAAATGTATTTTGGCTATGACACATTAGCATTCCTTTTTTTTTTGATCTATTAACATGCTGTCATTTGCAGTTAAAAACCCCATGATTTCTTCTGTCAATAAATACTACCTAAGGCAGGTGGGCAGGCAGAGTTTGTGCTTTGAGTCAGGTGTTGCTTTGTCTCCCAGATGTGTAATTGCTTCCATGTTGTCAAGTACAAACTCATTTAATATCATTTTCTAGGTCCACATTCAAGAAAAAAACATTCTATGAAGAATAGACTTATAGAACTTCTAGAATTGAATCCAATGGGAGAAAGGAATAGCTTTACAAAACTCTGAAGTCACCAAGCTTCCAGGAAAAAAAACTGACCCAAGGCCTTGAGCTAATTAAAAAGCTGATTTTGGAATAAACAAGTGAAAAAAATGTCATATTAACCCAATGGAATATAATCCAGCCATAAAAAGATCTTGATTTTCAGCAACATGGATAGAATGTCAGAGTAGTATGTGAAGTGAAATATGTTGAACACATAAAGGCAAATACTGTGCATTTTCACTTATATGAGAAAGTCAAAACTTTGATAGAATTTTAGAATAGAATAGTGATTACTAGAACCTGAATGGATGTGTTCGGAGAATTAAAGAGGATGGTTAATGAGTGCAGAGGTGTACCCAGAGAGAAGGAATAAGTTGTAATGTTTGTAGCAGTGTAGGTTTAGTGTAGTTGACACCAATTAAGTAAATACCCCAAAAGAGCTTTAGGAGAGAATATTCTCAATGCAAAGAAATAATAAAGGAAATAAAATTACCCTGATGTATTCATTACACATGGGGCAAAATGGCACACTATACCCTATAAACATGTACAAATGGTGTATGTCAACTAAGAGAGATGCATTTGTTCCTAAAATGTGGAAACTCAGAATGTAAATATTTAATTCACATATTTCATATATTTAGAGATCTTGATAAGATTACCTTTTAAGCAGACTTATCTATTTAAAAGACAGAGAGACAAAGGAGGGGGAATTACAAAGAAGGACAGAGATTTTCTGTTTGTTGGTTAATTAAACAGAAGGAATACAAGTACTTAAGCCATATCTGCTCTTTCCCAAGCACATTTGCAACGAGTGGTATCCTAAGAGGAGTAACCAGATCCGAAACTACGACTCCAAATATGGATTATGGGCAACTCAACTAGCTGGCTTAACACTGCCACAACACCGAACTCTAAATTTACTTTTATTTTTGAGGGATCTTTTATGTATACCTCCAAATTATTAATGAATGGCAAAGCCAAATTCTTGTTTCATTGACTATCCTAGAACATCCAGGATATCATTAAATAGTATCTGTGGTAAAATGTATCCCTGTTTTCTGTTCTTTAGGAGAATTTAAAAAAATTTTTACCATTAAATAATAATAATAATAAGCTTCTACAGGCTTTATAACACATTATCGAAATTGATCTCTCATTTGTTGAGCTTTGAGAACTGTGAATGGGGGCCCTGCACAATGGCTCAATGACTAAATCCTCTACCTTCAACAGCTGGGATCCCATCTGAGCCCTGGCTCATGGCCCAGGTATTCTACTTCCCATCCAGCTCCATGTTTCTGACCTAATAAAACAGTAAATTTAAATAAATTTTCTAGGAGTACACAATTTGTAAATTGAGGAAATGTATATAGAATTTCTATGTAATATTGTCACTCTCACAATCATTTTCCATACTATTGATAAAGGAAATGGATCAAGCTCTGAACGTAGAAGCAGATGTAAAGAACATAAACGTAAAGAACTTCATAAATGTCAGCTGTCCAACTCATGCAGCATTCTCTGAATAATCAAAACAAGGTCATACATTTCAATTTGTAAGGTTTAGTTTGAGTTGACTCTACGTATTTTTTTCTCTCTTGGGTTATGAAGAAGGAGGACATAATCATAAATTCATTTATATTCTGAATTCTCAAAAATTTTGACTCAGAGGAAGCAAGAAATCCTGACCACACAATTCTGGTTCTCGATTTTCTATAGTCTCCTGAGTGTAAACGGCATTACAACACAGGACATCTGAGACTCTGGCCATTATACTGAAGATTATTTCATCTTCAGGAATCATTTTCCAGTCATATATAGAATGATAGTAAGAATGATATTTAAACAGTACTATATTAAGCAAGACTCCAATATTACATTAAAATTTGCCGGAAAGTCATATAAGTTTTCCCTTAAGCATCCTTAAAGACTTAGCTTTCTTTTTTTGTTATGTACACAATTTAATGTAAAGGTTTCTCCACTTCTTTTTCTAACATTCTCTGTCTATATTTACATACAACATTGTGCAAACATTTAGCTTTACTTTAATTTCTGCCTTTTCCATAGGAATATGTGCACCTTGATGGAAAACACTGTGTCAAGTTCACCTTTGTATCTCCACCACTACTGGCACAGGGTGTGGCTCAAGTTATCACTAAATAAATGTTAGTGGAGGATGCATGGAAGGGTAGATGTGACCAAGAGTGACGACTCATTTCCATTCTGAGTCTTCCATTAAAATCCTTCAAATCTGTCACCCCGAGTTACTGATGCTCTTATAAATACCTGTTCTCTGTGCTTGGCACGGTAGCATAGAGGCTAAAGTTTTCACCTGGCACTTCCGGGATCCCAAATCGTCACCGGTTCGTATCCCATTGACCCTGCTTCCCATACTATTCCCTGCTTGTGGCCTGGGAAAGCAGTCAAGGATGTCCAAAGCCTTGGGACCCTGCATTTGCATGGAAGACCCAGAAGAAACCCCAGGTTCCTGGCTTTGTATTGGCTCTGTTCCAGCCAATGTAGCCACGTGGGGATTGAATCAATGGATAGATGTTTCTCTCTGTCTCTCCTCCTCTCTGTGTATCTGTCTTTCCAATAAAAATAAGTAAATCTTTACAAAACAATACCTGTTCTCCTTTCAGCCTCTGAAATACTGCTCATTTACTTTCAAACTGCTGCATTGAAAGGGCTTTCCAGATGATGAGCAGGCTGTTTGTCTTCTTTAGTAATACTAGTTTATCTAGCATGCCCCTCTGCAGCCTTCTAGATATATTGCCAATCTCTTTCCTGTCCTGTCCTGTTCTTTTTCCCCCTTTTCCTTTCTGACGTGCATTTAGAAAGCAGGTGAAATCGAGGAACTGGCACAAAGCTATTAAAACATTAATGCATTGTTCATGGAGCCACTGAAAATTATGTACTGTGCACACTGGAGCCCTCTCCAGATTAGCATCTAAGTGCTGCAGAAGTCCATGCTTACATAGTGTTTAGGCTTAAATCTGAACAACAAGGAATAGATGCTGTTTCAGCTACCTATTCCATTCTAAAGAAAAAGTATGAGGTTGGATGGTAGCTGCTTGATCATTTAGGCTCAAGGTCTACAGTCATGACTTTGAGGCCTAGGAAGGCATAGAGAGTGTACTCAGAATGAAAACCTATGTGCTGAACTTCCAACATAAGAATAGCCCTTTATGATGAGGGGATTTGTGCATGCAGCCAGCCATTGAGTGTGTGTTTGTGTGTATGTGTGTGTATGCATGCACTCAGTTGAAATATAGATGTTTTCTTTCACTCAGCTTGAATGTAAAAGCAGTTCCCTGAATTGCCTCGGGCTACTTTTCAAATTCCCTGTGATAATACTCAGTTGGAATTATGCACACTCGTTTTCTAAATTCTGCAAAATTGTTGAATTCTCTGTGACATTCACCATAACTCTGTAAATGTATGCTACTTTTCCCCTTTCTCCCACTATATCCTCCTTTCAAAAGCATACTTCTCCTGAATCCATCTTCTTGATGTTAAATGCTTTAGAAATCATTCATTTTTATTATCAGCCATCTTGCTGTTTTATTTGCCATAGAATTTATTCATAATCTAGGCTGACTCTTAGCTTTAAAAAAGAGAACGCTAATATTTGAGCTGGGATTTTTTTTCCTACTACGTGTTAAGTTTAGCCCAACAATATGAAGACCCTAACCAAAAGGATAAAATACACTCTAAAGTCCTAAAGTAAGAGAAACCCTGTGTGGGTGGTCTTATAGTCTCGCAGTGATTATCTCACTTCAGCTCTTTCATCGGTTCCCTACTGTCTTAACACAGGTTGTCACATGGTCACGGGCTTGAGTCTCATGGTAGGTACTATGGATTGCTCTTTGGTCCTCCCTCAGGGATTCGGATTCAGGAAGGCTGCAGTGGGACTCTAGAATCTGCTTTCTCTAAGAATCTGCTTCTAGTGCATTGCTTGCAGGAAGTACAGAGACCATATTTTGTAATGCCCTGGCTTGATTACTGTGTGAAAATTCAAATGTTTGATCATTGAACACACCTTTTATCACCTATCCCCTACTGTCACCATCATCCCCTTGCCTGACACTACCCTTAAAGGTCCTCTGTGCATCTTTGCTGATCTTCTTGCCACTCCTCAAGACGTTCCCATGCCCTTCGAATTTCATCAGTTTTGTATGTGTTATTAAAATCCCAAGGCAAGCCTACTCATTCTTCAAAATATATTTCCCATATCCCTAGGATCCAAATAGCCCAGGTTGAGTCAGACAGTATATATTTTATATGTGAATAAATAAATGAATTTACCAGCAAGTTCCTTTCAAGTACCTACTAAGATGCTACATGTAGAAACACATGTAATTTCATTTACTTTTTCCAAATCTGATAAGGACCATTTATTCCTCCTCATTTACAAATCAGGACACTAAATTTTAGAGATGTTAAGTGACTTTTCCAAATTTATAGAATTCTTGGGCCATAGAGCAGAGAATCAAATTTAGCTTCAGCAATTTCTCTCCCCATTCCGCTTCTCATTATGCTTATTCATTGAGTTTTGAAATAACTTTAGTCATAACCCACTGTGATCTTAAACAAACTGTGTTGTATTTATTCCTTAATATGCTTCTCTTACCCATCTTATGGAATGTCTTTAAGAAGGGCTAGACTCTTTACCCAATATTACAACACAGCAGACTTGAAGGATGTTAATCTACTAACTGAATGAATGATATACTGAATATATGAAATTTTGTTTTTACAAGTACTTACTGTGATTGACATTTGCACCTTTGTCATTCAATATACGCCCCTCTGTAGCTGGACCCTTAATTTATTCTTGGTATATTGCCTTTCCCATTGAGTGTCATTTTGTAAGGAGGGTAGTGCTAGAAAATTTTTCTCCCTTGCACAGAAGAATCTGAAAAAGAAGGGAAACACTTAAGTGTGTGAATCAAGAATTGACGAAATTTGGCAAATGTGTTTATCTTAATAATGGCAACAAGGATGTCTTGACCAATTCAGTGCATGAGTAGCTACAGGCCTCCCTGTCCCCTGACTTTTTGAGCTTTGCTTATTCCCATTAGTCTTTGCTCAGTGTTCATTTCACAGCATCTTATTTTCCGTGAGCCTCCAAATTTTCAGGTAGTAAACAACATTTATTGGACAAAGGCCATTTTTACTTCTTTCAGTTGGGAGTTATAAATATCTCTCTTATTCAGAGTAGCTTTTATAGTTTTCTTTGCTGCACAATGTGAACAAAAATGCTCCAACCACGATATATGGAATAGAAAAAGTGGGTAAAAGTTGTGCATTTCTTTTCAGACTTTGCTGTGATGAGGACCTTTAACATCAGAATACTTTTAAAAGTTTCTTTTGATTATTCATGCTGACCCTTGTTACAGAATAGGAAACTAACTCTTTACTCACATTTCATGAGACAGGGCATTTATGATGTCCAGGAGCAATGTAAACTTGTGCCTTGTATTTAAAAATGGCAGCAGTGACCCCCAAATTTGATATTCTCCCAGAGGGAGTAATACAATTTTATGAGTTTTTACCAATACTTGCTTATTTACAGATACGACTAGGCAGAATAAGCACTTTGTTACTATATAGACTATTTTGGAAGAAATGAAACACTGAAGATTATAGCATATTAATAATAAAATGATAATACAGAGATTGTGGAGAATAATGTACTTTGAAAGGTAGTATTTAAATCCCTGGTGTTGAAAAGCTCAGATTTGAAAGATGTTCCACTGCTGCAAGGACTAAGAGATAATACTATTTTCAAGAAATCGAGTGCTTATAAAAGCTCTTAAAGCAGAGTATATTCATTCATTTCTCTGTGGTTTCAAACATTTACTTAAAACGCACTATGTGTTAGATGGTGGAAGTGAAAAGAGAACCCAAGCAGAATTATGTGACGGAAGAAACGTCAGCATTTAGAGAGAGGAGTTAGACTGTTTCAGCCCAGCTGGCTTGGTGCACTGCAATCATGAATTTTATTTTCTGTAATCAATAAACCGCCAAAAGTATATATAGTTAACTCCTTCTGTGAGCCTATTACTGTGTTAGGTCTTCTGACACTGCACGACAGGCACATCAAAGAAGTATGCATTGTGGTTCCTTCCCTAGAAACTTTGCAGTTCTTTCAGAAACGTGAGACTGAGAACCCAAATCTCAGTAACAGAATTTTTAAAAGCAAAGGAAGTGTGCATTGGTGTGATTTGGGAGGGCATGAAGAACTCAAGACATAGCATAAAGAAACTCACAGCCAGAAAGGTACTTAGCAATATGTCATGTACACATCTATACAAATAGATGTACAGATGCAAGCAGTTAGTGAGTGGCAGGCATTTGACAGGGGCTTCAGTCTTAAAGGACTTTGATACAATTGCTTTGGAAAAGTAGGTGTAGGTTTGCTGTCAATTGTAATAAAGTGTAAGTCACTTAAAAGCAAAGGAAACCTGTCTATCTTTAACAACAAAAAGACTATATTTAATAAACATATATTTCTACATTTTATTGAATAAAGATGGCATTTACTAGAGAAGTTACCAACACTTAGTCTAGCATTAAAGAAAGAAGAATCACTACCAATCAAAATATGGCATGGTACTGAGTGAGATGATTTTGATTAAAAATTCCATGCCAATTTTAGAAATATTGCAATTTATAAAAAAGTGATTGCTGGGATCAATAAAATTCCATTAATTTCTAGCATCAATTAAACCAAAGCCAATTAGTTTGCGTGTTTCTCTTAGTAACCTCTATGTTATAAAACAGCCTGGTGTAGGGGAACAAGGTATGGTTCACCTGGGCAAGACATAAGAATAATAATAATCAATTCCACCAATATTCCTTAATCAGTGATTTTGAATAAAGTTAGTTAATTCAGCTGAATTTTAATTTCAACATGGATAAAATAGTGCTTGATAACTACTATATATAATCTTTTATAAGGAGAGAAATCATATTAAATTAATTAGTATCATTATTAGTATACTGTAAACTGTGCTCACAAGTTATCAGGTAAGTTGCTAATTTTTCTCACATTCTAAAATACTTAGGATTTAGGACAAAATTTTTAAATAATTAGTTAACTTTCAAATTGCAAATTTCTGCTGAAATCAGAGCCCTGACTATGCGTGTGCACACACACACGCACACACACACACACACACACACACACACACACACACCCAGCACAAGAGTAAATGAAAGCTCATTTTTCATTTTTATGTTGTATTTGAAATGCTAGAAGGCACTGAAGCTCGTAATTAATGGCCTTTCTATATGATGTTAGAGATTTTTTTAGATATCAGATACATTATAATTAATTTTGTAATATTCCTTCATATGTTGGCCATTATGGTTACCTGTCCACTGTTTGATCATTTCTTCTTCCCTTGTCCCATGACTATTTTCTAACTTAACTGTAGAGAGCAGCGGGCTGGAAGAGACATTGCCTTTACGATACCTACTGCATTGGGCTGGAATGACTGCTTATGTACACCAGAAGATAATCAAGGAGCCAGATTTCCCTGTGATAGGGTCCACTTAATATAATTTTTCAACGTTACTCTAAGTTCCATAGCCATCCTACTTCGGAAATGTTTCCAGCAAAGAAACAAAAGACAAAATTCTTACATGATCATTGCTGCTTGGTTTGATCAATAATGATTCACATGCATAGATAGATGATGAATGGATGTGACAGATTGTTTTCTTCTCACCAGCCTTCTCAAAGCTCTCATGCCCTGATGCCTCCTCTTTACTCTTGTAGAATTCAGTTGGAGCAAAAATACTACCATCATTGATGTCAATTCATCTTTCTACTTCTTGATATCTTACCACTCTAGTCTGCCTTTAGGAAGAATTCTGCTGAATTAGTCTAACACGAAGCTTTATCATCTTTGGTCACTTTAAATTTTATTATTTTTTTAATTTTTAATTAAAGAAATTTCATTTTTTCTGAACAAATTCCTATCCAATGCTTCATTCTGGTTACAAATATACACCCAGCCCTGTAGAAGCTCAGCCTCTTTCCTGTATCATAAGAATCTATTGAGGTATTATCTTTCAATATTATACTTAGTGAAATATCTCTCCTTGAATAAAGTCTTTTTGGTACCTTTAAGAAACGTTTATTTTGTTTTTTATTGGAAAGGCAACTTACAGAGAGGAGAGATGGAAAGAACTTTCATCTGCTTGTTCACTCCCCAAGTGGCTGCAAAGGCAGGAGCTGAGCTAATCTGAAGCCATGGGCCAGGAGCTACTTTTGGGTCTCCCATGTGAGTTCGAGGTCCCAAGGTTTTGGGCCATGGCCCATTGCTTCCCCAGGCCACAAGCAGGGAGCTGGATGGGAAATGGAGCAGCTGGGACTTGAACCAGGGCCTATAAGGGAATCCCAGATTTGCAACGTGAATATTTAACCACTATGTCACCACACCAGGCTTGAATAACTGCCATGAATATTTTTAACAGATGAAAAACTAAATATGAATGGATAGTCATAACAAAATCTAATGCTTAGGCAAATAATCCCATAGTTATACCTTACTATGAGTGGCAAATTTTACATTGGTCCTCAAATTTAGACACTTTTTCAAAACTGCATTTGCTTTTCAAGTGGCTCCACAAAAGAATGGGAAAAATGACTTTCATTTGAGATTAACTTGTATTGTCTTGATGGCATTCTTCTAGTAAGAGACACTGGAGGAAGAATAAATCATCTGATTGTGTGGCTCAAAAGCATCATGTTTGAAGTAAAGCAACAGTGCTCTAAAGACATATTTTAACCAAAGTAAGTGAAAGACTTGTTGAAAAATATTTTACAATGGATTGCAGTGGAGAATATTGGGTATAGCGTGTTAAGTTGCCTTTGATGCTGGCAGCCAATACAGATGCCTTTTCAAGTCTCTGCGGCTCCCCTTCCAAACCAGCTCTCTGATCATGTACATGGAAAAGGAGCAGAAAATAGCTCCAGTATTTGGAGCTCCTGCCACCCCTGTGGGTTGTTTGGATGGAGTTTACTCTCCTGGTTTCAGCCTTGTCCAACCTAGTCTGTTGTGAACATTTGGGTTGTGAATTGGACAATGACAAATCTTTCTTTTTCTCATTCATTCTATCTGAAATTATATCTTTCAAATAAAAGTATTACATATTTTGAGAGAGAGAAATGAAGACCAATAGGCACATTGCAAAATATACTAAAGGCTTTGTGGAATTTTTCTTCTAAATATTCTCTGTTCCACAGAAAGAATCAAGAGTAAAGTGCTAGTAAACTTGGTGAAGTTTAAACATTTGTGCTACTGGCAAAATAGACATATGATAAAAGTAGGTACCAAGAAGGCAGTGTTAATGTCTTAATATATATGACTTGTTCCCCATAAACAGTTAGCTTGTGGAGCCACATTAAATAACCATAAAATGTAATTACATAGTAGTTACTAATGTCATCTTGAGTTTATTTCAAATCATGCCAGATTTACTCTAGGCTACAAAGATACTAAATCACAATACAGCTCTTAGAATAATCAATATTTAATTAAGTTATAATTACTCAGAGTAGCTGCCTTGTAAATGTAAATTAAATGCTACCATGTGACATTATAAGAAACTGTCTCTTTCCTATTAGGTCACTGTATCATGTATTTCTTGCTAAAATTTATCCTTATTGCTGGTGAGGGTATTCACAGTCCCAGAAGATGCATAAATTTGCAGAACATTAGGAAAAACAAGGCACTAACAACTATAGCGCCTTGTTTTTCTAAAACCACAGTGTAGAAGGATATATATTTTAAATTCAGCCACTATGACCTTGTTCACAGGACAGATTGATTATTTACCTCTTAAACTTCCCACCAGTTTCATGAAACCTGTCCTCCTGTATTTACAATAGCCAGAGTCCAGGTGATTACATAAACCCAGTTCCAACTCTGCTCTACTGACATGTCCCACACCTGTGAGACCTAGAGAAACTGTCAGACCTCTGGATGCCACTGAACAGGTAGCTGTCTCACTATGTTGATGGTACTCTGATTTGACTGGTTAGAAGACATTAAGTGTCCAGAGCAGTAGCACTTCAGCTGAGAGGTAGCTTCAGTTAGTGCCTTGGCAATCCCTTCTAATTTGATTGTTCATTTTTGCAAGGGAGGCTAATCTGTCTTATATGTTTGCTACTCTGCATGGTATCCAGATCTACAGCTGACCTACCATTAAAAATGGTCCCCAAACCATTAAAAATGTGAATTTTTACGAGAATAGCTACTGGCTGTAAGTTTAAGAGAGGCTGCTTGGGTAGAACTACTCTCAATTGACACCAATACAGAACAATTTGTGACTACTGACATCATGATCTAGGGTTGTACACACAAGAGAAAGAGCTTTGGACTATGGTGGCCAGGCCTCGTATAGCAGAAACAGTGTTTCCAACTGTAACCTACTGTGTGCATATTTTCTTCTAACTATTCACAAACAAAAGGAAATCAAATGTTTTATGATAAATTTGATCATGTAATAATCTGAAATTTTAAAATATTCTATGAGCTAATACTGTGCACACTCTAGATTCCATTTGGTTTGTGGATAGCCAGTTAGTAACTTCTGTCTGTCCTAACCTGTGCTTCATTCCAACCCAAGACACTTCCAATAGGTCTCCAAGTCTTGCTATTGCTCCATATTCATCATTTCTCTTCATTCTCTTCACTTCTCTTCAATCACATCACTCACTGGTTTATATCCTACCAACGTGCCCCTATTGTGTATAGTAAAAGTGCTTTTTTGTAAACTCCATTAGGTATTATCTACACTCCTCTCACAACTCCAGGGCTCAAAGATATCAGATTAAAAATATGTCAAACAATTTGAAGCTTCCTAAATATGCTATGCTGTTTTTCACACATATATGATGACAAAAGCTGTTATATAGGTTAAATGTCACCTTATTCCTGCTTCTTCCACTTGACAATATTGTATTTGGCCTCCAAGGTCTACATCCTGTGACTCCTCCACTGTAAATACTTCCCTGCTTGTTTCATTAATTTACCATTTCTCTGTTTCTGCAGCCTCTTTGAAATTCACTACATTATACTATAAATATGGGTGCAGATATCTCTTCCTATTAGACTGAGAACTGTTTGAGAGCAAACTTTTCCTCTTCATCTTTATATCTTCAGTGTCTAACAGAGTGTCTGGCTTTTTAATCATCAATTTATTAATAAGTCAATAAAACTAGTATTGACCTGCTGATATTTCATTAACAAAATGCAAATCGTAGGAAATGTGAACTTTATATTAAAAATAAGCACTGGAAATGTATTGTGTTCATGGAAGAAATGAATTAACAACAATTATGGGAAGAAATATACCAGCCAAAAGACAGCAGATGGGTTACAAGCAGTACATGCCAAGGGACTGGATGTCCCAGAGATCTTGAAACAGACATGAAATAGAGCTGAAGATGGCTAGGAAGTCAGCATGACTTAAAGGCATAGTCAACATCCACACGAGAAGCTCAGATTAAAAGAAATTCGGAGCAAATAGTAACTTGTGCCAGAGTGAAATGTCAGGCAGCATCCAAGTTTTGATTAATCTAAGCATTCCACATCCTGTAATCTAGTAGGAGAAATGCCTCTGGAGTTGTGACTCCGACCCTCAGGCCCAAGCATGAAAAAGAAATATAGATGAATGGTGGGACAGTTGGTGAGGGGAGCAGACACATTGGGAGAGCCGTGCAGTGAAAAGGCCTCAAGACCATGCTGTGGCAGCAGTGTTGAATCTGGAGTTTGGTCTAGAGCAGTTTGATGTGGAATTGAGCAAATCACTTTACTTTCCTTGACCTTTATTTTTCTTTTTTTAAAATAAAGGATTTTAGTCAAATGTTTGCTAACAGTAATTTTATTTAACAGGTCTCTGGTTCTATTTACGCTATAATGTATAAAACACATTTGAAGAAAATGTCCTCAGTTCTAGAACCAGTCAACCCTAGGTTCTAAAGACAAAACACATTACAATGGCATTGGAAAGTGAATTATTTTTATATTTTTTTCAAAGATTTATTTTCATTATTTTTTATTGGAAAGGCGGATATACAGAGGAAAGACAGAGAGGAGTGGTTACTATAGGGCAGTGGTTATCAAAACAGCCTGGAACTGGCACAAAGATAGAGAGGAGGATCAATGGAGCAGAATTGAAACAATAGAAGGGAACCCACGCAGATACAGCCAAATAATCTTTGACAAAAAAAAACGACAATCCAGGCAAAAGGGACGGTCTCTTCAATAAATGCTGTTGGGACAACTGGTTGATAGTGTGCAGAAACAAAAAGATAGACCCACATCCATGACTATACACTAAGATCAAATCTAAATGGTTAAAAGACCTAAACCTACATCCAGAAACCTTCAAACTTTTGGAAGAAAATGTTGGAAACACCCTGCAAGATTTAGGTGTAGGCAGACCAGGCTGAACCTGTTCACATTACCCACTGGCGAATCCGAGCACCCCAAACAGCACATGTGATAATCAAGGGGAGGAGGCAAAGCCAGCAGGGGACTATGGGCTCACCTGCTGGACAACTACTTCCATTGGAAAGCGTGAGTGGGGATGGGAGCAGAGCAGACTAGGAGGTGAATAATACCTGTGGGCTTCCTGTGAGCTACATAAGGGAAGGGCCACGGTGGGCTGACTGTTCTGACTGGTGCAAGTAAAAATTAATGAGTGAGGGTTGATTTGGCTTAGCCGCAGCATTAGCTGGCAGAGGCTGGCACTGGGAGCTAATTCTGTCAAATCAAATGCCAGAACCACCTGGAGAGTGCATAATCTGGGAGTGGGTGTGGCCTAGAAGGGAAATAGTGGGTACCTCCCTCGGGGGTGGAGGGTTACCACTCTCACTGAACAGCATGAAAACCAGGATAGGGGCAGGGGTAGCTAGACAGAAAGGCACCTGCCAGTAGGTGTTTGGGCTGGATAGTAGGTTGGTTGGGTTGAACTAAGCTTCAATGCCCATTGACCTGTGCGAGAGCTAAATCGGATGTGGGACAGACTGGACAACCCTGCGGTACATACTAGCAAGCATGGGAACCAGGCTAGGGGGCAGAACTGGTGGAAGATATGGAGAGTCACCCCAACTAGGCTGCAGCTCCAACTGGTTTGCATGAGGACCGAGTATGAAGTGGGTAGGATTGAGCTGGACTACAACACCTGTTGGTTCACGAGAAAGACTGGGTTGGAAGCAGAACGGATCCAGCAATAGCAACAGCCAGCATGTGCATAAGCTGATTGGTGTGACGGATGGTGTTGGAGTCTGTACTAGCAAACTCATGCAAGAATCAGGTCTGGGATCATCTCAGATGAAGTTTCTTTGGCGATCCCTCCAACTGAACTGCTGATGTTAGAACCCCAACCATGAAGAGACTATGCCAGCCAGTGGACTCTGAATAGGTTTCATTGTGATCAAAACTGCGAGACTGGCAGCAATCCAGAACTGCTGAACTATCAAAACTGTTAGAGCAGGACCCTCAGAGTGCGCCTCTTGTTGGGGATCTGGGGTGGGTGGGAGGTTGGGTGGGGCTGTACCCTTTGTTTCTCCCCTGACCCCAGATACAGGGGAAAAATGATAATATTAGTGTGGAAACAATGGTATTACCCACTTTCACCCTGTAGCCCTTGACCCTTTGTACCCTAATCAACTAAGTTAAAAAAAAATAATCTAAAAAAAAAGTTTAAAAAAACTTAGGTGTAGGCCCTGGCTTCCTAAAAAGAACACCAAAAGCAATAGCAATGAAGATCAAGGCAAACAAATGGAACTACATCAAACTAAAATGCTTCTGTACAGCTAGGGAAACAACACAGCAAAAAAGCAACCCACAGAATGGGGTTGCAAACTACATAGGCGATAGGATGAGTGTTGGACGGTGAATATCAACAGGCATCCAAGAATAGGAGCTGGACTCCAAAATCAGCAGAGAAAACCATGTGTTCTGCTAAGAGGAAGGGGTACCTCCAAGTGGCTTGGTGAAGGAAGCAGAGGAGTCTTGGAGTCCCCAGTCCTTGCCTGTGGGGGCTGCAACCTGTGCCTGTGATCCTTGGGCAATGACCTTCTCCTCTCTGCACCTCCTGGGTCTCAGACTGGTGTCTGGAGACTCAGCCCCTCTTTGGCCCTGTGACAGTCAGCCTTAAATCAGTTCAGTTAGCTGCAAAGCCTGTCTCTGTGCACCTGCTCTCCTTAAAATTCTGAAGTGCCTCATCGATAGGGGGCTAATCTCTAGAATATACAAAGATCTCCAGAACAACCAAAACACCAAACCAAAAAACCACTCAAGAAATGGGCATGGAAAATGGGCAGACACTTCACAAACGAACAAACCCAAATGGCAAACAAACATATGAAAAAGTGCTCAAGTTCCCTGGCAATAAGGGAAATCCAAATGAAGACATCAATGAGGTACCACCTAACACCAGTAAGAATGGCCCACATACAAAACACCACCAACAACACTTGGTGGTGAAGATGTGGGGAAAAGAGAACCCTACTCCACCACTGGTGGGAATGCAGACTTGTACAGCCTATACGGAAATCAGTATGGAGAACACTCAAACAATTGAAAATCTGCATACCATATGATCCAGCAATAGCACTTCTAGGAATATATCCAAAACACCTGCTACACGAGAAACCAGCATGCACCCCTACGTTCATAGCAGCACAATCAATAATTACAAAAATTTGCAAGCACCCAAAATGCCCTTCAACAGAAGACTGCATAAGAAAGATATGGTTCATCTACTCCATGAAATACTACTCAGCTTTAAAAACTAACTAACTAACTAACTAACTAACTAAATGCAGTTATTTGTGACCAAAAGGGCCCAACTGGAAATCTTTATGCTAAGGGAAATGAGTCAAGCCCAAAAGGTTAGATACCACATGTTGCCTTAATTTAAGATGAAATGATGTCAATCTGAAAAATAGTACCTGTAAATTGTAATATTATTTCAAGCTCAAATAGCTTGTATCACAAGCAATAAGCTGTTGTGATGTAACCAATGAATGAACAATCAATGTGAATCAGACTGCTTATGATTTACATCAAAGAATTGCAAAATCTAATATACTTTGAAGACCCTAGGCTACTCGGTAATGGAGAAATCTTCCATCTTCTTAGAATGTATGAGGATGACATGAAACATAACCTATTAAGAATATAACAGGCAGCTTATAGACAACAGACTCGAATCATCATTAGACAATAACAAAACTATAAAGATGTACATACAGGGGGAATCAAGAGCGAGCGAGCATCACATTTTGAACCCCAAAATGTTTTTATCTTATATTTAAATTGGCACACCTTTTTTTTTAACTTTTGTGGTTTGTGTTTTTGGATTTTTTACATTAATATAATATTAACACAAACAGAACAGATTCAGCAGAGCTCACAGGAAAAGTTCTTAGAACATAGTGAAAATAAAGGATGAGTGGATAGGGCTTTGGGTAACATAACACTTTGTCAACTGGTGAGTAGCCAAATTGTGTCCCCATGAAATTTTAAATCTTGAGAAAGAATTCACTGTTTAAAATGTTTGAAAACCATAGGCCTAGACCTCAAATGCTCTATTCAAACTGTCAACATTCCTACAAATAGCAGTGTAGTAACAGCACGAATGAGTACTTTTTAGTCAATGTTCTAAGAAATTTACATGTATTCATATGTTAAATTCTCATACTAAACTTTTGTGTTCAAATCATTCTTTCTTTTTCAGATGTGGCTATTGAGACATAAAGAGGTTAGAAACTTCACTAAAATATAGAGACAACTCGTTGAGAAAAATCAACATAGTTCCAGAAACTATATTCTTATCCTTTCTATTATTCTAACCAAAAAGCATTAAAGGTTAAGCATTACCTGTTGGCTTCAGAGTACATCTGGCTTCGGAAAACTTCTCCAGTAATTTACAAGATTTTCTTTGATAGAATAATTTATAATTAAAAACACAAAGCTGTATTTGTGAGCTCAACTCCGTTGATTAGTGGCTAGAGTCCTTGCTTTGGATTCCCCAGGGATCCCATATAGGTGTTGGTTCTAATCCTGGCTACTCAACTTCCCTTCTAGCTCCCTGACTATGGCCTGGGAAAGCAATGGAGGATTGCTCAAAGCCTTATATGCTGCACCTGCATGGGAGACCCTGAAGGGATTCCTGGCTCCTGGCTCCTGATTCCTGGCTTCAGATTGGCTCAGCTCCTGCTGTTGCAGCCACTTGAGGAGTGAATCATTGGACAGAAGATCTTTCTGCCTGTTTCACTCTGTATATCTGCCTTTCCAATACAAATAAATACATCTTTTAAAAATATTATGTTTGTGCAGAAATTGAAAACTTGAATGTCATTTCATTTGTCGTAGATTAAATCCCTTGGAATACCACATTATTATGTCTGTTTAAATTCATAATCAGGCCATTCAGACTTAAAGGATTAGCCAACGTGTAGACCACCTCTCGTACATTGATCTGGTTATGGTCCTTTAAAGTTACTCAGGTCGTCACTGTCTCACAGTTCTCAGTAATGGTGATGAAGCAGAGATAACAAGTCACTCACAGCAATGCCTTCTGTCCTGCTTGCTTCTCTGTCTCCTATCAACTCTGGGTGCTAAAACTCCTATTCTATTTTGTACAGCTGCCTGCATAAGCTTTGCTTTTTAAATTTCCAGAAGTCAATGGGCACAGATTTTGCCTGCCTCTCAGCCAAGTCAATCTCATGTTGGAATCCAACTTTAGTTTACATCTTTTGAAATGCAATGGACATTTTCCAGAATCTTGGACCAGGATAACCCTCACCTCCAAGGCTGTATTTGTTTGCCGTTCTCATTATTTTAGTCCATGATGTAGCCTGCCACAGTGCATTTGCAGGAGCTCTTAGTATTTTCCATAGTCAGAATACCATCATTTGTGAAAGAATGGAGGATCTCAGGGATGAAAAATGAGACTAATGGAGCCTTAGAAATCATTTTTTAAAAATTAGTAAGCAAGGCCTGACACGGCAGCCTAGTGGTTAAAATCCTCTCCTTGAATGAACCAGGATCCCATATGAGTGCCAGTTCTAATCCCAGCAGCCCCTCTTCCCATCCAGCTCCCTGCTTGTGGCCTGGGAAAGCAGTCAAGGATGGCCCAAAGCCTTAGGACCCTGTACCTAAGGCTTTGAGCCATCACCCACGTGGGAAACCTGGAGGAAGTAAATGGCTCCTGGCTTTGAATTGGCCCAGCACTGGCTGTTTTGGCCATTTGGGGAGTAATCATCAGACAGAAGATTTTCGTCTCTGTACATCTGACTTTGCAATAAAAATTAATCTTAGAAAAATTTTAGTAAGCACACTATAATGAGAATTAAGAAAGGTGCTTGAATCACCTCATATCCAACCTGGCACAAGTATAACTTTTTAAAAAAAAAAATAGACTTTCAAAGCTGAAAATCATGGATAACTAAAAACCGAAAGTGTATGGTAAGGAAGTCTCTTAACATTGCTAGAGTTAAGATATTAAGGCAATTATATCATACCAACCTAGTGCTTTATTGTCTTGAGAAGTCAATGTTTTGGTTTCTTAATTTTTTAATTAATCAATTAATTAATTCATTGGAAATCAAATGCTTTCCAAAACCTTTGGCAATAAAATCATACCTGCTGTCCCTGGTGAATACATATAAAGAATAATAGTGGAGCCTTTTTTGTCTGTCATGTTCCCTGATGGTCACTGAATCAGAACACATTATCTGTAACATCTTTTCCAAAGAATAGCAGGTCACATTTTCATCCTTCCTTTAGGATATCTCATAATTTTTTTCTGAAATTTTATTTGAATTACATTTAAAAACTCAAATAGTACACTTCAACTAGTTCCTTTCCCCTTCAGACAGCGGAGAGAAAGAATGACTAAAAGTGCCCTGGATGAATCTTGCTGAATGTGAAATTCCAAGAATTTCCAACCATCCTCCTAACCCATCAAAGTAACTTTCAACTTATTGCATAGCTGTGTACTCCAGAGTCTAAAAAGATAAATTGGGATTAGGGCATGTGAAAACTATTCTACATTAGAATAATAGAGTAGGAGTCATCTATGCTCTCTGTTAAACTACACCAATTTTAGTTCCGTTGTAATATTTCTTGACAATTGCGCATTAATGGCAGCACCTGAGTGACATTTGCAACAGATGATGACCTGCATAGCTTGTGCCTGTTGGGCCCGGGAAGCTTACTTTTCTTTATTGGACTGCACTACTTATGAGAGGTGACTGCTGCAGGATACCCCAGGATGCACTCATAATCAGAACAACACACAGGAGTACGCAAAGTTTTGCAGAAGCTTGTTTTTCTTACAGAATAGATTCGGTGGAAGTGACACGAGTGTTTATCAAAACCGTATTTATTCCAGATGCTGCCCTGGGCATTCGTCATGGTCATGAGAATGTGTCTCTTGGATATCTGACTGTGGAGAGCATGATGGATCTAGGACTCAGCTGCTGTGCTCTGACATCCATCACTGCCTTTCCATGCAGGCCAAGTTCCCAGGGGCTTCTCCAACCAGGGACTGAACACAACTGGACATGAAGGTGTGCCCATTAATGGGAGATGGAGAAATTTCTGGTGGGTGACTTTAGCTTTAGGACCTTTCCTAGAAGCTCTGCTAGAGTCTGAAATTCCTCTCTACAATCTCCCTTACTCCCGTTTCTTTTTAAAAAGTAGTGTGCTTCAGGATGTGGTTAAGAACCTGCATTTTCTTATTAATATATTGGTTAATCAATACCATGTCAATTAATGCCATAATGTTGTAAATTGTTGTTGATGTTATGTTGGGGCTTTTAAGTATTGGGATGATACTTTGTTGGCTTTACCTTCAGACCAGAGATGGTCTCACCAAGAAATCGAACTCACTAGGATAATAAGATGCTGGACTTTATGCTTAGTAAATACTTCCAATGAAAGAATCACAATTGAATTTGAACTGCGGTAATGCAACAAGGTGGAGAAATCCACCATGAGGGGAGGGTTCGGGGAGGGGTAGGGGGGTAACCCAGTGCCTATAACATTGTGTCACATAATGCAATGCAATTAATAATAATAATAAAAAAGAAAAAAAGTAACCATATAAACATAAGAAAAAGTAGTGTGGTATAGATTTGAGCTATAGTGTAAATCTAATGTCTCTCTCTTCCCTTGAATTCCTACCCATTGCCCTACAAATCATTTCTGGTAGTGTGTCTTTTGCACACGCAGTCCTATGTGCAATGTCTGCTTCTCAGAGGTCCCAAATTAACACAATGTTTGTGTGTGTGTGTGTGTGTGTGTGAATACGAATTCATTTTACTACTTACATGCTTCTCATGAGGTAGTTTATTAATCAGGAATCATCCTTAATAATAGAGAACGTATTGGTTAACAAAAATGTGTAGATGGGGGTACAAAGAAGTGAAATATTTGAATTAGCTATAAATTTTGCAGCACACTTTAAGTCGTTGGTCTAAGGATTTAGTTAACGTCAACAGAACCTGGCTACTGCTCGTTTTTTGATGCTTAGGTTCTCTGTTTTAGTTCTATTCTAAGTGCCTATAAATATATATGTATGTATTCCTCTTAACAGTCCTAAGAGTGTGTATATATATATGTATATATGTGAGTATGTGTGTGTATATACATGTTCCTCTTAACAAGTTCAAAGATAAAGAGCCTCCAACTTTACAATAAAAACTCCTGGACATGGCTCTCATTGCTTTCAGTCTGATCATAGGTTCACCCCTCAGTTTGTGTGTTGGTCAACGGCAGATACCAATTGACTTAACTTAACCCCAGATCCCTCTCCAAAGTTAGGGGTAGGATTAGTTCCATCTCAGCATATGGAACTGAGAAATGGAAAGAGGTGGTTTACATAGTAAAAAATTAAGGTACTTTTTTTCAGAAGAGGAAGAATTGTTTCTGACCATGTATGTTGATCATAAAAATGTATTATTCATTAGAAAATGAAAATTCAGAAATGCTAAGCCATTTGCAAAAGCCATATGTTCTGAAATTTTAGAAAGATTCAAAATTTCTTGGAAGGCGTATTAGAATACACATTACTAATTGCCATCCTGCCTCTGGCTGAATCAATCTGAAGAATTCACAAATAAGACTTGCATCTCTAGCAGGTTCTAAGGGGACACTGTATCCAGCCTAAAGATCACACTGTGAGAACCAGTGTTTGGATGTCAGGAAAGGGAGAATGACTTTGAAGCAATTACTAGATCCTAAGTGCCTTCATAAGGTTTACACTCATTATCTCATTTAATCTACATGATAATGTAGTTAGTACTATTAGGTCAGTTTCAAAGGTTTGGAAAGCCAAGATTCAAAAAAAGTATGATTTTACCAGAAACATGCATAAAAATGGCAAACCTAAAATCAAAATTCAAGTGACTCTGAAAATAATGTTTCCTAAGACAGACATCTTATTGTTCCTCCCTATGGAGCTACGCGTGGCCTATGTGATTTGAAGATTAAAAATCAATTCACTGTCACCTTCCTAACATCTCTGTGTTAATTGTAGCCGAAGCCTATACAGGCACATAAAGTGGTCCTAAAAATGATAATGGTCTCATACCAATTTATAATTCAGGCCAGAAATCAGTTCTTAGAAATACCTAGAAAGCGTATAGTTCTCTCAAGTACTTTTTCCCCTTGAGCTCTGGTTGCAGTGTGCAATTTTAATATCTCATCAAATATATAGCAGTCATAAACCATTGTCCCTTTTTATCTAGTTGCTAGTGCAAAATGAAGCACATACTTAATTATGACCTAAGCCTGTTCCATGAAATAATGCTCAAGAAAAATGTACTCTAAATTATGAGTGAATATTTTTAAATTAAGAGCAACTTTCTTGAGTGTTTTTTCTATCTGCTTAATTTCCCCCCAAAAATCACTGTCATTGTCACCCATAATACAAGCAATTCATTTAGAGAAAGAAATCCCTGGTTTCCTTAAAGGTTTATTGGGTTTTAAAGACAGAATTATCATGCCAGATCATGACACATCCTTGCTGCAAGCACACCCTTAAATGATAATAGCTGAATCATAAAATCATTATTAATTCTAGCCTCCAAACAGCCTATAGTTGAGGAAGAGAAATCACAAAGGTCAGACCTGAAAGAGAAAAAAAGATCATATATTACAACTGGGACTTCAGTCTCTGAATATTATCAACTCTGATTTAATTCCAGGAGCTGCATTCACTCAAAAATTGCTTCAATTTTTGTGCAGTAAACTCTATGTTAAACAGTGTGGAGGATAAAAGATTATGAGAGTACGAATACTTCCTCAAAGAGAGATTAGTCTCGTAAGGATATATATACACACATATATATTATATATACTATATAATACATATTATATATATGTATATATATACTATATAATACATATTATATAGTATATGTAATATATAATAGCATATATATTATATATTATGTTATATGTAATACATATGGCTTTTGTATACCTGTAACTAGCTAAGTCTCATACCATACATCTAGTTATGATAAAGGTATGATGTTCTAATAAGGATGCTCAAAAATGCAATATATGAGAGGAAGTTAATCTTTTCATGAAAATATTCAGGGTGAGTCACTGCCTGTGCTCCAAGAAACCAACAAGAGGTGGGAGAATTCAGACTTACATCTTCCAGGATTCTAGTGTAAAAGACAATGCTATCTTCATGAACAGAACACAGAGGAATCCCAAGATGCTGCTACAGCACCTGGAAAATGATAGGAAACATGGAAGCAGCAGATATACGGGCTTAATGGCCACATCCCAGAAATAGAATGAATTATTTCTGTTCACGTTCCATTTGAAAGACTTTAGTTTCATGATCCCACTTCACCCCAAGGGAGAACGCAATGAGGCCTACGATTGGATTTTGGTTTTGAAACTGGATTTTCATAGATAACTAATATTTACACTATGTATGTTTAGTTCATTTATTTAAATATTATATATAATAAATGATTCAAAAAGGCTAATTAACTTGTTGAAACTCATGTTGAGTCATTGAATTACTGAGCCGGAACTCAAATCGAGACATAGCTGACTTCAGTGCTGTGTATGCGACCACCATCACAGGGAGCTATAAAGACAATCTACTTTCTCAATTTTAATAATTTTGAAGGTGGTAATATTTCATCACAGGAGAAAAGGAATTTTTCCTTTTTAAAATTAGATAAATAATAGTAATGGTGTATAGTAAAGCTCATAAAAGTTGTGAATCCTGTCAGGAAGCTAAAGCAGCTGCAGCTCATGACCCTTCCCTTGAGGACAGAAGGCAATTTATTTTACTGCGGCTTCTCTTTTGCAAATATTTTCACACATTTTTTATATTATGGGGGGTGGACTAGGGCAATCTAACTATAATTAAGTAGTTTCTAAATAGATGTTGTGATTTGGATATTTTTGAAGAGGAATTGCAATCAACCCACAAATGGCTGTGAACATTAAACGGAAAACTAGAGCTGGGTTGCATGACATTTGAAAGATTAGGGAACTGTTTTTATTGTCATTTAGTTTCACAAGTGCAATTTGATGTCTACAACCTTTTTATTCTCCATATTTCAAATGTCTACCACCACACACTACAGCAGTCAAATATGTGCTGCCTGCAAAGGCGATCTTGGGCTACCTGCTACTCAGCATGTGGAAATGACCAAGTAGTTCTTTACTCCCAGAGAATATTGGCCACACCTGAACTCCTGAATTATTAGAAATCCAAAAGGGGAAAGAAAGGAAAAGATTGGGAAAGGGCCGCTTGTAGGAGCACAAACGGGAGGAAAACTTGACAAATCATACTGTTATAAAATGCCAAGGTGAATATTAAGAGACTCAAGCGCCATCTTGATTTCTCATCTTTATTTTTTAATCTTTAAGATGAAAAAAAAATTCAGCATTTTATGATTTTTATTAAGCATCTCACCACTTTATGTTTAAGAGTGACACCTGCTAGGCATCTTGCATTTGGGACTGGGAAGAACTATTACCTTGGGCACACGACATAATCACGTAGCCTGCCCACACCTGGCAAAACACCTATCATGGGAGCAGCAGCGGTCGCAGCAGCTCCATCACCCAGCTCAGGAAGAGGGGTTGATTTTGACTGATAAGTGACAGAAAGCTTAACATCTGGCCATGTATCATTTGAAAAAATGTGGCAAATAATTGGAATTGCAGCATATATACAATCTTGGGATTATCCAGGCAAAATAATCCTTCAACCCTTCAACCCTTTCTCCACTATATTCCGTAAGGATATTCGGAGCAACTGGTCAGACACCATACTGCACTTTGGTCTGCTTTGCGGTTATGAATCCCTTTCACTACGTCATGGCAGGTTTACGTGTGAAGCCTGAATTGTTCATTTCCTTATGTCCTCTCTAGGGTCAATGCATTTCTTAGGGAGTTGGGAACTATTAGGTGGGAGGGGGGGTAGCTTTACTTAGAGAAGACGGGTGCTGTCAGTACAAAGGAATGTATATGGTCATTCAGAATAGATGGATGGGATTTCTGCCTACTCACATGTATTCACACAGAATACAAACACCTTTCCTCACTACTTACATTGTATATAATTATTTTCCAGTAAGATTTTACAGCAGCAGATTTTATTTCTATATGTTTATAACCCCATCCCTACCCACATCTGGAAAGTTCTACATAACGTAACTACATAGTTTATAAATTCCAGAAGATTCTTCCTTTCTTTCATGTAACATCCTATGTTCATTCATTCATTCATTGTGGTTCACATTTTAAGTAGATGGCATTGCGACAGGTGCATATCTTCTCTTTTTGCAGCTAAAAATCCCATGAGAAAAAAATGATTAGATGATGACATTTTTAAAACTCTAAATAAACTATTTAACATTCTGAGTTAATTTCGATACAAAAAGTTTCATTCAAAGCATGTGTGTGTATGTATCTGCCATGTGCAGGTAAGAAAAATCTGCACCACAATTTTTAAATCACTAATAAATTCATGCCTTTCATTTCCTGTTCCATGAACTTTTTCAAGGTCCTTAGGATAAAATGCTAATAAAGTGTATTTTTGGGTAATGTGGAGGGTTGCAATAAAACGAAGCAAGCAAGATAGTGGTAGAGTACTGTGGAACGAAATGGTGTCATGTTCTAGATAGGATAGTTGGGAAAGGTGGAAAGGTTTTAGAAGACTGACACCTGAATACAGAAATGGAGTAAAGGGCAGAAACACGCACAACTTCTATGGGGAAGAGAAAGCCAAAGGGAGGGAACCATTGTTGAGGTGAATATATGCAGATGGTGTTACAAACAGTGAGGTGGCCAGGAAGGACAGAATAGAGTGAATGAAGAAAAAGCAATGTGGGAGATGATTAAAGAGTTCAAGGGCATTCTGCATCACTATTAAGACTTTGGTTTTATGGGCACCGGTTCTAATCCCGGCAGCCCCGCTTCCCTTCCAGCTCCCTGCCTGTGGCCCGGGAAAGCAGTCGAGGACGGCCCAAAGCTTTGGGACCCTGCACCCGCGTGGGAGACCCGGAAGAGGCTCCTGGCTTCGGATCAGCATAGTATTGGCCTGTTGCGCTCACTTGGTGAGTGAATCATCGGACGGAAGATCTTCCTCTCTGTCTCTCCTCTCTGTATATCCGCCTTTCCAATGAAAAAATAATAAAAATAAATCTTTAAAAAAAAAAGACTTTGGTTTTAAATTGGTAAAGACAGATGTTTCTTAGTGCTCTCATGATTAAAGAGATACTATACATTACTGGATATTAGAGGTAGTCATGCCTTCTAGGATCATTCCACTTGGATATTTATATTGGTTAAACACAAATCGGAATCCACTGAGTATGAACACAAACCAAGCAGTTGGCTTTCCATCAACTTGTAAGATTATTTTATCAGGAACCTCATCTCCAGAAGGACTATGTTGAGCTCAAGTTTCAGTAGCTGATGGATTTGCAACAGAGCCACCGGTGAAAGGAGGCAATCTCCAATCAAATGAACAACTGGAACTCATCATCTCCCTCACATGGAAGAGTGCAGAACTGCTATTAATTTGCTTCAGGTCTTGCTGAAATTAGATTCCCTAAACCTTGTGATTCTCTGGCCTGATATTCCCAGTAGAGGATGGAATATTTGTAACTCAAAATCAACAATTCGGGAATGATTCAGTTAGTTCACTTATCCAAAACAAACATTATATTCAGTGTTAAAACTGGTTAAGGACTGACTCCAGTGACCCCTTCATGTGAAAAAGAAAAAGCCATGCCATTGGAAAAAAGACTGTCTTTCACTCTGCCACTTGAGCAAAAGTCATGGGTTCACAATGTCTCAATTCACAAAGATTGCTCAACATGCTTGTTCTTAGAGAACTAAGACATCTTGAAACTACAGAGTATCCACTGGGCAACTGTTCAATCTCAGCATTAGCTATACAAAATTAAAAATGACCAAAATGACTCAACTCAGGTGGCTGCCTTTTGGATCATCTCATGTCACTGACCATTTTCATCTTGATTATATAGTTTATTCATTTTTTAAAAGATTTGTTTATTTGAAAGGCAGGAACATAGAAAAAGAGGAAATACAGAGAAACAGGAAGAGAGATTAAAAGAGAGGTCTCCCATTCGCCAGTCTATTCCCCAAATGGCCACAAGGACAAAGCCAGGACCCAGGGACTTCCTCTGGTCTAGCACATGGGTGTGCAGGGGCCTGAACACATGGACCGTCCTCTGCTGCTTTTCCAGAAGCAGAGAAGCAGGCACTCCAACTAGCACCCGAAGGAATGCCAAAACCAAAAGCAGTGGCTTAATGTGCTATACCACCCACCCCCAATTAGGTTATGTTTCTACTCATTGGTGGGCTGTTACTGGTGCATTTAATCTTTCATCTATCATCCTGGAAATTACCATATAGGATTGAACATTTGGCACACAATGGCAAGTAGACAAGTCTTCACTTTAGGCACAGGCATTCCAAGTCATAGTGCCTGGCTCAAGTCCTAGCTACTTCACTTTCAATTCATATTCCTATTAGTGCAAATTCTGGAGTCAGAAGGTAATTGCTCAAGTCCTTTGGTTCCTGTCATCCACGGGGATTACTCAGATTGAATTTCTGATTCCTGGCTTAAGTCTAGTCTAGCTCTTGCTCTTGTAGCCATATGGGAAGTTAAACAGAGGATTGAACATTTATCTCTGTCTAGGGCTCAGCATTTTGGCTCAGTGACTAAATGTTTGCCTTGCATGCATGCAGATGCGGAACCTAAAAGAAATTCCTGGCTCCTGACTTTGGATACCCTTGGTTCCAGCCATTGTGCTCACTTGGGAAGTGAATCTGCAGGCAGAAAGTCTTTCTATCTCTCCTTCTTTCTGTAAATCTGCCTTTCCAATAAAAATAGATATTTATCTATGTCTCTCCATTTTTCAAAATAAATAAATAAATAAACATATTTTTAAGTAATACTACATATTACCAGATTAAAGAGATCATTTCTTGGTGTTGGAGTTAGCAGGCAATGCTTCCCTCTGTAACACTGGCATCACTATAGGTGGGTGCTGATTTGTGTCCTGGCTGTGTTCCACTCCTGATCCAGGTCCCAGCTAATGGCTTGAAAAAAATATCATAAGATGGCCCAAGTATTTGTGCCTGTGACATCCATGTGAGAGACTCAGACAAGGCTCCTAGCTCCTGGTTTGACCTGGTCCTGCACTATGTATTGCGGTCATCTGGGATTGAACCACCAGATGGAAGATCTTTCTCTGTCTCCCCCTTTCTCTGTGTAGTCCTGAACTTAAGAACAAACAAACAAAATCCCCTCTTTTAACATGAAGATATCGCTGATTGTGGGTTGAAATATGAAAGTGAATCATGCCTTCTAATTATACCATTTGGTTCTTTCATGTGGATTCCTATCATTTTCTTATGAGAACAATGGGAAATAAAATGCTGAAACAGCCCACACTGACCACATTGCCATCATTTCTATTGGGATGAATCACTGCACTGAATATGCTATCACAGACTGAATACAAAGTGGAAGATTCTATGTCACTGATGCAGAAATTGCTACTGCATGCAGACTTGATTGCTGGCAAAAATTGACATAATTTTCTTAGGTGAGAGAGGCTACTTTTCCTTTTTTTTTAAGATTTATTTTTTGATGGTGTTTACACAGTTGACAAGAATGTATGCCCATATGGAATACTGATTAGGGTGGAAAGGGTCAAGGACTGGTGGGAAATGAAGGAGACCATTGTTTCCAATCCTCCTATATCTAGGGGTTGAAGGAGAGAAGCTGCACCCACCATCCTAACTACATCTATAACTGGGCACACAGAACAACCACCTGATGTCATCCCAAGGTCCCTGATGTGAGTCATGCATCAACGGTTCTGCTCAGGTGGTGTCAATAGTTCTGAAATGTTGATGATTTCTTTGCTCCAAGGATGAGGAAATCTTTCCAAAGTCCACTGGCTGACACAGTCCATCTCAGTCTCTGTTTGCCCAGATGCTCGCTATCCATGCTTGGCTGTGAGAATTGTTCAATTTGTTCTGTCCTCCATCCTCTGCTATGGTACTAATTGTACTCTGCAGGCTTCAATGGACTGTCATATTCCCTATGTGCATCTGGGTATGCCATTCACTACACTGTGGTAGCAACTGAGGAGGCCCAGTTCTGAAACATACACTCCACAGTCAGACAACAGATCCTAGGACTCTCCCCATAGTTGGAATCCAGTGGTTCAGTTGAGTGGCCCCCACACAAACATCATCTAAGGTGACCTCAGACTTGAATCTTGTGTTGCTAGATGGTGCAGGGTCTGTCTTCGTCTGTCACATCAACCTACCCAAACTGGTGGTTGTAGTTGCTCGGTCAGTTCTGTCTGTAGCCCCATGTTACACAAACCAATAGATATTGCAGCCCAGTTCAGCCTTACCCACCGCATACTCAGGCCTCACATACACCAGTGGAAACTGCAGCCCAGTTGGAGCAACCCCAAATTACCCTTACCAGGACCACCCCATGCCTGGTTCCTGGGCCTGCTGGCATGTGTAGCAGACTGCTCTGGTCTGTTTCACATGCCAGTCAGCTTTTGTACATACCAGTGGGTACTTCAGCCTAGCTCAGCCCATCCAACCCCAACATCCAGCCCACACTAATGCTGGCGAATGTTATCACTTATCTAGCCAGATCCATCTCAGCCCTGGTGTTCATACTCAGCAGTGGGAGATGCAGCCCATCAGATTGGTGCCCACTATTCCCCAAATAAGCCCCACTCTCAGCCCCAGAGGTTGTACTTTCCAAATGGTTCTAGTCTAGCTTGGTAGGACCTGCCCTGTAGTCCCAACACTTGCCAACTGATGCTGCAGCAGTGCCTGACCAGCCTGCACTTACTCTCCTCATGCACGCACTAGTGGATACAGTCAGTTAGCCCAGCCTGACTGCACCCCTAAACCAACTCACATGCAGGCCAATAGGTGTTGTAACCTTGTCCATCCTGGTCTTTCCCTGGTCGCATCCCTCAGGCTCACTAGAGGAAGACATAGCCCAGCAAGGGATCCCCCATAGCACCCCTACCTGGCTTGTCTCTTCCCCCACCAGGTTTTCATGTGTTGGTGGGAGCTGCGACCCAGTCTGGCAAGGCTTTCCTCACCTTGGCATGCACCGGCAGGTTCCCCAGCCTTACCTGATTCCTGTTCCATCTCTTGCTGGTAGGTGCTTGAGCCTACTCAGCCCTGCCAGCTCCCAGCCCCACCACTAATGAGAACTAACTGGCATTGCAGTCCAATCCAGCATCTCCTGCACCCTGTCTGATTTCTCAGATCTGGCAGTGGGTGTTGTGGACTGGCTAAGCCTGGCCCGCCTCTAGACCTGACACACAGGTATGCTAATGGGTAGTTTAACCTGGCATGTCTGGGTTGCTCCCAGCCTTGATTCTTGTGCTCACCTGCAGGGTGAGCCCACAGAATCTTTCCCTAGACTTGGTTCTCTCATGTGCTACTTAGTGTTATGGTCCAGTCTAATGTGATCTGTCCCCTGTTTCAACATTCACTACTGGATATTGTGATCTAGCCCTGCCAAGAGGTCCCCAGTCCTAGCTTTAGTGTATACCATTGGGTGGTGGTTGGCAATAGTCAATGATAACCAGCCCAGTTCAAATCTCCCCATGGGCAGGTGCATTGATCTGACCCAGAAAGGTCCTCCAGCTTTCCACGTCCAAAGTATTCTGTCTCTGTCCCCTCGCTTACTTGCAAGTACAGTGGCCTTGTTGGTGAAGTCCCCGAGAAGGCATTGCTCACCTGCAACATACTCTGTTAACACTCTTCCCTCCTACACATCCCCATACCTCCTTTCCTGAGCAATCCACAGTTCCTGTGCCTGGGAGCACATGGGTTTCCCAGCCCAGTCATGCTAAGCAGAGTCTTCTGGTGATGTGGTGTGCTGGCCTGGAGCTCTGCCTGCCCACTAGGGACCCAAGATTCTGGCTTGTGTGCTGGCCTGGAACCCTAACACTCCTACTTGCTCAAGATACAAACACATTCACAGTTGCCTAAGCCCTGTCCACCAGCACACCACACCACAGCAGCAGGCTAACCTAGGGCTTCCCCACCACCACCACCACCACTACCCCTCTGCCACTGAGACTTAAGCACATGAGGAAATCCCCATGCTTGTTTCCCATGCCTTGGTGCAAGTCCCCATGTCTCTGTATGCCCCTGCCAGCATCATCCCTATCCCCCAGGTTCCCTATAAAGCCCCAGACCCCTATGAGCCCAGCTTGCTTCTGCCACCCACACTAGCAGAAGAAGCAGTCAGCATGAGATGTTAACATTTCATGAGACGTTTTCCCCACCTATTCCTCTAAGATTTTTATACTGGATCTTTCACTCTTTTTCCAGGTAGGTAATCCTTCTATCCTACTATTGCTAATATGTTTAAGAGTTTTTCCAGCCTAATGAAATTATTTCAGTGACACCACTGTGGTTTTCAAACTGACTTAACTTGGATCACTTGATCATCTGAAATCTGGTAATGGGACATTTTTCATTGAGACATCTATTCAGTGGGTTAATAGTCAAAAGCCTTTCATGCTCCTTACCATTCACCAACACCTGATAAATCATGGCTATTTGGAATAACCTCAAAATGTAACCCAATAGGATTTCTTAGACCAAATTTCCCCCATTTGTCCCTAACCACTAAACCTCTGGCTTCCTCCAGATCAATGTGACTTCATAAGGAAATTTTATGACTGACTATGGTTACTGTAAGAAAAAGATAATGAGTTTTGGCTGATTTCTGGATTATCATTAGGAAGAAAAGAGTTCCTGCACTTAAACTTATTTTGAAGATTCTGGGCTTTTACTGACATTCCTAGCTATGATATACCTTTCATTACCCTGATATCAACTCAACCCAGAGCAGCCAAAAGTGTCTTCTACCAGTTTCCTTTGAAGGCTATAAGAAACTGTCACAAAGTTAGTGGTTTAAAACTGCACCAAATTAACATTTTGCATTGCTGAGTATTAAACCTGTGTTTCACAGGTTTAAAATTAAGATCATAGTTGGGTTACTTCTTTATGAAAGTATCTCCAGGAGAAATTATTTTTCTTGACTTTTCCAGTTTTTGGAAACCAGTTGAATCTTTTGTTTTTGTTTGTTTGTTTTTAGTTACTGGCCCTTCTTCCATCTTCAGTACCAGAAATCCAGTATCTGCGTATCTCAATTTCCAACATTGAATCAAGTCCCCTATGATTTTGACCCTCTTGCTTCTTTCTAAAAATGTTCTTTGTCACCATATTTAGGTTGCCTTTGCAACTGAGGGTAGTCTCCACAACTCAAGATCCTTAAACTGTGCTTTTGATGTTTTTTCTAGAAAGTCTTTGTCTACATCTATGTTTTGTGAAGTGTTTCCTACATTTTGTTTTAATAGTTTGATGGTTTCTGGTTATAGGTTTAGATCTTTTATCCATTTAGATTTGGTCTTTCTGTATGGTGAAAGGTGGGGCCTTTTTCTTACTTCTGCAGGCTGCCACTTAATTGTCCCAACAACAGCATTTGTGAAAGAAAGATGGCCATACATGTGTGGACTCTCTTATAGTGTTTCTATTTTACCCCATTGATCTTCCTCTCTATTTCTGTACTCAAAATAAACATACAGGACTGTATCAAACTAAGAAGTTGCTACATAGCAAAGGAAACAATCAACAGAGTAGAAAGCAACCAACAGAGTGGGAGAAAATCTTTGTACATCATGCAACAGATAGAGGACTAATATCTAGCAGATACAAAGAACTCCAGAAACACAGTAACAGCAAAACAAACCAACCAGTGAAGAAATGGGAAAAGGAAATGAGCAGACATTTTCCAAAGGAACAAATTCAAATCGCTAGCAGACATACAAACAATGTTCAGGCTCCCTAGAAATAAAGCAAATTCAAATAAAACCACACTGAGGTTCCACTTAACTCCAGTGAGAATGGCCTACATACAGAAAACTACCAACAACACCTGCTGGCAAGGGTGCAGGGGAAAGATACTCTATTCTACTGCTGGTGAGGCTATAGGCTGGTGCAACCACTATGGAAGTTGGTAAAGAGATGTGCTTAGAAGAGAATTTTTAAAAAGATTTATTTTAATGGAAGGCAGATTGACAGAGAGGAGGATATTTAGAGAGATCTTCCATCCATTCATTTACTCCCCAGATGGCCACAGAAGCTGGAGCTGAGCCAATCTGCATCCTGAAGCCAGGAGCTTCCTCCAGGTCTCCGACATAGGTGCAGGATCTCTAGGCTTTGGGGTCTCCTCTGCTGCTTTCCCAGGTACTTGCAGGAAGCTGGCTAGGAGGTGGAGCAGCTGAAACACGAACCAGCAGCCATATAGGATCATGGTGAATGCAAAGAAAGGATTTAGCCATTGGACATGGTGCCAGGCCCATATTTTTTTCTAAGATTATGTGTACATAATGGTATTTTTGGTCAATATTGGACCACACACATAGAAACCATACTATAAGTTCATGATGGAGCTGAAAAATTCTTGTTACCTCATAGTATTATGATCACATTGATGTCGAAAGATAATAACACAATAAAATACTTACACATTTCTGTTGATGCTGTTATAAACAAATCTGCTTTGGAACCATTCATGTACAAGTATAGCACTATTATTCAGTATAGTGTACAATACTTGATAAGTATAATAAATGTCATTGTTACTAGTTTATGCATTCATTCCACTGCATTATCTACTGATACTTTAGAGTATATTTCAACTTAAATAAGAACTTTTTTGTGAAACAGTATACTGTAATTTACCACCAGCAAACTGTATCCATCTTTCTTTTCTTTCCTTATGACTGCATCAAGAGGGCATCTGGAGTGACGAACTTAAGCCATCTAATACTGTGCAACTACTTTCCACATCACAATGACAAAATCACCTAACAGCCTATTTCTCAGAAGGTGTGTTGTAGTTACATGAGGCGTGACAGTACTTCAGCCCTGAAAGTCATTCAGGCCATCCTCTAATCTTGAACAAAGAATATTATGGATGACAAAATTGTTCCAGACGTTTTACTTTCAAGATAAGGTTGAGACAATGCAATCATGAATACATTCTTTTGTGCCTGCATATATGCCTTATGCCAAATGGAGAGACCAGTATGAAATTTTTTTGGAAAAATAAATCTTGATTTCTAAGACAGGTTGAGATTTAGTTATTTCCTTAAGTCACAGGGTATGAGCCAGTCCAGAGCCAGGTCAAGAACAGCTGTGAAGGTCACCCTCATTCAACCATCTGTAGTCTAATTGTTTTGTTATATGGTTTATGAGAAAAATTAAAAATTTTTTGTCTCATATCCTATAGGTCAGATCAATCACAATGATTATACAGACTGGAAAACACATGAGAAACCATGTCATGAAAAAATGAGTAGATACTTTGGAAAATGATTTTCCCATTGATTTCTCAAATTTCCATACATCTTAGAGAAGATACATTAACGCTTTCAGATCATTTTCATGAATATCTGTAGAGCAGAGAGTGTTAGAAGAAATCACTTCTCCTTTCAAAGCAAATTATAGATTGATTTATTGTCTAGGATAATTTTAAATAATGTCTCCCTTGGGCAGAGGTTGAATAATTCTGTTATATCTTATTATGGAAGATTGGTATTACTAAGCTTTGAGTTGCCGCTGCTATGACACAAATCCGCTGTATGCACAATAACACATAGACTTAGTGTGACACTTTAACAGCATGAAGCTCATATTGCATGCAGTGTCATGCACAATGAACCTCTTTGTTTCTATTCAGGAGTCTTATGTTTTCTGCTTGCATTTATGAAATAATTGTGGGATAACATTTTAAAGTTGCCAGTAGAGTAAAACTGCAACTCCTTCAGAGTCCCAGCAACCACATGTTCATAGTTTTGTCTACTATTTTAATCCCATCTCCTCAGCAAGATTTTTCTCTGCCATTTGTGATCGCTGATGTCTATCCAGATAATATAAGATTTTGAAAATCATTATCCAAGAAAGTAAATGTTTCTATGTTAGTAAGCTTTGTACCTTGACTGCATGATGCACTCATTTTTGAGGTCTCAGCTACTAGCATGAATGTAGATACTGAAGCAAGAATTTTGATATTACAAACAGCCAGACTGAGACCTTCAGCTATGACTTGTGCCTTTGGCATGGGAAATTTTCTATAAGGTTCTTATTTGGGGATTATATAAGGCATTTTTCTTCCATCATAGATTTAACCAGCAGGACACTGTTAACACAAGACTCTACCAGTTGTTCCTTCTGGTAGTGCATCATTGCAGGAATGATTTACCACTGGGAGACAGAAGGAGGCTGTTGCAGTGATCCTAATGGCTGGGAAATCTCAGCCGAAAGTCTTGCTTTGCTATATTTGAAGGTATCCCTCCAAATATAACTGACTATATTCTAGAGAAAACACAATCTTGGAGTAAACTTTTCTGAAATATGGCAACTTTTCCAAGACATAGAAAGTCATAGAGAAGAGAAACATAGGTTCCAAGACAAATTATGGTTTCTCCACAACTTTGCCAAAAAAGACAATCTTGTTTGTCTCCTCAATGCTCTTTCCCTACCCCTACTAATGGATAGATCTGAATGTTAGATGTTTGAGGAGACCACATTGGTTCCTAGTGTTTCCACTGACAAAATTGTGGTGACATTTTCCCCAAGAAAGGGCACTAAGTGAGAACAAATTTCTGTGGCAAGAAATTTTTAGTTGGAGTAAAATAGGAAGCTTTGTCTTTACGGAAAATAAAAATTCTTATATGCAAGCATAGTTGGGTCATAACCACTGTATTTGGCATACTATAAAACTCCTTTTGAAACACCTACCCCATTTCTGTTAGTCTCACACCCAGGAGAAATGGCATACAATTTTGTAAATTCCACAATGTCCTTATTGAAAATAAACTATGAATGTGAGCAAAGATTTATACAGACATACAAATAAACTGTGCTGAAATTGAATCAATGATTCTATATTCTGTAAAAGGTACTGAGAATTAATAACAAAAGATACTATCTTTACTTCCACCTGTGAAAAAAGATTATATTTGATCATATTTTAAAATCAACTCCACTCAGATTACTCTTTTAAGAATGAATTATTCACCTTTATTGCTTTGATTCTTTATTTTCTCTTTGCTAATTCTCTGTATAAAATAATTTGGGACCCATTGTTTCCAATACACAAAAATTTGGAAGCAAACAGACAGTATAGCATAACATAAGAGCCAAACCTTGGCTCTCAGTTGGACAAGTTACTACCACTTTGGGATAAGTTTAAATTAATGAGTCTCAGTTTCCTCTTCTGTGAAATGTCAAGTATAATGCCAAGTTTTTGAAAAGATCAAATCAGATAGTATTGAATTTCTGTAATATATATTATGTGGTAACCATTCAAAGAGTAACAGTAGTTACCGTTTTGTGAGCACTACTACATGTCAGACACAATTTAATTGTATTAATAACCCTTAACAAGTATTGTTTAAAGTCTTATTTTGTTAATGATGACACTGGGACTTGGAGGTCTTTATAAGGTCTTGCCTGCTTCCATACAACCAATAGGTAATGATACAGAGATGTAAGCATAACAAAGTTTTCTCACTGTAAGTCTGCTCCTCCGACTAGTACAAACTGGTTCCAGACCTTTCACTTACTAGCGTAGACATCCTTGCAGTTCCACCTACTTTCCCACAAATAAATCTCACACAACTCTATAAATTTCATGAATAAATTTGATCATGAATCATTTCTAATTCAGGATCTGGAATTTATTGGTTTCTGCAGTGACTTTTGCTTTCTGGGGACATAAGTGAGATCAAAGTCACCTGTGGTAACAAAAAGCAAAAACTGTCATTATACCTAGGATCAATTAAGCATCAAAATCTCCAAGGAAACCTTTGTCCTCGGTCATCTACCCCTATGTTTTTGGAACTGTGCAGTGAGGACCTGTTTCTTCCAGTCCCAAATACATGTTGAAAGCATTTCCCAGTGCAGACACATTCCTCTGAACATGTTTCATGCTTCTTCAACTGAAGCGGCCTGTTGGTGACTGTCTCATGTATGGTGCAGGTGCCCCTCCTACCTCCATTTTCTTACTCTGGGATCTCTTCTTTCATTGACGTTTGTGTCAAGGTCTAACTTGTACACCCAGGACAAAGCACATAACTTCCTTTTAATACTTTTAAATTGACTAAAAGTGTTTTTGTTTTGTTTTGTTTTTGCTTTGTTTCATTTTTTGTTTTCAGTGAAACTGAACATGAATGGGATAGTTGCTCTTCCCTTGTTCATATTACATTACTACATGATAGAAACGATTATCAATCCTGTGGTTATTTTCTATTAAATACATTGCTATCATAGTAAACTAGAGAGAGAAAACTTCTGTTAGCGTTTAAGGGGCTAGCTTAAATTTAAATTTAAATTATTTAAATTTAATATTTTTAATAAAATTTAATTTTAGTTTATCATAAGAAATAAATAATTGGTATTTCAGATTTTTCAAAAAACTGAATACTGGTAAGAGCCTACATACATATCAAAATTAATTTGCTTCAACATAATTTTGAACAACAAAATTGAGAATTCTAAAGTCAATACAGTAATCACCAACTATCTCTTACAATGGAGCAAATAAAACATCAATCTTTATAAATAATTTTCCTATAAAACTTCCTAATTAAACGTTAAGTAAGCATATACATTTCTGAATATAAAGGGTTTTTTTTTTCATATCAATGAAAATCCTGTTCAATTTCTTACTCATTTTTTCTATTGGCAATGGAAATTTCTTGTTTTTTTTTTAATACTCTTCCACATTCCACTAAATGTGCTCTTTCAATCCTCCTTTCTTTGTTTTTTTTTTTTTGAAGCCAACCCTTCCATTTTTCAGCAAATTCACTTAAATAGAATTTCATTGATACTGAAACACCCACTGCCTGCTGTTATCTACAGAAAACCTCCTTGCCACCCATGGGAAATGAATAAATTTCTACTCTATATTATGTGTCAGGTAAACCCAAACTCAACTTTGCTTAATCAATTGCTTTTTCTTGCCTAATAGCTCTGGCAAAGACTTCCAATACTACATTCAAGAGTAGTGGTAAGAGTGGACATCCCTGTCTAGGTCCAGATTTTAACAGGAAGGCTTCCAATATTGCCCCATTTAGTATGATGCTGGCATTGGGTTTTTCATAAATTGCTTTGATTGTGTTGTAGAATGTTCCTTCTAGCCTATCTTGTTTAGGGTTTTCAGCATGAAGTGGTGTTGGATTTTATCAACTCCCTTCTCTGCATCTATTGAGAGGATCATATGGTTTTTATTTTTCAATTTGTTAATGTGATGTATCACATTTATTGTTTTGCGAATGTTAAACCGTACCTGCATCCTGGGATAAATCCTACCTGGTCCAGGTGAATGATCTGCCCAATGTGTTGTTGGGTCCTGTTGGCTAGTATTTTATTGAGGATCTTTGCATCTTTGTTCATCAAGGATATTGGTCTGTAGTTCTCTTTTTCTGTTGTTTCTTTATCTGGCTTTGGTATTATGGTGATATTAGCTTCATAGAAAGAGCTTGGAAGGGTTGCCTCTGCTTCTATTGTTTGAAAAACCTTGTGTAGGATTAGGGTGAGTTCCTCTTGAAACATTTGGTAGAATTCAGCAGCGAAGCCATCTGGTCCAGGACTTTTCTTGGTTGAGAGGGCTTTAATTATTGATTCAATCTCAGTGCATGTTATTGGGCTGTTTAGATTGTTAATTGCTTCTTGATTCAATTTTGGTGGATTGTATGTGCCCAAAAATCTATCCATCTCCTCTAGGTTTTCTGATTTGTTTGCTTTTAGTTGCTTGTAATAGTTCCTGATGATTCTTTGTATTTCTGAGGTATCTGTTGTTATATCTCCTTTCTCATCTCTGATACTATTGATGCATATTTTCTTTCTTCTTCTTCTTTTTTTTTTTCGATTGGTTGGGCTAGTGGAGAGTCAATTTTGTTGATTTTCTCAAAGAACCAGCTTTTTGATTGATCTTACGTATAGTTTTCTTGGTCTCTATTTGGTTTATTTCCTCCCTTATTTTGATGATTTCTTTTTTCCTACTAATCCTGGGATTGTTTTGTTATTGCTTTTCTAGTTCCTTCAGCTGTAAGGTTAGCTGATTGACTTGGTGCTTTTCTGTTTCTTGACATAAGCACTGATTGAGATGAACGTTCCTCTTAGCACTGCCTTGATTTTGTCCCATAAGTTTTGATATGTTGTGTTGATGCCTTCATTTGTTTCAAGCATTTTTTTAAATTTTCTCCTTTGATATTCTCTCTAACCCATTGCTCATTTAGTAACGTATTATTCAGTCTCCATGTGTTTGTAAGTCTTCCTTGGTGTTTGGACTTCTTGGTCTCTAGCTTCACTCCATGATGGTCTGAGAAGATGCATAGCATGATCTCAACTTTTTAAATTTGCTGAGGCTTGTTTTGTGTCCTATAACGTGATCAATTCGGGAGACAGTTCCATGTACTGATGAAAAAAAAGTGTATTCTTTGTATGAATGGTTCGATAGATGTCAACTAAGTCCATTTGCTCTAGAGTTTGGGCCAGTTCTGTTGTGTCTTTGCTGAGTTTCTGGCGTTTTGTCTGTTTATTGATGTTAATGGGGTATTAAGGTCTCCCACTATGATCGTATTAGAGTCTATTTCTCCCTTTACACCTGTTAATATTTGTTTCACATAGCTAGATGCTTTGGCATTTGGTGTGTATACATTTATTATACTGATCTCTTCTTGCTGCATGCATCCTTTGATCAACATATGGTATCCTTCTTCATCTCTTTTGATGCTCTTTACATAAAAGTTTATGTCATCTGATATAAGAATGGCTACACCTGCTCGTCTTTCCTTACCATTTGCTTGGAATATCTTTTTCCATCCTTTCATTTTCAATTTTCTCTGATCTTTGTTGGTGAGATGTGTCTGATGTAAGCAGCAGATAGCTGGGTTTTGTTTTTTTGATCCAGTGCTCTAATCTATGGTGCTTGACTGATGAATTTAAGCCATTTACATTCAGCATTATTATGGATGAGGGGCAGTTTGGTCCTATCATTTTAGCAATATGTTGTTCTATGATTGAGTCTTCTGTTAGCTTTATAGTGAGATGCTCTCCACATTTGACTTTGATGTGGTGGTTGCTATTTATTTTCTCTCGTGGGAATAGCTTTGAGTATCATTTGTAGGGCAGGTTTAGAAGAGACAAAGTCTTAAAGTTTTTCTTTATTGTAGAAGAATTTTATTTTATTTTCAAAGACAAAGGAGAGCTTTGCAGGGTAAGTTATTCTGGGCTGAAAATTTTTCTCTTTTAGAATCTGGAATATGTCACTCCATTCTCTTCTGGCCTGTAGTGTTTCCTCTGAAAGGTCAGCTCTGAGTTTGATTGGGATTCCTTTATATTTTACTTGATTTTTTTTCATGTGCACATTTAAGGATTTTTTTTCTTTTTGTTCCACTGAGGAGAGCTTGATTATCATGTGTCATGGTGAAGTTCATTACTGATCAACTCTGTTGGGAGTTCTGTAGCCCTCTTGTATATTGTTTTCCAATTCTTTGCCCAGATTAGGGAAGTGTTCCTCTATTATTTCATTGAATACACCTTTAATCCCAACTTCTCCTTCTGCACCTTCTGGAACTCCAATAACTCATATATTGGACCTTTTAATCATATCTTTTAATTCTTGGATACTTTTTTTTAGCTTGACCCAGCTCTGCTTGCAGCTTTTAGTTTGTTTCTTCATTGTGACAGGAAATATATTCTAATTCTGCAATTCTTTCTTCTGCCTCATTCATTCTATTGTTGAGACTCTCCACCCTATTTTATATTTGCTCTACTGTTTTCTTAATTTCTGATATATTAGCCTTGATTTGATTTATTGTTGCTATTTCTTCTCTGAACTCTTGTCTGTACTACAAATTGTTGATCCGCAGTTTTATAACAAGTTTTCTGAGTTCTTTGTCCCCCATTTTCTCAATGTCTTCCTCAGTTAACTCTGAGAGAGGGCAAAGCTTTTGCTGCTTTGCTGGAGCAGCTTCAGTAACATTCATAGTGCCTTTGTCTTTTCTTTTACCTTTTGTATTTGCCATTTTGGCTGACAAAATCCTCTCCAAGGTCTATTACTTACAGGTCTACAAGTTGATTTTTTTATGTTCAATCAGTGCTCTGGATTTGGAAAACACAATTGTCCTGAATAATTGCTTTGTTGGCAGCACTGATTTTGTAGGCAGCACTGATCTTGTTGGCCAATAAGTCTGAATACCTCTGGAGTTATTTTGCATGGAGTTGGTGGCATGCCTTGTAGGGACTCTTTTTTCTGTGGAGCCTGTGCTGTGGTCTAAGATGGTGGTGATTTTGTTCCTATCTTAGTTCTTGGGCAACTTAGCTGTCCTCCCTTCAGTATAACAGTGCCCGGTCCCATGACACTGATATCTGAGAGCTACTGAATTAGCGCATGCACAGTTTACAACTCCTCCTCTTTCAGTTTGTCAGTGTTCAGAGCACTTGCCCCAGTGTCCAACATGGAGGTTGTAGGGACACCAACAAAGATCAGAGCCATCAGCTCCAGGGACCACACAGACCCTGCAGGCTGCAGGGTTGGTGCTGTGGGTTCAGCTCATTGCAATTAGTAACAAGCCCACTCTGGACCTTTGCTTGGGGTCCACACTTGCTGCTCTGCTACCTGAGACAGTGCCAGATGGGACACTGCTGGAGAGTTGCGGTTGCTGGCTTTCAATTCCAGTGACCACACTGATCCTGCAGGGAGCAAAGCCAGTGCTACCTTCCCCACTTGGATCAGTTTCATGTGATCAGGCAGAAAGGAGCTTCCTCTGTGATGCTCTGTCAACTCCGCATTCTGCCTCTCCACACAAGATGACACACTGAATTTCCTACTCTTTCTCTGACTCGTCCCAGTCACCCAGCGCAATTGGCAGGTCCCAGACTGCACTCGCCTCCCAAGCTCTCCAAATGGACCCAGGCTCCCACCTGGCGTTCACAAGAGCTATGTGGAGGCCACTGCTGGATATCTGGCTGGAGCTGGAAACAGATCACCAGAGCCTGCATCACTGGAGCCTGGATCACCAGGATCTGAGTTGCTGCTTGCAGACCACTGGTAGGTTTTTCAGTCCACTGCAACATTGTTGTCCCATGGCTGCAGCTTCCCTGTGTCCAGGGGGTCTCCAGGTACCCCTTGCTTACTGCCTGAATGCTATTTTTTCTCTGTAAACTGCTAATTGTACTTCAACCTGTCTAAAGATTCTCCATCTTATCAAATGTGTCTGTACCCTATGCTGCCATCTTGCCGATCTCTGGTTTCTGATATATTTTCAACGATTTACAATCATCACAATACATTTTATGACATGTTTATCATAAACAAAAGCTGTGTGCTCTTCAGCCATTACCTCACATTTCTGCTGCTCTGTTTAACCTAAGTACCTCTATTCTGATTTCTATTTCTATAGGATTGCCTATTCTGGATAATCCATATGAATTAAATAAGAGAATACATGCTTTCTTGTCTAGTTTCCTTCATCTGGCATTGTCATGGCTCATCCTTCCTGCAGTATGTATCAATATTTTATTTATTTCATTATTTAATATTTCATTGTATGAACTCACCACATTTTGTTGATACATTCATTAGTTGCTGTGTATTTGTGTTAATTTTGCTATTTTGCAGTTATTAAAAATGTTGCTTATAACTTCTGTGTTTTGAGTGGACATATTGGCTTCATTTATCTTGTGTACATACCAAAGGAGTAATTACTGGATCAAATGGTTTTTCTATGCTTCCAGAACGGAAGCACTTCTCGATAGCTTTGAAAGTAACTGCACCAATTTATATTCTTGCAAGCTCTGTATGAGATGCTTGTTTCTCCACATTATTGTCGTCATTTGTTATCACCTGAGGTTTTATTACAAATATTTAAAGATGCAAAATTATATATAATTGCAATTTTCCACTTACATTTCCCTGATTACTAATGATATTGCACATCATTCATGTGCTCACTGGTTAGACATACTCTTTGACTATTAAAAAATATATGATTGTATGTCTTTTTACAAGTGAATTGTAAAAATATTTTATATACTGTAGATACAATTTCCTTATCAGATAAATCACATTTTTTCCATTCTGTGCACTGTTCTACATTCTGATCGCAGTCCACAGTTTCAGCTTCATTTCTTGTGCCTTACCATCATGAATTCTAGTAGTACAGCCATGACTAACTTCCTAGCCATTATCTGAAATCCCTAGCTGAAATACCCTTCTTTCCTGGTAAACTATTAACTCCATGGACAAAAAAGCATTCCCCAAAAGACCTAAAAAAAACATGAAAATATAACTAGATCTCAGGCATGCATTATCTGTAATATATCATTCTGCCTGCACACTGTTGACACAAGTAGAATTTAGCCCTGTAATTAATTATTGCATAATTCAATTACTAGTCATTCTAAGAGTAATACTCATTAGAAGTTCAAAAAAGGTAAAATAAATTTCATCTATCAAAGTCAGAAAAAAATGTCTTTCTGGAAAATGTACAACATGAGTAAGAATCCTATATAAAAAGAAGGTTGTATCATTTTAAATATATTTAGATAATTACATATTCCAATGGTAGCTAATACTCATTCTTCTAACAGTCTCATTCAAGCTTTAAATCACTTCCTAAGGTACAGCCTTAAGAACGATAATTGAAAATCAGGAATAGTCTCTTTCTGTATGTGAAGAATCTTATTAAATTTCTTGTAGGCAATGATTTTACCTGAGGCTAGGCTCAGCCCACATCTCCAATTTTCACTCACTTTCTTAAAGCGTTCTATAGGCTATTCTCCAGTCTGATTTAGTTCATTTAACTTAGAAAGGTTGGAATTTACCACATTTGTTTGAAAACTCAAAATGACAACTTAATTAATTTTGTCACTTTTAATAGACCTTTAACTATACTATATACCTTACTTGTGGCAATGCATATCATGACAGTTCTTCATGCATATTATCAGATCTATCAAATTTTCAAGTATCTTCTTAAAATAACTTCTATTCATTAAAATGTATCCAAGATTTTAATTCGGTCTTCATGTACATAAGATCTCTTAGGATCGTGATATATAATCATTATGACTGAAGAAATATGCTAATTTAGAGCACCCAGGTGCTCCTGCACATGCAATGCTGCTTCAGTTCCAAATTCCCTTTACTATACTCATTAGCCTCTATAATTTGAAATAGATTTTTAGAGTAAAAACAAACAAGCAAAATAGCTGAAAAGAAGAGACACTTGAGACTTAAAAAAAGAGGTTTACTTTCTCTTTAGTTGAGGCCATCACACAGTGTGTGCAGCTTCAGGTAATACTCACTAATGACATTAATCTGTGAACTTTGGCTTTGACTACCTGTGCTTTTGGTGACATTTCTAAGATATCTTTCCAAGGGCAATAATCTTGTAGAGTGCTTTTCCCTCATCATTGGACAGATTCTGGATTCAGATTTAGCTCCTGAAACATTCAGAGCTGATTTTTGTATAGCCAACAGGTGGGGGTCTTCCTCTTACTGCTATCCAACTGTCTCAAGAGCACTTGTGGAAGAGACCAAAACTTCACCCTGGGTTATGTTCAGTTCTGTTGTCAGGAACTAATTGGTGTATACATGTGAACTCACTTCTGGATATTCTGTATCATTGGTCTTCTGTGTTTCTGTACCAGTACAAGACTATTTTGATTATCACTGTTTTGTAGTATATCCTGAGATCTGGAATTGTGATTCCTCCAGCTTTATTTTTATTGTTGAGTGTAGCATTGGCTATTCATGGTCTCATGTGTTTCTAGATGAAATTGAATCATATGAGAACAATGATGTTGGAATTTTGATTCAGATCACATTGTATTCATAGGTTACTTTTAGTACTATGGACATTTTAATTATGTTATTCTACAGATTCATGAGTATGGTACAGTATCCCATCTTTTAATCTTTGTTTATTCCTTTTCAATTATTTTGTAATCTTCACCATAGAGATCTTCTAAGAAGCATCTGTACAACAAATAAAATGATCAAGAAAGAGAAGGGGAGAGAATCTTTACACATTACACAGCAACTACAGGACGAATATCTAAGATTAACAAAGAGCTCCAGAAACTCAACAATAGCAAAACAAACAACCCATGCAGAAACAGGCAAAGGACTTGAGCAGGCATTTTAAAAGAATAAATTATTTTTTTAAAAAAATTACATTTGATTGTATAACACAGTTTCATAGGCTCTGGGATTCCCCAAACCCTTCCCAGTGCCCTCTCCCATGGTGGATTTCCTCCACCTAGTTTGCAGTATTACAGTTCAAATTCAATCCTCATTCTTTCATTGCAAGTATATACTTTGCATAATGTCCAGCATCTTATTGTTCAGATAAGTTCAACAGTTTTTTGGGGAGACCATCTCTGGCCTGAAGGCAGAGCTGGCAGAATATCATCCCGACCAATTAAAAGCCACGACATATCATCAACTACTGTTCACAACCTTATGGAGTTAAATGACATGGTATTGAGTGACCAATATGTTAGAAAATGCAAGTTCTTAACCACATCCTGTGATTACACACAGAACGGGCTGCTATACACCTTAAAGTGGCTGTAGGGTGCAATTCAGTACTGCCCATACTGATGATTGGTTTGATTTGGCCAGGAGCAGAGACAGAGCAGCAGATCCCAAATAGGTGGTGCAGGAATAGGGTGGAATTCATAGCCAAGACTTCCACTAGTTCTGAACCGGGTGACATTTTCTGGAGGAAGGCAAAAGCTATGGGAAAAGACTTCACATGCACTAAGCTAGAAGCAAACTCATTGTTGACTCAATTGCAATGATGTGGCATCCTACAGGTTCCACCCAAAATAGGTCTAAGTAGCCCCCAGACCTAATGGCCAGCAGATCAAGAATTCCACTAGTGGCACATATGGTGCCATTTTGTACTGGATGGCGAAGGCTTTGAGACTTTAGGGACAACAGCATGGGATCTCAGGAGATGGAAAGTGGTGAGCCAGGAGCTGGGGCTACAGAGACGGTATTGAAAGTCTAACATGAGAGCCCAGATCTGAAACTCACTGGAGGGAGTGGCAAAAGTGACTGCAAATAAAGAATCGTGTACCAACCACAATAAGTAAAATAAAACTTTAGACCCATGAGTGACACAGCTTAGAAACCTGACCTAAGGAGAAGAATCTGATAACCAGAATTACAATGACCAAGAGGAAAAGAAGGTACAGAGGCACAATGAATATTACTGAAGACTCCACTCAAGAAAACAAAAGCCCTTGCCAACCTCAGAGTTAATTGGGGAATACATTGAGAAAATGGGGGATACAGAATTCAGAAACTCCATTATAAAGCTTCTTATCAACAATGAGAAATATATGCAGGAGTTCAAGGAATTTAAGGAGTATGCCACACAAGAAATAGCAGCCCTGAAACAAAATCAAGCTGAATTATTGAAAATGAAGGACACAATAGAGTAAATTAAAAACTCAGTGGAAAGTCTCAATAATAGAATGAAGAAGGCAAAAGAAAGAATCTCAGAATTGGAATATATTTTCTATCACCAGGGCGAAACAATCAAAAAGATGAAAGTAGAATTAGGTCAAGATAAAAAAGTATTCAAAAATTAAGAGACACTTTGAAAAGACCAGCTATAAGAATTATGGAAGTTCCAGAAAGCAAGAAAGATAAATGGTGTTTAAAAATATATTTAATGAAATAATAAGCAAAGGAAAACGCCCCTAATCTGGAGAACGAATTGGGAAAGAACATTTAGGAAGGACACAGAACTCCCAAAAAATTTGACTGAAAGTGATCTTCACTATGACACATGATAATCAAGTTCTCTTCAGTTGAAATAAGGAAAAGATCCTTACATCTGCCTGTGAAAAAAAATCAATAGACATATAAAGGAATGGCAATTAAATTCACAGCTGATCTCTCAGAAGAAACTTTGGTCCAGAATAACATAACCAGCAAAGCTTTCCTCTGTCTTTGAAAATGAAAAAAAAAATTCTTCCACAGTAAAGAAAAGTTAAAAGAATATGCCTCTTCCAAACCTGTCGTACAAATGATACATCTGGTCAATGAATAATAATTTTCATATAAAACTTTAGTGTGAATGGTTTATTAAAACAAATCTTAAGCAAGTTCTAGCATGGAATTGATTTAACCTAGAAATTGCCACTGTGCACTATCAACATATAGAAAAGCTTAAAAAAAACTAAAACCTCAACAACTTCTCTGATCCATAACAGAAGTAAAGTCACAGGACAAATTTCTAGAGCTAAAACAGACCATGATATACAGAGAATCTCAACTTTCCTGGGAAGAAATGCATAAATAGGAGCCTCTACGAGGCTCCTGGACAAGGGCAAGACTACCAAACCTAACCTATATTTGTCAAATAGCTGAGAGCTTAGTGTCAACAAATTTGAGAATTAAAAACTCTAGAACGTTGTTCTTTTCTTTCCTTTTCTTTTTCTTTCTTCTTCTTCTTCCTCTTCATCTTCTTCTTTTGTGTTTCTTCTTGTTTTTTTGAATGTCAGAATTACAGAGTAGGAGAGACAAAGAGAGAGATCGCTCCACTCCCCAAGTGGCCTCAGTGCCTGGGGCTGATGTAAAGCCTGGAGCCAGGGGTTTCTTCCACATGGGTGCAGGTTCCCAAGGCTTTGGATAATCCTTCATTGCCTTCCTAGCCACAAGCAGGGAGCTGGAAGGAATGTGGAGTGACTAGGATATGAATCTGTGCCCACATGCGATTCCAGTGTATGCTAACAGAGGACTTTAGCCACTAGGTTACCATGTCAGGCCCCAGGAAAACCTTTTATTTCTGGGAGCATGGCAGTAGAGTGGAAAGATCCACATCTTTGTATATTTTTCCTCTTGAAGCTCTACTAGGCTATCACAGCGAAGATCAGAGGAAAATCATGTATTGTGCTCCAAGTTTCATGGTTCCAGTAGGAGAAATAAATAATAATAATAATCAATATTTTGAAATAGCCAGAGTATGTTTCTCTAAATAAGAAAGGGAAAACTAATTTATCAGTGCGTAATCTGCTAAAGATTAACCAGACCTTAACTGACAAAAGGAAAGGAAAACACAACCATTCCAGCCTTCTCAAGCCCTGTTGTCTCACCTAGGGTGTATGTGGAGAAGGGAGGGATAGGAGTAGCATTTATGAGGTTCACCGACCACACAGTCATGCTCTAATTCCAAACCTTACAATCATCTTAACTAAATTTTCCCCCCAGTATATGTGCAGCACTTACAAAAAAACATATAGGTATGTACACAAAAGGTAAAAACAGAGGCCAGTGAGATAGAGCAAGCCTCAGAAACAGACTCATAAATGGCAAGCATGTTGGGATGATCAAGCCAGAAATTTAAAAAATTGTGATGGATTAGTTGACTGTTCTAATGGGTAAATCACACAGCAAGCAAGGGCAGAGAAATGGCAATTATAAAGAACTAAAAGGTAAGGTAGGTAAAAAATCATAGTAATAGACACAAACAATGCCTTTGACAGGCTTGTAAATAAACTGGACACAGTGAAAAGAAGAAAAGCTTGGATGCAACAAAGATATTCTTGAACACAACAAGATAGCTAAGTAGAGAAATGAATTTTGGTACATCCAGACAAGAGAATGTTACTCAGTGCTAGAACGAAATTAGCTATTAAGCTGTAGGACTTATTAAAAAAAAAAACAAATTTATTTTAGTAGGTAGAAAAAAAAAACCAACCATTCTGAAAAGGCTAAATGTTATGTTTCCATCTATAATGACATTCTTTTTTTTTTTTTTTTTAATCTTAAAGACAATTAGAAGGATCAGCAGTTGCCAAAGGGTAGAGAGAGACAGGGATAAATGAGTTGACCACTGAGAATTTTTAAGGCAGTGAAACCACTTTGTATTTCCCTGTATCTGTGGATACACATCATTATACATCTGTCCAAACTCACCAAATGCACAGCATCCTGAGTGACCCCTAAGGAAACTATGTACTTCGGCTGACAATGATGTAGCATTGCAGGTTTCTCACTGATGACAGATCTAACTCTTTGGTGGGGCATGTTGATAATGAGGAAGTTATGCCTGGGGTATATGGAAAATCTCTGTACCTCTCATTCGATTTTGTATAACATTCATGAAAAAGTAAAGTCTAATTTAAAAGTTTACAGAAGAACGTTGGCAATGTGAAAAACGCAAAATAGCTTTCCCCTGTATGTTCCAGCAGTCCAAGCAACAGTTGGTACTCCTCACAGTGGCAGGCTGCTCAGCAAGCAAGAAGACTGCTCTTATCTGTGGACCTTATAAGTTAACAAAAGTAAGTAAGCTAAAAAAACAAACAAACAAACAAACAAACAAAAAAACCTCCTCTTAACACATCCTTCACCCCAGCCCTACATGCAAACCACAGCGTGACTGGGTCAGAAGTACCAAATGCAAGAATCTCTAAAATCACATGCCTCAGCGCTAGAGCATTTCCTTCCCTTTGTAAATGGCTGACTTCAATTTTTAAACAGCCTTGTTGAAATATACCTGACCGGCCCGGCGGCGTAGCCTAACTGCTAGTCCTTGCCTTGAACACACCAGGATCCCATATGGGCGCCGGTTCTAATCCTGGCGACCCCATTTCCCTTCCAGCTCCCTGCTTGTGGCCTGGGAAAGCTGTCGAAGACAGCCCAAGGCTTTGGGACCCTGCACCCACGTGGGAGACCCTGAAGAAGTTCCTGGATCCTGGCTTCGGATCAGTATAGCATTGGCCATTGCAGTCACTTGGGGAGTGAATCATTGGATGGAAGATCTTCCTCTCTGTCTCTCCTCCTCTCTGTATATCTGACTTTCCAATAAATAAATACATCTTTAAAAAAAAGAAATATACCTGACATAATAAGCTGAACATAGTTAAAATTTGCAATTTGATAATTCCCCTCAGATAAGGAGCATCACTATCATCTCCAGAAGAGATTTTCTCGTAATACTTAGCTTGCTTGACTTTCTCATGCATATCACTCCTCAGGCAACCAGGGACATGTCTGAGATTTTTAATCCAAAGTTTTATTTTATGTAGTAGAGTCAATATGGTGCCTGTTAGGCTATTTTTGTAGAAGGGGATGTTCAAGGCTCAATCAATTAATGAGAGAAATCTGGTTTACAAGCCTTTAAGTATAAAATTCTCATCTCACTGCATTTACCCTGAATATCTGAGCTTCTACTTATGTATGTTGTCTTCAGTGATGTGTCCTCTTCTCTTTTGTCCATATCCTGCAAATATCTGAAATCCTCAGAGATCTTGTGTAGCTTTACTGGTCTCTATTGATGACTCTTCTGTTTTGTTTTATCTTTTCCCAATTATCCAGTCAGAATGCCATCCTTTAGAATAGCAACAAGGTGAATATGGAGTTTAGCACATAGACTGAAATCGGTTGTGGACCTTACCTAACCAACATGTCCTTTAACTGTCTAATTGGCCTGTGTTTCCTTAGTGACAGTCTGCTTTAATAAGAATCTCTCTTTTGTTAACGATTAGAATATACCTCACACAGAATGAAGTCTTCAAGTATTTCCATGATGTGAAATTTTCAAAAGTGTGTCATGTGCATTTTCAGGTGATAGAAATCATTTAATAGAGCTGAACAATTAATTTAGAAAGTTACTTTCTGAAAAATTTTGTTTTGTTTTGCATATAAAATTATAAGTTATTTTAATTTTATTGAAGATATTCAGTAATCCAGTCCCAGTGGAGATAGTCCAAATGGGATCATAGCTAGAACATCAAATACATCACAAACAGCAAATGATTCATACTACCAATACTAACGTTACTGACATGTTATGCTTTTTCCTTAAACTATTTCTAGAGAAAATCCCACAAAAGTCTGGGATTTCAAAAGTCCACTATTATTTACTAGGAAAGCAATTCTGAAATCCCAGTTTGATAATGAATGTTTAAAGTTTTTATTATGTTGGAAACACAATAAAATTTAGTAAAAATTTTAAAAAAAATCCTTCCATTTCTGGTAGAAGAGAATTATTATTTTACTCTTGAGTAAAGAAAACATTGTGAGACATTGGCTATAAAATAAAAATAGCCTTATGGTAAATAATACTTCCTTTCATTGTTATATAAAAATCATTGCTCTAAGAGTAACCTAGGAGGCATTGTGAGTGTTTTCTGTGAAAAGAAATAAAACAAAAGGAATTAATGCAGAGATAAACTGTTAACTAGACTGAGGAATGAGCACAAAATGTTATGACCAGACATCCAAGAATGTACTTGATTTTCGAGCAGAAATAGTTCAGGGCTGACAAGAAATGCAACCTGGGCCAGTGCAGTAGCCTAGTGGCTAAAGTCCTTACCTTACATGCACACATGGATATTGATTCTAATCCTGGCAGCCCCGCTTCCCATCCAGCTCCCTGCTTGTGGCCTGGAAAAGCAGTTGAGGATGGCCCAAAGTCTTGGGACTCTGCACCCATGTGGGAGACCTGGAAGAGGCTCCTGGTTCCTGGCTTCAGATCAGCTCAGCTCTGGTTGTTGCAGCCACTTGGGAGTGAATCATCAGACAGAAGATATTACTCTGTGTATATCTGACTTTACAATAAAAAGTCAATAAATCTTTTTTAAAAACATGTACTGTGTTTGAAAATGTTGATGACCGCATGTCTCAGGCTTCCTCTGGCTTTTGGAGACAGTTCTTAGTACACTGGAAGATTAACATCTCCTGCCTCAAATTAGGAACTGATTATTATTTTTCATAATTTTTTATTGAGGAGAGTTATCAAGAGTTTCATAGTAGCCCCACCAAATTTCTTCTTGTTCATGCATTTCATAAGCTACTCATTATGGTACTTTATTGACCTTCAATTTTTATATTCCTTTGGTTCATAACTAACAAAGGAGCAGAAATTTTAACAATAAAAATTAAGGCAGTAATGTGCATTGAGGAAACGAGATACTGAGGTTCAAATCACGTAATCTGCTCTGGACTTTGCTCCCCATGCCTATTTTCACAGTTGAATGAATTAGATTACTAGGCAACTTCCGGTTTGGGTGAGTACTAACTAGCTTTTTGTTCATCAATAACAAATATCTAAAAGAGTTGCTTGAGATGAGAATAGTTCCTATGGTCTCTTAATTTTCTAGGTTTACAGTCCAAGATGGGGTGGTTCTCTTCTGTCCAAGATCTACAAAGAGCTTGAGAATCTCAACAACAGCAAATCAAACAACCCTGTAAAAGAATGGATAAGCACATAAGCAGATTTTAAAAATAAATAAATAAAATGGTTAAAAGAAACATTTAAAACACACTGGATGCCGAGCTATTATGCAAATGCAAATAAAAACCACATCACGGTCCTACCTAACCTACATATGGAAATCAATGAGCAGCTGTGGACAAGGAAGTGGGAAAAGGGTATCCTACTGCACTGTTGGTGAGAGTATAAACTCATGTAGTCACTGCAGAGATCGGTATAAAGATGCTCAGGTTACTGAGAACTGATCTACCATGTGACCCAGCTATCCTACTCTTGGTAACATATCCAATTGGAATGATATCTGCAAATGAGAACGTGATATGCATCCCTATATAGCAGCATAATTCACAATAGTAAGATAAGGAAACAACCCATCCATTCATGAAAAGAAACTGTGCTATTCCAATTTTATGGAATATTATTCATCCATAAAAAAAGAATGAAATACCATTGTTTGCAACAAAGTGGTTCCAACTGGATATTATTCTGCTTAATAAAATTAGCCATTCCCAAAAGGACAAACTTCACATATTCTTTATTATGCTATACAACCTTTGTACAACTAAAAATAAATAGACACAGGTAATCAAGTGTTACATATCTTCTCAGAAATGAACTGTATGACCGAGATCAGCATACCACAGAGCACAGATATGTTATAGGATGTGTCTCTACTCCCGAATAAAAGTAAGGCTTTCAATGAAACATGCAACTATACCTGTATGCTATGAGATCAGACTTTCTACCTCTGCCTAAACCTGCCATAGCATGATATACAGCAAAAAGTAAAACCTGTAACATTCTACATGCATACTACTATAATGATTTGGAGGAAATGAAAGGGGAAGGAGAGGAAGAACACCTATTCCTACAAAATTGTATCATGGAAAATAAAATATATGTATTTCATTCATGAAAAATTCCTTTGAGGGTCAAATTTTCAAATATGCATGCAGCTTATGCAGAATTTGTGGCTCAATGTTAGATTTTCTCCAGTACTTTCTACTAAGAAGTTACTTTGAACAAACTGCCTGACACTTCCAGACTTCAATTTCTTTAGTGGTAAAAATGGGAATAATGCCTGTTGCTGCTGTCTTGCAAATATTAAATCAGATAATCTGTGAATTGTAACTACAATTTCACTTTCTCTTGAACTTTATGCTTCATGCTAACTTCAATATGCTATCGACTTGCTCTGGAAGGAAATTCTAGAATAAATTATAATTCTAGGAAAGCTACATTTCTATAACCAAAAGCAGTTATTTCCCTGGCATCTCTAACTTCAGATGAGCAGTAGCCTCGTGGCCATCCAACACGACACTACCATGCTGGGTAGATTAGTGTTAGCCATCCTTAGGGTGCAGTGGGCAGCGAGACACTTGAGATCTGTCTCCTGTTCTACTGACTTACAGCATTCGCAGATACTCATCTAGGAAATACTCATCAGGCTTGAAACAGATTGCAAAAAGGATCAAGATGGACTCCCTCTGCATGACAGTAATAAGGATCAAGGGAGTAGAAAGGCACCCTGTCGGTGGGAATAAATGTTAGGAGAAAACTGAAATATTTTAGCTTTTTGGTTCAGGGTTTTGGTCAGCACATAGTGTCTTGAACCTGACTGCTTATTGTCCTTGTTAACTGTGTGAATAAAAGATATACCTTCTAAGGTAAGAAGATTCCAAGTATTATGAAGCAGCACTTGTTGGAGCAAAGCCCATAGATGTATTCTTCAGCAAATCAATAGGAGTACTTACATCACAGAAAATAATCTACATAGTAGCCCACATAACAACTCCTTGAACTCCACAACTCCTTGAAATAATGATTTGAACTCAATTATTAGTAATAGGATTGAAGAGCATTTGATCCTATAAAGTAGAATTGACTTATTTTATATATATATTATATATATATATATATATATATATATATATATATATATGAAAGGCAGAGTTACAGAGAAAGGATGTGAGACAGAGAAAGACCTTCAGTCCACTGATTCATTCCTCAAATGGCTACAATGGCCGGGCATGGACCAGGAAGAAGCCAGGAACCCAGAACTTGTTCCAGATCTTCTATATGAGTACAAGGGCAAAAACATCTCAGGTGCATTAGCAGAGCAACAAACTGGAAGAGAAGCAGCTCAAATTGGTACTGACATCTCACATTGTTGCAGCTGGAGGCTTGACTAGCTGTGCTACAATGCCAGCTCCATTAAATAAGATTTGAAATGTTGCTTTTATCTTTGCTTCTGCTTGCAAGAATATACAAAAAGGAGTCAGTGACTAGGTTGATACAATCAAGACACTGAGGAAGTACACCAGCTACCCTTTGCAGGATTCAGGCATTGTAGACATACATATACTCTCAACATAAGTGAGAAACGTAGGTGCAACAATTGTTAGTATATCCCTGCTTTTAGACTAGATCGGGCGCGTTCAGGATGGTATGGCTGTAGACATATTCCTGTTTTTAAAGCTTTTAACTTTCACTACCTTTCAGAGGCCGGTGACATAATTACATATAAGAAAGGTGTACATTGTAGAAGTTAAAGCCACCACCTGTGTGCCCAGCATCTCATTCAGATGCCAGTATGCATCCAGCCTTCTCACTTCTGATCTGGTTCCCTGCTATACACACACACACACACACACACACACACACACATCTGTCTCCATCTCCCTTGTAAGTCCTTTCCTCTGTAACTGTAATTTTCAAAATAAATACATATTTGTAAAAAACAACAGTGTAGCATTTAACTGCAAAGCATTTGCCAATATCAGTTATTCTATCGCCTACCTCTGCTCTAAGGACAAAGAAATCAGTGATATTTCCATATTTTTCACTGGTCTACACACGATGCTTCTAGCTTCCAATCATTTGTCTCCATCCGGATAGAACCAGTCTCTAAATTTTACATATTCACTAATTTTTCTGTCTGCCTTTGTTTAAGCATTTTGCAGTCTAGAGATTCTAAAGTTATTTATGGTTGTGCTTAGCTTACAGATAAGACTCCCAGTGCCTAAAAGACAGACTTCATCCTGCTCATCTTCATGTCTGCCCTTAGTATTTTATCAGCAATTTTTTTAAAAACCATTATTAGTCGCCCTTAGTTATATTTTAATTATTGTACTATGTATTTTTCAATCTTTAAGAATAATATAATCAGATTTCCCCCGGAATCCATTGTAAACACACGTGGTTATCTACTTACTAGCAGCCTGATTTATTTGTGTCTTTTCTTAGACACACAGGGTATTCCCTTCTGCAGTTCTAAGGGTGATGTTTTCTCTCTGTGCTGTCTGCCTTAAGTGGCAAGCACTGCTTTTCCCTGGCGAGAAGAAGTCAATAGGCTGTATTTTACTGTGACAGCTGGGCCATTTGACTTGAACTTTATTACACTTGATGGTTACCTTTAGGGAATGTCTTTTTCAATTGTTTATTTTTCAAGTCTTTTGTCAGTTCAAACTACAGAAAACAAAAGGGGAACCCTGAATGTACTAATGCACACCCAGGGTTCAAATATTACCTTACCAAACGTGACCCCAAGAAGATATTTGGGTCCAGATATTAACTGAGTGCCAATTAGGTACTAAGTACTATGTGTCCCAATGCAGGAAAGTGTCAAAAATGAATAAAATAACAACAATTTGCACATGGATATTACATTTAGGATATAATAAACACATATATGAAAATCTGAAACTGATCCCAGCGTGATGGCCCAGTGGCTAAATGCTCATCTTGCAAGCACTAAGATCCCATATGGGTACCAGTTTGTGTCCCAGCAGCTCCACTTCCCATCCAGTTTATTGCTTGTGGCCTGGAAAAGCAAGCAGAGGATAGCCTAAAGCCTTGGAATCTTTCATTTACATGGGACCCAGAAGATTCTCTTGGCTCCTGGCTGTAGGCCAGCTCAACTCCAACCATAGCAGCCATCTGGAGAGTGAGGCAGTGTATGAAAGATTTTTCTCTTCTGTCTCTCCTTCTATCCATAAATCTTAGCTGCCTTTCCAATAAAAATAAATAAATATTAAAAAGAAATTTGAAATTTCCTGAATTACTTAAAAAAAAGTTTAGGTATTTTAAAAAGTTTGTGGAAAATGGAACAAAACCATAACTTTTTGGTTCAAGCTTATGAAGCAAGAATTGGAAGCACAGATGAAAGAATGTTGCAACATAATTATTGAACAGCAAGGGAAGAAAAAAACATGAGTTATCAGACCTCAATGAATGTAGCAGAAAAAAAATGAAATCATCACACTTCTAAAGATTAAAGAGTTGGCATATAAAGGAAAGCAGACACTTCTACAAGCATTTTAAGGAGTAAAAATGACATTTTAAAAACTGGATGAAAAACATTAATGAGTAAAATGAAAGAACATAAAATAAAGTACGTAATTGGAAACCTTGAGGACACAGAAAAACACAGAACCCATGTTTCAAGAGCATGCTTTGTTGGTACAAAAGAGTCTTAAACCTTGTGGATGAGGATGTTGAAATATTTCATTAACTCCAAAGGCACTAATCTGGGCAGGAATCCAAGAGTGCGGGGCAGTCGCACAGCTGCTTGGATGGACATCCAGGAGGACATGGTCTTTGCTGTCTCTGTGCCCTGGAAGCCTCGCGTGGACTCGGAAGTGTATTACTGCCATATTATGCTCTCCTGTTCTACCACTGCCAAAATGGGCTTACTCTTAAAACCCAAGACACAACTCCAGAAATTCAGAAGGGTGTGGTTTTACAGGGGTGTATTGCTCATTTCAGAAACAGAATAAACAGGAGAACCAGGTATTGGAAGCAGATGTCCAAAAGAGGACCAAACACAAATGAACTGACCACCAAAACTGTACATCAATGGAAGTCTATGGAGATACTTGAGGCTCAATATAAATCCCCAAAGGCTCAAAAGGCCAATCTGAAAAATACATGCTTAAAAGAGGGCCACAGTGAGATGCTGGTCTTTGAAACACACAACAAAAATCATACTACATTAAGACTCTTCAGTAAATTCGTCAATCTGCCCAGGGTTTACAGAGAAATAAAAGGGAAAGTCAAGGGAAATCCAATACCCACTTTTCCGATCCTCACATTTCCATTTCCAAAGCTATTTCTCTTAGAGAAATTCTTGGAGGAATATTCTTGAAGATATCTGGAAGGTCTTGTAGTTGAGTAAAAGGGAAGGGCATAGAAGATGAAAGATAGGGAAATAATACAGATCATACTCAGTAACAACATGTGGAAAACTGCCACAGCAGGGACACACCCAGAAATGCTAACCTGTCAGGATTTCAGGAGAAAACACAGATTTGTGAGTTAAGAAACAGTCACTGGGGTGGTAGCAGTGGCATAGCAATCTAATTTAATTCTCTGCTTGTGGTATTGGTACCCACAAAATGGGTGCTGCTTTGGGTTCTGACTAGACTTCTAATCTTTCTCCCTGCTAATGGATTGTGAAAACAGAGAAGGATGGTCCAAGGCCATGGACTCTTGGATCTCTGTAGGAAACCTAAAAGAAGCTCTATGTGAACTGGGTTAAGGGGAGAGCCAGGCTGGGCTAAGGCACCATATCCACTGGTGGATGCAGGAGCCCAAGTAAATGCAGGCTGGTTGGGCTTTGCTGCAGCATTGACTAGTAGGTGCTGGGACTGGAGGCAAATCTTTTCAAGACAGACTGTAGAACCACCTGGAGAGTGTAAGATTCAGGGCTAGGCAGAGCTCAATGGGAAAATCATGGGTACCCTTTTGACGGGCTGCAGATCCTGGGAACCAGGGCTATAAGAGGGCCTGGCTGGACAGGTGGTGACACCTACCAGCATGAGTTTGGACTGGACAGTGGGGTTAGTCGCATTGATGTGCACAAGATCTCAGTGGAATGTGGAACAGACAGGACCAGTCTGTGGCACACACTGGCATGTGCAGGAAGCTGGGCTGGGTGTTGGCCTGGTATAGATTGTTGGGAGTCATTCCAACTAGTTGGTGTGTGTAAGAGCTGAGTGTGTGGTGGGCAGGGTTAGACTGGGCCACAGCATTAATTTGTTTGCATGGGCCTGGGGGCAGAACTGACCAGGTGACTGCACCAATTAGTAGGCTGATATGGGTGATAGGCTGAGCAAGCACTGGCTGGCACACACAGGAGTCAGGTTGGGATCACTGCTGGAGAGGGTTCCTTAAGGATGCCCTGATCCTAATTGGATGAGTGAACTCAAAACTCCAACCACACCGAGAATGTCAGGGTCTGTGGTCCGACAATAGAGTGTATGTATCAGAGCTGGATCTCCATGGATGTTGAAGCTTGTGCAGTGGACAGCATGCCCAGATGCTCATGAGGGACATGACAGCTCATTGATGTCTTCAGAGAACGTCTAGCACTAGAGGAAAGAACAAATTGGGCAGCTGTCCCAGACAAGCTTTGACAGTGAGTATATGGGCAAATTGAGACTCCAAGGCGGATTACATCAGCCAACGAACATTGGAAGGATTTCCTCAACCTTGGAGCAATGAAATTGACAGCATTTCAGAACTATCAGAACCACTTAAGCAGTATCCTCAAAATGTGCTCCACATCAGGAACCCTGGGATGACATTGGGTAGCCATCCCTCATTCCCAGGTACTGATGCAGTTAGGTTGCTGGGAGTGGTGGTCTCCCCACTTTCCCCAGATACAGCAAGAACAAAGGAGATTGTAAGCAGTTGTCTCATCACTTTCCCCCACCCATCTACCCTTCCCATGCTATTCAGTGGTCCACATGGGCATGCATCCCTCTCAACTATGTAAACATCAAAAATAAAATGAGTTCATCATTATAGAAAAAGAAGCCTGCATCCTATCCAGGAGTGCCTGGGTTCAGTAACTAAATGTGACTTCTGTTTCCAGCTTTCTGCAGGTGTACAGGTTCAGACAGCAGTGATGGCCCCACTGACTGGAATATGAACTTTCATGTGGGAAACTTGGAGTGAGCTGAAGGCTCTAGGATGGGCCCATTCCTGGGGGTGTGCAGCCTTTGAGTAATGGGCCAGTGCATGGCAGTGCTATCTCTTTCTCTCTCTCTCTCTCAAAAACTAAATAAAATTAAGAGGAGGAGGGAACTAACTAATTAGTTCATCTTTTGTTCTTAACTACTGGTCTACATAATTAAATTTTTTGCTTGTTAAATAGTACATTATTTTAAAATAATGAATTAGCCGTTGCCTTTAATAATGATTGAGGCAAATGATGCTATTTGGTTGTTGAAAAAGGTATAACTCAGATACACATTGCCAAAGTAAAAGATGAGGAATTATTTTTGTAAGAAAGTTACCAGAGAAAACTGAAATTGAATTGTGAAAAGAGGAAACAAACAACAATAGAAAAATTTACCTTGAGAACAAATAAGGTGTGGTTTGGGACACTCACATCCATATTGGATTCCTGGCTTCCAGTCTTAGTTCCACTTCAAATATCAGCTTTCTGCTGCTACCTCGGGGAGGTATTGGGTGCTCAGGCACTTAGTTCCCTGATACCCATACATGAGACCCAGGGTTAGTGAGTTCTTGGTTCCTAGCATCATCCCAGCCTTGGCTGTTGCAGACATTTGGGGAGTGAACTAATGAGCAGAAAAACTCCCCTGTTCCTATCTCTACCTTTGTAATACAATATAAATAAATATTTTTAAAAATATTTTATTCAGTGTCAACAATTTTATGAAGGCGTGGACAAAGAAGAAATAGAGGGAGGTGAAAAGCATTGAGCATTTTGGAAAAGAAAAACATCATAGTAAAAACCTGGCATGGTGTCCAAATTTTCCACAGAAATACTGCATTTCAGAAAATAGTGGAGTTGAACACTAAGTCATTAATAAGAAGTAGACTCCTGTTCTAGCTGTCTTAGCCTATGTTCCGCAGAGAGCAGAGTCCGAGAAAAAAGTTTAATCAAGTGCAAGTTAAGCTTCCCATAGCTATTGTATATTTAAACGAAATCCCCAATGTTGATGGTTTAAAACAATTGATATTTGTTCTCTCATTATTATGGAGACTGGAGTCTAAAATAAATACTGCTGGTGCTGGTGATGGGAAGGGTGGTTTATTCATAGTGGTTATGCTACTGTTAGGACTCAAGCATCCTCCATCACAGCACCTGGACTTGACACTAGCCTCTGGCTCATGAATCCAACTTCCTGCTGGACAGACCCTGGGAGGCCATTAGTGGCGGCACAGGTAACTGAATCCTACAGCAATGTGGGAGACCTGGACTGAATTCCTGGTTCCCAACGTTACTCTTACTCAGTCCCAGATTTCATGAGCTTTTGGAGAATTAACAGTGCCTGGAGGTCCTCTTTCCTCTCTACCTATCTGTCTTGCTCTGTTTCTCAAATTAATAAAAATAATTTTTGCTGAGCTGAATCAAGGTACTGCAGGTCAAGCATCCTTTGGAGGTTGTCACAAAGAATTTGTCCCTTGTTTCAGCTTGTGCTGGCTGCCAGCACATTTCATTTCATTCTACTTCTCCGATACAGTCCCTTCTCTTCGATGTGTAACTTCTTCCTGCATGCCTCATATAGGAATGTGAGATTACATTTAGGGCCTGATCAGATACTTCAGTACAATGAATCCATATCCATCTCCTCAACCGAATCACATCTACAAAGATCTTTTGTTTGTACTAGGCAGAATTTACAGGCCTCAGGTAAATGAAGTTAATCACATGAAATGAAGACACGGAAAAGATAAGGAATTGCTCTTCAACATTAGGATAGAATACAAAAATTTCATCCAGAAAAAAATATGAGCAAAATTTATCAAGACTATTTACAGCAGCTAATTTAAACATATTTACAGAATACAGAGAAAAATATCAATCTTTCTCCTCTCTTTGATGCCAATAAAAACAAATACATTTAGAAGATAGCTAGCTAGATAGATAGATAGATAAATAATGAAGTGTATGGAGTAGACAGTTGCCATGAAAATTCTGAAAAAAAGAAAATTCTGCAGAAACTTTTTAAAGATTTATTTTATTTTTCTGGAAAGGCGGATATACATAGAGGAGAGACAGAGAGGAAGATCTTCCGTCCAATGATTCACTCCCCAAGTGAGCGCAAAGGCCGATACTATGCCAACCCGAAGCCAGGAGCCTCTTCCAGGTCTCCCACGCGGGTGCAGGGTCCCAAAGCTTTGGGCCGTCCTTGACTGCTTTCCTGGGCCACAGGCAGGGAGCTGGAAGGGAAGTGGAGCCACTGAGATTAGAACCGGCACCCAAATGGGATCCCGGGCGTGCAAGGCGAGGACCTTAACCGCTGTGCCATCTCGCCAAGCCCGTGCAGAAACTTTTAAAAAATATTTATTTGTTTGTTTGAAAAGCAGGGTTACAGACAGAAATGGAGACAGATATCTTCCAGTCACTGCTTCACTCCCCAAATGGCTGCAAAAACCAGAGCTGGGCTAGGCCAGAGACTGGCACTCTATTCTGGTTGCCTACATGAGTAAGAGGTGCTGAAGCACTTGGGCCACGCTTTGCTTTCTCTTTCACACTAAGCAGAAAGCTGGATGAAAGTGGAAGAGCCAGCACCTGGATGGGTGTTCATATGAAATGGCAGTGTCTTATGTGGTGACTTGATCTGCTGCTGGCCTCCATCAAAACTCGTTAAAAGCAGATAATTTCAATTGCATTTTTGCATTTACTTTTCTAGAGTGCAGAAAAATAAGGAAAGCTTCCAAATTCCTTTTTATGAAGGAGGCACACTGCTCATTCACAAGGCAACAGGATTATACAAAAAGAAAACTACCAACCACATTCCCATTATTAAAGTATATTAATAATTCAATATTAGAATCTATGAAAATAAAAAGGCTTTCTTATATTTAACCAACAATCAAAGGATATAATAGAAGGTAAAAATCCCTTATTTTGAGTAGCAACACAAAAGATAAAACGCCTGAAAGGAAATGTATAAAATCACAATGAAAAGATTTCAAAATGCTACAGAGGAACACAAAAGAAGATAGCAACAAAAGAAACACTCCATGTCCTCAGAGGAGATGACTCAACATCATAAAGATGTCAGTTCTCCCTAAATAAACACACAATGTTAATAGAAGTCTAATAAAGATGTCAACATCATTTTGTCAGAAAAATCAAGCTGAGTCAAAAGTTCGTGCAGACAAATAAACAAGTAAAAATAGCCAAAAAGAATCAGTCTTCAAATATTATAGACATTCAGCACTGAAAATAGTGCAAGAGTGGCTTGTGGGTGGACAGAAGAAGGAACAGCATGTGAAGTCCATGGAGGGATGCATATCTGTATGTATATTTGTGTATGTACATATACACACACTATATGATATGCATACATACACGTATATATGTATGTCACATTTTATATAGATGGCAGAAAGGTAGATTAGTCAGTTAATGGTACTGAGACAACTGGGTAGTTTCCAGGGGGAAAGGGGGGAGAAAATCTGACTCCCATAATGGGATCTAGTAGCAGAACACATTCCAATTTTATTCAAGTTTTAAGTATTGAAAAAAGATCAAATGTGAGGAAAAAATTATAGGTGAAAGGCCTTTCTGATTATAACGTGCTACGCAGAACCTACATAAGGGTTAATTACATGTTTTCAAAAACACACACAGGTCAAAGGAAAGCAAGGAAAGTCGGAAGGCAAATATAAAACTGGAACATAATCATGTTAATTCATATCACAAAAAAGGTTAATATCACTAACATACAGAGTTCTGTAGAAATAGATGAAAACAAGGTAATTCAATGGGAAAATGGCCTAAGAAGGCTCACAGAGAAGAAAATATGAACTGTTTCTAAGCATACAATAAAAAGTTCACTCACATTAAAAACAACAATGTGGTGACACAGTGGCATAGCAAACTAATCCTTTGTTATTTATTGACAGATTCCTAATCAATAATAGGAATTTCAAGTTAGAAAAGAAGTTAGAGATTCTCTAGTCCAAAACTCATTTTAAACTTGGCGCAATAAGTGCTATTGAGGGGGAATAATATCCTTTCCATCAGATGGCTGACTGATATTCATGCAGTTTAATACAGTAGTCAAATTCCCCCAATTTTTGCCTTTTTACCATATATGGAAATATGTACTATCAAAATAGAGAAGGCTTCAAAATTAAATAACAGGTCAGTCCAGCATGTTCAGATTCGTATTTTTTTCTGTTTATTCATATTTTTATTTTTGGCCTTCCCCAAATTGCAGTCTATTTTAGAAAGCAGACAAGCAAATTTATTTTTACTGTATCATTTCTAGGCCAATCTAAAGAGGAACAATTTAAAGTTATTCTCATATTCAGCCACGTCCTCTAAGAGAAACAGCATCTGAACTCCAAGGACCTTTTTTTCTCACCAGTAGTCTGGGAACTCAGCACCTAGAACAGTCCCCCAGTGCACCCAAGGAAAGTGGAAGCAGAAATGGTGGCTCAGTGGAAAATATAGAAATGGACGTGCAAAAACACATCAAGCTTACAAGGTTATGTGTGACAAAAGGAACATAAATCTATGGAAAGATTCTTTATTAGGTTTTCAAATCTATTAGCATCATTTGGGGTCAAAATCTGTATTCAGCTCTGAAAGAAAAAACAAGATTGCAGCATAGACATACTTCAGAGATATTGCAGATAAAGTTATTGACCTTCCCAATAAAATAAATAACAGAATAAAGGGAGTTGCATCAATATTTTTGTTTTCCAGCCTCTATAAAACTACTCTGTAATCTAGCATGTTTGAACAGCATAGATGTGTAAAAAAATTATGCATCTTAATTTAAAGTGCTTATTGCTTTAAAAAGTGTGGGCTACCATCTAAGTCTTCAACAAATCAATCTTTCTGTTCGTGGAGGTTCTTATCCTGATGTTAATGACTGCAGAATAAAGGGCAGAATGTGTATGGAAGGCTGAGGTGACTGTTGCAACTTTTTTTTTAAAAGTTTTTAGTTTTTAACTAATTTTCATATATTTGAAAGGCAGAGAGCAGCCTTCCATCCACTAATTCACTGCCCAGATGCTCACCAGAGCAAGGTCACAGCAAAGCCTGGGGCTGGAGCTCCATCAGGGATTCCCCCCTGTGGGTGGTGGGCACACCGACACTTAGTCCTCATCCACCAGATCCCAGTGAGTGTCAGAACAAAAGGAGCTGGAACTCAAGCCACCGCAGTGCTCACCCCAGCGATTCTGCAGGTGAGGCAGTGAAGAATTCAGCTGCATCGATTGACTTGCTTTGGGGAAGGATTCCCCCATGGTCTGTCATACTGTTTGACAGCAGTTTACCCACAGCAGAACTTCAAAATCGGAGGAGTCAGTCCTCTCCAACTCTGCTGCTGTTTTATCAACCATGTTGACGTAGTATTTTAAATCCTTTGCTGTCATTTTAGCGATCTTCCCAGCATGTTCACCTCAAGTGGATTTCATGTTCAGAAATCATTTTCTCTGCTCATCCAGAAGAAACTCCTCCTCCATTAAAGTTTTATCACAAGACTGCAGCAATTCAATCACACCCTCAGACTTCTCTTAGTTCCCTTACTAGTGCTATCGCATGTATAGTTACTTCCTTTACTGACATTTTAAATCGCTCAAAGACAGCTCCTGGAGTTGTGAATTAACGTCTTGTAAATTCCTGTTCATGTGGCTTGTATGACCTCCTGCGTGAATCATAAATGTTCCTGTGGTCAGCTAGCACAATGACTCCTTGACAGAAGTTTTGCAATTTACTTTGCCCAGCTCTCAGAGGAAGCACCACTGATTACAGTTATTACTTTAAGACATGTATTTCCTAATACCATGAAAGCCAAGGTTATTCCTCCAACCACCAGCTGCAGAAGAGGTTGGCAGGCATCAAACACCCTTCATTTCATTGTACCTCCCCAACTGAAGCCCAGGCTGACAAGGTGCACTGTCAATCAGCAGTGATACTGTGAGGAGGAATATACTTTACTGATCAGCAGGTCTCAACAGTAATATTCAGTAAACCATGTTGTAAATATGTGTTGTCGCCCAGGCTTTGCAATTCCATTTACATAGCACACACAGGGTGGAGGAGGGTAGCAGGAGCCGGGAGCTTCTTCTTGCCTTTGGATTGGCTCAGCTCTACGTTTGCAGCCATTTGGGGAGGGAACCAGCAGATGGAAAATCTTTCTGTAAATCTTTCAAATAAAAATAAATAAATTTTTAAAAACTTTAAAAAACAAAAAATTCAAATTAAAAAAAATAATAATTTTTTAAAAAGAACAAGTAAAGAAGAAGCAAAGTATCCACCAAGCTCATTGAAACCAGTTTACAATATCTTGATCAAGTTTGGGCAATTGTTCTATGATTTACAAGTGATATTTAGAATATTTGAATCCAAATCCACAGACACTTGTTTGAAATATGGTTGTACTGCTTATTCGGTTTTGTCATACACAGGATTAAGTTGCTAAGATCAAAGAATACAATTCATGCAACTAGTATCATTGCTACGCAGATACAAACTTAAACCTAATTTACACACCCCAAGACAGCTGAAATAACATCTTAAGGTCTCGCAATTTGTGCGAAGAAAGGAATTTACACACTAGAAAGCAGAGACCCTCAGACGGACGCCTGACTAGTAACACCTACAACAAAGGGGCCTCTAGCAGCGCCAAGGCAGCAACCTCAGAAACAGGGCTGTTCCGCCTCCGCCCCTTTCCCCCCGGGTGACGTGGAACTACATTTCCCAGCATGCCGCATTGCCGGCGCGTTGTTTTCCGTCCGTTCCTTTTACGTCATCTGAACCGCCGGCTCCTAAGGCCAAGGGCGCGTTGCAGAGCATGGGTGCTACTCTCTCCGAGTACCAGGAGCGCTTCGTGGTGGCTTCGCCGCCCGGGGCTGCCTCCCCCGCCACGCCTGCACCCCCAGCCGCACCCGGGGAGCCGAGTGCTCCGGCGCCGATGTTCAAAAACTGTTGGAGCTGCCGTGTGCTCTCCGGGTCGGGGCTGATAGGGGCGGGCGCGTACGTGTACTGGGCGGCGCGGAAGCCCATGAAGCTGGGCTACGCCCCGGGTCCGGGGACGATCACGCAGATGGTCGTCGGCATCAGTGAGAGCCGGGCACAGCCCTGGGGGGAACGGGCTGCGGGGTGTGCAACAGGGCAGACGGAGGCCAGCCACGCGAGGGGGGAATCCACCGCAGGGCTGCTCACCCGTGGGGACAGAACTTGTGGGAACGCCTTGAAAAAAGAAATCATACTTGTTAAGAACGCCTTAGGACCATTTTTGTTTTTCTCATTTGTTGCTTTTTACCCCCTTGCAATGGCTGCTAGTAGGTAAGGTACCTGTACTCCCATGTAACTGCACATCAAAATGTTCCGTTCAAGGTCAAACAGGTGGTGGTGACAACTGGCTGCTTATCACAGGTCTCCCTGATCCCAAGGCGCTTGCTCGCTCTCCAGATTATGGAGAAATAAGCCCGAGTGACCACCAAGACACCACGTGTTAGTAGGATGGGTCCCCAGAGCCTCTCTGTAACAATGCCCAGGGAAGGTCAGGGTGCCAGTCAGTTGTGTGAGAGAATAGTTCCAGGTTTTCAGACTTCTTAGCTGCTGAGTCAGGCTGTGTGGGCCAGTTCCCTTTATTGGGTCCCTTTTTGTTTCTGGGGGAGTGTTTCCTGCCTCCCTTTTCTCTCTCTTTTGCTCTTCTCTCCTGTAAGCAACACAGTAGTCGTGTCCTGATCAAATGTTGTGTTAGTGGCATAGACTGGGTATGCGGTGAAAGCGACATACGAGTAAAAGTATTGCTGTATCTTTCCCCCGCTCCTAGGCATTGCTTGTTGGGGTGTAGTGGTCCTGACAGACCCCAAAGGAAAGGCCTATCGCGTTGCCTGAAAGTACCACGAGTGAACTTGTCATCTGGCCCTGTTCCCACGGCCCAAGGAGCAAGCAGGGGGTTTGTGGATGCCTGGACAGACACGTGGACACGGACAGATGTCAGGACTGTGGGTACCGCACGCTGGAGCAGCCCACGCGGGACGGCTTTGCGCTGGCAGCTTATATCATCACACAAGCCCTGGGAACCAATAAATGCCTCACAGAAGAAAACGGTGTGCGTCTTTGCTGGGGAAGGGAGCTATAATTTAAATAATATTTAGCTTGAAATTATCGTGTTTAATGATAGAACATAAGTTTAAATTACAATTCTTTAAAAATTCAAAAAACGATGAAAAAGGTAAACCCTATAGGAAGATGAGCAGTTGTGTGGTTTGGATAATTCCGTTTATTTTTTCCATAATTGTGCCAACTCCTGTTCACCTGAGCCTGGGTAGGCCCGGGGGATGCTGGCAGTGGGTCCTGCTCAGACTTTGCAAGGCGTTTGTGAATCAGTCACTTTGTGGTTGCCTCATGGATAGTCTGGCTTGTCTTTTTGGGGTAGTAACCCTTCAGACACAAGGCCAGGTGATTTCCACAGTGTCTTGTGGCAGCTAAGTAGTAGAACTAGGACTTACTGTTGTCTAGTTCCAATATTTGAGTGTATGCGCTGCCGAAGTGAACACACTAATCTTTCAGTCTAGCAGGGTTGTAAGAGGGTCTAAGTTACCTTCATAAACAAGGAGATGGCCAGACTGTCGACTTCTGGTGGAAGACATCAGTGCCAAAATACTGGGAGTTAGTCATCATGGAATTGAGATGAGGTCTTGGAATTAGTTCATTTCTAAGGGAAATCACTTCCAGCTGCCAGCTCTTTTTGGTGGTGTTTTTTGTTGTTATTTGTTTGTTTGCTTGTTTGTTTTCCCTCTGAGAATCCATGACTTCTCAGGTAGCCATTTCTCAAAGTTCAGCTGTTGTAAAATGGTTTGACGTTCCTTCTAGAAGCCTAGAAGGACCTAAACATATTAAGCCTCAAAGGAACTGTAGACCCTGATATTGTATACATTAGGTTTATGCTATCGATGGTGATATGCTTGTATGTATCTATGCAGTTAAGAAGACTTTGCAAACCTGAATAGACTAATAGATCCACAGGTGTTATTTATGTGAAATGTGTAATCCAGTTATATGTTGCTAACAATTATAGAAGTTTTAATTGTAAAGCATCATAGATGACCCAATGCAGGTTTCTCATAGTGGTTCATTTCCTAAAGTATATATGCAGATAAATTGTTCCTGATATAAAATACAAGTCGTTGCATTGGTGACAGTTAAGCCAGAAAGGCATAAATCTCACTCCTTTTGTCTTGATGTAGTGGATAAACAGAACACGTTGAAATTCTATATAGACATACCTCAGAGGTAATTATGAGTTTGACTCTAGACCACTGCAATAAAGCAGTTCACATTAACTTTTTTTAGTTTCCCAGTGCACACAGAGCTCTTTATTATGGTCTAGAATTGCAAAAGCATTGCTTTGTAAAAAGCTCTTTTCTCGATGAGAACTGCTGCTGACAGTGTGGGGTACCGTCTCAGCCTTCTCTGTGCTGATGAACTCAGCAGTCGCTGTTGCCTGGTCATGGGTGTGGTCACTGCGTGTTGGGATGATTCTGCACAAGAGGCCCAGCATGCAGCCTGTTGTAGCTTTCCGTGTTGGTGTTTTGTTTTGCCCATGCTGGTCTGCCTTATCTAGGTTCTGATATTAGCTGAGAGATCTGCAACTTTTGCTGCTGCCCAAATACTTGGTAGTCATCATAGCGTTCTTACTTTCAATATCGCTGTGCCCCAAGAAAAGAAGACACTCTCCAAGAGGGAATAGGGTGCAGGAACCCCCCGTCAGTGGGTCAGTCAGAACAGGCACGGCATTCGTGAATTCAGGTCACTGCGTTAAGTGGACAGAGTTCTGAATTGCCCCAGATAGTTAAAATGGTAATCCCAAAGTCCACTGCTGACATATCACTGTAACAGTAATGGTGAAATTCAAGCTGTTTGGAAAGTTAAAAATGTGGAACAGTCTCATTCCACCAGTACATTTATTTGAGGTAGAATTACAACAATCTTTAAAAAAAAAGTGAAGTACAATAAAATGAAGTTTTCTTGCTTTATAATGTCATTTACACATTTTTGCTAAACTTTTATAAGTGAATTTACTTAAAAAGAAATGAAAGCTTTCTTCCAAGCATGTCTGACACACTTGGCCCAATGCGATGGCTCAGTGACTAAATCCCTGCCTTGCATGTGCTGGGATCTCATATGAATGATGGTTTATGTCCTGGATGCTCCACTTCCCAGCCAGCTCCCTGCTTCTGGCCCAAGAAAATAATAGACAATGGCCCAAAGCCTTGGGACCCTGTGCCTGCATGAGAGACCTGGAAGAAGCTCCTGGCTTTGGATCAGCTCAGCTCCAGCATTGCAGCCACTTGGGAAGTGAATCTTTGGACCAAGATACTTTTGTCTCTCAATCTTATTTCCAATACAAACAAATAAATCCTTAAAAAAAAAAATCTGACCCAATTGTCTCTAAATCAAAACAGCATTAAGTGCACTTGAACTAAGTATTACAGTAGAGTATTATCCTCCATGTGTACAGTCAATTTAATAGGAAGGAGCAAAAAAAAAGTATGCTCCCCAACTAGATTTATGTGAGTGCATAGCTATGTTTTAGGGATGAGTCTGATCTTCACAGAAATTTCAGAGAAAAGAGACTTCACCATTTGTTCTGCAGTGCAAGAAATTTTCTTTGTTCCCGCATTGTTAGCAGGTCAAGAATCAATAGGTTATTATTCAATAATATTAATATTTATCCAGCTTAATTTGTGGGGTTTAGAACTGCTTTACAGCATAGAACTTAGTTTATAAAGGTTCATAATTACCTTTAGCAAAAAAGGAAGGAGGGAAAGTACAGAAATTAAATACTTAAAATGCATAGACATTTTCCTTGGTACCCATAAGTGAGCATAGATAAAAACACATTGTCATTAGTGTTCAAGATACCTAGCAGCTAAATCTTTCCTTGTGGAGATTAACTATGTTAATGAAGAACATGTCACCTTTGGTTCCAACTATGTGTTGTATTGTTATTGGACTATTGGGTGAAAAGCTAGCAACATGGAAACATTAAAGGACCCTCATGGATCTTTGGTAAGGCAAGGGTATAGGATGAGGGAGTTGTTTTTTTTTTCCCCTAATCCGAGAAATCATCCAGTTGCCAGTACTGACGTTTCCCAAAAGCAGATAAGTCTCAAAATCTCGAGTTTCACTTGACCAAGATCAGTTGCAGAGATGGCATTTCGGATAGTCATGGAGGCTAAGCGTCTAAACTGTGGTTTGTACTTCCCCCACAGCCCTCATCCTAACATCTACTCCTTGCTCTGTTTTAGTATTCGTTTCCAGCCAGGATGTATCTCAAGCAGACTCCTGAATGAAGCTAGCTGATTTGACAACATAAAATATACTGCTGTTAAGTATGTGCTTCGGACAAGCATATATTCAAGTGAACCTTGTACCAGGTTTAGCCTCAACTGATTTCTTGCCAGGAGTACAGTGATGAAGTTGACACTTCACAAATCTTGTAGAAAGGGCTAGTAAGCAAGTCAGAGTAGAAAAGCTGCCTATTTTTTTTTCTTTAAATGACAGATAAATCCTTACTGTGACCCAATAATTATATAGGTGTTAGGGGCATGAAGTTGGAGGTGAGAGATCCATAATTACTCATCATTTAGAGGTATTTTAAGAGCAAGGGGCAAACTATGTCACTCTTCTAAAATACATGTCTATCGGCCCTTGAGATATTCAACAACTTGTCATTCAAATGTAAATGGAGAGTAGAAAAATGACCAAAAGGGCAAATGTTAAATACAGCAGTGCCACTAAAAGAAATCGCTGCTCAGTCTGTGACTGCACCCCCACGAGCTTAAGGAGTTGGTATAGCATCTAATGGCCTCTTGGTCTAGGCTCTCAGCCTGTAGGCTCTCAGCCTCTAGGGAGCCTCTAGCTCCCTGTCCTCTGATCAGGCACCATTCTGGGTGCTGCTGTCAAGGAATTCTGCAGGTGTAATTGAGCTGCCAGATTAGTGGACATGAAAATCAGGACTATCCAGATGTGTTCATTGTGGGATTCGGTACTCCAGAAGTTCTTTTCCAGTGTGGAAGAAAGCATGTAGTCCTATCATGAACTGACTGTAGTGGGAAGGGAACAAGGAAGTACAGTCTGAAGTTAATAAAGCAGGTCCCCAAAAGACAGGTGGAAGCTGAATGGGAACCTTGTTTCCATGTCAAGCAGATGAATTTCTATTGACAACCTGTGAACTTAGAAGCCTAGAGCCTAGAACCAAGAGCTACAACCGTTACCCCATAAATCAACAGCTTGAGTCCAACCTGGGGAGACCCTTAAGAGCAGCCAGACACCATATGCAACTGTGAGATTTCAACTTGTGTTGCAAATAGCTTGCTTTGTGGCAACTTGAATATAGTACTAGAAAAATGAATGTGAAGAATCCTAACTTTTCTCTGATCCCACGGTTATAGTGATATGGCAGACTAAATACTGAGCTTTTAGGGAGTAGTAAAATGTAGCCACCAGTTGAAATAGCATTTGTGTTTGCAATTACTGTTTTCATTCTGTGTTTTACCAGTAGGTTTTTCTCTCTCTCCTTCCCTCCCTTCCTTCTTTCTTTCCTTCCTTTCTCACCCTTAGACCATTTTTCTGAACCTTATTTCCTGATCACAGAAGGAAATCTGTACCTGATCCCAGATACCACGAGCATCAACATGTCCTGAAGAAAAATTATTCTCTCTCCCCCAATTATTTTTCTTCCTCTATTTCCTGTCACTGTAGCATTTCCATCTCATTGGCGGGCCAAGCCAGGATCCATGGAATGGTCATAACTTGCTCCTTATTCTTTTTCCTTGATGACCTTTTCATAAGTTCTCGTTTTTTTAATCCCTTAATTCTCTTTCCTGTCCATTACTGTTGCTAATGCTTTGGGGCAGTTATCATTGCTTATGTAGATTGCTATAATTAGATTCTTATTTTCCTCTTGCTTCCAAAAAAACCCCTCTCACATCTACCTTTCACTATAGGTGGAATTTAAAATATGTCCTTGCATAAAACCCTTCAGCATCCTAGATGTGTATACGCAATGATGCCCTGAAACTTTGGCAGAGTCTAAAATGCCTTTTCATTGGTTTATTTTCCTTATTTTTCTGCCTTCATCTTCCTCTGTTTGCTGACTTCTGATTCACACACCCCATGTTCCTGCCATTCTCACTTAGCTAATTTCCCCTAAGATGCCATTCTCCATGCTTTTACATATGGTGTTCCTTCAGGCTAGAAAACCCTTTAGTCCCTACACCATCTGGAGAAATCCCACTCAGCCCTCAAGGTCCCCACCTGGGGCCATCTTTGTTGTAAAGTCTATCTTGAAAAGTCTTCATTGTGATCACTTTTAGGACTGTGCACCCAAAGCTTGTTGTAAACTCCTGGCACTGCAGTTAAACAGATTGCCTGGTGATGACTTATTTATGCATCAACCCTTTCCCACTGATTATGTACTGCTCAAAAAGAGGATTTCGCTTTTGCCATCTTCATGTTTTGTAGCCCAGCATCAAACACGCCAGGCACTGACTTGGTGTTAGGAAATATTTGATGGATGAGTGAATAAAGGACTAAGACCTAAAAGACCTAAGACCAAAAGAGCTAAAAAAATCATTTGTCCCATTTGATCATCTGAGTGCATCTCTGTGTTTGTTACAGCAAGGTGCCTGGGCCAGCAACAGTGATACTACCCAGAATACATATGAAAGTATATACATGTGAAATCGCCAGACTTACTACTGAATCAAATGGCCTTGGAAATGGGGCCCACCAATTTCTATTTCAACAAGTCCTCCAGGGATGATACTGAAGTTTGATGAATCACAGGTATAGCTGAACTTGACCTTTGTACAGTGGGTCTCAACTCTAAGGTAGTGGAAAAACATCCCAATCCCAGTTCTTTCAACAGTACCTAATAAAACCCTTGGGCAAGTCATGTAGCATTTTGGAACACAGATGTTACCTTCTGTCAAATTAGAAGAATAGACAAAATATTTTCTAAATTCTTTTTCAATATTACAGTCCTCTCTTTCTCTAATCTTTGCTTAAAGGAGGAGAGGAGCTCTCTGATTTCCAAGGACAGAGATACCAACAACAAGCAGAACATGGAATTAGCACTCTGTGCTGTAATCCTGCAAAGCTGCTGCAGATCCCATCCTCGCCATGTCGGGCCCATTCCCTAATATCTTACAGCTGTACAAGCCTGATGCTTCAAAGGAATTCAGCACACTTTTACCACAATTAGTGCACCTGGCCAACTAACCCATTCTGCAGGGTAGGAAAGGGGCCCTTTCCAACACTCTGAGCAGATCACGCCCTGAAGCATGAAATGAGATTATCCTCTCCTAGCCCAGGCATTCAAAAGAAATAAGGGAAACCATCAAAAGAAAGATTGAAATTGGTAGTAGTGGTGGTACTGGTGGGCTGTGTACATGTGGGAGGAAATTCCTGTCTATTTCTAAAGAACTCAAACAGGAATAATCCTTCAGTTTCACTCTGCATAATACTGGTTTAGTGATGTGAATTAACCACTTTATGTTATGCAGGCTGTGTCTAGAATATTAACAAAGTTCAGAAAAGGAAACATGCTATCAGTGTAGGTCAAACAGACAGCAAATACACACATGCTGTCCTGTGCCTCAGAGCTTTTTTAAAATAACAATACATTTTAAATGGCATGCGCCTATATGTGAAGATGTACCTATACAGAAAAGCTCCACACGAGATGATTTGTTTTCGTAATAGCCAACTACCACAGATCCCCTAAGTGTGGGATCTAAAGCCAGTCATAATGGAAGCACTAGATTGTGGTGATGTTATAAATAAAAATGTTTCAACAATAAAGAAATCAGGCCTCATTTCCTTCAAGGAAACTACCACTTCAAGGAATACAGTGTATTAAGTTTAGTCTAGTATTTATTTATTAGCCCTTGTTACATGTCTGTTGCACTAATTAATTAGAAAGCTATTAGGTTGCGACTGCTCTAGCTCCTTAGATTTCTGCATAAGCCAATGAAACTCGAATCAACATGCAAGGTTGCATCCAGCAAAGTGTAAGATCCAAGGCAGAGGATTAGCCAATTGAGCCATCTTGCCATGCCCAGGACTAATTTGTGACCTGTGTAGCCACCCATCAGGAGGATGGATGGAATGGACACTTGTCATAAGGAAGGCATACCAGCATTCACACTGCAGGCTTGTCATCAAACAGAAACTCTCAAAGTTCTTTGATTTGGAAATTGCTTTAAGCAGCATGCTGTGCAGCCATGCTTAGAACTGTGTGACAGAGAACTGCAAAATGCTTGTCAAAACCCTCGACAACTGAAAGACAGTCAAATTGGGGAGAGAGCGCTCTCTCCATCTTCACCAGCCTGTGAACACCTGTTACTGATGGAGCAAGCTGAGAGACAGATTTGGCACATGTTGGCACCACCAGCAGATTCAGCCCCTTTGTGATTCAGTAAAAGCATAATCCTTTCTCTGTGGCTTGTGCTGCACATTCCTGTTTGTGTATCATTTCAGAAGTGAGGGAGGTATGTAAACTTCTTGAACAAATTACACCATGACTGAATAAGAGATTGCCAACAATTAGGGCAACATTTTAAGTGAGGACAATCATAACAACCCCATCTTTAGCAAGTTTTTCAGTCAGCCAGATAGTTCACGCATGTATCTATTTTACTTTGGAGTAACCCAGGAGAGTGAGCAGAACAGCGTCATTTTATGGGTGAGCAGACAGAAGCCATATCAGATGGTTTGGTCATAGTGCGGGTCACACAGAAAACCATAGATTTCATCACACAAGCTTAGATACTTGGTACCACCGAAAGGTGCACTTTCTTTTCACGCTGATTCTCAACAAACCAAAGGAGATGGATCTGTTCTAACAGAGCTTTCTGGCTAGGAAGGACTGTAGGTTGCTCCTTTCTTAAAGCACCAGAGATTCATTTTGTGTTCCTTGGAAGGAAGCACATTGACTTTGGGAATCTGGAGGATCAAAGCAATGCAAACAATAAGAGTGCTGCTGGAATCAGCATGTGGAAAGTTGTCTGTGGCCTTTTGGGAAGTTCCGGCTTTGAATTTGTAAAACATTGAGTTGTCCCATCCGTCAGATTTTGTGGTAACTGAGTATGCAGTGGCTGTGATGTATTGGATAATCAATAGATGACCATCAATAACATTATTGTAAGAGTAGAAATAGGAGACTCAGCCTCTGCTTGTATGGAGAGACAAAATTACTAGTGTGGTGGGATCACATATTTTTGGTCTCATCATGCGTCATAGGCATATGCCATGAAGGCACAATTTTTTTTAAATGTAAAGACTGCACATTTTCAAGTCATGTTTTTCTTAGTAATTTGGCTCAGTCCATGATTTTTTTAATATTCAAATCTTTTGCTTACTTAGAAATATAACTCTAGCATCAACAGCAAATGAAAAGATTTTAAAGGAATGACAAACTCTATCTAGAAAAGTTTGCTTGCGAGGAGGCTTCAGAGTTGGCTCTTGGGAAGCGCCAGCTGCCAGTTTGTTTTATTATTACTTGGTTAAATATATCCACGGCTGAGGGGGAGGAGGGCAGTTGACAGCAGCCTTGGCTTCCTGTGAGGCTTGATGCTTCTTTCACTAGTTGATTGTGTGACTGACATGCTTTTCCTTAGCCTGAGCTCTAAATAAAATCTGTGTTGAATACCGACTCTATCATTCATGGTGTGCCTGGTTCCTCCTCGGTAAAACAGGAATGATCTTACCTGTCTTGTCATTTCAGGGCACTGAATATGTGGATCAAATAAGTCCTTGAGTTTATACATAACACCCTAAAAGTGTTAGCTACTTCTAACCCAGCTGTACTTATTCACAAGTTTGCAGTAGCACATCATAAAATCCAATGATCATCTAGGGGAGTTTCAGGCATTCCAAATCCAGATTCAAATGTACCTTGTTAGATATTCTTTCTACTTTGAAATCATTTTAGCCCTTCTGAAATACTACTTCAAAACTAATCTTTGAATAGATACTACAGTTTCTTGGAACTTGCTTTTTAATAAACAATCTTGTTAAGTAAGACTTTGAGCTTCAAATCCCTTTAATTGGCAGATAAACCATCAGGGGTGCTGCTGCTTCAGGTCAGCAGTTTCCATAATGTCCTCTGACTCCTCTTCCCTTTTGTTTGATCTTTAATTCCAAATGTGGCAGCGTTTTGTATAAGGATTCCATCCAAACAGCATTTTAAACATCAAATAAAAAGCAAGCACTAAAACTGAACTTCAGGGTTATCTCACACTTTCCCAAATATACTTTTTCTTTTTCCCCTCTTGAGCTCTCTGTCTGTCTCTCAGATGCTCGGGCCAAAATGTTTGTGATCATCTTTGATTCTTTTCTTTCTCCCACACTTCAAAACCCATCGTCAGCAAATCCCATCAGCTCTATCTTGAGTGTTGAGACTATCCCTGAAACCTGACCCCATAACTCTGCCAATCCTTTACTTCAAATCACAGCCAACTGTTGCCTGGACTGCTGCAATTATTCTCTGACTCATCTTTCTGTTTCCTACAGTTTCAGTCCACCTAGCATCTAGAATGATTAATTTCAATGTAAACTTGATCTTTTTTTTTTTTTCTAAAATCCCCCAACCCCCAAATCTTTTCTATCACATTTAGAATAGATTACAGTCTTCTCCTTTTGGTCTTGGATGTCAGTCACAATTTGAATATTGAGTGTTCTTCTGATCCCACATCGCAGCCTTGCCCCATGATACACGTGTCAATGATGCTCAAGTCCCAATGGGTCTTCTCAATAAGGCTCTGTACTTACCGTCTCCTCTTCCTGAGACTCTAATCCTGGAGTAGTCATGGTGTCTGCCCTTCTTGTGAGTCAGGTGTCTGCTCACACACCCTGCAAAGCTTTCTATCATCTCCAGAAGAGCTCCCCTTTCCAATCCTCTTACCCAGTTTTTGTTCTTTTTTTTGTATTTTGATTCTATTCCTAGCACCTGTCACTGCCTGGCATTCTGCTCAAACACATACATCTTCTTTTCTCCTCTCAATTAAATGTCACGAGAACAGAAACAATACATTTGGCTTCCAACTTTAGCCACAGCACCTAGAACAGTGACATGCACTCAGCAGGAGCTCAAAGAGTAATCGTCAATGCGTTAGTTGAAGCACGCAGCATCTGTGCTTGTTTCTTTTCTGTAAGATAAGATTTGGATTGTGTTTTCTTTGAGGTCACCACTAGCTTAAAGACCTATGATTCCGTGCTTTATCTGGGAGTTTATCATCTTCCTATTATTCTGACAGAAAATAGTAGCATAAGAGGCAACAAGCTGGACTAAGTAGCAAATTTGCCATAACCTTTAAGGACTTGATCAAATTTGCTTTCTGATTAAAATCTCTAAAGTTTATAGAAAGTGGAGTAGTCAAGCTAATGCTGTGGGTGAGAAGGGTTTGCATACTTGAGCAAACCAAGGCTGGGTGAGACCTGAAGGCTTTAGACAGGCTATCCCATCTCCAGAAAGCTTTCTCTAAAGATTTATTTTGTTTATTTGAATGACAGAGAAAGAAAGATAAAGAAGGAGAGAGGGGAGGAAAGAGAGAGAGAAAGAGAGAGAGATTGTTGGGGCTGGGACTGGGCTAGGCTCAAGTCAGGAATGCAAGTGCCCAAAAGGTTGGGCCATTCTCCAGTGCTTCCCGAGGTACAGTGATAAACAGCTGGATTAGAAGTGGAGCAGCCAGACATAAACCGGAGCTCATATGGGCTGCTAGTATCACAGGTGGCAGCTTAAACTACTATGTCATAGCATCAGCCCCTTCAGGAAGTTCTGAGATCACGAAATTGCTTCATTCAAAAATTGATCTGTGTGTTTAAAATTGAGAGACGGAGGAAGCATTAGGGGGGGACGCAGGGGAAAGAGAGAGAGACAGTTCTTTCGTTTATGTTCATTGTAGCAAGCCTGTTTTCGGTACTTCTCATCATGAAGAAATTTGGAGTCAAATTAGAGGAACTTTAACAGTATTTAATAACGGAGAAGAGGGAGGTACAGTTCACTGTTACACAGTACTTTTTTTCAAACACAAATGGAATATAGAAGATATACAACTCTTCTTTATTTCAAGACAAGGCTTCTATCCAATAAATGTCCAAGGCAGCTACAGCGTTAGGGCTTCTTTCACCTCCCATGATTGTCCCCCAATTCCATTCTGTGACTCACTGTGTTGACAAATCCTTGTCTATATGGCCACAATCTATTTGAACCCTCAGCATTTCTTTCCCAGCAGCCTTGCACATTTTCTCAAGTCTCTCACATTGGCTAACTTCATTTTGGGATGTGTTTGGGAGAATGGAGTGTTAGGACACCGCGTTGGAGGATTGTTGAGGCAGATCAATTCCTGCTGTTAAAGTATCCTTAAAGCATATCTAGAATTACTGTTATTCCTGCTGTTTTAGTCTGTTACCAAAGCCTTCCTTTTGTCATCATAATTTTAATGTGTATGAACTACAGAAAAAGAGACAAATGGGACAGAAAAATAAATTTTCCTTGCCATAACGATCAAATTAGGATGGAGGAAAGTATAGAGGGCCCTAGTTCATGACAGGGTTTTCAGGTAAAAGCAAGGCAAATAACAAAGAGGAAAGTAACAGAGAGGAGCTAAGAGGAGAGGAGAGGAGGGGAGGGGAGGGAAGGGGAGCAGACGGGAGGGGAGGGGAGGGGAGGGGAGGGAAGGGGAGCAGACGGGAGGGGAGAAGCAAAATTAAGAAAGAAATAGTGCAACACTATAATGGAATCAACTGCTATAACCTGCATCCTATGATCTACAGTACATGTGCTGATTTGGAATCTATACATTAGTTCTGAGTCCTATATGATGATGCCTGGCATAGCTTGTTCTAATTTGGAAACTTCTAGGTGAGAAAGACACAGCAAATGAAGGTTTACATCAGACCTTGACTGGTAGCTCTGTTGCTAACATTGCAAACAAGTCTAACTGTAGGTACTTGAAGCACATTGCTGTAAACTGAAGAGAAAACAAACCCATCCACACTTCTGAGCACCTGCTATTAGAGTGTACAAACCAGTGTGCTCAGCATCCCAAGTGGTTTCCTGAAATACAATGTCAGGCTGGGTGGAAAGCCATGAAATGTGCAGTCAGAGGCTGACAGAGTTGTCAATGAAAGGTTCATTACTAACTCTGATGTGCTCCTTGGCATTTACCCAGGCAATCTGAGGCTATGACATTAACATGTGGTTCTTTATGGGAATCTGAGCCTTGCAGCTTCCCCAGAAAGAAACAAGGAGAAAAAAAAAAACCTAGAAGTTTTAATGTCTCCTGCATTTGCACTGAAAGTTCAGGGATCATTTTAAATCTACAGGAAGGACACTTCCAAAAAAGTCAAAGTGTAGGGATTTCTTTTAGGTGGCGTTGTTTCATTCATACGTTTGTCATGATAAATACCACCAAAGTTTATTACATTTAAAGAAAAATAGAGAGAAAAATGACCATTCTACTTTTTATAACCCAACAATCATTAGGGCTTTTCCAGGCGAAAAGAGCAACTTCTAAACATATATTGTAATGTGTATATCTGTATCCAACATTTGGACTGCTTTTTCACAACACACAATATAAAGCCTGCCTAGGGAATAATTGCTTGGAATAGTGCCAAGTTACCAGGTCATTCAAATCGATGCTGTGTGCTATTGCACACTTAAAATTATTTACACTGCTCTTATCCTAGCTACAATCTGTTCCGTTTCACTAATGCAATGGAGAGCAATTTACTCACCAGAATACCAAAGTCCTTCTGATTTCATTTTTGCTCCCCCATCTGCTGAGTGAACACAAGTCCTAGAAATAAAACTAAATAAAGACCACATGGAAGCTTTAGGGAAACAGGGTTTTGGAGTAAACATTAAGGACATTTCCAAGTTTCTGTTTCTGACACTTTGTACTAATTAACTTTAATGGTTGATTGCAGTTGTTCTTTTGAGATATTTGACTAAGGCGTAGAGGGTTCCTTTGACATGATACTCTTGGTAGAAGGCTGTGGTTTGTGGCTCATGTTGCTAACACCATGGAAGTCTTTTTTGTTTACCCAAGATAAGAAGAGAGTTTCAACTGGCAGAACTCTAAGGACGTACAAACTCTTGAAGACAGCAAATATCAACATGTTGTCTAAGTTTCAATTGATTTATTATTTACCTTTCATGCTATATAAATCTACCTGAAAATCTTTTGAAAGTTCTTAGGAGGGAGGGAGATGGAGAGAGGGAGGGAGAAAGAGAGTGAGAGATGGAGGGAGAGGGAGAAGGAAAGAGAGATTGATTGGCTGATTTCCTTTTCCACCCCTCATTCTCCAATACGTGGGACTGGTTGGAGCTGAAATACAGAGCCTGGAATATAGTTCAGGTCTTCCATGTGGGGGACCAAAACCTGACTGCTTGAGCAATCATCCCTGCCTTTCTTGGTCCATATTTGAAAAAATATGCAATTAGGATTTGATGCAGGTGTTGAAGCCAAGTATCAAACCCAAATCTCTAATAAGGCATACAAATATCTTAACTAGCTTGCTAACACTAGGCGAAATACCTCCCCCTCTAATTTAAAAATTGTATTATCCTCCTCCCCTCCCCAATTATTGGAACTAGGGAAAACAACAATCTCTGTTGTCAAACGTATAGTTTATTGTACTTAGGCAGAGTAAAATACTGGAACATGGATAGGATTCCTTAATAATTAACAACAAAAATGTGACTTGATGTTGGTATACGAGTTAGTTTTCATTTTTTTAAAAAATGAAACACATTAACGTCACCTACGCATAATACAATAACTCTGATTATGTAGTGAAGTTCTAATGCAAGGTACTTTATTCAGTTTGTGAAAAATGAAAAGAAATGACTATTTTTATGTAGAAATGTTTTTGAAATTCATGCTCAGTATTGTGGTAATACACGATTTCCACAAACTTACTGAAGATCGCTCATCCTACAATTTGTATTTCTCAAAATTTGTTTCTAAAACATTGTGTGTTCAAGATTCACCCAGGCCCATTAAAATTGCCGGATTCTGCCAGTGAGATTGGCCTACCTTTGGAAATCTACTAATAAAACCTGCTGCCATGAATGTAGGGAGAAAGATACATTATTGGTGGGAGTGTAGGCTAGTGCAACCACTACAGAAATCAGTTTGGAGTATGTTAAGATAACTGAAAGTTGATCTACCAAATGATCCAACTATCCCACTCCTGGGCATATGTCTAAAGGAAGTAAAATCTGCATATTGAAAAATGAACTGCAACCCCATATTCAAAGCAGCACAGTTCACAATGGTGAAGACATGGCAACAACCCCAATGCCAATGAAGAGAGGAATGAATAAAGATACTGTACATTTACTCTATGGAATAACACACAGCCATAAAAAGAGTGAAATCCTACTGTTGGCAACAAAACTGCGGAACATTATGCTCAGTGAAATAAGCCAATCGCAAAAGACAAATATTATATTATATTATATCTCTGATTTAAGGCAACCCTCATGCAAACTACAAAACAAATAGATATGTATATGTATTTATATATAAATTCATATATAATTTATAATCTATCATAAATATATAAATATATGGATTATAAATGCACATATATTTATATAAATACATGTATAGTATATTTATGCATAAGTACATATATACTGTATGTATGTACAATGTATACTATATTTATTATATTTATATATGTTATACTATAAATAAATATACTATAATATACTATATTTATTATGTTTATATATTATATATACTATAATTACTATATACAATACATTTACTATACATATTATATATATTATATATATATACATACTAGAATTTCCACCATTGCCAATATAAAAAATGCCATGGTAAACTTGAATAGTGGAATGTTGGATTTGTGACTTGCTAAAGGGCTATACTATTATAATAACACAGGGAAAAATGGTTGGGGGACAGATAATGGGGATGGAAAAGCAGAAACTGGAGGGTGGAATCCCTATACCTACAAGAATGTATCATGGAAAATAATAATAATAAAAATATTGAGAAGTAATATGTGAATATGCACAACTACAAAAATGATAGGAATATTCAAGTATAATTACATTTTCATGTACTAAATTTAGTAATTGTATTTTTGCAAAAATGGCCATGTCATACAGATTTTCAAATGTGTGCCTACATTTTCAAAAATAAATTGAATGAGTAACATTATGAAATTTTTTAAAAATATGCTTGAATTTGTAATTTGCTATTGAAGAAACTGGGACCCAGAATCTGCATTCTTAACAAAGTTCCAAGGTGAACTTTAATATAGGTGATTCATGGACCACCATTTTACAAAATCTGCTCTAAAGATTCTATACTGAAGTACAGATGTTATAAATAAAACCATGTAGCTTTCCTCTCCAAGAAGGCTTTGCATTTGAAATATTGTTCAACTGCTAGGAATGAGGTTGATAGTGAATAGTTCCCTTGGGACCTACAAATAGTCCATGAGTTGTGATTTAGCCACCTAAGAGCTATTGTATCGCTGTCATTTTTCTTCCTAGGTCTCCTTAAACCTTTATGGGAAGAATTTTTTGGTTGTTGTTCAGGGAGGAGGAGATAACAAAAATACAGAAGACAGCCCTCACTTTATATGTCTTTCCTCCATCAGAGGAGGTCAGAAGTCCACATTCTTGAGATCATGAAGCAAAAGACTGATTGGTGATATTTTTGAGAGCAGAAATTGTTATTTACCTTTGCTTTTTCCAGTTCCCACCTACGGTGTTACTTTATAATATCCTGCATGTAATAGGCTGTTGGAAAATAGCTGTTAAATATTAGTGGAATGGGGTCATTTCTGGTCTGAATTTATGATAGTCTCAAGACAGCAGCAGACACATTCTAAATCATTAGCTCCCAGAGGAGAGTTTTATTCATTTGTGTGTTTTCCCACCATTGTGTACATTAGGCACTAAACAAATATCTGCCAAATGGTTGATTTTGTAGATACGCAGGGGATTTCAAAATGTTTGCAGAAATTTGAATAGTTAAGTTATTTTGGTGCAAAAATATGTTGAAAATCCATGCATACAAATGTCTTCAAAAAAAAAGGCATTGAAAATACATATTATGAAAAGTAACAAGGATTTCAAATTCTTTTTTGTGCAACAATAACTTACCTTTTAACTCCGTGTCCCATGAACTTAATAGAACACTCTCAAAAGCAGATCATCATATGACACCAGCCTTCCAAAGTAGGTTTTTAGCAGCAGAATTTTCCCTGAAAAGAAGGTCTCTAGACCTACATAAATGTACACATGTCTTGGTTTTCCTCTGTATGAACCAATGCCTGCCACACATAATCTACCACCCAGCGCTGGAGTGAGACTGTGTATCTGTATACGTGTGTGTGTATGTGTGTGCATGCCATCATGTCCTGTGACTTGACATGTCTCATCCACTTGGAATTTTGGGACAGCCTCAGTCAATCCTGCAACTCATCACTCCCGGTCCCACTCCCTAATACAATCATTTAAAAATCATTTATTCATTTTAATTCCAAAATGTTGAAGGCAAAACAATACTGGATAGATAAGAAACATATGAACTATACAAAATATAAAGGTCAAATTAAAATAGAACCATTAGAAAAAGCAACAGTGGGAAAAGAAATTACTGTTTATATGGACAAATTCCAGAAAGCCTCAAAAGTCTCAGAAGTTCCAGTGAGAAAGCAAAATCTTCAGAAAGCAAATATCCAAAGAATAGCTGAATTTCACATTTTCTTAGTTCTTCTAACCACTGTAGTTCTAAGATAAAAGGAGATGAGTAAAGAGGAAATATCACTGAACTATTTGATTTTGGTAAAAATTCTCCTGATAGCAAGTCATAAAATCTTGGCAAACGTCTTCATTTCTCTTAGACATATCCTTCTTTAAAACAAAGTGATTATTTGTACCTTGTGTAATAAGACCTTGTGATGTGAGCCATTAATCCATCATCCATAAGAGACTGATTGCTTGTAATCGATTGTCAATGTCCCTTTTATCACTGTTATTGCCACTGCCCCTGAGTAAGAAGGATCTTATCCTTATCGTATTCTCAACAGTGTCACATGCGACACCCTGGCATTTATTCCTCTGTGAAGATGCTGGGCACTCTTTTTCACCACCACAGTGTCAATTTGATACCTTTGCTATATGTCCATCAGCCTCATGTGGGTGCAAGTTCACTATTTTATATATGTTCTTTTTTTTCCCCTTCCCATGGTAGACTGTATTCAAGGGGATGTACAATGGAAGTGTAGCAGAAATTAATATGTTCATAAGTGGAAACAGAGAGAAGTATGTTCTCATGCATGCGGTACAAGGATGGACTCACAGTGATATGGCTAATAATCTACTGTGGTGGGAGACACCTCAGTAGCAGCACAGCGGACTTGTGAAAATTCATGAAACACACTCATTGTAAGACCGGAGGGGAGAACAGTGGGGATGGAGGGAACTTGGAGAAGGGGAGGGAGACCCCAGTGCCTATTACACGGTGTCATAAAACAAAACAAAACAAAAATTAAAAATATAGAAAAGAATAGCATATACAAATTATATTGAATCTGTTGAAAAGTATTAAAAATTAAAAATGTTCAAAGGCAATGCTAATGATCACTCTTGCCCAAGTGTATAATAATGCATTCCTTTACCAGTAAGGAATATAAAAAGTCTTTGTAATCCTGTCCAGTTAATGGATAAAAATGCTAATTCATTTTTAAAAGATAGTGATTTGATATAAATTTACTGAAATCATTCTCCGCTTCCACATATTTTTGGTTTGAAAAATGTGAGGTCTTTGAGAAGGCAGCCAAAACTGAATAAAAATCACAGAAAACAGGTTCACTGAGGGGAAAGTAAATGTAATTAGATTATAAAAATGAGTAAAAGTGGCCAATGAATGGCCTTCATTTTCACAGTGGAATTTTTCCAGAGATGAAAATCAGTGTGGTTTAACCTTCACCATGGTCATGGTTGAAAAGAAATGAGCTTTATTTGCTGCTGTTACTTCTAAGGGTACTTCCCTGGCTGCACTGGGTGCCGAAAGTACAACAGGCACTGGAAAGGACAAGGTGGAACCTCAATGAAAGCCATTTTCAAGCAGTATATCTAACTATATCTTCAACATGACTATTCCAAGCAGAAAAAAACCAAACAGATGACTCCTTGATCTTTTGACTTCATGTGTTTTGCAGAGTGTTTGATACAAGGGATTAAAATCCTTATTTCTGCTTTTATTTCCATCTTTTTTTTTTTTTTGCACTTGCATGCACTGCCTGTCTCCTATACTGAAACTTACAGTGCTTGACAGCAGACATCAGTGATCAAGACAAGAACAACATAGGATGCTATGTCCCAAGGCCTCAATATGCTGACAAACGTTAGCAGCTGGCTCAGAAGAGGGTGGGATTCTTTGACTTGTAGTGCTTGCCAATTGTCTTGGTGTAAATATTTCACTGTGACTGATTTCAGCAAACCAAGATAGCATCAGCTGGCTGGAAAAAAATGCTGAATATTCATGAAAATCACCTTCCATGATGTAGTATAATCCAGTTATAACACGCCTGTAACTAGGTATTGGTAAAGTGATTTAGAAGCCCATAAATAACTGTCAGAATCAGCTAACTTTCTAGAGTTGGGATAGTAAGTGGCAGAAGGGACTATGGAGGATTATGCACTCAAATAGTTCTTTTTTTCATGCTAGTGTACTGGGTGTGTGGTAGGAAATCGCAACAGAAGACCGAGTTAAGAAAGATTATAAAGGGCCTACTAAGCTTGGTAAGTTGTACCTAGAGTTGGGCTTTCATTCATATAGCAAGAAGACATCTGTTCCCAATTGATCCTACATTTATGGAAGAAAAATCTGGTTTAACTGCCTCTAATAAGCTATCTGGTTCTTATGCTGCCATCTGTGGCAATGGAATTGGTGCCTTATTAATGTTGTGTTGTTATAATAAAACATTTGAGGCTGGGCACTTTATTATGAAAGAATAGACTTATTTAGCTCACAGTTATGGAGATATAAGAGTATGGTGCCTGCAGTTTCTAGAGAGAGCAACATGGAGACAGCATCACATAGCAAATATGCAAGGGAAAAGGACATCACATGTCAAGGACGATGCAAGAAACTAGGCCAGAGGCCCAGCTCATTCTTTTATATAAGTAAGTAAGTAAATAAATAAAATCCGATAATAACAAATTCACAAACTGGCTTCACAACAGTGTCTTTAACCTATTTATAAGAGCAGTCATGATTCAGCCTTCTCCCATTAGACCCTACCTATTTAAGATATCACCACCTTTCAGTGTCATTGTAATGGGGACAAACCTATCAGCACAGGGATCTGTGGAGAAGAAACCATATCCAAACCATTAGTACAGGTCATGTGGACGAAGAAAGTCAGATGCAAACCACAGCTTTACGGAGTCAGGAGAGTGAGCATACAGAAGTACTACTCAAAAAAAAAAAAATCCTGAAAGCTATCTACTACACATTGAAGGGGAGAAGAGAGATGGAAGGTCTAAATTCTGGAATACCTTTTCAAATTACATTGCTTCAAGTTTAGTTTCCTCGTGAATAACCTGGAAGTACCTATACCAGCAAACTTGTTTGATTGTAAAAATTAACTGAGCCATTGTATTCTTCAGGTTCTCTGCAAGGGTACCATGAGCAAAGTTTCAACAACCCAGTAGTTGGGTTTGCCTAAATGCAGTTGAACTTTTGTGATGCAAGTTCAAAGCATGCAACAAACAATGGCAAGGCAGAACCACCAGAAATATACACCTGATTTTCATGCCAAATACGGTAATATTATATTAGCTGGTGGAGCCACGTTCTGTATTGCTGTATGGACATGTAGAGCAACGCAGATTGGAATAGAATAGAACCTGTCCCCTGTCACCAGAATCACCTCAAAGCAATGGAATAATCAGAAATCATCCCAACTCATGTAATACTGAATTGATTCATACCAACTCATAAATGATGCCAAGTAAAGGCACTGTATTAGTTAACATATTGCATCATTGAATAAATAAAATTTCAAACCTTCAAAAAATAACTGAGCTCTGAGCTCATGAAAGAATTTAGCACAGAGCCTGGTACCTACCATAAACATATTATTAGCAATTCTCATTAATAAAGTAAGTGTTGGAAACAGAAAAATAGACAAAAAGCACAAATCTAACCATCCAAATAAATAAAAAGCCCAGCATCTCCAATATTCAGAATAAGGCACGATTAACATTTTAGTCAAGTGTCTTGTAACGGAGGATATCTATTTGCATCCTGAGCCTTTGCAACCATTAGAAGGTAGATAATAAAGACATGGAAAACCCCAAAGATTTAGGATCATAAATAATTAAGTACATTGTTACTTGAAATGAAAAGGGACAAAAACAATAAAAAACATATTTGAAGAGAGTAGAAGATACATTTTATCAGAGACTTATTTTAATAGTCATGAAATATTCTTGCTTACCATCTTAGTGTGTTTGAGCTACCATACATAATGTCATATACTAAGTAATTTATAAACAACAGAAACTAATGTCTGGAAGCCGGAAGTCCCAGATGCAGGCAATGAAAGATTCACGGCCCGTGAGGGTGCCAGTCTTCTCTCTGGTAACACATTCAGCACTGCCCATCCAAGCTGCCTGGGGGAACTATGAATGGGAGCCCTTCACTGGAAAATCCTATCTTCACTCTCACAGGTAAGAAATGAATTTTTCTTTGCACAGCGTTTGTTAATTCACTTACTAACTGCTTCCTAGGCAAGAGTCCTAGGCAGACAGTAGGTAAGGGCAGCATCCTTTAGGTCCTGTGTTGGATCAGCCATCGGTGGGTCTGCCATTAGATCAGCTTGGTTCATATTCTGATTCCACTAGTTCCTAGTCATGTGATCTTTGCAAAAACAATGAGCCTTTCCAAGTCTTGGATTCTTCTTCTTGGAAGCAGAGGTTACTAAGAATATATGAGATGATTAAATTTTTAATGTAAAACCTTTGAAAAGTAAGCTATGGTAACTATAATGCTATTTGGTTTGCTTAACCACAACCATATTTATAATGAATATGAATTTTTTATTGTGTATATTTGTCTTATGACAGAAAAGCAAAAACTTTTTCTTTGATTTTATGACCACTAATTTTATATGCAATAGATACATGATTTTATATAAAATATAATGTTTTAAATATAACATTATATATTATATATAAATATATAATTACACAATGTATTTAATATATTATCTATATTTCATATATATTATATATTTTTACATTGTATAATATATCTTATAGATTATATTTAGTATTTTAAACATAATGTTAGTCATTGAAGGGCTTGTATTTTCGATGGTGATTCTTTTTCTGGAATGGACATGCGTAGTAGACTTGCAGCCAAGCAGTGGGATGTTTGTGAGAGACAGAATTATTAAAGTAGCCATTTCAGAGGCTAGTCATTAGCAATCAGCATTTTTGTACTCTCTTGATAGGACATCCCCTTTCCATTAGGATATCTGAGTTGTCCAAATTTTATCTGAGGAATCGTTTGCTTTAAGTACGCTTCAGAAAATGAAATACTGCTATATGCATGTGACCCCTCCAAAATAAATGCTGAATCTTAATCCCCACTATCGTAATATTAAGATTTTACAGCACCGAATCTTTGTATCTTTCTGTTTACATCTCCGCACTTCCTCCTCTGGCTGCTAGTAACTATTTACTATTTGTATATTCCTTATGCAAGTTGTAGGAAACGATGTTTGTCCTCCTGTTTGGCTAGAATAATATCCTCTGGGTTCAGCTATATTGTGGCAAGTGGCAGGTCTCTTTTTAAGACAGGTCTCTTTTTACACATACCTGTAAGTGTATAGACCACATCTTTATCTTCCCTTCATCCAAATGTGTACGTTTAAGCTGCACGAAATCTTAGCTAGTGAGTAACACTGAAGCAATCATGAAAGCTCAGCTCTTCTCAAGATCCTGATTTTTATTTCTTGGGCTATTTACGCAGAAATAGAACTCTTAAGAATATATGCTAGTTGTAGTTTTAGTATTTTGAGGAATTTCCATAGTTATAGTAATAGCATAGGAATAACCGTATCAATTCACAGTTCCACCAATGGTGTAGAAGTTTCCATTTTCTCCAAGCCCCAATTAGCACTTTCATCTTTTTGGCAATAGTAATCTTAGCAGTGTATGGGGTATCTTGCTAATAACTTTTATTTGCATTTAATGAACTCATTAAGTTGTGAACAATAAGTAAGTACAGCTTTTCATAAGTCAATGATACCCTAGGTAAGTAGGCTTTTTGAAAAAAATACAATTTATGTTGTATGTAGTGGCATATACAAATAAAGACACGCAGAGCTAAATGCCTAACAAGTAAACAAAACAAACAAATACTTTGTCATTCTGTATGTGATACATGCCAATTTTCCAATTCTATTTTGTTCCATACTGTTTTATTACTGGTTGTGATTTACCAAATGGATTTTCTGACTGCAGTGTTGATCGATGCTACTCTATGCTAGTTGGTATGTCCCACCTCTTCCCCACCCGCCTCATCACCACTTTCTTGCATCTTAATTTATTGAAATACAGTCATTTTATTCTGGAAAAGATACATATTTTAGAATTATCCTGATAAATATGTGTTTCATGAAAAAGGAGCATTAATTATTTGGCTATGATGTTTAGCTCATTATGTTATAATGCCAGATAAATACATTTGTATAAACAAAACATGAATATCAAAGTGATGATATAAAATTATATAAACATCATTGATAACAATTAAATGTACCAATTCCCCATGTATATATACATTCAAGCATGCAAATGAATTCATACCCACTAAAAACACTTACACTTTCAGTAAGTTAAAAGAGCAAATTCTGCATTATTTTGTCCAAAAATATGGACAATGTGACTCGTGTAAAGTTCAGAATGAAGGACCCTGGAGGACATACGAATGAGCAAGCAATTCTCCTCCAAACGAGGCACTGTCCCTTGGAGACAGAACTTCCCTTCTTCGAATGTGGTGGACAAATGCGAGTGGAAAGCACACAGTGACGTCTAAGGAACCCATGCAGCCTCCACAGGGTGGTCCTCTATTTGCAGCTGCTTTTTAAACGGACCGCTTTCAAAACAGGTGTTTTGACCAAAATGGCAATAGGAGGGCCCAGAGCGGTGGCGAAAGTGGTTAAGGTCCTCGCCTTGCATGCCCGGGATCCCATATGGGCGCCGGTTCTATCCCAGCAGCCCCGCTTCCCTTCCAGCTCCCTGCCTGTGGCCCGGGAAAGCAGTCGAGGACGGCCCAAAGCCTTGGGAACCTGCACCCGCGTGGGAGACCCGGAAGAGGCTCCTGGCTTCGGATCGGCATAGCATCGGGCCATTGCGCTCACTTAGGCAATAGGAATTTAATTGGCCATTCTGAATGAACAGGAAAAGAGATAATACGGTTTTGGAGATGCTGGGATGTTATTCCTTGTTTCTCTAGAGAAGAATAAAGACATTGAGAAAATGAGGGATGAGTGATCAGGACAGAGGTTAGTCAAATGGAGGAACCCTAAAACCTTGTTGCATATAAACGGCCCTGCAAATTTGTGAAAAGAGTGCCTCCTGTCTAATTTTTTTTTTATTATGTTTGTATTTAGAAATTTAAACCCCTCCTTTCTGCTACATTTTCTTCCATACTCGTAGAGTCCTTACAATAAATGCTTTTAGAATTATTTTGTTCTTTTCTGATTTTTGCACATCAGGTAAACAAGTGAACCAAATCCCATGTCTGATGCAGTGATGGAGAACACATTTTGACCGTCAGGAAAACGTATGACTAGAGCTGAACTGTCAGCTGAAGCATGATTTGATGCTGCAGGTGGTATAGAAGGTGAACTCGGCTGGGGATTCAAAAAAGATATTACCGACACAGCTGAATTTTCCATATTTGAAGTCTAAATCTAAATCTCATTTAGATTTTAAGGAGCAAAGACAACAGCTGATATCAATGGCTATTTATTTAAAATACATAAAAACAGCTGATATCAATGGCTATTTAGTTAAAATACATAAACATAAATGTGATTTAAACATCTTCAAATCCAGCATATCCCCATATTACTTTGCCCAAACAAAGGGTTATCTGCCAAAGAATAAGACACTGTTTGCAATATACAGTGTAAATATTGGGAACCTAGGTTATTCAAGGTACTAATAAGCACATCTGCTATAAAATGCTTAACCTGAAGTGAATGAAACTTCACGAGGGAGCCTCTGTGTTCGTATTCTTATATGTGCTGTAAGATTTTATTCAATGAAAAAATTTGTATTTTAAAAACTTTGTATTTATAAACCAAGATATTTACTATGGCTGGAAACACGATTGAAACAATATATCCAGGGACCGGCAGCATGGCCTAGAGGTTGAAGTCCTTGCCCTGAACTTGCCCGGGATCCCATATGGGCGCCGGTTCTAATCCCGGCAGCTCCACTTCCTATCCAGCTCCCTGCTTGTGCCCTGCGAAAGCAGTCGAGGACGGTCCAAAGCCTTGGGACCCTGCACCCACGTGGGAGACCTGGAAGAGGTTCCTGGTTCCTGGCTTCGGATCGGCACAGTACTGGCCGTTGTGCTCACTTGGGGAGTGAATCATCGGCCGGAAGATCTTCCTCTGTCTCTCCTCCTCTCTGTATATCTGACTTTCCAATAAATAAATAAATCTTTAAAAAACAAAACAAAACAATATATGCAAAGGTGATGCACATTTTTAGCATAGTTTCATTTTCAGTACTTCCCCACCCCGCGGTTCTTCATATTTTAACCTTATTGGAAATGTGTGCTGTTATCAGGAAGAAGTACCCCCCCTTTCCTCGTATGAGTAGTTACATTTTTAAGTACCACGTCTCCCTGCTGTAGATCAGATCCTTTGCTGAGATCTGGCCTTGTTACAGAGGAGCACAGAAGAGGAGGAGACAGTAACTGGATGGAATTGGATGGAACTAACAGGCTAGATTCTCCTCCATGCTCTTTCATCATGGAACTGCTTCACCTATTATTTCTAATAACTAAGTTTGCTCTCAACAGGGAGAAAATAATGTTTAGCTCATTATGTTATAATGTCCAATAAATACATTTGTATAAACAAAACATGACTATGAAAGTGATGATATAAAATTATATGAACAAGAGTTAGGTACATCTGTTACCATACCACAATTTTTTAGAAATGCCCAGGGGTGCCAATTACATATGTCTCCATCAGAGGAAAAAGGGTTCATTTACACAGACATGATAAATGTCGGGCTGAACATATCAAAAAACTTCTTGTCTATAGTGCTCCTTAAGTCATTTCTTTGATGATGTTGGTTGTGATTTTCCAAAATAATACTGGAACAGAAGCTTCTATTAATTTTTTTAAAAGATTTATTTTTATTATTTATTTTTCTGGAAAGGCAGATATAAAGAGAGGAGAGACAGAGAGGAAGATCTTCCGTCCGATGATTCACTGCCCAAGTGAGCACAACGGCCGATGCTATGTCGATCCGAAGCCAGGAGCCTCTTCCGGGTCTCCCACGTGGGTGCAGGGTCCCAAAGCTTTGGGCCATCCTCCACTGCTTTCCCAGGCTACAAGCAGGGAGCTGGATGGGAAGCGGGGCTGCCGGGGATAGAACCGGCGCCCATATGGGATCCTGGGCGTGCAAGGCGAGGACCTTAACCACTGCGCCACCGCTCTGGGCCCAGGCTTCTATTAATTTTTAAAGAGCACCTCCTGAAATTATTATCCAGTGAATTCACATTGGTCAGGAAGCGGGGCGGGGGGGGGGGGTTGGGGGGAGGTAACTGCACCAAACTATGACACCTCCAAAAAGAAGCGATTTGATTGGTCTGAAACCAGTGCGATGACATAATCCCAATCTGCCAGAATACAGTTCAGGCCAGGTAGTGAGTAACACATCAAACATGCTCAGCCATTCTGAATACATGAAGGAGTCTTTATTGATTTAATCCGATGGCTTGACAGCCCAAGCCCAGGGCCACAAATCCCATCAGCTCCACAGGAATTACATGACGGAATGTGTGTGCCTCTCTGCCACACTGATATGGCTGAACCCTGCTTGGATAGAGACACTGATTATAACTTTAGATAACAGGCTGTTGTGATTTCTAAATTCTGACTTAAAAATATAAAATGGTCCCGGTGAGAACTGAAAACAGCAAAAATCAATGAAATTATCTGTTTTCTCTAATAAACAATTATCTTTTTGTTTGAAATCATTCTGCAAAGTTTGTAGTTTTTTATGTCATAATTACTTTATTCTAAAATAAACTTTCATTGCATTACTATTTTATTCATAATTCTGCAAAGGTTTCAATAATATAAAAGATTATGGAACTTTGCACAGGGAGGCCCAAGTGCGAAAAATTAACATTCAGTGGATTTTGCTGATGTTTTCATGATTTCATAAATGAAGACATTTCTCGTCTGAATTATTCCATCTCAACTGGAACAACAAGCCTGAATGACTGGATAAAGAATACATTCTTTTTACAAACACACCGTAGAGAACCCAATCATTCAGTAACACTGTGATCTCATTGTCTGATCTTGAGTGTTGATACTCAGGGAAATGCAGTATTGACTGATGCACTAGGTCGGGCATCCCGCGCTGTCCAATGCAGTAGCCAAATGCCACATGTCGTTAGGCTCAACTAAAACATGCTCAAGTTGAGCAACTCTAATCTGAAAACCCCAAATCTGAGATGCTCAAAACTCTGAAATCCTTCAAGCATTGCGTGATGCCACTGAGGAAGATTCTAGGCTATGAGACAGTGGTTCCTGCACAATCTTATTTAAGATGCTGTATTTATTTTTTCAAGGCTAACGTCTATGGTTGTAAATTAAATAAAAATGAGTTTTAAATTGGAAAGCCAGATTTACCGAGAGAAGGAGAAGCAGACAGAACAATTTTCCACCTGCTGGTTTACTCCCCGATTGAGGTGAGCCAATCCAAAGCCAGGAGCCAGGAACTTCTTCTGAATCTCTCACGTAGAGGCAGGGTCCCAAGGCTTTGGACTGTCCTCCACTGCTTTTCCAGGCCACAAGCAGGGAGTCAGGTGGCAAGTAGAGCCGCTGGGATGTGAACAGACACCCATAAAGGATCCCGGCACAAGCAACAATGACTTTAACCACTAGGCTATGGCACCAGGCACCATAAATGAATTTTACGCTTAGACTTGATTCTTACCCATAAGCTATCTCATTGTGCACATATAAACATTAAAATCCAAAAATATAGTTAATTAGAAGCATTCTTTCACTCAAACATCTTGAATAATGGATACCCTGCCTGTATAAATGTAAAATATATTGAATTATGAAAACTTAGAATAAAAAAATACCAAATATTTCACTAATGTTTATATAAGTTACACACTGAAATGATGTTTTAGATATATGGAGTTAAATAAAATATTAAAATTAATTTCCAATTTTCTTTACATATGATTACTTGAAAACTAAGAATAACATGTCAGTTCATGTTGTATTTTCATTCACCAGCTTGCTTTTGAAGACAGAAAATGTAAGCACACACTTCAAGTATCATTTGTTTGTTGGCTTTCTTATAGCTATGGGACACCTTTTAAATTCTTCAGGTTTCAATATGCCTGCTAGCAGTGAATTCCCCTGGTTTGCATCTGAAGATGAGCACCAAGTCTCAGAAGCCATGCTGTGCAGCAGAAAAAGGACCAGAGCTTGTAGTTAAGTCTACATTCCACTGCTGACCATAGGCATGCTTAGCTTCTCACTTGTAAATTAAAAATTATGCTCTTGCCTAGAGTTGCTGTATCAAATGAGAAAGCAGATAATTATCGATGGAACAGATGCATTTTTAGAAGAATTTTAATATTACTGGTGGAAAAAAATGTTCCTTATCCTTCTTTTAAGACACTTTTGCCCTATCTTATAAATGGATAAACTGAGTTGGGGTTTAATAAGTTGGTTAACAGTAGGTTTAAGTTTATAAACAAGACTTGATTGGCTCAGTTGTTTAGTGAGAACCTAAATAGGCCCCAATGGATTTATGTGTTTAGTTCACAAATACACATATTTTTACTGGATCAGGACTATGAAAAATGCTAATGATAGTTACCATTTATGGATAGCATACTAACTACTGACTATACTTTGTAATCCAACTTGCTTAATCTAGTAACTCTAGAAGTCAGTCTTGTAAGAGCCGGAGCTCTAAAACCTAGGCTCTAAGAAGATATCGGCTCAAGATCACAGAGCTAAGAAGTGACCACTGTTCTGTTCAACTGAAAGGTCCACAGTCGCAATCCTCGTGTGTTTTACCCAAAGGGGCTTAACGGCTGTGGGGTAGGTAGTCAAGTAGACAATAAGACCAAGTGCAGCATGGTGCATTCTGTAAGAAGATTTTTAAGGATTCAAGAGAAAAGGTCAGGCTGTGCCTATGCTTCTCCCCAGTCATTATCTCCACAGTAAATGGTACCAACACCCATCACCATATGTAAGCCTGAGAGTTCTCCTTTATATTTCTCTTTAGACAACTTCATGTCAACTCAATTCTACCTCTACTGGGTATCACTCATTGCTGTGCTTCTCTTCACCTGTACTGTCACTGCTATCATCATTTTCCTGTCTCCTGCTACTATCATCAGTCTACACCTGGAATATTAGCATGCCTTCTAATTAGCTACAGAGCAACTTTGCTTGTCCAACACTAAGCAATCAGAGTTATCTTCAGAAATTATAAATTCGATGATGCTTTTACTGAGGCAAACCTATAGGTTCAATTTTAACCTTTGAATAAATCCCTTGTCCTATACATGAGTAACTGGTCCCTGCCTTTGCAAGATTCCCACTCATTCCACTTTCCCTTGATTACTTTGCTTGAGCCTTCATCTCCAAAAGCAAAACCTTTGCTTTGCTTTCGTTAGTTCCCCAGGAACATCAAGCTTTTTCCATTTCTGAGTCTTTGATGTGCTTCTGCCTGGGGTGTGCTCATCTTGACCTTTTCAATTGACTCATTCCTACTCACTTTGTAAGCTTGGCCTAACTTTTAAATATTTAACTTACTTGAAATTCAGAGGCAGACAGAGAGTGAGAGAGAGAGCAAGTGAGAAAGTGAGAATGAGAGAGAAAGTGGGAGAGGAACAAGGATATTCTATCTTCTGGTAAGCGTCCCAAATGCTGCAGTGCTAAGGGCTGGGCCATGCTGAAGTTGAGAGCAGGAAATCAGTCAAGGTCTTCATTATGGATGGTAAAACTCGACTGCTTGAGTCATCACCTATTGCTTTATAAGGCGCATATTATTAGGAAACTGCAATCAGAAGTGGAGCTGGGACTTGGAACTCAGACACCGGGACAGGGATATGGGCTCCCAAGTAGCTACTAGACCCTTGGCCAAATGCTCACCCCCAAAGTTCAGATTGAATGTAAGCTTTACTGAGAGTTTTTCTCACACCTATAAGCAAGAACCCATTGTTTTCTTTCCTCACAGCATTTTCATTAAGTGCAAAATGCACATTTTTTGCATGTTTATTGAATTTATTATCTGAACACTCTGTGACATCAAGTATCATGGGACTTTAATTGCCCTCTCGATAGCTAGTGCTCAGCCTTATGTGTAGAACGCAGTAGACACGCAGCCAATGTGTGTGTAATAACTGAATGATAACTGTCTTCGTATTGGAAGGGTAATACAGATGTCTCTAAAACACACATCAGTCATTCCCACTTCCCCATGATTGTTCAAATAGCTCTATTTCTTTTCTTCCATGCTCCAGCTAGAAAAAATTATAGGTAGCTCATCATGTAGTTTCCCAGAATTGGAAAAGGCAATGTGAAATGCTTGTAACACTCACAGTTTGGTGGTTTGCCTTCTATGCAGTCCTGCAGCCATGCATTATGGATGGCTCCCTTAAGTAAAAACTGCTGGAGAAATGAATCAGCAAGAGCTGGAAGCATGCTGCCTCTATCCAGACACAGCTGTTTTCCTGGGTGTATTCAATTCTTACTCCCTGGCCACCGCATTCAACCAATCATTTTCTGGAGAGAATAGCACAGTAGTTGGTATTTAATAAGACATACAATTCTCTCCCAGAAACAAATAGGACCTGAGTAAGTTAGATTTTTACTTCACTGTAGTTGTTTATTCCAATCTAGAAGTTATATACTAACTGCACTGCCAAAGCTGTAACACAGTAAAAATCTAATGCTCTTGATTATTAATGGTGAACAATACCTAACTTGATAAATTTTAAAGTCTGTCCCCTACTTCCTAGACTCAACAGCAGAATTAGTGGACCGGGTCAAAAGGAATAGAAAGGAAGCTAACATTTCAGTACTAATTGGTGGTAATAAGTCTACTAAATAATTTACACATTGCTTTATCATCTACAGAAAGAAACCTTGTCAAGTAAATATGACAAATACCAAGTTATCAAATCAGATAACTTAATTACTTTGCCCAAAATCACACAACTGGACAACAACTGATCTGAAATTTGAAACTATGTTTATCTTCCTCTGAAACCTATTCTCTGGGTGAAATTCAAATTTATTTAGCATTTTTTGATTAGGCTACTCAGTTAAAGTTTCGGTCAAGGAACAATTGGAAATATAGCTGAGTGGAATTTTTAGAACATCTGAATTGCAGCTGTGGAACTCCATGCCTTTTATAGTCTAAGAATGAAAGATAAATCAGGTAAATTTTAATATGAAAACCAATTTGAAAGAAATATGACATATTCTGCCCATTTTATGCAGTACCTCTTATCCCTTTGGGTTTTGCAAAGTAATGATTTGGGAGAGAACAATATGTAACAGATGACTGGAAAAGGAAAGAGAGGGCCACAGGTAGGGAAAATCAGTGTTGGAGAAACAGTGGTAATAGGTTGTTACACACTGCCCAGACCTGATGCAGGTTCCCCAACCTACTAAGAAAGCCTCTCTGTCTTTGGACATGTGCCTGACCTACTATTCTGTATGCTGATGAAGATGCTGCCATTCCACATTTGGTTTCATACCTGGCTCTTACTCCTGAATGCAACTTCCTGTTGATGCAGACCCTGCGAGATTCAAGCCACAGGGCTCCTGTCACTCTAGGAGAGTCAGATTGAATTCCTGGTTCCTGGTTTCAGCCTCCAAGCAGGAATGCTTCTGAGCATTTGGGGATTGAACCAGAGGATGAGAGTTCTCACGGTCCGTTCACTTCTCCACCTCTAAACAAATAAAGAAATAGTAAGTTAGAAAGCTAACCTATGACAAATTGTCAATATCTGCTCATATGCTGATATGCTTTTAAATATTATTTCCTATAAAACTATATTGAAAGTTCATCCTTATTATAAGACACTGAGAGATTCCAGTAGGTGAGATTTTTTTAAAGATAAGACTCTGCCCTCATAAACTGGATTAACATATTCATGTGATTAATGAATGGTAAGTTAATGAGTTAGCTCAAGATGAGTCTGCAATAAAAGTCAGTTTGGCTAGGTTTCTTGATATGTAGCTGATGCTGTGTACTGCCAGTAAGAAGGGCATCACCTGGGCCTGGTGCCATGGCTCAGTGGCTTAAGTCCTCGCTTTGCACACACCAGGACCCCATATAGGCACCGATTCATGTCCCAGCTGCTCCACTTCCCATCTAGTTCCCTGCTTGTGTCCTGGGAAAGCAGTTAAGAATAGCCCACAGCCTTGGGGACCCGACATCCACATAAGATACCCGGAGGAAGCTCCTGGCTACTGACTTCAGATAGGCTCAGCTCTGGCCATTGTGGCCACTTGGGGAGTGAAGCAGTGGATAGAAGATCTTTGTCTCTGTCTCTCCTTCTCTCTGTAAACCTGCCTTTCCAAGAAGAATAAATCTTTTTTTTAAAGGCATCACCAGATGAGGCCCCATAATCCTAAAATAAGACCATGAATCAAAACTATATTCATTTATTTATAACATTCCTAGACTGTGGTATTGTGTTGTGAACAACAGAAAACAGATTAGGCAGACATTGTATATGGGATTCTAATTCGGTTACTTAATTTTTTTCAAAAGGCAAATTTCTCCTAGAATGTACCCTCCTACACCTGCTTTCGATCCCCAAACCACATATAGTGGCATCTCTTACAGATAAACTATATTCAAACACTAGACACATACTCTATATTACTTGCCTTATTTCTACTTTCTTTCCTTTCTTTCATTCTTTTACCCAACTTTTTTGTGTGAATCTTTTTTTTTTTTGGCTGAAAATGAAAATAGAGAACTGGGCAATCTGTAAGTACTGAATATCAAAAGGTTTTTAGAAAAAAAAAATGTGTTGAAAAGGATTTAAAGGAGAGTCAGGTGCTGAGTGGGTAAAAGATCAAGAGGAGAGAGTTCATCCCAGCTTAAGGATAGCAGTGAAAGAGGGAACAAAAGTAAGACCTAGATAAGAAGATTAAGGAATAGCTAAAATTGGATAAAGGGAAGGAAATTAAATAAAAAATACAGGAAATCAGAAGATTTGTTGGTAACTCAGAATGTCAGAGAGGCCTAAATTTGAGTCCAAAAAGCTGCCTCTTGAAACAAGTAAAATGCAGTTATAATAGTACAGGGTATGAGAACTGTAAGGGTTTTGAAGATTATCCAGCCAAATCTTTCCACTTTAGAAGCAAACATACTGAGTTGCAGGGCAGAAACACACATTGCTCCCCCAAGGCCACATCACTCACCAGCTGTCAATCTTTTCAGAAACTCAAGATTTCTGACTTTTGATTTAATGATTGGTTCTACTCTATTATTTCTGATCAAAGATCTTCTGAGAAGTTATCTGATCTGACAAATGAGGCATATGATTAACAAATTAGATCATCTAATTAGCAAATTAGAGCACTTAAAAGGATAACCACTAATAAATCTTATTATAGCAAAAAGACTCACTTGGAATTGTTTATAATCACACAAAAAATAGAAACAATCTAATTGTCTAATCATGAAAGTTGTGTTCTCAAGTGATAGTGTTGCAAATTAAAAAAAAAAAAAGCTCCTTTAAAAGTAGTTAAAAGTAGCTCCTGGGACCGGATTGGGTGGGGGATGATTAATTTAATTTTCCATCTGCAGCACTGGCATTCTATAGGAATGCTAGCTCGGGTCCCAGTTACTGAACTCTCCACTTCCGATCCAGCTCGCTGCTCATGGCCTGGGAAAGCAGCAGAGGATGATCAAATGTCTCGAGACCCTGCACCAATGTGAGAGACCAAGCAGGAACTCTTGGCTCCTGGCTTTGGATCAGCTTAGCTCTGACCATTGTAGCCATTTGGGGAGTGAACCACCGGTTGGAAGAACTCTGTCTCTCTGTTTCTGTCAATCTGACTTTCAAGTAAAACTAAATATCTTTAAGAAATGGCTCCTGCAGGGTTTTGATAATGTCAAAAACTTCACAAGAGATTAAGGGCAAATGCTGTATTCAAAATTACAGTGATGGCATAATCTCATTTAGAGAGAATATGTAAAGAGAAATATTGAAAATGGATTCACCTGAATAAGCTGACAGTGGTCACCATTCCAGGTGTTTTAGTAATGGATGGATTTTATGTTCTTATTTATGCTTTTTAGATTGTTCACATTTTCCTCAATAAGCATCTGTAAGTCGACTATAGAACATTTAATGCTTTTTCTTTGAAAATCTTGCTTGGACATTAGCACACACCCAATACTAGAATTTTGAAAATATTTCCAAGATCATATTCTATTTCTATTGTCTGAATGAGGATGAGATTTTAGTGTTTCTTTATTCCCCCAAAAGGAACGTAGTTTTTCTTTTTATAAAACGTCCCCTCACTCTGTCAAGTAAACATTGGAAATGCTAATGACTATAGCCAGTGACATAGGGTTTATGTGATGGAACTGAGTCTTTCATTAGCACATTTGTTTATGAACTACTAACTGTTCATTGTTTCCAGGCGGTCAATGCTTTTGCTCTCTTTTAGAGGAGAAGGAGGCTAAAGAACAAATCAAAAAATTAACCTTAAAAGGCTTAGTTTAAAAAAGTCGAAATAAAAAATACAGAGCTGCGATAAGTGCAGGACACGAGGTAGTTTGCTGCCGGATGCTCCTTTGCCTTGCCCTGCACTCCTTTTGGGACTCAAGGTTTGCATTCTCCCAGCTGTGGGACACTAGCTGCCGTGGACTCACCGTTCGCTCTGGAATCTGTCCCCAGTTGCAAGGGCGGCTTTGCACATGGGTTCCTTTTCCCGGGTGGCAGCCAGCTATCCAATGACTGACAGTGCACTGGAGCAAGACAGAGAAGTTTTTAAGAGCCACCCAACTCCAGAGCATCTCAGGAGCTTGGCAGCGACCTCCAGTCTGAGTGCATCCCAGCTCAACTTGCTCCTGTCCAAGTGTGCTGTCCTCATTCTCACAGAAACTTCCTTCCCAACCTACTTCCTGCATGCAAGACTCTGACCCAAAGCACATGACTAAAAACAGCCTTTCCTGCAAGATAGAATATTGAAGTCTGAAGGATGAGAAGGAGCCATCCCAAGGTACGATCCTTGAAGAAGGAGGGGACTGGAAATGTTAAGCCAAAAGCCACTTCCGACGGCCCAGGAGCGGTGGGGATCAGGACTGACACCGAAGTCCATGATTTGCTGACACATTATGAACATCTCCCAGATACTGAGGGCTTTTATTGTGTGAAATGTGAGTTAGTCTATTTTAATCAGGCAGCATTAGCTCTCTCAATATAATTTGGCTGAGCTGTAAGTTCTTCAAATCCGCTCCTTAGATACAAACCTTTGAGACTCTGGTTATGAAGTATCATTAGTTTAGGTATCTTGGCAGCTTACAGATATCCAATTAAATGTTCTTTCATATTATCTGTATGTATCAGTAGGAAGCATTTGCAACTCATGAGCACATCATTAATTCTACCAGGATATTGTGTGAATATATTTAAATAGATAACTATATGAGGTTCTTGCTTCAGTCATGTTATTCGTTTAAAAATTAAACTGAGTTTTATTTTGATATTCTAGAAAACACATTTCATAAATGTTTTCATGGTTCACCTGAGATAAACAAGTGTGCTGGTGGTGCTCATCAAAAAGTCTACTTATCTGGATTTAGCAAAATAATACAATAAAGGCTGCTGCATCTTTTCTCTCTCTCTCTTTTTTTTAGTCTAAAATCTGTCTTCAAATGACCTAGCATATTTCATCTGAATTTACTAATCCATTTATTCTCCTACTTATCAAATATTTCATTGATTCCATAATGTTAATTTGGCATATTACAAATGCTAATTACTTGGAATATCCAGCTCTGTGAAATCCCTTTTTCCTGAGAAATTAACATTTAATGGCTGGGGGAGAAGAAAAAATTTCATCAATGAATTCAGAGTTACCTAGCTAGAAAGGATAAAACATTGTTCTGTCTTTCCTAGACCAGACATGGACAAAGGTGCAACCTAATAGGTGTTGTATGTTCTGCACTATTACACAAGGTTTGCCCCAAAAGTGAAATTCTACCTGCAATTTTAGGTGTTGGGAACCTGGAAGTCAAAACTTCTCTGCATGTGAAATCAACCCCATGAACAAAATGTGACTCTGTCCATAGATTCAAGATAAATGACTTTTTACGTATGTGTTCCCTTAGGTAGAATCATCTAGTTACTGTCCAAAAACAGCTGCCTTTTTCCTCCTTGGTGCTCCAGGTAACTGCACTTCCCAAGCATGCTTATGCACAGATCCGACCATTTAGTGATCTGGCTTATACAAGAGGTCAGGCCATGCACTCACTTCCTTCTGTTGATCAAACACCAAAGTTCTATGTATAGTAAATCTGTTCGGTGAGAAACTCCAGTTGTTAAAAGTCTTCTTGGAAGGATGTCTTTCATTGATAACCCAAATTGTACTGGGGCTTGTAGAAATTCGTGGAGGATTTTGCAGCAGCTACCAGCTATTTGCCTTTATCACCAGGTTCTGGAGGGACTACAAAATCTTAATGTGCCTTCTGACTAGCAGAATGCATAGCAAATAATGGGCATTCAGTGAGTGAGGACTCAGAGTATCTTGCCTTAGTTTATGAATTATGTTTCTTCTAAGAAAGACTGTCAAGCATAGTCCTTTCAACTGGTAACTGCACTGACAGCATTTTAATTAACTAACCCAAAACTTTATTTTTGCAACAAAGTCTCTTACTCTATGATACAGCTTGTTTTTAAATAGTACACTGAATTGGAACCATAGAATAGGGCCCTAGATTGTAGTCATTAAGGTCTCCTTCCATTTGTTGCCATTCCATTAGTCAATACTCTGAATATTCATCAAGCAGTTAAAACAACCATTATTCAACTAGCAAATAGCCCTATCATTACTTAAGTCCAAACTTTTCTATTTGTTATCAAGAAAAATATTTCCTTGATATCTTCATAAATTTAACATCTTTAATATTATAATATGTGATAATTTATATCTATCCTTATTTAGAATAATATCTTCAAAAATCATTCAAATTGTGACATGAGCAATCCACTTCATTTTAAATTAATTCATTTTTAAAATTTGCAAATAATAATGCTACATATATTTGGCAAATAACATGATGATTCAGTATTAAATCTCTCTTTACGGTTGAAGAATATTTCATTGTATATTTGTGCCACCATCTGTTTATATATTTATCTTTTGATGGACATGAATTATCTCCATGTTTCCACTTTTTGAATAATACTGCTAAAAACATTCATGGACAAGCTTCTGTGTGGGCATATGTTTTCATTTCCCTTGAGTACACTCAGCTACTTGAGAGAGAAACTGCTAGTTCCAATGGAAATTTCCAGACTGCTTTCAATAGTGGCTGGACCATTTTATATTCACATTAGCAGCAAACAATGTATAAAGCATCCTAGTCCTCCACGTTCTCATCAACTGTTACTTTGCATATGAAATTTACATACACACTCACACAGGAAAACCACAAAGTTCATGGAAAATACTAAAATCTAATTTTATGATTTATGTGAACTTCTGGCGATAGCTTGGAACTTAATTTTGATTCTGTTTATATTTTATTATTTCAAATTTAAATATGTTTGTCATTATGGCTATTAGCTTTTTCAGTATACATGCAATGGTATCTCATTGTGGCTTTAATTTTATTTCCTCAATTGTCAGTGTATTATATATTTTTCATATGCTTTCAGGTATTTGTATATGTTTGGAAAAGCATGTATTAAAGAAATTTGCCAATTTTTTTGTTTAGTTGTTCATCTCTGTGTTCAGAGTTGTGGTTGTGGAAGACACAAAGGTGTGTAGAGTATTGTTCCATTGCAGGCAGGGCTGCAAGGAATTTCCCACTGCATGGCAGGGCCTGGTGGATGTCTGCATCCACCTGAAGGCATTTCCACCTCCCTTTAAATGGGTACAGGACAAACCTGCTGAGATTTCTGTAATCTATTTAGCTATTGTCTGCCTCTGCACAGCTGGTCTTTACTACCAATGTGACCTTGGAAGTTGATGCTACTGATAATGTCTTGGCACAAGGGCCTTTTACAATTCATGCTGTCTCTGTTTCTGTCTCTGCTGCCCTCATTGACCATTCTTGATCTTTAGCTCCTTCCTTCTGTGATGCATTTCCTCCTTTAACTGATTCAAGATTAAGTTGTAGGATGAGGACTGTAGTAGGAATGTGTTACTGAATGATATGCACCATCTTTTGAGAACTTCCTCAACACATTTACTCCACGGAATATTACTAAGTCATAAAAAAGAATTAAATCTTACCATTTTCAACTAAATGGACCCTAATGGAAACCATTCTGCTTAGTGAAATGAACCAATCCCCAATCCCTCATAAGAGAACATATGATCTCTTAGATATGTGACAATCAATGCATACACACATAACTGTAAACTCCCCAAGGGAGATCAGCATTCTGAGAACACACAAATGCGTACTGATCTTTACTCCCGAGTAATGGGAACTGTGAACCCCTCACTTTATTTTCACTTTTTAATTTATTCTGACTTTTCAGGACAATCTGAAACTTTGTATAAATCTGAGGAATGCATCTTTCATTTTTCCTAAAAAGTGATGAGAATTTTGTTAGGGATTTAATTGAATCTGTGGATTCCTTTTCTTAAAAGTAGATAATCTACACAAAGCGAAAAAATTTTATAATGTTTATCTAACAAAGGATTGTTAAACAGAATATATATTAGGAATGCAAATAACTGAATAGCAATTAAACATGGCCAGTCGATCTAAATAGATATTTACATTTTAAAAAGCCACACAAATGGCCAACCTGTATATGAAAATTGCTCAACATCACAAATCAAAATGACAACAAGATATCAGCTTCCTCCAATTAGATCGCCTCTTACCAAACATAAGATAGCAAGTGCTGATGAACATATGGAAAAGAATGAAACCTTTATACAGTTGGTAACAGTGTAAATTATTATGTCCATCATGAAAACTATAATGCAGGCTCCTCCAAGAATGAAATTTAGCATGAACGCTTGTTTTAGCAGTCCAACTACTGGAAGAAGTTAGTTCAATAGGCAAAAGAGACACCAGCACTTCAATTTTTATTGTAACACAATTCACCACAGCCAGAAAATGGAAGCAATCCATGTGTTCATCAACTTCTCAGTGGGTAAAGAAAATGCAGAATAATTACACAATAGAACGGCACTCCATCATAAAAAATAATAAAATCCTATGGTTTGCAACAACATGGATAACATAATGACAAGAGGTCGTTATGTTATGAAACAAGATAAGCACAGAAAGACAAGTATGTGGAAACTAGAATCATTGCTCTCGAAGAAAAATCCACAATAGGAATGGGAGTCACTGGGGAGTGAACCAGCAGACTAAAACACTCCTTTTCTGAATCTTTCTCTCCTCCTTCGGTCATTTTGCCTTTCAAACAACTAATGTTTTAAAAAAGAGATATCATATTAAAAATTAAGTTTTATAATCAATGAACTCAGGTGACCTTGTCATCTAAGCATTTTCTTTTGTAATTTTTCTCAGCTGTATTTTATAGTTATTTATCAAATCTTTCACCTTCTTGGTTAAATGTATTCCTACTTATTTTATTCTTACCGATGCCATTTTAAATGAAATTGTTTTCTTAATTTCCTTTTTTATTATTCATTACTGGTGTATAGAAACAGCTAATTTTGTGTGCTTACCTTCTGCCCTAAAACATTTCTGAATTTACTATATCCTCCTAGCTGTGTGTGTGTGTAGGGAGGGTGTGTTCTTTGGGGTTTTCTATTTAGAATCATATCCTCTGGAAACAAAAATAGATTTTCTTCTTCCTTTTCAATTGGTATAACTTTTATTTCTTTTCCTATCTAATTACTTTGTCCAGGACTTCTAATGCTATTTCAAATAGCAGTGTTGGAAGTGGATACTTATGGCTTATTCCTCATCTCACAGAAAACCATTTGTATGATGTTAATTATACAAATAAATTATTCAAAAAAGTATGATGTTACTTATGGGTTTTACATAAATGCTAAGGAAATGTCCTTTTATACTTAGTTGTATAAGCATTTTTTTTTACCATAAAGTTATATTTTTCAAATAACTTCTGCATGCCCATTCAAAGGGTGATATCTTCCTTCATTGTGAATACATAATAATACATTATAATGCATTGATTTTTGCTTTGAATCACCTTTGCCTTCTTAGAATCAACATCACCTGGACATGGGATATAATATTCACTCAATATGATGCTTATGTGATTTTCTGGTTTGTTTTATTGAGGTTTCAGTCCCTATATTCATCAGTGATATTGGTCTATAGTTTGGTTTTCTGTTGGTATCTTTGGTTTTGGTATCTGTGGTATCTGTTCTGTAGTTTACTTGTTTTGTTTTGCTTTCCTGTGAAAATGTCAGTACACTTCTGATTGCCTTTATAAATTTTGTAATTATCATTTAATTCTGGCTTTTAACATTCTTGCATATTTCGTTAATATATGTGTCATTAGTTTGTGTATTTCCTTCTTGTAACATGGACTTTTATATACATTGATTCATTATAGCACTTTCTGTTTAGTAACATGGGCATTTCTTCTAGGATCAATCATCACTACTTTCCATATTTTTTACTTTAGAGCCATCATGTACACAGAAGATGGAAATAAATATTCTTTAAGCAACACTATCCACAGCCTCCCGTACAATGCATGACACATGGTAAACATTTAATAAATATTTCTCTAATGAATAGACGCTGACATCAATTGGGCACTGATTTTATACATCAAGAATTACTTAAGCACTTTGTATCAACTACTTCATTTTTTTCTTCCAAGTAACTTAGGAATCAGGTATTGTCATTTCCCACACTGACAGGTACAAAAATTAATACGCTTACTTACCTCAAAGATGCTTTCTTAACAACTGTTCTCTACCAAATGCACAAAATAGATTCAGGCCATGTGATTATTCCTATTTACTTTAAGCATTTTCAAGTCTGGATTCCTAAATATAGTTCCAGGCACACAGCTAATTATGTTAGCTATTTTTTGTCTTCATTGCCACAAAACCAGGTTCCTGCTTCATTTCCTGTCCCTGATAATTACATCTCAAGCATCTAAGCACTAGAATCAACTCCCCTCCCCCCCCCCGACCCCCAGTCCTCTCTTAAATCCCATTCAGGGTGAGTTATCAACGTCTTGCTCCACCAGGAAATGTACCTTTGTGCTGCTGCTACCAGCATTATCTCAAGTGAATTCCTTTCTCCTTTTGCTATATATCAGCATAACAGTAAAACCTTATTTTCCCCAAACTTTTCAGGCAATTCTTACATTATCTTTTGTTTTAGTGAGATCCCTTCTTATGAAAGCCAGCTTAAGGGCTAGCACTATATGACACCAGTTTAAGGCACTGCCTGCAATAGTGGCATCTCAAAGGGTGGGGGTGGTGTGCTTTGAGTCCCGACTCCACTTTTGTTCCAGATCCCTAATGTGCCTGGAAAGCAATAGAAGGTGGTATAGGTGCATGCGCTCCAGGAGACCAGCATGAAGCACGTGGTACCTGAGTTAGACTTGGCCTAGCAATAGCTACTGTGGCTCTTTGGGGAATGAAACAACAGATAAAAGATTCTCTCTCCCTCTCTCTCTCTCTTGCTCTCCCTCTCTTTGTATCTGCTGCCTTTCAAATAAATTGATGCATCATTTTACAAAAGTCAGCCTAAAAAAATATTCAAAAGTTCTACGCTTATTGAAATGCAAATATCTTCAAGGTATACCATTAAATGTAAATAGTAATATGCAGGTAGCCCACCTCACTCAAGGATTTATTAGTCTATCATATGTGATGACAACACCTTACTAATGGCTGGTAATTTAGGACACTTTTATATATTAGTAAAGGTGTTCTCCAGTTAAAGATTTGATGGATAGATTGATCAAAAGAAGCATCTCCTCACCAGTTCTAGAAGGAATGTGCTTTCCCTGTGTGTTTAGAAGAGGCATCTCAACAAAAGATAAATGGTCCTCAGATTCATCGACACTTTCAGGCTCTTGGGCCTCATTCATTTGCTCATTCATGAATTCACTCACGCATTCTTACAATAGTATATATTGAAGCCTAATGTGCATCAGACACCATCCAAGGCATTGAGATTCCAATGATAACTGAGAGAAAGTACAAGTACATGAAAATTGTATCTTAAGGTTAAATTGTGTCAAATGCCAGAGAAAAGACTGGGGATCTGTGTCTGATGAGGTTGCTCATCACCTGATGGGGAACAGACAAAAGGAGCAGACTCAAGCATCCTCTAAGGGCACTCGTCTCATTCACTCTTGGAATTGTCCTGACACAATCAGCACTCAAAGATCGCACCTTCTGATACCATCACTTTCGGGATTTGGATTTCTTAATACAAACTTCGGGGGAGGAAAGAAACATTGGTCCAGCCCACAATATCCCACTCCTGATCCTCCCAAATTCATGTGCTTTCATGCAAAAACACTCTCCACCCATCTCAATACCTCTAAAGGATAAATACCAGCTCTAAAGGATAAACATCAAAGCCTCACCTAAATATTATTGAAACCAGATGGGAGTGAGATGGAACCCGGCATTCATCCTGAGACCAACTTTCTCTGCTGTTTTGGGCCTATGAACCTCAACAGGCCATGTGTTTCCAGAAGATAACCATCATGAAACAGGCTGGGAACAGACATTTCCTCTCCAAAGGGAAGTCAATTCAAAACTTAGCAACTACCTGTATGAGCTCTTGGGTCTGGAGCCTAATCCTCACCTTTAGTGCAATAGTGGTCCCCTCACCAAAAATCTAAAAGCTACCCCAGCCTCCAGGGCCTCAAGGGACTTGTCTTCCCGTCCCGGGGTGGCTCTGCTCCCACACAGGGTTGCATGTTGTTCCTTTCATGAACTTATCTGATCTATCCAAATTTATTTTATTACAGATCTTGTGAGTTTAATGAACCCCTCAATGATACAATCTTATGTAACCAAAAAAATCATTGTCAACAAGGAAAATTAGGAGGTTTAAAGCAATTCATGTGGCAGATTCAGCTTGAGTAAATCCTTAAGAGTGGCCTTCGTTTCTCCTGCTCTCCAGCTGATCCTGGGGTTCTTCACACGACTGTGTAGAAAAATCCATTGTAATCTTTTCTATGAGTTGCTTAACATGTAAATAAATATCAGATTATGCATTTGCTTAATTTCACAAAAGATTTATTTATTTATTTGTTTGTTTATTTATTGAATGGCACAGTTACAGAGAGGAAGAGAGAGGAGGGAAGAGAAGGAGAAAGCAGAGTCCATTCATTGGTTTACTTCTGAAATAGTACAAGTGCTGGGGCTCGGTCAGGTTGAAGACAGGAGCTTCTTGCAGATCTCCAGCACGGGTGCAGGCGCTGAAGTGCTCTGCTGCATTCACAGGCTCAGTAACAGGAGCTGGATTTGAAGGGGAACCCTCAGGACACAAACCAGTGGCCATATGGAATGCCACTGACGCAGATGGCAAGTTATCTGTTCATTGTGTCACAGCACCCACCCCTGTGTTTGCTTATTGATGACTTGCATGTTGTACAATGAGGCAGCTTTGATTATTTTAAGTGACTCACATTATAAACAGATATCTTTATAAAGCAGAAATTTTCAACACTGGCCACACAGTGGAGGAAAGCATAGTAGATCTGAGGAAATATTCCCAAGTGTAATACTTGAGACATACCTCTTTATAATTTGTGTCTCATTGGTGTTTAGCACAAAAAAGGGACAAACAATTTTAAAAAGCTATCTGGCTGATTTTAAAGTGCTGCTAAAGTTCAGAAACATTGTTAGAAAACAATTTATCAGTGGGAGCCTGCGTCCTCCCAAGTCCCAAGAGGAATTTGTGATCCACCACCAGATAAAGCAGAATGCAAAAACAGAACAAATGATGCTGGCTGGAAATAATCAAGGGGCTGGCATTGCAGTATTTCTGGTAAAGCTGATACCTACAATGAGGCCATCCCATGTTGCGGGTTGGCAGGGTGGGGAGGGCCATGGTTTGTGTCTTGGCTGCACCACTCCCCATCCAGCTCCGTGCTGAGGGCCTGGGGAAGCAGCAGCAGATGGACCAAGTTCTTGGGCCTCTGTTACCCATGTGGGAGACCCAGAAGAGTCTCCTGACTGACTGCTGACTTTTGATCTGGCTCAACTCTGGCTAAAACAGCCATCTGAGTAGTGAACCAGTTACTGCAAGGTCTCTCTCTTTTTATGTCTCCCTCTCTCTATAACTTGCACTTTCAAGTAAATAATTTTTTTAGAAAAACAATAATATCAAAAAATATTATCTATTGCACTTTGTTATATGACATGGCAACCTGCAGCAGTCCTTCTGTCCCCTTTCTTCAAGAACACTGGCTTACCCAGATCACATGACATGTTCTAGGTTACAATACTACTAAGTGAGAGGGGAAAAAAATTGAATTCAACTTTTCCTCCAGTCCCCAAATCTAAGTTTTTCATTTTGACCACAATGGGGTAAGTATTGTGTTAGGCCTTTTTATGGTTAAAGTGAAGTTTAGAGAATAACTTTTCAGCATTGTACAGTGAGTAACTCACAGACTGATTGAATAGATCATTCTCATATTCATATCTGAAACCCCAATCCCCACAATATTAAGAAATTGGGACTTGGGAGGTAACTAGGTCACAATGGGACTAATGTCTTTATAAGATGAGATACAAGCGAGCTTGCTTTCTTCCCTTCTGTCACATGAAGATTCGATATGCTGACAATCTGCAGCACTGGACAAAATCCTTCACTAGAATTCACATGCAGACAACCTTGGCAGCCTAATGTTGACCTTCTAGACTCTGGAGCTGCAAAAAATAAGCCCAGACTGTTGTCACTTATTATAGCAAGCAACTTTAGGATGAAGCCAGAATTTCATCCTTACCATTTTTTTTTCTTTCTTTTAAATTTTTAATTAATTTATTTGAAAGTCAGAGATATAGTGAAAAAGAGAGAGAGGTGGATAGAGAATGAATCTCCCATCTCGTCTGTTGGCTTAGTTTCCAAATAGCCACAATAGTTGGAACTGGGTTGGGCTAGATTGAAGCAGAAGCCAGAAGCTAACTCTAGGTCTTCCAGATGGGTAGCAGGGTTCCAAGCACTTAGGTCATGCTCCGTTGCTTTTACAGGCACATTAGCAGGAAGCTGGATCAGAAGTGGAATGACTGGGACTCCAATCGCTGTGGACATGGAGTGCTCATGGTGCACTCTTCTATGCCACAGCATTGGTGCCCTCTCCCTCTCTGTCAAATAAAAATGCAACAAACCTCATCTAATGTTGATGAGCTTGAAATGAAAGTACTAGAACATAATGAAGATAAAACCAAGGCTGGTGCTCTCAAACTGCTAAAGGTTTGATCATTAAAGTGTAAGTGTCTGGACTGACGATAACTCCTACATCCAAGACCATGATAAGAAAAAGAAAATTCACTATAGCAAGCTTACTATGAGAATATGGGCAAGAAAAAATAATCAGAACTTAAAAATAATCAGAGTCTCATCACCGAAACCCAGCAAAGATGGGTGCCACCTAAAGGCATGCTAAACCTAGTTAGGTGTGTAAAGTTGAAGATGGAGAGACTAGTGCATCCCACCAATTTGTTTGCTGCATACAGATATTTCCCAGGTGCTCATCTTACTTCTCTACAGTCATGTGATCCTCATCAGCCATGACGTCAGTATAAACTTGAGTATCAATACTTACTGTCATTTTTATTTGTGTCAAAACTTTATAAAACAAACCAAGTGTAAGGGCAAAAAGAAAGCCAACATCACTGGAATAAACTCGCGAATTAACACTTAGAGGTTCTAACTGTGGTCCCTTTATGAAATTTTGAGCATCATGAGCCATCAGGTTCCCTATCCATAAAATAGAACAGAAAGCTATCAAGCCAAAGAGATTTTTTTAAGAGTTCTGTGATGATTAAGAAAAAAAAACCTGGAAGATGTTTAGTAAATTCAAAACTCTGGAAGATGCTAAATAATAAAACATTCTGGAAAACTGTGACGTGGTGAAATGGTATTTGTTTTTAGCAAATGTGAAACTGGTCGAACACACTCTTCACTTTGTCTCTGATAGCGAGTAAGCATGTGGTGATTACACCAAGAAACACACGGAATTTCTGTGTAGAATAGCAAATTTGAGGTTCTTAACACTGGGCTTTTTATTTTTAATAAGATACTTTTAATAAAAATTTAGAGTATCCTCTTCTTGCCATGATACAGTAAGGAAGGCTTCTTTGTTACCAACATTCTCACAGGCAATCTGCTCAAGACCAAAAGTAACAACTGCTATTTCCTACAAGCCTTATCACCAATCTCCATGTCCCAGCAACTCTGGTTTTTGTTTTTCAATTTGAGTAATAAGCCCAAGTCACAAGTGTGATTGGGAGACTCTTAGTCACTGAATAACCTGGGTTCAAAATCCTCAAAGATTCATAAAAACTTATATGGCTTGGGTGCTTGGCCCCTGCTGTTGGGACAAACAAACAACAACAACAACAACAACAAAACACACACACACACACACACACACACACACACACACACACACACACACACACACAAAGCTTGTCTCCTTGTTTCAGCCTGGCCCAGCCCCAGCCACTGAAGCCATTTGGAGAGTGAATCAGTGAGTAGGAGAGAGAGAGAGAGAAAAACAGTCAGAGGTATGAAACCAAAGGTAACTTCCTGGACATGCTTAAAGTAAAACACATCTTTAAATGGGAAAAATAATAATTGATTCCTGCTTATGCCATGGAAGCTTTCTGACTGCCTAGGAATTTCAACTGTAGCAGCTATTTCAGATCGTATCCTTTCTGGAGAACAGGAATAGCAAGAGGTCGATCGCCACTTCTCTCCCATTGTTAGTCTCCATTTTGCTGTGTTTTTGCAATTTCTACTTATTTCTTTCTACTTTATCTGAAGAGAGAGAGAAAGAAAGAGAGAGAGAGAGACACTCCATTAATTGATTTATTCCTCAAATGCTTACAATAGCCAGAACTAAGCCAAGCTAAAGCCCGGAGCTAGGATCTCCATTCTGGTGCCTACTTGGATACAGGGACTGAAATAACTTGGGCCACAGTCCGCTGCCTCCCACGTACATTAGATCAGGCACAGAGTAGTCAGGACTACAACCAGGCACTCTGCAAACAATAGGACTTCCTCCGTTTGGACTTCTGAACTCCTTTCTGGCTCTTCTGTCTCCTATGGAAAATGTAAGTTACAGAAATAAAATTCCCAACAGTCTACCAGTGATGATTTTAAAGCCAACTGAAACAATATACATAAAATTTTTTTGAAACAGGAAATACTACAAATATGGGGAGACATATATGCATAAACACATGCACATATATAGAGAGAGACATATATAAATTTTTCAGATTGTTTCAGCTGGCCATATATTGTTTTTAAAATTAATCCTGAGTGCCTTGGCTTATCAAAATTCTGATTTGAGTACAAGAGGCACTCAAAAATATTATTTATAAAATGATTGAAACATCACAATCATTGAGAAGATGTTTCCTTGGTGCATGGGAGAAACAGGGGAAAACAATAACCTGTATGGGAATATTTTTCAATTTCTACTGAAATCTAGTGAACTATTTCTTCTGTTCATCATTTCTTGCTCATCTGGGACATTTTAACTCTTCTCTGCATTTCATGCAGGCTTTCCTTATAAAACAATCTCCTTCTCATCTGTTCTGACCTTGTTGGAGTGGACTACAGCCTAGCTTCCAAGTGAGGGCATGGCCTTGGCCTGTGGTAATCCAATTCTGTATAATACAATTCAGACCTTGCAGTTCTGTGGAATGATTAAAGAAGAGAAATTTTCTGTAAGAGATCTAAGAAGATCTCTCTTTGTCCACACAAAAAGAGCTTAAGGAAATGGAAATGCTAACTGCCCTGAAAGGAAGAAAAGAGTATGTCTGAATACAGAGCTGTTATAGAAGAAAGATAAAAAGAACAAGATCAAGTGAAAAAAATCTCAGATCCCATGTTTTTAGCCATGATCAACACATTGGATGATGTTTTGCATTAATCATACATTTCTGTAGGGTACAGTGTGAAAATCAATACATCTGTGTAATGTGGCTGATCAAATTAGGGTAATCACTTATATTTCCTGAAGGCTTTTAATTTCGACTAATCTGTGCATATTTCTAGGATACAATGTGATATTTAAACTTGTGTAGAATGTGACTGATGAAATGACATTAAGTTCATCATTCTGCTACATAAGTGTATCCTGACATTGTAGATAGACAATGGTACAAAGTCCAGCATCCTATTGTCAAGATATATTTACGGATTTCATTGCCAGTCTATCTTCTAGTTACAAGTAGAAATGCATATGCAATGGATCTTTAGTTCTTGGTATGCTAATCTTTATTATGTAGTTCCTCTAGATGAACATATGTACATGTATGTTTATATATGTCTATATAATAGATCTCTCTCCACATGTCTTATATATATATCTATATCTGTATCTATATCTATATCTATATCTCATCTATATCTATGTTGTATTTTGCATGACAGTTGCCTTCTATCAGAGAAAACATAGGTTTGGCTTATTTCTCTGAACATAATGGTCTCTAATGGGACCATTTTGTTGTAAATGATAAAATTTCATTGTTTTTAATGGCTGAGTAGTGCTCCATAGAGTCGATGTACCACAGTTTCTTTATTCAATCCTCTTTTGACAGGCATCTGTGTTAGTTGTTTGTTTACTTTGTGTTTAAACCCTGTATGCACCTATAACCAAGTCATTCATAAAGTATAAGTTCTTGTGAACTGTAATCACTGGTTCATGCTATGGAACACTGGAACTTATTTCCTCCATTTAACTGTGTTTTGGGCATCATGCTATATGTCCATCAGTGGGGAATGGATGAAGAAAATAATACACACACACACACATTATTCCACTGCAAAATGAATGATATCCTATCATTTGCTGCAACATGGATGGAACTACAGAACTGCAGCATGCTCTGCTAAGTCAGACACAAAATCACAATTATCCTGTGTTCTCTTTCTTATGTTGAAGCTGAAAATAAAACAAACAAAATGTCTATCTGAATCTAGAACAGTGATTAACAAAGGGTAGGAAGTGGTGGAGGTTTGGAGCGAGGTTGAATAAGGCATTCTGGACCATTTTGATCCATGAACAATTAATTCCATTATTTAGCCACCTGGAAATGTTTCATTTGTTTGACTCTTAGTGGTGTGGTAGTTTAAGGCTCCACCTGAAGCACTGGCATCCCAAATGAGCACTATTTTGAGCCCTAGCTGCTCCACTTCTAATCCAGCTTCCTGCTCATGGCCTGGAAAAGCAGTGAAGGATGGGCCAAAGCATCCATGTGGGAAACCTAGAGGAAGTTCCTGGATCCCAGCCTCAGATCAGCCCAGCTCTGGCCTTTGCAGCCATTTGGTAAGCAAATCTGTGAAGGAAAGATCTCTTTTTGCCTCTGTTCTCTCTCTCTCTCTCTCTCTCTCTCTCTCTCTCTCTCTCTCTCTCTCTTTTTCTCTCTCTCTCTCTCAATCTCTCTCTCTCTCTCCCTTCTCAAGCAAAGTAAAATAAATTTTTAAGGTAAATAAAAAACTAAATTTAAAAATCTCAAAATTTTCCAGCATTTGATATTTCTGAGTATAACTTCTGTCAGAAGATTAGAAAAATTGCAGAGCATACCTTTTCCCCCTTCTTGAAATGGTTTATATTTTTCTGCCTTCAGATTACAATCTGGGATTTTCAAGTCTGCTAAAGCTTTAGTTGGTCTGCAATGTTTGCATGGATCCTCTCTTAGACATTTCTTTCCTCACTCTCAACCAAGGTCTGCCCACCTTGACACATGTCTTATCTATCACCATTCTGCAGAAACTGCCATTTATTCACAGAAGTTATTAGCATAAAACACCCTAGCTTTCCCAACATACCTGTGAGAAAATATTGAAAGTATTCATTTATTCACTTACATCTAGGCATGTCTGTCTAATTCATGTTTAATTGGTCTTAAGAAAAAGAAAGCAGAAACGAGTTTAGGATATGATGGAAGGAATACACAAAATTTAAATTCCAAGGAGATTTTTCTTTGATAATCTTTCTAAGAACTCATCACCTTGTTATTAATTTAAAACTGGCATTCAGTTGGGTCTTTGGTACAGTAGTTATTAGCCACCTAGAACATTAGAGTGATTCTGTTCAAGTCCAGCATGTTTCTGATTCCAATTTCATGCTAATGTACACCTTGAAACACACGACTGACGGCTCAAGAAGCTGGTCCTTGCCACCGTAGCAGAGACCCCAGTGGAGTTCACAGCTTCAGATTTCAGCATGCACAGCCCCAGCTTTGTGGGGTGTTTGGTTACTGAACCAGCAGGTTTTGCTTGTTCCCTTGTCATCTCTCTTTCCAAAACAAACGAAAACAGCTGGCTAAATTTTTTTAAAAAAATGAATTGTTTGAAATATAAAAGATAGGATGTGGTTAGATTGGGAGAAGAAATGAATGAGGTGACTTCTTATAGACATTATTCTTGCAGTTCGTATTACAATGATTTCTGGTTCTTGTCGATCTCTTGTTTTACTGTTCAGAAACTCGGTGGAGGTGTTCAACAGGCACACACTTTAAAAAGCTTGATTACTCTATCGATCACTATAGCTGTTTAGGCTTAGTCTTGAATGCTATGCATTCCTTTCTTTATTAACTCTAATCATCATTCTTTCTAAGTGCTGTTATACAGCCTTGTAAACAATATTGTTTTGCAACCTTAAAGTCAGTAATTCCATAGAAATTAAATTGGGTTTACAGTAATTCCATGATTACCATATAATCTGCAGAGTCTAAATAATGATGTACTTAGCTGTAGAATTGCATGTAGAACACAGAGCGATGATTGCATGGTTATTTGAGGCCTAGAAAAGAAAGGGACATCAAACGTTTTGATGGTTGAGGAGCTGTAAAATCTCTTTTGTTTTTAATGTCTCATTATAATTATGATCCTCAAACATCTTGATAAATCTCTAGCTGCCTTAAAAATGGCCTTGAAATCTACTGCTAAGTCTGTGCCTTACATCTCAGATTGACAGTTTAATAAAATAAGACTTGTTAAAAATAGAAAATCCATCTGATTTAAAGTGACAATACAGAAAATTAAGCTTGCCTGTAGCAAATAATCTGTCTCTGTTGTAAGAGGGTCTTTCATGATAGCATTGAGTTGAGTTTTAAGTAGTGTTTCCAGACAAAAGAACTTGTCAAATGAGCCTTTTATCCATGGCTATCAGCCTTGCTGTTTGTCTCAAGATCTCAGCTAGTGTTTGACTTATTCTTAAATAATTTTACTTGATCATATGAGTTGTTCTTCTGTTTCTATAACTGAATATCTAAGACTATCTAATTTATGAAGAAAATAAATCTATTTAAACCATGGTTCTGAGGGGTGCTGATTCTAAAACAATGGCAATAGCATCTAGAGAAGGTTTCATGCTGTATTATAATATGGTGAAAGAGACCCAGAATCCTTCTGTGCTAGCTTTGCTCTTCCCCCACTCATTTTTAAAAACATTTTTGTTGTTTGTTTAATTCATTTTTATTTTTCTATATACATTAAAAACTTTTTGTACTCTATGTATTAGCTATCACAAATCAGAGAACACATATTTGGCTTCTGGTTTATGTAAGTAAGAATGATGGTCTACAGCTGCGTCTGTTTTGTTGCAATAGTCAGGATTTTGGACTTTTTATGGCTGGGTAGTACTCTAATGTATGTATGTGTATGTACAAATACAGCAACTTATTTATCCAATCATCAGTTTAAGGATATCTGTGTTGATATAAAATCTTAGGTATTATGAACTGAGCTGCTGTGAACACAGCAATAATAACTTTCGTATGTTGATTTCCTCTCCTTGTTTGGGCATATCATGGGAGTGGGATGGCTGGGTAATACGGTAGATCCATTTTCATATTTCGTACTTTAGACTGGGCTTTCATAATAGTTTTACTATTATACATTTCCATCAGCAGTGCTTTAGGGGTACAGTTTTTTCCATATCTGTGACAACATTACTGATTTGGGGAATTCTAGGTGATTGCCGTTCTAACTAGGATACAATCTCATTGTAATTTTTATTTTCACCCCCATAACAGATATTGATACTGAAAATGTTTTTCATGTGCCTGTTGGCCATTTGCATTTCAATCTATGGAAAACTGCCTGTTCACATCCTTTGCCTATGTCTTAGCTGCTTTGTTTATTTTGTTGTTGTCGAGTTTCTCTTTAAAAACCAGAGACGTAGAAAAGTCTTTCATCTTCTGATTCATTTCCCAAATCCCCACAACAGCTGGGATGGAGCCAGGGTGAAGCTGGGAGCTGGGAACACAATGCAAGTTTCCCACTATGGTGGGAAGGGCCCAGGTACTTCAGCCTCCACCTACTGCCTCTCAGAATGGATTAGCAGAAAGCTGGAATTGAGGACAGAGCTTTGATTTGAACCCAGACACTCCAAATTAATTCTTCTCGGAAATCCACTAATGCCATCATAAGCGTCCCACTCCCTTTGATGACCTTATCTAATCCTAATTACCTCCCAAAAATACTAGCTCCAATAGCATTCATTTATGACACTGAGGATTCAATTTCTAAAACATATATTCCGGAGGACACCAGAATTTTGGAAAACAGGCATGTTGTTCTCCTAGCATGGTCCAAACTAAGGAGTATAATTAGAATTAGGCTTTCAGGTTTGAGAAGCCCACAAATTTATCTGTCAAGTTCATATAATAAATATGATTTTCCTATTCTATCAATCCTCCATGCTATGCTAGGATCTGAATATAAGATAGTAAGAAAAGTTAAGCTATCATTGTAATTCAGGAGCAAGGGAGATAAGCTGGATGTGGTAGTATGTAATGCTATGAAACACAGTTTGAGGTTTCAGCAAGCAACAGCTTTACATTAAACATCATATTTTTAGCAAGACCCAAACCAGACCTAAACCTCCTCTAATTTTTTTTTTGTAAAATTAATAGGTAGGCATGTTGTAAGGATGCAATGCGGTCATCTGTGAATGTTAGACTTGCTACAGTGATTGCAACATGGAAAGAATTCAGTGAATAATAATTACTATTAATGGATGGAAAACCAATGGGAGTGTAGTAGATGGAAAGGAATTTCTTAATTAGTACATCTGGGAGATACTGTGACAATATGATGTCTGTGAAGCATAAAAAAGAGTTATGAACATCAGAGGGAAAATAAGAGGGGAGGGTAAACTCTTCAGCAGAAACAACTGCATAATGATGTAAAAACAGTGAGGAGGAAAAATGTGTCTCAAAGGCATAATACGCTGCACTGTTGGGCTGAATTCGGATAGTGGAAACAGCAAAAATTTTATTAACTGTTGGCCCAACATTGCAAGAATGTTAGAAAGTGGAGAGCAATAGTGGTGAGCAGGTAACCTAAAACCTTGTTGTAACAGCCTAGAGGCACGGTCTGTAAGTGTGCTATGTGGGGGAGTACTTGAAATGTTTGAACAGTGGAGGTGTGGCATAATTGAATATGAATTTTTGAAAAGATTCTGTGATGGGAAAGATGCAGTGCTCCTCATTGTTCTACCAAGAAACACAGCCAGTAGGATGTGTGTAGATAGATAGTTGAAAGAGGAATGTATTAGAGGAATTGGCTCACACAATTGTGAATGCTGAGAAGTCAGACAATAGACCATCTGCAAAGTGGAGGATGCAGGAAGCTGGTAACACTGCATAGTCCAAGTTTGAAGTACTGACAACAAAGGGAGTTGATGATAAAACTCTCAGTCTGAAACCAAAAACAGGAGATTCTGGGAGATTTCTGGTAAAAAAAAAAAATAGGGTTTGGAGTCTAGAAGATGTGAATTCTTATATCAAATAGCAGGAAAAAATGAGCGTGCCAATCTGATAAGTGTAAAAGAACATATTTACCTTTCCTTTCCTTTTTTGTTCTATCTAGATCCTTAGTCAATATGCACGGTGCCCACCCACACTGGGTAAGAACAGATCTTCCTCACCCAGTTCACTAATTCAAAGGTCAACCTGCTTTGGCAGTCCCCTCACAGACATTCCCAGAAACAACACTTCACCTGCGATCCGGTTAACCTTTCAGCCCGTCGGGCTGGCGTCAACATGTAGGCATCATAGGTGCCTTGCCAAGGAAAGAACACTAGTCATCAGAGAAAAGTCCCACCACAGTGGTTCAATGGATAGAGACAAAACTCTGAGGTAAGGTGGCAGCCATGGTGAAGAAACAGGATGTCAAAGAAATGTAGTTTACTAGCCTCTCAGGTCTCAACAAACTGCTGCAGAGGTGGGAGGCTGAAAATACAGTTCTGAGGGTAAAATCGCATATTTGAAGTAGCAGTGGGGCCGTGCTCCCTCTGAAGATGTGGGGGAAGAATCTGACTCTTCCTTTTTCATTTTCACTAACAGCCCTTGGCACCCTTCACTTTACAGCTTGCATCAATGCAATTTCTGCCTCAATCTTCCCTAGGATCCTTCCCAATATTTCCATCTTTGAGTCCAAATCTGCCTCTCTTTTCTCTGATAATACACCAACCACTAGATTTAGGACCCACTCTAATCCAGCATGAGTTCATCTTCATTAACTACAGCAGTACAAACTATTTCCAAATCAAGTTACACTCATAGGTACCAAACCTGAGGGCATAAATGGTTCAAACCATATCATGTGGTATCCACAACATGAAAAATGTTAAGGCACAGAAGCTAAGTCATAGAAAAGAACCACTTCCATCACTTTTTACATTACTTTTTCTTTGTAATACAGGAATGAAAGAAGAGATTTTTGGTCCCTGGTTTTGATTTTCTGTGTTTATTGAACAGGTCAAATACAGTCACTTAAATTCTCTTTCATCGAGGCTAAAATGACTAACATGGGTTTTTGTCCAGACAGCCAGCAGAGACCTAAAGTGAAGGAGGGAGGCTCTCTCCAAACAGAGGCTTCATAGCTAAGAGAGTAGGAGGTTCTGCAGATGAACAGAATACCAGCTTCATTCCCTTACATCTTTCTGAACCTCAGCGCCCTTATCCCTAAAATGGACATGCTGGGTTAATGCAGCAGCAAAACGCCCTTATCTCTGTGCTTACAGTACTTTTAAATACTTGATAAATATGACCTTACACTGTAGTGACAGCTGCTTTATTTAACAACAGCCTTCATTTGATGGTTGTTGCTTTCCTAGCACCATGGCAACCCAACATTCACTCCTGGATGTGGAAAAAATTGTCATAGCTTCCTGAACCCTCAAGCCAATTTATGGATCCAACATAATGTCTGTATTTCATTTCACCCTTTGCTGCGGATAAGTTTTGTAAGTCTCTACCTACCACATAGACATACTTTTAAAATTCATAGATCAAACGCCATTATGACAAACTCCAGAGGATATTTGAAGCACACTCTTTGTACTAAGATTTTGTTGTACTAAGTGCTATTGTAAATTTCAGTTATGGTGAAGAAGTATTTTCCTGAATAATTTCTACCAAAGCAGTTGTGGGTTGGAGGGCTGTCCCATAAGCATCACATAGAACCATCTTCTTCCCACCTGCTCTGTTTCTCACAAGCACTTACTGTTAAAAGTCCTCAGGAGACAGTGCTACTGACTTTTAGAAACTATAGCCCAGTAGGATGTTACTCTCCAAGGATGAGGCATGACCACAATTTATTCTTGGGTTCTCAGGGACTGGCCTGTAACTTTTTAAGGTGAACCAGGAACAATGTGGTAAAAGAATGAACAACTCAATGACTAGATACTGAAATAATTCACATCAACTCAAAAAAAAAAAAACCCTCAGAAGATTGCATGCTTCATATCTATTTACTTATAAACTGTCACCAAAGGTATTTCATACATGCTTAATATGAAAGCAAAACTGGGCTCTCACAAGAACAGAACCAGCTCAATGAGTCATCTGAGTAACTGCAGGCCAATCAATATATTATTGCTCTTAATTAATACTCCTACAAGAGGCTAATTTTTCCCCTATGCCTGACTTGCACGCACTCAGGTGCAAAATTTGTTCCTGTACTTGAGAGCATTTTAATAATCACTCACCATTTGCATGCCAGAACCAGAAAACCTCACTGATCGGTACAAACGAGGGAGAAATATGTCAGCACATGAGCACTGGCTCATGGCAATGAAGATTTATGCGATCCAGCCAGCCAAGTGATCACTATCAGAAAGTAATCAAGAGAATGAAATTCTAAGGATGGGTCTGCCAGTTAATCCTTGTTCAACAGTACACACCAACCTTGTCTATAGCAGAGTGTGGAGTCCAGGGGACAAAGCATTTGTTAACCCCAAATCTTACTTGAAGATGTCAACCTAAAGATATTGAGACTTTGGAGCCCAAATTTTGTTCATAAATGGTTTTCAACTTTTGTTTGTTGCTCAGTCGATGTCATTGGGATTTATTTGGCTGCCAGCTCCGAGTTGCTATTTGAAAAGAGCAGTGCCATATGCAACATATGCATATTCAATGGTGCAGTTCTTTTTCAGGGGGGAGGGGGGAGTGCCAGGACTCATGGCTCACAGTATGAATTTGCATCCCACTTTGCATAAATTTGCATGTAGACTTCATAAGCTTCTAAATTCAAGTACGTAAAATGAAACGAATCAATGCAATCTACTGCAATTGTTTTCCAAGGCATTAATCACATAAAATACACCCCAGCTTTCCTTAACCAATTAATTTAATCATACCCAAGGTTAGAGAACAAAGAAAGTAGTGATTCATGGCTGCTAAGTGCCCAGGCTAGGGTTGAAAGGATACATAGAGAGTCATTACTTCACCAGGATGTATTCTGGGAAAGGTTAGGATATGGTTGCCCATTAGTTTGCCAGGCAGTTACCTTGTCTGCCAAAAGATGATTTTATATATATATATATATATATATATATATATATATATATATTTTCCCTGTTGAACTGAGGAGGGTCTGTATGATTTCCTTTAGTCAATGAGTTGTGGGCAGAAGTGATGTGTGTCCCTTCAAAACAGAAATTTGAAGAGGCAAGACATGGTTCAATATGTTTCAATTTCCGTTGCCATGAAATAAGCAATACTGTATATTGAGACTCTGTTAGCCTGAATCCCACAGTGAAGGAGAGCTCTAGCTGACTTCAATGGGGAACGTGCCAAGAGAAAGGAACAGAACTTTGTTTTTGTAGGCTGCTAACATTTTCAGATCATTTGTTGCTGCAGTATTTCAGAGCCCATCGTAACTGATGATGCATTTCCTGAATTAATTAAATAAACTGTAATTTGGCTCCAGGGAGTTTTTATCAGTCTTCATTTGTAAGAATATTTTCAAAACATTGGGGCAGAAGTAAAAGAAATATGAGCTATAGTCTGGTTAATTAACATAGGAAGAGGCTGGGAAGTAACCTACACATTCAAGATGAATCAACTGTCACCACAGTGAAGAGTAGCATGGTATGCATTCTACACTCCTTATTTGCATTAGATGTGATGGAGTAAATTTCTTAGCACTGAAGAATCCATAAAAATTCAGCCTGGACTTGAGAGACCTAACAAGTTCCTCTTTGTAATGCCTTCCAGTTCTTCATAGGCCTCAGTGGGAAAAGTCTCATTAAATGCTAACTTTTAAACACCTTTCCTTAGTACTTTCCAATGCACTGTTAATTTAAGAGTGGATGAACCTGAAACCACAGGAGAGCGCAGAGTGAATAATCAAACAATGAAACCTTGAATCCTAAATCTGAGAATATAGAACATCCTTTTTTTTTTAAAACCAGAGTACAAAAGTGTTTAACAATCTAAAGATAATGTTGGAATACTGGTTATATAAATACAGGTTATCTTGTTCATCATTTTTTTGCTTCTTGTTTTTTGTTTTTGCTTCTCTACAATGCTGTCTTGAAAATTTCAAATGTGGAGCAGCTTGACCCTGACTTTAAGAATACAGAATGTGAAGGGAGGCAGACGTTAAAAATGCTAAAGAGAGCTCTATTCCCACAATGAAAATATTAGAAAAATACACATGAAAACTCCCAAAAGAGATGAAGGAATAATAAATCACAAATGCTCAGTTTTAAATTTTATTTTCCCAGGAACACAGGGCCAAATAGAGGTTGTACATTTTGCAAACTAATCCACATTATCACTTCTTTGGATTTATATAGTAACCATCCTTAGCTTGAATCTACTTCTTCCTGGTAGAATCTGTCTATAATTAGTAGTTTGAAAGCTGCCTTACAATTTGGACGTATTAGCATAAATGATTTTCCTCAGGGAGAGAAGAAAGTGCAGAAATGTCAAAAGAACCCCCAGAAAGTGCTAGTGTGTTGGCTCAATGTGCTAATCCTCCACCTCCAAGTGCAGGCATTACATGTTTTGGTTGTTCAACTTTCCATCCAGCTCCCTGCAGTGCAGAGAAAGCAGTGCAGGATGGGCCAAAGCCTTGGGATCCTGCACCTGCTTGGGAGACCCGGAAGAGGCTACTGGCTTCTGATTGGTTCAGCTTCGACTGATGTAGCCATTTGGGGAGTGAATCAGCAGATGAAAGATCTTTCTCTCTGTCTCTGTGTCTTTCTGTAAATCTGCCTTTCCAATAAAAATAAATAAATCTTTAAAAAAAAAAAGAACCTCAAGGAAAAAATATACATACAATGTACCAAAACTTTGAGAAAAGGAAATAGAGAGGGAGGGTCTCTGAAAGGGTTAGATGTACCAGTGTCCCTCCTCAGTCGTTCAGGAGTTAACCTGCATATCTGATTCCTTTGGGCAGGAGATAATCCAGAATAATGAATCCTTCCTGTTGGATCTTATAGATACTACAGAAATGGTGTTTCCTAGCTAACAATTTCTTACCCCTAACCAAAAACAATACAGTAGAAGACAGGTCATGACAAAGCTTCTGGGCTCCTTCTATCACAGCAGCTTCTACATCAGTCAGGCATCACATTGATTTTTAAATCTCATGTGATTCCTAAAGTAATAAGTACCTTTTAACTCATATTTTGAATAAAAACTGAAATTTGAGTTTAAGGCATTTGAATCAGCGAAAGAGTTATGTAGGAACATTGCATGGAATACAGTGTTTCTTTGAGAAATACTGGTAAGTCATCTTATTTTTTAGAGTGTGTTTTGCTACAGTCAAGTGAATCTTACCATCCTAAGTTTAGAGCGAGAGAGTGTGCCAACAATTACATGGTTCTATAACATTCCTTCAAGAAGAAAGAGCTTTGTATATTAGTCCTATCAACTTGCTAGTCATCTGAGTTTGGGGCATGCAATGGTACATTGCTGTATCATCTTATATGTCATAGGACAACTTTGTGGGACAGCTTACTATTTGATGCTTAATCCTGCATTTTCATTTGATTGGGGGAGAACACACAGTATCCAATAACATTCTCTTCCCAGGATTTCCTCAATTATGTACTCCTATTGCATACTAGAATTCTGACTGGGGCAGAACTTTCCTTAGGCTAGGAGAGGAAAGAATTGAACAGAGTGTTGTCAGTCTTGGGACTGAGGAAATATATTCAAGATAGTAGGGAAGACAATCCCTGCTTCTTGGGCCACACTTGTCCTCTATGATCCCTTTCTTGGGCCATCCTAGTCCTCCATGACCCCTGTTTCTTGGGTCATTCCAGTCCTCCTCATTGTGATTTATGCTTAGAAATTTCCCACTGCTTTTTATGTCTCTCAACATTTTTTCAACATTGTTGCAGTCAAATTGATCATTTTCTACTGGCTTACAATGAAACTTTGGATATAACCTATTATCTCAATGTCATCATAATTTAGCCGTTCCTAATATGCTCATTCTTTGGAACACCAACTTTTATTGCTATAATAATTCTGACATTATTTATAAATAATACTGTGCCATAAATAGTGACCTTGAATGCCAGACAAGTTTTTTTTTTTTTAATCAGGCCATTGGAAGGTTGAGTTAAGATTCACCCTTCATAACACTATATTTCAGATCGCTACACAAAATTCTTTAAAGATGTTTGGGACATTTAGGGACACAACCCTATTAAAGCCAAAACACATATTAAAGCCTAAAGCCAACACAGTAAAGGCTATCGTGATCCTGATGATGCGTGGTAAGGAAAATTCCTGTCTTGGACTCTGCCCTAAAGCAGGAGAGTTCCATACAACGGGTCTGTGGTTATACGTCGGAGGTTATTTCAAGACAGTCTAGTGTCTTGTTCCCTCAAGGGGAACAAAGTCCATGAGGTCTTACAACAGTTTTTATCTTCTGCTGACAGATGTGATTATTTTCCCATTCACAAAGAAAAAACAAAGAAGTAACAAATAGAAACAAGTCATGCAAAGGTTAAGTTTTAAAATGTAACTGTTGGGAAGACATAGCTCAAAACCGGTTTGAGTTTCAGCCTTATCTTGCCGATAATGCACAGCAAATATGGCTGAAGTACTTGGGATGCTGCCATCCACACAGTGGAAGCTTAGATTGTGTGTTTGGTTCCTGGTGTCAATCTGATCTAAATACAAGTGCTGTAATCATCTCAAGAATAAACTATAAATAAAAAATCGGTTAATCAACAAGTCAATTTCTCATAAATCAATAAAATAAATATTTTTTTAAGATTACCTATTTCTGATACTATATAAAACTAAAAAATAGAGCATTCATAAATGCTGGAGAGACTTCTATGCAGATCGTTCTGGAAATGTTTTTGAGAAAGGGAACACTTTTCAAATAAAATTATTAGCTAATTTAAAAAGACTGGGTAAATTATAGATAGTAGTGAGATAAATTAAGCACACAGAGATAAGCAATTGTCAAAGCCCTCCCTACTGATTGTACACACCTAAGAGCAAGGGAACTGAAAACGGAAACGCAGAGACCTATGGAGGAGGGGGCCAATTTCTATAGTAATCACAACAGCATGGAACAAGAACGGAACAGAAAAGAAATGATCCAACTTCATTGTCCTTCCATTCTAGGATCCCCTGGTGCTTTTCACTGGCTAAGCTCGGTGAGAAGACAACTTCAAGGGAGCCTAGATGACGTGGTCCTTAGGGACAGGTTCTTGCAGCTTAGACAGAGACTGACTAAGAAAGAAATGGGAGGAAAAAGAGGGAAGAACCAAGTTATAAAAAAAAACAAAAAAAAAAAAAACAAAACTACTTGTACTTGTTCTTTCTCCCAACTTCAACAGGATTCATTTTGGGACTTAGGCAACCTTGAGGCCTGCTTAGGTGAAGCATAGCAGAAAACATGAACCCATGTTTCTCAGTAGGACTAACTGCTTGCCGTATGTGTGTTTGGTCTTAGACTGTCTGGGTTTGTTTAACAGAAAGTCATGAAATTTTATTGTTCCCTAGTAAGAACTCCTTCTATTCCTGTTTCTCACCACATTTCTTCAGTTTCTCTCCTACATTTGATTATTCAATTTTTTTTTGGCTCTTCATAGGCACAAATATCCGTTAACATTACTAAAAGCATCATCCACACCCATGTGTATTTGTAGTGTGTATCAACATTCAAATTAGTATCAGTAAATTTCAAAGTGAAAAACATGACTTTGCTAGTGGATGACAGAACACCATATTTTTTGGCATAGCACGGTAAAGATGGACAAGAGCCTCCTGGTAAAACACAGGTCTTCTCGATAAATGTGACATGTCTACAAGGACAAATAATGAAGGCAACAATTTGACTCAATAGGGAACCTTCCATAACTTGGCCAAGAATTTGAAGTGGCACAGTGGTACTGAAGGCAGAATACAACATCCAATAAAAAAGTAAACGGCAGGGCCCAGCGTGGTGACCTGGTGACTTAAGTCCTGGACTTGAATGCACCCGGATCCCATATGAATCCGGTTCTAATCCCAGCAGCTCCACTTCTCATCAAGCTCCCTGCTTCTGGCCTGGGAAAGCAGTTGAGGCTGGCCCAAAGCTTTGAAACCTTGTACCCAAATGGGAAACCTGGAGGGAGTTGCTGGATCCTGGCCTCAGATCAGCACAGCTCCAGCCATAGCGATCACTTGGGGAGTGAATCATCAGACAGAAGATCTTCCTCTCTGTCTCTCCTCTTCTGTATATCTGACTTTGCAATTAAATTAAATGAATCTTTAAAGCAAAAAGAAAGTAAACGGTTGGAAGAATAAGATCTATGGTTGTGGAATTCTCTTTTATCTCAGATTCCAGGAGTTCTTGGAGAGTTAATTGCTGACAGTCAGTAAGGAAGAGAGACTTCACCTTGGAGGAAACAGAACAAAAATAATTTCTTCATGAAATTGACAACAACCCAGACTTCTGTTAATCCCTGGCTTTCATCCTTAGCTGGGAGGTCTTGTACAATATATTTTATGCTCTGCTTAGCATCCTCATAAAATAATATGAATACACGGCATTTAAAAGAAGTATGATGGCACGTTGAAAGCATTGGGTTTATGAAAGGCATTCAAAAGATATTAATCTTCTTCTTAAAATTTAAACCAATCTTACTTTCTCTATTGCGTAATACCAAAACACTTAAAATGATTGAATTATGTCCTTCCATAAGTTAAAGGGGAGATTAGTGTCCTTCCTTCTTTTTTAAAATATTATTTATTGAAAGGCAGTGTTAGAGAGAAGGGGTGACAGAAGAGATGTGGGGTTTACCCCACAAATGATTGCAAGAGCCAGGACTGGGCCAGGCTAACCAGGAGTTAGGATCTTCTTCTACTTCTCCCGCATACATACAGAAAACCAAACACTTGGGCCATCTTCCACTGCTTTTTCTAGGAGCATTATGGAGCAGCTGGGATTTGAACTGGCACTTACACACATATGAGATGCTGGTGTTACAAGTGGCAAATCAGCCAGGTATGACACAACGCATTATTCCACCTGCTGGTTCACTCCCCAAATGCCAGCAACAGCCGGGGGGTTGGACCAATCTGGAGCCAGGAGCTAGGAACTCCACACACTTGCCATGTGAGTGACAGGAGCCTAAGCACTTGGGCCATGATTTGCCACCTCCTAGGATGAGTCGTAAGAGAGAAGCTAGATTTGAAGCAGAGGAAGTAGGTACTCTTATCTGGAATACAAGTAAACCAAGTAGCAATGTAAGCCACAATGCACACGACTTCCCTTTTATTTCAGACCAAACACTTCATAAACACGATCACGGGGACAAATATACACATTGGAAATGAAAGAAAACCCTGTTCATAGTATTTCATGACAGGAATCCTGCTGAAAGAGCTTAGTTTCTGAGCAGAGAGAAAAAAAGAAAGATCTAGAAAGGAGGGAGGGAAAGAGAAGCAGAGATTTTTACAAATCTGTGCACATGTCATTTCATAAGTCAAAGTGAGGACAAGAATAAGCACTATTATGGCAATTTCCAGTCTGTTTGCTATTTTGATTGCTGTGAAAACGCTAGAGAATGGCAACTCCTTTCTGAAATGGCATGTATTTATGTACTGATAAATAAAGCAGCAGGCAAATCTGGGCGCCTCAAACCCTGCAGGGCCTTCCTCTGTCATAATGTCTGTGAGGCACTTACCACGGATCTGAGGCTTTGTGCACCAATCTCCATATGCAAGACAGAGTGGGGTCTTCTTCAAATGACACCCTCTACAGAATTGTTCCCTACGGTTGCTGTTCACAAATTACCAAGAGTAAATATCTGAAATAAATTGCTGCTTTGTGATGTTATACGAACTTGATTATCTTACATTTCTGGAAATCCAAAGTTCTGAGCAATGTTTTCATCTGGAAATTCCTAGGAAGGTCCACTTCCATCCCTTTTCCTTCTTGACTTATGGCCTACTTCACTGACTACTGCTTCCATCATCACGCACCATTCTCATATTCAGACTCTTCTGCCTTCTACTTAAACACTGATGTGATTGCTGGCAGCCCACATGGAATCTCCAAGGCTGTGCTTCCAACTCCCTCATTCACTGCTGCAGAACATCTTTGCCAGGTAAGGTAACATTTACAGGTGTCAGGAGTAAGGAAGTGAGAATCTTCGGGCAGCCATGACTCAGCCTCCTGCAAGCTCTTTCTTCAAAGGCTCCTGATGGTTAGTGTCCCTGGAACAGTGCAGAGATTAAGACCCAGTACGAAATCCTGCCTCCACCCATCACCACATTATGCTCTTGGGTAAATTATTCAGTCTTTCTGAGGTTGGTTATTCTGACTGCCTCTCAGACTGCTGTTGAGTATTCAATAAAGGGAACAGCTTGCAGAAGGTCTCAGTTTTATTGCCAATTCAGTTACCTGTTAATATCATTTTTGCCTCCAATATACTTAAATTTTATATATACATATAATATGTATATTAAATTAAGATGAAATATTTTGTTTACTTAATATTTTATTGCATAGTTACTTTTAGGATGCCTTGAAAGTTGATCAGAACTGAGAAATTCAGGTGTTGTATAAATTACACCATAATCCTATTTTTGTTTAAACTTTTTTTGAAAAAATTATGCATCCACATATTCAGTGATTCTTTATTGATGCAATTGAGTTTCTGGGCTTCTAGTACAACTTTCTGCTTTCATCCAAAATTATTGATTGATTGATTGCTTACTGGTTCTGAAGGGTTTTTTTTATGGTGAAAAAATGAGTAAATCAACAGAATAGTCTTCATAATTACCGTGACCCACAAAGCAGCATTCAGCCATTCATTAGTTTATCCATTCAGAAAAGTTTTGTAAACTACCTGTTCTGTTTTGGTTTCTGTCTAGAAATACATAGAAAGAAGAGAGGATTTTGAGAGAATTAGAATTTTTTAAAAAGATTTATTTATTTGAAAGGCAAATAAACAAGGAGCTGGAGTGGGAGCTGAAGAGGGACAGAGAGGGAGATTGTCCATCTGCTGATTCACTTCCCAATGGCCACAGCTGCTAGAGCAGTACCAGGCTCAAATTAGGAGGTTGGAACTGTGTGTAGGTCCCCTTCATGAGTGGAAGGATTTCAGGTGCTCAGGGCATCGTTTGCTGCTTCACACGCTCTTTAGCAGAACCTTAACTGGAAGTGGAGCAGCTGACACTCCAGTCAGTGCTCTGCTGTGGGGTGTTGGTATTGCAAGCAACAGTGTAATCTTCAGCCAGCACTCTTACAGGATGCTGGTGTTGCAAGCAGCAGTTTCATCCACTGTGTCATGCCCGCTCCAAACAGCAGAAATTTTACAAATATATGATCATGTTATTGTATAGAATCAGCAGGGGACAAACTGTCTTCATAGAGAAACTGAATGATGAGGTGGACGTGAAAGAAATGCAGCCTGCGCGAAGGGGCTCCACACCTGCAGGTGCACAGAAGAAATGCATTCTGCATCAGTGGTTTCTGTGCTCCCACTGGCTTTGCCTGGAATTCTCAAACTCTGAGAAAACCTAAACTTTCCTGTTTCCTTCAGTGACCCTCCCAGATATCCGACATTAAGTGGATGCAGCCTTGCTATTTACCCAGATGGAAAACCTCCTAGAAAACTCTTGAGGTTCTCTCAAAAATATGGAAATGAAAGTGATCCTTCAATTGAGGAACTTCAGTGTTGGAAACAAATGTTGTGGATACAGATGCATTTTAAGACACTTCCTGGCAGTTAGAGATCATCAGTAACATTAAGCAGCTCTATCCAGAGACAAGGTTAACATTTGTTAATCAGATTACTCCTACCCTGGTCATGCAGCCACAAATCCCTTGAAACTCTACTTGGCTCCTTCCTGGCATCTCTGATAGCAAGAGTGGGAGGTGATAGAGCTGTGCTTGCCTCTTGCTAGACTGTATTGCTTCAGATACCAACACCAGAACATAAGACTGGAACATAAGCCCTAAGGGGATGTTAGCAGTTAACACCACTCACAATCTTTGTCTACAGATGAAAGTTGGAGAAACAGTTGTACATAGTATGAATGAGGATGCAGCGTTGTGTGACTGCTGGTCTTTTAGCTTTAATACATGTTCCTGCCTCCATTATGCCTTCACAGTGCAAAAGCTCTACAGCGACTTAAATGTGACAAGTGTTAATGATCTGCCACGTTGGATTATTCCTGTAAATCTTTTCACTGAATAAAGATAATGGCGGGACAAATAGGTTTCCTCTCTAGGACAAGACAGGACTCCATGGTAATCATAAAATCGGTTACCTTTTCTCTCCTATGTAGATTGATGACTGCCTCCTGGGCAGACAAAATCTTTACAAATGGAAAGGCAAAAATCTGAGAATAGTGGTTTTCAGAATTTGTACCTGAAACAGGCAGCAGCATCACCAGCTGGGAACTTCTTAGAAGTGCTGATGCTTGGCCACATCCAGATGTGTACAGTCAGAGGCTCTGGTGGAAGAGAGGAGACTTCTCTGCTTTGGGAAGCTCCACAAGATACGACAATGCATGCTCAAGTTCTAGAGCCACCTGCCTAGGAAAAAAAATATATTCAAATGTAGAGCTGTACTTCACCTTGGAAATGATCACTAAGCCTGTAGGCAGTTATAGCTGCACAAATTGATTTTTGTTTCTCTAAAGCATGAGCAATTCTTTATCAAGGAGTGATTTACTCACAGACAACTATCAAAAGTATATATGTGAAATGTAGCATTCAGTAAAAGCCTGCCTAGATTTCTTTCACATGATAGGCATGTTGAGCCACGAGCAGTGCTGGTAAACACATTTTGTGAGGTTTAGAATTTTAAGAAAAAAAATATTAATTTTGAAACTAATTAAGATACAAAAATATAATATCCCAAACCATATAAGACATAGCAACAACACAGCCTGTAAACACCAGATTGAGGACAAAAGCTGTAAAAATACCAGATATCACATTTTCACACCACCTCCTCTCACTATCAAATCCCTCAGCAGGATACTACAGAAAAATTGCCTGTCAACAGACTGAAATGGATAATATGTGATCCCTGGTATAATTTCCTTGGAACTCAGTTGATACTCATGCAGAAATCACCAAAGAAGGGGGTGGGACCGACAGGAAAAAAATGGTCATTACATAAAAAAAATTATAAAATTTTCAACTTCTACCAGGGAGTCCTTCATGGTTTGATGCTTTGGATACAAGTTTTAATGTGAAGTTTCAGACTTCTGAGTTTACACCATGTCTTCCAAATGATCCTAGAAGAGGATGTGAAAGTCTCTTTGCAAATCTGAACATGTTTATCTCTCTCCTAATTGCCAGCAATATAATTGTGGTAGATAATGTGTGTTTATTACAACAATTCCCTTGTATTTCTTGTGAGGAAAATATAATTTTGTTTTTGTTGTAAGAAAAATATTGAAAGGATTTTAGCAAAATTGGAAGGCCGTGGGTTGGCTTGGGTTGAAAACTGTCACTTGGATTTTCATTAAATATCTTATAATTCTGTAAAAGCAGAGGCTATATTGCAGAAAACTTTGTAGAACAAATATTCTTGGCTTGTACCAATAAATTACAGTCATTAGAGTTTCTTACATAACAATGGAAAAAGTTAGTTTTGAGTGAATCAATTGAATCCAGTAATCATGATGAAAGCATACATTTTTTCTTTTTGGTTTTTGCATTCTCTTTCAAATTGGGACATCATTTTTGGTTCTCTTAATATTGAAAATAAATTCTTCGACACACATTCCTTTTACATCTGTATGGTAGCCTTATCTAAGCTTTTAAGAAATAACTTCTTTAATAATGGTTTCTGTAGCTCAAACCTCAGAGACTATGGACATGATCCTAATTCTGAGAGCAAACTCTGATAAGTATAATATAATCAATATCATAATAATTCTACTCCATTTTGTTGCTTACCAATTTGTTGGCAGTCATGTGGCTGTATCCTGATCAGTGAGAATGTAAGGAAAAAGTTACCTTCATTCTCTGATAAAGAAACAAGAAAAAACAAAGGGGCAACAATGTGGAGTAAAAATAACCTCTTGCTTTTTCTATTAGATGGTGTCTTGCAAAGTCATAGCATTTGGAAATGAAGGAAACTGAGGGAAAACCAAAGAGAATCTCAAAAAGACCATCACTAAATTCTGACACGATCTACTGACTTTGAATTCACGAATCAACTGAGGAACAACGCCACTAAGAGCTGAAATTTATTATTAGATAAAAGCACCTTGGTATTTCAGCCATGTCACAGGGTTCGTCACATACATCTATAAGACCTTTGAAAAAGATAGCAATGAATGCAAAAATACTCAGGAAATGTAACAGTGTGAGAAGTTTTGGGTAAGTAATGGTTGCAGTGGAGGTGGTATATGGCAGAAAAGAGACTTTGTGTTGAATTGGGCAAAGGAAGAACGTAGACAGAGAATGAGAGTTGGTGGGAGGTGATGTGTGGAAGAATTCTAGCGGGGTAGCCATGTTGTGGACTAGATGTTTGTGTCCATCCAAAATGTATATGCTGGGGCTGATGTTAAGGTGAGCAGGCTAAGCCACCGTGTATGAGGCTAGCATTTCACATCATATCATCTCACTGATTCTCAACTGCTCTACTTTCGGTCCATCTCTCTGCTAACATGCTTGGAAAAGTGAAAGAAGATGGCCCAGGTACTTGCTGGGTCCCTGCCACTCATGTAGGAGACCCAGATAGAGTCCGAACACCTGGCTTTCATCAGAGCCAGCCTTGATTTGTGGACATTTTGAACTGAACCAGTGAAGAGATCTCTGTCTCTACCTTTCCTTCTTTTCTCTATTGCTCTGCCTTTAAACTAAATACAATAAATTGGTTTAAAAATTATATGTTAAAATCTGATCCCCAAAGCAATATATTAACACCTCCTCTCAGGAATGAGTTCTTGCTTACAGGGCTGGATTTGCTTCCATGAAAGTATTATCTTTCACGTTTTGTCTGTTTGCTCATGTGCCTACCTACTGTTCCACTTTTTTAACCATGCTTGAATCTGCACAAGACCCTCACCAAAAGCCAAGAAAATGCAGCAGTTCAATTGTAGCATCCAACCGCCTGAAGTCTGAGGGAAAGAAACCATTTTTCTTTACCAATTACCACTCAGTTGGGCTGTTTTAGTACCAGAAAATAGAATAAGACAGCTAATTACTCATTCATCAAGTACTTTTTCTCTTTACTGTAAAGGTATTTTTCTCTTCTTGCTAAAAGACATTCTGTAGCATCCCTCACAATCATCCGTGATTTGTGCTATCTGCAGAAGTTCTTAGACATTTCCTTCCATGCTCTTCCTGCTTTATAATCAGCTTCATTGACCAGCACAGGGACATTGTTGATATTAAATATGGGACAACCAAGGAGGGCATACACCTGCTCTTTCAATTAGCACTCTTAAGGTAACCACTTACTGAACAGGAATGCCCATTTTGACCTTTGTGGGAATAAGAGTTAAACATCTATTGTGTTAAAACAAAGAGGTTTGAGATGTATTTATTGTACCAGAACATTTTACTTTCACTAATGCACTGGCATGTAGTCCCTCCACATCCTATGCCCTTGCATCAGGATGTGCATGTCCAGTTGTTAACATGGTAATATCCCAATAAGTCTGCAGCATGAACTTTGTGTTAGTCATCTATTTCGTCCCCAGTACTCAATGCAGTGCTTACACCAAACAGGCACATAACATGTCTAACCAAGGGGCATTTGTGCCATGTGTGCTCATTACAAGATTTTTTGACTTTTAGTACACCTAGCTTTAGCTTTCTAAGTAAGATTGCTGGGGTTTTTGTTTGTTTTATAGTATTACAAGTCAGTTTTTTTTTAAAAAAAAACTACAATGAGATAATTTTTGAGATGATGAATTAACAAAAAGAAAAATCTCTTTAGCACATGACTTTGGAACTTAAAGTCCTACTTCAGGTGACCCCCATTGGTTTAATGTCTGGCGAAGGTGGCAGTTGGCAATGGCAGAGTGTATGGAGGAAAATCATACTGCAGACCAGGAGGCTGGGTATGACCAGAGTTTTTGTGACCAACTCTCTCATGAGATTTATCTTTCAAGATCATACCCCAGTGACCTATGTGCCTTTTACTAGGCCCATTCTCTAAAGTTTCCCCTCCACTCCAGAGATCAAGCCTTCGGGAGATACCCAAATTAATCCAAACCACAGCAATAGTATTTTCAAGTTGCCCTTTGCCCCTTTCTTGTCAGCCATTTTTCCTTGTCATTTTTAAAATTGTTTCCAGTGCATCAGAATGTCTCTTCCAGGACCATGATGATTACATGTGCAATATTCCAGATGCATATCTCTCATGAACGTATTAAGTGACACTAACCATGGGGTTTTCTGAGGGCTTTATAGTAGATAACCCAGTGACTGCATCTTCCCTCCCCAAATGTCTGTCATTTTGGAAAAAGTTAAATCATCATTTCCAGCTGATAAAATATACATTCAGAGTTTTGTAGAACGGGACCGATTCTGAGGGCTGACTTTTGAGGCCATGAAATCCTTTGGAGAGTCATTTGAGGTTGGAGAAGCTAAATGTAATAGGTTGGGAATTCCTGAATCGAATCATGCACTGTAATATATAGAACAGGAACTGAGAGCATTAAATCCTCTAAGGAAGAAGATTTAAATTCCTCTGGAGCTTTATTTTTTTTTCTTTTAGCTTTTATAATCACTTAAATGGAAATGAATTTAAGATAGCCTGTGCCTAATGGAAACTGGCCTTCGATTTTGACCATTGATATGTTTAAGCTTTGCAAAAGCTCTTTGTTTTTTAGATCACCTCTATAAAAATGCCCAGAAAGTATTATTATTATGCAATAAAAAAATCTTTTGGAGAATTTTAATTTTGATGTGAATTCTGGGGAGTTTCTTTTTCTCATTTCCTTCCTCTCTTCTCAGTCACTCCCTACCAAGGATAACACAGAATAGGCAACACCAGCCCTGTCAACATGACCATAAGAAACAATGGCATGGTTCAGTCTGACACAGTAAAAGGTAGGTGGTAAGCAAGGCTGATAAAGAATGCAGTGTCTCAAGGCAGACAATACACAGTGGAGCCATTTGATAAATGGAAAAGGATTGCAGGATGGTGATTAGGAAATAGTTCCACAGTTACAGTAGAAAAGTCCCAAAGCCTTTAGCTCAACAATATGCAGCTAAGAAAGGAAGACTGGCAGGGAACATTGCTGGAGGAATACATTATCTATCAAAGCGAGGGCAATCTCTGAAGATTTTTTTTTTCAGGGAACACCGAATACAGAAACCTTATCCTTTTATATTCTTTCTTGCTTTGTTTCTTTACCACCCTGCTTTGTTTAACAGCAATCAGTTCAAAGTACTTCTGTGATGAAGGATGCACTACAGTTAAAGTGCTGTCATCAGGCTTGATTGTAATTCCACTGCTGCTACTTAATTAACTGCTCTATGACCTTAACCAATATTCTCATTTGTTGGGATCTTAGTTTTTCAGAGAATTGTCTGATCCCTAGGGTCCTTCCCACTCCTCAAGTTATCTGATTCTTTGATTCTTGACTTCAATCTCTTTTTCTAGCCTAATTTACATTTTTTTAAACTGTCTGACTATCCCTAGGGCAAAACCAGATGGATTTCTAAGATCTGCCAGTCCCCAGAATTCATGACTCGATAGAGGAAGCTTGTATAGGAATCGGGAATTAATGAAGGTCTATGTCTTTAAGTGGTCTAAATTGAGATGAGTTGGTATAGTTTTTAAGATGATCTGACTGCTCCTTGGTGAGCTGAAACCTCAGAGTACCTTAGGGTTGGGTAGATCCTGAAAATTTAAGAAGGTTAATATGTCTGTGTGAGGCTCTGAGTGAGGCTCTGAGCTGATAAATTATTTATTATTTTCAGCAGGCATATTTCAAAACCAGCTCAGTCTGGTGTTTATATTTGTAAGAAAAGCTCACCTGAGGTCAGGTGTCATCAGGAGACAGTAACTGTCAATCATTCTAGAACAGGTCTTACCAGGTAGAATTTTCCTTATATATATTTACCATGCTCTGTGGTAATACCTGCAGCATTACAGGTTCAAAAGGGTGATTTGGCAACATTAGCTATCGCTAAGACTCTAGGTTCTTATTAACTAAATTCCTGGAGATTTCTATGGAAACCTTGATGCTCAGTTTATTCACGGACAGGAATTTATATAAGTATATTCCAGCCATGCAGGTAGCATGGCTAATACATTATTTCCCACCAAATCACCAGTTGAAGTTTTTAAGAAGCAAAGAACCTCAATAATGGGGTAAATGTAAGAGGAGTTTATCAGCTACAAAAAGCTTGTGAAGCTCTTTTGTGCAACAGGAGTAGCCTTGTCAATGGGAATATAATATATGCTTCTTAGCAATTACAGATCTCATTCTTCTGATCCCGACTATTTGTAACTGACCCCACGGACTTGTAAATGATGAGAGCCATGGAGGGCAGGATACAGAAGCAAGGCACCTCAGCCTGTTTTCTCAAATCTAATGTGCACAGTACTTGTAATAGGCAGTATAATTATAGGAGACAAATCCTTAAGATGTGCACAAGTGAGTCAGGTTAGGATCTCGGTCACTCTGCTTCTAAATCACAAATGCAATATTTCAGTGTGTATAAAGCAAAAAAACTGAAGGTGGGATATACAGAAACGATAAAGGAAATCAGAACTGTGGATAGGGTAAATCCTAAGGAGAAAAAAAAGATTAAAAAAATGCTTGTGAAATTACATAAAATTATTGTTTGAATGTACATTCCAGTTAAGTAGATCTGAGGTGTATTGAAGCTCTACCATTTCCCTGCTTCCAGTTGATACTGATTTAATTCTAAAGCCATTTCTTGAGTAGTAAAGAAAGTTCAAGAATATTTTCTCTTCATCAGGGTGGCGAGAATCCCCAGCTAAACCAGAAGTAAAAAGTTTTATGTTTAACTTCACATTATTCCATTTATGAAAAGCAATGTGGGTTTCATAGCTGAGGCAGTAATAACATTTTATTTTTATATAATCTATTTTAGCTTAAAGATGAGGTTAAATTAAGACAATTAAGTAAATACTACATAGGCATGCATCATAGAAATCACAGCCTAGGTGTGTAATTGAATTATGAAAAAAATGCTTACATGAACAGTGAACCAAATCCATTATTCCATCACTCAAATTACATTATCTCTTTCTCATTTTAATATAGGTTCCTATTTAGTCTTTACAACTACCTTCTGAAGTCAATTTTTTTAAATCTTGGATTTAAACATGATAAAAGTGGGAGAATTACTTAATATTTGGAAATTTTTAAAGATCTCAAGCTATTACCTATCACATCTGCTACTCATATACTGAGGCACCTCTCCTTCTTGATCACTGCTGACTTGTAGCATCTCTTCTCATACATGTACAGTTAAACAACCTCTTTAACTCCATTGTTGGTCAGATGTGACTCTCTACATCACAGAAATCATTCAAAGTGTTTTTGCTATGCCATTTTCTTTATCACCGAACACTCCAGGCACATTCTTATTTCTAATTTCTTGTAGAATAACTGTGTTTCCCATGTACTGGACATTTTCATACCCAATAAACCATTTATCTAAGACAGATTAGTGATGGTAGAACTCCAGGCAAACTTTCACACTTGCAATTCTCTCGGTGGGTAATATTAACCTACTACAGCAATATCCATTGTAATAACCACCTAGGCTTTCTCATTGCAATAAGAATTGGTTACTGAGTTAAGACTATACAGAGTAATAGAACATCGACTCTTAGAATTGAAGTCATCAATAAGTTTGAGCTTATGGTCTTAGAAACCTTGGAGTGACTTAGTTTAATTGAGAGAGAGATGCTGCTGATATAAATCCAAACAAACTTACAGGGAGGCAAAGTCATTAAAATAAACCAAGAGCTTAGATACAGAAACAACAGAATCTAGGGACAAATAATCCTGCACTAAAGGGCAATAAACATTTGAGATAGTTTATAAAAACAGACATGGCAGAAACAGCTTGTCCAAAAGATAGAATTAGCAAGTGAGCTTATTAAAGGAAAATGAAGAAATCAACAGTGAAATAGAGAGTAAGATTGAAACAAAGATAAATGTAAAAGTGGTAATTTTCTTGTTCTCAAGTGTCTCTATCAATCTTTCTTCTTTGGTGTATGGAATCTGTACTAAAGCTGACTTTCAGATTACATTATTAAGGAAAGTAAAATGGCACATAACTCTCATTTACCCACTGTGCCTATCGATAAAAGAGAATTGTGTGGCCAGAATACTAACAGTAATGGAAAGATTATTTAACCAGATGACCAGAGAACTGGATCCCAACACCAATTATTCTAGTAGTTAATTGTGCTTAAATAGCCAGATCTTCTGGAGATGTTTAATTCCTCACTTATAAAACCATGATGTCAAGGCAAGGGTTTAGCCTAGTGAATGGGTTGCTGGTTAACATGCCTGCATCCAGAGCCCAGCCTCTTTGCAGTCTTTTAGATTGCTGTTTAAGATACCAGCATTATTTATCAGAGTGATACTTTGAGTCTCTTCCTCAAGGTGTGCCATCCAGTTCCCGGTTAATGTACTCAAGAAGGAAGTAGAAAATGGCTCAACTACTTGGGCAACTTCCACCCACCGGGGAGACGTGGATAGCATTTTTAGGTGGTGGCTTTGACCTGGCCCAGACTTGGCCATTTGGAGAGTGTCCCAAAAGAATGTATTTCTCTGTTTCTATCTTCCAGATTTGGTTCCTGACTAGTGCTTAAAGCTAACAGAGACCCTAGGAAATAGCCATGATATGGGAGACTCAGGTTAAATTCCTGGCTCACGGCTTTGGTCCCCTCTAAGAGCTGGGGGGATTTGTGGAAGTGAAGTAGCGTAAGAGTTTCTCTCTCTCTCTCTCTCTCTCTGTCTCTCTCTCTCTCTCAAATTATTTTTAAAGATAATATTAAACCACATGATCCTAAGCATTATTCTTCTTGCTTATGGCTGGCATTTTACCTGCTTTAGGACTGCAGACAGATCAGATGTTCTCCTAAAGTGTTTTAAACAAAGGATTTCTAATTTTTATTACATACAGCTGAAAATATTACTAAAGTATGTGTACTTGCAACTATATTACATACTTATTATTCCATGGAAAACAAGTCTTGGCAGTCAAACCAGTTAACTGATCTTTTACTAACAGTATCACATGTTCCTTCAGACTCTAAGGTAAAGACTTTTTCTTCAGATCAGTTTTATGTTATCTCTCTATCTGTAATCGAATCAAAAACTTCTCCAAGGTAGATTATATCCATTGGTCATGTTAAACTTGGAGGAAAGACATTCAAGACACAAACCCATTGCCCTTTGACAGAATAATATCATTTGGGGTTTTAAAATCTTAATGTTATCAGTCATATTTTAAGACTCTTTGATCAGTGCATGCTGATCAAGCAAACTACTGATTCATAATGAGAAATTACAAAAAAAATAAGTTTTAGGGATTTTGGAAAATCTAAGTTTTAAGTACTTAGTGTCTCCTATATAGATACCCAAATCCTACAAGGATGTTACATGTAGGTGTAGAGACATAATCACGGGAGATGGATGATTTTAAGTCACCTTCACTTTAATTCTAGGTAAGTAGAATAAGTGCACATTTGTGTTCTCTCAATAGATTACTCAGCTCTAGACAGAATTAGAAGCATAGAGCTTTATACTTCCTCTTCATCTTCCTTTCCCCTACTTTCCAGACAACGTTTTAGCTACATGAGCATTACTTTGTCAAGCAGGCAAACAGCGATGTTGCTATTCAAGTTAGCATTTCATGAAATTCTCACATGTTCCTGGGACAATGGACTGATCCCCTAAACAACAGTGTCTCCTCAAAAAATGTAGATATACACCATGTGAGAGTGGGGCATGTTTTGTGAGAGAACTATGTACATCATAGCACATGCAAGTCCTTCGTCAGGGGCTAACATTTTCCAATCTTTCATCTATTACCTCAAATTCTCTGAAATAATTTAAGAATATCTCAGAGAAGTTCCTTATAATTGCCTCAAGTAAGTGTAGAGCAAGATTACTTATTACTATCCCTAACTTATGTAATGGCTTGAGGAAAATCCTCTTACTAGGTACTGAAGCCTCTGAGAGAGATTTAGTGGAAATTTCAAGCTTTAGGTTCATTAATGATATTGCCAAGGAGAAGCCACATAAAAGCATTGGACTTGCACTTGGTGGGTCTTAGACCTCAGAAAGTGCTGGCTGAATGTGCGTGGGCATTGGGCCCATTGCAGGAAGGAGGAGTATTCCCCAGGATCTATTTGTAAAATGCTTATTTGGGTTATTTTATTGCTGTGCAGAAGCCTCAAGGATTCAAAGAACTACCTAAAACCAAATGATATCTCAAGCATCATCAGTATCTTTGGTGGGACAGTATTCTTAAGTGTGGTTCTTTCTCAGTACTGCTGCGACAATTCTCTCTTGCTGCAGAACAGGCAGAGATGAGACTATGGGTGTGGGCGGTTCCATATTTGAATATTCTACTTCCAGAATAAGGGTGGATGTATTGTCATCCCAGAATCACCACAACTACAGGGGAAAAAAAGTTAGAGCTGCTTCTTTTTTCTTTTTGGTGTGTGTGTGTGTGTGTGTGGTAACAATGTTTTCGGAATGTGTCCACTAATCTGCTGATGTCAACCAAAGAAGACATTCTTTTCCTTGTCCACATTCCTCTCCTGCCATGTTGCACAATGATTCGCACCCTGAGAATAGCCACACTGTTAACAGCACCTCCGGATATCAAGAATGCTCCTGCCTTTTCACCAGTGAAGAAGGAAACTCCTGTTCCTCCCAAAGCTGAAGCCAAAGCGAAGATTCTGAGGGCCAAAAAGGAGGTGCTGAAAGGTGCTCACAACCACAAGAAGATCCACATATCACCCACCTCCCGGCGGTCCAAGATGCAACACCTGTGGCTGGCAGCCGAAACACCCTTGAAGAGCGCCCCCAGGAGAAACAAGCTCGATCCTATGCCGTCATCAAGTTCCCCCAACCACAGAGTCTGCTATCAAGAAAATAGAAGACAACAACACTGTCATACCCAGATGTGAAGATACAATGCAGCATGAGTCATTATTTCCAAATCAAAGATGGACTCTCAATGAAGCTATTAAATATATCTTCACAATAGGATGCGAGACTCTTTGTCATTGTCCAGACCTACAATATTAAGTTACACTTAAATAACTGAATGATGGACTTAGGACAGTATATGAAGGGCTATAACATCGTAATGATATAGAGGAAATGGTATTGGGAGGGGGTGGTAAATCCCAGATCCTATGGAACTGCATCATAAAATAATAAAATAAGAACTTTAAAAAAAAGAATGGTTTTGTCACAGAATTTTTGTGTTTAAAATTCCACCTGCTTGCCTGTCCAGATCTCCTAAAAGTGTCTTTCTCTTTACATCTGTTTTCGTGCTCAAATGGAACATCATCAGGGAAGTCACGGCTGAATATTCCCTCTGAAATCAAACCTCACTGCATCATCACTGTCCATTCTACATGCTTTGTTTTTTCACTTAGCACTTACTGGCACAGCACCGGAAGGAGGAAGGGAGGGAGTGTGTGTGTGTGTGTGTGTGTGTGTGTGTGTGTGTGTGTGTGTGTGTGTGTTTTCATTGTTTGGTTCCTCCAACTAAAGTACTGTGAGTGTAGGGATTTCAGTTATTTTTTTTCCCTACTGTATCTCAAGCATCTAGATTTGTGCCTTGAATGTGGTAAACATTCAATTCAACAACTATTTGTTGAAAGAAAGGTTGAGTCAACCTTAATTCAAGGTTCTAGTCTGCAATCTTGATTGGTACTTTGTAATAAGAGGAACTTCCCAATAAGGAGACACTTAAAAAACACAAAATTTCTGGGCTGTATTTACGTCAACTGAAGCAAAATGCCTTAGGGAAAAATATTCAGAATCTGCCATTTTAAGAAGTCTTTTGGCATGTTCAGTTGCATCTGGACTGAGAACAACAGTATAGACCGTAGTTTCAGGAGTATTGGGAGAAATAAATATACAGTAATAGTTTACCTGTAGGTATTAACATAAGGATGGATTTGATTCTGAATTTTGCCATTTACTTATTGTTGTGGATCCCAAGCCTCAGCTTTCTCATATGTAAGATTGGTAAACAATAATAGAAAACAATGCCAGATGTACCGTGGCCTAAGCATAAGCAAAAGTCAGAGAAACAGCTTGTCAATACCCTGCAGACACAGAGGGATTGTGGGCAAAGAATTAGGATCACATTGTATTAAAGCAGCACTGTGGTGTTTAGGCACAGCAGGCTTGCGTTTGCCTTTGCTTGATCCTCCCATTGAATATCATGAACATCATTCTTTGGCGTCCATATGGCTTCCTGTTGATAACACAAAGGCGTCAACAGCCACGGTCTATGGAGCGATGGCATTCAAAGTATACCTACAGGGTCAAAAATATTCCTGTTCTACCATGTTTATAAGAGCACTAATCACAATAGCCAAAAATATGGAAGCACTCAAGTTGTCGATCATCGAAAGAATGGCTAAAGCAAGTGTGATATTATACAAACAATGAAATACTACTCAATAGAACAAAACCACAAACTCCTATAATTTGCAGCAAAATTGGATGGAACTGGAAGATACCATATTGAATCAAAAAAGTCAGACAGAGAAAAATTGGGACTGAATACTTTCTCATATGCAGCCACTAACACACACACACAATATACACAAACACACATAAAATCAATGGCAGCAAAAAAAAAAAAATTGAAAAAAAAACCCTGCAATCTGAAAACAGTTAATTCTCAGAGGCTAGGGAGGATGAGGTTATCATAGGCTTAGGAGTACAAAGTAGGGGAAACAGGGTGTGGTTCATCAGATGGGATGAATCATTCCTATGAGATGTTAATGGGGGAAAAAAAAAAGGACTACATACGAATCAATTGGACTGCTGCCCTCACAATTTCTGCTTTGTAAAGTTAAAACTACAGGAAGAAATGTTAAGAAGAAAAGCTTCACTGCATGAACTATCCTTCATTATCAACTATGCAGGCTATGGAACACAATAGTTTGACATACTTGCCAGTAGCTGTATTTCTGGAGCTAGAACATAATACAGGAAATGAACAGTGCTTCAAGCTTAATTCACAATCCCTGACACTATTATCTTTCTCTCTAGTTGGACCCTCAGGAAGCACTTTGCTTTTTATTTCCTCTTGATAGAAAATCTCTATAAAACCTGCTCAGGAGATTATTGGACTTGTGAGCACCCCGTTTAGCTAGTGATGGTAATAGAATTAACCGTAACTAATACATTTGGTATTAGTGAATATAATACCAATGTAATTTCATAGAAATTGTTACATCTTTTTCTGTGAGAACTCCATTGGATTCCCTCACACAGTCTCACAGATGTATAAATTACATGATATTATGAGTGTTTATTTGCATGAATGTACTTAGCAAAAAGGGGTTGTGGCCTGCTTCCCCTTTTTTTCCTACCGTTAATCTTATGTGTTAGGTATTACAATTCACATTTGTGCACTAGAATCTGCCTGTTTCAGGTTCATTTACCTTCATAAGGAACTGAAGGAGCAATGTCTTTTGAGAAAGGCTAAGTACGTCCTGTCAGAAAGTAGACTCCACCCATGAATCACGGCCATCACGGCCATTTGTTAGGAGCTGTATTAACTGTAGGCTGGGTGGTTTTCCTTTTCTTCAACTGCAGTGCAGCTCATGTGTAGAAACAGCACCTAAAGATGTAATCTAAATTTCACAAAAGTGTTTCCAGATGAGAAATTGCTAGAGATAAAAAAAAAAAACCAGCGGTGACCTACTTGAAAATCAACAATTAATTAACTATGCATAGAAATGACATTCCAAGAAAAGCCTTCGTCAATATTCTGAAATTTCTGTTATAGATTTGTGATTAACTGCTAATTATAGACTAATTACCTGTTCATTATCATATAGGATCTTGTGTGTTGACACAGAATCTATGAAGCATGCCAAGGAGACAAGTGTGGATGTAACGTGCTCCTGTACTACCTAATGCGTTTTCTTTGTTAAAGGAGCTAAGAAAAAAAGGAGGAAGACAAACTTCCCCCACTGCGTTACCCCAGCAGCAAATGTGGTAGGTAGAAAATGCTGGTATTATAATGTTGTGTTAGAATTTTAAGCAACTTGGAAAATAGTTGCCATGGACTTTCCAATGATACTTCAGAAAGAAGCTCAAGGTGATTGATAAGAAAAAAGAATGGACTTCATTTTCAGATCATACCTTTGATATGAAATCACAGAACTGTCTGGTTTGTAGTAGTGTGTGTGTGTGTGTGTGTGTGTGTGTGTGTGTGTGTGAGAGAGAGAGAGACAGAGAGACAGACAGACAGAGAGACAGAGACAGAAAGAGAAGTTGGAGGAGGAAGGGATGGAAAGAAAGACAGAAATGTGTGTTTCAAAGATTGCTAGTGAAACAAAGAGAAAATACTTGTTAACTCAAAAATGACATTTAAGGAAACATAAGGTAAAGGCAATGTTATTATTACTAAGAGGAGGATTTCTTCGTATTTGGTACCTGCTTTTTGAGTTTTGTGCACGCCACCTTGATAAATCTAATCACAGTACAGACATGCTTTCTTTTCTATTCCTTTATGCTTGTTGGTCACAAGTTTTATGATCCTATAAATCTGAAAGTCAGTTCCTGTTTCATTTAAATCAATTAGGAAGACAAAAAATGCTCAGCCAGGTTGTGAGTGATTCAAGAAAGCCATTGGCCTCAACTCCCAAGGTGTTTCAGTATTGACTGACAAAGTAGGACAGAGTCAGGTGTCATCCACAAGAATGTAAATTTCCCAGACAGCAGTACATTCTAGAGGCTAGCTACTTTTGTGCAACTGATTTCAGTACAGTGTCTTACTTACATTAGATGCTTGCCATTTTTGTAATAAATGTATTTTTATGTTTTTCTTTTGTGATATGATAGTTCTTCCGAATGCAAAAATTTCTCTCTCTCTCTTACACATACAAATAAATACAAACACTCTCAGTTGCCATACTGTAAGATTCAAGGCTTTGCATGGCTAAAACCCACAATCATGTTTTTCCCCTTTTATGAAGAAATTTTAAGAAAATGCTTATCATAATACTTATTAAGAAAAGGCACAAAACAGAATACCAAAAGAATCACAACTGAGAAAGAAATCCATAGTCTTATCCTACGGATAAGACTACATGGTTGTAGCCTTTTGGATGAGACGCAGTCGGGCTGAGCATCTCGTCTCGCAGTATCTCCCTTCACTCTGTATTTTACTCTTCCGGCAAACTTGAAACTTTGGATTTCCTCTACTATCCTTATTTCTAACTCCAACAATTTTCAAAGCTCCTAAAAACTACTGAAGACATACATCACTCCAAAGGGAAGACTGAATTAACTTGCTTTTATTACCTTTGATTGTTTAAAAATTGTTACAGTACTTCTTTTATTTACATAAATGAACCAATTTTATGTACTTCACAACACATAGTTAGGAGCTTAATGGTATTTCCCACCCTATGCTTTCTCTTGCCTGTGTTCCTCATTTACCTTCCTCATTCCTTGTTTCTTTTATGAACATTTTAAAAATGGCATATTTTCATTTTATTTTACAATCATAGGTTCATTGGGTAAAGATTTCAATACATAGCAGGTAGAAAGAGTAAAACTACCATTCTTTAAAACTATTATCAAAGGTTTTAAACAATAATTAAATATGCAAATGTTAATCTTGATCCTATCTTTCGAAGTTTTGGTATCCTGTGCATTAATTACCACAGATCAGGGAAAACATGATATTTGTCTTTTAGGAACTGCTTTATTTCACTAAGCATAGGATGGTTTCTAGTTGTATCCATTTTATCACAAAGGACAAGATTTCATCCTTTTTATGTCTGAGTAGTATTCCATAGTACAGATATCTGGGTTGATTCCATATCTTACATATAGTGAATTGCACTGCAATAAACATGGATGCACAAATTTCACTCTCATATTCTGCTTTTATTTTGTTTGCATAAATTTCCAGGAGTTGGATGGCTGGGTCATATGATAGAAATATTTTCAGATCTCTGAGAAATCTTTAAACTATCCTCCATAGCGGTTAGACTAGTTTTACCTTCCCACCAACAGTGGATTAGGGTACATTTTTACCCTATATTCTGGTCCACTTATTGTTCTTTGAGTTTTGGAAGATAGCCATTCAAAGTGGGTGGCGTTAAAACCTCATTGTAAGTTTTTATTTGTGTTTCCCTGATAGCTAGTGTTCCTGTGCATTGTTTCATGTGTCTGTTGACCATTTGCTTTTTATCCTTTGAAAATTGCTTGTTCATGTCCTTTATCCATTTCTTAATTGGATTGTTTGTGTTGTTGTTGGGCTTCTTGAGCTCTTACTAGATTTCAGATATTAGTTGTGCATCAGTTTCATAGTTTTCAAATATTTTCTCCCAATTTTGTTGATTGCCTCTACAGTTTGTGGATGGTTTCTTTTGCAGTGCAGAAGATGCTTGGTTGTTTATTTTTGCTCTAATTTCCTGTGCCTTTGGAGTCTTCCAAGAAATCCTTGTCTCTACTTACGTTTTACAGAGTTTCCTAAATGATTTCCTCAAGTAACTTGATTGCATCTGAACATAAAGTTAGACCCATGATCCATTCAGATTTTATTTTTGTATAGGGTGTAAGGTAGGAGTCTTGTTTCATATTTTTTCATGCTTCAACACATATAGCCCCAGTTTTCTCAGTGATTTAGGTTAAAAAGACTTCCTTTTTCCCAGAATTGATTTCAATATGTTTGTCAAATATTAATTGGCTGCAGATTTGTGAGGTTTATTTCTGGGATTTCTATTCTGTTACATTGATCCATGTATCTATTTTTGAGCCAGTAACAAGCTGTTTTGATTACAGCTTCCATGTAGTATGTTTTGAGATCTGTATTTTGTGACATCTCCAGCTTTTTATTGCTTAAGATTGCTGTAGCTAATCAGGGTCTCCTGTGTTTCCACATGAATTTTAACATCCTTTTTTCTGAATGTGAGAATATCATGTATTTTGATTGGGATTGCTTTGAATCTATAAATTCCTTGTAGAGACATTTGATGATAATAATTCTACCAACCCACAAAATGGAAAGTTCTCTATTTTTTTAATGGATCCTGCTGTTTCTTTCTTCAATGTTTGTTAATTTTCATCACAGAGGTCCTTCACCTCCATGGCTGCATGTATTCCAAGGTATGCCTGTGTGTCTGTGTGCATGTATTGTGTACTTGTTATGAATGGGACCGATCACACAAGTTCTTTCTTAGCCATAGAATTGCTTGTGTACGCAAAGATTATTGATTTTTTGTGGTGATTTTGTATACTGCGACTTTACCAAACCTTCTTATGAGTTCCAGTAGCCTCTTAGTAGTCTTTTAGTTCCCTTACAGAGAGAATCATTATGTGCAAGTAGGAATAGTTCAACTTCCTACTTTCCAATTTATATCCCTTTAACTTATGTTTCTTGTCTCATGTCTCTAGCTAAATAGATTCACTTGAAATTCATTTGCTCACAACTGAAATTTGCATTCTGATACATTCTGTGCTTTCTCATATTATGTCCATTCCTTAACTTTGTGCAGTTCATACCTCCATCATGTCAAAGTTATCAGTAATTTCCACATTGGCCAATCCCACAGATATCTGGCTGTTCATGTAAAACTAAAATCTTCTGCATCACTTGACAAAGGTTCCATTTAGATTCTACTTTGTCCTTTGGACTGCAGCCTCCTATACTTGGTCTTTTTTCTCAACCACTCTTTTTTTTTTTTTGTTATATCTGAAATCTGAATAAGGCAGATTTGATGGTATCCGAACATAGATGTTCTGTTCAAATATATTTAAAATAATTTATTTGTTTTTAAGTTCTGTAAGAATTTTAATGAGTTCTACATTCAAGTCTTGTCCCTTGAACCCTAGTCTCGAATACATACTCAACTTCCAATGTGATAGCTCCACTTGGACATTCCTAGACATCCAAATGACCAGTGCACAAAGTATAATACTTGCTCCTTTTGTCAAAATTATTTTCTTCTCACTTTCAGTTAGAATGAAACTCTATACCCAATGACACTAGGCCAGGAGCCCTTTGCAGCCAATCAGTTTAAAAATTCCTTTGGCTATGTCTCCAAACATTGATTTACTTCCAGCCCTTAATTCAAGCCTTTTTAGCTCTTAACTTTAACACTCAGCAACCTACAATTTCTCTTCTCATTCCTAGTCTTGCTCATCTCAAACCCATTCTTCCAATAACCTCAAGCATACTCTTAAACATTCATCAGCTATGCTATTCCCTCCCTCCAATTTCTAAACTGCCTTATACTATACAAGAAATCAAGTCAAATTTCTTACTTATTCCTACAAGAACCTCCATGAGAAAAACATTATTTTGGCTCCAAATGTACGTTATAACATGCTGTCACTTTCTTCTACATGCTGACCTTCCTTTAGTTTCTCGAAATACTAAGTCTGTCTTTCCCCAGAGCATTTGAAAAATGTGTCCTTTGCCTAGAATACTTTCCATGACACCTATTCCCGCTTGTCTTCTTTTCTGTTTTTAAAGATTTATTTATTTGAAATGCCGTGTGATGCAAGGATGAGAAAAGTGATCTTCCATCCATTGGCATACTGCCTAAAATGCTGCAACACCCTGGTCTGAGCAAGGCTGAATTGTGGAGTCAGGAAGCACATGGAAACTTCCAGCATGGGTGGCAAGAATTCAAGTACTTCCAACAATCATCTACTACTTCCTAGGTACAAGAGCAAAGAGTTTGATTGGAAGCAGTAGCCAAAAATTAAACCAATACTGTGATAGTAACTGAGGTATCACAAATAGCAGCGTAACCCACTGCATCATAATGTGAACCCGTTATACTTGTGTTTTAAAGAAATTTTAGGCTCAGTACCTGAGATGTTGCCTTAAATATCCCATCTATACTTACCCTCTCCCTCTCCCCTCTTCCTTAATACTCCCTCATCTCAATGATTCATCCATTTCATTAGTAACAAGTGGCATACTTTTCAATTCTTTTGATACACATTTTAATATATTCATTTGTATTGTATCTACTTTCTCCATTGAAAGTTAAGGGCATGAGGAAAAGAAATTGTCTGATCTGTTGACCTACTGGTCGATAAATTCCTCATGAGAGAGTTTGACATGTGCAAACCCTTATTTTTTGAATTAATAAATACACACATGAATTAGTCTCTTTAAACTCACTAAGGGTTTATTACAATAGTCATGATTTGCAAGTTATCTAAAAATGAATACAATGGCAAATTCCACATAGGCATTTGGAATCACAGCTTAGATCTCCACCTGGCAAGTCTTCAGATTTCCCAAAGTGTTCTGGGTTTTACATATGAGGAAAGAGGGAAGAGGAACAAAAAGGCATGATTGAAGTGAGGGCAAAAAACGTCCACCTCAAGGGAGGCACACATTCTCCAACTTGGAAGCACATTGCCCAAGGATCCTGTTAATAAGGATCTCTCTTATGTCACAGAAGTCGCTATTTCTGCTGATGGTTCCTTGTCTCCTCTCTTTTCTCTTCACTCCCAGAATAACATTTACAGAAGGAATAATGAGACAGAGAAAAGAGACCCACCAAATCACCTGATTGTAAGATGAAAAACACAGAGCATAAGAAACAGAATGGTGACTGAAAAGAAAATCCTCAGCAGCTGTCCTAGATTAGATTTCTTCCTCATGTAACTCTGAAGTTGAAGAATGTAGCAAAGCATGTGAGCTTCAGAAAGTTGATGTAAAGACAGAATTAAAAGGTAAGTTTATTTTGGTCAAAAAAATTTAATATTTTTTAAGATTTATTTTATTTTTATTGGAAAGGCAGATAAACAGAGAGGAGAGACAAAGAGGAAGAGCTTCCGTCCGATGATTCACTCCCCAAGTGAGCACAAGGGCTGGAGCTGAGCCAATCCAGAGCCAGGAGCCTCTTCTGGGTCTGCCATGTGGACGCAGGGTCCCAAAGCTTTGGCCCGTCCTCGACTGCTTTCCCAGGCCACAAGCAGGGAGCTGGATGGGAAGCAGGGCTGCCGGGATTAGAACCGGCGCCCATATGGGATCCTGGGTGTGCAAGTCGAGGGCCTTAACCACTGCATCATCACGCCGGGCCCAAAAATTTAATATTTTTGAATAATTTTTCATAGTACACATTTTCCATAAACTTTTGAAAAGCTCGCATCGATTAAAGAGCATATGCTAGTGTATTAGTTTCTGATAGCTGCTATAATAAGTTATAACCAATTCAGTGGCTTAAAGCATTGCACATTTAGTATCTTATAGTTGAGGAGATTAGAAGTCAAAAAAGGGTCCCATTAGACTAAACTCAAAGCTTTGGCAGAGCTGCTTTCCCTCTGTATCTTCTAGGGCAGGATTTACTCTTTTCTTTCTCCAGCTTCTAGAAGCTTCTTAATTTCCTTTATTCTTGGGCACACCACTTTATCTTGTCTTCTGTTGTCCCAGCTCTTCCTTTGACTCAGAGCTTCCTGCCCTCCTCTGATAAGGATCTTGTCATTACTTCAACTCTACTCCAAGAATCCAAGAAATAACCCTATCCAAATACCCTCATCTTCGTTACATCTGGAAAATCCCTCTTGCCAATTAAAATAATAGATTCCTATGTTCTAGAGCTTAGGACATAGGCATTTGGGAAGAAAACTCTTCATCCTGTCACAATCGGGTTTCAATTTTAGTTTGCCACTCGTGTGCTACACTGTGGCAGGTATCATGCCAAAAATTGTGCATATTCATTCATTTAATCCTCAAAATCCCTGAAGTATATGTACTCTTTTGAGTATTTTTCTGTACAAGGAAACTGAAATGTAGTAATATTAAACCACTTGGCCCAAAAACCTCAAGTTGGTAACTTTGATGGAGAAGATGTGTAAACCCATGCCTGTTTTGATACCACACCACACACACTTTGGCATTATCTTGATCAAGCTTCTTTATTAAAGTGCAGGCACACAGGCTGCTAGCCTTAATTGTTTATGTAGTAAGTACTATATATAACTCCAAATAACCACATGTTCCTCTGAGATTTTAGGTTCCTTACAAGATTATATTTTCCTGTTTCCATTTAGCAAATATTTTAAGAAGCTCCAAGTATTCTGCTGAACAGTTGAACACCACTAAACACTATACTGAAACACTATGCTATAAGCACGTTTTAAAGAAAATAATGAGTTGATTCAAAGAGGATGTCAATCAGTACTAGTTTTCTTTTCTTTTTTGATCTGATTCATGCGACAGTGCTTCTGTCCATCCAATAAGCATACAGTGGTGACTCCACCCAATATTTGCCAAGCTAGATTGCTTTGTATGCGGATTATAGTTAGCCCATGGCTTTGAATTGTTTTACTCCTCCAATGGTTTGTTGGAAATGAAGTTGTAATCTGAGCAATCTGTGAATCGTGATTTTTCAAGGAACAGCTAGATCTCAAAGAGGAAGTTCTATCTTCCCACCGTTCTTTAACTCTACTTCCAACATGCAGAAACAGTGTAGCTAAGAAGTGTGTATATGAGGGGGTGTTATGGTATAGTAAATGAAACCATGGCCTGAGATACTGGCATTCTATTAGCTGGTTTAAGTCTCATCTAAACAATCTCACTTCAGTGTGCTTAGGAAAGCAGCATATAATGTTGCAAGCACTTGGACCCCTGCAACCAAGTAGGAGACCTGGATTGAGTTCCAGGCTTCTGGCTTCAATCCAGCTGAGTCTGGTCATTGTGTAGCCATTTGGGTGAGTAAACCACTGGGTAAATGTACTCTCTCTGCCTCTCCAAACCTACCCTTTAAATTAATTAATTAATTGATTGATAGGGGTGTGGCTGGTGTTGTGGTACAGTGGGTAAAGTTGTCACCTGCAAGGTCCGCATCCCACACAGGCGTGCTCCATTTCTGATCCATTTGCCTGCTACTGGCCTAGGAAAATGCAGCAGGAGATGGCCTAATACCCACAAACTAAAGGACTTTGATGTAACCCCTGGTTTCTGGCTCCAACCTGGCCAACTTCTGGCCATTGTGACCAACTGGGAAATGAACTGTTGAATAGAAGGCTCCCTCCCACCATATCTCTTTGTCTTTCCTTGTCTCTGTCTCTATCTCTAACTCTGGCTTTCAAATAAATCAGTCTTTAAAAATAAACATGTGGTTGAGAAGTAGGTTATAAAGAGGGAAGCAAAGGTAACGCTTATGAACAAATAGCAGACTGAGCGAAAGGACTCTGAAACTTGACCAAAGCATAGTTTATACATGTGAAGGAAAAAGAGATGCCTTAGAGCAGACTCACATGTTGCTGCAAACATTCCCTGTGGTTTAGGTTAACAGAATTTTCACCAATTTCCTATCATCTATCCCATGACCCCTTTTAAAATCTCTCCTCTTTTGTGTCATCTCCAATTTTCTCCTTTCTTATCTTGCTACATCATATCTATTCCAAACAATCCTCGCCATAAAAAGTAAAATTTAATAAAGACACATTTGAGCCCTTTTTGTTTTTCTCCAGCAGGAATATGTGGGAAACAAATTTCTCAGCTCAAATCTCCGAAATAAATCTTTGCACTAGGACCCTGGTGAACTTGCAATCTTCTGCTCAATCCCCGTTGGCTCATGACTTAGTAATATCAGCCTCTGTTGGATCCCAGTGGGCCAATGGACAGACTACTCAATAAATGGACAGCAGTTTCAGGGAATGAGGCAGGAAACTTGGCAACATCCACCTAAAATGTTCACAATTTAGAGAACTGTTGGGAAAAGGGATTATAAGACAAGCAAATAAAGTACAGTCTTTTATGGACCATATCATTGCTGGTAAGGTTAAATCAGATCAGAGAAAGGTGCTACACTGGAAACTGAAATATTTAGAGTTAGTATCTTCTTTAAGATTGGATGGGGTGTTAGTGTTTAGATTTTAATATTATAGTTATTATGTTAAGTGGCTATCAATAAAATATGATATGGTTGAGCTACAAATAAACAATGAAAGTGAAGATGTATCAGAATGCTTCCAAATGAAGTTCATAAGACTCTTTTTATTGCTTCTACTCCATTTTACAACTAAAATTCACAGAATTCTGAGCTTCAGGAAATAATACAAGTGTTTAGAGATGACTAGATTAGTGCTCAGGAGAGCTGATTCTTAGGGCCCCACTCATCATACCTAGTTGAGTGTCCTTAAAAACATAGTTACTACAGTGTGGGTTTCTTTTCTCTGCCAAATGAATGGGTGGAATTAGATACATTTTTAGATTCTTTCAAGACTTTGAAACAGTTTCCTTTGGAAAAGAGTTTATTAATATCACTTTTGCAGAGCCCCTGTATGGCAGCATATAAATGGGAGTTACAAAAGGGAAAGATTCTGTAGCTAAACCAAGCATAGGGAAGGTAGAATGAAGCAAAATTAATCACACTTCTTTCCTGTGAGATATTTCTAATCCGTCAATGTAGAAACATGGCTCCATTTGCCATTCATTCCATTGACAGCTATTTAATAAGCTCTTGCTAGGCATCAAAACACTAAGGCAAAATTAGGCACAGCCTTGCCTTCACAGAGCTTACTGTCTGAGAAAGGAAGGTATCACCTAGTTACAGAAATAAAACATAAAATTATCATTGTATTACTGCTTTGATGAGGCACACAGTGCTCTCAGCATGCACAAGCAGCAGTTTGGATCTGGTAAGAAAAGAGCAGGGAGACATATTGGCACTGAAAATTGACAAGTGAGCTTAAGGCGGAGAAGAAAGAAGAAGAACACTATAGGGAGACAAGCAGTGTATCCAAAGGCCCTGCAGCTGATGGAATCAGATGAGGGGCTATTAAAAATACTCTAAAATTGAGAGGCAGAATATAATATTTCTTGCATCATTTGTTCTTGGAATTATTTTTCCAAAATTTTCCAAGAAATTCCTGTGAAAATCATGTCTCCAGAAAAGGACTTTAAATAACAATCCTTCAACAATATTTTGTATGGTGCGCACTGCCTTGGAGTTGGCCTAAAGAGCTTGTTTCTGAAATGCCAGTGGATTTTGTTATATGTGTTTATGGGATGGACCTAAAGGAGATCATATCTCCACATAGTTGTAGGGTCTTCTAGCTTTCTAACACTGAGAGGAGGAAAAGATGACGGGTATTTATGTGTATGTGGGAAATTCTCTTAGAAATTCTGTGTGACATTGCTGAAGGTCTTTCTGATACATGCCATAGTAATTGCTGAAATTATAAATGGGAGTTTGAATGTGAATATGATGGTAAAGAGAATAGTTTATATCAAATCTGGCAACACTTTTTCTTCAAAAACGGAAGGAGTCCATTTTTAGAGCACAAGTTTGAAGACAAACCTTTTCATCAGTTTGGAGGGGAAGATGACATTTTTGATTAAGGTAAGGTTCTCCTCTGAAATGGCGAAATTTTGTATGATGAGGAGCTAATAGATCTGTATAATACAAAACATGTCATCATTGTTAACAATGAAATGACACTGGCGCTGGGTTTACTGCATAGCATGTTATTTGCCACCTGCAATATGGTAAATAACTATATAGGTGATGGTTCAAGTTCTTCTTCTCCACTTGTGATCCAACTTTCTGCTAACATGCCTAAGAAAGCAGCATAGGTCAGCCCAAGGGCCTGGGCCCCTACATCCACATGGGAGGCCACGTGAAGGAGCTTCTGGTTTGGGCCTAACCTAAACCTGGACATTCAGCCATTTTAGGGAGGGAGTAAATGGAAGGCTCTCTCTGACTTATTCATTCTCTCTTCCTCCCTTTCTTTCTTTCTTTCTCTCTCTCTCAAATACATAAATCTTTGTTAAAAAAAAACACATTGAAATAAATAAACTTGATAAACTTTAACAAGTTTATAATAAACTTTAATAAACTTTCAGTGTCTAAACAAAATGAACAGTGACTTAAAAATAAGGGTTCACTTTTTCCAGTCACAGAAGAGTGAGGAAAGGAGTCTTGTGAGTTTGGTTCCAATGATGTGGCAAGTTTTCTTTAACATTATTTTCATTTCCTTCATGGCCAGAAGACCAATAACAATTATTTAATTATTACATCTACAGTCAAAGTAGAAAAGCAAAAATCTTTCCCAGACATTTGTTTTTGTTTGTTTGTTTTGTTTTGTTTTGTTTTTTGTTTTTGATTCCCCAGGAAATTTCCCTTTATACATTACTGCTGACTAAGAGAGGGAATAGGATAGCTGAAAATGACCTGGAACAGTTGTAATTCACCTCCAGAGGCCAGGCACATCATTTTCCAATTAGAGTTCTACTAGAAAAGAAGAAGAAGAGAGATGGCTATCGAGTGGGCAAATAACAATGCATTTCCCAAGAGGTTAGTTTCAAGAGTTTGTTGTTGCCACTGCAACTGTTATTTTCCAATTGCTCTCCTTCTCTCTCTCTCTCTCTCTCTCTCTCTCTCACACACACACAAGTCTGCTCCTGCAGAAGTTGAAACTCCACGTAAGGGAGATAAAATTAACTTATTTTTCTTGGTTGGATGATAGCTTATCTCTGCAGTGTGGAATTGGGGTGTGAATTCCCCAACATTTGTAATAAAACCCACTCCATAAGTGCTTCAACAGAAGACATAGCAAAATAAACATCTCAAAGCAAGTCCTTGCCCTTGAATATTTAAATTCTCTGGGTTGGTGTATTACAGATACATTCTTATGATACAATTTACAGGTGATGTTTCTGCAGGGGCAAATTGGAAAACCTTGCCTATGGAGAGGAACATAGGGATTATGAGGACAAAATGGGCATGTCATTTCTTCCTCTTCCTATCATTGAATTCACTGGCACACTGAAACATTTTATTATGATTCATCTTATATGGAAATCTTTCCTGTCACAGAAGTTGCTATGCTGAAAAAATAACAGGATAGCCAAAATCCATGGCAAGAGACTGTAAGGTTACCAAGCTAGAGCATGAAGGAGATAGCTGGATGAAGCAAGGACAGAATTTGGCGGTAATCTGTTATCAGCCAGTAACGAAGGCTACATGAACACTCAGGATGTGTGCGGAGAATGCACATGTTTTTCAAAGATTCTCAGGAAACTGGAGGGATACAATGAGACAAATGACAGTACTTCTTTGATTAGGTAAGGTACAGGCTTAGGCTATTGGTACTTGGGCATTAAAGGAAAATACGACTGAAGGATCAGAGAAGTTGGGACTGGATTACCTAACTGCTTGTCAATACACAGTAAATAAGGAAAATAAAGTGAGCTTAGGCTGATGGCTCATTTATGAAATACATAATCATAGAAACCGTTGAAAGCAAATTGTCACTATTTTCAACAGTGCTGATCAAGAACCTGAGACTTACACTGAACTGATACCTAAATATGCAATGTTAGTAAACAGGAGAGACTGCTTCTTTCTGTACATACATCTCTGCCTATATAACATCTTCTGTCAAGTTAGAAGTTTGAGCGTTGAAATTTAGCAATGACTTCATCACTTGTTGCTTTTTTAGTTTGTACCTGCTAACAATTAAAGTATTTTCACCAGTGTCTTTCTCATTGCGGCCAGGTCTGTGATGTATATACTTTATAAGGATCCAGAGAGACTCTTCTGTTCATGGAAACAAATGAGACTAGTAGAACATAACACACAAGAAAGTGGCTCTGGGACTTCATGACCCAACGAAACCTGCACAGATTATTAAACAATTTCAAATGACTTAAGCATGACATGGAGCCTCCCAGGAACAACAGGATCATTGTCCCCACAGTCCCAGTGGAGGAAGCAGAGCAATTTGAATGCTACCCAGTTCTCCGACAAAATGAGAAAGGGAAGGAAGCAAAAGGTGTTTATTTGCTTGGGTCACTGGGCCTGCACAGGCACTGTGAAATCTCAGAGGTATCAGTGGTTACAGATATTTTCTCACCATATATTTGCTTTGCAGAATAGCCAAGAATCCCAGAAAAATGAGATGCACCCACAGAGAAATACCCCAGCCTCTAAACGTGAGATATGGCTAATTCTCTTGCATATGCTGTCCTATGCATTCATTAGCTCATTAATCTATTCACATTGCTTAAATAAAAGTGTAAGCTGGAATACAACAATAGCTGGCATAAAGGGCTCAGTATCGCTGCTATCCAAAATAACCCTGAGACCAGCACCTTGGCTCAACTGGCTAATCTGCCACCCCGCCCCCCAACCAAGTACAGGCATCCCATATGGGTATCAGTTTATGTCCTGGCTGCTCCACATCCAATCCAGCTCCCTGCATGTGGAAAATCAGCATATGATGACTCAAATCCTCGGGACCCTACTTCTGGTGGGACATCTGGAAGAAGCTCTGGCTCTTGGCTTCAGATCAGTTCAACTCTGGCCGTTGAGGTCATTCAGGAAGTGAACCAGAAGCTGGAAGATCTTTCTGTTTTCCTTCTCTACTTTTCCAATGCAAAAAAAAAATCTTAAAGAAAATAAAACTAAATGTCAGTGGCACATGACAATCATAAAGTTGCCTTTCTTATTCCTGTTAGCATCCTTTAAGTCATCCCTGCTCAGCTCCTAAAGATGATGGAATTTCATCATCTGAAATTTCATAGGCCAATGAGGCTGCTGAAAGAAAGGTGAAAAATCACAAATGCTAAATCTCACCTCACTACTGTTTTTTTTTTTTTTGCTAAAGGAAATCTAATGGTCTCGATGAACTCGTGCAAACAGAATCGGGGGTAATAATACACCAGGGAAAAAGAAAAAGAATGTCTGCTTTAAGAGTTGGTATATGCTGCTGCACAAAACACTGTTTGCTGTAGTGCACCACAACCTAGAAATGATCTCCAAGTGCACTCTACAAATCAAGCTTTTCTGAAGTGCCAATTCAAATCCTGGGACTGAAAATAAATATAGCAAAGGAATAGTCTGTCAGCCCGGTGCGATTCTCCACCTCTTTTTACACCTATTGGAAGTTTGCATTAGGTTGGACCTTCAGTTACATGAATTTGTTTCTACATTCAATTTAAAGACGCAGATGTATACATTTAAAATTTTACAAAGTAGGATTAGGGAACTCTTACAATCCGTAGTAGTTTTGTGTAATTAAATGTTAACTAGAATTACCCATTAAAATCAGTTCAAATGTCCTCTTAAATCGTATTCCACATTTACATTCCCATTTTGTATATTGTGGTATGCTGTCTCTGGAACTTTTCTACATTCCTGGAGTAGAAGATGGAGAAGCTGCTAAATTTATATAGTCACTCACAGCTTTTAATTTAAGCTTCAATTAAGTTACTTCATGGAATCAAACTGTATTGAAAGTTAGTGATTCACTAAGGTGGTATTGTCGCTTCGTGGTACTATTATTGTCTGGATAAACAGAAGCAATAGAATGTATGAACATACTTCTAGATAGATTTAGAAAATAGATGACAGAAAATGATGATAGGAGATGATGGATAGATGAGAGAAGTGAAAAAGAAACAGAATGTGCAGCTAAGGTAGCTACATAGGAAAGTTGCTCATAAAATTAGGTTCATTTCTCTCTCTCCCTTTTTTCTCTCAGTTTCTCTCTCTCTATCATCTCTCATCTCTTAACCAATCCATTCATCCATCCATTGCCCACTAAGGAATTCATTTTTAAAAATTAGTTCAGTAGTAACTAAAAAAAAAGTTTTAAGATTTTTTTTTTATTTTTATTACAAATTCAGATATACAGAGAGGAGGAGAGACAGAGAGGAAGATCTTCCCTCCAATGAATCACTCCCCAAGTGACAGCAACGGCTGGTACTGTGCCGATCCGAAGCCGGGAACCAGGAATATCCTCCGGATCTCCCACACAGGCGCAGGGTCCCAAGGCTTTGGGCCGTCCTTGACTGCTTTTCCAGGCCACAAGCAGGGAGCTGGAAGGGAAGTGGAGCTACCATATGGGATCCCGGGCAAGTTGAAGGTGAGAACTTTAGGTGCTAGGCCACATCGTAGCCATACCCATAGCCTAGTGGCTAAAGTCCTCAACTTGCATGCACTGTGATCCCATATGGCTGCCAGTTTGTGCCCAGGCAACCACGCTTCCCATCCAGCTCCCTGCTTGTGCCCCGGGAAAACAGTCGAGGACGGCCCAAAACCTTGGAATCCTGCGCATGTGTGGGAAACCCAGAAGAAGCTCCTGGCTCATGGCTTCAGATTGGCTCAGCTCTGGCAATTGCAGCCACATGGGGAAGAGAATTGACAGAAGGAAGATCATCCTCTTGGTCTCTCATTCCCTTTGTATATCTGACTATCCTATAAAAATAAATTTAAAATTGTTAAAAATTAGTTCAGAAGCCAGCATTGTGGTACAGTGGGTTAAGCTGCTGCCTGTGACTTCAGTTTCCCATAACAGCATGGGTTCAAGTTTCAGTCATTCCACTTCTGATCCAACTCTCTGCTAATGTGCATGAGAAAGCACTAGAAGATGTCCTAAGTATTTGGGCCCTTGACACCCATGTGAGAAACCCGGATAGAGTTCCAAGCTTCTGGCTTCAGCATTACCAACTCCAGCTTTTGTGCCATCAGAGGGAGTGAGCCAGTGAATAGAAGTTTCTGTTTCTGCCTCTCCCTTTTGCTATCACTCTGCCTTTCAAAAAATACCTTCACAGCAACTTCCAAACTAGCGTTCCATCAGCTAATATCATGATCTAGCCAAGCCAACTCACATAATTCATCTCCCCACTTTCTAACATAAAGCTGAGGGGTTAAGCCCGCAGGCTCTGCAGACAGGTGTCTTGGGTTCCTTATTTGGTCTTGCAATACTTTGGGCAAGTACTTAAGCCCTCTGCGTCTCAATCTTACTGCCTTGTATTTTAGCACAAATCAGACGCTCACAAGATGGTTGTGGTGATTACGAGTTTAAGCACTCAAAGTGCTTTGAATAATGACTGACACATTGCAAAACCCAGAAATAATATCATCCACAATTTTGGGGGGGTCGGGCACCTCTGACCTAGAAGCGGTCTTATTCATACTGGGTTAGTGATAACACATCACTCATTACACCACTAATGTTGCAACCCACGTCATACAGTCTTACTTCTCATTCTCCCTGTTCATCCCATTACGCTCCCAACTTTGAGCAAAATTTCTAATCCCAGAGTTTAACCAAATGTCTTTTGGAACCATTTGCATCAGAATGACCTGGATGATTATTTTTTTCAAGTGGAGTGCCTCATGTTCCCTTTACTAAATCTAATTCTGTGTATGTAAGATTCTGGAATACATATTCTTAGAAAGCACTCTTATGGCAAATAAGGTTGAAATATTACTAATCCAGTTGCCTGAGCAGAGTCCCACTGCAACCTTGTTCTAGTCATCTCAAGTCAAAACCATTTGGTAGGACCTGGGTTCAGATGAAAACTACTGATTTATTGCCAAATCCACACATCAGATCTTCCTATGTCTCAGTTGTACCAAGGTACCCAAATCATTTATTCCTTCAGCCAAAAAAAAAAAAAACTATTTTCCTTACGTGTTGCTTTAAAATACATTTCCTCTTCCTCATTTGCTGCCCCTTACACTCATTTTTAAAAAGTGCTCTGTCAGGGTTTCTCTCGCTGTGTACAGTTCTACAAGACTCAGCCGACCATTTTTCCAGTTCCTTGCTACTTCCAAACATCAGTGACAGAGTTGGCATCGCTGACGATTCATGAGGTTTGCCCAGCCAGAGCCTGGCATGGAAAGAGATCTGAATGTAGTTCATCTTATTTTCCAAGCAGTTGAGATTAGAGAGCTGGGGTATTAGTGCCATTCCTAAGGCTTGGCGTGGTAGCCTAGCGGCTGAAGTCCATGCCTTGTGCATGCCAGGATCCCGCATGGGTGCCAATTCTAATCCCGGGAGTCCTGCTTCCCATCCAGCTTCCTGCTTGTTGCCTGGGAAAGCTGTTGAGGATGTGGGAGACCCAGAGCAAGCTCCAAGCTCCTGGCTTTGGATCAGCTCAGCTCTGGCTATTGCTGCTGCTTAAGGAGTGAATCACCAGAAGGAAGATCTTCCTCTCTGTCTCTCATTCTCTGTATATCTGACTTTCCAATAAAAATAAAATAAATCTTAAAAAAATACCTAAACCATAGTAAGTAACTACCTGAGTCTCTTTCAATAGACTGTACAGGTGTCCTTGTGGACCGGGAGATTGCCATTAACTAAGGCCAAGTGTTTACAAGGATTTCAGTGAAGTTCCCCTCTCTCCCTCACCAGGGGGGTTAAGCGCTTTGGAACCTTACAATCTTCACAAATTTAAATTGAACCTGAGGGACCGGCACCATCTTTCAACTGTGAGCCACACTCTTTTGTGCAGCTTTTGTTCTTGGTGAGGCTGTTTTTGGTTTTTACTGTAATTTTTTCCCTTGAAATTTGTGATTGAAACTGAAGATTGAAGTCATTTTGCAGAATGTTAGATGGTTTTCTAAGCAGCAAGAGCCACCAAAACTATCACAAGGAAGTTAGCCTAGAGACTTCACCCTGAATTTTTCAGCCTTACTCCTCTCAACTTTCCCACAAATCTGAAGGCAGGATGCAAAAGCAAGAACAGTTCTATGAACCAGCTGTATATCGCACTGCTCAATGGTAATAGCAGACAAGAATTTGCAACTTTCCAATGAGGACTCCAAATTCCAGAGAGTTCAATAGTCTGTCTAAACCATTTCACCCATACAATTCATGATAGGCTTAGATCCCATTCAAGGATTCTAACTATCTGTATATTATGATTTCTATTTCATTTCCCATATACTAGCTATTCCAAAATCCCCATGCCTAACTTCCCTTCTCCTATGCAATTGTTAGATAAGTATCTCTGTGGACTCTGCCCCAATTATTATATTTTCAAATGTCTAAGACCAAACCTGAGGATTTTTCCCTTGAAGTTATCACTAACACTCACTCTTGTGTTCTCTAGCCCATCTAATAGTTTTATCAACTAATCTTTAAAAATCTACAGTCCCCGCGACCTAGTGTGGTAGCCTAACCGGTAAAGTCCTCACCTCCTGGGATCTGATATGAATTGGCGGTTCTAATCCTTGCAGCCCTGCTTCTTATCCAGATACCTGCTTAAAGCCTGGGAAAGCAATTGAGGACAGCCCAAAGCCTTGGGACCCTGCACCCACATGGGAGACCTGGCAGAAGCTCCTGGATCCTGGCTTTGGATCAGTGCAGCACTAGCCTTTGCAGCCACTTGAGAAGTCAATCAACAGACAGAAGATCTTCCTGTCCTCCTCTCTGCATATTTGAATTTGCAATAAAAATAAATTTTAAAAATCCACAACCCCCTAGGGAGTGAATCAATGAACAGAAGATCTTCCTCTCAGTCTCTTCTCCTTTCTGTATGTTTAACTTTCCAATAAAAATTAAAAAAAATAAATCTACAGTCTGTGAATCTTCTAGGGGTTGTATTTCCTTTTCATTCTCTACTTCCAATGCATGCCTAATTTATCAATTTGATTTCTTAACCTATTTCCAGAATTCCTTTTATTTCTGCTCTTGTCCATCTCACGCTGGGTAATGTCAATTCATTTTAACAGGTTTTTATGTTTTCATCCAAGATAGGATTTGGAATTTTCCCTACACCGGAAAGGTTTTACTCCTTCACATAGATCCATTTTTGGAACTTATAAATTGTAAAGAGATAGTGATATTATGAATATTAAAAACTGAAAACCAGATCCTTCATTGATGGCACAGGTTAGGCTGCCCACCTCCACTCTACCTCCACCATGATGCCAACAGCCTAAGCAACACCAGTTGAGTCATTGCTGCTCCATTTCCAATCCAACCTGCTGCTAATACACATGGGAAGGTAGTGTAATATGTTACAAATACATGGGACCCAGCCACCCTTGTGAAAGACTCAGAGTTCCTGGCTGCTAGTTTCAACTTGGCCCAGCCCAAGCCATGATGACTGTTTAGGGAATGAACCAGCAGAGCGATGATCCTCTCTGTCTCACTCGCTCACTTGCTTTCACTCTCGCACTTTTTTTCTTCTTTCTCAGTAGTTCTGTCTCTCCATTAAATAAAAAATAAATATTTTAAAAATTTGAAAATCAAGCAATATATATTACTTATATTCTTCTGCTTCCAATTAAATGTGATGTCTCAATAATAATAAGATACTCTCCAAATTGTACACAGGTTTTTGCCTGAAAGTGAAAAAAATTCTGTGTCTACATTGCTCTGTAAACCTCAGGCTTACAATAGTATAGATTAGATACTAACATAGTATAATATTCAGAACTAGTCCTGCTGTTAAATTTTACTAGTGCTTTAGCTAAAACCACAGAAGAAAGGTAAATTTGTAAATGTTCTTTTTCCCTGGGACAAAATCATCTATATCTTACTTTTAAAAAATGCATTGGCAGTTCTCACATAAGAAAAAGTCAAAATGAAGTAATATCCTCTTTAATAATAAAAAGGAAGATTATCATAATATGGGGGTGGTATTCTATTCAGATCCCTCTATAGGGACCTCACTGTAATTTTCCTACATATCTCTTCTATATAAAATCTCAATGCTGTAACAGAGAAACATTACAAACACTACAGCAGAATGTTTCGCCTTATCGCTCACTATTATACTAGTACCTGCTCACCCTTCTCAGAACAGTCTTATAACTGAAATGCACGGTGTATTTCCTGACTTCATTCCTGTGCTCAGGCTGCCTTCTCTGCTTGATGTGCCCTTCCTTTCACAATGAATAAAGCTCTTGTTCATTCTGTGAAGTGAAGCTCCTCTGTCATCCTTTACGTAGGCCCCCAATGATACAATATCCAGACCAAAAATCAAGCCATCCCCAATGTTTCAGCGATAGTTTATACCAGTGTTTAACACTTAGCACTTTGCCTTGAACTCATCTAAAATAAACTGAAAACTTTCAGAAGGCAAACTTGCAACTCCTCTGCCTGTGGGCATATAGGACTCAATCTACAGCTGTCAGTAAGTGTGTGGAACTGAGTTATATCATCACTCATAATAGTGACCTGAGATCTGGAGGGTTATTGAAATCTATGTTCACTAAATATTGTGTCCAAACGACTTATACTCGATAGAGACTAAATGAGAACAAGAGAAAATAAATATATTGCAAATAGTAAGCAAGCACACTCAAAAGCAAGTGTCAATTACTTTAAACCTAAATTCAATCTTATTTAAAGTCTTAAAGCAAAGAGTGGCACAGATAGGCATGCATTCTCTGCCACTGCACCATTACAGGCTGCAGAATGCCAATTGTCCTATTTACCCCAGAAAGATCAACCTCTTCTCTCCTCATGAACGCTTGAAAAGTGGATGAGAAAGTCAGACAAAAGTAGGTAGAAAAGACCAAGAAAATGCAGCTGGAGAAGAACAGAGCTGGTGGGAAAGAAAGGAGATTCAGAGAGAGCAAAAAAGTACAAGTGAAAACAAAGAAAGTCAACAAATGGGGGGGTGGTGACTGAAGAAAGAAAAAGGTAAGAAAGAAAGAAATGAAGTGAATCAATCAATCTATCTATCTATCTATCTATCTATCTATCTATCTATCTATCTATCTATCCTAGGATCTTTCACTGGTGTCTTTCTTTACATTTATTGAAAAATGAAAAAGTTGAGGGAGAGTAGAAAGCCCCAAGGCAGTTGCCATGGAGCTGGGTATCCTTTGGGTTCATTTAGCATCCCGGTTCCCAAGGGCACAAGTGCATCTGCTGGACAGATAGATACCCACAATGACGCCATACTCTCCCTTATGAGATTTTTCTTGAGCCTGCTTACAGAACGGCAATTCTAAGTGCAGTAGGAAGGATTTATTAGTAATGTTGTAAATAAAATATATTTCCTTTTGCTTGAACAATCTCAGCAAATCTGTCTTTGCTCTGTTGTCAGGCAGGAGTTTCCAGGGAATCTCTGGGGAGCACTTTTACAATGGGATCAGACATATATCTTTCCCTGGTTAACATTAGCTTAGAAACAGCCCCAATTTGGACTGAGACAAACCTTTTAAAAATATGGTCTTTTTGATAAGAGCCAAGAGAGGTAAATATATGCATATATAGATACATATATATTTCTACACAAATCATGCATACTCTGTGTTGAGGAAGTAAACATTTTTCATATGTCTTACATTAGAAAGGGGTTCCTGCTGGGCAAATTGGGAACCTATACTCAGTTTTGGCACATGGGAGATTCACTTTTGTCTGCCCACACCTAAATCAGGCCTGCCTGAATTTTGCTCTGCTAATGATCCTCTGCATGGCAGATCTGCTTCACGCAGAATAAATTTTCACAGCAAGATTTTTTTTACCTCCCTACAATGACTTTTTTCACTTCTGAACCTTGCTTCTTGAAATACTTTGCAAAGAAATAAATGATATGAGATTGAGTATAGGGGAGGAAAAAAATGGGAATAAATGAGTCAAATATCTTTGTGTATAAACAAGCACAATAAAATTATAAGAATTACAAAAATTTCTTTAGGGCCCGGCGCGGTGGCGCAAGTGGTTAAAGGTCCTCGCCTTGCACGCCCGGGATCCCATATGGGCACCGGTTCTAATCCCGGCAGCCCCGCTTCCCTTCCAGCTCCCTGCCTGTGGCCTGGGAAAGCAGTTGAGGACAGCCCAAAGCTTTGGGACCCTGCACCCGCGTGGGAGACCCGGAAGAGGCTCCTGGCTTTGGATCGGCATAGTATCGGCCCGTTGCGCTCACTTGGGGAGTGAATCATCGGATGGAAGATCTTCCTCTCTGTCTCTCCTCTCTGTATATCCGCCTTTCCAATAAAGAAATAATAAAAATAAATCTTTAAAAAAATAAAAAAATAAAAAAAATTTCTTTAACACTTTTCATTATGCACTGGCCTTGTAAAACATCTAGATTTTAGAAAGACAAATATTAGCAGCTGGCAGTTATGAACATTTACCACCTACCAGGTACTAAGTTAAATGGAACCTTGTCTGTGGCTATATTCCGCTTCTTGTAGATGAAGACACTCTAGCTCAGGGAATTTAAAGAATTTGATCAATGTTGCAGAGCTGATAACTGACTAGCAAAGAGCCTGCTACAGTTGTACAGATGGGTGCTGGTAGCTTCCTAGCATAAGGTACAGTTTGAGGAAGTGAAGATGCATCGCATTACACATCTCTACTCTCGAATAAAAGGAGGATCCCCAATGAACTCTTAAATATAGCTTAATAATAGAATGTTGGACTTTCTACAACTATGTGCTTAAATAGAAGAATGATAGGCTTCTGACTGTTGCTGAAGGACTACACTATTATAATAAAAAAGGAAGGAAACAGTTAGGGGAGGGGAATGGGAAGGATGGAAAGGGAAAATGCCCCGTGCCTAGGGAACCATATCAAGAAAAATAAAAATGAAAAAAAGTTACAAGGGTAGGAACAACAGGAACTTGTTGGCAACAAATAGCAAGGAAAGGCACAAAAGAAAATGTATTGGATTTTGGCAAAAGAAGGCATGTGGATGTCCCTCTTCCCACAAGCTTTGTGGATTTTTGTCTGTTCCTCTGCTCTGGCAATCAGCTTATGCTATCTAAATTTCACTTTTGCAAGTCCATCTCCTCATTAGACTATGATTTCATTAACGGTAGTGAATCTGTTTAACTCACTGACATACACTCTGCTGCTAAATGTTTGTTGTAAAATGGGTAACAATGAAGGAACAGATTAGATATGACTTGTCCTTGGACATTAGTTTCTTTCTTTGCTATTTGTTCCCCAGGCCATCGTCCCTGCAGCAATCTAGACATTTGCAAGAATTAGATTCTTTAGGTTAGAATCCTCTTGAAGGAAATTGTTATTATTACCTCAAAAGCTAACACATGCCTGGAGGCCTAAGGCCCAAATAAAATTAGCCTTTGGACAAATAGTAACTTTAACTTCAATTGAGAATCCAAGGTCTGAACTGGTGCTACTTCCCCAAGCACCTGAGGCTTGGTGCCTTCGTCTTCTGTGTCATAAATGAATACAGCAAGGTCCAAGAGAAACCTGAAGATAGGGTAAGAATGATAACAGTCCAATAGATTGTTTTCCAATTTTCTGTAAAGGAAAATGAGCTAATCTCCTTCCATTGTACCAAGTCAAAGGCTGTGTGTGTGTGTGTGTGTGTGTGTAAATGTACTGTATAGGCCCCCTAACACAGAATAGATTAGAGAATGTCATTACCCTTATTTCGTATTTCTTTAATTAATTCCCTAAAGTTTCTTGCACATACATGGTCTTATCTCTATACATAGAAAACAGTGGAAATTTCCTTTGGAGATTTAAAGCTTAACACTGTCATCCTCAGGATATATATTTTGTACAACCTGTGTTTTTCACAAGGTAGCAAACTACAGTTCAGCAGAAACAAAAAACAATGTTCTGTTATATGGGCTTCAATTTCTAATAACAGAGTAGTGAGAAATAGTAACTCCCCTGCCCGTTGAACGTATTTACTGTGCAAGGTAAGAGATCAACCATGTTTACAGCTACTTATTCAGAACCAGGCCCAACTAAACAGAGGAAGACAGGCCTCAGAGAAGATTCAATACCCTGATAAATACTTTTTCTTACGTTACCATCTTTGTCCCTTCACTTTTTTTCTTTTACTTCTCTTTACTGAAAAATGTGTTTGCTTGTCATCCACATTAATGTTCTTGACACAGAGAATCCAAAACTTTTTTGAGGATTTCCTAATCTTTTTTGTCAGTAGTTCCTCATTTGGAAAGGCTTACCCCATTAGCCCAAATGCTTATCTTAATGGTGTCTTCTTCAGCCAGCACTCTCTCTCAGCCACCTATGGTACTCAAAGCTTCCCACTTGCATATATAGAATTAATAACAATATCCTCCATGCCCAGGCCCCATAGACTAAGCCCTCAGGAAGATCACCCTGGCATGAAACTCAAGATCTCCACCTGTCAAGTGTTCACTCACCAACAGGATCAGAGTGAGATTTTCTCTTATTATTCTTTGTTGAAAACTGCTGCAATTACAACATAATTTACTTGTGTCTGCTAAGATCTGATTTTCATCTTATTTCTCCTGGATATGGCATAGGCTTTGACATATAGAAGGTTTTTGGCAGAGGCTTAATGGCAAAATAATTAATTAAATATCTTTGCCAGGCACCAAGAGAACCATCGTCCTAGATTAAGCTTATCAGAAATTCTTCTTTTTGTGAAGAAAAAGTGTGAGATTTGGGTGAGGAGTTCTAAGAATGTCCAATCATTATTTTACTAGTTTTCTGAAGCACTTACCCCTTCCCTTTATTTTATTAAATCCCGGACAATGTCAACCATTCTGGTCACATGCAAAAAGCAACACGTCGGGCCCGGCGCGGTGGCACAAGTGGTTAAGGTCCTCACCTTGCACGCCCGGGATCCCATATGGGCGCCAGTTCTAGCCCAGCAGCCCCGCTTCCCTTCCAGCTCCCTGCCTGTGGCCCGGGAAAGCAGTCCAGGACGGCCCAAAGCTTTGGGACCCTGCACCCACGTGGCAGACCCGGAAGAGGCTCCTGGCTTTGGATCGGCATAGCATCGGCCGTTGCGCTCACTTGGGGAGTGAATCATCGGACAGAAGATCTTCCTCTCTGTCTCTCCTCTCTGTATATCCGCCTTTTCAATAAAAAAAATAATAAAAATAAATCTTTAAAAAAAAAAGCAACACATCATTTCAGTTGGCATCTTGAAACTTCTGACTTCTATGCAGAGGCATTGTAAGATTTTATTACAGTGATGCTGCGTTAATCATCATATGGGAACAATTACTTAAGGCACACTCTTGGTGAATGCCATCACAGGGATCCACAATGAAGTTGTGACACCATCAGAACCAGAATTTCAGAATGCTTTACTGTCTTTCCTGTGTCTTTCTGCCTGTGTCACAGTGTATTTCTGATGATTGAATGAAATAATGGTGTGAAAGTCTTTTTAATCCATGTGGTGATATATAAATCCCAATTTTCAGTGTTATTTTTATAGTCTTCCCTAGAAGAGATGGGGACCTTTGAGAGATTATTTCTTTAGACAAAAGACTTTTGTTTTGGTCGCTATGTTCTCAAACAATGCGTATTATGGGTATGGAAATATTAAAGAATGATCATCCACACCTTCTGAGCAGCAATTGTTAGATAAGAGAGGATTACTGATGGTATTTATCTACAGGAAATAAAAACAAAATCACATAAAATCAAAATCTGTATTTACTCCCAAAATAGAGAAATTATTTTCAGTTCAGATTTTAGTTAGGTAGTGACTCTTTCCTCCGAGGGGATTTCGAACTATCCCCATTCTTTGTGATATGTCGGAGAAGGGCATGTGCAAAGAACGCAGTGATATGGAGTACTATGAAGCCATGCTTGGTTCAGAAATGAAAACAGAGCTTCTGCCTCAGTCCTCACTGAATTGCTGGTTCAACCTACCATAGTGCAAGCAATAACCAGAAAGCCTAACAAAATATATGAAAATATGTCCTTTATGCATCACAAGACCAGGAACTATGATCCTTAAGAGAAAGGGAATACAGGGTGAAGTTTATACGTAATTTGGCTTTTCCTTGAAAGGATTTGCCAGGTAGGGATAAAGAAGCACGGTACAACCAGCTCATTTAGGTGTATGAAAGAAATAAGTGTTGGTAAAGGTGAAGGTCTGGAATTTGAGGAGAATAGTGGAGAGAAAGGAGCCACACGGAAGCCTGCCTAAGCATACCCTTGCATCTGTTGCCAAGTGTTAAGTTATACAAATGTGGAGTGGTATTCAGCAAGTCCATCAAAGAATTGGTATCCACCATCATAAACTGGAATATCACAAAGGTCTCATAAGGTGGGAGATGTGTATGTGTATGGTGCATGGATGAGAGAGAGACTGAGAGAGAAAATGACACAAATCAAGCACATCAGTATACATACTGAGTGTATGTACTGAGTATATCAGTATATGGCAATAATAGAAGCAAGATAAATTATCAATGGAATACAAACATAAAAGGGAAAAATGGACCAAAAGGTACACCATTCTCTTAAAATGTCTAGATGACAGGAACAGCCCACTCCTCATAAGCGCCTTAACTAACCTCATCTCCTGCAATGCTTATCCCAAACTCCCTCCATTAATCATTTATTTATCATATGGTCTTGATAGGTATGATGTCAGGCTACAGAAGAAAAGTATGTAAATTTTGTTTAGTTTTTTTTTTTTATTTATGAGGTAATATTTGGTAATACTTCAAAGTAAAATTTTAAAATACAGGAAAATAAACTTTAAAAAATAAACGCTAAGAAGAGACAGAATAATAAATAAATGTTAAAAAGAACAACACATCTTTAAAAACAGAAAAACAAATCTTTAAAAAGCAGACTAATGAATAAATCTTTCAAAAACAATCAGAAATGAAGATGCTAATATTCTGATTGAGTTTACGTTTTGGCTGCCTTCCCGACTATTGGAGGGCCACTGTCGTATTCCTGGACCTAAGGAAGAAATTCGTGATTCTGCCGTAGAGTCCCGCTTGTCTTCCTTGGTGGCAGTGTGGGCAGTCCGACTGCTGGGCCGTGCCGTGGCAGCAGCGCTTGTTGTTGCAGGCGAGACGTGGTTCTGTGACAGCTACAGTACTGGTTGCGGTGGTGGCAACAACAGTGGTGGCGGTGATGGCTCCTGTGGTTGTGCTACCGGATTTGACAGTAGTGGTGGCTGCAGCCACGGTGGCTGTGACGCTGGATCTGATGGTAGTGGTGACGGCTGCCGTGGTTGTTGTGGTAGACCTGCCCATGGTGCTGGCAGAAGCAGGGATACCAGATTTGGTGTTAGTGGCGACGGAGGCAGTGGTGATTGTCGCGCCTGATGTGCTGGTAGAGACGGCAGAAGTGGTTGTGGCGGTGGACTCAGTTGCACTGACACTGGATTTGGTGATAGTGGTGGTGGTGTTAGCAGTGGTGGTCGCACTGGATGTGTTGGTAGTGGAGGTGGCAGAAGTGGCTGTTGCAGTGGACACCGTGGTAGTGGCGCGGAGGCAGCAGTATTTGTAATGGTGCACTTGGTGGTACTGCAGACATCAGGCAAGCTCTCAAAAAAGACCAAGAATCCCATTCAACACCAATTATTTCTGGTGAAGTGTAGGTACTCAGTAAACCGCGTTCTTTCTACTTCTCTTCATTGTCATTTAGAAGAGTAAATCTGTATCATGTGCCTTCAACATCCTGACACTTTTTATATCATACAAGTATCAGCTAACGTCAATCAAATCAGAGATATGTACCTCATCATGTGCATAGGTGTGTGTGTGTGTATGCACTGTCCTGTGCTTATTAGAACGTTTGACTTAAGCAGATGTACATGTTGGTTAAGCAGTCCCTATAGGACTACTGCATTTGGATCTTCACTCAAAATGAAAGTCTACCGAACATAGCAGGGAGAGAGAAGATGGACATAAAATGAAAAACAGTACAGACATTTCCAGAGTACTCAAGTACAACCTGGAAGACGAGTCAAGGTTGATGACGAGCGGTTCTGAAGAAGTCTGAGTACTTCATCACTGAATTTTAATACATTTTTCTAGAATGAGGAACAAGAGGAGGACCCTGGGAAGGAGGATGATTTGCAGACTTCACCAAAAAGAGAAGCCTTGGATAAGCAGTGTGACTGAGCTATAAAACAAATATTACTGCCCTTTCATCTTTCAAAGCTCATGCAGGAATCTCCTTTGTGATCCATCCTAAACAGAAGCATGCAAAAAGAATCTCTGGGAAACATAAGTTAGCCTAGACAAACTGGTACTTTACAAAACCACCAGATCCCACTTAATATTTTTTTCAATCCCATGAGGCAAGTTATTATTTTCATTATATAAGTAGAGAAGTTGAGGCTGAAGGGTTCATGATGTCATCAACAATGGCATAGCTGGGGCATAATTACAAACTATCTTTTGTATTCCAGCATTACAAAAAAAAAAAAACCTCCAAACACAAATTAACCAAGGAAAATGAGTATGCTAACATAAATCTTTCAGAATGCCGCAAAGCACAATGATATTCACTGAGGAAGAGCTGATATTACTGGGGAGCAGCTGGAGCCAAAAACCTAGCGAGTCAGATGTTCAAAGCACTTCTAATAAAGAAGCCCTTAAACAGTAATTCCAAAAGAAGGTCCCATTTTGATGAACAGAGCATCAAGTCTTCTGTACCAGTCAATAGAGGCAGAGCTGGCACACAATTACAGGAGGCACAATTCATACAGAATATAACGTTGCCACTGGAATTGTGCAATCTAGTAGTTCTAAAGTCAGTCAGTCAATGTGTTAGAAGATTTAGCTATACTTGTACTGCAGAAACCAGCACTGCTCCAAACAGATTGGGATAGTATTGTGATTACATAAATATTTGTGAGGGATTATTCTGGTTTACACAGAGTATGTTCATCAATTCTGCCCACCTAGAGCATATGCATATCCCACATGATATTTCCCCATGCAGGAAAAAGTTGAGAACTGGAATATGGCCTGTTATTTGTTGGCATGTTTTAGCTACTGCTGCTGTCAGCACTGTCACACCTGTGTTTGGCAGACTGTCTAGAAGTAAAGTTCTTGACAGCAATTAAGCTTTTTTAATTATTATCATCTTATTTTGAAAGGTGAATCTCTTAATGGCATCGTGCCACATCATATCTCAGCAGTTACGAGGAACCGTCCATCTCAATGCTCTAAGGAAGAACAGGGAGGAAATATCTGCTGTTAGAAGAATCGTTCCATTATGGAAATGATGAATAACATCAAAAAAGTAGGGTCATTTATAACAAGAGGTGTCAGAAGATTTGGTGCAGGAACAATAGAATGAGCACGATAATCTCCAGAGAGAAAGGGCAGCATTGTGACAGGCAGGCAGGCAGTCCCAGGAAGGCTGCGCTATTAAACATTTCTAGTGTCAGGCAGGCATCCTTTACACGGTCTTGAGCTCTGGAAGGATTTTTCTGACAATCACATAGCTGGCTAGAAGAGCACACGGAGAGAGGTAGGTTTGGAATACTCTTTTTCCACCAATACACAGCTTGCATGGAATGGATAATCCATTCGATTCACCTCTTCTGCCCTCCCATTTGGGACAAATCAAACCACATACAAATAAAAACGCTTTTTTTTTCAGAATTTGACTCATCATTTTATTTGGAATCCACCTGAGCTGTATCATTTCTTTGATCCTGTTAGGCACAGGAATGGAAATAAATTGCTCTGAGCTCTTAGTGTGGGGCCAAAATGCTCTTAAAACCAGTGTAACATTTACTGCCTGAGCCCTGCAACACATGTCCTCAATCCAGTGCTGTGATGCTGCTGTGGATGTCCCCTATTTCACACACACACACACACACACACACACACACACACACACACACACACACGCACACACACGCCAGATGTTTGCAGATGGCGAGAATAATCTGTCCTCCTTCACAATGGATGAACAATGGATGGTTAATATGAGAACCATTTTCATTTTGTCCCATTGTAACTTGTAATGAGCAAAGGGAAACAGGATCATTAAATACTTTGGACATAAAATGAATACAATTTTACATTTCTTTCCAAAGTTGGCTTGAATTTGAAGATGCAAATACAATGAGGATAATGCAGTATAAGCAGTCCTAAGAAGCAGAAGTGACGTGTGTAGAACAGGGGATGTGGTCAACGTTTGCTAATGCAACTTCCAGGTGTCAGGCGTCAACCTGTGATTCGTGCAAGCTCCCATCTCATTCCACTAAGTTCCACTGAACTGACTGAAACATGGGGGTCCATCCAGGATTGACTTCTTTTATCTTGTGTGTAGCCACTGACAATTTCAGCCTAGTAACTTAAAAGGATACTGAAGGACAAGGATGAGTTCTACATTAGAAGCTGGAGGTCTTTGCGATACTTAGTCCTCACATTTTGTTAGGGAGGTTCAAATACTAAGAAATAATTTTAGAGGCAGGGCATGGAAGTTAATTTCTGCCTGAAGGACGCCCTCCACCCTACTCACAAATTTCATAATGTAATTGATAAGTTTATTACTCTTTTCAATTGGGTTCTGCTTCAAAGGCAAAAGAGCACATTGGTGATTTGAAGCGACACTACCAGTTCAACGAAAGAGATTTCTTCAATAACTAGCTTTCAGTTTGGAGGAACAAGTGATCAGAGCTCGAGCAGCACAGTTAGCTTGAAGTGTAAACTGGAGAATCCACTTGCACAGCAGCCACACTTCACCTTGTTCTGCTCTGTTTCCTAGGCCTATGCTGCAGCCCTCTGCCGACTGCCAATGTGGTAGATGCTAAATGTCTCTAGTCCAACCCTGCAATGGAGTTTCCAGAATACTTCAAGTAACCAATAAGCAGAACATACTTTAAAAGGATAAAATTTGCTGTGTTTTCTCCTATCAATCAATCTGATGGCATCTGCACCATCAAAATGTTGTCTCAGTCAGCCCAGGCGGGAGTAACAACAAACAACAAGCATTTATTTCACATAGTCTAATCAACGTGCCGGCATTTGGTACCTGGTGAGTGCTCTCGTCCTAGCTCCCCCATAGTCATTTCATCACTGCATGCTCACATGGCCTTCTCAATGCATAGCAAGAGCTCCTGAACGGGTGCTAATCCTGTCATGACGGTGATTGAATCACCTCCAGATGCATCACCTCCTAACCCCATCACCTGAAGGTTAAAGTTTCAAAATACAAATTTGGGTGGATCATTCAGCTCATAATTGTGATGATTCTATCCAATTCCTTCAGGAGTCTCTTGCTCTTTTTATGGTTCTATATAATTAAATAATTTAGTATGTTATTTTTTCTGCTGGGTCAGGTTTTGTCTTTGCTCAGTATAGTTGCATGAAGATCAGTCCATTTTGTTGTGCTTAACCAGCACCAGCGTTCATTCTTTAAAAAAAAAAAAAGTTGATTAGTAGTCCACTGTTCTTATATGGTACAATTTGTTTATGTAATAATTGTTGCTAAATATTAAAGTTGTTTCCAATTTGGGGATAAACAATGCTTCACTAAACATTCATCTGTTAATTTTTATATGTGGATATAGGGTTTCTTTCTTTTTCTCTCAGGTAAATACACAGAGTTCAGATGACAAGACATTGTCAACTATATGTTTAAATTTTCAAAAGATTGTCAATCTTTTCTAATGTGTTCATACTATTTTTAATTTAGTAGTTTATCTAATATTTTGAGATAGCATATCTTACGGTTCCATTATAGCAGTACTCAATGCTACAAGTTTAACAAATAAAATATTAAAAAGATCACAGTTAAACTGCAAAATATGAAGACTATGACCAATATTCAACTGAAACTTGTGCACAAATTCATCAAATAAAGTAAATTTTAAAAGTCACTAAAGATTAACTATTTTGCAATCCTATTATTGGTGTTCCAATATATATTTGATAACACTGGATATGGTCAGTTTTTAGTTTCAAGCATTTTTAAGATTTTTTTTTTATTGGGAAGGCAGATATACACACAGAGAAGTAAAGACAGAGAGAAAGATCTCCTGTCCACTGGTTCACTCCCCAAGTGGCTGCAATGGCCAGAGATGAGCCGATCCAAAGCCAGGAGCCAGGAGCTTCTTCCAAGTCTCGCATGTGGGTGCAGGGTCTCTAGGCTTTGGGCCATCCTCTACTGCTTTCCCAGGCCACAAGCAGGGAGCTGGATGGGAAGTGGAGCAGCTGGGATGCGAACCAGCATCTATATGGAATCCAGGTGCATACAAGGCAAGAATTTATAAACTAGGCTATAGCACTTGGTCCAACTATTGTAATAAAAAAGCAGTGGTTTCAAATTATGGTTTATTTTGTATTCTCTTAATGAGTAGACCTTAAATTGTTTTATGCTTTTGTTTGTCATTAATATATATTCTTTAATTAACTATCTGTCCCAGTATCTTCCAAGTTTTATATTGAATTGTGTTCTTTTTTTTTAATTTTGAAAGCTCTTATATTTATATGTGATTTTTTTAAAGATTTATTTATGTATTGGAAAGCTAGATATACAGAGAGGAGGAGAGACAGAGAGGAAGATCTTCCGTCCGATGATTCACTCCCCAAGTGAGTGCAATGGCCGATGCTATGCCGATCCAAAACCAGGATCTAGGAACTTCTTCCGGGTCTCCCACACAGGTGCAAGGTCCCAAGGCTTTGGGCCGTCCTCAACTGCTTTCCCAGGCCACAAGCAGGGAGTTGGATGAGAAGTGGAGCTGCTGGGATTAAAACCGGCGCCCAATGGGATCCCGGCTGTGTTCAAGGCGAGGACTTTAGCTACTAGGCCACACCGTTGGGCCCCTGAATTCTTTTTTAAACAGCTTGTACATCTTTCCATTCTCTCAATGTCTTTTAAAGAACTGAAATGTTTAAAGAAAAATTTAACTATTTCTGCATATGTATAAGAAACATTTGCCTAACTCGATAGCCCAAGGACTTCTTTCTATGCTTTATTGTAGTTCTTCTGTAGGTTAAGGTTTTGTTTCTGAAAAGGTACAGGTTTGGTAGACCAATTTTATTGGATGAGGACCCACCTTAATGACCCAATTTTTTTAAACTGTAAATACCCTATCTCTAAATACAACTACATTCTGAGAGGCCAAGTATTTGAACTTCAACTTATGAATTGTGGAAGGACACAGATCAAATTCTAACAGTCATCCTTTCAGAGGGAGAAAATTCCTGCTTAAAAGAGCTTGCATTCAGAATGGATGCTGGATTTTGTCAGATTCTGTTTTTGCATTTATTTGAGGCAATCAAGGCTTTTCTTTTTTTAGTTTTTAAAATAAGAAATGTATTAATTTTGAGTGTTAAACGTAGTCTTTGTCCTGAGATAATCTCCACTGGGTCATAATATATTATCCTTTTTATGTATTTCTGGTTCCCATTTGTTAATGTTTTGTTTGGCATTTCCCTGTCTACATTAATAAGGCTGAATTTTTTCAATCATCTGTCTGTCTACCTACATGTCATGCCTTCATCAGGTTAACTATTGCTGACCTCATAAAAGAAATGGGGAAGTATCCCATAATCTGAATGAGTTTATGTAAGATTAGGATTGTTTCTTCCTTATATTTGTTCTAGAATTCATCAGTAAAGTCATACATGAATAAATTTGTTACAATCTTGGTTATGAATTTAATTACTTTAGTATATGATGCTTAGGTTATCTTTTTCTTCTTGAATGAGATTTCATAGTTTGTGCCTTGCAAGTAATTTTAGTTTTACATAAATTGTTAATGATGATTTAAAGTTACTTACTTTATCTCTTTATTTTTTTAAGATTCATTTTTTAAATTTTTAATTATTGGAAAGGTGAATATACAGAGGAGGAGAGGCAGAGAAGAAGATCTTCCTTCCGATGGTTCACTCCCAAGTGGCCCCAATGGCTGGAGCTGAAACAATCCGAAGCCAGGAGCCTCCTGGCACGTTCAAGGTGAAGACCTTATCCGCTACACTATCGCACCAAGCCCTCTTTATTATTGTATACAGAATCTATAATGGCTTTCCTAGAAAATTTTGACTTTCCAGTAACTGCTTCTGACTGCATTAAAATGAACTCTTTTCTCTAAGAGTAACAAATATCATCAACAGTCTGATCTATATAATTTCACCTAATGAAGTTTCTTACCTACATATTTTTAGTCACTTTTAGCTATAAAATCAATATAGTGCACTTAATATATAATTTGCCTATTTGATTCAATGATCCTTCCCAGAACCCAGTGCAGGAAATTTGCTATAACACTAAATAGAGGGAAAAAATATTCTTTAAATTACTTTTTCTCTTTTTCCTATTGGAAAAAAGGACAGGGATGGGAGGAAGGAATGGATGGTGGCTTCTCTTTCACACGTTCCCTGACATGACATAAAAGTTTGTTAATTAGTCTCCCAACCTACATTGCCAAAGAATTTTGCAGATAAGATTAAAGATGGAGCTGAAGAGACAATCTCAAATTCATTTCCAAACCTGATAGAATCACAAGGAGCCGTCCAAGAGGAACGCAGGAAAATGCAGAGCAAGGTCATGTGACAATGCAAACATTGATGCACCTATGAGCCAAGGAAAATCAGCCTCTGAAACTTAAAGAGCTAAGGAATTGGTCAGCCTGAAGCTTATGGAAGAAACTGTCTCTACTGAATCTTTCAGATTCTTCCTGGCTTTGGTCATCCTGAACTGTAACAGAATAAAGTCATACTGTCCTAAGAACAGTTATCCCATTACAGAAGCAACAGGAACCCAACATATCTGAGCAGCTATGGGTTGAAGAACAAGCAATTTCCCCCTTTCTGTTGTGCTCACTGCTTACGTAGCCTGTTATGTGTGGTTTTAAGATGACACCCAAAGACCAAAAAACACCCCTTGACAGAAGACTCAATCACATGCAACAAATCCAACATTGATAGTCTCTTTAGAGAATCTGCATTTTGGAGCCCGCTTGCAGCACCCTGCTCCCTGCAATGATGGTCTCCATCATACTACAGGGTTTAATGTCTTTTTCCCTCCATTGCTCTATTTTAGGAGTATAGTAGGTGGTCAGATCTATTTTCCTTAATTCTCAGGATCCAAACATTGCAGGATGTGAGCCTTGACAACCATCTTTAATCTTATCACTAAGCCGTCTCTTTATGTTCATTTCCATATCCTATAACTTCAGGATTTGCCAGCAAAACGGACAACTTAATGACCAGCTAACTAAAAAATGAATGGCAGTTTTTTTAGATCAGATCCTCACAAACTTCACAAATACTTTTTCTAGTTCACCAATCCTACGTGCCCCTTGACTGAGTAGTAGGGACAGTTTAATTGCATTCTTCCCCTTCTTCCTGAATATGTCCCTTCCTCCATCATTCTAATTCCTCACACATTGCTTCCATTGTTAAAGATCCTTCAAATCAGTTCTTGTCCATTCACATCAGGAACTAAAGTGGGAGTCTCAGAGAAGTAAATCATCTACAGTAAACCATCTCTGCACACCTCAGTGTTCTATAAGAAACGAGCTCAGGAAACATTTCTCATCCTATTTTACTCTAATCTTAGTTTAAATTTACTTTGAAAACACATTAGAGGGGCCAGGCGGCATGGCCTAGTGGCTAAAGTCCTCGTCTTGAACGCACCAGGATCCCATATGGGCGCCGGTTCTAATCCCGGCAGCTCCACTTCCTATCCAACTCCCTGCTGGTGGCCTGGGAAAGCAGTCGAGGACGACCCAAAGCTTGGGACCCTGCACCCGTGTGGAAGACCCAGAAGAGGTTCCTGGCTCCTGGCTTCGGATCGGCATAGCATCAGCCGTTGCACTCACTTGGGGAGTGAATCATCGGACGGAAGATCTTCCTCTCTGTCTCTCCTCCTTTCCATATATCTGACTTTGTAATAAAAATAAATAAATTTTAAAAAAGAAAACACATTAGAGGTTTCCTTTGTGTCCCATGTGAATATCTGGCTTGATTAATCAGAAAAGTAGCATGCAAGAAGTGTGCTACTTGAAGTCAATCCATTTCAGTGCTGTTTCTGTCATCAAGATACCTTGGGAAATGGCTGTTTTGGGCCATGAAATAGCCACATCAGCTACTCTTAACAAACAAATGCAAACATACTAACACTACAATGGAGAACATTCCAAACACAATGCACTGGGCTGATGATGATTAAGTAGTGGAGCTAACTTTATCAAAAGTAAAGCTACACTGCGTACACGACTCTCCATTCATGTGTACTTCTGAAACAGGTATTTATTTAGCATCTCTAATTCCCCCAGTTTATCAACACAGTTTATCCGTGAGTGTTGAAGAAGTTAGAGAAGGCACTTGCAATCTCTGCTTCACAGCTATAACTAGTCGGCTTCTGTACCACACAGCTGCCCAGTTAAGCATCTGATTAAAAGTTTAAAGCATCTCTAAACTCATCAAGTTAAAAAATTCTTGGCTATGATTCTTCAGCATTATACTAACTAGAGTGCATAGCCCAGAAGTTGGCACAGAACTTGCACTTGGGAATGTTTACTAGAGAAATGGAGTTGAATATAATAGTTTATATCCATACCTCTGACCCTATGCCAAAATCCTGGTGAGAATTAACAAAAGAGTAAAAAGGGGGAGAAACTATATATCCTTAGGAAATCACAGGAGAGGTAAATGGAGATTTGTATTGAATGAAGGGAAGAAAGATGATTTGGGGCAATTACTGACTTCCAAGACCTTCCAGCTCAAAATACAATACTAGCAATATCTAACATTTGACACAAAATAGGTTCTCTTTGGAAATGAGTAGGGGATTCTTACTTCTTTAGGAGACCTGGCACTATGGCAACTACCACCACAGCACTGGGTGACAGTAAATATGAAAAATTCTAATGCATTTCTCTATTTTAACAAACAGCACTGCCATGACAAGCCAAACTTTCCTATCTTCACTATGAAATCGTAAATACTAAAGGGTATAATTATTGAGTTAACAAGGTATGACTTAGATTGTTGTTGGTATCAAAACATATGCAGGGCCTTCAGAAAAGCTCAAGAAAAACAAATTCATATTACGAAATACTATACGTAGATTGCAATTTTTCTATCAAAAATGACTTTAATTCAGTTTTTTCCCTGACCTTGTGGAAACCACTCATATATCTATCCAAAATATATTAATTCATGCTGCATGCATATTTCAACACACACCAAGATAAGTAGCAGAAAGGATAAGGTCTAGGGGAGACAATAAACCTTGTGCTATTGTGGATTAAATAATTTGGCTCTGGTGACCAAAAAAAGAAAAGAAAAAAAACCTTCCCAGTGATCTTCTCCACTGCTATTCCTGTCAATACTACTGTGTCTTGGCATAAGAGAGGAAATATCCCTGTTATGAATGGATGGCAATCTTTTCTGAAGCAATGCAAACCTTTTTCATTTATTCTCATACTCATGTAAGGGACGACACCTTACCAGGGCTCTTTGACGGAGCCAAGCACATTTCCGTTTCTGCTCACCATTTGTCACTGGGGCAATTTCTTTCCAAATTTTATGAAACCTTGATGATCTATGTGGCTACTGTGTTCTACCTTAACACGCACTTAAATGCATTCTGGGAGATATTAAAATAGAATTTTTTAAATACACACTGGATGAGAAAGATATTTAATGGCACAGTTGACTGAAGTAGTTAAAAATGTGTCAGAAAGCAGGACAGGAAATTAAAGAAGCAGAGCATATAATGAAATAAATAAGCCATTCCATGAGTGAGTTGCTAATCTCGAATTGTTTTTAGGCAGATGAAATATTGTGAACCACCAGTAGGAGTCACATAAAGAAAGATTTCCCACCTAATGAAATATACTTTCCTTGCCCAGAAACTTGTCTTTTTCATTTGATGAATGCATTTTTGAGGAAGCCATTTTGTAAATTAAAGAAAGGAAACAATTGTAAAGGACAAAACAAAAAAGCCTAAACTCTTCTACCTGACAATGACTTGTAAATGATTGTTGTGTCTGATGTGGCTTTTGTTGTTTTAATTTCAGGTCACTGGGTTTTATCCCACGGATGAAATAAAGTGTCATCTCAGAACAAGATAAAACAAAGAATACTTGAAAGTGAAGAATGAAAAACCACACTTTCTTTCAACTTTTATCCCTCATAACTCCCGATTACCACTGACTTTAAAAAAATGAGACAACATTAAAATGGTGACCAGTTCAAACTAGTCAAATGAAATCTTAATAAATACATACTTCCTGAATGCCAACAATCAGTCAACATATCACTTAGTCAAGTATTCACTAACCTCTAGGGCTGCCCATTCTCAGTCCTTCCCTAGGTAGCAAGCCTAATTTACTAATTTAGTGTCTCCAACTCAAGCTGTGCAAAGTTCAAACTTAATGTTCTGTGTTTTAAACTACAGGTAACATATTAACAGAAGAAATGTGATAATCTTAAGTGTATTCAATTAGCTCTAAGCGTTTTAAATATTTTAATTATAGTTTGATTTAAGCTTTGTTAATAGTTGCTATTTATATTCTAGAATAATACATAACCTCTGTTTAAACCTCAGTACAAAGTGAAGACTCACTACAGGTAGAAAATACGAGACAAAAACAAAAAATTTTGCACTGACATAAATGTACACACTATATAATTATTCTTTATCAGGGATATGTTAAAGCAAGGAGAGCAAAAGTCAGAGAAAACTTTCTATGTTTTGAACTCCTGTCTTGCCAAGAAGTGGTTGCAGTAGTTGTGACTTCTCAAGTCACCATACTCTTTTTCCATAAGAGTTTATAATAACAAAGTTTTAGTTAGCCCAAGGTATGTTTAGGATAAAGAAGCAGTATAACCTGTCAATGATATTTATCACGTAACACTAATAATTATGGCCTATTCGACATACCTGGTAGTAGCCTGGGTAAGGGAAATTCATATGGGTACTACCACACTTTGCCTGCATTGAATATTCTCCATCAGCCTTCTACCTGTCCTAGAATGTCCTTCCATGCATGGGTCTTCCTTTGTGAAGCTTATTCAGATTTTAGACCCTATTCTAGACCTACTGGATCATAATTTCTAGTACCAGTGCTTAGGGAATCTACACATCATTTAAAGATTTATTTTTAAATTTATATATATATATTTTAACAAACAGAATTGTTAAATAAAGAGGGAGAAAGAGAGAGGATAGGAAGACAGGATATACACTATTTTATTATTCTTTATTTTAGGACACAGTTTAATAGGTATTGGGGCTTCCCTCTCCCCCCATTGTTCTCCTCTCCAGTCTTTCAATAGGTGTCTTTCGAGTACCCTCAGAATCCATCACACTGCCATTGAGGTGTCTCCCAACAACGTAGGGGCTTATCTGTTATTTTGCTGTGAGACCATCTTTGTATTGCATATAAAGGAATATACTTCTCTCTGTTTCTGCCTATAGACATATTAATTTCTGCTGGACTTACATTATACCTTCTCTTAATTACAGTCAACCATGGGTTGAGAAAGAAAAAAAGAAAAAGAAATTTAGATAAAATAAAATACTGAGTCTTCATCTCTGTGGTATTGTTGAACTTGTAACAGGGGTATCAATGTGATGCCAGGGTGGTGCTAAAGAGTGTCCAATACCTTCCTGCAGAAATTAATGCTACTGTGTGACCCATGTGGCTTAAATGGGAATACAGTACAGAGTAGATCATCATTACCCATGGGTAGTATTAATAACAGTGATAAGTGGGATATTAACGATGTCAGGTGACCATACGCAATCAGACTCTCATGAATTACTGATTAATAGTTTACATCACAAGATCCTATTATGTGTGGTACAGACAGCTCGGTTGTGCAATAAGATACAATTTACAGGTATAATTTTTAGATTTGACATCATATTAACTTACATTAAGGCAAACATATGATATCTGACCTTTTGGGATTGGCTCATTTCACTTAGCATAATGGTTTCCATTTGGGCCCATTTGGCCATGGAGAAATGTATTTTATTGTTTTTAATAGCTGAGTAATATTTCGTAGAATAGTTGAACCATAGTTTCCTTATTCAATCTTCCATTTATAGGCATTTTGGTTGCTTCCATGTTTTTGTAATTATTGATTGTGCTGCTATGAACATAGCAGTGAACTAACAGAGAAGGAAAACTACGGACGGCTATGCCTGATGAACGTCAGTGCTAAGATCCTCAACAAAATCCTAACCAACAGAATACAAAAATACATCACACAGATCATTCATTCGAACCAAGCAGGATTCATCTCAGGCATGCAGGGATGGCTCAATAGTTTTAACTCAAAAGATTTATTTTTTTTATTACAAAGTCAGATATACAGAAAGGAGGAGAGATAGAAAGGAAGATCTTCTGTCCGATGATTCACTCCCCAAGTGTGCGCAACAGTTGGTGCTGCGCAGATCTGAAGCTGGGAACCAGGAACCTCATCCGGGTCTCCCACACGGGTGCAGGGTCCCAAAGCTTTGGGCCATCCTCGACTGCTTCCCCAGGCCACCAGCAGGGAGCAGGGATGGGAAGTGGAGCTGCCGGAATTAGAACTGGCGCCTATTTGGGATCCCAGCTGCGTTCAAGGCAAGGACTTTAGGTGCTAGGCCACGACACCAGGCCCAATATTTGTAAATCTATAAATGTAATATACCACATCCAAAAACTGAAGAACAAAAATCATAAGGTGGTCTCAATAGATGCAGAAAAAGCTTTTGCCAAATACCAACAACACTTCATGCTAGAAAAATGCTTTTGGAAATGAGTATGGGAAACAGACAGACATTTTACAAAGGAACACATCCAAATGGGCAACAAGTATATGAAAAAATGCTCAAGCTCTCTGATAATGAGGGAAATTCAAATAAAAACATCACTGAAATATCACCTAACTCTGGTAAGAATGGCCCACATATAGAAAACCACCAACAACCCCTGCTGGCCAGGATTTAGAGGAAAAGGAACCCTACTTCCTTTCTCATGGGATTACAAACTGTTTCAGCCTCTATGGAAATCAGTAGAGACAGTATTCAGGCAACTGAAAATAAGACCCATAAGACCCAGTATTGCCACTTCTAGGAATATATCCAAAGGACCTGTTATATGAATATATACACTTTTAATCAGGTTTCCAAATGTATGTGATGCTGTCAGAAGAGTTAGCAGTGGCTATAACTGATTTAATACACATGAAACGTAGAAAAAATGAGGACACACCACCAAAATAGGAACTGAAATGCTACCATATTAGTAAGTTTATCAGATGTGCTAGCTGTCAGCTTGAGAGATTTACATAATATTTCTAGACCAGGAATCAAACACTCCAGTGACCTCTTGACAAACAGAAAATGTAAATAAATAAGTTAAGCCAGATGAAAATGTAGCCCTTCAGTGTTTCATGCCCTGCTTCTCATAAGAGCATGCGGAGAAATCACAGATTTCACTTAACTTTGTTTTGTATAAGAAGCAGTGTTCAATAATAATGACAAAGGACCATAGCACTCATCTGGTATCCAGGATAACATGGTTGAGTGGGGTGGCAGTTGAAAACTTCTGCCATATATACAGAGGGAAACTGGGGCTGGTGTTGTGCCCAGGATAAGCTTTCCTTGTGACTCCAAATATTCCCTGTGGCTATAGGTTCAAGTCCTAGCTGCTCCATTTCCGATGCAGTTTCCTGCTAATCTATCTGGAAAGCAGCTGAGGAGGACCCAGACATACAGGTGATCTGGGAGAAGATCCTGGCTCCTGGCTTGGCCTAGCTATTCAGAGTGAATCATGACATGCAATCTTTTTTTATTATTTATTTTATTCTTTTTTCATTTTTTAAAATTATATTATGATACAGTTACTCAGGCTCTGGGATTTCCTTCTCCCTCGCTTCCCCCCCCCCCCCATATTTTTACAATAGTATAGTTCCTCATAAACAGTCTTAAATCTGTACCCCGACATTGTAGGTATGGACAAGGGCAGAGAGTCCAGCATCCTATTGTCAAGATATGTTTAACAGTTTCATTTGGACTCCATCTTTGATTTGGAAGTGGAGATGTATACTGCATTTTATCTTCACATCTGTATATGATAGAATCTATGACACAATTAGCATACATCTCCTTAAATGATAAGCCACAAAACAAAATCAATAACAGGAAGAAAATAGAAAATTTTAAATGTCAGGAAGTTAGATAACATGCCACTAAATGATGAATGTGTCACTGAAGAAATGGAAAACAAAATCAACATCTTTGTTGAAGAGAACGACTCTACTGTATGACTCATGAATGAAGAATTTAATATGAGCAAAACAACTTCTTTGAAAAAATTAAAAATGAAAACAAAAACATGGAAATCCATGATATAGTTTCCACTGATCTTTGTTGGTGAGATCTGTCTCCTGTAGGCAACAGATAGATGGCTTTTGTTTTTTGATCCAGTTCACTAATCTATGACATTTAACTGATCAGTTTAAGTCATGTTAGATTCAGGGTTAATATGAATTGGCTCTGTCATTTTAGAAATGGGCTGGTTGTTAATTGTTTGAGTCAGTCTTCCTCTGTCATTTTACTGGGATGCCATCCATATTTCCCTTTGATTTTGGTAGATGCTATTCCTTTTCTCTGTCAAGAGAATATTTTAAGTATCGTTTGTAGGGCAGATGGACTATAACCTCTTCCTCTTTCTCTCTTCCCACCCCATTGCCTCCTCTCCTCTTCTCTCCTCTCCTCTCTCCTCTTTCTTCTATATTTTTCTCTCATACACTTTCTTAAAATAAAATAAATATTTTTTAAAAAATTTAAAAATAAACAGGGTAGCTTATAATCAGCTCAAACACCATTTCTGGGGAGGTAAAGACTGTATAAAAGGAAGAAAATTTCAATAAAGGTTAGACAAAAGTGAGACAGCTTTCAGTTCAATCTGAATCTCTTGGGATCTTTCTAACCTATTAGGAAGGGAAGCCTACTCCTGATGCTTTTCTATAAGAAATAGGGACAAATAACCTACTGGAATGAATTGAATCCCAGAAATCAAATAATTTAGTCCTGCATAAACCTCAACGTTAGCACTTACAATAAATATATATTTGAGAAGCACAGGGGTTAAGGGAATGAAGGCGTAGGAAAGAAGGAGAAGAAAGAGGAAAGGGAGGGAAGGAAGGAAGAAGGAGAGCTGGAAAGGAGGGAGGGAATATTGGCAAGCATGCTCTCCAATAAATGCCCACAATAGCTAGAGCTGGGATGGAATAAAACCAGGAGAAAACAACACAGTGAGAGCCTCCCTTGCAAGTGGCAGGAATCCATTTGCTTGAAGCCATACTGCAGCCTCCCAAGACTTGCACTAATAGGAATCTGGGATCAGGAGCGACAGCTCAGAATCAGGCACTTCAGTGCGTAACACAGGCATCTTAACTGCTAGGGTGAGTGTATATTACCTGCAGTTTTAAAAAGCGAAATTAGGATTTTATGTGGTTGCGCACATATGCACATGTCTTGACACAGATATAGGCTTGATGAATAACAAATTGTTTTTGTTTTTACATTTACCAAATTTAGTTAAAGCATACTCCCATATTATCTTATTTACATACGTGGCTCTGAAATTTTTGGAAAGAGATTTTTTTTCTCAACTATGCCGTTTATAAAACTGAGCTAACTTAGGAAGCAATACTCCTGTAGATTTTTGCAATCTTTCCAAGATTTCTTCCATGCATTACACCTGAGATTTGAATAGCAATCAGGCATTAGGATACGTTCTGTGGTTCCTATGTTATTTTGTATTTCAAAATTACTGACATCATTTTGTAAAAACAAGAACTGATGATCTAATGTATCCCTTGACATAACCTGGAATTTCTCTGTTCTTTCTCACTAGGCCATCTGATAGATACACACACAGAGAGAGAGAGAGAGAGAGAGAAGATACATGACATCATTAATTATTACCAGATCTCCTTTATTTTATCTCTGTATTTCTTTTCATGATATTTTGGAGATTAGCTTTCTTCTTTTCCATATAACAAATAAAAGAAGTAAAACAGAAAATGTGTTCTCCTCATGCTAAGGATACAATTTTCCAGTTCGCTAATATGGAGAAGTCAGAGTACTAACAGCCACGATGCCCTTCTTCACAAACACCATACACCTTAACTAAGAGCAGCACTTACGCATTTGTACACATAGAAAAATGATACAAAGCCCTCTGAAGGCAAATGACTCAAGACAGTTCTCAAGGATCAATTATATGAAGAGTCAAGAAGTTCATGGAAAATGCATGGTATGGAAACATTATGTAGCAACTTCAACAACTGCAGGTGAATCAGTAGATAGAATCAATCAATCAACCGAACACTGAACTCCCCCTCTCACATATATAATAAAACATCTTGCAAAGGACCTTTCAGTGAAACAGAGGAATCAGTCTGAGTTTGAAGGAACTGTGAGGTTGGATACGTAGAGCTGTTGGAAGGTGCTTGAATAAGGAGTATCTTGAACACAAAGCCATGAAATTCAGATTGCATTCAAATGGGTCAAAACACGATGAGTTCACTGTTGGGGAGGAATTACATTGGAATAGCAAACTGCGTGAAGGAAGAAATGATGACGCTAGAAGCATTTTCATTATTTGTGAGTATGGGGCTGGACCTGGAATGATGGCAGTGGCAATGGAGAGGCAAACCGTAATGCTGAGAATAGAATGAGATGGAATCCTGTCATGATGAATGAGCTAACAGCTTCTAGATGTGATTCCTCTTCCCTCTGCCTCCACCCTGCCCCCCCACCCCAAGGAATCAGTATGTTTCATACTCAGTGTACGTGACAGGCAGGATTACTTTATAAAATATTTCCGTGCTTTCTTATTATCATTGTTTCCCCTTTACTCAAAGTAAAGATGTTTTCCTTTACACATGGGCTTACATGTGCGCACAGAAGCCAGAAAATAATTAGGAGATGTGCAGTTATTCCATGTGTTTGTTCAAAGAGAACATATTTCAAAGATCCTCACATCTTTTGTTTCTGCCATAGTTTTACCTTCTGTCTGTCTCTCTGGTATTTCCACCATAGTTCTATCATTTATGCCTTCTTGTAAGAATTTTCAAAGCAAGACGGTTCTGTCAACGTCCCTGCCTTCAATTAAATGAATATCTAAGATGCTAACTCCTGATAGTTCTGAGATCATAGGTGCTGTGATTTTTTTAGCAATAGAAGGTTTGGTTCCTATATAACGTACAGTAGGCTCAGGCTTACATAGAATCCCCTGGTGGCACAGTGCTAACTAAGCTGGCCTCTTCCAACTCCTTGTCAGCATGCTGCCTAAACACTCTCAGCAGTAATTGACATGAAGAATATTTACATGCACACATAAGGAAGAGCACCCTGTGAGAGCAAAATAGTTAATTGAGATCTATGGATGGGGGATACATAGTAATGAATATGGCCTCAGGGTCATTTAATTTTGCTATCAGTGAATCAGCATTTCTGAAATGCTCACCACCAATAGCTTAAAACTATATTTGTTGGAGAGGCATAAGTTTGTATGGTTAACGTTCTGAGTATTGGTTGACACACATCAGTATTACCATCAGCATCAAAATAATTATTTAGTTGCATGCACAGAAGTGTTTTGCATAAAAGACTACATTCCAACACAGCATGTGAAGTAGTTAGTGCATTAAGTGCAAAACGCCAGAGAGATCAGTACAGGAGTCCAACCACCAGAGCATGGGAACCACTGAGGATAAGAAGGCAAATGGAATTGAATACATGTCAGAAAGTGCTCTGTGTAGGACAGTCTTGAATCCTGGGCCTTTGAGAACTAGACTATGATTTATCAAAGAAAATATTAGTCTATTATAGTCTTTGTTTTATTCTCTAGTGCAATGACCCTTCTCTTAGGATCTTGATTCACTGAACTGGTGAACTCAAAATAACTAGGTTATAGTCTCAACTTCCAGTTTGATAAATCATTATCATAGACTCTAATAAAAGTAGTCTTACCTCATTGAACAAGAACGTAAATCAGCAGTGTTCACTGCTGTGGGGATAGCCAGAGATCATTAGGGGTAACAGTAAACAGCCATTTTCATTCCTACCCCTTGCTTCCTGGAGCTATAAATCTTGTCTGTGGGAAAAACTGAACTACATGTCAGTTGCTCATTCAAAGCACTTAGAGCATCCTGAAGAATTTTACTCTAGTTCTGTAAAACAGTTCTGCTATACATTGGGTTCCATACCAGAATCTTCACAAAGGCATCTTTCCCATTATATCATATCAGTTGCTTTCAGGTGATGAAAATCATCATATGAATAGTGAATCTGATGTCGAATGATTTTAATGGATGAAGCTAATATTGTGTATAAAACTGACACTAAATAAGGCATTTTGGAAACTTATGGGTGGTGATTTGGCAGAAACATTTTCAATGGAGAAGGCAAATTCATCTCTATTGTATATGACATATAGAATATATGCAGTATTTTGTCTACTGCATTGCATATAAAATGTATACATGCACATATTATTTGTTTGTGTTATATTAAGATTATATATGTATAGATTATGATATATAAATATATTTTTATGATATACAAATACAAACACACAGAGAGACCACTGAGAACAAAGTGTCATTGCTTCCGTAATGGAAGCAACCAACTTTTTAACCATCTCTTTGGAGTGCCAGCATATTAAAAATAGAAGCCTAATTGGTATTTAAAAGTGGGAGTCCAAGTGTCTCATCACATAGATATCTTCTGCCATCATAACTAGCCGGATTATGAGGCCCTTGGGCAAGGTTAGTATCAAGGTAAGGAAAATGGGTGATTAGTACCCACAGCCTGTGTCACCTCGTTCACTGATCACCATGGCCCACCTCCACTGAGATGCTTTATGGCAAACATTCAGGTGAGACACACGTATCTTTATACTTCTGTCCATTTTGAAACAGCCTACTTACCTACCACCCTTGGACTACTAAACATTGATTTTCAATTATATTTTCAATTATATTCCTTCCAAGTTTCTGATTTCTAATAATTAACCACTGCCCATGATTCAGTGCATATTTACAAATATGGCCATTTCTTCTAGTCAAAATGAATAACCAGATGCATGACTTTAACAGCAGAGAAAGGGACACATGCAATAAACATCCCTTTTCTTTAAACAGGAATATTGATGAGAGACAAATCCAAATGACCTTGGCAATTCAGCTCCTTCCCTTTTTGTAAATTCAGCACAGAACTGGCTTCAGCTCACCTAGCCAGTTTAGGAAGATGCATCCTTGGTGGCTTTCTATATTCCTGGCAAGCACTTTTTTTCCTATGCCTTAGAGTATATAGCCACAGTCTCCATTATGTAACTTTTCTGGTATTTTCCTGAATGCAGAAATCTTTTGGATTACTTATTTTTACTACAATAAAGCTGGCACTCAACCCACCTAATTTTATTGGTTTAATAAATATTGCTATTTTTAGTATTCATCCAAATTTCTAGAGGAAGAAAGCTTCTACTACTCTCTCTCTCTCTCTCTCTCTCTCTCTATATATATATATATATATATTCTATGTTCTTTCTGTGCCAGAAAATATTGCAAATTAAGGGAAATTCACTTCTATGATTATAATCCTTTTCCCCAAATAAACTGCAGGTTATGTCATTAACCCCTAGCACCATGCTGAGGATCCATGACCCCTTTTATGATACACATTCTAATACTCCTTATGCCATTCCACTGAGTGTCTACAAACTTAACCAAATAATCACGCTCCTTAATTTTCATGAGGAAATATTCCCTAAATTCCAGCAAACACATGTCTAGAGAGGTGTCTATTTCCTGTTCAAAAGATCCAAGAAATATATTCTTTAAAGTAATGAACCAGTAGGATGGGCTAGGAAATACAGAGGCAGAAAGCTTCTTTGAGAAAATCTTATGATAAACAGATGACTGGTTTATTCCTGAAAGGAGCACTATATTGGTACAAACCAGAGACAAGCATATCTTTTTTCTGGTAGCCTTTACTAATAATACAAAATCTCTCTTCTTCTTCTTCTTTTTTTTTGGGGGGGGGGGCACTAGCTATATATCATGTGCCCAAAACTATGCTTATTAACTTAAGTAAAGAAACAGCAGCTTGGACAGAGTATAAATGGTGTTTCCCAAGAACTCATTGAACACACAATAATCTACTGTAATGCTTCAAGACTCATGTGTTGTCCGCACAATCCAAAGAGGTGTGTTGCATGGGAGCATGGTAGGCTTAACCTGCACACATCTTTCAGGTCCTTGTGGTGGTGAAACCAATATCCACTGTCTTCACAAGACATACTAAGAGACGCCTTTACATCTAGTCAGATCACAGGTCTAACACTATACTATTATTATTAATGCTGTGTTTTCCCCAGAACTCCTGCTAGTAGTATCAATAATTGTCTCGGCCAGTGTTCCATCATGAGTGACATGGAATAAGAGATTTAATATAAGAATTAGATTTTATGGGCCCGGCGCGGTGGCGCAAGTGGTTAAAGGTCCTCGCCTTGCACGCCCGGGATCCCATATGGGCGCTGGTTCTAATCCCGGCAGCCCCGCTTCCCTTCCAGCTCCCTGCCTGTGGCCCGGGAAAGCAGTCGAGGACGGCCCAAAGCTTTGGGACCCTGCACCCGCGTGGGAGACCCGGAAGAGGCTCCTGGCTTCGGGTTGGCATAGTATCGGCCCGTTGCGCTCACTTGGGGAGTGAATCATCAGACGGAAGATCTTCCTCTCTGTCTCTCCTCTCTGTATATCCGCCTTTCCAATAAAAAAAAAATAATAATAAAAAAAAAGAATTAGATTTTATTCAATTGTGGAAAGAGCTGGCGCATTGAAGTTACAAGACAGGGAGTGGAAGATTCAAGGACCAATAATTTGACTCCCCACATATCAAATTATTGGCACAGGAGAAAAAACTGTATACTCTTTGTTTCTGTTTTCTGCCCTACAGATTTCACTCCTTCCTCTGCCAGAAAGCTTTTTTCTTTCTTTCTGTACGATTGGCAGAAAGTGCTTGTCCCTGATCAAACTATGTTAACCTGCCAGCTTCAAAGTCCAGTATTGGGTAACCAGAACCTATTCAAATTTCTGGAAAGAAAAGTCAGAATTTTTAGCTTTTGTAAGCCTTTGGCTTAAAGGAAGGTTGAAATAAACCTTTATAGTGAGAAAGCACACAGAGTAGATAAATTAACTGATCCAACATCTTCAACAGGAGAAATTTAGTATATTATGAATATTTATGTTCATCAATCCAAAGTCTTTTTTAAAAAAGATTTATTTTTATTATTTTTTTATTGGAAAGACGGATATACAGAGAGGAGAGACAGAGAGGAAGATCTTCCGTCTGATGATTCACTCCCCAAGTGAGCGCAACGGGCCGATACTATGCCGATCCGAAGCCAGGAGCCTCTTCCGGGTCTCCCACATGGGTGCAGGGTCCCAAAGCTTTTGGTTGTCCTCGACTGCTTTCCTGGGCCACAGGCAGGGAGCTGGAAGGGAAGCGGGGCTGCTGGGCTAGAACCGGCGCCCATATGGGATACCGGGTGTGCAAGGCGAGGACCTTAACCACTTGCGTCACCGCGCCGGGTCCCAATCCAAAGTCTTTAGTGTTATAGCAATGAAATATTGAAATTTACACTTCCTATAATTAGAGAGTTGAGTTTTAGAGGTTGGAGAGGTATTCAGTAGTGATTTCTGCATTTCAGTGAGTCCCAGTGACCTTCCAGTATTGCATATATACAGCTGCCAAAGTTACAGGATAAGTGTAGAGTGAAAAAAATGAAAGTTACAAGACCAGGCAAGAACCCAGTATTGCAGCGTGTTTGTAGCAAAGGCTCTAAAGCAGAGCCTGAGCTTCAGTGCAGGTATAGAAATACATGCTAAATACTTCAGGTACACCCTAACCACAGTCTTTTGCCTTTATACATTGTCTCAAAAGCATTTGTCATCAGTTGGTCTTTTCAGTAATAAACTATTGAATTGCTTCCATGTTGCAACCTGCAAGGTTTGAGCTAAGAGGTCACACAGGCAGGGTTCACAGCAAAATATAATTTAAAAACTTAATTTTGTCCAGTTTTTTGTTGGCTAGTAGTCAGTTAAATAATCCTCATAAACATGATTTATACAGAAAACCATATTTTCAGGATTTATACCACCTTCCAAACCCATAATTTTAGCAACTGTCAAAGAAAATGGTCCAGAAAGAGTAAATAATCAAACAAAAAATGCCCTAAGGATTTAGGCTGGGTGCCTTCCAACCTGCACAGTCACTTCCCTAGTTCACACCTAGTTCAAAACCTGTAATATCTATAAGTTTCTCATAAGAACAACCCAGAAAGACGATGATGGCAGCAAGTGCTGATATTTATATTTAAAAGAACAGTGAATTTAAGAGAGAACACCTGTATTTCATGACTTTAACAATGATGGGACATAACTGCTTGTTTCGGAGCTTTTATCACAAACATTACAAGGAATAATTTTATGAGAATTTATTCCTAGTACCATCAGAGGGAAAGGAGGACTTTAAAGACACAATACTGATTTAGCAAGTAATACTCATTCTCTAGGGCATGCATGAATCAATAAGAGATAACTTAGAGTCTCTAGAAATGAGAAATGGGGATAGTTATTCCATTTCAATAAATTAAAATAAGTAACTGGTTGTTTTAAGTAGCAACAACAAAGATTCCTCATGATGCATGTGAAAATGAGACCATGTATGCTTTAAAAGGTGATTTTATTCTCTTGGCTAGAATCAGATTCAAAACTGTGTCTGCCTAGCATCTTTGTTGTTGTTGTTGAGACAATCCAGATAAGTCAGTTCCACAGTCAGCCTCAGACATTGAGCCTCAAGCTAGGGAACACTCAGTAGCCCTTTCTTAGTCTTGGGCCAAAGCTGGTAAAACTATTAGGTATTAGAGCTCTCGTTGAAAGTGGGCTCAAACACGTAAAACACTATTCACAGGTAATCCTGGTATTATTTAGACAGATGTGGGCAGTAACCTCATCTGGGGTAAAGTCAGAAGGAATTAGACATGTAAGGTGATGAAGACAAGGCGGACCTACCCCAGGACTGATAACAACTGTCTCAAAAGGTACATTCCTTGGAAGGCAGCCAAGGTCCTATGGAGCCAGACAACGGAGAGCCTTCCAAGAACAGTCCATTACACTGGTAACTGAGGAATGTGGTGACATGTTGGCTGGGTGTTTCAATCTGCTCCAGGATCAGGAGAGAAGTGAAGCAATAATATAAACATTTGTTAGCGTGACTTGAGTGAGCTGATAGATGATGTATGAATACCGGCAGGCTTTATAACAATTTCACATGTATACAGACATAAAACCACAAAAGATTTCAGCATTTTAAAGCTGAATCAATGACCATCAACTGGGATATGATTTTCTTGTGTGACAGTCAAACCATGTTCTGGGCCACCTCCATACATGTGAAGATAGTAACTATCCACTGCCAAGTAAAGGAAATCCATTTGTAACGCTGTTCTAAAGGCAAGGGCCTTTAACATAATAAAAATGGCTTCAATAAATATTAAACTCTGAATGATCAGCAAGGTCAGCATAGCAATGATACTGATAAAATCCAGCACTGTAAATGTATACTGACATTTATGCTTTATGCTCTGCTTGATGAAAGAAATACTTTTTGCAGACATGAAGCAAATACCTAATCTAATTTTATGATTAGCTTGAATGGGGGCAGGGACAAAAATTGCTTAAAAATTCAAATCATCAAATATTTTGAGAGGAAATGGGGAATATGAGCCCAGCATGATCACTTAGTAGTTAAATCCTCTTCTCACAAGTGCCAGGATCCCATATAGGCACCATTCATGTACCGGCTGTTTCACCTCCCATCCAGCTCCCTGCTTGTGGCCTGGGAAGGCAGTCGAAGATTACCCAAAGCCTTGGGACCCTATACCTGCATGGGAGATCCAGGAGAAGCTCCCGGGTTCAGATAGCATCAGTTCCAGCCATTTAGGGAGTGAACCAGCAGATGGAAGATCTTTCTCTCTGTCTCTCCTTCTCTCTATAAATCTGATTTGCCTTTCCAATAAAAATAAACAAATCTTTAAAAAGAAAGAAAGAAAGAAAGGAGAGGATGTAATACGGTTTTTCATTTAAGATTTTCTTTTCCTTTATAGCAACGACCTTTTCCCTTTCTGTTCAGCCCATAAAAGGAAACTGTTCCATTCTGGTCCACATTCTCTACCTATGCTGATGGTGGCTTACTTGTTCTCATCAGTCTTTAATGAGTAAGTCATAAGCCCAATATTATTCATGACTTTACCTTAAGAAATCCAGCACACAGCTGGTCAGGTTATTCCTCTCCACCCCATCCATGCACCATATGAAAGTTCTATAGCCAGGTTTATAAATCATTTCCTATAAGTCCAACGAGTTCTAGTCAGCAATGCTTACACAGAGAAAAAAATTCCTGTTTACTGTTTCTAATCTTAATGAAATTTGATTAAGCTGATCTAATTCTCTGATTCCAAAGGCAAGAGACTATAAAGGATAGCACGTTACATCATCTGCCACTGATTTCCAAAAAGAATCAAAGGAGAAGCCAAGTTAATGGTAATGAATGTTCATGTCCAACAAGAAACAATTTCATTTCTACACTCAGCAAGTATTAACCTTATATGATAGTTCATTGCTCCCCAGACAAAGCACTTTCTGTCCCAATTTGCAATTAAGGGGCAGTTATCTGCTCTATGTCAATACTTCTCCAGTGGAAGTAACCTGCAGAAGTCCTTCTCACATATATGTGCCATCCACGACCCGGTGACCTTTCTAAGAAACAGAAGGAAACTTGTAACTCGAAACTCCTGATTATATGAGAACTGTGCCACCTCCACATGAGAGTTCAAGCCTTGTGTGTCTCCTCAGGGACACTTGCTGCAAAACACAAGCACACACTAATGTGGATACACACTGTGCACGTATTTTTAAAAAAATATTCCTCCTTATTGCTCTGTAAGTGAGGCATCAGATTTTTTTTAATGTGCAAATAGGAACATAGTTTATTTGGCAGTGAGGAACTATATATGCATTCATCCACAAGTGAAAGGAAGATACCCATTGTTGAGCCAAAGAATCAACTGCCCATCACCTAGAGAAAAAAAAAAAAAGAAAAGAAAGAAAAGAAAAGAAAAAAAGCTGACAATGGCACCTCTACCAGGGAAGGTTCGGCTGGTTGGGCCCAAAGTAGATTTGCAGGACAGTTGGGAAGGTCCATCTACACTCGCTGGCAGGAGAGCACACACGGAACAGGAGGACAGAAAACACGCCACAACACGCCACTTTGCAAAGGGCGAAAGCCAGAGCCAGAACCTCTGGGTAAGGTTCCATGAGGAAACAGACCAGAGACCAGGAGGCACGTTGGAGCAAACTCCTTGGTAGGAAGCCCCCTCTCTATGGAAGAAGCTGACACTCCATTTGGATACGCAGACTGACTGAGAACTGCGCTTGCATCCTGGAACCAGACGCAATAGATGATCCTGGGATGGTGGGCATATCTTTCCGTAATTATAGTGTTACACTGCAGCAGTGCAAACGTTCCAGTTAGCCTAAACTAGATTTCTGCTAGGTTATCGACTAGCTATCAGCAGTAATCATGGAAGAGATCTGGAAGAAGCTCCTGGATTCTCCCTTTGTAACAACTCAGCTCAAGCTGAGGAATGAACCATTAGATGAAAATCTCTTTTTTGCTCTCAGTATCTCTTTCTGTCTCTTCTTCTGTCTGTAATTCTGCCCTTCAATTTAAATAAATAAATGAACTTAATTAGTAGTTAATATATTAGATACAGTTCTAGGAATATAATGATATTCCCCTCCTGCCTCTCTACATTTCTGCCTCGCATTCTCCCTCTCTCCTTCCTCTTTTGCCTTTTGAGACAACATACTGTAGACTTACAGCACAGCAAAAGGCTGATACCTCACAGAATAAAAAGTTTAAAAGTAAAAGACAAAAAAAAAGAAAACTTTATTTAGTAGGAATACAAAAAATGGCTATAGAAATTCATTAAACAGAAAAATCAGAAAAATGACCGCTTCATGTATATGTAATAAAATATAAACTCAGAATATTAAAACAATAGTATTATTACATTCTTTTTTTTAAGGATTTAAAAAAACTTTTTTATTGGAAAGGCAGATACACAGAGAGGAGGAGAGACAGAGAGGAAGATCTTTCGTCTGATGATTCACTCACGAAGTGGCTGCAATGGCTGGAGCTGAGACAATCTGAAGCCAGGAGCCAGGAGCTTCTTCCTGGTTTCCCATGCCATGCATGGTCCGAACGCTTTGGGCCATCTTTGACTGCATTCCTAGGCCACACATAGGGAGCTGGATGGGAAGCTGGGCTGCTGGCATTAGAATTGGCACCAATATGGGATCCCAGTGCGTGCAAGGGGAGGACTTTGACCGCTACACTATCACACCAGGCCCATACATTCTTAACCACTGATCTGAAAAATTATAAAACAGTTTTACAAGGCCCAGTATAATGGCCTAATGGCTAAATCCTTGCTTATAAGCACCAGGCTCCCCTATGGGTGCTAACTGGTGCCTTGGCTGCTTCATTTCTTACCCAACTCCCTGCTTGTGGCCTTGGAAAACTGTAGAGGCTGACTCAGAACCTTGGGACCCCACACCTGCATGGGAGACCCAGAAAAAGCTTCTGGCTCCTGGCTTTGTATTGGCTCATCTCCAGTCATTGTAGGTACTTGAGGAGTGAACCAATAAATGGAAGAACTTTTTGTCTTTCGTTTTTTATTACACACACACACAGTCTATATCACATTTTCTTTATTCTGATTCTAGACTAATTGCTTGATTCCAAATCTTACTAATGTGGACTCTGTTGCTAAGAACTTTGTAGCTATAAACATGCAGGTATATCTGATTCTTGTGTTCAGGACATTTATTTAAGATTCTGATATTTTTATTTGAAAAGCAGATTTATAAAGAGAGCAGAAGAAATAAAGAGAAAGAAGCCTTCCATCCACTGGCTCACTTCCAGAATGTCTACAATGGCTGGGCCTGGGCTAAGCTGAAGCCACACACCTGAAGCCTCTTCCAGAAGTCCCATGTAGGTGTAGGAGCCCAAGGACTTCAGCTATCTTTTGCTGCTTTCCCAGCACATTGGCAGGGAGCTGGATCAGAAGTGGAGATGCTGGAATTCCAACCAGAAGCTACATGGAATGCCAGCACCCAGGAATAGGCTTAATCTATTATACCATGCTGCTAGCCTCTCACATCTTTTAATAAAACATTGTTTTAACAATTAAAACACTGAGATATAATTGGAGAAGCAAAAGACATTACCACTGAAATCAATGAACCATGAAGAATTATAAGAAACTATTTTGAAAAATTATAGGCTCATAAACTGAAAAACCTAAGGAAATGAAAAAATTATTTGGATCATATATCTTACCAAAATTAAATCAAGAAAATAGACAATCTAAACAGGATCATAACAATGATATTGAAACCAGGAATTGAAAATCTTCTATCAAGAGCATGTCCGGGATCTGGTGGTTTTACTGCCGATTTCTACAAAACCATTCAGATAGAATTAACTCTACAAGACCATTCAAATAGGAAGTAACTCCAGTACTCTTCAAAGTATTTAAAAATCTTGAACAGGATAGATCCCCGAAAAACCCTTCTTATGAGACCAGCATTACTTTGATGCCAAAACAAATTTTAAAAATTACATGACACAAAAAGAAAACTACAGAGCATTATCTAAAATGAACATAGCTGTAAAGATTTTCAATAAGATACTAGTAAGCTGAGTCCAAAAGCACACAAAAAGCATATGTCAGAATCAACTTGAACTTATACCAGAAATGCCAATCAATAAGCAAATCACTTGCAATTCGATTAGCATGATCATCACATCAATAGAATGAAGAACAAAATCCATATGATCATCTCAGTAGATTCAGAGAAAATATTTGCTAAAATTCAACATTTCACGATATAAACTCTCCACAAATTCAATACAGAAAAAAAACTTTGTTCAAAATTATAATCCCTGGGCCCGGCGTGGTGGCGCAAGTGGTTAAAGGTCCTTGCTTTGCACGCCCGGGATCCCATATGGGCGCTGGTTCTAATCCCGGCAGCCCCGCTTCCCTTCTAGCTCCCTGCCTGTGGCCTGGGAAAGCAGTCGAGGACGGCCCAAAGTTTTGGGACCCTGCACCCGCGTGGGAGACCTGGAAGAGACTCCTGGCTTCGGATTGGCATAGTATCGGCCCGTTGCGCTCACTTAGGGAGTGAATCATCGGATGGAAGATCTTCCTCTCTGTCTCTCCTCTCTGTATATCCGCCTCTCCAATGAAAAAATAATAAAAAAATAAATCTTTAAAAAAAATTATAATCCCTGTATCATAAACCAATAGCTAATACCATACTAAAAAGGGAAAAATCCCACAGTATTTTTTTTTCAAATCTGGAATAAGGTAATGATATCCACTTTTTCTCACTATTATGTAACATTGTACTAGAAAGTTTTAGTGAGAGCAATTATGGAAGAGAAAGAAATAAAGAAATTAGAATTGGACATCAGGAAGTCAAACTATCCGTGTTTGCAGATGACATGATGCTATCTGAGGAAAAACTTAAACATTCCACCAAAAAGCTGTTTAATGTTTATGTGTTGTTGAGTTTTTTAAGCTGCTGATAATCTTGGGATATAATCTTGGCTTGGTAAGCCAAGTCAGTCCAGGTTACAAAATAAGCATACATTAAAGAGTAGCTTTTTGTGCATTAAAGATTAAGTCACAATAGCCACAAAATTTCAAATATTTGGGAATAAATTAACCAAAGATGTGCAAGATTTGTATACTGAAAACTAACAACCATTGATAAAACTATCATGGAAAAAAAAATGGAAAGACATATCTCTTGCTCATTAATTTGAATAATCAATATCATTAACATGTTCATTCTACTTATAGCAATCTGCATTTTCAATGCAATCTCCAATATATCAAGGACATTTTTATCTACAGAATTAGAGAAAAAAAACCCTAAAATTCATATGCAATCACAGAAAACCCAGAAGATCCAGAGGAATCCTGAATTTAAAAAAGTATCAAGCTTGAGAAACACAATGCCCAACTTCAAAGCATAGTACAAACCTGTTATAACTGAAACAGCATGATGTGGGCATAAAAACCAACACACAGATCAATGGAGCAGAACAGAGAACCCGAAAAATAATCCACATACATACAGCCAATATATTTTTAATCAAAGTGCTCAGACTGTACTGTGGGGTAGGAATAGTCTTTTCAAGAAATGATAGTTGAAAAAAGTACATTGGAAAAAAAATGTAGGGGAAATACTCCTGGCATTGATGTATTTGATGGCCTCTTGGATAAGACTCTCAAAACAAACTGAGCAAATTTCCCTATCTTAGTAGAGTGAAGAAACACATATCACACCCCCTCCCTGCCGCAAATGGAAAAATATTAGCAACCTACCTATTTGGCAAAGGATTAATATCCCAAGATCATCAGCAGCTTAAAAAACTCAGCAACACATAAACAACTGATCAAGTTCAGCAATGGATAAAGGACTTCTAGACAGCTCTCAAAAGGAGAAGCACAAATGTGAAAATACAAATATGAAAAATGTTCAACAACACTAGGGAATTCAAATCAAAACCACAGGGAGATATCCTTTTAGCCATGTTGGAATGGCTAAGAGCCAAAACACCAAGAGTAATAGCTGATGGTGATGTGGTAAAAGGAGAACACTCACACTGTGCAAATGTGAAGTTTTCCCTGGTGGGACTGCCATATTGTCCAGCATTCCCATCACTAGACATTAGTTTGATCCTTTTTTAAAGATGCAATTTAGTAAACCAATGTGTCCTGCCCACTATCCCAGAGCTACTACCAAGGAGCAGAGGAGGTTTGAAGAAATTTTTAAAGTTGTTTTGAAGGATCACATTTCCCTAATTGTGTCTCTGAAACATTTTGTTCAATCTCCTACTTGATGAACAGAAAAATTGTTGTAGAAAGATGAACCCAACTTTCACAATAGCCCAGGGCTTCTTGAACACTAGGCTAGAGTTTTCTCTCTGATTCAATATTGCTTCCCTCTTGGCTATTTAATTATTAAAGTTCTTAGAAAAGAACTGTGTGGTTACTATGGAGTTGCAGCACATGTTACCAACGACACTTGAAAGGTAATTAAATAGAACATCTATCATAATAGCAGCACCCTTCTTTTGCACTCTCCAGCTCGTTGGCACTGCAGAGAATTTGAGTGCAGAACAGAAAACATGTAACTCTGTGATCCACGTCAAGGAAGTCAAGCCAGCTCTTCCGACAGATTAGGAAGAAGACAGCTGTTCCATTTCTCCCTCCTAAGCACCCTGTGACATACAAGTGTTGTTATGCTTACTTCAGGGCATATATATTTGAGGCAAACGTTCACATCTGAGAGTTGCCAAATGGGATACTGGAAGTCATTGATGTGGTGAGTCAGTCAGATAGGCCCATAGACAGCATAAGTATACCCTGAGTGATGAAGGAAGAGAGATCGGTGTTCTTCCAGCAGCCAGTGTTGAGTTTCTGTGGTGTGTGTGTGTGTGTGTGTGTGTGTGTGTGTGTGTGTGTGTGTATGTATGTTTTCCAAATCACAAAGGGATCTAGAGAGAAACAGGAGAATGACTTGAGGCAAGGGAAAATCATCTGTGCCATGTGGCTCCCTTCAGTGCAGAGTTTGGTATTCTCTCAGTACCTTTATTTAGACTTGACTTCAATATAACAATTTCCATAAATGGACAGAGGAGAGTAGGTGGGGGTATGGAACAAGGATGAACTTTTAAGAATAGAAATATTTATATCTTACAATAATGATTTTTCCACATCTTTTACTTGCCTTTATTTTGCTAGAAACATATTTATATAAAATACATTGCTTCTATAGGATAGGCTGTTTCTGTACTAAACCACATATTTTTCTGTTAAACACACACACACACTTCAGATCCCTCCAGATTCTGATTCACTATATCCTATCTCAAACTCCCTCCCCAGATATCCTGTCCTACGTGTGCCACCCTGCTCAGGTATCCCATGCTCCAGAGAGAGGATTTCTACTCCCTGAAAGCCAAGGCTTTTCGAACTTTCTCTGCTCGTGCCATGCTTGTTCATTTGGATGCTTCTTTGTTTGTTTTTCTCCTTTTTCATGTTATAAAAGTCCTACCCATATTTCAAGACAAATACTTGTCTGTGAACACTTTCTGTGCAGTCCCCCGACTACCCTTGCTACCTATGCCATTTCCCTTCCACCCACCCACCTCCAGAGACACACACAGCCAACTCTCATGGGTGAATTACAACTGGCTGTGTATGTCTTCCACTCTACCCTATCTCAACTTTACTCTTCTCTGTGTATCATAAGTTTCTTCAGAGCAAAGGCTGTCTTTATATCTTTATATCCTAGTGTACCCTCACTAATGGGAACTACTGATCTTTTACACAGATCTATAGAATGATAACCAAAGTGATTGACTGATCGGATCAAATGAAACACATTTAACAATCTATTCCCAAGCTGAAAAGATAAACAAAAAAGTGTTAAACTAAGCCAAGGGCCTTGGGAATGCTTGCTCCCAAATTTTCCTTTCAATGAGTAAAATCAAATGGAATACACAACCACCACAAACCCTTACCCTGAAGCTTACCATTTTGTTCATTACTTTCTGTATACCCCATAGATTCATTCTCTACCCTATTTGCCCTGCTTTCTGTTGTGTCAGACTAAATACTGGGATAGAGTTGGGCAGGGTCTACAATCCTTTATCTATGTGCATAGCTCCCATCTAGAAGCCCCTCTTACAGTAGATTTTTATTGTTAATATAATGAAGTACCACAAATTCAGTGGCCTAAAACAACACAAATGATTATCTTGCAGTTTTTTTTTTAAGATTAATTTTTTTACTGAAACGGAAGATTTACAGAGAGGAAGAGAGATATAAAGAATGATATTCCATTTGCTGGTTCACTCTCGAAGTGGCTGCAATGGCCGGAGCTGAGCCAATCAGAAGCCATGAACCAGGAGCTTCTGGATCTACCATGTGGGGCAGAGACCCAAGACCTTAGGCCATCCTCAACTGCCTTCCCAGGCTACAAGCAGGGATCTGGATGGGAAGTGGGGCAGCTGGGGCATGAATTGGTGCCCATATAGGATCCTGGAACATGCAAGGTAACGACTTTATCCACTAGGCTACTGTGCCAGGTCCTGTCTTACAGTTTTGACATGAAAAGTTTGACACAGGTTTCCACGGACTAAAGTCAAGTCATTGTCAGGGCTCCTATCCAAACTGGAAAGGACTTCCAGAGACTGAGCACAGTCATCTGCTAACAGCCCTCCTTCTCTATCATCAAAGCCAGCAATATTGCATCTCTCTGACCTTTCTTCCTTCACTGTATGTGTATCTCTCTTTGAACTTTACAAGAAAGGGTTCTTGTGGAAGACAATTGGCACAGAAGTTAGGAAGTCACTCAGGAAACCACTTTCAAAATCAATGTCTCATTTAAGTACTTGCTCTTCCACTAAGCCAAGGAATACCTGGGTCTCTTCTTCTCATGTTGGAATCCTGAACTGATATCCAAGCTCCTGACTTCAGCTGGTCCCGGACTTGCTGCTGCAGGTATTTTGGAGGTTGGACTAGCACAGGAAAGACCTCTGGAGCTCTCTGCCTTTCAAGTAAAGTGAAAAAGAAATCAATAAAAATTTGGAAACCAAAACAAAAAAGTAACAACACCAATAAAGAAAACCAACACAAAAGAAGGAGAAGACAGAGGAAGGGAAGGAGGAGGAGAGAAAAATTTTCTCTCCTCTAAGTGTTTCAGTGATAGCATCAGGCCCATTCTGATAACTGAAGATGATGTCCCTATATCAAAGTCCTTAAGCACAGCGGCAAAGTCCATTTTGCCATACAGGGTTCCATTCACAGGCTTTGGGATTTAGGTCACAGGTATCTTTGAGGAGCCATTATTCTTACCATTGATCGTTACCATGATGTAACGATTCTCATCAGTCCTAATAAGTCCTATCAGTTCACTTGATTTTTCTTTGCAGGCCTAGGTGTGGTGATGACCGGGCAATGTTGTAATTACTGGGTGCTTACCGTTGCATGTATGCTCCCTTACATGCCCTAAGCTCTGCACAGTTCTCTAATTAATTCTCTTTAATTATTCCTTCAAGAATAATTAATTTATTGAGTCATATGATTCTTGCCAGGACAGTGACCGACTATATAACTCTCAGTTATCCATCACAGATAAAATCATGTTGCTGAAACCTCCTGGAGTCTTAGGAGATATTAACCGGCTTTCTCCCTGAAGGTCACTGGTGATGCCATCAACCTATTAACCAAGTCAGAGTAACCAGCTATACAGATGTGCTGGGACCAGTTCCACTCACCACTTGCTTTTCTTTGCATGGGTGAAGCGTTAAAATGGGTTTTTAAGCTTGGAAAATGTAAAGTGTGGTTCATTCTGCAAAGCTGTGTGTAGGGCAGCTCCATTACTTTGGCCATTATTGGAAGATCACCTAGTTTCTCTTCCACAAATGGAAGCATGAAGGTTCTAAATTTCTGCTAGAAAGCAGAGTAAAAGCTCTGTAGGGTCTGAAAATGGCAAGTGAGGTTCACTATAACACATTCTTCTCCCCAAAGAATTCATCCTCCTCTTTGCACCTCAACACAATTGCTTCATGATTAAAACATCTGGTTTGTCAGGAAATAAATCTGGATTTGAAATTCCAGCTATCTGCCTTGCATTAATTATTTAACATCATCAAGGCTATCTTTCCACGTCTGTGTGAAAAAGCTAGTATCAACAGAGCTGATAAAAGGATGAATGGGCTACAGAGACTTAACTGTGCCAAAAACATACTGAACTCAATAAATTAATAGTGTTCAATTCCTCACATTCTTCAATGTCAAACTCAAATGCTCACCCTTAGATACTCCTCCCAGATTCTTCCAAGTTTCAAAGATACTATTTTCTTTTAATTTTTAGAACTATTTTTACCTATCATAGTACACATTTGCCTCGTGCTTACAGGGACTTATTCAGAGTGAGAACTGTGTCTTTTGTTACCTTGGCATCTCGCTTTGTTACTAAGCTACTGTTAGATATAGATCAGACACTTAGGAAACATTTGTCAAATTATGATCTTCCAAGTGGATTTTATCATGGAAGATACATCTCCTATGTCTTTCATTTTGCTTCTCTTGGTGCCATTATCATTCTGAATCCAGAGAAGAGAGGTAATACTCATTGTTATTATAAAGTCTTCCTCTTACAAAGTCACAGAAGCGAGGCTGGCATTATGGCAGAGCATGCTAATTCTCTGCCTGTGGCACCAGCATCCCATGTGGGGTTCTGACTGCATCTCTTCTAATACAGTTCCCTCGTTATATCCTGGGAAAGTAGTGAAGGATGGCCAAAGATCTTGGGTCCCTACACCTATGTGGGAGACCCGGAGATGAATCCTGGCTCCATTGCAGCCACTGGGGAGTGAATTAGCAGATGAAAGATGTTTCTCTTTCTCTCCTCCTTTCTGTAGCTTTGCCTTTTAAATTAAATAAATAAATTTTTTTAAATAAATTTAAAAAATTAAAACAGTCGTAGACATATCTCATGTTTTCCAAATCATGCAGCTTGTTCCTACTTTCTCTACTCTAGTGTTAAACCATGTGTCAGAACATGCAATGTATTTTTTGAAATTATTTTATGATGCAATTCCATAGGCTCTGGGATTTCCCTTAACCCCTCCCCAAATTCCCTTCCTACCCTAACCCTGATTTCCCTTATATTGTTACAATACTATAGTCCTTCATAAGCAGTCATGAGTCCATCATTTTGTTATTTAAGTATATCCTGACACTGTAGGCATGAACAATGGCATAGAATCCAGCATCCTATTGTCAAGATACAATTAGTTTCATTGGGAGTTCATCTTTGATTTGGAAGTAGAGCTGCATGCTGCATTATAGCTTCACGAACAAATTAGCTCACTCTCATTTGTTTAACTGAGGTAACTGAGGTGCTGTAGCACAAGTCTATTTCTCATTATTGAAAAATCTATTGCAGGTGTAGATGACTCTTCAGGGCAATGATCCTCCACACAACCTCTAGCCAATATAAGCTAAAATCTTGAATATTCTACATCCTCAGTTGTGGAAGTATAAAAAGAAGGCCTTGCTTTGGATAATGCTTAAAGTACATAGAACACTATCCAAGCACATTTATCCAATTCCTTCTTCCTATTTACTAATAATTTATTGAATGCTAACCATAACCTTGGCATTGTTCCAAATGATGGAAAAAATGGTCATGAGCAAAACATACACACATGGTTAACCTCACTAAACTTAGGTTTTAGTATAGTAAGGAAATTAAAAAATTCAGATAAAATGAACTGGTACTGATCTAGCTGTTGAATCAGTATTGAACTAGCTTTTATCACTACACTAGAGAAAATGAAGTTTATAAAAGAGCTCTTAAACATGCATGTGGTAGAAATGAGGGCAGACAATGCGTGTGTGGACCTAACTAGAGATTAAGGCAGGCTAGGTACTCCTTCACTATTATTGATAACATAAAAGAAATAAGATCAATTTTTTAGTCTTGAGGAAGATAGCAGTGCTGGTTCTATGGGTACTGGGAGTGGAAAAATCATAAGCAACTCTGGGGCCGACTTTTCAATCCAGAAATTACTGATGTGGAGCCCAAGAAATGGAATTTATGACTGTCTTTCTGATCTGCCAATAGTAGCTTGAACACTAACAAGAGAACATGTTAACTGGAAATTGTGGATAAACCGAATGGTGTCTCTATAGCATATATTTTAAGCATTTTAAAAACATTTTTCTTCTCTTTTTCTTGAACAAAAAATCCTAATAGCATCTGCAGAGCCCATTAAAATGTTCTTTCTTGAGGCTAATAGCAGTTCAAGCTTTCTCTTCACCGTAGTGTGAAATTCCTGTCTTATAAATTGTTGGAAAGAAGACTTCTGAAAATCTGTGAATTAAAGACCCTTTTGAAGAAGGTCCCCGCTGTGATGACATTGCTTTCATTTCTCTTTCATGCTTTTATACTCCTCACCCCACCCACATAATACCTGAACTATAGTACTTAGGACTGCCATGTTGGTACATATCTTTTGTAGATTCAACTATCCTAGCATGTGGGTAATCTTTGCTCAGCTCCCAATAACTATAAATTTTTCATTAACAGGAGATATCCTCGTAACTTCCAATCACTTTTATTAACACCTATACTACTAAAATCTTCCAGAAAAGGTGCGTAAACTAGGGAAAGAGTTGGCTCGGGTCCTCTTTCTGAGCTCTAGCAATCAAATTTCCTTGAATGTCCTTGAACTTACATTCGTTCCTCTTTTGAAAAAGCTGATGACTATTACTTTTATTGATAAGTTGCTATAATTATCAGCTTTATAGCAATGGTTATACTTTTGTTAGTTCATATAGTAATTGTACTAAACATACTATAGATACCGCCATTCTTATTATCAAAAAGTACATAACAAAATTGACCACTTTAACCATTGTTTAGTATACGATGCAGGACAAATTTTTTGGCCCTGCCCCCCAAGGCAGATATTTTTAAAATAATGATGTGTATGAATCCCAATCTACCCATTATAAATTGAGAATATCATACATTGAAAATGCCTTTAATATATCTACTGAACACTACAGGTTGGCAGCACAGTAAACCTCATATCTCTTATCTCATGATCCTGTGGCTGACAGAGAAATGCAACTCACTGCCACGGCTCAGAATAGTCACAAGGTAGTGCCATGTATCACTATCCCAAAAAAGAAGCAAGTTTCAAAATTCTGAATACAGTTTCTATTGAATGCTTATTGTCTTTGTATGACCCTAAAGCTAAAAAAAAAAAAATCTTAATTTTTAACCATTGCCAAGTTGGGGACCATTAGTAAAAACAAATTCTGGTATAACAGATTTCTTTTGTTTGTTGAATTTGAGTGTGCATAAAAGGACAATTGCTAGTAAGAATTTATTATCGTCATTTTGTAAATTATTTTAGTTATTTCCTATTTTCTCTCTTTTTTAAAAAATGAATTTGTTCTCTCTCATTGTTCTTTGAAGATCACATTTATGGAGAGAGGAGAGACAGGAAGAAAGATCTTACATTCACTGATTCACTCCCCAAGTGGCTGCAACCGCCAGAGCTGAGCCAATCTAAGACCAAGAGGCAGGAATTTCATCTGGGTTTCCCATGTAGGACCAGGTTCCCAAGGCTTTGGGCCATCCTCTACTGCTTTCTCAGGCTATTTGCATGTTGCTGGTTGGGAAGTGGAGCAACCAGGACATGAACCAGCATACATGGCCATATGTGATCCTGGCGTGCAAGGCAATGATTTAGCTATTAAGCCATCACCCCAGATCCAGATCATTTCTTCTCTCCGTGCTCTTATTTATGTTTTACTAATTTTTTATAGTGATGTACTTTAATTCTTTTCTCAATTTCTTTTGCATATTTCCCATAGGTACTACCATTGTGGTTACCATGAGGATTCTATAAAATCTTACAGTTATAACAATCTATTTGGCACTAATAATAACTGAATCACAATCACGAACAAAGATTTATTCTCCATTCATGTTATCAGTGTAAAAAAATTCATGCCTTTTTAATGGTTTGTGCACAGCAAAATAGTTATTTTATGTGATTATCTTAATCATCTACCAAATTAGTGATATGCATTATGCAATGATTACAAACATTGCAACATTACAAGATTCTTTATATATTTAAAAAATTCTATTTATTTGAATAAAAAAAGAGAAACCAAAAAAGATAGGAAGAGAGAGAGCTTTTCCATCTGTCATTTCACTCCCCAAATGTTGTAACCACCAGGGATGGGCAGACTGAAGCCAGTACTTCCATCCAGATCTCTAATGTGGATGGCAGGGACCCAGGAAATTGGGTCATCTTCTATTGCTTTCCCTGGAGCATCACCAGGAAACTGGATTGGAAGTACAGTATCTGAGGCTCAAACTAACTCTTACATGGGATGCAGCTGTTTAGACTGCTGGCCCACAATGTTATCCCATCTTTAGAAATTCTTGCAAGGAAGATCCTTGGCAATGAATACCATCAGCTTTTGCTTACTCTGGAAAATCTCTACTTTTTTTTTTTTCAGAATTTTGGCAGGCTTTTTTACGTATAGTTTTTTCCCCCCAGTGCTGTGTATTTTTTTCATTTTAATACAAAGAAATAAGATTTAATTTCATTCGTGAATACAATTCTAAGAGTATAATGATATTCCTTTTCTTCCAATCCTCCCACCTTCCTTCTCCCTTCCTTTCTGTTTTTATGTTCAAGATAATATTTTTAATTAACATTAGTCAAAGACTTCATGCTTCACTAATGAAGGAATTCAATAAATAAAAATGCAGACATCAATGATAATTTGGTAGGTTTTCAGAATATTTGAAGCTATCACACATTCAATGTTAATCATAATCCTTAAATTGTCAATTCTGAAAGTCATATGTTACATTGCTGAAAGCTTAGAAGTTCAAAATTTCTAAAATTTATAATCTTGAAAATCATAACACTGAAGGAAACCGAAATTAAAACTGTTGGAATCCCAGAAGATATAGTTCCTACTGAGGAAAACAGAAAAAGGGAGAAGAAAGCCAAATTCTGGAGAAGGTATTGGTTGTTCCCAAGATGATTGACAAATTATACATTTATGCCTTCCTTCTACTGCTTCAATATCCAAAGTGCCAGCCTTGATTTCACAAATGTTCTTCATTAGGGAATAAAAAGACCTTGAGAACTCAACGACTTTCTGAATCAAAGATTCCTGCCAGTATAGAAGTTCCTTCAGTGTTATATTAAATGATGAACTATTCTGAGTTAGGGAATTGACTATTGAAGAGAATGTATTACTACAAAGTCCGAATAGAAAGATTAGAGCATGATTTAGAGCTGTTTCATTTATTAATTTTTTTGAATATATACATTCATGCTAGCTACTGGATCTGAAACTCTACAACTTATCCAGTCATTTATGTATGAAGGAGTGGAAAAAGGAAACACTTTATAAATGTATATTTGAAGATATGGTGCCCTTTGCACAAGAAACTGAATTTCAGCCAAATTCCCAAACCAAAGTGGGTGCCAGTTCATGTCACAGATGCTCCACTTCTGATCCAGCTTCCTGTTTATGGCCTGGGAAAATAGTGAAGGATGGACCAAATTCTAGGGAACCTGCACTCATACTGAAGACCTTGAAAACGCTTCTGGCTCCTGGCTTAGGATGGGTTCAACCCTGACTGTTAAGGTCATTTAGGAGTGAATCAATGGATGGGAAGATCTCTCTACTTTGTCTCTCCTTTTTTCAAATAAATAAGTAAATAAAATATTTTGTAAAACTTCAGTTTAGAATGTCTTAATTGTCTGCCCAGGTTTCCTTCCAGGTAGTGAAATTTTAGGATATTTCAGTGTGTTAAATAGGTGCTTGCCTGAGGAAGACAGTAAAGTTATCAAATAACTAAAAAAGGGCTACATCTTGGGATTGGAGTTCAGACTAGCAATTAGGATATCCCATTTCCACAGCAAAATGCTTGGGATTGATACCTGAAGCCAGTTTCCTGTGTGTGCAGATTCTAGAACACCGTTTAAGTAAATACATTTCACACTAGCTACTGCATCTGAAACCCTACAACTGATCCAGTTGTAGCTCCTGGCATCAATGAGAAAGACCCATGTGGGGGGTGTGTTTTTTGTGTGTTTGCTTGTTTTCTGGATCCTGGCTATGGACGTAACCTAGTCCCAGCTGTTATAGGCATTTGATGTTTCCTTCCCTCCCTTTTACTTTCCCTCACTGTTTATTTAATAAATAAACTTTGAGAACTAGTGATTATGTGCTTGGTAAGATCAGAAGTCATGCATGCAGTGATGATACTGTTCAATCATTGCTTCTGCCGAATTTGTGGTCTGTACACTGGATGTGCAGGACAGACTTTTTTAAAACAGAGAATCGAAGCACACGAAACAGGAAATTTTAACACGAAAATTTCATACCGTGAAATGTCAAAGAATAACATGACTTCAAAAAGAATCGTACTGTGTAGCAAGTGGATGTGAATAGGCCCTGCGATGTAGCCAATGGCTAAAGTCCCCGCCTTGCATACACCAGGATCTCATGTGGACACCAGTTTATGTCCGGTGGCCCTGCTTTCCTTCCAGCTCCCCTGCTTGTGGTCTGGGAAAGCAGTGAAGGATGGCCAGGGGCTTTGGGACCTGAAACTGCCTGGGAGACCTCGGAGAGACTCCTGGTTTCTGGCTTTGGATCCTGGCTCAGCTCCGACCATCACGGCCACTTGGGGGTCCCTGTCTCTCCATGCTCTCTGTATATCCAACTTTCCAATAAATATAAATAAGTCTTTTTTAAAATAATTTTTATTGACAATCTTTACATAGTTAATTAGGGTAAAAAGGTTTAAGGGCTACAGGGAAGTGGGTAAGACAATTATTTTTTCCATATTGTTTCCTTCATGTTTAAAGGGGGGTATTAAGGGAGAAGGCCCACCCATCTTTAAAAGAAGAAAATGAATGTGAATGTATTCTCTGAACAGAACCATACATTAAAAGAAAGAACAGCAGCTATTCGTGGTGTTCTGACCTTAGAATGCAGCTAACTACCATAGAAGTTGATAGTTCTTAAGGACAAAATTCATGCAATTGCCCATAATGTATTTCTGCAAATTCACATGGGAAAGTTTCCTTAGCTTTTTCTGTGTGTTTCCTCATTTTTTGTTTCTTAAATCCCCCCATTGTAAATCGCTAGCATTATTTCTTAGAGTTCACTACGTTAACTATTTCACCTTTTATCATTCTAATGCTGAACACATAAATGGTGTAAATATTTTAGAGGGTACTGCTTTATTTTATTCATTTTTCCCTAAATTTGACTGTCTGAGAGTGCACTGTTGTAATGCCACCTGTGTGTAAGTACTGTGTAATTATACAAAAAAACATTAAAACTTCTTCAGTAATTGAAGAGATTCTTTTTGCATGTCTGCATTTGAATAAAACAAAATTTCTAAATTCTCGCCTTATTGTCACCCATGTAGTGAACCACTGTGATTTGTTTTACATCTCTGCAAGATTTAAGTTCTCTGTTATAGTATTTCAGATCGACTGCATTTATAAAGCCGAATGCGCATAATTACCAGCCATGGCGATAGATTTATTCATTTCACTTTTTGACCTATGACTATTGTTCACCAGTTCAAAATTATAACTTTCAACACACTTTAGTGCTTATGTTTGCAAAATATGCACTTTATTATGACTATTTAATTGTCTGAAGTGGCCTATGAAATATTTTATCATATTTTAATGTGTCTTAAATTATTTTGTAACAACATCGATAAATGTACTGTAAACCATTTCAAATTATTCTTTCCAGAATTTCTTTAGATTTATGCTTCTTGGATTTTGGACTTGAGAATTTTCACGATATATATGCTTCAATATCGTGACTGTTGAGTTTATGGCCCATTTGCCATTGAACTCCTTTCTAGTCTATGACGGTTCTGCTAAAAATTCCCTGAAAATGATGACAGTTCTCTTCTATGAGATAAATGTTTTTTCTCAGAGCTTTCAAGATCCTGTTGTCATGTATTACTGAGTATGACATGTCTTAGTGTTTCCCTGTTTGGATTAATCCTAGTTGGAATCCTTCAGCTCCTTGAATCTGAATATCCAGTTGCTTGTTCAGATTTAAGGAGTTCTGTGTCATTATTTCTTCAAATACCAGCTCTTTCTGATTCTCATTCTTTGCCTTGGATACCTGTATACGTGTATTATTCTATTTGATGATAGTTTCGTGAAGATGATTATTTTTAATTCTTTGTAAGATTTCTATAGGGTAAGCTTATGGGGATTTATTTTGGTCTTATTTGTGTGTGTGTTGTTATTCTTGCCTTGTAATTTTTACATGTAGAAAAAAATATATCCAAGTCTTTACAGACTGATTCCATATAGGAGAAGACATTCATCTGTCATCAGTGTAGGTAAGTTCATTGAGACCACTTAAGATTTCCATGGGGAAGCATTTCCTCATATCTTATAATCAGCCAAGGAGCTCTGCCACATTATTTTCAGGAGCTACCATTCTCCACAGCACAGATGCAACTCTGCAACAAGCTGCAGAGTTTTCCTGTTGTCTGCAGGCCCCGGGCATGCAACATATGCTGCTTTCATCAATGCTCCAACGTCAGATGAGACCCAAATACAGTCCCTCAGACAGCCTTCTCTTCTCTACCGAAGTCAGAATTTTCCCACAAATATTCTACTTTCTCTTCCACTTGGAAAAAGCACAAGGCTAGCACTATCGCCTGATTATGTTGAGATGTGTTGATGTCTATCTGAGCTATTACAAGTTCTTTGATTCTGTTACAATTTGCTGTGTACTGTTTTATTCTCTGATTTCCAGATATTGTTAAGTGTGGTATTTCCTCATTAGTGCTATTAGTCATTCAAATTTCCTCTCCTGTTCTTTAGGGGGCTCCCTAAGAGCCAGAACCCTCACTAAGTGCACATTCCATTCTTTCTCAGCTGAGAGAGAAGCTCTGAGCTGGGCTCTTCCTACTGATGCTTTTCCTGCTTTTGCCTTAGAGGCAAGGTTCATGTGGTTGAGATAAGCAGTTTGCTTTAAACACGCTTTAGGTGACTATTCTTGACTTCAGTCTTGCTTTGGATACTGCAATTTCCTAACTTGTTTATGCATTTCTCACAGACTTTTGGAAATACATATATATATATTTGGAAATATATATGTATGTATACACACACACACACACACACACACACACACAGGCAAGCAAGCAGACACACACACATATTTGTTCCATCAGAATTTTTGAGGAAGGACAAAGTCTAGCATTTCCTATTCTTCTATCTTGATGACATCGCACTTTGTGTTATCTTTTCATCTTTGCTGAATTTGTCATGTCCTAGAGCCTAACTTATAGTGTTTTTAAAATGGAGCTTAACAGTTAGCTGGAATCAGTCTTTGTGGTCTTGTCCTAAATGAGTGGTTCTCCATCAGGAAGTTTTTCTCCAAAAGGAATGGCAATGTTTCAAGATATTCTTGATCTTCACAACTAGATATTCTATTGGCATCTTGTGAGTAGAATCCAAGTATACTGCTAACCATCCTATAGTCTTTACCAGAAGCAGTTATCTAAACCAAAATGCCATTCCTACAGAGATCGACAAATTCTGCCCTTGACAAATGAGAGATGATACAGAGGAAGTTCACACTTCTTATCTAACTTTCAGCGCCAACTTCTCCTCATGGCAAATCACATGTAGATAAAAATACAATTAGTTCAGCTCTCAATGGGTTGCCCTCATCTAACTACAACTCATTCCTTAGATCATTCTTACGCCTTCCCTTCAAAAATATTTTGTTTGAATCCTGTTCTCAAGAACTCCTACGAGCTGATTAACTAACCAACCCCACACACCAAGCACCAGTAATATGATTCTTAGCTTCAAGTGAGTCTGATTATCTAATTAGTCATTAAATAAATAGGGCTAGAAAGGCTTAGAGCAGTATGTCTTCTATCATTCCTCTTCCATCCTTGAGGGTAATATTTTATTTTTATTGATCAAATGGAACCCATCTCCAGACCTGTCATTAAAATGAATGCATCCCACAGTACTCTCTAAAATAGAAAGTGGGCAGCTGCGTGAATTCATTCAGAAGATAGGGAGGAAAGTTTAATCTTCTTCCATTGCTGAGTATTTTACCTTGCTAATTAGGAAATTACATTCTGAAACAGCATAATTTAAATATACTTCATGTGCTAATGGAAAAAGACTGAAAATAGAAATAAATCTTTGTTATAAATAATCAATGCCATCAACATATCATGGCAGAAATGTTCCTCAGATAGGAACAAAGATATAGAGCTTTCCAGGATTTAATTGGAAGAGTATCATACTATGCACTAAAATGCCTTCTTAGTCAATTCACTTACTAATTGTTTTTGATTCTTCTCTCTAGTGACTTCCCTAGGAGATGCCGATGTTGCTTCAAAGTGACATTCTCTATTTATAAAAAACACAGAATAAACCTAGACATAAAATGTATGGAAAAAGATAACAGCTGTTGCTAGACAATTGAGAAATCCATACTTTAACCCAAAGCCCTTGCCAAGTGATTATCACAATTGTTTATAAGATGATCTCACCAGTAGACTTGCTATTCCTTGAAAATACCTTTTGTCTTATCACCTTCTTATCCCTTCTTCCCAGCACACTGCCAGAATATAGTAGAGGCTTCTTGCCTCTGTGAATGAATACAAGTACAATAATTTCAATAGGCATTTAATCTCCAAGTTTTATGAAAGCCTATGATATGGAAAAAAGGGAAAAACAATCAACTTAGCACAAAAGGAATGTTGTGAAGAAGTGAAGTATGATATGACAGACATTATATCACTTACATTAAATTGGAGAAGAGAAAGTCCAGTGTTTGCTGCGTCAGCTAAGATCTCACTTGGGACACCCACACTCCACTTGCAGTTCAAGCTTCCTGCTAATGTGCACGTTGATGAGGGAGACCAAGACTGAGTTCAGGACTGCTGATTTTGGTCTACCCCAGTCCCAGGTTTTAGGCATTTGAAGAGTGAACCAGCAAATGGAAGATCTCATTGTTTCTGTTTTTGTTCCCTCTCTCACTCGCCATTTTGAAATAAAATTTAAAAATTTAGAACAATTCTCAGCAATAAATTTGGGGTGATAATCATCCATAATAGGACAGAATAATTTGAAGGCGTTGTAGAGTGAATAAATGAATACAATCAGTGTCAAAGAAGTGAATTCATTATCATTTAGCTTTCGCAAGGAATGCAAACTTTAATGACCGCATTGAGATACCCAGATCTCAAAAACAAGCAAAATAAAACTACAGCCATCACAATTCTTTCAGTGGTATTTCTCAACCTTTGGCTGTACATTTGAATCATCTGGAGATATTTTCAGTATGATTGCCCATTTATTCTCCTTTTAGGGCAATTAATTCAGAACCTCTGTGGAGAGGGCTCACCCAGGCATTGGTGCCTTTTAAATTTCCCCATGTGATTCCAGTTGCAGTAAAGGCTGAGCATTCAGGCTTCTAGCACAGTGGAGGATAGTAATAAAATCAAGTTCATTGATGAAACGTCAGTATGGCACTTAGAGTAAAGGAATGAATTCAAATTAGCATTTATTCAGCAGCTACTGCATGCTAAGCAAGGTGCCAAGTATTTTACATTTACTTCATTCTCAAGACACCCTGTGAGATAAGTGTTACTATCTACAGTTTAAAGAAAGGAAATTAAGACAGAGATGACAGAGAAACATTCCCTGCTTATAAGGCAGTTTTCAAAAGCATAATGAAGGAAAGTACAAAGCAGATAGATAAGGTAGAAAATGGGAGAGAAAGCTTGAATGGAGCTCGGCAAACCCAAGTTCATTTGTTTCATGTAAAATCTCCATCATTGCACTTCTAGGAATGAACTTCATTCTGACATGCTTGAGGCTCTGTGCTGCTTACTCTAGGTTGTGTTGACACTTCTGTGCAGAAATTTTTAACTTATTCTTCTTTCTCATGATCTCTCGTGAACTCAATCATGTCTCAAGGAAAGCGATAAAGCTGTTGTTATTCCTACTTGAGAGATAACAGGTGCATAACACAGCAGATGGATGATGGACTCAAACACATTTCTATTTTTTAGCAAGCTTTTACAGATTTATTTATTTTTATTGGAAAGACAGATCAGATTTATGGGGAGGAGAGACAAATTTCTTAGATCCACTCATTTACTCCCCAAATGGCTGCAATCGCCAGAGTTGAGCTGATCCAAAGGCAGGAACTGGGAGCTTCTTCCAGGTCTTCCATGTAGGAGCTGTGTTCCAAGGCATTAAGCCATCCTCTACTGCTTTCCCAGGCCATATCCAAGAACTAGGTGGGAAACAGAGCAGCTGGGACAAAAATCAGCACTCATATGGGATCCCAGCACTTGCCAGGTGAGGATTTAGCCACTGAGCCATCATGCTGGGCCCTCAAAAAAATGTCTTCATTTTAAATGTCCCTGAGTTCTTCATTCTATGTGTCCCTGTCTATCCTATTTAACCAATCCTCTTGAGGCTATAGGACACAGGGTACGAAAATATCAGGACCATGATCCTGTGAAATCATTTGATCTTGTCTTGCCAAGGCGATGAAGAGGTGGACTTAAAACTTCATATATCTATGGCAGATTAATTTTTTAAGTTAATAGTTTTTTTAAAACTTCAAAATAATATAAATACCCAAATGGCTCTTGGCAGAAAAATAAATTTCTCTATCCCTGCTAGTCACTCTCCTCTGAGGCAGTTTACTTTTTCCCTCTAAAAATGAAGCTACAAAGTTGTTTATCCATGATGCTTGGCTTTTGTCTGATCTTTAAAAATGGTGTAGGAAGAGCAAGGCAGAAAAATGGATAAAAGCTGAAAAAGTGAATGAAATTAGAACTCGCTTTGAAGAACTTCTGAGGTTAAGTGAGATTTGAGTTGTGATTTAAAGGGAAGAAATCTTGTAGTTTCACCAGCATTTGATTAAAAATAAGAAAAAGGTCTAAGCGGAAAACATGGACATGATGAAGATAGGAAAATATGTATGAACTGCTAAGACAAAGAACATAAAGAAAAATGGGAGAAGCTTGGCAAATAAATGGCATTTGAGTCATTTATTGGATTTCCCTTTACCTCTTAGGAACAATATGTTGTTAATTGATTAAAACAGTGTTTCGGTTCACCTCAACACCAGCCGTCTTCTGAGAGCCCAAACAACTCATAATGGGCAGTAACACAAATATTAATTAAATATCATTCATCATTTCGTCATTTAAGCAATGAAAAGAGTGTTGTAAATAATAGGAAAACGAGGAAACGCCTTGCCTTACTTCCAAAATGTTGATTTATAAATGAGGAGCTATTAATACTTATAATAGGCAAAAGCAATTCATACTTATAATAGGCAAAACATGAAAAGTGAAAGACTTTTGGAAAAAAAAAACAGCATTTATGATGGACATTGATCAGAGATACATTCAGAGACACAAGTGGTCCAGGAGGGCATGGGAAAGACGTGTTGTCCTGGAAAAGCGGATGCTCATTAGTACCGCAAGCAGTTTTCAATTCAGGGGCTTCTGGAGTAAGATAGCCTGAGCACGGCAGACAAGCTGCATCGAACCAAATGATTATGTGAAGAAAAGCAGCACAAACAGCAAAAGGAACTTGCAGCAGGCTACATACAAGGCAAATGTGATCAAGACAATGGGATACCCAGACTCAAAAACAAGAGAATCTGGCTTTCATCCATCAATGCTCATGTAACTAATAAGGACAGATTTTCCGTGTTTTGATTGACATAGTGAGCTCAAGAGCTTCATTTGATGATAGGGTAATGTAAGTGGAAAGAAGGAACATAATGATCCTCTTTCATTTAAAGCGCAATGCATTAGCTCTGTCTACAAGGAAAAATTGTTTCCCTACCTACAATAGTTGTGACACCAAATGTATGGGTTTTCTATAACAAGTAATCCTCCAGTTCTTTGTTGACACTATAGGGGTGTTCTACAGTTTAATTGTTCTAATACATAAAGTTGATGCAAATCAGCCCCACAGGGTGGTGTTGGGTATTGCTGCATGTCTGGCACTCAGCTCCTGCCTTTAGGAGAGGTGATCCTGCTGTCTTCTCAACCTTCATTTCCAAAACTGGACAGCAGAACTCCATCCATGCAAGCACCAATTATACTAGTCATCCATAACTCTAGATCTACGATTACTGCTTGACTGCAATGCACAAACTCCTCAGTGTTTTTCCAGGCTGGAATTCAGCTGGAAGAATCACTTTGATTAGAAAGCCATCTTCTTGATTAATCAATCAGGTATTGAAAGCTGTCTATGAGCCAGGCTCCATTCTGGCACAATACACAAAGATGAATAAGAAATGATACACAATATATTTGTGAAGGCCAAATATATTGCTATTTCGTTTATAGCTAGTTTCAAATGAAAATGCAAACAAAAATTTCTAGTTTAGCTAACTGCCCATGCACGCCTTTGTTAACAATCCAGCCTGTGTATATTGGGTACCACATGACAAGCAGCTTGGATAGGCAAAGAAAATAACATGCTTTCATTAGAGAGGTTCATCACCTCAATTATAGACAAGAACAATTTACAAGACAATCGCTACTAGTGTTTACTAATAGGTTTTTAAAACCTCATGGAAAATGCATTTTCTCAAAGAAAAACTGCACATGGATTGTTTTTAAATTACTAAATAAACTTTTTAAAAATTCCATTTTCTATGAACTTTTGCAAGCCCCTTCATAAATGTATTTATAAGGAGCAGTGTCCTCCGCAGTAGGAACTAAGTTACCTAATAGCAGTCAAAGAGAAAGATGGAATGGAAGAAACACAGATTTACAAACAAAAGGCATGTCATTTTCAAGGAAAGTATTTGCCTTCTCTTTTGTCTATTATAGTTAATAAGCACAAATACAAGGAGAAAAAAAAAAAAAAAACTAAACCACTTCTGGCATAAAAACTAAGAAAGACAAAAGCCCAGAGTTCCTCACTCACAGTTCTCTTGGTGCCTGTTATATTTCCAAGATCCTGCTATTGAGTATTGGTCCTCATTGTGTGAGAAATCTCCATAAAAGAGATGCTTCCAGGATTCTTTGCCAAGTTCTGAGGATGATTTGCTAGACAATAGTCCTAACATAGTGTGATCAATCCACGCCTTATGTTTTCAACAGGAAGAAGAAGGCACACACAACAAGCCTGTGCTTGCTTATCTAATGGCACTCCTGGGAAGACAATTTAGACACTACCACTACTAACCAATATTAAATGCCCAAGCTAAATTCCAGAGGCAAGCACAAGAGATGCCCTGCCTAAGCCCTTATTCGCTTGAGGTTTGAAAATTCCAAAGTAGAGACATCTTGGACCAAACACATTGCCACAATTACTACCGCCAATAGTTTTTGGAATAGCACTTTACATTCTGAAATGTTGTTTCAACATATTGCTTCAAGGCAGAGTATTTCCAGACAAGGAGGGTGATTTAAAAGTCAAGAATATAGTGATTTATTTGAAGGTAGCAAGAAAGTAATGAGAAAAAAAAAAGCCTTAAAAGGATCAACTCTTTCCCAGGTGATGCACCCTCAGGTCCCTTCTCAAGCGGAGGAAGGCAGTTTAATTGTTCACAGCTTCACTGACTTGACAAGGCAAACCTGCTAAGCCAAAAACATCCATTTTGTGGGCCTGTGCTCTTTGCATCACAGAGAATGAACTCTGTCCCCTGAATGTACTTCTCCAGCTCTTTCTCTCTACTGTGTAGCCCCATACTATAGCCCATGTAACAACGCTCAACCACCTGTTTGTTTCACACATTTTCTAACTGGAAATTGTCTTCCTCACTTCTGGCTTTGGATTTACACAATCATTTTTTTTTTCAGTGTAACAATTAAAAACCAATGAAAATTTAAATCATCTAAAAGTACTGCTTCAAAACTAAAAATATACAACCTCATATCATTACGATTTATAGTTTCATATAAAGATGGGGCTTTTCAAAACCTGAATGTTAACATTTGATTCTCAGAAGGAGTCTTCAAAAAGAATTAGAAATGACAAAAACAGACTTGGAACCAAGGTCATTGCGTCCTGTACAGTGTTAGTTCTAGGCTTTTTGTGTCTATTCTTGCAGTTCCATTCTTCTGACTGAGAGATTCAGAGGGACCAAATGTGAATTTATATTTGTTCTGTGAATAAAGCTTCAATGCAGACAGATATTTTTAATTCTTTATGTATTGTCTATGGCTATCATCACACTATAAGAGCAGAATTGAGTAGCTGTAATGAAAATTGGTCATTGAAGCCCAAAACATTTATTCCTTGCCTTTTACTTATTTTATGTAACCCCACTGGACATACAAGTTGGATGCTTTGCAATCTCCTTTTACTCAGCTGTACAGAATCTAAGTTCCTTTCATTATTACAAATTTATATCTTCCCCAGAGTTTACTCAATATCATTACCATGCATCCATCCCCTTTATCCGAATGTGTTTTTTTGTTTCTATTTCCCATTCCCTACGTTTTTACACAATCAACCAACATATGCTGACAAAGGCTGTCTTCCTTCCAAAAACTGAAGCAATCTTTCCAAAATATGAATATGGCTATGTCACTCCTCAGCTTAACTGATCTTTCCATAATTTTTATTTTTACTGGGTCTAAGCACATTTCGATCTCCTGAGACTGTCTTATTTATAGGTAAGACACAAGTTTCTTTCTTACCAGCTTCCATGACTACTGCCAGTCACTTAAATACTCCCTTCGGGTTTCTTCCCTCTGAGTAATCTACTATGCCCTCTCCTTCCTTAAGCTAATCTTTTCCACGCACAACATTTTCTGTTCCATCCTTCAGGAACTCCGCCTCTGGATCACATTTGGGGTCATCTCATCTGTGACTTTGTTTCCCAGCTACATAACTCATCCTAGCTAATTGATAACACCAATTAATTTTCTGTTTTCTCAGTTACGCTGTACCTTCCTTGAAGGCAGCTATTTTATCTGTGTCGGGCATCATCAAAGTATATAGAAAACAGGAAGTACTGAGTAAAAATATTTTTTAAAAAATGAATGAATATATTTTATTCCTAAGAAGGGAAGGGAGCACATTAACAGTGACAGAAGACACTTAGAAAGCTCTGACTTCTATTCTCTCATGTGTAGACAGACACTGCTCACTGTGTGTGTGCTGTGGCCAGAAAGTAGATTATAAACATGTTACAGCAGGTGGCTGACGGAGAGAAAGAAAGATTGGAGAGATGAGAATGGAAAGGCTGTTTCATCACATTAGTCGAAGGCTTGAACACCACTACTAAGGTAGATGTCACTATTACACTATTGTCTATGGTGGAATAAGACTAGATTTCATTCTATAAGCCAACGGAATATTGATACGTTCTGTTTGTCTTTTATTCACCTAAGCTAAATTAAAAGCAATATCCAACTTGAAGGATTGCATCCAGTGTTTTCGTTGGTTATTTTGTTTTGTAATTTTAAGGAATTTTTCTTCGTTAATAAATCCTTAAATTTAACTTAGTTCTATTTTTAATCTGAGGGGGAATTTTTATTTTGTGCAATAGTCAAAGAGACAAAAGCAGAGATAACAGAAAAGTAAAGAACACACTCGCATCTGTTAATCCACTCACCAAATACCTACCACTGCCAGGATGAAGACAGGAGCCAGGAATTCAATCAAGATCACCCCCGAGATTGCATGCTCATCTTCTTTTCCAAGGTTCTGCACTATCAGGAAGCTGGACTCAAGACCCAGGGCTCAGAACTGAATCTATGCTCTCTGCTGTGGGACAAGGTGTGCCTTAACTGTTGTTTTAACCTCTAAGCAAAATACCTGTCCGTTTTTACTTTTTTGTTCCAAAAACCTAAAGACAACATATATTTTACACATAGAAGGTAGGATGAATTATAATTGTGGATCATAAAATCTATGGACCCCTTTATCCACGTGGTTATGTACTGCTTCACTTATCGGCATAGGGTTGAAGATTTGGCTACTACATTCATAATCTCCAGAATCAAATTCCTGGTTAATCTGTACACAGCGGATTCTTCCTAAGCCTTCACTCTTGTGGTCAGAAAGAGCAAATTAAATGCATTAACTTAGGGCAGATGCTGAACTATCAAATTAACAAGAAAACAGGCAGGGAGCAGAGGATGGACAGAAAAACACTTAAAATGAACTATTTAGCTTTAGCTAACTTCAGCAACTACAAGAAATTCATGGAGAGAATCCTCACGCTTGCATATGAGGAAAGTGTAGAAGTCTTACTAGGTCATCTCGAGTCTGGAACAAAAGTATCTTAGTGTGCAACAGATCTTTGTACAACCAAGGAAAATGTGATTTTCTAGTTAGTTATTTTTAATCCACAACTTGAATCCAGGCAGAGAGCAAATAGGTAGCATGTAGTGCAGACTGCCCTAGAACTCTAAAATCTTATGAAGTAGTTAAATTTCTGAAAATAAATATTCTATCATTTGTACAAATGAAAGTGTAAGTATGAAAGCTGTGAAGTTGCTTCTGTTCCCATTTAAGAAGGTATTTGTGGAATTCAAAGAAATGGAATCCATCTGGCAGAAGTCCTATCAAGAGTATTATCCAACAGTAAGCTTACTGTAAATCTGCATTGGAGGTTTGGTTCACAAACAAATGGAAATTTGTCCTTAAACCATCTATCATACCCTGTCTCACAAGTGACCAGAGGAGGGTAAGTGGCTATCTAAAAAATGACTCATGGTCACATTATAGTTCTAGGGACAGATTTTCTAGAAAACTCATCAAAAGCAAAGGAAGCCAAGACTTCTGGATATTTTTTCCCAATTCTTTCTGCACATTAGCGAAGTTTTCATTCATTGAAATGAAACCCCTTTAGCCCCAGCTTCACTTTCTGCACCTCTGGAACTCCTGTAACTCATATTTGGCCTTCTAATCATATAATTTTTTTTAGTTCTTTAATATTTTTTTAGCTTGACCAAGCTCTATTTCCAGCTTTTTGCGTGTTTCCCCATTGTGACAAGAAATGTACTCCCATTCTGAGATTCTTTCTTCTGCTTCATTCATTCTATTATTAAGACTTTCCACTGAATTTTTAATTTGCTCTATTTTGTCCTTCATTTCCAATAATCTGACTTGATTTCATTTTATTGTTGCTATTTCTTATGTGACATTCTCCTTAAATTCCTTGAACACCTGTATGTGTTTCTCATTGTTATTTAGAAGGTTTATAATAAGTTTTCTTGATTTCTTTCTCAGTTAACTCTGAGAGTAACAGAGGCTTTTGCTGCTTTGCAGGAGAGTCTTCAGTAATTTTCATTGTGCCTCTGTTTTTGCTTTTATTCTTAGCTATTCCAATTCTGGTTAGAATATTCTTCTCCTTAGGGCTGGTTAACTGTTACCCACAGTAACAGTTAGGAAGACACCAGTTATCCTAAATATCTGGGTTGTCCGTGCTGCTGTTATTGCCAACACCTGCTAGCCATTAGGTCTGAGGGACACCTGGGCCTATTTTGGGTGGCACCTGTAGAATATCACACTGTAATTGTTTTCTCTAGGGGACCACTGCAGTGCACTAAGCTGGAAGAGATTTTGCTACCAGTTTAGTGCTTGCGCAACTCACTGTTGTCCTCCAGTCCCACAGTCTCTGGTCCTGTGAAAACGGCATCTGATCATTTCTGTTTTAGTGCATGCATAGCTTACCATTTCTTTTCCTTTCCCCTCGGCCCTTGCCTCCCTATACAAAATGACACCTGATATGGGGCTGATGAAGATCTGGGGCTGCTCTCTGTCAGATCTGGGGACCACAGAGACCCACTGTGCATGAAAACTGTATGATATGATTGGCACTGCTTTCCCTATGGGATCATTCCCTAGCAATGCACTGAGCTAGAAACAAGCGCACTTTGTGCTGTGCCTTCAAATCCACACCCTCTGCCCTACTACAGAAGATGGTGTCCTATCTGTCATTAGTTAGAGTCTTTCCTGTGAGATGTACCCTGTCCCTGCACTGCCCCTTGAATCCACCACTACTTCTTTGTTCATGGTTGGGTCAAGAAAATCAGCAAGCTGGGCAGTTCTTTGCCTGTATTAGCCTCCTGAGCTCTCAGTGAACTCCCTTCTCACCTAGTTGCTGCAGGAGGTGCTCTGGTTGCCACTGGATCTCTGGGTGCCACTGGAGCTCAGATCGCTGGAGTTCGGATTGCTGCTATTGTTTGATGCCGGGTTATTTGATCGCTGCAACACTATTCCGCTATCACCACTCCTGTGTCCAGGAGTCTCCAGGTACACCTCTGCAAAATGCCTGACCTCTATCTTTTCCTGGAATCTGCTCCTCCTGCTAAATCCTGATTATTGATTCTGTTATTCCAAACCTGTCTGTGCCCTATACTGCCACCTTGCTTGTTAACAGCCATAGTTTGAGTATCTGCTCTGTGACAGGTATTCTTCCAGAGCCAAGATGAAACAGGAGACAAGGCAACTAAGACTTTTTTTTTTCTTTTTTGAACATCTTGTATTGTGCAGGAAGACAGTAAAAATACAGATCATAAATCCATAAAATATTTTTAAATGGTGGTAAATGCAACCAAGGAACTGAAGCTAGATGGAATAAAATAAAGAATGATGGTGTGGAGAGAGGGTGGGTGGTTCATGGATTCTTCCTTTGAGCTATGACTTGAAAGTTGAGAAGGAGTCACCCAGGCAAATGAAATTGCTAACAGAATTCAAGGCAAAGAGGAAAGCATGCATAGTGCCTTGAAATGGAGTGAGCATAGAGCCAGTTTTTCCATGAAGTCTGTTAACCTCCCAGACCAAGAAAAAGCCCTTAGTATACAAAGTAAGTGAGGATTCAATAAAAGTACAGCAAACAGAAAAACCATCTTAAATAAACACATGTCCTTAAACTGCTATTTTAAAAATACTAATAACATGAATAATGATAAGAGATGGAAATGATAGTTTGATTCCTGATTTGATCACTACACATTGTATACACTTATCAGAATATCACACTCTTTTCTCCAAATACCTATAATCACTATATTAACAGAAATTCAGAAAAAAAATTCCTTAATGGAAGTTTTTATTCAAAACTCTATGTACCTGTATTACACTGTACTTTTCTACACACAAGAATTTTATCAGGATTCATATTTAGGAGAGCATTGGTAAATCATCGAGAGAAAAAGACAAATCGGTTTTAAATGAAAAGGTATTGTTTGTGTATAAACATCAATCAAAATAACAGATTCAGGGCAAGTGTTTGGCAAAGCATTTAAGACACTACGTGGGCAACCTGCCTTCTGTATTAGAGTGGTGGATTTTGTGTCTCCACTGTGCTCCTGCCTGTGGTAGCGTGGATAGCTCAACCAGTCATCTCCCTGACTCAGACTTGACAGGCTCCTTGCCTCCTGGCTTCATTGTGGTGCAGTCCTGGTTGTTGTAGGCATTTAGGGAGTGAACCAAATCGTAGAAATTTCTCTCTCTCACACACACTCACACATTTTAAAATAAATTTAAATATAATAATAATACTTACATGCTTGCACTTGATAGTATTATAATCCACAGGATTGTGTATTATTGCTGAATTAAAATAAGCGAACTTCTAGTCTAACATTTTGGAGAAGAGGGTGCTCAGTGTCAGAGATGATGTTCTGGCTTGATATCAGAAAAGTAATAGTGACAGAAGTTCAGGTAGAAACTAGTGCTTCCTGATTCCCTCTTCATCACCCTCACCTATGGCCCATACCATCACCACAAATACACACTGCAACCCTAACTGAAAGGTAACCATGAAAAAAAGGAAGCAATCTACTGGGTTGAGTGAAGTTATCACCAGTCTCTTTTGTACCTGGCTAAACGACAATGCTGTCATAACAAAAGACCTTCATGATCCTAACAGGACTTTTAGCCAACATGTGGGCATCCATTAACCTACCCATAGGGGAACAGTATTGGTCCCTTCATCTCCATAGCAGTTTATAAGAGGAATTGAGAAATATAAGACAGGTCAGGGTAAAACTCCATTGAAGAAAATTTAATATTCATGTGTTGAAACTTACCAGGTGATAAATTAGGGAAGATTACTCAAAAATAGCAGATTTTCTTATAGGTTTGCTTTTAATAGCAAGCGCCATTAGAACTTTCTAAATATTTATAGATCATTAAGAACTTGACATGAAGATTAGGGTAGAGGAAGAGAGTCTTAAAATTCGAGTTTTAAAATATTCAACTAACCAACTGATGGAGAAGAACTTTTAAAAATGAAAACTATATAAATTACACACTACAACAATGAAAAGCATAATCAAAGTCATCAAAATCATCTTGTAAGAATTGAAAATGCTGCTTTTCAGGATGGAGAGAGATGGAAACTGACGGTTTTTCTCTTGTTGCATGTCCATTTCCAGTTCTGAGAGTTTAAGTGTGCATATGCTTTAAGGACCCTGGTCATGTATTCTAAAACACTATCGAAATGGCCACATATTTCACTTTAGAAAGATTTTTGCTTCTGTCTTAATTGTCTCAAAATTAGAAGATAATATTGTTTAAAATGCGGTTGGGCTTGATACAGAGATGTACTGATCAGATGACTTCTTTCACTAAGATTCCCGGTGGAGTGTTGCATGCATTCAGTCTCAGAAACTCATTGTGAAACATTCCTGAAAATCACAATGCTCTGGTTTGGGTTTTATTGATCTTACACAGCCTGTGTGCCAGTGTAATCATGTTTGCTCTAGAATAAAGCTTAGAACATTTCCAATGAAAGATGAAGAGGAAAAAAACCAACTTGGATTTCTTGATGAATGTTTTGCCTGATGGTTTTTGAATGCTTGGTATAATAGGATGTAGTGGTGTTAAGAAAGCAGTTGAAAACGTGGGTCCTTTTCCAGCAAACAGGGATTCTGATATTCCTGGGTAACTGAAGCTGAAGTTTCATTTTGAAATAGTTCAAAGTCACTTAGATGCAGAGAGGAGAGATCTAAAGCTCCCAATTAGAGGTAGCCTGGCCTACTTGATAAAGATGTTTGAGGATATTTAATGCTAAAAATACATGATGAGGCATGAAAACCAAATGCAACCAATGATCCTGATCGGAAAGAGGCTGACAGAAAAAGAAAAGAGGACGATGGGGAAATAAGGAAGGAATAAAGGGGAATTGCTTCTATAAATAGTACTGGGGCAATGTGTGAAATTTGAATGTGGACTGTATATTACATCATAGCATTCTTACAATTGTGAAATTCCTTTTATTTCATAATCACCACTGAATACATGAGTGATGTGGTCATGATGTATGTACCTTGCTGTCAAGTAGTTAGAAAAATAACACCTTACGTATAAATAAAAGTGACAAGCAAATAAAGAAAATAGCTTAATATTGAATAATTTATGTGGAAAGTATCCAAGGTCCACTATATTATTTTTACAACTCTCCTAAAAAACCTTTATTTGCTCAAACTAAGTTTAGTAAAGCTGTCTATAGCAGAGGGGTATTTAAGAGTTAGAGAGAGGCCTGTTGCTTTGGCATTGGGGGTTATGCCAAGGCTTAGAGTGCCAGCATCTCATATGAGTACCACTGTGTCTCCAAACTGCTTCACTCTAACCCTGCTCCCTGCAAAGTAGCTGGAAAGACAGTGGAAAATGTCCCAAGTGCATGGACCTCTGCACTCCCATTGGGAGACTGAGAAGAAGCTCCAGGTTCCTGGATCCAGCCTGGCACAGCCATGGTTGTTGCAGCCATTTGGAGAATGAAACATCATGTGGAAGATTTATTTCTGTTCACTGTCTTTCTCTGTAATTCTGCCTTTTAAATAAGTAAAATTTTAAAAAAAAAGATTCCTTGTATTTTAGACATAAACTTAAGTCAGAAGAAAAAACAAAACAAGTACACACAGACTTTCCTCCCTCCTTAAAACATGTGATTTGGTTTAATATAACCTGCAAAAAATAATGGCTTAGGGTCCAGCACCATGGCATAGTAGACTAAACCTCTGACTGTAATTCAGGCATTCCACATGCCTGAATTAACACTGGTTAGTGTTTCAGTTGATCCACCTCTGATCCAGCACCCTGAGTATGACCTAGAAAAGCAGAAAAGGATGGCTCAGATCCTTGGGCCGCTCTTTCCATGTGGGAGGAAATTCCTGGATCTTGCCTTGCATTGACTCAGCTCCAGTCATTGCTGTCATGGACTGGCAGATGGAGGATCTCTCTCTCACTCTCTCTCTTTCTCTCTCTCTCTCCCCTTTTTATGTGTGTTTCCTTCTCTGTGTGTAAGTCTGTCATGCAAATGAAAACAAAACAAATCTTTAAAAAATGATAATGGTTGTATCAATGCAGCCAAATATAGATCACATGCATATCAGCTAAAAATACCAACTTGAAGTGAGACTAAGTTCAAATTATGCCTCTCATTTTGAATTGCAAAGCATTAAACAAGTTATTTAACTATCCCACACCTCAAGTTTTCATCTGTAAATCAGAAAGAATAAGCTTAGCATTGTTATAAGGCTTCAATGGAATAACCTCCACTAATGCATTAGATATGCTTGGCAAACAGTAAGCTACAATAACTATTAAGTATTCTTATTTTAATGTGTAAAATAAACCAGACAATTATGGCTAAAACACATGAATAAAAGTAGAAAATTAATTCCATGTGAAGACCAACAGTCCAATCAACTGGCCTTACCAGAGGTGTTAGAAATGTGTTTCATGCTATTTTTTTAAACTATTCAAGTAGTACTTTTTTATTTTATTTTACTTCTTTTTAAATTATTATTATCATTTTAAGACACAGTTTCACAGGCCCTGGGATTTCCTTTACCCCTTCCCCACGTCCCCTCCTATGTGTTTCAAAGTTTAAGAATAACATGGTGAATGCCAAAACGAGGAGAATGTGGTCACTACCATATAATTAATTATCAGAAAGGGAATTCATACTTATTCCTCAAAGGACATAAAAACTTTTCTAGCACTAAATCCCAAAAGAATTGATTTAGGAAGCACTGAAAACTCTAGAGAAAATGTCCCAAGTCCAATTGTTGCAAAGATATAGCTATGGATATAATGTAACTCTTTCAAAACACCATTCTCTTACAAAAGCTTAAAAAATATCATTAAAGAAAACTCAACCCAGAAATAATCCTGCTATATGTTATATACGTGATCATAGTTTAAGAAGGGACAATTTAATGTCTTTCCTTTCTGTCTACCATAAAAATCATGGCAAAAATCTAATCAGGAGCAGATCATGCCAACTGTGGGTCAAGAATATCACCTTCTATTTAGTGATTGCCTTGCAGTGCTGATTAATTTCCAGGCCAAGAGTTCAAGTGCCTTCTAACTGAAAACCATTTTTATTCCACTTAACAACAGCTCAGAAGGCCTAGCACTTCTATTTGTGACTAGGTTATATCTCCATAAACAACGTCCAGGTCCATGCTAACGGTGTACTTAGAAAAACACTTTTAATCTTCAGTACTTTTAACCTTGAGATCACAGCTTGGCTGAGCCATTTACAAAAGCGATGCCTACACTGTCAAAGGGAATTCTTTGGCTTTGTAAGCACACTATTCCCCAACTCAAGCCCCAAGACAAAGGCATTCTGTGAATGTTCCCAAGATCAGGTTGGTTATTGTACAAGCAGAAGTCATCAGTCTGAGTCTATCCCATCACTTTGAGTTCTTAGGTAATGAAATCTAACTCAGTATGAAAATAAACTGGAGCTTAATTTAGTTACACTTTTTGATAACAGGTGAGTTTCAATCACACTACAACCAATCACAGACTGCCAGCTGATTGAACATTATTGTTCAATTAAAGCGAATGCTTCACTGTAAGAGCTCTTTGAACATTTTCTGCATTTGAGTGCTACTCTATTCATGGATTGTTCCTTTGTTCAAAATTTTTTGCCTTTAGTTTTATGAAAGTTTTTAACATAAGTGTATATTTCATTTAGGGAGAAACACATGTACAGTGTTAGGTGTGTGAATATAATAGGCCTGACGCTCAGATTCCAGTTACTTAGAGAATTGTGATATACTTGGTACTTCATTACCTTTTCACAGACTTCTAAGAGTCATAGGTTTCCCAGTGTTAAAGAAATAACTAGTCACTTTTACTTATTTACTTTCAAGGTAGACACACACACACACACCTCCCCCCCCCCCCAGTCCCCACTTCCTCTCACGGAGACAAACGGAATTCCCATTAGCTGGTTCATTTCCCAAATGCCTAAGATAGCCAGGGCTAGGACAAGCCAGTCAGGAGCTGGGAACCCAATCCAGATTTCTTACATAGGTGGCAGGAAACAAGTTCTTGAATCTTACCGGCTGCCTTCCAGGGGATGCATTAGCAAGAAACTGCAACTCGGGACCGAGCTGGCACCCAAACCCAGACACTCTGTGATATAATATGTGAGTGTCCAAAGCAGTGTCTGAAACGACAAGCCAAGTCCCTAGCACCATCAAATGACTATCCTGATCTCATAAAAACAGGAATACGCCTCCTATTTAAAACTGCTACAATGGGATATTGCAATAGGGGAATTCACAATACAGAGAAGACAACTTAGGATTTGTAGCCAAGGAGATTATTAAATGGAAAAGTACTAAAAGGAGAGATATCAAAGATAGGGGGATTTACTAAACTGGCCCGACAGGATTCTTGCTAAGGATTGGCAATGCTTGTGTGGTCCTAATGGGCAAAAAAAAAAAAAAACAGATCCATTAAAGCAAGAGTTTCTGTAACTTTAGAAGGCAGTAAACTTTACTCAAAATAGAGCACTCTAAATCGATGGTATGCCTAATAAAGATGGTATCTAATATTTTATATTTATTTCAGATTCCATTAGGATGACTTTTGAAAGATTTATTATTGAAAGTCATAGTGACAGAGTTAAGAGGAAGAAACAGAAGGAGAAATTTTCCATTGGCTGCTTCATTCCGCATATGGTTGCAACAGCCCAGTCTGCTAGGCTGAAGCTAGAAGCCAGGATTTTCATCTGGATCTCCCTTAAAGATGGCAGAGACCCAAATACATAAGCTATTTTCTTCTGTTGTGCCTAGGCAATTAGCAAGGAGCTGAATTAGAAAAGGAGCATCTGGAACTTGAACCAATATCCACATGGCATGCAGCATCATAGGCAGCAGCCTTACCTGCCACACCACGATGCCAGCCCCATAAGGATAGTTTTTAATGATATCAAGGAATGTGTAATGATCTCCTACCCTCGTGTTTGTTCTGGGAGGTAATAAAGAACTTTCAGTTTGCATGTACATTTTCGACAGCATGTTGATGTGTGTTTGTGTGTGAGTGTGTGCGTGCTTGCTTTCATTTATTCAGACCATTTCTAAATATTGCCATATGGTAATTGAGTTGTTCTGGTGCAGCCTGTTTGAAAGGAAGATGGAGCATGAAACAGGCCTCAAAACAATTCAGTCCAGCCAATGTGGGCCATAAAGGGGAGGGAGGAGGAGGGAAGCGTTCTATCTGCCATCCTCCCCTTAGAAAAACACTGTTTCCGGGGAGGTCAGAATCCTACACTCCAGTGCCAATCGAAATGAGAACAATCTATTCAAATGTCCTTTATGAGCCCAGAACAACTATCAGAGCTCTGTAGAAAATGTGTGGATCAGCAAGTATTTAGAATAAAACAGCTGTGCCTGATGGTTGCTCTACTCAGTTAACACGGTTAACGGCGCCAGTACAGGAAGCCCACAGGGAAACACCTTCTCTTCACTGTGAGGGCTGTCCTGCCCCCACCCTCTGAGCAGCTCTGGATGCACAATGGTGTGGCAGGGACGTGAGTGTGTAGGGGTCTATGAGTGTTGGAGGCATCTGATTTCTTGGAATGGTATGTAGGTAGACCATTTTTCTTGCTCTTTCTTTCTATCCTCTCCGTAACTCCTCCCCACCTTGGAAAAAAATCAGAGAAATGTGCATGATGTCTTTCATTTGGCAGGAAAAAAAATGGACAAAAAGAATGCATATTTTAAAATCTCAGTTCTTTTCTGGTTATATTGCTCATCTCTCACAGAGAATCTACTGGCTTTACAAGTATTACTTAGCTTAAAACAGGTCAAAACACAGAGCCATCTTGGTACTTTTCAAACAGTATCCACAACCAAGCAGCAAAATCAATAATCCAAAAACGACAGCTGGGTGAGGGAGGGCCAAGGAAGCCATGGTGGGCCAGAGCTTATGGTCAGGGAAGATTTTCCAAGAGCCTCTTTGTGTACACACCAATAATTCTGGGTGATCAGATACTATCTGCAGTAAAAGGCATTCTCCCATGTCTTCAGTACGTTGATGAGCTCCTGACCCGCACTCTCTGGGTACAGAAGAGTCGGGGGGAGAGAGAAGGGGAGTTATGTGTGTGTGTGTGTGTGTGTGTGTTCACCAGGCGGGCTGAGTGTGTGTGTATGTGTGTACACCAGGCTGAGAGAGAGAGAGAGGAGAGAGAGAGAGAGAGAGAACCAGGCCGACCCTTTGTATGCATGTGTACCAAGCTGTCCGTTCTGTACGTGCTGACAAATATTTCAGCAGGGAGACTAGATTGGGTAGTAAAAGCTCACTGGAGCCCATAGCCATAAAGTGATATCCACATTCAACCAGGAAAACAGCAGAAAGACTGCTTTTTGCCTAGTAAGGTAGCCCACACGCTCACTGAGCAAGCTGGAATTTGCTCTGGAGGATTCTGAGGATGGCCACAGCCCTTAATCAAGGCTTTGCCAGAATCCTGCGACAACTTCAGAGAATGAAGGGTATTTTGTAAACACCTCTCTAATTTGTCATTTCTGTCAGGGCACCAAGGGCCCAAACCCACTAATCCCACGGCTGAAGAAAACTGAACAGGTGTCTGTTTACTGTGCACAGGAATACGCCACTGAAAACAGGAATCGAATGACTATACATAAAATGAAAGTGATAGAAACAGGCATCATTTTTTACTCCTCCCATCAAATGCATTTTCGTAAACATCACCATTGATGTGCTCATAACCCCAGACATTAGCCTTGAAATCTGTGGCCTGCTTTCTTTCTGAAATGGAAACGAAACATGTTTAGAGCAGTACATTTTTGCCTCAGTCTCCAACAATTGCTTCTTTCTATTTTACCCATTTTCCTCCCCCCATTCTCTCTTTTTCATATATATTTTAAATTTTTATTAATATAAAGAGAATATATTTCATTTATTTCATAGGTACAATTCTCAAAGAATCATATTTCTCTTCCTCCCCCTCCTTTTCCCTCAGTCACCCCCATTTCTTTGTTTTGTGTTCTTTGAAGTTTTTACAAAAACATAATTTTGATGCACTCTATAATCACAGGCTTTTTGCACCACTAAGTATGATATATACCCATTTACCTCCCCAGTTCTTTAGTTGCAATGGATTAGAGGGTGAGAAAAGTGGTTTTGAAGTTCTCCAAGTCTGGGATCTGAATGTATTGTTTTGTTTTAGCATAAACTGATAAAATGAATACAGTTTTAAAGAGGTGCTAAAGATAGTGTTAACATTAGTTATGCCAGGCCTAGCGCAATGGTTCAATGGCTAAATCCTCACTTTGCAAGTACTGGGACCCCTATGGGTACTGGTTCATGTCCTACCTACTTCACTTTGCATCCAGCTCTCTGCTTGTGGCCTGGGAAAGCAGTGGAGGATGGTCCATTCCTTGGGATCTGTATGCACTTGGGAGACGCAGAAGCAGTTCTTTCAGATCATCTCAGCTCTGACCATTGCAGTCATTTGGGGAGTGAACCACCAGATGGAAGATTTTGTCTCTCCTTTTCTCCAGAATATCTGATCTGCCTTTCCAGTAAAAATAAATAAACCTTCAAAAAAAAAAACAGTTATCCAAATCCTGTTCCTCCTTTTCCTGGATTCCCATCTCTGCTAATGGAACCATTATCTCTATCTATCCAGATGCCCATGTGGTAGATCTGCATCTATCTCATCCTATTTTATCCTTTCGACTCAATTTCTAGCCCTGCTGTCATATTATGTTCTTCCTATGTTATCTCTACAATCTTGATTGTTAATTTTGCATAGCAATGCTACTGTGTGTCATCAAATCCCATTCAAATTTTTGGGTGTTGTTTTCTATGCTCAGAGCTACAGCAGGAAAAGAGGAAATGGTGTTTTTATTTTGCCAATGCCTGTGTTAGTTTCCCGGGCACACCGTGACAATGTGCTGCAGACTGGGTGGCTTAACGAGGCATTTATTTTCTCACATTCCTAGAGGTCACAAAAGCAGACTAGTGGTCAGAATAGTTTTGTTTTTTGTTTTCTGAAGTTCTTCTCCAAGGCCTAGGTAGATAGTCTTTACAAGGTCTTCCACTTGAGTGTGTCTGTGTCTTGCTTCTTCTTAAGTCAGCGATTACACTGCATAATGTCGATCAGCAAGACTTCATTTTAACTCAATTACTCCTTTAAAGACCCTAGGATAGACACATCCACATTCTGACATCCTCGGACTTAAACTTCAACATGTGCTTTTCAGAGGGGGACACAGTGAAGCCCATGATGAAGATTTTGTTTTGTTTTGTCTTCATACATCTCTTAGTGATTTTTTTTTTCAATTTTATTTTTGGAAGGCAAAAATAGATTAGAAAGACAGAGGAAGAGAGTGAGAGATAATAGAAAACAGAGACAGAGAAACGGTTGCACAGAGATCTCCCATCTACTTGTTCACTCCTTGAATACCCATAGCAGCCAGGATTAGACCAAGATGAGATCAAGAGGCAAGAATTCTTCCATCCAGGTCTCCCCAGTTAGTGGAAGGGACCCAGGATGAGCACTAGAAGGAAGCTGGATCAGAAGTGAGACTGGAGCCAGGCCCTTTGATAAAGGATGAAAACATCCCACCCGAGAACTTAACCATTGTAACAAAGTACTATTTTCACAAGTTGCTAAAATAACTTCTGAGGACTATGACAGATACTAGTATCAAACCGATTGAAAAACTAAAACTTAAGAAGTCTGTGCAATACCCCAAATTCTAGCTTGTTAACTAGGAACTGGACATGAAAATTCTCTTTTTTTTCAAACAACGCCATCTGTCTTCCATTGAGGAGAATTTCTTTGGCCATGATTACAGCCACACTCTACCTAATTACCCATATTATGCTCTACTTTATACCTCAAATGTCCCCTAAAGTTTTCCTATTTTCTTATGGATTCTAATTCTTCGGTGCTCTACAGTCTTTTTCAATTAATTTTATGGTTTTTTTTTCTATTTGATGTACATAGACTCTCCCAAACTTCACTTCTAATAAACTCTATATACAGCACAAAGTCAGCCTCACCTTGTCCATTGTTCTGCTTCTTGGTTATATTGTTGGAGCAGCAACTTATCATCCTTGTGTGTCACCTGTTGAAAAATCTTACATACTACATACTTGGGAAAACTAATATAATCCTCCATCAATCCTCCCAGCTCCTTGAGGAGGAAGAGGAAGCATATGACTTGGGAAAAAAGCACAGGCATTTTGACCAACTTATCTAAGACCATGTTCCTTATCCTAGGTGTTAGTTCCTTTGGGGGGAAACATAATGTATTCCAGATACTTTACAATGGACTGGATTTCCGAGTTCCAGTTCCCGATTTATACCTCGAAATGGAGATGGCTGTGATCTGAAGTAAGGGCAGACTGGCTGGCAAAGTTTGGCCAGAACAGCAACTGCAAAAGAGCTATTGAAAAACTCACTTAATAACTTGAGCTACTGTATATAAAATATTATAAATTATGGCCTATTCACCTGAGTCAGACATTATATTGAGCTTCTTACTGTCTGTCGCATCAACCTTCATTATATTCTAACAAAACATTTTTGGTTTTTTGTAGAATTACTATAAACGAATATATTCTATATATAAGGGCCACTGGGTTTTCTTCACCCTTCTCAGAGATTCTTCTAGTCTAGGTCACTGACAGTTTCACCTCCAGTCTATTGTGCAAAATGAAACACAGAGTGAAGAAATCTGTCAGTGCTAAATATCATGTGTAAAACTGCAACACCCTCAAAAGTGCCGACTCCTTTGCTGGCAACACAGCCTTAGATAAATCCACTTGGACAAGTCTCTTGTACCTCGCAACGAGTGTCACATTGAAAGTACTTCGTAAGTATTTATAAAATATCTAAAAATGAATGCACGCTCACTTCAGGCAGGGATAGAAGTAGTAAGATACTGTTCTTAAAAGAAACAGCTCACTGTTCCAGAGGGTATGGATGATTTCTACCTGGAGCAACAGGGACCATCAGGATTTAATTTAATTTTGATTCTTTATCTTGTTCAAAGTTTCACATTTTTTAAATTATAATATGAATAAATAGCAAGCTTCTAGTAAATACAAAAAAAAAATCAGAAACTTACTTCTTAGAGAAAAAAAAAAGTTGATTATGGCTGAACATTGTCCTAGGAAGAGGCAGTCATTCATTAAATCTACTTTTTGTTTAGACAAGAAATACTCTTTCCCAAAGTTAAGAAATAATCACTGATCCTTATACAATTAGTCTTCTTTTAGGAATCTAGGGGAAGTCAAAGAGTCTCAAAAACATTTGTAAAACTTTCTAGTTTATAGCACCTCAAAATGGAAAATACTGTTGCGGAAACAAAATTTACAGTAGGCAGTGTGTCCTTTTGAGACACAATAACCAGTGGGTCACAGCTTGACAATTTAAATGCAACAAGGAAAAGAAATCTGAAATTTTCTGTGTGCACCAAGAAATAAACATCTTAAGATGGCGTAATCACGCAGAGAACAGCTTCAGATTTGCCATGCATTTTTTCTTCTTTGATAAAATTTTCTAACTCATGGGTGACACACAAAGCATTTAAAAGTATATACAACATGCACATTGAGCAAACCACTAACAAACCCAAAAACAAAACAAAATAATATAGACTCACACCCCTTTGTTGATTGAGTATTGCACTTGTTTCAAAAATTCTTCATTCTATTTTCAGGTGTATCGCCTGTCCCTTGATGCCATCAGACATTCTACCCTGCTATGATGAAAGACTTCCTCCCTAACACTCAAAGGACCAGAGATTCAGACTCAGTTCTATATGTTTTAAGAGTTTAGGAAATTTGTTACATTGTTCTTTGTTCCCTGCTAAGATGAGATTATTAAAATAATACCATGGTCCATTTGAATTAGCGGACAACGGACGAATGTTTGAGGGATGGCACTGTCCTAACTGGCAGGACATTCAACATCTGTAGCTTTTAGGCACTAAACACCCACTAAATAATTCCAGTTGTTCAAACAGCCCAAAATGTCCCATAAATATCCATCGTTTGAAAACAGCTGAAATAGATTGTTGCTAAACATGTGGTTCTTGACTGACCCCTGGTAATGTAGATGAACTGAATATGACTGCAAATACATTTGCCAACACAAAGCCAGCAGACATAGGAATATACTTCCAGCTTTAATTCTGTCTTCCAAATTTCATAATAAAAGATACTCTTGGAAGACTTCATTTATATCCAGAATCATTACAAATAAGTTTTGGAATTATAATTTTTAGTTATACAACCTCCAAAGGCAGGAAGTAACAAAGGAAAAAATGTGCTGTTAAATGCCAATCTACCATATCCTCCAGGAAGGGTAGGGACTTCTAGCATAATATGCAGATAACCATGACTCCTGAAGGAAAAAAAAAATGTGTATATAAAAATATATTTTTATATATACATATTTATATATATATAATTTTGTATACATCCTGGTATTATGCACAAATTTGGTACAAATCACAATGGCTCCTAAGAATCATTTTATTATAGAAGAGTTTTGAACTTTGACACAACTGATACTTAGGGTCAGATAATTCTTTGTTTTTTTGAAGCTGATCATTGTATCACATGATGCTTTAGCAATATTATCAACGCTATCAAAAAGTATTATCCCACCCAATGGATGCCTTTAGTCCCTCTCACACATATGCTTTTGCAAACATAGCAAAATGTCTCCTTGAGGACAAAAATCATTCAAAGAATAAAATCCAAAACAAACAAGCCCAAATAAAACATTCTTTTGTTTTAATATGAGCATAAGACTTTTTTTGTGGGACTCTTAATAAACAAAATCAAGCAGGAAATCATAAATGACAATAAATGAAATTATTGTGGGAATACACAAATAAGAGCATCGATGACAGCTTGGGAAATGATCCTGGGGTGGGTGTTGTGAAAGTGCCCAGTTGCGATGCCCAGAACTCATGTCTTAATGCCTGGTTTGACTCCTGGCTACTCCATGACTCCGATTTATTTTCTTACCATTGTGCCTGGGAGGCAGTAATAATGGCTCAAGTATTGGGTTGCTGCCCAGATAGAATTCTAGTTTCTAGCTTTGGCTTGACCCAACCCTGTTTGTTGCTCATATTTACATAGTAAAACATCAAAGAAAAGGTCTGTGTGGGGGGGGGGGTGGTGTTGACAGAAAGAGAGAGACTCTGCCTTTCAAACACAGTAATTTTAAATATTGTCTTTATCATTAAATACTGCCTTTATATTTAGACACCACCTTTCAAATAGAATACATTTTAAAAATGTTTCTAGAAGGGTAACTTGATATTACAACTGAAGAATCAAAGGATGGAATTTAGGATCAAAGTGGTGCATGCTGGTTGATTTTATGTGCTGACTTGAGTGGGCCATACAGTGCCCAGATATTTAGCCCACTGTATTTAGGGTGTGTCCATGAGGATATTTCTTAGTGAGATCTATTAGAATGATCAATGCAGATTTCCCTCCATTATGTGGATGGACTCATTCAATTAAAGACCTGAATAAAAGATAAAAGAGTATGAGGGAATTCCTTCTGCCAAACTGCTGAGCTGGGATACCTTTAGGCTTGAGTTGAACATTGGTTTTCCTGAGATATTGATCTTGATCCTGCCAGCTTTTGAGCTAGAACGTATGGTAGCAGTTCTCCTGGTTCTCTGAGCCTTAATCTCAAACTGCCCCCTGGTTCTCTTGAATTTACAGGTCTCCAATTACAGTTTCTTGACATTTCTAAGTCTCCAAAATTGTGCGGATCAATTTGTTAAACTAAACATCATCCTATATATACACTATGATACCTGTTTGTCTGGGTAATCCCAATATCTCTTGTTTTAAGTGTTAATTCTATTGTGCAAACTGAACTTAAATCTCTCGGCTTTTCAGCTTCCTCACCTACAAAAGCATCTACGTTTTAAAATTACTGCTTGATCCGAACAACTGTAAACTAGTCAGTACTCTTCATGTACAAGTTGCAATAGTTATATATGTTTTGAAAGCAGTTTCCTCTTCCTACTCCAGCCACCCTGAATCACCGGCAAATGCTATCTATGGCCGTAACTGTCCTTCTGCCTTAAGGAACAGATCCAGTGTCATCTTCCACTTGGTCAAGGTTCTTCCTTCTGATCGATTTGAAAATGACATGCACATTATTTCCACTTGGCTTGAGTATTAAGGATAAATTTAGAAGAGCTCTAAACACTGAAACTTAAGAAAGTTTTTATTTAGGCGGGGGGAAAGGGATAGGGGATGAATTGAAGACATTAAAGAAAACAATGATTGGAGATCAAAAAAGTTCTTTCTGTGCCAAACTATAAGCACTGAGATTGTTTCTGCCAATGGAAGCCATCCAAGATTTTGAGAAACAACTCCCAGTGAAAAGCCACAAAATCAAATTGACAATTTCTCCCTTTAGTTTTTTAAAAAGATACCAATAAACTGAAAGATATGAGTTCTTCCTTTAATGCAATTCTCATCTTCTAGCAGGAACCATTCTTTTCACAGATCAATGCTTACTGCTAAAAAGAGAAAGCTTAATGGATGTACATTGTGGGAAAGGGGGAGGCCCCTCCGAACATACTTTAAAAGGAAATTAAAATTCAGTAAACTCGCCTTCCTCTCTGGTTCTGTTTGCATTTCCATTCTCTGATGCTGCTAATTCCAAAAGCAGATTTTCAGTCCACTCCTCATTCTGTTCATTTTTGCAACATGGATAAGTCTTTCTGACACAAAAGACTTTATGTTGTGGGAAAAGAGGTTCTGGGCCCTGGATTTAAAGCCAATTTGGAGCCCTTCTGTGCCAAATCCATCCACTTCTGCAAATACGTAGTTATAAAGTAGTGAAGGTATTATCAAATCTCAGTATAATCCACAGCTGTTCAAATGCATCCAGAGAGGCAAAGGCTTTTCTCTGCTCGGCTTGGAATGAGGACACAAACATTGTCCTGAGACAATAAAAAAGGTTCTTCTTATTCTCTTCTTATTAAAACAAACAAGCCAATTTTTTTTTAAAAAAATCTTCTATGAAGTTGTTTCAAAGAAGTTACTGGAAAATAGCATTAAATGATGATTATTTTGGTATCAAAGCATTTGAAAATCAAATTGCTTTTCCATCATATGTATTTTCCATTAGCTTTTTCAAAACCCATCATATCTCAAAAAGGGATAGCCCCCAGAGTATATTGATCAAGAACTATGCATAGAATTATATTAACTGCTAGAATCAGTTTTCATCAATGTAAAATCACAAAAACACACAGACTGTCTAGAACAGCTTTCTCCATCTTATGCTCTACATAGTTCTGCTTAATAAATATTCAAAGAAAATAATAAATGTGGGTGTCAATTATCTCTGAAAAAGTCTCATTAAAAAGATCTGAGAAGTCCTGTAGTAAAGGCATGTACTTCTATTTCCCAGTGTTTCCTAATCTTTTTGCATACAGAACCCATTTTTCATAGAACATTTCCTAACAGATGTCAGAATTCTTTGCACAGCACAGTTTGGAAAATGCTGGTTTGGAATCTTGACTCTATATCACTCATCTCACCCTGGCACATTGCATGCCCCCACATACACACACTCACACCCAGTACCATAATTGTTCCTGTCAAAGGCTTTTGTCTGTTATAACTCTCTTAAACTTATTTCCTTTTAACATCTAAATGCATTAACCCTATGCGTACACTCTCTAAATATTGCTCTCTGCTAAGATAAAAATTTGCAGATAAAATGGAGGGCTTTGGGAAAAAAAAGCCCAGATTTAAATCACAGCTTTGTAATTTCAAAGTAACAATCACCTGGGGCAAGCCACTTGTCCCATGCTAACTTTTCCTTATCTGTTCTATAAATTAAGTGTGATGATGCTGCATATTTTATTAAGTTATTGGGAATTTAATGAGATAATGCTTATAGAAACGAATCTGATACATAGAAAGTGTTCTGAAACTCCTAAGATATGAAAAAATATGTAAAAATTAAACAAATGATTCCATGCGAGGCATTTCTCTTTGTGCTTTATATGTATAGCTGTCACAATCCTTTGAGGAGAGATTTTGTGAGTCTTGATAACAACACTGCCCAAATACTATAGCCTCTTGGCCTCCAAGCTTCTGCTCTCTATCTATCCTTCTCCCTTCTTTACACCAGTCTTACTAGACCTGCTTCAGTTCTTTAAATTTGTATCCTCTGTCTTTCACTAGTGCTTTTTTTTTCACACAAGTTTCACTTAGAAATAACCAGGTTTCAGCTTAGATGATCTTTCTTCCTGGAAGCTTCCCATGATTTTCCTTCCCCATCATACTAATTTAGTTACTTCAAGTTCTTTCTCTACAGTAACATTTATCACACTTTGTTGTAACGTTATTTGTGGTCTCAGTCTTTCTTTTTTCAAAAGATTTATTTATTTTTATTGGAAAGGCAGATTTACAGAGAGGTGGAGAAAGATCTTCCATCTGCTAGTCCACGCCTCAAAAAAGGTAATGGCAACTGGAGTTGAGCATATCTGCAGCAAGGAGCCAGAAGCTTCCTCTGGCATTCCCAGGCAGGTACAGGGGACCACTGTTTCGGCCATTCTCCACTGTTTTCCCAGGCCATACATACAGAGCTCAATCAAAAGTGGAGCAGCCAGGGCAACAGCTGGTGCCCATTTGGAATAGTGGCACTTGGAGTCAGAGGATTAATCAATGGAGCCATTGCACTATCTTCATGTTTTCAACCTTACTTCATGGACTCAATGTGGTTTTCATTCCCTAGTTGTTATGGACTTCCTCACCTAATCCTCCAATCCCATCTTCTACTCTGCACATACTACATAAGGAATTTTACCCCACATAAGGCTTGTATGATCCTGGAAGCTGAAAAAGATTCTATAATGTTTGAGAGAAAAATCTTCCTTGAGACAGGACTAAAAGAGCTCAGCATCAGATTATATTCATTTAAAAAAAACACAGAAGCCTGAATTTTATTCATTACAAAGCTAATCCTTCCCTAAAGGTAATAGAATTCCTTATTTTCAGGATACAGTGTAAAGGAGTAAATTAACTTGGCCATAGTCACACAACCAATAAATGGCAGAGTTGGGATGTAAATTTGAGATTTTGTAAGTTTTAAGTAACTTCCCTTCACTTTTCACCACACCGTACTACCTACTTCAGATATCATGCCAATGAAACTAAGATACCTAGAAAAAAAGTTTTGAAGAAGCATCTCAAGACATATGGATGCATCCATGCCAGCGGATCAGTGCCAAGCACCATTTACTCACAAGAGAGCCTAGTACTGTATGGAAGCAGTGGATTCCAACAAGGTGAAGCCTTATCAGGCAATAGGGTTCTTTGTCCAACACTTGGGATGGGCGGGGAAAACCTGGACTTTGAGTCAACAATTCTTGAGTTTAATGATTACTCTCCAGTTTTAAGTGGCTCTATCACTTATCCCCTTCTTGAATGTTTACATTTTAACATCTATAAAGCAGCAATATTTTTTTAAACTCTCTTCAAGGGCAGTGTAAGGGTGCAGGAACTTAATTTATAAAACTCTTCCACACCTACCCTGGTACCCTTTAGATGCTACCTGCGTCCCCTTCTCTTTGACCTGCGATTTCTGTTAAGAGAACAATTCCTGGTTGAGCAACAGTACATTCCCCTATGGATACTCTCTGTTAGCTGGTATGACCACAGGGACTAGTTCTGGGTGTTGATCTCTTGGCCCTGGGGGGAGGTGGATTGGGTTGGGAAAAGAAGACAGCGAATTGCTTTTTCAATTTTGGTTTACACCCATGGATCTGATAACATAGAGTTCTGTACAAAGAAAACACTTTGGAATCCCATGAGCTGTCATATAGCATAAAGGGAGGCCACACTATCTGAAGAGGCCTCAACACTGTGAAGCTCAACTGCTGTTACAATTTCCCAAAATAACCCAGTGGTATGTGGCCCCATGACAATGACAAAAAGTAAGGTGACCTTAGTTCTCACATGAAGGAAAAATTTCCATGTGGACAAGACAATGAGCAAAACAAAATTCCTTAAATAGTCAGAAACCTCCTGCCACAGCAGCCAAGAGGGGCATTCCATGGGAGGCTCAGTCCAAAAAATGGTAACAGTGGAACCTTTTAAGCGCACATTTTTTGGGGAAAAGCAAGAACAGTAGCTAATAATCAATCAGAATTTGGGGCCAAAACTCATCAAAGGCCAAAACTGTAATCCTGTCTGGTTTGCTCAAAACAAAAAGCCACCACACGGTGTGACTGGTAACTTGTTTTCATTCTCATGGTAAGCTCAAATCAGGGGAAGAATCACTGCCTCCTTGATAATCCCAACATAGAACTACAAACTCAGGAGTGGGATTGCTAGGCTGTCTTTCTAAAGGCAGTTTCTAGGCAGAAACAAGCATCTTTTACACATATAAAGAAGTTCCCCCTTCTCTCATTCCAATAGGGACCTGACCCTAAGTACCAACTAGCCCATCTAACAGTCACAGTTACAGCATTCATCCACTTCTGGCCCCTAACTTTCCAAGGGCAGCTGAAAATTCAGTTTCCTGGTACTGCTCAAATGGAAAGGACATAGAGATTAGGTATACAAGTATAAAATGTGAGGCTTCGTAGAGACCCCCCAAAAAGGAACAATTGGAACACTCTCTTCTCTCTGCTATAAAAATACCACCACAGTTACCCTGAGCAACCTAATAAAGCCTCTATAAAAATAAAACAAAATAAACAAAAAACCCACCTGGCTCTGTATCTATACTGCCTTTGACTTTATCAGTAATTCAAGGCTCAGTCAACAATGAGAAGGAAAGTAAAACAAAGTTTTGCCTAAATTGTGGGTAAACCTAGATCCCCACGAAAGTGAAGTTGAGATTTTCTGCACTCGTAAATAAAAACAGTATTAAAATGTGAGAGACAATCAATTGTGTCATTAAGACAGCTCACAAAAGGGGGAAGTGAAGAAATAAAAACACAGGAAATAATTGACAAGAGCGTAAAGATAGGCCTAACAAAGACCATGTTGTCTCAGTCCTTCAGGAAAATATTCTGTCCATATATACCTCATTTTTTAGAAAGTTATAGACATCTAATTCCAGCCACTGACTCACATTCTTTTTTCATTTATTAAAAATGTGTGCATGTCCATTCATTTTAGACCCTGTGCTAGAGCTATGAAGGGAAAGAGTACGAACAAAAATAGACACAGACATTCTCTCAGAAGGTTCAAAATTTAATCAGGAAGACAGCCATTAATCAAATAATCATTTCCATTAATATTTGATTACAACTAATACATAAGTGATCTAAATGAAGAGAACTTGGCAAAATGATGGGAAATTGACCTACAATGGGCAGGGGTGCCATTGAAAGCTTAAGGAAGTAACTCATGAGTTGATCTCAGAAGGACAAGTAATGAAAAAAAAAAAATATGTCAAAGAAGAATATATGAAGAGATAAGAGAATCCCAAAAGGTTAGATACCACATGTTTGCTTTAATCTAACCTGTATAATTTTTCTTTTTTTTCTTTTTGTTTGTTTGTCTGTTTTTGAACCTGTCATTGATACTGTCTCAACCCATGTGTTTTGAAAAATTGAACTTGCATTATTTCTAACATATTATCTACTCAATACTATGTCAATTAATTCCATGACACTATATATTGTTGCTGATGTTTTGTTGGGGCTTTTAACTGTCCGGGATTTTACTCTGTTAGCTCTGTTAACTCATTTTCTTGAGACACAGTGAACCAACTTACTGGTTCACTAAGCAAATCCTCACAGTGGAATTATGTTTGAAACCAGGAATGAAGACTCAGTTCAAGTCTCCTGAATGGGTGCCAGAGACCCAACTACTTGAACCATCGCCACTGCTACTCATTTGCTAGATTCAGGAGCAAGAGACAGAAACCACACCCAGACACTGCTGTGGAATGTGGGTATCTTTGCTATAGTTTGGAAAGTTAATCCAGTGCACAGGAATAGAACTAATGATGGGGCAAATGTATAGATGGCAAGCACCACAGTGGATGGTACAGTGAGCATTCCAGGTGTCCTCTTTAAGATGGAGATGCATTCCTCCAACTACAGCATTGACTATAGAACTGCCTATAGTACTCTGCTGACTGTTTGGGGGTCCATGTCTTTCAGAAGACTTTAGCTAAACAAAGCTGTCACAGGACTGTCATTGTAACCTTTGCTTCTCAAAGACATCTGATCAATTCTGCTGTCGAGGATTTCATCCATGCTGGCTCAATAGTACTGAGTGCCAGAGCTCCTCACTGGATCAACAGACAACCTGTTGCAAGTGCAGACACTTTCCCATTTCCATTTGCCCAATCCTGCTAGTTTCACGACTCACAGACTGTGATGCCAAGAATACCAACAATAATTCTCCTGCAAGGAAGGTCTCCAACTCAACTGTTCACCTCCCAGAGGAGTCCAACCCACTTAGAAGCAGGACAATTAGAAAACTAGAGATGCCAAGTATTGAAAAATGGTAATTTCAACTGTGGTGGCAATAGATAGCTGAAAGAAAAATGCACTGATTAATGTTTTCAAGGCCTAAGAGCCTCTGAGTCGTCATATAAGAACACACCATTTAGAGTCAAGGTAGGAAGACCTAGTTTTTTAGACCTTAGATGCTTCTGACTTCCAGATGTGTGAATACAAGACAGGGCTCATCATTTCTTAGCACACTGGCCCCAGTACTACTTCAAACTTTATCCCCATTCTAATAAACACTAATGCTCCTGCTTCAGTCAGCATCTGTTACAGCATGAAATGTGCAGGGATCTGCTTGTCCCCAGAGCTCACACTCTTAAGCCTGGAGCAGCTGTTTCAGCTCTGGCTCTCCTGCTTGATTCTTTGTAGCCATGTCACTAAATTTCGAACAATCAGTTCACTTTATATCCTGCTTCCCCGCCCACCCCGCCCCCCAGCCCCACTCTCTCTTTAAAAGTTGTTGCCACCCAGTTTATTGGCTGCCAAACACAAGGCTTTAAAAAGGTGAGAGATGAGGTGATGTCATGGATCTAAGGTAAAAAACCCTTTTTTTCCTCTAGAGTGGCTTAACTAATAAAATTAATTTGCCTGTTTAAATTTTAAAATAAAGGCAAGATGGTTCAATTAGAGAGGGGGGGTGGAGAAAGAGAGAGAAAGCTTAGCAGAAAATATAGGAGTTATTTGAAAGCTGATTTGCCTGATGGAAAATCAGAATGTAGATTATCCTGAAGCCACAATGAAGAGGCATGTCTTTCCCCTTTCCTCTGTTCCTTGCAGAGACGGCTGCCATGAAGTAGCTCTTTCCTGGGGAGAGAGGGGAGGGTGGAGAAGGAGCTGGTGGGAAATTAGACTTTATACATTTGGCCCACTCGGGTCATTAGGAGAAGTAATCAATTCAGAACCATCCTCAAAGGGCATCACATGAGCCTGGCAATGCTACCCCCTCAAAATCCTCCCTCTCCATAGCAAACACTCAGCTCTCTTTGCCAACTGCGGTAACCATAGAACAGATGAACTTTGCAAAGCCTCATGAATTTCTGGCAGCTCCTGTGCAGTGCCCCCATCTCTGCTCTCTCTCCCCAACTGGCTACAGATGGATCAGCATTTCCTCCACAGCCAGGATAGCAGAGTTAAGTCCCAATGGAGTAGTTTCATTATCCCACCCTCTTCTTCAACCTTCCAGCTTCCCAAGACCTACTGTTCAAAAGGATGGCTACACTGGAGGATGACACTGACATTCAATTTGTATTCAAAGGCAGAGAAATTTGAAAAAAGATCCAGGATTTGTAAGGACTTTCCAAAGGATCTATTCACCTCTGATAGTCCATGTTGTACTAGGAAATAATTAATCCTGATAACATTATTAACAGATTCTGCTTACAGAGTACTCATATCCATGATCACATTTGATGAATACATTATCTCATTTTATATATTAGAAAACTGATCCTCATGAGAGAAAGTGAAGCAGAGAAAAACATTTCCTTGATTCCAACTTATACAGCAGAAACAATGGAAAAGTTTAATCTTTGGCATAATTGAATCTTCACAGCAACCCTGAGGAGTAAGGAATTACATCCTTTCTATAGATGAAGAAAGGGAGACTGCATTAATTTGATGACCTTAAATCAAACACTGACTTTATACTTAGGCAAAGTTTTCTTTAACTCTTCCCTATACTGGCTGAAAGTTCCCTGGCAGATGGATGGGTATCATCTATTGGTCATTCGCTCCTCAGCTGCTCAGCCAACTCTTTCCAGTTAGCATCTTTTTCTGTGCATCTATTTAAAAAACAAAAAATACCTTTAACACAAGTGATTCACATTGCACTTCTCATCTTCATTCAGCATCAAATCAGGGAACAGACCCAATGTTGTCATCACCATCATTGCCATCTCCATTACCCTAGCATTATCACCATCATCATTATCTTCATCAAATCTGTTCTGTGGAGCTCCCACAAGCACTTCTCATCCTTAGTATGCATTTTTTAGAGCACAAAGCAGACATGGTCCTTGCTTTTGAGTTTCATTTTGGGGTAATGTTCAGTGAGAATTTAGTCTCTAGAGCTGGTTGAAATTAATGAATAATTAGGATAAGTGACTTAGGGAAATTCAGTGGTTGAACCAAAGTAATAGGAATATGTTTACAACTCTCATAAATAGCATAAAATGAATATGCTGCTCAAAAAAAAGGAATTAATTAGCACTTAACCACCATGCATTTTCTGTCCATTAACTAAACATCTCTCCAAATGGCTTCTGGAATGGACTATTTATTCCCAATCTTTGGTTTCCATTAGTAATGGTGGAAGTGAAAGGAGAAAAAAATGCTTGATGCGTCAGAAAAAGAATCACTTGGTCAAGTTCTAGAAGAGCTCTATAAGAATGTGTCCAATGCATAATTGGATACAACCCTTTCTTCATGGCTTCCTTCCACCAATGCTCACTTACAGAACAGGATCATATACAGGCAATAACTGCAACCACTGGCATTCCAAAGACCAGTCACATTGCCAAGATTAGAAACTTTCTTCTGCACCAAACACATGAAATAAACATATGCAGAATTACCAGTTACTGATTACACTTATCTCTTCTAATTGTTCTGATAAAAAGAACTTTTATGAACATTGTTTGTTATCATATATTCCAATTTGTATTTGTTTCTAGCCAAAATAAAAGGCATTTTGAAATATGTCATAAAAACAGTTTTTCATAGTGAGGGCATCTCCATTTTCAATTTTTTTCCTCTCATTAGCATTCTGAAATTGTGTTTTGTATTTCTTCTATCTTCTGAAATCCCCAAAGCATTTTTTCCTTCTTTTCAAATGCTAGGATCGCTGGCTTTTGTTTTCTCCCCACTCACTATCAGCTGGAAGACAGTAGCAGTACACAGCAACATCATCGCAACATGACCATACTGAGCATTTAATGGAGGCTCTAGTTTTTTTTAATACACTCAAATATTGCTTGTTCTCTGGGAATTTAAAGAGTTTTTTGGTGTATGTTTGGGTTTGGGGTTGTTTGTTCGTCTATGGTTCTGTTCTTCCCAGAGTCAAAGAGATGGCTTCTTTGAGTGTACTTACCTTTCCATCAGATGTGCTCAAGGTTCTACTTCCTCCGTTTGAAACCAAAGGGAAGCACAGACAACTCTACAACCCAGTCTTTCAGGCTGTAAGAAAGTAAGTGATAATCCTGTGTGCTGAGTTAATGGAGCCCATGTCTCAGTAATGACTTCCATGCAACGTGTGGCCCAAATAGAAAACAGGACCTTCCAGTAGGCTGTGGTTTGTTGGGGAGCAGTGAGGTCTGGGAAGCAGAGCAGGGAAACTGATTAGCACCATTTTCATTAACTTACAGAAAACCATTAATGTTCAATTTATGGACAAAAAGCTCCCTCTGGCTAAATTAACTTATTTCCCAGGTTAGGTTTTCGACATGTGCAGGTGTATCTGGGAGTCTTTCTCCTTTCTGCTGCACTGTTAGTACGTGCATGTGTCTGGGACTCATTAGAAAACTGGAAATAGAATGCAGCTGGAGATCATGAGCAAAAAGGCAGATCCTATTGATAGAAATATTAGACTTACAGCCCATTGGGAGCTAGATGGTACAATGGTAAATTCATAGAATTATTTGGTCTTTGACCCTACTGACAACCCTCTCAGACTTACAGTTCTCTTTTCTTTAGGCTTTTGTCATAGCATTGCCTCTTGCTAGTGTCTGTCATGCTTCCCTCAAATCATAGACTTCAGCCTGCCTAAAGAATATAAAGTTTCTATAGCACACTTGTCTAATTATCAAATTTCATTGAGTGAGATTGTTCATTGTTCTTGCTTCCTAAACGCCATCTTCATTGCCCTCTTAGTTCTTCCTCCGCACTCCAGACTTATCACAGGAAATCCCAAATCCATCCCTTCCCTGTGCTCCTCTGTCAGCTGACCCAAACAATGCATGCTCAGTTAACAGACGGAATCTGAGATCTGTCTCCTCCACCTCCTGCACCTTGCCTGCCCATCTGTTTGTCAAGATAAACTGGCCTTCAACTGTGACTGATGTTTTTTTTTAAAGTATTTGTACTATCTCAGAAACTCCTGAGCTTGGCAACTCCTTACTATTATCCTCATTTTAAAGAAAGGAGCGTTGAGATGTTTAGAGGTCAAGCAACTTGCTCAAGGCCGCACTACTCATGAACAGCAGAACCAAAATTCATGGTGTGTCATATCAGTTTCCCTGTTTTCTTTTTTAAGATTTATTATTATTGTTGTTGCTGTTGCTGTTGTTGTTGTTGTATTGGAAAGGAAGATTTACAGGAGAGACAGAGAGAAAGTTATTCCATCCACTGGTTCACTCCCAAATTGCTTCAATGGCCAGAGCTGATCTGATCTGAAGCCTGGATCCTGAAGTTTCTTTTAAGTCTTCCATGTGGGTTCAGGGTCCCAAGGAATTAAGCCATCTTCTACTGACTTCCCAAGATTAGCAGAAAGCTGAAAGGGAAGTGGAGCTGCCAGGACATAAATCGGTGTCCATATGGGATGTCAGTGCTTGCAAGGTGACAATAAGCTAGTTGAGCTGTTGTGTCAGGCCATTTCCCTGTTTTTGACTCCTATACTCTGCTGCCTCTACTTTCTCAGTAACTTGTCTCCATTCCAGACATTATCACTCAATGAACAGCCAACTCATTTTCTTCTACCTTCACAGCAAATTTTTCTTTCTAAATCACAGGTCCCTTTTCTAATCTTATCTCGTCTAAGTTTTCCAATAGCAACTAACCAAACTCGCACTTCTCTAGAGGCTGCAAAGCCCAGGAATCAATTTGGACTCTTTCTCCAGCCCCAGTCTCTAAGAGTGCCATCCTTTCCTTCATACACGCTTTCTTGGTGACCCCTTACTTCTTATCTTTTTGGATTTAACAATACTTACTCGAACATTCTTGCACTGAACATCAAAAATATTTTTATCATGACTATCATGTGTTAGTTCTCACTCATGAGCACGGATAACTTACAGTATTTATCTCCCAATGAGAAAATATGGACTGTAAAAAACTAAAATTTGTCTGAGGCTTATATGGAATGAATGGTGTGTCAGCTGCTTGAAATGCTCACATCGTATTTGGAAGGACAAGTTCAAGTCCCTGTTGCTTCGTTTCCACTTTGTATCTTGAAAATGTACCTGGAAATACAGTGGAAAATGGCACCTGCCATCCACATGGAAGATTTGGATGCAATTCTGGGCCCTCGACTTTGACTTAGCCCAGCCACAGCCTTTGAGGCCATTTGGGGAATTAACCAGAAGAGAGAAGATATCTCACTTCTTGTCAGTCTCTTTATCTTCCCCTCTCTGACTTTTGTGCCTTCTTTGTCACTGTATCTTTCAAATAAATGCTTTTTTTTTAACTACTCACTGGAATGCAGAAGAAGAGGTTTAAAGGAAGATATCTTATTCTGCTTCGGTTGCAATAACCAAACACCAGAGGTTGGATGGCTTGTGATCAATAAACATTTATTTCTCATGGTTCTAGAGGCTGAGAGGTTCAAGCTCAATGCACACTTTGTTCCTGGCAAAATATGTTCTCTGACTTATGCTGCCTAAAAAATCACATGGCAGAAGGGGCAAGAGCAGTCTCCTTTGTAAGGATCCCAGTCTCATTTATGTGAACCCTAGCTTCATGATCTAGTTGTTTCCCAAAGGTCCCACCTCCCCATACCATCACCTTGATGGTTAAGACGCCAACACATGAGTTTTGAAAGAACACACTCAGACTAAAGTAGAAGGGAATGAATGAAGTTTCACAGATTATGCTATGCAGGTTATTTTTGTATGGTGTGTGTGTGTGTTATCCTCTATATCTGCAGAGTAGCCCGTGGAGTTCAATGATACAACCCATTTAACAGATGATAAAACTGAAACTCAAGGATATTAAAAATATAAGCCCTGAATGTACCATAGATATTAATGATACATGGGAATTCAAATGGAAAAATTTCTTCAAATGCTCTTCCTATATTTTGGCAGACTGAGGCTGATGGATCAAGTCCAGCCAGCTACACAGTTTTATAAATAAAAATTAATGAAGACATGTCTTAGCCCATTGGCTGTCCTAATTCTCTTTGTTGATTTTTGCGCCACAAGAGCAGAGTTGGATAGAGAGACTTCATAGCCTAAAAATAAAATTTTTTCTGTTGATCCTTTTGTAGGGCAAATTTTGCCAAATTCTGCTTAAAATATACAGGGGCCAGCATTGTGGTACATGAAGTCACTGTGTTTTCCATATCAGAGTTTGCGTTCCAGCGACCCTATTTCCCATCCAGTTCCCAGCTCATACAGCTGAGAAGGCGGTAGGTGGGGGTCCAGATGCTTGGGCCCCTACCACTCACGTAAGACTCAATGGAGTTGTAGGTTCATGGACTCCTCGTAATCCAAACCTGACTGTTAGAGGCATTCAGAAAATGACCACAGTAAGGAAAGATCTCTCTCTGTCTCCATCTTTGCCGGTGTGTGTGTGTCTTAGACAATGATTCATAAATCTTATTTTTACAAAGATCCTTTTTTTAATTTCAAAGAGTTACTAAGAGACAGAGAGAGAAAGAAGGAGAGAGAGAAAGAGAAAGCTCTTCTATCTGTTGGTTCATTCCCCAAATGACCATACTAACCAGTTCTGAATCTGTCCAAAGCCATGAGCCAGAAGCTTTTTCCAGGTCTCCCATGTGGGTGCAAAGATCTAAATAAGCAGGGCTAGATCAGAAGTGGAAAAGATGGGACTTGAACCTGTACTCATACGTAATGACAGAACTGCACCAGCGCTAGTTAATCTTATTTAAAAAAAGTAAATATCCAGGGGTACTTCAAAAAGCTTACGTAAATGGAATGAAAAGGTAAGTTGGTACAAATAAAGTGTGAAATCTGTATATGCAAAGGGACTCAGAAAAATCTGTGAGGCAGGAATTTGGTGTAGTAGACCTTTGCTTAAGAGACTTGCATCCAGTCCCAGAGTGCCTGAGTAAGAGTCCCAGCTCTGCTGTCCAGTGCAGCTTACTGAAAATGTACACATGGAGGGCAGCAAGTGATGGCCATGATGCTGGTGTCCTTGCCACCCAGGTGGCAGACTCAAATTGTGATCCTGCCTCGTGTGGCATTTAGGGAACATGTCTCTTCTCTGTTTCTCTCTCTGCTCCACCATTTTAGAGTAAATAAATGCTTTTTAAAAAGAAATGCTTGTGAAAAATAAGTATTATGAAAAACTACTCAAGAATCTCAGAGTATTTCTACCAATTATAAATTTATCTCTCAGTCTCATTTCCTACCAACTTTTTGAAATTCCTTGTGTATGATTTGAAGTACCAAGTAAAACCATGACTTTACAGTTTTTTACACTAATGCCTGAAATTTCCCATCCACTCCTCCGAGATCCTGATCCTCTTGGTCTTTCAAATTCAAGCTATTGAAGCAGGACCGTACACCAGCATGATAATTTATGTGTATATTAACATAGCAACAAGGCATGGGTGAGAAAAGATTCAGAATTTTGAGAGGCTAATTTCAATAAACATATATGAACATGTAGCTGTGAGACATTTCTAAATTTTAAAAATTGTATTTTATCTAAATAGATTTATTTACTTTTCAAATATTTTATTATTATTATTATTATTTTTGGATATAGTTCCAGAGGCCCCGCCCTTACCTGTTTCCCAAACCACCCTCCCTCCTCACTGAGTTCCTTCATATAATTACAATAGTATAATTCCTCAAGAACAGTTCTAAGTCCATCATTGTGGCCATGGAAAAGAGCAGAGAGTCCACCATCTCATTGTCCAGACACATCCAACAGTTTCACTGGGAGTCTGTCTTCAACCCAGAAGTAGAGATGCACATTGCACCATATGCTAACATCTGGGCATGACAGTCTCTATTATACACTTTCTATACATGTCCATTATTTACTTATTTAAAGATCTTACTTCTTTCCTCAAATATAAATATTTTTAAAGCACTTTCTTTTTTCTGTCTCCCTATCCCTCTAAGAAACACATCTGAGAGATCATTTTTAACAAGATGAAGTCAATTTTTACTGGTGCTCTGCAAAAATGATAGTGGTGTCACACCAGGTACTCTGAAAGTCTGGTATATTATAGAGGGATGCTGTTCAAGCTGCAGCCTCATGCTGTGGTGCTTCTTAATCGGCTACCCTGGGGCTCTGAATGACAACTCAGAAAGCTAAAGCTAGGGGAAAAAACAGCCCAGAAACACACTCATTCATTTAACCAACATATAATAAAGCTGTACTTGTGTCTGAGACACTCTATTAACTACTAGGGGTAACACAATCCTTAAACCTTGATAACTGCCCTCATGCAACATATATAATCTAGAGAAGAAAGAAACAAACAAGGAAACAGATAATTGAAACTCAACACGCTTGGTGTCATGACAAGTTTGCGTATTTACAGTGCTAAGGCAGAAGTGGAAGGACCTCAGAAACAAGGAATGCTGGGATAGGAAACATCATCTCTTAGGAAATGCACGACCTTTAAACTGAGACAAGAAATCAGTACCAGTTAACTATGTTAATATTTTCTTTACATTTTCCCCTGGTTCTGTTTATTGGCTGAGTAACAAACTACCACCAACTTTGGTGACTTGAGCAATAGGAATTATTTGTTTTGATTACAAATGTATATCCCGAACAGATTTGGATGGTAAGAGCTGGTTTCTGCTCCATGTACAGTGTGCTATACATTGAGTTGGCTGCACCATGGGTTAAAGGATCACCCTCCACTCACACTTGACAGGATGATGCAAATGGTTAGCTAAGAGCTTAACTAGGTGAGGCCAAGGGACTTACTGCCTCCTCATTTGCATCTCTCCATCTACCCCAATATTTAGGTTCTAAGGATAAGTTCCAAAAGAGCCAGGTGACTCTTTCCTTGACATTGTTGTCTAGGATATTTTATAGTATGTTCTACGATAACCGCACAATTCACATGGCCTCACTTTCGCCCTATCTTGCTGGAGTAGTCATTCATGCCTACCCAAGCACACGTGATCAGGCTCTGGCTGTTGACAGGAACATTATTATGATCTGGAAAGAAAACATTAAGTCACAGTTTTTGTTGCAGTCCTTTTGCAAAACTTTTGCTCTCATCTCACTTGATACCTGCTACCCATACTTCACCCTGTTCTTGGTTGGGAAGCTAAATAACTACATGGAATAAGTCCAATAGGCTTTGTTATCTCTGATTTCCTGTTGACGTTGATTAAAGTGAGCATGAGAAAGAACATAAAAGGAAAGAAAGAATTCAGGTTACTTATTCTGTCAGCCTTTTATAAACAGGCTTACCCTGGGTGGCTACATCTCTCAGCCAGATGCCCTTATCTATCCAGCTTTATCTCTCTGTGTTCTGACACACACTCCTTCCTCTTGATCATCAGATTTATCAGAAGTAAATGTCCCCTCTGTTACTTGTGCCAACATACTGTGTTAACTCCTGTGGTTTATTTTATTCTACTCTATCCCTTGATGTTTCTTACACTCATAACCATAAAAATAATCCATCTATTTAACTATTCTCTAATTAACCAATTTGCATACACATACTTCTTTTCCTGGTTTTGACTAATACACAAGATAAAGAGCCATCAGGTCAAAATGATGTGTTAAGTTTATGCTTTGACACATATCTTCGGTTCTAAACATTGTTAGTGAAGTCAACCATTCTAAAAAAAGGGAAGATTTTGCTTTTGTGAAACAAAATAGAAAGAAAAATGCAAACTGGAGAGCAAGAATTTCTAAACTTGAAATGCAGAATAAGTAATAGTGAGTTGCACTCAGAAAATATCCAAATCAGGGTGAGAGTCTGGGCCAGTCTTGAAGAAACTGGAGGGCATGTGTGTTAGCCTAATGGCTAAAGTCCCTGCCTTGCATGCCTCAAGATCCCAAATGGCAGCAGTTCATGTCTAGGCTGTTCCATTCCCCTTTCAGTTCCTTGCTTGTGGCCTGGGAAAGCAGCCAAGAACAACCCAAAGCCTTGGGACTCTGCACCCACGTGAGAGACCTGGAGGAAGTTCCTGGCTCCAGGCTGCAGGTCAGCTCAGCTCCAACTGTTGCAGCCACTTGGGTAGGGAACCAGCAGATGGAAGATCTTTCTCTCTTTTTCTCCTTCTCTCTCTAAATCTGACTTTCCAATAAAAAATGAATTTAAAAATCTTTTTTTCTAAATGGGACATAGAACTCACTGATTCATAATAAAGGTATTCCAAAGTTAATTTATCTTAACCTTGTGCTGCGGATTATTGAAAACTAGCTTCAAAAAGACTGAAGGATGCACACATGATCTCCACATAGTAGGACTAAAAAACGTAGTGTCAGATTCTACAGTATCCTCAATACCAGAATTGACAAAATTATCAAGTCATTAATAGAAATCCTGGCTTTGGGCTGGTGTCTAAGGAGGAAACAGAATAGAACACAAGGCAGAAAGTAAAATGAGTTAAAATGAGATTATGACACAAAAAGGATCAGAGAAAAATTAATGAAAAGGAAAACAAAATCTAATGTATATAATCACTGGGGTCACTGTCAAGGCAAACATATTTACATATATGTAATTTGAGAAAATTTTCCAGTAATAAGAAAATTCACATGTTGAAAAGGTTCATCACATCCCTGAGAAAACTGACCTGAACCAATCAATTCTGAGACAAGCTCTTAAATAAATTGAAGATTTAAGAGCAAAGGTGCCCTATGTGAAAAAGAGTTAATTGTTATGAGGGTAACAAGATTAACACAGGCATCAAGTTTCTCAAGAGCAACATACAAAGAAAGAGCTAGTGTTAATGAAAATGAAATCAATGAAATAAAGCAAATGCCAAGGAATTTACATTTAATAAAAGTACAGAAAGGCTATTAGGAATGTGCAAGAATTCAGGGAATTCTCTTCTCAGAAACATTTCCTAGTAGATCCATTAGAGAAACAACTCCATCAAACCAGCAAAGGACTGAGGAATTTAGCAAATTATCTGATACTGGAAAGTTTAAAATATATTTAACTAAATGCTTAAGACTAAAACAAGGGTCAGAGCATGAATGGCAAAAAATATATAAATATTCTATCTTGTAACAGAGTTAAACATTCAACTAAGGAGAGAGAATCAAGATGGCGGAATGGCATAAGGACACATTTAAACAGATGGAGAAACATTTAATCAGGATGAAGCACAGAGGACATATTTCAGGAAATAGGAAAGGATAGAACAACAGCAGAGGGTACCTGGAGACTGACAGACACAGGAAAGCAGCGGACACAATGGTATGGTGTTACAATCACTGATACTCCAGCAGCATTCAGCTAATGGCAATCTGAACTCCATCAGCAGCAGCTGGAAGTCCAACAGCAACCAGGTGGGAAGTGACTTTCACTGGGAGCTTGGGAGGTATACCCAGACAAAGAACTGTCCATCCTGCTGGTCCATTTGATTTGACCAGGAGCAGAGACAGAGCAGCAGATCCCAGATGGGTAATGTGAGAACAGGGTGGATTTCACAGCCCAGTCAGCTCCCTAGAGCTGAATTGGGCACCATTTTGTGTAATGAGGAAAGGGCAAGGGAAAAGACTGAGCATAAGTCTAACCGTGAGTGAACTTTTTCCTTAATCAGTGAACTGCAGCAATGTGGCATTCCACCCAAGACAGGTCTGGATAGCCCTTAGATCTGATGGCCAGCAGATCAAGAACTGCAGTAGTGGTATGTGAGATGCCATTTTGCACACGGTGGCAATAGCTTTAGGACTGCATGGGAGAACAGTGAATTGCGCATGTGCTAAGCTCACGAGAACTCGCTGAGTTCAGGGGATTTCACTGGTTCCACAGGAAAATAATACCAACTGTGGCATCATATGGGTCAAAATAGGTTTGTGTGGCACCCAGACCTAACGTCCAACAGGTTCCAGCAAGATCAGCACCAACAACAACCTAACTATATAGGACACATGGTGTCTCCCCAATCCTGGGACCTGCTCCAACCAAAAGTGGGAGAAAGGTTGCAGAGACAACATTGGAACCTCAGCACGGTATCACAGGAGGTGGAGAATAGTGAGCCAGGAGCTGGGGCAGTGTCGACCATGGTGGAAATCTGACATAATAACCCAGACCTGGAACTCGGTGGAGGAAGTGGCACAAGTGGCTGCAAGCAAAATGTTGTGTACCAACTGCAATAAGTAAAATTGCATTATAGACCTGTGGGTGACACAGCTTAGAAACCTGTCCCAAGAAGAAGACTCTGCTAACCAGAAGTACAATGATCAAGAGCAAGAGAAGAGACAAAGGCACAATGAATATTACTGAAGACTCCTCTGCAAAGGAGCAAAACCCTTTGCCAATCTAAGAGTTCACTGAGGAAGACATCAAGAAAATGGGGGACACAGAATACATAGGACTCATTTAAAGCTTCTGATCAAAAATGAGAAGCTCATACAAGAGTTCAAAGAATTTAAGTAAGCAATAAAGCAAATCAAAGCTGATATATCAGAAATGAAGAACACAGTAAAGCAAATTAAACGTACAATTGAGAGTCTCCAAAATAGAATGAAGCAAGCAGAACAAAGAATTTCAGAAGATTTTTGGAAGATATTTCTTGTCATCAGGCCGAAGCAAGCAAAAAGCTGAAAGCAGACCTGGATCAGGCCAAAAAAAGTATTCAAGAATTAAAAGACACTATTAAGAGGCCTAATGTAAGAGTTATGGGAGTCCCAGAAGATGCAAAAAGAGAAGCTGAGTTTGCAAATGTATTTAATGGAATAATAAAGGAAAATTTCCCTATCTGGAGAAAGAATCAGAAAACAAGATCCAGGAGGGGCACAGAACTCCTAACAGGCTTGATCAAAAGCAATCTTCATCAAGACACATGATTATCATGCTCTCTTCAATTGAACATAAGGAAAAGATCCTTAAATGTGCACGTGAAAACAATCAATTGACATATTAACTCACAGGAGATCTCACACAGGAAACTCTACAGGCAAGAAGAGAATGGAGGGACATATTCCAGATTCTAAAAGAAAAAAATTGTTGGCCCAGGATAAGGTATCCAGCAAAGCTTTCTTTTGTCTTTGAAAAATAAATAAAATTCTTCCACAGTGAAGAAAAGTTAAAAGAAGTTGCCTCTTCCAAACCTGATACTTCCTACAAATGATACTTTAAGATGTTCTCTTAACAGAGAAAAGGAATAGCACCCAACAAAACCAAAGGCACACAGGAAGAACATCCCAGTAAAATGACAAAGGAAGCCTAAATCAATGAACAGCCCATTCCTAAAATGACAGGACCAAAGTACCACCCATACGTATTAACCCTGAATGTAAATGACTTAAGCTCAAACATCATAGACTAGTAGACTGGATTAAAAAACAAAACCCATCTGTTTATTGTCTAGAAGAGACACACTTCACCAACAAAAATCAGTGGAAACTATATCGCATGGGTTTTGTTGTTTTCTGTTGGTTTCTTCTCTTCAAAACACTTCTGATTAAATCATTCAATGACTCGTAGACCATGCAGTGGCATCATTTTCTTCAAGAAGGTTCTTGATTTTCATTTTTTCATCTACACGTTAGTCATTGAATAGCATGTTATTTAACTTCATGGTGTTGTTAATGTCTTTCTCTCCCTGATATTGATTTTGTTTTGTGGTACTTCATTTAAGGGGATGTATAGTAGCTGTGTAACGGAGACTGTCATATCTAGTAACATATCATTTAACTTTATGCCATTGTAAATTTCTATTTTTCTTCCTATTGTTGATTTTGTATCATGACTTTTCATTTGAGAGTATGTACAGTAGCTGTAAAATGGAGACTAACATATCCAGATGTGAGGATGCAGTGCAGTCTGCTTCCAGACAAAGATGGACTTACAATGAAACTGTTTACTATATCTTGACAATGAAACTGTTTACTATATCTCTGCCATTGTCCATACCGGCAATGATGGACATATGACTGTGTGTGAAGAACTCTATGTTAGTAATGATATAGAGGAACTAGGTGGGGAGAGGGATTTGGGGTAGGGGTAATAGAATATGAAACTGTATCATAAAATAATAATAATAATAAAATGTAAAAAAAATACAGTACAAAACCAGACAGTGATGTATGTCCAATAAAGTTTTACCTATAAAACTGGAAAAAAATTCAAGTAAATGTGAAAAAAAAACAAGAATAAACAAAAAAATAAAATTGGTTACTGATACTATATAGAAAAAAGTGATAGTAACATGATATTCAAAACTAATAAACAAGGGGTCTGGCACAGTGGCACAAGTGGTTAAGTCCTCGCCTTGCACGCCCAGGATCCCATATGGGCGCCGGTTCTAATCCCAGCAGCCCCGCTTCCCTTCCAGCTCCCTGCCTGTGGCCTGGGAAAGCAGTTGAGGACAGCCCAAAGCTTTGGGATCTTGCACCCACGTGGGAGACCCAGAAGAGGCTCCTGGCTTCAGATCGGCATAGCATCAGCTGTTGCGCTCACTTGGGGAGTGAATCATCGGACGGAAGATCTTCCTCTCTGTCTCTCCTCTCTGTATATCTGCCTTTCCAATGGAAAAATAATAAAAATAAAATCTTAAAAAAAAAACTAATAAACAAGAAAATAAAAATTAAGTAGAAAGAGAAATAAGAGTACAATAAAATGAATAGTAAAAAAAATAAATTACCAAAATTCAAAAATTTTGTAAGCACTGAATTTTTTAAAAGAGCAAATAATGAGACACAGAATTCTTTGCCTAAAATAATAAGACAGTGTTGAAAGTAAATTTAGCAGTTATATCAACAAATATAACTGGTCTTAATTTGACTGCTAAAACAGAATGATTTTCATGTTGACTCAAAAGCAAATCTAACATTACAGACAAAATAGATAGAACCAAAATAATATGAAACAAAGAGTTAAAATAATTTAATAGGATATAGGTTAATAGAAACAAAACAGCAATGCTGTCATACAACGCAGAATTCAAGAAAAGCTGCATCAAAACAAAAACCCTTTTAAGAAATGGGTGATGGAAATGAATAGGCATTTTTCAAAAGAACAAATCAAATCGCTAATAGACTGAAAAAATGATCAGACTCCCTAGATATTAAGGAATTGCAATTGAACACCACACTGAAGCGTGTGCCCTGGCTAAACAGACTAATCATCCACCTTCAAATATCAGCATCCCACATGATGCCAGTTCCCGTCCCAGTTACACCTCTTTACATCCACTTTCTTCTTATGGCCTGGGAAAGCAGCGGAGGGTGGCCCAAGTGCTGGGGACCATGAACCCAGAAGTTCCTGGCTCCTGGCTTTTCCTTGGCTCAGCTCCTAGCTATGGCAGCCATTTGCTGAATGAACCAGTAGATGAAATATCCTTCTCCATCTCTCTTTCTCTCTGTAATTTTGCCTTTCAAGTAAAATAAATAACTCTTTGAAACAAACCAATGAACAACAACAACAACAAAAATTTCTAATGAAACTGAAATAAAAGTAGAAATTGAAAATAATTTCAGAAGTCTAAAAACTCCTCCCAACTGAAGTAAATAAATTTTAATTAAGCAATTTTACAATGAATGGGAAAATACACACAGGAATGACAGAATTTATGCAAAAGTGGTGGTAAAATACCTTGTTGTATTCCAGATATTTTTAAAAATACTTGTAAAAAACATTATATATCACAACCAATCAAATGTGTTTAAACTAATGATCAGATTAAAAACACAGGGTAAGTGTTTGGTGCAGCAATTAAAATGCTACTAGGGAAAAAGACATCCCCTAATCAAAGTGCCAGGGTTCAAGCCCCCTCTTTGCTTGCGGTTCTGTGTTTGTTGTTGGGGACCTGCCACCCATGTGGAAGGATTGACTGAGTAAAAAACTGGCTTTCACTTCCCCTAGCCCCGGGGTTGTTTGTCCAGTGAACCAGTTGAGTGATTGGAAAATATCTCTCTATCTCTCTTCATCTCTTTGCCTTTCAAAATAAATAATAACATTTTAAAAATTTAAAAACAAGAAACATAGTTCAAAATGAATAAATTCTTAACTTTGAAAAAAGTTGTTAATAAAATTTAAAAGTTAAAAGAAATTGAATTCCCAACTCAAGAATTAGAAAGGAACCAAAAAGAAAACTGAAAGAAAGCCCAAGAAAAAAATATTATAAAGTTCAGAACTTAGGTCAATAAGCTAAAAAAGCAATAGATAATAAATTAAAGTAACGAGCAGTTTTTAAAAAATAATCAGCAAAATAAAACTGTAGGTTAACTCAATTTTTAAAATGAAGATACAGTTTAAAATGAGAAGCCATCAATTTATATAACTGCATGTAAGAAAATTACATGAAACTTCATTTTTTTTAATTATTGAATTTTCCAAATTCAATTTACATCAATAGAAATAGAAAAGGTTAAATGATCAGTTTGCAAGGCAGATATAGCAAAATCTATATGGGAGCTATTCAACAAAATGGAATAAATTAAATGGTGTCTCAAGGGGAGGCTGGTATGCTAAAAATTTAACATGTAATTAATAGCCTTCATATGCATAAATAATGACCAAGTAGAAGATAAATTATGGAAAGGAAACTCCATTTAAAATATCAAATAAAAAAGGACAAACACTTCAAAGTAAACTTAGTAAGAACTGCAAAATATCTATTAAGAAAGCTATTCTTTTAAAATGCCCTGAGAGATAAACATAAAAGATTTGAACAAATGAGAACACATAACTTGTTTGGAATAGGAAACTGCAATGCATTGAGCATTTGACCTGTGTCACTCCCAAATTTGCATTGCTGAAGTCCTTATCATCAATTTCATGATGTTTGGAAGAGGAATTTTCAGAGATGATTATGTTTAGCTGAGGTTCTCGGTCTAAGTCATAGAATTGTTAACAAAAAGAGGAAAAAGACAAAACCTCTCTGAATTTGTACAAAGAACATAACTAGGAAGCATATTCTCACCAAGAACTCAACCTAATGCTTGTTCTCTGCATTTGGGCTTCAAAAGTGTGAAAAGCAAAGTTTGTTTAATCCACCAATCCGTGGTAATTTGTTATAACATCTTGCACCAAGACAGCCTCTCTCAGTTGTGCAATTCCAGCTGATGACACGTGAAGTTGTGCAATTCCTCCCCAGAGCCTCACCACACTGCACATTCATGTCCAGACTGCAGTTACTAAACACCACTGCCTACTGAAAAGAAACACAGCTTCTTGGAGAAACAGTCAATTCCTGCATTAAGACAAGCAATGTAAAAGTAGGCCTAACATGCATTGATGTGCTCAAAAGGAACAGGGTATTTTAAAAGAAGGATACAGGAGTAGCTTGAAAGAGCTGCAACTGGTTGAATCTGGGAAATCTGGTTATTGGAATGAATGTTTCTCTGGTTACTGGCTTTTTCTGGCCCACTCTGGTTGGTACTGACATTTGGGGCATGCACCAATGAATGGATCTCTCTTCTCTTTGCTTCTCTGCCTTCCAAGTAAAATATATGAGTGAAACATTTTAAAGAGATTACAATTTTATTAAATAAAACAGAACATACTAGTCCGTATATTAAATAAATAAAGGAGCAAATAAACACAGAAATTAATAAAAGGGGAAAATCCCTCTAACAGAATACTTCTTTCAAAAAGTAGAACAAGGAACTAGGTTTAGAAAGTCGCTATTTTGTAACTGTCATAGTCAGAATTGACCAGGGTTAGAATCAATAGATGCTAAATTCGGAAAGCAGGAAAGGAGAGGGCAAGAGGGCACATGTCAAAGTATCTCTTCACAATTGCTTATTAATTATCACAGGAAAAATAGCAACTACTCAGTAGAGAAATTGAATAGTACCTTTATCAGTGATCAAAATTAACACTGTCTTTAAGTTTAAGCAAATATGATGGCACTTCTTAGTATGCTGAAAATAACATAGTACCATGTGTTTCCCAGTCTTTCTAAAAAACTTGATTTTAAAATGTAAAAGAAACAGAATACCCAGGCTCAGGGATATGACATTAAATAAACAGCCTTTAGATAAATATACGTATATACATGCTCACCTATGTATCCATATTCATCTAGGGAATCCACATAATAGAGGCAAATATACCATCAATGAAAAACAGACTCCTAACACTAGCCATTGTCGCCATTTGAGAAGTGAAGTGACAGATGGAAGATCTTTTTCTCCCCCTCTCCCCCTCTCTCTTTCTCTGTCCCTTTATCTGTATAACTCTGGTTTTCAAATAATCTTAAAAATTGGAAGTATTTGCAGAACCGTGTGATAGGCATGTACATATTACGCCATGTCTGTCAAAATAAATCCACTTCTTCCATTTATTTGTTTATTCAGGAGGCATAAAAACCAAAGGACAGAGACTAACAGATCCAGTAAGATCTTCCATCTGCTAATTGACTACCTGAAGTCTGCAGCAGCTGAGACAAGGCTGGACGGAAGCTAAGAAATAGAAGCTGCTCTGGATCATACAATGGGAATCATTCTACTAGGTCCATCACCTTCTGCTTTTCAGGGTGCACACTGAGCAGCAACTGCAATTTGGGAGTGTAGGCAGGCATCACTAAAGCAATCTGACGGTATGCCAAACGCTCATCCCCATCTAACATGTTTAACGTTATTGTGGATTTTGTTAGAAAAATACATATTATCATGATCCATCGTCACCTACTGCGCAATACACCTGCAGAACTTCTTACTCCTGCCATACTATCTGTTAAATAACAACAGTTAAATTTTCCATCCTTCTCATCCCTCTACTCCCCTCATCCGCCAGTGACCATTATTTTACTCTCCAATCAAGAAATGATCAGCAGCCTATAGAACTATCAAATAACACACACACACACACACACACACACACACACACACAAATTTTATAGTAAAAACACAAAATTATAGTACAAAAGGGCTAATACAATTTTTCATCAAAGAGATGGAACATAAAAATGACGTTCAAAAATGATCATTTTAAGGTTAGAAAACAGATGTGGCGAGGGGATGCTTTTCTTTGTAGAAATTATAACAGCAAAGGCAAGGATAAACACAGCTCACAGAATACAGTACATAGAATGAACATGTTAATGTAGTAATTGGAGGAAAACATAAAGGGGAAAATAGAGAGGGGGGGGGGAAAGAGAAGGGGAGAGCCTCTATCCCTCCAAATTTGTATCATGAAAAAATGTGAATTCTGTTCATTTTTTATACATTTTAAAAATTAAAGTATTTTTAAAAAAACATATGGAAGTCAATGATGACTAACAGAACAAGTTGCCATGTAGATGGAAGCATCCCAAACTTCCAACAAAGCTCCAAAATACATCAATGTGGTTAGAAAAGATAAAATTAGGCAGCCACAAGGATGTTGGGTCTATTGTTATTATTTCATTTGAAGACCTTTAAATGCTTTGCCCAAATCTCTTTCTGCTAAGTCATTTCTCACGGAGTCAATGTCCATCTGCTACTGTGATGCTGGAATCCCCCTACACCTGGCATTTCTAGTACAGTGGCTGGCATGACTGAGGGCCCAAATATTTAGCTGCTTATTTTAATTATTTCAAAAATCAGTAGCAACAGAAGCCATTTTCAACCTTTCTGGACATCACAGATGTGCAAGGCCTTCTCACAAGAGGTATGGATAACACGGATGCATGCCTACATTTTCTTTTTCACCTTCTGTGATAGGCATGGCTTCACGGCTCTTCTCTAAACATTGTTTTTCTGTAAAGGCAGCAGAGTTTTACCTAAAGGAAGACAGTACCAGAGTGCTTAGAAAATAATTAGGTCAGGGTTTCTCATTTCTAATATGGAAGGGTCATTCAATAGGATCATAAGCGTTGAAGCTTCCTTGAAAACTAAGTAAATATTTGGAATTCCAATTTCTTTCCTTAAGCTCACCCTTCTGCCTGCTGTAATGAAGTCTGAATCTTAAGTGATCAAAAGCTTGAAGCAGTCTGCACAATGGCCTCCCACTAAGGTTACTCCAGGAGGGGTCATGAGGCTGCAAGTTCTCTCACTATCATCTTAGTTTCTTGAGCCCCATGGGAGATAAGTAAACCAAGCTGCCCTACTGAAAATTCAGCTCCCAGGATTTTGGCACATTTAGGTTTTTCCTTGGGTATAAAAATCCTTCAGGCCTTCTGCTCAGATATATATTTTTTTCTCTCCTAAAAATAAGTGAGCAGCAGGTGCCATACCAAACAAATCTTAAATGATTTAAGCTGCAATTGGGAAGATTCCATAATGTATTTCATTCCAGTAACTGTTCATTTGGAGCTGGGGAAGGCTTCTGAGCTGGCTGCAACAATTTCAGATCATTTCTATTGGATAGCTATAATCACTATTTCATTATCCATGTCTGCAAGTTGAAGCAGTGAGCATGTGTAAGCACACACACATCCCTATCAAAGCTCAACATCAGTCAGTAACATGTAGCACTTAAGGGTTCCTTTTACTTCCTCATGACATTTTATGCCTTAGCTCCAATTTATCACTGGTGGAAAAAAAATGCCATAAATAATTGGCTTGAGATGGGCAAAGCAATGTGCACAGCCTCTCTTCTGATTATAACGGGAAGAAAAGTTGAATGTTTTACTCTAGAGGCATAACAATCTTCTGCGTTTTTAGATGCAGCCAACTTTAAATATGTTATTCAATTTTTTCCATTAAAACATGCCAGAAATCCTCTTGTTGTTTTTCTAATCAGCACTAGCATACCTGAAGTGTATTTAAATTTATAAAAAGGAAAGCCAAAAGGATAGATGGGTTGAGCAGATTTGTAGTTATTATTGAAAACATGCCCATGTTAATACTGATTAGATGTATATGATGATGTGTATCATATATAAAGATGGCATGTAAGAGAGCATGACAAAAGGAGAAGGAAGGTCAGAAGGCTAATTGCTGCAACCTACAGAAAGCTGCAAGTTGAAGAAGTGAGCATGTATAAGAAGCTGAAGATCCAGCCTCATAGTCTTGGCTGACACCTGCAGTTCCCATGGACAAGGAGCAAGCTACATTGGGAAGAGACCCAGTGGGGACACTATTAATGAGCACAGGTGCCCACGTTAACCTAGAGTAAAAAAGACAGCACAGAGTAAGGAAGACAGCAAACAGAGAGCAGAGAGGAGCCTCTGGTAACACAACAAGGGGTGCATCTGTTTCTTTGCAGCATGAGTCCTAGGCACGTGATATTAAACTAGCTTATTCCTAGTTTCAAATGCACTTCCACAGTCTCCTCAAATATTTTTCCTATGTCACACATCTACAATAACTAGGTATTTGAAAAGGACAAGTGAATAATTAAACTCCTAATATATACTAAAATAATGCTATAATTGTGTATGAAATTTAATCTTTAAAGCTCTTAGTGACATGATATGTTAAAAAAAAAGTATTTAGTTGCATCATTTCTTTACTTCAAAATAACTATCCCATCTGGAAAACACAAAGTCCTTCTTTTCTTAACTTGCACAATGGTTCTGTTGTAGGCTAGCAATGGCCCTCCTGGGTTGATTCCAAGATACCTTTTCCAACATGCTGTTTCCAGAGTGCATAGTTGGACACATGGCCTTCCCTCTTTCTTTCAAGGCCATGGAAAGTTCATGCCCTGGAAAACTAGACCAAGAGTATACGAACGAAAATATGGTCAACATCATTTAAATGAAGGAAATGAAAGTCAATGTCCAGATGTGGTAGATTGCATTGCTATCAAGTATCACATAATAATATCTCTCCAATGAAGGCCATATATTTCATATTGGCTCTGTAAAATTATAAAAAGATTAAAATTCTTATTGCCTAGTAACAACAACAACATATCTATTGTGATACTGTAGCATAACACATGACTCGGCTGCTTCTGGTGATCTTGTGATATGCAAACCTACCACACTGCCTGTCATATATATAACTATATATAACAGATATATAGCTATATACAGTTTGCAATACTGGATCTTGGCCATGGATAGCTATGTTACTGTTGTATGTGTTTAAAATAGAATGCTTATTACACTTTTAATATTAGACTATATTTCTTCTACTTGTATTTTTTAAATTTACCATGAAATAGTAAGCTTTGTTCCCTGGTAGCACTCATGCTTCTCACGTAAACTGCATCTCTTGACTGTATCAAAGACCATTGCATAGTGATTAACCTATCTTTTGTTAAGATTTATTTAGTGTTATTGGAATGACAGATATACAGATAGGAGGAGAGACACAGAGGAAGATTCTCCATCCAATGATCCACTTCCCAAGTTGCCGCAACAGCCGGTGCTGCGCCAATCTGAAGCCAGGAGCCCAAAGTCTCTTCTAGGCCTCCCATGTGGTTGCAGGGTCCCAAGGTCTTAGACCATCTCTGGCCACAAGCATGGAGCTACATGGGAAGTAGGGCCACCAGGACTAGAACTGGCACCCATACTAGAACGGCCACATGCAAGGCGAGGACCCTAGTCACTTAGGCTACCATGCCGGGCCCTAACCTATCTTATTTAGACTTGTGTAAGTATATCCATGATGTTGGCACAATGACCCCATAGCCTAATAGTACAATAGCCAGGATATAGCTGCATCATTTAATAACACACAGTACATCCTGCCCGAATTCTTCACTTTTCCCAGGCTCCACAGCCTTTGTTACTTGCATTCCCTTTACCATCACTCCAGAATGTATTTTCTCAATCCCGGTCTTTATGTTGAAACATGTAATATATTCTGAACAGAATGAGCCGGAAATAGTAGTATCATGGTTTCAATCCTAAACGTTAAGGTTTCCTGATTAATGCCTCTGGCTTGGTCATGAGATTTTCAAACTTGCTTGTAGATCCTCAGAGTGTGAGGCAGAGCTGAACCAGCCACCACAGACTAAACAAGAGCCTCTGTAGTGAATCTAGTGTCCTGTGGACAATAGAGCTGCCCATCTGAGCTGGGCCTTGATCCTGTGGTCAGCAGAGCTGCCTATCTGAGCTGGGCCTAGAGCCATGGAGATAGAGAAACTGAAATGTGGATAATTGCACATGACTGCTGTGTTCTGCTCCATTTTAGAGTGTTAATACATTATGCTGTAATAGCAAGCCAAAGTCTCCCTCTAAACTTATTCACATATAGTACTACTTCAGGCATGTCACATAATATCAAACAGGTCTCTACCTCTCTCAGAAAACCCTCCCAATCCCCTGTCCTTCTAATTTCTCCTGGGTAAATTCCCTTCCTCCAGACCAAGCATGAGAATCTGTATTTGCCTCAATCTATGCTACCACTGAAAGCTTAGGGCTCAGATGAGTTGGAATTTCACAGGTGTGCGGTGCCATAGCTTCTTTTTCCAAGTGTGTGTGTGTGTGTTTGGTAATCTTTACAGATTTGTTTGTTTGTTTGTTTGTTTGTTTAATTCCTTAAAAGTTCAGAGAAAAATATTCAGATGCAGGCAGACAGAGAAATCTTCCATCTGTTGGTTTTCTCTCCACATGCCCTCAACAGCCAGGTCTGAGTTAAGCAAACCTGGTCTCACACAGAAGGAGCAGAGGTCCAACTTGTTGAGCTCCTAGGGAGCCACTGGCAGACAGCCAGAGTCCCAAGCAGATTGAGATTTTAACCTAGGCACCCAGATACAGAAGGCCAGCATCCCAAGCAGCATCTTAGCTTTTGCACCAAACACACACTGCCAGACTAAGCTTCAGTTTCTTATCTGGCAAAAGGTGTTAACTATAATCTGCCTTCCCTATTGTTAAATTGAGTGAATGAATGCATATAAACTACTCAGTAGCACTAAAAACAAAGTAAGAACTCAAAAACTAATAACCACTTTTATTCTAAGCCTTGGAAATCACTCTTGGTAATGATCAGCCCTGAAACCCAGAGATAAGAAAATGCTTTCTTTTTGATGAGATTGTGTAAAAGTAGTTAATTTCAAAAATAATTGCTAACTCATACCAACAATTCAATAAGCAATACCTGACACAGGACTCAAAAAGATACTTTCAAGTTATGTTTTCTTTTTCTCTCTTTTAAGTAATTCTGAAGTTTGGAAAGTTTTTAATTATTTGGAAAATGTTTTAATCTCTTTAGAAGTATTTCATTCTTGATCAGCCTGAAAAATGTGAGACTCAAGATTATGCTCAATGAAATAAGCTAAGCCTAAAAGGACAAATATCACGTTTTCTCTAATATAAGGCAAGAGTCATGCAAAATACAAATAGATACAAAGGTAAACAAGTATATCCATATATTCTCATAGATGAGTGGTATAATGGAGACTAGCATAATGGGAAGTGAAGATAAGTTGCAGTATGCATAGCTATTCCTGAATAAAAGGAGAATTCATAGTAAAACAATTAGATATACCTTGTCAGTATGATACTAGGTTTTCTAACCTTGTCTATACCCACAATGTTACGATGCACTTGAATAGCAGAAGGCTAAACTTGTAACTGTTACTAAAAGGATTATACTACTGTAAAAATATGGGGATCAATGGTGATAGGAAAAAACAGGGGGGGAGTAGAAACAGGAAGGAAAGAAAGAAATTTCCTATACCTACAAAATGCTACAAAAAATTAAATTAAAAAAAAACAAATTGTCAATTAATATGCTTACTTTTAAATAATTAACTAATCTTATTTATTTGAAACATAGACATACCAACAGAGAGGACAGGCAGAGAGAAAGGAAGCCGATTGGCTGGTTCACTCCCTGCAGCCCCTCAATGGCTTCGGGGTAGACAAGGCTGAAGCTGAGACAGAGACATGGGCCAGCACCTGCTTCCTCCAAAGGTGTATATTTAGCAGAAAGCTGAAATCATGATCAGAACTGGGACTCAAACTCAAGCACTGTGGCTTAAGCTCACCAGCAGCTCAACCAATGCCCAAACCATGAGGCCAAAAGTCTGTCCCTAAATAAACATTGTAGTCACTCAATGAATTAATAATTCAATGTGTACTTATAAACCCGATTCCTAGCTCATCATGATGATGGATTAAAGGAGCGTAAGAGTTTTTATCCCTGGGAAATTATAAGATGTTGGGAAGTGAGTGTATTAATGTAGTAAAACTGCCCAAGGGAAAGAGCAGTGGGTCAATTGTGGGCAAAGATAGCATTCACTTTATTAGAAACTCATGTAAAAATTGAGGCATAGTGTTCATCCTCAAGTTGGCATCATTTCAGGAGAGATTGACAAAAGGACTACGTGTGCAGATGAACGCAGGGATGAGGAAACCATAGGGAGAGTGCAATAGTACAGAGATAGTACAGTGGGGCACTAAGGTGGTCTCCTGCCTGCAATGTGGGAGAACAAAGCATTTACCCAAACCAGGTGAGGGAGAACCATGTAGAGAGGAAAGGCTGGCAGGGGCTATAAAATGATAGAGAGATGGTGCTCAACAAAGGGCAAGGGAGCCCACGGATGTAATCCATACTTGTCAGTCTTCCAGGATAGAAGGTAAAGTAGAGCAGAATCTGAAAAAGCAAGCATAATACGTCCAGCACACCAGGTTACAGGAACCAGCAACCAGAAAGAGATTTGCTTAGCTTTTTGATAGACAAACGCATATGAGGATTTGGGTCAACTTTCTGAGTGAAATTCACTCTGCTCAAATTCACTTGCTCATTTGGAATTTCAATCATGTTTTTTAAAAAAAATAGCCCTTGGGGAGATACTCCTCTACAAATCAGGGAATTTAGAAAAGATAGATCTCGAGTGAGACTGTAGTAGGCAGGAATGTGAGCCATAAATATGGAATTCCCAGCTCTTTTCCTTTCTTTCCTCCAGGGGAGGGACATAGGTAATGGTACTCAAATTATCTTCTCTTTACCCCTGCACATTTATGGTCAGAAGAGGTTCTGCCAAAACACCTCATAAATAGAAGAAAATGGAAATGATAAGGGATTATATCTTAGATAAATTTCCATGTAACATTTTAAACACCAGCAAACCTTTGGATTATGCTCATGCTAGTTAAAATAGTTGGCACAGGATATCTTCCATGACCCTGTGGTATGATACCTTCACCTTGAACCTTTCCTGGTGGGAACTGAAGTTAACAGCTTCCACAGGGAACCCATACTTCCTGCCAATGCAATTGTGGGTAGTTCTGTCATTGGCAAACGGCAGTCATCGTCTCTTACACTATTAACTATGGCCTTGAGCTCAACGGAGCTCTGAAGAGAAAGTGATATTGGAGCATTTTCAGTTCCTTCCTTGCAAAATGCATTAGCCTGGATGCATACATATTTGCTTTCCATTTCAAATTGATGCTTTTGTTTTGAATCCCAATGAGTTCTCCCTCCTTCCCTGCTGCAACTTCCAAATGATTTCATCATCATTATTTTTTGAGCACCATCAGTGGATCAGAATGCAAACAAAATTTCAAGGCATCCATGGCATCTTCTATTCTCTGAGGGTTTTATTTATGCTAGCATAATAGGGATTACTCGTAGTATAGGATAAACAATCATCAGCTTCAGTAGGAATGTTTTCAACATTTCATTCTCCATTTACACATGTTCTCAATCAGTAGCTCAAGTAAATCTTATTTTCTGTGATCTTCTGTGCTTGCCTTAAGGCCTGTTCTGTTCCCTCATAGTACAGGACAGTAGCAAATAATGTCATAGTTTCTATTTCGAAAGCCTAACGTTATGACTGCCTAATCTCCATTGCCCGTAATGAACACCTACCTTGCAGCCATAACCAAGCAGTACGCTTCATGAAGATACAGCTCCTGCTCTTCCCACATCTTTTTAATTAGAAGCTGGTTTAAACCTTTTGGTGGCATCTAGGTGGGCTGCACACCAGTCTCTTCTCTGTCCTCAGATGGGAGGTGCTACGACTTCCATGATAAGCAACTCTAAGAAGTTAAACCCAAGTCTCATTCTGTTCATCAGCCACATGTAATAAATGTGCCCTGAAGCATAGCCCAGGTGCTAGCTTTTGGGAACACGTGAATCTCTACCTACCTGCCTGTGGCCTGAGGCCCAGCTTCCAGGCCTGCGAGCAGAATGTGATCTGTGATTGGACGGTGCAGAGAGACAGGCATGCCTACTAGCCAATTACAATATCACAGTTGGGTGGGAGTACTGTCGAGACCGCCCTTCTACCCGCCCCCTTTTTGCTCAATTGAAGCTTGTAAATTCTTCCTGATAAAGAATATCCCTCACTAATTTGTTTCTGGTGGTTCTGCGGCAGAAGAACACCATTGCCCCACCCCTGGAGTCTCGAGCTTGCTGGTCAAGAAAACCCCAAGAGATCTTTTTTTAAGATCACTTATTTATTTGGGTACGGCACTGTGACCTAGCAGCTAAAGTCCTGGCCTTGAATGTGCCAGGATCCCATATGGGCACCAGTTCTAATTCCAGCAGTCCCGCTTCCCATCCAGCTCCCTGCTTGTGGCCTGAGGAAGCAGTCAAGGACAGTCCAAAGCCTTGGGATCCTGCACCCACGTGGGAGACCCAGAGGAAGTTCTTTGCTCCTGGCTTTGGATTGGTGCAGTACTGGCTGTTGTGCTCACTTGGGAAGTGAATCATCAGACAGAAGATCTTCCTTTGTGTCTCTCCTCCTCTCTGTATGTCTGACTTTGCAATAAAAATTTTAAAAGATTATTTAAAAAAAATTATTTCTTTGAAGGCTAGATTTACAGCGAGAGAAGGACACACACATGAGACAGAGAGAGAGAGAGAGAGAGAGAGAGAGAGAGAGAGAGAGAAACAATCTTCCATTTGTGAGTTCACTGCCCAAAAGGCTTTGCAATGGTCAGGACTAGGTCAGACCAAAACCAGGAGCTTCAGCTGAATCTTCTACAAGAATTCCACTACTTTGATCAAATCCTGGCAGTTTGTCAGGTGCATCAGAAAGGTGCTAGTTGGGAGAAAAGCAACTGGGGCACAAACTTTTATACATGTGGTTGCCAGTATTGCAGTCAGCAGCCCATTACACCACAGTGCCAGTCCCACAAACGCATATTCTTAGTAGCGGTCTTTTAAGAAGACAGTATTTTCAGAGAAAAATGAAGATTAAACTACATTAATTAGGGAATAGAAATTGCTCTAGTAAATATGTACCACCCCCAACCACCTCCAAGTATCTTATTGCTGCACACAGCTTTTCTCCAAATGATAGATTAGAGACCCTGGCTTTGTTCTCTTGTTGCCAGCAATAGGGGTTCCAGAATTTTTTCACACACATCCACTTGAAAGATCAAGAAGATTTAAAGTACACCTGCTGTTTAAGAGCATTGGCCCAGATAGGCTCATATCATCTGTGTTCCCATCCCATAAGTAAAAAATAGTTACACCGTCACTCTTGGAGGCCAGTGGCTGGGAGATGCAGAACCAACTGGAGGTTTCTTCTCAGTCACAAGTCAATGAGTTAAAGGAGGAGCCTCTATTTTGGTGTTCTGTTAAATCCTTCCTGACACATGTATTCGTTATTTAGGGAGAGGTAATAAAGAGATAGACTTCATGAAATTTACCCATTTTTTTTCCAAAAATGAAGCTCATTATGAGTGTAAAATCCAGACGTCTGACTCATTCATCATTTCTTTATAATCACCCCCATTTTTCCTGCTAGAATTGCTGCTTAACTTCCGAAAATCTCTGTAGAGAGTGGGAGCTTTGATACAAGAGCTCAAAGATCATTCTCCTTAGCCTCTAAGTGAGAACCAACATTTCCACATGTTGTTGCTCAGAACACTGATAAGTTGGTTTGTTTCCTAGCAATTAAGTTTCAAAAACTCGGAACGCTATTCTTTCTACTTGAATATTTTTAATGCATATTAACACAAAATAAACATCCCTAAAATGTTTTTGACTACCAAGTTTGAATAAGGGTATTTCAAAAGATTGCAGAAAAAATAATTAAATGGAAAATTTATCTTGGTGCATTTTTTAATCCATACATTGTTTTTTTCATAAAAAGCATTTTGCATGGACTTTTGAAGACTCATTACATTGTGAAGAACATCTTTGGGCTCCCAAGTGTTAGAGAAGAGGGAAAAATAATAATAATAATAATAGGAATTAACATTTATTCAAATCTGATATCCAGACATCATGTCATTTACTTATTTGTCTACATTTGCCTATGAGGTAAGAATCATTTCTCCATCCAGGAGAGACCAGGTTCCGAAGGGATCAACATCAAAACTCCACTTCTGAAGTGCAATCTGCTTAAGTCCTTGAGAAATAATGAGCATAAGAGCATATATTTCAGTCCTTTGATATATGTCATCTATTAAAATATTATAAACAATGTCATCAGATTCCACAACCTAACAGCAGTCATGGGAGAGATGCATCCTAAGCTTTGTAAGCCCAGTGCAGCAGAACTCTGCAAGAGATACACTGCTCACCTTGTGGCCAGTCTTTCCTGACATGTGTATTCACTAATGAGAATGGAAGGAACAACCAGAGAGGTTCAGGGCCCTGAATATACAATTTCCCGCAAAAGAAGTTTCTCCCTCTGGGACTAATAAGTTCCAGATGCCAAGAAGTGCTGGGACTGCATGGGAACTAAACCTTTACCAACAGTGTTGCTAGGTAAAGCTAGCACCTCATTAAGTTGTATAGGCCCACACTTAAAATGCTTAGCTTTTCACTTGGGAAACCCATACAGCAGTCACTTTGGTCCCATTTTCGATCCCCGTCTCCTAGAAATCCCTATATTTCCTGGAGTTAAAGTTATGTCATTTCCATCGTCACATTTGTCTTGGGCAAAGAAACAGTTTAAAAGATTAGAAATAAGATGTGATCAGAAATCAAATCACATAACAAAATCATATTAGCTATCTGATTTTATGATATTACCAATCACCATTATTCCAGCTTCCATCAGCATGTGCCGGATGATTTGGTTAGAGTTCATTCATTACCTTAGGAAATTTTAATTTCAAAAGGGACTTTTGATCATCACAATTTTACAAATAAGAAAACTGAGTTATGGAGGTCCGATCACTTATGCAGAGTTGCACAGAGATAGGGAGAACTTTGATTCCATGCCACTAACTGCTGCTTGTATTTGGAATCTTTTACTTCAGAACTACTTTCCAAAATGTCTTCCCACTTGAATGTGTGATCTACAAAATACACAAGTTAAGTTGTTTACCTCCTTTTACAAGCAAGCTGTATTTGCTCGTAGCTATCACTGACTCAACAGTAGCAGCCACCTGAATAATTATCAGATGTTAATTACTACGACATCTGTTTTCAACCACTACCAATCAATACAGGGAAAAGTCTGTGGTTCAGTCATGTAAGTGCCATTAATATTATTTCTGTAAACATCAGCTAAGTCAAATAACACATATAGAGACTACATTGATTTACTCTGAATCTACTGAAGCTTGTTTCCAAGGCACTGTTGGGGGAGGGGTCCCTAGCTTTTGCATGATTTTTTTTTTTATCAAGATACTTTCCAGTGTTATAAATTCCAGGACACACAGCTTCCAGATGCATAACTGCTTTGTAACTATGAGTGGTGGTGGATTGAGCAGTTGCTATGATGAAGATATCCCTGCTCCACTGGCCATCCCCCTCCCTTGATAATACACCAGGGAAAGTAACAGAAGACGGCCCAAGTGGTTGAGTCCCAACACCATGTAAATGATCAAGTTGAATCTCCAGGCTCCTGGCTTCATCCTAACCCAGCTTCAACCATTGCGACCATTTGGGGATTGACTCACCAGATGGAAATATGTCTGTTTCTCCCCATATCTGTAACTCTGCCTTTCAAATAATTTTTTTAAATGAATCTTTAAAAAAAAGAGTATGAACTAAATGGTCAATCTTAGGTGCAAATTCTGGCTTTAAAACCTAATAACTATGTAACCCTGGGTGTCCATCTTCTCTTTTGAACTATAGAGAAGATGAAAAAATTGAATTATAGTACTAATTTGTGGATTAAATTACTTATTGCATCAAAATAATTCATGCTGAACACAATGTGATCAATAAATGTAGCTTTCATGTAAATTTACTACTTTATTAGTTGGTGTGGAGGTTGACAGCATGCATTTTATTTCATCAAAATTCAATGAACTGCTATGCTCATACGAAACTGCTACGAAATTCCATGTAAAGGCCACCAAAGACAATTAAGATGAATACCACAAAAGTATAAAACTAGAATTATAACCACAAAGGAGAAATAGAAACAAAGCAAGGTAATAGAATTCAGAGATGGAAAAGCTGAGTTTTAATCCTACCTCTGATTTCCCATTCTAGTGTACTGTCTTCTCAACTTAAAGCATTAATATTTTTTAAAAGCCACACTTTCAGGGCCCGGCGCGGTGGCGAAAGTGGTTAAGGTCCTCGCCTTGCACACCCAGGATCCCATTTGGGTGCCGGTTCTATCCCAGCCCCGCTTCCCTTCCAGCTCCCTGCCTGTGGCCCGGGAAAGCAGTCGAGGACAGCCCAAAGCTTTGGGACCCTGCACCCACGCAGGAGACCCGGAAGAGGCTCCTGGCTTCGGACCAGCATAGCATCAGCCATTGCGCTCACTTAGGGAGTGAATCATCAGACGGAAGATCTTCCTCTCTGTCTCCCCTCTCTGTATATCTGCCTTTCCAATAAAAAAAAAATAATAAAAATAAATCTTTAAAAAAAAAGCCACAGTTTCAGACTAGTATTATTTTAGCCTTCAGAGTTCTTATTTTTCCTAACTTCTTAATCTGTTCCATTAGTAATTTTAGGGAAGGAGTAGTATTTAATTCCCAACTAATTACTTAAATTTTAACCAATTACTAAAAATGTCTACTAGTTTTTTGTTTATTTGTCATATTTTGTTTATTTGTTTGTTTTCAGAAGTTACAGAAACACGCTGAGGACAAATAAGTCAGGCTGACTCTGACAAAGATATACAGAGGTCTAATTAAGGGGCAATACCTAGGTACCAATAATCTAAAATTCCATGATCAAATGAAGTTAAAATAGCTTGGCCATAAAATCAAGACACACGGAGTAGGAAAATGAAAACAATCTGCACTGCCATAAATAACTACCGAAGTCACAAAACAATTGGAAGCTTAGAAGAGTTCAATACCATATAACTTCATCCCATGAATCAAGAGCCTGAGTGGAGGCACTACTAACACGAGAAGTAACTATTAATCCAAAAGTCCCATACAGGCACCGGTTTTAATTTCAGCAGCTCCGCTTCCCATCTAGCTCCCTGCTTGTGGCCTGGGAAAGCAGTCCAGGACAGCCCAAAGTCTTGGGACCCTGCACCCACGTGGGAGAGGTGGATGACTTCCTGGCTCCCGGCTACTGGCTCCAGATCAGCGCAGCTCTGGGCATTGCAGTCATTTGGGGAGTGAATCATCAGACAGAAAATCTTCCTCTTTGTCTCTTTTCTCTGTATGTCTGACTTTGCAATAAAAACAAATCTTTTTTAAAAATCTATTCCAAGTCCATCTTTTACATATTAAGAAGTCAAGGCTTGTAGAGGAGAAATTGCTTCTTTAGGATAATACAGTTAATTACTGGCAAAACAAGCACTTAAATCCAAAGACTGGTTCATCCACCTCTTGATCAAACTCGACTGACTCCAAGGATGTGATTGGCATTTTGTATATGTTGTCTAGTATCTTTTTAGACAAATGGCTTTGTCTGCGAAACGTATGATAGCTACGGTATCGGAAAGGAATATCTGCTTTGAACTCACCTTGTCTTGTTCTCAATATTCATTCTCTTGCACAATGTTTCCTTGTTCAATTACTGTCCTACCCTGTAAGCTAATACCGACATAATTTGATTTTCAGGCATAGCTGCTCTAATTATTGTGAGAATAATAATAATAGTCCTAAGAATTGACACTATGTCTGCTAAGTGAAGATATTTTACTTAAGCCTCCTGAAGTTCCCACATGTACTAAGCAAGCTTCAAACCTTCTTGTCTGTCTTGACAACAGCCCAGATTCAGGTTGCCTGCTCATCACAGTACCTTTAAAACAGAACACCAAGCATGGGGTGAGTGTTCAACAAATATTTGTTACATGAATAAATGAACCTCAATTATTAAAAGTCATTAATAAATTGTTAAATGAAGCCTAGCCACCTGACTGACCTGCAGAGGTCCAATCATTTCAGATTTCACATCTCCAGATTGTAGGGAATCCTTTCCTGGTCTCATATCCCCACCCACTGGAAGTGTGTTGCCTGGACTTCTTCCTGATTTATTGACACATAGTTTCCTTTAAATGCATTATTTGTCAGAAATTCTGGTAGGTAGACTGTGTTCCCCAGGTTCGAATTATGTAAGTTATAGCACTAGTCTTCAAAAACTCCAATTTACCCAATTACTTGGGGGTATAATTTGAATATGTAACCACCTCCAAGATTCTTATAGAATAGTGCATAATACAGGATCTTGTCACTCCAATTCCTCTTCCTCCCCAAACATGATATGTCTTCATATGGTGGCACACATCTCCCAGAACCCACCTGAAAGCAGATGGTTTTCTTTTTCCTTTGAATTTTTTTTCCTTCCTCTTCTTCCTGAGGCCCATTAGTTCTTTCAAAAACAAAAGGATTAATGAGATTTTTGGTAGCAATTCTGGTTACCACCCCATTTTGGACTAGTATTAAAAATGTGCAGTATGGAAAACCACTGAAGATCATTAAAGCTGTCGTCAGAGCCAATGTGCCAAGATAATGAAAACAATTTTGCAGTTCCCCATGCTCTGTTAGTTGTGTTTGTCATAAATGAGTTGTGGAGATTTGGAGTGAATGATCCATAGCATATTGAACTGTCCTTTTTTATCGCTGACAATTGAAGGTGACTGAGAAGCAGGCCCAGTGTCAGACTGTATCTAATTGGAAACCTTCTCTCATTAATGTCTGATGTTGACTTGTATTACTTGATGAAATTAGAAACACAGTGGAATGGATTTTATTATATAGAATGAACTGGTTGAGCTCTCTTCCATTTCAGTGTTTTTTTAACCTCACCCTACCCCCAAAGCCTGTGGCAGAAGGAGCACAGCAGAGCAGGAATTTTGAGTAAGGCAACTTGGTGCACAAACAAAGCAAAAACAGTAATGTAAGGAAGGAAATTGAAACCATATGGACTTTTATGCTACATATGTTAGAGCAGTTCTTGGGTACTGCTGTGGAACAAGGAAATCAGTGGGACTGCCAAGAGGTCACCTTGGGCGCAGCCCTACAGGCAGAACTGACATTGACCCAGCCTTCACGCAGAGAATGCACCTCGTACCTAAAAGGGGCATGGAAAAGAGCATCCACATTATCTTCCCATCTTTCCCTGATTCTCAGTTGCCTGATGGAGCACAATCTTGGAAGCACAATCATTGATTCATTATCTCACGTCCTTCCCTCTTGGGTGAAGGAATGGAGGTTTTTCTCTCGCTGTGTTCTCTCTTCCCCGACCCTCAGCATTTCTGGAGGAGTTAAGAGGAAGTGCTCGATGAGGAGAAGTCAAACATGTCAGTAGAATATCCCAAGTACAAGTAGAAAGAAGTTCTGGCCCTTTCTCAGTTGAGACAAGAAAACAAACCTATTTTTTTTATAAGAAACAAAGCCCATGCTCACGGTATGCTTTTTATTAATTGTATGTTAGAATTATAGATGTTAGCATTTTGCAGTCTGATTTTTGGATATCCATAGATAATCCAGTTTATCTTTCTTCATAGTTGTATCAGCTTATGAGTAAATAGATGCTGTTAATAACTATCAACTTTGTGAATAATTTGCTCAGCATGTAATAAGTGTAAAACTGCTCTCAAGATGCTTAACAAAAGCTAAGTTCAGAAATTTTATCTGGAAAATATCACAGACTAGTGCAAATGTATTTATTTTCTCTGGAACATATTTGTTTTCTCTTAGAATATGCATTTCGTTGGCTCAGAGGATAAACTCAGTCATCATCAGTTTCGGAAGATGAAGTCATGGCTGGTTTCAGCTATTTTGATGCCTAAACAATGCCTGGATCTTTCTTCATGTCTGACGCTTCTGACCTTGAGAAGTTATGATCCAGCACAATTCAAGAACAATTCAAGATCCTGTTCTTGACAAAATCATGCTACCAGTAAGCTTAAGTACTGTCTTCTTTCCACATCCTCCTTCTGCTGTTATATCCCACTCTGTTCAGTGTGGGTCGCCCAGGAACCCTGCCTTGGCAGTAACTGAGAACCATCTTTTCCATCTCAAGCATTTTGAGCATTTCCTATATCCATCCTCAAAGCAGGTTATCTTGTGTTTCTTAGTAAGAATGGAACCTCCAACAACACTCACTTTAAAATACCAACAGCAATAATGTACCTAATGTATTGCCCACTCTAGGAAGATCTGAAAGTAAATAGAACCATTAATTCATTGTGCAATCCATATGGAATTTCCTATCTATATGGACTTTTGTCTTCAAGCAGCAAACGATTACCTTATGCATCAACTCCTGAGTTTCAGCAAATTGCAGATTCCCAGACCTGGAAGAGCTTTAAAAGCCTCCATTGTAAATATAATTTTTCAGATAAGGCAATGGAAGCCTGTAGTGTTAAACACATACGTAGGTCACCTAGCAATAAATGAAACAGGTCCAGTACTCAAATTTTGACTCCTAATCCACTGCTCTTCTCACCACAACACATTATTAACCTGAATCTGTGCTTTTTAGATCTGAAGTGTTTCACTCAATGCAGCCAAGAAACTTGCTTCCAGATATAAAAGAATCCTCCAGATAACAAAAGAAGATGGTAGAAAGGGCACTTCCATGAGCATACAAATCTATGCTATATCATATTTGGAATGTGAAATATGGAGTAGTTTTGGTATATACTACCCGCATAGTGCTCCACAGAAAACTCAATACAGGGTAATTTGCAAAATATGTTTTGCCTTGAAAATACATTTAAACATCTTGCTCACACCCATATATTTTCATATCACTGTTAATTTCCATGATCAAATCTGCCAAGAATATCTTTGTTAAAAAGAAAAAAAAGAAAGAAAAACAAACAGGGTTGAGAGCAGCCATCAATGGGTAGTTGGCAAAAAATGTCAAGGAATTATAAACAAACCAAGCTAGAATCAAAACTCCTGTTGATATTAAAGAAGTACTTTTGTAAACTCAGTGTGATGGGGGCCTCGGGATAGTGCTGGTTTAGAGTCTGCTCACACACTGTACTTTGTTGATAACAAACATCTGTCTGGAGAGAAAACCATGCAGTCAATCAACCAGATGTTTAGTCTATACCCCGCCAAACATCTGGGCAACTGATGGGATCATTTCCTTTTCATTAGGGAGCTTGGCCACAGTGACCTAGAGGTGCAATCACAGCATGAGAACACTGCATGAAGATGACAGATATCTTGATCTTCCAAGATCCCCAGAGTGGGACATTTTTCAGGTCTGTGTGGGTCAATTCAACATTACTTTAGTTTAAGATTTGTTGGCTGTTGATTGTTCTGAGACACTCTAATGCCAGCATATTTTTAAATCCCTACTTCATAAAGCACAGAGGTTGAGCTGTAAAAAAAAATACACTTTGTTGACATTCAAGAAGAGAAAGCCATTGATGGAAAGCTACAGTGATTTCCTTCCAAATTGTCATTAAATGACCTTTCTCTGTTGTTTTGACTGCTGTAGTGGGAGAAGGTGCTGACAATTTGTTGGCACTGGCTTAGGGATTCATAATGAGTATAGAACTTGGCTCCATTATGAAACATAATCCATCTGACAAAAGGAAATCATTTAATGGGCTCTCTCTTAATTACAACAATTTAATAGGAATAAGTTGAGGACAACAGCAGAACACATAACAAGTTCACTTGAGAATTTTGTCATTGGACTCTCTTCTGCTAGATCAACATTTCCGAGTTGGAGAGAAAAATCAACATTTAACAAAATTTTTCTCATTGATTCATTTCAAAAGTAAGGGAGTAAAGAGGAATAAGAGAGTAGGAACAAGAGGAAAGGGGGTAAATATAGGACTTCACTGTCTTCACCATCTTGCCTATGGAGGACTAGCAGAATAGCTGTGACGTTTGTAATTGATTGTGTTATCCTCTGGAATGTTCTTCGGGGGGTAAAGAGAGTCTCTAGAGTAAGATTGTTGGCAGTCACCCAGGAGTCATGTCTCACTCAGGAGGGCATTGCTGGATGTGTTCTCAGATTGTTTCAAAAGAACTGCAGGAACACTTGAGTCCCTCGGAAGAGTAGAGTTCTCCTATCTTAATTTGTCTTTCTTGCTACAGCAATAGCAATTGCAATATCTTGCAGGTTATGTGACTCTAATGTTCAAAGTGCTTTTTATGCAGATAGCTTCTTTTGATCCTTGCTCTGAGCTAGGTGCAGTTTAAAGGAAACAGAAGGAAGAATATCACCAAATGTGTTCTTTGCCTTTCACATTCCAGATGCTTTGCTAAGTACTCCCACATGGTGTCTTTGAGCCACTACAAACCAAGGCAAATGTATTTTTACCTATGTTTTAACTGACAGAAAGATTGGGCCCAGAGAGGTTAAATAAAGTGACCAAAGACATCCCAAAGTGGGTGGATTATGTTGGGATTTGAACACAAGTCTCTTCCAGAAACCCAGGCCTATTATACTATGTCTTTTGCCTCCCCCCCCTTTTTTTTTTAACAGATTCAATGCCTTATATTTATCAAAAGCAAACAAAGCACAAGTTTGTATTAGAACAAGGATAAGCCAGAACATAATGCATTTAGTGGCAAAAAGATATATATATATATATATATACACATATATATATATATGCTTGAATATATTTTCAAGATACATAAGGCATTTACATTTGAAATCCACACTAACATTAGACCATCTCCAAATAAAAATAAAGAGAATGACTTTTAGTTGCACATTCCTTAGCCACTTGCTAATCTGTAGGATCATTCATATGCTTTGGATACTATACCAAGAAAGGAAGAAGTATATTCCTGCATTCAACACAGGATTTTATAAACATATTGATGATGATCTTACATACAATAGCATAGTAGTATTTAAATTATTGCTCACATATTACCAATTTATGTAAGAAACTTCTAAAACCAGATATGATGGGATACCCTGTTAGCAAACAGACTTAGTCATTATGGAAATCAGTCAAGTAAGATGAAACAGAACAGGGAGGAAACTTAAGGAAGAGGAGGCCATCATTCCTGCACTGTATCCTGTGGCACGGTCTCTCTAGTCTAGAACGAAACAGGAGGAGGTAAGATTCCAGGAGTGTACAGCTCACCAAGCCACAGCAGTCGTGACAAGGTAGCATTATGATCTTTATTTTACAAAGAGGGAACTGAGACAAAAATTTAAATTTCACTCAAAACCTGATTCCAAAACTGAAAACTTTCTTGTCAACTTAAAGAGGCATAGTTTTTAAATGTATGTATGTATGTATGTATGATACAATTCCATAGGCTCTGGAATTTCTTCCCTTTTTTCCCAGTTCCCCTACCCTCACTGATTTTCCCTATATTATTGCAATAGTATAATCCTTCAAACACAGTCATTAAGTCCATCATTCTGCTAGTTAAAGGAATCCTTGTAGGTATAGATGAAGGCAGAAAGTCCAACATCCTATTGCCAAGATATATTTAACGGCTTCACTGGGAGTCCTTCATTCAGCAGTAGAGAAGTATACTGCAATGTGTCCTCACTTCTCGATATGATTGTTTCTATTATATAGTACCTCTAGATGAATATATGCACATGCAGGTTTACTTTTCATTTAGACCAGAGTTTTGTCTACCTGTAACGCACAGTCCAGCCTAAATGCACACTGGTCAAATCCACAGAAGTAAGTTTGGGAGACCCTTACCATTATGTCACATTTTTAATGCTAATTTATTGAGTTACAATTCACTTATGGTAAAATTCATCCTTTTTACATGTAGAGGTTTTTGAAGTTTATTTACTTGTAAAAATGTTCTCTCTAGCACTTACTCCCACCTGAGTTAGCAACTTGGTGATGGTGCACTATGCAGATCTCTTTGATCATCCCCTTTCCTTTTCTGGAGGGAATTGTGGCCCCTTGCTTTCTTGCTAATGGTGCCCACGATTTCTTCTGGCAAGAGAAACATGGTCAACCCATATGCTAGGGAAGACAGAAAAAAAAAAATTGCAATCTGGGAAATGAAAAGGTATGAGAGTTTATCGTCAGAAATCCTAATCTTTCATCTTCTGAAGAAAGCCAGAGTGCACCAATACATTGACTTTCAGAAGATCCTTAGTGGGATTTGGTCTCAGTTGCCTAGATTCGTAACCCACTCATTAATGTACCTGCTATTGACACTCCTCTTTTTTCTGTCTCACATATCTTCAGTCTTATTGTGTTTCATGAGGCTAAGTGCTAAATAAATTGTAGCCAAATGTGTCCAAAGGTTTGCTTTTGGGAGAATTAAAAAGGAAATATTTTATGTGCTTATTTATATGTTATCTGTACCCCCTACTAAAGTGAAAACTCTGTGAGCATATATCTTAAATATTTATTTTTATTGCAAAATCAGATATATAGAGAGAGGAGGACAGACAAAGAGGAAGATCTTCCATCTGATGATTCACTCCCCAAGTGACCGTATTGGCCGGCTCCAAGCCGATCCAAAGCCAAGAGCCAGAAACTTCCTCCAGGTCTCCCATGCAGGTGCAGGGTCCCAAGGCTTTGGGCCCTCCTCAACTGCTTTCCCAGGCCACAAGCAGGAAGCTGGATGGGAAGTGAGGCTGCCAGGATTAGAACCGGTACCCCTATTGGATCCCAGCACACTCATGGACAGGACTTCAACCGCTAGGCCACCACCCTTGGCCTGTCTGTGAGAATATCAATGTCACTCTGTTTTCAGGTACATCCTCAGCTTTTATGACCCCGATTTATGGGAAGCATTTAATAATTTCTAATTGAAACACTGAATTAATGAACTTCATCTTTTTTTGCCTTTGGCTTTTTCTCCTATACCCTGCCACTGGACTGTAAAGATCACAGGCTCCAAGATCTGTGCTGTCAACTAGTCAGAGGAGACAGAAGCAAAGAAGGAAAGTGAATTAGTAGGAACTGAAAAAAAGAGAAATATACACTCTTTTTCACCTGATTCTGTAGGTCACAGCAGAAGGCCTCTGATAAAGAACACTTCCGCCTAGAGAAGAGTGCGGTGATGGGAGTTATCAGTGAACTTGGCCTCTCTGAAGCTCCCATGCATAACCTTGTAGCCTGCTCTGTGACCAGGGCACAGCAGGAGGGTCAGGAAGAAAGAAGCACTAGGCAAAGAACTCACCCTCTTCTAACACTTTCTCTTTTGGATCACAGGCCTTGCGTCAGAAGCAGAAACACAGGCCAGCTGGGAATGACAGCTCTGGACTGCTAGTCACCAGCCTCAAGAAAAGGTGAGGAGCCAGTGGATCTATTTATTCTTGACTTCAACGGACACTCCTTTATTCCACACAAGATCATCATTCCAAGAACAGAAGAAGAGCCACCCTCAAGTAGCAAACAGAAGAGTGCATCGGGATGTTCAAGAATCAAATTCATAGATACCATAAGTATGGCTGAAGCCATTGGCCGTGGATCCATGAACGAAGGATTTAAAGAAAAGAAATAGACACAGGTACTGGGTGGCTTAGGGGCCTGTGCAGACTTCCTTTCTCTGTGCTGCAGATGCTTTGGCCTTGAGCAGCTCTGACATGGGTACTTCAAAGCTGCCACATCAGTGTCTTGCTGGCAGGTGCAGGCTGACCACTTCTATGAGGTGATCTGCCTCACTATTGACCTGGCATTGGCCCAGGTGTCTAGCCTTTTCTAGCACACTAGCCCAGGAAAGAGCCCTGGGGAAGTCTCAGACCCTTTCAGACCATAATAAGCCTCTGGTACAGACAGGATAGAAGAAGTGGGAGGGAAATATTCAACACAGATGGTTATTGTATCCCAGATTAAGTTAAGAAGCAATACTAGGTTAGAATTCACAAAATATGCCAAATCGCCTAGCTAGTTGTCTCAGCTTCTTAACCTAAATTTTAGTTCTATAAGATGGAAAAGCACAACCACATCTCTACAGTTCTTTAGAACAAAATCACAAGGTTTTAGGAAATTAATAAAAATGATAGAAGAATAAGCTAGTATATGAGCCCCCACAGGATTCCCTGTATTGTACTAAAGTATACATATTAAGAGAATGACACTATCTTGATCATTAATTTATAATTCAGTTCTGATAATAAGTGAGGATTGGAAAGTCTATTTCATGTGCAGCAGTGGCGAATTAGGATGAAGCCTAGATGAGTAATCAGATCTGCTCTGAATCCTAGAGCTCTTCCTTCCAGCTGAGCATCCTCTAGCAAGTCGACCTTTATGAGCATTCCCACCCGCTTCTGCTAACTCTACAGTTTTCGTAGTGATAAAATATAATAAAAAAGTGGAAAATTTTTGAAATATGTAGATTACACTATCATTGCTATGGTTCTATTTGCTGTGGTCTTCTCACCAACTGACTCCAGATGTCTCTATAAAGCTTGTCTCTATAAACCTGTACTGAATTGAGTCCTGTTTGAATTGAGTCCTAATACAATGATTGAAGCTCTGTCTATCTCAGCCTTGGATGTCCCAGAGCTGTCTAGTCCAAACATGCAATACAAACAAGGTCTGATGACGGGGAGAAATTGGCAATTACTTCCTATGACTAGGAGGCTGTTGAGGTAGCCATAGAATCAGAACTCAGAGTCAGTGTGGACCAGGTTTCGAGGTGTTCTGTGCTCAGGTCTCCCAGAAGGATCTGGTCACAGCCAGATTTGCCCTCTCCCAGAATACATCAAGTCATTTTAGTCTATGGACATTAGGGTACGGTTACAAAGCTGAGGGATTCACAAGGCAGAATAAGCAAAATCTCTGACCTACTTTCTTGTATCTCCAGCCAAGATGCAACAGTAGGACTCAGAAGGCTATTAAAAAAAAAAAAAAAGCATTCACCCAGGAATGTTGAAAGTCAGATCCTCTGGAAACTTAGGGGACTGTGTATGTCATCCTGAGGCTGTCCAGGGTTCTCTTGCTGTGGTACCCAAAACAGATCTGCTTTCCCTGGAAACTGGGTATCCTTACCTAAACTTTCCAGCCAAGCAAAGAGCAGTGCTCCCTTTTCCCCCTCGGCCCCCTGCCAGTCAAGCATTTATTCAGGTAGCTTCTAAAGCAGCTGATACTATGGTCTACATCATGCAGATCAAATGCATGAACCAAAACCAAAAGCAAGTCTACAAACAGTAAATTCATAAGCCAAGCAGCTAGTAGGAGCCAGTCACTAAAGCCCAGAGGGAAACTCAACAATCAGCCAAACAAAGTGCACAAGCCAAATTCAAGAGCTGAGAAGATAAATCCAGGAACTGAGTTGCCAAACCAACAATGTGTTCAAAGCCAGCCAAGGCCAATAACTGTTTGGGAAGTTTGGCTCATCACAGGCAGAGAAATGCTACCAGAAAGAGCAGTCGAGTGAACAAGAGGAGTGATTTGAAGCTGTCCCAAGATTCATGCTGCCCTTACATTCATGAATGAGTACAATACTGAAGTACAGATACCAGCGGGGGATGTTGCTACATAACCAATAACCAACTCCATTTTCCCCCTCCTTTTACTACCAAAGCCTACTGCTTCTAGACTGAAAGGAAATGTTGGCAGAGATGGATATGATTTTATTTTGTCTCTTCTTTCTACCTTTATAAAATAGTCTCTCATGGATATAAATTACTTTTGTGGTGAATAAAATATATTGTGTACTATAAAACCATGAAAAGGGGAACACTTACCATTCCTTATCTTAGGCATTAAAGTCTACTGCCACTGCCAGAAAACTCAAATGAATCCTTCTATAAAGTGTGGTGGACAGCCTTGATGTAACCAATTCCAATGTCACATATATCTTTTATTTTTAAAAAGAAAGATGTAATGCTGTTTCCGAGTAGTACTGGTGATTCAAGCTGTTGGAGAGGATAGCCAAACTGCAATTCTTAGGAAACTAAGACTTCTAATTACACTCAAGGGCATTCATTCCCTTTAGCTACAACATATTCCTTTTCTCTTTGCTCCCTGGATGCTCTAAACTTCAGGGAGTGAGCATAGAATAGGAATCAAAAGAACTGTTTCAGTGTATTCACTGCCCAACAAGGCACCACTGGGATGAATATTTCCACTGCAGAAATGCCGAAGTGCAGCTTGGAAATAGATAGAGAAGCACTGAAAGAGCAATTCTTTCATTCAGCCGCTTCCTTCACACGCAGCATCTATTGTACTAGAACACCTGCTTTGAAAACAGGGGTTTCCCCCATCAGATTGATACATTAGGCAACAATTTGAGCATAACATGGATTTCCCATTTTCTTATGTCACAAGAGTATCTATAATACAGCAATTATACAGAACTGAATTCAGCATAAGAATGAACACACCACACACACACACACACACACACACAAACATCAATCCATCGACTCAATTCACTGCATGCCCGCCAGTCCACATCTGGCATCACAATGTCATATGTGACTTCAGATGACTCTCTTCCCAGTCTCTCATCTTAATTAGCTTACAGCAGTTCCCTCTAGTGGATGCCCACTGCCATAGGTAGAGTCTTTTTTTAAGGCAAAGTGTCTTATTTGATTTACTAACTCTATGTCTCTGCTGTTGAACTGTGTATAAATACAGTGCTACCATTTCCCTATGTTCCTATTTACTATTTCACTGAAGAAGCCACTGAGGCTGTACTTCTAGATCCATTTTTCTGTGTTTTTCTTGTATGATCCTGCACAATACAAAGAGTTTTAGGACACACTCATGCCATAGAACTGAGTGTACATGACACTGCTCTAGGCTTCAAGAAGTAAATAGATCTCAGGCAGTGTGTCCACATGGTGACCCCTTCCCAGCATCTAATCTGAAGTATGCATGCAAAAACGAAGGAAATGGGAGAAAGTATGTTAAGTCTCCTGTAAGAAACAAAGCTTAACAACTAACATGGAGACACTGCTGTCTTAAAGAGTGCACTGGCCTCAAGTAGAACTGGGAAGACTGGGAAATGTTGATGCAGAAACCAGAAACAATCAATACTGCATTTCCAGGAACTAGAAAAGGAATGCGTGACAGAAAAGTAATCAGAATCTAACCTGCAGGTCTTGTAGCTGTTGACGATACTGTCAGGAGGTATGTCCAGACTTATCTAGCAGCTAAGAGTGAGTCATTTGCATTAAATTGAATATTAATGAGTTTATATGGACCATGTATTTTCACATCCTGTGAGGTCTATTTAAAAATCAGACAAGTCTATGGACACCATTTATCCTAGCAGTTAAGACACTGTTTGAAATGCCCACATCACATATTAGAACACATTAAGTTCTTGCTTGGATACCAGTTCCAGTTTTCCACCAATATACATTTTAGGAGTGGTAGGTAATGCCTCAGATGATTGACTCCCTGCCATTCACATGGAAGATACCCACTTTTGACTATTCCCTGGCCAAACCTCATTTGGGAACGCCCTCCCTCTCTCTCTCTCTGTCTCTCTCTCTCTCTCTCTGTCTCTCTCTCTCTCTCTCCTTCTGTGGGTGTGTGTGCATGCACATGTTTGTGCATGTCTACACTTCTCAAGTAAATTCTAGAACATTTTAAAACAAAACATTTCTGGACAAAAACATATTAACTGGCAATTTTTATATTTAAGTCTATGTAACACGGTTTATCTTGCTAAGAAATAATAACTTGATAATCTTTGAATACATGCTATATAGTCATATTGCTGGTGTTTTCCAATATTGGATATTCATGGTGATCTATAGTTTCTAGTAAATACTACTAGAAATCCTTATTTTTTTGAACTGCTCATTTGAAATCCTTTTAATAATAAGTAAAGAGTGTGAAGAATGGTGGATATATTTTCAAGTCACTTTTGACTTCATGTATTTCGGAAATAGCCTAGGGATTAAAATTTCTCATTCCAAAATCTTAAGGGTTGATATCTTTCTGGAATGTGGAAATGCAAAGCCAGGCACAGCCTTTAGCCAAGATTAAGCTTGAGTTCTAAGGAGCTTGAATGCATATTTCTCAAGATGTGTGTGTGTGTGTGTGTGTGTGTGTGTGTGTGTGTGTGTAGTTTCTAATGCCCAAAACCACATGCTATATATCATTAGCTCCATGTCATATGCCATAATTGGTTTTTGTGTTCTGCCTTGGTCAAGCATCTGAGACAATTGGTGCTAAAATTCAGGACCAATTTAATTAAATTTTCTGTCAAACTCAGGCTTATAACTTACATACCCACATACAATGTGCACGTATGTGGACATGTACACACAAACACAGCACCCAAGTTAGAGAAATCCCTTGATGTTTTAGAGGTTCATTCGCCCTTGGCCGGTAAGTCCCAGGTACCGCTCCAGTGATGGATAGAGGGTTCCCTTTCTCACTCTAAGAGTCATCCAGTTCCTTGTCTTCACTCCTTAGTTTTAGAGGAAGCAGGAGTCCCTCAGCAAGGCCCTTTGGAGCTCACAAAGACTCAGATGCCATCAATCAAACACGGGTACCTTCAGTGAAGTCAAGGAAATGGAGTGGCAGGTAACATTTTCCCCAAGCTTGCTGAGAGTCAAGTCTAGAGTTTAATGAAACTAAATCTCTTCATCGTGCATGTGAATAATGCAGCCAGAGCAGTTCTCCTTTGCATTGACTTAGGTGGTTTCTGAGAAGATTAAATTCCCATCCCCAAATTCAGAGGCAGAGGCAGCCTTCTTCCCTTACCCAGTGATATGGCCAAGGGAAAACCGTTTTATAAGCCCTGAGCTCTGTATAAAGCTGACTAAAGCTGGGACATCTTGAAGGAATAGAGAGAAAGTGATGCAAGCAAATTCACAATGAATCTAAGAAAAATCAAACTCTCCTCTTTGTCTCCAAGGCAATATCTTACTTATGACGGAAATGTGAAAATCCATCAGTGGCATTGGACCGAGAAAAGGGTGGCGTGATCTGCCACTGGGTTCAAACCTGCCTTCTCAGTTTGGTAGTTAAAATTAAGTTGTGAGTGGATGGAAAGATGTTACAGCTATTTATACAGTGCAATTACCTGGAGAGATTTTTCAAAATACTCTGACAGAGTCAATAAGCCAATTGAATTTAATTTGAATTTTAAAACTCTTATTAAAGATACCTGTTTGTTTTTGTTTTTTTCATCAACAATTTTGTCCCTGAGTTATTAAGGACTAATAAGGTACAAAGGCAGAGATGTTTTCTCTAAGAATTTTTTTCCCTAACTTTCTGCTGATTATGTAGAAACAATGAAAGGATAGGGGAGAGAAAAGAACCTTTTTGAGCTCTTTTGACTGCCACTGGGGAAGAGAGGACTCCCAGTCTCAACATGTGTGCCTTCTGTAGTTTATTAGGCAAGACCTGACCACTTTTATGGACTTATGATTGAAACTGAAATAGTCTACCTCAGGGAGACTTATTCCAAAATTTTATCCCTTCTTCTGGGTGTGATCAGTCTTGACCCATGAACCTGATGCAATGGATCTCAGATGCTAAAGTCCATGTATGGTTCTAGGGGGACCTATCTTTCCATTAACTTTTGATAAATAATCCCTGCCATGACTCTTAAAGATCATTTGTTTCCAGGTGCCTCTCTCAAAACACTTAGCTACGCTTAACTTCTATGTGGATATATAAGGATATATTCAATAATATAATTTCTTCCTTTATAAAGAATCTTTACAGAAAACATTCCATAATTCCAAATAATATTGTTACAATACTCCTGAACTGACAGAGCTTTTAAAAAGATTTATAAAAGAAAACAGTGGAGTGCTCCAGTGTTTCAGGACTGTTCCCTACTCTATTGCCTGCCACAGACCAGAACCCCATCTAGTTTATAAATATTAAATGAATAAAAAAATCAAGAAAAGCTCATGCTGAATCACATGAGCTTCCCTGGATTATATTTCCCACAGATGTAAATGTCTGTGGAAGAGAAAATGGAGGATGGAATAATGAGAGCTGGAATTCGAGGATCAGTACTGTCCATCCACTTGTATGACTTTGGGAAGCTGTACTGCAAAATGACAGATTGTAGTGCGTGACCTCTACAGTGCCTTTGGAGCTCTGAAATTTCGTAATACTGTGTCATGTCTTAAATGGGGATGTCTTCTTAGCTGACACTCTTCTAAATTTTATTTACTTATTCATTCATCTGAGAGGCAGAGAAACCGTGACAAAGTGCTCCCATCTCTGGTTAACTCCTCAAATGCCAGCCCAAAGTTAGGAGACAAGACACCAATGAAAGCTGGTATTGGGAACAGAGCCATGACTGGCACAGATACACTCCAATCGAAGAAGTGAGCATCACAATCACCGTCCTAATCACCAGGCCAATGCCCATCCTGCCCACCTCAATGTTAACATCTCTTTTCTTCAGATCACGTTGGGAACCTGTTTAGCATCAGAGCTTGCCAACCTCCCTGCAGCATGCTTGGCAAAGCCTCTTTTTCAGATTTCTGATCCTTCCCTAGAAAGGAACTTTCATACTACTGCTAAAAAGATAAAAGAATCTTCATGTCACCAGTGATTTATTTTCCATTCAAATTGGCAATATTCTCTATAGAAAAAGTGAAAAGACGAAAACCCCAGTCAGTAATTTGGGGCACAGATCTGCATCTAGAAACGTACAATTCTTCACTCATGGACCTTACCATGACTTCCTAAATCATAAAATTGTGAACTATTGCAAAAGGAAATACACCTAGACCAAAGGAAAGAATGACATATCTGATGTCTACTGTAATAAAAAGTAATATTTGGCAATAAAAACCCCAACAGTGTGATTTATAAAATGAAGCTTTCACTGGGAATTTTTAACTCCTCAGCCTAGGGACTTGACAGAACATTTTCCCTTACATTTTGAATTTAATTCATGAAATTTGAATATGATTGTTAAACATTTTGAAAGTTTTTTTTTTTAATTTATGATTTGTCTTGTATTAAGCCTGTGGAAATGGGTATATAGGGTAGAAACGTGTTGCTTGCCTGGTAAACATCTAGATATTCTACCTACAGCAAGTGTATCTTGATTTCCCTTTGTGGAATTCACCTCTTATGCCACCAAACCACCAATTCTGCCAATGTTATCTTAAAAGTGATCAGCAAAGGTAAACTTTGGTCTGGACTGAGCTAACATATAGAGTCTAGCCCCTTGGGTACAAGGATAATTAGATCAGCACATGATGCTTCTGGGAAAGCAAACCACTCTCGCATCCTCTGGCTACAGTAGAATAAGAGTGTGAAACTTGACCCTGCAGCCACGTTGGCCACCTCAGTCTAATGAAGGGAAATCAGGATAAGGATGAAGGCAACGCTAGAGGAGCATAAGCTGATGATGTCTCCTAGTCACATCATTTGAACCCTGAATCATGTCCTATTGAAGTTAGCATTCCCCAGACTTTTCACTTACAGGTTCCAAGACTGTAGCTTTTGCTTAAATCACTTGGTGTTTATTTTGTGACATAAACAAAGTCCTAACTAGTATTCCATAGGATTATACCATCTATGATAAGAACTTATTCTATATTCATTTATTCTATATTCATTTATCTCCCTCATTTATTGTTCAATATTTACTGAGTACATGTTACATGCTAGTAGCATCTAAACCCTGATCCTCAAAGAGCATAGCTCTAGGTGTAAGCATACCTGACACCATGTCATATGGGTGGTACTAGAAGGAGATAGTGGATGACAAGAAGAAAACACTAACTCAGCTTATGATAATCAGCCAATACACAAGTTCAGCAAGCAAGGAAGGGGCATTATAATGGAAGCACGTAGAAGCATGAACTGGCCTGTCCCTTCTACAGAATCACTGAAAGTCAGTTGTGTCTTGGATGTGGGGGACTCAACTGAGTGCAGAGAGCTGTAGCTGAAAAGGCAAACTCCATCAGTTACAAGGGCCTTGGTGCATGTGGTTGCCAAGAACTTAGGTGACCATAAGATCTGAAGCTTAGAAAAACTCAGCCCACAAGTACAAGTGGCAGCAGAAGTATCCTTCGTTTTATCCAATCCCATGGAGCCGTGTGGTTGCTGAGTTCCAGGCTCAAGCCAGAGTTGCTCTCAGAACCAGGTCTTTCTCTCCTCCCCTACTCAGTTGCAAAGAATTGTAAGGCTGACTCTGACAGACTCATATACTACTATGAGTTTCTGATATTCATCTGTGCTCAGGAAAATGGCTTGAAATTCTCCATGGAGAGTGCAGACAGAAAGGTCAACAATTATGCAAAATGAATAATGGGCTTGGAGCAATCAGGCCATGCAGCTGCAGCAATGAATTCTCTGAAACCCGCCTGCCAGGTGTCTGTGTCCCTGCCCAGTGGCCCTGGCCAAACATCTGCATCCTAGCCACTCGCTAACTGCTGTTCCTAGAGAGCTGGCTCGGGATGGGGATCCTAAATGGTTGCAGAGAAACCAGGAAAGGCACAAGTTGGGGCAGGACAGACGTCTTTTTGATTATTCATTGAAAGCTTCAGAAAATGGCCTGTTCTCAGAGGTAAAGGGATAATCAAAAAGCCAAGCATGAAAAACCTCTGTCCAAGAGCCCACCAACCAACAGTGAACAACCACAAATATGCCCAAGGCCACCTTTTGTTCTACAAGGATAATGCAGAGCTGCAGTCTTCTCTGGAGTATAGCAATTGAGCACCAAAACATTGCTGAGAATCCACTAAATGCCAGTGCTAGGGAATACAGAAGTGAATCAAACAAAGAGGCAATTAGCCAGTACACACTAAACACAGGACTTGGGAGCTTCCCAATTTGATAAGAAAGTTTTTATACACAAAAAAACATGGCATCAGTGTAAAGCAGTAATGATTTCTCAAGGTAGATGGTATCTTTTCTGATGATGAAACAGAAGATAAGAAAGTCAAAGATTCAAGGTAGGGAGATGAGAGATTGGAACCAAATCATCCTAGGTCAACCTTCTTCCACTTTGCTGTAGAGTGGACAAAGAACAGAGATCCTCCTCTGGCCAAATTTCAGCTCCTGAGTCAGGAGTTCCAGAGTTTTACCAAAGTCAGAATGCAAGAAAAAGCACATCTCTGTAATGCCACTGATAGTTCAGTCAGCGGTAGTGAAATAGCATGGACTTGGTGGCTTCAACGATAGAAATTTATTTCCCACACTTCCAGAGACTGGGAAGTTCAAAAACCAGTAACTCTGTGCGGGGTCTCATTGTGACTTACAAACAATAGCTTTATGTTACACCTTCACATTATACAACCCTTCCTAGTTGCTGATGAAGAATGAGAGGGAAGAAGAGTTCTTTCTTCTCTTAGAGGCCACCAGTCCTATTAGATAAGGAGCTCACCTTTAAGACATTATGTAACCTGGGAATCAAGATGGCGGAATAAGGTAAGGACACATTTAAATGGACAGAGAAACATTTAATCAGGATGAAGCAGAGAGGACACATTCCAGGAAACAGGAGAGGACAGAACAACAGCAGAGGGGTACCTGGAGACTGACAGACACAGGAAAGCAGTGAAAACAATGATGTGGTATTGCAGAGACTGATAGTAGCATTCAGCTAAAGGCGATCTGAACTCCCCCAGCATCTGGAACTCCACCAGCAACCAGGTGGGAAGAGACATTCACAGGGAGCTTGGGAGGTGAACCCAGACAAAGAACTGTCCATCCGTCCTGCTGGCCCATTTGATTTCAACAGGTGAAGAGATAGAGGAGCAGATCCCAAATGGGAGGTGCGAGAACAGGGTGGATTTCACAGCCCAATCCGCCCCTAGAGCCAAATTGGGCACCATTTTGTTTTAAAAGGAAAAGGCAAGGAAAAGGACTGAGCATACGCCTAGCTGGGAGTGAACTCTTTCCTGACTCAGTGAACTGCAGCAATGTGGCATTCTACAGATTCCACCCAAGACAGGTCTGACCTCTTCAGACACCTCTTCAGACCTGATGGCTAAGCAGATCTAGTTGTGGCACATCAGGCACCATTTTGTACAGTGTGGCAAAAGTTTTAAGATTGCATGGGACAACAGTGAACTGCGCATATGCTCAGCTCACAAGAACTCACTTAGTTCCATGGATTGCACTAGTCCCACAGGAAAGTATACCAACTGTGGCATCATATGGGTCAAAATAGGTCCGTGTTGCACCAGTCCAATTAGCAAACAGGTTCTGCAAAGATCAGCAACCCCAATAACCTAGCTATGTAGGACACCTGGAGTCTCCCCAATCCTGGGACCTGTTAAACCAAAATTGGGAGAAAGGTTGCAAAGACAACTTTGGTATCTCAGCACAGTATCACAGGAATAGACACTGGTAAGCCAGGAGCTGGGGCAATGTCGACCATGGTGGAAATCTATCATAAGAAGCCAGACCTGGAACTTGCTGGAGGGAGTGGCACAATTGGCTGCAAACAGTATACCAACTGCAATCAGTAAAATCAAACTGTAGACCTGTGGGTGACACAGCTTAGAAACCTGCCCCATGGAGAAGACTCTGCTAACCAGAAGTACAATGACCAAGAATAAAAGAAGGCACAAAGGCACAATGAATATTACTGAAGACTCTCCTGCAAAGGAGCAAAACTCTATGCTAACCTCAGAGTTCACTGAGGAAGACATTGAGAAAATGGGGGACACAGAATTCAGAAAACTCATTTTAAAGCTTCTGATCAACAAGGAGAAGCACATATAAGAGTTCAAAGAATTTAAGAAATATTTTACACAAGTAGTAGCAGCAATAATGCAAATCAAGACATATATCAGAAATGAAGAACACAGTAAAGCAAATTAAACGTACAGTGGAGAATCTCCAAAATAGAATGAAAGAAGCAGAACAAAGAATCTCAGAATTGGAAGGTATTTCTTGTCATCAGGCAGAAGCAAACAAAGCTGAAAGCAGAGCTGGATCAGGCAAAAAAATTCAAGAATTGAAAGACACTATTAAAAAGCCAAATATAAGAGTTATGGGAGTCCCAGAAGTTGCAAAAAGAGAAAATGGTTTTACAAATATTTTTAATGAAATAATAAGGGAAAATCTCCCTAATTGAGAGAAAGAATTGGGAAACAAGATCCAGGAGGGGCACAGAACTCACAACAGGCTTGATCAAAAGAGGTCTTCACCAAGACACATGATCATCAAGCTCTCTTCAATGGAACATAAGGAAAAGATCCTTAGATGTGCATGTGGAAAAAATCAGTTAACATATAAAGGAATGCCAGTCAAACTCACAAGAGCTCTCTCACAGGACCCTCCAGGCAAGAATAGAATGGAGGGACATATTCCAGATTCTAAAAGAAAAGAATTGTCGGCCCAATATAACATATCCAGCAAAGCTTTCTTTTGTCTTTGAAAATGAAATAAAATTCTTCCACAGTAAAGTGAAGTTAGGAGAATTTGCCTCTTCCAAACCTGCCCTACAAATGATACTTCAAGATGTTCTTTTGACAAAGAAGAGAAATAGCACGGAACAAAACCAAAGGCAAATGGGAAAAACATCCCAGTAAAATGACAACAGAAGACTAAATCAATGAACAACTCATTCCTAAAATGACAAGACCAAATTGCCACCCATGCATATTGGCTTAAACTCAATCAAATGTTATAGATTAGTAGACTGGATTAAAAAACAAAACTCATCTGTGTTTTTCCTACAGGAGACATTTCACCAACCAAATTCAGCGGAAACTATCTCATGCATTTTGATTTTTTTGTTTGTTTTAGTTTCATCTCTCAAAGCAGTCTCTTCTGATTAAATTCTTCAAAGACTCATAGATTATACAGCAGTATCATTTTCTTCAAGAAGGTTCTTGATTTTCTTTTTCATTTCTTCAGCAACACACTAGTCATTCAGTAGCATGTTATTTAACTTCATGATGTTGTTAATTTCTTTTTTCTTCCTGTTGTTGATTTTGTTTGTGGCTTTTTTATTTAAGGGGATGTATGATAGCTGTGTAATGGACATAGTCATATATCTAGTAACATGTTATTTAACTTCATAGCATTGTAAATTTCTATTTTTCTTCCTATTGTTGATTTTGTAATATGATTTTGTAATAATTTTTTCATTTAAGGGGATGTACAATAACTGTGAAATGGAGAATAGTATATCCAGATATGAGGATACAATGTAGTATGCATCTCTACTTCCAGACAAAGATGGAATTACAATGAAACTATTTATTATATCTTTACAATAGGATGGACTCTGCCATTGTCCACGCCTGCAATGATAGACATATGACTGTGTATGAAGAACTATACTTTAGTAATGATATAGAGGAACTAGGTGGATAGCAGAAATTGGGGAGGGGATTAGGGAAATCCCAGGAGCCTCTGAAACTGTATCATAAAGTGATGATAATAATAATAAATTTTTTAAAGATTTTTTAAAGACATTATGTAACCTAAATTATCTCCTAAGAGTTCTAAATCCAAAAACAACACTGAATGGTAGGACTTTAACATATGAGCTTTAGAGATGGAAAACATGATGAAGTCCCATAGCAGTCATGGACAATAAGACGCTGAACTTTATGCTAGGCATGTGTTTGCAAGCAATGAATCTCAACTGAACTTGAACTATGGTTATGCAACAAGGTGGAGGAATCCACCATGGGGGGAGGGGTATGGGAGGGGTGGGGGGAATCCCCAGCGCCTATAAAACTGTACTACATAATACAATGTAAGCAACAATAAAAAAAAAACAAAAAAACAAATTGTGCTTCATCATTAAAAGGAACACAATTCTCACTGGACTGTAATGTAAATATCAAAAATATGTTAAGAGAAATAAATGGATCTCTTCTGGTTGTATCATGATGACCTTGAGATTCTTTCCTTAGACAAGATGCATTGGCAGTTTCTTAGAGAGAACCAAACAGTGGAAGGAGGAGAGAAATAGCTGAGGAAGTAGGATAACAGTAGTTTTGATCCCAGACAGGAAGGTCTTGGTCCTCCATCATTTTCCTTGCCCTGTTACTGGGTCTTCCAGGAAAACAGAGAGCCAGGGAGAGCGAGGCCACTGTTGGGTCCTGTCGAAGTCTCCTGGTCCTCCTAGGCAGCCTTTTTCTAGAGTTGCTCTGAGTTCCGATCACTTTTTCTTTCTTTCTCTCCTCAGCACTACAGGCAATTCTGGGATTCTGCTGCTCTGACCCATATCTCTTAAGGGATTCACCAAATCCCACCGATGCCTTTGCAACTAGGTCTTTCAGAGCTTGCTTCATTGGAGTAACCTGAACTGCCACACGGGACCCTGAGTCTAGCAGGACCCACGAGCAGCTTAATGCTTCTGAAATTAATGGTTTTTAAAAACAATATTCCCACATTTTTACTGTATATTGGTTCCATAAATCATGTGGTTGCTCATGGTCCCTTTATCGAACCATTAGCATGTGCAAGCAATACATCTGCTTTCTGGAAGGCCCCTGATCCATCCACCCTCTTGCAAGAGGGAAGGCTAACCCAGTGCAATTGGCTTCCACAGAATAAGGTAGGTCTTCTCTTTAAGGGAGGGGAATCTCAGGGAAAAGACAAAGATGTTCTTACCTGGCCACTAGTCTTCCAAGGTAAAAACTGAAATCAAGACCATAGAGAACAGCACAACGAAACCCATGCACAAAACTCAGGAGACAGAGGAGGGAGTGTGGGGTCATTGCTTATTAGCTGTGTGACCCTCAGAATCCACTCACCTGTTCTGAACCCTGCTTCATTTTCTAAATAATGTCCTAACTTGACTAAAAAAGCTATAGAGATGTGAAAATCTTTGATAGTCACTTAAGACAGGCGAGAAATAGATACTTGTCAAACAAATACGAAAACCATCCTACAATTAGACTCAAATGTGGCTTTGGGGGGATGTGATGGAAAGGCAGTGATCCATCAACCCTTCTGTCCCACTGATTCCTAGAATCAAGGGAGCACTCCACTGGGAGTAAGAGTCAGATAAAAGCTAAAGATCAGCAGCCCTATAATAAGTGCTCCAACCACAAAACTCATGACTTGGAGGGACTCTGATTTAGCAGGATCATTTGGAAGAAAACACAGTCAGAAAATGGACACCATAGAATTATTCTACTTCCCTATTCCCTGCTTTAGTATGAAATGACTAACAACATGATAAAATTATTCAGCTGTTTCTGGATCACAATTAGGGGTAAGATAATTAATTCATGATGATTTTTTTGTTGATCCTCCCTGCCTTTCTCTAAGACATAGGAACCATTTAAGCCTCCATGTTATGAGGTTTTCCTTTCCAATCATTTAATGATAGACAATTTGAGTATTTGTTGTGTTTTGGCACTCACTGTGTCTCACTGTGTCTTTCCTTGTAATATCTAGGTCAAATGCCTCAAACATTTTCTGAAGGAGCTGATGGTAAATAATTTAGATTTCCAAGGCCAAATGATTTCTGGCCCATCTAGTCAATTCTGGCAATGGAGCACAAAAGTAACCATAGACAACATATAGATAAGTGAGCATATCTTCAGAGTTCCTACGTGATCTTTTTACAAAAAAAAAACAATGCCTACTCTTATCTGCCAACCTCTGGTCTAGAGCAACAGATCTTAAACTTGAGCTCTTATCAGAATCACCCAGTTACTGCACAGTACCAGATTCTAGTCCCCAAGTTTCTGTTTCTGGAATTCTCAGGTGGACTAGAGAATTTAATTCTTAAGTTTCTTCAATTTTGAAAGCCATTGGTGTAATCATAATAGTAAATATTTAAGAATCAAGCTCTGAAACCAAGTAGCCTGTTTGAATCTTGCCTCATCTCCTCACCAGCTGTGTGTTCTTAGGTAGTATAAGCTTCTTTACATTCTTTGTATTTCTGGGCCTCACCTATAGAATTAGCAGACTAATAGCACCAATGTCTAAAGGCTGTCCCAAGTTAAACTTATTTTAAAGCTTTATTTTTATTGCAATATCAGATGTATATAGAGAGAAGGAAAGACAGAGAGAAAGATCTTCCATCCACTGATTCACTCCCCAAGTGACCGCAATGGCCGGAACTGTGCAGATCTGAAGCCAGGACTCAGGAGCTCTTCCAGGCCTCCCATGCAGGTGCAAGGTCCCAAGGATTTGGTTGTCCTGCTTTCCCAGGCCACAAGCAGGGAGCTGGATGGAAAGCAGGGTTTCCAGGATTAGAAACAGCACCCATATGGAATCCCGGTGTCTTCAAGGCGAGGACTTTAGCCACTAGGCCACTGTGGCAGGCAATTTTAAATGTGTTTTAAAAGCCTACAGCAGTGCATGGTGCACCGTATGTCTATGGAAACTATCAATTTCTGAGACATCTTATCTCACCCCCATTCTATTCTCTCCACAACTCCATTAAATGAATCTGCTGGTCATTGTATGAGTAAGATAAATGGGGGAATGAAGGCTAACTTGGATGGCACGCATCATGGAGCTGATAAATGGCAAACCAACAGCCCTCTATACTGTTCTCCTTCCCTAGATTCTGGGACCTGCAGATTTTTCTCTTTGCTTTCAAGAAGCCCACAGGGAAGCAGATTGGTCTTTGCCCTGCTCTCTTATAACCTTTCCATGGCATAGTCTCATCTAGGCAGGGGACTATTTTCTTCTGATTCTGATACTTTATCCTGAATTTCTTCAGGCCACTGATGTCAAGAACAAAGAAACCCTCTGCCTTCATTCACTCACACCAGCCCGATTCTGTCAGAAGCCCATGATCTGCATATGATCGACCCTAGGCTGGTTTAGGCCAATCACTGACATTTATTGACAATGAGTTGGATAACATTCATAACTACCTTATTTCATCCTCACTAAAATTCCATGAGGTAAGTATTATTATTCATCTCATTTAACAAATAAGAAAACTGAGACCTGGTGGACTTCAGGAAGAAGACCAGTGAGGAGACACCAGTGCAAACATAGATCTTAATGTTCCTGAAGTTCTTACACTTTCCACTGCATGATGTTGCCTCTGCAAAAGGTTGAGAAATGAAAGATTAATAAACAACAGCACTAGTTAGAGCAAAGGACTTAAAATTCCCAAAATGTAGTTGTATCTCTTGAGAAATTTTGGTCAATGTTCCTGAAAATAAACAAACCAAAAAAGTGAATAAATTCAAGTGAAGCCCCAATACTCAAGTAAAGATGTGTTTGTAAATGTACTTTCACTGATTTGAAACAAACAAATTTTAAAAAGCTGTGTGAGTCTTGTTCCCTTGTGGGTGGCTTTGATGAGAAGGAGGAGGGAGACTTTGATGAGAAGAAAGGCAAAGTTTGAGTGGCTGTGACCCCTTATGCTTAAAAAAATGAAAAGAAAGAATAATCAAATGTACGCTGAAAATATAACAAACAAGCTCTTAGGTGACATTTGGCTGTGTGGTTTTTCTTCTAGCTGTGTGACAATGAGTGCCTGTTCAGCTGGCTTTTCCCAAAGCCACAAAAAGGTCTCTTAGCGAAAATGTCACAATGCATCTTATTTTCCATTTTCAGCATGTATTCAAGGGGAGACTGACACTCCAACCTGCCCTCATGCACCACTTGGAAAACAACAGCAAAAGCGCAAATAAAGGAAAGGAAGAGAGCAGTTTGGAGCTGTCTCCAGCTCTGACTTTCGTTTTGGAGAAGTTTGGTGTGAGAAAGAGGCAGAGGAGAGGAGAGTATGGGCATGACACCACCTCCAACAAAGACATTTGATCTATGGTGCCTAATCTCGAGATGCTCTGGAGCTAATTGCTGGAAGTACATTTAGAAACAGGAAGATATTTACTCATCAATTTAGCAGTTATTACTAAAGATCTTAGATCCAAAAAGTTGTCACCACCTAGTGACCCAGCAGTCTGCCTCAAAGAAAGAGAAGACAATCCTCTTTTCTAAAACTAACCCAACCATTTGGTCTTTCAAAAACTCATATAACCTGCCATCTTGCCAGTAATGCCACTCCATTCCCCATTGCTCATTCCCTGTTTTCTCTTTTCTGCTAATATTCTTGTTTTATTTCTACCAGTGTGATTTATGTCTACACCCATGTGAATCTTCCGAGGACAGCCAACAAATACCTTATATCTGCATTTCAATTCCTTCATCTCCTTAACTTCACTATTCATACCCCTTGCAATTCAAAGCTTGTGGTCCAATCTCTGAACATATTTGTGGTCAGAAAAACATATTTCAGAAGCAAAATACAGTTGCAAAATCACTCAACTTCTTCATCTTATACAACAAACTGGTCCCTCTCAATAGGATTATTACAAAGGTTAACTTCAACCAATGCACAAATATCTACTATTTTACTACACACTTCATGTTTGTCTCTGGAGCCATCTTTCAACTACATATATCTCCTGTCCATTTTTACTGGGAGTTTTCTTACCCAACTACTCTAAACAAATTACGATCCTCCAACCTGCCATCTCTATCATCTTCCTTCCTTAGCCTGTGTTCATGAATCTCTCAGGAATACGCATCCATGGGGGAAGTGGGACCTTGCTAATTCCGCTTCCCTGCTCTATCTCCAGATCTTGTCCCAAAATGTACTGGTGAACCATGATCTTTGGACTCAGACACCTCCTGCCAGATAATAATCTTTCATAACACAGTTCTAATTCCCCCCTCCTTTAGTAACATTTCAGCATCAAACATAGCCACTTCTTCCTCTATTGTTCCTACTGTTGTCTCTTATAAGGACTTTCAGCATAACTCTTATTACTGTTACTTGATGGCATGTCTCCTTTCACTAAAAATAAATTCCTTGAAGGTAAGGGCTTCTTATTCTCTTCTGGATCGGTAGCAAAGTGATTTGCATGTAAAGTGCTCATTTTGTATTTACAGATTTGAATTCACATAATACTTTAATATCTCATGGTATTCTCACATTTACTTATTTGTCATTCCAACAGATCTATGTGATATACAATATTATCACAATTTTAAAATGAGGAACTTAAGATTCACAAAGTTGAATGACCAATCCAAAGTGGCATAGCATGTAAGAGGAATACCTACAGCCAGAGCCAGTCTTTTGTCCCCTTTTGTAGTTCTGAACTTTTATGACTCTATAATTTTATTCCAAAAATGTATGCCACAAAGGAGAGGAGAATGATTACCTCATTATAATTCAGCAGAGAAAAAGGAGACCAGAAAATGTCTTCCCTTATTTGCAAGACTATATTATGCCCCATTGGAAATGAACATTATAAACATTAGCTTCAGCAATGTAACATAACAGCAGCTTCTTTTATTATCATTGTTTAAACATTTGGGTAGTAAGTAGGTAGACCTCATCCAACATATGGTCTCCATCAAACATATATCCTCTATGCAAATTTTATGTGGTTATCTTTATTAGGTGTTATTTATTCAAAAGGCAGAAGGTGCCAACGTGTGGAAAATAATGAACAAGACAGAATTGTGGGAAAACAGCTTAATTATGAAGGGCAAGAGTCTTTAGCCAAACAACTACAAAGGCCTGGTAGCATTCAAAAATGAAAAGGAGTGGGGGGAGAAGGCTGGCACAGGGAGATGCATATATTATTTCTTGGCATATTAACATAAGACTTCACTATTGTAAAACTATCTTATACAAACTTCCCCAAAGAGCAGAAATATTTTCCTGTGGTTTGAGAGTGCTAAAATCAGCACGAAAAGGGCATGTTCAAGTGGGAAGAACATGATTTTTATAATCTGCCGGTCTTCATTTAAATCCCATCATTGCCACTTACAATCTGAATGACCTGGGACAAATTACAGTTCATTTTCCGCAGTCTCATTGTTCTTATTGTGAAATAAAGATTAAAAATACTGAACTTACCTGAATGTTTACTACCAAGATAATTAACCGACAATACTGATGTGACTAGAAAACTTGGAACAGGGCCCATGTGCACTCAACGATTCTCACATTTGCTACATCAGGAAATTACCCTGTTCTGTTGTTCTTGGGCTACCAGAGAAAACTGAGTGAGTTAAAGCCACATGAAAGGATACTGCCATCCCTTACATCTATTCTAGAGTCTATCATTTCCTTTCCAAAATATCCTTTGCACTTAGTTTTACTGATCCCTTAATAACAGACATGTTACTAACTTTAGGGACTCATCTTAGGTTAGATCCAAAGTAACAGGCAGAAACGGAGGGAAAGAGAAATCATACTTGAAAGGATTTATCATATCAACTATATGTAACAAAATACAGGCTTTTGCATGGTCTTTTTTTTTTTACGTTCTTTCTATTTAATTAAGCTTGGACCAACAGGAGTAGTGTTTCTCAACTGGAGATGGTTTGTTCTCCAGGGAACACTTCTTATAGCCTAGAGACACTTTTGGTTGTCCCATTAGAGAATACAACTGGCATGTGGTAGACAGAGGAGAGGGTTGGTGCTACACACCCTTCAACTTTAGTTTTACTAATCATAGAACAGTCCCCAACATCAAAAATTTCCCTGAGGGGATAGCACCATAGCTTAGTGGGCTAATCCTTCATCTGTGGTGAGGGCCAGCATCCCAAATGGGTGCTGGCTCATGATCCATCTGCTCCACTTCTGCAACAGCTCCCTTTTTACGGCCTGGGAAAGCAGCAGTGGATGGCTCAAGTGCTTGGGTCCCTGCACCCACACTGAAGATTTGAAAAGAACTCCTGGCTCCTGGTTTCAGATGGGCTCATCTCCAGCCACTGCCGTCATTTGGAAAGTAAACCAAAGAATGGACGATCTCTCTCTCTCTCTCTCTCTCTCTCTCTCTCTCATCTTTCTCCTTCTCTCTATAAGTCTGCCTTTAAAATTTTAAAAAGCAAAATTATACAGAATGACCTTTAAAAAAGGTTTCTGACCCAAAATGCCAACCATGCCAAGGTTGAAACATCCTAAACTGCTACACTATGACTAAATTAGGTGTGAATAAAGATAACACTTCCTTGGGATTCATTCTGTGCTGCAGTAGGTTAAGCCACTGCTTGCAGTGCTGGCATCCCATTTTTGCTGCTTCACTTCTGATCCGGCACCCTACTAATGCATGTAGCAAGCCACAGAAACATGGTCGTAGTGCTATGTGGGAGACTAGGAAGAAGCTCCTGGCTCCTGGTCTAATGCTAGCTATTATAGCCATCTGGGGAATGAACCAATAGATGGAAGACCCCTTTGTGTGTGTGTGTGTGTGTGTGTGTGTGTGTGTGTGTGTGTGTGTGTGTGTCTCCTGTTGTCTATATTTTTTTCCAAATAATTGAAAAAGATAAACTTGAAATAATCTGAGACATAAATAAATAAATGGTCCACATCTGATCCAAGAATATTTGCTGTGCTTTGCTCAGGGTGTTAAGCTTTGATTAGGTCTCAGAAAAAAAAAAAAAGGTCCAAGAGGGTTAAGAAAAACTTAAAGGAAGGAAAGGAATTTGGCACCTAGAGCTGCACATTTATATGGAAAATTCTTTCTGATTTCTCTAGAACTAGATGCACAAGAATCTTTTTATTCTAGGATACAATAGCTGTTTATTTTGGAGCCAGTTTATAAAACTTGCAGGAGTTAGAGAGTAATTAAAAGAAGTCTTTAGCTGCAAATTACCAGCTTTCCTTAGCTAGACACTATCTCTGGATAGAGCTGCCTGGGTTGGGATGGAGGAGTTTTAGCTCTGTTGTAAACATTGATTGGCAAGATAGCTACTTCCGACTGGGAAATTAAAAGCAAGGAAATTTATTTGAGGTTATTATCATGGTTTTGTGAAGGAAAGGTCAAGCTATATTTTTCCACATTCTAATCCCTAATGCTATCCTGATTCTTTTTCTTTCACTTAGCTTCAGCCATGTTTTTTATAAGTGAGTGAGGGTTGGGAACTGAGAGGGCTTGAGCACTGAAGGGAAGTCTCTACTCTCTTTGGGGTTCTTTGGAAGAAGGAAGAAGCTTTGAAAGACCTTCCTGTGTAACAAACACCATCCCCGCGCCCAGCATGATAGCCCAGTGGCTAAATCCTTGCCTTGCATCCACTGGGATCCCATATGGGCACCAATGTGTATCCCGGTTGCACCACTTCCCTTCTAGCTCTCTGCTTGTGGCCTGGAAAAGCAGTTGAGGATGGCCCAAAGCCCTGGGGCCCTGCACCCACATGGGAGATCTGGAATAAGCTCCTGGATCCTGGCTTTGGGTCAGCTGAGCTCTGGCCATTGCAACCCCTTAGGGAGTGGACCAGCGGACAGAAGATCTTTCTCTCTGTTTCTCCTTCTCTCTGTTTATCTGCCTTTCCAATAAATAAATAAATAAATAAATAAATCTTTAAAGATAAAGAATGAACTCCGAAGTTGTCCCTCCTATATTCTGTAGTCTATCCTGGCTTCAGAATACAGCACCAATGTCACAGAGGAGCTAGCATCACCAAGAGCTACATCTTGCTTACTGGAGCAGTTTGGAGTTAAAGAGCAGAATTCCAGAGGCAAGAGTTCAAGTTTTTGAAATTTCTATGTTAGTCCACAAGGAGCTAGCATGAGGCAGATTTGGTAGCACTCATCATAAAATCCATTCCAGGTTAATGTTGGGAGTATTGGCCATGGAATATCCTAAAATTTTTGTTTTCTATAAAGGACACAGATAAGATACCTGTGGTTCTATTCAGCTTGGTTCTACTTAACCAAGTAAAGCACTTTAATAAAGAGCTCACAAGCCCTAAATACAGACATCCGAAAGCTGTGCCAGATTAACACTGCATGTCCATGCTGACACCTAAAAGCCCTGGAGTTGAAACAGGTAACAGGCAAACAAAGCCCAGCAATAGGATAGGTGCCTTGTGCTGCTGAATCAGCAGCAAGAGACCCATGAGGAATTCTCCCTTCGCAGGAAAACCAGAGTGAACAGACCATACCACTGCCACACAGGCCATGCAAAGGGAGAATGACATCAGTTTTGCGAATAGTTTGAAACACTAGAAGGCTGAGTGAGACAATACTGAAAGATTGGTATTAGATGGCTGCAACCCAGAGACTGGGAAAAGCACCACAGTCAGTGGGCAAGATACTTCATTCATTCATTTATTGCACATTTATTCTCACTTTTGCAGGATACAATAAGTCTCATGAAGAAATTCATTGAATCCTGAATCTATTGGCAACCCCCAGTGTGTGAACAGGAAGAGATTCAGCCAGCAGAATATACAGGGGCACAAAGGTAAACAAGCATAGTGATAAACCAGTGTCTAATCATAGAGGGTGAAAGATTGCCCACATTTAATGAACAACAAAATATCAAATCTATAATAACAATTGCATAAATACATTACAAATAATCACTGCTTTGCTTAGAAATACCAAAGCTCAAAGTTTTCAAACACAAGTTTTCACAGAAGGAGAAAAACAGGATCATTCAACTTACCTTTATCTCCATAGCCTATTCTTCCCTCCCAGGGCATTAATCAGCACCCAAGTTCTCTTCATCGCAAAATGTCAGCAAATGCTAGGAACTCATCCAGGAGACATTCATTGGCCCATAATACTGATCTCCACAGTACTAGGAAAGGCCAGTCCAGGCTTTTGAACAATCTAGGACATGAAGAGAATCAAGAGCCCCTGGGAAGAGAGGACAAAGCTGAGATGCAATCAATGACAGCGAGGTTGAGCCACTGACCTCCTGACCCCAACTGAGGGCACAAGTGTCACTACATAAGCCGTGATGCAATGCTTTTTCCTTCCAAGATTGCAACTTCTAGTGTTTTAGCTCTTGGTGATCTCACAAGTGAAGTGGATATTTACAGGCTGGACAACTGACGATTAAACAGCACATATGCCACCATCTATCCTCACCTCGGGTCAGCCTCCCTCTGATCCGCTTTCTGTTCCAGACACCTTTAGCTCCTTCCCACTTTGGAACACTATTCTCAACTCCCTGCCTCTGGAACGTCCACCCCGTCTCCTGGCACCCACTCCTTCTGCAACAATTCTCCTTGAACAGGTCTTCCTAGTAGTCTTGTTTGACTGTTGCTATTCAGTGAACATGAAGATTACTTTTATTGCTAACAACTTATACATTGATGGACCTGTTTGTCTTCCAACAGAATGCAAACTCTTGATGGAAAAGTCTATTTCTATGTTAGTTTTCACTCTGTATAAAGACTCTAGTATGGTGCTTAGCACAAAATGGGTGTTTCGGGTGGATAATATGAGTAAAATGAATGAATGTATGAATTATTGAACTAATGAATATTTGCACCTTTCCTCTGATAATCATGTTTTGTTCTTAATTCATATTCATAATTAAGACATTTTGTCAGTTGATGTTAATAAATCTGAGATGAAGGCAGGCATGATTACTGCAATCCATTTCTCAATAACAGTCATTCCAGAGCTCTTTAGGTACCAAATATTATGCAGAATTTTACTAACTCAAAATCAGAATATATGTATTGTGGTGCCAACATCATAGGCCACTGTGGATTGACAATGTGTTTTATGTAAAGCAGTTTTCCCACATGCACTTCAGCAAGTCCAAGTTCATTCACTGGACCTTTTGCATCAAGTATCACAGGCTTTCTGTCTCAAATCTGAAGTCCTTTTGAAAGAGAAGAAATTGTCACAAAAAGTGTCATGGGAGAAGAGTACAAAAGAAGGGGAGGATTTCAGCGAGATGTAGAGTAAATGGGAAGCTGAGGTCATGTAAGCTGCCCTGTCACTCCCCAGGTCAAATGCGATCATCCAGCCCTCCCCCTCAAACAAGTTCTCTGCAATCAAAGAATACTCTTCTGTCCTTCTTTCTTCACGGCTAATAATTTTACAGCGATCACTGAATGTTTCAGTTGTTTTTAGCATAATTTGCCCAGGTACTTTGTGCTTCTGTTTGTCTACAAGTGTTGCTTCTGGGAAGAATTATAATGGCTTCACTCTAACTGGTGACTTTTGATTTCACCATTCACTCAATCTTCCTCCTTCCAAGTAGTTTGTCTCTTTGAGAAACAGCTCAAGGTGTTTGTTTATAGTCTACAGCAGGGTGATGCAGAGTCAAATTGAAAATTGTCAAAAAGCAGATGAAAGAGAAAAAATATGAAACTATCATCAAGGTCAACATATATTGTTAATGTAAAATCACACTAGGTAAAATTATTTTAATTTACTAATTTGTACAGGTAAAAAAAAAAAAGATTCCATTGTGAAAACAACAGTATTTAGAGTAGTGCGTGACACTGGTGATGCACACCATGTGATAAAACAAATTGAGACCAGGCATTTGTAAGACCATTTCATGATGGGAGGAAAACCATATGAAGAGATATAACAGGGCAAATAACATTGCAAGGCTCATCTCATTTTACAATTTTCTTTTATGCATAGGTTATCATACTAATTAGCTAAATCTAGAACATTTGTCATTTTAATCAAGGGATTTCACATTTGCCTTTGCTTTAGTTCTTCAACCTCCAACCTGATGTTCAGAGGTTCCAAGAAGTTTTAGCACATCAAACACTCTGGATAATTTGAGGCAAGTCAGCTTGGAGTGGGAAAACGTTTGAGAACAGCATGCTAGAAAGCCAAGGATTAACTGTCACATGTGTCAATTATAATGGCAGTATACATGTTGGCAATTTGCTTGATCTTTCAGAAAGTGTTTCATTAAAAATGGATACACAGAACCTACTTTGTGGGCTTATTGCGAGGATTCAAATAATCTCTCTAATATTCCTAAAATTTACTTCAATAAATTGTCCATATATAGACATACTAAAGCATGGAATCTTTTTTTTTTCATTTTCTTTTGATGGTTTCCAATTTAAAAAAAAAATAGTCCTAATGAGGAACAAGACAAAACTTAGAGATATTGGGAAAATTTTCTAAATATTTTTCTTCTTTTAATTATTCCTTAGGCAAAACAAAGGCTTTGCAAATGGCAGCATGGTATAAACTGATATTTCTCAAAGACAGAATAGAGGAGGATAACAATTTTCATAATCAGAAACAAAGCTTTTAAGTGATAAAAATAAAATCACCGACCTTGGTTTCAAGTCCAATATTTGTTTCAATATCTTACTGTGGTCTAGAAACTTTATGAGAAGCTGGATCCAGGAACTTATCTTTTAATCACATGTACAAGGGGGTGACATGCATCAGAGAAATGGGAACTAGCAGAATACTGGCCTGTGAAAGCACATTGTTATCTATTGTACTAGTGTCAAGTATTATTGTTGTTGTTGTTAAAATATAGGTGGAATATGGAAAATCTGCCAAAAATAGCATGGGGGATTTTTTTTTTCTAAATTGCAAACAAATGCAGAAGGTAAAATCTGGGAAAAAAATATGGCTCACACACACACAAAACTCACACAAATTACAGTTAAAGCCATCTGGAAAGCTTATCATTTATCTTTACTGTTTTCCTCCAGAAATTAATGCTGGTATGCACTCTGAAATTTTTACACGGTAAAATAGGACCTTGGCTGAATTCTTCACAGCAGTTGCTCATTGTAAACACAAAAGGAGGAGAAGTAGAAGAAGAAGAAAAGAAAGGAAGGCAGGAAGATAGAAAGGAGAAAGAAAGAGAGAAAGAAAGAGAAAGAAAGGAGAGAGAAAGAACTTTCTGGCATTTTATTCAGAGAAACCTCGCCCATCTCAATACTACGTGAACAAAAAATTTAAACATCTATAATTTCCTCCCTTGGTTCTGGGATCTTTTTACTTTCTTCTTCTTCCTCTTCTTCTTCCTCTTCTTTTCCTTCTTTTTTCCTTTCTGGGAGAAGAGATTAAATGATATACCTTTCTCCAAACCTTTAGTACCAGATCTCTTTCATAAGCGTGATGATGGATACAACTGTAAAAATACTATAGAAACAGCATACAGCAAACCCCAAAAGGGATATTCAAGAATAAATGGGTCTAGGCTTTCCTTTAAGTACAAGGAAACCAACCCCTGGACACAGGTCTTTCATGATTTATTCCCTTACAGCTATTGCTTCATGCACCAGGACTCTCAAAGTCCTCAGCAGTATCTTCAATTCTTCCCCCAGAGATTTGAGCAGAATCCCAAATATGGAGCATTTTTCTCACCTTCACCTAAAGAACTTCTTCTGCTTTCCTGTTTCATCTTAGATACTACTCCAGAAATATTGCCTTTCCTTAAAAAAAAATTTTAAGGTTTTTTTAAAATTTATTTGAAAGGCAAAACTACAGAGAGAGGAGAGAGTGCAAGAGAGAAGTCTTCCACCCACTGGCTCACTCCCAGATGATCATAATGGCCAGCACTGAGTTTACCAGGAGCCAAGAGGAGCCTCTTCCAGGTCCCACATGTGTATAGGATCCTCAAAATTTGAGCCATCCTCCATGAGTTTTCCATGCCAAAAGCAGGAAGCTGGATGTTAAGTGGAATAGCCGGACATGAACTGGCACCCATATGAGATTCTGAAACCACAGGGCAGAGAATTAGCATGTTGGGCTACCATGCCAACCTCCAAAGGCTGTCTTTCCAGCTATTAGAAGCATTATATGATGTGTTAACAAATCTGTCTTCCTTCTAGATCACAAACTGTTGTGAGCAAGAGCTGGGTCTGCTTTGCTGTTTGATTTGCAGTATCTTACACAGAGCAGGCACTTAATAAATATTAGTTGAACTAATGAGTTTTAAGCATTCATAATAACAGCAAAAACCTGATTCCTTGAGAGTAAGAGCAAATTATTTATCATCCAGCTAATTCCAATGGTATAAACTATCTAACGAGATAATGTGGGCTTGAGTTTTATAGTTTGCTTTTGATAACATTTATCAGCCACCATCAAATCACCACTTTCATTTGTTGTGGAGACATCGCTCTGATTTAGTTTCTTATTAGAACAGCCACAATGTAAGGGGAGCATGTGCATTCTGCCATTAGCCTGGGTGGCTTTGTGGACTTTTCCCCCGAACCTTGGCATACTCCATCCTCTGTCAGCCTTGCCCTACCTGTTCCAGTAAGAAAGATGAATGAAGACTGTAAGGGTGCAGAATGAGCCCACGGGGGCACACATGGATTATTCTGAGGGTAAATGTGAGTAGTATGCAGCTAAATATTCTTGGTATTCATCATCACAACCTCTTCCCATTCAGTCAATTCTCCCTGAAATATTCAAATTGGCTTCCGTGGTTTCCCAATGGGTCTGAGTGGCTGCACAGTCCTCTATTTAGGTTTTACAGTCTCACTCACAAACTCCTACTAACCAAGCCCATTAGGTCAGTACCTTTGAACCCAACTTCAGCTACTCCCCAAGCAAGCCAATTAAAGAGCCCACCTGCTGTAGACCATGCTGCCTCCCAGAATCTGATCACATATGGCTTCTTTAAAAGCAGAAAAATGATGAATGACAAAAAACACATGTTTATACTTAAACCTGTTGTGCACAAGAGCTTTCAATTCTTCGCTATGAAAGTTTCTTTGGGATTATGTGTGTGTCTGCTATCTGCAGGAGTGATTGTCTGCTGAGCACATTTGCAGACCCCCAAGATTCCCTAAGGGGAATGGGGGAAAGCAAAGGAATTGTAACCTGGAAACCAGAACAAGTTTGAGGATTCATTCTCACCTTGTGACATCTGCAGTTTGGGAAATGAGAAGCCGGCAGAATGATCTCATTCACTTGCAGCCTGAGACTCACACCTCCACCCCTGCCTCCCTGCCTATCATTTGTCTATTTTTAAAGGCAAGAAGTCAGAAATGTGCTTCAAAGAACTCGAGTGATGCTCGCAAAAGCTAAAGTCCCTGGTTTAATGACTGGATCTCCTGAGAGAAAAGCTAGAGCTTTAGTTCTGTTTTCTGTCTCTTCCAAAGCATGTGGGGGGCAGGTGGGGAAGTGGTGGTAGGGGGACACTTATTCGTCATTTCAGAAATGCAATTGGGTTCATCTCTGCTGCTTTGGACTGCGCAAGTTCCTCAGAATGGATGCTCTGACCACGGCACTGACTCTCCTTTAACCCACCTTCTGAGCTTGGCAATACCTCTGCAGCAATTGCTTAGCATTCTTTCCACTTGAAATTCAAAATTTGTATTTTGTATAGGTACCCAGGGACCACAGCTGAGACAGGTCTTTAGTTTCTGCAATAAGCAACCAAGGAAAACCATTTTCCTTTGTGAAAAATGCCAGCACGGGAACATTATGGAATTAATAAACTTTGGTTAGGTCCATTTTCACTCTGCCATTTCCTTCACTCAGTTTTGAATGTAGCTTGGATTCTTTCCTTAAAATGAAACTAGTATTCGATAGGGGAAAAGGAAGGATACTTAAAAAAAAACTATCGGATACTTCTAAAGAGGAAATTGAATGTATGAGTACAACAAAGAGAGAATGCCTTCAATTTCTTAACTCATCTATTTCTCCAGATCACCAGTCCAATGTCTCAGCCTCATGGTACAATGGAGGTTTGGAAACGGGTCTCACCTTAGTAATTGACAAAGCAGAGGGAGTGAGGGTGAAACACAGTTATAGCCTTCTAACTGTCTTGCCAAGACACTCTGCTATTGCTCAAATAAGCAACAAGTGTGTCAAGCTGTTGATCAACTCTTGTGATGCCTAAAAATAGTCTTCAACAGCAAGGCCTTCTGGGCCAATTACTTCTAGCCACAAGCATAAGTGTCTGTTGATGCCCAGGTGCTAGATTATTTTCGTTTTATTTATTTTTTATGATATAGTAAGAAAACATTGGCTTAAAACCTCTTCCAACTCTGTTATTCAGTTATGCTACGTAATAGTGTTTTGTTTTGTTTTGTTTCGTTTTGTTTTTGATGAAGACCTTGTTGGTAACTACTCCAACTTAACTGAATCCTGTAAGGATAGTAGCACTTATGTTTTCTGTGATCTTAGCCCTACACAGACACAAGACCAAATAGACACAGCCATACAGAACAGCCTTGGATCAATGAACCCAGTGTGAAGAAAGAAGAAACACATGGCAGAAACAGTAGGCACTGAAATGAACTTTTTTTCAGTAAAGAAAAACGGACCCAGTGTCCTAAGCTCATGAAAACAGCAAGGACTATCTTCCCTTTAGGGACTCCTTTCACAGAAACCTAACATATCTCTTGTGGGAAACAACAATGAAAGCCCAGTAAAACAAAACCAGGATATAAGAGGAGCTACAAAGGCTCACATTTGATCTTGGAGCGGTACCAAGCTGGCAGCTATTCTGCCCTACAGCACAAGTGAATTCAGGAGCCTGTGTCGGATGGGGGGAGTATGCAGAAAGACATCACCGGCATCAAGAACTATAGGGGAGGGCATCTTCCTTTGATACAGGCACCAGGAAACAATCTCCAGAAACAGGATCTGAGCAGGGCATTTGCTGCAGTGGTTTAGATGCTGTATGGGGCACCAACATCCCAGAATGCTCAGGCTGACATCCTGGCTCCACTATTGATCACAGCTTCCTATTGAAGCTTCCTATTGAGATGCAGCCTGGAAATCCTCAGGTGATGGCTCAAGTGCTTGGGTCCCTGCCAACCACGTGGGAGACTCGGAATGAGTCTCAGAGTCTAGGGTTAGACCTAATAGAGCCTCCGCTATTGAAAACTTTGGGGGAGTGAACCAGTAGATGGAAGAACTCTCTCTCTCTCTCTCTCTCTCTCTCTATCTATCTCTCTCTATCTCTCTCTCTCCTCTACTTCCAGCCCCTAGCCCATGTGTGTCACTACGCCTTTCAAATAAATATAAACATGGGACTGTAATAAATACATTTGAAAAAAAAGTCCGACTTAGAAGAGTTGAAAACAATAGGTGGAGAGCATTTTGGCACAATGGTTACGATGCCGTTTGGAATAACATCTGGGTTTGTGTCTAGGTCCAGCTTCCTGCTAGTGTGTATCATGGGAAGCAGTACATGATGGCTTAAGTAGTGCGTCCCTACCACCCTTCTGAGAGATATGGTCTGAATTCCCACCTGCTGGCTTTGCCTGTCCCAACATTGGATATTGCAGACATTTAAAGAAATTAACCAGTGAATGGAACGTCTTTCTCCACATGTCTGTATTTTTGCTCTCTCTGCCTTTAAAATAAAATGAAAATAAATATTTAAATAAGAAAACGGGCATATTACAAGAAACTGAGAATGTGAGAACACTGTATTCCAAGTAGGATTATACCTCTACAAAGGTAAGTCACCTCCTGCATAACCCAGAGCAAAGCTGTGAAGGTGAGCAATAGCAGCAAGGTGTCCCAGCAGGTCTGAGGATGCGGCGCATTCACATGTGGGTTCAGTATCAAAGTGTGTGCGCTAGGGGACAAGTCCTAGCACTTTGTGGTGGTAAGGAGGTTAAACCTTTAAGAAATGAGCCTCATGAAAAGTAGCTTACCACTGAGGATGCCACCCTCATAGGGGATTCATTTAGGTTCCACAGACCTCTGTTAGTTCCCAGGAGAAAAAGCCTGATTCCTGGATCTCTCCTGACCCTGCCTTGTCATGTAACCTCTCTCTCATGCTCACCCCCACAATAATGTCAGCTATCACAGTGCAACACAGCAACAATCAAGCACAAACTAGAATCACGCTCTTAAGTTTTCAGCCCTATGCACTAAATATATTTTTCCTTTTTCTAGATGTTTTAATAAACAAGCAGCAAATGGGTTTCATACATGCACCAAAGAACTGAGGTAAATTCAACAATGTTGGAGGACTTCAAAGCATCATAGAGCATAACCAACACAAACAAAAATACTAAAGACAAAGATGACATCCACTGACTACATAAAACTTTTTCCTTTTTTTATTTGTTAATTACTTATTTAAACAACAACAAAAAAAAAGGTTTGTTTATTGTTACCTGCATTGTAGCATAGTAAGTAAAGCCTCTGCTTGTGGAACTGGCACCACATATGGGTGCCAGTTTATGCACTGGCTGCTTTACTTCCAATCCAGTTCCCTGATTACTTTCCTGGGAAAGCAGTGGAGGATGGCTCAAGTGCTTGGAGTGTGTGGGAGACCCAGAAAAACCTCTGGCTTTGGATAGGCCCAGCTTAGGCCATTGTAGCAATTTGGAAAATGAACTAGTGAATAAAAGAATCTGTCTCTGATTCCCTTTTTCTCGCTCTCTTTCACCTTGCCTCTCCATTTCTCCCTCCCTCTCTCGTTCTGTAACTCTATTGTTGAGATTAATAAAAGCTTTAAAAAAAAGTTCTATTTCATCTGAAAGACAGAATGGCAGACAAATGAAGAAACAAAGAGAGGTACAGCTTTCACTCTGATTGATTCACTCCCAGATCAAAAGACTGGGGTCAAAAACTCCAGCCAGGTCTCTCACAAAAGTGGCAGAAAACCAGTTATTCGGAATGTCCTCTGCTCCCATGCAGACACATGAGCAGGAAGCTGGATTGGAAGCACAGACCTGGATCCAGCGCTCAGAGACACAGGATACGGATGGCCCAAGCCGCTGCTTAATCTACCTTGCTCCAACACTGTCCCCCTCATCCTGCATATTTAAAACATCATAAATAATTCTTGTGAAAAACTTACAGGAAATTCAAAAGCATAAAGAACCAAAAAATGTATCCTTAATGCACAGATATACACTCTTAATATTGCATGGATAAGTTGAAACAATTTAAACCATTCTATTTGAACATTTAGATGATTTCAAACTTTTCATCAATATAAATCTTTCAGTAAAGGATTTGGTGACTAAAAATATCCTTGTTCTTCTCCCTGGTTATTCTTGGTATAGATTCTTTTCTAAGACAGCCTGGGTAGAAGAATATGAATATCCCTAGTGCATACAAATAAATGAAATGCTTTGCATTAGAGATCTCTCCTCCGTGTCCCCAATTAGCATGGATCATAACCTCTCTTACACCTTCGCCAATTGATGTGACTACTTTTTGTAGTTTGCATTTCGGGTTGAATCTTTTTATATGTTAATTACCACCAGCAGCACTGTAATGGCAGAAAAGAAATGATCACTGTACCCTGCTAAGGAAGGAAGGGGTTGGCAGAGGAAAGCCGGAACATTAGAGATCAGCCAACCACACACCAGCACCAAGTCCAACCCTCTGCCTATTCTTGCATGTTGCACATCCACAATCTTAAATTCTTCAGGAAAAAAAAACATGCAAAGGTTATTCTTGTGACTTGTTAAAATGTGGAATTGATGGTCCCATGTCCATAAACATAATTGTATTAGGACATATCCGTTCTGATCACTTATGTTTGTGACTCCTTTGACACTGTAACAGCAAAGATGCGATAGGCACAGTATGGCGCACAAAGCCAAAAATATTTATCATCTGGCGTTTCACAGAAAAAGGCTGCTGGCCACTGGCATAGGAAAGCTGATCCTGTGCAGATGAGTGAGAACACCTCACATACGCCATCTGAGCTCTTCACCTTTTAGAAATATATGATTGCCAAGACAGAAGTGCTAGGTGAGCATGGTTCAGGTGTACAGCGAGGAAAGTAAAGACAAGTGGATCATTTCTATGAGGCCATTTCAAAGCAAAAAAGAGCCAACGGGTTACTGGTTTGCCTTGCTGAAACAAGTTGTCCAAATTGAATTCACACCATAAATATTGCTAGAAATTATGCACACACACGTGTATATGTGTGTGTGTATATAACACTAGTATTATATATTATATAAAATATATAGAATGTAGTGTACATATACAGATATTATCATTATTTTAAAGGCAATAAGTAAATTCATAAATTCATTTAATACAGAGGACAACAGGAAACTGGGCATTAGGAAATTGAAGAGTTATGGCAGAGTCTGCCATTAACTTTCTATATAAACTTAGACAAGGTGTCTGAGGATTTTGAGGGTGTACTGGAGGGAAAGTAATGTATCTTTCATTCACAGATCTTACTAAGAGGGCTTCACTGCTGCCTAGACCAGCAAAAGCAGTGTCACCTAGGAACTTAGAAATGTAAATGCTTGGATGGGCCTTACCACATATCTGGTGGTAAGACCCAGCATTCAATTTTAAAAGTGATAATTTTGTCATTTGGTCACTAAAGTTCCAGAAGCCGACATTGTGCTTTTCTCTTAAACTTCTCCTATTTGAAAAAAAAAAAAGAGTTTGAGATGTTTGATTGTAGAATCTCATGACCCATCTTACATTTGCAAATACCTCACGTCTTCGCAATGACAGATTTTCCACTTGCATTGAAAGTACTGGTTTACTTGAAGACCAGCCAGAATAACCTTTTAAGCAGAATTGTCATGGCATTAGTGAAGACTAGAGTTAGAAAATGTGGCATGTGCATCTGTGAGTCTGCAACTTGGAAACAGTATAACCAAGCAGAAACAAACTTGGTAAGAGTGGTAGGCTGGCATGGAACTAGTTGGTGCTTAGTGGGTTATGAAATGTCAACCTCAAAAGCCATGCTCTAACTTTCTGCAGGTTTGAAGAGAGTTGGTGAGGACAAATGGATGAATTTCTTTCTATGCAGCAGCATAAATACCATCCTATCCTTTGTCTCCTATCCTATCAGGAAATATACCATATCAGAAAGCTGGTCACTTGGGCTCTTAGGTCACTTTGCCAAGGATTCCCTAGGTGACCCTTTGATTCATCTAGAAAATGTGGATAACTACAGCTATCGTAGCTACCTTATGGAGTTCTGGGAACACTGTATGAAGGGGTACAAAACTCCTTTGAGCTCTATTAAAATGCAAACAATTAACATTCACTAATACATAAGTAGTGTTCAGATTATACTTCTTGGACCACTAATAATTATACTCAATTCAGTATAAGAGGAGTTGAACTAGGATAACTTAGGGAATTTTTTTTTATGAAGCAAATCCAAAGGCAGGTGTATTTGACTTCTATGCTTTTGTTCCAATATGTTGGTGTCTTATGAGCTTGCTGCTTGTGGATATCACTACAAGATTGGTTTCTGCTTTTATTTGGCTAATCTAAGAAAGCTTCTTTAGTATGTAAATTTACACCACTTATGTTGCTATAATCCCTCACGCATTTTAGGATTATTTTCACAATCTTAGTATTTTCTGCCACATTTTTTTTTCTTTTTTGCTTCTTATTCCTCTTACTGGAAAGATGACTTTTAAGTTACTTTCCTTCTAAGCTATCAAACCAGGCATTATATTTTTATTTTTATATAACCTATCTTAATTTTTACTTGCATGTTTGACTCAGTAATGTCAAAACTAATTATTACATTTTCCTCCTCTTAAAGAATATGATTAAATAATTATTTAATTAAAATACCCTCTTTTTGGTTCCATTATTATTGTTCAACATCTTCATCTAATCTTTAACAATCATGTCTCAAAAATGAGTACCTCCTAAAATATTTCTATTTTCAATTAATAGTTAATTGGATTTATACATGTATTTGTGTTTGTTTTGCTTGCTATCATTCTTGCTTTATAATCCTTCCTTTTTTATATTTTTGTTTTCTCTTTAATATTATTTCCATAATTGTGAGAGATGTATGCTGCTGTGGGCCGCTGGTTAGGATGGAAAGAGTCAGGTATGAAGGAAGGCAGAACAAATGTTTCAAAGTTTTTTCCCCTTGTCTGCAGGGGAGGAGGAGGAGAGGGCTGCTCCTTGTTTTCAAACTCCATCAGCACCAGGGAATGGGGGACAGTCATTTGACGACGTCTTAGAGACCAATATGGGGAAGAGTGTTCTGAGGGTAAGTAGTTCTGATAGTTCTGAAAAGTTGTTAGTCTCGTTGTTCCAAGGTTGAGAAAATCTTTCCAAGATCTAGTGGTTGACAAAGTCTACCTTAGTGCATCTACAAACCCAGGAACACACTGAAAAGCTTAGCCAGGACAACTGTCCAACCTGTTCTGCTTTCCATCCTCTGATGTGGAAGTTGATGTCCCCTGCTGGCAGTAGATGAGTTGGCCATCATGTCCCCTTTGTACATCTGGGTTTGCTGTCCACAACACAGGCAAATGAAGAGACCCAGATCCAAAACATACACTCCAAAATCGGACAACACATCCTGTGACTTTTCCCTTTGGCTAGGGTCTGAGTCCATCAGTCCAGTCGGGGAGTCCTCCATGAAACCTTGACTAAGGTAACCTCACTCTTTACTTTTGTGTGCTCCAGCCAGTACAGGGTCAGTTTTGGTCTGTCATCTGCACCAGCAAATGGGCTTGCCAATGGATGTAGCTACCTGGTCAGTTCTACCCTATCCCATGCCTCATGTGAACCCATGTGCTGTGTCCCAGCCCAGCCTGCCTACCACAGGCCTGATCCTCATGCATGCCAGCAGGTGCCCCAGCCTAGTCAGCACCACCCCCAGTATCCCTAACCAGACCCACCTCAATTCTTGCATCAATCTTTTCTCTCATTTAAATATTTTTACTTATTTTTATTGGAAAATCATATATATAGAAAGATTTTCTGTCCACTGGTTTACTCCTTAAGTGGCTGCAATGCCAGAGCTAAGCCAATCTGAAGCCAGGAGTCAGAAACTTCCTCCAGGTCTCCCACCTGGGTGCAGGGTCTCAAGGCTTTGGGCCATCCTGTAATGCTTTCCTAGTCCACATGCAGGGAGCTGGAAGGGAAATGGAACAGCCTGGACACTATTCGCCACCCGTATAGGATTTAGTAACTAGTCTATCTTGTGAGGCCCCATCCTTTTTTATTTTTTTAAAAAGAGTATCTTACCAAATTCCTATGAAAATCTATGATTAGCAAGCTCTTTTATTCTTTCTTCAAAAGCATCTTTATTTTACTACCCTTTTGACATGAGACTTTCCATGGAACCTGGAATGTATCTCTTTCCGTTCAACCATCAATTGCTATAATTGACAAATATATCTGGCTAGCTGTTTTTCTCTGTCAGCGAAAATTCTTTTCCTCTGCTTTCTTTTAAGGTCATTCTCATTGATGTACTCTAGTTTCTCAGACTATGTTTAAGGGCACATTTTATTTATTTATCCTGTTAAAATGTCAGAATCCTTTCCAAATGGGAAGCCTCAATTATTTTTTTCAAATGTGAAAAAAATTCAACTGTTACCTTTTAGAGTGCTTTCTCTTCTAAATTTTATCTTTTCTTTTCTTGTACAATAACTTAGATCCACATTATATTGTCTCATGCTGTCTCTCATGTCTGCTAATTTGTCTTCCATAGTTTCCACATATAGTGTAGGTTATTTCCTCAAATATATTTATCTTCCAATTGCTTCAGTCTTTCTTCAGCTGTGTCTAATCTGTCATTTAAATCAGCCATTACATTCTCAAGTTCAAATACATATTTTCTATTTCTTCAATTTCTATTTAGATTCTTTTGAAACTGATATTTTTCCTGTTTATTTTTCCATAGTTGCTATTCTTTCACTTATTTAATCCTTTTTAAATGTATTTATGCATGATCTTTTCCATCTTATTTCTGTTCCAAAGTATTGATTATAGTTTTTAATCATTGAACTAAAAAATAATTTTAACATTTTATATAGTACACTCAACTTCACCAAAGTTTTTTCATCATTACTTTTCTAGAAGCCGTGTACTTAAAAAGAAAAAAATTTTGCTTTATTTTTATTTAAAATGCAGAGTTACAGAGAACAAGAGAGAGAGATAGCTTTCATGTACTGGTTCACTCCTCAAATGGCAACAATGGATAGAGGTAGGCCAGTTTGAAGCCCAAAGCTAGGACCTTCTTCTGGGTCTCCCATGGGGATTCAGGGACCCAAGGAACTGAACTGGAAGTGGAGCAGCCAGGACTTGAACCAGCATCCATATGGAATGCAATGCTGGCGCTGCAGGCAGAAGCTTTATAGGCTATGTCATAGTGCCAACTCAAGCCCTATTTTGTGAGCATAGCTCAAAGATCCATTCTAATTTCCTTCTGCCCAAACTACCAATTTATCATTCTCTTTAATACATTTTAAGCTAATTTCTTATCTAAAGTTTATGTACCACATGAGCTGTGTAAATTTTGACTTTTTTTTCTCATGAATATTAGTTTTGGCTTTTAGGTTCTCACAAATGACTAATCAGGCATAATAAAACCATTAGGAAGAAACAAACCAAGCAAATGCCCACTTTTTAGATAATTAATTATGGGTGCTGTTTTGAGGCCCTGATCGTTATGTATAGGACAATTAGGATAATATTTCACCTTTTCACTCCACCTAGGTCAAAGTTAGTCACTCGTCCCCAGTGGGAGCCTACATTTATGTTGCTGCTGTTCAGTGTTATTTCTTTCTTCCTTTCTGATAATTGCTCAATAAGGTAGCAAAGTCACACTTTAACAAATAGAGTTTCAATGCAAGAGTCTAAATAAAATAGCAACATTCTTTCCTCCAAAGGCTTATTTCATTATTTGCTGAGCTTATCGCTTCAGTCCAGTTTTCAGTCAGAGATATTTGATTTTACTCAGTTTTGCTTTTGAGTTTCATAATTAGTCTGTAGAAAGTTTTTCTTGAGTCTCCAATTCTGTCTATTCAATTTCGATTTCTATCTCATTCTTACATTCTCTCTCTCACTCACTCTCTCTCTCCTTCTCTCACACACACATACATGTACTACAATCAAGACATTTGAAAGTGATTTTTCCACCTTAAATAGAAGTTAAGAATACATTGTGTTGTTTCAGGATTTTTCTCCTGTTCCCTTCTTCCCATATGCATCCCCCATGGCTCACACCCCTCTGACCTTGCTTTCAGACATGAAGTCTCATGGGCCCATCACAGTCATGTTCCAATAGTGTTGTGTTCCTTTGTGTTGATGTCCCTGCCTGTAGTGGTGCAGTTCATCCTCAGCTGTGAGGCCCAACCTCTCTCATCTCCACAAAGTCGACATTCCTTCATTCTTCAAGTTCACCATTTTATTTGCCTTGGAATTTCTGTCCTGTTTTCCAGGAACTGGTCTGAGAAAAATTAATAAATGCTTTCTTTCCAGAATGATTAGTGGTAGATGAACGTATTACTTCACTTCCAAATTGTGATGCTTTGAGCATGAAAATGCACCTTTATAAATACAGCAGGACGACAGTCATAAACTAGGACTGTAGTGGGCAAGTTGCACTACTTTCAGATTAGAATGTATGCAGAGACCTTAACCGCTTGCCTTGACCTCCTAAACTTCCAGATATGCATACTCACACAGATACACACAATGTATGCAACTTAGTCTTAATGTGACCACAACTCTCTAGGTTCCCTAATTGTTCTCTAAATCATACAGCATTTGGTGAGACAAGTGTTAAATGTGAGGCATCGATTAATAGGGTCAGACAGAAACAGAGAGGAACTAGGAAACCATAGGCTCTGCAGTTAGAGTGGCAGCTGAGCCCATTTGAGGTACAGTTGCACTGGCTAAACTGTGCTGTATCAATTTGTCACTGGCCTAGAATGAGAGATACTTTAAAATGCTGTATTGCATAACATTTTTAAAGACATGTTTCATTACTTTAGCATTTATTCTTTATAAGAATTAATAGGAGCAATTTTCACAATTTAGCCTCAGTGCTAAACCTCGATCTACATCTATACTGAACAATTGCTTTAATACGTTTATTTTGCAGTCTCAGAATCATTCAGCTACTTACTTTTTAATTTTGTAAACCGGGAAAATCTGAATTAAATTCTTGGCCACCAGGAAACGTACATTGTGTACGTTTTGGATATCAACTCCTCCTTTTCATATTTTTCTGCTGCCTTTGCCCTCTAACTCAATGTCCTTACCCATACATACTTCATTTCATCCTGAAAGCTAAAGACACTTCCAGGGGAATGGAAATCCTCACAAGTTCTTTGATAGTAAGTGTACTTGTCTCTTTTAAACTACATCTTATTTTGCTCACAATAAAGACGTGCACTTGAGTAAAGCATTATCACATTCAAAGATGAAAATGTAAGAAGGGTTGGAAGGGATTGTTAACTTTGTGAATGGAAACAGAGTATGGAAAAGTCATGTAGATATGTCAGCATGTTTAATTCATATAATCCTTATCAAATATTCCTCATTTAAAAAATATGCTGTATTAATTTTACTTGTGCCATGAACACTGTCAGGAATCATCTAGTGTTTCTAGAAGTAATACTCTATTATGAGGAATGTATATAATAATTTGGACACCATCCTGACATTTTATTCCCTTTGTATAGGATTTCTGACAAGCTATGCTAAATAAGAAAAAAATTTCTAATAAAGTTGAACATTGCAATAATTGACTATAAATAGAGTAGAATTTCTCAACACAGTCTCTTCCCACCACCTTTATTTTTCTTTTTCTGAAAATTGTTTGTTATCATTAGATCCAAGTGTGGAGCATGGCCTTTATTACCTTGAAGGGAGATATTTCAAGACGTGTTATGTAAATTCCCCACCATCCCTCAGCTTCCTCTTGCCAGCAGTTCAGTCATCCAGATGATAAATAAGCTCATGCTGGTATTAGACATTAACTGGCAATGAATTTCACTTTATTGCAATATTTATGAAACCTTTTGAAAACGTGGCTAAGTGAAAGTCTTCTCATGGACTGCAATCAATAACTCTTAACCTGAAGTTGAGAATCCAAATCTGCAGAATTTCTTCCTGCAAACAAATTTTACACTGCTTTCTGGACAAACAGCCCCCCATCTGCATCATCAAGAAGACTCTTCTTGTTAAAATTACTTTTTGTAGTTTGCTCTGATCATTGAAGTTACAGTGTTTGGTGTTTTGCTTTTTTTTTTTTTTCTCTCTCCTTCTCCCACCTTCTTTGACTGTCAAGAAACATGTAGCCAGAGAATTTAGGCCAAGAAACCTGAGTCACAATAATTACCATTTCCAGGCTGCAAAACCATGTTTTCTATTAAGCCTGTAGAGCAATTAGCAATGTTTTATAACAGCTGTGAGAATTGTTGCTTGACCTCGTCTGATTGCAGAGCTGACACTTTTAAGAACAAATCAGTAAACAGTGTAGGCTTCTTGGGCCCTTTCCGAATTTGCTGGAGAAGAACTAGCCTATGGGGAGGGAGAGTCTTTGACAGAAATGGGCTCAGAGGTGGCCCTGGTTGAAGGACAAATGATCCAAGAAAAATGTTGTCTTGTTAGCATTCAAGAACAGCTGGTTTCCTTGGACTGGGACTCAAAGGCAAACCCCATGTCAGCATTTGACATACCTGAAAAGATACCAGCCAGGCAGGTCTAAGGGGAGGGAAAAATAAGGTTTTCTAGTCCCAGGGGAAAAAAAAAACTGAGAAAATAACTCCTAAACAAAAGAAGAGAAGCCATAATTCAGCCTTCAGTGCTTTCATTGTCTACTTAAAATTTCAGTCTTTACAAGGAACTCTTTAAATGCCTCTGTTAAGTCCACCAAAGTGGAGCTCTGACTCCAACATGAGCATGCTCTGCTCTTTAGTAGAAGCAGAGAAGGCTTTAAATACACTACATGGAACTGATGGCCACAGAGTTTGGAACCAATCAGAACTGGAGCTGAATTTCAGCTCACCTGTGATGTGGTTGCAATAAGTTATTTGACTTGTCTGAGGGTTGAATTCTTTGTCTGTAAAAATAGGAACCATTGATTCAAATACCACATATATGAAATGATAAAGGAGGGAAGAGAATGTTAAGTTAGTGCAGAGTTTAGCAAAAAATCCATGGGCAAATTCAGCTTGCTGAATCCTTGGTAGGCAAGAGTCATTAAAACACAGCTATGCTCAATCATTATAGACTATGGATATTTTTATAATACAGAACTCAGCAGTTACAGTGGCTATTCATAAGTCCAATAAATCAAAAAATATTCAGTTTCACACTCTTGAAGTCTTTGTTTACAAGGATAATTTGGAAGGTAAATTTTATAGGATGGTTTCTTTTTCAGAGATTTCAGATAATATTGCAACCTTTCGACATTTAACTCTCTTGCTTGATACTTATAAGTAGTACTTACATTTGAAACTAATTTTCTTTTTTTTAATAAATGCAAGTTAAACATGATTTCTGCAATGGTATACCTTAGTTGCACTCTAAGTTTTGAGGAAGCAAGAAAGAGGAGGCTTAGAGTGAAGGCTGTAAGTAGCCCCATCTTCCCAGACACACCCCAGGAGTAGGTAGTTTTTCACCTCACATATATATCAGACTTCTCATTTCATATGCAAACTAGTCAGGATACCTTCTGAGGTAAGTATGAGAATGTCCAGATAAAAGGTAATTAAGCAGTACAGAACTGTGCCATCCCACTTCCAGGAACTCCTCAAATGCATGGGGTTGCAGGACTGAAAGAATGTTCAAATGTATCAAACTATGGGTTGAATTTCTGAAATTCTTCTGAATATCTCAATCTGCTGCCATGACGCCAGTACATCCTCACCTACTAATGTTAAAAAACAGCAAGAAGGGAGGCATAACAATGGTGTCCCGTGTGTGTGCATGCCTCACAGGAAAACTTTGCAGAAATCCAGGAAAACTTTGCCTTCTTGATCTAAAAACAGTCACATTTTCAACTCCTAGACCCACTCTCACTCAAGGGGAGGTGACTACTAACACTGGGTTCCACTGATTGTGATCCAAGTCTTGAAAGAAAGCATGCCACCAACCTAATATTGGAGAGAGAGAAAGGGATATGACCAGCAAATCATAGTGTCTCCAGTTAACAGTGGCACAAGAAATGGTTTAAAGGGATTTTACCTCTGAGAGTTATAGAAGCCTGAAACACCTTGGGAAAGGTGTTAGTATAGGAATACCACAAAGCACTTTTTTCAAAAATCAACTAATCTATATTAAGAACGAGTGAAACGCAACTTAAGCAATGTTTCCTGTATTATGTTCCCTGAAACAACAGGCCCAATGGCAAAATGTTCTGAGATCAACTAGATTTGGTAGATCTTGCATTATATACCTTAGACCCTGAGTAACAAATGCAAATTAACATAGCAAAGTTCTGAAAAGCCCTACAGCAGAAAAACATTTTAGTTCTTATTTGCCTTACCTATTTACAAAAAGTTCTTATATGACCTTGTAGGAATACAATTCTATAAAACTTTCCATGTTATTATTCTTAAAAATGAATCAAGAAAGTGTATCTTTAACAAATGATATACAGATTACTGGGGGGGAAAGGGGATTTTTGCCACCAAAAACTGTGCATCTGAGTCTCACAATCTCTCCACTATCTCTTCTCTGCAAATGCTCCTGTCAGTGAAAGTACGAAATGATTCCAAGCACAGCCTTGTACTTGAACAGGAGTTGTTTTAAGAGCAGATTGAACACATTAGTAGTAGGCACTAGTACAGCACTAGTACATTCATAGGATGGTTTTACTCTTGCTCAGGTATGTTTTTCCACCCTTGTTGATTTAAAGGGCCTGCTTCTATTCCAGGAGTTAAGATTTGGGGAGGGAGAGATTGGCATTTAAGGCTTGGGTTACTTGTTTCTAAAAGGCCTAGTCTGACTTTAAATAATTTCTATTCCTTTGTTAAGGACTTAGCTGTTTCTTTCAGTCTCCCGCCTCACTCCATCCCTCGCTTATTTTTCTCATGGGAATAAGATGGGCTCTGAACTAAAGCTAAACTCAAATCCTGGTTTTCTAAAACCAGGATATAAACTGCTTCTCATTAGTTTGGAAATAAAGTAGGCATTGCTTGCCTTCCCTTATTTCTCTATAGCTATGAAGAACAATAACACTTAGCGAATTGTTATGATTTCCCAGACTTTATGCTAAATGATTTATACTAACTCATTTAATGCTCATAAAAATCCTATGAGGACCAGCACTGTGGCGTGCCAGGTTAAACTGCTATGTGAAATACCAGCGTCCCATAACAGAGCACCAGTCTGAATCCAGCTCCACGCTCATGCACCTGGGAAACAACATGACATGGTCCAAGTTCTTGGATCTCTGAACCCACAAGGGAGAAGCGGATGAAATTCCTGATTCCAGCCTAACCTAGCCCTGACTATTGTAGCCATTCAGGGAAAGAATGAAAGGAGGAAGATATCTCTCTGTGTCCATCTCTATCACTCTGCCTTTCATATAAACAAAAATAACTTAAAAAAAAAAAGCTAGAGTCTTATGAGATAGGTACTATCCTAAACTCTGGAGAACCTGAGTACTGAGCAATCTCACCCTCTAAAGAAATCTAGAACGTGTTGAACCTTATTGCCATGCTGTCCGCCTTCTGAGCCACCGTGGGTGTAACCACAAGTTGTGTGTCCAGTCTATCTTCCCAATCCTTCACAGGGCATGGGCTTAATCTGCCCATGGCTGGACTCCGTTTCACAGCCACCCTCGCAAACGCAGGCTGAGTCTTCTCCAGTAGAGCTTAGACAGCAGTGTACCCTTTCTGAACTCATTTTCCAAGGGAGCTAAAGCTCTCCTTTCCATCCTTCACATTTCACCTTGTGATTACAGATAGTGACTAAGTTGTATGGGATGGCAGAGCCACCAAAAGAAAGATGTCCAGATCTCCAAGTTGCTGAATGAAGAAGTTTCCTTACAGACCTAAGTGTCCACTTCCAACTGACTTTTTACCACTTCATGTTTGGGTCTACTTGTCACAATGAAGATTTAATTCACTGTACATTCGCGATGGCTTGTGCCCATCATTTCCTTCAGCACAATAAGTTCTGTCTCTAAGCCTGGCCCCTTTGATTTCCATTCACCCAGGAGAACATTTCTTTCTTAGCTGTTCTCTTCTGCCTTTGCCATATTTCCTGCTCCAGTTCCTCAGTTCATTTTCTTCCCTTTCCCTGAAAGTCACTATTTTCTGCTGTCAATCCTTCCTTCCCTTCTATTGTGTCCCTCTTCATTCATCCTAATGCAGCACCTTGTTTTCTTGATACAATTGTCTTGATCCTTTGACATTATGGGATTCAGATAACCACCAAGAAGTGCATCTGTGTGATGGCAGCACCCTTATTCTGCTCTACAGAGTTCCGGAACAGTGTTTGCAGGCTCTTACTATGGCAATAATGAAGGAAGGAAATATGTGGAAGAAAAGTAAGAGATAAAATATATGGCTAAACATGATCTTTCCCCACAGGAAACTTTATAGACTAGATGGAATACTGCAAAGACTGCCAATGCACAGCCTTAGGTCTTTTGCTGATGATGGGAGGAGCTAATAAAAAGGATATATGGAGAAGCTAAGGAGTTCAGAGAGTAAAAGAACATATTTAAAACCTCATGCCCAGTCCTACAGAAGTCAAAATAAATTTATGGTGTATGTATGGAGCACATTCCACACAAAGAAGAAAGATGCACGTTTTAAAAACCCCATTGTATGTTTATAGAAGCCACAGTATATTACCACGATCTTAGCCTTGGTGTTGCTTTCATATGACAGAGGAGAAAAATGGACATGGTTCATGGAAGAGTCTGCTTTATGAGAAAGCTTTGTGTCCAGAAGTGCCATTTGCAACCTTAGCTCAGAGCAGTATCCAGAGACCAGCTGTGGCATCCCATTTTGGAAAAGGAATATGCCCTCCAATCATTTTACATGTGAGACAGTGAGTATAATTTAACTTCCTTTAAAAACATTATCCTGTGGTTTAATACCACGAAGCCTTCTGGGACTACTAAGATACACACAACATTTTCCCTTGGAATCACTGTTTCCCTCTTACTGTCTCTTGAGCTCCAGTATCTGCTTGGATCCATTCTTCTCCCAAGGTAGCAGTGTTTATCAGTTGGTTTTATAAGTGACATACTAAAACTAGTATATTTATGTGGTATCACATTATGTTTCAGTATATATGTACATTGCATAATATTCAAAATAGTATATATATTACATATATTATATATATAACAGTATATATATACCTGTATCCTCAAGCATTTATCATATCTTTATGGTAAAATATTTTTTAAAATTCCTTCTCCTAAGATTTACATATTTGAATACAGTACGTTATTGATATCTATAGTCACCCTACTGTGTAATTTTTAAAAGTCATAATTTATTCTCCCAAACTGTAACATTGCACCCGTTGTCCAATCTCTTCCCTCATCTCTCTCCTCTTTAGTCCCCATCACTCTATTCCTTACTTCCACAATACAAGTTTTTTACATCCCACATTTAAATTACATCTTACATATTTGTCGTTCTGAGCTTGGATTGTTGCCCTTAATAGAATAATCTCTGATTCCATCCAAAGGTTCACAAATGACAAAATTTCCTTCTTTTTATGGCTGAATACTATTACAGTGTATATGTATGTGTGTGTGTATATATATAAATATATAGATATGCCTCATTTTCTTATCAGTTTTTGATTATGATTGACTCCACTAAGTCTACTTTAAAGGTTAAAATGAGACTTTTAGACACTTACATCAAAAATGAGAAGAAAGCTTGGATTGTATCTCCTGTGAGCAAAGATTAAGAAGAATAAAGGCTATTTGGACAGAATAAACCATGTAGCCACCTCCTATGAACAAAGCAGCCAAAGCTAACTGAGAAGGGAATATTTAAATGATCTTAATATCACCATTATCACTAAGTCTAACTAGTGAATAGTAACCTGGGACTTGCTACATAGATCATCTTCAAATTGGCTATTCAGGAGTTAAATGCTTAGATTCTGAACTCTATCTGGTCTCCTTGCTACAAATATTTATATTTTCCCTGAGCTAGCACCATATGGTTTATATTCTTGCAATCAACGAATGCCAATTGAGACATCATGGTACTTCCTCCCAGTGAAGCTGTTATAAAGGTATAGACGGTAAAAATATCTTCTTTTTCATCACCCACCCATGCAAAACAAGGAAACACAACCAAAATGCTTTCTACTACAATATAAATATTTTAAAGATTTATTGATTGATGTGAAAGTTGGAGTTAGAGTGGGAGAGGCAGAGTAAAGAGAGAAAGGAGGCGAGTGAGAGATAGTCTTTCATCCTTCGACTCACCAGTTCACTGTCCAATGGCCATTATGACCAGAGCTGGACCAATCCAAAGCCCAGAGCCTGGAGCATCTTCTGGGTCTTCTGCATTAGTGCGAGAGTCTAAGTACTTGAGCTATCCTCTGCTGATTCCCCAGGTGCATGATCATGTATCTGTATCAGAAGTGGAGCAGCCAGGGCTTGAATCAGCCCATGTACGGGAAACTGGCATTGCAAGCAGTAGAGTAACCTGATATATCATAGCACTGGCCCCTCTAACACCATATAAAATATTGTTCTGAAAGATAATAGTAGTACATTTCTCAATAGTGTAAGGATCTATGTTGAGATCAGGGGGCTGAAATAAGCATGTTGCCTAACACAGATTCGTCTTGAGCATAAAAAATGGTAAGACTAAGTAGCTAATGGAAACCTTAGGTACTGCAAAAGGTAGAGTTTTGCCCTCTTCCAAGCAATGCTCAGGAATCTCACTGAACATTCTAAAGGTTATTTTTGTCACAGAGACTGTCTATAAGAGCTACTCAGGGTTAATATTTCACCGAGAAAGGTCAACATCACGGCTCCAGCAAACAAGTTCTAAGACGTGGTTCCCAGCGTGGCCAGGCCAAGCTAGAGCTCTATCCACCTACATCAACAACAGCTTGCCCTTGGAGCTTGATCTTAACAAACAGATTCCACGAGCCAAACAAACTTCTTTGGGTACTTTGACCTGCCTTTGCTAGAAATCTAAGCCAGAAATCACAAGAAAAAACAAAGATAAAGAGTGAAAAGTTGAAGTCCAAGAGAACAAACTGGGGCTCATCAAAGCCAAAGAAAATTTAAAAAAAAAAGAACTATTCCTTGCTCTAAACAGACAGATATGTGGAAGGAAGTGGTAAAATTCTGAACTCAGTTTAAACAAAACCATCTGTAATGCATGAAAATTACCCATTTACTGTGATAAGCCTAGGATGGCCCCTTCTTGAAAGTTAAAAGAATTATTTCAGAATTCAGCATAGAGAATAAAGTTGCCTTGTATGCTACTGGCATCCTACATAAATGCTGTTTTGTGTCCTGGCTGTTCCACTTGTGAGGCAGCTTCTTGCTAATGGCCTCAAAAAAGCAGCAGGATATGGCCCAGGTGCCTGCACCCACAGGGGAGATCTCAGTGAAGCTCCTGGTTCCTACCTTTGGTCTGCTCTAGTCACAGGTGTTGCAGCCTCCAGTGAATGGAAGATTTTTTTCTCTGTCTCTTTCTCCTTCTCTGTAACTCTGACTTTCAAATAAAGAAATAAATCTTCTCCTTTCAAAAAGAAACTATTTCAAATTCAAACCATCTTTTCCAGTCATTTACTCATCTCCAGTTTTTATCTTCTCTAAGTTGTCATGGCTAAACTTGTAAATTTTCTTCCATCTACTAATTTTCAACCATATTCACTTTCCATACAAGCAAAATTAAGATATAAAAGACACACATTCCCTGCTCAACTCTAAGAATATCTTTCTCTTCGTCCATTATCCCTTCCTTCCCTTCTCTTCTTTCTGTAGGAATACAGAGCTAGCAGGAGAAAGCTTTATGATTCTATAATATGACAGGATGGTTATAGAATCATTAATATCAAGATAGCTAGAAGGGGGTTTCAAATGTTTTCATCACAGGAAATATTAGATGGTTTTGTGATAAATGTGTCAATTATGCAAATTTGATATTCTATTATTTAAGATCAAAACGTAATACTGTACCACATAAATATTTACAGTTATGACACACCAATGAAGAATAATTTTTAAAATAAAAATAGAATTCAAGGAAATAAAATCGAGTGTTTTTCTCTTCTCAGTGTCCTTCCTGTTCGCCTGCCATGATGTTTTTTCTATTAGTTATTTAATGCCATGCTCCCTTAAGCACAGTGATACTTGTTGAGTATGTGCACAACCTCGCAGGTTCCCAGGTGCACTGTCCTTTAGCCCACTGCACAACTCACCACCTGCTGTCTTACTGACATTCTCAGCTGGAGGCAAAGAGGCCAGTCTCATTTTTCCATGTACACCATCTTTAACTACAGCAGATGGGCAAACCCCAGCAGATGACGCCATCTGTGCACTCAGTGCCCAAGCAGAAGATGTCCAGCAGGTTCACTTATTGTGTGGTCCACTGTACTGTCATGGAACTGCATGAGCCAACCCCCCATCCTCCATGAGCCCAGGCATTCCTAGGTGTAGACAAGAGTCAGAAGCAGTAATTGAGCAGATATGGAAAAGAACATCTGGAGCATCAGAAAGCAGAAAGAACAGGTATCCAGGGACTGTTCCCAGGGAGGCAAGGACCTACAGAATGAATCGAAGATTAAAGCTGTGCTACTTCCCACCCAGGGTAGGCTCCATTGTCTTATAAGACTTTTCCTACAAAACACAAAGATTTTGATGGAGATTGTTAAGAATTTCAAGACAGTATCATTAGGGCATTAACCTCCAGCATGGACTCTAACAGCACGGCCCTCTATGACAAGTTCATAACTCTGGACCTTCCTGGTAGTAACCCACTACATCAACACTTTATTCCATTCCTTTCATCACCATCATGCTATGCAACCACCTCCTAATAAATCTCACATCTAATTATGCTCCCATTTAATCCACAGTCCATTCTATCATTAACTGTTCTTTCTGAACAAAACAGAAGTCTGATTATGCAAGCCACTATTTAGAATCCTCCAGTGATTTTCCCCTGTCATCAGAATCACATTTCATAGACACATCAGAAATAGAAACCATACTTCCCATCTGAAGTAGAAAAAGTTTCATCCAGAGTACTGGGTGTTTATAAATTAATGAGAAGGGCTGAAGCAGTGGGACAGAACTCCAGAACTGATTCCCAGATCAATTAAGAAGAATTTGTCTGGCAAAGCACTACTGCCCATGCCACAATCAAGAACATGGACAGTTGGAAAGCTACTGCTCAAACTGTGACTTCAGGATATGTTGCTGAGGTTGTGGCCTCAGGATCAGGATATTACTGCCACCACCTCTGGCTATTCACAGAGGGTATTTTAGAAACTGGAAAAATGCTGTCTTCACCAACATGCTTGCCAGGGACACAGGTAACATTAGCCCAAGGTTGGGCTTTACCTTACTACTGCTTCCTAAATTTCATGGAAGCACACCTGACTGACACAGTCTATTTACTGTGAAAGAGTCAGGGAACATACATTGTGAGGTTTTTAGATTCTAAAACACAAGAGGGCTCACCAGAAGTGGGTTAGTTTTGGAGAAGGCAATTCCTCATATGCACCTGACACATCAACCTTTGTATTCAGTCTTCTCTATCACAGTTCTCATCCATTTTTCTGCTGTATATCGTTGAGTCCAACCAACTGATGGCTGGCACTTCTCTGAGTGAAGTTTATTGTGTACCACTGTCACTATACCTGTTTTGGGGTTTTGTTGTTGACATATCCCCACAAGACTGAGAGGTCTACAATGGAAAATTATGCTGTAGCTTTAACATCCTTTCTGGATCTAAAATACACAACAAATGTGTACTGACAAAATGAATATATTGAGCATAGAAAGAATTCTCATATTTGCTCATAAATTGAGGCAGATTCACAAATGAAGGGACAGTCAAAAAGTTCATGGAAAAATTAGAATTTAAAAATGTCTATCTTGGTGAAAAAAAGTAAGTCACCTTACACAACCTCAAAAGGTTTACAGAAAATGTAAAAAACAAAATCTATGTATGGATTTCAAAAAAATTCACACCAAAATACCTTTTAATTGAGGCCCAGTGCAGTGGCCTTGTAGCTAAAGTCCTCACTTTGAATGCGCCAGGATCGCATAGGGTCACTGGTTCTAATCAAGGCAGCTCTACTTCACATCCAGCTCCCTGCTTGTGGCCTGGAAAAGCAGTCGAGGATGGCCCAAAGCCTTGGGACCCTGCACCTACATGGGACAGCTGGCTCCCAGCTTTGGATCGGCACAGCACTGGCCGTTGCAGTCACTCGGGGAGTGAATCATCGGACAGAAGATCTTCCTTTCTGTCTCTCCTCCTCTGCATATCTGACTTTGCAATAAAAAACAAATCTTTTTTAAAAATACCTTTTAATTTTATCTTCCATAATCTTTATGATGTTGCCTCATATATTAATATATTTGCAAACAGGTCATGAATACTGAATCTATTAGAGCAGAAAAGATGGTTGATATCTCACAGCAAGGGAAGGTATAAAGCGTAAAGTCTCTCTCTCATCCTCTTTCTTCAGAGCAGTCTACAACATGGAACTCAACAAGCTTAAGTACCAAACAGAAGCAAGTGCCTCACCTGTTATTTACGTGTCACCTTCTTCTGGTAATTAAACTTTGTTTTCTTTTCCAGGAGTCATAATTTGAATTTAACAACAACAAAAAAAAAAGTGCACTCCATTAAATAAGAGACTCAGCACTACAAAATTTGAGGTATACTATTCCAGAAAGTTTTAACTATCCACGTCTTCTTAAGGCCTTATTCAAGACCAATAAAGACAAGAATATATGTACACAAGAATAACCATGCACATACATTCCATTGTGTCATCCCCCCCTTTTTTTTCTTTTACAAGTAAAAATAGAATGCAAGGATCTTCAGTCAAATAAGAAGTCTTAAAAAAAGCTAAGAGGAAATGAGTATTACAGAAAAACTATGTGAAAATTTCAAAATTATTTTTGTACCACTATAACCTTACCATTTCATTGTATTTTCCATGGACTTTATTTTATTGTATTTTATTGTATGAAGATTCTTTCAGTCAGGGACAAGACACTCTGCAACACCACTTAGCTACACATTAATAGCTTTGGGATAAGAATTGAAACAGGGCATGTCCAATATGTGGGTTATCTCTGAATTTTCTTAGAATTAGAGAATCATTCTTCCAGTATCCCATAACAATGCATGGAGTGAGTCAGCTAAACATTTTGAGGACCAAGAGGACTCAAGCTCAAAACTCCTTGTCCATACTAACAGATTGAGTCCTAACTCCCTTTACTGCAGACACCTGGGCTCCTGAGCGGAACTACAATTTGTGCCCATGGGCTCTGGACAATTGCTGCCAGTTCCCATGGGATTGGATATGGCTAAACACTTTCTAAACGAAATGAATGTGATTCAAACCGTGATTGTCTCCAAACAACAGAATTCAGACATTCACTTTCTCTTTTATGAGTCAGAAATGGAAAAGGAAAACATATTCCCATACAGCACACTATAAGAAGCACCATGCATACACATACACACATACACAAAAATAAGAGGTGGAAACACTTTCTACTTACTTTTTCAAAAGCTTTATGGATATCACTGTTAAGGGAACAAAGGGAGACATTTACTTCCCCCTAACTATCTGCTCTTTGACTTATAAATCTCAACCAGGGAAAACATTTTTCTCTATTTCCTCCCCAACCAGCAATTTATTTAGTCCTCTGAAATTTCCCTCAACATCACTTAATAAGTGTATCATTATGTATTCTTTCCCTGAGGCCACCATTTCAAGAGACACCTTCCCCCAATCTTGGAATCTCTTGAGTTAAATCACCCCATTCTGACATTCTTCCTTCGACATATTTAGTGCCGTGAACACACTGTGAACGTTATCACATGAAAATTCTACTTTGAAATGTCAACATATTTGGGGTGTAGGCTTAAGGCACAAAATGATTCCTGAGGGCCAAGGCAATCACCTCTTTGATTTGTTAGTCTCCAGAACAATTTTGCAAATGTTTAAGTTAAAATAATAACCCTCCCCCTCACCCAAAGAAAAAAGCTGTGCCAAGCACATTTTTCCTTCATGTGGTTTTGGAAGAAAATTTAGTCCATATATTTCTGTCTTATTTAAACTCAGATCATTACAAGGTTTAAGCACTTCTTGTCCCAAAGCCAAGAACCTTGGCTATCTACATGAATATACATCAATGTTGAAGAATGAGAATCTCAACTCCCATCGGAGGCAAGGTTGTGTTGTGAAACAAGCATCTCCGTATTTTCACTTGTTTTTCTCTAGCAAACTATTGCACATGCGCCAAGTCTAGTCCAGAGCACACTTTAGATTGCCGTAAGAAAACTCTTTGCATTTTAAAGGGCTGTAAAATAAATATACAAGATAAAAGAATACAAAAATGTTACAGTATATTACCCACAAACCTTATATATTTAGTATCTGACTCTTTTAAGAAAACGTATGCTGATCTCCATGTAAGTTTATCAGTATTTCCACATTGTATAAGTCCTTATCAAATCCCTAAACATAATTACAATCATGTGTCTTTACCTAGGCAAATTATGCTATCAAAGATTTGTATAATTGCAAAAAAAAATCTGATTTATGTGTGACTTTGTGTTACATTTTGGTATTGTCTTAGTTTGGATTTTACTCAGAAGCAGACCGTGAGAGAGTGATTTGAGTGTAAGAGACTTAGCATTGTAGAAATAATTTCAGGAAACATGGAGAGGGGAGCGAGACTAAAGACAGGACCAGGAAGCAGTTCATCAAGGATGTGTCATCAAGCAAGTCTCCTGCTGTGGGTAAAAGAAGTTTAGAGCTGCAGGAGCACTCCAGCTGGTACATGTCAGGCCCCAGAGTTGCACCAGCTGTGAGGCGAGGGAGTCAGGACATGCATGCATGAACTCTCACCAGGCATTGATTGAAGGTTGATTCCAGAAACCTGTAACCCTCAAGCTCTTGTACTTCTCTGGCCAGCTTGTGGCCAGCAGAGAAGCCTCTGTTCATCAAAGAAGGCTGATGGTTGGAAATCAACTGAAGCCATCGCTTGAAAGGATGTTGTTAGGATACTCACTATATGTGTTACACTCCGTGCTCCACAATGCCTCACATTTTAAATGAACTCCAAACTCTCACTGAATCTATGAAGGGGCTTCAGTTTCCATAATAAAAATGAGACAAAACTTAGAACAAGAGTTGGTGGAACAAACTAACACCCCTACTTACATGAGTCATATTTCATCTCGTTTTTTTTCCCATCACTCATAAAGGTATTCATCATTGGCCAGAATTTTTGTGACTCTAGATTGCTTTCATGTCCTTGGAGTCAAGCTCCTGGTTGATATTATCTTGATAGGCTGGGTTACTGTACTTGTTATCCATTCGTAGAGAACAATTCATTTGAATGTACCTAAAGAATTCTTGGAGCTTCAGAAAAACCCTTCCCTGTCCTGCTTTTATACAAGGCAATCTTATCTGTCTCTGTAGACAGTCAAGTTCATCACTTGCCAACAGCAACCTCATTTCTTAAAGATTTATTTTTTTATTATGTTTTCATTGGAAAGGCAAATATACAGAGAGGAGAGACAGAGAGAAAGATCTTCCATCTGATGATTCACTCCCCAAGTGAGCGCAACGGCCGATGCTATGCCGATCCGAAGCCAGGAGCCTCTTCCGGGTCTCCCACGCGGGTGCAAGATCCCAAAGCTTTGGGCCGTCCTCGACTGCTTTCCCAGGCCACAGGCAGGGAGCTGGAAGGGAAGCAGGGCTGCCGGGATAGAACCAGCGCCCATATGGGATCCTGGGCGTGCAAGGCGAAGACCTTAACCACTTGCGCCACCGTGCCAGGCCCAGCAACCTCATTTCTTAGCATGTCTGTCTATGTGCATGGAAAACCCACAATTTTATGATTGCAGTCATCATCATAGGATTAGTAATCATGAGTAGAGAACCTCTGTTTATTCCCACTAGATATAAAAACCATAGTTTCATTGAAGAATTAATACGTGAGGATGGTAAGTGCAAATTTCCCAAAGAATTGACTAAGAATGATGGGAAGGGTGTCATTCCTAATTTCCCATTTTGGTATTTGGAACCAATTTTCTACAATAACTGGAGACATTATGCCATAATATAGATACTATATTTTTAAAATGTAGAATACTATCAAGTACTATTAAATGTATCATACTGTTAACTACATAACACTATCAAACTATTAAAAAAAATCATGCTATTAAAGAGAGTAACCCAAGCCTGAAGGAACCAGGTGGCATCTCTTAAATGGAGCATTATACTTCAAGATCAGTGGGTTGCTTGGTGAGTATGTGCCCATGATCACATATTCTTCCCTGACATGTGAATTCTTTTAGCCAATGTAGTGTAGGGTCTGGCAACAGTAAGAAAAGCAGTGAGCACATGTACACTCTGGGGCTTCAGACAGAGGTGACAACCAAGAAGCTGAAGGCAGGGAAGAAAAATCCATGTAACAGTATAAGGAGGAATCGGGCCCGGCGCGGTGGCGCAAGTGGTTAAAGGTCCTCGCCTTGCACGCCCGGGATCCCATATGGGCGCCGGTTCTAATCCCGGCAGCCCCGCTTCCCTTCCAGCTCCCTGCCTGTGGCCTGGGAAAGCAGCAGAGGACGGCCCAAAGCTTTGGGAACCTGCACCCGCGTGGGAGACCCGGAAGAGGCTCCTGGCTTCGGATCGGCATAGTATCGGCCCGTTGCGCTCACTTGGGGAGTGAATCATCGGATGGAAGATCTTCCTCTCTGTCTCTCCTCTCTGTATATCCGCCTTTCCAATGAAAAAATAATAAAAATAAATCTTTAAAAAAAAAAAAAAACAGTATAAGGAGGAATGTAGCTCTGTCCTCAATAGCTGGAAGCGATCCAATATAATTCACTTGTCACCAAACAACTAACTGATTTTCTCAAAAAATGGCACAATACTGAGATCCCAAAAATAGTTACCACTGCTGAAATTGTGGACACTTTTCAGGGGTAGTTGAATCGGCCTTGCTAAAAAGGAGTGCTACTGTTGAGCCCAAGCATAACCTCCATCTGTGTCACCATAACTTTTAGTCATGGGTCTGTTGTGTAAGTACTGGTGGTTGAAGATAAACCTCAGTGACCTCTACCATCAACATCATCTTTTCATGGACCAGAGTGATGGTTCAATAGGCTAATCCTCCTGTTGCAAGCATCAGGATCCCATATGAGCGCTAGCTCATGTCATAGCTGTTCCACTTCCATTCTAGCTCCCTCTTATGGCCTGGGAAAACACTGGAGGATGGCACAAAGCCTTGGGACCCTGCACTCAGGTAGGAGAGCTGGAAGACACTCCTGATTCCTGGTTTTGGATAGGCTCAGTTCTAGTTGTTGTGGTCACTTAGGGAGTGAATCAGCGGATGAAAGATATTTCTCTGTAAATCTGCATTCCCAATAAAAACAAATCTTGAAAAATAACATATTCGACCTAACTTTTCAGCAAATCCTCTGTAGGAGATGTTAGTAAACACTGACCTGAAGCACCAAGATGTACTGACTTTTGTGCCCCCACCCCATCCTCGTGGTGATATCGACAGGTCTCTTATCTATACCACTTTTTCCCCAGTCCTGCAATCTTGCTCCTTTCAGATTGCTGACAAATCTGACAAAGCATACACCATTTCCCAGTTATATATTTATGTTTTTACTTCAGATTACTTCTAGCTGCCCTCCAACTTAATGGTTGAATATGCTACTCAAGGCTACCCCAACAGAAAATTTCCCCTCACCAGTGTCTTCCATGGCCAATCCCGGCTGTGGCTATAGAGAGGTAGCAGACTACACTGAATCAACCCTTTTTGCTATACAGGCCCAGGCAGTTCCCTCCCCAATTAGGGAAACATGTGAACTCAATGAGGTCCTGGGATTGAGCTAAAGAGGCATCATTACAGTAGAAGTAGGTGACATGGGACACTGGAACACCTGCTCACTCAGCTGTGCCCCAGAGATCTGCTCAGGCCTGATCCTGAATGTACCATATCCATCAAACAATAGATTGCTACTGTGTTCTCCCAAATTTATTACTTAATGGGCCTGACAATATCCAACCCATCATGAGCAGTTCAATTGCATAATCACTTAATGTCCTCCACGAGGCTGAGGAAGATGCCAGGAACTGCATTTCAAACAATGCAGACTTCAGCTGCAGATGGCATGGCTTTGCTCCAGGGGTTTTGTGCTGTGCCTTTGCTATTGGGGCTTGCCAGAGACCCTGTCACAGATATCTCTAATAAGTTGAGATCCGCTGAGTCATATGGCCCAATTAGCTGTACTGAACTTATGCTGAAAACCTAAGCTGCTATAGAAACCTGTCTTTCACTGCATCCCATTCAGAGCCAGTAGCTTTATGAATCACACGATAAATGAGCTGGAATGATGTTCCCCAATGTGGTCTGTGCTATCTCCAAAATTTGCCCAGCAAGAACATATCTAATTCTTAGTGGCTGGTGACACAAAGGAAGGGATAATACAATTATCTCCAGTTTCCTAGATCTTTAAAATGTCACCCCTATAGCAAGCCTAGGAATGTGGTAGGTGTATCTCCCACAGAAAAGTGTGCTCATGTCTTACCAGGGGAGCATCCAGAATCCTTGCCACTTCTTTTTAGCCAAGTTTAATGAAATAGTATCATAGTAAAATACCAACAAAATGCCCTGAATTTTGAAATGGGCCTCCATGACCAAATTCTTAATAAATAATCAGAACTCAAAACTTTAACTCCTGTGAATGTTAAAATCTTGAATAACTAAATTTTCAATTAAATTGTTTTGCTCTTGTGAATTGAGTGTACCAAGAAACTAAGGTCCAAATGTATTCTCCTCAATTTCTACTTTAGCTCTAGGTTTAGAGAGTTCCCAATACCTTGGTGGGGGTTAGAGTCCTTTTGTGGAAACACTCAGTGGTCTCTTGCTAGAACGGATGCAATTCTTTTAGGATTTAGGAAGTTAAATTGATTCAGTGCCAATCTCTTATTATGTCTGAATATTTAAAGCACAATTAGTTATGCCGTGCAACTGACCTTGAACTTACCACATTTAGAAAGCCGTCTGGTCGGTCTTCTCAAGCAATCTGCCCTCGGCCATATAGCTAACTAGCCAGTAGCATAGTCAAAATGTGGATTTTTGACAGGTTACATTCAGAGACTTGATTAATAACCATGTGTTCTTCTCTGGCTTTAGTCATTCCAAGATGTTGATTAACCAAACGAGGTGCTCAGAATTCATGAAACAGGCTAGGTTTGGAATTATATATTGGCACTACATATTCACCACATCTTAGGGGAAAAATACATTGTCTTTTCTCAGGGAAAAATATCATTCTCTTTGCAAAGCAACAATACTGTCACCAGATATTATTTGAGGAAGCTTTCTTTTCCATCTGGTGTACAAAATCTCCTAATTTCTACCTTATCTTTGAGGACACCGAGTCAGAAACCCTAGGCCTGGTAAGCAAAGGCTCTGTCTATTGACATATCCTCTACAATCTCCTATGAATAGTCACTTTTATCTGGCTTTTAATAAAGAAATCCTGAGGTCTAATAAACAAACACCCAGGTAATGTTTTCCTTCATTAGTAGTTAATTACCCTAGAGTCTACTTGGAACAAAATGGAAGCTGATCACTTTTAAGCCAGAATACAAACCACCAGAACCAACTGTAGCCCTCTCCTAATACTCTGCTCTACCTAAATTCAGAAGGCAACTTCTGAATAGAGTTGGGGAATCCAACTCTAGTTCTGCCTGTCCAAACATCATCCTAACAATGTGAACCCAGAGATTCTGGCATTGCATAGCATGCACAAAACTCAGCTGATTCTTTGCAAGCAGGAAATATTGTGCAGCTTCTAAGTTGAAAGGTCTTATTTGGAAAGAAATTTCTATTATTGGTCTCAGCTGTACCACTAGGGCCTATATCTGAGTGATAGCCTAACTGTGAGGTCACTCAAGCCTGCTAAGAACATCCCCAACATGCACAGCTGCTTGGAGGAAGAGTAGTTTATACACCTCCTGTGGAATATACTCCTCTTTTAGAGAGGAGTCTGAATTCTGGGGGTCCAGATTCTCCTTCTGCTTCTGCTACACTGGGCGAGGAGTCATGAGGTTATTGGAGAGTCCTGTAGGATTACAAGAAATAGAGAATCACCACAACCGTCCCTCCCCACCATAAAAGGAGCTTACAGGATTGAAGAACAAGCATTTTCTTCCAAAAATGCCTGGGAAGATACATGAATAGATTGGGAGAAAATAGCTTGGGTTTTGCTTAAAGATTTAAAGACTATGACACAAAGAAAAGAGTCTCTGTGCTCAAGGGAAAAAGAAAACATATGGATTAGGTTAACATCTATGGGATATAATAGTATATCTTGTCTCTAAATCTCTCTCTCTCTCTCTCTCTCTCTCTCTCTCTCACACACACACACACACACACACACACACACACACACATCTGCTAACAGCTGTTGTAAATTCAACCAGAACTTTAAGGTACTCCACAAGAAGGAAAAGAAGGAAAAGGAGAACAGTCATGTCTTCTTTTTCAAAACAGGCAAGGTCCTGGAAACCAGAACCAATAAAGAAAATCTTCCACTGATAAATCATCAAATGATATCAGTGATCTAACGTATTTATTAGCTTATGAAAATTACCTATGTCCTCAGCATCTCATAGCCTCTTTAGATGCATACAAAGTGAAAGCATTAATCATGCCCTCTCTATTACACAAGGCTGAATGAACATCAAAAAATATATAGGATTTTGTGAAATGTAGAATCGATTGCATGTGTTCAAGGACACTCCTCATTCCAACAATAAAGAAACAGCTTTTTTTTTTTCATTAGTTTCTTGGTTGGATGGGTGTACCTGGATTTGGGGCTATACTTGCCAATTCTTCATAGTAAGAATTTCTAACTCATTTCTTTGACCACCATGATTCCTTGTAATGGCTCCTGAACCAGAATGTGTACAATATTATGCCTCTTTCCACCTTTTCTTAAAAGATTTAAGGCTAGATTATCTGTTTGAATGATTTTCTGTGACAGTATTAGATCTTTGCTTTCTAAATCTCATTGAATATCATCTCCAGATTTCCAATTATCTCCTTCCTCAAAGTATGAAGAACTTTAAATAAAAGACAAACGTATTTGAGTATAATTTTTCTTTTATTCATGTATAGTTTCTTCATCATATAAATTTTCTGTGAACTTTTGATGACACTACTTGTATAGGCAATAAAAACAATAAATGTAGTTACAACTAACTGGAACACTTTGAAACTGTCAAGCATGGTGCTGAACACTCTATATACAAAATATTTAATCCAGTCCTTACTATAAGAATTCTAAGTTAGGCAGGACCCCTATCTGATGGAAGTAAAAATCATAATACACACACACACACACACACACACACACACACACACACACACACACACAGATACGTAGACCTTCAAAGACCATGCAGAGTCACTAACATCTCTCTTGTTGACTTCTTTTTTATACTAGGAAAAGAGCTCACAAGGTGAAGCCACATGACCATCACACCTGCTTCCTTGGTACACTACTGGTAGTATCTCATTGACTTCATTACAAGCATTATCTGGCTTATGCTGTACAAGGGAAATGCTAATTTAGAAGTCAACTCTAATTGGAGGCAGGTGTACTAAGAGGGCAGTAGAATTGCCCCATGAGAAAGATGTTCTTTTGTTGTGGAGTCCACATATATGTTCATGAATTAAATTCTCTTATTCTGTCATAAAAAAAAAGTGACAAATTTTCACTTTGGAGAAAGTAAAAGCAAAATTGATTATAAGTTTGGCTTGGTTAGGGATGCAAGACTTGAAGAAATAGAGTGTCAGAAGTGTCTTTTCAGGGAAAGATGGGTCCCAGACAAGTAGTATAGACAATAGTTTTCAATAAGCAATGGCAATTACAACTTTCACTGATAGCTGATGAAGAGGTGGACCAATGAAGTTTGACATAAATTTAGAAACACTCCCAAATATATGTGATATCCATTATTATGTGATATCCAATATTTTCCCCATTTAGTAAAATAAGCATGTTACAACAATTATTGGTTTTCACATGCTGGTAGCATATTAATGGAACCTTATTAATATTTTGAGCAAACGTGTATGGAAACATGATTGGAGTTGGGCTAGATAAATAGTTAAGGGACACAGACAGCCTTGCTAAAGTAGAACTCAACAAACAATAAGTAAGAAATGTGAGGACTGCCTCACATTTCCCCTAAAAGGTCCTTCAAAATATGAACATTGCCTCTGCACTTAACAGAGGGGTTTGTTTCTTGATCTTTTTGTAGAAAACAAAACAATACAACATATGAGACTGAAGATTTAACATAACGTAAGATTTAAGTTATTTACGGACAAGGAAATTAATATTCAGAAAGCTTAAATAACAAAGTAATCTAAACAATGGAAGGATCTAGGTCTTCAAATTGCAGGTGCAACACTCTTTCCAATGTATTCTTTTATCTCTCTCAGCCATGTAATGAATGCGAAATAACTTCATGTTCAATAATCCTACTCCCAAATGTGAGACATTTTTACTAGAGTAACAAAGAATCACGTCGATACAAATCACCATTAAGCTTTCACATGGTGTGATCCAAGCTTCCTTCCCATTGCAATCATTAGTGAGCATTTCCTGAGCACCACCATAGACAGTACCTCTTGATGCTAAATAGTTGTCTGACAGTGTCACTTTGAACAATCTCTTGGTCCTCTAGCATTCTCCATGTCTTTGAATCATCTTCCTCAGTAAGTACCAAGGAACTAATCCTGTCCAAAATCCAGGAGGTGGTTTGGAATTCAGCATTTTTTTTCTTATCCTTGCACACTACACAACAGCTTATCTTGGTCTTTGTTTACAGACTTTCATTGTATGATAATATCTTGGGATCAAGGTGTGTGATATTTTATTTTATGGTAATATGTTAGAGATAATTTAGCCCAATCCTTCAATTTTGTATGAAAGAAAAAGGGCTGGTTGTCCCAATGTTACCCAATTAGTGAGTTCAAGACGTATTTTTGGTATATTAAAATCTCTTCCATTTAGAGATCCTCACAAAATAATACAGTAGGTGCCACAGCAGACATAAGAAAGAGGAACATATGTTCGTTCCCTAACTACCTTTGTATAAGAAGATGTCAAGAACTCCAAATACAGTAAGTTGAATTCCATCTCAAAATCCAACAATTTGGGAGCTGGCACAGTGGTATAGCAAGCTAATCCTCTCCCTTATGCACCAACATTCTATATGAATGCCAAGTCATGTCCCAACTGCTCTGTTTCTGTTCCAGATTTCTGACTATGGGCTGGGTAAACAGTGGAGAATGGCACAAGTTCCTGGGAACCTGAACCCATTTGGAAGACCTGGAAGAAGCTCCTGGCTCCCAGTTTCTGACTGGCCCATCATTCACCATTGTAACCATCTGGGGAGTGAACCCGTGGATAGAAGCTCTCTCTCTATCCCTCCTTCTCTCTGTAAATACGTCTTTCAAATAAAAATGAATAAACTCTTTTTAAAATCAATAATTTCAAGAATTAAGCACTCAGTTTGGTTATATACCAGTGTTTTACAAGGCCAAAGAGCTTTCAGAAATAGTAGCTATTTACCACTTTATTTGAAAATGACGGAAAACCCCACTTAAATTGGCTTAAGCAATTAGGAAACTTGTTTAGCAGCCGACAAAAATCCAGATATTAAGTGATATTAGTAGGTTGCCTCCGTGACTCTTTTCAAAATTTCTACTCCAGCATCAGCTTCTCCTTAAGGCTGATTCCTAAAACCTGAAAATTATTCCAGCAATCATTGTTCAATGGGGATTATTGAAAAATTTTTTGAATGGGCAAAAAGAAATGATTAGAAAGTTGTAAGGGAAAGATTTATTGGCAAATTGGTTTTAAATTAGTTAAAATGAAATAAATTAGTTACGTAATGCATTATACCAGGTTCAGGTCCTAAGTTTCATGGAAGCAATAGGAAAAAATAATCGGTAAGAGAAATGTTGAGGAGGAAGAGTCTAAGGGATGTTTGAAGTGATTGGTTATATATGGAAACTGAAGGTGAAGTTGGAAATAACTCAGGATACAGGAGTACGAGTTGACCAGAAGGGGTTGAGAAGAAATGTTATAAGTCCAGTTTGAAAATTCTCACACTAGTTGAAGGCTGTCTGCAGGTAGTTAGAATTCAGGTCTGAATGGAGAGAAAAGTGAGAATTGAATCAACAAGACCTTGCCAGGGAAAGGATGAGAGATTAGAGAATGATAGGAAGAGGTCATCCAGAAAGCCTCAAGCAGCATACCCATCCTGTGAACTCACGTGGATCAGGAGCTAAAGGAAGGCAACTAGGAAGACAGAGAAGCCAGAAGAACAAGGCAGCAGGAGTCATCAGTGAGTGCTCTGGGGTAAGGTGTGAGGCAAAGTGTGCAGTACATTGTACATGCTCATTAGAATGAAGAGTGAGGAAAGGACTATTTGAGAACATTTTTACTTTGACAAAAAGAGGATCACCTTTCATCAGCTAGCCCCCAAATTCATGTGTTGAAATCTTAACCCACTAACATCATATCTGGAGATGATGTATGAGGCCTTCGAGGGCTAGTTAAATTAGTTCATAATGATGAGATCAAGATGCATAGGACTGGTATCCTTACAAAGAGGAAGAACACAAGACAACTAACTCTCCCTTTCTCTCTCTCTCTATCTCTCTCTCTCTCCACACACACACACACACACACACACACACACACACACACACACGCCAGAAAGGTTGTAAGAGGCCAGAAAGAGAGGCTTCACCATGCACCAATACTGATAGCAACAATCCTGGAATTACAGCCTCTGGAACTGTGGAAAATCAATACATTTCTGTTGCTTGAAGCACCCAAATGTGTGCCTTTTTATTATAGCAGCCAAACAGACTAATGCAATCATCAATGGTTTTTCCAGTAGAAAATATTCCTCTCAGGAATACTTGGGCACATCCCTTGGCCCTAATGAACCCCAGAGGCTACAGGTTAATCGTTTAACTCCTCTCAGCTTCAGTTAAGGCATTCGGTAAGTCAGGACACTGAAGTGAACCATTTCAGAGGTTCTTTCTATGTATTCCAGCCTGCCACTCAAAGAAGCAATGCCAGTGTCAAGCTGTTGATAAATACTGTCAAGTTTCCAAAAGGAGACCATTTGCCATTATTATCACCTCCATGATTAGACTTAAATGTTCACAGAACTAGCCTGAAGAATTATTAATTTTTTTTTCTAGCACAAAGATCCTGTGGTATTTGAGAAGGTGGTTTGGCAGCCACTGAGACACTGGTGTAGCCACCAAAAAAAAAAAGACCTGGTAGGGAAGAAATGTCATTCAGGGAAAGCACCATCGATTTTTTAAAGTGAATTGAACCATTCTCCTCCCCTTTCCTTTATAAACTGTGATTAGGCTGTACTTTGCTCAAGTTTACAGTAATGATACCTTACATCCAGCTCTGTGCATTCTGAAGACTGGGCTTAAAAGTACTTTACTAGCTCATACAACAGAGTTCTTTCCTAGCAGGGTGCACTCCAGGCCCCTCTGCTTTGCACTGCCTCTGTGGTTAGTTAACCAGCAGGAATTCTTTTCAGGGCAGCAAAGCTTGGGAGAGCACTCTAAGGAAACATATTTCTCTTGACCCAAAGGCAAGGATGATACAGGAAGGGTGTGGGGGAAAGGAAAGATTCCCACTGATTGAAGGTCTAAGGTGTACCAAGTGCAATATTTGATCTTTTTACCTGGGTTTCTTCATTTTGTACAAATAATAAATAATAGTTTTACAATGTTGTAACACAATATAAGAAAGGTTGCTGTTAAGTGACCTGCCTCTGTCAGGGCTTGGCCATTTCACTGATTTTGACTCTGTGCCTAGAGAAAACAAAATCACCATTTTCTGAGGAACAAACTCATGATAAGGAAAAGTGTAGCTCTTTATAATCAGGAGTCAGAGAGGCCAGTTCCTGGCTGATATCTCTCCTAGCAATGACTAACAGGGTACCACAAGAGGCATGCTACCTTGTTTTTTAAAGATTTCTTTATGTTTATATGTTGACTTACTCTCCAAATCCCCACAACACCCAGGGCTAGGCCAGGACAAATCCAGAAGCCAAGAATTCTATTGGAATCTCCTAGAAGTGTGGCAGGAACCCAAGAATTTAGGTGCCCATTTGCTGTCTCCAGACATTTTGCACGAAGCTGGATCATAGGCACAACATAGTCAGGACTTGAACCAAGCCCTCGAAGAAGGAATACAGCCAATCCAAAAGGTGGTTTAACTCACTGAACCACAATAACTACCCCAAGCACTGGCTTTGACATCATAACCTAATAACCACAAATTATATACAAACATTATGCCATACAGCTTGATGAATCTTCATAAAACAAGCACAGTCACATAGCTAAAAACATAGATTAAGAAACAGAACACTGAGGCCAAAATTGTGGCATCATAGATTAATCTTTAATGGGCATGACTTCATGTCCTGGTTGCTCTACTTCCTATCCAGCTCCCTACTAGAGATCAACAGTAGATGGTCCAAGTGTTAGAGCTTCTGCCACCCATGTAGGAGACTCAGAAAAAACTCCTGGCTTCTGGCTTCAGCTTGCCCAACCTTAGCTGTAATGACCATTTGGGGAGTGAACCAGCAGCCATCTCTCTCTCTCTCCCTTTCAAATCAATAAATAATTTTAAAAAGAAAGAAACAAACAAACAAACAGACATTCATTGCCCCTTTCCATTTGCCGCTTATATCAGAGAAATATTCAGGAAGAGACTATGAACTATAACCTAAGATGTTTATTGAAAGTTCATTTAGGGTGCAGCACAGTAGCCAACTGGCTAATGTTCTCACCTTGTACATGCTGGGAGAACTTTATTACTAAACTAAATTGCTAAATTCCAGAAAATCAAAGGCTTTTCTAGAAGAGACCCATAACTGTTTTCATCCTTGGTAGAGAGCAGACAAGATGCCATCTTCAAAGGGGAGTAAGGAGGAAAAAGCTGTTGAAAGATTGTTTTGAATGCCTGCATATGTGCTATGATGAAAAGTCAGAATCTTGAATTAAGCTAAATTCACCTACCAACTCCTCCTTACTCTATTTCTCGAAGTCAGAGCTATGAGTAGCAACAAGAGAACAGGACGGGATAACTCGGAGAAATCCTGCATTAAGCATGTAGAAAGTTCTTTAAGCATAGTGCAATGCATTACTGAAGGCTAGAGACATGCAAGGAACTGACATACAGAAATCTTGCAAGCGCTCCACGAGGCAGCCAAGAATGCGCCTGTTCCTCCAAAGCCATACTCCAAAAGCTAACAGCAAGACAAGAGGACCAGAAGAGGTCCCGAAGCTCATAAGGCCAGGAAATAAATGGCATAGAAAGACAACTATTGGGCCCGGCGCGGTGGCGCAAGTGGTTAAAGGTCCTCGCCTTGCACGCCCGGGATCCCATATGGGCGCCGGTTCTAATCCCGGCAGCCCCGCTTCCCTTCCAGCTCCCTGCCTGTGGCCTAGGAAAGCAGTCCAGGACGGCCCAAAGCTTTGGGACCCTGCACCCACGTGGGAGACCCGGAAGAGGCTCCTGGCTTCGGATTGGCACAGCACTGGTCATTGTGGTCACTTGGGGAGTGAATCATCGGACGGAAGATCTTCCTCTCTGTCTCTCCTCTCTGTATATCCGCCTTTCCAATGAAAAAATAATAAAAATAAATCTTTAAAAAAAAAAAAAAAAGAAAGACAACTATTGAGTGACCCAAAAATGAACAACTGAGACAGTAACAGAAAAATCCATAATAGCGCAAAAATATTTTTAATGCCTCAAGTGGATGTCAGAAAATACTCACATCTCATAACCTACTAATAGGAAAGCTTTAATGCTGTCTTCAATATATTAAAAGTTATGAGTAAATTGAAATTAAAATTACTGCAAAGAATAGAAGACATGCAAAAAAGAAAATCTGATCCATGGTTAAGAAAAGAAATGGTAAATAAAAACTTGTCAAATAATCAAGACTTGGAGTCACAAGAACAAAATGAATGATAAATGAATGATAAATGTGTAAAAGACATTGAGGAGAAATATATTAAAACATGTGAATGTCCACAGAGAAATTAATGTTATGAAAAGAAATGGGAATGTCAAAAATGAAAACAAAAATACAATAACACATGAAAACTTAATCTAAGTGCTAAATTGAAGATAGAACACAGGAGAAAAGGAAAAAAACAGTGCACCTGAGTGCAAGTCAATAGAAACTGAGTTTAAGTATAAAAGCAAAAGAAAAAAAAATAGACTGAGCATCTCAGATGTGTTGGACAATATTAAACCATCTATCATAAAGATAATTATTGCAGACAAAACCTTTTTTATATTTCTGAAGTGTATTATGACAACTAGAACATATACAATGATTATGAATGGAAAATTGAAGAATGTTGGAAATTATTTTAGATAATTTCTCTTAGGAGAAAGCAATGCTATATGGTTCACATTCACCAGCTGGAGAGGTAGGTTCAAAAGACTGTTGCATCCTCACTCCGGGCCTCATAAGGAAGGCTTCATCAGAATCATCCAGAGAAATCATTGGGGGAAAGAAAAGTTGGTAAACTCTAATTCCTGTTGTTGCCAGCTAGGGACAAGGTAGAGAGGTACCTGCTTCTCCATCAAAGTCGAGCTTCCAGACCGCTGCTGATCTGGTCGAAGCAAAGGGGTCAGGTAGTCATCCTATATTCCCATTGTGAAGGACATCTGAGTGTTTCAATGAGAAAGGTAAAGGGGATTGTTCAGACAGTAGTTGTTAGCTCAGAATATCTTATAACAGATTTTCCTTTCTTTAAAGCAGGTGAACTGTGTGCCAGTCCAATTTAGGGAGTGGACACCCTTATCCAACAGAATCAGCTATCATTTCTAGCTGATTCCCTTAGCTTGTGGTTTACAAACTAAGCTGTATAAGCTGCACTTGGGAAAGCCAACACAAACAAGCAGATGAAGCATCAGAGCGGAGTAATACTCAAGTTCAGATCTCCTATCTCAGACATACATAGGGACTTGCTACCCATGAAGTATAGTGCTAAATATTTGGGGTCACGTGGACATGAATATTGTTCTCAGCAGCAAAAGTAAAAAGATCCAACACCAACTTCTCCAGTTGCTTAGGAAAAGGAGAATGCTGTGACTGCTCTAAAACAGTGATGGTAAGGCTAGTTGTAGGATGAAGTGGTAAAGAGAATATAATCAGTGAAGCCTTAAGAGAAAAGCTGGAATCCAATCTAACAGAAAACTTTACCAAGTAGTGGATAAGGGGAAAGATCGCTGGAAAGGGGCAGAGATAAGAAGCAACAAAGTGCCTGGAGAATAGAGTGAGTCTCTCTTTCTCTCTGTCTCCTCTCCCATGAATGGAAATATGTACATAAAATTTCAAATAAGCAATTGTGACAATAAACATTTTCAATATGAAACAGTTCTTTCCTGGAACCATCGTTCCAACATAAGATCACCACAATGTGTCAGACTGTTCTGATTTTTCATGATCAAGTTCTAGGAAAGGGCTATTATTTTTGTTGTTGGCATCATCTCAAAACAAGAAATAAATTTCAAATAAATTCAAATCCACTACCACTCTACAGAAACAGGCATTAAGATAGCAGCTTTTTTCAGCTACCAGCCATTATTGAGAAATAATTGTCGGCTCTAGAACTAACCTGGAAAACCTGTTATACACTGCAATTTTTCTCCCAGATAGTTGTGGAGCCTAAATCAGCATTACTTGGCCAGAATATAAGTTTGTTTTTTTTTTCACTATTTGACACTATAGAATTATTTCTTAGAAGTTTATAAGAAATCTTAATCCTAGGCCTGACACCATGGCCTAGTGGCTAAACTCCTTGCCTTGAACGCTCTGGGATCCCATATGGGTGCCGGTTCTAATCCCAGTAGCTCCACTTCCCATCCAGCTCCCTGCTTGTGGTCTGGGGAAGCAGTCAAGGATGGCCCAATGCCTTGGGACCCTGCACCCGTGTGGGAGACCTGGAAAAGCTCCTGGCTCCTGGCTTCGGATTGGCACAGCACTGGTCATTGTGGTCACTTGGGGAGTGAATCATTGGACGGAAGATCTTCCTCTCTGTCTCTCCTCCTCCTCTCTGTATATCTGACTTTGTGATAAAAATAAAATAAATCTTTAAAAAAAAAAAAGAAAGAAATCTTAATCCTGAAATGACTCAAAATTCTCCGGAACTTCAGAACATGGTCATTTGTCATTGAGGTATATTTTCCTTGTCCCCAAGTTGTACTGAGAAATACAGCATGCATTCAGTGTCAAGTGCATTATTTTCACTAATAACAATTGTCACAGTAACTAAAGGAGAAAGCATTATCACAAGTTCCATTATAGAGATGAACAAACAGTGCATCATATAATTTAATTAACTTGCCCAAGGTCTTATCCTAGTTGCGCGAAACAATGAAATTCTAGGATTTGAAATCTTTTGCGCTTCCACAGTAGATCATTTACAAAAGCCACACATACATTATGTGATGCTAAAGGGAAAATTTCACGGACACCTCAGACTCTAATAGCTGTTACAATTCAAGTCAGGTGCCAGAACAAGATAGAAATTCTCCAAAAGATGTGATATACTTCATTCTTGCTCACAAATATGTATTGATCCCTTGGGGCAGTGAGTTATACTCGGCCTTGTTGATATCAATCTTGTTCACGTGGCCTGCTCTCGTCAATGAAACGTGGGCAGAGGAATCATAGATCCGATCTAGGCAGAAGCCTTTAAACTCAATCAGCGCTTTGCCACACTTCCGTATCACAATAACTGACAATGCTTTAGAGTAAGGTTGCTATGATAGCCCACGTCCTGGGGTACAGTGAGGAGCACAAACAGCTCTCCAGGAAGGATATGTGATGCTTGTAAAAAATTTTCACTGTCATGAGTCAATACAACATGTGGATCATTTCTTGCCACAGCACGGCTTAGCCTACCCTGACTGATAGAGTGGACAGTCAGAAAACCTGCCCAACAATTCAAATTCCTTGTCTACAAGGAAAGCATAGATAATCAAATAGAAGACTGACACAACCTTTGCGGAGATGCTCACACAAAGCAATTGATATGCCAGGAGAGCATCCCTGAGGAAGAAACGTAGTGGAGCTACCTGCCCATTATCTGAACCTAGTGAGAACAGACTCAACAACACTCAAGACTCTGCCATCTGACTCCCAAACTAGAAATCCAAAAATTAAAAGATGGTTAGCCAACTGTCCTAATGCAAGAGGCAAAAGGGAGGTGCTGCTGTGTGGGTACCACCACGCAACTCTCAAAAACATTAGGTAACAGGATCCAGCCAGCTATCATGGAGGAAGCCAATAACCAAGGGGGTAAATAAAGCTTTACAAGAGAAGTAAAAAGAGCTGAAGAAGCAACAACACCAAATAAACTAGAATTAAAGTCATGAAACTAATAACTTTTTTAAAAGATTTATTTTTATTGTAAAGTCAGATATACGGAGAGGAGGAGAGACAGAAAGGAAGATCTTCCGTCCGATGATTCACTCACCAAGTGACTGCAATGGCTGAAACTTAGTCGATCTGAAGTCAGGAGCCAGAAGCTTCTTCCGGGTCTCCCATATGGGTGCAGGGTCCCAAGACTTGGGGCCATCCTTGACTGCTTTCCCAGGCCACAGGCAGGAAGCTGGATGGGAAGTGGAGCTACTGGGATTAGAACCGGCACCCATATGGGATCCCGAAGTATTTAAGGCAAGGACTTTAGCCACTAGGCCACTGTGCCGGGCCCGAAATATTAACTTATAAAACTAAAGCAGACGATTCCTACAGAACCTATGACACTAGAATCTGAGGGGAAAATACCCTCTTTTAAATTAATCAGAAACAAAGCTTATGATGTCAACTAATTATAGTCTTGACCATTTTTTCTCTCTGTGTCCCATCTGTCTCTCTCACCCTCCCTTCCTCCCCACTTCCTCTATCCTGCAAGACTCTGGGTTAAGATGACAGAGGAAAGAAGCAGAACTTAACACTGGGAAAAGAGAAAAGAGACTGTGTCTTCCCTCTGCCATGGAAAGTGGGCATCGTACTGTAAGCACCCTCGCCCCCTAAAAAAAAACTTTAAATTAATTGAATTGAAAACTCAGATGATTGTATGGAGCTAAATTTTACTGTCTTGCTGAGAGTACAGATGATACCTAATGCATCCAAGAATGTATCCTGGAATTTCCTAGGAATACTGAGTTTGCGTTCAGAACAAATAAACAATAACCATCCAAATTGGGGTAATTGGCTTTGGGAAATTGCAAATAAAGCTGTTTGGCCATATCCCATAAGCAATAAGAGAATTTATTTCAGATGTCTGGTATATGGACCACCGCCTAGTAACTGTTTTTTACACATTAAATTCTAAATATCCAAGGGAAAGGGAATAAATCCACAATTCTGTATCAGAGGCCATCCTTCACTATATGGCCCAAATTCTAGAAAAGAGAGGAAATGCAAGTCCCGATCCTACTTGGAAATACATTTTTTACTTCCTAAGAAGACATTAACCACAGTGAAAATAAAAAGAAATTATCAAGCAAAAATAAAACTCCTGGACCCCAACTTGGTATGTAGGTATGTGGATGAAGTACTTTAGACATTTTCTCTTGCAGGAACTTATCGCCATAAACTTCAGTTTAGCACTATAAATGTGTTTCAGAAAGCTTTAGGATCTTCTACCATACTGAACACACATTCAGAGTATTGGCCTCAGGAACGTGGAAGACGTGTTACTGAAGACAGGTGGTCGCCGATTTGGATTCAACCCTCACCCTCAACTTGAACAGTCTAGGACTCTGTAACAAGGTATCAACTGTAATCTGCTTATCCCATGAGCTGACTAAAGGGTGACCTTCAATGTCCCATCTGTGATGAGCGCTGCCCCATTGAAGAGACAGGGACCTGAGCCATTTATTCCCAGCAACAGACCTTCTGATGTTGCAGCCCAGTGGGTTTTACTGAGCAGGCTTGGTGAGTGCAAAGGTTTTCAGTCTTAGAAAGTGTGTGTGTGTGTGTGTGTGTGTGTGTGTGTGTGTGTGTGTGTGTGTGTGTGTGTGTTGGCTGAGGGATTATGATTATTTCCCTAGGAGACAAGCATAAACCACAAGTACTCCATCAACCTTTTCTTTATAGCTTCTCTTAGCTTTCCTACCATAATGCCACCAGTCATCAATCTGCTTCATTGAGGATGGTGACAAGGAATTGTAGTTGAAAGAGATGAGGTTATATAGTGCTCTGAAATGTCTAAAAATATATTTGCTACAGGTCATTTCCAGCCATAACACAAGAGGCCATGGGTCCCACAGACAATAGTCCAATAGACATTTCAAGTCTGAAAATGTAATCAGAGCTTATTGCTCTGCTTTTGGGATTACAGGGCAGGATCACACAGGAATTGCCCAGGAGGAATCCTTAAACCAACTGAAAGGCAGTCACATCCATGGAGTCCTCGGAATTAGTAATACACCATCTCCAATTACATCACATGGCAGTGGGTATGTACAAAATAAGACTTCCATATTTAACCACAGACATGACTGATAGTCAAAATATATTTATTGAGCACCTACTAGTGCCAGGAACTATGCTGGATGCAAAGAAAAGACAGTATCATTCAAAAAGCTCACAGACTAGCAGAAAGAAACAGATGCATGAAGATTACCATGGGAGGCAGAACATGTTTTATGTTTTTCAAAGGAGCATGGATTTTGAAGACTTCAAAGATACATGCAGTTTTCATCTGCAGAAAGAAAAGCAAAGTGTTTGGGCAGAAGAAACAACTGATAGAGGTAGAATAACACAAGAGCTATTTTCCAGATTTTTTTTTCACTGAAGCATCTAAGTTGCTTAGGAAAGATTAAATTCTCTTGAAAGCAGGCCTAAGACAAGAATCTGGGCTCATCTTGATTTGGAATAAATTTTGGAATAAATTCATGAAATCTGAAAAAGTGAGAGAGACAGAAAGATCATCCTCGTAAAGAAAGAATAGCCAATGGATAGCTAGTGTGTAGGCTGCTGTTGAAGGCACAGGAAAGATATCCCCATCAAGATGTACTGAACAGGGCCCGGCGCGGTGGCGCAAGTGGTTAAGTCCTCGCCTTGCAACCCCGGGATCCCATATGGGCGCCGGTTCTAATCCCGGCAGCCCCGCTTCCCTTCCAGCTCCCTGCTTGTGGCCTGGGAAAGCAGTGGAGGACGGCCCAAAGCCTTGGGAACCTGCACCCGTGCGGGAGACCCGGAAGAGGCTCCTGGCTTCGGATCGGCATAGTATCGGCCCGTTGCGCTCACTTGGGGAGTGAATCATCGGACGGAAGATCTTCCTCTCTCTCTCTCCTCTCTCTGTATATCCGCCTTTCCAATGAAAAAATAATAAAAATAAATCTTTAAAAAAAAAAAAGATGTACTGAACAACTGTATCAAACTCAGCCCGGCTTGGTTCCCAAAAGACAAGGAGCCAGGGAGCTTAGAGATCAGCTGCCATCTGTCTTTGGTGGAATGGTGCTGCTTCTCAGGTGTTAGTATGAAGACACTTGTAGCTTACAATGCTGCTCAAGTGGAATAAAGCCCACCAGCAAGGAGAGCCCCACCCTTGAGGCAAGAAACTTCCGCATATACAGAGAACTCTACTGGAACCACAGGGGACACTCAGACAGTAGCTATCTGCTACAGGGGCTCAATTGAGAACACTGGATTGTGATGCTACATCAAAGCACTTATATTCCATTCATACGAGTTCAATTCAGAAGCTATTTTGAAGTACAGGGTACTCTGAAAAACATCAGCAAAATAGGACTCTGGTTCAGGGACATATAGGCTTTGAGTAAAGAGTTTGAATTCTGTCGTCCACTGAGTAGCCACAGAAGATGTGAGGAAAGAGATGAGTAGCCCACCTAAACCATCATCCCGTTAGTAGTGAGCACTGTGAATCCGCAGAAACATTTGAAATGGGACAGCCATTCTTTAAAGGCTGGAAAAAAGTGCTAAACATGGGAGGATGGAAAAATCTGGAGCCTGCCTGGATGTATGTGAGTGGAGACTTAAAGTGAAATTGATGGGATGAAGTGAAACCGGCAAGGCATGATTGCTGATTGGACACAAACGTTGAAGGTGGGGGAGATGCAAGCACTCAAAAATTCAAATTTTTTAGCTTTAGATAGATATCAGTAGCCTGAACAGAAACAAAGAAATCAGAGGAGCTGAATGTATGGAGTAGCAATGTTTGCTTTTTCCCGTTTGAACTCAAACTCGTAATATAATTGCCAACCTCCCCCTGCTGCCTGGCTCAGTCGCCCCTTTCTTCCTCTAAATCTGGGCTCTGTGTTGCTCACAGTTTACAAACTGGCACAGATATCCCTGGGGCTCTCCAGGTCTTCTGAGCACACAGAAGCAGAGCTGGGAGTTTAAGCCACATCTATTGTCTTCAGCTTACAATAAAATCCCGGGTGCTTGAGTTTCTGCTTGCTTTTTACTGGGGTGGTCTATATTTTCACAAAAACACAAAGCCTGTTCTCACCAGTAAGCCCAATCTGTCCTGGGCAGAACATGAGTCTGCTCCCCAAATGGAGGTTAATGTTGAAACAAGGAAGAACGCCTGCCTTTAATGACGCTCGTAATGGGGGCCGTCCTTCTACAAGTGGGACCACAGGCAGCTCCCACATGTGCACCTGTCACCATAAAAATACCCCTAGTGCTTATCAAAACATTTATAACATTCCCTGATTCTATATGAACCACAAATGTGACCAAGAGAATTCACCTTCTCCTCTCTTGCCTGAGGTTTATTTTTTGTCAAGACTTACATAATTTATCTGAAAGGCAGAGTTAGAGAAAGGAGAGAGAGATCTTTCATCCACTGGTTCACACCTCAAATGGCTGTAAAGGAGTCAAGAACTTCTTCCAGGTCTCCCATGTGGGTAAAAAAAACTCAAACATTTTGGCCATCTTCCGCTGTCGTCTCAGGCCCTTGGCAGAGAACTGGATCAAACCAACCAGTGCCCATACTGAATGCTTGAATTGCTGACAATGGCTTTACCTTTTGTGCACCAGAACCCTCCTGGGATTTCTTAATGCTTTTGTTTGCTAGTGGGTGGGTGACTCCCCCCAACATGTTCGGTTTCAGAAACAATGTGAACTGTCCATGATGTTAGGGGTGTGGATTACCAACATGTGTACTTTTCCGATCTTTATCTCAAGGGAATGTGTATCCAGAGGATTATACCCAGTTTAAGCCTTGGGCAAATGTTAGTAGGAAATCAAAACCACATTGCAAAGCAGGGCATATCTAGGGCACACTTGGGGGGAGCTAATACTGAGGGCCCTGAAGTCAAAGCAAAACAAAGTACAACTGCCACAAATTTAGAAACGAGTGAAAATGCTGTCCTGGTGAGACGGTGAGTTTCTAAAAGCTGGGCATTGGGCTAAATGAGACCGTTGGGTTAATGGGACCCTCTGTGGGTGCCAAAGTAATACTGAGCACCACTTTGAGCCCCCTTTTATAGCCAGCCACCCAAACTGCATCCACCTGTACTTCCTCTGAAGCCTGCTTTAATTTCTGCTGGGAGAGTTCTGATCAGAGCTAATAGTGCCACCTACAGACCCTTAGGTGCTAAATATTTATTACAAAATCTGTGAAAGTCATTCACAATCAACCCCGCAAGATTCTAAGAGATCCTAAGTGTCAGTGGTAAAGCATGTGTGTTGGGGAGGGTGGGGATGGGGAGGTATGTGTGCATGTGCTCCTGCTCAACATGGGTGATAGAACACTAAGTCAAATTTAATGAGATTGCAGACCTGAGGGTGACTAGGGAAATGGAGGAGCCATCCACAGTCCTAGAGGATTCAGAGAAGGCTTTGGAGTGGAGAACAAATCCTCCCTGCCTCCTCACACAGACAGAGCAGGAACACCTACAGGACTCACGCCCTCATTTCAGCCGGCAGTTCAGATACTTCCTCAAGGTCACCCATTTACCAAGACTTCCAGCAATTACTGAAGGTGATTTGGTGGCTAGTCAATTTCTCTGCTTTTCAGTATTACCTTCATGACTATTACCCCACATTTAAAACTTTCTTGTCCAACTAAGAGCAGTTACCAGTTTCTCAAGATGGGAAGTAATAAAATTTGATCTTGTATCTTTTTAAAAGGTGTGTTCATTTATTTCAAAGTCAGACTTACAGAGATTGGAGGGAGACTTTCCATCCACTGATTCACTCCCCAAATTGTTGCAACAGTCAGTACTAGAATCAGGCCAAAGCTACAAGCCAGATCTCTATCCGGGCATCTCATGTAGGTGGCAGGAACCCAAGTACCTGTGTCATTATCTGATGTTTCCCAGGTACATCAGCAGGAAGTTGGATTGGAAGTAGAAGCATAATTCAATCCCAGATCCTCCCACATTGATGCAGGCATCCAAAGCTCTGGTTTAACCCGAGGTGCTATGATGCTTGTTGTAAGGGTTAAATGTTGACTTCAAAATATCTAGAAAGGAAGACTTAGACTCTGCGTTTTTCAGTTTCAATGCCCAGGTCTCTTGTAAGACAAAACCATATTGGCACTAGTGCTATAATTGTGAAGATTAAGCTGCATTCCATATGAGCACCATTTCGAGTCCTGATTGCCCCATTTCCTGCTCACCATCCTGGCAATTTTCGTAGCAAGGCAGCAGAAAATAACCCAAGTACTTGAGCCCCCAGAAGATCTCTCTCTCTCTCTCTCTCTCACTCTCTCTCCCACTATCTCTCCCTATCTCTCTCTCTGTCTCTCTCAAATAAAAACATAAACTTTTCTTAAAAACATTTAGCACAAAGCAATACATCTCTGATGCCAGTGTTAGAACAGATTGGAATGGATTGACAAGTTACTTTGGATTCTTCTCTTCAAACTATATCACATAAAATTTGCCTGTAAATGTTTACATTTATCATAAATACTAAAATTAGCCCCTAACCCTTTTAAGTGGTATAATGAGAACAAGTCCAGAAGAATTTAGTACAAAGTTCAACTCCACTCCCTTCAAAGGTGTGTGACCTTGCCCAAATATGTCATTGAACCAATCTAACCCTCAAGTTTCTACTCTGGAAAGTTAAAAAAAACACTTCCATCATAGGGTACATCACAGATTTAAACACTCTGAAAGTAAAATCAGTGTCTCATACATGGTAGTTGTTCTTCAGATATTAGATCTCTTCCCTTGATTTTTCTCCTTTCAGCTTCAGTGGAGACAGTGACTGACCATTTTGAATCCAGCTTGCTCAATAGTTTCCACTGTACTCCAGGTAGCCTCCTTCAATGGACAGCAGGTCATATTTTCCCTTATTAACAAAAGGTCATTACATTAATTAAACACTTCGTCATGCTTGTCAGTGACATCTTAATTTAAATCCAGGCTTTTCTCACTTCAAACAGCTTCTAGTAAACAGATGAGAGGAAACCATCTTTCTCTGATCTCAGGGACACACTGCTGCAGCTAACAAATTTTTTAGTGAGAAAATATGTACCAAGACAATGTATTGAAGACAGCAATCTACCTGAACCATAGAACATTCTAGGAGGCATGTGAAAGGGAAAGTAAGTTATAATCAGGCTGCAGAGTCTATTTTTTCCCTTTTATTCCTCCTGGGAGAGAAGCTCATTTGCAGGATCCCAAGACAATGACACCATCATGGACATACATATATTTTTCACAGTGTTGTTGTCCAGGTTCATGTGCTGCTTTTAATCATCCCAGTCAGGCCTGGGTGATGGACCTGACCCAACAGGGAGGCAATGGCTAGACAAAGAAGCCATTTCCTGACATGTACAGGAAAATAATCAAACAGAGATTATCCAAAATTCCACCACTGTGAACAATACTGTTTCATGACTCAGGAATGAAGGGATATTGCTCCATTTATTTTTCATTGAGTTCTCCTTTGCCTCCCTCTCTCCACCCCTTCCTAAATGTGAGCACAGGGATTTCCTCCCCGTGCAAAATCGGGCTTGTGCCGATTTGAGGGATGATGTGAGAGAGAGAAGCAAGGGCAAGGAGATTAGTGTTCTAGCCTCAGCAGCTGATGCACAGACCCAGAAGAGAAACTAGGGTGGGGATGGAAGGATGGAAAGAGAAAGCATTGGTTTTATCCCCTCTTGATTAACAGACAAGACTTGTTTTTCTGAGGACGCAAGTGTGACTAAAAACAATTAAACATGACCTTCACCATTTTCTGAAAAGTCCTTTACCTTAAGCCTTTTTGAGGCCACTAAAGTGGACTCAGAGGAGAGGTCTGATACAGGAATCATTTTGGGGATGATGAGAAAACCAAGAGACAGAGACATTGCAGCTACCAATTCATGGCGTCACCAAAGCACTCTTTCATGATCCCCAGAGAAAACCAATGACATCAAGGGAAAAAAATGGAGGGATTTCAGAATTTATCCATGGAAGTGATAATTCACAAAATATTTAAGACTAAAATTTTACCTCTCTGAGATTAGCCAGAACCTCATAAGCACATGGTCTCCAAACATTCATTTGTTGAGAGGTGAGCATATATTTCCTCTGCAGAAACTTCATTTGTGATGATTCATACCACACCAGCCTTCATTACCAATGCCATCTTGAGAAGCAGGAGTAGAGGTAAGACTGTGTTGCTCTTTATTGGGTAGTATGGTTAAATACTTTACCTCCACAAAAATCATATGTTAAAACATAATCACCAGTATAATTTTGTTAATTCTTATTACTATTATCATTTTATGATACAGTTCCATAGGCTCCTGGTGTTTCCCTTATCCCAGCCCCAATTATCCACCCCCCACCTAATTCCTCTATATCATCACTAAAGTATAGTTCTTAATACACAGTCATATGTCCATCATTGCTGGCATGGACAATGGCAGAGAGACCAGAATCCTATTGTCAAGATAAGGTGAACAGCTTCATTGTAAGTCCATCTTTGGAAGTAGAAATGCATACTACATTGTATCCTCACATCTGGATATGTTAGTCTCCATTTTATAGCTACTGTACATACTCTCAAATGAAAAGACACACTACAAAATCAACAATAGGAAGAAAAATAGAAATTTACAATGCCATGAAGTTAAATGATATGTTACTAGATTTGACAATCTCCATTACACAGCTACTATACATCCCCTTAAATGAATAACCCCAAAACATAATCAACATCAGGGAGAAAAAAGAAATTAACAGCACCAAGAAGTTAAATAATATGCTATTAAATGACTAACTGTAGCTGAAGAAATGAAAATCAAGAACCTTCTTGAAGAAAATGATGCTACTGTATGATCTACGAGTCACTGAATGATTTAGTCAGAAGAATGTGTTTTGAAGAGATGAAATTAACAGAAAACAACAACACCCATGCAATATAGTTTCCACTGATTTTTGTTGGTAAAATGTGTCTCTTCTAGACAACAAATAGATGGGGTTTGTTTTTTAATCCAGTCTACTAGTCTATGACATTTGATTGAGCTTAAGTCATTTACATTCAGGGTTAATACGTATGGGTGGTACTTTGGTCCTGTCATTTTAGGAATGGGTTGTTCATTGATTTATTCTTCTGTTGTAATTTTACTGGGATGTTCTTCATAATCACCAATATAATTTTTAAGACATTTATTGACTTGAAAGGCAAAATTACAGAGACAGAGGAAGAGATCTTTTGTCCACTGGTTCCCTCCCCAAATGACCACAACAACCAGGGCTAGGTCAGGTGGAAACAGGAACCTGGAATTCCATCCAGATCTCCCACATGTGTAACACGGGCCCAAGTATTTCGGGCATCTCCCACGACTTTCTCAGGTACATCAGCAGGGAACTAGATCAGAAACGGAGCATCCAAGATTCAAACTGCTACTCATAAGGGTTGCTGGTGCCATAGCAACTTAATCCACTGTGCCACAACATTGGTCAAACCAATACTATATGATTTACAAGTGAAGAAATTAGCTGTTTGGTTGCAGAAAGCAAAGCCCTCGAAAATTTCGTAGTTTTCCTTACAAAAGAACTTCAAAGTAGCTGATTCATGCCTTCTGCCATGTAACAATGCAAACTAGTAAATGGTACCTTTTGTGAGTAATAAGACCTCCCTAGGCATGAAATCTTGTACAATTAATCTTGTACTTCCCACAGCAGTGAGCAGCTAACTTCTCTGTTTATCCTTGGTATTTTGTCATACTAGTCCAAATGCACTAAGACAGTGACATAGCCATTGTACCACAAGCATAAGTGACAGCGCAGAAAGGATATCACAGACACAAGATGTACCCCCTGTGTCTCCTGTAATCAATTGTCATTCACAAATAACTTGCATGTTCATGGAGGGGGGGGGGAACCATATTCAAATTAATCTTTAAAACCCAGATATATACAGAAACTGAAATTGACAATTAACCCTGAAATCGCTTAATATAAATTTGCATTTTTGAGTGCTTTCACACAAAAACGGTTTTAAGTCAATAAGGTGTTTTAAAGAAATCTCTCACTGGGCAAATTCAGGCTCTATGTTGAGATTAACTCAATGACCAAGTGACTGTCCTCCATTCTTCAGGTCTTTCCACAAGCCTGGGATATACTAAATGGAAAGGTCCCTGGACTGGATGTGAGATTCAGAACTGTATTCAAGACCCAAATATCACAATACTGTGTTCATGCTACTTCTACTGATCATTCTCAAACACTTGCATTAGGCTTGATACTGTGAGAAAGGGATATTCCTCAAGTAGGTGATAGAAGTGAGTTACATTAGCACACAGTATTAGTAAGCTCAAATAAGTCAGCATACACAAAAACATTTCACAACTACAGTTATATACAAATATAGGATATTTGGTGATCTCAAGCACTTTGTAAAATAAGAATAAACAGTTTCCATGCAGGACACAGTATTTGAGCAGCAGGGCACACATTTCTTTTTCCTTTTCTCTTCTTCATTCTCTAACCGCTCTGCCTCCTGCTCATATGACCCACAGTGCCAGGCAGTCAGGAATAGAATATCGCAAACATTTGTCTCATTTGTTACTTCATTTCAGACCCAGCTGTCATTGATCAATTTTCAGGATCAAAAAGAGAATATTCCTATTCAAAAGACCCTTCAGATTACTCTAAGACCCATGGTGAATCCATTTTTTTTTTCAATTATAGACCATAGCTTCAATTACAAAGACATCAACAAATAAGTGTATATAAACCATAGTATGAGATATTTGAGAGAGAGAGATGAAGCTGAAACAAATAGAAATAAATCTTTTTAATCATGGTGTATGATTCTCTTCTGTATTTTAGAAATCCCTGGACTGGGTGTTTGGCACAGCAGGTAATATATGACTTGGAATGCCTGCATCCCCTACTGGAATGCCTGGGTTTTATTCTTGACCTCACACCTTATTCTAGCTACCTGCTAATTTGTTCCTTAACAAGAAGGGAGTGGTGGCTCAAATAATTGAACTCCAGCCACCCAGGAACACCCTAGCTGAAGTTGTGGGGTCTTGGCTTGCAGTCTGGTCCTGTCTAAGATTTGTTGTGTTTATTTGGAGAGTAAACAAGCAAATCTCTCTCTCTCTCTTGCTCACACGTGCTCTCTCGCTCTCTCACTCTTGTTCTCTCACTGACTTTCACATAAATCAAATAAATAAAATGCTTTTCTTTTCGTTTAAAATAAAGTAGTTCCTAAGTCCTACAACTTCTCCACTGAGCACTCAGAGCCACATCCCAGGACAATAAAAACCATACAGTCTTCCTGAAAGAACTTCCCTTTAGAAAGCCACCATGCAAAGCAAAAGCCATTCTACAACTAGAGTTAAAAAGGGGGGGGAAAGTGAATAAACATAACATAACCCTCAATCATGAGTGGCTTTGTGGCATACTGGGTAAAAGCTACCATCTGCAACATCAGCATCCCAGATGAATTCCAATTCATTTGCTAGTTGCTCCGCTTCTGCTTCAGCTCCCTGATGCTAACCTGTGAAACGCAGAGGAAGATGCACCAAGCATTTTGGCCCTTGGCACCCATATGGGAAACCTAACTGAAACCCTTGGGCTCCTGGCTCCTGCCTTTGGCTGTCTGTTACACTGAGCCAGCAGATAAAGGTCTCTCTGTAACGCTTTCAAAATAAACAAATATTTAAAAGGGAAAAAGGTGAAGAATGCCTCAAACTAAAAAGGTGGATTGTTTCCGTCCCAGGGAACGTGTTTTCAGAAAATAGAGGCAAGAGCTTTCCTGCAAGGGACTATTGTAAATGATGGGAATGCTGCCAACATGTCTGGTGGAAAACCACCATTCTAAAGGGCTGAAGCAGCTAATGTTTCTCTAGGCCAAAGAAAATCACAGAGTTTCTTAGTTTTCTGGCTTTTAATCCTTAGAAAAGTTGTACATTAATTTAAAAAGCCTTGATGAAAGCATGTAGGAACCAATGTCACGGTTGTTACATGAATTCTATAGTGAATAAAGAGACCACTTCCTGACCACATGTGCACACTGCCAGAGAAACAAGCCCCCTTTTCAAGTGAACACACTTGCATTAAGCACCTGCTATGCTTCATGCTTAGAGAACTGGAATGAAGACAGACATCCCATAAGCTCTGTTGCTTTCATTATCTATTTAGAAAATAAATTTCTACATAGACTCCCTTCTGCAAGTCTACAGAAATAGTGAGCAGGCAAACTTGAGGAAGAAGTATTTTAGGAAGAGAAGATGAAAGAATAATGTAAGTTGATGGCATTTGCAGAAGTTAGTAATTTAGTAACTAAGCAGTAATAATTGGCTAAAATCCTCAAACACAAAGAAAATCAAGATATACTCACATCAATTTTTTGTACCATCTTGGATTCATACATATCTTCCCGATTCCCTTAACCAGCCAATTTACATGGAGAGAGGCTAGCAGATGCTAGTAGTCACTGCTCCAACATGCATTGCCTTTCTTCTGCTTTCATTCAAGTGGCTACGCTGCTAGCTAATGGCTTTGGACTTTGACACAGACTGGCTGTATCCTAATCCAAATGACTGAGGCCCTAGTTGGTCCATGTCTTAAATCTCCTCCTGACTGGTGGATTGTTGGGGAATAAGCTCAAGAGACACTTCTAGCCAATGATCCTGGAAGACAATGAGGACCTATGTCCTGATATTCAAAATTGGATTTGATTCTCTCATTGATTCTTCTCATTGATTCTTGCCTTATCTGGCTGTCATACCTGGAGCTGCTGGGGAAAAAAAAATGGAAGGAGACTGAGTCCTAAAGACTGCACTACAATACTAGCCAGCCTTGAATCCCCTGCTTTTCCACTATAGGCCATGTGGAGAAATCAATGTCCTTACTGTTTCAGCCAGCTCCCTCAGACCTCTGTTACTTGTATTCAGGGAATCCTGACACCAGTAGGTACCATATCTCTGCTCTGTTCCAGCTGAGAAGCAGGCATAGACACAGACTGTAGCAGATGGTCCATCATCATCAGGTTTTCCATGAGGAAAAATGAGGTAAAGACTTCCCACAAAACTTCTCACTGAGACCCAAACTTGACTCTGTTCAGAGTTGCCCACACTCTTCTCTATAGGACCTTGGACATAATTTGCCTACTGGGTCAGAGATCTGCAGAGGGCTGGCAACGAGATCAGGCAAGAAGAAACTGGAGCAGAGATGGGGTGCAGGACACAGTGGCCAGAACCATTCACACCGTCAAACCAAAGTTCAGTACTTAAGCCACTGCACCTGCACCAGGAACGCCTACATAAGGCATACAAACATCAGGCACATTTCACAGCAGTCCAATACTTTCTAATTCCAAAAACTTAGAAATATTAATTTGCATATATTTTATTTGTTAGAAACCGTTTAAGATAGACATTTAATAGTCAAGCAAACTGAGATCCAGAAAGATTAAATGATCTCTATAAACCCATCCAATTGGTATCAAAGAGAAGACATTGACATTGACTGTCATTTCCTGAAAAGACCAGGAACATGAGAATATGAATACACTTAAATGCATTTATTTATATTATTAAATGTAAGTAAATTATTTTGTAAATATATATGATGGGTATTTTAAGACTACATATAACTGAGCACAAATCTAAATCACAAGGATTTCAGCCAAAGATAGCTCTTACAGGATAATAGAAGGGAAGGGATAGATGCATCAAAACAACAATTTTCAAGGATATTTTGAAGACAATTTTACCTTCTGGGTCCTCTGCCTTGAAGTCCAAGGAGTTCTTACCATATCACACTCTATATAACTCATTAAACTTTGTTTTTGTTTGCTTGTTTTGTCTTAAGCATTTTCCCCTTTGTGACAGGAAGCAGCCCAAGGGCTGAGCCTTAAAGGACAAGCAGAAATGAGATCATGACAGAATCATGAACCAACTTGGTGCAAGGGATCCTGGTGTGGCTTCATGCACTTGGAGTTCTGGATACAGCAGGTGCCAGGGACAGCGTGCAAGAGAGGAGAGAAACTTCTGTGTCCCAAAGATTTGAACCTGCCCTCTGTGGAGGCCTCTGAAAACCAGGCTAAGGAACTTTTCTAGGTTCATAGTTTTGCACATACACACTCTGTGTAACTGAAGAATAGTGCACTTATTATCTGTGAATTCCTTTGAACTTCATGGAAGAACAAGGCTGATAGCTACACAGCAGGATGGCCAGGTGGATAAATAGCTGATAAAGAAAATATATATGGAGTCTCAGTATGTTCACTGTATAATTCTTTGACCATCTCCCTTTATTTATTTTTCATCCTTAAAAAGACACAGAAAGATCAAAAGATATGCACTCCATAATACACATAAGATTTTTCGTCCTGGGTTTTCTAAGATATTTTTACAAAAGAATATAGACAATGTTAAAGATTTTATAGGATGAAATGAGAACTGACTGCTTATGAAACAAATATTCTATTTTATCATTTGTTATCTCTTTAATATCAAGTCAATAAGGCTTGTAATCTGAAATTAATCACATAAAAAGCTTCATCTTAATTAAGTACAATTATCTTGAAAGCCCGATCATCCCTTCAAACATCCATTGCATTCAAAATAATCCTAATCATTAATCTACTTTTCACTTGCTTCAGCTGAAGAGCATCCCAACATCAGCCAAATTGGACGTAAACCCTTTATAGAGAGTTGTATAAGATAGTGGTTAAGTCCTCGCCTTGCATGCACCAGGATCCCATGTGGGCATTGGTTCTAACCCCAACTGCTCCACTTTCCACCCAGCTCCTTGCTTGCAGCCTGGCAAAGCACTGGAGGATGACCCAAAGTCTTGGGACCCTGAACCCATGTGGGAGACTCAGAGCAGGCTCCTGGCTCTCTGCTTTGGATCAACACAGCTCTGGCCATTGAGACTGCTTGGGGAGTGAACCAGTGGATGGAAGATCTTTCTCTGTCTCCTCTCTCTGTAAATCTTTTTCAATAATTGATGAATGAATAAATAAATAAATAAATAAGTATTTAGAAAAAAGATAAGATAAACAGGAAGCAATATGGGATTAAGGTAATACGATTAATCTTTAAAGAAATTTTCTCTAAAGCCAGTATTTCAAGTCATTCCTTTCTCTACTAATCTGAAGCATTTACACCTTTTATGATCATGCAAGGATTCAAAATGAGTTAAAAAATATCTAATTAGTAAATGCTAAAACCAATAGAATTCAATTGTTGGCTCCCTCAGATATTAAAGATCTGAACATTACTTTTTTTAATTCACCCATGTACACGTACTCTTTGGACAGACTGTAGCTCAGTTTGGACACAATTCTCCAAGGCAAGAAGAGTCCTCACCTAGAAGATATGTCAAGGAAGGAAGGGATAAAGTTTAGATCATGACCCTAGAATGAATGTGGAAGACTGATATACACCTGGGGTATAGATGACTAGCTAAGGAGCCACTATAGTCCTTCAGGAACAGAATGAGAAACAAGTTTTTGAGTTGGAAATGAAGGAAGAATTTCAGGATCAGCAGGATTGATGATTGACCAGATGTAAGGAGAAAAGGAAAGAGCAAGTAAAGAGTGAGCATTTGACCCATTTGGGTAAGGCATAAGCATGCTACACAGAAATGTTATGTGTATAGCCTTCCAAGGATAACACACTACAGTATAAACATTTCTGCAACCTTCAATTTTAGCTTTTTCAATTATATTAATATATGACTGTTCAGTCTAGAAACTTTCCCTTAGTGCTGTGGCTGCCAGCAGTTCCTCCACATACCCAAGGGGGTTCACCGAGACCCAGGAATGCCTGCCTGACCCTAAGCTTGTCAAGGCAATTGAAAGAATGCTGATGGGGTAAGGGAAAACAAGGTCTAGGCTCTACTTGTGTGTGTGTGTGACTTCACATGAAGCATTTCACCTCTCTGACCTTCACTGTTCTCTTGGAGCAAAAAGGGAATAGCAGTGAGATGATGTGCCAAGTCCCTTGCCTCCTAATTTTATCATAGGTTTCGGATATCAATGGACTCTGGACAGACCAACTCTGCAAAAAATAGTAAGAGAGTTAAGGAATTGAGTGAAGAGTCTGACAGATCATGAAGATGAATGAGCTGCAGGGAGAGTCGATAGGTGAAAATTGCCATAGGCTTGGGGGCCTTCTGCAGCCTCTAGTCAGCACCTAGAGGAAGAAGGCGCTAATGATACTACAGGGACAAAGCCACAGGTTATTACTAAGTAGCAGGCAATGGAAAACCCAAATTCACACTAATGTTATCTGAATCCATGCCAATATCAGCTCCCAGGAAGGTCCTTGGGGGTAAGTGACAGCACTAGGAAATGTTGACAATTATGGCCCATAATAAAGTATGAAGTCAAACTAATGTATGCATTTTTCTCTCTTTAAAAAAGATCCCATTTGCATGTGCCTCGGAGTTAAAGCAAAGACTCATATCATTTCAAATAGTCTACAAACAGATGGGCCTAGCTTCCTTTTAAGCAAGTGAGAGAACAAGCGTTACTTCAGGTCTGTCACCTGAGAGTTCGGAGACTAAGGCTCCACTCTGCCTGAGTCCCACAGGGTGGTGACAGCCTGCAAGACTGCTAGGGGAAAAAAAAAAAGCCTGGAGAATCAAGGCACCTTTGGGAGAGCAGAAGTGATATTTTAAGTACTAGAAAGATGGTAATATGGAAGTGATTGCTACTCAGACCTCAGGAATTTAAGCACAGTCACCAGAAAACCCAAATTCTATAACTAGGCTAATCCACTGTCAACTCAACTGAAGCCTCCTCTCAAAGCAAAGTAGGACGGAGTCAGGTGGGAGAAGCGCCCTGTCCAGAAGCAGATACTGTTCACTCATTCAGCAAAACTGTGTACTTGCCTTTAACTAAATGTACAGACAAAATCTTGGATTCACCATGCCTCCAGAGTGTTTGTAGGCAAAGAATGGAGCTTGTGTATGGTAGCAGATGCTCTTCTGTTTGGAATGCATAACAAGGAAAGGTAGATACCTATGCCAGGATTTCACCCGCATAAAGTTCATAGAAAATGTAAATCTTCTCTCCCTCTCTCTCACCTTCTCCCTATGCCTCTCCCTCTCTGAGACTCACTTGAGTGCTGCTAGAAATGTTCTGACAATGTCTTCTTTGGACACTGGGAAGCATAGATTTCACTGCCCACCCCTACTCACCCAGGGATGTGCCCAATGGGTAGTCCCTGCTCTCCAAAGACCCACTACCTGAACCACCGTAATCTCTTGGCATTGAGAAAAGTAAGCATTCTCTTCCCGAATGATGCTCTGAAAGCCCAGCATTGTTTATTGGTCTGCTGACCATGTGAAAATAACTGAAAACTCTAAACAGTTACCAAAGTTCTCATGATCTCCAATATTGTTCCATACCTACAAATCTCAGGTGGTAAGGGGAGAATCTACAGACTTCATATCCAAATGGAAACTTTTTTTCATAAACAGAGATTACAAAGATGTCGTTTTCCACAACCTCTGATGATGAAGAAAAGAGCCATCCTGACTTGTATAGTCTCAGAGTTGGCAACCTCCATTCCACCCATGCTCCTTTTCTCAAGTTGCTTACATGGACAGCCTGCCCTGCCTCCCTACTCCGTTCTCTGCCCCATTCCTCATTTACTGAGGGAAAGGTGGAGCCCAGAGCTGACCACGTCCACCCTGGTCACTCTCCCTTGCCTTGGTGGATCCTTACTTTAGATGTGTGTGAAGAGATACCGAGTGTATGTTATTTACTCAGTTAACTATAAAATGGAGTCTACTGGATTGGGGGTAAAAATATGCTTTTGAAGCAGCAGTCAGTGGAGGCCCATATTTACAGGACATTTATGGCTGCCACTTTATGAGGAAAATTAGTCTTTTATGCTTTCAGTAATGATTCCCCAGGCCCTCTTTTCACACCAGCATGCTCATAAATTCCTTGTTTTTACAGCAGGGCAAAAATGTTCTGAAGCACGTTCTTCCTCACTTCCCAGGATCAACTGGGCAAGGATGAAGAGGCATCCTGAGATGGAGACAGTGCACTGGGCAGGGCTTCCAGCACAGGAGGCTGCTGGGCCTTCCAGGCACTTTTTGCAAGAGTGGGGAATTGTTGTGCAACTGAGGAAGAAGTGCATTCATTCAGAGAGACACAGCTGGCTCCCGAAAGAAGAGAAAGCCCAGACGTTGGGCAAGGAAAGCCAGCTTTCTTTCCCCAGGGATTCTGCTGGAGTTGAGTGAGGCTAGCCAGATGTTGTTTGAAAGGGCTCCCCCTCATGCAGGGCATCTGGCCTCAAGATATCCCGCCTCTAAGTGAGCTACACACATGCATTCCAGAACCTGGAGAGGAGCTCAGATAAACCCTTCAATGAGTCCTGTATCACCGGGGCATGTTTTACAAGACTAGAGAGCTTCCTGGTTTCACTCTAGGCTGGCTTTCTTTCTGGCGTAGCACTATCAGTCCAAGATACATCTCCCACTTTTGCCCTGACTTAGTCACTTCAGAATCCTCAATATGTGACGCAAAAGTACCAGCAAGAGAAAATAGAATCAAAATTGCTTTCTACCTGAAAGCAAGTCAATTTCTATGTCCTTAAAAGTCAGTGCAGGCAGGGTTGAGTAGAAAGTCATTGAATTCATATGTAAGGACAGGTCTTAGGTTAATATAATTGCTGCTGCTCCAAAGAGAAGACATGGGGTCACTGACAACAAAATCTTCTTAGAAAAGAATACACATTTAAATCACATGACCATCTTTCTGCGTCGTACATTTGGATTCTGTGTGTCTGGTGTGAGTTCAGAGGTTCCTCATTTGTGACAAGTCACTGGTAGCCACCTACACTTCAGTTGGTGAACTAAGAGTAGTGAAGTCTTAAGTAGAGTGTTCTGACTCTGAAATTAGACATATTCAGCCTTGAATTCAGCCACAGAGTTACTTTAGGACTGTAGGTACATTTTTTGAGTTCTGAGCCTCTAGCTCTTCATTTGAAAAGTAAAGCAATAAATTAGAGTTGGCATTGTGGCAAAGAAGGTAAAGCCAGGGCCTGCAGTGCTGGAACCCCATGTGAATGCTAGTTTGAGTCCCAGCTGCTTCACCTCCGATCCAGCTCGCTGCTGGTGTGACTGGTAGTAAAGCAGCAAAAGACAGCCCAGTGGTGGAAACACAGAAAAGGCTCCTGGCTTTGGACTGGCCCAGGTCCAGCTGTTGCAGCCAATTATAAGGTGAGCCAGAGGATGGAAGATCCCCATCTTTCCATATCTCTCCCTCTATTCCAAACAAATAAGTAAGCTTTGTTTTAAATAGAGGGAAAAGGTCATACTTGTGCTAAATAAACAGATATTCCTTTCCAAAAGGAAGGGAGGAAGGAAGGAAGGAAGGAAGGAAGGAAGGAAGGAAGGAAGGAAGGAAGGAAGGAAGGAAGGAAGGAAGGGAAAGAAGGAAAAAAAAGAAAGAGAGAGAGGAAAGAGAGGAGAAGAGAGTGGAGTGGGGAGGGATGGAGTGGGGAAAGGAGAAAGGGAAGGGAAGGGAAGGGAAGACAAGGCAAGGCAAGCAAGGCAAGGCAAGGCAAATATCCATTCTCCTTCCATTGTTAATGTGAATTTCAGGTTAAAATATACATGGAGGAGTTCTGGAGGCTCAAACGTTATGCCCACTCAGGCCGGCACAGTGGAGTAGGAAGCTAATCCTCAGAAATGTCTCATATATGCACCAGTTCATACACTAGCTGCTCCAGTTCCAATCTAGCTCTCTACTTATAGCCTGGGAAAGTAGCGCAGGAGGATGGCCCGAGTCCTTGGGCCCCTGCACCCATATGGGAAATCTGGAGGAAGATCCTAGCTCCTGGCTTCAGATAACTCATCTCCGGTCACTGCAACAAACTGGAGAGTGAACCAGCAAATTGGAAGACCTCTCTGTCTCTTTTCTCTCTATAAAAATGTACCTTTTAAATAAAAATAAATATATCTTTGGAAGAAAAAAGCTATAACCACTGATTGTTTTCAATAATACTGCTTGGTTTATGTGCTGAGTTACTCCTAGACTTTGCTTATTGACAGAAGGAAATGCAGTTGGCAATATAATTACATTGCAGAAGCAGAATAAATGAGGAAGAAATTACAAAATGTTCTTCCTCCTCACAGACCAATGCTAAAGCAGGCATAGACAAACTACTTGTCCTTTTTCTCACAACATTTTAAGAAAAGAAGACTATTTCTTTGTGGATAATTCATTCACTCATCAAAGGGAGTGTTGACACACTAATGGGTTCAATCGTTAATGCAATCACTAAACTGATTGATTCAATAAAATGATCAGCGTGCTTTGGATTTGGTACTAGGCCAACAAAATGGCAGGGAGATGGGTTACTCTTTATTCCCATCTCATTCAATATATGTTGTTCAATTAAGTAGGAAAGGTTTGACTTCAGATCATATACACCAAGGTCAACTCAGAAGTCCATAGGTTACTACGTACATTGGCCCTGAACATATTGTTTGATCTGAGTCTCATTTGTTCCTCTGTAAAATGGAACTAAGAGTTTGCATCATATAATACATTGGCAGTATGGAAACACTACAAAAACAAACGTGGAATGTTCCTGACACTTAAAAGATAGCCAGTACCTAATTAAATTCTTGTTTTCTGACTCTGGCAGAAAACAAAAGTAAATATTACTAATTTTCTTACATTAGCCAATACTTCAATGCATTGTATTTATCAAAGACTTCACTAAAAAGGCTTTCAGTATTTTTCCCACGTAATTGATTTAAAGACTAGGCTGAAGGGAAGCACCTTAGATCAGCCCCTACAGTCAGGCAGTGGCAACATCAGGATACAAGATCCAAGGGAAACTGATTCTAAATGCTAACTTAACATCGTCTTCTTCGCTTTCAAAACTCTGCTGCTACTCTCTGGGATGTAAACTGATACCAAGAATGATGTATTTTGCAGTTGATCCAGTAGAACATTATTCAGCATTAGTACAATTTTGTGGAAGAGTGACAGGCCAGGGAAGGAACATTGCAACAGGGCAAACAAAATAATAGATCTATTAAGTAGAGAAATAACAAATATGCCAATATCATTTATATCCCTCCATAAATAATGACTCTTAAAAGAATATGCAGAGTAAAATTTTACTGTATAGATAAAATAGCTTAAAGTAAATTTACCGACTGTAAAAATCTCAATGACTAGTCTGTTCAATTAAGGTTACAGAACTTATTTTGCCTGTTTGTTTTAAAGATTTATGTATTTTTATTTGAGAAATTACGGAGATGGGAGACATAAACAGGGAAAGAGAGATCTTCCATCTCCTAATTCACTCTCCAAATAGCAGTAATGACCAGAGCTGAGTCAATCCAAAGCCAGGAGCCAGGAACTTCTTCCAGATCACCTATGTGGGTGTAGGGGCCCAAGAGCTTGAGCCATCTTACACTGCTTTCCCAGGCAATATTGAGGGAGCTGGATTGGAAATAGAGTAGCCATGGCGTTAATCAGCATCTATATGGGGATGCTGGCACTGCAGATAAGTGTATTAGCCTATCAGCCACTGTGCCAGCCACTAAAATTTGTTTAAAATAATAAATGCTTTAAATAAAAAACAATAATTTGTTTTAAATAATAAATTCCTTGGCTTTTCCAGTTTCCTGCAAGAACTGCTTCACCCTAGACTTAGAACCCCGATTCCTTCCTGCTTGATGGATGTGTTGATCTACTGTCTAACTCACTGACTGATTGATTCACTGGTTGATTTATCAAGAGTTGACCATGTGCTGGAGAAAGTACTTAAACGTTTTACTCCATTTAAGTCTTCACAAAAAAGTAATGAGCTAAATGCTACTCTTATCCAAATTTAAAGATGAGGAAATATGGAGCCAGAGAATTAGGTAACTTGCTCAAAGTATAACTACTAAGGTCACCTAGCTTGATGATTCTGAAGGCTGGGCTTCATGCCACTCTGGGACGATTGTCCTCAAACTTGCTACATTTTGATTACTTTTTTTCTGTTTTCTTGTGTTTACATGAAAACTATGACACATACATGCACACATGTGTACACATATCCCGGACATAATAATTATAGTGACTAATTCAGACACAAAACAAATGAATCTTTTAAACTACACTCTCACCATTGTCCTATTCCTAAATGTCTTCACCCTCTTAACTCCTAACCGCTATAAATTCACCAGCCACAAAGCAGGAGTTGAATCAAGCAGTTGCTTAAACACACTGAATGGTTGTTATTTCTGTAATTTCCACATAACGAAGCTAAATCCAATAGAGAGGAACTTCTCTGCAACAATGTCTTCTTTTCATATTGAGCAAGGCTGCAGAGAAATCTCCCATGTGACCTCAGTGGGATGCAGAAATTAGAACATTAGATCAACATTGAGTTTCAAAGGCATCCTAATGAGTTGAGTACTCAAAGATAATTTAAAGCAATATTTCTTCTTCATGATGTGTCAAACCCAAAGTATTCCATTAATGCTACTACTTGGCCTCATCTCATTGTGCTTTCTGACACATTTCCACCAAGTAATAGCCTTAAAAGTTAAACAAATATCATCCTACATTATTCACAATACTTCTGAGCTCTCACCATAATAACTGGGATAGAAAGCCCTTATCACCGAGCTACATGTGTATAACACGTCTTTACCTCTCTGGAAACCAATAGAGGTGGGAGATCTCCATGGTGAGTTCTCTAATATAGCATTAGTAGATACGGTGTGGCACATGAACCTAAGTCTAAAAGCCCAGCTATTGACTTGTGGAGTGGGTAGGAGTCTGGGCTGTGATTGATGGAGTCTGTCACCTCTACTCTGACGGTGTTGTGTTCACTGTAAGGGACAATAATGGTCTTTATGCTACAGCTGGATGGTTTTTCAATCTGCACAGGGGCAGTCTATCATCGTCCAGCATTTGGGAAACAACAGAATTCAATCTTCCATTTCTAGGGAGCGCCCTACCTTCAATTTGTTTCTTTCCAATTTGGCACATGCTGATTGATGGACTTGTCTGTTATAGAGACCAGTGGCTTCTCACAGTGGCAATGATCATGCAGCCATTGGCACCAGCTATAATTTCACCAGCTCATGAGAGGGACCCGCTAGATGAGACAGGAGAGATTTTTTTTTTTTTTTAACTCAAGCCATACAAGGCCTAGGCCCTAATCAGCAGGAAGTAGCTACAGAAGAAAAGACAGATCTACATTCATCAAAACCCTTAGGAGAAGGATAACGCGTATTGAAGAAGAAATGGAATGGGACAGGCAGTTAGCAAGCTTAAAGTCATGAATTGGAAGCCATGCCTATCAACCCTATGTAATACTGTTTGCCTGTCAGTCAAGCAGTTCCTTCCCTAGGATGTACTCAATATTCATTGCTACATTCTGGTACTTGGGTTTTCTGGTACATTCTGGTACTGGTTTTCTTCCTTTTTTTTTTAAGATTTACCGATTATTATTTAAAAGGCAGATATATAGAGAGAAGGAGATATAGAGAGAAAGATCTTTCGTCCTCTGGTTCACTCCCCAAGTGACTGCAATTCCAGATCTGAACCAATCCAAAGCCAGGAGCCAGGAGATTCCTCTAGGCCTCCCATACAGTTGCAGGGTGCCAAGGCACTGCCCATCCTCGACTACCTTCCCAGACCACTGGCAGGAAGCTGGCTGGGAAGTGGAGCAGCTGGGACCAGAACCAGCGCCTACATGGGATCCAGTATATGCAATGCAAGGACTTTAGCCACTAGGGTATCATGCCAGTCCCAGGGTGCTTTTCAACCCCACACCGCCTTAAAGACTCATCAGAAGCCAGGCATTGGGAAAGGAAACAGAACTCTTTCTCACTCCTACAAGATGAAATTGGAAGCATTTGCCCACCCTTCCCTTCTCTGCCCATTCTATCCTTGAATATGACCAGTGAGTATCTGTTATTTCCTCATCTTTTAAATAAACTTTACAAAAAAAGGAATATTTGGATTTTAAAAACTGGATGTTCTTTTAGGATACTTTGGTGACCAAAAACATATCTTGGACACTCTTTCCATGACTAAATAGAAGTTTCCTTACCTATTAAATGATGAAATGGGTTATATCATTTTGCACTCTAGCATTATAATATCTAAATTCATACAGAAATACACGTGATAAACATTAGCTTCTTTGCTAAAGCCAGAATATTACCAGAAGAAGAACTAGAAATGTGAGGGCTGGGACCAGCACTGTATATGGGAGTTAAGCCACTGTCGGCAAAGCCAGCACCCTATATGGTCGCCAGTTCAAGTCCTGGCTGCTCCACTTCCTATCAGGCTCCCTACTAATGTGCCTGGAAAATCAATGGAGGAAGGCTAAGAGCCTGGGCTCCTGGATCCACAAGGGAGAAGAATTTGGCTCCTGGTTTCAGCCTGGCCCAGCCCTGATTGTTGTGGCCATTTGGGGAAGTAAATCAGCAGGTGGTAGAACTCTGTATCAGCCTCTGCCTCGCCCTCTCGGTAACTGTATAAGTAAATAAATTTGAAAAAGGAAAGGAAGAGAAGAGCAAGAACGAAAACAAGAAGAAAATAAAGGTTGGGGCAAAGTGGAAAGCTGGAAACTTCTCCTCCATCCCCGGATCTTGCACAGTTGCCGCTCAAGCGTCGGACACAAAAGTAAGCGGTATAGTCAAGTACAGTATGGCAAAGGTCAAGGTGCCCCAGGCTGGGCCAATACATCAATGGGAAGTAAAAGAGACTTCTCTGCCCCTACTACTTGTCTCTTAGATGATATCCATCTGAGAAATTCTGTTTATACAGGGAAAAACAGTCACACATCCTGGATCGCAGTGTCTTCCTCTGTAATATGGAACAAATTTCAGAGTAGCTTATAGCAAAAGACTGTGGTGGAAACCTGGAGAAGCAATTGACGTGAAAACGTTCTGGAAACTCCAAGTGTTATGCTAGCGTCTTGAAAAATGAAAACAAAGTTGCTTATTTAATTGGTTCAACAACACTGTGAGGCAGAAATTTCTACAGGTCAGGAAACTGAGTCCAGTTGCCAAAGGAACATGCCTTGAATAACAGCTAGTAAATCAGAAACTAAGCCAGTGCTTCTAGTACCACTCATAGTTGTTTCAAGAATGGCCGCTTCAATCCTGACAAAAAGAAACAAAGAAGGGAGAGGTTGCTCCACTTCTGCTGCCTGGTACTTGCTCAGGGGAAACCCTGCTTCATGTGGTAATAAAAGACTAGAGTTACATGTTGATTCTCAGATTTGCCTGCTCATCAAAACCATCTGGGCACCTTTAAAAACAGACACCTGGGTCCTCCTCGCCTGTCCCAGCGATTCTGCTTTAGTTGGTTTAGGTTATAACTCAAGAATTGGGCTTTTTTTAAATAAGATTTACAATATTTTTATTTTTATTTTCTTGCATTCAAAAAAAAGTTACTGTTTTTCTTATTAATTTCTTCTCTGACTCATCGGTCACACAATAGCATCATTTGCTTCAAAAAGTTTGATTTTCTTGTTCATTTCTTCAGCAACATGTTGGTCATGTTATTTAATTTCATGTTGTGAATTTTCTATTTTTCTGTTGTTTTGCTTATGCTTTTGTTGAAGGTGATGTACAGTAACTGTGCAGTGGAGACTAACACACACAGATGAGAAGATAAAATGCAGGGTGCATCTCTACTTACAAATTAGAAATGGACTGCCAATAAAACTGTTAAATTTATCTTAGCAATATGATGCTGGACTCTTTGCCAATGTCCATGCATGCAATACCAGGACACACTTAAATAACAAAATTATGGACTCTGATTGTGAAAGACTATACTATTATAATGACATTCAGGAAATTAAGAGGGAGGTGCGCCAGGAATTGGAGAGGGAGGAAGGGAAGTCCCGGAGCTTATTGAGCCTTGTCATGGAATAATAAAATAAATGCTTTTTTAAAGATTTCTTTATTTTCATTGGAAAACAGATTTACAGAGAGAAGGAGAAACAGAGTGAAATCTACTGTCCACTGAGTTTTCTTCCCAAATGGCAGAAAAGCCAGAGCAGAGCTAATTGGATACCAGGAGCCAGAAACTTCTTCCCAGTCTCCCTTACAGGTACAGGGTCTCAAAACTTTGGAACATCTTCCACTGCTATCCCAGGCCACAAGCAGGGAGTTGGATGGGAAATGGTGCAACCAGAACACAAACTGCCAACCACACAGTGCTGACACTTGGAGGTGGTGCATTAGCCAGTTGAGCCCCATGACTCAAGCACCAGGCTTTTCAAAAGCAGCTGCCTGTGTGATTACAATGTACAGTTGGGATGGATAAGGCCCTGATAATCCCTGACAAGGGATAGCATCCCTACAAAGATGCTACCAGCATGCTCATGTCTCAGCCATGGATGGTGCCTTCCACTGGGGTAGGGCAAGGAAAAGAGGGAAAGGACAGGGCTAGTAGGGGGACCGGAGAAGTGGCTCAGAATTCAATATTCATTGCTGCATTCTAAATGGCAATTTTCCCGGCAGATACATTACCAGTCATGTCCCAGTCATAAAACATAGAGCTCCCATTTCCTCCGCGGCCTTATATACTCTGAGTGCTTTTCAGCATTATTAACCTCCATGATCAAAATAGATAGGGAGTCTGAAAGCCATGGAAAACCTCTTTACATCTTCCAAATTGCAGAGCCACACAGGGAGAATGAAGTCAGGCTATGTGTGAGTACGCTTGCTTGAATTAGACATTCGCAGTGTCTGGACAAATTCTCTTCGGGTAAATAATGGGTTGAGGAGGCCTTTGAGGTCTAAGAAATAAATATGTCATAATTAGATTGATTTCCATTAGTATAAGAACATGTTTTGTTTGAACAGACGCTGTTAGCTTCTTTAACTCACATTTCTATGCAGAACTAACATATGCAGAAGGAAGGAGGGTCAGAGCCATCATTTAGGATTTCCAGCATCTTAATTACCCCCTGTATGTGGGGAAAACATGGAATTAATAGGACACAGTGTTTCCTGTTGGGAAAATCTGAAAAAAAAAAAAAACAATAGTTTGTTTCCCTCACTCCCCTAGGAAGCGAAAGTGTGACCATGTGACATGGCCCTTCAGATGCTCCAAACCAGAACAGCAATCTTGGAGGGGGTCAGAGATTCCTGAAGGTGGTTACAGAGGAACAAGAAACACAGAAGCAGTGCAGCCAGTATCCAAGGGAGAGAAAATCTGAAAGTGTGACAGGGTCAGGCATTGAGGTGTCAGCCTCAGTAATGTCCCTACATGGCCAACAGAAGTGGCCTCAGCAGGATCTTATCATGATGTGTCTCCTGCCTGCCTCCCTCCCTTCATTACCACCTGAACCTGTTGTCCAGCCTCCCTGAATTCTAGGAGCTATTCTGTTAACTTCTAAAAATCTCTTCCCCTAAATTGACCCCAGTACAATTTGGTCATTTCCACCTAAGAAATTAGTATTGTGTTATAAAAGGGAATCTAATTGCTGTTCTCATTGCTGGTTCTCCAGAAACAATGGATGTCTACAAAATGGCAATCTCTACTTACAAATACAAACCCTTTCCCCAACTCTCTCACTTGACAAATCCAACTTTGAATGTGTAGCTTTACTTCTGTATTTCTTTCTACTACTGTGAGAATTTTGGGTGCAGCTCACATGAGGGACAAGTCACTCCCAGTTGTGATTCAAGGAGTAAGAGTTCATTTCTTAGTCTGAACATTGGGAATACAGTGTATCACCTTCGAGTTCATAATAAACGCTAGGTAGCATGAGGCTACAATGAAAATGTCAAAAATTAGTATCTCATTTTTTATTTATAGATTCATTTTAAAAACCCTGTACTAGTTGCATTTCATCCCTGGATGCAGAACTCAGATACATCCCAACCAAAATTGTCTCTAAACATTTTGTCTGGCATCTTTTCTGCTGGTGGGGAGATACAATGTTTTGATCTGAAATATATTTTTTCTTGAAAACTAAATTGAAGATGAGATAGGAAAAGAATTCCAAACCTCACTCTTCACCCTGCTGTTATAGTATATAACAGTGTCAAACTGCATTTAAGATGAAGAGTGAAAAATGCTAACATAAATGTAACAAAAAGGATCTAATTGAATGTACTATCACCAAAATCATTGCTTCTGAAATTGAAGACCATCTACTTCATGTCCACAATGACCTCTGTCTCATGGGCTACTTTATTATCTCTAACCCTCATCTATGCATAACAAATGGCTCCTATACTGAAAGGGAACATTAGACAGTTAGAAAAATACAGGATTTAGAATTGAATCTGTTTGAGTAGTGTTTCTACTGCGATGAGATTTATAATTCCGGGAAAACACCTGCAGCTCTCTATGCCTTAGTGTCTTCTTTTGAGAAGTGTGTGCACAAAAATCACATAGAATTTCTAGGATAGTGTTGGTATTGTAGTAGGTGAAGAGTGGACTGCACCCAGTTGGGTAACTGAAGAAGCTTACGAAACATTAACATTCACATATTCATGTAAGAGCTTTAAGAGCTTATTGTCTTCATTATGTGCAACAGTTGTGCAAATACAAAGACAAATAAAATACCGACTCTCTCCTTAGGGAACACTAGAAGACAAAAACATTGAGTAGAACTTAACAATCATCAGAAACATGTGCAGCAAATTGCACTTTGCCACATCATCTCCAGAGAAGTTCCTATTACCTCAAAACAGACCCCAAACCCCTTGACTGATCCTAACAACTAAATAATGGAGATTTTTCTGCTTGCACAACATTCAGCCTAATAATGCAATTACAGGCAGTGGTATAGTTTGCCCTGATGCCCAAGCAGAAGCATGGCAGTGAGTGTTTAGTAATAGGTCCCTGGGAGGTGGAACAGGGTCATGAGGGAAGATCCCTACTTATATGGTTTTGTCGATTTCTGCAGGAAAATGGTCTCATCATGGCTAATTTTAAGCCAGCATGATATTACCAAATACATAGTTAAGAAGAGAGGAACACAACCAGTTATCATGAGTTGGTGCAAGCTGGCAACAACACACAACCATGACCCTACACAAAATCAATCATCCTTTCATGAGCCATGTTTTTATTTGCTCTACCTAAAGTTTTCATTTGGTTCTGTGTCATTTCTACTAAGCCTCAATAAATTGATGGCAAAAAACAAAAACAAACAAACAAAAAAAAACCTCTACTGACGCTTATTGGTATAATTCCACCACTTGCTACATTCCCTGGCCCAGAGCAGGTCTTCAGACAGCATGTGTTGAGTGAGTGAAGTCACAGTAAACTTTCTATCCTCTTGGGTTCTCCTGTCATCTCTGGAGATATTACAAACCATAAACTCATGCATGTTTTCATCAGTTTCCTAAACTCTTTTAGTTTCTCTGTGTTCTTTCTTCTCTTTCTGTTATGATATATAACCTGGAAAGGTTCTGGCAGCTGTCATTTATACCTTGGAATAAAGTAAATGTCTAATCTCCAGAAGTATACCATGCCTCAGGTTTATGTGAACAATGAATCACTGCCTTTAATTAAGACAATCTCAATGGTATCAAGAGGATTTAAAAATGGAAAATGTGAAATATTTTTAAATCCATAGTATTCTAATTTAACAAGGCAAACTGATCATACACTAAATTCCTCTATTTTAAAATCCACAAGCCCATAGTTATCACTTCAACTTACTCCCTTTTTTAAGGTTTGGTATCCAACAACCGCAATGGGTTCTTGAAACTCCTGCTTTAGTCAGTTCCCACTAACAACAAAGCATACTCAAACATGTTTCATTTCATGGAAGAGCTGTATTCCTGAAAAAAAGAAAACTGATAAAAATCAAATTAAACACTGGTAGTGTTAAAAGTAATCGTTTTTGAAAGAACATTAGTAATACTAACAGTAATAATAGAGTGTTAACTATCTAACTGCTTACTCTATGCTAATAACTAAGCAAATCACTTCATTTGCATTGCCAACTTTACAACCTTCTCCAGAAGGAAGAAACCATGGATGATGTTATTACTTAAATTTCTTTATAATTGTGAGGAATTTTTTTTAATATTTAACTTTACTTAAGTCATACTATTACTGCAAATCCCTGATAAAAATACCATGCAAGCCTTTGTGTTTTATGGTGGCTGTCTTTGCATACTGTTATCTGCAGCTAGCAAGGGCGAGGCCAAGCCGTAGCAAGCATTAATTTAAGGCATGACATGAAATAATATCCACATGAATGGATTATCTCATATTCGATCACATTTGTTTCACTATTTATTTAATTAAAAACACAACTATATTTATAATGCCATCTAATACCTTCCAAGCTCCACGGCCTTATTTCCTTCTGGAAGCACTCACTGAAGAGGAACTTTAAGTACTTCTCTTCATAGCCAAATATATCCTATTTTCATTAGAGGCGCCTGAGCACATAGACATTCACCATGGCTTTATTGATAATTGCACCTGATTAACCACAAACTTCAATAGAAAGAGGGTTGAATGTTTTTTTATTAATTAACATAGCCAAGTCAAGGAAAACAGCCTACATGAGGGATAGCTTGTATAAAAATAATTGACTCATTAATCTTAACCATATGAACATGTTCACATTAGCAAGGTCAGTGTCGCTAGAAAGCATTCAAACTGAAATAGCACATTCATGCAAGTATGATTTTGTAGTTATTTCATTTGGGCCAGCATGGAATTCCTTAGGACAGTGAAGGTTTTCCGAAGGACATAGTCACAACAAAGGCAAACATTTCATAATGGCAATCTTTTCTTGCTTTTTTAACTTCTCAGGATGATAGGTAGGAAAGCCATATTCCATTTTTTTTTTATTCCAGCACCTAAGCAACATTTCCAGCCTAAAAAAAATTCCATGCTTCCTCCCCCTGTGATCCTGCCGATAAGACCTTCAAATGCAACTCCCATAGCAGCAGAAATGTGCAGGCCAGGGGCTGGGAGCCAGACAGACACAACATCCTGTGGTCTATAACTGGTTGGGAAGAGGATTTGGAAAGGGGAGCACTTAAGCTCTGAAAGCAGTCATTTAAAATAATCACCAAAGGAAGTACTCCTTCACACAGCAGGTGGTAGACATGTGGAACTTGTTACTCCCCAAGAATTGAACAAGCCAAGAAATGTAAATAGGTTCAAGAAGGGTTTGGAAGTCTCGCAGATACCCAATCTCTTACCGGTTGCTGAAGAGATTCAGGGTGTCTGGATGTATTCCCAACTTTTGATGTGAACAGAGGAAGCTGCCACACTCCTTTATGAAACATCTCTGGCTTTGAACACTTAAAATGAAATATTTGTTGGGATGAATTTCTAGAGATGGACCCAATATGCCAAAACCTTTTGGTCTAGTATTCTTAAAGGTAGCTTTCAAAGGAGTCCTTGGACAAAACTATCAGAAAATCTGGTCTCTTCTGGCCTTTTGATTTTTTTTTTCACCTTTTTGTTTTAATATCTTTAAGTTTACCAAAAAACCAAATGTGAAGTGTTACAAAGTTCTCATATACCCCGTACCCAGCTTTCCCTACTAATATCTTGATGTGATACATTTGTCACAATCAATAAACCATACCCAGTTTCTCCTATTAATAACATGTTATATTGTTAGGCTAGATTTGTCACAATTAATGAACCACACCTAGTTTGCCTTCTCTTTTTCTTATCCAAACATGTTCTATTCTTCCAACTGCGCCCAGGCTCTAGTGTTCAATCCTCTGTTTAGATGGAGAGTCTTTAAAAAAAAATTATCCCTTTTGTTTTTAGCTCTCACATGAGGACAAATATGTGAGATTTATCTTCCCATGTCTGGTTTATTTCACTCAAGATTTTGTCCATCCATTTTGCTACAAATATGGGGATTTCGCTTTTTTTTTTTTTTTTTTTTTTTTACAGCTGGATAGTATTCCATTTTGTCTCTCTGTGTGTATATACATCTTTAGCCACTCACCTGTTGATGGACACAATGGTTGATTCCATCTTGGCTATTCTGAACAGAGATGTTGAAAACATGGTGGAGCACATAGCTCTTTCACATGATCGTTTTATATCGTTTGGCTATATCCCCAATAGCAGGATTGCTAGGTCATACAGCAATTCTGTTTTCAGTTGTTAAAGAATATTTCCATCGTGTTTGCCATAGTTGCTGCATTAATTTACACTCCCACCAAGAGTGTTTAAGAGTTGCCCTCTCTCCACATCCTTACTAGCATTTATTACCTTCTTTTTGATAAGTCACTTTGATTGTTATCAAAATGGGATGAAGTGATATCTCATTGCGGTTTTGATTTGCATTCCCCTGATGGCTGCTGATATTGGACCTTTCTTTCATACCTTTGTTGACTATTTGCATTTTTCAAATTTATTTTCATCTTACTTGACAGGCAGAGGAATGGAAAGATATAGATCTGTCATCTGCCAGATGCCCACAACAGCTGAAACAAGAAACCAGGAAATTCATCCAAGTCTGCCAAGTTCTTGAGCCCTCACCTGCTTCCTACATTCACAGGAATCGAGATCTGAAGTGGAGCTGGGGTTTGAATCAGGTATAGAGATGTAATGCAGCTGTCCCAAGCAACATCCTCACAGCTTCTCCCAAATACGTGTGCTGGCCTGGCTTTCTAAAAGCTGTGTGGTTACTGAGGTCTGTGATAGAAGCTTGGTGGTGTCTACCCCCTATATCCTAATGCTGTTGTAAGACTCAGGTGAGATAAAGCTTTCTATACTGTAAAATTGTGTATATAAGTGAGTGCAGCACTTTTTAATAATCCAAATGATTCTAGATATCTCTGAGACAAATCCTGAGAGGCCAAATCCTAAAATATCATAAAGCAGTTCTGAAGATGTTTAGATGTGTATAACACTGCTATTATCTACAGCATTGATTTTCTTCTCCAGAGCAGCCATGTGCTCATCTTGACAGCTGCCCCAAGTCTGCTTTCTCTACTCACCACCTTTCAGGATGCCTCCCTTCTCCCTTTCCAAATCCTGTTTAGTGATTTATTTGGGAAATTAGTTTTGTTTCTCTTTATACATCTCCCAGGTCCCCATTGGCAGGCAAAGTCTAGGAGCTCATGAATTAACAAGAGTGCATCATACCTGAGGAATATTGATTCTGCTTGTCCCCTCAATTTTTTCCTGCCTAAGAATTCAGCAATGTGTTACATTTTAAATTCCCATTATTTCTTGTGAGAATTGTGTCATATGTGTAGGTTGAAAAATAACACACCTTAAATCAACAAACACTCTTGCAAATACATGGTGTTTTGAGAGTGGTGTAGCAGCCATATAGGCTAGGGAAATTCCGGCCTATGGTCCCAATCCAAAGGTTTCAGTCAGCACAACTTCCATTCCCACCCAGGACAACTTTCTTACCTCTCACTGTCAGGTTTGTATACCCTGACTTGCCCATAAAAATAGCTGACTCAGCAACTATATAACATTTATGGCTTCGGGGAAAAAAAAAAGGATTCATATTTGAATCATAGAGTTCCATTATGTAAAAATTGTGTGGCTGTGTACAAATCATTTGTCCTCTTCAGCTACTATTTCCTTATCTATAAAAGAAAGATTAGAATCACACACGCTTCCTAAGGGGAGTCTACAGCAACACATCACTCACAGTGACATAAAGCAGTTGGGTGCCGAGCCTGGCCACTCCAAGTGACAAATGCAACTCTCACAGATAACCGAGGTGCTGCAGAGATCTGTAGGGTGCCACTGATCCAGGGAGTGAGCTTTGTGGCATGAAAACACCAGCTGCTGCAGCGCGCACAATGTGATCCCCAGCGCTGTGGGAGATGACTGCACAGGGAATAACCAGAGTTGTCTCATTTTCCCAGTGTTCCACCTCAGCTGGCTGTCAAGATCCTGGAAAACTGCACTTTCTCTAGAAGAAGCCACAGCCTGGATCTTCCTTTTGAGCCACTGTGGCAGGTGGTGTTTGTCTTCTCTTCCACAAACTGTTGTTCTTTTCAAGGACCATTGCTTGTCTACGCCATGTATTCATTTCTTAATATTCTGGCATAGCCTTCTCCTGATTATCATGAGCTCCCATGTAAGCTGATCACTCTGGGCCTATTAAACCCTGTATTTGTTTAACAGCCAAATAGTCACTGCATAAACATTCTATGAAAGGGATTGGTTTTTTTCAATGAATTTTATTAAAGGTCAGTTCTCAGTCTCATTATTCATGAGGAACTGGTGACTTTCTGCTATTCCTCCAACTCTAGTGAGAGTGAGAAGATGTCAGCACAAATACCTACCGTGACATCCTTTTACCCAAAAACCTCACAATGCTTAGGGCTGCCAGAAATGAAGCTTTCACTTTCATTAGCTGAATGACTCGGGAATTACCATTTACTTTTCCCCAAAAGGGAACAATTCTTTCCAATGCAGCTAATATTGTAAAATATTCTATGAAAACCGGACAGGCCCATTTTTATTTTAGGAGCAATCATTTGGCACACAAGGAAACAGAAGGGGTGAGTGGGGATTAATTTCAGCATCTCACAGCCATCTATATTGATTTTTCTCAAGTTTGTACAAAAGAAAAGATTTCCCAGCTGAGCTAAGATCAAAAGTGGCACATTTAACAGGATCTTGAGGATCCAGAGGGCCATCTTGTTAAAATACCTTTAAGAAACCATAGTGTGATCCTGTAAATCTTTTGTCTACAAGAGGGTAAAGAGCTTATCGAGGGATATGGCATATAAGGAAAGTTGCCTCCTAAAAGGCAAAAGTAGGAAGCTCTGAAAATATTCCAGAGAATCCATGTAGAATTGCTATAACCAGCCACTCCTAACCACTATCCCCCTCACTGTGCTGTGAGCTTCATACTGTGAGCAAGGAACTGAGAGCCACATGCAGCACTCAGCAGCATGAACAAGGCATCATGGAGAAAACCATGCAGCCTAGACTCCGTGGCAGGCAGTTCCATTTGGAGAATCTGGAGTAGCAAAGAAAAAATATTGGAAGTGCTGTCAACAATAGCAATTTAGATTATTATGTTATTTTTAAATGTATGTCTTTATTTGATAAAAATGCCTAAATATATTTATGAAGTACACTGTGATAATTTGATTTATATATTCACTGCAGAAAGATTAAATCAAACTTCCAAATACAACCAGCACCTCATCAACTTATCAGGTTTTTGTGGTGAGAACATTAAACATCAATTTTTAAAATCAGTTTTGAAATATACAATGCATTAATCCTTATTGTGGTTCCAATGACCTGTAATGTTTTATTGATATTGATATTAACATCCTCTTACAGACAATGTGTAAGACCTCATACTCCTTTCACCAAAAAAAAATTAATATCAAAGATCATAGGAGAAATAGACTAAGATGTAAGAGATAAAAAATGCTAAATTTTCCCAAGCATTCCTTGAGATGGTGCTTTATGTAAGCCAGTGTCTTAGGTACTTAGAAGCAAAAAAAAAAAAAAAAATGCGAAGTATAAGAATCTATTAAGTCCTGCCACCAAAGAGCTCAAGATATTAGTTAGGGGGAAAACATTGAGACCTACAGAACAGACTCAGTCACAAATTCTCTAACAGAAGAATAAAAAGTCTTGGTCTACTACAGAATATGTTTTTGAAATGTAACACTGAAATTGGGCTTTGAAGAAAGTACTGGGGGAAATAAACATGGTAGAAGTTTTGGTTTCTTAGGTAATAAGTAGGATAAAGAACATAAGGAATCTTAGTCTTATCATATACCTTGAAAAATACCACATAACAGGTGGCATATAAGCAACATTAAGTTATTGCTTACAGTTCCAAGTTCAAGAAATCTAAAGATTCAGTGTATAAGGAAACCCATTTCCTCCTAGACAACCACCTTCTCATTGTAACTTCGCATATCAAAAGCGATAATGCATCTTGCAGGACTTCCTTTACACTAACCTCCTTCATGAGGGCTAAACCCTCATGATCTAGTCGTCTCCCCAAAGACCTCCCACTACACACCTTCATACTAGGGAGCAGGTTTGAACACATAAATTTTAGGTGACACAAGCATTTAGACCATGACAAAAGAGGAGCATGCTTGGCAGTAAAATAAGTTTAATTTGAAGTCATTAGTTGTCTCTTTTCATCTATATGATAATATCCAAGAATTATTTGGAAATTCAGGTCTTCAACTTGAGAAGCTTGGTTTGCAATCTCCATCAAATACTTTGTATTTGTAAAGACCAGTACTGTAGCATTCAGAATTGATGTTCAGGCACACATAATGTAGGTGTCTTCCACATCTTTACTTCTTAGAGCCCAGGTCTTAAAGCAGGATGGTCCTTGGTCAGTATCCTCTCAAGTTACACTTTATCTTAAGAGCTCTCACTTAAAAGATCCTATCTGTGTTTTCAGGGTTGGTAGAAAGGACTATTGAGATGAGTTAGTGTATATTGGCTTTTCTAAAGGGTCTGAGAAAGATTGAGATGGTAACTGCTTCCTCTTCCCAAAAAGCCAACCTATTCTGAGTGTGCTCTAAGTGCTCCGAGAGTTTTCAAAACATTAGTGGAAAGCACCACCGTGAGTGCTCGTTAGGAGGCTGTGATATAAAGGGACACCCGACTTGCGGACTGAGGATATGGTTTGATAGCAGCATTGTGGATAAATGGAAAGCTTCTCTCCAGTTACTGAGGATCTTTGAGGTACCCTGACAATCCTGGAGTGCTTCTATGAATCCAAGCAAGAGGAAAAGGATCTCCAAAAAGACCCAATGCTCACCAATGTTAATAAGTGACATGAGGAATGTCAGAAAAGTGAACAGAAATCATGCATTATAAAATCTACTCAAAATGGCAGGCATTATCACTACTCAAACGCCTAATGCCCTTTCCTCATTAGAAACAGCTCTTAGAAAATAAGAGCACAGGGATTAATTCTAGTATTTCACAACCAATTACATTGATTTTTAACACATTCTTATAAAGTGAATAGAAACAAATGCCCAACTTTCTCAGACTTTGTGTCTTGTAAAAATGATCAGGTGGAATTCTAAGTGACTATGCATCACATATGCGCATGCATAGGTGGGAATGTGTAAAGGGTAGCCAGTGACACCACCTTGGTTGACTGCAGCATCACGTGCTGACTGGTGCAGCTGTGCATGGAGAAACTCCCAGGGAGCAAGACAGACAGACGTGTTTGTGTACAGGTCATTGTGTAGTATTCAAGTTTCATTGTGTTTAAACCACTGAGAAGTCAGCACTTTTCATTTCATAATCACGTGACACATAAATGGATCCTATCACATACTCAGATGTGTGCTTATACAGTCATTGCTATTCTATTATATATATCATATAGAGGACAGGCACAGTGGTGTAACAGGTTAATCCTCCATATGCAGCACCAACATCCCACAGGGGCACAGGTTCATGTCCCAGCTGCTCCTCTTCTGATCTATCACCCGGCTTAGGGCCTGGGGGAGAAGCAGAGGATGGCTCAAGTCCTTAGGCACCTGCTCTCACTTGGGAGACCACAGGAAATTCTTGGTTCCTGGCTTCAGATCTGCAAAAATCAGCTCTGATTGTTGTGGACATCTGGGGAATGAATCAGCAGATAGAATTCCACTCTCTGTCTCTCTCTGTAAAATTGGCCTTTCAAATAAAAAGTCCTTAAAGCACATATCATAAATAATATATAAAATATATTAATATATGATAATTACATCAACATGTCACCTACCAAAATATTAATATAATCATACGTATAGGACACATCATATGTTATACGCATAATATGCCTTCATTAGATATTCATGTATATACATATAGGACACATACATGTATATACATATGACAGTTCTCAAAAGTTCATAGGAAATGCATACACTGAAAAACTTATGCATGGATATCAAAAAGCTAATGTAAGGCAAACACATCATAAGTTTTTGAAAATGTTTTCAAATATATATATAAATATATTGCTACATACACATACACACACACACACACAATGTCAAAATTAAGCTAGTAACTAACAAAAGATGTTCCTCCTCAATCTCCCTCTGGAGAGAGACTATGCCATAATAATAGGACATCCCACTGTACAAAGCACACAGCATTCTATTGGAAACATAAAAAGTGTAAAACACAGCAAGCATGGAAGAGTAGAACATAAGTATTTCTTTCTCTCACACATGTACACACACATGAACACGGCTACTCCTTTCCCTCCTCCTCCCACTTACAATCAAACGGCCAGTGAATTGAGGACAGGAACTTCAGGACTCTTACCAGAAGCCCTTAAAGAGAATGGGGAAAAATAGGTCGTCCTGCTGTTTCTAGCATTCCCCACAGAACTTTGCCTTCCAACAGCAGATATGCCTGCTTCTATTTCTGACTCTTCCTTTAGGAGGCCCCTCAGGGCTTGGCTGCTCCATTCCAAGAGTACACAACCCAGCGCTCCCTGGCAACTGGCTCTAGTTTCTATATTAGACTCAGCATTTGTGTATTGATATCTTCCTCCAAAATCCATTTTCCATCATTAACAGGCCTAACTGGCAGCTTGAAAAATCTGCCACCCTAATTCTGTCTTCCCCTCCAAGGTCTACTCATTCAGTGCTTTCACTGGAAAAAAAAATTACAAAATTGTCAAACTTTTAAATGAACTATATATCCATGTAAGGAATTAAGCATGAGCTTTTCCTATTCCCATTGTCTAGAGTTTGAGAAGGCCCGCTCGGAGTTCAGGGGCTTCTGCTGAAGCCACAGAATGGCTCTTGTCCATCTGCAGAGTGCTAAGTATTCACCTTAAGAGTAAATAGAGTTCCTCTCTGAAGAGGGAAGCTTTTAATCTCACATTATAATCCATACGAAGGGCTTTGCTCAAGTCTGAATTGACATCACTCACCCTTCCATCAGAAAGAAGTTGCGGACAGAGGAGTGACTGTGAAGCTTTGGTTCAGTTGCTAGAGAGCCACAGAAAGAGGATGACAGAAAAGCAATGGAGTGGGGAGAAGCCTGGCTGCAGGGGTGGGAGCTGATAGGAGGAAAGGGAAAACCCTGTGGGTAAGATAGGAAGGCTCACCTTCCAACACACTGCCCATGGCATCCTCACGCAGCCTCGAGTCATGGGGCACTGTCAAGGGGCCCCAGAAATAACTGAAATATTTACTGATTCAACGAGAATGCAGAAAGCTCCCAGGATTACACACAGCCGAAGGACAGAATCAGGCAATCTCTTCCCTTTCTGGTTCTTTTTCCTTTGTTTCTTTTTTTACTGCATGTCCTGGGTACCAGAGGTCGGTATTGACTTATAAAAGGGGAAAAGCTAATCCAACTCACTTGACATATACAGTAGAGCCATTTAAAACAAGAATATTAAAAAATGACAACAAGAGATGTGAAATGAAGAGAAAATGTGGGTAAGTCACTGTAACCAAAAATATAGATGGATTATTTATGGCTTTTCACTTATAATCCAGCTTTGAACTACTCTACTGGCAGAATGAGTTGTGTAATACTCATTAACTAATGAAAATAAAGCATTACCATTATCAAAGGAAACAAAACAAATCTAGGTAAAAAAAAAAAAGTGGTGATTTGTTCTATTTAGACTTAAATGAACATTTCCTGGGAAAAAAGAACAATGAGATATTAACTATATTTCAGACATTTTCATTTAGTGTTCATGGTCACTAGACTGCCCATTTTTTTCAGATAAAGGAAAAGGATGAGAGAGATAAAGTGACCCAGATATGCAACAACTTCAGAGACAGTTCATTCAGGAACAACTTAGCACATGCCACAATGTTGTTCTTTCTTTGCCCTGAGACCTGAAGCACATGATAACTGGTAGTACCATATCCTTTCCAAAGGCGGCTGATGTCATGAATAGCTTGAACTTTTTCTACTTAGGCAGTGAGGAGTCCACCTGCTATCCAGAGGCTGTCTGGGTGTACCCACGCACATGGCATTTCTCAGTACTTATTTGGAAGCAGCACATTACTGTTTACACTGCTGCCTCACCCTTTAGCTGGGAACAGCATCTTTGAGGCCAGAGTAGAAAGCAATGTCTATAAATCTGAGTCTGGTCCAAATGTTGCCTTTCAGAAGGAAATGTAGACAATTGAAAGTTTCTGTCTGTGGAACTACATGCCAAGCTCCATGGTAGTTTCTAATCATAATGAAGCTTTAGCTGTCAGGTCAGTTCTTTTGCTGTCCTAAGTTTCTTTCATATGAGAGTTCATCTGATCCTCACTACAATCCTGGGAGGTACACAGAATATAGTGGTTTCCACTTCCGCTTGTGGACCAGACTACCAAGATCATGAGAGATTAATATTGTGCCCAAGAAATGTCCTAATTATGACAAAACCTGGATTTCTCATGCCAAAGCTTTTTTTTTTTTCCTTTTGTGGTCCTACATCCCACTTCCTCTCCCAGGAAGAAACACCTTCTTGCAGGATGAAGGATGGATTCATATATTGTGCAGAAAATTCAAGTTAAATGGATTATGTCTGAAGAGCTAATGCATGCCTGATAATAATTTACTTGCTTCTCTTCCATATTCTTTGAACAATAATTTACGGGTTTCAGAGAACTGTTTTGTGTAGCTGAGCAACTAAAATCCTGCGATTAATTTTACACTTGCACCATGTTTCCTGCATTTCCATTATTCTCTGGTTCTTATTTTCTACATCCTGTTCCCAAAATGAGACTTATTCAAACACAGGCACCCTCTCTATGGCTGCCACCCAGCACCCCACTTGCAGGCACTTTTAAGAGGCCTGAGAAATCACTGCTCCATTAAAGCTTGGAAGTCCCAGGTAGCCTGGCACTTGGTCTGACAGACTGAAAGTTGACAGCCGCCCCCCAACCCTCCAAAAAGAAAAATTTAGGGCAGGATCCCACAGAGTTACAGACTTTGCTTCCTGCTCAAGCCTCATAGATTCTGCTCCCGGATATAAGATTAAGCAACAGCAGAAATTCCAGAGTTCTGAAAATATACTGTCAATGAGGATGATAGAAAACAGATGCTTTAGAGCTCAATCTCATGATGTCTGGTGCAGGAGTTAAAGATTTTAGCAAGGCATGGAAATAGGAAGTTAAGAGTGGGAAAAGTAGATGTAAAAGCTCTGAACTAGCCCCTCTTGCAATGTTGGTTAGGAGGCAATAGAGCATTGTGTTGACATTACTTTGTTCCAGTTACAGAGAAGACACATTTTAACATCTAAGAGAACTGGTGCACAGAATAGTTTTTGTTTTATTTAAAGATTTTTGTATTTATTTGTTTATTTGTTTCAAAGACCATGTTGCAGAGAGAGAAATCTTCCATTAGCTGGTACACTCTACAAAAGGCCTTAATGGCCAGAGATACGACAGTTGGAAGGCAGTAGCTTCTTCTGGGCCCCTAATGTGGGTTCTTGGGGCTGTTTTATACGGCACATTAGCAGGAAGCTGGATTGGAAGTAGAACAACCAGAACAGGAATTGGCACCTAAGTGAAATGTCATCATATAAGCAAACCACTTAACTGCATCACAATTTGACCCCCAGAACATTATTTTTGGGTGGCACTAGGCAGATGGCTCTCGTGCACAGATGAAGGGCTTGAAATGGAGAATTCTGGGTTCCACTGCTAAAGCCATATCAACTAGGATTGTACAAGTCTCATACTTACCACTAAAACATACATTCACCTAGGCCTTATTACGCATTAACCAGTGTTAACAGCAGTTACAGGGGAGCAACAACTCAAGTATCATAATATACTGCCTCCACTAATTCATACAGGACAACTGTTCCCCAGGCACCAGGCCTCTATTATCACACTTATTTCTGGGAATCCCATGGTCTAACATATGCTCACAAAGAGTTAACTCCACCTAGACACCTCTCCCACCATAACTGAGCCCTCAAGTGCCAAAGCTTGGTCCACAATGGCTAAGGGGAAAGTAATCCAAGCATCCTTTCTCTGTGTTAAATGCTTCTATTCCCTAGAAGTTTTAAGTGAGGCACTTGCTAATATTTTAGTCACAGCACTTCATCTCCACAGACCCAGAAACTAATTCCTAAGATTGGGCCATTTGTACCTGGAAATTCTCCTTACTCTGACAATCAGGGTTTGATTACAATCAAACCAAGATCATTATATGGCACTTACTAGGCATTCATTCAGACACTAAATGCTTACTAAATGCCTACTATGTTCCCAAAATAACTGAATCTCAAGTTTCCAGGCATTGGCGATATTTGGCTTCCTAGAAACAATAGGTATCTTCACTCTTTCCAAAATGTAAGTGCCTGGCAGCGGTCAGTGGTAGCCAGAAGAATGCATTTCCAACTATATTACCAGCTGAATTCATGTAACATTATTGTTTATCCAATAACTTCTTTCTAAACTACCAGAATTTGTAGGCATAACCATATACAGGAAGTTGAAACAGACAGGTAGGGAAACAAAGCAATCCTGCCCGCAGAAGACTTCTTCAAATCCACAGGGACAATAAAATATGCATTATGGTTATTATTAAAGAGCAGATGTTATCTAATTTGCATACAGGATGGCACAAAAGTCTGTATAGAGTTTTTCCTAAGTCTATGAAATGGAGAAATAAAAATTTCTCATGACCTCATAAGAGATAAATAGATGCCCTTTGAAATTGTCTCCTGGGTATCTTGCAAGACAGTTATTCAGGAAATATCTCATTATAGTTTATAAGGTCAGAAAGCTTAGGATCTTGCTTTATAAAATGCAAAAGTCGAATTTCTTAGTGAGCCTCTTATATGTTTAAGGCAACATCAGAAAAAGGGAAAGATGCAGAAATGGTCAATATTCTCTCCAAAGAAAATTTCAGCCTTTGTCATTAAAATATTTGAAGGTGTATGTTGTAAACCTGACCACATTGGTGAGCTGTAAATAACCAAATTTACATGGGCATTACTGTGGTTCTATGTAGAATATTGCACTAATAGATTTAAGTTCCCAAAGAAAAATACATTTGTATTCAATAGTTATTTCATAATCAAGCTATTCACTATCATCAAACAAAAAGAAATAAAAATGAAAAACAGTATCTAAGAAATGAAACAAGAAGAATAGAGTTTTAACAAGCTAGAAATAAAAAGTCATGACAAACAACAAAGTAATGGCCCAGCATGATGGCTCAATTGGCTAAATCCTGACCTTGCAAGTACTAGGACACCATATAGGCACCGGTTGGTGTCCCAGCTGCTCCAATTCCCATCCAGTTTGCTGCTTATGGCCTGGGAAAATGGCAGATGATGGCCAAAAGTCTTGAGACCCTACATCTGCATGGGAGACCCAAAAGAAGCTCCTTCTTCCTGGCTTCACATAAGCTCAGTTCCAGCCACTGAGGCCATGTGGGGAGTGAACCAACAGATAGAAGATCTCCCTCTCTCTCTCTAAATCTGATCTGTCTTTGCAATAAAGATCAGTTTTTTTACAAAATAATTCAGAAAAATGAAATATTTAGGGGTGTGCTTTTGTGCATTGTATGTTCAGGCACATACAATATACATATATTTCAAATATATCAATATTTCTACTCTTGAACAAGTTAGGGTCTCGTAATATATTGACATAACAGCTAATATTTGGTTTTTTATTTATTTCTCCTTTTCTGTTATGCAAGAATGAGAAAGAGTGAACATTGCATGTAATCTAGTCTTACTATTTTCCTCTGGCTACTATTTTCTTCACTTGAGTACAGCTACAGCAACCACAGCAGAATTTACTTAAAGTTAATTTCATTTCCAGATTTCTGGATTTCCAAGGAAGACCTCTACTACCCCTAACACTGCTGAGATCAACCAGAAGGTCCTTAGTACAAACAAGGGTATGCTTGGGGAAGGAGGTTTTTAAACCTAAAGCACCAGTTCAGGTAATGGACTTTGAGGAAGTAGCCAAGTCCCTTCTCTCTTTTTTTTTCCATTTTATTATTATTATTATTATTATTATTGTTATTATTATTTTATGATGCAGTTTCCATAGGCTCCTGTTAGTTCCCTTATTCCAGCCACAATCCCCTGCCCAACCTAGTTCCTCTATATCGTTACTAAAATAGAGTTCTTCATACACAGTCATATGTCCATCATTGTAGTTATGGACAATGGCAGAGAGTCCAGCATTCTATTGTCAAGATATAGTAAACAGTTTCATTGTAAGTCCATCTTTGGAAGTAGAGATGCATACTGCATTGTATCCTCACATCTGGATATGTTAGTCTCCATTTCACAGCGACTGTACAGCCCTTAAATGAAAAGCCATAACACAAAATCAACAATAGAAAAATAGAAATTTACAATGCCATACAGTTAAATGATATGTTACTAGATATGACAGTCTTCATTACACAGCTACTATAAATCCCCATAAATGAAAAGACACAAAACAAAATCAACATCAGGGAGAAAAAAGAAATTAAAAGCACCAAGAAGTTAAATAATATGCTATTACATGCCTAACATGTAGCTGAAGAAATGAAAATCAAGAACCTTCTTAAAGAAAATGATGCTACTGTATGATCTGAGTAATTATGATGTTATGACATTTGATTGAGCTTAAGCCATTTACATTCTGAGTTTAATAAGCCAATATGCATGGGTGGCAATTTGGTCTTGTCATTTTAGGAATGAGTTGTTCATTGGTTTAGTCTTCTGTTATCATTTTACTGTGATGTTCTTCACATTTGCCTTTGGTTTTGTTCAGGGCTATTTCTTTTCTCTGTCAAAAGAACATCTTGAAGTATCAATTGCAGGGCAGGTTTGGAAGAGGCAAATTCTTTCAACTTCACTTTACTGTGGAAGAATTTTATTTCTTTTTCAAAGACAAAAGAAAGCAATGCTGGATATGTTATCCTAGGCTGACAATTTTTTTCTTTTAGGATCTGGAATATGTCACTCCATTCTCTTCTTGCCTGTAGAGTTTCCTGTGAGAAATCTCCTGTGAGTTTAATTGGCATTCCTTTATATGTTAACTGATTTTTTTCACATGCACATTTAAGGATCTTTTCCTTATGTTCCATTGAAGAGAGCTTGATGATCATGTGTCTTGGTGAAGACCTCTTTTGATCAAGCCTGTTGTGGGTTCTGTGCCCCTCCTGGATCTTGTTTCACAATTCTTTCTCTCAATTAGGGAGATTTTCCCTTATTAGCTCATTAAATATAGTTGTAAAACCAGTTTCTCTTTCTGCAACTTCTGGGATTCTCATAACTCTTATATTTGGCTTTTTAATAGTGTCTTTCAATTCTTGAATTTTTTCTTTTTTTTTTTTTTTTTTTTGCCTGATCCAGCTCTGCTTCCAGCTTTTTGTTTGCTTCTGCCTGATGACAAGAAATACCTTCCAATTCTGAGATTCTTTCTTCTGCTTGCTTCATTCTATTTTGGAGACTCTCCACTGTACTTTTTATTTGCTCTACTGTGTTCTCTATTTCTGATATATCAGCCTTGATTTGCTTTATTGCTTCGTTGAATTCTTTGAACTCTTGTATGTGCTTCTCATTGATGAGCAGAAGCTTTAAAATGAGTTTTCTGAATTCTGTGTTCCCATTTTCTCGATGTCTTCCTCAGTGAACTCTGAGGTTGGCATAGGGTTTTGCTCCTTTGCAGGGGAGTCTTCAGTAATATTCATTGTGACTCTGTGCCTTCTTTTATTCTTGGTCATTGTACTTCTGGTTAGCAGAGTCTTCCTCTTGGGACAGGTTTCTAAGCTGTGTCACCCACAGGTCTGCAGTTTGATTTTACTGATTGCAGTTGGTACACAGCTCTTTGCTTGCAGCCACTTGTGCTACTCCCTCCAGCGAGTTCCAGGTCTGGGTTCTTGTGTTAGATTATCACCATGGTCTCCATTGCCCCAGCTCCTGGGGCTCCACTCTCCACCTCCTGTGATACCTTGTTGAGGCTGCACTGTTGTCTGTACAACCTTTCTCCCACTTCTGGTTGGAGCAGGTTCCAGGATTGCGGAGACGCCATCTGCCCTATATAGCTAGGTTGTTGTTGGTGTTGATCTTGCTGGAACCTGATGGACATTAGGTCTGGCTGCCACACAAACCTATTTAAACCCCTAGGATGCCACAGCCAGTATTGTTTTCCTGTGAGATCAGTGCAATCCACGGAACTCAGTGAGTTCTCCTGAGCTAAGCACAAGCACAGTTCACTTTTGTCCGGGCAGTCCAAAGGTTTTGTCACTGTGTACAAAATGGCGTCTGATGTGCCACAACTAGAGTTCTTGATCTGCTTAGCCATCAGGTCTGAGGGCTACTCAGACCTGCCCTCGGTGGAACCTGTAGAATGCCATGTTGCTGCAGTTCACTGAGTCAGAAAAAAGTTCACTCCCAACTCAGAGCATGCTCCATCCTTTCCCTTGCCTTTGCCTCCTTATGCACAATGGTGCCCAATTCAGCTCTAGGCTGCTAACTGGGCTGTGAAATCCACACTGTTCTCACATTGCCTGTCTGTGATCTGCCGTGCTGTCTCTGTTCTTGGTCACACCAACCAGACCAGCAGAACAGACTTATGTTTGTTTGGGTTCACCTGCCAAGCTCCCAGTCAAAGTCCCTTCCCACCTGGTTGCTGGTGGAGTTCATATAGCCATTAGCTGAATGCTTCTCGAGTATCAGTCATTGCAACACCACACCATTGTGTCCACTGCTTTCCTGTGTCTGTCAGTCTCCAGGTACCCTCTGCTGTTGTTCTGTCCTTTCCTATTTCCTGGAATGTGCCCTCTCTGCTTCATCCTGATTAAATGTTTCTCCGTCCATTTAAATGTGTCCTTACCCTATTCTGACATCTTGATTCTCCGCCTTCTCTTTTTTAAAGATGAATTTTTATTTTTTAATTGCAAAATCATATATACAGATAAGAGGGGAAACAAAGAGGAAAATCTTCCATCTGCCATTTCACTCCCCAAGTGGCAGCAGTGGCTGAAGCTCATCCGATCCAAAGCCAGGAGCCAAGAGAATCTTTTGGGTCTCCCACGCTGGTGCAGTGTCCCAAGGCTTTGGGCCATCCTGGACTGCTTTCCCAGGCCACAAGCAAGGAGCTGGATGGGAAGAAGGGCCACCAGGATTAGGCTACTGTGCTGGACCCTAGCCAAGTCCCTTCTAGAGCTGAGTATCCCTTGATACTCCCTGAATTACCACTGGGGCCCACAAGTCAAGGTCAAGTCAGAAACATCTGTGAAAATATATCCGTGTGAAAGATTCACCTGTGATTTGAATTTTATTTTTAAGTATCTCTGGAAACAACACTTCAGTATATTGCAACTCTTTCTTTGATTCTTCTGCTACAATTTAGCCTAACAGAAAGTCCATCCTAGATTCCACGAGAATGAGTAAGCATTTCATCCAAGACACCCCACACACTACACTGCCTTTTGACGTGTGTTTTCTGGCTTTCAAAGGGCAAGCCCTTTGGCTCCAGCTGCAAGGATTATCAGCTAATGCCAAGCTGTGCAGACTGATGAGCTTTGCTCTGTTGGGTCCCCTCTCACCCAGATAACACTGGCTGAGCTGAGAGGAGTCACCTGGTGACATTTTCTCCTCTGCGTTGAAGGGGAAGCCAGAGGGAGAGTTTCTGTGTCACAAATATTTGTCCAAATCTATTTTTAAAAGATGTTATAAACAAAATTTTCAGGCATCGGATGCTCATTGATGAGTGAATTCTAATAGCTAGTAGAGCATTCCCTCTGCTTTCTGTTAACACGGTTCTTCGCTTCATACCACAGCAGAGGGGTTTACTGCAGGCAGGCCACACTAGGGTTGTTTAAACATGAGTTTTTGCCCACTGAGGCACACCAAATGTGAAATAGAGGGCATATTCTCCAACTCAGAGAGTGTTGAAACTCAAACTCCTCTCTAAAACTAAAATGACTTTCCAAACAAATCATCTAAATTGGCCAATGATCACTTTAATTTTTCTAGCATTTTTCTCAAATAGAATATGAATGTCTTTTTATCTGGATACAGAGACTAGAAAAGCAGGGGTTGGTTTTTTGTTTTGCTTTGCTTTGCTTTGTTTTTTGGTCATACTTTCCAATATTGTAATGCAAGAATGGCAATGCATGCTTTTGTAGGGAGTAATTTTTATAAAATGGATTTAAGGTGTGTTTATTTGTTCGTATTTTTAATGTGCCTAGCTTTCTGAAAATACACTGCCTAGAGGGGTTCCAGGAGCTACCTGAGCCAGCCAGATTTTCAGTGCCACCAGTTGGGGCTCACAGAGTTGCTTTATTGCCTCATCTGACTGTAATTTAGGAGAGACCTCAAATCTGTTGAATCAGATACCCAGGGGCAGCTCAGAGAGGAAGAGGCTCACTGAGTTTATTGCACTCCCTGGGAAGAGTGCAGAGTGACTGAGCACAGCCAGGAGGCACCAAGGGCAAAACCTTTATGTGAGGATTGGCAATTTAATTTGTCTTTGCAATTTATGAATTGCAGCCAGAGATGTATTTGCAGGGAAATACATGGACATTTTTTGAAAGCGATTAATTAAGCATGCAATTTATATGAAAACAATTTACTGTAGGACATTATCAGGGCACCCAAAATGCACATGCAATTTCCTTGCCTTCTAATTTGTGGACATAATTTATTTTGATTGTGCAATTAGGAAAGGAGACCTTTATTAATTTTGGCGCAAGTCTAAAGAAGCAAGACCAATTTCGCATTGAAAGAATCTGTCTTAATGTAAAAGAGGAAGGTGTGGCCTTGAGCTCTTGCATAGTGGATAAACTCTGAATCAAAAGCTGTGGAACTACATTCATTTCTGATCCCAAGATGAATCAACAGGTTCTCTTACCACTCTGAGCTTCAGCTTTTTTTCTTTTTTCTTTTCTTTTCTTTTTTTTTTTTTTTAATGAAGTGGTGCTAAAAGTAAGAGCTTCTTCCAGGAGTGAATGTTTGGCCAAGAGGTTAAGCTTTCATTTGCGTAGCTTGCATCTCACACTGCAGTGCCTGGGATCAAACCCTTGTTCTACTGCTAATGCACACCACTGGAGGCAGTAGGCAATGATTCAGACATCTGGGTCCTTGCCACTCATGTGGGATTCCTGGGTAGAGTCCCTACCAGCCTAACCCAAGTCATTTGAGAAGTAAGTCAACATGTAAGAGAATGAGCTCTCTCTGTTCCTTCTCTGACTTTCCCCCTACCCATCCCTTTTCTCTCTGTCTCTACCCCTCATCCCTGCCTCTCTGCTTCTCAAATAAACATTTTTTAACCCTTCTCTAGAACTGGCATGACACGGAAGGCTTAGAGGTCTATGCTGCCTCAGTTTTCCCACTTGTGATAGTGGATTACCTCATTACTGCTTTCACATCATATCATCATCTTTATCAGGCTTCTCCTTCAAGAGCCAACACAACTTCATTGCCTGTAACAGATGCACCATAGTGTCCTTGCCTTCTGACCACAGGCTCTTACCACAGGCTCACAGTTGCTATGAACGATAAAGGCAGACCATGGCCTAAAAGAGATTTGTTTTTGTTTTATGGGAGGAAATTTGCCAGTGTGGAAATGGAGCCCCTTGCCCAATAGTCTGGTCCTATAACACATCAAAAGATCACTCCAAATCAACAAAATTCTACTGGTTATCTTCAAATCATAAAGGCCCCAAAGAGGTGAGAGGTTTTGTGGGGTTTTTTTTTTAACAAAAACTGTCAAATCATCATCACAAAAGTGTTGGTGGGAACATGACAGTAACGTGGAGAAAAACCCAGGGCTTCTGTTCTGCACCACTTACTCCCATGCCCATCAAGCACAGAGCAGGGGAAAAAATGAAGTAAAGCAGCACGTGATCGTCTGCTAGGACCCCTTCCTTGTATGGCACACCAGGGCTATAACTTCCCATAAAGTAGGCATTGCTATCCCCATTTTATAGATGAGGAAACGGTTCCAAGAGGATAGCCAGATTCGCCTCTACTACTTGCCAGGGTCCGTGTTCATCTCATCTGACACTCAAGCTGTGTGCTCACCTAGGAGCGCAGCGAGATTTCACCCTGGGGTTGGTCTTTGGAAGCTTTCACTTGGGACAGCTGAGCCTTAAAAAGACTTCATCTGCTTTCTGAACTCCAAATGGCACTTGGCCTGGGTATGTTGAAAATCTCCATTTTTACCATTGTTACCCTTGCTTGGCATTGAATAAACTACCACTTTTAATATCAATAGCACTTGAGTATTTCTTGAACATTCACAGTGGCTGTTTATGTATAAACCCAGAGTTTACCAGTGTGGGCTCATGGCATAAGGCTACATTTTTCTTTTATACACAAATTACAACGCTCCTAAATCCTCACTTACCCAGATTAGCAGAAAATTGAAGCATTCTATCTTCATAGGGAGAAACTCTACTGATTATGACCCAAATTCCTAACTATGCTTACTTAGTCCTCAGGTTCAGCCTCTTTGTTTAAGGGTGAGGATAAACGATCCAAATAAACCTTAGAAATGCCTTGTTCACTGCCAACAATGCCGCAAAACCAGAGTCAGAAGGTACCACTAAAACATAAAGGCTGGAAATCAGAAGCAAAGCACATTTCCTACCCTTTTTGCTGTTGTTGCCAGAACACAATACATCACCACTAAAACAAGTTAAGATTTTCAAAACTGGCACCCTCAATGTTCCTTGGACCCCACCATCAGATTCAATGATGGATGTTACCCACACCCCAACTTTTCTTGGGGTGCCAATTACTGACTCTTGTCTGCCTCATCTCATTCATTTCTTTCCCTGTGACACACTGCGTCCTGGATCAGAGTTTTAATTATCATCCAGGGACTATCTCCAGAAACTTCGGTCTCCAACTTCTTGGTCCTTATGTCATCTTGCAGTCATTCATTCACTAATCTGTCTCTGTGAGGGGAATTTATTCTTGGAGCTTCTTCTGATGGTCCCTGTTTATCTCAGCCAATCAGAGCTTCAGTAGGCTTCTGGGGTATTTTTTTAAATACAAGAAAAGGCATACAAGATGAATAGAGTTTGGTATGATATTTAAATACATTATAGGAATCACTTGATAGTCCTTCCCAGAACAGGTCGAGCCTACTTGAGAATAACTCAAGTTTCTCTGCAGAAAGAAAAATGCCTACTACTTTAAATAACAGTTGACCTAGTTGCCAAGGGTTCAGTAAATAGAACCAAAGTCCTATCTGCCTGCCCACTCTATAAGTAAGCTTTCTCTTGTCTCAGTCTGTTCAGATTATATATTCAAGAGTTATGAGATATGTATGTTCCCAGTACTCTTGCAGTGCTGTAACACAATAAAAATGATGACTATCCTAATAACAGGAATATTACATGTGACTTGTTGAGAGCCTACTATTATACTGTAGTAGATGCCACATTTGTTTTATCTTATTTAACCATCACAATAACTTTACAGGGTGGGTTTTACCATCATTCTCACTTTACATTTGATATGAAAATTCAAGAAGCTTAAGCAGAAAACTAGCAATGATAAAGCTGGTTTTGAACCCATACTTAACAGACTTTGAAGTTCTCTTTTTAACCATTCGTGGGTTTCCACTTAGAAATAACCAGTTTGACAAAACCTGGAATTATCAGATCTGTAATTACCAGCTGGATGATTTTTTGAAAAATGTATTTTCTTTATCATCATTTTTTTCCATGTAAATGAAAGTAATAATGGCTAACTTCCAAGATTTTAGAAGGAAAAAAGCACAGTAATATGAAAAAGCCTTTGTATACCATACAATGTAAAAAAGGGGCGATATTTTAAGATTGCCTATTGGCAACCAGGACAGCAATATGATGAAAATAGATCCTGGAAATCTTGATGGCAGTGGTCATCATTTTGATTACAAGGATTGCCTTCATGCCCTGACAATTTGATGAGATAGGAGTGAGAGGCTTCAGACATACTTAAGACGTCATATTGGATACCTGTCACTTGTGGTTGCCAAAATCTTTCAGAAATTCATGCTATGAATTCCACCTTCACAAAGTAGGGAGTTGTTGCTTTAAAACTATTTCCTAAACTTCTTTGCTATCTGGAGAATAGATTTGTGGTTTAAGTACTATGCCCAGACCCATCTATGTAGGACTGATTCTGAAGATCAACATGACAGGAAGAGTAGAAGATGGCATGTCCATCTTCTTCTTCTGGTGTTGAATTGGATGGTGTTGGTGGCTTCTTGTTCATGGCGGAAGCAGCACTGCTTGGCAATGGGAAGAGTACAAAACCATCTTGATACTCCAGGTGAACACAGCAGCGAGGGCCAGCCAACATACTGCTCCCCCAGACTTCCTGTGGCATTCTGTGACTTCCAATATTCCTGAATAAACTCATTTTCTGCTTCAACTAAAGAGAAGTGTGCTATCCACAATCAAGACCCAAATAGCACTTACACTTTGATACTGATCTTTCATAATGATTTTTTATCTGTCATAACAGAAGACGGCCTCCATGTCTTAGAGCACTCTGGGAGGTGATAAAGCTGCCAATGAGGACAAAACAAAACAAACAAACAAACAAAAAATACAAACAAGAAAAAACAAAAAAAGTGGCAGACAAATGCATTCTTGAGAAATTCAGGCTGCCTGTTTTATAAATTTGCACTAATCTAACATGTGCACTCTTTAAGATTAGTAGAGTATTAACGCAACTAAACAACTAAGGAATCCAGAGCCCAGGAAAATTAAGTCTTCTTTAAAAAGACTTTATGCATCAAAATCCATACTCTTCCTTAAAATGGAGCATGCACTTGGCTCATTAGAAGCCTCTAGGCCCCTGAGTATCAGCTTTCCACAGACAGAAATTTCCTACTTTAACAGATTGATTCCTTGCTGTCTGATGACATCGGGGGCGAGGTTGGGGGAAACAGCTTTAGATACATTTTGGTATCCATGTAAGATATTTTCCATAAACAGGCTTATTTAATCTGAAAGAATAAAGATTGATTTTCCTATTACTTGTTCTATTGGTTTTATATATTTAAATTGCAAATTATCCTAACAGGCAATTCTATGTAATGAAAGATAAGTGGCATCTATTTAAGAACCAAAGCATTCAGATTTCAAAGAATTGTTGTAGCCATTTACAATACAACATAGTTGAGTCTTTAATTTTCTTATTTCAAGGAAAATAACACAGTGAAAAAGTCAATAGGTCTTTTGTTTGTTTCACCATCCAAATGCCAGGCAAAAATAAAAAAACACAGGTCTTTCATGAGGCCACTTGTAACAAATTTGTGGAGAGTAGGATTAAGAAGAATTTGTTTTTAGTGCAAAGAAAATACTTTAGTATTGAAGTTCATGCAAACAAGGGGGTCTTCAAAAAGTTCACAAAACGAATATTCTGATAAAAATAGTCATGCAACTCAGGATCTTTTTGTGAAAAATAGATGTGTATTTTAACTCCATTTTTCATGAATATTTTGGGGTCTTCTCATAAATGAGAAGAAGCTCACTAAGTGAGAATCGCCAAAGACTGTCCAGAAAGGCAACCAGTTCTCCAAGTGACAATTGCCCCACAGAGCACATGCAGTGCTTAAATCCCGTAAGCCCCACAATTACCACCTTCACTGAGGGAGAAGAAAGTAATCCAACAACGCTTTGTCCAGATCAGAAATAAGACAGTTTGGGGCATCAAAATCAACCATCTCATAAGCGCAGTCATGTTGAAAGAAGTCCTCAAAGTACATCAGCTGCTCCTTTGCAGTCTACCAATCTGGAAATCCAGGATCATTAGTATAAAGGAAGCAACAAGAAACATGTTACAATAATATGTAACAGCTCCTTGATTCTGAGATATCATTGATTACAAAATGTTTCATTTTCTTTCAACAACTTCACAGAGTAAGAAACTAGAATGAAACATTATTTCAAATGAACCTACTACTTTAAAAATATACCCCCAATTTCCTAAGATAAAATTAGAAAAAAAAGTCACTCTTGGGCATGCAGTAGCCTAGATCTAAAGTCCTCACTTAGAACATGCTGGGGACCCATACCACTGCCAGTTCTAATCCCGACAGCCCTGTTTCCCATCCAGCTCCCTGCTTGTGGCCTGGGAAAGCAGTCAAGGACCACCCAAAGCCTTGTGACCTTGCCCCCATATGGGAGACCTGGAAAAATCTCCTGGTTCTTGGATTCATGTCAGATCAGCTCAGCTCTGCCCGTTGTGGCCACTTGGGGAATGAGTCAGCAGACGGAAGATCTTCCTCTCTCTCGCTCTCTCTCTTCATATATATATATATATATAGATAGATAGATAGATATAGATATAAAATACGCGTGTGTGTGTGTTTCTACTTTTCCAATGAAAATAAATACATCTTTTTTTAAAAAGTCACTCTTAGATTCAAGGAAATGTGATCATTACAACTACATACGGTCCTCAATTCGAAAATTTTTATCTGAAACTTTTGTGAGATTTTTATTAAGATAGTGAAGATTTATGGGTTGAGCAAAATTTTACATATATAATTCCAATTCCAGATGAATTAGTTGGAAGCATACTCCTGAACTAAAAGGATCCTCACTGAGAAAGGCTAAAAACCGAAGGTTTGTAATTTCTTGTTGATTCTTCCCTGTTAATGATGATTCTGAGTGGAGCTAACTAATATGCAGAGATGTGTCATTAAGGCCAAAGGCAAAAGCATAACTACATCTTTTTTTTTTTTATTAACATTGTATTATGTGAAACAGTTTTATAAGCACTGGGGAGTCCCCCCACCCCTCCCACACCCCTCCTCCCATAGTGGATTGCTCCATCTTGCTGCATAACCACAGTTCAAGTTCAGTTGAAATTCCTTCATTGTGAGCATGTACCTAGCATAAAGTCCAGCGTCTTATTGTCCAGATAAGTTCAGTGGCCTCTTGGGGAGACCTTCTCTTGTCTGAAGGTAGAGCTAACAGAGTAAAGTTCCGGTCAGTTAAAACCCCCAACAAAACATCAGCGTCGATATACAATGTTATGGGATTAATTGGTATAGTGTTGAGTGAACAATATGTTAAAAAAAAAAAAAAAGTTCAATTCTTCCACACCTCTGGGTTTAGACAGTATCAGTGACAGGTTCAAAAAGTAACAATCAACCAAGCATAAATTACAGGTTAAATCCAGGCAAACATTAGATGTCTGACATAGTATTGAGTAGACAATATGTACTACATCTTAATAAAAAACAGAAGTTAGCAACTAGGCAATGGGAGATATTTAAGGAAATCTATGTTTCCTTTCTCCGCCCTTTTCCACATACATTCCTGATTTTTGTCATTGTTTGAAGAGAGGCTTCTTTCCTAAGGACTTGTTTGGAGGTCTAGTCCAGCAAGGGAGCATGGCTAGTTATAAAGGCTTCATGGAGACCTGTCCTACAATGGAGAAGGTCATCTTTTTCAACTGGGTGTACAGCTTTAGGATGGAGCACACAGAGCAGTGAGGGAAGAACAGAGAACTGCGAACCCAGCCAGATCAACCGAATCAACCCTGGCAATCAACTGGGTGACAAATGTCACAGCAGATCACCCTCACATTTGAGGCATCATCCCTTTTTATCCATATGTCCGCTGTACTCAAGCCCATTTATTTAGGTTCAAATGCCTCCATTAGCCAAGGAAAGAAATTCTGATTGCCCGCCTTGAGCCAAATGTCATCTATGAAATATCTGTGGGGATACTAACAGTTTGGAATTAGGTTAAAAAGAAATCAGTAGGTATTCATTTGCATTGAAAAAGACCGTCTCAGTAGATACACTCAAGACATATGCAGGTACTTGTTGCTGTATGTTGGCCAAAGGCTCTCACTCTTCCTTTTCATTTTGCACCAAAAAAAAAAAAATAGCTAAATGGAAAAAATTTACCCCACACTTAAATCTTTACAACTTGCCTTAGAAAAGAAAGCAAGGGCTTCCTTGAGTGACACACAACCTTGGTTCCTGTAAGAGAAACTGATACTCATGATGCTGACTTTTTCTTCTGGGGAAGCTGGTGCACTACATCAGCTTTAGGGGAAAGAAAGGGGAGCAGAGTCAAAAGGATCTACAACACAGAAACTGTCTGGGACTGAAGTATCAGCAATACTCTGGGACATAGTGTATATCCCAATACACTCTGATGATCTTATTTGTTTATTTGTGAATTCTTTCATATTCTCTTGTGGCTGACAAAAGGAAAGTGGGATGACACATATAGAAACCTCCAATGAACTTCTATGTCAATGGCATATGCACTAACAGATATAAGAATAAATTCTGTAATGAAAATACAATGACTAGAAATGTTGTACTGATGACTGGAAGGAGAAAGGTCCAGAATTCTGAAATCTGCTTAGTATAATGGAAAGATTAATAAGAATTCTGATGGCTTCCACATGCATGCATTTCATTTTCTCACAATTCAAATATTTATGATAGGGGTGTGTGTGTGTGTGTGTGTGTGTGTGTGTGTGTGTGGTCCTAATGTATTTCCCACACTAGACTTGGAGAGTTGAATTTTGATGACAAAAGACTTCTCCAAGTCACCTTCCAAACAATAGTTCCATTTCAGCAGCCCCATTGCGTATATGTACGCAGCACTATTCATGAAATTACTGATTTTTGGCATTTTTAACTATTTTTTATTAACAGGAATAAACATGAAATGTGAAATGGCTGACACTAGCAATAAAAGGACCAGGTTTCATAAGCTTAGATCAATTGTGACAAAAAGGGAATTCATCAGGTATGTCAATTGCAGAAAACCATGAAACTGAATTCTTGCTGGACAACCAAATGTATGTTGACTTCAATTTATATAAAAATTGAAAGAAAGATTCTTTAAGCCATGCTGAATATGGAATGCTGATGATTATATAATTAGGACAATTTTTTGTTGTTTATAATGTATTTTCTTATAGGGCTTATTGAGGTTCAACTTGTATATATCTCACTTTCTTGCCCATTGTCAGGTTTGTATTAAGTTTGAAAGGTGTTTTTCAGTGGTTTCTGGAAAAGCAAAAATAAATGAACACAGTGTCCAGAAGCCCTGAGACTACAGCTTTGCTAGTGAGGAAGGGGCTAAAATATAAGTGACCCATGTCAAAACTGTCTTCTATCTTTTGCTGTCAGAGCTTTGCACGAGATGAAAAAAGTGAATAAAAAAATCTCTGTAGGTGAAGATAATTTCTTCTTAGCAGAGGTGAGCTGATTGTTTCAACAAAGGTTGCACCACACCTGTGCTATCACAGCAGACAGCTTGAAGTATCTAGAAGCATGATCACAGCAGGAAGAATCAGTCAAGCCATGAGACTTTTTAAGCTGGCCTTCTTACTCAGTCTCACTGGTGCATTAGTCAGTATCTTGTATCTGAGTCTAAAAATTGGCCAATAATGACATGGAGGAAGGATCTTAGAATAAGCATCACCATCTCTCTGAAGCCTTTGTTTTCACTCACATTTCAAACTTTGTTCAGTCAAGGAAAATCACAAAATTGTCATGATTAGCAGTGGTCATAATCAAAAAGAGTTTTGGGAAGTTCAGGGACAAATAGGTTTGTCCAAATAGAATTCAGATGTCCTAACGTAAGACTCTATGTGACTCTTGGAAAGACTCCTAATGTTTTATTTTATCCCACCTAGTACAAAGGTAACCTAAGCCATGTTATAACTACCTAACATTTACAAAATATGTTACAGTATTGAGTGCTGAAGAACATATGCAGAAGTGAAAGCTCCATATATGGTTAGTGTGCAATAGAAATAAGTAGGAACATATTTTGACGGTATTTATCCTATGAAATGTTCTTCTAAAAAAAGATTCATTTTGTTTTTCATTGGAAAGTCAGATATGCAGAAAGAAAGAGAGCCAGAGAGCAATAACTTTCATTCGCTGATTCACTCCCCAAGTAGTCACAATGGCCGAAGCTCAGCTGATACAAAGCCAAGAAGCCGGAGCTTTCTCCAAGTCTCCCACACTGATGCAGAGTCTCTAAGCTTTGGGCCATCCTCGATTGCCTTCCCAAGACACAGCAGGGAGCTGAATGAGAAGAGGGGCTGCCAGGATTAGAACTGGCACATACATGGCATTCCAGCATGTGTAAGGTAAGGACTTCAACTGCAAGGCCACCATGCCGGAACCATGAAAGGTCCTTAATGAAAATGAATGAACTAGATCTAATCCTATTACCACTCACAGATTTCATATATTTCATGCTACAGACAGCTACATGTAACACAACACAACTTATCTGAAGATTAAGTCATTAGAAACAACAGTAAGCGTTTTAATGGCTATAGACATGTGAAATAAGATTCTGCAGCTATTGAGTATAAGCCAACTTCAAGATGCGGTTACCATGGTGGGAAAAGGGAGAAACATGAGACTGAAAAGGAGTCAAAACAAGGTTCAAATGATTGTGTGATGTTGAATTTTTTCAGAAATAAAAATCTTAAGCAAACCTTCTACAATGTTAAGATTGATTTAAACTTGGTGATGGCAGATTGAGAACACAGATTTACTTCACACCCTGCTAAAATGATAATAAATGTATTTTTACTAAAAGGAGAAAGAATGGGAAAAAGAGATGACAGAAACAATTTTTGGAACCTGGAAAGCAGATGGGATTTTGACTTCAGAGAACTGAGAAAAGGGAATCCTACGCTGACAGTGGGGAAGCAGAAAAACAGTTCAATTTTCTCTGTGGGTCTCCTGAAAAGTTTAGAAACTGACAATGCAAAGTACTTGCAGTACAGATAACAGAGGAGCTAAAATAAGAGAATGGGTTGAAAGTTTGATTAAATTGTACTTATATCCTATATCTTTGCATCTCTATAAGCAGCTGAATGGTTATTCTCTCCCAGTTCACTTGAAAATTAGAAATTGATTTCCCAAATAAAGTACAACAAAGAATCACAGCTAGGAGAACTCAACCACAGGGGGGATAATATTAAAAAAATAGTGCTAGGAAAATTTTATATATTGAATTCTGAGAACAACAATCATCTTCCTTCCAAGAATAACAGAAAATATTGAAAGCAATTTTGTATAAATTATTGGTCAATTCCAAGCGAAAAGAGGAAGTCATCATATCTGGGAGTTTCAAAAAAGTTATTCAGAGCCAGATACCCCAAAAATAAACAGAAACTCGGGAATATCAGACATTAAGAAAGGCCCCAGACAGAAGAGAACAGAATAGAACACACATACACACACACACAAATCAAAGTATAGGAGAGAGAGAGAGAGAGAGAGAGAGAGGAAGACAGAGAGAGAGAGAATAAAGGAAACAGGATCCTTACATGAAAGAGAAAACTTCAAAATTCCCTATAAGTTTTACATTAAGAGAAAAGAAATTATGCACTCATTAGAAGATGATGATGATGATGATGATAATGATGAAGGATCATCTATGTTTTCAAACTGCTACCTGACCATGTAAAGTTACACCACTGGGAAATTTAGAACACCACATTCAAAGAGAAGATTGGACAAACTTTCAGGGGGAAAAAAATATATGCAAAGGTCAGAAATCAAAATAGTTTCAGGCTACTTCAAGATTGTTACTACAGCAACTTTTTCTGCAAAAAAGAAGATAGATTATGTATTCTTCTCAGACCATACACAATCTGCTCCACACTTTTTAATGTGTTGTTTGGAATTTTCAGGATTTTTTATTTTGGCTTTTAAAACTCTTATAAATATAAAACTCATGTCTAGCTCATGAGCCACATGAATATAGTTTTTCTGATTTCAGTTTATTCAATAGCGCTAGAAGCCACCCAGAGCAAAGCATTCAAAATTCTAAGGGAATATGTCCTTCTTAGAATGCTATACCCAGCCAAACTATCCATTCGGTTCGCAGGAGAAAGATCTATTTAGTCATAAAAATGTCTCTAAAATTTCCCATATATGCACCATTTTTCAGGACATTAATTAGTCATGTGTGTTAACAAAGTGAGAACATGAAGTAGAAAACAGAAAGAGCGAGCATAGCAACACAGTAACTGAATTAGATACTTGGGAGATCATTTCCCAAGATAGACACATCCACCTATCAAGTAACATTCACAAGAGCTACAGAGGCAAGTGACAAGCTCTAGTGTCTGGTTTCAGCATAACAATAAGAAAGACACAATGATTGCCTATATCACCCTTATTTAAGGGAGACAGGCATGGTGCCTCATATTTAGAACAGTGGACTTCAAATCCAGTCTCGGGCTGGCTAAAGTAAAAATCAGTGTCCCCCAGGGCTCCACAGTCCTTGCCACCAGACTCATATCAGAAGACTGTGTTTGGATCCTTGGCCTTTTAGCTAAGACACTAATTCCATCACTCATCTACCAACCTGTAGCAATGAAGATTCCTGTCACTGGGGGACAGAGAAGAATAGGTAACTTAGGACCTTGCTTTAGAGCTAACAGTCTAGTCAACCACTGTTGTGAGCTGCAATAACTGATAAAGGTCTTTAACTTTAGGCTAAGGCACCACCTGGTGAATGCAGATGCATGACAATATGTATTGGCATGCAACAGTACAGCTTCAGGTGATCTCCACATGCTTCACAGGACCTCAAGGCTTTACAGGACCTGGTGACTGTGGGACCCAGGTGCGACCCAACCCTGGTGGCCAAAGTACATCTTTTGCCACCTTTCTCCAATGCTTATGCTAACATCAAGGAATCATAGGACTTTGCCTTGGGGAACAATGCAGAGTTGATAAAATTCAAAATTGAATAAATCCTAGTATTCACCTTCTTAGGACCAGGATCTCCAGATGGTACCACAAAACCCACTTCAGTATCAAGTCTCTGGAGTCCTGCGGGCTGAATTTATGGAAATTCTTAGTATCTATCCCGCACTGTGCTATCTGGTGGAGTGTAATCTATCATTGTGTCGCTGGTGAGCATACTATTGGAAATAAGGCCTGTTCCAACCTGGAAGGAGACTTGTAGGGATGGACTTCCCCTGTCTTGGACACTTTCCCAGTTCATCCTCTGCAGCAAGGCAAATGCAGACTTGAGAGAAAACTGTACTTGTCATTGTCTGGAATTGAGACAGTGACAACACTTAAGACTGGACATATAGCAAACCTGAACTCAAACATGCCACTTAGTGGTAAAGCAGCAGACTCATCCACAAGTTCAGAGAAATACGTGAATTGCTCAGAATTCTTGAAAAGACAGTGACAAAGATTCTCTATAAAGACTGGAAAAAATAAATCCCTCAGTGTTCAAACAACATTACATGGCAATAATCAGTCAAAACTATCAGAGAAACAAAATCTCACCTAAAGATTAAATTAAGGTCTCAGAAACCAACCTCTAGGGACTGACATTGTTTCAATGCTCAGATGAGGAATTTAAAACAACTGGGTTGCAAAAATTCAACAGAGACCACCGAGAAGTAACTTAATATTCTAACAGAAAAGCATAACAGATAGCTTATTAAATCAAACAGAAATATCTCAATTGAAAAATACACTCATTAGAATTTAAAACATAAAAGAAGTCATCAAGAACAGACTAGATAAGGCCCGGCGGCATGGCTTAACGGCTAAAGTCCTCGCCTTGAACACGCCAGGATCCCATATGGGCGCCAGTTCTAATCCCGGCTGCTCCACTTCCCATCCAGCTCCCTGCTTGTGGCCTGGGAAAGCAGTCGAGGACGGCCTAAAACCTTGGGACCCTGCACCTGTGTGGGATACCTGGAAGAAGTTCCTGGCTCCTGGCTTCGGATCGGCATAGCACGACCGTTGCACTCACTTGGGGAGTGAATCATCGGATGGCAAATCTTCCTCTCTGTCACTGCTTCTCTCTGTATATCTGACTTTCCAATAAATAAATAAATCTAAAAAAAAAAAAAAGAACAGACTAGATCAAATAGAGGAAACATTCGGTGAGCCGAAAGATAAGCTATTGGAAAATAGATCCCGGGAGAAAAAAGAATAAAAGGGGTCAAGAGGAATGAAGAGAGCCTATGGGAATTTGGAGACTGTGTACAAAGAGAAAATATTTGAGTAGTTGGAGTTCAAGAGAGACTTGAGAATGCAAGAGAGTTAGAAAGAAAATTCAAAAAAAAAAAAAAAAAGCAGAAAACATTTCAAACCTGGCCTGGAAAAAGATACAACTATTCAGGTATAAGAAGGTCAGAGCTCACTAAGCAGATTCAGCACAATCACATCTACCCCAAGATTTATGTTCAATCCCTTCCAGGTTAAAGATAAAGGATTTTTCAGAACTACAAGAGAGAAAAAAAAAACATAAAGGAGTCTAAATTTGCCTGAGCGCAGATTTCCCCACAGAAACCATACAAGTTAGCAGGAAGGATGAACCTTTCACAACACCAAAGGGGAAAACTGCCAACCAAGAACACTCCGATCAGCAAGGGTGTCTTTCAGATATGAAGAAGAGATAGAGAGATTTCCCAACACAAACTGAGAGGAATTATTGCCTGAACTGTCTCCCAAAAAAGGCTGGAGTTCTCCAAAGTAAAAGAAAGATGAAAATATCATAAAGTTGAAAATTCACTGATAAGAATAGCTAGTCGAATTCAGATTGCTTTAATATAGTGATCATGAAATGAAAACTATTCAAATCTTCAATGTGAAAACTTAAAACCGAAGCAATTAAAAATAACATCAGTATAGCAATAACTACATAAACAGGCAATATAGGAAGATGTGAAATATGACAGCAAAAATACAAAATGCAAGGAGAAATTAGGAACAAACATAAAATTCTTATTTGTATTTCTTATTTTTATTTTGTTTCTTTATCATCAATGTCAAGTAGGCATAATTTCAAAATATCAAAAATTAATATGACTTACAATAGCTATGAACAAAAATTTAACCAAAGGGGCAGTTGTAAAACACTGATGAAATTGAAGAGATAACAAAGAAGACATCCTATGATCACAGATTAGAAGAATCAGCACCACTATGCTATTCAAGTTATTTGCAAATTCAATGCAAATGTTAAAATACCAATGAAAGTTTTGCTAGAAAAAGATACTAAAACTTGTATGTAATGAGAGGTCACAATGACAAGAAAAAAAAAACAGGAGGTATAAAGCTACCTGATTTCAACTCTGAAGTAATTAAAACAGCATAATATTGGCATAAAAACAGAGATCAATGGAATGTAATAGGGACCCTGGAAATAAACCCCATATATCTAGAATTAAATTATCTTCAAAAAAAGTAAGAGTTTTTGGTATTGGCTCCCAACAGTACAAGAAATAAATCAAAAATAGACATGAGATCTTTTACATAGCAAAGGAGTAGATCAATGAAGTGGAAAGGTAACTTACAGAATGGAAGACACTGTTTGCCAGTTATATATCTGACAAGGGGTTAATAACCAGACTGTGCAACAAACCAAGCAACTCAATAGCAAATAATAATAACAACAATCCAATTTAAAAATAGGCAGAGCTCCAATGAGAACACACACAAATGGTCAACCAATCCATGGAAAAGCACTCAATACCACTCATCAAGAAAATGAGAATCTAAGCCAGGAGATTCTACCTCACTCATCAGAATGGCTAATATTACAAAAAGGAAAGAAAATAAGAAGCTTAAAAATTAAAATAAAAACTTTAAAATTAAAATGGCCACATTCACATTTATGTACAGATAGATAGATAGTGATTCAGAACAGTAAACAATGAAAAGCATTGGAGATGGTTGCCTCTAAACTGAGAAAGCAGTTTCCAAAAATGTGGAAACTAAATGGTGATGAAATTGTGTTCCTTATCCTGGTTTACCAATATTAAATATTTCCTTTTTTAAATATTTTCAAGGAGCATTCTTTATATATTAATATAAAAGTTTGACAAATAAAGTTTGATGACACCCTCAAAGTTTCATCATAAAGAATGTTTAAAAATATTTGGGTTTTCACATCTGCATGATTGACAATGTTTAAAGGCATTTTTTTTTTTTACCAGAAATCACAAAAGCTTGCTTCAATGACTTCACCATGTTTCACTCTAATGTACTTCATTCGTAAGATGTTTCATCCAACTGCTCTGATTCCTTGGGGTCACAAGAAAGGGACACACAGAGAAATTCCTCCCCATAGGAAGTCATTGTAGGAATAAATAGAAACACAAGGAAAAAAGGAAAGTGCCTCATCAGCACAGCCATCCTGTATACCAGATACTTGTCATATTTTGGCCACCAAGAATCTGAAGCACATCCTATATTTGGAAAGCTTTTTTCTCCTTATGAATCTAGGACATCTAATCCTCCTTCACTGTAGTCTGAAAATACCACACACATTCTCTATTTCCCAGAGACACTCAGGCAGATACAGGTCTTTGTCTCTAACCCTGCAAGCAACTGTCGGAGCTAGCCAATACCCTTTGAATGCAATCCTTTTCTCCGTAAATAAGCCACAAATAGACATTCAGCCTAGCCCCTAAGATACTATGACCCCACAGAAGAATACCCCAGTCCCGGTTTTAGCTCTGGCTCATGGCTTCAGTTTCTTTTCACTACAGGTCCTGGGAAGCATCGGTGATGGCTCAACAGATTGCCATCCATGCAGGAGACCTGAAATTAATTCCTTCTCCTGATCCAACCCTGGCCATTGTGGGCACTGGGAAGTAAACTAGCAAGTAAAGAATAATGTCTCTCTCTCTGCTTGCATCTCAAATGATGTTTTCTCAAAGCCAGAATTGGTTTCTTTTGGTTGTACTTCAGAATGCTGACATTCAGTAGCCCTGGAACTCCAAGTAAGGTCAATCTGTGTTTCAATGTAGAATCGACTGGTTGAAGGATGGGGGGGTGGGTGAGAGAAAACAATGAAGGGAACTGAGCACCAGTTTCTTTCTAGAGGGTAAAATGGTAACCCTTGTACACGTGAAAAAACTGTAGTCAAATGTTTCCCTACTATAATGTGAAAACAAAAGTACAGCATCTATACGAAGAAAGTCATTTTTAGGAATGTGCCATGTTTTGGCAAATTGTTGCAGCTTCAGTAAGGTCCAATAAGAGAGAAATAAGATCAGTGCCTCTGTTTATAAGCACAGAGTAAAGAAAGCAAAGTTGCTTACCTGAAATTTCAACAATTTTGAATGAAGATTAGCACAGAGTAAGCACTGAACGTGAAACATAGTAGAAGCAGAAGACAGGTGAAAGGAAACCCAGACTGCTTAGGCCTCACCTGGGGAACACTCTACCTTCTCTGTACAGAATATTCTGGGGACAAAGATCAGTACTGAAACAGTGCCTCTTCCCAAAAGCCATTGTTCTAGCTGGCTTCTGGGTGAAACTCATTCTGCAGAGTGCCACCAAAAGGAGCAGGGGAGAATTCGGTGGCACTGAATCCTACACAGACTGGAAAAAAAGCACTGCACCATCTTCACTTCTTGTCTGACTTTCTCTGCCCCCAAATTCTTGTCTGCACAACTCCTCATATTGATTTTATTCCTTCTCAACACCTACAAGTGGATTTCACACACACACAAGGAAAAAAGGGATCAATACCTTTCATTTGCTTATGATTTCAGTCACTTGCTTATTCAGTATTTAAAAAAAAAAAAAAATCATTGGGAAATCCAAAATGGCTGACTGGAAATAGCCACACTAACTTAGATTGATCTGGGATATAAAAAGAATGAAGCGCAATGCAATTAATAATAATAATAATAATAATAAAAGAATGAAGCAATGGAGCCAGTGTGGTGGCATATCAGGCTGTGATGCTGGTTTCCCAAATTGGCACTGTTTTGTGTCCCAGTGGCTCCTCTTCCACTCCAGCTCCATGCTTGTGGACTGGGAAAGAAGTAGAGATGGGTCAGGCCCTTTGCTCCTACACCCATGTGGGAGCTATGGAAGAAGCTCCAGCTTCCTGGCTTCAAATCAGCTCAGCTCTGGCCATTGCAACCATTTTTGGAGTGAGCCAGCAGATGAAAGATCTTTTCCTCTGTCTTTCTTCTCTCTCTGTAATTATGTCTTTTATTCAAAATAAATAAATCTTTAAAGAAAAGGAAGGAAAGACTGTTTTTCCACAACTCTGATGGAAATTCCAGCAAAGAAGTAAAACCAAACAGCAACAGAATAAAGTTAAGAAATACAGCCTGCAGTCGGCCATGTGGGACAACCAGTGGCCAGTAGCAAGCTGCCAGCACATCACCACCTCAAGGAAAAGAAAGAATGCTGGGGAAAGAGGTAGGAGCAGATTGCAGCAGCCCATCACTGGGTACGTGCTCTGGCATGGAATCTCATGGACCACACTGCTTCTGGGTCTGGACAGGAACCACAAGCAAAGGAAGGATTGCAGTGGGCCACCACAAGTGAGGTGCACACTCTTCCTCCCATTCTCCTACAAAGAACCAGGACCATCAGGGAGAAGCTGCCATTCTGAAGGCAACCCTGAGTTACTGAAAGTGACTGTTGGCAGGGTGAAAGATTGTGCAGCTGCAGTAGGTATGGCATGCACCTGCTTCCATCCAAAGGATAAACTTTGAGTCATGGTTGGTGGCCTGGCAGGGCGCGGTACACACAGCTTGGATTGTGAGGTACACACGCATCCCCATTCCTCTATAAGCCCATAGGGAAGTCATGGCAGGACAAGCTGCTGAGGAGGAGCATTCTTAGGGGTCTACTGCTTGGAATACCTCTGCTGTCCACTGTTGAAGCAGACTCACAGGACTGAATGAAGCTTCAGAACCCTGTGACTGGGAGTTTTGTGCGCAAGCATTTTGGGGATCCTGCAACTACACAATAGTGTGTGCTGTGTAACTGGGTCTATGGACACACAGAGAAATGTACAGAGCCTTCATGTGGTTCATATACTGGTGTAGGTGGGTACAACAGCTGAGTGGGCTAACCTTGTGCATTGATCATCTTGAAAGCAAGCGAGACTGTGATTTCACTGAGCCCCCATGATTAACAAGCGATCCATCACACCAAGTTGAGAGTCGCTCTAGACTCTCACCCCATACTGAGCACTGATCAGAGTATTTTGCCTATACCTAGTACACAACTCCAGACATCCACTAAGGAATAGTTCAAAGGAAAAAAACATCAGAGGAGAAAACATCAAGTATTTTCTGAAATACCTACAAATAGACTAGGAATACAAGAAACAACAACAAGGAAGACATTATGACTTCCCAAAAGGAACACAAATCCTCAACATTAGAAAGTGAAGATTAAGAGATCAAATACCTGAAAATGAAAGGAAAAACATGATCACAGGATTACTTAAAAGCACACAAATTATAAAATAAAGAAATCCATATGCAATATGGATGAAAAATTTCATAGAGTTTAAAACACTGAAGAAAAATCAAATGAGAATATCAGAAATAAAGAATTTAATATGCTAAATAGAAAATATAGAGGAAAACTGAGCAGAAGAAAGAATATCCGTGATAAAAACAAAGCCTTGAAAGCACCTCAGTACAACAAAAATATGATGAAAAAATTAGAATAACTCAAAACATTGTTTAATAATCGCAGAACACCATCAAGTGATGAAACATATGGATCTCAGGAATTCTTAAAGGTGCATAGAGAATGGATAAGAAACCTAATAAGTGAAATAGTAGAAGAAAAATGTCCTGCTGTGTAGGATAAAAAAGAGGGGGGTGGGACACAAAGTATAGCAAAACACACAGAGCTTCTAATAGCTATGATCTGGAATGATCTTCACCATGACACATTTTATTCAAAATTTCAACAGTAAAACATAAAGAAAAGATTCTGAAAAGTACACAGGAGAAACACAAAGTTATCTTTACAGAATCACCGATTAGACTAAAGCTGATTGCTTATCAAAAACTCTACAGTATGGCATAGAATAGACAACATATTCCAGGTCCTTAAAGAAAGAAACTGCTAACCCAGGAAATCATAGCCAGCAAAGCTCTCATTTATACATGAAGGCAAAATAAAGACTTTCCAGAGCAGGAATTGAATTTACCATGCCCTGACCAGTCCTACAAATGATGTTAAAGCATGTGTTAGACACAGAAACAGAGGATAATAGCCACAATAAAGAAAGAATATGAAGGTGGAAAATACCCTAGTAAATATATGAAGGAAACCTGAAACAAAGAGTGAGAATATTTATGGAAGAATCCTGAATGCAAATGGCCACACATCTCCAATAAAAGATACAGAATCCTTGAGTGGAATAGAAAAACTAAGAACTACCTATTTGCTGCCTAAAAGAAACACACCTCACCAAAAAAGACCCACACAGAATGAAGCTGAAAGAATGGAAAAAGATATTCCATGTCAACGGGAAGGAAAAATGAGCAGGCATAACTAATCAAAGATCACACAAAATAGACATTGACACAAAGACTATTAAAAGAGCTGAAGAAGCTGCACTATAATGATTGAAGGATCAATTCATTAGGAAGTGACAATAGTAAATGTATATGGACTCAATACCAGGGCACCTGGCTACTTAAAACAGTTGATAATAGATCTGATCCAAAGGGAGACAGACTCCAAAACAATAGTAACAAGGGATTTCAATGCCTTACTTTTATTAATGATCATATAATCATCTCAATAGATGCAGAAACAATTTCATAAAATAAAATTTTACAATAAAAAACCTTTAACACATTGAATATAGATGATACATCCCTCAACACAATCAAGGTAATATATGAAAAACTCGTACACAGCATCATGTTGGAAATTGGAGACATTTCCACTAAGATCAGAACCAGGTGAAAACGCCCGCTTTCTCCACTGCTATTTAGTATATTCCTGCACATTTTAGCCAGAGTTATTAGTCAAGAACAAGAAATCAAAGGGATACAATTGGAAAGGAGGAAGTCAAGCTATCTCTGTTTATAAATGTGGCTAGAATAGTGAATGCAGCTTCTCCCCTTCTCCCCCACCTCCTTCCCCCAGATAAAGGAAGAAGAAAAGAAAATTAGAAACAAGGGTCTTTTCCACTTTCCCCTAATCTTTGACCCCTCCCACCCTGATCAGTGGTCCACATGGATAGGCACCCTTCTCAACTGTGCAAACCATCATCAAAAATAAATCTTTTATTTTGAAAAAATCAGCAGCCTTTCTCTACACAAATAATTCCTTAACTGAGAAAAGAGTTGTATGCCCTTGAGGGTTGTTGCTCTTATTATTCTTGCTCCTCCTCTCCTCTCCCTCCTCCTCTTTCTTCCTTTTTTCCATGTGTTAAAATCTATACCTAATGGAGTGGTATATCTGTGACAGCAAAGAGAGATGAGAGTACTCCACTGAAAAACCGTTTTTATGAAGAAACAAAGAAGGATGCAGGAGAATGGGTGTGGAACACAGGCAGGAGAAAAGGTATTACAAAATGGAAACTTATGCTATTGCATCTGTATTATGAAATATGTGAATGTGTTCATTTTATATAGGTATATATAAAGTTCTTTATTTTTTTAGAAAAATCACTCTCTTTCACAATTGCTACAAAAAGTTAGATACCCTGGAACAAATCTAACAAAAAATATGAGAATTATGTAACATTAAAGAAAAAAAGATGATCAAAACATGAAAAAATACTCGATGCTTCAAGAGTGGTAGAGTTAGTATCATCAGAGTCTATACTTCCAAAAAACAATTTAGAGATCCAACATGATTCACTCAAAATACACACCACATTCTTCTCATATCTACAAAAAATTATGCTAAAATCCATATGGAAACACAAGAGACCTTGAAGAACTATAGCAATAGTAAATAACAAAAACAAAGCTGAACACATCACAGTGCCAAGGCTACATATTGTATGGCAGGTGTAACCAAAGCAGCCTGGTACTGGCACAAAAACAGACATGAAGACTGTTTTATACTGTATCAGATTAAGCCACAGCCAACATTTGCAACACTGGAATACAATTTGGATGCCAGCTTCCTAATAATTGCCTGAATAAGCAGTGGAAGATGGTCCAAGTGCTTGAACCCTGCTGCCTATGTGAGAGATCTGTACGAAGCTACTGGATCCTTGTTCCTGACTGGCTTGACCCAGCCCTAGCCATTGCATTCATTTTTAGACACAAATGGAGTAGAAAAACTCTACTCTTTCTCTCTCTCTTCCTCACTCCTTCTCTCTGTGCATATTCTGCCTTTCAAATTCACATATAAAACAATACTCCACAGTAGAGAAAAGCTCATCATATTTGCCTCTTTCAGAACTGCCCTAAAAAGGATACTTAAAGATATTCTCCTGACAGAGGAAAATGAATAGCACCTACAGAAATCAAAGGCAAATGTGGAAAATGCCCAAATAAAACTAAATCAAACTATGAATAATCCATTGTTAAAATAACAGGCTCAATTACTACCTATCAATATGAACTCAATGTAAATGGCTTAGACTTAACCAATTAAGCATCATAGATTAACAGAGTGGGTCAAAAAACAAAACCCATTTGTTTGCTGCCTACAGGAGGCATATCTCACCAACAAAGGTATGTGGAAACTGATAGTCAAAGGATGGAAAAAATATTCCAGGCTAATGGAAAAACAAGCAGGGTAGCCATTTTTCAGATAATATAGACTTTGTCATGAATAAAATTAAGACAAAGAACACCACACAATTATCAAAGGATCTATTCAGCAAGAACAGATCACCTTACTAGTTTCTTAAGATTTTTTTTTTTCCTCTTGAATTTTGCTTGGTTTTCTATCTTACTTTTCTTTGCTGGTCTGGATAAAGTTCATTTCACTCATCTTTTAAAAATTGCTCTTATTGCAATTGGTAGTTTTTTGTTTCAATTCTATTTGTTTTTTGCTGTGATTTTTATCATTTCTTGCTTCCTGTTCATTTTTCTTTTGTAATAAGCCCTTGAGTTACATTAATAGATAATTTATTTGAGACATTTCAATTTTTTGTAGGCACCTGATGTTATAAATGTCCCTCTAATACTGTTTTGGCCATATCTCATGGGTTTTGACATTTTTGTTTTTAATTTTCATTTCTTCAAAAAAGTTTTTTTTTCTTTTTAATTTCTTCAGTGACACAAAGATCATATAGTGGCATCATCTTCAAGAAGGTTTTTTTTTTTCATTTCTTCAGCAAAACATTGATCATTCAACAGCCTGTTATTTAACTTCATGGAGTTATTATTTTCTATTTTTCTTCCTGTGGTTGATTTTGTTATATGTTTTTTCATTTAAGGGGATGTATAATAACTGTGTAAGAGATTCTATCATATCCAGATGTAAAGATACAATGCAATATGCATCTCTATTTCCAGATGGACTCCCAATGAAAGTGGCAAATATGTCTTGATGGTAGGATGCTGGGCTCTCATACCCACAATGTCAGGATATACTTAAATAGCAGAATGGTGCATATTTAACTATTTATGAAGGACAAGACTATTGTAATAATAGTCTAATGAGGGACAGGGATTTGAGGAATTTGGAAGGGGAAATCCCAGAGCCTATGGTACTCTATCATAAAAAGACCCTGTTCTTTTACAATTATCAACTCATTTACACTTCATAAAACATTAATAACTTGACACCACAGAGAAGTTTATGAAAAATATCCAATTCTATCCTTATTCTTCCCATTGAATATAAACCAAAGGCCCTAGTACACATAATAACTCCAAGACTGAGAACAACCTCATAAGTATAGTCCCCTTTCAAATAGCAGAGAATAGTCTTAAATTTCTTGGAATAAACCCAACCAAAGACATGAAAGACCTCAATAGTGAAAATTACAAACATTTTAAAAAACAGAAGAAGACACTAAAAGAGAAATTTGCCATGTTCCTGGATTTGCAGGATCAACATGATCAAATTGTCCATATTACCAAAAGTAATCTACAGATTCGGTATAATTCCAAATCCAAATCCCAACAATTTTCGGTGAGTTTGGCCTACATTTCAAATTCTACTAAGAATATCTGCTAGCATGGATGTGGGGGGAAAGAAATCCTACTCTACTGTTGGTGGGAGTGAAGGCTAGTACAGTAACTACAGAAGTCACTATGGAGAGTGTTAGAACAACTGAAAATTGATCAACCATATGAACCAATTATCCCACTTATAGGAATATATCTAAAGAAAATAAAATCTGCGTATGAGAACGTGACCTTCAGCCCTATGTTTACTGCAACACAATCTACAAAAGCAAAGATATGGAAACAACCCAGACACCAATCAAAAGAGGAGTGGATCAAGGAATTGTGTTATATCTACTCTATGGAATACTACTCAGCTATTAAAAAGAATGAAATTCTACCATTTCCTACAAAGTTGTCTTAACTAGAGAACATTATGTTCAATGAAAAAAGCCAATCCCAAAAGGACAAACATAATATGTTCTATCTGATATAAAACATTATTTTAATAACATAGAGAAGAACAGTGGGGAAAGAGTAAATGAGGGTGGAAGGGAAAACCCTTGAGCCTAAAGAACCATAGAACAAAAAATAAAAATTAACTAATAGAGAAGATACAATTTTCACATTCCATAACTTTTTCTTTGTTATACTATATTTTCCCTGTTTTGCATCTAAAATAGCAACAAATCATTAGCTCAGGGAATCTTCAAAGCTTTTAAGCACACAGAACCCTTAGGATCTTGTACCTCAAGAAGTTGGACATTTCAGTCATGCTGGGAGTATGGTATCTGCCACTGCTTCCAGACAGCCATTTCTTTATCTTACAATGAACATTCTGCTTCTCACCCATGTCACACAACCCACCCTCTATTGTCCACTACCAACTTCTCATGATCTTGACACAATTCCATGATCAGTCATTTCATTTCAAAGTCGTCCTCATCAGCAAGTTATCCTAGCTCCAACCCTGCCCCCGACCCCCTGCCTCTCTGGAGTTGCCTGCCCTCTTTCCTCCATTGCTTTGGCTCCTACGTCTTTGGGATTCCACACTTACTATGCTCCATTATTTTCATCTTTGTCTTTGGTTTGTTGGTTTATTTTTTCCTTCCTCACATTCCATACTAGATACTTCTGCTAATGTTCAGAATTTCTATCTTGCTCTTTGAAGGTGCTAATCTGTTGACTATTGCCTACAACATTTCCTTTATATCTGGTTGTAAAAAGCCCCATTATGTGAATAGCTAAAAGGACAGGATCATAACACCTCAAACCTCTGGAATCCTATATTTCATGTCTTAATTTTCCAACAAGATGTTTATATTCATGTAATTCTGCCTACTTCTGCAAAAATTATTTTTGGCAATTGGTACCACTGCAAAAGCTGTTACTATTTCACTTCCATTTTACCACTTTCCTTCTGTGTGAATTTAGATGCTCGTAATATTAACTTTTATACTTATGACCCAAATTGTCAATGTAATTTTTTTAATTCTTACTTTTTAAATAAATATTTAAAAACATAGCCAAGTTTCTATTATTCCCATCATCTTCTTGAGTAACAGTGTAAAAAGTCTTTGTGGTATTATTTTCTTTCACATTACATTTAGAAAAATACAAATGTCCAAATCAATATTTTATCTTCCATAATTGACATCCATAATTATGTACCATCCCATCTCAGCTATATTATAACCCATGGGTCAATTATTGATCCACTCAAAAAACCTCAATTTCAATTACTTCTAAGAAATACATTTCCCTTACCAGTATTAAGCTTTATTCCTCACATAGAAATTGAATCTGGCCATGATTGCTGCATTTTCTCTTTGATGTCTTTTGACGTTAACTGGTTTACCTTACAGTGTGTTTCCCTCATATGTGTGAGGGCCCACAAAAACTTTCACAACCCTCAGAAGTTTCTCTCTCTCTCTCTTTTTTCTTATACAGGGATTGGATAAGACTGTAGCATTGTTGTTTAGCCTTTATTGAAATTCCATTTTAAACACTGCCTCACTTCTCCTATCACACATTTCTCCTGGAATTTGAAGTTCATCCATAATAGCCTGTGGTTTTCATTCTCTTTAATATTATCCTTCATTAATTTGATTCAAAGTCATGGGTTCAGTTAGTGAAAGCATCAGTCCCCCACATCTGGAATTTATATGAGCTGCAAGGAGACAGAATGAGAACCAAGACCCCTTTATTTGGTGTTGCAGATAATTAGAATACAACTGATGGCTTCAGGTGACCCAGACAGAGGCCAATTGTTGGGCAAGGTCACCAGAGGGAATTCCTCACACAGGAAGGAAGGAAGTAAGAATCTCATTTAAGTCACAGCTCATCTAGGAGGGAGATTGGTTCCCATTTGTGTCCAGATTTTCATATGATTCCTACAAGAGGCCTTGAAATCAGCTGTCAAAAATTCAGGAGACTGGACAAATGCAGTAGAAAAAATGTAAAGTTAGGACTTTGATCATATGCCAACAGGTGTCACCACCTTTTCCAGCCTGGCCTGTTGGTTCTCATATTCAACAACAGTAGATACAGCCTAGCAGGGGAATGTTCACAGTTCCCCTGCCAGGCATGCTCCAAGACCCAGACATTATACCTTCAAAGAGATACTGCTGTACACCGACATGATTTGAAACCATTCAAGCATTTGTCAGCTGGTAAAGCAGCCTAACATGACTAGCCTAGTTTGGCCCACACCAATCCTGGCTTTCGCAACAGTAGATATGGCAACCTATTACAGCCTTGCCTGCCCCCAGTTCCAGCTGTCACACTCACCCATGGAAGCAGCGGTCCAGCAGGGAGGATTCCAGTGGACCCCTCACTAAACCTGTTTTCAGCCCTGGATCTTGTGTGTGCCAACAGATGTTGTGGCCCAACCTGAGATGGCCTGTGTCCAGTCTTGGCATTTGGCAGCAGGTGCCACAGCCTAGCTCAGTCCACCCTGCTCCTAGTCTAGCTCTCAAGAGCAGATGCAGTAGTCTAGCCTAGCATAGTCCAGTCCCAGAACCAGATTTCATGTGATCTGGCAGGTATTGTGGTCAATCAGGACTGGTTTGTACCCCATCCTAGCTATCACTAGTGCCAGTGTATGCTATGGACTGACCCTGCCTGACCTGCTCCCAGACTTTGCTCACACATATGCCAACAGGTGTCACAGCCTAGTCCAGCCTAGTCCAGCCTAGTCTCCCAGTCCTAGCTTTCATGTAACCCAGTGTGTGCAATAGCCTGGCCTGGCTTGACCATACCCATTCTGGCTCTTGCAAGTACCAGTGAGTGCTGATGCCTAGCCCAGTTTGTCTCACCCAAGTTCTAGCCCACAAATATTCCAATAATTGCTCAGTCTTGTCCAACCTGGCCAATCCACAGCCCCAACTCTTAACACACACCCAGTGGAACTACAGCCTTACAGGAGAATCCCCAGAGTTCCCCTATCAGGCCTGACCCTACCTTTGGGTTTTGTGCATGATGGTGAGTACTTTGAGCCAGCCAGGCATGGCCTGTACCCTGTCCTGGCTCTTGAATGTGCCAGTGGGGTCTGTGGCCTTGTCCAGCCCAATCTGTCCCCAAATCTGACCCATACAAATGCTGATAAGTGTTGTAGCTTGACCTGGCCTGACCTAGCCTGGCCTGCTCCCAACCCCAGTTCTTGAGCTCCAAGGAAATGTAATGACTGATTTTCTTCCAGCGGTGTAATATTTGTATAAGTACAGGGCAGCCTGCACAGTTGCGTACAGCTGGAGTGTTTTCATAAATGTCATAATTGTGTTACTTGGGTTTCAGCACAGTCCTCCTTCTAAAAAGCAACAGAACATCTCATCCATGTCAACAAATATCTGACTTCCGCATACAGCACCTTCTTCTGAACCCAAAAAGACTACAAAAACTTTGTTATCTGCTTCTTTGTTCGCTGCTTACCCACTTTTCATTGCTCTTTTCCTCTCTCTCCTCATTTCACCTTCCATTCATTACTATTTGGATTCCGTCTTTTCAGTTTATCCCTTCCTTCTCTCTTCTTAAAAGTTTCCTTCCCTTGAGCTGGTCCAGTGCTCACAGCTCAAAGCAGCTGTAATCTACCCTTCCCAGGTTGTCCACAGTGTTTCCTATCTTCAATAAATTCTGCAAAGCTTCAGAGTTTCTTCATTGGCTTGAGCGGTCCTCCTCTCTCCAATCCTCTCCTCTCTTGCTCTCACTCACTACGTTCAGTCAGCTGTAACTGACTCAGTGGCAGCTTAATCTCCCCCTCATGAATCAGGTTAGCACAGATTGCTCACTCATGAGTAAAATTTCTTGGCCACCAGGACATACCAATGAAGTTGTTATTATCACCTAATTTCATAGATAAGGAAATTAAGCCAAATGGAGGCCAAAACATGCTTCTAAGCTCATAAAGCTAGTAAATTGTCAGAGCCAGGATTCAAACCTGAATCTGCAAAACTCCAAAACCTTGGGACCGTTAAGCTCTGTGATTCTGACTTTGCATGCAACCGTCACATCGTTTCTTTGTAGATTAGTTGTAGTATCATTTTTTACTGATTTTCACGAGGATTTTTATTTAAACTTCATTTAAATTTAAAAGTATCTGTATTGTCCTGGAATTAGGAAAATAGTTGTGTAAATAATGCAAGAAAGGGGAAATGTAGGTTCTTAGAGAATATTTAATGTATGGTAGGAGATACCATATTATATTCCTAAAGGTAAGGAGAAAAAAGTGTAATTACACTTACCCTACCAAAAACTAGATGTTCTAGGTGTTTTTGTTGTTGTTGTTGTTGTTTGTTTGTTCGTTTTTGGTCACTTCTAATGGCTATATTCAAATCTGTTAACATTCTACTGAACAACTTCAGAGGAATAAAATAATGCTGTGACTAAGGGACATATTTGCATTTTTTCCAATAAATCCAGCACTCTTACCACATAAACGCTGCTATTCCATTTTCTCCTTACCTAAATAATTTTTTTGCAAAAAGACAAGGCTCTCACAAAGCAAGAATTTCTTACTGGTAAAGAAAATCTGAAGACCCTTTTCTAATAAGGGTAAAGGATGGAGTAAATCTAAGAAAAAAAAAAATCAACATCACACTTAGGCAAAAGGTCCTTATGAAGTGAACAAGATGATTGGTAAGCAAAGGCAGTCAGAACCAGGGGGCAGAGACAGGACCAGAACATGTGAAGATTGCTAAATGCTTGTTTCTCCAAAAAGTGAACACTCCTCTGTGACAATCTTACCCAGGATTCAGGTAGAAATAACAACAGAAATCATTGTGAATTGCTAACTTAAGCGAAAAAACTATATAAGAAGCTGCAATAAAATCACAGAATATCAAATCAGGAAAAAACTTACAGGATACTTTAGTCAACATTCTGATGTTAGAATATCACACAAATTATATAACAAAGAATGCTGAATCTAGTATTTAAAAAACCTAGAAGAAAAAAATCTAAATGTCATATAGTTTAATAAGCAGTGAACAACCATATAAAATATATTCATCATCATTGCTATCTTGCATAATATTCATATAGAAGTAACACTTTAGATGGGGCTGTGGAATGGCAGGTGAGACTACAGATTTCAAGGCCAGCAATTCATGTGAGCACTGGTTTAAATCCTGGTTACCCCATTTCCGATCCAGCTCACTGCCGATGACCTGAGAAAGCAATGGAGGGTGTGTCAGGTGCTTGGGCCCCAGTGCCATGTGGGAGATCCAGACTCTCTGGGCTCCTGGCTTCAAATTGGCCATTGTAACCATTTGGGGGTGAACCAGTGGATGGCAGATCTCTCTGTCTCTCTCTTTCTATAACTCTACCTTTCAAATAATTGATTCTCTTAAAAAAAAAAAACTAAGACTTTAGGGAATCAGTAAATCATAGTCAAACGCAAGTGATAGAAAACTGAGAGTAGGGGCTGGTACTGCAGATCAACAGATTAATCCTCCACCTTCGAGCCAGCATTCCATATGGAAGCCTATTCACATCCCAAGTGCTCCACTTCTCACTCAGCCCCCTGCTTATGTCCTGGAAAGGCAGCAGAGGTAGCACCAAGTCCTTGGGACCCTATGGCAACAAGGGAGACCTAGAAGAGACTCCTGGCTGCTGACTTAAGATCGGCTCAGCTCCAGCCATTGCTGCCATTTGGGAAATGAACCACCAGATGAAAGATCTTTCCCTTGCTGTCTCTCCTTCTCTCAGTAAAAGTCTGGCTTTCTTTCTTTTTTTAAGGCTTATTTATTTTTATTTCAAAATCAGATATACAGAGAGGAGGAGAGACAGAGAGGAAGATCTTCTGTCTGCTGATTCACTCCCTAGGTGGTTGCAGCAGCCAGAGCTGCGCCAGTCCAAAGCCAGGAGCCAGGAGACTCTTCCAGGTCTCCCACACGGGTGCAGGGTCCCAAGGACTTGGGCCATCCTCAACTGCTTTCCCAGGCCACAAGCAGGGAGCTGGATAGGAAGCGGAACTGCCGGGATTAGAGTTGGTGTCCATATGGGATTCCGGGCATGCAAGATGGGGACTTCAGCCGCTAGGCTACCATCTTGGGCCCAAAGTCTGCTTTTTTAATAAAAATGAAGAAATCAAAAAATAAATAAATAAATAAATAAATAAATAAACCTCTTGTTACTCAGGGAGCTCTCTTGTCACTAGTTTATCATTTTGCTCTTTTTCCCTCGTAGGTTGACTTGCAAATGAAAGTGGTAATTAAAAGATTTCAGTTAAAACAGATAAATCAAAACCTACATCATTTTTATTAGGGGATCAAGCAGAATAATCAGATACTATCTTTATGTTTGTAAGCCTAATTTTAAAAGGATTAAACTACTTTCCTGGGAAATTACTTTCCTCTCAGGAGCTTCTTTTCCCTCAAACTGCTTTTTTATTTACGCATTGCCTGAAGAGTTTAAATAAAGATAATAAATTGCATGATCAATAGAAACAACAAAGTTGCTTTGCTTGAAGGTGATAAATAATTGAAAAGCTCCGACAAAGAGGTGTAAACTCTCCTCTCTGCCTCTCCTCCGCTTTCTCTGCATTTTATACACAGCCAATTCTTCAGTCTCCAAATGACAAGAAATCAAATGCAACCACTGTTACACCCAGGATACTCATTTGTTCCCCACAGTGGGGAAGCCAAAGTAGCTCCCAGGAAGCAGGGACTCAGAAAGAGCAGCAATTCATAGCTGCCTGAACCAATCACAAGCCCGTTGCACAGGAACATAGCACTCACTCCTCAGGCAAGGCCCAGGTCTTCAAGGAAAGAATTTGTAAAGTCAGACATTGCTTCCTTGCAAATAACTATATCTGCATCACCTTCAAGTTGGTTGGTCTTTATAATTTAGGAATATTAAGGAGAAACTGTGAAACAGTTAAACATACCTTGACTATATGATGCTACATTTTCTACCTTGATTGATACCTTTAATTCCATATGCACTTGAATAGCAGAATGTTAAACTTATAACTGTTATGAAAGTACTATACTACAGTAATGATGCAGGAGCAAATGGTGGAAAGGGAGAATTGAAACGGACAAAGGGGAGGGAAGGAGGAAATCCTATACCTACAAAACTGTATTACGGAAAATAATTTTAAAAAATGTTTAAATAGGAATATCCCTCACACTCACACTCTTACACTAACAATGAGCTTTGAGAATCTCAAGAAGGCTTCCTATGCAAATGGCTCAAGTCCCAAATATCTGAGCAGAGATTCTGTAAGTACTTGACATTAAGTAGCTCAATTTCTGATTCAAGCTGCCAAAACCTTATCATGTTTATGACTACAGCCTAAGTCCCATGGATGCTTCTTAGCTTCTTGTTTCTTACTGCATTCCAGTACCAGGAAAACAAAGCAAGCCAAAACAAAACAGCTGGGAAATAGAAGTCAGAATTTCTCATTTGAAATGATGAAAGAGACTGGTAAGTCAACTAGAGTTCTTGATCTGCTGGCCATCAGGTCTGAGGGCTACCAGGACTTGTCTTGGGTAGAACCTGTAGAATGCCACGTTGTTGCAGTTCACTGAGCCAGAAATTAATTCACTCCCAGTTCCATGCATGCACAGTCCTGCCCCATAGACCTTGCCTCCTTATGAAGAATGGTTCCTAATTTGGCTCTCGAAAGTGGACTGGGTTGTGAAATCCACCCTGTTCCTGCACTGCCCATCTAGGACCTGCCACTCCATCTCTGCTCATGGTCAAATCCAACAGACCAATGGGATGAGCAGTTCTTTGTCTTGGTTCAATAAACGTCCCTTCCCACTTGATTACTGGTGGAGTTCCGGCTGCCGGTGGAGTTCAGTTTGCTAAATACCACTGGGGTATCAGTCACTGCAACACCATACCGTTGTGCCCGCTGCTTTCCTGTGTCTGTCAGTCTCCTGGTGCCCCTCTGCTGTTGTTCTGTCCTCTCCTATTTCCTGCAATATGCCCTCTCTGCTTCACACTGGCTAATATTTCTCCATTTGTTTAAATGTGTCCTTACCCTATTCTGCCATCTTGATTCTCAATCAAAAACCCTATACTTTCAAAGCCATATCATAGAAAATAGTAATATAATAAAGAGCTTGGACTAGGAGTAAGATCCAATTTGAAACTCTTACCTTGGACAAGTTACTGAGTAGTTCACTCATGTATAACTAAAGATAATGATCCCACTGCAGAGAATTCATGTAAGAACTATGACTAGAAAATATTTGGATAGTGCCTGACTTTGTTAAGTATCCAAAAATGGAGGATGCATTAATTTTGTGATTATAATTAGCAATGCCGTTTTCTCTCATTAACTCTTTTCCTTGCCAGTCCAAATGTTCCATGAGAAGTTTCTTTACACTAAGGTCAAATAAGTGAAAACAATTTTCCCTTTACATAGTTTATTAGTTTTCCACTTTTACAAAAATATTCCAAATTTAATATTAGCACTTAACCAGTCTGCTTTTATAGCCCACTTCCTTTTCACACATCTTTGCTTTGCCTCAGAACCTTTATTCGCTGTTAAATAACACTTCTGTTCCTGTGGTTACTTCTTAGGGGCTCACCTTTCCATCTCCCTCTATGCCCTGTTACTGGCCTGGTACTGGTCTCTCTGGGAAGTTGGGGTTCTCCTTCCTTCACTCTTCTCCTGAGGCACTTCTGCAAGTCAAGGGTAAAATTATTCTTGCAGAGCAAGAGGACATCCTATCAAAGGTAGGAGAGGAATTTCAAGTGGAAGTCATCTGACAAGGTGGAAGTGGGAGATTTATTACCTTCAGGCTCTTCGATTCTCTATTTTCTGTGAATATATTCACATGTTATTTTTGCATTGTTTACATAAGTGCAAATATGTAATACGGTCTTAAACAGCATTGTTATACTGTATGTCATTAGGCAGTTACACATACTTTTCCTTAACCATTACTCTGTTCCTGAATATTTAGGGAGCTTTCACTTTTTCCATGTCTTTTGCTCACTCATGCAATATATGTAACACTACTACTATCCCAATAATAAACATACCAAATTCACATTCAAGGTTTTCTCATGGTTCTTTTTGTTCATAACACATATCCCACAGAGAATAATGATCAGAATATACTATTCAAAAGTCATTAAATTAATTTATCTATGTGCTTACGTTATCAGTTTGGAAATATTTAGGAATGCGCTTTTGCAATTTGCCTTCCATTCTAGGAATGACTATTTTATCCTCATTTTTATCCTCATTTTTAATTAGCTTGTATTCTGAATATGCAAACAAAATTTTGGCTCAAAAATCAGATTAGACAAATATAGTCAGAGAAGCCTCCTCCTTTACCTATATTTACAAACTTCCGTATTTATAGGTCAATATTTTCATGTTTCTCATTTATCTTATTTTTTTGTTCTATGGGTATATCTATAGACATTTTTCATAGTGATCATGTATCAGGGTACCTCAAAAAATTATAAATAGCTCTGGATTTTATTTTTTTCTAATATCAAAATAATCTTATCATTTTATTATATTTTTCCAAAAATATTTTGAAGTATGCTCAAATATTCTTATTTCTCCCTTCTTTTTAAAAATGTTATCCACATAAAGCTAAGAAAGTCAATGGCACAGTTACATCTATATTGTTCATAAATTTTCACAAAGTGAACATAACTATATGAGCAGTAATTGGATATATTTTTACAAGCATGTTACAGGCACACTAAACAATTTAGTGCGGCCTTACTTATAATACCAAGATATTGCACCCACGCTAAAATCTCGTCCCAAACCAAGTCTATGTAGAAGTACAGAAAACGTGAACAATTTCATGTTAGTCTATGCCTATAGACTGACATGATATCATTTACAGAATATTTTGTGCAAAGAAAGATGATGAGAAATCATATATGCATATTTAATATATTATATGTTATATGTGTTATATATCATGTTGCATGTTATATATTATATGTGATTGTATGCACTATATAATATTTATTAAATATGTAAATATAAACAATATGAATATTATTGTGTATATGTTTTATAAAATATGTGATATTGTATAATATAGAATATATATAATTTCCCATCATCTTTCTTTGCACCATATATATGTATATATGGCTATTTTTGTATTCAAAGGAATCAGAATGTATAGCTATAGTTAACATAATTTTGTATTCCTTTCATAATTGTGTGGCTGTTTTGCTAATACTTGAGTGTCTTCTCTGTAAAAATGCCACACTCAGTATTGAAGATACAAAATCATTTACACTATTGAGGCTATAATGCTGAAACAACAAAATCACTTAAATGTGTTCAAATTCTATTTTTTTAATATCTTCTTTTCCCAATACCAGGTAGTTTCTAAAACCAATGAGAAAAATGACAAAATGTTTATTATCTGTCATTGAGCTATGAAATCAAATGAGTGCTACAGCTAACACACATATCATATATGCTATTAAATCCTTCCAATAAACCGATGCTTTTTACCATTTTCAATGACCAATTTCCCTGCTCTAGATTGTCACTTGGTGTTTCCCATGAGCGGCCCTACAGAGAACAAATGACGCCTCATGGATCAGCAGTGACTCCTTCACCGCTAAGCCAAAGATGACCCTTTCTTGGCCTCCCAAGTCTCTCCTGCAGCCCCGAGTCCACGGGCGCCTTCCTCCACTCCTCCACTCCTCTCAGCCAGAGTGCTTGCCTTTCAGCTTATAGACACAGACTCATGTCATATTGTGAGTTGGAAAGCAGCCTCCTTATTGTCTCTGCTATCCTGAGAAAAGAGGGCAACCAAGACACTGTACACCCAGCCGGGTGGCTCTTGCATTTTTCTTGTATCAGAGCCCTGAGAAAGAGAAGACTTGTCAAATCTTGCAGGAGCTATCTTGATATATTACGTGCCTTACTGATTAATTAGCCAGAGATGACCTAAAGGCTTTACTTCTGATAACTATTGATACATTTTAAGCCCATACATTCTGGACCTAGCTGTTCTATTCCAGTTAAAAAAAAAAAAAAAAACCCAGCAACCAAACCCCAATCCCTAAACACACCAGTAGCCTTCTCAAGATACTGAGGGTAAACAAGTTGCTTAATGACTATTCTGACCCTTGATGTCGTTTGTCAGGTGTCAAGAATGACACTGGCCTTTCAAAGCACTCAGAAAATATCATCCTGCTTTCCTTGGAGAGTGACAGCAAGGAGCATAATTAAAGTTTTTCAATAATGCCCCTCAGAAAAATCATCAATTATGATTGTTATGCTGATCTTGTTAATAAAATGATGAGCTGAAAAGTGGCATTAGGAATGAGTAACAACTGCTTTCCACGGTTTCTCTACATAGCCAGTAAATTCAGCCAGACTGCCAGGCTGGGTATCTGGCACCTCCTGTGCTTTTCTCATCACTCTAATGGAGCTGGTAGTGCTCAGCTTCGAAATCACACTTTTATAAGATCCTAATATGCATCTCCTGGCAATTGGAACTTCATACTTTCTGTAAGCATTTCTTTATCCTTGGTCAGATCTTCCCTCTGGATACCTTTAGATGTGCTTGGTCACACTTGGTAGGTAACTTCAGAATATCTACCATGAGAGACCAGCCCATCTCAGCAGGTCAGGTGGTATCTGAGACTCTGGCATCCCATCGGGGCACCAGTTTCAGGCCTAGCTGCTCCACTTCCTATCCAGATTCTCACTAATATGCCTGCAAAAGCAGTGGAAAATGGCTCAAAGACTTGGACCCCTGCTATCCATATGGTAAACCGCAAGGGCTCTTCATTTTAGACTAGCAGAACCCTGGCCTGTGCGATCATTTGGGGAAACAAAGCAACAGATAGATCTCTGTTTCTCTCTCTCTCTTTCTCTCTCTCTCTCTCACCTACTTCTCCTTTCAGAAAAACAAATAATTAATTAATACATACATAAATGCTCTTTTAGACAAAAGGATATTTGCCCTCAAAGAAACAGTGTAGAATTCACTTGATTACATGAACAAAACAATATTACTTCCTTAAGGCAGATCTGTTTTCTCCATGATTTCTCCATTTGCCTTTTCAACAGAGCATCCTGGGCTCTGTTCACATAAACCCATTCAAATAAACTAATATCCAATTAATTAATTCAAATAAATTAATATCCAATCCTGAAAACTGACCTGAGCAGAACAAATTGGCAAAATGCTAACAGCAGGTGGAGTTCAAACTCACTAATCATCACAGAAGCATAAATTTTAAAGGATCATGAATCATTTTTAGCCACTGAAAGTGCAAATGCTTTTGTAAAGGACAATGTTATGTCAGTTCAGAGGCAGAGATGTGGGAATGCCCTCCCCCTATGCACGTAGCTCATAGAGAGAGGGAAGGACCTTCAGATCCAAGGAACTGAACTATTATCTACTTTATCTGCCAAGATAATGTTTAAGCAAATCATATGAACAATCAATGAGCATTCATGCTAAGAATAATTCATAATATAGAGCAATGTTTATGAAATTATACTGAGGGAAGAAATCAGGATATAAAATTAAGTATACAATATGGCTCCAACTTATTTTAAAATGTGAACACCATTATATAGGCATAGATTTCTTTGTGCTTAGTTGAATGTCAAGTGACAATACCCTGGGATAACAAGATGAACTAAAACAGCCAAAATCACTAATTCCTTGCCTTACATTAAAGCAAAACTTGATATGGTCATCAGGTCATTTGTTTGTATTTCATGACCCATCTTTTCATCATCCTCATCTTTTTCCTTTACCTCTCCTTGGGGGCAATAAAAAAACTTTGCTCATTTTTCCAAACAAAACCACTTAGCTTTCTCCTTTGGAGTTGAGGTTCATGGGCAATAGTTCCCTCTGGATTTTGTTTTTATCCCAGGATATTTATCAGTGTATTTCACAAGCAAACTCTATTTCTACCCCAAGATCACACCTGGTATATCAAACAATGGTATTTTCAAAACATGGTCCTCATGGGTATTTGAGGTTCATTATATTTACTTTAGGGGTACCTCTAGAAAGTTTGAGGAGGTGTTTTGTCATAAATTTATTTTATAATTGTTTATTGATATATTGTAGAAGCCAGAGTTACAAAAAGAGAAGGAGAGACATGGAGAAAGCTTCCATTTGCTGGCTCATTTCCCAGTGGCCATTACTGCTGACACTGGGCCAGATGGAAGCCAGGAACCAGAAGCTTCATCTGGTTGGGTCTCCCACATGGTTCAGTTTGGCCATGCTCCACTGCTTTCCCTTTGTTGTTAGCAGTGAGCTGGATCAGAAGCATGAACTGGAAGGCATATGGAATGTTGATATCATAGGCAGTGGTTGAACCCACTAAGCCACATGCCAGCCCCACAGATTTTATTTTACTGCCCATATGGAGTTGAAAACCATTGTGCTGAATTTTTTGAAAATCACATGGTGACATAAATACCATAGAATTTGGTTCTATGATACTTTTCTTTTACTGCTTGATATTCTTTAAATTTAGGGTGCATTTAATAATTTATATCAAAAGAACTTCGAATCTGCCAAATAGATTAATTTGTGACATACCTGTCATTTTTGCAATGCACATAGGAACAGTGCCCAGTCTCTCCAAATATATCATGCAGTCCTTAAGGATAGGAGAGTTTGGTGTGACTGATTCATACATTATGAAGGACTTTTATTTGAGCACTGAAAATCCATGAGTGAAAGCTTTTGGCTGAATTTCAAGAGAACCTTGCAATGGGTAATTCAATTTTTAAAAAATGCATTTAGCCAAATAGAAAATGCAAGAAAAATTCCATTATTTTCAACCATACTTTGACATTAGACTATAGATACAGATGTCAAAGGAATAAAGATTCAAAACACACATTGTGGGAGCAATATATGCCAGGAATGATCTGTACTGCTACACTTGGCCATGAAGTGACTAAGAATAAACATTACACTCATGATGAGAAAGAAATTTGGTCTCAAATTTTGTGCAAAGTAGGTGGACCATTGTTCTAGTGAAAAGGAATGTGTTTAATTGCATTTATTGTTCTAGAAACAATAAGTAAACCAACATTGTATGTTATAATAGGTAACATTTTAGAACGAAAGTACTACACTACCTAGAAAAACAGCTGAAATGAAATGCATCAAATGCTAGCAGTCATTGGTAAAGAGATTGGTAGATAGATTTTGCTTTCTAATTTACATTTTCCTGACTTTCCAAATTTTCTAATGTGTGTCAATAAATCTCGTAATCAAAAGATAGAAATTACTTTACACTAAATATAAGAGCACAGGCACATCTTTTTCATCTTCCCCCTTAAAAAATCACTAGGCAAAAACACAAACATCAGATCAAAAGAGATCTTTTTAAATCCAGTAAGCTAGAATTCAGATGACTAAATTATAGCCCTTATCACATAACAATATTATTTTCTTTTTTAAATAAAATACAAAACATAAATGACTGCTAAGATTTTTTCCATATATCTTCTCTACACTCCAAATAATCTTTAATTAAGCACAGAGCCCAGTTTACTGGAATAATGTTAAATGTGCCATTAAAAAGAAGGAAGCAAAGAAGCTGTCCACTTCTCCCTTTCCAGCATTTCTCATCCAAATGGCATGCTGAGAATCACACACTTAAATTGATTGGTAGTAATGCATGCACACAGGTTTGAAAATGTCAGCAAGATGCATTTGCTCTCAAGTTATATTAATTCTGCTGATTACAAAGAGTTGGGTAAATAAATCTTATATGCAAAATATGCTTTAAGATCCTATCAGATACATGCCCAGAATTTTCTTCTCTACTGTTTTATTTTCATTTCATGGATGTATTAATTAATAATTTAAATAAAAGTACTATGCACTAAGTACTGTTGTAGACCCTGGGATAACAGTACCAAACTAGACAGGTGAAGATTCTGCCTTGGAGCAGCTTACACACTACCAGGATCAGGAAACAAGTTAGAAACAAACAATTGCACTGAATACAATTTAAAAGAAAAACCGCAAAGGGAAAGTCTGGGGCACCACAGGGATAGGGCAGCAGGGAGCAGGTCTAATTTTAGCAAGGAGTGCCATGGACTGTCCCTCAGAAAGTTATATTTGCTTGAGTGATGACAAGTAGGTGGCCCAACAAAAATCTAAAGAGCATGCTAGCCAAAGCAACAGGAAGGCCAAAGACCATGAGGTACAACGGGCATAGTGCACACATGAAGCACTGAAGTAAGTTTGACAAAAATAGGGTGATGGAGGGGCAAGAGGTATAAGGCATAATTGGAATAGGAGACAAGTCTTGAAGGACCATGCATAGGAGAGATGCGAAATGTTACTCTACAGACAAAATGAAATCTTCGAGGTTTTATGGTATGAGTTTTGCTTATTTTAAAAATGTATGGCACACACACACAAATGAGCCATGAACATCATTTCTCCCTTGATCACTTCACTTTGAGTAGCCAACAGAAAATAAGGTTTTAGTTAGAACAAAGAGATGGAGATGGTGGGGTGATATGAGCAGATTCTCCATTTTGGGTTATGTTTCTCCAAAGCAGAGTCTGAGATGTAACAGGTGCTGCAGGAATTGGTTTGGGAGACGTACAGGAAGTACTGTTTAGGGAGGAGAGAATTAGAAGAGAGGAGAAAAGAAGCCAATAATGAGAATTCTCACGGATGGTGCATCTGTCAATAGAGGTGGGCTCAACCACATTGAGAATTCTGGAGGTAGTGCAGAGGGCACTCAACAGTTGTCCCACTTGGAGAGCAAGATATCTTGGCATTGACTCACTGCATCCTTCAGTCCCAAGATGCATATCTTCTGCCTTGCCACAACCTGCCTCAGCTTTGAATGAAAAGTGCCCTACAGCCAGAGCAACCCCGAAACAGCACTCAGGTCTTGGAGGCAGAAACCACAGCAGACACACACAGGAATTACAAATGCCAATGGATGTGGCTGGGGCTCTGACAGCATCTATCACATATTGTCTGTTCCCCCAACACACTGAATATAAAAGACCTTCTCATTCCCTTTCAGAAATTCTCTCCAGAATGTCAACCCTTGGGAATACAACCAGGGGACCCATGAACAAATCCTACCAGAAGGGCAGCGTCTCTACTCACATCTGCAGGGCAACTCTTAGTCCTAACCTACTCTTGGGCCAACTTCGCAGCTTTTTAGTCCCAAAACAGGTTGAACACATCAATAATTCAAGATTTTAGGCAAGTCATCCAAAAGTGATCTTCCAGTTTAAGAAAATAAACACTTCTTATTTATGAAAAGTTAAAATTGATACATTTTGAGGATGAGCAGACATTACTAAGACCACAAGCCAGGGGACAGTGTTGCGGCATAGTGGGTAAAGCCACCACCTGCAGTGTTCACATCCTGTTTGAGCACTGGTTTGAGTCCTGGTTAATCTACTTCCAACACAACTCAAGGTATAGTCATCCCTGGGTGCTTTCATAGACAGCTCTTCAAATTCTGACAGCCAACTATAGAAAACTAATAAAGTATCCAATCGATGGCTTCCAGCTGGATAAAGACAGGAGTAATGTCATTATTAAGAATTTTAGTTCAGTTTTTGCTTGTGGATGATGGAAGTTATTTACACTTGCGATTTTTTTTTTTAACTCTCAACTATATGCATCAAAATGATCCCATGAAGACCAGGCTATTTTACATTCCTAAAAGTGAATAAAATAGAAAACCAAACATCATTTCAAATTAAAATCATTCACAATTCTTTGTCCCATCAACTGATTTCATGAGGAGAAAGGAAGATGATGCCTAATGGCAGAAACATCAAGATGTCTTTGATTTAATCCCTTGTTTTCACAGGGAAAAAAGCAAATAAGCAGAAAGAATCTTTTAAGTACTTTCTTTCATGTGCCTTTCAAAGAGAAGTCTAGAAGTCTGGCTATCTATGGATTGGCTTAAAATTAATTGCACCTCTTTCCCTTCATTTGGGGAAGTGTGAAAATAGCCACTAGCAACACCCTACACTGTAAAAAAAAAAAAAAAGTCAGTTTACTAGTAAGATAAAAATAAAATTTTTAAATAGAGCAAAATGCTAAGTACTAAATTCTTTCATTTTCAAATGCAACTATTCTCAGGGTGATAGCCTTGTTTTTAGAAGACACTAAACATGTCCATACCAGTCAATTGCCTCTCAGTCCCTCTTCTCCTCTTTCTTCCTCTTCACCACCCACAAAAAACCATGGCGCCTGCTCATCCCTTCACTTGTCCTCCAAGTAAGACCTTTGCAATCATTTCACATCAACAGATACAACTCGATGAGCCATGCAGCTTCGGAGGGTGAGGCACAGATATTAGCATCCTCTCTGGATTATTTGTGTCTTCATGAAAATTATTCCAAAGCTCATTGTCTACCGACAGACAAGTCACTAATGGATACGTTATGTTTCTTGTGGACAGAAATACTGTCAGTGTTTTGTCTGGACTGGTCTTTTCCAAGATGTTTACTCAGCCTATGAGGTTGGAAGATAGAAGCAGTGCATCCCTTTGGAGCACAGGACAGATTTGTTTGCTATCTAGATGACAATGTCTCCCTCCAGGGCAATGTTTGCACAGATTTTCTTGAATCCTTTACAGCATTTTAGATTGGGGTTCCTAGTTGTGTGGTGGACCACCCTGTGTGTACAGAATCCATATGTGCCCACCGCCATACCATCCCTGAAGGTCTAGAGAATAGGACACATGAGAAACCAGTGCAAACATGAACTGAGCTGACTGCTGTGCTCTATCTTACCTCCATTTCAGGATTAAAGCCCCATCAGTGTCTACAAACTGACTTAGATATGGAATGAAAATTTCTTAGCTGACAAGCAGGGTAAGATCTCAGATAATTATGAGTTTTTGACAGTAGATTCAGGCAACAAATAATTATTTCCTCACCATTCCTGACAGTCAGAAACCTGGTATTGGCTAATCTTGGAAGTTTGGGCTCAGAGTCTCTTCGTGGGATAGCTGTGAACATGTCAGCTGGGGCTTCAGCCTTCTGAAGGCTCAACCTGAGCTGGGAGAGCCATTTTCCAGAGGGTGAGTTCACATGGCTCTTTCCCCAGTTCCATTATTCAACACATGGGCTTCTCCACAGAAGAAGGGCTTTTGGAGTGTCCCTAAGATTAACAGCAGGATTCTGCTACATCATCCAAGAATGATGAGGCCCAAATCAAACCAAAGTGAAACATTAAATTATTATAATATGATATCTGCCATATTCTTCTGACCACACAGGTAAGTCACAGTGTGTCATGGGGGATAACTACTCAAAGGTGTGAGATCAAGAGACAGGGAGCCCAGCAGAAGCAACTCACAACACCCACTATTGTCAGGTGAGCCCCCTACTCACACACAGGCCCCCTGGCTGCCTTATCAGATGCTTAGAAGCTGGGAGGACATGGGACCAAAAAGAATATGTCTAGGAAGAAACAGAAAACAAATTCAGCATATTTCCAGCTAATCCCCAGAGAGCTTATTTTAACAAGCACAGAAACGTTTAGAAGAGCAAAAAGCAGGCCACTTTGGTACTTTGTCCTATGAAAAGCAGTGGTATTCACTGGAATTTGCTTTGATTTCTTTCTGAAAAAAATGATATTCAGTCTCAAAGAAAACACTTACCCATTGCTGCCTGTGCCTTTTTGCTTCTTCCTGGAGAAAGCAACAACCTTATTTAGCACTGCCATCCCTCCCCCAACTTTTGACTAACCCACAGTGGTGCTGGTGAAGGTTAGGGTTAGGGTCATTTTCCAGGAGAGTTGGACATTTCACCCAATACATGCATTGCTGCTCTGCATCAGAGTGGACACTGTCACTGTTTCTACTCCAACAGTTATAACAGTGGAAACACATGTAGTACAAGGACATCTGGAAAGGAAGAGGACCAACATGGCACAATGAGTAAGCTGTCCCTTGAGATGCCAGCATTCCACAGCTGAGTGCTAGGTCAAGTACTGGTTGCTCTGCTTTTGATCTAGCTTCTTGAAAATGTGTCTTGGAAGGCAACAGGAGATGGTCTAAGTTAAACTAATGTGGGAGATCTTGATGGAGTTCTTGGCTTCTGTCTAGCTTTGCCTGCATAGCCAGCCTCAGCTGTTGGTAACCATTTGGTCCATTTGGTGAGTGAACCTGTGTGTGTGTGTGTGTGTGTGTGTGTGTGTGTGTGTGTGTGTGTGTGTGTGTGTGTGTTTCCCTCAATCCCTAAAGCTCTACCTTCAAATAAATCTAATAAGAAAAACAAAACAAGGAGCAAAAATTTAAAGGCTAGGTGTGTATATGCTTGTGACACATGTGTATGTGATAGGAGATTCTAATTAGGAGTCATGGCAAACTTGAGCAATGTACATTGCAAAACAAATATTTTTTTTTTTTTGCTTTTTGTATACTATGAAAGAGGACCAATCAAGAGAAGAATATGAGGCAATCTTTTAACTCATCAGTGCTGATTGAAACTTGGAAACATGAGTACATAATATTGAAATGTTGAAATCGCACATAGAAATGAGCTTTCAGAAATAAAAAGCTATGACTATCAGACCCTGTGTTCATCTCATTCACATTTAATTTTCATTCACTACAGTCCCCTGAGACTGGACAGCACGATCATTCCATTTGACAAGTGAGGAAGTATGACTTAGAGAGATGTGACTTGTTCTACGTGACAGTAAGTGACAGGCGAAAGATTCAGAAGTACCTGCTCTCATACATCGCAGCAGTTCTTTGACAAAATAGGGACATCTGCTGCCTAAAAGGTAGAGAGCTGCCCAAGTCTGAATTCTTGGTTGAGAGTACTGTAGTTTCTACAGTTTGCGGAATATGAAGCAAGTTAATAACTAAGGGTGAAGATAATTCCATGTCACGCTGGGAAGAAGCCAAGTGCATACCAGTCTCCATAACACCTTTGTCTTCAACAGAGTGTCCCAGCAAGCTTCCTCCTCTAGCAGTGCTGCCAGCGTCTTTGAGGCCTCGAAACAGAGCTAATAATCACCCACATACTCATGAGGAAAAGGAAGTTCCAAATCCAGCCTAGACCCCTTGGCCAGGATCCCACTCCCTGTATTCCTGCCCTAAGTGTGACCCATTCTAGAATTAGTATTTGACAGGCATGTCCATTCTAGCTGGAGCTTTCTGAAAGAGATGTATCATGGAAATCTGCTCTGACAGTTAACAAGTCCTGTGGCATGGCAGCCAATACTTTGCCTCTGTAGGTGTGCCAGGCCACCGCCAAAAGAAACGCTGGAAATGTAAGGCTTCAATTTAGTGTTTACAATCACTTAAAAGTGTAATAATTTCAAAGTCTTTTCACAGTGATAGGAAAGACCTGTACAGAGGTATAAGACACGTACTACCATACCTACTTCCTCTTAATCTTCCTAAATTCCTGCAGTTCAGATAGGGGTTGCTCCAGTTGCAACCATTACACTCAGTGAAATAAGCCAGCTCCAAAAGGGCAAATATCATGTGTTCTCTTTGATATAATGCAACCTTCATGTAAAATGCGAAACAAATAGATACATAGACAAACACATATACATACATTCTCATAGATGAATGGTATAACGGAGACTACCAGGAAGTGAATAAACATTGTAGTATATATCTCTTCTCCTAAATTTAAAAAGGACTCCCAATGAAACTGTTAAATAAACTCAACAATATGATACAAGATTTTCTACCATCATCTATACTTACAGTGCCATGACACACTCAAATAGCAGAATGTTAACACTATGCATGCTTCTGTGACAATTTCATGGGACTGCAAATTTAAAGCTATCTTTCAAACAATATTTTAATTGTTACCACAGGAAAATGACCTGGTTCAGAAATATAAAAAAATACATATGTAATTGACAAGGCCACTGGGGCAGCATGGCACATGGCAATGCTTTAAAAAAAACCATTAGAAGACTAAAGTTCTGAGAACAGTCTTCAATAGGGAAAAGTAAAACAAAAAAAAAGAAAGAAAGAAAGAAAGAAGTCTTAGTTCTGACAATACAGTGTGAATCCTAAAATACCCCTTTGTTAGATGCCTGGTCCAGATGTATAGCCCAGAAAATTCACCTAGTCTCTGAGCCTGCTTCCTCCTTTGTCAAGTTACAATTATAATATGTGTTACTAACATCTGGCAATGTCTATACATGAGACAACACAGCAAATAGTGTCCTATAAAGTGGAAGTGGATTAACCAGGATTCAAACCAGTGCTCAAACAGGATGTGAACATTGCAGATGGTGGCTTTACCCACTATGCTGCAACACTGCCCCCTTGGCTCTTGATCTTATCATTTGATGTAGCAAAATAATAGACTCCAAAACTTAATAATGCTAAGTAATGCTCATCCTCAAAATGTATCAATTTTAACTTCTCTTAAATAAGGAGTATTTCTTTTCTTTTTTTTTCAAAGATTTATTTTTTTATTGGAAAGTCAGATATACAGAGAGGAGGAGAGGTAGAGAGGAAGATCTTTCATCTGATGATTTGCTCCCCAAGGGGGCCACAAGAGGCGGAATTGAGCTGATCCAAAGCCAGGAACTAGGAACTTCTTCCAGGTCTCCCACATGGGTACAGAGTTCCAAGGCTTTGGGCCATCCTGAACTGCTTTCCCAGGCCAACAGCAGGGAGCTAGATGGGAAGTGGGCCTGCCGGGATTAGAACTGGTGCCCATATGGGATCCCAGAGGTGAGGTCTTTAGCCACTAGGCTATCATGCCAGGCCCAATCCCTTCATTTTCTAATTCCTATTTGTTCAACTTTGTGCTACACATTCAAATAGGAGTTCTTTAAGATTTTCAAATCACAGGCATCCTAAGTCTCTGAAGAATCGCATCTTTAAAATTGAATTAGGTAAGTCATAGGGTATTTAACAGGGTGCTGTACTTGAAGAGAATAGAAGATTTAATTTGCTTTAGTTCCGTTGGCATTTGCAGGTGAAAAACACCACAAATTAATTAGCATGTCTTCATTTGCTTGAGGATGATTAATAATACTCAGGGAAAACAGGTTTTACATAATTCATCAGTTTGACACAGCCCGACATCTCTGGAGTTCCAAGAACCTCCAACTCCAGCTGGTATGCAATACTTTAAAACTAGGGACAAACGATGCGGCTCTCCTGCATCCACTGTTGCTGTGAGGTGAGAGGGGGGAAAAATCTACTCACAAACTTCAAGGCTAATTCTGACTTCAAACAGAAGAGTGTAGATCTTTATATATGGAGCATCTTTGACTTCGGCTCCAGGAATTCACTGAGTTCATCAAATAGGTGGGATGTCTACTATGCGAGTATGCTAAATAGGTTCCATCTTTTCCTCTTCCTACCCATTGTCTGCATGGCAGGACTGATTTTTTTCAACAGGAAGAGTCTGGCTAAGTCATTTTCATACTACCAAAAATGTTGTCACCCAACCGCCTCATAATTTTCTGTTAATAGACTACATCGCACTGAAAAAGCTAGGCACTGAGGTAGGTTGGGAACCTGACTCATACACAGACAACCAAGAACTTAGAAGCAAAGTTCGTCTGTGTCTTTGAATCCAAAGGGAATGCCCTTCACAAAATAACTTTACCAACTAATGAAGACCACAAAAGTAATTGAACGGAGGAACAGTAAAAGAGTATTAAGAGCAATTGTTTATTTGAAATCGTTAGAAAAAATTTGGAGGGAAGAAAATGAATGTTAAAACAGAAAAATATTTCCACCCCCCAGATTAATTTCAACCATAATGTCACAAGTCTTTTGTTCAATAACTTTCAAAAATAAAAATTTTTAAAAAAACAGAAAAATAACATTTTTCTTTCAAGGTCTGTATAGAGCCTCAATTAAACCAACTGACATAAGCAGAGGTCAGATGATCAATGGAAGGAATTTGAGAGTTCTTCCACCCTGGGTGACAGGTTGGACAAAATACACTTTATAATCTGTAATATTCATTCCAAACCTAAGATTGTAGTATTCTATTAAGTATGAAATACACAATGGACTCTATTTCTTCCTTAAAAGCTACCTGAAAATCCAGGCTGTTCATTCTTGCTTTTAGTTACTCATCTGGCATGATAAAACTCAAGATTATATCAGATGAAGGCATCACTCAGCTTGTTAACACATGTGAAAGGGTTTCCCAACCAAAATCATCCCAGTTGAGACTTTGAATTGCCACATTACACACCAATTTAAACCAACTTTAATCTAAATGGGAAGCTAAATGGAAGTCTATTGAAGTGTCAAGTGCTATGCTTACCTGGCAGGGGAGATAGCATGATCACAAAGTGCCAAGTACTTAGGGGCCCAACAGAGGTTGAGAAACAGCCCATTTAGGGAAATATTGGCTTTCTAGAGCACTGTCCTTTTATATTTCCAAAACTCAGCCTCATGCCTCTTTCTTTCTGCAGATTAGGTTTCTCTAACCCACATCTGCATGTAAAGAAATGGCATCTATCTCAGCTCTCCCTCATGCCAGGGTGAGCAGCAGCAGAGAACATCTGGCTGGCCCACACCGAGTCAGGTGCCTACCTCTCATCACATGTTCATGTTCTTGCCACCTGCATACACCCTCTTTGAGGGAGAATCTGCTTATCATTTACCATTTGAAGACAAATGACTAATTTAATAGAAAATGAGGATGAGATTTAGTACTACAAACCTACCTGCTGCGGACCTATCTTACAGGAAGATGAGAATAATATGAAGAAGAAAGATGTTTCTTCAGAAAGGAGTCCTAGATTATGGGAAATCCCAAGTATATTTCACAAAGACAATAAAATATGTCAAGGTCTTACTTATTTTTTCTTCACTCTAGTAGGCAGGTTGCTAGTGTATCCGTGAGTATTTATATCATATCTAAAAGAACTATGTCAATCTTAAAGCTACATCAACTTCTTATTTTTCAAAGTGACAGCTGAAGCATGTTGTCTTTCTTGATTTAAGACATCAAGTCACAAATAATCAATATTTGCCCTGAGGAAATCCTAGGGCTGATTTAAAAACCAGAATCTTATAATCCTCTAGTGTCTTATAGCTCTAGGAAAAACAAGCTACCCTCTTAAAAGAATTGTCTATGGTTGTTTCTTCTCCTATAAAGAGAGGCTTGGCTTAATGATCTCATTCCACTGGATGGGGTAGGCTCCTCCAGAGAGAATACAGGCAGTTATTTTTTATTTCCAAAGCCATCTAAGAAATGCTCTCTGTATAGTTTTCTGCTGTCTGATTTAGAGAAAATGTGACTCTATCTGCACTGACTGTTGATCTCAATATCTTTCAGGTGGCTACCGGATTTGTAGAAGGAGAGGGTGAGTTTAGCTAGCCAGGATAGCAGTTGAAAATTTCACTATTCTCATAGAAAAAAAAATAAAACAAATCAGAACACCTTTTTTTTTTATCTAATTCATAATCTGTTTCAAATGGGGAAAAAATGAACCAACACATCAACATGAAAAATGTACAGATGGTAAACAGAAATATGGGAAAAATGATTACTGTTTCCGGTTATTATTGAAATAAAAATTAAAACTACAAGATGATGCCAAGGAACATGCATGGTATTGGTGTAGTTTTAAAATGCATTATGTGAAGTATGATAAAAAATGTACAGCTGGAAATCTGTTTTTTCTTGGTAATGAACATGTGTACCATCACCTTGGAAAATAGTTTGGTAGTTTCTTAGAAGGTGAATTATGCATTTATTGTAAAATCTCAGCCATTTCACCGCTAGGCACTGACCCAAATGAGAGAAAAACTTGTGGCCATTTGAAACCCTCTTGTACACAGGTAGCTTCCTGTATGACTGCCAAAAGCTGTAAACTATCCATATATCTACTGACTAGGAAATGGATGTACAAACTGTGGCACATCCAGAGAATAGGGTATTAAACAACAAAAAGGAACAAAAAAACCTGATCTCTACAACAACATGTATGTATCTCAAACACAATGGGTACATCTCAAATACAGCAGATAAAAGCAAAGAAGCAAGCCTGAAAAGGCAGCGTACAATTCCATCTCTTGAACATTCTGGAAAAGGTTCTATCACAGAAGTAAAACAAAAGATGGTTGATCTTCAGAGCGTGAGGATTCGAACACAGGGGCACACATATTTGGGGGATGGATAGCACTATTGGACACTGGTTAGCTGCTGGCTACATGACTGCATCAGGCAAAAACAGCAGAAATGCCCACATTAACACAGGTTTTAATTGTTGATAAATTTGACCTTATTATAAAGGTTTTCAAAATTCCATTGTAAAAAAGAATGTTTCTCATTGTGAATCTGTAATGTAGACAAGAATGCAGTTACATAGGAATTAATGTGCACTGCACTACATCTGTTGATAAGTTTGTAAATTGCTGTTCTTTCATCTTCTTTAAACTCAGAAGTACAAGGCACCAACCGTGTCGTTGGCTGCTTCCATGCATTCATCAAGTCTTCCTTTGGCTTTCTGTGTTCACCTCCAAAGCCCTCTTCTGAGAAAAGAGCCCTTTTGTCTTGCCGGATTTACCACAGAAATGGAGAGAGGCCAAGCATCTCTCAAAGTCACTGCCAAAGTAAGAAGCTCATTTTCCAATGCTACCTTATCACTTAATGAGTGAGAAATCCCGTCTCTTATTTTCTCTGTCAGGTAACTTTGCCCAACCTGTACTTGAATTCAAGGGTCTCAAGTCCAACCAGCTGGCGATGATGCAAGGCTTCTTCCACGCACGTTGTCTGCAACCCCTCCTGAAGGAACTCTACCCAGCCTCTGTGGAGGGGGAGGACCTGCCCATTAGCCATCCTCAACATGACATATACAGGCTCTATTAATATCACAAGATGCTTCCTCTCAGCATCCACCTCTTAAGAGTGCATTTCAAACCCAATAAATATTCACAACTGACACCTTCCATATGCTACCTAGGCTAAAACGGAACTAACGAGCGCTTAGGAGATGATGTTTTAAAATGATGCACTGCGTAGGCATTACTACAAATCTCTGCTTTATTGCAGGCACCAGGCTTTAGCATTAAGAGACTGCCATTTGCTTCTCCAATTTGAAACACTATTAATTATTCTTGTGTTTTTCAATCCGCTCTACACTTAAACCAAAGCATTGCAAAGCTACACTATAGGGATTTGGTAAAATATAAAGACTTAGGATAAACCCACATTCTTCAGATTTACTGGCTTTAATCCATCAAAAAAAAAAATTGGAGCTCAAAAACTGCACCTGTCAGAAATTCTAGTCTACAATGTTGTGGGGCCAAGGGGGAGGGAATGGGGAAACAAAGGACAAAGTTCCTCGAAACAATGTCATGGAGCAAAAAGCAACCAGAACTACCCTTGTGTAAGTTAGGGCAGTCTCCATTTTTCTGTTTGTTGTCCCTCTGTGTTGTGCTAAACTAGCCATAACCCTAGTCAAATGTACATGCCTGCCTGCTGGCAGCCCCACACATCAGACCTGACAGCAGGATCAGCCTGTCCTCTGACCTTCAGGGAAGCTGTGAGCAGTAATTAACGTCCATTAAGTGGTTAGTCATCCTTACTCAGCTGCTTTCTGTCAAGCTCAAAGCAGACAGCTGCGTACCCCATGACCCAGAGCACCTCATCAGGCCATTTCTGCCTCTGAGGAAAAGAGGTGACCTCAGCTACGGCTGTCCACAGTGCAAAGGCCACAGCATCAAAGGGCCTCTTGCCACCAAAAACAGCATCTCCAAGATGGAGGTGAGCCCTGGATAGCGGTGTCAGGGATGGGAATGCCATACAGAAATTGTTGGTGCTTGGTAGACTTCAGAATTCAGAACAGTTTAACCAATCAAGGCAGCTCAGACAAGGGGAAATACCTCCACAACTACTTAATGCAAGCTAGAGTGTGATGACTTCTTTCTTCTTTCCAAACAACCCATCCTCTTCCCCTACACAGAGGGTCTGAATTCATGGGGCCCTGACTAGGGCTATTTATTATGGAAAGGGGTAAAATAGTCTAAGGGAAGAAACTAACATTCATGCATTTCTGTGTTGGTGCCATGATCTTTATTTACATCCGTGGACAGCACTTGACACATGGTAGCTGCCAAAACAACAACAAAACCACCAGACTAGTCGAATGGATGAGATGAAACTCCATTTCATTGTTAAAGCAATCCCCAGTGATAATTAACAATTGACAATGCAGAGGAGCCCCTTAACTTCAAATTTAATATTGAGTAATATCCAGTTATGTATTTCTCAACTCTTTTAAAATATAATTAATCAGCAATGACTATGGTATATTAATAATGCGGGGAAAATAGTGGTGGTGGGAGAATGGAGAGGGAGAAAAGAAGAGAATGGGGGTAAAATAATCCCTATACCTGCAAAACTGTATTATGGGAAATAATTTAAATTAACAAAAATTGTATTTAACAAGAAAAAAGTACAATTAGGCAACATTTTATATTTTTTTATCATCATTGGCTATTTCTCATGGAGGAATAAGGAAAAAGGATTGCTTCCTTATTTTGGTTTACTTATATAGTGGAAGAATTGTTCAAACATTTTTGTTCTTTAGCCATTCAGATTTAGAAATGAATTAAAACTGATTGAAGCTATCAAATAGATAGACAAATCTGTCAATTTCTGCTTCTTACCACAGAGTGAATACATTATAAATTGTCTCTTTTATTTGGTAGGACCCTAAATCTTTTTTAGAGAAGAATCATTTAATCCCTGGCCCATACCTATGCCCGTATTGAACATATCTGCTAGCTATGTTGGAAATAAAATGAAGGAGCCTTACTCAATGTATGAATTGTCACTAAATTTCTTGCCTTTACACAAATGCTTCATCACTGACAACTCACCCCTCTGTCAGCTGGGCAATGACCCAGCTGGGCAACAAGCAGAAGACACCCAGAAGTCACATAAGACTCAAACTTGTAGTCAATGATGTTCTGTAGTCAATGTTCAGCTTTGCACTTTGCCACTCCCTGCAGGTCCTAGATCCTTCCCAAGTTCTGTAGGTTAGGTTACCTTTTACCCATCTGAGAACATTCGAGTTGTTACTGTGTCTTCTTCACTCTGGCAGCCATCAGTCCCCTTCTCTACTCTCTGTCTTCCTGAAACTCATGGGTAGTAATCATCTGCAGTTGTTTCCTGTGTTCTCTGTGTTCGTAGGTTGTACCTGTCTTATTTCTCTGTAACTGCTTTAGCAGGATTTGGAAGAAAAGCATCTCCAGGCTTCTCTTTCTAGGAACCACTATCAGTTGAGGGAACCAAACTAAGGATGTCAGGGGACCAGGGCATTCAGGAATGTGGCTCTTCTTTGCTTATGACGGATTGACCACGCCCACAGTTCTTAGAGCAGGAGACCTGGAGGGGGCACCCCAGGGATTTCCCTTTAGAGCCTGTGCTCCAGCAGGGATGCAGACACTGTCACCTACCACTCTTTCTTTGCGTCTGCCTAATACGGCAGACTCAAGCCTAGAGCTGTCAGCTCACATCCTGAGCCCCTGCGCAGAATTTCAAAGTCCTGATGCTGATGGAACAAACCATGGAAGAACTCCTCTGGTGAGTAGAGACCCAACTGTGGCCATGTTTTTCTTTGCAAGTCTCCTTCCCAGTTCTAAGTTCACTTAAAAGTATCCAAAAAGAGAACCAAAGATTCTCTTAGGGACCCAACATTGGCACAAAAATGGAAGCAAATCAGAAATCAGATTAATGTAGTATTTGATGGAAAGAGAATTTAGTAAACTTCGCATTGGCAGGTAACTGGCAAGGTATTCAGCTTGTGGGAACAGGAAACTCACCATGGGGACAGACAGACAGCAGGAAGCTCTGTGTAATAGCTCTTTCTACTTAATGATAACAGCATAGGGCCTGGATCAGGATGTTATAAAAAGGAGAGATGCCTGAGATTAAGGCGTTTTTTTCCAGTGCATGATTATGATACTATAAAAAGAATTCTTTTTCCCTCTTCCTAACTTTTCTACCTTCTTACCCTTCTTTTCTCTTTTACTGATTTCCTCTTTTATTCTATGTCCAACATTTTCCCCTTTCTTTCTTCCTTTTCTGAAATTTGACATCACTTTTAGTGTCTGATAAAGATCTTCCATACCAAGCTCAAGCCCTAAGAGAATATTTTCAACTCATCCATTTCTAGGCTTTGGAAATTAGAATCTACAAAAGAAATGCTGACAAAAACCTTAAGTAGGGCAGCTCTGCCCAGCCCCAGCCTCATTTAATCAGCTTTCCTAGAATGGACCCAGAAAACAGGATAAACTCTGCCATAAAGCTTCTTGCTCATCTTTAACCCACCTACTTCTCATCAACCTATTCATAAAGTGCAATAAATGAATCCTAGCCACAAAGCCTCAGAGCTAGGCTCAGCATTTGGCTTCACAGCAGACAGAGCTTTACACATTAGCTTTACACATTAATGCCTTTTGCTCACTGTTGTGAGCTTCATGAAAAAGACCTTCTTTTCTCTTTGGGGGAAGAAACAAGCCAAACATCTTGAAATAGCTAAGATTTAGTGAGTTTTACTATTGTGCATGGCTCAGCATTTCCCATGTCTTACTTTGTTTAATTCTCCTGGCTGAGATCTGATTTTTATTCTGGTCTGCATATAAAGAACAGGAGACAGGGCTATCCAAGTGTGTGCAAAAGCACACAAGCAGTATGTGGAGGAGTCAAGGATTCAAACCAAACATTCCCGTTCCCAGCTTCATGTTAACCATTACATTGCACTTTCTGCTTCCATGCTTTAAACTCCAAATGTTTCCCATGGCCAACCTTATTCAATTTGAACAACACAAATCAAGTTTATTCAGGTTATAAGAAGGCATTGGGACATTGAGAAATTCTGGGCCTCTTTGTTAAGCATATCTCAGCATTCTGTCCCCCACCAACCAACTCCCAAATTCAGGCATGCAACACAAGGAGTAGCTATGTTTTAAACCCCATTTCCATCTGAGAAACAGCAGAATTTGATACACAAATTTGAAAGAGAGACATTAAAACTAAGTAAATATATGTAGGTGGTCAAAAACAGCAAAGGAGAGGGAAAGAGCAGGGAATAATCCTGAGTATAGTAAGAAAGAATAAAATTGGAACTATTCAAAGACCAGAAAGCAATAGAAGAAAAGGCATCTTTTTAGTTATAAATTATGAGGAGGGTGCGATGGCATGGCAGTTAATATGATGCTTTGAGTCCTAGCTCTGCTTCTGATTCCAGATTCCTGGTAATGTACACCTTGGAAAGTAGTGGGTGCTGGCTCAAGTACACAGGTTCCTACCAACTACATGGGAGTCCCTGATTGAGTTCCAAGTTCCAGACATTTGGGAAGTGAATCAGTAGATGAAAGGGGTCTGTGTGTGTGTGTGTGTGTGTGTGTGTGTGTGTGTGTGTGTTTGGAAATTTGAGCCTCAAAGGATGCTTAACATAATACCAGGCAACTGGGAATCATATCAAATGACTGTAATGTAGAAAATGTTAAAGTGCAACAGAAAGACAAACTGAAAGCAAATAAATACATTTAACAACTGATAATCCAGCGCTAACCTTTAAAGGAAAACTTTTAATGGAATAATGGATGGAAGTAAGATTTTAGGAAATAAAGAGACAACGAAAAATGAAAAACTTGGAGTAGGAAAGGAAAATATTGTAGGCTTTCAAGGAATGAAAATGATCAGAGTATTTTGGGATTGACAACCATAATGATACTTGCTGTAATTTATTGAATGCCTACAACACATAGGATGAACAGAAATGAATGATTAGGAATAACTTGAGGCAGAGGCAGAATCTCTGAGAAGGGCATCAGCTTGGCTTGCAGCACAGAAGGTGGCAAGAGCAGGCTAAGATGGCAATGATGATGATGGGGAATGTGGCTGCAGAGGGTAAGAGCATATTAACAGGTTGAGATAGAATAAAGGTCTGGAAATTGCAGAGTGGCATAATGAAAATGATCACCCACTCCCTTTGTTCCAAGATCTAGGGTACATGCAACAAGGAGTTCTAAAACCTGTTATGAACAATCAAACCCTTCCCTACTTACTAACCGACACTCCAGAATACCAAAACCTGTTGTTTACAGGGGAAAAAAACTGGCTCTAGCTTAGGGATGTTTTGGGGGGCGGAGGGGAAAAGGCTATTTGGGACTTTGCTACAAGGCAAGGATGAGAGGTTAAGACAAAGTAAAAAGGATTGGAAAGTGGCCCAATTGATTGTGGTTCCCACTGGAATTGGGCGGAACACACAAAAGGGGTCACTAAACAGACTTTAACAAAGAGATCACTGACAGAGGTTTGGATGAGGCTAAGGAAGCCAACAATAGCAGATAAGGCACTCAACCCCCAGCATCAGTAGGAAATGATTACCCTAAAGATTGAAGGGACACCAGGACCAATCATGTTATCAAACCCAGCAAGTCACGTTGGTAGTATAGTGGTGAGCATAGTTGCCTTCCAAACCCAGCAAGTGTGGAAAGCACAAGACTAAAAGTGCTAACCAGTGGAAGCTTAGAAGCTGCGCTAAAAAGGCCAGAGCTGTCAGGTGAACACAGCTGAATAGGAAAGGAAAAGGCAAGCTGAAAACATGCAATCCTTCACTCTCCTCCCACAGTCCTGTCTCCATCCGAAGGCTCTCACCTACCAAACCCAACTAGAAGATCCCAACCGATACTGTCCAGAGAGACTAATGTCTTGAGGCACCAAGCAGAAAACAAGGTGTGGAAATGATTGTACAGGGGACATGATATGGGTGGCGAACACACAGCAAAGGAGCCAATGGCAAGCAGACTGTCTAGCTGGAATACAGTGGGAGTATAGGACAGAGCATCTGTGAAGGGTGCCTCTAAACAGCTGGAGACTGGGAATTATAGCTTAAAGATCTCTCAAGTACTCTTACTCTGTAACGAGGAATGTTTCTGTGGATTTGTGTATACATGTTAATAGCAATTAAAGGCAACCTGTTCATAACAAGACTTGGAAACATCCTAATATGCTTCCCCCAAAATCCTAATTGTCTACTTACACATACCATTTTAGCTACAGTTTGCCTAATACCAGAAATGTCTATAATAGGAAGTTGAGAATACCATTCTCTAGATGAATTCAGATATGAGGTTTAAATGCAGCTTAATATGCATTTATAAAGCACCTGCTAAAAGCTAAGCATTTTGGTAGGTGCTGGGGTGACAAAGTTGAAGACTTGTTCTATCAAAATCAGAAAGCTCTACAATAGACCACACAGTCCCTTAAACTAAAAATATTCCCAACCTGCACTCACAGACTCCCATGTAGTCAGTGTTGGAGGGCACTGGGGTGACTAATGATGATAAGCACATTGTGAGACAGAGAATGAGCAGTTTTCAAGGTAGTTGGCCCCAAAATAATCTTTTTCATAGTGCATGTATCTGTATGGTTGCATGTATCCATGTCTTTTTAAGCCCTTCATCCAAACAGTCCTCTATCCATCCTTGTATTCACCCATCTAACTTCCCACCTTCTTAAAAAGTTGTAAACCCTCATATTGTATCAGTTGAGCATGAAACTAGCCATACTTTCAAGTTCTGCAAAGCCCACTTTTTCTCTCTAGTTCCCACAGCCCAGAGGACTCCAGGCATGTCACTCATGACATAATAATAGCATCACACAATTAAGGCTTCCTAATCACCCACACCTCATATGTCCTAGGATGTGACTAACACCTCTCCTTCCAGACCTCATTCCCCAATCCTACTTGAAACACTTGTGTTATAGGAGAGTTTACTGTGGTTTTTGTCTTTGCTTTGGGGTTATAGTTTGTTTTTACAAAAGAAGGACAAAGCCATAACAGAGCTGGGGGAGGGGGAGAACCCTAAAGCAGGTGATTAATATCATTGCTGCTAATTTTCCACAAGCACTTGTCGGCACAGCAGTGAGCCAACTCAGATGGTGCCAAAAGTAATCTTGAAATTCTCCAGCATCTCATTCCAGCAATAAAACGCAGATTTATGTGGTGCAGCCCATAATAGAAGATGGAATAAAATCATCCTAGATGACTAAATCACAATGTTTCTGGTCGGGGAACTTAATAACTGAACTCTTTATCCCTCCAGGGACTGCTCAGTCATTTGTTTTCATTTCCCTGACATTTTGTTGGAGTCACATACTCACATGTGCTGCCCTTCTTCATAGTCTGAGTCATAAAGATCACAGTGGGGTCAGGAGACCTGATTCTAGGTCCTATTCAATCACCCCAACTCTGAGACCAGAAGTAAGCTGCCTCAATTAAAAACATCAGGATTGTCTTGCACTGTGCTTTGGCGTTCCTTCCAGATTCACTCAGTACTGTCTTCTTACTCCCCCTGGTGTGTCTGTCCCATGTAGTCTTGGATCTAGGTTCCTGGTCTTCCGTTCACCCACTTTGGACCTGGGACACCACTTGCAAAAAGAAGCATTTCCAAAACTTAAACTGCTTTTTAAATGGTGTTCTGTCTCATCTCCCACTGAACCACATGAGGGCTGTATCTGGGTACGGATTAGGTGTGCCTGGGCTGCAACACCCAACAGTAAGAACCAGATTGGGTTTGGGCTGGTTGGGCAAGGACACTGTTTCTGCCAAAACAAGAGGCGGGCTAAGTCAGCTTTGGCCAAGGACACACCAGTGTGTGCAAGATCTGCCACAAAGAGATACCTGATAGGGGAGCTTGGAGAATTCCTTTGTCAGGACACCAAGATAGGGAGCAACCCAAACCAGGCCAGGTTACAGTACTGGCCAGCATATATGTGGGTCAGGTATTCGGGATAGGCCAGGCTGGCAAGTTCAAAGCACCCAATGGCAAGTCTCAAAACCAGGACAGGTTGCATGAGGAGCCAGGCCAAGCCAAAACGAATCAGTTCACACCAAGACTAGGACAGGTGGCTGGATGGGCTTGGATAGGCTACAGCACCAACCAGCGGGAGCTAAAAGTTGGAGCAAGCTGTACTGAGCCAAGCTGAAGCATTAGCTGTTCAATGCCAAGACAACGTGAGCCATATCAGTCTGGGGGCAGTAGGGAAGGGACCATGAGCAGGGGTTCTGGCGGGGCCTGAGTCACTTGGGCTTACCTGCATAGTGGGTACTGGGTCTGTTAGCCCTAGGGGTGAGGGGTTTGGCGAGGCCTGGGTCACCTGGTCTGGGTCCTTGGCCCCATCTCTGCGGTGGGTGCTGGGTCCCTGAGCCCCAGAGGCAGGAGAACCAACAGGGTCCAGATTGCCTGTCCCAGGTCCTTGAGCCCGCCTGTGCAGTGGGTGCCTAGTTCATGAGCCTTGTAAGAAGGGTGTCCATCTGGGCCCAGGACATCTGAACTTGTTCCTTAGGCCTGCCTGCACAGTGGGCACCAGGTCCATGAGCTCCAGAGGTGGGGAGGTTCAATGGGACCTGGATCACCTGGCCCAGGTCTTTGAGCCTGCCTGCATGATGGGTGCCAGGTCCATGAACACCTGGGGTGGAGGTCCAATGGGGCCCAGATCACCTGGCCTGATCCTGCCTGCATGGTAGGTGCCAGATCTGTGAGCCCTGGGGATGAAGGTCCTGTGAGGGGCCTAAGTCACCTGGCTTGGTAACTGGACTCACCTACAGGAATTGGTCCTCTTTTGTGGAAAAGATGTGGTAGTGGATGGGTGACCCAGATCCACATAGAGGATATGGCAGCCTATTTGGGGCCTTCTGAAGACATTTGTTATGATAGCAGAGGAAGGAGAATAGAATAGGTTGGACAACTATCCCAGCCCAAATATGAAAGCAAATATCTAGGCAAATGGAGACTCAAAGGTGGACTATGTCAGTCAATGGACATTGAAAGTATTCTGTCATCTTTGAATTAGTAAGATCGATAACATTTCAGAACTTTCAAAACCACCCGGGCAGAACACTCAGAACATAAGCCACATGAAGACCCCGGGTCGATATTGAGTGGTTGTTACATATCTCTGGGTGGTAGGGTGGTTGGGAGGCTGGGTGTGGCTTCTCCCTTGGTCTTCCCCCTCCCCACTAATATAGGAAAAAGAAATGGAAAATTGAAAACAATGATCACACCCACTTTTTCCTAACCCTCAATCCTTTCCCACCCTGATTAATTACATAAGAATCATCTAAAATTTTTAAAATAATAATAATTTTTAAAAGAATCTTCTAAATTCATTTCATCATTGACCTTCCCCTGAGACAGTCTTGGTTTTCAATGTGAAAACTTTCTTTGCTTTTGTTCTGTATTCTCCTTTGTCTTTTCCTTGCCTGATCTTTTCTTCTCCCTTTTCCTTTCCTGTCTGGCCCCTGACAATTTACTCGAACCTACCTCTAAGACCAGTAGTCATTGCTTACTAACTTGGTAACACTCAAGGATAAAGAAGACACCCTTAGTTCCACACAGTCAGTTCATCATTGTGCTAAATCATCAAAGAGCAATTTAAAGCAGTTTACATCTATAGCAATGAGTAGGCATACATGGAAATAAAATTGTGACATGGAAACACACACACAGCTGCAGCGAAGAGACACATTTAGGAATGCAATATAGGACATATCTGAAGGAAAGTTGTAAAAATTTTTGAAGGCATTCTTCTGCATGAAGATTGCTCTACTTGTCCTCAAAGCAAAAATAGATTATAAAATCCCACTAAAATAACAGTTAGAAAAAAGCAGCACTGCTCTGTATCAGCAACAGCTGGGAGCAATGTGCCTGATGCGCGACACTGGCAGGGAATGCAAAATAAACTTGAACAGAACAGATGACACCTGTAGACACCCAGCTGATGAAGACTCCCCTACAGAGCTCCCCATCAGTGCATGTGCATCAGAAAGTCTGAGAAGTCTCCAGAGGTCCTTGATCAGTACTGGTTTCACAGTGAGACCGCCAATCTACCAGAGACTAGTGCAAAGATAGGATGCAGTAAGATGAAGGATAAAATAACCATAGCTGCACTGAGAAGGAAAATCTAAAACAAAACCAGAGATCTCCTTAGTTATCTTTGGTAAGTATGTTCTTGTGCTAAGAGAGAATTGATACCAAAATCAGGTACTGAGTTTTTACAATTGATATGGCTATACATATTTTATATATGGTAGATTATTGAGTATTTTTCACTATGTGTACATGGATTTGTATAAATTTTAAGCACTGAGAGGTACCTAATTGGTTGGACTAACCAAACACAATCAAGAATCTGATATGCAAGATTGGTAATATTATCTATGATATAATGAAAAATGTATTTGGCCTTTGGCTTTGAATTCTGGCACAGAAAAATCTAACATCATTTGACTGTTCTTAATTGTAAGCGTATCCTTTGGTATGTTCAACAAGCTCCCTTGACCAAACCTTAGTCCATGTTAATGAGATGACTCATTAGGCTGAGACAGAACAGCCTCAGTGTGGAACTAGTCACAAGAGGAAACTACTATCTGAGTACTTAATCGGAACTCTTGGCCTTATTCCACTGAGGTGATCCCTGGGGAGGAAGAGAAGCTGGAGGCTGAGCTCATTCTTTTGATCAGAAATTTAATTAATCATGTGTGCTGTCTAATCTTTAGCTGCCATAACATTTCATGGACAGGTAGCTTACACAAAAGGCACATGTATCTCCAGTCCAGAGACTAGGAGTCCACGCTCAAGAGCTTCTAACCTCTTCAGGTCTTGGTGAGGGCACTCTTCCTGGATTGGTCTTGCCTTGGTGCATGTGCACAGGCAAAGAAAGAAATATCCTCCTTTCTCTTGTAAGACAATTAATTCCATAACCTGGGTCTTATTCCTGTGGCCTAAGATAACCCCAGTGGCCTTCGAAATGCCTCATCTCCTATTACCATCACGTTGGAGCTTTTGGGTTCAATGTGCACCCATATTTAGGGTACCCCAACCATTCAGTCCATCACACTTCTGTAATGAAACCCCATGTGAAACCCGTGGAACAGCAATGTCTGGTGTGGTATTTGAAATGATGAACCCAACAGCATGCTGAGAGGGTGAGCCTGGAACACTGAGTGCTCATCTCCTACCCCATCCCCAAGACCTGGCAACCCTACACATTTCTTCTGTAGGAGAAAGAGTTGTATCCTTTGTAATAAATCAGTAATCATGAGTATAGTGCTTTCCTGGGTTCTTTGAGTCATTCCAGAAAGTCATTAATTGTGCAAAGCAACCATGGGAACTCCTGGCCAGTTAGAAGTACACTGCCATCTGAAGTGGGAGCACTCTGGCAAGAACAACCATTTAACATGATGGTGGGATCTAAAGCTTTCTCTGGAAAGTTAGTGCCAGAATTGCATTGAAATGTAGGCTACCTAGCTGGTGCAGGGAAATAGTTATTGGGAGGAAAACGTTTCCTCCTTAGACTCCGTCTCAATGCTGGCAAAGATAAATTTATCTACATCTTGTGATTAGCCTGTGTAGTAGCAAAATCCTAAATTTCCCTTGAGAGTCGTACCCCTGGTATGTGTCTCTGTATGAGGGCACTTCAGAAAGTTTACAGAAAACTTGAATTAAAAGATCCACTTATTTGGTACAAAAGACTTCAGAAATCTATGCCTAATTACCTCATAATATGCATTTTCTGTGAACTAGTTGAAGTCCCCTCCCATAATCCCCTCCTCTTAAGTGTGATCATGACCCATGAATATGAGATTTTACACATATATTTAGATTATGCTAATGGGCAAAAGAAAAAGGATTTTACAGATATGACTAAGGTCCCTCATCAACCGACTTGGAGTTCATTGAAGGGGAAAATGTTCTTCATTGGCCCAATCTAACAAGTGCTTTAAAAGCATCTCAAAGTGAAAAAGGAAACCAGAGATTCTCTTGTTGGCCTTGAAGACACAGCATCCATGGTGTCTGTGGACCTAGGAGGAGGCTGAGATTTCCCTAGTCACTGAGAGCTCCGAGCTGACAGGCAACAACAGAAGGGGGTCTCAGCTCACAACCCCCAAGAACTGAAATCTTTTCTTTAAAAGATTTATTTATTTTTATTGGAAAGTCAGATTTACAGAGAGAAGCAGAGACAGAGAGGAAGATCTTCTATCCACTGAATCACTACCCAAGAGGTCAAACAACCGGAACTGAGCCAATCTGAAGCCAGGAGCTAGGAGCTTCTTCAGGGTCTCCCACACAAGTGCAGGGTCCCAAGGCTTTGGGCCGTCCTCAACTGCTTTCCCAGGCCAGAAGCAGGGAGCTGGATGGGAAGTGGTGCAGCCGGGACACAGATCAGTGTAAGATCCCAGGGCATGCAAGATGAGGATTTTAGTCACTAAGCTACCACATCCTGGCCCAAGAACTGAATTCTGTGAAAAGGCCAGGGAAGCTTGAAAAGGGGCTTGAGCTCTACAATGTAACTAACCCAATACTTTCATTCAAGCCTTCTGAGGTCCTCAGCCTAGCTAAGATGAACCCAGACTTCTGTCCCACAGAAACCATGTTAGTCAATGTATGTCATTGTAACACGCAGTGGATCATCATTTATTGCATAGCAATACTAATCAAATGCAGCCACATTTAATGAACACTGATCAATTTGTCATTCTCTCACTTCATGCTGACAGAGCTTCCTGAGTCTTTGCATGATGTCCTCTTCGAAGGAAGTATAAGCAAAGCTTTTGACAGGCACTCAGCAAGATGATTTGCACATAATACATGATTGATAACTTTGCTCTTGAATAGATATTATGCTGCATTGGTTTACAAGACACAATTAGCAAAATATTACTACGGTTTACCCCAACTCCTTAACATATTCTGCTTCTATTTAAGCCCTCTTTGTCATGTGATGACTTAACAAACACATACTGCTCCTTTAAAATACCATGCTCAAAGCAGGATATAAATTCTGTTCATATTTCCTGACTACCCATGGTTTGGAATTTACAAGCCATTGAGTGTTAAGGGGGATGGGTTAATTCTACTACTGGATAAAAAGAAACAGCAACTATAACTCCGCTAAACATTTTCACCAAGATTGCAACTCTATTTCCTCCATTCAAGAGTAAAAATAGCAGCTTTTACATAGCTGGGTGTCAAACCACACAGGAGACGTGAGTTCAAGTATGGTGTAATATGCTTATTATTTAACACAAACTCTCTTCATCAGGAACAAGGTTGAGACTAGAACATGGAACTAATGTGTTCTGGATACTGTTTTATCCTCTTTATTTTATATTATACAAATTATATATTATCCTCTTTATATTTATATTAAGAACTTTCTGCATACCCTTTGGTTTCCATTATCTTCCCATGAGAAATACTTAGGTCTCATACTTTTTTTAATCAAATAAAATAGCGTATGTTTAATGGTTTTCAAATAACAAAAGATCTTTGTGTGACAAATGCTCATTTTTAATAAGAAATCATTTTACAGGATAAGAGACAACATTGAGAATTTTGTCAGGTGCCAACTGACAAAATTTGAGTCTCTTTTCCAACATCTTATATTTGTTCATTCATCAAATAGGTGTAAAATATCAACTAAGATCGATACATTAGGGAAGACTCTGAAGTAGCCTCCGATTAACAGCCTGTGATGGCTAATAGCCCTCCTGTGTCCTGAGCGATCTCATTCTGCCTTGGAATATTCTATCCGAAACTTCTCCTTTAGAATTACACACCCCAGCATCAGCAGGAACTCAGACTGTGGGTCTTGGTGCTGAAGTGGAAAGTGTGCCGTGGTGTCTGATCGTTACAAGGGAAGTTCAGTTTACACACTTGAAGCACTTGTGAACAACACAGGATAGTGTCTTCACATGGGTGCTGATTCAGCGAACTCAGAGTAACTGGGAAAACAAAACCCAAGCCATCACAGTGGAGGCAGAACTTCAATGGAGCTTTAAATGTCAGCCAGAACATGAGGAACAGGAGGCTATTTTAGACGAGATGAACAAAAGGAATCAAGGCATGGAGTGTACTCATGGGAAAAAGCTTATGTGTTTGACAATACTGGAAGGTCCTAAACCCTGACAAAAGAGCCGGAAATTGATACGGTGGGATCCAGGGAGCCTCCCAGGTCACTGAAGCATCATTCATTTTATTCTTACCAGAGCAGTTTCTTTCTGAACAGTAAATGGGTCTCCTTCACCAAGAAGAGGAAAAATAGACACAGACTAGTACAGGTCCAAGGCACGATTTAGGCAAAAGGCCAGTTCCAGAGAAGAAAAACTTGAAACAAGACCAAAGCCTGTGATTGTGGAGTCCAGGGTTACTTGTTTTACAAATTTTTCTGAGGAAACTGCCAGAAGCAAGTGGCCTCTGGTCACCTGTTCCCTTGTGTAGCCTGACTTTCGGAGGTTTGCTCAACATTATTTGTTCTCTGCACTTTGCCAAGAGGGCTGAAGTGTTTTTATTAGCAACATTATTCAGGAAACAGAATTCCTTTAGTACCAAAGTCATTAATATATGAATGTTTTAATTAATATGTGGAATTAATCTACCCATTTCTCCCTGAATATGTCCTACAGTGAGTTTTCTCTGAGGTATAGTCAGGGCCCTCTCACACTTCGCCATATACAAGGGTGCTCTGGAATGTTTGTATGGAAGTGGAATTTAAAAATAAGCATAAGGACCTGTGCGGTGGCTTAGCAGCTAATGTCCTCACCTTGAACGTGCTGGGATCCTATATGGGCACCAGTTCTAATCCCAGCAGACCCGTTTCCCATCCCTGCTTGTGGCCTGGGAAAGCAGTAGAGGATGGCCCAAAGCCTGGGGACCCTTCACTTGTGTGGGAGACATGGAAGAAAATTCCAGCTCCTGGCTTCAGATAGCTCAGCTTCAACCTTTGTGGTCACTTGGGGAGTGAATCATCAGACAGAAGATCTTCCTCTCTGTCTTTCCTCCTCTCTGTATATCTGATTTTGCAATGAAAATAAATCTTTTTTTAAAAAATAAGCATGTTTCTTTGCCAGAAATTTTGAACTCTGGAGAGAGTTTTCTTTCTTTTATTTTAAAGATTTATTTTTATTATTATTTTTTTATTGGAAAGACGGATATACAGAGAGGAGAGACAGAGAGGAAGATCTTCCGTCCAATGATTCACTCCCCAAGTGAGCACAACGGCCGATGCTATGCCGGTCCGAAGCCAGGAGCCTCTTCCGGGTCTCCCACTCGGGTGCAGGATCCCAAAGCTTTGGGCTGTCCTCAACTGCTTTCCTGGGCCACAGGCAGGGAGCTGGAAGGGAAGCGGGGCTGCCTGGATAGAACTGGCGCCCATATGGGATCCCGGGAGTGCAAGGCGAGGACCTTAACCCCTTGCGCCACCGCGCCAGGCCCGATAGTTTTCTTTCTTAACGCATATTTATCGTGAGCTTTGTGAAGATCCTTTGCTGCATGGAATTCAGCATTTTATTTTTGCACTGGAGATTACCTTTTCTTCAAGATTTATGTTATTTATATATAAGGCAGAGTAAGAGGAAGACAGAAAGAGAAGGAGAGCTTCCATCTGCAGGTTCATTTTCCAAATGGTTGCAATGCTCGGCAAAGCTGGGAACTCAGAGCTCCATCCAGGTGTTCCATGTGGATGGCAGGGACAAAAGTATTTGAACAATCTAATGGCACTTTCCCATGCACAGTAACATGAAACTGGATTGGAAGCTGCCAATTCTCAAAGGAGCACTCCAATATTAGGATGCTGGTCTTCAGATGCATTGTACCACAATATCACCATCCTATCCACAGAAACCGTCTTTCAATTCCATTTTCCATGAAATTTCAGAAGTATTTTCATAGCTCTCATAGATACGTGTAGCATACATCTAAACAAAACTGACTGAGGATGACTTACACCCCACAATAATTGGACAAGCAACATTCTACAGAAGGCAATACTAAATTAAGTACACTATTAGGTCTGAGCCAGCATTTATTTTGTTTTATTTCGTCTTAATCAGTGCCACACAGAGACCCGCTCACGGTATTGGGAGGTCTCCTGTCCTTTCATCCTGCAGAAAATGCAGTGCCAGGCCACAGGCCAGCCCCTGCCTACTTCTGTTCTCCCTGTGGAGTCTGTGCTCCTCCTGGATGCAGATGTGCCTGGGAGCTCTGGGAGCAGCTGGAACAGGGGGAATCCCCAACACCCACACTAGTACTGCAAGGAAGATGTGGGCTCCCCTTCTGATCATTTCCTCAGAGCAAAGACTGCAGCTCAGCAGGCCGCCTAATGCCTGAGCTCACCTCCCTGTGGGAGGTTTAAGGGTGACATTCTGTCACTGTTATCTTACCTCATTTGAGGCCAACAAAGAGCACGATTTTACTTTCAATAGAAACAGAAAAGCAAGCATAATTTTGGGACAAAGAATGACTTATAACAAAGATTTTCAGACATTACACATTTCTATTCTTCTTGAAAAATTTATGTCTTTCCTCCTAGGTGCAAATTCATATTGTATATTGCTTAGAAGTAGCAGTCAGTAGTCAGTCTGATAATCCTGTAGTTTGCCATGAAAAATGAAAAATGACTGAGGATACTGTTCTAAAAGCATGTGGGAAAATGGGAACAAAGGGTGAGCTTATTTTGGTGTAAAAATTTGGGGATTGGGTAGCACTGTGGCAACAGCTGCTGCCTGTGGTGCTGGCGTCCCATTTGGACACTAATTTTTTGCCACATGTAGGTGTGAACTGAAAACAAATATAAATGAGTAAGTGGTGAGACTATTTCCTCAAGCAGAAAAATAGGGAATTGGGGAAGCTCATGCATCCTTTCAACAGAGTCTGTGATTTTCAGCAAGAAAGAGGTCTGACTCTAGCTAGAGTCACAGAGCAGGAATATCATCAGGAATCATGAGAAATTTTCATCATTTACTCTGAACAGACCAGTGTCTAGGACAACCTCACAATCCCTAGGCGCAGCACCAGCCTCTATTCTCCATTTAGACTAGGACCTGAGCGCACTGGGAGGTTGACAAGTTATCTAAAGCCATACATGCGTAAGAGAGAACCAGACTTCAGAACCTAAAATTCCAGCTCCAAATCATACACCATGATCTCAAGGTACAATAGATAAATATGTCATGAATATTTACAAGTACAGCTATTCAAGAGAAATAGAATACAAATCACAGGGTGACTTGGAATACTTATGTTTAAAAGCAAAAACAAACATGTTTTAATGTTCCATTGCATCCAGCATATCAAAAATATCTTCCTTTCTTTATGAAATTGAAATTTCAAGAAACTTTTGATAAAATGTTATATTTCTTCATACCTAGTATTCCAAGTCTGATATGCATTTGCACCTTCTCAATTCAGGCTAACCACATGTCAAGGGCTCAGTAATAAATGTGGACAGTGAATAGTACCCCTCTGGTGACACTCATGAGAAAAGTGAAGCAGAGAAAGCAAAAGAGAGAGAATTCAGAAAACACATTCGATAACAAAAGAAGGATCAAGTTTAAAGTGTTTTGGGGGTGTTTGTTTTCATTTTGTGATAATACATGACAAATCCTATGTATAAATCATAATCATAAAGCCTTGATGTCCTGGAATACACCAGGTTCTGTTAGGAACTATACAGATTCTACTCACTGTGCTTTAACGTAATTCCCCTACGCAGCCTCTGATCTACAAGTACCCCGGCCACCAGGAGTGAAGGTGAGGCCTGAAACAAAAAAAACAGCAAATTAAATGAAGACCCAAATGCTTCTGCCCTGCCTTTCAGTTTTCTAGATTAAGAACTGGAATCAAATTAAAGACATCTCTCTGTATTCAGTGTGATTCAGGGTTTCCAAGATCCACGCCCTGGATTGCCCTGGTTCCTTTTCTGGCAGCAATTGCTTCTATAACTTGGCTAAGTTTGTGTACTTCTCTGAAAAGATAAAATTGAATGAAAGAAAAACTTTGTGCTTAATTTCCATTTTTATGTGATTACAACTAGCTATATGCTCTGGCGTAAGAAATAAACCTTCTAGCCTATGACCTAGCAGGTGCAGTGACCAACACCCATGAATCTTCAAGCATACAGCTAAGCTAAAATATCACCTCACCCTGCTTAGATGCTGTGCCTATGAATTTAATCTTCACTTACGTGATTGTATTTAAACAGTGCTGTCAAGGAAACATATTCTTAAACTAGGTAAGGGTTAGTTTGAGGTTTTCTATTCTTGGTTCTCACCAAGAGTGAAACTATTCTGCCTGCCATCAAACCCACCCTCAGATCCCTCATTCACACCAAACAGTATGTAATTCAACCACAGTGCTCCATTCTCAAACTTGACCAAGCAGCACAACCCTGTGAAAATCGTGGTGTTCCTAGAATATCATGAAAAATATCATTTAAAAATTCAAAGTTCACAATTCTACATTACATCAATAACTGGAGGCCGGTGTTTTGGCAAACCTATGTAAAACTGCAAGCTACAATGCCAGCACCCCAATGACTGCTGTTAGAGTCCTGGATGTTCCGTGTGCAGTCCAGCTCCAGATCTGGGAAAAGCATCAGAAGACAGCTCAAGTGCTTGGGTCCCTGCCATCCATATGGGAGATCTGTAGGAAGCTCCTGGCTCCTAGCTTCCATCTGGGCCAGGGTTGGCCATTGTGGTTACAGGGGAGTAAATCAGGGGGTAGAGACCTTTCTCAGGACAGGCATGGTAGCCTAGTGGCTAAAGTTCTCGTCTTGCATGTGTCTGCAGCCCATATGGGTGCTGGTTCAAATCCTGGCTGCTCCACTTCCCATCCAGCTCCCTGCTTGTGGCCTGGGAAAGCAGTCAAGGTCGGCCCAAAGCCTTGGGACCCTGCACCCATGTGAGAGACCCTGAAGAATATCCTGGCTCCTGGTTTCAAATTGGCTTAGCTCTGGCTGTTTTGGCCACTTGGACAGTGATTCAGTGGATGAAAGATCTTTCTCTCTGTCTCTCCTTCTCTCTGTAAATCTGACTTTCCAGTAAAAAAATAAATAAATCTTTAAAAACTTTTTATAAAGATATCTCTCTCCCCCCGTAACTTTTAAATAAATAAATCTTAAAAAAATAATCAATTGATTACCATTTGAATTATAATATAAATGAGCCATAATGTATATGAAGATTACAAACGGTTTTGAATGGAAAAACTTTGACAAATGATAGTATCTCATCTTTCTTTTTCTTTCCTTTTCTTTTTTTTTTTTTGTTTAGGTAAGGTGGAAGTGGCCATATCAAGAAAAGTAGCTGAACTCACTGAGAATTTTTTTTTAAATAGCAGGTTACACAACCAGCGTTTTTGGGGGGAAATTTACCCTATAAGAAGATCCAAGACTTTTATGATTAGCAATGTAGAAGTAATGTCAAACCTCAGCAACTAGAGATTGGTCTTTTGATTTATATTCTGCAATTACAGCAGACAGAATCCCAGCACAAGTAGGCAAGGGTATAGCAATTAAGAGCCAGAACCATGATTCCTAAGAATAAACCTCCACAGCCCATCATACCCAGACTGTTCCACCCGACAATCTATCACTAGTTCTAAATCTAGCAGGATCAAGGAAGGGAGGTGTAAGATCCATTCAACTGAATTGCTTAGACTCCACAGATAGTGAACTACAGCCTGATTCAATGTAGAAACAGACAATAACCTACTCTTGTAACAAGTAGCTAAGGCACAAGAAGCCAATTGTTCAAACCATATGGAAGTAATACAGATAGGATCTGTAATCTGTTTAGCTGTCCCCATGCCCCACTCCTGTCTTCCATCACTTTCCTCTCTCTGATTATAAATGTATCCTGCAGGGCCATTTTTGCTCTAGACTGCTGCTCAATTCTAGAACTGATACGTATAACCACGAAAGATCTAGAAAACATTGGTAGTAATTTTGTCTGTTAATAATCTAATGGGTCAAGGTAGCTACAACCGGAAAGCCAAAGCCCTGTGTATTTAAAGAGGCCTTGGCAACATGGTTCATCCCCCCCAGGGCCACCTCTGCACAGCCATAGCTTGTCCTTGCCAAAGCCTTTGTCTCAAGCCATTTCTTGCAAGCCACAGTGGCAAAAATTACATTTGCAATTATCTGAAATTACTTGACTATAACTGGCTCTTTACTGTTTAATATTTTGTTATAAAAAAGGTCAACTGATAAGAAAACAATAGAGTCTATACCAATCATTCTGCTACAGTAATATATGACCAGATTTATCCATCTACACCTCCATATACTTCCACCAAATAGACATTGCCTTATTTTAAAATAAATACCAGGCTTCAAATTATTTCAAGTGAAAATATCTCATTATGTATCTACAAAGGAATAAGGCTTTTTAAAATACATCCATAAGGCTATTTATCATATTATCAACAATTTCTGAATATAATTAAACAAACACTATACAAATTTCTCCTGTTGGCTCATATTTTTAAGCAACCGGTTTATTTCAATCAGAATCCAAAAGAAAATCCTTACATTTTTTCCTTCTACGTCCCAATATTTCCTGTAAGCTGGAAAGCTTAATTATGTTTAGGTTTGACTTAGCTGGCAAGAAGGCTTCACGGGCGATGCTGTGTACTCCCTATTACATCACATCAGGAGGTACATAATGCTTGACGTTAATATTGATCAACGAGTTCAGGTGTTGCCAGCCTGATCATCCATTATGAAGTTCCCTATCAGCTTTTCAACTAATGGTCTTAGCAGGCATTGATGCTAATTGCCTAGATCAATTATCTCATTAAGAGTTGAAATGTCGGTGTTTTAAATCTACCATCTCATCTTCATTTATTAACTGGATTTTTTCTACAAAGAAAAACTTTCATCAAGTATTCAGTTGCTCCAAGGTACAAGTCCTACTGGAAAAACAAACTAAAAACTGGATTTGTTACTCTTACTTACATATTTTCAGAATAATGTGCTACTTCCCCAGTTTACTACACAGATGATTAATTATTTTTGTATTTTTTAAATTGTGCATTGTTATATTTTATCATAAATTGATACATTAATAATTGTTATGTAGTCACTTAATTCGCAGTTATATCTTTGGTGCTAGTATTGCCCATCACATACCCCACAACAGATGCCCAAGGTATTCAAGCTTTAATGTCCTTTGAGATAATTCCTCTTCATGCAGCCAAATCACCTCCTACAGCATGCTCAATTAAGTCCCCTTATTTTAGTTTCTGAGAATTACCCTCATTTCAATTCACATGTTTGTTACATCCAAGCAGTGTATATTCAGACACTTTTTACGATTATTTTTAGTTTAGGTATACATTTGTGTTTTTCCCTTTCATAGATGTGAGGGACCTCCAAAAAAATCTTGGTATGTGCATACTAACAAAACATATTCATGGATTTCAATTTTCTTATGGCTGGGTAATTTTTTTTAAATTCATTTTTATTTGAACAGCAGATTTATAGAAACAGAAAGAGAAAGAAACTTCCATTCATTGGTTCACTCCCCAAATGGCCACAATGGCCAGAGATGGGCCAGTTCAAAACCAGGATCCTGGAGCTTTCATCCAGATCTTCCACATGGATACAGGGGCTGAGGAACTGGACCATCCCCCACTGCTTTCCCAGGCCAGACACTGGGAGCAGCATCAGAGGTGGAGCAGCCAGAATGTAAGCTGGTGCCCATTTGAGATTCCAGCACTGCAGGGGAAGGAGTAGTTTGCCATGCCACCATGCTGGTCCCATAAGTAATCTTTTAGTTACATTTTTCCATGATTTTTAAAAATTATCCTCATATATATACTATTCGATACTTTGCTCTTTTCATTTAAAAAGAAAACATTCTACTCTCATACAAAAATCCTGAAGATCATTTTAAGTCCATATGGAGATTTCTTATTCCTTTATCAATTACCCAGCAGGACATCATAACCCAGCTGATTTGTTTGCGTACCGTAAGGCCAACAGACTACCATTTCAACAAAACGCAAGAGAAACAGACACATTCCTTCTTCCTCCCTGCTTATTCTGCCTCTGTGGCCACCAAACAGTACAAATACGAGATCTTGACTTAGCAACGCAGATCCTGACCATCATCAGTTTTCACATTCACACCCTTGTGCCTTAAGGGATATTGGCCCCAGTCCAGCTTCAACAATTGACCTGATTTTTTTTTATTAAGATTTATTTATTTACTTTAAAGGGCAGAAATACGAAGAAAGAGGGAGAGAGGAAAAGGTGGGAGCAGGGGTGGAGAGGGAGAGAGAGAGAGAGAGCATTTCCACTCACTGGTTCACTGACCAAATGGCTAACTACAGTGTGAGGGCAAAGAAAGCCAAAGGTCAGGAGCCTGGAACTCCATCCAGGTCCTTCATGTGGGTACCAGGGCCAAAGTCTTGTATCATCTTCCACTGCCTTCCTAGATTATTAACAGGGAGGTGGATATGAAGTAGAACAGCTAGAACTCTAACCAGTACCTATTCAGGATGCTGCAATACAGGCAGTGCAACATCAACCTTTCTAAGACCAATCCTAGAATCCTAGTCAGGATCAGTTCAGAAATAATTGCATTCCTAGCCAAAGGAGACTGAATGAGAAAAGGTCCTGGAAAGATTCCTGAGAAAGTTGCGTTATTATGAGACTCAGGGAGAGAAAGCATTTCTCTCTTATATTGAAATGTCTTGAGTGATACTTGTAGTTTCTGCAGCTGGCTTACTACTATCCTAGGAAGGATCCCCACCTCAACCCTGAAGGCAGCAGAGACTAGTGAAAGAATTGCAATCTTGATGACAAGACTGAGTCAATAAATTGACCAACCCACAAAACAACCTCCCTCTGCACCTCCTAATAGCTGAGAGAATACATTTCCTGCTGTCTACTTCCATTTGATACAATATTTCTGTAACTTGGGGCTGAATCTCTAAAGGATAGAAATCTTGAAGTTTAGAAACTAGCTTATGATTACAGAATTCATCAATTGTTCCCCTTTCTCCCTGTGCTTCCATACAAAAATTACTCAAAAAGCTCATGGGAAAGAGAAATAAGAGATGGCTATTTTTGAGCAAACAAATTTGAAAATCCGTGCATATGAGGAATCTTCAAAAACTTCATGGAAATTCTGTGCATTGTGAGAAAACTATGCGTGGATTTCAAAACTGAAATTTTTATATGATCACTTTCCTTGAGTATGTTGAGCAGGGGAATCAAGGGGGCTCATGCTCACTCTCAAATAAGTCTATACTTAGGTGTACTTCTCTGCTGCCACCTGACATTGACTTTTTCCCAACTCTTCACAAGTTTGTAAATTCTTTCGCTGCTGATCACTGCATGAAAAGCTGGGCCTACAACTTGCACCTTCACCCTTCCAAAGCAGCCATACTGCTCTGTATGTGAATTAAACTTTCACTAAAGATTTTGTGAAACAGAGAGTACTTTCACACCACATGTCTGCCATCCATGAATGTCCCCCAGTTTTCTGGGCAGGTTTTTCTTAATGTATTTGTTCATGACTATAATTCTTCAAGAATCCCAACCTCTCACCATTGTACTGGAGCATTCCCCTCTTCTTCTTTTCCAGGCCTTTCTTTCATCCCAAGATGATAGGCAACTCCATATCTTCTGTTTTGTTTTGTTGGGTTTTTTTTAAAAGATTTATTTATTTTTATTGGAAAGGCACACATACAGAGAGGAAGATCTTCCAGCCAATGGTTCACTCCCCAAGTGGCCAAAACAGGCTGGAGCTGAGCCAATCCAAAGACAGGAGCCAGGAGCTTCTTCCAGCTCTCGCAGGCAGGTGCGGAGTCCCAAGGCTTTGGGCCGTCCTCAATGGTTTTCCCAGGCCAGAAGCAGGGAGTTGGATGGGAACCAAGGCCCATATGATGTTGGGGTCCGTGCAGTAGATGTGGGGGGACATGAAGGGGTGAAGAGTGTTGTTCCATTGCAGGCAGGGCCACAAGGAATTTCCCACTGTTTGGCAGGGCCCACCCTGTGGATGTCTCTACAACCACCTGAATGCAACTCCACCTTTTGCATGGACACTGGACCACCCTGTGGAAGAATTCTAATCCATCCTGGCATTTGCTACTGTGAGGCTGGCCTTTTGCTCAATGTGAGCTTGGAGGTCAATGTCTTGCAAAAGGGCCCTCTATTATTCCTACTGTCTTGGCTGTCCCCATTGAGCCTGTGCTAATCAAGAGATCTAGATTTAGGCTTTCATTCTTTCCTCATTCTTTAGATTGCCCTTTTCTTTGTGATACAAGATTGAGTTGTAGGATAAGAATTGTAGCAGGAACTTCTAGGTACTGGCAGCAGGAACTTCTAGGTATTATTCTTAGAAATTCCCAACTTGACCATGACGTAAAAAGTCTGAGCCAGAGTTTGACTGTTCCTGTATAAAGCGGACAGCTTTCCCGCATTGTCCATTATGATCATGAAGTCCTAGTGGTCCGTCTCTTTCTTTCCTCTTTGCACCTCATCCATGCACCCTTCGCGAGTTCTGAACTCAGCTGGAGCAGGACTCCAGCAATATGGGGAACCCAATGCATTTCAAGGCTAGGACTTCAGCTGCTAAGCCACCGCACTGGGCCAGATCTCTTGTTATTTTAATGTAAGTTAGCTAATCACTTGAAAATATCTATTCCTACAATTCCAAGAAGCCACACATTTAACCCTTAAAAAAATCATTCAATTTCCAAAAGGGAGATGTTAGGATGAAGCAAACTGAGTTGCTGCTTGAGATTCATGTATCCAATGTCAGGGTGTCAGTTCGTGTTTTGGCTGCTCCATTTTTTATCTTTCTTCCTGCCAATGTTCCTGGGAAAGCAATGAATGGTGGCCCAAGTACTTGAATTCTGGATATCCATGTGGAAGACCTAGATGGAGTTCCTAACACCTGGTTTATTCCTGTCTCAGTCATAGCTATTGCAGGCATTTGGGAAGTAAAACAGTAACTGAAAGCTCTCTTTCTCTCTTCCTTACTCTTCACCCCACAACCTTCCAAATAAACATGTAAATAAATCACTAAAAGAAAAATATTTCTTGAGTTTAAACTTCCAGCAGCCTCCCGGCTGCTGGTGAGTCTCAGGACGGGGCGTCTTGTGCCTAGATCCCAGATGCCAGCCACCACGTGCCCATGGTGAGCTATCCCCAGGTGGCAAGCATGCCATTTGGTGCCAGATTCTGCCTGCTGGCCGCCCAGCCAGGGACTTCTGGGGTTTTGGTTCTTTGAATCATTGTTTAGGTAGCTCCAGGTTGAACCCACTGTGCTTCTAGGACGTGAATCAATCCTAAAGAAAGTAACTCTTCCTTTGTAGAACCTGTAATCTCTGAACAATGCTGACCACCAAATACCAGTCCATGCAAAAGTTATGGCTCAGGGCTCATCCATCAGAATCATATCCTGTTACCTGACATGGTGATGGGTCAGGAGAAGGGTCACAATAAGAAGGGCCATTACATTAACTAGCACTCGAGAACCATATCTGGGGGTAGATTCTGTGGGGGATGTGTGGGCCAAACCCTGTGGAAATTCTAGCCCCACTGGTTAGCTCGAGAGTTGGGGTAATGATGGACTAAGCTAGGTGTGACCAAGGAGCCTGCCATCAATCACAGGTAAACAAACCCCCAACAGTCTGGACTGGTCAAGGCAGCAGCACCCAAATGTGCATCCTGATTAGGGTGCAGGGTGGGCCGGGCTGTAATGTTCACCAGCTCATACAAGGCCAAATGGAAGGCCAGAATTCACCGGGCACTGGCCTAAACCCAATGGCATGTATGAGAACTGGGTCTGGGAGTGGATTAAGTGGAGGAACTTGGGAAAATCCCTTGGCAAGTCATAGCTCCCACTGGTGAATATGTGGTCCAGACCTGCTGGGTAATGTGTCGATTGGTAATGGAAGAGGGTGGACTGGGCAGGACTGAGCAAACCTTAGCCCACAAGTGAAACTAGAGACCAAGAGGGAGCACAGGTCATGCCAAGCCAGGCTCATGTACCTACTGGTCTGCTTGAGCCAGGAACGCTAAACCACAGTGTCTAAGGCAGAGGTTGGGACAAGTGAGGGGCTGAGCCAAACTGAATCAGAGCAACCACTGGTATGCAAGTGATCTACGGCTGAGAACAGGCCCGGTTGGGGAGCTAAGGGGACAACCCTAGCTGAGTTGAGGCTCCCACCAAAGGGCACGTGGCCTGGAATGGGGACTGCATTCTGAATGGGAAATGGTTGTAGTCTCCCTTGGCACAAATGTGGACTGGGATTGGATGAACCGAGCCGGGCCAGACTCCAGCACCCTCTGGTGTCCTAGAGGACCAGAGGAGATGTGGGATGGACTAGGCAAGGTCTCAACCCCTACTGAGCCATGTGTGAGCCATATGTGGGTATGGACAAACCATGGCCGGGCTGAAACATCCAACAGCAAGGACCAGTTTCGGTTGAAGGCCAGTCAGGAAATGCCACTGTTCCTGCTAGGACAGGAGATGGACTGAGTAGGGCTGGCTCATGGACCCACTGGTATGCACAAAATCTGGCATTGGGAGAGGTTCTGATGGAGGAGCCTGGGCAACTCCTCTGGCAGGACACAGACCCGGCAGGTAAGCGCAAGAAACATGATAGGAAACAGCCCAGAATAGGCCATGGAAAGTTACCCATTGGCATACATTGGGCATGGGTCGGGGGCAGTCCAGGCTGAATCAGTCCACATCATCCACTGGCAAATCCAAGCACCAGAACAGAGTGTGGCTCAGGCCAGTTTCGGTCACAACAAAGACTAGTGCCCAATACGGAATGCCAAGGTGAGGTTGCCTGTACCAGAAGGGACTGCAGCACCCAACAAGCATGAGAACCAGGAAAGGAGGGAGCAGAGCCAGCAGGGGAATAAGGGAGGGTTCCTTTGCTGAACAGCTACTCCCACTGGAGAGTGTGAGCTGGGAATGGGGGCAGACCAGACTAAGCAGGGCTACAACACCTGTGTGCCTCATGTGGACTAGATCAGGGAAAAGCCAGGCTGAGCTGATTATTCCTACTGTTGCAAACAAAATTAGAGTGGGTGAGGGTTGTTTGGGCTTAGCTACAGCATCAGCTGGCAGAAGCTGGCACTGGGGGCTAATTCTGTCAAGTCAAACCATAGAACTACCTGGAGAGTGCACATCTGGGAGTGGGAGAGGCCTGGGAGGGAAATAGTGGGCTCCTCCCTCTTGGGTTACCACTTCCATGGGAGGGCATGAAAACTAGGGCAGAGGCTGGGGTGGCTAGACAGACACCCAACAGCATCTGTGTGGGCTGCATAGTGGAGCTGGTTAGAGGGAACAAAGCTTTAATACCCATTGACATGTACAAGAGCCAAATGGGATGTGGGACAGACTGGACTAGTCTGCTATACATACTGGCAAACCAGGGTAGGGGGCAGGCCTGGTGGGGGTTATTGTGGCTCACTCCAGCTAGGCTGCATCTCCTACTGGTTTATGCGAAGGCCGAGTATGCGCTGGGCAGAACCAGGCTGGACTGCAACACCCATTGGTTCCAGTGGAAGACAGGACTGAAAACAGAACTAACCCAGCAATTGCAACCACCAGCTGATCAGGGCAATGGATTGTGCTGGGCCCTGTGCTTGCTAGTACATACAAGAATCTGGTCTGGGAACACCTCAGACAAAGTTTCTTTGGAGATCTCCTTAATCAAAATGCTGGACTCAGAACCCTAACCAAGAAAAGTCAGAAGACAGAACAGGTCAACCAACCATCTCAGCTATATGTTGACAGCAAAATACGGAGCAAACAGAGACTCTCTATGATGGAGTATGTCAATCAGTGGATTCTTCAAAGACCTCATAGTGCTTGGAGTGGCAAAATTGGCAGCGATTCATAACTGGTGAACTATCAAAACCACTTGAACAAGAACCTCGGAGCATGCCCTACATCCAGGACCTGCGGTGGGTGGGGAACTGGGTGGGCCTTCTCCTCTAGTACCCCCCTTTAAACATGAAGGAAACAATATGAAATTAATAGTCTTACCCACTTTCCTATAGCCCTTGAACCTTTTTACCCTACTTAACTATGTAGATTGTCAAAAATATAAATAAATAAATAAATAAATAAGAATATCTCTTAAGCAAAACAGTAATTCTGAAAAAATGAACTCTGCCTTATTCTTGGATCAGCATGCTTAAATTCAACCATCTTTTAAAAGCACTGATTTTCTTAATACTAACACTTCATATGGCTTTCGTACTTGAACAAGACTAAAAAAATGTGCTTAAAATCCTTGCATTGTTTTTACTTACCTGTAAAATAAAGACAAATTATAATACCTACAAGGTGTTGCAATGATTAAACAAACTAAACTATGCAAAGGACTTGCTCGGTGCCAGGTACATAGCAAGTTTTCAACCTATGTTAGCTGCTGCTGCTGCTACTGCTGTTGCTACTTTGTCAGGCATCTTCGATCTAAAAAGGTTGTTTGGACATGCTGCGACAGCGAGATAAGAGCACCTAAACTACAAGGTTATTGTGAGGGCTGAATGATATATATGACCTCAAATAGCACCTGGCATGTAGTGACAAGGAAAGGCAGGCTGTTAAAGCTGGGAGGATTAGTAATAGAGTATGTAAAGGACCTGTGCACAGTAGAAGATCAATGATATGAGATGCTATCATTTCACTTCCCAGGGAGGTTATAGATGATGTTTAAGGCTGGAGCAGAATTGGGCAGCTGCTGCTTTAAAAACTCCCGGCAAGAGATCCTGTGTTCATTCCCATAGAGGATACCATGTGTTAATGTTACTGTTATTCATACTATTAACTAGACATAGTTATTTCATGGTGTGATGGCTCAGCAACTGCCTACACCAAGTACTGGCTTCAAAATCTGTAACTAGACACAAATGTGATACAGAGCTTGCTTGTAAGGCACAAGCAAGCAAGAAAAGCCCTGGGCTGCACTGCCCTCTCGTAGTCCCCATCGATTTCCCCTGCTTGCTGATAAGGACTAAGCCAGCCTCTAGTGGGAGGTCAGCTTTGATTCAAGTGACTGCCACATTGCCTTGCTAAGAGTCAGCAGGTTTATAGCACCAGCATGAAACCTTCCTGGGCACGACAGCTTCCCCATGCTACAGAAATAGTAAGGAAACAAAACCAGCCTTTCATCTCCCTACTCTAGTTTTCTTAGACCCACCAGAGCCAGCATGCCCACCAGCTGCCCCAGAGAGTTTAGCATGGAGATGGAAATGAGGAAGCCAGAAACACACCTGGGTCCAAACATCAAACAGTACCACAGACACACACTGAGTCGACCTTCAGGAGCAGGGACAGGCGAGTGTGAAAGCAGAGTCAGATTAACTGTGTGTCCTTCCTACAGAAGTGCTTAGAGAATATTTACAGCATGTTCATGGAGGTTTACAGATTAAAACTTGCAAAGATCAAGTTCACAACAGCATGAGATACACACATGTGAAGGCCTAAGCAGCAGGGAAGATTGGCTCAGGGCCAACCACAGACCACCTGTCTTAATTGGTGAGGCACGGGTAGGCAAGAGGAAGGAGTCAGATGCAAGGTTCTGATGTCAGGTGATCTCATAGCACCTGGCAGGTGCAACCCAGAGAGGAACAGATGGACGCTCACCTGGGTACCCCCGAGCATGAGCCTGGGCTGATTTGCCCTCCAAACAACAGAAACTAAAACATCAGACATTTGGATCAACTAAAGAATGATAATCATAGAAAACCTCTTGAGCTGTCTGTTCAGAATCCCAGAGGCCTCTTAGAAGCAAGACCCTAAAGAGGTAATTTACTACAGGAGTTTTTCAGTCACTCTGCCAAGAATAGACACAAGAGGAGAGGGAGAGGAAAGGCTGATGAAAGGATGCTGGCCACGCAGAGAACTGACCATTATGCTTTCATAGAAGCCTCTTAAGAAAGAAACTAATTAAATGCACCTGCACTAAAATGATTACATGGCTATTATCTACCCACTCCGAGAAACCAAGAACCACAAAGTCCCAAACACAGCAAGCAGCAGACTTAATTGTCTTCTGCAAGGAATGCCTTTTGTTTTGCTCAGTGCTCCATCAAAAACACTAAGTGTTAATGTACCCCATATAATCTATCTGGCCAGCTAACTAGTTTAATCCATCACACACCATGTGAAAGAATAAAAGCAGGTTGGTAGTGACAAGTTAATAGCGGAGGCAGGAAATAAAATGGAGAAACACACTTTGATTGATTGTGCAGAACTATTAGGTGCTGCTATAGATGGACCCTGCCTGCTTTTATATAGTGGCCAATCAAAGCAAAATAGATCTAGCAATTTAAAACTTTAAACATGCCCCTTCAATTAAAATTGTAAAAGGCCAGTAGATGTATTGCACTCTTTTTGAATAGTAAAAGTTAAGTTACAGCCAACTCTCAAAAATAGCCACAAGTGGAGTTGCCATAACAAATCTTAATTCCAGTTTCTCACTGCATGGTTATCTGCTCCAAGAGTTCCCTTCATTACCAACATTTCTCTTCTGCCTCTCTCTCTCCTTTCTTACATCATTGTAACTGAATGAGAGGTACCTCTACGGTAGGAATATTTAAAGTCAAATATGTGATGACCTTCTCTGTCTACAGAGTGCATAGGAGAGTGAGACACACCAATCTTAGAGGACCTAGAAATCTACTTAAGCTAATGTAGTGATGGATTGTGGGATGAAAAAAGTGTAAGCCATTCCCAACACAGTGAGGAAAAAATAGGAAGCTGGCAGCAGCAATATGGAAGCACATACAATTCTCTAGAACGTCTCACTTGCTATAATTGGGCTTATTTGCTTCAGCTGAACCTACAAACCTCAGCCAATACCCCCTTGCTCTGTTTAGCAGCTACAGAGAACAAGTAGTCATTATTCCTATATGTAACTCCTCACATGTTACATTATGTAATTGGGAATGTATTGTACAGATTACTTTGGACCCTTGAATGAATCCCTTAGAGGTGAAAATTCATGATTTCTCTCCTTCAGTCTCACATCACATCCCAAAGCCTCTGGGGATTACTCAGTTCACAGGACAACAGTCTTGACCAAACCTCAGGCAAGTAGAAAGATCAAACTAAGAAGTTTGATCAGTCCATTTTTGCTATGCTTCCCTTAGCTACAGGGTGTCATAGATGAGGACTAGTCCTATTGGTTCCACCAGAGCTGTGCATGCTGGAGTGATGCTCAATCTAGTGTTAGAACTACTGCTTCTTGAAATTTTTTCTTTAACACGCTCTCAGGAAACAGGTAGATAGATTCTCAGCCATCCTATTCTTAAGCTTCTAGACTCTTGCAAGCTCCGTAAAATGTAAGTTCCGCATATCTAGAAGCACTAAAGAAAGCACAAAATGTCCTTATGCCCTCTTTCGACAAGAAACATTTAGTTACCTTCAATCTGTGTAATGACCAGGAAATGACTCTTATCTGAACAACACATAAAAAATAAATAGAACTAAACCTTCTGTCTTTATTCCTACACATTAAAGAAGCTGACATAGGACCACCTCTCATCCAATCAACCCCACTCCAGGCACCCCCAAAAATTTCTGCTTAAAAAGCATCCCCGTCAAACAGAATTACATTGTGGAATGTCTAACTAATGATGACACAATCTATGATGAAAACATATTTTATCATAGCATGCCATCAATAGTACTAATTCAGACTTTCCATTTCAAAGTTACGAAGAATGTCAAACATGGGACTGTCTGCTAGAATGAGCCACATTTCTTTTTTCATTTTTATTATTATTATTATCATTTTATGATACAGTTCCGTAAACTCCTGGTAGTTCCCTTATCCCAGCCCCAATTTCTACCCCCCCACACACATAGTTCTCCATGTCATTACTAAAGTATAGTTCTTCATGCACAGTCATATGTCCATCATTGTGAGCATGGACAATGGCAGAGAGTCCAGCATTCTATTGTCAAGATATAGTAAACAGTTTCATTGTAAGTCCATCGTTGTCTGGAAGTAGAAATGCATACTACATTGTATCGTCACATCTGAATATGTTAGTCTCCATTAAACAGCGACTGTGCATCCCCTTAAATGAAAAGTCATAACACAAAATCAACAATAGAGAAATAGAAATTTACAATGCCATGAAGTTAAATGATATGTTACTAGATATGACAGTCTTCATTACACAGCTACTATAAATCCCCTTAAATGAAGAGCCACAAAACAAAATCAATATCAGGGAGAAAAAAGAAATTAGCAACACCATGAAGTTAAATAACATGTTACTAAATGACTAACATGTAGCTGAAGAAATGAAAATCAAGAACCTTCTTGAAGAAAATAATGCCACTGCATGGTCTACGAGTCATTGAGTGATTTAATCAGAAGAAAGTGTTTTGAAGAGATGAAACCAACAGAAAACAACAAAACCCATGCGATATAGTTTCCGCTGATGTTTGTTGGTGAAGTGTGTCTCTTCTAGATAATAAATAGACGGGTTTTGTTTTTAATCCAGTGTACTAATCTATGACGTTTAATTGAGCTTAAGCAATTTACATTCAGGGTTAGTATGTATGGGTGGTGCTTTGGTCCTGTCATTTTAGGAATGGGTTGTTCATTGGTTTAGCCTTCTGTTGTCATTTACTGGGATGTTCTTTGCATTTGCCTTTGGCTTTGTTGGGTGCTATTCCTCTTCTCTAAGAGAATATGTTGAAGTATCATTTGTAGGGAAGGTTTGGAAGACGCATATTCTTTTAACTTTTCTTTACTCTGGAAGAATTTTATTTCATTTTCAAAACAAAAGAAAGCTTTGCTGGATACGTTATCCTAGGCCGACAATTTTTTTCTTTTAGGATCTGGAATATGTCACTCTATTCTCTTCTTGCATGTAGAGTTTCCTGTGAGAGATCTCCTGTGAGTTTAATTGGCATTCCTTTATATATCAATTGATTTTTTTCACATGCACATTTAAGGATCTTTTCCTTATGTTCCTGTGTTCTCCATTTCTGATATATCAATCTTGATTTGCTTTATTGCTGCTATTGCTTATGTAAAATATTCCTTCAATTCTTTGAACTCTTGCATGCGCTTTTCGTTGTTGATCAGAAGTTTTAAAATGAGTTTTCTGAATTCTGTGTCCCCCATTTCTTCAATGTCTTCCTCAGTGAACTCTGAGGTTGGCATAGGGTTTTGCTCCTTTGCAGGGGAGTCTTCAGTAACATTCATTGTGTCTCTGTGCCTTCTTTTGTTCTTGGTCATTGTACTTCTGGTTAGCAGAGTCTTCTTGGGGCAGGTTCCTAAGCTCTGTCACCCACAGGTCTACAGTTTGATTTTACTTATTGCAGTTGGTACACAGCTCTTTGCTTGCAGCCAATTGTGCTACTCCCCCCAGCAAGTTCCAGGTCTGGGTTCTTATGTTAGATTTCCACAAACAACTCCATTGCCCCAACTCCTGGCTCACCAGTCTCAACCTCCTGTGATACCGTGCTGAGGTTCCAAAGTTGTCTCTGCAACCTTTCTCCCACTTTCAGTTGGAGCAGCTCCCAGGATTAGAGAGACACCAGGTGTCCTACATAGCAAGGTCGTTGGTAGTGCTGATCTTGCTGGAACCTGTTGGACGTTAGGTCTGGGTGCCACATGCACCTATTTTGACCCATACAAAGCCACAGTCACTATTATTTTCCTGTGGGACTGAGTTCTCGCAAGCTCAGCACATGCTCAGTTCACTATTGTCCCCTGCAGTCCTAAAACATTTGCCACACTGTACAAAATGGCACCTGACATACCACTAGTATAGTTTTTGATCTGCTGGCCATCAGGTCTGAGGGCTACCCAGACCTGTCTTGAGTGGAACCTGTAGAATGCCACGTTGATGCTGTTCACTGAGTCAGAAATGGGTTCACTTCCAACTCAGCAATGCTCCGTCCTTTCCCTTGCCTTTGCCTCCTTATGCAAAATGGTGCCAATTCAGCTCTAGAGGGCAGAATGGGCTGTAAAATCCACCCTGTTCTCACACTGCCCCTCTGGGATCTGCCGCTCTGTTTCTGCTCCTGATCAAATCAACGGACCAGCAGGATGGACAGTTCTTTGTCTGGGTTCACCTCCAAAGCTCTCAAAGTCCCTTCCCACCTGGTTGCTGGTGGAGTTCCGGCTAGTGGTGGAGTATCAATCACCGTTAGCTGAATGCCATGGAGTATCAGTCACTGCAACACCACACCATTGTGTCTGCTGCTTTCCTGTGTCTGTCATCTCCAGGTGCCCCCCTGGTGTTGTTCTGTACTCTCCTATTTCCTGGAATGTGTCCTCTCTGCTTCATCCTGATTAAATATTTTTCTGTCCATTTAAACGTGTCCTTACCCTGTTCCTCCATCTTGATTCTCTCTGAGCCACGTTTCAGTGGGGAGTTGAATGGTTCACTGTTACGGTAACAGAATAATAAAAAAATGTCATAGGTTTGGGCAGCAGACTGGTATCTAAAAACAGTCTTTATATATTTAACACACATGAGCTTCAGGTTGATCACCTGTAAAATGGGAAACATTTTGAGGATTTAAACTGCTCAAAGTGCATAATGCATCCTAATGCATCACATTAAATCCTTTCTATAAAAGCCTACCATCTTCTGCAATGATCATCGGGGTCGCTCCAGGCCCCCCTCCCCAAACACACACACACACACATACACATACACAAACTAGAATAGATAGGCAGAGAACAACAAGGAAAGCTTGGTCAGCATGGACTCACATATACCTTACCAGGTAGGACACAGAGTAAGTACTCTTCACCAAGGTATTGAAGATTTCTCTGCACACCCCTCCTTAAAAAACTGTTTTGCACCTCAATTGTTTAAATGTCAATGAAGTAGTACAGGATGTAGTTAAGAATTTGCATTTATTTTTAACATTGTTTACTCAATACTATGTCAATTAATTCCATAACATTATATATTGTTGCTGATGTTATGTTGGGGCCTTTAATTTGATCGGGATTTTACTCTGTTGGCTCTACCTTCAGACCAGAGACCTTCTCCCCAAGAAACCATGGAATTTATCTGGACAATAAGATGCTGGACTCTATGCTTGGATAGGCTTGCAATGAAGGAATCTCAACTGACCTTGAACTGTGGTTACGCAACAAGGAGGAGAAATCTACCATGGGGGAACGGTAATGGGAGGGGTAGGGAGAATCCCAGTACCTATAAAACTGTGTCACATAATACAATGCAATTAATAATTTTAAAAAGCCTACCATCCACATAATTTGTATATTTATACAAAATAAAATAATTTCTAGTAATTTATAGATGTTATTAAAGGACAATCTATCTTTTCCTAAAGTGTCTTGGACAATTATATTGAAATATTATGTTATTTAAAACAATGTATCAGGTCTTCAGAAGACTCAGAGGGATGAAAACGGACCCCAAGGGCAAGCTACTGGCTGACTATGATTGGTCATGCCGAAGCAATTTCCATGTTGACATCTTCCCCATTAAAGCTGCAAATGTCAAATATCCACTTTCTCAGGAAAAGGCCAGATACATGGTTCTGGAAAACGAAGCAGCAAGTTGAGATTTCTAAAAAACAAAAAGGATTTCAATGGCTAGTGCTCCACTTATTCTTCCTGACTAATGGTAACGACTGGAAGCACAATAGTCTTCTTGCAAATGTGGATTTACAAGCATGAAGACCAAGAGAACCACAACAAAACTTGCCCTGCTATCATTTAATCACCAAGCCAACTCCATAAAGCTGCCTGCCTTTTAAATTCTTGTTCTGTGAAATAATTCAACCCCTATTTGCTGCAACCTGTGAGCAAGGCTTTCTGCTGCTGGTACCACTATCATCCAAAGTGATACAGATGCTGATCTCAACAATCCGTATCCCAATGGTAGAAATAAGATGTTTTCAAATTTCAAAAATACCGAGTGGGAATTATAAATGCAAGTTAATACAGTAAATTACATAAAGGTCACAGTCACATTTGTCCAAATATTTTAGGAAATGTTGATAGGAGTATTGTATATTTAAGAGTAGCATTTTATTCCACAGTCAGCATCCCAAAATATAAATATATTCCTCCATATAGCTGAGCTCTCCTGGAACTACAAATGAAAGGCACGTTGCTTGGAAGATATCCAATTTTGCATACACTTCTCTTTTCAGATAGATGAAGACTATAAAGCAAATGGGCCTGGAAGAACTACAGAGAATCTGACAATGCCTGTGATGATAAAAAGTCGAATTTCCAGATTTATGCCACAACATGCATCTAGTTTGCTATTTTCACAAGCATTTCTTTGTTAAACAGTGCACAGAAATTATAAAGCTCTACATTTGTCTAGTATTATGCAGCCAATATACAAATTGAATGGTGGCAAATATCTTAGCGCATTTTTGCATTGCTCCTATGTCACATTGAGTTTAAGTGAAAACTTGAGAAATGTGTAGCATATTTCACAAACACTGTATCAGCAGAGAGGTAACAGTATTTTAGTGATTCTGTTTTACGATGGGTGCTATTAACAAAATGTTAGAAATATAGGCATGTCTTTCTCAGTGATTTATTGCATCATTCCTAAGGCAATGGGAAACACTAACACTGGCTTCAAGTTCTAAAACGTTTCAAAATTAGGTTTGAACCCAAAATTGGCATTCATTATCTCAGCAGTAAGATGCTACAATTATAACTTACCTCCCATTCTTAACAGAAAAGTCAGATAAAAGAAAGGTGGCCACCACACCTTTTAAACTCTAATATATTTCACAAAGTAGACTATGAACTATCCCCATTTCCATAACTAAAATCAAGACAATCCTGAGAGGTGTGTTAAGTTTTCTGTACTTCCACTTAGTCTAGATATCATAGAAGCATAATCTTTTCTAGGAAAATTAGTGTTTGTCTGTTAAAGAAAATTCAGAAACAGTGAAGGAGGTAGGTTTTTATTTATACAGTTGTTCAATAAACATTCACTGAGTCCTAACAACCGTAGCATGATAATTGACTATGAGCCAAGGAGGGTGAGTTGAACGCTCTCCTTTTTTCTGACCTATAGAGACCCAAAGTCTGAAAGGGGGCTGTGAACATGCAAGCGTATGAGTACAACACACTGTGAGGCTTACTAGTAATCAACAGTGTTCAGACAGTTGATAGTCTTTAAAAGACTTGTATGGAATACTTTAAATACCTTAGTTGTAATTTGAAGTCTCAGAGGGTAAACTGAATGAAAGAAAAGGAACTAGGTAAAAATGAATTTCTTCTATGTGGCAGTTTCCTTGGACTCTGTTATACAAGAAAATCTCCAGGAGTTAACCCCAAGAGCTTCTTTGGAGCTCCTCAAGAATGTATGGTCTTATTCTGAACTGTTAAACTCTTCCAGTAGAGACCATGAATGATGCAATAAAACCACTTGGCTAGTTTGGTTGATGCAGTCTTTGCTCTAAGACAGACTTTTGATTCAGGGATTCCTTTTGCCTGATCTGAATTCAGGCACAGAAAGAGGTGTATTCCTCCCAATTCTGAGTTGGAATCATTCTCCTCAACCCAACCTCGTTTAACTTGCTGTGAAAGTGCTTCCAGGCACCATTGCTAAACTGGCAATACCACCAGATTTTGCAAGAAATCAAAGTCAATTAAGCACAAAGCTGGCTGGAGCACAGTCCATGCTGCTAAAGTTCCTACAATCTAGAAGGATGACAGCCATTGATTTAAATCCACCATGAGCATGCTTGAGACCACAAAATCAAATGAAGTTGAAGCATGAAAGATAAAATTTGTGCATCCTGGAGATTCAGGAAAAGACTCAAGGAGGGCATGAGTTGAAATACAAGTCAGTACTCACCAGATGGGCAAAGAAGAGATTCCAGATATGAATGCAAACAAAGGCACAGGAGAATGAAGTGACACAGCATGTTTTAAGAACCACAAGTATTTTTCTATAGTTGAAATGTCAGCTTCGAGGAGATGCCAGGTGTGAGTTGGAATCAAAGTAAAATTAGACTAAAAAGCCATCGGGTGCCACGTAGGACTCAGCAGGAACCTTCCTCAGGATGTTTATCTGGTTTTGAAGATAAGGTTACTGTGGAAGAGGAAGGCAGGCCTGTGTGCCACCAAAGGGCTGCCAATTGCTCATGCCAGCTCACAGGAAAGCATTTCCAAGCTGTCTGTCAATATCATTGTTCCTAACATCTGAGATTCCACATCAGAAGAGTAAAACCAAGATATTCAACAGATCAGGTCCCCAAGTGCTCAAGGGATGACTTTGAAGCTACTTGCATGTCCCCAAACAAGGGTAAGTCATGTTCTTGGCTGTTCCCTGATACAGCAAGTTCTCATAGTAACTGACAGGGATTCCCTGGAATTCACCAGAAGTCTGCCTCCAAAGGGCTGCTGCTGACTCATACTAACGACTCAGCCGTCTCTTCCATCACTGAGGAAACCAGAGAGGATGCCAAGTGAGGTTTCCATTATCCGTTTCTCTTCAAGAAAAAGACAAGTTGTAAAAACTATTCCTAGCAGGAAAGCTTTCACTCCTTCCAGGAGAATCTTTACCAAAGCTGTCTAAAAGCAAAGCTATTCCTAGCCTCGTACCAAAGGCGTTTAGTGCAAAGATAGGGCAGAAAGCAAATTCAGGATAGAATTCAGTGTGACCCTCTCTTGCCCAGCAACTTGTAGGAACAGTGTGTGTGTGTGTGAGAGAGAGAGAGTGTGTGTGTGTATTAGGGGATACAGGGGGAAGGCATGACTCTGCTGAGTGGGCTGCAGCAGAACTTTCTGCTTTGTGGTATTTGGTGGCCTCTAGTTGAGGTCCCAACCCTCCCACCTAGTACATCTCCAAAAAAGAACAATTAATAAGACTCCCGAAGTTTCAGAACATTTTCTTTCCAATTGTACTGATAGAGGAGTTCCTTACCCAGCCAATAAAATAGAAGACATCTGTGACATTCACCACTAGACTCACATACTCCTCTACATTCAACCTGGTGTAGCAGGCATGCATTCTTCAGGCCACAAATTGAAGCGAGGAAACAAATATAAATTTAGCTTCATATAATTTCTACTCAAGTTCCCCTTTACTTGCTAGTAGAAGAATCACCTTAAGAAATTTAGAACAAACTCAGATAACTCAGGGCTTTCTTTCTACATCACTGTCTAATATTTTGAGTTAGGTAGTACTCCTGTGATGGACAGGAGAGTTCTCTACCAGTCACTTCACCACATAAGCATCCTCTGAGATGAAGGCATGCATGGTCTTGGTCAGCCTTAGCCATCTACAGCTATCCCAGAGGTGTCATGTACCCTCTGTGGTCCCTGCATCATGCTCGTTTCACATCCCTTGCTCCTTTCCCAGACATGTAAGAGGTCTTCTCTAGGGAGGGAGGACTTTAAGGTGACCTTTCATGCTATTCTAGGGCTGTAGGAAAGCCAATAGGGCCACCTCAGTTTATGTTCACTGAGAGATGTGGCAGATGCAAGCTGGATGGTTCAAGAGAACTGAGACATGGAAATAGATGACCTGCACAGGCCCGAGAAGCATGACACAACTTGGCCCCATCTGAGACCTACACTGAGATGTAGGACTTCAGCGCAGCTTATGACTGAGCTTTTCCCACACTCTTCCCATACTCTGTGGTCTCTGATCCCAGGAACTTTCTACAGTTAGATGAATCTGGTTCATCCTTGCCCGTTTTCTCCAGGTGCCTACAAATCCCCAGATCTCACAACTCTAATGCTTTCCTGCACCTTCACCTCTCATGCTTCATGTCTACTTTAAATTTCAAAAGATAACATACAGCTTCTTCGAGTTTGTCATCATTTCAGTGCAAAAACAAGGCCTTTGCCTGTCTAAAGGGGGAGAAGGCCAAAGGGTGCAAGCATTAAGTAAATGGAAAACACAAGGATAAATATTAGGTTGAAAAGCCTAAATTGCAAATGCTTGAGACGAACACTACTTGGAATTTCAGAGTATTTCCAGACTTCAGAATAACTGCATAGACAGAAAGAGTATCTTGGGGATAAAACTCTTAATAACCATGGCCCAAAGATAATTTTATTCTGATATTTAATAGTTTGGGCATAAAATAAATTTTCATAATATAGAATTTTGCACCATGGTGTTACACTGGCAATCACAACATTTTGCATTTTGGATCATTCTCCCAGGATTTAGCCATCCAGACAAGCAACTGAGGACACCAGGGGTAGAGGTGTCACCGTAAGAGCTGGTTCTGTATAAGAACTGCTACAGAAAACAGTAAATCTCAGCTTCTTCCTTCCCCCATTCCGACCAAAAGCCAATCTCCAAGTGGCTCCCCTAGATCACTAGAAACCTGCTTTATCTTGAAAACACTGAGACAGTCTTCCTACAGGAGTTAGTGTTTGACCTGAATCTTAAGGGGTGGGAAGTACAGAACAGGGGTGCTGGGAAGCAGAATCAGCACAAATACAGGCAGGAGTCAGGAACACAGAGAGGGCAGCACAGGGATGGGGGAGTTGAAAAGCTCTGAATGAACTGAAGCAATGCTTCTAGTCTGGCAGCTATTAGGGCAGCATGTAGGATATTTTTCAGTATACATCTTAACTCCTTGGACACACCCATCATTTCATCCATTTATTCCTACATTTCCCTTTAAATTCTAAGGAAATGATCAACACATGCTGTAATAACCTGAAAATGTGCCACAAAGGTCTTCCCCAGCCTACACAATGGCTTTTCTTTTTAGAGAGATATTGACAGAAATCACATTTTCCTCAAACTATTTTTAAAAACTTTCCAGACTAAGGAAAAATCTAGGTCTTTCGTTCCCTATGATGCCATTCAAATAAAGTGAATACATCTTAAATCATTAACATGAATAATGATTTAACCTTCAAAATATTATTTCAAACCTTCAAAATATTATTTTTCGTTCTTTGACTCATTTGCTATTTACCTTGCCAATAAGGTAATATCTTCTTACCATGGGAAAAAAAAAGTGGAACTCTGCCTATTGTAAATAGATTCTCATAAATGGTGTGAGTCCAGCTGGAAATATAGAAATGTCTAACTGTCAAAGCATGTCCTGATTCTGGTTTAGATAAAGTCACAAGATGTACAAGAGAGAAGCAAACAAAAATGCCCTTTCATTTTGTTTAAAGCACTCTGCCTTCAGTTTTTCTCATCATCCCAAAAACTCCCTGTAGGCCAAATGCCTATAGCTCAGCTTAGTGGGGTACTGAGAACCTGGTTCCCCTCAAAAACTCCCTACTCCCACCTCCCCTACTATGGGACAAGTGCCCATCACAATAAAGACTTGGTCTTGCTTCTTAAAGGAAATCCACACAACCCTCAGTTAGATCCTGTTCCTGCTCTCTATTATTGCATATGCCCATCAATCAGCCCAAACACAGGGGGATCAAGAACTTGTGCATATTCCACAGAAGAGTTATGTGAAACTGGCTAAAGAGCCCAGTGGTTTCTGAATGTGGAGCCAGGTTTTGAAATCTTAGCCCCGGGAAAACTGAAAAACCTATTTGGAAGCATGTACCTGGTGCTCTGCTTATTTTGGAATATCTGAAAAATTCTTAGTATCCTCAAAAAAGGTGTGTGTGTGTGTGTGTGTGTGTGTGTGTGTAGAAAAAGAGAGTCATTTGTCTTTGATAACACAGGATATTTGCACTGCATTTTAAAATCCTGTGGTAAATTTTTTCTACAATAGATTTTTGCCTTTGCTCATTACCCCACTCCTTTATTTTCCGCAAAGAGAAGCATCACACAGAACTCAGCCTCTTTAAAGCCAGATGAACACAATTACTCTCTGGATGTCTATGTGGTCTTTTGGTTCAGACTAACTCATTCATGTGTACTTGACAGTGAGTGATTCTTTTTTTCTTTGAATACTCTGAAACCAATATTGCCACTCCTATTCTGAACTCAGTGAAGTCTGTGGTCCCACCCAAGGTCAAGTCAGCTTGACAGCCAAAAGCACCAACTCCTAGGCAACAGCCTCTGTTTCCACAGAATGTTTTCTCCCTTATTCATCCTAGCATTGAAGCAGTTTTAGACCTCAGCCCCATCCTGAGAGGACTATCCTTCCACAAACTTCTCTCAGGCCCAGAAACCTCAGACGACAGAGACATATTGGGCATTGGACCACCTGCAATGAATTAGTTCCTTTGCAGATCATGTGGCTCAGGCACTTTGATTTTTGCTACCTCGATTCCAAACATATTTCTCATCTTCCTACTGTGTTCTACCCCACCCCTGAGTCCCACATGCTACTTATCCGGCCATGGTTGTTCTTGGCTTTTATGTTCTATTTCCTGGGTTCCACATGTAAGGTTCCTTGTGGATTCTGAAGTTTTCAGGGAGTACATTGGGGTCACAATGAAACCCTTCACATTGCTGACCCAAAGGAGTCCAGCCTAATGGGCTAGATTTCACAGAGTCACATCTCTTTTGTAGAGTGAATGAAAAAATTGAGTCTAAAGATAATAATCCTAACTGAACAAGATTTGAGCACAGAATTCTGACTCCAAATCATGTGCTCGTTTTTTTCACAGATTTTTACAGTGAATCAATGCAATTATTATTTATTTTTATTCTGACACCAACAATTGCCCTTCGCCTTGATCCCCTTGAGCCCCAAACTTGAAGCTTTTAATTTTTTTCAACTCAATACCAATCTTATCCACTGACCCATGTGGAGTAGGAGGTCTCCTGGATACCCTTCATCAAATGTATGCACAGATGCATGTGCAAGTGCAAACACACACACACACACACGGAGAGAGATAAAGGGGGAGCTATTATAACAACAATATGCCCACCACTAGCTTCTCTCCGAGCTAAATGAGTTTTCATGGAATGAAGTTAGTTGTAGCACCAAATGTGAGATTTCTAGGAAGCCTCCTCAACGACGATGGCGCAGCCCCTTCTTCCTTCCATTGTGTCGCGTAGAACTCAGATTTGAACGCAAGGACTGCCTTCCCAGAATCATGGGATGAAAGCCCTGCAGTAGGAATGGCAGAATGATCATCTTAAAAGGATCCTGGTCCCCAACGAGCCACCAAATTCATCTTCCTGCCTCCACACTTCTTTCATCAAAAAGAGAAATTCCAAATATTTATTTTTACTTTGACATGAAATGCAACAAACCAAGACCACAAACTACACACTTTAGGAACGGAAGCACATAAGCAAATAAGCCTATCACAGAGCTGCATATCCACCCCAGATTCACTTCACTTGAGAGAAAAACAAAAACTTCTGGATTATTTAAGGCTTCATAAAGGATAAGTTTTAAGCTGGAGTTGCTATTAGCTTGGAGAAGGTTCTTTTGCACTTGAATCATTTTTGAGCTCTAGGATTTCTCTTTGAGCTCGCTGGGGCTCTTGTTGAAATGGTCAAGGCTGCTGTGATTGGCCGTCGAGATACCACAAATGGATGCAACTCTGTGAGATGTTTCCTAACTCCTGATTTCCCAAAGGAGACCAGGAACATGCCTGACACTGACAACCCATAAGTGTCAGTTTGATGCTGCCTTTTCCCCTGTGAGAGAGAAAAGGAAAGGCCCCAGTGGAAAAGTAGAAATCCCCACACCTACCAGTGATTTACTATAACCAAACCAGTACTGTTACAGCGAAACACAAACACGGTTTAGGGTTTCATTCTCCCAACTTCTCACCCAGCTCTGGGCCTTTACAATGTTTACTGTGCAACCATCTGTGAACATCTTTGTGTAACTAGTTAAAGCCTTTTATGAGACCCTAAACTTCTAGTTACACTAATCTTCCCCCTCCATGAATTAAGACTTGGGTAAACAAAAGGCAGACTTGAGGACGGAGAGCAATTGTGCAGTGCTAAATGGTGCGTTTACCAGGACCTGCCCACACATTTTTCCATTCCCATCCATGGGCATGCAGACAGCCCCCAAAGCCCATATAATGGACTCATTGTGTCGTACTTGGTTAGAAAAACGTATTGACAAAGAATCACAGACAAATCATAGCTGTGACCTTTAGAGCTCAAACAAGGTTTTCCTTGGGAGTGATTTAATTACCCATGCAGCTCACTGACTACACACATTAGTAGCCGCTCTGCCTTTCCAAAGGCCATGGCCAGGCCTGTCTGCTTTGCCTTTGCTGTGAATATTCAGCCAAGTGCTGGTCCTCTAACGAGACTCTGTTGTGCAGTACAAGGATAAACAGCGCATGGCATCCAGCTGGACTCTGCCAACTGTAACAACTGTTTCCCAAGCACCTGCTGCTCAAGCTGACCTTGGATCCAACAGTGTGCCTGGCCTCAGACTCATCATTTAGTTGACTGATGCAGGTGTCCAAGCCATGCCTTGTAGACTTCAGCAATGTGGTTGGACTTGGACTACCAGGTGTGGGATAGCGGGGCCTGGCACTGAACAGTGAGGTGAACCTATCTGCTCCCCTAGCTGTTCAGAGCTCAGAGAAAGCAAAAGACAGACTAAAAGATTTGCGTGATTCCTTTTACACAAAATACCCCAAATAGGCAAATCCATAGAAACAACAGGTGATTGGCTGCCAGGGGCTGGAATCAGGGGTATAACTAAGAGTAACTCCTTAACAAGTGTGGGGTTTCTGTTTGGTTATCTGGGTTCGCTGATGATGAAAGACTTCCAAAATTAGTTCATGGCCATGACATCACGACATGGTGAAGACGCTAAATTGTCTGCATTTTAGACTTTAAAATGTTTAAAATGGCAAAGTTAGGCCTTGGCACAATAGCCTAATGGCTAAAATCCTTACCCTGCATGCACCAAAATCCCAAGTGGGCTCCAGATAACCCAGCTGCTCCACTTCTCTTCTAGCTCCCTACTTGTGGTCTTGGAAAGTCAAGATAGCCTAAAACCTTGGGACCCTGCACGCATATGGGAGACCTGGAAGAAGCTCCTGGCTATTTTTGAACTATGGATTGGTTTAGCCCCAGCCATTGTGGCCACTTGGGGTTGAACCAGCAGATGGAAGATGTTTCTCTCTGTATCTCCTTCTTTATGTGAATCCAACTTTCCAATAAAGATAAATACATCTCTTTTTAAAAATTGCAAAGTTTATATTATATATATAATATATTAAATTTTAATTTTATATCTATTTTGTTTACATTTTATCCTTATTTTATTAGATATTATTTATATATATAACCATAATAAAACAAATGGGAATAAAGGATTGTTTTAGAAGTGAAAATTGGATATGCTCACTCCCATGTCACAGAAAACAGAACTAGGACCAATGAGAGAGCTTCTTTGGTGATGTGTCTCACTTCATCATATAAGCAGTGAAAAAGATGCCACTTAGAAGATGCCACTAAGAGCTTAGGACCTGTCCATCCTCATTTTCTTGAAAGCCATGAACTTAGGCAAAAGAGATTTTACTATTCTGATTTTATAGCTGAGGGGAAGATAGCTTCAAGGAGTTGAAACTATTCTCCCCAGGGCATAGACTTGGCAGAGGTAGAGCTCAGTATTGAACAAAAATTGTTCCACTACAGAAACTGTGACCTCTGAACATTCTTGTGTTGCCATAACTTTACATCCCAAAGGAAGAGTGAAATGACACACAAGGTGAACAGGCAGAACCCGAAGTAGCTACTGAGTGTCAGCCTTATTTCTCAGCTCTCAGATCTCATATATATTTATCTCATATAGGTATTTTCCCCATAGATATTAGCACAGATTTTACTTGAGCTCTTCTATTGAAGTATCACTAGCAAAATAGCCTGCATTTATCCAAGAGTATGGGTCCCACATCCTTCACACACCACAGGCCCCAATACACTTCAACTTGTGAAGCTGGCCCTAATCTGGTTGCTTACAAACAGGGAAGTGGAAAGACAGGGAGTTCTTAGTACTGGAGAGTTCAAGCACCAGGCTCTGAGGATGTAAGGGGTTGGGGGAATCGGATGTCTGTGACTTCAAGTCTCTTCAATGAAAGACCAATTTTGAGAACCTAATAAAACGCATTAACTCTCTTTATCAAAAAGTGCTCAGACATTTTAAGTTCATCTGTTAGTTGAGAGTGCTCATCAACCCCTCAAAGACTACAACACAGATGAGACATCCCTGAAATATAAAATTTTAAAGAAACAAACCCCAAGAGTCTTTCATCTTGTTCTGGACTGGGCTTCTCTGAACTGCTAGGCTTGCAACAATGTACTGAATCAGTGTTTACTCACTCTTTTGAGTGACTCAATCACTACTGTGATAAACAAATTCAAGCCAATACGATCATGAGTTGTTACATGTCCTTCCTCTGTCCTATCACACGACAGGTGTTTGCCTCCTTTAGGGATTCTGTTGCTTACAGAGTGACGGGGGGCAAGAGGATCTTGTTATCTCTTCCAGAATCTGTACTGTTGAGTAGCTTCTTCCTTGATTTATGATCATGCCAGGTGTGGCCAAACCTAATGTCCAGTCAAAACTGGCTTCCGATTGGAAGCCTCAGTAACACATGACACCAAGAATAGCAGGACTACCAATAAGAGCTAAATTTGCCATTGTCTGTTTCCTTTGAGAGAACCTGGTGACACTGACCTGAATGATCTTTAAGTCTGGACAAAGAAGGAAATTTCAGAGTCTTCAGCAATGTGGAAAGATTGCTAAACTGATAGCCAAGAAAACTGTTATCTAGCACAGCCCCTGAGTCAGCTGAATAAGTAGGACAAAGCAGTCTCCCTTTTTAAGCTTTACTTATCTATACTTATCTTCCTTATTCCTATCTAGACTGCTATCTACACAATGGCAAGTATATTTAGTCATGAACATTAGTAACAAATGACAGCAATAAAAGACTAATCAGTAAAAAGTGACTATGTTAGCTGTTTTAGGAAGAACAAGGAGATTGTCTATAAGATAATGGTGTCAATCTGGACTTGGAGAGGAATCCCGAACTGCTGTCTAGGGGCTTCCTAGGAAACGGTCCAGAGGTAGGTAATTAATGATAGAGTAGAGGAAGGAGAAGCAGCATTGTAGATAATGATCAGGAGAGCTGTGCTTCATGATGAAATTGCTGAGCCAGAATGTCTGTAACAGTAATCTAGATCAAGGGCAATCAGAAGAGGGGAAAATATCAGACAAATTCAGAATCAAATGAGTGATCTGATCATCAACATACAAAAGTGAAGATGGACATGATGATGAGTAAAGGGAAGAAGAAAAAGTGCTCAGTGAACAGATCAGAGAGTAATGACTTGAATCAGTCTCCTAACAGCTTCAGGAGAATCAACACACTCTGACTTGTCACTCACCAGCTTTGTTCTAGTCAACCAAAGATGACAAAAGAGGGTTCATTGAGCATGAGTTGTTAAATGACAATATAGGAAGAGCCACTCTGAGTTAGGCCTCCTATTGATTTTCAATGATCAAACAATTTGTGATGAAGATATTTAGGATAGCATCACTGCACAAAGCCTCTTCTTCCAATAGAGTTGAACACAGACGAAGAGTGCAAGTAGACAGGAATTCCAAACATTCACTTTCTCTGGAGTATTCAGAATAATCAACTCAATGATGGCAAACACTTTTACTGGCCTCATATTTTCCCTGTTGGTAATTCCTCATGATGTTCCAGTGCCTACCTTTGCATGTAAGTGCCTACCTTTCATGGAAGGAAGGGAACCACTGTGAGAGAAACATAACTATAATTACATTCCCTCTCCATGCAACTCATTCCTGGTCTGGAGGAGGTTGGTAAGAAGGTTCAGAAAGTATTTCCTTGATAATAGACAGGAAGTCCCATTGTCATGGAGACATCACAGGTCCACAGGAGCTACTTGGAACTCAGGCAGCCATCTTGTAAGCCAGAGGGCAGAAGCCTTTAAACCAAGCTAATATGCTGAGCCAACATACTGAACAATAGAAAGAGGTTGGATCCTGAATATTTTTGAGATTGCAACTATTCTTATCAACTTTGTTAACACAATAACAAAATATTTAACTGGTTTTCTGGCTTATACTTCTTGTTTGTAACTGATCTCATAAAACAGACAAATAGCTCCTTCTAAGTTCAACTTTGATATTATCACCAATACTGCTGCAATGGTTAGGACATGGGTTGGGATGCCAAGATCACATATCAGAGCGCTTGGGATTTGAGTCCAGCATCACTATCAATTCCAACCACCTGCTAACACATATTCTGTGAGGAAGCAGGTGATGGTTCTAGTAGTTGGGTCCTTGCCACTCATTAGAGAGACATAAATTGAATTCCCAGCTCCCAGGCATTTAGGAAATTGGCTAGTAGATGGGAAGTTCTTGCAGGCACTCGCTATCTATCTCTGCTTCTACCTCTCCCTCTTTGTGCTTCTCAGATAAATTTAAGAGTCTTTCTTCATTCGCTACAATAAAATCTCATCTCTTGACCAGAGACTCTAAGCCTTACATCTTCAACTTCATCTTATTTCCTTTTCCCTTCTTACATTCCTTTCTTCAGTCATCTATTATGTTATGTGTTTTTAGCACCCTAAGGTTTGTTTTCCTTGTGGAGGATTCTGTTCAGCTGTTCCTTCTGTTGGGCTCTGGCCCTCCACATCTCCACATGATTAGTTCTTTCTTCTCCTTGAGACATCAGCTCATTGTCACCTCTTCAAAGAAGCTCTCCTTGTACACTAAAGTGAAACTAGCTTTTATATTCACCATAACTCAGACTTTATCATATCACCCCCTGTTTATATCTTTGTAGAAGTGTGGACACTATTTTTAGTTATTATAATGACTTACTTACCAATCTGTTGTCAATTTCCTCTGCCAAGTATAAAAGGATCAAGAGAACAAAGATCTTGTCTGTCTTGTTCACTGTGATTTCTAGCACCCTTAGAAATATCATAAATTCTCAATAATAGTTATTGGAAGGAAGAGACAGTCCATAAAAACCAGAGCTGTAGAGACTGAAATTGGAAGTTGAATCATGACAAATGCTTTTGTCTTAGTCTTCTCAGCTTGGCATCTCTTAAGGATGCAATGAAGGAAGCCAGCAGCACCCTTGTGGTAACTTCCAGCTTATCTCTTCCAGCAGAAAGACACTTCTTCTCCCATTGCCTGTATTCCACTGCCCGGAAGGAGTTCTGCTGGGTCCGACTTTGGATCATGGACCTAATGATGGACTACTCAGTGTGCCTAGAATAATAGGGTATTATAAAAAGCTACTGTGCTGAATTGGAGTCCATAGCCAGGGTATATTGTGATTGACAGTTCCTAGTGTTCCACAGGGAGTAAGGCACAGAGAAAGAGAATGAGGGGGTAAGGATACATAGGCTATAGAAAAATAGAGAATTTTCAAAAGAAAAAAAAAATCTGGGCAAACAAAACCAAAAGATATTCCCTACAAACTATAATGCACCCTGGTCTTGCACTAGTTCTCTACATGTAGAGTATTTTGATCTATAAGTACTTCAGTGGGATGAGTCCTCAGTTACATATCCAGGGTAAAGAAGAGCTAACTGTGGTCTACTTGTGCAAGGATGAATACCAGAACCACTTAGACTGCACCCTGGCTACATAATGGAGAGGGGAAGCCCTGAAATTGAGACATATACTTTGTTCTGAAGCCTAATCTTGCTAACAACCAGGAAAATGTTGTGGATTTTTACCATGCTACAATATGCTCAGGTATCTATTGAAAGTCCTTTCTTCTCTGCCCCTGTAGCCCAAACATCAGGAAAGGATGGCTGTTTCTAGAATGAAGACAGCCTCCATTTCTCATACACAGACAATAATTCTGTCACACAAATGTGTGTTATGGCTAAGCCTGGGTCAGACTGGCACCATGCCGAAATCACAGTGAGATCACTTCAGTCAGGGTAGACTACCACCTATGCTAGTATAAAAAAGGGAAGGAACTCAAAAGCAAATAAAGCAAATATGTGTTTGATTTCAAATTGCTCTTTGAGGATACATTTTAATTGGTAATTATACTGGTAGCTTTCTTTCCTCTAATACATTTGTTTACAAAAATATTGAGCATGCATTGCACATCAACATAAATAATTTCCCCCATATCTTTGCCCTCCAAATTTTGTGGTTAATTAAACTAATTTGTCTGTTTTTGTGGGGTGGAAACTCTTACTGTCATCCTCTCCAATCACTGCTTATTTAAATTTTATCCTTGGCCAGTTTCATGATAATGTTTATCTGCTCCAGAGGATTTGAAATGAGAGGAGCACACAGGGATACCACTTACATTATTTCTTGAAGCTGAAAAAAGCCAAGAGTCAACTGGCCAGTCAGATAACACACATTTCCCTCGTAGGATATTTACTTAAGATTGCTGGGGGCTAATTTAATTCCAGAGCACTTATTTCTGAGTTTCTCTCAGGGACTCCCTGTAGTTGAAATGAACTGTGTTCTGGGATTCTAAAGAAACCTTCGTTGAGACCATTCTCAAAAATAGATTAAATATATTATTTTTCAAGAGAAAAAATTTTAATGTACAGTTTGCTATCAACACTCCATTCTGGCTAGTTCCTGACTGGAAGGACATTTCAACAACATTGGGTTCATTGTTTGGTGTTTTATTACTCCATTTGGGAAGGAACGATTTATTAATCTTAATTCATTTAAAATGGTAGCTTCTGGCGCTCACGGAGCTTCTTGTATATACCTTGCATAGGACCCCAAAGCCTGGGGTTGCCAAGCAGCACAACCAAGGACCTTCCTGAGGAAGAACAGAAAGCCAAGTCTATGCACTGTCTTTGTGCTGTACTGTTACATCCACAACACACCTGTCCAGCGCTGTGTGGCCCCAACCTCGCTCACCGTTGCAGTCTCCAATGAGCTGCCCCACTCAACAGCTCCCAACCATACGACTCACACAACTTCCTCAACCCTTCTCCATGCTGTCCAGCCCTGCCCAGTTACTAAGAGATGTCTCCCCTTCTTTACTCCTGCCTTTTACCAAGCTAACCCCTGTTCAAATTTCAGGTCTCAACTTCAAGCTTGTCCTCTAGGAGTCACTTCTCTGACAAGTCCCCGTTTGTATTCTTTACTAAGCTCCCTGCTTAACATTCTCCCATTTTGCACGTTATGACTGATACATGATCTGCACAATATGAGTCTTTTCCCTCTACTAAGTTGTAAGCTCCACATCAATGTCATTTCCTTCTACACCCCATTACTTAGCGCAAGGCAACATGCAAGGTGTTAAAAGGCACTAATTGACTCAATGGTAAACTGAAAGATAATGAACAAGTCCCTTGACACTTCTGCAATACAGCTTATTTGAATCTATAATTCTACACAACACAGAAATGCTAGAACTGTAACAACAAAACCAATTAATACTTATAAGGGATGAGAAAAAGCTGCCTGGCTGAATGGGAGCAGAATAAGCTGAGCTAGTTTCAGTAGGTGCTATTGCCAGGCAATGTGCCAGGTGCTTGTGGTTGCACATCTCAGTTGTCACAAGAATCTCTCAGCTCTACTGATCCTTTCCCCACAAATCACATTAGAAAAACAAGGGAGCTTAAATTCAAATATTGTAAACTGCAACAGTGAAAAGTTAGGTCTAGAATTTTCATCTTAAAAAATAAATGCAGAGAACAAAAAGGAAAAGGGGAAAGTAACAAGATGCCCAGTTGTTATATTTAACCTGTTTTCTCATAGTACACATTGTTTATATCCTCTTCTTGCCCTAAACACTTTCACTCTCTCCATCTCTTTCTCTCCACTGATGACGTCCCTTTGAGAGCGCAGTCTTGAATTTTTCCTTATAACCTCCACAGATGATTAGTTGTGACTTTTAATCAGCAACTTGGTCCTCTGTCTGCACCATTACTTCTTCTCCACTTTTATCTTGGGTCCCTTTTCAGCTGTGCATGATTCAACTCTTCATTTATGAGCCTGTTAAGCCATTATCCTGTTTCAGTTCTGAGCAGAACGGCACTTTTAATAAGTTATGACAAGAGCCTCCAATTGACTTTAGAAATTATACCCCACTTTTTGCTTCCCATAAAACCCTCTCTGTCCCCACCTCCTGGAGAAGAGCTGGACCATAAGGCTCTAACCCTGGCAAAAAATATTCCAAGGGGAAAACATGAAATTACAGAGAAGCAGACAGTATCTAGTGCAACTGAAACAAGCTCCGTGCCACAGGAAAGCTTTCCTGGTGTACCAAGTGCAGTTCAGGGCTTTCCTTGACTGCCCAGACCCTCCAGGTCATGACCTTGAAGATGTCTTTCTAGAGTTTATGTATTGTCTTTCTTCTGAATATTAAGTTCTTATTTTTCTCCTTTTCTTGTTTGTTGTAAAGACTACTGGATTGTATCTACTTTTCCTAAAATTATATCCAAAGAAAGGTAACTCTGCTAAGATTTTCAAACCTACTACCTAGAATGGACCACATGTACCTCCCAGGTGGGCTTACAGGTAGAGTAGCTAAATTCAGTTCAGAGCCTTCTCAATCTGGGAGCCAACAGGTCCCTGGGCTAGAACAACCTCCAGCCCACATGTCTAGAAATGCTTCCAAAATCAGAAAAAAAAACTCATAAACATATTTACTAAGATTATGACAATGCTAAGGCTTTGTTTAAAAATTGTCTGTTATAATTTGATGAATCTAAAATCTATTTTCCACAGTCATTGTCCACAACATTGTGGTGTAATGGGTTAAACCATTGCCTGTGATGACAGCATCCCATACAGGTACTGGGTCAGGTTCAGGTTGCCCCACTTCCAATTCACTCCCTATTAACACACCTTGGAAAGAAGAGTAAGACAGCCTAAGGGCTTCGATCCCTGTACCCTCAGGGAGACCTGAATGAACTTTCTGTTTTCTGACTTCAACCTAGCCCATCCCTGGCTGGTATGCCATTTGGGAAACAAATCAGTGGATGAAAGATCTCTCTCCCCCTTTCTCCCCTCCCTACCTCTCACTCTCCCTCTTTCACTACCCCGACCTTCCTCCCCATCCCTTTCTCCTTCTTCTCCCTTTTTCTGTCTCTCCCACTCTTTGTAATCTGCCTTTCAAAAACTGAATCTTTTATAAAAACATATATGCCAAGTTTCACTTTGAGTAGTATCAGACAAAATAGAAATGACAGGAGAGTTGACATTTAGACAAGTCGACTGAACTTGAGTTAATTTTGCTTCGTATAGAATCTTTTGTTGGAGGGAAGACCTCAGAGGAGTGCTGAATTTGGGATTACACCATCAGGAAAAGTGAAGGAGCATCATGTGGAATGATCTGAAAACTGGAGATCAGACAGTGGCTGGGACCAGAATCATCTGAATACTCATTCACTGATGTGTCTGACTCTTAGGCTAGCAGGAATCACGAACTAGGTTTATCAACTTGGAACCCCTGTTTCTGCTCTCCCATGTAACTTGGATTTCTCATAGAAGTGGGGCCGCAGAGCAGTCTGGTTTCTTATATGAATATTTAGGTTCCAAATATAAAATCTCCAGATAACAAACCAATGCTGCCTTATTTTTATAACCTGACTCAAGAATAGCATAGCATCTCTTCAACTGCATTATCTGGTTAAAAGTGAGTCAAGGACTTTCCAAAGTTAAAGGGAGAAAAAAATGTATTTCCCTCTTGAGGACAGAAAGTTCTAGAAAGGAAAGAGATATTATCATAACCAGTTTTGGAAAACATGACCTCGTTTTAAAAAAACAACAGTGTACATTTCTGGCATAGCAAGTTAAAAAAGAAAGGCAAAATAAACCCAGATTGGGCAAAAGGAAGTAAAAATAAACAAAAGAATTTAAAAGCCAATATATTTTCTTAAAAAAACAATAAAAAATTGATAAATCTCTAGCTCCATTATTAAGGAGCTTAGAAGTCACCATCCCATCTTGCAAGAACAAACCTGAACAGACTGAAAAACAGCTCTTTTTAAATATGTTTTAATTTTTGATGACGTTTACATAGTTGAAAAGGATGAATACCCATATGGACATCTGATTAGGGTGGAGAGGGTCAAGAAATAGGGCAAAGTGATGAGAATTGTTTCCACTGTTTTTTTTCTTTTTTTTTTTCTTCCTCTCTCTGGGGAAAGGGGAGAAAGGGGGCAGAGAAAGAGAGAGAGGTGCTCCCAGCAGCCTAACCACATCAGTACCTGGGGATGGGGGAAGGCCACTTGATCTCATCCTAGGATCTCTGATGTGGAACATGTTCCAAGGATAATGCTTAAGTGGTTCGATAGTTCTGTAATGCTGTTGACTTGTTGCTCCAAGGCTGAGGCAACCCTGTCAAGGTCTATTGGTTGACATGGTGCACCCCAGAGTTTCCACTTGTTCATATACATGCTGTCAAAGCTTGGGCAGGAGAGTTCTCTAATTTGTTCTCATATCCAGATGTGTCCTGCGGGTCTCAATGAACTGACTAGAATGTCCCCCATATGCATCTGGGCATGCCATCTACTACACAGGCTTCAGCAACCAAGGAGGCCTAGTTTTGATAGACCACAGATCTTGTGATTTTCCCTGTGATTGGAGTTTTCAGTTCAGCAGGCTAGTTGAGGGAGTCCCCAAAGAAACCTTATCAGAGGTAACCCCAGAACTGACACCTGTATGTGCCAGTCAGCGTAGGGTCTGGTTAAATGTGTCGCCCACATCAGCCTACAAACACACTGGTGGTTATAGTCACCTGGTAAGTTCTATCCTCAGCCCTATCTCACACACAAAACAATGGATGCTATGCACCAGTCTAACCCTGCCTACCACACACTCAATCCTCATGAACACCAGCCTGGAACTGCAGCCCAATTGGAACGTCCCCCTTTGACCCCCAAAACTGTCCCCCACCCCGGTACCTATGCATGATGGTATCTACAGCAGACTGATCCAGTCAGTCCTGCATCCCATTTGGCTCTTTTACATATCAATAGACACCATAAGCTAGTTGAGCCCCGCTGAACCCCACTAGCCAGCCCACACTTACACCAGTGGATGTTACTGCCTGTTTAGCCAGACCTGCCCCCAGCCCTGTTTCTCATGCTCACTGGTGGAAGCTGCAGCCCACCATAGAGGTGCCCACAAAAACCAGCAGCAGCACCTGTAAGGTGGAAGAGGTTACACCGCAAGGCACTGTTCTCAGGACTGGGGAGGTACAGCAGAGACCACCGCAGGGAACAGGTCTAGGGTGGGAAAACCTGAACTCTGAGAAATGTCTGGAAGCGCTTTTTGGACAAGCCTGAGAGTTAGGAAATCATTTCATTCAATTGTTATTTATAGCCCTTGCCTATTTTCGTACTGCATTATGGTGTTTTCACTTTTTATTTGTTGAACTCTATTTAGTGGTGCCATTAAGTTTTTGATTATGATGTAAATGCAGTGTGACTCAGTATGTTAAGGCACTATTTTGATACCAGAATCTCATGTGATCAGTTCTGTGCTAATAGACCTGAGAAAGCAGCAAAAGATGACCCAAGTACTTGGGCCTCTGCCACCCACCCTCCCTTCTCCCTCTTTCTCTCTCTGCATTTCAAATAAAGAAATATACCTTTTTTAAAAGTTATCTGGGGCCCGGCAGCGTGGCCTGGTGGCTAAAGTCCTTGCCTTGAACACCCCGGGATCCCAAATGGGTGCCGGTTCTATCCAGGAGGGCCCACTTCCCATCCAGCTCCCTGCTTGTGGTCTGGGAGGGCAGTTGAGGATGGCCCAGAGCTTTGAGACCCTGTACCCGCGTGGGAGACCTGGAAGAGGCTCCTGGTTCCCGGCTTCAGATCGGCACAGCTCCAGCCATTGCGCTCACTTGGGGAGTGAATCATCGGACGGAAGATCTTCCTCTGTCTCTCCTCCTCTCTGTATATCTGACTTTGTAATAAGAATAAATAAATAAATCTTTTTTAAAAAACACTTATCTGAAGGGCCCCGCACAATAGCCTAGTGGCTAAATCCTCACCTTGCATGAGCTGGGATTTCATTGTAGGCACTGGTTCCCATCCTGGCTGTTCTATTTCCTATCTGGCTCCCTATTTGTGGTCTGGGTACACAGCAGAGGATAGACTAAGGCCTTGGGACCCTATTCCCAAATGGGAGACGTAGAAGAAGCTCCTGGCTCCTGCCTTCAGATCAGCTCGGCTCCAGCTGTTGTGGCCACTTGGGTAGTGAACCAACAAAGATCTTTCTCTCGGTTTCTTTTCCTCTGTAAATCTACCTTTCAAATAAAAAATCAGTAAGTTTTTAAGAACAAAAAGTGGTCTCAAAAAAGTTGAGAAGCAAAGAAAGAGAAAGTGGAAATGAAAATTCCGAAGCATTTTAAATACTATAAAAGAAAGAAAGGAAGACTCAGTTTTAAAGGAATTCAAAACGGATTCAGTTTTACAAGAAGCACAGCCAAATTTTCTCAGTGAGAGAAAAAGCCCCTCCAGCATTTTGCTGGGGGGGGGGGGGGAGGCTATTTGAAATACACAAGAGATCTGATCTTAACAACTGCCCTCAGGAGAACTGGTGAACCAGGGTCTAACTGCCTTGGGGACTGTGTTTCCTAACCCCTGCGGCCATCTGGTCACACTCAAGGTTAGAAAGGAAACAAACATTTGTGGAGTTCACAGTGCTTACTATCTAAATGAGACCTGTCTGGGGGCACAGGCCACACCGCACCCACCACCTCACCACGTTGCTGAAGGCTCATGGGTGGCACAGCCTTTCAGCCTGGACATCACTAACCACTCTCAGAAAAACTGTCAAGCATATAAAGATGCAAAGATCAGGCCAGGACAAATATCAGAGCCAGGTGCAGCTGGGATGCTAGCATTATCTGAACACAAGCTAGCTGTGACGGTTAATATGCTAAGGTCTTTAGCAGATGGTAGTTAGGGCAAGATAGACAATGCAAGTGAAGAGGTGGAAATCCTGAGAATGAATAAAAATAAATACATCAAAACTCTATAACAGAATTAAAGAATGCCTTTGATGGGATTTCTGATAAATAAGATGAAACTGGGAAAGACCTAACAACTTATTCAAAATAATAGTGGTAATAATGTATTCAATTATGTATGCTTAGGTACAAGTGCATATCAAAAATTTCATAGCGAATAAAACATTCTCAGGTAAACAAACCTGAGAGAACTTATCACCACCAGATCTTTCTTCTAAGAGACACTGAAGGGAATTCCTCACACTCAAAGAATGAGATGTTAAAAAGAAAATGCCAGAAGGTATAAAACTCATCAGAAGTCACAGAAATTCAGAATGTTTAGTATTGTAAATATGGTAAAAGAAAAAAATATATATCTTTAACATTAATATTAGAAACAGAATGATTTTTAGAATAAGAACATTAACCTGTTAAGAGACAGACATATGTGGGCCCAGCATGGTAGCCTTGTGGCTGAATCCCTCACCTTACATGTTCCAGATGAAAGGAGTTATTCGAATATCCCACCCTGGACCCGGCGCCGTTTCCTCTTCCTCACAGCTCACAAAATTCGCGCCAGTCCAGCCATGCACCAATCAATCAGATGTAACCCGGCATTCCCCTGAGAATCCCACCCCAAATCTTCCAGCCCCTTTCCCAACCCCGCCCACTCACCAATCATCCCTAGGCATTCACCTGCAGGCACCAATCCCTCTCAATCCCCGCCCACCACACCTTGCAGACAAAAAGGACCCCAGGTGCAGCTCTTTGTCTCTTCTCCGTCCCGCCTCCCATCTCCCCTTCCCTCCCCTTTCCCCTTTTCCCCTTTTTACCTCCACCCCATTCCTGCCCCACTGGAATAAACCTCCTAAGATACCTCATTGCACCTGATGTTTTCAGCTCACAGTAAAGAACCAGGTTGTGGGAAATTAGCTGAGCGTATAATATTGTAATATTGTATGAATTAGAACTCTAACCTTTTTAAATAACTAACACCAGAACCCATACGGGTGCCAGTTTGTGTCCCAGATGCTCCACTTCCCACCCAGCTCCCTGCTTGTGGCCTGAGAAAGCAGTCGAAGATAGCTCAATGTCTTGGGACCATGCACCCTCATGGGAGACCCAGAAGAAGCCCTCTAGTTCCTGGCTTTAGCTCAGCTCAGCAACAGCTGTTGCAGCCACTTGGGGAGTGAACCAGTAGACAAAAGATCTTTCTGTTTTTCCTTCTCTCTGTAAATCTGACTTTTCAATTAAAAAAAGTAAATCATTAAATTCTACATATGCAAATATGTAAATTGGGTATTAAAATTCAAAATGTGGAGAGAAATGGAGTTCATGTGTAGAAATTTTTTATTATTCACTTGTTGCTTTGGGTATTATCATAAACAGTCAAGACAATATTTTTCAAAATAGCTTATTATAACCAAAAGACATTCTTTTGTAAGCGTTAATAAGCATAAGGTAGAAATCTACAATGTCCTTACTAAAAATAATAAGCAAGGATTCAAAACACACTATTAGTGTGAAATCAATTATTGCAAAGAAAGATTGTAAGAGAGGGAGAAAGAAAGAAGTTGCAATAAATAGAAAACAAATATTAAATGGCAGTAGTAAGACCTTACCTATTATTAAATACCCTAAGTGTAAATAGAGTAAATCCTCCAATCAAAAGACAAACAGAAATTGATTGGGTATTTTGACAAACACCAGGGCAGGTATTGCAGTGCAAAAGGTCCAACTTCCTCCTGGGACTCTTATATCAGTATTGGAATGCTGGTTCAAGTTTCACCTGCTCTTTGATCTTGCTTACGCATCCTGGGAGGCAGCAAGTGCTATCTACAGTGCATGGGTCTCTGCAACCCAACCCATATGGGAGACCTGGAAGTGGTTAGAGGCCCCTGGCTTCAGTCTGGCTCTGTCTCTGGCTGTTGCGGGCACTGGGGAGAGGAAAGAGAAGATAGAAGGTGTCTGTCAGTCTGTCTCTCTCTCTCGCCTGCCTTTCAAACAAAATAAATAACCATTTTTAAGATTGATTTATTTTTACTGGAAAGTCAGATATACAGAGAGGAGAGAGACAGAGGAAGATCTTCTGTCCAATGAATCACTCCCCAAGTGGCCGCCAATGGCCAGGATTAGAATTGGCAGCCACGTGGGATCCTGGCTCATACAAGGCAAGGACTTTAGCCACTAGGCTACCACACTGGGCCTGTAAACAATCATTTTTACAAATCACTTGACTATAAGACATTTAGAAGAAACTCACTTTGTTTCTAAGAACATTTATAAACAGAAAGTAAAAGGATAGAATAAAATATTCAATGCAAATAGAACTCAAAATACAAAAAAAAAATAACCTTACTAATATAAAATAGATCATAAGTCAAAAATGATAAGAGATAGGAAATATCATTATATAGTGATAAACAGTTCAGTTCTATGAGAGGAAATAACAATTGCATGTGCACACAGTTATTTGGGCATCAGTATAGAGCAAATAGCTTCATACACACAAAAGAAGGGATGTAATCAAATAGTAGCAGAATTTTACACCCTCACATTCAGAAATGGATAGATTACCCCAAAAAGAAAATCAACCAATGGTGAAGTTAAACTACACCCTAGATGAATACTGCAGAACACACACATTCTTCTCAACAGCACAGAGAACGCTCTCTGTAGTGAATCAGTCGCTATCAAAAAAGTCTCAATTTTTTTAAAGATCTTTTTTAATTTATTTGAAAATCAAAAGTACAGAGGAGGAGACACACAGAGAGATCTTCCATTCATTAGTTCACTCCCCAAATGGCCATAATGTCCAGGATGAAACCATAAGTCAGCAACTTCTTCTTAAGCCAGGAGTCAGGAGCATCTTCTGGATCTCCCACGTGAACGCACTTGAGTCATCTGCTCCTTTTCCAGGTGCGTTAGCAGAGAGCTGCACCTGAAATGGAGTATCCCGGAGTTAAATTGCCATCCAAAAGGGGTGCCAGTGTTGCCATCAGAGGCATAGCCAGCCCCCCAAAATTTTTAAAGACTAATTATTTATTTATTTATTTATTTATTTATTTGAAGTTGAAGAGGGAAAGGGAGAGACAGAGGGAAAAAGAGATCTGATCCACTCTTCAGGTGGCTGTAATGATCAGTGCTTGCCAGGTAGAAAACTGCAGCTTCTGGGGCTTGGTGCCGTGGCCTAGCGGCTAAAGTCCTCACCTTGAACGCACAGGGATCCCATATAGGCACCGGTTCTAATCCCAGCAGCTCCACTTCCCATCCAGCTCCCTGCTCGTGGCCTAAGAAGGCAGTTGAGGATGACCCAAAGCACTGGGATCCTGCACCCATGTATGAAATTTGGAGGAAGTTCCTTACTCCTGGCTTCGGATCAGCGCAGCACCAGCTGTTGCTGTCACTTGGGGAGTGAATCATCGGACAGATCTTTCCCTCTGTCTCTCTTCCTCTCTGTAAAAAACTGACTTTGTAATAAAAATAAATAAATCTTTAAAAAGAAAAGAAAACTGGAGCTTTCTCTGGATATCACATGGGTGGCAGGGCCCAGCTGCTGCTTTTCTCAGGCCACTAAAAGGGAACTATACTGAAAGAACAGCTGTAACATTAGCCAGTGCCAATATTGAATGCCTGCATTGGACAGCAGCTTTACCTGACAAGTGGTAATATCACTGTCCCCCAATTAAAAAAAATAGAAATCATATTCAGTATCTTCTGTGATTATAGTAACATTAGAAATCATTAACAAGAATAATTTTATAAGCTACATTAAAAAAACATGGGAATTGATCAACTTAATGCTGAATAACAGATGATTAAAGAAGAAATTAAAAAACAAAGTGAACAATTTTCCAAAATGAGTAAATATAAGAACACAATATACAGAAACCTATGGGAAACAGCAAATGAAGTACTAGGACAACATTAACAGCAATCAATACCTACATCAAAAAAGTAAGATCTCATATAAACCTGCACCTTGAGGAATTACAAAAAACAAATACAACATTAATAGAAGCAGAGAAAATAAAACTCAAAGCAAAAAGAAAAATAAAATAATCAATGAACTGGGGCTGTTTGCTTGAAAAGACAAGAGAAATTAAAACCTTTGGCTATACTAACTGACAAGGAGAGAAGACTTAGACAAATGAAATCAGAAAAGCCGGATTTGTGACACATTATGCTAACACTCCATTTGCAATGCCAGCAGCATCCCTTATTTGGGTACCAGTTCAGGCCCTGGTTACTCTGCTCGTGATCCAGATCCCTGCTAATTTACCCACACAAGCTGTGGTAGAGGGCACAAGTGCATGGGCCCCTGACACCTGTGTGAGAGACCCACATGGGATTCAGGCTCCTGGTTTTGAGCTGGGCTAGATACAGCCATTACAGACATTTGAGGATTCAACCAAGAGAATGAAAGATTTCTTTCTTTATGTTATTCTGCCTTTCAAATAGTTCAATACACCTTTTGAAAAAATCAAATCAGAGATGAAAGGGAGACAGACCTTGCAAGAGTTGCCGCAGAAATACAAAGATTCATTAAAGATTATTATAAATAATTATACACTAACCAACTTGATGACCTAGATAAAATAGGCAATTATCCCTTACCAATGTAGAATCATGAGGAAATAGAATACCTAAACATTCCATTAATAAGTAGTGAGATTATGGATAATAAAGTTTCCCATTTAAGAAAAAGCCCCTGATCAAATGTCTTTAGTTGGAATCTATGAAATACTTGAAGAATTAACACCACTTCTTCTTAGATTATTAAAAAAACAAAAACACTAGAGGAAGAAATTCTTCCCAACTCATTCTGAGACCAGTATTACCTTGACACCAAAACCAAAGACACAAAACAAAAAGATATCCTTGATGAATATTGATGCAAAAACACTCAACAAAATACTATAAACTGAATTCATCAGCATATTAAAAGATGATTCTTCATGATCAAGAGGGATTCATCCAGGATGAAAAGATGATTTAACATATGCAAATCAGCAAAAGCAATAAACCCCATCAAGAAAATGAAGGACAAAAAAGTAAAAAAACCTTGCGATAAACTCAGTAGATACAGAAAACGGCATTGATATGAACCACTTCCTTGAAAGATGGAGCTGCCAAAACCCACACAAAAAATGCATGTTTGCATAGGTATAAATCTATTAAAATTTAATCAGTGATTAATAACATTCCAAAAGAAAAAATACCAGGCCCAGATGGGATCACTCAAAAATTCTACCAAACGTGTAAGGAAGAAATCATACATATTGTCTACAATTTAAGATGGTAGTAGTAGCTGAGGAATACTTTTTAAACTCATTCCATGAAACCAGTATCATATAGACCACAGAACTAGGCAGACAATCCAAGGAAAGAAAACTATTGATCAATATTTCTAAGCAAATTGAATCCAACACCATATAAAAAGAATTATAACTACAATCAAGTCGGACTTATTCCAGATGTGCAAGGCTGGTTTAACATTCAAAAATCAATTAATGTAATCCATCACCCCAACAGGCTAAAGGAGAAAATCACTTGATCATATCCAATACAAAAAGAAAAATTGACAAATGCTCCCACACATTCCTGATTTTAAAAGCTCTTAGAAAACTAAGAATCAATTTCCCCAATTGATAAACAATAGCTGCAACCAACATAATACTTAGTAGTGTGAAAAATGACTGTGAGTACAAGCCTTTTCCTTTGATATAACTGATGCAAATGTATCAAAGGATTACATATAAAATGTGGAATTCACAAAAGATAGCTAAGAAAAATAACTCTAAAATTGGTGCAAATAGCCAATAAATAAAAATTTTTGAAAGTCTTAGATGTTGTCCCATTAAGATTGTGTGCAAGATAAAGATGACTTCTCTCACCATTTGCTACTTTTCCATATTCTGCTGCACATTCTACCTAACACAACAAGACAACAAAAGGTTAAAAGATTGGAGAGAAAGAAATAGATAACCTTGTTGTCAGATGACATGATCATTAATACAAAAAACAAAAAATAATTAACAAAACCATTCTGGAACTATAACAACCATATTGATACATTTTCTATGACTATCACAAAATACAGGAAACGAGATGCTTTAGAAATAGAAGACTTTTATGTAGTTTATAGTTTTGGAAGATGAAAGTCCAAGACAGAGCAGCACTCTTTGGTCAGCCTCTAGAAAGGCCTGTTAAGCTGTGTCATAATGTGGCAGACAGCATCATGGTGGGAGCTTGTGCAAGTGGGAGGAGTCACATGGTGTGACAGCAAGCCAGAGGAGTTCAAAGGCCAGGCCCAGTCTTTGACAACCATCTAATCCCAGGAACTAACTTTGTTCACATCTGAACTTCCTGAATCCCTTCCACTGGTGTTGCCCCCTCAGCCCCTACCCCACCATGACCTAGTTACTTTCCACTGATTTGGAAGTTGCATCCCTTCTCAGTATCATCACACTTAGGACCAATCTTCTAGTCCTAGAACAATATCCAAATGATACCAGCAAGGTTTGAGGTGGTATAAAGGTTACTATACTGTCCTACACACCAGCAATGAATAAGCAGCATTTAAAATGAAAGGCAGAGGGCCTGCATGGTAGCCTAATGGCTAAAGTCCTCGCCTTGCATGCTCTAGGATACCACATGGGTGCCAATTCGTGTCCCAGCCTCCCCACTTCCCATCTGGCTCTCTGCTTGTAGCTTGGGAAAGTAGTAGAGGATGGCCTAAGGCCTTGGGTCATTGCACCCAGGTGGGAGACCTGGAAGACACTCCTGGCTCCTGGTTTTGGATGGGCTCAGCTCCAGTCATTGTGGTCACTTAGAGAGTGAATCAGCAGATGGGAGCTCTTTCTCTCTGCCTCTCCTCCTCTCTCTATATCTGACTTTCCAATAAAAATAAATAAATCTTTTTTAAAAATTAAAAGCAGAGTATAAGTTACATTAGCACCCAAAAAACCAATAACCATTAATGTATAAGTCTCAAAAAACATGTATAGATCTATATGAGGAAAATGACAAACTCTGATGAAAGAATTTTCACATGAATTAAATAAATGGAACATTTCATCTTCCTAGAAAATATGCAGTATTACCAAAATATCAGTGATGCCCAACTTGATCAATAGATTCAACTCAGTTATAATCAAAATCTCAACAAGTTATTTTGTAGATTTCAATAAATTGATCTGAAGTTTGTGTGAACAAGAAAAGAGACTCATAATGCCCAACCCAACACTACAGAACAAAATCAGAGAAATGATGTTATTTAAAAGTCCAGACTTATTACAATCAAGGTTAGGAAAGGGGGGAAGTATGGTTGTTTTTTGAAACTGCACCTATGCAATTCATGAAATCTGTTCTCTATATTCATTTTAAAAAGAAAGGAGAATGAAATATCTCATATGGTAAATGTTTTGAAGGACTTCTAACAAAGTAATCAAGTGGTAGAGGAGAAAGAGAAGAAAAATAGGTCAATGAAACAGAATAGAGAACCCAGAAATGCACCTACATACACAGTCAGTGAATCTTCAGCAAATATTATAAGCAGTAAAGTGAAACAAAAAAAATAACCTTTCAATAAATGGTGCCAGAGCCACAGACAAAGCAATTATCCTAGACACAGATCTTCCACACTTCTTACAACTAATTCAAATTTATCAGAGACCTAAATGTAAAACATAAAACTCTAAAACTCCTAGAAAATAACATGGAAAATAATTCTAAAATGAATGCAAAATTAAATTTTCTTAAAAATAGGTCAAAGGTTTGAACAGGGTTGAGCAACCTAGAAGTTAAGGAACCACTTGGGATGCCCACAACCCATACCAGATGTGGATTCAAGTACCAGTTCTTACCTTTCCCAAGCCAAGAATAGGTTGATTTTTTTTTTTCAGTGTGCCTATGCAGTGATGACTATTTCTGCCAACTCCAAGCATAATGTCCTTTGTCTCTAGTAACAAGGCATAGAGACTGGCTCTGGGCCAATCACAATCCTGCCCTTGGGCTCTTTATCTTCCGCTGAGTACATACTCATATGACTATCAACCCAAAGCTCCTAATTTCAACTTCACTTAATATCCTATTTAGTGTGCTCTGGTAGTGAAGGCAGACACGTAGAGAAGAGAGAGGAGAGATGCAAATAAAAACAGGAAAACAGAATGTCAAGAACTTCATATTTCCTTAGTTCAAATAATCCAGCATCAGTTTTCTGACCTCCCACAGTTAGTTATGAAAGGCTATACAATCCCTGTTGGGTCTACTTGGGTTGAGTTGAGTTTCTACCAGTGATCCGGCTATACAGTTGCATCACTTGCCTCTAGGACAATATATTTAATGAGGAGCTACCTGTTTTGTAGGTTGTACAGTTTGCTTACAATCAGTGTGAAAGGTTAGTTAAGAAATGAATAGGACAATATAGACCTGTGAGCAATGTGGTCAAGAGGAAAATATGAAGTAGGAGATAATGAGGGGAACAAAAAAAATACCTGTTATTGATTAGATGTGAAGGTAATCAGAAAGAAGTAGAGACAATCTGGAGCCTTTATATTTAAAATGTCCCAACTGAAATGTTACCATCCCATCCTGGCTTCTTCACCACTTAAGAAGAATGACAATAAGCATTTTTTTTTTCCTAAAATGCCTCACAAGTCAGCCGCTCAGTAGCCTGGTGCTAAAACAACAGTCACTGAAAGACTTACAGGGGCCATGTGTACATAAAAGAAAAAGAAAGATGAGAATTACTGCTCAGAGCAACTTAGCTGCTACCTACAGCTTAGTAGTAATTTATTGCATGTGCCCAGCACTCTGTTGGGTCATTTGTTTTCCAGAATAAGTCTCCCATCTTCCACACTGGACCAAACAGTGCCTTGCAGAAGTAGCTTCTCTGCAGGCAAGATAATCTCACACTCAACTGTTACAATGAAAATTAAAACACCAAGTAGTTACAGGGAAAATAATTCAAATTATCTGGAACAACTCTCTCCATTCAGACCCCTTGTTGACTACTTCAGGCCAGACTATTGCCCACAGAATTTGGGTAGTATATCCAAAATTCATCCTCATTACTATCACCATTACTATACTTCCTCACCAACAGAACAGCTGATGTGGAATGCAGCATGAACCTACCTTGAAGATTACATTTCCCCGTCTTCCTGAAATCCAATAAGCAAACTTAAGCACAATAGCTACAAAGGAGTGGGATATAATCTTTTTCATTTTTTTCTCTTCCTCTCCTATGTCAGAGAAGATCTTCTAGACCTCGAGATGATGTTGGAAATGACAACCAAAAGTTGTCTAAATATTTCAGAAAAGTAGGCTGTGGTGTTGCCATCACAACTTGGGACTGCCTGCCATTGGGTGTCTCGTTTCAAACATCTCAACTCAACTTCATTGGATCTATTCCTGCTAAGTGGATCGCTGCATAGATTTTGAAACTAAATTTAAAAACACTTGTAACCTGTCAGTCACAGCCTCTCACCTGAACCCAGGATGCTCAACTGTCCAATAATTTTTATATCAAAAGAACTTGGCTGAAAGATCTTACAATAGCTTATAGCTGAAGTATATACATCGATTTTAGTTTAGCTTCTTGGGTCAACCCCACAGGATAATGCTGAATCTAAATAAAACTCCTGTTTTCTTTAATTACTGAAACCTTCTCCTAACAAGGGCCTGAAATCATTTCTATTTAAATATTGTATGCCATAAAGTCTCTCCAGGATTGGAGAAAATATGATTAAGTTGTTAGTAAAAGATTGTACCCGGATCTTTTCCAGGCATGCAAATGCCCAAGTGCATCCCAGATACCAATGATCTATTCCCAAGGAAAGTGACAGCCCTATGCAGCCAACAGGCAAGAATCCATAAACAGCCACCATGGCCACAGAGTTATAGGACCAAACTTAAGTGATCAGGCAGATTTAAATTATCTGCATTGACAAAATGACCATGCTACAAGGTTTCCTCAGCCATAAGCACAGGTGACTATTTCAATGACAGGGCCTTAGCAGCTTTTATTTGTTCCACAAAAAAATCCACAGAAACAGAAAATTGGGTGCCATAAAACCAGTAATTCACCCAAAATCAGAGACTGCAGCCTAAGTTCCCAAGGCCAAAATCTTTATTCTTCAAAGAGAATACACCCTTCTCCCCATATCAGTGTGAAATACATTCCAAGATCCACACTGGTTACCCGAAAATCTAGATAGTAATGAGCTCTCTGCATTATATTCCTGGACCCCCATACCTATGAAAAGTTTAATTTCAAATTCAAGGACAGTAAGAGATCAGTCTTTTTTTTCTTACCCTGAATTGATAACTTTCATTTTGTCACTTAAAGGAAGCATTTTACAATTTCTCTTTGGCATACCCAAATGGCAACATTATTATTCATGTACTTCAAGGCCATTATCTAGTAAAGTATGGGTTATTTGGACACAAGCACTGCAATGTCGGGATAGCCAAGGCTTCCGAGTGATGAACAGCAAGGTAGTATATGCAGCATGGATTCACTGGACAGAAGGGTGATGCATGCTCCAGATAAGACAAACCAAGAAATGGGGTTGGTGCTGTGGCATAAAGGGCACTAATGTCCTGTGGGTGTCCTGGAGTCAGCTCCAGCTGAGTTTGGAATTCAAGAAAGATGCATGGATGAGACGTAAAAAGGAAAGAAATGGACCACTACGATTTCATGATCATAATGGACAATGCACAAAAGCTGTCTGCTTTATTTATACAGAACCAAACTCTGGCTCAGACTTTTTACGTCATGGCCAAGTGGGTGTTTCTAAGGATAATTTTGCCATTCGTTTCACCTTAAAGCAGGATGTTATCCATCCTGACCCTGTGGTCAGGAAGTTCTCAATAGATGGTGCATATCAATTAGTAACACATTCCTACTACAATCCTCATCCTACAACTTAATCTTGAATCAGTTAAGGGAGGAAATGCATCACAGAAGGAAGGACCTAACGGTCAAAGAAAGAGGGAAAGACTAGATTCCCACTACACCTGGGGTAACACCTTGATTAGTATATGGTCAGTGGGGGCAGCAATAATAAAAGGCCCTTTGGCTACAAGGGTATCAGCAACGTCAACTTCCAAGTTCACATTGGTAGTAAACATTAACTCCGCAGAGGCAGACAATGCCTAAATAGATTACAGAATTCTCAGCAGGATTACCCAGTGTCCATGCAAAGGGAGGTGGTTGTAGAGACATCCACCGGGCCCTACCATACAACGGGAAATTCCTTGTGGCCTCGCCTGCAATGAAACAATACTCTTCACACCTTCCTGTCTTCCACACTCACCACACGGAACCCAGCATGGGTGCTGGATTACATACTACCTAATGATGACCTGGAAAAGAAGTGTAGAAGGGTCCAAGTATTCGGGCCCATTCTTTCATGTGCGAGATCCAAAAGAAACTTCTGGCTCCTGGCATTAGCACAGCCCAGCCCAAGCCATTTCAGCCATTTGGGGAGTGAACCAGTAGATGGAAGATTTACCTCTCTCTATTACTCTCTTTCCCTCTGTAATTCTGCCTGTCAAATAAATAAATAGATCCTTAACCCAAAAAAGAAAGAGTTGCACAAAACAAAATTTCATGATGCACTCTGTGTTGAATTAAAACTTATAAATTGCTACTTGTGGATTTTTCCATTTAATATTTTCAGACTGTGGTTGACTGCATATAATTAAAACCTCAGAAAACAAAGTGTTAGATAAGGATGGACTACTGAAAACACTCATTTGTATAATTACTTGATTGATGTTTGTCCATAAATATAAGTTTGAAAAACCATGACACTTGCTATTTTTGCTATTTATGCTCCAGTTCCTTGTAATTGTCTAGCACACTGTAGGTCACTGGATCAATGAGTAGGCTGGGTCTCTGACACAGTGTGAAATAGTGAGGCTGTTATTTGCCCATTATATAAGACAGAGGAGTCTAAAACAAGAATGTGAAATTTAAATCATGACTTGACAATGTCTATATACTCCCAAGCTTTCTGGTGTCCTCTGTACCCATGAATCAACACACAAATGTCTTTTTGGAGACTTATATAGGAAACCTATTCATCTTTCATTTGAGCAAACCATCATCTAATTAAGCAATTTAAATAGAATATGCTAATATAGAAGATCTATTTTTATAAAAAGAGAAACAGTTACAAAAGGACTTCAAGAGGATAATTACAAATAGATGATGTTGAATCTGAATAGAATTCCTATTTACTTTAATTACCGAAACCCTCTCCTAACAAGGGCCTGAAATCATTTCTATTTAAATATTGTATGTCACAAAGTCTCCCCAGGCACTGGAGAAAATATGATTAAGTTGTTAGTAAAAGATTGTTCCCGGATCTTTTCCAGGCATGCAAATTTAAAGGCTCCTGGCCTGCATTTGGGAACCCAAACTGAGTCACAAGCTGTGGTCCTGAAATGGAGTCTCGAAAGAGACTGAGCATGGCTCTGAGCAACTCAGTTACACTGCCTTGTTCTCCTAAACTGACAACATTCCCAGACTCTTGGCTGGAACTAAAATTCTGTAGAGTGCTTTCTACCTGACCCTGAGAGAGCTCACCAGAGCAAATCTGAAGGAAATGGTCTATTGGCTCTATGGAGTCAATATGTCAATATTTGTATAGATTTTTGGAATTATAGGATGAGGTGCCTAAGACTTCCTTGATGCCCAATGCACATAAAATATAAGCCATTTTGATCCTCTGCATGCTGCTGAATGCCACAGATTTCCAATATTTACCTGTGAGAGTTCCTTAGCAAAAAAAAAAAAAAAAAAAAAATTACCAAGTGAGTTACCGGGAATAACTAAAGTTTGATTTTTGGAAAGTTAAACGGTCAGACCTGTACAATTTATCTAACACACTAACTTGCTGATCTGAGAAGTCTGACTGCCACAAAAGCTGGGAAAAAGACCAATGTTTCTGGTACATCTGTGAGGAGGATGCTCTGTTATCAGACATTGTTGCTGCTGCTTGAGCTGGCAGGAGAGTGTGGCTGAGAGAGTGGGGTGTAAGTTCAATTTGCCTGCATTTGAATTCCAGCTTCCTCCTGGGCTGTATGGCCTTAAGAAGTAACTTGGTTTCTCTCTGTGTCTTTATTTCCCCTGTGTTAAGTGGGAAAAAATATCAGTGCACAGCTGGTGGGTGCAAAGGATACTACAGCACATAATTCATATACAATGCTTAGCATTATGGCAAGCACATAATGTTCAATAAATTAAACTGTAAATCTATGATGTTTTCAATTGCAGTTACTCTTATGTCAATCATTATTTTAGTGACATAACTATTAAATTTCATTTATGTCCTTTGTCATTTAAGTAATTACTGCTTTATTGCTGCTTTGTTTTTTATATATATATATTTTTTATTAATTACATTGCATTATGTGACACAGTTTCATAGGCTCTGGGGATCCCACAATCCCTCCCCGTGCCCTCCCCCCATGGTGGATTCCTCCAACTTGTTGCTGTATTACATTTCAAATTCAGTCAAGAGTCTTTCATTGCAAGAGTATACCAAGCATAGAGTCCAGCATCTTATTGTCCAGGTAAATTCAACAGTTTCTTGGGGAGACTGTCCCTGATCTGAAGGCAGAGCTGGCAGAATATCACCTCGATCAATTTAAAGCCACAACATAACATCAATGACAATTTGCAATATTATGGAATTAAATGACATGGTATTGAGTAACCAATATGTTTTAAAAAATGCAAGTTCTTAACCACATCCTGTGACTACTTCATTGACATTTCAATTTTAGTTTATACACAGGACTGGCTGCAATACACCTTAAAATGGCTACAGGGTACTATTCAGCTGTCTCATGTCTATTTTCATTTTAGTATTTAGCAGTTTATAGTGTTGAAGCAAAATTTTGCTGAACTTTGCAGATTTTAGGATAGTCTAAACTGGGTTATAACTCTAACAAGGCATATGTCAACAATTGAGGTGCAAAACAGCTTTAGGAGGGGTGTGCAGAGAAATCTTCCATACCTTAGTGAGGAGTAATTAATATTTGTGTTCTACCTAGTAAGGTATGTGTGAGTCCATGCTGACCATTTCCTGTTTGGTTCTAGGTTTTCCTTGTTGTTCTCTGTCTTTCTATTCTAATATGTGTGTGTGTGTGTGTGTGTGTGTGTGTGTGTGTGTGTGTGTGTGTGTGTGTGTGTGTGTGTGTTTGGGGGCAGGGAGGAGGGCTCTGAAGTGACCCTGATGGTCATTGCAAGAGACAGTGGGATCCAAAGTTGGAACTAAGTGAGGACCAGAGAAAGCTCCTCTCCCTAGTCCCGAAGGAAGTTACTGTTCTGTTTCTGTGGACTGCTCAGGGTTCCTGGCTGTTGTTCCGATGACCTTAGATCCTACAAGGAAGGATTTGGGCTTCTTTCATCCCATGTGGTAGATCCAAAAGGGGGTGGATGACCTCAGAGTTCTCGGCCTCTGAAGGCACTCCAATTCCCAGTGGTCTCCTTGGCAGTTGGGATGTAGTCTTTGGTGCCAATACTGATAGTCCTTGGTGAGGATCTGGGAGTCTCCAGGGTTGGGATATAAGCCTCCTCCTGTCCACCTGCTCCACTCTGAGGTTCCCCCCTGTTCTGTGCATATGACCTCCTGTTAAGAGGTTGTTAGGATCGCTCTTAATTCCCCCTGCATGTCTTTGTAGTTTTACTATTGTCTAATGCTGAGTTGAATCTGTTGTCTATAAGTTATCTGTTATGTTCCTGATAGGTTATATTTCACGTCTTCCTCACACCTTCTAAGGAGATGGGAGATTTCTCTGCTCTCCCACCCCATTTACAAGTAGCACAGGGTCTTCAAAGTATAATAGGTTTCACAATTCTTTGATGTAGATCATAAGCAATCTGATTCACATTGATTGTTGGTTCATTGGTTACATCACAATATCTTATTGCATGAGATACAGGCTGTTTGGGGTTGAAATAATATTATAGTTTACGGGTACTGTTTTTTAGATTGACTGTATTGCTGCTTTGTGTTTAAATCACAACTGCCCCGTTTCACACTGGTCTTCCTCATTTGTTCTATTTAGTTATCTTTCCACAGAGAGAAGGGGAAAGGCAGGGTGGAAGTTCTTTTGAGTCACCTGCTCCAAAGATTCCTTTGGATTCCCATCCTCCCTGCCCCAACTAGATGTACAGCATCCTGTGACATGGGTTCCCCAGGCCAGCCCAGGACAGCACAGCAGGTTGAGTTTGGTACGAACCAGCCAGCAAATACATGTACTGTTTACACTCTCTCGCAGGTCCTAGAACCAAGTGCCAGACAAATGCCAACACTTAGTAGATTAGATGTTGTTTCCAGGAAGGCTCTGGAAAAGGCCCGGGAAATCAGTCTGCTTTTGACTTCCCAAAGATTCTGAAAAGTCATCCCTTTTCACTTCAGCACAGGATTCCCTGACACAGCTATTTTTAATCTTGCTATCTTTCTAACCAGCTTAAAACTTGGGCTCAGAAAATTGTCTTGAAAAGTTCCTTTCCTATCCCATTTGCAGCAAGTGCCCCTTCCTTGACAATGGTTCGTGCACATCTGAACATGATGAAGTAGAGATGCCATGGATTTTCAGGTCTGAAGACTCTTGTCTGAAGACCCTGTTATTCATCATGTGTGAATTTGGGCAAGTCATTTTTTCCCCAAGTTTCCCTTCCCTCATCTGCAACATGAGGGACAATACTCGTAAGAACTGACCATAATGTTATCAGACTTTAATGGATGAAACATGAAGGCAACCCATTAGCTGACCCAGCACTAGAACTCCTAAAATGGATTTGGGGGCATACTCGGACACATGGACATACACACGACACACACACACACACACACACACACACACACACCTCTCTCTCTTTTCCCTCCCACCCTTTCTTTCTCTTTCTCTCTCTCTCTCTCTCTCCCATCCTTCTATCACTACTAACCCATAAATAAGCCTTTAAAAAAAAAAAGAATGTGGGGGCAATGCCATGGAGTAGTATGTTGAGCCTCCACCTAGAGTGCTGGCATCCCAAACAGGCACTGGTTCGAATCCTGGCTGTTCCACTTTTGATCCAGCTTCCTGATAATGATCTTGGGAAAGCGCAAGTCCTTGGGCCCCTGCACCCACATGGGAGTCTTGGAAGAAGTCCAGGCCCTTGGCTTTGGACCAGCCCAGCTCCAACCATTGTGGCCATTTGGGATAAAGCAGAGTGTGGAAGATTCTCTCCCTTTCTCTGCCTTTCCTTATTTCTCTGTAAATCTTTCAAATAAAAAATTACATTTTTTAATCTGGAATTTTCTGAGTGACAATATGACATAAGAGCCTCTCTTGACCACTCCCAAGTTTATGCTAAGAAGGTCACTAAGGATGAGTTCCTGAAAAATATCAAAATGGGACTGATCACCACGAAGACCGAGTGATTAGGCTAGAACCTTTAGACTCACTCACCAACATTCTGGAAAGAAAAGGGGTGGCTGATACCAAATTCCAGAAAAATTCTTGAGCTGTGAGATTTGATGATTTTCTAGGTTGGTACATCATGGAGGTTCTAGAATGATGGAGAACACTGTGTCTGGAAGCTCCATGTTCCCACAGCTGTCCTGCTTTATCCTGTGGATCTTTTCCTTCTGGCTGTTTTTGAATTATGTTTTTTTCTTCATATCCGTTTATTCATTTACTTATTTAAAAGACAGAGAAATATAGACAGATTTCCCATCCATTTGTTCACTCTGCACAAACCCACAACACCAGGGCCAGGGCAGCCTGAAGCCAGGAGTCAAGAACCCAATCTGTGTCTTTCCTAGGGGTGACAGCTCCACCTGCTGCCCCACAGGGTGTGCACCACCAGGAACCCAGAAACAGGAACAAGTCTAAGACTGAAACATAGACACCACAGTAAGGCAGACAGGCACCCCTGGTGGCATTTTATTTCTTAAACCAAATACACTACAAGTTGCGTTTGTTCTGAAAAAAAGAAAAAAAGAAAAAAAAACGGCTAAGATAAATACTTACCTGGCCTTTGTAAGCCATTCTAGTAAACTAGTGAATCCTAAAAGTCATACAAAACCCCAATTTATAGCTGGTCACAGTGTAAAAGACCTTGACTTACAATTGACATCTGAAGTGGGGGCAGTCTATCAGCCCTTTAACCTGTGGGATCTGACAGTAAATCCAGGTAGCCTATGTCAGCATTAAATTAAATTGCCAGAAGGGACTGGGTAGAAATTGCCTGAGATCCCACAGTCTTCTCTCTTCCAGAGTGGTATTAAGGCAATAAGGCTATTTAACCAGCGTATCCATTCTGCTGTAGCCTGGTGATTAATGGCCCTTTCCAAGAGTCCTTGATGAGATGGCTCACTGTCCTCATATTGTCATCCTTACCCCCAGAAACTTTGCAACTCTCCTTACAGAACGCATTTTTAATGCTCCCTGAGGTAACAAAGCATCCTTCTTGGGTAAACAGGTAGGAATGAAAACTCCCCACGATTTAAGCATATACCTAGTGAGAGAAATTTGGGTTGCTTCCAATCTAACACTACTGTGAATAAAGCTACTATTAACATTCATGCCCAGGTTTTTGGGTAAATGTAAGTTTTAATTTTCTATGATAGATGCACAAGAATGGAATTGATAATTTTACGGTGGTTGCATTTTAGTGGTAAAAGAAATGGCCAAATGGCTATGCAGAATTGTTACACTAGTTCACACTCCTTCAAAAACTATTTATACATTCAGTTTCTCAGCATTTTCACCAGTCAGTACTTTTGATTTTAGGCAGCATGATAGGTACATAGTAATTGTTCATTGTGGCTTAACTTGCATTTCCCAAATGGCTAATGATGCTGATATCTTTTCATTGTTGACTCCATATATGTACCTTCTTCAGTGAAATGTTGGTTCTGGAACCAGTATTGTAGCATAGTAGTTTAAACCTCTATGTGCAGTGCTGATATCCCTATGTGCTCTAGTTTGAGTCTTGGCTGCTCCACTTCCAATTTAGTTCCCTGCTCATATGCCTGGAAAATCAGAGAAAAATGGCCCAAATCTTTGGACCCCCAGCACCGACAGGGAAGACCTGGAGGAAGCTGTAGGTGCCTGGCTTTGAACCGGCCCAGTTACACCCATTGTGATCATTTGGGGAGTGAATTTCTGTCTCTCCTTCCTATAAATCTATCTTTCAGTAAAAACAAGTTCACTCAGTACTTATTTTTTAATTAGTTTTTTTTGTTTTTGTTTTTTACTGGACACTGCATTTTATTAAGTAATTTAGTGCAAATGTCCTAAATACCCTTAGTGAATTCTCTGGGTTGTATCAGCTTGTGTCCTTTTGAAACTCACTAATATACACATGCAAATACATACATCCAACCACAAATGTATCTCATTATCATAAATAGGCTCAGCATATACTGTTGAGGCTGTTAACCTATCCTAATCTGGGATCTGTCCAAGAATTTCCTAAGCAGTCAGAAGTCCATCAATCTGATATTTAAGTGTGGCCTAACATTGCTGGTACATGCAATGGCAGACCTCATGGTGGCATCATTTTGCCAAGAGACTTTTGTGTTTTCTTCATACATGTGTTGGCTATTCAGCAGCACATTTTTCAATTTGTTGCTTTAACTTCATATCTGTTTTGACTTTGTTTTGTGGCTTCTCATTTAAGTGATGTATAGTGAAGGCGCAACAGACACTATCATATTCAGATGTGATGATACAATGCAATACGCATCTCTACTTCCAAATCAAAGATGGACTCCCAATGAAACTGTTGGACATATCTAGACAATGAGATGCTGAAGTGTCTGACATTGCCTGAGTTCTGGAATTTTCTTGCCATTAGGGAAGAAAAAGAAACCAAAGTGATACAATTGGAAATGAAGATGTCAAATTACGCTTGTTTTCAGCTGCCATGATTCTGTCTAGAGATAAAATAAAAGTCTCCATTAAGAGACTACTACAGGGACAGCTGGGAACCGGTGTCCTGTCCTGGGACCCAGGCTCAGTGCTACACTGCCGCTGTGCCAGGCTGCCCGGCGGGATGCGCCCTGCTGCTTCTGACCACCGAGGCGGCGCTGGCCCAGGTGCTCTGGCTGGGGACGCAGAACTTTGTCTTGAGGGGCTGGACCATGAGCTGGCTTTCTCTCGACTGATTGTGGAGCTGTGGCGGCTGCGCCCAGGCCACTTGCTGCCCGGCAAGGAGCTGCAGTGGGTGTTCATGAACGCGAGCAGCAGGATGGGTGCCATGTGCCTTCTGCACACCTTGCTGTCCAAGTAAGTGCTGTCGTTCAGCATCGCCCTGAGCTCTCCTGGCCACTCGGGCCGCTATTGACCTGAGATCTCTGATACCATCATCTCTGGCACCTTCCAGTAGTCGAGAGAGGGCACCACCAAAAGTGAGGTCTTGTACCCAGGAGAGACGGTGGTGCATGGGCCTGGAGCAGCGACAGCTGTGGAGTGGTGACCCAACACGTGGGTGGTAGAGTACGGCCGGGGTGTCATCCCATCTACCCTGGCATTCACACTGGCCGACACCGTCTTCAGCACCCAAGACTTTCTCACTCTCTTCTACACCCTTCGTGCATATGCCCGGGGCCTCCGACTTGAACTTGCCATCTACCTCTTTGGCCAGGACCCTTGAGCAGTCGTGCCAGAAGGAAGACCTGTGGATGGACAGGAGCAGGCTGGCCCTACATGCATTCACTAACTAGACCCCACGTGCAAATAGGGACATGTTGACACCATGCAGACACTGTGATCCTGCTGTTCAGATAAGGTCCTCCATGCTTCCATAGCCAAATACCCATGGGAACAAATGGAACCTCCATAGAGAGACCAAGTCCTGTGTGTGCTACAGGATCATGCATTTACCTACACTCAGAGAGGGAGCCCCATCTATGCCCTGTGGGCTGGTCATGTTCAGACTCACATGTTACAAGCTTGACTCATGAACTCAGGCCTTCACCCCAGACGCCCATCACCAGGCAGGGATGTGGGGTTGAGCATGGGGTGGGTATTAACACTCTGCTTCAGTTTGATGCATCAACCCAGCGCAGCTTGGGGAGAGAAGGGGAGGAGAGGAGCTGCCCTTTGGAGGCCCTCTTCACTCCTCACCATATGCCTTATCCGTGACCCACTTCCCTGAGGCTCAGCCCCTCCCCCTTAGTGAACAAGTCAGCAGATTGCTGAGAACAAGGTGCTCCATCCCAGAGAGACACTGCCCACCCTGCCTTGTCCTTCCCTTGGAGGTGTAAAGGAGCCTCCGAGGAAGGCCCCTTCAGCCCCAGGGAGAGGACCTGGAGGGCTGCGCCTGGTGCAAGCAGCCAGCCCTGGCCAGGAGAAGGCCTTTCCTGCACACACATACCCTTCAGCCCAGCAAGAAGACACAGTCCCTGCTGCATCCTCTGTTCATGTGTTTGTTAATAAAGACTTGTCAGAGAAAAAAAGAGAGAGAGACTACTAGAACTCATAGGAGAGTTGTATGGGATAAAAACAATACACAAAAATCAACAGCCTTTGGGGCTGGCACAGTATGTACAACAAACGAATTCTCTACCTTGCAGTACCTGTACCCCATATAGGTACCAGTTTGTGCCCTGGCTTCTCCACTTCCAATCCAGCTTCCTGTTTATAGCCTGGGAAAGCAGCATAAAATAGCTCAAATGTTTGGGCCCACATGGAAGACCTAGCAGAAGCTCCTGACTCTTGGATTTGGGTCAGCTCAGTTCTAGCCATTGTAGCCATTTGGGGAGTGAACCAGTAGATGGGAGATGTCTTTCTGTGCCTCCTTCTTTCTGTAGATCTGTCTTTATATATATATTAAAAAAATCAAATAGCCTTCGTACACACGATATCATGGTTGAGAAAGAACTTGCAAGACAAGTGTCATTCACAAATGCTACAAAAAAAATTTAAATACCGTGGGATAATTTTAACCAAGGAGATGAAAGGATCTCTACAACAAGTATGTTAAAGAAACAAACCAAAGAAAATGAAGCAATATTCCAAGTTCTTGGATTGAAAGTTAATATCATCAAAATGTCCATACTACTGAAAACAATTTATAGATCCAATGTGATCCCAATCAAAATACCAATAACATTCCCCTCAGATTTAGGAAGAATTATGCTAGCATTTATATGGAAACAGAAAAGGCATGTGAAAAATGTTCAGGATCATTATCCACCAGAGAAAATGCAAATAAAAACCACCATGAAGCTTCACCTTACCCCAATTAGAATGACTATGTTCCAAAAATCAAAAACAATAAATGCCAGTGAGGATGTGAGGAAAAAGGTATTCTAATCTACTGGTGTGGAAATGTCTATTAGTACAACTATTATGGAAGAAAGCATGGCGATTCATTAGGGATCTAACAACAAATGTACAGCATGATCTAGCCATCATCGCATTCCCGGAAATTTACCCAAATGATATAAAATCATGTAAGAGAGTTATATTGCAGCTCAGTCCACACTAGCTAAGATATGGAATCAACCTAGAGGTTCATCTGTTCAACTGTATGTATATATAAATATATACATATTGAACAGACATATATACACAGTATGGATGAAACACATACTATGAAATACTACTCAGTCACAGAAAAGTAAAATTTTGTCTTTTGCAGTAAAGACTGAAAACCATTATTCTTAGTGAAATAATCCAGTCTCAAAAAGACAAATATCTCATGCTTTTTCCAATATATGGCAGCTAATATAAATGACAAATATCTGTAGGAATGAAGTGATTACTTTGGAACATGTTTATTGCTTTTAGCCCACGTTTATACTGCTGTAGAACAATGATCTTCCAACTCTACTTGCTGAAGAGTATGAGCCTGTGAACGTATAGTGCATTAAAATTATACCTTTGTAAAAACTGATGAAGGCAGGAGAAGGAGGAAGGGTTTTAGGGGGTAACGGAAGAGTAAGGGGTTTTCTTGCAATAGTGTCTGTGAATTATACAGAATCTCTTCTCATTCTATTAATAAACTTTTTTTTTTGGAAAATTTCTATCAGTGAATGTCAATTTCAAGTGAGCATCAGAACTATTGGTGTTTATTAGCCAGTTACCTGAATTCACTTTTCTGTTTTTTCTTAAAGTGTACCATGGAATTGTGTGTTTTACACAGCCTATAAGCCAAAAGCTGGAAAAAGAGCTGGATTGTGTAAATTCAGTACCAACCCTCCTTCCCTAACAGGTGTTTTCCTTACTCTTACAGGACTTGGGGAAAGACAGTACATGAACTCCAGAGTGTAATTTCCCTGACACTGAAAGGGAATTTTCGCTTTTTACTGTGACCTAAACATAGACATCCTTTAGCTCCTATTCTCAAAACAAAAGCATCTCTAGAGTGCTACCAAGAAAACTTTGAAATGTTTCAGACCATATGCATGTAGCATTCTAAGCCTCTCTATTATCCTGTACCAAATTCTGCAGAAGTGCTTCAGTTTCATCCCTAGCACTTATTTTTCAAGAGCATTTTGCTCTGTCTGTGCTGTATTCTACCCTGTAAAATCCAATCCACTCATCAGAACTGCATGCCTGAACACTCTCAGCTTATCTGTGAAGAAAACTAGGATGCACTTGGCTGACCTACACAGAGCAGTGGATCTGCTGCCTTGGCATCCACATTCAACTGTGTCAGGCTCAACCACTCTGAAACTTTACCTCCTACCTTAACCTAGAAAAGTGTCACTTAACTGAGTTCCAGTTTCCTTACCTGTTTTATTCAACAACAAAATACCACCCTCACATAGGAGCTAGCAAGATAATTTGAGGCAATACATCCACGGTCCCTGGCATTCGAAGTATGTTCAGCAAGCAAGAGTCACCTTTCCTCTCCATGAGCAATGACACAGCAGGATATTTCATTTGACCAGCATGGCCCTCAGCTCTCCCTAGGTCAGCCTGCCTCTCTCTTCCTCATTCACAAGAGATCCTCTGTTTCCTTTATACCTCCTTGGTGCGCGTTAGCCCTACAATGCAGCACTAGACTCTTCTCCCGGGGAGTTGATGTCTGGGCCCTTCGCAGTACAGATGAGTCGGGATCCCTGGCCTTTCAGCCTTTCAGCCTTCTTTGGCTTAATGAATTCCCAGGGAGACAGAAAATAGGTTGAAGGGTCAGAATAGGGCAGCAAGATAGAGCACTGGCAGCTTAATCAAGCCTCAGATCCAAATGGGCAACATGTGATGCCCATTAGGCCAAAATGAACTCATTTCCCACAACAGTAACCTGAACAAGATCTTGAAAGAAATGAGCCAGACTGTTTCAAGACATGAAGATGATTCACACACATGGATCTTCGGGGACCACAGAAATTCCGTCAGCTCCGTGTGCCCACTCATGGGTCAGTCCCTGCTACAGCACTGTTGTTTTCCCTCCATTTAAATTCTGCCCATATGCCTAACTTTATCTCAACATGAGAACTTGAACTTCACCAGCATCTGTAACATCTTTTGGAAGACAAACTAAGAAAGCATAACCTATAGCAGTGAAAGGCCTGGACTCCTGCCAGATTCCGTTCATCAAAACCCAGCTCTCAGGCCTGGTGTGGTAGTTTGGTGGATAAGGTTCACCTTACACGTGCCAGAATTCCATATGGGTGCCAGTTCATGTCCCAGCAACTCTGTTTCCCATCCCTCTTGTGGCCTGGGAAAGCAGTTGACAATGACCCAAAGCCTTGGGACCCTGCACCCGTATTGTGGCTACTCGGGGAGTGAACCAACAGATTGAAGATCTTTCTGACTGTATTTCCTTCTCTCTGTAAATCTGCCTTTCCAATAAAATTTTTTTAAGCCTTAAAAAATAAAAGCTCTGCTTCTCTCTGGCTGCGTAGATTTGGGCAAGTCACTTAACCTTCCTGTACCCCAGTTTCCTCATCTTTGGGGTGGAAATAATAGACATACCCACCTGATTGTGTCATTGTCATGACTGCCAGGTTGGGGAAACGTGTTAAACAGTGCTCAGCATCTTAGAAGACACTGCCCACAGTGGTTTTACTACTGTTACATTATTTACCATCAGGAAATTGATACCCACCAGGAGGGCCAAAGATGACAGAAGCAGGAGCTGAGCCAGCCTTTGTGTGTCCCTGACTGCTGCTCTGTATGCTGCTGCAGCTGTGGGTTTCATTTCATCTTCCTCTCTGCCAGCAGTTCCAGAGTGCCTGAGAAAATGATCTCCTCTCCCCACCATCTAATCACAAGACTCCATCTTCAATAAGCAGACAGTTTACGGGCAGAATCCTTTCTGCAGAGCCAGCAAACCCTTATCTCCGTCAAGCTTCTTAATCAGAGCCCATGGCAGTGGCTGTTCTCTTCACTCAGATCTATGGACAGATCTTAGTCCCTCCTGGGTATGCTTGTCAGCATGGTTTAGCCCCACCCATTAGCATAACTCCCATAGTCACTTTATTTCCTTTCTTAGCCTCTTCCTGTATTTCTTGTGTGTCCAACAGGGCTTGACGCCATGGCTAAATCCTTGGCTTGTATGCACCAGGATCCCATATGGGTGCCAGTTCATGTCCTGGCTGTTCCACTTTCCATCCAGCTCTCTACTTGTGACCTGGAAAAGCAGTAGAGAATGGACCAAAGCCTTGAGACCCTAGACCCATGCGGAAGAGCCAGAAGAAGCTCTTGGCTCTTGGTTTCAGCTCATCTCAGCTCTGACTGTTGAAGTCACTTGAGGAGTGAACCAACGGATGAGAGATCTTTCTCTCTTTGTCTCTTTGTCTCTGTAAATCTGCCTTTCCAACTAAAATAACTCAATCTTTACAAAATGGCAGAATAGGCCAAGGATACATTTAAACAGAGTATCATTAGCCAGAGCAAGCAGAGAGCTCGTGATTCCAGGAAATAGATGAGGATAGGCAGATAGTAGAGGGATGCCTGGAGACCCATGGACACAGGGAAATAGTGGAGACGGTAGAGCAATGTTGCAGCGATCAGTTACCCAGCAGTGGTTGGTGATTATAACTCTACCAGCAGCCATGTGGGAAGGGGAGTTCACTGGGAGCTCAGACAGTTAATCCAGGCATAGAGCTGCCCACCCTGCTGATTTGCTTGATTGAACCATGAGCAGAAACATAGTGCCAAAGCCCAAGCAGGTGGTTGCAAGAACAGGATGGATTTCACTGCTCACACCCCACCAGTGCTACATTGGGTGCCATTTTGTATTCTGAGGAAAAGTCTTTGGAACAGGGACAACAGTAAGCTCCATATATGCTAAGCTGGGAAACAATCCACATCCAGCTCAATACATTGCTCTGGTCCCACGGGAAAACAATACCGACTTGGACATCCTATAGGTTCTACTCAAAACAGGTCCAGGTGGCCCCCAGACCTAACACCCTAGCAGCCAGCAGGCCCAGAGATCCATAAGTGCCACATTGGGCACCATTTTGTATCTTGAGAAAAAGGCTGTGGGACTGAAGAAACAGTGAGTTTTGCACAGGCACTGAGCCAGGAGAGAACTCACTTTCAGCTCAATGCATTGCACTGGTCTCAGGGAAAACAATACCAACTTGATATACTACAGGTTCCATCCAAAATCCAGGTGGTGTTAGTTATTTAAAACAGTTCGAGTTCTAGTTCTAGTTCATATGATATTATGATATTATACACGCAGTTAATTCCCACAACCTGGTTCTTTACCGTGAGCTGAAAACACCAGACAGAACGAGGTATCTTAGGAGGTTTATTCCAGTGGGGCAGGAACAAGGTGGAGGTAGTGGAGATCAGAAAAAGGCAGAAGGAAGCACCTGGGGCCTTTTTATACAGGTAGGCCCGCAAAGATGGGGGGGGCTGGGATTGGGAGGGATTGAGGGCAGGCTTCAGGGGATTGGTGCCTGCAGGTGAATGCCTAGGGATGATTGGTGAGTGGGTGGGGTTGGGGAAAGGGCTGGAAGATTGGGGGTGGGATTCTCAGGTGGAATGCCGGGTTACACCTGATTGGTGGATGGCTAGACCTGCACGAATTTCATGAGCTGTGAGGAAGAAGAAATGGCGCCAGGCAGGGTATCAGTCTCCGTGATGGCCTTCAAATCGCTTCTCACAGGTGGCCCTCAGAGTTAATGGTAAACAGGTTCCAGCAAGATCCATATCACTGACATGCCAGTGATTTAAGACAGCTGGAAGCTCCCTAATCCCAGGCACTGCTTAAACTGGGAGTAGGAAAAAGGTTGTGCAGACAATGGTGCTGCCACAGCATAGGATCATAGCGAGTGGAAAGTGGTGAACCAAAAGCTTCAAAAATTATGGTGAAAGCCTAGCACTAAAACCCAGGACTGAAACTTGCAAGAAGGAATGGTACGAGTGAACACAAACAGAAAACTGGGTACTGAACACAATCAGTAAAATGAATCTGTAAATCAATGGGCAATACAGCTTAAAAACCAGTCTGAAGGAGAGGAATCTGTTAACCAGAGCAACAATGACCAAAAGCAAAATAAGAGACAGAAGCACAATGAATATTACTGATGCCTCCCTCACAAAGGAGCAAAAGCCTTCGTCAACCTCGGAGTTAACCGAGAAAGACATCAAGGAAATGGGGGATAAAGGATTTTGAAAACTTCTTAACAACAATGAGCAGCACAAACAGGAGTTCAAGGAATTTAAGCAATGTGCGGCACAGGAAAAAGCAACATTGAAACAAACTGAATTATTAAAAATGAAGCACACCTGGAACAATTAAAAATTCAGTGGAATGTCTCCATAATAGAATCAGCAAGGCAGAAGGAGGAATCTCAGAATAGGAACAGGTTTTCTTCAACATTAGGGAAACAACCAAAAAGCTAGAAGAGGAACTGAGTGAAGCTAAGAAGCATTCAAAAATCAAGGAACACTATTAAAAGAACAAATACAAGAGTTATGGGAAGGCACAGAGAGAGAAACTGGGTTTAAGAATGTATTAAATGATATAATAAAACAAAATGTCCCTAATTTGGAGAAAAAAAATGGGAAACAAAATACAGGAGGGGCACAGAACTCCCAGGAGTGTTGACCAAAGCGATTTTTGCCACAACACATGCTACTCAAACTCTCTTCAGTTGGATACAGGGAAAAGCTCCTTAAACATGCATGTAAAAAAAATAATTGAACATATAGAGAAATCCCAGTCAGACCTCTCATAGGAAATTCTACAGGCCAGAAGAAAATGGAGTGACATTCCAGATTCTGAAAGCAGGGAAAAAGTCATCCCAGAATAACATACCCAGCAAAGTCTTTTGTTTTGTTTTGTTTTGTTTTGAAAATAAAAGAAAATTCTTATAAAGAAAAGCTCAAAGAATTTGCCTTATCCAGACAAATGCCCTGTAAATGGTACTTCAAAATGTTCTCTTGACAGAGAAAAGGAATAGCATCTACCTAAACCAAAACAAAACATGGTGAATGTCCAAGTAAAACAACAAAAGAACGTTAAATCAAACGATGACTAACACATTGCTAAAATGACAGAACCAATTACTGCCTATTGATATTAACCCTGAATGTAAATGACTTAAATTCATCAACCAAGTTTCATAGATTAGCAAACTAGATCAAGTAACAAAACCCATTTATCTGTTGCCTACAGGAGACATATCTCCCTAACAAAGATATGCAGAAACTGAAAGTGAAAGGATGGCAAAAGATATTCCAGTTTAATGAAAAGGGAAAACAAGTTGGTGTAGCCATTATTATTTAGATAATATAGATTTTCCCATCAATAACATTAAGAGATGAAGAAGAACACCACATAATGACCAAAGAATCCATTCAGCAAGAAGAGATCATCTTACTAGTTTCTTAGGATGTTTTCTTTTTTTGTCTCTAATTTTACTTGGCTTTTCTATCTTGCTTTCCTTTGCTAGTCTGGATAAAGTTTGTTTGCTCATCTTTTTTTAAATGGGCTCTTGTTGCAATTTGTAGTTTTTGTAGTTTCAATCCCATTTATTTTTGCCATGATTTTTATCATTTCTTGCTTCCTGTTCATCTTTTCTTTTTTAATAAGTCCTTGAGGTGCATTATTAGGTCATTTATTTGAGATTTCAATTTTTTGTAAGCGCCTGATGTTATAAATGTCCCTTTCAGTACTATTTCTGCTACATCTCATGGGTTCTGATATTTCTGCTTTTATTTTCTTCAAAAGGATTTTCTTCCTTATTAATTTCTTCAGTGTCATGTAGGTCATAAAATAGCATCATTTTTTTCAAGAAGGTTTTTATTTTCTTTTTCATTTCTTCAGCGACACACTGGGCATTCAGTAGCATGTTATCTAACTTCATGTTGTTGTAAATTTTAGATTTTTCTCCCTGATATTGATTTTGTTTTATAGTTTTTAATTTAAGGGGATGCATAATAATAGCAACAATATGTAATAGAGACTATCATATCCAGACATGAAGATACAAGCAGTATGCATGTTTACTTCCAGATCAAAGACTCCCAATGAAGCTCTTAATTCACATCTTGACAATAGGATGCTGGACTCTCTACCATTGTCTATACATACAATGTCAGGATATACTTAAATTATGGACTTAGGACTACATATGAAGAACTATAATATTATAATAATACAGGGGAAGGAAATCGATCGGGGAGTAAAACATCACTGCAAACAAATCAATACCTGGCTCACAGGTGACAATTAACAAATGTTGACTCCTATTATTACTTCATTCTGTTCTCATTCTCACCTATATCTTAGTAAACCAGGAGCACCTTAGTTTTGATGTCAATATGAGACAAGATCATCACTCTGTATCCTCCCTCACAGTGCATACACTCCTACATGCAGCTCACAAAGTCAGGAGGAATGACTCCACATGAAGACAAGGCTGAAGGAATTGCCATGGGAGCTCAGGACTCTTTCTTACACTTGGAAGTTACTTGGCAGAGCTGCTGTTAGGGGGTGTGAAGTGGATAGACGGTCTCTTGCTGAATGGGCTCTCATGATAGTCTGAAACTCAATGTCCCCTTCACAGGAGTCCACAACGCACAATGACTTAGATCAGCTGTTGTTTTCCAATTTCTTTAGTGCCCACCTGCTGTCTGAACTAATTTAATAGCCTCCATAACACTGGGGAGCCGGATGTTTGCATGTTCGCAGAAGTAGAGAGGAGGCCGAGAGGCAACTCAACTGAGGAAAGATAGCACTGAGACAGTCATACATCCAGGCAATAAACAAAATCAGCACATGGATGACAAGTCTTGGAGATAATTCTGCTAACAGCTGATTAGCAAACTTCTGGGGAAATCTGCCTTCTTTGCTCTCCTGGAAAAATATCCATAGTGCGAGTGACAGAGCTCAGATTTGTTCTCTGTAGTCTTCATGGCCAGAGTTCTATGTGCCTGACAGCTGAAGAGGGTATTGGAGAAGTGTGTGTGTCTGTGTGCACATACTTTGGAGGCAAGAGTGGTGGTGCAGAAAGGCAATAAAAGATGCACTAAGCATTATTAATTCTTTTTTTGAAGTCTTTTCACACCCCAGCACTAGTACTCCCTTTTAGCACTCGCCAATGGAGATCTTTACCACATAACATCTTGTATCTATGGAGATAAAGCAGACAGAACCAGGAGGAAATATACAATGATTGGTCTAGCCATGGAAATCTTCATGTTCATTACCATTACCTTCAGTCAGGTATATGTGCATCAGGCTAAGGCTTTTTTCCTCTTGCAGCTTTTCTAGTCTTTCAGTCACATACGTACATGTTATATTAGGTTTTTCTACAGGCGTGTTCTGAGTCCCAGTAAGGCCCTCTCTGCATTCCCACTGGAAGAACCTCTGTGCACACATTCCTTCGTCCCTGATCCCAAGGTAGAGGCTGAGTCTCCGGTCGCTTGCTCACCTTGGTCACTTCACACTATCATCTATACAGACTTCATCTTGCCGATTAGACTGTGGGTTCCCAGAAGGTAAAGACTCTAAACCCATTGACCTCACAGTAGCAGCACATCCCAGCACACTGAGTATATAGCTATTCCAGGAACCCAGGGCAGGAACCAATTTTTTGCTCTTATCCTTTATTTCCAGGAAGGTCACTAACAACTCTATAGTGATATGAAAATGCCTCTCTGTCTGACACAGCATTTTCACAGCTCAAGATGCCCCTAGAGACCTACCCATTGCAATCAGAAGCTAGGCTGCCACCTGAGATCTCCTGATTCCTTTGCTGTGATAACAGAATACAATGGCTATGTTGAAATAATTTGATTCTCATTCAAGTACATGCTCACTGTGAATCAGTGGAGAAGTAGCTCACCCATCACTTTTGACTACAGCCCATGAGCCAAAATGAACCTCAAAGACTCACTGCACTGCAAGATGGAGGTTAATCGGGGACACAGGAAATTTTAAGACATTTGCCTTTAAATGGATCTATTCGCTTCAATGCTCAGTTCCTCAAGTCTAACCAGGCTTTCACCAATGCCAGTTCACCAGACCATCCCAACTTCCACAAGAAACGTCCTTTCCTTCCCATCCCCAGACATTCATTTCAAGTCCCCATCACCATGGAAAACCTTCACTATCGCCTCCAAACTAAAGCTTCTCATTAGACACAATCATCCTCCTAAAATAAAAAGTTCATTATGCCAGTCCCTCCCCTAAAAGCATTTTCACAGATCTCCATTACCTACAGGCTGCCTCCTTCATTATGAACCTCGACACCTTTCTCATACCAGCTTCGCCTACCTATCCAATCTCTCCTCTTCTTACACAAGGGAGCTTGGCCACGTGTCAAGAGGGAGCTAAAATCCAACCCATCTCATCTCCCAAGCCTTATAGATAGACTGCCTCCCCCTGGGTACTCTTTCCTTATTCTAATCAATGTGCCCTGTGGTTCGCTAAGCTGCATGCACCCACAGTAGGGCACATTTTTCCACACTCCACAAGAGCTCCGTGCTATCAACCAGTCTACTAGCAGTTCTCCAAAGCTGGTGCCCCAGCTCTTACCTCCAGGCATTACCACATGCTGCTTGTCTGCATCTCAGGCCCATCCCACCATCCTGCTGGCATAATTAATATTTTCTTATCCTTGAAAATCCCTTACAGATATGTCCGCAAGCAGTTACAATAAGAAATAATCATTTCTTCTGAGCTTAATTTGGATTCCTCCAAAAGCAAGGCTTGAGGTAAGGATTAGGTCCAGGTAGTTAATTTGCAAGACAATCTTCAGGAAACACAAAGAAAAGATGAAAAGCCAGCACAGTGGCTTAGCAAGCTAATCCTCCGCCTGAAGCACATGCAGTACCTGTAGCCCATATGGGCATCACTGCTCCCTGCTAATGGCCTGGGAAAGCAGCAGAGGATGGCTTGAGGCCTTGGGCCCCAGCACTGATGTGGGAGACTTGGAAGCAGCTCATGGCTTCCAGCTTTGGACCAGCTTGACCCTGGTCATTGCACTAGGAGTGATTCAGTAGATAGAAGATCTCTCCCTCTGTAACCTTTTCAGGTTAATTAAATCTTTAAAACATTTTTTTTAAAAAAGAGAAAAGATGAAAGTGAGATGATGAAATGAGAAAAGCCAGTGAAATATGTCAATGAGGGGGGGTTACTATTGTCAACAGCTGTGGCTCATTCCCACAGGGGAACCTTTAAGAAACCATGGAGAATGCACTTTCCAAGGAATGTAGACATCAGAATATTTATGCACTCACTCTTGTTCCTCTTTGTTTGAAAGCTGTTTTGATGTAATTCATACACAGCACTCCACAGCACTCCTTGGCTCTCCCACGGGAGCTGGGAAGGTCCATGGTACTGGAAAAAAGCTGTTACGTAGACACACAAACACATAAGGCTGCTCTTGGCTGTCTCCTGGGCTCTCAGCTCCACCTTCTGGGCCACCCACTTTTCCCATCAGTACTAGCTTGGAGCTATAGCTGGGTAGCTTTCATAGCCCACTTCCTGCCTCTAGAGTTTGAAGACCCAGAGGCCTCTTTTCATTTTGAATTATCTCTGTTCAAGTTCACATAATTCCTTAGAAATATATGTGTTTTTTATGCATCAAACTATATTCTGCCTCATTGGGCAAGAATGTCAGAGGCTTAAAAGTTAAAAGACACACCGCACAGTCTTACAAACACCACAATCTACCTAATATCTGCAAATAGTTCACAGTTCCTAACATTGTGTTCTACAGCCTCTCCTTGACTTTGGTTTTACCTTTAGATAATGCTTTACTGCTCTGACTGTGAGCTCTTTCCTGAGATGACTTACTTTGCAGTCTTTTTGTTGGCTTTTGCCTGGGCCTTCTATATTTCATCTACATCGGACTCAAAATGTAGCACTTCTAAGTTCATACTATTTCTACCATATCATACATTGCTAAGAGAAACCAGCTGCCACTTTGCAGATTCTTTGTAGAAATCTGCTTAACCAAGTCTACGATTTGCTATAGTTTTTATTTTCCATGCTGCTCTATACAGCATTACCAAATTTGTATGACCTAATACTGTGGTTGTCTTTTCTCTGACCTCCGATACCGACTTCCTGGCTGTCCTTCATGCCTTCACTTCTACTTGATTTGAGACATTTTGAGTTAATTTAAGACATTTCAAGTTGATCTGAGATACTGCAAGCCTTTGCCACCAACACATGCCAAGCGAGTGACAGGGAATAGGGTTGTGTCGCACAGGTTGGACTTTATGGGAGAAACTAGAGGAGCAGAAATCCAGAAACGGCTGTTTAGGGACTCAAAAGAAAGTCAGGAACCACAGCTGGACACTGGCAAAGAAGTCAATGTTGATTTTGGTTAGCAAGACAAGCAACACAAGAAGTAACACAAGAAGAAAAGATGGAATCCGTAAGCAGAAACCTGAATCCACAGAACAAGTCATCTACATTTGTATTTCATTCCCTCTCCTCACAAACAGCTCCCCTCAATACAAAGGTTGTATTGCACCTGGCTCAGGATTGTGAAAGAGGAGGTTCTGCAAGACCTAGCAGCTCTACAGTCTCAGAGCTGCTGCTCATGCAAATACGTAACTAGCAGATCCATGATGACTTATAGGAACTGCAGCAGCTTAACCTTCCAAGGAGAAAAGCTGCTGCTTCCATTCTGCCTTCCTTCTCTTGTGGCCTAATCCAGAACCACCACAGGAAGGGGGACCTGGAAAACGGGGTTCTCAATCAGTTCAGTCAACAAGGTCTAAAGCCACCCAAAGGCTCCTAGTACATGGTTTCTTGTCTAAAGAATGCACTGAATGAATATTAAACCTGTAATTGTTTTCTTACTACTTAACCCAAAGCTTAACACATAGCAGGTGCTCCAAGGATGATCATTAAACAGGAACTTCTTTTATACAGCAGACTGACAACTAAGTCTCCTCTGAACATTTTCCCTCATGTAAATTGACTTTTTTTTGTAAAGAGAGAGCAACCTTCTGCCCCAACCTAATAGTTGGTTTATTTCTCCTTTTGGCCCCAGGACAAACCGTTTATTGCTTAATGCTAAAGAACCCCAGAAAACAGGCACATTCAAATCCATTTGACCTCTGCAGTAAGAAGAGGGATGTGCACATCATGTTATCCCTTTTAATGGCACTGCATGAGAGGCCAGGATCCATGCTTGAACACTTTCTCCTCATTAGCACCTTGGCTCCTGCACTCAGCGCAGATCCCACCTTCCTGACCCAACTCAGACAAGGGGGACTGACTGATGAGGTGATAATGAGAAGAAAATGCCCTGCCCTGTTCCTGGCCTGCCTGGTACAAAGCAAGACCACGGGGATGAAACCGTTACCTGGATGCTTTAAACTCTTTCTTCATTTGGGAAGCAGCATGGTGAAAATCCATCATCCTAATGAAGTGGAGGAGGAAGAGATTGCAAGCATCAGTGGGTGCAAGTAAGAGGGTAGATTAACATGAGCTGGCTTGGGCTCACTTAATAAACTCACACCCTTTTTATAATGGGAATTTTTTTTAAAAATCCTAGCTTGCTCTCTGCTGCTTAGCAATACTAACTGTGTGGCCATATTTGAAAGGTTGGAAAGAAACAAGGGAAGATAAGAGGGAAGGAAATCACGCCAAAAAAAAACAGAAGAAACCGTCCCATGCACCTTCCCTAAAAGACCTTAGGCTCATACTGTTAATTTAAGCTCTATTGCAAGCTGATTTCTGCAAACAAAATAATGAATGCTCTTTCAACAACACTCAGGGTCCAATGTGTGCAGAATTCCTACAAGAGGTAAGTACCTTCTCAGTCCCTTGACCCAGACTTCAGGGCAGAACAACATTTGGACCAAATTTTGATCTTTCCAGCACGCCTATCTCCAAACATTTCTGGGTATGATGGTGAAGAGGAAGTGAGAATGAAATCTTGGTGGGCAAATAGATGCCTGCTATAGCCCTGACAAACACCTTTGGAAAAATATACCTGATATTTTGGATAAAAGGAGTCCATCCCACCTCTGGACCTACAGCCTGCTTTCTGCCTCTATCAGTCTGTTGTCTATTACAGACCCCTTTAATCATTCTCTTTCTGTCTTTCCCCCTTCCTTAACTTCCTTCCTAAACTTCCTCCGTTTTACTTCTAAGTCATCCATACTCCAAACAGCTGAGGTATAACATTGTGGCCTGAATTTTAGGTGAGAGAGTGAAGACCTACTGCAGGTAAAAAAAACTTATGCAAGTCACTCATTTAATGTGTACCAGAAGAATGATTAAAGAAATCAGGATTCCATCCTTTCAAAACTTGTCATCTTCTGGTGGTACCCTATCCATTACTGAGTCCACATACGAAGATGCGGGTCAAAGGATGGACAGACCTTGTCTCTCACCTGTAAGTTACCTGACTGTGACTCTGCAGCATGGTTTTCTTCCAAGGTGATGAATGTGTTTCTAGAGTCATAGGAAGTGCTGCTAAAGAATTGTAATGCCTTGGATGATTCTTTAAATGCAAGAATACCTCAGTCCTGGAGCTCCAGTGACATGTTCAGAAATCTCTAGAAAAACTACTCTTTTTTAAATATGTTCTTATTTTGAATTCTGAATTATGTGGTACAATTTCATATAGACTGGGATTCCCCTCCAAACTCCCACTCTCCCAACAAATTTTTCCCATTTTACAATAGTGTAGTCCTTCATAAGGAATCATAATTTTATTAGTCTCTTACTTAAGTGTACCCTGACATTGTTGGTACAGACAATGTCAGGCAGTCCAGCATCCCATTGTCTACACATGTCCAAAAGTTTCATTGGAAATCTTTCATCTGAAAGCAGGGATGCACAAAACTACTCTTTTTCTATTGAAATACATATATATTCTATTGATATGCATATTCCATTGATGGTATATATTTATTCTATCAAGAGATAGATGATAGATAGATAGATAGATAGATAGATAGATAGATAGATAGATAGATGGATAGATAGATAGATAGATAATGTAGTGGGAGCTTCCAGCAGCCAAATCAAACTCAATGCTTGGGGCCCTGGCCACAGCCACCGCTACCACGGTGGGTGAGTCCTGGGCTTGCCTGGGCCTAAGAGGCTTCTGCCTTCCTGGTGAATACGCCGGGAGGGGATCTCTTGGGAGTAAAGTCAGGCCTTGGCTCCACCCACCGCCACCATGGTGCCACGGGAGGAACCTAGGGGAGTTCAACCTTGGGGCCTGGATCGTGGGAGCTTCCAGTAACCTGGTGGTTGCTGGGGTTCCCAAGCCAGGCTGGACTCAATGCTTAGAGCCCTGGCCACAGCCACTGCTGTCATGTGGTAAGCGAGTCCTGGGGTCTTGGGGGTGTGGAATTGCTGCCTAGGTACGTCCATGAATGAGGTCACTGTGTGTGTTGGTGAGGAGTCAATCCTGAGAGATTCCCAATGACAGGGTCACTTTACTTGAAGGTAGGTGAAGATAAAGGAGGGTACTGGGACCTGGTGGTTTAGAGTAAAAAAGCCAGACAATCTGTATGGATCAGATTGATATACCAGGGTACAAGTGAGTCCTGTGTAGAGCTTGTTACCACCGAACGATGCTGACCACCACACGCCAGTCCATGCGAAAGCTAGGGCTGGGGGGCCTGTCTAACAGAGCTAGATCCTAGTACCTGACAGAACATCAGAACAGGGTCACATTAGGCAGGGCCAATGACACTGATCAGCACTTGAGAGAACCAAGTCTGGGGCTAGATTCTGTGGGCAATGTATGGGCCCAACCCTGTGGAAATAAAAGTACTGTAGTTAGATCAAGAGTAGGGGTGGTGATGGGCTAAGCTAGGTGTGACCATGGAACCTGACCTCACTCACAGGTACAGGGCCCGACAACAGTCTGGGCAGGTCCATCCTGCAGCAAGCATATGTGCATCCTAAAACAGGGTATGAGGTAGACTGGGCTGCAACGTTCACCAGCTCATACAAGCACAAGATGGAAGGGCAGTCTATGCCGGACACTGGCTAACAGCCCTCTGGCATGCATGAGATCTGGGTCTGGGAGTAAGTCAAGTGGGAAAACTTGGGAAACTCCCCAGGTGGGTCCTAATTCTCATTGATGATCACATGGTCTGGGCCTGGTGGTCAAGCAAGCTGGACAACTAGCTCCAACTGTTGGTTAATGTGTGGGTTGATTACAGGAAGGGGTGGACTGGGTAGGGCCGAGCAACCTTAGCTCGCCAGCAAGAACAGAAATCGGGCTGGAGTACAGGTCATGCCAAACTAGGCTCTTACACCGACTGATCTGCATGAGCCAGAGATGCCAAGCTACAGCATCTAAGACAAAGGCTAAGACAGGTGAGGGGCTATATCAAGCTGGGTCAGAGCAACCACTGGCATGCGCTCCATCTGTGGCTGAGAGCAGGCTCGGTTGGGGAGCTAGGGGGACATCCTGATTGGGTTGGGATTCCCACAGGAGAGTGCAGGGATTGGAGTAGGGGCAGCATCTGGTATGGATATGGCTGCAATCTCCCTTGGCACAGTGTGAACTGGGACTGGGTGCACCAAGCCAGGCTAAACTCCAGCACTAACTGGTGCTCTAGAGGACCAGGCTAAGTGTAGGATGGGCTGGGCTAGGTCTCTGCCCTTGCTAAGTCATGTGTGAGCTGTGTCTGGGTGTGGACGAGCCTTTACTGGGCTGAAACATCCAACAGTAAGAACCAGAATTGGTTTAAGGCCAGTCAAGGAAGACCACTGTTCCTGCCAGGACAGGAGGTAGACTAAGTATGACTGGCGCATGGACCACCAGTATGCACAAGATCTGGCATGGGAAGAGGTTCTGATGGAGAAGCTTGGGAAATTCCTCTGTTGGGACACAGTCCCTGCAGGTAAGCTCAAGAACCACAATAGGGAACAAACCAGACCAGGCCAGGGAATGGTAACCACCAGCATACATTTGGCACTTGTCAGGGACAGAGCAGGCTGAACCAGTTCATTTCAACTACTGGTGAATCCGAGCGCCAGAAACAGAGTGTGGGTCAGGTCAGGTTCGGTCATAACACATACCAATACATATAATGGCTGGGACTGGGTGCCAGCTGGGCTGTGCTAGGCTATAACCCTAACCAGCCTGAGGTGGAATTGGGGGTGGGCCAGGCCGGGCCAGGCTACAGCACCTACTGGCAAAAGCTAAGACAAGGTGGGCCATACTAGACTGGGCTGTGGCACCCAACCAGCTTATGTGAAAATCAGGGAGGGAGGGGGCAAAGCTGGCAGGGGGAATGTGGAGGACTTCCCTGCTGAAACACCACTCCCACTGGAGAGCATGAGTTGGAATGGGGGCAGACCAGACCAGGCAGGGCTATAACACCTGTGGGGCTCAGGTGAGCTAGATAAGGGAAGGGCCAGGCTGGGCTGATTGTTCCTACTGGTGCAAGCATAAATCAGAGTGGGTGAGGGTTGGTTGGGCTTTGCTGCAACATCAGCTGGCAGAAGCTGGACTGCAACACCCATCGGGTCGCGTGGAAGACAGGGCTGGAAACAGAACTGACCCAGCAGCTGCAATGACCAACATGTGCATAAGCTGATTGGGGCAACCGACGGTGCTGGACCCTGTACTGACATGCACACACAAGAATCAATTCTGGGATCACCTCAGATGAAGTTTCTTTGGAGATCCCTCCAACTGAACTGCTGATCTCAGAACCCTAACCATGAAGAGACTATGTCAGCCAGGGGATTCTGAAAAGATTTCATCATACTTGGAATGATGAGATTGGCAGCAATTCAGAACTGTTGAACTATCAAAACTGCTTGAGCAGGACCCTCAGAGCATGCCTCACTTTGAGGACCTGGGATGGGTGGGAGGCTGGGCGGGGCTTATCCCTTTGTTTCTCCCTGATCCCAGGTACAGGAAAAAAAATCATGATATTAGTGTGGAAACAGTGATCTTACCTGCTTTCCTGTAGCCCTTGACCCTTTGTACCTTAATCAACTATGTAAGATTATAAAAAAATGAATTAATTAATTTTTAAAAAATATTTTATTTTATTTTATCTTTATTGGAAGGTCAGATACACAGAGAGGAGGAGAAACAGAGAGGAAGATCTTCCATCCGAATATCCCGGCAATGGCCGGAGCTGCTGCTAGGAGCACAGAGCCTCTTCTGGATCTCCCATGTGGGTACAAGTTCCCAAGGCCTTGGGCCATCCTCAACTGCTTTCCCAGTCCACAAGCAGGGAGCTGGGTGGGATAGCGAGGCCATAGGGACATGAACAGGCACCCATATGGGATCCCAGCACAAGCAAGGCGAGGACTTCAGCTGCCAGGCTACCGCACTGGGCCCAAAAGCTGTAACTTTAATTTTAAAAAAAGTCACATACCAGGCACCAGTGTTGGCAGAACATACAAATACACACGTATAGTCTGTTACCAATAAATAAAATCTCCAACAGCATCCTCTCACCAATTTCTCTAAAAATTGCCAGGAGAAAGGAGAAGGGGTGTCTACATGTTCCCGGCAGTGTACATGCAATGTTTTGTGGTTGTCATGGATATAGTTCTGATCCACAGACTGTCGTGAACATACTGAAACTCAGTTGGGAGTTTGGTGACAAGGAAGTAGTAGAAAAAAGGTACATAGCTGACACTGGAAAATGTGGGCTCCAGCTCTGACTCTGGTTTTAGTTGGCTTTGAGTTGTACAGTTTTCTCTTCTGATTCAGTCTTTCTCTCCTCTTCTATACAAATGGGCATGAAATTCCTGCCTCACAGGAGGCAGTGCACCTAGTGTGGCAACAAATAAATGACAACTGCCAATAGCCCTGCTCTTCCTGGAGATAATATCATTATTAAGTTTATTACTGAAGCAAAGGATCCACTTAAGTCAGAGTTGAAAACTGAAAGAGTCCCTCGTGCCCATGCTGCGAGTTCATGTCTAATAAATGGAAAAGGCACTTGCTTGTCGTTTGGATAATGGCTACATTCAGATTCTATGGAGCATGATGATGAGCTTGCAAGTGGACAGCTAACAGCTCACAGAGGAACCCTGTGTGCAATGTGCCCCTTTCTCACCCCTTCTTATCCTCACTTGCTCCCAGTTCTTTCTCTTCTTACCCAGGTCCTCGCTTTCTGCAGTCTGAGTTTGGGTCACATCTCTCTCCTCTCTCTCTCTCTTCCCCCCACCCCCTCCATGAAACAGTGACTATGTTTTGTGTCACCTCTGTCAAAAGTGAAACTGACTGGGAGAGTCCAGTCGTCATTGCATCCTCTAAAGGAAGGGACTGTTTGCAGGCAGATGAAATTAAATTGTAAGCGCTACTGACTTCGGCAACAGGTGCCAGTTGGGCGAACCCAAAGGGGCCATTGAACTGTCAAAAAGATTTAACTCTTGCTCTTCTGGTCACCTTTACCTGTGTCTCTTGAATCCTTTCTCATGTGGCTGCAAGGACATGAACCACGCCTAGCTGTAGCCACCTCAAATACCAGGATCTCGCTGCCTTTCCTGGCCTGACGTTTCCCTGTCCTGCTTTTAGGGTTGCAAATCAATCCTTTGCTGAAATCAAAGCACTGAGTTAAGGACCCACTGTGCTGGACCACAGACGCATAAAGGAATTTATCTCCTCTGCAGATAACATCTTGATGTTCATTCTTTTTTTGTTTTGGTTTGTTTTGTTTTTAAAGATTTATTTTTATTATTTTTTCATTGGAAAGGCGGATATACAGAGAGGAGAGACAGAGAGGAAGATCTTCTGCCCGATGATTCACTCCCCAAGTGAGTGCAATGGCCGATACTATGCCAATCCGAAGCCAGGAGCCTCTTCCGGGTCTCCCACACGGGTACAAGGTCCCAAAGCTTTGGGCCGTCCTCGACTGCTTTCCCGGGCCACGGGAAGGGAGCTGGAAGGGAAGCGGGGCTGCTGGGATAGAACCAGCGCCCTTATGGGATCCCGGGCGTGCAAGGCGAGGACCTTAACCACTGCGCCACCGCGCCAGGCACGTTCATTCTTGTTTTGCCAGGAATCCCAGGCCCTGAGTGCGGAGTAACGGCCACCTTTATAATTGGAGTTCACTTGGCTTTCATTAAAATTCCAACAGAACCCAATATTTGATATTGCTGATCAATCTAAAGAGGAGCACAAGCACAAAAGACCCAACCAGGGACCCAGACATGAGCTGAACATGCACATTTCAACCCCAATTTCAATCTAGAAGAATCTTTACCCAATTCTCTCCAGGAGCCCAGAACAGCTCTCCAGCTTCTGGCTCTGCATTTTGCAGTAAGCACCTGCTTTCTTCCAGCACCCTCCCCCTCCAGGGCAGCGGTTTGCTCGCTGCACGTCAGGGCAGAGCACTTCAGTTTGGGAGTTCTACAAGATCACTGTCCTCAGCACCCACCCTCCTACCCTCGTGAGTCCAGTCAACCCTTGAATCAGGTTCAAGACTAGAGAAAGAACGTTGAGTGATGCAAGGGGCAAATACCAGGGAACGCTGATAAAAGCTCCGAGAGCCTTGGTGAGGAGGGCAATCCGGGCTAACTGGGGTGAGGAACCGTGGGAACAGAGAGCTGATCTTCACAGAAGGAAAGTGCTTTCAAACAAACCATTGTGCAAATCCCAGACACCAACCATAGGCCCTGAAATTGGAGTTGAAAGCAATTCAGGGCCTGCTCCATTCAGCAGGCCGATGAATTGGAGGCATTTGCATTTCTGTGGTACCTTTCATGCCAGAGCCTCAAAGCCCTTTTCAAACACAAATCTGTTCAGCCTCATAACCTCGCTGAGAGATTCCGCAAAGGGATAGCAGGGATCACTTCCCTCCCTGCCTCAAGGGCAGGCTTTTGGGCAGTAGGAGGCAGGAGGTAGCAGGCAGAGGCTGTTTAACAGTCAGTTAACCAGGCAGCTTGACAGCTCAGAGGGAGAGGGAGCCATTTGGGATTGGACATTTCTGGGACAGTGTATCTAAGGCATGGAATTACAGAAACGCCCAGATAGCCACCTCTCTGCTTTCATTTGTGGCTTCAGTTTCTTCCCTGTTTAGTCTTGCCAGTGCCTGGAGAATTGGCAGGTACTGAAAGTACATCACCTTGACTTCTCGCTTGTAATAGAACCTCTCCTTTTGGGGGGGGGGGGTGGGCACACAACAGCACCAAAGGATGAACCTGAGTTCTTTAAGCCAAATTAGCAAATGTCTTCCACCTTTCCTGGCATTTGAACTGTAGTGAATCACATAATTCAGGTTTGTCCTGTTTTCTGTACTATCCTAACAACTGATATTTCAGCAGCTTCCCATAATCAAAGATTTGTTTTTGCCACAGTTCTGATGCAGTGGGTCAGGAACCTAGGAACCCAGACTCGTTTTTCCAGCTTTTGTATGACGGAACCACAGCCCCTGAGGTCTCTAAGGTCTCCATGGAAGAGCCAGGATAAGCACTCTGAGGATGCCCTCCTCGCAGGCTCCTGCCAATCATCCCAATCAAAACTAGGTTCCTCTCCAATCTGAGCCGTAATTTGCTGTATCAGGAGTGTGAAGAATAATTACGCACTTGCATATTGTGCAACTTCAAAAGTCTCTTGAGATGAAATGTATGCAAATGGCAGTGTCTATCATTGGCCTGATAACAATTCTTAAGTTCTAATTTGAAAGAGGAGAGGTTTTCCAGACATTTGATCCAATGAAATATTCAAACTAACTTGGTATCATTTGGGTGGTAATTTATCTTCTTTGCCTGGAACAGGAAGAACTTTCCAGGGCAGTCATAATGGATTTATGTCTTTTCTTCCCCATTCCTCTGACTGCACCATGGGTATTCAAAACTGTGCCATCCTTTTTAACACGGAGCAGCCCTAGGCTTGAAGCAATTCAGAGGCTCCTCAGAAAGGAATGCTATAACTTCCCCACCTGCTGTTGTGTCCAGGTTATAATTATAGTTCAGGAGAACGGAAGCCAGCTCTGAGTGTCAAGGATCTACAATGAGAGAGAGAGAGAATGCAAAAAAAGAAAAAGGTGAACTAAGGACACAACTGATGGTCAAAGTCAAGAGAAGAAAGAGAAGGAAGCTCGTAGGAGTCGTTGATGCCTTCAGAAGGTGGAGTCCTTCTTGTTCAAGCTCACAGCTAAGAGTTCTCCATGGCTCATCACATCCCCCTCCACCCGATATGTCTGCTTTTCTAAGAGTTGCTTGCAGCCAACCTGCCTCCCAGAAACTGAGACTCACCAGAGGCAAACAAAAAAAGGCAAAAGAGAGCCCTGCGGGACCCTGTGGGATAATGCCTGCTTTATTCCACTAAACAGGAAACTGTGTTAATAAATGCCTGTGACATTTAATGATGAGGCTTTCATTTTGAACACATCATAGCTTGATATTGAATCCATCCATTTTGATAATAAACCCCAGGACTGCGGAACTCTCGCTTTTCACCCGTAAATAAATAAATAATAGGGACACAGCGCAGGGACTGATTCTGCACCCAGGGAGTGAGGGTGGGCGGCAATGCCCCTGCATGCGTTTGCATCTTATGAACTCTATTCAGCCGCATGGCCTCCCATTCGTCTCTCTGGAAATCCAATTTCCCTCTTGCAGGTTCGTCTGCCAGTTTTCTAATTTTCACATCAAACTGCATATTACTCATTGTCAGGCTGGTTGTTCTGGAAGAATCGTTAGAGCCTTAAACCCTTTCCCAGCACTTTCAGCGCAGCCACAGGCGCTTGCCAAGCTTTCCAGCAGATCCCTGCCACCTCTCCAAAGGCTCAGATTTTCAAACCTGCATTCTCTTGGTCCGGGTCAGGGCCAGTGCAAATAACATTTTCTGAAAGAAATTCAGTCTTTAATACTCAAAATGACTCTTCCTAGCTTCCCCAGGAATGTGTCATTTCTTTCTCTATTCTCAGCAATTAGCACATAAAAATTACATGATTAAACAAATGGTATATCTATCTACCTTTGTGTATATGTACATATATATATATATATACATATACACAAAGGTATATATATATATATATACAACTTCTTTGAGATTACTGGATATGTTACAAAAACAGTAAATCAAACTTTATTTCATTTACTACAAATTCATTTTTATTCAATCTGTTCATTCTAACAAAAAGTATCTTCTTCCCTTTATTTTAGAAGGATCACTAAGCTTCAAATGGTGATGCTCCTTGATACGGTCAATTTTAGTCTGACATGACACTTATTAATGTTTGATTTTTCTCATATATACAGTTTCCAAATCCATATGTTTGGTTCCAGGTGCCCTATTGAGTCCACATTTTCAACTTCTCAGGATGATACAGGCCCAGGGGATCTGTCATGGAAGGAAAGACTCCCTGGAATCTATTGCTTCCAAAGAGTGGGAAATGCATCTCCCTAGGGGTCATTTGGAGACCACATGGGTGGAAGCCCCCCTCGCTGGACGTGTATCCAGAACTCTCCCCAGACTATTCCAACTAAATGTAACTCTTACCCCTTAATTGGAATAGGAAAAAAATGCTATAAAGTATACCCACTAGCATATGGATGGCACATAAAGTATCAGTATTACTAATGTTGTAACTCTATCTGGTTATGAAAGAGAAATTCCTGATTCTTAGAAACCTGGGCACGTGCATGATGTGTGTAGACATACATACATGATTGATTATATGCATCAATGATTAAAACTGTTACAAATGATAAATAGGGCATAAAATACACGTAGTATACATACATCTTTGTGTATGTACGTGTGTATATCTATCTATACATACATAGAAAGAGAAAGGATGAGTGAGCACACATGATGAATCCAAAGGCATACAATGTTAACAACCCATGAATGTGGTAGCATGTATGTCATATTCTTCATACTATCTATTCTTACAAATTCCTAAGTAAAATATTTTAAATGACTATTTTAAAAGTCTCATAGATCAAATCAAGCTGTTTAAACACAGCCAGGCAAGGACCACAGGGCTGGGGGCTACAGGGGAATACTGTTCATTAGAACAGAGGGTGGCAAATTGAATCTGTAATGGGTCAGATAGCAAGGATGTTAGGCTGTGTAGGCCAGACGGGTGCTGTTATAATGACTTAATGTTACCCGTGTGTTGCTAAAGAATATGTGGATGGGCGAGATTGTATTCCAAGAAGGCTTTAAGAAAACAAGCCCAAGTGTCAGGTTTGCCAACCTCTGAACTGTGGGGTCTGGCTGATGTCTGTTTATTTGGGGTCCCTCCCCAGGAAGCACTTCCTGTGGCAGGCTCTCTCTCTAGCCCTGTTGTGCAGGAGCAACCTTGACACTGTGTGATTGACAGTAGAAACATGGAGACTACAGAAATCACAGAGGGGAGCCCTTTTACTCCACAGGCAGCCACAGGACAGCCATGAGAATGCAGTCAGTAACCTTTGCATTCATGAGGGAGATAGGCCAGCAGGTCATTGCAAAGGCTAATCTGGGGAATGAAGCGGGAAGAGCAGCCCTGCCACGCACACAGGGAGGACACCTACTGCTCTGAAATCACAACACAACACTGTCCAATGGATGTTTTGCTTTGTTTCCTAAAAATGAGTTTCTCTGTGGGTTCATTGTCCTACCTAAAAATGGCCAGATGTGCTCAAGATGGGAAAGTTAATAAACACAATCAAGGGTAGTAGGGATGGAGAGTGACAAAAAAAAAAAAAAAAAAACAACCACAGGTAAATGCCCTTTTACTGCTCTAGCCATTGTCACTGGTTATTCCTTTTTATAATCTCACTGATCTCATCAATTCTTTTGAAGTCCTCTGGCTTCTCCCTTGTCTCATTACACCTTCCTGCTGTGCTGTGAGTTCCTTTGGAGAACACACTCCTGCTCGGTCATGAGCTGTCAGAGATCCGAAAGACTTTCATGAGCTCTACCCAACCCCATTACTAACACATTTCCACTCACCTCCAGCTCCATGTTAGAATCTGTTCTGTCCCAGGGCACTTTTTCAAGCTTATAGTGCCTGCCCAGTGCCCCAATACTGCTTGTTTCTTTAGAGGCAATTTTATTTGTAAGGCACTGAATTCCTAGTAATGGAAATAGAGGTCGGAGTATCCACCGTGAGTGTTAGCAGGAAGGCACAAGTTTGTCTGACCTTTATCTGACCCTTATGTGACTGTCCACACAACTTCTTACCTTGTCCTTGGAATTCCACCACATAGAAGTCATGGGATGCCTACCGCAAGTTTGGTAGATAACATGATGAATAGGATGGAGACAGACCTTGGCCCTGTAGAACTTGTATCTGACTGGAACTCCAACAGTTAACAGATTATTACATTCACATGAACCATGGCCCTCAAATTGACAAAGCATTTGAATCAACAGGAAGGCTTCTTGCTTTTCCAAAGATTTATCTGTTCATTTGAAAGGCAAAGTTGCAGAGAGAGAGATCTTCAATCCACTGGTTCACTTTCCAAATGACTCTGAAGCTGAGATCCTAGAAGTGCACTCAGGTCTCCCATGTGGGTTGAATGGCCCCTCTCTTATATTGGTTTCGCAAAGACATCAGCAGGAAGCTGGATTGAAAACAAAGCAGTCAGGACTAGAACAAGTGCAACACCATGGGATGACTGCATTGCAAATGGTGCTTTAACCCTCTGCACGATTATGACACTTCCCTGGGAGAGTTTTAAAGCAGAGGGTTCTGAGTCCCACCTGCTAGTTTCTGGTTCAGTGAGTATTTATAAGGCCCAAGAATCTGAAGTGTGGTATAACATGCTAAGCCAATACTTGCAGTGTTGGCATCCTATACTGGTGCTACTTAAAGTCCCAGTGGCTACACATGCCTGATAATGGCCTGGGAAAAGCAGTGAAAGATGGCCAAAGGGTTTGGGCACCTTCCACCCATGGGAAAAACCCAGAAGAAGCTCTTGGGTCCTGGTTTGGCCCAGGTCTGGATGTTCTGGCTATTTGAGGAGTGAGCCAGTGGATGTATGAAAAATATCTGTCTCTGTCTCTCTCTTTCTCTGTAATTCTACATTTCAAATATATAAATACATTGAAAAAATTCTAACAGATGAAGAGAACACATATTTGGTTACATGACTATAAAAAAAAGAGAGACAGAATCTGATTTTCTAACAAATTCATAAGAGATAACAATGATGCAGGAGGACTAGACTTTGAGAAGAGCTGCCCTGCAGCATGACTGGCCTTATCAAGCGGGGCAGGAGGAAAGGTGGGGTGCAATAGGAATTTGTAAAGGAAGGCACTATATCTGTGCTCAGGTCAGCAGAGTGTTTCCACACAAACTAGCAACAAGGTCTACAAATGGAAAAAGAAAGAAAGAAAATTGAGACCCTAGATGTTCTGCCAGAAAGGAAGGAAGGAAGGAAGGAAGGAAGGAAGGAAGGAAGGAAGGAAGGAAGGAAGGAAGGAAGGAAGGAAGGAAGGAAGGAAGGAGGGAAGGAAGGAAGGAAGGAAGAGAGAGAGAGAGAAAGAAAGAAAGAAAGAAAGAAAGAAAGAAAGAAAGAAAGAAAGAAAGAAAGAAAGAAAGAAAGAAAAAAGACTCCTAAAGTTCAAAGTGATGCTCCTAATTCCTTCCCTTTGTTAATGAGATAGATAGCCAATAGAAAGTGGCAGACATGATGATAGAAGGCTTAAGTCCTATAAAGAAGAGCCTCTTGCCACATCTCACTTCTGAAGCATTCAGGGGAAGTCCTCTGCCATACTGTGAGGACGCCACTCAACCTGCCAAGAGGACAATTGGGAGGAGGGAAGGATAGAGGGGAGGCTTCCCACCAACCAGCATGGGAGGTGGGGGGCACCTCAGAAGGGATGTGTGACTCCATTAGACCTGCCGCTGAGTGTGGCCCTGACTGCTAGCTTTACTGCAGTTTCCCAGGAGATCCAAATCAGAACCACCCAGCTATGCTACCTACAAATTCCTGACTCACAGAAACTATGAAGAAAAGAAATGTTTATTGTTATTTTTAAATCACTCAGTTGGGGAGTCACATAAAATAGAGAATAAAGATAACATTTTCAGTCGTATCAAAAAATATCAAGGAGCTAGGCATAAATCTAACAACCCATATCTAAGAACTCCATGTAAGGGAAATTATAAATCATTATTAAGATCTAAGTAAGAAAACTTCAATAAGAACACCATACATATTCATAAGTATAAAAGTTAATATTGTTAAAACATTGAACCCCATAAATTAGTCTATTGATTTAATACAACTCCAATCAAGATTTCAGTGAGAAATTTCACAAGGTTTGGTAAGATCACTGGAATGTTTATAAGAAGGAACGTTGCCCAGAGCACTCCAGACCTTTCTGAAGAAGAGCAGAGATACTTTCTTGCTAGAAAGTTTTTGCTAAAACTTTGTCCCACCAAACCGACTAAAGACCGACTCACCTGAGTGCATTGTTTGCCAGGACCTCGACGCACTTTCTTTAGTGTGTGAGTTTGGGATGCTGTCGTTTAGCAGCTTTGGCAGCCACTATACGATCCTGAGAAGGTGACCTGATTGAGGATGGACTCAAAGAGGAAAATGTAGAAAATCAAAAGAGAAGTCACTGAACTTTAGGTACCCAGGTGTTCCTAAAACCAGCCTATCTTTGTCTTTTCAGTTATAAAATCGGCACATACACCTTTGGCTCACCAAGTCTGTAGAGTCTTTCAATAACTGGCAGATGGGATTCTGACCAATCCCCACCCACCTGTCAAGAGAGCATGCCTATCTTCACACATTCCAGCAAACATCAGCCAGCAAGGGCTCTGGGTCAAATACAAACCAGGAGTTATCCAGACACGCCTCTGTTTACAAACCATCTATGACTGCTTTGGACTAAAACGACAGGTTGTGACAGACTGGATGACAAAGTTTGAAATATTCACTGCCTAGGCCTTCACAGAAAACTGTCACAGCTGCTTGGCCCAGGAAATCCTTCTGAAGTCCTGCTCAATAATGTCCTGCAGAATTGCCCTGCCTGTTTAAATTTTATTTTTCCATTGCCGACATCCTGAAGAAGGATTGGAGGGTCTTTCCACCGGTCTTTACTTTAAACAAAAGTCTCTGAACTGTGTCCCCGGGCCACCACTCCTCCCCTGCTGTCTTTCCACCCTCCACCGCCAATCTATTCCTAATTAGCAGCCACTGCTCATTTTCCCCAAAGTCAAATGACAGCCAGGAAGAAGGTCACTAACAGGATAGAGAAGGCAATTTGTCAGCCTGACTATCTATCCCACTGGGAATTGCTCGGAGCAGTGGAGAAAGCGCCAGGGACTCAGAGCTTCCAGATCAAACAGCCGAGAGGCTGTTCCTTACTGGATGCCTGATACAGAATGGCGTGGAGGAGGATGCCTTTCCGGGTGGGTGAGGCGCTGCTGGGTCCAGCTGAGTCCAGCTCTGCAGTGCATAGATAGCGAACAGCCTCCAGCCGACGACTCTTTTCTTGTTCCAAAGCAGAGCCGGTCACGCACCTCTAGACATCACCTCTCCTTCCGCCAGCACTCAGTGCAGGTGTTTAAGTCAGACAATTTGAGGGAATTTCACATCTTGAAGATCAGCTTTCAGAAAAAGAGCAATTCAGAACTTAGGTTTTAAAAGAAATTCCATGTATTAAGATGAATTGAAATGAAGTCTTCTGTAAGCTTTTAAAACTACGTTTTGGGCCCGGCGCGGTGGCGCAAGTGGTTAAAGGTCCTCGCCTTGCACGCCCGGGATCCCATATGGGTGCCGGTTCTAATACCAGCAGCCCCGCTTCCCTTCCAGCTCCCTGCCTGTGGCCTGGGAAAGCAGTGGAGGACGGCCCAAAGCTTTGGGAACCTGCACCCACGTGGGAGACCCAGAAGAGGCTCCTGGCTTCGGATCGGCATAGCATCGGCCCGTTGCGCTCACTTGGGGAGTGAATCATCGGACGGAAGATCTTCCTCTCTGTCTCTCCTCTCTGTATATCCGCCTTTCCAATGAAAAAATAATAAAAATAAATCTTTAAAAAAAACTACGTTTTTATTTTCTTTGTATTGGAAAGACACAAAGAGATCTATCCACTAGTTTACTACCCAAATACCCGCAATGGTGAGGGCTGGACCGGAAGCCTGGAATTCAGTATGGCTTTTTGACGTGGCTGGTGGGGACCCAAGTGTTTGAGCCATCACCAAATGTGTGATAATATGCGTTAGCAGGAGGCTGGTTCAGAAGTGAAGCTGGGACTGAAACTCAATCTAGGTCTCTCATTGGGTGGCAGGAACCCAAGCTCTTAAGTAATCACTGCTGTCCCCCCACCCTGCCCCACACCCCCATCCCATCCACCCACCCCAGGCATTCTCAGACAGCTGGAGTCAGGAACGAAATCAAGGCATCAAATCTAGCCACCCTCTCAGCCAGTGTCATGATTGCTAGGCTAGTTACCCACCCTAGTCTTGGATTCCCCCAGTTCTCCTGCCCCCTGTTCAGTCTTGGCTCACTCCTATTTACAGGTTCCTGTTATCCTGGTTTCTGTTCTCCATAATGAAGCCCTCCCTCAGACAGGCAAATGCTGTTTACTCGTGTTTGAAAGAAGGAAGCCACAAGCTGCTTGGCAGTCCTGAGCATGTGGGCAGGGCTCACCAGCTCTGAGCACCACTTGGCTGATCAACCCCAGACGTTTCATGAGGAATCTCTGGTACCACTGACTCTAGCCCTTCCTCTTGGGCTGCTCAGCTTTCCCCAAGGACACTCACAATCTCCTACCTAAAGAATAGAGACTTAACTCCATGTTTCTGGTAGTGCAGGGGGAAGGAGGACTAAGGTGGGCCCAGGAGCAGGAGTGTGTGTGTGTGTGTGTGTGTGTGTGTGTGTGTGTGTGTGTTTGGTTGGGGAGGCGGTTTTGGTCTTGACCTTCAATGCCAATTTGCTCACATCCATTTACTCTCTTTTCTCCAACACAGTGCTTGGGATGCCACCTGTGGCATGGTGGCCCCAGTTCCAGGGCGCCTCTGCTTCTACTCCTATTAGCAATCTCCACGCTTCTCCTGCCAGGAATAAGTTAAGCACACTTCAAGCCTCACAATGAGGTCTTCATGTCCAACTACTTTCAAGTGAACCTTTCTCTTTTTGGCCACCACTCCCCATCTCCAGCCTCGGCTTCCATAATGAGTCTTATGAGGGTTTTGTGGTTTCAGTTAAGATGTTCTTGGCTTTCTCCATTGCAGGCTTAAGATTCAGGTTTCTTGCATCTGCTAAAGCAAGTTCACTGTCATTCTGATCTTCTGCTTTCAAAATTTATTGCTCTTGTCTCCTCGCCTTTTCTCCCAAAACTTATATATTTCTTTCTTTTTTAAATAATTGCTTTTGCCATTATTTTATCGGAGTTTCCAAAGAGTGGAATTATACGGTTGTTAAACCCACAATCATTAACATCTCATAGGCTTCAGTACACCAATTGTGTGGTTAAAAAATAAGTACTTTACCTTTATAAAGCAAATCTTGACATATTCCAACAGTATTTATAGAGTAACATCCACTTAAATCACAGGTTTAAATAAATTACTGAAATACACAAATGAAACTTACAGCTGCCAGATAAGACTTCATGCCAGTAGACTGTTGTTTTAAATGTTAGAAATAATAAAATATTAAATATCTACAGATTTCTGATTGTAACAAGGTTAACAGCACACATAATTTTCGTAAGGAATTCTAAATTTTAAAGCTGAGGTTGAAAGATGATGATTTATGTAATCCTATGTATTTTGGGGGTGGATTCCTAAATATTTTTGAAGTTGCCATCCCTTCTCACACGACATATTGACTATCAAGGAGGCTCTTTGTGAGATGATGAGTGAATCTTTGCCACAACACTGACCAGGCACAGGGATTCTCCTATTATCTGTGGCAAAGATCATTTCCTAAATTTTTTTTATCTTGTCAGGTAATTTATCTGAGTGAACCCAGCTATTATGTTAACCCACTGCATTTTTCATTTCTTCCTGGACTTCTGAAAGGTATAAACTGTTGGGGTCAGTGGCTATAGTGGACAAAGCCACCACCCATGATGTTGGCATCTCCTATGGAAGCAGGTTCATGTTCCTATAGCTTTCCTTCTGATTCAGCTTTCCTTCCGCGGCCTCAGAAAAGCAGCAGAAGGTAGCCCACATTCTTAGGCCCCTGCCACCAACATGGAAGACCTGGAAGAAGATACTGGCTCTTGACATCAATCTGACCTATCCCTAGTTGCTACAACTACCTGGGGAGTGAACTAGAGATAAAAAATCCCTCCCCCACATCAATGACTTTTAAATAAATAAGTGAATGTTTAAAATGTTTATCTATAAACTGATTTTATGTAGAAATTTCTATGCAAATTGTGTATACATACAATCGTGTGTGGCTACTTGAAAACCTTTGAGCTTTAGGGACTCCTATGGTTCTTTAATCTTCCGTTAGGGCTAAACCTTTTCCAGGTGATAAAATGACTTCCAATTACCCTCTTACACACCTTGATTGCAACTTTTAGGGTTATCCTAAAGGTAAAAAACGTAACTAAAGGCAAAATCTCCTGGAGCTACAGCGTAAGTCAAGATGCATGGTGAAGCCATTCCTTAGGAAGTTGATCTCTGCTGCATCCTTTCACACACAATCCCTTGGGGCTCCATTACTAAATGTAAAATCAGACTGGCCAGGCTTGGAATCCGCTGGGACTCCACCTTGTGCAAATGTAGACACCGTCAAGAGTGGAGAAGGTGCCTATCTCACAGTACAGGCTGCATGCTACGGTTCAATTGTGTAGGCTAATTGTGCTCACACAGCCAGACAGAGGGAAAACAGAAATTGTCTCTAACAGCACGTTCAGGTAGAGCCTCAAAGGGCCTGAGTGGAAAACAGCTTTATAGATAGCCAGAGGTGATTGGAGAAGAGCAAGGCTGCCAAGACTGAATGTCAACACCAGGAATGTGCTGCTGATGTTGCTGGAAGATTGAGGTCCCTGGGGAACACTAATGTTACCTAGTCTGTGTACCGCAGGATAGCAAAAAGGATCTGGAAAAGCTAGCTCTCCACTCAGCTCCACTGGGAAAAACAAATATACAGTGGTACGTAGTAACGATGTATCTACTGGGTCCACTCGCTTTCTATTGGCACATCACCCGCCCCCACACCGTTAGTGCGTAGATTCTCTACATAGTGTGCTTATTCATTATGACATCATCCAATGTTAGCTGGCTCATGACCCCTCTTGACATAACAAATCCATATGTTTAAACTTATTTCCTCTATTACAAATATATGAACCCCAAATTTCATTGCTTCTGCTTTTTGCTGTTGGGACAGAGGCCCTTGGGCCATACTGTCCCGTAGGCCATTGTTTCACCGGCTATGGGGTCAGGCCCCACTCTGGCCCAATCATTTAAAGCTGGAGAGGCAGCATTAATGCTGGGTTAAAATGTGATCCTAGATTAGGGCAGTTTATTTGAGAAAGAGGCCTGGCTATCACATAGAGTATAACATATATATTTAGGCAACACTCAGCTTAGAGATTAGCGAAGGGCAAACTCAGTTACTTTCCACTCTTCCTCAGGAAGTCATTCAAAAGAATAAGAGTCAGGACATGGTCTCTTTAATCTTCCTCTAATTATGTCTAGGAGATGAGACTGAGGTTCAAGGTTTAGGAAGAGCTATCTTTTGGATTTGAAGACACTTGGCCAATTAAAGACCTTTGGTCACTGACCATCTTTAGTTTCCTTGCTGCCACTCTCTTTTCTGAAGGCAGGGGGTATCTTCTTCTTGGAAAGCTCCAGAAAACTCTATAGGAATGAGAATGTTCTAGAGGACAGAGAAAAGGTAGTTGCCTTCTTGAAGCTGATTCTCGTTTTTAAGGCAAGAGAGAAAGTAGCACCTGCATGTTTCACTTGAAACGAATGTAACTGAGCTACCCATGTTGAGATGGCAGTAGGATTCAGGCCAGAAATATTGCCAGGATTAACTACTGAGCCATTTGGCTTCAGCATTCCCTTGTGGGCTCTCTAAAAACCCAGCAGGTGAGCAATGCAGTCTACCACTTTGACGGACATAAATATGGCTTGAGACCAGGACAAATATCCCTGTAAGTCTAGCACCAGCAAGTATGTCCTAAGCCATTTGAATTAAAAGATTATGATGAGGTTGGAGCCGTGTAGTGCTTCCCAATCGGCGGGCCGAGGTCAGAAAGTTCTCTTGGCTCTGGGCACTTGGCTCAGTGGGCACACTGAGCTCTGCACAGGCTCCAGCTGCCTCAATCATTCTTTCACCTAAGTTTTCTCTGTTGGCAGGCCCAGTGGAGAACAGAGACAGGGTATCTCTTTTTCTGCCCACCTAGCCCATTTTCATAGCATAGTCCATAAGAAAACAGACAGGGGCTAGAAAGTCTTAAAAGATTAAAAATTCCACGAACAATGGGTCTTCAATGGACGTGAGCATCACTGACTTAGATTCTCCTTCACTAATTTATCACACTCTTCTGTCCTCTACCACCAGAGAAGCACACCAGCAGCTAAACATACACTAGTTTATTCACCCAGCCTTGGGGCCTTTTGTTTCACCTCAATTACACCCTACCCCAATAATAACAATTAAGAAGAGGAAAAATACTAGTTACTAGTTACCCAAATGTTTCTCCAACAGACAGTTTGACAATCTTATATGCAAATGTTTTCATTAAGTCTCACAGCAGCCCAATGAAGTAGACAGTATCACCATTTTAAGTGACTCAGAAATGGTAGTAAGTCTACCCAAATTTACACAAGGATAGAGCTAGAACGCAATTTCAGATGTGTTTGGCTCCAAAATGCTTTTTTATCTGGGAAAAACCCCAATATTTTAAATAAAAACATACTTATTTATTTGCAAATCAGAACCAGAAAGGAAAGACAGGGAGAAACAGAGATCTTCCATCTGCTGCTTCACTCCCCAGATGACTGCTGAAGTCCAGGAATGGACCAAGCTGACACCAGGAGCCAGGAGCTGCTCCTGGGTCTCCGCGAGGATGCATGGGCTCAACAACTTGAAACATCTTCCATTGCTTTCCTGGACGCATTAGTAGGGAGCTGAATTGGAAGTGGAGAAGCCAGGATCCCAACCAACATCTACATGAGATGCTGGTGTCACAGGTGGCAGCTTAACCTATTATACCACAACACTGGCCCCAAACATAATATGGTCTTGTTATTAAAACATCCATACCCTAAAGAAAGAATAAGAAGACAGTGAAGGAAGCTGCCATCATGACATATTGAGTTAAGCTAGCACTTGTAAAACCACAGCGTGCCAGAGACCTGACAGTTCCTTTTGTCATCCAGCTTCCAGTATCTGTGAGGACATCAGAGGATGGCCTAAGTATTGGGGCCTGTGCCACCCATGTTGGTGACTTGGATGGGGCTCCTGACTCCTGACTTCTATCTGGACCATCCCTGACTATTGCAGCCGTTTTGGTGAGTAAGCAAATGGAATGAAGTTTCTCTCTCTCTCTCTCCCTGTCTCTCTCTTTGGTGCTCTGCCTTTCAAGTAAAAAAAAAAAAAATCCTTAAAAGCAGTGAAAAAAATGAGACATAATTCCATTGTTGAGATATAATCACTGCAAATAATTGGCATATTTCTTTTTATTCCCTTTTTATACACATACTCTCATCTGTATACCAAACAATTTTTTTTTAACAAATGCTGTATTTCAGGTATACTTTTACATCCCAGACCCTATATTTAAACAACTTATAATTCAGTAGCATAGTTGTAAAATAAACAAGTAAATAAATTTCTACCACCATGTGTGTCAGCAGGTCTGCCACAAACAGCTACACAGGTTGTGCAGTGCAGAACTCCAGGGGATTCGGGGAGCAAACACAACGCAGTTAAGGAGAATGGCATCCTGAGGAGCTGGGCAATGCCACAACACACAGAGCGGGCAAAGGTGACAGGCACAAAGTAGGATGCAGAAAAAGGTCATTTTTATGACTAGGTCAGAGAATGCTTCCTTTGATTAGGGACTATTTGAGAGTTACCCAAAGTAAGTAAGAGAATTAGCTCAGCAGGAATCCAAGGGAAGAGACTCAAACAAGAGCAGCAAATGTGAAAAAATCCTGAAGTATGAGTGCTCTGGGAATGCTCAGCGAAGAGCAAGGCTTCCTTCCGGGTGCAGGGAAGGGAGAAGATGAGGTTAGAGGGAAGGTAGAGCCCAGGCTGGTGTGCTAAGGACTTTGGATTTATTTTGCTTGTCAGAAGTCACAAGGGAAGTGTGAGCACAGATGAATCTCTTAAGGATGTTTGGTAATTCTGTAGAACACCCAAGAAAAGAGGCAATAAGACAAAGTAAAATCAGAGAATGGCATTAGCAACTTAGGCTGGACTGAGCTGAGAAGTGATAGGCAGTGGAGTTTGGACATGTTGTAGAATGTTTCTGGCAGAGAGGGCTGGATTCAGATAGCAGCAGCAGGACTGGCTGTGAAGTCCACATTGACCTGGAGGGAGGGCACTTTGTAATGTGCAGAACACAGAAGGAGTAGATAGGGGAAAGCCTAAGGTGCAAAAATGGAAAAAAAGAGAGCCTGGAATATTGCAACATTACATAGTAAGGAAAATGAAAATTCAGAAAAAAAAATACCTAAAAGAGAATAGCCAGAGAGGAATGAAGAAAACCAAAAGGGTCTGGTGTCTGAGAAGTCAAAGGAGTTGTCCAAAGCAAGTGTGAATGGTGCTGTAACAAACACTGCTGAAAGTTTAAGAACAGGAATTGAAATTGACCATTTGATGAGTGCTAGAGAGGCTCAAGTGGCACCAAACAAACAGTAGGAAAAAGATGCAATTGAAGTGGACTTAAGAGAGAATAGAGAAAATACAAACAATTGTTTCAAATAGTTTCACTTTGAAAGGAAATGGAAATCACATGCCTATAGGCAGATGGGAGATAAAGCAAAGTTTCAGATTTTACTTTTTTGAACGAGTCCTAATATAGCACATTTTTATAGGTGATGGCATCACTCAGTGGAAAACGGGTAGTGACCCCAAAGGGAAAAGGACAGAGCTACCCAGAAGATGGAAGATAATCACAGCTTGGAAACAACTAGATTGGTCACTCTGCTGAGATGAAGGGCATTTATTTATTAAAAATGGGAGGACACATATCAATATTTGCAATGGGTTCATGTTATATATGCTGCCTAAAAATTTACATTTTAAAATTTAAAATTAAAAAAAAATTATTTACGTGAAAGACACAAAGACAGACAAACACACACACACATGCACAAAGACCTCCCATCTATTAATTGACTCTCCAGATTTCCACAACAGCCCAGGCTAAGCCAGGTTGGCTGGGAATCAGCAGCACAAGCTGAATGAGTGGGGGTAACCCAAGTCCTTGAGTCACCACCTACTGTCTGTAGGGTGCGCTTTTTCTTTTTTATGATGCAGTTCCTTAGGCTCAGGGATTTCTCCTTCCACCATCTCCCCCTCCATCATCCCATTGTTTTGAAGAAATTGGGAAGCAACAACAGAGCTTGGACTAGAAACCCAGACACCTGGATTTGGGATGCAGGCAGCCCAAGGTGCATTGACCACTGCACTAAATGCTTCCCTCCACTTGTTAATGGCCTGTACTATGATGATATTACTTCATAAATACATTTATATAACACCGTAGCCTCAAAGTGTTTCAGACCAACCTTCTTCCAATGTCAATTTAATCAACACTTTCTGGCTGGGCATTTGGTTGTTTCCAAGTTTTCACTGTTGCAGGAGGGAAAGCCAGAAGCTGCGGCTGTGAGGTTGACTGTGTTTAGGCAGAAGTCATTTCTGAGCCAGTCAGTGTGCCCAGGCTTGCTGCTGCTCCCAAACAGTAACTTTGTTGTGCATTCAAGCCACAAAACCTGGATGGACAGAATCACCAGTCCTCTGTTAATCACGTCACTTCCTCTAACCTCGGCCAGTCCTCTGTTAATCACGTCACTTCCTCTAACCTCGGCCACCCAAACAGACACTCTTGTGCTGACTCAGGCATGGAGCAGGGAAGCTAAAATAGACACTGTTCCCCTCTGGATTCAAAACAGCTAAAAAACAAAGCACACAAACAAAACGAAAAAACATGGCCAGGGCAATAGGGGCAATCCCATAAGTTGGGAACAATTTAAGTCTAATTTTGTTAGGTAACTTTTTTTAAAACAAACATGACTTCTATAGAAAAAAGTCACAGAAACTAATTAGCTTGCTCTAAACATCTCAAAGAAGTGAAAATAAGTAGAATTCCTGCCCAGGTTCAACACTAAAGTGCCCTTCTCTCCTCCTTCCTCTCCATTGCACTCTGTCTCAGCTGCCATCATGGGCCCTTTCCAAGCTCCCAGCGCAAAACAGCAAAGCCGCCCTCATCCTGGGAATGAAGTCCACACTGAGCCAAAGCCCTCAGGGCTCTTCAAGTCAGGCTCAGTGCCTTTCTACCTACCAATCCTTGGAGGCCAATTCCAGATCCCCTAGGGTATCCTGCAGTTTTCTGCTTCCTTTTCTAGCCTTATACCCTTTCCATGTCCATGTGTGCTGCTTTAATTCCACATGCTGGGATTCTATGCATCCTTGTAGGTCTGGCCCAGATTCTATCTCTTTCAGCAGATTTCACCTAGCGTCATTGGGCTTACCCCACCTTAGAGCGCCCATAGAACTTTAGATGTCCCTGTCCTGTGGACCTTATCACCCTCAGGTGAAGGACTTTTTACATGTGTCTTATGACTTCCCCACAAAACTAGAACCCCCTTGAGAGAAAGTACCATCCCTAAATCATTGAACAAACTCTATCCTTTGTTATGCATTTGAAGGATGAGTGGATGGATGAATGGATGGATGGATGGACGGACGGACGGATGGATGGAAGAATGGATGAGTAACTGGAATCATTGCCTATTCTTGGATTTTTTAAAATGAATCTGATTTGTTTTTGTTAAATCTGTGAACCTATTCTTTTTTTTTTTTAAGATTTATTTATTTTCATTACAAAGTCAGATATACAGAGAGAAGGAGAGACAGAGAGGAAGATCTTCCGTCTGATGATTCACTCCCCAAGTGAGTGCAACAGCTGGTTCTGCACCTATCCAAAGCCAGGAACCAGGAACCTTTTCCGGGTCTCCCACACAGGTGCAGGGTCCCCCACACGGGTGCAGGGTCCCTAAGCTTTGGGCCATCCTTGACTTCTTTCCCAGGCCACAAGCAGGGAACTGGCTGGGAAGTGGAGCTGCCAGGATTAGAACCGGCGCCCATATGGGATCCTGGTGCGTTCAAGGGGAGGACTTTAGCCACCAGGCCATACTGCTGGGCCCAAACCTATTCTTACTGACAGGTCACATAGAGTTATCCCCAGGGTTTCAGGATTTTCCAAATCAGTGCCTCTCTTTTGTGGCTAGTCCTTTACCCAGTCCCTTTGCAGGTCTTACTCTAGGTTTTCCATAATTACCTCACTCAAATATTCCTAGATGAGAAGACACATAATAGGTATTTAAACTATAGTGTTCACCTGGGTGGGGGAGGAAATCTACATTTTACTAGGACACTCCAAAGACATAAAGTATGTAAGAGTTCTAAACATCAAAATTTAGATGCCATGGTAGGAGAGGAAAGAAAACTGATACCAATCTAATTGCCCCCTCCTGGTAAGGCTGGTCCAGCCAGGTTTCTGACAGCTGTGCAGGAATTACCAGGTGGAGTATAGAGCACTGCCTCCTGACCCTACCCTGACCTGGCACTGAGGGCAGAACACCTCAGTCTTTCTGATGCTAGGAACTTCAACACATACAAGCTGGATCTGCAGGGGCCACAGTCCCCAAGAGCAAACCTCAGGGGCTAAACTGCATTAGCAAAGTCTGGCCCGTGCTCTGATCCAGGCGAGTTCTGCCAAGGAAGAGACCAAGTTAGCCAGTTGGATACCTAGCATTCGAGCCTAGATAGTTGTCAGGGCCAGTGTCTGAGCCAGGCTGATCTTCCACTCATCCTGCTGTGGAGAGGCTGTGTGAGCGGTCATGAGACCTAGAGGAAACTGTTGAACATTGGCACCTGGGCTTTGCATTGACTCCTCAACCTGTAAATGCTACGGAAGAAGGTCTGGTTCCTCAAAGAGGGCACTACAGCCTAAAGAACAAGGGCATGGAGCTGGGTCCCAAACCATGTTCGACCACTACTGACTGGTTTTAAGCCAAATGCCTAACTTCCATCTACTTTCACTTGGTGTGAAATTATAATAAAAACAGTACCTACTTCATTGACTAAAGAGAAGAACTGTAAGATACCCAGCACAGTGCCTCAATTTATTATATGAATTAAGGAACATTCATAATTGATAAGGAGATTCCAGTCTGGCTGCTCCTTGGATATTAGAAATGGATTTTAAGCAAAGACTAGAGGAAAGGGAAAAATAGCTTTCCCACACATATAGTCACTACTACCACCTCCCTTTTGGACCTGCAGCCTTACCAGTCACTGTTCCTGAGAGCTTGTGCCGGCCACTGGGTGCGTGACTGTCCTGGCTTGGCCTCTAAGGGCCTCTGTGATGCATGTGATGGTCTTGTTTATAATCTTTATATTTATCTACTTCCTTCAACTAGTTGACACTCTGACTATACTCAACCACTGCTGAAAGCGGTTTACTAATATCATCTTTCCTTTCCCTGAGTATTTGTTGACTGACTGTGTCACCACGCATTCAAATCTAAATGAAAAAGCTTCCTCTTCCAGGAAGTGTTGGGAAAAAACCTTGCTATACTTTTAAGGTTAAGGAACCCAGAGGCTTTCTATTTTCTCAAGTGCTCCTTTGAAGTAGAAGCAAATCAAAGCCATAATGAATTTTCTGCCAAGTTGAGAATGCTCTGAGCGTAACAGTACATTGAAAAGGGACACTAGGCATAATTAAGCCACCTTCTTGCTCACGAGAGCCAGGCCATCTACTTCATCCCCCAGACAGAGGCTGAAGCCTTCAGCAGCTGCTTCGCAGGTGCCTCTGTCTCCTTGCCCCTTCTCAGTAAGGGAAGTGAGCTCTTTCTTTCAGAACCTTACATGGTTTCCTCTTCTGCAGCACTGGGGCATCTTCATTAGCCTCACATCCACAGAATGTCCTTCTCTCTTTCCCAATTACTTTCTAGCTTTACACCTGCTGTCAATATTTACTTCACTTTGCTTTTTTACACCCATTTCCATGTCTATAGCATTTTTGAAACTCATTTTATATCCTTAGTACTTAGTCAACTCTACACTCTCCCACCCTTGGGCACTTCTCTAATCGTGCCCCACATTTAGGCCATGAGCTCCTACAATGACCCCTAGAAGTATCTCTGCCTTGGGCTTTTGTCAGAAGCCAGAAGAAACTTGTTCCTGCACTTGCTGTAGGAAAGTTATCCAGGGCCTTGTCATCCACATCACTGTCTCCTGTAACAATCCCACATGAGCTCTTTCTTTGAGAATTCACTGCTAAGAAAAGCTCTTCCTTCTCCCTTGAGAAATGTTCCACAATTCTCTCTGATCATGAGGGTTATGTAAAGGTCCTTGCCCCAGTTATGGTCTTTAGCTGCCGTGAGCTTGGCAGCAAATCTGGGGTCCTGTTACTAAGGAACTCAGCTCTCTGTACAATTGCAGTGCTCCTTTCTCTAAATTCACCTATTGATGGTCTAGAACTCAGCCTACTCAGCATGGCTCCCTTGACTGTTTCCCTTGTAAGGCTCCCTGGCTGTAAGTCCAATCTGGTGCCTGTGTGTGTCGCTGGACGCTGGACGGGGGATTGGAACCATCGATCATGATCCTGTGGTCCACAAATTCTTCCCATCCCCCACACTCACTTGCATCTGGATCTTCTAGCTTGAGTTCTCTTATGGAAAGCAGCCTGGAAGTTTGGGAGTTCTATTACTTAAAATGGTAATAAAAACAAAGAAGTAGCAAGATAGTTACTTTTCTCTGTTTTTAGAGAAAAATAAGTTTTGTGTGTATCATATATTTCAGATGATAGTATAGGGACAGTTTATCTCTTATTTTTGTTTGTTTGCTTATTTGTTTTAAAGTAATTCACTATTTCTTTTTTTTAAACTTTTTCCATTTTTTTATTATATTTTTTGACAATCTTTAATAGTTAATTAAGGTAAAAAGGTTCAAGGGCTACCATTTCACTATTTCCCTTTTCCTAAAGACAATTGTTTTCAAAACTAGTTGATTGCTTATTACTTTAAATAACTTTATAGATTTTTCTTTTTAAAAAGATCTATTTAAATGCAGAGTGACAGAAAACAAGAGATTTTCCAGCTGCTGCTCATTCCCCAAATGGCCACAATAGTCAAGTCAAAGCCAGAATCCAGAAACTCCATTCAAGTCTCCCACACGGCTGGCAGGTACCAAAGTCCTTGAGCTGCCCACCCCTGCCTTCCCAGGCATGTTAATAGGAAAGTGGACGAGAAGGAGAGCAGCCAGGATTTGAACTGGCTCTGATACAGCATGTCTACATCATAAGCAGCAGCTTAACCTGGTACACTTGCCGACCTGAACATTAATCTTGCTATTGATGTTGCAGAATAATGGGTTTGGGTTTGTTTTTGTTTGTCTCTTGTCGTTGTTGCTTGTTAGTTTTAGGAATTACTTATGGATGTTCTGTTATAAAGGATGAAGTTGTGCACCTCTTACCTGTACCGCAATCACCAGTTCTCACCAACACCATACCTTACTCCTCCCTTAGTCCCACGAAGCCATCTGATAATTGGACTGGATCACTACTATGTTATATCCATGACTGTAGAAATCCTACAGCTAAATGATTGTCACATACAATTATCTTTCCCCTTCAGCACAATTTTTTTTTGTCTTTACTGTTTAGCATTTCAATTATTTTCATTTGCATGATTTTTACTTGGGTGACTATCAGCTCTAAATTTGCCCTCCAGTTATGCGTCTCTCCACTCCTTCAATCACAGCAAATATTCCACTCTTTTCATTTTGGAGATGAAATCTCTCCTATAGCATTTTGGCCCATTTGAATTGGGAATGTTTGCTTTTTTTGGTCTGTCTGCTACATGGCAGAATGAAAAGTCTAACTGCAGAGGGAAGGAGCTGTTACCAGAATCTGGCCAGGGCTGTCGCCATGGTGAAGGGGACACTTGGTATGAATCAGGGCATTGAGTGGAACACATCCTACTGGAAATGCAGGCCTAGAAAGGAGGAAGCAGGGGAAATAAATATCATATTCTTGCTCTCTTCCTGCTCATTCCCTACCAGGTAGGTCTAAGAACAAAGCACAAAAGTGTTTTCAGTTTCCTTTAAGTAGAATTACTTATCTTCAATTGAGTATTATTGTTTGTTCTGAATTTGTTTCGTGCTGTTGGTCTTTTAGATTAGATGCTCCTTTTGCAATAGTATTCTCCAAACAAAACAAAACAGAACACAAAACTATTTGAAAGCTCAGTGCATAAGGGACAGGTTTGGCAACTTGGGGTCTTCCTGTTGGGTAAACTGCATTGGCCATCTCCTAGGATGGACACTCCCATGTCTGAAAATTAGGTCTGACTTGGACTAGAGATCACTCAAGGACTCAACTTCCTCAAGTCTATCAAGTCTTTCGCCATATCTCAGTGTTCTAACCTCCATCTTTTATTCCCCATTCCTTTGGTCTTGTGCTTTTGGTTTTTTTTTTTGTTTTTTTTTTAATTATTTTTTTATTGTTAATAACATTGTATTATGTGACACAGTTTTATAGGCACTGGTATTCCCCCTACCCCTCCCACAAACCTACCCTCATGGTGGATTCCTCCACCTTGCTGCATATTCCCAGTTGAAGTTCAATTGGGATTCATTCATTGCAAGCATATACCTAGCATAGAGTTCAGCATCTTATTGTCCAGATAAGTGTGCTTTTGTATCACTGCCGACAATTTTCCTGTAATTTTACTGAGCTTGACAGAGACATATGCATGTATTCATCTCTCTTATGTTCATCTGGGAGCCCAGTAATTGCTTCTTGACGTTGGGTTCAAATAAGTGAATTCAATTTAGGTAAATCTGTCTTAGGGGTTTCATGTACATGAGGCAGAATCATAGAAGGCATTCTTACAAGTTTATCTACTTCACTATAAATTCAACAGGGCTCATTGAGAAATTCATCAATAGAACATCAATAGAATTATTTGCCATAGAGCATTATATAGCATTGTGAATGTGTGTGTGTTTCATTGCTGTTTTCAATTCTTAAAATAGTTCCACATATCTTTTCTCTGCGGTCCTTTAAATGACTATAAAGTGGACATGGTGGATGGATGTTATTACCCATTTTACAAAGTGAAGCTCAAAGAGGTTGAATGGTTTTTTCAATGAAATCTAACTCAGTAACAAAGACAGGACTCAAAACCAGCTTATGGAATGCCACAGTTGTTGACTTTCTTTTGGCCCATACTTTCTGCCTGTGGCAATATTTCTGTTTCTATAACTCACCCAGAATGGCATTCAACACAATGGGATTGGATTCATTTTCCACATAGTGCCCCATTGGCCCATGGCAGCCTTTCAGACCATCTGTAGAAGATTAAAGCATCGTATGATTCCTGGACCCCGACTCCAAGAGATTCTGATTTATAAGCTCTGGAGTGCAGACCAAGAATCTCTATTTTTCAAATAGCTCCCAAGGTGATACTGGCATGTTGCTTGATTGAGAACCACTACCCTAAATGGCCTGGAAATAGTCTGGAAAGGTCCCCTGGTTTCAAAGCATGGATAATCAAATGGCAGTTCCCAGAAGGTAACAATTTAGTTGTCCAGACAGCAGCCAACCCAGCCCACTACAAAACAGACTAATAGCTTCATCTTTCCAGCTCTTCCCCCGGCCTTCCTCAGGTCTCACTTCTGCTCCCCATCCCTTCCTCTGCCCACTCATCATTCAGACTCCTTTCCCAGCTCCCTCCTCTGTTCTATTTCAACTCGAAAGACTTGAGAGACTCGAGTACCCGAAAAAATTAAATTGAAAGTTTCCTCCCTGATAACGCTGGACTTCTTGCTAAACTTAGCTCTCTTAGGAGCCAGAGAGAAAGAATAGTAAAGGGCGTTGTTCCATCTCTCATTACAACCTCCAGAAATGTTATCCCAGGCTCTCAAGTGGCCTTCTAGCCAAGAAGCACAAAATCTAAATAGTTTTAGGTCAGAGGAGGAGTATTGTAGCATGTAAGTGTGGCTATATGTGTATGAACACACAACTTTAAATGGTGGAGAAGTCCCTTTTTCTAAAATATTAAGCTAAAGAAAGTCGAAGAACAACGGAAAGAAAAGAACACTATAACATGAGCCTCAGCGTTCAACTTGCCAGGGTAACTGAAAACTAAGTCTATTTGGCAAAACAAAGGGGGAGACTACTACATGTATCTTAACAAAGGAAATACATAATCCGTTGGAGGGAAAAGTGCTAAAGCTGGAATGGGTGCATGAGTTTGTAAACAGTAGCTCACTCACTGGAGGGAAGGGATAATTTTGTCAGGTATTCTCATCCATGGACATTGCAGACATACCCCACTTTACCTACAGTTTCCGGAGGTATCATTTAATTTCTTTCTTTCTCCATAAATCACCTTGCTGGTAACATAGGACTCCAAGGATCTGACCTAGCAAATGTCCTGTAGTGGAAAACTGGCCCCATGATAATCAAGACAAGCAAAAGGGAATGTGAGGTGACTGAAACCAAGTTCTGAAGGAGGAAAAGGGCAATAAAATGAGCCAATGTGATTCCTCTGGAAACATATTTCTTCAACAATTGTCTGTGGGCATCAACACCGTGTAGAGCCTTTTGGAAAATCTTAACAAATGCTTCTATCACACGTACTTGTGCCAAACACAAATGTGCATGTTTTGCAAATATTCATTCATTTAATTCTCAGAACAATGTAAATTAGCTATTCTTGATATTTTGAAAAGGTTGAAAAAAAAACCCAAAGGCACATAGACCCTAAGTAGTTTGCCCCAGGAAGTAGTTATTTATTCATTTATTATCAAGTAAGAGTCACTTTTTCTTAAAAGATGAATTTATGTTTATGGGAAAGTCAGATATATAGAGAAGAAGATTTTCCGCCCGCTGATTCATGCCCCAGGTGGCCACAATGGTTGGAACTGATCATTCCAAAGCCAGGAATCAGGAACTTCTTCTGGGTCTCCCACATAGGTGCAGTGTCCCAAGGCTTTGGGCTGTCCTCGACTGCTTTTTCAGACCACAAGCAGGGAGCTGGATGGGAAGTAGGGCCACAAGGACATGAACTGGTGCCCAAATGGGATTCCAGTCAGTACAAGAGAAGACTTTAGCCACTAGGCTACCAAGCCAGGCCCTAGAGTAACTTTCTAAACTATTAAGGATAAAACCATAAACAACAAAAAAGGAAAACAAAAGTCCACAGTTCTGCTCAAATTCACTTTCTACTGATGGTTTCTGGTCTGGACACTGGGAGCGAGTGAGCTGAGTGGTGCTGGGTGCAAGAAGTAGAAAATAATCATGATGAAGGCCCATAGCAGGGCCTAAGGAGGGGCATGACTACCACAGGCAGAAAAAACGAAATACCAGGGAACGTTTAACTTTTAAAGGTGACGACCCAAAGGGTAAACAGCTTACACAAAGAACCTTTCTGTTGTCAGCAATGTCATTTCCATGAGGTCCAGCTTCTTTCCAGAACCCTGTGAGACCCAGCTTTGTGACCGAGTTTCCAATATCTTATGAATAATAATAACAATAAGAAGACTGCTAACATTGAAGTATCTGAATGAAGTTTTATTGTGTGTATCCTTAACAGCCTCCAACATCTAGCCCTATTGAGCTCTAATCCTATGTGAAAGAAATAATTGCAAGCAACAAAATCGAAATAAAGTCTTCTTCAAAGACTAAGAGCATGGCTTTTTTGCACTACTTTGGGAGAAATGCTGCCACAGAGAGAGGCATGAAAAATGAACAAAAAATTCTTCCTGGTCCAGAAAAGTCCAAGGCTGGTGTCGGGTCATGTCAATGAACATAAACCCCATAACACTGGCATAACAGCAGCAGCAGTAGTGGCAGCAAGGATGGCTCTATAACCCTCATCTTCAGCTGCCAGAGGGCCAGCAGCATATCAGCACACCTTAGGTACAGCACAGTGGCGTTCCCCAGGCTGCATTCTGGGCATGAGGGCCAGTTTCCGCATCATCAACAGGCAAAGAAGAAAGGCTGAGGAGGTTGACAGTGAGTGAGCGTCACAGGGAAGCGGACACCGCTGAAACTACAGCAGAGAAGAAACAGAGAGACAGTGGTCACCATGTGAAGGCCAAGAGAATTTATAGATGAGCACAGCTAAGATACCCCCTGGGAAGTCTCAAAGGAAAATATGAGGAGAATTTGATAGGATGTTGGACATGTTATAAAAGTATCTTGCAGTTCATATGAAAATAGAGGTGCTCTTCAACTTATATCCTAAAACATCCCATTCAGAGTTGAGGATCCCATTAGTGGAAATTCATTGGATGCGCCTTACCTACTGAACATGCTAATGGCCACACAGCACATTGTAGAGGGCTGGTGGCTTTCCCTTGTGAACACATGACTGACTCAGAACTGTGGTCACTGCTACCCAACACCACCCATGCAATAAAAGAAAAGTTGGATTTTTACATAATCCCTTCTTCTTTTGAATGTTAATATGTAGGAAACTTGTAAGATGAAGCATCATTAAGTTTGAGGGAGTCTGTAACAAGTTTGGGACAGTCTCCAGTTCTGTTGGCTTTTCTCACCAAGAACCCATGAGGATCCTCGGGCTTTGGTGACTATGGAGAACTTGAATAGCTGTCCCTCATGCACTTTGTCCTACCTCAGTCCAAACTGACGGAAGGGAAGCCTGTTAGAGCTGTGCCAAATCACATCCCTTCTCATTCTCAACTCTGCTGCGGCATGGGAAGTCACAGTGCAGAGCACTGAGTCAGCCCTGAGGCTGACAGGGAGCCATGGCAGGCAGCTTCAGCCACCCGGACACCTTCGGGAAGGACTTCCTAGCAAGGGCTGCCTCCTTGGAGTTTGGTCAACCAGATGAGCCAGCAGTAGTCAGAATCCTAGGAGCTTAGCACTCGGTCCGCAGGGAAGGGCACTCACAGCCTCTCACCTGCTAAGGGAAATGAAGTCTTTGTAACCCTTTCAGGGATTCACACGACCCACAGCAAGGTGCATCATTTCCTGCTCTTCTCCCTAGGGAGAGTGTCAATCATGCCAACCCCTGATATGGCTGATCTTCTTCTCTCATCCTTTCCCTCCAGCTGAGTGTTTATTCAAACATACAGGGGATTTTACTGTTGGCCAGAAACAACAGCCTAATTTAAGTGAGCTGTATATTTTTAGCAAATCAAGGCTTCAAGAAGTTGGAAGATTGGTGATGATGAGAATGGTGAATGGTAATAATAAAGAATAGTGGGTTCAGGCACTGTAGCCTTGTGGCTAAAGTCCTTGCCCTGCATGCACCGAGATCCCATATGGGCGCTGGTTCTAATCCCGGCAGCCCCACTTCCCATCCAGCTCCCTGCTTGTGTCCTGGGAAAGCACTCGAGGATGGCCCAAGGCCTTGGGACCCCACACTCAGTTAGGAGACCCAGAAGAAACTCCTCACTCCTGGCTTTGGATTGGCTCAGCTCCAGCCATGGCGGCCACTTGGGGAGTGAATCAGCAGATGCAAGATTTTCCCGTCTGTCCTCCTTTCCATATATCTGCCTTTCCAATAAAAATAAATCTTTTCAAAATGGTGATAAAACCACAGCAGTTCACACATGATGATGTGGACCTAATGTCTAATACTTGATATGCATAGTCTCACTGACTACTCACCAGCACCACTCTTGAGAAGCAGGTGCTATCACTCATTTATTGATGAACAAACAGGTTAAAAAGGCATTCAGCCCAAGTCACAAAACTATACAATCATAGAGGGAAGAACCATGAAGCCCTCCCATCTTTTGTTAGGTGTTGTTCATGATCCACCTTCTTACCTCGTGAAGATAAGGTGTGTGTAAGATGCTGGATACACTTGATCAGAAGACTCACTCTACCTTACTTCTGTCACCTGGTTCCCATTGGTCAGTTTTAATTTCCACAGCAACATCTCTACTTCCTTGGAAGCCTCAGATTTTGCAGCCCATGGGGCAGGAAGCCTAGTATCTCAAACACCTCCTGTAACTTTATAAGCATCAATCATTTATCCCATGGGGAGAGAAAAATCCAGGGGTAAAAAGAGGTTGAGAGTCAGTCCTGGGGAAAATCAAGTCAGCCACATTTGCCATCCTTTTCATGTTCTAACCCATTCTAAATGGGATTCTAATTGCACAAAACAACTAATTTTGCTCATTAAGGTTCAATTAAATTCATCTGAAAGTTGGGATAATGGCATTGTTGTTGAGCTGCCATATTAAAGATGAAACATAAGCTCTCGACTCCATTTCCTTTGACAAAATAAAGTTTGGTTACTAATGAGCTCACAACACATGGCCTCTTTTATACATGACAACAAAGGGTGCAAATTTAGGAACAGAAGTTTTTTTATCATCATCATCAACAGCCATTTCCTTTTCAACGAATGATTAGGAGGCCATTTTTCTTTTTACGGCTTTGATTTTAGAGAGAGAAAAACATGAAATAAATAGCTTAATAATCATATCACAGTGAAGTCACACATTCAAAGTCCACAGTAGGTGGCCTCAAAGGCTCAATGCTGGGCATTTTACGGCCTAAACAGTTACTTCAGTATCCAGCCTTGTGGGTCTCAGACAATCCCTCCCCTACGGTCCAGAGTTCTTTGTTTCAGGGCAAATAAAAAATGGTTTTGCCTACCTAGGCGGTCCATTTTCCTACATTTCTGTCACCCCAGGAAAGAGCCTGTTTGTTCTCTGGTGTCTAAAAAGCAAGGAGCTGCTCCTCCAGGCTAGGTAAGTATGCCTTGGCAGCAAGCCTCCTCGGCCCTGGCGGTACCCAGCCCTTTGCCCGGGCAGCCATCAGAATACCCCAGCGCTGTCATTTTCCTCCTTACCCTCAGTCAGCAAAGTCTCAGCTCTTGGTCAACAAATGCCTCTCAAGGCCAGTGCTCTTCACTTAGTGACTAAAGCAAAGATAAATGCCATCAATTACCAGTCCAGCATATTAGAAAGAGAAGCATCAGATGTATGTATGTCTGAACAGAGGGAGATACAGATAAGAGATTAAGGGAATTGTGTCATATTACAACAGGGCCTAAAAAGATCCACAACAAGATGACTCTAAGTTTGAGAACCTAGGGGACCTTTGGTGCAAGTCCCTGAGTGCAAACGTCTTGAAATTTTGAGTTTTCCCAGGGTGGGAGAAGCTAAACATCCCCAACACCAGGAGAGAGGGAGTGAGTAATAGAGGGGGAAGGAGAGGAAGAAGACGAAAGAATAAATTCATATTTGTTCTATCCAGACCTTTAGCTGATTGGATGGTGCCTCCCACATTGATCCAGGGTCACGAATTCACTGAGCAAGGAAGCTTTTGGGCTCAATCTTCCAGACACACCCAGCTATCTGGACATAACTTAGCCCATTCAAATGGATCCTAAAAATATGTGAGTACAAGTGTGTTCAAGTACTATTCAGCCAAGCAAGTGGTGGGCATTCAGATGAGCTCACTGAGGATCTGACGTGTGCAGGGATCCACAGGGCATGTAGAAATTATAAACTCCTGCAGAGCAGAGGATGCCTAGAAGGTAGCAAATAAGAATGCAGGTCCACAATCCCCATCTAAAATCATCACAGTCAGATTTATTTTGTGTGAAATTTAAAAATTTAGGGTTTTAGAAAGGCCAATTTCTTGTCTAATATCATGTATTATTACCTAACACCCACAAAAATATTCTGTAACGTGTTTGAATATTCATACTAAATAGATAATATAAACAGCCTCATAGCATTTCAGCTGAGGTTAAGTTTTCTTTTCTTTCTTTTTTTTTTTTTTTAATTTAGTTTCTTGGAAAGAAAGATTTACAGAGAAGGAGACACAGAAAGAAAGATCTTCCGGCTGCTTATTTGCTCCCTAAGTGGCTGCAACAGGTGGAGCTGAGCTGAGCTGAGCTGAATCCAGGAGCCAGGAATTTCTTCCAGGTCTCCCATGCAGGTGCAGGATGCCAAGGCTTTGGGCCATCCTTGATTGCCTTCCCAGGCCACAACCAGAGAGCTGGATGGGGAGTGGAGATTCTGAGACATGAACTGGCACCTATATGGGATCCTGCATACAAGGCGAGGATTTAGCCACAGAGCCACCATGCCAGGCTCTAAGTTTTGCTTCTGAATGAGCCCGAGTGTAAGAATGCAGTAACAAAGGAAGATTCCACCTAGGAGGAAAAAGAAGGGGGTTCTCTTCTGGAATGTCATGGAAGCCTCAATCAGTGAGATTCCACCCTGTGAAGGGACAGAGATGCAGCGAATGGACAGAAGTGGATGTCTTGGAACCCTTGGGACACCTATCCACAGGGTCTGAGAGGCCCGCTATGGGGCATAGGGAGCTATGGAGGTCTTGTCTTTCTCCAAAGAGCTGCTGCAACAGAGCTGTGCTCCAGTGTTCCCAGGGACTGAGCAGGTAGCAAGATGAGCTGGGGACCAGACACTGCCACAACTTCCCAGGCCAACCTTCAAGGGCAGCTCTTTGGCCAGGGCTTGTCTCTATTCTTGTAGTATGGTGATATAGTCACAAGTTCTGGAGATGAGGAGATGGACATCTTTTGATGTCACAATTCATGCATTGCTTAGAGCTCCCTTTGCTTCTTCCCAGTCCCCATGCCATCAACTGCATTCCTTATTCAACCCAGAAAATCAACTGAAATGGTTGAATCTCTAGTATCTTTAGTTCTCTTTTTCCTTATATCAAATCCACCTACAATCCATAATCACCTACAATTCCAAAATCTACCTTCAATGCTCTCAGAATCGGAATTTGTTCTTTCCGGATAAAATGTCCCTTTCCTTTATAATACCAACCATTCAACCTCTGCTCTAGGTAGACAGATACTTAAATTGGCTAAAAGCTATATTTATTTATGGATATAGAATAATTCAATACATGTATAAAATATGTTAGGATGGTATCAGAGTAGTTGGAGTATCTAGCGTCTCAAACATTTTTCACCTCTGCCCTCTCCAGGATTTCTCCATCAATTATTCTCTTTATATTTTCCGTATCTAATTTTCAACTACACCCTTGCCTTTAGCAATAAGTTATTTTTCCTACTAAAAAAAGAAAGGGCCTTCTGTTCTGAACAAGGTAGATTGCAGTTATTTCTCACTGGCTAAGTATAATTAAACATTCTGGATCTAACACACCCAACTATCTCAAGAAGAGTATGAAGTGTTTAAAGAGGAAAGCAAAGCAGATTTAAGCAACTACTCAGGGGTGATTTCTGTGGGCTTTCTTTAATCTCCCATATGTCCTGAGCTCAGAACTGGAGAAGCCTGTAAACCAGAAGTACCAACAGGCAAAGAAAATTGTGGTGAAAGTTGCAAACCCCAGGACCAGGAAAGGGGCATACAGCAGGATGAACACCTTGTTGACAATATTCCTCCTGCCCCAATCAAACACGATGGTTGGTCCCTTTCAGTAGTGTCAGTGCAGGACAAGTGTTGGGGGGATGGGTTTCCATGTCTGGCCTGTACATGGCATCAGATGACTCATGTGATGCCCTCCCCACCTTATCCCCCAGCACTGCAAGGTGAGACCCCTAACTACAACTGGAGGTCATGGGCAGCATTCCCCCACATGTCAGTGGAAAGGGGTTTTCCCACCACCATCAAGCAGCAAGACCCTTCACCAGTCTAATGAGAGCATGGGAGGAGGATCTTAGGGAAGAGGGAGTTAGAGAAAGGAATTCTTTATCTCTATACAGGAGCTCACTGACCAATCCACACATGCAACTGGCCTACATTAGTCAAAGGCCAGACTAGAGAACTGAACTAAAGCTTGGAGTAGCATCCAGGTTTTCAAGAGTGACTTCCAAGGAAACACAAACAATACAGATCCCAAAAGCACTGTGTGGCTCTGAAAAAGAAAGTATCAGTAAAGCCAGTGTCCACGTGCGCACTGCTGGGGCTCACCCTCCTTTTAGCTTGACTCACTGTCTATTCAAAGATTTTTAGTTGCAGTCATTTTCTGGATCTTTTCCCCCGACCCCTCTATGCGCTGAAAAGACTGAATGACTTAAAAATAGTGACTCGGCTTCTGTAAGCCTTAGTTTCATTTCATAAGAGGGTACTGCTATTTAATTTGGCCTATTGGGATAGTTAAACAAGGTGAATACTACAGGGATCCTACAAAGCAGGATGTACCAAGTAGATGTGCCCCTTTTCGTCAGTATTACCTGTTCTTGCCAATGTCCCACTTCCACAAAGGGGTCTGAAATGTCTGAAGATGAACTGTGGGATTTTTTGAGTTTTCAGCCCACTTGCTAGAGCGTTCGGGCTTCTAAAAAAGACAAAAATCATTTTTCCTGTGGTTAATGCTTTAGGGCCTTACAACTTGCCGGTTGAGGGAAACAGTCTATGCTTGGGATGATAGCACATCTGAATTCTCAGAAAGGCTTGTCGTACAATGGAGTCCTGCAACCAACCAATTACTTCATGTAATGAGAATGCCTCAGGATCTCTGGTTAGCTTCAAGTTTATGGGGTTGATTTATATCTGAAATGAAGATCGTTTCATGTCAGATCTCTTTTACTTAAAGGCAAAAATAAAGCACAATGTTATCTTGCAACAGTTACTTCTCTGATGATTATTCCTAAGACCTCCAGGGCATTTACAATAACACAGAGTCGAGCAGCTGTGTTTCACACAGTTCGGACAGGGGCAGGGGCAGAAGAGCCATTCACTCCTGTATGATTCTGACCTGGCACCTTCAGGTTTTCCTATGCTATAACCCAGGAGCAATTTCTGTCAGGTTCCAAGATGCACACAAACTTTAGCAGATGTTTTTTTCCCACCGTCTCTGTAGTAGAACTCAAACTTCCAGTTTCTCTTTAGTGGAAATGAAAAAAACAAAAGTGACCTAATAAAAGTATACTGACAAGTGTTTACGCCGTCTTTACTTCAAACACATATTAAGGAATCAGAGTCTTGTGAAAAAGATGCCAGGGCTTGCAATTAGTATTACACTGGAATTGTCACAGCTTAGCATCTTAAAAAACAAACACTGAAAGGACTTTTAACTGATTTCATGCTACACACACACACTAAAAATGCAGTTAGTGTGAAGCAAAGAAATTAAAATTGCAATGGAAGTGTTCTGGAGTAAGTGGAAAAGGCTTAATGGCCGCCTGGTCATAGAGCTAACAGCCACTCTACGCAGGAGGCTGTGAAATGGGGACGCCTCTTTCAACAGCCAGGGTGCATTTGTGGCCATTACTAGTTTGTGAAGGCCATCTACAGCTGTATTTGATTATAGGGACATTAGTTAAGTGAGACCATGAAGAACAGCTGTATTTGAAATCACACAGGCTCTCCCTGTGGCAGCCAATCAGAAATCTTGCTGACAGGCAAACTGGTATAGGATGAATGATCTTATTTAGATTAATTACTTTTAATGCTTTACACAGGCCTGCTTTCCTGGGCTGTCATGATGAGAGCAAGTCATTTCCATTCAAACCCGGAGACAGAACATGGAAGCTTGATGACTTGATAAAGCACATGACTGCACTGGCAGGGAATGTAACATGCTTAGGTCCTGGGAAAATACAGCTGGTGCAGTCAGAGTCTGCCCCAGCATTGAGTTTAGCCATGACGCTCTATGGAAAACATGCACTCAGCCAGCAAGTCATGCGGACATTAGAGTTTTAACTGTGGCTCTGTCCTTATGATTTTGGCTCTTCATTTTCTGCTCAGTAAGAGGATACATCCATATCTTTTGCCAATAAACTCTGAAATGCCCGTGGGATCTTAACCCACAGGAGTACAACACACTTACATGGCTGGGCACAATTGCTTTCCTGCCTCTACCACCAACAGGAGCAATGCACGCCTGGGCTGGCTCACTGTGTCCACAGGGACGATGAGTGAGTTAGCCTCTGCTGAGGTCAGCAGAGATGTGCAGCCAAGCACAGCCAAGATCAGCCAACTCGCAGATCTATGTGCTTCTTGCCCCAAGACTACAGTAAGCTGAAGCAGTCCCCAGGGACCCTGAGCCTTTGCGCTATCCCTTTCCTGCCTGCTGTCCACTTCCATTCTATAAACTAAGGCCTCTGGCCACTTCCAAAGATACGCGGGGACTGGGAAAGCCAGCATGAAAGATGCTCCCGACTCAAGGGTCTCAAAGTATTCTAGTTATAGAAGGGGTGGCGGACAACACTTCCACTAGTGCTGTGGGCAGGCAGAAAAGCCCTTTTCCTCAGCTATACAGCCATAAACGTGCCTTGTGACACAGGAGAAGCCAGTGCCAGAAGCAAAGTCTAAAACACACTGGACACAGTGTGTGTGAGCCAGTACCTAACCAAACTTGATTCTCTGTTGGTCTAAATCCAGACAAATAAACAAATCAGACAACAGGTTTGGAGAAAATGGAAATCTTTATTTTTAAACACTAGTATATTTTCGGGCTGTTTGAAAAAGGAAAAATCATGTTACATTAGTTCAAAAACTATGCACCAAAGCATATTTATTTAAACTCTAATTTTACAAACACATAATGAAAGAAACATATTTTATAAATATCTACTCAGAATAGGCATTATGAAAAAAAGTGTTTAAAAATAACAGCCCTAGATCTCCCTCTTTAAATATATAAAATTCCCATACAATTCATAAGAATTCTTCCTCAAGAGCCAAAAATTCCATTTCACAAGGCCAAGTAAATTCTCATCAGACACAATCAAAAGTAATACGAATATTAAAAAATGTAAAAGTTCTGTGCAAGGGAAATACAGATAGAGGACACGGATAAATCTCATTACCATACATGCCACTTTTGTTTTAAAAATATTTTATAAAAAACTGCCATTTAAAACAAATGAGAGTCCTTCCCTGACTGTGGAAAAGCAATCAGTCCTCACCCCCACGCCCTCCCTGACTAGGTGACGAGGTTCCCACCTGCTGGAGCTACCGAGCTCAGTCACCGAGCGTTTCCTGAGGAGGGGCTGGAGCCACACGTGAGGCCCACATCCTCTCTGGCAGTGCTCTGTTCTCTAGCAGGTGATTGACTATTTTTCTATCCACTTACAAAACTTCTTTGGGATCGTAGAAGACAATTACTCACAAGTGAAAGCAAGACCTGGAATGACTTCATATTGCTCTATCCAATTAAGGATACGTGCACGGTGTAATTCTGGTGACTGAATTCTGGAAGCCCAATTTACCACTGTTGGAGACACATCATCACCTACCCCAGTGAAACATGGCACAGTCCCAAGGCAGTCCTGTCATCTTTCTCCTTCTGGTCCAAGCGGCACTGCTGCCTGCAGCCGTGTACTATTGTCTCTTCTGACACTTCTTCTGGAAAGAGCTCTTCAAAAAGGTACGGTACACAGGGTCATCCACATACTCATTCTTAAACCGGGAGCTCAGTACTCTTTGTCTCTTTCTCTCACCCTGGATGATGTCCGCTCCATAAAATGTGTCTTCAAATCGCATATCAGAGGCTGTGGACTGAGAGCAGTCAGTGTTACTGGCAGAAGGACACAGCATTTGATCATCACAGGAATGGTCAGAGATCCAACTCAGTCTTCTGGGGGAAGAGGACAGAGGTGAGGATCACCCACTTAGGGAGGAAAGTCCCTCCACAAGGCTCTGGGTTCTTCCTCACCTCTCCCCACCTGCTTCATTCTAGCAGGGACAGGTGGCTTCATTTAGCTCCACTTTCTCTGGGATTTCCAACCTACTGCCTCATCTCCTACCCTCAGAAAATCCCCCCAAAAGAAAGCAAGATTAAAATCTTCTTGGCTTAAATCTCTTTACCCTCCATCTCCCCTCTAGATTCTGTCCCAGTTTTTGACAGAGTCTAGTCATCTCTAATTCACCTTTATTCCTTCTGTTTTCCCTTACCCACAAATTGAAAGATGGAGCATTAGAGAGAGGGAGAGGGGCAGGGAGAGAGAGAAAAGAAAGCAAGAGATTGGGATCTGCTCGTGTGTTCACTCCCCAATGATCACAGCATCCAAGGCTAAGCCAGAAAGAGCCAGTAGCCCCACCCTGATGCCATACGAATGGCAGGGGCCCAGACATTCAGGCCATCATCACTGTCTCTTTCCCATCAAGGATTCTTTCAGGATGAACAACATCAGGGCCTGTGTACCAAGCTTCATATTTCCACTGCCAAGTTGCATGCCTAGCACCCAGTCACTGCTGAGTGAAGGCAAGGCAACTTTTCATGTAACACTCAAGGAGAGCCCAACACTACAGCAAATCACTGCTTTTGCTTCCTATTTCCCTATGTTGGCTTCTAATTGCATTACTAACTGGTTTTCATTTACATGCATGTCTTTGATGGCATCAAAAATGGTGCACTTTACTGTGTGACCAAGACTCCCTTCCTGATTGACAACAGAAGCAGCAGTGCCCACTTTTAGGACTTGAAGATGCAAAGACGCACATGTGGTCCACAGTGAAGGAGAGAAAAAGACAAGGGCATAGCTGCAAAGAACACAGACAGCTAAAAATGGGCCTCATTGGACAGCTGTGTGTGTCCCCTGCCGGTTTGTGGGCTGAAAAAAGGCCACCTTTTATCCAGGGCAAAAAGCCACCTCCGGCGTTCCTGCACCACCTACTTTCTCTCCGGAAGAAAACTAAGAGCTGTGGGTAAGGTTGGGTACCCCCTGCCTTTGGGAGAAAACAATTTGTTTCATTCATCTTGGCAAAGTACCTCCTCCTCTAAGTAATCTTTCACTTTTATAAGTGCTAAAGTTATCAAAGGAGAAAATAAAACACCTCGGAAAGTATTGCCACTGTGCAGGAACAGCAAAAGTCAGCCTCTTGAATACAATAATAAAACCAATTTACCAGGAGCTCTAGTTAATTATGCACGTTGCTATGGTTATACTGTGAGACAATAAAAGGTAATGGTGCCGTTTCTGAAGTGAGTGGAGATGAACCAGGCACAATAACTGAGGAGGACTGCTGACTCCTTTGAAAGACTCCTCCCCCCACCCCATCAGTGCGTGTCTGGGCCTCCTGATGAGGGCTGCTAACCTACCCACTTCAAACACAAAAAGGCTGCCCTCACCATAAAATATCTTCCATCAATGAGTTTTCCAATTAGATTTGTTTCACCAACTGGAAAAAAAATAGCAGTCATGAACTGACTACCCAGGGCCACAGGTTCCACAACAAGCTGAAGGAAAAGCAGGCCAGCTACATCAAGAACACAGCGACTTCAGTGTGGTGACAAAAGAAAGAACAAGCTGGACTTACTGGCTGTGTGCCTTTGTTCCTATACATAATATTTATATTCAACTGTCTGACACAATACTGACCCTAAATGTGTTTCTGATGTGTATATTTTGGCTACTCTTTATTAAATTTTTTTTTCTGAGAATTAAAAAGTTGATACACTTGTTCAGGAAAATGTAACTTAGAAAGCTCAGGTGCATGAAGATAAAGCATGCTGATATGGAGCCAAATCTATTGTGATGCAGAAAGACTATGATCAGAGCAGAAGGCAAAGAGATGTCCTATAATGTGATTGATCAACATGATTCAAAATCTAGAGGATTCAGCAGATAGGATGCTAAGCTACACATGGATTAGCTAAACAAAGGCCCAAGACCTAAGAGGATCCCAGAAGGGCATCTACTCTATTTCTCATCCTCTAAACATCCAGGAAGCAAATAAGAAAGAGGAAGTTCATAAAAGATAAAATTATAGGATCAGAGGCAGCAGCACCAATATCTTAAATAAGAAAGTTCACCCAAGATGTCAATATCTTAAAGTGCTCACAAATGATCTAGTTTTTTGTTTTTTTTTTAAATTTCTGTTAAGGTTGCGCTATCTTTGCAATAGGAGTATTAGTTTTCTCTCTCCTTGCAGTTAGCGTCTGGTGTTAATCTCTGCCCAGATGTGTCTGGTGTTAATCTCTGCCCAGATGCGTGGGTGCCTTGTAGCAACAGTTCTCCTTGGGTGGGTGGCACTCCTACTTCTGTCATTTCCCTCCTAATCGCTCTGAAGGACTTTCTAGAGTTGGTTCACTCCTGCTGCAATGACCCTGCTCTCAGGATCCTGCCTGACACAAAAGGAACCGAGCATACAACTGAACATTTAAGAAGCTCCTTGTTTTTGAAAAAGTAGTGAAATAAATTATAGCAACTCCATCAATCTGAAAACTTAGAGCATCATTTGTTTGGAAAAAAATTTCATTTTAGTCAGAAAAACACCATTCATTCAACTTTCTCTATTTACTATTTATCATTTCATAGATGCAAGTAGATATAATTTTATTAAATGAGCAAAACTGATTTCATTTCAGGGTCCACTAGATATTTCATGATACAGTAATATGAAACTGAAATTACTGTGAATTATACTTTTTAGCAACTTCAGTTTTGGTTGTGTGTCCATGTTTATTTATATTTTAATGGCATGGACGGAGCTGAAATTGACTTTTTTTCAAACTCCTTTTGTATTTCTCCAACCATTATCTGAATTTAATTTCTTCTGTTATGAAAGAGAAAGCTTAGTTATAAACTGACATAAATGTTAGTAATTTTGGACATAGAAGTGAACCAACGTACCAAGGTTCACAAGACTTGACACAAACACCCAGATCCCTTTAATATACTATTGAATGCTTCTGTTTTATGTTGCCCCTAAAGACAATATGGTAAAGATGGAATCTTAGGACTCTACACAGAGGACTAACATGACTATTTCTCCATGCCAATAAAAGTGAATACAATGTGTCATTTGACCTCATTAGAAGACAAAGAAGTCACTTGTATTACATTCTCTGCTTCTAGCCAAATTTGAGATTTCCGCTCAAGGAATGGATCTCAATAAGGAGAAAGTTTTATTTGTTTTCTTCAAAATAAATCCAAATGTCCAAGTGTCTTTCCTGCTGGACTTGGAAGTAGAAGGGAAAGGGCAAGATGTGACCTGGCAGATCCTGAGTGGCACATGCCAGCACTTACAAAACGAGCTTTCACTCTTTTGGGTAACTCTTCATCTAGGGTGTAGAGGTCTTCTCTCTTCATCGCTATCTGGGATCCATCTTCAAATTCAACCTAATGAGACACAAGACAGATGCTATCCATTGGGAAACAAACAAGTTGTGGCCATTTTTTCTTTAAGAGTGCCAATTAATTCCCTAAGAACAGAAAAAAAAAACAAGAGAACCTACCAATAATCATCTTAGTCTAATCAAACCAGAAACAAAGGACTCAAGACAGAGCAAATGAATGTTTTGGTAGATATGAAAACCTTGTTCTCCAAAGCAAAAACAGAAAAGTGGTTACTGAAATGATTTCTTGGAATATGGTTTTGCGACAAGTTTAGCAAGCAGATAGTCTAGGTCCATTAGCCCCACTTGTTTGAATTTTTAAGAAGCGACAGCTTAAAAGAAAAAACTGGACCTCTTTGAAAAAGAGATTTACTCCCATATAAAAAAAGGTTTGCTCCCATATAATAATTTCTCCAGATGAATTTTTTTTCACGTTACACAATTTAAATTTTCAAAGCTCAGTTTTGTCAAGTTAGGGCAGAAAAGCATAAGTTCCTCATTTTCATAACATGTAATCACATCAGTGTGTGCAAATTACATCAACTAAAGTGAAAAACCTTAAAATTATTTTGCTATCAACAAAACAGCAACAAATAATCTTCTAATGATTTCTTTAAAGTATTTTAGGAAATTTTGTCAGAGGAAAAGGTTATGATACTGGGCAACAGATTTTGACAGCAGGTGAGTTTAGGTTTGTTTAACACAAGCACTATTAAAAAAAAAAAAGGAAAGTGGCCAGGCAGAATACCTAATTCAATTCAAAACTACTATGATAAGTTTTCAGTCCTTAACTTTTTTTGTTTGAATGCTTTAAGAAATGAAATGATGGGGCAGGCTGCAGTGTGCACGTTGTGCCTGTAGCGCCAGCATCCCATACAGGCATGTTTGTGTCCTGGCTGCTCCACTGTTCAGGCCTGGGAAAAGCTCTGTAAGCCATGAGAGAGATTCAGATGAAAGTAACGGGTCATAACTCAGCCTGGTCTAGCACTGGTCACTGCAGGCATATGAGGGGATGAATCAGAAGATGGACGATCTCTCCCCTAACTCATTTAAATAATTTTTTTTTAAAAATGAAAATACCCTTGCATTTCTTATTAGGGTTAGCCAAACAATGCAGTTGTGCTATTTTTTTTTCATCCGGTAGATGTTGAAAAAAAATATTAAAATAAAGCTAAAATATAAACTTAAACTTCTGGGGCAAACTTTTAAACAACAGTCAAGACATCGTTGAGAACATTCACATCTTATTTTAGAGTGCCTGGGTTTAGGTCCCTGTAACCACTTCCAATTCCAGCTTCCTGAAAGCGTGCACGTGGAAGCAGAGGTGATGGCTGAAATAGTAGGGTTCTTGACACTCATGTGCAAGAATGGAACTTATATTCTAGTTTGGTTTTGTCTTGGGCCAGTCTAAACAATTGCAGGCATTTTGGGAGCGAACCAACAGATGGAAGACAGCTCTTTCTCTACCTCCCAAACGCAATAAATAAAAATTTTGATAAGATAAAATTAAACTTGCTACCCACTGGTAACATTTGGCAAAACTGAAAAATAGATTTACATCTTAGTCACAGGAAAACTCTTACTCCTCTCAGAATATTCAAGGTTGGAAGGATTTTTCTTTTTCTTTTTAGAAGGGGTGGACCAGGCAGAAGCCAGGAGCCAGGGCCTTCTTCTGGTCTCCCACTCAGATGAGGGGGCACCAAGCACTTGGTCTATCTTCTGCTGCTTTCCCAGGCACATTAACAGAGAGCTGGATCAGAAAGAGAGGTGCCAGGATGCCAGTGCTGCAAGCATGTTTTCTTACTTGATAGGTCTTAGCAGGATGACTGAATAGTTAATTAGCCCGAGCTGTCACTTCATTTACTCAGATTTACAGCATAGCTAGAACTACCATGCCTACTGTCTTTTGTTCTAGAAAAAGGAAAAGGCAATCATCAACCAGAGTATGCTGTGCTAGGACTGGAGTGACCTACGGAGAGGCAATTCTTTCAGTATCACAATCAAGGCAGCCCTTCACTGGGACACATCTGAGTAAGCACCGCTCACTCTCTTTACTATCTTTGAACAAACTATTTTTTTCCCCAACAAACATATTGACTGATCTATTCTGTCATTTGTAAAATGAAAGTCAGTAACACCTACTTTGAAGGAGTACTGTGAGGGTCAAAATGCACACATTTAGGACACTTAGCATTATGTAATGCCTATTTGCTGTTTTAGTTTTTATAAATGTCTTTACTGATTTAATGGTGAATTTGAATAATTAGACATAAAACATAAAATGATCTCAAAATGCCACTTGGTTTAACAAGGATATTTAAATTACTCATGTTTAAGAGACAATTTTAATATTAGTCTTAACTTTTCATTGAGTCTATAAATATGCCCACAGTTTTATGATGATAGGCCATGACAAATTCAACTGAAGTTAACACTCTGATTACTAATTAGCCTGAATTTCAACAGACCCTCATTATGCAATTTTATTTTTTTAGTAGAAAATGGCTTTCCTACATACAGGAAGCTTCACTTTCATACTTTTTATTTCATTAAATATAATTATTTTGTCTTAAATAATGTAGCAATGCTTCTTTTCTGGGAATCCCCAGTACTACCAGCCTGCTTTGTGATTTTTGCCTAATTCTTGACATTCTGACACAAATACAGGTCAACCACTTACTCTAATATAAACAATCCAAACTCGCCACTACTGCTAAAACTTTATACAAAGGAAAACAATCTTTACACACACTCTCTTCACACACACACACACACACACACACACACACACACACACAGAGGTAATTTCCCTTAGATTTTTCTAGACCATGAAAAATGTTCTCTCCTAAGTTTTTCAAACTTCTTTGAACTCCTTTAATTATACTGTGCTGCAGTTCCTGATGCAGCATCTTATAACGTTCTCTTCCATTTAAGCCAGCAGTCCTTATCAGTCTTCCCACCATTTCTCTGCTGAAAATGGCAGTTTTATCATTCTCAAGCTGTTTTTCAACTTAACAGGCCTGGACCTTCTTGCTTTTTCTCATTTTACTTCAATCTTCCTGTTTCCACTCCACTATTTAGTTTTAGGATGTTGATTTCGGCCACAGCATGACTGAAAACACTACCATGTATTAGCCTTAATACATATGTCCTTTTCCAAAAGCCTTTATAAGTAAATATAAATGTGCACACGCTGCTGCTTCCCTTATTAAACTCATTCTTATTTCTAGTATGAATGAAATAATTTCATTTTCCAATTATATGCATGCTCCTCAATGCCAGATAAAATCAACTCCGCAGTGAACAGAATGAGAGCAGGATGTCTGAACACCATGACACTGACTACCCACATCTGTACCAGTGTCCCTAAGTGTGGATTTGCTGAGATACCTGGTAGGGTTATATATTTCTGGCAAAAGCCACTATTTTGGCTGCTGGCTGATGAACAGCCATCACTATCTTGGCTTAAGGTAGGAAATCTAGGAAAGCGGCCTATCGTTTCTTATGTCCAAAACGTACTAACAATTAAACATTTCATCAAATGTTATTAAGCTTTCCCAGTGTCCAACTTGGCAATAAAACCCCAAAGCCTGGGTCATTAGACAGTGTCCCTTTCAGAAAGCACATGGCATTCAACGTTCAGGTAGCTGATCAACAGCACACTCAGTGTCTGTCTCCCTCGGCTCCTCCTGCCCAACTCGGCAAGCATCAGAGAGAGCACTCACCTGGTACATATGGGCAACATTTGACCCAAGATATTTCGCCCCGTAGAGTTTGCCATCAGGCCACTTGACTTGGACAACTTCTCCCTCAGCAGGAGGACCCATCCTCACACAGTCCCGGCTCTGTGGAATAAACAAGATAGAATTTTCAAGGAAAGTGCCTAAGTGACTGCATTTAGAACTTGGCAAATGATGAACTCCTGGCAATTAGAAAGAGTTAATGCCTCTGTGTTTTATGCATTATGATCTTGCATGGGTGTTCAGGGGAAAAGATACGAGCCAAAAGAGTACTTAAAGATTCAGTCTGCATCATAAAGTTGTGAAGGAACCACCATAATCCAAGCAGGAAAAAAACTGAAGCATTTACATTTGCTATTTGACAAAGAATTGTTCAGGGGGTAACTAAAATATGCATTGAAATTGCTTTAGCTGAGGAATAGAGCAGCTAATGATTTATAACACCTGACATTTATATGGCATTTTTCAGTAAATGAAATGCTTTAGCACACATCTCACTGGATCCTTACATTCACTCCATGAAGTAAGTCGAGATTCGTCACTAGCCCCATTATACTGAAAAGGAAACTGAGCCTCAGAGGAGGCTCTCTCCAGTCAGAAGGCTCTCTGAAGAGCAAAGCTAAAGCAGGAGAGAGACGAGGACATCCGGGTGGGAGAAGAGGAGGGAAGCAGCAGAGTGCCACTGAAGCTGGTAGGATGTGCAAAAAGCAGCAGTGACAGACAAGCAGGTGTACTGGAAGGAGCACGTTAAGCTGAGTAGGTCATCCTGCCTAGTTAACCTCAAGACTGCTGCACCTCCCCATGTAGGCACTCAGCTGCTGGCATGTGCCACAGAGTGCCCACCTTACTTCCATACACCCTCTTTTGTGGCATCCATAACTCAATAGTCCTCTCATTTAATGCGTTTTAGGAAGGCAGAAATTCACAGCACACATCGTTTTTTTTTTTTTAATGGTGGTAGGATAATGGAAGTGCAGGTAAAATCTAAAAACTTTGCACAGATGGTTTGTAAAAATTTGTAAAAAAAAATTTTTTACAAATTTTTACAAATATGACACAATACAATTCTAACACAAAGGAATTAAATTCTTGACTATGTTGTTAAATTTTTTTGAATGTTTAGCAATTCATGATTTGCTAATACTGGCATTCTACTGATGAGGCCAATCTGACTGATTGAAATGCACACTTGACCAATCAAGCTATAAATGCAGCCTGGAACATTCTGATGTTTGAATGAGAGGCACACACAGAGGAAATATTCAGTTTTTTATGACTTGAAATCCACCATGTATTACTTTTTATTATTAATAGAAGTTCTGCATTATAAAGGAGCGGCCATTTTATTGTTTGTTTAGAAGTATACATGAATAAACCCGCTGTTCATTTTTCTAACCGTGGACTATTTTTCTACTTAGAGCTATGGCCAAAGAAAACATTCATGTGTTCAGAAGCACTGTAGAACTGACATTTTGCATCTATTTCAGCCAAAAGTCAAATGAAACAAGTTTATCCTTCGCCTTCATAATATCTGACCTCAGGGAATGCAGAGCTGAACCGACAGGCGGTAGAAGTGTAACCTGCCAACACCCACGGGGTTTAATCACCTCACCTTCTAGCTCTTTTCGAAGATGTGGGATCCTTGATGAGGGAAGGAATACCTTCTAAGTACATACTGTACACATGAGTTGGAAGGCCTATTAGCTCTGCATGTTACTTGGATCCACAACCCAAATGCTCTGGCCATGGAGCTGTTGGGTATGTTAAGGGGTACAATATGGTGCTTCCCTCTGTCAAAGTTTTCTTCTATGTGGAGAGCTCTGCCAGGGCAACCTCTCAGGTTTTTTTTTTTTTTTAACACCTTTAAGTTTCTCTAAAAAGGACTACAGAAATGACCTTAATTTTATTCCTGAATTCTGAAGGAGACCGTTTCCCTAAATGATATGCCACTGTACCTCGTAGCACCATGGCAAATTCACAGGAGGTTACTGCAGTTTACCTTTAAATCATTTGCACCTAGTACTGTTAGAAACCACTTATCTTCACATTGGGGCACTATAAGATATTAAGAGCACTGGGCCCAGTGGGGCAGCCTCGTAGCTGAGTCTTCGCCTTGCAACAACCAGGTTCTTATTTGGGCATTGGTTCATGTCCCAGATTCCTCACTTCCCATCAAGCTCCTTGGTTGTTGCCTGGAGAAGCAGTAGAGAACGGCCCAATGCCTTGGGAACCTGCACCTGCATGCGAGACCCAGAAGAAGCTCCTGGCTTCGAATTAGTTCAGCTCCAGCCATGGGAGCCACTTGGAGAATGAACCAGCTGATGAATCTTGCCACCTGTCTCTCCTTCTCTCTGTCAATCTGCCCTTTCAATAAAATAATGCGTCAGTAGTACGTCAGGGGACTATCAGGAATTATATTCTCCATTTATTTTTAGGGGGAAAAGTCAAAGCATTCCTTTATAACTTAAGTCTAATTTTATAGATTCAACTTCCAGTATAAGCTTAGTAAGTTTTAGAATGTAGCTTTCCCAAACAAATCCTAACCAGCAATTTTAGTGCCATACTACCAAGGTGAAGTAACGGTCATACAAACGTGGCCTAAACAGTACAATAAGTACTTGATTGAATTACCATAAAAATATGGCTTTATCAATAACTGAATATTTGTAGTATTACCAACAGACAAGCAGTTTTTATTTAAAAAAGAAGCAATGGGGCCATAGCGTAGCAAACTAAACCTTCACCTGTGGTGCTAACATGCCCTATGGGCGTCAGAAGCTCCACTTCAGACACAGATCCCTGCTAACGGCCTGGGAAGGCAGCAGGGGAGGGTGCCGAGTCCTTGGTTGCATGTACCCATGTGGGAGACCTGGAAGAAGCTCCTGGCATCAGATTGGTTCAACACTAGCCATTGAAGCCACTTTGGGAGTGAACCAGCAGAAGGAAGATCTCTCTTTTGCTCTGTGCCTCTCCTTCTTTCTAACTCTGCCTTTCAAATAAAAATATTCTAAAAATTTAAAAAAAATCTGAGATGCATTTTCATATTTCTCATTAGATGTCAAATGACACACTACTGATGATAAATCTAAACTTGGCATTGAAAGATCTGACCTCAAGTAACTTCTTGTAACTTAGACACCACCAACGTTGCTCTGTACTAGCCATGAACATCAAATTCAGAAACTCTCACATCTGACCTTAGGAAACACATTTCAGTTTGTTTTCTCAGTCTTTTTGCTCTCAGAACTCTTCTCTTACTCATAAAAAAAAAAAAAAGACAAATAGCCAACTACACAGTAAAATAAATTATCCTGTGAATTCCTACTTAATCAATCACATGGCATTGTTCTCAGGCAGAGTGGCTACCTTCCCAGGTCATTTAGATAGAAGTGGATATTTCATACAAGTTTACTTAGTATGCATAACTCATTATTCACTTCCAAGCTATATTCCAAATAGCTTTAAAGCAGTTTACAGGAAAAACAAAAACTATCAATTTATGAGTTGTCGTACATTTTGAGTTTGCCAGAAACTCTTTAAGACCAAGTGGAATATAAAGTATTTAAACAGAAATGGAGGTAGGAGCATGAGCAGTAATGAAATGGAGTTGGCACTTTGATATTTAGGCTTCCCCGATCCTACCAAGTGGAAGCTTCTGAGTCGCTACGTAAGTTGGGTGACCCCCAAATTCCCAACTGCTAATTAAGTAACTGTTTAGTGGCCATTTACCATGTGTGAGACATTGGAGGCAATAACCCACAGCTGACCACACTAGAGCCAGAAGGTATCCTGCTCACATTTGGAGACCAGCTCCGTGAGGCAGGGACTCAAGGGTTCTTGCAAACACTGGGTTTATGTTGAGTACATCTGCACCAACTCAGTCAATTCAACCAGAGCAGAACCCAGATTTGGTTTGTAGATTGGGTTTCTAAGTAGCATTTCATTTTGGGGAAAAATGTTGCTTTTGACACAAAAGTTTAGGAAAGGAGAGGATTTAGTTTGCGCAGTTTTAATGCTATGTCTTCTAAGGCCTCTTGAGGTTCCTGTATCTCTGGGTCTGTCCACAAGAGCCATGGCCTATTATCTCACCATAGGATCCCAGTACAGAGGGGGCAAGATTGAAATATAAAGATGCTCAGCCTTCCACAGCTCTGTTATGGGAATTTCAGGTCAGTTATTTGAAAGAATGCAAAATATTGAAGAAGTCTTTCTTAATACAGTGCTTAGTGTGTTACTGGAGCAGGTAAATACCTTTGCTGGAAAGTTACATGCATCAAGACTGTGACTAATGCATTATTCTCAGCTGCTGTCTGGACCCTGCGAAACAGGGCTGAACATTCACCTGACATAAATAGCTTTTTGCCATTTACTGTACTGCATCAAGGGGTGTGTAAACTTGCCTAAAATCTAACAGGGACACTGGTGTCTAGAGCTGCCAGCAAGACTGTAGGTCCAGCACTAAGTTGATGATGTAAAAATTAAAGGCAGAAATAATACTCACTGATAAGAAGAAGGGACTTCTGCCCATGATAGCCACTTAAAAGTAAGATTGAATCATCAATTCAGGCCAAGAGAACTATGTCATATTACAGCCCTAGAGTCTTGTGCTCCCTCCACTAACAAGTAAAGCCCACTCGCCAGTGTGAATATCTGAATTCTAAAATTACTTTTCTTGAACTCTTACTGGGTTCAACAAAGGGACAAATGGGACCAATAAAGCTGCTCTCAAATTTTACCTAATTATCATCATATCCCATGCTGTACACTTTATATGTATGAGCCACAGAGCTGGAAGCCCCATCTCTATCAGCCCATCCATTCCAGATGGACACGGCACATGAATTTCTAGTAGTTCAAGGGCAGATAGTTTGGTACCTCTGATGGTCCACCTCAGGGAAAAAGCTTAAGTGACCTGCAGCGCAATGATGTCAGCAGCTGAAACCAGTCTGAGATAATCACCCACTCATTACTGGACTCCGGCAGGGATTAACAAGACTGACTGACAGCTATGCGATAATCACAGTGGCTATCAGTCATGGGTCTGTCAGCCCAGCATCTGAACTCCCTTCTTCCTTCAGCATCTCAGTGGGAGACAGAGCTGGCCTGCTATGCTAGACCTGAACAACACCAGAAACTCCCATTGCCAGCTTCCCTAATGGCAGACACTCACAGGGACCTGGCCAGGGTTTAGCAGCTGTGACCACAGGCACAGGAAAGTGGGAGGGACATGCTCTCAAAGGCCAGTTTTAGCAGTAGCACCAGCCCTCACATGCTTCCACAAGAGAAGCATCTGTGGGCTCACTGGACTAGGTCTGTGGCCTCTTTCTGCCTCTGGTTCCAATGGGCAGTCTCCCTATTTTTGAACTCTTGTTGTGCCTTGCCAGAGATCCCATGAGTTTCCAGATACCTTTTCACTGAAGCTCTAAAGGAGCATCAGTTTCTGTCACTTACCACTCAAGAATCCTGGTGGTTAACCTCTGGTTTGAGTGACGGCACATTCCTCCCCTCCCAAAGAGAAAAAGAAATCTTGCATTTACTGACAGAATATAAAACTCCCCACACCACCCAATACTTGTGCTAACATTACTGCCCAATGCAAGGGAATGTGATGGAAGTGCTCCAGGATTCACGAGTTCTGGCCCGATGTTTCACCAGAGACTCCCAATTCTCTTTGAGACCCATGATAAAAAGACATTCTGCAGACCTGAACAGAAATATCTCAGACCATAAGGCAAGTCTCCACGCATTGTGAGCCGTGGCAGACTTTAAGAAATGGCTGATGGAGGGGCTGCTATGTCAACAACACAGCACTCAAGACTGCTCATGAAATGGGTCACACGTATCCTTCTTGTAGAAATCAGCAAAGAAATAAAACATTTTAGAAATATTTTTCTTAAATATTTTGTTCTGCTTCTATATATTCACAAGGGTAAACTTTGTGCATGTGTGTGTTTTCTTTTTCATTTTTTTTAAAGACAGTAAAACAAAAGCAACCCATACTTTTATCACCTAGATGTGAACACAAATCCCATTTGGATTTTTTTCTGTGTGCATTCTTCTTTTTTATTTTTTCAAAGATTCATTTTTACTGCAAAGTCAGATATACAGAGAGGAGGAGAGATAGAGAGGAAGATCTTCCATCCGATGATTCACTCCCCAAGTGAGCACAATGGCCTGTGCTGTGCCGATCTGAAGCCAGGAGCCAGGAACCTCCTCCAAGGTCTCCCATGTGGGTGCAGGGTCCCAAGGCTTTGGGCCGTCCTTGACTGCTTTCCCAGACCACAGCAGGGATGGGAAGCAAGGCTGCTGGGATTAGAACCTGCGCTCACATGGGATCCTGGGTGTGCAAGGCCAGGACTTTAACCACTACACTATCACGCTGGGCCCTCTGTGTGCATTCTCTTGACAACAGGAGACACATAATCAGGGAGGTGAATCTCAAGTGATACAGTGGGGATTCAAATCAGCATCCACTTGGGATGCTGGCACTGCAGGGAGATTTATTCACTACACCACAACACCAGAAGCCAAGGTTTCCCTGTTATGATTAGCCAAATTTCCTCATGTGTCTCGTTCCATGTGAAACAATTTCCTAAATGAGATATCTATAGAAGACAATGATGTATTGGGGGAGTCACTGTTTGACCAGGGTTTTCAGGTTGTTTTCTAACAGTTGTTCAAGGGATCTCACTAATTCTGTTAGGTGGTGGAACGAAGCCGGAGGCTTGAACTATTTCCTGGTCCCTTCAGTTAACTCAACACTGTTATGGAAACATCCCTCCAAGGATTTCAGGTTTGAAGCACCAAACACCAAGACCCACAAAGGGAAATCTTCCACATTCAGCTTGTAAAAGCACTGGATTTACAAATTACTCAAATAGGAAATTAATCAAATTTTTTGATATTTCCTCTTAGATCTTTATTAATGATTTTTTTAAAGATGTTAAAGCTACATGGTCAAAAATTATTAATGAAGGTCTAATCTTGTCCTCAGAAAAACTGACTTATGAGCTGACCAAAAATTGTTGGTTGCCACATTAATCACGACCACTAGAGACACGAACACTACCTGCATACTTATCATGTGCTAGGCACCAGATTAACTACTTTTCAAGAATCTCCATAATAATCCTACTATCTGTTGATGTCTCGGGAAGCTTTCATTCTCGAGCTCCCCTGTGCTCTCCTTGTAGACATCAATCAGTGAATACACAAGTTCTCTATATAAATTTTAAAAAACAATTTACTTGCAGAGCATACATATATCTTCATTTACATTTTAAATAATCTCTGGATTACTTATAATATCTAACACAACATAAATGGTATATAGTTATTAGACTATTATACTATGTTGTTTAGGGAATGACAAGGAGAAAAATATGTGCATATACTGTATGCACGTAACTTTTTGTGAATATTTTCTATCCATAACTGGTAGGCCCGTAGATACAAAACCCACAGAATCAAGGCGTTGGCTGTATTTATTGTTATTTCCATTACATGGATAAGGAAGCTGGTGCTGACTGCTTTGTCCAGGGTCACTGAATGAGCTAGCAGATGAAAGATGCATACAGGTCTGCTTGTCACTCTTTGGGGGAGAGCCAACCCAGTCCTGATGACGGCCCTGAAACTAGCTGCATTCTCCTGCTGCTTTTCTTTGCAGAAATTAATAGAGAAGCACCCCAGGATCGTCAATTCACATACTCCAAAAAGTGGGGGGGAAATGCCACATACACAGGACCAATTCCTTCCCACCTCACATCTTTTATAGTTGTTGGCAGGAGCTAAAATGCATTAGGGAACAAAATATTTCAGTGTGTCAATAAAAATTCATGTTGCAAAATGCAGATAGATAGGCTTGAGGTGAATTTCTCCATAGCTGTTTCTAAAAATAGATGCCAATTCTGACCGTTAAAAAAGGAAAGATGAAAAGAAAGATATGGGTAAGTGCTGAGGGGGAAAAAGACCATCCTGCACTTCCCATGTCAGGCCATGCTGTCCGCCTGCAGGCCTGTCACACAGAAAGGTAGTTTTAGGGGTGGGGGATGGGCAGCCACAGTCAGGGTGCCTTCTTAAGGTCAAAAAGAGTAAGCACAAGCTACTCAATTTATTTAAAGCTCTAGCTTCCTTAATGATTAACTGGAGATACTGAGGTAGGACGCAGTCATTTAGCATAAATGTTAAGGCACTGCTTGCATGCTTACACCACCGCCCTCCCGGCTCTGCTTCTGAGTCCAGCTTCCTGCCAGTGTATATCATGGGAGGCAGTGATGCCTCAAGTACTAGGTCTTTGTCACCCATATGGGAGACAGTCCAGGTTTTAGTGTTCTTAGTGCCTGACTCCTGGTTTCAGCCTGGCCCAGATCTGGCTGTTGCCAGCTTTGAGAAAAGAAATCAGAGGATGAGATCTCTCTGCTTTTCAAACACCTAAAATAAATACGTGGAATGAGGATATTAAGCCAACTTTACTGGGGGAATTAGAACAAACTTGGACTGAATTTATTTCCCACCAAAAGGGAGCACCTGGAGGATGGAAGGAAGGGACACAGCCCCTGAAAGAAGGTGATCCTTGGGATCAAAAATAGTGGGAACAAGACTGAGGAGCCAAGAACACACTCTGAAAAGAGAGATGCTGAAAATGAGCAACTTAAGTTGCACACAGAACTATAAGCAAACATGTAATCTTAGCTGAAATCTAAAACACCAAGGCAGGGCAGGTAGGCAAATGTCAGTGTCCCCGGAAAAGCAGCAAGGTGACTTGCTCCAGACCACACAGCTAATAACCATGGGGAAAGGAGCGGGTTATTCACAAAACACACAATTCTGAGCACCTTATTTGCATTTCTTGTTTTCCTAGAAAAAAAAAAAAGTGGAATAGTAGCGAATAAAACAGATGCAGTTTTACTTCATGCAACTCTTCAGTGGAAAATGCAGTTGTTAAATCTTTTTAAACTAGAAAAGATTTAAAATAGGCTTGAGAACTTCTCCATGAGGGAACTATAGTGTGGAGCAGAAGCATTTAACAGAGATTATTAACATACTATATGATCATTATATCCCAGAGAGCTTAAAGATGCCAAGATGTAAGAGATTTAAAATGAAATTCTGACAGAGTAAGGATATACGGAGTTCTCAGAGGGGTTCATATCTTTTTAAGAATTTTTTTTGAATATAAAACTAAAACGTGTTCATATGGAAACTATAAGAAGGTGATAAAGTTGAAAATCATAATCACCTATGATTACACTCTCCAAGATAATCAGTAACATTTTATGTATTTCCTTTGAGGATTTCTCCTTTGCATATTTATATTTTCATACATAATTGGGATCATTCTGTATATACAATTTTGAGCTTGATTTCTCCATGTATTATATTGCATGATTAAATATTCTTTAAAAACATGGTTTTTAATAACTACATAAATAATTCATTTAACCTTCCTGCTGGCTGCATTGCTAAGTTCAATGTTCAATGTTCAGGTCAAAGAAACAGAGAGCGAGCTGTCACACTTGCCAACTGCACTTAGGGTACGGTATTCTCAGATCTGAGGACATTTTCAGTGGAACATGTTCAAGAAAATTTCATCCTCAGAGTGTCTCGGAGGAAGAGCACTCTGTAACCACTTTACTTACACAGCATTTACTCTCTCCTGATTGAGCAATGACATCTATTTTTGCTTGGACTTGCTAGGATTTAGGAGGGACCTGAGAGTTCTCTAAAAATACGTGAAGGGCCATAAATGTGAGAGAGAAAAGGGTTATGTAGCTTTGCTCTGGAGGTCAAGGACCGGGACCAATTCTTGGGTACTTCAAAGACTCAGTACTCATGTTCGATATGAAATAACTAATGTCCTTAATACTGACATCAAAGATGAGCGTCGGCTCCTGTCCCTGCACTGCTCTGTAACGGTCTGAAACCCACTCACTACGGGGTGTGGGAGGGCAGACAGGGAGTCAAAGACAAGTGGCATGAGCCAGGATGGGAGGGGAATTCACATTACCCAACTTGCTTGTATTTCCTACATGGAAGCCTTGAACTGAGTTATGGGGACACACAACTCCTAGCTGAGACCTGACTTCCTGGCCTGCAAGTCTTACTGAAAGGATAAGAAGAGCTGTGACTGCTGGTACTAAACTTCTCAAGTGCTATGCTGGTACATCTCTTCCTTCACCAAAGCCTTCTGACAGACTATGCAAAAGCAAATCAGAAAAATCATACTAACACATATTTCTCTTTCCCCATGATGTAGCTGCAGCCACTCTCTGGCTCAACTTCTGGAGCTCTCTGCATCCTTTCCCTCTGCAGTTGAGCAAGCCCTGTCTGAAGTAGCACCTCCTTGCTATCTAGAGGGCCCACAAAAAAGCCTGTTTTACCTTAATCAACAGCATGATGGGCAAACAAGTGAAGCAAAAAAGGATGTAAGATATGGGTGTGTGAATCTTAGCCTACTGTTGTCCATAGACTGTTACAAAACTTTGGAGGTAAAATGGACAACTTCAAAGACTTCAAGGAACATAAACACGTCACGAATTAACACTGCTGAGCTGAGAGCAAATAACTGCGAGTCTTAAAACAATACAAGGGCCTGGTGTGGCAGCCCAGTGGTTAAAGTCCCCGCCCTGAATGTGCCAGGATCCCATATGGGTGCCGGTTCTAATCCCGGTGGCTCTGCTTCCCATCCAGCTCCCTGCTTGTGACCTTGGGAGGGCAGTTGAGGGCGGCCCAAATCCTTGGGCCCCTGCACCTGTGTGGGAGACCTAGAAGAAGCTCCTGGCTTTGGATTGGCTCAGCTCCAGCCTTGTGGCTGCTTGGGGAGTGAACCACTGGATGGAGGATCTTTCTCTGTCTCTCCTCCTCTCTGTATATCTGCCTTTCCAATAAAAATAAAATAAATCTTTAAAAAACCAATAATACAATATAGCATTCCTTGTCTTGTGGTGTGAGGCTGTGTACTTCAAAAGCTGATGTGCAGCTCCCCACCTCATCCAAGGGGCTCACAAGGGTCTCCCTCCCTCTCACTGACCACACAAATATCAGGGATGACTACAGTCAACCACTGGATTGTTATCCCCTGCCAGGATACACAAAGACCCGAGCCAGTGTACCCATTTTAAAGAGACGGCTTGAAAAATGAAAATGACTTGAAAACAAACAATACACCAAGACTTGAATATAATGTAATTTAGCTCATCATGGCCCAACAGTATAAAATTTGGAGTAAATTAACAACACCTGAAAGAGGATTTTAAAAGAAGTGTCAGGAAGGGTGATGGCAAATTAGAAGATTTTATGAGAATGAGTTGTTGCTGAAACTGTCAGTTTGCATAAAGTTAAATTCAGAAGCAGGCGTCCTAAATGTATGAGTACAAAGGACATAGCCCTGAATGTCCTCAAGGCTGAATATATGCTCCTGAGCACAGCAAACAACGTGAGCACCTCCATTCTATAAATACCTTCCATGAAAGCTACTGTGTCTCTTAATTTCAGATTAAATGCAAATGCATACACTTAACCAGTCATGTTCAAAACAGACTGTGTTGTGAAGAACAGCATGAGTGTAATTATTAACAGCATAGTTCAACAGAGACTAGACTGTCATGAGTGATACAAAACAAGATGGGTGAGGAGAGGATAATGAATCCATCTATAACGCAACAGTATTGCTCTTTAAGGGAAGTCAGAAACTCCCCAAATGATTCTTATGTTGTCAAAAGACTGTCAAATCTAAAATAATCTTAACATGAAATTCAAGAGAATTTTGATGTTTGTAGAGTCCCAGACAATGAGAATGAAAATGATCTGCAGATAGTATACGATTGTCAGATTTAGCCAAGAGACCTTTTTTTTTTCTTTTGTTTAAAGATTTAAACTGGGAGGGGAGATAGTAGGAATTCTTTACATGGGTATGTATCTGAGGAGCAGAGAGATAAAGACAGAGCTCCCATCTGATGGATGCACTAAACTCAGGCGAGCTTTCACGTGGGCAGAAGGGACCCAACTACTGGAGGTTATCAACCTGCTGCAGAGTGTACATCAGTGCAGAGATGGTGACGCTGGGATCACAGGGAGAAGGGACAGAACAGAGATATTCTGACATGGACTCAGGCACGCTAAGCAGCACTGCAACTGCTACTTCAAATGTCCACACCAACCCAAACCTTGCAAATACCAATCAATCATAACATTAACTACCAATTCTATCCCTTTAAAAGTGGTAAACAAAGCAAAATGAATCAGTGGATGTAAGACCTCTCTATTTCTCCTTCTCTCTGTAAAATATGCCTTTCCAATAAAAATAAAGAATTTAAAAAAAAGTGGTAAATGAGTCTCAAAAATGAGAGCAAGATTCTGCAAGGTCATACAACCCATCTCTTTCAGAAAAAAAGTGAAGGCTCTTGCCAGTAAATGTATCAACCTCTACATTACTCCATAAGGGGGAAGGAAGTCACTGAACAGCAAGGAGAGATTAAAGTCAGGGGCAAACACTGAGGAAGGAGAAGCCACTCAGGCAAAAGAGTGCTGAGGAAGAGGGAAAGCTACAATGAGCTATCCAGTGAGACCAGGTTAAGAATCTGTGCTTATAATGAAGTAAAATGTGTATTCTGAAATAAGATATAAAACTGTAAATAAAACTTCATACCATATAAAAACAATTTCAAAATTTCTCATTGTGCAGAAAACAAATAAGGGAACTAGCAATAACGAGCAAAGTAACAGGGTCTAGTAAAGTCATTTGCAGCCCAGTATAAACTTGCATTATGGAGATAGATTTCAAATATATATCATACTGGATCCTAGCCAATGTCAAAGTCACTCACACCATGCTCTTTGAGTAGTTCTCTTATAATTCTAGTTTTGCCAGGGTTTAGGTATTCGCTGCTTAGAATGTAAGGACTGAAGCCTGACTTATTTTGTGTCAGTCACTTTCTTTGATGGTATAAATCAGATAAGATGTTTAAGAAAAAACGATTTTATCTGTAACTCTAAAAGAAAGGTAGCTAAAATGCTGCTTGGAAGGTGTGCATGTTACATAGAGTGCCAAGTCTCTACCCGACTTAGGCTAGCTTCCTGCTAATGCAGCAGGAGAGATGACCAGGGGATAGCACAATCATTTGAGTCCCCACGACCACTAGGGAGACCTGGATGGGATCTAGACTTATGCCTGCAGCCCAGCCCACAGGTAAATGTTGTGAGCATTTGGGGAAAGAACCAACAGCTACGCACTGCTTTTGTCTTTCTCTTTGACTTACAAGCAAATAAAAAGAAATAAAATCTTAAAGCTCATAAACTGCACTTGATCCAAAACAAAGACATTCAGATATACCCTCCACTTCATAGAGGGCAGAGAAATCAGATGGCACAGGGACACTATTTTGGGAGAACATATACAAAGAGTAGAGCAGTTCCACAGCTCCTTTTCATTTACTTCCTTAGCGAATAACATATTGACTGTTGGCAAAGGTAGAAATTGAAAACAAAACAAACAAAACAAAAAAAACCAACTGAATCCTCGCTCCATACTTTCTTGCAATACTACTTTCTGCCCACATATTCTGACCTCAAAATATAATCTATTTAATGACACAAAAGCTAAGATTACTAGCTTTCATTTACCCCCTCAAAAATCAGTTAACTTGTTTCAATAATGTGCAAAAACTAAATGCATGCAGTATCTTTCATTTATCATTTATAATTGGACAGTATGCACTAATACTGAATATACCAATCAAGCAATAATCTAAGCTCATGCTATCACCAGAATAATTTAAACCCCATAGTCAAGTAGGGACATAAACTCATCGTTGATTTATGTGTCCCATATCTTCAGCGATGCATCACCAATTTATGTGCTATAACCTGATGTGTTTGCACCTGGGGTTGCATAGAGGTGAAAGATAAAATGGCTTGTAAACAGGCAGCTAGCTCTCTGATAACCATTCACATCATGGAACTCGTGCTGTGAGCTATATAATGCAGAAAATATATGCAGAAAGCTGTCCTTCCAAATGTACCATGCAAAGGGTCAGGGCTGGAATAATGCAAGCATTTATGAAACATGCATGTAGTGACCTAATTATAATATACCCAAGGGTTAAAGAATCTGAGTTCAAGATCAAAATGAAGTTACAGCCTGAGAAGGTTTAAATTTTGAAACGTGCATCATGGACAGCCAGTATGCCACTTTACTTTAAAGAGAAACAGAAGAGCTAATAACGCAGGCTGACATTCTGATATTATCATGTGATGGGACAGTGACACTTGCTCATGCATTTATGAAGAGGGAATAAAGAATTTTCATTATAGTTGCATTTTCTATTAAACAGAAGTTGATTTAGATCTACCCTGCGATTTAGAAATGATACCATGGATATTCAATTTGGTGCTGCCTATTTAGGAGGAGGCCAAGACCACTGCTGTTGCTCCCAATAGTCCTGCTGCTGGCCAACAGTGTAGGAATGCCACGGGGCCTTCAGTCCCCTCTCGATAGTTTCCAATCTCACTCTCGTGGCAATGGGATAGTAAATAACAATTCATTTCACCTGAAGCAGCAATTTCTTTCTTTCTTTCTTTCTTTCTTTCTTTCTTTCTTTCTTTCTTTCTTTCTTTCTTTCTTTCTTTCTTTCTTTCTTTCTTTCTTTCTTTCTTTCTTTCTTTCTTTCTTTCTTTCTTTCTTTCTTTCTTTCTTTCTTTCTTTTTTTTTTTGTTTCAGCTCTAGCAACCTTCTTTATTGAAAGAGGTGGCACATGGAAGCTGAAGCACCACTGAGTGACGTATTCCCAGGAGCTAGGTTCTGGAGCACAGCAAATAGCAAATAATCTTTGCCTAAAAAAGGATATGAAACTTAAAACATGGCCTGGAAGTCAAACTTAAAAACAATTCTTAATGGTGACTGCAAAATCAAATGCAAACATCATACTAGCTGTCTAATGTCTATAGACTTAATACCGGGAAGCGATGGCTATTGGTAATGATTGATAGAGTCTTTAATTCAACAGCCATTTATTACCTGACAAGTGTTAGTAATGCCAAATACGAACAACTAGTCATGTAACAGTCCTTCAAGCTGACATGGGTCTGTTTTCAAAGAGCACAAAATTTAATGGATGTCAACTAGGATAAGAACTATGAGGGAAAATTCAATTTAAAACGGAAAATTGATTCTTAATTTAAGCAAGTACTTGTCCATTAATATTAATGGCAATGATAATGTTTTTTCTTCAGTTTTTGTTTGTTTTTGAAAAATAAAACATGCTCCAGTTGGATTGATGTTCATGTCAATGTTGAAAACACACAAAAGGAAATTTTAGGTTTGAATATACTGATTGCAAACGATAGCAGAGGAAGCTGCTGTTCCACTTGGTGTTTTTTATTCTTCCCACTTAAAGTACAGAAACACTAACAGTGACACCAAAGTTTGAAGGTCTCTATCACACACATTTCCAAAGCAGTAGGATACTGGATCTGAAAACCAGATGTCCACTGGGCTTTATTCTAAGTCTGGGATATTAAGGGAAACTAACTTCTACGGATTCCCCTCCCCCCTTCACTATGTCATTTTCAGAAAGCTCAAAAGGAGCTGATAGAAACACATTTTCTGAGGATGTACCAAGTGTGAGATGTTGCACTTTGAGGAAAGAGATATTCAATAATCTGTAACAAATGACCCAGGTTTGTTTTCAGCTTCACAGGGCTTAGACTCTGACCTCATGGCATACATAAAAATTAATCCAAGATAAATCAAAGTCAAATATAAGACCCAAAATTATAAAACTTTTTTTTAAAGATTTATTCTTATTATTTTTTCATTGGAAAGGTGGATATACAGAGAGGAGAGACAGAGAGGAAGATCTTCCGTCCGATGATTCACTCCCCAAGTGAGCGCAAAGGGCCCAAAGCTATGCCGATCCGAAGCCAGGAGCCTCTTTCGGGTCTCCCACGCGGGTGCAGGGTCCCAAAGCTTTGGGCCGTCCTCCACTGCTTTCCCAGGCTACAGGCAGGGAGCTGGAAGGGAAGTGGGGCTGCCGGGATGAGAACCGGCGCCCATATGGGATCCCGGGCGTGCAAGGCGAGGACCTTTAACCACTTGCGCCACCACGCCGGGCCCAAATTATAAAACTTTTAAAAGAATATACAACAAAGTCTTCACGAATGAGTTAGGCAAAGATTTCTCAGGATATGATGCCCACAGCATGATCCATAAATACAAATTGAAGCTAATCAAATGAACTGGATCTAATAAAAGCTTACGTGGACCCTTAAAGCACTGATAATAAAGTAAAAAGACAAGATGTAAGCTGAGATAAACTATTTGTTACATATACTACACATACCATACATATATGCCAAAAGAGTACGGATTATTTTGGAAAAACAATTGGAATTGACAACTCAGATTATTAAATTAAAAGTTTCACTGATCTGGATAGGCTTATCGCCAAAGAAGATACATGAAAAGATCCTGAAAATCACCAGTCATTAGGGATATAAAAAAACAATGAGATAACACCACATGTGCATTAATTTGTAAAAGACCAACAGAACAAAGGTTGGTAACAATGTGGAGAACAGTTGGTAGGACCATTTTGAAAAACAGTTCCATAGTTTCTCAAAAAAAATCATACACAAAATATGTTATGTTATTGCAAAGGAATGTTTTTCAAAGTGGGAGAGAAAAATTGAAGAGATCAATAATCCACTTGTAGCTAGAACATATGAAGAACTCAGTAATCCATTTCATCACTCTCTCCCAATATGACTTCGTTCTAAGGCTCGTACCAAAATGGATTCCATTCATGAATGTATGTCAGTAACATCATTGAATACTTTTTGTTTGCTTGTAAAATGTTTCAGATAAGCTTGAGCTACAGAAATGGCCATTTAAATTGTAGCAGAGTAGCAGATGGACTGGCTGGGATACGATTTGCCAAAGCTATAGGATCTCCATTGACAAGAGGCATCTATCCCATCAAACCTCATGCCTGCCACTGACAGGTCTACATGACCCTTAGACTTGAAAGGCCAACAAATGTCAAAACCTAGGAATCAACAGGGTCCCAAAAATGCTGCCATGGGTCCCAAAGAATAAGATATTTTGGTGTACAAGGTTTTAGCTTAGTCTTTTAAAGCCACTTGAGTTTTTTGCCTCCACACCTGTCACCTCTACACCTATGCTTAACCATCTTCGAATCTCCCATGATGCCTAATCCAGCACTCAACACACAGATGAGAAATGTCATTACCACTGGACAGTTTTAAGCAGAATGGACTTTAGTTCATAGTGACTGCTACTCTTAGGTATAAGCTCTACCCAGAGAGGAAATGATGCAGTCCTGGGAATTAATAACATTGCCCTCAAGTTCAAGGCAGTTATTTTGATTCTGTTAGGCTGAAGATGGAATGTTATACTTTGAATCCCCTTGGAAAGAAAAGGATGGGGGGAAAATACAAGCCTGTCCCCTAGGAATAAGGTCCCCAAACCAATCACTTGGAGATAATTACCAAAAGAGAAATACGAGAAATGCTGTCAAGAGTGGGGAGCTATATATTTGAAGAAAAATGTAACTGACAGTATGTCTTCCTGGCCACTAGTTAATCTCCTGCATGGGACAGAAGATCATCAGAGCTAAATAGAAACTGTCAAAACAATGTCCTCAGGATACTGGGATACCTACAATTTATAAAAGAAAAAGGGGTACAAATGTAACTCAAATAAGGGATCCAAAATTTCATTAGTATGCCCCAAGCTGTGATATAAAACAATCACAACAGTCACAAAAATGAGGATGAAATCCCAGGGCCTGGAAAATATCCACTACTTAAGAGATCTCAACAAGAGTCACAAGTCCACCATTGTGTTATTGAAGAATATACACCATTCTCTATTCCTACAATGTCAGGAAAGTCCTGCACCCTAGGGTCAAGACACATTTAACAGCTTCACTGGAGCCTATCTTTCATTCAGAAGTACAGATACTTTTGTTGAGGGACTAAAATATTGTTACAATATAGGGGAAAATTGGGGAGAGTGAGAGTGGGTGGAAGGAGAAATCACTGAGCCTAAGGATCTGTATCATGAAAAATAAGGCATTTTTAAAGAAAAGATTGCGATCTTAATAAACCTGAGATTGGCTGGAACATCAGTGAAGGCCACAGGATTGCAAAATTTGAAGAATCAGATGAAAGCAGATCTTCTTAGTAGCCACTGCCCAAAAATTATGAATCTTGTCTGTGAAGATTTAACCAGATTCTCTCTCTCTCTCTAAAGGGCCTTTAGATTCTTTGATTATTTTCTCCTCAATAAATTCACAGCTGATATGGAAACGTTTCCCTTTGGCTGGTTTTCTAATTCTTTATCAACCTGATGGAATAGCAATGCATTTTGTAGATATAGTATTGCTTTACTCTGAAAGTATTTGTGAAAGATTTATTTATTTATCTGTGAGGTGGGTAGTGGGCGGGCAGAGAAGGGGATGAGGTAGATCTTCCATCCAGTAATTCTCTCCCCTAATGGCTGCAATGGCCACACCTACTCTATCATCTTCCACTTCCAGGTTTTCTGTTTTGCTTTGTCTTGATTTTTTTTTTATCCTTTTGTTACTATCAGAGCTGTGAACTAAACAGGAACTCAGTTTAAAGCAGGGTTTGCTATGAAAAGTCACTAAAACAACACCCTTAGCAGTGAGTAAAATCATAAATGTAGAGAGCTAGACTATAAAGTCTTTAAGATGTTAAGATTACTTTACACTAAGTGATATGATAAGCTGACTTGGTGAAATCTTGTAAGTATAGGCTTCATGCAGTTAGGACACAGTTTTGAGGACACATCTTATAATTACAACTGTCATCAATACCAAAAAAAGGGCAGCATAAACTAGAAGGAAGATAAAAAAAGAAAGAAAAAAAGAGTGTTGCAGAGACTAAAAATCCTTTAAAATTGATTTTTGCCTACTATGTGAAAGGAATTCAGTTCACACAGTCCTGTGTTCTGTGAGAAATATTTAATGTTTTGCACACATAAATGCATACTACATGTTTACAATAGAAAAAAGCAATAAGCAATGTCTTATCATTCCTCCGTAATCAATTTTTGTTTTTCACTAAAATTTCCTTCTCTTGTGTTCATCTGCTTCATATTTTGTCATAGGGCAAGACCCAGGGTTCACCTCAGCTGTTACCCCCAGATATGTTCGGTCAAACTTTATCTAGGGTGTCTCTGACAAACTGAGTAAGGCACATGACCCTTCCTGAAAGTGAGCGGGCATCATCCAATCAATCTGTTGGCCAAAGAGGACAGGAGAGTTGCCTGCTCTGACCCAGAGGCCTGAGGGTTTTTAAGCTTAGATTGTAGGGTTTCCTTGTCTTGCAGCTCCCAAATGAAATATTAGCTCTTCCTGGGCCTTAGGCCTCTCCACTAAAGACTGTGGTGCAAAAGTAGTTTTGAAATTCATGTGCTTTTAAAAAATGTACTTTCCATAAACTTTCTGAAGACTCCTCATGTTTCCTGTATGTTCTGCTTCTGTGCAGAACCCTGCCAACCACCCTATTTTAAGAGAAATCAGAATTACTTCAGAATTACCAAAAAAGTAAAACCAAGGAAGCACCAAAATGGCAAGGAGGAAAGGAGCCACAACAGCTCACAAGTGGTGAGAATGTCTAATGAATCTGGGTTCCGTTTCGCAGCACAGTCTACATGTACCCAGCTGGTCTGAAGCTTGCCTGGGATGTTTTTAACTTACACATTGAAAAAGAATGCCTGTGATCCTGAAGCTTTTTTTTTTTTTTTCAAAATTCCTTAAGTCTTTCCTCCTTTTACACTTCTCATTTCCTTACTCTCTGAATCAGGATATAGATGATTTCAGTATGTGTGGGTATTATGAGATCACAGGCACTAAAATTTTCAAAGCTGATCAAAAGCACCATGCATTTCGATCAACAAGGATGCAAAAGAAAAAAATAAACTTGCTCAAGGCTTGATTAACTACTGTATTTTTGAAAAGGATTTTGGTCTTAACTATGGGTTGCTGGCGTGCACATGATTTCAGCTGTTGCTTTGGAGGGCAGGGTATAGCACGCACAGATAACACAGGTATGGAAAATCATGTGATTTGGTAATTTCTTTGGACAAAGCAAGGCAGGTCTTTTATCTTTAATCTGATCTTGACTTCCTCAGCACTGGTAAGTGAAGGTCTTTTACCCAATGTATGTTTTGGTGCCTTTCTTGCGCCTGTATATCCCCTCTTTAAACTTCATTTCTTCACAAGGTTAAGAGTAGAACTTTTGGGGACAGATTACATATATTCAATATTATTTCTGAGTGATTTACTTCTTTGTGCCTCTGTTTCCTTGGCAACAAAATGTGAAACATAATGATGCGTAATGTGGTGAGGATAAATGCATGGTTCAAGTTCTTAGAGTTACGTCTGGCCTGAAGAAACCTTGATTAGCCTCAGAATCCCTTAATTCATTCCTCCAGACACATCAAGGAGGTAAGTTATTTGCCATTCATGTATAGAACTAGAACCACATGGCCTTACTGAACTGAAAACATCCATACTAGCCTGCCTGCCCTCCTGACTGAGCAGAATTATACCTTCTTTCTCATCACATTTCCCAGTTCCCAGTGTGATGTGTGGTCCACACAACGTACCCATGGATTGGACAACTGATGCTAACAAGGCTAACAAGTCACCTAAGGACTGCTATTCATGAACACCAATGGCAACGCAGTGAAGAGTTCCTTTAGCTACACTCTGCTAAGAAATATAATCCACTATTTCTGTGTGTGAGAAAGAGTTAGGATCTTCAATTCATTTGGTTAATGACAATAAAAATCTTGCAAATAGGGTCATTTTGGTTTATAGACTTGTTATTCCTGACTAGATGGGTAACAAAACCAAAATTAACAAAATCAATGCCTTTTCATTCTGACAGGTCAGAGGCAGCCCTAAACTGCCACATTCCTGAAAAGGACGAGGGACAACAGGACAAACGCCAGAGCTGCTAACCTCAACCTCAGTTACAGGATCTTGTCTCGGTATCAAATGCCAGTAGCACTTCAATCTTGAACTTCCTACACAGTCTTCACAGCTGTGAGAAGTAAATTTTTCTTCTTAAAAATTACCCAATCTCAGGCACGCTGTTGTCACAACACAAACAGATTAAAATTGATTGTTGTACCTTCTGGTCAACCAACGGTCATCATTCATAAAACAACTATGAAAATCAGTCTGCATTTACTTGGATACTATTTAGAATGTTGAAAACCATGAATATCAACTGCCATGAGTTGCTAAAAATGCAAAGGTACTTTCTGAGGTATCCAGCTAGGAAGGTCTGATAAAAAATACAGTGGGTGAGCAGTCACCGGAGGAAACACTTACCACAATATCCTCAGGATACGTGTCTCTGCTGAAGGAACCATCATCAAACATGACTTCAAAGAAGGTTTGTGATGTCACAGCAATAACTCTGCAGCTGTAATAGCGGGTGTTTCGATGCTTTGTGATGACTGTCTGACCCACAGTGATGGCCTTCTCGCAAGCCTTCGATTTCTGAGACAAGAAGAAAGAGGAAAGGAAAAGGAAGGAAGCATAAAAGAAATATTTGTGACGAAAATAATCACTAAAATTGAAAAATATTTTCAAGTTTAATGAAAATTGTAAAAATACAAGCAGCACCAAGAATATTCATGATACCTACTGGACTGTTGCCCCGGTTCATTTGCTGTTACCTAACGTTATTATTAACCCCTTATCATTTGCTTTAATGTGCATATGTATGTGTGTTTGAGAAGAAAATATAAGCATGTGTCTGTATGAGTATGAGTTGTGGAATAACATGTAAGCTACATACATGATGAGATTTTCACCCTTAAATATCTCAGTATTTTCTAATGGGGATATTCTGTTACATAATCATAGCTACAGTAAGATTAAACTCCAGGAAATTGAACATTGATGTGATGTTTTAATCTTCTACCCATACTCTAGTTGGTCAATTGATCTAACAATGACCTTATAGCTTATTCCTCCTCTGCTCCCAAGCTCCAAAGTACAGCATGAGTCAACAGCCTTTCTTCATTTCGTGTCCTCAGAGTATTTCATATTTCCTTGTAGTTATATACACATTATACATTCTTGGCCAGAATGCCACAAAGATCACACAGAGCGTTATGTACTCAGGATGCTGTCCCTAGGGACACATGATGTTTGCTACTCAATGCTCATGACCAAAGGGTGGTCGTCCCATTTCTCTGCTTTATTACAATCTCTTACTCTAAGCAATCTGTAAGAGTTATCATCATTATCATGCACATATCTGGTGTCCATTGCTGTTTGAGTTCTTAGTTGTTCCAATAATGGATAATGGTGGAATATGCTAATTTTTCCCTGCTTCAAAACTCATTCCAAATTCACTAACTGGTAATCAGCATTTTTTAAGCTGGAGCTTCCCTTATCTTTCTAAATGCATAAACCTATTGCTCTCCCTTGTCCATTTCTTTATAATTCATTTCATATTGTCTAGCTTCTCAAATAATCCTATATTTGGCCTAGAGGAGCTCCTTTAGTCTGGCTTTGATGAAAAAACTTTTTTTATTATCTGGCTGGACAGAGTATCTCAGAATCATCTTAACTCAGCTGCATGCTAGCCATTCCAAAGAATGATACATATTTTTGTATGTCCATAGGCAGAGAACAGGGTTTTGAAGCTTACTGCTCAAGTATGTGTATGAGGATGAGGATCTGGGGCAAGGAACTAAGGAAAGAATGTTCATAATTTGAACAAAAGGTGAAACCCCAAAAATATCTTCCAAAGGATTTCCCATACCTTGCACAACAAATGGTACTTCTTAAGCTTACATTCTCCAGTAATTGCTGGTACAGTAGATAAAATCATCTTTGTCACTGCAGTATAGGCAGATATAAGACAACCTTGATAAAGCCCATGAGTAAGAAGTCTCCAGGGTTTTAAATGTACTACATATGAAGCACAAATATATCTATGAAAGTCAGAGTTAGAAAAGAGACAGAAATCTTCCAACTACTGGCTCGCTTCTCAAGTGGCAGCAACAGCCAGGCCTCACAAAACCAGAAACATCATTGGGTCTCTCATATGGGAGGCAAAAATGCAAGCAACTGGGCCACTGCTACTCCCATGTCATTTGTAGGAAGCTACCTGGGAAGTAAAGCAGTCAGGATATGAACCAGCACAGATATGGGATGATGGCGTTACAAAGAGTCGCTTTATCCAACATGTCACAAAACCAGGTTTTGAAATAGAACTCTTTAACAGCTAACTAGGTGACAGAGCATTTCCTATTTCAGCATTTCCTATTTACAATATTCTTGAAACACTAAAAGTTACTAGGAATAGAAAGCATAGTCTATAAAACAATCTATTGTGGGGAGCTGGGTGCTAAATCCCCTCCTGGGATTGGGAAGGGCCGTTGTAAGATGGAGACTGGCCCAGGACCAGGAGGCTGAGTTGGTCTTGCCAACAGGTAAACAGGAAGTCACAGGGATAGGCTAATGCCCTCGCTGCGATTATGTCATTGTTACTGGCCTACCATGTAGCGCCAAGTGGACCCACGGGGAGAAGTGATTGGTGGAGAACGATATAAAAGTAGCTGGTAAAAGCTAGGGACAGATGGACGACGATGGACAGAGGGATGACGACGACAAGAAAGACGGGATGGGGGATGGGGAGAAGAAGGACGGGACCTAAGAAGAAGGGTGGCAGAGAGAGGGCTGGAAAAGTGGTAGAGAAGTAGTAAGACCAAAATTCAGGGACAAGAATGGAGAAATGCAGCAGAAAGCAGGTGAACGAAGAACGAAGAAGGGTGGCGGAGAGAGGGTTGGAAAAGTGGCAGAGGAAAGCTAAGGCCAATGGGGAAAGGGGCAGCGGAGAAAAGGGCTTAAATGCAGCCGCTTTTGGCAGTGAGGGGTCCGGTTGCAGTTCTGGCTTTCCCCAGACCCTCAAGAGTGTGCCTCATCGTTTTAGTGTTGTTGGTGGTCAGCGACAATCTTAACTTCAAAACTGGGCCCATGTCAGTTCCTTGGGGTTACTCAGGTTACCAGTAACTGTACAAGGATGTAGTGGCAATCTGTATGATCAAACTCAGGTGTTTAAGAAAACTGGATTGAGGCCAAGCAGGACTTCATCCAGTCAGAATCTTTTTAAAGCTGCTGCTCCTCCCTGCCAAAGTTAGAAGTGATCAGAATGAGATAAACTATATTTAACTATGGTGATAGTAGTTTCCTGTATATTTTTTTTGAAATCATATTCACCCTCAAACAAAACTATTTGGTTTAAATTTGGATTCTCAATTCTGATTTAAACTGGCTATGCATTTGTCTTGGAGAAATTATTTAACCTTCGTCAATGTTGGTTTGTTCATCAAGGAAAGGGATAATGCTTAAATGCTGTAAATGCTTAAATACCGTAAAATACAATGAAGTAATGTATATCAAATACCTAGACTTCCATGACTATGTTCAGAGCAAATGTTAGCAGCTTCATTTTAACAAACAGAAAACACATCTAAGACTTTAGCCTGTACCAGAATTACTGAGGCAGCATCCTGCCTTCATACAGAGAAGGCTTAAGTCATGCCCAAGTCATTACTGTGGAGATCAATCCAAGCCTTGACTCTTCACCTCATCAACTCTAGGAGTCTATAACTCATGTCAAAGTTAGACACACTGCTAGGCCCTGAGAAGTCACCTAACACCCAGGGAAGAAAGCTATGTTTAGAACTTTCTAGAGGCCCTGACCACATGAAACTTTCCATTTCTGTTCATGTTACAACACAGGAAAACCAAAAGTCCATGCCAGGAGTTTTTATCTATAGCACCCAGGAAAGTATTTTAATAACCATTACTGTTAGTGAACCCTGACAGGAATAATGGAAGCAAGTGACTGAACAAGCTGCAGGTTGGACACAGAGTGATCCATTCATCCAAAAAAGCATAAAGAGAAGCCAAGAGAGATTTAGATATTCCCATTGTTCACATGGGTGGGTGTGAGTGTAGGTAGAGAAAGGGAAGGAAGAAAGTTCAGAGTGAAATTCAGAGTCTGGATGAGGACAGACAAGGGACATGAAAGATCAGAAAGGTTTTAGAAAGAAAAAGCTGAATCTAGATCACAATTTTCCTCCTGCTTAGGACATAAAATCTATGCAGATTGCCTGGTTAGAAAGAGTGCTAGCACACAAATTAAATGTACAAACTACATCTAAGTAAAAATTCTCATAAGCTTCAAGCATGACCATATCATGGGGAGTCTAAGGAAAATGGATTCTTTTAATAAAAATTCTATTTTGATAGGATTTCTGATTTATTTTTGCAGGAAAAATTTATTGACAAGCCTACCCCATAACTGATGATATGCATCCTCAAAAATATTTCCTGCCAGAAAAGCCCAAGAATCTATTGATGTAAAGAATGTCATTTTTGATCAAAGAAGACAGATGTTATGCAAGGACCTCCATCAGATTCAAGAAATGGTTATGGTATTTTGAAGATTAGTGTTCAAGCTAAGGTTATGAAAGTTGAATTTTCTTTAGCATGAACTAAACAGAAATGCACACACAGATGTCTAAACAAACAAAAAAGAGTCACGTCATTTAATGAAATGTTAGAGTTGAGAGGAGATGCACAGGATATGAAGGAAATTTTTTAAATGTACAGATGATGGAAACAAAACTGTATGTCCAGTTTTCCACATTCATCACACACAAGTTAATTTATCAATAATCTTATGAGGTGGATATTATTTGAACACAAAGCTTCTGTAAAAATACAAATTCAAGAGAGTTTTTGGGCCTGGTGTGATTGCTAAATTGGCTAATTTTCTACTCTTCAAGTACCAGTATTTCATATGGGCACTGGTTCATATGCTGGCTGTTCCACTTTCCACCCAACCTCCTGCTTATGTTCTAAAAAAGCAGTGGAAGATAGCCTAAAGCCTTGAGACCCTGCATCCACGTGGGAGAAAAGAAGAAGATGATCCTGGATTCCAGCTTTGCGTTGGCTCAGCTTTGGCTCTTACGGCCATTTGGGGAGTCCTTGAGAGCATGGAAGATGTTTGTCTCTCCTTCTCTGTGTAAATCTGCCTTTCTAATAAAAGATAAATATATCTTTGTTTCCAAGATATCCACAGCTGGTGAGAGGTTGCCTTCTCTAACACTGAATGCTCAGTATCATCAATCAAGAACACAGAAAATGGAGAAGTAAAATCAATCAGGAAAGAGGACTAATAGATTTCAAGCAGTTATCTCAAACAACCATTTCTTTTGTCATGTATATATTTACTTATCTATTTAAAATATTTATTTTGAAGGCAGAGTTACTGAGAAAGAGTGAGAGACAGAATCTTTCCTGCTGTTTTATTACTCTAATAGCTGAATGGCCACAGTGGGGTCAGTCTAAAACAAGGAGGCAGGAGCTTTGCTGGGTCTCCCACATGGGTTCATGGGCCCAACAAGGACTTGAACCATCTTCCACTGCCTTCCCAGGAGCATTAGCAGAGGACTGGATTGGAAATGGAGCAGCTGGGACACAAAACGGTACCAATATAGGGTGCTACTGCGGCAAAGTTCATGTAAGGATCAAAAGAGGTAACATACCATACACTTAAACTCACAGTAAAATATCAAAGACACTATTAACCACTGGCTATGTAACCATTTCCCCAAACAAGGAAAAGAGGCAACAGTACTAAAAAGACAAAGTGCTTACATGACCAGGTGGGGACAGGAGAGAGGGAGACAGACAGATACACTAACTTTGCTCAGATTTCAGAAGGGGACAGCTAAAGGAACAGCAAAAAGAACCCCCTCCCCCTGCAAAAATTTGCTTCATGCACCACAACCATAACAGGGAACAGTAAAGATTCTAGCATGCTCACGTTAATAAAAGAGAATAAAGGCACAGTCTGTATACTCCACTATAGTCAAGCAAGCTGACAGACACCCACTTGTCTAGCTCTGAGTTCATCTCTAACCCTAAGCAATGTGCTTGGAAGAGGGGCCCAGCCTGGGGAAAGAGCTAAGAGGCACAACAGCAGCAAGTCCCTGTTTCCCAGCTTCATGTCCATGTCACTTCTGTCATCTGTCACCTAATGGTAATCTTTATCATTCACATAATCTCAGTTAAAGAGGCCGTCTCAGTATCCACTAGTGATACATTTTTTTTTTGCTTGCCCAAATATGTCATAAAGATGATAACAGATTTTAGGGCAGGTGATGGAATCACTTAGCCAATGAGCTATATAAGGAAAATAAAATAATTTGGACTGGCCCTACCAAGACAATAATAGGTGAAGTTCTAAATTTTGAAATAGTCACGGGCAGACCAGAGGTTCCTGAGTGTTTCAGGGTATAACTAAACATAGCTCAATTTTAGGGTTTGCAGATGTCATCCCTTCACCTGATTCCTGAAAAGAGGAAAATTTATGCTACTCTATGATTCTCCTGATCCATGACTCTCAGAATAGAACAAGGAAACAATAAAGGACATTGTGACATAACGTGAAGAATGGTGCAGCAACCAGTTTTCCTGGTAGGGACAGATGCATTGATTCTCAAATAGGAAATGTATCAGAGGCCAAGGTGTACCATGACCCTACTGAATGGTAGCATAATCACACAAGGATTTGCCCCATTCTTCCCAACTGGTTTCCTGCTGAGAGCTTTGCAAAGAATTTTGAGCACAAGGAGTGTTTTGGGCAGCATGTTTGTTGAAAGTGAGCATGCATTCTTAAAGCAGCTCTAGAGAGTAGCCTTCTAAATAGAAATATTGGACGTTATCTTACTTAATTGCTTTTTCTAATGCTTGCAGTTAATAGTCTTAAAATTACACTTTCATTATATTTTGTCAGTATCTATGGATTTGAATATGACTATGGCATCTAATTACTGTTTTCTACATGAAGTAGTTGAAAATTCTGCCTCTTATGCTTTATAAGATGTCGGGATGTCAAAAACCACTTGCTGCTATGTGTCTGTTGACACATTCCATTTGTATTTTTCAGCCATATTCACGGTGCTTGACTCTAATACCAATGTTAGAATCTGGGATTACTGTCACTATTTAATTTTCTTAACAAGTTATCAAATAATTACATTCTTAAAGTAACATGAAGTGCAGAAAGGCTTAAAACTTACTAGAAACTGAAAAATATTAATTCTGTGAAAGAAAATTGAGCAAATGAGTCCCATGGAAACACACCTCTGCTAAGAAATGAAACCAGACAAGTGGTCCTAGGAGTTACTAAGTGTCAAGTGCCCCACAGGAACATTTTGGATGCTGGTGGAGCTTCACAATGGCATCCCAGTGCTGCTGACTGCTTGGGTCCTCAGTGTGCTTTATGGTTGCAATGAGCATGGCCAAGTGGGAAACACTGACAACTTCCTCCTATAGATTCTGATGAGTCTGCTTCTGTGATAAAAATGAAACGCCCCTGCCAAGGTGAAGAGGGCTTTTTCTTGATTTCTGTTTAAAATCAGCATTATTTTTACGGCTTCATAATAATAATAAAAAAAAAAATATATATATATATAGCAAATACTCTTTCCTGTGAAAGAATTATTCCACACAGAATTATATCATATTGAGTGGTAAAAACTGTTAAGTTTTATAAAATTTAATTGTTACAATAAAAATCAAGTTAATGGTTTTAATTTTCATTTTGAAATAGAACAGCATCATTATTTCACAAGTTTTTATCTTAGCATATTAATGAAAAACGCTGATACATGGCTGTGATCATTTTATTTACTAGCAAAAAGATGTTCTAACTCCCATCAATTCTAGTTAACTGTTAAAAGCTGTACCAATTTTTAATTTTTCCACACATATTCTTAAAGTTCAGACCAAACAAAAGTTCACAAGTTTTTGCCTTTGAGGCTAACAAGACTTAGGAACATGGATTCTTTTCTCTCAAGTACAATGTCAGCTATTTCCACAATAAAGCACAGCTGTAAAGTCTCCATGCCACTTCAGAAACTAGACATTTACTGTATTAACACAATGACACAAAGGTTCTTCCTCCAGAAGACTGAACTTAACGAACGTGTTTCATATTGGTTAATGTGAAATTGTTGATAAAACAACTTTACCTGGATAATTTGGGGGAAAGGGGCAGGAAAAAGCTCATACCAGGTGTTTAGTTTCTGCTCTGTCCTCCTGAACTCTCTATTCTGATCAAAGTTTATATCCTTGCTCATTAAACCTGGATGCATTTGCTATTTCTGCACAAATGCAAAAACCCTTTGAAACACTTCACTTAGTATCAGAAGTTTGTCTGGAACTACTGTAACTGTGGCAGAATGAGAAATTGTATATAGACCCTCAAACAACCAGGTTAAAAAGTGATCTGGAAAAAGCAAAGGAAAGAGGGAAAAGCTAAAAGAGGCTTGGGCCCAGCACAGTGACCTAGCAGCTAAAGTCATCGCCTTGCACACACCAGGATCCCATATGGGTGCTCGTTCTAATTCCAGCAGCCCCACTTCCTATCCACCTCCCCGCCTTTGGCCTGGAAAGCAGTCAAGGATGGCCCAAGGTCTTGGGAACCTGCATCTGCGTGGGAGACTTGGAAGAAGTTCCTGGATCCTGACTTCAGATTGACACAGCTCCAGCCATTGCCGTCACTTGACAAATGAATCAATGAATCATCTGACAGAAAAATCTTCTTCTCTGTCTCTCCTCCTTTCTTTATATCTAACTTTACAATAAAAATAAATAAATCTTAAAAAAAAGAAGAAAGAAAAGAAAAAAACACAAAACTAAAAGAAGGTTGAAGGAGGCATGAGTCGCTGGCCTGAGGCTGGAAGCTCACCAGGAACACACTGGTATCAGCGGGACTTTTCTTAACCACACCACAATCACTGATTAATGAGTAATCAGCACTGTGGGTAGAAGGTAGGAATGGCCAAGGTGAGATTCCTTGGCTCTTCCCAACCCTTCCTAGTAGCTCAGGAGGTAAGCACACACCAAAGCCAATAGTACGGGGGATGTGTTACAAACCTACGGAAGCCACTGTTCAGTTCACAGAAAGCAAGGCAGAAAAGGACCATACTCCCTGACCCAGCCTCTTCTGTGGAAACAGATTTCAAAACAAAACAAAACAAAAAGCAATAGGAAAGAGAACAGAGAGAAACGAAGAGAGTTCACAAATTTAAAATGAGTTGCATTTAATATTCTTAGCAAAATTAAGAAAACTATTCTCACTGGCTATAGCTGACCAAATGAACAAGAGCAAGCTCCCTCCCAAATGAAAATATACTAATAGGTCTATGCTAAATATTTCCTCTTCTAGGCAAATTAACCTTTACTTTCTGTCATCTGGAGTAAAAACACTGAGACATCAACTGCAACATTTCTGACAGAAAAGTTAGATGTATCTTTAAAAACGTATGTCTTATTTACATATATTGACCAGATTCAAGTGTGAATCAGTGTAGTTAAAAACAATCAAACAAACAAACTTTTAGTTCGTGTTCAGAACTCCCTCCTCATTTTCCAATAACATCATTGCAAGTTCTGTATGCCATTTTGGGAAAAAAAAAATAGAAGAGTCTCAAATCTCAAATCTGCAAATCTGAGAAGAAACAGTATTGTACAGTAGGTCTTAAAAAATTCATTGAGTAAAATGTTCATCAGCAATATAAAAATTAGTTAAGGAAAAACAACCACCAAAGCAACTGCATCACCGCTAAAACACAACAGAATTCATGAACTGGGAATCATGGGCGAGGGGTCATGTAAATGCTACCATTCAAATCATTGTTACGAGATTATTATCTACATTTTGGTTCACTTTATGAAAAAGATTGTAGGAAAAACTAAAGGCAGGCAAATCAAGCCAAGGAACTGAGTTCCAGACTGAGGGAATATAAAAAGGAAATAGGAAGGATGGATTCAAACATAGCTATGTTAGTAGTACCAACTCCGACAGAACCAGGGAAAACTCATCAGCTTTAAAAAGTCACACAGAGTGTAGGCAAAACTCTGTCAATTCTCAGTAGTGTTTCTCTCATTACTGCTTCTCTCTTCTTTCCCAATCACTTCATTGATCAAGGCCTGTAGGTATCCCTCCAGGTGTATGCAGAAGCAAGACATGGGCATTGTGGAAATCCAGTTCTCCAGCTCTTCCCACACGTGCAGGAGCACCCACTTTCTACACCCCTGATAATAAAACTTCTACTTGGTCTCAACACTGAACTATTTAATATTGCCCAGCATTTAAGCCTCTGTAGTATAAGATAATGTAGAAGACAGGCTAAGATGAAATTCCCTGACACTTTGTTGAAGGCAGTCACCTATGACAAACAGCTATAGAAACTCTAAGGAGTGAGAACTCTTCAAACACAATAACTAATAACCTATCCTGCCTGATCTCTGCACAGTCACTCTAACACACATGCAATCAGGCAAGGGATGGATGGAGTATTTGTGGGTTTTCTCCTGAGGGTCCTCTCCAGAGCAATCTTGTCCTTGCCAACGCCCATTTTCTCTGGTAAGAATACATCTGCCTGTTTCACACCTTATGCCTGAAAATGCTCCAGGCTTAGCCAACCACATCTCCCAAACTTGAAACAGGAAGATAATTTTTAAAGTTAAACTCAGAGACATACAACTTATGGGAGCAATGTGCTACACATCAAGCCTTCACTCTGATTATCCAATCTATTTCTTCAACTTCCTCTTCATGCTTACCATTCCCTGAGACATCAATAACCCCAACATGTTCTGGACCTTAGGAATACTCAGCTCTTCAGCCTCTCTTGGACACATCAAATCTTTACAGGAGTTTATTATCCTGCTCTTTCTACTCCTTAGGACATCTTTTGTCTAACCAGCAAATTCTACTCCTCTTGTGGAACTCAAGACTCCCATAAGACTGCACTGACAGGATCAATGACTTCCTCCTTTGAGCTCCAAAAATACCTGTTCATATCTTTAGCCTAAATTGTCACACCATCAGAGAGCAGCAGCTGAGCCTGGGCTCCGAGTTAGATATCCTGCTCTCGGATCTTGTCTCTTCAACTTATTACATCTGTGATACATAAAATTAAGTTGCATAAACTTTCCTTCAGCCTCCTCATCTTACAACATAATTAAAGGTACCTAAGAACTCAGGCTTTGAAGATTAACAAGAAAATATCTGTGAAGCCTTTAAAGCCGTTTATTGTGTTGTAATAACTAAACATTTGCCATTGTTATCAGATAAACTTATCTGCTTAAAACAGGTGTGTGAATGAAGTATAGTGAGGAAGAGTGGTTGAAGTTGGGCTGAATGTTTAAAGGACGGAAGCTGGAGTGGGCACTGTGGCACAGTGCATTAATTCACACTGTGTGATACCAACAACCCATAAAAGAGTGTCAGGTTGAGCTTCAGCTGCTCCATTTCTGATGCAGCTTCATGTTAATGCACCTGGACAGCAGCAGAGGAGGACTCAAGTACTTTGGTTCCTTTTACCCAAATGGAGTTTCCGGTTCCTGACTGTAGCCTGGCTCAGCTTCAGCATTTTCAAGAATTTGGGGTGTAAACTGTTGGATAGAAGATTCTCTCTCTCTTTTTTTTTTTTGCACTCTCTCACTCTCTCTCTTCCCCTCGCATATTCTGTCCCTCTGCCTTTAAAACTAACAAGCAAAAAAAAAAAAAAAAATCCATCTTTATAGGACAAAAGTATTATGCTTATTTCCAAGATGCTCCCTGTCCCTCCACTTATAATAAACTGAATAGCTGCAAGGCAATATAGCTATAATTCTCCAAAACATTGATTTCAACCACATTTTAGATGATGGGGCAAAATTTTGATGCTGTAGCAAAAGCCTATAGGATGGACTGGATTAAAATATATAAACCAACGTCAAAGGTACACTCTTGGAAAACAAGACTTCAAAGATTCTAAAAAGTTGGAGAAAGTTGCAACTTAGGAAGTCATTCTATTTTCTTCCTCTAATTGAGAATGCAGACTTGCTGACTATGGTTTTGTTTTAAAAACTAGGGTATCTTCAAGTTTACAAAAATTCATTAACTAAAAAGTGTTGATAATCAGGTTTCCTAAATTAGTCCCAGTCTAAAAGCCCGTGGTATCAGAAAGCATCGTGTGTTTAGTTCTGGCAACAGCCGCAAACTATATAAACCCATCAAAGTTTTGTAAGTTTTCTGGTAGGCCCATTTCTGTTACAGAGCTATACACTTGATTAATCAGACAGGGTGTGGCTTTTTTTAAACCATTTTCAAAGTAATTACTTTAAAGGTAGTGACATACATACACATACAACTGAGAGAGCAAGAGTGAGCACATTTCCCATTCACTGGAGGGGCAGAATGAGATACTACAGAATCAGCCAGAGTAAGAAATAAGCTAACCCAAGACTTGCCGTTATCCACAGAAATAATAACTACTGAAATAAGGTACACACACCAAATACCTGACTCTTGACATACAAGATGCTCATTAAGCCCTAGTTATCTTTCTTTACACCAGTTCCATTCCCAAGGTTTTAAAAGTATTTCACCAAATGTGTATTAAGCAGCTGCAATGCACAGCCAAGTGTTAACTACAGGAAATTAGAAAGGCACACACACAGAAATACTCCGTCTTCTTAAGAAGCTTATGGTTTAAAGTAATATTAAAGGAAAAGAGACAAAACAGCAGAAATAAACTGACCACAACAGCATTTCCTTTATGCAAGTTTTTCCTTTTTGTATGAGTTTATCTCCATGTAAACAACCATGATTTAAAAGTTTTCAATAATGATAAAGGAAACTAATCTCTCAAAAGATGTATTTTTTTGTAGGAGTGGGGAATAAGAGAAACCACCATATGAGATACTGTACAAGGAAGCCATATTCACTGCAATAAGTTAATATAGCAAAAGCAAATGTCATTGAGGCACCTACACTACTCTAACATGAAATTTTACCAATGAACTTTCTTGGGGAAAAAGATTCTGCCAATGCCATAGTTCTCACCTCTGTTGTCTTCAGTTTTTCAGACATCCCTTTCAAAAGCCACTTGTCTACTTCACTTTAGTACAAAAACATGGGCCCTAAGATGAATACAGGTTGAAGAAAATACACAGCTTATATGTAACTAATTATTCACATCGAGAAGTTGTGGCTCCCAGTTGCAAAACCCTGACTTTGTTCACTGTATTTTCCTTTAAGACATCTGTGCAACATTCAATGAAGTGTGTGAAGAAATGCACACAATGGAATGTACAGCATGCAACAGGAGTACAAACACACATGCACTCATTTTTTTATTCAAAAGTGAGGACTTCTGTTTTAAAAAACAGGAGGTGCCATTCAAAACACATGTTTAACAAAAACATTATTAACATTTAGATTAAAATGACAAGGATAAGCTGTGTGATTTCTATTACATACTCCTACGGAACCTTAAGAATTTTAAAGTTTTTTGGGGAGTTGGAGTTGGTGCAATAGCTTAGTAGTTACATCCTCGCCTTACATGTGAGTAAAATCTTGAATCACACTTGGCATGGTCAGCAGGAGTTGACTTAGGCCTAAATGATGAAGCCTAATTTCCACCTGCAGGGTGGCATTCAGGGATGGCTGCTTTCAAGTGTGTGGTGCCAGGTGGCCCAGCTGGCACCAAAAATGGGCTGGATTAGATGACTAGACATTTCATGCCCTTAAAGAAATTTTTAATAAGACATCTGAAGGACTTGAAGGCTGTTAGAGTCAGGTGCTGGATCTTTCTGACTACTTTACAACAAGAAAACAATAGACTGAAGCTGCAGTCTCAGGCATCATGGGAGTCAGGAGGCAAGAGAGGATCAAAGAACAAAAGCATACAGTACCTGCACCCTGCATTTAGGGGCTACTATCCTTCATGTGTATCTGATGCCAAACATGACCCACTGATTGCAGTGGGTACATGTTCCAGGGTTTAAGAAGACAACACTGAGTCTCCTATATTGTTGAAGACCTGTCTGGTAATTACTCAAAAGATAAAGACCCAGAAACTGAGGGTTGGCTCCTCCAAGACAGTCACAGGTTCCCATCAGGATGCTGGGCATTAAGTGTCCCACCAGCACGCTCAAGCACAGCTAGTGGATTTGGGGGTAAAGTTGATAAGAAGTTGAATTTATTCCCATTTGGCTACAGGTGGATGGAACTTTGCTCTTGAGGCCAGAGATGTACAAAGTAATAACTCTGTTTCACCAGTTCTAGATCAGAGGCCCCGGACTGCCCATCATGGCAGTGGATCATTCTCCTTTGCAGTGTCTCATGGCTGGTGTTTAGTAGGTTTGTCCTAATTCTGAAGATTTACCCAGGGTCATTAGTAAGTGGCAAATGCACACTAGGTTGCTGTTAGTATTAGGGAAATTGAGTGTGAATAATGCTATCTATAACATTGGTATTCACAGGCCAGATAAAGTTTTGACAGCAAAAATTCAGAAACTTATATTGCAGACTACTCTACTTTGTTTGGTTCTTAAATGGCAATAATAATCTGTATATGGGAAAGGCTGTCAATGTGATTAACCATGATGTTACTCATTTGGGAAAGTTGGAGACAACATTCAGGAGAAGGGAGGTGAACAACAGCTCGGCAACAGAAAAAGGTGAGATATGGGTCAATCTCCTGGCAGCGGGGGCAAACTGTGTGAGAAATTAAATGGACAGGCTAACAAGGTATACTGTTGCAAGTGCTGTAACAATAAAAAAAAAATGCAAGCATGGCTCTGGCCAAATAGGAGGCCTAATGTCAGCAAATAACTGAACTGGACATCAGGAGTTTGAGTAGTGTGGCTTCACAATTTGATAAATGATTTTAAGAAGTGTGGATCAGTCATGACTTGTCATTAATGACTTGTCATTTTAATCCGTATTTCAATTGATTGGTGGGGGAGGTTAAAGTACCTACCTGTATGGCACGGATGGGGACTGGAGGCCACATGTGTAACTTGCAATCCACCAGTCCTTCTCTAATGTACATAGAGTGCTGGCAATGGATAATATAGGAGCTACATTACAACCAGCAAGTCTAGCAAGTTTCTTGGGCTCCCAGTAGCCATAATTGGTTATGGAGGACATTCTATTCTAATAAAACAATAAAGCTGCCTTTGGGACTACGGTGTCTACCACCTCAGGAATACAATATGTATGTGGCCCCAAACATGAGCACATATTGGGCACTGATGTCCTGCAGGGTCTATGGTAATTATCTATGGCAAGTGCATATGGTTAAAGTAGTGTAGCTGGGCATATTGTCCACTGACCACTACAGTCACCCACTCACTATTTGTAGTTACACAGATCCAGGCTGGTGACCAATAAGCAGTATAAACTGCCAGCGAGTCATGAAGAAACTGCTGAAGCTATCCATGATTTGGAAAAGCTGGGCATTATTAGACTTATGCAGAGAACATCTAAATCCACAGTATGGCTCATGAAAAGCCTAGACAGAATTTGGTGGATAATTGTCGATTACTGCAAGCTTAATAAAATTGTTCCTCTCCATGCATGGTACCATTGATGAGCAACAACATAGACCAAATCTGTCATGAACTTGGCACTTACCATTTTGTTTTATAACTGACTAATGCTTTCTGTTCTACTGATATAGCTCCTCAGAGTCAAGACCAGTTTGCCTTCACTGGGGTGGACAGCAATGAACCTTCACTTAGGACACACAGCAATGAATTTCTATTGTTCTACAAGGCTATCCACATAGTCCCATCTTTGTCATGGTTTGATAACAGCTGACTTGGTGAGGGGCCTGCACCTACATCCGCACTGATGCTTCAGAGACAGATGATATGATGTTAGCAGTGAAACTCTTGCAGACTTGGAAATATCTATTCTTGCTTTGTTGAACCATCTAGAGTCACGTAGCTGGGTGATTAATGAGTCCAAGATGTTATATCCTAGACTTTTTGTCAACTTCTTGTAAGTTGTTTTGTCTGGTAATAAACACAGTCACTCCCAAAGCAGCAATAGATAAGATTCAGATTTTTCCATCTCATTACTGCAGAAGGGTTTGGTTGGGGACACTGGCAAAAGCATAAAACTCAGAGATAACCTGTAGAGTTTTGGTTCCAATCAGTGAAAAGAGCAGAGATCACTATTCTTTAAGTGACTAACAGCTGGCTGCAGTATACTTGCCTTGAGCACTACTAAGCATAGCAGGCACAGCTCGTGTCAGTGTTAGTCTCATACTCTATTGCTGGCTAGTATGAGACTGACAGTGAGACCACATAGGGGTACAATGTCCACATTGGCAAAGCAGGGTGCCCACTTGCAGCAACTGAGAGATTTCAATGCAAGACCTTTGTGGATTGAACTATAAGAGATTTAGGGACCTGGGAGGTACATGACTGCCAAAAGGCTCCCTGAGGCCTCATGTGCTATGGAACTGATTCCTGCTCCACTCTGATGGGATACCACCAATTCTTGTGGAGGTCTGGTACACAGATAGAGCCAACAGAGGACCTTGTTATTTGCATAGACAACAGGACTGTATACTGAGGCCTGTCTGGATAGTGACAGGGACTTTGACAGTGACAGAATTTGATGGTTATGAACCAGCCAAACATGCAGCAAAATTTCAGGGACTTGACACATCAGAACATAACACTATGTGCAATGTGAAAGGTCATATACCTCTTATCTATCAAGGGAATGATGGTCAGAATTTGCCATTGTGGGTACCATTAACCACTCTGACTTACTGGCTTGGTGGCTGCAAATATCCTGTGGACTGGGCATATATCTTTGCAACAGTGACCAACAGCTTGTTGGGTGTGCACTGAACTTCCTGTCAGATTTGTAACTGGGCCTCTTTAGAAGATAACCATAGCCAGTGACCAGAACTGGACTCTGTTGGAAAGCAGGAGTTCATCTGACCCACTGCAGAACCAAACTTGGTCTCATACGAAGATTTTAGTCCAGAGGTAACACAAAACCAAGCCAGGATGGGTTATCTTATACAGGGTGTTGTAGGCTGACTTTCTTCAGAGGCAGCAGAATTGCCCTCAGGTGTGCCAACCTTCATAGAACAAACCAGGAATGTTTCCCAAATGGATTGGACTCTTATGGCTTTGTGTAAATAGCACACATGTAAAGATAACAAAAGGGGAAAGCAGGATCCCAGTGCTAAAGAAAGTGCTTACCCTATGCCTTCAGGTACCTTATGGGCTTGTGGATGTTGGGTAAAATTTTCTTAACAGCTGGGCAGAATGCTATAAATGGAGAGGCCCTTTTTACTGAGGCAAGGAGTCTCTACACTTCCCCATATCATCTTCCAACTGGGATTATCGTCAAGGTTTGGCAACAAGTGAAATACGCAGCATGGCTGGATATCTACTCTCCCTGTTCTCCACATACCCCTATGTAGTGTGTATGATCACACAGGCTGAGGTTGTTACACTGGCCCTTACACCCATGATTTTTGAAGCAATAAGGCTTTGGTCCTCTTGAATGAGGAACTGTATCAAACAGGAAAGCTTGTTCTGAAAAGTCACCTGGGATTAGACAGCCTTACAGCAATCAAAGGGGTTGTGTACACCATGCTGAAGAATGAATGTTGTGTCTTTTTACTGATACTCCTTAAAATACAACCCAAGTCCTTGCTGCTATGATGGGAAAAACACTGCACACAGAACTGACTGGGAACTCCTTCTGATACTCGTGGGTATCTCTTACAAAGGGAAGGCAAACAACCCTGTTTATTATTTTATTGCATATTCATTTGTAATTTTGATGTGATATTCCACATTTCATGCAGGCTCCTCACACAGGATCTTTCAAGAAGACAACATCTACAAAGATCGAGAGAACAAGAAGTGAGAAGGAGTGGTGTAAAGTTGCTGAAAATAACTTGGGAAGATAGTATTTCTCAAGTATCTATGCCTTTTGTCCATGCTCCTTCCATATCTCTGCATATGGCAATTGCTTTCACGGTAACAGGCCCAATTGCTTGGCTAGCTAACTATGACCCTGCTACGTAATGGCTTGCTACAAGCCACATTTGTCTGTAAGATAATATGAAAATCGGGGAAAAGGGATGTGTGGCTACATGCCACCCATCATCACAGTCCAGTTGATCACCAGGAGAAAAGAGCTTATGCTCCTGGATACATTTTTGCCCACTGCTGTGAATAAAGAGGTACGAACTTGCAGAAGGCTGCTAAGCTGTTCTTTGGCTTGCCCAACCCAGACCTAGTTTCTCAGGACTTAAATTGCTGAATCACAATTGTGCCACATCATAGAAGAAAACTAAGGCCATTTCCTAACAGTAACATTTTTATCTCATAAGGAAAGCAGCCCTATCTAATGCTGCAAATTAAGCGATATTTCTTCCCCCACTCTTTAGAAAGTATGCCTTAAAGCACATCTGTACAGGGCAGTGGTTTCTAAATCACTTCCAAGTGAAACATTTCTTTCATTATTGTTTATGAAACACACTAATAACCTGTACCTGAACTACACATCAGAATTAAGAGGAATCAGGTCCTGATAAAACACCTGGATTGGGTTAATAGCAACTTCAATATAATCATCAGTAACCACAGAGCTTTGGAATATTAAAAAGGGAGTAGATAATCCCAAGCAAGGCTTTAGATGAACATGGTTAGTATCATTTGAGGTTTGGCATTTGGAATTCAACAAATAATAGAGTATGGACTCTGGGCATTCATATTCCAGCACCTGCAGCTCATTAACACATCTATTTGGGCAGAGAATTGAACCTCTCTGAACTTCAGTTTCTTACCCTGGAAACACTGCTCACATGGCCCACTTCACCTAACATTGCAGCACTAGCAGCAGCAGCAGAAGTAGTAGTCGTAATGCAGCTTTCATATGGTGAGTGCTTACTCTGTGCTGTGAACTAAAAACAAAATAGTGAAGAAGGGTTCCACGTTTTTTTCTTAATAGACAAGGAAGCTGATGCTCAGAGATAAGAAAGTGTGCAAGGTTGAACATCTGTCATTGGCAAAATCTAAGTGTGAAGACCAACAATTCCGACACGAAGGGTCAAGGCGTTGTTCACATCTCAAAGGCCATTTGTATGGCCAAATGAGGCTGTGACATTGACTAAACACTGTAAATGGGCAAGGCATCACATTAGTTTGTTATTATTACATTGGTTTAGTTGTTAAAATAAATTTTCTGCTGAATATGTAATGCTATTCTTAGCAAGAGCATATGAACTCAAAAAATGAAGAGAAGGGAATAAATGAATATGCAATTTAGGACCTGAGACAATGGAAAGATGCAAAGTAACTTTAAAATAGATATGACAGCTGGTGACATCATTTTGTAAATTTTAACATTTATACACATCTACAAATGTAAAACATTCCTCAAATGTCAATGCAAATTGCTGGGATCATCATAAAGATCTGGGAAATCCCTTGTTTATGGATCATGACTCGACAAGCCAATAATGACAATTTAACACACTGCTCACAAGATGGTGTTAGAGACACAGGATAAGCAAGTTAGCTTACAGTCCATCGTCACGTCTCCCAGGGATAACTAAGAGCAGCAAAGTAGCAAAGCTGAGCTCCTAAAAAAATGCTTTACCTTCTCCTTGTTGGGAATAAAGAACAGTGAAAATGAAAACTGCCACATTTCTCCTAAGCATTTTACAAGCATTCATTCACCAAAGAAAGGATATTACCTGTATTCGGTGAATAAAATCTTTCCTATTTTCATTTGGTGACAAACCCTATTCTTCCAGAAAAATCTTCAGTACGTATTTAAATGGAAAAGATAAAACTAAAAATTCAACTCTATAGTTCTCATGTACATTTCTATGTCTTCATGACATAGAAATGCTCTGTCCTCACTCTGTCAAGAGCCTCTCTGTGGCTTCTCACTGGTACCATGCCAGGCAGGAAGAGTCCCTGTCATACTCCTTCTTCCTTCACTGAAATGGTATTCTATTACTTCTAGAAGACATGAAAAGACACACAGTCCATTCATACTGTCTGTCCACTGCATCATCTCAAGAGCTGTTTTCCCTGACTTGCCTTCCAGAAATGGTCTTCTCTTCACCCTAGAAACATATACTGTGTAATCACTGTAATCATACCCAACAGCCTTGTGCACAGATACTAAACCAAAATGAGCATTAACAGTCACATTCATTCATCTATTCAGTCATTAATCAAGCTGGAAAAAAAATTTAGTGCGTATCAGGAAATGTGGAAATCTGGACAAACAGCATTAAATAAAAAATACATATTTCTTGCCCTCAAGCAACCCAGAGTCTGGACATGTCACCTATGAATAACACTAAGCAAGTACATCATATCTGGGAGGTCAAAAAGAATCTAGATGAAGACTTAAAATTTGGGAAGAGCTTACCACGTTTGGGTTGACTTTATGTCGAAAGCATGTGATGTTCACCACATAAGGCCAGTCGTCAGGCTCCATAAGTACGCCAGCAGCATGAGCACATGTGACATGGAAGGAGGCTGGGCAGCGGCCATAGGAACACTGGATACAGGCTCCAGAAATTTTCTTAACCCGATGTCTGCAGAACATGCATTTCTAGAAGGTTAAAACAAAGAATATCAATTCACAGTCTATAACTCAGCCAATTTCCACACTTTAGAGAACAGCCATTAGAGAGAAGTGGGAGAAGTTGATTCCATCAACAGGGCCCGGCATTCTGTGGGCCCTAAGAGGAAGAGATTCTGTGGTAACACGGTCTGCTGCTTTAAAGGAAACACTGCTATGGTCAAAAGCTCCAGACACATGCTTAACTAGTTCTGTTGGTTGACAGAGACAAACTCTTCCACACATGGTCCTCCCAGCACAAATCTCAGGAAAAAACCCAAACGCACACTTACAAACAACCTGAATGCTGAAGCTACTTCTGTTTTACCTCCTGCATGGCAGGCCTTCTGGCACATCAAGAAACGGAGTGTGGGTTTGGAGGACAGGCACATACACTGCTAAGTTAGATGAGGTCGTCAGGAACAGCGAAACAGCATACAGATGGGCTAAGCTTTCCATTTACAAGGAAATGTAAAGTGTTAAATGGTCCAATGTGGATGCTAGGGGCTCAAGTGCTTAATAATCCAAATCTCAACTCTTTATGACTGACACAAAAATATGCCTCCCAAAGTGAGAAAATTGAAAATCACCCTAAAGGGCATAATTTTGTCAAACATTTATAGCTGATGATGCCTGGGGAAGAGAAAATGAAAACAAAAACAGCAATAATGATTACCACAATCTGAAAATTAAATTGCATACAATTATCCCTAAACATTATCAGTACATTTGTTATGAGAGATAGGGAAAATCAAACAGCTTCACTAAACATAAGATCTGTGCACTAATACTTGAGAATTGCAGGGAAAATGGCTACAGAACAGCACAGGGTCAGATTTGGACATCAAAAGAAACAGAACATTCAGAAAGTCTAATTCTTGCAATGGAGAGTAAAATGGGTCAGCCACACAGATCAAATGTTGCTGCAACTGCTCTGGTATAGCTACAGCTTCCTTCCAGTGCAGAAAAGTCACTTGAATTCAATGTCTTTTGGAGACTCGGATAGTTTAACACATACCAAGAAACAATGTGCTCTTACCTAACTCCTAACATCGCTCAGAAACCATTTCCAACACCTCGGTCCTACAGATTATGTTCCTTAGCCTGGGTAGGATCTCAACAGGACTGCCAGTGCCACTGTCTCTTCCAATGGTGTCTTGCCCAGCACAGCTGGGGCCTACTAAATGGTTTCCACATCTTTTGTTTCATTTCACTTTGATTACTGGTCCCTGACACTGACAGAATGACTCTGTTACAACATTAACCCCATATCACTATCTTCTATCCTGTTTAATACACTTCAATAAATTGTATTTGTCTCTAAGTTATTTCAGAAGAACAACAAAAAGGAACAGCATGAAATGGAAGAGCAAAGCTTCATAGTCCACTTGAACAGTCTTTTTTTTCTGACTAGTCCTTATACAGATAATATACTCCAGGCATCTGATTTCCCCAATATAGCCAACTTTAAGTGGAGGTTAAGAATGTGACTTAGATGATTAAAAAATTGTACACACACATAAACACAATAACCATAAAACTAAAATAAGATCCATACAATCCACATAAAAGTATTTCTTATTACATTACTTGGCATCACCAGAAACCCTTAAGTATTCATTTCAGTACATCCTGGATAATTTTTGGCATTTTTCTTGTACATTCAAACCTGTGGTGGTTGATATGACAACAAAATCTCCCAAGAGCCCAAGACCTAAACAGACATATTTTTAAGAATCTAATCACACAACACACAAATCAGTTACCAGAATAAAGTTCATATACTGGTAGATGAAGAATAGAAAGGTGTAACTGATTCCTATTTTTCTACTTAAACTTGACCTTTTCAGAGTAAAAGAGGGAGTGGCTGGCACTATAACACAATAGCCTATAGCACCAGTATCCCATATAAATACTAGTTTGAGTCCTGGCTGCTCTGGTCTCAACCCAGCTTCTGGGAAGGCAGTGGAAGATGAACTAAGTGTAGAGACCCATGTCATTCATGTGGAAGACTAAGGAGCTCCTGGTTCCCAGCTCCAGGCTCATGGCATCAGCCTGGCCCATTCTTGGCCATCATAGCCATTTGGCAAGTGAAACACTGGATGGAAGGTCTCTCTCTGACTCGCTGTATATAACTCTTTCAATAAACAAATCAAATCTTAAAAACAAAACAAAACAACAACAAGAGAAGGGGACCAGCATTTTTGGCAGACTGGGTTGAGCTGACACTTGCGATGCCTAGCATTCCATATGAGCGTTGGTTCGAACTTGGAGTAATTCACTATCCCCTGTGTATAATCCTGCCTTTTAAAAGTAAAATGTTAAATCTGACTATCTGCAACGAATCAGAGTAAAGGAGAATAAGCTGTGACATGTTTAAGTAAAAAGCAGCTACTCAGGGTCAGTGTTATGGCTAACAGAAAAAGTCACCACCTCTGGCATCAGCCACCCACAGCGAAACCACTTTGGGTCCTAGTTGCTCCACTTGCAATCCAGCTCCCTGGTAATGGCCTGCAATATGTAGTGGATGATGGTCCAAGTATTTGGGATCCTACAATCCATGTGGGAGAGACCTGGAAGCAGCTCCTGACTTACGGCTTTGGCTTGGCGTAGCCCTGGCTGTTTGGCCATCTAGAAAGTGAACCAACAGAAGGAAGATCTCTCTCTCTCTCTCCCTCTCTTTCTGTAACTCTTTCAAATAAATAAATAAACATTTTAAAATAAAAGCCTCATGATCATGTGTTCCCTTTAAACTTTTTAAAAATTTTTCATTAGAAAGACATATTTTTACAAACAGAACGGGAAACAGAGAAGATTTTCCATGCACTGATTCTTATTGAAACAAGAGGTGGGGCAAAGATGGCCATAAAAAGCCTTTGTAGGAATCTCTGAAGGGATGGTTCCACCAAGGCCAAGGCTGAGAATGGAAAAGCTATCAGACTGTGCACTGTAAGCACAGTCTGATAGCTTATCCTTTTCTTTAGCGGGTCAAAGTGATCTGAACTCAGCAGGTAAACCTACCTGAAATTCAATTCCTAGAATTTAAACAAAGCACTCACCAGCAAGAAAAGTAGATCTACATTTGACGTAAGTAAAAAGAAAATATATCCTAACACATGTAACTAAACTATAAACGGTTCAAAATCAAAAACATTTGGGGAAAGAAAGTAGTATAACTCAGAGGGGTTGGGGTCAGCACTGCGGCAGAGTGGGTAAAACCACAACTTACAAACCCTCTCTTTTTCTTCACACTGCTTTTTGAATAAATAAATAAATCTTTTAGAAGAGGGGAAAACTATAAATAAATAAAAGAAAAACATGTAAAACAGCCAAATGGAAACACAAGATAAGTTCAAAATAGGTATAATTCTGTCATGATAGATTCTTGATTATTTTCTATCAATTCAGAGAAGTAACAGCTCAGAATTTTAAAATCTTACTGTCTAAAAAAAAGTTCTGAATATGGTAATGGATTAAATTAGCAATTGAAAGATGGAGCCAAGAGTATACTGTATATTGAATGGAAGATAAAAAAGAAGAAAAGATGGAACACAAATGCTAAGCAACTGAGATGAGACATCCAGATGCCTTATTATCTTTCTAAATGGCATTCCAGAGGAAAAGAAAAAAAAAAAACATTTTTCTTTCCGAGATCTAAAGGTTAAACAAGTGGAATTAACTTAAATATTTTTAAAATTACCTAAGCACATCCTAGACTCATCTTGGACCTAAAATTAAAAAGAAACCTTAAAACTGACCAAAGAAGAGAAACATCAGGTTACTATCATAATTCTATTTGCATGCATCAGCACACACTAAAAGACAATGAAATCATGTCTTCCAGCTCTCAAGGAAAATTAAATTAAGTCTATATCCAGCCTGATTATTATTCAGGAGTGAGGTTAATGTAACGACTTTTCAATTTTTTTTCTATTTCATACACAGGGATGAGAAATGCGTATCAAGGAGTGAAGAGCAGCCAAATGTCAACTATGTAGATAAATGTAATTGAATATTGATTTCATAAACAATATGGAATTTCAGTGGCGAATTTAAATAAACGACAACTACAGCATGCAAGAAGGAAGTGATAAAGTGAATTTTAAAAAACATTTATTTATTTTTATTGAAAAATCAGATATATAGAGAGGAGATACAGAGACAAATAACCATCTGCTGACTCACACCCCAAGCAACCACACGGCCAGAGCTGAGCTAATCCAGAGCCAGGAGCCAGGAGCTTCTTCTGGGTTTCCCAGTAGAGGTGCAAGTGCAAGCTCCCAAGGCTTTGGGCCAACCTGGACTGCTTTCCCAGGCTTGACGCAGGGAGCTGGAGGAGGAGTGGAACAACCAGGATTAAAACCGGTGCCCATATAGGATCGTGGCTCATGCAAGGCAAGAACTTTAGCCACTAGGGCCCCCTAGAGTGAAATTTAAAATATCGTATCATTCTTGAATTTTCTTGGAAGAGTAAAAGCACCACTTATTTAATTGTGTGTAGGAGGGAGGGGGTTGGGAAGGAAACTCAAGACAATGAAGACTAAGGAAACCCAAATTTGACAAGAATGAAAGGAAGCAGGAGCCATCTAATAGAACACACATTGAGTATCAGTGGAAGTGAATCTAAATATAGGCACAAATTCTAAATTTTATCCTAGAAATCATGGGACTTTGTCTTAAAATGCCAGTTAAAAATATTCTAGGCTTGAGGACCATTTGGTTCCAGCTGCAATTACAGCACTAATTTCTCTCCTTGTTTAACAAAAAGCAGCCATAAGCAATACATGTGCATGGTTATGATACAACAAAACTGCAAACTGTATTCACAACTGTGAAAATACACCTTAGTGCTGAACCCCGGGATAATAGCTGCAATTAGTAACCTGAGGAATGATTAAATTTGCTTTTAAGGATGAGTGCTCTGATGACCAGCAATATAAAATATAAGCTGACAGGAGGGAAAAAAAAACCAAAAAGCTGTTAGAAAACCAGGGAAACACTAAGGTAAAGAATGACAAAGACTATGAGCATGGCTGTTAGGAGGAAGTCAAATATAAGTGCTTTCTATTTATTTCCTTTGTTGACACAGATTTTACATTTTCCTTTAAACAGAGATACGTGCTTAACGTCTGGGCTGGGCAGCCTGTTGTCAGAAGGAATGAAACAGTTGCCTAAAATCCTAAAATGTAGAGGGTAGCAGCAGTATCTCTACTAACAGGGCCGAAAAGGAAGCTTGCGGGTGCTAAGAGTACAGGACACTTACAAGCAAGGAATGTTCGGATGCACAAGACCACTTATTTTGCACTTCACTGTTTAAAGTGCCTAAGACTTACTAGGAAAGGGATATAGAGCCAAAGTCTGCAAGACAAGAGTAAGTCAAATAAGACAGCTTAGAGGACCACAGCTTTTGAATGCTCTAGGATAACATTCAGAGAGGCCAATATAGCATAGCAGGAAAATGCTGGCTCAGATGGCATTAGATTGTGACCTGAAGGTACAATTCATTATTAACATCTTCTTAGTAAAGATGCTTGGACTGTTCAACCCATGTTGGAACAATTAAATTGAATGGTTCGAATAAACAGATTTTAGTCAAGCTAAACGGTTTGTGCATCTATTCCCTCAGCTGTGAAAGTGCCACTGCCTTCCCTCCTGTACTCTTACACTGCAGCGATGCTACAGCACGCACCAGAGCCATTCAGAGGCCTCAATGAGTCAGTGCAGGTGCACGCTGAGTTTCAGTGTCTATGAATCATCTACACTACTAACAAGCTGGTAATGAAGTTAATGCAACCTATCCATGGATCGCACTTTGGGAACCACTACGTTAGATAGTGTTCTAGTTAAAAGATGTCAATCATTGTCAGAGATTTTTAGCAAAGAGAAATCAGAAAGTGCAATCACCCTCGCCCATTCTTCAGTGTCAAAGGCTCACGTGGGTATGATATATAGGGTGCTGTACTTTCTAGGAGGACTGGATTTCCATACTGATTCTGGGGGCAAAATGCCATTAAGGCTGCTAATGGATTGAGGAAGTAATGAAGTATCTGGCGATGAGGCTCTGTGTATCATTAGGTTTCTTTGAGCACACGGCTTGGCAGAGGGCAACAAGAAATGATGAGCTATGAAGCAGTTGCAGGTTCACAGCACTTCTTCCCTTTTTCTGCTAATATGATTTATACTATGATTTTCTTATTGCTTTGCCCATTTTATGATTTTTTTTCTTTTATCGATAGGCAGATGATTCCAAAACAGGCATGAATGCCAATTATTTTAATTACTATTTTTTCCACCAGATAAATAAGCTAATGATAAAATAATACAGATTAGCTAAGTCCTTTAGCTCTCCAAACATACTTTTTCCAACCTCTGCAGAGCAACATGCTTTCCCAGTTCAAATAATGCTGGGCACAAAGAAATCACCATGGCAGTAGTAGCCAAGTTAAGATGCAGTCTGAAACCATTATTTTGCTCTAAATTCTTCAAAACAGGTCTGATAAGCCTGGCACAATAGCCTAGCAGCCAAAGTCCGTGTCTTGAACATGCCAGGATCCCATATGGGCGCCGGTTCTAATCCCGGCAACCCTGCTTCCCATCTAGCTCCCTGCTTGTGGCCTGGAAAAGCCATCAAGGACGGCCCAAAGCCTTGGGACTCTGCACCCATGTAGGAGACCCAGAAGCGGCTCCAGGCTCCTGGCTTCAGATTGGCTCAGCTCCAGCCATTGTGGCTGCTTGTGGAGTGAATCAGCAGATGGAAGATCTTCCTCCTCTGTCTCTCTTCCTCTCTGTATATATGACTGTTTGATAAAAATAAATCTTTAAAAAAAAAAACACAGGTCTGATAGAAGAATTCTTTTTGCTTAGACTTTACCTGTAGGACGTATATGCCCCTTCATTAGTGTCCATTAAGTCAATAACTCATGCTCAGTGAAGTTCTGTCCCGCACAGAGGGAATCCCGATCTAGAAGTTTGAACTGTACAGTTTCAGAGAGGAAGTATGTAGAAACAAAGTCAGAAGGGCAAGCCAAGTACAACTGCCACACATCTACTTCAGGAGACAAGACAAGAAAAGGGGTACCACCTGAAGAAATCAGTTTCAGAGAGCTTAAGAGCAGTGGTGAGGGGACAATGAAAGCCAAAGTTGCCTGTGGACTGACACTGCCAGGTTTGACTGCTTTTGTGATAGGTGGCAATTAATATGAAATCTTACCCCACAAAGAATTGCCTAAAGATGCTGCAGACAACACACCATAAAATGACAGGGGGAGCAATGTTATATGTCTGGGCGACAGCTCACAGCATAGTCAGTCTTCTGCCCCTCCTGGCAGAAGTCATTCCTATGCTTCAAGTTCAGAACATTAAAATAAATGTCTCATCATGCCTTATTTATGATAGGTATCAGAAGCTATTTATCTCATCTCTTTCTGTCTGGTGAGATTCACCCTGAAAAAGGTGAGAAAGCTAAGAAAAAGTCAAATAGCAGACAAAATGGGAAAGGGCAGAGAGATGAGCTCAGCCAGGCCAAGAGACAGGGCTAGGAAAATGGACAGAGGTGGCAGGGCATCAGATATAAGACTACATTTATTCAAAACAAGGGTAACGAGTCAGTGCTGGGGCTGAGAAAATGTTAAATAGGAATCATAAATGAATTCCAGAAAGGCCATAGCAGTTCAAACATAAACTGACAAAGTAGCAAATGACTTTTGAAAAGTACTGTTGTCAACACCATGGTCATACTTTGTTTTATATTAAGTAAACAGACAAAGTACAAGATCAGCAAATATGAATCCTTTCAGGAGCACCTTTTTAATTCCAGCAGCAGAACAGTGACAGTCTATGGCAGGGGCTCAATAAATACTGACTTAATCAATGTGTCCATGTTATATGTAATTTATTTATTCTTGCTCTCAGCCATTTCAATACTTATAAATATCTTGTATATAAAAGGCCTTTTTAAAAATGCAAAAGGAGTTTAAAAAATGACAAAATATACAGTCTGTGTTTATAAAGAGCTTAATCTGATACACGAAATGGGCCGCAACAGAAGTTTCCCAGAGATTATCACCGGGAAAGACGACGCTTTGCAGGACTGGAAAGGAGAGCTGTGGGATGCCAGAGCAAAAGCGAAGGCAGCATGTGAGGCTCCTTACCTCCACTTAGCATTGAGTGATTCTCCTCCTGAGCATAGCTACGACAGGAGCAAGAGGGGACACACTTTACGACAGCCAATGGAAGCACACACTAAACACAGGTGAGGAAGCTGGAATGAAATTCACATTTTGGGGCAGGAGGGGGCAGGCAGGTCACCTAGGTATGCACCACTCTGAAATGAGTTCCAGGAGTTCCGAGTTCAGAGGACTGAAAGAGTGTCACAGGGCTGGTTCCTGAGAACTGTCACCTGTCAAGGAGAAAGGTTGCTGATGGCTTAGCAGAAATTTTTCACAATTCTGCGAGTGGTTCTGGGAACCAAACAGATCTACAAACTGGTGCAGCCACGAAATTAGTTCAACATTTAACCAGGACCACCTGTTGGTTAGGTAGTTCCCTTTGTTTCTCCATTTTCTGCTCCTCTGGAGTTGGGCAAATTCTATTTGTCTTCTGATTAAAGGTGCCTGTCACAGTGTACAGGACAAGTACCTAGGAGAACCCTGATCAAAACACTGCAGTCTTCCCTACATGAGAAGTTATTTTATGAGAGTTAGCAGCATGGAATGCAAAGTTTCCCAGGCCTGACTTTAATTTTCACCTCAACAAATCCCAAGGGAAAGTGACACAAAGAGCAAAACAAGCAAACAAAACTGAAGGGGAAGAGGTAGTGGGTGAAACAGTCTAACCTCCACATTCCTGGCGCTGAGGTCCCTCTTAGCAGAGAGCAGAGCTGCCCAACTGTACTTGGCACCCGTACTTTGTAGCAAACACCGACAGAAAAGCAGCATTTGCAAATAAATATTAAAGGCAACATGACAATTTCATGTTGAACGAAGCACTTCACTGAGAGGACACAGCAGTGGTTGTGAGATCACAAAACAGGCCATGTTCCCTATGTAGGGAAAAAGCACTCTCTTATCATTTTTACTATTAGTCTGCTGGTACTCCGTCCTTCATTTCAAGTTTATTTCAAATTTAAAGGGCACATGGGGCATGTTATAATAGTGTATTTAGAGCATGAGAATAAATCTTACGAGCATTCTGGGTATTTATTAAGTATCACTAAACATAGTTTAGCTGAAGCCCCAGGAAAGAAAAATTTCCTAAAACACAAAATGGGTGTTACCTGAAAACCTGTGTCGTTGCATTTTTATTTTATTGTTTGTTAATATTAAAAATCACCTCTTTCCTAGAGGAAATTTCATTATTTTAAATTATTATTTACCAGAGATCAAACAGAAATTCTCTTTGAATAAAGCATTTATCAGTTGAACTCTGAATTATTTAACAAAATAAGCCAGAGTGTCCTTTTTGTTGGCATAACTGCCACAGTCAGTGATGTTTATGCTCAAAAACATATAAACTCTATCGAGGCCTATGAACTTTTCCACAATTTAGGAAGATGTCTAAACTTTTTCAAGTTACATAATTTTAGATTTCGGAATCACTGCTACAAATAATAATATACCAATCATTTAAGTCAAAGTAATTACATTTAAAAGGATACACAATCTTTCTATTTGGCACAATTTTAGGAACGTTGTCTTACAAGCTTTCTACTGCTCCAAGGGCAAGCAAAAAAAGAAGTATCTACTATGAATATCAGATATGATTTGCTATATGGTATTATCAAAGCAAGGACTAGAACACATTTTCAATTTATTTCTGGTCTCAAGCCTGAAGGCCTAAAGATACGTGACAAAAGCAGAATAAATCAACGATAAGAACTAATTATTCTTAACAATATTTGTTCTCAGTACAAATATCCAGCAGCAGGAAGGAGTTCAGGGTTGTTCTACTGCTTTGTTTCTAAGAGAGAGAGGTATGTATGATTACTCAAATCTATTTTTCCCACGCCTGTTCATTGAGACTGCATTCATTTGTGAGGTCTGAGCTGAACAGCAAAGGCATTAAGGTATCTCCAATCTGTAAAACAAGTGCGTCCTGTGAATGGATTTCTTTCTAGTCCTTCTTATCGAAACTCTCCCAGGCATTCTTTAACCTGCCAAATGAACCATTATAGACACTCATGCTCAAGTATACCTCAAAATGTTTGTGGGAAATGTAATAAAATTTTAGGAGAGGACATGTAGTCTAGTGGCTACATCAACATTCCGAATCAGTGTGCCTGGATTTGATTCCCAGCTCCTGCCCCTGACTACAGCTTGCCGCCATTGCACACACTGAGAAACAGCAGTGCTGATTCAGGCAGAGGAGATGCTGCTCACCCACATGAGGTATCAACTGGATTTCTGGTTTATGGCTCCAGCCTCAGCCAGGTCCTGCACTTTGTAGACATCGGGGAAGTAATCTAGTGGATAGGTGGTGTCTATCTCGTTCTCTTTCTCTCTCTCTCCCTCTCTTTGTGCCCTCAAATAAACGAGGGGAAAAAATAGGACAGGCAGTAGCTAGCTTACACTCATCTTTTGGAAGCCACACCTCCCTGGCCTTTTGTAATACTCTCTGACTACTTGTCAATCAAATGATCCCTTCTCTCCAGAAGGTAATTTTCCTAGCCCAGGTTTAGAAAGTAGTATCATGTAAACACTCCCCTTTCCAATCTCATAAAAATCAGGCATTGGGGAAGGGCACTATGCCCAAACGGGAGACTCAGAAAAAGCTCCTGGCTTCTGGCTTAAGCCAACTCTGGCCACTGTAGCCATTTGCGGAGTGAATTAGCAGGTGGAACCTATATCTCTTCCCCTTTTTCTGTAACTCTGCCTTTCAAATAAATAACTTTTAAAAATGCATTATGAAAAAATATGTGGAGTTTATAAAAAAAATTGTGTCAAAATCTGATTTTTGATTCCCTTTACCCATGAACATTGTGAAATAGTGTTTTACGTGACTTGGGGAATGACACCTTGCTGTCTGGGAAATGGATAACAAAGGAAACTCATAATTTTTCTCTGCTCCCTGCAGAAGCTGCTAAGTTGAAGTATTCATCCTGTTCCAAACATCAGAAGCTATCCCGAGGCCCTGGAATGCCTCTGACCCTTTGTAGAAACTGCCACCAATGAATTGTTTTGTCTGTGACCTGCTCCAATCTCTGTGCTCTCGTCTTTCAACTGTGCTAGTACAGACCACGTTGAGGAAGTCATTGTCTAAGCTGATACACCCCAGCAGCATTTCTCCAAATAATATTGAGGAAGCAGTGATGAAAAGTTACTAATCCAATGCAGTCCAGACATGTCCCAAGGGACCCTATTGGGAAAGAACCTCTCCAGGGCAGATACCTGCAGCTCTGCGAAGAAATCATGTAGGATATGATCGTCAGTGGGAACATAAGCTGTGCAGCCCAAAACCAGCCCATCATTCTCCTACAGCCCCAAACAGTCACTTCTTTAGTAGAAGGTGATAGAGATATTACTGGAGAGGCTTCTTTTCTAAGTGAGAAAGTTTATGACTTCCAATCCCCAGTAACCTATAACATGGCCTGAAATTCGTTATACCTTTTCCAAATCAGAAATTGGACCAAGTTAAGCAGAACAAGCACTGGTCAGAAGGTTAAGGTTGAATAGATACTCTGCCACCAAGTGGCCTTACCTTGCATTACCAATTGGGATATTACTTCTGGAAGATTTAAGCGGACATCCTTTAGGGGGTTTATTAAAAAACAAAAATAACTATTTTCTTAATGATCAACAGCAAGTTTTCATGATGCTGTTCTCAGAATTAAAAGAAGTTACATAAGAGGGTACTTCTCAAATGCTCTTGAAGAAATGGAAGTAAAACACATGCTTATTGTGATGCAATATTTTTAAATATCCATGAATATGTACTATTTTGAAAAAGTTCATGAAAAATTCATTTGATAATCTATTTACATGGATTTCAATATTCCACAATATTCCTGAAATATTCTCTGACATATGAGAGGTTCAGCACAGCACAAGAAACAATTAGGGTAACGCTGCCCTAAACCTTCAATACATCTGTTTCAAAATCTCACCATTCTTCAACCCCAGTCTGATTCCCCATGTTCTATGGCCGCCTGAGCCTCTTCCTTCACCGAGACAATGGGAACCGTTAGCTCCACAGCTTCTCTTCTCGCCACTTCGGCCTTCAGGTAAGTTTCAAAACACACCCGTTACACAGAAATGATACAACTATAGATTTGTCACATCTCCCTACTTCATGCGCTGGTGCAAAAGTACATATTATACTGTATTATAAACTAGTTTAAAATATTCTAATAAGTATTTCAACAAAAATGCTTCCTCTTTAATCTGATGTATTTTGAGTACACAAAAATTTTGTTTTTTAAATTTTTCTGGGAAAATATCTATACGGGATTTTTTTTTTTTTTGCCAAACATTTTATGGAACAAAGGAACTTGTTAATTCCCGATGAGAACAACATAAACTGTCCATAATTCCAGACAAAATGAGAATTTAGGGATATATAGTCTATGAATGTGGTTACTAAAACAACCATGTGTCCATCTCAACGAAGATGTAAATGAGTAAGAGAAAAGGAGGAATAATATGTTCCATTTAAATGAACCCTGAGATTTTTATTATTGATGCTTTTACTATTTTGAAAATAACAATTTAAAAGATAAGGCATAAACCATGTTACATTTAGAGCTATTTCCTCCTTTCAGAATCAAAACAGGCAGCTTCATTCTGACAATGAACCAAGGACACAATGTTTTAACTCCTGTCTTGTTTTTTTCAGCTATCTATGGATAGGTCCTAAAAAGAACATCACAACAGCAGAGTAAATTTTTCCAAAAATGTGAATGTTTATGGAAATGTACCACCTCACCTATACCATCTACAATACTCTTTGTGTCTTGAGAAATCGGCTGATGAATGTCAAATACTTATTACGTTCATGTGTGTGTGGTGGGGGGGGGTAACTTTAGTGTGATAAATTTTTCAGGCCAAAGTGGTAGTTTTCAATGTTAAGCTGTAAAACAAAAACAAAAAATCCCATCATTCATTCAAATGGTTACATTACCGCAAAATGAGGCCACAGGAAGAAAAGGTGGAAATGTATTGTTTTGCTTTGTTTTATAATTATAAAGGTAAAATAATGGCGTATAGTGTTCCTTGACATTTAAATTTGGATTTCCAAGCTACCTCACACACTTTACCTGCCAAGGCACAGGAGACAGCCAGGTGAAAGCAAGCCCTCCACTGAGCTGTAGGGCATCTGGGCACATCACCCCATTCCTGAGACTCGGTGTCTACACTGTCCCTCACAGGATCACGGAGGTGAGTACACGGGGTTAGGAAAGTGCTCTCTAACCCTGGGAGCCAGTACAAGTGGCAGGACTTGCATTATACTTTAAAGATGAGACTGAAGAGACAGCAGCATGCTTCTGTAATACACCAGCTGTTTTATGGCTGCCAAGGCAAATTGTCTAAAAATTTGGGTGTGAAATCCAAAAGGGACAAAAATTCATATCACACCACCCCAGTTTTCCACACCACAAAGGGACCTCGATGTTGAGCAATTGACAACTATAGAAGAGAGAAGTACTGGATGAGCTCAGCTCTGTGCCAGGATAAACAACTTGTTCCTCATGTGGATGGGGTTCTATGGTCAGACAACACTGGGCACTGAGGGCTTTTCCAGCCCCCTCTCCTCCTGGACTAAGGCCTGATCATGTTTTCTTCATCCACTGCTTTGGCCTCCATGAACAAGCATGGCCACTACGGTTGAACTCGGTATTATCCAGATTTTTTATCTGATTTGTTTTATGTAGGGTTCAGGGTTTTAATCTAGAACTATAAAGAGTTTGTTCTTGCTTATATGGTCATGGTTAGTAAATTAGTTTTTAAAGAAACCACTACACTCAAGTACTTACTAAACACTCAACAAAAAACCAGACATGTTTCTCCAAAATTTTCCTTAAAGAAAAGAAATTCTTTCAAGTATAAGAAAACATGTACTCCTTCCCTGCGGTAAATAGCAGGGTTTTTTTTTTTTTTCTTTAAATGACTTCAAGTAAAGTGTGATTGTGTTTAAAAGAATTCTGTAGTAGTGCAGGCAGATACTCATGTTATTTCATTAGTAAATTCGTAAGAAGCTTGCTTCATCTCTCTCAAGAGAATTCAGACCTCCACCACGGACTTGTACTGAGTTAAAGTCATTCCTAGAAGAGTGACAAACAGAAAACTTACCAGTGAAAATCATCTGAGGGCCCCCCAAAAAGAATCTCCTACTCAGGCACATTTTAAAATATTCACAGGCTCAGGAGATTATCAAATTAAAAAGAGAGCTCCTAAGAAGTAGAGGCTTTTATTCCCGCTCCCCCCCTTCAATTTTAGGCTAACGATCTTTTCAGTGTGGCCTAGCCAGTCATCAAGTGCCTCCACGCCATTTTACTCGCACCCCTTACCTAATGAACAAAATAGGCTGTTCAATGAAATGCATCTCCTTGCAGGGGAATGGCAGTTACCAAAAGCCACATGTGAGAAATGAGAATAGTTGGTGGAGATTCTGATGTTTATCTGTTTTTGACAGTGACGGTGGGCAGGGGAACAGTACAAATCACAGGAAAAGTATACAAGCAAGGTCTCTGCCAATATGAATAAAATAAATGCCCAAGAAGTTCTACCTATCAGGGGGTAAAGAGAAAACGCCACATAGCTAACAGTCATGCAGAAATGGTGCTGCTGTTTTAAGGGTTCCACAATTCCGGACATTTCATGGGAAGCAGATCATTTAAAATGATCTTGCATCATTGAAAAACAATTCTTTCATCTAACCATACCAGGCACAAGCGCAAAAGAAGCTTAACCTTTCCAAAAACATATTAAAACTGATCAAATTAAAGGCAGCACCAGAGGGATTATTTAAAAAAAAAAAAAAAACCACAAGCAATTTATTTGACAAGAGGAAAACTGCAAAGGAAATCTTTATCAAAAAATAGCTTCCTGAATCTTTCTACCAGTAACCTCCATCCATCCAAGAATGCCTAGCCTCTATGCTGATAAAAAGCTGTGATGATAAATATTTCATTTTTTCCCTATAAAACCCCAAATAATGTTTTCAAATAAAATAAAAATAAAACTACTACATGCCACTGTCAAAAATGGTCCTAAAAGAGGTAAATGTCATTTCATAGGCTGCGTGCTAAAATATTTAGTAGAAAGACTCTACTTGTCAGGTTCTGACAGAAAGCTCTGAAAAGGTTAGAAGTGCATCTATCAAATTTTCATCTACCTTGGGGCTGACTTACTTGGGAAGCCACAGAAAGCCTGGCCCTGTGTTACAAGGGAAGGGCTGGGAGTTTAAAGCTCTTGACAGCAGCAGGGTCACCGTCAAATACAAACAGGGGCCTGCAGAGGATCTGCAGGGATTCCCCAGCGAAGGCACAGGGATCCTACTGGGCAGGCAGCTGTAATCTGCATGCAGCTGCCACTGAGCCCACCGGATGGGGCATCCAACCAAACCCCTGAAGAGAACCTGGACCTCTTACTTCTAACCTAGCAAGTAGGTACCCATAAATCTTTGCCCAAAAAGATTATGCTGGCAAAACATGGGGGAAATTTTTTCCTTAAGCCTAATTTAAAGAGCTTTCATAACCCCACCCTGTGGGAGTTATATTCAGTAACTTTTTTTAACAAGGAAAATTTGGTTTTAAGGAGCTTCTGGGAACATTTAACTTGGATTGGAGAGGCTGTTTGCTCTGGGTTAGGCTAAAAGCCAAGATCCACTTTTAGCCAGAGATGATTTTAATATTATACCTCACAAGAGTATTATGTCATGTGAGCAGGCAGCTGCGATAAGCAGTGTAGTGAAGTTATGATTTCCCCCAAAGACCCATTAAAATGCATTATTAAGTAGAAAATTTTTAGAAAATCCAAAAGGAACCCATCTGTACTATCTCAGAAACAGTAAAAATATTTTCCAACTTATCACTTCTTTTGCTCTGGCTCTTCTAAAATACCACTATGTAAATAGTTTGACAAACTAGATTCTGCTGCAAAAGGGGACGAAAATGCCTTAAACTTGTGTACCACCATGATGCTATGCATAATGTTTCCCTTACATGTGCCTTTGAGAAGCTTGTGGCAACTTCAACTGGCTAAAAAGGCACAAAAATAAGCCTGTGAGGATTCTGTGATTACAGCTTTTAAATCTATTAAAAATATATCAGATAAATTAGTAACATCAGATATTTAGAAGAGGAATGACAATATTTTGCACCTCAAATATTTATGATTCTAAATTATTTTTCTGTCTTCCTGTTATGGATTTTAACACATGTCAAAAATTCTATCTTCCACACCCACAATCAATTCTTTAAAAAAAAAATGAAACCTCTACAACTTACCTCTTCTATTAAAAGAATTTTTAATGTAATCACTTTGTTTCAGTCAGGCAACATGCTTTAGAAAGCTAGACCGAATATCGACTTTCTTACCCAGTCTTGCAAGGATGTGAAAGCACACTTGCAAACAAGTCCCAAGCTGCTATGGAAACGACATTCTGGTTTTTTTTTTCAAAATAGCAGTACTCCTGGCTGAGGACTGCTGGCATGCGAGCTCCTGATTGGAGCCCACTGACAGCTTGTGGAGTGGACAGATGAGGCGTAGAAAATATTTTAAATTAGTTCATTTATCTTGTTGAGACACAGGAAATGGCAATGCATTTACACATAAAACAAAGAATGAAGAAAGACAAGCACCCGGTAATGCAAAGCAAATAAAGTCCATTAAGTCAAATCTTTCAGATGATTTCATATGGCCTAATAACCACCACCTCTCAGGTCCTGAGACAAACTTTCATGATCCACAAAGACCCAGAAAGATGCCTTGAAGTCACTAGCGGCAACTAAATTTTACGATGGGCTCAAATTTTGGAAGTCAAACCATTTTGAAATCAGTGTTTTTTTTCTAACTAATCCTAAACTGATCTGTGACTAATATTAATGCTTGTCTAAATCTACACTGAAGAACTGAAAGTTCTTTTGGAGAACTTAAAAACTACATTTGGGCCCAACGCGATAACCTGGTAGCTATAGCCATCGCCTTGTATGCAGGAGGATCCCATATGGGTGATGGTTTGTGTCCTTGCTGCTCTACTTCCCATCCAGCTCCTCCCTGCTTGTGGCCTGGGAAAGCAGTAGAGCACAGCCCAAAGCTTTGTTACCCTGCATCTGCATGGGAGACCAGAAGAAGCTCCTGGCTCCTGGTTTCGGATCAGCTCAACTCAACTCTAGTCATTGTGGCTAGTTGGGGAATGAACCAGAGGATTGAAGAGCTTTCTCTCTGTCTCTCCTTCTCTCTGTAAGTATGTCTGCCTTTCCAAAGCAAATAAATAAATCTTTAAAAAAAAAATGCTGCATTTCAGGATTGAAGTCCAAGAAAGACAAGACAGAGAATGCCAACTTCCTCACAATTTGAGTCCTGAAATGGCTATGGTCCCCTAGATGCCCTGCCATGGTCACACCAACAATTATGTGCTCTGGGCTTCGAGACCTCTGCTCACTCGTGTTAGTTCTGCCTCTGGCAACGCACAGGTCCTTCCCAGAAGGATAGACAGAGGGTACAGGCCAGGAAGCAGTTGCAAGTGCACAGAGGAGAAAGCAACATTGGTAAAAGCTTGTGCTGCACTATCCCCCTCCCTGACTACAACCACCAACGCTCATTTGTAGGTCTGAATGTGAAGGAATTCAGAAATATTTTTATTACACATATCCAAATTAAGTCTAGTGCAAATCCAGATTTGGCTGTAATATCCTCAAATAGCATTCTTCATCAACTGGAGTCGGACAGCATTGTCCATGAGTGCACGCCAGCTAGAAGACTGACCAGATGAGCCTGCACAGAACAGGCGCATCTGATAATTACAAGAGCACTTAGGGAAAAGAATCAAAGGCCAGGCAACGTACTCAGCAGCCCAGACAAAACAAACGGCTGAGCAGTGTGGTGCTCAACGCAGCACTTAACTCCCAAGGGTGATGGGGTGAGGAAGGCAGGGATGGAACACAGAATGAAGGCGGGCAGCTCTTGCAGAGCGAGCCTATTCCACTGTGAACTCTTCCACTTTTCTCCAAGCCTGATTTTTCTATAAGGATTCTACTGAGAGACATGGCACAAAATATGGGTGATTATTTCCCTCTGTGACAGATGGCATATTTACTCAACAGATAGTAACTATTCAGTTGCTATTACTGACACACAACCAAAATCCTCCATGGCTTAACTCACAATTTCACAATTCAGTCAGTGGAGTTTTAAAATACAGAAATATCTACCAATTTTTGATTATTTAAAAAACTTTCTTACTTGATATGGGATTCAAATATGTTAGAGAAGACTAGCCTTTTAAAACGCCAAAAAAAGAAAGAAAAGAAAAGAAATGAGAGAATTAAAGCATGAAAAAAACAAAGATCCTCTGCGGTCTGCTGCATTCACTTCAAGAGAGGTTAATGTATATGCCCAGCAGGCAATACCACTTTCTAGAAATGCTAAATTATCCCACTATGCAGTCTGAGAAGAAAAACATAATCACAGGAAAAAAACTGAAGACTAAAAAAAAAAAAAAATCCACACTCTTTTGAGCAGAGAAGGGGTTGCAGCGACCATAAACCTAAACACCAGCCTCTCCCCAGCGGGAGTTTCAATGCGATGCCATCCTCAAGCAAAAATTAAATGTCAATCTGAGGACCCGGGGCTGCTTCAGGGTCAGCCATCATGACCCATATTTTACAGCGTAAAAAAGTCAGCGCAACCCACAGACTGTAACGAGCCCATTTTTCTTTTCCTCATTGTTGTTCTCTCATTTAGTTCTCTCTAAACGGTTAGACTGTAGTAGAAACAACTTGTGAATGCAGCTTCATCAGATCTTTGAAACAAGCAAAAAAGCAGAAAAACAAAAAAACCTAAGACAAATCCTAAGATGAGAATTTTGAAGCTGAATGGTTATTCAAATGAAATAAGAGAAGACAACTTTTAGCTCCTCAGTCAGTGGTGACGAGTGGAGGTCAATTCCCCACAACCATAACCAGTGCTTCCTCTCCTGTGTCATGCTTCTTTCCAGGCATGATCTGCTCTGCTCCTGCCTCTAGGATGCTCTTGCCACAATGACTTTCCTTTCAGTTCTGTGACATGCTTGTTGGCTCCTTTTTGCCTCATCGTTCTTGAATATACTCCTCCTTTGACCTAGACAGCTATGCATCCTGGACATCACCTTGGCTATACATACGAAACTCCTTCAGATTCAGCCATTATTTATTTAAAAAAGAAAGCACCTGACCAGAAAGGCAGAGAGACAGTGAGGGAGAAATTTTCCATCCACTAGTTCTCTCCCCACTTGGTAATAATAGCCATACCTGGGCTAGGTACAAGCGAGCAGCCAGGAACTCCACCCTGATCCTTCAGGTGCTGGCAGAGCCATCATGAGGTGCTTCACAGGCACAATCAGCAGGGCGCTGGATGGGAAGCAGAGCAGCCAGGACCTAAACTGGCACTATTATGAGATGCTAGTATTGTGAGCCATAATGCTGGCCTCTAGACATCATTCTTGATTATCAAAATTGAAGGAGGATCCCTGAAGGCACCTCCACACTTCCTAATTAATTAAAACCACTTGTTTTCAGCAAAAAGACCTATGATAGCAAATCAGAGCCCTGAGTTTTCCAAGCCCTTGATTATAGGTACTTAAAGATGAAGACATGCCATGGTCCAGCAGATGAACCATTCCTACAATTATCTATAATTTCTCAATATTCTTTCCAAGAAATGTGTCTTTACTCACTCAATATTCCAACCAAGAAATGTCTTGTTGAGAGATTCAGGCCAAATTCTGAGTTACAGTGGACAGTACCCCTCTCCTTTCATCTTTGAGACAAGGTATTGTATGGGAGGGACATAATAAGACCAACAACTTGACTAAATCATACTGAGAGAATGTAAGTCCTATTTGCCTGAGTTACGTTGGATACAATAATTCATGATTGCTTATGTCTATGAATATTGGCTGTAATTTATTTAACAAGTAGCAAACAATATTTGATATGTGAAATTCTTTGCGTAACACTTCATGGTTATTCAGCAGTTACAACAGCCTCCCCAGTGTCCTATGCTTCGCACAGAGATGTGAGTCTAGGCTTTCTGGTAAGACAGACACAGTAAACTATCACCAACCTCCCCAATACACATACATGCAAGGGCGTAAGTCCACACATGCCAAAACGTGTAATATACACAACCCACGGCTTCAGAAAGGAGGAGAGTACACACAGGCTATAAACCTATAAACAGAAGAAACTCTATCTATGACAATAAAAAACAATGAGTACTTTTTCATGAAAATAAGCAATATAGAACCTGTAAGTCTCGTTTCTGCTTGTGACTGAAACAGAGGTAATGGCTAGGAACATTAATATTAAATCAAAAAGGAGTGCTTCACATTTGGGGTTATATTTTACCACTTTCCAGAAATCTGGCAATTCTATTTTATTGCACACAATTGGATCATTCATTCTACTAAATGTGAGAAATAAGTTCCTTTTGTCAGCTCCATGTTTTACTAATGCAACTGCTACACAAAACTGCCCACTTCGTACTTTATTCCCTGTAGATCTTCCTGCTCTCAGGGAAGCAGCTCTAAGACAGTGTGAGATTCAGATCTGAGCATGATAACCCACTAGTCTTGAGATGAAGTGTCAAGTCAGCAGACAAACGCCAGCTGAGGGAGCAAAGCACTCTCGCCAAAAAGGACTGCCTGCAGTCCCAGCCTGGTTTCCTGAGACTCATGAATGGAAAGCCGTCATGCATCTGCAAATGGCTTCCCGGAGGAGTCACATCCCCTAAGACCCACACCAAAAATCTCTGGAAGATCCAGTGAGGGTCTGTGAGCATACCAGTAAGTGGGAGTTTTCTCATCTAGTATTTCACCTGCATCATAACATTATTTACAATGTCAGATTGATCTCTTTGCTTAAGTCCACTCAGATCTCACTATAGATTCTAAACCGGAACACACAGGCAAAATGCATGTTATTCCTCATAAGATGTTTGGGCTGAGTCCCTCTGGACGTCTTTGGTGGGCTACAGTGGAGGAAGTCTTCTAACTTCCTATTCCTTCAAGTCACCTTTCCTGACTACAGAATGAGCCCCTAGCGACACCGATGAGCAGGTAAGAATGTCTGGCCTGGAAGTGAAGAAACTTCATGAGCATTTAGCAGATGATCTGTTCCTACATCTATCACAACACTTTCATGAGGAGAAAGAAAAATACCAGGCTAATTGGAAGGCACTTGATAAATATCTAAACATTAGCCACTCACGTATCTCCCTAGAAGGTCCATATTAGTCAGAAACAAGCTTTCTTGAGTACTGCTGTCAATGCAAGTTCTAAAGGAGTTCAACATTAAGATGATCAGCTTGCTCCCAAACCTGCCTTTTAATTTTCATTTGTTCATTTACATTTTACTTGAGGGGCACTGAGAGACACATACACACACATATACACATCTACATCACTAGTTCACTTCCCAAATGCCTGACACATCCAGGAATCCAAATGTCATTTCAATCTCCTGCATGGGTGGCAAGAACCCAAGTATTTGAGCCTTCATCTTCTTTCCAGGATAAGCATTCCTAGAAGTTTCACTCTGAAGTGGTGGCAAGACTCAAACCTAGGCACTTTAACATGACTTGCAACTACCCCAAGCAGTGTTTTAAATTCTATGCTAAATGCTCATGCACACCCAACCTTGTGTTACTTACATATACATTTTCTTCTACTATTATTAGTTCCTCTGTATTCATATGCAAAGTGCTAGACCCTTGTTTTATAGAGAGTGGAAATGCTCAGGATTTTTTCCATTGATTTGAGTAGCATCATCTTCATATTTCCTCAGGCAGTACAGATTTTCTAACTTTAAGATTTCCCATACTAACGTGACAGGCTCTGGCCCCATGAGGTGTTTAATGTTTTTCAACAGAAATGCCAGATGTAACTCATGCATTTATAGTTGCCAGCATCTTCAAAGCTGACAAACGTCACTAACTAATACATGACTATTGATACTTTTAGTCAGTGACGTATTCCCACTTGCAAGACTTGATGAGTTTGTCTGATTTTTCTCTAACAGGAAGGACAACAAAACAATTTGTCCTTTACTGTTTGTTTTTTTCTGCCAAGTTCAATGTGATATATGTAACAGAGGTAAGAATGCTTCCCCTAAGTTATTTAAGACACTGTGTATGTAATCCTTGCCAAATCATAAAATTAGAAAATTGCTTTCAGTCAGGCAAAGCACTTTAGCCATCTAGTTATTCTTCAATTTCTTTCACACACACACTTGGCTCACGTCCTGAAGTCCATCCCAAATCTATGTGTCTTCTCAACACATAAAAGAGATTCAGGAAAGAAGAAGGAACAATAAAATTTCAGTTCTCCTGGCAGCATTAAGTGAAGTAATCCCCTGCACATACACTTTTCTTAAAAGGATGATCGCTTACTCAACCTTTCCATTCACCTGCCTACAAACATTTAAAGAGAGTAATTTGGAAGACTTACAACAGCAAAAGTTGTTTAAGCTGTAGCATTAGTCTCCGTCAGATGCCCCTTGTTTGCCCAAGTAACTAACAGCCTGTTTATTAATTAGGCCACTCAACAGTCATTTAAACTACTTGCTAGCATGCCTCTTTTTATATATTAGACATTCAGCTAATGTTTGTGTTACCAATACCCTCCACTGTCAAAATTTTGGAAAACAGCATACATTCTTACATGTCTGAAATTACAGCATTTTAAAATTTTTACATTAAACAGATACATTAAAGACACTATTTTCCAGGATAGAATTTCTGGGTATGATTGTGTTTCTTAAACACAGTTTTGTAAAGCTTAGGGAGTACAAATTAAGTCAAATTTATAGCACGTGTGCCAGTAGGTAACCCAATAGAAAACCACTGTCCGCATTATCAAGTCATTCTGCCAAAATCAACTTATTTTCCATCAGGAAAAGTCTGAATTCAATTTTCAACTTAAATAAATGCACTGATAAGCAGTTTCAGGGCTGGAGATGTTATGCACCACACGTGACACTGGCAACTAATGTGGATGACAATGAGGCTTGTATGTCTACTTCTGGTCCAGCTTCCTGCTACCAAGGCTGGGAGGGCAGCAGAGCACAGCCTAGGTACTCTGAACCCTCTCTGCACCCATGTGGAAGACTGGGAAGAAGCTCCTCCTCATGGCTTTAGAGAAGTTCAACTTTGGCCATTTGGAAAGTGAAAGAGAGGAAGGAAGCGACCCTCTCTCACTGTAATTCTGCCTAACAAATACACAAACAAACGATTAAAAAGATAGCCCTAACCATACAATGGCTTTAAGAATAACAATTCATGCCTTTCTGACAAAAAAAAAAAAAGAAGGGGAAACAAATAAAAAACAGACAGACTGAGAAGTAGTTTTTAATGGGACAATGCTTCCACACAGCCATTCAGGTTACAAGCACAGAAGAGGGTTCCTATCTTAACAGATGGGATCCGGAGGCTCTTTGTGATGTGATTCATTCCAGAAAACAGTAACAAGCGGAAATGTCACACCTGGATGTATTTCACCTTTGCTCCATGCCTTTGGCTGAGCACCTATCTGCAAGGGAGACTGGGTGAATGCAGAATAGCTGGGGATCAGCAAAGAAGTGAAGATCATGTACTTCATTGAGCCTCTTGTTCTTAAGGTGCACCGTCTCTGCAATTAACGCTGGCCCTAGATGAAGCAATGCACTGTTCCCTTTGGCTCTTAGTACCAAATCTTTGCATGGCTTTCTCAAGGCTTGACCTCAAAAATAATCTCTTTGTCTCTCAGGAGTAATGCACTGGTGGGAAAGACACCCAGCAATGCTTTTCATAAATTCCAATTCAAATGAATTTTTGGGAATTGTATTGGCTAAAGTTGAAGGTTTGGAAATCAAAGTCTCTCTGAACTAATAACACATTATAGCTTTAAGAAAGTTTTCACATAACCCTGAAGTCCAAAGTATTAGCAAATGTTGCAAGAAAACACATAGAAACAGCGAAGTCTAATGTGAAAATTCTAAGTACATTTCACAAACATGAAAACTGATAGAGAGGTTTGTCTCAACTCACTCTTGCAGAGGTTAAAATATAAGGATAAGCCCTTCTTTCCACTAACTCATTTTGGACTTTGGAATAAAAGAAATTTTTCTGGATTTTTACATGCTATATGTTGAATAAAAAAACAGTTAATATAACAGGCCACACACTGCTATCACTTCAAAGTCCTGTTTATGTTTGGTCCTAGAGACATGTTCAGGAACATGAATTTCAGGTTTCCACCATAGGAATTGTGAACGTTAATAAGGAACAAAATATGCCCAAGGTTAAAAAAATGGAGACTGAAAAAGATTATTCAAAGAAACCATGTTTATAGGCTATAACTCATAGACAATCTCTGCTGGAAACTGTCCCAAGTCCTTCTAGGTAAGAAGCAGAGTAAGAAGTCACATTTTAAGAGTAAAGTGCTAAACAGTGGTTTTTCTGATGTTACATCATTTTGTGTACAAGAGTTACAAATTACACCGCAGCAGAGAAAAAGTTGTGAAAAATATAAAGACAATAAACCATGCAGATGCTGGTGCTGTGGCATAGCCACCAAAGCCAACATCTGCAAATCCCAGCTTCCCATAAAGGCACGGGGTTTGAATCCAAGCTGCTCCATTTCCAATCTTACTACCAGTTAATGTACCTAGGAAAGTAGTGGAGGAGGATGATTCAAGACTTTAGGCTCTCATAACCCATATGGGAGAGATGAAACAAGTTCATGGATCCTGGCTTCTCCTAGCTTCAACTTGGCCAAGTCCTGGTTGTTGCAGTCATTTTGAGATCTCTCTCTTTCTCAGTATCTATCTCTTTCACTTTCTTCTTTGCATTCCAAATAGATTCAAAAAAAAATTTAGAATCAACCACAATATAGAATTTCTTTAGTCTTTTCCCCTTGTATTTTTTACAAATGCATGTTTTCTGTACAAAACATCACTATAGCTCTCAATATTTACTACCTTGGTTGGTGGAAGGGGTTGCATAAAGGAGATGACAACTGTGTATCCACATGAATGTAAATACAATTGCAAAGACTAATCTAAGAGTAAAGCGAATGACATGTTTCATTCCTTGTATTTTGTGTCCCATTCTGAATGCTAATAACGTGTCTTCTCAAACCAGTATGGGAATATGAACTTCAACAACTAGTGCATTCTCAACATCTGTCAGCCTGGTTTCCTGCTCTGCTTTCAAAAGCATGTATCACCCAGACAGAACTGTGATCAATGAGTGATAGTTTCACCTAAACTCAAAATATGTGCAATTGCTTGAGTTGATAGGTAAACTGTTACACTTGCATTTAACAGTCCCTGGTCTTTAGGCAAAGTATCTATAACCTTTAATACAAAAGCAGTTATAAGGAATTTACCAATATTTGCTCATTAGCAAGAAGACAAGGTTCTCAGACACTAACTATACAAGCCAATATTCTATTCTAGTCAAGATGAAAAAGAGACTATTATAAACTGTTCATACACTTGGAAAATTCAGGCATTAGGAAATAAAGCCAGTATAATATATAGGTATAATATATAGGTGCATTTTTCTCTATAAGATGCACTGCATAATTTTTATTTCATGGAAAGATTAGTTTATAATTCTCTGGTTAAAAAAATTCCTAAGACTCTTTTTCAAAAGCTGTCAATGCTAAAATGTTGTTGCTGGTTAACAAAACCCATGTGCCCACATCACTGTGAGTTAGGATTCTCAGACACCTGTCACTAGTAGAGTTTATTAGATGATAGATTTACACGTCTCTATGCACGTCTTGAAGCCTTTTAGCTGTCTCTGACATACCAACTGTTTGTCAAAGACTTCCAGCAGCCCTGACACCAGACAAAGTAAACTGGAGTTTGATGCACTATGTAAGGCTAAAAATACTATGTGAGCATACTTGCAAACTTGATTTAAGAATTTTTTCTCTTTGTCTCCATATTTATTGTGTCTTTAGTATCAATTGCTTTTATGTGATTCTGTTGTTTTCCTTATTTTTAAGCAGAAATTTAGATAGCAAATATTTGACATTCCTTTCTTGGATATTCAATCATAATCAGTATTGATTAATGATAAGATGATTTGCATTCAATGTAGTTATTAGTACATTAGATTGAAAACCTAATCTATACCAAATTTTTTCATTTGTCAATTTCCATTTACTCTTTCATTTCCTAGCTGCTTTTTATATACCTATTTTTATTCCATTTTTCCCCATCTAAACTATATCTTTTAAAATATGTTTAGTAGGGCCCGGCACGGTGGCGCAAGTGGTTAAGGTCCTCGCCTAGCATGCCCGGGATCCCATATGGGCGCCGGTTCTAATCCCAGCAGCCCCGCTTCCCTTCCAGCTCCCTGCCTGTGGCCTGGGAAAGCAGTCGAGGACAGCCCAACCTTTGGGACCCTGCACCCACGTGGGAGACCCGAAAGAGGCTCCTGGCTTCGGATTGGCATAGCATCGGTCGTTGTGCTCACTTGGGGAGTGAATAATTGGACAGAAGATCTTCCTCTCTGTCTCTCCTCTCTGTATATCCGCTTTGCCAATAAAAAATAATAAAAATAAATCTTAAAAAGAATGTTTAGTAATCCTAGAGTCTACAATGCCCATATTTAATTAAACAAACTATCATGAAATAATATTACCATACTCTAGTTAAGGCACCCCATAACAGTATATTTCCTAATAGAGAATATAAAGTAAATTTAAAGTATGTAGTCCCAAATATTAAAAGAAAAGCAAAAAAGGGGAAGGGAAGGATAGAGTGAGAAAAATACTGCTACAGTCTTAGAATTCTAGGGCCCAGCACGATGGCACAAGTGGTTAAGGTCCTTGCCTTGCATGCCCAGGATCCCATATGGGAACTGGTTCTAATCCTGGCAGCCCTGCTTCCCACCCAGCTCCCTGCTTGTGGCCCAGGAAAGTAGTCGAGGACGGCCCAAAGCTTTGGGAACCTGCACCCACGTGGGAGACCCGAAAGAGGCTCCTGGCTTCGGATTGGCATAGTATCGGCCGTTGCGGCTCACTTGGGGAGTGAATCATTGGACAGAAGATCTTCCTTTCTGCCTCTCCTCTCTGTATATCCACGTTTCCAATAAAAAAATAAAATATTTAAAAAAAAAGAATTCTATAATAAAATACATAAACTGTGTTCTTTAATAAAAAAAGTATATCCCCAACTCTTCCAGTAATATCTTACATTTTACTTACGTACATGTTAAATGTTACAATACACTGTTACTTTTTTCGCTGACCTACCCTGTAATCATTTCTGGAGCAATATTTCCATGGGAAAAATTACAGTCACATATGATAAAACTATGTATACTGATGTTAATTTCTTGGCTTTAATAAAATACTTTATAATAAACTCAGATGGAACCAATAAGGAAACTAGGTGAGTAACACAGAGAAGTCTGTAGTATATGAGAACTTCTTGGGAATCTATACTTTTGAAAAATAAAGCATTGCTTTAAAACATTAAATAAACATTTATGAGCTATCCTGGTAATTCATTATTTTACTCAAAGCAATACTAAAAGGTACCAAATGGTGATTTCAGTTGTATGGATACTCAGTCAGAATGTAGACAGGAGACAGTGTGAGACAAAAGCTTTGGATAGAGATAAAGCAAGAAAAACTTAGTAGAGGAATCTAGATGAGGAGGGCAAACAGAGAGAAGAAATACCAACAGCAGCTTCTGTAAAAACCCCAAACAGGGTTCCAAGGAAGGTAACTTATTGTGAAATAAATGGAACATGGCATAGTGAGATGGGAACCCAGACTATTGGACTCCCAATCTCACACTCATTATTATTACATTCAAATGCTCTATATTTGCATAGCCAATGGCACAACTGAGGAACAGACAGCAGCACCTTTAGTGATTAGATTCTAAATAAAATGTTCATTGTGCAACCTAAGAGAAGTAAAGAGAAGTGTGGCCAGGAATGCTAATGGGTTTATAGAAAGATCAAAGCAGGAGAAAATACAAATATCCTAAGAAATGGATTTTTAATAAAACACATCTACGTCTATATATCTGAGTATTCTATACAAAAAGAAATTTTTGCAGTCTTAATTCTTACACATGGAAAAATGTTGTATCGTTCCAAGTTACTTCCTCCAGAAAAAAAATAATAAACTATTACTTCAAAATGTTACAGTGGTCATTTCTGTAGCGTGGCATACAGTTTGAGACGATTCCATTTTGTGCTATATGCACTTCACTTTCATAAAAATTTTGTTGAAAAACATACATTATTTTAATTGAAACAGAGCTCTTTGGAAATAAACCTTATAAAAATCAAGGTTTATATGATCCATATATATTCCAAGCATAACTGCTAACAAGTAAAATATTCAATAGTACGGCTGAGCTATATCTTCCTGTGGGAGGCCATGCACTTTGCATGTACTGGGCTGATAACCGGAACTGTGAGCTTGGCCTGTCATTTTCTTGGGATATTGCAATGAGAAATACAATGTGATTAAAGATGAGCACATCTTCCCTGTATGTTCCCCAATGCAGGTGGACTGTCACAGCCTACATGCACAGCAAGCTGAACTTAAAAGTCTGTCATGTCTTATCTGTGTAGAATGTAAGTCTGTGGTTGTGTTGGTGCCAAAGCTGTGAGTTCTGCAAAAACCCAGCCTATGGCAAAGAGCACAGAAATAGCAATACTGCCAGAGCGGAGACTCAATAGGCTATCGCTCTAAGATAAACAATTTTGAAATTAAACATTGATTGCCCCCGTCAAATTGAAAAGCCTGAATATGTGCATATATTAACTGCTAAACCTTCCAGGACAAAAAGAAATTTCTACATTCCTCTATTTTCTAATTGTGAAAACAGGAGTCTTAGGGAAAAGGCACACAGAGAAGTTATTTTCTTTTTTACAAAAATATGTGGGCCACTGACTTACCTCTTAGGTATAAACTGACCCGCCAAATAACATTTTGAAATGATCACTTTACCACTCAAAAAAATTTAGAAATTGATTTGAGAGACAAAGAAATAGACAATAATAAAGGAAGTAACAATGTTTAAGGCAAACAGTTTTAGTATCAAGATTTTCACACTGTACTATCAAAAAATGTAATAATGTAAGTGCTCAAGTACTGTCGTCTGAAACAGTACACATTACAAATGCTTCATAACTCCTTAAGAATTTAATTTTGTTATAAACATGAATAACTTTCCATTAGTTATTAATATACTAGTTTAAAATTTAAGATTTTGTGTACATGTTTAATATTTCTGAAATAACATTTTCTGGAAAATACATACTCTTCATACTTGGCAGACGACTTTATCATTTAGAAATGCAGAAATATCCTGAAATAAGGAACTAGAAATAAGTATTAGAGCTCGGAAGAAATGACTTAGTGGAAGCCTTAATTGAACCCTTATGCTATGTCTTCAAAAACTGCAACAAGAAACAATGACATCCTCAAAAGTACAATATCTGAATTACTCCACAATACAAACCCAGGAGAGCAATGGCCTGTCCATCCAATGCTACACACCCAAACACCAAGGACTGTGGTCAGCTCTGGAAGGACATATTGGATTAAAAAATGAAAAGCAAATAAAAGGAAAACGTTTGTTTTCACAGTTTTCTCAAAAGCTCAAAGGATTTCAAGCTGAACTGATGCATGAAGACGATATCAAAACTTTTCAAATGTAAGCGAGGTGATGTTAATTACTGAAAGTACAAGCACACTTCTTTGCGGTGAATCTTTCCTGTTTGAACTTCCTAGTTACCAGTAGCTGTGTGTGTGTGTGTGTGTGTGTGTGTGTGTGTGTGTGTGTGTGTGTGTGAGAAAATCTCCCCCGTCTGTAACTCTGCCTGCAAAGTAAATAAGCTATTTTTAAAAATGTACATGATAGTAAAGAAATCAGTTACTCTTCATTTGCATGCAAAGCAAGAACATTCAAATAGTTCAACTAAGCCTTCTTCTAAGTTCTTGTGATTCATTAATTGATCATCCATAAAAGATGGATTGCTTGCAAACACTGGAGATTGATAAATGTCCATTTCAACACTGTTTTGCTACATATCATGAATAATGAAGTTTTAGTTATTAATTGTAATTCCTCCAGCACTATAAGAGACACACACTTGCATCTATTCCTACAAAAAGGTTTTTGATTCCTGTTTTCATCACTCCTGTGATGCATTTTTATTTTAGTAGCATGGTTGTTAACTTCACGGTGACGAAAACTTATTCTTTTCACCCCAGTGTGGACTGTGCTCACTGGTTCTGTGTTTTAGGGGATATACAACGGAAGTGTAGCAGGGACTGAGATGTTCAGATATTAAGACAAAGTGCTGTATATCTCTATGCATACAGACGAGAGATGGATTCCCAGTGAAAGAATTGAAACTATCCTAATAGTAAGATGATGGACTCCCCGACAAAGTCCGTGTCTACATTATTGGGAAAAACTTCAACAACACAATGGACTTGTGACTGTTCAGGAAGAACACCCACTGTAAAACTAGAGGGGAAATCAATGTGGGGTGTGGCGGGGGTCAGGTGTCCTTGAGGAAGGGCACAGGCAATCCCTGAACCTACGGAACTATATCCTAAAACAAAATAAAATAAGTTAAAAAAATATACAAACTACATACACACCACATATGGTGCTTCAACATAGCTGGTAAAGCCTCCACCTGCAGCACAGGAGTTCCATATGGGCATAAGTTCTATCACATAGTGCTTTGCTTATGGTCCCGTTCCCTGATAGTTTGTCTGGGAAAGCAGTGGGGGATGGCCCAAGTGTTTGGATTACTGCACCCATATGGGAGACGTAGAAGGAGCTCCTGTCTGGTGGAGGGTTGCTCGTTCGCGCTCTCTCTCTCTCTCTCTCTCTCTCTCTCTCTGTGTGGCTCCCCTGTCTGTGTGTAATTCTGCCTGCAAAGCAAATAAGCTGTTTTTCAAAACGTACATGATAGTAAAGAAATCAGTCTTCATTTGCATGCAAAGCAAGAGCACTCAAATGGTAAGCTGTGACATCATGAAAGTTAGAACCAACTGGGAAGACTTGAGGCTCAGGATGTGTTCTTTCAATTCTCCCCTACCCCTAAACTACAGTGACTAAGTACACTTCACATATGGGTCAGCAATCATTAAACACAGCAACAAATGACACTCACTGAAATAAACCATGCCAAAGAGCCAGCATATTACACACTGCTCAGACACTATCACTGGTTTCATAATTAAAAAATGAGAATTAAACTTTCATAGTAAAATATTCCACCAGGCTAGAGTACAAACTTTGACACAGTCAATTCATCACTATAACAATCAGATGAAGTTCACTCTGCTATGGTCAGAAAGATCATTAATTTATTAAAATTATACCTTTGCCAGGATGTCATGATAGTTTTTTGCAGAAAAATGTCTGTTATGTAATAAAGACATCTCATAATATTTTGTTGCTTTATCCAAAACAAATGAACATTAAAAGAGATGACTTTATTAAATTACATATGAGCAGCAGATGGCTATGAGGGAATAATTTCAAAAGTTTTCATTCGCCTTAAGTACTAGTCCTATAATGTAAAGTGGTTAACTTGACTAGTTTTTTTTTTTACTAATGTAAAGAAAATAGTTTGCTCTAAAGTAAGATGACATGCATTTTATATTTCTAACAAAAAATCCACAATTTAAAACTTTATCCTAATGGCAACTGCATTTTAGAAAATAATTAACAACAGAAAATTTAAAACTAAAACTTTTTAAGTGGATTCCTAAATAAATACATTATGATTGGGTTGAGAACATTCTGTCACAAGTTTTTATTGATTGTAGAAAACATTTATCTTTCATAACAACATCTGACTTTTTTGTTGTTTCTTGTTTTGCAAATCAAATCATTTTCTCTGTACAGGATTGTTTTCATTACCAATTTATTTAATTTCCTTTGCTCTAACAGAAAACTTGACATTTCCAGAGCTAATACAATCTCTCTTGACCATTATGTTCTAACTTCAGAAGTATGAAGGGGGCCTATCATTGTGGTTTGACAGGTAAAGCTGCCATGAGCATCCCACGTGGGTATTGGCCATGTTCTGGCCAATCCAAGAGCTCATGTTAAAGATCATGTCGCTACTTTTTGAGGCCGCGTCTACAAGATAGCCCAGCAACATATGTTCAATTAATCAGGAGTGGTTCTTGCTACCAACAAACACACAAACAATAAAATCCTAACCTTCATTATTGAATTTTATTATTATTATTATTTTTTCATTGGAAAGGTGGATATACAGAGAGGAGAGACAGAGAGGAAGATCTTCCATCCGATGATTCACTCCCCAAGTGAGCTCAACGGCCAATACTATGCCAATCCGAAGCCAGGAGCCTCTTCTAGGTCTCCCACGCGGGTGCAGGGTCCCAAAGCTTTGGGCCATCCTTGACTGCTTTCCCGGGCCACAGGCAGGGAGCTGGATGGGAAGCGGGGCTGCCGGGTTTAGAACCGGCACCCATATGGGATCCCGGGCGTGCAAGGCGAGGACCTTTAACCACTTGCGCCACCGCGCCGGGCCCCCATTATTGAATTTTAAAAAGCATTCTTCTAGAGGCCCAGCACGGTGGGCTGGCAGCTAAAGTCCTCACCTTGTATGTGCCAGGATCCCATAAGGGCGCTGATTTCAATTCCTCCTGCTCCACTTCCCATCCAGCTCCCTGTTTGTGGCCTGGGAAAGCAGTTGAGGACGGCCCAAAGCCTTGGGACCCTGCACCCGCGTGGGAGACCTGGAGGAGTTTCCTGGCTCCTGCCTTTGAATTAGCACAGTACTAGCAATTGGGCTCACTTGGAGAGTGAATCATTGGATAGAAGATCTTCCTCTCCTTTCTGTATATCCAACTTTGCAATAAAAATAAATAAATCTTTTTTTTTAAAAAAAAAATTCTATTCTGGGGGAGGAGTAATTCATTTTTTTTTAAGTAGCAAAAAAAATTACTATATTTTATAAGTCCTTTCTTCCCAGCAACCATTATAATGATTGGATTTTTCCCAAAATGTAACCTCTCTGCTTTCCATCATGCTGACCAAGCAAAACCCCATGGATTATTTAGAGTATTCAAACAGCTGCCTTTATTTGGCATGCAATGCTGGTTTTGACCTAGTCAGTACAGGAGTCAAGGGGGCGATTCTACCTCTGGAACAGCAACATCAGCTGACTCACTCTGTTAAAACTTCCATCAGTAACTAATCACTGCTTACACAGACAAGATCAGGGAACAAAGAAATCATTCAGCAAGGCAAAACTGAAAACTAAGATTACTCTCTTACAATACTCTTTCATCATCAATTGTCTGAAGCTACTTATCTAACACATTTTAGAAATTAGTCCCCAGGAAAAATGAGATCAAAACTAAAAAATTTAAAAGCGCTAATCAATTTCCTTCTGCCTCACAGTTTTTCTCTCAATAGATAAAGAAAAATCCAAACTAACCAGATAACACTTCGTGCATATACACATTTTCTCCAACAGACATCTGCATCCTTCAAAAAGTATATTATTTGTAGTCATGCCCATCTGACATTTTCCATTTTACTCAAAAGATTTTACGGTTTGGTGTTGCAGCAATATACAAATTTGACAGCTTGCAATGGGATCTAGTCCCTGTAGCAAATCATTCTGACAGTTAAGTACTATGTGGCTACTAATGTACTTCTTTTAAAAACACTACTTATTTTAAAAGCTTACAAAGTTTGTGACACGTGCTTGCTGAAATTCTGAGAGCATTATCTTAATGATATTGCAAAATTTTATATTAGACTTGTTAAACAATGGGAAAATATGTAATAACATAATTGTGTCATTTGTGATATCTCTTATTCCTCCTTAAGGTTAATTCACTACTCAAAGCAAATTTTTCTTCAACTATGTTTAAACAATAAATTTGCGCATCATTATCAATGTTTAATATTTTAAAGGATTTATCTTTAAAATAGCTGAACATGTGAATAAATCAAGAGAGCAGTTGATGTGAAACATAATTACGTTTATATTGCCTTCACAATGTTATTTCTTCTTTTAATGTGTCAGAAGATGATCAATATGTCTTTACATTTTCCAAAATGCATTAACAGAGGGCTGCCAAATATGGCTCTGATTGCTTTAGAAAGAAAGTGATGTTGCTTATTAATACTGCTGACATTAACTAAATAGGAATCTGAAAGATCTTACAGCACAAGATGCAGACACCACATCTCTCAGTAATTGTGTTGTTAGTATGCAGTATATCTGATAGCATCAGTGCCAGTAAGAACATGTGCCTTCTGAGAAATAGGAAACCTGATTGGATTCCTCCCCACTTGATTCAACTCTTCAGATGGAATACCACAGTGAAACCACTCTATTTTCAGAATTGATGTACCCTTCAAAACTATAATCGTTGGCTTTCAAGTTCACTATTATTTGCCTTCAGGTACAAATTTTAAAGTGTATAGAGTCTTCTAAACAGAATAGTATGGATTCGGCCAAATACAGAAAGGCGTGAGCTCAGTCATCAGCATAGTGTAAATCCCTTTTCAAAATGATGTTTTTCACTCAGGGAACTCTTTGCCAGTACTTGGTTCACTTGTCCAATACAAACCAGAGGTCACAGAATGGCCAGGGGCAATTTTAGCTATTCCAAAATTCATTTCTTTCTCTATTAGGTTGCAGAAAGAGGATTCACAAATGTAAAAATTCTTAGAATATCTACAGATATAAAAAAGGAAAAGCACTGTACTACCACAAGGATGAATGCATTTGTGATCAACGAATCAAGAGTGGTTTTAGATGCACTGACAGCAATCAAAAATGCATGCTGTGTAATAAAATCCACAATTGAAAATTGAAGTATTTATATATCAATTCTATTTGAAAATTCTGTCTCTAGGGCTCAGCACTATAGCGTAGTGGTTAAGGTCCTCACCTTGCACATGCCGGGATCTCATATGGTCGCTGGCTCTAATCCTGGTGGCCCCACTTGCCAGCCAACTCCCTGCTTGTGGCCTGGGAAAGCAGTTAAGGAGGGCCCAAGGCCTCGGGACCCTGCACCAATGTAGGAGACCCAGAAGAGCTCCTGGATCCCGGCTTCAGATTGGTTCAACTCCAGCCATTGCGGTCACTTGGGGAGTGAACCATCGGACAAAAGATCTTCCTCTCTGTCTCTCCTCCTCTCTGTATATCTGCCTTTCCAATAAAAATTTTTTTTTAAATCTTAAAAAAAAATTCTCTAAATAAGAGCATATAAAAGTTAACAGCTGGGCCCGGCGCGGTGGCGCAAGTGGTTAAGTCCTCGCCTTGCACGCCCGGGATCCCATATGGGCGCCGGTTCTAATCCCGGCAGCCCCGCTTCCCTTCCAGCTCCCTGCCTGTGGCCTGGGAAAGCAGTCGAGGACGGCCCAAAGCTTTGGGACCCTGCACCCGCGTGGGAGACCCGGAAGAGGCTCCTGGCTTCGGATCGGCATAGTATCGGCCGTTGCGCTCACTTGGGGAGTGAATCATCGGACGGAAGATCTTCCTCTCTGTCTCTCCTCTCTGTATATCCGCCTTTCCAATAAAAAATAATAAAAATAAATCTTTAAAAAAAAAAAAAAAAGTTAACAGCTGCCTTTAGAATTTGCAACAACTTCTCAGGATTTCTGAAACTACAAACCTACCTTGCACTTTCATTTAACAAAATTCCACAGATCTTTAATTAACTTAATGAGCAAAAAAGGATCAAAGTACACTAGTGACTTATGGCAAACCAGGAATATAGAAGGGCATGATTTATTTAACATTATGCTGAAACCTGAAGGTGGTTTGCAGTGCTGTTTGCGGAGCACGTCTGCCTTTACTGTTCTGTGTGATCACCCTCTCCCCCACATTCTTTTTACATGTATTTCTGTCCATTGTGAAAATAAGAGCAAATCATCCTAACATCTTATGTTCTTTACATATTTTTGCTTTGTTTATATTTGTACACAATTTCTTACTTTTCCAGACATTAAATTAACGCTATGATTAATCAATCACACTGGTAATAGGAAATACGGAAAAGCGCAACCTACGAATCAATTCTAAAGTACACATCCCTACTGGGTAATTTTTGTTCTCCTTATTACACCGGTCACATGCGATTCTAACAGTTCCAGCACTGGCTCTCATTGAGCACACTCAATGAGAGTGTTCAACTTATCCCTCAAACACAAATCTTCCTCCGTCATTGTCCTGCCATGTACAAAAGACTACTGGTAGTCATCAGATGACAACAGAAGTAGTTGCAGGATACGAAGAGAGACTGAGAGTAACAGCATCTACCACAAGATGATTTTTTCATACAGAAAAGTTATTCTGGGCAAAATAACTCACTAATTTGGGGTAGACCTTGTGGCATAGTGAGTTAAGCTAGTGCCTGCAACAACAGCCAGCATCCCATATGGGTGTGTTTCAAGTCCCAGCAGCTCCGCTGCTAATGCAGCTTCCTGATAGTGTGGGTTGGAAAGCAGCAAAGATGGTCAAAATTCTTGGGAAAACCTAATGAAGCTCCTAGCTCTTTCCTTCTTCCTGGGTTCTGGCCCACTTCTGCTCACTGGGGCCATTTGTAGAGTGAACCCATAAACGTCTGTTTCTCTATCTCTTATTCTCTCTCTGCAGGATGCCCAAGTTGAGCATTCATGTGACACTTGGTTATTTTTGCATTATTACAGTCTCACTCTGCTCAATAATCAATTGCTTTAAGACAGGAACCGGTGGGACTCTTTTTACCTGGGAAAGCAATTATTTTAACAAACTCCATAACAATTATACAGAGGTGAAATACGGTTAACGAAAGGGAAAAGAACAAACTTAATTGAATGCAGAATACTTCAGCCAAATTTTTGGTATTAAAATACTTCTGATTTATAAAAAGTCATTGACTGTTAGTTAAAAGTAGTCAACAGAAATTAATAAAATGGAATTTCTTTAAAATGAATCTAGTTTCACTATTGTCATGAAGAGCTGGGGCCACAATGGATGGAACCAGCAAGGTGAGCAGATGGGCTAACAAGTCACCATAAAGCAAAGAGTAAAGTGCACTGCAAGGGACAATTTTCCCATTTAATACTTTTTTTAAAAATTCCTCATTATACATAGGAAGGAACCTGCTGCACAAATAAATAAATACTTTCCTACAATCTCTACGAAATTCTCCATGAAAAACTAATTCTACATTGGAATGTTTTCATTTAAAAAGTGACAAATAACAATAGCATCAAAATATACAAATACCTTCATATAAATTCCAGGACTCCATACTCTAGAAAGATGAATAAGCATCTTTTCAAATGAACAGCTTTTATACTTCGGAAGACATTCTTTAAACTTGTCACACTTACTGGTAGTTACTAGTGTTGCTTATTACAGACAAACAGAACTTCCACCAAAGGAAAAGAGCTCTGCTTACATAGCTAAATGAAAACCCAAGCTGTAAAAATCCCCTTTGACATTCAGTACTTTGAATACATTGAAGAACAAATGACACATTCCATGCTCTGGTGCCATCCCATGGGCTACAGTATAAGAGAGAGAGAGAAGGAGATGGAGCGAGGGAGGGAGGGAGGAAGGCAGAGAGAGAGAGAGAGAGAGAGAGAGAGAGAGAGAGAGAGAGAGAGAGACACACACACAGGTAGTTTAAGGTTAACTTGCTCAGAAACTGGTAGAGGAGCACCACCTAGTGGCCTCTGTAGAAAGACTCAGTCATCCTTCCTGCTCCTTCAAGGATGAGCCAAGTTTCAACACACAACTAAACAGAGACTGGGAGATAAAAATATCTCATCCAACAGCACAAGCACTGCGTAGGTGATTCATAGCCCTAGACAAAACAAATAAACAAATAAACAAAGACACTAGACTCTGACTCTAACTGCATGTTCCCATGATGTTAATAAGTAATGCCTTGCTTTACAGCAGGATGCAAAGATACAGGTGCATTCACTACTATTACATTTACAGGGGAACTGGTGAAAAGGTACAAGCCATTTTTGAGTATTAATAACCCCTTCGAAGCAATTACTTTAAGCTAGAGCAACGCTTTGCTGTCTTTTTTTTATTTCATTAATATTTATTCAGTGACTAGTATGTACATATACATTTTAATTTAAATTTAAAATACTCAGTTTAAATTACATAAGAATATAAATGATCAGATTATGTAATTAATAATCATAGTGTAGCTAACATGTACATATTGCCACACTTTTTTATTAACGCTCAAGAAAAGCAAACTTCCTTCTACAATGTTGTTCTTTTAGCAAACATATTCTCTATGTAAACGTGACAAAAATGATATTCTCATCACATACAGTTCTTCTCTACAAACTAGTGTGCTCTCAAATGGGGGTGAGCTGACATCCCAGGTGACACCTAATCCGAGATCCTGGAATCTACCAAGGCACAAGTCACTATCCTATAATAAAAAAAAAAAATTAAAAAAAAAAGACCAAGTTTAAAGTCCCAAGAGTGCCAAAGCGGAGAAATGCTCGTATAGAATGTAACACGGCAGAGAACCAAAAGCACTGTTTATTCAAATATTATACTGTTTGACAAGTTAGGTAGTGATTGGTGAAGTAATCTAACATCTAATTCTTTATTCACATAACAAGGAAAGCTGGTGAAAAATCTTGGATCCAGAAAAGAAAAGTGTCTACAGCTCCAGAAAAAGACTGACACTTACAGAAACACCCGGTATGGACAGTAAAACAGCTTCTCTGAATTCACCTTAGTCTGGCTGAAACACACTGCAAAACTATTGCTCTGGCTTTCGGATGACCATTCCTTTGCCAGACCATCACTAGAACCTGCAAAGGATGCTGAGGCCAGGAAAGTGTGCCAATGGACACTACACAGGGAGTAGAGTGTCCTAATCCATGAAAAGGTACATTGCCACCCAGTGACCATTTGTACATTTCTAACTCAAAGCCAGCCCAGTCTGCTCAGCATGGGACAGTGGTCAGGGCAGCCAGACAACACACGGTAGTAGATTCACCAGAAGACGGTTCTTATCCGAGGATTTTCAATGAAAAGTCACCCAGATTCCTTATCCTCTCAAAACATTATAGCATTTGGGAATGACTTTTTTTTTTCAAAATGACCTTTCACCCTGAATCATTCCACTAAAGACAATCACTGTATGTTAGCATTTTGATAAATAACATTCCGGAAAACCTCATACATAAAAGATTACATTTAAAAGAACAGAAAACTCTCTGTTCTGTAGTTTGCTACATTCACCCAAATACATTTCATAGCTAATGCTTGTGATCATGTCTCTAAATTGTCATCAGGATAGTACTTCGGTGGCTCTAAATTCAGCAAAGCACATTTGTTTTGAGGCATCCCATCAATGCGAGATGTGTACAATCAAGACGTACAAGAGCATAGCGAAGGCAATGAGAAGCTTTGCCTTTTTAAGATGAAATTTAACAACCTGTGTGGGGTTATTAATTTAAGCTGTCCCTCCCTGCTATGCTCTCAGAAATGTTTTGGGACTGATAAGGGGAGCATTAAATCACTAAGGACATAATCTTGGACAACAGCAGCAAGCAGAGGCCCTTCGAGGGAAGCCTGATGCCTCAGGAGAAATGACCACTCATTCTGAGAGGCAGTATATTGGTAACAGAACAGAGCCTTCAGAGAAGAAAAACAAACTTGATTTTTTAAATGTAGGTTCGATTTTTACAAATCACTATTATTTTGATCAGAAGACAGACTTTTTTCTCAAACCAAAAATTCTTTAGCATATAAATATGAAACATTTTAATTTTATTTGCCTGTTTTATCTGTTTTGAGTTTTGCTGTATGTTTAGTGTTTTCTACATTGCCCTGGGTTTTTGTTTATGTTTTCATTTATATGTTTATTTTTTGGCATATTTACTGAAAAGCAGAATACAAGATTTCAGTTTTCCTACAGAAGTTCTACAGCTGAAAAATCACCTCCTCTTCGTGCCTCTCCCGATAAGTCACTGTGACCTGAGCAGGAACATTTAAATGGTCCCTTGGTGCGCCTTCTGGTAACTGCACTCTTATCAGCCAACAGGAACCGTCAGATCAAACGGGAATTCCTGTTGGGGTTATGCTAGGAAATAATAGCATTCACTTTCACCCAAAAGATAGCACTCTAGATTTCAGATGGGCAAGCCCACACACAGCATGCCCAGACCACTGCCTCAGAAGACAATAATGACAAAATAAGGAAGGGGAATAGAGAACCATGCCAGAAATTTTCTCTAATGGGAAAATTTGAGTTTAAAGATACCAAAGAGTAAGGAAATTCAGATATGCATGTGTGAGGAAAGAATTAAGCCTACCTTTAAGACATGCTTCAGCATGTTTAGCTTCAGGAAATATTCTCATTAAAAATGTAATACTAGAGACAAAACTAATGATCTGTTGGCTAACAATTGAACATAACTACAAAGTTACCTGAATGCTAAGGATATTAAAAGTCTATATCTTCAATGAAAAATCCTCCCACCATGGGAAACAGAGAAGACTTTTATACAAGTTTCTGAATGGGTCAGAAGATAATTGGTCAGACACTTTTGCACAGCAAGTGTTTTGTATCAATTCATGAGTGAGCCTCTTTTGCTGAGGTGATGATGAAATCAGGTAAGAGACATGTTTGCCAAAGAGAGGCAACATATAAACAAACTAAACAACTTAAATAGAGCTGGACAGCTCAAATCATGCTAGATGTACTCTAAAGTTCAGATTCATCTATGGAAAGCATTAATCTTCTCAATCATTTTTAACATAATATGAGGCAGGTCTTACGTGGATTTACAATGCGACAAGAACAAAATTTCTAAAGGATAAATGTAGGCTAAAAGAAGATAAGGGAAAAAATAATAAGGATAGGATAGACAGTATCCTGGAAATGTGTGCATCAATAGAAAAAGTCAGAACTAGAAAATCAAAATTTATGAGGTAAAAAAGCAGCTTTGCCACTCACCAATTTTAATCTCTGCAAAGGTATTCTGCCTACATCTATTTGTGTCCTTTCTGGGACATTAGTGAATCGGACTTCTGGGACTGCAACGGCACACATGACATGGGCCCACCTACAGGAAAAGAGACATTAAACATGAGCAAAAGTTCCATAAACTTACACAGCTCATACTTGATCCCGGTAACTGGTTCTTATCTGAGAACACACAGATGAGAAAGAAGGCAAAGGCTTACATCCATCACAAACAGATTCTGAATTTTAAACTTTTAAAATGATACCTACATAGATAGAACATCACTTTGTGCCCAATACTGTGACACTAAAACCTAGATGATGGTAAAAACTCAATATTAAAACTGTATATTTCTCTTCATTTTCTCTGTAAAACATCGAAATACAAGTTTCTTATTTCATTTGCTGCAAAAAAAATCTTCTATAAATTGCAACTGATAAACGCAGAGCAAAAGATTATAACTAATGAAAGCTATAAAGCATGTGTGGTAAATACTCTTACTATATAACATAAATATTATGAAGCAAACCACATGAAGCAATAAGATTTTCCAAAAGGATTAGTTCTAATTAAACACTTAATCAAACTGCTTCCCTTTGAGTTTAACCAACAGAATCTGACACAAGGACAGATGAACTTGATCATGCTCCCTTACTTCCTACCTAAAATCTAATATCGCCCTCATATTCTGAAGTACTAGGAAAAATAGCAACTTCCCTATGAATACAATTATAAAGAAAAGTATATATATACAGTATATATTATGCTGTAAAGTAAATATAAAGGATCATGAGGTTTGAAAAGATCATCACAGAGTTCTCAAATCCATCAGCCTCATTTGTGCTGAAGACACACATCCACGCAGGTTGCATCCAGCCTTTCAAGGGTACAGAAAGACAGAGGAGGTATCAACTCAACCAGAAGATTGTCCACAACAAAACAAATATCCTAGTATAGAAAACCCTACTTCTTTTAAATTCTAGCCCAAGAATAAGAGAATTTCCCCAAACCCACTCACAACCTCTGTACCTGTACAACACCCTAGAAAGAGAGAAGATGCTTCTTTTACTATACTGCAAATCACATTAACTAGGATCGTGAAAGATGATGATCCAAAATTAACTGAAATTTCACCTTCTGAGACTAAACATTGCCAGTGCAGGAAAGACAAAAACCTTTATGCCTCCTTCTAAGCAATCAGACATAATTAAGATAACTTCATCAATACCACGCATCAGCATTTCCTAACTCAAATGTCTGTGAGGCCAGGCAGGATCAAAGTGAACACATGAACACTGGGACATCACGGTAATGTGGGGAATCAGTCCTCACGAGTCAGATTCCTCACTTCAACCAGGTATCTTTGCTTTACAGTGATGTACTGTCACATTTCAAGACACAAAACTGGATTGTTATGTAAAAATCTCACAATTCTTAGACTTTAAATCTATAAAATGATGTGTACCTCTAACAAAAACTGTCTTAGGATGGATGTGGTTATCAACTGCCAGCTGGCAACTCTGCCCATATCATTTGTACATATTTCTGCTTTGGACCCATTTTCAGTATTAAAATCTTCTCTTGAAAAAAAAAATTCATTTAAAAGTAATCATAAAAACCAGACACCTTCATTTTTTGGTCACTGATTCTTTTTTTAAGGTTCTCATGATAGCTTAGTCCTACTTCCTTTAAATCTCAACAACAGGGCTTTCTTCCTCTCGTTTCAAGTTTAGTATACATGCATGCATTCTTGTATTTGCTGGTAATAAAGATCAAGAGACTGGCTTTAATGTCATCACTATGATTTATAATTTATTTCAAAACAGAGAATTCATTCTTTAGAGAAACATATTTCTCAAATTAATTAATGAGATTCAACATGTTAAAAAGCAGGATCCTAACTAATGGCACTTGGGTTATATGTACCACATTCAATTCTTAAAAACTAAACAATGGGTTATTCTTCATGGTGTGAAATAACTATGGATACCCTCATTCAGCAGAAGTGAAAGTGCTGTCAGATGTGGACACTGATACAAAATCTCAAACTGAGATTTGGACACCAAAACTTCGGTAACAATAGGTACACTGGGAAGTAAATCAAGCTGTCATCCAGAACTCTAGAAGAATGGGGAACAACACAAACAACTCAAAAACAATTAATGTGTTACTTACTTATTGTTCTTAGTTTGCTTAAGAGCACCCCCTCTCAAATTGCAAAGGCAGCATTCCTAGGGGAAAAAAAATGTCATGTATTATCAGATCCACTTAAGACAAGTCAATAACATTCACCCATATATTCAAAGACAGGCTTAGTTAAAACTGTCAGGAATTACATGAAAGCAATTCAAGCTCAAGAAGAGAAAGGAAAAGAGAGAGAGGCAGAGGTAATGGTATAGTCCAAAAAGTTCTGGGTGTATTTGGCATCAGGAGGGAACCTTCAAAATAACAGTTCATTTCCAAACAGTTTCACTGAAGGAAAGCTGTGACACAGGAGCCTTGGTAGCCTGAAGAAATAGGTGCTAGAGTCCCAGAGCAGAGAACACATATAGCACAGGGGTTCCATGCTCTGCAGTAACCCACACTGGTATACATGAGTGTGGAACAATGGAGATTAAAAGGCTTGTTTCTCATATGTATAATAATAAATACATAAGGGACACTATTTAATGTGAAATTTGTGCTTTATTCTTTCTGTGTGAAATTAATGATGAAAAATATAGTTTTGATCAAATAAGACTAAACAAGCAGGCAAAAACACAAGTAAGGGAGCTGGTACTGTGGCACACTATGTTCCCCTATTTCTTGGGACAAATACATTTCAGTGCTGGCTCAAATTCCGTAGCTCTGCTTTCAAATTCATCTTCCAGATAATGTTGTTGAGAGACAGCAGTGATGATCCAAGAACATGGGGGTCCTTGGCAGCCACATGAGAACCACTTGGAGACTCCAATTCCTGCCTTGGGTTAAAGTAACCCTAGCTGTTGTGGGTATTTGGGGAGTGAGCCAGCAGAAGGGTTCTCTCACTCTCTCTCAAATAAATATGTATATAAATCCTTCTAAAACAGAGAAATAAAATATTTTAGCCTTTACCATATAAGGTTATATTTTTAGCACTTATAACTCTTACTTTGGTATAGTCTTTGATATCCAAGGAGCCTCCAACTGACTTTCGTGGTCATTTTGCTCCATGTTCTCATGAAAAAGTTCAGGAAAAGCAGGGCCGGACAACATTGTATTGCCCTCTGTTGAACTAGAATATTTTTTATTAAATACACATTAACTGTTGAGTTTGGTCTCTCAATTTTATGCATTAGTACACTGTTTCTCCCTCATAAAATTGCCTTCACCCCATGATCCACCCTAATGTATTAATGTTTGACAGTTATGCCTCATGTTACAAGGAATCTGAGTGACTAATTTACCATTAATAATGAGGAATCAAACTTCACAGCTTTTCTAAAAACAACTAGCAACAATCCATATATTTTTGTATTCTTCTTAAGTAGCAAAAATATATATACCTAAGGCATCAAAAATATTTACGAGTTTGCAGTGTTTAGAAGGTCTCTGAAGGTCATTCCTGGGTATGTACTGAAGGCTCAGAGTGGCAAAAAGTACTGTATGTATACTCACCTGCATCCATAATAAACCCAGTTTATGTTGCTAACAACAGAAAATGTTATCTATCCATACAATGAAGCCACAGAACAGAAGGCTTTGAAAAAATTGGCTTTGATATAACAAATCAATTAAGAAAAATTCAGGGCTCAGCATGATGGCTCATTGGTGGGGTCCTTGCCTTGCAATTGCCAGGGTACCTTATGAGGGCCACTTTGTGTCCCAGCTGTTAAACTTCCCACCTAGCTTTCTGCTTATGGCCTGCGAAAGCAGGAGGATGGTCAAAGTCTTAGGACCCTGCACCCACGTGGGAGATTTGGAAGAAATTCGTGGCACTTGGCTTCAGATTGGCTCATTTTTGTGGGCAGAGAACCAGCATGAAAGATCTTCCTCTGTCTTTGCTTTTCTCTGTCAATCTGATTTGCCTTTCCAATAAATACAAAAAATTTTCTTTTGTAATATTTGCATCATAAAATTTTTCTATTAAAAAAAAAATCTCTCTTTCTCTCTCTCTCTCTCTAATATATGGGCCTCTAAATATATATGTATATAAATAGATAAATAGATCGATATATATCTGTAAGATATATAGCATAAGATATATAGATATTAAGCTATGTAAATATCTATAAATACCTTATAGATATATTATGTATATTATAAATAGATAGACAGATAGATAATTAGCCACTGAATTCGCTCCTTCCAGGTCTTCTATATGGATGCAAGGTCCTAAGAGTGTGGGCCATCCTTTTCCAGGCCACAAGCAAAGAGTTGGATGGGAAGCGGAGCAGCTAGGACATGAACCAATGACTATATGGGGATCCATCCTGGCACTTAGAAGGTGAGGATAGAACCACTGAGCCATCATGCTGGGCCTGTAAATGAAAATTTTACTGATTCACTTTATAAAACATCTCAAAAGTACTTTTTCTGTATTTCAGATAATTCTCCACAAAGAGAAAAAGAACAAATATGAAGACAAAATTTAAGGTTAAAGACGTTCAGTAGATGTACAAACATGTCACTGTCAACATGGGAATGAAGCAGAGCAGTATGCCCTAGGAGGATCTCAAATACTCAGAGAACGACATATTTGATTATCGAAGGTAGTAATAAAAAGAAGCCTAAAGAGACAAGTTAGGAGAGTTAGACACAACAAAGCAACTGAGAGGCAGCTAACTGGGCTCATTAAAGCACACAGATGTTCAAGAACATTAATACAGGAAGGAAAATCTCTCTACAATAAAATATATAGATTCAATTTGAAGTGGATTTAGGAGACCACCCTCCCCACACACGCACATATCCACATTAGTTCTTGATTCACCTGACCTCTCTACAGCATTCAGCACCATTGATCCTTTCTCAAACATTTTCTCCTTGTGGTCTCAAAGGCTCTTTCTCTCCTTATTGCCCTCCTCCACTTCTAGAAAATTCCCAGCTTCCTGTAATACGTTTTCTTTACTTTCTGCAAATATTAGGATTTCTGTAACAGATTCCATGACACCTTGATTCCAAACACTGTCTAAAGACCAATGGCATCCACTTGAGTTCCTAAAAATTCTGAGTAACAGCTCCTCCAACACATACTCAACACCGTATCTCAAAGGATACTCTTCCACTCTGTCCTACCATTGACTCGGCTCATCAGTGCTAGCTCACAGTGGAAGGAATGGTTCTATTCTTATCCAATCCATGCTACCGATTCCATTACACTCTTCTCCCCATCTTCAATACCATCATCTTGGTTAATATCCCCACATTCTTAACATGGTTCTAAGCAAGAACACTAGTTATCTTCAGCCACTCTGATCCAATAAGAGTAAAACTTAAATGCTTCTAAGTAGTTAATGATCACAAGCATCGAGGGCTTAGACTCTTCAGGGTCACTGTTTACTTGTCTCCACATCTGACACTGCAGGGGTTTCCAATCAAATCATTTTCTTTTCTAAATGCTTCGAAACTAATCTGGTCCCATTCTTCATTAGTTAGCCTAAAAACACCTCACTTCTCAACGCAAAGCTCTCTTCCACATTCTAAGCTCTAACCACCCCAAATTGAGTTCTTTCTCTCTCATACAAACTCAATGGCACCTGACATTGATATGGGCCCTTTAACTAAAACTACCTATATTTGCCAACTAGGTTTTTATGTGCTTTCTTCATTAAGCTGTGATCTCATGTCAGGTTAATTACTCGCTATTATGATGCCTAATACTTAGTACATTCTTAATAAGAATTTTCTGAATAAGTAAGAAAACAAGGCAAAACAGAGAAGAGTGAAAATCGTAAAAGCCACCAAATGATAAAAAGACTAGAAAGAAGATATTCACACTATTTAACTCTCTAAGGAAAGAATGGAATTTACATTAGTGACTTGATAAGAAATCAATAAACAGTGAGTTGATACGGAGTTAATAGTTATATGATTCACTTGAGAAATGTCATTTCTTAGTAAAGAACAAAATGCTCATAAGCAGGTACATTCACAAGTTATTTATCTAAAAACATGCTTTTTGTTTGATTCTCCCAAGTTTAAAAAGCAAGTAGGAAAGAAAAAGGCTCAGCGTGATTGCACAGAGGCTAAATCCTTGCCTTGCAACTGCCTGGTATCCCAGATGGGGGCTGGTTCCTGTTCCAGCTGCTTCACTTCACATTCAATTCCTTCCATGATTGTGGCTTGGAACATAAATAGAGGATGGCCAAAAGCCTTGGCACCCTGTACCTGCATGAAAGATTCAGAAGAAGTTCCTGGCTTTGCATTGGCTCAGCTCTGGCTATTTTGGCCACTTGGGGAACAAACCAGCAGACTGAAGATCTTTAAATTTGCCTTTCAAATAAAAATAAACAAGTCTTCCAAAAACAAAACAAAAGAATAACAGCCATATCAAGTCACTTTGGTTTGATTCACTGTATTCACAAGGTAACTAGTTACTCTGATAAAACCAAAAAGATACCAATGGCCACTTTATTCATTTGTAGATTATCTAAATGTTTATATTCAAAGTTCAGTAGAAGGCAGTATTAACTGAGAGAAATTTTGACATTTCCATGCTTAATACCACTTTGTTTTAAGGGACAAGGCTTGTTAACTCTAGAAGTTAACACATTAGTTCCTACCTGAAAAGCAGCCAGTTATAGAATCTTTAAAATGCCCGATACATACAGACACTGTATCAAACTTCACACCTGCACCTGAACCATTGTCCTTCTCAAACTATTTCTTGTGAAATCAGGAAACTGAATCAATAAATTCAGTTTCCAATAATGATAATCATGAGTTATTATGTATTGAATGTATAGAACAAGTCAAATACTATGTCAAAACTTCCACAAATTTTGCTTAACCTCTATCTTCAAATAAATTTATGAGTAATTGTAAATTAAGACTTCATTTCAGAGATGAAGAAACTGATTTAGAAAATAAAGTAACATGCCTAAGATGGTGATCAGAGGTGATCAAGTCTTTACTGTAAAATAGCTATTTACCAATTTAGACTGTGCAACTGGAATTGGGTAAGGCTATAGTCCAACAACACTACTATTTACGAAAATAGGCAATGGGCACTATGTAACTCTGCCTTTGAAATAGGCACATAAACATTAAAAAAAAAAAACATATTTTCTTTCCACTGACATACTGCACAAGTAGCCACAACAGCAAAGTCTAAACCAGAAATAGGCAGGAGCCAGGAATTCCATTTGGGCCTTACACATGAAAGGAAAGGACCCAAATACATGGACCATTTCCAATGCTTTTGGAGAGAGCTGGTTGGGGCTCGTATCAAAACTCTGATGTGGGATACCGACAGTGCAAATGGGGCTTAACCTAATGAAAACCAATGTCTGCCTCTAAAACCAAAATTCTAAATAGGTATACCTCACCACAGCTAGAGTGTTTTTGTGAAGTTTTATTTTGTGACAATCTAACTTGTGTGATACTGCAATTCTTCACCCATGCAGAACAAAATAAGCAAGTAAAATTAAACAGTCTGTGTACATTGCTAGCCTTCTTTATCTTATGTTTAATAAGAATGCCTTTTCTGGGAACAATAACATCCAGTATAAAATGACTCACTATTATAAAGATTTAGATACATTGCTAGTCAAGCAATGTTCCCTAAAACAAAACAAAAATACACTAAAATGCCTGTTAAAACGTGATTACTCTATAAGGCAGCTGTTATTTCTGTCTCCCAAGAACTTCATTTAAAAAGCCATTTTGTTACATATTTTTTCCTCAGGGTAGCTAAAAGCTGAATGAAAAATACAAAATCAGATCATATTTTAAACACTGCAGTTTTCCCATGTAGGATCTTTTTCCTCGCCTAACACCACAGACAAATTCCCCCTGCAACAATGCCAATGATATTTAAATTTTATTTTATGAAAAAATCACCACTGAGATGAATAGCTCACATGCCAATTTACAATATGGAATGATTCCTTTATGATTGAGTTATTAGACCAAGAAAAAACAGAGCATTTCTAATCAGAATGCTGACACAACATTAACAACATTGAGAAGGACATAGTTATAATGCAGCTATCATAGTTGTTCATTTTTTGCAATATGAGGAAATCATGTTCCAACAGCTCTTGTAGAAAACATCAGTTAAAGAAATGTCAATACAAACATCCTTAAGTTGCCTCATAAGAAGCTCTCATTTCAGCTGACATATCACTTACATCCGTAAGTGCCACTAAAGACAATTTTCAGTAAAACTAGGAGCCCCCCAAACACGTCCTCATTTATTTGAAAGATCCATCACAAGACTGCAGAAATATAAAAGCAAAAACAAAGTGTAATCAATTGCACCAAAGGAAAATTACTAAAATGAGAGGACCAAAGCACCACCCATACATATTAACCCTGAATGTAAATGGCTTAAGCTCAATCGAATGTCATAGATTAGTAGACTGGATTAAAAAACAAAACCCATCTATTTGTTGTCTAAAGAGACACATTTCACTAACAAAAATCAGCGGAAACTATATCGCATAGCTTTTGATGTTTTCTGTTAGTTTCATCTCTTCAAAACCCTTTCTTCTGGGCCCAGCATGGTGGCCTAGCAGCTAAAGTCCTCACCTTGAATGCGCTGGGATCCCATATGGGCGCCAGTTCTAATCCCGACAGCTCCACTCCCCATCCAGCTCCGCTTGTAGCCTGGGAAAGCAGTCAAGGACGGCCCAAAGCCTTGGGACCCTGCACTGGTGTGGGATACCCACCTGGACCTGGCTTCAGATTGGCATAGCATCAGCCATTGAGCTTACTTGGGGAGTGAATCATTGGACGGAAGATCTTCCTCTCTGTCTCTCCTCCACTCTGTATATCTGACTTTCCAATAAATAAATAATTTTTTTTTAAAAACCCTTTCTTCTGATTATTCAATAACTCATAGATCATACATTGTCTGCAAGAAGGTTCTTGATTTTCATTTCTTCAGCTACATGTTAGTCATTTAGTTAGTCATTTAACTTCATAGTGTTGTTAATTTCTTTATTCTCCCTGATGTTGATTTTGTTTTGTGGCTTTTCATTTAAGGGGATGGATAGTAGCTGTGTAGTGGAGACTGTCATATCTAGTAGCATGTTGTTTAACTTCATGGCATTGTAAATTTCTATTTTTCTTCCTATTGTTGATTTTATATTATGACTTTTCATTTGAGGGTATGTACAGTAGCTGTGAAATGCAGAATAACATATCCAGATGTGAGGATACAATGTAGTATGCATTTCTACTTCCAGACAAAGATGGACTTACAATGAAACTGTTTACTATATCTTCACAATAGGATGCTGGACTCTCTGCCATTTTCCATACCAGCAATGATGGACATATGACTGTGTATGGAGAACTATACTTTAGTAATGACATAGAGGAACTCGGTGGAGGGAATTAGGGAATTGGAGAAGGGATAAGGGAAATCCCAGGAGCCTATGGAACTGTATCATAAAATAATAATAATAATAATAATAATAATAATAATAGTTCATCAGCAAAACATGGATGAACCACTTCCGGATGTGTGAATCACGTATTAGGCCAGGAGAGAAATACAAACTCAGATAGTAGGGATGGAACAGGCATGGATTCTGAGGGATCAAGAATCTGGATTACAGATCTTGAAGGAATATTCCATTGTTTCCAATTAATCTACACTAGTAAGTAAGTGCTCCAGTTTAGGTGCTCAAATCTATCTGTATTCTGTAGGCATTATGTACCACAGAAAAAGATAATGATGAGTCAAGATAATGTTGCTCCAGATAATGAGGAATAGCAACAAATGCCACAGGTCCTGCCATTCATTCAGTAAACATACATTAAGGAAGAGGGCACAGTCTGAGTAGAACATGGACACAGCCAGAATGTATTAAGTGCTCAGGGGACAGGCCACACAGTGTTGAGGTAGAGGCAATGTAAGTAGATCCGGGCCTTTTATGCCATGAAATGTGATTAAAAAGAGAAACATATATAATGAAGCTTCAGAGATGATGGAAAAAGGTGATTTTTTTTTTTTCAGATGGGATACTACCATAAGATCTGACCAGGCTATGACATAATCTAATTTATATTTAAGTGGATCAATCTACCGTAAGGGATACAAGGGTATACATGGGAAGCTGTCAAATTATTGTCACAGTCAAGGAAAAAGATAGAGTGGATCAAATCTGTGTAATAGCCAGCAAGAGTTTCTGGAACTGGCCATGATTTTAGATTCATTTTCAAAATAAAGACAGTATTCATGTTAAGACTGATAAAAGGTGCCACAGAAACAAAAGAAACAGGCCTAGCCACTCCCTGGAAATGAGGCAGTCCAAAGTAGAACCAGAACTTAATTTGGGACAGGATGAATTTTAGATAATTGTGGGAGCAGCAAGCAGAGATACTGCACAGGAAATTGGATTTGTAAGTCTGCAGTTTTGGAAGGCTGCATAGGACATAAATATACAAAACACAAATGGGTGGATGCTCAATAAATCCATCAATGCTATGACGCTAGAAGAAATCACGATTCAAAATAGAAGATAAGAGACCCATAACTGGAACTCTTGGGGAAAATGAAGAGTATTCCACTGGGTAGAACAAGAACTGGCTGGTAGAAGGCAAAAAGAAGAAAGCAGAATGCTGGAAGCTATGTGAATAGAGTGCCTCAAGCAGAAGGCAGTAATCAACTGTTGGTGATTGTGAAATAGATGCTTCTAAGGAAAGTGGGCAAAGCCTATAACTAGAAACAAAGAAAAATGAGAGAATAAGAGAGTATGGAGAAAGCTTTTAAGGGTTCCGCAAGATAAGGGTGCACAGAAATAGAGTTTTAGAGAAAATAAGTCATTTGTTTTAACAGAACAGACAACAGCCTATGTTCATGACAATGAGAATCATCTAGAGAAGAATAACGAAGATGTAGACAACAGGATGAGTTCTCTGACTGTGATACTGGTATAGGAGGAAGTGGACTCTGACAGGAGCAGATAGTTGCAGACATGGGTTAGGTAGGAGGTTTTGATTTTTTTTTGTTTGTTTGTTTAGTTAGGTTTCTCAGTGAAGTATGAATGGGCTAATCAGGTAAGTGAGAAAGTAGAAAAGAGGTAGAGAACTTTCTTAAGAGAAGATAATGAAACAGTCATTCAGGAAAGTGATGGAATAGAATGGCAGCGAAGTACAACGCAGTATCATACATAGTCCCACGGAGGAACCACTAACAACTCTGACTTGAAACAAGAGCAACACACATGAAGGCTGTCCCTCTAAGCATGATCAACTGTAAGAGTGCAGAGACAAAGTAGGTAGATTTGCCAGAATCAACTATTCTGAACCATAGACTTGAAGTGACACAGTGACTGGCAAAAGTGAGAAACACGACTGGTAATCATATTGTCATAGATTAAGGAATTCAGAACATTCTCTAGCAAAGAGTTTAGAAAATAATTTTCCAGAACAACATGCCTAAATTTGACAGATATACTTTAAAATGGAATATACCTAGTAGCAGACTGAACAGTCAAACCTGAAAACTAATGATCTCCATAGAAGGACTATTGAGTTCTTCCTAGCATGTCATCAAATACCTGGCTCAAAAATAGCAGCTTGAAAGAAATTCACATGATTCAGCAAGTTGCAAAGCCCAAAGTGAGGCGCACCAGGTTAAAGCAAAGGTGCTAGAAAACAATCTCTCCAAATTTCATCCCAGCTTTTGGAAACCACGTACATTGCCAGATTTTACTCCTTTTCTCCCATCATCAAAGCTGCAATTGCAGGTAACATTCTTTCCACAGTCATACAACTCTGATCCCTTCCATGTACTCTTTTCACAATTTAAGGACCTTGTGGTTACACAAGACACTTCTAGATAATCCAGAAAAACATACCTGGTAAAAGGTCAGGTGATTAATTATTAAAGATTAGTAAGGCAAGGTGATAAATCTTTTCTATTTTTTTTGGTCTGCAAAATTCTATGTATTAATTTGAATGGCAGAGTTACACAAAGAAATGAAGAGAGAGCTTTAATCTGCTAGTTCACCTGCCAAATGAGAGCAATGGACTGATCTGAAGCCCAAACAGGGAGACAGGATCTCCATCCAGCTACACATCAATGGCCACGACCCAAGAACTTGGGCTATTTTCCACTGCTTTCCCAGGAGTAGTAGTAGGAATCAGGATTGAAACTGGAGGAACCTAGAATCAAATTGGTGCCAATGTGTGATGCTGGCATTGCAAGCAGTGGTTTAGCTCACTGCGCCACACACAGCAAACCATAATTTCTTTTCTTGTGCAATAAAATATTGTCACACACCGATCTAAAATTAAGTATGTGTAACATCTTTGGTGTGAGAGAGGTACAGTATTACATGTACAGGAAACACTGGACCAAAATAAGATACATAATACCTATTGCATAGCTACTGAGCTCTAACTCGTCTGAAAGGTATATCCTCATCTCACATGTATGATTTTAGTGAAAACACAAAGTTATATATTGGAATTTAGTGACATTAAATCAATTAACTTCATAGGCCAAGGATTTTACATTACAAGTAAGATGCTACTCAAGAAACCTATATCCCATATCGGAGAACCAGAGTTCAAGCTTCATCTCTGTTTCAAACTTAAACTTCCTGCTAAATCACACTTGGAGACACAGCAGATCACGGTGCCAGCACTTGGGTCTCAGGCATCTAGGTAGGAAACCCTGACTATGTTTATGCTCCTGGCTTCAGTTTAAACAGCCACAGCAGTTACAGACATTTGGAAAGGTATAAAATCTCACTCTTATCTCTCCACCTTTCAAAAATTTAAAAAAAAAAAAGACAATTTACTAGAGGCCAGCCCTGTGGCATAGTGGGAAAAGTTACAGCCTGTGTTGCTAGTATCACAAATGGGTGCCAGGGCAAGTCCTCACCACTCCACTTCCAATCCGCCCCCCAGTTAATGTGTGCGGGAAAGTAACAGAACATGGCTAAAGTTCTTGCAACACTACACCCACGTGGGAGACCTGGAAAAAGCAACTGGCTCCCAGCTTTGGACCAGCCCAGCTCTGACAACTGTAGTCAATGGGGAGTGATCCAGCACAGGGAAGATCTCTTTCTCTAACTTCTCCACTTGACTCACCTTCATACACTCTTTCAAATGAATGAATGAGTGAATCAATCAATTCATAAATATTTTAAAAATTCTTTCCAATTAGCTTCATTTCCTAGGACGCAGAGTAGGTATTCTGGTATTACCAGTTAAGCTGCCACTTGAGTCACCTACATTCCATATCTGTGTGCCTGGTTCAAGATTCAGCTATCCCACTTCCAAAACAAGTTGCTATTAATGTGCCTGTGATACAGCACAGGATGGCTCAAATATTTGAGACCACGACAGCCATGTAGCAAACCCAGACGAAGTCCTTGGTTCCTAGCTTGAGCCCAGCACAGCCCTGGGTTTTATCACAATCTGGAGACTGAACTAGTGGATATAAGATCTCTCTCTCTCTCCCTCCCTCCCTCTGCTATCACTGTCTGTTACTCTACAGATCAAATAATTATTCTTTTTTTTTTTAAGGGAATAAGTGTTTATACAACACCTCTCACTGACTAACTCAGAGAATAAACATCCTTAATAACATTTAGGAAAAACATCTGAGGTGAAATAGTCTTACAATCCAATAAAATGAAATACTCAAAGCAATATAATATACAAATTAAATTTTCATTGAATATTTTCTACAGTATACATTCTTCATGTTTTGCAATACTGACAGAATAAACTTACTGTATTTCACCTATTTAAATATCGCACAACCATGTGTGTGACATAAGAATGCCTCAACAGAAAACCACACTGTTTCAAAGTATTTTTTGGCCACAGATTTTATTTTGCCATCTAATATTGTTGCTTATACCACTATGAAAAGTAAACTGAAGTTTGTAGCTGTGAAGCAAGCCAGGCACATTCTAGGGAGCAAGAAGTATATATAATTTAGGACTGGTCAGAAGTAATTCATGTTAAATTATACAGCTATAGATTATATGATTAAGATCTATATTAGATTCTATAATAGAATTTCTGGCTCTTGAACAATGTACTTTAAGCTGAACATACTTTTTTTTTTAAAGATTTATTTTTATTATTTTTTTTAATTGGAAAGGCAGATATACAGAGAGGAGAGACAGAGAGGAAGATCTTCCCTCCAATGATTCACTCCCCAAGTGAGCGCAACGGGCCGATACTATGCCGATCCGAAGCCAGGAGCCTCTTCCGGGTCTCCCACGCGTGGGTGCAGGGTCCCAAAGCTTTGGGCCATCCTCAACTGCTTTCCCAGGCCTCAAGCAGGGAGCTGGAAGGGAAGCGGGGCTGCAGGGATAGAACCGGCGCCCATATGGGATCCCGGGTGTGCAAGGCGAGGACTTAACCACTTGCGTCACCGCGCCGGGCCGTAAGCTGAACATACTTTTAACTTTCTTGATAGTGTATAACATATGGCATCCAAATAAAACCTCGGCTGGCTTATTTCTTCTTAGTATGACCAATGAATGACATGATCTCTTCATTATGCCACTGGATTAGTTTTTGCCATTCAGGAGAAATGCCTGCACTGGTTTTCCATGCTCTGCTCTTCCTAAGAGTCTTCCTTCATTATGAAACAAGTTTCCCTGGTAGCCCTGTTCCCTCCAGGCAAGCACACCATGGGATGTACAAGTGTACTGAGCTTCCCATAATGCATTTCATTACTCCCCCTGACTTCACTTGTGCTCGCTTATTGAAGCTCGCAAGATTCATGAAGCATTTCTTCTCAATCAGGAAGCTATTATGAATACACTAAGCTATGTAGACTTTTCTATTTCTCTCTATTACAAATAGAGAGGTGTCATGGTATTTAATGAGCAAAATGGAGAGAACAGAGAAAAATGGTTTGTGAGTTTTAAGTCTATAAGGAACTCCTTAAAGGAAAGGCTTCCGCATCTTAGCAAACATGTCCAGGCAACTGACACATGGTTCTGTTTGGTTGAAGAAAGAAGTAATGCAGCTGTGGTCTTTGCACACCAAGGACTAAATCTACTGACTAGAATAACTTTCTGGCTCAGAAGTCTGACAGCAAATGCTTTGTACCAGATGGAAGAGTGAGGTCCTGGATATAGACTTATAGGCACCCCACAATGAAAAGGAACAGCATAGCAAGAACAACTAGCTCACTTGTGACTGGCCAGTACCTATTGGTGAGTGCCCTGCATTTAACAAAAACAGGACCTTTCTTTTCATACTAGTTTTACTTTGTACGTGGATCAAAGTCAGCCTTACAGGCAAGGGCATTTTTCATAACCTGTTCTTAACACTATCTTATGGGATTTTAAAAAAAATAGAGTGCAGAATGGATAAGAGGAAGTAGCAATGCCACCATGACTTTTCAAGGTCATAAACCAATCTGACCTAAAAAACAACCACTTTGATCTACAAAGTGTGATACAAAAACACGTCAATTGGTTGGAAATTCTGCTTCAGGAGATTATCCACTTCTCTGAAAGGTACACTGCTAAGAAACTAGGCTCAGTCTGAAGGGAAGAGAACCTGCTTTATTCAAGGGCCCAGTATTGCAAATTATTTTATCTTCACTAGATAAATAATTACAACTAGAGGTTAGTGTTGCTTTTATTTCCGAACCATTCAAAAAACACTGCTAGAATTAGGTCAGCTGTAACATTCTTTAGACTCTAAAAACAAACAGATAAGAAGAATGTGTTTCAGCTTAGAGATGTGGTGATAAGATTACGATCAAGAACTTTAGCTCTCTAACTATACACTAGGGGAAACCAGGCCTATCATCTATAAACAAGATTAAAGATTTAAAGATAGATGTAGCCTTCCTCAGCCTTGCCCAACAGGTCCTTAGGAATTTAAAGAGCAGAGAGTTCTCAAAGCTGAGTAGAGCTACAAGTTTTCCAAGGAACTAAACATTTTTACCTGAAAATTAAGGTTGGGAATTCGACTAACAAAATAGAAGTTTTGGCAAATACTTTTCAGCAACTAACATAGATTCTTTACCTCACAAAACTTGGCAGCACTGTAGGGGTAGGTTTTATAAATATATAATGCAGATTATCACAGCTATTTCTAGGAACTAAATTACGTGACTATGGTGAAATATAACAAACGTGTGTAACACTACAGCCAGAAATGGCAAAAACTACTCAATTTGTAAATGTTCTAATTTGCATTCAGGCTAAACACAAATTTCACAGAGCCATTTAAATGTTTATTGTTTCATCACTGCAATTGCATATTTCAATCTGTATACAGGAATGGAAAACTAATTCCAACAAATCAACAAAAGTCGAACATACTAATTTCCAGTTGTGATTCTGCTTATACAAAAAAAGGGCACAGGGAATAGAATAAACATGGTCACGTTGAAAATCATTTTACCTTGGGTTTTGTTTTTCTTAAAATCATTTTGGGAAGATGCGGAATGCTGTTTGTTATAAATACATGAAAAAATGCAAATATCTTTTTTAATCTGTTTAGCACAACAAATAAATATAAACATGCATCATTACCTATTTTATGCATTTCATCATATAGAATGAGACTTGAAACCTGCAAATTGTTGAGTTTCTTGATTTTTACTACAAAATTTACTCTTCCCTAACTTGGCAATATTCAAAAATTTAATGCATATGCCTCTTTTTACATTGTATTACTTTAAATAAAAATATTCAAATTTTACTGAGTTAAGTATAAATAAAAATATTGAGAAGTACAAATTAGGCAAAATTTGGAACATATAGGGACATGGAATTAAAGAAAGTCCTTGAAATAACTTTCGCTTCGTTTCTTCATCTCTTTCTCTCTTTTCTCTCTCCCTCTTTCTCACTCCTCCCTTGGAAGCCGCACCCTGCCCCCGCAACTATGGCAGGAGACCTCTCTCTTTCTCTCTCTCTACCCCACAACTGACTACCCTGCCAGAATAAATGAGCTCTTTGCGTGGCTTACTTGTTGTCTGGCATCTTAGGTTTGTGGCAAAAACAGCTAAAAATTAGTGAGACCCAGAACTCAGTTTATATCAGGGCTCACTCTTGATGCTGTACAATATATGGGTATATGGCTTGTGTGTGTGTGTGTGTATAAATATATATATATATCATTACAGTATTCTCATAAAGCATTTTTGTAAGACCCAGCTGTGGTCGGTGAGGGGCAGCCTAGGAGGAGGCTGAGAAGTGTAGCTGATAAGGCGTAACAAAGAGCAGGCAGCTTCCTCCTAGGTTAGCTGTGACATATGGATCCACCAAGGTCAAAGGGAGCCTATGACACTCTAGAAGCCCTTTAATAAAAACAATCCCTCATGTCCCCTGGGCAGAGCTTCCTGGCCAATTATATGTATTGGACCAGTGAACCTCATTCAGGAATGCTCCAAATAAAGCTTGTATGAAGCTGAAATCTATTCTGTGTGGATTTCTCATTCCAAACATTAACTCGAACCTTACAGTTTTCACTGAAGAATAATATACAATGACATGAAAATGGTCAACACACTCTTCCTTTATTATCTGTTACAGACCTACTTCTAAGTATGTGATTCCAAAGTAAAACAATACTTCATTTGGGATTTTCCAATCTGAGGATGAAAAATGGCTTAATGATGCCATGTACAGAAGACTATCAACATTAAATTGGTCAAAATTATAAATTTTGAGTAAGGCTGATCTTTGGCTTCCTGTAAATTTAGTTACCAATATTTCCATAAGTTCTCACTCCTATTTGTGGTATTCTAAAAAAAAAAAAAAAATCACAGCCGTAACAACTAAAAAGTCCCACAGAAAAAAATCAAATTTCCTAGAGAAAAACATCTATTAAAGCGACCCACTGTCTTTCAAATTTAAAAGAAAATTGCAACATTTATTGAAAATATTAAATAAAATTATATTAATTTTTTCTTTAGAATTCTATACCATGAGGAATTAAGAAAATCACATGAGATCTAATTACTAAATAGCAACTAGTAATTTTTAGAATAAATATAGGTATCTAGGTTACCAAAACATCATAAATTCAAATCTTTATAAGATAGTTCAGTCAATATCTATGAGAAATACTGACATCATATAAAATGAAGCTCAATTCAACAATATCTAAAACCTTAACTATGGAATATACAACCTGGATCTAAATATATATAAATGGGGAGGGTGGGAAGTAATAGAGTTAAAAAGGGGTTTCTTTATGTGTTTCATGTCAGTTCACTGCATTGAGTCATACATTCATAATGCCAGAAACCATATAAGGGTTGTAAACAAAAATTGTAACAGCACTCTTCCTCGAACATGTGCAGTTGAAACTGCAGTGCGGTTTGTGGTTGACTTTAAATGTCATAAATGGAGAAATTCAGAAATAGTACTACCTGGACCAGATGAAGTGTGACCTAATCTTCAAAAATGTCAAGGACACGGCAGGTCAAAAATTAGGATCAGGTTCAGGTAACAATGACACTAACCATGGTACTCTATAAATCTGTTACATCAGAAATCATATAGTAAAATCCGAGGTATTAAAACATGTTAAATATAAATGAGGTAGTGTCCTGACTTCTAGTCACTTTAAAACTACCTAAACAACTGGGTACACAGTAACCTCTCACTTTAGAATTCATAAATAAAAAGATAGCTAGATTTTGTGTATTGATTCTAGCCTTGTTTAAAGCCTGTACAACCTCATGCTAGTTGAAGCTGACAAGCTTTCCACATTGCAACATATGTGTGTGTATGTGTGTGTGTGTGTGTGTGTGTGTGTGTGTGTGTGTGTGTGTATTATGGGTTGTTTCCTTATAAAACAAAAGAAGCCCTTTCCGTTTAAAACATCACTGATTGTTAATGTTATAGTGCTACTGTAATCTAAAACTATAAACTATTCTTTAAACATCTGTATAAAATAAAATTATCACATGTAATGCTCACATGTATTTTTTACAATCAAATACAAGGTGTTTAAATGCACTTCTCATAAACAGGAACAAAACTATAAAAATCTCATTTTTTGCATAATTACAAACAAGTTAAAGATGTTATTAGGTATTCCTGATCAACAACTCCTACATTCAAAAGGCAAGATAAAGAAGAAATCCTTAGTGATATTGAGGAATTGACGAAGCTATAGTGTTAGATTTGCATGAGCTTCTTTAGAGCCTGCGTCACAAAATAGGCCTAAGGGTCTTTGAGAATGTGAAATTGACAAGGATTCCTTGGACAAACACAGAATAACCAGAAACACTATAAATAGCTATATTTGGAACCTAAAAGAAATGGAAAGTTTGGACACATACAATTTACCAAAGGATAAGGGATAAGGGAATAATATCCAGGAATTATAAGGAGTTTCAGAAACTCGAGGACAAAAAGATAAACAACCCTGTGAATACATGGGCAAAGGCAATGAGCAGGTCTTTTATGAAAGAACAAATTCAAATAACTAATAGACCTATGAAAAAAGGCTCCCTAGCTATATATACATAGTGAAATGCAAATGAAAGCCACATTGAGGTTCCAAATAACTCCAGTGAGAATTGCCTACTAACAAAAACCTGCTGGCATGGATGTAGAGAAAAAGATACCCAAATGCCCATATAATGGGAGTGTAGGCTATGGCAGCGATGATGGAAGTCAGTATAGAGAGTGATAAGATAACTGAAAATTGATCTTCAATATGACCCAGTTATTCCAATCCTGAGAATACATCAAGACAAACAGAAATCTGAACCCAACACAATCCACAATAGTGAAGATACAGAAACAACCAAGAGGCCCATTAAAAGAGAAAAGGATAAAGAGACTGTGGTGTATCTACTCCAGAGAATACTAAACAGCCATCTAAAAGAATGAAATCCTACCATTTTGCAACATGGTAGTCTCAACTAGTGACCATTATGTTCAGTGAAATAAGCCAACACCAAAGGGATAGATATCATATTCCCCGTGATATAAGGCAACATTTATGCAAAATACAAAACAAATAGATCTATAGGGAGACAAATCATACATGTTCCCTCATAGAACTGTACAATGAATGTCAGCATAAAAGGAAGTGATGATTCGGTGCAACAGACATCTCCCGTGCCAAATAAAAGGAGGCCTTCCAATGAGACTGTGAAATATACCTTCACAATATGACACTACACTGTCTTTATCTATACCTACACTCCATGATGTGATTAAATAGCAGACCATTAAACTAAAAATGGTAACTAAAGGACTATAGTACTACAATAATATGGGAGAACATGGGGATAGGGAAAAATCCAGGCAAGAGAAACGGCAGGGAAAGAGAAATCCCTTCGCCTAAACAAATTGTATCATGGAAGACAATAAACACATATGTTTTAAAGTTTTCAATCTTTTTTTTTTCCAAGATTTATTTTGTGTTTTTTTTTTTTTTTGAAAGTCAGATATCCTGAGGAGATACAGAATGGAAGTTCATTGATTCACTCCACAAGTAGTCGAAACAGCTGGAACTGAGTTAATCTGAAGCCAGGAGCCCTGAGCTTCTGTCAGGTCTCCCACACGGTGCAGGGTCACAAAGCCTTGGGCCGTCCTCGACTGCTTTCCCAGGCCACAAGCAGGTAGCTGGATGGGAAGCAATGCTGCTGGGATCAGAACCAGTGCCCAAATGGGATCCCAGTGCATGAAGGCAAGGACATTAGCCAATAGGCACCAGGCCCTTTTTTTAATTTACGTCTTTTAAAATGTAAATTGAAAAACTGGCAATCCTAGAAATTAACCTACAGTTGTGATATCACCTAACACTTCTACAAACCTATAAAACCAGCATGAGAAATGACTGTGAGATAGAAGCTAAGAAACAGAGGAAAGAATAGAATTGTACACAGAAGTGAACATGCAATCGTATCTTGCCACTAGTTATATCCATAGTGAGTGAGGTGAGAGAAGTGAAGTGATACAGAAAGAAGTAACTTACTGCTGTCCATGCATTTCTTTTGCATCGGGCACACAGCCATCCATCACAGATCTCATGAGAAGGGATACCATAGCAACCTAAAAAACAACCATGTATCATCTCCATTGTATTCTTAAAATACTACAATTAATACCAAATAGTAATAATAATAAAAGGACAACTATGCTTTTTGATGTTTTCAATTGTCAAAAATTGGTCCCCAAAAACATGAAAGTTTAGTTTATTGCTAACAAATACAACAGTTACCATTGAAAATAGCTCTAATTTAAATGGACAAAACAATAAAATGTCTACTTTCACAAGTGTAATATTTCACTCATGTACATGTAAAAAGCAACATTTGGGAAAATAAATATTGCCTTTTAAAATTAATGTCAGCACAAATTATATTTAAAAATTAAGCTTTGATTATACTTAATATCAACGATATGACATAGGCTGGATAAGTCATGGCTAATGATGAAGACAATGTTTACAATTTATGGATTTGGTATATTCCTGGTCCCAAATAGCTGATTAACGAGACAGCTGACAGTACATATATGCATAGACTTATAAGGCACCATGATGTAAATAAATTACTTGTAATTAACACATGATAATAAAATACACTTATGGAATATAGTGGGATAAATTAAATCTATACAATGGATAATGTGAAATTTTCACAGTATTTGAGATGGGCAAGAAACATGTAATTAACAAAGAAAAGTTTTTAATTTTCTCCATAAAATATTTTGTCCATAAGATATGGACAAAATAGTGAAGCAAGTGAATTATTATGAAATACAATGACTAAAGTTTATGGCTGGTATGTTTCAGAAGCCAACATTAGTACCCAATTTCTTCATGCACTTTACTTCTTAAAAGTCACACAACAATTGACAGTGCGTGTCATCCTGTTTGTGTGTGTCTGCATTACAAATTATTTCCCTAGAGATGTTGATATAACTACTACAATCTTAATCACAGAAAAGGATGTTATTATACTGGATTAAACATACAAGGAAGTAAGTATACTGTATACAATTCCAACTAGGTTGACAGAGGCAGACCACATATGATTACGTGTAATGACAGTGGATCCTATATTCCTAATACTTGGAATGTTAAAATGCACTTTAAAATAGTAACTTTTTCATTTTTTGATAACTTGGAGGATTTATTAAGATTCAAGTATAAACTTAAAAATGAGAACAAAGCTTTTCATCAAGAATAAACTCAAAATCTAAACAACAATCCTACAATTGTGTACTTTAACAGAAAGTACAAATACGAATACATCTGTAACTACATTTTTTTCTCCAAATCCAAAACCCCTCACAGAAGAGTAAAAGCTTATGCAAGCATTCTTTCAAATCACTAATTGGACTTCTATAGCAGGCCAATTCAATAGTTGTTTAAGGCTAACAAATTGAAACAACGTGGGGGTATAGTCATCTTAGTCTGGGCAAAAAAACAACTATAATAGTAATTCTGCCAGGAAAGCCAAGAGAAATCTGCCTGTGAAGAAGGGGCCTATAAAAATATAACTCAGTAAAACTGTAATTCTCATAATCAAGAAAGAAATGTCCACTTCTCTCCAAAACGTTACAAAGCGCACAGCCAATTAGCCAAATAACTAAGAAGCCATTGTTCCATATGGGAGTGCCTGGATTCAATACCCACTTCTAGTTCCTGCTAAGGTAGAGCAGGGAGCACTGACAATGAGTCAATCGAATGGTCTCTGCCACTTACATTGGAAAACCGGATCTCATTTCTGGCCTTTGACTTTGGTACCAGCAAAAGACTGATAAAGAAATGAACCAGAAGAAAGAATGGGACTATCACAATTTTTCTTTCTCAAAAAACAACAACAACAACAAAAAAGACATTGTTTAACAAAAAAAAAAAAAAAACCATGAAGAAAAACAGTCACTAATCAACACAAGAAACTGAGATTTATATTACAATTTAAGCATTGGCAGGAACTCAGTGATTAACCTACATTTGGTGCCTAATAACAAACAGACCTGCACTCCACTGTCACCACATAAAGCTAAAAGATAAGTGACTATACACCTACTCATAAGCTCAATAGAAGAAGTGTGAGAAGGAATGGGCACACTATAAACTATGCCAACAGTTTAATGTAGTACGTTTGATAGTTTCCTGAGAGGTAAGAAGTTGGGACTTTGGAAAACCAACAACTAATGAATACAATATTCATTTACTTGCATGAACCTGCACACAGCACTTTGCACAGGAAATCAGAAGACTTGTTCCATCTTCTTCAAGGAAGGCATTAGGTGGAGAATATTCAATATTTTCTTCACTATAAATAAAGCACATCTCTGGAATGAGGGGTTTGGTTTTTCTTCCTGAGATAACCACGTCGTCTAATTTTCTCTCCCATCTAGAATCATTTTCTTCATTGCTGCTATCTGGCTGAAAAACAAAGGATTTCCACATCCGTGAGAAGCACAGGCAGGAGTGCATCATCTATTCTGGTCATTCAAATATTAACATCTGCTCTAGCCATTAACTTCCAACTTTTGCTCTTCCTATCTCCCTGACCAAAGTGTCAGCGTTTTGTTTTTCTCAGACTCATATCCAGAAGCCAATTGGTAGGAAGAAGAAAATATTCTAAATGTCTGCTCAAGTAAGAAAATGAACTACTGAAACTGTTCTTCCAGGAGAAATTTCTGACAAACTTTCTGTGCTTGTTTAGGTTTTGCATTAGGTTAACACATTCAATTCACCAAAGAATATTCCCTGGCTACACTTGAAGGAGTATTTTCAAAGAATCAGTTTTTATCTATGTGAAGTACTGAAAGTAGCTTCAAATATTGTGTCTGATCACAAAGGTTTAAACACCACAAAGATCTCTGGCACAAGCAAGCAACTGGCATGCTAATAATCAAAACCCCTTCACCTCTCATCAAAATTTATGAAAAATACACAAGGTTTTACAATTACTGAATTACACTTTTTCAGATAACATATTAATAAAATTTTCAATGTTAATGTTTCAACTGGAATTTAGGAATGTTTGAGAAATCCAGGTTGATGACATCAAAATAAGATTCAGGGGCTGGCATTTGGCACAGTACTTAGGATCCTACTTTGGTGGCAAACACTGTGTATCTGAATGTCTGAGTTTGGTTCTGCATTCACATGCTAATGGCCACACTGAGTGGCACCAGTGATTATACAAGTAATTACACGTCAGCCACATGGGAGACCTGCACTAAGCTCTGGTTTCCTGACTTTGCAGTAACCCAGCACTAGTTGTAACGGTGTTTGGAAAGTGAACCAATAGATGGAAGAGTCCTCTCTTTCTCACTGCCTCTCCAATAAAATTAGAAAAAGAGAGAGACAGTGAAGCTTGCAAATAAATCATAAATAAGAATCACTTAAAAAAACCAGAAATCTAATAACTAAAATATGACAAAAACAATGCTTATCGCTTACAAGCAGAATACAGTACTACAGTACTTCCTCTAATTAGAAAGTTATGAAACTATAGACTGTCACACATTTTTTTGCTCTGAAATATCTAAACAATTGGCTTGGATTTACATGGAAGAGAGTTTAAATTGAATAAAATATTTACTCTATATTGAAAACATAACAAAAAACAAAATGTTCTATCGACATATTTTGTATTACAAAATCATATAATTACTGGATTCCTAAAAATTATTGCATTGTATTGGTTAAAGACCGTGACTTGCTAGTGAACATGTCATCAGTATGGTGCATGTGGAGTGATGCAGAAAGGATCAAGCATAACTGGCTGGTGAGCATGACCTGGACAATCCAGTATTCATACAATGCTGCCAATGGCATTCCACATGGTAAGCTGAAAATATTAAACACTTGGGCACAGAGCTGAAAGCAGCAAAATGGAAAAAATGCTCCTTTTTTGAAATAAAACAAAGATAACACAGCAATTGAAAAAAATGCCTCCCAAACAATATACAGAACCTATTGTTCTACAAAGAGCCTTAGCTACAGAAATACCACTATTTCTTTTTCTAAGAGCATATTGGTGAAAAATGACTCACAGATGACCTCAGGGTGCACAAAGAAGGAGAAAAAGCAAACCTTGACATTACCAACCCCCAAGTTACCTTGTAGTAAGGCATGAGCAGAGTACAGATAGCACAGTGTGGCTCCATTTTTGCTGCTGTGGCATTATACTCCTGCTCAGCCACGAAGTTGGGGGATTTTGTCTGCCAAAGGTGGATAAGAGGCTTCGCCCACGACTCTGTTTCTTCCACTTCATCCTCAATCAATGGCACTTCAGGTAATTCTTAGGTGAGCAATTATGAAAAGACAGTAAGCATAAACCCAGGGAACAACAACAACAAAAAAATCAAGATAAATGAGGAACACATTCCAAAGTGTTCACAAATCAATGTCACAACCAAACTCTTTCAAACACAATCTGATACAGAATACATTCTCTGGAATAGAATACATAGACTCTTTCTTACCCTTATTATTCTTCAAAGACCAACCAGGCAACCAGGCCAGACGACCAGACTCCCTTTGTCACCCATCCCATCACTATCAATAATCACTGAATCATTCCCTCCTTTCGGTTTCCATATTTCCATGTTTCTTATAGTAATATAACACTTCAATGGAAGAAGACTGACAAGCATTTGAGATTAACTATTGGTTAGGAGCAAATCTCACTTAACCCAGTAAGTGCCTCACTAGAATTTCTGCTTTCTTAAATATTGTACTTGCCTTCGTAAGTTCACTAACTGAACTTTACTAAATTCAGTTATGACTTCAAGAATCTGGGACAATAAACATTTAGAGAAGATTCATAATATGCCAGGTAGTTCATGGATTTAAAAAAATCTTCACATCAAATTTTTATATTTGATTTTGATTTTACTAGCGAGTCAACCCTCTTAAGCATGAATATATTAACCAAAAAACAAATCAACAAAAATGTGTCTTTACAAAGTCTTATAGAAGCATAAGGAAAATGCAGGAAGACATAGCAGCTTCAGAGATGCTCCTCACCCTATAGGAGAGCACCTTCTATGAGGCGAAGTAGCAGCAACCACTGTCAAATCTTATGTGACAGTCTAAAGCTGAGAAACATTAAGGAAATCCATTCCAGGTACTGTCACAAAGTATTGTGCAACCAGCATTCTAACCCTTGCAGAATTACATAGGAAAACTGGAAGCAATGAAAGACAAAAACACGATCTGAACTTCATTCCAGGTAAAACAAAAAGCAGTGATTCTGAAAAATGTTTGATACACAGCAACAGAGACCTTCAAACTAAAACAAAAAATCCTTGGCCTATCTTTACAATGAAGTAATTGGGCTATAGATAAACTGGTTAAAACAGGAGTCTCACATTAAATAACACAATTTTCTACAAAGACTGCAAATGAAAAAAGCATTGAGTAAAAACCACTGTAAACACCATGAAGTCATTAATTCAGGGAACTAACATCTACATCATACGCTGAATATGGGATCCAAAAATAAATTAATGAATTAATAAATCCGTGGGAATCAAACTATGCTGCTACTTTATAGCACATAATAAAATAATGGCACCACATGGTTATCATCGTTGGAGATGGCTATAGTCAATGTGAGTGTTTAAAACAAACACTTTCAAAGATGGAAAAAAATACTTTTTAACTCAAAAAAAATCATTGATAATGAAAAAGAAATAAGAAAAAGGCTAATTTCTGGAGCACAGAGCCAGGGAGTTATCAGGGCAGGATCAAGTATCACCAGTACCTTCAATCCACTTCAACGGCAAGGACTGGCCTTCAATGCATCCTCAAATAGGAAAACATTGACACAAAGAGCATTTGCCTTTGCCATGGAAGCTCTACAGGCACTCAACATGTTACTCTAAATCTGCTGAAAACAGGCGGGCAGGAATGAGGTTCTGGCAAAGCAAAGTCAGCGCTGACAGCAAACAAAGTAGAACTAGTAGGGACAATCTTCATTTGTGCCTTCACCTAATAAACATTTTATTTTTCCCTTGATATTAAAAAGAAACCATAAATTTCTTCATAAGTACTTAAGAGATAAAGTCCTCTGGAATATATCAATAACCAAAATTTTAAATAATCACATCATTTCCATGCTGTGATATTTTAATAGAGATGGGATTTAATCATAATTATAATGGCTATTCACATTTTAATAGATTTGAAGCACACAAAAAGCTATATAATTGAACATAAGCATTTTGTCCTCCTGTAATTTCCTAAACCAATTCTTCACTCCAACCCCATCATGAAAACTTGCCACTACACTAGCAGAGAACTTGGCTATCAGCTTTCCTATTTGAATACATGTTTTTAAAATATTTTACTCATGGAAGTTGGCAATATCATGGCAAACCAGATAAAGCTAATACCAGAAATGCTTGCCATAAGGGCAATGGTTCAAGCCCAGGCTGTTCCACATTTGGTACAGTTCCCTGCTAATGTGCCTGGTAAAGCACAAGAATGCGGTCCAAATACCTGCGATCCTGCCTTTCATATGAAACATGCACTGAAGCTCCAAACTATTGGCTTGAACCCTTCCTAGTTCCAGCCATGTTAAACAGAAATGGCAATCTCTCTCTCTGGCTACAATTCAATATTTCAAATCAATATTTATAATAAAAGTTTCATAATATAGTCCATACAGTCTCTATTAGAATGTTAAACCTCAGTGTCTCCATCTGTAAAATAAATACAAGATTATTAAAATTGCAGCTTTCCAACAGTTTATATGAACCATCTGCCTCAAAGTTATTGCTTACTGCAGTGCAGACCTTGCATTTCATTCTAGGTATGTTACATCTTGGAATGCATGACTATAAATATCAATTGCCGGGCCAATTTTGTTGCATGGCAAATAAAGCCATGGCTTGTGACCTGACATGCCATAAGGGTGATGGTTTCTGTCTCAGTTGTAGCACTTGTGATCCAGCTCCATGCAAACTGCCTGGGAAAAGCAGGAGAAGACGGCTCAAGTGTTTGAGGCCCTGCCACTGCAGAGAGACCTGAAGATGTTCCCACCTCCGGGCTCAGTCTTACTGTTGTTACCATTTGAAGAGTAAGCCAGAAGGTGAAAATCTGTCTGTCCCTAGCTCTAACTCTTTAAAACAAATAAGAACCTTAAAAAATATAAATGAAACTTTTAATTAACAATATAGCTGAGTCAGAGGCAGTCTAGAGACACAATAATCTCCCATGTGTACAAGTTTCAATAAAAATGTTTATGCCCGCGGCCAGTGTTGCAGAATACTGGGTTAAAGACACCTCACTTCAATAACAGCATGATGGACTTGTGACTGTTCATGAAGGACATCTGTTGTAAAACCAAAGGGGAGGTGGGTCTCAGGACAGGGCGTCTCATGCCTGGATCCCAGACGGCCGCCATGGGCACATGGTGAGCCGTGTCCGGCCTGCTGGGTTCCAGAGGCTGCTTCCTTTGGGGTGAGTAGACCCGAGGGGAAAGGCCTCTGGGACTGGGCAGGTCCGGCACCCACCCGCCGCCCTCATTGGGCGGTGAAGGGGATTTGGGAGGGGCACGACCTTGGGCCTGGGAACTTAAACCTCCAGCAGCCTCCCGGCAGCTGGTGGGTCTCAGGACGGGGCGTCTCATGCCTGGATCCCAGACGGCCGCCATGGGCACATGGTGAGCCGTATCCGGCCTGCTGGGTTCCAGAGGCTGCTTCCTTTGGGGTGAGTAGACCCGAGGGGGGAGGCCTCTGGGACTGGGCAGGTCCGGCACCCACCCGCCGCCCTCATTGGGCGGTGAAGGGGATTTGGGAGGGGCAAATCATTTTGTAAAGCAAATGAAAATATTCTTATGACTCTAACCACAAATCACAGAACTGAAGTGATTTTATGGATGAGGTCCACACAAGAACAGGTATCTTGTGATTGGTGAACAGTCATGAGTGCAGCACTAACCAGTACCTTAGATTAAGCTCTGCCGCTCCCGGCTGCTGGTGGGTCTCAAGACGGGGCGTCTCATGCCTGGATCCAGACGACAGCCACCATGTGCACATGGTGAGCTGTCCCTGGGCGGCCAGTGTGCCAACTGGTGCCAGGCTCTGCCTGCTGGCCGCCCGGCTGGGGAGCTCTGGGGATTTGGTTCTTTGAGTTGCTGCTTAATTAGCTCCAGGTTGAACCCATTGTGATTCTCGGACCTGAAACAGGCAGTAACTTTTCCTTTGTAAAATTTGTAATCACTAATAATGCTGGGCACCAAATACCAGTCCATGCAGAAGCCTGGGCTTGGGGCTTGTCCTGCAAAAGTAGCTCCAACGGCTGGCTAACGTGTCAACTGGTAGGGAACAGAGTAGATCTGGTACGAATGAGCAAACCTTAGCCCACAAGTAAAACTAGAAACCAGGAGGGAGCAAAGGTCATGCCAAGCTAGGCTCTTGTACCTACTGGTCTGCAGGAGCCAGGGACACAAAGACACAGTGTCTAAGGCAGAGGTCAAGACAGGTGAGGAGCTGTGCCAAGCTGAGTCAGAGCAACCACTGGCATGCGAGTGAGCTATGGCTGGGAACAGACCCGGTTGGGGAGCTAAAGGGACAACCCTAGCTGGGCTGAGGTTCCCACAAAGAGGCGCGTGGCCTGGAAGGGGGCTGCGTTCTAATCTGGAAATGCTTGTGGTCTCCCTTGGCACAAGTGTGGACTGGGATTGGATGCACCGAACCGGGCTAGACCCCGAATCCCCCTGGTGTTCTGGAGGACCAGGGCAGATGTGTGATAGACTAGGCAAGGTCTCAAACCCCTGCTGAGCCATGTGTGAGCCATACGTAGGTATGGACAAACCATGGCTGGGCTGGAACATCCAACAGCAAGAACCAGATTGGGTTGAAGGCCAGTCAGGAAAAGCCACAGTTCCTGCTAGGACAGGAGATGGACTGAGTAGGGTTGGCTCATGGACCCACTGGTAAGCGTGTAACCTGGCATTGGGAGAGGTTCTGATGGAGGAGCCTGGGCAACTCCTCTGGCAGGACATAGACCCGGCAGGTAAGTGCAAGAAACATGATAGGAAACAGCCCAGAAAAGGCCATGGAAAGCTACCCACTGGCATACACTTGGCAGATGTGGGGGCAAGACCAGGATGAATCTGTCCACGTCATCCACTGGCAAATCCAAGCACCAGTGTGGGTCGACCCAGGTTCGGTCGCAACAAAGACTAGTGCACAATATGGAATGCCCAGGTGAGGTTGCCTGTACCGGAGGGGACCGCAGCGTCCAACCAGCCTGAGAACAAGAAAGGAAGTAGGCAGAGCCAGCAGGGGAATAATGGAGGGTTCCTTTGCAGGATAGCTACTCCCGCAGGAGAGCATGGGCTGGGATGGGGGCAGACCAGACTAGGCAGAGCTACCACACCTGTGCGCCCCATGTGGACTAGATCAGGGAAAAGCCGGGCTTGGCGGATTATTCCTACTGGTGCAAACAGAATTAAAGTGGGCGAGGTTTGTTTGGGCAGCATCAATTGGAATCTGGGAGTGGGAGAGGCCTGGGAGGGTAATAGTGGGCTCATCCCTCTTGGGTTACCACTTCCACGGGAGGACATAAAACTAAACAGCGGCTGGGGTGGAATGGGGTGTGGGACAGACTGGATTACTGCTACACTTACTGGCAAACCAGGGTAGGGGCGGTCCTGGTGGGGGTTATTGTGGGTCACTCCAACTAGGCTACAGCTCCCACTGGTTTAGGTGAGGGCCAAGTATGTGCTGGGCAGAACCAGGCTGGACTGCAACACCCATTGGTTCCAGTGGAAGTCGGGAGTGAAAACAGAACCAACCCAGCAATTACAACCACCAGCTGATTGGAGCGATGGACGGTGCCAGGCCCTGTACTTGTTAGCACATACAAGAAGTTTCTTTGGAGATCTTCCTAATCTAAATGCTGGACTCAGAACCCTAACGAAGAAAAGAGAGAAGACAGAACGGGTCAACCAACCATCTCAGCTATGATGGACTATGTCAATCAGTGGATTTTTCAAAGACCTCATAGTGCTTGGAGTGGCAAGATTGACAGCGATTCATAACTGTTGCAATATCAAAACCACTTGAGCAAGAACCTCAGAGCATGCCCTACACCCGGGACTTGGGGAGGGTGGGAAATTGGGTGAGCCTTCTCCCTTAATACCCCCCTTTTAAACATGAAGGTAACAATATGGAAAACATATTAGTATTATCCACTTTCCTGTAGCCCTTGAACCTTCTTACTCTAACTAAGTATGTAAAGAATGTCAAAATAAATTTTATTAAAGAAAAAAAAAAAAAAACCAAAGGGGAAATCAGTGGGGGAGGGGGAAGGAGAAACCTTGGGGAAGGGCACGGGCAACCCCAGAGCCTATGGAACTGTATCATGAAACAAAATAAAATATTTTTAAATGTAAAAAATCAAAAAATGACCTCCTGGTAACATCAGCATCCTATATAAGGATTCAAGTCCCAGACACTCCATTTCTGATCCAGTTCCCTGCTAATCTGCCTAGAAAAGCACCAGACTGAGATTGGTACAGACCAAATACAGAAACCTGAAAACCACCCAGTTCTCCACATGGGAAGGAGAGGAGTATGTAATAAACAAATGTGGCATCATGGGTGGCAATGTAAGCCATTATGACACAAGGCTGACCCTAATACCTGCCTTAAAACAGATTTCTTCCAGATTCATTTACCTAATGAGTACATATTCTTTGAACACATTTTTGAACTAAGCAACAGTAAATTTCTTCAAAGAAAAACATTTGGGCTATTAAAGAGCAGTGCTCCCAAGCCAGGCTGAGAGAATGCAACAGACACCACTATAGCATACTCTCACTATGCTGTCTCCACAGTGCACTGGTTGCTTAGGGTTATGTTCCTTGGATGTGTTTCACGGGGCAGCAACACTTTTGCTAGGAAGAGCAGAGCAGCACCTTGATATTTCAGGGATCTGAGATTTCAGAATTTGATATTTCAGTTCCCAACTCATGACTCAGCCTTATTTTAATGGAGTAACAGCTCAGTTCTGAAATGTGCTGTATCATATACTCTGAATCCCCTTTGGATTTTACTCATTTATTGAGAGCTTAATTCACCATCAGCTAGTCTTTTCAACTTGCCATATTAGCTAACATGCATTTGTAAGTGTGTATGAACACGAGAAATAAAAAATCCAATGATAAATCTAAGCTCACAAGTGACTCTTCTTGCTCTAATTTGTAATAAACCTATACTTTTCTCCACAACCTATAGTTTATCAGAATTGGAATAGAGAAAAACAGAATTTTTCTAAGCAGATTTTGCACTGACTATGCTGAAGACAACCATTTGTAAAACCTTCCTTTGCCTAGATCAGAAAATAGGTAACTCATCAAATCACCATTACCTAAGTAAAACCAGTGTCTAGAAGTCATTTATTGACCCAGCGTGGGATTACAACCACAGGAGTCCTTAAGGTCCCCAGACACTGGCTAATGGCATGGCAACTCTGAGCAAGTTCAAAGACATGGTAGAGGGAAAATGGAAATTCCAATTGTATTAGAAGAATAAAATAGCTAAAATAATGGACATGAATATAATTTACTCACACTCTTATAGATAATTAAAACAGCATGTTCACACACACACACACTCAAATCAGGTATAATCTGCAGTGATCAGTGGGACAGAATGAATAGCATTACAAAAAGAGAAAGAGAATTATCAAACAATAAAAGCAAAACGTAGCATATTATGTCCAACATGAAAATGTTTTGCTACTAGATATGGCAAGTGGTTTTCTAGGAAAGAAATGCTGAGAGCCGTAAAATCCTTACAGGTTCTGGAACTCAGGGATGTGTGAATAATCAGAACGATCTCTACACATCACCTGAGTATCAAAAAGGCACTAGGCGTGAGAAAGAGAAACTTACACAGCAATCATTCCTCTTGCTGCAACCTTTTGTACTGGAGCAAGTTTGCAGAGAAATATTTTAGGTTAATTAGAGAATAGCTGTTTCCAAAAAGCAGACATTCATTGTTGTATAAGGGTGCAATTTCTGAGAGACTCTAATGCAGTTATTCTCCTTTATATAAGGACTGTCGAAACAGCTGAGAAATTAGACTAAAAAAATCCACAGTTCATGTGGAACTGTGTGATCCTATTCATGTCCTATTCACTCACATATAATAAAATAAGCAACAGGGAAACAAGACAAAAGGATGAGAGGATTTCACTCCAGACCACAGAATAGTTACACTGTCAGCTCAGAGGCATCTTAAAATCTTTAGCCACCACAAAAATTCTCTGAATTATCACTATATTTGAATGGAATGCAAAATTTTAAATCATCAATGTTTCAGGAAAACATTTATCCTCAAACCCAGGAGACAACTTTGTTAAACCAATTCACTTAATTTTATTTTAATATTCATTTATTTTCATTGGGAAGGCAGATCTACAGAGAATGAGAGATAGAAAAAAAGAACCAGCTAATGGTTCACTGCTCAAATGGCCACAATGGCCACAGCTGAGCCGGGGGCCAGGAGCCTCCTCCGGGTTTCCAATGCAGGTCCAGGGTAAAAGGGACTTAGGATATCCTTGCTGCCTTCCCAGACCACAAGCAGGAAGCTGGAAGGGAAGTGGAGAAGCAAGGACACAAATGGGTAACCATATAGGACCCCAGAACTTGAAGGGGGGATTAGCCAATCAAGACATCACAGTGGGCCCCAAAGTACAAATTTTTCAAGCCACTTAAACAGATATCAAAACTGATCTACATGGAAAAACTCTAAGGTAAACTGTGATGGCACAACGTAAAATGAAATTCCTGAGAAAATAAGGACATGCAAAAAGTGGCTTTCCATATGTTTCAGTATATCCAATAACTTTAGAAATGCTGCACTAAAAATGGACTATGATAGGAAAGACTAATTAAAATGAGTATTAATTTCTTTAATCATATTTTAATTTTCTTGACACTAGGGGAACATGGATTACAATACTAAGAACAAGAATAACTTAACAGAATGGAAATACTTTACTGGAGCCACAATTTTGTATTTTACACTCATAGAAACAGGTATCATCTCTACCTGACTCACACATTGATGATATTTTTATTCTAACTAGAGATGTGTTAATATCTTTATATGTGTTAAAAGGTTTATATACTACGGTAAAACTATTTAAACCTTAACCTATCATGTCACTTCCTCGATAGCATCCTCAGAAACAGGTGGTCATAATAATTTCCACCAGTGAAGAAGGAATGTCTCAAAGAAAGTTCACTCTATAGGAAATTTACTTACACTGGCATTTAGAAATGGAAAAAGTAGGCCCACATGAAAGATGTGAAGTAATTTGCAGTCTAGGTAGTCAATGATCTGATCTTGAAATTGAAGTCACAAGATGACATTATTTTATAAAAGAAACAGACTAGCATAACATTTTATACCTGCAGTAAATCAGTATAGTATTCTACAAGCATTTAATTAAAACAATATTTTAAGAAAAAAGACAGGTAAAAGGGCAGATTAAATGAAACAAGAGATACTACATCCCAGGACAGTAACTTGCTGTTAATTATATCCAGCAACATAGGCACATTTTAGTTACAACAAGAGAATGTTTGACAAAGCAGCACCTATGAAATATTATGCATAGTTTTTTACTCAATGTGGTTTAAACAAGTGTTAAGGATTCAAAGAAAAGCAATAAGAATGCAGACATCCAGTTTTAGTTTGACATTTAAACAACAATGCCCAAATTCTGGAAGACCTTAAGGTAAATTTAATGACACATAAGCATTTTACTGGTAATAATGACTGCAAAAAATAAACTCTTTCTCCCTAAAATCTATTTTTTTTTGCTTGTGAAATTAATATACAATAAAGATACAATAAAGATGCACTTGTCATCTTTATTGCCATCAGATAAGCTACATACTGGAACAACTTTTTTAAACAGTAGTTTCTCATCACACACATCTTCATAGAAAAATGCCCTGAAACAAGACAGGAGCTCACCTTCATCACTGGCTGCCTGCTGCTTCACCAGAGTCATCGGGGATCTGGCTGGAGGCTTAGTCAGCGGGTGGCGCCAACTCTTAGCAGTTTTGGTCTCTCCCTGATGATAAACAAAGAATGTAGAAGAAATATTCATAATGTAAAACATGCTTTAAACAACAACAACAAAGATACTTTAGAATGATTGCTGTCAACTTAAATTAAAAGTAACTTTACAAAAATTTACCTCTTAAATAATTCTAAGAAATTTAAAAGTGAATTCAGGAGAGAAAATCATTCTACTGCCAACATGATCAAGGTCAAATACCTTGCCTTCTACTCCTTCTTGCTTTCGATTAAATATATATGTATTTATTTATTGGATACAATGAGAGAGAGTGTGACATAAAAAGGGAAAAGGAGACAAAGAGAGGCAGAAAAGGGAGGGGAAGCCTAATGGGGAAGAAGGAAGAAAGAAGAAGAAGAAGAAAGATCTTCTATACCTGATTCATTCATAAATGGACATCAAAATTAGGGTTAGAACAACACAGGCTCAAGAGTCCGGAACTCAATCCAGGCTTATTACATGGCTGGGCAAGGGACCAAGTACCAGAATCATCCTCAACTACTGCTTTCCCAGACATATTAGCAGGGAATGGGATGAGAAGTACAGCAGCTGGAACTTAAACTGATACAGGGTGCTTTAATACAAGGCAGTAAACTTAAACTACTTAAAATTAGCTGCTGTGCAGCTAGTCAAAATTTGCATTGAGTTCAACACACATTTTTTGAAAAGTTTTTGAATAAATTCAGAATTTTATGCTCATGAACATAATAAAGAATGCGGCCTTAGTCACCTATGTACTATTCCTACAGACAGGTGACTTTGCTTTCTCTCCTTACAGAGAAGGAAGTTCTGTCAAATTTAAGATGATTACTTCCACTCACAAACTTATCTTCCAGTTAGCATCCACTGACAAGATTTCTTGCCAAACGGTCCAAGAGATCCAAAGCAAGAAAAGAATTAAAGAGCTGTTGGAAGTATTGGATTTACACTAAAATTGAAAGCAGTTTTGCATCTTCGTGTACAAGTAATAAATCAGCAGCAGTCACCAGAAGCGAAACAATTATTACCAGTTTGATTACAAAACAGGATCCTGAAATACTACAAAGAGCATTATAAACAAAGCCCATGGGAAACAAAGCAACATACAGATAGCGTGAGAGTTACCAAGTTTATCACTATTAATAGTAGTGTGAGAAATAATAACTTAATGAACGAGCAAAATTTATATTTGCACATATCCTGTATCCCATTATTCTAACACCTACAGGCAAAGTAGGAAAAAAAATACATTCCTGGTTCTCAAGCATGATATATAAATTATCAGTTTAAGAGATTAGATACAAAACAAGTAAAAGGAAATATTACCAGGGCCCGGTGCGATAGTGCAGTGGTTAAACTCCTTGCTTAGCACACGCGCACTGATCCCATATGGGCGCCGGTTCCAATCCCGGCTACCCTGCTTCCCATCCAGCACTCTGCCTGTGGCCTGGGAAAGCAGTCAAGGATGGCCAAAAGCTTTGGAACCCTGCACCTACATGGGAGAACCGGAAGAAGCTCCTGGCTCCTGGCTTCAGATTGGCTCAGCTCCAGCCATTGCGGCTGCTTGGGGAGTGAACAATCAGATGGAAGATTTTGCTCACTGTCTCTCCTCCTCTGTATATCTGACTTTCAAATTAAAAAACAAAATCTTAAAAAAAAAAAAAAAAGGAAATATTACCAATCACTATTGACAACAGAATGAAAAGGAGAGTAAGAGAAATTTTAGCAGGCACTAAAGTCATTTGTGACAAGATGAAATGTTAGTAAAACTGTGAGTATCAGAGGCCAAGAGATTCACCCAGGTTTCCCACATGGGTGTTGATTTTCCCAGATCATCAGAAGGAAACAGGCTTGAAAGTGGAGAAGCCAGGACTCAAAAGACACTCATGGAATGCCTTCACCCCAGGCAGTAGTTTTACCTGCATACAATGCGAGTACCAAAATGTTGTTAACTTTTATAAAGTAAGGGAAAAAACAACATAGAAAAAAGCACCTGGGGCCCTGTACAGTGGCCTAGCAACTAAAGTCCTCACCTTATACACGCCAGGATCCCACAAGGGAGCCGGTTCAAATCCCTGGCAGCCTGCTTCCCATCCAGCTCCCTGTTTATGGCCTGGGAAAGCAGTCAAGGACAGCCCAAAGCCTTGGGACCCTGCACCATATGGGAGACCCAGAAAAGGTTCTAGGATCCTGGCCTCGGATTGGCACAGCTTTTGTCATTGCATCCACTTAGGAAATGAATCAGTGGACGGAAGAACTTCCTCTCTGTCTCTCCTCCTCCTTGTATATCTAACTTTCGAATAAAAATGAAATAAATCTTTAAAAACAAAACAAACATTGAAACATACACTGGGAACTTTGAAGTCACTGCTCTCTCCACTGGGGAACCCCGCGACCTCCCCAGGTTCCAGGCCACTTCCACGGCTTTCCACATCACTCTCTTCTCCTTCGGTCAACACGCCATTGCTCTCTGCCACGGAAAAACATGATTCAGGAGACTTTGGCCATGACAACTTGGCTAGCACTGATTCCTCGACCTTCACTTGGCCACTAGGCAATGGACTGGAATCATCAACCACATGGGGTTTAGAGGGTGCAATTATGGTGTAGGTTTTGTCAGCCTCAGTTTTTATGTCCTCTGTTACAGATGTATTTAAGCAGCTGTTTCCTAAGGAGTAAAACATAAAACTGTTGACAAATACTGCAATGTATTACTTCTGAGTATAACTGTTAGAACGGTTCCAAACAGGGCTATATCATCAACTCCAAGAAACAGGAATGTGAAAGGTCACACCTCAAAGCACCATGCCTACTTCATAGTTAAAGGTATGAGCAGGTGAGGTTGAGACTGGGTCATGTTGGGATAGGAGGTGCTGCCAAAGCAAGATATCATTATTGCATTTGTACTTCATAAACACTAAATAAATATGGTGTCAAACGTAATGTTTTGCAATATATATCAAATCATTTGGCATATCTATTATCTCAAATATTTGTGAAAACAGTATTTTTTAATCTTTTAAAAAACTCTAACATATACCAACATCAAAAGGCAATAGAATTTTCCAACAATGCCAATTTGAAACCTATTATAAAATAAGATTTATATCACAATATATGATACCAAGAACTGGTGTTGATGAAACATTCCAACCCACAAAATGCATGTAAATGAAAAACGGATGCATCTACTTGTCCAATAAGTGTTACTTCCTAGTTCATTCCACAATCATACACTGACAGCATACAATGGTTAAGAATATTTCAAAGCACCCCTACCACATGCGTGTGTGTGTGTGTGCGCATGCGCAGAAAGCAGAATCATTTCAACCTATCAAATACTAGTTCTCATGCTGAACACAGACACATCTTCTGTTTCAGTGTATGCTTCCAGACCTCATGACCTGGAATTCAAAATGCCAAGAACAATATAGCAAAACAGCTACTGATTTTGGTTGTGCAAGGAATTCATAAACCCTGTGTAATATAAAGCAAAAAAAAATCCATGAATATTCTGCAACTGTCCTTTCTACATTTGTTGCATTCGTTACTGATTTTCATTCATCTTAACTCAACAAGAAACCTTGTCTGTCTAACCCCGGCCTTAGTCCTTCCTGGGCAGACCAAACCCTTTGTCATCTGTACCATGTAAACGAACTATACTAGATTCTTACTATAAATTTATTTGTCTATAAATTCAATGGAAGAAAAAAAAAGTACTATGGCTTAAACTAGATATTTCCAGAGCAAAGGTAGTAAGGTTCAATATACTAAGAATATGCAAGGAATATTTGCTTTATTCAAAGTAGATAGAACGTACATACAAGCCCTAAGCATCTTTTCCATTCTTTTTATAAAAGATCGCCAACACGATAATATACAGAACTCACTAGCAATAGTGGCCACAGTGGACAATGGATACAATAGGAAGGGAACAATTTCTGTAGGCCAACAGACATAGTGCCTTAACTGAATTTAGAGGAAATGCATAAATGAAGGGTTTATGATATGAGAACTATGACAGCAAGACAGGAATTACAAATAAGTTTCATTATTAAAAGGACAAAAAGTCCAGTAACTATTAAAGAAGCAAAACATTAATACAGCTTCAGGAAAATTGTTCTATAAAATTTTACTCCCTCTATAAGGAGTAAAAGTAAAGTAGGAGAGACTTTCAGATGAGGGTTTTAACACAGAGTTGTCTTTTTGTTGTTTTTTTTTTAAACCTTAATCTTTCTTTAAAAAAATTAATTGGAAATGTAAGAATCTCAAAGAATTATCTATAATTGATTTTCTAAACTTCAATAAATTCAAGAAAAGTGTTCCAACCAGATACTGTATGTGGTAATAAAAATCACATTTTTATTAAGCCAAACAGACACTGTTGACTATCTAACGCATAGCCTTGCTCCTAACTTTTATAACTATCACAGGACACGTTGGTTAAATTATCGAATAACTTAAGATACTTAATAACGCTATCTAGACAACTGTTCTTAGTAAATACAGCTTTACGGCATCCAAACATCCACCACCTCCATGTGCAACATAACCATTAATTTTCTCATCTGAGAGAGTGACGATACCTGATAAAGTCGGATCCACCTGTGACCTATCAGCAGAGATCGCTTTTTCTGAAGATGCCTCTGTATTCCCCACTTGTTCTGCCTCTTCGGGTTTGGCACTGAAGTCATGTGTGCCTGGGTCAACTTCCCCGGAGAGTTCCTCATTCCCCTCAGCCTTAGGCTTTTTACTCTGAGACCTGGTGCTCTGAAAGCTATGAATGTAAGTAGTGGTCAGAGCAGAAAAACTGTAATGAAAATAAAGAGCACATACCAATAGGAATACCACATCCCTTATTTCAAGAAGAAACAACTTCGACTTTACGTTACTACCTATGTTAAATTTTTTTTTTACACTTAATTGCTTAAGTCTGAAACTTAACTCTGAAATCAATAAGAAACATTACAATTTAAACAATTATAAATAAAATAAAGTAAAAAATGACAGGTAAATCAATAAAGAAAGCAATATTTAAAAATCTAAGCAAATTGTTCCAAGATAAATTTGAGGCATGCATTAAAATAATAGCTAATGGAATTACAATAAAGTAATTTATTTTACATTGTATAAAAAATTCATCATTTTCAGACAGTACTGGACATATTTTCTTCCTATTTTAGTACTTCCAAGCCAGGCCTTTGACAGCTTTCTCATTTCTACCTGTCATATAGGTGGCATTTCTAACTAAAAACTGTTCGAAATCAACTCAAAATAGTGTCCAAAAACAAACAGGCATATGGACACGTGCGCACATACTTACTACACATGTACCAAACACAGCACAAAGACTAAGCACTGTAGGAAGTAAGCGAGGACAGAAACAAGAGACAGGAAGTAGCCAGGAACCATCACTGTGAATTAGCATGAGCAGCTGTTGGTGAAAGTAACAACAGCATCATCACTTTTATAGAGGATCCATGCCCCAAAAATATCACAGTACTCATGGGTGACATCTCTTTGCAATTTCCATGGGTCATTTCATTGGCTGGACCTCTGAAACAGTCCATTTACTAAAGGGAAACCAGTAGGTTCTTTAAATACAAAGCTGTGAATACTACACCAAATTCTAAAATGAACTTTTTTAACAAGTTGAGGAAAGCTTCTTTCATTATGAAAACCAAGTGAAAGGCATTAAAATATTTCCTATGACACCAACCTGTCAGGAATCATAATGGACCACTGTGGTTAACATGTAGGAAACCAGATACTACATCACAAGTATTGAGTGTTTGTCCAATAAAGAATTATGGAGATGCCAGATTGGAGTGTCTTTGAAATGAAAATAGAACACTGCTTCCTTCCAAAATTGGCCATTTTTGAAAAGGCACTTGAATTCATTTAACAAAGACACTGACCCCCCAAGTGAGTATTGTTGCAATTTTGAATAATACAGTTAGTTATACATTAAACAGTGAGACAATGGACATATAAAGACATGCCCAACCGTGTCATGAATAAGTACTTACCCTGAGCACATGGGAAGCACTGGGATATTTTTTGTTAGATTCTACTTCCTAATCATAAATATTCATCCTGACCTAATCAACTGCCTGGAGCTGATTTATTACTTTAGAAATCATCGGTATAAGCTGTAGGGAAAATATTAAAATTTAACTTTTTAACTGCATAGTTCTGTGCCTTGAGTCTATCTCTGACACAATGTAGAAGCTTGACTCCATGATCTTAAAATTCCTTCAATTGCTACCATGCTAAAAAAGGCAGAAAATAAAGTTCAGGAAAAAAAATAGATTCAGGAAATAACCATTACAAGTGTGGGCACAGATTTAAAATTACAAGTTGGCTGGCAAATAACAAAAGCAAATAAAACAAAAACAAAAAAACAAAAAAAAAAGGAAATAAGCAAACAGGTTCCAAATCGGAGTATTAGATAAATACATGCAGGCAATAAAAATTACCTTTTAGCAATTCATTTAATTACATGAAAAACTGCTCAAAAAGCTTCTAAACAAAGTGTTATGAGCATGGCCCAAGTTTTTCAAAGGTAGGTAATATTATATAATATATAATAAATATATATGTAAAGGATATATACAAAATGTTAACACTGGTTATCTCTGGACAATGAGGTTATGGGTGATTTGGGATTCCTTCATTATTCTTTTCCTTATTTTAGAAATGTTCTCCAATGCTCAAATATAACTTTAAAATCTGAAAGAAAAACAACGGGTAATATTGCAGAAGAAAGTTTAATATTAAAGTTACAAGTTAGCCAAAGGGCCAGAACAATACCATACCCTATACAAAGGGTTTTAAAACTGGAAGATGCCCACAGGGGAAAAAAAAAAAAAAAAAAAAAAAACTTTTGAAATGGCCCAGGATACAAAAATGGAATGGAAAATAAATTCTCAAGGAAAACCATGTGAACCGCCACTTGCTCTGCTTTGCATCTCATTTTAAAAGAAAGAAAAGAAACAGAAGTGTGGAGCAAGTGGTAAAATATGAGCAGTCCACTGAGAAAAGCAGGATTTCAGATACCTAATCCAAGAAGGAAACAATTAAAATCAGAAAGAAAACTGGTAGCAAAATGAAAAATATGAAATTAAGTTAATGAAGTGAGTTAAAATATGGAGATGAATGGAGCAAAACAATCCAACTTCAAAGTAGTTTAGTGAAGAGAGTCAAAGAAATTCTGTATTTTTCTTTTGCTATGTAACATGAATTCAGGATTATTCTCAAATGCAACATAAACCTCTGCCTATGTTCTATACATCACAAGAGGTGAGTAGTTAAAAGACCCAAGGTAACTAAATTTATGATGAATAAATATCTTGACTAAACAGCTCCTGAGACATCACTCAGTAGCTCATCTTGGCAAGTATTCTAAGGATGGGGGATGGAGATCTTTACCTCCTGGATGCTTTCCGTACTTTCCTCCTCCTCTGCAGCCAGGCCTTCACTTCAGGAGTCGATTCTGGAGTGGGCTTCGTGTGATCAATGGTATATATATCTTTTCCTTGTTTCCAGAGCTGGTATCTGTCTGGTTGAAATTTCCTCACAAAGATATCCATGGAAATTTTCACCATGTCTTTCCTGCAAGTGCACTGAAACACAGTGAGGGTAGGATTGAACATTCAAAAAATATATACAGTCAGAGTCAGGCTGGACTGCATAATACTGGAATATTTAGTCACTACATGACTGAGTGCTTAAAAATGCCTTAGGGTGTCTTAACCAGGGAGTATTATACAAGTTTCTTCAGACTGGCAGGGAGCACACACACATTCACATTTATGAGTAGGAAAATATATTTAGTATACTTCAGAGAGACCTGTGCATCAGGTCTCCCACTCCTGCTCATGTTTCACCCAGTGTGAGATCAAAAAAAGTCTGAAAGCTAAAACTCAGTCAACAAATGACATCAATTGTATTTTTTTCCTTTAGAATTATTTGACTGTTTTTTTATCAATAAGTCCAATAGGGGAAAAATATTGGAAACAAATTAAATTCTCTTCTGCACCACATATAATATGAAATCACCCAATCGCATCCACTAAGGTATTGTTGAAAAGTTAAAAAAAAAATCATTTGGAATCCTCTATACCTTGATTCTCAGTAATGCAAAGTAAGCTATAATGATGACTACACACAGCTTTAATTAGGTCTCGGTCAACATGTTCCAGATCAAGGCATTAGAATTAACTGATCTAACTCACAATGTCTAACATAATTGGCAGCAAACTGGTAGACAGAACAACAGCCTTGACAAAATAAAACCATCACTTTTAAGGACACAATTATCACCTCCTTATCAATTAATTGCAATGTGTCAATGGAATCCAGTACTAAACATCAATATACAAGTTATATGGTTTTAGTATTCTTTTTATATAAAGATTTATTTTGGCAATTGGCAGGTAAAATGGAGAGAGTGTGTGTGAATCTACTCCCTACTGGCTTACAGCCAAATAACCACAGCAGCCAGGCCTGGACCCAGACTAAAGCTGAGAGAGAGCAGTTTCCAAAACTTTCCCAGGTGCAGTATCACGGAGCTGGATCTAACGTAGAACAGTCAGGTCTCACACCAGGAACCCATATGGGTTGCAAACACGGCAGAACATCAGTTCGTTATGCAACAATATCAGAGGTAATCCTAACAAGCATTACATTCAGTGTACCTAAAATTGCCTTCCACAGCTCAGGTGTTCTCTCAATGACAACCACAATTGATGCATTCTTCTATTTAATCTTTACTTCTTAGTCCTTGTCTCCTCCAGACATAAAAATCTGCCCTTTCACTACCTAGAATTAATTCTCTCTCTGAAATGTCTCCAGCATCAAGATCCGTTAACTTCACTGTCAGATCTTAAATTCTAGCACAGCAAAAGCTACTAATGACCCTGCTTGCAGCCCACGTAGAGTCAATTCATTTTTAAAGCTATCATTTTAATACCCCTCAAATAACCTGAATCTTTCATTTGAGTTCAACAAGGTGCATTTATCCTGCTATTATAGTAAAATGATGGTTGAATTTGTGAACCTGGCATTCAAGGGCTAACGAGCAGTGAGATTTTCAGATGTCTTTCCAAGCACATGTCAACAGAATACTTTCTTTCAACCCAAATCATTGGAGCCCAAAGGCATTATATATCCAATGAATGCCACACTGAAAAACTCCTCTCTGCACATTTTCTAAAGAAAATCATCCTTAACTCTGAATTCAAATCATACCATCCTAGCCTCTGAATTCAATAGGATTTATCTGTAATAATACTTTCTGCTGTTAGTAACATATAATGAAGATTCTCAATAATATTGATTTAGGTATGTGTCAGATGATGATTCTGAAAAAGAAACTTTTTTTCTAAAACAAAGAGCGGGCCCAGTACCAAAGCCTAGTGGCTAAACACTCGCCTTGTATGTGCCAGGATCCCATTTGGGTGCCAGTTAGTCCTAGCTGCTGCACTTCAAATTAAGCTCCCTGCTTACAGTCTGGGGAAGCAGTAGAGGATGGCAGACAACCTCAGTATCCTGCACCCTTGTGGGAGACCCAAAAACTGCTGCTGCTCTACCTTCATTATAAACCAGCAAATAGAAGACCTCTCTCTGTCTTGCCTCTGTGTAAATTTACCTTTACAATAAAAACACATATATCTTTAAAACGAAGAAGAAGGGGAAAGAGAATAGAAACAGACAGTGGGGGAGGGAGACTTCTCATCTGCTGATGCACACCAAAAATGAACAAGGCAGAAGGCAGGTGCTTTAATCAGGGTCTCTCATGTGCATCCAGCAGAGTGTTATCAGCCCACCATCAACTATTGCATAGTAAGTGGAGCAACCAGGAATCCAACAGGTGCTCCGACGGGATGCTGCCATCCAAGCAGCAATTTAACTTCAAACACCACAATGCCATTCTTGATTCTGAAAATCTTAAAGGTATTTTTCTCTTGAAATGTGAAAAAATAAAAACTTACAGACTTAAAATAATCAAAATCAATTTTCATGTTTTCTTTCAGTGTTACTGATTTATTGTTTTTAAGAAAATACTGGATTACAGTGAAATTTCATTTCATCTAATGGGCTCCCTTAGGGGAGGACATACTTTCAATTGTAGCAAAGATAAGCCATTGATGTGCAGTAAAGTAGTTGTAAGCAAATACTTTGGGGGACAGAAAAACACACAGATGATGCTATGAAGCTGCCCAGAGCAGTGGGGCACAGCCACTAAAGCACTGCTTATGGTGCCCTCATGCCACACTGGTGTGCTAATTCAAGTGCTAACTCCTACATTGGCCAACCGCCTTGCAAGCACCAAGATCCCACGTGGGATCCATGTACTGGCTCGCTCTCTCTCTACCTCCCTCTCTTTCTCACTGACACAATGCTACTTATAGAAATAAGTAACACTAATAAAAATGCTTAATCCAAAATCTTGACTGAAAGACCACTCACTACTTTTGAGAACAACAGTTTGCATATTAACATTTGCATTCTGAAGAGGAAATCATATTTGGAACAAACAGAAACCTGAAATTCTTCACTTAATAATTTTCGGATTCTGTTTAGTTATGACAATATAAACAAAGAAGAATATCATTATGTATTAATATACTTACTAATTTGAAATATAAATCTATAAACCATATTTATTCCTCATTTCTACAGTAGGTAGTAACTATGCAAGACTTATTTAACATGACCGTGACTAACACCAACATAATTTTATCTTGAAAACATCGTTTTAAGATAATTACATAGCACAGTGTTCAGTAAGCTATGACATGTAAAAAAAAATTTTTTTTTAAGTTTACAAAATTTGATGGATACTGATGAGAAACCATAGCTATTTAACCTGGTTATAAAAAGGACAACATTATAATCTAAAACAAGTATGTATTCTTCAAACAATGAACTCATGCCTTCCTTCCTATTTAACTCTCCTACTCATTTCAATTTATTCATTTCCAAACATAAGTGCTCTTTTGATCCATTCTCTACCCACACACACACACACACACACACACACACACACACACACAAAACCTGTTGGTAGTCAATCAGCATAAAACACATGGAGTTACTCTTAACACACTAGTATTCTTAAATCTACAACTGCCTCTCACATTATACTAGATTATGTCAAATTCAAATTAGAAAAAGACCCAATTCTTCAGCAAATTGCTACACTGTTAACTGATTTTAAAAATTACAAGGAGGGCCAGCATGATAGCTCCGTGGCTAAATTCTCGCCTTTCAAGTGTCTAGATTCTACAAGGGCACTGGTTCATGTCCCAGCTGAACGACTTCCCATCCAACTCCCTGCTTGTGGCCTGGGAAAGCAGGGGAGGTTAGCATAAAGCCTTAGGACCCTGCACCTGTGTGAGAGACACAGAAGAAGCTCCTGGCTATTGGCTACTAGCTACTAGCTTCAGATCAACTCAGCTCCAGCTGCTGCAGCCACTTGGGGAATGAACCAGCAGATGGAAGATCTTTCTGTCTCTCCTCCTCCTCTTTATAAATCTTTCCAATATAAATAACAATGCAAAAAAAATTAATAAACAATCAAATAACTAGGGACTCTATCAGAAGTTTAGGAAAGGTTACAAAATATGAGGGAAAACATAATCCACATAACTTAAATGATTTGTACTTTCATAAAATACATCAATTATATTTAAGCATCAAAAGAAAAGCCACATAGATCACAAAAACATACAGCACAAATTCCTTTCTAGTCTAAGTTCATTTACTGCTGCTTTCTCACACTTCAAGTATTTGCATATGTAGACAGCTTTAGACTGATTTCATCAAAAACATCACTCAACTCTCCAAGGTCTTATTTTTAAAACAGTCCAGGATTCTCAGAGCAAAGTGAATCTGATTTTCTAAGAGAACATAGTTGTGGATTATTGGCACCTGGCTCTCAGGTTCTCCCAGCTTACTGCAATTTGAAACAGCAGATTATACCAGGTGAGTTGCCATTACGTGCTCGGAGTATGATCTTCCTTGTCAGGTGAAGCACAGAAATCCAGGACGTGATTTCTTACTCAGATTTCAATGAATCTTTATGGTGAATTACTTCATATACTTTGCTCCATCTAACCTTTCCCTACCACAGTAATTTCGAGCCACTATAAGACACACACGTCAGTAGTATGGAAAAGTGTATTCTAGAGAATCATGCACCCCTGCATTTGTTATATGAATACCATTTTTGAAATACATGTAGAAAACAGAGGTTCAGGGATCTTACCTTAAATTACAAACATAGTAAGTAACACAGCTTTTGCTCACTTCAAAGGTAGAGCTAGACTGTAACCTATTCTGCTTTGAAACTCCAAATGAAATGTATGTTCCTTACGACTAAAATAGTTTATAACTTAAATAATAGTCCCAGATTTCCAACACAAAATTCTGTATATGTGATTCATAATGAAAATGAAATTATAGTTGAGAGCAAATGTTGAGTTTGTTGTTTTCTTTTTCCATGCACACAAAAATGTCACATTGAGAGTTCATCCAATCTAACGATTTTTTAGAATACATTTTCTCCTATCACTTTTAATGGTATTATATCAATTTCTTCTGAATATTTGCACACTTGATTTTGCCAGGCTATGTCTCCCTTACTAAGTAAGGCAATTATAAAGGAACCTAAAGGATGGGACTAGAAACTCAACCTTTGTGACCCGTAAGTATACTCTTCAAAGAAAAGCTACATAGAAAGAAATGGAACTAATTCAAACAGTTTGCTCCAAGGGTGTCCAAAAAAGGTTTCGGAAAAATAATTTTTAAAATTTTTGCCTCTCAATACTCATCTGAGGGTGAAGAATGCTGAGTAAGTTCAGAGCTACAGATATTAAATAACCCATTCTTGCACTACGTGATAAAGCAAAGTAGGAAAGTGAGTTCTTTCATATTCAGATACATGAAGTTATTTTGTTCTAAATTCATGAACTCTAGATCACACAGTATATTGATGATTAATTTGGACAGGATAAGACTAAAAATAGGATTCTGAAAATACTAAGGATGGAAATTTTTATGAACATAAATATTTCAGATGAATCTGTAAAATCATCTATGAATAAGATGAACATCACATAATCCTTCCAAAAGCTTTAAGACAGTCATATATTGTCTTCCACATTAAGGAGTATTTCAGATATTTTTCTTAATTGACAAAGAAGTTCATCCTACACACAGAGTAAACTTTAGGAAGCAAACTAACATAAATCATGCATAACAGCTTTATTTTGGGCAATGGTTGTGTAACATCTGTAGTTCTGAACTTCCCCAACTCTCAATTTATGAATAGAAAGACACTAAATGACTAGCTGATGCCACAAGGTAGTAACAGGAGGGAAAAGACTGACCAAATGATGGGAGAGTAGGAATCCTGCACTTCAGCCTTGCTAGATTTTCACTTTGCCATTCACTGAGACACCCTCTAGTGAAATAGACTCCCATTGAGTAAATCTAAGGGCCTGAATACATAAAACACCATATTCCCGACTTCAAACTAGAATGCTGACAACACTAAATGCTCTCTGAGCTTGGAGCTATTCACTTGTCTCAATTTCAGATTAACATGAAATGACAGCAGCATCCCCTATCCTCTTCCATATGTCTTTACCCAGGTCTAAAACTAGTACAAATGAGCACAAAAATTGATGAAGAACTATTGTTTTAAGAGAGAAGATGAGTTGGCATGGTAATAAATGAGAAAAACAATAGGAGCTCTATATAGAGTATATTAAGTATGTTCTTGATTAAGACGAATGAAAACAGCTTTTTAATACATTCTAGTCATCAACTTTTAAGTCTTACCCCTACTAAATTGAAGATGACTTTCCAGTGAAATGATTATTTAAGAGTCACGTTGTAAGCACTATCCTGCGTGCCATGCACACGGATCACACACCATCAGCCCAATGAAAATGCTCTGAAGAAACTTAATGAAAGCTAAGAATTCCAAAACCTAAATGGTTATAGGGAAAAAATGTTGTTTATTTGTTTAGGCTTTCTAATGGTAACATTATGGAAAGAATTTTAACACTATATAACAAAATGAAGCAATTTTTTAAAAAATAAGTTTTAAGTAACAACAATTTTAAGTCACACTTCTTTATAAAAGTACACAGTTTACTATCACTGATAAAACATATCAAATTCACTTAGCAACTCCTATATCCCAGGATATGTCTGCCACAGCTACCACATTTTATTCATTATTAATCTCAGGAAATATTTTAAAGTAGAGAACAGACAGACATATTCTAGCATGAAACAGAAGAAACCCAAACTGTGTAGAAAATCAGTATATTTTTTTATGTTCTCAAAGTTTCATACTAACCAAATTGAAAATAGCCAGGAAAAACAAAGAGAAATGTTTCCTGAAATACAGTATGTTATCCTCCCAAGGAACTGAGATAGCAAGAACAGGACGTCCAGCAGTCTAACTGAATACAATAATAATCAAATATGAAGATGTAATCTCTGTTACTGTTACCATTAGATGTTTGACTTCAGACTCCTGAGGAGCAAAATAGCTGTACTGAACCAATTTGTGACATATATAAGAATAGAGTAGTCCAGTATATTGGCAACATAAATCAAAACTTTAAATATTCAATAATTGTTTTTCAAATGTAAAAAAAATCTATTACCAGTAAATCCCTGCACAATAATATTGAAACAAACAGATCAATTAACTGATGGGTTTACTTGGAAAATATCAGAAAAGTGTTTTCTGGTACTTCTATACAAAGTCAGGGCATAACAATGAAATATTTTCAGGAATTAAATTAAATTTAATGTTAGGGAAATGCATATGATAAGATTATGAAATTAGATGTTGACTTCTGGCCCAGCAAATAAATCCTCAGTCTGGCACAGCAGCAGCCCATATGGGCACTGGTTCAACACCTCCGACTCCATTTCTGATGCAACTCCCTACTGAGGCACCTGGGAAAGCAACAACAGAACGCCCACGTGCCTGGACCCCTGAAGCCACATCGGTGATCAGGAAGAAGCTCCAGACTCCTAGCCTCTACTGGCGCCATTCAATCCACTGCAGCTACTTGGGAAGGAAACCGGAGTCTTTCATCCATATTCTCTCTCCTTTCCTCACTCTCCCTCCTCCCCTCACTCTTCCTTCCTGCTCTCTTTAAATTCCAAATAAATAAAATATAAAAATACATCTTCACAAAATTTTTAAGCTTCTAAAAACATAATATACATATGTACTTCAAAAAAGCTCATGGGATATACATATTATGAAAAAACTGTGGATTTGAAAAAACTTTTACACAAAAATAAACATTAATTCTAATTTTCTGTGAAGTGTATCCTTTCTGTTCTCATCAATTTTCAAATTCTCAGGAATTCCATCCATTTTATAATTCCTTTCTATTCTTTCATAATTTGATTTATCATATTTTAATTTTCAATATAATCAAAGGCTTAATGTTCCACTAAAAAGTTGAATATCCTTGAATTTATGAGTATCAATACAAAAAAGAAACATATAAATGAGAGATTCATTACCCATATCTGATTATATTTTATGGTTAGGGACAAAGAGGAGGAAAGACTAATATGCAGAACTGACTAGAAAGGGCAAGGAGTCGTTGTTTAAAACCTAGGGTGGGGGCCCAGCGCGGTGGCGCAAGTGGTTAAAGGTCCTCGCCTTGCACCACCCAGGATCCCTATGGGCGCCGGTTCTAATCCTGGCAGCCCCGCTTCCCTTCCAGCTCCCTGCCTGTGGCCCAGGAAAGCAGTCGAGGACGGCCCAAAGCTTTGGGAACCTGCACCCACGCGTGGGAGACCCGGAAGAGGCTCCTGGCTTTGGACCGGCATAGTATCGGCCCGTTGCGCTCACTTGGGGAGTGAATCATCGGATGGAAGATCTTCCTCTCTGTCTCTCCTCTCTGTATATCCGCCTTTCCAATGAAAAAATAATAAAAATAAATCTTAAAAAAAAAAAAACAAACCTAGGGTGGAATTACACCTAGAAATGGCTCCAGAAGTAGAAATAATCCTTTCACAATCGACATGTAGTATGTCTCACAGGCTTAATTTCTATTTATCTCTAATGACAAGTGTTTCATTTCATGTCACCTTGAATAATCACAATGTACAATCATTCTGTATTTTTCTAGACTCCATCACTGAATCCAACAAAAACTGATATTCTCTGAGGAACAGGCTTCAGGTCTATCTTAACACTATTCTAGAGTAACAAAAGAATCAGGACAAAAACAAAATCTACATTGATTCACCATATTTAAAGACTTGCCTTATTTTTATCTACAGAGTTGATTCAATTAATTCATCGTTGTATTGGGCCTTTGAACAACTTAAAGTATTTCACCAAAAGTACATGGATTCTGCCTTAAATGTTGGCAAACATGTATCTAACCAAAGGAACAACATAAATATTCTATCTCCACTCACAAAGAAACTGGTTAATTCAAATAAAATTTTAAATTATCACTGTTGAAATAAATCATTGAAAAGTTCTGGAAAAGGGTCCTGCTGTAATGGCCTAGTGCTTCAAATCCTCACCCTGCATACACACCGGGATGTCATATGGGTGTTGGTTCCTATCCTGGCTGCTCCACTTCCCATCCAGTTCCCGGCTTGTGGCTTGGGAAAGCAGTTGATGATGGCCCAAACCCTTGGGACCCTGCACCCACGTGCGAGATCCAGAAGAGATTCCAGGCTCCTGGCTTCAGATCAGCAGTTTCTGCTGTCGCAGCCACTTGGGCATTGAACCACTGGAACGCAGATTTTCCTCTCTGTCACTCCTCCTATCTGTTTGTCTGCCTTTCCAATAAAAATAAATAAATCTTAAAAATATTCTGGAAAAGAAAATTTTTCCATTACTCCAGAGATTAAAAAAAAATCTTTGACAAAAGCAAGAAAGAGATTTGGTGAGGTCTATTTTTACTCCAGAGAAACTCATTAATCAGTCCAAATGTAAAAATAGACTATATAACAAATACAATTTTAATGATCTACATTTCCTCATTTCCACATGTGCTTTAAATATATCTAAATCTTAACTGGAATACACCCAGAAAGCAATCATAAATATAGCTGATATCAGCTCCATGTTCTGCCAAGTAGTAAGACCACTTTAAAACAATTGTATCCATTCACATTTTTGGTGCCAAAACAAGCCCTATGTTGCTATAAGTTACACCATAATCAGAGTTAAGAGTATTCATCTATGTATGCAGTAAGAATTATTATATAGCTATAGTTGCATTTATTTTCTTAAAATGGTTTCCTGTTACAATCCATCAATTGTCATGAATTCAAAAAAGAAAAAGACAGAAAAGGAACAGAGTCTGCCACAGAATTCCATTTACCAGCTGTAGCCACTATCAAAAACAAAATGCAAAAGCCTTTTGCCATGAGGACTAAAGACAGAATAAAAGGTAGAGCATAGTAAAGTACTGCAATGAACTGGTTAATGTAGAAGTTCAACATCTTGGTTTGTTTTCTATTCCAAGAGCTGTTAGGGTTACAGGGGTACAGGGGTAAACAGGTTGGGGAGGAAGAATAATGTCTTTATATGGCATACACATTATGGGGGTCTGCTCAACATCGAAATGGCTTCCTAAAAAACTAAATCTATCTGGAAAAAAAATTTTCCCATAAAGTTCACATGCCCAAACTGTGTAATTTCTGGCCCAAAATTACAAATTGCAACCCTTTTTCTGCACTGTTAAATCTCAAAGCCAATATCACCACAGGTTTTTAATTCCCATGTATAAAGTGCAAATTACAAACAGAACTAACAGGAGGTCCAGCTCTTCAACCAAACAGTAAGTTATATCCATTTCAATTCAAATTTAATCATTTTAATGTTTTGTTAATGTTGTTAGTAATAAACTATGACAGCACTGCTTCTACAAAAATCTCACTGCTAACAAGCAAAGTGATTCGTTCAGACCCTGGAACATAACTCAGATTCTAAAAGAAAGGGTCAATGCAGACCTACTCCCAGCTGGTGAACAAGTACAAGTTAATTGTCACTTTTGTCATGGCATGAAGGATAGGTAACTTCTTTAGAAAGAAGCCAACAAAAACAAATTATAACAGGAGAGGCAACACAGATTCTTAGATGTAGATCAAAGAAGTAATCTATTTTGTTTGTACAGGAATGATAGTTGGTAAGACTCACATTTTGAAAATGTCTACTGATTAAGGTCATCTTAGAGAAGAATCAATACAGTGAATATTTGGCTTCTATGCATACAATACACCCAGAAGAAACATCAAAAATCATCTACAATAATGAAACAGATTTGTAAATAAAAAGCCGTTTCCTAGCCTGTTGTTAAAAATGTATGCTTAGCGAGGTGGGATGAGCTACATAATGAAACCGCCCAATATTGAGAGCCTAATACAGATGTAAAAATTAAAGTACAATCTGTAAAATCAGTGTAAAAGAAGCTGCTAAATCAGGAGGCATCTGAAACTGCAATTTTTACATATATCAAAAGTAATTAAAGTCAATAAAATGCTTACAATAATTGGCTTAAACATAATAAATACAGTATCCCTAGCAGCTTGATTTTCATAAGGTGATTTCCAAGATTGCAGATGACAGACACAAAATGCTCATGGAAAAGAAAAAAAAAAGAAATCTCCAGCAAGAATATACATATACACATGCAATAAATGCATCTATATAAAATAAACATCAAATCAGCAATAAGTGATGAATCTAAGCAAATAGCTCAGATTAAGCTTAACATAAAATACATTACTCTAAAAATTATAAATAAAATATTACACCATAGTTAGTGTAACTGGCTTCCTGATTCCCCTCCCTTTGGGAGAGCTGGATTGTGCTGCTGGCTCCCTGCTTTGGCTCCAGCCCAGCTACAGCTGTGGCAGGTATTTGAACCAGCACATACAAGTGATCTCTTTGTGGAATATTGTCACTTAAGCTCCATCTCTAAAAAAAAAAAAAAAAGAAATATCTCGAAATTGCAATACTCAAATCTAAACAATTTTAATAAAAATAGAAAGTCAGAAATATGGCAATCTGCACACAGAGACAGAAAGCTACTAAGTCCCTGAAAATGAACAGCATATATCAAAAGATTATTGGCACTGACGCACAAAGGTTACTCAATGTCCAATCTCAAACAAGATTCTTTACTCTGGACTTGTTCCAAAAGTTCCAGCAAAGTAAACATATAAATTTTTCTTTTAATAATCACATATTTTGCTTTTACATTCTTTCTTGATGAACCCATAAAATATACGGCAACAGTTTAAATTCACTATTCTTTGGCAACAGCAACATCTTAGGATCAACTAACCAGAACATCTAGTTCCTGAGGTGCTTTGCAGCATGAATAACTGCCCCGCCAAGAGATGCCTAGCAAAATCCAGGAAGGTACTGGTCGTCTCCTTGCCCAGGGAAAGTGAGTGACCGCATTTAACCATTTATACCTAGTCTCCTCATGTTAGAAGCAAAACAATCTTTACTCAGGGTATTGTCCAGTAAGCATGCAGGAAATATACCTTATAGGCATCTCTATCTGTGCTGCTAAAAACTAAGTGGACAATGAGAGAACAGAATATTGAATACTAACAAATACTCTTATATAGGTCCTTCTGGAATTAGCCATGTGTAGACCTATGCTAGAAAAAGAGAACAGCATTATTATAGCCCTCATCTTGCTACAATTCACATATAGTATATCTAAGAGAACATGAAATTAATTCATAGTTTTACACCTTTGCAATTTGCTATAATTTGAATTCGCAGGTCCAGGTCTAATTACATGACTACTTCAGATGTTGATGATCGACTATCCTTTAATCTTCTAAGAGTTAATAGATTCACTGTACAAAGATCATTTAATATTTCTAAAAACTAGAAAACCAGGTGAGTTCTATACATCACTAATTCCACTGCATTAGATAGAACGTACTTGAAAAATTATTGATAGCAAAATAAAACACTGATATAGAAGGAATATGTTCTATAACACATGTTAAGTGTTGACACAGGTTTACCCTAAGTAGGAGATGTAAGTATATAAAAATATACCTAAGGACACCAATTTCTACTGCCTTTTTCACAGAATCTAATTTTCACTAAAATCATACCCAACAGAGACAACTGGTGCTTATGTATCCTGCCATGATTCAAATTTTCCTCATCACTCTGGCATAAGTATACAACAGAGTAAATGTTACAAGGTACTCAGTAGCTGAATCGTTAATGAACTTGAAAAGGCCATTACACATTTCATAGTCTTTGACTAATGAACATTCAACAATGAACAAAAACTGCAATAACAACATTGAATAGCACATGCCAAAAGGAGAAAGAACTTAAAATAATGATCATTTCTATTGAGAATGTAATCACAATAAAAAATACTGATGGAAATATACACAGATGACACACATAGAACAAAGTTTGATAAAACTTGATACTACCTAAGAGGCTAACACATTTTTGTTTCTGTTTGAGAGAAGCACAAAATGTTATCCTGCACTTAAAACTCACCAATTCCCAAACAAAAATAAAAAATAAACAAATTTTAAAAATCAACAAAAAAACTTCAAAAATAAACAAAAAAACTCACCTATTCCCTCCAGTTCGAACAACAACTGCAATCTCTGAAGGTGGGCAACTTTAGAAGCTACACTGTAACTCAATATTACTCCACCTGCAGGGCTAAATAATAATATCTATACATTCACCTGAATCTTATCTTGTACTTAAGTCCTTATAATTCACAAGGCTGGGCTTTTCTTTTAATCAACTCACAATCAGTGTTGCACAAATATGGTAACATAGTAACAGGGCTATGCTCTGTAATTACCATCAATATCGAGTGCCAGAAATGCTTTCCTTATCATTATATACACACATACACACACATACATACAACCTTAAGATTATAAAAGACAAACAAAATTCTAAGTGTTGTAAAGTCACAATTCAGTTAGGTAACTATTAAAGAGTTGGGGCAAGGTTTCTTAAGTGCCACGATGGATGAAGACAATGAGTTGAAGGGGACCTAGAAGCCACTTCTTTCAGTCATTTACCACATCTGATTGGTGCCTTCCTACCACGTACAAGAACAGGGGCTAGAAGTGGGCACGGTAAGGGTTTACTGCGGTCTCCCTCAACAAGGCTGCAGCAGCCACTGATGCACACAAGAACTGTGGCTGGAAGTGGGCTGGGTCAGGCTAGGCTACAGCTCATGCCAGCACACCAGAGCGCAGGAGCAGTGCCTGCAGATAGTCTGGATTGGTCTAGGCTGCATAACCCATGTGTCTTCATGACAGCTGGGGTTAAGATGGAAACAGGACTAACCAGTAAGCTATACCCACTGGTACATCTGATAGTTGGTGCAGAAGAAAACCAAGTCCAATCCTGCATCAACTGGACAAAGAGCAAGCTTTGAGCACCACCCACGGGAGGCTTATTAGGGGGCACTCCACTCAATCCCTGAGCTCAGAGCAAATTGTGTAGACATATGGTCCGATTCCAAAGCAAACTGCAGGACTGAGCCATCTCAGTTGCTGATCCTTGTGCAAGAATATGGAGCACAGCCAGATGAACACAAAAGACAGGAAAGCAAGCTCCTCTAAGCCAAGAGAAGATTTCAAGTACCACATCAAAGATCCAAAAAAGGACAGGTTGTAAACCATCCAGAGCAGACTCTACAACAGGCACCTAAGTCGGTGGGCACACTGTGGTAGACAAGGACAACAAACAGGTCTTAGGAAGAACTTCTCACCTCCTCTGCTATGAGAAACCAGCAACTCCTCAGGACAATCAAGGCTAGTCAACTTAACACCCTTGTACCGTCAATCTTCTCAGTCCCTAGGCACTGAGGTAGTGCGACAGAAAATAGTGGCACACTTTCTCCCTTCCACCCACATCCTCTGCCCATGCCACGCCCCAGACTCAGTGAAGAAAACAGAACAACTTTGTAATAATTAAAATAATACATTAAAAAGTTCTCTGAAAAATCATGTAATGACATTGCAATGCATGGACTTCTTTAATACATTTATCTCTATAAACTTTCTGAAGGACACTTCTATAGTGGGTACTCAAGTAGGAAACAAATGGATGCATGCTTGTATGCAATGTTCAACTTTCCTGTGAAAGTCTGTGAAGAGCTTCCTTTCTTCCTTCTGCCTCAGAGAACGTACGAAACAAAAGTGTGCCTGTAGTATGGTAAATGGCAAAGCTGTAGCACTTCTGTCGCAGAGCTGAGCAGAAATGAGGGAAGAATACTGACCCTGCAGGGACCTGTGCCAGGTCTCTCAGATTCCTATCTGAATGGATTACTTTAATTGTTTCTATATCTAAAAACATTCACTTTTTTAAAAAGATTTATTTATTTTTATAGCAAGGTCAGATACACAGAGAGGAGGAGAGACAGAAAGGAAGATCTTCCATCCAAAGATTCACTCCCCAAGTGACCACAACAGTTGGTGCTGTGCCAATCTGAAGCTGGAGGCCGGGAGCCAGGAGCTCTTCCAGGTCTCCCACACGGTGCAGGGGCCCAAGGCTTTGGGCCGTCCTCAACTGCTCTCCCAGGCTACACACAGGGAGCTGGATGGGAAGAGGGGCTGCCAGGATTAGAACCGGCACCCATATGAGATCCTGGCACGTTCAAGGCGAGGACTTTACCCATTAGGCCACTATGCTGGGCCCAAAACATTCTCTTTTGAAACAGGTATTCATGAGTTGCAAGATCCCTACAGTAGTTGAATTCCTGTAGTATTTTATATCACAGTCATAAGTGAAGTCAAACCGGTACTAAGAAAAATTGAAGGTCAAGCTTTTATTTCAGTTAAGATGCCTTAAATAAGAACATGCTTTGTAATAAGCTAAATTGACAGGAATTTCACTTCGATTATACTTGAAAGGAAGACATACATTTTGGTCCTGCTATTTCAAAAAAAAGAGCATGTAAGTGCAGTCATAGTGCATGCAACCTAACTAGACCACAATTTCACAGAATCAATACACCAAGGCCATATATTCACATACACTTCTTGGGAGTTGTCCTATGAACTAAAATATGAGCTTATGAACTGATATAAATCCAAGAATTTGTAATAAGTAAAAATGTCCCCAGGAAATCAGACCATTGTAAATACCCATTAAATGGTTCTTCCGGTTGCTAAAGGAACTTTGTGATTGCTACACTGAAAGTGACATTATGACAGGCTATACACAAAAAAGATGTGCTTGGTATATACAAAACACAATATACAAGTACATGTTTAGAAATGTAATGCATATTCTCCAAGAGTCTCAGACATGGACATAGTCTAAAATTCAGAGAATAATGACAGTATTGCAAAAAAAAACCAAACAAACAAACAAAAAAAAAACACCAAAGTCTTGAATAAAGAAGGGAAAAAACAGATAGCTTCTCAATCAAGGGCCCAATATAGATAGTATAGGACTAAAGAGAGGATCTACCTGCACGACTTTTGAATGGACTGTAAATTCAAGAATGAAATTTCTTCTGGAGACAGTATATGGGAACAAAACCAAATGAAGCATTTGTTCACTGGTTTCCTAAATATTCTGAACAAGAACAGGGAAGGGGTGATGATGCTTTACACTTACCACCCAGGTCCCTGGCAGTGGCCTGGAAAAGTAGCAGAAGATGATGCAATGCTTTGGGACTCTGCACGCACACGAGAGATGTGGCAGAATCTCCTGGGGCACGGCTTTAAATTGGCTCAGCCCCGGCCATTGCAGCCATTTAGAGAATGAACCAGTGGATGGAAAATCGTTCTGTTTCTCCTTTTCTCTATAAATCTGCCTTTCTAATAAAAATCAACAAATCTTTAAAAAGAAGACATAAAAGGAATCCTATGACTTTCCTTTAAGTATGGCCTAATACCTTGTAATAACTATACTATCTAATAATAATATAATAAATTAATATTTAAGAGGACATGTTGAACTTTTTAAATGACAAAAAGCCCTCACCTTGAATACGCCCGGGATCCCATATGGGCGCCAGTTCTACTCCCAGCAGCTCCACTTCCCATCCAGCTCCCTCCTTGTGGCCTGGGAAAGCAGTCCAGGATGGCCCAAAGCCTTGGGACTCTGCACCCATGTGAGAAACCTGGAAGAAGATCCTGGTTTCGATCGGCACAGCACCGGCCGTTGCGCTCACTTGGGGAGTGAATCGTCGGATGGAAGATCTTCCTCTCTGTCTCTCCTCCTCTCTGTATATCTGACTTTCTAATAAAAATAAAAATAAAATAAATCTTTTAAGAAAAACTTTTTAAAATATGGAAGAAATAAACACTCCTTACTCACAACTCTGTAATTCTTTGTCCCTGGATGCTGTCAATGTAATTGAGTGATTTTTCCCCCTGAAATATTCTTTCACATAATTAACAGTGACTATTTAATAATATTGTATGTATAACTCAGAAGTAATTGACAGCACCATGAATCAGGAGCAAGTTTTACAAAAAAATGATTGGATAAAACTTTCACATTAAAATGATAAAAAGAAAAACATGATCATGACATAAGAAATCCCCTATTATTCTAATGATTACATTTCTATACTTAATCTCTTTCCCATAAAGAAGTGATATGCTTACCATTGAATACTTCTGTGAGCTTCAAAAAGGGATTCAGAAGTTTTCTGATAATACTTTTTTATTATTACAGCCATACACTTAAGATATACACAGTATAATTAGTGTGCTTTATGTCTGAGAAATGTGAAGCCAAGAAGGGCCAGGAAACCTGCATAAGCCTTTCTAGCCAATAGACCCCAGGGCCAGCAGCCTTGTCACCCCAAATCTAAGAACCTATCATGGCAATGGCTTCTCCTGTTGCGATACTGTGAACAGTTTGACTGAAACTTCTCTGGCTCCATTTCAGATAGTCGTTTATTTGACAGAGAAGTCTAAGCTCACCACAGCACCAAGGTTGAGAGAAGAAATACCTATTCATACTGGTACATGCTGCAGAGATTAAATCAGCGCAAGATGGTCATGGAAAAATAAAATGTACAACCTTCAAAGAAACAGCAGTTTCTATGTTTCCCTCCAATGATATGGTGGTAAGATCAGGACCTATAATTATTCCTTGATGATATTTCTGGCACCAGTACTGCAGTGCTGTTATTGAAAAGAGACAACAACAAAAAAAATAATACCCCAAAAAAGGGGGGAAAAAGTTGCTAACTTCATGGTGGTTTTGTCCAATTCTAAGACTGGTCAAAAGGCTTCCTTTCCTTGGCAGGAATAGGGGTTCCTAGGAAGGGTTTCTAGGAATGCCAAATACCTTTCATGGAAACCAGGGCATCAGCTTCAGAATCTTGTTAACAAAATAATATCAGAGTCCATTATATATATTATAGCAAAGGAATTCTGAGTTTAAAACACATAAAAAGTAATAACAGGCAATACTGTGCAAAATAAAACCTATGTGCCAGGAAGAACTGACACACGTGTTTACAGGCCACTGCAAATAAAACTTACACAGGAGTCACTGATTTTGTGTCTATAATATATAACTTGAAAAACACGCAAACAGGAACAATGCAAATCAGCTGGTAAGTCACCAGTCCTGTGACCAAGTGTGAGAATGCATTACCTGATTTATTTTATTTATTTGAATGTAAGAATTACAGTCAGGAAGACACAGAGATTGTCCATGTACCAGTTGACTCTCAGGATGGCCACAATGACCACAGCTCGATCAGGCTGAAACGAGGAAACAGAAGCTCCTCCCAGGTCTCTAAAGAGGATGCTGGAGCCCCAAGCCCTTGGGCCATTATAGAGAACTGCTCAGAACTATAGCAGCAGGGGCTTGAACCAACAGCCATATGGGATGCTGATGTCACCTGTACATCACAAATCCAATCCCAACAGGTTATATCTTTTAGTTGCTAACACCAAAGAAACAACAGAATTAGATATGTCATGAAAAGGATGAAAAGGGAAAGAAACATTTCTCTTCCACCAACAAAAGTAAAGCAGGTTTTCTGGCTTTTAACCCAAGTCATGTAGGCATCTGAATACATAATGAGCCAGAGCTCAGTCAAACCTCAAATAACAAGACTGATGATCTTTGTAAAGTTCCTCATATCATGTATTTCAGAATCTGATGATGATAAAATCCTTGTCACAACCTACTCAGTCATTGTAGAACAAATGAAAACATAAATCATACACTAACAAGTGAACATGACTATGATAAAATTCAACTTTATTTTGAAATAAAAGCAGAGAGTCTACTTTGCCAGAGTATTTAAAACTGGGAGGCAGCATTTGACTTTTGAACTAATATCTTTCTAGGCCTAGCTCAAAGCAACCAGAAATGATGGACTCTTTTTACCTGAATTGTAAAAACTGATAAAAAAAAAATTGCATAGCAAAGTGTCATTGTATTCAATCTAATGATACCTCTGGAAATTAAAGCTAATACATCAAATTACAGAACACTTTGAAATGAACAGTATTTGTCCCCCATAACTGACGAAAGATAATACTTACCAAAAAAAGTACAAAGCTGAAAAAATTTCAAGAGCCAAACATTAAAAGTCATTATACTATTAATTAGAGTTGGGTTTTCCTTGTCATACCTCCCTTAATGAAAGCCAGATATCCATAAAGATTGTGGTAAAGGATATATGTAAATTGATCCAAACACAATGAGAATGCTGAATGATTAAATGTGTTCAGATCAAAGACATTTCTGCTCAACTTGAGGAAATGGAACCTACACACACAGGGCTGGAGTAATGGTCCACTGCCTTGCACGTAAAAGGAAAAGTCAACCAAGGGCAAGGAACAAAATGGCAGACATATTTGTTTGCAGAGATGAAAAGCAAAATCCTGCTGGCACACACAACTGTGCTTGCAAGGAGGGCTTTAATCAAATGGTGCTTTATCCCACAGAAGTAACTAATTTACTACTTTAGTATCAATAACAAAAAGTTATACTATTTGAATTCTGGATCCACTCCTATACCATGGTGGTGGAAAAGTTCTCTACAGAAGGCAGAGACCAAACAAAAGCTCTAGGTTGGAAGTCCACAGACTTCAAATATTCACTTACCACTGTGTTCAACTGTTGCTAAAAAGGAAGTTGGGTAATCTAGCACTGAATTCTAAGAGAAGATAGATGTTCACACTAACAAACTAAAGGACCATTTCCTACAGGGTCTGTTAGGCGCCTCCTAACTAGAGACTGACACAAAATAACTAAAATGCAATTCAGCCTTCAATTCCTTATTTGTCATATTTCCTCTCTGATCATATTACTTGACCCAAAATTAAACTTTGCAAGAATGGTTTGAGCTTTTCAAGTAGTAACACCCATGAGACACAAAATAGATGCATAAATTCTGATCACTCAGGGATGCTTAAATTAATTATCTGACAATAGACAATAGACTGAACTCTAATTTATTTGATTTGTGTACTTTTAAGAAATTACATAGAATGTTAAATGATATAAATGATCAAAATTTAGCCTTGAAAAAACAGCTTCTCCAAATTTGATATAAGTTGCATACCCAAACTGTGGGAGAAAAATGCACATTCTAAAGATCTAGAACAATTTTTTCATTCTGTTTTATTGACAGGGCCCTACAGCCTCTCCTTGATCACCAGCTGGAAATCCAAGCCTATTAAAAGGAGAATATAAGACTACATCGTTGCATTGTGCCTATCATGGCAAATATATATGTCTATCAGAATAGTTCATTATGAATAAAAACCTTAAATTTACTTAATAAACAAATGAAGGAGCTACATGTGCATGAATTGTTAGATTTCTAAGAAAGTAAAGAGATATATAAAGCAAAAATAAAATAAAGACATCTATATAACTAAGTACTAAAGAGAGATTCAGACGGAGTAAAAAGTCACAGGGCATATGTCAGTAAGACGACGTTTCAAACTAGACATGGAAAGATTTACAGTATCATAACCAACAGATACTGAAAACAAGAAAAAACGGGACAGCTGGGGAAATGCACTGCAGACCCATGTAAATAAACTATGAGGTGAATCGGTCCATAACAGAGAAGGAAAAAAAAGCACAAGTATTTATGACAAACACGGACACCTGATTCCCCAACAGCTAGCTGCTCCTGAAATGTCAGTGCTGCTGAAAAGCAAGAATTTGCATTTATAGTGTCCTTGAATAGCAAATTCAACCAGGTAGCGCAAGACAAACGGGGTTTGCCACAGTAGCCTAGTAGCTAAAATCCTCGCCTTACATGTGCCAGGATTCCACATCAGGCCAGTTTGTACCCCAGCTGCTCCACTTCCTTTCCAGTTCCTTGCTTACGGCCAGGAAAAGCAGTAGAGAACCCTGAACCCATGTGGGAGACCCAGAAAAAGCTCCTGGCTCCTGCTTCCTGGCTTCAGGTCGGCTGCAGCCATTGTGGCCAATTGAGGAGTGAAGCAGTGAATGAAAGATCTTTCTCTCTTCTCTCTGTAAAACCTGACCTTCCAACAAAAATAAGTAAATCTTAACTTTAAAAAAAAAGAGCCATGCTGGATGTATTAGCTAGTGATAAAAATAAAGTAAAAAGCAGAGAATATCTATTCAGTAAGTTTGATGTTTCAACTTTAATCAAAAAAAGAAAAAGAAAAGTGTTATGCTCTTCACAGCTTAGGACCATCTCCAGAGCTACTGTGAAAACAAAGACATTCATCAGTTATAGCTTTGCAAATATTAAACGCTTCTCTTGAAAAGAAAGCAAACAGATTTAATTCAAAACACAGGTCAAAGGAGAATAAGTCATGTTTAAACCTCTCAATCTCATCTTCAAATATAAAGTGAGCAAGGTCTTTAACAATCATGGATAAAAATGCTGAACAAGCAAATGAGTAAGCCAACAGCTGACTGTATGCCATCAGTTCCACAGAGTGCAGTGCAAACACCCTAGGCTGTCTTATTTCAGTGACAGGAAGAGATAGTTGATGTTTTTTATAATCAATACCCATTGATAAAATGTGCTGAGAGGAACAAAAGAGATCTATTTGCAATGCTAGCTAGTTTAGAGAGAAGAAAGTTGGCAAGAATTTTTCTCACATCTGAAAGAGAAAAGTATCAATTAATCAAAAAAATGACCCAGATAATTGTTACATTTTATCATATTCATCCCGCTGCCTTAAACCATATGGAAATTCTATCACATTAAGATCCAAGTATTAGTCATCTCAAGAACTAAAATATTTCAAAATATTTGTTTGAATCACTCTCTCCTAATTGTAGTTAAACAGGCTCATTGCAGTAACACTGAAAAACAACAGTCTCATGAACACAATAACTATTTACAAATAATCTCTTTTAACAAATGTCTTACCCTCATCCTTCAGAGTGTATCAGTATCATTATAACAAATACTACACGTGTTGTTTTAGCAGAAACATATGAGGAACAATTTCCATATTATATTGTTGAACTGTATTCTCAAACTACTCAAATCATTCGGTTGCTGGACGGGATCCGTTGGCTTTAGCTGACTCCTTTGCCAAGTTACAACCCAGAGCCAGTATATCTGCACTGTGGACACGCGTACACACTTTTATCAGCTAATCTCAGTAACTGGTAAAAGCTCCAGTTTTAGCTTGCTCAACTGTTCTTGCCAAAGAAAAAAAAAAAACACTAAGAAAAATCAAGCAATTGCCACCTTTTTCTGCTAGCATTCAAGCCAATCCAAAACCATTTGCAAAAAAGTCTTAAAGCCAAAATACAGGGACAAACTCTTGCAAGCATCTATGGCTTCTTGTGCTACGTCATTTCCAAAAATAAACTATTATGTTAAATAGCAAGTGAGTTCCTAAAATAAAAGCTACAGGGTATCTACAGAAAGGATATTCAATTTGGTTATTTACACACTTGGGATTACAATCCAGGAATTTTATAAAGCAACTGGACATAACTCTCAAAATAATAAGTTTTCATATAATCAATTATATCTTAATTTCAGTTAAAAACAACATAGCCAAATAAAATATTTACAAACAGAGATCCTGCATATTAATTGAATGATGAATTCAAATGACTAAAAGTTATTACAACTCCATAATTGCTGTGCATGAAATCCTGAATATAAAAATCAATTTAGAGAAATGAGATATAACAGCCTAGCATCCAGGCACATAAATGCTTAACTGCCACTGCAATATTAGCCAGTGCCTGGTGCCATCTCTGCCATCTAAACCTGGCAAAAGTTCAAATGAAAAGACATTTGATCAACAGAGATAGTAAATCCAAAATCCAATTCAACAGTACCCTCTGCTTGTATGTAATTTAATCTCATTGTGGCAGATTTCTTAAATTAACACATGATAATTCAATGCAATCAATCTTTACAATGGTGCAATTAACCCATTTCAGATACATGTGCTTAAGCTAACCAAAAAGAACACCGTTATGAAATCTTATACTACTACAAACTTAAATATGACTGCAAATTGCAAAGAGGACCAAGGCAGGTAAAACTCAAGCCTGGAACTCAATAGTGTTCCACCAGCAACAAAGTGCACAAAAGTTGACCTCAAACTCCAGCAAGCCTGAGAAACTTTTAATGAACATATAAATAAACAAGTTATGAAGCACAGCCTGAGGCACAGTCGGTTAGGATGCCCCTTCATATGTTCACATCCTGTATCAGAGAGCCAAGGACAGAGTACGGTTTCCCTTCTTATTCAGTTTCCTGGTAATGGGCACCCTGGTGGGCCACAGGTCATAGGCTCTTGGGTCACCGCCACTCCTCTGGGAGATCCACAGTGATTTCTGCCTTTACACACTGGCCTGACCAAGGGCTAGCAGTGGTGCATAGCTGGAGACAGAGCCACAATATAGAAAGTTTTTCACACTCATCTCAGGGTTCTAGTCCAAAAATCTTTAACCAGATGCTACTGATTCAGAATGCCACTGGTCCACATTTGTACACACTGCAACAAACACACTTCAGTAGCAGATTCAATTTTACTACAACCTACAATAATTTATATCATTTTTATCTATTTTGTTTGAATGGCAGAGTTAAAAAGAGAGAAGGAGAGACTAAGAGACAAAGGTACTGAATCTGTTGGATCACCCCACAAATAGTGGCAACTACTATTCCTGGAAAAGCCAGGAACCACAAATTGTATCAGAGCTTCCCACATGGGCACAGAGATCAAAACACTGAGGCCTTACTCCTGATTTCCCAGGAGTATTAACAGGGAGCTGAATTAAAAGTCACACAGCTGGGCCCAACACAATGGCTCAATGGCTAAATCCTCACATTGCATGAGCTTGATTTCCATATGGGTGCAGATTCATTTCACCATTGCTCTACTTCCCACTCATCTTCATGCTTACGGCCTGAGAAAGTAGTAGAAGATGGCCCAAAGCCTTAGAATGCTGTTATCTGTGTGAGAGACCCAGAAGATGCTCCTAACTCCAGGCTTCAGAGGGGTTGGTTCAGCTCTGATCATGGCGACCATTTGGGGAGTGAACCAGCGGGTGGATATGGAATCCAAGCACATAAAGGTGAGGATTTTAGTCACTAGGCTAGCATGCCGGGTCCAAAAGAAAACAGTCTTAAACTAATACAGGTATCTGCTACTTGTCCCAAACACAACACAGTCCAACCTGGAAGGATGATGAAAGTATACACATGAGGAATTACTTCTCTAAAATTATAGGTCATCGCCTTTCAGAAAACCATTCTCATCATATAAACTCTTGAGTTACAAAAGGCAGGGGTTCCCAACCAAAGGCAGCCAGGTGGAGAGCTAAACTCACTCAGACACAAAAACCTAAAGAAGTCAGGCATGAAAACCCATGTGCAGCTCCAAAGGAAAGTGAATAAGATCCTACACAGTTACATGCTCATGCAATTCAGGAGGTAGTGCTAGAGATGATTCTTCCACACAGAGTTCTGACTTCAGAAATTCTACAAATGACCAGTATAAACAATCCTCATCCTCGACACATATCTTAGGAAAACAGTATACACAGCATTACTAAACTACACAGCTTTTTAACTGACTTGTTTTGCTTAACCCTAACTGATTAGCATCTTCTACCTACACACACAATAAAAATCCAGTCTACTATTCTAATACACAGATTACAATGACATAATTAAAATAATATATTTATTTAACTGCACTTGATTGAACAGCACTGAAAGACAAAAAAAAAAAAAATCAATACGCCAGAAAATTACACATGTGAGATGAATCTATCAGTGGGCCAGGTACTGCAGTATAATGGCATAGGTCCATAGTGCCTGTCCTTCTCTCTCTCCCAACCAGATTTTTTTCTCAAGCTTCATTTAGCTACAAGCATGCCATGCTCTCCTGACAACACTCACTGAAAATGGCTATGAGCTGTGGATCCATCTAACTTAGAAAATTGGACAGCGGCTTCTAGAAATACAAAATCTAGAAGAGACAATGCTTTAAATATAATATTGTCAGAGAAAACGGAAACTAATCCTTTTGAACTCAGTGGAAAACCATCCTTATAGACAAAAAGGCAAAATTACTAAAAACAAAACATACAAAAAGTAGTTTCAGATAGAAGCTGAGAACAGAATATACAAAATGCATCAAGCATTCCACATTCAAGAAAGCAATATTCAGGGAAATGAATTAAAAGACATTTGTTTTAGGAAAACTGAAATTCCCTTGAAGTAATGCAGTTTCTTCATAATACACATTTTCCATGAACTTTTTGAAGTCTTTTATATGCATGTACTTCAAAGAGATTCTGCACCAAATTAAACAACTTCCACTTTCACTATCCGTGAATCTGTTGAAGTACTCTTATAGGTCACATGCTGAAATAAGTTAGTAAAGTTTTATAGGTAATGATTTAAAACAACAAAGTACAAGACAATCTTTTATCTTTGCTGACTATCTTCTACAAAGTAGGACATATGCTTGTACCCACATGGGACACTTGGAAGAAGTGCCTGGCTTACGATGGTCTCAGCTCAGGCTGTTGTGTACATCTTCCTCTTAGAAGTAGTGCTAATTCCAAATATGTGGAAGCCTGGCACAGTGGCACAGTTCATTAAGCCTCTGACTTCTGTGCAACAGCACAGGCTCGCCCAGGTCCTTGGGCCCTTGTACACACAGAGGACCCACAGGAAGTTCTGTGCTCCTAGCTTTGGACAGACATAACTGTCTTTTTTTGCTCTTTGCGGAGTGAACTAGCAGATGGAAGACTTCCAACTTTGTCCATCCTTCTCTCTGCACAATCTGCCTTTCCAAACATAAATAAATCTTTACAGAAAAATCAGACTCTTGCCCCTCTGACAAAATTCACAAAATCATGAGCTTGATAACAGAAGTCAAAGCCATTTGGAATTTCACAACAGAAAACTGATAAACTTGTGAACCACACCACTCTTCAAAATATTCTGCATTGTGGTGATGATTTGAAATCTTGTGCTTTCCCAAGGGGGAGCTATAAAACTCAGAAAGAATAAAAGGAGTACATACTGAAAATGTGAAACAGATGGTTAAGCAAACTAAAAAGCCAGGTGAGCTCTGGAAGACTGTTCTCTTTTAGAACATGGTTGGTTTAAATTTTGCGTTTTTTTTACCACTATACAGATACTTTTCTAGCCTGTGGAAATGTGTAAAAACATCATTTTGTACGAGTATGTGTGTGTTGTATGAAATTTTAAATAAATATTTTTAAACTACTTTTAGAGTAGAACACAAAATTATTTCATGCATCCTCCTGGAAGTTGTACATCTGTGTTTTACTCACCTAGGTGATTCGTGACATTCCTCATTCAGCTAGAGACCACCCTGAATGATCATTAACATAACCCTAAAAATGGGAGTCAGCATCATAGAAGTGTACAAAAATATCTATTTAAATAAATAATAAAAAAACAAAAACATTTATTAAAATTATAAGGCCAGTACAGTAGCACAGCAAGTTCACCCTCCAGAAGGTAAAATCTACCTTTAAAGTAAAAATTAAGTCCTTACAAAGTATATATTATGTACAAAATAGAATATGTCTATTATGTTATATATATTAAATACCATATCCATACATATTCAAATACACAGTGGTTGGAGGAGGGCAGTGGCAAGCTGGAGAATACCTTGCAAATGTAATTAGTATTAATTAAGCTAACCTAGTTAAGTTAGGTATTTCATTAACTTGCTGAGTATTGAAAGTAATTGTTCTGCAGCAGAACAAAGGGGACATAGTGTTCCCAAGGCTTAGGAAGTAATCTCCTATTATGTGTGTATACACACACACACACACACACACACACACACACACACACACACACACACATACACATACATGGGTTCATGGAAATATTTTTTATGTGATAATGCCAGACTGGTGCACAGGGAAGAATGGCTTGGTCTGTTTAAGGAAGGAATTAATATTAAACAACCATAGGATTGTAACAAAAATAGTTTTTAGACACAATAATACCCTCTACTATATAATAACAAGTAAGAAAACTCAATGCTTGCTTTTATGCTCAAAGGAAATCCAAACTATAATCAGTCATTGTGGAAGGGAAATGCCTTCCCTCAGGGTGTATTGCTATGTGCAACACACAGGAGAATGTGATGCATCATTAAGCTATTTATCATTCAACTAAGCAAATGGCTGACTATTTTTAAATCTGATTTGCATTTTAAGTTTTCAGTGTTTTACATTAAACACTTGCAGGTTGAACTTCTTTACAAAACCATACATATTTTTATAATACCTTAACTCTTTAAATACACTTCCCTCAAAAATGTCAGGGTCCTATTCTCATGACATCAGTCTAAATAAGAACTTTTAAATCGTGATACAAAATGATAACTGACTTCCAGTGGCTATTGCCACATTAGCAAGTCAGAAATCATTAGCAGTCCATTTTAATGTTACGAACCTGACTTCTACATCTTATTTCACTGGTCATTGATAAAGCTCTGGTAGAACTTGAAGGACATATTGTGAGTTAAAAAGAATTCCACTGCAATATGTTTTGAACTACAAGAATAGAAAGAGCCATGAGAAGAAGAAATTGTAGGAACATGACCAAAAACACGAATGACATCTTCACACAAGAAATCTTCTTTGAGGTAGGTTTTACAATCTCAGATAAGTATATCTCTGCACTGATGTTTTAGTAAAACAAACCCAAATACGGCAGTTCTCTATGTGCATGCACACATTCACAGGTCTCCAGTGTTTTACCACATAAGTGTAAAATATATGTGAAATGAACTAGTTATGCAGGGGAAAAACCTTTCTAACTTAAATACCATCACCACTTCAGTGAGTTTAAAAACAAGCATACAGAAAGCATGAAATCACAAACAAGATGTCCCTTCTCAAATAATGTGTGGCACGGCCTAGTCCAATCGAACCTACCACAGGCCCAGTTTTCACACATATCCACAGTGTCCCTGGCCTAGATGGGACAACCCCGGTAACTCCCCTCGGCACGTCCACAATCCCATTTTTGCATGTGCTGGCCAAGTGCTACAGTTTAACCTGGTCCGTCCAGCTCCCCTTCTGGCTCTCACACTTTTGGGTGCTGCAACTTAGCTTAACCCATCCTGCCCCCCCAGACCCAGTCCACAGTATACCTACAACTGCTTCCACGCCACCTTTTTCAGCCAGGTCTGTCACTAGTTCTGGCTCCTGTGCTTACCAGTGGTAGCTGGAATCTAGCAGAGAAATGCCCACAGTTTCCCTTCCAGGCCAGCTCTCAGCCCCAGACCTTGTACCTGCCAGTGGGTTCTGCAGTCCAGCTTAACATGGATAGTCACAGTTCTTTTTACAATAGCTTTATTTTATACTCTACTTCCTAATAAAACACAAAGTTCTATATGACTTTCTTACTAAAGACAGTGATCAAGAAATATTACAAAGTCAAAATTACAGGCATGTGTTGGTTTTTTAAATCCTGAATATATGTTTTCATTGTGATACTAAAAGCTGACCTTTTAAAAAGGATCAGTTTCCCTGCTGTAGAGCCTGTGAAGGCAGTGGAGGCATGCCCAAGTGCCTGGGTTTCTGTCACACTTGCAGGAGGTACAGAGATCCTGGCTCCTGGCTAGGCATGGCCCCTAAGCTGTTGCAGCCAACCAGGGAAACAAAGCAGAAGCAGCAGACGGACGATCTCTCTCTCTCCCTCCCTCTCTCTCTTTCTCACTGGACCTTTCAAATAAACAAAACACAGGCTTTTTAAAAACATTCTGCTTATCCAATTTTATTGGAATTGTCAATAAAATATCTGGACAGGGTATAGATCCATACAGAAATTTATCCACACAGAAATTTAATTTTAGAAAAATCAAAATCTGATTTTCACATTTTCATAAGAAAATTATAACTAAAACACTAAACCCCCAAAACACATGCCCAAATCCTTTCCATCACCTTATCTTTCATTATCAAGCTTCCTGGCCTAAAATATTTATTCCTTTTGAGATTTACATACTATCTCACATGGATATTAAAGTTTATACATTATTTGATATTCATTAAGGTATTTGCATGTCCAATTACACTGGAAGGGCTTTCATTTGTACTTTTGAAGTTTATTACTGCAGCACAGGAATTTTAATTGTAAGAAAATTATAGTTTTAAAATTACATGCAGAGCCAGATTCCCAAGGAAACAGCTTGTTCATCGTAAGAATCAGTGATCTTCACCAGAAGCAGAATGCTCCAAAAATAAAGTCCCCCCTCTGCAGCAGTGGGGTCCAAGTCATTCCTGTCTAAATAACTGATTTTAATCTCTCAGAGTTATGCCCTCACCAAACAGCGCGTGCAGCAGATAATTAGGATATGCCACAGACAGGCAGGTGACGCTGGCATTTATCTTTCCCTTAGGCAGACAGCATCACCTGCAGAATTAAAAAAATAATAATAACAAACAAGAATGGATTTGGAATCTGTGGGAGAAATTACTTGTCAGCCTAACCACAGACTTTCTAAAGTTAGCACCCTAATGCCTACTATTCCCCAGGGGAAATTCCAGAATGTGCTTTAGAAAAACTGATGTAGTTTACATTGATAATCTAATTTATGCCACTTAAGCATACTATTTTAAACATAATACAATATGTATTTCACATGGAATTAGCACACTTAACAGTATTTTACCATACAAGAAGTATCAATGAACCCACTTTATGGAATATCTTAAAAGCAGTTATAAGATTTTATTAAAGACTTGCTTATTTTTATTTGAAAGGCAAATATTACGAGAGACAGAGAGAGATCCTTCCTCTAAGTACAGCACACGTCCAAGGACCCAGATGATCCCCTGTTACTGTACTGCAGATGGAGGCCTGACATTAATGTACCACCATGCCAGCCTCATACCAAATTCCTCCCCACCTAAATTACTAAAATATATTAAGGCAAATGTTACAGTCTGCTTGAAAGGAAATTCCAAAGTGTGGGACTGCAAAGTTGCCTAACTCCACAAATTGTCACAGCTCGGTTAGCAGTTTTTTTGTGACGGGGCAGTACTGACTAGGACACTGTCTAGCAGTACCACTTCCCTGTACATACTGGGTGATACTGAAACCCTGCAGTCAGGAAAAAAAACAGCTTGCCTATAGAATGTCAAATGTTTCTGAGGATGAAAGTCCCCTGGGGTTTAGAAACAATGAGTCAGAGTAAGCAGCCTCAGATTGGTTTGATCAGTCTGATGCTGCTACTTTGGTGTGCATGTAGAGGGTGCACGAGTTGGGTGAGGTAGCATATATAATTACTTCTTCGGAGTTTTGTCCTTCAAATATTGTTATTGGTGGTTTTTTTTAATTAATTTATTTTTATGGGAAAGTCAGATATACAGAGAGGAGGAGAGACAGAGAATGATCTTATGTCTGCTCATTCACTCCCCAAACTGCCGCAACGACCAGAGCAGAGCCAATCAGAAGCTGGGAGCTATGAGCCTCCTCCAGGTCTCCCACAAGTATGTAGGATACCAAGGCTTTGGTCCATCCTTAACTGCTTTCCCAGGCGACAGCAGGGAGCTGGATGGAAAATTAAGCAATCAGGACACAAACCAGCACCCATATGGGATCTGAGCACATGCAAGGCAAAGACTTTAGCCACTAAGCTACCATGCCAGGCCCCTTCAAATACAGTTGTAAGGACTAAATGAGAAAAGGACTGAATGCCCCCATTGCATTGATCCCACTACCACCATCATCCTAACAGGTAATTTCCAAGGCCCCTGATGCATGCAGCAAACCCTGTGAAATATCAAACCCTATAATTTTATGCCTTTCCACTCTTATTTAAGCATTAATCACACTCTGGTAGCGGTAAGTCTTCACAGTCTGCATTATGACAGCAAAATTAATTTCTCTTTTCTTTTACACAATTTCATGCTAACATCTTAATTGTAGATCTTAGCAATCTTGGCATGCGATTTTCTTCAACAGCCCACTTATTCATTTTTAAAAAGTAATGTATACCTACTATTTTGCATATCTCACTACCAGTACCACAACTACTCCTGTGCTTTTCAGCCAATATTCAGCAAACAAAGGAATAACTGGAAATAGGCGCTGAGTTGTCACAACAGTCAATTCAATAACTGACACAGTTACCAAACAACTGGTAGATTGGGTAGCAAATACACTGCAGACACTGCACAAAGAGGATGGGATAGTATACACACTGCAGACACAGGGCAAAAAGAGGATGGGACAGTATACACACTGCAGACACTGCACAAAGAGGATGGGATAGTATATACACTGCAGACACAAGGCACAAAGAGAGGATGGGAGAGTATACACACTGCAGACACACTGCACAAAGAGGATGGGATAGTATATACACTGCAGACACAGGGCACAAAGAGAGGATGGGGTGTATACACACTGCAGACACAGGGCACAAAGAGGATGGGATAGTACATACACTGCAGACACAGGGCACAAAGAGAGGATGGGACAGTATACACACTGCAGACACAGGGCACAAAGAGGATGGGATAGTACATACACTGCAGACACACTGCACAAAGAGAATGGGATAGTATATACACTGCAGACACAGGGCACAAAGAGAGGATGGGACAGTAAACACACTGCAGACACAAGGCACAAAGAGGATGGGATAGTATATACACTGCAGACACAGGGCACAAAGAGAGGATGGGGTGTATACACACTGCAGACACACTGCACAAAGAGAGGGTGGGGTAGCATACACACTGCAGACACAGGGCAAGAAGAGAGGATGGGGTAGTTTATACTATTCAGACACACTGCACAAAGAGGATGAGATAGCATATACACTGCAGACACAGGGCACCAAGAGAGGATTCACATCCGCATGGGACAAGGCAAGAGACCATGGGATTTCGCTGTTACTCAGGATATTCCTTTAACTTGAAACTTTTAATTTGTAAGATTCTTATAGTATTTTCAGAATGACACTGAAAGGAAAGTAGAACCACAACATTTAAGCACTGTGTCACCACTCTAAACATAATTTTTTTCAGTTTTATGCTTTATATTATCCTTGTCCACTCACATGTTGTTACATTCATAGGAAAGTTAGGCTGTAGGTAGAGAACACTAAAAGGGAATGTTTAGTGATTCTTCCTAAAAATCCAGCATATATGCTCAAGAATACAATTCTAAGTGCTAATGCCTATTCAGAGCACTGACACCAGAGAAGCAGAATGGTCACTGGACCATTTCAATACACTCTTCCCCTGTATTTCGGCAGTGGTTTTTCTCTGATGGTGAACATGAACCCAGCACATGTGTACCTACACACAGTTATCAGCATCAAATACCACTTTCTCTTTTACAAAATACAACAGACATCCCTCTATCCAAACATGTGAGAAGTTCTCTCATAACACTGAATTCTGCAGGGACCAAATGCCTTGGTGATGTTCCCAGCCCATCTGAGCTCCTCTCTCTGCTAAGCTCCAGTCCCTTCTCTATCATACACTGCACAGCTATAAAATTGTCCTTTGTTATTCAAGATATGTCCTTTTTCTTAAGTTTATTCATTTAATTTTATTTGAAAGAAAAACCAAGCAAGAGAGATATAAGAGAAGAGAAAGAGAGAGAAAATGCAAGGCTCCATTTCTGGTTCAGAGCTGATCCTAGGTGAAGCCAGGAGCCTGCAACTCCACCTGGGTCTCCAACACAGCTGTCAGGGAACCAAACAGTTAGGTTGTCATCTGCTGCCTTACAGGAACAGAAGCAGCAAGCTGGATTTGAAGAAGAGAGAGACAGGACTCAACTCCAGGTAATGCAGTGAAGGATGCAAGCATTCCAAGCTGGGGGTTAACCCACTAGACCATAATATTCATTCCCAGATATGTTTTTTCACAGCACAGTTCCATTTAGAGAACTAATTTCCTCATAATTGATAGAGTCCTTATAAATAACTCTACAATAAACCATTTTTTTCTCAGGTAAAACATGCAAAGACAAGACAAGACTATTGAGAGCCTAACGTTGTGACACAGCAAGTAAAGGTGCCCTGTGTCCAACAGAAATCCAATACATCACTGATCTACCTTCACGTTAACGTGTTTGGGACGGCAGCAGAAGATGACCCAGGCACATTAAAGCCACAAGGGAGACACAGATGGAGGTCCTAGTATCAGCATGGCCCAGTCACTCCCCTCTGTCACTCAGTTTTTCAGAAAAGTAAATAAAAATTTCTTTTAAAACAAAAAGGTATGACTTGCTTATTGGCATCCATACACTCCCAAAAAACATACATGGAAAATACCAATATAGAGGAAGCTACTAAACACACATTTAATTGAATACATATAATGCTCCTGCCAACTAAATATAAAGTATTCCAAAGTAAGTCAATGACTATTATTTCTTATACAAAAATTATCCCTGGTAACTTAAGTGTCATTAATTCCTAATTAATAATCTATAACTAAAATTATTTTGTTTATTATAAACCCCTATAACTTACCTATGAAGTAATAATGGCTTCAAATTGGCTGAGGGGATAGAGGTTTCTCTGTTATCCTCAATACTGAAGGAGTGAGTGATTGTGAATGTGAGTGTGTGTGTTGGTCAGGAATAGAAAGCAGAGTGTTCCAAACACTTGTGGAGTCCAGACACAATTCTACATCAATTGTATGTTTCCACGGCTGAAACTCGGCAAAAATAAAATAGTAAGTGAAAGGTAATGAAAAATAAAACCTAAGAAGTGTATGTTAACATACACACAGAACAACACAGGTATCAGAACCTCTGTGATGTTTGCCGAACGCAGGTTGTAGAGGAAAAAGATTCAGCTTCTATATATTTACAAATTCACTATCTAGGCCCATGCACACTAAATGAGGGGGTATCTGGATTAGAAGGCATCAGCTTTTATAACAAATATACATGGACTACAGAACAGGACAGAAGGAATTACCTGATGAGGAGCCCAGCAAACAAAAAAAATCATTTAAATAGCTTGATTTAGGGCAGAGAGTGATAGCCTAGTTGCTAAAGCCCTCACCTTGAATGCACCCGAATCCCATATGGGCACCAGTTCCAATCCTGGCAGCTCTGCCTCCCATTCAGCTCCCTGCTTAAGGCCTGGGAAAGCAGTTGGGGATGGCCCAAAGCCTTGGGACCCTGCACCGTGTGGGAGAGCAGGATGAATCTCCTGCCTCCCTGGCTTCGAAATGGCTCAGCTCCAGCCGCTGTGGCCGCTTGGAATAGGAACCATCGAACAGAGGATCTTCTCTATCTCTCCTCCTCTCTGTATATCTGACTATCCAATAAAAATATAAAAATCTTTTTTAAAAATTAAAATATCTTAAAAAGCATTCAGTATTACAAATGCAACAAAAAATGGATTTCTACAGAATAATTCTAGTTATTTACAGAAGCAACTCACATTAACAATTTTGCAAAACGCTGACAGTTCGGGACAGAAGTAACTTTTTAGATGTGAAAAATCTGATTCTGTATATTCCAGGAAACCTATGAGTTAGTCCAAAGAATATTTTATCAGTGGTTGAATCTGAACTCTAGCAGATCCTGGAAAATGATTACTCCTATAATTTGCTTTATTTAGTGAGTGTTAGGGGACAGAAACACTTCACGTAACACCAAGGAGACTGGCTCTCTCCTCTGACAACTGAAACCCATTAAGTCAAAGGCATCACATCGATCCAATCACACCAGAAAGAGAGAGACTTCTGTTACAAAGACCCTCAGGAATCATCAAGAATAACACCCTTCAGGGGCCAATAAAATTAATGGCATTTCAGTAATGAGACTCTTATGAGCCATAAAAGACAGAAGTGGCAGAGGATTATGGTAATCAAGTCTATTTTAATCTTCAAAAAACTAAAGAAAATATTTGAAAGAAAGCTTCTACAATTTCTAATAGACAGGAAAGACATAAAATGTTATTCTCTGGCACCAAAAAAAAAGTCTTTCTTTCTGAAATCCCAAGAAACTATGATCAGGGCCAGGGCCACAATTAAGTGGATAAAGCTGTCACCTGCGTTGTCAGCCTCCCATATGGTTGCCATTTTGAGCGGTGCTAGCTGTGGCACTTCTCACCCGGGGACTTGCTCATGTGCTGAGAAAGCAGTGAGAGATGACCTATGTGTTTGTGCCCCTGCACCAAGGGGGAGAATTCTGGCTCCTGACTTTGGACCAACCACGATGTGTCCATTTTGGCCATTGGAAATTAGAGGGAAAAGGAGGAGGAAAAAATGTAGGATCACATTCAGTTAGTTTTCAACCTGGACTGTAATGCTGGTTGAGTGATCTCCAGTAGGTGATTTATACACTTCTATTTCCTTTATAAAAGAGAATTCAGGCTAGAGCTGCAACATAGCACTTAGGCCAATACCAGCATGCTGAGTACAGGCTCAATTATACACACAAATTTGCTATTAAGAAAAATCTACCATAGGGAGGGGACGGAGCCGGAAGGGGAAATATGGGGCCTCCCCTGCTGGACAGCTACTCTCACTGGAGAGCGTGAGCTGGGATGACGGCAGACCAGGCAGGGCTACAACACCAGTGGGCCTCATGTGTGCTAGATCAGGGTGGAGCCAGGCTGAGCTGATTGTTTCTCCTGGTGCAAGCATAAAATAGAGTGGGTGAAGGTTGACTGGGCTTGGCCACAGCATCAGATAACAGATGCTGGCACTAGTGGTTAATTCTGTCAAGTTAAACTGCAGAAACACCTGGAGAGTGCATAATCTGGGAGTGGGAATAGCCTAGAAGGGAAATAGTGGGCACCTCCTTCTTGGGTTACCACTCCCACTGGAGGGCACGAAAACCAGGACAGGGGCAGGTGTGCTTAGACAGAGAGTGGTACCCACCGGAAGGTGGGCTGGATGGCGGAGCTGGTTGGGTTGAACTAGACTTCAATGCCCACTGACATGTATAAGAGCTGAATGGGATATGGGACAGTCTGGACTAGTCTGCTGCACATATTGGCAAGCACAGGAACCAGGATAGGGGGTGGACCTAGTCAGAGTTATTGTGGGTCACTACATCTAGGCTGCAGCTCCCACTGGTTTATGTGAGGACTGAGTGTGTGCTAGGCAGAATCAGGCTGGATTGCAACACCCATTGGTTCTAGTGGAAGACAGGACTAGAAACAGAACCAACCCAGCAAGTGCAACGACCAGATGATTGGGGCAATGGACTGTACCGGGCCCCGTACTTGCAAGGTCTTGCTAGTACAAGGTGGTCTGGGAACACCTCAGACAAAGTTTCTTTAGGGATCCCCTCAATCGAATTGCCAGACTCAGATCTCTAACCATGAAAAAACAGAGGACAGAACAAAGCAATCAACTACTCGAGCCATATGTTGGCAGTGAAAAACAGGGCAAACGAAAACTCTAGGATGGACTATGTCAACCAGAGGATTCTGCAGCGATTTCTTCATGCATGGACTGGCAAGATTGGCAGCAATTCAGAACTACTGAACTATCAAAACCACCAGAGCAAGACCCTCGGAGCATGCCCCACATTGGGGACCTGGGATGAGTGGGAGACTCAATAGGGCTTCTCCCTTTTCCTCCCCCTTTACCCTAAATACAGAAAAAAATTGTGTGGAAATGATAGTTTTACCTACTTTCCTGTAGCCCTTGAAACTTTGTGCTCTAATTAATTATGTAAAGATTGTCAAAAATGTAATTTAAGGGCCTGGCGCGGTGGCGCAGAGGTTAAGGTCCTCACCTTGCACCACCCGGGATCCCATATGGGCACCGGTTCTATCCCAGCAGCCCCACTTCCCATCCAGCTCCCTGCCTGTGGCCCGGGAAAAGCAGTCGAGGATGGCCCAAAGCTTTGGGACCCTGCACCCACGCGGGAGACCCAGAAGAGGCTCCTGGCTTCGGATCGGCATAGTATCGGCCCGTTGTGCTCACTTGGGGAGCGAATCATCGGACGGAAGATCTTCCTCTCTGTCTCTCCTCTCTGTATATCCGCCTTTCCAATAAAAAAATAATAAAAATAAATCTTAAAAAAAAATTTTTTAATGTAATTTAAAAAACAGAAAAATAAATAAGAACTTTAAAAAAAAGAAGAAAGAAAAATCATCCATAAAAGGTGTAAAATTCCTGGACCAGTGACGAAGGTAGAGTTAACATTTAACATGCCCCCCCGAAAAAAAGTGTCTCAGTACCTCAATTTCCACCTTATTTTGTTAACATACACTGTCTCCAAACCAATGTGCTGCCAAAAAAAAAAAAAAGACAAGCAGAATAATGTGTACCTTGCTTTCTGAAAAGCATATTACTCTCAAATGTTCACTGTTATTAACTCAGAAATGGAAGAATAAACACAATTAAAAAGAACGGCCATGCAGGATTGTAAAGTAAATAGTAAAGGGGTATTTCATTTCTTTAAATGAGTTCAGGTCTCTTTCTTTCCTTCAATATTTATTGAACAAAGGCTAGGGCTAAGCATTTGTCTTCACCAACCAACTGGAGATATGAGACAGAAGCAAATACAAAAAGGAAAAGACTCAGCACTATAATTAAGGAAAAGATAACCAGGGATTTCACAGCAGAGAGAAATTACTTCTGACTGGGACGAGGAAATAAATTTTCACAGAGGAAAAAGCAGTAGGAATGGCCTTGAAGCAGAGTTTGCATGAAAAACATACTCTGGGCAACAGCATAAGGTAAAGCATGAACACAAATAATCTCAAACACAGGGTACACGGCAATTCAGTCTGCTAAAGGCCAAGGGTGTGAGCAGTGCTGGGAACCAGGAACACAGGTGTGAGCAGTGCTGGGAACCAGGAATACAGGCAAGCCAGAAGCTGTAGTGAGCCCTGATGTGTATCTGGAGAATAACACAACTCAGAATGTGGAATACTCACTCAGAATTCTTTCCTAAAGGAACTTTGGGATAAATACTGTTTTAGAAGAAGTATTCAAGGTAAAAACAAGAAAACTAGAGCCAGGAGCTGGCAATCAAATTCCTCAGGCTTTAAAAAGTGAAGGCTCGACCTCAGATATTACCTGCCAGAAAAAGGCAGAACCATTACCAAACAAAAGAACCTATGTGAGAGATATAACAAATCATGTTTCAGGAAACTGGAATATTCAGAATCTTTGTAAAGTTCAATGTGGCAAAAGCACCTCTATCCTCAATCTTTGAGAGGAAAAAATGTGCAAGTAGATCCAAATATCAAGCGTAATAATGTAAAGGGTCATTACTCTCAGTTCGAAGATGGTCTCCCAATGAAACTATTGAATTTATTGTGCCAATGGGATGCTGGACTCTCTGCATGGTCCATGCGTGCAATGATGGAATCATGACTACCTACGAGCTGTACTACTGCAATAATATGGAGGAAATTAATATGCGGGAGAGGGCAGAGGGAGGGGTTGGGGGAATCCCAGAGCCTATGGAACTGTGTCACAAAACAAAATAAACAAAAATCTAAAGGCTCATCAATCTTATATCTCAGCTTACTGGCTGAGAACCACAAACAAGACAAGATTTGAAAAGCCTACTGGCACAACAGAGTAGAATACGAGGTGAGGAAATGTTATCAGTGAGTACAGCAACTCCTTCCAAGTGTGTGACAGTGTGTGTGAACGAAGATGAAAGCAATTTCAAGATGAAACAGCAGTCCATGCTAACAATACATCAGATGTTAGTTCTGGCGATGTTTATTTTGATTTTTAAGTAGTTTGGGGGAGTAGCTTGAGTGAAATGGTGAGTGCTGTGCCTTAAGGACAGTGGTCAGTGAGGGAGGAGAAGCAGGGGAACAGTAACTTACACAATGCTAAATGACATCAGAACCTCAAACTGCTCCACCCCTCGTGCTAAGCACTGCCCACACCAACAAAGCTCTCACCTCACCTTTAAAGCAGCATGGCGCCCTCTCCCTTCCTGAGAAGGTAATTCTAGACTCACTAACTCCATCTCCTTACCTCTTACTCAATCTGCAGTTCACCCTAACTACCCTATCAAACACTTTTCAGCAAGGTTATCTCTGGGACACCAAAGCCAATGACCAGGGAGAACAGGCAATCAAGCAGACAGCTCCACTCACCTGCAGTTGCTATGGAGCTGAAAGGAGCAGCACATTCTGCCGCCCGAGTACAGAACTGAGGCTGACAGATCTGTGTGGATTTTTTGGGATGACTCTCTCAAAGCAAGGTTCTTCAATGGGAACATGGTCCTATATGACTTACATCCTAATGTTGCTTTATTACCAATTGCATTCACTGTAAGTCAAAACGCACCCTATTAAGTATAGAACTTAAGTATAAGCCTAAGTTTATTTCCTAAACCTGACAATGACGAAAAAGCCATGCAGCCTTGACCTAAGAGCTATTGTCACCTGACATACTTTGCATGAAATTAAGATAAGTGAACACCTACAGATTTAATTCGCATCTAACAGTAGATTGGCACATTTATGAATAAGAATATGATCAAGATTAAGCTGCCACTTGCAATACCTGTAATTCATACACTGCAGTGCCAATTAGACCCCTGACCATTCTACTTTCATTTCAGCTCCTTACTACTGTGCCAGGAAAGACCAGGGCAGCTGGCCCCTGGCACTCATGTAGGAGACCAGGATGCAGATCCTTGCACCTGGATTCAGACTGGCCCAGCAACTGACCGTCACAACATTTGGGGGGAGTGAACCAGTAGATCAAAGATTGTTCTCTGTCCCTGTCACTTTTATATAGATAAATCTGAAACAGAAAGTTAACAATAATTAAAGGACATTAATGTAATAAAAATATCTGAATTCAGATTTCAACAGCTAAACTTCAAATTACAAGTCCCTTTCCTACAGAGTATCTCAGATGAGCCAAAACATCATGACTACCTGTAATAATGCATAAACCACTGAAAACAGTCTTACTCTTCCAGAATTCTGAATTGCCATCTCTGTTCCACCTCTGTGGTACACAACACATGGAGGCAGCTAATTTGCTTTACCCAGCATATGTTCTTAGCACTAGGCCTTATTCTTGCTCAAGTGTAGAATCCAAAATAAATGATGATCTGGCATTTAGAATGGAAACGTTACACTGATTTTCACTGACAAGAAAATAATCACTTTTATATTTTCACAGTTTGCCTAAACCACTCATGTGATGCAATTTTGATTATACAAAAGTTTGAATATGGCTACAAAATATTCAGAGACCAAAAAATAAAAATAAGCTCCTAACATTTTTTCTCAAAATTAGTTCATTTCTTTTTATTTTGAACCTTTTTTAACTGATTCTCTCTGTACAACTGCCTAAATTTCTCTACATTTAATTTATTACATGATTCTTACAGAAACATATTTTATAGACACTCCCAAAACAAGCAATGACAAAACTGGAACTAAATGCACCTATCCAGGGTCACACAGAATCTGGCTTCTGCCAGGTTTTGACAAGACCCATATGAATTCACCACCACCTTTAAGATTACCTGCCACAGTGAGAGCCTACAGCCTCAGGCAGCCTTTTCTTGGAAGAAAAACATGCACTTGCTGCCACACAGGAAAACAGGCTCACCAAAGAAAAGACATCTGCTCCATGAATACAAATGAACCCCTATCTGAAAGGACTTTACATCGCTGTAACTAGCTACTCCGTTCTTTATTCATCAGATCAGCTGTGCGAGCAAAATATGAAGCCATGATGTTCTTACATGTCTCAGCTCACATTGGCTGCCCATAGAACTTGCTCCTTAATAACTCAGGGAGGAGAAATGAGGGTGCTTTAAGGAAATCCATAGGTAACGTTTCACTCCAGTAACTGCTAATGCCAATACCCCAGACCATGCTGCAACACAAGGCTGAAAACAGATAATGCTTTTGACATCCAAATGTCCTTCTACAAAACATAAACTTCTCAAGACATAGTACTATGTCATTTGAAAGCATCACAAAACCAAACAGAAAACTAGACATGACTAAGAATGTGTGAACCTCAATAGGAAAGTGTAAATTTAAGAAATGGGGGAAAGACAAAGTTTGAAAATTTCTGTGACAAAAACTTTGCAAGATCTTAAAGGGTTTATGATAAAACTACCATTCTAATGCAGCGGATTTATGACAAACTACCATTCCAACACAGCATTGGGCAGCGTTTCAGAACTGAGCTTCTGTGCAAAACCAAGCAGGCACACAGCACAACTGATGGAAATTTTGTCTCCACCATTTGACTCACAACATATTGTTCTATGACAGCCATGTTCTCCAATCCTGTTTTTAACACTCTTTCATCAATGGGTTTGTCCCAGATCTTACTTGATATTTGGTAAGATGGCCCTAGGATGTTTACATCTAATTGTAACAAAGTCCAGTGAAACACTGCTTGCACACCTATAACATTTAAAAAGACATTGAATAAAATGGTGTGTAATTAACAATCTTTTATGAGCTTCAGAACAGAAATGTTAAATCCTGAAGGAAAGGGTTCAAATGCTAATGAAAATACAAGTTTCCTTGAGTATACAATATCATACCTGGGTCATTTCAGAACTTTAGAATTAGGAAGCCTGAGATTCACTAAAACAGAACATTAGCACTCCAAATTTGGTGTTTTTAAAAAATGAGTTCTTTAAAACAACATTGTCGCAACACATTAATTTTAGAGCTAACAGTTATATTCCAATCTAAGCTCCTTTGATCAGCTAGGTGGAGGAAAAAAACAGATACAGTCAACACCTAATCTTTTTTGCATATTAATAGCAAAACCAAATTTTTAGATCAAAGAAACAAAATCTAAATTTCTAGGAAAAAATAATTTTCTCCGACTATTTCCCAGGTCAATATTGTGTGAGCTGTGCGAGTCAGTGCTTCAGCAGAAAACCGATGAAACAATGTTGGGATGACTTGAGCAGATTAATTAAGGTATTGATCAGTGTAAGCAAGTTACCTAAAATCCACTGAGCAGTACCCTCAGCTCGCTAGCAGACTTCTCTCCAAATCTAGGTCAAACACAACTGAAAGTCAAAGGATTACCCAGCACCCAGAAGGGCTGTAGTACTGAGCCCTCACTATTCTCCTTCCAGTTTCCTGTCTGTGCTCATGCAGGTTGTCCCAACAGGAAGCAGGAGCCAAGGAGGGTCTGTTTTAGTTACACATCTAGATCATCCACCCTGGGCAGATAGCAGGTGGAAGCCTGGACTTGGAGGCACACACTGCAGCTAGCCGGTGCAAATACTGTTCAACATACTAAACCAACCTGTCATGATTCAGTAAAGCACACAGATTTTCAAGCAACCATCAATTATACACTTCCTCCTATATGTTTTACCTCTGTATTTACATATAAAACCACAGCCTCTGTGCCCTCCCCAAACAGAGAGAATGAAAGCCAGCAGCTATTTGAAAGAGGATTCTGAATTAGCATATCTGAACTTTATAGGAAGTAAACACTGTATTGCCTAAGGCATCTGAAGAAGGCATGCTGAGAAAATGTTCCCAAAACTTAGCAAGAATTTCCAGATATCACAGGAGCTCATAAGGAGTCCCAAGTCACTCTTATAAGGCTGGAACTGTCACAAGCAGAAACATAAAAAGATGTGGATAGATTCATCTTATTCTGTGGCAACTGATTAGGAACACTTAGATCAGATGTCAACCACAAAGAACTCAGACTTTCCTACATTGTCAGCTATACTGACTACATTCTCTCATCTCATTATTGTCCCTCAATAAATCAATTTAAACAGTCAGGGTTATGGATGGACAAATCTAGGAGCTCAGACCTTCTCAAGGTATCCCATATCAATGGCAGCAATTCTACTTGAGCCACCAATTGCTACCTCCCAGATGCAAAAGCAGGAAGCTGGAATGGAAACAAAGGAGTGGCAGGAACCATCCCAGGAGCTGTGTTATAGGATATCTGTATCGCAAATAACAACTTCACCTGCTGCCCCACAATGCCCACCCCAAGAATACAACAACTGAGATAACGAAATCAACAATACGCTTCACTAACAAACAGACTAAACCTAAAGTTCACCAATTATGGACTGTAGAGATACAAACTGTAATCTTAAGAAAACCACTCAGAACATTTAAAATTTTAAAGAGGAAACAAACAAAAACATTAAAAGGCAACCATAAGCATGAGTAACTTCATTGTTGCAACCCAGAAATAGCACAGTGGAAACAGAGACACAGATGAGAGAACAGAGCAACATTATATATGAGAAAATGCTTTTAACATTTGAATAATCTGATTACATACATGCTACACATGATACTAACAGAGTATTGCAGAGAGGGTTGGGGACAACTCTTTATAAACTCATAGGGAGGGGAAAAACAGCATTAAACAAAACCTGTACCCATAGAATAAGCTCAGAGGGAAGTAAATTCACATCTGAGAAAAATCCAAAGCTGATGACAAAGAAAGTGGAGACTTCATTGAGATACCATTCTATTACACTGCCTTTTAAGTTAATACAGAAGCGTGATTTTGGAAGTAAATCTAATAGCTGTTTAACTCTGCAGCTAATGTGCAGTTCCAGAGGCAAGGGCCAGAGAAAACGACAGGTGGCAATACTCTCGATTTCATCTTTTTAGGAAACATTGGAAGACATTTTTGAAATGTGGTCTGCTGTGGGGCTCAGGGATAAAGGGGTCACTAAGACAACAAGATGGCGACTAACATTCAAGGTCACTGGGTTACAGATGACGGCCAAGGACAGAGCCCTGGGCATTGACCAGGGTCAGTTCACTCACCTTGGCCTATGAGAGGTGGCTTCCACAGTCCTGCTGATGACAACTGGCTATCAGCAGCATTGTTCCAGAGCAAGGTCAGTTTTTCCTTTCTTTCCCTAAACCAGGCAACACTGAGTTACAGCAAAGGTGAAGCCCCCAGTACAAACGCTTTTAGGGGGATGAGAGAATGCTGTTTTTGTATAACCTAAGCAACAGGAACAGATAATGTCTTTCTTACCTGCATTGTAAAATAAAATGAGATGACATATTATAACACCAAGATGAAGTGACTTTGAAGCAGTCAATGCATAATTTACCAAAATAAGGATGTCACAGAAACTTCTGTCACTCTAGAACATTTTAGCTTGTTAACCTTGATATCACTTAAGTTCAGAATTTCAACTTTGTGCCCCTTCCCATAAATTTAACACTGAACAATCCTTGAAACAGGAAAATACCAGTAGATATTAAAATTAACAAGATGCTGTCTTAATTTCTACCATGACAAAATATCTCAAACTGAGCCATTTAAAAGTAGTAACTGGGGTGGACACTTAGCACAGCTATTAAAATGCTGCTTGGGGGAACAATGTTACAGCATACCCGGTCAAGCCACAGCCTGCATCCCATATTGGCGCAACCCCTGACTGGCTATTGCATCTGTAATTGAGCTCCCAACTGATGCAAGTGCAAAGACAGCAAAGATGGCCACAGTGCTTGGGCTCCTGTCATCCACCTAGGAGACCCTATTAAACCTTGTATCTCCTGACTCAAGCCAGCCACTGTGCTGATTTAAGTGAACCAGCAGACAGAAGGTCTTTTTCTCATCTTTTCAGTAACTTTGATTCCAAACAAATAAACCAACATCTAAGAAACAATAGTAGTAAGATGCTGTCAGACTTCCACGTCCTGGGTTGATACCATGTCTCCACTCCTAAACCAGATTCCTATTCATGCACACACTAAGAGAAGCAGAAAGCTATGTCACACAAATTTATGAAGACTCCTTTTCAACATCACAAAAGTCCTATCACCAAATAAATCTGAATTAATTACAGGTATAAACAAGTGATACGAGATTAGTTAAATCTCCTTTTTGCTTTAAATCTGAACACTATCACATAATTACTAACATTATTAAATAGGCCTTACTTAACTAATACAGGTAAGGAATGAAATCTACCAGTACAAGCAAGGAATATGAACTTGAGTCACTGATTTTGACATTAATTCCCAAATCCCCTAACAACTAGGCTATTTTTGTAATGATGGCATTCAAAACAAACCCAAAATAAATAAAAAAATAATTCACTAGCCTAACTGCTCACAGTCATCATTATAAATATCAGATACACACTAAGGGATCGGTGATATTTTCACTCCTTTTTAGCATTCAAATCTAGCAAATTATGAAATCCACAATCTATCAGCTTCTTCATCATGATCTTTTGTTCTACACCCTTCTTCATTTACTTCCTTTTGTGTTTGTTATCAAGTGTTTGTTATCAAGAAGCATAAATAATTTGAAGTAAACTGAATACTTAAAATCTATTTCTGCAACTAAAATATAATGAAGTAGTCCTTCTTTAAAAATATTTTTCTCTATATATCCATAATGACTTATTGCTATAAAAACATTAATAAAGACAAAAATTAGAATCTGGCGAACAATGATGCTAAAACTTAATTTTTCTATAATTGAAAATTAAAATTATGTACAAACAAAATTTCCCCTTTCTAACCTTCTTGTAATTGTTGACAGTCTGTAATAAATTTCTACATATATGAATAAAAAAGCCTCCATGTCATTTTCAATGCTGCTAAACATTTCAAGGATGAATTGCCATAATTTATACAACCCAATCCCTTAGTACCAGACATTTGCTATCAAATTTTCAGTTTCCTAATTAGCACTCCAAAAATCACTGAAATAAATGCTCTGTTGCAACTATTTAATTCTTTCCATGACACAAATTACCAGGACTGGAGTACAGGGTCACAAGGTGTAACTTTGTACGGCCTTAGACTTGTACTAAAATGTAGTGATTAACTACACTGTGCATTTTCATTGTTTCCTTGGTCCACCTGAGAAGTGAACACTGGCTCTTTGTGTTCCCAAGACCATTAAGGAGATTAATTTATAGACTGCAGTAATTGGGTGGCTGTGCTGTGTTTCTTTGGTGAGATACCTTTTACTTGGTATCTCTCCTTTGAACCTGGAGAAGCTCATAATTGCGCCTATCTGTGCTTTGATTTCCTTCTTTGTAAGGTAGAAATTATAGCTATCTATCTATGGGACAGCTATAAAAATTAAACGAGTAAACATGAACTAAATTTTATGCTTGACCAAAAAATGTTCATCCTGTAGTGCTGCTCTGGAAAGGTGCACAATGGACAGATCCCAAGGGGCAAAAGAAGACACTCCGCACCACCCCACATCTGAAGGGGAACACCACACAGCACCCCATGGAAATCGAATGTCCTCAAAATGCCCAATAATACTTTAAATATTCACCTAAATTATACTCTGTTGTGAAACATATTAATATTTCCTTCACAATATCATCAATCATGTATCACTTAAAATGTCCTTCTCTACTCACCTATGTTTAATGCTAACTACTTCAGCCATGTAGAATTTTGTTTTAATGAGATGGAAATCTACTCACCTGTCATCCATCTTCATCCTTTTTTGCTCTGTTACACTCAAAAATAAGAGTAAACATTTAATAACTTGATTAGTGGGTGCTCTACAGTGACTGTCATGTTCATATGTTTTAAAGGACAAAAGTTTACTTTTACTAATTTTACATTTTTCAAATAAATAAAAACTGAAAGAATCCCTCTGTCGTTATGGACATAGCCATTTAACACCAGGCCATTTAAAACATGAGGCGATGGCAAAGACCTGCCTGTCCCTCTAATGAATGGTCATAGCTCAGAGTGAGTTTAGAAAATTATATTACTATTCACAATACAGATAAATGTCAGTGGATGCTGCTTCAGACTGATCCTCTGTGCCACAGAAGGAACGGGTGACACTTTCAAACCCTTCAGCTCACACTAAGAGGAGGTGAATGCTGAACTTGGCGGCTCTCCCGCCTGCCCCCAGCACACTACACCTGCTCTTAGTCTCAGCCACAGGATCAGATACTCTTGCACTAACACAGAGCTGGTCAGAGTAAACCTTCCTCCTTTGCCTGCTCATTGAAGATTTACTTTTTAATTCATTACTGATTTCTTCAAGTAACTTTTCACTTGTCTGCTTTATATTTCAAAGAGAAGATTCAACTTTTCAAAAAGACAAATGCACAAGTTCCTGCGGTCCATCTGATCACTAATCACTACATCGAAAAGGAGATTCCAACTAGGACTGACTTCATGGGAAAGAGGTGATACGATTATTACATTCTGGGTGTCAATCATTATTCCAGTCACTTACAAACCTCACCTCATTTGATTATTGCAACTATTATTACCCATAGTGATATAATTAGCCCAGTTTCCAGAATATTAACCTATCAGGATACTAGCCGAAAACGGCAATGCCGAGGTGAACTGTCCTCTCTTCACCAATAAAATAACCATGCTGTTCACAATTACATTCTGTATCCACCACTACCCCCCCTTGACAACCTCAGCAAGACTAAACCAGCTGTGCCGAGACAACACCCTAGCATCAGAACACTCAGTCCCATACACGTCTTCTGTCCACTTCTCAGACTATGAGCCTCCAGAGCCACACACATCTCTCCACTGAAGCCCCTTCTCAGCCATAGATGCAACACACACCTCATTCTCTCCATGGAAGAACAAGAGCCACAGTGTGCACATTAGACGTCTCACCTGCAAAACTTTCCCTCAATAAACTGTTTTATTTTAATGCTGTGAAACGCGTGTCTGTGCCCACTTTCCAGTGCAGTTATAGTACACAACGCACAGCCATCAAACCAGCCAACAGCCAGCAGTGCATTATACAGAGAACGTTTTTATTTAATAACACTCTACATATACAGGTTTCCTACACAAAAAATAATCAATTTAAGAAACTGGGGTGGACATCGTGGCTGATTGTACCTCCACCTGAAATGCCAGCTCAACTCCTCAGTACCTGCACCGTGGGGGACATGGAGGAAGTTCCCAGCTCCTGGTTTCAATCTCGCCCAGCTCTTGCCATTGTGTTCAAATGAAGAGTGACCCAGCAGGAAGATCTCTATCTCTATCTCTATCTCTATCTCTCTCTCTCTCTCTCTCTCTCTCTCTCTCTCTCTCTCTCTCTCTCTCTAGCCTTGCCTTTCAAACAAATATTTTTTATGAAAAAAAGAGTTAACACAGTGGGAGCAAAAACAATACTAGAAATATTTCTTACTAAACTCAGTTACATTCATCATATAATCCTTTTTTAAATTTAAAATATAAATGCATAATCAATAAATGCTTTCTAATACTCTGACATGGTAGGAGAAAAAAATCCTTCCAATGAATTTTATGGGTAAAATTTTTAAAGAGACACTGCCCTCTGCTGGTGAATCATCAAAACTCTCATAAATTTTTGAGAATGGAAACAAATTAGGCACAGTAACAAGATACAATATATAAGATCCAATAGTAAGTTACTGTCATATGAGAATGATAAACCAACACACAATATGTAATAGCTAAATCCAGTGTGCAATTTTTAATACAACTTGAAAGAATTTTATGTTAATCTTTAACCAAAACTAGACTATTAATATGTGTTGGTGCTGTTAGCTATATTTCAGAATCACTGAGACCTGTCTTACTGTAATGTGAAACTGGTTCCCTGAGATAAAATAAATATATGTCAGTCACAGAAATAAACATCATGCAGTTTTCATTTATCTCATTCAACATTTAGAGGCAACTTAATTTTAAGCCACACAAAGTTTACAACAGCATACAAAAAATAGATAAAAACTTGTAATGTCAAACATTGTTAGTGATTTAAGCATTTTTTTTTACAAAGGTTTACTTTATTTATTTGAATAGCAGAATTACAGAGAGAGACAAAGAGAAATATTCCAGCCACTGATTCACTCCCAAATGTGCAAAATGGCAGAGACTAGTCAGAGGCAGCCAGGACCTGGAACTCCAGCCTGGTCTCCCAAACAGATACAGGTGCTCAAACACTCCGGCGGACCTCTGAGGACAACTTATCTATTATAAAATTTCTATTTTGCTTTTTCGGTTTAACCATTATAGGGCTTCAGACTGGGTATTAATTCTAATCATAAAGAGAGAAAAAAAGAAATCAGAAGAATCTAACATTGTCTTTAAACAAACATGAAATATTAAGGCATGAAATCACATTTCCCAAACATTATGTGCTCCCCAAACTAACCTCTGTGACATCTGTGACAGTTCAGAACAAGCCAGAGGCGCTCGCTTGAGCGACTGAGGTGGGAATACAGTAACAGGGAAGGGCTACACACAGATGCTGAGCAGGCTGACAACACTGCTGTCTGCATCATCTTTCCCTCATCAATCCCTTCAATTTCCTGCCAAGACAATATCCAGTCTATATTTTTATTGGCATGTTGAAGCCACATTTGTTTCTGTGCAACTCCACCAGAGCATTCTCCAAAAAGAAAAGCTTGCATTGTTAAATATTTAGAGGGGATATACTCTTTGTCTGCTTTTAAACATCACGTCAAACTGAAGAGATATTCTAAATGCCATCTATTTTCTTCAGACAATGAAAAATGTTTTAAATCTATAGTATCCTTTATTATTATTGAAGCAAGTACTTCATTATATTGAGTTTTTGTTGTGCTTAAAAGAACCTCTTGTTGCCTACACGCTCATTTAACAGCCAGCTGGACTTTTTCCCTTTGTGTCATAATTATTTAAATTTCCCATTAATATAAAACTACTAGCTAAAATTACTTCATTACTTTCTCCTGTCAAATACTCCAAATTCACACAAAGGCTTAACTATGAGAACAGAGACATGTAGTTATTTTAAAAGTTTTTAAAATTTACTCAAATAACACAATCTCTCAGATACATAAAAATAAATTTTAAAAAATGATGTCGTTGCATAGAAACAAAACTGCAAAGGCCAGTATTAACTGTGAGAGAATAAATTAAAATGACAGGGGTGGCCAGAGTGTGTCGACAAAGCAAGCAGTGGACACACGCATGGCACAAAGCGCACCTACCATCTGCCCTGCACAGAGAAGATGCAACAGAGCCATGAACTAAAACATTTCCACGGGATCTGTGCAATGAACTCTCACGAGCCACTGCAATTCTGTAATGATTCTCAGAAAAAAACTTACAGCCAACCTACCTGTTCTCTCTGTTGGGAAAGGCTTAAAGAACTTCTAACAGGATTTACACTTTGCATGTGTCCACCTGCCAAAAACCACATATACTAAAGCCTGCTATTGTAAAATGTATCCCTATAAATTTTGTGTTGGTGTTTAAAAATATGAGTGTATATTTGATATTCTTGAAGTACGGGATATACCAAAACAATAAGTCTCTTTTTTTTTTTAACCCTTAGAAGGTATGTAATTGAAAATTGTTTCTTGGGCCTGGCACAGTAGCCTGGTGGCTGAAGTCCTCACCTTGCATGTGCCGGGATCCCATACAAGTATCAGTTCATGTCCTGACTGCTCTACTTCCCATCCAGCTTCCTGCTTGTGGCCTGGGAAAGCAGTCAAGGTCGGCCCAAGGCCTTGGGACCCTGCACCTGCATTGGAGACCCAGAAGAGCTCCTGACTCTGGATAGGCTTAGCACCAGCCATTGCGGCCACTGCTGCCATTTGGGGAGTGAACTAAATTATAAAAGATCTTTCTGTTTCTCCTTCTCTCCCTAAATCTGCCTTTCCAATGAAAATAAACCTTTAAAAACAAAACAAAAAAAAAAGAAAGAAAGAAAAGAAAATTGTGTTTTTACAAATGTATAGATATTAGTGTAGCGATACTTACTTGTGGTGATTTCCATTCAGATACTTCTCTACAACTCCTACGGATTGTACTGTATGGGCAATACAGTGCACTCAATGTTCCCATATCAATGGACATTTGCGATATACTTCCATTTTAAAAAGAACAGAGGCGGCACTATAACAATCTTTTCCTCTACTTCTAACCACATCCAAGGAGATATTTGCAGGAATTGACTAGATCACTTGTTTGTCAGGACAATTTTGCCAACTAGATTCACAGACGAGCAGAGCAAAGGGCCTATTATAACTGCATTTTCCGGAGCAATGGAAATTTTCCCTGCTTCTCTGCTAAACCAATAAGAGAAAGAACTAGCCATCATTATTTTTACTAGCACGTGTTTTCCAATATTTCTTACCTGCAAAGAAACTGATTTATTTGGTATTTCAATAATCATATAAACCATTCAAATTTTTTTACACAAACACTCAAAATTAAGGAAAAAACCTGAACATTCTGCTGAGAACTGGAATTGCTCTGTCGAGAATTGCTGAAAACAATAACTAGGACTTATAAAAGCACCTGTTATGAAAACAAAAACTTACATACGTAGCGAATAGTTTTATTTGCGGGCCACCACATTGGTTCAGCTAGCTAGTCATCCACCTTCAAACACAGGCATCCAATATGGGTTCTGGTTTGTGTCTCAGCTGCTCCACTTCTGTTCCAGCTCCCTCTTTCAACTTGGGAAAGTGGTGGAGGACAGCCCAGGACCTTGGGATCCTGCACCTGTGCAGGAAACCTAGAGGAAGCTCCTGGCTCCTGACTTCAGAACAGCTCAATTCCAGCAGTTGTGGTCATCTGGAGGGTAAACCAGAGGACAGAATATTCTTTCTCTCCCCCCCCCCCTTTCTCTTTGTAACACTGCCTTTGGACAAAAATCTTATCTTTTATAGTAATTCCATCAAAAACCTACAGTATGTGACATCTATGTGAGCACTACAACCAAGAGATGGAAGCAAACACTTGTTCCTGTTTTTGAGGGTTTACAAAGCATAGCCTCTCAAACTGCACACGGAGCCCAGAGATCACCGCGAGTTTTTAGAGACCTTAGCCATCATTCCTTCAAATTCCTCCACATGACAAAGTGGCCCACAGAACCCCAGACACTGCCACTTACTGTCACTTCCTTTTACACTGGCCTAATTTGACAGAAAGTAAAATGAAATGGTTGTGAGAAATCAGCAGAAATATATAAAGCAATCCATCTGGGAAGCCTGCTGTCAGCACTTACCCTGGCAAAAAGGATCCCATAGCCACTGTGTTTCAGCACCTCAGCCCCAAATTCCACCAATCTTCCCCAAGTTAGCATTCAGAGTTCCCTGACTGAGGAATGACTCCGGATGAGCCACTGTGCTCAGTAAGGAGGGTGTGGTACCAGGTCATCCCCCACCAGAGCCAAGGGAGACATGAATTACAGCTCTCTTTACATACAAGAAAACTAAGGCTCAGAGACACACCCAACTACTACTCCACACAGAACCACATCCCCACATCTGTGTGACTGAGCAGGGCTTCTGCCTGTGAGCATCCAAAAGAACGGTCAGGACACTTTTAATAAGGAAGAAAGTATGATGGTAATGAAGCACTGAACATATTTCCTTCCATCCCTGACAAAGGTATGAAGAAAATATACACCTTCTTTCCCCGGGCTATGGCTTTAAATAGAACATGTTCATTTCTTTATTCTGGTGTCAAAATTGTGAGCTTTGACCTAAGGCTCCCCTTATGACTGCAGGTTACAATCTGCAGTGCTTCCTTCTGGTCAAGACACAAAGTCAAGATTCTTGTAGATTTCCTAAGAGCAGGCTGATATTTTCCTGTATATACCTACCAATCCTACTCTCCTTTCCATTTGAATGTGCAAATCCATAATAACAAGAAAAGGAAATAGGATTCTCCTGAAGTCCTTTAGGCCCACCTTTGAGCCAAGTAAATGGACCCAAATTAAAATTCTGCAAGAAATATGAAGTAGGGAGGTTGGCAATGTGTTGAATCCAGCTTAGCAGCTGCCTACAGTACCAGAATCCCATATGAGTGCCAGTTCACACCTGGACGCCCCACTTGCAATCCAGTCCCCTGCTAATGTACATCTGCATCCTTGGGAGAGACACCGAGAAAGCTCCTGGCTTTGCCCTGGCACCGTCCTTGCTGCTATGGCCATCTGAGGAATGAACCAAAAAGAACATTTCTCTCTCTGCATTTCCTCTTTAACTCTTTCAAATAAATAAATCTTTTTTTTTAATTAACAGTAATAAAAAAATCTTTAAAAAAGATATGAAGTTGAAACATACTCTAAGCCCAAAATATCTAATATGTCTTCACAAGACAAAATATTGATAATTACCAAATACTTACACATTTTACACATATTAAAGAAGCTACAGCATATATTTAATATATGAAAGAAAGAGAGATAGGGGAGTAAAACAATTGCATAACAGGCTAATCCTCTGCCTCCTGGAACAGCAACCCATACGGGTACCACTTCCCAGTTTCGTCACTTCTCTATCCAGCTCCCTGTTTACAGCCTGGGAAAGGAGGGAGGAAGGCCTTAGCCCTTAGGACCTGCACCCACATGGAGATTTGGAAGAAGTTCCTGATCCCTCGCTTCAGACTAGCCCAGCTCTCCCCAATTTAGAGAGTTAACCAGAAAATGGAAAAACTCTGTTTCTCCCTCTCTGTAACTCTGACTTTCCAAGTAAAATAAATACATATTTGAGGAAAGAAAGAGAGACAAACAGGATTGTTAGTTATTGTTCCTACTCACTCAGCTAACAAAAATAATTCAGTCATGGCTAAGGATTTGTATTACTCACCACTACAAAATGATACTTCCCTAATACAGAAGGTAAACCAGGCTCAAAAAGATTTTTTTCTCAGCCTGAAAAACAGTGTACAAAGCAGAGACTCAAGACAAAAAGCATCCTCCTCTACACAGGGTTGAATGACTCCAAGACCTTCATTTCCTCACCTGACTGACGTTGAAAACAATGGTTCCAAGACCTGTAACCTCCACGACTGTTTCAACTGCGTTACACTGAGGGAAATACAAGATCTAACTTCTATCATAAAATTAAGATTTGGCTTACCGAGGGAACAGAAGGCAAGCCAAATTAATCTTCCCTAACATATCGCTAAGTTGAAACTTTCCTTACTAAGCCATTGAATCATTTACCATACTCAAGTACAACAAATATAAAAGCATCAACAAGAGACAAAAAAAAAACTACCACAAAAATTAAAGTCAGCATTAATTAAGAAGGCAAAACAAGAATGGATATTGTGTGCAGTTAGGTAAATACAGCACTTGGATTTAAAAACAAAAAAAAGGCAACATGATCAATACCCAAAAAAAAAAATAATAATAAAAAGTAGTGGAGGCTGTCAGAATTAACCACAAACTCCAAATTTTTTTGCACAATGGCACAAAGCTTTGGCAGGTCTCTAAGCTATCCCATGGAGTAACCAGTAAAAACTGACCCTCTCAAGAGACCACATACCATCCAAGGGACACACCTGTTTTACAATCCTAGTTTATTTTTTTAAGATAAATTTTTACTGGAAAGGCAGATCAGACTTATGCAGAGGAAAGAAAAAAAGATCTTGCATCCACCAATTCACTTCCCAAATTGCCTCAATGGTTGGAGCTAAGCCAATCTGAAGCACACATCAAGAGCTTCTTCCAGGTCTCCCACACGGGTGCAGTGTCCCAAGGCTTTGGGCTGTCCTCTACTGCTTTCCCAGGCCACAGGCAGGCAGCTGAATGGATCCAAATGGCTCAGGCCTTGGAGTAGGCACAGAGGGCTTCCATAACAATAGAACTGATGAAATGCTACCAGATCACAGTTCTCCCAAGGTAAGAAAAGATGTGTGATTACACTTCCTATCATCTACTCGCAGACTGCCAGATCCACAAGTTCAAAATCAAATTGCAGTCACTGACCTCAGTGATTCCCAGTAAAACATATTTTCATTCAAGGAAGTTCATATCAAATGGGAAAATAACACATTCATATTCTCAAGAAAAACAAACACTGCCCTTGGCTGACATGTCTTACTTGAGAAGTCCAATTTACTAGTGGCCCTTCCAATGGGAAAGAAAAAACATTCCAACTCTCCCATTAATTCATTTTTGATCGAAGTTACCATGTTTTTTCTTTCTTTTCGTAAATATTCATTTATTTAAAAGGCAGTGTTACAGAGAAGGAAAGGGGTAGAGAGAGAAACAGAGATCTTCCATCTGCCAGGTCACTCCTTAAATGGCCAGCGCTGGACCAGGACAAAGCCTGGAGACAGGAGCCAGGAGCTCAAACAGCTGAGTTACCTTCTGCAGCCTTCCCAGGCACACTACCAGAAAAGTGGATCAGAAGCAGAGCAGCCAAGACTACTCCCATATGGGATGCCAGCATCATTGGCGGTGATTTAACCAACTATGCCCCAAGCTGATCCTGAAGCTATCACACTTTACCAAGACCATACAGATTCTGTTGATATTGTGTTATTATTGTTTATATGATAGAAATTGTCAGCAAAAGGATCATATAATTATTAAAAGAACCAAAGTGTTAACAAGATGAGATTACTCATGAGTAGCAGTGTGAATGTTCAAATTTGATCTCTCTGTGCTCTCTCTCCCTTCGCCATGCCTTATCCTGTGCTGGCTCCAGCTGGAAACAGGAAAGATGACTGCTATTTTAACAAGCCAGGCCAACTGATTCTTCCCTGAGAGTGTCAGCTGCTCGATCGTAGAAGGAGAAATGCCTTATCTGGTGCTTGGCATATTTTTCCTTGCACTATTTGAAAAACTTCAGAGCTTGTCATTTCTTTTTCTGCTATGAAATCGCAGGTTTTATAATCTGAGCTGATGTGTTAAGATAAATTACAAGAACTGATTTGAAAATGGGCCAAAAAGCTTGAAGTTTTCATATGAAAAATTTTAAACTTGATTCATCATGTATTTATACATTAATCTGAATTTATAATTATGTTATGCTATCACAGAGCTGTCAATGAACATTAGCCAAAATGTACAAAAGATAATATTACTGACAAAACAGGCAAAGTCAAAAGATTGGTATATTTGAGTCTGTGTTCTAATACCTTTGACTTAAAAGGCCTCATGAATGTCATTTAATCATTTAATTTTAATCAACCAAACATTTGTTGAGCATCTAATACACAGTGGGAGAAAAACACAGTAGTAAACTAAAGCTAACTTGTAAAAAAAATTACTGCACACTATTAATTGTACTATAAAATTAACAAAAAAATTCAATGTATATTAGATAAGAAAGCTGATGTAAAGTAGATATAGAGATAGAGAAAAGAATTTGTCTTCAAATTCTCACTATATTACTATAATTATATACTCTATAAGAGATCATGCCTTTTTTATTTCATACTGTGTTCACATGATTAAATGGAAAACAAGTAAGATGAAGAAAAACAAGGAAAGTATTTTAAAAATTAAATGAAAAGGATTCCAAAAAACTTTAACCAAATTCACTAACGGAACAGGTGTCAGCATTGTTTTAGAAAGAGTTGTATACAGTGCATTCAAATCTTTACCATTCATTCTACTCTATTTGACTTCTTTTCTAACAATTTCCCATCTTCCTTTAAAAAATCATGATGGACAAGTTTACCTGATAGTCATGAAATACATGCTTCTTTATGTGCTCTAAATATCCACTAAGTTTTATGGAAAACAAGCATTTTTTTATACATTATTATGTAACATCTCCAATCTACAAACAGATTATCAATAGTTGGTTATTTGGAATGCACAGCTCAGTTCAGTGTGAAGAAACATGGCTTTATCCCTTAGCGAGGGCCCTCATCCAAAACAACAAATACTCTGTAATTCACTAACAAGCCATGATCCAACCCAAGGCACTGACCACAGTCACTCTGTGGGATTTAAAAGCACAAACGTCCAGCCAAATGTTGGCAGTGAATAACTGGGCAAATGCAGACTCTAAGGTGGACTATGTCAACCAGTGGTTTCTGGAGATATCATTGTGCTTGGAGTTGCAAGATTGGCAGCAGAACTTCTGAACTATCACAATCTCTTGAGGAGGACCCTCAGAGCCCACCCTGCATCAGGGATGCTGTGAAGGCATCAGGTGGCTGTTCCCCATCCCAGGGTACAGAGGTGTTTGGGAGGCTGGTGGTGGCTTCCCCCCTCATCTCTCCCCTTCCCCAGAACCAGAAAGGAAAAAAAGAATGTGAAACTAATGGTCTCACCCACCTTCCTGTAGCCATGCATAAATCAACAATATAAAAATAATTATCTTTTTAATAAAAGCACAAATGTTTGTTCCCCATCACAAAACATCTTCTGTGCAAATTTCAGAAGGGCCTCAGTTCCACATACTATAAACTCCACTAGGCAGAAACATCTGTCTTGTTTACCTGTTTAAGCACAGCACAGTACAGTCCATAACAGACGCTAAAAGCCAGTGTGTGTGAAACAATGAGATATGAGAAGCTCAATACTGCTTCCCCAGCCTTTCTTAGAAATGGCTGTAGTAAGTTTTCCGACGGCTTCATGGAAAAGATTTTCATCTCCAATCAAAGAGGATGCGCCAGGGTCTCCCAATGCCCCCTTCCTTTCCCTGTTGTTCCCATTAAAATGTCTGGAGTTGGCACAGCGACAAAAACACATCAGAGTGAGTGAGTGAGCCCTCAGGAGACTGCAGAATTGCTGTGTCAACACTAGCACTGCCCATCCCAAAGCCCCTCAGAGCTGAACATACTGTGTCATCTCAGTGGAAACTTCAGGGCAAGGGAAGTGCACGAAACCACGTAAGAGAAAGCATGAGAACTCATGGAAGTTAGGGCTCCACCTGCTATAAATTCTGGCTCGGGTCACACACACATACTCACACACATCCCCACCACAACATACCCTGGCATGGTCAGGAACTTACCACCCTGCTTCTCTCAGATATAATATCATGTACTGCCTATTGCTATACAGAACACACAGTCTCAACTTCTGCCCATGTCTCTAGATATGGTATCTAAGAGAGAAGCTTTGATGAAACATTTACACATTTATCACACACACAGACACACAAAAAGGCTAAACAAAGTATAAGAAAAAAGCTTCAAAAGAGATACAATGAAATTTGGTCCCTGATACATGTTATTAAAATATGCATCAAGGGAAGTACAACCTCAACCCTGATTTTAAGTTATATACACACATCTCTTTCTTCAGACTGACGCATCAAAAGCCAATTCAATCCTAAAAATGAGGGAGGTCTTGGAGAACAATTGATTTTCTTGTTTAATCAACGGCATAGCCACAGTCAGAGATAATGACAATTTATACTAAAAAGGAATTCACATGGAGATTTATCAACAGAGCAACAAAAAACGTTTGGCTTTCAGAATCCAGGCAACATGAAAAAACAAAATACAGAAAAACAAATACAGAAAGATTGCATAGGTGGAATTTTTAAATTTAATCTGAGAGAAGCTGAGAATCACACAACTAGCACAGACTGGAGGTGGGACAACGGAGGTTAGAGTAAGAGATTGGTCATAACAAACAATATGTTACAGCTAAACAATATGTTACAGCTGCCCACATGACAGACCTGGGCCAGGCTAACTGCACTGATCGCAGTCCACTGGCACACACAAATGCTAGGGTTGGAGGGCCTGGCTGACAGGATTGGGTTACAACATCCACCAGTGAGTGCCAAGGAAAGGTGTGCGCCGTGACAATAAGGAGCACACGAGAGAGCCAGGTCTGGGATAGATTCTGTGGAGAGTTTTTGGGCTCATTCTGTGGGGCTCAATACCCACTGGTTTGCACGATAGTTGGGTTTGGTAACTGCTGAGCTAGCCATGACCACAGAACTCACCAACACTCACGGGGACTGGGGTTCAGAGTAGGTCACGTTGCCCTAAACTGTAGCACCCACAAGCGCACCCAAACATTGAGCATGGGGATGCGTTGAGACACAGCATCCACCAGCACTCACAAAGGCTGAGACTGGGGGTGGACTATGCCGGGCAGGGCCTTAGCATCCACTGACACAAGTGAGATACGGGTGTGGGAGTAGGCCTGGTGGGGTAACCTGGGGAACAGCTCTACAAGGCTGTAGCTCCCAGTGGTGAGCACAATAAATCAGTAAAGACAAATCACACATTTGGCTTGTCGTTATTTACTATATAAATCCTATTTTTAGCTTGTAGTTATTTAATATATCAAATTCAGAAAGATGAGTCTAAGAGGATATGCGACACTGGGAGTAACATTCTGCTTCAAAGTCCAGCCTGAATTCACTTTTTGACTTTATCTTTTATATTCAACTCCTCCTCTATAACTTAACATGCTGACTCATCTCAAAAGCAAAGGTAAGAAAAAAGGAACAGGTAGAAGACAGAAAAATGACTGACCCCCGCTTCCTCACATAATTACCTCAGATCACCACATATATTAAGAAATGCAACTCTCGCCAGGAGTGAGAGTGACATATTGTAAACAACTACTATCATCATTAAACTACATGAAAGTGGAATGAATTAAATATTGATCAGTTTTCAACACAGCATAAGTAAGTTACTCAAAATGCTATTTCATTTTTCCTTAAAGCACTAACTACAGACTCAAAAGACACCTAATACCTTGATTTCTGATTAGAAACTAAACATCACTGTCATAAAGTTAATCTATCTGCACTCAAATCTCATAAGGTATTAATCAAATCAGGGTCTCTGGCTTTGAGGATTTGGACTCGATCTCTCTCCTGCAGGAAAGACATATACTAACCAATCAGCTTTATTTATACCTCACCACTTAGAGCCTTAGCTTCTTGAAATGTCACTTTTCTCCATCCCCACAACTTAATACTTAATAAGTATAAAATGGAGACACAATGTTTTTCACATCTCTGAATATTTCCTCTCTACATATTAACACTAACTCCTCAATCAGAAGTAAAAGCTCGCTACAGGGCTATCTTTATGTACCAATTTTTCTCTCCATATTATTCTACATGGTGCAGTGTTTAATGGATGAAAGGCACAAAACAATGTTGTGTAAACAATGCTGGTAATGCAGAACTACTCTGCATAACAGAATGGTACAAGCATGCCTCTGTCTTCTGTCCAATCAGAAAACACAAAGAGTGAACCCTAACATAAGCTAGAGAATTCTTTTAAATGATGTGCCAATGTAGGTTCCTCAAGTGACACATATATCACTTTGTTAGGAATGTTGATAACAGATTATCCAGATGGGGAACAGGGATAATACGTACATCAATTTTGCTTTGAACATGAAATGTAAAATACCGCTTCTTTATTAAAAAAAAAAAAATCTTACAAGTCAGAAATACAGAAAGAGAAAGTGAGAGACAGAGAGAGAGAGATCTTCTATGCACTGACTTATTCTCCAAACTGCTGCCTAGGCCAAAGCTGGGTCACACTAAAACTGGGGGACAGGAGTTACCGCCAGGTCTCCCATGTGAGTGTATAGGAGCCCAAAGACTTGGGCCGTCCTTGACTGTTTTCTCAGGCCAATGCAGGCAGCCAGGAGACAAACCTCACCTATTTAGGATGCTAGTGCTACATATGGAGGATGACCATGCTACACCACTACACTGGCTACAATTATTGTTTTAAGAACAGCAAAGCAATGGAATAACTTTCTTACATTGTGTTATCATGACAAACAAATCAAAAATAGAACAGAAAATGAAATATAGGATTTTTAATGTAAAATAAGAAATCCTGCATCATAAAGTTTGTTACATACGCTATAAAAGACACTAAAAATGGAAATGTCAACAACTTTTAAATGAGCAACGTGCAAAGCTCCTTTCTTTCCGTCACATATAATTTAAGAAATATCACCATGCTAGTATTTTGTGATCCAAAATACTGAAATACAACCTAAGGGCTCATTATTAAAACGATTCTTAGTTGTTTTAGTAAAGATTGTCCAAAATTAAATATTTTTTGAAAAGATGTTACCGGATTTGAAGAAAACTAAGTTTCATTTGAAAAGCATTAAAATACAAAAACAGAATGAACTCATAACACATCACTTACATGCTAGACAATTTAATAATTAGAATTCCCAAGTTAAAGGTGAATTTCAAAATTTGATATTCCCTTTTTAAACTTATTCAAATTCTTCAAAGGCATAAGTATAGTTGGAAGGTACAATTTTCTAACTTTCTGAAAAAAATCATGTTAATATATCACTCCAAGTAAAATTAATGCAAAATGAAAGATATTATCTTAGTGTCACCAAATAGTACCCTTCCTTCCAAGAAGATAACATTATCTATCCTGCTGGGGTAAGTCCCTCACACTGCAGTCACTGAAATAAATACACTGTTCTGATAATGTAGGCTAGATATGGCTGTCCCCAACACAGAGATTCTTTTTCACTCAAGAAAATCAGTAAAGTAAATAACTTTTCTTCCCTTCGAGACAATCACAGTGCTTCAGGCTGCCGCAACACGAAAACAAAATATCTCCACAAATGTCTCCAAACAGTCAAGCTGAAATCTAACCCAAAGTTTCATTTAACAGCCTGTCAGTTTTCTGATGTGAAGCTAATGAATGTGGTGGCAAACAAATCCATCAAACCTAACATCGAAACAACTGCACTCCATCCCAACAAACGGAAAAATGAAATACAACCTGCGGGCCAGCTCTTTGATCTACCCAAGTCAGGAAGTAGACCTGCAAGGGCTACTACAGAAATTGCAGAGGTAACGGGAGGTCCCATTTCACCAAAGAAACAATGCTACAGAAATGGAAAACAGTGATCTTAAATATGCACAATTGTCCCGTTTCAAAACCCAAGCTATCTGCTACGAATGTTCAAATCTCTACCAGGAAAAAAATAATAATAATCACTATATATCACTAACAATTAAAGTTATAAAGATTCCTAAAATAAATGACAATACGTTTTACTAATACTTCAGCTTTGCAAATGGAGTTTTATTAAACATTCCTTTGTTCTTTATGAAGGCTCCTTGAGAAGACAAGGATCTCTTTCACTTCTGTATCACAAAATGCCTCCTGCAAGGAAGGACCAGTGACACTGGAATCCCACATCAGAGCACTGGCTCAAGTTGTTACATCTCCACTTCTGTCCCAGCTCCCTGATAAGGTGCCTGGGAAGGTATCAGATGATGGCATACGTAACCAGACCCTTGAAACCCATGAGAGGCCCAGATGGAGCTCCTGGCTCATGGCTTGACCCTGAGCCAGCCTGAGCCACTACAGCCACTTGGAGAGTGAACCAGGAGAATTCTTGGTCTATCTCTCTATATCACTGTGCCTTTTTTGAAATGAATCAAATAACTGAGAAAACACCAAATCTAAAGGAAAATGTCCTCACATTGTGAGACAACTTATTTACAGAGAATAGTCAAGGAAACATTAATGTTGATGGTATAAATTAAGAAAATTTAGAATTTTTTAAAGATTTTTTTATTTTTATTGCAAAGTCAGATACACAGAGAGGAGGAAAGACAGAGAGGAAGATCTTCCGTCCGATAATTCACTCCCCAAGTGAGCGCAACAGCCAGGGCTGCACCAATCTGAAGCCAGGAGCCAGAAACTTCTTCCAGGTCTCCCACACGGGTGTAGGGTCCCAAAGCTTTGGGTCATCCTTGACTGCTTTCCCAGGCCACAGGCAGGGAACTGCATGGGAAGCAGGGCAACTAGCATGAAGAACCGGCACCCATATGGAATCTTAGCACGTTCAAGATGAGGGCTTTAGCCGCTAGGCCACCACGCCGGGCCCAAAATTTAGGATCTTAGTGGAACAATCCAACAGTATCTTTTAGAAGTCTAGTCTCCTGCTCAAATATAGAATAACTAGGCCCGGCAGCGTGGCCCAGCAGCTAAAGTCCTCGCCTTGAATGCACCGGGATCCCATATGGGTGCAGGTTCTAATCCCGGCAGCTCCACTTCCCATCCACCTCCCTGCTTGTGGCCTGGGAAAGTAGGAGAGGATGGCCCAAATATAGAATAACTAAAAATGGTTATATGACTCAGGTGGATTTCTATATTATCACCATACCAATGACTGACTGGTACTTTCTTAAGTAGGTATGCATCTTCATATACCCTACTCTCATCAACATCCTCATCCAAATTCCAGAAATGTGTATGTTATTTTATATGATCTAAGAGTATGCAGACTGCTTACTATGAAACATAGTGAACCACATAAGGACTAGAGCAAGGCTTCTGGAAGCAGTGTGTCATGGTTGATTGATAGTAAGGAAACCAGTTGTCAGTCCTAGAAGAACAATGAGGTAAACTCCACCAACTGATGAGAGGGGGAATGGAGTTCCCCACCCCCCCAACCTCCAGAATGGAATGCAGCCCTGCAAGCACCTGACACCTTAACATCTGACTTGTGAACCCAACAGTGGGTCTGTAGGCTACAGCACTTTGAGATAACAAATGGATATTTTTTAAAAACACTAAATTTGTGGAAATTTGTTCTAAGAGCAACAGAAATTTAATATACTTAGGGGAAGTACTCCTTGGCCAAAATGAAGGGAGACATGGAGATAACACTGAAAAATAACTCACATATCCAATCACAACACTAACTGGAAAAAACAGCATTATGCATTGAATACTTGTATCAAGTACAATAGCCATAAACAAACAAAGCAATTAATCTCACTAAAACTGATTCAATGGATATTACCATATCTAAACTCATTTGCCCTCAAACAAATCTATAAGGTACCTAGGTATTTCTATCTTAGGTATGAACAATAAATGGCATTTCTAATATTGCCTGGTCCACTGGAGTTAAAAGGCTGCCCCCCCAAGTCCTTGTGTTTTGTCTCAGCCCACCACTCCTTACAATGCCACAGTTGCGAGGGGCTCTGTCAGCTGAGACTTCCTAAAGTCCACCACCTGTCTCCTGCCCCTCCATTTCCACCAAAAATGGTAGAAATGAGAAATAAAAACTCCAACACTCACAGTATTTCAGCTTCTCTTGGAAAAGAGGTGGAGGTATCCCATCTAGGTCAGTACCATGAATTGGTTCTGAAGTCTGCATTACATGAGTATTAGCCTGCACCTTTGCTGTAGAAGGCCCTGAGAAAGCAGTAAACCTAAGAGAAATCACCACTACTTTGAAGATATGTCTTCCATTTAGTGCCAAGGGGAATGTCATTAAATTGGTGATTTTTAAATAAAAATACACAGTATGGTTACTTAACTAAATATACTGATCAAGAGATAAAATTTTATACCAAATTTAACAATGTTGCATTATCACTTTCAGGAACTCTATTTCTGTAATAAGGGTAAAGAAAAATCATTCCTTCTTAACATTCTCCCTCAACTTCTCCCTACAATATCATTAGACAATTTCTTCTATAAAGAATCATTTTGTAATCCAGGGACTGAACTCCAATAACGAGAAACTTCAGTCTGTCAACTAAGAGAGATTCAAGAACAATATGAAGTCAATGGAAACTCTTGCCAAAAATCGGCTGCTGTGCTTAAGAGAGAAAACATATATCCATCGTATAAAGTTATATCAAGGTTGAATTGCTCCACATTAATCTCAAAACAGAAAAATGTGTTACAAGTGGTCATGTGGCCCATGTAAAATTAATATACTTAGCCTGAAATGAATTACTGTGGTTGAGAGGCACATATTGTTAACGCAGAAAAAAATTCAGTGCTGCACATGTTCTTAGATGCTCCCACTACAATAACAAAAACACATATTTAATTTATATTTTACATTTGAGGCATAACTTACCAATTTTGCAAGCTTCCCGTAGTCAATCCATCTGACAGTAGCGAAGTTTGTAGATTCTGCACAGTTGAAACCATGATTAAAACCAGCATGGTAGCCATAAGGGAAAGTGATCATAAATTCCCCGGCCTCCTGGGTGATCTGCAAATGAAGAATACACAATATTCTTCAGTAAAGAAACTTCTCAAATTTTTACTGCAATTAAAATATATTTCTTTTAAATAAAAAAAGCCATAATATCACTGCAATAACAATATAAAATACATTCCTCCAGAATCTTCACTAAAACCTGAAATAGTCTATTATCAAGAAATTTTTAAGAGACTTTTCTAAGCAGAATGACTTTCTGGCACTTAGCTCAATCACTTATGTAAAATTAAACGTACTCACCTTATTTTAACAAAGGCTTCAGTACTCTGTTTCATTTATTCATACTAGTTATGACTGAACATTCCCACGTATGAATACTTTAGCAATCTGCTTTACTGAAGTTATGCATAAAAACCCTCATAAATAATGATTTTAAATAAGAGACACAAAATTTTGGTGAACTGCTGGACAAGTTATGATTTCTCATTGGATGTATTACTAAATTATTCTTTCATAACACTCAGGAAAACATTCAATTTACTATACTCCATTTAATTGTCCAAGTTTTCTTGAGAGAAATAAATACACATGATGAGTAAGTATTTTTTTAAATATAGTTAAAATAACTTGCAAAGACATGTCAGTCAACATAAGAAATGCATTTATCCTGTTCCTACTTCTTAGACACAAGGTCATTTTTTTATAATCTGCAGAGTAACACAAAATATGAGTTATAAAAGGAAGAAAACATGAGAGCGTGAGAAATAAAGAGAATTTTATTTCCCCAAACTCCTAAGAGTAAAGCAAGTGTCCTCCTTGCCTAAAATACTAAATCCTATCAACACATTCTGAGCCTCAGGAAATCCTGAGTCCTACCACAAAGAGTAGCAGCCCAGCAGCCCCTGGCCAGGCAGATATGGAATTACCAGGGCTCAGCCCAGTTCTGTTTCCATTGTTCTGAGCCTCACTCAATGCAAGCCCACTCTCTACTTTCCTGGAGTCACTGAATCTCACTAATTAGATACTTCTTGCAACATGTGATAAAGCAAAATACACAACTGCTCAACTATAGTTGTGCTACTGAATTGAGAAAACAACCAATACTGTTCTACTGAATTCTGCCTACAAGACTTGTGTTTCCTACAAAGAAAATACTGGTCTGGCAATGTTTTTAAAAGAACACGTTGCTTTGACTGGAACTTCACACTTCAGGGTCCAGTCAATTTCAGAAACAGGTTATTTCCACTTAGGGACAATCTGAGGCTAATACACTGCCTTCATGGTAACAAACTGGTACGGAAGAACAAGGACAGTACAGAGGAAGTTCATTTCATTAGAAGCATCATTTTTTGCAGAGTAAAGGTTTGGCACTTAAAGCTCTTTTTAAAGTAAATGGGGAGACTGTGGCAGGTTTCATGGTTATCACACATACCATAAAAGAGACTGGAAAGTGCACACAATCCAAAAGTAGACATTAACTGCTGGCTACAAGGATTTTACACAAACACACACAAATACACACAAACTCCTGAATGTGTATGAATGTACTGAAAGAATACAAAATGAATTTCCAGTGAAAAATGCTTACCCAAAGTGAGAGGGCTGAGCAAGAAAGAGTGTGCCACTATATAACACGGCCTGTGCAAAGTCCTTTAGAGGGACCGGTGCAGTGGCACAACATACTAATCCTCTGCCCAGAGGCACTGGCATCCTACACGGGGGGGCCAGTTCATTCAAATCCTAGAATTCTAAGGTGAGAGCCTATACATATATTAGGGAGAGTTGCAGGCCAAAAACAAAGGGAAGGGATCCTGCCACAGTCTCCCCAATTACTAAAAAAGAGCTTTAAGCGCCAAATCATTACTCTGCAGAAATGATGCAAGTTTTCTCCTTTCTGTAGGTTTTCTCTCCGAAGACCAGCAGTAACACCCTAAAACCAAGGAAAAGGTTTTTCTGTCTTCAGGGACACTAGTTCAAGCCTTGACCTCTTGCTTTTAACACCCTTCTGAGGTGTTTAATGTAACTTGTGGCAACTACTTTTAAAAAACAAAACAACAAAACCCACCAGTCTCTGATGTGACACAAGCCCCCGTGGAGCAGTGGCCTCTCACGGGACAGCATGTACCCTTAAACAGTGCTACAGACTGCCAGCAGTTCTTGCTCCCAGTCATCCATGCTGCCCACCTGCACACACGCATCATAGTTTTCATAGGCAATGTTATGTGCGTAAATCAAAGGTTAGAGCAAACTCCTCCGAAGCCTGGCTAGCGCACAGAGACTCGGAGCAGCCAGAAACATCTCAGGCTGAAGAGCAATTCTTGGCACTTGGAAAACTTCAACACTGAACACAGACACACATTGCTCCAAAATAAGAACCACATTAAGGACACGGGATTAGCAACATGAGAAGGAAGATGCAGTCACCAGGGAAAAGCTTCTGCGATGAAAAACAGTAGGGATTATGGGAAGGAAGCTTGAATAATATGTAGAAAAGTAAGAGGAGCTATTTTTTAATGTAAGTAACCACGAGTAACTAAGTACTTAATCCTCCTGAACCTGAGAGTCTTTTTTATCCAGCCAAAAGCTATTTTTCCCCACTACAGCTCTTCCCATAAAAATGGGAAGAAGTAGTTTTTCTAACTATTCTGACCCAATAACTACCCATAGACACAAAGAATGTAAGATCTGGTATCTGCTGAGCTTTACACTCTTAATCTTCAGAAACTCCAAAGAAGCAATATCTGATTATTAAATCATCGAGCAATTTTTATTCATTATGAAATCTCAATTGCAGTATGACTCTATGCTCAAAAGCTGCATAGGGCTTCTATAATCACCAGTCCTAACCAAGATAAACACTAACAATCACTCTGGATCAGTTTTAAAACAGATCCCATATACATAAACTACTTCGCAACAGTTTTCTCTCATTTTGTAGAATTTGCATACATACTATTTTCAAAATTATTATAAGCAAACTATAATATGGAATCTTTAAATCTTTAAAAATATATCCTGAAATAAAAACAATTTCAAATTGGGTTTTAGATAAATAATTGTGGCCGAGTGCAGTAGTAGTCTAGCAGATAAAGTCCTCGCCTTGTACGCACCAGGATCCCATATGGGAACTAGGTCATGTTCCAGCTGCCCCACTTCCGTCCATCTCCCTGCTTGAGCCCCGAGAAAGCAGTTGAAGATACACCAAGCCCCTGGGATTCTACACCCATGTGGGAGACCTGGATGAAGCTCCCGGCTCCAGGCTTTGGATTGGCTCAGCTCCACCTGTTGTGGCTACTTGGGGAGTAAACCAGTGGATGGAAGATCTTTGTCTCTGCTTATCTCTGCAAATCTGACTTTCCAATGAAAACAAATAAAATCTTTAAAAAAAAAAAAAGCCTTTAAACAAATAATTGATCTTATGAAACAGAAATTAGAATGCCTCTGTCCCTGACATAAATATGCTACTTGAAGTCAAACACACATTAGTCTATGTTAAATTCACCATAAATACAGTCCTACACACAACAGTGAATGTGTGAAAGAGTAATACTAAAATACCTTGTCAAAGGGAATGCCATATTTCTTCAATACTGATGGAGAAATAAGTGTCATCTTGTGGCGAAGAAATGCATCACACCCTTGAGAACTACTTGGAAAAAAACCTAAATAGAAACAATACAGATAATCAGCACTGTGTCCAGTCAGTTAAAATTTCAGGCAGTTGATTATACTTTTAACTTTTGGAGCATTTACCATACTTTTGTGTAAGATGGACAAATGCCAAAAATCCTCACACAAAACTCTAGCTGGAGCCAAAGTCCTAAAAATTAAAAAATACATGAATATGTCTTCAAATACTGATCATTTTTAGCATACAAATGTGCTAACTTTGAGAATGTCATTGGTAACACGTTTGTATTCAACCTACTAAATATCTGATAAACAGTAAGCAGAGATTAAAAGAGTAGATGTGCTTTTTGATTGATTGGTTGGCTAATTTGAAAGGTGGCATGATGGGGGAGAGCTGTAAAAAGAAAGAGATCTTCCATCCTGACTCACTCCCCACATGGCCACAAAGCCAGGAGCTCAGAATTGTATCTGCATCTCCCTTGTGTGTGGCAGGGCTCCAATTACAGTAACAGCTGCATCAGTTTGGAGCTAATCAGTAGCCCAACGCCTGGGAGGGACCCAAATCAGTACTCTGAAATGGGATGCCAGCTCAAAGTTGAATCCTACTAAATACGAATTTTAGTAAAAGAATCCCTCATTTTAAACTCCTAGAATGAACCATTCCAGAAGTACTTATTCCAATACCTGACATATGTACACACAGAGCAGTTTCCCACATTTCTTTGTCTCTTCCAAATCAGATTAAAGCTGCTACTAATTTCCTGAGTCAACTTCCTGGCCAACACCCACCAAATGTTTGGAGCCTGCCTCACCAGTCTGTACAGAAGTGTTTTGAGGAGGCTTTTAAATGAGGAAGCCAACCATGCAGCAACCCTTTCATTCGACAGTATATTATGCACCAAGACACAGTCAGTTTTCTTCATCACTGACTTCAATCCAGCAGTTCTGTCTCAGGCTGACTCTCATTAACTCAGTGATGCAATCTAAAGGAAAATGAAAATGAACATGCTTAATGGCCTGCTAGTCCCTTCCTCCCTGAGACAAAGACAGCCACGTGGAAGGGAGGAGGGAAGCAAGAAGACAAGGACAGAAAAGAAACATGAAAAACAGAGGAGAATCACAGAGGGAGGGCACAGAAGGCAGAGCACACATTAGAACACACATGTGACATGTGTGAACAGCATAGAAAGAAAAACCACTTGTACTGAGCATTTCTTCTATGACCAAAAGCAATGGGAAAATGGCTGGAAATAAGAAATTTACCTTCATGGTTCACTATATAAAACTAAAGCAGGAATGTGATCCATCTGATGAAGAACTCTAGCTCTCATGAGAACAACTAATCATTGTTTTATCACATAGACAGAAGCATTCCCCATGATTACCTTTTAATAAATAAGCCTTTACTGATGCTGTAATGGCATCATGGGATAAGTTAAGTCACAGCCCACAAGAAAATAAATAAATAAAATAACAAATATGGGACTTGGCACTGTGGCATGGCAAAGAAAGCTGCTGCCTCCCCTACCAATATCCCATATTGGCACTGGTTCCAGTACCAACTACTGCACTTCTAACGAATTTCTGCTAATAGCCTGGGAAAAGTAGTAAAGAAAGGCCCAAGTGTTTGGGCCCTTGATACCCACAAGGAGGCAATATGGATAAAATTCCTGGCTCTTGGCTTCAGCATGGCACTTGAGAGTGTGAACCAGCAGATGAAAGAACACACTCCTCTTCATCATTCATTCTCTCTCTCTCTCGCTCGCTCTCTCGCTCTCTTGCTCTCTCTCTCCTTCCCTCCTTCCCTCCTTCTCTCCCTCCCTCCCTCTAACTCTGCTTATCAAATGCATTTTTAAAAACAAAAACCCAAAAGCCAGAAGAGAGTTTATGGGATAAAAGGAACCACTGACAAAAGGTAGTACATTTTGCCTGAACATCTGCACCTATATCTTAACAGGCTACAGCAGACAGGAGGATACAAAAAAATATATGCCCATAGCAACAGCAGAAATACTAACATACTCTACCATGTCAATAGGAATAAAATGTACTGTTTACACCATGTAAACATTTGGTGCAGTCTACTGTTTATGGTTAACATTAAAATGTTCGTGTGTGTGTATGTATAAGTCATTACTGGATAGAGAAAAAGGGCCATACTAACAAAATGGCCAGGTCTAGACAATAAGGTGTCAAGTTCTACACACCAACAATAAGGACCATATGCACATGAAAAACACACCCATTTTAATAAAACAGTTCAAATGGATATCAAACTGTTCAAATCTGTAACTTTGTATAGAACTGAAAGAATTAGGTTTAAATTAAAATTAATGAAGAAAGAAAAGTCTAGTTAGCTTTATTTTGATATGGATTTGTAGTCAGGACCTCAACACCGAGGTGGCTGGTCATAAGTTAATTTAAATTGGAAAAATCACTCAAGGAAAATAATTTGTAGAGTGTTAAGAAATTTGTATTGGCTGAGAATTTATAACATGGTAACATAATTACATTTTTTAAAAATACCTCGCAAACAATATCAATGATGTACAAAGCATTTGCCTTAAAAAGATCTGTTTCTCAAAATATCTGCCTGGCAACATTCATACTCTTATTTCCCTACTTACTTCATTTAGCTCACAAGCAAACCCAAAACCAGAATACTAATCTCTATTCAATTACAATATTATTTAACATAATTATAAATCATAATAGTACATAGTATAATATTTTTAAGGCAGAGCTGTCCTTCCTAACAGTGTCCTTCACAATACTCAGCTTTGAAGTCACTTGTACAAGAAACATATTTAATCAACTCTCATAGAAAAGATACCAACTAAATTTTTTAAAGAAAATTTTTTACAATGTCATGAGTTCCCTTAACAATCAAAGGTTTCATTCTCCATTAGGGTAACAACAATCCAACAAACAATAAGCAGGTAAAACAACCAGGCATAAAACACTGTCGCAAGACTATAAAATAACACTATTAACAAATCAAGAGAGGAGGAAGGAAGGTTAAAGTATTGCTTTGCTCTTAAATCTGTATTCTGAAATGCATAAAATTGTTCACCTTATAAAAATAAAATTGCAAAAGAAAAAATGTTATTTAACTAAAACTCATGTTAAGACAATCACCAGAGTTTTCTAAATATCATCAGTTACAGAGATAATCAAGTACAAGGGAAAACTTTTGAAAGTTCATTACGCATCTTAAATCAATTTTGTATGTGTATATGTGTGTGTGTGTGTGTGTGTGTGTTCCTTGAGGTTCCTTTTTTAATCATAACTTCTTTAGAAGAAACCTTTTAAACCGTTTAAATTAATTAGACTTTAATAAATAAAATTAAATGAAATGAAACTTTGGTGATTCTTTTAGATTCATTAACATATTTGAGAAACAGAATTAGAGAGATCTCAATCTTTCACCTCTATATTCATTCTCCACAGGATCTCAATGGTCAAACTGATACCACAGCCAAATCTTCTGGGTTTCTCACCTGAGTATAAGGGACCAAACACATGGACCATCTTTTGTTGCCTTCCCAGGCCACTAGCAGGGAACTGCATTGGGAGGTAAAGCAGCTGGTACTTGAACTGGTATCCATATAGGATGCCAACAGCACAGACAGTGGATTAACCCACTGGAATACAGCACAGGCCCAAGGTGATTTGTTACACATATATCACGATTAATCTGGGGAAGCTGATAGTACATATTAGCCACTCAGACAAGAATACTGGGGGAAAGGAGCAAATGAGGAAAAAAAGAGATCCATTATATGGCTTCATTTCCATGCTAGCAAAAGATATTAACACAATTTCATTAATTAAATTTAATTATGCATTCACTGGGTCTTTTCTACAGCTTTTCAACATTTATGAGATTAACATAAGGTATAAAAAAAAATAACCAGGACAGGCAAATGGAGAAGCCATAAGGATGGCAATTGGGATGTATATGTATACACATGCTTGTGCTTTTGTGTGTGCCTGAACTGAGGTCCTGGCTCCATTTCCAATTCCTGCTTCCTGCTAATGCACACCCTTGGAGGCAACCAGTAATGGCTCAAACACATAGGTTCCTACCAGCTGCATGGAAGACCCCAAATGGCTTCAGCCTAGCAAAGCCCTGCTGGTTCACTGAGAAATGAATTAAAGGGTAGATGATTTCTTTCTCTCTCTCTTTCTCCCCCACCCGCTTTCTCTCCCTCTTCTCCCTGCCACCTCTATATAAGTGTACCATTTAAAATCAGGAAAGAAAAACATAAAGTGAGAAACAATACATAATCACCACAAAAATAAATACTTTGGATATTAACATAGAGAATACAGATCCGTTGCTTCTGTGAGAGATCCTTTCAGAAACAGATGCATGTGATCTACACATGAACTTCTGTGTAAAGCTTATTTCTAAAAAGAGCCAATGTCATACATGATAAGAGAAATCTAGTAACTTCGACCTACTGACACTCCTGCTTGCAAGACTGACAACAGATTCATGCCACAGTTGGCCTCTTAATTGGTTACTCAGTGCTGGGATAGAAAAGCTTCCAGAACTTTCCTCTGCCTAATCGTAAATGTCCCATAACATACCAATCAACTCCACTGCTAGATCTCTCTGGGAACAACTACAGATAATGTTACACTGATCTTAAGATTGAAAAGGACTGGACTATCTGCTTGGTTTTACCACCTGAACACAACGTTAACTATGTAAAGGCCAAGTTTTTTCACTTCAAGCTAGCTGGTATAAAACTGACAATAAAAATCTCCACCTTATGGAGCAAATTCGTGGGCTAGAAGACACATGGCATTTTACCACATTCCTAACACCATTTTCTCATCTCACATTTTTCTCCCATGTTTCCCATAGACAACACAGACACAGGTCACCCAGAATTGGCAGGGAAAGCACAATGGAATCAAACACATTCAAGGCAAGGGAATCAGAATCTGCCCAACTCAATCTCATCTTTCCTTCCCCACATCCATCCCCAAATAACAGAAATCTTCCACTTTGCTCCATAAAAATCCCTGTCTCCCTGCAAGTTGGCATTCTCCTCCTCAGTTAATCCTCCCCAATTTTCTTGCCATGTCTCAGAACTATCAAGAATACTGCTCTATAAAATATCAAAAATATTTAAACACAGTGACATCACTGATATCAAATTATGAGGGAATCTAGCCAATAATAAGATACAAATACACACACCCTGGAACACCTTTCATTAATCTATGCCTAAGGCATGAGCTGGGCATGAAGGCACAGGACATATCACTGCACTTCACTTTTTAGGACTTACATGCAAACTTAAACTTAATTATTTATACTCAAGAGTGTTTTGTTTCTAAGCCTTTCAAAACCACATTTTTTCCATTGTTTATTGATCGATCCATTCAAAAAAAGGAGAAACAGATCAAGAAATAGAGTTCCTACCTGATAATTCACTTTCCACTTGCCCACAATGGCTGTGGCTGGGCAAGGGCTGAAGGAAGGAACCAATTCCACCTCTATGAAATTAGGGACCTAATCTCTCAAACCAACACTGCTGCCTTCAAAAGTCTACCTTACTAGAAATCCTAAAGTCAGGAGATAGAGTTAAGTACTGAACACCAGCACTAAGGTATGAGAGAACATGAATTTTTCCACCACATTAACCAATATGCTAAATACCCACCCCTAAAAAACATATCTTAATGTAATATTATCAGACTATCAACTAAATAATGTTTAAGGGAACAATTCTTACTATTATGAAAGTTAACGAAAGTGAATTTTTCCTAATTCCAAGACAGAAATATAAAAACAGACCATTTAGAATCTGTTTACAAACTTACCACAACTTAATATCTCACTTAATATCTCTTACTATCCTTCTATTATTTTTACCACTGCAACTCCTAGCTTTTTGGGTCGAAAACTCTCTTAGGCTGTTTGAAAACTGCTTCCCAGATATCCACATGCACGCCCTATTTGGAATATAATCTCAAGCAGGCCACAGCATCACCACCTGCATCCTACCACAGGCCTGTACTTGTTCCTCACACACACATTCCTGAGTAGCAGGTTAAGATTCTCTGATCTTAAGGCATATACCCACAGGCATATAACCATCAACTAAGCCAATCGTAATTCTTCTGGTCTCTGGCTGGACAGTGCTTTCTGTCTACTAAGGTGATAAAATCAATATAATCATTTAAAACAAAACAAAAAAAACCTCAACTCACTTCCACTCTTCTGTTGTTTAAAGCGATACTACTGCTAATCCTTCACTGTTGCCCAAACTGCTGGATCACATGAGTTTTTCTTACAAATAACCACAGTTTCCACCAGTGTAAGTCAGTTTCAATTTTTCAAAATTACAGCATTTTATTCACACTAAGATACAAATGGAACACTCATGAAAATTTTTACTTTCCCACTCTAATCTATATTTGTGCTTAACGTAATACAAAAGCAGTTGTCTTTGTCTAAAATAGATGAGATTTAGACATTTAAAAACTGAAAATCTCCCAAACTGTCATTCATGATTTAACATTATACCTCTATTCTCCTATATATTTTGTGATTCAACTATATCAGAGTAAAAATTAGAAAGAATGAAACAGGCATTACAGATGAACAAAACAAGCATAAAAATTACAACAATTCACTTGAGATTCTTTTATTGCATTTATGTCTACATAATATTGAAAAACTCCTGTATAAATGAGAAAACATCTGAAGGGCAAAATCAAACTCCTGGCTTTATTAGACACAGGCCTAATATCTTTCAGATAAAATATCTGTAGGTGCCACAGTCAATCAAGATTTCAATAGAAACTAAGATGAAAGCATTCATGCATAAAAGGCAAGTGTGATGATTATTATGCGCAGACAAGATAATGGAAAATATCCAAACCTACTCTGTACCAAATGTATCAAATGCCGCCGTAGACTAGACATTCTATCAGGCTCCATCACACTGACTGCCTTATTTTATCATGTTAATTATTTAGCAGGATTCAGTTGATCTGGCTGGCATCTGCTTAGTGGATACACATCCTCCAATACCTGATATTTTTTCCTGATTCAATTCTCAAAATAATGCAATAAAAATAGTTTCGAGTAAGCATGCAATTAAATTTAAGGTTCTTTTCATCCTTGAGATTTATTAAACTCTTATTGATCAGATAGATGGCACCCACTTTCCTGTATATTGTCTTCAAAACAGTTTACTTCTAAAGGTTAATAGATAGTTTCGTCAGAAATCTGAATGTGTAATTCAACACTTAGAGCTTAGTCTGAGCTTAATTTTCAGAGTACTCTGATGGTGCCATTAATAAAAAATGGCAGAACAATTATACACAGAACAGCAGAGGTCAGCACATAGTTTCATCACAGAGCTCACTGCCTATGTATTTAAGGATTACGGAAATCGTCTTCTAAGGCCTGCTCTTATCTATTATCCAGATCCAGAACTCATTCAACATAATATTCACAACATTAATCCTTAGCAAAGTTTAAGCGTACAACTACATTGCAATCATTACTATAATGTATTGCATTTTTTAAAACAAAAATGAGACTTTGGGCCTGGTGAAATAGCCTAGTGGCTAAAGTCCTTGCCTTGAGTGCACTAAGATCCCATATAAGTGCCAGTTCTAATCCCAGTTGCCTCGCTTCCCATCCAGCTCCCTGCTTGTGACCTGTGAAAGCAGTTGAGGATGACCCAAAGCCTTGGGACCCTACACCTATGTGGGAGACCCAGAAGAGGCTCCGGGCTCCTGGTTTCGGACTGGCTCATCTCTAGTCACTGCAGCCGCTTGGGAGTGAGTTAGCGGAGGGAAGATCTTTGTCTCTCTTACTCTCTGTATATCCAACTTTTCAATAAAAATAAATAAAATTTTTTTAAATGGGGTTTTGTACTTATTAGCCTGCCAGAACTCTACCAGTGCTTCTTACAAGTGAGATATTGTAACTGTTCTAATATTCTTCTATAAGTTGGAGAAATGTTAAATTTTTAGATATCTCTAAGAATTTCTAATCAGAACTGTCAAAGCAAAATACATGGTTTTCCAGTGTCCCCACTGCAGCAGAAAAAGCAAGCATTTAGAATGCGGAATCAGAATTTCTTTCCTAAAGTGAGCTAGCTCAGTGGTACTTAGCTTCACATCAGATTAAAAGGACATTGTTCACTGAGTGGTCGATCTTGGAAAACAACAAATCATCTTGCTCCCCAGTTGTTACTCAAGTAGTAACTTCACTTTCTCCTAGAAATAAGTCACGACTAGCTTAAAACTTCTTTGGTAAGAGTTGCTAGCAAAACAGAAGACACGGATGGCAGGGCCTGGATCTGAGTCCCTTTCTCCATGTGTAAACAAATGAGAGCAGGGCTGCCTCTCCGATTTTTAAGAAAAGAAGAAAGTATAAAGTAGGCTAGCACTTCAGACTCACAAACAGGTGCAAGATGAAACCATCACTACAGAGCTGCCAGAAAAACTCTTCATTCTGACCCATACAAAGATGGAGAAGTAGATTAAAAGTAAGAAATCAAGCTGAGGTAAAGTTTCATTTTGCTTATCCAAAAAGGCACACAATCTCTTGTGCACTGAGCCACCAGGGGCATTCACTTCATAAAGGGAGTCCCAGGCTGCAGGTCACAGAAGTGGGCGCAAGACATGATAAAGCGCAACTCTACGGGGAAGCAATACAGCAGGATAAGAGTATTGTGAAACACCTACACCCTGACACAGCGGCAGTACACTTTGAAAGAGCATCACTTAACAGCATGAAAACCACTGCTGGTATAATTACGCTGAATACATTATATAGAAGCAAAAATAATCTTTGAAACAACTAAAACAGAGTAACTGAAGTCACTTGATAAAATATTAAGCAGCCAACAAAAACAGTTATGATATTATGAGAAGAAAAAAAATTTCAAAATAAATTTTAATTGTTCAGTTATTGTAACCTTTACACCCCTGTAATCTCGAAATAACAAAACCAAGAGTGTCAAACCACAATGTTAAACACCTCAAAAGCAAAGAAGCTGTTACGGTTAAAAAAAAAAAAAAGGAAAGTGAATTTTACCTTGAGCTAGTCTTTCAAGTCGTTTTCCATGCTCCGGGGGTATAGCATACCTAAAATTTTAAACATAAATAAAAATTTCAGGTTTGTAACTTTTCATCTGTTATTCTAAAGATATCTACTCATAAGTGATGTTATAAAAAAAATCTGCACTAAGCTTCACTTAAGTGAACTGTGATTTAAAAAAACCAATCATTCATATCCTTCAGATATTGAATGGAAGGAAATCAAACTTACAAATTCTCTATTTCAATGTCCTGCCAACCAGATGTAAAGGAATGGAAATAACAATCCAGGACCTGTAAGCCACTTAGCAAAGGGGTGGCTAGTCACAGCCCTGAGCCACTCCACATTTTCATAGCACTTCAGCACTCTGCAGCTAATTTTGCTTGTAGGTTTTTTTGCTTTGTGGTTGGTTGGTTTTAGCTTTTGCTTTTAAGAAAACTTGGGTCATCACCATTTTAACCATTAAAGTATTATGATTAATGAATTGGATATTATACCAAAGTTCTATTTCCTCCAAATTTTTCTCAAAATAGTGTAACGTTCAAAATATTTTAATTCAAAACCCACTGGTTGTTTTAAAACATTTTTATTTATTTCATGATTGCATTACTTTCAAAATCTTTAAATTCCTTGTAGGGAGTGTGGGGATGGTCATTTCTACCTTGAAATTTTTACTATGAACTTAACAGCAAGGTTTAAAATGACAATATCCTATAAAAAATACTACATTTCATGGGAATTTGTAACTAGGAAAACTGATCATTTGATAGTTCAAGTAAAAATGACATGATAATTTTGAAAACATTCATGTGTTATTTGCTTGATATATATAAGGACAATAAGTTAATTAAACAGTTAATATTAACTCAATTGCATTTAACACCAGTAACCACATATGCAAAACTTAAATGCATCCACTGTAACTAGGCAATCCACTAAAAGCAAAACGTCAACCATATATCCTGCTCCTTAAGGTAATGTTAATGAAATTAATCCTATTGAATTAAGACAAAAAGGATTAGCATAACTAAACAACTTTCATTGGATGTGTGTTTATTGACACACTTCACCAGCTTGTAATCCCTGCGTTAGGTCACATACAGTCAGAAAAGGGAAAAACAAAGCACATCCATACATGCATGTTTGTGTTCATGTGTGTGTATGTGTCTCACACAAGAGGCTCAGCTCCCTCGTGATGCACATGCACACAGGCAATGGCCTGTGCCTCTTCACAAGCGGTTAACTGCGAGCGAAGACATTCATACATCCAGAATCGCTTCTCGAAAAAATGGGCAAATATAAGCTTCCTCCACCTGTTCACAGAAGAGCTTTGCGAGCAGCTGCGAGGGAAGGAGGGAAAACACAGCTCTCCCGCAGCCACTTCTGCCAATGCCCTAAAGCCTGCACTCACAGGAACTCACTCCCAAGGCATCTCTTCCCAGGAAGCCTTCACCAACTTCTTTCCTAAGTTCTTTTCTACAAGAAAGCTATTTCCCAGTTACAGCTGTTTCTGTCTTAGGCAGAGCATTAGTTTAATTGGTTTTACTTTTTTTTTTCAGATTGTATACAATGTCTGAATCCAATGTAACAGGTCCAGTTCATTTTCCATCATTATTGATTATCAGCAAATTTCTCAGGGCTGATACAGTGGCTTAACAAACTAATCCTATGCCCATACATGCACTGGTTTGAGTCCCAGCTGCTCCACTTCCATTCCAGCTCCCTGCTCATCACCTGGGAAAGCAATGGAGAATGTGTCAGGTTCTTAGACTCTGGCACCCACATGACAGCCCCTGTACCCACAGGCTCTTGGCTACTGGCTTAGGCTGACAGCTCTATTGTGGCCATTTGGGAAGTGAATCACTGGATGGAAGAGCTCTCTTTGTGCCACTTTCTCTCTGACTCTGACTTTTAAATAAAATACAATAAATTTTGAGAAACAATAAAATAAAAAACAGTAAAAATATTATGGATATCAGACCACTGCTACATTTCAACAGTGGCAGAAAGCACCAAAGGGTGTAAAGTACTCCCCATCACAACTTCACATTCAGAAAGGTACCACATGCAAGGCAAACATCCCATATCTCAACTGACCCACTAGTGACCCAGCTCCCTGCTAATGCACCTGGGAAACCAGTAGAGGAGGAGGGCCCAACTATGTCTACCTTTGCTACCCAAATTGGAGAATAAGTTCCTGTCATCACTGTGGCCCTTTGGGAAATAAGCCAGAGGGTGGAAGATTTTTTTCTCTCTCTCTCCTCTCTCTCTCCTCTCTTTCTCATCTGTACCACACTCCAGCCCTCATACATCTGCATGTCAAATGGAAAAAAAAAATCTAAAAATTGGAAAAGAAGGGGCCAGCACAGATGTTGTGCTGGCATTCCTTCTGGGTGCCAGTTCATGCCCCAGCTGCTCCATTTCTGACCCAGCTCGCTGCTTATGACCTGGGAAAGCAGCTGAGGATGGTGCAAATCCTTGGCCTCCCACACCCACTGGAACACCCAGAAGAAGCTCCTGGCTCCCAACTTCAGATCGCCTCAGCTCTGTCCATTGCGGCTATTTGGGATGTGAACCTGCAGGTGGAAATCTCTCTTTCTTTTCCTCCTCTCTCTCTAAAAATCTGCCTTTCAAATAAGAAATACATTGATCTTTAACAAAAAAAAAAAAAGTAATCATAATATATTGCAATTACTTAGTTTTTCATCAAGCTTAATAATGTAGGAGAGAATGGTTTTAAATATTAGGAAATCATTCAAAATCAATTCATCCAATTTCTTACTATTATCAATGAATTGATATCACTATCTTACTCAGCACTCAGGGAACATTACACACACATATGTCCTATTCACAACCACAAAACTGCTCAAAGGACACTGCCATTCCTTTACTCACTTATCTTTCTCCATCTAATAAAATTCAAGAATTTTTAAAATCTATTTTGAGGTTCCCTAACCTTTTTTTTTTCTCCTCTACATTGTTAAAGGAACAGGATCACCAATACTTCTAATGACCAGCAACAAATGAGAACCAGAAGATGAACAAGGACACAGAAATATAACCACTGGAGCCATAAAACCAAGCAAGCTTACTCTGTAAAACAGCTACCCATTGATGAAAAACTTTTCTCTTTTCTGTCTCTTCCTCTCGCTTTGTAAATTTAGTAAGTAAAATAAACATATCTCTAAAAAATGAATTACAAAAAAAATTCACTTTGCCAATAACACTAGTTCTGTTAGTGCAGTAAAACGGGGCACAAAGGGATACTTTGATAAAAGCTATGCGCCTAGGGCCCATCACAGTGTCCTAGCAACTAAAGTCCTCACCTTAAAAGTGCCAGGATGGGGACCAACGCAATAGCATAATGGTTAAGGTCCTCACCTTCAATGCACCAGAATCCTATATGGGCGCAGCTTCTATCCTGGCAGCCCTGCTTCCCATCCAGCTCCCTGCCTGTGGCCTGGAAAAGCAGTCCAGGACAGCCCAAAGCCTTGAGACCCTGTACCTGCATCCAAGACCCAGAAGAGACTCAGGGCTCCTGGCTTCAGATCAGCTTAGCTCCGGCCAATGCGGTCACTTGGAGAGTGAATCAGTGGGTACAATATCTTCCTCTCTGTCTTTCCTCCTCTCTTTATATTTGATTTGCCAATAAAAACAAGTATATCTTTACAAAAAAAAATATTTAAAATACATTGATATGTATACACACATACATATATATTTCCATTTGAAAGCAAGATTTTAAAGAGAGATGGAGAAAGAGAAAGATCTTCTATGTACTGGTTCACTGCCCAAATGGCTGCAATGAGCAGAGCTGAGCCAATTTAAATCCAGAAGCCAGGACCCTCCTCCAGGTACAGGGACCCAAGGACCTAAACCATCCTCTACTGCTTTCCTATACCATAATCAGGGAGCTGGATCCGAAATAAGGCAGCCAGGACATGAACCAACAACCACACAGGATGTCAGCCCTGCCAATGGCAGCCCTACACTGCACTAGCTGTATGCAATAGGGTATTTCCAAAATCTAGCCTGCTACAGGACATAGATATGGTGCTTAATAAGAATTTAATAAACAAATAAGAACCAAAACAAGTAAGTTCTTTGCACATAGTCAAATTTTACAAATGGAGGGGAGAGGTAAAACACAATAACTTCCAAATTTGGTTAAAAATAATTTAAAACATGGCCATACAAAGCTGTCAATATATAACAAAAACCTTCCCAATTGCTGTAATTAGAACAGTATTTGGCTCCCCAATTCATGAAGATGTTTATGTCTCAATGTCATGAAATATGGTGCTGAGTAGAGATTTAAACTAATAGTGGTGACTTAGGTGAGGCTTAAGGAAGGGACGGGATGGAATGGGCTTGCTGGAAGGGAGCCCCGCGTTAAAGAGTCCTGAAGGCTGTATAACCAGCCACCCCACGAATGAACACGGTCCTTTGTTTCTGAACTCATCATGTCACTGTCCTGTTGCCATCTGCTGACTTCAGCATATACCCAAACCACTGGCTCACTCAAACTATAAACCTCAAAACTATAAGGCAAAATAAATGTTCCTTTCTATTGCTCCTCTCAGTTGCTTCAATTCTTGTCACATAACTCCAAATCATAGGACCTGGCCTTGTGGCACAGTGAATTAAGCTATGGCTTAGGATACCAGTATCCTATATCAGAATCAAAGCTACTCCTCTTTCAATCCAGCTCCACGCAGGCACAGGTTCAGGACCCAGCTGTTAACACTTCCAATCCATCTCATGGCTGGTGTGCCTGGAGAGCAGTACAAACGGCCCAGGGGCTCGGGCCTCTCTCTGCACCCTCATGAAAGACCGAGAGGAAGTTCCTGACACCTGGCCTCAGACCTGCCCAGCTCTTGCCAATCGTTTGGGAAATAAGCCAGTGCACGTAGGTTCTACCTCTTGGAGTCTCCTTTCTCTGTAACTCCACCTTCCAAGCGAATAAATAAATTACATAGGAAAAAGCTGGGGCTAGCACCATGATGTAATAGCTAGCTGCGCTAGCTGTATGCAGCACCAGTATCCCATACAGGTGCCAGTTTGAGTCCTGTTGCCCTCCTTCCACTCAAGCTCCCTACTAATGGCCTGGGAATGCAGTACAAGATGGTCTAAGCACAGGTGTGGGAGACCTGGAAGAAGCTCCTCACTTCTGGCTTCAGACTGGCCCATCTTGACCTACTGAAGCCTTCTGGGGAGTGAAGCAGAGATTGGAAGATCTCGCTTGTCTCTCCTTCTCTCTCTGCCATTCAAATAAAAATAAAATAAATGTCTAAAAAAAATGAGGGGAAAAAAAAGCCAACCAAATTAGAGTAATAAAATGCAATCTTACCAGATTCAGAAATTTGAGGATGGTATTTTCATTTATTCAAATGACAATTACACCATGCATGAATAAGATAAAGTGTAGTAAAAGATCCCACTACAATGACTTCCTCTACAAATGAAATCCATCATGATTAACTCCAACCAAGCAGTGAGGCATTTCCTAGCAGGTTTCCCATGATCAGAATTGATCTTCAAGGGAAAATTATCTACACAGCTGAAAACCCCTTGGAGAAAGAAAGGCTTCCAAAAGCGCCAGAGCATCCATGTTGTCCAAACGCAACACAAGCAACAGACAAACTAAAGACACATAGCCTTAAATGTTAAAATGAAGCAGTAAACAGTCAAATTTTCACAACTAAAGTTACTCTTGTTAGCTAGTAAGCAGAAATGCTTATATAGCAGGTGAAAACAAATGCAGCACCACTTAATCCAAACCTTTGTTCAAAGAAAACATCCTTCCAAAGAATATTCACTTCGTTAAATTTAAAAGAAAATGATTAAATATGCTCTTTTGTCTCTGATTAGAAAATCATACCAATCATATTATACTTGCTCTGCTGTCTCAGAATACCTGTAAGAAGACAACACTCTAAGCCTTATCCATATGTCTGTAAATAAGGAACCCGCTAATGGAGCCCACACAAACTGACAATCACTGGCACACTGTGGGTAATGACGAATTCACAAAGTTCACCTATATCAAATCTGATATATCCTGTCCTGAATTTCTCTTACACAAGCCATATGAATCTTTTACTATCACTGACAATCTAGATATAGAAGAGTGTCTCGAACTTTGTAATAAAGATTTCTATAAATTTTAGAACTTCCTGCACATCAGTCCAAGTCAAATGAAGTCATCACATAGGATGTATCACTATCATTTTATAACTAACTTTTGCAATATTCATCCAGAAAATGTTAAAAAACAACACTGAAAGATCAATAAAGACTGGAAAAAAAGCATGACCTGCACAAATACATGACATACAAGTTTTGGTGCCTGTCTGCATAAGGAGGATTTGCGGAGAACTATTGTCAAGAATGTCGAACACACAGATCAACATAAGATGAGCTCCAGAGAAGAAGCTAGTAAGACAATATGACAGAGAATTAGAGATACATGAGTCACAAGATAAAGAACATGGTGGTTCAAGCATTCAGAAAACATGCCACAAATTGCAGACTCTTTAGTTTCAAGTCAAATGTAGTGATTTATTTCTACCTCCTTTATTAAATTAGTTATCAGTTACTTTGCTAGCAATATGTTTTACGATATAACATATGTTTAAATACTTTTGGTAATCAGCAAAACATATTCAATCATAACATATATCTGCCAAAGGACAGTTTTTCAAATCTCACCAAAAAATGATTCACTTGGTATAAGTTCATCAGGCTTCATAAGATTTTAAGCATATATTAGAACATATCCTTGGAATTTTTGGCAGCTGCAGCAGACAGGATTTTTCCCTTGGACAGTGTAATTCAGATAACAGCAACCCATTTCATAAAGAAAACTATCTACTACAAACACAAATGTATGCTTCCTTTAAAGAAAAGATTTTATTTCTATATAATGTAAACATCAGAGAAAAATAATCAGAAAGAGAAAGCTCCCATAAGCTGGATCACTTCCTAACTTCCCTGGACAGTAGAGGCTGAGCCCGGCCAAAGTTTGGAGCCAAGAGCTCAATCCAGGTCTCCTAGATGGTATACCCAACGACTCGGAAGGGTGATGGCATGTGCCTCTCTGCTGATGGAACTTACATATGAGTCACAGTAAGAGCGAAGGCAACACACTAGGACAAGCCGAATCCTAATCCAATCCACCCTGGAAATTTTCAATGATTCCAGATGTTCTGAACTACCATGGCTAAATGATCCAATCCATTATCCTTTTGAAGATTATTAAGTTTCTATCTCTAGAAGCCAAGATAATCTCATCTAGAGAAACACAAAGTAGATACGATTTTTACATGAATTAAAATAGGTCCCTAACAAAAAAATTCCAAATAACACATAAGAAATCATGAAAGTTAAATATAAATGTAAAAAATAGCATCCCCATTGATTCATAGGCAGAAACAGAGAGAAGTACATCCCCAAGCATGCAGTACAAGGATAGACTCACAACGAAATGGCTGGTAATCTACATTCTTGGGGGACACTTCAGTGGCAGCACGAAGGACTTATGAAAATTCATAAAAGCACCCACTGTAAGACTGGGGGAGGGGGGTGGCAACAGAAGCAAGGGGAGGGGACTTGAGGAGAGGAAGGAAGACCCCAGTGCCTATTAAACTGTGTCATAAAATAATTTTTAAAAGCCTAGCATCCCTAGCCTTCAAGGAAGCAAAAGGGAACAATGTGACAGTCTTCACTCTGGGCTCAAACTCCATCTTGTCCCAATCCAAGACTCCTATCCGAGAGGCTTAACAATGCACCTTTTCCTTAACTCCTGACACACTCACAGCTTCTTGCAGTATATTTCACTGAACAGAACAGAATCTAAATAGAACTCGGATCCAACATTATTTCCAAAACATAAGGGTTTATTTCTTATTCCAATAAGAGTTTCAAGCAAGATATATAAAGGAGAAATCTGAAATATCACATAAACGATGTTGAGTCAAAGATTTTTTTATACTTATACCTCTAAAGTTTCCCCCATTTCTGGAACCTACCAATTATCACAAGATTAGAATCTATCCATAGTTTTGTCCCACAAAAAATGAAAGGCATGCTACTCTTTTAGGTCTGAATACAACCACATTAAAAGAAAGTTAATGGCAGAAAATGAAAAATAGGTCAGCTTTCTTCCTGCCAATTCCCTTATCTTTACTTGTTCCTTTCATCTTAAATCTACAGGAAAAAATTGAATCCATATTTCAAGAGTCACTAACAGCTAAAACACACACACACACACACACACACACACACACACACACATATTAATGCTCTAAGTTGCAGAATCCTCAGTTTTTAAATAGAGCAAAACACAGGGGAATACTCCCCTACCTGGGCAGCCCCTTACTCCTGTTAACTGACTGATTAGCACAGTTCCTAGCACCAAGGGACTTCAGAATGATAGTATAATAAAATGCAACAGGGTCGCTAAGTGTAACACCCTTCAATTCCAACTCAAACCCTATTTCCTGAAAAGTAAGCTTATTAAAAACACATTTTGGGGCCTGGTGCAGCAGCCTAGCAGCTAAAGTCCTCATCTTGAACGCACCAGGATCCCATATGGGTGCCAGTTCTAAATCCCGGCAGCTCCTCTTCCCATCCAGCTCCCTGCTTGTGGAATGGGAAAGCAATAGAGGACGGCCCAAAGCCTTGAGACCCTGCACTCGTGTCTGAGACCTGGAAGAAGTTCCTGGCTCCTGGCTTCAGATCGGCGCATCTCTGGCTATTGCAGTCGCTTGGGGAGTGAATCATCGGACTGAAGATCTTCCTTTCTGTCTCTCCTCCTCTCTGTGTATCTGACTTTATGATAAAAATAAAATAAATCTTTTCAAAAAATACATATACACATTTTGGTTCATGAAGGTAGCTTTTATAAATTATTTGTGAGCCCAGCTGCAGATGTAAATCATGAAGATGGTACTTTGCTACATGTATCAGAATGACAACAGAGAAGGTAGCAGAAAGGAAAATTCCCAAGCCCCTGTAATGCTGACAAGGAATGTTAAGATTAATTAATTAGTATGTAATTTTAGAGTTCCTCTATGATAACCTAAAATTATCAATGAGTAAAAATGTACTAGATATATAAATGATGACTTCATTTACAACAATGCAGTTATTGATTTTAACACAAATATATTTCATCACTTCCAGAAAAGGAGGTTTACTTTCCAAATCCAATGCTATCCTCATGGACAGGCCCTTTAGGAGACTGTGCTGAGCAGACAATTACACGGGTCACAGTTTGAACTGCAAGGCAGGTCCATGTATGCACCTGTGTGTCAAGTAGGCTCAGGAACTGGATGCCTAGCTCAATCAGTAATGACCAATGACCATAGTGCCCTTATCTTCCTATCACTAAAGTAAACATCAGTACAAACTTTATGACACATATCTAAGGATGTATTTCCAATGTATTTTTTATATCCGTTGACAATATTATGTTGGAAATACATAGAGCTATGTCTAAAAGTGATCAGTGTGACACACAGTTAAACTTAGTCATATTTCAACTGAAAAGTATTCTAAGAATCAATTTTCCTTATTTAGGGGACACATTTCCCTAGGTAGGAAGAATACTGTTTCTACTATCATCCAATGGGTCTCATCATTTTCAACTATAACCTATTATCATTTCCAACTATAACCTATTAATGGGGCTTAAGTTATTAAAGTAAAAACCTAACAAGCAGACTTGGAACTATGGGTTGTTCATTCAATTTTTCACTATATATACCTAAAGTAATGTTCTATATTAGATGATCCTATGCAAAAATAATTCCAAATAAAAGATTCCCTTGGGGCCCAGTGCGATGGCCTAGCGGTTAAGGTCCTCGCCTTGCATGCCCAGGATCCCATATGGGCACTGGTTCTAATCCTGGCAGCCCTGCTTCCCATCCAGCTCCCTGCCTGTGGCCTGGGAAAGCAGTCGAGGACGGCCCAAAGCCTTGGGACCCTGTACCCGCGTGGGAGAGCCGGAAGAGGCTCCTGGCTTTGGATTGGCTCAGCTCCAGCCGTTGTAGACGGAAGATCTTTCTCTCTGTCTCTCCTCTCTGTATATCCACCTTTCCAATAAAAATAAAATAAATCTTTAAAAAAAAAATTCCCTCAATTAGACTGTTCATGTAACAAACATCCATTAAGTATTTACTGTGGACTGCTTCATTCCAGATGCTATGCCAAGCAGTAGAGATATGACTGAAACAACTACTGCTCACAGATTAATGGAGCAGTACATACATAAAAAATACTTAGCTTTATCTGGTGCCATGTAACTTATTCATTCTTTAAACGTAAGACTGAAAGTCTTCAACAATAATCAAATTACTTAGTTATAAACACATTTACTATTTCAAAGAACAAGAGAAGAAGATAAAGAGCAGAACAAAATGAACAAGAGTAGGGAAAAGCAACAGATGTACAATGAGAGTGTCTGATCGCCTAAAATGAACGATACTTCTAGGCAATTCCCAATTACACCGGCAAATATCCTTTTTGCTTAAGTTGTATTTCTGTTATTTGTATCAAGGATCTTTATTAATACAAGATCCATGAAGTTCATGCTTAAAATTCTTCATTCCAGGTAGACAAAGAATATATTTGCTATATGAATATAGGATGTTAGTATCTACTATGTACTTAGGATACATGAGGAGCTGTGATATGTACTTTGTATACAGTATGCTATTAAATGCACACAACAACCTACTGAGATGGGTATCAGAATCACCTTGGTGATTTAAGAGAAGAAATTAAGACATAACACTTAATATCACCCAAGATCATATATAAAATAAAAAGTAATGCCAGACCTCAAAACAGCACTAATGTAAAAGCTTGTGATCTTAAATACTATAAAACACTGACCAAATGATATAATCTAAAGGCATCAACACTAACATTTTATCCTGATTAATCTGAGCCTTCTAATGCATACTGAATATTCTTACAAAATCTCACTGTAGGTTAAAGTAAAACAACCAAATCAAAAAGGCTGTATTCTTAACCTTTCTAACAACACCCAGCCAAATTTCTCACACCGCAACTATCCCATTCTCTCCAGAGAAAATCCGAATGTTTCTTGATTGTGTTTGTGCATGATGTGGGGAGAGGGGATTCAAAGTACCACCTGACTTTCATATCCCCTAGCAATTAAGCACTTTCACACACGATACCTAGAAGGGAGAGTTTTTTTTTATTTATCTCTGATAAATACACACACCAAGGCAAGACCAGACTTTGAATAAACCACTCTTTAGCAAAAAGAAATCCCATAAACATATTAAAACAGAAATTATGAGTATGTGCATAGTGCTCAACCAGCTATGAAGCACTTACACACAGCATAGCCCTGGATCCTCCTAGTAAGCCTGAAAGCAGACAAAGAACAAATCACACCTCCATTGGAGCTTAAAGAAACTCACGATGAAAGAAGCACAGTGATTTGCCCTAAGTCATTCAGCTGGTAAGTGACAGATAGGGATTTCAGAACTGGTCCTCTGGCTCCAAGGTCAATACTCATTCCAAGAAAATTAAATGCTCTACCACTGATTGCCAAAGTCGTTTTCTATCTGCTTACTCTAGGGATTCCACTTCCCTTAAACCTCCATGCCATATCTAAATAAGCCATCAGCTCCTCTAAAGTCTCAACACAAACCTATGTTCATGAACACCTATTTGGCAAATCTGCCACACACACTGGACAGATATGTAGGTCTCAGAGTTTACACTTGGAGCTATACATACCTACCACTACTCAGAAATCTGAAGAAACTTGTTATATTTCAAAATAGAACCTTTGGAAACATCCTAGGTGCTTCTTTGTCTATACTGATCTACAAAAATTTAACACTCTCCTAAATCAATACAGTTACTTATAGGGCATCCATCCTATTATCAGGCTCTATTTGTTCAGTAGTGATGATTCAAAAGGCAGACAAAAAACATGAAACCCTAACTTCAAGGAACCCACTAGCAAGTTAAAGATTCGTAAGAGAAAGAAAGTGGAAAGACCCAACCATTTGTAACATGAAAACAGAGATCCAAACCAGACACAGTACTTACTCTGAAAAGTCTTCAGGCAAAATACAAGGGGTACATGGACATATGTGAGCTGCAAGTATCTGGAAGTAAGGAGGGAATCTCTACAATAATCTAACTCAAAACAAGGTGCCAAAGAATAGAAATGAAGAGGAAGGGATAATATGGCCAAAGAAAGAAGAGGACCCACTAGAAGAACAGATATATAAAACACAGGAGAGGCTACGCCCGGGAGAAAAATTAAACCAACTGTCCACCAGCAGATTATATACAATTCTACAAGGCAGGGACAATCAGAACAGAAAAACAGACCATGCACATACAGGTGCCCACACAGAATTTCATATCACATAGTCTTCCAATCATTTTGTAAAGCAAATGAAAATATTCTTATGACTCTAACCACAAATCACAGAACTGAAGTGATTTTATGGATGAGGTCCACACAAGAACAGGTATCTTGTGATTGGTGAACAGTCATGAGTGCAGCACTAACCAGTACCTTAGATTAAGCTCTGCCGCTCCCGGCTGCTGGTGGGTCTCAAGACAGGGCGTCTCATGCCTGGATCCAGACGACAGCCACCATGTGCACATGGTGAGCTGTCCCTGGTGGCCAGTGCGCCAACTGGTGCCAGGCTCTGCCTGCTGGCCGCCCGGCTGGGGAGCTCTGGGGTATTGGTTCTTTGAGTCGCTGCTTAGTTAGCTCCAGGTTGAACCCATTGTGCTTCTAGGACATGAAGCATTTGTAAAGATTCCCAATGACAGTAGTCTTCCTTTGTAAAACTTGTAATCACTGAAAAATGCTGACCACCAAATACCAGTCCATGCAAAAGCTATGGTTTGGGGCTTGTACCTGAGGAATTACATCATGTTACCTGACATGATGATGGATCAGGAGAAGGGTCACATTAAGCAAGCCATTACATTAACTAGCACTCAAGAACCATAACCAGGGGTAAATCCTGTGAGGGATGTGTGGGCCACATCCTATGAAAATTCTAGCCTCACTGGTTAGCTCAAGAGTTGGGGTGGTAATGGACTAAGCTAGGTGTGACCAAGGAGCCTGCCATCAATCACAGGTAAAGGAACCCCCAATAGTCTGGACTGGTCAGGGCAGCAGCACCCAAATGTACATCCTAATTAAGGTGTGGGGTGGGCTGGGCTGCAACGTTCACCAGCTCATACAAGGCAAAATGGAAGGCCAGACTGCCTAAACCCAATGGCATGTATGAGAACTGGGTCTGGGAGTGGATTAAGTGGAAGAACTTGGGAAACTGCCTTGGTGAGTCATAGCTCCTGATGGTAAACATGTGGTCCAGACCTGGGGGTCGGACAAGCTGGGAAAAGTAGCTCCAACAGCTGGCAAATGTGTCAACTGGTAATGGAACAGGGTAGATCAGGCAGGACTGAGCAAACCTTAGCCCACAAGCAAAACTAGAGACCAGGACGGAGCACAGGTCATGCCGAGCTAGGCTCTTGTACCTACTGGTCTGCTTGAGCCAGGAACACTAAGCCACAGTGTCAAAGGCAGAGGTCAAGACAGGTGAGCAGCTGTGCCAAGCTGAGTCAGAGCAACCACTGGAATGCAAGTGATCTATGGCTGAGAACAGGCCCAGTTGGGGAGCTAAAGGGACAGCCCTAGCTGGGTTCCCACCAAGGGGCATGTGCCCTGGAATGGGGGCTGCATTCTGATCTGGAAATGCTTGTGGTCTCCCTTGGCACAAGTGTGGACTGGGATTGGATGCACCGAACCGGGCCAGACCCCAACACCCCCTGGTGTCCTGGAGACCAGGGTAGATGTGCGATGGATTAGGCTGGGTCTCAAACCCCTGCTGAGCCATGCGTAAGCCATATGTGGGTACGGACAAACCATGGCTGGGCTGAAACATCCAACAGCAAGGACCAGTTTCGGTTGAAGGCCAGTCAGGAAACGCCACTGTTCCTGCTAGGACAGGAGATGGACTGAGTAGGGCTGGCTCTTGGACCCACTGGTAAGCGTGAAACCTGGCATTGGGAGAGGTTCTGATGGAGGAGCCTGGGCAACTCCTCTGGCAGGACACAGACCTGGCAGGTAAGCGCAAGTAACACGATAGGAAACAGCCCAGAACAGGCCATGGAAAGTTACCCACTGGCATACAATTGGCAGGGGTTGGGGGAAGACCAGGATGAATCTGTCCACGTCATCCACTGGCAAATCCAAGCACCAGAACAGAGTGTGGGTCAGGCCAGGTTCGGTTGCAACAAAGACCAGTGCACAATACGGAATGCCAAGGAGAGGTTGCCTGTACCAGAAGGGACTGCAGCACCCAACCAGCATGAGAACCAGGAAGGGAGGGGGCAGAGCCGGCAGGAGAATAAGGGAGGGTTCCTTTGCTGGACAGCTACTCCCGCAGGAGAGCATGGGCTGGGATGGGGGTAGACCAGACTAGGCAGGCCTACAATACCTGTGCACCTCATGTGGACTAGATCAGGGAAAAGCCAGGCTGGGCTGATTATTCCTACTGGTGCAAACAAAATTAGAGTGGGTGAGGGTTGTTTGGGCTTAGCCACAGGATCAGCTGGCAGAAGCTGGCCCCTGGGCATGGTTCTGTCAAGTCAAACCACAGAACTATCTGGAGAGTGCATAATCTGGGAGTGGTGGAGGCCTGGGAGGGAAATAGTGGGCTCATCCCTCTTGGGTTACCAGTTCCACAGGAGGGCATAAAACTAGGACAGCAGCTGGGGTGGAATGGGGTGTGGGACAGACTGGACTACTGCTACACATACTGGCAAACCAGGGTAGGGGGCAGACCTGGTGGGGGTTATTGTGGGTCGCTCCAACTAGGCTGCAGCTCCCACTGCTTTATGCAAGGGCCGAATATGTGCTGGGTAGAACCAGGCTGGACTGCAACACCCATTGGTTCCAGTGGAAGTCGGAAGTGAAAACAGAACCAACCCAGCAATTGCAACCACCAGCTGATGGGGCGATGGACTGTGCCGGGCCCTGTACTTGCTAGCACATACAAGAATCTGGTTTGAACACACCTCAGGCAAAGTTTCTTTGGAGATCTCCCCAATCAAAATGCTGGACTCAGAACCCTAACCAAGAAAAGAGAGAAGATAGAACAGATCAACCATCCATCTCAGCTATGATAGACTATGTCAATCAGTGGATTCTTCAAAGACCTCATAGTGCTTGGAGTGGCAAGATTGGCAGCGATTCATAACTGTTGAACTATCAAAACCACTTGAGCAAGAACCTCAGAGTATACCCTACATCCGGGACCTGGGGAGGGTGGGAAATTGGGTGGGCCTTCTCCCTTAACAACCCCCTTTAAACATGAAGGAAACAATATGGAAAAAATACTAGTCTTACCCACTTTCCTGTAGCCCTTGAACTTTTTTACCCCAATTAACTACGTAAAGATTGTCAAAAAAAAAAAAAAAAGATTAAGCACTGCCACAGAAACTGAGAAACCGCTACCACCCAATATTCACATAAACACCACCTTCCAAAGCTCACTTCAAATATACTATAATAACTTCTAAAATGAATTTTAATGACAAAGTTAGTTCAAGTATTTATATAAAAGTAAAGTAGTATTTCATAAATCTGGAAAATATCCTTAGAGCCATTATAGCTTTCTCTAAAAAAAAATAATAATAATTTGCATATCTGAAAGTTACAGTTACAGAAATAGGACAGACAGGGAGAAATCTTCCACCCACTAGTTCTCTCTCCAAATGGCAGCAATGCTCAGGGTTGGGCCAGAATGGAGCCAGGATGGAGCCAAGAGCCAAGAGCTGCTTTCCAGATCTCCCATGGGGAGCCCAGGCCATCTCCTGGTGCTTTCCCAGAAACATTAGCAGGCAGCTGAATAAGGAAATGGAGCAGCCAAAACTCAAACCTGTGTCAAGATGGGATCCTGGCAGAGCACACCTCAGCTTAATCAATTATACCACAATGCCATCCACTACTTTGCATTTTAATTAGCATTATTATGCTATTTGTTTTCTATAGTAGTTATATGAGAAAATCTTTTGCAGATTAGCTGTCATAATTCACTACTTTATTATTTTATTTACAAATAATAATACAAGGTTAGAGATAAGTGACAATATAAATCTATCAAAAGTATATAATGGATTCTATATACTTAATGACTGTTGCAGAATTAACTACTGAAAATAAACAAACTGGTTAAGAAAAAATAATCACTTTGGAAATGGACATAATTATTCTCATCCATGAATAGTAGCACTCTTTCCTGAAATCACAAGGCTAGCACTGGCCCTACTCCTGACAGAATATTCTTCTACATATGACCAATAGGAGATATCAACATGTTCCCAATAGAAGAAAATGCAATCATACCCCCTAAACTCTCCCAGTGGCGAAAACTCAAATTAATGTCCTAGCTATCCAAGTCTTGCTGCTAACTGTTCACATTCCTTAAGAAAAAAACACAATACATTGCCTAAATATTAAATTTCACCAAACACGCAAAATTGATCCACTCTGTTAAATTTTATTCACTTGAACTAAGTGTCAGAAAGAGCAATCAGATAGCCAGATACTCGAGGTACTTGCAGGAGCCTGTGGGTTGTGTCAAAAGTTTCCTCGGGTCTCCCAACGCTAAATCTCCAAAGTTCTAAGGGATGCCAATCCCACCAGACTTCATACAGGGAAAGACAAAAACCAGACTCACAGGCCCATAAGAAAGAACTCAACTCGCAGCTGCACCCAAATAAGCACCTGAGCAACGAATAATCCCATCATGAATGTCCTCTTTATCCTAGAACATCTATTACATGGTTAAAATTATCTGTCCACTATCTCACTCCTCAGGTGTAGGAGCCAGGAACCACATTCAGCTTTCCCAGAGGCATGAGCAGGGAGCAGGATCAGAAGTAAAGCCTTTCAGATTTTAACACACATAGTGATGTGGCATGCAAAGCAGGGAGAACCCACTGAGCCGCAAAGCCACTACATAGCAAATGCTAAGTTTGTTTTATCCCACTAAGAGAGCAGGATGTGAAGAAGTTATCAAAGGAAATATGCAGCTAAAGTACTTTCAAATAAGTTTAACAACTTCTCTCTAACTTTCTTTTTAAAATAAAACTACAGCAAATCAAGAACTGTTCAGATTGGTCTAAAAGTTCAGGTGTCTTTGCCATAAAAATAAACTTATACTTTCAAATAAATGTCATTTTACATCTAAGAAACAATCCTATTATTTAACTTCAGTGATGAAGGCTTACAACATTCATGGAAAATTATTAAAACCTCAAGTAAAGGGCAAGGTGAACATTGCTCAGCACCCAGTCAACAAGAAAATTTGAAAGATACCATTATCTTCGAATTGGAAGCTGGAAAGCTACTGAGTTGGCACAAACACCCACAGAACATTCTATCCTGTTTACAACCATCAGGAGCATCAAAGGGGAAATCACAGAGCCTATGCAAATTTTTCTCATGAAAAATAAAAATTAAAAAAATTAACTTGGAAGAAATAATAAAATATTTTGAAAGCTTAAAAAAAAGAAAAGAAAGAAAAAGAAACATACCTCCTGTGCTCCCAATTATACACCTAACTTACTTCTCCTGTCTGCATGTTATTTGGTATGTGTGAGGCTGGGAAGGGTCCTTGACCTTTTGGTTAAGGTGTCATTATCAGAGTGCTTGGGTTTAAGTCATACTAGCTTACTGCTAACATGCAACCTGGAAGCATGTAACAACTCAAGCCAGGAGATGAGTTCTTGTCACCACTAGGAAGATCAGACTTACTTTGCAATGCCCAGCTTCAATCTGTCTTCTGGACATTTGAGGAAAGAGAACTAGCAGACAAGAGTTTGTTCTCTCTTTCACTTTCCCTCATGAATTAATTGTTTAAAACAAAAAGACAAAAAACAAGTTGAAATATTAAATTCACCAGAAAGTAGACTGGCAGACTGTGCATTTTATAGAGGGGCTCATAAGCACAAGGAAAAGCCAAGATGTTTTAACCTATTAACATTCATACGTCCCATGTTCTTAATCTTCTCTCCACACTGATTATCCAAGAAGCACTAATAATAATCCATTCCTTTTCTCCTCCAACCCCCACATACTGAATGAACCTTTTCACTTCATTAGATGACCACTATGTTTACTTCAAATTCTACATTCAGGCAGTCAACTTTTTACTCCTAACTAACTATGCCCACACATAGCCTCCAACAAATGTTCTCAGAAGGAACTACAATTAATTCTTCAAGACTAAAATATCAATGAATCCATGAGACTTAAAATGGTTTTGCGCTTTATATACATAACCACTGAATTATTGATTTATGATCAAAACCTTGGACAAATGGGAAAGTAATAATTATAATCATAACCTTATGCACATCTCACATTAATCTAAAACTGCCAGATGAAGGAAAGATGCCTCTTTAAGACATGCATAATGACTAAATTTCAAAACTCCCAAGACAACTAGCACAAACAAGAAACTTGCCAAGACTTGGGCTCCCCAAAGTGCAGATAGTTGATACTGTAGAGGTCCATGTCTTCCGTATGCCACGCAAATGTGGTTTTCCACATGCCAAAATACAGATAAGGAGTATTTACACCTTCAATGGAAATACCACACTCTTCTTCGACCACATCCAATACAGTATTTAGGTGAGCTATGTTCCATTCATCCACACCCTGAAACCAGAAAAGAGAGAAAAATCAAATGTTAATAAACAAAAATAATATTCACTAATCATATCATCATTGGCCAAAATTATCACTCTGTATTTTAACTCATGAAGAACCAAAAAAAAAAAAAAAAAAATCTATCTCCACTCAAGAGCCATATGCACATATTCATTATTTTTTTTAAAGATTTATTTATTTTTATTGGAAAGGCAGATGTAAAGAGAGGAGGAGAGACAGAGAGGAAGATCTTCTGTCCAATGATTCACTCCCCAAGTGACCGCAATGGCTGGTGCTGCGCTGATTCAAAGCAGGGAGCCAGGAACCTCTTTCCGGGTTTCCCACACGGGTGCAGGGTCCCAAGGCCCTGGGCCGTCCTCAATTGTTTTCCCAGGCCACAAGCCGGGAGCAGGATGGGAAGTGGAGCTGCTGGGATCAGAACCAGCTCCCACATGGGATCCTGGCGTGCTCAAGGTGAGGAGCTCAACCACTACACTATCGCGCTGGGCCCTATCCATTATTTTTATTCTAAGATTTCCATCAGCAAAATCTGGTACCTGATTCCAAATGGAAATAAATGTTCTCACTCCTCACAGCTAGCAAAAAATCAATAATTCAAAGTACATAACCTGGTATCCTTGGTATACCTTTCTAAATTTAGGCTTTCCTTTTCTTTTTGCAGTGTAGAAATTACATGCAATATCAGGTACCAAGTGCAGGGCCTGGGTGTTGTAGCCTAGTGGCTAAAATCCTTGTCTTATATGTGCCAGGATCCCATAAGGGCACCAGTTCTAATCCCAGCAGGCCTGCTTCCCATCCAGCTCTCTGCTGGTGGCCTGTGAAAGCAGTCAAGGAAAGTCCAAAGCCTTGGGGCCATGCATCCGTGTGGGAGACCTGGAAGAAGCCTCAGGCTCCTGGCTTCAGATTGGCACAGCTCCAGCTTTGCAGCCACTTGGGCAATAAAATAAGCAGACGGAAGATCTTCCTCTCTGTAAATCTGATTTTCCAATAAAAATAAGTAAATCTTAAAAAAGAAACCAAGTGAAAAATCTATCTTTAATCATTCCTCCCTCATACCTATCAAACTTAGTTTTACCTTCCTTAAAATTCCATTGTAATTATTAGGGAAAAATATTTGACATTATTCTACACCTTTAATTAAACCCTAATTTCTTACAGTCATGAGCAACTTTTAACCTTTCCCATTCCTCACTTCTTACTGGCCACAGCCTCTGGTAACCACCATTCTATGCTCTACTTTCATGAGGACAACTTTTCCAGATGCCACAAATCAGTGAAAACATGCAGCGCTTGTCTTCCTGTTCCTGGCTCATCTCACGTAGCAGAATCACCTCCAGTGTCATATATGTTGTTCTAAATGACAGTTTGTGTGTTATGCATGAATAATTTTTCATAGTATAAATGTACATTATCTTTATCACCTCAAAACTGATGGATATTTGGGTTGTTTCTGTTTCTTAGCCATAATAAACACTGCTACAACAAACATAAGGATGCAGTTATCTGCAACTTATGGACTTCATTTCCTTTGGATACACAATCATTCCCAATAGAGAAGTTGCTACGTTATATGGTATTTCAACTTTGAATTTGCTCAGGACCCTCCATTCTATTATTCACAGCAATTATATGAATTTATATTTCCACAGTATACATCTTTCTCCTCATCTTGGCCAGTACTTGCACTATCTTTTGTCTTTTGATAGTAACTATTCTAAACAGAATGAGGTAACATCCTGTTGTGGTGTTAATTTGCATTTCCCTGCTGATTTCCTTACATCTTTTACTTAATGAGAAAACTAAAACATTTAAAATATCAAATTTGCTAAAAATTGATAGAGTACAAATTTTGGGAAACTTGCTGAAATGATGCAGTTTTATAAAAGTAAGCCAACATGCTGATGACATGACAGAAGCAAACATTCATTAATTATAGAGTTAAAGTGATGAATTTGGTATTTTTAAGAACTTATCAATTAATTATTAGTTGGCTGTAGCTCATAATTGCTTAGAAATTCTTGCAAACTATATATTTCCCCCATATATTTAACTCAAATCAAAGGTACATTGTATGCAATCACTGGGTACTTGCAATGGCTTTAAAAACACTTTTATCCTATTCGCTGTGGTTACTAAAAAGGGGTAGTAAATTCATTATGGCTACAAAAAAGGCTCCCCCCAGTAAGTACGCTAATGTCTTCACCTAAAACCCCTTTAAAATTTTCACTTTACATTCCACTGAAAGCTCTTAGGTTTGTTCTGTATTCATTCTGGTCTTTACACAAGTCTAATCAGTGAGCAAATCTGAACTCATCCAACTTCTGGATGAAGAAAATTATTGATCGGACAGTTACGAAGCCTGAGGACATCATCTAATTTCTAAATTCTCCTAAAGGATTTAATTTTTAAAGCGCTCACTCTATAATAACGTAAGCCACAAAGTGGCAAGTTTGCTATTTGGAAATTGATCAAAATAAACTTTTAGAGAACAACTTAGGTTCAACTTATTAGTTTCTCATAAAAGTTAAATCAAATTATGTAAAATATTTTATCTCATTCTATTTATAGATACCATCTCAATTTTAGTCCAATCAGTCTTCTGTCTAATCACTAACAGAGTTCTATTTAAAAGCCATTACTAAAGTGGAGCACTGAAACTGGAGTAATAAATGAGGGTCACATTATAGGAACCATTTTTAAAATGACTGAGCTTGCGGATTCAGACAAAACTATTCCTCTCAAACTCTGGAGACCTCTAAATTTTATTTCTGATAGATACATTTGAAAAATCTGAAAAATAACCCAAGGGTGAATCCTTGAACATTACAGATTTTGGCGGGGCCTCAGAAAAGTGGACAGAGAACAAAGAATACTTTTCAGAAAGACCCAGGTTATAGTTGCTGCTCTGCCACCCACTATGATGAAAACCAGTGCTGATACCCACACTCGTCCTCAGAAAAACCTCGGAGTTCTAGCATCCTTCTGGTGTTCCTTAGATCACCAAACAAGTGAATGAACACAAAATCTTTAGGATTTCAGGGAGATGGAGTAGCAGTAATAGGTTAATCCTTTGCCTAAAGCAACAGCATCCCAAATAAGCACCAATTTGTATCTGGGCTGTTCAACTTCCACTTCAGCTCCCAGTTTATGATCTGGGAAGACTGAAGAAGATGGTTCAAGTGCTTGAGTCCCTACATCCACGTGGGAGAACTGCAAAGAAACTCTTGGCTCCTGGCTTCTGATCAGCTGAGCTCCAAACACTGTGGCCATGTATGGAGTGAATCAGCAAGGAGAATACCTCTCCCTCTGTCTCTCTCCCTCACTCCATCTGGAAAATCGACCTTTCAACTAAAAACAAGTAATTTTTAAAAAGCAACTTTGGAAAATAAAGCTAAATAATTCTTAGGATGGATGTAATAGCTATCCCCACTAATCTCTAGTTCATCTTACTGGAAAGCATACTAAAACCAACAGACAATCATGGGAGAAATGATAGTAAAATCCTCTGAAACACACTACTGAAATTCTCCCTATTAATGGGCAAATAACACATTTGATGAAGTTTATTCTTGAAAAGTAAAGGTTGCCCTAATGCTGACACTTCATTTCTTTTGCAAAAATAAAAAGTCACATAATTTTAATTAAGGAGTTCTGCAAATATTAACAGTCACTGGTATTAACAAGAAGAGATAAATCTTATTGCCCCAACATGCCTTCTCCTATGTTTACCCTCTTCTTTTGATAAAATTGGCTAGCTGCCTCTTAGGACCGGCTCTTCCGAAGAGTTTTAGGTCTCCCTCTTTTATGCAGAAAAGAAATAAACTCATGTCAGTGCTCAGGTGAACTGTGATATATATCTATACATACACAAATATGTATACATAAAACATCTCTTTACATCACATATACATACATGCTACACTTATTCAAAATAATCCAGTTAAATAGGTAAACTAATACTCAGATGAATAAAAAAGAAACGCAATACTCCTAGCTTAGTAATAGGTAGAAAAATAATCTCTGGGCTGCCATTGTAACATTTCAGGTAAAGCCACCACCTGCAATGCCAGAATCCCATATGAGTGGCAGTTCACATCCCAGATGCCCCACTTCTAATCCAGCTCCCTGTCAATGCCCTGGGAAAAGAAGCAGACCAGGACTAATGTACTTGGTACTCTGTTGCCCACCCAAGAGTCTCAGAAGAACCTCCTGGCTCCTGGTTTTAGACTGGATCAGCCCTGGCTGTTATAGCCATCTGGGGAATAGACAGGCAGATGGAACACAGACAGATCTCTCAATCTCTCTCTCTCAGTGTGTGTGTGACTAAAACTGACACTCAAATAAATCATCTTTAAAGTCAAACACACACACACACACACACACACACACACACACACACACACACACACACCAGTGTGGGAAACACAGCAGGCTACACTAGAATTGAAAATTCTCTTATATACTGGTTTCACCATTCACTAGTTACTGGGACCTGATATTTATCTTTTACAACAAAGCTGTGACCAACATTCAAGTGTGCCAGCCAGGCCAACACGGGACTTCAGCCACCTTTTACGATCGAAGGGAAGATCCAGTCTCTCACTGAAACTACCTTCAGAAAACATTCCCTCCCCTTGATATCTGAGATTTCTTAATAGTACAGAAAGGCCAACTTGTCTACCTCATAATACAGCTGTAATTAAAGGATTGCAATGTGGCTGTGATAATATTCTGAAAATCTTTTATAGTCAAATTGTTATTTTACCATCCCTTTGAGGGGTACTCTCACGGTTTCCAACCCATCTCGTCTCAATGGCAGTTGTCAGCATGATGTTCCACAGAGCTCAGCAGGTGATGAAGCAGTTACAAACTCCGGAGTCCAAAAAGCCCGGCAGGTAGTAACAATGAAATGAAGGAAGTATTCAAGTGCATGTCAAAAAAGGTGGGAAGAGTACACTGGAGATAATCTATCTAGTCTAAAGAGGACAGAAATCATTCAGTTACATCGTATGACTGTCACCTGAAATCCTGCCAAACTTTCCAATATTTAAAATAAAGCCCAAAATTCAGACTTCCTGTTACACTAGCAAACTTTTAGCACCCTGGGGATTCAAACAAAAAAGATCCATGACCAATTTGCATAAAGGTAGCAAGAAATAATAGAGTTTAGATTATCATAATAATTTTTTTTTTTTAAAGATTTATTTTTATTATTTTTTTATTGGAAAGGCGGATATACAGAGAGGAGAGACAGAGAGGAAGATCTTCCGTCCGATGATTCACTCCCCAAGTGAGCCGCAACGGGCCGATACTATGCCGATCCGAAGCCAGGAGCCTCTTCCGGGTCTCCCACGCGGGTGCAGGGTCCCAAAAGCCTTGGGCCGTCCTCAGCTGCTTTCCCAAGCCACAGGCAGGGAGCTGGAAGGGAAGTGGGGCTGCCGGGATTAGAACCGGCGCCCATATGGGATCCCGGGCGTGCAAGGCGAGGACCTAACCACTTGCGCCACCGCGCCGGGCCCTATCATAATAATTTTTAAGCAGATAAAGGAAGCAGGGGCTTTGCAGACAGGTCATAAATACAAAGTTAGTGCTTTGAGCTTAAGGCACACAGAAATACTTTAAATCTAAACCATATATTTGCTCAGCACTAAGCGACTACATCAGGACTCTATAAATGCGTCCAGTAACTAGACGAAGTTGGTGCCAGCTGAATAACTCCATAGGAATTAACTCTACATACGCAACTTGATCTCATGTGCCATCACAATTCAGAGATCCAATATGACAATGGTCGAAGCAAGACAAAACAAAATTACAAAAGTATAAAGTCTTGCTGAGCAAGGGTAAAAACTGAATAAACTGGGATGTAGCCCAGGCTTAATAACAACATGTAACTCTCTAAAAGCAGCCCTGTGGAACTGGAAATTAGGAAAGGACCATACTATAGTCCAATCCCTTGCCAGACCACAAAGACGCACCAAAAGGTGCTAATGCACTCGGAACTGTCCATCAAGTAAACACAAGACACAGCTACAATATGCACACTGAGACACTTCCAAGAGTTGTTTCACTGCATTGAGCATCATTTGCTTTGCATACAAATCTGGGTACCCATAGAAAGACAACTGATAAACTGACACACAGTTCTTTTTTTTTTAAGATTTATTTTTTATTATGTTTTTATTGGAAAGGCGGATACACAGAGAGGAGAGACAGAGAGGAAGATCTTTCGTCCAATGATTCACTCCCCAAGTGAGCGCAACGGCCGCTGCTATGCCAGTCAGAAGCCAGGAGTCTCTTCCGGGTCTCCCACACGGGTGCAGGGTCCCAAAGCTTTGGGCCGTCCTCGACTGCTTTCCCAGGCCACAGGCAGGGAGCTGGAAGGGAAGCGGGGCTGCCGGGATTAGAACCGGCGCCCATATGGGATCCCGGGCGTGCAAGGTGAGGACCTTAACCACTTGCGCCACCGCGCCGGGCCCAACACACAGTTCTTAATACTCTTGCATTTATGGTAGCATTCCATATAGCTAAAAACTCTGCATGGCCTTTTTTCCACAAAATTAGGTTAAATCACCAAACTGTTACTCAATTTGAGGCTTATCACATCTTCCCTATCTTCACTATGCTATCATCTTGATTCTAACCCTGAAAATTACAATCAGATTTCTTCCCTGTTTTCTGTCATTTTCAGTACCTTCAATATTACAACTGGGACTGATTTTCAAATCACAATGTAAGCAGAGTCGGCACAATAACCTAGTGGCTAAATTCTCACCTTGCATGTGCTAGGATTCCGTATGGGTACCCATTCACGTCCGAGCAGCTCCACTGCCCATCCAGTTCCCTGCTTATGGTCTGGGAAAGCCTTCAGACCCTGCACTCACGTGGGAGACCAGGAAGAACCTTCTGGCTCCTGGCTGCAGAATGGCTCAGTCTAGCCATTGCAGCCACTTGGGAAACGAACCAACAGGTTAAAGATCTGTCTCTCCTCTATAAAAACCTGCCTTCCCAATAAAACTTTAAAAAACTAAACCTTAAAAAAGAAAAGATGGGAAAGGGAGAGGCAGAGGAGAGAAGAGAGGAGAGGAGATCCAGTGTGGGATAAGTACAGACTAATCACTGAGACCCAAGCAGGGACATGCACCTCCCACATTAGAGTACCTGAATTTAACATCAGGCTCCAGATCCTGATCACAGTTTTCTACTAATAAACACCTTGGGAGACAGCAGGATGCTTCAAGGAATTGGATTTCCGCCACACCTGGACTGACCTTAAACCTAGCCCAGCCCAGCCCAGCCCAGATTTTGTGAATATTTGGGAATGAACCAGTAGGTAGTATATTAATATTTCTTTCTCTATTTCTCATTCTTTTTGTCTCCCCCATCCCGCCTTTATTATAATGAAAATAAATCCAGTTATTGAAATACAGATCTAGTACCTATCACCTAAAAGACGTTCTAAGATTGATAAGACAGTAAGAGAATTTAAGGACTCAAAAAGTTTTCAACACTCCCCATGACTCAAATGGAGTAATCAAAAAGATATACCTACGTGGAACAGACTATATTATTTCTATCACAACAGAAAATGTCATTGCTAAATTATACTGAGATGTTCAGTTCTTCCCCTTTCGAAGGCAGACAAAGCACACACTCCTACTCTAAAGCAAGGGATATGCCTTATACCTAAGGACACGATTTGGAAAACTACAATGAAACAGTGACAACAAAATGATACATTAAAAAACTTTTAAAACTTAGGATTATGCTTTGAAAAATAGAGCAAAACCATTGTTTTTACCCAAAATCAAGGAAAGAGTTTAATCACTGAATCAAGCAGGACTAGGATGACGACGGCACGTTTGCCCTGGATATGGAATTCAGGTCATTAGTATTCTAGCTCCAAATTATTTCTTATTTCAGAATAAACTGTATTCTGATATAAATAAAAACACAAAACTGAAAAGAACTCTCGATGACTTGGTTTCAAACATTTTATCACATTTGGAAACCAAGAGCCTTACATGAACTTGCTGTCCAAGAGCACCACCTGGTGGAAGATGTTTCATTGAAGAAATAATAACCAAAAAACCTCGTTGTAGGAACCTAAAAGGGAGATACTGCCACCTAAGTAAACTGGCATCATATATAGGATCTCTTCAACAAAATTCTAACAGTTCCTTAGTTCTCAAAACTATACAGTCAAAAAGTTACACTTTTGTCTTAAGATCTTCTATAATATATTTACTCAGAATGTTCTGTTTCCCGGTACTTGGTTATTGACAAGCACCAAGATTCCCAAAGCAGTAGCCTAACAAGTTATTATTATAAGAATCACTTAGTTTTAAAAAAAAAAAGTTCAAAAAAATTTTTTTCAAAATATCTACATATTTAGACATAAGTACCTGAGTTCACAAGTTCTCCTTTTCTACCTGTACAACTTTGGCGTGTGTGTGTGTGTGTGTGTGTGTGTGTGTGTGTGTGTGTGTGTGTGTAAGCACATGCTAAATTGTTCCTCCAGCAATTCCAAGGCTTCCAATGGTGTCTTTGGATATGACTAGCTTAGAGGGATCATACTGGAGTATACAATTACCTGAGAAACAACGCCACCTCATTACTAGAAAGTTCCAGTTAGTCAAATCAACACAAAAAAATTCAAAATCTGGAGAAATTCCTTTTGCCACTGAAGGACAGCCTCTTAGGAAGGAGATCACTGACTGTCGGGCGTGTGCACTGGTAGGGTTGTTGGACAACTTCAGATATGTAGAGGTGGCAGCAATGTGCAAAGGACATTATGACAGAACTGAGTTTCGAAATCAAGTGCAAAATGCTCAAGAAGATGGCACAAACTATCACAGGAAACACAACTTTCCGTCATAGGGAGTTGCAGTTACAACAAAGAGGGTTCCATGCAAGGGAAATTCTCAATCTTAATGAAATGCCATCCACAGGTTTATTTCAGAAGAAAGCAGCACTTGATGCCTGCCTGGGCTGGAGTCCAGCATCCATTGGTGCTCGGAAGAGCCAGAGTAGGAGTAGGAGAGGCTGGCTTAGGTCTCTGCACCCTCTGAACCATGCAAAAGTTTAGCTTGGGAGTGCCAGGCAGGGCTGGGCTACAGCACCCAACAGCAAGAGCCAAAATGGGTGTAGGCCAATTGGGCAAGGCTGCCATTCCTGCCAGGACAGGAAGTGGGCCAAGTCAGTCTGGACATACTAGCATGCATGACATCTGTCCCTAGAAGGTGAACTAATATAGAAGCCTGGGAACTCATCTGTCAAGATGCAGACCCTGCAGGTAAGGGCAAGAACCAAGGCTGGGAGCAGCACAGACCAGGTGTTACAATACCTACTGGCATGTATGGGTCAGGCTGGATCAGTTCACAGCAACAACTGGCAGATGTAGGAATCAGAATGGGGTGCAGGAAGAACTGGACTGCACAACAAAGCCACCCAGCTCACATTAGGGCCGGGACTGGGGGCTGGCTGGATTGGGCTAGGCTGTAGCACCCACCAGCATGAGCTGGAACTTGGGGCAGGCAGGCCAGGCCAGGCTGCAGCACCCACTGGCAGATGTCAAATTAAGACAAGCCATAACAATCTAGGCCTCAGCTCCATCAGCACATGTAAGACCGGGGATGAGAAGCCAGTCTAGTAGGGGAGCTGTGGGAGGACCCCTACTGGGTCACTGCTCCTGTTGCCAAATGTGAGAACTGGGACTGAGAACAGACTAGGCTGGGTAGGACTACAACAACCATTGGCCTGTATGTGAGCTGGTTTGGAGAACAGACTAGGCTGGGTAGGACTACAACAACCATTGGCCTGTATATGAGCTGGTTTGGGGAGAGAAAAAGGCTGGGTTAAGAGAATATATCCATTGATGTATGCATGAGCCACAGTAATTGCAGGCTGGGCAGGCTTTACAACAGCATCAGTGGCCAAATTCTGTCAGGTTAGACTGCAGAACCACCTGTAAAGTACAAGATCCAAGCCTGGGAATGGGCCTAGTAGAGAAATTGTGGGCACCTCTAGTATGGGCTGCAGTTCCCACTAGTAAGAATGGGAACTAGGAATGGGAACAGGCCTAGATGGATATGCTATGGCACCTGCCGTCATGAGTGTGGGCTGAATGTTAGGGTCAGTTGGGTTTAACTAGGCTCCAATGTCCTATATAAGAGCTGAATAAGATGTGGGACAGACAGAACCAGTCTGCTGCACAAACTGACAAATACAGAAACCAGGATTGGGGGTGGACCTAGTGGGAGTTATGGGGGTCACTCCAACTGGGCTGCAGTTCCCGCTGGTGTACGTGAGGGGCCAAGTGTGTGATAGCAGTTAGGCTAGGCTGCAGCATTCACCAGTTTGCACGTGAGATGGGGCTGCAGACAGAAATGACCAGGTGAATGCAGCCACCAGTGTATAAGTAGGCTGATCTGATGATGGGTTGAGTCAGACCCCTCACTGGCCAATACACACAGGGGTCAGGTTGGGATCACCTCTGGCAAGCTTTCTTGGAACACCCCTCCTCCAACTGGATCGCTGGACTCAGAACTCCAACCATGGTGAAAATCACAGGATATGTGGTCTGACTGTGGAGTGCATGTGTCAGAACTAGATCTCCATGACTGCTGAAACCTGTGTAGTGCACAACACATCCAGATGCCTATGGGGGACATGACAACCAGTTCATTGAGGCCTGCTAAATACACTAGTACCACAAAGGGCAGAACATATTGGACAGCTCTCCCTGACAAGTATCTAGATGAATAGAAACTAAGTGGGCTATGTCAGCCAATAGACCAACCTTGCTAGTATTTCCTCAACCTTGGAGCAATGAAATCAACAAAATCTCAGAACCACCAAAATCACTAAATTTGTATCCTCAGAACATGCTCTATACCGGGGACCCAGGGATGACATAGGGTGGCCATCTCCCATCCTTAGAGAACAATCCTCTCCTCTTCTCTCCACTTTCCCCAGATACCAGAAGGAAAAAAGGAGACTGACCTGGTCCTTGGGCCTGCCTATGTAGTAGGTGCTGTGCTGGGTCCACGAGCCCCAGGGGCGGGGGTTCCACTGGGACCCAGGTTGCTTGGCCTGGATCCTTCGGCCTGCCTACGCAGTGGTTGTCAGGTGCATGAGCCCTGGGTGCTGGGGGGTCAGGTGGGGCCTGGGTCAGGCAGCCCACAGCACTAGTGGTGTCAGGGAAAGTTCACTGGTCACCAGGTGACACGCTTGTGAGGACTTGGTGTGTGTGCTTACCAAGGTCTGGAATGGCACAGCTGGGGGCGTGCAAGGGCATGGAGTCTCATGTGCAGAATTTGTGGTCTGATCACAGAGTGCATGTGTCAGAATTGGACCACCTCATTGAAAAAGACAGAGCAGTGACGGCTGGCCTAGACGCACATGGAGGACATGGCAGCTCATTAGGGCCTGCAGAGGACATATGTTCAATAGCAGGAAGAGGACAGAAAAAATTGGACAACTACCCCAGCCAAACAATAACAGCAAATATTTGGACAAATAGAGATTCTAAGGTCAATTACATCAGCCAAAGGACAATGGAAGGGATTTTCCCATTTGGTGAAATCGACAGCATTTTAGAACTATCTAAAACACTTGGGCAGAACCCTAAGTGCATGTGCCACATCAGGACACTGGGTTGATATCGGGTAGCAATTCCCCATCCCTGGGTACTGGTTCAGTTGGGAAGATAGGTATGACTTTTCCCCTTTTCTCCCCTCTTCCCTCAGATACAGGAAGAAGAAATCGAAAATTTGAAAATGGGTGTGGTGTGGTAGCCTAGAGGCTAAAGTTCTCACCTTGCACATGCCAGGATCCCATATGGGTGCTGATTCTAATCCCAGCTGCTCCACTTCCCTTCCAGCTCCCTGCTTGTGGCCTAGGAAAGCAGTCCAGGATGGTTCAAGGTCTTAGAACCTGCACCCGCATGGGACACCTGGAAGAGGCTCCAGGCTCCTGGGTTCGGACTGGCTTAGCTCCAACCACTGTGGCCAGTTGGGGAGTGAATCATCAGATGGAAGAGCTTCCTCTCTGACTCTCCTCCTGTCTGCGTATCTGCCTTTCCAATAAAAACAATCTTAAATAAATAGAAAAAGCAAGTTAAAAAAGAAAGAAAATCTGAAAATAATCATACCCACTTTTCCTTAACCCTCGATCCTTCCCACCCTGATCAACTATGAAAACATCAACAAATATAAAATACATTTATTACTAAGAAATTGTGAAAAGCAGAGAAAAGCATGCTCCCTCCATCCACTGCTGAACAGAGCACAACAGCTATGGCCGAACATGCCTGGAGCTGAGACAGAATCACAACTGTTGTCTCCCACTCAGCGTTAAGAACCCAATCACTTGAACCATTACCACCGCCTCCCAGGGTCTCCGTTTACAGGAGGCTGGCGTCAGAAGCCAGAGCCAAGAATTGAACCGAGAAATTCTCAACCACTAAATGCCCACTCATAGTTGATTCTTTGGAATACAGATAATACCATTGGAGATCCTTCAAGTGTTGTTATAAAGACAAGAGGTAGCATCAGAAAAGCCTGTACAAAACAGAAATGCAACTATGCCTTCAGAGTTAGATGGCGGCACATATGCTACTGGTCATCATTAAAGTGCTATCTACCCTTGTGTCTTCTCCATATATCCCCTGGCTTTTCTGTCTCACTCACCCAAATCTTTTTCACTTTAATTTAATTTTTATTTTAAAGGCTGAGAGAAAGAGGTAGATATAGATGGAGAAAGATACCCCATTCATTGGTTCACTCCCCATATGCCCACAAAAGCCAGGGCCAGGCCAATGTAATGAGCCTGGAACTCCATCTATGCTGTCCACAGGGGTGGCAATGAAGCCACAACTTTGCACCATCATCTGCTGTCTCCCAGGGGGCATGTTAGCATAAAGCTATATGAAAAAAACTAAGAACTCAAATCAGGTATTCCAGTATGGGACAAGGATAACAAACAATGACTTAGTCTCAGTTCCAAACGCCTGTCTCTTGCCAAATATTAACACCCAATACATTCTTCCCCTTTTTGTTTTTTTTTTTTAGATTTCTTTATTCTTATTCGAAAGTCAGATTTACAGAGTGAAAGATCTTCCATCCACTGGTTCACTCCCCAAGTAGCTGCAACAGCCAGACCTGAGCCAATCAGAAGCCAGAAGTTTCTTCCAGGTCTCCTACACAGGTGCAGGGTTACAAGGCTTTGGGCTGTCTTCAATTGCTTTCCCAGGCCACAAGCAGGGAGTTGGATGGGAAGTGGAGCAGCCGCTCGAATTAGAACTGGTGCCCATATGGGATCCCAGCACATGCAAGGCAAGGACTTTAGCCACTAGGCTACCAGTAGCCTAGTACCAAAATATGCCAGGCCCATCCAATATATTCATACAGGAGTTTTTCCTTTCTGCTCCTCATTCCTCTTAATATCTTCTTTTTTTATGTGCTTATTTCCTAAAGAAACTCCTGGGCTTCTTCTGCACATAGGGCTTAGTTTTTAAATGTGTAGATAATTAGCAAAGGTTAATTAAAACTTCCTTTATCAGCAGACCACCCCTTAGTGAAGCACAAGACCTAATTACTCTCATGCTAATGTTAGTGTTGTTCAAGAATCATGTGGGATTACCCAAGACCACAACTGATTTTATTTCTAAGACCTTTTCAAAACAGAAGTCCCTGAAACCAAGCACCCCAGTTTCTTCATTACAATAACCAACACTGTCAGTTATATGAGCCTCATTGTCCTGAGACCATTCAGAATTGTATTAATTCACCTATTTCAAAAAAGATTTGCATATCCTTAAAGAAACAAATTGTTGTCCCACTGTAAAATGGACTAGTAAAACATTTTCTGTAAGGAACCAATTGGAAATATTTTAGGCTTTCATCCAGGACCTGGGGTTGGTAGGAGACTAGGTGGGGTTTCTCCCTTAAAATCCCCCTTTACCTCAGACACATGAAGGAAACAATGTGGAAATAATAGTTTTACCCACTTTCCTGTAGCCCTTGAATCTTTTTATCCTAATTAACTATGTAAAGATTGTCAAAAATATAACCAAAAAATGGAAAAAGGTAAAAACAAAAAAAATTAGGCTTTAGGGGCCATACAACCTCTGTTGCAACTATCTAGTTCTGCCATTACAGTACAAAAGTAGTCACAAATAATCTCAAAATGAATAGACAAGGCTCTTCTCTAACAAAACTTTACCTACAAAAACAAGGAGCCAACAGGGTCTGACTGTCAAACCAACAGTCTACACCACACATCCAAAAGCTGGGTATATTACCCCATGTCTTTGATAGTTTTACTATTTGGAGTGAAAAACAGTAACTTGCCCAGGTGGTGATACCATTATTGCCACAGGCTACTATCCACAGTGTTGAGTACGGATTTTAGCATAACCAAAGGAAATAAAGCTCTAAAGGAAGCAGAATAATAAAAGAGTGAACAAGACCCAATCTCTAGAATTACATGGCTTTTACTCCTTTTCTAACAAGGCTGATTACTCTCAACTAGCCCTCCATGAATAAGCGCCAGCCTACATCCTATATGAAGTCTGAACCTGCCACCTTCTCTGCTCCTTAAAAATATCTTGTGGTGCTAGGAAATATATCAGACTCTGGAACACAGCAAGAGGAGCTGCTGTGGTACCACCGACCAAAGCCATGGTGCACGCTCAAGCCGACCTCCTTCACCCACACCCGATGTTCCAGGCCTCTCTCACCCCTGCCAAGCACCTGCTCAGCAAACACCTCCAATTTCAGCTAAATTACCAGGTCTGTTGGATGTGGGCTTGCCAAACTGCCACACCTTCTACTCTCTGTCTCCTCTCAATAAAACTAAGCAATCGACACCAGGTTCCGATGTTCTCCCTCTTACAGAAAGGCTTCCTTCAATGCAAGCCTTCTCTAAGTGCTCTCCCGCGAACTCCACAGAACCTCACGTTGATTCTATAGCCAATTATAGTTTATAATTTCATAATTCTGTAGTTCCTTTCAAAATAACCCTATGAGTCATAAGAAGCTAGTTCTGAGTACAATTTAAACACTCAACTAAAAAGCTGGTTTAAATGTAATAATCAACAGCAAAACAGTAGATGAGCTTTTCAATACACATTCATTTTGATTGCAAATGTTCCTGACAGCTCCAGTGATAACACTCCTCATTTCCTTTAATGTACCCTTGCTCTTACTGTTCTCTATCTACCTCAAAAAATGCAAACTGTTTTTCATTTGTTTGAATTTAGATGTCTTCGTGATGATTGGTATTATTTACCAGAATTTACAGCATTTCTCTTTATGCTACAAAGGCACTGAAAATGCCATGCAACTCACAATATGCTAAATACTCCTTCAACAGTGTGGAAATTCCATAAATATTATGCCTTGTGGCCCCCACCATAATGACAGCATGACAGCTCTGAAGCCAGTAAATACTCAGGATGCTGTAAAACTGAGTATTTACAAATCATTGAATCTTGTTCACTAGATTTTGATAATCAAAGTCATTCAAATATGAAGTTGAATGGCAATGTTCCCACAAAGCAATGCAGATGGATAAGTGGTTTTCAAAGACAAGCATTAAAAAATAAGCACATCAACTAATGTTCATCAACTTCATCTTTGTATCCATCAGTTACGCTACTTCACTGGTCAAAGGGTAGTTCTGGATATTTTTTTGTGAATTTGTTCCAAAAATGATCCCGAATGCAATGTTTACAATTTTTAATTATATATGCAGAAGTCACTGTTATGGAGTAACGGGTAAGCCACCTCCTGGGACACCAGCACCCCTTATGAGCACAGCTTCAAATTCCAGCTAATCCATTTCCAGCTCACTGCTCACACACCTGGGAAGGCAGAGGAAGATCTGCCAAGTAACTGTGCATCTATTACCCAAGTAGGAAACGTGCAGAGTTCCAGGTTAGTGGTTTTGGCTGAGCCCTGCCCCGGAGTGAAGCAGAGGATAGAAGCTTTCTCCTTCTCTCTGTAATTTAACCATTGTTGGTCCCATGTTTGTCACCTATAAAATGCTAACAAGTATTTACTCTGGCTCACCAATTCCAATGGAATATTCCTGGGAGCTACTTTAATAAAGACACAGTGCCTTGCTCTATGAAGAACAAAATGTGGATGGCAGACTGAAAAACCAGGCCTGCATCATTGCTTCCAATGTTTATAATCCTTGACCATCAGTTATTTCCCACCTGCTCCCCTCGGCTTCGATGTCAGTCCAGAATAACTGCTACCAGAAGATACCTCCGGCCTCCTCCTTGAGCTCTCATGTTTATTACACGCATGCAGACCTTAACCCTAACTATGTGTAACATATAAGGCTACCTTCACCCCCCAAAAAAGCCACATGGTGTACCCAGAAGTTTCTGCTTCCAGCCTCAGACAAGCTCAGCTCCAGACGCTGTGGCCATTTGGGATGGTTGATGAAGCTCAGTCTCTCTCTCTCTTCCCCCCCAACTCTTCCCCTCCCCCACTCTTTCTCTCTGTTTCAAGTAACAACAAACAAATTGAAAAAAAAAGAAAGAAGACAGCAAAGTATGACAAAATTTACAAAAATTTACAAGAGACCTGTACAAGCATTTCACCAGAAGGAAAATTCACACAGTTGGCAGATACTAACAAAAAACAAGGTTATAATTTAAGGCCACAATATACTGCTAAATAGAACCAAGAGAATGGCTAATATTAAAATACTGACAATATGAAGCATAAGGAAGTATTTGGAACAAAGGGAACTGACAAGCATTGCTATACAAAAACCATAAATTGGAAAAAAGTATTCTTCTGAAGGACATCATGTGTACACTCTATGACCATTCGTATCTACCCAATAGTAATACATGCTCTATAACCTGAAAACACATGCACAACATACACACAAGCTTTGGGCCTACTAGCCCAAACTAGAAGCAACCAAAAGACCACCAGGGATGGAACAAATAAACTCTGGCCAATTCATACAACAGAATAAGGCACAGCCATGAAAACCAGTGAATTATAATTATGCACAATATAGATGCCACCTGAAATGAAATAATGTATGGCCAGCGTTGTGGTGTAGTGAGTTCATCTATTGCCCGCCATGCTGGCATCCCATATAGATGCCAGCTGAAGTCCCGGCTGCTACATTTGGATTGAGCTCCCTATTGATGGCCTAGGAAAGCAACAGTGGACAGCCTTGGAGCCCCAAACATGGGAGACCTGGAAAAGCTCCTGGATCCTGGCTTCAGATGGACTCAGCTCTAACCCTGTGGACATTTAGGAGTGAAGCAACAGACAGAATTCTCTCTCAGGCCCAGTACGGTAGGCAAGAAGCTAAAGTCCTCACCTTCCACACGCCAGGATATCATATGGGTGAGAGTTCATGTCACAGCTTCCCCACTTCCCATCCAACTCCCTGCTAGTGGCCTAGGAAGGAAGTCAAGGACAGCCCAAAGCCTTGGAACCCTGCACCCATGTGGGAGTCCCGGAAGAAGCTCTTGGCTCCTGGCTTCAGATCACCGCAGCTCCAGCTGTTGCAGCCGCTTGGGGACTGAATCAACGGACGGAAGACCTTCCTGTCTCTCCTTTCTGTATATGTGACTTTCCAATAAAAAAAAAAAAAAAATGAAATAAACCTTTAAGATTTAAAAAAAAAAAAAAAGGAATTCTCTGTCTTTCCTTTCTGTAAAATCTGCCTTTCAAATAATATAAATAAAATCTTTGAAAAAAAACTCAATGCAAAGAAAGTGTAACCAGATAACATATTTCACTGCCATTGAAGAATCTCAGGTGTTGGTTCAGTCAGCAGTGGCCTCGGTTGGAAAACACTAAACTAGAAATCATACCTGTGAGTCTTCACACTGCTTCTTGTCCTCTGAAGAAATACTGACCAAAGCACAACAGATGACTGAGTCTCAACTGTCTAAATGTACTAATAAAAAATTTTTCCTTTTTTTGTTTTAATCTATTTATTTTCATTGGAAAGGTAGACCAGATTTACGGGAAGGAAGAGAAATAGAGACCCTCCTTCCACTGGTTTACTCCCCAAATAGCCACAATGGCCAGAGCCGAGCTGACCCAAAGCCAAGAACCAAGAGCTTCTTCCAGGTTTCCCATGTGGGCGCAGGGTCCCAAGGCTTTGGGCCATCCTCTCTTGCTTTCCCAGACCATAAACAGGAAGTTGGGTGGGAAAGCAGAACAACTGAGACATGAACCAGTGCCCATATTGGACCCTGGCACTTACAATGTGAGGATTTAGCCATTCAGCCATTATGCCAGGCCCATAACAAATGATTCCTCACAAACTTCATTACCTCATCATATATGCTCCCATTAATATCTGCACCATAGATAGGTGCCACAAAAGTTAAATTCTTCCAATATTTGCGCTCCAAATCTTCATAATCCAAGTATCTTGGAGTGCAATATCTGTAAAAGATAAATTTTAGGACAAATCAGTGAAACAATTCTACGACCTTTCACACCAGTTTGATTTGAATTTCTTTCTAAACAAAATCTAATCTAAATGAAAACATTGGGGATACCTATATCGTATAATCTAATGAGTGATAGTTTCAAGTGCATTTATCATAAATACCTGCATACACTTAAAGTTCCTAAATTAACTATATATTTCATAGTTATTCTTTAAGATGTATTTTAGTTATTTATTTGAAAGATAGAGTTGAGGGGGAAAAGGCTGAGTGAAACACTGATCTTCCATCTACAGGCTCACTTAGCAAGTAGTCAGGCTACCCACATTTTATATTGGAGTACCCGAGTTGTGACATCTAACTCTGGCTCCTGACTATAGCTTCCTAGTAATGCAAACCTTGGGAGATGACAGTTATACCAAACACACGAGTTCCCGCCATACACAAAGAAGATCTGAACTGAACTCCTATCTCTGGCTTTAGTCCTTGTTCAGCCTGACATCAGAGGTATGTGACAAGTGAACTTCTCAAATAGAAAATAATTTCACATAAGATGCTTTCTCATTCCTAGATTCTTGCATCTTTATTATAATAATAATGGGGTAAGGAGACCTCTGCAGCAAGGAATGACAACATCCCTTACAGAGGGCCTTTGGGAGCAGTCCTGCCTCTGCTTTTGATCCAGCTTCCTGCTAATGCACATCAGGGGAGGGGGCAGGAGGTGACGGCTCAGGTACTTAGGTTTACATCACACACAAGGAAGCCAGTGAATGAATTCCAGACTCTGGGTGAACCCTGGTCAACACCTACCTGCCTCAAGCATGTGGGAAGGAGCCAATGTCTCGCTCTTTCTTTCTCACATCTCTCTTTTTTCCTTCCCTTTCTTTCTTTACTATTCAAATAAATGAAAGTAAACAAGTAGGTTTAAAGCATATTTAAGTGAGATCTCTTACACATCTGGAGTGGGAACACAACTTTTCAAGTATTTCAACACTATCCAGGAGACTTTACAAATGTGTGCCCTGGTCGTTAAAATACAACTAACATCACTGACTTGTGTAAGACATATTATCCATGATATTAACACAAGCTAATATTTAAAAACTAGTGATTTTTTTCTTTAAAGTGTTGAACAGTATACAAAGTAATATGCATACTATGCTTTTTGAGTAAAAAATACCTAACTGTATGCTAATAGGTCAGGAAGGATGTATTCTAAAGTACTGACAGCTTTTATTGATGTAGAAATTACAGAAAAGCATTTATATCTCTATTTTTTACATTTTTGAACAATATTCATGTTTTATGCCACCATTTTCTTATAAAGTATGAAAGTAATTGAGAAAACAATCAAAAAAATTTAAATGTAATTTACAGTCGTAGTAACCTTGAAAAGTACATTAAACATTTCAGATTATACAATCAATACCTGTATCAATTAGGCAAGGCATCCAAATGGGTTATCTTTCTAATAAGCAAGAACATTAAACTTCATTTGACAATTTCATATTGAAAATTAAGAACAATCTGACGGTCTACTCAGGACACTGCAACCTCACAGAGCAGATAAAAACGGAAAGGATGACCAAGAAAGAACCATAGCTTGACCTCATTTACCACTTCTATAGTGAGTGCCAGTAACACCAGGAATGCCAGCACCAGCTAAAGGTCGAAGTCACATGATACGGACAGGTGTAAATCCCTACTTAAGGAAAGCAGCACACATTACCTTTTCTTAGATCTTCTAAACAAGCAAACTACCTTACACCATGAAAATGGCACTGAATACCATAACGGAATCAATTTTTCAAAACCTGTAACTCTGATTTTACATTGTCCATTAAGGATAAACTACAAAATATTTGAATATTTGAAGTAAACTGATGAAAGCTAGAGCTGGGGCATAGTGGGTCGAGTCACGTCCTAGTTGTTCCACTCCTCACGCAGCTCAAGTTGCTCCATCCACATGGGAGACCCTAAGAACCTCTTGCACCCTGGCTCTGGACTGGCCCAACTCTGACCATTGCAGCCATGAGACAAGTGAAAAAGCCCATGGAAAATCTTTCTTTCATCACCATATTCTCTCTCTCGCTCTCTGCCTTTCAAGTAATAAATATTTTTAAGATTTATTTTTTTTTATTAGAAAGTCAGATATGCAAAGAGGACTCAGAAAAACAGAGGAAGATATTCTGTCCGCAGATTCACTCCCCAAGCAGCCGCAATAGCCAGAGCTCAGCCAATCCAAAGCCAGGAGCCTGGAGCTTCTTCTGGGTCTCCCACACAGATGTCAGGGTTCCCCAAAGCTTTGGGCCTTCCTCAACTGCTTTCCCAGGTCACAAGCAGGAAGCTGGGTGGAAGTGGGGCTGCCTGGATATGCACCGGCACACATACAAGAAGACTTTAGCCACTAAGCTACTGCACCGGGCCCCAAACAATAAATCTTTAAAAATTAAATGAATACTGCTTGCTTCAGCAGCACATATACTAAAATTGGAACTATACAGAGAAAATTAGCAAAAGAAATTAAATGAACACTAATTCTGACCTTGAAAACAGGAAACCATTTCAACTGGCTGGCACCTGATATTTACGAATCCTGCCAGAAAAGACCATCCCTAATGCAGGGTGAATTGCAACTGTTCTTCCAACCCACCAAATTGTTCAAAACTGGTAACAAAAGGGTCCAGCATGATGACTCAATTGGCTTATCCTCCGCTTCTGTGCACTGGGACCCCATAGGGGCACCGGTTCATGCCCTGGCTGCTCCACTTCCCATCCAGCCCCCCTGCTTATGGTCTGGAAAAGCAGTGTAGAATGCCCCAAGCCCTGCGAACTGCACCAACACGAAGACCCATAAGAAGATCTGGATCTTAGTTTCAGATTGGCTCAGGTCTGCACTTGCAGTCATTTGGGGACTAGACCAGCAAATAGATCTGTCTGTCTCTCCTCTGTGTAAATCTGCCTTTCCAATAAAAATAAGCAAATCTTTAGAGGGGGAAACTGAATCATTAAATTATTGTCTCTAAAACTTCCATGTCAAAATTTGACACTGCCTCAATGCCTAAATTTTAAAATACTCATGCATTATTTTTACAAGTGCTAAAACTATTTCTCAGTATCCTTCAGCAGCATCTACAAAATAAAACTCCTTCCTTTAGTAACAAACATCAATGCCTACTCTCCTCCCAGGAAACCACAGAGCACTTTGCACGGCCCCTGTGGTAGCTATGCTGATTGCCAAGGCTAATTTTGATAGGAAATGTAATCAAACTACTCTTAACATACAAACTATCCTGTGGAATATCAAAGTTATCAAAACTGAGGTTCTATTCAACCATCTAACTAGTAGATGATAACATAACAGTTTATACTTAGAAATAGGTAAAATTGTGCCCAGCACGATACCACAGTGGCTAAAGTCCTTGCCTTGTATATGCTGGGATATCATATGGGCACTGGTTCTCATCCCAGCAACCCCGCTTCCCATCCAGCTCCCTGCTGTGGCCTGGGAAAGCAGTCAAGGATGGCTCAAAGCCTTGGAACCCTGCACCTGTGTGGGAGATCCAGAAGAGGCTCCTGGCACCTGGCTTCAGATCGGCTCAGTTCTAGTCATTGTGGCCACTTGGGGAGTGAATCATCAGAAGATCTTCCTCTCTGTCTCTCCTTTCTATATATCTGCCTTTCCAATAAAAATAAATAAATCTTTCAAGAAAAGGTAAAATTGCTTGTACAACTGTTTGAATAACACTGTATTCATAAAAGAATGTTAAAGGTCTGGCTCTGTGACATACTGGGTATAGCCAGACCATACCTGCTATGCCAGCATCCCATATGGGCACCAAGAACCCTGGCTGCTCCACTTGCAATCCAGCTCCCTACCAAAACACCTCAGAAAGCAGTGCAAGGCAGCTCAAGCGAATGGGCATTTGTACAATGTGGCTGATTCAGAGCTCCTGGCTCTTGGTTCCTGGTTTCAGCCCACCGCTGAGACTGGACGGTATCTCTTTCTCTTTCTCTCTCTTCATCTCTCTCTCTTTCTGTGTTTGTGTGTTTCTCCCTTTCTCTGTGTCTTTCAAGTCAGTACTAATAAAAAGATAGCAAACAGTAATCTACTTACTTGCCACTGTTGGCCAACTGCCTGAACTCCTTCACGGTCATGGCTTTTTTCTGGATGTTGTATTGAGTGAACAATCCTGACTGCCCAGTTACCATCTGCTGAATCGGTGCTGGAATAAGCAAATTATCAATGTCATCATAGCACTTTCTTGGTTTCCATTCCTTAGGAGGAATCACCTAAAAGTAACATAATAAAATAAAAAATTATTCTGAAAATATTCCAACTAGCTAGTGCACAATTATATCCCAACATACTACAACAGAAGTTTTCTACGCATCTCCTCTTTAAAAAACAAGGAAACAAAAAAAATCATGGATATTCATAAAAAGAGAATAACTTTTTAAACAGCAAAATTTATTGAGTCTCACCCTATCAATTCTTGCATTAACTTAGTTTTTAATTAATATTAATTCAATTTTAAAGATAGAATTTAATGACACACTGAAAAAGCTCAAGTTCTAATAGTGAGAGACTACTTCAGCTGCAAATTCAAATTGGAACAATATGACATCAGAATTCACACTAAGTCATTCTGTTAACCTCTGAACAGAAGATAAAATTATGTTTACATAAATCATTGTTTCTCAAAAAAAGTTTGTCTTTATCAGAACTTATGTACACATCAAACTAGGCTGTTTATATGCAAAAAAATAAGAAAATATTTATTTAGTTAATATTATTTCCCATAAAAATCTTTCATGTAATACAGCAAATAGCACAATGCTATGCTAGTAAATGTTTAACAAGCAGCTTAAGGTGGGAGAGACGTTCATTTACAGCTTCTATCTATTCTGTTGGTATAACTTCTCTTGTAATGACCAATTTGAACTTAACCAATGACACCATTAAAGAAACATGACTGGGAACAGACATGCAGTATCAGTTATCAAATAGCAGGAAGAGGCGGTTCAATACGCCACTGCTTTCCCATAGTAGCTAAACATTTAACCACTAGCAATGAAAACATCTATAATACTAAGACCAAAAATCTATATTCATACAATTTAAGTGTCAAGAAATAGGTCAGGATTTAGTTTAAATGCTTTATCATTAGAAGTTATTTTAATTATTTAAATACAAGTTTTAAAACCTTTATTGGAAAACACAGGAGACACAGAGAAAACAGAACTCACAAATACATAGCTCTGTAAATGCGTGCAAAGCACACATAAGGATATCTGCTCCGTAAGGGCTGGAAGGACCATATCTCTAGAACCACAAGGTATCCTTCCCCAAAGATATCCCCATCTTACTCAAGTCATAATGCAACTATTTCCTTACTGGACTTTCAATTTTATACTTGTGAAAGAACCTCTTGTTTCTGAAACACATGAAAATGTAACCATACAGTACATATTCTCTGAGTTTCATCTTATATTTCACTCAATAACTTTGTAAGATTTGAATATATGATTGCTGTCAAACTTCACCAAATGGAGACTGACCAGAGATGAGTAACTGTTAATTTATATACAATTCAGTGACACAGTGGTTTACTTCAAATTCTTTTTGTAAAGCACTGAAGATGTGTATTTTACTGTCAACTTTTAGCAGCAACATAGAAATACTACACATTTTCTTTCTTTCAAGGTACGTTCTTTAAAGATCAGAATACAAACATCAACAGTATCTATTATTGAAAACACACACTTAATATCCTGCTCTCAAGGGATATGCCTAACATATGGGCTGTATGTACGCAGCCTTGTTCTTTACAAGATTATCTGATCTGGTGCACTTTTGTGCATTTGCTATTATTATCTCTTCCAGAACAAGAGGGAAAATAAGTAAAATTCTTCCCATGACTCTATGTAAAAAATGCTAAAAATTATTGGACAAAAAAAGCTCATTTTTTAATCAAACACATATTAAGATATAAGCACAGGACTGAATACATGAATGTCTGTAACTTTTGTCAGTTTTACACGCTGCTGGACTCAGGTGTGGTTTGTCATTGTAGTTCTAATTAACGTTATTGCATAATCCTGCCAGTAGCACAGGTGTATTCCATGGGCCTGCAGCTCCCTTGAGAAGGTCACTTCTGCTTTATCCTCTACAGTTACTAAACAGGCTATTCTAAAACCCTACCACAAGACATTCTATCAATCTCAGAGGAACACAGCATGTTTTACCACTTCAAGAAACAAAAGGACGAATAGGACAAAGGGTTGCATTCATAGCTTAGAGAAAGGGAGAGACATCCATCCCCAGCACTCTTACCCAGCCCACCCAAATAAAGCCTGACCCTAGCAAATTCATTGTAAAAATTGTATCAGTAGTTCTAAAATAACACTCTCTCCTAAAATAAAGAAGAATTTTTTTCTTTCTCCAAAATAATCTGAAAATGGTAAGGTTCGAAAAATCTTAGTGCAATTCTTGTCGGGGCAGGTGCTATAGCACAGTATGTAAAGCTGCTATATGGACGTTGATTCGATTCCCAACTTCTGATTCAGTTCCCTGTTAATGGCCTTGGAAAGCAGTGCAAGATGGTCCAAATGCTTGGCCCTGACCACTGCAGCAATTTGAAGTGTGACCCAGAGAATGGAAAGTGTTCTCTCTCCTCTCCTCTGCTCCTCTCTCTCTTCCCCTACCTCCCCCCTCCATTTTTCTCTCTGTAGCTCTACCTTTGAAGTAAAAATAATAAATTCTTACCAAAATAAACAAATAAATAAATAAACAAAAATAAACACCTTGAGACCGGCATGGCAGGAGAGCAGAATAAGAACTTGCTTGCCATGCCAGCAGGCCATATCCAAGTAAAATATCGAGTCCCAGCTGCCCCCACTTCTAATCCAGTTTCCTGCTAATGTGTCTGCAGAACAGAAAAGTATTTGGACCACGGCCACTCACTCAAGATACCCAGATGGAATTCAAGGTTGCTGACTTCAGCATGGCCCAGCCCATTAATTTAACTGTGTAGGGAGTCAACCAATAGATGGAAGCTCTTTCTCTTTCATCTGCTCTTGTTCTTGATCTCTCACACCCTCTCTGTCACCCTGTCAAACACATAAATAAACAAACAAAGCTAATTTTAAACCAGCAACCCTTAGCTTCTTTTTGATGGTAGAGAAAGAAAGAGGCATCATCAGCTGGTTCACTACCCAAATGCCTACAACGCCCAGGACTAGGCTGGGGCCAAAGCCAGAAGATGGACATTCAGCGGGTCTCCCACTTTGGGGGGGGGGGGGGCAGGATGTCCCAACTTGAGTTATCATCACCTGCTGACTTCCAGGGTCTGCATTAATAAGAAGCTGTAGTCAGGTATCAGAGGTAGGTATAGAATCCAGGTTGCCCAATATGGAATGTGGACATCTAAGCTGCTAAAGCATCCAAATACATACATGTCCTTAACTTCTCACACAAAGAACATCTCACCAGACAAATGCATTATAAGTGTTTACTTTCCTTTCGTTTCTCCTCATCTCTCCTCTGCCCCATTTTTATCATTCACACTCACCTAATTAACTGTTATTATGCTTAACCCCTTTACATCTTAAACCTTTTCTATGAAGGACTTGACCCGATACAAGACAAAATGACAGATTCAAAGGGACAAGACCAGAAACAGCCAAGAACTGGGGTGCAGGCAGCATCAGGGGCAGATGGGATCTGAAAGCCTATCCCTACAGTTCTGTAAAGTCTCTCCTAACAACTGCTTTCCAGGCAACTTAACCTTCACAGAACAAATTGACATTCCAAAGAAGGCCCTTCAAACAGGGACTGTTGAGCAGTTTGCTCCCCAAGACACAGGATTTCTGTGATAATGCAGACAAGTCTATAGAAACACATATTATAAACTTAAGTGCAATAAAATATATTCTTCCAAGGAAAAGTTCTAAGACAAAACAGATTTCTATTATATCTCAAATTATGTTCAAAGCATGAATCGTACAATCTCTCTTTCAAAGCACCAACTGAGATTCTGTGAGTCTAATCATGCAATTTGGGTTTTAGTGACCTGCCTAAGATCCTGAACATTCATAGTAATACCTACATTTCGTAATTCACATCACCACTTTCTAACAATATTATCTAGAACCTAGAAAAACAAGAATAGACAGGGGCTAGCACCATGGCTCAACAGGATCATACCCCTCCCTGTGGTACTGGCATCCTATATAAGCGCTGGTTCATATCCCGCTATTCCACTTCCCATCCAGTTCCTTGCACACCACCACTGTATCTTCCTTTCCCAGTTTATAGCTATCACTGCACTTGGAATAAGACCTGTAAGGCCTTCTCATGGCCACACAAGCCTGAAAACATCTGAGCTCTATCCTTGCCTCATTTACAACTCTCCTCCCTGTCCTATGTCCCAACTGCTCTAATTACCTTTCTATTCCTCCCCTAACTTCCAAAGTTAACCTCCATGCTCTTGGATTTGCTTTTTTTCCGTCTCCACACCTTAAATGCAATGATATCCTCACCCTAAGATACTAGCACTGGAATGTAAGTTCGTGGAGTCAGGAACTTGGTCGGTCCTATCCCCACTACCTCCACTTGCACAAACACCCTAGCACCTGGCCTGGTTTCTAGCATACAGTAGACATCGCTATTCTTCATCAGCCAATAACCGAAAAGAAAATAGGCAAATCTACAGAGAAAAAAAAACTGGACTTGTGGTTACCTAGGGATGGGGTGCATAGTAAAGAATGGGATAAGGAGTTTCTAATAAATGAGGATGCAGTTTCTACTGAGAGTGAGGGAATTCAATAGAGTAGTGACACAACAGTGTGAATAAACTAGAAATCATTGTTACATAATTAAATACTTTAAAAGAGGATATTATGTGATATGTAAATTATACATTGACAAATGTATATATTTTTAAAAGAAAATGAAAAACACAGGAGAAGCAAAAATTGCAAGGGAGAAAAGAACACTTAAGGTAGTGGTTAAGATTCAGGCAAATCACTATACTGTATGGAAAATATGAAAACTGAATAACCCCACATATGGACCCATTTGGTTTCCACGAACCAGCCATCTTTTTTTTTTTTTGTCTCAGGAAGGAAGGAAGAAGAAGGAAGGAAGGAAGGAAGGAAAATAGAGGGAAAAGAGAGTGAGAAACAGAAAAAGCTTTAGAACACAACTAAGCCATAGAAGAAACATAAGATCATTATCTTTAAGAAATGAATTGCTCCACATACATTAACTAGAACAAAGATACCAACTATCTTCCTTTGAAAGAAACAATGTCCCACCTCGTGAAGCCTAAAAGTATAATTTAAAGGCCAAGTAACTGTTCCTTCATGTAAAGGAAAATCACCTTAGCAAGACCTGCTCGATGCGCTCCTTTGGACTCCATGTACGCGAGGTATTTGTTGAACTCCCGGAACTCTGCCATGGAGGGTCGGAAGACCATTATCTTACAGCTGGGGTTCAGAGGACTCTCTTCCTCAGCCACCTCCATGATGGCTGGGACAGTCTCTGCAGAGAAGACAATTTGATCATCGACACTGAATTACTGGGTGCTCAAGGTCAGCAGTTATTTCTCCCAAATAGCTTATGAGGCTCCCTTCGGGAACTCCTTTTTGAGTTACTTACCGTCACTTTCCACAATTTTTAGGGACATCTTTTCACCTCTCCTAGGAGCCTGAAACACCAATAGCCTTTATACCCCTCTACCTGTGAAGCTTCTATTCCTGGCACAAATTCATCAACCTTTACTATGGACGCCTAAGAATCAGAGGAAATGGAACTTTGCAAGTTCACAACAGATGTTGCTTTAGTGTAGCAGTTCCAAAAAGCAATTCCCTCTCATACACAACACCTGCAGAGGTCTAATCTAAGTGAAGAGGGTGTTCAACATCCTTCAGACACAGTGTACTCAGGTGTGCTTTCAGCTGGTCATAATAGGTAGGCCATAACTTACAAACCATCTAGCAGAGCCTCCAGATCCCAGGCTGACATACTCAAGACATAGAAAGAGAGATTTGTCCTCACCATACAAGTTCACATCTACAGGCTGAATAGTCCTCAATGCAAAAACATACACCTGAAATACCCAATAATACCATCTGGGTGCATCGGAACTCATTTTCCCAGAAAAAGGCAGAGGTAAGACTTCTTAAAAGGTGGAGGAATTAGAAGACAGCATTTCAGAATGGGAAATATTTGGAAATACTGTCAGAATGGAGAGGAACTTCATGCATCTGGAGCTCAGAGCAGAGATTATAGGAAAACAAAGTAGAAAAGCAAACAGCATGTTTTGCTTTGAAAACACAGACCTAACTAAGTGTGCTGCCAGTGAACAGGAAGAGTCCTGCACCATTCACTGCACACAGAGGGAAGACAAAGATGAGTGGGAAGTGCTGGAATGACTGCCTCAGGAAGGACTCCCAACCAAAATACTTCCAGATTGAGTAACAGAACCTGACGACTAACAGCCCAAACAGAAACCCACTTGGAACAGTTTTCCTTTCTATGTTTTTCTAAAAAACCATTTAAATTTTAGGACGCAAAGAAAAGCTGAGACCTAAAGGATGGAGTAAGAGGAGGAAAACATGTGACGGGATAATAAGAGGTTAAAACAGATCAAGGGCAAAAACAAAGCAAAACAAATCTAAAGCTACAAGCAGGGATATGATGATCACTCATTTAGAGAAAGTTTATTGGCCAGTGCTTTGTTCTTGTGGGTAATATCACCACCTGCAGCACAGGCCCAGCTGCTCCACTTCCCAGCCAGCTCCCTGCTAATGGCCTGGGAAAGCCCAGGACGGCCCAAGTGTTTGGGCCCTGCATTCATATGTGAGGCCCAAAGTTCCAGGCTCCTGGTTTTCCACCAGCCCAGCCTCTTCAGTCATTCCAGGAATGAACCAGCAGATGTAAGATCTTCTCTGTCTACCCTTCTCTGTGATTCTGCCTTTCAAGTAAAAACAAGTATCTTAACGCAAAAACACATAAACAAAAACAAAAGCTTAAATGACCATCTAGCTCCCAATGTACATGAGAGGAGCTATGAAGAACATAAAAACGAAACAAAACAAAAATCAAAGCCTGCAATGTTTTATGAATTTATAAACCAAAGGAGCAAACACTCTGCCAGATAAATTTTCATTCTGTAAACACGCTCCTTTAGAAGCAGCCACTTCTGGTACTGCCACAACTCCCACGGCCTCAGCCACCAGCAGCTACGCTGTCCGGCTGCTCTTGGGATCCCTAAAGGATTGCTTCCAGGACTTGTGAACTCAAGTCTCTTAAAATCTTTCAAATAAAAATGACAAAGTATTTACATATGACCTATGCCTCTCCTTTCCACACTTCAAATCATCTCTCAATACCCAACACAATGCAGACGCTAGGTAAACACACACTAACTATATTGTTTGGGGAACAATAACAGAAAAATATAAAGCCTATAAAATGCAGTCTAGCATTTTTGCGGGGTTTTTTCCCCCCAAAATTTTCCCTCCCTGGTTATGAATGCATGGATGCAGAAGCTGCAGTTACAGAGGGCAGCTGTAATCACTGTGGGTGCTTCTCAAAACAAGGGAAGCTCTTGATGTCCTCATAAAAAAAAGCATCCCTTTCCTTCGCCCGCTGCCCTCACCTTGACAGTTCCTGCCCACCCCTCAGATTCTCACCCTCCCGCAGGGACCTGGGTGACCATCCCAGTGTTCCCACCTTCCTCTGCGTTCCTCATTACAGCACGTTGTCATCCTAAGAGCTGACACTTCCAACCACACACCAATCAGCTTCTCAAGAGAAAGACACGTTCACAATCTCTAGGTTCTGCCATAAATTCCAGCCCCAGCCTATCTCAACTGTATCCGCTTCAAAAGTTAGTTGCCAGCTGAACAAAAGAAAAGCTCCCAATGTTAAAACATTCATATAAAACAAGCCACATTAGAAAAAGCATTGGTCTACGGCCATGCCTCCCTGAACGCGCCCAATCTCGTCTGATCTCAGAAGCTAAGCAGGGTCGGGCCTGGTTAGTACTTGGATGGGAGAAAAAGCATTGGTTCCAAACAGAAAAGTTACTTAGAGCGGTGGGCACTGCAGTACAGCAGTCCTAGACACTGCTTAGGACACTGACATCCCACATCAGAGTGCCAGTTCAAGTCCCATGAGCTCTGCTTCTGATCCAGCTCCTTGCTAATACAGCTAGGAAAATAGCATACAACAGCTCAAGTGCTTGGGCCCCTGCCACCCATGCAGGAAACACAGATGTGGTAAGTTTCTAGATTCAAGTACAGCCACTGGGGAGTGAACCAGCAGATGGAAGTTGTCTGTTTCTTTCCCTCCTCTGCCCCTTCCCCCACTGTCATTCTAACCTTTAACTCGTAAAGAATATCAAAAATTGGGCCCGTGCAGCGTGGCCTAGTGGCTAAAGTCCTTGCCTTGGATGTGCCTGGATCCCATATGGGTGTCAGTTCGTGTCCCAGAGGCCCCGATTCCCATCCAGCTCCCTGCCTGTGGCCTGAGAAAGCAGTCAAGGACAGCGCAAAGACTTGAGACCCTGTACCCGCATGGAAGACCTGGAAGACGCTCTGGGCTTCAAATAGGTGCAGCTCCAGCCTCTGTGGCCGCTTGGGGAGTAAATCAATGGACAGAAGATCTTTCTCTCTGTATATCTGACTTTTCAATAAAAATAAAATAAATCTTAGGGCAAAAATTTCAAAACCTGAGTAGTGAGCAGAGATAAGAAGCACACAGGTAACCTCTCCCAACACATTGGTTACACCAGAGCAGTTTCATTTCCTCCAGCCATTGAGTGCCCAGAATATCCCTCAGGGTAGAGAAAGAAGCCACTAGAGAACAAACTGGAAATCCAGATAACCACGCAGTGAAGTTACTGGATGCCTAGGTGCTGAGCAGGCATCCACTAGGAAAGAAAAAAGTCCTAATACTGAATAGGAAGGGCTATGAGGAGAGGGCTAAGGTGACTGCAGAAGGTGGCTACGGAGGAAGGCAAATGAAAGAAAAACAGAGAACTGAAGGAGGAATTAATTACACAGAAATCTGGAAGAAGCTCATTTCAGGCTGCTGCAACAGCTCTGGCTCTCCAAGGAGTAGCAAAGCAGCAGGGCTGCGTGATGGCAGAGCAAGCTAAGCCACTGCTTTCCACACAAGTCTCAGCTGCTCTGCTTCCATTCCAACCTCCTGTTAAGCTACCTGGGAAAGTAACAAATGATATCCCCAGTTCTTGTTTCCCTGCCACGAGTGGCAGATCTGGAAGGAGTTCCTGGATCCTGGCTTCAGTCTGACCTAACTCCGACACACACACTCTCCCTACAACCCTCACTACTGCATTCCATCCCTCTCTCCCTATGTCTCTACCTTTCAAACAAGCAAATGATTCTTAAAAGGAATAGAAATGATCTAAGTGTAGATGGAACTCAGTATCCAAAAAGAAGGGTGAGAAATGTGTACCCAAAAGGGAGGAGAAATCTCATCTGTTTAGTTCTTGCTACTCAGACATCCACTTCTGTTCAAGGAAATGACAATACTCTCTGAGCTACATCTTCCAGAGAATTTCAAACGGAGTTCGAAGCAAAGTGTTAAGTGGTACCATGCTTTTCCTGTTTGGCTGCCGCATACAAAAAAGGTCAAGGACAGAAGCGGGGAGATGAGCAAAGAGGCAATTTACACTAAGCCAGGAAGATCAAATAGCCACAGCTGGACCTAAAGCAAGCAGTGACAAGCGGTCAGCCAGCAGATACTCTGAGCAAAGTATCTTGACAAGGGGCAGGTGCTATGGCATAGCCACCTGAAGAACCACCTGAAGTGCCAAATGCAATACGGGAAATCCAAATCCAGTGTGGGAAAGGGATTGAGTCCCAGTATCTCCATTTCTGATCCAGCTCCCTGCTAATGCGCCTAGGAAAGCAGCAGAAGATGGCCCCAGTCCTGGACCCCTGCACCCATGTAGAAGACTCCTGACTTCAGACTGCGCCAGCTATGGCCACTACAACGATTTGAGGTGTGAACCAGCACTCTCACACACATTATGTGTAGCACTAACTAAAAAAAAAAAAAATCCTGACAAAAGTAAATGAAACAGATTTCAGCATTTCCCATCCAAACAATGGGCCTCACAAGAACTGAGGCACAAACACTATTAAGATATAAAGACAATCAATAGTAATTAGAGTTGACATAGTTTGCTAACTGATCTAGGAAATAAACTTCACCCCTTCCTAGCATTACCATTCCTTTGACTACACAAAAGGAATTCACCTACAAACCCCACGGATATAAAACGGTCAGTTAGGTGCTATGGGTTTTAATTAAGTGCTTGGGTTTCAGGTCTTTTTCAATCCATAAAATTAATATTATCGTTAAATATAAAAGATTAAAGTACCTAAATTTTAACTTTAACCATACCACCTAGATTTTTGTCAATTTGCCGGGGAAAAAAGGATTAATGTTCAATTTCGTTTCTTGACCTTTCAGTGATCTTGATCATCTTTGGAAACCTAGAACCACTTTTTTTTCTTCTTCAATTATTTATATTACTTACCCTTAAAAGTTAGTTCATAAATTTTCTGTTCCTCAGGGCCAGCACTATGGTCTATCAGTTAAGCCAACACCTGTAACTCCAGCCACCTGGTGCCAATTAGATGTCTGTCTCCCTGTCTCTGTAGCTGTCTTTAAAATCAATAAAAATAAATCTTACCAAAAAATTCTGTTGCTAATTCACATTTATCCTCCTAAAACACAATCATGCTACTCCAATTATACTCCCAGTTCCTTTGTTTCTTACCTATTTTTTTTTAACAAAAGAAACTAAGTTATAATGGTCTTGCAGTAATTTGTTGTATAGAAAATGACTGTTGTTATATTTTCCAGGAGCCACCACTGTGATTTTCAGGTGATGCAATACTCACTTTTAAAGGCTACACTGCACCTCTTTAGAGAGTGAATCCCTAAAGTAAATGGCAGCAGAAGCTCTGGTGGGGACTTCACTGTGTTACAGAGACACAGCTGGCCATCAATGGTCTCGACAACAAAGAATGTTATTTTTATTACATAGCCTGATAATTTTTTTAACAAGCTAAAAATCTTTTCCACTTAAGAAAAGTCCTGCATTAACTCCCCTAATTCCCTCAGTCTTCATTTCTGAATATTTTTACCTGTTTTACATCTGTTCTATTCTACCTTTATTTCTTCATGAAAGACACCAAAGCGGAGGCTTCCCTGACAAATGCAAAATACTATCCAATAATGATTTCCATGTGTACAACTGTACTGCTAGTTTATGCTTCCCAATTTAAAGCAAATTCTGCGATTGCTCTCTTAATGGGAGTTTCTCGAACAGAATCACTTCTCTTCTCGGCCTTTTGGCTAAGATCAAGTGTAGATTCTCCAACAGAGCTGGCCAAAGAACTGATCTGCGCTGCTGACTGCCTCTGAAGAAAGCACGTCAGGCTGACCGTAAAGCACAGCCCCCTGGGAGACGCAGCACTCACTCACTCAGATGGTGCTTTGGGTTAGAACAAGAAAAGAACCAAGGCTCACCAAGCCTCTATGCTAGTGTTGGAACACTGCGCTCGTCCCATAACAAGACTCCAGCTTTCACTCAACCTTCCTTTCCTACAATGATATTACGAATTTCATATCATCTCATATCATAAATATTATAAAAAGAAACTAAGCATACAAAGCTATTCAATGGTGACAGTTGAGTCTGACCCTCCAGTCCCAATGGTGAAGCTCACCGAATTTGCTTGCATGGTGTGCCAAGCAAGTTTCTGCCTTACTGATGCTCTGGTTAAATGTTATAGGTTGATCAGCATCCCTCAAAGAGATAAGCTGAAACCTCATCCTCAATACTTTGTGAGTGTGATCTTATTTGGAAAGAGGGTCTTTGCAAATATAATCAAGTTAAGTTAGCTAGGGTGGCTGTAACTGAATGCCAGGTGTCCTTTCCAGAATAAACAGAAATGGAGGGAAAAGAACTCCATGGAGCTCGAGGCAGAGGCTGGAGTCATGCAGCTACAAGCCATGAAATGCCAAGGGTTGCTGCAAAGTACGAGAAGCTAAGGGAAAAGCATTTTCATTGGCCTGCTGACTCCTTGATTCTGGCCTTTTAGCCTCCAGAACTGTGAGAGAAAACCTTTCTCTGGTTTTAAGTCATCCAACCTCGTAAGCAATTTGCTGCAGCAGCCCTAGTAAACTACACAGGCAACAAAGAGGAACAAGGTCTCTAAACAGTCCCAGCTTTATCAAGAGTGAAGTTCGGGCCCGGCGCAGTGGCCTAGCTGCTAAAGTCCTCGCCTTGAATGTGCCAGGATCCCATATGGGCGCCAGTTCTAATCCCGGCAGCTCCACTTCCCATCCAGCTCCCTGCTTGTGGCCTGGGAAAGCAGTCGAGGATGGTCCAAAGCCTTGGGACCCTGGACACCCATGCAGGAGACCCAGAAAAAGTTCCTGGATCCTGGCTTTTAGATCGGCATAGCATCGGCCGTTGTGCTCACTTGGGGACGGAAGATCTTCCTCTCTGTATATCTGACTTTCCAATAAATAAATAAATCTTTAAAAAAAGAAAAAAAGAGTGAAGTTCATAATAACCTGACCCTCCATCTAACCTTATCTTTCTCAAATATTTCTCCACATGGAAGTTCAACGGGAGTGACAGATCACTCCCAAAAACTCTACACTAGACAAGAGTACACAGCTCCAGGTACTGAATCACAGCAGGGTCTTAAAGGCTGTCCTAGTCTACCATCCCAGGATAACACAAGCCTGAACCTAAGTAAGAAAGCAACACAGCACAACCAAGCTCATGGCCAAAGGATCTCTCTTGCCTGGCTTTGCTTCTATATTCTTGGTCCCATTCAGAATGCCACTCCATCTTGCTCTGCTGACCTGTACAAACCAAGGACAGGAAGGAGAAAAGGGAATTCAGAGAGCTCATTCTGAGACAGAAGAGTCAAAGCAACAAGTGAATCTGTACAGAAGTTTCTTTTACTTCAGCTGAGATATTCTAGGCCGGGTCCCAGTGGGAAGGTTCCTAAGGACAAATGAATGAAGTCAGCAAAATCTCTCCACCCATCTACATCAGCCAACTCACAATCTCAAATCACGTCCCTTTGACACCTTGACAGATGGGAACAAACTAAAGTCACCTTTCTAGGCAAACTGCAGAAGGCTTTCCCTTCTCTTATTCACTAAGGATCTGACATGCTTAACAATTATGTAGAATTTAGAATGTCATTTCCCATTTCTTTTAAAAAAAATACACTGATTTACTTTTAGTTGAAAGGCAAATCTACAGAGAAAGATAAAAGGAGGGGAAAGATTTTCGATCTGCTGGTTCACTTCCCAAATAGCCACAGTTGCCAGAGTTGAGCTGATTTGAAACCAGGAACCAGGAGCCAGAAGCTTCTTCCAGATCTCCCATGTGGCCACAGGGTCCCAAGGACTTCAGCCATCCTCCGCTGTTTTCCCAGGCAGTAAGCAGAGAGCTGGACAGGAAGTGGAGCAGCCTGGACTCCAGCAAGCACCCATTTGTGATGCAAGCACTGAAAGGTGGAAGATTAGCCTGTTGAGAATCACCTTGTAGAATGTCATTTCTTCAGAATGAGAATGACATCCCAGGACAAACAGGCATGCACACATATTCTTGGCTCTACCTGGCATGAAATATTTTTTCCTGGATTTGCCTAGATCTTGATATCCTAACTTTTCATACAGGACAGATGACCAAGATCAATTTTTTAAAATTACCAATAAAACAATAACAGAAAAAGCAAAGGCTCTGAGTGTGTGTGTGTGTGTGTGTGTGTGTGTGTGTGTACACACAGTAGCTCTACACACACCTGGAACTGTGGAATCACATAAACTTAAACAATCTAAAAGTTAAACTAAAAAGCGGGGAGGCCTATTCCACCAGTGACAGCACCTGGCCTCTGCTGGTGAAAGCACCTAGCTTTAACCTGCTTGAGCGGGCTCCTGGAGGCCTGGAGATGTAGGCTTACAGGGGCCTAGGGGATGATGCCAGCAGGGGCATGTGGAGACCTATGGTCTCCTGCCTGGGCAGGTGGAGAGAGCATGGGGATTTCCACTTGTGCTTGATAAAGGATGAGATGGTGGGGGATGGGAAAGCCGTAGGTTAGCATGCTGGTGGGTGTGGCAGTGGACTGGGCTTTGGGAACTGTGAACGTGCTTGGATATTGGGTGGGTGGAGGGATAGGGGCCCAGGCCAGCATGTGTTGTCAGCATGGTACCCCACGAGAAACACGGGCTTGGGAAGACTGGGCTGGGGAACCCATGCGCTCCTGGGCACAGGGGAAGTGGATTGGTCAGGGAAGGGGAAAAGGGGATGTATGGGAGGAAGGACAGTTGAGGGAGTATGTTGCAGGTGACAAGTGACTTTTAGGGGATTTCCACTGACAAGGCTACTGTACTTGCAGGTAAAAGAGCGGGACAAGACTGAGCGGGATTGAAGGGAGGAAGTCAACTACCTTTCTGGGTAAGATCGATGCACCTGCCTACTTGGGAGATCTGAGCTGGACTAGTTAGTATCGACCACCACCCACCAGTGCACACCAAAGCTAGAGTTGGGGGCCTACCTGGCAGGGCTAAATCACAATAACCAACAGTGAGGTCGGAACAGGAGATGGGTAAAGTTAGGCTGAACCATGAAACTAACCAGAATGCAAGAGAACCAAGGGGGCACATTTTCTGGAGGTATGTTGGCTCACCCTTATGAAACTGAAATAACCACTGCTTTGCTCTAAAGCTCGGGTAATGCCAGGTTGAGCTGGGCATGACCATGGAACCCTTCGACACTCATGGGTACTGGGGCTGGGACCAGGCTGGGCTGATCCAGACTGCAGCAGCAGCTGCTGCACCCAAGAACAGGGTGTGAGGTAAGGCAGAATACAACATCCTTCAGTCCAAACGCTGAGACAGAGGGGGTAGACTACACCAAGTAAGGACCCAGAACCTGCTGACACACATGAGATCTGGGTCTGGGAACAGGCCTTCTGACCGAATTTGGAGGAGTCTTCCAGTGAGTCATAGCTCAGTTGGTGAGTGTGATTCAAGCCTGGGTATTGGTCAAGCCAGGCAAGGCTGCTATTCTTGTCAACAAATGTGAGGCCTGCTTCTGGGGGAAGGTTTGCAGGGGGAATTCGGGAAGGGTAGAGCCAACCTTAGCTCACTGGCATGTGCAGGAGCCAGGATAGAGTGCGGGCCCTGCTGGGCTAAGCTATCGCACCTACCAGTTGGCATGAAAGCCAGAGATGGGGGCAGACTGGACAGGGCTAGGCTGCAGCACCCACCAGCAAGAGCTGAGACTGGGTGAGTCTGGTTACAACATCTAATGGCAAAGGTCAAGATGAGGAATGGGCTCAGAGGATGCCCTGGCTAGGTTGTGGTTCCCATTGGTAAGCGCGAGACAGAATGGGAGCAGTGAACTAGGCTGGACATGACTGCAGTCCGTCAACATGCATGGACTGGTTCTGGGGTGTGCCACACTGGGCTAGACTCCAGCACCTGCTGGTGCTTGTGAGAGCCAGGGTGGTCACAGGATGGACTGGGCTAGGTCTTGGCACCTGCTGAACCACATGAGAGCTGTGTCTGGGTACAGAACAGGCAGGACTGAGCTGTAGCAACCAACAGTAAGAGCTGGAATGGGTGGGCCAGTCGGAAAAGCCTGCTGTTCCTGACAGGACAGGAGGTAGGCCAAGTCAGGCTGGGCCAAGCACTCACCAGTGTGCATGAGATCTGGGAAGTGACTTGATATGGGAGCTTGGGGAACTTCCCTGTCAGGATGCAGTCCCTGCAAATGAGCAGCCCAGATCACACCAGGATATTACAGTACCCATCGGCATATGTGTGGGTCAAGTCTATAGGCAAGCCAGGTTTGACCGGTTCACAGCAACCTCTGGCAGATGTGAGAACCAGCACAGGTGCAGAAGAGGTCCAGCTGGGCTGCAACACCAGACAGTTCACATTAGCGCCAGGACTGGGGGAAGTCCAGGCTGAGCTAAGTTGTAGCAGCCACCAGCATGAGCCGGAACTAGGTGTATGGAGGCAGGTAGGGTCGGGCCAGGCTACAACACCCAGCAGCAAGTGTCAAGGTGAGGGAGGCCATGCCAGACTGGGCCACAGCTCCCACTAGCACATGTAAGATAGGATGGCTTGGGCCTGGGGAATGTTCAGTAGTGGGGCATCAAGGAGCATTGCTCCCACTGGTAAGCGTGAGAACTGGGGCTGGGAATGGAGCAGGCTGGGCAGGGCCACAACTACCGTTGGCCTGCACGTAAGCTGGGAAAGGGTAAGCATCAGCTTGGGCTAAGCGACTGTAGCCACTGACGCATTCAAGAGCCATAGTACTTGCAGATTGGCTGGCCTGCACTTGGCCAACCATTGCCCCATTAAATAAGTAAATAGCCTGCAACTGCAAACCACTTTCACTTCAAATTCTTCAGCTTGACATTCAAGAAAATTAATCCCATTATTGTCCTCCAATGCATACAGGTTCTCAGGTCTTTCTAACTATTCTTCCTAAACAATTCATTCATCCAGGTGACATTTCTGTTCCTATAGCTAAACAAAAAAGTTTATCAGGGCCAGGAGGAATGGCTGAATAGGCTAAATCTTCACTTTGCAAGCATCAGGACACAAAATGGATTCCAGTTCGTGTCCCTGCTGCTTCACTCCCCATTCAGATCCCTGCTTGTGGCCTGGGAAAGCAGTAGAGGATGGCCAAAAGCCTTGGGACCCTGTACCCACATGGGAGACCCAAAGAAGATCTTGGCTTCAGATCAGCTCAGCTCAAGATATTGTGGTCATTTGGGGCATTAATCAGTGGTTAGAATATCTCTCCATCTCTCCTTCTCTACAGAAATCTGAGCTTCCTTCCAATAAAAACAAATAAATCTTAGAAAACATATTTTTTAAAAATGTATTGTCCCAAAACAGGAGCCTAGTGACTGAAGTCCTCACCTTGCATGCACTGGGATCCCACACGGTTTGTATCCTGGATGCTCCACTTCCCTTCCAATTCCCTGCTTGTGGCCTGGGAAAGCAGTCGAGGATGGCCCAAAGCCTTGGGACCCTGCATCCGCATGGGAGATCCAGAAGAAGCTCCTGGCTTCAGGTTGGCTCAGCTCCGGCCTTATGGCCTCTTAGGGAGTGAGCCAGTGGACGGAAAATCTTCCTCTCTGTCTCTCCTTCTCTCTGTTAATCTGCCTTTCCAATAAAAATAAATAAATCTTTTTTAAAAAGTATATCAAAGAATCTGCTAAATAATATTACTGAGCTAACCCAAAGACGAAAAAAAGAAAAACCGATAAAAATAAGAACATTAATTCAGGAATGTAAACAGAAGCTCTGACTATCCAAAGAGCTATATCTACATTGGAAAAGATCAAGAGAAGTTGGCCACAATGTTATATTAAGACACGACCCTTTAAGTATGGGGTTGAAGCAGAAGCAAGAATGTTTTATTACTAAAAACTGAGGCTATTAACATCTAAGCACTTAGTATGAACATCAAGAGATCAAACTCACTAAAGACCACACAGCTTTGAAAATTATAAACTTGGTATTACTCAGAGTTTGCTAAGGAGAACTAACAGGGCAAGAAGGCAGAGAGAAGGCTTGGATACTTGAATTCAGCTTTTATTCTGCTCTGGATACAAGAGACGAAAGTAAAAAGAAATCCTCTAGGGTCAGAAGGAAATCGACAACACAAAAAGGTTAGACCCACCAGAGTCCTTCCTCTTTGCCTTGAAAGATGAGGGACGCAAGCAGAATTGGCAAATAAAGGTAATATAAACTTCAGTGTAGATTGAAGGGACTAACATAAATGTTAAAAGAATTCTTGGGAATGATCACAGATGGATAATTAGAAGACTTACAGAAGAGGCATTTTGAGATGAGCCCTAAGTGGGATTTGAATAAAAGAAAACTAAGGCTGGCACTGTGATGGTTAACCATGACAGCATTCCAAATGGGTGCTGGTTCAAGTCCTGGCTTCTCCATTTCTCATTCTGCTCCCTGCTAATACACTCAGGAAAGCAATAGCCAGAGCTGAGCCAGGCCAAACCCAGGAGTCCGAAACTGTCCGGTCTCCCACATGGCCAGCAACAGCCCAACATTAAAGTCATTTCCACTGTCTTCCCAGGCACATTAGCCCGGGCCTGGATCATAAGAAAAGATACAGGAGATGTTAGCACCACAGGAGGAAAATTGGGTATATACAGAGAAGAGAAATAGAGAGGAAGATCTTGTCAGCTGTGATTTATCCCAAGCTGGGCATCAGCCTGAGTTGAGCCTAATCAAACCAGAAGAAGTCGGTTCGGCTTGGGTTGGGGGAACTGCAGCTCCTGCGTGTGGTGCTGGGGAGTGCCCCTGCTGGGGGGGACCAATGCTTGGGACTCACACAAAGACATGCTTGGAATTGCAGTGAACAAAGTCTCGGCTTGAGTGGCCAGTTCACCAATCTGTGCATGCTTTGCCTGTGGCACCGGCAGTGAACTCTGGGGTTTTTATGATTAGTAGTTGTTGACTGGGGTACCATGACTAAGGCAGTTTTAGTATAGGGAGTAAGTGAATTTTGGGTTGATCATGAAAGTTTTTTCAGGCTGTGTGGGGATGAGACTGGTGGTTTGGGGGAAGTATCCAGATGATAATTAGGGTTAGACAGATTCACAGCCAATTAGGAATCCAGTGAGGGCTGTTAGCCTAGAACATCATGAGCACCACTTCCAGCCCACACAAAGCTTATGGATGGGGCCCTCTTGCCAGTGTGTACGTCCTTACCCAACTGGGTGGGTGATGTGGTCAAATTTGCAGGGTCAAGGGGTCATATCCAGCACTCGTGAGTACATGGTCTGGGGGATAGATCATAGGGTTGTGTGGGGCAACCTGGGAAATACAAGTCCCCAGGTTGCTTGCAAGCTGGGGTTGTGTGGATAAGCTAGGTGAGGACATGCACCTGCCATCATCACAGGAAAGGACCATAACATCTAGGGCAGGTCAAAGAGAGCACACTCTGAATCTGCATCTTAAAACAGGATGTGGGGGGTGGGGCTAGCACTGGAAGGGAGCAGAAGGGCGGGCAAACAAACCTTAACTACAAGAAACTAAGGGAAATCAGGTTGGGCACAGGTATACAAGGTAGGTCGGTATATGATTAATGAGCAGGGACGCTAAGCCACAGCATATATGGGGCCAGGAATAATGAGTGGGCCTGGCCAAGCTGGAGTCAAGCAACCACTGGTGAACATGATCTCAAGGAGGGATGATAGGCCGGTTGGGGAGGAGCTGAGTAAGGGGACAACTAGATGGAGTTTGAATTTCCAAAAAACGAAGGGGCTAGAGATTGCGGCTGGTCTGATCAGGTACAAATGTAAGTCTCACTTTGCACAAGTGTGGATGGGACTGGAAGCACCAAGCGTGGCGCAGACTCCATACACATCTTGGGCTTGGAGGACAGGGTAGATGTAGGGACAGACTAGGCTAGGTTCAGCCTTATGAACCATGTGTGAGCTATTTGGGGGTATGGAAAGAGCCATGGTGGGTTGAAAATCAACGTAAGAACAATGGGTTGAAAGGGCTAGTCAGGAAAAGCACGGCTCCTGCTGGCTGGTGGTACACTGTGGTAGGGCTGGCTCTTGGACCCCCTGGTATGGTGCAAAATATGGCATGGAAGGGTTTTGATGGAGGAGCTGGGGCTATCTCTGGCAGGACACAGTCCATGCAGATAAGCACAAGAAACAATGGAAACAACCCAGAAAGGCATGGAATTATCCACTGGCATACCACATGGCATGTGTTTGGGGGACAGGACCAGGATGAACTGCTAATCACCGTGGGAATCCAAGCACCAGACAGAGTGTAGGTTCGAGTGGGTTTCGGTTGTAACATACCAGTAACATTAAAGAATGCCAAGGTGGAGATGCAGCCGTACAGATGTGGTTGGCAGAGCCCAAAACAGCACACATGATAATCAAGGTGAGGCGGCAAAGCCGGCAGGGGATGTGGGCTCACCTGCTTGTGGTCAACTTAATTCACTGGAAAGGTGAGTTGGGATGGTGGAGATCAGACTAGGCATGGGCTATACACTGGGACTCATGTGAGTAGTTAAGGGAAGGGCCATGGTGGAGGCTGACTGGTGAGCAAATATTAGAGTGGATGAGGGTTTAGTTGGGCTTAGTGCAGCATTAACTGGCAGAGGCTGTCACTGGGAGCTAATTCTATCAAGTCAAAATGCTGAAACTACTTCTGGTGAGTACATAATGCGAGGAGTGGCTGTGGTGAAGGGATATAGTGGGCATCCTCAGGGTTACCTCTCACCGGACACACGAAAACCAGGGATGGGCAGGGGTAGCTGACAGTAAAGGCAATGCCCTAGGTGTATGGGCTGGACAGTTGTTGGTTGGGTTGGATCTAGGCTTCGTGCCATTGAATGTACGGAGTGAGCTAAATGGGATGTGGGACAGACGACAAGCTGCGGTACATACTGGCACGCAAGGACCAGGGTTGGGGGGCAGAACTGGTGGAGGTTATGGGGAGTCACCCCAACTAGGCTACAGCTTCAACTTGTTTGTATGAGGACCACATAAACACAATTATAAACTGCACTTAGTGTTAAAATAGAACAAAAGTAAGAAAAAGGATTTAGATTGGGATGAGGTACAGATGAGGATTCTCTGAGTCCATACACGAGAGTTCTTCAAAAAGCTCATGAAAAGCAAATATGAAAAAACTATGTAAGGATTTCTAAAAATTTCTATATCAAGATGAGCTTTTAAATCCATTTTCAATAAACTTGTTGAAGTCTTCTCATACCATTCACAGAATCAGGAAAGACAGTAAGGGAAAAGAGAAAATGAGAGAAAATCAGTTTAGCAGAAAAATAGCTATAAACATCCTATTTAAAAAAAAAAAAAAGAAAAGTCAATGCATAAAGAGGAAAAGAACTATCTAGAAATGGCCTGGGGGGAGGGATGGATCTTAGGACTGTGTCAGATACTGTGGAAATTTTAAGTGCCTGAGGTCAAGGGCAACTATATACTTCTCATTTGAAAAGATCTTCAAGAAGAAACAGTTCAGACAGGTGGAGATGAGCCCACTGATCCCATGTCTTTCCAAGGCAGCAGTGATGAAGGTGCAGAAGCTTGGGGGACAGCTGATGGGCTTCCAGCAGCATGAAAGCTGCTGGGGATACCTGAGCCAGGTTGGACTCAATACTTGCAGCCCTGGCCATGGCCATCTCTGCCACGTGGTGAGCGAGTCCTGGACTTTGGGAGGCCAGTGCACCAAGTGGCACACCTGCTAGCTGTCCAGCCACCCGGTGGCGAGCTCTAGGATTTTGGAGATATGTAATGCTGCTAGGGTAGCTTGGATAAGGCCAAGTACATATTGGTGAGGAATGAATCTGTTTGGACTCTCAGCAACGGAATCACTGTTACTTTGTAGGGTAAGCGTATGGGATGGACCTGGTGGTTTTGGAGGGGAGGGTCTGAAGATTTGTATGGGATATCAGGACTGTTACACCAGCCCAATGGGAGTCCTGTGAAGGGCTATTGTTAGCACAGGAAAAATCGCCAACTCCTCAAGCTGCCACAAGAAAGCAATGAGCTGGGGGGCCTAGTGGCAGGGTAGATCCCTGTACTGAGTGTCAGAAATGGGGATTATGGTTCCATTAGGCAGGGCCTTGACCATAACAGCAACGAGAGAACATGTCAGGGTGTAAATTCTGCAGGGGATGGATAAGTGGGAAACCTCTGGAAATATAAGTCCCACTAGTCAGCCCAAGAGTTGGGGTGGTGATGGGCTGAACTAGGTGTGCACACGGAACTGCTAACACTCACAGGTACTGGGGCTAAGAATAGGCTGGGCAGTTGCAAGCTGCAAGCACCTGTATGTGCATCCTAAAACAGGGTTATGGAGCGGGCCAGGCCATAACAATGCAAATGCCAAGACAGAGGGGCAGCCTATGCCAGAAAAGGGCCTAGCATTTGCTAGAGTATGTGAGGATCAGGGAGTTGGCCAAGTGGGGGAACCTGGGAAAGTCCCCTACTGGGGTCACAGCTCCCGTTGGTGAGCACCTGTTTCAGGCCTCGGTGTTGGGCAGCCTGGGTAGGGTAAATCCAACAATTGGCTAATATATGGGTTGGTTTTGGAGGGGGCAGACCAGCCAGGGCCAAACAACCTTAGCTCACCTGCAAGAGCAAAAACCAGGCTGCAGAACAGGTCATGCTGGGCTCGGCTGTCACACATACCAATCTGCATGAGCCAGGGATTGGAGCAGATGGAGCAGGGCCAGGTTCCAGCACCTGCCAGCAAATGGTGGGACTTGGGGCAGGCCGGGTCAAGCCAGGCTAAACCATGACAGGTGAGGGACTATGCCAAGTTGGGTCAGAGCAACCACTGGCATGTGTAAGATATATAGCTTGGAACAGACCTGGTTGGGGAGATAAGGGGATGCCTTGGCTGGGTTGTGGTTTCCACTGGTAAGTGTGGGGGCTGGAATGGGAACCACATTCTGGTCTGGACATGGCTGCAGTGTCCTTTGGCACAAGTGTGGATTGGGGCTAAGTGTGCCAGGTTGGGCTAGACTCCAGCACCCACTGGTGCTCATGAGAACCAGGGTAGGTATAGGATGAGTTAGGTTACATTTTTGCCCCCGCTGAGCCAGGTGTGAGCTGTGTCTGCGTGTAGACCAGACTACGCTGGGCTGTAACATCCAACAATAATCACTTGAATGGGTTGAAAGCCAGTCAGTAAAATCCATTGTTCCTGCTAGGACAGGAGGTGGACTGAGTAGGGCTGGCCCATGGACACACTGGTGTGCACGAGATCTGGCACTGGAAGAGGGTCTGATGGAGGAGCTTGGGCAACTCCTCTGGCAGGACACAGTCCCTGCAGGTGAGCACAACAACCATGATAGGGAACAGCCCAGACCAAGCCAGGGAAAGGTACCCAACGGCATACATTTGGTGCAGGTCGGGGTGAACCAGGAAGGGTAGGGTCAATTCACATCGTCCACTGGTGAATCCGAGCACCAGAATAGAGTGTGGGTTGGACCAGGTTCAGTCGCAACACATGCCAATATACATTATGGCTGGGACTGGGTGCCAGCTAGGCTGGGCTGTAGCCCCCACCAGCGTGAGCTGTAACTGGGGGTGGGCCGGGCCAGCCCAGGTTAAAGCACCCACTGGCAAAAGCCGAGATGAGGCAGGCCATGCTAGACTGGGCCACAGCACACACAAGACCCAGGAGGGGAGGAGGCAAAGCCGGTAGTGAGGCTGCATGGGTCTCCCCTGCTGGATCACCATTCCCATTGAAGAGCATGAGTTAGGATGGGAGCAGACCAGACTGGGCAGATGTACAACCTGACGGCCTCATGTGAGCTGGATCAGGGAAAAGGCAAGTTGGGTGACTGTTCTTACCGGTGCATGCATAAGCTAGAGTGGATGTGGGTTGGTTGAGTTCTGACACAGCATCAGCTGACAGATGCTGACACTGGTGGGCTAATTCTGTCAAGCCAAACTGCAGAACCACCTGAACAGTGCATGATCCAGGAGTGGGAATAGGCTCAATAGGGAAACAGTGGGCACCTCCCTTTTGGGTTCCTACTCCATCTGGTGAGCATGAGAACCAGGACTGGGGAAGGTATGGCTAAACAGAGTGACACCTGCTGGCATGTGAGTGGACTGGATAGTAGGGCTAGTTGGGTTGAACCAGGCTTCAATACCCACTGACATATAGGAAAGCTGAATGGGATGTGGGACAAACTGGACCAGTCTGCTATACATACTGGCAAGCACAGGAACCAGGGCAGGGCGCAGGCCTGGTGGTGGTTATTGCTCAAACTAGGCTGCAGCTCGAACTGGTTTGCTTTAGGGCCAAGTGTGTGGTGGGCAATATTGGACTGGACTGCAATACCCATTGGTTCGTGTGGAAGACAGGGCTCAAAACAAAACTAACCCAGCAACTGCAACCACCAGCATACACAGAGGTTGATGGGACGACAGTCTGTGCCAGACCCTGTACTGGCATGCACACACAAGAATGTGGTCTGGGATCACCTCAGATGAAGTTTCTCTCAGAATCTTACCTACTGAATCACTAGACTCAGGATCCCAACCATGGAAAGAACTACAGATTCTGTGATCTGACAGAGCAGTGGACAGTATATCCAGGTGCACATAGAGGTTTTGGCAGTACACTGGACACCTGGTACCACATAGAGGACAGAACAAATTGATTCACCACCCCAGCTAAGTGTTGGCAGTAAAAACCTGGGCAAGTGAAGACACTAAGGTGGACTAAGTCAGCCAGTGGATTCTAAAGAGATTTCACTGTGATTGGAATGGTGAGATTGAAATCAGAACTGTTGAACTATCAAAACCACTTAAGCAGAGCCCTCAGGGCATGACACACATTGAAGACCCTGGGATGGTTGAGAGGGTAGGTGTGGCTTCTCCCTTAATCTCCCTCTTCCCCCCAGACACAGGAAGGAAAAAGTAGAATGTGGAAATAATAGTCTTACCCACTTTCCTGTAGCACTTGGCCCTTTAAGCCCTAATCATCTGTGTAAAAATCATAAAAAGAAAAAAAAAAACCAGAATGGTGTGACTCAGGTTGAGAAATCTCAAGAAGCAGAGCTGAGAGGAAAGACCATAATGTTTACTATAGCTACCAGAGATGGCAAACTTACACCTACTTCTAAATGAGAATATGAAGATAATGATTAGCAAAGGGGCTTCTAATTATATAAGGCTCCTTAAATATTCATCCACAGTAATACACAGTAAGTGCAAATCCAGAAGAATCTAGAATAAACTTAAAAGACTCCGCATTACTCAATACCGCAGCTGAAGCAACTGCATCTGAAAATCAAGTGCAATAGTATAAACACCCACCACCCACTATCTTTAAAAAAAAACCCACTTCCACACAATAGCAGGGATTCAGCAGCCCATTGTGTCCGCTGCTGTGTGTGCCACCTTTAACCTAGCGTATGGCACACAGTAAGTACTAGCCTACTGAGGAAACAAACCCACCACTAGGCAGAATAAAAACCCCTTTGAGAACAAACATGCAAATAATGAACAACTGAGCCAGGGAAATCTTTACACCAAGAAACACACAAATGTGCTAATCAGGACATTTTTCAGGAGGAAAAAAAGGGGGAGAAATTAGTTATTTAGCATACCATAACAGCCTCGGATGTTACATCCTATTCTCTAGGAATCACCTTTACTTCAAAACTGTTTCCTAGACATCTCTGGGTGATTTAAAACATATTAAAAAGTAACAAATTTGATCATGACACTATACTTAAAAGTTCAACCAGATTATAAATATTTTATTCACCAAAACGAAAATGGCAATAACTGATTTTCCCTCTAACTTCTGTTTTCCAGATTTTGACATGTATTTTTTTTAATAATACTAATAGCTGAAAATACTAAGAATATGCATTCACAGGAGAGGGGAGGAAGCAGTGTCAAACACATGCATGATCGCTTTAAGGCTACAGGAAGTTACAGAATGCTACTATAGCCACTATAGCCAGCGCGCAGCCTTGAGGGGGACTCAAGTGAAAGCTGAGCTTTCCAACGGATGAGATGGAATTTACCAGGCCAAGATATGCAGATCAGGGCAGTGTTTTAGAAGGAAGGAACAGGAATGTAAGTAGCATTCCAAGCCCATCCAGAGAACTGAAAAGTTGGGATTAATGGCTGGGCAAAGCATTAAAGGTGGAGATTAAAGTGTCTCCAATGAAAGTGGCCTTGAAGGGAGACAGGTTCTTTAAAGAGATTATTCAGACAGGATAAGGACAATCAAGAGTGGATTTAGAAGATCAACAACTCCTCCAATACACCAGGGATCCCACAGGGCAGGGACAGGGGACTGTAGAGATTCTTCGAGGATGGGGAGAAACACAAAGACAATGAGCCAATAAAGTTATATTTCAGGCATCGCAACACCTTCTACACTGGTAGGGATAAAAACATTAAAAGGTATAATATCACCTTAACAATGGCACATCTCAAGAAATTTGTATCAGAAATGGGAATGGGAGGAAAGCAATAAATACTAATTTTCTTTAAGATTGAGACATCTATATTAGTCATTGAGCTTAATGATACTGTCAAACCCAGCATAGGTACAGAACAAACAAATGACAAGGCATGACCAGAGGCTGTAAAAACAGAGTACACAAACAAAAGTGCTGATGAGCTTAATGCTATATAGAAATAAAAACACAGCAGCAGCCACGGGACAAAACCCCACAGACAGTTCTGGTTTCCAGAGAAGTGCTTTTGGTAGCAGAGTAGGGGAAGGCCAGCAGACTCCTCCAAGGCCTGGAGAGACTTTTCCCAAGAATAATTATCACATTCAAAGAAGACGGCTGGAGGCAGCAGTTGTGACCCAGCAGTTTGGGGCACATTCCCATGATGCTGGCATCTCACGTCCTGGCTGCTGCACTGCCACTCCAACTTCCTGTTCCCGGTTGGTGCATCTGGCCCAAACACTGGAGTCCCTACCAACTTCACAGGAGCCAGGAGTCTGGCTCTGCACCTGCCCAGTCCAGTCGCTGTGGACCTTAGGGGGATGAACCAGTATATAGAAAGTCTCAATCCCTTCTCTGTACCACTTTGCCCTTAAAATAAAATCAATCTTAAGAAAGAAGAGAAAAAAAAAAAGCCAACATACTGGCATGAGTCAGGCCACCATATGCGGCACTGACATCCCAAATGGGCTCTGGTTTGGGTCCAGTTTGGGTCCAGCTGTTCCTCTTCTGACTGAGCTAGCTCCCTGCTAACATGCTGGGAAAACAGTTCTTGGGCCCCTGCTGCTGGCCCAGCCACGGCTGTTGTATTCATTTGGGAATGAACCAGCTGATGGAAGATTTCTGTCTTTCCCTCTCTCTGCAACTCTGCCTTTCAAATAAGATTTCTTTTTTATACAACAACAAAAAGAGGCTTTTAATTCAGTAATTGCATGACTATCCCATTACCTAATAAGTGTCCACACACAAACTAGTTCCCCAGCACTCACAGCAGCATTATCTGAAACAGCTCAGAAACCACAGCACTCAGCCCATCGACAGGAATGAACAAAAAAAAAAAAAAAGCAATACATCCATACAACAGAAACATTCAGTGCTCACACAGGGGCAGCATGGGTTACACTGAGTCAAAGAAGCTTGTCACAAGACTACATGGTCTATCATTCACGTCTATGAAATGTCCAGCGTAGGCACATCTATTGAGACAGTAAATTACTGGTTGCCTCCCGCAGGAAGGTGGGGGGAGGGGAACTGGAGCGAAATGGGTAGGGACAGCACACAAGAACAGGGTTGCATTTAGGTGTGGCAAAAAAAAAAAAACCTCTAAATTGGATTGTAGTGTTGGTCCACCACCCTATGTATATACTAACTGTATCTCAATACAGGTTTTCTTTTTAAAAACAAATAAGAACAAATGTGGAGCACCTCAGGCTGTTACCAGACTCGGGCAGAGTTACCGGAACTACAACCAAGGTGGTGGAGAGGGAGCCTGTCCTACAGTCTCGGTCATTTTGTTAAAGAAAAGCTAGTCAATAGGCAATTACGAAACAATGGGGACAAGAAAGGCAAGAAGTCTCCAAGTCCCAGGTGCACTCAACCTAGCCCTGAGCAATTCTGTGAAAGCACTGAGAAAAAAGTCAGGTTCTAAATCCACAAAGTGACACTGAAATCGAAGGACTTCTCTTTAAATATCTGCTCAGTTTCAGAAAAATAAACATTCTTATGCAATGATTTTACAGCTTTTTAAAGAAGCATGTGTGCAAGTTTAAAAACACACTGCAGAAAGTCTGTTAAAAATCAAACAAGTCTTAAATTTCATTGTATTACCAAGTTTGCCAGGTGTTATCAAGTTTATGTGCAAACTTTCCATAGCACTAAAATTGAAAGCCCTCCCCCCCCGCAAATAATACACCCGAACAACTGCGTAATACATTTCAAAATAAAGCACAGGAGGTCGCAAAGAGACCAGCAGGGTAGGAAAACCTGAATGGCAATCGCAAAGTAGAACCGATGGCTACGTAAGGAAACCTTTAAAAATCAAACTCACTAACTTTCAGCCGCAGCAAATCGAAATTAGAATATCAGCAACCGCTGCTCGCAGAAACAGAGAAGCCAAGTTTCCCAGTATTAGGGGGAAAAAACTAAAATTGAATTTTTTAAAAAACGAATTGCCAAATGGGCTCGCAGCCTGGTGCGAACCTAAGCAGATCGAGGCCAAAAGAAACCTGCACTTGGCTGAGCGAAACCGACTGCAATTCTAAGATGCAATTCTGCGCACTGCTTAAATCACCAAGCAAGAGGGAGATGTATCGAAACGGGGAGCGGAGATAAAGGAGAGGAGAGGAGAGAGGAGGAGAGAAAGAAAGAAAAGTTTGGCCCTCTCCCCGGAAGAAGGAGCCTAAGAAAGCCCCTCCCGGGGCTCGCCCACCACCGAAAGCAACAGCGCAGGATTTTCACGGCGCAGCCCAGGGGCACACAGGCTGCTCCCAGTCCCCGAGCAAAGCGTCCTAGGCGAGCCCTGCAGGCTTAGCACCTCAAGCACCAGTTCGCAGAGCCCGGGTCAGCCTGGCTTCCTCCTGCAACATCCCCACCCACATGCCACATCCTGTGCCTGGCAGTCAGCGAGCCCCACTTCAACTCGCATTAATTAAGCACCCACTGTTTACACCATATTGTGGCTCCTGTAAGCACTGCAAGGAAGAAATGGCCCCGGTGGCTGGCGGAAAAAGAAATCGAGACAGCTACGACGTATGAAAAGGAACCCGCAAAGACGGGCTGCGGACCATGCCTGAGATCGGGTGGTATGGAGAGAAGCCCACCACTCGCACCCCCCGCGGGGCGTGCCAGTCTCCGGGCAAGGAGAACCCCGAGGGGCGCAGCAGGCCAGGCCTTCCCGGACTCCGCCGCAGACCTGGCCCGGAGCGGAAAGGAGTCAGGATTCCGGGACCCCCCGCGTGCGCCTCAGCTGCTACGAGTGCGACCCCCTGGGTCCGGCTCCGGCTCCCCGAGGACCGGCGAGCGCGGGCACCGCACCCCCCGGGAGGCCCGGAGCCGGCTGTCACACCGGGGCCCGCGGCTCCCAACCCCCGCAGCCGCAACATGACAGTCGGCGGCGACCCCGGACGGAGCCGAGCGTCTCCTCGGCGGCGTCCCCGCTCCTCCCGACGCCCGCGCCCCGCAGCTGCCCCGCGCGGCACGGAGCGGTGCCGGGAAGACCGCCCGGGCCCCTCCCCCTCCCCGCCGCCCCCGGCGTCCCCCGAAAAGCGGTTACCTGGAACGCGGACGGAGGCGAGCACACGACCCCGAGGAGGGGCTTGTGAGGACGGACGGCGGCCTCGGGCCCGGGGAGGTTCGGGAAATTTGCTAGACTTGTTCCGCGCTGGGTGACAGCTGTTGGCCGCGCACGCGCACAGGGCCCCGGGCGCCGCTCCGCACCCTCCCGTCCAGGGGGTGGGTGGGAGGTCGGGGCGCGCGCACGGCGCAGGCCGGCTCGCGGGGCGCGAGAGCGCGCGCGTCGTCACGTGACCGCGGGGGCCCCCAGCACAGAGGGAGTCACGTGAGCTCCACGCGACTTAAAGGTGCCGGGCACTGCTCTGGCTTTGGGTTCTACGCCACGCAGCGATCCAGTTAGCTCTGTAAAGCGTGCGTCATTGTGGAAACGGACGTCTCCTTCTTTCCAACATAAGAAGATAAACGGAAGCCGAAGGGAGGACAGGTGCCCGGGACCTCGTCCGGAAGCGCCTGCTGGGTTCCCACAGGGCTGGACCCGAAGCAGTCCACGCGCCACACGTCGTCCTGGGCTTCCCCCACCCTCCGGCCTATTGGCGGCCTCCGGCTGGCGGACGTCAGAGCGGCGTTGCCATGGGTGGGGCCTGGCACTGCCCAGCCGAGCCTGAGGAGGAAGCCGGGGCTCCCTGCTGGCCAGTGCTCCCCGCACCCCTCGGCTGGAGCCTCTGCCTCATTCCCTGGGTGGGCGCAGTGTCCACGGGTCCCCGCCCCTCCGGCCAAAGGCTGTGTTGTTAGTCTCCGGAAGCGAAACTCCTATGCATGACAAGTCCAGCCCCTCGCAGGTGCACGCATAACATTGGGGAAACCCCAGGATGGCCAGAATTGGAGTAACTGGAAGTGCAGGTGTCTCCGGGCTCCCAAAAACTTCCTGCTTCTGCCCTGAAATTCTGCCTCCTTTGACGATTGTGTGATAGAAGAAACCGCACAAACCTTAAGTCCGTGTACTGTCACACACAGATGGCTGAGCACCAGATGTTTTGCAAAACTTAATTTTTTTTTCAACTTTCTTCAGTGCCCAAGCTGTGGCATTTCTTCTAAGGTCTTTTTCATCTAAGAAAGACTAGCAGATCTTAACACCATAAAGCTAGCCTGGTCTGTAAAATATGATGAGTTTTTGGCCACAATATAATGGTTTCGACTTTAAAAAAAATCAGCAGTGTTGAATTCTCCAACTCTTTTCTCTATGCAGGGAGTATTGCAAACACAGATTGAGTGACCACCACTACACTGTAGCAAGTAAAGCTTGCAACCCCAGCAGCCCAGCAGCCCAGCAGCCCATATGGACAAACCCTGGAGTCCTGGCTGCTCCACTTTTTTTTTTTTTTCACTTTTCTCTTTATTTTTTACAATCTTTACATAGTTAGTTAGGGCAAAAAGGCTCAAGGGCTACAGGAAAGTGGGTAAGACTATTGTTTCCACATTGTTTTTTTCCTGTGTCTGGGGTAAAGGGAGAGATAAAGGGAGAAGCCTCATCCAGTCTGCTGGCTGCTCCACTTTGATCCAGCTCCCTACTAAGGATCTCAGAAAATGGCCTGGCATGGCCCTGGTCTTTGCAGTCATTTGGGGAGTGAACCAAAGATGAAAAATACCTCTTTTTTGCTTGTCTCTTCTCTCCCCCCCAACCCACCCTCTCCACATAATTCTTGCAAATAAATAATACATCTTGGGGGGGGTGCTGCAATATGCATAATTAAAGGTAAAAGGGTAACTGGGCCATCATTTGTTAAATGTTTAGTCATTTTTACTTTTAATATTGATGACATAGTTGAGAGGGATGCTTCTGATCAGGTGGAGGAAGGTGGGTGAGACCAATGTTTCAGTTTTGCTTTTCTCCAATGTCCCTGGGAGCAGGAAGAGGACTCACTCTTTGCTGTCAAAGCACATGATGCCCGGGGATAGAGATGGTCATTTGATTTCACCTGGACACTCCAGTGTGAGGAAGAACATTCCAGGGGTGCTACTTGGGTGGTCTTGATAGCTCTGAGACATTGTTGGATTCATTGCACCTGGGTTGAGAAAATCCTTCTAAGATCTGTTGGCTGACCAGTCAACTTCAATGTATTCACAGACCCCGGCATTTGCTGCAAAGCTGGGCCAGGAGAGTTCAGCCTGTTCTGCTGTCTTTTGGTGAGATGAGCTGGCTGTCATGGCCCCCGTATGCATCTGGACATGCTCTCTGTTACCCTGGCGTGATAACTGTACTCCAGGGTTGGACAACACATCTTGTGATGTCCCCTGAGGCCGAGATTTTGAGTCTAGGTTCAGTTAGGGAGTCCCCCAAGAAACTTTGCCTGGGGTGACCTCAGGTTTGACTCTTGTACATGCTAACTAGTGCAGAATCTGCTGCATGAGCCAGTACACCTGGGGGGAATGCAGGTGCCTGGTCAGTTCTATCCCCAGCTCCATCACTCATGATAACTGACAGGTGCTCCAGCACAGCCTGCCACACACCAGTGCGTAATCTCCAGTAACCCCTCCTAGGCTCGTCCCCAGCTCCTGTTTTTATACATGCTGTGGACCAACATTTTTATTTAGTGATTAATTTAAAACAGCTTAGGGTCTGCTACACACACATCTCAATTTGTCTAACATTCAGCTGGAAATTCTTGCATTTTATAAACTGTGAGGATAACAAGCTTAATTATATAAGTCAGTTGGAGATAGCAACACAGTAAATATGTAATGAAAATTTAGGAATTTACTGTCAGCTAGATACTGTTATAAGAGCTTTTTATTAAGTCAAAGGGAATTTCACATGTAGGTACTCTTCCCTCCTGTTACAGATGTGAAAACTGAAGCAGAGGGTAGGCTTTCACCCCAGTGGGTTAAGCCCAATTCACACATCAGAGAACCTAAGGTGGATCCACTTTCTTGCTAATGTGTTCCTAGGAAGCATCAGATGAGGGTTCAATTACAAAGGCCCCTGCCACCCACATGGAAAACCTGTATGGAGTTCCTGGCTCCTGATTTTAACCTACTGAGCCCCAACTCCTTTCAGGCACGTTAGGAGTGACTAGCAGATGGAAGACCTCTCTTACTCTCTCCGTTACGCTATGGCATAGTAGTCTAAGCTTCCACCTGTGGAGCCTGAATTTCATATGGGCTCTTCCACATCCAGCTTGCTCCACTTCTTGACCAGCTCCCTGATTGTGGTCTGGGAAAACAGTAGAGGATAGCCCAAGTGTGTGAGCACCTGTACTCATGTGGAGAACTAAAAGAAACTCTTAGTTCTTTGGTTCAGATCAGCTCAGCTCCAGCCACTGCAGCCATTTAAGGAGTGGACCTAATGTGAGCCAGCAGATGGAAGATCTTTCTCTATCTTCATAACTCTATCTTCTATATAAAAACAAATCTTTTATACAACACTTTAGATATCACGAAATATGCCCTCAGTGAACAAAGGAAAAAAGGATCATTAGGACAATTTATGCTATATTAGACTGGGACCCTAGTGCACTAGAATAAAAAATCCAGAAATTTCAAATGCATTCCCTTCACAATTGGCAGGTAAATAATATTACACAGTAATATTAAACACAACAAATCAGTCAGCATTTTTTAAAAAAAAATGTATATTTTTTTGAAAGGAACAATTAAAGAGAGAGGCATAGAAAGATCCTCCATCTACTGGTTCACTCTCCAACTGGCCACGACCACCAAGGCCATGGCAAACTAAAGCCAGGAGCCTCTTCCAGGTCTCCCACATGGGTGGAGGGGCCCCAGCACCTGAGCCATCACCCTACTGCTTTCCCAGACAACCAATAGAGAGTTGGACTGGAAGTAGAGCAGCCAGGTCTTGAACCAGTGCTCACATTGTATCCCAAGCGACACAGGCAGCAGCTTGTGCCCTCCACCAAAATGCTGGTCCTTCATCTGCATTTTCTTTTCCTTTTTCTTTTTTTTTTAAGATCTATTTATTTGTATTGAAAAGGCAGATATACAGAGAGAAGGAGAAACAGAGAGGAAGCTCTTCCATCTGATGATTCACTCCCCAAGTGGCCGCGACGGCTGGAGCTGAGGAACCAGGAGCTCTTCCGGATCTCCCACACAGGTACAGGCTCCCAAGGCTTTGGGCCGTCCTCAACTGCTTTCCCAGGCCACAGGCAAGGAGCTGGATGGGAAACAGGGCTACCGGGATTAGAACTGGCGCCCATTTGGGATCCTGGTGCATGCAAGGCAAGAACTTTAACCACTATGCTATCGCGCCAGGCCCTGTATTTTCTTAACTTGAAGAACTCAGGACAAATACCAACTTTATTAACCTCACTAAGCACTCCTGAAGATCAAAGAAGATTATGTAAACTATGGAAACATTCCAAAATTGATAAAGCACACGTGCAGAGATGGCTCTCATGTAGGCAGCTACCACCAGACTGGGATGTGCTGAGCCACACATGTCATGCCCTGCACTGCCCAGATCAGTGAACAGAAGTCAAAATGGCCAGAGGTGACCCCGAGAAGCCAAAGGGCAAGCTGTCTGCTTGTGCCTGCTTGTGCCTTCTCTGTGCAGACATGCAAACATGCAGTAAAAAGCTCAGACATAAGTCTGTCAACTTTGCAGCATTTTCCAAAAAGTGTTCCAAGAGGTGTATGACAATGTCTGGGAAAAAGAGGTTTAAAATAAATGAAATGACAAAGCCATAGGAATCACACTGTGATCAAGTAATGAAGGATTATGGACCAGTTAAGGAAAGCAAGAAAAAACAGTGATCCTACTACAGTAAAAGACAACCATCTGGATTCTTCATATTTTTTCTGTTCAGAATCCTGTGCCAAGATCAATTCTATAAATCCTAGCATCGCCATTGGAGATACGGACAAAAAGTTGGGGGCATCTACTTGCAAAAAAGTAAATTCGTCTTTGAGACCAGCATTATAAAATGACAGTTAAGCTGCCACCTGCAGTACTGGCATCCAATATGGGCACAGGTTTGAGTCCAGGCTGCTTCACTTCCTATCTAGCTTCCTGCTAAAATGCCTGGGAAGACAGTGGGAGATGGCCCCTGCACCTATTTGGGAGACTCCAATGAAGCTCCTGGCTTCTGTGTGTCCTAGCTGTTATTATCCAGAGAGTGAACAAGCAGATAGAACATGCTGAAAATCACAATTAGAAAGACAGGAAGAGGCATCTTCCACCTGCATCCATGTGGTGCAGACTCTTGGCTTTAATACAATCCAGCCCCACTTATTTCAGGAATTACACAACTGAACTAACACATGGAAGAAACACTTCTACCTTGCTTTCCTTTAAATTTAAAAAACAGTATTTCAAAAATGTGGAAAGCTGCAACTTTATTGAAGGCAACATATGATAAAATACTACATATGTATTAATTCTTTAGTGTGCAGGTCAGAGGACTTACTGGGAATATGAGGTATGTCTTCTCACAATATAGGCCCAGGAAAAAATTATCTGGCATAATAAGCTTTTGATGTATCTAGCCATATAATTAAGTATTCAATATCATATAATTTGATTGTTTTGAAGTGTGTCTGATTTAGATCAACCTATATAATTCAATATTGAGCTTTTATTTCAATGTGCTAGGAAATAGTACTCTATTGTGAAAGATAGGAAAAATGTGGTCTGTTTGATGGGAAAATTACTGTGACCTTCCCTCCCAGTCAAAATTGAAAGTCTACTGGTTCCTTGATACATAAACACATTTACATTTTATCTATGTTTCATTTCAGCTTAGGTTAATCCTTTTTTTAAACAAAGATTTATTTTTATTGGAAAGGCGGATATACAGAGAGGAGAGACAGAGAGGAAGATCTTCCATCCGATGATTTCACTCCCCAAGTGAGCGCAACGGCTGAAGCTGAGCCAATCCAAAGCAAGGAGCCAGGAACTTCCTCCAGGTCTCCCACGTGGGTGCAGGGTCCCAAAGCTTTGAGCCATCCTTGACTGCTTTCCCAGGTCACAAGCAGGGAACTGGATGGGAAGTGGAGCTGCTGGGACCAGAACCGACGCCCAAATGGGATCCCGGTGCGTTCAAGGCGAAGACTGGCCACTAGGCCATCACGCTGAGCCCAGGTTAATTCTTATTTTTCAGTAAAATGTGATGGAGGTCTACCAGTGGACATGAAAGTAGGCAGCTGCCACACAGTCTCCCTTGTGCCTGGCACTGAGCCCCCACTGGTCATTTCCTTTTGCTGGAGTGTGCCCTGCAAGGTTCCTGCTGGTGTCCCTCCACCTGAGATGCTGTTGAGATGGAATGGTGGTGTCTAGCAGGAGTGTATGTCTCGCCAAGAGTCCAAAGAATATACTTCGCAGAAGGCCACAATGCAGAAGACCACAGAGCCACAAGCACTTTGTACAGAGGCCACATGTCTCAGCAGCCATGGCCACGCAGGAGTGTTCAGCAGCTTTCTCTTCAAGATCTCTGGTTGATGCAGGCCCTTTGCCGTGGTGTCTGTCACCCCATGGTTTCTGCCTGCTGGAGCCTCCTCTTCTGCTCATGGCTACCTCTCACATTCCTACAGTCCCTACAGCTGACTCTTCTAACTGCCAGGGTGCTGCCTGACCACACATCCACTTAGAACGGGAAGGAGGGATCTCTGAAGGACTAGATTGAGTAAACTTGGGACGGAGGCCAACACATTGGTCCACAAACCATGAGTGCATTGCCCTGAATGCACTGGTGACAAGTTTTCCTCCATGGAGGGGTTTGTTGCCCTGCTAAGAAAGGAGGCCTAGTCCTTTCTGCCCAACCTGCCACTCAAATTAAAAAAAAAAAAAAGAAAAGAAAAATTATCTAAAATGGGAAATGTACTTCCTGTGATGTAAACTAAGAAGGAAGTGGGCCTATGCTGTGTTATATAGCAAGCAAAGGTGCCATCTGCAGCAGATTGAAGGGTCCGGTGTGATGGCCTAGCAGCCAAAGTCCTCTCCTTGAACGCGATGGGATCCCATATGGGCACTGTTTCTAATCCCAGAGGCTCCACTTCCTATCCACCTCCCTGCTTGTGGCCTGGGAAAGCAGTCAAGGATGGCCCAAGGTTTTGGGACCCTGTACCCGCATGGGAGACCTGGAGGAGGTTCCTGGCTCCTGGCTTCAGATTGGCATAGCACCAGCCATTGCACTCAATTGGGGAGTGAATCATCGGACAGAAGATCTTCCTCTCTGTTTTTCTTCCTCTCTGTATATCTGACTTTGTAATAACAATAAATAAATCTTAAAAAAAAAAAGAATCACAAATATGGTGCTTAGATGTCATGCAGAAAATGTTACTTTGCTAAGACATCTTCATGTTTTGTACTTCACCTCCATTTTATTGAATTACTGATTTCAATATTTCCCTTGCTATGTACCTAATTGCCCTGGGATTTTCTTTTTCTCTTCATATTCTTGCAGTGGTTTATTCTGTCTGAGCAATGGATTGAATTTTCAGCTTAAAGTCTTATAACATTTTCCAGTGGCTTCTGATTATAATGAACAAATATCTTATTTCATCCTCCTTAAATATGTTTTTGATCATAAATGACTGACACACATCAGTTAACATTGCAAGTAGCTTCTCCGTGACACATCATGAGCCCTTTTCATAGCCATTTCTTGTGATTAACTGCAAAATGTGGTCACAAAATCATCCCAACTTCACTCTACCACTCATCAACGGATCATCTCTCTCCCCATGTATGGAAGTCAGGATGATCTTGTGGTTTGATCTGATATACAGAACGTGCAAAGATGATCACAGGTGACTTTCAAAGGTAGACCTTAAGGGACATTGTAGCTTCTGCCTGCACCCTCCTTAGACTGCCATGTAAGGCATCCAGTCTAACCTATCGGATTATAAGGGCTCACATGGAAAATAACCAGCATGTCCAATTAGACACTCAGCCCAGGTTGCCAGACACGTCCTTCAACTTCCAGTCCACCCATGTCCTGCTGAAGGCAGCCAAAAGAATGATTACAGACAAAACCCACAGCTATTAGTTAGCACAAAGAATCATGAAAAATAAACCATTGCTGCCTTAAGCCACTAAGCTTCAGGGTTAAAACAAAAGTTTCAGGGTTATGTTTATACAGTAATAGATAACTGTGAAGAAACTCTATTCCCTGACTCATCTGTAGTGGCATGGAACACAGATACCCCATCTAAGCATCATGCAGTTTAAACTATCCAACCAGTAACAGTACCATCCTACCTAGTAGCAAACAACAGAATCAGGTAAACAAGTCCCCAATTCGATTTACAGAGAACAATTTGGGACAATCAGCTCACTGCCTGAGCTGTGAAAAAACAAACAAGCAAAAACCAACCAACCAACCAACAAAACAAACAAAAAGGATCTCATCCTAGAATAAGATACCATCTTGTGATAAGCACTCCTACTGTGGTTTTAAGACTTTCCAAGAACCCAAGGTTATGGCAAGGTCAGGTTATAAACGTGTCCCAGAAATGTTTCGGAAGACTTAGCCTTACTGAAGCCATTTTCTTTTGTCTGGGCTGCCACACACTCTAAGCCAGGAGCCTGGAGCTTCTTCCTAGTCTCCACATGGGCACAGGGAACAGGCACTTGGGCATCTTCAACTGTTATTCCAACAGTAGGAAGCTGGATTGGAAGTTGAGTAACTGGGAGTCTAACAAGTACCCATATGAAATATGAGCTGCTGCAAATGGCACCTTTGCTTGCTATATAACACTGCATAGGCCCACTTCCTTCTTAGTTTACATCACAGGAAGTACATTTCCCATTTTAGATAATTTTTCTTTTTTTTTTTTTTAATTTGAGTGGCAGGTTGGGCAGAAAGGACTAAGTCACCACTTGCGACACCTATATCCTATATCAGAGTGCTGGTTCAAGTCCCAGCCAGGCAGCATTGTCTCTGGATCTGGTTCTGATCCAGCTTCTGCTAATGTGCTTGGGAAAGATGATGGCTCATACTCACGGTGGGGACTGGATGGAGTTCCTGGCTCCTGGAATCTTTAAAGCAACTTTTATTTGAAGAGTCCACATTGTGGTGAATTGGGTTAGGCTATCATCTGTCACATTTGCTGGCTCAAGCCCCAGCTGCTCTTCTAACCCAGTTCCCTGCTAAAGTTCCTAAGAAAGCAGCAGATGGTGGTAAAGTAGTTGGTCCCCTTCCAACCACGTGGAAGACCCCCAAAGAGTTCTGGTTCACAGCTTCAGCCTGGACCAATCTCAGTTGCTGTGAATATTTGGGGAGTGAGCCAGAAGATGTAAAATTCATTCTCTGTCTCTCTCTCTCTCCCCAACCCATCTTTCTGTCACTTTGACTTGCAAACAAACAAATCAATAAAAATTGCATTTTAGAGGCAGAAAAAAAGGTCCCATTCTTTGGTTCACCCTCCAAACACCCACAATATTCCAGACTGGGTAGAAACCAGGGCAGGGGGCTTAATCCAGGCTTTACACATGAGAGGCAGAAAAACAACAATATAAACCATCATTGGCAGGAACCAGCAACTGAACCCAGGACCTCCAGTATGGGATGCAGGCATCTTACCCAAGCACCTTGATCTTTACCCCAAACACCTGCCCCATATATTAATTTTCTTAACCTGTCCCGACCTCATCCAGCCCCTTCACCAGAGCCTGACATTCCAATTATTTGACCATTGATATCAGATGAGACCCTTAGCTAGATGTTTCTGTTAAATATTTTGCCTTCTTTTCAAGAATTTCAGGTTTTCTCTTTTAAGGGAAGGTTATTATCAGCGATTAATATATAGTTTCTTGATAAGCACTGTTCTTTTTTGGAAAAGAATCCTCTCCAGACTAAAGCACAAATAAATGCCAGCAAGGCACTGATAAGCACAGCATGCCAGGACACTCCCTGTAAACTCTGTAGTCATGGCTGCTCTAACTTACACAGGAAATACTGCGAGACTTAGTTCAGAGTTTGTTCCAAAAGAAGGCAAGGTTGACACTATCTTCATACTATTAGAATGTTGTCTGTTCCACTCTCATTTGCTCAAGAACATTCAGTGCAGTTTTCCTGAGGCTACATTAGGAACAATGTCATAATTGCTTTAAAACAATTTTTTTTTTAATTTTTATTTTAGATGATGTTTACATAGTTGATTGGGGTGGGAAGGATTGAGGGTTAGAGAAAAGTGGGTGTGATCATTGTTTCCGAATTTTATGCTTCTCTTTCCTGTTTCTGGGGGAAAGAGGGAGATAAGGGGAGTAGCCACACCTAGCCTCCCAGCCACTCCAGTAACCGGGGATGGGAAATGGCCACTTGATATCAACCCAGGGATTCCAATGTGGCACATGCTCCAAGGGTTCTGCCCAAGTGGTTTTGATAGTTCTGAAATGCTGTCAATCTCGCTGATTCAAGGATGAGGAAACCCTTGCAATGTCTATTGGCTGATATAGTTGACCTTAGAGTCTCCATTCGCCCAGATGTTCGCTGTAACCATTTGGCTAGGGTAGTTGTCCAACCTGTGCTGTTCTACCTCCTCTACAGGCCCCAATGGGCTGTCATAACCTCCATGTACATCAGAGTCTGATGTCCACTGCTCTTTTCCATTGAGGAGGTTCTCGCAAGCGGGCCTAAGGACCTGAGCCAGGCAACCGGGGACGCACCATATCATCTGCCCCAGGGCTCATGAACCTGGCACCCACTGTGCAGGCAGGCCTAGGACTCTGGGCCGGGCAACCCAGGTCCTACCAGAACTACCACACTTGGGGCTCACGGATCCAGCACCCACTGCCCCCAGACTGGCTTGACTCACCTTACCTTGGCATCCCCCAGCAGGTGCTGCAGTCTGACTTGATACAACCTGCTCCCAGTTCCAGCCCCTGAAGGTGGGCATTTTCCATAGTCTTGTCTTACATTTTTCTCAGTTTTACAATAAATATTGATGGATTCAACCTTAAAAACATTTTTTCAAGAATATTTTGGGAGTCCTGGAACCAAAATATGTGAGAGATATAGGTTTGAGAGGCCATATCCAGAGACTCTATTGTCTTTTATTTCTCAAGCCTTCATATGCTCTTTTGCTTAACTGGAAACTTTTTTTTAAAAGATTTATTTATTTATTGAAAAGTCAGATATGCAGAGAGGAGGAGAGACAGAGAGGAAGATCTTCCATCCGATGATTCACTCCCCAAGTGAGTGCAACGGCCAGTGCTATGCCGATCTGAAGCCAGGAGCCAGGAACTTCTTCCGGGTATCCCACACGGGTGCAGGGTCCCAAAGCTTTGGGCCGTCCTGGACTGCTTTCCCAGGCCACAAGCAGGGAGCTGGATGGGAAGTAGAGCTGCCGGGATTAGAACTGGCGCCCATATGGGATCACAGTGCATTCAAGGCAAGGACTTTAGCTGCTAGGCCACTGCGCCAGGCCCTTAATTGGAAACTTTGACCCACAAAGAAGGGAACCCGATTGTAGCCCAATAGTCCCTGGCAGGAGCATGGAGGGGTGGGCTGGTCTGAGGAGATGCAGGGGTTCAAAGGTAAAGGAGTGGAGGAGGGATGGGAATAAGAGGACAAGAAGGAGGAAGAGAGAGGTGATGGACAGGTTGGCTTTACAGTTTGATCCCTTCCTAGTGGGGCTCTGTAGCATATTGGCCCCTCCCATCTCCAGGCCCTTGGCCCAAGCTGGAGCATATTCCTCTGCTGAGCTCTCAAGGCCACTTCCCTCCATACCTTCTCTTGGGGTACTTCACTCTTGGGATCTGTATGCCCAAACATTTCTCATGCATAAGAGGACAACCTTACCTGGAAAAATGGAGATCTATTTTCAGAACAACGGAAACGTTTTTGACTGCATGCATTTCTGCAATAGCTCCAAACAAGCTCTAAAAATTATTAAATTTTGTGCAATTTACAGCCATATATGGCTAAAGATTTAGGTAGACCACCTAAAACCTATGAGACTTTTGTATCTACGGCATTCACAATCCAACTGCTTGCACAATAAAAATTCTCTCCTGGTGCCAGTAGTGAGGTACAGCAGGCTAATTTGATGCCTGCAGTACCAGCATCCCACGTGGCACCAGTTCATTTACAGCCACTCCACTTCCTATCTAGGACTCTGTTCATGTGTCTGAGAAAGCAGCAGAGAAGGGCCCAAGCCCTTGTGCTGCTTCACCCATGTGAGAGACCCAGACAGAGTTCAGAGTGCCTGGCTTTGGGCTGCAGCTGTAGCCTGTTGCAGCCATTCAGGGAGTGAACCAGCAGACTGAAGATCTCTTCTTCCCTCTGCTGCTACCTCTCTGTGTCTGTAATTCTGATTTTTAAATAAGCAAATAAATCCCTCTTTCAAAAAATGCTTTTTCCATGTATTTGGAAGTTAGAGTATCTTCCATTGCTTTCCTAGGCACAATAGCAGGAAACAGAACCAGAAGCAAGACAGCTGGGGCTCAAACCACTTCAGGCATTAGCTTAACTTGTTACATCATAGTATCAGCCCCCAGATCCTTAAAAAAAAAAAAAATACTTTCTGCTTCCTTGGACATGTATTCTTGAGAGCATTAAGTCCTACTAGAAAGTAATTTCATTAAAAGTTGAAAATCTCATCTGATGGGTAGTATTCATCATCACATTTTATTAGCAATTGCAGAAATGCCTTGCAGATTTCTAATGTGTAGATACAACTTCCCAAAATAATGCCATGCAACAGGGTACTGAGATTGTTGTAACCACTAATCCAGCCACACATTTAATCAAAAAAGGGAATTTCTTCAGAACTGTCAGCTTTTCCTTAAAGCCTTCTATATTACACAGTTTTGTGTGCTCTTTTTTTGTTTGTTTCAATCACTCCTAAACATTAAGATGCAGAAAAAAAAATCAAGGTTGAACTGTCAGTAACTCCAGTGTTAAAATACTGGCATTGGCCTATTTGTCATTTGCCCCGTGCTGATTCTTGCTAGACAAACACATAGTTATGATGGAAGAATCCATATATAGCCATTTTCCTGTGCCTCTCTTCATGTTTGCCAGGCCCTTTGTCAAAGATTCCTCACTTACCTCTTGCCTGGCACCAGTTAAAGTGTTGCTGGGTTTCAAGGTCACTCACAAATTAGATTCCAAGTTCTCCTGTGTTTGAAAATAAGTTGTTCCAAAGACTGTTGCTATTGAGAATCCAGAAGTCAACCTGTTTCCTCACTGTCCCCTACACCCTAGAGGTGACAAAATGTTGTCTGGATAGAGTCCAAGTTTTATAAAGTTATACTGAGAATTTATGTTGGTGAGTCACTTTTCCTGCCACAAGTCAACTTGACTAGGTGCAGACTGCACATAGAAAGCAGTAATCTTGAGTTATCCTTTGTTCTATAGCAAGTAAATAACAACATAAGTTAACATGAGACTAAAGATGCATCCTCAAGGAGACCTTTTTTGCTCATTTACCCATTAGGTAGATTTTCCTCGAGTCTCATGCCCTGAATTGGGCAGGATGCTTGTGCTGTCACAAAGTTCCTCTGTAATGCTACTGAAGAGACTGGAGCACCCACTGCTGACAAAAGCATTCCTGCTGACCTAATTTCATTAGCTATACTTATGATAAGAGGATTAATTATCTAGTAGCTGTATTGTTTAATCCTCTTCCTTCCTTGTTATTTTCATAGTGGGTAACATTGTGTCAACAACATTTTTTTCCTACATTTTTTCTTCCTACAAGGATGCCTTCTTAAAGCTTCCTTTTCACATTTAAACACACCTAGCACACCTAGTATTGTAATGATTACAAAGATCCAGAGGAGAAGGCAGGGAAGGAGCAATATTTTATAAGATCAATGGCCTGCTGGTAGACATTTGACTCAGTGGTTAATATCCATTAGGGAAACCTGCATCTCACATTGTAGTTTCTGAGTTCAAGTTCTGGCTCTGCTTCCAATCCAGCTTTCTGCTGATGCCAATCGTGGGAAACACAGCTCAAGTACCTGGGTCCCTGCTACCAGTGTGGAAGAAATGAACTGTCAGTCTACTTGCTGTGGCCCGATCCAGTCCTAGCTACTGCATACACTGATAAGTGAATTAGTGGATATAAGATCTCTTTTTCTCTGCATTTTAAATAAGCAGAACATTGCATTTTAAAAATTATTAATTATCTATTATTATCTTTTTATGATACAGTTCCATAGGCTCCTGGTATTTCCTTTATCCCCTCCCCAATTCCCCCCACCCCGCCACCTAGTTCCTCTATGTCATTACTAAAGTATAGTTCTTCATACACAGTCATATGTCCATCATTGTGGGCATGGACAATGGCAGAGAGTCCAGCATCCTATTGTCAAGATACAGTAAACAGTTTCATTGTAAGTCCATCTATGTAGAAATGCATACTACATTGTATCCTCACATCTGGATATGTTAGTCTCCATTTCACAGCTACTGTACATCCCCTCAAATGAAAAGTCATAATACAAAATCAACAATAAAAAGAAAAATAGAAATTTACAATGCCATGAAGTTAAATGACATGTTACTAGATATGACAGTCTCCATTGCACAGCTACTATCCATCCCCTTAAATGAAAAGCCACAAAACAAAATCAACAACAGGAAGAAAATAGAAATTAACAACACCAAGAAGTTAAATAACATGCTACTAAATGACTAACATGTAGCTGAGGAAATGAAAATCAAGAACCTTCTTGCAGAAAATGATGCTGCTATATGATCTATGAATCATTGAATCATTTAATCAGAAGAAAGTGTTTTGAAGAGATGAAACTAACAGAAAACATCAAAACCCATGTGATATAGTTTCCGCTGATTTTTGTTGGTGAAGTATGTCTCTTCTAGACAACAAATAGATGGGTTTTGTTTGTTAATCCAGTCTACTAATCTATGACGTTTGAGTGAGATTAAGCCATTTACATACAGGGTTAGGTAATAAGTATGGGTGTTACTTTGGTCCTGCCATTCTAGGAACGGGTTGCTCTTTGATTTAGACTTCTGCTGTCATTTTACTGGGATGTTCTTCCCATTTGCCTTTGGTTTTGTTTGGTGCTATTCCTCTTCTCTGTCAAGAAAACATCTTAAAGTATCATTTGTAGGAAGTATCAGGTTTAGAAGAGGCAGCTTCTTTTAAATTTTCTTCACTATGGAAGAATTTTATTTCATTTTCAAAGACAAAGAAAGCTTTGCTTGATATGTTATCCTAGACCGAGAATTTTTTCTTTTAGAATATGGAATATGGGCCCAGCAGCATGGCCTAGCAGCTAAAGTCCTCACCTTGAACGTACTGGGATCCCATATGGGCGCCAGTTCTAATCCCGGAGGCTCCACTTCCCATCCAGCTCCCTGCTTTATGGCCTGGGAAAGCAGTCAAGGATGGCCCGAGGCATTGGCACCCTATACCCGTGTGGGAGACCTGGAGGAAGTTCCTGGCTCCTGGCTTCAGATCAGCACAGCACTGGCACTTGGGGAGTGAATCATCGGATGGAAGATCTTCCTCTCTATCTCTCCTCCTCTCTATATCTGACTTTGTAATAAAAATAAATAAATCTTAAAAAAAAAGAATCTGGAATATGTCACTCTATTCTTTTCTTGCCTGTAGAGTTTCTTGTGAGAGATCTCCTGTGAGTTTAATTGGCATTGGCATTCCTTTATATGTCAACTGATTTTTTTCATGGGCACATTTAAGGATCTTTTCCTTATGTTCAATTGAAGAGAGCTTAATGATCATGTGTCTTGGTGAAGATCGCTTTTGGTCAAGCCTGTTGGGAGTTCTGTGCCCCTCCTGGATCTTGTTTCCCAATTCTTTCTCTAGATTAGGGAAGTTTTCATTTATTATTTCATTAAATATATTTGTAAAACCAGTTTCTCTTTCTGCACCTTCTGGAACTCCCATAACTCTTATATTAAACCTCTTAGTGTCTTCCAATTCTTGAATACTTTCTTTGGCCTGATCCAGCTCTGCTTCCAGCTTTTTGTTTGCTTCCCCTTGATGACAGGAAATATCTTCCAATTCTGAGATTCTTTCTTATGCTTGCTTCATTCTATTTTGGGAAGAGACAATCAATAGATACCAAAGCTGAGATGATACAGATGCTGGAACTACCTGATGAAGCCTCTAGAGCAGCCAGTATTAGAAAGCCTCAGAAAACAAAGAAAAACTTTCATGAAATGAATGGAAACCTAGCAAGAATTAGCAAAGATATAAAGAAACACCAGGAGCAGGTGTTTGGTGCCACAGGTATGATGCTATTTGGGACACATGAATCCCAAATCTGAGTGCCTGATTTGAGTCCTGGCTCCACTTCCAATCCAGCTTGCTCTCAATGTACACCATGGGAGGCAGCAGGTGATGGTTCAAATATGCGAGTCCTTGCTATTCATCTGGAAAATCAAACTGAGTTCCTAACTCTTGGCTTCAGTGTGAGCATCTGTATAGTGAACCAATAGATAGAAGAACTCTCTCTTTGCCTCTCAGATAAAATGTGCATAATAATTGTTTACCATAATCACCAGACAGGGCCCAGTGTGATGGTATAGCAGCTAAATCCTTGCCTTGCTAGATCCCAGGATCCCATAGGGGTACCTGTTCATCTCCCGGTTGCTCCACTTCCCATTCAGCTCCCTGTTTGTGGCCTGGGAAAGCAGTCAAAGATGGCCCAAAGCCTTGGAACCCTGCATCCTCATAGGAGACCCAGAAGAAGCTCGTGGCTCCTGGCTTTGGATCAGCTCAGCTCTGGCCACTGTAGCCACTTGGGGAGTGGACAAGTGAATGGAAAATCTTTCTCTCTGTCTCTCCTCCATGTAAATTTTTCTCTCTGTGAATATTTGCCTTCTAATAAAAAGTAAATAAACCTTTAAAAAGAAAAGAATCACCAAAGACCCTAATAACTTCCACCAGGCCTGCTCCAGCTCTGGTTCCTGAACATATCAGTATGTGCAGCAGACTGCTCCAGACTGTCCCACATCCCATTCAGCTTTTGTACACATCAATGGGTATTGGATCCTTGCTCAGCCTGATCAGCCCCAGTATCCAGCCAATTCTCAGGCCAGTGGGTGCCACTGCCTGTCCAGGCAGCCTCACTCCCAGCACTGGTTCACATGCTCACTGCTGGGAGCTGCAGCCCATCAGAGAGGTGCCCACAATTTCCCTAGTAGGCCTACTCCTGGCCCCAGACTTTCCAGGTGGTTCTGTGGTCTAGCCTGACAGAACTTACCTCTAGTCCTACCACCTGGTAGTCAATGATGCAGCAAAGCTTGGCCTGCCTGCACTTAGTCTAAGTGATGCATGTGGTCACTTAGCCCAGCCTGGCTCTCCCCCTAAATCACTTCACATGCAGGCCAACAGGTTTTTTAGTGCTGCTCAGACTGGTCTGTCCCCAGTCCAAACTCTCACCCTCACCAGCAGGAGGAGTGGCCAAGTAGGGGAATTCTCACAGCCCCTCTACTAGACTCTTCCCTGTTCCCCACCCTCCTCCTCGCACCAGGTCTTTTTTTTAAAGATTTATTTTTTTATTATTTTTTTCATTGGAAAGGCGGATATACAGAGAGGAGAGACAGAGAGGAAGATCTTCCGTCCGATGATTCACTCCCCAAGTGAGCGCAACGGGCCGATACTATGCCGATCCGAAGCCAGGAGCCTCTTCTGGGTCTCCCATGCGGGTGCAGGTTCCCAAAGCTTTGGGCTGTCCTCGACTGCTTTCCCAGGCTACAGGCAGGGAGCTGGAAGGGAAGCGGGGCTGCCGGGATTAGAACCGGCGGCCATATGGGATCCCGGGCGTGCAAGGCGAGGACCTTTAACCACTTGCGCCACCGCGCCGGGCCCTCGCACCAGGTCTTAAATGTGCTGCTGGGAGCTGTGGCCCAGGCTGGCAACTGGCCTCACCTTGGCATTTGCCAGTGGGTAATGCAGCCTGGCTCCACCCTGCATGCCCCCAGTTCCAGCTCATGCTGGTGGGTGCTACAGCCTAGCCCAGTTCAGCCAGCCTCCAGTTCAGGTCCTAGTGTGAACAGGCTGGTGTAGCAGCCCAACTTAGCCTGTCTTGCACTTGGTCCTGGTTCTCAGGACAGAGAACTGGCTCAGCCTGGCCCACCTCTAGACCTGATCCACATGTAGGCTGGCAGGTATTGAAACCTGGTCTGGTCTGGGTTGCTCCAGACTTGGTTCTTGTGTCACCTGCAGGGACTGCAACCTGGCAGAGGAGTTCCCCAAGCTTCTCTTTTAGGTCATCTCCAGTGGCAGATCCCGTGCACACCAGTGGGCTCTTGGCACAGCCTGACTTGGCCTACCTCCTGTCCTGGCTGGTACAGTGGCCTTGCCCAACCAGCCCACACCCATTCTGGCTGTTACCATTGGGTGCTACATTCCATCCACATCTGGCCCACTCCCAGACCCAGCTCTTGCATGGTTCAGTGGGTACCAAGACCTAGCCCAGCCTGTTCTACACCCTCCCTGGATCTCACAAGTACCAACTGGAGTCTACCCTGGTCTGGCACACCCTAGACCCAGTTCACACCCATGCCTAGGAATGCTGCAGGTAAGACAAAGAGATATTGAAAATAGCCAGAGGAAGGCGGTGCATTGCTTAGAGGTAATAACAACTTAAGTGACTCTGCAGCAGTTAGGAAAAACAGTTTTTTAAAAAAAGATTTATGTTTATATGTGTTTATTTACTTATTTACTTACTTATTTTTTTTTTGAAAGGCAGTTAGAGAGGGAAAGAGAAAGGGCAGCCATCCTGCTGATTGATTCCCTAATGTAATATCAGATGGAAGCCAGGAGCCTGGAACACTATCTCGGCCTCCCACATGCAAGAAGGATCCCAGAGACTTGGGCCAACTTCTATTGCTTTCTCAGGTGCATTAGCAAGGAACTGAATGGGAAGTGCTGCAGCTCACTCTTGAATCTGACCTAGCGATTAAGATGCCTGGGTTTAATTCCCAGTTCTGGCTCTCAATTCCAACTTCCTGATGGTGTGGACCTCACCATGTGCTAGTGATGGCTTAGGTAACTGGATTCTTCCCACCCACATGGGAACATGTATTGCATTGCAGGCTCCTGGTCCTTGACTGTTGAGCCACTGGGGAACTCAATCAGTGGATAGAAGATGGGTCTTTCTCTTGCTTTGCCCCTCACTCTCTGATTCCACCTTGCAAATTAACAAATAAGTCTCTCTTCTCTTATTTCATGGAAAACATGAATGATGAAAAAGAAGCTGTGTGGGTTTCAAAATTGTTTTATACCGAAATAAACACATTTAAAATTTTTGGGCTTTTTTTGAATTTTGTGAAGGTTACACATATTAGTTATCTACTATTTAACAAAATACCCTCAAAACTAGAGCTTTAAAATCACAGCAATTTATTGTCACATGGTTTCTTTGAGTCAAAAGTTACGTTGCAATTACATTGCATTTCTCTGTTCCCAACTGTCACAGAAAAAAACCATTTTTTTCAAGAACAAATGTTCTATCAGGAAACTGTCTCCATGTGTTAGGAACTTTTATATCCTAACATCAGTATAGCTTCTTTTTCTTACAATGGAATATATGTTGGAAAAATTGCCACCAAACTTTACCAACTAACAAATAGCATCTATAAATTCTCTAGGCATCTGTAATTACCCTGATGATGTCATATAATATGACTAATATTTTAAGATTTGTTTACTTGAAAGGCAAGGTGGTAAGAGACAGAACTGACAGAACAAAAAGAGAATGAAGTCTTCTCTCATCTGGTTCACTTCCCCAAAGACCACTACAGCCACACTAGGCCTGGCTGAAACCAGGAATCACAACTTCACCTGAGTCTCCCACAAGAGTAAGAGGGACCTGAGCACTTGGGCCATCGTCTGTTTCCTTCCCACATGCATTATCAGGGAAATGAATTGGAAGCAGAGCAGCTTGGGAAAACAAAACAGTCGACAGCTTTGCACCATGACACTGATATTTACATCAACTTTTTAAAGGCGATGTTGTGTGAAAACCTACTTCATCAGGGTTTTTAAAATTAAAAAGGGGTATTGTTATTGCTTTTGTCTTCCAAAAAAAAAAAGTAAATAAATATGGATGTCCTTTACAGGAGAGCTTCAAAATATGTGAAGTAAACACTGACAGAAATGGATCTGGTGTGATGTCCTAGTGGTTAAAATCCTTGCTTTGCACGTCCCTTCCCCAATGTAATATCAGATCAAATATCAGATCCCATACGGGTGCCAGTTCTAATCCTGGCAGCCCGGCTTCACATCCAGCTCCCTGCTTGTGGCCTGGGATAGTAATCGAGGATGGCCCAAAGTTCTGGGATCCTGAACCCGCGTGGGAGACCTGGAGAAGAAACTCCTGATTCCTGGCTTCAGATTGGTGCGGATCCAGCTGTTGTGGCCACTTGGGACAGAAGATCTTTCTCTCTGTTTCTCCTCCTCTCTGTGTATTGGATTTTTCCAATAAAAATACATTTAAAAAAACGCAAATAAATAAAAACTGACAGAACTGAAAAATAAGTTAAAAAAAAAAAACTCATGTTAACAACTGAAGACTTAAACACTCCCATGTATTGACACAGTCAATAGATATAAATTCAGCGAGGACACGGGAGAACTGAAGAACACTATCAACCAAATGAATGAAGTTGACATTTACAGACTATACAATAGCACAGGATCTTTTCACAAATACGTGAAACATGCATCTAGATGCATCAAGAGAGACATTCAGTGCCCAGCATGACAGTTCAATTGGCTAATCCTCCCCTTCAAAGCGCCAGGATCCCATATGGGTGCAGGTCCCAGCTGCCTCACTTCCCATCCAGCTCCCTGCTTATGGGCAAGGAAAGCAACCGTGAATAGGCCTTGGGCGACTGCGCCTGCGTAGGAGACCACCAGAAAGAAGTTCCTGCCTGCTGACTTTGAATCGGCTCATCTTTGGCCCTCGTGGCCATTTGGGGAGTGAACCAGCAACTAGAAGATCTTTCTATTTCTGCTTCTTTCTGTAAGTCTGCCTTTCCAATAAATAAAAATGAACATTTAATGAAGAAATCTTGTATGATGAATAACTTTTTTTGAAAGGTTATTTATCTGTTAGAAAGACAGAGAGAAAAAGAGAAGGAAAAGAAGCACAAGATCTTGTGCTTATCTTCTATCCTCATATGGCCATAATGCACAATCTACAGTAGCAAAGACATGGAGACAACCGAGATGCCTGTTGAAGGAAGAATGGATAAAGGAGCTGTGGAACATCTACTCCGTGGAATACTGCTCAGTCATTTAAAACAATGAAATTTGGGCCAGCACAGTAGCCTAGTGGCTAAAGTCCTTGCTTGTACACACCGGGATCCCATATAGGCGCTGGTTCATGTCCCAGAATCTCCACTTCCCATCCAGCTCCCTCCTTGTGGTCTGGGAAAGCAGTTGAGGATGGCCCAAAGCCTTGGGTTCCTGCACCCATGTGGGAGACCCACAAGAGGTTCTTGGCTCCTGGCTTTGGACCAGCACAGCTCCAGCTGTTGTAGTTGCTTGGGGAGTGAATCATCAGAAGGAAGATCTTCCTCTCTGTCTCTCCTTCTCTCCATAAACCTCACTGTCTGATAAAAACAAAATAAATTTTTAAAAAAAGAATGAAATTCAACCATTTGCAACAAAATGATTCCAATTGGAGACCATTGTGCTCAGTGAAAAAAAAATCTCAAATGGACAGAATCATATGTTCTAGCTTATATAGGGCAATCATCATGCAAAACACAAGATCAATAGATATGTAGGTAAACATGTAAATACACATGTTTATCTAGAGTACTGGATAAGAGAGGCTAGCATATTGAAAAGGGAAGATCCATTGCAGCATGCATATCTACTCTTGAATAAAAGATGGACTCCCAATGAAACTGTTAAGTGTATCTTTACAATATAATGCTGAATTTTCTACCATTATATATACCTACAATGTCATGATAGCTTAAATAGCAGAATGATGGACCTGTGACTGTTACTGAAAGACTGTACTATTGTAATGATACAGGGGGAAATGACAGGGGTGGAGGGAGGGTTAATAGGGAGGGTAGAACAGGAAATCCCTGAGCCTATAGAACTGTATCACGAAAAATAAACATTTTTTAAAAAGAATAAAGAAATTAATTTCAAGTAAATAGGTAGATGGCAAACTAATTTTCTTAAAATTCACTGTCTCATATGCATTGCATGTAGACAGGAAGGACGAGTCAAGTTCCCACCACCTTCATCGAATACTGGGCTTAGTGAAAGCTCAAGGTCAAGAGGAAAAGTGTCTTTTCAAAAGGAGTGCAGGTTATTTTTTTTTTAAAGATTTATTTATTTTTATTGGAAAGGCAGACATACAGGGAGGAGGAAAGAGAGGAAGATCTTCCGTCTGATGGTTCACTCCCAAGCGGCCGCAATGGCTGGAGCTGAGCCAATCCGAAACCAGAAGTCAGGAGCTCTTCCGGGTCTCCCATGGGGGTGCAGGGTCTCAAGGCTCTCAGGCCACAAGGAGGGAGCTGGATGCGAAGTGGAGCAGCCAGGACATGAACTGGTGCCTATATGGGATCCTGATGTCACAGGTAATAGCTTTACCCATTATGCCACAGAGCTGTCCCAAAATCTTGAATTTTTAAATACTTGAAAAATAGATTTGCATAATTTCTCACACCTTCTGTCCTTATGGTGTACCCAGGGGTCAATGCAGAGAAAATCAACCCATGTCTGGGGACACACAGCTGCATTTAGTAACTAAACTGCCTCAAGAAGCTGTGTGTCCCAGGAAGAAGGCAGGGGAAGTAGAATCAGGCTGCTAGCGTGCATTGCAAACCACAATTAATAAAGACCATGATCCCAAGACAAGGTTGAATGTGACATCACTAACGGTGGATGGGATACACTTCCTGTAATGCGCCTTCTCCTAAGCTGCAACTCCTGCAGGAATCACAAGTCGGGCGGACAAGCAGTCTCTGCAAGTAAGCAGCCAACACAGAACACAATTTCAGATTCAGACAAGCCCTTTTCTGTGGGCACGTGTTCGTGATTCAGATAATCCAGTCAGCATCTATGATGTTGTCACAATTTAATCTTTTTGAAGAGTAATGTCATGAGATTTAGCTTGGCATGGCAAGTGTTCAGGTCCAAAATCCCCATATGAGAAAGTGTCAGGATTTAGTTCAGAGTCAGGCCCGGCAGTGAGGATCGGTATTGTGGGGGTGAGGGCAAAATTCAACAACTTTTCTTCACAACAGTAAAGCTAAGATGCTGCAAGGCCAGGAAGCCATGTTTCGAGTTCAAGCAGCAAGCAATATGTTAAACTATTTTTTATTTTCTTAAAGATTTATTTGTTTTTATTGGAAAGTCAGATTTATAGAGAGAAGATGAGAGAGAGAGAAAGATCTTCCATCTGCTGGTTTACTCCTCAAGTGGCCACAACGGCCAGAGCTGAGCCATTCCAAAGCCAGGAGCCAGGAGCCTCCTCAGGGTCTCCCAGGTGGTGCAGGGTCCCAAGGCTTTGGGCCGTGCTCCACTGCTTTCCCAGGTCACAAGCAGGGAGCTGGATGGGAAGTGGAGCAGCTAGATACGAACCAGCGCCCACATGGGATCCTGGCACATGCAAGGTGAGGACTTTAGCTGCTTAGGCCATTGCGTCAGGCCCAATCTTGTTAGTTTTATAGTCCAAATTTACTCCCCTCAAAATCTACACACTTAGCTGGAAAACCATCAGCCTGTAGGGGTCAGACATTTGCTTTTACATGGATCCTTAGCAACTAATATTGGTTTCCTAAAAATCCAAAAGATGTATTTCCATTTGGACAGTGCCTGTTTTTTCATATTGTCCCCCTCCCTCCCCACCTATCTCTGGCTCCAAAATGCAAGAAATATAGCAAAAATCATGTCAAGATTCATTTTGTTTTTTTAGATAATAAAATAATTTTAACACATTTACCAGTAGTAAAAAGCCATTATTTGTGTGTCTTTCTACCCTTTTTAGTTAGCAGCTTTCCCCACCTCAGATGATCCCTCTCCCATTATGAAGTACAATGCATACAGCATTTTACATCAACTTTTATCCTATCCAGAGGCCATAGCTGTAAAACATAGAGCTATCTTTCATGAATTTCCTTCCCTTTAAGTGAAAATTGACTTAAATGTTTAGTGATAGAGTTAATATTTCCAGGAATTAAACTATAGCTGTCAGATGGAATCACAATGGAAACCTGGGAAGCAGGGCATTACCACAGCAGCATGGCAGCCACTATACTGAAGACATTTCCCATTGTTTTGTTTTGCCTCAGCCCTGGAAACTGATTTAACATTATTCTCTCCAACTTGGAAGAAAGAACAACACAAACTTTCAATGCTTTTGGCTGGTTCAAACTCAGTTTTAGAGATGTCTGGGCTCTTTTTCCTCCCATTTGGATTAGTGAACAAAAATTAAACAGCCACGACAGCCAAGGCCGGGCCAGGTGGAAGTCAGGAGACAGGAGTTCAATCCCCGATAGCCATTCCTATGTGTTGACTGTGTTGTCAGGAAGTTTCAGCAGTGCTCAAAATAAAATTTCCAGTTCTAGGGATGAACTGGAAATGGATATCATTTTAAATGGCAAATGGGACACTACAGATGAAATTAACTAAAGAATACTGAAGAAATTATCCAAGCACGTGATCATAAGATCCTTGTAAGACAGAGGCAGAAGAATGAGTGATTACAGAAGAATTTGACAATGTGATTTAGAAGAAAGAGGTTGGGATGATGTGATGAAGGAGATATAAGCCAAAGAATGCAGAAATAAGACTCTGGGAAATACGAAGAAACCGATCCTGCCCTAGAGCTTCTGGAACAGCTTCGTGTGGGCCTTGGGCTTTGGAACTGTAAGAAAATACATCTGTATTGTTTTGCGTCATTGAACTTGTATCAGTGTGTTACAGATAGACCATTTCCATTTAATGATGTATCATTTCCATTTAATCATTCCCATTTAATGATGTATACTGGGCATTAACCACTTTCTTGATGTTTTCATTTTTGATCCATCCTAGAAGAGGCATGTCCAAACACAACATCTGTTCTTGCTAAGTTAGCCTCTCAGTGTCAAACCAGTCCCAACCAATCCCCAATAACACACCAATAACTGCCCCTGAAATGGATAACTGTGTGGATAACTGTCAGGCACTGACACTTACAACTCAAGAAAGGCTGGCTGGAACTTACTGTTCTAAATGCAATGGTAATCTATATAGCTTGTCAAATATTCTTCTTAACTACTCTGCTTTACTTTTAAAGATTTAGTTATAATTTTTATTGGAAAGACAGATTTACAGAGAGAAGGAGAGACAGAGAAATTAAGATCTTTCATCCACTGGTTCACTCCCCAAATGGCCACAAGAGCCAGAACCGAGCTGATCTGAAGCCAGAAGCCTGGAGCTTCTTTCAGGTCTTTTATGCACATGCAGGGTTCCAAGGCTTTGGGTCATCCTCTGCTGCTTTGCCAGGCCATTGCAGGGAGCTGGATGGGAAGTAGAGCAGCTGGGACAGAAACCGGTACCGATATGGGATGCTGGCACTTATAAGGTGGAGGATTAGCCAAGCGCTCCTTTTTCTTCTAGCTCCATAATCAGGTGATCTCATTCCCTTTGCCCCCTTCTCTGGGTGCCCTGTGTTGTTTTTCCGGTAGTCAGGTGGGCTCCTAGTTGTATACTTGTAAATGCTTTACTTGTGGCATTCTCCCCATAATAATTCCTACAAGGATATGTATCTTTAACACACCTGTTTTCACAGCGCATTTAGCAGTACCAGTTACAACCACTTGAGTAATGAATTGTTCACCAAATAAAATACATTGCAGATAATGTACAAGGGCCGCAATGGAATGGCTTCTTTTACCACAAAGTGATCGCTTTCTGGCAGGAGCTACAGGCCATTGTAAGCTCACAGGAAACACACTGTCCTTTTCTTTGTAAAAGAGGTGTGGGTTCTCAGATTGCTGGATGGCCTCAGTGTGGTTAAATCCCTCCGCTCTCCCAAACTTTGGCAAGAAGGCCAAGCATTCTGACAAGCCTCATTAGTCACATCTGTTGGCAAGCGTCTGCTAATATCACAATAGCACTACTGACACTGAAAGTTTTGATTTGCCAAACAACAGACACTATTTATGCCCCACAGCAGGCAATGTCCAATCTGTGAGGTGCCTGATGCCAATGAAATCATTTGCTTTGACCGTGCCAAGGAAACCACAGGCAGGACTCAAAATTCAATAACTCTACAGCAGCCTAATTTTTAAGTTGATAATTTTGATGATCCACAGTTGATGTTATAAATATTTTGACAGAAATTTTTAAAAAACTCCCCACTCCTGATTATGGAATAAAAACTTTGTACATCAAATGTTTACTAATACTTAAAAAGCATTCATAGTACAAGAAAGTAAAAATCTAATCACCATTTAAAGTCTACATCTTCTTAATAGTACAATTAGCTCAGAGCCTTCATTTATTTTTGTTTGTTTACTGTGTCTCACCGAAAATATCAGCTGAACCAAGCGGTTCAACATAAGCAGTTCTGGGGTTACAACAGCTTCCCGAGACCAAGTCCTCTCTTCAGGGAGCACCGGACAGTGCAGGCGAGACCAGTGGGAGTGCTGATGGCAACACTGCACACATTTTCTCCCGTGGGTAACAGAGGTCAGCACACCGGAGAGGATGAGCTCAGGGTGCAAGTGTGAGGCACAAAGAGCCTGCATCATCAGATCCCGGGAGACTCCTCATAGCAGCCAAGTCAGTCCACACAGGCAGGAAGGATGACTCCTCCCCTTTGTGCCTCAGTGGAAGCAGCCCACACAAACCCATCCTAGGGAGCCACATCTGATCCCTCAACCTGGCCCATACTTGGCCCTTCTTTCCCGTTTCAATAAAACCTCATGACCAATTCTAATTTTTATTTTGATATGAATGGTATTTACACTGGGCTAGCACCACCAACTGTGCAGAAAGTGCTGTGAGGAGGGAAGTGTTGAGAACAACAGTCACCGATGCCCCTTCTTCAGTTCTGGAAGCTGTGGAGAAGCTAACTGTGCTTCCTCGAATACTTCCAGTAGCCCAGGAGCACCCGGGAGTTAGGGCAGCCTTCAGGACACAGACCACCACTTCTGCCAAACTGCCAAGATTAGGGCTCCATGTCCTTTGCAAGTTTCACAACAGTAGAGACCAGTTTTGGTTCCAACAAACAAGGAGTGCTTGGATGACAACAGTACACTGTCTCATTTATCCACATTGCTTTCACATTTTTCAAGGAGGACAGAAGGTCTGTGGATAGCTTGGGCATGTGGGGGACTACCGCTATTTTTGTCCAGCTGGGGCTGAGGAAATTCCAAGAGTTTGCCTCTCACCAATCATAACCGTGACTGCATGGTAGTCAAAAACCACTGCTGCTTGTTCAGAAATTTGCTTGTTGTAAGGATGTCAGACGTATCTTGAACCAACAGCTTACAACACACTTGCCCTACACTGATGAACCATTTGAACCTATTTGAACTGTCCCAAATTTGATGTTGAGCTTAAGCCTTTCCTCTTGGCTTTAAAGACCTAAAGATTTGTATAAGCCTGAAAGGTGAATAGGGGAAAAGGGAAGGCAAAGCCATCAGAGTTAAGCTCTCACAGCTGAGGAGATGGGCTGAACCTGGAGGTGGTGCCAGAAGAGACTCTCAGGCAGCTGGAAAGCTAAAGATCAACCAGCTGCTCACTTCACCAGACCAAGCGTCGCCAACAAGAATGGGCAACACAGGTGGAATGTGCCCTCCGGGACTCTGCCATCCTTGGCTGCCCGCACCTCCACCACTGAATGTGGTGGCAGTGTTCATGAACTGCCCTGAGGTCTTTCTCTGTATTCCATCCCATCTAGGGAGGCTGAGCTGTGAGAGCTTTCATGACCACTTAGTTTCCAAGCGCGTTCCTCCCTCCAAGCCCGTCCTCAGCGCATTACCTGAGCAGGCGCTGCCTTTTCGCAGCTTCCACCCCCTTGAAGATTTCAAAAGTTTTGGGTTTCCCACAGTGCTGTAGGGCACCCCGCCAAGGCGGTTGCACCAGTTGGGTCCTGGTGCGCCTCCGGGGTCGCAGAGCGGGGAGGAAAAGCGACGTCAGACGCAACAGGGTGGGCAGAGCCTTGGTGGGCTCAGCGACACCGCAAGCATCCGTTTTTTGCGTTTGCTCAGCTTTTGTCTTGCATAAATCGCAAGACTCGAGGTTTAGGATTTCCCAACCTGTTCTCCAAAACTTGGTAGATGATGACCATTTACTGGCTAAAGTGCCCTGACTTTGTAGCATCTAAGGGGTTACTCAGAGACAATCCCACCCCGTGCAGGTGGAGCCTTTAGGTGTGGACCTAGATGAAGTGCCACCAGAAACTGGGCCTTGAACTTTATCAGCAAGGCAGAAGTTGGAAGGCCTTTGGTCTAAAACTGGCGTCACAAGAACCCAGTGACCTCTTGGTCCCAGATGATTCAACAAAGCTGCGTTACTGCAATCAGCTGTGGCTGAACATTAAGTACTGCCCATTATAGGGTGCACAAGAAATCAAGCACAAACCTTAAGCTTTTGTGCTGGTGGAAACGGATCACTGAGTTTAACAAGACTGAACTCTTTCCTTAAACATCCTGCACTTTGGCAATTGGGTCTCCCTGAGTTTCTGACCTAACTCAGGTCTTTCATGCTAAGAATATCAGATGACTTCATAGCCTAATTAATGGATTGGGGCTGGGGTTTAATTGCCTAGGTCTTATTTAAAAATTATATCACTATTTGGCATGTGTTTTTTCAATACACAGTATGACCCAGCCATTCCACTCCTGGAAACATTCCAAAAGGAAGTAAAAACATCATATGAGTTGACTGCAACCCTATGTTTCCAACAGAGCAATTCACAATAGATAAGATCTGAAATTGACCCAGATATCCATCAACTGATGACCAGATCAAGAAATTGTGGTAATATATAAACTTCATGGCATATATCTCAGCCATAAAAAAAGAATGAAATCCTGTCTTTTGCAACAAAATGGCGCAACTGGAGAGCATTATGCTTAGTGAAAAAATAAGGCAGACCCAAAAAGACAAGTATATGTTTTCTCTGGTTTATGGTAGCTAATATATAGAATACAAAAAAAGCATATGACTGAAATAAACATCTCGTGATTTGAATATTGGTTATAATATTTGTCTACATTCCTGTGGAACAGTTCTCTTTTTACTTTTTACTTGTAGAAGTCTGCATTTAGAGAAGCATTAAGCCTGTGATAATAAAGTAAATTAAAAGTACATTGCGGGGCCTGGCACAGTGGCCTAGCGGCTAAAGTCCTCGCCTTGAACACACCCAGGATCCCAAATGGGCACTGGTTCTGGTCCCAGCAGCTCCACTTCCCATTCAGCTCCCTGCTTGTGGCCTGGGAAAGCACTCGAGGATGGCCCAGGGCCTTGGGAATCTACACCCACGTGGGAGACCTAGAAGAAGTTCATGGATCCTGGCTTCAGATTGGCATAGCACCGGCTGTTGCAGTCACTTGGGGAGTGAATCATTGGACTGAAGATCTTCCTCTCTTTCTCTCCTCCTCTCTGTATATCTGACTTTCCAATAAAAATAAAATAAATCTTTTTTTAAAAAGTACAGTGTAAAACTTTTAAAGCTTATTATATTGTTAGAATTATATCTTTGAAATATATGAAATCTCTTCTCCTTACATAAGTACATTTTCTAAAAAGATTTAGTTATTAGAAAGATAGAGTTAGAGAGAAAGGTCTTTCCTTTGCTGGCTCATTGCCCAAACAGCTGCAATGGCTGGGACTGGGCCAGGCCATAATCAAACGTCCAGAACTTCATCTAAGTCTGCTACACAGGTTGAGGTGCCCAAGCACATCGGTCATCCTCCAGTACTTTCCCGTGTGCATTAGCAGAGCACTGGCTTGGAAACAGTGCAGCAGCTAGCCAAGACTAGCAGCTGCCACTGGCAGCTACAGGAGACAGCTTTACCCACTATGCCAGAGCACCAGCTCTTATTTTTTAAACCTTCTGGCTGCTCCACTCTTTTTTTTCTTTCAAATTTTTATTTTTTGATGGTGATTACATGGTTGATCAGGATAAGAAAGATGAAGGGTTAGGGAAAGTGAGTGAAATCACTGTTTCCAATTTTTCTACTTCTTCTTGACTTTGGGGGCAGGGAAGAGATAAAGGGTCTTGTCTCTGGGGGTAGGGGAGAGATAAAGGGGGAAGCCACACCCAGCTTCCCAAATGTTGCAGGAATCAGGGATGGAAAACCTCCACCTGATATCAACCCAAGGTCCCAATGTGGTGCATGTTCTGAGGGTTCTGCCGAAGTGGTTTGGATAGTTCTGAAATGCTGTTGATTTTGCCAATCAAAGGGTGCAGCAACCCTCCAAGTGTCCATTGGCTGACATAGTCAAACTCAAGTCTCCATTCACCCAGATTTTTGCTGTCATTGTTTGCTTGGGGTAGTTGTCCAACTTGCTCTGTTCTCCTTCCTCTGCTATGGCACCAAATGGACTGCTGCTCCACTTCTGACCCAGTTTCCTCTTAATGTGCCTGGGAAAGTAGTAGAGGGGAACCGAAATGCTTGGGCCCCTGCACCCACGTGGGAGACCACAAAGAAGCTTTGGGCTCCTGGCTTCAAATTGGTCCAGACCTGGCCATTGTGGACATTTGGGGGGGTGAACCAGAAGAAATATCTGTCTCTTCCTCTTTCTCTTGTGTAATTGTACCTTTAATTATTTATTTACGATCTTCCATCAATTGTTTCACTCCTCAAATGACCACTATGGCTAGAGCTGGGACTGCCCAAAGCTAGAAGCCAGGAACTTCCACAAGGGTGCAGTTACTCCCTTTAAAATCATTTTTAGGGGCCCAGCTCGGTGGCCTAGTGGCTGAAGTTCTCACCTTGAACACACCAGGATCCCATATGGGCTCCAGTTCTAATCCTGGCAGCCCCGCTTCCCATCCAGCTCCCTTCCTGTGGCCTGGGAAAGCAGTTGAGGACGGCCCAAAGCCTTGGGACCCTGCACCCACATGGGAAACCCAGAGGAAGTTCCTGGATCCTGGCTTCCTGTCAGCGCAGCACCAGCCGCTGTGGTCACTTGGGGAGTGAATAATTGGACAGAAGATCTTCCTCTCTGTCTCTCTTCTCTGTATATCTGACATTGCAGTAAATATAAATAAATCTTTTTTAAAAAAATGATTTTTAAAAAGATAAAAAGTAAAAGAAAATAAATTCTCTTCAAAAGCTCCATCGTATTGTTCCTACAATTACACCAAAGAACTGGTAGCTTTAGCTTCTAAATGCCTTCCAGAATCACTGATGCATGCATATATTTGCTTATTTGAAAGAAAAAGCAACATAGAGATCCTGCCACTGGTTCATTCCAAAATAAATACTGTCTTTGCTGGGGCTGGGGCCGAGCCGGGGCATATCTGGACCCTCAATCCAGACGTCCCCCATGGGAGCCAGGGACTCAGCTACTAGACTTATTACCCACAGTCTCCCGGGTTCTCATTAGCAAGCAGGCACTCTGACAAGGAACGTGAGTATCTCCAAGCTGTGTCTTAGCTGCTGCACCCCCATGAACACATCATGTTACATTTTGTTGTTTCCCTTTCTGCTTTATCCTCCAGAAAAACAGAACACTTTAGTGGGTTCAGTAAAAATCTCTGCTTATGAGAAGCCTCTGAGCTTCATTATTTTTACTGTAGTTACATCAAAACCCACCTAGACACTAGTCAGGCAAATTCCGTGACTTAGTTCCTGGGTCTTCATGGTAATTCTCAACTGGACTCATTTATTTTTATGTCATTTTCATCAGAATAGTTTTTAATAGTCATTGTTAGGTTTCGGATTTTAGAACACAATGAGGCAGTTAGTTAAAGTAAAAAAAAATAGTTTAGGGAGGACAGGATGGAGGGATTTGGTAAACACAGTTGGGGTTGAGCCTGATGGGACAGAGGACAGGGCCTTTAAAGCCAGGCTGCATTTCTTTTGAGCAGCAGAGTCCCTTCTCAAGTGGTTGGTTGGGAGGGACAGAGTGCCACGGGGACCCTCCCTACTAAGGTGGGTGGGGGTCATGCTATTTTGAAATGTTCCCAGTGTATAGCTTTTACTAGTCTTTAGATGTTCTGTCTGCACCCAGCCTCCTGGGCCTGGGGAGTCTGTCAGGTCCCAGTGGCCTAACAGGTTCTAATAATCAAAAAGCATACAAAACAAGCTTGTTTATCCCTAGGAGTATATATGTGGAAATAACTGTTACACTGTGGATATTCAGAATATAAGTCAAAATTTAAGTGATGAGATCAAACAGTTTATATAGTTTATTTGGCCAAAGAAAGCTCTATGAAACCCAAAAAGCTTTAATTGCCTTTTTTTTTTTTCAATTCTCTGGAAAAGAAACTAATCAAATGGACATGCAACAATTGTTCTACTTGCTGGTTTACTCCCCAAATGAGCATTACAGCTGGGGCTGGAGCCAGGAGCCTGGAGCTTCCTCTGGATCTCCCACTTGGGTACAAGGATTCAAGCAGACTGCTGGCTGCTCCACTTAAATCTAGTTCCCTGTTCATGTGCTGAGGAAAGCAGCATATGTTGGCTCAGGTGCTTGGGTCACCGCAGCCCATGAGGGAGAACTAGAGTTCCAGGATTCTAGCTTCAATCTGGCCCAGCCCTGGCTACTGTGGCTATTTGGGAATAGCCTTTCTCTCTCTCTCTCTCTGTCTCTAATCTCTGTCATTCTGCCTTCCAGCTAACTAGGAACGAAAAGAAACAAAGAGAGAAAAGAGAAAGGAGGAGCAATGGAGGGCTGTAGGGAAGAAGGAAAGGAAACAAAGAAAGAGAGCCGTCATTCCAAAGCAGCCAGAAGACTGTTTTGCACAGCTCAGTGCTTGTTGCATCATCATAATGGACATCCCCTTTGCTTGCCCAAGCCCATTCACTGTGGGACACCTACTGTATTGCCATTACTGTATTCCCTGTTTTCAGGGATTCCATGAACATTTTTCCCTTCTCACAGTGCTTGTTTGCTATTCATTCCTATCAACTAAGAACACATTTTCCAAAGCCCACATATTCATGGACTACATCCTGAAAAGGATACTGTTTAGTGAAGTGTAGAAGACAGACAGTCCAAATGACCTTACTCCCAAGGCTGAAAACTGCTGTGGAAGCTCAGCTAGCACTGAGCTGGGGGCCTCAGCCTCCTCCATCTGGTCATCCGTATGGAGCAGCTGAAGCCCAAGCAGGCGTATTCAACTGTAGCCAATGTGGAGCCTCTTTTTCTTTTTCTTTTTTTTCCCCTTTTGGCTAGAAAAATAAAATGTGATTTGGCTCAGAGTTGCAAAATGGCAAGGCAGTTCGTAGAGAAAAAATATTAGTTGGTAAAAATACTAAACCCAAAACGACAAAGGAAAATTTGTTATTACCAAGGAAACAGGAAAGACTGCCCACAAACCTCTATCTTTACAAAGTGGGGACAGGCATGCTCGCCTAGTGGCTAAAGTCCTTACCTTGCACACCCAGGATCCCATATGGATGCCAGTTCATATTCTGGCTACTCCCCTTCCCGCTCCCTGCTTGTGGCCTAGGAAAGCAGTAGAGGACAGTCCAAAGCCTTGGAACCCTGTACCCACATGGAAGACCTGGAAGAAGCTCCTGGCTCCTGGATTTGGATGAGCTCAGCTCTGCTGCAGCCACCTGGGGAATGAACCAGTGGGTGGAAGATTCTGCTCTCTGTCTCTCCTCTCTGTAAATCTGAATTTCCACTAGAAATAAATAAATCTTTAAAAAATTATTTTAGAAAAGGAAAAAGTGGATTAATTCATCTGGCCCTGGAATAAGTTGGCAATTGATAGTGAGGAAAAGACAAGCTGAACTGGCACATAAATGTCTGAAGATGCAGTCCAATGAATGTTTATAGTTTCAAGGGCTCTTACGGGGGAATACATGTCCTAACTCAAGCTGCAAAAGAAGAGCAGAAGAGATTTAGACCCATGGGTTCCACAGTTGAGGGAAAGTTCAAAAGTGTTGCAGAGTACCAAAGGTCCTTCTGGGAGTATGGAAACTACTCACCCCAGGAAGAAAAAAATGGAAAAGCTGGCCTCAAATTCAAAGCAACAAGCTTCCTTGGAATGGAAACCTCAGAAAGGGGGCCCCTGGAGGCAAGGACAGGCCTGTATTTGGTAGCTAGTGGCTTCTGCACATATCCATTTTAGGCTTCCTCCATCTGGTCCTGCAGCAGCAACAGATGCAGAGAAGGATGATTCCATGGGCTCCTGTGTCCCGACCCTGGAGCGGGCAAGTAGAAGGGCACTGCTGGTCCTGTAAGAGACCACAGTAACCACATGGTGGCAGACCTTCCACACACATGCAGAAGCCATGCTCATTCTCCAGAAGTCTCTCGTGGGCCCCATGGGACTCCCACATCCACTAGTGACAGAAACTCACGTGTGTTAACTGATGGCAGGAACAGATTCTTTTAAGTGCCCCCCATGCAGTATCTGAGCTGAAGCCCCAGGCTTTGGAGCGGGATGAACCCAGTCATTATAGAAGGAGGAACTCACTCCCAGGGACCTGTGGGACTCCCTTACATTGGGGCCATTTAGTGTTCATATACCCCAATTGGTAGTGGGTTTCCATGTCTACCAAGGGGTCTTTTGGTACAATGATTTCAGAGATACAGCCCTAGAGTTCCAGACAGATACTGCCAACCTCTGAGCTGGCATGGATTAGAGGATGGATTTGTGTGGTGGGTCTTTGGAAGTCTCTGAGCTTCTCCAGCCTCTGCAGAGTGGAAACATCCTAGTCAGGCTTGGATGGCAGTGCAGGGACCCTATGCAAGATGGCTGCTTAAGTTTTGTTGTTAGCTTTGCAGAGTGCCAGTTCTTTCTACCTGTATGAAGTATAGTTTGTCTACAGGTATAAGTTTTCATATGTCAAACCTGAGCAGGAAATTTGGATAGGTCCACTGTGGGCTGAAAATGAGAAAATTACATATGCAGCTGCCCTGATTCCATTCAGTGTAAGTCAAGCTGCTGCAGCCTTTGTTACTACACTTTAATGTTTAGCACTTCAAGGAGTTACACTTAGATCTTCTGTTCTTGCCTCTGGCAGATGGCCAAATGCTCCCAAAGTGCAACGGTAAAATGAATTTTCTTAGACATCTGAAGTAGCCCAAGTGCCAGGTCCCTGTGGGGTTTTTTCCCATAGCATTCAGAGCTAAGAAAGCGTGTGCAATCAATGGATTTGAATGGAGTCTAACTGCCAAGGATCCTGTTTCAAAGTTATATTATACTTTGATGGACAGACTTCATTTCAGTGTTATAAAACTCTAATTTCAGCTTATTTGAAAGCATCTGTGGCCTCTAGCTCCAGGTGTTTTCTTGGTTTTAAGGGCAACAGGATAAAAGTAACGTGATATTCATGATGTTGAGGGAGAATGTTTACACAGAACTTTTGAATTTTCCCTACACTAGCATTTTGACATTTGAATTTTGCCTATATTAGCACACAAGTGGACATACTGCTTCTAAAGTGTGCAGTAGCACACTTCCAACCCAGGAGGAAAGGTGATGAGTGATTATAATAAGAGCAATGAACATAGTAGTTATGACATTGTAAGTATTACATCATTTACTGACCTCCTATTCTACTTTTTCACAGTTTCTTCAGATTTTTCCCTCCATTACTCCACTGATTAAAAATAAGATCATGTTTTTTCCCTAACATGATTCTTTTTGCTTGAATTCCACAATACTGTTTCTCAATTTTCTCCTGATTTTCTTGGCTGCTCCTCCTCTTTTTTGCTACTACTTTCTTTTTCTTCAGATTAAAAAAAAAATCTTATTTTGTTTACTTGAAGGTCAGACAACAGAGGAGAGAGAGAAAGAGAAAGTGAAAGGTCTTCCATCCACTGGCTCATTTCCCAAATGGCTACAGTGGTCAGGCTGGATCAGGCCAAAAGTAGAATCAGGAACCTCCTCCAACATCTCCCCATGTGTGCAAGGGCCCAGACACTTGGGCCACCCTATACCACTTTCCCAAACAGGGGGGTTGGATTAGAAATAGAGCAGCTGGGTCTCCAACCAGTACCCATGTGGAATGCCAGTGTCACAGATGGAAGCTTAACTAGCTACACCACAGCACTAGTCCCTTGTCTCCACCCTTTTAATGCTGCGTCAAGGCATTTTTTATACTTAGGCCTCACTTTCCTGGTGTGCATATCAATTGCAACGCGCTGAATTTCACCAGTATGTTGTGCATCTCTGACACATGAGGGTACTTCAAAGCATGCGAGGCAGGTCTTTGGCCTACTGGGTAAGGTGCCATTTAAGAAGCCTGAGTTCCACATCAGAATACTGGAGTCCAATTTTCAACTTCATCTCTTCATTCCAGCTTCCTACTAGTATAACATCCATGAGACAATGGTGAATTGGGAAAACTCCATTTTCCATAAGCTTTTTTTTTTAAAGATTTATTTTTATTATTTTTTTTATTGGAAAGGCGGATATACAGAGAGGAGAAGAGACAGAGAGGAAGATCTTCCGTCCAATGATTCACTCCTCAAGTGAGCACAACGGCCGATGCTATGCCAATCCGAAGCCAGGAGCCTCTTCCGGGTCTCCCACACGGGTGCAGGGTCCCAAAGCTTTGGGCCGTCCTTGACTGCTTTCCCGGGCCACAGGCAGGGAGCTGGAAGGGAAGCGGGGCTGCCGGGATTAGAACTGGCGCCCATATGGGATCCCGGGCATGCAAGGCGAGGACCTTAACCACTGCACCACCGCGCCGGGCCCCATAAGCTTTTTAGAATATTCTCTTACATCCCAAATCTGACATTTTGTCAACCACCTCCACGGTAAATACCTTTACTCATCTACATTATTATTGCAGGACCCTCATAACAGATGCTTCTCTCCTACCTAGCTTTCCTTTCCACTAGTTGCAGCCAGAGTGATTGTTCTTAAAGATCAGACTGAAAATATCACTCTTCTGCTTAAAACATTGTGTTGGCTTCCAGTTTCATTCATTAATTTGTAAATTAAATCAATTTATAAAGCCAACATTTCTAACTGGCTTTCAAGGCCTACTGTAAGACAGGGTTCCAGCAAAAAAAACTGTTAACACATCCAAATGAGGACAGTTTGCAAATAGTTTCGCAAAAGGGACTATTTTGGGGCCTGGTCTACTGTCTAAAATCCTCACCTTGCATGTTACAAAATCCCAGCTGTCCCAATTCCCAACCAGCTCCCTGCTTGTGGCCTGGGAAAGCAGTCAAGGACAGCCCAAAGCCTTGGGACCCTGCACCTGCGTGGGAGACCTAGAAGAGCTCCTGGCTCCTAGCTTTGGATTGGCTCAGTTCTGACTGTTGCGGCCACTTGGGAAGTGAGCCAGCAATGAAAGATTTTCTCTCTGTCTCTCCTTCTTTCTGTAAATCTGACTTCCCAATAATAAATAAATAAATCTTTTTTTTAAAAGGGGGGCATTTTTAAAGATATGAACAGAAGACAGAGATCTCAATGGATATACCCTGCTCTGGGGTCTGGCAATAAGAACCCATGGTAGGGAAGGATCTCACCTTCCCCCTTTTCATTACTCCCTGGAATAACACTGGCATTATGCTACAACACCCCGACGCTGACTTTTCTCTGGAGGCTTAATTAGCTACACCCCCATCTTCTGCATGGAACATTTTTCTCATATATTTTTAAAGATAATTTAAAAAATTTTTGTTTTGTTTTTTAGGCCCAGCATGGTGGCGCAAGTGGTTAAGGTCCTCGCCTTGCACGCCCGGGATCCCATATGGGTGCTGGTTCTATCCTGGCAGCCCCGCTTCCCTTCCAGCTCCCTGCCTGTGGCCTGGGAAAGCAGTCAAGGACGGCCCAAAGCTTTGGGACCCTGCACCCGCGTGGGAGACCCGGAAGAGGCTCCTGGCTTCGGATTGGCATAGTATCGGCCGTTGCGCTCACTTGGGGAGTGGATCATCGGACGGAAGATCTTCCTCTCTGTATATCAGCCTTTCCAATTAAAAAAAATAATAATAAAAATAAATCTTAAAACATTTTTTAAATTTTGTTTTTAATATTGTTCACATGATTGAGAGAGATGCATGCCCATGTGCACTTCCAATTAGGGTAGGGAGAACTGGGGTATGGAGGAAGGTAGGTGGGACAGATGTTTTATTATTATTTTTTTTCTCCTGTGTCCGCAGGGAGGGAAGGAGTGGGAGCCACTTCTTGCTGTCAAACTACATCAGCACCTGGGGATGGGGGACAGTCATTTGCTGATGCCTTAGTGATCCTGATATGGGAAACAGTGTTCTGAGGTTATTACTTGAGTGGATTTCATAGTTCCCAGGTCCATTGGCTGAACAAGTCTACCTTAGCGCATCCATAGACCCAGACATTTGCTGCAAAGCTTGGTCAGGAGAGTTGTCCAACTTGTTCTGCTTTCCATCCTTTGAGGAGGCAGTCAATGTCCTCTGCTGACCTAGATGAGCTGGCTTTCACATCACCTGTATGTATCTGAGGATGCATTTGCTGCACAGGCATAAGCAACTGAGGAGGCCCAGTGTTGACACATGCACTCCAAGGTCAGACCACCTATGTTGTGGTTTTCCTTGTTTGAGTCCACTGGGATTTGAGTCCAGCCATCTAGTTAGGGAGTCCTCCAAGAAACCTTGCCTGGGTGACCTCAGACTTAACTCTTGCGCGTATCAGCTAGTGCCATGTCAGGTTTAGTCAGTCACCTGCATCAGCCAATGCAGTGGATGCACGTGCCTGGTCAGTTCTGCCCTTCTGCCCCCATCCTCATATCTTACATGAACCAATGGGTGCTGTGGCCTGGCCTAGCCCAGCCCATCACAGGCCTAGTCCTCATGCATACCAGTGCATCCTGCAGCCAATCAGGGATACCCCACAGTAACCCCCATCAGGTCCACCCAGACCCGGTATTTGTGCATGTGCTGACATGTACTGCAGCCTAGTTTGGCTCATCCTGCATGTCATGTGGCTCTTACGCACACCCATGGGTTCTGTGGCTTAGCTCAGTCCAGACCAGCCCTGGTTCTCATGCTCACTAGTGGAAACTACAAAAGGAGAAGGAGGTCAGCCCACAATTCACCTACAAGGCCCACTTCCAGTCCCAGATATTGCACTTGTCAGTGGGCACGGAGATCTAGCCTGACATGACCTGCACCCAATCCCAGCACTTGCCAGTGGCTGCTGCAGCCTCACCTGGCCAGTCCATACCCATTTTAATTCTCACCTGTGCATAGTCCAGCCTGGCTCACGCCCAGACCCATCCCACATGCTGGCTGATGGGTCCTGCTGCCCTACCCAGACCATTCTACTCCCAGCCCCAGCTCTCATGCTTGACGGTGAAAGCAGTGGCCCTGATGCATATTAGTTCCTTAATCTTCCTCACTGAGAACTGAGATCCAAAAGAGAAATGATGCTTTCAATACTTAGTTCATTGGTGTATTCTAGGTATCTAGGCCACGTAATGCATACTTAAGGTTTGTTGAATAAATTAATGATGGTTAAGAACTTGCTGTCCGCTGGGATCTATTTTCAGTGCTTTAGATAGATAACTTTGCATGAACAATGGGGAAGGGCTATCATTTTGTGACTGAGATGACTATTTTTTTTTACATTTTTCTTTTAAAATATTTATTTATTCTTTATTTGAAAAGCAGAAAGAGAGAGGGAAAGAGAAAAAGAGAGGGGGGCATTCCATTCACTGGTTCACCCCACTCTCCAAATGATCTCAACAGCCAGGTCTGGGCCACAGCAAAGCCAGATGCCTAGAACTCCATCCAGGTCTCCTACATGGGCGGGCGCCAGGACCCAAGAACTTGAGTTATCCTCCGTTGCTTTCCAAATGAGACAACACTAACAAGGAAATGATGATGATAGGTTTCAAAACATTCCATGAAAATGGGGCCTTAGTGTAACTAGTACTGTTGGTTTGGCATGATAAAATTCAGAATGTCCTTTGACCTCTGACACCCTGAGAGAGTTTATCTCTATTTTCTTTGTTGGTCTTAGTTTAGGAAGTCCTTGCAGTTTTAGGGTAAAAAGGAAAACATAGATAGAGCTTGTGTACCTATCTGAACTCTGTGTTAGCTTTATCCACCTTTTATCTTTTTTTTAAATTTATTTATTTATTGGAAAGTCAGATATACAGAGAGGAGGAGAGACAGAGAAGAAGATCTTCTGTCCAATGATTCACTCCCCAAGTGAGCGCAACGGCCGATGCTATGCCAATCAGAAGCCAGGAGCCAGGAACTTCTCCCAGGTCTCCCACGCGGGTGCAGGGTCCCAAAGCTTTGGGCCGTCCTCAACTGCTTTCCTGGGCCACAAGCAGGGAGCTGGATGGGAAGTGGAGCTGCCGGGATTAGAACCAGCACCCATATGGGATCCCAGTACATTCAAGTCGAGGGCTTTAGCCGTTAGGCCACGCCGCCAGGCCCCACCTTTTATCTTTTCATATTACCCTGTTAAATCTGAGAACCCATTTCTCTAACATAGGTTATATGAGCATTGGTCCAATTACGGCATGGGAACCACACCTCTGTTTTCTTCATTTTAAACTATCATGTTCATTATTTGTTGTATTATGTGGAATTGATATTCCATGGTTGAACCTGAGTGTGGCTTTTAAAATAAGAATCCTGGACTATACAATGCTAAAATACCAAAGAGGATACCAGTGAAATCTCTTATCTTAACTATACAGATACCAAGTATATCTAGAAACATGAGACCTAACAACAGCAAAATCCTAAATGCTTCATTCATAAATCTCAGGATTAATAACAGAATTAACAAAAAGCCTAAAAAGAAACTAAGGGAGATGCCTTGCAAGAGTCCAAATGGAGGGGCCTGGCATGATAGCCTAGTGGCTAAATTCTCACCTTGCATGCACCAGGATGCCATGTGGGCACCAATTCATGTCCTGGTTGCTCCACTTCCCATCCAGCTTTCTGCTTGTGGCCTGGAAAAGCAGTGGAGGATGGCCTAAGGCCTCAAAACCCTGTACCCATATAGGAGACCCAGAAGAAGTTCCTGGCTTTTGGCTTCAGCTCTGGTTGTTGTGGCCACCTTGGGAAGTGAACCAACAGATGGAAGATCTTTTTCTCTCTGTATATCTGCCTTTTCAATAGAAATAAATAAATCTTAAAAAGTCCAAATGGAGGGTTTAGCATTGTGGCATAGTGGGTTAGTCTCTGTTTAGGATGCCAGCATCACATATTAGAGTGTTGGTTTAAGTGCCAACTGCTCTAATTCCAATCCAGTTTCCTGCTAACATATCCTCTGTCACTCATTTAGGAGACCTAGATGAAGTTCCTTGTTCCTGACTTATGCCTGGCTCATTCCCATCCACTGTAGTTATTTCAGAAATTAGTCAGCAGATGAAAGATCTCTCCCTCTTTCTCCCCTTAGTTTTTTTTTTAAGATTTATTTTTATTATTTTTTTTTATTATTGGAAAGGCAGATATACAGAGAGGAGAGAGAGAGAGAAAGATCTTCCGTCCGATGATTCACTCCCCAAGTGAGCGCAACGGCTGATGCTATGCCAATCCGAAGCCAGGAGCCTCTTCTGGGTCTCCCACGCGGGTGCAGGGTCCCAAAGCTTTGGGCCGTCCTCGACTGCTTTCCCAGGCCACAGGCAGGGAGCTGGAAGGGAAGCGGGGCTGCCAGGACTAGAACCAGCGCCCATATGGGATCCTGGGCGTGCAAGGCGAGGATCTTAACCACTGTGCCACCCTGCCGGGCCCTCCCCTCTTAGTTTTTCAAGTAATTAAAGATCTTTTTTAAAGAGTCCAAATACAGGGTTATATGAAAAATGTCTAAAATGCTTTAAAAATGAATAAATCAAGCAAAGTGCTAGATAAAGTATGTTGTTGACAAGTATACTTTTTGTAAAAAAAAAAAAATTTACTTATCTGAAACCCAGCCCTACACACACACACAGATATCTTCTAGCTACTGATTTACTCTCCAGGCAGCCTCAATAGCCACTGTGGTATTGGGCCATGCTCAAGCCAGCAACAAAGAACTTCTACATTGGTGACAGGTATCCAAACATACAGGCCATCTTGTGCTGCTTTTCTCAATCCATTTGCAGGGAGTTGGACAGTGGAGCAATTATGGTATGAACTGGCACCCATATTAGATATGGGCATTGCCCACAGTGCCTCACTTGTACAAACCACAATGCTAGCTTCGGCTACCCCGTTGTTTTTATAAATAATGTTTCACTGGAGGATAGCCATGCCCACTCATGTATGTTTCTGGCTAGTTTTGGGTTATAAAAGCATAACTGAACAGTTTACAGAATGTTTAACATATTTGCTCTCTGGCCCTTGACAAAAAAGAAGTTTGCCAATGTGACCTAAATGACTGAACGCATAAAAGGCAATTAAAGTAGAGATGTAAAGATTTGCACATATTTTCTTCAACAAAAATAAGTTATTGTATGAATTTTAAAACTTCTAATTACTTTTATTGGAATGGTCTAGGTGTTACAATCCCCACATCTTTTATCAGAGAACTTATGTTTAAGTCCTGGCTGCTGACTCCAGTGTCCTATTAATGCAGACCCTAAGAGGCACCAGTGATGGCTTACAGTAATTAAGCTTTTCAATACAAATAAATAAATCTTAAAAAGTCCAAATAGAGGGTTTAGCATTATGGCATAGTGGGTTAGTCTCTGTTTAGGATGCCAGCATCCCATATTAGAATGTTGGTTTAAGTGCCAACTGCTCAAATTCCAATCCACAGCATTCCAATCCAATTCTGCTGCCCCAGGTGGGGATACCTACCTTGAGCTCCTGCCTGGGCCTGGCACAGCCTGGGCTGTTCCTGGAATTTAGAGAATGATAGGCATATTCACTCTCCCTCAACCTCTCAAATAAATATAGAATAAAATAATACAATTACTTCTACATATTTTTCAGGTTTTAAAAATCCATTTGAAAGGTAGACATAGAAAACAAGTTCTCAACCACCCAGTCATTCCCTCAACTCCTGCAATGGCCAGCGATAGCCTGTACTGAAGCCAAGAGCCTGGAATTCAATCCAAGTGTCTTATGTGTGTAGCAAGAACCCATCTCTGCCACCTACCACGATCTGCATTAGCAGGAGTTGGGAGTCAGGAGCTGCAACTGGAGGTCAACCCACTGTGATTTACGACACAATGGCTAAACCACTAAGGAAAAAGCCCTACCTTACATATTTTTGAAAAGTTATTTTTCTGTAAAACTTTTCCAAATGACTTATTAAAATCAAAAGGTAAACTATGTTAAAATTAGAGAATTCTAACATGATTTTAAATAAGATAATATTTAAAGTCAAAACTACCCAAACTGTAGGCAACTGCTGGGAGAAAAGAAGCTTATAGCTAGTTGGTGTTCTGGGCCTGATTAATGTCAAATTTGTGTTAAGTATACTAGTGTGCCACCATAGCTGCCTATTCTATATTTCTTTTTAAAATTTTTTGTTACTTTTATTGTTGTTATCATTCCATGATACATTTCCATAGGCCCTGGGATTTCCCTCATCCCCTCCCCAAACCTCCTCCCCTGTCTTACTGAGTTCCCCTATATTATTAGTATAGTACAGTTCTTTTTTTTATAGTACAGTTCTTTATAAACAGTCATATGTCCATCATTGTGGGCATGAACAATGGCAAAAAGTGCACCTCCACCATCCTATTGTCAAGATATATTTAACAGTTTCATTTGGAGTCCATCTTTATCTGGAAGTAGAGATGCATAGTGCATTGCATCCTCACATCTGGATATGTTAGTCTCCATTAAGCAGTTACTATACATCCTCTTAAATGAAAAGTCACAATACAAAATCAACAACAGGAAGAAAAAAGAAATTAACAACACCATGAAATTAAATAACATGCTACTGAATGATTAATGTGTTGCTGAAGAAATGAAAAAGAAAATTAAGAACCATCTTGAAGAAAATGATGCTACTGCATGATCTATGTAATCACTGAAGGTTTTAATCAGGAGAAAGTGTTCTGAAGCAATCAAACTAACAAAAAAATCAAAATTCATGAGACAGTTTTCACTGATCTTTGTGAGATATGTCTCCTGTAGGCAACAAAGAGATGAGTTTTGTGTTTTTAATCCAGCCTGCTAATCTATGATGTTTGATTAATGAGTTTAAGCCATTTACATTCAGGGTGGATACGAATGGGTGGTACTTTGGTCCTGCCATTTTAGGAATGAGTTGTTCATTGATTTAATCTCCTGTTGTTATTTTACTGGAATGTTCTTCGCATTCACCTTTGGTTTTAGTGGCACTATTCCTCTTCTCTGTCAAGAGAACATGTTTATAATGTGTAGGGTAGGTTTGGACGAGGCAAATTCTTTCAACTTTTCTTTATTGTGGAAGAGTTTTATTTCATTTTCAAAAACAAAGGAAAATTTCGCTGGGTATGTTTTCCTGGGCTGACAATGTTTTGCTTTTAGAATCTAGAATATGTCACTCCATTTTCTTCTGGCCTGTAGAGTTTCCTGTGAGAGAACTCCTGTGAGTTTAATTGGCATTCATTTATATGTCAATTGTCACACAAGAGCCATTAGTGGGTATGGAATGGGCTGAGCTAGGTCATGGCACCTAACTCCACATGATATCCATATAAGAGTCATGTCTTGGTGTGGGCAAGACAGGGCTTGGCTGTAACACCCATCAGTGAGAGCCAGAACAAATGTTGGTTGTTCTGGCAAGACCACATTACCTGCCAGTGAAGATGGGTACTGGGAGTGGGCCAAGTCAGGCCGAGCCAAACATCCACTGGTGTTTGCGAGATTTGCAACTAGGAGCTAGTCTGATAGGAGAACTTGAGGAACTCGCGTGTTAAGATACAGCTGCAGCTGGTGAGTGTGAGAACCTAGGCTGGAGAAAGTCCAGGCCAGGCCGGGCTATGCTACTTGCTGGCATACATGTGGGTCAGGTCTGGGTGGTGGCCAATTGCGCTAGTCTGCAAAGCCTGCTGGCATGTGTGAGAGTCAGGATGGGGTGCAGGCTAGGCTGAGTTGTGATGTAATACCTGCCAGTTCATATTAGGGCCAGCACTGGAGACTGGCCAAGCTGGTCAGACTGGGCTAGGCTTCAGCACCTGCCAGCAAATGTTGAAGCAAGACATGCCATGCCATGCCATGCCAGCCTGGGCCACAGCACTCCTAACACATGTAAGACTGCAGGCTGGGAGCAAATTCTGGTGGGAGGGCTGTGGGAGCTCCCCTGCTGGGCCACTGCTCCCACTGCATGAGAGTTGGGACTGGGGACAGACCAGGCTGGGGAGGGCTGCAACAACTCTGGTCTTCATGTGAGCTGGGCTTGGGAGAGCACCAGGCGAGGCCAGGCCACTGCATCTATTGGCACATGCAAGGGCCACGATAGGTGTCCACTGGCCAGGCTTTGCTGTAGCATCTGCTACCAAGTACCAGGACAGGGTGCAAGTTATTTCAGACTGGACAGAGATAATCTGGAAAGTGCAAGATCCAGGGCATTGGGAACGAGTCAAGTGGGGAAACTGTGGGCATGCTTCTGCTGGGTGGGCCAGGCTGGACAAGGTGTCAGCACCTAATGGCATACATGTGGACTGGTTCCTGTGGTGGGGTAGGCTAAGCTAAATTGTAACCCATAGGTGTAAGTTAGAGCCTGAATGGGATGCAGCACAGCTCGGACTAATCCACTGCATTTACTGGCATACACGGGAGCCAGGACTTAGGGGTGGGCCTGATGGGCATTACTGGTAGGTTGCCCCAACTAAGCTGCAGTTCCCGCCAGCGCGCATTAGCACCATGGCTGTGGCATGCTGGGCTGGGCTGGGCTGTAGCACCATTTGGTTTGCATGGGTGTGTGGCTTGGAACGGAACTGACCAGAAAACCACAATCACCAGAATGTGCATAGGCTGACACAGATGACTGACTGAACTGGACCTTATACTGGCTGGCACATGTAAGAGTCAAGTCTGAGGTCACCCCAGGTGAGGTGTCCTGGGGGAATCCCAACTAGACCACGGGACTCAAAGCATCAGCTATAGAGAGAATCACAGGATTTGTAGTCCTGTTTTGGCATGTGTGTCTTGGGACTGGGCCTCCTCAGTTACTGATGCCTATGAAGTGGATGGCATGCCAAGGTGCATAAGCAGGACATGATGGCCAGCTCATTGTGGCCTGCATAGAACACTGAGTGCCATGTCAGAAGATGGAGAGCAGAACAGATTGGATGACTCTTCCGGCCAAGCTTTAGCAGCAAGTGTATGTGTGAGTGTTTGTACTAGCACGAACTCTGTCAGCCAACAGACCTCGGAAGGGTTTTCTCAGCCTTGGAGCAATGAAACCAAAAACATCTTGGAAATATAAAAACCACTCAAGCAATACCTTTGGAATATTCTTGCTTACATAGGGGGTTTCTAAAATATCAAGCAGACATCCCCATTTCTACATACTGATATAATCTGCTAGCTGGAAGTGTTCTTCTCCTTTAACCACCCCCCACCTCCAATACAGGACAAGAGAGAAGAAAAGGAAGATTGGAAACATTTGCCCCACCCACCTTCCCCCATATTGCAACCCTCCCCACCCAATTTAGTGGTCCTCATGGGCCTGCATTCATGTCAAGTATGCAAACAATATTAAAAATAAAATAAAATGAAGAAAAAGTCAAAACTAAAAGTTGATGGTCACCCCAACTAGGCTGCAGCATCCACTTATGTGGGTAATGAACTCCACATTCACAGAACTAATTTGCCATAAACATAATATTCAAGCAAAAAGTAGGAAAACCACAGTTCCACTGGTGTCTTAATATGTACAGGAAGCATTGAATAAATCTAAAAACTTAAATAGGCAAAGTAGTCCTTGATTTTCATATAAAACAGTCTCTCCACAAAGAACTTGTGGAGCAAGTGTTTTGTCACAGCAGCTGGGCTTGCCTGATTCCACAGTGGAGTGCCTAGTCCAGTGCCAGCTCTGCTTCTGATGCACGTCCCTGTTAATGCATAACACCAGGGCAGTAGACTACATACCAAGTACTTAGTCCTGTGCCTGCAACATGAGAGACTCAGACTGAGTGCCCAGCTCTCTAAGGCACCCAAAAAAGCAGCAGAGCTTCCTGCTACAGACTTTGAAATGGCCCAACTTGGGCTGTTGCAGCCACTTTGAGAAATGAGTCAGCGGGTGGAGGTTTTCTCTTTTTCTCTTTCTGTATTTCTGGCTTTCAAATAAGTGATTCACTTAAAAAAATAAGAATGTGTTTATTTACTAATAAAACTTATTGTAAGTTTTTTTGCATAACAAAAACAACAAAAACCAGTACAGGGCTGGTAGGGCTGGCACTGAGTATAAGACCACCACCTGTGATGCTGGCATCCCAGCGGCTCCACTCTCAATCCAGTTTCTTGCTAAAGTGCCTGGGGAAGCAGTGGAGAATAGCCTAGAGGCCTGCAGGAAGTTCCTGGCTCCTGGTCCTGGTCTGGCCCCGCCCTGGCCATTGTAATCATTTGGGGAGTGAGCAAGTAGATGGAAGATCTCTGTCTCTGCTTTCCCACTCTCTCTCTCCCTCTCCCCCGGCCCCAATCTCTCTCTCTGTAACTCTGCCTTGCCAATAAATAAAAATAAATTTCAAGGGTCAATAAAAATAGTACTTGGAATAGAAAGCCTCAGAACTAGCGTGTCAGTGCTTATTCTCAGAAACGAACACTAGGTGGCAGTTTTAGACCCAATCTTTTCCCCACATGCTAAACCTTGTCTTCTAACGTGAAGCCTTTCTTCTCCCGGAGGGGCCTGGCGCTCCAGGACTCCTCACTGGCCCCTGTCAGCAGAACAGTTACAGGGACTGGATTTGAAAATGCAGTAACTGTGTAGGCGTGTAAGCGGAGCAGATTAAATTAAAAAAAAAAACCAAGGAGACAAAAAATTCTATCTGTAAGTCTATTATATTTTGTTTTGCTTTTAAATAAATAAACTTGGTGACTTGTATGTGGTGATGGAGAAGGTGGAACATGAGAAGAAGGGTATTTTCCTGGATCAATTCTGATGATCCCTTTATTACGTTAAGGTGTTTCAGTCTCTGCTTTCTTTTTACTTCTCTTCAAAAGTTATTTATCCAGTATTTACAGCCTTCAACTTAGTAAATGTGTCTATTGGCAGCTCAAGATGGGCAGTTAGAAAATAAAAGACTAATATTACTCCCTTCTGACCACCACAGTTTCATAGGAGAAATAAGGCAGCTACTTAAATGTCATAGCGTGAGTTAGAGCTCCTGGCATGTACATGTTTTGGTGGCACAGTACCAATGAGAAAGCAATTTCTTTTACTTCCTTGCCCAATTGCCCAGGACTGAGCCTCCAGTGCAAAGCTGAATAAAAGTGGCCTGAACAGACATCCTTGCATTGCTCCGTATCTTAAAAGTATCTGGTTTTACACAAGTGTGATGCTAGCTATGAGCATTTCACAAACTCCCCTTACTAGGAAATTTTCCTCTACTTCCAATTTGTTGCATGTTTCAAATCAAAAAGGTGTGAGATTTTCTCAGATGTCTTTTCTGGTTCTATTGTAACCATTTGGTTTTGCCCTTTATTCAACTTGATACATTATGTTATGTTGATTTACAGATGTCATATAAATCTTTAAGAAAAAAAAGATTTATTTATTCGAACTGGTGCTGTGGCTTAGCAAGCAAAGCTATCACATGCAATACAAGCCTTCCATATGGACACAGGTTTGAGTCCTGGCTGCTCCACTTCAGATCCAGCTCCCTGCTATTGAGTCTGGGAAAACAGCATAGGATGGCACAACTACTTGGGCCCCCTGTGGGAGACCCAGGAGAAGTTCCTGGCTTCACGTCAGCCCAGCCAGCACAGCCATTTGGGGAGTGAACCAGAAGAGGGAAACACACACATACTCTCTGTCAGCCATTCAAATAAGTAAATAAATATCTTTTGAAAAAAATATTTATTGGGCCCGGCGGCGTGGCCTAGCAGCTAAAGTCCTAACCTTGAATGCACCGGGATCCCATATGGGCGCTGGTTCTAATTCCAGCAGCTCCACTTCCCATCCAGCTCCCTGCTTGTGGCCTGGGAAAGCAGTCGAGGATGGCCCAAGGCTTTGGGACCTTGCACCCGTGTGGGAGACCTGGAGGAAGTTCCTGGCTCCTGGCTTCGGATCGGCATAGCACCGGCCGTTGCACTCACTTGGGGAGTGAATCATTGGACAGAAGGTCTTCCTCTCTGTCTCTCCTCCTCTCTGTATATCTGACTTTCCAATAAATAAATAAATCTTTAAAAAAATACCTAAAAAATGAAATAAATAAATATTTATTTATTTAAATGTCAGAATGACAAAGGGAGAAGGAGAGCCAGAGATTTTTCTACTTCCCAAATGCCTGCACCAGTCCCAGCAGGGTCTCCCACATCACGGGCAGGAACCCCAGTACTTGAGCCATCATCTGATGTCTCCCAGGTGTATCAGCAGGATGCTGGCTCAGAAGTTCAGAGTGGCCAGAACTCAAACCAGGCACTCCAGGAATGCATGTGAGTGTCCCACATGGCTGCCTAACCCACTGTGCAACAATACTCGCCCTGGAAGCAACCTGTTACATTCTTTTTAAAATGAAATGCTAAATTAAAAATTAGTGAGAATTCTTTAAGGAGTTTTGGGGATGACTCCTTTATTATCTTTTTCCTAAGTAAGTCTGGAAATCACTTCAACTAACAAGAAAACCTAAAGGCCCACTTAGTATAATTCCTAGCAATACAATCATATGTGTTTGTTGTATGCTATCCACTCTGTACTGGGGATATTAGTGAAAAAGATATAGTATATATGTGTGTGTATATATATGATAACAGTATACGTACATATACAGACTGATAAGACTACCAGTGACATATCTGCTAACTACCACATAATCCCTAGTGTGTTACACTATGTCTTATTGACATAACATGATGACACAGCATTCACTCACTTGGTAATTTACCTCTCACAGACTATCCCACAGCTCAGTCCTATCTAACAGACAAGAAAACATCTGGGGAAGAGGAGAGCGTAGTCTTGTCCAGCTCAGAGCCAAAACATACTCCGAGCCACTGCCAATGCGCGTACATCCCTCAGGTTTACTTTCATCTTGCCGAAGGAAGAAAGGAACAAATATTAATTCTTCTTTCTAGTAAATCGTGCTTTGGAAATAGAAGTAATTTAAGCCTGACTGAAAATCAAGATACCAGTTGCTATTTAAATATTCACCTGTTTCTGGAGAGGGCTTTTAGCTCACAGTTGAGATGCCAGTGGGTTTATCTGCAACCCATATCAGAGTGCCAGGTTCAAGTCCTGACTGCTTCCAATTCCAGCTTCCTTCTAGTGCACATCCTGAAAGGCAGCAGGTGGTGCATCTAGTAGCCACACAGATGGGAGACCCGAATTGAGTTCCTGGCCCCAACCAACGAGGGGATTTGGGGAATGATGGGACCTTTGTCTCTTTGTCCATCTCTCAAGTAAATGAAATAAATTATTCCAAACACATACATGCTCATCTGTGGTTTTTTTTTTTTTTTTATGTACTTACTTCAAGGTTGGTAGTGAGAAGGTCAAAACCCCAGAGCAGATACAAGATTACAGGTGAGACTGGATGCACAGTCTCCGGGGAAGTTGTAGAGGCCCTCAGGAGCAAGGCTGTAAACAAAGGGCAAAGACCGTGAGCCTGTGCTTCACGATACTGTTGCAAACACAGCAACCACATCACTCATGGAAGAGAAGGTATTTCTGGAGCTCCCAACTGTCCCTGAAACTGTCCCGGGGCTCAGATCAGAAGCAGCTCCTTTTTGCCGACACGCCAGCAGACTCTGTGGTCAGGTGGAGCCCGCCCCTCGGCACTAAACCCATTCTTGGCTTTACTTTCCTTTGAAGCATACCAGCTGTTGGGGGTCTGAATGCCCAATTTTCACTCACAAAGAAGGTCATCTTGACTGAAGAAAAAACTGCTATTTTCACTAGAGCATAAACTAGAAGACCTTGGTTTTTTCTTTCTGCAATGTCAACAGCTAATTCACTTTTTGATTTCTCTTTGCAAGTCATCATCCACTTGCTAGTTGGATGAAATTCAGCCCCATGTGTGTTGGTATATGCACGCATTGGAAGGGTATTACAGAAAACACTACTCAGAAATCTTTTTTTTTTTTTTGCTTTACTTTGCCCCTTCCTCTTCATTTCTTTAACTTTCTTAACCATCATCCCCTTTAAGTGTGTATCTATGCATTGTATCTATTTTCCTGGAAATTGTGATATTCCATATTGCATGACAATTTACTGCTCTTCACAAATACATATTTGTGGGCCCAGCACAGTAGCCTAGTGGTAAAAGTGCTCACCTAAATTTGCACCAGGATCCCATAAGAGAACCAGTTTGGAGGTCCCACTTCCCATCCAGCTCCCTGCTTGTGGCCTGGGAAAGCAGTCGAGGACGGGCCAAAGCTTTGGGGCCCTGCACCCGTGTGGGAGACTCAGAAGAAGCTCCTGGCTCCTGATTTTGGATCGGCTCAGCATCGGCCATTGCAGGGACTTGGGGAGTGAATCAGCGAATGGAAGATCTTCCTCTCTGTCTCACCTCCTCTCTGTATATGACTTTCCAATGACAACAAATAAAATCCTTTAAAAAATAATAAATAAACATTTATTTATCTGATGAATAGAGTACATGCTTCCTCTTCTCCATGGTTCTGTTCAGAGCTCTGAGGAACATTCTGGATCGGAAGCAGAGGTGCTGGGATTAGAACCGGTGTCCATATAGCATCCCAGCACGTGCAACGTGAGGACTTAGCAGCTAGGCTAACACTCCAGGCCCTCATAGATGTGTTTTCAACAAACGCTGAAAGATAAGACAAGCAACTATCCGTTCTTAAACAATGGCTTTAAAGTATTATTTTTAGGAGTTATCAATCACTCTTAGCCGGTTGGAAGGGGGCACAATTTCAGTTTTTAAATGATTTTACGTGTAGGAGCCAGCAGCTACGGCACAGCAGGCAAAGCCAGGCCTAGGATGTCAGCACCGAACAGGTGTTGTTCCTGGCCCAGCGGCTCCAGTTCCTGTCCGGCTCCCTCGGAAAAGCAGCAGAGGACCCCAAGTTGCTGGGTGGCTGTCACCAAAACTATGAGACCCAGACAAAGCTCCTGGCATTGGCCTGCTGGCCCTGACAGCCAGATGGATGATTTCTGTAACTCTTTCAGAAAGTAAATGATGGAAAGAGGAAGAGAAGATTGGCTTTGCAGCCAGCAGAAGTACTTTGTTTCTTGTAAGAATTAATAGAATATGGGCCCAGTGCGGTAACCCAGCGGCTAAAGTCCTCGGTTTGAACATGCCTGTGATCCCATATGGGCGGCCGGTTCTAATCCCGGCAGCTCCACTTCCCATCCAGCTCCCTGCTTGTGGCCTGGGAAAGCAGTCGAGGACAGCCCAAAGCCTTGGGACCCTGCATCCATGTGGGAGACCCAGAGAAAGCTCCTGGTTCCTGGCTTCTGATGGGCACAGCACCGGCTGCTGCGGTCACTTGGAGAGTGAATTATCGGACAGATGTTCCTCTCTGTCTCTGCTTCTCTATATATACCTGGCTTTCCAATAAAAAAAAAAATAAATAAAATACATCATTTTTTTTTAAAAGTCAACTCTGCTAGGCCTGGGAGGAGGCAGGGGCTTCCGGACAGAAACACAAAGCGGGCGGGTCCTGAAACCTCCTGACGCTGCAAAGCGAGCCTGTGGTCGTCCTAAAGCTGAGAACCAGCTCCGGGGCCACCGAAGCGCTCGGAGGGTCAGGCCCGCGGAGGAGCGGCCACGGACACCCTCGGGCCCACGCGTGGACGGCTCACAGCTGCGGCCGGTGAGGCAGCAGCCTCGTCTCGCCTACCCGTGACTGCCAGGTCTCAGGCCGCCTTCCTCCCCAGGGCCCAGCCAAGGCATGCGGCCCGGGCGAACGCGCACAACCCGTGAGGAGACGCCTGGCGGAAGCGCGAGGTGGTGGACCAGCCGGGCGTCAGGGGCGTGCTGCGCATGCGCCGGTCGTGCTGCGCATGCGCCGGGCCGCGCGGCTCCCCTCCCGCAGAGGCCGGACGCGGTCGTCGCGTGCCCCGCTGGCAGGCGGGCGGCCGAGGCGCTGAGCGGCGTGTGTTGAGTCGCGTGAGTGTGACAGACTCGTCGTTCCGCTCCCCGCCATCACCCCCCACCCCGAAGCCCAGGCCCACCGCCGCTAACAGCACGCAAACTGGCGGTTCTCATGAAAAGGAAAGGCGTCTGAGCGGACTGCAGGAACGGGCAGGGGAAGTGGCCCAAGGCGCACAGCAGATAGCGCGCCGCAGTGTGCAGGTGGCTGAAGGCTCCCTTGCGGAACTTTGGGAACACAGCCGTGAAACTCGGGGAATTGGGGTGGCTCACCTCTGCTGGCAGGGACAGCAGCTTCTTAGGGTCTTCCCCAGTCCTGCAACTTGGCAGTCCTGGCAGGGAATTCTCTTCCCTGTGTGGGGGAGATGTGGCCCAAGTACCTGTTTCCCTGCCACCCGTGTGGGAGCCTAGGATGGAGTTTCTGGTTCCAGGTTTCAGCTTGGCCTCAACCTGTTGGGTTTACCAAAGGTTTCCTCCCCACCGTGCTCCCTGCCAATCGATCAATCAATCAGTCAATCAACCAGAAGAAGAAGAAGAAACAGAAAAACCTAACAAATCAATAACAAGTTGAAAGGTCCAAAGTTTTCCCATAGAGAAAATGCTGGGCCAGTGTGTCTTCTGGCTGCATTCACACAATTACAGGAGTAAAGTATCACTCCTTTCTTGGTGGAATTCTTCCATAGAGAAGGGGGAGGAGACGGGAAAATTCACAACCTTTTCAGCCTTTTATGAGGTTTAACATAAATGCAAAACTTGAAAGGCATAAGTTGAAGGAAAATTATATGCTAATTTTGCTTCTGGCAAAAATCTGTAAGCAATATTAGTGAAATCTACATCTATACACACACATATATAAGAAACACATTATGAGCACGTTGGATTGTTTTAAGATTAGAAGACAGATCACTGTAATTCAGGGTATTATGGGTGGATAGAGATGGCTGCCTCAGCACGGCGAGGCTGTCACCTACACAACTACCTACACAACTACCGTGTCTCCCTCGTAGGCCTGGTCTCCTGGGACTGCCAGTTGCTCTCTGCTAAAACTCTTGCCTTTCTTTCTTACCACTGCTGCTCTGGCTAGGGTCTGCTTTCCCTTGCTCTAGGAAGTCCTCCCAGTGTACCATACTGTCCCCGCAATTCCTGCCCCTTGTGTTGCAGTGCCTGTCTCCTCCTTGGTGCTGATGAGCTTTGACCGTTTGTTGTAGGCCAAAGGCTAGTGATCTGGGCTTTGCAGCATGGGACCACAGGGAGTCAGCATGAGCATGGTCCTTTCCACATGGACAAGGACAGAGCCTGCTGCTGGCTGCTTGGGCTGGGACACAGTTGTCACCGCTGCTCTGTCCTCAGGGATGATGGCGCCCAATCGCTAAGTGCTTCCACCTGTTCTGGGTGTTTGCCTTTGGTTTTGGAAAAAACCCAGGTGATGGATGTGTGTGTGTGCTTGTATTCAGTACAGTATAGGCGATGGGTCCCATGTTTTCCTTGTAATCATTCAGGGGTCCTGCTGCAAAATCTAAGCATAGGCTGTCTCCTCCACTTCTGCTCCCTCTCCTGTCTCCCAGCTTCTGAGGCCACAACCCCATGTTTGAAGCCAGACTCAGAGTCAGGAGTTTGCCCTTTATCCTTCATGGACCCTAAGACAACCCAGCTTTGGGTCTCCTGGGACTCTGCCCTTCCCTGGCTGCACAGTGGCCCCAGAGCCTTCATCAGCAGGTACAGAAGATACTCTGGACCAGGCCTTCCAGGATCTGCCAGTGGCCTGCCTGAGCTGCAGAAATAACTCACAATTTTGCAGGCCCTCTTCTAGGACTGAAATCACCTGGGTGTTTGCTCGCCATTCTGATGAGTGAAGCTGTTTCCTTTGAGATCGGCATCATGGCACAAGGGGCTAAGTTACTGCCTGCCATGCCAACTTCCTATGTGAGCACCAGTTCAAGTCCCAGTTGCTCCACCTCGAATCCAACTCCCTGCTAATGCACCCAAGAAAGCAGCAGAAAGTGCTTGGGTCCCTGTACCCACGTGGGAAATCTGGATGGAATTCCAGGCTCCCAGACCTCAACCCGACCCAATGTAGGCCACTGTGGTCATTTGGGGAGTAATTTAACACATGGAGGGGCTCTCTTTCTCTGAAATTCTTGCCTTTCAAATAAATTAGTAAGTCTTTGGGAAAAAAAAAACTTTTATTTTTTAATTCTTACAGATAATTTGTTAGATTTTGCTCCACTAAGGACTGTGTGAGGGAGACAGAGCCACTGGCAGGGATACAAGTCTACATGTTTCTAATCAGAAGAGCCACAAAGCACCCGCGCTTTCTCTTAATGGGCTTTTGGCACATTCATTCTATTCTGTTTGGGAGTGGGGAGGCAGTCAAGGAATTGACTGCACAAGAAGTCAGTGCAAAACAGGAAGACATCCACCTTGTAAAAAATTAAGTCTGAATAATAAATACCTAAGCAAACCATCAGAGTAAATCAGTTACACAAATTTACGTATGGAGGAATTAAGACAGGAGTGACATTTCAGCGTCTAAAATGATGCAAATCACAGCTTGGATGCTGATGGCTCAAGTGCTCTATGGCGCAGGAAAGAGCCAGCCAGGGCAAGGATGAATTCCTCCTCTGGACATGGTGTCCCAGGGAACTCCTTCCTCTTCACGGTCAGCTCACACCACAGGGTAGAGAGGGCATCTGTGGTGATGCTGCACGTGTTGTTCCGGTCTTTGACTATCTTGACCCCATTTTTTGCCCCAGTTAAAGGAAAGCAAGACCTCTGTTTTATAAAAAGTACAAAGCACATTGCTTCGTTTTCTCAACACTTGACTTAGACCCAGCAGAAACCTAAGCTTTTGCACAGTCAGGAGAAGCAAATGTCACTTTCATCCTGTCTAAGTTGCTGAGTCATGGTCTACATGTAACTGCACTCCCTGTCTCCAAAAGAAAGATCTCTCCTGGGTCTGCTAACTCAGGACCAAACGGACAGATGGCCTTTCAGAATTAAGGAAACTTTCAGAATTTAGAAAAGCAACGAGGCAGCTAGTGTAATAATTTCTACCGAAGGCTCATCCCGGTAACACTTTCATTCTTCTCCCTGAGCAGATAAAGACTCCTGGGACCTGTGTTCAAGTTGTCATTGAAAAAAAGAGAATTCCCTTTGGATTTTAGATGTTTTTGGCAATTCATACCTGTTCTTTTTTTTTTTTTTAAAGATTTATTTATTTATTGGAAAGGCAGATATACAGAGAGGAGGAGAGACAGAGAGGAAGATCTTCTGTCCGATGATTCACTCCCCAAAAGAGTGCAACGGCCGGTGCTGTGCCGATCCGAAGCCAGGAGCCAGGAACCTCTTCCAGGTCTCCCACACGGATGCAGCGTCCCAAAACTTTGGGCCGTCCTGGACTGCTTTCCCAGGCCACAAGCAGGGAGCTGGATGGGAAGTGGAGCTGCCGGAATTAGAACCGGCGCCCATATGGGATCCTGGGCATGTTCAAGGCGAGGAGTTTAGCTGCTAGGCTACGCTGCTGGGCCCCTGTGCTGTTCTTGACCAGCCAATATTTATTGCCGTCCAGTACTTTTCCTTCTGAGCTATAGCTAACCACCAGGTGGCACCCCATGACTCAGGTGCTGATGGCTGTGGTTGGCTTCATGGTAAATGACTGGGGAGGAGAATCTGCTCAGCAGGGAGGCTGCAGTAAACACACACCTGTCACTCTGAATTCAGTGACAGGACAAGTTTCAGAATTGAAGAATTATGACCCATTGTTATAGAGATTGAGACCTAAGCTGCCGTCTAAAACTGGCAGAATTGCACGTGGACAGCTCTCCCGGGGACACACATCCCCTGCACCTTGAAATCCCGTGATGCTCCCCAGCAGATGTCACTCTGTGGAAGCAGCAAAGGACACAGAGTGGCTTGAGTCAGGAAGCTCTTTGCAGATTACTCACAGAAGTAAAAATGCAACAATTTTAAACATTCAATATTTGGAGAAAATTGAAGTAAATGCATCTACACAATAAAAAAGGATAGCTATTGAAAAAAAAACAACTACCAGGGACTGGCATTCGTGGGCAAATGCCTGATGTAATGTAAATGCAGACATCAGAGACAAATATTACATTGTAGAGTGAATCACATGCTTCCTAACTGTTTACACTGAATTTTATGCACCATCATCTGGTCTGTCATGGTGCTTTTTCTAATTATTCTGCATCCATCTTTTCAAGGAAACACGCTTCCCTCCTTTATAGAACCCAAATGAATCCCGTTGTGCCTCTGCGGCAGCAGCGACGGGCCCCTCCGCGGCCACAGCCCTCATGAGGCACCCTTCCTCTGTGATGTATACAACTCATGCCTGTGTCTTCAGCAACAGAGTTCTTGCAATTGTACTGACAGGGCTGGTTCTGGTCCAGGAAAGGGGAAGGGACTGGATTACAGCTCTGCTATCTGGGAAATGTGAGATTGCACCACAGCACCAAGCAGTTTTCAGCTCACAGTTACAAATCCGTCCTGGAAGTACATTCCATCAGTGACATGTAGCTCATTTCTGTTCAATGACACATCCTAGGTCTCTGTGTGTCCCCAAAGCCTTTCAGATTGTAGAACACCGCTCTAAGTACAATGTGTGTACATTCCCGAGTTCCTTATAAGCAGGAAGAGTGATGAGCGCATGCTCCGTCTCATCAGAGAACTGTGCAAAGCCTAGTAACTTACAGGGACAGCTCTGAGAGTGCGCGGCATAGATGCCGCCATCCGCCCTGTGAACTCTCTCTGCTGTCTCTGAATGTGTACACTGGCCCATAGCAGAGCTGGATGGCAACAACACAGGGGCTTCTCTTACTTTCTCTTTGCTTGAATAGGATTTCTCTAAGTCTAGGCCTCCATTTTCCATTAAAAAAAAAAACAACCCACAGATTTATTTATTTTTATTGGAAAGGCAGATTTACAGAGAGAGAAAGGTCTTCTGTCCGTTGATTCACTCCCCAAGTGGCCATGATGGCCAGAGCTGAACTGATCCTAAGCCAGGAGCCAGAAGCTTTTTCTGGGTCTCCTATGCAGATGCAGGCTCCCAAGGCTTTGGGCCACTTTCCACTGCCCTCCCAAGCCACAAGCAGAGAGCTGGATGGGAAGTGGAGCAGCTGTGACATGAACCAGTGCCCATATGGGATCCTGGTGCTTGCAAGGTGAGGATTTAGCAACTAGGCAATTGCACTAGGCCCTGGAAGGCATTTTTTGTGAGCCCACCATTGCTGCCTTTGTTGTCTTGTGGCCTAGAACAGTGCATGGGTTTTGCTCACTCAGAGATGAGTCTTCCAAAGCATCCAGCCTTCCAGGGCAGCAGTTACACCGAAAGTTCAGCAAGAGTTACACCATCCCTGAAAAAGACACAGAAAGCTGTCAGTCACAGAGCAGCAGGACTGCAAATGCGGCCGGCATGGCTCAACGCTGAACCGCGTGTTGCTCCCAAATGCTGAGTGATTTAACTGTGGGAGGAGACACCTGTTACTTCAAGGAGTCACTAGGCCTTCTGTCTCCAATCCACAGACCACTGGGCCTCAAGAACCACAAGTTTTGGAAACATGGTCCTGTTCTCAGGCTTCTGGCTTAGGAGGCTTTGAAGTCTGTTTTATCACCTGCCTGAATTCATCACTGGTCTTCAAGCAAAAACAATAAGAATGGATCTCTTTTTGTGTGAGTGGCAGTGGATGCAGCATTTATGCAAAATAAAAGGCTAACTTTGGTGCCCAAATGTTCTAATTTCTAGACATGTCATCAACACTTACTACTGGCTATCCCATTTATTTATTTTTTTTATTTTTTATTTTTTTTAGGGCCAGGCACATTGGCAGAGTGGCTAAATCCTTGCCTTGCAAGCACTGGGATCCCACGTGGGCTCCAGTTCATGTTCTGGGTGCTCTGCTTCCCATCCGGATCCGTACTTGTGATCTGGGAATTCAGCACCGCTCATCTGCTGCACTAATGTGATCTGCTGTGAATTCCTTTCAAAAGGGAAAAGAAACGCCCTGCTTATAACCATCCTAACAGCTTCCTCTTCAAAATACAAGACCACACCCCGCCCCGGGCCTGGGAGTTTTGTTGTTGTTTTGTTTCATTTTTAACCCTTCACAGCATCTGGGCGCAGACCTAGGGACATGCTCCCAGTAGTCGCAGTGGATCACCTTAATGCAGCAGGTGAGGGGGTGCTGGTTCCAGGGTCTTCTCCCCGTGCCCCTTTCTGCCTCACAGCTGTGACACACAAACCCTGCAGCAGAGGCCTGGGGTGCTTCCTCATGTGTGCCCTCTGCCTCTGCCATGGCCAAGTCCATTCCTGGAGACCAGTGACAGCCCTGGGCATGGGGTCCTGTAAGGATAAAATGCAGAGGGAAGCAGCCAGGCTGCGTCCTGGGGTCGGAGCTGTGTGCCTCGTGCTGAACACTGCCCCGATCTGCGCTGGGGTCAGCTGTGATCGCAGAAAGACGGAGTCCTTGTTCAGGGAGGGCTCGTTCTCAGAGTAGAAGCCAGTTCCTCAGTGGGTGCTGCGGACTCCGGTCGGAGTTAGGTGAGCTGGAAAGCACAGCTCTGGGTGTGGTGTGAGGATCCTAAACCTCTGACAGGGGGCAGCAAGTGCTGGGGTGGGGGCCAGGGAGGAGGATAGAACAGAAAATCACCACCAAAGTGGACTTAGAAATTTGTGTAAGTGCCAATATTTGTGTGGGGACAATGTCCCAGCATTGGTTGGTGAGAGATCATGGAAGAAACTGTGGCCTCAAAGTTTTAGAAGAATATTTTGTGTATGACTTTAAACTTGGTGACTAAGGGTCTAGTGCAGTAGCCTAGCAGCTAAAGTCCTCGCCTTGCATGCGCTGCTATCCCATTTGGGCACTGATTCGTGTCCCACTGGCCCCGCTTTGATCCAGCTCCCTGCTTGTGGCCTGGGAAAGCAGTCCAGGATGGCCCAAAGCCTTGGGACCCTGCACCCACATGGGAGACTTGGAAGAAGCTCCTTGCTCCTGGCTTCAGATCGGCTCAGCTCAGCTGTTGCAGCCGCTTGGAGAGTGAGTCAATAGATCGTCCTCTTTGTCTTTTCTTCTCTCTATATATCTGACTTTCCAATAAAAAAAAAATCGTAAAAACAAAATTAACTTGGTGACTGAGTGACCTTCATCTTGAGGCTGTAATTGTTGTCGCATAATCTCAGCTGAAAGACCTGGGAGTGGGTGGATTCTGGGCAGGTGCAGGGTTTCAGTAACCCAGTCAGGAAGCACCCAAGAGGCAGTGGGCACAGCACGCTCCTGAGCTGGCAGGCTGGGAAGATGCACTGTCATCCTGCCTAGGCAGTGAGCTGCTCTCTGGACAGTGGCAAGGCTTCTTTTTCCGACCCAACTCAAGTCTGGCTTCTGAATCTCTACTCAGCGCGTGCGTGCATTTCCTTGTCAAATCCAGTTTCAGCAAAGACCCCTGCTTCATCCTGCACCAGGACCTGCATCTCTGGTCATCCTGAGAATCTGTGCAGGTTCCTCATCTTCCAGTGTCTCCCAGAACGTGCTCACCCTGGCCTGGCTTCAGCAAAAATCTTGTTATGCCGGTTTAGCCAGGACCCCCACTTCATCTGTGAGCTTCCCTTTTAATCATTTTCATCTACTGAAAGTAGCCAGCTCCTGGGTTACAACTTGCTTTGCTGATTCTGTCACATTCACAGCTGAGCCCAGTCCCTTGCCCCCACTGCATAATACCTGTGCCAACCCTGAAGGTCCTGTAGGCAGCCTTCCTCACAGTACTGCAGGTGTCATTGTGTGTGCAGCTTCTCACTCTTATCAGTTGGCACCAGGGGAGCCAGCACCTCCTTAAGTTCAGACTCCAGCCCTGAGAGCCTAGGGACGTTCCTGCCACAGCTTCAACGCTCAAGTCCATTCTCCCTCATGCCCCTGGCTCTCTGATTCTAGTTTGCTAAGCAGGTAATGGCGACTGCTGGAGGGACTAACATGGGGATGCAAAAGCTCAGCTTCATTTATCAACCACTGTTGGCCTTATGCTTTCATTTTATGAGGGTGCTGACTCCACTCTTCAGTCTACATTTCCCACTGAGGAGATTCCCTTCCAAATGGGGGCAGTGATTCTCAAATTGGGTCCCTGACACATAGCATCTCCATTTCTTTGCGGGAGGATTATTAAGAAATTAAATCCTGGACCCAGCACGATACGGTAGTGGTTAAAATCCTCGCCTTGCATGCACTGGGACCCCATATGGGTGCTGGTTCTAATCCTGGCAGCCCTGCTTCCCATCCAGCTCCCTGCTTGTGGCCTGGGAAAGCAGTCAAGAACAGGCCAAAGCCTTGAGACCCTGAACCTGCATGAGAGACCTGAAAGAAGCTCCTGGCTTCAGATTGGCTAGGTCCAGCCACTGCGGTCATTGGAGAGTAAACCATTGGATGGAAGATCTTCCTGTCTGTCCTCCTCTGTGTATGTCTGCCTTTCCAATAAAAAAATGAAAGAAAGAAAGAAAGAAAGAGAGAAAGAAAGAAAGAAAGAAAGAAAGAAAGAAAGAAAGAAAGAAAAGAAAGAAAGAAAGAAAGAAGGAAAGAAAAGGAAGAAAAACAGAAAAAGAAAAAAAAGAAAGGAAGAAAGAAAAGAAAGAAAGAAAAGAAAGAAAGGAAGGAAGAAAGAAAGAGTAAAGGAAGGAAGGAAGAAAGAAAGAGTAAAGGAAAGGAGAAATTAAATTCTGGAAATCATCTTGGACCCATGAATCAAAACTCTCGGGGATAGGTTTCACAGCACAGGTTTTGGGGTCATTGTTTTCATGATCACATGTTAATAATAGATAACATATAATGTAGAGATCTCATGTGCCAAACTTGGTTTAATTTCACTCCTTCCTCACAACAATTAGACACAGAAAGAATTTCTAATCTACCATGGTATTGAAAAGCAAATTCTAACTTACTTATGTGCCTTTGGGTATGCAGTTCCATTTTCCATTAGAAAAATATAAGCAATACCATCTTCCTCATTTACATAGGGATGTGTGAAAGTAAAGTATGAGTTAGCTGCAAGGTGTGTTTTGGCTTTTTGGCACCTTCCGGAACTGTAATGGCCTATAGTTGACAGTTGAGTGTGCTTAGGAGGGAACAGAAAAGAGAGAAGACAGATGACCCAAGGTTCAGGAGCAGTGTCTGGGAGATAAATCCTCTTCTTTCTGCCAAGGACTTGGGCCACTCGCCAGTCACCACCTGCTCACCTGTGGGACAACATAAAACGTCGTGCATTCACCAGCAGAGCTCCTCTCAGAGGAGTGCTGATCCATGGGCAGGGACAGTCCTTTCTTACTGCACAGGCTTCCTTTCTATCTTCCTCTTTCTCATATGATGTAGATTAAAGGGAATGCAAGGCAGCAGAGAGTAATTTGAGATTAGAATGCAGATGCTGCAAGAAAGTGGTCTTGGTTCTGCTTCAAGGCCTACGTAAAATCTCATCAAGAGAAAGTGGAATTCACCTGCCTGCTATCTTCCTATGATAACTGCAAGTATGTCACTGTTTCAAGACTTTTTTATGGAGTTCATTAAAGTTCCTATCTCTCAGTTGATTGAATCTTCCCTGGAATCTACAAATTCTCCACATCTTTGGAGTTCCAATGGTCACTCCCTGCTCAAGAACATAATCAAAGAATTCTGGGGGTGCTTGGCTCAGTGGTTGACATGGGCCCTTCCAGGTTTCTGGAGTCTGTTCTTGAGATCCCCGGTGAGACCAGGTCCCTCTCTCAAGATCGTCCAGTGAAAAACCCATGAGTTTCATCCTCTGCTGCCACACAGATAACCATGGCAAAACCCCTATATATGGTGTGAATTAAACCTCCACTCCATGGGGTTGATAGGGAGGGGGAGGCACACTCCCTTCTGAGATCCCACTAAGGGCTCTGGCCTGTGCTCAAAGTCTGGGCAAAGGAGACAGCAGCCCGAGGCCTGCACTTGTCCTACCACTCACCAACATTGTGCACTGTGCAGAGTCCAAGAGATGCAACTTCAAATGGGATCTCTTCATTTTTTCATCCTATAAAAATTATTATTATTATTATTTTGTGATACAGTTCCATTTGCCCCGGGTTTTCCCTAGCCCCCTCTCCATTGATTTCCCTTGTATTATTATTATTATATAGTTCTTCATAGACAGTCATGCCCATCATTGTGGACATGGACAATGGCAGAGAGTCCAGCATTCTATTGTCAAGATATAGTTAACAATTTCATTGGGAGTCCATCTTTGATCTGGAAGTAGAGATGATTACTGCATTTTAGCATCATATTTGGATATGATAGTCTCCATTACACAGTTACTGTACATCTCTTAAATGAAAAGTCACAATACAAAATCAACAATAGGAAGAAAATATGCTACAGAATGATTAATGTGTCATTGAAGAAATGAAAAAGAAAATATAAAATCTTCGTGAAGAAAATGATGCTACTGCATGATCTATGAGTCATTGAAGATTTTAATCAGGAGAAAGTATTTTGAAGCAATCAAACTAACACACACACAAAAAATCAAAATCCATGAGACTTAGTTTTCACTGATCTTTGTGAGATATGTCTCCTGTAGGCAACAAAGAGATGAGCTTTGTGTTTCTAATCCAGTCTGTTAATCTATGATGTTTGATTAATGAGTTTAAGCCATTTACATTCAGGGTGGATATGAATGGGTGGTAATTTGGTTCTATCATTTTAGCAATGGATTGTTCGTTGATTTAGTCTCCTGTTGTTATTTTACTGGAATGTTCTTCGCATTCACCTTTGGTTTTAGTGGGCACTATTCCTCTTCTCTGTCAAGATGTTACATGATTACATGTTTGTAATTTGTAGATAGGTTTGGAAGAGGCAAACTCTTTCAACTTTACTGTGGAAGAGTTTTATTTCATTTTCAAAAACAAAGGAAAACTTCGCTGGGTATGTTTTCCTGGGCTGACAATGTTTTGCTTTTAGAATCTAGAATATGTCACTCCATTTTCTTCTGGCCTGTAGTTTCCTGTGAGAGAACTCCTGTGAGTTTAATTGGCGTTCATTTTTATGTCAATTGATTGTTTTCACGTGTACATTTAAGAATCTTTTCCTTATGTTCAATTGAAGAGAGCTTGATTATCATGTGTCATCAACCATGTTAGGAGATCTGTGCCCCTCCTGGATGTTGTTTCCCAATTCTTTCTTTAGATTACAGAAATTTTCCCTTATTATATCATTGAATACAGCTTTAATCCCAACTTCTCTTTCTGAACCTCTGGGAGTCCCATAACTCTTATATTTGGCCTTTTAATAGTTTCTTTCAGTTCTTGAATACTTTTTTTAGCTTGACCCAGTTCTGCTTGCAGCTTTTTGTTTCCTCCTGGTAACAGGAAAATTTTCCAATTCTGAGATTCTTTCTTCTGCTTGCTTCATTCTATTTTGGAGACTCTCCACTGTACTTTTAGCATGATTAAGTCATGCTACCTGAGTGAAGGGCCACCTGGGACCAGGGTTCTGGAAGTGGCCTAGAGGCCATCTTGTCCTGGAGACATGTTGGCTCGGTACCAGGCACCTCCTAGCATCCCTTTCTATCGGTGCAGGGAAAGGAGCTGACTCCCCGAGTGATCCCTTGCAGGTGCACCTTTCTGGTCCACCCTCCCTGGCCAGGGCCTTTAGTGCCTACATCGTGCAGCCTCTGAGGCCCAGGTCCTCATCATCACTGGATGTCTGGTGACTGTGAAGTCTGATGTCCCTCTCAGGTTGCCACCCAAAGCCTCCACAGGCTCTGATAGCTACCTGCCTGGGAGAACACATCTTCAAGCTGGCTGCCCCCTTAAACCCTTTTTGAGAGCCATGCCACAATCCCCAGTGGGCCCTGCTCCCGTAGTGGCTGTGGGGCTGGCAGGTGGCGGCACACCCCTCCCTCCTGCTCCTCATAAGTGAGACCTGGTGAGTGATCAAGTCACTCCCAGTTGCAACAAAGACCCCCAGCACCACTCTCCAGTGAGTGAGTGCAGCTGAGGCACAACACAAAAGGCAGCAGCAAAAAGCAAAGCAGCCAAGCAACCCCCTCGGTCCTCCCCGGTGACGGCCACTTTCAAGGATCTGTGTGGGAAATCACAGCCACCAGGGTCTCTCAGTGGCGACCCAGCACTTTCCCTGCTCCCTCTCGGGGGCTCTGATCTGCTGGGCTGCTGAGGGCATTGGGAGGTCTTGTCCTGTTAACCCAGATGTTGTTGGTTTTCAGTCATCCTTTTATTTATTTATTTATTTATTTATTTATTTATTTATTTATTTATTTATTTACAAATACAGTGATGAAATATACAGACAGTACGATCATCAGTCACACCTGTCAGCAGAAGTAAATCAAGTCAGCAGCATCTTCAGAAGTTGGTTATCATGCAGACTTCTCTTGCTTCTTAAGTGAATGCCATGGACAACGAATTCCAGGGTGCCTGCCTGCCCTTGAGGCTCTGCAGCCCCACTGGTTCCAGCAAGCCCTTGTGCAGGAATAGCTAGGCCCCACTACAAATTCTGTAGTTGTATCTGTAAACCATTTTCTCCTAAGAAGTCCACTGCAATCTGCACTCCCACCTCCCAAGTTTGCTTGGAGGTGTGAAGAGGCAGATTTTGAAGCCAACCAGCTTGCAGGCTTACACCAGAGGTTGTGGTTCATCCTGGACCCCAGGCTGCCGGGTTTGGACTATACCTGGAGGTAGCCTTAGTACAGGTGAGAGGAAGAATGGGCTGCTCTAAGCATGTCCTCCCCAGCTCCCAGCTGCTTCTCTTCCTGGCACCTGAGGCCTTATGTTTTCTGATCGTCACATGGGCCACAGGAGATGAGCTGTCGTCTGGTACTCCTTCGGTATGGCTAGAGATGGTCTAACAGTGGTGTTCTGTTAGACTTCCTGCTGGCCCACACTGCCTGTGCAAAGGCCCCCTCTGTGCCACCCCTGCCTGGCATGGTCCTTCCTGGGAGTGGGCAGTGAATTCAGGGACTTCCATATTCACGCAGGTGGGAGTTGAAGGATTTCTTCCTGCAATCCTGGAGACTGTGGTCTCCATAACTGTACAAACGCCAGAACCACAGGGAGCATGAAGAGTGGAGTCCACAACTTCTACTGACCCAGCAACCCCCCACCCAGGGTGGGTGGAGGTTCTTCTTCTTAGAGAAAGCTGCTCCTTCTCTAACACCCACCCAGGGTCACTCTGCTCAGTCACTGTGGTTAGCACAGCGGTGGACACTGGACCCAGGCTGGTCCAATCAGAGTCCTCCCATGTGGGATGTTTCAGACACTGGTCTCTGGTGTACAGGCGCCCATGAGCAGCAGGAGAGGATGTGGCCAACCCTCAGGACGACATTCACACAAAGGGATGCTCCATCCTTTAGGGCAACCACACTGTGGCTTTTGTCTTTTCTAGGGATAGCTATGGTTAACTTTTAGATTCAGTCCTTGCACTCTTCTAACAGCAGGTCCTGTCCTTGTTAACAGTATGGGCCAAACTAAATTGAGCTGCTGTTCTGAGGACCACAGAGGAAGTCATTGTTACCATTTTAGTCTTTTCCCTCCATCTTTCCACTTGCCTTTTTTTTTTTTTTAAGCAACCTTTGATGTTGCTAAACATAGATTGTCACCATGTCTTTAGTCATGCACTGGTTGGAGCTAGGGTTGGAGCTGACGGCCTGGGGCAGGTCTGGCTTATTTAATGCTGGGCAGGCAGGTGGGCATCCTGTGCTGAAGATGCCCTCACTCCTGGATGTTGGTGTGTGAACAGCAGACGTGTGCCATTAGCAAGAGGTGTGTCATTCACTGCCAAAAGTGAAGGATGCAATCTGGTTGTTTGGTTCATTCCAGGAAACAGGATGGGCTGCTCTCCCTTAAAACTAGAGCAAATGTGACAATCACCTGAACTCATTGCTTTTCTGTGCCTCTTCCAGTCTCAGTGACTGTTAAGCACCTGAGTCAACAGGGTCCTGCTCCTACCCAGAGCTCCAATGGCTGGCATTTACTATGGTCTGGGAGATGGCAGTGAAAACATTAACAGAGCAAGAGTTCTGGTGCCACAGCTATGGAGTAGCACATTAAGCTGCTACTTTCAATGTCAGTATCCCTAACTGAAAAGGGCCCGTTTGAGCCTTGGCTGCTTCCCTTTCAAACCAGCTCCCTGTTCATGTGCCTGGAAAAGCAGAAGATTGATGGCCCAAGTGCCCTTGTTGGAGACCCAGATGGACTTCCTGCTGCCTGGCTGTAGTGTGGTCATTGAAGGAGGGAAGTGGCAAATGAAAGATCCCTTTGTCTTTCCCTCTCGGTCACTGCCTTTCCGATAAATTAGTAAATAAACCTGGCCCGGTGTGGTAGCCTAGCAGCTAAAGCCCTTGCCTTGCACGTGCTGAGATCCCATATGGGAGCTGGTTCTAATCCCAGAAACCCTGCTTCCCATCCAGTTCCCTGCTTGTGGCCTGGGAAAGCAGTCCAGGACAGCCCAAAGACCCTGCACCTGTGTGGGAGACCCAGAAGAAGCTCCTGGCTTCTGGCTTCAGATTGGCTCAGCTCCGGCTGTTGTGGCCAATTGGGGGAGTGAATCGTCGGACGGAAGATCTTCCTCTCCGTCTCTCCTGCTCTCTGTATATCTGACTTTGTAATAAATAAATAAATAAACCTTTTAAAAAAAATAAGTAACCCTTTAAAAAGAAAAGTAATTCTTTTTAAATTAAAAACCAACAAATCTAGTGCAGTAAGCAACTGTTTATTTATAAAAAAAGGAAAAACAAACAAAACTTTTTAACGATGTCTTATAGATTAAGTAAAAATACCAGTATTAATATATATGTATGTACAGAGTGCATATATATATATACATATGATATAACATCAACATTACATGCTTCTCAGGACAGAATTAGGACGTGTTCCCTCACAGCAACTGAGAACTCTACCACAATTGGAAAGCACAGTTAGGAACGTGGCTTCCTTTATTTTTGGTTTGTCAGACTCCCAAGTGCCAGGAGTTCTCAAACCAGGCCCTACACAGGGAAGCCATGTGCTACGCACAGTGAGCATGGACTGCCACATTCCACACGCGTGGGCTTTTCCGAATCCTCAGCCAGGTCTCCATCACTGTACACCTGGTTGGCCTTCTACCTGAGAGGAGCGGGGAGGAGGAAGCGAGCCAGTCTGCGGTTTCGTGTGGACATGCCACGGACGTTCACGGACAAGAGCTAACTGAAAACATGTCTGTGCCGAGCCACAACACTGGGCAATAAAGCGCCCCCCGGAGGAGGACTCCCTATTCCCCTTTCCTTGCCAAAGGAGACACAGAAATTACCCAAAAAGGGTGGGAGCGGGGAAGAAATGACAACATCACAACAGCAACAAACTCGACCAGGGACGCAGGGTGCAGCACCTGTGGCGGTGACCGGCAGACAGCAGGGAACAGAGAGGTAGCGTCATCTCAAACACACCCTCCTCTGCAAAAGGCACTCACAACTGTCTGTTTATAGATCCTACAGTGGGATTCTGTGTAGGGGAGTCTCTCCTACTAACACAAAACAGATAAGCTGAGGGGAGGCTTAAAAAAACACGCATTCTGGATCCATGTGTGTTTCACTTTTGTCTAAGGGACCATCCACCTAGTAGCCACAAAAAGAAAAAAACAAAACAGTCACTGAAAAGTTGGGAGTTCTGATAAAACCACAGTTAGCAGCCAGGTGTGGAGAGGGTGAGAGCTGCAGGCCCACACAGGAAGAGGAGGTAACAAGCTTTGTGAATGGCCAAAGGGAAGGAGGTGGTCTGCTCTCAGTTGGAAAAACTAGTCACAGCCATGACAGGTGTGGCAGGGGAGGAGGAAGGGGGAGGTAGTGACAGGGCAACAGTGGGCGGGGTGGCCTGGGGAATGGACAGCGGGCAGGGTGGCCTGGGGACATAGGGATGGCAGTGAGAGGACACTGCCCCAGGGAGATGGGCTGCGCCCTCCATCTCGCCCCCTCACTTCTGCGGCCCAAGGAGCCCAAGCAGAGGCTGCCCTCACCGGGACACCACAGAGCTAATGGAATTGTACGACGTGCCACTGTTGCAGCTGGAGGCGTAGGCCTCGGGGCCAGCGCCTTCGAGGTTGACCCTGAACACGGAGGAGGCCTTCAGAAGGAAGTCCGCCGCATCCCGGCGGCCCAGCTCCCTCAGCTTGGACAGGAGCGTGCCCACTGTGCTCTCCGGGAAGGAAGTCCACTCGCGCAGCAGGGCGTGCACCGGGCTGGGGAGGAAGTCCTTGGGAGCCCCGTTATTGGTGTTGTACTTGGCCACGAGGTCGGGAAGGCCCAGGTTCATGGCCAGAAGGCACCAGTCCTTCCCCATGGGGTCGGGCGGGTCCAGCAGACGACTCAGCTTCCTGCGAGTCAGCAGGTTGAGGTCGGACGCATGAATGTCCATGCCCAGGCTGGCCTGCGCATACACATCGTGACACCCGAAGCACGTGATGCTGCTAAAGCTCTCCTTGTAGCCTCCCATGGTATTGGTCAGGGAGGTCTCCCTCAGGGTCTGCGCCCGGAAGAAGTCCCTGGGCTGGTAGATCATGACAGGCTCATGGCGCTCCCGCAGCTGCTGCGGGCTCAGGTAGTGCTTGACGGTGAGCAGCCCGGGCAGCGTGGTGGCCATGACGTTCTCAATGGTGCTGCACACTGAGTCCAGCAGCAGGCAGCATTTGATCTTCTCGGCCTCCAGCCCACGCACCTGCACCTCAATGCCCTGGCCGTGGTTGACCAGCAACACCAGCAGCTCGGCCCCGCGGTGGGTGATCCTGCAGCCGCTCACCCACAGGCGGATGTCAGCATCGCCCTCGGCGCTCTGCTGGTGGATCCAGCGGCACAGGTTCACCTGCACCTTATGAAAGATGCCGCAGGGGAAGGGCGTAAGGTGCTCTACAGGGACCACGCGCACACCGCCATATACCATCACCTCATCCTCATCGTCCGTCCAGGAGCGCTGCAGGCTGTCCGTCTTGATCAGGGCAGGGACGTCTACCATGGTCCCGCTGCTCAGGTCCCGGGCACAGATGTCCATGGCGTCCAGGATCTGCAGCAACTCCTCCACGTCGCTGTCGGGCACCAGGCGCTGGATGTCCTCCATGGTGTAGCGGCCGCGGTAGTGGTGCAGGGCCCGGGGCGTCTCCACCGACAGCAGCTTCCCCAGGACGTTGGTGCAGAGCCAGCGGGGGTCCAGGAGCAGGACATCCTGGACTGTTTCACTCTGCATGATGTTGATCTGCCGTTAAGGACAACACAGGTCAGTGTGGAGCTGAATCCTGCCAAGTGTACCTGCCCATGGAATGGCCAGCTTCCAGCACAAAGAATGACCTCCATGACTCAAGTGGACACATTTTGAAAACTAAACTGGGTTTGAGAGTGTTAGAACAGAGCTGTGACAGACAACGTCACTGAACTCATGAATGCCAATGGGGGACAAACATTTGGCCCAGGGGGTAAGAGACATGTCAAAATGCCTGCATCTCATTTTGAGGCAGCTGAATTCAGTTCCTGGCTCTGTTTCCCATTCTAGCTTCTTGCTAACATAGACCCAGGGATGCTGTGGTGAGAATTCAACAAGCTGGGTCTCTGCCACATCCACACAGGAGACTCGAACGGTGTTCTGGGCTCCCAGCTTTGGCCCGGCCCGGCCCCTGCCACTGGGAACATGGTGGGAATCAACTGGCAGGTGGGAGCTTTGGCTCTGTGTCTCTCTCAGAGAAATACATGAACATTTACACCAGAGTCAACATAAGGAATTAGCAAGAATAAATAACTGAATAGAAGACAGCTGTATGTTCATGTCTCATAATATACCAACTTGAATGCCAGAATGCGACTCTCAACTATTTTGAGTTACATGGAAAGATTCTCCTTAGGAGATACAGGCCAAATAATTGAGGAGTGACATATCACAGGACCTGCATGGTAAGTAAGGAAATAAATCGAATAAAGAAGACTCAAGGAAATCGATCAAAATGCAAGTAGTCAACTCTCCTGCTGTGATAGCTGAGGAGGTTTCAATGGCACCATGCTTGTAACCTCTCCAAAGGCTTGAATATTTTCAAACCAAGATGTGTGATGATGACACCAGTGTGCAGATCATCACACCAGATGGCCCAGGGTGAGGAGAGAGGAGTGAAGCTGGAGGCGACGACCAACAGAGGAGACTCCAGATGTCTCGGTCCTGTTCCTTGAAACCAGAAAAGTTTGCCACCAAAAGACGAGTCTCCCCTCTCTCTTCTGTATGGAAGCTGAGTGGAGGAGAATGAGGAATGGGAAAGGCTGAGGAACAGGTACTGTGTTTCAAGGAAAAAGGAATTCCGGTGTTTGTGGCAGTACACATCAGGGTGATGACAGGTAAGGATAATATGCTGTGTACTTTCTCTTAAAGGAGCTACAAGAAAGGATTTTGAAGGTTTTCACTGTAAAGCAAGGGTCAACTGCTGAGCTCAACCTGATTGGAACATTACCCAGGGCTAGTAGGAACTGAAATACCACATGACCTGGAAGGACCCAAGTATCAAAAAGGCAGCACTTGGAAACAACAACAGAGTGTGAACAACAGTAGCACCTTTCCCTTAGGAGGAAGTTACTTCCTTCTCCTCCCTCCCTAGGCTGGGTCTATGAGGACAGGTGGTCCGAGGTAGGCTCAAAGTTGGCCCTTGGTCCGCCCTTGAGGATGCCTCTGGTACAGGAGTCTGCTTAAATGTGTCAAACAGCCACTTGCACTGCCAACATCCCTTACAGATGCTAGTCTGAATCCTGGCTGCTCCACTTCTGATCCAGCTCATTGTTTGTGTGCATGGGAAAGCAGCCAAGGATGGTCCAGGTGCTTGGGTACCTGAACTTGCATGGGAGATCCAGATGAGGCTCCTGGCTTTAGACTGGCAGCCAGCAGATTAGCCAGTGCTTGAATTGGGGTTTTAAAGGCTGACAAGACCACTGCTCTGGCTCCAGTTTTCAAGGTCCCTGGTTTCTGGATTCAATGTTAGTTTAAAGACTATGACTTGTGGCAGGACTGTGGTGCAAGCAGGGTGAGTCGTATCCCATGTCAGAGCACCAGTTCAAGTCCTGGCTGCCATTTCTGATGCAATTCTAGGCTGTTGTAGCTACGAGGGCAGTGGATAATTGTCCAAGTATTGGGCACCCTGCCACCCAGGTGGGAAACCTGCAAGGCGTTCCAGGCTCCTGATTTTACACCTGGCGCAGCCCTGGATTTTGAAGCCATAAGGAGAGGGAATCAGAGGATAAAAGACTTCTCTGTTTTCTCATCTCTCTCTAAGAGGCAGATGAGATTTACAGAGAGAAGGAGAGACAGAGAGCTAGACCCTCCATCTGCTGGTTTACTCCTCAAAGAGCTGCAATGGCAGGAGTTAATCCAATCTGGAGCTAGGAGCCAGGAGCTTTTTCTCGGTCTTCCATGTGGGTGCAGGGTTGAAAGGCTTTGGGCCACGCTTTACTGCTTTCCCAGGCCATAAAGCCAGGAGCTGGAGGGGAAGCAGAGCAGCCTGGAGATGAACTGGCAATATTAGGAGAACCTGGCTTATAAGGTAAGGATTTAGCTGTTGAGCCAACGTGCTAGGTCCATGTCATTTTCAAATAAACTATATATACTTATATATAATACATAAAAGTATGTATATATAAAGTTGTGTAAACCACATCCCAGCTCTGGCTGTCTCACATTCAACAGCAAAGATCCCTGCCTTTGGTCATTCCTGCCTTTGGCGGGCTCTGCTTGCTGAGCCGTGTACCTCTCTGTCTGAGCACGGCTACTCTGACTTGGCATCTCCAGACAGCACCCTAGGGTGAGGACAAGGAGTCTGTCTTTGGAGCTGGTCCCTCTGAGTCCTGGGAGAAGGCTGCAGAAGCGCCTGGAAGCACAAGGAGAGTAGGCAGAGACCCAGGCACCCATGACAAGGCTCCCTGCCCTTTGTCAGCAGAATCTGGAGAACAGAAGCAAAATCATCAAGCAGCAGCTCCTTGGATAAACAGGAGAGCAGAGAGCTCAGAGCAGTCACCTGGGCTTACGTGCAATGGCCATGCATCTGGAAACATTAGGGGCTACTGAATCTTTTCTGCTCTGCCCCCTCCTGGAGCTGGAGCATGGAGACCCCCTGACAGCCCTTACCTCGCCAGTGCTGTGCAGCTGCTGGGCAATGCGCCTGAGGTCCTCCTCGCTGGCCAGGGGGTTCAGCTGGTCCTGCACGTCATACACAAACTGCTGCAGTGACATCAGCTGGTTGGGCCCGTTGAGCTTCCTCCAGGAAGGCAGCGTGGAGATGATCTTCTCACACAGGTGGGTCATGGGAGGGCAGCCCTGAAACATGCAGGGTGACATAGTTAAACGTTTGCAGCTGGGGGTGCTCCACAGTGACCGAGTCGGCTGGGCAGCTGAAGGTGGAGCTAGGAATCCAGCTGCTTAAGAATGTTGGAGTCAGGCATTCCAGCATGTGACGCAGGCATCTTAACCACGTGGCCAGATGTGCGCCTCCAAGCAGAATCCATTTGTCACATCTCAAGCTAGCTGGAAGCTCCTGAGTTCGACCCACCATGCTAAATGGAAGGTGAGTCTTCACAGAAATGCCCATTGTGGGCTCAATCGCTCCTGCTGCCCAGCTCCTAAAGCTTGACTCACTCCTTCCTTCACTTTCTCCCTCATCTGCTACTTCACCACCTCACTGTGAGGTGACTTTCAGTGGCGAAAAGCAGATACTTAATGAGAGAGGGGAAAAGGGCAGGGCATCATTACAACATCGCAGTGGATCAGAAAGTGAGGGATTCATGAGGACTGTGGGGAAATGCTATTTCAAACTAAACCCCTGGAATGGGCTTTTTACCTTTTCAGGGGGTTAAATAAGCCTATCAGACCAACGTAACCAATGCACTTTCCTAACCAGAGCACAAGCACTGCTCTGCAATAGCTCAGTGCATGTTCTATTCGCCAAATTCTCCTTCCTTCCCCAAACACAAAAACTCCCAGGAATGAAGGCCGCCTCCTGGGGGGCTCCAGCTGCCTAACTCTGGAAGTGGGGACAAGAAGTTTGGGTTACAGGCGGTAGGATGCCAGCTCAGCCCAGCAACCTTCCAGAACCAGAGCTGCCTGGTGAGCTGGGGCCCTAATGCAGCGCCCAGGAGACATGCCTGTCCTCTCTCCTGTCCCAGCTCAGTTCCCATCCTCCCTGTGACCACATGGCTCTGACCTCTGCCCACTGGCTGTGTACCCAGATGACATCTGATGTGCCACAACCAGGTTTTCCAGAGAAAGCAGTTTCCTGAGGATCTAGAAGCAGCCCTGGAGTCAGCACCAGGTGTGGAAGGAGCAGGTTTGGCAGGAGACAGACCAGCAGGTGGCGCCACTGCCAGGAGGAACGGCAGGAAGAGCTGGGTTTTTCTGGCTTGGTGTGTGCGTCTGCATGCTGAGCACCCTGGGAGTACTATGACAGCACCCTTCATCAGTCTAATACACCGAGAAGTTCTTCCAAGAATATTTTCTCCCTTTTACTCTGTTAATGGGTAAATTTCCCAAAGAAACATTCAAAGTGTACATGTCGTCAAATAAGTTGGCTTTCTGTGAAAAATGTTTCTTGGTTTTCTGTCTTGGTTAAAAGGTTTCATGAATCCTAGATTAGCTTAAAAGACACATTTTCCTAAACTTCTATTCATTACATTCATTTATTTATTTGTTTTCCATTTGAAATCGGATTCATACACCTGTCATCCAAGAAAGCAGTCTATGACTTTATATTATTTGACCAGCTTGGTAAGTGATGGTTTTTTTTTTTAACTTTTCTGAGTTTTTGAAATACTCCACAGTAACTCATTCTTCTGAATTGCTTTCTAATTTGTACAAAGAACTTAATTTCTAAACAAACTCTGAAAATGCGAAGTACTTTGCCCTTTGCTTTTTACCATCTTCTTGTTTCTCTGTCCCTCCTGTCTCCTCCCAAAGCAATAGGATAACAGCAGGTACATGGCCATCGTGTCCTGGACCCATGGTGAAACTGTCCCCTGACAATCATATTAAGGCAGCAGAGAGAGGCCCACCTCCCCAGCTCAGTGATGGCTTTGGCCGCGGTTGGGCCAGGCTCCCACCAGGGTAGACTCACGGAAATGATCTGGCTCCGAATTTCTTGTAGGTGATTCCGAAGGACCTTGATGTCCTTAGAGCCAGAAGCCCCAGCATCCAGAACAAAGAGTTTATTTGAAATCTGAAGGTCGTTCCCGAACCTAGAGGAAGAGTAGTACGTCAGTCCCACCAGGTATTTCTTGCAGAGGTCAAGCCCCTGCTGCTGGCCCTTCGAGGCAGGGCAGGACCTTGTCAAGGCCCCTCCAGGGCCCCTGCTGCAGGCAGACTTGGCCTCAGCACTCTGGGTCCGAGTCTTAGCAATGGGGGCTCCAGGATCCCTTAATGCAGTAGGGGCAGGTGTCAACTTCTGCTGGTAGAGGGAAAAGGAGGCAGAATGCTTGCACCATAAAACACCAGAGGTATGATTCCAAAGTCACACCGCCAGTCTGAAAACATCAGCAGAAGTCCCATCTCCATACCAGGAAGTCAAGAGACAGGTGTTTCCCAACTACAGTCTAAGAATTAAGTTATCAGCATCTTGTAGGGAGCTACAGGTGGAAACTGGCAGACTCTGCTATGGTTTAGATGTGGTTTCCCAGGGTTCATGTGTTGGAGGCGTGGTCCTCAGAATGCTCAGAGGGAGGTGGGGGCACCTGCAAAAAATGGGACCTAGTGGGAGCTACCTGAGGTCACTGGGTGCTCTGCCTTCAGAAGGGACTCACGTAGGTTCCAGGGGACCTCAGTTCATTCTCTCAAGGGAGTTGTTATGAAGGACAAACCCCGAGCTCTGCCTGGATGTGACACAGCTGAGGGGGGCCCTCCCCGGCATTGAGCTCACTGCACTTGCTGTCTCCAAAACTATCAGCTACATAAAGCTTTGTCTTCTAAGTCACTCAGGTATCCAGCTACAACAATGGGAAACAGACTAATAACATAATAGTTCAAAACACATGTCTGACATCTGTCCCCGTACACACATCCTTCCTAAGTAAAACCAAAGTTTCACCAATAACACCTGCCACAAACATACTCCGATTCAGTCCATTCCATTCCATCCCCCTGTGGAAAGGGTTGCTCACTATCCTCCACAGTTTCATGATTCTCTAGTGGGTACTCTGTACAGGGTGAGAAAGTACCAGCTAATGTGACAGTGAAGATTACAGCGCAAGTGAGAATTACAACAAGGAAGCCGTCATGGAGTGGCTGTGTCAGCATGGTAGGCCAGAGCTACAGGGATTGCCAGGGGATTGTTAGGGGATCCCTAGGGGATCACTAAGGAATCACACTAAAGGATTACTAGGGTATCACTAGATCGCCAGATGATCACTGACAAATCACTAGGGGATCACTAGGAGATCGCTAGGGGATCACCACGAGACCGCCATGGGATTGCTAAGGCATCACACTAAAGGATCGCTAGGGGATCACCAGGGGATTGCCATGAGAACACTAAGGAATCGGTAGGGGATTGCTAGGGGTCACTAGGGGATCACCATGGGATTGCTAAGGGATCACACTAAAGGATCATTAGGGGATCACTAGGGGACCGCCATGGGATTGCTAAGGCATTACACTAAAGGATCGCTAGGGGATCACTAGGGGATTGCCATGAGATCACTAAGGAATCCGTAGAGGATCACTGGGGGATTGCTAGGGGATCATTAAGGGATCACTAAGGGATCAGTGCTGTCTGCCTTGCTGCTATTCTTATTTGTGTTTCTCACTGTTACATGCAAAGTAAAACATGATGAAGCACCAACCAAGGGAGACATGCCTTTCATTTCCCTCTCTGGCTCACAGGCTATACACACACATGTATGTGTGTGTGTTATTGCTGTTTTAAAACTTATCTGGTTTTCTTCCCAAAGGCTCACAGCAATTAATTCCCGGCGGCAGCCAAAGCTTCTCCTGTGCTCGGCAGGAATTCCCCTACTTGGGCCATCACCGCTGCCTCCCAGTGCGCACATCAGCAGGAAAAGCTGGATCAGGAGCTGGAGCTGGAACTCAAACTCAGGTGCTCTGATACGGTATGTGAGAATATTGATTTTCCTTTCTGAGGGTAGGAAGAACCAGCAGCCACCTCTCACCTGTTTCTGATCTCTTTGAGCAATGATGTGTCTTTGTCATATCCAAACTCGCCTCCTGCTGGCCGAGGGACATTCATGATGTCAGCATGCGTGGCCACCAGGATGACGCGCAGTGGGTTCTTCAGCTTGCCGCCAAAGGCTAGGGACAGAAAGGGAACCACATTAGCGGACAGCTCCTCTTACCTGGCTGACAGCCCTGCCCAGGTGAGGGGCATGGGAGCCTCGTGCCTTGATTGGCTCTCCTGGTAGAGGTTCAGTCTATCAGGACCCCATGCTTGCTATGGCCTGTGGCCTGTGCAAGGACCCTGACCCAGGCCCAGGCAACAGCTGGGTGGGTCCACTCCTGGGCTGTGAGGAGGCCTGCTCGGGAGTGTAGTAAAAGCAGCAACAAAAGCATCTTCTCAAACTTCCTCCAAGGAGCAGGGTAGGGATCCAACCTCTGACAATGGAGGAATCCTGGATGAGAATGAAGGGAGCCCCCAAGATGCAGCATCTCCGTGGAGATGGCTCAGACAGGCTGCTGGCTGCTCCTGCCAGCACTGAAAAGGAGCAGGGCAGAGAAGCTGGCAGTGCCAAGAGAAACACCAGGCCCATCATCAGAGAGCTTTCTACAAAACAGTTGTGGCTGTGGATTATGGCCGTCAGCAGGGAAGGATGTCTCTCCCTGGCCACTTTTTAAAAGATTTATTTATTTAGGCCTGGCGCTATGGCTCATCCTCTCCTTGCATGTGCCGGGATCACATATGGGCACTGGTTCGTGTCCCGGCTGCTCTACTTCCTATCCAGCTGTTTATGGCCTGGCAAAGTAGTGGAGGATGATCTAAGTCCTTGGGACTCTGTACCCACTTGTGAGACCCCAAAGAAGTTCCTGGCTCTTGGCTTTGGACTGGTTCAGCTCCTGCTTTTGTGGCCATTTGGGGAGCGAACCAGTGCATAGATCTTTCTCTCTGTCTCTCGTTTCTGTAAATCTGCCTTTCCATAAAAAATAAATATATATTTATTTGGAAGGCAGATTTATGTGGGTATTTTAGGGGGAGTGATAGAGACATACCTTCCATTTCCTGGTTCACTACTGAAATGGTTGCAACAGCTAGGGCTGGGCCAGGCCTTAAGCCAAGAGCTCAGAATTCCCTCTTCTACACGGGGGCAGGAGCCGGAGCACCTGGGCTATCTTCCACTGCCTTCTCAGGCACATTAGCAGGGAGCTGGATCAGAAGTGGAACAGCAGGGATGTGCCCCTGTGCTGAGGTGGGATGGCCACATCGTAGGCTACGGGTTAAACGCTGTGCCCAATGCCGGATCCAGGCTGCATGTCTTGCTTACACTGAGAACAAAATGAGTTTCTGCAAGGCTATTCTGTCCCCTAGAATTAAGTGAGGATACTGCCATCTGTCCACTTAGGCTTTTAGTCAGTCCCTGCAGGGTTAAAGGGGGTCGTGGGGAAAGGCAGAGGCTGTACCCACCACAGCGATGGCCATTGCTCTACAGTGCAGGGAAAGTGGCAAAGAGTTCTCAAGGAACTTTCAGAACTGGTTGGCTGAGGCAATGTCACGTGACCAAAAACAGACACTCCCTGTAGGCCACCACAGGCAACAGAGCTGGGAAGCCACCTGTAGTCAGCATGGAGGAGAAGGGAAGGGAGCTGTAAGGGGGTCCCATGGTTGGGCCGCAGGGTGGGCCGGAGGGGGTCAGGGGCTGAGCTACAGGGTGGGCCTGAGGGGTCCAGGGTTGGGCTGTATAGACAGATGCTGCAGGAAGAGACCGGTTCTGGTCAGTCCAAGTCAGGAGGGTATGTGCTCTCCCAACCCTGGCAGCCCCGCTTACCGATGGGCTCCTCCACTGGCACCAGAGACTTCAGGAAGCTGAGCCAGAAAATCACTTGGTTGAGCTGGATTTCATAGGGCTCCTCCAGACTGAAAACCACGATGTGGATGGACGTGGGGTCATTCGCGGCAAAGTAGTCATAGCAGCAGAAGTATACGGGGTTCCCAGAGAACTCCCACACGCTGAAGTCCCCGACGCCTGCAGAATGAAAGCAAAGGAAGCTCCCCATAGCCAGCGGCCACCCCAAAGCCTCCCCACGGCCCTCACCTGAGAGATCCGAGCTGGGAGAGCCCTGTCTGTGCCATAGCCTTTCCCTACATCTACGTCACGCATGCCAAAGCCCGCTTCTCTCCGTCAGCACCAGCTGGTCTCTCCACAGTACCTTTATTCTTCTTTCAAAGCGTATTTTCACTTGAAATGCAGATTTTACAGAGAGGAGAGAGAAGTCCAGCTGCTGGTTAACTCCCCGAATGGATGCAATGACTGGAGCTGAACCAATCTGAAGCCAGAAGCTTGTACTAGATCTCCTACATAGGTGCGGGGGTCCAAAGCTGCAGGCCGTCCCCCACTGTTTCCCAGGCCATAAACAGAGAGGTAGATCAGAAATGGGGCAGCTGAGACGCAAGCTGGTGCAAATATGTGATGCTGGCATTATAGATGGAGACTTCACCTATTAAGTCAAGGTATTCCAATACCTTTATTCTTACCCCCTGTATCAACGTCACATCTACTTACACCTTGATGGCAAGTGCACAGGCATATTCAGTCTCCTTTTTTAATCTTCCTTAGAAATTGGCAGATTGGGCCCAGTGTGATAGCCTTGTGGCTAAAGTTCTCCCCTTGCATGCACAGGGATCCTATAGGAGCACTGGTTTGTATCCTGAAGGCTCCACTTCCCATCCAGCTCCCTGCTTGTGACCTGGGAAAGCAGTCGAGGATAGTCCAAAACCTTGGAACCCTGCACCTGTGTGGGAGATCTGGAACAGGCTCCTGGCTTCAGATGGGCTCAGCTCTGGCTGTTGAGGCCACTTGGAGAGTGAATCATCAGAAGATCTCTGTCTTTCTTCCTCTCTGTATATCTGATTTTCCACTTATAAATCTTAAAAAAATATATGTATATAGCAAATAAGGGATCAGCATGGTAGCCTAGAGGCTAAATCCTCGGCTTGCAAGTGCCGGGATCCCATATGGGTGCCAGTTTGTGTCCTGGCTGCTCCACTTTCCATCCAGCTCCCTGCTTAAGGCCTAGGAAAACAGTGGAGGATGACCCGAGGCCTTGGGACTCTGTATCTACATAAGAAATCTGAAAGAAGCTCCTGGCTGCTGGTTTTGAGTGGCTCACAGCTCTGGCCATTGTGATCACTTGGGGAGTGAACCAGCAGATGGATTTTTCTCTCCATCTCTCTGTAAATCTGCCTTTCTAATAAAAATAAATCTTAAAAAAAAAAAAAAGAAATAAGAAAAAAGAAAGAAAAAGCAACTTGCAGATAAGACCTTGAGCCCTGCTTTGGGAAAAGGATCCACCGTGTCAGACAACACAACAGGCCTGAGCACCCACATTTACCATCTTAGATACACATGCCTCATCCCACCTTTACCTACAGATTGGGGGCCGAACTGCCCACTATGTCCCCCTGTTGTGGAGAGGAGCAACTGGGAGAATGGACATTAAAAGTCTGCAGCCGAGGCTCTAGAGACCCATGCCCACGCAGGGTGCACACCATACCAGACTTGGGCTTGAGACAGTGTGCGCCCGACTGGGTTGTCTGGTCATGAGCTGATAATTCCTTTTTCCTGTTCTGCCACTGTATCATAGGAATATACTTGGTTCCAGTCTGGTCTGCCCCAAGGGCTTCTGCTGGGTCCCTACGGACGTATTAAGAAGTGGTAGGGGCTGGCATTGTGGCATCGAGGGCAAAGCTGCCACTGCGATGCCAGCATCCCGGTAAGCACTGGTTTAAGACCCAGCTGCTCCACTTCTGACTCAGTTCCCCGCTAATGGCCTGGGAGAGCAGCAGAGAATGATCCAAGTCCTTGGGCCTCTGCACCCGTGTGGGAGACTCAGAAGAAGCTCCTGGCTTTGGCCTGGCCAGCCTGGGCTAACTGCAGCTATCAGAGGAGTGAGCCAATGGATAGGAGACCTCTTTTTCTTTTCTCTCCTCTCTCTATAACTTTGCCTTTCTAGCAAAAACATCTTTAAAAAAAAAGAGGAAAAGAAATTACGCCACACACCTAGCAAGGAGTGGTTCTGAGGTTGGAATACAGGTACTTAATTTCAAATTATACGTTGGCATGGCTCTAACTGCTTCTTACTGAGGAGGGGGCCAGCAATTTGCAGACCAGTAGGGAAGACACCTGGGCTTCCTGGATCAAGTCCGCCTTTCCTGGGGAGCAGCGCCCTAGCCTTGGAACACACTGACTTTGGACCTGCAGGAGCCGGCCCTGTCTCGGGATGGATCAATAACATGCCTAACCTCCCACCGACCACAACTCTACCAGCGACTGCTCTGTCTTCAGGTCTACTTTCACAAAAGCAGCCCTATCCTAGGCACCTAACTGGCTGCCAGGTGCCCCCCTAGGTGCTGAAAACACCCTAGGGTTGACTTTATTTTACTCTGTAGGGGTGCCAGCCAGCCTCCCTTCATCCTGGGCAGTCAGCATGGGCTTCATTTCCTTGTGGGTGTGATGGGCACCCCAAAGCACAAGCTCCCTCTGGGGAATGACTGGCATCTCTGTGGTGGGAAAGAGGGTGCTGGGCAAGCTTAGGTCTCTCCTGTGGGCTGGGGGGTGAGGGGCGGGAAAGCTGGCACATACCATTCAGATAGGCGTTCTGGATGTCAATGGCCTTGGTGGACTGGTCATCAGCTGAGCAGTGCGGGTGGTGGGAGGGGGCGACGAACACCTCCAGCACGCCCTTGGTGAGGCCCGGCTCAAACATCATGCTGCGGCTCCTCACGCTCACGTTCTCACAGCCTGGGTACAGGTTGTTGATGCTCACAGATACTGAGGACCAGAAAGGAAGGGGTGAGGCTGGGCAGAGACACCTGTAGGGTGGGTGTAGGCAGGGCCTGGGCCCACCTCCCCCACCCCAGTTAAGCCCAGCTGGAGCTGTGTCCTGCCCTCCAGGGTGCTGTTTGGACAAGCTCTGCGTGGCTTTCTGCTCATGTCACCCCTGTATTGGCCCTGGGCAGCTGGGCCGCAACCGTGCCTGCCCTTGGTTCCTGCTTTGGGGGAAGCCCGTGGAGGCACAGGGCTGGGTGGGAAGAGAGAAGGGCAGGCACATTGCTCTCCTCGTCCCTTCCTTCCTTCGGCCTCTCCGATCCCAGCTCTTGCTGAATGGCTTTTCCCAGGAGTGCTACCTTCCTCCACTCCTCGCCCCAGGGAGTGTTCACTGTCCATGTCCATTGTCCATGCTTGTCCCTTGTCCACGGGGGCTTCGCTGTTGTCTCCATGCTACCTTGACTCTGACTAGGGATTGAAGCCCCCTGCGTGTATCTGCCACCAGTGGGGCTGGACAGGGAAACAGCTCAGCACCACTTGCAGACTGCAGTTGACTTGAGAGTGGGTACAAAGTGATTTAAGCCCTAATAATATGGATTCAACCACACTGGAACCCAAAGCAAGAAAGTGGCTCCTTTAAGACAAATATACATGGAAGCTATGCAGCAGCTGTAGCCACCACTGTTTATGGCACGAAGACTTCAGCAGGTGTGTGCTCTGGGCTCATCTTCCCTTTGAGAGAGCAGGTGGGCAGGGCGCACACCGGGATTGCAATCTCACTGTGTTTATGACTTATGGTAAGTTTTCCATTTATGGTGAGGACAAGAGGGATTTCATGTTCAACTTGCTGTATTCTAGTTGTTGTAAAAATAGTTGATACCGAGCAGCTGCTAAGAGTCCAGGTGGAACCTGTGAGCATGTGGGCGAAAGCAGCTTCCTCGCTATCCTAACTGCCTGGCGCGTGCCCCGGCCCGCAGCCCTGGCGCGGGCACAGCCACCAGTCTACTCTAAGGGTGTGACTCAGCTCCTGGCCCAAAGCAGGTGCTCCGTTAGGAGCTGGTCAATGATGGCGCATCGGGGATGGGTTCAGGAGCTGAAACACGTCCTGTGACACATGCTGCAAGGTGGCAAACGACCATTTCACCCGGGCAAGGTGACATTTAAAAGTGGTGATGGAAACTGTAGATGGCCCGTTTCCACACCAGCGACAGCCAGGACACCTGGGCCAGCTCAGGGACAAGCCCGCTGAGGCTGACTCGGACAGCTGCTCTACGGACATGGCTTAGGAAACACTTCAAAGGTCTTCGTTGGTTTTCAAAACAAATTCCCTCCTTCTTCAGCGGTCCCAGGAAGATAAGACTCCCAAGATGCCAAGACTGCAGAGCTGGTCCCTGCCCACAGAGGGGGTTTCCTGACTGGGAGGGCTGAACATGCACCACTGATAGAACCCCGGGGTGCGGCCTGGGTATGCTGTGACTGGGTGCATGCAGCGATCCAGGGTGCAGCAGATGGGTGGTCCCTCCCACGGCCGGTCTCTGCTCTGTGCTGGGCTTGGCACACACAATCAAGGGCAGAGCACACAGCCAAGGACAAGCTGGCACTCACACCCTTAGTGCAACAGACCCGTGTTGGTGACTGGGTTAGTGAGGCCCTTCTGGCACTATAGGGGACAGTCTGGGATCTGCTCAGATGCAGGCCAAGACACAGAGGGAAATAACCCCTCCTGCGGGAGACAGCTGGCCTGGGGCTCCTACCTGCCGGCTTGTTGGCCAGGGGTGAGGGTGGGAAGCGGACAGAGTTGGTGGAGGACAGCCTGGGCCGGCGCCTTCGGAAGAAGCTTCGGAGCAGCCCACACTTGAGAGACTCCACGAGTGTGGTCTTCCCGGCCCCTGAGTGGCCGAACAGCTTCAGCTTGATCCTGGGCTGCAGGTTCTGTGTGGGCCGTAGCTGCTGGACGAAAAGCCCACGGTGCGTGTCCTGTGTGGGAAGAGACAAGAGTTCATCCATCAGGGTGTGGAGAGGGCCCAGGGCACAATGCAGGGTCACACCCCTGCCCAGGGCTGCAACTGACACCAAAGTCACCATTTCAGACCGTACAAGCCACAGACCTTCAGTGCATTCCAATGTCATAAACCATGACTGCAGTGTGGTTCCAGAGCACTTCCAGCCCTGCCCTGCAAAGCCAACTTCCACCAGCAAGCAGAGACTTCAACCTGCCTCAATTCCTGGCAGCCTCAGACACAATCTCACACTGTTGCAAATGAGAGGACTTTATTCCTTGTTATAGCTTGGGAGTAGTAATTCCACTGTGTTAGCGTGGGAAATAGCCAGACTTTGGGCTCGTGAAATAATTTCTTTTTTTTTTTTTTAAAGATTTATTTATTTATTGGAAAGTCAGATATACAGAGAGGAGAAGAGACAGAAAGGAAGATCTTCTGTTCAATGATTCACTCCCCAAGTGGCCACAATGGCCAGTGCTATGCCAATCTGAAGCCAGGAGCCAGGAAACTCTTCTGGGTCTCCCACGCGGGTGCAGGGTCCCAAAGCTTTTTGGGCTGTCCTGGACTGCTTTCCTAGGTCACAAGCAGGGAGCTGGATGGGAAGTGGAGCTGCTGGGATTAGAACCGGCGCCCATATGGGATCCTGGCGTGTTCAAGGCAAGGACTTTAGCCGCTAGGCCATGCCGCTGGGCCCTTGTGAAATAATTTCATCTGGCTCTACCAAGGCATCAGCAAGCAGAATTCAAAATTCAATCAATCTACAGCAGGTTAAGTTTTTAAAGATTTCATTTATTTGAAAGGCAGAGTTACAGAGTGAAAGAAAGAGATAGAGAGAGAATCTTCCGTCTGGTGGTTCACCTCCCAGTTGGCTGCTCAGGCCAAAGCCGGGAGCTTCATCTAGGTCGCAGCAGGTACAGGCCTTCAGCTCTTGGACCAGCCTTTGCTGCTTTTCCAGGCACATCAGCAGGAAGCTGGATTGGAAGTGGATATGCTGATCATGTTGTACGGTCCATGAATTTTGTTTTCAATCTTCAAATGGTCCTTGGCAGAAAAAAGGCTCCCCATCCCAGGACATGGGCCACATTTCCATCGGTGGATGGACACTTGGCTTCTTTCTGTTTCTGGGCCATGATGACCCAGGGCTGCAGCAACCATGGGAGGGAGGGCCCACCTCTCTCCGGCAGATTCCATTTCCTTTGGACAGCTGGAGACCAGGACGCTCTGGAGAAGCCGCCACACAGCTTCCTGCAGTGGCTACGCTAACCTGCATCCCCTGCCCACAGTGCGCAGCGACGCTTACAGGATGAGTGGGCGCTCACTGTGTCTTCATCGGCACGCCCTGACGATGAGCAGTGCTGTGCTTGGTTTCCCACACCTGCTGGCATGTGCGTGTCCTCCTTTGTGGAATGTCTGCTCTGCTCGGTTATCCATTCTATAATTATGTGTTCCGGTGGCACTGTGTCACTTCCTCATAGAGTTTGGCTGTCAGCAACCAATCAGATACTGAATTTGCAAGCCATTCTCTACCATTCTGTCAGCCAGCTCCTCACTCAGCTGTTTCCCTCACTGTCAGGGAGGCTTTCAGTTGGACGAAATCTTGTGAGTCTATTTTGCTTTTGTTTCCTCTACTTTTGGAGTCTTAGTCAAAACATCCTTGGGCCTGGCGCAATAGTGTAATGGTTAAGGTCCTTGCCTTGAACTCACTAGGATCCCATATGGACGCAGGTTTTAATCCCGGCAGCTCCACTTCCCATCCAGCTCCCTGCTTGTGACCTGGGAAAGCAGTCCAGGATGGCCCAAAGCTTTGGGACCCTGCACCCGTGTGGGACACCTGGAAGAAGTTCCTGGATCCTGGCTTCTGATCGGCACAGCACCGGCCATTACACTCATTTGGGGAGTGAATCATTGGATGGAAGATCTTCCTTTCTGTCTCTTCTCCTCTCTGTATATCTGACTTTCCAATAAATAAATAAATCTTTAAAAAAAATCCTTGCCCATTCCCCTATCTCTAATCCATTTTGAAATGTTCTGATACATGGTGAAAGAGAGGGGTCCAGGTTCACTCTTTCGTGCATACATGTCTAATTTCCTCAGCGTAGTTTACTGAAAAAACTTTTTCCCAGTGCGCATGCGTCAAAGATCAGGTGGTGGCTGCTGATGCAAGGGGTGACTTCCACAGCTTCTAGTCAAGCAGCCTTTGGATCCCCCGGCTCCAGGTGCTGTGGCTGAGGTTAAGTTCTTCCCTATGGGATTTCAGAATCCCGTGGACACCTGCTCAAGGCCGTTCACGCACCAGGTGAGGATGCCCTTCTCCTCCCCTTCATAAAGTGTTTTTTCCTGCTAGTGGGCTACGGCAGAGACCTAGCAGTGAGCAGCCTGTTCCTGTGGAGCCCCTGGACAGAGCAAACCCCCTGGTCATTGCACCATGGGTGCGTCTCACTGCAGAGATGAAGCAAAGCAGCCCCCTTTGCTGCACAGGCTGGCAAGGAACCCACGACTCTGCGCCCAGACGCACGGCCCATGCTGCACTATACAGCCAGCCCCATGGGCTGCAAACAGGCCCGGGAAGTGTTTGGCTGGGTGGATTCATTGCTTCAAAGAAAAACTTATCAGGAAGCCTGATACTGAAGTTTTTCATTAACTGCCAATCATAACTGTGAGCCTTGTTATGACCGTCGCTTCATCTACTTCAGACTCTCATTCATAAAAGCACAATCAGCTTCCCCGATTCCCACGTGAACACGAGAATTACTCCGGCAAAGTTCTTCCAGATTGTCTGTCTCTCTCCCCTCATTTGACAACAAAGAGGAGAAGGAGTCCCTCCAGGGCCTGGGAGGTCTCAGTGCCAGGCACCATCTGACCTGTGCCATCTTGGCCAGGTGACAGCATCTAGGCACAAGGGCATGACACGGCATCACCTTTGCCATCTCCAACCAGCAGGTCCCTGTCGAGGGTCTCCGCCTGCACACGCATTGGGACAGCTAGGGCTCTCTGTGTATGCTGTACAAGGAACAAAACTCTCCCAGGGTGTGTGCCTGAACCATGGACAACCGCGAGAATTCAAGCTCCCAGGGCCTGGGACAGGTCAGACATCCTCTGTCCTTATGTGTTCAGTCTGACAGCACCTGCATACAGGTGCACCTGTCTACCCGGAGCACGCTGAGGACCCCACCTTTCCAACAGGTACTCGGACCAACTCAGCTACCTTTTTTATTTCTAGCAAATCTGGCTGTTGGAAATGTGACATGATTTATAGGAAATATAGGAAAATGCAGAATTTTTAAAAAGAAGAAAATGTTAATGACTTCCAACAGAAAAATAAAAACAAAAAGGCCTGGCCAGGACCCAGTGTGATAGCCTGGCTGCTGAAGTCCTCGCCTTCAATGTGCTGCGATCCCATATGGGCGCCGGTTCTAATCCCGGCAGCTCCACTTCCCATCTAGCTCTCTGCTTGTGACCTGGGAAAGCAGTCCAGGATAGCCCAAAGCCTTGGGACCTTGCACCCGTGTGGGAGACCCAGAAGAGGCTCCTGGGTCCTGGCTTCGGATTGGCTTAACTCCGGCTGTTGTGGCCACTTACGGAATGAATCATCAGAAGGAAGATTTTGCTCTCTGTCTCTCTTCCTCTCTGTATATCTGCCTTTCCAATAAAAATAAATAAATCTTAACAACAACAACAAAATAAACCCTGGCCAACATTTTATTTCCATGCATTTTAACAAGGTAGGGACCCTGCTCTGCATGCTGTCTTCTATACTTAATAACGGGGACACCCCTAAGCATTAAATTCTCACCACTAAATCATGTTCAGTAATATTAGAAAGGCCCACAATTACTGGATTCTGCAGTTAAATGACCTGTGAGAAAGTACTGTTGGTCATGCGATGGTTCTGATTTTTACTAGCAGTACTCTAAAGAAAAACAGTGTGAACACGTTTATGCATAACAGATTTCCAGCTAATTTTAAAATACAGTTATTAGAATTATTTTGACACCACAGAGCAGTGACATGGTCTGAACTGCCTTTACTTACTTTCAATCACATTTCTGTAATGCTGTTTGGTGAAATGGAGCTTAAGTGAGGTGTTGTTACTCAATACACCGGGAAGGAAGAAGCTGACTGAGGCGTCTCGGCCCCTCTCTGCTTTCTGGGTGTGGATGCTACAGGGAGGAGAGGCTGGGCTCTGCAGGTGCCAGGGAACCATGTGATCCCCACTTCCAAATGCAGAAGGAACCCAGTGGGCAATTCCGCTCCGACACCGACTGCAGTGCAAAGCACAGTGGGGTGGGTGCCGTTCTTCTCCCACCTGCTTTGTTCTGGTCATGCTCAAATTTCACAGGCAGAAAAAAGGAGTCAGAATTTTAAACATTAAAATCAGTGGAGAGTTTCTCCTGGAAGCCCACCTTTCGCAGCCGTGAGAGGAGGCCTGCCACGTGTGCGTGCTGCTCTGATCTCGCCAGATCTTCTGCCGTCTTCCCGTCCTGTCCGGGAGAAAGAAGAACTGATTTTTTCTGCAGGACAATTCTAGCAGTCCCAGGCAGAAACAAGCGTGGCAGGTGTCACAAGCAGAGCCCTGAGATGCCCCTGGTCATTCAGGAAGGAGGGAGGCACCCCAGGACTGCTCTCCCTGACTCAGTTGCTCCCTGGTGTGTGGATCTGGATGCTACAGAGAAGAAGCGAACCCTTCTTGGCCAACAGGTGGGGCCCGTGAGCTAACCTCTCACGCTCCTCACAAGGACAAGCCTGGCTCTCACACGTCATCAATGAGCGGACCCCCGCCACTACGCTTCTCCTACCCAGTGACTGTGTTAAATGAGGGCATTTGGAAGAAATACACAGAGACAGATCTTCCACTCACTGGTTCACTTTCCAAAATGTTGAAATAGGCAGGGCGGGGCCAGGCTGCAGTCAGGGACCCCACGCAGGTCCCCCTGTGGTTACGTGAGGCATCACCAGCTGCTTCCCAGGTGAGCACTGGCATGAAGTCTCACTGTGAAGGTCTCTCCTCTGAGGTCCCCATCTGAGCCTCCAGGCATCCCCAAAGCACCTGATACTCAGTGGCCTGGGCCCAGGGACAGCTCCTGCCTCCCGGGCATGACTCCGCAGTGGCACGTGGTTGGCCCAAGGGCTTAGGTCCCTGCACCCAAGGGGAAGGCCCAGAGGTTGTTCCAGGCTCCTGGCTTTGACATGGCCCAGTCCTGGGTGCTGCAGCCATTTGGGGAACACCACCATCGTATTTCCTGTTTTTAGTGGTGCTTGGCAGGGAGCATGTGCTTAGTACATGGACAATGGAAGTGAAGGGGAGCAGCCATACAGGCCAGAAGCTGCCCTGAGAGGTGATGTGAGGAGGTGACGTATGAAGAAGCATGGAGGGACCATAGGCTCACAGAGCTCCCATGGAAGTTGGAGGCCACACACCTGCTGGGTGTGACTGGAGCCTGCACTGCCACTGGATCGATGTGGTTCAACATTCAGGACAAAAATATTTCTCTGGGGCCCAGCAAATAGCCTAGTGGCTAAATCCTCACCTTGTATGCGCCAGGATCACATATGAGTGCTGGTTCATATCCCGGCTGCTCCACCTCCCATATATGTCCCTGCTCATGGCCTAGGAAAATAGTAGAGGACAGCCCAAAGCTTTGGGACCCTACACCCATGTGGGAGACCCAGAAGAAGCTCCTGGTTCCTGGCTTTGGATCAACTCAGCTCCAGACACTGTTGCCATTTGGGGAGTAAACCAGTGGATGAAAGATCTTTCTCCCTGTACCTCCTCCTCTCTATGTGCCTTTCCAATAAAAATTAAAAAACTTTTTGCCTCTTACAAATGTATGCCGAGAGCCTGGTGGTGTGGTTAAGCCTCAGCCAGAGCTGCTAGCATCCCACACTGGTGCCGGTGTAAGTCCCGGCTGGTCCATTTCTGATCCACATCGCTGCTAATGGCCTGGGAAAGTGGTGGAAGATGGTCCAAGTGCTTGGGCTCCTATGTCCACGTGGGAGACTCGGAAGGAGCTCCTGGCTCCTTTCTTTGGCCTTGCCATGGTGGCCACTGAAAAGTGAATGAGCACAAGGAAGATCTCTTTCTGTCCTTGTCTCTACACTGTAACCCTGCCTTTCAAAAAAAAGATTTTTTTTTTTTAACATGTCACCCACAAGGCCAGTGCAATGGCGGGCTATCCTCCACCCTGTAGTACTGGCATCCCATATGGGAACTGGTGTGTGTTCCAACTGCTGTATTTTTGATCCAGCTCCCTGTTTATGGCCTGGACTTAAGTCTTTGAGACCCTGCACCCACACGGAGACCTAAAAGAGGCTTTTCGTTCACAGTTTTGGGTCAGCTCAGCTCTGGCCACTGTGGCCATTTGAGAAGCGAGCCAGAAGATGGAAGACTTCTTTATCTCTCCTCTCTCAGTAAAATATGCCTTTCAAATGAAAAAACAAATATATACTTAAAACGCATGTACACTTTCTGTAACAGTCTCACTGGTATGTGTCAAGCGATGGCTGGGCTCCAATTGAGGATGGCACAGCAGCCAGGACCTTTTGTGGTAGATGCGTGTTAGCAGTGGGTAGGCAGGGGTCCGGGGGTGGGGGGAGGAATGCCAATCAGACCACTTTGAGAAGCATGCCTGCGGGGAAAGCAGGAGTGGGGCTCAGTATCCCCCAGAACAGACCCATTCATCTAGGGGAGCAACCAGCACCGGGACCACAGGAGAGCAGCCAGGGAGGAGAGTGCGAGGGCAAGGCCTGCAGACACTGTCTGGAGAGGGCTCTGCGGCTTGCTTCTGCCCCGTTGCGACCAACCAGCAAGAGACAAACAAGGACGGGCTGGCCTCTGACCCAGCACAACTGCACAAACAGCTGGTGGCTGGGTTTGGTCTAAGAACCACGCCTTTCAGCCTCCCAGTGATCTGCAAGAAATAAGACTGTGCTGCCAGGCTCAGTGCACTGAGGGGTTTTGCCGGAGCATGTGAGTCCCTCGGAGCATCTGCAGCGACAAAGTGGTCAGTTGGAGGCTCAGGACTGGCCCACGCAAGTCTCCAAAGTGGATCTGCTGCTGGGCCAGGAACGACCTGCATGCCACCATTTCCCCAGGACCACAGCAGCACACGCCCCCTCTTACTAGTGGAAGTGAACCAAGGCGGAACGAGGAGTGAGGGGAACTGCAGAAGCCACACCGAAAACCAGTGAGCAGAGAGGGCGTGGCTCACATCACAGGGTCTGGGTTTGTGCTTCAGCTCTACTTCTGACTGCTTGCTAGGACCCATCCCGGGGGTGGCAGGTGCTGCCTCAAATGGCTGCGTTCCTGCCACCCACGTGGGAGGCCTGCGTGGGGCTCCTGGCTTCAGCTTGGTCCTGCCCTGGCTATCGCAGGCCTTTGGGGAGTCACTGGAAGATCTCTCTCTGTGTTTATCTTTCAAATATTAAAAAAAAAAAAGGAAGAAGGAAAAGTGAAAAAACAAAAATTGTTTGGCCCTGGGATAAAGTCAGACACTGTCACCAAAAGACAAGCTCTTGGGCTGCCAGCGGCACTGCAGCCTGGCCTTTGGGGACAAGCACGGTTAGTGTGCCACCTGGCCTAGACACACACACACACACACACGTCCCATGGAAAACGCTGAGGCACCATTGTGTAACATGGCAACACAAAGACTGGGGGAAGCCGCCGGCACTGTTGGCACAGTGGGACCTGGTGGAGGATGAAACATTCACCAGACACGGAGCGGGCTGCATGGGCCAACGTCTGTGTAACTGGCACAGTGCAGGAGAAGGCACAGCTCGCAGCAGGGGGCCTCCGCACAGCGCAGGCCAGCCACACCACACCCTCAAGGCTGCGGGAGTTCCAGCTCTTGTTCTTTGCCCCCAGCCCCGGCTGCTACTCACCGAGGTCAGCGCTTCCACGTTGGCACCCATCAGACAGAGGTACCGGACCACGTCCAGGATCCCATTGTTGGCCGCCAAGTGCAGAGGAGTCCGTCCATACTGGAAAGGCAATAAATAAATAAACAAATAGAAATACAGAACTGAGAGAATTCTCAGCATCTAAGGGGGACTGCAATGTCTGAGGAATGCTGGGGAACCACCACCAGGGGGCGCCATCTCCCTTTTCACAAACCTGTGTCCCACTTGGGGGAGGCTGGCCTGGCAGCCCTGGGGCAGGATTTGGTAGTTCCAAGAGGAATTCTATGGGCTGGGGCAATGGGAGGCTCCCTTCAGTTTCCTGCCCCTCTGGTGGAAAGCAGACCTGAGCCGGAGCTCCAGGGCTTCTCTCATGATCAGCAAGAGCCACCGCAGGCTCACAGGCAGACCCAACCACTGCAGGTGTTCCAATGAGGGAAATTTCAAGGATGGGTGGACCCAACCCGATTTTGTGGGTTTTAGATTTTTTCCCCACCTGTGGTTCTGGACACTAAGTACATTTCAGGGCACTGCAGGGAGGTCACGAGGTTGCTAAGGAATACCTCAGGGTTCGGATGGAGCCAACAGGTTTGGCTACCAGCTAGAACAGTGTCACCTTCAGACAGTACTGTCTTCTGGGGGGCTTTGGTGTGGCTGTGGCAAGCAGCAAGGGGCATGAGGCAACCAGCATGGGACAGAAATTAGTGCAATAAAAATATTCATGTTCTGGGCCGTTGTTGTGGGACAGCCAGCATCCCATACGGGTGCTAGTTTGAGTCCAGGCTGCTCCACTTCTGCTCCAGCACCCCTGTGAGAGAAGAGCAGGGAAGATGACCCAAGCCTTCGGGAGAGCTGGACGGAGGTCCAGGCTTCTGGCTACAGTTGGGCCTGGCCCAGCTACTGTGGCCATGTGGGGAGTGAGCCAAGATGAAAGAGTTCTTGCAGCTGCCTAAATAATAAATAAATCTCTGAAAATATTTATTTTCTTTCTATTTATGTGCATTTTTTTCAAGCAGTTTGGATAAGCAAAAACACACATACTTACTGAGTTGTTTGGACTGACCTACTTAATAAACAGAATTATTAGGTATTTCTTTCGCCTTAAGAGACCGAAAAAAAAAACCTGCAGAAACACAAAGGATGTTGTGAACTGGAAATGCTTCAGAATCTGTTTTCTGCTGTTTTACCTTCAATATTGGTTTGTGTTATGAACTTAACATGTACTCATTTGAAATTTAAAAAATAAACATACAGAAGGAAATATGGCAGAAGACAAGACTCTTCAGGGCCTGGCATTATGGGGCAGTGGTGAAATACTTTCCCATGCAGCTCCTATTTGTGGCCTGGGAAAGCAGTGGAGGACGGCCCAAGGCCCTGGGCTCCTGCACCTGCATGGGAGACCCGGAAGAAGCTCCTCGCTCCTGGCTTTGGATCGGCTCAGTCCAGCCATGGTGGCTACTTGGGGAGTGAACCAGTGAAAGATCTTCGCCTCTCCGTAAATCTAACCTGCCTTTCTAACTTTGTTTAAGACTTATTTATTTATTTTATTGGAAATGCAGATTTACAGAGAGAAGGGGAGACAGAAACATCTTCCATCCTCTGGCTGGAAGCTGCTCGTGTCCCGTATCAGAGCACTTGGCTGTAATCACGGCTCTGGCTCCTGACTCCAGATTCCTGCGTGTGCACATCCTGGAAGCCAGCAGTCATGCCTCAAGTAGTTGGGTCCCTGGCACTCACACAAGAGACCCAGATGAAGCTCCCACTTCCACAGTCAACCTTGATCCAGCCCTGGCCACTGTGGGCAGCTAAGGCATAAACCAGAGGACAAAAACTCTCTACTGGTCTCTGTCTCTCAAATACATTAAAAAAATTAGCGAAAATCCTTGAGCTCTTGTGAGAAGGAGATGAGGTTTTGGACACTGGCATTTATAAGAATAAATGTAAGGAAGTGATTGTTATGCTTACAGGGTGAGTGTAGTATTACAGTGTGATGAAAGGAAGGGACAAGGACACATCTGAGGGCTGGCCACCTGTAAGAACAAAACCCAAGGCTGCTCTCCTGCCGGCTTCCTTTTCTCACACTGCCCTCTCAAGGCCTCCCTCAGCACCCACACCTCGCCCACTCTTAGCTCTCAGTGGAAGCACAAAGCACCTGCCTCCTGCCTCCTGAACTGGCTCTGCACTCACCTCCATCTGCCAAAGCCCTTGCCAGTGTGAAGTCACCAGCTCTGGAAAGCTTTCTCTGACAGACCTTAGCGTCCGCAGTGCTGTCCCAAACAGGGGATGCTGCTCTGAGTGTGCACCTGTCCAGGGTAGCCTGCGGGCACAGCCACACAGTCACTCACTCCTGCACCCACAGCAGCTCTGCAGGCTGTGCAAAGTGCCAGGAAAGACACTGATGAATTCCTGATGGCTGCAGAGTTCTCTCCCATGCCCCTGAGGGGTGTGTGTGGGTGTGTGTGAGTGTGTGTGTGTCTCTTTGTTCTATTTCTCCTCTTGGCTGCAGCGTGGGTGTGTGTGTCTCTTTGTTCCTATGCCTCCTCTTGGCTCCAGCCCAGGCAGGAGCAAATGGCCAGAGACCATGCTCAAGGCTCCCTGCTCTCCCTGCTCTCCATCACAGCCTGGCTCAGCATTGGAGGAGCAGGAAGCTTCATGAAGTGCCTGTATGACTGCAATGAGTATGAGCGACAAGGCCCTGCTGGTCTGGTCACGACGGTCAGGATTTGATCGGTCACGTTGCCACCTCAAGAACACTATGGGAAAAGAGTGACCACCTGCCCGAGGGAGGTGGACATGCAATGCCACATCCACCAGAACAGCCTATCCTTGAGGGAGTCTGACCCTGGTGGTGCTTCTCTGGGAAGACAGTGCCTTCCTTAGACTTCCCCTCTTGGATGGTCCTCTAAAGCCTGCAGCACATCTTTCTATATCCCATCAACCTTTCCTTCATTTTCTTCTTTTCGTTTTAAAGGAGAGCAGAGTGCCAGTGTTATGGTATTGGGAGAGGAGGACCCTTTAAGAGGTGTGGTCCATAGTGCTGTGGCATAGCAAAATAAGCCTCACCTTTTGGTGCCAGCATCCCCTACGGGTGTCAGTTAAATTCCCTGCTGCTTCATTTCCTATCTAGCTCCCTACTTATGTGCCTGGGAAAGCAGCAGAGGACAGCTCAAGTCCTTGGGTCCCTGAAGCCACATGGGAGACCCAGCTGAAGCTCCTGGCTTCTGATAGGCTCAACTCTGGCCACTGTGGCCATTTGTGAAGTGAGCTAATGGATGAACAGTATCTGTCTCTCCTTCTCTGTGTAACTCTGCCTTTCAAGTAAAAATAAATAAATCTTAAAAAAAAAAAAAGCTCCAAAACAACAAAACCAGCCGGGGTCTGGTGGGAGATGTGGGCTACTGGGAGCACTACCCATGAAAGGATTAATGCCTGCGTCTTGCATTGGGTTAGATTTCACAGAGCTGGACTGTCCTGACACACATAGCTGGCTCAATCTTGAATCATCAGGTTCCAAAACTGGAAGCTCAAAACTACCTCTTTGCTTTCTAACACATACATCCCAGATAACCTGTGATGGCAACTGGAAACAGAACAAAGTGACCCCAAGCCTTGTGAAGAAGGCATGGAGACTCACAGAGTGCCCGCAGTGCTGTGTGCAGGGCACCACAGTGCAGTGTGCAACTAGCAGCACCTGCCTGAGCTCTGCCACTTCCACGAGGCCCAAACTGTAGCCCCGATGATCCGTGCTTCAGCCAAGCTCTACTCAAACCACGAAGTCATCCTATGTATGCACTCTACGCAGAGCTGCTGTGCTATCCAGCATAAAAAGGCAGGTTCAGGCAGCACGAATGAACCGCTATGGGCACGGGCAGGGAGACTCTTCCATGAAATAAGCCAGTTGGTCTTAATTGTGAAATCCTAAGGATCACTCGCCAGAGCCTTGAGAGCACTTAGCAAGTTCTCAGGCATGGGGTGAAGCCAGGAAGAACACTCCATTCCCTTCACAGAACAGGAACACCACGGCAGGAACACCATGAGATGCCTGACACCTCCCTGCCCCTGCTGCTGCCAGATGCTACCGCACACACAGGCTCCCTGTGCACACAGTAGGCTCACTGCACACCCCATAGGCTTGCTACACACGTACTAAACTTGCTGTGTGCATAATGGCCAAGTCTGAAGGCAGTCACACTTCTGGAAGCCACTTTGGATTCGATTAAATAATCTTAGAAGAAGAAAAGGCAAGGTCTTGATTCTTTTTAACACTGCATTTGGCTTTCTTCTTAAGCCAATTACACAATTGACTTGGCAAGATGAGAACGGAATAAACTAAGAGAGCCAATGGTGGCTAATGGCTAAGACACAGGAGATTGCTTCTTCTCAGCAAAATGTGAAGATTAATAATTTCAATTTCCACTAGGATTAATCAAATGATATGCAACAGGAACAATTTTTGTAGAAATATGATATTCTAGCTGTTGCAGATATTAATCTTTTTAATAAAATCCTGCTGGCACTGCGCATGCCATTTATTAACAAACACTTTGCCCAATCAAAAAATTAATTTCACTGGGACTCTGCCTTTAACCCAATCATAACAAAATATGCCCTATCCCCTAGGGCCATAGAGCTACATACACATAAACCCAGTTGTCCTATTTCTCTTGGCCAATAAAATTTAGATGGAACTCAGGAAAAGGGAAGAATGTAGCCAACTTCTAGAAGATATGAGATTTTAATAATGCAACTAACAGAACACAATGGATTATTTTAATCCTTAAGTCACACAAAAAATGAACACACTGGGGTTGGTGTGGTGGCATATCACACTAATTCTCTGTCTATAGTGCTGGCATCCCATGTGGATGCTGGTTTAAGTCCTGGCCACTCTACTTCTAATCCAGCTCTCTGCTTATAGCTGGGAAAGCAGCAGAGGATGACTCAAGTCCTTGAACACCTGAACCCTGAGGGAGACTCAGAAGTTCCTGGCTGCTGCCTCAGGACTGGCTCAGCTCCAGCCGTTGTGGTCATTTGGGGAGTGAACCAGGGAGGGGATGGACGAGGTCTCTCCACTCTCTCCTTTTCTCTGCATAACTTTGCCTTTCAAATGGAAATCTTAAAAAAAAAATAGCAGTCCTTTGGTCTTACCAAATGTGTTAGCATCAAAGAGAACTTTGAATCATAGAACTCTCAAGGGGGAAGCAAAGAAAGAACATAAGAACCACGATCAAATTACCATGTCATTATGGGTGCTCCTAAAGTTAGTGCTCCAAAACGATGCCTCAGCTTATACCGCGGGCTGATTCCTCGAGGAGCACATATGCATTAAATACACACATACACACCTCCGACAGACACTCTTAGGACGCCCAACATGGGAAGCCAGACCAAGCCTGATGTCCTATTTCCTGTCACTCTAGGAAATTATTCATAGCCACACATGAACAAAAGCAAAACAAAAGCAAAACAAAAGCAAAAGCAAAAGCAAAAGCAAAGCTGCCTGTGACTAGCGGCCCCTGGGAACCATGAAGAGGTGCCAGCAGAAAGGATGCCAAAAGCCAGCAGCAGGCGGGCAGACGACACAGTCCTGGCTCCACCCCTCACCTTGTTTGAGATGTCCAAGTGGCAGTTGGCTTCACAGAGGGCCACCACGATGGGCAGGTTGCCGTCTTTGCAGGCCACGTGGAGGGGGGTGTTGCCGTGCCTATCTTGGAAGTCCACCAGACAGCCGTGGCTGATGAGTGCCTTGATGACCTCCAGCTGACACCGCCTGACGGCCAGGTGCAGGGCAATGTGTCCATCCTGTGAATCAATGCCAGTGGCCATGAGTGCCATTCCCTTCCTGGAGGCCAGGGGCTTTCCACCTTCCCCGCCACCCCCGCGGCAGGTTTCACCAGCAACGAGTCTAGCACTGCAAAATCTAAAGGAGAACTAGACAGTCATAAACTTGGGCTAGGCTCTGTGCAGTGGTTCAGGTCCCAGCTGCTCCACGTCTGGCCAAGCCACCTGCTAGGCCGGCAGGGTGGATGATGGTTCCAATGCTTTCTTTTTTTCTTCTTCTGGCTCTCAAGCAAATGAAAATAGATATTTTAAAATCATAAACTTTATCCTGGTGGAGAAAGCTTTGTATTTTCCACTCTGGGTAATTGCAGCCTAATTTGTACTCTGATTAATTTAGGCTTGCGAAGTACAATCAGAAAAAAAAGGATTTCCCACTTCTCTATGTCTCTGGATTTATAGCATACAACTTTTCGTTGGGATCTTCAAGGGCCTAGCACTCAAAGCATTTTAAATACAGTTTAAAACACTTTCCCAGCTTTACTAACTTCCAAAGAAGACAGCCTATTATTATTATTGTTATTACTACTATGTTTTGTGTGTGTGTATGTGTGTGTGTGTGTGTGTGTGTGTCACACTAAGAGAAACTGAGAAACTGATGGGCAATAACGTGCTCCAGGACTGTTGTGGCAGAAGCAGCAGTGTGACCCACTGACCTCTCCATCTCACGGACAATCTGCCAGGGGATCCATTCCACACATCCCAACCTCCCTGGGGGACAGATGTGCTGTTTTACAATCTGGGCGGAAAGTTCTGAAACATTTCTCTAGGTCACCTGCTCTCAGCTTTCTCAGCCTAGGCAACTCCTGGTTACAGAGGATGTAACATGAGGGGCAAGGACACAGAGCAGCACCTGTGACTCTGACCCATCAAATGCCAGTAGCAAGCCCACCCCTGGCTGTGTCAACAACAACAAAAACATGTTGGTGGCTCTGATCCAATGTCTCTGGGTTATTTTAAAATTGCCCTAAGCTGAGAACAAATTGCTCTGTGCCCACAAGATTCTTCCCAGGAAGTTCCTACACTGCTTGTAGTGTCTCAGGCCCAATTGCCTACTAGGGGGCTTCAAAATATAATGTAACAATGGAATTCAAGGTGAGGATTTGAGGCCAAAATTTTTTGAAACACATACACGGTGCCCTCATAACTCGCCTTTTCTATGAATTGAGTGCTACCACACAAGGGGTCTTTGAAAAGCTCACGCAAAATGCATGTCATTTTCTTATCTTCTCACACTATCTCCCATTCCATTTTCCATGAACTTAGCAATGTCACAATCTTGTTTTAAGTTCACAGTAAAAAAAAAATTCGTGCTGAATTTGCTTTACTGAAAAAAGGTACCAGTTGTTCTAAAATTGAAACAGTCATGCAGTTAGAGTGGACATTGCCTTTGACAAGAGAGCAGGTGATGGAAGTAAACAAACCAGCTACTTCTTTACCTAAAAACTAACAGGGCATTGTCCATTTTGCTCCTCAGTGAGGGCTCTCTTCAATTCAGCGGTCATCACCGTCTCTGCTTCAAAGCTTAAAAAGACAAGACACTGAACGACATTTCACCAACTTGGAAATTTTGATCCAAGCAACAAATGGATATTAAATAGTAAAGAGGACCTAGGGAACAGTAGAGATGCTTTGGAACAGCGAAGGTTAAGGATGAGTGCGACTTCCTGCATTCAAGTTGTCATCTAAAGCAAACACACCGCGTCACCCTGTCGTCCCCCTAGCTGCCCTCCTGTCCACCTTTCAGAAAGCAGGACCGTGACCCTGTAACGCACCTTGTCCGAGGCGTTCAGGTCGGCTCCGTGCTCAGCCAGACACTCCACGATGTCGTGGTAGCCCCTGGCCGACGCTGTCAGCAGGGGCGTCTCGCCTTCACGGTTCTTGATGTTCACATCACAGCCAGCTTCGCAAAGGGCTCTGGCCACCGGGTGGTAGCCGTGCCAGGCAGCACAGTGCAAGGGGGTTTCCTCTTCCTGGCCATGGAGGAGCAGGGGGAAGATGTCCCAACCAGGGGGAAGAAAGATGCATAAGGCACAGTGAGCGTCTTCGGTGAGTGCCATAGCACAGTCGGGTCACAGGAGCAGCAAAGCCCCTAGTGGCCCCTTGGGCACACACTAACCTACCACATCTGCCTGTGAGGGGCCACTGCCATGAATGTGGACTCTGAAACCTGAGTGTGGTGGCTCAAACCCCGGCTCCACTCCCTCCAGGGACTGGGTGAGCTTGGGCAAGTGATGGAAGCTTGCTCCACCTCAGTTTCCTCATCTGAACCATGAGCATGATCAGCAGCCCACCACTGAGCACTGGCCAGAGGCTTAAATGAAACAAGTGCTGAGGGTCTGCTCTGGTTTGAATATGGTTTGTCAATTAATCCCCACCAGGTGACATCAGGAGGTGCAACTGGAGGTGGCTCCTCCAACACAAAAAGTGATTCGGGTCCCACCCCTGTGGCTGCGTTAGTCCACTCATGGGGTTTATAGGTCATTATAGGAGAGTCTGTTATCAAAGCTGGCTTGGTCTCTTGAATACTTCCTGTCTGCCATGCTTTGGGAATCCAGCGTGAAAGAAGGACATAACCAGATACAGCTTCTAAACTGCAGAACAGAACTGTGAACCCAAATAAACCTCTCTTTATTTACAGCTGACCCAACCTGTGGTCCTGCGCCATTATAACAGGAAATGTGTGAAGGCAGACCTGCTCCTTGCCTTAGCACCTGCTGCACGTAGTCCTGTGGGGTACCTTCCAAAAGGCCCAGAAGTACCACTGGGCTGGGACGTCAGCTCCCATGACACACCTTGTCCTGGATATCGGGGTTGGAGCCGAAGCTGCACAGTAGCTGAACCACATCAGCATGACCATAGCGAGCTGCCACGTGAAGCGCCGTCTCTCCAGACTGCAAGAAAGGTGGAGCCGGAAATTCAGGGCCACCCCTTGGGAGCAGGGAGGGGATGAGGTCCCCTCCCAACATTCCCACCCTGTTTGGGTGACTGGATCCAAGACCTGGGGTATCAGCTAGTGTTGAATTTACCCAAGGGGCTCATCCAGTTAGTGATAACCCCTTCCCCCAATACACACCCCCTCACAGAGAAGGCTTTCTCTGCCCATCATTTCTAGGCCCAGCATTCTTCATATCCATGATTTAGTTTTCAAACATAGAACGCCTTTTTAGATGGCAGGTCTATCACACAGCAGCTACTGAAATATTGTTTTGTTGATCCACAAATTTCTCATTTCCTTGCCTGACCAAGCTTAGAAATGTGTTGTTGACATCTGAGATTTTAAAGACCATCCTTATTTGCCCATACAAATAACTCCCAGTGCATTGGTCTAACAGGTGCAACTCCTTTAAGATTTTTATTAAGAGCTGTCAAAATAAAAAGCCAGGATAAACTCATTACAAGGAGACCAAACAAGATATTTTACTGCCATCTGCCAGAAGACTGCCCTAAGAAGCGTGTTTGGCTGGGAACACCGCACTTCAGGCAGGGAGCAGTGCACCAGCAATGCAGTGTGGGTGGCAGTCCTGACTAAACACGACAAATTAGTGATGTACACTGCACTAAATAATGAATGAGAAGGTGGAATCCCAGGTTCAGGTTCCAGCCCTGCCCAGCAAAGCACACAACTGTTGCACAGACAGAATGAAACATGCAGATGGGAAAGTAAGGGCCCTGAGGAAAGCAGCAACGCGCCCCCTGGAGCCTGACTCTACAGCTCCACGCACTAACTCCTGAACCTTCCAGTGCCATGGATGCTAAGGTCATCCTCATCGGCCACTTTGGAGAGGATGAGAACGAGACAGATTTGCTTCAAAGCGCAGAGTTCAGTCCTCAAGAACTGTGTCCATGTTACGGGGAAGAGAAGTCACTTGCAGACCGCGGCAACTATCCAGCAGATTTAACAGCAGACCAAGCCACAGGCAAAATGAAACCTATAGCTTACATTTTTTTGCAGGAGGATTTGGTTCCTGAAACATTATTTTTTTGGGTGCTGATACTCAAACACATGAAGGTACTCCTTCCTCCTCTCCTCCCAGCCAGAGAAAATGGCCTTACCTTGTCTTTAACATCCAGCGGGCATCGATTCTCATTGAGAAACTTCAAGGTATCCACGTGGCCGTGCCGAGAGGCCCAGTAGATGGCGTTGGATCCACCCTGCAGGACAACCAAGCTGGAATGAGCTTGGCAGGGAGTGATCCCAACACGGGCATCCCTCAGAACTAGTGTATGTACCTTCTGTGAGCTGACAACCCACAAAGTGCTACCAGCTTTGAGAAAACCCAGTTAGGTACAGCTGGGTGAAGGGTAGCAGAGGATTCTGTACTATCTGCAATTCTTTTTTAGTAAATCTAAAATTATTTCAAAATAAAAAACACTTCCATGTTTATTAAATTCCCATCTTAGCTTCTCCTTAGATTTACCCTGGAGAGTTGGCTCTCAGCATTTGTGGGGAATTGGTTCCAGGTTCACCATGGACGACAAAATCCAAGGATGCTCAAGTCCCTTCTGCAAAGTGGCAAAGTGTTTACATATCTCCTGGATGCTTTAAACAATCTCTGGATGACATGCAAAATCCAGCACAATATAAATGCTAATGACAAGGAGAGCACCTGGAATCCACAGTTGGTAGCACCGTGGATATAGAAGCCACGGGAGGAGAAGAAGCACTGAATGCTCACAGGCCAGAGCCAGTCCCTCCACTGGTCTACTAAAGATCTACGGAATCAGGTAACCAGGCCATCACTATCACTGCCAGCTGTCACTCAATTCTGAATAGCAGTTCTAATGCGAGCAACACCGCAACACGTGGCTGCCCTAATAAACACAGATATGCATTTCTGATGACGTTAACTAGACATTCAGTACTGGTGAGTAAACAGCAGCAGCAAGGAATAATGTCAGGGGCAGAAAGAAAAGCTGATGTGGAACAAAATGCCAAGCAGAAGATAAATGTTTGCCTTGTCACTGTGAGACGGTCTTGGTCTAATCAAACAAGCCGACTTCTTTAGCAGAAGCAGAGAAAAGAATTAAGAAAACTTTGCTTTTGGGGGGGCTGTTATTTTTAAGAATATGACACATTAGTTAATGCTTAAAAAAATAACTGATTTGTGCTCAATCAGAATTATGACCTTATCTTGGACATCGATTCTTGAGCCTCTTTTAATGAGCAACTGCAGAATCTGAATATTCCCGCAGCCGGCAGCGATGAGGAGTGGAGGTGTCCCATGCTGGAATGGACAAGGAGAAAAAAAAAGGACAAATTTTTAGGTTATGAAGGGAAAGCCTCAGTGACCAGGACAGCCCCCACATCTCCTCAAGTCTCAACAGACAGAGCCACTGCTGTGCAACAGGAAAAGAAGAATAGGAAGGCCACAATAACCTTCCTCTGTTGGATTCCTGATCAAGGGTGACAAGGTCACCTGCAGGACAAGTAGATGGAATGCTTCAAGGTTAGAGGTATAACAGGACAATGAAGGGAGGGCCCCAATTCACAGGAATCACGTCTGCTACTCAGATCACCACGCCATGAGTGGGGAACCTTTTGTTCTGCCAAGGGCCATTTTGATGTCATCATTCACAAGCCCCAGAAGGTTAACAGGCTGTAGATTTATTCCATTGCCTTGGCAGGGACAGACCAAATGATTTCATGGGCTGGAGGTTCCCATCTCTGCAAGTGATGCCCCTACACAGCAGCAAGTGTCCAGTTGGCAGAGAGATTGGAGAAGAACAGGGGGATCTTTCCACCTTGGACATGGAGGTGTCCAGTCACGGTCCATTCCCACACCACCACCCTCGCCAGCGAACAGAATCAGACCTTGTTGGGTTGGTTGACATCATAGTTGGACAAGGAGCCCAGAAGATGCTGCAGGCCTGGGACATTGTCATCATTAATGGCATGGATGATGGCCTTCATCACAAAAGAATCTTCCTCATCCTTGGGGAGAGAACAGATAGAGTTGGTCTGCTTGCCAGAACCCTTTTAGCAGCATAAGAGAAACCAATGTCCACTGGTTGCAAAGGGGCATGCGGAGGAAAGCGTTGAGCTCTCCAGTCTACAACGCTGTGAAGGGCACAGGAAGGACTTGACTGTCTCAGCCACCACCCCCTACTGGTTACCTCGGGTTTCAGTGTCCCTACATTACCACCTACACTGCAATGGCTTCTGAGATTCAGGTTTCATACAATGAGAGGTCAAATAAAACCTCCTATTGAAACTTAGGAACCTGCCAAAATACAGTCCTAGAAATCCCTGAAGGAAATCTCAGGTGTGATGCATCGAACCAAAGAAATGACACAGCTGAACGAGACATTCTAAATTGGCTATTTTTTGAATGACAGAATTGTTTTGTTTCAATCACTTGAATTTCTTCCTTCTCTATGTTTGAAGAAATATGGAAAGAGTCTCAGAAACTGGGTCACACTTCTAAAAATTAAATTGTAAATGTGTGAAAGTATAAAGATAAGGGCCAGAAAAAAATAAAATGGAAGTATTTACAATTATAAAGAAAAAAATAACCGGAGTATCAAACTGCAAATTAAATCTGTGACTTTGCCAATGTGTCAAAGTTTTCTTACAACATATTTCCTAAATATGCTGCTTTAAAAGCAAGACATCCTAAACAAAATATTTGGACTTCCGGAAGCATGGCTACTGGCATTTCCAATGTGGAAAGCAAATATGCAAAGCTGGACCTGTATTCTGGTGGAAAAAGGGAAGAAATGGTTTTCTGACTTCTTCTTTTTCCTCTTCTGGAGATATGAAGCCAAGCCAACCCCATGCAGGTATCATGACATTTATATACAACACATGGGTAAGAATGCCATGGGCTTTGCTTTTGTGTCTTATTTTAAATAGATGAATAAGATACATCCTCTCAAGGGTCAAAGGTAACAGCAATGAGGAGAGAGGTAGGAATAAAGCAGGTGGTCACAGCACCCGCTATAAAATGCAAAATTCAGAGCTGATGAGGGACCTTGGGCTCAGAGAAGGGATCTGCCTGCTATGACTTCTCAGCCGCCTCCCTCCCTCGCCCTGACCTTGCCATGTGCTTCCCCAGTGGATTACTCAGGATGACTACAATGTGCAATCCTGAAGGATTCTCATTACCTTTCTTGCAAACCTAGTTTTTCTAACTTCTCTCTAGTTCCACTGTATCCCAACCAATGAATTCCTGGGTCCAGCTTTTTCCTAATTTGGATTTCTCCCACCTAATTTTTGTAAACATCTATCTCTTTCAACTCAGTGGCACATCAGTTGATTTACTGCTCAGGAGAGAATGAGAAAACAGAGAGTTGGCTTACGCTGGCCTGCGCCCTTGCAGTCTGGGATCCCGCCCAGGAAATGCCAGCGATTCAGTTACAGGCTGGGGAGTTCCCACGGAACTGCCTTCCCCAGAGCACCACAACTCCAGGGACCACAGGGGGAAAAGTCCTGTCAAATCAGGGACTCAGGTCTATCTAAAGAGCTCATCAGCACTTAGGTTTCCATTTGGATTTGGGCAAAAACCTAGAGACTTATTCTCCAGGGTCTGAAGGAATCCACACAGTGTCAAACAAGCAAATGTGTTGTCTTCTGTTCTACCGTGAGACACTCAAATTTTCCTGATTTTTGGTATCTTGTAGCAATGTGGTGAGTAGGAGAGAGTTTGTAGTGAAAGGGTCAAAGTGGGCCGCCCACCCCGTTCATGCTATTGTCACCCATGATTCTTCTATGTGGCAACAGAACCCTCTCATTTTAGTTCATGCAAATGAGAAGCAGCACTTTCCCAGTAGTTAACCTCTTTTTCATCAAAGCTTGTGCGCAATGTGCACGTGGTGGAGGCAGTGGAGCTAGTGTGTATAGAGTGAGATTGTGCCAGTTCAAATCAAAGAAAGGAAACAAGCAACAGGATATAGCAAATCAGGAGCCCTAACCCGGTCCTGCCAGCGGAGATCGCACGGTCCTCCCTTCCCGGTGAGTTTGGGTTTTCCAAGTTGCTGAGCAAACAGAACAGCGTCAACATTGAGGAATCCCAGTACCCAGAAGCAGGCCCCTGAAAGGCCCTTGGGTTTGCTTACCAGAGTATCATCGCTTCTGGCAACACTCATGTTACTTCTGGACAGGAACGACCTGGATAATCTTTGGCACAGTGATATCAGGCGAACGGATTGCTTTGGGGAGAAAAAGGAAAAAGCAGGACAGAAGGGAGCAAGATTACGGGACCACAGTCAGGTCAGGGCAATGGACATGGTCTTCCAGACCAGGGCCACTGCTAACAGAGGCATTCTCCAGGGTGGACAGCCCCTGTGTCGGGCACCACAGGGATTTAGGGAGTAGCTCTACAGCGGTGTCCCTCCACAGACCAGGCAGACAGGGCCCTCCACTCAAAGCACTGGACAGGATGCCCCATAGACCATCTCTACCCACAAGGATGACCGTCTTACCCTAAGAAAGCCCTTTCAGGTTTCCCTTTGGAGAAGAGCGGTCAGTGGAGACCCACTCTGTCTCCTTGCACCCACAGGAGCTTCCACATGAGACGATGGCATCAGCAGAGCACACATCAGCAGAGCTGAAACCCAACAGGTGGGGTCCCTGATTCTACAGGGCAAACACCTCTGCTTTCACTCCTTAAGGCAGAAGCAACTGCTAAACTGTGTGTGTGTGTGTTTGAGAGAGACACCTGGTGTTCTCTCTTCATTTTAAGCCTTATGACACCCCAAACTTAAAGAGTATGAAAATGAGGTACACAGCTAGCCCAGTGCTGGGGAGTCATGACATACCCCGACTCAGGAGTTGGGCCTGACAGTGGTCACAGAAAACTAACCTCTGTCCGCCTTTACCCTAAATTTCAATTTGCTGAGCGATGGCTGGGATGTCCTGTAGAGTCACATCCCATCCACAGGGGGCCCATACCAGCCCCTCCCATCCATGCTCGGGCAGGGTGATTCCCAGAACCACAACCCAAGGGACATATTTATTTAAAATGCATGTTGTTCCATTCAGATGGAATCTTATGGGAAAGGCTTTGATTTTTTTTAAAGCAAAATCATATATAGAAACAGCACAGTTTCTTCCTGTCTTTGTAACAGGGTAAGTACAGAGACGGCAGGGAAATTCACACAGGGACAATGTTTTCCCGTGGGCAGCATCAGAAGCCAGCAGCCCTGAGCAGACAGAGCGGAGCAGAGGAGGCAGCAGTGTGGAGCCCACTCCGCCCAACAAGCTTACTTTCCACTTCTTCCGCGCTGCAAACTTTTTGAATTTCTCCATGTTGACTGCTGATGCTTTCCGACTGAGAGCCTGCTGCGTATCTTTCGGCTGAAAAAGAAGTGCAGAGCTTTCAAATGATAGAAATGTGTGCCCTGAGAATGTGCAGGCTCCATGACTTCAAGCTGAGACTATCAGATTCCTCAACCTTCATCCTTTTAAGATTTATTTATTTATTTTGAAAGAATTAGGGCAGGGAGAGAGGGAAGAAAAAAGAGAATCTTCCATTGCTGGTTCACTTCTCAGATGGCTGCAATGGCTAGGGCTGGGCCAGGCCCAAGGCAGAGCCAGGAGCTTCTTCCAGGTCCTTCTTCCATATGGAGGCAGTGGTCCATGTGCTTGAGCCATCTGCTGCCACTTTCACAGGTGCATTAGCAGGGAAATGGAGCAGCCCTAATTCTAACTGGCAGCCATATGGGGTGCTGCCACAGCAGAGGGCAGCTTCACTTGCAACCCCACAGTGCCGACCCCAGCCCTTTTTGTTTTTACAGTCCTTAACCCAAGTGCCAAAGGACCCAGGCAAGTAACACAACGGTGCTGTGCACAGGGGTTCCCACCTCCCGGCGCAAGGAATGTGTGCCACCATCCTAGGCCATGCAGGATGAGTGCTCTGTGACTGCCCCCTTCAGATTCCTAAGAAGGACTTGCAAAAGCAGATCTGATACTCACATACCGGAAATCCACTCAAAGTTTTAAAAAATTATTTAGCTGGGCCAACAGTGCTAACATCAAACCAAACAGGTTAAGTAGAGCTGACATTCTGTGATCCTGCCCCATGATACATTCTTGCTCTTTTTTTTTTTACCTCTGGGATCCTTAGGGACACTGTGTCGGTTTGTCTTAAAATAGGACTTTACCATTAACCCCAACACACCAATTAGGGCCTATGACTTGCATGTCTCGGGGATGAATGCATGCCAGGATGTTCCAAACCATCTGAACAGCACCCTACCAGGCAACTCACCTTAATCCAGGGGTGTTGCAGACTGTCTTGAATGGTCATTCTCTTCCTGTGCCAGGGGAGAGGAAGGGAGAGAATGACATTGACGCGGTGACCACAAGCAAGTGAACACTGAGTGAGAGCGCCAGCTCAGCCCGCCTAACAGACACCCGGAAGGAGGCAGTGTCCCAGGAAAACCAAATGTGATGCTGGGTGTTGGTGACAACCTCATCACAGCTGCGGGCACCGGCTGGAGGGGTTCAAAGTGTCCTGCTATGATACGAGGACAGCGTGCTCCCTCCAGAACACTGTGTTGAAGTTTAAAGCTCATTGTGAGGTGTTAGGAGACTACACACTTAATCTGATGATGACAGTCAAGGTTTTCAGGAAATGATCCTGATTAGATGCAGTCCTGACTAAGATGTTCTTTTGGAGGAAAAGTGAGAGACCAGGTTGTGTAGGTGTGCTGCCTGCCTGGTTTGCGTGCGCACGCACACACATGCGTGCACACACACGCCTGCTATGATGAGGCTTTCCGTCATGATGTGATGCAGTCAGGGAGGCCTTCCCCAGAGCTGTTGCTATCCTGTCTGGACATTTAGCCTCCAAAGCCAGAGCTTCATAAACCTTGTTATTAGTTAGTCAGCCTCTGGCATCATGTTATCATAACAGAAAATGGACAAATACCAGCATTGAGTATATTCAGAAATTCTTCAAGCGGCATGCATCCCTCTGGCGGGAGGCATGGCCAGGATGTGACACACACAGCCCTTGTGGGCACAGAACAGGTGCCCGCCCCTGATCAGCGAAGGCTATGGCAAACCCCTCCCAGGAACGACAGGCACTCACTTTGGATCTTTGACCAGAAGTCTCCTTATGAAGTCTTTGGCAAGTGCACTGGTGTTACTGAAGTATTCCTCCTCAAACTCGTAGTTGACAGCAGACACATTGGCTAATGTTTCTTGCTTAGTGTCTCCAAGAAATGGGGAGGCCCCACTGAGCCTGCCGAAAACAAAGAGGTCACAGAACATAAAGGATCACCCAGTAGGCTCTCCTGCTGCCGCTTCTGTCACACCTAGTCAGTGTGTGGATAAGACTCAGGGCTGCGTCCAGGGCGGCCATTCCACAACTCCATCACATCTCAAGGAACACTCCACTGCCCTGAAGAGAAACCTCAGATGCGGAAGGGCATTTAGTCTAGCAGTTAAGATGCTGTGTAGGCTGCCTGCATCCTTAATCAGAGTGCCTGGGTTCGGGTTTCAGCTCTGCTTTCCATTCTAGAACCCTGCCAGGATGTACCCTAGGAGGTCACGGCTCAAATACTTGGGTCCCTGTCACACTGACTGGGGAGGCACACACTGAGTTCTGATCTCCTGGCTGTGGTTAAAGCCCAGGCATGGCTTTCGCAGTCATTTGAGGAACAAATCAGTGAATGGGACCAGTCTGTCTCCCCCTTTTTCTCTCTGCTTATCTTTATCTTTTCTTCTCTCTTTGCCTTTCAAATAAATAAGGCACATAAATGCAGAGGCTTTATTTCAACAGTTAATTCAGAACAGCATCCTGAGGTTTGCAAAACCCATGCTTCCCATTTCCTCGGCTGTGATGGATAGCCAGGCTTTCTTTCATCGATTTTGTCTTTTTTCTGATGACTCATTTTAAATTTGGAGATGAGGTTAAATTGGTATAAACTCAGCGTGTTTTGGGGGTGTAAAATGAATCCATTTATATAAAAAGTGTGCATAAACTGGAGAGATCAACACTGCACATTTAATGGTTAATTAAACCTGAGGGCTGGTAGGGAAGGACAAAAAGTGAGCTGTGGACTTTGATACTTACAGAATATAGGTTATTACCCCGATACTCCTAGACACAAAAACAGAATAAAAGAACATGTCAGAAGAAAAGTAACATCAATGAGAACAACAGCAGCCCCAGGGCCATGCTCCTTACCACATATCTGCCTCGAGACCCAGAGGTTCATAGTTGACTATCTCAGGAGCTAAGAGGAAATGAACACTCACTCAGAAGGCAAAGGAAGCGATCCCAACTCTATCTCAGATGAGCCCCCAACCCCCATCCCTGTAACATGAGCCAAGGAAGCCAAGGAAAAGATTGCCAGCACTTTCAGCAGGCAGATGTGACCCCAGGAGCCAAGCCACTCACCAACGAATTCTGGAGTCCCAAATATGTTCTTGAACTCATTGCCAAAGTCAATTTTATGGGCCAGTCCGAAGTCAATGATTTTGATTCGAGGTTTGGGGACATTTCTATCCAAAAGCATTATGTTTTCCGGCTAAGACAATAAACAGAGAGAGAATGGTATGATGCCAGGATGACACAAGAGCAGTTCTTTCTTTCTCCCTAAAAAATAAATCACTCAGTGACTGGTGCACAGTGGTGTCAGCATCAGTTCGAGTCCCAACTATTCTACTTCTGATCCATCTCCCTGCTAAGGTTCCCAGGAAAGCAGCAGCAGATGGCCCAAAGGCTTAATTTCCTGCCACCCACGTGGGAGACCCAGATGGTGTTCTGTTCTCCAGGCTCCAGTCTGGTCCAGCACCTCCTGCTGCAGATGTGTGGAGATGGAAGAAACAGATGGAGAGACTCTCTTTCCCTTTGCCATTGCACCTGTCACTTTCTATTGCCAGTAAATAACTGGAATAAATCTTAAAAAACAAGAATCCACTCAAAACAAAGGGAACAAGGTAGCTGAAAGGCAGTACCAGGAGAGACAGATGCCTTAGTTCAGGTTCTCCAGAAGTAGGCCTGCGTTCAGGGGTTCCTACGCAAGTGGTAGCTGGGGAGGGGGAGGCAGAAAACAGAAGGACGCTGTAACAGGGGTTTTTTCAAGGTGGGGTGACTCAGCGTAGGCCTGCTGGGGAACTCAGGGGTGGAGGAAGAAACAGCACTCAGAGTTAGTCTGATGTAGGCACCAGGGGTGGGGGTCTCTCTAACCCCTCGCCCCATCCCGTCCTCCATCCCTGGGAACTACCCTGGGCAATTTATTCCCTGAGCCATGGGCGTGTGCGTTGGGCAGGTGGGTACGAGTGAACGTTTGCTGGGAGATCCAAGCAGGTGCAACAAATCCTCCCCACCTGGAAGTGGCACCCTGTGTCACAGTTTCTCACTGTTCCAAACTGACCTTAAACCTTACCTGGCATTTTTTGTATGTCCTCTTTGAGTCTTCCTTTTCCCCAAAGATTCTCCCCACCCCACCCTGCTCTCCCTCCTGGGATGTTGCACATGGACACAATCTTTCATCTCCCACAGTCCTCAGCCAGCAAGGCCGAGAGTCGGCCACAGCTAGGACCAGGAATGCAGGCCAGTGCATCAAGAAAGGAGTGCAGGGCACAGGGGTCTTTCCACCCCAACACAGCCAGAGCCAGGTAGATGGACCCGGGTTGGCCATAGGCCAGGGCAGGCTGCCACAGCCCTAGGAACCAAGGGCAGCTCCCTTGTTTAGAGACCTGGCCAACAATACCCCTATTCCTTCGGTAAGGATTTCATAGCAGAGTCTTTACGCTTACGTCTTGACCGCAGGTGTATGTGAGGTCTGATTACACACGCCTGGCTTTTACCTTGGTAATCCTGCTTTCTAATTATACACATGCAGGAAACAGGAAAGATATATCTTTTAGAGGCCTCTGCTTCAACCTGACAACATACCTTAAGATCAAAGTGAGCGATCTGGAGTGAGTGGAGGTAGTAAACACCATTCAGGATTTGCTTGAGAAATTCAGTAGCTTCCTCTTCAGTCAAAGATTCCTTTTCAGCTAGGAAGTCAAACAGCTCACCACCTGCAACACTGAAAACCCAGACGCAGAGGTTACTGATATCATCCCGACAGGATTTCTAGCACATCGCTTCCTCCCTCAACTAGAGAAGACGTGGGCAGCCCAGCCTGAGGATGGTCATCAAGGCTTCAAGCACAAACACAATATCTGGTCCTATAGGGACCTTGCTTTGTGCTTATAATTTTGTAACTTGTTCAGTATTTACTGAGCACAACACTTACATGTTTATAACAATCACATTTAATAACAAATTTAACAAATACCCTCATTCAGAAGAAACATTGTGCACAAAATTTAAATACATGCAGTTGTTTGGGGCTTTATTTTGTCACCTGGCCAGCAGTCTGTGGGGGCAGCACTCAATCCCCCACTCGCAGCTGCCCACCACCGTGCTCCTCCCATTTCCAACACAGCCCAAGGCACACAGCAGGTGCACTAAACTTGTCTCAAGTGGAAGAATGCACGGACTCCCCTAAAAACTCAATGGTGGTGATTAACGGCAAGTAACAGGGAACTTCTACAGTAAGAATTTTCGTAAGTTCATCTCTATCAACTTTACATTCATAGCAACACTATATAATGATTATTAGACACTCTCAGCCCTGGCAGAAACAGCCTGGCCTTCCTTCCATGGGCACCATGGAGCACGAGGCCAGCCAGCGAGTCTTGGAGCCCAGGCAGCCTGTGGTGCACCAATCCTCGCCCCCGCCACCCCACCACTAACCCTGGGTTACTGGTCTCCCTGCTCTGTAACCACTCTTGCTCTGAGGGTGGAAGGTGGGAGGAAGACACTGCCAGCCTACGTCCTCCCTTCCTCCTCTTGCTTCTCAGGCACACAATGCCCAGCCTCAGAGCTTCTCCTTACTCCAGGTGAAACCTTTGTGTATCTCCTATTACTTTTAACATGAACAACAGGGGCAGAGGGACTCCTCTGGCTACAGAGGAAAATGATGGGAGACGGCAAGGCTACACCCAGGAGGATGTCCCATGGCCGGTTTGCTTCTCCCGCCCTCTGGATTGTATGTTCTCTTGGTGTGTCCTCGCCCTTTAAGGCGGAGGGCTGTGTGGTGTGGATGGCCCTGAAGTCGGCAGATCAGGTCCAAATCCTCACTGTGCCATGTGCTGGCCTGTGACTGGAAGACCAGTAAACAGGAGCTTGAGAGCTACTCCTTTGGGGGTGATAAGGATGGAAGAGATAGGAGTAAAATAGGGCAAGTCCGAAGCGGGGCAGGAGGTCCAGTGAGTGGGCACCAGAGCTACAGTAACGGAAGTGAATGCCACCTGGCACTAGCCCTCTTGTCCACTGATGGACCCTACACCGTCACTTCCCAGAGAGCATGTGTGAGCCACATGCATGACACTGGTGATACTGGAGATAGCATGCAGTGTGTCCCTGGGCAGGCTGGTTCTGCTCCAGTGCCACACACTAACCAGCTGACCCTAATGTGGCATTAGGGCATCCTTGTGCACTGCCTGCTTGCCTTCCTCCTTTAGGAGGTGACACTGATGGTACCACCTTGAGGATCCAGGAAGGCCACTTGACCAAATAGACACAGCAGAAGTAACACTCTGCCAACTCCAGTGTGATTCTTCACAGTCCAACAGGGGAACCACAATGATCTCCAAGCCACATGGTGAATTCAGGGATAGAGACCAAGGGGCACTGCACAAGGAAGGCATCTTGGAAGCAAACACTGTATTCTGGCCCAGACCTATCCAGGCCATGCAGAGGTCAGGCACCGTGCCTCAGACTCCTTCCTAGAGCTCATAGGCACAAAGGAACACTCATTTGAAAGCAGTATGGGAGACACTGAGTCACCACTCATGTCTTCCTGTGATGAAGCACCAAGTGTTCCTGCTGCTGGGGATGGCTCTGCAGGTGGCCCTTGGCCTTCCCGGCTCCAGCTCTCACCTTTCCCAGGAAGCCCACATCCAAATCACTCAGCAAAGCTTCAGCATGATTACAAACAACGCCCATTCCACTGAGCCAGAACACATCATCCGTGCCCTGAAGGTCCTGTGTCCAAACACCCTTCCTCAGAATACTTACTGCTTTTGCCATGACCTTCTGTTTATAAAATCTTTTGTGATGAAACAAAGAGTTAAAATGAGATAGTTTCGGCAATCATTTAAAAATTAGCCTGTTTTGTACCCCCGCCCCAATCACAGGTGGTAGAAAGTGAGTTGCTCCTTTCCCCGCCACACAGGCACTTGCACATAAATGCTGAGAACCAGGAAGTAGACGCTGATGAGGTTGCTGAACAGCAGAATAATGTCAACAAGGACATTAATCAAAATCTTGCTGCTTTCTTCAATGTTCCAAATTCCACAGAGAAGGTGATAGAAGGAGATAAGTGACCTGCAGCAGCTGGAGAAAGCAAGCTTATTTAACCTCCTTTATTTATTAGGTCTCTGCATCAGCGTTTCAAATCACAGAGCAATCACCGAGCCTGTGTGAAGGGATTGCCAGTAACCATCTGTTGTTCTTACCAAGAAGGCAGAAAATACAAAGGCCCCTTCTCCTCTCCTAACGTAGCTGTTAACAGAATATATTAGGACACCTAAAGCTGCAGGAACAATGTGGCATTAGAGAAGGCCAGGACCTGGTGCAGTGGCCTAGTGGCTCAACTACTCGCCTTTAACACGCTGGGATCCCATATGGGCGCCGGTTCTAATTTCGGCAGCCCTGCTTCCCATCCAGCTCCCTGCTTGTGGCCTGAGAAAGCAGTTGAAGATGGTCCAAGGCCTTGGGGCCCTGCAGCCGCATGGGAGACCTGCAAGAGATTTCTGGCTCCAGGTTTTGGATTTGCGCAGCTCTGGCCACTGCACTCACTTGGGGAGTGAAATATCAGATGGAAGATTTTCCTCTCTGTCTCTCCTCCTCTCTGTTTATCTGACTTTGCAATAAAAATAAATAAATATATAAAAAAAATCAGGGGGTCCTGGGCTTTGTTCTGGACCAGCTCTGGTCCACACCAGAACTGCAGAGGATTCCTGGGGGCTGACACGCGACTACTGACGCGGTCCATTTCCAGAGAAGAATTGGAGAAGGAATACAGATCGTGGGTCACTACTTGGAGCAGAGCCACCCCGTCTGTGACACCTACACAAGACTCCGAGTGAGAGAGAAATCAATCCTATAATGGAGAGCCACCGAGACTTTGTGGTTATTTGCTCTGTTTGAAATCGTACAGCAGTGTGTAATAATATAATCCATTTAGGAACAAATGAGGAGTCCATTGCTGAGGGCAGGGGGTTAAGCTGCCATTGGTGATAGGTTATCAGAGCACTGGCTGGAGTCCTGCCTGTTCTGCTTCTGATCAAGCTCCATGCTAATGCACTTGGGAAAGCAGTGGAGGATGACCCGAGCAGGTGGGAACCTGCACCCACATGGGAGACCCTGGGAAAGCAGTGGAGCATTGCCCAAGCAGCTGGGAACCTGTGCTCCAGGACACAAGTGCTACAAGTGGCATTCATTTCACCAATGAGGGATTCAGAAAGAGCTGGCTGGGTAGTAAGGGCGCAGGGCCTGCCAAGGGGCTGCAACCAGACAGTTGTTAAAGATAACAGGAAGAGAACCCTGGATCACATGGTAATTCTCCTTCATGCAACTACCTGATGAGGTGGTTTGTGTACCTCAAGTCTCTGTATGTTGCCTCCATTTAAGCCAGCTGGGCTTCCGGATAACACAGTAGACAGTTCCCACACTAGCTCAGGACTCCAGTCAAGTATGCTTGCAGGTCAAGCTGCCTCCAAGTCAAGCAGCATCCAAAGTGAGCCACAAGACTGCAGGGACTCAGAGGAAGCAGACTGGCATCCACCTCTAGACGGAGGAAACTTGAAGAGTCTAGACAGAGACTCAGGACAGGAAATAATACCAAAGACAACTCTGGAATGTGAAACATGCTGTGATGGAGGAAATGCAAATGTGCACCTTATTTCATTTTAAATGTGTATTTAAAAGAGTGTAGGGGATAGGATTGCCAGATATTAGCTTGCCAGTGCTATACTGACAAAGACCACAAATCGGCTCACTTGAATTTATTCCCTCTAAGACCAAAACGAAGGTGTAGGCAGAGCCTGTGACACCTGCTGGCCTGCTGGAGAATCCATTCCTGCTGCTCCTTGCTTCTGTGGTTTGCGGCAATCCAAGGTACTGCCTGGTTTGGAGAGGACTGTCCTCATGTACAGTGTCTACACGCACCATTCCAGTGTCCAATCGCTCCTTTTGAGGGAACCTCTGTTTACACTGTGCCGGGGGCCGCGTGGTGACTGCATTTTAGCTTGATTGTATCTGTGAAGATGGTACTTCCAATTCAGACACAATCTGACATCCTGAAGTTCAGGATGCCAGCACCGCTTCTGCAGGAAGTGGGTATCTAACCCACCCTGTCATGGGTAGTCGCTCCTCACCAGTGAGCAACACCACAGTACAGGATGCTAACTGTACAGTACAGGATGCTAACTGTACAGTACAGGATGCTAACTCAGAAGAGAGAAAGGAATGAAAGCAAGGGGATAGTCACCCTTGGATGTTATTTCTTAGTCCTTCTTTAGAATTCTGTTATGAAGGATGGTTCTATTCATGCAGCTACAGAAGTGTTAAACTCAGATCAGGGTGGAAATGTTCACCAAGCCCTGCCACCTGGACTTGGGTAGCTTCCCCAAGCATTTTGGGACGTGTCTTCCTTTAAACACATCCACCTGGCGTCCACAGCATGAAAGCTGAGTGGGGAGACTCAGGTATCTCTTGGTTTTGCTTCTCAATAAACTGAAAAGCAAAGCTCAGTGCTTCACTGCTCCTCTGTGTTGCTTGCTCCTTCCCGCTACCGTAGGGGAAGACTGGGAGGGTTTTTCCAGCCTCACCTCTCACACTCTAATTTAAATTCCTGGGTAACCAGGGACCTAGGCAGGCAAACATGAAATGTCATGCATTCCATTTTGCATTTGTGAAACCCACGGGAAACATACCCAGGGACCTGAGAATGCCGGGCTTTGCTGTTCCACAGTGATGCCAGATACACAGCATCAACATGACTCCATATCTTAAAAGTCTTCTGAATAAGTCCCGTTCCACTGAATCAAAAAGACAAGTTGTACCTGAAAATACATTTCTGTCTGTTTTCAACTCAAAATCAAGTTGCAGTTCTGAGGATTTCCAGAGAATCTCATGGAAAAACACACTTAGCACTCAAATTTCATGGGTGGTGGTTGAGTGGGCACATGGGGGTCAGGAGAGGAGGAGTGGAAAGCTGATTTTGAATCAGACAAAAACAGGTCAATAATATATATAATATATATTTCACTACTTGGTAATATGAACAATCTTTCATATGTTTATCAGCCATTGGTATCGGTAGCTAGAAACCGGCTATGCTGGGGGAATTTACACAACAGATACAGGCAAACCTAAAGAGGCAGCTGTTTTAGTATTGGCTAGACCACCACAACCCTCCAATGTCTCAGCCACAGTGATCCGTGGCAGGATCTTCCACTGAGAGCTATTCCTGCCGATGGAAAACTCCAGTTGGACAATTAACCAGGAACAGGTGTCATGGTATGTTAAGCTACCCCTGGAAAGCTCATGTCCCAGAATGGAGTATCTGATTCAAATCCTGGCTACTGGGCCCAGCAGCGTGGCCTAGCGGCTGAGGTTCAAATCCTGGCTACTTTACTTCCAACCAGCCGCTTGCTGATGGGCCTGGGAAGCAGCACATGATGGCTCAGGTACTTGAGTCCCTGCCACTCGCATCGCACACCTGGACTGAATTGCTGGCTCCTGGCTTCAGCCTGATCCAGCCCTGGCAGTCACAGCCATCCAGGGAGTCAACCAGCAGGTCTAAGATCTCTCTCTTTCTCTCTCTCTTCGTTTCTCCTCCCCACCCAAAGTCTCATCTTGCCATGTGTCACTGTGCCTTTGGAATAAACAAGTACATTTTAAAGAGACTTCACCTCTTGGAGATATAGCCTAGTGGTTAATGTACCAACCAGGATGCCTGTGTACCATATCAAAGGATCTGGTTTCAATTTTCAGTTCCAGCTCCTGACACCATCTTCCTGCCAGTACAACCATGGAAGACAGCAGAAGACGTGGGCTGAGGTTCTGGCAAAACCCACTCTCCTCTGACGCACAGAAGCTCTAACTTACTTCCTGCCCTCCAGGAGCCCTCACTTAGCCCCAGTCTCTCTGGGAACTAACACTTAGGTTTAGTCCATCCCTGTACCTAGGATGGATGGACATGGCACCTGCACAAGGAGCACAGGCTGTTGCCACTAGCCCCAAAAAACCTACATTTGTAGGAACACATGTTACATGCACAGGGGACTAAGCCCTCATGATTAGAAAGATTCCAGTCCCGCAAGAAGATCCATGGTAGGAAAGAACTGGGGGTCGCCTTGCTGCAAAAATCTGACCTTCCATGGACAACTCCTCTGTGAAGTAGGATTCAAGTGTGGCCTGTGCAGCAAAATGAAGATTTAAAGAAGAGTCATCCCTCAGTATCTGCAGGCATTGGTTCCAGGATCCCAACCCTCCATCCCCCAACATCCATGGGCACTCAAGCCCCTGACTGCAACTAGCATAGAATTCATGCACATCTCCCAAAAGCGTCTCAGGATTCTTTATGATTCCTAATAGGATGCAAATGCTATGCTAAGTGGTTGTTCTACTGTACTGTTTAAGTTATCATGATGAAAATAAAACGCTGCACATGTTCAGCACAGATGCAATGTTTTTAAAGTGTTTTCCATTCACAATTGGTTGACCACGGATGTTGGAGGGCCAGCTGCAGGAACCTTCATTCACAAATGGAAAAGCAGAGTCATGAGTTTCCTTTAGCATTCGAGACGAAGATAGAATTCTGGATTGCTGAGGAGAAAATGCAATGAGTTTTATCAATGCAAGCAGGCACCACCACATCACTTGGGCTGCTAAGGCAGGGCAATCGTCAGCAGCACAGCATAATAGAATACCGTGCTTAAAGTCCCAGTGGCTCTGGCATGATTAACCCACCCCTGACGTAAACGAGGGTGTGCCCAGATCAGGGCCAGATGATGAAGCAGAGGCTTGCCAAGGCAGATTTTTAGACAGAGGCTACAGTTTTCAGCTAGACTGGGGTTGTTTTAAACATTGAGGAAGCACAAGGTGGAACAGAATGAGGCACTTATCAAACAAGCCAATATGCCAAAACCAGTTTTGTGCCTCCCCTTCTCTTTCAGGGAAGACAATCAGCCGCCCCTCTCCCCACTGGATTGATGACAACCCTGGCTGCTCCTGGACACGGGCTGCCGGCTCAGAGCCATGGTTTAGAGGAGCCATGGTTTAGAGAGAACTGCACAGAAGAGGAAGCCCTTAGAATGGCTGTGGTGCTAGTTACCAGGGCTGATGTGGAGGCAAGAGCATACCCCGCATTGAACCCTGCAGGGCGTCCATCAGGCATGCTTGCCATGGAGTCCTCCTACCCCCAAAACCCATCTCCATGCTCACTTCATGATTCTCTAGTTTTCCCAGGGACTGGGACAGGCAAGGGTGCAAACAACTGGAATGGACAGGGAAGGAAACACAGAAATATTTCAAACTACAGGTAAAAGCAGAGAATGCTTAAAGCTCCCACACAGTCTAGATTTTTCAAATACTGCAGCCCAACAGGAGAAAGGGCAGGTGGAAGGCGAACTCTTCGTGCAGCTGACCCGCTTTTCAAAGAACTTCATACAACCAGAGGACGCCTTCGACGAGGGGCAGCACATGAAACAAGGGCTGCAGTAGCTGAGGCCTGGGGGAGACTGTTAAAACAACGAGGCGGGGCCTGGGACTGGAGTTGCCTGGATTTCAGGGGGCATGTGAGGCCAGGAAGCACTGTATCAGACAACTGCAGAGGTGGGAACAAAAGGGGCAGCAAGGCAAACTGCAGACCTGTCCCCCACATGGACCACGCTGACTTCCTGAACCAGAGTCCTTGGTAAAGGGGAAAAGCAATTGCACTGCACAGCACAGCATATGCCAAGGCTCCTCCTGCTTTAATGGCTTCCGCCCAAGCTTTGGAGATCCACAAAAATAATTAGGCCAATCGAAAGTGGGGCAAACGGAAGAGCTGGGGCAGCCAGACATCTCTGCAGCCTGGGTGATTCCAACTGGCGCAGGAACAAAAGGCCAGTGGGAATCAAACCAAGCTGGGAGAGCAAGAGATGGGGAGAGTGGGAGGGAGCAAGGGAGGGAGGGAGGAGGGTAAGTCCCCAACCAATCTGTCTTGTCTGGTTGGGAACAAGGGAAGGCTGTTATCCAGGGGAAGCATGGAGACTGGCCTCCTAGGAAAGGGCTGAAGTAAAAATGGCTGATTGCTGCTAATGACTTAGAAATCCCAGGATGCAAGACCTCTAGCTCATCAGCCACGGGGCATGGCCAGTTGGAGGGCTGCTGTTGTTTGCTCTTCAGCATCCCATGATCAGATGTGGGGAGCTACAATTTTCGTGGGCATGGAACAAAGTGTTCCTTGCCATAGGTCTGTGGGTGCCAGGGAAGAGGAGGAGAAGATGGTAAAGTTGGAAGGGCTGGAATTTTGCAGCAGAGGGGAGGCTGTCAAATCACCTCCCCTCCACTGTCCATCTGAGCTCTGAGAAGCAGCAAGGAGTTGAGGTTCCCCTGCTGACCACAGCAGTGAGAGAGAAGAGGCTGGGTAGCTGAGTGCTGAGAGCAGAGTGCTATCCCCAGCAGGTGCATCTCAGAAGGATGCACATGAAACTGGATCCTGTTCTGGGTGGATGGCCAGCCTGGAGCTGTGGAGAACATGGTCATCAGCACAGGGTCTTGGGACTGGCTGTGAGTTCCTCTCTTTGCTTCTAAGCATACATATTTCTTGAGCAGCTGCTGTGTGCCAGGCATTACCACATGAGATGCCAATGATGGTCTGTAGCTTTCGTTTCAGCCACCCACCTCTGACCCTCTTCAGCACTTAGCATGGCAATGCCAAACACATTAAAGGGGTTTTTAACTCCTGCCCCCCTGGGGTCTCATGCACTGTCCCCTCTGCCATGCTCCAGCTTGCAGGTGTGGTCCTGTGTCCCAGCCCTTTAAAGCCCAAGGAAGACATAATCCAAGCTGACAAAGTGCCCTGTTCTCAAGACTTTGCTTCTGCTCCCTGTAGCTGACTCAGGTCCTTAGAACCTGTGTCAACCAACTCTTAGCGGCCTCTCCTAAATGCTTGGCCTGTGAAGGGAAACAGATATTCCACTCTCCCAGAAGGCTGCCAGTCCATGACAGGGACCAAACACAAACTTTTACAAAACAGTATAGCAAAAGGCAGTCCTCAGCACATGTTTAGAAGCAATTAAACCTAAGTGGGTAGGCGGGAAAGCAAAAGCAAGAAGGCGGTGTATGAGCTGGGCTTTGACAGATGAGTAGGAGTTCTGCAGGAGGCTTAGATGTTCTCTGTGGTTGTAGCCTTGGAGGCAGGGGTAAAAAGTACAGGAAGAGAAGTGCATGGTTGGAAGGTGGGGCCTGAGTAGGGGTTCCAGAAACCTGAACCAAACTAGCAATCTGACTTCAGCTCAGGTGGGGCTGAAGGGACCCATCAAAAGCATTTTATCACGCATTATCAGACCTAATGAAAGCATACAATTCAACGGCTTAAAAGCATATCCACAGAGTTATGCAATTTTAAAACACTTTCCTCACCCTCAAAGAAGCCCTATGCCCTTCAGTAGCCTGTTCCTATGCCACCTGCCACAGTCAGTCACTCAGCTACTTCTTATGGACATGTTTAGAAGAGAAATACAGTGATGTGCAATATTTGAAGACCAGCCTCTTTCACACCTGTTTTCAAGTTTCACTCACATTACACCATATATTAGTACCTGAGGATTTTTTCAAGGTTTATTTATTTGAATGGCAGAATGACAGGGAAAGAAGACTGAGAAACAGAGATCTGCCGGTTCACTCCCCGGAAACACCCACAACAACCAGGATGAAGCAAAGGGCATCAACTCTAAATCCAGGTCTCCCATGTAGGTGACAGGGGCCCGACCACGTGGGCCAGCCTCTGCTGCCGTCACAGACACAACAGCACAAGTTGAATCAGAAGCACAAGGAGGGCCAGGACTGAAACCAGCATTCTTATAGGGGATGTGGCATCCCATGCCTGTCTCAGTACCTTGTTACTTTTATTTGCCAGCAGAAAAACAAGCAAACAAACAAACAAAAAAGCACATTTTGTCTGTGGGTTAATGGACATTTGGTTTGCTTCAACTTTCTGGTCCTTATGGATAACAAGTTACCACTTGTGTTTGAGCATATTTTCACAGGTGCTGCAGGGAGTCTATAAACAAAAACAAAATAGTGTGCTTTGATAAGAGTGGGACAGACTTGAATCTTGTATTTACATACTGTTGATGCCAGACACCAAGGTCGAACTCTGCAGGTGATCTTCTGGGAGTGGGCAAAAGTCCAAGACCAAGGTCGAGGCCTGTGGGCTAGGTTTAGCAGTTGGGTAACAGCTCAAGGCCACAAAATTGTGTTTTAAAACATCCTTGAGACAGTCACATACTGATGGCTGTTTCTGTGCTTGGGTCACACTGTTGCTTCCTGATCATCAAGCCCTGGGTGGTTAACACCAATATGGGCTGTAGCCATCAAAGTTTGTGCCAACATAAGTTTCTGTAATTTGATTTTCCAAGCTGTTCAATAAGAGTGAGGTAGCAAGCCTTCTACTTCCTTCCTCAGAGAAAGGGGCTTCCCTCTGGCCTCTGCTTTTATAAGCCTGTATCTGTCTGATTTCTTGTTTCCTCAATTACACATCACCATCCTCGCCCACCCTGGCCATGTGCTGTGGGCAGCAGTATTCCCCTGTGCACCATGTGCAGGGTGGAAATGCTGAGTCACTTGGTACCTGGTGCTTAGCTGTTGAGGAACAGCCTAGCCATTTTCCAAGGTGGCTGCATCAGCTCACGTGCCCACCAGCCCTGTAGGAGGCTTCCGATGACTCCACATGAGCACCAACACAGAGTCCTGTCTATTGTTGATCACACCCATCCTACTGGGTGTGAAGTGGTATGTCATGGCCCTGGTTTCAATATTCCTACTGACTAACAACACTGAGCATCTTTTCATGAGCTTATTCATCAAGGGTTTTGAACAAGAGATGCTGTTTTATAACAATTTGGGAATGAGTTGGAAAGTCAAAAAACTAGATGTTGTAATGATTCAGGGAAGAACTAATTAGGCCCTGGCATGCATTGTGGTGCAGTGCATTATCCTGCTGCCATCATCCCATACGGGCTCTGGTTCAAATTCTAGCTGCTCTATTTCTGATCCAGCTCTCTGTTAGTGTGCCTGGGAAAGCAGCAGCAGTGCTTGGCCCTGCCACCCATCTGGAGACCCGGATGGAGTTCTGGACTTCTGGCTTCAAACTGATCCCATCCCAGCTGTTACAGCCACTGCTACCTTTCTCTAAATCTTGCACAAACTTTTATAATGGATTTTGATTTCCTGTCACATGTGCTTCTGCTTCCGACAGATATTCTAAATGTCTTAGTCCATAGAAAACAAATGATACATTTTCTGAAGCAAAAGGAGAGGAGCATCTCAATGGTGCATTCTCTACTTCTTTTGCCATATCACACTGTTCTGCAAATAGATCCACAGAATCAACGCCTGTCTTCAGTGCTTCAGGTGCTGCAGTATATGGCAGAGTCTTGTTCTCCAAGAAATCCACAGGGGGAGGCAAGCAGGCCCACGCCCCCAACACTGGGCCCCACAAAGCCACCCACCGTGTGGATTTCATCATCCTCACAGAAAACGACAGCCCCCTTCTCCCAATTTCATGCAAATGCTTAGAAATGAGGGTGGGAATAATATAGCTCTCCCAGGGGCAGAGAAAGAACCAACAGGTGACAGGTCCTTTAAGCCCAGGCTGGCTCCCAGAGCTCCCACGCCACAGCTTGGACATCAATCCATCAACAAAGAACCAGTGTGGCTCCAGAGGTCCTGGATGTGAGAATCACTGCCTGGGAAGCTAAAGGGCTACAATGACCAACCAGCCCTGGATAATGCGGCTTGCAGGTTCAGTCTCACAGTGGACTAGTAGGATTTTAGGACACGGAAAACTCAAACAAGTAAATTTCTTTCCCAAGAGGCTACTGCTTGAGGACAAGAATCTGCTATCCCTTCCCTGTGACAGTGCAGCTTCAGCCTCCCTCATCTGATTGAAGCTGATTCACCACTGCCCTGCAGTTACATGCGCAGATTTGGTGAGATCGTGCAAGGCAGGGCTTTCTGATGGCTGACCCAATGAGAGACACCGAACACAAGCTTCCCTTTCCCCAAGGCTAGCCACTCTGTCATTTGCTACTCTGTCACTTAGCTATAATATCGTCCTCTAGCTTATGGAGTTTGTTACAATCCAAGATACCCACACACGCTGTATGCCAGTGAACATGCTACCCCTCACTTCTGAAACAAGCAATTCTGGTTGCATCTTCCCACAGAAATACTGGAGGGAAAGTGACCGACACTTCCATCATGTAGGGGAGACCAGGTCCAGCAGCCAAGCACCACTTCTGCCCACTATTGCCAATGAAGCACCACTCACATCGTTCCATGGCCACCTGGGGACTGCCTTGGTTCAGAGCCTTGAAACAGACGTTTCCAAGTGGAACAGACACATGTCACTTGCTGTGCCATGGCACGCCCGGTTCCTTGGAAACGTAGATTTAAAAGCAAGGTTGTCTCTAAAAGTGTTTGTTGTTAGAAACATTTTTCAAGGGCAAGAAACACAAAGCAAACCTCAGAAGTACCCAAGTACAGATCTGGAAAAACTGCACTTCATCCACATGGACACTGATTTAACATCCCTCCCACATCTGTGGCCTACATGGGCAGGACCAGTGAATGCTCCTCTGCTTCCTGTCCCCAATCCTGACCACACTCACTGTCCCAGACCAGCAGGTGCAGCAAGACCTGTATGTGGGCCCCAGAGGACCCACCTGGAGGAGAGCACAGCACCAGACCTGCACTGCACCTGAATCCCCAATCAGCAGTCCTGTGGCCTAGGAGCACACTGAGCAGAGATGGCACTGGGGAGCTGTGCCTGGAACACAAAATGCAGGAGCAACCAAGCGGGGAAAGAGGTGAAACCAGAATGTCTAAAGGGTCACGTAAAGCCGTGGCAGCCCGAGCTCCCTCCTGCTCCATCTCCTAGGGTGATGCTTAGGCAGTGACTGGCCATAGCAGGAAGATGACTTATGAGTTGGCTGTGAGCTTCAAACAGGAAGGGTGAGCAGTTGCCAGGATGACCCCTGCATGCCACCCAGGAAATTTAGAAAGTAAGAAGGACCACACACCTAAAGCTCAGCAAGTACCTCAGGTTGGCTGGTGGTTGGTTCCATGACCCCAGCTTCCCAAAACTCATCCACTTGAGGTCCTTGAAGATAAGTAGGCAGGGCCTCCAATACTCAGAGTGTGGCTGGCACGTTGGTCCCTCAAGTGTTTCTTTCTGTGTTGGAAGGCTGGTTCCCAGGGTGTTAAGAGAAGGGGAGTCCCTGAGTCACCTGGGAAGGCCATCAGAAGGGTTAAGGCAGTTCTAATGCGACCCTGAGCTGGCACTGCCAAGAGAGGGTGCGATCCAAGCCTGACCCTGGCCCTCCCTAGGCTCTGCAGCAGCTCACCCCCATGTGGGGTCCCACCACTGTGGACTCCGATTACAGGGCCATGCTTTGTGAACTATACTTCTCTTCATGGAGTTAGCCTTGTGTCTAGTAATGACAAACACTGATAGAGGCACTAGCTATGGATAAAGCACATATCATGGAGAACATCAAGACAAATATTAAAACGTCCTTAAGTGATGGAGTCAGGAGCTCACAGGTGCCACAGGTAGTTTCTTTTCCAGATTTCCCTGTCCTCTTTTTTTTTCCCTCAAGAAACTAATCCAATTAAGCAAATGGAAAAAAAACCCAATTAACAATGTGAAGGAAATATTTTTCAACTGAACTGTTGAGAATTGTGAGAGGGGAGATACACATAGACTTTCGTTTGGATGGAAACGCACCTATCCGTGTAATTACTCCCGTGAAAGGCCCAGGGTGTAGCCAAGTTCTTGCCTCACAGCGGCCATCTAGGGAGCATGATGCCAAAAGTGTAACCCAGGAGAGATCCTGAAATTACTGTTGTGAATAAGAGCCAAAGTTCAAAAAGTCAAAAGAACTGGCTGGTGCCCAGAGGAGAGAATTCAGAAGCAGAGAAGCAGGCACAGACGTCCGTGGGTTCAGTGTGCACCAGCAGGGAGGAGCGGGCAGAGGGAGACGGACAGAGCAGCCTCCACACGCCTCAGTTCATCAGCCTCCTTCTTGCCCCCTCTCCATGCTCAGCTTCACACAGCTCAGGCCCCTCTCAAGCAGCCTGGAACCACCATTTTCAACACCGCACTTGCCTTCTGGAGGGCTCCAGCAAGCTGGGTGTTTTGACCAAGCCAGCATCAGTATGTATTTACCCAAGGGCAGTTCAAAAAGCTCATGGAAAACAGAATCCAAAGATGGGTATTTTGGTGTCCAAAAGTTAGAAGTCCACGCAGACATGGATTTTCAAAAAGAAACTGTGTGGATTTCAAAATTATTTTACATCAAAGTAAGTGCATATTTTACTTTTCTTTTTTAAATTTGAGGGAAAGAGAGCTCTCATTCATTGATCCATTATCCAAAATGTCTGTAACAGCTGAGGAGGAGCATGGAGCAGGGGACAGGAGCCAGGAACACAAGGTGAGCCTTCCAAATCAGCGTCAGGAACCCATAGACTTCAGCCATCACAGCTACCTGCAAGGGTCCACACTAGCAGGAAGCTGATCCTGGAAGCCAGACACTTCACACAGGCACTCCAGTGTGGGCGGCAGGTGTCTTAATCACTAGGTGAAAGTTCAAATTCTAACTTAGTCCCATGTTCCCACAAACTTTCTGAAGTGCTCTCACAGATGCCCAATGCTTCAACACAATGAAAAGCACTTGGATTTGTGTTCTGCTTATTTAGCATCCTGATTCAGCTAAGGAAAGGGAGTGGGCCAACTGAGCAAGGAGCTTGCCTAAGTGGTACTGCGCCAGTGTTTGAATACCACTTGACACCTGTTTGCAATGAACAAACTGAATTCCAGAAATTATTAACTCAGCCAAGGCAAAGGGAGCTAAAAAGAAGGCGTGTTGTTGAACAGGTATAGTGTTTCAATTTTGCAAGATAGAAAATTTCTAGAAATCTGTTGCACAACAAAGTGCTCAGAGTTTACCCTGCCATGCTGTACACATAAGCTTAAGAGATAAGACTTAATGCTGCAGGCTTTTTTTTTTAAACCGCAATAAAAAGCAAAAACCAACCAAACAAATGCAACTTACTTTTATAAACAAAAATAAAATAATAAAAGTATTCTTCATTCCATGCCCTTGTACATGCCTACAGTCACAGCCAACTGTGTTGAGGAAGTGCAATTTCCTCTCCCAGGGAAGAGAGGGAAAGCCAAATGGGGTAACCGCAATTTATCACTTGCTCTGAAAGTGATGCAGAATAGATCTGCATCTGGCGCAAGCTTCTGGTGTTGCCCTATACCAGCATGCCTGGGTCTGAGCCCCCAGCTCCATTAGCTATTGTAGCTTCTAACATGCATTCTGGGAGGGAGCAGGTGATGACTTGGCGTTCCTACCACCCAGGCCCGAGCTTGGGCCTGCTCCAGCACTGGCCACTGTGGACACCTGGAGAGAGCACCTGTGGATGGGAATCAAGCCTCTCTACTCCCTCTCAGAAAAAAAACAAGCAAAATTAAAGCACACAAATGGAATATATAGGAGTGGAAAACCAATCCACCATGCCAACATTTTGCCTGGTGAGTTGTATCATTTTTACTTGGTAAATCTAAACATGGACACTTTCTATAGCTGGTTCAAAGCTTCCGGGATGCCTAAAGGGCAGCACACCAGAATGTAGTGATGCTTGTTCCTTTCTGAGGTGAGACCAGAAGCCACTTTTCCCGTCCAACCCTTCTATGCCCAGGCCTCGGGTGATGAGGAGTACGGCTGCACCACACCGACTTACGACTGGCCAGCTGCAGCACCACAGTCGGACAGCCTGCTGTTCTGAGAGCCTCAGACAACTGAAGAACAGGGAACACTGCACCCAGTCCAGGAAGGACAGTTCCAGGAGAACTCCTCTACTCACTGCTTTGTGTTACAGCCAAGAAGGGCCACGGCCTGGATGCTCCAACACAGCTACTTACAGTTCTGCAGTCTGGAGGCTCCCGGTCCTAAAAAAGATCAAGGGGCAGCCTGCTGCCGGCTCCTCTCTCAGCTTCTGGCAGGCCTGGGATACCACGGCTTCTCTGAGGCATCCCGCCAGCTTCCCTGTGTGTCTCTCTACGTGGCCTCCTGGAGAGGAGGGTCCCACGCTACTCCTGTCTGATCTCACCTTAACTATGCCGGAAAGGACTGTATTTGCAAAGAAAGCCACATTCTGAGGTCCTGGGGGTGGTGTCACAGTATTGCAACATCAGTTATGGGGCACACAATTCAACCTGAATGGCTCCTCTAGAGACGCACCCCAGACCAACAGCAGCAGCAGAAGTGGGAAAATGGGAAACATGTACATTCTTGGCCTCAGATCTGCTGAACCTGAACCTGTGAGAGGGCGACCTGGCATGCTGAGCAGTCCTGAAGACGTGTGACAGTCAGGAGCACCATCCTCACCCACGCTCCATGCTTTGCATCTTCCAGAAGAGCCTTTCAGGATGTAAACATCTCCCTGCGCTTCCCACACAATTACTAGCTCTCTGGGGCACTTCACCGTGCTTCTCCCGCAGCAGGGATCAGCCAACACTCACTGCTCCCATAAAACAGGCTCGAATCTGGAAATCTGTGCAGAGCGCATGAGGCCTCCACTAAGTGTGCTTTGCCTGCTAGTGAATGTTTTGAACTGTTGGCCAATGCTAAGACCTAGCTTTTGGAATTTGCTGAAAAAGTATAAATGTAAAGATCAGAATTCCCTAGGCAACAGTCAACTGATTGAAGGCTGTCTGTGGCAAGGCATGGAGCTCCAGTTAGCCACAGTCTCCACTATACCTTGCTGCCTCTAGACGCTCAGGCATCACTGAAGCCAGCCTCGCTCACTGACATTCCCAGCATGCATCTTAGGAGCACCTGGTTCAGAAGCATGAGTGGGCAGTGGAGAGTTAGCTAGAAAAAACATCACGGGACCAGCGCTAAAGTCCTCGCCTTGAATGTGCCGGGATCCCATATGGGTGTCAGTTCTAATCCCGGCAGCTCCACTTCCCATCCAGCTTCCTGCTTGTGGCCTGGGAAGGCAGTCGAAGATGGCCCAAAGCTTTGGAACCCTGTACCTGTGTGGGATACCCGGAAGAAGTTCCTGGCTCCTGGCTTTGGATCGGCACAGCACCGGCCACTGCACTGACTTGGGGAGTGAATCATTGGATGGAAGATCTTCCTCTCTGTCTCTCCTCCTCTCCGTATATCTGACTTTGTAATAAAAATAAATAAATCTTTAAAAAAAAAAAGGAAAGAAAGAAACATCACTATCTGTTGCTTAAGTTAGTTCTGAGTGGCATACTGAACAAAGGAAGGGTAAGAAGTCAACATCTGTGATGAACCATGCCAGATACAGCACGCAGTCAAGCAGTTAAGATGCCCTGCGTATTGCCTGAGCTTGCATTCTTAAGGAAAAGGACAAAGCTAATTTCTGAGAATAATATTACCTTGAGAGCTGTTGTAAGTTTTAACAGGGGTCACTGTTGTGGCACAGAGGCTACATGTTCATGTCCTGGTTGCTCCACTTCTGATCCAGCAGCCTGTGAATGGGCTCAAAAAAGCAGCATGAAGATGATCGCTCTAATTGTCTGAGCCCTACACCCACATGGGAGACCTGGGTTGCTGGGGTGGGTGCAGTAGGTGTGGATGGCACGAAGGTGTGAAGAGAACAGCTCCCCTGCTTGGCAGGGCCCTGGGGAGCTTCCAGTTGTTAGGCAAGAAGTCTCTCTGACCACCTTGACACAGTCTCACCACCTTTTTGCGTGGACACTCAAGCACCCCACTAAGAATTCTGTAATCTATTGAGGCATTGTTTGCCCATGTGGGATGGCTTTTGCCATCAATGTGAGCTTGAGAGTTAATGTTATTGATAATGTCTTGGTGAGTGGGCCTTTAACTGCGCACAGGAGTACAATTAAACCTACAATTAAACCCATGCCATTTCTGGACACCTTATTGTATGCCTACCCATTGCCCTGAAATAGGCCCAGACATATAGCATGCCTTCTGCGAAATGGCTTAATAAGAATTTTACAAAGTAATGGAAGTGATGGGAGTGAGAGCTGAAACTGCTACGGCAATAAATATAGTCACTGTTATCTCAAAGGCTAGCCTGTCTTTGCAATTTTTGGGAGTGTAGGAAATGTAATTGTTTTAGCTGCTTTTATAATTTAATTTTTAGCTAGAGGAATTAAAGATGCTTTTATTAAAGTAAAATGCTTTTGATTATTGTTTCATTGTTTATGGGGTTGTAGAATCTATAGTTGTAGGGGAATCTAACATTTGAAATTTCTGTTTTAGATTTGAGGTTTTTTCCCTTGTAACCTATTTTCCCATTAAATGATGGGTAAATTGTAGAAGTAAAAATGTGGTGGGAAAGTACTACTGATTAGCAGGTAATCGCATGTGCCTTGGCCTTGGAGTCCTGGCTGTTGCTCCATGGCTACTGTTGAAGAATAAATAATGGCTTGCTTTGAAGAATATGAATACAGTATTTTGCAGAATTATCTTTAGGGGCACCTGCTTAGCCTTGAAGTGCAGACGGAGTGACCAAATGTCTGTACAGGCCCCCTTAGTCTTGAAGTAAAAATAGAATAATCAGTTGTTTGTGTAGAAGCTTGTGAGGTGTCTGAGTAAATAAAAAAGACAGCTTTTTCTTGGGCTGTTGTGAGAACGCACCAAGTGTCCGTGTCTGTGTCTTTCTTTATCGCCGACTCCACGCATCCTTCCCGAGCTCCAAACTCGGCTGGAGCTGGACTCCGGCACTGGGTGAAGCCCTGACTTCCGCATGCTCTAGCCCTGGCTGCCTCAGCCAGCTGCAGAGTGAGCCAAAATCTCTCTCTTTACCTCTAGCTTTCAAACAAATAAATCTTTAAAAACAAAAACATCATGAGCTTAGAACAAGCCAAGGACAACAGCAGCTCCTAGACACACTGAATACTCTGAGTCATCACTGAATGTTTTTGACTTCATCATAGCAACGTGAGTGTATACACAGTGGGCCAGGCTTCTGCCATCTGGAGGCTGGGAGAGGCGACAATGGAATTAAAAGCCAGGGCAGCATGTGCAAACTCCAGGCAGCGGGAATGTTCTCTTAGGCAGGGCAAGGTTGGTTTCGGTTCTGCTCAGACCTCCAGCTGATCAGATGAGGCTCCACCCGCTGCTTCACCAGTGCCTACCAATCTGACGTCAGTCTGCCCAGAAACCCCTTACAAACACACCCAGAATAATGTTTGACCAAATCTCTTGGAAAGCCCCCGCCCGGGCAAGTTGACACACAGTTATCCTAACTTCCCCCAGCCCATTCCAGGCAGGTAGGGAAGCAAAGACACCACTGGGGAGGCTAAAATCTGTGCAGAACGAGGAACAGGATGTATCTGTCCAAGAAGAGGACTAGGGCCTCCTGGTACCTGATGCCGGTCCCGCTTCACAGCTGCTCCTAGAGAGCTAGTTCCCTCAGCATCTAGTCCAGGCCACCCTAGAGAAGGATGCCCAGCTATGTGTCCATGCGTCCACTTGAACACTTATCACTCTGAAAGCATGCCAGTGGCATCAAGTGCTGGAGGGGCAACTGGAATGGCTCCCCCTGCTGAGGGATAGATGCTTGAGAAAGCAGCTGGTAACAGCTCACAATGCCCCAGCAACACTACAACCAAGTGCTTGCCACACAAGACTCCACAGTCATTCTCACACACAAGTCTGTGTGCAGATGCTGGCCGAAGCTTGATGTATGATGATTGGATGCTAGAACGATCTGGATTTTTGTCTGTCCACTTCACTCTCCCGGTCCTCACCGGTCCTACAGCCTGCAGCCTCCCAGAGCCTCAGAAGGCCATGGTAACTATCACGTCCAGATTTGTCTCTAAGCCCTGGAGACATTTCCTTCCAGCCTTGCTCCTCTGTGAAAGCTGGGATTCCCAGGGGGTTGGGGGAAGGGCAATTTTGTTTCCGGGAACCATGAGGCAATACCCAGGTGCATTTTTGGTTTTCACCATGAACGGGGAGGGTACACTGGCATGCAGGGGCTGGGAGCCAGATATGCCACTAAACATTGTTAATGCACAGGATAGCTGCCAGACTGAAGAAGGGTCCAGCCCTGGATGACCCTGGGTGCCAAGGTTGAGGGGCTCCTGGTACAAAGGAAGGAAGGTAATGCCTGAGGGAACTCAAAAACATTCATGGAAGAATGGATTGAAAAGTAAGTTTACCTGGGCACAAAAACAATTCAAAACCCTTCCAGAGAACACAACCATGAGCCATCATTGGTGCAAGGTTTTTTGAAATTTTCATCTCCTTTACTGTCCCTGAGCCTTTCTGAAGGAGGTGTGATTTAACCTCACTCAGGAGTTTATGGTCAAGATACCTCTCTAAAGAATGTGCCCACACCCCAGGGATGGACGCTGCAGATGACCTGACCAGGATGGCCAACCCCTGGTCCCTGCTGAGTGGCACCTGGGTCAGGGCAGGCTGCTCTGGCGACTGCTACTCACTTCCTTCTCCTCTTGTCCTGGAGTGCTCTGCAAGGAAGGGGCCGGCTGGAGTGGCAGGAGGGCACCCCTTACTCAAGAGGGAAATGGAAGGCTTCTATCATCACTGAGAACCCCCCAGGATGGTGGCATGGAAGATGCATCGCTGGTCCCTTGGGGTACTCATGCCCCTCAGAAAGGCCAGCTGCCACTCAAGAGGTGGCTGTCTCCCTCTGCTGCTCACCAGCACCTGCTGCTGGTCGGGGCCACACAGGGAGCTATGGGCAGCGCAGACAGACTGGAATCCAGAACGGGAGAAAGGGAGCAGTATGTACTCTCACTGGTCTCTATACTAACCATGATGAGCAGAGCTTACTAAAGAAAATCAGTGACCACTGCACTAAGCAGGCCTGGAGTCACACTCAGCATTCTGACTGCTTCACACACCACGTTTCAACAGTAGGACTTGCACTATCTGCAATGGATGAGGAGAGAAAGTGAGCAGCACAGAAGAGGAGGAGAACAGTGGGGAGACGGCAGACAGGCAAGAAGCACTCGCGTTAGAAGTTTAACAGAAAATTCAAGAGACGAGATGCAGATGAACCTCATACAGTGACAAACTGCAAGACTAGGGGAGCCTCATGCAAACTGGCTGGAGCCAAAAGCATGGGAATGTAACCAGAGAAGGGCATCAGGTCTCCAGGGGGACACCATCAGGGTCAGCTCCTGATGGCGCCGGGCTCAGCCACTGCCCGTCCCACCCAGCCGGCGCAGCCAGCACTCACAGCTCCAGGATGAGAATGACGTCGGTCTTGTTCTCATAGACCTCATGCAGCGTGATGACGTTGGGGTGCTGGATCTCTTTCAGGATGCTGACCTCCCTCTCGATGTCTTCGCGGCTCACGCCACGCCGGCTGGACTTGGTCCTCCTCTTCTTGATAAACTTGGCAGCATACTGCAGGCCAGTACTCTTCTCGCGGCATTTCTTCACCACTGCAAACTGCCCGCTGGAAAGAAAAGATGGGAGATTCTTCAATGGGCACAAAAAAAAAACCCTACAAAACACCCAGAGACATATATGAAGGTGCAGCAATGGAAGGGCAGGAGACCTCTGAATGGCAAAGTTCAGGCTGTGGAAAATAACAAATTTAGTAGTAAATTTATATTGATTTATTGTGTATCTATTTGGAAGGCAGAGAGAGATTGACAGACAAGATGGATAAGAAAAAGATCAACATCTACTGGTTTATTCCTTAAGTGTCTGTAACAGCCAGGGCTGGGAAATCAATTCAGATCTCCCATGTGGGTGACAAGAAGCCACTCACCTGAACTGTCACCTGCTTCGGCCCACGTTCTCCAAGAGCAGGAAGCCGGAGTCAGGAGCAGAGCTGGCACTCGGATGTGGAATGCGGGTATCTCAACGACGCCTCACCCACCACAGGCCAAATGCCTGCCATGGAATTCAGTCTTACTAAGCCTGTTTTTCTGAGTAATGCTTCCTTTATTTAAAGGAATATAAATTCTTAAGGCAGTGATGTCCTTCCCTCCCTGCTTCCTATTTCAAATTCTGGTACAGTAAGACAAAGCTTTCTGGTCTGCCCTAATTTTTTTTAAGTATTTAATTTATTTATGTATTTAGATTTTATTTATTATTTATTTAATGTGAAAGACAGAATTACAGAGCAAGAGTATGTGAGAGAGAGAGAGAGAAAGAAGGAATCTTCATCTGCTGTTCGTTCCCCAAATGGCTGTGATAGCTAGAGCTGGGCCAGTCTGAAGCCAGGAGCCTGGAGTTTCTTACAGACACAGAGGCCCAAGCACGCAGTCCATCTTTCACTGATTTGCCAGGTGCATCAGCAGAGCTGGATCAGAAGTGAACAGTCTGGGCCCCAACTGGCGCCCATATGGATGCTTGTGCCACAGGCAGCAGCTTTACGTGCTGCACCAGTGCTAGTCCCCTGACCTCACTTTCTTCTTTATTTTTTTAAGATGTATTTTATTTTTATTAGAAAGTCAGATACACAGAGAGGAGGAGAGACAGAGAGGAAAATCTTCCATCCAATGACTCAAACTGGTGCCCATATGAGACACTGGTCAAGCAGACTGAGGCTCGTTAGCCTGCTATGCCACAGCTGTGGCCCTGAAGATTATTAAATCTAAAAATGAATTAAAAAGCAGAGATCAACCAAAAGAGAGCTACAATATAGAAATCTGCTTAAAAACAAATACAGTCAAGAAGAAAAAAGTCCTAAGAGGATGATACCATTTCCCCCAAAAAAGCTTATTTTAGTGCTGCATTAACAATGTACAAAATTATTACTATTATTATATAAATCTGTCTGCTAGGCCTCATCTCTGTAACTATCCAAGCTGTCTTCAGGACAGGAACTCAAGGCGGGCGGCCAGGCCCAGGTAGGACCATTGGGCACTCATGGGCACCTGAAACCACTTCTTGGGCACTTCCACCACAGGATCTCACCAGGCGGCCATCAGAAGAAATTCCTCCCTAATTGCAGTCCTTTGCATTGAGTCCGACAGTGGATGGCTGCTCTGAGCCTTCCCTTCCTAGACACTTGGTTCCTGGCACTCCCCCACGCCCAACCCCTGGTGCTCACTTTCCTTCCTGGGTTTGGGATGCTCTGGAGGGCAGCTTCTCCTCTTCAATCCCCACCACCCCCAAAGCAAGAAGAGGTGCAGATTGGAATAGCAATGGGATGCAGTGTGGGAACTGCACTTACAGCAGGAATGGAAATGAATGCAGACCGTGCCAAGGCCACCATTGAAAGAGAGAGGGGGCTGCCTATCTTGCCTTCTCCCATCAAAGAGGCTCTTCAGTAATTAACACCGAGCCAGGCGGCCCCTGTACTAATTAATACATTTACTACAGCTAGGGCTGAACTGCGGATGGATGGGAAGGAAAGGGATAATCTGCAGGACATTTAACGGTGATGAGACAGAACAGCTCATCCTCATCATTCATAAATGCCGTACTTGTGAAGTCGTCTGCTCATGAGCATTAATTTGTATTCCCCAAGTCAACACTTGTGGCATGTTTGTGGTCCCTCATGAACAGAGATTGGCAAAAAACTGCATCACCGACACACAGGTCCCCAGCTGACGTCAAACAAGGGCACAGTGTACTCCAAGCAAACCTGCCGGACCTCATCAAGTTTATTTTCAAGTTTACCTGTAAAAGCCTCTGTTTGCATTAGGGCAAGAAAAATGGATGCTCAACATTGGAGAAGAGGCTGCATTCATAACAGACACAATGCAATGTATGTCTCAATGGGCATGACCATCAGCTCCTGCCCCCTGAGTTGGCACAAACCTGGTCTCTCATTTTCAATGCTGGCCATATCCAGGTACATGACACCATGAGCTTCCACCTGCGCAGACAGGTGCAGCTTCCACAATGTGTGGCTCAAACAATGTATCACTTTTTCATCCATGACTTTAAATATGTGCCCAATGATTCATGTGCAGATTATAACCAGGCCTTCCCTTTATTAATACTGGGAACAGAGCTGCTATATATATATAAATAAAGATTCACTTATTATTTTAAAAAGGCAGTTACAGAGAGAGAAGGAAAGACAGAGGGGTCTTCCATTTTCTGATTCACGTCAGGAGCCAGGTGCTTCCTCTGGATCTCTTACAGAGGTGCAGGGACCCAAGACCTTGGGCCATCCTCTACTACTTTCCCAGGGCATAGGAAAGGGGCTGGATTGGAAGCTGAGCAGCCACGACAGGAACTGGTGCCCATATGGGATACCACAAAATGAAGTTGCTCAGATGAGTTCACACACAGTTCTCTAAACACACCAAGTACACATAAAGGATGAAAATTAGGATGGCATCTCGGCAGCTCAAACCAACGGCGCTTCTCCTTACTTAGCTTCTTTCTGCCCAAAACATTTGAAACTTAAGTGTTAAGTCTCTGCACTTCCCTTCTCATTAAGACTCAACACAGCTGTATCCATTTTGGATGGAGACATATTTGTTTTTGTCCCATTCGGTCAGCAGGTCAGCAAAAGGTCTTCTCGCTTTGATTAGATGCAGAAGCTGTTACTGGTGGTAAGCGAATGGGGAGAAAACCATATTTTGCAAAGACAGCCCAGTCCTATCTCTCCATGCATGGGATCTTCTGCAGAGCACCCTTTCAATTCTCAACAGGAGACAGAATGCAATCCTCAAATCCAACCAAGTCTGTAGGTACTGTGTGGTTATGTGCAGGGGCCATGGGCAGATGCTGCAGTTGAGACTGACAGCAGCCCTACAAAGCCAGTCATGCAAGTGGGCTGCAGTGGGCCTCTGCCTATCGTGCCTTCAGAGCAGCTAGGGCTGCAGGCAACATCTCAAAGCCATCCTATGAGTGGCCTCAAGAAAGGCCCACCCACCTGAATCCAAGTAGCCTACAGAGGCATGACAGCAAAGAGACTACCCCCCACAAACTGCTACCATCTGCTACCCAATTGTGGGCTGTTTTGTTACAGAGCTGTGGAAAGGTAGGACAGCCACTAAAGAATTCTGGGTGGTGCATGTGACGGTCCAGAAGGCTATGCAGAGGCAGCAAGCAACACAAAAGGAAGAGGCCAGTGGGTGGTTCAGTCACAGCCAGCCTCACCATTAGTGTAAGAAGGGAGCGAGCTTCCAGACCAGCAGACCCTATCCTGAGCTCACACAAGCAGCTTCCCATGCCACCAACAAGGGTGGACTTGCTTTTCCATTGTAGCAGCCATTCCCTCCACCTTTCAAGCCAAGTGCTGCATTATTTAGGACAGGACCCTGTCAGTCCATTTTTCTGTTGCTAAACAAGATCCCCAAGGCTGGGAACAACATAAAATGGTTTACTTGGAGGTTGGATGTCCAAGATCAAGTGACCCAATGTGATAGGCCCTGGTTGCATCAACAACATGGCAGAAAATGGAAATAGCTGCATATCAAAGCCAAAGACTCCTGGGGCAAGACAAAGAGCAAGAAATCCAAGGCGGTCAGCTCTCCAAGGTGCTAATCAACCCTGAAGAGACAATACTGATCCCTCCACAAAGGTGCTGCTTATGACATAATCTAACCACGCCTTCTGAAAGAGTCACCTGCTCTTAACACCATCACACTGGGGATCAAGCTTCCTGTCCATGAACCTGTGGGGGATAAATTGCACCAAAGCCACCACAACTGCAATGTCAGATACAAACACCGACAGCAACAAAACCCAGACCATCCCTGTGACATCACTGCATGTGTCTACCTGGCCCGAGGTAACTACTGCTCTCCAGCTCTGCCTTTCAATCTTAGTACATGTGCTGTGGAAGCATGCACTCTAGCTCTGCCTTTCTCAGAATCTGTGATGAAGCAGGTCCCTGCTCTAGGAAACATGCCAAAACCAAACACCAGACATGAACCAGTTGCCCAGTCTTCAGCTGGACTCTTCTAGAGCCCTCACTACAAGGACAATGCATGTATAAAGGAAGTGCTTCCTCTTCTCCTTCCAGGGAACCTCTCTTCCCATCCCTGCTGTACCGGCGGCACAGAGGCCAGCAGGTCACCATGGCAAGCCCTGTAGGGACACTTGGCCCTTTAGCCCTAAGTGGTACCCAATCCCCTTGGAAGGATTCTGTGGTGCAGCCCACACCTACAACTGCTCTCTGCGTGTTTTGACAACCGTCAAGGACAAGTCTAGCAAACTATGAAGCCGATATATAATTACTATCATTTAAGAAAATCCCACAATTCCCCCCAAAACTCTTGGATCTGCTACCAGGGCACAGGATTTGAAGGACAAGGGACCCCACAAACCAACAGCTGAGGTTGACAGGGCATAAACAGAGACAAGGAAAGTTTCTCAAATGGGGCCAGAGCAGTTTGTCAAGCTGGGGAATCAGAGCAGCACAGAGTCAAGGCTGAGACACAGGTCAGGGTCAGGCACAACAGTGCAGGAGTGTGGGTGCCTCCAGGACAGTGACATCTTCTGCCAGAGAAACATCCTCCCTCAGGCAGAGCAGCCTGCCCAGCAGCAGAGTTTCAAGGAAGACTGGGGAGGAGAAGACAAACCAAGTTTCCTCCCCGAGGCATGGCCAGAGCTGAGCAGCAATGCAGGTGGGAGGTGTTTTAGAGCTTTTAGACCCTTTGGGAACTCTGATCCATTAAAAAGTGGGAACCAACTGAGTCAGGCCTGAAAGTGCTTTCCTGGGGACTAGAGCTCCTCCTGCCTCCATGGAGCTGCAGGTCAAGGAGCAGCCTGGAGGACACAGGACCATCCTTGGAGGTCTTAGCCCTGCCCTAAGCACTGTACTCCATGAGACTAGCAAGGAACTCAGTTACCCTTCCTTGCAGTTACGTGCAATGCCCGTGATAGGGGCATTCGTGCTAGCAAGTGAGAAAGAGTGGAGCAGGTGTGGAGAACAGAAGCAGAGTGCAGTGACTCGGCCAACTAAGTTGCAGGGGAACCCGGCTAAGAGAGCTAGCCTGAGGAACGGGGTGATGGCAGTGTCTTGAGTGGTCTGCTTCAGTGTGGCCTTGAAGGAGCTTACAGCTCCAACATCATCTGTCTTCTGTTTTTTAGTGTTTTCTTGAAACAGAAAGAGCTCCCATTTGCTGGTTTATGCCCTAAACAGTCTGAAGCCAGAGGTTGGGAACTCAATCCAGGTCTCCCACATGGATAGTTACCACTCAAGTAATTGACTCATAATCAGCTGCCTTCCAGAGTGCACATTAACTGGGAGCTGGAATTGGAAGCTAATTGGGATGCAGACTCAGGCACTCTGAAACAGGAAGTACACATCCCAGTGTGCATCCTAAGTGCTACACCAAACACCTTGTTCAGGTATAGTTGCTTTGCCTTGGGACCTGTCGCCACACAAATCCTCCTTTGTTCAGACACAGACCAGGAGCTCCAGAGGGTTGACCAAGATCTTCCAATGCAACACCATTGTTTGATCATCATAACTTTTTCATTCACTCCCTTTTCAACTTCTGGGCTGAAGTTAGCTGCAAGCTGCTGTCAGGGGTAAAACTAGAAAAGAGGCAAGGAGGTACCTACAACCTCGTGGGGAAACTCAAGACAAACAAGGAATTGAGCTTAAGTTCCTGATTTGGTAGCTGATAGAGGAGAGTCGGGCTGGGAAAGACAAAAGAGAAGCAGAGTCTAGTGGGGTTAGCCATAGTCATACCAATATGATACTGAGTTCCCCAGATCAAAATGTATCATCCAGGTGAGGGTGCCATATTGTGCATGTTGACCCACCACTTAGGAAACACACATCCCATATCAGGTCTGTTTTTCATCCAGCTTGCTGTTCATGGACACCATTGGTGAGTGTGTAGGGTGGCAGGTGCTGATGGCTCAAGTACTTGGGTCCCTGCCACATACATGGGAGACTGAAAAGGAATGTGGGACTCCTGGCTTCAGCCTGGCCAAGTCCTGGATACTGCTGGCATGTGAAGATTGAACCAGCAGATGTAAGATATTCTCTCTCTGCCTTTCAAATGAAAAAAAAAAAAAATGACCTTTAACAAAAACTAAAATGCAGCTTACAGGAATTACAGGTTCACCCTGTCCAATACAGGGCACTCTTGTGGCACACAAAGGACTGAACAAAGTCTGAACATTTCCATTGCTTCCCTCCACAAGTCAGGTGGCCAGTGTTTGCTCGTGTGCCCTGTAACAGATTCGGGATCCTCCGTCCCACTCAGTCATCTGGACTCCTAGAAGAGCTAGCTCCACCACAGTCCAAGGAGCCAGGTCTGCGACAGTCACAGGCCCAGCTCCCAGGTGTCTGCCTAGCAGCCACCCCAGCAGAATCCCAGACCCATGATCTGTTACCCTGGCCAGGAATCAGGCAGGGACTCTCTGCACAGGGAGGGGACTGAGGGGGTCACTTCAGGCCAGGGGAAGAGGGGCTGGCAGAAAAGTGCACTGCTGGAGTTACCTGAAGTGAGAGCAACTCAGATAAAACTGAAAGATGAGAAGCCAAGGGGACACCAGAGCTCCCGGGAAGCCCGTGTCTTCCCTGCGTGGGAGTCTGCCAGGAGGGCTGGCCTCTCCGAGCCATCCAATCCCCAGCAAGCATGAAGCTTCTCATGAGAACCGGTAGGAGTCTGGATGTACCACAGCCAGGGGATGCAGGACACGTATGACGTTACTTCTTCCAGAAAGAAGGGCTCAGATGAGTGTGGCGTCAACAAGTTGGTCTTAGGTCAGCCACTGAAGACAATTAAAATAATCCAGGCTGTGACTGATGAGGCTGCTTCAGGAGACAGTGGGGAATCTGACTCTTGAGAGGAAGTGAGGACTCCAGCAGCCTTGTGCAATGGAAACAATTTTCTGTCCAGCAAGGAGGGTCTGAGGAGAAGTGAGCCAGTGGGTGGAGAGGCGCACTGGCCTCTCCCTGGCTCTAGGTCAGGGTTAAGTGAGAAGTACTTTCTCACTGCAGGGTGGGAACTTGCCTGGGATCCTGCAGAATATGGCGTATGAATGATGGGTATGCCCATCATATTGGACCAGATGGAAAGAGGCCAGCCCTGCTCCTGTCAGGTGGAATGCTAGGGCTGCCAAGCTGCACTCATTAAAGAATTCACTGGCTTTGAGGACACATATCATGAAGCCAAAAAGAAGGGGAATAGGAAACAACAGGGAAGGGGAAAGTATGCAAAGCAGCACACAGGAGCTATCCTAAGGCAGGAACAACGGAAGACACACATTCACCATCACAGGCTGCAGACTTGTGGGAGCTAGGTACAGTGCTGTGCCCGAGTCGTGGTTAGTGTGGAAGCTACTGACCGTGGGAAGGGGCCAGTGCAGCAAAAGGCTATGCTTCTAGGCATGGCTACTGTCCATATTTGAAAGCTTGTACAGGAATTAAACTTTCTGCCAGGAATTATCACAGGAATATTAGCGCAGAGGTATAGTTGGGAGCTTCACCGTAGCTCAAACTCCTGCCAACTTTAAAATGCCCGGATTTATGGGTTGCAGAAATCTGGGCAGCTCTCCTGGAGACTTCTGCCAGCAGAACATACATTGTCGAGCAGTGCTGAAAACCCTGAACAACTTCTTCTTGAAGACTTCTGAATCCATTATCTTCATGAAACTCCCACGCTGAAACCTAAGCCCACATTGCTATCAACTCCTGTAGCCTTGATGGAAATCCCTCCCCACCTTCTGACCGCAGCTACCTGGAAAGGGACACTCAGGACCATAGCCACGAAGCTCAGCAAGGAGTCACCGGACTCTGGTTTTAGGAACACTGGCATGCATTTCCCATGTCCTTGTTATCCTCTAATAGCCCCTCACCCTCCCCAAGACACACGTCCTCATCTGTCCTGCCTTTCTTACAACACTCTGACCCGATGGTCTAAGAACTACGATTCCTAAGAGGTTAAATAAAGCCCTCGTTACTTTCACATTCTGTTGGGATTGATCAGCCTTTCTGGAACATAATGTATGTATCTCAAAGTGACAGCATGTGGGCAAGTGACAGGGAATACAGTCTGTGGAAAGATTGTTGGACCCACTCACTCCCCGACCTCAGGGTCTTCACTGAGCTTTGGCATGGTCACTCAGGAGGTAGGACATGAGTAAACAGAGATGACACAAACTACCACACAACCAGAATATCAGCATTTGAAACCGACTACAGTGATGCCACACCAGTCCAGTTAAGAATCAGGCAAAGTATATGAACAGGCATTTTTTCAGGAAATACATATTGCCAACAGCCACACGAAGAGATGCTTAGGAGAGTCACCAGCCATCAGGCAAATGCAAATAAAATCCACAATGACGTGTCAATTCACACCAGTCAGGCGTCCAAACTTCAAAAAGCAAATGCTGGTGAGAATGTGGAGAAAAAGGTATTATAATCCACTGTTGATGGGAATGTAAACCAGTTACAACCATTACAGAAGGCAGTGTGGGTATTCCGCAGAAAACTAAAATAGATCTACCATATGACCCAGGCATCCCACTCCTGGGAATATGCCCAAAGGAAATGAAATGAGCCTATGAAAGAACTATTTGTATGCTTATGTGTACAGCCACTAAATTCACAATAGATATGGGATCAACCTAGATGCCCCAGGAACTGATCACTAGATAAAAAGAAAGTTGCATACGCACACAATGGGATACTATTCAGCTGTAAGAGTGGCAGCCTCTGCAGTAAGACGGATGCTACTGAAGATCATCATGCTTAGTGAAACAAGCAAGATCCAAAAGGACAAATGTCAAATGTTTTCTCTGATCTCTGGTAGCCAATAAAGATTATTAAAAAAGACTTAAGCATGAGTGAAACTGACATCTTGGGATTGAAAAAGAAGGGAAGGGGGAGAGAAGGAGAGATGCAGCATTAAATCGTGAAATCTGTTTCCTTTATATTAATACAAAACACTGAAAAATAATAAGGCAATATCACAGTTGGAAATGAAACCTCCTCATCCAAAGACAGATTTCCGTCAGCGTCTACAAGGTGATGAGAAGGATTCAACAGGATTTACAGATCTTTAGGACTCTGCACAGATAAAACTCCTTCTGTATGGCTCGATGACATCACCTTTGGAAGCAGAGGGCCTGGCTTGACATCCCGGCTTTGCTGCCTACCAGCTGCAAGATTGAGAGCAACTTTCTTAACCTCTACAGGTCTCAGGTTCTGATAAACCGAACATAAGAAGCATAACCAGCTCAAAAGGCTACCACGGGCTTGCTATTCTCAGTGTAACTACTGTCTATGCACAGGGTAGGGTTGCTTACAACCGTCTGCCTCACTCAGAAGCCCTGTGCCATGTCCCACGGAAAACAATAGAATGAAAGATTGGCCTTAGATAGCAAGGCTTGACGGGGGCACTGTTGCCCTTTCTGCTAAAACCACTTAGACCTATAAAATACTGGACTAATCAGACCAAGGAGAATGAAAGCCCATGAGCAAAAACGGCCAATTTCCATGTCCCAGCCCTTTAATGAATATTAGTCCGTTGTCTTTTCTAGCCTAACAGTCTTGGGAGTGGATGGTTAAATCCTGCAGGCAACCTCACCCAGCGACAATTATAGGTTATGGCTTCATCTCTTGGCAGGCCACAGCGGAAAGGCTCTAATTGAGGCTGTTTGAGGCTATTTCTAACTCCAGTTTGCATATGTTCAAAGAAGCCTCAAATTTCTCACGCTGATTTTGTGACTCTGATCATTCAAGACCAGTATTTATCATGTACAAGGAAAACATGATTAGCATTCTCCTGAGAAATGCTCAGTGTTAGAAAACACAGTGTTAACGATAAAATGTCAAAAGCTGAGGGAAGATGATCTAGTCTTGCCTCTCTCCCATGTTCTCTCTGACGAGTGTAAGATGCTATGGGCCACCTTCTATGAAAGCCTGGAGGCAGTGGGCTTTCAAAACAACATCCAAGAGCCAGCCTCATGATACGGCAAGCTAAGCTTGCCTATGGCAGCAGCATCCCATACGGACACTGGGGTTTGAGTCGCTGTTTCTCCACTTCTGATCCAGCTCTCTGCTAATGGCCTGGAAAAGCAGTGGAGGATGGCCCAAGTCCTAGGGCCCCAGAACCCACATGGGGGATCTGGCTCCTGGCTCTGGACCTGCCCAGTTCTGTTCATTGTGGCCATTTGAGTAGTAAAGCAGCAGATGGAAGATACCTGTCTCTCTTCTGTCTGGAGTTCTGCATTTCGTATAAATAAATAAACCTTAAAAATAAACAAAAGTCAAAATCAACATCCACCAGCCCGATGACAATGAACTTGCACTGTGACCAGCGTAGTTAACAGAAGATACCATGTGTACTGCCAAAGCCATGTGAAGGACATAAAAAATGTAAAACACAGAAGACAGTGCAGGTCCACCTTTTCCTTCTCCTCCCTGAGCAGACAGCCTCAACCCAAGAGGGTCCACAATGCATAATGAGAACATAGATAGATAAACCGAAAAAGGTGACTTTTAGGACATTCCAATTAACTTTAAACATTCTGGAACTGGGGCCTGTGCCGTGGCGTAGTGGGCTGTCTCACCCTGTGACACCAATATCCCATATAGGCTCACATTCAGATCCCAGTGACTCTACTTCTGTCCCTTAGACAAACCGATATAAGACCACCCTTTGTCTGTCTTCCTCTCTGTATTTTTGCCTTTCAAATGAAATGAATAAAAGCAAAAGAAAAAAAAATTTTTTTTTTTGGATCTGTTGCTATCTAACAAATCCTTTGGAGTCAGCGGCCATGATTCATGTATAGTACATGGAATTGGTATCTGTACTGCTTCCAAAATTCTAGCTTCCCAGAAAGATCCACAGAAGCATGGAATTTAAAGGTAAGTTTATTCTGGTACAAAATAATTCTGAAATCTATGCATCGTTTGTTCATATTACATGCTTACCTTGAACCCCTCAGTGTACTCAAAGACAGTAACATTTCACTTAGGAAAGCTAAGAACACAGACAACCTGAATACATGAAGGTGAATCAATGTATATTAATTATTATAAAAGTGTTAATGATTTGCTCAGAATTAGCAATGCTCTGCCACAGAAAGTAGGTTATACTTACAAAATCTTTCTATTTAGGACACAGATGCGTACTTCAGTTTTAAGCCGTAAGAAATTATGAATTAAAGCAACTCACTTGGGGGCAGAGCTGTCCATCAGGAACTGAGCACAAGTCACAAATGCAAACCACGTGAATGATTTAAAATGGTTTAACCGCCACTTTAACAAAAGTAAACCGGTGCAACTGACTTCAATGGCATATTTTACAGATTCTGAAATAACAAAATATTATACGTGAAACCTAACCAGTAATTAGATAGATATTTTATCCTTTTAAAAAAATATTTTATTGATTTGAAAAATGACAGAGACAGGGATAGAGTCAAAAGGAGAAACATAGACCCTCAATCCACTGGTGTAGACCACAGGTGGCCACGTCAGCCAGGTCTGAGCCTGGTCTAAGCCAAGAGCCGTGCACCCATCCAGGTCTCCCATGTGGATGCGTAAACACTTGGACCATCAACCACCGCCTTTCCAGGTACATTAGCAGGGAACTGGATCAGAAGTAGCGCAGCATTCCTTTACAGGATGCAAGCAGCAGCAGAATCTGCTGCATCACAACATGAGTCCCATTTTATCTTCTTTTTTGGGCGGGGGGAGACTGGTTGCGCCCCAGCATCTTCTCATTGAGACTTGCCACACTACTTAAGTGTTCACCTTCAAGGGCCGTAAGTGGCATCTGTCTATGGCATCCAAACAGTCCAGCTTCAGGCTAATTTTATAGCTACAAAATAAAACCGGGACACAGCTTGATTATTTATAGAAGAGAGGCAGAAGAGGTACTTGTGAAGTCCCCGGAATGTGAACCATAGCTAAGTTAGCACATTCATCACTGGAAGAATGATATGACTGCTCATCTTCTTAGAAGACTTATCAGAGAATAAACTCCTCTTGGAAAGCTTTTTAAAGTACATGTTTATATTTTCAACCCTGTTTCTGTACACTAAAAGTATTCTTTTAAAACATTCGCTGTTTGGAGTGCAAACATCACATGGACAATCTGCATGTTACCACAAGCATTTGTAAGCTCAGTTACTAAGTCTCCGTTCAGCTTCCTCCAGCAAATTGTTCATAGCATAACTGCTGGTTCATATGAAAAGCGTATGACTCCCAAAGGGCAAACATCAAGATTCCTGTGGTCTGAACAGTGACTCCTTGCATGGCACCCACAAACCACAGGCAACCAAAGCAAAAATATACCCAAGGGATCCTATCAAACTAAAAGCTCTGTACAAACAAAGGAAACAGCAGAGTAAACGCACATCGTACAGAACACAATACTTGGAAACAATACACCTGTTAAGGGCCATATCCAAAGTACCTGAAAATAAGCAAGCAGATGTTTTAAATGGGCAAAGGAGCTGACGAGACATTTCTCAAAAGAAGAAGTACAAATGGCCAACAAGTACATGAAGCCATGGCTCAACAATATCAATCATCTGAGAAATACAAATCAACACCAGGATGAGATCTCTTTTACCTGTAATATTGGTTATTATTCAAAAATGAATAAGTAAAAGAAAGAGAGACAGACTGCAAGTCCGGTGACGATGTACTGTTGGTCGGGAACTAAGTTAGTTGAGCCACCGTGGAACACATTATGCAGGTTCCTCAGAGAATGAAACAAGAACGTCCAATGCCACTGCTGGGCACATATTAAAGGACATGAAATCAGTATATCAGAGACATCTTTACTCTCATGCTCATTGCACTGTTATTCACAATAGCCAAGACATGGAATCAAGGTAAGCCTCTACCAATGGAAAAATGAACAAACAAAATGTGGTCAACCTACACAATGGAATGCCTTTTTTTTCCCATAAAAAAGAAATCCTGTGTTGTGTGACAAGATGGATAAACCTGAAATACACTGTGCTATGTAATAGCCAGGAACACAAAGATGAACGCCATATGATCTTACCTCTGTGTGGCACCTTCAAAACTTAATCTCAAAGACAAGGTTACTGGGGACTAGGTGGACAGGAAGAGACGTGGATCCAAGGATGTAAAATCCCAGTTACACGGTAACTAGTTAATATATTGCATTCTCAAAAAAAATGCTGAGAATACATAAAAAGTATTCTCATCATAAAAATAAAAACCCTAATCAGGTGATTTTTTACTATTTTTTAAGTACTTTTACTACTACTATACTACTTTTAATTATTCTATATAATATATCAGGAATTTTCACCAAGTTTATTGCAAATGCATGGGATACAATGGCAGTGTATGATTTTGAACTTTCCCTACCACAATACATTTGTCTATGGATGGCATTTTCTCATAAGGTTTTCAGAAGTGCTATCTACATAAAGTACCTTGCAGGGCCACACGGCCCATGGTTAATGATCAGCCCTCTATACTAGTCATTTCTGCATCAAGGACTCCTGCCAGGACCAGAAATTACCAGAAAAATCTGGATCTGCGCTGAACACGTGGACTTTCTCCTAGTCATTGCTCCCTTAGCAATGCAGTGCAACAACCATTCAGAGCTCTAATACTGTCACTGGGTATTGTATGTAATGTGAGAGGTTAAAGTACACAAGAGGAAGACAAGAAAATGGATATGCTAATTGCTCAATGTGACTATTTCATGCCATACACAAATGTATTGAACTATTACATAGCATCCCCTGAATGTGTAAAATAATATATACTAATCAAAAAAATGACTGAATATAAAAATGTAAGTAGACGTGTGGATTACACCTGTTTGCAAACACTACACCGCTGTACACAACGGACTTGTGCACCCTCAGATTTTGGTCTCTGCATGAGTCCTAGAATGACTCCCCTAGTTACCAAGGGGTAACTGTACCCATAAATTATACACCCATCAAAAACAAAAGATTGCCATGCCTTCTACTACATCTAAGGCCAGAAACTGTATTGGACACCAGTGCTAACAGAGCCAGAACTTACCACTCAGCTGAAGCTGGTTCCTGCTTGTTAAGTGGACTTCCTCAATGATCTTAATGATTCCATAGTCCCCCCACCTTCACCCTGCCGGCTGGACATTGTCCAGTGTGAGGGTCACTGCAATGGGTGGGATGAGTATGTCAGAGGGGGGGAGGATGCCTGAAAAGGGAAATCCTGGTGGAGGTTCTAATGGCCATGGAGTGGAGGAAAAGCTCACTAACAACAAGGCTAAAGAACCGTAAGTCAGGGAGTTGACTGCACCACAGGCAAGGGGGCTAAAGTTATTGGGAATACCAAAGTAAGGAGGTTGAAGAGGAAGCTGGTGAACTTAGATCTTCACCATTCATGGAAGGAAGCTTTAGCCACATGTTGGATTTCTTAATCAGGGGCATACTCATTTCTTCTTCACATGCTTTTTATCTAAAATACATATTGACTACTAGAAAAGCAGAGCTATAGCGAGAGACAGAGAGATCTTCCATCTGCTGGTTCATTGTGGGAGATCTCCCCTGGATCTCTGCCTGTCTAGCCCATATGGGAGGCCATACGCACATGGCACACAGTGCCCTTGGCTAACAGACCCCAACATGGCCTGTTCACTGAGCATGCAACAAGAGTGGTGGGCTGCGCCCCATTCTCTCTTCCCTACTCTGCTAGGACTTCCTTCGTAAATAACCCTAGGAAGTCAAATGTCACATTCATCCTGCTTTTCAGCAGATAATAAGTCTGCCCTGAGATACAATTTCCTGTGCTTCCTGACCTTTAACTTCACACTGTTGTTGTACTGTCAGGACCGCCCTTCTGCCTGTCCCCTTCTCCTATATAAGCTTGTGATTTCTCTCAAACAAATGGACATTCTTTACCACCACTTTGTCTCCAGGGTTTCTGCTGTAGAAGAGCACTGTCATTTCACCCCTTGGCAGTCTCCAGGCCTGCTGGACAGAAGACACGCCCCCCTGCAAGAGTTCAGCCCAAAACAGCTGCCAACTACCAGGGCCCAGTGAGGCCAAGGCTAGGAGCCAGGACTTTTATCCTGGTCTCTCACATGGATGGCAGGGGGAATTAAGTACTTGAAATTAAGTCAATCTTCTGCTGATTTTCCAGCTGTCATAGCAGGGAGCTGGGCTGAAAGCAGAGCACCAAGAGCTTGAATTAGACTCCAATGTGGGATGTCAGTGCTACAAGCAGTGAACTAAACTACAGTGCCACAATGCTGGCCCCTCTCATTGACTTTAGAGAGCCTCCAGCACTGACAGCATTATCTCCCCTGGCTGGGGAGACTCTATTAACATACCTACCTAACAAGACTCATGCAAGCTTGCTGTGCGCAGATGTGCAGACAGTGTGTGGTGCTCCTGCTGAGCTGAGAACTGCAGACCCTGCAGACTTTCTCCCTTCCTTTCTTCTATTAAACAACAGAACAAAGGCAAGACCATCCACAGAATGAAGAGCCACTGGGTCCACCCCTGACCCACGGGTCATCCCTGGCTTCAGAAAAGATGAAGGGATGCAGGAGCTTGATGGCTCACATTGCTGCTCCTTCAGATCATCCAGGATCTTGAAGCCCTGTATGATGCAGCAACCCATCAGAGGTGTGGCAGCTGGCACAGTGAACTCCAGTTACAAGAAAACATAACAGACACCACTGAAGTGGAGCATCCACCCCAACACACTTACCAAATGCTCCTGGCCACATCTGAGGACGTGTCCATGGTACTAACGAGCAGCAAACATTGTCACCAAATGTCAGTTCCCACTAGACCCCAACAGCCCAGATACTAGTCTCAGACTCAAATGATGGCTGTTACACTATTGGCTCTTTCAGGACACAGTTAACCTTGCCACTCACTTCGCATCCAATTGTGCTTTGCTTGAAATCATCTGGTTGTATCAGAAAAACTGCCAGGACCCAACCCTCTCATTTGGCATATTTTGATATAGCCCTCATTTCAGACCTTGTACACTGGCTACTCTAGCTCATTAGTGGCTGGAGTGGCTGTGCCTAGGACAGGACCATATTCCAAGAGCATAAAACCAATCTTCGTTGAAAACGTGCGTTGACCATTTTTGCTAGCACATCTTTGAAGGCCCTCTGAATTGGTTTTGAATTTTTTTTTTTCATGGAGCATCAGGTCTGTTAAAACTCAATTTCAGTTAAAATCACTTCTTAAGTTCAAGAGTGTCAATGTAAAGAGAACGGGAGGGAATAATCTCTCAGGACACAGGACCTACTCCAGGAGAAGGGCATAAGAAGAATCACTGGTTTGTTATCACTTGGTGAAGGCTCAAGTTGCCAAGGCAGTTCAGCAGGGTGGGTTTTCAGCATGTTTTGGAGGCCACCATGTAAGCACGCTGCTTTGGCCCCACTTCCCCAGGGCCAAGAGGGAACTGCAGTGGGTAAGGAAACAATCATTCTGGTGTAGACCCAGCCCAGCCACAGCCCAACATGGACTCCCACATTGCTGTGCACTGCAAGTCCTCCAAACTGCAGGTTCTGAAGCCAGGGTCTTCTGAGACAATAACAGAAAAGTATTTTGACTCCAGAACAGGGTTGTAAGTAAAAATTAACTAAATACTCAAAAAAACTTGACTGCTAGGATTCACCACCACGGTTAAATATTCAGGCAAAACAGACTCCCCACCTAGAGAAGAATGTTATTTGCTAATTTATGGAAAAATGCTTAGCAGAATTAGCAGCCAGCCAACACCTATTGATCAACCCAGCTCCCCACTAACAGGAATGAGGGGGAAAAAAGGAAAAGGACAATACCTGTGAATCTGAGGAATACCACAGCACTTCATTAAGTTCATGGGAAAACAGCATTGTAAGTTTATTCTGACACAGACATTCTGAAATCTGTGCATCCTTTTTCCCTAACACACATTTCCATGAGGTTTTGGCACGGAAATGCACTTATCTTGTAAGGCCATTTTCCCATGAACTTTCTGCAGTGCCCTGTACTGTGTGCACCCACGCCCTGCAGAGGTGCCAGCTGCTTGCAGGCTTAGTCCAAGAGTGGATGTAAAAGCAGTTAGGGAGACTGGGAGCAGGTGGAGGGGAACAGCTCGGATGAGTTACCTGATTATTATCTAACTGGGTCAGGCGTACTGTCTGCTGACTTTATAGCCAAGTGGTACAGAGTTCTGTGCTCCAAGAGAAGGCTGCATAACTTACACTGGGCAGTGGGGCCAATGCCAAGTGGCACTCCGGGCACACACACTGCATATCCTCCTGCCCTGTCAAAGCCATAGGCTGAGCACAGCTTCTCCTTACAACTGCAGAAAACCTCTTAAAGTCATTGGGGAAATCTGAATACAAGGAGACCTCAAGGGAGGCCGTGGAAGAATGGATTTCAGAGGTAAGTTTATTTGCGAGTATTAAAAATGTTTTGAAATCCACACCTATAAGGGAGTTTTCAAAAAGTTCATCACAGATTCATTTTTGGGGAAAGTGATATATAAATTTCAGTTCTTCATGCCAAACTTATCTTTTTTTTTTTAAATTAAATTTAAGTTTTTTTTAAAGATTTATTTATTTATTTATTGGAAAGTCAGATATACAGAGAGGAGGAGAGACAGAGAGGAAGATCTTCCGTCCGATGATTCACTCCCCAAGTGAGCGCAACGGCCAATGCTATGCCGATCTAAAGCCAGGATCCAGGAACTTCTTCTGGGTCTCCAACACGGGTGCAGGGTCCCAAAGCTTTGGGCTGTCTTCGACTGCTTTCCCAGGCCACAAGCAGGGAGCTGGATGGGAAGTGGAGCTGCTGGGATTAGAACCAGTGCCCATATGGGATCCCGGTGCGTTCAAGGTGAGGACTTTAGCTACTAGGCCATGCTGCCGGGTCCCAAACTTATCTTCTTAAACTCTGTTCTTTCACAAACTGCTTGAAGTCTCCCTGTATGTCCTCTCTTTGCAGGGCCAACCTCAGCACCACTGGGACACCGCCCAGGCTAATCAGAAGGGACTGAGCAGGGCAAGAGCAAGGATCAATCTTGCCATCGCTCTTTCGCTAACCCTGATAGTACAACTGTTCAATAATACAAAATGAACAGAATTCTGGACCAATAAATTCTCCCAAGGGATGGAGGATAGGATTCACTATGTGCTACAGAGATGGTGTTTTCCAAACCAAAGCCAGGGCACGTAGTCCAAAAAAGAAATAACCATTTGATATTGCTCCTGTACTGGGAATTCCCCAGCCCCACTTCCGGCATCTCAGCAATGTCCCTTGGACTATACAAGGACTACCCACAGACTACACACACTCCAAGGCAAGTTGGCCACAATCACTGATCTGTCTCTTTAATTTATAATTAGGGACAAAAGGAAATCATCTGGAAGGAGGAGTAGACTGGGCAGTTCTGTGACTATCAGTATCAAGCCCCACAGTGAAAAGACTTCCCTGAGGCAGGCATTGAGCCTGGCAGTGAAGCTGCCACATCCTGTGTCTCAGTCCCTGGGACTCAGTCCCAGCTCTGGTTCCCAAATCCAACCTCTTACTGACAAGCACATAGTGACCTTAACAGGTCAGTGAGCACAGGATTACAACTGATTGGATAATATCTGTATGAGAACTACTGAATGGATACCTTTTGTATAACTGACTGGACATCATTTGTATAAGAACAACTGAATAGTGTAGCTTTCATATAACCAAATGGATATCATTTGTACGAGAACAGTTGAGGGGACAGCATGTGAGTGAGAACACTTGGTGGAATATACAGGACAAAAGGAGATCCAAACGAAAGTGTAGAAACAGTTGATGGGTTTTGTTGATAAGCTCAATACCTCCTCCCTTATCCCATAGGACCCTCAGTGTATAAATCTGATGCCACTAATAAACTTTGGCTGCAGGACAGTGACTCTGAATGCCTGGCTCCTGCTGACCATCACAGACATTGGGAAGGTCAATCAACAGATGGGAGCTAGCTCCCTCTTCCTCCCTTTCAAAAAGCTGTTTGCCGGCCTCCTAAGCCACTTACTTGGACTGCTGTAACTACTGCCTTCTAATGGATGAGACTTAACACGTTTGGCTGTTTTTCTGTACGTTTTTCTCAAGATCCAGATACTTCACACACCCATGGGTCCACCTCACCTCTGGAGAGTTAACACATACTCCTGTGTTTTAGGAGTGCAGGACTGCTGCGCCTTAGAAAAGCAAACCACAGTGGCTGCTTTCCAGTAGTGGGTGGGATAATGCATACATTTTAACTAAAAGGATGGAAAGGCGGATGGATATAGGAATGGATGGACAAACGAACAGATAGAGATGGGACAGAACCTGTTCAGGAGCCTTTGGGATAAATGACCTTGAGTTCATCCTTGTACCATATAGTTAGCTGATTTTCCTGCACTGAAAAGAAGTAATTTGAGACCATTTCACAAACAAAAGAAAACAATGTGTCATCGGTGACCTTGATTCCAGAGTAGAAGAGCTCAGTCTGTCTTCCTGTCTTTGTCCCTGCTGAGCTTCCCCAACTCCCATGCTACACCAAGTTCTTGGAATTCACCAGCAGCTGGGCCCTCTGCTAGGATGCCCCAATCAGAGATGTCAAGTGAAGGCATGTGTTCCAGCCAGCAGGCAGACAATCCCACACCTGTCAGAGTAGAGCAACAAAGTCAGAAAGGTGACAGAGAGAGAGAGCCTCACAAATGAGCCTCGCTGTACCCCTCCACCAGGGAGCTCTCCCACAGGGGTCTCCAACCCATGACGAGTGATCTTTGAGGCTTTGCCACTGTGACAGGCTGCAGGGGCTGGCTGCAAGATGCTCTAGTAAGAGAAGCACATTCTGCTGGAGGAAGTCTTCAACCACCAGTTGTTCTGTGCTTTGGGGAAACAGCATTCGTCAAGGAAGGAGTACATGGAGTTTCCATCTCCATCAGAGAACAAGTCAGTTCGTGTGTGTGTGTATGTGCACATGCTGGCGGGTATGACATCCGCCCTGGCAATCTAGATCATTTAGATTGCAATGCTAGGAAGACATGTTGTTGCACAGTGGGGCTGGCTGCAATGCTGGAATCTTATACAGGCACTGGTTTGAATCCTGGCTGCTCCACTCCTGATCCAGCTGAAGTACCTGGGAAAGCAGTAAAAGACGGCCCAGGTACTTGGGTTCCTGCCATCCACACAGGAGATCCAGGTAGAGTTCCAGGTTCCTGGCTTCAGCCTAACCCAACCAAGGTGAGTGCACAAGCACAGCCATTTGGAACGTGACTCCAAGGATCTAAGATTTCTCTCCTTTCCATCTCTGTAACTCTGCATCCCAAATAAAACACACACACACGTATGTATAAAATCTAGAGCATTTATTAAGAACCTATTGAAGTTGCCCACCTAAGTGGCTGGCTGACAGGAGCAGGTAAGTCTGGTACACATGGGTTAAAAGGCACAAAGGTGTTGGTTGGGATGAAGATCAGATAAGGAAGATGAGCCACAGAAGGTAAAGCTGAGAATTTCAGAGGGCCTCAAATCCCACAGTAAGACGGGAAAAGCCTAAAAGGCTGTCAGCCTCTGAAACAGACTCCAAGCAAAGATGAAAAACTCAGGGTTTAAAAACTCATGGACCCTGGGCCCGGTGCAGTACCCTAATAGCTAAAGTCCTCACCTTGCACACACTGGGATCCCATATGGTGCCAGTTCTAATCCTGGCCGTTCTTCTTCCCATCCAGCTCCTTGCTTGTGGCCTGGGCAAGCAGTGAGGACGGCCCAAAGCCCTGGGATCCTGCACTTGCGTGGGACACCTGGAAGAAGCTCCTGGCTTCGGATTAGCTCAGCTTCGGCCATCACAGCCACTTCGGAAGTGAACCAGCAGCAGATGGAAGATCTTCCTCTCTGTCTCTCCTCTTCTCTGTAAATCTGACTTTCCAATAACAATAAATAAATCTTTTTTAAAAATGGCCGCATTCACACAGCACTGCAAAGGGAATGGGAATATAAATTCCAACCTGCAAAATGACATGGCGGGGAGGGGTGAGTCTGGTTTGGGTTTCCAGGGGCAGTGACCGAGATGTGGTTTTCAGGACCATAACCAATACCAGCAGCAGGGAGGGAGCCAAGCCTCCATTCAGAGCAGCAGCAAAAACAGCACAAGGCCCCGGAACCTCATCTCACGCCATGTAATCAGAACCCTGAAAACATTCCCCTCGTGCACTTCCCATCCCCCTCCCAAGACTCCCACAGAAACCTCAGAAAGGCAGCTGAAGATGTCTTTACAAGGAAGTTTCTGCTTATCATGGAAAAAAAACAGACTGGCGATTACAGGGGGAACATGGCTAAGCAAGCTCACAAGGACAACTCCACATACAGGCTTTGAAAATCAAATTCAAATATCACACAGAATAATACCATTAAGTTGGGTAAAAACACAGATGGGGAACTGTGCTCATCCAATAAGGCCACAATCAGGACCTGGAGGACAGTGGCTCTCAAACAGCAGCATATATTCAAGTCACTGGACAGTCTAATGAAAACACAAGTGCTAGGTTATACTTAACATCTTCCTCACACATTCTAACAAGGTAGAAGATTTCTCTGCTCTCCCAACCCATTATGGGATAACACAGGGTATTGAAAGTATATTGGCGCCCGGCAGCGTGGCCTGGCAGCTAAAGTCCTCGCCTTGAATGTGCCGGGATTCCATATGGGCGCCAGTTCTAATCCCGGCGGCTCCATTTCCCATCCAGCTCCCTACTTGTGGCCTGGGAAAGCAGTCGAGGACGGCCCAAAGTCTTGGGGAGCTTTCTCTGATCCTTACTTAGTGTCAACCTTGGATCCCCATCCTCTCTTGCAATGACCATCAGGGTTGCTCTGGAGCTTCCCCCACCCGCCCCCCCCCACCCCCCCCCAAAAAATGACATTAGATAGAGAACAACAAGGAAAGCTCAGAACCAGACAGAAAATGGTCAGTCTGGACTCACATATGCCTTACTAGATAGGACACAAAGATTAGTTACTCCTCACTAAATTATTGAAGATTTCTCTGCACACCCCTCCTAAAACTGTTTTGCTCCTCAACTGTTAACATATGCCTAGTTAGAGTCATAAACTGGTTTGGACTATCCTAAAATTTGCCAAGTTCAGTAAAAGTTATGCTTCAATACTATGATCTGATAAATATAAAAATGAAAATAGACACGAGACAGCTGAATAGTACTCTTTAGCCATTTTAAGTATAGCAGCCGGTTGTGTATAAACTAAAATTGAAATGTCAAAGAAGTAGTCATAGGATGTAGTAAGAACTTGCATTTTCTAACATATCAGTCACTCAATACCATGTCAATTAACTCCATAGTGTTGTAAATTGCTGTGCTATATTGTGGCTTTTCATTGGTTGGGATGATATTCTGCCAGCTCTGCTTTCACACCAGAGATGGTCTCCCCAAGAAATGGTTGAATTTATCTGGACAATAAGAGGCTGGGCTCTAAGCATGGTACATGTTTGCAATGAAGGAATCATGGCTGGATTTGAACTGTAATACTGCAAACAAGGTGGAGGAATCCACCATGGGTGGAGGGCATGGGGAGGGGATGGGGGAATCCCAGAGCTTATGAAACTGTCATAAAATGAAATTAAATAAATGAAAAAAAAAGCTATAATAAGTGGAACATTAAATCAATCTCACAGTCAAATTTTAAAGGAGACTGAGACATAAAGTTTTTGTAAATCCACATAATAACATATTTTCGCTAAGAAGAAAGAAAGAAAAAAAGAAACACATGTGGGTCGGGTGTTGCTTCTGCCTGAGTGGAGTCCGCTCCACTTACCTTCTTGCTCTGGGAGCAAACAGGTAATGGCTCAAGTGTGTAGGTCCCTGGTAGTGGGAAGGACCTCAGGTATGTGAGAGAAGGAGGTTTCATGCCCCTGGCTTCAGCCTAGCCCAGCCCTGGCTGCTGTGGGCATTTGGGGGAGTGACTCTGTGAATGGTCACTTGCTCTCTTTGGTTCTTTGCCTTTCACATAAATATAAAGAACTTAAGAAATAGCTACAGGCCCGGGGTGGTGGCCTTGTAGTGCCCATAAGGGATCCCTTGCGCCGGGATCCCCTATGGGCACCAGTTCTAATCCTGGCAGGCCAGCTTCTCAACCAGCTCCCTGCTTGTAGCCTGGGAAAGCAGTCAAGGATGGCCCAAAGCCTGTGGATCCTGCACCCAGATGGGAGACCTGGAGGAAGTTTCTGGTTCCTGGCTTCAGATCGGCACAGCGCTTGGGGATAAATTATCGGACAGAAGATCTTCCTCTTTGTCTCTCCTCCTCTCTGTGTACCTTAATTTGCAATAAAATATTTTTTAAAATAAGATAAAAAAAGAAATAGTTATAACACAGATCCCTGGGTCCTACCCCCAGTGTTTCCAAACCCATAGGTCTGGACTGTGGCTTGAAAATGAGCCTCTGCTTTCCATTTTTAACTGACACGTGAACATTGTACATATTTATGCAGTACCCTGTGATGTTTCTGTACACATGTACAGTAGGGTAAACACAGCCTTCTCTTCAAGCTTGTTCCCGTAGGTTTCCAGACGGTCCCAACACTGCCCTCAGGATCATGCTTTAAAAATAGCATCCTGAACACACGGCAACAGCCTCTTCAGTTTGTCTTGCTAGCCTATGAGTTCCACACCAGATCTGCAGAACAACTGGGATGACAGAGGATAATTCTCTCTGTTAAAGACTGATGGGCAGAGTTTTGATTCAGTGAAGGAAAAGGGGCAAGTCAAGACAGAGGAAATGCCATTTGTGGAGCTGAGCACGGCTGAATACTCTACATATGAGGCAGGTCGTGACTGGCCGCTTGTCCTGTAGGAAAATGAGAGCTGAGGCCTCGAGAATCCCAGTGACTGGCCAGGAGGCAGGGGAGAGACCGAGATGCAGCCGAAGCCCCTCAGACACCCAGCTTCCAGCTCCTCTGTCTCAGTGGACGCCATCACACTAGACCAGAGACCATCCCCTGAGAAGCAGGTGCACTTGCTCAGGTGTGGCTCTGAGGCCACTGAGGTTGGGTGTTTTTTGTTTGTTTGTTTTTTCTCACATCTTGAAATTGTGTATCTTTACGGTAAAGCGTCAGGACATTTGACACAGAGCAGCATTTGCTCAGTTAGCATCCGGCACAAACTCCAATGCAATTACATGGACTCAGGCTGTGTGCATGATATATATGTGTGTGAAGAAATGTGTCTGTCAAACAATGCACATTTGGGCAAGTATTACATGATGCAGCAGTCTAAACTGCTCTTTAGGATGCCCATTAACCCACACTGAATCGCCAGGTCAAGTCCTGGTGACTCTCTGCTGATATTCTCAGGAAGCAGCAGATGATAATGCTAGTACCCCTTGTGGACGCTGGTTCAAGACCTGGCTGCTCCACTTCAGACCCACATTCCTGCTAGTGGAATTTGGCTCAAGTGATTGGGTCCCTGCGCTCACGTAGGAGTCTCAGATGAAGCTCCTGGCTCCTGGGTTTTGCCTGGTCCAACCCCAGCCAGCCAATGCAGCCATTTGGGGAATAAACCAGTGGATGGAAGATCTGTCTATTAATTCTGCTTTCAAATGAGTAAATCTTGTAAAGAAAACAAGAGATGGATGTTAACATTAGAGTGATGACTAAAACAGACATCTGGTTACCAACAAGCTGAACTAGTTAGAAAACATCCAAGAGAATCACAGAAGACACCTGCAAACCAGGTGAGCTGGGTACTTGGATTTCAAGACTTGAGTGCATTCACAGCCTCCGTCGTGGGTGTGGCTGGATCGGCTGGGCCCCAGGTCGATGAATCCTATCTGTGTCTTCTGCTTTGTCCTAGATTTCACTTGTCAGGGGAGCTCCTCAGGGCCTGAGAAGTGAGGGCTGTTTTGTTCAAGTTTGGGAAGATTAGGCTGAAGAAAATTATTCTTCCATCTCTCCGGGGGCACATTTGCTTCTAAAGAGGAAACAGGGCTTGCTGTGAGGGAGAGCAAGAGGGGAAGCGTCTAGAGTGATGACCCTCGGCCCGCTTGGGAATCTTGCACTGTATGGAATTCACCCAGGTGTATCTGAGGTACCGGGTGACACCTGAAATGCAGTGTCATCCACTCAGTCTTATCCTTGCTAAAGAAATCTGACTTTTGAGTCATGCTGATGCCACTCCTCAAACCACCCCTTCTCTGCCCACCATGGAGTGGCTGGGCAGCACCACAAGCAACCATGACAGCTCCCCTGGAGCACTGGCTGAGACCTGAGGAAGGCAGAGCAGCTGTCTTTGCCAGCATTTGATCCTTCTTTCATTTTTCGGCTAAGAATCAGTCACTTGCTAGAAATACAGCGCCAGCACAGTTACGTAGGCCAGCAGTTAAGATGCACTCCAAATCAGAATGCCTGGGTTCAATTCCTGGCCCCAGCTCCTGACTCCAGCTTCCTGGATGACGGCCATAACAACTCAAAGTGGTTGGTTCCTGCCAACGTGGCAGAGCCAGATTAGGTACAGCTCCTGGTTTTGGCCTAGTCAGCTCTGGCCACGGTGGGCATTTCGAGAGTGAATCCGAGATGGGTCATCTGTTCCCCTCTCTCTTTTTCTCAAATAAATAAATAGCATTTTCCTTTTTAAAAAAGTCTTATTTCCTAGCTTGTTTTATGGCACTATAACCATGTTCTGGCCACCAGATGAGAGACAAAGCATTAGTCAGAAAAGCAATATCATCCATGGGAAGGGCATGCCCTTCTTTCTTCTTGGAGTGAGGATATGAAGGCTGGAGCATGAACAGCCACACTGGACCATGAGGTGAAAACTCTCTGCTTAGCACAATAAAGTGAGAAGCAGTACGGACATTACAGAGACTACGGAATGGCCACACCAGCTCATGGCACAGATATAAACCCTTACTGTCATTATGCCATTATTATCTTGGATTTCCTATCACAAGCAACTATAAGAAACCCTAGTGAACATCCAAGCATGAAAATACCATCAAAGAAATTTCCAAAACCCTACATCTGAAAGCATCCGTTTGGATGTGAATCACACAGAGCATGATGTGCAGTGGACCTGGCAAGCATGTTTTCCGGGGGAGGCATCTGTCCTGGTGGCTGGGACAGAGGTATCCACACAGCAGAGTGGCCGTGCTCCACACCGGGCTCTGACCCCCACTCCTGCATCCTGTAGGTCCTGCAGAGCAGCAAGTGAGGACGGGGTTCCTACTGGCATCCTTCTGCAGTTTCAGCTCCCAGTTTTAGCTTCAATCTGGCCCTGGTTTTTGTGGTTCACTGGGGAGTGAACCAGCAGACGGGAGCGCTCGCTTGCTCTCTCTCTCTCTCTCTTTCTCTTTTTCTCTCTCTCACACACACACACGCACAGCACCAGTACCACCCCACTTCCTAGGCCTTGTTGCATTTCTGGCTCCTTGGGAGCAAGGTCTGCAGCATGAGGCATGGGTCCTGAGGTCACAGCACTCCTAAAGCACTGGCTGTGGCCTGCTGCCTTCTCTGTGCTTCTCACCTCTGCCAACATGTCAGGTCTTCCGGGAGCCAGAGGGCCCAGCTCCCCAGACTCAGCCATTGTCCTTGTTCCTCCAGCTCCTCACTACAGGAGGATATATTAACAAAGGGCTGTATGCAAAGGACAGAAACTGAGAGTCACTGGAGAACCCTGGAGGGAGCTGGGGAACAGAGCGTCAAATGTCCCTGTGAGCAACATGCAGCCCAGGAGTAAGCTGCAGAAGGACGACCAGGCTGGAGCTGCCCAGCAGGAAGGAAGCTCACCATGCGGCAGCAGCCAGACTGCCTGCTGCGCAGATGTCAGTGGGAGAAATGACAGAAGCCCATGTACAGCGCTCAGTACACAGAACCCTACCGGACCAAGCAGGTTTGGAGGGAGGGGAAGTGGAGGTGCTGCAGGCAGGTACCTGCTGTGCACCTAGTACAGGTCACAGGCGCTCTCCTTCCACCAGGTGGCTCACTGTGGGCTCACAGTCAGTGTCCTGTACAGATTAGCATGACAGAGGTAGGGGCAGACTATGGCAGAACCCTGGCCAGCCTGTGTGCTGTGTGGGCCGGCTGCATCAGCCTCCCCTGGATGTGCCCTGGGTTGCAGGACCTCAACCCCTACAAAACCTACTTACTGACCTTGAACAAACATGTGAACAATGTCCCAAGGAGGATCCTGAGCTTGCAAGGTTTCAGAGACACCAGCTTCCATCAACAATGACAGGACTTGGGCCCGGCACAGTGGCCTAGCAGCTAAAGTCCTCACCTTGAATGTGCCAGGATCCCATATGGGCGGCGGTTCTAATCCCGGCAGCTCCACTTCCCATCCAGCTCCCTGCCTGTGGCCTGGGAAAGAAGTCAAGGACGGCCCAAAGCTTTGGGACCCTGGGCACCCATGTGTGGGATGCCTGGAAGAAGTTCCTGGATCCTGGCTTCGGATCGGCATAGCATCGGCTGTTTCGCTCACTTGGGGTGTGAACCATTGGACAGAAGATCTTCCTCTCTGACTCTTCTCCTCTCTGTATATCTGACTTTCCAATAAATAAATAAATATTTTTTAAAAAAAAAACAACAACAGCACTTACAACACAGCATAACAAACTTAGTTATGCTCGTGGGACCCCAATAAATCCCAGCTTTTCATTTTGCTTCACCCTTGAAATCAAAACAGCTGGTTGTAAAGATTCAGGTGTTGGCTATTCCACTTCTGATCCAACTTCCTGCTAATTAGCCTGAGAAAAGCAAAAGATGGATCAGGTGATTGCGAGCTGACAACCACACGGGAGACCCGGATGAAGCGTGCACGCATGCTCTCGGTTTCTCTCGGCCCCCTCTATAACTCTGACTTAATAAGTAAACCTATTTTTTTAAGTGTCTTTTTCATCGTTATGATTACTAGCTGTTAAGCTGATTGCCTTAGCAAGGGTGGGGAGTGTCTGGCTCACAAAACCTTTGGACTAGCCTTGCCAAGGCAACCACATATGGTACTCAAAATCCAATTTTTAAGTTGATCATTTTGCATGGCCCACAAATGATGTTATAAATATCCACATGACTCTTGGCAGAAAGCAAAAACAAGCTCCCCAGCCCTGGTGTAGACTGACCCACACATTAGACTGCACTGAGGAACCAATGATTTCCAAGTTTACGAAACCTCTTTCCACTATGACTGACTTCTCAACCCCTACACAACCACACTCTTACCAGGGAACATTCAGAACCTCAGTCTTGACCAATGCTCCGAAGGCCTAAAGAAAACGACATGGCCTGTAAGAAGATCACTGATCCAAGAGCTGGTTCCTGCCCACAGCAAAACCACCTGCTGGACCCCTCTTAGGAAGAGGGAGGCTTCTGGCCCCAAGAGACCCTTTAAAGAAATAAGGGACTTCATATCCTCGTGGGAGAAGACACAAGTCAGTGAGTAACCACTTATGATGCCAAACGCTTCCAAATTCTCTGGTTGACACACATACACTGCCTGCAAGTAACTGTGCTTGGTCAAGTGCATGAATGCTTTGGAAATGGCTCTAACCCTGCTGAACTGCCAGCAGGCAGATGGGCAGCTGTGCAAGGACACCATCAACTTGTGTCACTGAGCTTTTGCAATGAGCCAAATTAGCAGGAAAAACCAAATCCTCAACTCCGTTTCAGGCATCCCCTCCTGCTTAGCTTGCTGTCCTATGTGAGGGGTTGCTGGCTAGGGCCTGAACACCAGGTCGCTTCTGAACACACTGAGTCCTTACAAAGCTACATTACCTCATTGTTTTATTGTTAAGATTTATTTATTTATTTGAAAGAGACAGCTATAGGGAGTGGAGCCAAAGGGAGTGAACTTAAACTCACAGATTCACTCCCCAAATCACACCAGCAGCCGATCAGAGGCACACCAAAGCAAGCACCTGAAAACGCCCTCTGGTCTCCCACTCAGCTCAAATATCTGGGCTATCTGCTGTTGCTTTCCCAGGAGCGTTAGCAGGGAAGTCAATCAGAAGTAAAACAGCTGGGCCCAAAGCAATAGCCCAGTGGCTAAATCCTTGCCTTGCGTGCGCCAGGATCCCAATATGGGCACGGGTTCATGTCCTGGTTGCTCCACTTCCCATCCAGCTCCCTGCTTGTGGCCATGTGGGAATCTTCTGGTTCTTGGCTTCAGCTCAGCTCGGCTCCGGCTGTTGCAACAACTTGGCAAGTGAGCCAGCAAATCAAAAATCTTTTTTTCTGAATCTCTTCCTCTCTGTATATCTGCCTTTCCAATTAAAAAAAAAAATCTTAAAAAAATAGAACGAGTAAGGCTCAAACTGGGATGCTGCATTCCTCATGGAAGCTTAACCCACTGTGCCTCATCACAGCCCACGCCTGCCCCTTTGTTCCCCATGCTTTTAAGCTCCAAAGGGAAACCCCATTGTGATCACAATCTCACATGCTGACAACAGCTGCATGCAAGACTCAACAGCAAAGCTGACTCTGCAAAGGGAAGTGACAGGTAGAGCCTGGGGTCTCCCATTTGTCCCCAGGTAATGGCCTTTGTTCCCAGGTTACAATTAAGTCACTGTTGGTTTGTGTGTGCGCGTACTAAACACACAATGGCCTCTGTTCTCAGGGCCAAGAAAAAATAGACATTGGCATGAGGCATCCACATTTTCCTTAATGAACTGAACAGCCCAACCTGAAATTCAAGTGCTAAACTTTCAACAACAGACAAAAGGCTCGTGTTCCAGTCTGGTTCACTGAAACCCAGTGACTTTTCTATCAGCCTCAAACTTGGGCGTGCTTACTTACTCATGTTTTTATCAGCACATTCAGGGGTCAGTTCCACATGTGAGCAGGGCAACACACAGGACATATGACACTCGGGTTAAGAAGAGAAACCACTAGGACTCATACTGCTCCCTCTGTAAGAATGACTTCTCTCCCCTCTTCTGTCCCTGAAATCCAGGAACTGGGTGTTCTGGACATTTTAGTAGGCCATTCAACCTCTGGAATCAAATCTCCAATATGGGCGCCATGAAGGACAACTCCCTCCCAACAAGAATGACATAACTAGGAGGGAGTGCTTTGGCAGTTGAGACATCCACAGTCCCCTAGAGCACTTGAGTTTGGAGTCTCCTGTCTAGCTCCTGACTCAGTTTCTTGCTAACTCCAACCCTGGAAGGCACCAGCAAATGGTCAAACCACTGGCTCTCAGTCAGCCACAGGAGACACTGGGATCGGTTACCGGCATCCAACTTAGCAACTGTGGTTAGTGCGTCAGCCAATGCTTACCACTTTCTTATTTTGTTACTTTTCCTTTCAAATAATACATAAAAAAATTAAAATAAAAAAAAGAGAGATAAGTGGATATCTATATAAAGTAAGCTTTCACTCTCCAGCAAAAATACTTTGCTTGTGGGTATCACATAAATGATATTTCTGCAATACAACACCTGTATTATTTATGTCAAGAGCAACTGGCTGCATAACAAAGGGTTGAGAAGAATAAAAAAGAACATGGCCCAAATGGAGGGTGACAGTCTCAGAGTTGAAGCTAAGTATCTGACCGTATAAAACAAGTCAGATGGCAGATCTACATCACAGTCACTTTAAGATGCAGTACGGGCCTTGCACAATAGCCTGGTGGTCGAATCCTCAGTTTGCATTCACCAAGATCCCATGTGGATGTTGTTTGTGTCCTGTGTGCTCCACTTCCCTTCCAGCTCCCTGCTTGTGGCCTGGGAAAGCAGTCCAGTGCGGACCAGCCTTGGGACCCTGCACCCGCATGGGAGACCCAGAGAAATGTTCCTGGCTCCTGACTTCAGATAGGCTCAGCTCCTCCCATTGTGGCCATTTGGGGAGTGAACCAGTGGATGCAAGATCGTTCTCTCTGCATCTCCTCTCTGAAGACCTGACTGTCCAGTAAAAATAAATAAATCTTGAAAAAAAAAGATATAATACAGTTCTGCTCCCCAACATGCATTTCCCCCTCTTTGTTCACTGAGTAGTACCTTCCCGAGGCAACATTATTCAAGGTGGGAATCGCAGTGATGATTCTGTCAGAATAAGATGTCTGTAGACACTGAGGGGAAAATCAGGTCAAGAACCCCTAAAGGCTGGGCACTATCTGATCAGCAGTGTTTGTGCCTTCTCTTTCTCAGATTGCCAGTAATACAAATCCTTCTCTTGTCATTTTACACACGTGTGTGTGTGTGTGTGCGCACGCGTGCAAGTGGCTTGGTAAGCGGTGTAAACACAGGCTGCAGGAAAGCAACAACAACAAAAGACTGCTAGGCTCTGCCATTCCCTAAACCATAAAGAAACCAAAATATTCTACTACCAGAAATAACACTGATGCTTAGATGCCTAGAAGCGGTATTGTATAGAGATTTTTTTTTTTTATCCAAATACCAAAAATTCAAGTTGCAGTTGTTTTCTGGAGTTTTTAAAACAAAAACCAAGTAAGGAGACAGTTAATTCGCATCCTTACTTCCACAGCTGTTTGCCACCTATCTCAAACCCTGGCAGGAAGAAGCGAGCACACAAGATCGCTGGGCTGAAGGGTCTCTCAGGCAAGCTGGGCTTTAACCACGGCGCCTGTCACGTGCTCAGACTCATCTGTACGGCAACTCACAGGGTCCACTCGTGCCTCCACCCCTCCCACAAACACAGCCTGTCCAACCCAATGCTTCAGCTGTGAGCGCTGAGAAATCACTGGTTTTGAGTCTTAACTCGCACCCGCTTCCAGAAATGTGTTTCTTCCTTGTACTTGTCTAAACTGGTAACTGAAGGTGTTTATATAATTGCAAACAAAATATCTGTGTGTCTGTGACTGTGTGTGTGTCTGTGTATGTACACAGATAGATACACTAAGGCATGCCAGCCAATGATGTCCTACCCTGGATCTGGCTGACAAAGGGGTTTTTAAAACTACAGGTTCCCTGGCCCTGTCTTAGATTATGATTCAATTCCTGCAACAGGGCCTCCCAATCTGCATTTTTAACAAATTCCTCTGGCTCTTCTGGTGCCCAGTGACATTTGAAACACCTGGAGTAGTGGCTCTCAACTACAGCCACTGGCTGAACAGCTGGAAACCCAGAATTCCCCATCAGACACCCCAAATGAATAAAATCTTAATCTCCGAGGTTGTGCCTGGGTAATGGCAGCTTCTAAAGTTCACAGATGCCCCAACCAGCCAAGGCTGAGAACCACAGAGGTTAATGCAAAACCACTGGAGTTTAAGCAAAACCAGAGAGGACTCCAGGAATGTCCTAGCTCCAGAGAGATCACTCTGCCAGGCTATCCCAGCCCTTGAGCAGGACCTATGCTGCCCCACACCCACTTTCTCAGTCCATGGTCCTTGTCCACTATAGCACTGAGCACCCGCGAACTGTAACTGACTTCTCTACTGGGAAGTGATCCCCACTGCACCCCCAGACCCAATAATCAACCACTGAAATTTTAAAATGGACCTGCTTTGCAGCAACCCCCAAACTACAAGGCTCAGAGAGTCCCTCAGCACTTTGCCAGCATGTTCAGTAAATGATGTTTTAATAACTTCAGTGCATCACATGAGGTCCATCCAGACAGCCTTGCCATCTGTATCCTGGCAAGCGGCCACCTTCTGGGACTCAGAGCCCGGGCACAGAGGATGAGGGAAAGTGGCTAAGCCACAATGTGTCACCAGCCAAACCACATCTCATTGTTCCATCTTTTAGCCAATGCTTCTAGAAGCTGGGAGACCTGAAGTTGTTAGTACCCAGGGTGGATAAAAACTGTCTCCTCTGGGGACTGTTAATTAGAAGCTGAACTGTCTCAACACATTTGTTTCAAGTGCAAGTGCCCACCCACCGAGGAAGCTAAGCCTCATTCACAAGCAGTGTTGCTTTCATCCACAGATCACACTGGAGACTTGTGGGATGTTTGTTAGGACAGTGTTTTGAAAAGAATTGGATCCACTGGTAATACTTTAATACTTTATTCCCAACATTACCCAAAGACTTGGAAGCGCTGGCAGCACTGGCCCCATCTCCGCAGGCAACAAGTGTCTATGGAATAACAGTTGCCCTTACAGATACCTCGAAGCTCTCCAGCTGCCCCATGCCCTGATCAAGGGCTCCTGAACTAGCTCACCCTAAAGGAGTAGGTACAGTCACTAGATTTGTTGTCACCTCCTCTGGGACATGAGAACTCAAGCCACTCTCTTCTCAGAACCTTTGTTTCCTTGGCCTTACCATTTTGATTGAATGATGACAGCTCCATGAGGTGTCTGAGTACCACAGGGAAGGGAATGTGAACACGAAACAGTAATACAACGCTAACACACATGCAAACATTCCTTGCCCAAATCGTCCAGAAAACTTGGGTCATGTCTGGGGGGGACTCCATGGAGAGAGGTCCAGGTGGCCTGGGGCTCACAGACTGACACACCCAGAAGAAGATCAAGTGGTAACCATGTCCTCTGCACTTGGAGGGACTCCATTCTGAAGCGGGTTTTTTGCCAGGTATAGCAAGCCAGCCAGAGGTCGCCAAAGGCTGCCAGGCCTTGAATCCAAACAAAAAGGCTGCAAAAGTCATGCTCACGCCTGAGCCTGATTTCTCAGTTACTTCTAGTCTGACCCAGCATGATCAATTCAGACCTGGGTCTCCTTGTCCACACCAGGCATCTCCAATGGGATGACACAGAGCGGGGAAACAGTCCCGTATTCCTTCTCCTCCCCCACAAGTTGTGCTACCCCTGTGCTCCCAGTAGACATTTATCTCGTCTCCTCCCCCAGAGCACCAGTTTAATATGATTCGGATTTTGGCAGGACTTCCTCTTTTCCAGAGCGTACCAACCAAGTCTGGAGGAGCCAGCAGATGGCCTGCCACACAGCTAATTTGACTTCATATTCAAGACAATAATCAGCTACAGACAGACTTGGCACCAGCCGCCGTGGGCAGACAGGCCAAGCATCTCTCTGATGTCCAGTGTGCCCCCATGCTTTGCCTTCACTTGCTGTGTGAGCAGAGAGAGTTCATTTCCATCTCACCCTGATCTGCTACAGTAGGAGCTCTGGGTTCCACAGCTAGTCCCTCTGTAATCCGAGGAACCATCAGCATGAACTCTGGCGTGCTTCTCTCTGCATTGCTAACCCTTCATTCATTTGCTTTCCTGCCATTCCTAGCCTACTCAGCACCTCAATGTACAGCTCTAGCCCATGCTTGTTCCAAACCAACCATGAGGATCTGCCAGGGGAATGATACTGTAAACACCTTGCTACATACAACCCTCTGCCAGCCACGGCAACATGCCACTCCACTGACGGGCTCAAATTATGAGTGAAGCTGAACAGACCTAACTCTCTAGCATTCACTGCCTTTTTTCCATCAAGAGTCCAAACAATGTGTCCATGTCAGCCTTGTTCTTCTTGTCCAGAATGTTCTACAGGATTGCTTTTTGTTTTTGTATTTAGGGTTTCTCACCATTAGCCAGGTATAGCCTGAACCAGTTCCACAGCCATCGATTCATATATTCTCGCCAGTCAGTCCTTCTGACGTCAAGCCCTCATCTCCCATAGTCCTTCCCAACCTTCCTCCCTCAGTTTAAAGGATTCTTGCAACCCCAGCTCCTAGTAAAATTAAGGTCACTGAGAGTGGTAAGGCTGGGCCCCTGGTTCCCTGATCACAGGACTCAAGAGGTCATTTACCTCCTTTACAGGTAACATCTTGATGTTGAGTCTTCAGGTTTTACAAGCAGCATGGAGCCCTAGGCAGGAAGTACCCACCACGTGGCTGACTGAAGCCCTCTCCACCATCATCCACACTCTCAAAAGAATGTGGTACTACTGACAACTCAAAGGAGGCCACGTGTAGTGCAGACCAATAGGGATCTGCATGTGAGTCTAGCATGTGCTTCTCAACTCCACTTGTACCTGTAAGAGCACCTACCCTGAGGGCAGCATTGTGGCGCAGCAAGCTGGCCATCCCTTTGAGGCCAGAGTGCCAGCAGGTTCATGTCCTGACTATTCTGCTTCCTACTCCAGGCTCCTTTGAATGCATCTAGAAAGCAGGCAGGGGGAGGGGAGATGTCCCAACTACGTGGACCCCTGCTACCTTCCTGGAAGACGCAAGTGGAGTTTCTGGCTCGTTGGCCCAGCCCTGGCTATAGCAGCTGTCAGGAGAATAAACCAGCAAATGGAAAATTTCACCATCATTATTTCAGACACAAAAATGAATCTTAACGAAAAACAAAACAAAACAGCAGCTTTACCCCCAACATCTTGAGAATCCTGGGAGTTAACTGATAGCTGCCCTGCTCCTTGCTCTGCACTTGGCCGTGAAATCTACTTTCTTCCACTACTTTGTTATCATGTGGTATACACAGACAAAAGGGACTCAGGTTTGGGGGTTGCTTTAACAACAAAACTGATTCTCCCTCCCTTACACAGGAGTGCTTCAAAAAGTTTGTGGGAAAATAATATGAGAACGTAAGTTTCATTTAGTTTAAAAAAAAAAAAGTTCATGGGTAGTGTTTTCATAACCAGGGGTTTTTCATGAATTTTTTCAAGATCCATTATATGAATGGATTTTGCATCAGGAGTGGGAATGTAGCACAATGATTAAGATGCCATCTGTGGACCCAGCACAGTGGCCTAGTGGTTAAGGTCCTCACCTTGAATGTGCCGGGATTCCATATGGATGCCGGTTCTAATCCCGGCGGCTCCACTTCCCATCCAGCTCCCTGCTTGTGGCCCGGGAAAGCAGCTGAGGATGGCCCAAAGCCTTGGGAACCTGCACCTGAGTGAGAGACCCAGAAGAGCTCCTGGCTTTGGATCAGCACAGCACCAGCTGTTGTGGTCACTTGAGGAATGAATCATTGGACAGAAGATACTTCTCTGTCTCTCCTCCTCTCTATATATCTGACTTCGCAATAAAAATAAATAAATTTTTAAAAGATGCCATTTGTGACACCCTCATCTCATAAAAGAGTTCCACAGTTAGCTACTGAGTTTCCAATCCAGCGTCTTGCCAATCCACATTCAGGGTAGCCTCAGTAAGCATCTGGATCCCTGTCACCCCCAAAGGAGACTTGGAGTTCCAGAATCCTCACATCAGCCCGGCCCAGCCCTGCTCGTGGCAGGCATTTGCAAAGTACGCTAGCTGGTAGAAGAGCTTACTGTCTCACAAATGGAAAATCAATCAATCCCTCTGCCTTTCAAATAGAAAATTCAATTTCGGCAAATTATGAGTAATGTTTGCAGTAAAATAAGCTTATCTTTTCATTCTATTTTCCACAAACTGCTGGAGCACCTTTGTGTCTGGCAGAGCCTTTAAGACTCCGAGCTTGTTCACTCACAAAGCTCCTTTAGCTTTGTCCTCCGGGAGCAGAACACTTCTCACATTGCTCAGGCTCTATGTACAGCTGGGAGACAGCAGTATCACAATGTGATCTGCTTGTCACAGCACCAGTCAGCTCTGCCCTGTTGGCGTGACTCAGGTCCAGAGGACGACAACCATCAGCACTACCAACGGCACAGGGCTCGGCTCTCTACTTCGAACAGGAGACAGGTTTGCACAACCTTGGAGTCTCGTACAACCAAGCCTGTCATCCATGACCAGCTGGTTTTTTTAACAGCCAAGTGCAGCTAAGACAGGTGTCAAGTTCCATCTAAGTGTGCTCTCCGAATCATCACCGAAGATAACCAAATCACAGACTTCCAGTCTTATATATGTCTTTAAGAAACGTATCTCATTGTCCATTTTTCACTCTTTTTATAAAAATGAGAGTTTTCTCTCAAACAGCTCAGCCCTAGCTGGTCCCCATGACACTCACAGAGCCACACTGCCACCCTTGAAATGCACATTCCATACATACTCTGTGGCCATGTGCGCCCTTCTCAAGACTCAACTCCTTTTTTCTCCAAGAGCCACTGAGGACTCAAATCCAGGTGCTCTTGGGTATACTGATGATTGCTGTCTACTGATCATTTCTACTGGTCACATGGTTATCATCTATGATCTTGCTTCTGAACTGCGGACTGCAGGAGCTCAGTACAAAGATAGGATCTTCAGGTGGGTGTCTGGTACAGCAGTGAAGTCACTGCTTGGGATGCCTGGGTTCCAGCTTCCTGCCAAGGCACATTCGGGGAGGCAGCAGGGGATGGGTGAAGCTACTTAGGTCCCTGGGAGATCCAGACTGAGTCTGGGGCTCCTGGCTTTGGCATGGCCCAGTCCTTGCTGTTGAGGACATCTTGGAATTCCTCTAGCAGCTTTCTTTTGCTTTCCCTTTCAAATAAATAAAAAGTTTTCTTTTTTTAAGATTTATTTATTTCTATTGGAAATCTGAATATACAGAGAGGAGGAGAGACAGAGAGAAAGATCTTCCGTCTGATAGTTCACCACCTAAGCAGCCGCAATGGCTGGGGCTGAGCCAATACAAAGCTAGGATCCAGGAACTTCCGCTAGGTCTCCAATGCAGGTGAAGGGTCCCAAAGCTTTGGGCTGTCCTCAAGTGCTTTCCCAGGCCACATGCAGGGAGCTGGATGGGAAGCGGGGCTGCCAGTATTAGAATCGGCACCCATATGGGATACCCAGTATGTTCAAGGCAAGGACCTTAACTGCTACACTATCACGCTGGGCCCAATAAAAATTTTTCTTAAGGAGACCCTCAGCCTCTCCCCACACCTGCTAAGGAAGAACCTACATTTCCCAGAATGCCCATGTGATTCAAATGCAACTCAGTGTCTGAGAGTGGCAACTGTCAGTATGGAGAAGCTGTCCATCCCTCCTGTATCTGCTGCTGATTCCACTTTCATTCTAATGTGCATTCTGGGGCCGGCAAGTTATGACTGCATTCCTTGTCACCCACACAGGAGGTTCGAGTTTTCAGGTCGTAGCTTCAGGCTGGTCCAGCCCCAGCTGTTGCAAGTATTTAGGGAATGAACCTGGAGAAGGAAGAGCTCTGTGTATTCAAATAAATAAACAAAGCTTTAAAAAACCAAATGGGAGCTCTAAGAGTTCACCTCCTCACCTTGAAAGTTTCACAATCTCAGCCATGCCTCAAATTCAGACCCTCCTTCAACATGAATTTATTCTATTGCTGGTCAAGAGGTACCATCACATACTCTACTCCTTCCCTGGAGGACAGAAAGGTCAGAAAATGTGTCCTCTGAGCTGCGAGGTGTCAGTCTATCTGGAGGTCCCATCCCCACCTGCCATCCTGTCATAAACCCACACAAATACAGAACAGTGAGAATGGCAGCTAAGGATGCCACCTGTGATGACGGCGTCCAATGTGAGTGCCAATTTGAGTCCTGGCTTCTCTGCTTTTGATACGGCTACCTGCTAACGCACCTGAGGAGCATTAGAGCAATAGGCTCAAATGCCTGAGTGCCTACCACCTGTACCACCCAGCTGAAGTTCCTCACAAACAACCCCACCTTTTTTTAATATTTAAAACTACAGAATAGAAGAAGAGATGACTTCTCTGGTCCCTGGTCTTTGATTCTGGGTGTGGAAATTCAGGATCAGCTTCTATTCTCAAGACAGAGAACAGGGTTGTTGACCGTTTCAAGTATTTTGCCTTGAGCCTTCAGGGTCACCACAGGATGCAAGGCTCATATTATTGCTATGCACAATCTTCTGACACCATTCTTCTAATGATCATTACACCTGCTAAGTCACCTGGGCCCAGTGACCTGCTCCAGCATGCATGCCTCCTGGAGGTCACTGAGGAGCCTGATTTTCTGAGGTCCAAGGGGACTTCAGGCCCCTGAAATTTTGGATGATGCCTGGGTGTTAGATGTTCCTTGACTGTAGACAGAGTCTTGTTTGCACAACTAGGGCTCATTTTCCTGTGCACCTGCCTTCAGCAGAGACCAAGGGAGGAAACCCACATGTCGACCCCATCAGCTCATCTGGAATTAGACTGGTCAAGGACAGCAGGGTCCTAGATGATGACACCAAGCTGTGAGTGGCAAGTCATTCTATATGACACATACCCTCAGCGAGTGGAACAGCCAGGACTGGACAGCCACACAGAGTGCTCACTCTCAGATAGTAGTCATCCTCGAATTGCTAACCCGAATTTGTGCTGGGATCTGAGATGAACCCTACAGTCAGTGAAGCAGAGAAACAGCTTGGGAGGGAGGGTGGACGAGCACAGGTTGGGGAGAATGACAGAAACTGAGAAAAGCAGGGCATACGCACAGGGCCAGTAGCAGAGATGTGTGCCATAGATGCCAGGGTGGGAGAAGCCCTGGGGCCCTGAAGACAAGATGAAAAGGTACACAGCACAGGAGGAGGAACACATCCTAAAAGAAGCCAGAAGATCACGCCAGATTGGGGAATGGCGAGAAAGTCTTGGTGGCTGTTACAGAGGCTGAGAGCAGCCAGTAGGCCCGCTGCCTTCCTCAGGCATGGCAATCCCACTCCCTCCATGCTCAGGGGCTCAAACATCACTAAGTTATTTCCCAGTATATGGACTACAACTCAGGCTGAGTTCAGCCCATGCCTGCAGTGGTTGGAGCAGGTGGGGTCTAAAAGCCTGAATGGTCCCCACATAGACCCTCCTCATCCTCAGGAGGTAGGAGAGGGCATCTTCCAGTGACAGTAAAGTGTTTCAAGGTGTAGCCTTGGTCACACAACAGCCCCTCTGCAGGACTCTACTGGGAAAACCACATCTCTAATCCCCAACTCAAAGCATATGGGGTAGAGGGAAGGAGCCAAACCACACAGTACAATGGGGTGTGGGCACACGAGACATGGCAACTCAGAACTTGAGTATACCTGCCATGGACAAGGAGGGTAGGTGTAGGTTTGCCCTCAAGACAACTGTCAAAAGGAAGTGCTAGCTCCTGAAAAGAGAAAAGCATCCAAGGAGCTTACAATTGCCTTTACTTGTGTACCTCCAGTGCAATCACACAGTTCTTTCACACAATGGGGGAGTTTAATGTGTGTGGACTGATGGATCCCTACAGATGCCCACACTCATGAACTCAGGAGCCAGGAGAGAATGCCTATGGGGGACATGTAATAAAGAATACAAAGTTGGGCCTGGCACAATAGCCTAGCAGCTAGCCTTCATCTTGCATGTGTTGGAATTCCATACGGGTCCTGGTTCATGTCTAGCTGCTCCGCTTTCCATCCAGCTCCCTGCTTGTGGCCTGGGAAAGCAGTAGAGGATGGCCCAAAGTCTTGGGACCCTGCACCCATATGAAAGACCCAGAAGGCACTTCTGGGTTCTGGCTTTGGATCGTCTCAGCTCCAGCCATTGCAGTCACTTACTAAGTCAACCAGTGAATAGAAGATCTCTTCTTTCTGTAATCTGTCTTTCCAAAAAAAAAAAGGTCTAGTTTGCTTACAAAAAACTTGAAGATGATGGGACAGGAGCAGCATCCATCACCAAAAGGAACCCCAAGTGTGTATCTTGAAGCTTGCTGGAAGCAGACTCCCCAGGCAGACTAGGGCCTCTTGGCACTATCCACCCTGCCTTCCCAACCATGCCATCTGTCAGGGAGGACAGGAAAGGACAGAAAAAGTCTGAAGGCCAGCACTTGCTTTAGGAGCCATTTTTAAAAAAGGCAGTCAACACACCTGGGCAGAATCCTCCTCCTATCACTCTTCAAGCTCACACAACAACCAACCACCCGTGTTCTGCCACGGCAGTTGGCTGAGCCTTTTATCTGTCTGCCAGATTTGGGCAGCTGACATCCATTAGCCTTGGCCAGATGGATTTTTTTCTTTCTGGACTCTGTGCTTGAGTTAAAGAATGAGGTTATAGGGCCAATTCCCACTTCCTGCACGTGTTAAGTCACGCAGGAGCTTTGGACTGGTGCCAGTTCCTGACCATTGCTCCATGAAAACAGAACTGTGTATTCAAGCAACTCCTACAGCAGTGGTGCTTATTAAGTGTTCCAGAACCCTGCCACTCTTCACGTGGCAGGAGGGCACCTCCCAGCTTTTCTAGTTGGGTGTGTCCAGGTGACTTGTTGTGGACATGAACTCAAGTGTTGGTGCTGGATCTGGATAAAAGCCTCACGTGCCACATCCCTCCTCCCTCACTGATGCACCAGCAACTGAGTAGCAAAGGCTCCACTGGTGTTGGTCCTGCAAATCCCCCCTACCCGAGCATGGGTGTGGTTTGTCTCCAAGAGTTCATGTGTTGGAAACCAGGATGGCAGGTGTGAGATGGCGGATCTTTGCATGGAGATTGGTAGGAGGGGCCTTACGTCATTGGGGGTGTGACCATGTTTGCTCTGCTTTGTGGCCTTCACATGTTAACCCATCTTCCAGCCATGCCTCTGTTGTGAGCTCTGCACCACAGCTGGGCTGATGCCAGTGTCAGGTACCTGAAACTCCACAGTCAGGGGCTAAGTGAATCATACAGTTATAGTAATTGAAAAACAGACTGGGACGCACAGTTAAGGCAGGGGAGGCACAGTCCCCAGCTAATTCACAGGTAGTTTGTTACAACAGCATGATTTTGCCCAGCCTAACCTAACTGCTACAAACAGACATCTAAGCTTTAACTGCTAAGTGAAGGCTAGGACAGCCCAGTTTCACCAAGCTGCCTCCTGGCTTCGAGTGGCCTAAACGACAGTAACACACTGCTCCCCTCTTCCCTAACTGCTTTCCAACTGTTCTTCTTTCTTCTTGGCTTCCCAGGGGATTAGGAAAATGCTTCATTTCCCTTCTCCACAGGAAAAGGGCACAAGGTACTTGTGTAACCACCCTTCCTCCATATCCATACCTACTCGCAACAGCACACACACCCTCGTTAAGATGCGCTTTGCGGATCGGCACTGTGGTGCAGTGTGTTAAGCTGCTGTGACACCACATCTAATCTGTCCCGGCTGTTTCACTTCTGATCCAGCTCCCTGGTAATGTGTCTGGGAAAGCAGTACTGAAGATGTCCCCATAACATGAAACCCTGCACCTATGTAGGAGACCTGGATGAAAATCTAGGCACCTGGTTTCAGCCAGGTTCAGCCCTGGCCATTGGGACCACTTGAGCCAGCAGATTTCAGATCTTTCTCACTTTAACTTTGCACAGGGGTAAAATCTTTTCCTCCCACCTTTTATTAAATTTCAATGAAGTAGAATTTTGAAGCTGACCCAGCCAGAGGCACCCTAGCAGGCAGCTACCTTTATTCTACCTTTATTCTCTCACTTCTCTCTTTCCAATTTCTCCAGATACACAGAGGAACTAAGAGCAGGAACACCACACACACCATCCCTTTCATTTCGAAACAATCTGGAGCCCACACTCCTGGCGTAATCTGGCAGCAGAAAAAGCAGTTAGATGTCTTTGGGATCCAGGGCAGACAGCATGATAGAGTTTGTGCCCCAGATCCTGTAAGCCACCACTAGAACTCCAAGACAAAAGCCACTGAGGACCACCTGGTAAGTAGACTTACAGGCTGCCAGTCCTGTATCCAGCCCCTCTCAACTCCCATCAGAATTCCCTTTGCATTCAGGATAGAAGAGGGAATTCAAGACAGCTCTAGGATGGGGGTGGGAATGAGGGTGCCCTGTGACCCCATCTGGTAGAGAGGAAGTGAGCAAAGTGAACTGCCTGTAGAGGAGGCCAATGAAGCAGGAATGTGTCCTCCCCACCCCGTAACACTTTGCCCTCTGGCTCTTTGCCTCTTGTTGAGCAACGAGCACTGGGGTGGGAGCTACAGACAGAGATGGGATCCTGAGTCTCTAATGACACAAAGAGTCACATCAGCATTGTTCCCTACTTATGGTTTGGAGAAATTGACTGCTAAAACTATTGTCTTGAAGGTTTCTGTTTTGAGTCCCAAATCAATGCCTGTCCTGTTACCATGAATAAAGCCATAGCCTACAGGCTCACAGAAACTAAAAATCAGTGTGGGGAGGGGCAGGCACTTGACCGTAGCAGTTTAGAACACCAGCTGGAGCACCAGCATCTCCTATCGAGAGTGCCTACCTTCAAGCACAGGCTCTGCTACTGAGCCCAGCTTCCTGTTAATGTACACCACTGGCAGGTAGCACGTGGCTCTAAATATGTAGATCCCTGCTAACCACATGGGAGACCTAAATTACATTCCAGGCTTCTGGCTTCCATCTGGCCCGGCCCTGGTTGTTTCAGGCACTGGGGGAAAGAATTAGAAGATGGGAGACACCTCATTCTATCTATCTACAAATCAATACGTATTTTTTAAATCTATGGGGCTTTAGACTAAACTTTACTCCAGCTACACATATTTGGTGTACCTGGGGGCAATGATGGGGAAGAAAGGCCTAGTGTTTGATGCTCTAAAATCACAAAAGATTTAGAGCCAGCACTGTGGCACAATTGGTAAAACTGCTGCCTGCATTTCTGGCATCTTGGACATCGGTTTGTGTTCCAGCTGCTCCGCTCCCGAGCCAGTTCCCTGCTAGTGGCCTGGGGAAAGCAGCAGAAGATGGCCCATGTGCTTGGGCCCATGCTTCCTGCTAATGTGCACCCAGGGAGGCGACACAAGAGGGCCCCAGCACTTGGGTTCATGCCATCCACATGGCAGCTCCAGATGGAATTCCAGACTTCAGACTTTGATTAAGCCCAGCCCTGGCAGGCATTTAGAAAGTAAACCTTTGGATGGGAGATATCTTGATCTCTTTCTCAATCTCTCTGCTTTTCAAATAATAAAACTCATTAGCTCATTAATTAAAAGCTTAAGAATAGGCTCAGTTCCAACTACACTGTTTTGACGTTAACACCTGTTCACTTTGGAAGTGTAAACATGCTGGGTACCTAGATGACCATACAGGACAGCTGATCAGGAACAGGTCCTCTGGGACAGGGAAATTCGGAAATAAGAAACTTCCTTTGAGAAAAAGGGATGTTTTTTCAGCCCGAGTCCCTCAACCACAGCACATGACAAGGGTTTTGTACATACCAGACTGGCTCAGCATGAGACAGCCCCACATTCTAGGGGTTGGAAGGCACCTTCAATTTCTGTTTGGTTCTGGCAAATTCCTTGGATCTGACAACCCTCTCCAGAAATGGAGGGACTTCTGCAATGCATGCCTTCATTATCCACTCCCAGGAGGCTGAAGCTGAGAACTCACCACCAGCCGGGATTCTCATTAAAAATCTGGAATACATGCTGAGGGCAGAGGCAGGAGACTGCACTGGCTCCTAACCTGAACCCTACCAATATTGGAGAGGCCCAATCTGTGTTGGGCGCCCTGGGCTTTGTGCCCAGATCGCCAGGAGGACTAGCATCTTCCCAGAGGCCTCCTGAGTACAGGTACCACAACTGCCTCCCTGCAGAGGGACAGCAGTGATTACCTGCATCCAACAGCAGAGGGAGGGGACTTGTGCAAAGGTCCCAGGGGTGGGCGCCTCCATCATCACCCACTTGAGTTGGAGGAAGCAAACCAGCTTCATCGCTGTTATGTCCAGAGGCAAAAACTCTTTTAATTGAAGTTTCCAGATGAAATGAAGTTCATGTTTTTGGGTATTACATTTTATTTTTTACTGCTTCTTCTGGTCTTTCACAATGTTTAAATCAATGATTGCTACTGAGCTTAACACATTGCCCAGAGGCATGGCAGAAGATGGGAATAATAATAATTTTTAAAACTACAGTCAGCAACTTGAACTCTCAAAAGCATCCATGTAAAAGCATTCCAGAAATAACCTTTGGCTGCCTTGAACGTGACGAAGAGTTTCTGATGGCAAAATCAAGTTCAAAGTTTTAGTGAATTGGCAGCTCTTTATGAACTAAGCTACTCAGATGAAAATAAAATGTGGTCTCCAATTCAACAACAAGATCTGTATCCTGGTGCTCTTTGAATCTGCTAAGGCTGTGGACTTTGGTATTTGAGGGTGACTTTATAAGGGTGTCCCCATTCTCAAAGGGGAATCCCCGAATGGTAAGTCTAAGAGTTTACTTAATATGTAGCAGTTTTCTCATCTGGCTCCCCGCCCCCGCCTTTTTTTTTTTCACTCCACAGAGGAGCTCACAAGTAAGTGAACAGCATTAGAGGTGGAGGGAAAGAGTTCTCCATCACTCTTTGTGTGCCCCTGGGCCACATGTCGCACTCTTTTCACTCTCAGCTCTGGAGTCTTAAAAACAAATACATTCAAAAATGCTCAGCTGGGGACACAATGACCATGACAGTGATCACAACTGAACAGAAGAAAAGACTATTCAGAGGCCAGCATTGTGGCATGGCAGGTAAAGCAAACCTGTGATGCTTGCATCCCACAGGGGCACCAGTTCATGCCTTCTCTGTCCCATTTCCATTCCAGCTCTCTGCTAATGCACCTGGGAAAGCAGCTGAAGACAGCCCAAGTGTCTGGGCCTCTGCACTTATCCAGGAGTCCCAGAAGTTGTTCCTGGGCCCTATCTCCTAGCTTTGGCACAGCGAAACCCTGACTATTGCAGCCATCTGGAAGATCTCTTGTTCCCCGTCTCTTTGTATCTCTTTCTTTCCAATAAAGAAATCTTAATTTAAAAAAAAAGATTCCATAGATGAATTATCATGGGGACTGCACAAAAAGAACTGTTGGGGCAGGGTCAGAAGTGGCAGTGCAAACATCAAATATTCCCCATCATCTACTCCCATCCTGTGTGACAGCGTCAAGGAAGAAAACATTTGAAGAATCGGATGACTGAGGTTTCATTTGGGTCCTTGCCTAGCTTGTCAGCTGGAACTTACATGAACACCACTGTCAAGGATAAGAACTAGCCACCAGAAAGCAGTTTCAACTACAGGCAATAGAAGAGTGATGGCCAGGGGCCAGGAGGACAGGAGGGTGGGAGTGAGTGCTTAATGAGTACAGAGTCTCAGTTAGCAAAGAAGAAAAGTTCCTGGAGAGAATGGTGGTGATGCTGACACACAATGTGGATGCACTTAACACCAATACAGTGTACATAACAAAATGCTTAAATGGTACACTTTGTGGCATGCACACATTCCCACAACAGAAATTTCTTTTAAAAATAATTTTGATTTTTCTATCTGTTCTTGGAAGATGCCACCTTCATTTCTGCTAGGTACAACAGAAAATGGGTCTCTGGAGCACGAGCTTCACAAACTCTAGTGCACACTGGGTTCTTGCATACTTTCCAGACAATAATCCATCACTCTCACATCTGTAAATGTCCCTCCTGACTTCTCTTTGGGATATTCAGTGGGTGACATTCTGTGCAGAGAGCTGACAGCCTCCTAGAACCCCATGGAGAACCTGTGCACAGTAGCAGCAGCCTTCCCCGCCGGCCAGCCTTACCTGCTACTGGGTTACCAACTCCAGTTCTGCAGGACATGAGACCCCAGATGTGCCCTGGGGGCTGTGAGAGACAGTATCAGCTTTCCCAGGCAAGCAGCCTGAAAGGTGAGCTGGCCTGGGGAGGCCTCTGGTTGTCTTAGAACTTGATCTTGGCTCTCACTGGCTGCCGAGATTATTCTGAGTACAGTCGTTCATCTAGATTCTGGCTGCTGATGGCTGACCCACGGAGGCATATGAGACTTGCACCTGCTGCAGGCTAGACTTTCGACTGTCTATCAGCACAGTGTGCTCCTCACATATGACAGCACTGTGAGATTATTATCTTCCAGGCTCCCCAGGGACTCCACAGTGACACTGGTGTGGTTACAGCTTCTCCATGTCACTGCCCTTAAAGAGGTCATCAGACACCTTGCTTTCCCCACTACTGGCCCAGCCCCCACAATGGCTACAGGGACTCCCTCTGCCATCCTCCTAGCACCTCTGGGTGTTTTCACTCACTGGCTTCCACTGTCCTTGGAACAGAACAACTGCCGCAGCTCTCCTCTGTCTTACTGTCCCACTTTATGGATTCAGTACCTCCAATCTCATAGGAAAACCAAGAGCTTGGCTTAAAAGCGAAATCAGCAAACAGGATGATAGGCCACATCCCTTTTCTGCTGCTGACATCTGTTCAGAGATGACACTTAGTGTCACTCAAGGGCCTGGGGACTGGGAAGGTGCCGGCAGAGAGTGGATTTTCCGTGAGAGTGCTGTGCCTGCTGGTCAGGCAGTCAGAGGGGGTAAGTATCACAAATAGAAGAGAGGCAGTGGATGAAGCATCCCCACAGAGGAGCACAGATCCATTAACAGCCCAGCATCTCTCTCTTTTTTTTTTCTTTTAAAGATTTACTTTGTTTTTATTAAAAAAAAAAGCTGAGTTACAGAGAGAAGGCGAGACAGAGAGAAAGTGATATTTCATCTAGTAGCTCACTCTCTAAAAGCTTGTATGGCTTGAGTTGAGGCAATCCGAAGCCAGAACTCAGGAATCTCTTCCGGTTCTCCCAGGGAGCTGGATGGGAAGTGGAACATCCAGATAATGAACCAGCACCTCTATGGGACGCCGGCACTTGCATGTGGATTAGTCTTTTGAGCTATTGCGCCAATCCCCACAGCCTAGCACGTCTTAAAAGTCCCAATCCCCAACATGGTATGTCAATAGGAATCCCAGTCGGGACAGATCATACCTAAGCCACAAGAAGATGTTACCAAGTTTTTAGCAACGGGATGTGGGCTGTGTTGGCACTGCCTCCGGGCTCACCATGCTATTGCCCAAGGCAGCTGTGGGCACCCAAAGGAACACCCTTCAACCTCTAACCCCAGACTAGTCACTTCCCCACAGCCTGGCATTGGTCCAGGGCACAGATCCAAGAGAAACACAAGGGCGTATCTAGAAAAAGACTTGTCCAAAAGTGTTTCGAGCAGGTCTATTCACAAAAGCTAAAACCTTCAATAATGACGGCTAAGCAATTTGCAGTCTGTTTTCACAAGGGAGCACTACTCAGCAGGAACAAATCAATCAGTCTATGGAACCACCTCTAGGGACTTAGAATGCATATGAAGCCTTCTTAGGCAGCAGGGTTATGGTAGACAAAATTACTTAGGATGAAGTCATGGCGCAGCACAGTAGGCCTCCAAACCAGTGAGAGAGACTGTAGGAGAAGAGGGAGACCTGGAGAAGCAGAGGGCCAGGTGCCGACCTGCCAGACGTCAGTTGCACGGTCTGCAGCAGACCCTTTCTCAGCACCAGCAGCGGCAGCAAGGTCCCAACTAGACCTTGATCTTGGACTTCAGCTGCCACAACTACGAGACAGCTGAAGTCTGCTGCTTGAGACACACATGGTCTATAACGCTTTGTGACAATAGGCCTAACAAATTTATGCAACTACCATGGGGGTCTCATGCAAAATAGTACGTACACTTAACAATTTCATCTAAAACAAGTGCTAGAACAGGTTTACCTAATCTCTGATGAAACAGAGCAGAAGCTGATTCTCACCCAGGCTTGCTGACTTTTGTCCCCACCACACAGTTTTCCCCCACAGGACAGCTCGTTTATTTAACTGAAAATCAACCTGATCACAGAGCTGGAGTGTTTGAGGGGAGTCCAAAGAGCTCAGGGCTATGGAGTTAAAAATAAACCTGTTGTGGTGCAAATGACTCTGAAATCCAGCACCATGTTTCCATAATACACTTTTTCCATGAAAAGTTCCCCTGTATTATTCTACCCCTTGTGCTTCAGGAAATACTGACAATCTATAAGCCTTATCCAAAAATGAAAAATTATTTTATGCTTCTGGGGAGCAACAAAATGGTGGCACCCACAGGGCCTCGCAGAATCACACTTAGCACCTGTGAGGCCATCAAATGTACCAGCTTATTTCATAGCTGGATGTCTTACCCAAGACAAAGCTGATCTCTAACTAACGCCTGCCTGGCAAACACTTCCCAAGATGTTCTGTATTCACCTAAAACTGAGAGAAACCAGTGAGTTATCCAGAGCTCCTGCTTGTGGTCTACTAATCCTCCAATACTGTGTATATTTCAATGAATGCAGCCACTAAGATCTCACTATTCCAAGCAACTGCCAGAGTGGCAACTACTGATAACCATTTAGCAGTGGGTAAGGAACCATCAGCCAGCTCAGGAGTGTTTTCCCACCCCTCACAGGGAGCTGGATCTGTGAGGGAGAGGAGGGAGAGCAGGCTCCAGAGGGCCTCAGAATTTCCAATTACAAGGTGTTAAGTCCCTGGTCTAAACAAAGTGCTGCACTCACTGTGATACACATGTGCTCCAGACAGCAAAGCAAATGGGAAAGAAAATCCACCCAAGGCCCAAAGTAGCCTCCAGTGTGTGGGGATGGTGCCCACAATGCCACAAGCAGGTCCCGAACTGAAGTTAGGACTGGTCTGCACCACCAGAAGCCCAGAATCAGGGCAAATATTAGTTTGCTGCCAGAAAGCAGAGCTAAAAAAAATTCCACTTCCCTTTGGGAGTACAGGATCAGACTAACAACCTGTTTTATCTCCTTACAAAATTGCTTCCTTTCTGCATATTGGACACTGCTGAGGAGATTAGCTTCAAGCCATTCTTCAACATCTACATAAAAATTGTCATGACCAAGCTTTCCACCCTTCATTACTATAACGAAACACCAGAGGCAAGCTAACCTTACAAAGAGGTGTATTAGCTCATCAGTCTGGAGATTCTAAGGCAAGGTGCCAACAATGAATTACTTGAGTATGATGAGGAGCTCATGGTACCAATGTTACAAAGAATGGGACAAGCATAGGAAGAAGGAACAGATGGCATCTTGAAACAAGAAGCCAGGCTGAGACCAAGGCAGTGGGCCAAGGCTTTGCACGAACGTGCTTGAGGACACCAGCATTTCTTCTAAGGCAATGCTCACAATGACCCGAGGACCTCCTACCAGGCCCCACATCTCCAACAGCCCAGTATTTCCCATTTGGCCACTCGAGGAATCCAGTCTCCAGCATACAAACCGCTGAGGACAAAAATAAAAGCATGGCCCACCCACAGGACCTATTATCCCACTTTAAAGTCTTAGAAATATAATCTATCTCACCAGTGAGTGTTTAGGACAATGTACAACCCTGAGTGAGGATCCAAATCTTGCTGTTAAAAATAAATGTTGCAGGAAGATATATGCCAACGCTGGTATCACAACTGGAACACTGGTTTTTGAGTGCCAGTTACTCTGCTTCTGATCCAGCTCCCTACTAATGTGCCTGGCAAGGCAATGGAAAACAGCTCAACTAGACTTGGCTCCCTTCCTCCCACAGAAAAACCCACATGGAGTTCAGCCTAGCTACTGCAGCTATCTGAGGAGTGAACCAGTAGTTGGAAGATTTCTCTCCCACTCTTTCTCTTATTGTCCTCTGCTCTCTATTGATCTTTTAATGAAAAAATATATCTCAAATCTTAAATAAAAAGTAATAAGTGTTAGTCACTAGCAACAACAAAAAATACCTTTCAGAAAGGTGTGGATTGTGTTTTGACGGGAATGTTAGATAAATTTTCTGGTCTGTGTGTGGATATATTTGTGAATGTACATATACACATATATGCACACAATTGTTAAAGTAAGTGCGTAGCTCAAATATTCTGGTGTATCGTACATTCCTTTTAAAACAGTCCCCTGGTCCACTTCCACCCGCCTGCGGCAACCAGGGCTGGGCGAGGCCGAAGCCAGGAGCCTGGAACTCAATCTAGGTCCCCCATGTGTCCTCACCTGAGGTTTTCCTGAGGTTCCACTGTTTAGCATTTCATTGCTTGGCACTACAGTTTGCACGTTGTATAAAGTGATGGCAACAATGAAAAAAATATGGAAGACTCGTGTGTGTGTGTGTGTGTGTGTGTGTGTGTGTGTGTCTCCTGTCTTTTGGGAAGTGTCCAAAAGATTTGCTATCATCTGCTACCTCCCAAGGTAATTGGAATCTAACTCTCAAGAAGTTAGAATCAGAAGTGAACTCAGTGAATTACTATCCCGACACAGACACTTTATATGGGACTGTGGATGTCTCAAGTGCCACCCCTTCAAACAGCCACCCCTGTGGACTTCTGAGCAGGGCATTTATGAAATGCTTCCCAACTCATGTGTGTGCTATCTCAAAAGGAAACAGTGGGCCCACAGATTCATCTTCATTGTCAGAAATTAATTATCAACTAAAGATGGGGGGAAGAGGGAGAGAGAGGAAGAGAGAGAGAGAGGCTTTGCTGGTTTAGTAGGGCTATGGGAGATTTTGTCCTGCTTTTCTAAAACTGGATAATGAATTATGTTGCTTGCTTCTATAATCTGTTTAAGTTAAGCTCACATATTTGTGCACTTAATCATGTGTATTCATTCTTCTTCTGAAATTTCATCTAAAATAATTTAATGAATAGAGTCCCTGCCTTCCAGGGGGTTATAAACTCACAACTTCTACTGTTTGCTAAAATGAGTATAAGTACCAGAGACTGCTAATTAAAGCCTCATAAAATTTTCAGAACCCTCACTCCTCAAGTCAATAGCATATTACAATAAACAAAATTCAGACACATAAAACTAAAGCACATAATCTAAACACTGTAAAAAAATGAGTTTTCTACATATTTCCAATGTTGCCATCACTTTATATAACACACAAAATTGTACTGCCAAACAATGAAATGCTTAAAAATGGATGCTCAGAAAAAAACTGAACAGGACAAAGGATAAAAGCATACAAGCTCTACAAAATGAAGATAATGCTTTCAGCCATTTTTAGCTAAGTGTGTTGTTTTATTAATAACATCAGAATCCATTTATCACCCTTCAGAAAATATTTATTAACAATGCATTTTAATGCAACTGGTTAATAGTTAACTAGTAAGTAATAGAAACTGTAAGAAAATTGAGTTCTCAATCCAAAGCCAGAAGGCAGCAGCTTGCAGGGTCCCAAGGCTTTGCGGTACCCTCTAATGCTCTCCCAGGCCACAAGCAGGGAACTGGAAGGGAAGTGGAGCAGCCAGGATACAAACCAGAGTCCACATGGGATCCCAACTCAGGCAAGGGAAGGACTTTAGCCACTAAGTCACCGCACCAGGCCCCTATGTGAGGCTTCTTCTAAAAGTTCATGGGAAGATGAAAATTCAAAACACTTTTACAGTAGGCATTTCCCATGGATGTTCCGAAGATCCTTCCCATGATTTTGCACATGCATGTGAAACCTTGAATAGCACTTTTAAATGCTCCTTTTTAAATTCTATTTGTTTATTTAAGAGTCTGAGAGACAGGGCCCGGCGCGGTGGCGCAAGTGGTTAAAGGTCCTCGCCTTGCACCCCCGGGATCCCATATGGGCGCCGGTTCTAATCCCGGCAGCCCCGCTTCACTTCCAGCTCCCTGCTTGTGGCCTGGGAAAGCAGTCGAGGACGGCCCAAAGCTTTGGGAACCTGCACCCGCGTGGGAGACCCGGAAGAGGCTCCTGGCTTCGGACCGGCATAGTATCGGCCCGTTGCGCTCACTTGGGGAGTGAATCATCGGACGGAAGATCTTCCTCTCTGTCTCTCCTCTCTGTATATCCGCCTTTCCAATGAAAAAATAATAAAAATAAATCTTTAAAAAAAAAAAAAGAGTCTGAGAGACAGACATAATGAGAGGGTGTCCCAGTTGCTGATTCACTTCCTAAGTGCCCCCAGCAGCCAGGGCAAGATAGGGTCTATCCCAGGAGCTGAAACTGCAATTCAGGCCTTCCAAATGAGTGGCATGAACACAACCAACTAAAGTTATCACAGCTACTTCCCAGGGTCTGAATTAGCAGGAAACTGAAATGAGGAGCTGCAGGCAAGCAGAGCAGGCACTAAAAGGTGGGACATGGGTATCTTAACCAGCGTCCTAACCATTAAACCAAACGAATACCCCCTAAATGTTCTATAAGGTCAATATACCCAATACGAGATGCCATACTTAAAATAGTTAATTACTAAAATTTTCATAAAAGTCTACATCCTTTCTTGCTGATACAATAACATTTCATTTTTAAATATCACCCATAGTGTCCTATTAAAATATATAGTTATGCAGGCATGTTAACAATAAGCCACATTCCTGCAACATTTATTTATGATTGTGATACCATTTCAAGTATATTCCATCATGATGAAAGTGAAGAAATGTGTGCTAGTCCGACTATTGGGAGATGCTGTGGAATGATTTCAGGAAGACCTGAAGCCAGACGGAAAGGACCACTGCAAGGACATTGGTCTTGAAGTCTAATGGACTTTGATGGACTCTCACAGTCTGTGGGAAACTTAGCCATTTGCTTACAATGTTTTTATCTTTAAAATGGTAATGTTTGCTACTTTCAAAGCTTCCAAAATGACACAGGATGCAAGCCATGCAGTACCATGGGTACTCCGTCAAACCTGACAGGAAAGAACTAAGGCCAGCTAGAATGCCTAATGCACAGGTGTCTCTAGGAAGGTAAAGATAGGCATGATGCCCACAACTGCACAGTGAACTGTGGACAAAGTCAACAACAGTGGGTGGTGCTCCGGGTCGAAGACCAGGATGCCTGACCCTCCTGACACCATTCCTCTCTGTGATCCTGGGCAAGTCTCCATGTCTCACCACACCTCAGTCCCGCTTCTGGGGGTTGGTGGTGTTGTGATGACCTGCGGGATAAGCCGTAGAAAGCAGTGCTGACACCAGCCCTGCCTGAGCAGTGTCAAATCTTCAGAAATGTCTCCTATAATTAATGTGTAATTTGCCACTTTACAAAACAAGTCCTAATCCTGACCACTCAATGTGGAATGAAATTAGTCTAAAGCATTTTATGAACTGTCATAACCACAAATAAGAATAAAACTTTGGGTCCCAGCACATGGTAGCCTAGTGGCTGAAGTCCTCATCTTAAATGCACCAGGATCCCATATGGCTGCCAGTTCTAATCCCCACAGCTTCACTTCCCATCCAGCTCCTTGCTTGTGGCCCAGTAAAATAGTCAAGGACAGCCCAAGGCCTGGGGACCCTGCACCCACATGGGTGTGGGTTGGAAGAATTAGTACTGTTAAAATGCAGACACTACCAAAAGCAAATTATAGATTCAATGCAATCTCCATTAAATTTTTAATGACATTCTTCAAGAACGTAGAAAAAACACTCCAAAGATGGAAGTACCAAAGCCACCAAATATGGCCCGTCACAGTGGCCTAGCAGCTGAAGTCCTTGCCTCAACACACCTGGATCCCATATGGGTGCCAGTTCTAATCCCAGCAGCTCTACTTCCCATCCAGCTCCCTGCTTGTGGCCTGGGAAGGCAGTCAGGGAACAACCCAAAGCCTTGGGACCCTGCACCCATGTGGGAGACCTGGAGGAGGTTCCTGGCTCCTGGCTTCAGACCAGCATAGTAGACTAGCCATTGCGGTCACTTGGGGAGTGAATCATCAGATGGAAAATCTTCCTCTCTGTATACCTTACTTTCCAATAAAAATAAAATAAATCTTGAAAAAAAAAAAAAAGCCACCAAATAGTCAAAGCAACCTTAAACAAGTAAACCATGCTGAAAGCATGACAACACCAGGTATCAAGTTGCACTAGAGCTCTATTATAACCCAAACAGCCTGGTACTGGCGTACAAACCCACATGCAGGCTAATGGAGCCAAACAAAACACACCAGAAACAAATCCACGCATCTACAACGCAACCGATCTTGGGCAAATGTGCTAAATACACTCACTGGAGAACAGGTAAGTCTCTTCAAAATGGTGTTGGACAAATCAGATTATCACATTCAGAAGTTTACATACCTTACATCCTACACAAAAATCAAACCAAATCAAACTTGGGCCCAGTGCGGTAGCGCAGTGGTTAAGGTCCTCGCCTTGCACACCCGGGATCCCATATGGGCGCCGGTTCTATCCCAGCAGCCCCGCTTCCCTTCCAGCTCCCTGCCTGTGGCCCGGGAAAGCAGTTGAGGACGGCCCAAAGCCTTGGGACCCTGTACCTGCGTGGGAGACCCAGAAGAGGCTCCTGGCTTCGGATCGGCATAGCATCTACCGTTGTGCTCACTTGGGGAGTGAATCATCGGATGGAAGATCTTCCTCTCTGTATATCCGCCTTTCCAATAAAAATAATAAATCTTTTTTAAAAAAAAAAAAAGCAAATGAAAACCAGTGAGGTTACCACCTCACTGCAGTCAAAATAGCTTTGACTCTTGTGGGCACGTAGGGAGTGAGCCAGGGAATGGAAGGGCTCTCACTTTCTGTTTCTTTTTTTGCTCTTTCAAAAAAACATAGTCTTGATAATTTATACATAATAAGTATTGCATAAAGTATTTAACAAGAATTAGTAAAGCACAAGAATGCTCTGATAAATTTTTCCTTTTAAAAAAGATGTAGCTGTTTTTATCAGAAAGACACAGAAAGATCTTCCATCTGTGGGTCCATTCCGCAAATGGCCACAAGGGCCTGAGCTGAGCTAATTAATCCAAAGCCAGGAGCCAGGAGCCACCCGGGATCTCCCATGGCAGTGCACAGCCCTAAGGCCTCAGGCCATCCTCTACTGCATTCCCAGGCCATAAGAAGGAAGCTGGATAGGAAGTGGAGTAGCTGGAACACGAACTAGCACTCATATGGAATCCTGGCGTCTGCAAGACAAGGTTCTAGCCATCTAGCCATTCTGTCTGGCCCAGTAAATCCTTCAAATCACAATTTCATTCCTGTGTTGAGGCTTGAAGCACACTTCTGTGATATGTATGGAACAATCCTAATAAACCTGGGTAAAGAGAAAACATTTTGGGAAACAGGGAGAGGTTCTTACAGCCTCAACATAAGAAAGATGGTTAGAAGGCAGGTTCTCTCCGGAGGTTCACGGTAGGAAGACTGACTACTAAACAACAACATTGCAGTATAACGCACACAGTAGCAGAATCATTTTTTAAAGTCACACTGACACTCCTATTGCCTGCAATTATTTGTCTTGATAAACTGATTTAATAACCATCATGGAGGAACACAGCAAGTTAAGCTACCACCTGTGGTGCCAGCATCCCCTAACGGTGCCAGTTTGAGTTCTGGCTGCTCCACTTCTGATCTAACTCCCTGCTAAGCTAATGGCCAGGGAAGGTAGCAGGGGAGAGCTCAAGGCCTTGGTCCATGCACCTGCATGGGAGATCTGGAAGAAGCTTCAGGGTCTTGATTTCAGATGCGACCAGCTCTAGCCAAGGCAGCCTGTGTCTCCTTCTCTGTCTCTAAGTCTGTCTTTCAAAAAAGAACAAAAATTTAAAAAGCAATCAAGAAAAGGTTATACTGGACATTTACAACCATATATATAAATCTTAAACTATATCTCTATAATATAAGTTATTACATCTTAAAATTTAGAAATTTTTTGTTACATTCTCTAACCACTTTTAGAGTTCTTAAGCTAACACACAGAAGTTATTTTGTTTGCTTTTTTTTTAACCCCCAAATTTTCATTTACTATTCTACTTGAGAAAGAGGGGACAGATCTCTCATGTGCTGGCACTCAGATACAGATGGCATGCAGGTGTCCTAAGTAATGACTACAGTATCGTGGCATCATGCCAAGATTTCTCATATAGGGCCTGCAGGTGTAGGGAACGTATGCGTGTGTGTGTGAAAATTCCAATGGGAACTAGCTAACTCATCTTGACATATCCACGCATGTGCTAGTTATCCAGCACAAAGATACTGAGGACTCAACAAAACTTCATTTAAAAAACAGATTCCATTAAAAAAAAAATGAACAGTAAATGAAGCCACAGTCATTCATGTTGTCTTGTAATTTAAATTTTTAAACTCTGGATAACCTTTAACAGCTAACTAACCAGCAGGCATTTTTTTATTTTGTTTTTTTCTCTCTCACATTTTTATTTTTTAGGACTCAGGCAATTCCTTTAGAATCACCCAGCAAGCAAACAGCTGGGAATAAAGTTACTTGTGTAATTACTGGGTCTTACTTATTTCAGAATGTTAACAGAATTCTCTTCAACTTTTTGTTCTAGCACGTCTCCAAGACAAGCAAACCATGGTACTGAGAATTTCACAGCAGATTTCATCCAGAAACCTTTTAAAGTGAGAAAAGCTGGAACTTTGAAGCAAATGGAGGAATATAGCCTTTATACACACCCGGAGAGCACAAGGTTGTAAGAAATGCACACCCACGAACAGGAGACACACAGAACTTGGGACAGTGAGGCTTGCAACATGGCAGGGGCACAGGGCATCTTTATTATCTCCCTAGATTCCCTCCCCGTGGCCATCCGTATTTTTAATTAAGAGGGGAAGAGATCTTTCTTTTTTAAAAAGCAGTGTACTGCACAGAGAAGACCTGTCAGTCATTCTTGACGGCGGGGATTGCACTCACTGGGAACACACTTCTGTGGGCAATACACTGCGTGGATGTCCACCCAAGCGATTCCGGAACTCTCCTCTGGGTGAAACACTCAAACAGTGACAGCAGCACAGGGGCTGAGGCTTTAGTCAGAATTGTTTTGACCTTAACTTGGGAAGACAGGAAGTCTGTAAGCCACCCGCTGAGTGACTGCATGTCTTGGATCCAGCAAAGCAAACCGCATTGCTCTGGGGCTGGCGTGACCTGCTGACGGCCAGCACGCTTCCACGAGCGTCAGTGCCATGCAGCCTCGTGCTCTGCCAGGTGAGGACCGCAGCTTCAGGGGCTCCTTTCACGGGGAAGCTCCTTCCTTAGCCTGGTTCTCACCACCACTTCCTTCCACCTCTACAACTGCACACCACTGGCTGTTTGCAGAAATCCCTCTTCTTCATTGTAAGAGAAGGCCACCAGACACAAAACTGCACGACAAGCTCTGCTGTTCCTTCTAAGAACACACAATCACATACATAAGTACACTTAGCACACTCCACGTGCATGCATGCATCCCCACACACTTAGAACGCATCTATCTCATACTTCACACACATTACACCTAGCACACACAACCTCCATATATATCACACTTCACATTTAGGCAGGGTCTTCAAAGCAACCACAGAAAAATCTTACTATGAAGAAACTGCATGGAATTTGAAAAAGCCCAAAAAAAGAATTTGTTCCAATATATCCTTAAATCCCAACTTTCCATGAACTCCTAGAATGCTGCACTTCCCACAAGCCCATGTGTACACACAGTACAGATCACAGTCTCCACACACAGCATAAACACCGTATATTATGAACACCATAACATACAACAGCACTGCAAAACACTGGTGGAAAAATAGAATTTTTAAGGTAAGTTAGAGCTCGGTATGTTGGCCTAATGGCTAAACCCTCGCCTTGTATCCACTGGTATTATCCTATATTGGTGCTGGTTTGTGTCCCAGCTTCTCTACTTCCCTTTCAGCTCCCTGCTGTATATCTTTCCTCCTCTTTGTATATCTGACTTTCTAATAAAAAGAATCTTTAAGAGAGAGAAGGGAAGTGGAGGGCCAGAATACAAACCAGCGTCCATATGGGATCCTGGCACGTGCAAGGCAAGGACTTTAACCACTAGGCTACCGCGCCAGGGATCCATGCATTACTTTTCGTAACACATCGTTCCCGTGAACTGTGTGAAGAATTCCCCTCATACACACACATCATATATTCACACCACACACGTGCTCATACGCACAATTCTACACCCTCTGCTCAGGAACATGTCAGAATACTCAATCTGTCAGGTGGACCGAGCAGCACAAACGCTCTTTAATAGCAGATTCTGATAAACCAGCTGAGGAGAAACTCCAAACATATTACAACTTCATTTTTCCAATATCTTAAATTTGAAACAACCACTACTGCCCAGACAACAAAACCGACACCGCTACTCATTAAGAAAATACCGAATGATCAAGTTGGTTACATTTTGTCCTTTCCTTGTCTTCCAGGAAAACCTATTATTGCTGTGCCTATTCAAGAAACAAAGACTTTAAATAGGTCTAAAATAGTCTCATAAAGGATATCTTCTGCCCTAAAAGCTGACACCACAGGCAGGAGCTATAAATTCATTAATTTGCCAAATACACTGAATATACATAATACTAGCTCTGCTTAACATTGGCATGGAAAGGGGAGATGAGGGAATGAAACATTGACTTAAATGCTTTATTTATGGTGCATTATCCATCAAGTGATTTAAAACCATTACCTCCAAAACATTTTTACAATTCCCATCTGACCCGTGGGATTGTTTTGTTTAAAGATTTCCTTATCTGAAAGGCAGACTTACTGAGGTTCAGTCTCCAGATGGCTGCCATGACAGAAGCCAGGAAGCGGAGGGCTTCATTTGGGTCTCCTTATCAGAGACACAAGCATTCAGGCCCTGATCACTGTATCTGCCAGGCATATTGGCAGGGAGCTGGATCAAACGTGGAGCAGGCTGCATACGTTTCAGCACCTTATAGGATGCTGGCATTGCAGGAGACAGCTTTACCTACTAGACCACAGCAACAGCCTCTTTCTTTTAACTAACCCAACCATTAGATTCTTAGGTTGCTGGTTTTAAAATAATAAGTACAGATAAAAACCTGAATCACTTAGCACTTTCCTGGAGCCAAGTGTCTGTAATACACCCCACCTTAGGCTACACACTCATCAACCCGGCTTTTGAACAACACTGCCACTACAGGAGGTTGCTGTGTAACTTACGCCTACCACCCTCACCAGCTCCCCAGGCCCTGCCGCTGAGCCCTCTGTGCTGCAGGCTCCCAGGAACAAACAAAAACACCCAAAGTGACTTCAAGGCTCTCTCACATGTCTCTGTTCTACTTGTCCTTAATCCACAACAGAAGCTTTGGGAAAGAACCAGTGTGGGAGAACTACTGTGACTCGCGACCCCAACAGCACGGGGTGGGTTGATACAAGTAAAAGGTTAACCTAGAAAACAATAAAGAACGTGAATCCAGGGTGAGCACTCAGCACAGCACTTCAGTTGAGTGACTGGCTCCACTTCTGATCTAGCTTCTCCCCAGTGTGCCCAGGAGGCAGCAGCAGACAGATGGCTCACCCAGGTCCCTGCCACCCAAATGGGACACCTGGTTTGATTTCTGATTCCTGGCTTTAGCCTGGCCCAGGCCTGGCTGTTGTGGGCTTCGGGAGAGTGAACTAACAGATGGAAGATGTCTCTCTTGCACTCTCTCTCTCTCATCCTCTTTTTCTGTGTCTGCCTGCCTTTTAAAAATAAAAATGTATAAACATAACATAAATTAACAAGCATGCAAGCCCCTTCTCATTCAGGATAGGGGAGAAGTGAAGGAGAAATATGAATGATTCCTGAGACACAAGTGAGCCTTAGTTTGTATCTTCTTCCTCAAGTAGAACATGCTGTACGAAGAGAGGACAGCTGAGGAGTCACAGGGGGCATAAACACCACCCAGGAATTAGCCTTTGGTGACAATAACCTCCACTCGCCCCTGGCTTCTACTCTGTAATGCCTTCTCCTGAACACACAAGCCCATGACACTGTGTGCAGTGCAGGAAGGATACTTGCCATACTCATATCAGCACTCCTTTTATTTAAAAATAATAGATACTTAATCTAAAAATCTTGCACAGAATTGATGATGAACACTTACAGCAGTGTAGACTGTAGAATACCTTATATGATGTGCCCAAGGCAAATAAAACTCTGAAGGATTACAGATTTAAACGAACTAGGGCACAGACGAGAACCTTTCTTGGAGAAAAGATAATCCTATTTATAGACAGTCTTACATGAAAAGAACACTGTGTGTGTGACATCAAAGGAGACCTTCACACAGGAGAATTCCGAGTTAAGACCAATTGAATTGTGTCAGTTGCTATGAGGCTCTATCATTTGCAACACAAAATGCTGATCCCAGAGAGAACAAGTTTTCCACTGTTTAAATGACACCCAAAATGTGGCAGGACTTATATATATATGTATCATTCATCATCAAAAAGAGTGAGAAACCAGCGCAAAGTTAATGTAAAGACATCAGAGCGACACTGCACATGGACAGCATCGCTATGCTGACTGCACCTGCTGCCAAAATGCAGGAAAGAGCTGACGAACAGGCAGCTCTCAGGTCAGCAGACCCAGTACCAACAGTCCAGCACGGCAGGACTGACCCCAGGGCTACAGCACATCCACAACACACACGCACTGGACAGTCTTGGGTCGTCTGTGGCTCCATTTACTGTATACAATTTGGTTTCAAGAAGCTAACAACCGATGAATAGGGTTATACTCTATTCAGAGAGAAAGCAGAGAACCCCTCCATCTACTGGTTCACTTCCCAAGTAGCTACAACTGCTTGGGCTGGGCCAGGCTGAAGGCAGGAGCCTGGAATTCCATCTAAGTCTCCCAGGTAGATGGCGGTGGCCTAAGCACGTAGGCCATTTCCTACTGTCCCTGGCCCTGGCACATGAGCGGGAAGCTGGATAGGAAGTGGAGCAGCTGGGACTTGAATCAGCCTTCATATGAGATGAGAGTGTCGAAGCTAGCACCTTAACCCACTGCAACATGACACCAATCCCTGAGGATTCATTCTTTAAACTTCTGTTTAACACAATTTTGAAAGAGTGTCCTTTATAGAGATAAATATATTTGCATGTGTACAATCAATGATAGAAAACAAATGAAGGAAAAATACCACACAACCTTAAAATGAAGCCACTTAAAAGGAAGGCACTAAAACCAACACGACTGCAATTGTTACAGAGTGAGGTCAAGAGCCTGGAATGCCATCTGAGTCTCCCAGGTGGGTGGCAGGAGCCCAAAGACCTGGGCTATTACCCACTTCTCTTCTAGGCACATTAACAGAAAGCTTAATAGAAGTGGAGCATCTGGACTTGAACCAGTGCCTTGCTGGGCAGGTGCTTTGTTTTTGTTTTTAAGATTTATTTATTTTTATTGGAAAGGCAGATATACAGAAAGGAGGAGAGACAGAGAGGAAGATCTTCCGCCCAATGGTTCACTCCCCAAGTGATCGCAACAGCTGGTGCTGTGCCAATCAGAAGCCAGGAGCCAGGAACCTCCTCAAGGTCTCCCACACGGGCGCAGGGTCCCAAGGTTTCATCCTCAACTGCTTTCCCAGGCCACAAGCAGGGAGCTGGATGGGAACTAGAGCTGCCAGGATTAGAACCAGCGCCCAAATGGGATCCTGGTGTGTTCAAGGCGAGGACTTTAGCCGCTAGGCCACTGTGCTGAGCCCTAGGTGTTTTTTCTTAGCAGGAAGTTTAAGCAGCTGCTCTTATGCCTTTACACAGGTGGATCCTGCTGCCCAGCCGTGATTATCCTCCCTCTCACCCCAGCCACGCTCTCCATCACCCTCAAAGCCCCAGGCCACCTGAGATCATAACCATTTTTTCTCTCATTCACTCCATCTCCCCTTACTTTCAAAGTAATACATGCTCAGTGAAGAAAAAAGTAGGCAAATCCAAAAGGGAAAAAGACATTTTTCCATCAAATAGCCATGGCAGCAGCTGCCAGCAGCAAATGCATCAGACAAGTTACCGGCAGCTGGCACAGTGCATAGATGGAAGGCCAGCCCCGTTAGGGGGACACATACTCAAACTGCAGGGCTGGGGAGGGTCAGACAGAAGAGCCCATGGCAAGCAATAAGGAAAAGGTCAGCCATTTCTCCCCCTAGATCACATTTTGACAAAGATCCCTTCCTCCCTCTCCTCCAGTCTCCTATCCTCCACCCCCCCTCCCTCCCATTTGCCTTTGAGCAGAATCAGACGCTTTAAAATATATCCATGCTTCCAATCCGGGATCTCTGGGTAAGCATTTCTGAAACTCATCAGTCTTTGTTGCAAAGGGGCCTGATGCTGATGCTTTGCTCACAGCTGCTCCTCTACCCCCTGGGAAGGCAAGGACTTAAAAACCTCTTCCAAAGGGGAGACCTGCATGCCTCGGACAGGTCACTGCTCTGGCCCCTGGGACTACCCTGTTCCCCAGAGGCTGCCCTCAAACCGGTGCCGTCTGGCTCAATGGACATCTGCACCCACCTCGGAAGAGAAAGTTCATCCATGTATTGCCACCACATCATAAGATCCCTTGGACATAAAGGGGATGCTCCTTCAGCCTGTTCTTAAATGTCAGGATCTACACGAATGTGGGACTTGAAAAAGAAACAAAAGATTTATCTTCTTAAAGGGCCGCTTCCCAGTACTCAAACAGAGCAAAATCATTGTGGGACTTCTGAATAAACACAGTTGATGAAAGGACTGTGCAACCATGATTTAAACTAAAAGGGGCTGCATATGAACTCTCTCTTCCAATTTCAAAAGTGGGTAAGAAAGTGGGTAACTCTCCCCCCTCAGGGAGACTGAAGTTATTCATGTTGCTTCATATCAATCAGCCACGCAAAATGCACTTGAAATCAACTCAAAAATTACAGTCACGCTGCCCTACGGAGGGCCACATGCAGGAGCTGGTGTTACAGCCCATGGTGGTAAGACAGAGTCATCGTGGTTAGTATCAAAAGTCACAAGAACTCCCAGCTGCTTCCCCTAACTGCCTACAGCCACAACGAAATGAGAGATTCAAAAGTCCAGCCTACTTCTCACATTCTGGGAAACGCTTACTTGCTTTGCTGCAAAACAGCCATATAGGGTCATGGGCTCCTACTGGGAAAAACAGGAAGCTGTGCTTTTTCAAATGGAACTCAGAAAAAGTTAAAACAGTAGTCATGCAGGGATGGATGCTGCCGGTTAGCCCACTGCTTGAGACGCTTGCATCTTATATGGGAGTGCCTGGTTTGAGTCTTGGCTACTCTGCATCCAATCCAGCTTCCTGCTAATGCACCTGGAAGGCACCACAAGTGCTTGAGCCCATCACCATGTGGAAGACCAATATGGAGTTCCTGGGTCCTGGCTTCATCCTGACCTATCCACGGCTGCTGTTATGTGGGGAGTGAACCAGCAAATGGGAAGTTGGGTGGGTGGATGGATAGGTAGATGAGAGAGCAAGAGAGTGAGCGAGAGCTATGTCTCTTATGACAGACGGTAACACACTCCAAGAAGGCAGACACAGCCTTGGGTTGAATCTGCACACACCTCTAGAAGGCCATTCTCAGGATGTGATTTTGCAGTTGTGTGGAAGTAGGGCTAGGAAGGACGGGCAGGCAGGAGATCCTCTTCCACCTCAAATATGCTCAAGAAACTCCTACTTTAAAGACTCAAAGACAACAAGGAAATTCACAACAGGAGACGGGATGCTCCCAGGACAACAACCAGCATGGACTGGACCTTCACTGGGGACAGGGCCTCCTGGGCCCAGCCCAGGCCAGCCTGTGTTGGTGGCCCCTTGACTCCAGACAACCTCAACACAACCAACTGTCCTTGCTGGGTCCATACATTGTCAAAACTCTGTCCTCCAGTGTGATCTGGGCCTTTTGTCCAATTTTATACTCAGGTAACGAACACAAGCTAATAACCACAGCACTAAGCCACACACTCCCTCATGCACGCAAGGGTTCACTCTGCAACATTTTATTAAGCATCTACTTTTGTGTTGGGCACTGTTCTGGGTGCTTAGGATAAAAAGCACTCTACCCAACTCTCTACCCAAAGAGTCACAAAGACTACAAATTAAATGATATTCTTACTTTTTAATTTAAAAGATGAATTACCTCAGAATCTGCCATGAGCTGGGCAAAAAAAGAAGTATAATAGACAGAGAGGAGAGGCGATTTTTTTTTACCTTATCTTATTTATATATATATATATAGACAGATTTTTTTTTTTTGGTTAAAATTTTATCTAAGTATATGAAGGCAGAACAATAAAGAAAGGGAAGAGAGAATAACCCTTATCAGCTGCTTCACTCCCCACCCAAGTACTTGCAAAAGGCCAGGGACAGGATAAGCTTTAGCCCTGAGCTGGGAGCACAACCTTAGTCTCCCTGGTGAGTAGTAAGAATCCAACCATTTGAGCCATCACTGCCTTCCTGCATCTACAGCAGCAAAGAGCTGAGACCTGGAGCCAGGGCTACAAATTGAACCCAGTACTCTGATGCATTTCATGGGAGTCCTAACTGTTGGGCTAAACACTTACTGCCAAGGCGAGCGGTCAAGCTCAGCTTCATTAAGAAAGTGACACAGGAGCAAATGCCAAGCAGGTCCTGGCTAACTGTGAAGCTCCTCGAGGGGAAGAACCTTCTAGGGAGAAGAAACAGATGCCGACTTGGAACAACAAGCTTCCACATGGAGAATGTGTCTGCGCCATTGGTCGCACAGGCCTTCCTTAGGGCTCATAACGTAGGCGTGTGTTCATTTCATGCCATGCATTAGGCACTGGCCTGTGGCCTGATGTGTGGGATTCAAGCCACCTATGTATGGAGGTGGATGAAACACGGTGAGATGCACAGGTTCAACAGTCATGTTTCTGACATCTAGTTTTCCATTTCAAAGTCAGGGGAGTTATGCATTCAGGGCAGCAAAGGCTCCCCACTAGCAGATCAGGCCTTAGCCCCCGAGACCACTTCCCAGACTGGGATTTTTCCCTGGCTTAACTTGCGTGCTTCAAAAGAGAAGTGCTTTAAATGTCATGCTCGAGAAAAGGAGGATGTGAAATAACCACTGGAGAAGTCCCAGCAATTCATCTAGGAACGAAGCGACAAGCAGCAAGGCATTTGGAAACGATCCAAGGAAAACATTAAGTGTGTGACAGGGTACCTTTGTTAATGGAAGCCTGTACCGCATGCACATCTTTTTAAGCATCTCTTAAAGGCTCTGGGGATCTTTTACCAGATCACCTTCCTCGGAGTCACGGATTCAGAGAGCATCTTGTTCCAGGAACAGAGCTCACCTTGGCAGACACAAGCTTCGTTTTCTGCTCTGCTGGTGCCAGCTCGGCCGGCTGGGGCTTTGCCTGAACAGAACGTACCCCCTGGTAAGCAGCCATGGGAATGGGAGCAACAGCAGCCTTGGGGCACCGACTCATTGTTTTTGCATTTGCTGATCCAGCAGCCAGCAAAGGCCACCCGTGTGCTGAGGCTGGGAGAAGGTAAACCTGCATTGGAGCACTAAAGAGGTCCATCCCTTCCCGGCCCTGTATCCTACTTCATTTTCTGTGGCTTTAACAAAACACTTCAGACTGGTATTTTATGTAGGAAGAGGTCCTTTGAGCTCACAGCTTTAGAGGCATTTGAGCTTAAATGCCCAAGAAGAGATGGTCCCAACTGTTGGGACTCCAGTGAGGGTCTTCTGAAGGTTAATCATAACAACCTAGCAGATGCTATTAGGCCAGTGTGTGAGTCGAACAGGCTAAGGGCAAGACAGGAAGCTAGAAACCAGGAAGGGGGTGGGTTCCCTGTTCTTGCAGGAACTAAGCCAGTTCCAGCAGACCTAACCTGCTTGTCATACATGTATCAATTCATGAGAGTGGAGCCCAGTGACTTAATCAGGCCTGGCCTCTTACAGACTCCACTACCTCCACACCGTCACACCGGGCTTCAAGTGTGCATGCAGCAGGTGAACTTTTGGGGAACAGGCCATGTGCAATCCACAGCATCCCTTCCTCCCACTGTCCTAGTCAAGAGCACCTAAAGAAGTCTGAAAAGCCAAGGGTCCTCAGTGACACCCTGGGGTTTTCTGCAGTCACTGGGAGACCAGCACCCCCTGAGGCAAGTCACCGACAAGCAAACAACCAGTGAAGATGTGTGGACACCAGCTCTCCTCACTGCAGCACAAAGGTGGGCACCAGGCTTTGCACTAATTGGTCCCAACATCAATGTTGGTCTGTCCCTCACAGGAAGGAGCAGAATAACTAAGGACAGTGCAAGCATAAGAGGTAGCCAGACCCAGTTGAATGACATCATCACCACCTCACCACAGCAAAGGCCCATGTGCATGACGACACAAGACACCTTGGGGGATGCTGCACAAAGAACTCTGCCCTTAGAACAGACACCAATCACACTTGCTTATTATCATGAGTCTGCAGAAAGCTCCTGTCCATGTGTGGACAGAAACAGAATACAGTCAAACCTCTCCCCTAATCTGCAGGGGACACAGTACAAAGATCTCAGGTAAAGGTCTGCCACTAAGGACAGAACTGAACACTACAATACTGTCTCATATTTAATACATACACAAATGTATGATAAAGTTTATAAAGTAGGCACAGTGGCATTGCAAGTTAAGTCTCCGCCTGCAGCTCTGGCATCCCAAATGGGCACTGGTTCATGTCCTAGCTGCCTCACTTCCAATCCTTGGAAAGCAACAGAGAGTAGCCCAAGTGCTTCAGCCCCTGCACCCACATTGTGAAGCCAAGAAGGCCCCGGCTTTGGAACCACCCAGCTCTGGCTCTGGTAGCTATTTGGGGAGTGATCTAGTAGACAGAAGATCTCTGCTTTCCTGTCTCTCTGTAACTCTGTCTTTCAAATAAAAATAAGTATTAAAAAAAAAGTGTGCACAGTAAAAAACTAACAAAAACCAATAATATTATAACATAATAAACCTTATCTAAAACATGGTCAATTTCTTCTCTTTCTCTCCAAATAGTAACCAAAATTTACCAGACAGAAAAACTACAGATAAGGGGAAATTACTATACTGCAGTGGAAAATTCCAAAAATTTCAGTTGATAAGTACAAACCACAGCATATGCACATAATGTAATACGACTTAACAATAAACATAATAAACTATGAATACAGGAGAAAGCATGGATAAATCACAAATGCAACATACTAACCAGGCTTAAAAAGTGCTGTTGTATATGCTAGAATTCATTTCCACATCTTTTTCAAAAAGTAGAGGCTTAAGGAACTGAAAGCCAGCAAGGGTTTTGAAGGTGGGCAGCACTGAACTACAGGTGCACATGGGAACCTGGTGGCACTGAAGCCTTCCAGTGCGACACATGACAAAAGGTAGTGATGGTTAAAGTCAGAAGTGGGCAGCAAAAAGTGTGCTCGTCATTGTATAAACACTTTTGTCTTAAAAAAAAAAAAAAAGAGCGATCAAGGAGCAAGATTTTGGCACAGCAGTTAAGACAACACTTGGGTGTCTCACATTCCACAACCAAAGGCCTGAGTTTGAATCCTAGATCCACTCCTGACTCCAACTTCCTGCTAATGTACACTTGGAGAAGTAACACTGACTGCTCAGGCAGCTGCACCTAGCCCCTGCATGTGAGGGAAATGGGCCGAGTGTCTGGCTCCATTTGGAGAATAAATGAGCAGATAGAGGAACTCTGCCAGTGTCTCTTGGCCTTACAAATCAATCAGATAAATAAATAATCCTGTCTTCTTGATACGTTTTATTTTGTTATTTTAAAAACAAATTTATAGCCTCTTTCTATCTCCTGTGGCTCAACTTACTATTCAACCTGGCCATGTGCTGCAAGCAACCGACTTCTCTCTTGTGGAGAAGGCCATTACAGGTGAACAAGCTCCTCAAAATAACCCACCAACCACTACAATCCAGGCACAGGGAAACAGTACAGCTCAGGCCATGGGTAATCATAGACAAGAAACTATAAGGAGAAGGCCCCCAACCCAGATACAGCTGCTTTGACAAAAGAACTATCCCAGGTTATGCGAAGAACCTGACATTTTTTCATGTGTTCATTTTGGGCAAGGCATTGTTCTGAAAAACAGATGCAGAAAGTTCTGGAACTTAATCACACAGAAAGACACCTTCTTCCACTTCAATGCCATGCCTGGGTTACGCCCAGGCTCCTGGAAGGGTGTGGGGAGGGCGGGCGCACTAGCCCTGCAACGTGGCATTCATATCCTCTGTGCTGCAGACAGCCCCTGCCTGGTGGCTCCTGGATTGGGGTGAAGAGGTGGCTCTGTAGCATAAGCCTGGATGAACCTGCCAGCTCTCAAGTCTGTACCTCCCACACTCTTCCACTTTACTCAAGAAGCACACAGAAGTGATAGCTATGCCACCTGCAGCCTGAGATTGCCAACCTGGGTCCTGGGTGCTCCACGCCTTGCCCAGCAGTCCCCAGGAGATCCTGTAATAACTGGAGAGGAAGAGCAGACACCGGGGGGGGGGGGGGGGGGGGGGGGGGCTCTGCTGGTGGGCTTGGGAACCTGTTCTCTGGGCCTGGTAACCCTTCCTTCCAATCATTATTTGGGACTTCAGGCCCACCACCCACCTCCTCTAAGAGCCCGTATCAAGGCATAAGCACTCATTCCTGGAGGGCTCTTCATCTGAGACAAGAAGTGCTATCTTATGTGCCAGATCTTCTCGGGTTAAGCCGGTTCTCTCAGTGTAGACACCCACAGGCTACCTTTAACAAGACTCAGTTTCCTGGCTGGCACACCTGTGATTCCACTTGATAGGAGGACTATAGCCAGGTGGAGTTCCCACCCCCAAGATGGGGTATCAGCAACGTATCACACCCTCCATTTCCCAGCCTCCCCCCAACTCCCATCATACACATGGACTCCTGGAAACTGCTTTGCAATTGAATTGCCCACAGTCATGAGTAACGCCAGAAACCTGGGGACAGGGAGGAGTGGGAGGTGGTAGAGGGCAGACAACCCCCAGACAGCAGGGAAAGGCTCAAGCAGTCGGTGCTCTGAAACCCATGCATGTGAGAGACCAACACTGACTTCCGAACTCCTGGCTTTCAACTGGCCTACTACATGGAAGATCTTTCCCTGGTCGCCGTACCTGTCTGCCCCTGTCTCTCTGCCACTCTCTCTGGGGCCTTGCAAACATATAACATTAGTTTGCTTTTTAATTTTGAAAAGCCACCATTTCTTCAAAAAAATATAAAAAATCTTAAGAAAAAAAATAAATCATGGTGAACCCAATAGATGGAAATGGACATTTGCTTTTGTGCAGAAGTACAATCATGTTTAAGAAATGCTATCAATTTTAAAAAAAAGCAGAACAGTATGTAGAACATGATGCCATCTCAGGAACTGCACGGACATACTCATTAGTTCCTTGATTAAAATGTATGCAGACTTGGTGAGATCCAGAAGTATCTCACCAAGAAGCACTGGTAGGGGCCATCCCCAGGAGGGGCTGAAGGCATTCCCTTTGTGCTTTGAACAAAACAAGCACAGAGTATTACCTATTATGCATTTTACTGTGAAAAGCCCTGAGAAGACTCTCATTCTCTAACTGGCCATGGCAGTTAGGTACTGGTGACTATGGTTAGGTTATCTTGTTGTGAGACAAGAAGGCTTCTCCTTTCCTGGAAGATGGGGAATACAAATGCGGGACTAAGTTAACCTAGAAAAAAGACATACCGAACGAGACAGGAGTCTTCATCTCACAAGGCCTGGGTACCAACATCCCCCGTAATGGGACTGTCCACCAAGAACTCTGAACTCATGGCATTCACCCATTCTACCAATACTTAATCTCCAAATAAGATTAACAAGCACCCGCCTTTCTTCCAGACCATGATGATGGAGCTGGTGATGTGCTGGGGCCTGGTGTACCCACGTTGGCTCAGGAGAGTCAAATGTTCCTTTCTTTAGGAATGCCGTTAGCTGGATGTTAAACAAGGACACTTTGAGATGACACAGAAACAAATCACATCCCAATGCCTGCAACAGCAACCACTACACTGAAAGGATGGTGTTAGTGAAATCAGTGGAGCCAAAGACAAAACAGGGCTCCAAATGATGAGTACGAGTTGTGTGGGACGATAAACAGTCTAATGGCTGTAGATCACACATCATATTTAATGACACATTGATTAGGAAAACAGCAGAGTGGGATGCAGCTCTGTCAGTTGGCCATGGCAAAAGTCACTGGAACACTGTGGGAGGAGACCCAATTAGCTGAGTGGAATTCATCATGAAGAGCAGGCACAGTTTGCTGTGATTTATAAGCTGTGTGCTGCAATCATTATAGTCATAAAATTTGTAACCAATATATGGACGTGTATAGACATGTGAGTATATTATACAATGCATGCACATGTGTGTGTACGAACATAACATCATAAGCCGCATTTCCAAGTTCTGATCAATGACAGCATATATGGTGGTTCTCTCGGACAACTGCCTCATGACATCGCAGTTATCTTAGTACTAACATATTCTATAACAATAAAAGCACCTAACAATGCATTCCTAAATGCCTCCTTAGTGCTAAGACATATGGGACTATACATGTGTGAACACATACATATATATATACACACTCACAGACATTTCTAGTCCCAAGTGGCTTGCACTCTGCTGCCTCAGAATTAACTTCCTTGACTCTACTTTCCTAATCTGTTAAAGCAGCATAAAGTCACTTCCCACATGCCTTTAAGGATCAAAAAGAAACGAAGTAAGCTACAAACAGGTTACCAATATATTCATCCTTCCCTCCCAGACAAGGCTGATTTTTTTTTTAACAACTGCTCCCAAGCAAGTATCCTCTTGTCTTTTTGCTTTCACACAACTTTAAACTCTTTATTATGGCAGGAGGAAGTGCAATTCAAAGAGCCATGCGGAGCTGAAAACAGCTTTGTTCCCAACTCTCCCTGAGGAGGGGAGGGGGTGTCAGTTCTCCACAGACCCTTTCAGGGGCTCACAGGGGCAGTTCCTCCATATCCCACTGACTGCCAGAGGAGCTAATTCGCACCTAGGATTGCTGGTGAGGTTGTCTGAGCCCCCAGTGTTTTCTCATCTCCGTTAACAACAGAATCCTGGTGGACCTGCCATTTCTTCACCCTGGGTGCAACTCCAGGAACTTCCTAGAAGACTCGTTTGAAGTCACAATTAAATCTTATCCCTTTAGAACACAGACTACACACCTTTCTGGGTGTAATGAAATAAATTAAAAATGTACGGGCCTGGGGGTAGATCAAGTCTGTATTAAGATTTCCTTCTTCCATTCCCAGGCTCCAATATTCAAGCATCAATAAAGCACAATCATGAGACTGCCCCTCGCAAAGGTTTCACATCGGCTCTCAGATTCTCACTCCTCAACTTTGAGTCAGCCAGGCACAGGCAGTGTACAGGCTCAGCTGCAGATGTGTGCTGCTTGCTGGGAGAACCCACCATCACTGACATGTGGCAGACCAGCATCCTGAAACCTGCTACCGCTGGTACCCCTCTCTAGAAAAGGGATCAGCCATGCCATGTTCCTGGTCAATCCTCCCGGGTCTTAAAGCTCTGAAATGTAAAAGTTACAAGATACACTGAGACCTGGGGAAGTCACCAGAATGTTACAAGACATAGCTGTTTTGTGTGAATTTGACTCTATGCCAGCTAGCAGAGAGTGACATGGGGACTTTCATTGTACCCTTAAGAGAACATGTACATGGGATTTTCCATGACTGCTGAAGGCCTTTCATACCCACCGGCTCCACACCTATGGATTCAATCCACACTTGCCCACACTGTGTGGTTAGGTCTCTGATGATTGCTTCTGTACTGAACACGTACAGACACTTCTTCACTTTGCCATTATCCTACATATCCTAATATACTACAGCAGTAACTTAACTTACAAAGCATTTTCCTTGCATTAGGCATTATAAGTAATCTAGAGAGGATTCCAACAATATGGGAGAGGGTGGGCGTCCCACAAAGGAGTTCTTTCAGTTAGATGTTTGGCTCCAGCCCCTGACTCCAGCTTCCTGCTAAATGGAGGCCGAGGAACATAGTTCAAGTTGCTGGATCCCTGCCACCCACATGGCAAACCTGGACTGAGCTTCCAGTTTCCCAGCGCAGCTCCCACCATTGTGGGCACTTAGGCAGCAAATCAGATGAAAGACTTCTGAGATTTTGGTATAGGGGGATCTTGGAACCAATGTCATGAGTACCAACAGACAACTGATTGAACAAGAAAGCTGTGCCATTCTCTATCCTCCCCACTGATGGGCACTTAGGTTGATGCCACAACTGTGCTACTGTGAACAGCACTGTAATGGACATGGGAGTGCAGGTAACACAATGACTGAACACGTAGCCAGAAGTGATCTTGGTTGTAGAGGGACTCATGTCCTTCTGTCCACCTTTAAAATTCCTAGCAATTGTAACAGGTCCTTCATTTCAGAACTGTGTGAGATCGTGACTCCGTAATGAAGCCGATCATCAAACAAGAGCAATTTCAGAAATACCTTCCCCTTGTCAGGTGCTGAAAACACAGACAAGTGACACCTGAAGGAGCTCGCAATGCAAAGACACACCTTCACTCACTCATACACGCACACACACAAGAGAGGGGAGTACCCAATGAACCTGCCAAAGAGAAACTGCCATGGGAAGGCATCAGATTGAAATGGCATTACCAGGAATAATGTCACGCAGCCAAAGAAATAGATACCCAGAGATGCAGAGGGAAGACAGCCCATCCCTTACTACCACGGATTGCAGGTACAAGCCACCTGCACCATGGGGAGCCATGACACGGCCAGCCTTTCCCACACCACCACTGTCACCAGTAAGCACCATGTCCTGGATATTCTCCATCTGCCCCAGCTGCCCATCACTCCCCACCCTCTAACTACACAGATTTCCTGTTATGTATAGCCGGTCAGGAAGGCACTAGGGGGCAGGGACAGAAAGGAGATGCAGAGATATTTCTTTCCCCAAATGGCAATCCCAGTGGCCCTCTGTGGCTTCAGCACATCTCTTGTCATCTACTGAGTCTCCTCTGCTCTCAGACACTGTATATATGACCACTGCAAAGCCTAGAACTGCACCATTGTAAAGACATTCAGTTCCTGCCAGTCCTTCCTTAGCTGGGTAGCCCTAACAACCAGCCCACTGTTCCCACCCACTTCACCAATCCACTTCCATAAAAGGGCCTCTGCTGAGCCTCAGTCTGAATCTCAGAATAAGCCCCAACCCCAGGGTGGTGGCACCTCCTGCCAGAGCACATCAGAAACCTATAACTGCTCACCTTCAAGCAGGGGCGCTGGCATTGTAGACACAGCACCATTTGAATGCCTGCATCCCTAATCCAAGTGCCTGGGTTCGAGTCCTGGCTCTACTGCTGACTGCAGCTCCCCACTAAATGTGTACCATGAGAACTTAGGTGCTGGCTCAAGATGTGTCCCAGGCCTGGTGCAATGGCTCAGTGGCTGAAGCCCTCACCTCACACACACCAGGATTTCATATGGGCACTGGTTCATGTCTCAGCTGCTCTAATTCCTATCCAGCTTTCTGCTTATGGCTTGGGAAAGCAGTGGAGGATGGCCCAAAATCTTGGTAACCTACACCCACATGGAAGACGCTTCAGTTCAGCTCAGCTCTGGCTGTTGTAGCAACTTGGGCAGTGAACCAACAGATGGAAGATCTTTCTCTCTGTCTCTCCTCTCTGTAAATCGGCCTTCCTAAGAAAACTAAGTCACTCAAAAAAAAAAAAAAAAAGACGTGGGTTCCTGCCACCCATTAACAGACCTAGATTGAACTCAAGACTCCCAGCTTCAGACCTGCACTATTTACGTCCAACAAACCATTAAGAGGCCCTCATCCAGAAGGATGGATAGCTGAAGAAACAATGAAGCTGGGCCATTCCCCAGGGCCACACCACGGCATACTAGACAACCTGGCCTGCAGGAGGTGGAGAGCAGGTACCCAAAAGAATGAATGTAAAGCAAACCAAAAGCAAGGAGTCATATGGCTTTAACTGAAAATCAGCTATCAGCCTGAAATACAAAAAGACCAGCTATTAAACAGGCTAAGACAGACGTGAAAAAGAGAACAGGAACCACCTGTTCTGGGGAGGCCAAGAGAGCACCCAAGTGAGGCAGCAAAGGGAAGCTGGCCCTGGGCTGTGACTCACACAGCCTACTTAGCTGGGAGGGCGAGGCGGAACTGCACCTTATGACATGAGGCCTGACTGTAGTGACACTCAGCACTTGCCTGGAACCCAAGATGTGGCCTAGTGGCATGGCCTAGTCCCAGAAGTACAATTGGATGGGCACTCCAGAGGCAGCAACCACACTGGAGGACCTGGCCAGACTGAACCCTGAGCTGTAATCCAGGGGAGAAAAGAAAAAGAAAAAGAAAAAGAAAAAGAGAGTAGCTGAGTGCCATTCCAAGGAGAAAGGCAGAAGCTGGGAGGCAGGTTCAGCTGGAAAGTGGTTGCCTCCTGGGCACCCAGCAGCAAGGGCCTGCTGCCCAGGCCACACTGGCAAGCCCAGGACTGTTCCGTTCTCTCCGGGTCTCCCCAGGGGTTACAGTGGAGCTACAGCAGCCAGGAGAAGGGGCACAGGGAGCCTGATGACCATTTCAGAGCCATGCAGGGAGACTGGCAGGTCTGACCCAGTGGCAACGGGTCATTAGGAACAGGAAGGGCAGCACAGCAGGTACTGGCCCAGCAGCTCCTGTGCAGCACACGACCACGGCAATTAGGCTCTGCCAGGAATTGTGAGCTCCATGGTTCTTAGGCCAGATCCATAAAAGGTTATCAGCTCAGCATCTGGAGCTGTGGCACAGTAAGCTGTGTTGCTGCAAACAGGTCAAGCCACCACCTACAACGCCAGTACCCCATATCAGAACACCAATTTGAGTCCCTGCTGCTCCACTTCTGATCCAGCTCCCTACTAATGCACCTGGGAAAGCAGAGGATAAAGAAGCCAGAGCCCTACCACCTATGTGAGAGACCCAGAAATTCCAGACTCCTGGCTTCAGCCTAGCCCAGACAGGAAGCAGTCATCTGGGCATGAACCAGTGGTTCTCTATCATAAATAAAACATATCTTTCAAAAAAAATGTTACTAGTTCAACTTGATCCCTTAACCAGGAACCCATTTCTCTAAATCCCACAGAGGAAGGCTCTCAGTTGGAGAACTGCAGCATTTACATTTATCACGTGCAATGTCACCCACATGCTGTTGTGTCTCCCTGGGAGCTGCTCCCACCGTGGACCCCTAATTCAGCAAACTGCATCTTCTGACAAGTCCGTCTCCGTGCACAGTGCATCTGCAACACATGTGGGAACTCTGTGACTGAGAGGAAAACATCATGCATGCTTCCCAGTCAACGTTTAAGACTCAACTGTGCCCATTCCTAGTCTTGGCAAACCAGGCTGTTTTGAAACCTGGCTTTATTCATCAGTAAAACAGAGTCGAGTGTAAGCAGATGAAGGTCCCAGGCAAAATCCTGCCTGTGGCCTGGTTTTATGGAGTACAATCACAGCCATGGGGATGGGATGGGCTGCTGCTGCCTACGAGCTACAATTGCAGAACTGAGAAAGGCAACACAGACCAAGGGGATCCACAGGCTTGCAACCCTGAGTCTCTCTACAGAGAAGGCTAGCCAAGCCCTGAAATCAAGGACCCTGTAAGAGGCCGGACTGGAAATGGGAAGTACCAGCACTGGCGCACTTGAAGCCCTCCTTCACGGAATTCCAAAGAGTTCGTGGAGAAATGAGATCTAAAGATAAGATGAATTTTTGGTGCAAGGAAATTTTGAAATCCACATACATACAGTGTTTTGAGAATATGCACTTCCCATGTGATTCTGGATGGTCCATCCTACTTCATTCCTGAGATGACAGGGATTTCCTGACTTAGGCCTTCTTCTCCACTGATTGGAGAACATCATGTCTCAGGCCTACAGTGAGCTCAGGAAAACATGGGGACCAGCCTCCGCAGATGTGGATGGCCAATTACTATTGTGGTCTAAAGCTATGTTTATTGTTATTATTATTATTTTAACATTTATTATTTATCTTAAAGTCAGAGTTGGAGGCATGGCAGGGGAAGAGCAGTAAGGGTAAGTGCGGGAAGAAAAACTGGTTTACTTCCCAGATGGCTGCAACAGGGAGAGCTGAGCAAGCCAGGAGCTTCATCCAGGTCTCCAACACAAATGGCAGGGTCCCAGGAACTCAGGTCATCTTCTGTTGCTTTCCAGGCACACTATTACGGAGCCAGATTTGAAGTGAAGCATTTGGGACTCGAATCAATGCCATACAGGAGATGCCAGCATCACAGCAGCAGCTTAATCTGCATACCACACCAGCCCTAAACGGTACCTTCTCTAACAGTCACAAGTCTATCCATACACATTTCTGAATTACCAAAATGCCCAGATTCTTTTCCAAATGGACACTGTCAGGGCTGACATTCGCCTGAACAGTTAAGACGCTGGTAAAGATGTGTCTCCCATGGCAGGTGTCACCTTCCTGCTAACGCAGATCCTGGGAGGCAGCAATGATGCCTGGAGGAAGTGGGCTCCTTCCACCTGTGTGGGAGGCCTAGGTGAACCCTTAGGCTCTGGCTGAGCCCAGCCCTGACTGTAACAGGCATTTGGGGAGTGAACCAGCTATGCACGCATAATGGCTCTCTTTCTGTGTCTCAAACAAAAAATTGGACATCGTCACCCAGGTTACTATACTGCAGCATTTAGGCAATTGTTTCTCCTGCTCTCCCTCTTCCTCAATTGTCTAACTTCGTGTTTGAGTTTGATGCAACAACTGTTGTGAAACTGCATTCATCCACACACACCACTCCTTCAAGTCTGCAGTGAGACCTGCCTGGGGCTGTTTCCCCTTGTCACTGTGACAGACACACAGACGCCGGTCACAGGATCCTGCAAGCTAGAGGGAAGCAGCACTGCAGAGGACTTACACAAACAGACAGGCAATTACACAAATGATGTGCATGGAGAAGAGCAAGCGATTCAACAGGACAGCCCACGCACCTGGGCAAGAGCCATAAGGAAATCCGGCTAGCAGATTCCCCAGGCCTTACTCACCTTCAGCCCCAACCCAGGCCTCAGGAGCAGGACAGACCCACAGATGCCTCCTGAGCAGTCCAAACAAATCAGAGACAAACAGCAACTGCCCTTAACCTCATGCTCTTGCCATTGGGCAGCTCCTTCTCTTCCTTAACCAGCTCTGGAGTCTCAAAGCCCACAGCTTCTTTCAGCTCATCCCACAGGAAGCACAGGGCTCCTCCTTGCCTACACCTGCTCCAGCCCCTTAAACTCATCATAAGTCAAGACTGAACTTTCTTGATCTTACAGCCCAATAGTTCTCAACGAAGTGTAGGAGGTTTCCCACCCGCTAACAGTCTTTCAGCAATGGCTAGAGACATTAGTGGTGGTCACAAACAGTGACAGGGAGCTGCTACTGGTATCTGGACTAGAGATCAGGACGCTGCTCAACACACCACAATACACGGCAGTCCCAACAGACACAAAGAAACAAGTCACAGAAGGAGCTCTACCACCCACCACCCCATGTTCAAACAATGGAGTAGTTGCTTGGGAGTCCAACTGTTGCCTTTGCCATTTTACTGGCTTGTTTCTTTTTACTGAAGATCATTCCCTTTTTTATGATGTATATGATTGGTAGATAGAACTCCCATCTGTTGATTCACTCCACAATACCCACAACAGCTGGGCTTGGGCCAAGATAAGGCCAGAAGCCAGATATTCAATCCAGGCTCCCATATGAGTGGCAGGGACCCCATTACTTAGCCATCACTGCACTGAGTCAAGCTGGAGCCAGGGCTCAAACCCTGGTCCTCCAATGTGGGACATCTCCACCACTAGGCTGAGGGCCCAATCATTGCTCAACCACCTTAAACAGACAACTCCAAAGCCAATCACCTTTCTGCAGCCCTGTTTTCTCTTTTATCAATAATGATTCCAACCCCTGGTCTCCTGTGGGTTTCCAAGAAATCCTAGTTTCCTTGTCTGCTTCTTTCCTGTCTCATGTTCAGTGACTTCCATGTTGTAAGTGGGTAGAGATGCACAGCCCACTCCCATTTCTGCCTTCTTGTATCTTCATGTCCACCACCAGAATCCAATCCTTGAATAAATGAATCCTCCAAGTCAGAATGACCTTTCCTTAGGGAAGAATATATTTCACAATGTTTTCCTTACTACTTATTTAGGCTTTCTATTTTGTTAGTGTTCAAATGCCTGCTAAAAATTCATTCTTTATGGGACGCTTCCTTAGACAAAGGGCCCTGCCTAATACTCAAGCAATATCATTCAGATGCTGACTCAACCCCACAGTGAGTGCAAAGAGAGACAAAAGCCAAGTGCATACTAAAGCCTGCTATGGTTTGGACATTGTTAGGGGTGACTCCCAGTTGTCCCTGTGACAGGTGATGGCAACTCCAACAAGTAAGGGCCTGGTACCTGCTCCCTGTCCCCTCTCCGGTTCCCTGTCCAGCCATGCCACCTCTCTTACCACAAGGTAAAACAAGCCAAGGTTCACCAATGGCTGAGCCACGCTGTCTGGACTTTGGGTCTCCAGAATTGATGAACAGAATGTAAACTGGCTGAACTGAGTGGTGGCAGTTGTAGGTCAAGGTTGGACTCCACTGAGCATCTTTGCTTTACATACTATATTTCATGATAATAATGGAAACCAGGCAAGTGGACTAAGCTTATTCTACTTATTCTTTTAGACCTCATTTTCAAGCATTTTTCTTTTCAAATGTGAGCATTCCAATTACTTTCAGAAACTAAAGATACATACCCACACCCGGAAAGAAAGTAAAGATGGCTCCTTGGAAAACAGCCTCTGTCAACAGCCCTGGCCCCTTGAACAAACCACAACCCCTCCTGGCAACAAGGGCAGCCACTCCAAAGGGTAAGTGGGCATTTACCCATGGCTGCTGGCAGGGCTTGCCGTTAAATAGATCCTAACAATTCTGCCTTTCAGCCACCAATCCGACGGGCTTTCCTTGGCATGAGTGGTGCTGGCTTGGCAAAACACCCAATTGCGCAACATGTTAGAAATGAATGAAGCCCCAGGACTGCCATATACCACATTCGGTAGCAAACAAGTTGTCTTGGTCCTGAACGTGGACATATACATTCATTTCAGATGCTTTTCTCCATTAAGATCAATAACAACAACCAAAAAAAAAAATCAATGCCTTATTTTCCTGATGAAAGACTTAGTGTCTTATTTAGCTGCTTAAGATGGTGTTAATTAAAAAAAAAATGTAGAAAATGAAATCTACCTTCTGGAGACTTAATACATCAAATTAAAACCTAAAGTTAGGAAGTGACTTAGTGTACCCAGTATTAACAGCGTGACTGACTGTCAAGTCATTCCCTAGCAGTCCTTTCCCTAAGCAGCCAGCTCCTCCCAAGTACAGGGCAGGTTTACCCATCCTTGGCTTTTCAGAATGCATCTCTTCCCATCTTCACACACCTGCCTCCTTTTTCCCGTGGGGCCCAGGTGGCATCTTTTTAAGCTCTGTCTCATGCAGCCCACTTCCAAATGCTCCACTAAATTTCTGATGTTTCACAGGAACTCTACAAGCCACCGAGCACACCAGCAGGAGGGCTTACGGAGGGAGCCTAGCATACAAACTCAGTCATGGGATCCTGGAATGTTGGGAAAAATGATCTCATAAAGTCAATGGACCAAATGAGCCCATCCCACCCAACCAGCGGGACCAAAGAAGGACATTCTAGCTTCCAAAAATTGATAACAAAATAAGCTTTCTACTTTTTTTTTCAGAAGAGCATGACTTTAGGGGAAAAAAATCACTCATTTTGAAAGTCAGGAGTTAGTGAGATCTTCCACATGCCCAGGGTCAGGCCATAGCCAGGAACCCAGAGCTTAATTTTAGTCCTCGACAAGGGTGGCAAACACCTGAATTATCATCAACTGCTTTTCCTAAGCCACTAGTAGGAAGCTGGCTTGGAAATGCGAACAGCTGGGACACAAACAGGCCCCGTACAGGATACTGGTGTTCCAGGTGTAGCTTTTTTTTTTTTTTTAAGATTTATTTATTTATTTATTTGGAAAGGCAGGAATACAGAGAAGAGGAGAGACAGAGAAGATCTTCCATCCAATGGTTCACACCCCAAGCGGCTGCAATGACTGGAGCTGAGTCAATCCGATCTCAGGAGCCAGGAGCCTCTTCTGGGTCTCCCACGCGAATGCAGGATCCCAAGGCTTTGGGCTGTCCTTGACTGCTTTCCCAGGCCACAAGCAGGGAGCTGGATGGGAAGCGGGGGTGCCAGGATACGAACTGGTGCCCATATGGGATCCCGGAGCGTTCAAGGCGAGGACTTTAGCTGCTACACTATTGCACCAGGCCCCCAGGTGTAGCTTTATCTGCTATACCTTAGCACCAACCCCTAAACTTGTCCTTATTAGTCCATGATACTGTTTTGGCAGTAGGAACAGACTAAGACAGGTCCAAAGCCTAGAACACTATCATCTATTTGGAGACAAATAAACAAGGCTTACTATGCACTTAGGGTAATCATAAGCAACCTCAGAGACACAAAAAGCCATGTCTGTTCCTCTTCAGAAAATTCACCATCCATACAAGGAGCCAAGAATCACATGCAGGAGCCAGGATTTAACCTTGCAGTTCAGAACCCATGAATCACACACTGCAGTGCTTGGGGCCGATTCCCAGCTCTGGCTCCTGACTCTAGCTTCTTGCTCTTGCAGGCTCTAAGGCTGCAGATCATAGTCCAAGTAAGTGGGACCCTGCCACCCATGCGGGAGAGACCTGATGAAATTTCCAGCTCCGGGCTTCAGGTTTGGCCCACCTTCAGCCACGGTAGGCATCTAAGGACCAAACCAGAGGACGGGAGCTCTCTCGGCCTCTCTCACTGCTTCTCTCCCTCACTCAGCCTCTCAAACAAATCAGCAAAGAAAAAAAAAATGTTTGAAGGAGCACATGCATGAGGCAATTATAACAGAAGATGGTTATCTAGTGCAAAATGCTAAGGGTCACAGGAACTAAGTGCCTCCATGGAGATAGTCAGGACCTTGCACTCAAGAGGGTGTGGGCTGAAACTGCAAGGTCGTCTCGTACTTGCATTTGCTTCTTCTTCCCTAGGTTATAACGTCCTCTGAACACAGCTAATTTTTTAAATACCACCTACATTAAAGAAGCTGTTGCTTCTGAAATTTAGGCCTGCAGAGGATAGTTCATATTCATTAGGAAACTTCTAAAACAAGATGCATTCATCCAATGCCTGTAACATACTTAACAAAATCAAAGTACTCCATACTTCTAAGCCTGCAACAGGCTGCTTCCATCCCCCATCTGCAGCTCGATTTGGCAAGCATTCTTATCTCTTTGAGCCACATGAGGGGTGAGAAGGAAAGCAGATTGATAAAACTGCATCTCCAGGAAATATTCTGCTTGTGCTAACTCACTTCCTGTCCCAAACAAATGAACCAGATGCCTGAAGGTCTCCACATGACGGAGCACATGATGGAGCTCCAAGTAAACGCATCTCAACAGCAAACGGAAACACCAAGCCTCTCCCATCTATACCATCTGTGGTGACATTTACAAAGAACAGAAATGACCTAAGTCAGGGTAGGCCCTGCCCTGGGTCCAGGGGTGCTGCTCAATGTCCCAAGGGAGAGGCAGTCCTGAAAACAAAACTGCCCAAGTTTCCAGCAGGACAAGCAGCACTTCCTCTGCTGAAAACAGATCCTATGTTGGCAAAGGCAATACCCCAAAAGCCAGTTTTCCATGATCCATTCCAGCTGTGTGCTAGACATTTCTGGCAGGCCATGCTTTCCATTACACAGAGCAACAGCTGGAGAAGAACCTCTTATCTCAAACACCTGGGACCACAAATGCCTTAGGTCCCGGGGCTCTTCAGAGCCTGGGATATTTCCTATTGATTCACCAGTTGGTAATTCCCAACCCCAAATCCCAAATGCTCCCAAATCCAACACTTCAGCAGCATCATGCCAGCTCTGAAAAAGCTTTGGATTTGGGAGCACTCAGCATACTGGATTTTTGGATTGGTGATCAAGTGTAGTATCAACTGCACCTCAATTCAAAAATGGAGCCATCGAATACATCCCTCTGCACAAGAATAATCAGGCCTTTCTGACAGAAAATAAGATGTGTTCTAGAAGAGAGGCCACAATCAGAGCCACATGTACCTGTCACACCCTGCCAAGCTTATGCGAAGGGAAGTACCCCTGACATAAATTCAGCACGCACCACAGCCACACTTGGAGTTTTTCTAAACTTCAACATCCCTCATTCAAAACGGAGGGTGTTCACAAAGGAAGAGACATCTCCAAACACACATTAGGCTGCTGAATCAAACACAAGTCCCCCATATGAACATTGGCAGGAAGGTCCTAAGATCGTTTCTCGGAGGCGAGAGCAACGTTTAACAGCCACAGTGGGGTCTGCGAGTCACCCAAGCTATCAATGTCCCGAGAAAAGAGCAAAGAGACACCACTGTGCATCACACTTGAGAGGCACTCCTGGGGTTAGTTACCATGCCTTGTGACTGTCCACAACTTGTGTGCTGAACAAGGATGAACAACAGCCACAATGAGCAGGCCACCATCTCACATGTCTGTCTCCTGCTAACACAGTCCGTGGGGGCAGCACTAATGGCTCCAGTGACTGGCTGGGTATCTGTCTCCCACATGGGAGACTTGCATTGAGTTCTCTAATGCTGAATCCTCCAGGCTTTGGCCATTGAAGACATGTGGGGGAGCACTTCTCTCTCTTTTTTTTCCCTCCTTTAGTTTTCCTCCTCCTCCTCCTCTCTGTTTCTTTCTCTCTACATCTTAACTTTTCTTTCTTTTTAAATAAGGAAAAAAGGACTAGCACTGTGGTATCACAGTTGAACTACAGCTTACAACACCAGCACCCCATATGGGCACCAGTTCAAGTTCAGGCTGCTCTACATCCAATCTAGCTCCCTATTGTACCTGGGAAGGCAGTAGAAAATGGCCCAAGTGCTTAGGCCCCTGCCACCACAGGGGAGAAGCTTCTGGCTCCTGCCTTTGACCTGGCCACTCCCAACCACAGCCATAGCTGCCATAGGGGAGTGAGCCAGCTATGGAAAACCTCTCTGCCTCATTCACTTTTCCTCTTTCAAATAAACAAATCTTTTTTTTAAAAAAAGACAAGTTATGTTAAGTTTTAGACTTTTTCTTTGTAAAGTCCCATCTAGCAAGACAAATCAAGAGTTGGAACACAATTATCTTTTCTTGTTTTACCAAAGAAATATTTACAACTCAGAGAAAGTTATTTTATGACTAAGTTAAATGAGGTAGAAAACTCAAACTCCTGAGGCAGACATTGTGGCACAGTACATTAAACTGCCTCTTGCAATGCCAGTGCAGATGTTGAGTTCCAGCTGCCCAGATTCCAATCCAGTTCCCTGCTAATGTGCCTGGGAAGCAAGCAGGTGATGGCCCAGGGGTTTGGGTTCCCACCAGCTATGAGGATGGAGTTCTTTACTCCCAGGTCTGGCCTGGTCCAGATTAGGTTATTGTGGTCATTTGAGGAGTAAACCTCAAGACAGAACTTCTTTCTGTCACTCTGATATCAAACCAACCAATTTTATATCTTTTTCTAAAAAAAAGCCAGATGCCAACTGTTTTTTCATTTACCTTTTCCTAAACTGCAAAAGTTAAAGGAATTTATTTGAAAGTTAGCAAGGTAATACACAAATTTATTGCAAATAATTATAATGTCATAATTTTTTGCAAGGCTAAGAGTTGTGTTCTATTGTGACAATTCACCCTCAAAAAACCAAAACAAAACCACTAAATACCACCTCCCAAATACAATCCCCAATAGCCCTGTTTCCAAGGTAGCCAGATAAAGGGCCACTTAGAGGAATGCGAAGCTGCTGGTCACTCAGGGCCAGCCCAAGGGGCAGAGACCAAGCTCTCACACATTACATCGCTCAAAAGTTAAATAATAATGAAAGCATTTTTGCAAACATTCTAAAAGGCTAAATTATTAACTTTGGGGATTGGGCAAACTGATGGATGCCACATGCTAACACCATTCACCACCGTGGGCCAGCCATTTGCAGAAGACAGTCCTACTATGCCACTGAGGCCTTGGGGAGCTCCCATTACCCAGGTCAAACTCAGCTGCCACAGCCTGGGCTTCAGATGAAATCCCTCAGGGAGTGGTTGCTCTTCATTCCAAAGCATGTGCTCCAGGGTACTGGCATCCAGCCGCTGCCCACTCAGCCTCCCTTAATACCAACTTCATCTGGCTTCTGGAAAAGAAACCTGGAGTGGGGCATTTAGCCTAGCAGTTAAAACACAGTTAACACGCCCACGTCCCACATTACAGTGCCTGCATTCAATCCCCTGTTCTATTCTCAACTCTAGCTTTGTGTGAATTCACACCCTGGGAGGTACCAGGTGATGGCCCAAGTACTTGGGCTCCTGCCACATATGCAGGAGGCCCAGATGAAGCTCCTAGCTCCAGTTGCAGGCATCCAAACTGAACCAGCACATGGGAGCTCTCTTTCTCTCTCTGCCTCTCAAAGTTTAAAACATGTATATAAATGTGGTGACCTAATGGCTAAAGTCCTTGCCTTGGAACACCCTGGGATCCCACATGGGCACCGGGTCTAATCCTGGCACCCTGCTTCCCATCCGGCTCCCTGCTTGTGGCCTGGGAAAGCAGTCGAGGACGGCCCAAAGCCTTGAGACCCTGCAGTTATGTGGGAGACCTGGAAGAGCTCCTGGCTTCTGGCATCGGATTGACTCAGCTCCAGTCGTCAGAGCGGCCGCTTAGGGAGTGAACCATTGGACGAAAGATCTTCCTCTCTGTCTCTCCTCCTCTCTATATATCTGACTTTGCAGTAAAAATAAATAAATCTTTTAAAAACACAAACCCATACATATAAATGAAACTGCCTAACTCTATGCAGTGTAGACAAAGGAACGGGCCTGCCTTGATTTTGTCTTGAACAAGCCAGCTGACCTGCTGGAACATCAACTAGGTGCAAGGGATGAGAGGACAGGCTGAGCACTCAGGCACCTTCCAATACCAAGTCCCTGAGGCTCTGGGCTGCCCTCACCAAGGAAGTCAGTCCCCTCCTGTCAAATGGATGCCCTCCTTTTTCTCGCAGAAGAAAACTTCTACTAAGATTGGCTTTATTAAGTCGTACAAAATGCATGCAGCAGTCACCTAGAATCAAAGCCAAAACTTCCTAACACATTTCCCCACAGATACAAACAATGTAACCTTGACCCTGTCAGCCTCATGACCTCAGCTGGAATCCAGCCGAGAGTGGTTCTGCATCCCCACCTAATGACCCTCTTCCTCAGCCTCACCACCCTTACATCCCCAGATCTGGTATATGATTTGAAGGGGCTACAACTTGGCTAGGAGACAAGAGGACAGACATCACACCATCTCTGATAGAACTGTGAACGGCTTCTGGGACCAAGGTGTGAGAGCTTCTGGAACCAACTCTGCAAGGTGACAGTGGAGCTGCCATGGCTTTGTAGGGGCATGCCACGACTGGTGGGACACAAGCCTGAAGTAAAAAGGGCATGGAACCCAAGACACTTGATTCCATGTTCTTTGGCCTCATTGCCAATAAGAACCTCCACTCTCTCCATTCCTGGCCGATCAGAACCCAAATAAATCATGCTGCCCAGGTAGAATGGAAACAAACTTCCAGAGCAGGCGAGTAAGGATTCAACAAAATGGTTGCTCACTAACACTGCCATGTTATCCCTCTCAGCCCACAGCAAGGATTATCAGCCCTTCCCAGGAGCCACAGGTGTGTGTATGTTTGGTCAGGTGCTGCTTAACAACCAGGAGACACTCAGAATTGAATCCTCAGGTGGGTGCAACGGTTGCCAACGTCACAGCTGGCACTTACACAGATCTCCATGATGCAGGTCAGTCATGCAATGTGGCCTCTGCTTGCAGGCAAGCCATCAACAGATAAGACAAGCACACTGCTTTCAAGGCGCAGCAATTCCAGTCTAAAATATCCACAAAAAGTACAGAAAATGCAGACAGCAGTAACACAGGTGTTTTACCTACTTTCTTGATTGTGCACCACTGGCAGCACAACACGGTGCCAAGCTGTTACCACAGCTACTAAGGAGCAAGATTCTTCCATGTCCATTCTAGCCTTACAGGACCATGGTCACATAGCGGTCCCTCATGACCACAATATCATTAAGTGATGTCTGACTGTGTTTGAACTTTCTTGTAAACTTTTACATGTCTCCTATCAGAGCACCATGAGTCAGAAATGCAAAGGAAAAAGTCACACTGGACCCCACCCTCCAAGGCCAACCTGGTGGGTCAACTCCTCTGTAGCCTGTGTGCGATTCCTACTTATAGAGAGAAAGCATGCCAGACCAGACCATCTCACCTCCTTCCTCCTGACACACACACACACACACACACACACACACACACACACACACACACACACACACACACACTCCTGCAGGCCACGGCAATCCACTGATCTGGACTGGGCCACTTCTTGCTTCAATTAGAATGCTAGAGATTCTATGCCCAAGGAAGAATGCTGTAAGTCTGGATTATTAACTTCCAATGGCCATCCAAATCAGTGGAAAATATTTAATGCTCCACTTCTCAGTTTTGTTGAAAACTGATGCTGTGCTTAGAAATTTCAGTTACCATCCTCATTACTGTGCAGTCACAGAAAATACAAAAGCGAAAGCTGTTTTCACTTTCATGAGCTGCGGCCTCTCTAACCTACATGTTTATCTCTAACATAGTCATCCTTTACTGAGGGCCTAATGCATATTCAAGTATTTTTCCAAGGTGCTCTCCATACATTGAGCTGTTCAGCTGTTCAGTTAATCACAGCATGCATTTACTGAGTACCTATTAAGCGCTATGCATCTTAGGCACAGAAATAAAAAACGACAAGCAAGTCCACAGTCATGACCCCATGGGAAAAGCAGATAAATAGGCAATTACTATGCAATGCAGTGTCTGCTGAGCTGGGAATTAAAAATAATATAGAAGGCGGTGGTTCCATGTCAGATGTGTAGAGCTGCCGTCTCTCCAGCAACACCCTGCAAAAGTGGCCATGTCCCCATTTCCAGAAAAAGAACAGCACAGATCCTCTCTAGGGCACACCATCTTGCTAGCCAAATGGCATCAGCAACTGCATCCTTACTGCCACTCAAGCCCCGATTCTGGGCTCAGTATTGCACGCAGCTCACTACATTAGCTGATTCGGGCGTAAATCACCCACGCACCTGGTATTCTACCACACAATGCACACCCTGGTGAGAAAGGGCCGCAGTGTTACCCAACCAGAACCACAGATCACACCCTGAAGGGACTCCCAAGTTGGCTACAAGGAGCCACCCAGGACTACTGATGACAGACACCAGGACCAAAACATGGCCTGGGCCATCCACCACTGTGGAACCACAGCAGCATGTCAGGCAAGTCAACTGGCTCTTCGAAGGCAATGATGGCTATGGAGAGGTTTCTTAAGTGGGATCTGGGCCTTAAGAGCATGTGAGGTCAGACACAGAGACTGGAAAGACCTGCCTCTCAGGAAAGCCTTTATGGAGAGATGCCCAAGAAGCTCACGGGTCAGGCTGAGCGACGGCCAAGGGTGTAACCAGAGCCTGTTGGTGGGGTGAGCCAGGTGCAGCTGCCCACAGTGCCAGCTGATAAGAGAGAAGAGGGCATCTTGGGGCACTCAGTAAAGCAACCCAGTACAAAAGCAGATGAAGTAAATCATATGCACAAGAGCTCCCAAAGATGATGACACATAACAGAAGCAGTTCCTTGTTCAACCTCCAGGATAGAGCGGAGACCCTACAGGAGCTCCTGTGGTCACCCAACATCCTCCAGAGAGTGCAGGTCATGTCCTATGCAAGGGCTTGCTCCTGTTGAAAGCAAATGCCAGTTCAAGGGCACAGCTGCAAGCTGCATCACCCGGCACGATGGTCAAACCATGTGCTATCAGTAAGCGGTCTCCCCACCCTCCCCCAAGTGTTCAACAGAGCATGAACACTGAGATGCAGGCCAGTGTATTAGCCTGCCTCAAACTCCACATGTCCTGACTAGGCCTGCGTCGTGTGTTAGATGCTATACACATCGCAGCCATCAAGTAAGCACCAGGCTTCTTATGGCACAGATGAAGTTGCTGAGGGTCTGAGTGGCCAAGTGGCCTGCTGAAGCCAGCAAGTAGCAGAGTTGGGTTTGGGAGCAGGATGTCTGTCCAGGGGTGTCCATCCATTCTCTCTGCTGCAACTGTCATAGTACCTTACAAAGTTCTTAAGAGCTGACAGATTTTACAGGAGTCCTGCAATACACTCAGACTGACACTCTCTGTCTCTTTCTCACTCTGTCTGTCTGCCTCTCTCACACACATAACACACATACTCCCTCAGTTTTCTAAAAGTTTGATAATATATTGTATTCCACTTCTTTAAAATCCAGCTTCACCATGGCCAGTGGTGAGGCATAGCAAGTAAAGCGGCTGCCCACAATGCCAGTTGCCCTATGACACCAATTCAAGTCCAGAGCGGCTCCATTTCCAATCCAGCTCCCTGCTAAGGGCCTGGAAAAATGATGGAAGATGGCCCAGTGCTTGGATCCCTGCACTCATGTGGGAGGCCTGGATGAGGCTCCTGGCTCCTGGCTGGTGGCTTTTTTTGTTGACCAGCCTTGACTGTTGCAGTCATCTGGGGAGATGAAATCTCTCTCTCTCTCTTTAACTCTGACTTCCAAATACATAAATAAGTCTTCTAAAAATACCCATTTTCTATCTTCTAGTTATAGATTTTTGTCTCAGTACATTTAGAAAGTGAGTAGTGATTATTCAGATGACTGTTAAGATATACGTAGCTGAAGTCTTACATCTTAGACACCTGGTCTCTTAAGACTCATTCCTTACCTGCTTAAAGGTCATAACATTAAAAAAATTATGCACAGCCAAATGGTCAACTATCTGCCCGACTCCATTCTCAGCCTCTGAGCTCCTCATCTACCACCAGTCTTCATGACCTGAGACATCACACAAGCAACGTCTTACACACATGACCCTTCCACATCAGAATGTTTTCAAAAGTGGCTACACCCAGGAACACTTTAAAAATCACAGGACTTGGGCCTGGCATGAGAGCCTAGCAGTGAAAGTCCTTGCCTTGAACATGCCAGGATCCCACATGGGCACCGGTTCTAATCCCGGCAGCCCCGCTTTCCATCCAGCTCCCTGCTTGTGGCCTGGGAAAGCAGTCGAGGACGGCCCAAGGCCTTGGGACCCTGCATTCGCTCTAGGCTCGTGGCTTCAGACTGGCTCAGCTCCAGCTATTGCAGCCGCTTGGGGGAAGTGAACCAGTGGATGAAAAATCTTCCTGTCTTGCCTCCTCTCTACATATCTGCCTTTCCAATAAAAATAAATGAATCTTTTTTAAAAAAAATCACAGGACTTGAAAAATCTTCCAGAAATATCAGCCATGCATCCCACATTTTGGTTTAAAATGATAGCTACACAAGATAGAGAGCTATATATATATTTGATTCTTAAAAAAATTCTCAACTCCCAGTTTTTGAAAGCACTGCTTGCAAATTGCTAGGTCACATACATTATTTAGTAAACAATTTGTCAATTAGTCTTTCATAGTGGGGAGAGAAATCACACAGAGAAATGAGCACAGAGCCAAAATCAAAGAAAGCGAAGCACTAGTGACAAATGAGCAAAACCACCTACCTCACTCCTCATCCCACCCACGCAGCACAGATCACACATCACCCTTGCCAGCTATAGGAGGCCGCATTTTGCTTCCAGCACAAAGTTCTATAAAAAGATCCTCATAAAAACAGTCAATACAGTTAATCTACCAGTTACCAACTAATTTAGACTTTCTCATTGCAACAGAATTGATATCATCAAGCCACACTCCAAAGACTTGACATATATTCTTCCTCTAGTCCCAAAGGAAAATTCCCCAATCACTCCTCTTGCTGCAAACCACAGAAACAAACTGATTTCAATGCAGTTAAACCACGTATTTCAACGGCACACCCTTAAACCGGAATAGATCAGTGAAATGTGATTTATTGAGAACTTTCCTTCTGACTAAAACTCCACTACAGCAAGCAAGCGACTCCCTACACACAGGCTCCATACTAGATACACACAGGAATAGTCCATACCAGAAGCTTTTAAAACAGGGCTTTCATTCTGCAATACCATCGGACTTTGCAAAACTGGAGTTATGCTCAGCTTTCGTAATTCTCATTAGGTAATCTAGGGTGTGGGTGTTTTCAAATGTTCTCTCCACGAGGAAAAAGGAAACTTTTATCAGCACATCAGGTGCGCATGGAAAAACACAAATTTTCATACACACATATTAAGTAAACACACACCGTTCTGCTGGTTTAAAGGTCCTTCTGCCTAGCTTCGTGCAAATACACCACAACCCAATTCCAGTCCAAGTGGGATGTTACAGACCTGGATTTTCTGTTCAAGCCAGAGGCCACAGTGTACAGCACTCAGAGGAAACAACCATCAACTCTTCAGTTATCTGCCCCCAAGAAGTTATTATTTGTTCCCCTAGAAACTCAAAGATGTCCCACTGAGAATCACAGCTCCTGCAGGCATGCAAGTGTGACCTGAATCCAGATAGCCACATTAGACCCTCACCGGTGTGTTAAAAATTCAACATTGCAAATGAAACCAAGGCAGCCACCCACATCAACCAGGTAATTAAAATCTTGGTTGGAAGTGGTTCCAAAATCCAAGCCCAAGGTCAACAGCTGGCAAGCCTCCATGTGGGACCCACAAGTACCCGCTCCTGAGACAGCGATCAGCCAGGAAGAGGGTAGAAAAACTGCAAAAGCCCATTCGCTGGTTGTACTTCCAGTTGAAATCCCAAGTTAAGAGCTAACTGCAGCTGCCAGGAGAACCTTGGAACTGGCCTGGCTGTCTGACGTTCAGGACGGACAAAGAGTTAGTGCAGACAACACAGTTGTTCTAGTGCGGGACTCCCAGCCAATCCACCACTACACGATGCAGCAGGGCTGGCACAGAGGCACCCTCTCCTCCATCCACCCTGCCCCGGATCAGGCAGTGTATTTCTGCTCCCCACCAGGACCCTAGCTGGTTGACAAAGTCGGCTCCGTAATGTGAGCACCTGCAAGGGTAGGGGAAGACACATTCCGCATTTGTTCACTGCCCACAGCCCATCACCCAGTTCCTTGGCGCGACCCCGCAGCGTGCATTTCCCGCGCCCCCTAGTACCTGCCAAGTTCCTCGCCAGTGTCATAGTAGTCATCCACGTTCTCCTGCTTGAACACGGTCATGATAAACGGCCGCGCCTCACCAAAGCCCAGCGTGCTTCAGCTGTTTCAGCTGCCTGCACGAACCATTACCACTGCTCCTGCGCCTCCGGGGGCCCCTCAGGCATGCCTTCAGTCCTAAGAAAGAAAAGAAAAAAGAATAACAGTAATAAAATGAGAATAAAAAAAAATAAAGAACAGAAAGCAGACATCAGCCCACCACCTCCAGAGCTGTCCCTTCCAGGGGGAGAGCGGAGAGGCACACCCTTTGTTAAACCCGGATCAGGGACGCCCCCTCTAGCTCCAGCACGCTCCGGGCCACCACACCAGGTCCCGATCCCCCAACGCTGGGCGGCAGGCACCCATTCCACCCAGCTCCGGAAGTAACCGGCCTCTCCTTTCTCTGCACGCAGGCACGCACGCCCACCTCCATCCCACCTCCAGGGGCGCCGCGGAAGAATGAAGCCCTCGCCCGGGCAGCGTGCTGCCGCGAGCATCCCTCGCCAGCCTGCTGCTGCGGGGCGCCCCCGCGCCACCTCTCGGCTCCCGCACCTCTGCGGCCACCCCTCACCGCTTCCCTCAGCCTGGCAGTCCCCAGGGGCACATTCCAGGCGACTCCCTCCCCGTTACCCGGCCAGCGGCCACCCGGGGGAGCAGGGGAGGGAAGGGAGCGGCCGAGGAAGGCGCGGTCGCCCGCTCCGGGTCCCGTGCCCCGACACAAAAGCACCAAGCCCGACCCTGCACCACCTGTTCCGGCTCGGTCCGTGCGGCTGGAGGCTCTTCCAGCAGCGACCCCACTTCTCTCCCCAACCCCTGCCCCCTAGGCCTTCCCCGAGGCGCTGGGATCTGCCCCGGCAAATAGAAAAAAAACCTCTCGCGGCACGGCAGCAGCGAAAGCCAAACCTGCGGCAAGGCCCTGGGGGACCGGGAAGCCGCGCGTGGCCACTCACCCGGGCGCCCAGGACTCGCCGGGTCCCTCTGGAGCGCGGTCGGAAGCCGAGCACGGGCGCTGAGCCCGAGACGAGCCGGGCGGCGGCGGGAACGCAGCGAGGGCGCGAGTCGGTGGGGGGAAAGGGGAAGCGCAGACACCGCGCCGACGCCCCGGCGCCGCCTCCAGACCCCGCGGCCGCGAGGGTCGCCGTCTCCCCTCGGCAGCGGGAACAATGTCCCCCCCGACGTCGGCTCCTCGGGACTCTTGGGGTCCCGGGCAGCCTCCAGGCTTCTCGCCGCCTTCCGGGAGGAGGCCGGCCTGCGGGCGGCCAATGGGGGACCCCGCGGGCGGACTGGCGGCGCGGCCCACCCACCTCGGAGCTGGCCGGGCGGCCGGCGCTGCGGGTTGTGCGCGCCGCTCGCTGCTCCTCCCCGCCCGGCGCTCGGCGCTCCCGGCTCGCGGGCGCGCTCTACCGCGCACACCCCGCACACACCCACTCGCTCCACGCCCACGCCGGCGAGGGAGGGCGCGCGGCAGCCCAGGAGAAGGCGTTCCACCTGTGCGATTCTTTGGTCCAGCAACGTGCGTCCAGGGCTACCTGTGCGTGAGCTTCTGTCGGGGAAAGCGCGGAGAACAAAACAGGTTTTGAAAGATCTCTACCTTTCAGAAGCCTACAAGGAGATGGAAAGCTAGATAATAAGCAGCGTAAACGAATCACTTCAGATGGTCTTAAGAGGGATGGGTTCTGTGTTTACAACCAAACAGGATGAAGGAATAAAGAGTAAAGGGGGAAGGGAGAGCCGCCCCCCAAGGGTTTCCTCTCTCAGCAGGTGTCTAGAGCTGGCGTCCTGAGGTGAGAGAGTTTGCAATCTGAGAAGGGTGGAGGTCTCCGAGGCTCCACGGAACAAAGAATCGAGAGTTTATTTGTACTGCCCAATACGCCATTGGCTATTCATGATTTGAAATGTCGCTAATCCGAAGTTATGCCAGATGTGTCATGAAGATGTTTATATTAGTTAAGAGTGTGTGGATACTTCAGAAAGTGCAGGAGAAACTGAATTAAAAGATAAGCTCATCTTGATGCAAAATATTTTTGCAGTCCCTGTGTAAGCTTATCATAATATACATTTGAAGTCAACTTTAGAAGACCTGTTGTATGTGTGGCTTTCCAGTGTTTTCACACTAAAATTAACTTATTTTTAAATTCCGCTGTCAATGACATTTTGGGAGTAGCTTTCTAGTTGGAGTAGATTGTGTTAAATATTGTCTGGAAAAAAGAAAAATGTTTTCTGGTCCTGTTCCTTGTGTTATGGACAGTCCATATCCTCTAGAGTGGATATTCATTTACTCGACCCAAGCATTTAGGTGGGGAATGAAAGATGGATAGAAACCCGAAATGGAGAAACACCCTTAAGGGAAGTGTGTCTTATTGCCTAGAATAGCAGAATTTGATGTGTGAGCCCTTTGAGATTTCCCAGCAACATCAGTGCCCGATCCCCCACGGACTCTAAAAGGATGGTTCAAGTTCTCTGGTTCAGCAGGTAAATTCAATTCTGGAGGTTTGGGCACCTTCCATAAAACTGGGCAGAGCAAATGAAAGCCCCCCTGCCTGGTGCCAGCTTCTAATCTTCAGGAATATTCCATTTAATGGCCCACACCGTGTACACAGTTCCTGAAATAGAGACTCAAGACTTCAGACCACTCAAAGGCACTAACCAAAGCAGTAGGTTTGAAAAGTAGTACAAAAGAATGACGAGAAGTGCAAAATGTAGTCAGAAATAACAACAGCGCAAAGGTGACTCATCTGAGAGAAATACAGATGAAGACATCTGCCGAGGGTAAAAATCCAAAACAGATGTTCAGGAGAAATTTGAAAAGTGTTTGGGAGTGGCTGCTTTACATATATACGTCTACAGAAGTAATGATGCTTTCTAAAGCAACGAAAGGTTCAGCTCTAAGTAGAGCTGCCCACTCCTCCCTAGCTCACTGAACAGGCTAGTTTGTGACGCAATGGGAAAAAGAGGGGGATTTGGAGTCCCAGAATTCAGCCGAATGTTGATAAGACCATCTGATAGCTGAATGATCTTGTATCCTACAACCCACCCCCACCTTCCTGTGAGCCCTGAGGTAAACATTTAGGGAAGGGGAATTGTGGCCACTTAAAAATGTGTCCCAGCCTGGAAGTTGTGGCACAGCGTATTAAGTCAAGGCTTGGATTGCCTGCGCCTCCACATCAGAGTGTGTTGAAGTCCTGTTTACTCCCTTTGCTATCCAGCTCCTTGCTAATGTGGAAAGCAGCAGATAGCCCAAATGCTTGAGTTCCTGCAACCCGTATGGGAGCCCTAGGTGAAGCTTCTAGTGCCTGGCTTCAGCCAGGCCTGGCTCTTGCAGCCATTTGGGGAGCAAACCAGCAGATGGAACATTCTCATTTGTCTTTTTCTTCCTCTTTCCCTCTCTCTCTTCCTTTCTATTTCTTTACACTCCTTCAGTCAAAAGGTGGAGTCTAATTCCCTTCCCATGAATGTGTGTAGACACTACAAGTTTGCTTCTAAATATATGTGGTGATAAGGACAAAGTGCATCTTCTTTCCAAGTTTGTCTTTTTAAGTTTTTAACTCTTATTTATTTTATCATTTAGTTAAAAGAGACCCCATCCATTGGTTCATCCCGCCAGATACCTAAAAATCAACCCAGGTCTCCCATACAAGTGGCTGGAACCCTAGTACATGAGCCATCACTATCACCTCCCAGTGTGTGCATTAGCAAGAAGCTCAAGTCAAAAGTGGAGCAGGGGTTTGAACTAAGTGCTTGAAACAAGTGGCATCTTAACTCCTACACCAAAGTTGGCCCCAAAGCAAGATCTTATGTGTCAGCCAGGGCCCAGTGTGATGGTTCCCTGGCTAAATGCACCAAGATCCCACATGGGGCCATTTCATGTCCCGACTGCTCCCATCCAGTTCCTGTCTTCTGATCTTGGGAAGCAGTAGAGGATGGGCCAAAGCCTTGGGACCCTGCACTCACTTGGAACACCCAGAAGAAGCTCCTGGCTCAGTTCCCGTCGTTGCGGATACTTGGGGAGTGAACCAGTAGATGGAAGATCTCTCTCTGTATCTCCTCTCTGTAAATCTGTCTCTCCAATAAAAAGAAGTCTTTTTTTTTTTTTAAGTCAGTTCACTCTCTCTCTGTCCTCTTTCTTTCTTCACTAAAAACAGTCAGTTGCAGTGGTTATTCTAGGGCTTCCCCAGAAAGAAACCTAGAAAGACCACACAAAGAACAGGACGTGCCCCAGGGAGCCAGCTGTCCACCCACATCCCAACCTCTACCCACATCCCAACCTCTACTCTGTTATTTATCTTCCTACTCAAGTTCTGTAAGCAAAATAAGTGACAGTTACTGTTTCAGGTCAGTACTTGGGAATGGTTTGTTTCAGAGCAATAGTTTAATTTATACGAAAGTTGAAAGTTAATAAAATCTAACTTATACCCCAGGTTTCAGGCCAACTAAATTATTCTCCTGCTAAATCTTTGTGATTTCTGCATTACACGCAGCATTCTTACATTCTCATTTTCAGCACCTGCGAAAGAGGGAGACAATGATACGTACTTCCATGTGCTTCCTGCTGAAGAGATGATGCATGGACTGGAGCTACAAAACGGACCAGAATCTTTGTTTTGTTTTCTCCCATGTTTCCTGCCAAAGGGCTCCTAGGGACATCTCTCAAGTAACTGACACCAAGAGGAGGATTCTCAAATCATGAGATTCAAGCTGTAAAGGACTTGCATGGAGTAGGTTACTGATTATGAGCATTTAGAAGCAAAATGAAACCCAGCATATCTCAGAAGTAAAGATGGAGGTGAGGACTTGGCTGCACGTGGGCATGAAGGGACCCAGGTCTCTACCCTCCAACAGACCCATGGTCCTCCAGTGTGAGTTTCCCAGTGGATTGCTTTGTGGCTCGGCTGATGAGAGAGGTGAAAATCCTGGGCAGATCTCACTAGAAGATGACTTTAGGGATTAGATTTGAAGTCTAAGATTTAATTTTTTTTTTTTATCATTGACAAGTGTTCTCAGATCACTAGAAGTAGACCTTATTAATTCAATTCACCCTTAATCCCTTAATGTACCCTTTTTTTTGTTTTAATTAATACTCACTAAGTACCTGTGAGTTTTTGAGTTTCGGTTTATGGATTTGTTTTTTTGGATTTTCGTCAGGGTACGTTTTGTTTTTGTTTTAAGGTAGAAAGAGAGCTCGCACCTGCTGGTTCACTGTTTAAACACTGACAACTGGACTGGCATACAACTGAGAGCTAGGAATCCGTTCCAGGTCTCAAATCAGTTAACTCAAACCGTCCTGGCTATCTTGCAGAGTTTCCATTCTAGCAGAGAGCTAGAATCAGGAGCTGCAAATCAAACTCAGTCATTGTGTATGAGATGCACTAGGCTAACCACATGCCCCTAGGTTCCTTTTTGTTGATATGGCTTTGGTTTCATTAAGGGCTAATATCTTAAATGGCCCAATGCAGAATGTCTGTCCCAGTAGCGATGCTGTCCATTATGCAGCCGAGTGCCTCGCACAAAGGCAGTCACATGACTGTTTCAATTTCTCCCAGTCCTGAGTGCTGAGTATTCTGATTACATGACATTTCTTTATATCAGACAATGGAAATTGTAAAGCCTTCTGTTCCTGGCCTTAATGTGGACTCCAGAAAGCACGTGACGAGCTCAAATAACACAATCTTCCAAAAATGCCAAATTTGTCAAATTTGTCAGTTCAATCCGCAAGTCCAGTACTGTTAGATGCTAGCCTTGCACGTGTGAAAGAGGCGGTCTGCATTCTCATGCCATCAGTCTGATGAGGGACACTGATGAACAGACATGTGGTTGCGCTAAATCTAATCCATTTGTTCCTCTAGCTCAATCTGCCAGCCTTCTCCACCCTCCAAGGTCAGGAGACCAAGCTGTGAGATTATTTTATCTTGATACTTGTCCTCTTGCTGCTGGTCAGCTTGAACCATGAGGTAGACAGGCAGGAGATTAAGAAGAAGGAACGAGGTGAGGCCAGAGTGGCTGTTCCCCTGCTTTTCTTCTGCAAGTCAAAACTATTGCTCTTCTACGTGATTTTTCTCACTCTAGTTTTTGATCTCTCTCTCTCTTCCTCTTCCTTCTCTTCTTCTTGTTCCTCTCCTCCTTCTTCTTCCTCTCCTCCTCCTCTTCTTCCTCCTCCTCTTCTTCCTCCTCCTCCTTCTTCCTTCTTCTTCTTCTTCTTCTCCTCCTTCTTCTCTCTATCCCTGCTTCTCGCAGGCCAGAGTTGAATCTGTCACCAACCAGGGTTCTTGCCTAACCTCTGATGACACCCCTGCACCTCTTCCACTCCTACTTCAGTCATCCAAATGTAAGCATGCCCTCCTTTTTCCCTGGGATTCAATTGATGGTGTAATGAGACATGAATCCCATATAAGAAGGCCAACACACAGGAAGGCACCTAATTCAGATAAGAGCCAGGATGGAAGGTGAAGGTAGGGTTTCAGGAAAGTTCCTAGACAAGCCAACACCAACTAAAAATATTAAAATCAGATCAGCAAAAGTCAGAATCAAATAATATATGGTGGTGTTCTGGATTATGGATCAGTAGGAGGTAGGAGAGGGAGACCAATCAAAACAGTAAGGGAAGAATCTTGCATGTGAGAAGCACATGGCTCACCTGGACACCTGTAAGTAGCATCAGCCAGGGAAGTGGGAAGAGGTAAGCATGGAGTGGTGAAGGGCCTTTTCCATCAGGTAGGAGTGAGAGGTAAACCAATGTAGATCTTAAAGGTCTGCTCCACTGTATCCACCAGCACTTAGGCCTTCACTATGAAGACACTTGGATGTCCATGGTTAGTTTTAACTGAGCGCATCCTTGGAGGTGTTGGATAGAGAACAATGAGACGCTTTAAGGAGACAGAATGCATAGGACTTGGTACTTGGGTGTCTGAGGAAAAAGAGTCTGAGAAACAAAGTTCTGGCTGAACAATTAAGTAAATGTTGCCACGTGTGTTGAAAGGCAGGTGAACAGCGGTTTGGAGAGAGAAGATATGGTCAGTCTAGAGATACAAAGACTGAGGAGCTAGTGGGCAGCTGATGGTGTCCAGTTGGAGATGGGTACTTGTGGGATAGGGCAAGCCTAGTGTACACCAGGGCAGTCACAGGCACAGAAGTGTATGAGGCCATTTACAGACAACAGATAGCACTGAAAAGAAGAGCTGGAAGCAGAACTCCTGGGAGCAGCTGCACGCTAGCCTGAGCAAATAGAGGGGCAAGAATGCCTGGGGAGTGGCTGTCACTTGCTAATTCATTTAATAGGCAGCTGTGGAGTATTTACTTGTTGGGCACAGAGCAAATGAGCATCATTGAGAGGTGATGAGTTAGGGCGTGTGCCTCTTGTATGCGGTGCATGATGAATTTGTTGACTTCTTGGTCTACGGTTGCTAACTGCTTTCTCTATACTCTACTTGTGTGGGTTGCAGCCACCCCTATTACTTCCTTGTTTTTCATGGCGGAATTTAAAAATCACCAACAAAATAGGGAATGCACATCTCGCCCATCACCCTGAGCTGGAAGCTCTTCCCAGCACCTCTTAGATAGCTTCTCCCAGGGTTGCTGCAGGCTCCCAACCCTTCTATATCAAGTGATTTAAAGTACAGGAAACCTTCATGACCAGCCTGGTCCTCTGAACTGAGAATCTCAGACACAGGTTCAAAGCCACAAGGTATGGATTTCAAGCACCCTACTTCTGCACCCTTCCCTCCCGTGTCACTTCGCTTCATTCCCATTTTTATTTATCATGTGCTGTGGTATTGAGTGCAGTACATCCTTTGTAAAAAGCAAGTGGGGTATAAATAAAATGACTGGCCAGTGCCTGCAGGGCCTGAGTAGATTATAAACATCTGGGGTTCTGGGTTTACTTTTGCTTTTAGCCTAATTATATTTATAATCAAACAATTCTTTTTTTGTTTGTTTGTTAAAGTTATTTATTTATTGGAAAGTCAGATATACAGAGAGGAGAAGAGACAGAAAGGAAGATCTTCCATCCGATGATTCATTCCACAAGTGAGCACAACGGCCAATGCTATGCCGATCCAAAGCCAAGATCCAGGAACTTCTTCCAGGTATCCCACACGGGTGCAGGGTCCCAAAGCTTTGGGCCTTCCTTGACTGCTTTCCCAGGCCACAAGCAGGGAACTAAATGGGAAGTGGAGCTGCTGGGACTAGAACCGGTGCCCTTATGGGATCCTGGACATTCAAGGTTAGGACTTTAGCCACTAGGCCACACTGCCGGGCCCAATTCTTTTTTTTCTTTCAAATTTTTGACATTATCAGAAGCAAAAGATTGGTAACATTTAACACATGTAAAAGTCAAGGGTTAGACTATTGGCCAGGTGTATGAACAAGTATACACAGAGCTACTGCCTCCAGACAGTGAGCACGTCACTGATTTTACTGGGTTATGCAAACGTTAGCTTTAATAGAACAGGTATACTCTTCCCCCCTCCCCCGATGGGACTGGCCTGTGATTGGAATTTTAATGCAATTAGCTAGCCATCAGATTCTCTGCCATTTCCCTGTGAGAATATTTGGATATAATTGGAAAGGAGAAGAAAAGAACATTCAAAGGAGCTCTTTTCCATTTTGTCAAGCAGTTCCAAACCAGAGACACAAGTTGTCCAGAAAGAGGGAGGCAGCATTATCCCCTCCACTAGAACAGTTGTTATTACTGATAAATCTAAACATAACATATATCTGAACTGATCCAGTGAATATACTTATATTCTATGTTTTTATTGCTTCTAATTTTGTTTTCCATGCTGGTGACTAATAAACCTCTTTAAAATCATGAGACGTAACACCACGGATTGCTATTTATTTTCCTTTCAGGAAAAAAAAATGTGTTAAAAATATTTTCAGTCAGTATCAAAATTTGTCTTTTTTGGCTGGATAGGTGTTAAATATTACAGAAGATTCAATATCGATGAAAGCCTCTCGGCTTCTTGGCATGACTTCATGAAATAAAAGTCCCATTACTCAAGCTAGCCAAGTGATTTACAGTCTTATTCATTGCACTTTCGTAGGATTTGTAGAAACATTGTATTTCAACAAGACAAGCTTGCCATAAATTTTGCCAAAAGGTTCTGTCACTTTAGAGATTTGCGAATAGAGCAATAATCTTTGACACTGTCAATGGTGTCTTCTTGTACCAAGAACTCTAAATTTACACACCTATAAAATTGATGCTTTCTGCTTATAGAGCTTTATTAAGTGCAGAGCTGCCCTTTTAAAAGAAACTAAGCAAAACAAGTGATGCATCTTCTGATTTGTGGCTTGCATGTTTCCTGCCATTTTCACTTATTTTTAAGAAATGTTGAAGTGATGAAAATTTCAGAGAAAATATCCCTTTAAGACAGCAAATTGGATTCATAACACCTCAGGATATAGAATACCTCTAAGAGTTGAATATTCATACATTAGAATAATTGTTTAGCGGGCCCGGCGCGGTGGCGCAAGTGGTTAAAAAGGTCCTCACCTTGCACGCCCGGGATCCCATATGGGCGCCGGTTCTAATCCCGGCAGCCCCGCTTCCCTTCCAGCTCCCTGCCCGTGGCCCGGGAAGGCAGTCGAGGATGGCCCAAAGCTTTGGGAACCTGCACCCGCGCGGGAGACCCGGAAGAGGCTCCTGGCTTCGGATCGGCATAGTATCGGCCCGTTGCGCTCACTTGGGGAGTGAATCATCGGACGGAAGATCTTCCTCTCTGTCTCTCCTCTCTGTATATCCGCCTTTCCAATAGAAAAATAATAAAAATAAATCTTTAAAAAAAAAAAGAATAATTGTTTAGCGATAGGAATGATGGTTCACAAGACATACCCTCTAGGCATGGCCATACTTTGCATTTCTTTAGCATCTTCTTGGTAATGAATCTACTTGTATTTTGTTCAATTGCTACTCACATTTTCTAAAAACTGCCCCGCTCATAATGGGTCTGTCCATTCATTGCTAATAAAAGGTCAGGAGGCAAAAGCATAATTGCTAAGAATATTTCCCACCTCTGTGCCCTTTCTTGAGTATCCCTTACACTGTTAGGGCTTAAAAAAAAAGCCCCAGTCCAAATCCATTCAAGCTTGATGATAGATGATTAATTTTTAAGTACTAAGTAGACTCTTTAATCTGCTGGAAAGAAAAAAAGAGAAAGAAAAGAAGGAAGGAAGGAAAGAAGGGAGGAGGAAGGAAGGGAAGAAATTGGGAGCCTGGCACAATGGCTCAGTGGCTAAATCCTCATATTTCAAAGTGTCAGGATTCCATATGGGTGTTGGCTGCTCCACTTCCCTTCCAGCTCTCTGCTTGTTGTCTGGAAAAGCAATTGAGCATGGCTCAAAGCCTTGGACCTTGCACCTGTGTGGAAGACCCAGAGGAAGCTACTGGCTCCTGGCTTCGGATCCCAGCACAGATGTAAGCTGGTGCCCAAATGGAATGTTGGTGGTTGCAGGTAGAGGATTAGCCTGTTGAGCCAGCATGCTGGCCCCAGGAGCTTTTTCAATACTTGTCAGTACCTTGACTGTTGCAAGTCTGTGCTGTGTTCTTCTGAAAGCTGATGAATGTGGTGCTAGGCACACTGTGGCACACGGTGAGGGTTTTCTGCTGGGTAAATTTTACTATAATGAATGAACCACTATCATGGTCTTCTGTACAGGTCCTCTTGGTTTTCAATCAAAACGCTGTTCAGAAAATGTAAGCATTACACAGTTTAGGGTAAAACAGGTAGCATTTTTCCATAGATGAGTACAGTAATTGCAGGTCTACCAAGAATTCGAGATCAAGTAAGTCACAGCAGTAAACAAGCTGCTGTGACTCCAAGATGCAGTTTAGGAATAAAACTTCTATGAAAATGCAGACAAGTCAGACTGTGCTCCAAGCTTAATAAAAGGGACACATATTCACTTCACATATCTACCACAACACTTCATTACCGTGTGTGTGTGTCTAAAAAGGTGCTTCAAAAAGTTCGTAGAAAATTGAATTGAAAATGATTGAAATACGTGTGCATAAGTTCTCTTCAAAAATGTCAGGGCAAATGTGCTATGAAAACATGCCTGGATCTCAAAACATTTTGCACTAAAGTAAAAACTTTTTAAATTTATGATTTATATCCTTTTATTTGAATGATCTATCTATCTATCTATCTATCTATCGATCGATCGATACTCTGCCTGCTGCTTCATGTCCCAATAATTGGAGTTCAACTAGGTCAAGTCCAGAAGTCAGGAACTCAGTCTGGGTCTCCAGCATGAATCACAAGGACCCAATATTTGAACCGATGCCTGCTTCCTCCCAGACAGCACATTAGCAGGAAGGTAGAAATGGAAGCAGAGCTGTTACATAAACCTACGTGACTCAAGCACCTGCAGAGCTGCACCAAATGCCCATCACAGGCTCAAATGTTAATTACACTTTCCTAGTTTTTTTTTAAGTAACCTTTTATTACTTTATTAAAAAAAATCGCACATTTGACCCAGAGTATTTCTCCTTTATTGTTGTATCCTCAATTTATTTATAAACACTTTATTGTTAAATTAAAAATAGTTCCTGGAAAGAATAAATAATAACTTTTTCCAGGTCATGGGAAAACTCTGAACTTATAATGGTTTTATGTATTTTTCATCAAGTTGCCCAGTGAAGCATATAAAAAACCAGCCAGCCTGAGCTGTTCACTTAAGACTCTTGGCACAAACTGCGGTGAAAGCTAAATGGCTTTTTTTTTTAAATTGAGAAGTTACAGAGACAGACAGACAGACAGACAGAAACAGAAAAAGACAAAGAACTCTCGTTTACCAGTTCACTCCCCAAATGCTTGCAGTGCCAGGACTGCACTTGGCTAAATCTGGAAACTCTGAGTCTCACATGTGTGGCAGTACGCCTTCACCTGCTGCTTCCTAGGGCTTGCATTAGCAGAAGACTGGAACAGAGCTGGAGCTCAAATCTAGGCGCTCCAAGATTGGACAGACTTTCCAGACAATGTTTTCTTAACTACTAAGCTAGATGCCTGTCGCGCCACGTGTCTTACCGCCCAGCAATAAGACGCAGACGCGAGTAAAGCCTTCTGCGGTAAAATTTATTGCGCGCACCAAGATGAGGAAGAGGAAGGGGGCGGGACCCCGGCAGGCTGTCTGCTCTTATGTGCTGACTGGCCCCGCCTCCGCCGATGATAGTCGGCGTCATGATCACGCAGGGTCCTGGGCGACTGGATTCGTCAGTCCCCAGTGTTCACGTGCCGGCCACGCCGCAGCTGCGCAGTACCGCGAAGGCTACGTGACTCTCCACCACGCAAGAAGGTGTGGCTTCTTCGGCCGGCGCCATTTTAGGTACGGCATGTGGCCAGTGCATACAGATGCGGCTTGCAACAGATGCCTGCCCAGAAGTGTTTCAACTCTGGCAGAGTAGTGAGGAAGAAGTCCAGACAACCTCTAGCTGGGAGCTACTAAAAGCACAAATGATGCACAACAAGCACCATTTAAACACACTTCTGCACCAGGATAAACAAAACAAAGCAGACACAAACAGCAGTGACAGCACCGGCAATGTAGGTGAGTTTTGTTTGTTTGCTTTGAAAGATTTATTTACTAATATCTGAAAGGCTTTCCTCTCCTGGTTCACTTTCCAAATGACCATAATGGATGGAGTTTAGCTGGTCTAAAGCAAGAAGCCTAGAGCTTCTCCCAGGTTTCCCGCACAGGTGGAGAGAGGACTTTCGTTACCCTCTGTTGCTTTCCCAGGACCTCCACAGGGAAGTGGAACAACTGGCACCCACAGGAGGATTAACTTGCCCTGCCATGGCTCTGGTCCAAGTTGGGTTTCTAACATCTGACTGGATCAGTGCATGAAACTTTGAGCATTTAGGGATAAAACAGATCCTGTCCAAGAAACAAAACTTTCAGAATCAGGCAGATGGGATAAAAATTCACTCACTTCACAGACTCATTAGGAAAGTTGATCTGCCCAAAAGGGCGAGGGTTCAGGCTCGCCCTTCTCCTCACATGGACTCATTTCAATTTATAGTTTATGATTTGTTTAGAAACTTCTACATCAAAAAAAAAAGTGGCGCTGTACTAGCAAGCTCCTCTGGAGGGACCTGTTCTTATGGCACACCAGGAAATATACACAAGCTTGACTGAAGATGAGCCCACACTGCAAACTAGTAAAGCCTTGAAGACCCAGAGTCTGTTCATGAGGCTTTTTTTTTTTAAATATATTTGACAAGTAACAGGGTTAGTTTTTCTCCCAAGAACTTCAGATGCCAGGATGTGTGAATAGCACCCATAAAATTAAAATGTTTAAAGAGATAAAAGACATAAAAACAGGGCCTGGTGCGATAGCTAAGGTCGTTGCCTTTTATGCACTAGCATCCCATATGGGCACCGATTCTAATCCCAGCAGCCTTGCTTCTCATCCAGCTTCCTGCTTATGGTCTGGGAAAGCAGGCAAGGGTGGTCCAAAGCCTTGGGACCCTGCATTAGTGTGAAAGACCCAGAAGATGCTCCTGGCTCCTGGCTTTGGATTGGCTCAGCTCTGGCCGTTGCAGCCACTTGGGAAGTGAATCAGTGGATGGAAGATCTTCCCCTCTGTCTCTCCTTGTCTCTGTTGATCTAATTTTCCAGTAAAAATAAACAAAGCTTAAAAAAAAAAACCCGCATTCTCATGTTTATTACATCACTGTTTGGACCTGTGTGTCTATTCACTGATCAATGGCTACAATAGAATGTAATGCATATAGACAGTGGAATTCTATTCAGCCATAAAAAGATGAAATTTTTTGTCATGGACTTTAGGTCAGGATAAAACTGCACCATCTCATTTCTCTTTGGAATCGAAAAAAATTTTCGTGGATTAAGAGTATAATGGTGATCGCAAGAAGCTGGGTGAGTAGGGATCAGGGAAATACTGGGAAATTTTGACTAATGAGAGAAGTTGTGGTTAGGTAGGAGCAAGGCTTTTGATTTTCTATTGTGCAATAGGAATTCTATAGGTAATGATAATGTACTGTGTTTCACTAAGGAAACGTCTAGAAGAAAATACTTCGAAGGTTTTTACCACTAAGAAATGTTAAATATTTGAGGAGGTAGATTTTTTTTTTTTTTTGCCCTGATTGGACACTATATATGGTGTACGTGTGTAAAAATATCACATTGGTACCTGTTGAAATTGTGTACGTTTTTTATGTTAATTTAAGACCAAACGAAATTTTCAAGTATTTTCTGTGCATTTTGGCCGTGTTCGAGTGGGTTAGACTTTAGGATCCTCTATTTTTTCCTCTCAAGAGCAATGTACTCCTGTTCTGAGCAGCTCAGCTCCCTGCCTGAGGCTTTCAGGATGCAGGAGAGGATGTTTCTGGCAAGTGGAACTTTGTAGACAAACTGGAGACTGGAGTTGAGGAGACTTAGGTCTGCTGCGTGGTGTATATCGTGGGACTTTGAACAAATAATATAATATAGTAGATTTGAAATAAATTTCTCTGCTTTTTATGAACCAAGTTATTTTTGTACCAGACAGGTAAGATAAGCAGGTGAAGTAGCAAAGAAAACATGTTTGTGGAACACATTTCATGTATGTGATACCTGATCTGATTACAGTTTTTTTATGGGCTTTATTTTTTTAAAGACATGGTTTGGGTTCCTAGCAATGCTGAGCAAAAGATAGTCATTTCCAGTGCAAACCCAGCCCCGACACATGGGTCATCTCCCCCAGCATCCCATACCTTGGTGGTGCATTATACTGCACATCATCACTCCAAGCCCATAGTGGGCATCAGGCTTCAGTCTGTTTTTTTCCTTAAAGAAATTTATGTTCATTCATTCATTTGAAAATCAGAATGACAGAGTGGGGAAAAGAGCACAGACAGGGTGATCATCTGCTCCCTGGTTCACTTTCCAAGTGGCTGCAACAACTGGGGTTGACCTAGACTGAAGCCAGGCACCAGAAACTTCATTCCCACGTGGGTGACAGGTCCCAAATCCTTGTGTCATCACCATCATTGGCTGTTTCCCAGGTGCACTGGCAAGGAGCTGGATAAGAAGTGGAGCCCCAGGGACTTGCACCTGCACTGCAGTGCAGGGTGTTTGAAGGTGCAGTTTAACCTGCCATTTAACTATGTCTTGCCTACTCCTTGACCTCGTTTTTGTTACCTCTATTTTGATGATTCAGACACATTTGTAATTGCTAACTATTGTTTTAATGTCACAAAGAATTATTTCACTGCCGTAAACACCCTCTGTGAACCACCAATTCATTCCTCCCTTGTCCATGTCCTGTAGCAACCACTGACCTCAGTGTCTCCAAAATGTCTTATGGTGGGGATCATGTGGTTGGTACCTTTTCATATTGGTTTCTTTCACTTAGTAATATGTGTCTAAAATCCTTTCGTGTCTTTTCATGACTTGATGGCTCATTTATTTTTTAGCACTGAGTAACATTCCGTTCTTTAGCTGTACCACGATCAATATATTCACTTTCCAAAGATCATCTTGGCTGTTTCTAAATTTTGACAATTATGAATGAAGCTTTATATTAAACATCCTCTCAGACATTTCAGTGTGGTTTTTCGTGTGGAGATGGTTTTCAATCTCTTTGAATAAGTACCAAGAAGGGTACTTGCTTGATCAAATGGCAAACGCATGTTTGGAGTTTCCAGAAATTTTCAATCTGAAGTGGCTATACCATTTGCATTCCCAGTAACAATGAAGGAGAATTACTACTGCTCCATCTTTTTGCCAGACCTTGGAGTTGTTGAGTTTCTAGATTGTCATTATCATAACAGGTGACTGGAGTTACACTGCTATTGTTGCCGCTGGTACTTTCCTCGTGACTTGTGACTGCAAAGCATCTTTCCATCTGCTTACTTGTTATCTGTGTATGCTCTATGGTTGGATGTTTGTCAGGGTGTTTGACCCATTACTTAATTGAGTAGTTTGTTTTGCTGGTATTATGGATGACTCTTTCTCCTAAATGTTTTTCTCATGGAGTTCAGTTCCTTAGCATGCTAATAGGAGGGTTCTGGGAGATAAGCAGGAGCAGGGGAGGTGGGGTTGTAAACAGAGTTCAACAGCTTCTTAGAATGGCTTCTCAAACCTTTTTCTTCCACAAAATCATGTGCTCCAAGTCAGGGATTTGATGTTTCAGGCTTCTGCAAATCATGGGACCTGGTTTTTGTCCAGGAACATGAAACACTAGAGATTTGCAAATTACTGTTATGTTTTTTTTCAGCTCATTTGTTCCTATATAGCTATATGGATATCTTCTTATCTGTGAGCTATTTCCGAAAGCAATTCAGACAGATATAATCCCAAGTAATGTCATTCTGTGGAAGTATGACTATATGAATATAATCCAGAGTATTCTTTATTCCAGGTACCTTCTGTTAAAAATATTAACCATCTCTTTGCTCTTGCTTCCCCAATAAGACTTTTCTGGATATTTGTGGCCTACATTAATCTCTTTAATTTTTTAGACTCTTTAATTATTTCTGTGTGATTTTTTTTCTCTAAATATATATCCTTTGGGATGACTTTCAACAGTCTGATTCTCAGTTTCTTCAAAGAGTGCTACTTTCTTCAAATTGATTCCTACATGACTGCTGAGTCCCCCCTGCTGAGTAGGATGTCCTACTTTGGGAAATTGTTGGGTTGAAATATCAAAACTGCCCCCACTATGTCTGTGGCATTCCCATTCATTAGGTTATGTACTGTGTAGTTAGAGCCACGATGGTCACATTTATACTCAACAGGCACAGATTTTAGCTGCTTACATAGATTTGACATTGCACTAGGGATTATGAGTAATCTGGAATTAATACAAAATATGTGAGAGGGTGTGCGTAAGTCATATGCAAATACTGTGCCTTTTTACACAAAGAACTTGAGTAAGAATGAATTTTAGTACCAGTGAGGCTCGCTCTCTCCGCTGCTACTCCCTCTTCCCTTTCTAGCTTCTTTTGCTTTCCATTAAAACATCAGTGCTATTTTTAGAGTGGATCAGAGCAGTATGTAATTAGATCAGTTAACTTCTAAAACTCACTGCAACCCCAATACATGGGTGTTGGTGAAGTTGCAAACTTTCTGGCATCTCCCTGTAGTGTAATAATCTTTCTCCCATAGGTTGTATGCCTGTTAAGAAGCAGAGGAATCTTATTGATTAGGCCTGGTGCAATGGTTCAAGTGGAGAATCCTCTACCTCCAAAGGCTGGGATCTCATATGGGCACTGGTTTGTGTCCTTGCTACTCCACTTTTCTCCAGCTCCCTGCTTGTGGCCTGAGAAAGCAGCAAAGGATGGCCCAAAGCTTTGGGAACCTGCACCCTTGTGGGAGATCTAGAAAAATTTCCTGGTTCCTGGCTTCGGATTGGCTTAGTTTTGGTTATTGTGGCCATTTGGGGAATGAACCAGTGGATGGAAGAACTTCCTGTCTCTTCTTTCTATAAATCTCCCTTCCCAATAAAATAAAAATTTTTTAAAAGAGCAATTATCATTGATTGATAAAAAATGTTGTATTTTGATGGTGAAATAGACTATTTGAAAATGTGATTGTAAAAAGATTTACAAGCATCACTGTATAGTATGTTTATAACATCCTATAGCACATCTTGTCGTTGAGGATTTTGTCATGTTAAATATGATTGGCCAGGTGGATTTCTTAATATTCTTGTTACGATGCAGAGGCATCATATAGTATGATGGTCTCTCACGAGGGAAACCCAGGCCTTTTCAGTTTCCCCACTAGCAACAACTGTGGATTCTGTACAAACAGCTACCCTAGAAACAGGAGCAATGAAGACACCCGAGTTACAGTGATTCACACGGCTGGAGAAGACTCCAGTTTTGTGAGATAACCATATTCTTTCTCTAGTTTCCTTCTTTCCTTCCTTCCTTCCTTCCTTCCTTCCTTCCTTCCTTCCTTCCTTCCTTCCTTCCTTCCTTCCTTCCTTCCTTCCTTCTTCCCTTCCTTCCTTCCTTCTTGTTTCAAAGATTATTTATTTATTTTTATTAGAAAGTCAAATATACAAAGAGGAGAGACAGAGAGAAAAATCTTCCATCTGTTGATTCACTCTCCATGTGGCTGCAATGGCCAGAATTGAGTCAATCCGAAGCCAGGAGCTAGGAGCCTGTTCAGGTCTCCCATGTGGATGCAGGGTCCTAAGGCATTGGACCATACTCGACTGTTTTCCCAGGCCACAAGCAGGTAGCCTGATGAGTAGTGGAACAGCAGGGACAAGAACCGGCACCCATATGGTTCAAGGCGAAGATTTAACCACTGGACCATCACACCAGGTCCTGGAATAACGACTTTCAAAGGAATTGCAAAATTACTAAGCATCATTGAGTGAGGCACTTAAAATGAGTAAATTTCAGAAAAATCATATTCTTTTTAAAATTCATTTTGTTTATTAGAAAGGCAAATTAGGAGAAGTGGACAGACAGATTTTTCACTCACAGCTTCACTCCGCAAGTGCCTGCAAAAGCTAGGCTGAAGACAGTAGCCAGGAATCCAATTTGTTCTCCCAGGTTAGTGGCAGGGACTCAGTACTTGAACGATCATTTTTGCCTCAGGGTATGTGTTAGCAGGAAGTTAGAATTAAATGAAAATAAAAATAAAATAAAGCTTTAAAATAAATAAATAAAGCTTTTCATCATCTTATTTAAAACAGGATGTGTTTATCCTAGAGCAAAACCACTAATTAAGTACTTGAAAACAGACAGTAAGGTACAGCTTTGCAAGGACATTCCTCAATGGGTATAAACATACAAATCCCAGGATAACGAATAACCCATTTGTAAATTGGCACTGAAGGATGGTGTTTAACCCATGAAGATAATAGCATGTGGCCTCAAAGAACCACTTGTGAGCTGCTAGAAATGGAAGCTTCCAAACAGTCCCTTGGGTTTTGTGTATGTGATTGCCCATTGTCCTGCTGTCTTTGCTAGGCCTTGGAACTGGTGTTGACAGCAATAGATAAAGTGATCCACCCTGTAATTTATCCAGCCAGTCTCATAAGAGCTGCATGCCTGCTTTGGTCCCACAACAGGAAAATGTGATGCTGGGATAGACACTGGGTTTTTAAATTTTTCTAACTTCACTGCTTGCAGTTTCATGTCTTCTTTTTCTTCTTCTTTGTTTTCTTCTTCTTTTAAAGATTTATTTATTTTTATCGGAAAATCAGATATAAAGAGAGGTAGAAAGACAAAGAGAAAGATCTTCTGTCTGTTGATTCACTCCCCAAGTGGCTGCAATGGCCGGAGCTGCATCGATTTGAAGCCAGGAGCCTGGAGCATCTTCTGGGTCTTTCACACGGGTACAGGGTCCCAAAACTTTGGGCTGTCCTCGACTGCTTTCCCAGACCACAAGCAGGGAGTTGGATGAGAAGCAGGGTTGCTGGGAATAGAACTGGCGCCCATATGGGATCCTGGTGCATACAGCAAGGACTTTAGGGACTAGGCTACCGCACTGGGCCCAGTGCCATGTCTTCTTACCAGTCTAGACTGTTCAAGTCTTTCCTTTTTGCATTTTCTTGAAGAAATGCATTGCAATCCCTAGTGCCCCAGTAGTTTGGTTAAGCATGAAGTGCTGTGACCTGGCCACCTTCACCTTCACCTTCATAATCTAGATGGGTTATTTGCATTTGTGAACAAAGGAATTCTTCCCCAAGAAGAGTTGGGAATCTCTCTCGCCTGACCAGCAGTCCTTCATTCAGCCACACTCCCCAGGCCGTGAGCCATACTGTGTGCTGCTGAACCTCCAGAAGCTTCTACATGCTTCTGGATGACGAAGTTTGGCTAGGAGTCAGAGCAGCACAGTGGGGCTGCCACTTGATAACCGTGGCATCACATAGCCGCTGAGTTGGCCCCAGGGCGTCCAGGGTGCCTGTGTCCCAGACCTAATCTTGAGGCTAGCATGCATTCTGTTGTGTAGTGTGGACCCACCTTCTAGGCCTGTTAACTCCCCTTGGGGTTGGAGGTGTCACTATGCCTCCTCTCACAATGGCAGTTGTGGGAGCCGCTGCTGCTATGGAAAGAGCATATTTGTGGCCACATGGTGTGTCCTGACTCTAGTCCCCTTCAAGAATAAAGCCACCCTGGCTTTCCCTGGTTTTCCCATCAGGATGTGCCAGCTGTTGGTTCTCAGCCGGATGGCCCTCATTAAAGCATCTGGTCCAAGGTCATATAAAACTGGGTCTGCCTGCACCCCACTGGAAGTAGAATGTCAAGACCATTTCCCTTTGCCTTTCAGTCGGTTCTCCAGCTTTGGATTATCCCCCCACCCGACTGTCTGTGGCCTTCAGCATCATCCCTCATTTTGTTGCTCACCATAGTTCTGCCTCCTGCCTTTCCTTGTCTCAAGTTTGATACTAAGGGCACGTGTTAATCAGCTTTCTGGGGCAAACATTGGGGTACAGTGCCTAAGCAGGCATCTGTGTTACCAGGATCCCATATGGGCACTGGTTCAAGTCCTGGTTATTCTACTTTCTATTTAGCTTCCTGCTCATGAGCCTGGGAAGGCAGTATCACATGGCCCAAGAGTTTGGGCCCTGGCACCCATGGGAGAGACTTGGATGAAGCTTCTGCCTCTTGCCTTCAACCTGGTCCAGTCCTGGTGTTTCAGCCATTTGAGGAGTAAACCAGTGGTTGAAAGATCTTGCTCTCTTTCCCTCTCCCTCTCTCTCTAGCACTACCTTTCAAGTCAAAATAAATAAAATGTTAAAATAAAGAAAAAACAATTAATCCGACTTCCTGCACATCAGACTCCCTTGGCTCAGAAGTAGCTTCCCAGGAAAACCAGCCTGCTCTGTCTCCCTCTGCTTGGCACCCAGCTCCTCTGCAGTGACCCCTCTGCCTACCTGGGTGCATGTATTCAGAGCCTCTGGTCACTTGCTGCCCATTGGGTTGGCCACCCTTTTTTCAAGTAATTCCTGGGACAAGACTGAATTTTCTTTCTTTCTTTTTTAATAATAATTAAAATATTCAGGATGAATTTATTTCTACTGGAAAGACAGACTTATAGTAAGAAGGAGAGACAGAGAGAAAGATTTTCCACTCACTGGGTCACTTCTCAAATGGCCACAATGGCTGGAGCTGAGTCAATTTGACGCCAGAAGCCAGGACATTTTTCTGGGATTCTCTCACGTGGGTGCAAGGTCCCAAGGCTTTGGGCCATCCTCTGCTGCTTCACCAGGCACAAGCAGGGAGCTGGATGGGAAGTGGAGCAGCAGGAACACAAACTGGTGCTCATATGGGTTCCAAACTTTTGGAGGTGGAGGATTAGCTAATTGAGTCACTGTGTTGGTCCCAAGACTGAGTTCTATTACTATAAATATATTGACGAAGATAAGGTACTGAGGCTTCAAGGACAAGTGAATTAAAAGCCGACTTGGCTGTGTTTTGTAGATCTGATAATCCTTAAATGATCTGATGTAATGTTAAAGCTATGTTCTCTCTCCTTATTTTGCCATAGCCTTTTCCAGTTGCAACTGGAAACTTGATTTTTCTGGAGAGATGCAACCTGCCTTCATTAACCTGTGACCACTCTTGCTCAGTCCTGTTGCTCTGGTTAATAAACACTCTGGGTTCAGGAGCAGTAAGATAAAATGCCACATTCAGAGACAGAAAGGATTACACAATAGCAAACTGCACTGACCAGTACAGGTAATTATTATTTCTCTATTAGAAAGAAACTTAGCTTAAAAAAAAAAACACTACATCAACTATAAGTATGTTTGCTTTAATGGTCTGGAGGGTACCAGGCAGTCTTGAGGGAGTAGGAGTGTTTTTTATGAAAGGTCGACTTTGCAGAGATTTTGGGCTTGCTGGACAAAGCCAGCTTTAGTGCTGCAGAGTGAACATTGAGCCCATTGAGATTCTAATCTGTGTTTGACTTGAGTTGGTGAGTTGGGGTTTCCTATACACTACTGCCTGATTTCATCTATGTGAAAGTTCATTAAGTGTGTAACAGGGTAACTGCTCATAATTCCTCCATTTACTTTGGTTAAGCCATTGTCCTATTCTGATTTTTTTTTAAAGTTTATTTATTTGAAAGGCAGAATTACAATAGAGAGAGGACACACACACAGAAAATCTTTTAGATACTGGTTCAGTCACTTAGTGGTCACTACGGCTGGTGGTGGGTGAGACCATTGCTTGTACATATTTTTTCTTCTTCCTACAAAGGGGGAGAGGAGGATACAAGAGGAGAATTTAGCCTCGAACCTGCCGCATTACTCGGGGGTGGAGAACTGCCAATCGAGGTCATCCCAGGATCCCCGTTGTGGAGCATTTTCTGAGGGTTCTGTTCATGTGGTTTCAACAGTTCTGAAATGCTGCTAGTATGTGCAAATCCTTCCAAGGTCGATTGGCTGTCATAGTCCATCTCTGAGTCTCCATTGTTCCAAACATTCGCTGTCAAGCCTCTCTAGGGTAGTTGATCAGTTTGTTCTGCCCTCTATCCTCAGCAAACCAATGGGTGTTGCAGCCCAGTCCAGCCCTGTCCACCACATGCTCAGCCCACATTCACAGGAGGAGCTGCAGCCCAGTCAAAGCGAGCCCAGTAACCACCAGAGGACTGGATCCCCAGCTCTGGTTTGGGTGCCTGGCAGCATGTACAGTGAACTTGTCTGGTCTTCCCCACATCCCATTGAGATCTCTGTATACGTCATCCCCAGCCCCACATTTATGATGATTCAACAAATCTAGTACACCAGAGAGATCCGAGTAGGGTTCTTCAGCTCACACACCTAGCACAAAGCACTGCCCAACATCCTTCTTCACCCTGACGTTGACTCTCAGGAGTCCTTCAGAGCTCACTTTGGCTGGCTGTGACCCTGCTTACCCACACAGCAGATCACCTGTTTGTTCACAGCATTTCCCTCTGTTGGAGTCCTGTGTGTTTGCTCTTCCTCATAAAATGTTGTTTCTAATGCCCAAGAAGGAAGAGAAAAACAAAGAAAACCTTATATTATTTACTGAGAATTGTATACACTCTTATCACCACAAACCATCCCCTCAGTTAGAAGCTTCATTTAAAATCTCAGCTGTAGGCCTGATGGTTAAATCCTTACCTTGTAAGCGCCTGATCCAATATGGGTGTCTATTTGTGTCCTGGCTACTCCCCTTCCCATCCAGCTCCCTGTTTGTGGCCTGGGAAAGCAGTAGCGGATGGCCAAAGCCTTGGTGCCCTGTACCCACGTGGGAGACTAGGAAAAAGCTCCTGGCTCCTGGGTTTGTGTTGGATCAGCTCAACTCCCGCTGTTGTGGCCATCTGGGGAACGAACTGGGAGATGAAAGATATTTCTCTCTGTCTCTCATCTCCATGAATATGACCTGCCTTTCCAATAAAAATAAATGATAAATCTCAGCTCCATTCCTTCATAAACATAGAGAAGATGCTGAAATTGCCTAAACCTCTGTTTTCTTCTTCAAAGGATGTAGACAATAATCTAGAGCTTCCTCCTAGGGTGGATGGGTGTTTTAAATGTGTGTGGATAACCTGGTGCCTGGCATACCGCAGATGCAATGAATACAGATTTTATCTTTATTATTTGATTTGAGATATCATGTCCATCATAAGGAATCGTACCATCACAAGGAAACACATGATTATCATTATGAAGATTATAATTAAGATAGAAACAATATTTACAATTAAAGGGCATCAGTTAGTCTTAACCAAGAGTTAAACTGCCAACTTATAGCTCATGTTATGGTCCGAAGAGGGAGAACTATTCAGCATCAACTCTCATCTGAAGGCCGCATGAGAAGAGAACAATTGAATTGATGACAATTTATGAGCTCAAAATTCATTCCTCAGCAAAAATAGCACAGTAGAGACTTCTTACATATTCTGCATTCTGAGAGGGAAGAAATAACTGAGAGAGAGACAAGGATGGTGCTGTGTGGGAGGATTTCCAAGTGGTCTAAGGGGAAAGTCTTCAGGTTGCTCCTTTGAAGTTAGGTTGGAATGTTTCTTTCCTGCCATCCTCCCTTCTCCTCAAAACAAAGACCTGATGATGTGCAGTGCATGTGTGATTTTTACTGAAAATAGGCAACTAAGAGAAAGCCAAGGAAATATTTTCACGGAGGGGAAGCCAACGTTGCTGTTGTTTTCTGTGTGGGTAGGATGTGCTGTGTTTATATTCTTGCCAGTCCATGACCCAGATGCAGAGTCTCAGTGCACAATCACAGCTTGATCTCATCTCCAGGGAGATGGATGTTCAAAGCAGGCAGGAGCTCCAAGAATAAAGATTTCCTTCTCTGGCGTGCATCTCCCTAATGGGTCACCAAGAAATTACTTCCGCTATTGTACTCAAATCTGTGTTTGTTTTTTACTTTAAGCTCTGTTCCTCTCATTGATCACATGTGAACATAAACTACAGTCCTTGGCACATTTTTCCTTTAGATTTGGGGCTGAGGAAGGAGATGTGCAGTGTGATGCAGTAGTTAGAATATAAGTTTATTATATTAAGAAATATATATATAATATATGAATATAGTATATATCCATATATACTATACTATATATACTATTATATATATACATATATATGATATATATATATATATCATATATACAATAGTATATATATATATACTATTGGGGCCAATGCTGTAGCATAGTAGACTAAACTTGTACTTGTGGCAACAACATCCCATATGAGCATCAATTCTAGTCCTGGTTGCTTCACTTTGTTATTTCTTTTCTCTCTTTTTAAAAGACTTATTCTTTTTTTAAAAAGTTATTATTGGGAAGTCAAGGAGATACAGAGAAAAAGATCTTCCATCTGCTGGTTCACTCAGCAAGTGGCTGTAATTGCCAGAGCCGCGCCAATTTGAAGCCAGGAGCAAGGAGCTCCTTCTGGTTCTCCCACGTGGGTGCAAGGTCTCAAGGCTTTGGAGGGCTAGGGTCCCAGGTTGACATATGTGCCAGGCACTTGAGACCCTGGTGGGCAAGCTGAGTTCTGGGCTAGCACACCATACCACTGGTTGGCTGTGTCCGGAAGGCTGGGCTGGAGAAATCATGAGCTCCTGGGCACAGGGACTGTGGATTGATCAGGGCAAGCAGTAGGAGCATGCGTGTGAGGGAGGGCAAGTGAGCGAATGTGTTGCAGATGATGAATGATCTCTGAGGGACTTCCATGAACAGGTCCACCGTACTCACAGAACTGGATCTCCGCAGTGGCTTAGACAGAGCAGTGGACGGCATGCCCAGGTGCACATGGAGGATGTGGCAGTCCATTGGAGTCTGCAGAGGACATCTGGTTCCATGGCAGAGGCTCACAAATCCTCAGGCCATCTTTCAGTGTCTTCCCAAGTACATGAACTTGGAGCTGAATCAGAAATGAAGCGGCTGCAACTCGAACCAGTGCTCGCAAATAGTGACTTAACCTTCTGTGGCATAACCTTTGAGCCCAAAGCACAAGTTTAGAATCAGATGGACCATATTCAAATCTTACTGGGGCTCTTTCATATTCCAAGTGTCAGTTTCTTTGTTTGTTTGTTTTTTTTTTTTTATTATTATTGTTGCTTACATTGTATTATGTAGTACAGCTCCATAGGCGCTGGGGATTCCCCCCACCCCTCCCACACCCCTCCCCCCATGGTGGATTCCTCCACCTTGTTGCATAACCATAGATCAAGTTCAGTTGAGATTCATTGCTTGCAAACACATGCCTAGCATAAAGTTCCGTGTCCTATTGTCCAGATAAGTTCAGTGGCCTCTTGGGGAGACCTTCTATGGTCTGAAGATAGGTCTAACAGAGTAAAGATCCGGTCAGTTAAAAGCCCCAACAAGGCCTCAGTATCATTATACAACATTATGGAATTAATTGACATAGTATTGGGTAAACAATATGTTAAAAATAATGCAAGTTCCATTCTTCGAGACATCTGGGTTGAGACAGTATCAATGACAGGTTCAAAAAATAACAAACAACCAAACAAAAATTACACGTTAAATCAAGGCAAACATGTGGTATCTAATCTTTTGGGATTCACTCATTTCCCTTAGCATTATAGTTTCCAGTTGTGCCCATTTAGCCACAAAGAACTGCATTTTGTTTTTTTTAATAGCTGAGTAGTATTCCATGGAGTAGATGAACCAAAGCTTTCTTATCCAATCTTCTGCTGATGGGCATTTTGGTTGCTTCCATGTTTTTGCAATTACTGATTGTGCTGCAATGAACATAGGGATGCATGTTGGTTTGTCGTAAAACAGGTGTTTTGGATATATTCCTAGGAGTGCTATTGCTGGGTCATATGGTATGCAGATTTTGAGTTGTTTGAGTGTTCTCCAGACTGATTTCCATAGAGGCTGTACCAATTTGCAGCTCCACCAGCAGTGGAGTAGGGTTCCCTTTTCCCCGCATCCTCGCCAGCAGGCGTCGTTGGTGTTCTTGTTTATGTGGGCCAATCTTGCTGGTGTTAGGTGGTACCTCATCGATGTTTTAATTTGGATTTCCCTTATTGCTAGGGAGCTGGAACATTTTTTCATATGTTTGTTTGCCATTTGGATTTGTTCCTTTGTGAAATGTTTGCCCATTTCCCGTGCCCATTTCTTGAGTGGCTTGTTCGTTTTGGTTTTTTGGTTGTTTTGAAGTTCTTTGTATATCCTGGAAATTAGCCCCCTATCGCCTATATCGTGTGCAAAGATCTTCTCCCACTCTGTGGGTTGCTTTTTTACTTTGTTGATTGTTTCCCTTGCTGTACAGAAGCTTCTTAGTTTGATGAGGTCCCATTTGTTTATTCTGTTCTCAACTGCTATTGCTTTTGGTGTCCTTCTTAGAAAGTTGGGACCTACTCCTAGGTCTTGCAGGGTATTTCCTACATTTTCTTGCAAGAGTTTGAAGGTTTCTGGATGTAGGTTTAGGTCTTTTATCCATGTAGATTGGATCTTGGTGTATGGTGATAGATGTGGGTCTATCTTTTTGTTTCTACAGGCTATCAGCCAGTTGTCCCAACAACATTTACTAAAGAGGCCTTCCCACTTGCTTGAGTTGTCATTGGTCTTTTTGTCAAAGATTAATTGGTTGTATTTGTGTGGGTTCCCTTTTGGAGCTTCTATTCTATTCCATTGATCTTCCTTTCTGTCTTTGTGCCAGTACCAGGCTGTTTTGATAACCACTGCTCTATAGTATGTCCAGAGGTCCGGGATTGTGATTCCCCCTGCTAACTTCTTATTTTTCAGGATGGTTCTAGCTATTCGTGGTTTTTTGTGTTTCCAGATGAACTTTTGAATCATTGTATCCAGTTCCATGAAGAATGTTTTGGGCAATTTGATTGGAATTGCATTGAAAATGTATATTGCTTGTGGCAGTATAGACATTTTAATGATATTGATTTTGCCTATCCAGGAGCACGGGATGTTGTTCCATCTTTTGAGGTTTTGTTCAATTTCCTTTTTAAATAGTTTGTAGTTTTCTTCGAATAGGTCTCCTACGCTTTTGGTTAGATTTATTCCCAAATACTTCATACTTCTCTCAGCTATTTTGAATGGTATCCTGTTGGTTAGATTTTCTTCCATCTTGGTGTTATTTGCGTACACTATGGCTGTTGATTTTCGTTCGTTAATTTTGTACCCCGCCACTCTGCCAAACTCTCGTATAAGTTCTAGCAGTTTCTGTATTGAGTCTCCTGGTTTTTCTATGTATAGGATTATGTCATCTGCATATAGTGAAAGCTTGACTTCTTCGTTTCCTATACGTATGCCTTTGATTTCTTTTTCTTGTCTTATGGCCTCTGCAAGTACCTCTAGGACTATGTTGAATAGCAGTGGTGATAGCGGGCACCCTTGTCTTGTTCCAGATCGCAGTGGGAAGGGTTCTAGCTTTTCTCCATTCAGTATGATACTGGCGTTGGGTTTTTCATAAATTGCTTTGATTATGTTGTGGATTTTCCCGTCTATGCCTACTTTGGCTAGAGTTTTTAGCATGAAGAGGTGTTGGATTTTGTCGAAGGCTTTTTCTGCATCTATTGAAACTATTATGTGGTTCTTGTTTTGCAGTTTTTGGATATGGTTTATAACATTTATGGATTTCCGAATATTGAACCATCCCTGCATTCCAGGGATGAATCCTACTTGATCCGGATGAATGATCTGTCTGATGATTTTTTGAATTCTATTGGCTAGGATTTTGTTGAGAATTTTAGCATCAATGTTCATCAGAGAAATAGGTCTGTAGTTTTCCTTCTCTGATGGTTCTCTGTCCGGTTTTGGGATTAAGGTGATGTTGGCTTCATAGAATGAGTTTGGGAGGGTTGCTTCCTCCTCTATTGTTTTGAAGAGCTTGTAGAGGATTGGGGTTAGTTCTGTTCGGAATGTTTTGTAGAATTCTGTAGTGAAGCCGTCTGGGCCTGGGCTTTTTTTCGTTGGGAGATCCTTGATGACTGTTTCAATCTCTACCTCGGTTATGGGTTTATTTAATTCTGCAGTTGCCTCCGGACTGAGTTTTGGTAGGTGGTGGGAGTCCAAGAACTTTTCTATTTCTTGGTGGTCCTCAAATTTGTGGGAGTACAGTTCTTTGTAGTAATTTCTAATTATTTTCTTAATGATTGCAGTGTCTGTTGTTATGTTGCCTTTTTCATCTTTAATGCTATTGATTCTCACTTTCTCTTGTTTTTTTTTGGTCAATCGGGCCAGTGGAGTGTCTATTTTGTTTATTTTCTCAAAAAACCAACTTTTTGATTTGTTGATTTTATGTATAGTTTTTTTGATTTCTATTTGGTTTATCTCCTCCCTTGTTTTGATGATTTCTTGTTTCCTATTGTGCGTGGGACTCTTCTGCTGCTGTTTTTCCAGATCCTGGAGGTGTGAGGTTAGTTCCTGTATTTGGCGTCTTTCTTGGGCCTTGACATGCGCTCCGATTGCGATGAATCTACCTCGTAGCACTGCTTTGGCAGTGTCCCACAAGTTTTGGAATGTTGTATCAGAGTTTTCATTGGTTTCCATAAATTTTTTGATCTCATCTTTAATTTCTTCTCTGACCCATTGTTCGTTTAATAGCATATTGTTCAATTTCCAAGAGTGCCTATACTTCCTGGGGAGTTTTGAGTTGTTGATTTCCAGTTTCATCCCATGGTGGTCTGAGAGGGTACATGGTATGATACTAATGTTTTGGAAGTTGTTTAGATTCGCTTTATGTCCTATCATGTGGTCGATTCTGGAGAAGGTGCCATGCACCGCTGAGAAGAAGGTATAGTCTGTGGCCTTAGGATAAAAAGTTCTATATATGTCTACTAAGTCCAGTTGTTCTATTGTTTGTGTGAGCTCTGTTGTTTCTTTGTTGAGTTTTTGTTTCGTAGACCGGTCCATTGTTGTTAGAGGTGTGTTGAGATCGCCTACAAGAATTGTGCGGGTGTCTATGTCTTCCCTTAAGTCTGTAAGTAATTGCTTTACGTAAGTAGGTGCATTAAGATTCGGTGCATAAACATTAATGATGGTGATTGCTTCTTGATGGATCTTTCCTTTCACCAGTATAAAATGGCCTTCCCTGTCTCTTTTGATGTTAGTTAGAATGAAATCTATCTCGTCTGAAATTAGGATAGCTACCCCAGCTTTTTTTTCTCGTCTATTGGCGTGAAATATCTTTTTCCATCCCTTCACTTTCAGTTTCTTTGCATCCTTTCTGGTTAGATGCGTTTCTTGTAGGCAACAGATGGTTGGGTCTTGTTTGATGATCCATTCTATTAATCTCTGTCTTTTGATTGGTGAATTTAGACCATTTGTGTTGAGAGTTAAAATTGAGAGGTTGCAATTTTGTCCTGCCATGTGATTGTGTTGTGTGTGTGTTGTTGCCTATGTAATTGTCTTGTTCGTGTGGCCTTTAGTTTGGAGACCTTCTTATTTGCCAACTTTGTTTGTGATTTGCCTCCTTTTTGTCCGGGACTAGCGCATTTCTAAGGAGACTTTGCAGAGCTGGTTTTGTGTAGACATATTCTTCTAGTTTTTCTTTGCTATTGAAGTATCTGATTTCGTTCTCATATACAAATGAGATCTTTGCTGGGTAGATTATTTTTGGTTGACAGTTGTTTTGTTTCAGGACTTGGAAGATCTTTGTCCATTCTCTCCTTGCTTGTAGGGTCTCTTCGGAGAAGTCAGCAGTGATTCTGATGGGTTTTCCCCTGTATGTGATCTTTTCTCTACTTCGTACTTGTCTCAGGATTCCTTCTTTGTCTTCATTGGAGTAGAACTTGAGCACCGTGTGTCTGGGTGAAGATCTCTTTGGATCATATCTGTTGGGAGTTCTCTGTCCATCCTGTATGCGGGGTGGATTCGTGTTCCAAGTGTTTTGGAAGTTTTCCCGTATAATTTCATCAAGCACTGCTTGCATCCCAGATTCTCTTTCTACTCCCTCGGGGAGGCCGATGATCCGAATATTCAATTTTCTAAGGTAATCTTTCATCTCTTGCATCATTTTATTAGTTTTGCTGAGGTTTGTCTCCAGCTGTTTAATTCGCTGGGCACCTTCATTTTGTGTGTCTTCTGTGTCAGAGATCCTTTCCTCTGCCGCATTTATTCTGTTGATGAGGCTTTCAATCTTATTATCTTGGGCATCCAGTTTGGTTTTGATTTGTTGTATTTCGGTGATTATGCGGTTCTGGAAGTCTTCCAGCTTTGTGTCCACGTCTCTGAGAAATTTTAGCATTATTTTCATCAATTCCTTTGCTGGTAACACGTCCATGTCTTCATCTCGTATCGTCGATATTGATAATGGCTTTTGGCCCTTGTTTGGTGGGGTGCTGGCTCTTTCATCTGGAGCACAACTCTTTCTGGTGGTTTTTCCCATTGCGTTGGTGTATTCTGGTGGGGCAAATGGACCCGTGTGTTGAGGGGCCGTCAGGTGCTTTCCTGTAGAGATTGGAGCCTGCAGGCGTGGTGTTGCCAGGCGTGGTAGTTTTCAAGGCACCGTTGGTGCGTTCTCAGGGCCCGGGGCTGTAGAGCACCACCTTGGGGGCCCAGTGGATTCCAGGCACACTCTGGGCACCTCTTCTACAGGTGTGACACCCCAGGGCGTGGAGGGATGGAGGCGCTCTCTGGGTGTGCCCCCTGCACGGGAATCCACAGGGCTTAGAAGGTTTTATGTGCTTTCTCCCTGCGTTCTCCGTGTCAGGGACTGCAGGGTCTTTCAGAGCCCACCTGGTGCGTCTCCCACACACGGGACTGTGGGTGAGGCACTTTCCAGGCGTGGCTCTTGTGCAGTGAATCCACCACTCGTGGTGTGTGGGTGTTCAGAGCCCCTGCTCCCGTGTGGCTCCCCCACACAGGCCCTTAGCGGAGGAGTGGCCCAGGCGCCCTGTTATAATGACTTCACGGCAGGTTCGCACCGTGTGAGTATGGTGCTGGAGTTTTCAGAGCTCTCCTGGTGGGTCGCCCACACTCAGAACTGCGGGATGGTAGGCGAGGAGTGAGCAGTTCACTCTATGGGAGTGGTACCTGCGTGTCAGGGACACACAGCGCTACACTTCCCAAATCTCAGAGGTCTCCTGACACCTGACACCTGTGCTGCGGAGGCGGCTGCTGCAGGCGGGGCCGCCCAGTCCGCTCGGTGCAGCGTTCAGAGTCCTCCCGGTCCTCCACCAGGCGGGGTGTGGGGGACTCCAGACCCTTGCCAGCTGTCTCTGCGCACCGAGCCGCACTGGCCCCCTCAGCGCAAGAACAACCGAGGCGCCTTCCCAGGGCCCCTTCAGCCACCAACACCACTGAGCGTAGTTCCCAAGGCCAAGACCCGACAGTTTCAGGCTGCCTGCCCCGCGATCTCAGAGGCTGTAACCTCAGCATGGGTCGAGGAATGCGAAGGCTGCCACGTCAACCCCCCCCCCCTCACCAAACGTCCGGCCGCTGCAGTCTGCCTCCGCCGCTGTTGAGGGCCTCCCGCCAGCGACGATCCCCCTGATCTCCCCGCCTCCGAGCTGGCCGCGTCTCCCGTCAGGCCGTTTTCAAAAGTGACTCAGCAGGTCTGGCGTGGGATGTCGGTTTCTCTGCCTTTGCCCTGCTCCGTTCTCGTTGTTCTTCCGAGTTGTGTGGATCTTTTTGGCTCCACACTGTCCCAGGGAGCTTCACGGACCTCTCCCTGCGGTTCCCTGCTGTTCCTCTTTGCTGCTTCTGTAGCGTTCTATCCCTCTCTCACTAGACGCTCACTCACAGCCTTCCTCCTACGTCGGCCATCTTCCTCCCCTCCAGTTTCTTTGTTTGTAAAATGGGAATCATAATGACACCTGTCTTCTGGAGCTTTTGTGATAAACAATGAGGCAGCACAAGAGGCATTGAGGTAGGCAGGGGGTTGGCAAGGAGGCGCGGAGGTCGCCATGGCTTCCCCACAGCCCCACCTATGCTGCAGCCCTTCTCGCAAAGCCCAGTTCCTCTCCTATTTCCATGCAGCAGAATGCCAAAGCCACATTGGTTTCCCCACTGTGAACCCATGCCAGCTAAAAATAATCAACAACATGGCTTCCAGCTGTATCCCTGTGATTGCCTTCAGATAATTATGATATCATTTTCATAAAAACGACCTTGGCTGACACACCCACTTCCATCCTGCACCTGACTGCAAAAAAGGCATAGACAATGGGTAATACTCAAGCCGTGTCTCCAAGTCTGCCACTTATGAATATGCAATCACACTGGATTCCAGGCACGACTCCCCAAAGCCTCTAGATTACATGAAGGTTGAAGCCAAGGTCATGGAGTACAGCTCTCTCTGGAACAGACCCACACTCCTTCCTGAGGGTATACTGCTCTTCATGCTTCTCTATTGACCTTTATCCATGACTTGGTTTCCACTCCTTCTGGAAACAAGAATCTGGACCCAGATACCCCATGCCAGTGTGAGTTCCTTAGGGAACTAGTATAAGCAATGGTTAAGACTAGAAAGATTTCAAAGCCACTTAAACAGTCTCATCTCCGTCAGTACTGTGTGATATTGGAACTACTGGGGTCAGTGTCTGTATTTATAGAATAGAGATAATGACCACTCCTGCCTCACTGTGGTAGCTAAGATGCAATGATTGAAAGACGTGGTTTCATACAGGCATTTGGCACAGCAGTTTCGATGCTGATCAGGGTTATCCTTATCACATGTCAGAATTCCTGGGTTCATGTCCCAGTCCTGCTCTTCATTCCAGCTTCCTGCTAGTGGAAACCCTGGAGGGGGGAAGAATGGGGGAGAGCAGCAGATAATGGCTGAAGAACCTGGGTCTCAATAACCTGCATGTAACACTGTTTGGAATTCCTGACTCCTGGCTCTGGCCTGGCCCAGTCCTGGCTATCGTAAGCACCTAGGGAGTGAACCAGATGCTGGAAGATCTCTATCATCTCTCTGCTTCAAATAAAACTGTTAGGAATAATCATCCATGACAATATATACTAACAAAGTACTGTGTGTTTAACTGCTATTGATCAATGTTATTTCTTTTTTTTCATTTTTTATTAATATTTTTGACAATCTTTACGTAGTTAATTAGGGTAAAAAGGTTCAAGGGCTATAGGAAAGTGGGTCAGTCTATTATTTCCATATTGTTTCCTTCATGTATCTGAGGTAAAGGGGGATATTAAGGGAAAGGCCCCACCCAGTTTCCCACCCTCCCCAGGTCCCGGATGTGGGGCGTGTTCTGAGATACTTGCTCAAGTGGTTTTGATACTTCACCAGTTATGAATTGCTGCCAGTCTCGCCACTCCAAGCATGATGAGGTCGTTGAAGAATCCACTGATTGACATAGTCCATCATAGAGTCTCCATTTACTCAATATTTCACTGCCAACATATAGCTGAGGTGGTTGATTGACTTGTTCTGTCTTCTGTCTTTTCTTGGTTAGGGTTCTAAGTTCGGTGTTTCGATTGGGAAGATCCCCAAAGAAACTTTGTCTGAGGTGTTCGATCAATGTTATTTCTTGGTCTTCTCCAATGAGAAGCCCACATTTCTTTAGTTGTTTCTCACAGAGATTTTTTTCCCATCCTTTCACTTTTTCATTGTTCTCAGCTTTGGTCATGGTTATTTGTACTTTTCTTGTAGCACTCATCCCCTGGGAGAGATAGTGGGGGGCAGAGTCCAGCGCACATGGAAATAAGTTTCCTATATGGTCTGGCCCTACACCAGCGTGACAGTCACTGGCCTACCTCCCTCTCACCAAATCCTCACTGTCAGTTTTTTATGTAAGACTGTTGTTCTCCAATTGGTTTGTACCTTGGAGAAGCCCTGGATCTTATCCCAGAAATTGATTGAGTGGTAAGAAGTGAGGTCTGCTTACTCAGATGTTTAACCTCTCCTTAGGTGATTATAAGGTACATCCAAACGTGAGAACCACAGCCTAAGTTACAGTGGGTAATAAATCAGTGCAGACACTGGGTGTCCAAATTTGTAGAAGTGTTATCTCTGTGGGTGAGTGCCACGGAGGAGGAGGGGCTGAAGGACATGGATAAATATCCCATCCTGAACATGTGAGCATGAATATTGCTTATGTCCTTTTTGTTCAACTCTATTTTCTGATTTTTTTTCTTTTTTACCAAGTGTGCATGGAATTTGAAATACAAGATAATAAAATGAAATCCAATTAAAACAACAATACAAGAGTTAGGCTTTAGATTTATATGGAGTTTTTTGTTAAGGTTTTGTGTCTTATTTTGAGCTCATTATGCTTCCCTTTTGACTATGTTTCCCTAAGAGTTTAATTTGGGTTGAATGAAATCTTCAGCTCACAGAAGGATGGTCATGGCAGCCTCATGGAGACTCACTAAAGGGGGTGAGATGGAGGTGTTGGGGGGCCAAGAGGTCCAGGTTCAAGGACAGATGTGGATCAAGATTAGCTGAGGAGTAAGATTTATTAACAAAGTGACAATCTGCCCTCAAAGGGGCACAGGAAAGCTATAGACTTAGAGGTCAGCAAAAATTTTTTTTTCTGCCAAGGGCTACTTGGATATTTATAACATCATTTGTGGATCATATAAAATGGTCAACTTAAAAATTTGCCTACTGTGCTTGCTTCGGCAGCACCTCCACTACAATTGGAATGATTTGGAGAAAATTAACATGACCCTTGGGTAAGGATGACACACAAATTCGTGAAGTATTCCATATTAAAAGTTAAAAAAATCAGCCCATTATAGCTTGAATTTTGATTCTTGCCTGTGGTTGCTGTGGCAGGGCCAGAATTAATGATTTTACAGGCCTTAGATAGTTCATGGGCCAGAAGTTCCTCGCTCCTGCAGATGGAACTGCAGTGCACCACATGCGGGGTCATCCCTTTATGTCACCTGGGGAAGCAGGAATGGTCTCCTGGAGAGAGTTTCCCAGGAAGGGTGGGGGCTTGCAGGAATGCAGTGATTGCCCATTTTCAGGAAGGTTTGGAAGTATCATAGTATCACTGGATGTAAGGAAGAGCCTCATAACCTCATTTCTGGGTTCCCTAATTAGGCAGAGCTTGTGGAGGAGACCCTGAAACTTAGTGGCTAGGACTCTGTGTGACATTTTGTGCTGGGCATGGGCAGTCAGTCATATTGGGAAGAAAAAGTCCATAACATCCTACAGTGACAGGCCCAGACTTCCAGGCATGAGTCAGTTTGCATCTAAATTAAATATTGAATGGCTTTCAAGCCATAAGCATTGATCTTCTCTTAGATCTGTTGCATTTTGCCGGAATACGGGAAGGCTGAGATGCTTAATTTTGTGTGTTTATGTAAATAACCCCTGATGTTTGATGTGGATCAGAACAGCTTCTTGAGGCCCAACCATATATTACTGAAATGAAGTCAGGTCTTCCAGTTCAGCTGTTGTACACTGTGGTTAGCATTCCAGGGTTTATGGCCATCATAGAAGATGTTCCAAGTTTATTTTAGCAAGTTGAAATAAAAGCTTAAACTATTGCTGACTTTTTAAAAGTTGTCTGGGTCAGTGCTCTGACATAACAAGTGAAGGCAATGCTTGCAGGGTTACGATGCTGGCACACCAAACACTTGACAATTTGAATCCCAGCAGGCCACACTCCTAGTCCAGTTCCCTGCTACTGTGCATGCAGCAGAATACAGTTCAAGTACCTGAGTTCCTGCACCTGTGTGGGAGGCTGTGAAGAAGCTCCTGGCTTCTAGCTTTGGACCAGACCAATTCTGGCTGTTACAGACATATGGAAAGTGAACCAATAGATGGAAGATGTTTATATCTCTCTGTTACTCTGCCTTGAAAACAAATAAACCTTAAAAAGAAAAGTAGTCTGACTAATGGTTTGATCTACTTTTGTGGCAATGACCAATGGGAACCAAATAAATTAATAGATAATACATGAAAAAAAAATGAGTGCTGGAGTTATGCTCAATATGTTAAGCTGCTGCCTGAGACACCAGCATACCGTATGAGTGCTGTTCTAATTCCAGTGGCGCTCTCTGGTAGTGCACCTGGGAGAGCAGCAAATACATGGTCCCCATCCTTGTGGGAGACTAGCCTGAAGATCTAGGCTCCTGGCTTCAGTCTGGTACAGTCCTTGCCATTGTGGCCGAATGAATCAACAGACTGAAGATTCTTTCTCTCTCTAGCTTCACCTTTCAAATACATGCAAACAAATCTTTTTTTTTAAGGGCCCGGTGCGGTGACGTAGTGGTTAAGGTCCTCGCCTTGCACGCCCGGGATCCCATATGGGCGCCGGTTCTAATCCCAGCAGCTCCACTTCCCATCCAGCTCCCTGCTTGTGGCCTGGGAAAGCAGTCGAGGACGGCCCAAAGCCTTGGGACCCTGCACCCGTGTGGGAGACCTGGAAGAAATTCCTGGATCCTGGCTTCGGATCGGCATAGCATGGGCTGTTGTGCTCACTTGGGGAGTGAATCATCGGCCGGAAGATCTTCCTCTCTGTCTCTCCTCCTCTTTGTATATCTGACTTTCCAATAAAAATAAATCTTAAAAAAAAAAAAAAAAAGCGTGTGCAGTTGCACACCCCTAACCCCACTTTGGGGGAAAGTAGTTGAGGACCAAAGATAGAAGCTCAGGGGAGATGGCAGTGGGGACACCCAGATGTAACCTGTGGGACTTTTCAGGGTTCTGGCACAGGTCAGGTGGAGAAAGTGTGATTCCCCCATTCGTCTGACTCCACTGATGCTCACCTCCAGGTTCAGAAGTAAACACACATTGAGTGGCTTCCCTTCAGATATGAGCAACAGGAGTGGCCCCATGGCTGAATATGTCCCTAGATAAGAGGTGAAGGGACGCCACATGGCACTATTTCCAGCAACGTCTGATTCCTAGAATGATCCTTAGAAGTCTTGTACTAGAGCATGACCATGAATGAGCAATTGTTTGAATTTTTTCACCCAGGGAGTTTTTAGCTATGCATGGGGACTATCTCGTAATTAGCTCCAAACTTACCAAACAGCATCACAGGCCTGTAATTTCTGTGTGAGCTTAGTTCACCATTAGCTTTATGTTGTGCTTCTTTTGCACAACATTTGTTATCTATTGGAAAAAAATTAAAACCTTACTATACAAAACAGCCTCCTGGGTTTGCTGGAGGGAAAAGGCAGTTTGAACTGTAAACAGTGGGAGTGTTGTTGTCCAGCTGGAAAAACCAAGAGATTCAGAGTCAGGATGGGGTGGGGGGTGTGCCTCCCCTCTCTGTGCGACCTTTGCTTGTGTGGGTAAGGATCTTCACCCTCTTGTGTGTGGGCTTTATTTTTGTACACTAAGGAGGTTAAGTTCAGGGTCAGGTTTGGTAACTGTACTGAATCACAGATTTATAGCAGCTATTTCTATAAACACTTCTCACCCATTCACACACTACTTCCTTTCTGGAAGATCTGATTTGTAGGACCCAATTCCACCCTAGTGGCTTTGCAGCTCTAGGAAATTATATTCCAGCATCTTCTGTAGGAAACTGACATGATGTATCACAGAGAAATGGAAATGTTTCTACTGTTGTTGATTTCAACTTGGTCACTATGAATATTCATATGACATGGGATTTATAAATATAAATCACTCCTCAGCCTTTCTCAGCAATAACCACAGTATGTCTTTTGGGTATCAGTATTTAGATCTGTTTCTGTGGAAACCCACACATTTGCTTTTCCTGGGATATTTTCAGAAGTCTCCAAGGGTGGGTGTTTAGCCTAGTGGTTAAGGTGCTGTTTCAGATGCATGTGTCCCACACTGGAATGCCTGAGCTCAATTCTAGACTGTGGCTACTGATCCTAGCTTTCTGTTAATGCGAACTTGGGGAGGTAGCAAGGCTGGTTCTAGCAGTTAGGGTCATGTCAACCATGTGGAAGCCCCTGATTGAGTTGCTGGCTCCTTGACTTTGATCTCAGCCAATTCTGGCAGTTTTTGGCATTTGGGAACTTGAATAACCATGCAGGAACTACATCTCAAATTAATGAAGAAAACTAAGAACAAACATTTTCTAAACACTCACCAACTTTTGGGATCACATGTTGTTTGACTTTTTAAAGATTTATTTTTTTATTTATCATCAGAAAGGTAGACAGAAAAATCTTCTATCCACTGATTCACTCCCCAAGTGGCCGCAACAGCCAGAGCTGAGCTGATCCAAAGCCAGGAGCCAGGAACTTCTGGGTTTCCCCAATGGGTGCAGGGTCCCAAAGCCTTACATGTTCATTATCATCACATTTCTTGCTATACAAACCATCTTCTGCTGTTTTCCCAGGCCACAAGCACAGATCTGGAAGTGGAGGGAAGCAGCCAGGACATGAACTGGCACCCATATGGGATCTCTGACATGCAAGCCGAGGACTTTATTCACTAGGCTACTGCACCAAGCCCTATGTGATTTTTTTTCATGTCAGTGTAAGATTTTGCATTTCAAAAATGTGTATTTCTGTCATCCTTTTGAATTACATTCCAGCTCATGATTACATTGTAATCTACATAGCTATTTCCAACTGATGGTCATTAAGGTTGATCTCACCTTGCATTAAAAATTAAGATGACTATCATGGCATAGCCCCATTTCTTTTTAGGCAGACTTCTACTAGCAATAATTCTTCCTCCAAAGAGATTCAGGGTTGATTTTTGGCACAATAGGTAAGATGCTGCTTTGGATGCCTGCATTCCATATCAGAGTGCCTGGGTCTGAGCCCTGGCTCTGCTTTGAATTCCAGTTTCTTGCTCATGTGCACCCTGGGAGACAACAGGTGATGGCTGGAGCAGTGGGGCTTCTGTCACCCATATGGGAGACCAGGGTGAGTTCCTGACCCTGCTTGGCTCTTGCAAGTACTTGGAGCATGAACTAGCAGTTGGGAGATCATTTTTTGTCCATCTGTCTTTCTTTCAAGTAAATAGAAAAAATTAAAATAAGATATTCCTAAGTGCTATACCAATTTACAGTCTCACCAATATATGTGAAGGTCTCTTTTCCCCTAGACTATAGCTATTTTATATTATATAAAATTTCTATCATTTAGCACATAAAAATGGCTTCTAGTTTTAATATTATTCCTTTGTCTACTGGACATTCTCTTATATGCCTCTTGATCATTGTGCTTCTCCATTGAAGAGCTGTGCCTCTATACTATCACTCTATTTTAGTGTTTAGATGTACAGTAGTGGAGGTGGTCCCGTCTTGCATATTCATGTGCACATACTGAAGTTCCTTAGATAAATTGGGGCATCATTTGTACATAACACATGCACATCCTCCTGCAGACTTTATATTATCTCTAGATTATTTGCAGTACCTAATACTATGTAAATACTGCATATACAGTTGTCAGACTGTGTTGTTTAGAAAATGATGACTCCAGCAGTCCCTGCATGTTCATTATCATCACGAGTCTTGCTACACAGTACATAGTATACAATTCACAATGGGTCGGATCTGTGGACACAGAATTTGAAAATAAGAGCTGACAAAATGTCTTTTGAGTTTTCTTTATTGCTTTGTAAATACTCTTTCTATATTAAGGCTATGCTACGGGTGCTAATGCAGATCATATACTTCTCAAATAACTCCCCTTTTAAAGGAAAGCTCAAATCTTCCAATACTATTCCATTTTAAAATGAAACTTGAAGTTGTGTTGGGAAGAGTAGATTGTTATATGGAGCAGGCCAAACCTTATTTTCTGTTGTAAGTTCATTTGTTCTTAAGTTCCATTTTTTCTTTTCCTTTTATTTCACTCCCACTCTCCACCTAGAACCTGGGCCAAAGCCCCAGCTCCTACTTCAGCTCCCCAAAGTGAGCCTGGTAAGATGATCCGTGATTAGAAGATTTGAATGTTTTGAAAGGGTAGTGGGTGGTGACAGCACGTTATTGAAACTTGAAAGAAAGCCAGTGTGATATAATTTTCACATTGGGAGTTGATCACTATGGCAACAAAGAACAGATTTTGAGAAATAAGGCTCAGTGTAATAGAATTAGGGGAGAAAATTGATTAGAAAAAAAAAAGACTGTCTTATCTTTTGTTTTATTTTCAACTCATTTATCATATGTACCAAAACTTTACATTAGAGTCCAAGAAACATACTTTTGTTTTCAAAAGCAAACATATGTCATTTTGCTTAATTTTATGTGGCTTATTTATTTGAGAAGCAGAGATACAAAGAGAGAGAGAGAGAGAGAGAGAGAGAGGAGACAAGGAGCCTCCAGCTGCTTTTACTCTCCAAATGCCTGCAGTGGCTGGGGTTGGGCTGACACTGAGGCTAGGAGCTCAGCACTCAAGCCAAGTCTCCTGAATGCGAGGTCGCCATTGCTGTTCCAGGGTCAGTGTTGGCAAGAAGTTAGGCGCTAACGGTAGAGAGCACAGTGATTCGGGTGTCTTAACCCCTGGGTCAAATGTCAGCTCCACAAATGCATTGTAATTATGCTACCAACTTACAGTGCCACAAGGAGAAAATGCTTCTGGTAATACTGCTTTTGCCAGATAGTAACGTATCTTTGGAGCCTTTTATTGGAGAAGAAATATGCATATAGCTTTTCATTCTTTTTTAAACTTGATATTTCTGCCCATTTATTTACTCAGTCAACATCTCTTCATTGAATCACTGTATTAGGACTATACTAAACCCTGTTGAATAAACTCAGATCCAGTCTCTCTTCTCTTGGAGCTTATATTGCATGAATTTCCCCCATATCTACAAATATGCCTCAAACCATAAATTCAGTAGCATCTAGCAAACAATATATGCCTTTGCAATAATGTATTTACTTCCTCTACTGTTGTTGGACATTTAAACTGATTTTAGATTTTCACTTTTTTTTTTAAGATTTATTTTTATTATTATTGGAAAGGTGGATATACAGAGAGGAGAGACAGAGAGGAAGACCTTCCGTCCGATGATTCACTCCCCAAGTGAGCGCAATGGTCCATGCTATGCTGATCCGAAGCCAGGAGCCTCTTCCGGGTCTCCCACATGGGTGAAGGGTCCCAAAGCATTGGGCCGTCCTCGACTGCTTTCCCGGGCCACAGGCAGGGAGCTGGAAGGAAAGTGGGGCCGCTGGGATTAGAACTGGCGCCCATATGGGATCCCGGGCATACAAGGTGAGGACTTAACCACTGTGCCACCGCGCCGGGCCCAGATTTTCACTCGTTAAGTAGGTGGTGAGCATAACTATATATTCATCTAAATTTCTGGTTATGTCTTAAGGCTTGCTTCCTAGAAAAAAAAAATCATTAGGTTAAAATACCTAAACTTATTTCTTAAAAATAAGCAAAACTGAAAGAACTAAAAATTGTGAGTCTTTGCATTGAAAACGTATTGTTTTTGTCAACATCACTATTTCTAGAAATAAAATATGTTTCAGAAAAGGTAATAAATTTACTTATTGTACTAGCATCTTCTTTTTCAAGAAAGATTGCTTTATTTTTATTGGAAGGGCAAATTTGCAGAGAGAAGGAGAGACAGAGAAAGATCTTCTATTTGCTGATTCATTCTCCAAATGTCCACAAGAGCCAGAGCTGAGCCAATCTAAACCCACGGGCCAGGAACCTCTGTGGGGTCTCTCACCTGGGTACAGGATTCCAAGGCTTTGGGCTACCCTAAACTGCTTTCCAGGCCACAAACAGCAAGTTGGATTGGAAGTGCAGTGGCCAAGACTTGACCTGGCACCCAAATGGGATGCTGGAATTTGCAGGCTAAGGATTAGCCAGTTGAGCTATCTAACCCCATATTAGTATCTTCAAAAGTAGATGTTGAGAGCAGAATTTGGGGGTACATTTGGCAAAACATTTAACACGTGCCTTGAGATGTCTACATCCCAAATCACAATGTTTAGATTTGAGACTCAACTCTGCTCGACTCCAGCTTCCAGGTAATATGCACCCTGCAAGGCAGCAGATGATACACATCTTGTACTTGCTGCTCCGGAAGGAGACTGGACTGAGTATTGGCTCCCGGCTTCAGCCACGTCCAGTCCCTCCTCCTCGCTCTGCCACCTTTGGGATTTGAAGAATGAGCCAGCAGATGGAAAATCACACTTTTGGTCTCTATTTCTTTTTCTTGCTGTCTGCCTTTCGAATAAAATTAAATAAAAATGAATTAACTTATAAAATAATAGCATTTAATAGAAAAATGGGATTACATTTAGCCAAGAAAGTTCTACACAGCAAAGAAAATGTTCAAGAGAGGGCACTGACAAAATGGAATAAAATATTTACAAACTGCCATTTGATAAAGAATTAATATCCAAGAAGTGTGTATGTGTGTGTATATGTGTGTATGTGTATATATGTATATATATATATAGAGAGAGTGTGTGTGTGTGAACAAAAACAAATTAAAAGTTAAAAAATGGGCAAAGGACATAAACAGGACTTTTTTCAAAGTATTAAATTCTAATGACTGATAGACACATGAAAAAATGCTTAGGATCTGTAACCATCAGGAAAATACAAATAAAAATCACTAAAAATCCTTACTTCACTCCAGTTAGAATGGTCATCATCTGAAAACCCAAAACATTAAACACTGTCAAGGATGTGGGGGAAAAGACAGTACGGAAATTCCTCAGAGAGCTGATACAGATCTGTCATATGATCCATTCGTCCGACTCCCAGAAATTTACCCAAACTAGATTAAATATGTAGCCCCATGTTTATAGAATATCTATTTATAGAGTTTATAAGTTGTTTGTAGCTATAATCTGTAGAGTTACCATGTTTATAGAATTATCGTACCCACACGTTTATAGAAGCTCAGCTCACAATAGCTAAGCTAGGGAATCAACTAGAGAAAGAAGCTGTGGTATATGTATACTATGAAACGCTACTCAACTTTTGAAAAAAAAAGAATCAAATCCTGTTTTCACAACAAAATGGATATAATTGGTGACTATTTTGCTTAGCGAAACAAACCAGTTATCAAAAAACAAAGAGCACATTTCCCCTGATTTGTGATAATACATGTAGTACCAAAAAACACTATATATGAGTGAAACTGACATTTTGAGATTTGATTACTTTTCGAGCTCTTTTCTGTATTCTTTGAACAGTGGTTTTTCTACTTAAAACTTGCTAAATTCTTTATTTAGTGGAGGGTTAGGGTTGTGATTATAAAGTAAACCAAAAGTATGTCATCGTAAAATAAAAATGAGGAGGGAGAGTGAGAATGAGGGTAAGGTGGGATGTATCATTATATTTTCTTTCTCTTTCTTTCTCTCTTTTTTGTGGCTTTGTACCGTTTATTTCTTCTGATTTGGTGGGGGCTGGAGACAGCAGGCACAGGACAATGCTGATGGTGGGTGTGGGGTAGGAGCAGGGGCAGAGTGAAGGCTTCCTACAGGCGAAGGTAGAGCCGTTCCAGCCCTGGTTGGCCTCATTCATGCCGTAGCAGTTGATGTGGGTCTTGCCCAGGCTGAGGCACAGATGCTCGGCCAGTAGGCTGCATTTTGCTGTTGCAGTGCAGGTTGCAGAGCGCGCATGGCTGAGTCGCTCAATGCCATGATTTGGTCCGGGAACAGTTGCACTGCGATGCACTGGGCTGGCTTGCCCCTGGTCTGTGCTCACTGCTGAGCGACCTCGTCTGACACCCACAGGAGTCTCATTCCTCTCACCTACCATGTAATTTCCCAGAACATGGAGTATTCATATTGGAATGGATTTTATTTATTGAAAAGGCATTTTACTTACTTAATGAAGTATTAGACCCACTGATGTGATATTCTACAGCATTTGCTACGTTCTTTGGCTTGTCTCAAGGCCCGTCTGCTGCCCGAAGTGTTTCTCAGCTGATCCCTCTTTCCCTGTAGGTGAAATGAGAGGCATGTTACTGGGGTGTGAGGAGCCTGGGGTACTTATCTGGGAGATGTAGTTGTGCAACTTAGGCAAGTCACTTATTTTCTCAGTCTGGGTTTTCTCATTCCTGTAACGAAAGGTCAGAGTTGATTTCCAATCACATCCCATGCTCTTCCATTTATTTCACATCTCTCCCAGGAAAAAAAGTATGTGATTTTAGCATAGCGACAGAGCACATCAAGCCACCACTTGCAAGCTGGCATCTCTTTTCCATGCATGCACTCACATTCCAACTGCTTTGCTTCCTGTCCGGCTCCCTGTTAATGCACTTGGGAAAGCAGCATTTGTGGCCCCAGTGCTTGGGTCTCTGGCACCCATATGGGGGTCTGAATGCAGTTCCTGGCTCCTGGCTTCAGTCTGGCTCAGCTTTGGCTGTTGTGATAATTTGATGAATGGACCAATGATGAAAGATCTTTCTCCCTCTCTTTTTTAAAAAATTATTTTCATTGGAAAGTCAGATCAGATTTACTCTTGAATCCACTGGTTTACTTCCCGAATAACTGCAATGGCTGGAGCTAAGCCAATCCAAAGCCAGGAACCGGGAGCTTCTTATGGGTCTTCCACATGAGTGTAGGGTCCCAAGGCTTTCTCTACTGCTCTCCCAGGCTGTGATTAGGGAGCTGGAAGGGAAGTAAAGCAGCCAGGACCTGAACCAGTGCCCATTTAGGTTCCCAGCTTGGAAGGTGAGGATTTAGCCACCGAGACATTACGCCAGGCTCAGAAGATCTCTCTTTCTCTTTTTGTCACTCTGACTTTCAAAGAAATAAATATTTTATCTTTCTTTAAAACAAACGTCCACTTGCACACATGCTCAAAGATAATGTTTATTCTGCTTGTATTTACTTCCTTATGTTGCATTGTGAAAGAGCTTGGAAATGAAATCTGCTACTGATGCTGTTGTCCAGCATTAAAGGATGGCAGTTCTACGGACACGTGTTCCCTGTATTTCCCATCTTCCACTCCTCCCCTCCCCTTCCCTCCTCCTCACAGTCCTCTCTTTCTTCTTCCCATCCACCTCCTTTTCATCTTCTTCTGCTCTCACTTCCTCTTTTTCTTTATGTATCTGTCAATTTCCTGACATGGCTTTGTTGTTCACCACTGTCTGCATGTTTCAGACCTCTTGGAGGGAGAGAGAAACACAACAGAATTCTTTAGAACCATTGGAGGAGCATTATGCTGTGCTGGGTTTGGCTATAGTTTGCGACACTGGCATCCTATACGAGTGGCAGTTCAGTTTCTTGCTGCTCCACTTCCTATCGGCTTCCTGCTAATGTATTTGGGAAAGATCTGGATGAGGTTCCTGGCTCCAGGGTTCAGCCTAGTTCACCCTCAGCCATTGCTGCTATTTGGATGCAAACCAGCCGATGAAAGATCTCTGTGTATCTACCTTTGACTTTCAAATAAATAAAAGTATGTTTAAAAAAACTACTTGAGTGAGTGACATTGATTCTATACCTATGGTATGGGGTCTCAAAGAACAGTAAGACAATGATTTCATTATCTCTAATTCAGTAAATACTTATGAATGCTAACAACTTGCCAAACTCCCTACCAGGGGCTGTGGATGTTATTGGTGGTAATGAAGAAAAAACAATAGAATTTGCAATCTACTCAACAGGGAAACATGTGGTATGCCGTGGGTTCATAGTAATATTCAGTGAGATGTGCTTGCCTGGAAAAATGAACGGTGCAACCAATAAGACAATGCGAATCCCTGAGAAAACAATGGCCATTGAAAAGTGAGAGGCCTATTGAAGCATGTTTATAATTTGGACATTGCGATCCACAAAGGAAGAGAATTTCAGAGAGCATAGACAGCCTGTAGAAAGGAAGAAGGCAGAGGGAACGCAGGGTCTTCTCCAGGGCTCAATGAAATTATCAGCTAAATTAGAAAAGATTCCACACACCCCTCCCCCCCGAGTAGGAGAAAATGCATTTGTTTAGAACAGACTTAGGCCGTGTTCTACCCATCTCTTGCTTAGCAACTGTCATTTATTCCTGTAAACCCTGCTGTTAGGTGAAAAGCCATTATCTGAAGAAAAATTTCCATTAATTTCAATAGGAAAATGAGAATGTGTTCTAAATGAGCACCCACAAACCCAAATGATTTGCATAGATGGAAAAGTATAATTACTGATCAGTGCGAAGTACTGATAAGTACTTTCCATGCGAAGTACTTTTAAAAGCTTCTTGGCAAATGGAATTAAAAGGTAAGCTTAAGGGCTGGACTTGTGGCCCAGGAAGTTTAGCCCCTGCCTGCCATGCTGACATCTCATATGGCTCCAATTTGAGTCCTGCATGCTCCACTTTTGGTCCAGTTTCCCCCTTAATGTGTCCTGCATTCATATGGAAAACCCAGATGGAACTCCAGGCTCCCAGCCTCAGCCTGGTTCTGCCCCAGTAGTTGCAGTCCATTTACGGAGTGAACCAGCAGATGGAAGATCTCCCTCTGCTCTACAGCTCTCTCTACAGCTCTACGTTTCAAATACACAAACAAATCTTTTTTGCAAAGATTAATATATTTTGCACAAACTTTCCTTCTAAATATGCTTTGTCTTTTCATGAGATTTATTTTCTATGAACCCTTCGAATACACTTAATATGCATGGATTTCAGGTTTTTTTTTTTTTTCAAAAAAACCCCAAAAAACTTCAAATTCTTTTTAGCTCCATTTTGATTGTTTTTTTTCCAAGAACTTTTAAAAGCACCCAGAGCATGATAACATAATTTGAATGACAATAAATACAGATTGGATATAAGGTGCTTGACATACAGTTTTCAAAGAAGGAGGAGAGAAGACAGCTCAGAGCGGTTAATGGAGGAGACGGCCACAAAATTATTCTATGCGGAGAATGCTCACTCTTTTGCCTGCTTCTTAGAAAAAAAAAAGAAACAAAACAAAACAAACCTTGAAAGGAAGAGTGGGAGGAAGATGGACAGTACGAAGGAGCGCTCGTTTATCAGCTTCCTTCCCAAATGTCCACCAAGGCTGGGTTAGACGTGGCAGGTCTCAATGCCTGGCAAGCTCTTGAGTTTTCACCTGCTGCCTCTAAGGCTCCACGTTAGCAGGACGCTGGAGTCAGGAGTAGTAGGCAGGACTTGTCCTGGGTACCAGGACACAGTGTGTGGTATCTTAATCAGCATCTTAATCACCAAGTGTCTGCTTCACTGTTTTTTCCCAGATTTTTGGAACGCATAATTGTCTTGCACTGAAGCAGCACAGGAAATTAAAGTTATAACTCAACTGAAACATGTTTGAGTAAAATGGAGACTCCATGAGGGTACTGTCATGAGTACTTGGGGACAAAGTGTGCTTCCAAAGATTCATGGACAAACAGAATCCAAAGATAAGTGGATTCAGCACAAAATGTTTAAATCTCATGCATAATTTTGTCCTGATAGACATTTTTCATGAACTTTGTGATGATATATTATCAAGGACACAGCAAGTGCAAGGATGGAAGGATCTTCACTCATTTCATGCATGTGTCTCTGGTGTAGTCATGAGTAAATTTGTACAATCTACTTGCTTGCTATTTAGGATATTTTTAGGTAAAAGGGTTGTATTAGGAAAGAGGAAACTGGTTGCTTGAGAAGTGAACCTTTTTAGGAATCTACTGTAAAAAAATTGTTAATTTAATTAGCATTGTATGAAGACAGTGAATTTGATGTGGAAACCTCTCATGAGTTGCCCTTCTTGGAACATAGATGCCATCATAATGTGGGGGTGGACATTTGGCACAGCAGTTAAACCCCCACTTTGAACACCCCTATTTCATGTTGGCATGCCTAGATCTGAGCTGCAGTTCTCTTTCTGATCTCATTTTCCTATTGTGTTCATTTTGAAGGGTAAGAGTCCAAGTCCTTGGGTCCCTGATTTTACATAGGAGGCCCAGATGGGGGTCTGGACCCCTGGACTCTGCCTGCTCTAGGCCAGGTTGCTATAGGCATTTAGAGAGTGAAGCAATGGGTAGATGACCTCTGTCTGCTTCTGTCTCTCTGCCTTTCTAATCAATAAATATAAAAACCTGAAATAAATTGTGTGCCTACTTCTGCATTTTCGTAGTATGCATCTCTCCATTTTCTACCATCATGCTTGGTGGCAAAAAGGGGCAGGCTTCAGGTGCTGGAGACATTGCTGCTTGTCTTCTGTCAAGACCCAACATAGAGATGGCTTGGGTTGCAGATCCAAGTACCACATGGTGGGGAGAGTTGTGGTCTTGGGAAGAAGGTGTTGCTTAGCCTGTGTTTAATTGCCTCAATGAATAGCTTCTGTGGCTCTGTTGACTTTGTCATCAGAAACAGTCCTGACAAAATGACCAGCACTGACTTATTTGCTATAGCAAGAGTTATTCGTCTGACCTTCCAGTTTGATATGCAAAGTAAGACAAATATTGACTTCACTTTCCCACTTGGTATCTCTAACGTACATATGATTCACCCCTACAGAGAGAACACCTGCTTCAAGTGGCTATGGTGAATGATATTTGCATATGTAACTGAAGGAAGTGCTCTGTTAATCGTAGTTGACATTTCCCTCCTTCCTTTGTTGATTTAAACAGGGCTTTTCTCACTAGGGACAACTTTATCATTAGTAAAGAGAAATATCCAAATAAAAAGCTATTTATTGCAAGCTTTCCAAATCCCATTATTTTATTTTATAAAATAAGAACAAAGAGGAAGAAGAGGTTAGAGAAGGAAGAAAAATCAAATCAAGACCAGGCAGTATAAGGAACAGTCTTGGTGTACTACAATGCACTCTCCTGAACCTTGTGCTTTTAGGTATGTTAAAAATATTTTTCCAAAAGTGTTGGAAAGCACTGTTTCTATCTATTGAAATGAATGCAGATGTAACGAGGTTGAATTCCATGTGCACTGCCTAATTGAAAAATAACTCCTAGAAAATGAGGGGGCTTTCCAATGTTTACTGATGTTCAACTACTCTATCAAGTAATTAGTTAGGTTTTCATCATTGTATTACTGATAATAAGGATGATTGGTAATTAGCTATGCAGGAGTGGTACAGGAAGCCTAAGGAATTGAAGCCCCTCCTCTCTGCTGAGAAACTAAATAGGTTACAGGGTCTATGTCAATTCCTAATTTAGTCTGAAATAACAATAGAACAATTATATCCAAAGTGTTTGTGTCCTTACATAAATTGTAGTCTCAGATCTGGGATCACTTGTAATTTACACATTTTCCAGTCTTAATATAGAACACAAGAGGATCCAGATTGAAGAGTCTTCAATAATTAATGTGTGAAAACCAAGACCACACATGTATATTAATGAACAGACAACGGCGTTAGTGGCTAAATACCTTTCTATCACACTTCCAATTACACACTGTATCAGCACGAAACTTCTAGCAGCTGCTGTTTGTAAAAAAGGCATCCACTACCTGAGCAGAACAAGGAGCACGAGGAGCAGGCATCTCAGTCAAGGTCTCAGGAGCATTCTGGGATGTGGCACATTCTTGGCCCGGGAGCATTGGTTGTTGCTTGCTTCGCCTCTGTTGTTTCTGATGTGTTGCCTGGAAACAGTGCTTCCTAACCTAGGAGCATAATATCTGTATAACATGCTATTGCCAGGATAGGTTTTTTAGGGGAACTCAAATTCTTGTTAAAGCAGTTCTTTGAATTCTGTATATAGGAAAGAAATAAATAAATCCCCAGAAGTCATCATATAGTTTGAGGCTGCTGGTTTCTCTCAAGGCTTGAAAAAGCAATTCTGGGGTCAGGCATTTGGCACAACGGTTATGAAGCTGCTTGGGATGCTAATATCCAATATAAGACGGCATGGGTTCAAGTACCAACTACTCTGTTTCTGATCTAACTTCATGTTTACGCATACCCTGGAAGGTAGGGGGGTCAAGTACTTGAGTCTCTGTCACCTGCATGGGCGACCCAAAAGGAATTCCTGGGTCTTGAATCTGGTGTGGTACATCCTTGGTTGTTGGAGAGAGGACTAGCAGATGAAAGATCTCACTACCTTAACATGCCTCACTTCCATACAATGAAAACAATGAGGAATTCTCCTGAGGAGAGACTTAGTGTCACCTCTCTCTGGGAGTTCAGAAGCTTCCTCTTCTGGAGGGGTTTTGGTCATTTTGCTTTCATGAGCTGATCTTAATATGTCACAGCCAAAAGGAATCTCTTTCCCCCTAGGAAGAAACAGTAATGAAACAACTTTGGAAGCAATAGAAAAATAGCTGATTATAGTTGATCATTTACCCAAACCTGATGCAACATTTACTTGTTAATGTTGCCATCAGCTTTTGAACCTGGAACATCGGCACCAATCTGCAACTGTTGTGGTCTTGACTTTATCTTAGACTAACGCAGGGATTGGAGACCTGAGCTTTACAGTCATCTAACCCCCAAATGTGACTGTCTTTGCTGTTATCTTGGGAACACTGCTCTCATGCTGTAATCTTTCTTTGACACACAGTATGGAAGATCATTGTGGTGGCATTACATGGACTGATCAGGAGGGGAAGCAAATGAGTAATGTATGTGAAACCCCTGTGCCTGGTCCATGATAGGTACTTTGTATATGTCAGCTATTATGATCTACAGTGTCAATCAAAACAGAAATGGATATGGATGGGAGAGAGCAGCTGACTGAGGAAGGTCCAATGAGCATGCACAAAACACTGGAGCATCTCAGAAATGAAAGTCTACGTTCACTCTTCAACCTGTCATTTCCTTTTATTTAAAAAAGAAATCATTCATTCCCTTAGCTTATTTGAAAGATCTTCCATCTGTGTATTCACTTCTCAAATACCAGCTGGGGCTGGTCCAAGCTGAAGCTGGGAGCTGGGAATTCAATTCAGGTCTCCCATGCTGTTGGGGGAGACCACTACTTGAGCCATCACCATTGCCTGCTAGGGTGCTAATTAGTGGAAGCTTGCACGAAGAGCCAGAGCTGGGACTCACACCCAGCCACTCTGATGTGGGACCACTGTGCCAAATGCCTGTCCTAACTTTGTCATTTTCCAATGAAGAAACTGGGCTGAATGGAAAGAAGTGATTTCTTTAAGGTCTCCAAGGCAGACTGTCAAAGTCAATACTGGTCTATGCAGTCAGGATGTGTTAACACTCAAAGGAGGGAGGAGGTGCATGGGCAGAGGTAGAGCTTGGAGGTGGGAGGTATAGACATAAAAAACTGGATTCAGCTTGGTTCTGAGCGTCAAAGCACAGAGTGTGCATTTGTGTTTGTGTGGTGGCGAGAGCAGGCTGTTCTGAGAAGTAGATGCGTGGCTGTGGCTGCTGAGATGTAAGTGCAGCCATGGAGCCACTTTAGCATGCAGAGCCCTGCTGTGAATACATCTGATGGACAATGTAGAATGCAAATAGGGCTCTGCCATGGAAACAGGATTGTCAAGCATCCCAGAAAGAGCTGGTTACAAGGATGCCAGAGAAGGTGATGGCAGGGAGGATGCAGGAGAGCAGCTACCCAGAGGAACCACAAGGCCGAGCCTGCCAATCGAGCTGTCACTCAGCCCATTTATAGGGCATTTGCTCCTAGTGTAGTTCAGAGAGGGCTAGCTCCAGACCCCACTGGCTGCCAGCCAGGGGAAGTTCCAGGCAGGCTGGAGGTAGCTGGGTGTTTTCTATGAACAGCGCTAATTCCAGGATTCAACCAATTGTAGATGAAACAAAAAAAGTTGCCTCTGTACTGAGCACATCCAGACTTTTCTCTCCTTGCCATTATTCTTTAAATAATATGACCATTTTCACTATATTGACACTGTATAGACATTGTAATTAATGCAGAGATGATTTAAAGTATATGTGAAAGGATAGGCATTGTGGCATAGCAAATTAAGCTGCCAGTAAGGACACTAACATTCAACACTTGATTGCCTGGACATGAGGACTGGCTCTACTCCAAATACTAGTTCCTTGCTAATGCGTACCCTGGGTGAAATCAGTTGATGGCCCAAGTATTTGGGTTACTGCTGCCACCCACTTGAGGGGGCCAGGATGAAGTTTCTAGCTCCTGGTTTCTACCTGGCTCAGCCCTGGCTGTTGTGACCATTTGGGGAGTGAACCAGTGGGGGGGGGGCAGGTCTATTTCTCTTTCTTTCTTTCAGTCTTTGAAAAGTAAAATACATGAGAGGGCTGCAGTTTGCTGTATGGAAACACTATGGCACTTTCCATAAGGAACTCAAGTGTAGATAAAAAAAATATTTATTTATTCTTATTTGAAAGGCAGAGTTATGCATGTGCACACGTGCGCATACACACACACACACACACACACACACACACACACACACACACACACATACACACACTCTGGTGGTGGGGGGAATCTTTCATCTGCTGACTCACTCTCCAAATGGCTGTAATGGCCAGAGTTGGGTCAGTCAAAAGCTGGAAGCCAGGAGTGTTTTCCATGTTTCCTATGTAGATACAGAGCCCAAGGACTTGCGCCATCCTCTGCCACCTTCCCAGGCGTTAGACAGAGAGCTGGATCAGAAGTGGAGTATCTGGGACACCACAAACTGGTACCCACAGGGAATACTGGCACCATAGATGAAGGATTACCCTACTATGCCATGGCACTGGTCCCAGATCTTTGGAATTTTATACTCATATGGGGTTCTGAAGCCAATTTCCTGGGCACACCAAAGGAACACTTCATTTGCAAAGCCTGAGACTTGGAAAAGCAGCGCTCTGCTGGTCATGAATAATGTAGCATTGTAGCACACTGCCATCACTTGTAGCCTCCCAGGGTGTGTGTTGACAGGACACTGGAGAAAGAAGCTGGGACCAGGAATTAAAAAAAAAAAAATTCATTTATTTGAAAGAGTTACAAAGAAAGAGATGGAGAGACAGAGAAAGAAATAGAACTCTCCATCTACTGGATTTCTCCTCAAATGCTACAGTGGTCAAGGTTAGGCCAGGATGAAACCAGATGTTTCAGACCTGGCACAGTGGCCTAGCGGCTAAACTCCTTGCCTTGAACGCACTGGGATCCCATATGCGCGCCGGTTCTAATCCCGGCAGCTCCACTTCCCATCCAGCTCCCTGCTTGTGGCCTGGGAAAGCAGTCGAGGATGGCCCAAAGCCTTGGGACCTTGCACCCGTGTGGTATACCGGAAGAAGTTCCTGGTTCCCGGCTTCAGATTGGTGCAGCACTGGCCGTTGCGGCTCACCTAGGGAGTGAATCATCGGAAGGAAGATCTTCCCCTCTGTCTCTCCTCCTCTCTGTATATCTGACTTTGTAATAAAAAAATTATAAATAAATATTTAAGTGATAGGAGCCCAAGCGCTTGGGCCATTCTGCATTGCTTTTCCTAGACCATTAGTAGGGAACTGGAATGAAAGTCAAGCAGCCAAGACACAAATTAATACCCACATTGGGTGCTGGCACTGTAAGCAGTAGCTTTGCCCACAGTGATAGCCCCTTATTAATTTTAAACTGATATCAAGAATGAAGACATTTTTTGTTATTTGTTTTTCATTTATCTGAAAGACAGTAGGAGAGAGAGAGTTCTCATCAACTGGTTTACCTCCAAAAAGCCCCTAGCAGCTGAGGCTGGAGAACGCTGAAGCCAGGAGCCAGGAATTCAATCTGAGGCTCCTACAAAGGTGACAGGGTCTCTGCTACTTGGATCTTCACTGCTGTGTTCCAGTGTGTGTATTAGCAGGAAGCTGGAATGGAGAACAGCCAGGAACTCAAACCCAATACAGGAGGCAGACATTCCAATCATTTGCTTAACCACTGCCCCAAATGCCCACCTGCATAATGTTAGGTATCTATAGTGATCTGAAGGTAAGGTGGGAGAAGAAACATTGGGATGAAGTACAATTGCAGGTAAAAAAACAAACAAGTAAACAGCATGTCACTATATTTCCTACAAATCACAGTGTGGTTGCCTCCTGTTTCTTCACTTGACTTTCAGTCCTGGATCCAGTGGCGCCTTCCTCACTTCAGGCTTCACACAGCTCTGCAGCGCAGGTTAGGGAGTAGGTGAGAATCAAGATACTCCTGTTTGTAAGATCCGTGAATCTGGGCTTCATCAGGCTCCAAGGCTATATTAAGATGCTGTGTGTTTTGAAAAAGCACCCCAGGTCATGCTGATGGGCATTCAGGATTTTTAGCTGTGTCAGTTTCAACTGTTTCTGATGAATGTGAAGAATTTTTCTTTAATGCCTCAGATTCAATTAAAAAAAAAAAAACAACCAAATTGGGATTGTATCCCAGTTTGAGAATTTATTCTTCACTTTCCCCCATCAGCCCAAATGGGGAGGCAGCCAGGCCTCATACTGATATTCATGTTGGGTGCTGGGGTCACAGGCAGTGGCTTAAGTTACCAACATCAGCCCATTTATGAGAATGTTTTAGTGGAGAGTTAATAAAAAATGCACAGGGGTTAGCTACTCAGCTGTGGTTCTACCAATTTTCCAGATTAACATATCTTGCTTGTGTTAAATATTGGCTCATTTTAAATGACACAGGAGTATTGAGACTGCTATCACAGTCAGGGTTATTAATGCAAAGAACCGTGTGACAAATGCTGGTGACAAGTCCTAAGAGGAGACTCAGGATTGTAAACAGGGTCACGTGCCCTTAAACACTTTCTTATTCTCCTGCCAGAAATAGTTCCTGTTTACCCCTTGGATTTTATCTGAATGTGTGACCATGAACTTGGTGCTCTATGATCTAAGCAATCATAGACGGAGACTTTAGTCATCAGGCACAAGAAGCAGTTACAGGTTTGGACCTGAGTAAACCTTGAAGAAGCAAATGGTGTTTACCTGACTCCCTGGTCTGATTCGTGCTTGCAACGTGCTTTCTCCGGCCACACCTGTGTTCTTCCTTTAGCCTACGCGTATGACCACATAGAGAACTCTGTAAATAAAGATTTTTTGAAAATCCTACTTGATATTCTCACATGCTCTTGCTTCACTTCCCCGCCTCCATGAGACACGAACAATTCTAGCATTTCCACATGACATGATTGAGGATGGAAACCTTCGCAGGGTTTTGAACAGTAAATCTCTCTTTGGATCCTCACCCTGGAAGGGGAGTGATATGTCCTACACCAAATTTTAAATGGTGCTTCTGGTCAACTGAGTCTAGAAAGAAGAAGACTACGTTACGGGGTGCGAGTGAGATCAGACGTGTCTAAGGTTTTATTAAGGGGTTTTTATTAACCAAGCTTAGTGATAACAGAACATACTAAGATAGCAGATCACAAGTCCAATCAAAGCAATATACAGAGACCATGCTAACAAAACACACTAAAATAACAGATCACAAGTCCCATCAAAGCAGTATAGAGGGACCATGCTCAGGAGAGTACCTGTCCTGGATCAGGCAATAGTCAAGGTGCCAGAGTCATGGAAACACCTGACCAAAAAGAGAGTGAGTCCCTGCTTCATGGGCCTTTTAAAGGGGCTGTGGGGGAGTGGTTACACAACAATGCAATACTGTCCCCTCTCAGTTGAGTCATAGGTGGGCAGGAGTGAATACCTAAGTGTTGTGAGTTAAGGAGTTTATTGGCGCTCATTGGGATGGATAGGAACAGGAACTGGGCTTGTAGCTAAAAAGACTAATTGGACTCATCTGCATCCAACATCCGAATTAGGACGTAGGGGGAAGAGTATACAAGGAGAGGTGAAGGAGCAATCACTGGCTGCACTCCACAACAACTGAAAGATTAGGATAAGGTGATCATAATGGAGAAGGTGCTTTTGGAATGGGCTTGAAGTGTAAGCATCTTTTTCTCATACGAATGGCAGGTGTCTTTGTCTCTTCAGTGGCTATCTATCAAATCTGAAACTAGGTGATTTGTGAAGAGTAAAGGTTTGCTTTGCCCATGATTCTGGAGGCAAGGAGATTCAAGAGCATGGATGGGGCAGCATCTGCTCAGCTTCTAGTTAGGGCCTTGTGCTGTGTAGCCATTCTGATAGAGTCAAACTGGATTTATTATTATTATTGTTTGGGTTTTTTGAAAGGCAGAGACTCAGAACACAATCATTCCTCTCGCTTACTCCTCGAATGCCCCTCTGACCTGGGTTGGGTCAGGCTAAAAGCCAGGAGCCTGGAACTCAATCTTGTTCTCCCACTTGGTTGGCAGACACTCAAAAACTTGGGCCATCACCTGTTCTCTCCCATGTGTGATAGCAGAAACCTGGAATCAGGAATGGAACTGAAACTCAAACCCAGGCCCCTGGAGAGGGGATGTGGACATTTTATTTGGTGTCTTAAACCCCTATGCCAAATGCCTCATCCCCAAATTGGCTTTTGTAATAGATCTACAATTGAAATAATCCCTGAAACTATTAATCCATGCATGGATTTGCGCTTATGATTCAATTACCTCTCAATCTCATCTCTAAGTCCAAATGAATTTGGGGATTAAGTTTCCAACACATCAGCCTGAGTGCCACATGCAATCCCAAGCAATGAGGGAGGTGTCTTGAGGCGCCTGACCTTCACCAGGTGGAGGAGGAAAGAGGGCTTTGCCATTAGGGCTCTAGGAGACCCCTGGGCTCAGCAGAGGGCAAGGGGATGAGATAAGGCTCAGGGCTGATGTTGTGGGTGTCTGACAAACTGACGCTGTGGTGGGGGAGGGGGCTGCAGGAGAGGGAGGCATTACGCTTGGGAAGCACAGGACATTATGTGCCACCAGTACCACTCAGCAGGAAAGGCTAGTAGGGATTTCTATTTCAGGACTGACCGAGGCTAACAGAGAGATAAGATACAGTATGAATTCCTTAGCAAAAAAAACCAGAACCCTGGAGGGATTAGTTACTGACCGGGACCCCAACAGAGGAGGGAGCTCTGGCTTCGGTGGCAGGAGCCTCAGTCTAGGGGCTGATGCTCTTGTAACAGCCATGTTTTTCTCAGTAACTACTATTATCTGGCCTTTGTCCAGGGTGATTCGTACTCCCGCCCAAGTCACTGCATTTCAGAGACTGCCAAGCAACAGCCATAAGACATAGTCTAAAATTTCCTTGTAGGGGCCACAGGTTGAATATTATTAGTCACCCAAACTCAGGCAGAGTTCAACCCCTAGTCATAGTGAATGTCATTGAGAGGGTGAAACTTTATCCAAAGGTGGTGATTACAGGTGTGGTCTTTAGAAAGAGATTAGATTAGAATTAGAATTAGGTCATTGGGATGGAAAGTCTATGATTGATTGACGTTTTGTGGCATTATGAGGGAGAGAAGAAAGGAGAGGGAGAAAGAGAAGGAGAGAGAGATAGAGACATACTGTGTAATGCTTTGTTTCCTTGGGATTCTGACATCAAGAAAATCATTCTCAGAGGCCAGGACAATGAGGTTTACACAGAACCATGACTCTCTAGAACCAAAATAAACCTATTTCATTTATAAACTTAGGCTTCCTCAAATATTTAATTATAGTAACAAAACTCTTGACTTATATAATAGAGCTTCCTGAAAAGCTATTATTTACAATAAAAAGGCAGGCCACAGGTGTATACTGTTTGCCCTTGACCATTTCCTACCTCAACACCATCACGATGCCCTCTTGCCACCAGAACTACTAAGTCTTCACACAAACCATGGTGCAGAAGAACGTTAGGGGCATCCGAGGTTTCCGATGAAGTCTTTAACTCTGCTACACCGTCTCTGAACTTCCTGCTTAATGGGGAAAAAGAAAGCTTGTAACTTGTTGCAGTTTAACAGCTGAGTTCATGCATGCAGTGCCGCAATCCCAGCAATCCCAGGTGGGAACGCTCTGAGGATCCAGGAGGCTTCCAGGATTGGTACCTTGCCTCCACCGCTGGACCTGGGACAAGATGCAAAGGTGATGTTGAGGCCTGGCACAAAGGGAGCCAATTGAAATTGCTTGGTGAGGTTTGGGCTCACTGTTATGCAGTTGGTACAAGTAGCCAAATTGGGGTGGGGTCACCTTGAATTAGGCACATGTGTAAGTTCCTGTCAATACTGGACCTTCCATATGTAAGAATCGTGTCCAGGTAAGATGCATGGCATGATGAAGTAGTAGAAACACGCTGGGCTGAACCATACTTGCTGAGTTACTCCTCCAGAGCCAACAGCAGTTAGGAGTCAGGAGAAGCCTGCCTTGTGCTTTGAAGCACAAACTCCAGGTCCTGCGGCTGTCCACACTTAGACTTTCTAGTGCCCTATCAAATCCTTTCTACCATGTGGCCAGCATACCATTGACTCAGGCCCTGAAAGACCCACAGCTTATTGCATTATTATGTTGAGGAATTGGAAAATTGATGCAAATCACTTAATATTAGGTATTAGTTAACTTAATATCGGCTATCTGGGCATGTGGTAGATATACACTATAGAGTGCGTAATTGTAACTAAAAGGATTTATTCATTTGTTTAAAAAGCTGAGTTACAGAGAGAAAGTTCTTTCATCTATTACTTCATTCTTCAAATGGTTGCAGGAGCTGGGACTGAAGCCAGAAGTCAGAAATTTTATTTGGGGTCTCCCATGTTCTTGAGTCACCTTCTATTGCTTTTGGAGGCACATTTGGAAGGAGCTGGATTGTAAGCAGAGCTCTGGAGTTCAAACTGGAACTCTGTTACAGAAACTGGTGTTGCAGGTGGTGGCTTCACTTGATGAATTACAATGTCGGCCCCTGAGGGCACCAGTTTATTTGTTCTTACGAGTAATATCTGAAATGAGATTGTTGTCTAGAAACTTGGGATGTCATCTGGTTCTGCTATTAGCTGTTTAAGCAACTTGGGGAAATTATCTTCTCTAAGGGCCTTGTCTCCGTCGTTTCTGTGCCCGGTAACCTCTGTGCAGTATACTCTGGTCTGCATTCAAACAGACCACAACATAAAGTTCCCTGGAGCTGTGTGGCACAGAGGCCCTGCACTGCCAGCATCCCTCCTTGGCAGAGTCTAGTAAGAGCCACAACGACTTCCGCATAGAGTCAACGTTATCTGGTGAGCCCTCCCGTAATTGCAGTGTGTTCCATTAGTTGAGAGGATGTGCTTGAAATCAGTGATGAACTGCCCACTGGGGACTTAGCCAGCTCTGTGGAAATGAGCTTGATGCTTATGACACTTTTTTAGTTGTCAATAGGAAGCAGCAAATACAAACCTGTCAGCACAGCAGGATGCCCACACATCTTCTGAAGTTCTCATGCTTAGCGAGACTGGCCAAGCAGGCTGACTTTTGCAGCCCTAAGTTTTGAGGACCAGTGGAAGCTATGGGTATGTCAAAGGCAGTTGGGGTGAAAGGGACAGACAGTTGGTGCTGAGAAAATGCGAGCTTCTCTTCCACATACATGTGAAGGGACTACCCGGGACTGTTACCTAGCAACATACTCCCCGTCCCCTTAACGTCATCTTCAGTTTGCTGGTCGCCATTCTGTGACATCTTCTTTTCTTTCCTCTTTTGATATTAGCTTGATGTTTGCTACAAGTCAGATTTTACTTAGATACAGCATGTTAGCCTAAGAAGGTCAAGAGCAGATGGGTTTGCCAGTGTTGTGGGGAAGACATGCAGCTCCGGCATCTCCTTGGTTCCGCTTTCTACCATGTAACAGAAACAGATGTTTGGACTGGAAAATAAGCATTTTTAAAAGTGTTTAAAGCCATCCTAACCTCTTATGAAGGTCACCCTGACCCCGTTACACACACACACATACACACACTATTGTCTGCTGCCGTCATTCTTTTTTTTTTTTTTAAGATTTATTTTTATTATTTTTTTTAATTGGAAAGGCGGATATACAGAGAGGAGAGACAGAGAGGAAGATCTTCCGTCCGATGATTCACTCCCCAAGTGAGCGCAACGGGCCCAATGCTATGCCGATCCGAAGCCAGGAGCCTCTTCCGGGTCTCCCACGCGGGTGCAGGGTCCCAAAGCATTGGGCCATCCTTGACTGCTTTCCCAGGCCACAGGCAGGGAGCTGGAAGGGAAGCGGGGCTGCCGGGATAGAACCGGCGCCCATATGGTATCCCGGGCGTGCAAGGCGAGGACCTTAACCACTGTGCCACCACGCTGGGCCCTGCTGCGGTCATTCTTAGCAGATGTTTACATGGACGTTTCTGGTTGCGGAGGAAACTAGCCATATAGGTTTAAATACAGTTTTATTTTGATAATTATTTAACGATTACTTCTCCAGAAAAAGCAAAGCCAAATTCCATAGCATTGGCCAATATCCATGGTGCCATAGGGGCTCACGATGGTCATTGTCAGGCTGCCAGTGTGCTATCCCTGATTGGCCAGCACGAGCTAGGAGGAGCAGGTCACATCACATCGCTGCAGAGTCGACAGGCTCACCGTTTAGTTAAAGTGAGAGAACTTCAGACACCTGCCAATAGTCCTGTACAACCCTCCCCACCCCCAGCCAAGAGAGGATTTAGTTCAAAGGGTAAAGTGTTCAGAAAACAAAGCCAAAGCCACGTAGTTTCAGCTTCACAAACTCACGATAGGATTAGTTTGTGTTTCTAGAGAAACAGAGATGGAGGAGAGACCTAAATCCCTTGCAAAATGCCCAGAATATAAAAAACAGCCAATTTTTACTTGTAAAACATTGGACATACTTGAGTATAAACCTGTACATACTTGTATAAACCTGTTTATTAAAAAAAAAACTTCAATTTATTTATTTAAATTGTTTCTTAAAATTCCGTTGTAACCAGTTATATTCATTAATTCTAATGAATGGTGAGCAAGCAATATTTTCAAATACATATATAAGTGATGTTATCACCTTTTAAATGCAAACATTTGTTAGGTGTAACCTCAAATTGTTTTTCATACTTCCTGTGATATCTATATCTATATCTATATCTATATCTATATCTATATCTATATCTATATCTATATCTATATCTATATCTATATCTATCGTATTTTGTGAAACAAAGCACCAAGTAAATGTTAGGTATTACGATTAAAAAAATTTTTTTTTGTATTTTTCACTTTTATCTGAAAAGCAGAGAGAAAACTACAGACAGGCAGAAAGAGAAAGATTTTCCAGGTCTGCCGACTTGCTCCTCAAATAGCAGCAGTCGTTGGGGTTGGGTTGGGCTGAAGTTGAGATTGGAGTTAGGTTGGGCTGAAATCGGGAGCCTGGGACTTCATCTCGATTTCCTTGGCGGCTGGCAGGAACTCCACTGCCTGAGCCATCATGCTCTCTCCCTGAGTGTGCATTAGCAGAAAACTGGACTTGGGAACAGAGCAGGGACTCCAATCAGGCCCTCTGATAGGAGATGTGGACATTCCAAGTGTCCTTGTGACTGCTGTACTCTCTGCTACCCTGAATTTTGTTATTGATATTTATTTTTGTTCCCTCTTGTAATATAGAGGGTAAAATCTTGGTATTATGTTTAAAAAAAATCATCAGGGAATCTTGGCTTTCAACACAAAAAAGTCCTTTAGGAAAAATTTATTTGACCTTTCTCTAAAGATCACTGCTGCTAGGCAATACGTTGCTTTGGGGATGTTGGCCACTTTTGTGGGATTTGATTAAAGCTCCTGAGTGGTTCGCGGAGGAGGCAGAGGAACACCTTCTTCTGTAGAACATTTCAGTAGGGCTGCACACTCAGGTGGACTGGAGGATCTAATCCCAAAGAGTCGATAGATTTCCTTCCGTTGCTGGCACATGTGTGAGGTCAGGTGTGGCAGGCAGAGAGCAGTGGGTTGGAAAATGAGAAAGTTCTGAGTTTCACCCTAGGACCTGTTACCAACACACTGGCTGGCCTCCCAAGCTTAGGGCCCAGTTGCCAAACCGGTTATAGTGGAGTGTCTTTCTACAGCAGTGGGGGCGATCAGATTTCAGCAGAGGAAGTTGCTCTGCCCCATCCTCCCTGTGGAGCTGGGACTGGAGAATCCTTCAGGAGGATCACACGCAGCAGTGTATAGATTTCAGTGTATTGATTTTAAAGCATAGTGGAGAGAGAGCTCCTCTCTTGCTGTGGGAGAGAGGTTAAACCTTTCAGAACTGCTTCTCGGAGTTCTGCAGGGGACTGCGGTGTTCAGACACAAACCCGAATCCCAGCCTCTCCTTTTCTCAGGAAGAGTTGCTTCTAATTACCAGCTGTCTCCTGATGGCAGGATTGTCTGCATTCATCCACCACTAGTACATTCATCATTTATGAAGCCCGACTCAGCTGCTTGCCGTTAAGGCTCTCATGTTTGAGAGTTGATGCATTTAAACCAGAGGATACTTTGCAGGATGCATAGTGATGGTGACCAGCCTTGAGCTACTATTCCCCAAGTAAGTGCTTGTGGAGAAGGATGTAGTTTTCTCATTCAGCTCCTCTGCAAACCAATCCACTCCAGCTTCTTTCTCCCAATCCCAGAGACACCTAAGGCTGGGATGCAAGAATTTTCATTTGGCTTTTATTTTTAATTGATTAACTTATTTGCAAGGCAAAGTGACAGAGCAGGAAAGAAAGGGCAAGACAGAGAGAAGTCTTCCATCCATTGATTCATTCCCTAAACAGCTACAACAGCTGGGGGCATGGCCAAGTAGGAGCCAGGAGCCGGGAACTCCATCTGGGTCTCCCATGTGGGTTTAGGAGTGTAAGTACTTGGACCGTTTTCCCTGCTTTCCCGCACGCATTAGCAGGGAGCTGATTGAAAGCAGAGTAAGTGGGACTTGAACTGGTGCTGTACCATAGGCTATTGACGTTGAAGAGGCAGCTCAACTCACTGTGATATGAGGCTGGTCCCTTGACTTGGCTTCTTGAAGCTGATACTTCAACGTGTTCCTCAGCCTTTCAAATATCAGTGCTAAGGATCCTCTATGAAGGTACTTCATACAGCTCAAGAAAGTTGGAATTAGAAGACAAGTTGGTTTCGATCCGAAAATGACATCATATATATATGGTATCTTGGAAATGTGTGCTATGAAAACACTATGCTTTTTCCTTTATCTCACATAGTGGTGCCCAATAATAAAGACTTCTTGGTCAAAAGCACCTGGTGTAGTTTTTCAATACAGTCAAGGAAAGGGTCGACTATTCATAGGACTTTTTCCTTCTGACGAAATTTGCTACAGGTTTAGAACTGACTAAAGTCACAGTTTCTAAAAATGAGGCTGATCTTGGATCTGAGAGGTGGCCAACTGACAGAAATCAGTTAGGTGCCGATCGCATAATTTTATTTACACCTCAGAGAAGACTGGGTAAAATGAATTAAACTGCTGGACAATGCTTATCTAAGGAAAGACAGGCAATCTTAGGAGTCCTGACTTAAAATCCTCTTGGAGTGGGAAGAAGAACCCTACAGTTTATATGATATCAGAAGCTGGACAACCTATCTGACCAAATTCAATTTGGTGACAGCACTGGTGACCTTGGAGAAGTTATTTAACTTTTTTGTGTAACAGTTTTCTGAATGAAAAACAAGGTGAATAATATGCTTGCTAAGGGAGCTAGCATTCTGGCGTATCTGGTTGAGTCACTGCCTGCAATGCCTGCTTCCTCTATAGGCATTGCTCATCCAGCTTCCTGCTTGTATGTCTGGGGAAGCAATGGAAGATGGCCAAGAGGGTGGGCACCCATCTGGAAGATTTAGATGGTCAGGGTAGGTTCAGAGAATTGTGGAAAGGCACAGCTTGCTGGGTGTTAGATGTGAGCAACGCAGTTAGCAAGACTGCGAACTTCTGGGGAACAGTGCCATGGAGGGGGGGCTAATGCAGCTGCAGATGGGGCTCTATGGGGTCCCTTTTGCCACCTGTGCCCACCTTCCTACCTTCCTCCTAAAGGCATCTCTGTGCTTTTACCCCAAGGTCCCCTTTTTTGCCTGGGGCCATCTGCAGGCTCCAGCAGGGTCAAAATGTTGGAGGTTCCTCTTCAGTGTCTGTCCCTCCTGAGGCTGAACTTGGGGGGCGGGTGGAGTTCTTGCAGGCTCAGCTCCTGGTGAATGGTCAGGACAACCCTGAACCCAACTTGTTGCTCACAGATTCCTGCAAGATCAGACTGGAAAGGCTGTGTGGTGGGTGGCCTGAAGTTACTTTCTGCCACACTCAGCTTCCTCCTCCTCCTGTGTTGTTGCCTCTGCTTCCTCCTCCTGCTCCCATAGAGAAACATCCTAGCAACTCATTGAACATGAACTTTGCTCTCAAAGTCTGTTGCTGGGAAGAGGCTGGGCAAGGCTGATCCACATGGGGGGGATCCTGGTTCACTTTGCTAGCAACCACTGAGAAATAGCCTTGGTGGAGTGGCAAGACCAGAGCCACACTGCTATAAGTTAGAAGAGAATGAGAGGGGCTGATGTTGTGGTGCAGAGGATTTAGCAATTGCTTGTGACACTGACATCCCATATGAGCACTGGTTTGAGTCCCAGCTGTTCCAGACCTGATTTACCTTCGGGGTAATGTGCCTAGGAAAGCAGCAGACCCAAATGCTTGGACATACATGATTTGGGGAGCAAGCAAGTGGATGGAAATACTCTCTCATACTCACTCTATCTTTAAAATACAGGGAGGGAGGGAAAGAGAGAGAGAGAGGAGTGAACAAATTATCATTTACTTTGAGTGTCTGACAGTTTCGGAAAATTCTTGTTATGTTTGCAAAACTTCTTATCATTGACATCTTGACATCCTGTTTCATTATGATGTTGAAATCTGGCCTCCTTTGCAGCTGCTATGAAGGAATGTCCCCCATGCAGCACGTGTCCAGTATGTTCATGCCAACCAGCTGTGCAGGAGTGAGCTGCTTGGGCAGCAGACTTTCTTGTGTACCCCTGTATTGTTTTTGTTGAAAGAGTGGCCACAAAAGCTTTGGCTTTCTGAGCAAAAGATCAGAAGCAGTGTTGTGAAACTATAGATAGAACTCTGAAACAAGCTGAAAATCTGAGTGTCTCCTTTGGGTCTTGTCATCAAGATGATAGCTCCTTGTGGTGAAGTGGGGTGCATGCAAGAGTGGCCATGGCCACATGGGTGGTCTCTGTGAGCCAATCCTGTGGCTTGGTTTGGGGCATTGTTCCTGGAAACTCAAGGCCAACAACCTGGTCGTAACAGTATATATATGTATATTTTTAAAAAGTTATTTATTTTCATTGGAGAGGCAGATTTACAGAGAGAAAGATCTATCCAAGGGTTCATTCCCCAAATGGCCACAATGGCTGGAGTTGAGAAAATCTGAAGCTGGGAACCAGGAATTTCTTTCAAGTCTTCCACGTGGGTACAGAGTCCCAAGGCTTTGGGTCATCCTCTACTGCTTACCTAGGTCCTAAGGAAGAAGGTGGATAGGTTGTGAAACAGCTGGTACATGAACTGGCACCCATATGAGATGCCGGTGCTTGCAGGTGGAGGATTAGTCAATTGAACCATCATGTTCGCCCCACTAAGAATATCTTTAAATGAATTCCTTGTCTGAATTCTTGGCTTCAACAAAATGGGAACTTTGCTGAAGAAAGGAGAGGGGAAGATATTGTGGCATGACAGTGTCCTTTCCGAATCCCTTGGAAACAAGAACAAGTGCAGAAGTCTGTGATGACCTGCCTCTAAAAGGGTCCTTGCTCTGGGTGTCCATGCTGACCTCTTCCAGGTGTAGTCACTCTTGGCTGTGTGCAATGAGCAGGTAATGCAAGCGAAGACAAGCGTGATGACCATAACTGATTCCTGCTGACATCACAACTTCTGCACAGGTTGCTGGTCCTTTGTTCTCATGCCCACCAGTGTGTGGGCCCTGCGAGCAGTCTTGGAGAGGTGCCTGTGCAGAGAAGAATGCACTCATCAACACCAGCTTACCAGCTTACCAGCTTACCAGCTTACCAGCTTTGGGAAAAGGTCTCTCCAGAGATGGCATCTCCAGCCACGCCAATACCTCAGCTGCTATAGCACCTGCTGACCTCTGGCTGCAATCTTTGGAGAGCCCAGGTTGCTCTGGGATGCCCGACTCTGAGAAATCCTGACATAAGAAATATGTATGGTGGTTTTAAGCCATTGAGGCTTACAATGATTTCTTGTGGAGCCATTGTGACTAAAATGAAATGTTTATGGATGGTGTGCTTTTACAGGGTAGGGAAGAATAATGAGGAGACTGGGACAGAAGGTATATAGGAGACTGCCAATCAAAAAGAGAGAGGAGGGGCAGTGTTGTGGTGCAGCAGGTTCAGCTGCTGCTTGGAAAGCCTGGTTTGAGTCCTGGCTATTTTGTGTTTCCAATTCAGCTTCCTGCTAATATCTGGGGAGGCAGCACTAATGACCCAACCATTTGGTTTCCTGTCAGCCATGTGGGAGACCAAAATGGAAATCCTGGCTCCTGGTTTTGGCCTGGCCCAGCCGTGCTGGGCATTTGAGGAGCAAATCAGCAGATGGAGGATCTCTATCTGTCCCCCTTTAGCTGTCACTCTGCCTTTAAAATAAATCAATAAGTAAGTATGAGAGAGAGAGAGAGAGAAGAATTGAACAAGGTTTGGGGAAGGAAAGAGGCGATTACTATAATTTTGGTAGGTTTGAGTGTAAGCTCCTAGAGTTCAGGTGGGGGAATCTTGACTCTCTGTATGGTGGTGTTGGGAGGTTCTGGGGAACCTCCAGGAAGTGGGGCTAAGTGGGAAGTCTTGAGTCACTGAGGGCTTTGCTCTCAGAAAGAGCTGCTGCAGTTCTCAGGGGAGCCTGGCTTGTTCTGGGAGCGTTGCTGTGCAGGGATCAGCCTGGCCCCGTCCCAGTATGTCTCTGGCTTCCTAGCTTCAGCATGTGCTCTCTCTTTCTCTGGCATGTACTCTGCCATGAGGGCGTCTGCTGGGGGCCCTCACAAGAGCCTGCACTCTGCTCCTTGGATATGCAGTGTCCAACAATGTGAGCCAAATGCACTGCTATTCTAAGTTACATGGCCTTACATGTGAGGTCATAGGAGCAGAGAACACTCCGATGTTGTCAACCAAACACACAGAAATAGCCTTGTTGAGGAGAAAAATCTTGAGACTGAAGGAAAGAGGAGGTGAGGTTGCAAGGGTCACAGAGAGTATGAAAGAGGAGCGTGAAAGAGAAGAGAGGAGACCATCACCCTCTTGGCGAGGAAAAGTCAAGCCATGGCCCTCTGATAAACCCGATAGACCTTGAATGTATGTGTCTATTGTCCAGCTTGTGTTAAGTGTGATATCATGGCCCTTCCATGTATATCCCATTAAGCTAATGTATCATTCCCACAACATGAAGGTCCTGATATGTTTAGTGCTATATCTGAAGAAGCTGATGTGAGTGGACATTAGGGATGCCAGGAGGTGAAAAATTCTGTCACTGTCAGAGGACAGGTTCTTCTTCCTCTGCAGCTTCTCAGTGGTTTGATTGGGAACACCTGCCATCAGCAATCCAAATAGGGTGTCAAAAGGCATCTACCATGAGCAGTTGAAACAGGACAGGCTAACACAGTAGCTCAACTGGCTAATCCTCCTTCTGCAAGCATTGGCATCTTATATGGGCACTGGTTTATTCCTTGGCTGCTCCACATCCATTCAGATCCCTGCATTTGATCTGGGAAAGTGGTAGAAGAGGACCCAGGTCCTTGGGATCCTGAACTTATATGGGAAATCCAGAAGAAGCTCCTGGCTCCTGGGCTTGGATTGACTCAGTTCCAGCCATTGCAGCCATTTGGGGAATGAGCCAGTGGATGGAAGATCTTTCTCTCTGTGTCTCTCCTCCTCTCTGTAAATCTGCCTTTCCAATAAAAATAAAATAAATCTTTAAAAACAAACAGGGCATCATTGTGAGAGGAATGAAAAGGGAAAGGAAGAGGTGACTTCAAGAAAAAGTAGGACTCTTGGTCCTCATAGTTTCAACCACAAAGGTAGCTCCGAAGATAAACAGACTTTCTCCCAGCTGCTTACATTGGCTTGAAAATGTCCCTAAATAGCCAGATGTGCCCAGAAACAGTGAGCAGATCTTGCTTTGCATGGTCAGATACAAGGAAACTCAGACTGAACATAAGAGTTTGCGTGCATTCTGGTTCCTTTTTTTTTTTTTTTTTTTTTGGAAAAACGAAGCTGTCAGGCTACTCCATTGGTGCTTTGAGAAGGCTGTCCCTTGTTAACATCCAGTACTGAACATTAAAATAACAGAAGGTGATTGCCCTTTCCTGCAAATATGTGCCTGCCTGGAAAGCTGATTTATTTCTCCAATGGCCAAAGTTTGGAACAAAATAATAAAAGAATGTCCCCTTTTTCCCCCTCTAAACAATGTTGGGTGGGGTGGGAACAAGTTGTGGTATAGTGGGTTAAGCTGCCATATGCGATGGCAGCATCTCACATTAAACCACCAGGTTGAGTCCAGGCTGCTCTGCTTCTGATCCAGCTCCTTGCTAATGTGCCGGGAAAGGCAGTGGAAGATGGCCCAAGTGCCATGTGGGAGACATGGATGGAGTTATGGTGTGGGGGAGACATGGATGCAGTTACTGGCATCTGACTTTGCCCAAACCTGGCCATTTGCAGAGTGAAGAAGATGATGTAAGATTCTTTTTCTCTCTCGTTAACTTCCTTTCAAGTAAACAAATATATGCAACTCTAAGAATAAAACAGAAGGGGTGGGAGTTGTGTAGTGAGTTAAGGTGACTCTTTGGGTTACCTCATTGTATTTTGCCTGGGTCCCAGCTACTCTGTGCTGCCAGCTTCCTGCCAATGCATCCCGGGAGGCAGCATTTGATGGCCCAAGTGCTTGTTTCCTCCTGCCTATGTGAGAGACCCAGACCGAGTTCTGGGATCCTGCTTTGGTTCTGGTTATTATGAGCATTTGGCGAGTGAATCGGTGGGTGGAAGATGTCTCTCTCCTTTTCTCTTTCGCTCTTGCTCTACTTTCCCAATAGATGAACATAAATAAACAAATATAAAAAAAAAGGTGGGGTTAGACAGCTCTTCTACAGCTGTGATAATTAAAGTCATGTGATACCAAGAACAAGCATTTTCAGCTTCTTGAGTTAGCTCAGCAGTAATACACAGACTCACTAATACAATTTAGGAAAAATTCATGATTAAGCAGATGTTACCATAAGTGAACAAATGAACAAATAGCTCAGACTTTAAAGAAAGAAATTGGAAGCCACAGCAATAAAACATGGGGAAAGGTGCATTGCTCAGGAATTGATGCAGGCAAAAGGAATGACTGGGAACGAGAGAGGGATGCTTCCTGGCCGTGCTGTTACTTGGCCTCTGTCTGGGAAAAGGCACAGGTCAATTAGGCCTCTTTAACGCAGAGGACTTGATTTTAAAAGAATTTTTAATGTGTATGTTTGGAAGGCAATGTGACAGAGAGACAGTGACTCATCTTCCATCTGCTGATTCACTTCCCAAATGTTCATGACAGCTGAGACCAGTCAGGTTGAAGTCAGGAGCCAGGAGCCAGGAGCCAGGAGCCAGGTCTCAGTTTGGGTCTCCCATGTGTTTGGCAGGGACCCAGCTACTTGAGTTTCTGTTTCTCAAATTGTGCATCAGCAGGAAACTGGAAGCAGAAGTGGAGCTGGAACTGGAGCCAAGCATTCTGACTTGGGATGCTAATGACCCAGGGAATGTCTTAACAGCTCTGCCAAACACCTACCTCCCAGAAAATCATTTTAAGCCTCAATATCAGGGAAGAAATCACAAAGAAAAAGTATACTTTGAACTATATTAAGTGTAAAAGTTAAGCATTCATATGACTTTAAATACAACCAAATGACTAATGGCAATTAAAACTGTAAAGCAAATAATGGCATACAGAAAGAATTAACGTGAATAAAACAGACTGTGGACAAGCAGAAGATTCACAGAAGAAACAAGTGGAAAATCCTTCAATCACACTGGCTGTCAAAGATAGGTAGATGGAAACAGTCACCTAAGAACCTGGAGCAGTTGAAAAGGCTGGAACAGAGCCCTTGAGTGTGTGGCGTTGATACAGGAGCCGGAATTAACAGACCCTGGAAAGTGATTTGCCATATGTGTCAACAGTCAGTGAAGTGCGTTCCCTCTGACCCAGGAAGCACACCCCTGAAAATCAAACAGAAGAAATAATCAGGAAGCTGGGGAAAACTTCATGCACAGAATGTTAACATAGTATTTTCATCAAGGCGAAGAATCAGAATATTTGGATAAAATGTGGCTTTGTCACATAACGATATGAGGTCATGGGGTTAGCGGCTGGCCTAGTGGTTAAGATGCTGGTCTAAACACCTGCATCCCATATTAGAGTGGGGGTGTTGGAATTCCACCTTTGGCTCTCAATTCCAGCTTCTTGCCATTGCTAATCTTGGGAGGCAGCAGATGACAGCTCCAATGGTTGAGTTTCTGGGTTCACTCCCAGTACAGGCCTCACCCTGTCTAGTCCCACTGATTGTGGGAATTTGGCAATGAACCAATAGATGGGAACTCTACTTCTGCTTCTGGCTCTCAAAACAAAATAAAACCAACCAAACAGACCTGTGTGTGAATACTAAAATCATCTTCTTGAAGAATTTTCGAAATCTTAAAAATAATTTTCTAATGTGTTGAGAAAAGAATACAAACCAAACACACTTTATATTCCCAATTACATAAAATAAAGAATATCATTGCAAATAGCAGACAATACTTGCATATATTTATGTGAATATTTATAAATCTGTAGTTTTTATACATTTATGTTATATATCTGTATATACTATATAAATATATAAAATTATATTACAAACATATTTTAAAATATTTTACATATATAAAGTATCATGAGACTCAGTGTTTAATACTCAAGATGGAAATTTAAATTTTCCTCTCTCCAGTTCTCCAGGTTTCTGTGATAAGCATGAGTCAAGAGAACCTGTAGGGGAACAGCATGGTTAGATAAAACTGCCCAGGATCTCTGAAAATAGGCCACTTGCTTTCACTGCAGTCAGAAGGTATTCAGCTTTTGTAGAGAATAAGTCTCTTGTTTTATTTCCGAAATTGCTGGAATGAGATGGGGATTCCCAAGACATGCACACTCTGGTTGGGCATCCTTTGGATGAATTGTGAGTTTCAGTGTTTTCCTTTTTCACATAGGCTGGTGGACATGAGGGGAGGACAGATGTCAGGGAGAGAGTCCTTGAGTGGTTTGAGCCCAGTGCTTTCCAAACAAGCATGCACATGTGAATCATCCAGAGATGTTGCTAAGCTCAGGACCACTTTCTGCAGAATTGGCTAGGTCTAAGAATTTCTGATACACCCCCAGGGAACAATGATGCTACAGGTGCACATCTGGTTTCAACGAGGCATGCAGCGCCTGCCTTGAAAGACCGCGCCATATCCCTCCCTGGAAAGCACGAGAGACTTCAAAGCCAGTTCAACGATGAGGAGTTAACTACGTGAGTAAGGTGTATCTGGCATCTGAGAGCCCACGTTCAGAATCTGTTCCGGGGTTATAGGGCCTGCAGGAGGTTAACAAACGATTTCATAATGCAAATGCACTCGCATGAACTGGGATATACAATATTTGTGGGTTTTTGTGCATTTCTGGTGAACTTTTAGGAAATTGTCGGGCATGGTATTTCATCTTTCTGGATGGAATTGCATTCATGATCAAAAGGGCAAAGCAGTAAATCCCTTTTCTTGTCTTTATTCTTTTTCTTTTTCACAAATCTCTGTTCTCTGCATGTGGGCTTAGTAATAAGGGAAGCCAAGGCCTCCTGTGGGTTCTAGGAAATGTGTTATCTAATCTAAAAATAGACAAGAGCCCATTGTCTCATGCAAGAGTAAATCCTGCTCACTAATCCAGTGGAAAGCGATCTAACCTTTTAAAAAATGTATTAGTTTCTCATCTCCTTCTTTACGCATGACTATTTTTCATCTCTGATGGAGAAATTGAATCAAATGAGAACTGAGATAACTGCTTTTTAAAGATACATAAATCATTGTGATACAAACCTGTGGAGTTTCGGAGGCCTTGGGTCCTTGAAAAATCAAATCATTTAGTGAAGAGAAAGAGGAACAGAATGATTATCATAAAAACAGATATGCTCCCAGTGGTGGGGTGCTGCAAATGCTTAACAATACAGCTCTCCGAACCCAAGAAACCTTTCCAGCCAGGGGCTGCCACGGGGCTGAGGAGGAGCTGACAGAGAGTGTGGGCATCTTTTGGGGATGAAGAACATGATCTGAACTTTGGAGCTGATGTCCACTGCAGAAGCTCGTGAATACTTCAGCTACTTTCTTCTTTTTACATTTTAATATAAGGTATTTATATAATGTATTTACATAAGCATTTCATAGGTAGAGTTTCAAGGACATAGTTATATTTCCCACACTACTTTCTTTCCTTCCTTTTGTCCCTGCTACCCTCCCTCTGTCTTCTTTCCTTACATTATTTCATGACTACTTTAAAAACCACTAAGTTGTGCATTTGAAGATGGGCACAATCACAACACCCTCCCTTCCCCTAATATTATTTGCACTGTGCCAATTTGCAAGGTACAAATTTTTCCACTGGGGCTGATCGAGTTCAACTCCAGTATGGTAATTGTTTCCTCATTTATAGGCATTTAGGGAAAGGTTGAGGGGAAGCATTTTCTCTATGCTAGCTTTTAATACATTGTTTCTCGCTTGTACATTTGTTTGCTTTGTTGTTGTTGTCGTTTTTTCAGTCTTGAAGGAATCCCAGCATGGCATCTAAGAATTCCAAGTTTGCTCTCTTACTTATTCAGATGTTCGATGACACACTTGGCATTCCCCTGGAAACTCTGTTGGGGAAGGTGAGTGTGTGACCTACAAGAGGTGTTTGAACCGACAGAATTATTCCTCCCAGTGGAGGGGACGCCAGAGATTGTCCAAGAGGCAGCAGGGAAACGCATCATAAGTCAGAAAAGCATAATGGGCAATATGAGAGTGAAGGGCAACAGAGGTATTGTGGCCAGGACACAGCTTCACAGTGTCCAAGATCAGTGACCAGGCAGACAAGTAGCTTTGCTTTTGAAGTTTTTATGAATCAAGCTTGATTTTTTTTTTTTTTGCACGTTGTCCTACAGGAAAGGCAGAACCATTGAGGCTTGCTACATGAGACAGACAAATCAGTAGTGTATCTCTGATGGTAAGTAAAAACAGAACTAGAAAAAGAATTTTGAAGGTCAGAAAACAATACTGTGTTTTACCAGGTTAAAAAAAAATGAGTACGTTCAGGATGTAGTGTATAAGAGCAGAAAGGATGAAGCAGAGAAGTTTGTTAAGATAAAATTGGAAGTGCAAGGTGGAGCAGGAGGCAGAGTCGGGCTATTGTGAAAGTTTCTGTTTTGGGTAGAAAACACGAGAATCTAGTTTTACTCAGCCTGGCGTGGTCTCAGGGAGTCACAACTAGACAGAACCTGTGGAAAGGTAGCCGTACCGGAGGAGAGAGAATCGGCACCGTCCTTCCCTTTGACTTGATGTGAGCACAGTAAGAAAGATTAGGTAGCAACATGAGACCTGGCAGATTCCTCTCCAGCTGTCCAGAAAAGTGAAAATCATCACATTCCAAACCTGTTTCAATGAAAAATCCAGAAATATTTCCCTCAAATGTAGAAGATCTGTATTTTAAAATTGTTTCTGAAAGACAAAGTAGTATATAAATATGGGAGAAATCTATAGTGTATAACATATGCCACCCATCATATAGTACGTAAATGTGGGAGAAACACAATGTGTGTTTTTTTCCTAAAGATTTATTTATTTTTATTGGAAAATCAGATTTATGGGAATAGGAGAGATGGAGAAAAATCTTCCACCTGCTTGTTCACTCCCCAAGCGGCCAGGGGTGAGCTGTAGTTGAGCTGATCTGAAGCCAGGAGACAGAATCTTCTTCCTAGTCTCCCATGGTAGGTATTTCCTCCAGCTCTCCCCTGTGGGTACAGGGTCCCAAGGCTTTGGGCTCTCCTCTACTGCTTTCCCAGGGCACAAGCAGGGAGCTGGATGGGAAGTGGAGCAGCTGGCACAGGAACTGGCACCCCTATGAGATCCAGGCAGCTGTAAGATGAGGATTTAGCCACTGAACCATTACAGCGGACTGGCAATGTGTTCCTAATAAGGTTCAATATTCTAGGAAATTAACCGTTTCTAAATTAATGTAGAAATTCAGCTTGAACATTTCCAATGGACCTTCAAGACAGTTTATATAAAAAAAAAATGACCAGTTTCCTCTGAAAGAAAAAACACAGTAGTCAACACTAAGAACCATAAGGCTTGAGGGGAGGACCTTCCCACCTTACTACATTGCAGCAAGGGATACTACAAGGAAAAAGTCATTCAAAAGGTGGTCTTGGAATCATGGAAAGTTTCTGGCCTAAAGCTGCCTCTGCATGCATTTCAGTTTTGGCTTAATGGTTTCTCCATATGGAGTGAACTATAACCCAATTTGATGTGTAAGCAGAAGTGAACCTGTGTTCCAACCAGCGGGTGAGCCTCAGCCAACCACACGGGGCCATACCATGGACCAATCAGCACGTGGGCTGGCACTGTAGTCCATTGTAACTTCTCTGGCCTTTCCTTTCCTCTGGCTTTCAAAACAGACTGCCCTGCTGATCGCGCAGGAGTATTCTGAGCCATTCTGGAACTGGATTGTTGATTCCAGAATTGAAAATAGTCAGTTATGATCTACAAAACCACACTGATGTTACACCCAGCAAATCAAATTTGTCTAGTCTGTCAAAGAAGCTTAGAACTCTAAGCTTTTTGGACAACATAAAATTGGGTTCTTACCTTTACTAGAATCAGAAATAAAACACTCAGTTTTGATAGCAGAATCATAAAAGGGGAGAAGAAAATACTGCTATTTATGAAGCATTCTTAGGGATGGGAAAGGCCTATGAAACGAAATTTGAGTGTGTACAATTTTAAGAAAATAATGTTTTTGACAAATATAGTGTGAGAAGTTAAAAGAAAATTGATAGAGAAAAATTATTAGCATCTGGGAAACATAAACAGCTCCTGAAAACTGATAAGAAAGTACAAACAAAGGAATAGACATGGCCAAGAAATTTATGAAAAAATGCAAAAGACCCATAAGCCAACAGAAAGATGTTTAACTTTGCTAGTAGTTAGGGAAGTACAAATGGTAGCTGATTTATGGGTAATAAAAAGAGAAACTCATGTACCACATTGATCAGAAGCATAAATTGCAGTTCAGAAGGACAAATGATCGCACATTCCTTTGATTTCAGAACTCTCCATTGAGGACTTTGGTATTAAAAAATACTTGCATACTCACACAAATGTATATACTCCCATGTTCCTTATGGCATTGTTTAAAAGCATTAGAAGCTAGGGCCGGTATTGGGGTGCAGTGGCTTAAGCTGCTGCCTATAGTGTCAGCATCTCATATCAGAGTGCCTGGTTCGAGTCTCAGCTGCTCCACTTGTGATCTAGCTTCTTTCTAATGTGCCTGGGAAGGCAGCAGGAGATGTTGGAAGCACTTGGACCCCCTGCCATCCCGACGGGAGAACTGACTGGCATTTCAGGCTTCTGGCTTTGCCCTGACCCAGTTCCAACTATCCCACTATTTGAACAGTAAGCCAGTCCCCGTTTCTCTACCACTCTACCTTTCAGATAAATAAAACCTTTTTTTTTTTTAAGGTTTATTTATTTTGATTGGAAAGCCAGATTTATAGAGAGAAGATATACAGAGAGAGAGAGGAGATCTTTTGCCCGCTGGTTCACTCCCCAAGTGGCTGCAATAGTTGAAGCTGAGCCGATCTGAAGCAAGGAACCAGGAGCTTCCTCTGGGTCTCCCATGCTGGTACAGGGTCTCAAGGTTTTGGGCCGTCTTCTACTGTTTTCCCAGGCCACAGGCAGGGAGCTGGAAGGGAAACGGAACAGTTGAGACATGAATCGGTGCTCATATGGAATCCCTGCGCATCAAGGTAGGTATTTGTGCAATAGGCTATCATGCTGGGCCCTCGGATAAATAAAACCTTAAAAACAAAAAAAAGAACAGAAATATCTACTAAGATAGACTGAGAGCCACAGACATCGATGAGGAAAGGAAGGGCCCATTTCACATTTTACTCTCTATCCTTCTCTGTCTTTTAAACAAGAGTGTAAACATATTGACCTACTCATGTTTGGACAAAGAAAAAAAAGTATTTAAAACTTATCTCTGGATAGTTTTCTGGGGAAAGGATGGAGGCAATCTTGGTTCTTGTCTCATGTGAGACAAGAATTTTCATGTGGACAATTTCAGTGAGCAAAGTGAAATTCATTAAGTCAAAATCTCCTGCCACAGCCATCACAAGAGGGACTCCAAGAGAAGAAGAATATGGTAGAATGGTGTCTTTTAAGCATAATTTGAGTGAGCAGAACAGTAGCTAACAGTAAGCAGGTGGGGTCAGAAACATATCAGAAGCCCATAATTGTAATCCCGTTTAGCTTGTTAATAATAATAATAATAATAATAATAATAATAATAATAATAGTAATAATAGCTGGTATGTTGGAGCACGTGGGTAATCCTCCACCTCCAAGTGCAGACATCCCATATGGGTGCTGGTTCGTGTCCCAACAGCTCCATTTCCCTTCAGCTCCCTGGCTCCTGGCTCCTGACTACAGATTGGCTCAGTTCCAGGTGTTGTGATCATTTGGGGAATGAACCATTGCATGAAAGATCTTTCTGTATCTCCTCTCTGTAAATCTGCCTTCCCAATGAAAATAAGTTTTTAAATAATAATAATAATAAAATACTAGAAGCCATTAGAAAGGCATGATATATGACTTCCTTCATAAAAACTAGAAGGGTCAGATGATACTTTTGTCTTACTGAAAGCACCTCTGGGAAGAAGAAAACCTCTTGGACACTCTTTAAAAGTGTCTTTTTAAAAAAGAGACTCCCCCCTTTTTTATTGCAGCAACGATATGACCTAACTACCTGTTAGTCCATCTTACTGCCACAGTAGCACCTTAGATGCATAGATTTCCGAATCACTTGAAAAATGTACAACTTTAAGATAATGTTTTAATAATTACGAAAAGACTACAAATCAGAATAGAAGATTTTGAGTAGTCTGTTTCAGATTTTTATTTCATTTGGAAGAGTTGCAGAGGGAAGAAGAGACAGAGATCTGCTATCTGCTGGTTCACTTCCCAAATGACTGCAATGACCAGAGCTGAGCTGATTTGAAGTCAGGAGCCAGGAGCTTCTTCTGGATCTCCCACCTGAGCACAGTGGCCCCAAAACATGAGCTGTTCTGAACTGCTTTACCAGGCCATAACCAGGGAAATGGATCAGAATTGGAGCAGCTGGGACATCAGCTGGCACTCAATGGGAAGCTGATACCATAGGCAAGAGGCCTGGCCTATGATGATATGGTGCTTGACTCTGAACACTCCATATATTTACGCATGTGCAGTAAAAAAACCATGAACATCCTCACTGGAAATCTACCTTTCCAATAAAAATGAATCTTAAAAAAAAAAAACCATGAATAGCAAAAATGTTACAAGACAAACCTATCCATGGAGAGTGGTTTTATCCGGATGGTAGTTATATTGGCAATGCTCATTTCTAAATAGTCTATGATGAGCATCCTTTTCTTACACTTTAAAAACTTTTTTGTTTTTCTAAAAAGAAAACCAAAAAAACTTGCATTGCCTGTGACAGGTACAGTATAGCTACCAGAAACATGACTCATTTTGTTTTCAAAGATTATTCAAGTTATTTATCTTTCCCCCTCCCTCAAGCTTTTCAAGACTCTGGATAAAACAGTCATAATTGAAGCATCTAGCCTTGGGGTGCAGTGAGTTCAGCCACGCCTCACATATGAGCACAGGTTCAAGTCCTGACAATCTAGCTTGCTGCTGCTGCTCCTGGGAGAGCAGAGGATGATGGGCCGTGTAGTCATGCCCCTGCCATTCCTGCAGGAGTACCAGAGGAAGCTCTGGGTTCCTGACTCCAGCCTGATTTGGCCAGGTACCTGCCACTGCGGCCATGTGGTGAGCAGACTAACAGGTACAATTTAAAGTAAAGCAGTGATAATCCCTTTATGTCTGGCAAGAATCACCGTGTTTTCGATGCCTGTTTTGATGTGATCAACAATCCATCAGGGCTGGTGGTTCATTGTGCAGTACGTGCTTGCTAGCTTATAAGAGAACTTAAAAGGAGAATGTTGTTTATTTAATTAAAAAAAATATCAGATATAGGCTTGTGACAGGACCCTCCACCTTACAGAGCAGTATGCCGTTCCTAATGGGGGCCATGGTTTCTGGGCTGACCAGATCATTAATTTCTGCTTAGCAAGGTCATCGAGAGAAAAACAAGCAGCTGCTTGCATCCTAATGCTGGTCACCAGGTGACCTATTCTTCTAGTTTCCTTTTGGAAATCGGTGGTTTTCAAGGAGTTAAGGAGAAGGAATTCTGCTCTTTGTTTCTAATTAATTTTCTCTGTGTTCATTTGCATTTTATTTGTGGAAGCCCCGGCTAAGCTTTATCTGAATGAAACAAGGACTCCTTAGGGGCAGGGGTACTTACTTCACATTTTCAAATCTGCTTGGGACCGAAAGCTTCCAGCAGCAGGCAGAAGTGAGCATTAATGAGGCTGCACATTTGCATTCTGCATCTCAATGAATTCTTCCAGATCCAAGCTGTTCTGAATAATTTCTGCTGGTTGAGGACTTAACTAGCACGTGGCCTCACCGGCTGGCTCCTTGTACCTTCTTGCTGTCTTGGCTGACTGACCAAATGTGGGCTTCCTGTGCAACACCCCCACCCCCCGCCCCCATAAACCAGGCTTTTCTCTTCAATAGCCGGAGGACTCCATTTTCAAAGCAGCAACCGGTTTTTCTTTGAGATCTGAAGCATTCCCTCTACGATGACGCCTTGGTCCAGGCCCTGGGAATTCTTCCTGGAGCCAAAGAGGCACCATTACCTGAACTTCCCTGAAGTCCTGGTGACACAAGGCCTCAGAGCTTGGATGAAAATGTGCTCAGTGTTGCTGAAGCAAGTGCCCCAGGCGCTGTGTTTGTTCAGCTGGAGAGGTCAAATGATTCGTTCTTGCAGAAGTTAATCATTGATGACAAGTTTGCTTGGCTGGTGTGTGTGCACGTTGGCCTTCCTGGAAAAAAAAAAAAAAGATCGATTCTTTCTAGTGTCTTTCAGTTTTCTCATCAGCCCCAGCCCCAGGTCACCCACGTTTTCTCTCCATTGTCTCCTGTCATCATTTGTTCCCTTCCTTTTCTGTCTTGTTCAGTGAAAGCACAGACTGCAGCCTTATCTGCCTGGGGGACATCGGGACACAAGCAAGCACGCTCAGCTGGCTGGGAGCTGGGTTGTCTCACGAGGCTGGGCTTCGGCTCCCGTGCTTGCATAGTCCCTGGCACACCAACACACTTTGTAAAGTCCAGAGGTACCAGCGTTTGCAACCTCTCTCCAAATTCTTTGGTACAGCTTCTCCTCTGGCTGTGGGTATTTGGGGGCAGGTTAAATGCGTTAAGCGCATTTGTGCGTCTAGCAGAATAGACTTCCTTGATTGGCATTCTGTTCTGTGTCCAGGCACCATTCGTCTATGGCAAGCTGTCAACCTTGGAGAAATGGCTCTGAGGGACACTCCCTCCACCCATTCTGCCCTCTTGTGGCACAGTGACACCAAGTGGGCAGAGCTAGGAGCCTGACTATGTGAGAGGCTGGGGCAAAGCCTGATGTATAAGCTACGCAGCATGCAGACAGTGGAGAGTGCTTTTGAATTACAAAGTGTATGAAGGAAGCTCCATAGAAATCTCCATGGATTTGATCACCATCCAAAAAAAAAATGTGTACATGACATAATGACAACGGTGATACTGAAAGTAAATCCAACTTAAAAATTGGAGCGCAGAGGGCGAGATGCCCGCAGCCCGTCTCACAGTGGCTGTGTTGCATGTCTAACTCTGTCTCCTGACTCCAGCTTCTTGTGACTGTAGGCCCTGGGAGGCAGTGGTGGCAGCTCAAGTCGCTGTTTCTTGTCACTCTCATAGCTGTCATGGCTACTGGGATCCTGGCTTCACCCTGGATGCTGTAAGCATTTGGAGTTTTAAATATTGTGAGGGAGGTTGCTCTCTCTTTCTCTCTCTCTGCATCTGAAACAAACAAACTTGAAACAACATTGAGTCACTCGGGCTAGCAATGATCAAAATCTGGATGTTGCAAAACCTTTGCAGTAGAAAGAGGTTGAGGGAGCAAGGACAAAAGCCTTAGATCCATGTTGAGCTCTCATCTACACAGCCGCACGCAGCCCTCCATCGTGCTGCTCTGCTAACACAGTCCTGCACCACCAGCCCTGAACATTCCTCTGGCTGAGGAGTCCAGCCTGAGCTCTTCCCCACTCTCCCAAAAGTCTGGTCTAAGCACCAACCCAAACCCACAGCACTGCTAAGCTCTCTTCATTCCGCCTGAATTCTCTCCCTTGTCTTGGCAGCCCCACCTTAGCTCAGCGCTACATTAGCCATTAGTCAATAAAGCAAGGTTGTTCTCTCTGCTGTAAGTTCACCAGCAACTCTGCTAAGCATTTGCCCAGCACTGAGCTCCTCTATGGCTTGGTTTTGAATAAATTTGGTTTGGCTCCATCTTTGTGCTGTCCTCTTTCCTTGCAGAGGTGACTGAAAATGGCTAGTGGTCAGGCAGTGGAGGCCAGGAGCCAGGAGTTTTGCCTGGTTGTCTGTCTCCCACATGTGTGGCAGGGGCCGGATACTTGGGCCATCTTCCACTGCATTCCCAGGCCATTAGCAGGCAGTTGAATGGGAAGTGGATTAGCTGGGACATGAATTAGTATCCATATGGAATGTTGGCATTACATGCAGCTGCTTTGCTTGCTATGCCACAACATTAACCCAAGGACTTTTTGGATTGTTTTTTGTTTTTACTCTTCTTCACATTACTTGTCCTTGAATTTTGTGATGCTCATGATATTTCTCAGTGCAAAACCTTTATGTTTTGTCTGATTTCTGACTTCCCTTCATGCATGGACACTCTCCCACCCCATCCCTTTTTAATTTTTCTTGTAAAATGGAATCCTGTGGTTGTTTTTGGTTTAGCATCCTCAACAGTTTCTGGTCCCCAGAGCTTGATGTCACAGTGTGATGCTTATGAAAGAATCATTTATTTGGAACCACTTCTAAATCAAAAGGCCCTGATGGCAAAACCTCGGCTGTGTGTCTTTCCTGCTCCCGTGGGACAGGGCAGTCGCCTACATTCAGCAAAACTCAGGTTAAACGCTGGTGATGTATGACTTTCAGCCTAAAGAAAAGTCCAGAAATATTGAAAATTGTTATTAGGAATCGACACTCAGACTTTTCTGGTTTCTTAGAAAATTAGATATCAACTGAGAGGACTCCCACTTTCACTTGTTAGGCCACACTTAGAAATCTCTAAAAAGATAAAGCTTCATTCAGTGGGGGAGGAAACCATGTCATGAGAATAATTTGGCTGGTTCCTAGGAACAGTTAGTACGCAGGCACAGCCAAAGACGATTGGTTTATCTTCTTCTTCTTCTTTTTAAGATTTATTTATTTTTATTGCAAAGTCAGATATACAGATATACAGAGAGGAGGAGAGACAGAGAAGATCTTCCATCTGATGATTCACTCCCCAAGTGAGCGCAACGGCCAGTGATATACCGATTTGAAGCCAAGATCCAGAAACTCCTTGAGGGCTTCCATGCAGGTGCAGGGTCCCAAGGCTTTGGGCTGTCCTCGACTGCTTTCCCAGGCCACAAACAGGGAGTAGGATGGGAAGTAGAGCTGCTGGGATTAGAACTGGCATCCATATGGGATCCTGGCGCTTTCAAGGTAAGGACTTCAGCTGCTAGGCCACTGTGCCAGGCCCGATGTGTTTGTGTTCTAATGGGTCATAACACCAGGTGGCCATGGGGAGAGGACGGAAATGCATGTTACAGCATGCTGCAGAACACGCTGCTGTGTTCGGCAAGAAGTGTAGATCCCCGAGGAAGGCATGTGCAGATGGGACTGGTCTGGCGCGTGGTAGCGGTAACTGGGGGCAAACAGACAGCATCATCTCCTCGGAACCTTCTGAACAGACCAAGGGAAGAAGAGCCACGGGGGAGCAGGTGGTTCAGATCTGGCTATGTTGTGGTGGTTGTCAACCACTTATGCTTAGGAAAGTGGATTTCTGGGGCATCCTTAGAGTTTCCGGTTCATGGTGCATCAAGTGGGGCTTGCTGAGAGTTTGCCTCTCTGACAGGCTCCCAGGAGATGCAGATACCGTGGCTCAGGTGTGGCAGGAAAGTCTGGAGGTGGGAACTTCACATAATAAAGGACTACATTCCTCACACACCAAAACAAAGGTGCATGAGGCTGCTCATGCCATGACTTTCAGGAGGTGACTCTGGGACCCACGCTGCTTCCATTTTGTAACTCTGCAGAACCCCGCTTGCAGGTGCACAGATGGGAGGAAGAGAGAGAATATGGAAATCTTACACCTGTTCTTAACTCCTGGTACTGGAGATGAGTCATGGTGTGTCACTGGCGAATGTTAATCACCCATCTTCCTGGATCTGTAGGGACTGGCAAACCGAGAGGAAGGCACGGCGTGTAGTGAGAACCAACGGTTTCTCAGATGCAGCAGCTGGTGCAAAGATCGTGGGCTGTGTGCACTGGCAGGCGCAGGAGCACAGACTATGAAGGATCATAGGTCAGCTGCTATGACTGGACAGGATGGTAGGAAGTCAGATACTTTAGAAGCTTAGGACTCAAGTTAGGGACTTCTGTGCTTCACTCCAAGGGCCATGGGAGCCATGGAAAGGTTCAAAAGGGAAGTGTTGGGATCAGATTTGTGAGTTTTAGGAGACGGCTCTGGCATCATTCTGGATAATGTGTTGGTGCAGGGCAAGAGGGAACAGAGACAGAGCACTGAAACATGTTGGTATTCTGTAAAACACAATGCTGGTGAATTCATCTCTAGTTGACAGCAAATACTTAGAGTTCAGCATGAACATGGTATTTAGGCAATTTTAAGTCATCTTCTTTTCGTAATGTTTCTTTTTGATTGCTAGTTTAATCATGGTTCTAATATGCCTTCTTTGGAGGTTAAATATATGAGCATACTTTTTTTTTTAATTCAAGGAAAATAGAATGTGCTGCAATTCTACTTTTTTTTTTTTTGAAAGGAAGTGGGAGAGCAACAAGCAGTCTCCAGCCACTCATCTACTCCCCTGATCTCACTATAGGACTGGGGATATCACCCTAGGCAGCCCTGTGGGGGTTAGGAATCTAGTTGCTTGAGCCATCCCTGCTGCTTCCTGGGGTCTGTAGCAGAAAGCCGGAGTTAGGAGCTGGAGCTGGGAATTGAATCCAGGCATGATGATGTGGGACCATGGTGTCTTAACTGCTACGTTCAAGGCTTCCCCTTTATGTTGCCATTCTCCTTTGAATAGAAGGGACAAGCCTTGCAGAAAGGCAAATCTAAACACCTGTAAGTTCTTCGTTTGGAAGAGAAAATGCTCATCATGGGAGAATTTCAGGTAAAAAAAAAAAGTGTAGTTCAAGTGATACTAGGAAGTCAGGGGAAATGCTAACTAAACTCTGACACCTGTGTCATGTCTATTTTTAAGTAAAAGTCACTTAGAGGCGGAGAGGAAAAGTAAGATCATGAAAGTAGCTTCCCAATGAACACGGCTGAAAGCAAACACATTCTTACAGTATGATTGCTGCATGAGCCGGGTGATATAACCAGGTCCTCGAACCAGAGTTTAGGAAAACATTTTACTTCATGAGCAAGGGTCTGCCCCCACCTTCCTCTCCCCAACTCTGGGGCAGCTTTCAGCATTCCATGCAGGATAATGACTTATCTCTAATATAACCGCAGGACATCTTATTGCAGCCAAGAGTCAGCTACTTTGTTACTTTTAAGAGTAATCCAATCCAGTTGTTTCTAAGGGATTCACTTACTGTGTGCCATAGTTTTCCCATGAAGTAATTTCTGTCCCTGCTTGTTTCAGAAATGATTGGAATTACACACAAAGATGGCAAACTTTAGCTTTTTTTTTGCAGACTAGGTGCTTTTCAGGAAACAAAGAAAAGAGCTGGTGAATGCTTTTTTTTTTTTTTTTTCGTTTCGAGTTAAAGGAGCCAGAGGAAATATAATCTGCAGAAAAGATTCAGGCCTCAGCTCAGCTGCTGCTAAATTGTGGATTATGGCTGTTTTATTGCTAGGTCTTGGTTGGAAGGATTAGACTTCATGAAAATCCTTTCTTCACATTAAGAGTTTTAGGAAACCTGAACAATGATACACTGTGACTATTATTTTACAAATTCAGAAAGCACTCCTTTTACTTGGTGATGCGTTACCTAAGTAGGAAACCAGAGATCGAAGTCATGTGTGATTAGGGCCTTTGAAAAGGGATTCCCCCAGAATCTGTTGAATTGATCTGGACAAGAAGATGCTGGACTCTATGCATGATACATGATTGCAATGAAAGAATCATGATTGGATTTGAACTGTAATACTGCAATAAGGTGGAGTAATATACCCTGGGGGGAAGGGTATGGGGAGGGGTTGGAGGAACCTCAGAGCCTATGAAACGGTGTCATAAAATGAAATGTAATAAAAAAAAGTGTGTGTGTGGGGAAGCTGTGGACATTTGGGCTATCCATCAAGATGCCCAGATCCCATATCTGAGTGCCTGCATCTGAGCCCTGGCTCTGGCTACAGATACCAGCTTCATGCTAATGCAAACCGTTGGAGGCAGGAGGTGATGCCTCCAGTGCTTCGGTCGCAGCCTCCCAGCCGTGAGACCTGGGCTGTTGCCTATGGTCCTGGATTCAGTTCCTCCAAGCCCCAGCCAACGCAGGTATTTGGGGGAGTGAATCAAAGGATAGGAACTCTGTTTTTCTCCTTGTCTTTTTGTTTTTAAAGTAATTTTTAATGATTTGTTTTTTGGTAAGAGTTGCAAAGACCAAGGAAAAGACAGGGTGTAGAAGGATATTGTTGTTAGATTCGCTGCTGGCCAAAATGTTAGACTCACTGACCACCAGGGAAAGGATAACGCAGCCAAATAAGGGAAAAGAATTGAGATGGCCTTTATTTCAGGGACCCACGGTCACGGGCTTCCCTTCCCCGTGCAGCAGAAAGGACACACGTGAAGGAGTGGGCTGTAGAGGAAGAAGAGTGAGGAAGAGATGGGGAAGGGCCTTTTTAAACTCTCCTTGACATGGAAGCCGAAATGGGGGTCACCTCGTCCCTTCTTGGTGGGGGGAGGGGATATGGGTCTGTGCCCCTCATTGGTACAATGGTGGTCTTACCGCCTCAGGGACCTGCCAGAATTCCGCCATGCTTCTGGGTTTGGTTGGAGGCAAACTCAGTCCTTCTCTGGTTTCTGTGCTAGTCACCAATTGTGATCCTAGAAGACTAGCGAACACAGGATTACAATTGATAGGATAATATTTGTATGAAAACAACTGAGTGGGTACTATTCGTATAGCTAAATAGATGTCATTTATATGAGAACAGCTGAGTGGACAGCATGTGAATGAGAACACTTGATGGTATATACAAAAGAGTTTCAAACAAAAGTATAGAAATAGTTGATGGGTTTTACTGATAAGCTCAATACCTCCTCCCTTACCCGGTATGACCCTTGGTGTATAAAGTCTGATCCCACTAATTAACTTTAACTTTCGACTATCAGTGAGAGTCCACGGCTCTGTGTACCAAGTCCATTGCTGCAGGACAGCAACAGCAGGGAGAAAAGATATTGCATTGAGGGCCCGGCGCTGCAGCCTGGCGGCTAAAAGTCCTCTCTTTGAACCTGCTGGGATCCCATATGGGTGCCAGTTCTAATTCCGGCAGCTCCACTTCCCATCCAGCTGTCTGCTTGTGGACCGGGAAAGCAGTCGAGGACAGCCCAAAGCGTTGGGACTCTGCACCCATGTGGGAGACCTGGAGGAGGTTCCTGACTCCTGGCTTCAGGCCAGCATATCACTGGCCATTGCACTCACTTGGGGAGTCAATCATCAAACAGAAGATCTTCTTCTCTGTCTCTCCTCCTCTCTGTATATCTGTATATCTGACTTTGCAGTAAAAATAAATAAATCTTAAAAAAAAAATAGACATTGCATTGAACCAGTATTACTGGTTCATTCCTAGATGGCTGTGATGGTTAGATCTAAACAAGACCGAAGCCAGTAGTCAAGAGCTTCATCTGAGTCTCATTTGGCCCAAGTATCTGAACCATCTAGTGCTCCTTTTCCCAGGCCATTAGCAGGGAGTTGGATTGTAAGTGGACCAGCTGGGACTCAAACCTGTGCTCATATGGGATGCTAGCATCACGGGTAGCAGATTTTCAGTCTCTGAGTCTCTGGAATAAATTTGAAAAGGGAAAAAAAATCTTCTAAACTGGATTATTAAGGCAGCATGATCATCGAAACCTCTTAATTAAGTAGAATTAGATTCCAGAAGGTTTTATCTAGTATGGACTGCTTGCATATAGTGGGTTTTAAAAGTTCTATTAGAAATATTTTCCCTATGTCATTGATGTTTCTTTGCAAGAATATTTTTGGTGACTACAAAACATTCTTGTTTATAAACTTTCCCTAATTCACTGAACCATTTGTCTCTTGGCTCTTGTTAATGCGTCCCTAGTTTTGATTATTACACATTATCATGCAGAGAACTTGTTGGTGTGTAATTTTTTGGTGTCTATAATTTCCATGGATTTCATAAATTCTTTTTTTTAAAAAAATGATTTTTATTTAAAAGGCAGATTTAAAGAGAGAGGGAGAGAGAAAGACACACGCAGAGAGAGAGATATCTTCCATCTGCTGATTCGCTTCCCAAATGGCCACAATTGCTGGGGCTGAGTTGATCTAAAACCAGGAGCCAGAAGCTTCTTCCAGTCTCTCACTTGGATGCCCTAGGACTTGAATCACCCTCTGCTGCTTTTTCAGGCCATAAGCAGAGGGCTGGATTGGAAGTGGATCATCCAGGACTCAAACCAGCACCAATATGAGATGTTAACACTACAAGGTAGAGGCCTTTTTGGCCCCTGTCCTGGCCTCAGATTCCATAAATTCTGAAAAGTGAACTAAACATTTTTAAGGCCACGTTTCAGGAATCATTGAGATGAGGTTGGAGCTTTGATAGTTTAACTTGACACTGCTGTTCAAGCCAACCCCAGGCTGCCACACATGGGCTTCTTGCCTCTGCTGAGTGTCAATTCCCTACAGATTGTGTCAGGAAACTCTTCTCTGATGCTTGGCCCACTTGTGTTAACAGCTCAGAATGGCCGTAGAATGGTCTCAGCTTCCAATTTAACAAGAACAAAATTATTTCCCCAACAGAAGCCTTTTGCCTTTACAAGTTGTGACTTCCAGACTTTTGGGTCCCAAGATTTAAGTGGGAAAATCATTTACCTGCTTTAATAATCTGGTATGAATTGAAAGGGGCCACTTGGGTGCCTCTTCCCATCTTTTTTTCCAAACCTCTTCACTTCTGCTATGGAGAACAGTGTGTGAAGGAGGCTACGCAATGGTTTGAGTACGGGAAGCCCATGTGGAAATGAGCTATTGGGTGCTGGAGCGAGGCAGTACATGGAAGAGGTGATGAGGGCCATTGCATGTGATGATGGATGGCTAGGTTAATGGGTCATCTGCAGAGTGGGTCTGCTACAAGAAGCAGCTGGGCTGGGTGTCTTTCCTTAGCTTGTCTCTTACCATGAGAAGCTCCTATGTCTCACATTTTTTGTCTGTAGTTCAGGACTCTGCTAGCAAGAAAGTCATCACCACACATGGCTGCTCAACCTTGAACCAAAACCATAAGCCAAAAACACTATTTTTTTCTTTATAATGTACCCAGGCCATGCTCATGTGGTTAGCAACAGAAAAATGGATTAAGACAGCACATTTTATATTTCTATATTTATATTTCTCAATTTATATTTTGTATTTATATTTCTATATTTATAAATATTCTTATTCATTTATTTTTTTATGCAGGAGGGAGAGAAAGAGAGAAAGAGATCTCTCCTTCATGTCTTGATTCACTTTCCAAAGATCCAAAATAGCCCAGGCTGGGGCAGCCAGAAGCCCTGCAAACCTGGCACACAGTGCATGGATAACAGGGACTCAGCCACCTGAGCCATCACCTGTGGTCTTCCAGGGTGTGCATTAGCAGGAAGCTGGAACTAGAAGCAGAGTCAGGGCTTAACCTGAGGTCCTTCAATATGAGATGTGCATAGCCCAAGTAGCATTTTTTACCACTGCACCTTACATTGACCTCACATCTTATTTTTAAATACTTCATGCATGGATCAGAACTCAGGAGCACATCAAAGCCAGCTGCAAGGGAGATTGGGAAATGTCCTCTGATTATGTATAAATCAGGCTAAGGAAGCAAGTTTGATGACCACGTAGCAATTCCCACTCCATACCTCCTTTACTTTGACTGATTTGTATTTGCTGCACTTGACAATTTTTCTTTCCTCATGTTTCAAGTGATGACAATTCTAACTTCATTAAATTTGAATTAGTTTTTTAAAATGCTTAGCATCTTGCAAAGAGAAGACAAGGCACTCCTCGGCTTTCGGCTTTCAGCTGGGAGCCAGACATCATTGGCTGCACAGCATTTTTAGTGGCCTATGTCCTAGGCTGCTGTACAGCCTCACGTCTGAAATAATCTTAGATATTTCTTTGCTCAGTACATAGGATCACTTCTCTGGGTAGTTAAATATAACTTGGTGCTGCTGTTTATATTTTGAAAACCCCTTAGAAGGGACTCTTGAATTCTTTATGTACAAAAGCATTTAGAAAAATCCAAGGCTCAACACGAAATTCATTAACATGAGTTTTAAAATGGAAACTTTTTTGTTGCTAACAAGAAGAAAAATCACACACACACACAATTACTCTTAAGTGTTTTCTTAATATTTGTGGAAGAAAGCCCTGGGCTCTGGGCTGAGATGAATTCACGATAGCTGAGTCAGAATCTAAGGCACCCTGTCCCTTGGTTGAGCCAAAGGGTGGAGAGACATCAGTCAGCACGTGCTCATCAAGAGCTTCTCAGGGGCTCAGCGCTGCCTGAGAGTGCGGAACGCCTGCATCCTGTAATGACAGCCAGTGTCAAGAACAGGATTAAGAGCATTTAAAAGACTAGTGATCCTCTGATGTAGATCATTTAAAAAGATATCATAAGGAGTGAATGTTTGGTGATGCCAGGGACACCTGGATGCCATATTAAAGTGCCTGATCCTTGGCTTCCAGTTCATACTCCTGGAGGGCAGCAAGTGATGGCTCAACTCCTGGGTCCTTTCACCAGTATATTCGAGTTGATTTCTTACCCCTGGCTTCGGTCTAGCCAGCCTGATTATCGTAGACATTTGGGGACTGAGTGAGTTTACGGACCTTTGTCTGTCTCTGTGTCGTTAGACATCCCAAAGAAAGGTTTTATTACTATACCAAGTCTTCAGTAGTTTTGGTCACTTATTTTCTCCTTAATTTTGTAAATTTTAAACAACCCTTGGTGCTGTCTTGAAAGAAATCTGTCTAGTTGCAACAAAGGCCCTTCTGGGCATGAAAAATATGCCAAAGAAATATGCTTTATTTGGCATTTTTGAGATAAAATAGCTTATGAAATACAAATATATATGAAGTCAATATGTGTATAAAATGAATCAAGTTGGAAAGCTTTTTCAATTGTGGAATTTTAAAAAGCATAAAAAAGAAAATATTTTCATGATAATTTGAAGAATTGCTTTATACTTTTTTGAATTAGGTAAACATCATTTGCTTAAATTGCACTTTTATGGAGATAGTTGTTAACATTAAAGAAAAATTGCTTGCCATGGTTTACATAAATGGATATCAAAAGTGTGAATGCCTCAAACATTACATGACTTAGTTTAAAAAGTATTACTTGAAAGGCAGAGAGAGAGAGAGTGAGAGCTAAGTGGAGACAGATTTCCCCATCTACTCTTTGACGCCTCAAGTGCCTGTCACGGCAAGGGCTGGGCTATGCTGCAGACGGGAGTCCAGGGCTCCATCTCGGCTTCCTGCATGGATGAGAGGAGCTGAAGCACTTGAGCCATCACTTCCTGCCTCCAAGGGTGTGCAGTAGCAGGAAGCTGGATCAGGAGTGAAACAGCCAGGACCCAAGCCAGGCACTCTGCCATGCTTATGTTGGCCACTCAAAAGACAACGCAGCTGCTATGCCAAATGCCCTCATAGCTGAGTTAGTTTTTAAGAACTGCATTTGAGAGACGCAGGAACGTTTGCAGTATTTCAAGTGGTGAAAGAAATGAGGATGAGTCTTTGAATCAGTAACTGGTAATCATGTAAAACATAGCGCCACCTCCCCCCGCCTGGCTCCTGTACCACAGATGCTCATACCAAACACAGAATCTGCTTGACAAGACTCTGTACTGGGTCTTACGTGACGTGAGGAGGAATACCGGTCCATGAGGGATTGACAGCATATGTGGCACCTCAAGAGTGGCATCAGCCAGGCCTGGCATAATAACCTAGTGGTTAAAGTTCTTGCCTTGCAAGTACCAGGATCCCATAGGGGTGCTGGTGCTAATTCTGGCAGTCCCGTTTCCCATCCAGTCTATATATCTGACTTTACAATTAAACAAACAAACAAACAAAAACAGTGGCATCAGCCAATGGTTGCCAGTAAGAGCCCTGTAACTGAGCATAAAGGAGGTTTTGAAGAAAAAACATTCTGTTGCATGTCTCTCTACTGTGAACACTGGCCTAGGGTTTTCCCATGGTGAGTGGTCCTGTCCTAAGAGAGTACACGTACGGACATACTTAGGAATAGACATGGGAGGAGAAAGGGGAGAAGCTGTCACAGGTGTTTACCTCATCAATAAGCATTCCAGGAAAGACAAGCAAGGTTGTCAGAATAGAAAGAAGCAGGGAGGTAATTTTAAAATTATTGATTTAATTTTGAGTCATAAATAGAGATTGAATTGTCCATCCATTGATATACTCCTCAGATGCCAGTAACACCCATTATGGGACCAGACAGGAGCCACGAGTCAGAAACTCAAACCCAGGTCTTACGTAGGCATAGGAGAGACTCAACCAAATCACCCATCACCTGCTGACTTTCAGGATGTGCATTCCCAGGAAGAAGCTGGAATTGAAGGTGGATCCAGGACTCAAACCCAGCCACTCTTGACACTGGATGTAGCCTCACAGGTGACATCTTCTCATATTTTATCAGTATTTCCCAATATTTTATCATTTTTTTCTCATTCAGTTCTCATAAAAGCTCTACTTGGAAGGTTCTACAATTATCCTTCCTTTATATATATGGCCAATGAGGCACAGAGAAAGTCAGTGACTTGCTCAAGGTCACACATTGGCACACTGGAGCCAACATTTGAAGGCTATTCTAGATCTCACAGTCTCCAACTGCCCTCAACTGAACACTGGTGTGCTTCTAACCGTGAGATGTTACTGCTTAGGTAATAACCTCTCAGTTGGCTGATTCATCTGAGTAGGAACAATGTGTGAACTGTCTACCCTTAGAGCAATACTTTAGAGTCTCTTGAGGATCCCAGAGCTGAAGGTTACTGCCTGCAGATCTTTTCAGAAAAGGAAGCTGGATGTGGCCTTTTATAGCTGGTAAACAGCCTTTGCCTCTGTTAGTGCATTTTGTGTTTCTATAGCAAAATAGCTGAGACTGGGTACTGTTATACAGAAAAGAGGCTTAGATCATAGTTTTGAAGGCTGGAAGGTCAAGGTTTTGCAGCTCCACTATTTTGTTTCTGCTTTGGGTCTTTTGTTGCATTCTGCTTTGGTTGATGGCATCATAGCAGGATTTGTACATGAGGGCAATAAGTAGTGGGAGAATAGTCACGTGATGACAGAGGAAGCAAGTGAGCAAGTGACAAAGTCTAACTTTCTTGGTAACAACTGGCTGTTGTGGTAACCAGTTTAGTCTCCTGAGACCTAACCCAGCCTGTAGAAAAGGGCATTTGTCTCCAAGGATCTGATCACCTTTCCCTAGACCCTACCTCTTGAAGAATAGGGTAGGGAGCTATGAAATAGTAACCACAAGTCTTCTTTTCCCACTAGTTCCTGTTTTAACTTTGTATTCTTCCTTTAATTAAATGCTCATTGGTTCTCAGAATGACCATGGATGAGAAACATCTGGGAAACTTGCAGAACCCAGTGCTGTCTGATCCTCACTTCTAGGTGGAAGAGATCAGTATTTCTCGGCAGCCTGACTTAGACACAGAGGTTCCTAGGAGTCATTCTAGAAGATTTAACAAGTGCTGGAGAATTGTTGGAGTGACTGAACTTACTATTTTTCAAGGGACACAAGTTTAATTAGAAAAAAATAATATGTATTCTTAGTGTTTGAGTTTAAAAATTAGTGGCTTACAGTATTCAAGCATGATTTGTACTGAACTTGGCAAATTTTAGGATAGTCCAAACAGGCTTATAACTCTAACAAGCCGTATGTTAATGATTGAGGAGCAGAACAGTTTTAGGAGGGGTGTGCAGAGAAATCTTCAATTCCTTAAGGGATGATATTCTGCCAGCTCTACTTTTGGACCAGGGATGGTTTCCCAATGAAACTGTTGAATATATCTGGACAATGAGATGCTGAACTCTGCATGGTCCATGCCCATAATGAAGGAATCATGACTGGTTATGATCTGTACTAATGTAACAATATGGAGGAATTTAATATGGGGAGAGAGTTTGGGGAGGGGTTGGGGAATCTCAGAGCCTATGAAACTGCGTCATAAAATGAAATAAAAAAAACTTAGTGGCTGGCAAAGTGGCGGCAGTACCAGTGGAGGGTGGTCTGCTGGTATAGTGGTTCAAACAGCTCTTGAGCACCTCATCCCACACTGGTATAACTGGGCTGGAGTCCTGGCACCCCTCCTGCTTCCTGCCAGGGAAGAGGCACATGATGGCTTGCCAGTCACTTGAGAGACCTGGATTGAGTTCCTGGTTTGTAGCTTCAACCTTGTTCAGCTGTTGATGGGAATTTAGGGAACTAACCAGCAGAGAGAAGTTCTCCCTATCTGTTTTGCCCATCTGATTTTTTAATAAATAAAAGATAAACATAATTGTGTGTGTGTGTGTGAGAGAGAGAGAGAGAATGGCAGGGGGATGGACAGGACACAGTCAGACATCCAAGGAATGTGGCAGTAAGCAGCCTGAGGACCAGCATGGCTTCCTTCCTCCAGAACAGGAAGAGAGTCCTTGGGCTGCAAAGGAACCTTATTGGATATTGGACAAAAGGAGGAGAGAGAGGAAATGGCAAAGCATGTTTATTTTGAGGCCTGAAGAACCTCCCAGACACAAAAGAGATTTATATGCATACAAGGCCAAGGACCAGGAGGACTAGATATACTGACAGGTGTCTTTATGGTTGTACAAACAGAAAATCAGTCACAACTTCCAGCTCTTGGCCCTGTCTCAGCACAATGTGAACTTCCTGGAACTTAGATGTTATTCTTGAGAAGAAGGCTATTAAATTTTGGTGAAAGAAAGGGAAGGTTCAGAATAAAACTAGGATGAATTATTAAAAATAAAAAAAGAATACTGTGTATATTCGCTCACCTGCTTCTGACACTGGTACATCTGCATTTGGACCTGTTTTGTGACAAACAAAATGTTGAGAAAGAACCTTTTCTATTGGCCGTATGGATTCAGCCAACAACCAATGGATTTACCTTTTGCCATCTGGTAGCTGAGTGAGTCATGTTCTTCACAGTGGCCTCAGGGATGTATTGCTCAGCAGGTGTAGCAGAAGTTATACCCATCTATCGAAATGACCAAATCCATTTGACAGCACTACCAATCATTCTGGGCTTAATGTTCCAGAATATCCTGCATTACCACAAGCAATGGGTAAGATACCTAAACATTAATCGTATGTATGTGTTGCATAGGTAGTATACTACATTGTTCTAATCCAAATGAAAATAATGGGCATAGAATAAAAATGTTTCTCCTGGCAGGTTCCCAGTTACCCAGCTCCCATCAGAAGTAAGTGATGATTCCCTGACATTCAAGGTGCATGTGGGGCTCTTGAAAAGGTCATGAAAAATGTGTGATAGGTAGAACCACATTGGATTTCAAATATTTTTGCGCCAAAATAAATAACTTTATTTCCACAATTTTATATGCCTGTTTATGGGATTCTAATAAAACCAAATTACAAATATTTTATGTATTTTTCTTTTCCCTAAAATTACACTAATATTAATTGATCTAAATCTTGATTTTACAAGCTATATTTATTATTTATTTGAAACATAGAATTGGAAACAGAGAGAGGTCTCTTATCTGACAGAGTTGAGCCAGGAACTCAATCTGAGATTTCCACATGGACAGCAGGGTTCTAAGTGCTTGAGTCACCATATCCTCCCTCCCCGGCTGCACGTTAGCATGACCCTAGATCAGAAATGAATTAGGACCCAAACCTAGCACTTGATTTCTTTTTAAATTTATTTATATTTTATCTGAAAGGTAGATAAAGACAGAGCAAGATAAAGGCAGAGTGACAGAGTCATAAACACAGAGCAAAATTTCCTGTGGTGGTTCACTTTCCAAATGCTTGTAACAACTAATGCTATATTAGGCCAAAACCAGGAAATCAAAACTCAACCGGGGTCCCCTCTGTGGGTGGAAAGAACCTTGGTCCTTGGGCTATCATCTGCTGCCTCCTAGGGTATGCATTCACAGGAAGCAGTTTCAGAAGTGAAATAACCTGGAATTGAACCAGGAATCCTGATCACAGGATGTGGGCATTGCCACTGGCAACTTCACTACCTCACCACAAGCCTGCTGCTCAATTCCTGTGTCGAGCCTAATGGGATTTCTTACTGCTGCATAACATGTCACTGATCACAAACTTCAAGGTTCATTTAATTAGTTTTTCTTGATGGCCAGGATTGAAGTTCTAGGGTGCCCTGAAACCTTCTAGTTCTCTTTTTGTGGGATTATTAGCTTTGTAAGTATAGAAATGTATGACTCTCAATTGCCATTATTCCATCAGCATTTCAGCTCATTTAGAAAGAATTTTAATTTGGCACATCAAAAGACATCTTGTCACTAAATTATTACACTTAGACTCTTAAGGAGTTTATAGGCTTTTTTGAGTAACCTGTAAAACTTTTATGTTCCCTACTCATTTTTAACTGTAAATCTTAGAGAATGTCTTTTTTAGTGCAATTGATAATAGACTTCAATATGCTGTCATGCTGTTATACTATACCAAATTATAAATGATTTAGAGATACCATTAACATTTAAGTCACTTTCCATCTAAAACTCCTCATCTTGACTAAAATTACTTTGTTCAGCTAGTTGAGAAATCTGGCTAAAATCAATCCTTCTTTCAAGAGAAATACATTATAGTTTTCATAATTCATAATTTTTCATAAATAAATTCAACCCATCAGCATCTTCAAGTATTGAATCATTTCTAGATGAAATTGATGAAGTAAAGGCTGGTGCCTTGGCATAGTAGGCTAAGCTTCTGTCTCTGGTGCCAGCATCCCAATTGGGTGCCAGTTCAAATCCTGGCTGATACATTTCTGATCCAGCTCCCTAGTTAGGGCCTGGGAAAGCAGCAGAGGAGAGCTCATGTACTCGCGCCCTTGCACCCACATGGGAGACTTGGAAGAAGCTCCTGTCTTCAAATTGGCTCAGTTTCAGCCAATGTGGCCATTTAGAGAGGAAAGCAGTAGATGGAAGATCTCTTTGTCTCGCCTTCTCTCTGTAACTCTTCCTTTCAAATAATAAATAAATAAATAAATAAATACCCTAAACTGATTAACTAGAAGTCCTCTTTTACCAGTGTCTTGTTGTGTTATGAAATCCCACATTGCCATTTTATAAATTTAAAATCAAATGGCCTGACACAATAATCTAGTGGCTAAATCCTTACCTTGCATGTACCAAGATTCCATATAGTACCGGTTTATATTCTGACTGTTCCACTTTCCATCCAACTCTCTGCTTGTGGCCTGGGAAAGCAGTAGAGGGTGATTGAAGACCTTGGAATCCTGCACCCATGTGGGAGACCCAGAAAATGCTTCTGGCTCCTGGCTTTGGATCAGCTCGGCTCTGGCCATTGTGACCACTTGGGAAGTGAATCAGTGGATGGAAGATCTTTTTTTTTCTGTATCTCCTTTCCTCTGTATATCTGCTTTCCCAAGAAAAAAAATAAAAAGAATCTTAAAAAATTTAAAATCATAGATTGGGTCCAGTGTTGTAGTACAATGATCAGAATAAGCCACCACTTGCTATACTAGGTATCCCGTATGAGGCTGGATCCCATCTGCTTTGCTTCCAAACTAGCTCCCTGCTAATGCACCTGGGAAAGCTGTGTAAGATGACTCTGCTACCCATGTTGGAGATTTTAATAGAGCTGCAGTGTCCTGGCTTCTGTCTGAGCCATTCCCAGCAACTGCAGCCATTTGAAGGGTAAACCAGTGAATGGAAGCTTTCTCTATCTCTGTGTGTCTCTCCCTTTCTCTCTGTAGTTCCTCCTTTCAAATAATAAAATAAATCTTAAAAAAATTCTGAAGGTTATATGATCCAGACGCAATACAGTATAGGACTTCTCTCCCCTGACCTCTTCCTGCCTGGTTGGCAGCTTTCTGGAGGAAATCACCACCCTGCTAGGCTGACTATTCCACAGTATTAAGATTTTGCAAAAATTTCTATACTTAAATATAATTACCTCCTTTTTATTTGTTCATTTTTATCCTGATTTTTTGAAAGGTAGTTACAGCGCTCGCTTCGGCAGCGCATACTAAAATTGAAAGGTAGTTACAGAGAGAAAGGGAGAAAAAGAGAAAGTTGTGTTATCTACTAGTTCACTCTTCAAAGGTCAGGGGCCAAGAACCAGAGCGCCATCTGAATCTGCTTTGTATTCAGGGACGTGAGCACTTGAGCCTTCTACTGCTTTCCCAGGCACGTCAGCAAGGAGCTAGATTGGAACAGTCAGGACTCAAACTGGTGCCCATATGGGATATTGGTGCCACAGGCACCTGCCTTACTCCCTGTACTGCTGTGCTTGCCCCTTCACCTCTTTTTTAAATCAACATAACATTGCTGCAGCTCTGGGAATAGTGAATTATGCTTAGTACAAATAATGGATGACATGAATCCAAGATCAGCAGAAATCTGAAATGTTATGAAAATAGCTTTTTGAGAAATGTTAATTTGTTTCAAATTTAGGGTCAGGGTCAGAAATATCAGAAAAAGAGCATTGTTCATATTATATCATTTTTTTTTGTGCTTCTTGAAATTTACCAAAATGATCTCGTGTCCCCCAGGAATAACTATTCATACTACTTTTCTAACCTCCATGTTGATGAACAGTAATACAAGGCCAATGGTCAGAGCGGAACTGGGTGCTTTTCAGGTGCTTTTGGAGATGAAATTGCTCAACTGAACAATTAAAATCTCACTTTCTTGTTACTCTTGATGCAATCATTGTGGTGATGCTATACTTCTTTATAACGTGTTTTGCTTTCGAGTGTCGACCTCAAATTTTCTTTGGAAACTTCTGTTGGATACACTACAAATGAGACTGGTGTGGAATGTGCTTTCCATTTACTGCCCATGAAGCAGGCTCAGTCAAAACCTGTCTATAGAATCTGAATGTCTGGTTGTGCTCATTCCTTCATGGCTATGACCCCCAAGAGATGAACATTTAGCTCTTACTCCCTTATGAGGCTTGTTTCTTTAGTCAGGCTTCCCAAAATAGGGCTAGCTTGAACTAGCTTAGGTGGCTCACAGCACAAAAGACTTCACCAAAAAGAAGGAGAAGGAGGAGGAGGAAGAGACAGGGTATTTGTTACAATTAACTTAGGGTTTCTGGGATGATAGCTATACCAGGAACTCTATTTCTTTTGTAAAGGTATTTCATTCCAAGTAAAATGAATTTTCGGAAGGTTAATTATGAGCTCATGCACAGAAAATTGAGTTAGAAAAAGTCCTATTAAGAAGCTTGAAACTGCTGGCTTACACAAATATTTTGACAGCCAAATTAAAAAAAATTTTTTTTTGGTGGGGGGTAGTGCACAGCCTCCTTGGGATGAGTTCTCCAAGCTGCTGAGGCTGCTAGAGCTAGGAGCTGGGACGTGCTGTCTGGACTGTCCTGCAGATCTCAGCATGAAGGGGATGAGCTGTAAAGGCAACCCTGTGGTGTCTCTTCTAGTTTGGATCTGTTGCACTTCTGGATTCCACATGCAGTTTCCATTTTAGTCTGTTGGACTTTTGGCCACAATGTCTGTCATCTTCATGAAACTCCATGGATGGACCCAGTTGGTTGGTCATGGCAGCATGCATGCCCCATTTGCAATTTTAGTTTCTGGAAATAAACACATTTTGTACCAAGCGAAAGGACTGACTTTACACTATCCTATGTCTGGCTCTCAAACTTTTTAAAGTAGAATACATATTCTCAGTATTTTTGTAATGTTTTCTCATTGGATCACATATGGAAAGAATCTTTCTCACCCCAACACATTATAATGTGTATCATCTGGGCAAGCCTTCTTGACCTTAATCTTAGATTGATTTTTTAAAAATCAACTTTTTATTTATGCAGTTTACTATAGGGCTACAATAACAAAATTATAGTTATGTATTAGAATATACACATACCAACAGTAAGATACAACTTTTCATTACACTGCTTTAGATTACTTTAAAAAAAATATTTTTAGTTATGTGTTTTATTTGAAAGAGAAAGAAACAATACACAATACATACACAGATGAAGGGAGGGAGGGAGGAAAGGAAGGTGAGAGAGAGAAAGAGAAAAAAAGAGAGAGAAAGAGAGACACAGAGCAGAGAGCTCATCTTCTGTTTACTCTCCAAATGCCCAAGAGCCAGGAACTCAACATAGGCCTACTACATGGGTGGCAGGGAACCAACTGCTTGAACCATCATTTACTGTCTCCCAGAGTGTGCTCTGGCAGGTAACAGGAGTCAGGAAAGGAGATGGGATATGGTATGCAGGTGCCCCAGGTGATGTCTTAGCTGCTGTGTCAACCCCTGCCACCCACCGCTATCGTTCAGGACTGTTACTTATATTTCTGGATATTGTTCTTTATTGCAGGCAGGATTTGGTTTTGGAGCTTTCGTGTCTCCCATGACAGCTTTTTGTAGCTGCCTCCTCCACTGAATTCAACAAGTGTTGGTGAGCCCTGGTATGAGTTGGAGGGGACTCACGTCAGTGAGATTTAGTGCCAACAGCAGCAATAGAGAAAGGAATGTTCTGGCAGTGTAACAGAATCGGGGTGGTTCAGGCTGTGATCTTCAGGCCACTGCAGTCTGCAAAAATGTCTTGAAACGTGTGCTTCAAATCATTGGAATCTGAAGACTTTTGGCAAAGAAAGTGCTCTCCACTTTACTGCAGGTGCCATCTCCTCCCTTTCCCCTCTGTCTACACCTTATGTTCCTTGCTGGGTAATGAGACATCTGAGTTTGAGGTGCCAATAATATTTTCGGTTGTGTTGCTATAGCTCCATGCACTCCACATGTTTGTGCATCTACCTACAGATCTCTCTACTCCTTTAGTGTGTATGTGCTTAAAACTCCTTGATGAAGAGTGATGTTTAACTGCAGACCACAGCAAAGTTGAGAATGCTCAGTATTTCCAACTGTTGATCTTAAACTCAGGGCTGCCATGACAGCAAAACAGTACCCAGGTCAACACCTGGCTCATAAGCTTTGAAGTCACACCTCGGCCTCGGAGTGGAGTATGTCCTCCATGAACTTCACAAACATTTACTCCACAAATTGTTCTCCCATCTCCAAGGAAAGCAAATAGCTGGAATAAAGACTGTGTTTGCAGGAGTGTTTGTGTCATTACTGTGGTGTCCAACAAGAGTAATGTGACTGTTGGGGTGCTCCTGTGTGACTGCTGGAGCACCGTGGGCACGGACGTGCAGGCATGAGGCTGACATGAGCTTTTAGGATAGGAGTGCTTTTCAAGGAATGAGCAGATAAGGGAGGCACACAGGGTTTTTGCAACCTGACTTAATTCCCTAATAAAGCTCATTTTCACATCATCTTTCTACCTCAAAGCGGCTCTGAGACTCAGACTAGTTTAGGGAAAAAAATGGAGTGGGCAAAGTGAGGCGCCAGCAAAGATGGTCAATGGCTTTGAAAACCAGTGCAGGCATCCTGAGCTCTCAGCAAAGATATGCCCAATAACAAAGTAGGGAAGGAAAAGAGGAATGCAGGAGACTACAAGATGTCAAATTATAAGGAAGATGAGCACTCATTATGTGTTAGGGTACTTAACAAAAAGGTCTATGGCTGGGGCAGGTGTTGGTCCTGACTGCTGAGACACTGGTGTCCCACATTTGGGTGCCTGGTTTGACATCCAGCTCTGGCTGTGGACTCCAGCTTTCTGCTAGTGCAGATTCTAGAAGGCTCCGTGGCAGCTCAAGTCATTGCGCTCTGGCCTCCCTTGTGTGTGACCTGCACTGAGTTCCTGGCTTCTGGCTGCTGCAAGCATTTGAGGAGTGAAATGGCAGGCAGAAAACCTGACTTTCTCTGTGTGACTCTAATATACAGATATTTTAAAAATCTGCAGAAAAAAAGGAATTAAAATTTGTTGTGCAGCAAAAAAAAAAAAAAAAAAAAAAAAAAATTGAAATCCGGGGGAAAAGAAAGACAGATCTTCAGAAAGTTTACAGAGCCTATGGAACCATATCATAAAACAATAAAAAAAGTTTTTTAAATAAAATGAAAAAGTTTATGAAAATATAGATGCTCATGTGAGTGTGTGTATATATAGATTAAAAAAATATTGCACTGGAAGATTTAGCCTTGAATTCCATTTTTCCATTCAAATGTGTTGGCTATTGATAAAGGAAAGCCTCTAATTAAAAAAAATTATTTCTTTTTATTGGAAAGAGATTTACACAGAGAAAGAAACACAGATGGAAAGATCTTCTATCTAGTGGTTCACTCCCCAAGTAACTGCAATGGTCTAAGCTGAGCTGATTCAAAGCCAGGAGTCAGAAGCTTTTTCTGGGTCTCTCACATGGTTGTAGGGTCCCAAGGCTTTGGGCCGTCCTCGACTGCTTTCCCAGGCCACAAGCAGGGAGCTGGATGGAAAGCGGAGCAGACAGGACATGAACCGGTGCCCAGGTGGGATCCTGACATGTGGAAGACAAGGATTTAGCCACTGAGCCATTGTACTGAGCCCGAAAGCTTCTACTTTTTGAAAGTCAAGTACTGTGCAATATCTTTATCTGCTAATGTTTCACATTTGCATCGTTCGCATTTTTCACTTTCTATCCCGTGGACAACCTTCTGGGAAGTGCAGGTCTGGGAGAAGCTGTGTTGCAAGAAGGAAAACTCACTCAGCCTCCCTTCCCTTTCTTTCTGACACTCAGGTAGGTGCTTCTGGCTTCTGCTTTACTGCTCTTTGCTTCTGAAATCCTCTCAGGAAGGAGGGGTTCACAGTAAAAATACTGCCTCATCACTCACGTTTGGTTCAGCCTCTCTCTATTTCTGGTTACAGGGAAGAAGGGGAGGGGCAAAATGCTGGCTGCGAGGCTGGTATTGTGGCACCAGCCACAATAAGCTGTGGTTCTAGCTCTGCTGCTTCCAACTCAGCTTCCTGCTGATTCTCTTCCTGGAAGATAGCAGATGATACCTTGAATACTAGGGCCCCCTCCCCATGTGAGAGACCCAGCTGGAGTTCTAAACTCCTGGCTTTGGCAAAGTTCTGGCTGTTGCAGGCATTTGGGGTTGAACCAATGGGTGGAAAATATCTCTGTGTGTCTCTCCTATCTCTCCTCTCTCTGTCACTCTGCATTTCAGAGTAACACTCTGAGCCAGAGGACCTACAAAATATCTACAAAATAAATACAACTGTGTGCGTGTGTTGTGGGGCGGGGTCAATGACGATTTTGTTTTCTCCAAGGAATGCACTTATTGGCCTATGTGCTGGACAAGTCTGTTGGTCTCAATCCCCCTTCCTGTCTCCCTGATTTCATTAAGAACAGGAACTGGCAGTTGGCAGGTATATGGAGCCAGAGTTATATTTTACCCAGAATTACTTCTCCATAAAGGTAATGTTATGTATTAACCACCTTCTCTGAGCCTGCTTCCCTGCTAGGTGATGTGAAATGTGCTGAGCTCAAATTTCTGAAAAATGTAATATTGTATTAATAGAGGCAGTCAATAAGTTAGCTACAGTTTAATGCATTTGTAAAACTCTTAGGCCAAGAATCTTCTGGAATGTGAGGAACTGCTGTAATCTTTTGCCTGGACTCCTACAGTGACTTCTTTGTTCACTTTCTCACTTCTGTCACCACTGTGCCAAGCCTCCTTCTCCCTCTTACTGCCAGACTGGTTTCTATAATGCTCCCCAGGTACTTACCAGTCCCTTGTCACTCCCGGGATGAGGGAGTCCCATTCTGTTACCCTCAGGAGGCTGTCAGCCCCCAAAGCTGACTCTGCTTCCCCAGTCTTCCTTCCCTCCCTCCAGTCTCCCAACCAGGACCACCAGGCATTCCCAACCCTTGAGCAGTGCTGCCTTTGATGCAGGCTGCGTAGGGGTTAGTGAGGGACAAAGGAGCTGGGTAGTTTGAAAGTGTCTCTGTGCTATGGCCACTCACAGCTGTGTGAACAAGCATACCTGTTTGCCATTGTGTGCCTGAGCCTTCTCCATCGTGAAGATGCCTGCATGAGCCAGCCGTACTGTGGAGATGCCATGAATTCTCCCTAGAGGTCATTACACTCACTGAACCCTGCCCCATCTCCACCCCATTTATATACTCAATTAGGTCCAATAAAGTGGGTAGCTGAACCAGAATAGTGGCTTATTCTTCCTGTAAAGTTTTCTACACTTATTTCTGAGTATACACTAACTCTTTAATCTCTTCAAGTAAATCATGCTCTCATTCTTGCACTTTCTCTGCACCCTTCCTCTGAGATGCTGGAAATAAATCCAGCGGGGGACACAAACTGTCTCTCCCTCAGAGCTTTCACTTCTCTCTCTGCCTTTACCAACCTATGAGTTCTATCTCTTAAAAAGTGTGGCTCTGACTCAAATATTTCCCTTCCAGAAACGTCTCTGTTCCTTCTGCCTCTAAGGGATTGCTGGCATTGATCTAACTTAATACCGTCCTCCCCGAAGCAAATCAGCAAAAGCCTCTCGAGACAGCTGCCTCCTGTGCTGTTGTAAATTGACCTGTCGTCCTGGGTAGGTCCATCTCCTTGGCCCAGTGCTGAGTGCCTTGACACGTGAAAGCCTTAGGCAGCACTGATGAAAATCATCAGCTTGCTCAAATTGCGGCCTTATCGATTTTGTTAGATAGGCAACAAAAGGGAAGCTTGTATTGAGTCAGTGTTTGTTGAACACCCATAATAGGTGTGGGGTGCAATGCAGTAAAGTATCCAGAGGCAAATATTGAACCATTTCTAGAAGTTGGAAATCCACAAGATTGGGTTTCCAGTTCTCCAATGAGCTGGCTCTTTAATTGATCTTGAAAGAGTAGGGGACCTTTCTTTCTTAAAGTTATTAAGCTCACAGAACTATAAGTTTCTGGTAGAAGAGAAGACTCTGAAGCTCTGGGAAGTACTGTTACAGAGTTTGCGTGTGCTTGAATTTAGACCTAATTTTTAAGTCACTGGATTGGCCCTGGCATGATGGCTCAATTGGCTAATCCTCCTCTTGTAAGTGCCAGGGTCCTACATGGGCGCCAGTTTGTGTCCCGGCTGCTCCACTTCTCATCTGTTTGTGGCCTGGGAAAGCAGCTTTTCTAGTCCATTAGTGTTTATTCCTTTTCCTTTTTAAAATTTATTTTTACTGGAAAGGCAGGTCAAATTTATAGAGAAGAGATATTGCGGAGTATGAGCAAGATCACAGCAGACATGCCTAAGGTTTATTAAGGAGTCTTTATTAACCAAGCCTGGTGATACTAGGGCCCACTAGAAATAGCAAATCACAAGTCCATATGGCAATCCAATCAATCTGAACCCCAAGAAGAACAGATACTCATTATCCTGAAGTCCATCTGGTAAGCTGAAGACCTACGTTCCAGCTTCCCTAGCAACGTAAGTTATCCTAAGAGACATGAAACAGTACCTGGACACACAAAGCTGCAGACATTCACCTTTCCCTGGCTTCTCCTGCCCACACTCCATCACTCTAAGCCTCATCTCTCCTTGAAGTCCCGATAGTACACAAATCAGAAATACAAAGCATCTTAGCATTGCTATCTTCACTGTCCCGCCCAAGCAATGAACACAGGGTGAGGAATACCTACAGGGGCCATGCCCAGGGGCTACCTGCCCTCAGAGTCTGTCCATGGGAAGCCCGAGAGCAAGCGCGTATCGGGGAGGCCAAGAGTCAGAGTGCTAGAGTGACAGAAGCACAGGACCAGGAGAGCAAGCCCCTCCCTACCATGAGCCTAGGGGCTTGCAAGGGGAGTGGTTACACAACAATCCAATAACGCCCCCTCTCAGGCTCCAGGTGGGCAGGTGCATCACAGGTGGGCAGGAGGGAACCTGGTGGTGGTGGAGGAGTGGCCTCCAAGCCCACAACCCTGGACTAGCTGCCTACCTCACTACAGAGACACAGAAATATCTTCCATTAACTGGGTAACTTCCCAAATGGACTTACTGGCTAGAGCTGAGCTGATTTGAAGCCAGGAACCAGGTGCATCTTGCAGGTCTCCAACATGAGTACAGGGTCCCATGGCTTTGGATCATCCTCTACTTCTTTCCCAGGCCATAAGCAGGGAGCTGGATGGGAAGCGGGGCTGCCAGGATTAGAACTGGTGTCCATATGTAATCCCCATGAGTGCAAGGCAAGGACTTTAGCTGCTACGCCACCACACCGGGCTCCTATTTTCAGTTACTTAAAATCAACTGTCTTCTAATGAGACAGAGACCTTTCATCTGTTGATTCTCCCTCCAAATGGCTATAATTGCCAGGACAGTAGCCAGAGCTAGGAGCCTGGAACTCCCAATCAGGCTCCCATATAGGAGAAAGAGACACAAGTACTTGAAGCACCATCTCCTGTCTTCAGGATGTGTCAGCAGGAAGCGAAGATTTCCAGTGGAGTAGCTGTTTGTGAGGAGTCAGATGGTTAAAAGTGAGTGGGTTAGAATCTGTGCTTCCTAGTGAAATTTCTCTTAGAAAATATGGTCTTGCTTTTCTTTCATTTTATCCTTCCAAGGGCACATTCCTCTTAGCTCCTTGTTTTACCATAAAGAATGGGAAGAGAGGGCCGCCAGCCACAACCTTCTAGGGCCTTTTTGTTTTGAACAAGGGACTAGATGGGGTCCCTGGCCATTGTGAGTCTCCCTCTCCACCTTTGGCTCATTTGGCTGCCTCCCTGAGAGGGTGCTTAAATGACTCTGCTTCCAGCATTTTCTCTGGTCTTTCCTCCCTCGGAGCCTCCTCCAGTCACTGTGGCAGGAGTATTATTTTTAAATAAATCCTACACTGCAGAAATTGTCTACATGAAAATTCTCTTGTGTGAGTCAAGAATCACATTTGCTCTCGTTTTTATGTCAAATTCCTTGCAACGCTGGGACTTGAAGCAGCGCCGTGCTGTGGGATGTGCGTAACCTAAGTCACGCCACAAGGTTCACTCCCTGAGAGTTTCAGGGACTTGTTCGTGGATTCTGATGTGTGCTAGTACCTCTTCAATCTGATGTTTGTGGAGAAAGTATTGTATTCACCTGGAGTTTCAAAAATGTAAAAACACAGACATTTGACCTCTGAGGCTCTGTGTCTCAGAAAAGATTAAAAAGGAGACGGAGAAGAGGCTGCCTCGCACAGTAGCTGGAATGCCCACGTTTCATATCAGAGTGCCTTGTTACAGCCTGGCTCTTCCTTGGATTCCAGCTTCCTGCGTATGTGCACCCAGGGAGGCAGCAGGTGGTGGCCCAAGTCATCGGATTCCTGCTACTCAGGTGGAAGCCCTGGACGAAGCTTCTGGTACTGGCCACTAGGCTGGGCAAGCCCTGACTGCTGTGAGCATTTGGGCGAGTGAGATAGTGAATGGAAGGTTTCTGTGTCTTTCTGTCTTTCAAATACATAAAAATATATAGTTTTTCAAATAAGACGACTTGCTTTTGCTCCAGGTGGAGCAACAGGGGCTGGACTTAACCTCCTGCTTAAAATAGACAAAATGATCAAGGAAAAAAATGCACTGAAAATGTGGTACCAACATATAGGAGGTCAGAAAAAGGATTGTGATTTGAGAGAGAAAGCACATGTAGGGAGTTCTGTGACTTTCCCTAGCTTATTTGTATTCACTATACATATAGTATATGTATACTGTACATATTTGTATTCACTATACATAAAGAACTCTTACAACTCAATCAAAACTAAGATTTCATGAAAATGGTCAAAAGATTCTTCAGTACTCATTATTTATCTAATAAGACAGTCTCATTATCGTGGATAGTCAGCGCAAGACATGTTGTGTTCCGAGTGCCTTTACTTAATAGGCCTCAACTGCAAGCCACCACAATAACCATTAACAGGTGAATGGACAAATAAGCAGCATCCCTACATCCGTGCAGTAGAATGTCCATGCACCCATAACATGACATACTACTTTCAAAAGGTGTTGGTTCAAACATCTGTGGGTCAACTCACAGTGCTACGCTGCATGCAAGAAACTAGTCGAAAGCAGAATGTGTTCTTTGTGATACTATTGCTTTGAGTCTGGAAAATGCAGCTAATCCGCAGTGACTGAGTGCACATTGCTGGTTGCCTCCAAATGACACACACACAACAAGAGTTGTAGGGCACAGGATACCAAGGGGCACAAAGACATGTTTTGGAAGGATGAGTTCACTATGTGACTGTAATGATAATCTCACATAGGTACACACATATATAATTTATAAAAGTTTTGTTTTGTTTGATTTACTGCCATATTGCTTAATTTAACTAGCTGGAACAAAAGGCTGTGTGATGTGTAAGAACTGGGTTTAAGAAGGAGCTGCCATTGTTATGAACTGGAGGTCATACGACCTGTAAAGTCATACAAATATTAGAATTTCTTACAAATACTAGAATGTCTTACAGTCATGACAAATATTAAGATTTGTTGAAAAACACTGATTAGAAAGTGAATACGCTTTCACAACATATGGAGAAGGGTACTGTCTGTGTGTGCAAGACTCTTCCATCCCAATAATTTTGCCATCTGCTAAGTAATAATTTGTTTCAATAGGCAAGAAGAATAATACAAATCTTGACAGGGTCTGGTAGTGCAACAAATGTTGCTGTAATTCGTTACATCATTGGAAAATTATCTAGGGATCAAAAAATGTGGAATTCCGTTGACTAAACATTCATGGTTATGTGGCCACTGAAAGAATTAATGATAAAAATGAAATTGCTCTTAAGGAAATAGAAGAAAAGGCCACAGTGTGTTTCAGACACAGGAAAGGCTACAGACACTAAATGAAAGAGACACCTCTCACTTTCAGAATCCTTGTTTTGCAAGTATCTGAAGCAATGAGCTTTTATTTTTAAGATCCACATAAAGACCTAATAAGGTTCATATATAAAATATTTTTGAATGAATACATACGAATAGGATCATTTTTGATTAAATTTTGGAATTGAACTTTTTTTTTCTTTTTGTTTAAGATTTTAATTAGAAAGTCAGATAAACAGAGAGGAGGAGAGACAGAGAGGAAGATTCACTCTCCACTTGGCTACAATGGCAGGAGCTGAACCAGTCTAAAGCCAGGAGCCAGGAGCATCTTCCAAATCTCCCACATGGGTACAGGATTCCAAGGCTTTGGGCTGTCTTTGATTACTTTTTCAGGTCAAGAGGGAGCTGGATGGGAAGCAGAGCTGCCAGGATACTAACCAGCACCCATATGGGATCCTGGTGTGCGCAAGGTGAGGACATTAGCCATTAGGCTACAGTGCCGGGCCGGGAATTGAATATTTTTTAAGACTTAGTTTTATGTATTTGAAGGGCAGAGTTAAAGAGAGGTAGAGACTAACAGTGAGAGATCTTCAATTCATTGATTTAGTCTCCAAAATGGCTATTACAGGCAGAGCTGGGTCCTGGAGAAGCCTGGACTTGGGACTATTTGAGTCTCCCATGTGGGTGGCAGAGGCCCAAGCAGTTGGGACATCTTCTGCTATTACACTTCTGGGTGCATTCTCAGGGAGCTGGATCAGAAGTGAGCAGCCAGGACTGTTCCCCATGCCCTGCTATGGGATGCTGGAGTCACAGGTGACAGCTTAACTGACTGTTAACATGTTGGCCTGTGGATTTTTTTTTCTTAAGTTTTGTAATTCATATACAAATTAAATGGCAAGGTCAGCATTGTGGCACAGCAAGTTAACATGCTGCCAGTGGTGCTGGCATCCCAGATGGAAGCTGTTTCATGTGGCAACTTTTTTTTGATTCAGGTCCTTTTTAATCAGCCTGGGAAGGCAGCAGAAGATAGCTCAAGTATCTGTACCCCTATAACCCAGGTGGGAGACCAGAAAGAAGCTCCTGGCTTTAGCCTGGCTCAGGTGTGGCTATTGCAGACACTTGGGGGTGAACTGTTTAATTGTGTAAAACAAACAAATAAATCTTTATTTTAAACACTATATGCTACATGACACTATGGTTAGCATGAATGGAAATGGTCACCGACTTTGTTGCATCTTCGTCCCTCCTTACCACAACATTCCCAGATCCCGTAACTGTACCTGGTGTTGATAGATTCCAGTAATTGCTTTGAGATGAATGAATGGATTTCTTGATTCTGAAACTGCTTGGGGTACTTCATCATGGTCCCTCACACTTCAATCACCTGCTTCTGAGAGGCAGGTAGCTCTACTTCCTTCATTTCTCCCTCCACCAATTGCTTGCTTCCTCTGAGAAAGGCTCTCCCATCACATCTGGGCTGTTTATCATTCTGGTGGCTTGTCTGGGAAGCTGACAGCCTTCAGGCATTGTTAAACAAGGATTCTGAAACTGGAAACACAAAGTGATAGATGTCTTACTTACTTAGTGCCTGTAGCCTTCCTGTGGAGACTCACAGATGATTAAAATGCCTGCAATCACAGAAACCGGAAGCAAGTGCAAGGACACTCTTGGCTACAATTATTTCAGACATTTTTTGGAGTAAAATCTTGGGAAAAATGAGCGTGAATCTGTTTTCTTGGTCATGAGTAATGAGAAAATAGTTTGACCCATCACACTGTTATCTTTACCGTGAAGAAATCACAAAAAGCCTGTATCATCCCAAGGGTAATGACGATTGACATGTAGTTCGACGTGTCATTTGTTTGATTTTTTTTTCATTTATAGCATTAGCAACAAATCTCACAAAACCTGCAATTGGATCCTTCTTTGGGTGTTTCCTAGGTTTTTAAGTAACTTAAATCAATATAGAATATTGATTGCAATACGTTTTTGTTGCAGGGTGTGAGGGAGATCATGCCAGGTAACTCTAGGATGTATCAATGAGTCTTTATTAACCAAGCATGGCAATGGCAGCACCCACTAGAAATTAGCAAATGACAAGTCACCATGGCAATCCAATCTGAGTCAGAAACCCTGAGAGGAACAAGTGGTCATTATTGTGAAGTTGATCCACTAAACTAAAGACCTGTGCTCCAGGTCCCCCAGCAATATGAAGTATCCTAAGAAGCACTTAGTGAACAACCTGGACACATTTATGTAACTGCAGACATTCACCTTTCCTTGGCTTCTCTGCCCACATTCCATCACTGCTAGGCCTCACCTCTCCTGGAACCCATGAAAGCAGACAAATTAGAAAACATCTTAGCATTCGCATTTTCATTGACTTGCCCAAGCAGTAAGTGGGTCAGGAATACAGACACACAAAGATCATGTGCAGGGGTTACCTGTCCTCAGAATCTGTGGGAAGCCAGAGAGCAAGCAGGTAGTAGGGAGGCCAAGAGTCAGAGTGTGAGAATGGTGGAAGCACATGACCAAGAGAGAAGCCCCTCTCTATATGGGTCTTTATGGGGCCTTGTGAGGTATTGTGCAACCACAGCAACACAATACTGCCCCTTTCAGGTTCCAGGCGAGACGATAGGTGAGCACCATTTGACTTAGAGGTGGGCAGAAAGGATTACATAGGTGGGGAGGTGTGGCTTCCAAGCTCGTGACTCTGAACTAGCTGCCTAAGACCATAGCAGTTTTCAACTGTTATATTAAGTTCTTTATTATATTGGGCTTTTCTGTAAAAACGAATATTTTAATTCTACAAAATAAGTATAACCTTAAGGCTTAAATTAAAATGGAGACTTATTTTGAGGATGTAAATGGCTTCACTTCTTAAATTTGAGGGGTTAGAAATATCACAACCACACAGGTTCAGGGTCTGCAGGACCTTGGGCTGTCCTTGGCTGCTTTCAGGCTGCAGGTGGGGAGCTGGGTGGAGAGCGGGGCCTCTAGGATTGGAGCCGCCACCTGTATGGGATCCCAGAAAATGCAAGTTGAGGTCTTTGGCTGCTGGGCTACTGTGCCGAGCCCTGTTTTGTTTGCTTTAAAGATTTATAGGGAATCAAGTTGGCAGAATAGAGTAAGGACACATTTAAATAGATGGAGAAACATCAGCCAGTGTGAAGCAAAGAGGGCACATTCCAGGAAATAGGAGAAGACAGAATGACAGCAGAGGGGCACCTGGAGACTGACAGACACAGGAAAGCAGTGGACACAATGGTGTGGTATTGCAGTGACTGATACTCCAGTGACAGTCAGCAAGCAGGGATCTGAACTGCACTGGCAGCCGGAACTCCATCAGCAATAAGATGTGAAGGGTGTTCACTGGGAGTGCAGCGGTGAACCCAGACAAAGAACTGCCCATCCTGCTGGTCTGTTCCATTTCACCAGGAGCAGAGACAGAACATCAGATCCCAAATGGGGGGTGAGGGAACAGGGTGGGTTTCACAAACCAGTCTGCTCCCCAGAGCCAAATCGGGTGCCATTATGTATATGGAGGCAAAGGCTATGGACAGTACTGCACGTGCACTGAGATGGGAGTGAACCCATTTCTGACTCAGTGAACCGCAACAACATAGCATCCTTACAGGTTCCTCCCAACATAGGTTGAAATAAGCCTAAATCCTGATGGCCAGCAGATCAAGAACTTTAGTAGCAGATCATTTTATATAATGTGGTAATATGTTTTGAGACTGCAGGGACAACAGTGAGCTGCGCATGTGCTAAGCTGGGTGGGAACTCACTGAGCTCAATGCATTGCACTGGACCCACTGAGACAATAATGCTGACTTTGGTATCGTATGAGTCAAAATAGATCTGTGTGGCCTCAGACATAACAGCCAACAGGTTCCAGCAAGATTAGCACCACCAACAATCTAGTTATACAGGACACCTGGTGTTTCCCTAATCCTGGGGATTGCTGTAACAGGAAGTAGAAGAAAAGTTGTACAGACAATGGTGCAGCCTCAACACAGTATCACAGGAGGTGGAGACTGGTGAGCCAGGAGCTGTGGCTACAAAGACCATGGTGGAAGTCTAGCATAAGAACCCAGACCTGGAATTCACTAGAGGGAGTGGCATAAGAAACTTCAAAGAGCTGTGTGCCAACCAAGATAAGTAAAATAGAATTGTAGACCTGTGGGTAACACAGCTTAGAAACCAACCCCAAGGAGAAGAACCTAATAACTAGATATACAATGACCAAGAGCAAAAAATGATACAAAGGCACAATGAATATTACTGAAGACTCCCTTGCAAAGGAGCAAAAGCCTTTGCCAACCTCAGAGTTAACAGGAGAAAACACTGAGAATATGAGGGATACGGAATTCAAAACACTTGTTATAAAACTTCCCATCAACAACAAGAAGCATGTAAAGCAGGCATTCAAGGAATACAAGGAATATGTCACACAGGAAATGAATCAAATGAAAGCTGATATATCAGAAATGAAGAATACAGTGGAGCAAATTAAAAGTACAGTGGAGAGTCTCTGAAATAGAATGAAGGAGGCAGAAGAAAGAATCTCAAAATTAGAAGATTGTCACCAGGGAGAAACAAACACAAAGCTGTAAGTAGAGCTGGGTCAAGCTAAAAAAAGCATTCAAGAATTGAAAGACACAATTAAAAGGCTAAATATAAGAGTTACGGGAGTCCCAGAAGGTACAGAAAGAGAAGCTGGGTTTAAAAATGTATTCAATGAAATAATAAGGGAAAATCTCCCTAATCTGGAGAAAGAATTGGAAAACAATATCTAGGAGGGGCACAGAACTCCCAACACGGTTGAACAAAAGTGAGCTTCACCATGACACACGGTAACCAAGCTTTCTTTAATAGAACATAAGGAAAAGATCCTTAAATATGCATGTGAAAAAAATCAACTAACATATAAAGGAATGCCAATTAAACTCACAGGAGATCTCTCACAGGAAGCTCTACAGGCCGGAAGAGAATGGTGTGACATATTCCAGATTCTAAAAGTAAAAAATTATGGGCCCAGGATAACATACTTAGCAAAATCTCTTCATTTAGTTATGCATTTGCATAGCTATCTTCCACCACACACAAAAGACAATAAACAGTTCAGCCAAGTTCAATGCCACTTTATAAGCACAGTTGCTATTCCTCTAGTTTCTAGTAATAAGCTCCTGCTTTCTGTTCAAGATATTGTCAGAATGGCAAGGTCAACTCCTGCTGCTCCATCAGAATATCTTGATTGAGTAAGTCATGAACAGAAAAGTATTATTTCTGGAGAATGGGCAATCCAGGATCAAGGTGTTAGCAGATTCTGGTGTGGGTGTGTGTGTGTGTGTGTGTGTGTGTGTGTGTGTGTGTGTGTGTGTGTTGTTCTTTCTCTTTCTAATATGGAGTCTTCTCACTGGTTGCTTACATGGTGGGAAAATCAGACAATGAAAGTTAGATGGCCAAAGGCCCTCGGGCTCCCCGTTTGGCTTCAGTGTAAGAGCACCTATATCTTCATGAGGGTAGGACCTTAATGTCACTGTCTTAATGCCTTGTGGTTTAAGCTTCAACATATGAACTTATGAAATTTCATATGAACATATGAAAGATACACATATTTCTACCAACCTTTCATTCATGGTTATGCACTCTCATAGAAAAATGGAAGCTTATCTCCAGTTCCTCATTTTTCTTTTTTACATTGAGTCATTATTATTTCCTGTACATTTTCATTTGCTTATTTACTAGAGAGGAGAAGAGAGCACTCCCACCTATTACCTCACTCTCCAAATGTCCATAATAGAGCTGGACTGGGGCCTGAAGTCAGGAGCTGGAAACTCTAATCCATGTCTCTTCCACAGGTGTCACGTTCCTAATCACTACTGCCATTACTACTGCTCCGGGTCTGCGTTAGCAGAAAGATAGAGTCAGGCGTGGAGCCAGCTGTAAAACCCAGGGTCTCTGATTTGGGATGTGGCATCCTAACTGCTAGGCAAAATGTCTGCCCTCTTTTAAAATTTTTTTTAAATTTTTATTTGAAAAACAGAAAGAAAGGGAGAGGGAGAGAGAGGCCTTTTATTGTCTACTTTACTGCCCAAGTATCTCAAACAACTGAAGTTGGGCTAGAACTCATTTGTGGTCTCCTATATCTATGACAGGGCCTCCCTGTGCCACCCCTCCTGGCTCCCATGGTGAGCATTAGCAGGAAGCTGAACATAGAAGTGGAACCAGGATTGCAAAATAGGTGCTCTGCTATGGGATCTTTTCTTTTTTTTCCCATTTTCCACAAACTTTTTTTTTTTTTATTTTTTTTTAAAAGATTTATTTTTATTATTTTTTTATTGGAAAGGCGGATATACAGAGAGGAGAGACAGAGAGGAAGATCTTCCATCCGATGATTCACTCCCCAAGTGAGCGCAACGGGCCGATACTATGCCGATCCGAAGCCAGGAGCCTCTTCCGGGTCTCCCACGCGGGTGCAGGGTCCCAAAGCTTTGGGCCGTCCTCGACTGCTTTCCCAGGCCACAGGCAGGGAGCTGGAAGGGAAGCGGGGCTGCCGGGATTAGAACCGGCGCCCATATGGGATCCCGGGCGTGCAAGGCTAGGACCTTTAACCACTTGCGCCACCGCGCCGGGCCCCACAAACTTTTTTTTTAAATTTTAAAATTTATTTTATTAATTGTATTGCATTATGTGACACAGTGTTATGGGCACTGGGATTCCCCCCACCCCTCCCCGAACCCTCTCCCCATGGTGGATTTCTCCACCTTGCTGCGTTACCACAGTTCAAATTCAGTTGAGGTTCAATTGGAAGTATTCACCAAGCATAAAATCCAGTGTCTTATTATCCTAGTGGGTTCAACGATTTCTTGGTGAGACCATCTCTGGTCTGAAGGTAAAGCCAGCAAAGTATCATCCCAATCAATTAAAGACCCCGACATAACATCAACAGCCATTTACAACCTTATGGCATTAATTGACATGGTATTGATTAATAGTATGTTAATAGGAAAATGCGGTTTCTTAACTATATCCTGTGACTTCTTCATAGACATTTCAATTTTGGTTTATATTCAACCCAATTCCATACGGTTATCAGTTTAGGTACAGTACATTTTTTTTTTAGGATGGGTGTGCAGAGAAATCCCCCATACCCCAGTGAGGCATAACTAATCTTTGTGTCCCACCTAGTGAGGCATGTTTGGGTCCACGCTGGCCGTTTCCTGTCTGATTCTAAGCTTTCCATGTTGTTGTCTGTCCATTCTAGGTTTTTTGTTTGTTTGTATATTTGTTTGTTCGTTTTGAGGGGTTACTGGAGCGATCCTAATGATCACCGCGAGGGAGGGTGGGGACCCAGAGCCAGAGCCAGAGCCAGGCAAGCACCAGAGAGAGCTTGCCTTCCTAGTCCCAAAGGAAGTTTATTATTTTCTGTTTCTGCAGATCGCTCAGGGCTCCTGGCCATCGTTCCGATGGCGCTGGTTTCTGCACGGCAGAGTCTGGACTTCTTCCGTACCCTGTGGAGGCTCCAGATGGGAGTGGGTGACCTCAGAGTTCTTGGCCTCCAAAGGCACTCCTATTCCCTGTGGTCTCCTTAGCGGTTGGGTTGTAGTCCTTGGTGTCTGTGTTGATGGTCCTTGGTGAGGATCTGGGAGTCTTCAGGGTTGGGGTGCAAGCCTTCTCCTGACCTCCCACTCCACTCTGCGGTCTCCCCTCTGCTCCATACACATGGCCTCCTGTTAAGAGGCTTTCAGGATTGCTCCCGATTCCCCCCTTATGCCTGTGTTCTGCTATGGGATCTTAAGCAGCATCTTAACTACTGCAAACATTGGCCCCTCCTTTTCTCTTAATGGTAGATATCCTTTGAGGCAAAGGATACAACTTGACTCTAACTTGGCCAATTACATGGTAAGAGCCTACATTTGATTTTCATCTTATTTTTTGTAGCTGTAAGATGGGAGTAAGCTTGACCAAAGAAGCTTTCAGGTTGTTCATGTGACTGCTGTAACGGCGGTTTGAATGGTTGGTGTTACCATGACTAATTATCCAATTGCTTTATCTGTTCTTTAAAATTGTAGCAACCATGTTATGCCAAAAATGAATCCCTGGCCACCCCTAGGATTCTCTGTAATAACAAACTGACAGAGGAGAGCTGGTGAGAATATTGTCATCAGATAAATCAAGATCTATTCATTTAGAAAAAGAATGTAATCGAGACACACTCCATGAATGCATGGATAGTTAGTGCAGTTCTGATTTCTACCACTTAGCAAACAAATAGGATGATTTGTTTTTAAGACAGTGATGACTACTATTCCAATGATAGAGAGATCACTGGTGGTCTGTGATGTGAATTGCTGATGTGAACTGGTGACATGCAAGCTGTCACCACGAGGCTCCATCCTTTCAGGGATGGAGCGATTTGCATGTGGCAAAGAAGTCTTAGGAGGAGCTATTCAGTCAGACTCTCAACAAATGTGGGAAATGTCCCGTGCACAAGCTTGTGGCTGTCTCATGTTAATTATCATCCAGCATTTCCTTCCTTTTTTTCTTGGAGCTATTCCGTCTACTTTCACAAGTCAGAGAACAAAATCGTCTCTCATATTGAGTCACTTAACACTGCTCCCACCTGCAGAATAATAATAATTTCTACCTGTGCTTAGCCGCTCCAGCAGTACAGGAACAGCCTAAGTACAGCGCACTGGGACAAGTTCTACTGCACTGCATTCAAACTGATCACAACACTTTGTGTGCTGGGCCTTGCACACTGGGAGAGGGACGCAAGGACACACTGGGAGAGGGACGCAAGGTGACTAAAACACTGTGCTCACTTCTGGAGGTAAATTTCCAAATATTCTGTGGCAATCTGGTGATAGAAAGTGGGAAACGGTGAAACAGGATTGCTGGAATTACTTTACAGGAGACCTAGTGGAATCACTTGGTGATGGGTTTAGAGAGAGCCTGGCGTTTAAGAGCGGAAAATGTTGCTCAAGGATTCATGCACTGGAAACTTACGTGTTCAGTGTGGTGCTGTTGAGGTGGTAACATATTGAAGAGGCGAGAACTCACAGGAGGCTGCTGGTCCCTCCCTGTGCAACAGCTTCCTGTCTTTTTCAGTGAAATCTTGCTTCCACATTCCCTTTTGCATCATCATGTCCTGTGCCACCAGAGGATGCAGCCACGGGATCCTTGTCAGAGCCAGGGCCATGTTGTTGGGTTTGTGGCCTCCAAAGCTGTGGGCTACACAAATCCCGTTTTCTCAGCCATCCACAAGATGTTGTGTTACAGCCGTGAGAAGTGAAATCTTTCACCTGGAGAAAGGGTAAAGGCAGGCATTTTCTCATGGAACCTCTTGCATAATTTCCTGGGGGCATGCTGAGGTTTGTAGGCTTAAGATACTTTCTAGCAATGATTTAGGCACTCAGCATGACAGAAAAGGACAGTCTGTACTCCCTATGCATTGTATGCTACAATTCAGGAAGAAAGAAAAGAAAAGAGAAGAGAAGAAAGGAGAAGGAAAGAAAAGAACGGCAACCCTGCAAACCAAGACATGGGGAGAGCTGGGTGTTGTACTGGAAGAACAGAAAAAAGCGAGGCTGCGGGCGGGCGTATTCTGCATTGGGGACACACAGGAGGGGGGAAGCAAGCCTGTAATTGCTGTTAAGCTTGGAAAAGGAATCAGGAGCCATTTCCTGATGCATGAGCTTTGCTATGGCTGGAGTTTGCCCTCAGAAGGTTGATGATGTGGGTGGATGGCATTGTTTGCTTCTAAAGTGGGGCAGCAGTTGGTGAGCGGTTTATTTAGGAGTCACTGCTCTGACAGAACAGCATGAGAGTCCTTTCTCATGTGCATGGGGGAAGGAGCTGGGGGCTCCATCCACTGCTTGAATTGACTCTGGGTAGCAGGTCTTAGCCACCCAATTTTGCAGGGAAAGTCAGTTTTAGGGAGAAAAGTTCAGAGGTGCACCTTCCACCCAGGAATGATTTTGATTTTATTTGTTCTTGTCAATTTTTTTTTCATTGAAATTCAGATATACAGAGAGGAGGAGAGATGGAGAGGAAGATCTTTTGTATACTGGTTTACTTTCCAAGTGGCCGCAATCACCAGAGCTGTGCTGATCCAAAGCCAAGAGCCACGAGCTTCTTTTGGGTCTCCCAAGCAGGTACAGGGTTGCAAAGCTTTGGGCCATCCTCTACTGCATTCCCAGGCCACAAGCAGGGAACCGGATGGGAAGCAGGGCCTTTGGGACATGAACCAGCACCTATATGGGATCCGAGTGCATGCAGGCACAGAGTTAGTCACTGGGCTACTCTGCCAGGCCCTATGTTTTAAATTCTTAAGAGCAGATCCAGGCGTGTCCAAGTGAGGGAAGAGGACAAAGTGTATCTGTGGTCCTACCACGGGCTTCATGACTGGACCAAGCATTGCCATTCTTCTCTAAAGTGGCAGCTAGGTTCACAGGGTGAGTGTTGCTCACTCAAACCTGGCACACACAACTCTGTGTTGGAGAGCCTTGAGGGACTTGCAGGTTACCATGGTGACTGACAAGTTCTCTGGTCCCTCTCAGAAGTTACTGGAACACCAATGTGAGTCTCAGTTCCTCTGCTTCCATTCCAGCTCCTCGAGGATGTGCTTGGAGAAGCAGCAGCAGATCAGCCAAATACTTGGACTCTTGCCACTCACAATTCAGGGACCAGATGGAGTGCCATGCTCTTGGCTCCTTTGGTCTGGTCCAGCCCTGGCTGTTGTGGCCATCTGGTGAGTGAACCAATAGATGGCAATCGATCTCTCTGTCTCTGTAACTCTGCCTTTCAAATAAATGAGTAAAATCTTAAAAAAAGAGAAAATGACTATTTTTGAGATATTTTCAGAGTGGCTGGATACCTTGGCAAATAAGAGTCTCACTCTCTCCCTGTTCCCTGCAAGGGTGCCTGCTACCATGGACCACTTCATTATCACCGCCCAACCTGGGAAGCAGGCAGGATGCTGGGTGCTTGTCAGCACCAGGAAAAGAGGCAGCAGCAACAGAGTGAACAGGTTTTTTTTCCCCTTGTCTTTTAAGTCTCAAATGAGTAGACTCTTATGAGGAATGTGAAAAACACAGTGAACAATAATAATGCTCTTTTGAAAGAGAGAAAGGCCTGGAGAGATAGAGATCGAGAGAGAGGCAGGTTCATTACACTGATGAACGTTCACCAAGTTTGGGGCTGGGCCCAGCTGAAGCCAGGACCTGGGAACTCAACATTTCCCATGTGAGTGACAAGGACTCAAGAACTGGAGTCACCACCTGCTGCCTTCCAGGTGGCTGAAATCAGGAGCAGAGGTGGGATTTAGACCCAGGTGTTTGTCATGTGATGCAGGCATCCCCAGTAGTATTTTAAGGGTTGAGCCAAATACCCATCCCTGCCTTGAGAGATTACAAATGAGAACAAAGCTTTCCTCGTCTCTCTGATCAGGAGAGTGCAAGAAAGAGGAGTGAAAACAGAGAGAGCTTTAAAGTGTTCTAGATGAGAGAATGACCCTTCAACAGAATTGCTGTCAGGCAGGAATCTCCATCCCCCTACCGCCCTGGAGCCAGCACTGTCAGCATCCATGTGAGAGTTCTAAGCACCTGCTGGCCACTGTACATCAGAATAGGGTGACCACGTTGCTCACTGGCTATTTGTGAGGGCCTCAGTTGCTTCTTGATGATCAATTTTATTCATTTGAAATGTATTAGAGTAAGTGAGAGAGAGAGAATATCTGCTGGTTTATTTCCCAACTGGCCAAAATGGGCTTGGGCTGAGATAGGCCAAAGCCAGGAGCAACAGATTCCATTATCAGAATCTTCCAAATGAGTGGCAATGCCCAAGTACTTGGTCCACCTTCCAATGCTTTCCCAGGTGTATCATCAGGGAACTGGATCAGAAGTAGAGCAGCAAGGACTTGAACTGGTGGCACCTTGACCCACTGGGTCACAAAACTGGCCCTGGGGGATCCCATTCTAACAGTGGTCACCAGCTCCTTTTAACTTCAGTCCAACAGGATTGTACTGGCTTTAGGCTCTGCCCTTTATGATTTATCTGTAAAATCCGTATCCCTTGGGTGGAGAGCGGGGTGCAGGGGTGACACAAGTGGCCCTCTCTCAGATTTGGCTAGACTGAGAGGAACTAGTCTCATCCATGCTCAGGCTCCCCCTCCCATTCTGCTGCCTTCTGCCTCAGCCAGAAGCTTCCACAGCTGTTTTCCATTTCTCCAGGTACAAGAATAGGCAGAACCTTCCCCATGCTGAGGCTCAGCTCCATGTTAGCCCTGTCCTCCCAGGGCCAGCAGGGATCTGCTGAGAAAGCTGGTTTCTGTAAACAGGACCTCGCTGGTTCCTGTGCTTATAATTCCATCTGTGCAAGTTCAGGCATGACCCCAGTGCTGGTCAATGCCAGCTGGCTGCAGCCCTACGGGGACTGGGCTGGAGGAAAAGGAAAGCCTTTTGCTCACTGACCCAGCCACTGAGTGAGCTGCATGCTCCAGCACAGACCACGCAGTTCAGGATTTGTGATCTCAGGACTCCCACACTCTCTTCACTGAGAGAGCCTGGAGCGACTGTGGGAACCCTTCTGGCAGCTGGCAAGGTGGGCACTCTCTGGGTCAGAAGTAGGCTAATCACTGGTTACCCAATTCGAGGATACGGTCAAAGCTGATGACTTTCTGGGCATCGAGGGCCAAAAGATCAGCTTCTCCAGTTGTAGACTGAGATGCTAGCACTCGAAGCACCTGTTTGCCAATGTCAGGCCTGGGATGCACACCGCATATCCTTGCTGGAACAGGCCACTTGTGCAGGAGCCAGGAGTGACGTCCCTAGCTTCAGAGGGCGCCCTTGTCCTCACACCAGCCCTGCGTTGTGTAGGTTAGCAAAATGTATCACCTCCAAACATCGCCTTTCAAGCTGAAGGCCATTGAGAAAAAAATAAGTACAAAAGTGCTGTCTGAGCCCAGCACAGTAGCCTGGTGGCTAAGGTTCTCGTCTTGTGTGTGCCATGATCCCATGTAGGCACTGGTTTGTATCCTGGCTGCTCTATGTCCTTTCCTAGCTCCCTGTTTATGGCCTGGTAAGGAAGTGTAGGACAGCCCCAAAGCCTCGGGTCCCTGAACCTGGCTTTGGATCGGCTCAACTGTAGCAATTGTGGCCACTTGCGGAGTGAACCAGTGGATGGAAGATCTTTCTTTCTATAAATATTATTTTCCAATAAAATAGATAAATACACATTTTTAAAGTGTTTTCTTTTCGCTGCTCTTTGCCTGAGGAGGGAGGTAAAGCTGTAAAGGCTTTCTCCCCCCCATCAGGAAAAAGAGTCAGTCCCTCAGATCGCCCCAGGGACAGCACCCCCAGAATTCAATGATGGGAAAGGTTTTCTCAGGGCTTGAGTGCATGAATTGGAAGACAGGAAAGAACATTCTGGACATGAGGCAAAGTGTAGGCAGCAGCAAGTAGTCAGGTGGGGTCAGCAGCTGGTAAGGTGAAGGAAGAACTGGGTAGAGAGGCTTGTGCTGTGGTTGTGGTGGTCCCGGGGCAAAGGCGGCTGGACTGCTGGTTTCACCATAGCTGGTCTGTCTGTACATACCATTCAGCTGCCTGCCTGCCTTTCTTTCTTTCTTTCTTTCTTTCTTTCTTTCTTTCTTTCTTTCTTTCTTTCTTTCTTTCTTTCTTTCTTTCTTTCTTTCTTTCTTTCTGATTTATTTTTATTTTTTTTTTATTGGAAAGGCGGATATACAGAGAGGAGAGACAGAGAGGAAGATCTTCCGTCCGATGATTCACTCCCTAAGTGAGCGCAACGGCCGATGCTATGCTGAACCGAAGCCAGGAGCCTCTTCCGGGTCTCCCACGCGGGTGCAGGGTCCCAAAGCTTTGGCCTGTCCTCAACTGCTTTCCCGGGCCACAGGTAGGGAGCTGGAAGGGAAGCGGGGCTGCCGGGATTAGAACCGGCGCCCATATGGGATCCCGGGTGTGCAAGGCGAGGACCTTAACCACTTGCGCCACTGCGCCACTGCGCCGGGCCCTCTTTCTTTCTTTTTTAAAAATCACAGCCACATGGCTGCTCTCCAAATACAGCAGATCCCCCTTAATCAAGGGCTCCATACCTTTGAAGGCCAATCAACCAAGCATCAAAAATATATTTAAAGAAACATCGCAGAGTGGGTCAGACTGAAGCCAGGAGCCAGAAACTCAACACAGAAATCTGGTATGGATGGCAGGGACTCAGCGACTTCAACCATCATTTGGTGCCTCCAGAGTGCACTTTAGTAGCGAACAAAGGTGGAACTGGGACTTGAACCTGGGCACTATGATTATGGAATGTGGGTGTCCCAATTACCATCTTAGCCAATAGGTCAAACAAGTAGCCCAAGACGTTTAAATATTATTTCCCCCAAAACCATGTGTAGAAACGATTTGCATTGCACTGACATTGTGTTAGGTGTTATGAGTAATTCGGAGATGACTTAAAGCATGTGGGCGGGTGGAGGGAGGTAAATTCTATGCTAACACGGCACCATCTCACATGAGGGAATGAGCATCCACTGCTTTTGGAACCGCTTCTCATGGATCCCAAGGGACCACCACACTCTGATCGCTGCTCCTTTTCTGGCACCCTCTCAGAGTGCAGGCTGTGGCCTTCTCTGTGTTTATGTGCTCTTTTGTGTTTGCAGCTAGCAGAGCTCAAAGGCGTGTGGGTGGTCCTGTCCCCACCTTGTATCTGCAGATACTCACCTCGCTCAGCGTCTCCAGCTGTGTGCACCTAAGCTTAGACCTTGGCCTCCCAACATCAATCTCTTGAACGTGAGCTCCTACAATCCCACCAGTTCTTTAGTCTTTCAGGCTGAAAGTCTTGGACCATCTTTGCCTGGCCTTTCCTCCCTTCCTTCCTTCCTTCCTTCCTTCCTTCCTTCCTTCCTTCCTTCCTTCCTTCCTTCCTTCCTTCCTTCCTTCCTTCATCCCTTCCTTCCTTCCTTCATCCCTTCCTTCCTCCTTCCCTTTCTCCATTTTCCCTTCCTCTCCTCTGAACCATCACAAACATTTTCATATTCTTTAAGCATTTTTCATCCTCTCTGTACTACACATAAAGCACAGGCCCAGGTTACCTGCCTCAAACACAAGCCTCTACTCACTCCATCACCCCCATGCCTCAGGAATTCTATTATCGTCTCAGGGGGATAAATCTCAGGTCTCCATATTTCCAATAGTCTTCTCAACAATTATCTGGGCCTCAGTCAAGTTGAAACTGAAATCCCTGCTGTAGAGATGATGCAATGTGTAGTCAGGACAGATTTGGTTTTGCTCCTGTAACAAAACTTATTCTGAAATCTCAGTGGCTTAGCAGAGCCACTGACTGATTTGTTACTCATGAGAATTCCAATAGGTTGCTTTCTGCTTGTAGCCACACAATCAGTAAGTTGTGCCTTCCAAGATGCTCAGATCAGAGAACAAAGAAGCAAAGGAATACTTGTAAGGGACAAAACAAGAATTAGCTAGAAGTTGGCTTCATGTTCCTGAATTGAGCAGGAAGCCAGAGCTGTGACTGGTACCCAAGCACTCTGACACAGTATGCCAGCATCTCAACAGATGACCTCACTGCTAGCACAAATGTCAATCTCTGGCATCAACTGACATGAATCCATGACTGTGGGAGCCAGAACTGGATGCAGTAATTGTCTCAATTAACATCAGGACCCAGCTACCAACACCTCATTCTGCTTATCAGAGTTTCCTTTTGGCTTTCTGTTTAAGCTGTTTGATTTCCTCTTCTATCTTAGAATTTTCTCTTTAAATCACATGGAATTTCCTGTTGAGGAAAAAATATCCCAGACTTCCTGGGAATTCCTTGAAGGAAGCTAGCCATATGTTAAGCTTTGGAAGATGCATTGAGACAAGGCAAAGAGCAGCTCAGGACATAGCAGCATCTTTCTTGGCAGGCCTGTGGAGAGACAAAATGACAGCAAATCTAGCTTTACAGAACTCGATTGATTTAATTTATGATTCATGAATTAGGCAGCAAGGTTCACCCAATATGGTACACAATGCTTTACCGTACAACACAAAGGAACAGCCTCATTGGTATCTACAGAAAAGGAAGTACCTTATTGAAAACTAGGTGGGGGCCACCCAACTGGCTTCGGCTTCTTTCTGTCTTGTTTGAACATGGTTCGAACAGTTGGCCCTTTGTGATTGGCTGAGACTCAGCTACTTGTCACAGACTAGGTTGCAGCATGTTTACTCATCAAGTTAGGCTGCAGTGTACTATGCGTCTGGGAGATGTCTAGGTCAAACTTAAAAATGCAGCTGTCAGCTACAGTTCATTCACTTTCACAGGCATGAACTATTTTTGAACTGTTTTCTCGACTTTGCCTTAAATCTCTGGTTTTATTATTCATGTTCTTCAAGAACACAAGACAACATTGGAGTGAGGAATCAAGTTTTTCTGTTTCCACTGCATGGATCTGAGTGCCCAAGCACTCAGTAACACAAAGAAATATGTTGGGACTCAATTTTCACGTCGGCAAGAAAGAGGAAAAATCATTTCCATCTTCATATGAGATGAATGTTGAGTGACATGATCCCTGTGTCTGGCTTGTTGTGGGGCCGCAGAAGGAAGCGCTCAGCCATGCTGTGAACACCTTGTCGGCTCTTTAAACTTCAACAGCTCAACTTTCATTTTTGGAAGACAGCGTGTGTTGATTTCAAGAACACAAGTAGGATCTTTTACCCTAAAACATACACTTTGCACATTCCATTTTGAAAAAAAAACAAAGTATTAATTTATTTTAAAAGCAGAGAGAAAAAGGGAGCGAGGGAGGAAGAAACCAGTGCCTCTTTCTCTAAGTGCCTGCAGCAACCAAGATTGGGCCAGACTCAAGCCAGGGACCAAAAACTCAGTCTCAGGCTCTCGCGTGTGTGGCAGGGATAGACGTATTGGAACCATTATCACCCACTGCCATCCAGGCTGTGTATTACCAGGAAGCTGGAATTGCAAGCAGAGCCACGTCAGGCACCGGAGCTGTCTGCTCTGGGATAGTCCAAGCAGAGTCCCGATGCTGAGCCAAATGTCCATCCTTGTTCTCGGCACATTCTCGTGAGCTCCTGTGTGTGTGCCAAAGGAGCAGGGTTACCGTGGAACAGCCCTGACAGGAATGCTGAGAGCAAGTGAGGGACCCCTGCCCTGGCTTCCCAAGGACACTCTGCATTTCCAAGTTTTTTTTTTTTAAAGATTTATTTTTATTATTTTTTCATTGGAAAGGCGGATATACAGAGAGGAGAGACAGAGAGGAAGATCTTCCGTCCGATGATTCAGTCCCCAAGTGAGCGCAATGGCCGATACTATGCCTATCCGAAGCCAGGAGCCTCTTCCGGGTCTCCCACACGGGTGCAGGGTCCCAAAGCTTTGGGCTGTCCTCGACTGCTTTCCCAGGCCACAGGCAGGGAGCTGGAAGGGAAGCGGGGCTGCTGGGATTAGAACCGGCTCCCATATGGGATCCCGGGCGTGCAAGGCGAGGACCTTTAACCACTTGCGCCACCGCGCCGGGCCCTGCATTTCCAAGTTTTAAACTTGTGATTGCCTGAGGCCGTTGGTTTGCTTTTGTTTGTCCTTGGGTGTGAGAAATGGATAAAACACAGTCTGTGGGGGTGGAGTGCGGTGGGGGAGAGGGGACAAGGGTATACTCTGGGGACCCAGGTCAAGATGGCTATGCCTGTTGGCTTTTTTTCCCCTTTCTCCTTTGGAACCCCAGGTGGTGGGACAGCAAGAAAAGGTGAAATTAAGACAATTAAGGTGTGGGGGTGTCCAGGCTGCAAAGTCACATCGCTGACAGTGGGGGTGTGGGGGTCTCTGCTCTGCAGGGCATCAAGTAGATTTTCTTGAAAGCTTTTACACAAAGGCAATGTGGGCAAGGGGCAGAGGAGGTGTGTGTGGGGGCGGTCCTAAGTGTGCCAGAAAGAAATGGAACTAGTGGTTTGGGATCAGAAACTGTATGCAGATTGTATTTTGTGCACTACCATAAAATAATGTGAACAAATCATTCAAGCCAGTAGGTCGCTAATTTTTCTCTTGAAAATGTTTGCTGTTGTGGTTGTGAATCAAATATTTTCTGAGACTTTGTTGATTCACTTCCCCAGAGCACTAGCTCACATTTCTTGACATTTGCCAAGTTAGCCTAGGACAGTCGTGCATTCTGTAATATCCGCATGTACAGGCTTAGTTCAACTATAACTAATTCCGAATAGCTGTGGCATATATTTTCTCCTCTTAATTAGGCTTTCGCTCTCCATTCTGATTATGATGAGTTATGCAAATCAAGATTTTAATTTAATCAGCCGTGGGCCTGCTTACATCCATTTGAATATTAGCTGTCGTCTATATGCAAATGACTAGAGAGAAGGAAACCTGTTGGCGTGCACTGTGACCAATCCCTGACACCGACAGACCCTGTCAGTTACACTTGTCAGATCTCAAGGTCAAATTGGTTGTGGGAGTTTGCTTCATGTGGGTCCCCAAGCACCACCACCTCGTGAGTTCTCTGTTAAGGGTCTCAGAAAACAGGCTGCTGTTTTAGAAACCTCAAGGAGAGCTCCCTCTTGCTCATCACCCATGGTTTATGAAAGAGAAGATGCAGGGAAGGAAGGAGAGGGGATGGCGTGATGGAGGTAGGATATCATTTCGTCTTAGCAAGAATTCCCTGTTAACTCCGATGATGCAGCAGTCTTTGCTTTGCATGTTTGGAATGCAGGCTGAGGTGACTATCCCTTCAGGATACTAGGATATTTGGGGCCCTTAGCAACCTAGGAGGAAAGAGGAATGCTTTGTCTAATTGCACAAAGGGTGAAAAACACGAAATGATGCATAGAAACAAGTTCTCAGCCCCCAAGTGAGCCCTAAGCGACGACAAACCAGAAGAGGCGATGTCTCTAGGGTCACGCTTCTTGCTAACCCCAAAGTCCTCACCCCTTGAAGTGCTCAGGTTGTTGTTTAATGGGAGGAGGAAGGGAGAGGGGGGATATCTTACAGGGCTTAGGATCAGGCTGTTCCTCTTGAAGGGAAGTTTCCAGGCACAGATGTTGTTTTGCTTTTAGAAAGCTAGAGCAAATGTTGGAAAGCTGACCAAATCCTCGAATTAATTCTCCGTCGTCCTCTCTCTCCTCCCCCTCCTGCAAACTGGGTCAGGGAGAGAGTTTCACATTTTTTGTTGTTGTGACAGTGCCAGCTCAGAAACGAAATGATTGGCTCAGAGGAAGAGCCAACAATTAACGTTAAATACAGGCAGCTGGCTGCTGTGTTTTGATTAAAAGCCATAATCAGGAGATCTGGCAATCTGGAATTTTTTGGTGGCAGAAGCCTTTCTTTATTCTTTTTTAACCCCATTTGCACAATCAAGAGTCTTTCTCTTTGCTATCACCACAGTTTTGCAAGTTACACAAATTGGCAGAAGCCCTCAGAGGGGTGCATGGTTCCCTTGGTGTTGGACACAGCCAAGGTGTGCTATCTCTATGATTTGTGATTCTGCTTTACTGGGTGAGAACACTCATTAAAGCCACACATCAGTTTGTCAGCACAGTGTTTAATGATGCTCCTCCTTAATTAGTTATTCATCAATGGGAAAACAAAAGGGTAGTTGCTTCCTTTTGGGGGCTGAGCTGCTGGGAGTGAATGGTATTTTCTTGGTTATAGAGCCCCCTTGTGGTCAATAAGTATTTATCAATTACAATAAAGGGCAGGTTCTTTTGGAAAGACCCTCCAGAAATTCACAGAACACATTTATTTTGGTGCCAACGTGTTGTTACATAACACACGGAAAATTCTTATTGTAATAATTATCGTTTGCTCAATCGTTTCCTTTACAATGCAGAAGCTGCTGAGCTTGGCAAAAAGCCATAGCTCTACGTTTGCTTTTAGGAGTCCTATTTAAAAAGTCATCACCTACACTAATGCCTTGAAATGCTTCCCCTCCATTTTCTTCTCACAATTTCATGGCTTCTGGTTTTACATTTAGCTCATTAATTCATCCTGAGTTGGTTCTTGTACATGGTGAGAGGTAGAGCTCTGACTTCATTGTTGTACGTGTATGTATTCAATTTTTCCAGAATCATTTACTGAAAACAGTATCTTTCTCCATCGCCCGATGTCTGGGTATCTTTGTCATAATGCAGTTGGCTGGCATTGTGATGCAGCATATCAGTGTGAGCCCCGGCTGTTTTGTTTCTGATCCAGCTTGCTGTTGATGCAGTTAGGAAAGCCAGAGAAGATGACCCAAGTTCGGCCTGTGCCACCCACAGTGGAGACCTGGAGGAGATGACAGGTTCCAGGCTTCAGTTTTGCCCAATCTTGGAATTTGTGGCCAATTGGAAAATGAATTAATAGGTGGGAGATCTCTTTCTCTGTCTTTTCCCTTTTCCTACTACTCTTCTAAAGAAGTAAAAATAAATCCTAAAAAACAAGACAAAACAACAACAAAAAAAACCAGTTGTCTATATGTATGTGGCTTGGTTTCTGTGCTGTTTACTTTGCTCCACTGATCTATGTGCCAGTTTCTATGTTAGTACCATGCTGCTTTAACTACTTTAGGTTTGTAATATGCTTTGAAATCACATATCATGATAACTACAGCTTGTTTTTCTTTTTGCTCACATCACTTTGGAAATTCTGTGTTCTTTGTTATTCCAAATGAATTTTAGGATACAGTTTTTTCTAATTCTGTGAAGAATGTCATTGATTTACCTGCCTAAGTTGGCTTGTTCCTAGGCAAGTGTGACACAGCTGGGAGAAAAACAGCCAGTAGCTGGCGGGCATTCTGGGCCAAGTTAATGCCCAAATTGTGCTGACTATACCGGTATGCAGGCATAGTAATTTATTTTTTAAACTTATTATTATTTTTCTTTACAAACATGTGGGGCAGGCAGGCTAGCAAGTGCCACCTTGGCACTCAGGAGGGAGGGCTGTAGATTGCCTGGGAAAGGGAGCCTGGGAATATATTGGATTGGGAGTGGCTGAAGGCATGTTTGACAGGGGAGGAATGACTTCTGGGGTCTTGCATGGATGGGATCACAGACTATAGCATCTGCCTACACATGCAAAGGCTGGGACTGAGGCCAAGCCATGCCAAGAAGGGTTGCTGCACCCACTTGCACATGTGCGATCTGGGGCTGGGAGCTGGTCTGGTAGGAGAGCTCTCCTGCTAGGCTGTAATGCACACTGGGAAACACAAGAACTGTGACCGTGCATGTGCTAGGCCAGGCAAGGATACAGCACTCAACAGCATTTGTGTGGGCCAGGTCTGGGGACAGGACCTGCCCACACACCTGCTGGCATGTAGGAGAGACAGGACAGTGTGTGAGCTATGCCTGGCTGAACTAAGCTGTGACACCTGCCAGTGAAGGCTAAGACTGCTGGCAGGTCATGACAGGTTGGGTCAAAAGCATTCACCAGCACACATAAGACCTGGTTCTGGGAATGGATCTGGAAGAGGACCTCAGGGGACTCCCCTGCTGGGCTGCAGCTTCCCTGGTGAGTGCAAGAGCTAGGACTGGGAGCAGACCAGACTAAGCTGGGCTACAGCACCTATTGGCTTATGTATGGACTGGGTCTGAAGTCAGGCTGGGGATGGTCAGTGCACAGCACACACTGGCATCAGTGAGAGCTGAGACAGGCTTCAGATCAGGCTAAATTGGACTGCAACTCCCACTACTTCACATGAGGGCTGGGGTTGGTAGTTAGCTAGGCTAGGCTAGGCTGTTGCACCTGCTGGTAAGAGCTGGACTGGGGGCAGGCTGAACTGAGACAGGCTGTAGCACCTACTTGGCTGCAGTATCTGCTGGCATATGAAAGACCCAGGGATGGGAACGAGCCTAGTAGGGGAGCCTCCACGACTCTTGTGAGGCTGCTGCTTGCGTGGGTGTGTGTGAGATCTGGGACTGATGGTAGCTGATTCAGGTGGGGCTACAGCACCTATCAGCTGGCATTCGGGCTGGGTCTGAGTGTGGCACCAGCTGGCAAGTGCCACATTTGGGTGCGAGTCATGTGACTGAACCACAGTACCCCCTGGCAGAAACAAGACTTAAGGTTGGGAACATGCCTGGCAGAGGAACTGTGGCCACCTCCTTGTTAGGCTGTACCTCCTGCTGGTGAGGACAAGAAGCAGGGCTGGGCGTAAGCTGGACAAAGTGGTGGTACCTGTTAGCATACTTGAAGTCTGGGTCTGGGGTTGGGTTGGGCAGAGTTAAGCTGCAGCACCCAAGGGTGTTTATGAGAGCCAGAGGGGACATGGGCTGGGCTGGGTTAGGATACAGCAGAGGCCGGCATGTGCAAAAACCAGGGCTGGGGTGGGCCTGGTGGGAGTCTGTGGGGGTTGTCTTGAATAGGCTACAACATGAAGCGGTTTGTGTGAGGACCAGATCTGCTGTGGGCTGGCTGGATTGGGCCATGACATCCATTGGTTTGCATGAGAAATGGGACTGGGGCAAAACTGACTGCACCTGACCCTGCACTGGCTGCCACATATAAGAGTCAAGTCTGAGGTAACCCCAAATGAGGTTTCTTGGGGGATTCCCTAACTAGACCACTGAACTCAAACCCTGGCTACAGAAAAAATCATAGGATGTGTGGTCCAACCTTGGAGTGCATGTATAGGGATTGGGCCTTCTCAGTTATTGATGCTTTTGAGGTGGATAGCACATCCAGCTGCATTTGGGGGCTATGACAGCCAGTTCATCTAGGCCATCAGGGGAAGTTGACTGCCTTGTCAGAGGATGGAAAGTAAAACAGGTTGGACAATTCTCCTGGCCAAGCTTTGCAACATGTTCCTGGGTCTGCAGAGGCACTAAGGTGGACTTTGTCAACCAATGAACCTTGAAGGGATTTTTTCCAACCTTGGAGCAATGACACCAATAACTACTCATAACTACCAAAACCATTCAAGTAACACCCTTGGAACACTCTTCCCCACATCAGTGTCTCCAAGGCATCATCAAATGACCATCCCCCATCCTCAGGTGCTGATGTAGTTTGACAGCAAGGAGTGGCCACCTTCCCAACCTTCCCTGTGGACACAGGAGAAAAAGTAACCTGAAACATGTCCCATCCATCTTCTTCCCCACCCTAATCAGAGACCCACATGGGTGTGCATCCCTCTCAACTATGTAAACAATATTTTAAAAAGAGAAAAAATTTATATGTAGGATATAGCAGCAACTTAATCAAACCTGTTAAAAAATGAGAAAAATGAGAAAAGGACTTGAATAGAGAGTTTTCAAAAGAAGAAATTCAGATGGCCAGCAAACACATGAAAAAATGCTCAGTGTCACTAGCTATCAGGGAAATGCAAATCAAAAACACAGTCAGACGTCTCCTCACCCCCATCAGAATGGCCATTACCCAAAAGACAGAGTAACAAATGCCAGTGAAGATGTGGATAAAGGAAAATTCCCAATACCATTGGTAAGAATGCAAATTAATGCAGCCACTGTGGATAACAGTATGGTGACTTCTTAAAACATAGAAATGGGGCCTAGTGCAATGACTCAATGGCTAAATCCTTGCCTTGTAAGTGGTGGGATCCTATGTGGGTGCCAGTTTGTGTCCCAGATGCTTCACTTCCTTTCCAGCTCCCTGCTTATGCTCTGGGAAAGCAGCAGAGAATGGCCCAAGTCCTTGGGACCCTGCACCCATGTGGGAGACTCAGAGAAGGTTCCTGTCTTCAAATCAGCTCAGCTCTTGCCTTTGCAGCCATTTGTGGAATGAATCAGCAGGTGGAGGATCTTTCTCTCTGTCTCTCCTTTGCTCTGTACATTTGATCTGCTTTTCCAATAAAAATAAATAAATGTAAAAAAAAATAGAAATGGAATTTCCATATAACCTAATAATTCCACTTCTGAGCATGTGTCCAAAAGACATGAACTCATTGTATCAAAGAGATACCTGCTCCATTACCTGAGATAGTTCATTCTTAAATGAATGGATAAGGAAAACGCAGTCTTTATGTCCAATGAAATACCATTCAGCTATAAGCAGAGCAAAATCCTGCCATTTTCTGCAACATGAGTGGAACTGGAGGATGTTGCTGGATTCTCTTTTTAAAAAGAAAAGAAACTTCCATGTTGGAAATAAGCCAGGCACAGAAAGACAAATACTGCATAGTCTTCTTTATATGTGGGAGCTGAAACTAAAAAAACAAAAGCAAACAAAACAAATAAGCCAACATGTCAATCGGGACATAAGATGTTGATTATTGCAGGCTAGGTGAAGCGGTTTTTTTTGGATTAAAAAATAGGGGTAGCTGAGTGTGACTTTTTGATTCTGGAAAATATTAGCATGAGTTTCAAATTTTTCATATTTACCAACAAAAACTCATATGTTGATATCTATTTTCTATATACATTTTGATGGTTACTGTCAATGTAGCTTGGGAATTTAAAAAAAATTAAATCTAAGCGCAGGTGCTGGCCTTCAGCGTAGATTCAGATCCTCAGGTCTTAGCTCAGTGTACTTAGGTTTGATTGGAGCCCAGCTTCCTGCTAATACAGACCCTGGGGGGCAGGGGTGATGACTTCAGTAATTGGGTCCTTGACACTTGTCTGGGAGACCTGAACTGAATCCTCAGCTCCTGGCGTTAGCTTAGGACCACCCCAGTTGTTGAGGGCACTTGGGGTGAACTAACTAAAGTATACACACACAGACACACACACTCTCTCTCTCTCTCTCTTTCTCAAGTAAATAAAATATAAAAACAATTATTATTTACCTTCTATAGGGAGAACATTTCAGATAATATCCTATAATCTGAAAAAAACCAATAATTATAGAATTGTAATATGAAAATCTACGTGCTTCCATGAAATACATGAGCTGCTATATAACATGGTGACTATAGTTATAAATGTATCTGTGTTTAAAAGGTTTATTTATTCTTTTCTTTGTAAGGCAGAGTTACAGAGGGAGAGGCAGAACTGCCATCTGTTGTTTCATTCCACAAATGGTTGCTAATGGCTGAGGACAGTCAGACACAAGCCATGAACCAGGATTTTCCTCTGGGTGTCCCAAGTGGGTTGTAGGAGCCAGGGTCATTTTCCAATGTCTTCCCACTCCATGAGTAGGAAGTTGGATTCAAAGTGGAGCAGTTGGGACTGAAACTGGTGTCTACACGGAATGCTGGCATTGCAGGCATTGGCTTAACTTGCTGCACTCCAACGTCAGCCCCAGTCTTTTATTCTTGAGAAATACTAGCAGAGTGGATACGAAGTGATGGGTGTTGTGTGTAGTTGGTTGAGCTGCTATATGGGATGCCTGTATCATATGTTGGAGTGGTTGTTTGGGTCCTGGGTACCATGCCTTTCCAATCCAGCTTCCTGTTTATGGGCATGCGGAAGGCAGTGAATTATGGCACAGGACTTGGGTCCCTGCTACCCATGTGGGAGACCTGGATAGGTTTCTGGCTCTGGTTTCAGCCTGGTCCAACCCCAACTGCTATAGTGATTTGGGGAATGAATCAGCAATAGAGGAAAGCTTTGGCTCTTTCTCTTTCTCCCTTCCAAGTACATAAATACATCTTCAAAAATACTTGATAACTATGTCAAGTAATGCATGCATTAGCTAATTATGTTTGATTATTCCACAGGAGGAATATATTCAAAAATATTATGTTGCACTCAGTAAACACCTGTGATTTTATTTCTCAGTGTAAGAAAAGAGGAAAGTCCTTCTCCTTCCTATATCTCAGAGGTTTCCCTGTTATCACATCTCAAATTCTTTCTATCCTGTGACTTACAGCAGAATTAGAGTTGCCAAGTCTAACTTAGACATTGGTAGAATTGTCAAATCCATGCTATTTCTAGGGACTTAAAAATACTGTGTTTGTAGTTGAAACTGATAATCAACTCCTTTTGGTGCATCGCTGTTGTAAATCTTTATGGCTTTCCAGGGGTTGTGGATTGAGTTAAGTGTTCTGAGTTCCTTAGACACTTTATCTGCAGATTTTCTCTCTCCTTCCCCCGTTCTCTGCAACCTTCCTCTTTCAGGCCTTTTGGTTTCTTTCTTTTTTTTAAAGATTTATTTATTTTTATTGGAATGGTTGGTTTCCTAACAGCAGACAAACTGTGTCAACCTGACACGGTGTTGTCACTACCCACTATCTCATGCTAAGATCTATTCCTATCTTTTAATGCTCTTTAGATTTAATTCCCTCTTCCAGAAACCATTCAAATTCCTTCTCATCAGTGAAAGTTTCCCAAATCAACCTCTCTCTTAGTCACATCTCTCTAGTCCAGTGACATTAAACCTGGAAGGAGCCTCGGCATCAGTTGGCCAGAATTTTCTAAGCATAACCTAGCTTTTTTTTTTAATTCTTTAAATTATTTTTTAGTATAATCTCACTTAGTTGATTAGGGTACAAAGGGTCATGGGCTACAGGAAAATGGGTAAGACCGTTGTTTCCACACTAATATCATCATTTTTTCTCTATATCTGGGGTCAGGGGAAAAACCAAGGGAGAAGCCCTATCCAGCCTCCCACCCACCCCAGGTCCCTAATGTGGGGCGCACTCCAAGGGTCCCACTCAAGCAGTTTTGATAGTTCAACAGTTCTGAATTGCTGCCAATCTTGCCGTTCCTACCACGATGAAATCTATTCAGAATTCATTGACTGACATAGTCTCTTCATGGTTGGAATTCTGAGATCAGCTGTTTAGTTGGAGGGATGTCCAAAGAAACTTTGTCTGAAGTGATCCCAGACCTGATTCTTGTGTGTGCTTGCCAATACAGGATCTGGTGCTGTCCGTTGCCCCAATCAGCTTATGCACATGCTGGTCATTGCAATAGCTGGGTCAGTTCTGTTTCCAGCCCTGTCTTCCTCACGAACAAATGGGTGTTGCAGTCCAGCCCGATCCTGCCTGCTTTATACTTGGCCCTCATGGAAACCAGTGGGAGCTGCAGCCTAGTTGGCGCGACTCCCCATAACCTCCACCAGGCTTACTCCCTACCCTGGTTCCCATGCCTGCCAGTTTGTACCGCAGGCTTGTTCAGTCTGTCCCACATCCCATTTAGCTCTCATACATGTCAATGGGCATTGAAGCCTAGTTCAACCCAACCAACCTTACTCTCCAGTCCACACACATACTGGCGGGTGCCTTTCTAGTCTAGTCTAGCCACTCCTGCCCCAGTTCTGGTTTTCATGCATTCCAGTGGGAGTGGCAACCCAAGAGGGAGGTACCCACTATTTCCCCACTAGGCTATTCCCACTCCTGGATTATGCACTCTCCAGGTGCTTCTGGAGTTAAACTTGACAGATTTAACTTCCAGTGCCAGCCTCTGCTATCTGATGATGTGGCTAAGCCCAACCAACCCTCACCTACTCTAATTTTTGCTTGCACCAGTCGAAACAGTCAGCCCAACCAGGCTTTTCCCTGATCTAGCTCACATGAGGCCCACAGGTGTTGTAGCCCTGCCTGGTCTGGTCTGCCCGCATCCCAACTCATGCTCTCCAGTGGGAGTGGTTGTCCAGTAGGGGAGCAGTATAACCTAGCTTCTAGTTCACTTGTTTTGGGTATGCAGCTACATGGTTCCAAGCACAACTCTGCTTAAGTATCAGGGATGAAGTCTAAGGTTCAGGTCCTTCTAATCTATTGTGATGAGTAATTGCTTTCTGCCATCGGATGGTTGTTCTGTTGTATATCCCGAGATATCTTGCCAAGGTCTGAGAGATCGACTACTAGGCTAGTAGGGGATAATGGTTCACACCTTACTCTGGAGTCTTTTGCATATCTTGGACACAGTAGCCTCCTGTTGGTTCACAGAAATGCCCTGGGTACTCTAGGATATTTAACTTCTCAGTCACTTCCCTTCACTTACATGGGCTGGGAAGACTAGACAAACAAGAATAATCTCTTCCACTGGATTCAGACACAGAAAGTCCTGGATAGTTTGTAGGACAAAACCAGTGGATTCCTGGAAGAAAAAGTCATCCCCACCCCCCAAAAAGGAGGAAGCTGTAATTGGCTAAACCTATGCTTATGGTCCTCCTACCATGTGCCTGTGTTAGAGATACTGGAAAGCAAAGCAGATACACTAGCTCCATCATTTCAGAGAAGTGTGAGAAGAGGCAGACAATAATGATGCAAATGAGTATGTACGCAAGGCCATTGCAGATTGCCAGGGAAGCAGTGGATGCTAGTGTGCATACCAGACACAGCAGAGACCCAGATGAAGGATGGAGGAGCATCATCCTTCAGTGTCCGTCTGTGCCTCCTTGCATGGAGGGCAGGCTTGGAGCCAGGAAGAAAAGGATGCTTTTCTAAGGGGTGTAAGTAACAGTGTTGTGGGGAACCCTTCATTGAGAGAGAGATTAAGGGCTGATGGAGGTCAGCTGTCTGGGGAGATGGGCAGGAGCGGGAACACGAGCTGGCAAGATCCCAAGTTGAATGGACCACAGTGCAAGGCCAAGTTGTGTCAGCAGGCACTGAATCTGGGGATGAGTGAGCAACGAGGGCCTGGAATAGGGTCCTGCCAAGCTTTCTGTGTGGTGCTCCTTCTATTCTTGCTTGCTCAGAAGCCCTACAAGAGATCAGGCAAGGTTCTGCTCACAATCTTAAGGCCCCACCTTCATGCTCCATCAGTGGGCTCTGCTAATCAGCCAGCAGGAGCTCTGAGTGTGGAGGTGGGCGTATGAGAGGAAATCAATGCCCAGTGACCCACTGACAACTTTGAAGCCTTTGATTATTGTCCCCCTTATTGCCATATCTCCAAGGCTATGAATTCCCCTATTCTGAGCTTGAAGCTAAGTTTTTGGCAGAAGCAAGATTTTGAGAGCTGGTGTTGTGACACTGTAAGTTAAGCTACTGCCTGTGACATGAGCATCCCATATCTGAGCATCAGTTTGCATTCTGGCTGCTACGCTTTTGATCCAGCTGCCCATTAACACATCTAGGAAGGGAGTGAAAGATGGCCCGAGTACTTGGGCCCTTGCTACCCTCAGCGGAGACCTGCATGGAATTCCAGGCTCTTAGGTTGGTAGGGCCCAACTCTCTGACGTTGCAGCCATCTGGGGAATGAAGCAGTAAATGGAAGATCTCTCTCCTCTCTCCCTCTGTCTCTGAAGCTCTCCTTTTAAAATTAATAAAACTGAAAAAATGAAAAGTAGGAGCTCAACGAGTATTTGCTTGTTTCTATTTGACTATTTTGACCTTGGTTTTTTTTTCTCTATTTGAGAAAACATTAAAATAAGATGAGCATGTGAATCCAATTGATGTGGGTAGATCAGTAACTAATGAGGTTATTTTTTCCTGATCCTCTTACAAGCCTGATTTGGATAATTTGCAATTATTTCAAAGGAAGGATTAAATAGTTTCATGATGTAAATGAGGTCAAAATGGTGTTCTTGGAGGTGGAAGGCACAGATGCACACTGGCTGGAGACTTGCCCCACGTTTTTGCTTCAGTTGTCGAATGCTGCTAACACACTACCTTGAACATTCCTTATCATTCCCAGTTCCGGAGGTTGAATGCACTTATGTCGAGGATGTTGCTGCTTCTTGTGACTTTGGCTGGGGCTGCATTGCAGACTCGACTTGAAAGTCCACATGACTCCTTGGCAGAGCTGGCAATTGACCTACATGGCACTGCCCGATGGCTGTGAGCTCAGGCCTGTAGACTGGGGACGTTAGTTTTCTTGCAGGTGGTCCTCTGCAGGTACAGCTGGAGTTTCCTGAAGGTATGCCATCTCAAAAGAGGCTTTCAAAAGGTAGACTCACTTTCATCACATTCTGTTGTTCACGGAAGTCATGAGGCTGGCCCAGAGTGGGGAGTGAACTGGTCAATGTGAGATGGTGCACACATACATGCTGCCCATCTTCAGACATGATCTGCACAATCTGCCCTCTGCCTAGTACAGTTAACATGCCTGCCACATGCCAAGCAGATGCATCTCCATCCCCGCCCCCCAGCTTCCACTCCCCACCCACCAGTTGGCACTATGATATAGGCCCAAAGACCAGCATCTCAAGATCAAGGTCAGGCATGAGTGTGACTGCCCTGATGTGGTTCCTCAAGTGCAGAGTCCTGTAAACTAAAAAGAGGAGTCGCTGGCCACAGGCACAGATTCTCACATTAGGACAAGGTGACTGCAATTCACGTTATCATTCAAAAACATGGAAGAACTTTAGCATTTACTTCTCACCTGCTCATAGTCATTCTAAATCCAGTGATTTTCAGTATTTGTTTCCTTTAAATCAAGCTTTTGTTCTGTACTTGTAGAGTGGTTCTCTAGGCTTGGACTCACCTCTCTAAGTCATTGCTTCTTTGCCCTAAGAAGTAATTGAGGCTTGCAGGTGTGTGTTTTTTAGACTTGTTTGTTTCCATAGGATGTTAGGGATCTCTAAGTCTGTGTCCTGAACTCTATCACTTGTAGTCCAAGTTAGTAGAATTTCTTTAAAAACTGTACAGGTTTCTATGCATGAAATTATAAATGCACTCCCTTAGATAAGAGTCATCCTCAGAGCTCTCTGAGTCTCAATTTAGAACTGAGAGTGAGGATACCACGGGAAGGAACCCCATCACATTCTAGGATGCCCTGCAGTCTTGGAAGTCAAGAGATTACAGAGCAGGTCTTAAAACTGTCTGAGGAAACCCAGAAGAGCCTTATATCATCCGCTTTGATGTTTCTCTCGGACCACTTTGCATGTGCAGCCACGTGGTTCAATCTTTGCCTTTAGATTGCTTCTTCCTTTGAGGAGCTTCTGTTGCTGCTCTCATAGTTCTTTAAGTGTTTTCTAAATCTGCTTTCGAGCTGAAGAGTCTATTTTCTCTTGCTATTTTCTCACAGGGAGCTGCAATAGCCAGTTGTCCATTTTAACATTCAGCATCAGAGCCAAGGCTGTGTATGTTACATTTCCGTTACAAGGTTCCACTTCTAGATATCAAGTTGTGGTTCAGTGATCTACCATCATACTGCAGAATAAACTCTGAAGTACTGACTTCCAACAACAATCATTTTCCTGTTAGGAAGCCCATGGGCTGACTGGGCTCAGCTGGGTGGCTTTTCTGTTGCTCTGATGTCAGTTGCCTGGAGTCATCTATGGGTTACCCTGGGGTGGGAATCCAAGGAGTTAACTTCCACGCCTGGCATTTGATGCTGGATGTTGGCTGGGAGCTCAGTTAGAGTAGTTGACTAGCAACCTGTTCTTTTCCAAGTGGCCCTTTCTGTGGGACCGTCTAGGGCGCCTTAAAATTTGGTGTATGAGTTCCAAGAAAGAGCATTCCAGAGAGTGCTAGAACATGCCAACTTAAAGCATAGGCTGGAAATTCATTCTGGTTTATTATAGCTGTGGAAGCAAGGATCAGCCTAGATTCAAAAGGAGGGAATTAGACTGTGTTTCTTTGGGCAGAGGCATGTGGGTCCATGGGTTCCCTCTGGGGACTGCAACAGCTGGGCCTGAGGACTGCCTCTCACAGTGAGAATGCACCTTGAACTGCTTGGTACTGCTCTTCATGGAGGAGTTAAATCTCTTATTTCTAGAACTGCTCAATTATTTTCTTTTAGGTTCAATCTATAGATTGAAGACACACAAATATTTACCATTTCCACAGTTGGTATTTTATTCTACATATTGATACTTGAGCACAAAAAATACATTTTCTGTTTCTATCCGTTGAGTAGTAATTCTAGATAAAAAGTGGGGAGGTAGGGACTGAAACATGAAGCAAAAAGTTTTAAATTAGCATTGCTGGGGCCCGGCGTGGTGGCACAAGTGGTTAAGGTCCTCGCCTTGCACGCCCAGGATCCCATATGGGCGCCAGTTCTATCCCGGCAGCCCCACTTCCCTTCCAGCTCCCTGCCTGTGGCAGTTGAGGACAGCCCAAAGCTTTGGGACCCTGCACCTGCATGGGAGACCCGGTAGAGTCTCCTGTCTTCGGATCGGCATAGCATCGGCCATTGAGCTCACTTGGGGAGTGAATCATCGGATGGAAGATCTTGCACTCTGTTTCTCCTCTCTGTATATCCGCCTTTCCAATAAAAAAAAAATAATGAAAACAAATCTTTAAAAAAAATTAGCATTGCTGGGGCTTGGCGCGGCAGCCTAGTGGCTAAAGTCCTCATCTTGCATGCCCCAGGATGTCATATGGGTGCTGTTTTGTATCCTGGCTGCTCCACTTTCTTTCCAGCTCCCTGCTTGTGGACTGGGAAAGAAGTGGAGGATGTCCCAAAGCCTTGGGATCCTACACCTGCGCAGGAGACCTGGAGGAAACTACTGGCTCCTGGCTTACATCCCAGGACAGACATAAGCCAGTGCCCATATGGAATACTGGTGCTTGCAGGGAGAGGATCAGTCTGTTGAGCCACCATGCCAACCTCAGGTGCTTTTTCAATACTTGTCAGCACCAGTGGTGGGTGCAGGATCTCAATACTTAGGTCATCTGCCACTATTTTCACAGGCCATAAGCAGCGAGCTGGATGGGGAGTGGAGCAACCAGCTTGCAAACCAGTGTCCACATAGGGTGCTGGTGCTTGTCATGGAAAATTAGCCTGTTGAGCCATCCTGGTGGATTGTTGCATCATTGCTTCCTAGAGATCTCGGCAGATTCAACAGTGAGTCCGCCCTCTGTTGGTGGCCCCAGGTCTTTGCTCAGTCTTAGCTTTAGAGGTTTGAAAGAACCAATCTTCTCTTAAGGGATCCCAGCAGGGTCTGAAGAGTCTTGTGCTGTGGTGGTGGAGCTGCTCTGTCGTGTCCCGAAGTGGGGCAGAGCCGAGTGGGATTGTGGGGATACCACCAAGAGTGGGAATTTGTGGGAATGTAGACTTGACCTTGGTCTTTCGGCCTGAGGATCAGGATATGCAATTTTTCAGTTATTCCACTAAGGGGAGCCATTTCCATAGTAAACAGGTGGTAAAGGCAACATAAATTACTTCTAGAAAAGAATCCGTAAGATTCTGAAAACACCAGTCTTCGTCTAACTATACATAACATGTTTAATCAGTGAATAGAAACAACTAGTTGAATTGATTTAGAGTAATTATTGCATTTAAGGTGAGAAGATAGAGACACTTTCTTTTTTCCTCTTAGTGCTCCTCTGAGACATATCCAGGGCCAAATGAAGCTTATTTGTAACAAACAGTATAATCAAAACATTCTTGGAGGGCTTTCTCTGTGTTAAGTGTGTGGTAACCATTCATGTATCGAATCCTCACAACAACCCTGCGATGTTGGGAGCAGATCTCACCTTCCCCATGCCGTGATGGGAAATGGAGGCAGCGAGGTTGATGGTGGCCTAAGGCCACAGCGCTGATAATCAGCTTGTGGTTTGGTCTAAAACAGACACCCTTACACTTCGACCTTCTGTCCTCTGATTGTGGAGTCTCAGCTGTAGTTGAATGAATGGATCACTGAAGGAAGTGAGACAGGGGACTCAGGTTAGGCAATGGATCCAGCTACTCAGAATAAAATACTTTCACTTGGGCCTCGGAGGGAACAGTCACTAGAGAAACTGGCCCTTCGAACAGTTGTGTCAGCTGCACAAGTGTCAACAGAAAGCAGAATATGGCTTGTTGTTTAGAGTGGTATTTAAGATGTGGGTGTGGCTTGGGTTGCCCACTTCCCCTATCAGAGTGTTTGAGCCCGAGTCTGACTTTGCTTTTGATTCTAGCTTCCTGTGAACGCCTACCATGAGAGACTCCAGGTGATGGCTCAAGTGTCGGATCCCTGCCATTTATGTGGGAGACCTGGCTTGAGTTATCAGTGATCCAAGTGATCCCAGAAATGGAAGCTCTTTCTCTCCCTCTCCCTGTCAAATACAATGAGAAAAAAATAGACGAATAAGAAAATAGCTGAAGATGGATTTGTTTGGGATGCACTTTCATATTGGAAACTATGTCAGAAGTTTGTAGGGGCCAACTGTGGAGATAGCAGATTTTGGCTCAGGAGAAGGGGCTTAGGGGATTGGGGAGGCGATTTCAGCGAAAAACATGCCACATTAGCCCAAGTAGAACTATGTTATGGTTTTCTTCCCCATATTATATTAACATTTCAAAACTTGCCTCATCTTCCTGGACTGTCTCTAAATGTTCCCCCCCTTTCATTTATTCCCATGTTTCTAGAGTTGTTTTCAAACATTCTGCCTTGGCCATATTTTCTTGGCTTTGATGATGTCCCAATTTGCCCGGTGATAAAAAATGTTCTCACGGACAAAACCAAAAATTTGAACATCTCAGGCAGCTTTCCCCTCCTTGACATGGTTTTGGCCACAACATATTCAACGTGCAAAACACCGAAGATGAAAAAAGCGAAACGAATCACTTATCATCTGGAAAAAGCAGGGCAGGGGATCTCTGAGAGTTTTCTGTTATGAGAAAGACCTAAGACAGACGCTGAGAGAGAAGCTTAGAGAAGTTCATGAGCCCTTCTGTGTTCACTTTCAGATGATTTTCTTGGCTGAAAAAAGAAGGCAATTTAGAAAAGTTGACTTATGGAGACGCTTGGCTTTGCCAAGGGAAGTGAGAGAACCCTATTTCATTATGCCTGTGAGTCATCTCTTTGCCTTGGATCTGTAAAAAGATTGTTATGAAACTCATCAAATATTACTTAGGAATAAAACCCATGTTTGTGATTCATTACAAAATAGAAATTAATGAACTCACATCCTTGAATATGATACTAGCTCTGTTGTGCTGCAGTGGGTGCTTAGCTTAGCAGTTAAGACAGTTGTGTGCGTTTGAGTCCTGGTTCCGCTCCTGAGTCTGGTTTTCTGCTAGTGCACACCCTGGAAGGCAGTCAGCAATGGCTCCAGCAGCTGGGTCACGCTACCCAAGGGGGAGGCAATGCAGTGGATCACTGGCTCCCAGTCTTGTCCCAGGCCTGGTTGTTGTCGGTATTTGGAGTATGAACCAGTGCGTAGGAGCTATTTGCCTGTCTCTGTCTCTTTGCCTTTCTAACAAACATAGCTAGCCCGTATCCTAGTTTGATTTGACCTCAGGAAGGCCCTGAAGAGCCAAGTGGGGGACAGGCCCAAGGGAGCTGGGAGTGTGACAGTGCTGAAGATCTATCTAGTCCCACAGCAGGCAGAGTCAGCAACAGCAGAGCCAAGATTTGTACTGGAGAACTACATCTGCCAGCAAGTTCCTGAGGCACTGGGGCTGCCCAGGGATGAGAGGAGCTGCTCAGAGCAGTGTCTGTGCAGCCACAAGCACAGACTAGGCCGCTGCTTATAAGCCATGTGCTTACCACATGTTCCAAGGCAAGGTTGGATTGGTTAGAGCTCATGGTTGGCTAGAAACCATAAAGGCAAGAACAAAAAAAAAAAAAAAAAAGAAAAAAAAGAAAAGAAAAAAAGAGAGAAAGAACACATCCATGTTTTTTTTTAAAAAAATCAGATTATTGGGTTTTTTAATTGTATTTCATTTTGTAACATCATTTCATACGCTCTGATGTTATTGTTAAAGAGAGAAAAAAAAAAAAAGAATCTGCCTAGTAAGTGGCATTTTAAGAAAAAGCCAGGCCAACCCACTCTCACTTAAGAGATGAACTTTTGGGCCCAGTGCAGTGGCCTAGCGGCTAAAGTGTTCGCCTTGCACGTGCTGAGATCCCATATGGGCGCTGGTTCTAATCCTGGGAGTCCCATTTCCCTTCCAGCTCCCTGCTTGTGGCCTAGGAAAGCAGGCAAGGACGGCCCAAAGCCTTGGGACCCTGCACCCACGTGTGGGAGACCTGCGAGAGGTTCCTGGCTCCTGGTTTTGGATTGGCCAGCTCCAACTGTTGCGGCTACCTGGGGAGTGAATCGGCAGACAGAAGAACTTCCGGTCTGTCCCTCCTCCTCTCTGTACATCTGACTTTGCAATAAAAATGAATACCTCTTAAAAAAAAAGAGAGATGCACCTTTGTTCTTTGGGTGAGAAGAAAGAGGCTGGGCAGAGGCGTGGTTTGCCAGGAACCCTCAGGACCCCGTCAGTCCTTCCCTTCACCTCCCTCACTATGCTCCTACTGCTACTACTCTTGTAGAGCATGAATGACTTGAGAGCCAGGGTGGCCCAAAGCCCATGGCTGCGGGGCTGCTGGGAGAAGGGGTTAGGAGAACCGATGGATGACAGCGCCAGCGCTGCTGTGTCTATGCTCTCGTACCTTGCTGGGTTTGCTGTGGAGCACCTGAGAATCTATCACATAGGCCACTTAAAAAGACAAGAAAAGCTGTGGATCTATCTAAAAGGCCAAGTGAGTGAGAGTGAGAGCAAGTGAGAGGGAGAAGAGGTGTTCCTTTGGCTGATTCACCCTCCTAAATGTCCACCAACAACAGGGCTGTGCTAGTGGAAGGCAGGAGCTTGGAATCCCACTGCACTGGAATCCGACTGTCTGAACCTGCACCTGCTGCCTCCACTGGCTTGTATTGGCAGAGAGCTGGGTAAGAAACAGAGGGAAAATTTGACTCAGTCACTGTGGTAGGACATGTAGATGCCCTAAGCAGGGACTTATCCGCTGCCTCTGCCCACGGTAACAGGTATAACAGCTTGTCCTGAACAGATTACAGATTAATCGTGTTTTAAAATGCATTGTATAAGATTTCTATGTAGATATAAGTAGATACATGCACCTTTTGTATATATAGTCTATAGAATTTATATATGAAAATACATAAATTAAAAAATAAACATTTCCTTTGGCGCCTGATAGTTCGATATACTGGGAAGACTTGATCTGGACCGGCATGTTTTCCCTGGAGGAGCATCTCAGTGCTTTTGCATCTTGCTGCAGTGTCCATTAGAGTAATGTTCCCATGCTCTCCCTATAATGGTAGTAACTCTGTGAGCTAATGCAATACTTTCTAATTAGCTAGATTTCAATATGCTACCCTGCATGTATATTTGGAACATCACATTGTACATGATAAATACATATATTATTATCTGCCAAACTGAAAGATCAAACATTCAAGATAGTTGGAAGGGAACTTTCTTTTCCAAGACAGAGGAGGAATGTGAGTATCTTGGCAGTGACACCAACTCAGACCACCGTCTCCTTGAGCTGGAACCATGAGGGGGTGTCTGCTGTGTGGGATGTAGGAGCCAGGAACTCCATCTGGATCTACCACGTAGGTGGTTTCAGTTTGGTTATTTTCTGTTGCCTCTCTAGCTTTTAAGCAGAAAGCTGGGTTGTGAGCAGAGCAGCTAGGACTTGAGTTGGCCCTCCACACAGGATGGTGGCATTGTACGAGCGAGGTGGCCTAACTTGTTACACCACAGTTACCAGTCCCACTTTCTTTTCTTTCACTCATTCTGTCTCTACAACAGACCTATAAGGATGGTTAAACTTGAATTACAGATGAGAACATTTAAGTATCTGGAAAATGCAGGCTGGCTCTGAGGTCAGCTCTCCCTAATATCCTGTTCCTCAGAAAGGATTTTTTTCATAGGAAGAAGGAATGCAATGATCTCCCTTCCCTAGATCTGCTGGAAAGTTTGAGCAGTAAGCTTAATAAAGCCTGCTCCACTCACGGAGGGAAAAACTAGGTTTTGCTTTTGTGGAGTTTCTTGCTCTAATAGGCCTTCAACTCTGGTATGAAAGAACTAGTTGAAAACTGATGTAGAGACACAAATACCTTTGGGATCAGGAAAAGAGCTAGGAGATGAAGTTAGAGGGTGGGGAAGATAAAGGAAAGGAGTTCCAGAGAGGGCCCAGGATCTTGGGGGGGTTCCCTTCCAGGCTCTCATCCAGGGATGACATGGGTTAGCATGTGAGCTTAGCAAGAGCATTATGTATTATTGAGGAGGGAGTTACTTTTTTCTAAAGATTAATTTTTAATTTTGTTTGGAAGGCAGAATTAAAGATAGAGAGATATCTTCCATGCACTGGTTCACTCTCCAAATATTAGCAATGGCCATGGCTTGTGCAAATCAAAACCATGAGATTCATCTAGATCTCCCAAGTGGCCATCTTCTGTTGCATCCCCATATGTATTAGCAGAAAGCTGGATCAGAAGTAGATCAACAAGATCAACCTGGTGTCCATAGAGATACCAGTGTTGCAGGTGGCAGCTTAACCCACTATGCCAGAGTGTTGGCCCCCACACCGTTACCTTTGTAACTTTCAGTGACCCATACTTCTTGGTATCTACGTACTTGTTCCTGCCCTCCTCATGAATGTGATCTGGGCCCGTGGGTTGACTTAATGAACAGATTATTGCAGAGGTGACACTGTATCAGTTGTGAATTTCAGCCTTAAGAAGATTTGGTTACTTCTGGTTGTGTGTTCTTGGAAGCCTTAATTTGCCATGTGCTAAAACTGACTGCCCCACTGGAAAGACTACATGGAGAGACTGTGTACAGAGGGAGGCTCAAGGCAGACCAATTGAGAGTGGATGGAGGAGTGGTGAAGCCATTGTGCACATTCCATTGCTTACAGACATTGCATGGGAAATTGCACTGCTCAAATTCTGAGCTCAGACTCATGAGAAATGATAATATGGTTGCTGGTATAGGCTGACTACTTAATTCTGGGTAGTTGGCCTCGTAGCAATTGATGATTAAAATAAACTGCATTCTTAACATGGCCAGGAGCTGCAGAGAAATGGGACTTCACCTGGTGCAGGTTCATGACCTTGACCCTTCTCCACAGATCCCGGTGAGCAGCTTATCTCATCCACATCTTACACTTCACCTGTCAGTCACCCAGCTTCAGTGATGCCATAGATTTTGTGTAAATCACTCCATGTGGATAACCCTCTCCTGTTCTTGGGACAACCATACGCAAAAGGAGAGAGGACAGAGATGGATAGCTGATGGGATGGGGTATTGATTCATTGATATGGGTTATACTGCTGAACTATTTGGTCAACACTATGCTGAATGTTTCTGTGAGAGTATTTGGATGAGCTTAACATTCTATTTTTTTTAAAGCTTTATTTTATTTTTATTGGAAAGGCAGATATACAGAGAGGAGAGACAGAGAGGAAGATCTTTCGTCTGATGATTCACTCCTCAAGTGGCTGCAACAGCTGGAGCTGAGCAATCCAAAACCAGGAGACAGCAAACTCCTCCGGATCTCCCACATGGATGCAGGGTTCCAAGGCTTTGGGCCATCCTTGACTGCTTTCCCAGGCCACAAGCAGGGAGCTGGATGGGGGAAATGGGACTGCCAGGATTAGAACCAGCGCCCATATGGGATCCCAGTGCATGTGAGGCGAGCACTTTAGCTGCTACGCTATCACGCCGGACCCTGAGCTTACCATTTAAATTGGTGGACTCTGGATACAGCCAACTTGTCTCCCATTGATGTGTGGTTCCACCTAATCAGTTGAATATGTTAACAGGGCCAAGACTGACTCCTTTCTCTACTGTGAAGTAAGATGGGATTTTCTAGTAGATGTTCTGGGACTCAAAGTTTAACTCTTCCTTTGAGTCTCTAGCCCAGTGGCTTCTTCCATCAGCCTTTGGATGCAGCATGCTGCTATAATAATGTGGATTCATTCCTCAGTCTTCTTTGCACATAAAAGCACGTGTGCGGACATGTAACATTTATACATACACAGGTAGATGTCTCCTGGCAACTCTGTTTCTCAAGGGAACTTTGTCCAATGCAGATGATACCATTCCTTGTGCATATGCTTTGTGCTCCTGAACAGAGCAAGCACGAGACTTTGGAGCTGAGTCTGTGGTGAATGACTCTCTGTTACATGTATTATAAAAATTATTCAACTGGAACTTGAGGCTCTGGGTTAGCCCTCTGGCTCTATTCCTCTGTGACCTTGGGAAAGCCAGTCAGCCTTCCTGGGCTTCAGTTTCATTATGGTGCTAGCTCACCAGCGTGCCTGTAATTTAAATATGGTTAATAGAATTAAAAAAAGAACAATGGTCTCATTGTTGCCGCAATAATGAGTGCTTAATCCTGATCCAGGTGGGGACTATATAACATGGTTTTTTATTTTTAATAAAGAGCTTAAAAAGCAGGCATATTTTCACTACTCACTTTCTGCTGTTTTGGTTGTACGAGTTGCATAGAGGTGGATTCTGGGAGGCTACCATACTTAATCAATTATCAGAGGACATTAACTGGCACATCTGTTCATATTTGCCTTTTTATTGCTTGGCCCTGGAGCTAGTAAAATTCCAGCTTGCCCAATTCAGTTTCATAATGCACTGATGGTTTTTCTGAAGACATTTTCTCCCAAGAAAAAGGAGAGAATGGTCACCTCAGGGTCAGAGGCTATAATTGGAAGAGAGTTCCACACCGATTCTCTTATTTAGGAGGTCTGATTGCTAGACAGGGCTGCCTGCACACCTGGGCATGTTTGATTTCCTTTTCCAGTGATTGCCACAGCACTAATAGGCACATGTGAATGTGACAACCACCAACCATGGCCAAGCTGAGCTGGAATCTGGGGGTTCAGTGCCTTCTGTTGTGAAGTGTTCACTGGCAAGGGCCACATTTAGGATAGAGCAGCTGCAAACCTGGCCGAGAACCCATGTGTTTGCCAAGTGATGTTACAGAGAATCTGTAGTTGGCACATATTATAGAGAACCTATAGTTAACACCTCCTTCCTGGGAGATCCTTCTGCATTGCTTGCTGGGATCTGGTCTCTGATCAAACCCTGATGGTTGCTGGGGTGCTACTGAACTACATGGTACTCCTCTGGATCTACAGAGATTCAAGACTAGAAGGATGTAACCTCAGAAAGCAAGGGTTTAGTGGCTTTCAAATGTAACTTCAGCTTTCCAATGCAATGTGGAGCCTTGTTTTCAAAAGAAACACTGGGCAGAAGTGGCATGTGGGAATCCAACGTCAGCAGGTATGTTAGGTAGAATTTGCCAAGGAGAGGACATGAGCACTAATATCTCCTGGTAGGGCAATCCTCCCTCAACCTCCACCAAGACCCCAAGGGAGAAGTCTCTGGGAACCAGTGATATGAACCCTCTTCTTCCCTTTTATATTCATTTTTAGAAAGATGCATTAAAGCAATTCCTTTAAGGCAGAGAGACAAATATGTAGAGAGAAAGGCCTCCTATTCCCTGTTTTACTTCCCCAAATACTCGTTGTAGCTGGGAGGATCAAAGCTAGGGGCCCAGAACTCAATCCAGATCCCCAGGAGCCAGGAATTCAAGCTAGATCCCCAACATGGGTGGCAGGGACCCAATTATTTGAGCTATCACTGCTACCTTGGCAGGAAGCTGGAATTAAGAGCTATGCTGAGTACCAAACTCTGGCACTTTGACGTATAATGTGGGCATCCTAACTGATGTCTTCACTGCAAGGGCAAATGCCTATGCCAACTTCTTCTTTTTGTACTTGGCTAACCTGAGGCCTAGGACAGGAAGGACCTTCCCCTTGATCACTCAGTGAGGGAGAAGGGCAGCGTGGGGGATGCTTCCTCCAGGCACCTCTTCTTTTTTCTTTGTTAATTTTAATTTAAAAAATTTTAATATTGTTGGGCCCGGTGCGATGGTGCAGTGGTTAAGGTCCTCGCCTTGCACACCCGGGATCCCATGTGGACGCCAGTTCTAAACCCGGCAGCCCCGCTTCCCTTCCAGCTCCCTGCCTGTGGCCCGGGAGGGCAGTCGAGGACGGCCCAAAGCTTTGGGACCCTGCACCCATGTGGGAGACCTGGAAGAAGCTCCTGGCTTCAGATCGGCATAGCATTGGCCATTGCGCTCACTTGGGGAGTGAATCATCAGACGGAAGATCTTCCTCTCTGTTTCTCCTCTCTGTATATCCGCCTTTCCAATAAAAATAAAATAAGTCTTTGAAAAAAAATTTCCAAACCTGCTGTGTTCTACATTTAAAAAAACAATTTTAATATTGTTTACATAGTTGAGATTGATACATGCCCATGTGATCCTCTGATTAGGGTGGGGAGGTTCAGGTATGGAGGAAGGTAGGTGGGACGTATGTTCCTTTCTTTTTCTCCTGTGTCTGCAGGGGATGGAGGGGAGAAGCTGTTTCTTGCTGTCAAACTACATTAGCTCTCGGGGCTAGGGGATAGCTGCTTGATGACGCCTTAGAGACATCAATGTGGGGAAGAAAGTTCCTAGGGTGTTACTTGAGTGGTTTTGATAGTTTTGAGACATCATGTGCTTCGTTGTACCAGGGTTGAGAAAATCTTTCCAAGGTCTATTGGTTGCCCAAATCCACTTTAGTGGCTCCACAGACCCAGACACTTGCTGGAAAGGTTGGCCAGGAAAGTTGTCCAATCTGTTTGGCTTTGTGTCTCTGACATGGCACTTGATATTCTGTGCTGGCCTGTATGAGCTGGCTGTCATGTCCCCGTGTGCATCTGGGCATGCTGTCCACTGTGCAGGCATCAACAACTGAGGAGGCCCAAATAGGGATGTCTCCTTGAGGGTGTTCCCCACACCACCACTCTGCTTCTACTTACGCCTTGTAGCTGTGAAGTATTTTGGCTTGTCTTTCCTGCTGCAAGCTGTGGTGAGTAGCTGCTGCGTGCTTTGGAAAAGTTTTTGCTGTCATGTCTATCTATAGGTGTTTTGGTAGAGGGACAAGACCCCGATCTATAAGTTTGCTACTGCAGTTTCTAGTCCCAACTCTTTTACCTGGTATCTTCATAGCAATGGGGAAGTTGGTTCCTAACCTGAAACTGACAACCCTGACTTCTGGGATAACTGTCATATGACTTTCTCATGGCTGCTGTGACAAATGACTCCAAACAACAGAAGCACAGTCTTTCACAATCCTGGAGGTCCACACTTAACTCACTGTGTTAGCAGGAAGCTGGATCAAAAGCAAAGACAGGAGAACTTGCTCACAGGTCTCTGATATGAAATGTGGGTGTCCTAAGCATCAGTCTAAGCTGCTGCACCACCACCATCCCTGTCCTTTTTTTTCTTGTTTTATGTTTCAAAGCATGTCTATAACTTTTACAAAAGTCATTTTATCATTTCATTTCACATTTGTTGATTATTGTTTTGTGCATTGCACTGTAACTTGTGAGCTTAAAATAAGTCTTTTATGAAGTTCATGGCTTCTGTGGGTCAGGAATTCAGAAAGGGGTGATAGCTTCTTTTGGTGTGGGACAGTGTGCTCTAAGTAGTGATCAGTGGGGAGGACTCAGACTCTAGAACTACAAGCTAGATTGCATGAAGTGCCCTTTACCCGCGACTTGGGCCTCCTGTGGTAAGGTAGTTAGACTTCTTATGCCATGCTAGACCACAGAATACCAACCATTAAGCTAAGCCTTTCAAAATACTTTTCAAAGTCTTGCCATGTCCCTTTGCATACTGAAGCTCAGGAGAATGGGTTGGAGTTAGCCTGGGAAAGCAGTGGAGGATGGCTTAAGTCCTTGGGCTCCTGCTCCATGTGGGAAATTTGGAAGAAGCTCCTGGCTCCTGACCTCAGATTGGCTCAGCTCCAGCTATTGTGGCCATCTGGGGAGTGAATCAATGGATGTGAGACCTCTCTCTCTCTATCTCTCTGTAACTCTGTTTTTCAAATGAAAAACAATAACATAAGTCTTAAATACATAGATAAAGAGAATGGGTCAATGGGTTAATGTGAGCAATGTCAAAGTCATGATTTAGATGTGAGATGGAGGGCATTTGTAACCAACTAGAAAATGCAGTTTGCTGCATTGCTCACTCAATGATTACTTGTAAATTGTTATTGTTATTTTTATGTATTTAAAAGACAGGGAGATGCAGAGAGTGAGAAGAGAGAGATCTTCCATCTCCTGGCTCCCTCCACAGATGATCACAATGGCTAGGTTTGGGACAGCCAAAGCACTTGGACTATCTCCGCTTTCACAGGTGCATTGGCAGGGAGCTGGGTTGGAAGCGGAGCAGCCAGGACTCAAACCCAGCACTCTAACATAGGATGCCACTGTATCATGTGATGATTTAACCTGCTGAATCACAACATTAATTTGTAGCTTGCTTGTCTTCTGCAACCCGATATTTTTGGGTATTGCATTGTTGTTTTACACCACAGGCAAACACAGCTGCATATGGTGGTCCTGTTGTGTCTAAGTAGTGTGTTTCACCCCTGGGTGTTCCAGGTCGATGACCACAGAGACGCTGTTCCTGGAAGGAGACATCTCCTGCTGAGTTCTGAGGGCTGCGCCTCCCTGAATTGAGAGAGAAAAACAGCACGAGGGCTCAGTAATTTCTGTCCCTGTGATGTTCATTTACAGGCAGTCAGATCAGCACACCTTTCCCCGAGTCAGAGTGAGCATGGAGACTCGCATCAAAGTTCCACCGCCTGTTCTGGACCCCTGATGTTGAAGACATGCGTCCAGCTTTTGCTTTTCGCTTTATGCTTTTAAGATGCTTTGAAAAATCCAAGGGAAGGGAGTGTGGACTTGGGAGCAGAGTTCAGTGTGAGCCATCAGCAGGTACCTGGGGATGCCCTTTTGTTCAAGTTCACAGCTGTTGGCAAGCACCCAGTGCACCCTGGGCTCCTGGTAATGAAGGAACCAAAAGTGATGTTTACCCCCACTGGGCAGAATTCCAAATGACTGGCCAACCTTGATTTATCTGGGGCTCATGGAAAAAACAGTGTCTCCACAGCCGAGTCAGTTTAGAGATTTGGATGCAAAACTACCAGATTTCCGGACATTGTCCTTAGGAAAATTCCAGAGTCTCTGGGATATCTTGCAATGTGGTTGATTTCTTTCTTCCCCAGCACCTTTCTAATTCTGCTGGCAGAAAAAAAGTGGAGAGCACTGTATTTCTTTATTTTGTCCTCTTTAGTGTACTCCATGAAAGAAAACCAATGAAAGGTTGATTTAATCAAAGTAGAGGCTTAATGTGTCAGGGAACCTGCATCATGGATCTGTGTACCAGGAATAGTTAGCATCCTGGGTAAACAGGCTCTCCAGGGAAGCACCACAGCGGGATCTTCTATTGCAGACCTTCGCACAGTCTCGAGGCCTCTGACACTGGGTAATGATTATAGGGCTGATTTTTTTACAGTTTATTTTTAATTTTATTGTTGTTTAAAACTTCTTTGTTTTTCATGATATAGCTACTTAGACTCAGGGAATTTCCCTTCGTCCCTTACCCTTCCCACCCTGTTTTCCCCCCTAGAGTAACAATGGTTTAGTCCCTCAACAATAGTCACAAGCCCATCATTTTGGTTTTTGAGTGTATTCTGAAAAGGGCCGATTTAAACTTTGTCACTCTTGCAGCAGTATCAAACAGTGGTAATTAAGTTAAAACACTTCATTTATTAATTTTTTAGAGGTTTATTTTCATTTAGTTGAAAGGCAGAGCAAGAGGATGACAGAGAAAGAAAGAGAGTTTTCACTCATTGGTTCATTCCCCACCAAAGCTGCATCAGTTAGGGCTGGGCTAATCCTATGCCAGAAGCCAGGAACTCCATGTGCATCTCCGATGTGGGTGTCAGGGGCTCAAGCACTTCAACTATTTCCCACTGCCTTCTTAGGCACATTAGCAGGGAGCTGGTTGGAAGCAGCGTAGCCAGGATGTGAGCATGCACTTAGATGTGGGATGCTGGCATCAAAACCGGTGACTTATCCACTGTGCTACAATGCTGGTCCAAAAACACTTTAAACAAGACATTACTTTTCTGTCTTCCCCACCTAAGGGGCCTTTACTTGAAGGGTGGAGTTACAGGAGGGTGAGGGAGAAACAGAGAGGTATTTTATTTGCTGGTTCACTCCACAAATGTCCACAAACACCAGAGCTGGGGTGGTCTGAGGCCAGAAGCCTCTTTGAGATCCTCTACACGAATACAGGGGCCCAAACACTTGGGCCGTTCTCTGCTGCTTTCCCAGGCACATCAGCAGGAAAGCTGGGTCAGAAGTAGAGCAGCCAAAACTCAAACAGGCACCCACGGGAGATGCCAGTTACACATTCATCTGCTATGTCACAATGCTCCACCTCCCACCCCCTGTCATTAATTTTCTAAAGAAATAAAAATATACTGTTTTATTATAACTTGCCTTTTTAAATAATGTTAAAAATAGATTGATCACAGGGAATATAAGACAGGAAGGGCCTGATGGTTTTTGGAGACAGGTTTGTAGAGCCCAAAGTTTGGGGAGAACCTCGCCAGTTGCTCTAATCTTGCCACCCAGAGCATGTACCAAACAAAGCACAAAGGAAGGATGAGGAGTAGATGTGTGTGTTGTCAGGTGTTGTGTTCCTCCACGGGTGGCTGTGTTCAGTCCTGCAAGTGTCGTGGGCATTCAGTTGTGTCTAAGCGTAACACACGGGGCCAGTCACAAATGAGTCCCTGTAACTCCTGGGTTGTACCTCAAGTATTTTATGTTGTAGTCACTGCCCACGGAGAAGTCTGTTTTCTATCTATTTACATCATGGAAGTACTGAGTGGATCCTGTTTCTGTCTGGGCTTGAGCTAGTTAGAATTTAGATGAGGGGAATCATTTGCAAATCAAATATCTACAAAGGGCGCTTAGAGAGGCTTCAACTTTCTTTGCATAGTCTAGAGGAGAAACTATGCCAGGAGAGAACTTCTCTCCTTTCTTCAAGGATTTTAACTAACATTTTATAAGCAAATGCTTAAAATAAGTGAAAAGCTATATAGTAAATGCATCCAGACTGGAATGAGGGTAGTATGCTTGGCTTTCCAGTTTCTCTTAATTTAGTCCCCCTTGGCAAGGGGAATTATGATTCTGAAGGTGTCAAGATATTTTGGGAAAAACAAAATCTTCATTTTTTTTTTTTTTTTTTGGATACAAGCTATTCCAAGGCCTGGCAAAATCCCAAACATGTTTTCTGTTTTGGGTTCAGTTTTTGCTGAGCGTGTTGTACACTAACTTCAAAATATGGACATACTTCAAGAGAGGCTTAATTTGCACCATATGTTTGTGATTACTTGTATATAACTCAGCAAAATGGTGTTTGGTAAAAATTATTTGGTTGTTTTTTTCCATCTCTTTAATTTTCATTAAGCCTGATGCATTTTTTTTTTCGTTTCTTGGGCTTTAATTGAATGAATGTCCTTTGCACAGACAATAAAATATTTGCATCGTAAGAGAACAAATAATGTAGTAGCTTCAATATTTCCAAAGAGGGACACGATGCATTTCCCCCTGAGGAATGCTGGGTTCCTTGGAAGCTGGAGGTTAGGCTCAGAAATCTTCTGTTAACCCTCATATTTCCTGATTTGCCTTTTTCTTGGTAGTTCTCAATGTGGTTGTTTTGTATTGTGAGTAATGAGTAGATCCAAGTACAGGGACAGACAACAACCTTCCCCTTCTGGTTGGCTCTGCTTTGCTTCATAATTATGGCACCTCCAGCTCTAAGGGCTACTTAAAAAAAAGAGTAATCCAAAACATTACGTAGGAAGAGTCTGAAAGGTCTTTCACAGGCTAAGGAAGAAGCAGGTGTATTTACGATCTGTCGACTTCGAGACAGCGGTGCTGTTTCTCCGGCAGGTGAATTGACTTCTTCATTCTCCCCAATGTCTTCTTTGTTCAAATTCTTCTTAAGTGATCTTGGTTAGCTCTTCCAGCAGGTTGCCAGACTCTGACAACATGTCAGGTCAGGGAGAACTCAGGCCCCCAGACGGTAAGGTGGGAGTGCAGTCCTCAGCAGGAGCTTGGGGAAGGGACATCTGGTTGCCGAGGACTTGTGGCTGGTCCAGGCCCCTGCAGTGCAGCCAGCTGACTGCTGCCGTCTGCTGAAGGCAGGATTCTGGGACTTGCTGGGAGGCATCAGCTGTCTGGAGCGTCTTCTGCAGCAGCTTACACAGGCCTGAAGGGGTCAGGTTGGAATTGGAGCCTGGGAGAAAGTGAGACATCAGAGGGCAAACTGTGGGGATATGATGTTGAGTCTTGGCTTAAGATGACCCAGCCTCAGCTATGAAAAGCAGACCCATGTTCCCTCAAGGAATGCATTTCCTCTGGAGGATGCCTGCACTCCCAGCTGAAATCTTGAATCCTAGTGGATTTGATTTAGATGCACTTTCCAGCTTTAATTTATGATATGGTTTGCCTGGGCTTAAGTCGTATTTTCTTCATCCTTCAGCAATGCAGATGACTTCAGCTATGTAAAATTAATATCTTGTTTGGCTTCCAGATTCACTGTCTGGGGTGGGCAGAAGGGTCAGCAAAAACAGGAGAAATGCAATTATGTGCAACCCAACTCAACAGTAGAATTTTCTAAAAACAGCAGCTTTATTGTCATGCATTTCATATGTTGAGAGGGTCTCCCTTTTACATGGTTGCTCAGCATTTACACAAAATTGGGTGATCGTGCTTGCCCAGAGCATCTCATCATTCCACAGGAAACTCAGTCCCCTTCAGCACTCACCTTTGACCTCCTCCCTCTTGTCCCCTGCCGGACTCTGCCCAATTTTTACCTCTACAGATTTGGCTATTATTTTGTAGTACATGTAAACGGACTCATAATATGGGAATTTTTGTGTCTGGCTTCTTCCTTTAACTTGATTTGTAAGGTTCATCTATAGATGAAAAGTCAGGATTTTATTATCTTTTTTGTGGTGGAACCATAGTCCCTTGTATTGATAAACCCTGTAATTATTTGTCCATTTATCAGGGAATGGAAAGTCAAAATGATTAATATCATTCTGATCATTTGTGTGCAAGCTTTTAAAAAATATTTATTTAACCTAAAGGAGCAATTTCAGAGAGAGAAGGAGGGAGTTGGGTGGAAGAGAGAGAAAGATCTTCCATCTGCTGGTTGACTCTTCAAATGGCTATAGTGGCTGGGCCACAGCCGGTTCAAAGCCGGGACCCCGGAATGGAATCTGATTATCCCACATGTGACAGGGTCCCGAGTATTTGGGTCACTTCTGCATTTGCAGTCACATTAATTGGGAGTTGAAAGGGAACCCAAGGCTTGACCTGGCACTCTGATATTGGATACTAGCATTGCAGGTTTAATTTGCCTGCACCACAAGACAGGCCCCGGCATACAAGTGTTTGTGTGAACAAATATTTCTGCTTTTGTTAGACAACACCTGGAAGTGGGACCGCCTGATATTGCGGTAACTCTAGGTTTAATCTGTGGAGGAACTGACTATTTTCAGTGCAGCAGCATTTTGTTATATTCCAGCACCGCATAAAGGTTCTGATTTGTCATATCCTTGCAAACACTTGTAATTATCTGTTTTTTACCTTTAGCCATCCTAGTAGATATGAAGAGCTACCTGTGTTGTTTCAATTAGCATTTCTGTGACGAGTCGTGACATAGGACACCTTTTCATGGGCTTCTTAGTCATTATGTCTTCTTTGAAGAAATATCTATTCAAATTTTTAGAAGATAGATCCTGGGTACAAATCCCTTTTAGATGATTTGCAAATATCTTCTACCTTTTTATAAACTTTATTGGTGGTGCCCTTTGAAACATAAAGCTTTATATTTTAATGAAGTTTGATCAACTTATGTTTTCTTTGGTCTTTTATGTTTTTGTGTCATGACTAAGAAATCAAAATCATGAATACTTTTATGTTTTCTTATTAAAGTTTTACAGTTTTATTTCTTAGATTTAAAGAAAATGTTTATTTGTTTGAAAGGCAGAATGATAGAGAAAGGGAGAGAGATCTTCTATTTTCTGGATCACCCACCAAGTGCCTACAACAACCAAGGTTGGTCTAAGGAAAAGCTAGGATCCAGGTTCTCCATTTGGGTCTCCAAAATGGCTGGAAGGGCCCAAGCACTTAAACTATCATCTACAATTTCCCGGATACACTAGCAGGGAGCTGGATCAGAAGTGGAAATAAGACTTCGTTCCAGACACTCTGATGTGAGATAAGATATTCCAAGCAATAGCTTGGACCAATATGCCAAAACCTTCACCTCTGCACTTGGTCTGTTTGGAGATTAAGCTTGAGCAGATTGTGAAGGGCAGCAGAGGAGCTTAGCTGTCCAGCACCACCTGAGAGCTCTTTCTTCATTATGTTGTCTTGGCTCCCTTATTGAAGTTGGAGATTTCCTTCCAGACTCTTGATTCCACTTAATTGATCTGTGTCTGTGTTTATATCAGTACCACCCTGTGTTGGATACTGTAGTTCTGTAATAAGATCTGAGGTTGAGAGGTATGAGTCCTCCACACTTCTTTTCAAGGCAGTTTAGGTTATTATTCTCAATTTGGAGCATTTCCATATGTTTTAGGTTCAAGTAGCCAATTTCTGCAAAATTTATGGTTGAAGCTTTTTTTTTTTAGTTTATTCATTTTTACTGAAAAGGCAGAGCAGATTTCTTGAGAGAAGGAGAGACAGACAAAAAAAATCTTCCATCTACTGGTTTACTCCTCAAATGGCCATAATGGCTGGAGCTGAGCCGATCTGAAGCCAGGAGTCAGGAGTTTCCTCCATGTTTCACACATGGATGCAGGTTGAGGCTTTGGGCCATCCTAGACTGCTTTCCCAGGTCACAGGCAGAGAGCTGAATGGGAAGTGGAGCAGCTGAGACATGAACCAGCACCCGTAGAGGATCCCTGCATTTGCAGGGTGAAGATTCAGACAGTGAGCCATCACACTGGGTCCTATAATTTAGAAAGTTTAATTTTAACTTTTGATGGTGTTGTATAACCTTTACGCTTTCAGCATAGTGGCAGATACATCTCATAGTAGTGATTCTTACAGTTATGGAGTACTCCAAGCTTGTTTTTCTTTTAAGATGTGTATTTGAATTATTTTATGTTTTTAATAGACAAGAACTAAAAATATCAATTGTATCTCAAGATGAGAATTTCAAAATTACATATATATATAAAAGATTTTTCTGCTCCATGTATTAGTTATCAGAATTCAAAATAAACACATGATGCTTATCTTTTTGGGTCTGGCTTATTTCACTAAGCATAACAATCTTGAGTTGTAAACATTTTATTACAAAAAGCACAATTTCATTCTTTTTCATCTTATTGTTCTACCTAGTCATAATATTTTTTATATTTATCAATTGATGGACATCTGGGTAGATTTCATCTTAGTTATTGTGAATTGAGCAACTTTATTTTTCATTTCCTGTAAGTGAATTTCCAGGAGTGGGATAGCTGGATAATATAATGGATCAATTTTCAAATTTCTGAGGGATCTCTATTCTGTCTTCCACAAAGATTGCACTAGTTTACATTCCCACTGACAGTGTAGCAGAATATCCTTTCATCCTAGGTTCTTGCCAGCATTTATTAATTTTTTATGTTTGGATGATAGCCATTTTAACCGACATCCCAAGAGTGGACTAGCAGATAGAGCTCTTTCTAGACCTGCTATTCAAGTAAATAAAAGCAATCATAAAAAAAAAAAAAATCAGTAGGGGGCCTGGCGCGGTAACCTAGTGGCTAAAGTCTTTGCCTTGCACATACTGGGATCCCATATGAGCACCATTTAATATCCTGGTGGTCCTGCTTCCTATCCAGCTTCCTGCTTGTGACCTGGGAAAGCAGTCCTGGATGGCCCGAGGCCTTGGGACCCTGTACCCATGTGGGAGACCTGGAAGAAGCTTCTGGCTCTTGGCTCCTGGCTTCAGACTGGCTCAGCACTGGCAGTTGCAGCAACTTGGAGGGTGAAACAGCAGACAGAAGGTCTTCCTCTCTCTCCCTCCTCTTCTCTGTATATCAGACTTTCCAAAAAAATTAAATAAATCTTTAAAATAAATCAGTAGGGGCTGGTGTTGAGACACAGTGGGTAGAGTCGCTCCTGTGACACTGGCATCCCATGGGGGGAGTTGATTTGTATTGTGGCTGTTCCAGTCTAAATCCAGCTCCCTGCTAAGGGCTGAAGAGCATGTGCTTCTGCACCCCTACAGGAGACACAGGCTCCAAGGCTTGTAGCTTCATCCTGGCACAGCTCTAGTCAAGCAGCCTCTGTGGTCCACTCTTTGAAATGTTGACAATAGCCAGGATTGAGTGAGGCCCAAGTTAGGTGCCCTGATTTAATCTGAGTTTCCAATCTAAGTGGAAGAGACCCAAGTACCTGGGTCATCAGCTGCTGCCTTGCAGAGTGTGTGTCAGCAGGAAGCTGGACTCAAATTCAGGGATTTGATATGAGATGTGGGTATTCAAAGTGACAGCTTAACTGGTGTGCCACAACACCCACCTGCCCGTTGAAAATTTATGAAAAGTGATATGGAGTGCACCAGTAGGTAGAAGATTTCTTTCTACTCCAACTCTGCCTTTCAAATCAATCAATCAATTACTCTTTAAAAAATCATTAGACATAATCATTTTTAAAATAAAAGATTTATCTTCACTGGAAACGTAGATTTACAGAGAGAAGAAGAGACACAAACAACAATTTTCTACCCAATGGTTCACTCCCTCAATGGCTGCAGTGGCTAGAGCTGAGCCAATCCAAAGCCAGGAGCCAGGAGCCTCTTCTGGGTCTCCTGAGTGGGTGCAGATTCCAAGGCTTTGGGGCCGTCCTCGACTGCTTTCCCAACCCACAAGCAGGGAGCTGGATGGGAAATGGAGCAGACAGGACATGAACTGGTGTCTATATGGGACATTGGTACTTGGAGGTGGAGAACTAGTCAGCTGAGGCATTGAGCCAGCCCATAGTCATAATCCTTATGAGCAAAAATATTTTGGGATTCTCAAGATTTTCGAGGCCAAAACATTTGAGAAAAGCTGAGATAGACAATTCTTGGATAGCAACAACAACAATTTAAAAAATTAATATTTATTTGAACAGCAGAGTTATGGAGACAGGAAGATATGTATGTGTGTTTATATAAATTTGTATATATAAAGAGGCAGAGAGAGGGAGAGATAGTTTCTATCTTCTGGCTTATTCTCCAAATTTCTCCAATGATGAGGACTGTACCAGAATGACAACAGGAGCCAGGAGCTCCACCTGGATTTCTTATGTGGATGCAGGGGTCCAACTACTTGGGCCATCCTCTGCTTTCCGAAGTGCATTAGTGTGCAGCTGGACAGGAAGTGGAGCAGCCAGGACTTGACCTGGTGCCCAAATGGGATGCTGGTGTCACAGACAACAGCCCAACCTACTTCCTATTTATGCCAGTGCCCAGCAGTGTACTTTTGAACAGTTTCTGTGACATTATTGGACACCTTTACAGGCTTTCTTCTTGCACCATCTCACTGAAGCCTGGTGGTGAATCTTTCTCCATTTCACCTTGGTGAAAGTGTGGCACCTCGAGCAGTAGGAGTGTTGAAATTGCACTTGCTTGTCAGTAGTAGAGCTAGGATCAGAGCCTACTTCCTCTTGTTTCTTGCGTTGCATCTTCCATTACTGCATCTCCGGAGATGGAAAGAGTATTAACTTCATAGTGAACCCCTCTCTTGTCTGAGGAGCCGAATGTCTGAGGTATGTGCAGAGCAAGCTTTTAGAATCAAGTTTTGGACAATCAACCTCTTTGCTGGCTGATTGAAACCAAAGCCGAGGCCAAGATCGAGTCTATGATATTCCCAGAGATCTGGCCCCTATACTCCCAGCTGCTTCACGAAAGGAATTGTTGGCTGCCCTGGTCCTTCACCTCGTCAGATTTATGACTACCGAGGAGGGAACTGGCCGGCACGCAGGGAGCTGCTCGGCCAGGCGCATTAATCACGCGCTCCTCCCGCATGAGACGCAGGGCGAGTCGGACAGCCAGGAAAGTTAGGACAGGGCTGCGCCGCCCTGTGATTCAGGCTGGTCTCCACCTTCCACTTGCAGGAAACAAAAGAGGAGGAGATATTGCAACACAAGGTGAGGGCTGAGAGCTGACACAGTCACTGTTGCAAAGAAAGAAAAACAAGCTTAAGAAAAAGAAATCTCAGCAACTGTATGTGTGACATTGCTTGATGTAGACTTGTTGAATATTGTGCATCTCTAAAAATCTACCTAATAAGTATTCCCCAGCAAGATGGTCTTTTTTTGATTATAATTTCTTATGCTTGATTTGGTCAGTGCCAGCAAGCACCCGCACCTTTGCCCCCAGTCTCCTGCTGGACAAACTTAAAACCAAGTCTGAATTAGACTCTACAGCTGCTGTGTTGCAAAACTTGTTTTTTTTTTAATTAAAAAATATTAACACATTTTATTTTGTTTTATGATGTAATTCCATAGGTTCTGGGGTTGCCCATGCCCTTCCCCAAGGTCGTTTCCCTACCACCTTGCGTCAACTTCTCTTCTAGTTTTACAACGAATGTCATTCATGAGCAGTCACAGGTCCATCGTGTTGCTGTTGAAGTGTTTCTCAAGAATGGCAAAAATTGTTTTTAAAGGAAGTGAGAAGAGAAGGAATACAAGCTGTGATATCCAACTGATTGTTTCAGCAAAAGATATTAGGAAGCCAATACCACTGGCTGAAGTGGGTGCCTTGCACAAATGAAGGGACATTCAAGTCTGATCTCAAACAGCTGGCATGTAGCTCTTCCCTCTGTTGTTTCCTGCTCTCTCTTGTTCTAAGAGCAGAAAGAAATGGCTGCCACAGGGCAGTTGATCCTGAAGTTGATGCTGGCCCACTACAGAGCTGCAGTGCAGAGGAATATGGGATCCTGTGAGGACACACAATCCCTTACATAATGGGACATGGACAGAGACCACTCACATCTCATATAGTAAGTCATGTCTGCAGTGTGATTGCTGCGTAAAGAGTTGCAAAACTGGATTGTTTTCTGTGGAAAAACAGCAAGAAAACAAGTTTGTGCATGCTTGGGCAGATGCATTTTTCTTGTTCCTGTCTTTTTAATCTGCACGTGGTTGCATCTGTGAATGTAGAACTCAAGGGTATAGAGGATTGGCTGCTCCTCTAATTCAAGAACTAAGGAGCGTATGCTCCTGTCAATTCTCTGCTTTGAAGGGAGGATGGAGCCTCACTTTCTGGTCATGTAAACAATAGGTATGAATTATGATGTTCTAAGCTGAGCCCACAGACATGGGCTGCATGTGACCCATGAAAGCCTCAGGGAGCTGTGCCTGTGTTTCTACCAGGACCTTATCCACATGGCCAGTAACTGTCATGGCCACCTACCTGATGGGATAACTTACGAGGTAGGGTGGCTTCCCATTTTTTTTTTTTTGCCTTCTTTTTTAGAACACTTATTTACTTGAAAGGTAGAGTGGTGGAGAGAGAGAGAGAGATGAGTTGAGGGGAGGAGAGAAATATTTTCCATGGACTTTTTAACTTGCCAACAGCCACAATACCTTGGGATGGACCAGGCTAAAGCCAGGAGTTTGGGTGGTGGCAGGCACACAGACCCAAGCACACAGGCCATCTTTCATTACCTTCCTAGACACATGAACAGGGAGCTGGATCAGAAGTGGATAGCTGAATCAGAAATAGAGAAGCTGAGGTTTAAACTGACACTCTGATATGGGACGCTGGCATAGCAACTAGTGGCTTAATTTGCTGCCCATCCATTTGGCTTTCACCAATCTGCAACTTTCAGGCCCAAATCTACCATGTGACCTTACTGAGAAGCTTGCAAGGTGAGTGCTGCTTTCACCATTGTCCTCAAGTCCAAGGTGGTGAGGGGTTTGCCCCAGCTCACATGTCAGGGAAGTGGCAAAATGGGGAAAGGTCTAACTCCAGAGCTGATTATGGCACAGTATAGGGTGAATGTCCTTTTTCTGAAATGCTTGGGTGCCAAATGCTTTGGCTTCGTGAGTTTTTTTGGAGGGGAGAATATTTACACACACACACACACACACACACACACACACACACACACACACACACACCAGTTGGGCATCCTAATCAAAACATCAGAAATCTGAGACTTTTTGATTGTCACATTAATCCTGGAAAATGTGTGGAGTTTGGAGTACCTTGATGCTCCAATTGTGGACTAGAAATGTTCAACCTGTTGGGTAATTCACAGTCCTTTACTGAGACTCTGGGAAATAAACTGTGAAGCTACACCTGGAAACTACAGATATTCCTAAACTCACTGATGTGAATTTCCAGTCTGTTGTGTAGCCTCTCTGTGCTCACACACAGTGTGCTGGGCCTATTCTGGTCAGGTGAGGGATTGTAACCCTATGTGAAAACTGTTCTGCCTTGCATCCTTGTGTGCATGCCCACCCAACCCAAGCCTAACTTTAGGGATGTAAGAGCTGGGCCAACTGCCTTGTGGTGCTTGTCCAACCTGCTTGGGAGAGTGACCCTCCTTCAGCTGGGAGCTGCCTAATTGTTTTCCCTTCTTGCTGCTAAAAGGGCCCTTTGGCGTTGGAGTCTGCCTTTCTGAACTGGGAATGACAAAGGCACATTCAAAAAAAGGCTTCTGCCTTCTGGAGTTCCTTAGTCCAGTCAGGTCCGATGGAAAGTCAGCCTGAGAAATGCTGGCCATCGCTGACTGCTCGGAAATGAGGTTTGCCACTTTCCAGGCTTTAACCGTACAAATGCCTGGAGTTTTAACAACTTTCTGTGTCCATTAAGAAGCTGATAGACATGTAGTTTTATAAGGTGAGGACCAAAAATGGATCAGATTTTCAATGCCAAAATTCCATTAGGACTGCAATAAAGGATGCAGTCAATCTATTTAGCAGATATATTTTGAGGTGGAATCAAGTGAAATAATAAGACCTTTTACATTTTAATGCTTATTCCAGGGACTGAGAATTCAAGGGGAGGGGGAGAAACTGTGTTAGTTTACTGGGAAATATGTCTGGTCTGGTTTTCTTCAGAGGTCTAAGGCTTTCCTGGTTTCCCTGGGGACAGCGGTGTACTTTCTGCTGTTATTTCAGGCTGACTCATAGGGGAATAGATCTGGGGTCCTTGATGCTTCTTTCTCTGAACTGATTTCTCTTTGATTCTGCTACAGAAAGACTCAGGAGGTGAAACAAATCAATCAACCAGTCCTGTATGAAAATTTGTTTTGTGCTGAGTATATATATTAACACTCACAGGAATTGGATAGAAGATAAGATTGAAGGAGTGGAGTGAATTAAACATGGAGATTCAGCAACTTTCTAGTGCTTGAACTGCCAGAAAGTTGCTCCAAATACTTATGATCCAGGCCTGGTGCGATGGCTCAGTGGCTAAATCCTAGCCTTGCAAGCACTGTAATCCTGTATGGGTGTTGGTTCAGGTCCAGATTGTTCCACTTCCTATCCAGCTTCCTGCTTGTGGCCTGGGAAAGCAGTAGAGGATGGCCCAAAGCCTTGGGACTTTGCATCGTGTGGGAGACCTGGATGAAGCTCCTGGCTCCTGTCTTTGTATCGACCGAGCTCTGATCATGTGGCCACTTGGGGAGTGAACCAGCACTCTGCCTTTCCTTCTCTGTGTAAATCTGCCTTTCTAAGAAAAATAAATAAATATTAAACAAAGGAGACTCATCGTTTTTTTTTTTCTTTTACCACAAGGAAGAGTCTACAAAGGGCTTGTGGCTCAGTGGTTAAGATGCCAGTTGAAATGCCTGATCCTGCACTCGGGTGCCTGGGTTCGAGTCCTGATCAGTTTCTGCTATATATATTGTGTGTCCTGAGAGGCGGCAGTGATGGTTCAAGTAGTTGAACCATCGCTCAGCACTCACGTGGGAGATCAGGATGGAATTCCTGACTTTGACCTTGTCCAGTCTTCTTTATTGAGGGAATGGGGGATGAGCCAGCAGATGGAAGATCCTTCTTTTTCTTTCTTTGTCTCTCCATGACCATCTGTCTGTCTCTCAAGCAAAAACCAATATTAAACAACAAAAATCCTTTTTTTTTCCAAAAGGAAACCAAGCCCAGTAATATTGATAGCAGATAAAAATGATATTTGAAGAAGAAAACCTTAGATCTGTGTGACTTGTATCTTGGTGAATCTTTTTGTTCTAAACAGCGCAGGCTTGACATGTGCAGAAAGTCAAAATATTAAGTGAACAAATAAATTCAGGACCACAGTGCAAACACGGACAAGTCAGATAAAGCACTGCCCACAGATCATAAAGTGGCCAAAGGTGTTATTGGTACATATTTAATTTCCCCTATTTTAAACTCCACAGAACTTTCTAAAAAACAGTTACTGAACATGTCTATTGTGAAGATGGCTAGCAAAAATCCCGTCTACTACTGGAAAACACTGGTTATTAACAGGCTTGTGATTGCTTCTCTTCCATCAAAGCTTAAGTCTTAAAATCTAAGAGTAAAGAAGTAAATCCGCTCCAGTAATTTAGTAGGATTCTGCATCCTGCTTTGCTTCAGCTGCTGCTCATGGTTAAGACAAAAGCTTTAAGAGTCATTCCATCGCATTTGCTGGCTGTAAGTTAATACATGACCTTACTTGGCTTCGTCCCCTCACATTCATGCATAATGCTTTGAATGTTCTGTGCTTTCCTCGGCTTTGATTACCATTCCATCTCAGAAATCTCATTTCCTCCTCTCCCGAATTTTGGCCGGCATGATTTTGGAACTTGAAAAAAATATGCATCTTCTTTTTCTCACAGTCTTCATTTACGTTTGAGTGTATCTTGGATGTTTTCTGCTCTGCCTTCAATGTGATTTATTTCCTGTTTTTGTAAGCTTTATATAACTAAAGAAAAATGTGATTCAAGATATATCTGGGTTAGAGGTTAATTTTTAAAATCATAATATGGAATATATTGGAGTGTATGCTGGGGGTGGCTGTCTGCTGAGTTGTTTTTAAAGAACAGTGACCATGGATGATTTTCTGTGCTTTGGTGGCATGGGAAGAAAGCAAGAGGCAGATGTGGACTCTTGGCATATATGCACCCCTTGCCCGCTGATGTCTGAGGCCAAAGGACTAGAGGATCTCATCCTCCTTCCCCTAGCCCCATGTCTTTATTTTCCATGCCAATAGTACTTCATTATTGTCTGTAAAATATATGTCTGAAATGTCTACCACAATTAATTTTGGTAAAGTATTTACCCTGATTAGAACATAAAACAATTCCTTTAGCCTAGGACAGCAACTCATACAGTTTTCTGATAGCCCAGAACTTGCAACTTCAGGTAATCACGGACTTGTTTTCAAGTCTATAGATTAGTTTTCCAAAATTGAGAGCTTAATATAAATGCAATCATATGTATGTGTTCTTCAGTTTCTGTTTCATTTTTTTAGATTCGGTTCCTGTGTTAAGTAGGCTAATACTTTGCTACTCTTTTATTATTCAATCCAGGTAGACCATTTCCCTACAGGTGGATACTTGAGCTATTCCCAACTTTTACTTATTATTAATAAAGCAGATATTTGTGAAAAAGTCTTTTTGTGAATGCATTCAGTCATTTTTTGACATTCATGGGGGAAGGGTTATAGAACCTTTGAATACTCAAATTCAGAGTTAATTGGGTCTTTTACATAATGGCATGGTATTTGCATGTGTATGTAGTGTATGTCCCTTGAGTACATAAATCATCTGTTGATCACTTCCAATGCCAAATGCAATTGAGAGAGTCATAATACTGTATTCATATTGTTTAGGAAACAACAACAGGAAGCAAAGTTTGTATATGTTCCGTATAGTTGAAGCCATCACAGGTCTAACTACACAGTTCTTGATGGGAAACTGGTTGAATCCTCAGACACAAGACTTGCAGATAGGGAAGGCCAAAGACAGCATATTTATAGATACAAATAAACTATACACATGCTACACACACACACACACACACATACACACACACAAACACACAAAGTATGTTTTAACAAATAAACTTTAAATTTCATCTCTACATTTTCCACTCATCTCTTAGCTTAATGTAATGAAACACTGGCTCTAGAACATGAACCAAATCACAGTTGATCAGTGGGAATAAAGACTTGCAAAAATGGAAATGGTGATAAAACTAACCAAATGCACAAACATAAAAATGCATTTCTTATCTCCAAGTCAACTTATAAGCTGTGACTCTTACTTCTGAAACTTAGACTGACAAATTGATTAGGAAAAATAAACAATGATTTAATAGTAGGATGTAATTTAATAGCAATTATGTATGCTTTAAATCATTAATTGTAACTTTGTTTCTGTTAATTTCCTATATAATGCAGTGACATCTAATGATGTTCTATATTTGAAATGTTAGCATTAACACAAAATTACATAGAAAAGCAACATAATATAGTGACTTAATTTATAAATCACATATGATAATATGATTACATTCTATAAAGGTTGTAAAAAGCAAAAAATAAGAGTGAAAGCTAAGTGTCTGATGTCTGAACTGTAACAGTAGGAATTGTTTATATATTTGAACACCTAATGTTTTTCATGGTATTTGTTGCTTTAAAAACCTTGAAGTATCTTTAGTACATCTGATTTGGACACCATTAACTCTGGAAAGTAAGTGTTTTTATGCTTATTTTATAAAAACAAACAAGCAAAAAAACAAACAAAAACCAGCTTGTTGGTGACTAATAAACATTCTTAGCATCATATATCTACTATATAGCAAAGCAAAGATTTGGACTTATGAATTCTGATACCCTATAATTGTTCTGTTCTGCTGTAATGTGCTAAATGTATTCATTTATTCACGTCACTTATCCATTTATCCAATTCATGTATGTTATCACACCTTGTAAATGAGGACAAGGCTATATACCTTTATACTCTGAAGTGAATTCATGTCTGCAAACTTTTGTTCTCTTATGGTGTAATCTTGTGTATAGCAGACGGCAAAACAGAAAGTAGGCCAGCCATTTAAGAGTTGCAAATAGATCTTAAAAATCACACTATATATGGGCTGAAACTTTTTGAGTTGAAATACAGGACCATTAACATTCATTTTCACAAATTTTTGCTTGAGGAAACAGTGGAGAGAAGAAATTGCAAGAGAAAATTTACAATCCTTTTAATTGGTGTGCGGTCTTTCAAAAGCTATTTTTTAAATTTAAGAGAGTACAGAAAATTCTCATGTACTAGCTGGTCTTACTTGCCTGTGCACATAATTATTTGTTGAGATATAATTCATCTGTACCTTCCATGTAATTCATTTATAGTTTTTAAATTCAGCGGTAGTGTGGCCTTGGACAAGTCCCATATTTTCCCTTTGCCTCATTTGTTCAGCAGAGGAATGTTGCATTAGTCCTTACCTATACTGGGTGAAGCCTATACACTCATGTTTGTCAATAACCATTAACCCCTAAGATTTAACAGCTGTCCATTATGGCAACTTGTTATGCTTACCTTTCCTAGTAAGCCACTCATTGAAAGCCTATCATGGTGAATATGTCTAAAATGGCAAGAATTCTACTCATAGATTATCCTTTTAGTAAGATTGCCCACTCATCCAAGACCAGAAATTCAGAATCCTGATTTCTTTAAGAGAGTGCCCCAGCCTATATTACTGGCATACGCTTCAGTTACTTCTGTTCAATCTGAAAGACACACCTTTCCTAAGCATATCTATCTTAACTAATTGAAAATGGTTGAAGATGACAACCTTAGGGAGTAAAACTTGTGCACCTCCCAACATGTGTCAACATCCTCCTAAGCAATTCCTCAAGCCTTGTATTTATTTCACCGATTTGCTTTATAATCTTCCAGTACCCAGACGGCTCCACGGAAATCATGAGAAACAGAGCTCAGGGCATCACAAGGCCTTCTGTGAATTATAAAATCTGCTTGGCTCTGAAGATCAAAACTTTTCCACATCTGGGATAGATAGATCCTATAAGTAGAATTTATGAGGGGGTTATCTGGAATTATGTGTTGGGTGTTGGCTTTGGCACATAATAAATCTGAATGATCCTCAGAGGACAGTAGATTAACATCCAGGGGGCAAAAACATGAGGCATCTGTGGAATTTAAATGGGAAGATGCCCTTTTTGTCTCAGGGAGAGTATAGCTTCCAACCCGCAGGAGGCAGAGCTGGAATTCCTGATCTTAAAGTCCTACTGACTCCACCCCAGCAGGGAGCAGGAGTGATTTATTTGCTTAGTGAGTCTGAAAGGAACCTGTGCAAGTTCAGTGTGCCCCTCTGCATCTTCTCACATAATACACTGTCCAAGTTCAAATCTTTCTGCTGGTAAACGGTACATTCACTGTGTGAGCAGGTTGTACAGTGGTAGAGAGAGCCATGGATAAGCCTGTCCACTTTCTAAGGGAAGTGTTAGGAGGCCAACTGAGACTGACCATGGAAGACATGCCCTGGAGCAACAAAGCTCACATTTTCACCTTTATCTATATAACCCTGTGACCCTCACAACCGGATTTGAACTTGGACAGTGTGTGTGTGTGTCTGTGGGGAGTGTGTGTGAGGTGGGGTGGGAATGGACAATGGATATATTTTGATCACTTGGATTTCATCAAATGCACAGCTAATTTACCACATGAGATAAATACATCAAGCTATACTTATGCAGCAACTGCTATATGGAAGACTGGGGGAAGCTGCACTCTGGAGTCTCCACAAGCATATTGAAATTTCTTATGGAAATTAGTATGGAGAGTGCTAAGACAACTGCAAATTGATCTACCACACAACCCAGCTATCCCACTTCTTCTGGGAATACATTCAAAGACAAGGGAATCTGCATATGAGAAGTGATCCATAGTCCTATATTTATAGCAGCACAATCTACAAAAGCAAAGACATGGAAACAACCAAGATGTCTGTCAAAAGAGAGCTGGATAAAAAAACTATGGTACATCCACTCTATGGAATACTATTCAGCCATTCAAAAGAATGAAATTCTACCATTTGCAATAAAATATTCCTAACTAGAGACCATTATGCTCAGTGACTAAGTCAATCCCTAAAGGAGAAATATCATCTGTTCTCTGATAAAAGGCAGCCTTTCCTATAAAATGCAAGATCAAAAGATATATAGGCAAGCATATTTCTATACATATTTATCTAAGGATTTGTATAATATAGGCAAGCATACCATGAAGTTTAGATACCTTGCAGTTTGCATCTCTACTTCTAAATAAAAGATGGACTCCCAATGCAACTGTTAAATATACCTGACAATAGAATGCTGGACTTTAGGCCATTCTATATACCTGCAATGTCAGGACACACTTGGATAGCGGAATGACGGACTTGTGACTTTTGTTGAGGGCCTGAACTGTTGTTACAGAAAGGAGAAAACAATGGGGGAAGAAGGTAAGGGAGAGGAGGGGAAGAGGAATCCCTGAGCCTAAGGAATTGTATCATGAAAAATAACAATTTATCAAAAAATAAACTTCTTAAGGAAAGGACACATTGGCATGCAAGTTAAAAATCACCTGATGATGATCCTTTCCAATGAAAAAATAATAAAAATAAAAAAAAAAAAATAAAAAAAAAAAAAATCACCTGATGATGGTACCTGAGTATGGGTGCTGTGGTGTAGCAAAGACTGCAAGTGTATCAGCTCTTCAAAGACAGGAGAGGCTGCTACAGACTTGAATATTCCTGAAGGTCAAGAGTGACCCTGCAGACACCAACAACACTTGCTCACAAGGAGATGGAAAGCTTGTTCAATATAACTCAGTCTATGCAGTTTTGCTTTCCAGAACTTATTTATCATCCTTTGCACCTTTTTCTCTCTGGTTATGGTTTCCAAGCAGCACATATAAGAGATCATAGAGAGACAAATGCACAAAGATAATCTGAGGACTTCATGTTGACTCATAATTTCATATAATAATGTCCTATGTTGAAAAACATAACACATTGGTATTAAGGAGGTTTCAACAGAAGTAATGTAAGAGTTGACATTGGGGAAATCCCTGAGACTACTGAGCAGTATCATGAAAATTTAAAAAAAAGAGAGAGAGAAAGAGAAAGGGTTGGCATGAAGGGAAGGCATTTGACATAGTGATTAAGACACCGTTTGGGTAACTCACAATTAGTAGCAGAGTGGCTGGGTTGAATCCTCACTATACTCCCACTTCTAGCTCCCAGCTAAGGAGACTCTTAGAGGTAGCAAGCATTGGTTCAAGTAGTTGGGTTCCTGCCACCTATGTAGGAGACCTGAAATGAGTTCTTTTTCTAAGCCTTTGCCCAGGCCAGCCCCAGCTGTTATAGGCATTTGGAGAGAGACCTGGTAGATGGGTGATCTCTGTCCATCTGACTTTCTTTCAAATATATTACATAAAAGAGTATTTAAAAATAAGAGTTGACATAATCCCCCGTCTTCCTTGTCTTCAAACTCCTCATGCTGTTGTTTTTCTATGTACTTCTCCATCCATCCCTGCTCTGTAATGCAACCAGTTTTAGAAGCGTAGATCAGTCAACACTTCTCATGAGATCATGTGAATCAAAAAGAGAATGACCACAGCCTGCAACAAAGCCAGTTTTATGAATTTTCATTGTTGTGAATACTGGGTATAGAACACATGGGAGGGGCAGTGATTGTCCTAATATGCCTTGCTCTATTATTTTTCTCTTAAAATATTTTTTAAATTTAGCATTTTTAAACTTTTTTTCCTTCATATATCTGAGGTAAAATGGGATTTTAAGGGAGAAGCCCTACCCAGTCTCCCACCCACCCCAGGTCCCGGATGTGGGGCTTGCTCGAGGGTCCTGCTCAAGTGGTCTTGATAGTTCAACAGTTCTGAATTGCTGCCACTTTCACCACTCCAAGCACGATGGGGTCGTTGAAGAATCCACTGATTGACATAGTCCATCTTAGGGTCTCCATTTGCCCAGTTTTTCACTGCCAACATATAGCTGAGGTGGTTGATTGACTAGTTCTGTCCTCTGTCTTTTCATGGTTAGGGTTCTGAGTCCGGCATTTTGATTCTGAAGAGACTTTGTCTGAAGTGTTCCCAGACCAGATTCTTGTATGTACTAGCAAGTCCCCGCACAGTCCATCACCCCAATCAACTGGTGGTTGCAGTTGCTGGGTTGGTTCTGTTTCCAGCCCTGTCTTCCATTGGAACCAATGGGTGCTGCAATCTAGCCTGGTTCTGCCCAGCGCATACTCGGCTCTCATACAAACCAGTGTGGGCTGCAGGCTAGTCGGAGTGACCCACAATAACCCCCCACCAGGCCCGCCCCCTACCCTGGTTTGCCAGTATGTGCAGCAGACTAGTCCAGTCTGTCCCACATCCCATTTAGCTCTTGTACATGTCAATGGGTATTAAAGCTTAGTTCCATCTAACCAGCTCAACTACCCAGCCTTCATGGATGTTGTTGGGTGTCTATCTAGCCACCCCAGCCCCTGTCCTAGTTTTTGTGCAATTCTGTGGAAGTGGTAACCCAAGAGGGAGGAGCCCACTATTTCTCTCCTAGGCTACTCCCACTCCCAGATTATGTACTCTCCAGGTGGTTCTGTGGTTTAAGTTGACAGAATTAACCCCCAGTGTCAGCTTTTGCCAGCTGATGCTGAGGCTATGCCCAAACAACCCTCACCCACTCTAATTGTAGATTGCACCAGTAGGATCAATCAGCCCAGCCTGGCTTTTCCCTGATCTAGTCCACATGAGGCGCACAGGTATTGTAGCCCTGCCTGGTTTAGTCTGCCCCCACCCCAGCTCTCACTCTCCAGTGGCAGTAGCTGTCCAGCAAGGGAACCACCCCTTATTCCCCTGCCATCTCCACCCCCTCCTTTCCTGATTCTTATGTGTGCTGTTGGGTGCTGCGGTCACATCTGGCACAGACAACCTCACCTTGGCATTCTGCATTGTGTACTGCTTTTGTCATGACCAAACCTGGCCCGACCCAGACTGTTCCGGTGTTCAGATTTGCCAGTGGATGATGTGAACTGATTCAGCCTGGTCTGCCCCTGACCCCTGTCAAATGTGTGCCAGTGGGGCACTTTCCATCATCTCTTCTGGGCTGTTTCCTTTCGTGCTTCCTGCGCCTACCTGCAGGGTCTGTGTCCTGCCAGAGGAGTTGCCCAGGCTCCTCCATCAGAACCCCTCCGAATGCCAGATTTTGCGCATACCAGTGGGTCCATGAGCTAGCACTACTCAGTTTACCTCCTGTCCTAGCAGGAACAGTGGCTTTTCCTGACTGGCCTTCAACCCATTCTGGTTCTTGCTGTTGGATGCTTCAGCCCAGCCACAGCTTGTCCACATCCACGTACAGTTTATACATGGCTCAGGTGGGGTTAAGACCTAGCCTAATCCGTCCCACATCTACCCTGGCCCTCCAGAACACCAGAAGGTGTTACAGTCTGGCACAGCCTGGTGTGCCCAGTCCCAGGCCACACTTGTGCCAAGGGAGATACAATTGTATCCTGATCAGAACACAGCCCCATTCCAGCTCGTGTACCCCTTAGTGGGAACCTCCACCCAGCTAGGGTGTCCCCTTAGCTCCCCAACTGGGCCTGTTCCCAGCCTGTGTTCTGCATGCCAGTGGTTGCTCTGACTCAGCTTGGCACAGCCCCTCACCTGTCATGACCCTTGCCTTAGACACTGTGGCTCAGCATCCCTGGCTCATGCAGACCAATTGGTGCAAGAACCTAGGTGGGCATTTCTTGTGCTCCCTCCTGGTTTCTAATTTTACTTATGGGCTAAGGTTTGCTCAGTTCTGCCCAGTACGCCTGTTCCATTTCCATTTCATACATTGACCAGCCGTTGGAGCTATTTTGCCTAGCTTATCCGGCCCCCAGATCTGGACCACATGTTCACTAGTGGGAGTTATGACTTGCCAGGGAAGTTTCCCAAGTTTCTCCACTTGATCCCCTCCCCGACCTAGTTCTCATAGATGCCATTGGGTTTTAGGCCAGTGCCTGGTGTAGTCTGTCCTTCCTTTTGCTAATATGACTTGTTCTAATTTCCAAGTATCACCCAATCACACTGCCAATCACACTGGCCAATCACACTGGCCTTAATACAGCCCAAAGAAGTACTTTTAAGCATGCTGAAGTGAGGATTGTTGCAGCGCCTCCCCCAGAAGCTCCTCAGTAGAGTGACAGGGGCAGAGAGGTGTAGCTGCACTCTGGGTAGTGCTGGAAGTGATTCTCCCACTGGATTAGAAGTGAGCCTTCTGTTGAAAATGAGCCCTGATGGGTAAAGTTGGTGATGGGACAGAATTAGAGACAAGAAGATGTTAACAGGAAAAATAGGTGGGGCTTCCGAGAAAGGGATTTTTAAAGGTAATTTTGCTCTTGGTTGTTCTTTCTATTGTTTTGAATGGCCATTGCAATTCTTGGTGCTCAAGGAGCCATCTGTGGGCCATGAAGACACTAAAGCTGGAAAAACTATGTGCTAAGGATAGAAGGAGGCTATGTCCTGGTGACTCAAAGGAATTCTAAGCTGGCAATTAATGTTTCATCTCTAGTCTTCTTTTAAGCCATGGCTATTTGTGTTTTCTGTTAACGTTGCAACAAAACATATTACCTACCTAATAAAATACTGCTTACAGACTGTGTTTTTAAAGAGGCAGAACAATCATTTCTGCAGTGAGAGTTTTCTTTACTTTCCACAAAATAGTTTAGGTGAAATTCTAACCTTAAATGTCAAGACTTGTTCTGCTTCTGTATCAATTCTACATAACATAAGGAGACCAAGTTTACACAACGTAACATCACTGCAAATTTAATTTAACCCCAGAAAAAGTTTCTTTGTTCTGGCTTGATGTGCCAGTGGTGCAAGTGGTAAGTGATGTTAAAGTTTACTGGATGGAGGCAAGCATTTTAATCCAAAGAGTAAGGGCTTTGCCATCTGGTGCATTTTGATTTGAATATAATTCTAAATCCACAATGCTGTGTTCCTTAGCCTCAAATTTCTGATCTGCAGATTGTGTAAGGTCTCAGGTTACAAAGGAAAGACCTGTGAAATAGCATCGCAACTATCTGGGACGTACCCAGTGCCATGTATGATTTCCTTGCACTTGTGCCTCAATTGTTCCGCAATTCTTTCCTTCAATGGAGATTTACTGAATGCCTATGCGGGTGGTTCAAAAAGTTACTGGAAAATGAAATTTTAAAATGTGTTTATTTTGGTGTAAAACCCAAAATTCCTTCATGAGAGAGGCCTTCAAAATTTTGTGAGAAATGTATGTTATGAAAGAATTGTACATAGATGTCAATCTTTTTTGTGTGTGTGCATAAAAATGTTAATGTTTAATCCCATTTTGAAGTTCTTTTGTGACACATACCATGATGGTGTTGAGCTGTTGTTTCTTTGACTCTCTAGGTCTGTCCTAGTGGGACTGTGGCTTCATGGCAGAATGTCCAAGGATGAGTTTGACTGTAGCTCCTGGGCAATAATGAGCGAGTCATGGGATTCTAAGCTTCATCACAAGGCTTTGGTGAAGAAATCATTGTGAGGTTTTGGTGATATCCATCCAAAACCAAATGTAAGTATTACCGGTGGGTCTGGCTGAGACAGTCAGTGTTAGAAATCTATAGCAGACCTTCAAATTCTGTCTGGAAAATGTTGTACTTCTCTAAAAAACAGAAGTGAGTTTTATTTCACAGAGACCCCAAAACTGGAAAGAAATGGGGTTCATTTCCCAGCCACTCTGGTTCCTACCACTAGTTTCATATTTCTTACAGATGTGAGACCAAGTACTTGAAACTATTTATTTATATTAAAACCATTTATTTTGTATTTTTTGTTCATTTTTAATTTTTTATTTTTGATGATGTTTACATAGTGGAAGGATCGAATATTAGAGAAAAGTGGGTGTGATCATTGTTTCCAAGCTTTCTATTTCTTCTTCCTGTTTCTAGGGGAAGGGGAGAGATAAGGGGAGAAGCCACACCCAGCCTCCCAGCAGTCTCAGTACCTGGGGATGGGGAATGGCCACCCAATATCAACCTGGGATCTCTGATATGGCAATGCTCTGACAGTTGTGATTAAGTGGTTTCCATGGTTCTGAAATGCTCTCAATCTTGCAGATCCAAGGATAAGGAAACTCTTCCAATGTCCATTGGCTTACATGATCAACTTTAGAGTATCCATTCACCCAGATATTTACTGTCATTATTTTTCTGGAGTAGTTGTCTAATTTGTTCCATGCACTTTCCTCTGCTGTGGTACTAAAAGTCCTCTGCAGATCCTAATGGGTTGCCATATCCTCCATGTGGATCTGGACTAGCTGTCCACTGCCCCATCTTTTCCACTGAGGAGGTCCAGTTTTGATGCAATCACTTCCTGGTCAGAACACCAATCCTAGATGTGAGACCCCAGATCCCCACACGTCCCCACGCCATCCCATAGACCCCTTGCAAACCCACACACCAACTCCCCACAAGTGTGCTACTGGTCACCAGTGGGCTTCCCCTAGGCTGCCCATCCCTGAACCTGCTGAAACCCCCATATCTAGGGCTCATGGACTTGGCAGCTACTGCTCGGGCAGGTCCAAGACCCAGACCAGGCAACCTGGGTCCTCCAGATCCCCTGCCCCTGATTTAGCTCATCAGAGAGGTGCTCATGGTTTTGTTACTGGGCCCACTCCAGTCATGGATATTGCCATCTCCAGGTAATTCTGCAGTCTAGCTTTACAGGATTTTCCAGCAGTCCCAGCACTTGATAGATGATGATGTGGCTAAGCCTAGAGTACACTTAGTCTGAGTCATGGCTGCACAAGTGAATACAGTCAGTTAGCCCAGTCTGGCTCTTCCCTTAACCAAGTTCACATGCAGGCTGATAGCCGTTGTGGCCCTGCCTGGCCTGGTCCCAGTTCTCATGCTCACCAGTGGGGGCAGTGACTCAGCAGGGGCATCCACACTTGCCCCCTTACAAGACTTGTATCCTTCTCCCTGGGTTCTCATGTGTGCTGGTGGGTGCGGTGGCCCAATCTGGCCTGGCCCACCTCAACTCAGCATTTGCCGGGGAAGGGGATGCTGTAACCTGCCTTGGTCTGGTCTGTGCCTGATTCTAGTCCCTTCTAGTGGGTGCTAAAGCCTGGCTTGGCCCAGCTGGCACCCAGTCCCAGCACCAATGTGAATTGGCTGTTGTAACTTGTCCCTTCTTGTACCCCATCTTGGCTTTCAGTCTGCCAGTGGATTAAATGAACTGGCCCAACCTGGCCTGCTCCCAGATCTGATTCACATGTGTGCCAACAGATACTGTAATCTGGCCTGGTCTGGAATGCTCCTTGCCTTGGTTCTTGTGCTCACCGTCAGGGACTATGTCTTGACAGAGGAGTTCGCCAAACTTCTCTATCAGGACTCTTCCCAGTGTCAGACCTTGTGCACACCAATAGGTCCTTGGCCCAGGTTGATTTAGTCCACCTCTTGTCCTGGCAGGTACAGTGTCCTTATTCAACTGGCCCATACGGGGAAGGCTTTGCTCCTAGAGGAACACACATGAGCCAAGGCAGGAAGCGGGCAAGACTTCACTGAGTGGCAGCTGGGAGAGGATTTGGTGTGTGCCACCAGTGGATGGGCACTTGTTTCTGATAGTGAGCAAAATGTGTGCTGAGACTACATGGCAAAGTTGGCATAGTGCCTGGCAGTAAGTGAACATCCAGTGGAGCAACAAGAACCCTGAAGGATGGCTGAGCAGAGTAGCTGGCCCGGACAAGGGAACTGATAGGGTACATCCTGCCAGTCACTGATGAGGTCTGTGCTGGAGTATGATGGGATGACTTCTGTGTTTCGAACAGATCATCTGCATCTCAGTGCATAGAACCAATCGTTTGAGGGCAGGAGTGGATGTTTTCATTCTCTTCGTATCTTGTCAGCAAAGGTTTCTTGAGCTGCTTCTGTAAACTAGTGCCTTTTGTCTGCAGTGGTGAGGGTCCCTGGCTTCTGGGCAAGCAAAGTCCAGGGGTTGAGGACAGGTGATAAACACCCACCCTTAAAGGAAGAGGAGGAATTAGTTCCTGTCATTGGTAAGTGCTGTCAGAATGTCATCAGCGGGCCATTGACAGACAGTGGGGAGGTGCCGCCTGCTCCAGTCCTACTGAGTTTTCATGAAGGTCTCTGGGAGGAGGTGCAATATTAGATGCTGTATTCACTGCCCCTCCCCTGCCACTCTTTCTAAATTAAAGTTTTTTTTATTATTTGATAGGAAGAGATGAGAGAGAGAGAATGAATTTCATTCTCCGATCACTCCTCAAATGTGTGCACCAGCTGGGGCCGGGAACTCAACTCAGGTCTCCTATGTGGGTGGCAGAGATCCTAATTATTCAAGTGGTCACTGCTGCCTTCTAGGCTGTGTGTGAACAGGAAGCTCGGGTCAATAGCAGAGCTGGGACTGGAACCCTGGTGCTCTGATACAGGAAGTGGGCATCCTAATTGCTAAGCACCTGTTCCCCTCCGGTTTTTGAGTCTTGCCTAGAGAGCACAACTGGTCACTTTGACCACTCTCGTGCAGAGAACTCAGACATGTGGACTCTGTAGATGGAGATTTCATCTCACCCAGCTGTTATGGGTCTGAGCAGGCAGAGTGTTTGAGCGTGAAGGAGCCTTTGAGACCATCTAATTCAACTTCCCTCATTTAGTAGGTGAAAGAGCAGAGGTCCAGAGAGGTGCCATTCTACTTATTTGAAAGAATGAGGAGTCACTCAGCCTGTCCTAGCATCCATGGCCAGGGTGGCTCACCCTGACACCTGATTCTTCAGGTGAGGACAGGGGCACAGCTATTTTCTCTCTGGCTGTACTCTGCATCCCTGGGTTGGTCACTCTAAATATCCGTAGAAAATGATTAATGAGCATTTCCTCCTCCTGGCTTCTCTTAACGGAAAAAAAAATCTTGGACAGCAACCAATTTAATTTAGACTCCAGAAAGCACCACCTTTCCCCCTCCAACCTGGCTCCTATTAATGATATTTTTAAAGTGCCCTAAAGCTCTGAGCCATGCTTCAGACCAGGGAGTAGCATTAGAGAGTTTCTGCCATCTACCTGTGTGTCTGCAGTGTTAGGTGCAAGAAGGAAAAACACTGCCCTCTCTGTCCTTGGGTTCCTTAAGATCTTAAAGATAAAGAATGCACTTAAAAATCTTTTTTTTTTTTTTAATCAGAAGTACAGACTGAGAGAGAGAGAGAGCGTGGTTCCAACTGTTGACCCACTTCCCAGATGGTCTCAATAGCCAAGCCTGGACCAGGCCAAAGCTGGGTGCCAGGGGCCTTTTTCCAGGCCATTAGAGGGAGCTGAATTGCAAGTGGAGCAGCTGAGACATGAACAGCCAGCTATAGGCAATGGCTTTACTCCCATCCCAGAGCACTGAACCTCAAAAGAAATTGTCTTTTGCCTGTAAGTTTAATACAGAACATCTTTTTCTGTGCCTAAATTTCCTTTGAAAGTCAAAGTATAATTGAAATGGAAATAGCACATATTGAGCTGAATGTAATTAAACTTCTTTCATATTAGATCTCTCAGGAGATTCTTGCATTACCTCCTATTCTTGGAGATCTTGTTCTGGAACAAAAATGTCTGTGTATTAGAATCCACCAAATCAAGGCTATCGGAATTGTAGAAAGAATTAGGTGTAAGTTTGATCCCAATGGAAAATAATTTTGCTGATGAAATTCACACCCAGCCTTCTGCTAAAGAAGTTTTCTCTTTTGATTGAGATAGGTGCTTTATGATCTCAATTTCCAGATGGAGACATTAAAGACCAGAAAAATGGAACAACATGTTCCAATCCCAACCAATAGGCTGACATCATTGCAACACTTGGGTGGCTTAGAGGGTATTTGGTGGCAATTCTGCTCAGATGACAAGGGGGCACTTGGTAGAAGGGTGGTTTTATAGGTGTCTCTGTGGCATTCTTGTTTGAGTGGTTAAAGAGAAAATATCTTCCCAGTGAGCAGAAAGAAAATGCTCTTCCAGGTTATTGACATGGTCACTTGGAGACGCAGGAACACATCGCTGCAGAGTTGAAGCGTCCAGCAGTGATAGCCGGAAGTTGATGATGGGAATGGTGTTCCTCCCCATGCTCGTTAATGTGTCAGGAAGGCAAGGGGATGCAGACTCCTCCTTGGTGGGGATGTCCTGCTCCTGTCTACTCATTGGCCTTCGGGGGGAGGAGCATTGGCCAAACCTGACCTTCTCTTTGTAGACTGCAGAAGCGCTGGTAGGTGTGGGCAGCATGGATGCTTCCAGAAGACCAGCTTCATTGCCTTTCCAATGCTTGAGAAACAGTGGTGAAGTTCTTATTGACATTAACTCAATTGCAGGTGCCAGCTTCTTTGGGCTGTTGGTAATTGCTTTTGGAACAGAGAACACTTTCCTTTATTTATCCAGGTGTCTTTTTTTTTTTTTTAAATTCGCCATGTTCTGGGACTTCTGATGATGAAAATGACTTAGTTTTGTTTGCCTTGTCTCCTCTTCCTCCACAACCATCACACAGAATTTCTACAATTAAGGAAGTTCCAGAAGTGGTGCTTAAATAAAGCTTTTTACCCAGCCTCTATCCAACACAATTGCTTATTCTAGATCAGATGTGTTCTACCTTAGACTGGCCAATCATGTTCTTACCAATGTTGATACTAAAGATGAATAGGTGGACTGGAAGCTGTTCAAAAGTCCTGTTTTACTTCTGTATTGGTCCCTGTTTTATTGCTTACAGCCAGACATCTGAGACTGGGTATTTTTTTCAAGCAAATAAATTTATTTATCACGTATTCAATTTAATATATAAAAATATATGTTGTTGTAATTAATATATATGTATATATATGATTAAATTTATTTCTTATAGTTCTGTAGGCCGGAAAGCTCAACAGCATGACTCCAGCATTTGATGAGGGCTTTTGTACTACCCAATAACACAGCAGAGGGCGGCAATATGGCAATAGAGAGCAAGTGTGCTAGTTTGTGTCCCACTCTCATGGTCTCATTCACTCTACGTTATCTCCCAGAGGCTCCTCCTCCAGGTTTCATAACCATAGGCATTTGGAGATCCAGTTTGAACACATGAAGATTTAGAGGACACATTTGAATCATAGCAAATCATAGCATAATCAAATCAGTGTCAGAATTTTCTGTGTCCTGTGTGTCACCAAAAACTCGGTTGTCTGCCAACCCTTTCTTGTTATGTGCATCATGATGACTTGGTATATGTTGTGGGAGAGTTGTGCAAGGGGGAGCATCCTGTCTTATTAAGCTGTTGGAGCAGATCAATGTGCAAAGACATTGTTTTGCTTCTGCCAAAGACAACTCTGTCTAAACTCAGCCCAAGGCAAAAAAAGAAAATAGCATAACTGAGCATTCACATGACATTGGCACCGTGCCCCTTGGTGAGTGTTCTAGACAAGACCAGTCTCTATCAGGGCTGCACTGCAGAGATGTTTTCCTATTTCATGTCATAAATGTGCTTTTATCTCTGCCCTGACAAGGCCCAATTCTCCCAGATAACCAAGTATTTGAAGCATTGTTTTGTCCCATACTATGTAGAATACTGTTGCCAGCCTTGATTGTACATCTTCCAGGCTGGATGGTAGCTGGCTTGGTAGCTGGTTTAAAAGAGCAGTGATTGCATTTGCTTTGTGTTCAGTCATTGACAGTGAACTCCTTGAAACCTTCCAAATATCTGATACTTTTCTAGATCCAAGTCAGACTCTATTGAGTTCAGCTTCATTTTCTAGAGTGACCTTTCACTGTCTGAGCAACTGGCGCTCGCTGGGCCAGAGACCCCGTACCTTCTCCTTTCTTCTATGGCACATGCCCTGGTGGAGCTCCAAAATACTGGAAAAGTGCTGCATGGTGGATTTGGAAGAGTCTTATCAGGGTGAAAAAGTATATTCATTATTGTTACTGTTTTTCATAAAATAAACTACAAGAGTAAGAGGCCTTCCAAACCCTCTAGATTGGCAAGGGATCAGGCATACAGAAGATGATGTTACAGGAGCAAGAATGAATCCAGGGGATCACAGTCCTAGCTTGTATCTACTGTTTAGCAATAGCTAGACATGGCAGCTTGCTTTATCATGCAAGCATCAATCTAGCTAAACAGAGCCGAGGAAGCACTTGCCTGATAGGACCCCGGAAGTGGATCCCCAGGCTGGACAGGCTGTCAAAGTGCAGTGTCAGAGGGGAGATTTCTGGGTTAGCCATTAGCAGCACCGTTTCAAATTTCATCACTTTTTTCATGAAGCATGAAGAATGCATCATATCCCATCACCTTGAAGAACCCACAAGTAGGAAGCATGTGGCAAGAAACCAATACAGTTCTTGCAACCAAAACCTTGAACTATCTGTACAGAGAGTAGATGAGCATTTGTACTAAAGATGTGGTAGAGGGACCAAAGCTTAGACAATCCACTAAGTGTTCTTTCTTGAGACCCTGGATGTCTATTCTTTGGATTCTTAATTATCTGAACTTCATACGCTGCTAAAGCAACACGATTTGGTTCTCACTGGGGCCTGACTTTCCTCTCCTGCAGGGAGAAGGATACTCTCGTAGACAGTGCCTGATAAGTCCCTGACTGCTACATTCACTGGTGTCCCGCGATAGCTCCTCTCTGTGTCGTGCAGAGGATGTGGCCTTGTCTAGTCTGGGGGAAAGCTGGTCAACTCTCTTCACTCTGTGCATTGACCTGGGTCACACCGTGTTGTAACATGAGCCACAGTTAGTTATTAGTTTTTTTTTTTTAGTTCATGTGTGAGAAGTAGCTGTTTCAATAACCCCCCAAAAATCAGCACCCAAAGCAGATAAATAGTTCCTGCAAACTGTCTAAATGACCACTGCCAGTGTTCCTGCTAAAATCTCATCCTGGATTTTGACCTGCGAATTCCTTCCCTGTCCCACTGCGCTTGTAAGCAAAGAAACAAGGTGACATCTTATCCACAGCAGCTGTCCGGAAACCGCCACAGCCCAAGAGTCCCCGATGGACGAGAGTTGTCTGGTCATGAGTTGTGCTTGTGCATTTGGAAAAACCTGTGTGTGTGCGTGTGCTTGTGTGTTTCAATTAGTTTTATAGATGTTTCAAGCTGGGGCCTGCATTTTTTTGTAGTAAGCTCACCCCTCCATATTTCCCTTGAGGCTTGCTAACCTTGGCCACATTCATATTTTATGAGAACAAAGCTGTACAACGTTTAATGCTGCCACTGGGTTTTTTTTTCTTGCATGGAAACGATTTGCTTTTCCTCTTCAACAATGCTGGGGTGGGGTGCAACAGTGCAAGACCAGTCTACAAATGGAGAGAAGCAAATGTCTCTGACATCAGACTGGTACAGTGTCTGAAAACACAAGTGTTTTGTTCTAATCATCTGCTAAGTTCTTTAGCATTGGAATCAGGGCAGACGTGGTGGTACAGCAAGTTGAGCCATCACCTGTGACACACATTAATTATGGGCATCTGTTTGAGTCCTGGCTCCTCCACTTTAGCTCCAGTTCTCTGCTAATGTGCCTGGGAAAGCAGTGGAGCATGTCTGAAGTGATTGTGCCCCGCACCCACATGAGAGACCCGGAGGAAACCCCTGGCTCTGCGTTCTGGCAATGGCCTGGCTAGCCCTGGCTGTTATAGCCATCTGGGGAGTGAATCAGCAGATGGAATATCTGCAAGTGTGTGTGTGTGTATGTGTGTGTGTGTGTGTATGTGTGTGTGTGTGTGTGTGTGTGTGTGTGTGTGTGTGTGTTCCTCCCTCTATCTCTCTGTGTAACTCTGCCTTTGAAATAAATAAAAATAAAGCTCTTTAAAAGTTAGTTTTGGGACTGTTATGAATGTGCAGCCATGACTTAGGAGTTTGCACTATTTTTTGCCTTGCTGTTGTCCTTCTCCTGGATCGTTCTTAACCTTTACATTGGCTCACTCCTTTCTCATCATTCAGGTCATCACTACAATGTTACATGCAGGGAACACAGGGCTGCTCTCGTCCCCTGCATAGGGTCCTTCTAGCCCCCTTGCTTGCTGGCATTTTCATTTGCTATCCAGTCTTTGACTCCTTGAGGGCAAAGCATTTGTTATCAGTGCAGCAGCTCCTGCGGTTTCTGGGCTCAGGCTGGGTTAGATGCCGAGACTGGCAGGAGAAAGTGGGTTTGGGGATAGGGAGCTCACTCTGATCCTGGCACATGGCTGTTGGAGGACAGGAGGTTACTGGAAGGACTGGCTCACTTCAAGTGCTTACCGAGACAAACCTGTCTCCGGTGGCTGCCCTGGGCCATGGCTACTGTCACAGGTACCAGGCCTTGACAGAGTTGGGGCAGGGCAAGAATGCTCAGCCTAGGACACTGGACACTTGAGTTCTAACTTCCTGTGTGACATCTTGAGATGATTAGCCCTTTCTGTGACAGTCGGTCACGGGCTCTGGCACCTTGAAATGCTGAGGAATTCTCTGTTAAGGGTGCGAGGCAGTGATCAGTCTGTGACAGGGCGGATCTCTCTGCTGGCTGCGCTGTTCCGAGCTGTGCTTTCTGTCTTCCCCCTCCCTCTCCAGGTCCAACCCAGGCTCTGTTCTAAGAAAGGGATTTTCTAATGCCTTGAGTCTTACGCTCCTGTGGTAAGAAAAAGCAAGGGCAAAGTAAAAATCGTGCTTTGGGTGTGTTATTTGAGCTGGAGCTCAGTGAGAGTCAATGCTTTGTCTGTGAGTTTACAAACATACAATTAAGGCTCTTACAGTTATCTAAATCCACTTTCTTGCCTTATAATTTTATGGTTAGAAACATTATGGTTGTTTCTAGATTTTCATTATAACTGCAGTAGCCACAGACGGAGCTGAATAGTGTTTGTTTATTTGTGCAGCAAATTATGCCCCTCAGCACACTTCTCTATATAATTTGTATTGCGTGTGCATTTTGCAGAAGTCTGCACTGGGATGAGGGGCTTCCTTCCTCTGGCTTTTGTCTTCTGCCCCCAGCTATCCTGGAGAAGGAAAATCAAAAATAAAATGCACTGGAGTGGGCTACACAACACACACCACTGCCGATACTAGATGAGACTTCTAATTTGGTTGGGTAAACTTGGGGAGGTCTGTTTATTTCATTAGTTTCTTTTTTTACCAAATGACTTTTAATTTTATTTCCTTTTAAATATCAGTGCTCTGGCTTTCATAGACCGTTAGTGGAAACAGAGTGACTTAAAGTATTGGGGATTTTCAAAGGAAAATCATTTTTAGGGACTGGTCTTTCCAGGCAATGCAAATACTAACATTTTCCATTCTTGCTTCTGTCTTTTTTTAAAAAGTGATTTTTTTTCTAATCATTTGTAACTTAACAGTTTACATTCCTAAGTTTTTTTTTTTTAATTTTAGTTGTATATTTTTGTGGAATATAGTGTCATATTTCAACTCCTAGATAATATATAATGGCCAAATTAGCATAGTTAGCATTTCATTTACTTAGATCTGCAATGCATTTTTAAATTAACATAACACATAATAATTGTGTCTGTTTCTAGGGGTGCAGTATGATCTTTCCACACCTGCCTATAGTATGTATTGATTGAATCAGGATGCTTCACAGTTTCATCTTTTCCATTTGCAAGTACAGAGTTCAGTGATTTTAACTGCTGAGTAACCATCACCATCCTCTGTCTGCAGAGTTCTTTCAATTTTGTGCAATGGAAACTGCCAATTAAGCCAGAACCCCTGGGTCTCCTCCCTTGGTCAAGCCCCTAGCAACTACTTTCTGCCTTTATGATTTTAATTATTCAGGTACCTCCAGTAGGTAGAATCACACACTGCCTCTGTCAACAAAACCACCTCAAGCTTTGTTCAGATTGTAGCATGAGTCAGGACTCCCTTAATTTTTTTTAAATGTTAATTTGAAGGGCAGAGTAATGAGAGAGAGAGAGAGAGAAAGAGAGAGAGAGAGAGAGAGCGAGCGAGAGAGAGAGAGAGAGAGAGAGAATTGTTTATCTAGTGACTGATTCCTTGAATACCTACAATAATTAGGCTTGGGTTGAGCTGGAACCATAAGCCAGGAAAGCCACCCTGGTCTCCCTTGCTGACACAGAGTCTCAGTTTGTGCAGTCTCCCAGGCTGTATGCTAGTAGGGAGTCAGAACTGAGAGTACAGCTGACACTTGGACACTGGCACTGGTAGGGGACGTGGGGACCCCAAGTGACCTCATTGAGCCAAATGTCCACCCTCTTTTCTTTTTAAGCATGAATTATCCCATGGCATGAACATACCATGTTTTGCTTATTAATTCACTGATTAATCGATACTTGGATTGTATTTGTCTTTTAGCCATTGGGAGTAATGTTGTGAACATGAGTGAACCAATGTCTTTTTTAGAACATGCTTTCAAATCTTTTGGATGGGCCATCCAAATGGTTTTGAGATAGTTTGGTAGTTTTCATTTTCAGTTCTCTATCATTGTTTAATTTATTTGTTCACCTTCTTAGGAAAAACGTCTAGTCAAGTCCTTTGCCCATTTTGTATTGAGTTGTTTGTTTTCTTGTTGTTGAGGTTAGAAAATCTCTATTCTGGATATAAATTCCTTTGTTAGGTATGAGGGTTCTCCATAGAATTGACAGAAAATGCATACTATGAAACAAAACTCTTCACAGGTTTTAAGTTTCTGTGTCAAAATAAACTAAATTTTTGACTATATCTCACATGAATGTTTTGAAATACCCTCATAAATGACTTGCACTTATAGTCCCAATTATTTTACTGAGAAAATTTTCTAAAAAAAGATTTGTTTATTTATTTGAAAAACAGAGCAACAAGGAAAGAAAGAGAATGAGATAGAGATATCTTCCATTTGCTGGCTCACATCCCAAAAGGCTGCAGCAGCTAGGGTTTGGCTAGGATAAATCCAGGAGCTAGAACTCCATCTGGGTCTTACATATGGGTTGCAGGGACCCAAATAGCTACAATAATGTTCCTTTGCAGGGACATTATACTGGTGCTGAATGAGTAACAGACCAACTGGGACTTTAAGTGGTGCTTCCAGATAGGATGCGGGAGTTGCAAGCTATGGCTTAACTCACTGCTGCTCCCTGAGATTTTGTTCACACTTAGCTCTGGCCTCAGGGTACACTTTTATTACAAATATTTTGTATATAGCTATAGTATATACAAAAGACTGAGATCGCAAAAAATCCTCCAAATGTATTAATGGAATTGAATAGAATGTTGGTTGGTGAATGCTATCCTGCTCACCAGGTTAAATTATTTTGCAAGTTTATTTTCTTATATCTGCATGTGTAGAACTTAGATGTCAGGATCTAAGAATTTCTGTGTGTGCTTTTGAGATACGCCATATGAGAAAGGGAAGCTGCCAGTCTTGCTGGCCAGGTAGGGGACCAGGCTGCAGGGTGGAGTCATAACCTCTTGTGCATTCTTTTCTGGTGCTTCTGAGCAATCAACACATATTCACTGAAAGTGTCACCTGTCACAATGATTTTTGTCCATGAATGTTACTTTCCCTTAGACTTCAAAAAATATTTGTGGACAACTGTGTTTTTGAAAGAAGTAAAGCTGTGTTTATTTACTTGTTTCAAAAAGGAATGGAAATATATGTAATATAACCAATTTGAATTGATTAGGAACTTGGAATGGAATAATGTTTTCATTTTAAACAAACGTTCTAGATACAGTGTTTGTTACCTACATTTGCTCATTTCTGGATTCCTGCTGAGATGTAAATAATCCGTAACTTGTAACTGAACAATGTGAATAGCTTCCACTGAAGTACTGCTCTGTAGTTCACAAACACTTCTGAATAAATCAAACCCTTACATATGCTACATCTAGTTCCAGCCAGCTGATGACCCAGGTCGTGACCACTGGACTTCATTTCTTCACGTCCCCACTCTAGAGGGTAAGTGGACTTAGGTCAAGGATTTTTTAAAAGATTTATTTATTTTTTAAATCAGAAAGAGTTACAGAAAGAGAGAAAGATCTTACATTCTCTGGTTCACTCCCCAAATAACCACGATGGCTGGAGCTGAGCCAGTCTGAAGCCAGGAGCCAGAAGCCTCCTCCACATGGGTGCAAGGTCCCAAGGACTTGGGCAATTTTCCACTGCTTGCACAGGCCACAAGCAGGGAGCTGGATTAAAAAATGAAGCAACAGGGCCCGGCGCGGTGGCGCAAGTGGTTAAAGGTCCTCACCTTGCATGCCTGGGATCCCATGTGGGCGCCGGTTCTAATCCCGGCAGCCCCGCTTCCCTTCCAGCTCCCTGCCTGTGGCCTGGGGGGGCGGTCGAGGACGGCCCGGAGCTTTGGGACCCTGCACCCGTGTGGGAGACCCGGAAGAGGCTCCTGGCTTCGGATCGGCATAGTATCGGCCCGTTGCGCTCACTTGGGGAGTGAGTCATCGGACGGAAGATCTTCCTCTCTGTCTCTCCTCTCTGTATATCCGCCTTTCCAATAAAAAAATAATAAAAATAAATCTTTAAAAAAAAAATGAAGCAACAGATCCAACTGTGAGGGGCGGTGCAGAATTCCCATTTGTTGTCCAGTGCATTTGGTTAGGGGGAATCCTGGAGTAATGTGAGGTTGCTTCCCCCAATCTTCCAAACTCCATCTTCAGCATTACCATAGTTACCCAGGAGTAAGGGCAGTCTGTCATTCAAGCATCCCCTTCCCAAGCGGTTGCGGTTTTTGTGGAGCCAAGAAAGAACACTGCAAAACCCCTGTGGCTTTTGTGGATTTACTCCAGCACTGAGTAGGGACGCTTGTGGGACGGCTTAGAAACAGCCACTCTGGGTGTAATCAGGTCACTTCACTGTGAAAACATTTTTGTTTCTGTTTCCTGCCTTGCCTGGGGTCTTGTCCAGGAAACAGTGTCTCTGACCTTCTAAGTCACAAAGGCCAGAGATAATGGGACCCAGCAGGTGGATATTGTCAGAAGTGGGGAATGTCTGCCACCGGGATGCACTATCAGGACACTTGGACACACACACACACACACACACACACACACACACACAGAGAAAGAGAGAAAGAGAGAGGGAGAGAGAAACAGCCACCATCTAGAGTGTGCATTATAAAATACTCTCAGGCAAATACATCCAACAAATGCATGTACACTGTTCTAGTCAATAGTTCGTGTTTGCTGCTCTAGGTCTCCCTGTTGTACAGAGGGAAGCCAAGGAGAGAGGTACAGGCATGGAGAAAGTCTATAGAACAGCAAGTGATTTCCTGTCCTTCTTGTTTGTTTTTCTTCCTAGCCTTTACAGCTGACATCCTGGAGCAGTGTGGGTCTCCATGGATTGACTTAAATAGCCTTGCCAGGTGTATAGGTGACACTAAGAAAGTGGGTTACCTCATATATATACACTTGCTTCATATATATATTTGCAAGCATGCTTAAGAAGGGGACTGTTTTCTAAAGGGGATGCATAATACTTTCTAATTACTTAGGGTAATTAGAAAAAATGAAATCTATTTGGAAACAGCAAAAGATGAGAAGTTTTTCTCTGTATTTTTAATGTCACGTTAAGAAATTCAGTGCATGACTTAGAACCCAGCTCAGCGGTTCTTGTTAGATGCTTGTAGGAAGCTTCTCTGCTTTGTCACAATATGAATCATAGATACACAGCAAGATCTGGGGGAAAGGTGTTTACAGGTCCTGCTTTATATTTTTCTCTCTTATTCTTTGACTTTAATATTCAGTTCTGTCTTCCATCATTCTTGGACTTTTATAGACCCACAGAACACAAACCTTACTTAGTCATGCCGTGGTTCATTTGTACAAAAGGCATTATGTTGGTAGCAAAAATATTATGGGCCAATAACTGAAGATAGAGTTTGTGAATAGAGAAAAGAAGACGAGGAAAAACTTGAGGCTCAGGAAGGGAAGGTCTCTTCTCTGTTGTTCATCGCGCGAAGGTAGGGCTTCCCAAGTGACTGTGGCCCACAGTGCCCCCTGTGCACACAGGGGATGTATGTGTGGGGATCGTTGTCCCTCCAAATCCCCTTTGGACTTTCCTATGGGTTTCTCAGTGGTCCTCGGTTGGTGTGATACTGAGAACACTTGTACCCTGCTTCTGCCTCCTACCATCCGTGAGACCTCAGGCAAGTTACTTAACCTCTCTTTTTCCTGTTCTGACTGTGGAAGGGCTAATAATGGCAGCTTTAGAGGACTGCTAGAATGAACTCAGAGTTTTTGTGAAAAGACTAGCATTCATTGATTCTCCTGTTAAATGTAGGTTTTCAGTGTTGATTCTTGCTGTAAGTTTAGATCTTAGGCAGTCATTGATCGGTAGAAATGAAGGGTAAAGGGTGTTGGGTATCAGTGAGGCTGAGCTGAAATCGTGCCTCCTGCATGGTCCTTGACCATGTATCATAGGTACTATGCTGGCTTGGTACCAGACTCATACACAGGTAGAATTTCCATTTCTTGTATACAGCTTTCCTTAGGCCAATCTTGAAGTTTACCTAAATGCCCTGGTCCCATGGTCCATGACTACTGGACTCAGGAGAAGATCAGGAGAAGAAATGGATTCTGGTCCCATTCACCGGGTCACTTTGGATGAGCTGCCTCAGAGTCTGGGGTATTCTGATATAGAATTTACATCCTCAGATACTCTTTGTGTCTTCAGGGGGTGACATACAATCAGATGTATGTGTAAAAGCACTTTGCATACTCTTATACTAAAGCCAGCTTTAATTGTAACAAATGAACTTCCTTCTGCTCTCTAAGATCTGGAGTTTTGTTTTTTGCTTACTGTTTGTTCAAGAGGTCTCTCCTGGAATGGTTAATTTAAGCCTGTTAGGTAATCATGGGCTTCCAGCTTCTCCTGTCCAGACTCCCTCCCTCCCTAATTGATGCACTCAAACTAGTATACACGAGCTCACACGTGCGCACACACATGTGTATACACACACACTTGTTTTTCTTGTCCCATAAGCTTTTAAAAATGTATATGTTTGTATTGATGTTTTTATTTGAGAGGGGAGGGGAGATTATAGATAGCTAGATCTACCTACCTATCTATTGAACGAAGACTCTACCATCTACTGGGATGCAAAGCTGAGAGCAAGGAATACAATCTGTATCTTCCAGTTCTCCTACAGGGTGGCAGAAACCCAATTGCTTGAGACATTATCTGCTGCATGAGCAGGAAGCTGGACTCAAGAGTGGGAGTCAGAGGTAACACCCAGATACCCCAATGTGGCATGCCCACTCCAGCTATCCCACATTCTTTAGGATGCTGCTTCCTATTAATTATCCTAAAGCAGGAAAAAGGGAATTTTTTTTAGCTAAGGACTATCTGAATATTTACAACATCATTCATAAGTCATACAAAATTATCAATTTAAAAAATCAGTCTGCTAGAGATTGATTGGATTGCAGTTTTACCTGTAGTTGCCCTGGCAATGTCCAGGCCAAATGGTTTTACTGGCATTATATGGTTCATAGCCCTGTATGTTCCCCACTCCTGTCCTAAAGAATAGGTTGACAATCTTTCTGGAGCTGCTGGTGGGTTGACATAACATCAAACTGCTTTTGGAAGAGAAAACTTTAAGTCAAGTTGGGCCAATCTTTTGGAGAAGGCCTGTTAACAAATACTTTCATCTCTGCAGGGCCAAGGGGTCTCTATTGCAGTGGTTCCTTCAGGTCATTGTAATATAAAAGCAGCCAATAAAACTTTATTTATAAACACAGAAGCTGAGCTTGATTTGCTCTGTGGCTGCTAGTTTGCTGAGCTCCGCTACAGACAAAAGGACGGAGAAGGTGGCAATGACATTCCTTTGGGAAAGAGATGGGAACAGAAACTTAGAGCATGTGGATGGGCTCTTTGATGCCACCTTCGTGTCTGAATGCTCCAAGCAGCAGACAGGGACAGGGCTGGGTTGAAGCTGTCATGGGCAGTGTGGGGATTGCCGAGCTGTTTTTGAAAGATGGAAATTTACAAGTCAGCCCAGAGCTTTCCTTTTGCCAAGGACTGATTCAGAGTTCAGGGATTAAGTCTCTGGTGTGGGGATTAAAGTGGAATTTTATATGCACTGGTCCTACCAGCACAGCATCAGGCGCTGGCTGGGTCTGGCTTATGTGCTATTGACTCTGAGAAAGGCTTCTAGCCTGTTGTGGGCATAAAAATAAAGCAAGCACCAGCGTTTTCTGTGTTCAGCTTTGGTATTGTGGATTGCTCGTGCATCTCAGATGAGAACATGCTTTGAAAACGATCGAGAAGCGTGAAGGAATTTGTTCCCAAGGCCAAGAGAGACTGAACTGCTGAGTGTTCAGTTCTCAGTGGGGCACAGGAAAGCATGGGTGCTGGACTCACATTTCACCCTGATGCTCCATGGCGCCATTTCTGTGTGTCTGGAAAGCGACCCCGCTCTTCATGGAGCTGCATTGTTGCTCAACATGCCTGTGCCTGCAGATTGGATCTGTTTCAGAAGCAGCTTCTGGTTACCGTTATCATCCTGGAACCTCCTGTTGGTGTCAGTCATCTGCTGCCAAGGCTCTCCAGTGACCAGGACACTGGATGCTGCCTTTGAACTCGAGGCTCTAAGAGTGGGGTGAGGGATTCAAAATCAAATAAATCAAATAAATTCGAAGTGAGTGAAGGACTAGGATCCAGAGCTCAGGGAAAGCATGACACTGCTGTTCTGTGATGACAGAGATTTGAACTGTCCTGCAGATGCAGAAGGAATTTGATTCTGCTGTTTGAAAAAGGGATTCATTTATCTTTATGTTGTTTGTAAGGGAGAGAGGAAGAAATAGAGAGATAAAAATAGAAATGAAGGAAGATAGAATGAGAGAGAAAAGTGAGTGAGTGAGTGAGACAGAGAGAGAGAGAGAGATATTGCATCCTCTGGTTCATTCTCCAAATGCCTGTAACAGCAGCCAGGGCTTTGAGGCTAAAGCCAGCAGGCTGGTACCCCATTTGGGGGCTCCTATGTGGATGGAAGGGATCTAATTACTTGAGCTATGAGCTGTCGCCTCCCAGAGTGTGCGCTTGCAGGAAGCTGAGTTGGAAGCAGACCCCAGACGCTGCAACTCAGGCTGTGGACATCCCAGAAAGCACCATAACTTCTACCAGATGCTAGCTCCTGCTTCTGCTTTTTGTCTTTGACACAAAAAGATGTTTCTTTTTGTTAAATGATTCAAAATCAACTCTGTACAGAATATGTTGCTCTTGTGTGTCAGTCAGTTTAGGTTGTGTTAAGTTGTAATAACAAATATCCTAAAGCTGAGTGGCTGGCACAAATGCAGCTGCGCTTCTCATTCATGCATGCTGGGTTTCTGCTCCTTGTCTTCTTATCCCACAGTGGAGGTGGGAAGAACTGCCTTTACCTCAGGATTGGGAATCTATGGGTTTCGAGCCTAATCTCAGCTGCCACCTGCAGCTTGTATATAAAGAGACATGGACACAATCATTCATTTACATGTTGTGGATGGCTGCTTTTCTGCTTCAACAGTGGAACTGTGTAGTTATAATTAAATATGGTTCATATGCTGAAAACTCTTATTGTTTGATTTTTGTCTGTATCTATTCACTTACTGGAAAGACAGATTTACAGAGAGAAGGAGAGATAGAGAGAAATATTTTTCATCTGCTGTTTCATTCCACAGATGGCCACACCAGCTGGAGCCTAACCAATTCAGAGCCAGGAGCCTCTTCTGGGTCTCCCATTGTGTGCAAGGTCCTAAGGCCTTGGACCATTCTCTATTGCCATTACAGTCCATAATCAGGGAGCTGGATAGGAAGTGGAACAGCCAGACGTGAACTGACACCCATATGGAATCCTGGTGTTTGCAAGGGGAAGATTAGTTAATTGAGTCATCATGCTAGGTCCTATTGTCAGATTTTTTTTTTTTTAAACAGAATGAGTTGTTTGATTCCTACTGCACCTGAAAAATAGATACTCCATGGCAGAAAGGAAAGAAACGGAGTGAACTGTTGGCTGGTTCTTGAATCCTTTGCAGAGCGTGAAACTTCGGCCTAATAGTACATTGGTTAGGATCAGCACATGACTGGATTTGAGTTCCAGCCCCACTACTGACTATAGGTTCCTCTTAATGAGGGTGTCAGAAGGCAGCTGTGAGGATTCAAGAAAGGGAAACCTGGTTGAGTTACCAGTTCCAAACTTCAGCTTGACCCAACCCTGGTCATTGCTTTTATTAAGGTAATGAATCAGCAAATGAACACTCTGTCTATGTCTGTCTCTCTTGCTCTCTTTATCTCTCTCAAATAATAAAATAAAATGAAACTAAAGCCTACTGACCAGAAGTGAGTGACATATGGCCATTGCTGTTCACATTTTCTGCGCTAAATCCAGATCCACAGCTATTCTTGATGCCAATAGAAGGGAACAAGAAATCAATCCAGATCAACATGACCTGTTGTTTATTTGTTTTTGGCTATGTATTTTTGGTTGTCCATAACAGAAGCAATCTCTATGTAATCTACCCAGGATAAAGATTTACATGAAGGTGATCAGGTAAATAAGCAGTTTAACAGGAAGGCTGAAGAATAATACTCCAGAAGCCAGAGAAGAGGACAGCCACCATCCCTTTGCAGGAATGGCCTGATTAGTTCATGAGCTTGATGCTTTATTGTCCTACATGTATGTCTGTTCCTCTGGAGCCACCGTGAATAACTTTAATTGAACCTTAACTGGCATGTCTCTGTCTTAAGAGTTGAAGTACTGAATGGGTACCTCCTTCTGGCCACATTTAAGTCCCGTGGCCATGTTCTGGCTGCTAGAACAACTGTATAAGCAAATAGCAAGACATTTTCATCTTGCTTAGAGGAGGAGCCCTTACTGTCCTGAAACTTGCAAAGCAAGGAGCTGCATCCACACAGAATCTGGAGAAGACCATTGCTGTCTACTCAATTACTCAAGTTCTTGTGGTGGGAGTCTTGGTGAGTCTGGCTGCATCTGGTATATAACCGTTTTGGTAAAAGATACCTTCAGCAAGCTGCCTGCAAGTTCAGGGGAAGGTGGGGGAGCTTCCTTCTCTTGGCCATTTAAAAGCCAGAATTGACCTATGTGACTTGGTCTCATCATTTCTTCTCACCACTGTTCTGTGTCTACATCAGGTCTTTGTTGTCAGGAAAGTTAAGTCTAAAATTCGGGCAGGGCCAGGATGAGAGGGCTGGGGATAGGTATGGGCACCACACTGGAGACTGTGGTGAAAGTGCATCTTAGGTTCTTGTACTGATGCGGTTCACAGGGACTGGATTATGTCTGAGCATTTTCAGGCCTATAAGAGTGTAGGGCAGGGGCTTTTTGACCAGTGAGGAGGGCTTTGGTCTGGAAAGTGTGTGATCAAAAGGTACAGGTGCCAGGTTTTGGGCCTTGGTTGTCATTCGAACCCCAGTTCACTATCACAAATGATCTCCAATTTGAACCAGGAGTTATACATTTTTATGTATTACTTTAATTTTTATTTATTTGAAAAGCATAGTCACACAGAGAGAGGGAAAGACAGACACAAAGAGAGAAATCTTCCATCTGCTAGCTCACTCCCCAATAACTACAACAGCCACGTCAGGGACAGACCATCTTCAAAGACTCTTACATGGCAGCAGGGAATCAACAGCTTAGGGCAACCTTCTGCTGCTTTTGCAGGTACGTTAACAGAGAGCTAGATTGGAAGTGGAGTGGCCAGGCTGCAAGCTGGTGCCCATATGGGATGCAAACATTGTAATTGGCATCTTAAGCCCTACATCACAGCATCAGTCCTGAGTTACCAATTTAAATGATGAAGGATAAAAAATATCTAATGGATAAAGGTATGCAAGATTTTAAACTGTACATTAGGTATTAAAATTTCCATTGTGAGTAGCACAATGGTAGTTTTATTAAATTTGCACACTGCAAATATTTTCATCTCTGTAGTAAATTTTTATTTTAGTACTCCTTTTTAATAGTGTATTTGCAGCCTCAAAATGTGATGTGCGCTGAAAATTTATTATTATTTATTTAAGGAAAGAGAGATGTGGTGTGGTAGATAAATGGAGAGAAAGAGGACTCTTGCACTTGCTGATTCATTCCCTTAATGCCTACAACAGCACAGCAACTTGGATCTGGGTGGGAACTAAAGACATGGCCCAGGGAACTCAACCCAGGTTTCCTACATGGGTGGCAGGCACACAGTTACCTGGGCCATCAGGGTTCTCTCCCAGAGTCTGCATCAGCGGGAAGCTGGAGTCAGGAGCTGGAGTCGGGAATTGAACCCCAGCTCTCTGATATGAGATACCAAAATCTCAACTTCTAGGCTAAATACTCACTTCTCTGAAGAATTCTTGACGTTTAGTGCTCTTCCTGTCTGAGCTGACTAAAGAAGAGGGATCTAAACTCGCTGAAAAACAGCCAGTACATCTCCTGGCAGACAGGGACGGTGTGTACTCAGAGTCACTGGTTTAAGGACTTGGAAGTCTATTGTCAGGACTCTGTGTGTGTGTGTGTGTGTGTGTGTGTGTGTGTGTGTGTGTGTGTGTGCTGAATGCTTGCCTTGGAGCTGATGAATGGCTAGAAGCTTTCTAGAAGGATGAGATGAGCACTGGAGGCTCCTCATGACACTCTAAGTTTATAGTACTGATGGACTACATCTACGAAACAGCATCAAGTCTCCATTGGTAATGTCAAAAGTGTTAACAAAAAGACCAAAAGAAAACAGTGTGTCTGGAGTTGGAATGTTGGTAGCAAGCCCCCATCCTATCTGGAACACATAGCTTTTGCTAAGGTGTTGGTTGAAGGCTGGTCCCTCTATTGTCCTCGGGTGGACAGAGACATCCTAGTCTTCCCAGGGCTTCATTTAAAAAATTTTTTTTAAAGATTTATTTCTTTTTGTTGCAATCTTCTATCTGATGATTCACTCCCCAAGTGACCACAGTATCTAGTGCTGCGCCGATCTGAAGCTGGGAGCCAGGAACTTCTCCCTGGTATCCCAGGCAGGTGCAAGGTTCCAAGGCTTTGGGCTGTCTTCGACTGCTCTCCCGAGCCACAAGCAGGGAGGTGGGTGGGAAGTGGACCTGCTGGGATTAGAACCAGCACCCATATGAGATCCCAGTGCATTCCAGGAGAGGACTTTAGCTGCTAGGCCACTGCGCTGGGTCCCCAGGGCTTTAGAACATGTAACAAACCAGATAAGGACAAGATGAAGCTCAGGCAGAATAAACGAGAGTTCAGGAAGCGAGCAAATAGGAAGGCCATGTCCTAAAAGGTTGGAGTTGGAGCAACAGAGGAGAGAGGGAGCAAGCAGACTTTGTCTACTCCAGGGCTTCTCAGTTCTAAGTAGTGAGGCCAAGCCTGTCATTTGTAACAACACAGATGAACCTGAATACCATTATGCTTAATGAGGTAAATCAGGCACAGAAAGACAAATCCCACACAATTTCACCTTTGTGAGTCTGCAAAGAAGGCAAGAGTAGAAGCTTGGTGAATGAGGGAGAGAGGGAAATGATGTACCAAGGGTAGGAAGTTTCAGTTCAGGAGAATCTAAAGATCGTTCTGGGGATCCATGGTTCAGCAGATATAGATGGTTAGCCATAATGTATTCTGTACTTGGGCATTGTGAAAGAGATTTTAAATGTTCTTATCCCCTGGGGATGAGGGGACCAGCAGATCCTGGATCACCTGGCCTGGGTTCTTGTGCCTGCCTATGTGGAGAGTGCTGGGTCCAAGAGCTCTGGGGGTGGAGGGTCTGGTATAGCCCGGGTCATCTGGCTCAGGTCCTTGGATCTGTCCATGTGGTATATTAGATCCATGAGCCCCAGGGATGGTGAGCCTGACAGGGCCTGGTTTGCCAGGTCCTAGGGCTCACTGGTGTGGTAGATGTTGGATCCAGGAGCCTAGGGATGTGAGGTCCGGCAGGGCTTGGGTAGCCTTGTCCATGTTCTTGGGCCTGCCTGTGCAGTAGGTACTGGATCCATGAGCACAAGGGGTATGGGTGGGGGTCCAGGGGGGCCTGGGCTTCCTGGACCAGGACTGTGGGTCCACCAACATGGTGAGTGCCAAAACCGTGAGCCCCGGGGATGGGGCTTCTGTCAGGTTCTGGGTTGCATGGCCTGAGACCTTTTGCCTTCCTGCATTGTAGGTACTAGATTTGTGAGCCCCAGGAGTTGGGGGTCTGGAGGGGCCAATCACCTGGCCTGGGTCCAAGGGTCCACCTATGAGAACTGATTCTCCTTAGTGTAAAGGAGAATCAGACCACAGTGCACTGTGGTCTGGATGGCAGACCACAGTGCACATAGAGGATATGGTAAGTAACTGGTTGGGGTCTGCAGAAGACATCTGGTACCATAGCAGAGAATGGAGAACAGAACATAGGGACAACTATTCCAGCCAAACGATGACAGCAAATATCCAGGTGAATGGAGATTCTGAGGTTGATTGTGTCAGCCAATGGACATTGGAATGGAGTCCTCATCTATAGATCGGCAAGATCGATAGCATTTCAGAACTATTGCATACCTGGGCAGAATCCTGGGAGCATGTGCCGCACATTGTGACCCTGGGTTAATATCCGATGGCCATTCCCCATCGTCGGGTACTGGGATGGTTGGGAGGCTGGGTATGGCCTCTTTCCTTATTTCTCCCTTACCCCCAGAAAGGTGAGGAAGAAATAGAAAGTTTGGAAACAATGGCCACACCCACTTCTCCCTAACCCTAGATCCTTCCCACCCTGATCAACTATGTAAACATCATCTAAAATAATACAAAAAGAATTTAAAAAGTGTTCTCATCCTTCAAACAAGTTAACGAGCTTGGTTCAATTAGCCCACAATGTATACATACATGTACAAAGTGCCATATTGTATTATAAATACATGCAAGTTTTCATTTGTCAGATAAGAATACATAAATGCAACTTCAGGTAGAAGCTTTGGAGACTGGGCACATGCTGACCCTTGCTTTCACTCTTCATTCTCTCCCCTGCAAAAGCACTTGGTTAGGGAAGGAGCCTGAAGATTTCAGGCAAAAGAGACTTCCTGAGGAGGCACTCTGGGTCCCAAGTGTGGTGCCTGCCCCAAACAGGTACTTTTGAAATTTCCAGGGGAGGGTGTGTGGCTCAGAGTAGCTGGCCTGGGCCTTTGATCATTGCCAGTGGCTTCACTCTTCACCATTTGCACATCCGCTGTTGCTTGCTTGCTGACAGGGCTCGCTTTATGCTTCCGAGTGAGAACAGGTGGCTATCAGCGAGTACATCTGCTTTTTGTAGAAATGTTGCTTATGCTCAGTTCTTTGCAGGAGTGGAGAAAAACACATGATGACCACTCTCTCCCATGTCCTGCTGAGAGTCCCTCCCCCTGAAGGGGATTTATTTTCATCAAGGACAAAAGGGAGAGTTTGGCTTTTTACTATCTGCTTCATAAACAAGACAATGTTATTTAGCTAGTGAAACTCATCTATTTATTTCCTTTTTATCTACTTATTTTAAAATATATTTGTTTGAAAGACAAAATGAAGGAGAGAGTGAGAGATGAAAGTCTTCCATCTGCTGGCTCACTCTCTGAATGCCCAAAACAAGAGCCTGGAGCTCTAGCTGGGTATCCAACACAGCTGTCAGGGATCCACCCAAGTACTTGTGGCATCTCCCACTGCTTTCCCAGGCACACAAGCAGGGAGCTGGATCAGAAGAAGAGCAGCTTGGACTCAAATCCGTGCTCTGACATGGGATGCTCACATTGCAAGTGGAGGTTTAAGGTGCTGCTCCACGATGCTGGCCTCCTTTACTCCATTGAAAGAATGACCTATATTCAGTTTTCAGAATAGTCAACAATAAAAGCAAGTAAAAGGTCCTCTGACTCAACTCCTAATTTTGCAGATGGGAAAATTGTGTAGAGAGCCTAAGTAAGTTTCCCAAAGATCCAGCTACTCTTCCTCCTTCACCCACAGCTCTTTTCACAAACTGCTTCTCTTTCCTTTAGCATCCTTGTTAATTCCCTTCCATGAATCATCATCTTAGGTAAATGTTTGTCAAGCACTTTTTTTTAAAGTGACTAAATAAGTTGGGTAAGTTGATGCATGAGCCACTGAATGGGATCATGATTTGGGCATCAGATAGCCTGAGAGTTCCTCTTACTGCACAAGTCTCTTAAATCTCTGGTGATTTTTTGTGCTTTGGAACCAGAAAATGCAGGGCAGGGTGAGTGTGCACCAGTGGTTAAGCCATCTTGGAGTGCCTGGCTTTCAGTCCCAACTCCATTCTCCATTCCAGCTTCCTGCTCATGCCTGCCCTGGGAGTCAGCAGGTGAAGGCTCCCTTGCCATTCACATGAGAGATCTCGATTGAGTTCCTGGCTCCTGGCTTCTGTGTGGGCCAGTCTCCATGGCTGCCAGCATTTGGGGAGTGAAAGAGCTCTCCATATTTCTGCCTGTTTTTCAAATAAAGGATAATAATAACAATAACAAATAATAATAATAATAATAATAACAATAATAATAAAAGGAGGAGGAGAGAAAGGAAGGAGGGAAAGACCAGCAGAAAGACAAGGGGCAAGGCTGCATGGATATGGAGAACCCCAGGACAGAGATGGGGCCAGAGGCAACCAGCTGCCTAGTGCCTCTATTGGCGGCAGGATGGGCAACTGCTCAGAATGCATTTTAAATAATCAGTGCTTTTCCAACTGGCGTTTGCTCGTTGATAGCTGTGGATGTTTGGGAGGGGGTTCAAGAAAATGTTTTCACAACCCTTGGGGGTGTTGTAATGAGAATCATGTGTAAACTGTGCACCCAGGGAGCCACACCGGGGATGTCTTGCACTTGCCAGAGACCCCCAGGCTCCAAAGGAGCCCGTGTGTTTGAACCCGGCCAGCGGGGTGCAGAGCTGTGCAACCACGCAAGCAAAGCCAGCGGCAACACAAGTCCAGTGGAATCTAAGACGTAGGTGTAGTTTTGTGAACAAAGGACAAAAACCTCTGCCACAGTGGAGCTCAGGAGGGGCCGAAAAGGCTCCGGTCGGAAGGAAAAGGCTCTTTGCCTGCCGCCTCTTGTGTGCACCCCCCGGGGAGGATCACATTTCGTTCCTAATGAGAAGCAGGCACATCCGAAATGACTTCATGCTCGAGGAAAAACTGTTCTGGGATGGGGCTAGAGGGATGGTGGCGGGGAGCGTGGGATCCATGGTGGAGACATTTGTGGCTCCTCCCCTGTCATGGATCCAGGGTTCCTGTATGTGGAGATTAGGATCAGACCAAACTGGGTTGAATTCAGGTGCTGAAGAACCTAGATGTTTTCTGCTTTTGTGATTTCTGCCTTAATTGCTCGGCTGGGGGCTGTGTGAACTCCAGGCCTGACAGTCTACATGACACCTGGCAGGACACCTGGCAGGTCACATAGGCAGAGCACTCCTCAGGAAGGAGGTCCTTGGTATTCGATAAGACCCTATAGCTCATCAGTTTGTACCTTTTGAAAGTTGTTTGCTTCAAATCTACCAATAGAAGCCTGCCAACTTGCTTTTTTGAAAGTTAGCAGTTAAAACTGACCAATTATGATTGTATAAGTATGTGGAATTGTCCTGAAATGTATGAGAATCCTGTGCTGTGGAACCTTGCTCTCTTTTCCTGCCTTGCTGTTCCTGGTGCAGCCTTGCTGCAGCTGCCCCTGCTTCACCCAGCCCTGCTGGGCTGAGGTGGGGTGGGGGTGGGGGTGGCTGGGATACCTAGGTTAACCTGAATAAACTGCCCTTTAAGCGTTAGCACCTACTTCAGACTTGATGATTTTCTGGGGATCTCAAAATCCCTGGCAAAACAGAGACACATTTGCATTCCCAAAAGCTTACTTTGGTATAAAATCCTTTGGTGGGCTTGGCTCAATGTTCAGTTGGCTATTTCTCCCCTTTCAATCTTCAGCATCCCATATGGGCACCAGTTTGTGTCCTGGCTTCTTCACTTCCTGTCCAGCCCCCTGCTGGTGGCCTGGGAAAATAGTGGAGGATGGCTCAAAGCCTTGGGACCCTGTATCCGCGTGGGAGACCTGGAAGAAGCCCCTGGCTTCGGATTGGCTCAGCTCGAAGCATTGAGGCCACTTGGGAAGTGAACCAGTGGAAGGAAGATCTTTTTCTCTCTCTTTGTATCTCTGTAAAATCTGCCTTTCCAAAAATAGAAAGAAATCTTTATAGACAAGACAAACAAGCAAAACACCCCCAAAACAAAAGCCATTTTGAAAGCCAGGGATAGTTTTTGACAATACTTTGTTTCCACCAACTTTCTGATAATCATTCCCCCAGCATAAGGGTGGAGTTCCACAATTTTTGGAAGCAAACTCATGTTGTTTTAGAATTCCATTTGCTGATAGACTTTTAAAAAACATCTTACTTATTTGAAAGGCAGATTGACACAAAGAGAGAAAAAGACAGAGATGAAGACCTTTCACCTGCTCCTTCACCCCAACGGTCCCAAACCAGGAACCTGGAACCGCCTCTGCATCTCCTCTGTGTGTGGCAGGGATCATCTGCTGCTGTGTTCCCAGCACAGGTTCCACTAGAGGGTCAGAAGTGGAGTGTCTGGGATAGGAACTGATGTCTCAGAGAGCTGCTTAACCTGCCAATGTTGGCTCTTTCCAGAGGCTTTTTGAAGTGCCTTGGTATTTTATTTTCTTTGTTAAGAGGGAGTGGAACATATAATAATGTCTGTGTGTATCTTGTTTCAGGATGCCAGAACTCTAGCTTTTATTCCAGCGCAAAGGGGAGTCCCTGGAGCCTCCACCAGCCAAATGCCAAACTTGGCTTTGCAGAAGGAGGCTCTAGGATCATGCCTTTGCTTCTTGCACTGCTTTTCTGCTTTGCACCAAGCTCGTTTGTGTAAGCATAGCTCAGTGGGTGCCGTAAGATCTCCCATACCACTATTCCTTGGCCAATACTAGTTTCTCATTCTGCAGTTTCCTGCCTCCAGCCTCTCTGTCGTTTGTCTGCTCATCCCACCTCTTAGCCTGGAGGAGGAGTCTCAGCATTGCTCAGTACCCCTGTGTGCTCATCTTCACAATGGCATGGATTGTACCTTAAGATTGTTAAGGAGGGAGCTCTCCACATTTGACACTGGTTTCTAAAGCTCCCTGGATGGAGGCAAAGTGATATTTCATATTTTAAAAAAGGGTTATTTAAAATTTTTAAAGGCAGAATAAGAGAGAGAGTTTGAGCTTCCATTTGTTGGTTCACTCCCCCAGATAGCCTCAGTGACTAGAGGTGAGTTGATCTGAAGCCAGGAACCATGAGTCATGAGCATCTTCTGGGTCTCCCACATGGATGCAAGGGGTCCAAGGACGGACCATCCATCACTTTTTTCCCAGTGTATAACCTGGAAGCTGGATTAGTAGTGGAGCAGCTGGGGCTCAAAGCAGCACCCATTTGGTGGATGCTGGAGCTGCTGCTGGTAGAAGCTTAGCCTACTATGCCATGGCACCATCCCAATCCTTCATTTTTAAATTTCATTGTCCCATGGTATCACAACATCTGGAACCTGATATATGCTCCCGAAATACAACTGATAAAGTAACTCAAAGAGTTCCAAGCTCATGGGCTCACACACATCCTCCTAACTTTTCAGCTTTAGATGAAGACTTTGGAAAAGTGTCTCATAGGTATTCCAGCAGACTTGACAGAATCCTAGTGAATCAGTAGCAATAAGAACTAGCAACTGCAAAAGCTTCTTTTACTGAAGCATTTTGCCTTAAGGGTCTCACTCAATGCTTATGATTCTCTGAAGCAATGATATCCCCATTTTTGGAGCTAACTGCGTGTTAGGTATAATTTATCTGGCAAATTGTAGAGCTAGAATTCAGACTTGGATGGTAGTTTCCAGAGAATAAGCATGCTGTACCTCCACTATGTGCCTGAAGGTTCATTTTGTTGATGTCTCTATGGTGTCATTGGGTCAGTACTACAACCTTTGTGGCTGTATCTACTGTGATCTTGTTCAGAGAGAGGTGGCTGGTACCAGAAAGCAGGCGAACATGCACAGAAGACTGGGCTTTGGCTGAGAACCAGCTCCCAGCCCCTCTAACTTTCCTCTAGAGCAAAGCACCCTGGATGACTGATGCCCATGTCTCAGCCCATGCTGGCTTCCAGATACTCCTCTGTCATGTGGTGCCAGCTGGTGGTAGAATTGTCATATTTTAATGCAAGTCTCAAAAAATTAAATTTTTCTCATTTTTAAGGCTGTGAGATTGTGTCTAACCTACTTTTTGGGGAATTAATTTTGTGTTTTATGAAATGGTGGTATGAATAGATTGCAGATGTTTCTGAGTAAAGATGCTTGGCAACACAAATGCTACAGTGCCACACCCATTAACCAAACACATTGATTTTACATTGTACTGATAATTTCGCAACCTCAAAGTCTGGGGCTCCATGTCCTAGCTAAAGAAGAAGAGCAAAGGCTGAGGAATGACTTGGACTCTCTGGGAGGATCTTATTATCCAATCTTTCGACTTTTCTTTCAACTTGCCATTGCATCTGCAAATTGAGAATAATAATTTCAACTTTCAGATTTCATTAAGAGAAAATATTTCCTTAGAAGATCTGGCAATAGTAATGTGAGGCTTCATATTTATTAACAATTGCCTCTGAGAATTCTGCACAGAATGAATGTGCCATTTTGGTTGCTGTTTCCCCTCTAACTGATTCTAGACAAGCCATGAGCATCCTCAAGCTATTTTTTTGAGGACAGCTATGTGGAGATGCAGAACCAGCAATGGCTTGCTAAGATGGCTGTAGATTCCTGAAGCAAACTTGAGTTATCAGAATAAAAGATCACATCTCCTCTAATTGTCAAAACAACTGAGAAAGTATCTCTCAGTTCTCAAGAGTCCTGAGTATAAGATTTGAATGGTAGCCAAATGCATTCTTTAAAAGAAAGGAATGAACAATAAAATTTTGTCTGGGAGAATGTTGATTCTTTCTAAAAAAAGATCTATTTATTTATTTGAAAGATAAAGTAATGAAGAGAGAATATTCCAACCAAAGATTCACTCTCCAGACAGCCACAATGGCCAGGGCTGGACCAGGACAAAACCAGGAGCCATGAATTCCATCTGGGTTTCCCAATGTACATTAGTAGGGAGCTGATTCAGATCTGGAACAACATGTAAACAAAGCAGCATCCATGTGGGATACCACAGGTGATAGATTTACCCTCTAGCCACAAGCCAGCCCCACAGAGCAGACAATTTTTAAAAGAGATACTCATTCACTAGAGAGAGAGAGAAGTCACATATGCTGGTTCACTGCTCAAATGACTACAGTGACTGGGACTGGTTTAGGGTGAAGCTGCGAGCCAGGAACTCAATCCAGGTCTCCCACATGAGTGGCAGGAATCTACTAGTTTGAGCCATCTCTGCTACATCTCACAGTCTGCATTAGTAGAAAGCTGGAATCAGGAGCTGGAGCTGGGGATTGAATGCAGGTGTAAAGGACACATTTTAGGAGAAGAAAATAAACTCCGAGATTCAGTAGATCAGGGGAAGAAGGACAGTACTGGAAAAAAGAACAAATGCTGGCTTTTAAGAAATGAATAGAGATTTCAAAACTAAGTGCAAAGGGGCATAGAGAAGTATTAATGCAAGAGGTAGTTGACAAATTGGTACTAAAAACGTCGCTGACCATGTCAACTCAATCTGGCCTCATTCAATGTGAGTTGCTGGGATGTTCAACTTATGCTCTGGTAGGTAGTTGTTAGGATGCTCTGCAATATTTCCAAAGGGCACAGAAGGGCACTACAGTATCAGATGTAACTCAGGTGTCACAGGAGCTGTCTCAGGGTTAGAACGTGTCAATCACTGTGCACCAGAAAAGGCTGGAGACAGGTATGTTGAGACATTGTGCTTTTGGCATGTTTGATCTTGCTGTTCTTTTCATTAACATGTTAGGCTGTTGCTGCTGATGGATGGGAACAAAATGTTTTGGCCTGATTCCAGTAAGAAGGAAACGTTGGCTAGGTATTAAAGAGCCTTTTAAACAATAAGAGTTGTTGAAAAACTAGACTGCATCTTTTTTGTTGGCTGGCTGAGAGACCATCCCTTTGAATGTTCAAAGAGAGAATGGAAAAATATTATTAAGTACAGTCTTTGGCTTCAGAATGTCAGCTGCCAAGGTCATAAGCTCTCTTGCTTGGGAAATAATACACTCCTGGAATGTGACTTTGGCGGTTTTCTCAAGGCTATCTTGGGCTCACTGTGAAGTTTATTACTATATCATCTGCCATTTGATCCAGCTGTAAGTTTCCTGAACCTTAATCTTTACAATGGCTGCATTAACACATGATGCCTTCGGGGGAGGGTCTCCAGATGGGATTGACTGTGTGATCCATTTGTGAGAAGGAGGGTACATGTGGATATGTAGGATCTATAGATATGTTTGGTTCTGTACCGTTTTCTGCCCAAGTGCTTGGGCCCCTGCTACCCATATTGTGAGTGGTGTCCCAGGCTCTTGGGTTTGGCCTGGTCTAACTTGGCTGTTGTGATCATTTTGGGGTTGGAGTAGAGGGTAGATGGAAGACCTCTTTGTCTTTCTCTCCCTCTCTCTGTGTAACCGTTTTACAGATAAACGGTTACACAGATATTATTTTTTTTATTGGAAAGGCGGATATACAGAGAGGAGAGACAGAGAGGAAGATCTTCCATCCGATGATTCACTCCCCAAGTGAGCGCAACAGCCGATGCTATGCCGATCCGAAGCCAGGAGCCTCTTCTGGGTCTCCCACGTGGGTGCAGGATCCCAAAGCTTTGGGCCGTCCTCGACTGCTTTCCCGGGCCACAGGCAGGGAGCTGGAAGGGAAGCGGAGCTGCCATAGAACCGGCGTCCACATGGGATCCCGGGCGTGCAAGGCGAGGACCCCAACCATTGCGCCACCGCTCCGGGCCCAACAAATAAATCTTAAAATGATCAGAATGAAATGGATTAGAACAAAACAGGGATGCTCAGATTCCAGAGTCTGTAGGTCTTTGTGGTTCACAGTTGACTTGTTGGGAAAATGTTGTTGGGAACCCAGCTAACCTCTGCCTGTCCATAGTTTGATACCTTCTAAAGCGCTTTCCCTCCAGTTTTCAGAGCATGCTATACACTTAGGTATTGTATCCTACAGGAGAGAAATCTTGGTTTTCTTTTTCAGACTGAAAATGTCTTCTTGGGGGTTATTTTCCAAGAACTGTGTAAGTCAGTTCTATCTGTGAGCTGAAATGAATTTCCTCAACAGAAGGCAGTAATGGATGCTGGGGAGCCACACTGAGTGTCTGCCATCACCAACATGACTGTGATGTGCAGAGATGTTGGGGAGAAAGCCAGAGAGAGGAGGACCTCAGGAAAGAGCCTGAGAGCTTCCTTCTCCTACATGGCATGGTCCTCCTCTTCCTCTCCATGAGTCTCCTCCTTTCAGTTCTTCAAAGCCTGGCTATGAGCTACCTTCCCAGTAAAAATTTATTAGTAGACCAATTATATATGTAGATCAATGGCTCCTAGCTTTTCTGACTTCTTCCTGCTTATTATCTGATCTATGATGTTTGAGCAAGTGTGTGACCTGGCCTTTTAAGACTCACATGTCAATGTTATTATAAAATAGGTTATGGCAGAAGTCATGCTATATGCTATCTAAGACCTCATCCTATACCAGGCTTTTTGATTCAGTTGATTGATTCTTGGGAATTATTTTTGAAGAGATGTATGTATGTATGGATGTATATATGTATTTATAAAATATTTTTAGAGAAGGAGGGAGGAACGGGGGAGGGGAAATGAAAGAGACTTTTTTTTTAAAAGATTTATTTTTTATTATTTTTTCATTGGAAAGGCGGATATACAGAGAGGAGAGACAGAGAGGAAGATCTTCCGTCCGATGATTCACTCCCCAAGTGAGCCGCAACGGGCCGGTACTATGCCGATCCGAAGCCAGGAGCCTCTTCCGGGTCTCCCACGCGGGTGCAGGGTCCCAAAGCTTTGGGCCGTCCTCGACTGCTTTCCCGGGCCACAGGCAGGGAGCTGGAAGGGAAGCGGGGCTGCCGGAATTAGAACCGGCGCCCATATGGGATCCCGGGCGTGCAAGGCGAGGACCTTTAACCACTTGCGCCACCGCGCCGGGCCCGAAAGAGATTTTTAATTTGCTGGTATACCCCCCCAAATAGCTCTATTGAGTGGGACGGAATAGGCCAAATCCAGGGAGCTTGGAACTCTATCCAGGTGCATGGATTCAGCCCTAGGGCTATACTTCCCTGCTTCCCCCAGCACATTAGCAGGGAGCTGAATGGAAAGTGGAGCTCCCAGAACTGGCACTCATATTGGATGCTGGTGTTGCAGGCAGTGATTTATATCCCTGTGCCACAACAGTGTCCACTGAGGGATTGTCTTTTCTGATAATTCAAGAACACCTAGATGTTGGCATACTTGAAATGATCTAATTGAGACCTGGGGGCTGTGGAGAGGAGATCATAAGCGTCCCTTCCTCATGTGACTCACTTTAAGGATGGGCATTGCTAAGTTGGCCCTGAGGGTTTTTTTTTTTTTTTAAGATTTCTTTATTTCTTTTTTTTCTTGGAGAGGAGATTTACAAAGAGAAGGAGAGACAGAAGGGTCTTGTGTCTGCTGGTTCACCCCGACCCCCAAATGATGACAACAGCTGGAGCTGAGCCAATCTGAAGCCAGGAGCTTATTCCAAGTTTCCCACATGGGTGTTAGGTCCCAAGGCTTTGGGCCGTCCTCCACTGTTTTTCCAGCAGGGAGCTGGATGGAAGCAACAGGGAGCTGCAGGGTACAGCCATACAGGAACCAGTGCCCAAACGGGAGCCTGATCTTTGCAAGGAGAAGATTTTAGCTGCTGAGCCATCTCATCATGTGGGTTTCTGAGTTTCAACAGCATAAAATGTAACTTCTTTTTTTGGCCACAGTTGTAAAGTTTTCCTGAAAGATAGAGATGCCATAAAATCCACACCATTAGTTTGAAATATACAATTATGGGTATTGCCAGCTACGTATTTGGAAGGAATCAAGAGCCACGAGCATCTTGACATTTTATCTCCTGTGGGATGATAACATAAGTCTGTGCCATAGTGTTTACTGGGACCTGAAATCTCAGTTAAAGCTCCCTTTTGACTCTGCTAGAATGGGAAAGTGTGTTATCAGTATGTTATTGGATCATGTAACTTCAACATGTGGGGACTTCAAGCTCCCAAGGAAACTTGGTATTCAGGGAATGAGTGATTTTCTTTGCAAGGAATTCTAATCAGGAGATCTTGCTGTAGCATTCATGTGTAAACTGAAGTTCCTTGTTTCTTCCCTTTTAATCCTTTAAGATATTCTCTTTGATCACCATAAGCTTGTAAGAAGAACCCATCTAATCATTTACAAAGGAGTGTCATTCTGGACAATTTTGAAAGAAACTTTATTGCTTGATTAAAAACTAATGGGGAACTTGGTGGTGAGAGAAAAGCACTGGACATAACCTAGATTCTTGATTCAATTGCTGTAAATTTTTTGAGCTATGCAATTATTTATCTTTAGTTTTGTTACAAAATGGGAGATCAAAAAGCTTCGCTGTTCAGGGAATGAAGATAACGAACACAACAGAGGATAAAATACCTACTTCTTATGTTGCGTGGTCCTTATTTTCCTTTTTTTTTTTAACGGAAAGGTGGTAATGGAATGAGTGAGTGCTGCTTGGCAGAAAACCAGTCCTACCTCTCTATATAAAAAAGACAGAAAAGACACAAAATGTCTACAGAAGCCATACCAGTAGCTAACACTAAGTCTGGGCTCACTGTCTAAACAGCACTGTGCTCTAACATTCATAAGAACTGAAGCACCACTCATGTCACATTAAGTATGTCCCTTAATTTACTTAGTCTTTCTTACTGTTAAAGAGCATGTCAGCATTTCTCACATTTTATGATCATAAAAAAGGCTGTCACGAGTGTTCTTTTCGGCAGGACTTATTCTGGGATGGTTATTCAAAAATGGAGTTGCTGCATCATAGAACGTGTGGCTTTGGACATTTTAAAAATACTTCTTGACAAATTGTAGTCCTTTGCACATCACTGGACGAATTTTCCTCAATCACATTTAATATTTTAATACTTCAATTTTTGTCCAAACCAGGGTATAAACTGCTTGTCTCATCATGGCTATTAGGAAAACAAAAAACAAGAAACAAAAAAACGGTAGATTGAGATTTTTGGGAAATTCTAGAGAAACATAATTTACAATGTTGGAATTATTATGGTAACAAATAAATCCAAAAACCTCTTTTAATACTTGCTGGGCTGCCAAAATATCAGAGAGTCCCTGGGAGAGCAGACAAAAAGAAAATGTGAACCCACAGTGTAAGTAACCTTGTATTTTTTCTCTGGGTATATTTATCTGTTTGTGATGGCCTCTAGGTTGGATTTTAAAGGGCGAGAGCCAGGCAAGAAAGAAAAGGGTGAGATCTTAGATTAGAGGGACCAGAAATCCAAGGGCCACCTTTACATGATAACTAGAAATACAAATACTGGCCCAACCAGAAGACATATTAGGACAAATTCTTATTTTGGTCTTGAAAAGCAAGTGAAAAGGGAAATAATCATGTTTTGAAATCACTGTATCTTCATGGGAGCTAAAAGGCAAACAACAAGCAAAACTACAATTATCAGCAACAGCTGAATGGATCAAGTTATTTTTTATTGCATTTCATTTCATGACATCATTTCATAGGCTCTGAGGTTCCCACAACCCCTCCCCGTACACTACCCCCATGGTGGATTACTCCACCTTATTGCAGTATTACAGTTCAAATCCAGTCATGCGTCTTTCATTGCAAACATGTACCATGCATAGAGTCCAGCATCTTGTTGTCCAGATAAATTCAACAGTTGCTTGGGGAGACCATTTCTGGTCTAAAAGCAGAGCTGGCAGAATATCGTCCTGACCAATTAAAAACCATGACATAACATCAAAAACAGTTTACAACGCTGTCAAGTTCATTGACATGGTATTGAGTGACTGATACGTTACAAAATATAAGTTCTTAACCACATCCTGTGACTACTTCATTGACATTTCAATTTTAGTTTATATACATCCAGCTTCTATCCACCTTAAAATGGCTATAGGATACTATTCAGCTGTCTCATGTCTATTTTCACTTTTATATTTAGCAGTTTATTGTAGTGAACCATAATTTTTACTGAACTTGGCAGATTTTAGGATAGTCCAACTTGGCTTATGACTTTAACAAGGCAAATGTCAACAGTTGAGGCACAGAACAGTTTTAGAATGGGTGTGCAGAGAAATCTCCAACACCCCATTGAGGAGTAACATATGTTTGCATCCTACCTAGTAAGGTATATGAGTCCCCGCTGACCACTTCCTGTTTGGTTCTAAGCCTTTCTTGTTGTTCTCTGTTCTAATTTTTTGGGTTTTTTTTTTTGTTTGTTTTTGTTGTTTGTTTTTAAGGGTGGAGCTCCAGGGCAACACTGATGGTCATTGCAGGAGAGGGTGGGCATCCAAAGTTGGAACTAAGTAAGGGCCAGAGAAAGCTCCTCTCCTTAGTCCCAAAGGGAGTTTACTGTTCTACTGTGTCTGCAGACCGCTCAAGGTTCCTGGTTGTTGTTCCAGTGATCCTGGGAAGAAAGATTTGGGCTTCTTCCATCCCATGTGGGAGATTCAAATGGGAGTGGGTGACCTCAGAGTTCTCAGTCCCCAAAGGCACTCCAATGCCTCCTGGTCTCCTTGGCAGTTGGGATGTAGTCCTTGGTGCCAGTACTGATAGTTCTTGGTAAGTATCTGGGAATCTCCAGGGTTGGCATACAAGCCTCCTCCTGTCCACCTGCTCCACTCTGGGGTTCTCCCCTGCTCTGTGTATATGACCTCCTGTTAAGAGGTTGTCAGGATCACTCTTGATTTCCCCTGTATGTCTTTATGGTTTGACTATTGTCTAATACTGATTCGAACCTGTTGTCTATAAGTTACCTGGTATGTTCTTAATAGGTTATACTACACGTCTTCCTCACAATTTCTAGGTAGATGGAAGATTTCTCTGCTCTCCCAGCCCATTACCAAGAAGCATAGGGTCTTAAAAGTGCATTAGGTTTTACAATTCTTTGATGTAGATCATGAGCAGTCTGACTCACATTGATTATTGGTTCATTGATTATATCACAGTATCTTATTGCGTGTGATACAGACTGTTAGAGGGTGAAATAATACTACAACTTACAAGTACCATTTTTCAGATTGACATCATTTCATCTTAAATTAAGGCAAACATGTGGTATCTAACCTTTTGGGATTGACTCATTTCCCTTAGCATAACGGTTTCCAGTTGGGCCCATTTGACCACAAAGAACTGGATTTCATTTTTTTTAATAGCTGAGTAGTATTCCATGGAGTAAATGAACCATAGCTTTCTTATCCAGGCTTCTGTTGATGGGCATTTCAGCTGCTTCCAAGTTTTTGCAATTATTGATTGTGCTACTATGAACATAGGGGTGCATGTCGGTTTCTCGTGTAATAGGTATTTTGGATATATTCCTAGGAGTGCTATTGCTGGATGATATGGTATGTAGCTTTTCAGTTGTTTGAGTGTTCTCCATACTGATTTCCACAGAGGATGCACCAACCTGCATCCCCACCAGCAGTGGAGAAGTGTTCCCTTTTCCCCACATCCTCGCCACCAAATGTTGTTGGTGATTTTTTGTATGTGAGCCAATCTTACTGGTGTTAGGTGGTACCTCATTGATGTTCTAATTTGAATTTCTCTGATTGCCAGGGAACTTGAGCATTTTTTCATATGTTTGCCATTTGGGTTTGTTCCTTTGTGAAACGTCTGCCCATTTCCTGTGCCCATTTCTTGAGTAGTTTGTTTTGGTGTTTTTGCTGATCTGGAGATCTTTGTATATGCTGGAGATTATCCCCCTATCACCTATGTAGTGTGCAAAGATCTTCTCCCGTTCTGTGGGTTGCTTTTTTACTTTGTTGATTGTTTTCCTTGCTGTACAGAAGCTTCTTCGTTTGATGTAGTCCCATTTGTTTATTTTGGCCTTGATTGCTATTGCTTTTGGTGTTCTTTTTAGGAAGTCAGGGCCTACACCTAAATCTTGCAGGGTGTTTCCAAAGTTTTCTTTCCAAAAGTTTGAAGGTTTCTGGATGTAGATTTAGGTCTTTTACCTATTTAGATTTGATCTTAGTGGGCCCGGTGCGGTGGCGCAAGTGGTTAAAGGTCCTCGCCTTGCACGCCCAGGATCCCATGTGGACGCCGGTTCTAATCCCGGCAGCTCCGCTTCCCTTCCAGCTCCCTGCCTGTGGCCCGGGAAAGCAGTCGAGGACGGCCCAAGGCTTTGGGACCCTGCACCCGTGTGGGAGACCGGAAAGAGGCTCCTGGCTTCGGATCGGCATAGTATCGGCCGTTGAGCTCACTTGGGGAGTGAATCATCGGACGGAAGATCTTCCTCTCTGTCTCTCCTCTCTGTATATCCGCCTTTCCAATGAAAAAATAATAAAAATAAATCTTTAGATTTGATCTTAGTGTATGGTGAAAGATATGGGTTTATCTTCTTGCTTCTGTAGGCTATTAACCAGTTGTTTCAAGAGCATTTATTGAAGAGACCTTCTCATTTGCATGGATTGTCATCTGTTTTTTGTTGTCAAAGATTATTTGGTTGTATTTATGTTGGTTCCCTTCTGTTGTTTCTATTCTACTCCATTGATCCTCCTCTCTAAGTTTGTGACAATACCAGGCTGTTTTGATAACCACTGCCCTATAGTCTGTCCAGAGGTCCGGAACTGTGATTTCCCCCTGTTAACTTCCTATTCTTCAGGATGGTTCTAGCTATTTGCGCATTCTTGTGTTTCCAGATGAACTTTTGTATCATTTTCTCCAGTTTGATGAAGAATGTTTTGGGCACTTCGGGATTGCATTGAATATATATATATTGCCTTTTGTGGTATGGACATTTTGACAATATTGCTTTTACCTAGCCAGAAGCAAGGGATGTTTCTCCATCTTTTGAAGTCTTCCTCAATTTCTTTTTTAAGCTTAGTATAGTTTTCTTCAAAGAAGTCTCCTGCGTTTTGGGTTCGGTTTATTCCTAGATACTTCATACTCTTCTCTGTTATTTTGAATGGCCCCCTACTGCTTAGATCTTTTTCCATCTTGGGGCTGCTTGAATACTCTATGGCTGTTGATTTTTGTTCATTTATTTTGTACCCTGCCACTTTACCAAACTCTCGTATAAGTTCTAGCAGCCTCTGTATTGAGTCTCTTGGTTCTTCTATGTGAAGGATCATGTCATCTGCGAATAGTGAAAGCTTGACTTCTTCACTTCCCATTTTAATTCCTTTGATTTCTTTCTTTCTTTCTTTTCTTTTCTTTTCTTTTCTTTTTTTTTTTTTTGGTCTCTGTCTTATGGCCTCTGCGAGTGCCTCTAGCACTATGTAGAACAGCAGTGGTGGTAGCAGACATCCTTATCTTGTTCCAGATCTCAGTGAAAAGGTTTCCAGTTTTTCTCCCATTCAGTATGATGCTGGCATTGGGATTTACATATATTGCTTTGCTATTGTTGTGAATTGTTCCTTCTATGGCTACCCTGGTTATGGTTTTTAGCATGAAGTGGTGCTGGATTTTGTTGAAAGCTTTTAGTGTGTCAAGTGATGCTAGTATGTGATTTTTGTTCTCCAGGTTTTGGATGAATCCTACTTGGTCCGGGTGAATGATCTGTCTGATGTTTTTTTGTATTCTATTGGTTAAGATTTTGTTGAGAATCTTTGCATCAATGATGATCAGGGAGATCAGTCTGCAGTTTTCCTTCTCTGTTAGTTCTCTATCTGGTTTTCGGATTAAGGTGATGTTGTCTTTATAGAATGAGTTTGGAAGGGTTGCTTCCTTCTCTATTGTTTTGAAGAGTTTGTAAAGGATTGGGGTTAGCTCTGCTTGGAATGTTTTGTAGAATTCTGCAGTGAAACCGTCCAGACCTGGGCTTTTCTTAGTTGGCAGATCTTTAATCACTGATTTTATCTGTTCCTCAGTTACAGGTTTGTTCAGGTCTTCTGTTGCTCTAGATTAAGTTTCGATTAGTGGTAGGAGTCCAAGAACCTTTCCATTTCCTGGTGATCTTCTGATTTCTTGGAGTACTGTTGTTCATAGTAACTTCTACTTATTTTCTTAACGTTTGCTGTGTGCAGTGCTTTTTCATTCTTGATGCTATTAATTCTTGTTTCCTCTTGTTTTTTCTTTGTCAAATGGGCCAGTGGGGTGTCTATGTGGTATCTATTTTCTTTATCTTCTCAAAGAACCAGCTCTTTGATTCACTGATTTTGTATATAGTTTTTAAAAATTTCAATTTGGTTTATTTCCTCCTTTGTTTTGATGATATCTTGTTTCCTTTTGTTTGTAGGGTCATTTTGCTGCTGTTTTTCCAATTTCTGGAGGTGTGTGTTTAATTCTTGTTATTGGTATCGTTCTTGGGCTTTGACATAGGCACAAATTGCTACAAACCTACCATGTAACAAAGCTTTGTCAGTGTCCTACAAGTTTTGGAATGTTGTATTTGGGTTTTTGTTGGTGTCCATAAATTTTTTTTATCTCATTCCTTATTTCGTCTCTGACCCATTGTTCATTTAGTTGCATATTGTTCAGTATCCAAGTGTTTATATATTTCCTGAGGCATTTTGATGTGTTGATTTCCAGTTTCACTTCTTGTGTTCTGAGAAGGTGTATGATATGACTCCAAAGTTTTTGAAGTTAGTGAGGCTTGCTTTGTGCTCTATCATGTGTTCAATTCTGGAGAAGGTGTCATGCACTGCTGAAAAAAAATGTACATTCTGAGTCTGTAGCATGGAGGGTTCTGTAAATATCTACCATGACCATTAGTTGTACAGTCTGTGTAAGTTCTATTGTTTCTCTGTTGAGGTTCTCTTTTGTTGATCTGCCTATTGTTGTAAATGGGATGTTGAGGTCTCTCCCAATTATTTTTTGTGCATCTATGTGCCCCCTTAAGTCCATCAGCAATTGCTTCACATAGCTGGGTGCACCTGTGTTTGGTGCATAGATGTTTATAATGGTAATCACTTCCTGCTGGAAGGTGACCTTCAGCAATATAAAGTGCCCATTCCTCTTTTGATGTTTGTCACGTGGAAGTCTAGGTCATCTGAGATTAGAAAAGCTACTCCAGCCTTTTTTTCCCCCTCATCTATTGGCTTAAAATATCTTTTTCCTTTCCTTCACTTTCAGTTTCTTAGCATTTTTTTTGGTTAGATTTGTCTCATGTAGGCAATGGTTGGTTGGGTTCTGTTTGTTGATCCATTCTGCTAATCTGTGTCTTTTGATTGATGAATTTAGGACATTTGTGTTTAGAGATAATATGGAGAGGTTGCGATTTTGAGCTCCATGAGCATATGTAGGCATGCAAGTGTGTATTTGTGTCTATTAATGTCTCTGATTAATTGTCTTTCCTCTTATGGACTTCGGTGGGGAGGTCTTCCCATTTGCCACCTTTGATTTTGGTTTTCATTTTTTCTTTCTGGGTTTAGCACCTTCCTAAGGAAATTTTCTAGAGCTGGTTTCGTGCTGGTGTACTTGTCCTTTTTCTCTTTACTATGGCAGAACTTAATTTCATTCTCAAATACTAATGAAATCTTCACTGGGTATATGATTCTTGGTTGGCAATTCGTCTGTTTCATGATTTGAAATGTTTTACCCATTCTCTCCTTGCTTGAAGTGTTTCTTCTCAGAGGTCGGCTGTGATTCCGATTGGTGTTCCTCTGAAAGTAATCTTGTCTTTTCTTCGTACTTGTCTCAGAATAGTTTCCTTGTATTCACTGGAGGGGAGCTTGAGGACCACATGTGTGGGTGAGGATCTCTTTGAGTTGAGTCTGTTGGTGGTTCTCTGTCCTTCCTGGATTTGTGCTGGATTTATGTTTCCAGCATTTTGGAAGATCTCCTGCATTATTTCATTGAGCACCCGTTGCAAGCCTATCTCTTTTTCCACTCCTTCGGGAAGACTTATTATTCTAATATTTGACTTTTTGAGGTTGTCTTTCATTTCCTGTATGGACCTGTTGCCTTTGTTCATGTTTGTCCCCAGCTGTTTGGTGAGCTACTTGCTTTCATTCTGATGGTCGTCCATTTCTGATATTCTATCCTCTGCTGTATTCATTCTGTTGGTTAGTCTCTCAACTTTGTGTTCTAAGTCAAGGATTTCATTTTTGACTTGTTTTATTTCTGCAATGACATGATTTTTTTAATTCCTTGAACTATTCCCTGTGCTTCTCGCTGTCTCTGACGATTTTTGTCATTATTTTCTTAAATTCCTTGTCTGGTAACTTCTCAATGTCTTCATCTTGCATCTTGAAGATTGAGATTAGTTTTTGTTTGTTTTTGAGGGGGGGTAGTGCTGGATCTTTCATCTGAATCATTACTTTTTCTGATACTTCTCCCCATTGTGCTGTGGTTTTTCTTGTCATTTTTGGGACATTAGCCTCTGACTTGCTTGTCGACAGACTCTGACCTCAGTGTTGTAGACAGGAGTGGGTATGGTGCAGTTACTGCTGCATGGAGTGTAGGCAGATGTGTAATTATCCTTGCTCAATTGGGGACAATAACTGACTGTGGGGTGTTGGGTCATTTTTTTTGCCCCTGGATTTATATCTCTGCAACCTGGTTCCCTTGCAGCCTGTTGTTTAGGTGTTGTCTTAAGTGAGCCCAAGGGGAGAGAGAGCAGGTGAGAAACTTTGTAGGCTTGGTGCTTCTTGTCTTTCCTTTGGGTAGATTTAGTTCAACTCTCCTCTACTCTCTCAAAGGTGCTCTCCTGTTGGGAAGTGGGCTGCTGGGACTCCCCCCCCCCCCACACACACACTTGGCCTCTGCCTTTGCCTGGGTTGGTGGGTTCAATCACGCAGCCACCTCTGGGGTCTCCAGCACTTTACTGGTCTGTGCCCCCCACCGGTGTGGGTACTTGTAGAAAGTTCTTCTAGCTGCCTTTGTCTTCTCTGGATCGGCTTAGACTCCCAACAGCCTTCCCCCTACTTTGGTTCATAACTCACCTACTTTCACGTGGGGTTCTACCTTTCCTTTCTTTCTCTGGCTGTCCCTCCAAGCTGTGTGGATCTTCTTACTTCAGCGATGTCCAGGAACCTTCCCGCTCCTCTCCCTGCAATTCTATTCCTCCTGGTTTGATCTTTCACCGGGATAGATTCCTCACTCTCTGCACTCCACCCTATACCACTCTCCGTGGTAGGCCATCTTGAGATTCCCAATCAAATCTTTAAAAACCAAAAAGAGCAAAAGTCACTCATGATAAAATATCTAACATAGGCAGCATCAGAATTCTCTCTCTCTCTCTTTAATTATTTGAAAGTCAGACTTATACAGTGAGAGGAAGAGAGAGAGAATCGGTCTTCTCTGCTCTGACAGGCTGAAACCATGAATTTCTTCTGGGTCTCCAAAATGGGTGCAGGTTCAAGCATTTCAGCCATCTTCTGCTGCTATCCCAGATACATTAGCAGGGAGTTGGATTAGAAGCGGGGCAGATGGGTCTTGAACCAATGCCCACATGGGATGGTGGTGCAGCAAATGTCAGCATAACTAGCTTTGCCACAGTGCTGAACTTTGTTCTAGAACTCTTAAACAAATGGAGTTAATAGTTACAAAAAATCCCTTCTCTATAATTTTCAGGACCAGATGGCTTCATTGGCAGTTTCTTCCAACCATTAAAGAAGTAACACATGTAACGTAATTCTTTCCAGAGAATAGAAGAGGAAATACATTCCAACTGTTTTATGGCACCAAACTTACTTTAATATCAAAATTATTAAAAGGCAGTACAGAAAAAGAAAACCACAAAGATCCTTATGGAATACATATGCAAATTTCCTTTAAGAAGTGATGAACAAATCAAATCCAGAAAAGATGAAAGGAATAAACTGTCATAGCTAAGTGGGCTCTATTTCAGCAATACAAGGCTGGTTCAATACCAAGACTGCTTCAACACCAGACAAAAATAGAATGATTGTATGTGTCATATCCAAGTGAGCTGATATGGAGGAGCACCATGTACTGATAAGATTTAAAAGTCCTTTATTACAGGTGGTGTAGAGTGGACTCATGCCCCAAAGATCTCTTGACTCTAAACTACAGAATAGCAGGGTTGATACATGCAAAAAACTGCAAGGGGTTCAGAGGGACTGAATTAATACAATCTTCGGGATGAAAAATTACTAGTTTTGCAATATATTTTTTTTCTGATGCAGTTGAAAGCTTGAACAGCTTCCCCAGGGGTTTGAGTATTATACTAAGCAGGATGTGGTTTTCTCAGCTTGATTACAGTGTCAACCTCACCTAAGTTGAAGCCCAGCTCATCATTATGTCAGTCCTGTTACTTCAAGTTCTATACACAGCAAATATTTAACAAGCCTCAACACCAATTTATGATTAAAACCCATCCATATGTTACAGGTAGAAAAGAGACAGGAGCTAGAGGATGTAATGCTGAACAAAGAAGAAGCAACAGCTATGATAATGAGAGTGTTGTCTAACTTTTTAAATTTTTAAATTCTTTTAGATGGTGTTACATAGTTGATCAGGGTGGGAAGGATCTAGGCTTAGAGAGAAGTGGGTGTTATTATTGCTTCCAAACTTTGTTTCTTCTTCCCATTTCGGGGGGGGGTGGTTAGGGAAAAATAAGGGGAGAGGCCATACCCAGCCTCCCAACCATCCCAGTACCCGACGATGGGGAACGGCCACCGGATATCAACCCAGGGTCACAATGTGTGGCACATGCTCCAAGGGTTCTGCCCAGGTGCATGTAATAGTTCTGAAATGCTGTCCATCTTGCCTAACTATGGATGAGGAATCCATTCCAATGTCCATTGGCTGACACAATCAACTTCAGAATCTTCATTCACCCACATATTTGCTGTCATCATGTGGCTGGGGTTGTTGCCTACGCATTTTGTTCTTCTTTCTCTGCTATGGTACCAAATGTCCTCTGTAGACCCCAATGGGCTGCCATGTCCTCCATGTGCACTGTGGTCTGCTGTCCAGCTCTCCATCATTTACACTGAGGAGAACCAATTTTCACAGGTTGGCCCTTGGACCCACATGTGACCCAGGCCAAGCCAGACCCCCAACCCTGGGACTCATGGACTTGGCACCTCCCTACCTACAGATGGGCCCAGGAACCCAGGCCAGGTGACCTAAGCTCAATTGGACCCACCCCTCACTCCCCAGGGCTCTTGGATCCAGCATTTCTCTCACAGGTGAGTTCAAGGACTTGAGTCAGGTGACCTGGGTCCTCCTGGACCTCCACCCCCAGGCCGCTTGCACCTGACACCCACCACCACATGGGTGGACACTAGAACCTGGGCCAGATGACCCAGGCCCATCTGAACCCCATCCCTGGGGATCTTGGACCCAGCTCCCGACGTGCAGGTAGGCCCGAGGCTCCATGGCATGCAATCTGAGAATCACTGGATCCCCTGCCTCTGGGGTTCATGAATCCTGCACCCACTCAACAGGCTAAAAGTCCTGGACCAGATGACTGAGGCCCCACTAAATCTCTGCCTTGAGAGTTCATGGACCCAATACCCCACATGCAGGTGGACCCCAGGACCTAGACCATGAGACCCAAATCCCACCACACTCCCCATACTTGGTGCTCATGGATCCAGCATCCACCTTGCAGGTGGGTGGAAGGGTCCCTCAATCCCTGGGGCTCATGGATCTTGCACCCATTACCCCCAGATTGGAATGTCTCATCTTAGTTTGGCATCCACCAGCGGGTGTTTCAGTCTAGTTTGATTCATCCTACTCCCAGTTCCAGCTTGTGCTGGTTGGTGCTGCAGATTATTAGCTTTGCCCAGTTAACCTCCAGTCCCAACTCCAGTGTGAACTGGCTGGTGTTGCAACCTGACCTGACCCTTCCTGCACCACATCCTGGCTCTCAGATCTACCAGTGGATGTAATGAACTGGCCCTGCCTGGCCCGCCTCCAGACCTGACTCACATGTATGGTGGCAGGTACTGTAACCTGGCCTGATTTGGGTTGCTCCTTGCCTTGGTTCTTGTGCTTACCTGCAGTTACTACAACCTGATGAAGGAGTTCACCAAACTCCTCTATCCACTCTCCTCTGAATGGCAGATCATGCATACACCAGTAGGTCCTTGGCCCAGGTTGACTTAGTTCATCTCTTGTCCTGGCAGGAACAATGTCCTTGCCCAATCATCCCCTACCCTTTCCAATTCTTACTGTTGGATGTTGCAACCAAGCCACAGCTGGTCCATGCCCAGACACAGCGATCACATGGTTTAACAGGAGCCGAGACCTAGCTTAGCCTGTTCTACATTGACCCTGACTCTCATGAGTATCAATGGGTGATGGAGTCTAGCCCTATCTGGCCTTCCCCAGACCCATTCCACACCCATGCTGAGGGAGATTGCAGCCATGTCCAGACCAGCCCAATGCCCCCATTCCAGTTCACCAGTAGGAATGCCAACCCAGTTGGGGCTGCACCTTTGTTCCTTAACCTGGCCTATTCTCAGTCACAGATCTTGCATGTGCCACTGGAGATTGCTGTTCCACATGGGTGAACCCACATCTCCACAGCTTCTGTCCCAAGACCTGGTTCACTCATGTGTTTGTCAACTTCATGGCCTAGCTTCACAACACACATTCCTTTTTCGGACACTCGGTGGTGAGTTCCATGTTCTAGCTCTTCAAGCAGAGTGGCCTTTCCAGGGAAGTCTCTCAGAAATCATTCCTGTCATTCCTTACCTGGACAGGAACCCTCAGGTCCTTGTTCACCCCTACCTTTGCCTTCCCCTGATTCTGTAAGCACATACACTGAAGTTTCTAGAGCGTACCACCAAGTGGCCCTAGAGCTTTGCCCAGCCACACTAGCACCCAGGCTGCCTGGCTCTAGTCTCCCCAGCTGCAGCCAAACCTCCAGCCCAGACTTACTTGAGATCCATCCACAGTGTGGCAGTGGTGGGTGGAGTCAATATCTTGAGCCTGAAACCTTGGACCAACTGAAGATCCTCCCACAGCATGGTGGTCCTGGATGGAGAAAATTTCAGAGCCTCAAACCCAGACTAGTTCAAGCTCTGCCCACTGCATTGTGGTGGTGGACTAAGTTAGAATTCCAAGCCTCAAACCTGACCCGGCCTGTGAAGCCCTGGCTGCAATGACAAAGCTGCAGAGTAAGGCACTGGAGCATCCAGCTCAGACTTACTTCAGATCTGCCCACCACCAGTCCATTGCTTTTTAATATAGCAGTAGAAAGTTAAAGTCATATAGAAGTAAATAACAAAATGTTTAAAAATAATCTTTATGGGGCCCGGTGTGATAGCTAGTGTTTAAGGTCCTCACCTTGCACATGCCGGGACCCCATATGGGCCCCGGTTCTAATCCCAGGATCCTCGCTTCCCATCCAACTCTCTGCTTGTGGCCTGGGAAAGCAGTCGAGGATGGCCCAAAGGCTTGGGACCCTACACCCATGTGGGAGACCCAGAAGAAGCTCTTGGCTCCTGGCTCCTGGCTTCAGATTGGCTCAGTTTCAGCCATTGCGCTCACTTGGGGAGTGAGTCATCGGACGGAAGATCTTTCTCTATGTCTCTCCTCCTCTCTGTACATCTGCCTTTCCAATAAAATAAATGAATGGGTCTCCCACATGGGTGTAGGGTCCCAAGCCTTTGGGCCATCCTTGACTGCTTTTCCAGCCACAAGCAGGGAGTTACATGGGAACTGGAGCTGCCGGGATTAGAACCGGTGCCCATATGGAATCCTGGCACATTCAAGGTGAGGACTTTAGCTGCTAGAGCACCACGCCGTGCCCTCCATTCTCTTCTTGACTGTAGAGTTTCCTGTGAGGGATCTCCTGTGTGTTTAATTGGCATAACTTAATATATCAGTTGGTTTTTTCATATGCACATTTAAGGATCTTTTCCTAATGTTAGACTGAAGAGAGCTTGATGATCATGTGTTGTGGTGAAAATTACTTTTGATCAAGCCTGTTGGGAGTTCTATGCCAATCCTGGATATTGTTTCCCAATTCTTTCTCTAAGGAATTTTTCCCTTATTATTTCATTAAATACATCTGTAAACCCAGCTTCTCTTTCTGCACCTTCTGGGACTCCCAAAACTCTTATATTTGGCCTTTTAATAGTGTCTTTCAATTCTGGAATACTTTTTTGGTCTGATTCAGCTCTGCCTCCAGCTTTTTGTTTGCTTCCCCTGGTGACAGGAAATATCTTCTAATTCTGAGATTCTTTTTTCTGCTTGCTTCATTCAATTTTGCAGACTCTGTATTGTACTTTTAATTTGCTCTACTGTGTTCTTTATTTATGATATATAAGCCTTGATTTGCTTTATTGCTATTTCTTGTGTAACATATTCCTTAAATTCTTTGAGCTCTTGTATGTGCTTCTCATTACTGTTCAGAAGCTTTGTAATGAGTTTTCTGAATTCTATGTCCCCCATTTTCTCGATGTTTTCCTCAGTTAACTCTGAGGCTGGCAAAGGGTTCTGCTCTTTTGCAGGAGAATCTTCAGTAATATTCATTGTGCCTTTGTCGGTTCTTTTGCTCTTGATCATTGTACTTCTAGTTATCAGATTCTTCTGCTTGGGGCAGGTTTCTACGCTGTGTCACCCACAGGCCTGCAGTTTGATTTTACTTATTGCAGTTGGTACATAGCTCTTTGCTTGCAGTCAATTGTGCCACTCCCTCCAGCAAGTTCCACGTCTGGGTTCTTATGCTAGATTTCCACCATGGTCTCCATAGACCCAACTCCTGGCTCACCACTCTCCACCTCCTATGCTATTGCACTGTGATTGCACTGTTGTCTGTGGAAGCTTTCTCCCACTTCTGGTTGGTGCAGGTCCCAGGAATAGGGAGACTCCAGGTGTCCTATATAGCTAGGTTGTTGGTAGTGCTGATCTTGCTGGAACTTGTTGGATATTAGGTCTGGGTGCCACACAACCCTCTTTTGACCCATATGATGCCACAGTCAGTATTATTTTCCTGTGGAACCAGGTCAAGGCATTGAGCTCAATGAGTTCTCACAAGCTCAGCACACGCGCACTCCACTGCTGTCCCCTGAACACCTAAACTTTTGCCACACTGTACAAAATGACACCTGACATCTGACATGCCACTACTAGGGTTCTTGATCTGCTGGCCATCAGACCTGAGGCCTACTCAGACCTGGTTTGGGTGGAACCTGTAGAATGCTGCATTGCTGCAGTTAACTGAGTGAAAAATGAGTTCACTCCCAGCTCTGTTTATGCTCAGTCCTTTCTCTTGCCTTTGCCTTTTTAGGCAAAATGGTGCCCAATTCAGCTCTAGGGGGCACACTGGGCTGTGAAATCCACCCTGTTCTCACACTGTCCATCTGGGATCTGCTGCTCTGTCTCTGCTCCTGGTCAAATCAAACAGACCAGCAGGACAGACAGTTCTTAGTCTGGGTTCACCTCCCAAGATGCCAGTGAAAGTCCCTTCCCACTGGGTTGCTGGTGGAGTTCTGGCTGTTGGTGGAGTTCATATCGTGTTAGCTGAATGCAGCTGGATTATCAGTCACTGCAACACCACACCATTGTTTTCACTGCTTTCCTGTGTCTGTCAGTCTCCAGGTGCCCCTCTGCTGTTGTTCTGTCCTCTCCTAATCCCTGGAATGTGTCCTCTTTGCTTTATCCTGATTAAATGTTTCTCCGTCCATTTAAATGTGTTCTTACCCTATTCTGCCATCTTGATTCTCCCCAGAGAATGTTTTCTTACAGGGAAAACTGTTTTCATCTCATGGGAATACCGTGACAAACAATCACAAACAGATGACTTCAGACAACATGAATCTGTTCTCTTAACGTCCCGGCAGCTAGAAGTTCTACGACTCAGGATGACCACAGGACATCCTACTTTGGAGACTGTGCAGAATTTGTCCTTGTCTTGTTTCATTTCTAGTGGTCACTACTATTCCATGCTATCTTGTGGTTAGTACAGTATCACCTAAATCTCTGCTTTCACATTCACACATGCTTCCTTTCTTGTACCTTCATTCCATCTTCTTGTATGAACCCAATTATAAGGAATTAATGGCCCACCTTGCTCCAGAATTATGACCTCACCTTAATTTATTATACTTGCGATGACTGCATTTTAAAATAAAGTTGTAGTTCCAGATATTAGAGGTTAACATTTCAACATAACTTTTCATTGAGTATACAAGTCAACCTAGAGGACAAGTTGTATCATGTGACTATCTATGGACATCTATGCCCAACCCATAAATTTATAGTGCAATGAATATCAGTAAAAATTCAAAGCTGATGTTAGCATCTATATGAAAGAGAATAGCCAAGATTTGAAAATAAACGTGGCAGAACTTACTTTCTACTAAAGTTAACCTTACTCATGAATGGTAGAAAGACATTAAACAAATCCAGGGAATGAGATAATCAGATTGACCAGTTCCACTCCATTCCATTTCACATGCCATTTGTAGATCAGAGAAGGCATGAATGGGTTTAGAAAATATGTGAATTCCTTTTTTTTCCCATTGCATTCTGTACCATTCCATTTCATTATTCTGCTACTAAACTCCCATTATTCATTCCTTTACATGTCTTTTCTCAACTATGTTTCATGGACTAAGGAAGAAAGAAAACATTAATGATACTGAGGCAAATAATATATAATGAGAACATAAGATATAAAACAATAGTGATAGTATGCATTGAATATATACTGAACAAAACACATGCTGGGAATAATTCTCAAGGCTTTATATATATTAATCCCCTTGATTCTCTCTGTCTTATTGGTGGACAGTGTCTGAATCCTCATTTTATAGAATTCACTGGCTTGTCCATCTTTGCCCAGGAGTTGGGAACTCAGGTCTTTTGGGCATTTGGGCTCTAGAATCTTTTCTCTGAAGTATTATGCTACACTGATCAAAATTAGGAGAAATAATGGAACAACAGCTTGAATGAACTCATCTGAAAACCACCGCCAAATTCAAACTAAGATCCAGCAGGTCTAAAACACTTGTCTGATCTAACCACAGAAATGAGGAAAAGGAAAATAAAGGTCTAGTGCTGTTGCCACCTGCAAGCTGTTTTAGCACAGACTGTCATGGCCAATGAAAGTCTCCTTAATAGACCTGAACAAGAATTGAGGTAGGAAAGTCAGTTTTATCTACTTTCCTTATCCATGATACCAAATACTGACATGACCCAGAGTGTTACCTATGTACTTCGTTCAGCCATTTTCATGCCTGCGACTCTGATTGAGAACCATGTTTTAGACTGTGTTGGTTATTTTTGCCATAGTTGAGGTGCAGATGCTAACAGGATCTCACACAGGCAAAGGCACTAATATACAGGTGCACATGTGTTTAATTCAGATGAAGAGACACGCTTCTGTGAACACGCTTCCCAAAGGCTTTGGAAGACCTTACCCTTTGGGAAGAGTCTAAAACATTGGCCGGGACGTTAAGAGTCTGTTGGTCTTTCCAGACATTGCGTCACAGTCTGCACACATGCTGGGCATCAACATAAGGTCTTTGAGGTTTCTTGGAGCTCAGTAGGCTTACTCTGAGAAATCTTAGGCTGGTGGTGCATTGCAGGGACAAGTGTACTCTCAACAAGGAAGTGGCACACTTTGTGTGGAGGCTGATGTTTTAACATGTTCTTTTTATTACTGTAGCTCCTTTTCCCTTGCTCTTTTTTTGTTTGTTTCTCTATGTGTGTTGTCAGCAGAGCTGCAGTCAGGAGTCCTGTCTATGAACTTCCTCTTGTTAGCATTGGCATTAGCCAAGTTGTCTCTTATGATTCTAAGTGATCACGGATGGGCGGTCTCTGGCTTAGAAGTGGATGGCTAGCAAAGCAACTGCAAAACACGCTCAACAAGCACAGTCTATTTTGTTTATGTGGATCTGGGGAACTTCAAGGGATTCTGCCCTTCTCAGAGTGTCAGGATATGTAAAACGAGCTTTTTCGTCTGTCTGGTTTTAACAGTAACATATTTGTACATGATCTTTATGATTTGCAAGGCATGTTAACATAGATGATTTCACTTGTTTCTCTCAAAAACTATGAAGAATAGTCAAAGAATTTTCAATGAGCATTTTTCACAGGGCTGGCACTGTAGGACGATGGGTTAAGCCACTGCTTGTGATGCCAACATCCTGTGTAGAGGACCAGTTGGAGTTGATGACCTGAGGCCTTAGATCTTTACCATCTATGTAAGAAACCCAGAAGGAGTTCCAGTTCCTGGCAAGTGCAGGATCTGGGGCTGGGAGTGGGCTTGGTAGGGAAACTCTTGTTTTTGTCTTGATTTGGTCCAGTCATTTGGAGAGTGAACAGGCAGATGGAAGATCTCTTTGTCAGGCTATGTGTGCTTGTGCATCTTTTTCTTCCTCTAATTCGTTGCTGTTCTGCTTTATAAATAAATCTTGAAAATATTTTTTCTGTGCACACATACTAATATTTGTACTTGACAAACAAACAAAGATCTAGAATACATACAAAGAATGATGAAAATTAGGCAAAAAGTTGGTGACTGTGGCCATAGCACAGAAAGCCTTCTGTGCTATTTTGTAAGCTTGAAATTATGTCATAGTAAAAAATATATATATAGTTATGGGGTATGGCATGGCAACCTAGCAGCTAAAGTCCTCACTTTGCATGCATCTGGATCCCATATGGATGCTGGTTCTAATCCTGGTGGCCACGCTTCCCCTCCAGCTCCCTGGGAAGGCTTATGACCTAGGAAAACAGTCAAGGATGGCACATGGGAGACCCATGTGCACCCACATGGGAGACCCAGAAGAAGCTCCTGGCTCCTGGCTTTGGATCGGCTTAGCTCCAGCCATTGTGGCTGCTTAGGGAGTGAATCAACAGATGGAAGATTTTCTTCTCTGTTTCTCCTGCTCTCTCTGTGTATCTGCCTTTCCAATAAAAACAAACATTTATTTAAAAAATTGTAATAATCACATGAAAAGACTAAAGATATGCAATTCTTGGGTAATGTTTAAAATGGATGATTTCAAACTTCCCTGTTAGGCCACAGCTCCCACTGGGGAGCACAATTAGGCTGGAGGTGGCAAAGCTGCAACACTCATTAGCATTTGTGTAGGCTGGGTCTGGGAGCAGTCTGGACTATACCAGGTCTTAGTATCTGCTGGCACACACAAGAGCCAGGACAGGGAGTGGGTTGTGCCCTGCTGGGCTAGGCTGCAACACTCGTCAGTGAGGGCTGAGACTGATGGTGGCCCTGCCACACTGAGTCTAAGCACCTGCCAACATGCACAAGATCCAGGGATGGGTAAGAGAACTTTGGAGACTTATCTACTAGGCTGCAGCTCCTACTGGGGAGTGCAAGAGACAGGGTTGGGGCTGAACTGGGCTAGGCAAGGCTCCAACACCCATCAGAATTCGTGTAGGTTCAGGGGCAGGCGAGACCGGGTTAGGCTCCAGCATCCACTGGAGTTCTCAAGGGCCAGAAAGAATATGGGAGAGGCCAGCCTAGTCTACAGCACGTATTGGTTTACATGAGAGTTGGGTCAGGGATAGGGTGGGCCAGGCTGGAATAGACTGTGAGCACCCACCTGTGAGAGTGAGAACTGTAATGAGTGTGGGCCAATGGGGCGAGGCTACAGTACCCAGTGGTGAGTGCCAGGACTGGGTGCTGACCATTTGAGATTGGGCTGCAGCACCTGTTGACACATGCAAGACCTGGGACTGGGAATGGACCTAATAAGGGAACTTTAGAAACTGTTGCTGGACCACTGCTTTCACTGATTAGCGTGAAAGCTGTTACTGGGGGTAAGCCAGTCTGGGGGTGAACCAGGTTGGACTAGGCTGCCATGCCTGCTAGCTCACATGAGAGCCAAAATGAGTGTAAGTAGCTAGTTTAGGATGCATAGCCATTGGCAAGTACCGGGTTTGGGTGTAGATCATGTCAAGCTAGACTGCAGTACCCCTTTGGCAAGTGTGAGATCAGGGACTGGGAGTGAGCTTGATAGGGAAACAATGAGTACTCCTCTGCTGGAGTGCAGCTACTACTGGTGAGCTGAAGAGCCATGGCTGGCAGTAGCCTGGGTTGGGCAAGGCAGCGGCACCCAGCGGCATGTGTGTGGGCTGGGCTGAGGTGTCAGATTACACTCAGCTAAGCTGCAGCAAGCACCCTTAGGTGTGCATGAGGACTATATAGGATGCAGGCAGCACATGCTAGTTTTTACTGGGGCTGAGGATGAGCACAGTGAGGGTTTTTAGGGATCACTCAAGCTAGTCTGCATCACCTGCTGATGTGTGTGAAAACTTGGCCTGTGGTGAACTGATCCAGGCTAGGCTTCAGCATCCATTAGTTTGTGTGAGAGATAGGGCTGAGGGCAGAACTGACTAGGTAGCTGTATCTACTTGTGTGTGCAAGTGACAGATCGAATCTGACTAGTACGCTCAAGAGTCAAGTCAGATGTCACCCCAGGAAAGATTTCTTGGGGAACTCCATATGCTCACATGGGACATGACAGTCAGCTAATCTAGGCCAGCAGGGGATACCGAATTCTTATCAGAGCATGAAAAACAAAACAAACTGGACCAGTCTTCTGACCAAGCTTTAAAACATGTTCCTAGGCCTGAGGATGCACACTGAAGTGGAGTTGGTCAACCAACAGACTTTGGAGAGATTTTCTCTACCCATTGCAACAAAACTGATGAGGTCTCAGAACTATCAAAACCACTCAAATACCACCCTTAGAACACCCTGTCCCGCATGCATGTTGCTAAGGAGTCATCACATGACTATCCCTTGGTATTAATGTAGTTTGACAGCAAGAAGTGGTTCCTTCCCATTTGTCCTACCCACCTTCCTCCTCATCGCCAGCCTCCCCAGCCTGATCGGAATCTCACATGGGCACACATCCCTCTTAACTGTGTCAACAATGGTAAAAATAAAATAAAATGAAAACAAGGATAATTCCAGTAATTTGGCTGGAATTTCCAGAGGAATCCCAGCAATGCCTTGAGTTTGGCTTTGCTTATATTCCTAGAGAGTGAGCTGTAGGCTGAGGGAGAAGTTATTGCACAACTGAAGCGTGACATGACCGTGTATTCAGAGCATGGCTTTTACTGACACCAAAAACTAAGCAAATTTTATGAGTTTTCATTTTCATGCAGGTGTGGGATTACAGGGTAACTCTGCTTTTTTTCCTGAACATTGTATATTTCATATGCTACAGGGTGATAATTATGTTGTAGATACTTGTTCTATTTTTCACATACCGTAACAATCATCTGCTTTAAGGGTATAGTTCAACTACTTTTACTAAAAGTATAAAATTGTTCAACCATCACCACAATCGAGTTGTAAAATATTTCCATGACCCCAGTGGGATCCCTTAGTCCCCTTTGCAGTAAATCCTTGTTCCCTCCCAGAGATAGGCAAATGCTCTTTCTGTCTTCACATGTTTGCCAGTTCTGGACACTTCATGTATATGGAATCTTACAACATGTATTCTCTTTCCTCTGGTTTCTTTCACTTAGCGGAATGTTTTGGAGGTCCATCACACCTGCTTTTTTCCTGGGACTTTCTCACTGGCATAGGAAATTATTCAGAGAATCAGGAAATGCCTTACAGTTGTACCTAGTACTGCAAGTCGCCAATGCATAACAGCAGACCCTCATGGCTGAATCTGCAGCCACAAGAACTCAGCCTAACATTTGCTTTTGCCGCAAATGTGGTCTTCTAAAAATGCAAAACCAAACTGAAATTTGGTTGGTTGTGTCCAATACCTGCCAGAATCTTGCAGGTTGTCACTTCACTACATTTTTAGGGACACAAGAAGGATATGATAAGATACAATGAAGGCAAATCAAGAAATGCAAAAGTGGATCTCATATATTCTGGAAATTGCATTTCTTAAATTATAAGCTATCTTTCAAATGTGAGGCTCTGAGGGAGTAATCACACTTGTATTTTCATTTTTGACATGCAGAACAGTGGAATTCACATCCTTGTGATAAAAATGTGCAATATAGCTACCTGATTCACATTTCTCACAGTTTTTAAATACTTTTATTAAAAAAAAAAACCAGAATGACCCCTAAAAGATATACGTTGTGTGATAATGACATCTAGTACCAAATGTGAGATATAGGTAAGCTGTAACTTGGTTTTAAAAAAAGATCAGTCCAGGAAAATACTGTTTAATATAAAAGCATTATACAAAAATATCAAATGTTTGCTACCACTTAAAATTATTTATTTGAAAGACAAAGAGAGAGAGAAAGAGACTTTTTTAAGAAAAATATTTACTTATTTGAAGTTCAGGGCCTGGAATGATGGCTCAATGAGAAAGCAGTAGAGGATGGCTGAAAGCCTTGGGACCCTGCATCCACATGGGAGAATTGGAAGAAGTTCTTGGCTTCAGATTAGCCCAGCTCTGGCGGTTGTGGCCATTTGGGGAGTGAATCAGTGGGTGGAAGACTTTTCTCTCTGTCTCTCCTGCTCTCTGTAATCTGATTTCCCTTTCCAATAAAAATAAGTAGATCTAAAAAAAAATAGAGTTATAGACACACACACACACACACACACACACACACACACACACACACACACACAAAGAGAGCTGGGGCTTGGCGAGGCTAAAGCTACTTCCTGGTTCCACATGTGGTTAGCAGTAACTCAAGCAATGTCTACCCTCTGCTCTTATTCCCAGGCCATTAACAGGGAAGTGGAGCAGTCAGGACATGAACTGGTTCCATATGGGATTCCAGCACTGTAGGCAGCAGCTTTACTTGCTTTAACACAATGCCACCTTCGAGAGACATCTTCTATCTGAGGATTGACTTTTTGAATGTCCACAATAGCCATGCCTAGACTAGGATCCTGGGATTCAATCTGGGTGTTTTAGGTGGCTATCCAGAGTCCAATAATTTGTTATTTCCTACTGCTTCTTAAAGTGTGAGTTACTGGGGAGCTGGATGCAGGGACTCTGATAAGAAATGTGGTTGTCCTAAATGATGATACAACCACTGTGTCAAATGAGTGTTTTATTTGTTCTCATTTGATAATTATTTAAAGTATCCAATTTATCATAAAATGAAAAAAAATAGTTTAAAATATAATGGATAGGTGTCTCTCATTAAGTAGTTTGAAAATGAATCAGCAATGTAATTCTTTCCTTTAAACATCAAAAGAAAATATCCTTACCTATCTACACACCAAGATATTTCAGGAAGTTTATGGAAAATAGAACTTAAGTATGTTGTAGGAAAAAGAAATTATGCAGTATTTGTTTTCCTGGGACACCCTAATTGAAGATAGAAAACAATCGTGTAATAGATTCTACAGCTGTTTCCTCAATGTTCAGGGGTTGTATGATTTCTGGAATGGAAATATATTCTCCAGCATCTAATAAGAGTGGGTTTCTGGGCTGAAGATGAATACCTGTAATTGGAAAATATCTGAAGGTACAAGTCAAGGAGAACTATACAGGCCTTAAGGCTCATGCCAACTCTGGCCCCAACCACTGGATCTTAGTTCTTCTTGTGATAAAATCCTTGCAGAAGCAGATGACAAACAGATGTGGTGGCACCCGTGGTGGTCCTTGGTTCCATGCTGTGATGAGGCTGCAGGAGTGTGAAAGACCCCACATGGAATTACTCTGTCATCATCAGGAAAACTCGATTGCCTTCTGTAAAGAAATCATGCAGCAAAGAGGCATCAGCATGTGTGAAACTGAGGTTGATTGCTGCGGAGGAATGAATGAGACAAGAGATTTTGGAGGTAGGCAAGCTCCCCAAAGGCATCCCGGGGGTGGGGGAAGAAGTAACATTTGAGTCTAAAACTGAGACCAGGGATTTGACACTTTGGAGCATCCAGCAGTCTCACCCATTCAAACTGGGGGTTTGGGTGTGCTTGGTATGTCCATTCCCTTCTGACCCTCACTGGTGACTTGGAATCAGACATTCAGAAGAGTCAAGTATAGTTCCTAGTTCCAATCACGTAAAGAAGCTTAAAATCGTCTTCTCACCAGAAATTGTGTGGTTTTTAATTTGAGAGTGTCCCTGTCTCTGTGCTACTCTGCTTCCATTTTCCTGTATCTAATTCTCTAATTATTCTAATTATCTAATCCTGTATCTGTTTCTCTCCATTGTGACTTTTACTTGTAAATTTCAGAGGTTGACGCAGCATTGCCATAGCCAGTGGCCACAGCAGCACTATCATCAGTGTGGTTGTTACTACAGGATGACAAAAAAATAGGTGACCAGCCATCACTGCAAGGCTTTGGAAGGGTAAACTTGCAAAGCTGCTGAATAAACAGATGGTTCCTGGGAGCAGCTGTTCCTACATCTGCATCCACGCGCAAAATCCGCGCTCACCTGTTTTGGAGAAACTCCTGGATGGTTAAGCTACTAGTGCAAATAGCAGGGAAGACCTGCCATGAGAGAGAAAAATCTCAGCAGGACCCAGGTTTTCCTTTCAATGTGTTGTTAGGGCTAGCTGAAAGAAGAAAAAAAATCAGTCACTATTGAGATTCAGTGATGAAATGGTTGCTGAATTTCCTCTAACATTGATAAGATTAAACTCATTCTGAACTGCAGAATTGCTAAAGTTTTTATTTTTTTAATTGAAAATACTTTTAACAGACACAAAATCTGTACAAGTCTATGGGGTATGATATGATGTTTCAATACCTTCACCAGCTTTTGTTATATCTCTTCTTTTTGATAATATCCAATCTAGCTGCTATGAGGTCCGTATCTCATTGTGGTTTTGATGCGTATTCCCTTGCTGATTACTGATATGTAGCATTTTTTTTCATGCTCATGCTGGCTGCCTTTACATCTTCCTTTGAGAAATGTCTGAAACTACTCCTTATTCCAAGCTAGATGATTTGCTGTTTTGCTTTTGAGTTGTTTGAATTTTTTATATATTCCAGATATGAAATCTCTGTAAGATAAATGGCTTGCAGCTGTTTTCTGTAATTCTTTAAGCTATTTCTTCAGTCTGTTGATTGCTGCCTAGAAGCCATTTAGTTTGACAAACTCATGCTTGTCTCTTTTTGTTTCCTGAACCAAAAAATTCTCATCTGAATCAGTATCTGGAAGTGTTTCCTCTGTGATTATCTCTAGTAGCTGTAAAGTTTCAGGTGTAATTTTTATGTCTTTAATCCATTTTGAGTTCACTTTTGTACATGGATAAGAGATAAGGATTTCGTTTTGATAGCAAGAACTTAGAATCTATGTGTGCTAGAATCAGCACAGCTGTCTTCAGCGTGATAGCTGAACTGAAGACAGTGTATCTGCTAACTTCTTCAAAAAGTAAAAAAGGAAGAAATGTGCACACGTCCTCATTTTTATTATGATGGCTCCTCGCAATACGGTGTTGAGATCGCATAAGGTTAATGAGAAAGAGTTATTGGTGCATGATGTCTGCTTGAATCCAGAGGAAGGAGGATGGTTCACGTTAACATTGGCCGCTCGTGGCTGTGTATTATCTTCAGGAAGGGCAGGATACAACAAAGCACCTTGAGAGGGCATAGAGTGGTAACATGTAAAGCAGGCATTCAGGGCAAGCGTTACCAGGAAGGCAAAATTTATACTTAGTGCTGATAGAAGGTTAGACTTTGAGAGATGAGAGATGATCATTTGACACAAAGGGTATGATTTCAGCAAATCTGTGGCAAGTAAAGTAGGGTTTGTTAATGGGAGGTTGAGACCTATCCGTTGAGAGCATAGCTGAGAAATAGTTTGGAATAAAGGCAGAGAAGGTCTCAACAATAACAGAAAACAGAAACTGAGAGAGAATGTAATTAGGAGATTGGTTAGGCTAGAAGATATAATGAAGAGAGAGCGAGCGAGCTCATTCATGCACTGCTTCTTTCCTCAGATGACCATAATACCCAGATCTGGATAGTGTAAGCAGGAACAAAGAACTCCACCCAGCTCTCCATGTGTGTGATAGGGGCTTAGACACCTGGGGCATTTCCCATGGAGCTGGGTCAGAAGCAGAGCTAAGAGGACTTGAACTGGTGGTCCAATACAGGATGTAATGCCACAGTCCCAAGCTGCAACTTAATCTGCTGTCTCGCTTTTAGTTTAATTTTTATGTGTCTCTGGTGTATGAATCTTTAGTCATTGATAATGGAAGAGTAAGACATGATATCAGTAGGGATTGTCAGCACTCCCATTCTGTGGGAATGCTAGTTGTCAACAATAAATCTACTCTAGTTTAAAAACTATACTTTTGTATAGGACATTTATTGGTAAAAGGCATTTGCCAATAAGTTTGTGGTTCTTTCCATTTAAAATTTGTGTGTCTCTTTCTCACCTGGAGAAATTTGTGTGTAGAGTAGTCTCTAGTGGGTATGCACACCGTCCCTGTTGCATTCCAGAAAACAAAATGTAACAGAACTCCTAGTTATATGTTCTGCAGCAATTGTGCGTGTGTGTGTGTGTGTGTGTGTGTGTGTGTGTGTGTGTGTGATGTTGGAAGAAAAGAAATAGCACTCTGACTTCTCTTCTTTCCACAAGCATGCAGATTGGCTTCCAGGTTCTCACACAGGCCAGCTTGTGTACAAAGTTACCACTGCCCAGCCAGCCCTGAGATGCAGTTCTGCCTCCCCATCTGGATAGCTGAGGTTGTGAGGCCTGAGTGTGCCCCTGTGCCAACACTGGGGCTGCCTTATTTGATGAGGCCCTCGGTTCTCTGGCATATGGGCCCTGTTGGGATTTGCCAAACCTTTGGGAGGAGAGTGGAGGTTTGCTGACTGTGGTCAGAACGGTCCCAATTACGAATGATTTCCTAACCAAGTGTTGAAAATTCCCACATTGTAATTAAAATGTAAAATACACATGACCTGTCAAACTCAGGGGGGAGAAAAAACTCAAGGAATTTTTCTTGAAAGTTCAGTTCCTTACTTTGCTCAACTTTTTTTTTTCAATCTATAGCTTGAGTTTCCTTATCACAGAACAAGTGATCTTTCCTGATTTTCTTGAGAAGTTGACAGTATCTCAAGAAAAATGAGTATGATTTATTCTATTGTAAAAATATTTCACTCACCTGCTTTTCTTTTCATGTATCTCAAACTCTGCTTACACATTGGCTCCTGTGAACCAAACACTGTAGAACCTAATATGGAGGAAAAGGTAACTCAAGAGAAAAGTACTTACTCTTTTCAACTGCAAAATTTTGTTCCGTGAATTACAAAGTCTCTGTTTTTGGATACATAGATATTTAGAAAACTTGGATAGTCAGCTGAATCTGTTACAACTGTTTGGCAACCCTTGGCCATTTTCTTTTAAATCTGTTGAATATAGTCACATATTTATAGGTCAGGAACAAGGGGGTGAGTTTAGCAGTGGGAAACTGGAAGAAATGAATGATAGAAAAGATTAAAAAATCCATTGGACAGTTTTGACGTAAATATATCTGTGCATCCGGACATGTACAGGAGGAAAACTAAATAAGGAAGGACTTCTTTAGCTAAAAACTCCATAGACAAACATCATCAAACTCAGACAGGAAAGTTTTAACATGTATAGCACAAAAAAGAAAAACAGCAGAATCTACGAAAAGTGCTTATAATTTGATAAGAAAACACAACATTAGTCGGCAGTCATTGTGTCACAGTGGGTTAAGCCAAGACCTGCCACCCTGCTGTCCTTCATTAGGAGCACCAATCCAAGTCCCAGGCGATCCAGCTCTTCCCTGGAGCCTGAGAAGGGAGCAGATGATGATACCCCAAGTGCTTGGGCTCCTGTGGGAGACCTGGACGAAGCTCCAGGCTGGTGGATTATCCTGGCCTGCCTCTGGTCTTTGCACCAGTGGAGGGAGTGAACCAGTGGATGGATGCTCTCTGACTCTGAGTGTCTCTTCCTCTGACTCTGGCACTTTGCTTTCCAAGTAAATAAAACTCATCTTAGAAAAAAGAGGAAATAGCACATCAGAAAAGAAAGGAAAATCATATGAATAGATATTATTTAGAAGGTACAGCAGAAATGATCAATAAGTATATTCTGAAATGTACAACTTTAATACTAAGTAAAGAAACCAAATAAAATGACTATTTTTACTGATGTAATTGGGAAATACTTCAAAGTTAAATAAAATTTTCTGTTCATGAGGGCATGGGAAAAGGTAATTTCTCCCAGTTAAGTTTCTGACCAGGATTTAACTCATATTGCTTTTTAAAGGGGCGCTTTGCCATATGTTTTTAAATTAAGCATATTGTGTGAGCCAACAATTTCGCTTCTTGGTAGCTACTCAAGAGAAACAAAGCCACATGCGGCAAGAGGCAGATACAGAACTTGTGTCTGAGTTCCTATGAGTTTTTCTTTTTTAAAAAACAATATTTAATTTTATTGGAAAGTTAGATACACAGAGAGAGGAGAGACAGAGAGGATCTTCTGTTAGCTGATTCACTCCCCAAGTGACCGCAATGGCTGGAGCTGAGTTGGTCTGAAGCCAGGAACCTGGAGTGGGTACAGGGTCCCAAGGCTTTGGGCCATCCTTAACTGTTTTCCTAGGCCATAAGCAGGTAGTTGGATGGGAAGTGGGAGAGGCCCTAGGACCATGGAATATCCACCACCCCAATCTCCTCTCACTCATCACTGTCAGTGACTCCCACAAGTTTCTCCAGTGTTCTTGGGCACTGGGTGACATTTCTGCTGAGAATCACTGCAAAGCCTCAGTTTTATCACATTAGCGTTGAGTGGTTCTGCCTATGCACAACTGCCTACTCCTAGTGAAAAATGTATTTACAGGTGAAATTAAATCCTCTGTGACTCCCATCTTCACTCTGTTGTCCTGCATCCTCCTCCTCAGTGGTAAACATGGTCAACTCTACAGTAACCATTTACTACTATAGAAACCTGCAATTCACATATCCATGGAAAGTGTAGCATCTGTGAAGCATTTAATTGTGCCTCCTGCCCTTGAAAACATATATTGAAGTCTTTGCCCCAAGAAGGTGTTCTTGTTTGGGTATAAGGTTACTGCTGCTGGAATCAGCTAGGCCCTGATAAAGTCATACTCTCTTAGCATGAGCCTGTAATCTGTTATGATTTATGTTCTAACATACAGAAGAAGTTTGAACAGAGAGACCTAGGGGGAAAGGCCATGTGAAGATGAATGCAGAGATTGGGTGGTTTTTCAAAGCCAGGAAACTGCAAGAATTGCTAGCAAACTGGCAACAGCTGGGGGAGAGGTGTGGAATAGAATGTTAGATCAGCATCCTCAGAAAGTGCCCACTCTGTGAGGATCTTAATCTCAGATGCCCCTTTTCCAGGACTGTGAGGCCATAAACATCTGCTGCCTTAACTGTCCATTTGTGGCAGCCACAGCCCACTTGCTCAGTGTTCTGAGTTTCAGTATTTCAGGAAACAAGTGAACAAGAAATTCTGGGAATTAAGATAGGCTGGGAAGCACAGAGGGTCGAGAGGCTCCTGCAGGTTGGATAGCCTGTGGTATTCCTGAGGTTGGAACAGGAAAGACAGCCCCCTTCTTGCAGATGGAGACTCCTGCATTCTGACCCCCGTGTCTCCTGTGAGCCCCCTCCAAGGCAGAACTCTTACCTAGCCACCAGATTTGCGTGAAGAAAAGGAAGAAGCCTTGGGATTTTTTTTTTCAAGCTGTAGGTTTACTTTTTGAAAAAGAAAAAGAATGCGTAAGGCAAGAGCATGAGAGAGGTGCTGTAGAATATGCACATTTTCTCTGTGTGTGTGGATTAAACTGAAGCCAATCATGGGGCGGGGCACAGAAGAGGGAGGACAGAGAGAGGAAGAAGGCCCTCCATCTGATTTTGTTATACATGTGGTTAGGAATCTGTCTGGTCCTGTATTTTTGAATACTCCCCACTCCCCCATTGCACAGCACTTTTATCCTGAGTTTCACAGTGAGCTCCAAGGACCGCCTCCAACCTTCACCACAGCTTCAAACAGTAGGGCTGAGGTTTTACCTTTCATTTGTTTTTCACAACTTATTTATATGAAAGTCAGAGGGCGCAGGAAATGGGGGGATGCCTAGTGGAGAAGAGTGACAGAGAGAGAATCTTCCATTCACTTATTCACAATTCCAAATGCCACAACAGCCTGGTTAGGGTCAGGCTGGTGCCAGGAGCGAACAGCACGAAACTCCGTTGGAGTCTCCTAGATGTGAAACAAGGTCCCATATTCTTGAGCCATCTTCCTCTGATTTCCCAGGCCCATTAGCAGAAAGCCGGATCAAAAACAGAGCAGCTTGGACTCAAATGCTGGCAACCAAAACAGTGGCTTAACAAACTGTGCCACAATGCTGGTTCAAATGGCCAAGTTTTAAGCGACTGTGTTTATAGCCAATGCGATGGGGAAATGAGAACTCCATCCCATGCTGGAGCTTTCTGCACTTTGCTTACATATGTGTGAGGAAATGGGTTCCCATGTCCAGCTTCAAATGCAGCACCTGACACCTTACAACATAAATGGAGTAGTTCAAAATCATGGGCACTAAAAGAAAAAGCAGGCCTTTTTATAACCAGTGTCATAAAGTTATGCCTTTAAAATAATTTGCAAACTGGGAAGGCAATTACAAGAGTGCTTTTACTCCCATATGCTTCATGTCACAAGCTTTAATGTTTAATAAAAGTTGCCTGTTGAGTCGAGAATTTTGAGCAAACCTGACAAGTGCTGCTTAAAGGACTATATTTGATTTACTCCCTTTAATACTTTCAGTGATGATGGGTTTTTCTGAAAGTAATGTTTGTAGAAGCTGAGTATTTTGGAGTACTGCATGATAAAATGTATACTGGAATGTTCACTCATGTTTTTAAAAATGTATGTTCTAAAGGAAAATGTGACTTTAAAAATATTGCTAATCTTCTAGATATCGAAAGTTTGAATTGTTTTGCTCTTCATTCAAAGTGCCTTGTATATTTGCAGTGTACAGTTTTCCTATATGTTCAAATAATGGGGGCAGACAATTAATCATTCTATGAACTTGACATTGTAAAGCCAACAATTTGTGCGTTAATTATGAGTGCTTTAAACATTGTTAAAACCAGAAACACTCCTTCTTGTTTTGATTATGTTCACTTCTAGAAGATGAAGAACGTGAAAGCAAACAGGTTGCCTTGTGGTCTAACAGGTTAAGCTGCCACTTTGGACACCTGCCTCAGATTGGAGTCCTAGATACTCTGTTTACAACCTGGCTCTTTGTTAATGCACTTAGGAAGGAAGCAGATATGGCTCAGCTACTTGAGTCCTTGTCACCTGCATGGAGAGTAGGTGGAACTGCCAGCTTTGCTTTGGTAGGCAATTGGGAGTGAACCAGCAGCTGGAAGTGCTCTCTCTTTCTCACGCTCCCTCTCTGTCTCATTTTCTTACTGTCAATCTGTTGTTTAAATATGGAAGATTGCAACAACAGTAACTGCAATGGTTGTGAAGAAAGCACTTGGTGTTTCCCTCATGCTTGTATGGCATGGCTATCTGTCACTTTCAAAAGTGTTGGGGAAGAAGCACACTGATAAATATATGGAGTTGTACGCTACGGGAGGAGCATCTACCTGCCTGCACGGCGTGTCAATGCTGTCATTGGTGACTCCACGGAGCTTTCAGTAGGGCTGGCAGGACAAATTCAGTGCATTCTACCCTTAATCATCTGTGTTCTGTATTTTGCTGAAAGCTCCTGTGCATGTTGGCTCTCCTCACTTCTCCCTGAGACCTTCTGAGCAGTGGGTTCAGCTAGCTAGGAAGTGTTCCCCACCAGGTTGCTGTGTCTGACACCTGGCTGGCTTCTGCTGTCTCTTGAGAGCTCAGCTGCCATTTCAGTGGCCTCCTTTTCATTCTCGTCCTTCATTCCTTTAACTGCAACACAAAAGCTTTCCAGGCTCAGAGTCCCTGCCTGCCCCTCACACTTTTGGGCTCTTGCATCTCTCTTTCACCTGTCACTGTGGTAAGGTCATGTCCACGCATGTTACAAAGTTGTGGCAAATGTGCACATCATTCCTCCAGAAACAGGGGCTTTTACTAACAGAAAGAAAGCTAAGTAACATGCTACTGAATATGAATGTATCCATTAATTAATTACTGTACATCTCTGTAAATGAAAAACCACAGAACAAAATCAACAGCAGGAAGAAAAAAATTTAAAATGCCATGAAGTTAAATAACATGTTGTTGGATGACTAATGTGTTGCTGAAGATGAAAAAGAAAATCAAGAACATTCTTGAAGAAAATGACGCTACTGTATGATCTATCAGTCATTGAAGAAGTTAATAAGAGAATGTCTTGAAAAGATGAAACAAAAAATATATCAAAATCCATGAGATATAGTTTCTGCTGATCTTTGTTGGTGAGATATGTCTCCTGTAGGCAACAAATAGATGGGCTTTGTTTTTTAATATGGTCTATTAATCTATGACATTTGATTGTTGAGTTTAAGCCATTTACATTCAGGGTTGCTGTGTATGGGTGGTAATTTGGGCCTGTCATTTTGGCAATGGCTTATTCATTGATTTAGTGGTCTGTTGTTATTTACTGAGAGGCTCTTCACATTTACCTTTGGTTTTTGGTAGGTGCTATTCCTCTGTTAAGAGAACATACTTAAGTATCCTTTGTAGGGCAGGTTTGGAAGAGGCATGTTCTTTTAACGTTTTTTTTTTTTTTTACTGTGAAAGAATTTTATTTTATTTTCTAAGACAAAGGAAAGCTTTGCTGGGTACATTATCCTGGGCGGACAATTTATTACATTTAGAATATGGACTATGTCACTCCATTCTCTTCTGACCTGTAGAATTTCCTGAGAGAGATCTCCTGTGAATTTAATTAACATTCCTTTATATGTCAATTGATTTTCTCACCTGCACATTGAAGGATCTTTTCTTTATGTTTGATTAAAGAGAGCTTGATTATCATGTTTCTTGGTGAAGACTGCTTTTAGTGAAGCCTGTTGGGAGTTCTGTGCCCCTCCTGGATGTTGTTTTTCAATTCTTTTTCTAGATTCAGGAAATTTTCTCTCATTATTTCATTGAATACACCTTTGATCTAGTTTTTTCTTTCTGCATCTTCTGGGACTCCCATAACTCTTACATTTAGCCTTTTAATAGTGTCTTTCAATTCTTGAATACGGTTTTTGGCCTGCTCCAGCTCTGCTTCCAGACTTTTGTTTCCCCTGGTGTTAGGAAATGTCCAGTTCTGAGATTCTTTCTTCTGCCTCCTTCATTCTATTTTGGAGACTCTCCATTGTACTTCTAATTTGCTCCACTGTATTCTTCATTTCATACATATCAGTTTTCATTTGATTTATTTCCGGTGTGACATATTCCTTAAATCCCTTGAATGCCTGCTTTACTTGCTTCTCCTTGTTGATAGGAAGCATTATGACAAATGTTTTGAGTTCTGTATCTCCCATTTTCTCGATGTCTTCCTCAGTTAACTCTGAGGTTGGCAAAGGGTTTTGTTCCTTTGCAGGATAGACTTCAGTAATATTCATTGTGCCTTTGTCTCTTCTTTTGCTCTTGGTCATGGTACTTCTGGTTATCAGATTCTTCTCCTTGGGGCAGATTTCTAAGCTGTGTTACCCACAGATCTGGGTTCTTACATTAGACTTCCTCCATGGTGTGCATAGCCCCAGCTCCTGGCTCACCACTCTCTACCTCCTGTGATACCATGCTGAGGCTGCACTGTTGCCTGTACAACCTTTCTCCCACTTCTGGTAGGAGTAGGTCCCAGGATTAGGGAGACACCAGGTGTCCTGTCTAGCTTGATTGTTGGTGCTGCTGATCTTGCTGGAGCCTGTTGGCTGTTAGGTCTGAGGGCCACATGCACCGATTTTGACCTGTATGATGCCATAGTCAGCATTATTTTCCAGTGGGACCAGTGCAGTGCACTGATCTCATTGAGTTCTCCCTGAGCTCAGTGTATGCACAGCTCAACCCTGTCCCCACGGTCTCAAAGCCCTTGCCACATGTACAAAATGGCACCTGATGTGCCAGTGCTAGTGTTCTTCATCTGTTGGCGATTAGGTCTGAGGGCTACCTAGACCTATCTTGGATGGAATCTGTAGGATGCCATGTTGTTGCAGGCACTGAGCCAGGAATGGGTTCACTCCCATCTCAGTGCATATGCAGTACTATCCATAATCGTTGCTATCTTAAACAAAATGGTTCCTAATTCGGCTCTATGGGGCTGACTGGGCTGTGAAATCTACCTTGTTCGTGTACCACCTGCTGCTCTGTCTGCTCCTGGTCCAATCAAACAGACCAGCAAGATGGCCAGTTCTTTTTCTGGGTTCACTTCCTGACCTCCCAATAGACATCCCTTCCCACCTTATTGCTGGTTTAGTTCTGGCTGCTGGTTGAGTTTAGATCATGGCTGGCTGAATGCTGCTGGAGTACCTGTCACTGCAGCACCACATCGTTGTGCCCACTGCTTTCCTGTGTCTGTCAGTCTCCACGTGCCCCTCTGTTGTTCTGTCCTCTCTTATTTCCTGGAATGTGCCCTCTTTGCTTCATACTTGCTAATGTTTCTCTGTCTGTTTAAACATTTCCTTACTCTAATCTACCCTCTTGATTCTCTCATTATCCCAAGGCTTTGGGCTGTCCTCAACTACTTTCCCAGGTCATAATCAGGGCCTGGGGGGCCTGGGATTAGAACCGGCACCTATATGGGAACCCAGCCTGTGCAAGGCAAGAACTTTAGTTGCTAGGCTACTGTGCTGGGCCCCTACTTCACCACTTTCTATCCATCTCCCTGTTGATGGCCTAGGAAAGCAGCAGAAAATGGCCCAACTCTGCATCTGAGTCCGCGGGGGCTTTTAAAAAACTTTTAAAGAATCAAATTTCCTTATGTTAATTTTATATATTTCAAAATAATTACAAGTACATTTTAGACTATAAACTTGGCTCTGGTAAGCTACTCATTTTAATGGCTCATTCAATTTTAGGTAAATATACATATCGTAAGTATAAATTGATCATTTCAATTCTTTTAGAGAACATGACTCAATGACATTAATCATACTCATGTATACCACTGTTTGGTTTTAGAATTTTTGTGGCACCCCTAAACTGTAACCCCATATCCATCAGTCATTAACTCATCCATTCTGTCTTCTACCAGTCCCTGGGGACCACCACTCTGTTTCATTTCCAATGAATTTGACTTCTGCATGTCCTTGTTATAAACGGAATCATATGATGTGTGTCCAGAGTTTGCCTTGATTTTTTTTCTCCTTCATTTCTAAGGGAGTGTGTGGTCACCTAAGCAACTAGTAAATATTTTGAGTAAATAGTGAACAGAAACAACGATGGACAAGTTAGGAAGTATTTTGGTTTGAAAGCATTGTGTGAAGGGATTTACTCAGTGGAAAGAAAGTGAACAATGCTTTTTCAGAGACCTGTTTGTGTCACTCACAATGAGCCCTGTGCTCACTGGATGGACAGCAGGGCAGACCACCATGCCTGTTTGGGAGGAGAGGGCACAGTATGTGAATGAGTTGAAGAATCATTAAGGCTTCAAAGTCAGGGACATACTATTTCAATGGCTATAATCAGAGTTTCATTTAGATATTGATTTGCATTTGTGTCTTTTTTTTTTTTTCATCCAAAAACACTCAGAGTCCACACTGGAAGTAACAGTTGGGATTAGAACCGGCACCCAAATGGGATATGGGATCTCAGCATGTGCAAGGCAAGGACTTTAGTTGCTAGGCAACTGTGCTGGGCCCCTGCTTCACCACTTTCTATCCATCTCCCTGCTGATGGCCTGGGACCACTTGGGACCACTTGGGACCACTTGGGACCACTTCCCATATCAGGGTGCCTGGATCCGAGTTCTGCAAGGCTTCTGATTCCAGATTTCTACTAATGCATACCCACTTGGCAGCAGGTGATGACTCGAGTTCTTGGGGGTCCTGCTATTCATGTGGTAGATCTTGAATGAGTTCTAGGTTTCTGGCTGTCTCTTGGTCTAGGCAGCACCTGAAGCTGTGGGCATTTAGGGAACCAATTTGACTTTAAAATAAATTTCAGATAAAATAAATCAGCAAGCAATCATGGGACAGCTCATTTATTTTGCACTAGGAAATGATGATAGAAGAGACAAATACTTTCTGTGGTGTTCTGTGGTGTAGTTTGGGACACTGGGAATCACTAGCGGGCATGGCCATCAGGTGTAGCTTCTCGGTCTCTGTTTCAGACAGGGTCAACTGCTTTCTTTCAAAGCAGGACTACAGACACCCTACTCTGGAACACATCCCTCTGTCTTCACTGATATTGGGGTTAAAATTCAGTGTGGAAGGGGTGTGTATAGAATGCAGCTCACTTTTGCCTCTCACAGATCAGCTGTAACCCAATTGGCCAACCGTCTTGTGAGGCTTCACGTATTTGGGATGCATGTTGCTCCCACGGTTTGGATCTGTGGAGACTCACAGTGGTATCCGAAGTGCTTAGTGTGTCTTCTGGTCTCTGAACAGTTGCTAGCACGTGGGTTCTCTCAAGATTCCAGTCTGATGTGAGAGGAGATCGTAATAGCCAGAGGGCAAAATGACCTGGCTTAGCCACTGGCCTGAAATGTGTGACCTTGAGATTTTCTTTCCTTTGCTGTGTGTTTGTACATATATACACACACACACATATATATATATATATACATGCATATATATATATACATATATATTCAGAGAGACAGACAGACAGACACAATCTTCCATCTGCTGGTTCACTTTGTGAATGACTATAATGACCACAGCTGAGTTCATCTGAAGCCAGGAGCCAGGAGCTTCCTCTGGCTATTTTTGCATTTTTTGTATCTCTGTGTAATACAGTCTCCCATGTAGGTGCAGAAGCCTCAGGCCTTGAGCCAGGCTCTATCACTTTCCCAGGCCATGAACAGAGAACTGAATGGAAAGTGGAGCAGGGAGACTTGAACCATTACCCATAATGTGATGTCTTTACTGCAGGCAGAGGATTAGCAAGCAACGCCACCGTGATGGCCAAATCCCTGAGATTTTTAGTGTTGGCTCATTGAAGGAAGAAGACTGAAATCTCTTTGTCATAGACTGATAGGCTTAGGTGAATTACCTGTAAGTTTTTAGGCTGTGTTGCTGATTTAATGAGGATTTAAATAATGTTGAGCTTTATGGGCCATTACTAACTGGCAAATTGATAATAATGTTCCTTAGCTACAAAAGAGATACATGCACCAGCAGACTCTGAAGGTTCCGTTTCTGAATGACTCAGAGCTAAGACAAGACTAAGCTCACCCATAGGTGCCGCTGCTGTGAGAAAGGCAATGCTAAAACTCTGCTCTATCCTCTGTCACTAGGCCCATACTGCCCTACAGATAGGGCAATGAGAGCTTCCTAGGGTTCCTAGTCCCAGCAGGAATTAAACCTCCCCAAGATAGCTGGGGTAGAGAGGTTAGAGAAGGTATGACATTTAGAGGAGCGAGCAAGTTTAAGGACATAAGCAAAGGACAACACAGGCACTTGTACAGCAGGAAGTCATCACCTCTCCCCTTAGATGAGGGCCTGGGAAGATGACATAGACGACGTAGTGCTGCTCCTGGAGCTCCCTGAGTGCTGATACGTGAGAGGTGTCTGTTGCAGATGCTGGGACAATGGTTATGGCAACAAGGCTTCTGAATGAGAGAGCTGGTGAAGAAATACGCTTCCTTTCTTTTCTTACATCTCCTGTGCTCCTGAGAGTACCTTCTGGGGGGCTGAAGCTAAGTAGAAACCAGCTACAGGTAAGCAGCTCAATGCCAGGGGAGCCACGAGCCAAGCCTCATGAAAGGCAGGTGGAGAACAGCACATTGCCTTTGTTCTGGTGTTTGCATGGACAATACTTTCTGTCAGAGAGAGCTTTCTTGGGTCATTCATCAGAATAAGGTAACAGGAGATTCACTGGTGGAACTATCATATTTGGTCCATTTGTTAAGCAAGACTTGAAAATAATTCAGAATTAGGAAAGCACCAGATAAGTCAAAACTTGCATAAAGCTCATGCTTACTGCTCACTTTATTAAAAAAAATGCTTCTTTAAAATATGTGTTTGAAATAGCTTTCTGTTATTGTCATGGCTATTCAATTTTCAGGCAAGAAGCATTACCTATTTTTTTCATTTTTCTGCCAACTGACCTTATAGACTCAAGAACCTATTTGTTATGGTTAGGCAGGAAATGAAAGAAAGTGAAAACACAGAACGCTGATCACCTAATCACCTGAAATGCTGAGTTGGGTACACCATGAATTGTAAGGTGCAAATGTTTTCAGTATTTTAAAAATAACTCTAAAGGATGAAAGACACTATTTTGCTATCCTTACAGTCAGGGAGGGTTTAGGCCATTTTTCAATAGCTATCTTTGTATCTCTATGTAATACAGTTGGCCTTTTATTTGGCAACCTCTAGCTAATCCTGAGTTTCTAAGAACGAGAGAGGTGAATTTGATGCCAAATTGCTTGGGGGTGTAGAGACTCCCATTTTGGGATTTTGCTCATGTGCAGTGTAAGTTGAGAAGCACTGAGGCCTTCTGGGTGGGGGAGGGAGAAAGGAGCATGATCTGAAGGTCCTTTTGTGGGAGACAAAGAGTGATTCAAGGGAGGGGTTGAGTGTCTGGGTTCTCTGTGGGTCAGAGGTGAGGTAAGTTGGGGACATGCAAAACGCCTGCTGTTTATTGAACGGTTTTGAAATGCCTTCTCTGGACACTTGGCTGTGTCCGTTGCGCAGTGCCATGCTCTGGGGGTAACTATGCTGGACACATATTTTTAGGGTGTCTGAGCAAGAGTCAGGTATGTCATCTGGCAATCTGGATCAGACAGGTGTCAAGGTTCCTGTACTGGCCTGTCAATGTCATGATTGGTTTTTAGCGCCGTGGCTGTCTTTCCCAGGCAAGTCCTCATACTCTATAATCAGAGCTGGTTCCTTGAGGGAAGAGAGTTTGCTAAAATACTGTAGCATAAATGTGCTTCTATTCCATGAAAACTACTGACATTGTCTCCTTTTAGAGCTATGTTAACTCTCTCCAGGAATTATATTCCTCCATACCCAGAGTTCAGTTTAGATTTAAGGGAGAAAATGAGGAATGGGTACAGAGAGAATCCTAAAACGTAATCTCCTCCTATGGGATGTGTGTGTGCACATGTGTGTATTTGTGTGTGTATGTATGTTGCAGGCTATGTGTGTTCCCCAGGGTTTTATTTTTTTCCTTTGAGTATATTGCTGCATTTTCATAATTTTTGTCTCGTCAGTGAGGAGCAATGGAGGAAAACACAAGTTATAGGTACTTGTACTTCCCTGCCACAAATCACCTTGTCCCTTTGGGTCTTACTTTTTTTTACCTGTGCATTAAAGTTATGATAAGCTGGAAACTCTATGAGACTCAGAAAGGTCATTCTAGGAAGCATGAAAGCTTTCTGCAGGCTGCAGAGGAATCCCACCAAATCAGCAAGAGTTGTGATGGTATTAATGAAGTCTTCAGTGTCAGAGCAATTTGTCCCCACTCCAAACCTTCACATACTGATCCTTCTCTAGGGCTTGAAGTCTTGAGGTCTCCGGGCAGTGGCTCAGGACTTCCTTTCTCTAGAAAGCATGACTTTCTAATGTAGCTGAACATGGACAGGCCTCCTTGGCTTTGTGCCTGTCTCTCTGCTGGGATCCATCACAGCCCCTCATGGTATCATTCTTGCTTCAAACAGCACCCTCTAGATTCTCCTCGGTTCATCCTATTGCTGCCCACCATAGGCCTCAGTTTATGGGCTTGACCTGGCTCACTAGCCCAGCTGCTTGTTCCTTAGAGGAGCAAGGAGTTAAAAAAGGAAGAAGGGGAGGGAGCTGACATTGAAAAGTACCAAGAAAGGACTGATCTATCACTTCATTTAATCTTCTCTTACCCTACTGTAGATGTCATTACTTCATTTTCCTTAGGAGAAAGCTGAGGCTCAAGGAGGCTAAATCACTTGACCAAGATCATCTGCTATTGAGCAACCAGATTCAGGTCTGTGTAGTGCTTCCAGTTGCCTCCATTGCCTGGACCATGGTGTCTCCTCCAGAAAGCTTGCAGCAGTCTCTAATAGTTATGACAAGGAAACAGGTGCTTTTTTACTGATACACAATGACAGGCATCCAAACTCTTTCCAACACTGAATGTCTACTCAGGTGCCATTGGTTTCTTTATAAATGCTGACATCACTGGGGTACCAGGATGTAATATGCGGGAAGTTTTCCTTTTTTAAAATGAGGTAATGGATTTGGGATTGTTTTTGTAAAACTAGGTAAAGGAGAAAGATTTCATTTTGCCCATATTGAAACCTATTAATGAGTTTCTGAGGTCTATTTCAACTGATCCAGCAGTCAGCATTCAGCAAGGTAAATTCTAGGCTATTTTATTACCAATGCAATTTTGTTGAACTTTTCTTGGCTGTGCATGACTTTTAAAACATGAGTGTTTGGGGGGCCTCCTTGGCACCAGCAGCTGGTCCTTCCTTCGCCGTAAAGTGGAGCGGCTGTGTGGGGCCAGGTGGGCTGCAGCTGCATGTCCACCAAGACCTGGGGAGTAGGAGGATCATTCTTTCAAGCAGGTTTTTAGGCCTGTGTTAGGTGGTGCCTGTGCCAGACAAGAAGGTACCAGAACCCTATGGTGCCCCATCAGAGGCACTCTGAGAGCTCTGCCACCACAGGGGTGAAGGTGTTTGTTCTTTTAAGCTGTCCCAGGTGATGATGACTCATGGTAGGGTTAATGCATTTCACCTCTCTCCAAAGCTGCAGCCAAAATATTTTTCCACCTTTATGACTCACCCTTTTCCCAGGCCTGTTAAATTAATAGGAGTCTTACAAAAATACACATGGAAGGCTAAGGCCATCTCCATACTCCACCTGGTGAACAAGAGTAAGACTCAGCTGGTACCTGAAACACCCTGTTTTGCTCTAATCTTGGATTTAACTTTGAGAATGGGAAGGGTTCTGATTAAAAAAAAAGATGCTATCACTTCTAAAAACCCATTTTTCTGTTTTCACAGACAAAAAAAAAATTCTCTAGGTGCTTTGAAATAGATGTGTCCTGGATTCAAAAAGAAATCTATATGGACTAACCAGGAAATATTTTTAGGTCTCCATCTTGAATAGATCTTGATAATCTAGTGTGATTCTGTTTTTATTCTAAATTTTATTCTACCATATCCCTCATTTATTATTTGCTTCCAAAAGATTGCCATGTGCCTGAAACCTCAGCATTGCTCATTTTGATTTGCTTATGGTTTTATGTACACACTCATGAATATAATGTCCTCCTCTCCACAAAGCCATTTATCCAAGCTTTAATTTTCTTTCAGAGCTCCAGTTGAGTACTATTGTTATTTTGAGCAAAATTTGTTTGTTTTTTAGTTTCTTTTTAACAAGTACTCTGTCCTGTGGTCTTAAGAACTTCTCTTTGCTGTTGACTCTGTAGTTTTACTGTAATATAGCTCTGTGTGGGTTCTTTTCTTTGGGTTTACTTAGCTTATGATTCACTTTTTTAACATTCCAGAAAATTCCATGCCTTCATTTCTTTGAGGAAAATTTTCTCCCAATTTCTCTTCTGTTTCTGTAACTCCTATCAGGTGTATATTGGATTTTCTGACACTTTCTCCCAATTCTCTTTAACTTTCATATTTTACATATTAGTTTACCTACCTTCTGTAATTTCTTTGGATCTATATTTTGTTTTGACAATATCTAATTTAGTTGCCCATTGCGTTTCCATCTCTAGAGAATTGTGTCTTCGTGATATTTTGTACAAATATGACCAGACATTTGTCTCTACTTTTTTTCACTTAACACAATGATTCTGGGGCTAATTCGTGTTGTTACAAACACAGAAAGTACTGCATAAGCTCATGGGAAAGTGAAAGTAAAAGATAACATGCATTTTCTAGACACATTTTGAAATTATTTTGAATCTAAAGCTTGTTATTAAAAAAAAGAAGTCTGTTATTTTTTTTTATTAATAAAATTTATTTTGAATAAGTCTGTTATTTTGAAAGGTACCATACTGGTGAGTTCTTATTCAGCCTTGAAATTATTTGTATACACTAGGGCTGTTGATTTCTCATCTTTTATTTTTGTACCCTGCCACTTTACCAAACTCTTGTATAAGTCTTCCATTCCCCTTGAAGGTGTGAGGAAGTCATCTAGTGTAACCTATCAGGAACAAGGCAGGTAACCTACAGAGAATAAACGCAAAACAGAATTAGACAATAGTAACAACACAAAGATATAAAGGGGGAATCAAAAGAGATCCTAGCAACCTATTAACAGGTGGTCACTTGCACAGAGCAGGGGAGGTACCCAGCGTGAAGGACTGCATCCCAACTGCCAAAGAGACCACGGGAACTGGAATGCCTTCAGAGGCAGAGAACTCAAAGGACATTTCCCCTGCCCTCTGGATCTACCATATGGAATGGAAGAAGCCCGAGCCCTTCATCGCGGGACCGAGAGCCACCAGAACAACAGAGAGGAACACTGAGTGGTCCTCAGAATCAGAACAGTAAACCTCCTTCAGAATTGGGGAGAGGAGGTTTCTCTAGCCCTTGCTTGGTTCCAGCTTTGGGTCCTCACCCTCTCTGCAATGACCACTGGGGTTGTTCCAGAGCCCCCATTCCAAACACACACACAAGTTAGAATAGATAGGCAGAGAACAAAAAAGAACGCCTGATGACCATAAACTCATACACACTTCACTACGGAGGACACAAAGATTAAGTACTCCTCAGCAAGGTATTGAGAATTTCTCTGCATACCGCTCCTAAACTGTTTTGCACCTCAATTGTTGAAATGTTATCGAAGTAGCCATAGGATGTGGTTAAGAACTTACTTACTCGATACTATGTCAGTTCCACAGTGTTGTGTATTGTTGCTGATGTTATGTTGGGGCTTGTAACTGACCGGGATTTTACTTTGTTGGCTCTGACTTTGGATCAGAGAGGGTATCCCCAAGAAGCTGTTGAACTTACCTGATGAGATGCTGGACTCTATGCTAGGTATAGGCTCACAGGGAAGGTATCTTAACTGAACTTGAACTATGGACACACAACGGGGTGGAGGAATCCACCTTGGGGGTAGAGGGAAGAAATTCCAGTACCTAAAAAGCTGCATCACATAATGCAACATAATAAATTGGAAAAAGAAATTATGGAAACCAACAAAAACTCAAATACAATATTCCAAAACTTGTGGCACACTGCCAAAGCTATGTTACATGGTAGGTTTGTAGCAATTTGTGCCTATGTCAAAGCCCAAGAATGATACCAATAACAAGAATTAAACACACACCTCCAGAAATTGAAAAAACAGCAGCAAAATGACCCTACAAACAAAAGGAAACAAGATATCATCAAAACAAAGGAAGAAATAAACCAAGTTGAAATTTTTAAAAACTATATACAAAATCAATGAATCAAAGAGCTGGTTCTTTGAGAAGATAAAGAAAATAGACACCCCACTGGCCCATTTGACAAAGAAAAAACAAGAGAAAATGAGAATTAATACAATCAAGGATGGAAAATGCAACATAAGAACTGACACTTCAACCATTAAGAAATAGTCGGAAATTACTATGAACAACAGTACTCCAAGAAATCAGAAGATCACCAGGAAATGGAAAGGTTCTTGGACTCGCACCAGTTCCAAAACAGCCCAGAGGCAACAGAAGACCTGAACAAACCTATAACTGAGGAACAGATAAAATCAGTGATTAAAGATCTCCCAACTAAGAAAAGCCCAGGTCTGGACGGTTTCACTGCAGAATTCTACAAAGCATTCCAAGCAGAGCTAACCCCAATCCTTTACAAACTCTTCAAAACAACAGAGAAGGAAGCAACCCTTCCAAACTCATTCTATAAAGACAACATCACCTTAATCCGAAAACCAGGTAGAGAACTAACAGAGAAGGAAAACTGCAGACTGATCTCCCTGATCATCGTTGATGCAAAGATTCTCAACAAAATCTTAGCTAACAGAATACAAAAAAAAATCAGACAGATCATTCACCTGGACCAAGTAGGATTCATCCAAAACCTGGAGAACAAAAATCGCATACTAGCATCACTTGACACACTAAAAGCTTTCAACAAAATCCAGCACCACTTCATGCTAAAAACCATAACCAGGGTAGCCATAGAAGGAACAATTCACAACAAAAGCAAAGCAATATATGTAAATCCCAATGCCAGCATCATACTGAATGGGAGAAAAACTGGAAACCTTTTCACTGAGATCTGGAACAAGACAAGGATGTCTGCTACCACCACTGCTGTTCTACATAGTGCTAGAGGCACTCACAGAGGCCATAAGACAGAGACCAAAAAAAAAAAAAAAAAAAAAGAAAGAAATCAAAGGAATTCAAATGGGAAGTGAAGAAGTCAAGCTTTCACTATTCGCAGATGACATGATCCTTCACATAGAAGAACCAAGAGACTCAATACAGAGGCTGCTAGAACTTATACGAGAGTTTGGTAAAGTGGCAGGGTACAAAATAAATGAACAAAAATCAACAGCCATAGAGTATTCAAGCAGCCCCAAGATGGAAAAAGATCTAAGCAGTAGGGGGCCATTCAAAATAACAGAGAAGAGTATAAAGTATTTAGGAAAAAAACCTAACCCAAAATGTAGGAGACTTCTTTGAAGAAAACCACAGTAAGCTTACAAAAGGAACAGAGGAAGACTTCAGAAGATGGAAAAACATCCCTTGCGTCTGGCTAGGTAAAAGCAATATTGTCAAAATGTCCATACCACCAAAGGCAATATATATATTCAGCACAATCCCAAAGTACCCAAAACATTCTTCATCAAACTGGAGAAAATGATACAAAAGTTCATCTGGAAACACAAGAATGCACAAATAGCTGGAACCATCCTGAAGAATAGGAAGTTAACAGTGAGAAATCACAGTTCCGGACCTCTGGACAGACTATAGGGCAGTGGTTATCAAAACAGCCTGGTACTGTCACAAACATAGAGAGGAGGATCAATGGAGTAGAATAGAAACAACAGAAGAGAACCAACATAAATACAACCAAATAATCTTTGACAACAAAAAACAGATGACAATCCATGCAAATGAGAAGGTCTCTTCAATAAATGCTCTTGGGACAACTGGTTAATAGCCTGCAGAAACAAGAAGATAAACTCACATCTTTCACCATACTCTAAGGTCAAATCTAAGTGGATAAAAGACCCAAAACTACATCCAGAAACCTTCAAACTTTTGAAAGAAAACTTTGGAAACACCCTGCAAGATTTAGGTGTAGGCCCTGACTTCCTAAAAAGAACACCAAAAGCAATAGCAATCAAGGCCAAAATAAACAAATGGGACTACATCAAACGAAGAAGCTTCTGTACAGCAAGGGAAACAATCAACAAAGTAAAAAAGCAACCCACAGAATGGGAGAAGATCTTTGCACACTACATAGGTGATGGGGGATAATCTCCAGCATATACAAAGATCTCCAGATCAGCAAAAACACCAAAACAAATCACTCAAGAAATGGGCACAGGAAATGGGCAGACGTTTCACAAAGGAACAAACCCAAATGGCAAACAAACATATGAAAAAATGCTCAAGTTCCCTGGCAATCAGAGAAATTCAAATTAAGACATCAATGAGGTACCACCTAACGCCAGTAAGATTGGCTCACATACAGAAAATCACCAACAACACTTGGTGACGAGGATGTGGGGAAAAGGGAACACTTCTCCACTGCTGGTGGGAATGCAGGTTGGTGCATCCTCTGTGGAAATCAGTATGGAGAACACTCAAACAACTGAAAAGCTACATACCATATCATCCAGCAATAGCAATCCTAGGAATATATCCAAAATACATATTACACGAGAAACCGACATGCACCCCTATGTTCTTAGTAGCACAATCAATAATTGCAAAAACTTGGAAGCAGCTGAAATGCTCATCAACAGAAGCCTGGATAAGAAAGCTATGGTTCATTTACTCCATGGAATACTACTCAGCTATTAAAAAATATGAAATCCAGTTCTTTATGGCCAAAGGGCCAGCTGGAAAGCATTACACTAAGGGAAATGAGTCAATCCCAAAAGGCTAGATACCACATGTTTGCCTTCATTTGAGATAAAATGATGTCAATCTGAAAAATAGTACCTGTAAATTGCAGTATTATTTCACCCTCTAACAGTCTGTATCACACGCAATAAGATACTGTGATGTAATCAATGAACCAATAATCAATGTGAGTCAGACAGCTCATGATCTACATCAAGGAATTGTAAAACTTAATACACTTTTAAGACCCTATGCTTCGGGCCCGGCGGCGTGGCTTAGCGACTAAATTCCTCACCTTGAAAGCGCTGGGATCTCATATGGGCACCGGTTTTAATCCCAGCAGCTCCACTTCCCATACAGCTCCCTGCTTGAGGCCTGGGAAAGCAGTTGAGGACAGCCCAAAGCTTTGGGACCCTGCACCTGCGTGGGAGACATGGAGGAAGTCCCTGGTTCCCGGCTTCGGATCAGCGCAGCACCAGCTGTTGTGGCTCACTTGGGGAGTGAATCATTGGACGGAAGATCTTCCTCTCTGTCTCTCCTCCTCTCTGTATATCTGACTTTGTAATAAAAATGAATAAATCTTTAAAAATAAAAAGACCCAATGCTTCTTGGTAATGGGCTGGGAGAGCAGAGAAATCTTCCATCCCCCTAGAAATTGTGAGGAAGACGTGTAGTATAACCTATTAAGAACATACCAGGTAACTTATAGACAACAGGTTCGAATCAGTATTAGACAATAGTCAAACCATAAAGACATACAGGGGAAATCAAGAGTGATCCTGACAACCTCTTAACAGGAGGTCATATACACAGAGCAGGGGAGAACCCCAGAGTGGAGCAGGTGGACAGGAGGAGGCTTGTATGCCAACCCTGGAGATTCCCAGATACTTACCAAGAACTATCAGTACCGGCACCAAGGACTACATCCCAACTGCCAAGGAGACCATGAGGCATTGGAGTGCCTTTGGAGACTGAGAACTCTGAGGTCACCCACTCCCATTTGAATCTCCCACATGGGATGGAAGAAGCCCAAATCCTTCCTCCCAGGATCCAATGTCACCGGAACAACAGCCAGGAACCCTGAGTGGTCTGCAGACACAGTAGAACAGTAAACTCCCTTTGGGACTAAGAAGAGGAGCTTTCTCTGGCCCTTGCTTAGTTCCAACTTTGGATCCCCATCCTCTCCTGCAATGACTATTAGGGTCACCCTGGATCCCCTCCTACAGACAAAACAAAACAAAACAAAACAAAACAAAAAACAAAAAATTTAGAATAGATAGAGAACAAGAAGGAAAGCTTAGAACCAGACAGGAAGTGGTCAGCGGGGACTCATATACCCCTTACTAGGTAGGATGCAAACATATGTTACTCCTCAATGGGGTGTTGGAGATTTCTCTGCACACCCCTTCTAAAACTGTTCTGTGCCTCAACTGTTGACATTTGCCTTGTTAAAGTCATAAGCCAAGTTGGACTATCCCCAAATCTGCCAAGTTCAGTAAAAATTATGGTTCACTACAATAAACTGCTAAATATAAAAGTGAAAATAGACATGAGACAGCTGAATAGTATCCTATAGCCATTTTAAGGTGGATAGAAGCTGGATGTATATAAACTAAAATTGAAATGTCAATGAAGTAGTCACGGAATGTGGTTAAGAACTTGTATTTTGTAACGTATCAGTCACTCAATACCATGTCAATAAACTCGATAGTGTTGTAAACTGTTGTTGATGTTATGTTATGGCTTTTAATTGGTAGGGATGATATTCTGCCAGCTCTGCTTTTAGACCAGAGATGGTCTCCCCAAGCAACTGTTGAATTTATCTGGACAGCAAGATGCTGGGCTCTATGCATGGTACATGTTTGCAATGAAAGACGCATGACTGGATTTGAACTGTAATACTGCAATAAGGTGGAGCAATCCACCATGGGGGTAGTGTACGGGGAGGGGTTGGGGGAACCTCAGAGCCTATGAAACGATGTCATGAAATGAAATGCAATAAAAAATGTAGTGAGTTAAACAGTAGTAAAAAACAGACAAAGAAAAAATTCCAAAAGCTGTAATAAAATATCATTAAAAACAGTAAGTCAACTAGACATAACCAGATTTTATATTTTGAAATATGTCCTTTCTGTGCAATATATGCATTTGTACACTAAGCATGTCGAATACCTCCTGAATAGTGCTCTCATAATTCACTCAATATTAGCTCATGAAAGTATTTCACTATCTGAATACATAAATTCATCACATTTGAAATGAGCCTGTCATTTTCTGTTGCGGAGAGCAATTGTGGGCAGCTTCCTCATGGTGGACTTGCTATTTTTTCTCTGTTGCAAACATGGATGATAGAACTCTCCCGTGCATCATATCACCTTCTTCAGAGAAGAACAGAATTTGTGTAATATGATCCATTATTTGTTGCCCTGTGTGTGTGTGGTAGGGGGGGAGAAGGGAGTGGATTTTCCTTGTCACACTCGCATTGTCCTTAAAGATCACCAGCAGAGGATGTGACTCTGATATGCACCCCTGCTGTTCTTCTCGGGTTGTTCTAGCCTACATGTGTAACTATGGCCATATATAGCATGTGCATACACATACATCATGCCTGAGCACGTACATCCAGGCAGTGAATGTTTTAGGAAAACGAAGTTCTCCTTTCCTGTAACACTGACCAAATGCACCCCCAAAATATGCTGATTTTAACATTTTCTGACTACTTCTCCGTTTGGTTATTATCATTGGCTAGTATATTTCAAGTATCATTTCCAAAAATATTTTTGAGCGCTGTAAAAAAGTTGGAAGTATGGATATTGTAAACATAACATATTTTAGCTGTCCTTTCAGAAAATAATCTCAACTGGGAAAAAAAATCACCTTTTGATTACACCTAAAGAGTATGGTCATTGGCAGGAAAGAGTTCAGCAGTATCAAATCATACAGCATTAATGCCAATGCTGAGACTCTGACTTTTGGCATGTGTTTCCTGAACACAGCAATGCAGTAATGCCCTGGTTTCACAGGGCATGTGTGCTTTGTTTTCTATTATTTATAATAATCTTGGGATGGCATCTGGGAAACTTTTTGTACATGAGGACCTGACCCCAGGTAGGTAAGCCCCTTGAACACGGGGCTGAGATACTCCAAGTCAGATTTTACAGTTCTTTTCTTCTTAGCAGCTTTCCTGGCATGAATGTCGCTGGTTCATATATCATTCCTTAAAAGTCTTTCCATTTGCATGGTTTTTCCATTACTTCAGCATTTGGGTCCATGAGTTCCACTGGCCATGAGATAATTTTCCCGTAAAACTTCTCTCCATAAAACTGTTTGTATGATTGATTTGTTGTGTCTCTGTCAAGTGTGAATTTTCCTAGCCGATTGGGATTTGCAAGTGGTGTTCCAGCAGCCTGTGGAGGAGAAAGAGAGCTGTCCATGACTACTTTAATTTCCACTATCATTAACATTAGGCAAAGCTGCTGGCAGCTCAATGTCCACTCCTCTCAGTGCTGGTCCATTTTCTTTTACGAACAGCACAAAATCAGTCTGGCATATTAGATAAGTAGATTTACTGTGGCTCATGGTTCTGGAGGCTCAACGTAGAGCCCCACATGTGGTGACAGCCTTTTGTTGGCAGTCATGGACAATGCAGGACATCACAGGGTGAGGGGGGCAAGTGCGCAGGAGCAGGGCCTTTGGTCTCGCTCCATCTTTAGTAAAGCCACCAGGATTTGACCATGAGGGCCTGATGCATGGATGTAACTAACCATAACTGTCTCCTTGTGGCCTCACCTCTAAGCACCATCATTCACAGTTCACCACTTCATTTCTCCTGTGGGGAAGCGATCCTAACACAGCGCCAGAAGGGATGCCATTCTCCTTGGCTCCCCTTACTGGGTTTCCTCTCTGATTATCCTTACATCCTGTCTTCCCTTTACTGTTCTTTATCTAATATACATAGTTTATAAATATACAATGACTTCTGCTTCACCTATAACCATAATCTGACATATTTTCAGTCACAATCTCTGTCAGTATTTCTTTAATATTTTTCTTTTCTATTTTTTCTGTGTCTATATTTGCTTTTGGCTTGCTGTTAAATTCATGTTATATTGCATCAAAAAAAAAAAAGACATGTGTCTTGATTTTTTTTTCTATACGAAATTATATCCTAAGCATTCCTATGTCATTAGCTAGTTGAACTGCACCCTCATGGTGGCTTATTTGCAACCATGTATAAGTCAAGTCTTTCACATTAGGTCATATGGCTGTTTAAGTAAGACTGCAGTGACAAGGCCTGGAGCAGTGGCCTAGCAGCTAAATCCTTGTCTAGAACACATTAGGATCCCATGTGGGCACCAGTTCTAATCCCAACAGCCTCCCTTCTCATTAAGATCTCCGCTTGTGTCAAGGATGGCCCAAAGCTGTGGAGCCCTACATCCACGTGGGAGACCTGGAAGAACTCCTGGCTCCTGGTTTTGGATTGGCACAGCTCCGGCCACTGCGGTCACTTGGGGAGTGACTCGTTGGACGGAAGATATTCTTCTCTGTCTCTCCTCTTCTCTCTAGATATCTAACTTTGCAATAAAAATAAGTGAATCTTTAAAAAAAAACACTGCAGTGATAAAGATCAGCAAATCCAAAACTTCTCCTAAAATTTTGTAGCAATTTACATTTCCATTGACAGAGTACAAGAATCTCTCTTTCATTCATTTTTTTTTCATTTTTTTCATGTTTTTCATTAAAAAACAGTTATTTTTTTTTGAAAGTCAGAAAGGGAGGGGCAAAGAGAAAAAATATTTTCTATCATTGGTTCACTTTTCAGATGGCTGAAATGGCCAGCGATGTTAAAGTCGGGAGCCAGGAGCTTCATTTGAATCTCTTATGTAAGTGAGGAGACCAAACACCCAGGCCATTTTCTGTCATTTTTCCAGGTGCGTTAGCAGGGAACTGTACTGGGAATGGAGAAGTTAGGACACAAAGCAGTGGCCATATGGAACACCAGTTTTGTGGGTAGTCGCTTACCTACTAGCTCACAATGCCAGTCTCATTCATTCTTAAATTATTAAATTATTGATGCTTCTTCTTCAATACCCTTAAAATTTCGTTACAAAATTTGCCAATTAGGAGAGGAAATAACAAGAACTGATTATATCCTGTTCATGCTTGTACATGTTTGTTCTTCAAATTTGGTTTAGAAGGCACCTCTGTTTCTCTTCCTTGGAGGCATTTTGCACCCATTGGGTCCACTGCCTCAGCTTTAGATGAAGCTGGGGATGGCTGGTGGAGGCACTGACCTGTCTTTGCCTCTGCGCCTCTGCTCCCCGTCTCCTTGCAACATTGGGCATTTTTCTTCCATCTACAAATCCTACTCCAGCCACAGTCCTGCCCAGTCAGGTTCTGTTGGGCTGATGGATGGTCGTTTCCATCCCTATACTTGTCCTTCTGGGTAGAAATGTCAAGTTCAGATGAATTGCTTCTTAGCCCTGTCCTGCTGAGTAGCAGATTTTGAAATCATGATGCTGGTGGATTCATAGCTCCCACAGTGCACTTTATAGGGCCACATTCAGCTGGGCAGCTGTATGAGCACCAATTGCCTTTCCTTCATAAGAAAAAAAGATACCCACTTATATGGGAGAGAAAAATCACATAAAAGAAGTGCAACCCTGTGATAGGGCAGAATATTTAAGTTCATGATGGGGGACACATAATCTTGGAGACCTTCTGGATTGGAAAGGGGGATCTGTTTCAGGTGGACAAATGATGTGTCATGCTTGGAGCTCCCCCCCCCCTTTTTTTTTTTTACCATTCATGCTTTTTCCATTCTGGTTTCCATATATTTGGAATGGACTTTCATCTTTCCTGCATATGAAGTGTGGTTCTATCCTTTGTTTTCATTCACACCATGAAGATTTTTACCTTAAGTTGCTGAGGGTCTCTGTGTTGAAATGTTCTCTCTCACTTACTTTCCTTGCCAACTTCATGACTGTTTCTAATTATCTCATAACTCTTTGATGTTGCCCATGAGTGCTTCTTGATTCCATCCACTTGAATGACTCTGTCTTATTTCTTCTCCTGTTACTATTCTTTTATGGCTCTCTTTGTGATGCTCCTGTCTTTAAGCCTCCTTGGGCTCTTTGTTGGCATCTGGTACTCATGGCCATCTAGACTTCAGTAGAAGCCATGCCTCCTCTTGTTTCTGAGATATAGATTCTGCCCCCATAGAGGCATGTGGGTATCTGATGTGGCAGACACACAACACAGCCACCAATGTTTCTCATGGTTCCCAGGGAAGTGCTTGGCAACATAATGCTTTTCTATTAGTAAAACTGGGTTTATAGTGGCCACCTAATATGCATGCTATGAAGACCAAATCAGATTAGGGTGTGAATATTGTTCATATCACACTTTATCATATATTCAGTCAACAATTAAATATGGAAAGCCTATTACATGCAAGCAATAATATTGAGATTAAAAGATGCAATGGGTATGCCTATTGTCAGGAACTCACAGCTTCTTGGGGGGACTTGTTCAAACTCACATAACTTTACAAAAACTGTGGTAAATCTGGAAAGGAAAACATTTAAGGCACTATGAAGGATGGAACTGGAATATACCTAATCTCTCCTACTCTTCCCTCTGATTAGCCTTTATGTCTATCAGAAGTCATATTACATGAAAGTCCAGTAGATAGCATCAATGTAGCAGCTCTGCAGGCACCTCCTGGATTGTTACATGACTAACCACTTGAATTTCATCTTGGTCCTAAGACTTTATTAGTCCTAGTTATTCACACTCAGTACAGTTGTTGCCAAGTCAGCATTCTACTGGCCATTTCCAATGATGAGTTTTTTCTGATGAACACTATGCATGTGTCTTCTATATTTGAATCACATGGGTCTTCTTGTCCTTGGAGTTTCTGCTTGTAGCTATGTATGAATGATAGTGTGTTTCCTTTCAATGTCTCTCTGCACGCTGACTTTTATGTTTCTACTGAAATGCTGCTGTGGATAGGGTGTCTTCATGGACTTCTCCAAGTTTACAGGAAATTTCTTTTCTCTGCTTCTCTTCTTCCATTTTCCTTCTCTCTTTGATGACTCACATCACAGAGGGATATGTCCTGTGCACATACGATGTATTTGTTTTAATCTCTCCCCTGAGTCATGTTTTCCTGGCAATCTGGGGCTACAGATAACTCACCTGTTTATTAATTTTGATTGTCATCTGTGTACCTTGCACATGAAGAATGCTCAAAAGACTATTTATCAAATCAGTGTGATTTAGGATAATAACTAATTATGTATAGATTATTCCAATACAGATGTCCACTCACTACCATGAGTGCTTTGGGAAGTGTGGAGGAGGTCATGATTTTACTATCCTACCTGCCTCTCCTCTGAACTTTTTTCCCATCTCTGTGCGTCTACGTGAGACCAAGTCTCTTCTGAATTGGATGATACAATAAGAAGAAAGAAAGAGGCAAACTAAACACTTTGGTTGTACGTTTCATATTGGTTAGAAGCCAACACAAATGCTTGTGCTACATGAACAAGCAAATTTCCTGCTGTGAAGGCTTGGCTGTTTATCCTGGGACCCTTCTCCACCACTGACTGCCCTCAAAAGACTGTTAACCCCTGCCTTGAGCCAGCAAACCAGATGTGGGTTTCTTAAGCAAATTATTGCTTATTTCACCACATGTAGTTTTTGCAGCTAAGTGTTTCCAGCTTTTCAGAGCGTTCCACAGGAATCACATCATAGTTTTCCTCCAACCTGTTAATTAACATAATTATTTATCAGCCCTAAACCACAGCTTGAGTTTGTTAAGTGGCTAGCTGAACATATATTCCCTGGTTGGAACCCAACAGCCCTGGAGAGAACAATTTAGCAATAAAAAAGAGGTCTTGTGGGAGCTGGGAAAACACTTAATTCTTCTTCCTGCTTCTTAGAATGCATCTTTTTGTGCTGGATTGTCCCTCCCCCACACTCAGATCTTGGCTGCACTTCCCCACCCACCTGTCATCACATTAATATGTTTTTTAGACAGATTGGTTAATCATGTGACCTCAAAGTTCTCACAAAGCTCGAATATTTGAGATTTCTCTTTGTAAACCCAAACGGTAAAAATGTATAATTTTTTAAAAGAGCCCCAGCCTCTTCTTTCTGCTCCCCAAATCTCATGGTACTTTTTGGGGATTAGCACAGAGCCCTTCTTTAATTCCCCTCTTACTACAATCATATTGCTTTTTTCTTACCAACTGGAAAAGAATAATAGCATCTGAACAGACTGAATATAGTAATCAAAGGCCAGCTGTTCTCTAACATGTCTGACATTATATTATAGAGATTTATACAACTGCAAATCAGAGGTTATCCTTTTCACTAAATCTTTGTGGTTTGGGGAAATATACTTATTATTCATAGAAGTATGGATTTTATATTGCCATGTAATGGCCTTATTACTATCTTAAGCAAAGGTAGAAACAAATTACCAGTGTCAATTTTGAACACAACAAATATTGGTGGATACTACATGCGTAAGCAAAAACTCCTTAGCAGGCTTCATAATTGTATCAAAAATTTGAGATTCACTGTTGCTTACATACCTTCTTCGTGGAGATTCCTGGAGTTGCTTATCTTTATTCATTCTATAAAAGTACTTCAAATAGTTGGTAAAAATAAATGAATAAAAAGATAAGTCTTGGAGTAGATATTTAATTTAGGGGTCAATAGTCCTGCATCCCAAAGCAGAGCCTCTGGGCTCCTTTTCTAGCTCTGTCTCCTGCCTCTAGCTCCTTGCAAATACAGACCATGGAAGACAGCAGCTGTAGTTAAAGTAGTTGGTTCCTGCCACTAAGTAGGACACCTGGAAAATGCTCCTGGCTCCTGACCTGGTATAGGCCTGTTTCTTTGGTAAGTATTTGGGTAGTAAACCTGCTAAAGAAGCTATTTCTGTCAGTCTGTTTTGCTCTGGTTTTTTTTTTTCCTTTAAAGATTAAAGCAAAAGTTATTTGAAAGGCAAATTTACAGGGAGAAGGTGATACAGAGAGTAATATCTTTGCTCCGCTTGTCCATTCCCCAAGTGGCTGCAATGGCTGGAGTTGAGCTAATACAAAGCCAGCTGGTTCTTCTGGATCTCCCGCATGGGTACAGGATCCCAAAGCTTTGGGCTTTCACTGCTTTCCCAGTCAACAAGCAGGACGTTAGATGGGAAGTGGAGCAGTTGAGACACAAACCAGCACCATATGGGATCCTGGGCATGTGCAAGGTGAGGATTTAGCCACCGAGCCATCTTGCCAGGCTCTGTCTCTGCTTTTCAAATAAATAGACAGTAATTTGCAGAAGTTTATTTGGTGTAAATAATTATTGAAGTTCACACATAGATGAGTTTTCAAAAAAGTTTGTCACATGTGTTATGAAAAAGTTAGGTGCGAGTTTCAAACTTTTTTTTTGCACCCAAATAAACTTATCTTTTGATTGCATTTTCCCAGACACTTATTAAAGTACACTTGTGTAAAGAAGACAAACACAGTTGGCCTGTTTAATAATATTCCAGTGCTTCAACAAGAGCCACACTGAGTGCTTGGCTCCATAAACTCCTAAGTCAACTGAGTTAGCAGCTGAGTCCTAGGCCAGTTTTCTCTAGAAAGTACACGCCTGCACAGTTACTTCCAAAGGGCTAATAGGAAAAGAAGCCAGAGTCAGACATGTGTGAAGCCAGTGTCTATGGGTCTAAGGGAAGCAAAATATGGTCTTGGAATTGCGTTTGTGGGGTGTGGGAAACACTCATGCCAGGAATATTGGATACCTAAAAGGTTTTTTTTTTTTTTTTTCTGTTGCTATCATTGCTTGAGAGTAGAGAATCCGTTCTTAGAATTCAGCTACTGCTTGTACTGTGGGTTTGGGAAAGACAATAATTAGTAGCTTGCACAGAATTTCATGTGAAAGTTACCATGGTTCCAGGCTGGATCAGAGGTGAATACATGCCCACATGTGCATGGAGAAGCTGGAAAGGCTCAACCACAAAATGCTGGGATTTGATTCCAATTCCTATTCAGATGCCTTCTTGGAACGTCCTGTGAGTATATCCTGCGTCTCTCAGCATGTGTTGACAAGAAGTCATTGCAACAAACCCTGGCTTATTAGAACATTAATGCTCACTATTGCAGGAAAATCCTCATACCTCCTCGGCCAAAAGTACTTCTCATGCAGTTTGCAGAAGCCGTACACTAGCTTCTGCGGTCTTTTCAGACTAGGGTCACCATCTCCCTAAAACCAATAAACTAATCTTTTCTTTAACTGCCAGGGCTATCACAAAATGAAGTTTCTTGGTTAGCTTTTGGACGTTAGTAAATGACTTTAATATTAACATCCAGATTTCAACACTCATTGTTCCCATGTTGCTCATGTATTGCTACAGAATACCTTAGAATTATCCCCAAGGACTTTAGGGTCCTCATCACAGGAGGAACTCAAATCTGCTGAGAACTGCATCCAGTAAACTCACTCATGAACTCTTTTTTTTTTAAAGATTTATTTATTTATTGGAAAGTCAGATATACAGAGAGGAGGAGAGACAGGGAGGAAGATCTTCCGTCCGATGATTCGCTCCCCAAGTGAGCGCAATTGCCGATGCTATGCCGATCCTATGCCGATCCGCAGCCAGGATCCAGGAACTTCTTCCGGCTTCCGGGTATCCCACATGGGTGCAGGGTCCCAAAGCTTTGGGCCGTCCTCGACTGCTTTCCAGGCCACAAGCAGGAAGATGGATAGGAAGTGGAGCTGCTGGGATCAGAACCGGCGTCCATATGGGATCCCGGCACGTTCAAGGTGAGGACTTTAGCTGCTAGACCATGCTGCCGGGCCCTACTGATGAACTCTTTAAGCAACTATGTTGGCCATCCAATCCAAGATAGTACTCCCTTATCTCTTGTGCTTCAAAAGCACTGTTTGTCATGTTCTAAAATGGACATCTTAAATGTGTGTGTGTGTGTGTGTGTGTGTGTGTGTGTGTGTGTGTGTGAATGTGTTAATTCTCAAAGCTTCCTTTCATTAGAATCTAACTGCCTGGTGCAGGAATTCCACACAATTCATGTCATATTCCTGTACCAGACTGGGCCTGATATGTGGTTCACTTTGTTCAGGAAGAGAATGATGCACCCCTGTCCCTCATTGGCAATGTTTTACATCCAGTAACTACCACTTCCCTCTAAGGGGGTCCACTGCAAACTTTAAAGTTTATGGTCCTGCCGACATTTAGGTTATAGGTGGAGGCTTTGGTGCCAGAATTCTATGGGAAATAGATGATCAATCCTTAGTGGGTTGGCTAATAAAGGTTAATAGGATTATTTCTAAAGTGTGGGGAAAGTTTCAAGAACCCACTAGTACTAATGAAGAGCTGGTATCTCCCCAGAATCCTAATGCCATGGTCTAGAGGAGAAGGCAGCTGAGTGTGCTGGGGAGGGTCACGAAAGGAAATGTAGCCGGCTTTGCAAAGTACTGCTGTAATTAAGAAGGGGAATGAGGCACGGAGAAAACCAAAGGTGGGAGAAGCATGGAGACAGGAATGAAGGCTGTGTGGCTTTGGATGATGGGCAAACAAACGTGGCACAGTACTCATTGCATCTTTCTTTCTTTCTTTCTTTCTTTCTTTCTTTCTTTCTTTCTTTCTTTCTTTCTTTCTTTCTTTCTTTCTTTCTTTCTTTCTTTCTTTCTTTCTTTCTTTCTTTTTCATCTCCCTCCCTCCCTTCCTTTTGTTCTAACACTGTTTATTTATTAGAAGTGCTAAAGAGGGGCCCAGTATGATAGCCTAGTGGCTGGGATTCCATATAGTTGCCAGTTCTAATTCTGGCTGCCCCGATTCCCATCCAGCTCCCTGCTTGTGCCCTGAGAAAGCAGTCGATGATGGCCCAAATCCTTGGGACTCTGTACCTGTGTGGGAGACCAGGAAGAGGCTCCTGACTCCTGGCTTCAGATGGTCTCTGCAAGAGTCATTGCGGCCACTTGGGGAGTGAATCATCGGAGGGAAGATCTTCCTCTCTGTCTCTCCCCCTCTTTGTATATCTAACTTTACAATAAAAAATTAAATCTTTAAAAAGGGAAATGTTACAGAAGGACAGGGAGAGAGAAGAGAAGAGAAGAGAAGAGAAGAGAAGAGAAGAGAAGAGAAGAGAAGAGAAGAGAAGAGAAGAGAAGAGAAGAGAAGAGAAGAGAAGAGAAGGGATCTTCCATCTGCTGGTTCACTCCCCAAATAATTGGCTGACTGGGGATGTGTCAGGCCAAAGCTAGGAGTCTGGTGTTTCCTCTAGGTCTCCCACATGGGTGCAGAGGCCCAAGCACTTGGAACAGTCTCCTTTCCCAGCCTATTAGCAGGGAGTTAGAGTGTGCAGCAAGCAGGACATGAACTGGGCCCATATGAGTTTGCTGGGGTTATGAGTGCTGGCTTTACTCACAGTGGCACAACACTGGCCCCAGTATAGCTTCTTCCTTAACTCCACACATTTTTGCAACTGCCTGAGAGTCACAGTGGAGCGGTCTGTCCACAGGATGACTATAATTCCCCCATTTTTTCCTGCAGATAAGACTTTAGGGGCTCAGGTATTTGGAGTATTTAGTGTCTGAAATGGGGAGCTTTTTATTTTTTTCCCAAGTATCATTTGGAAATATAGAATATCACTTGTGGGCCGTTAAAAAAAAATAGCCTGCTATAGATTGGTTGCGTTTTGATCCCTGTCTGCTGTTGCTTGGGCAAAGTCAGATCAAATGGATTCATGAGCTTTATGCACGCCATGGAGTGGGCATTCCCTACTGCTGAGAAGGCATCTTTTGGCATTAGTTTTCAAAGAGGAATTCCAAGAGTGATGTGAACCAAGCATGCTTTACACCAAGTTCTACCCCTGCCCCCACCTGTTGCTCACAGGGACAGGAAATCCGGCCATATCCCACAGATAGCACATTCTACAAGCTCTACATGTAGTGAGTGGACAACACAAGACTGCTAATAATGATCTTAGGCTCCCATGTATAGCTTAGATTTTCTAGACATTCGAGGCCCCTCCTAGGAAACTCAAAATGCATTGAATTGGAATCACAGCAGAGGACCTTCTGGTGGCACCACCTAGTGTTGTTCTCAGAGACAGCAAATGCAGGCAATTTTTCACTCCTTGTAGGCTGGCCTCAGAGCCTTTGCTCTGGGAGCACCATGGGTACCCCTCCCCCCACATTCCCTTAGGGCCTGTTGTCCTCAGATACGCCAGGGGCTGTGTACAACCAGCACTGGCTTCCTCTCAAGGATGTTCTCTAGAAGCATGTGCAGGTAGACCAGAAGTACTGAGTATTTAAAACTCAGGAGTATCTCAGTAAGTACTTCAGTGACTTACTCAGCTGGGCTAGCCCCCACATCTGGTCTTCATAGGCCACTCTGGGTTCCTGGTAGGATGGAGTCCTGGCTACCCGCAGGGTGACCTTGCTGACTTATGTACCCTGCACTGTCCAGTCCTCCTAAATAAACTACTCACATGCACATTCTTGCCTCTGAGCTGCATGGACAACAAGCCAAGCCTACGACACTGCCTGCTTTAAACATCATACCCTAAATTTCCCTCATGTCTTGTTGTTGCCTTCCTCCTGTTAAACAGCTAGTGGAAAACAATTCCATGTTGGTTATCTGTGCCTGCCCAAGTGCTCCACGTATTCCCAGAGATTCTTCCCTTTAATGGGGGAAGTTATCAGAACTCCATGAGCTTCCAGGGGTGTTTGACAGAGTAGTCTCTCTCCTCTTTCTGGTGTCGCTCATCTGCTCTGCATCCCAAAGTGTCATGGAATCTTCTCACTGCGGCTCTCCCAGCATTAGCTCTACCTTAACCCTTTGGAAAACACCTGCTTTTAGGAAAAAGAGGAATATAGGACACAGGCGTGACAGTTGTTTCTCTGCCCTTTTTTCTGCATGCACGGTCAGTCTGTTGAGTTTCACAACCTTCTCTAACCTGGCCATATGGATGACCTCAAAAAGTGCATCTCCAGCCCTGATTCCTTGTCCAAGTCCTGGTCTTCTTCCAACTCTTGAACATTTCTACCGACATGTCTCACCTTCTCAAAGGCAACTGAGTGATGAAAGCAGAATTGCCCATCTTCATTTAAACCCCTTGCAAAGGGGTGTGATAGGATGCTAATGTTGTGCCTGCAATTTTCCCGTTTCACAAGTGACTCTGTGTGCCTTTTCTCCCTCTCTCTTGACTTGTCAATCTCTATCACTTCCTGACTTTCCTCTTTAACCACAACTATCCCTGTTCCAATTTTGAAAATTAGGTAAACTTCCCAAGATTCTACCTTTTCCTTATCACTGTGCAGATTTGAAAAATGCTAGGAGTTCTTAATTAACATTAGGATAAAATCCAGGTTTATCTACATGTCTCTGTGTTTCTCTCTTTTTTTTTTAAACCTTTATTTTAGATCTACTCTAATCTGTTTTGAAACGCTTTATGGGCCCAGTGCCATGACATATTGGGTTAAGCAGCCTCCTGCAGTGCCAGCTTCCCACATGGCCAGTGTTTGAGTTCCGGCTGCTCTACTTCTGATGTAGCTTGCAGCCAATGTGCCTGGGAAAGCAGCGGAGGATGACACAAATGCCTGAGCCCCTGTACCCCTGTAGCAGACCTGGAAGGAGTTCCTGGTTCTTGGTTTTGGTTTGGCCCAGCTTGTGGCTGTTTGGGGATGGAACTAGCAGATGGAAGATATTTTTCTCTCTGCTCCTCTATCTGTCTCTGTAACTTGGCCTTTCAAACAAATCCTTTAAAAGAAGAAATGTATAATGAATAAGAAGACTTTCAAAATCCTCTTTTTAACTTTAATCAAATCTTGATCTCTTTTTAAATTCTTCCTCTCCAGGCATGCTGGTCTGTCTAATCACTGCTCTCCCAACATCATGTCCATTCTTTTTAAAAATAATATTTAATTGTTACTTCTTCATTTGAGAGAGATCTTCTCATGCACTAATTTATTCCCTAATCACTGCAATGACTATAACTGAATCAGGCAGCCTCAGTACTGTTCACTGAATGGGTGTCGTGGTCCAGTTACTTAAGCTGTCACTTGTTGCCTCCTATGGTGTCACTAGCAGGAAGCTGGAATCAGGAGTTGGAGCCAGGTCTTGAACCCAGGCACTCTGATGGGGACCTCCTAAACAGTTATCTTAACTCCTAGGCTCAATGCCCATCTCACTACAATATTTTGGAAACTCATCCATGTCATTGTGTATGTCTTTGGCTTTGTCCTTATTGCTGAAAGGTATTCCCTTCTCTGGGAATCATTAAAAGTTTCTCAACTTTCTTTGTCTAGCCTTTCTCTACTTTGTACAGATGAGGAGTCAGACAAAGAGGAATTGAAGGTTACAGAACAAACTTGAGATTACACAGCGTGCTGGAAGCTGTATATAGCAGGGTCTTGGCAGCGGCCACAGTGGAGCATTTTGTGGTCCAGAGTGGTGCCTGAAGACCTTAAAACTGGGGCATATGTTGAGCTGGAATGAAGGTGCCCCATGATTTGTGTAAATAAAGCTTCTCTGTAGAAATCCTTGGGGATCTGGGAGTTCATCCACTGTTCTTGGGAAAGACTCAGCCAATTCAACCCACAGGAATTGCTGCTGTTGAGCTTGTATTGAGTATGGCTGCAAGTTGCCTTCTTGAGTTTTGCACTGCTGTTGGTGAACCAAGCCTGGAGTGTTATTGCATCCGTGTGCTTTTCTGAGGCTGTTTATGTCTGAAGGTTGGGATTCTCAGTAGACAAGGCTGTCCAAGGCTTCTAGCTGGTTCTCAGCCAACACAGTTCGTTTCCTTCATGAGTGCTTCTGGTGCTTGCCTTTAGGAAAGTTCTGGGAGACTGACAGGTTTCCACCCCCCCCCCATTTTTTGGAAGATTTATTTATTTTTACTGGAAAGGCAGATGTACAGAGAGAAGGAGATACAGACAGAAAGATCTTCCATCCACTGTTTCACTACTCAAGTGGCCACAACAGCCAGAGCTAAGCTGATTTGGAGCCAGGGGTGAGGAACTTCTTCTGGGTCTCCTGCACAGGCACAGACAGAGTTCCAAGGCTTTGGGCCATCCTCGACTGCTTTCCCAGGCCACATACAGGGAGCAGGAAAGGCAGTGGGGCTGCCAGGATTAGAATTGGCACCCATATGGAATCCCAGCACATGCAAGGTGAAGACTTTAGCCTCTAGGCTACTGTGCGGTGCCCTTTTTACAATTTTTATTTTGGATGATGCTTACATAATTGATCAAGGTGTCAAGGAGAGAAGAATCAAGGGTCAAAATGTTTCCAAGCTTCCCATGTGTTATTCCTGTATCTGAGGGAGGGGGGAGGGGTGGAGACCCTGCCTCTCAAGGACCCCAGCACCCGGAAATGGGGAACGGCTACCCAATATGGACTCAGGGTCATGATGTGGTGTAGACTCTGAGCATTCTGCCCAGATGCTTTTGGTAGTTTTGAAATGTTGTTAATCTTGCTGATCCAAAGATGAGGGGATACCTTCAATGTTCATTGACTGACAAAATCTACCTTAGAGTCTCAATTTGTCCAGATATTTGCCATCATATTTGGGCTGGGGATTGCTGTTCAATCTGTTTTGTTCTCCTTCTGCTATGATAACAGATCTCTTTTGAAGACCCCAAAACGGGATACCATATCCTCTCTGTGGATCTGTGCCAACCATCCCCTACTCCGTTTTTTCCATGAGGAGGACGGAGGACCACTTCTCACAGGAAATGCCCAAGACCCTGAGCCTGGGGTTCAGGGACCTGGCACCTACCATGTCGGCAGGCTCAAGGACCTAAGCCAAGTGACCCAGGCCCCACTGGACCTCCTCACCTCCAGGCCTCATAGACCTGCCACCCAACATGCAGGCAGGCTCAAGGACCTGAGTCAGGAGACCCAGGCCCCACTGGACCCCCTGCCTCAAGGGCTCACATGCTTGTTACCCATCATGCATCTTTAAATCATTTAGATTTAGTGCACATCTATTGCTCCTGAGTTCTGCTTCAGTGGTTTTGTCATTTTCTTTTTAATCTGAGATGGAAATTGGAGTGGAGGAAGGGGGAGAGAGAGGGAGAGCCCACTCAGTATTCATTCCCCAAATCTCTCCAGTGATTAGGACCAGGCTGTGCTGGTTCTGAAAGTTGGGCACTTAGTCTAGATCTCTGATATGAGTGGCAGGGATCTTATGACTTGAGATAGCCCTGCTGCCTCCTAAGGAGTACATTAGCAGGAAGCTAAAATTGGAAGTGGACCCACGTCTCCAACCCAGGTACTCCAATATGGGATGCAAGTGCTCACACTATTGACTTACCTTCCCCACCAAATGTCCACTTCCCACTTGAACCCTCAATTGATCAGTTTTAGCTGTGAAGTTTTGTTCTACAACTTCTCATATTTATTATAGGAAATATGTCTTGAACCCTTCCCTTTGTGCAAAACACTTAACGTTGAACATTTGATCTCTACCATAGTTTCCTGTGCTGAGAATTGGAATTGTCCACATAAAAGAAACTGAGGAACCAAGAAATTAAGCCTCATTTTTGTAGCTGGCAAGGGGTAAAACAAGTATGCACATATCTCCCATTCTTACTCTACCCCTCAACATGCTTCCAATAGCTATGGGTACATTGTGTGTGTCCAGTAAAGACATATTGAACAAGATCTAGTTTAGTAAGGCAGCCTTCAGCATAGCTTAGGAGTCTTCTGACTTACATTAAAGCACCTCAGACAAAACAGAGAGACACCGTATCCAAGAACAAATAACTTGTAGGGAAGAATCATAGTGAGTTGAAACTTCTGATATCTCATGAAGAATAGAAAATGCCTCATTAGAGGCATTAGAGGCATTAGATAAGTTTAGGATTTGGCTATAGAGTTCAGCCTTGTTCTAAATGTTATCTTTCTACAAAGCCAGCCTAGTGGCAATCTGAAACGTCGCTTTCCAGTCACAGCTCTCTTCAACCTCAAAGTAAGGACAGATAAAATCATGCTAATCTAAGGTAAGTCTCTCCACAGATATTCCTTGGGAAGTCCCTGTCTGGGCTGAAAGCTCAGACTCATGTGAACTCACAGATGATCGCTCCTGTGAGTGGCATCCCACGCCAGTGATAACCCAAGTGATTGGCTCAGATCCTGTGCAGTTGTTGGTGTTGTTTTCTTCCAGGTGCTGTGCTCTTCATGTTGGGTACAGATAGAAATGCATCTGTGTGCACATGAAGGATGCTGTGCTTCTATCTATTTGACCCTAAGACTCTCGTTTAGTCGTGGTGGAGATGGTGGTGCTGTGTGAGTTCAAAGCTTTTGCACTTGAGCCATTGAGCCTGCTGTAAGTGGTGAGCTGTTTAGCATACCATGTGGCCCAAAGGCCCTGACATCTCTCACTGGAGTAGAGAAGCATTGGGAAAGGGAGCACAACAGGGAACTGGCATGAGAGAGCAGGACTGGAATGCTGGCTCTGACCACAAAGTGGTACATAGAACTTGTGTTTTTCATTAGGGTTGCTGCAGTAATGCTGGCTTCTAGCATTCCAAAGGACATTCAGACTTAGATTAAATTCTCCTTAAAAAAAATCACTCTAGGTTGGAACAACATGAAGGATCAGAATGCAATCAAGAAAACTCAGGAAATAGAAAAGTAAGGCCAACTCTGGCTTTTGCTTATGCTATTGGTGTGAATGTACAGGGTGTGTTGTCCAAGATCCAATTGGGAATCTGGAATGGAACTTACAGATGCAAAATAGCCTTGAGTTTGAAAGGATACCTTAGCTCAGGTTTCTCAGATTTTCTCTGTGGATTGTAGAAGACAACCAGCAGTAGCCATAACATAGTTATATATCAGAGCACAAACAAAAACAGGAAAGTGTTTTTAAATTTATTTTTTGTTTGTTTTTTGATACAATTTTGTTCGCACTGTGCTCTTCCCTCCCTCTGCCCTTCCCCCAAGTTCCCTCCCCCCACCCCCATTCTCTGCTCCGGGTTCATAATGTTTGTCCATCGTGAAGTCCATAATTTGTGTCCTTCCCAAGTCCATCATGTTTCCACTGGAGTGTCTCCCACCATTATGCATGAACATCTATGTCAATCACGTATGCTGAGTGTGATGTGATGGCTCAGTGGCTAAATCCTTACGTAGCATCTGCCAGGATCCATACAGGTGTCAGTTTGTGTCCCGGCTGCTTTACTTCCCATCTAGCTCCCTGCTTGTGGCCTGGGAAAGCAGTCGAGGATGGCCCAAAGCCTTGGGACCCTGCACCCACATGGGAGACCTGGAAGACGCTCCAGGCTCCTGGCTTTGGATCATCTCAACTCTGGTCGTTGTGGCCACTGGGGTGTGAACCAGGGGACAGAAGTTCGTTCTCTCTGTATCTCCTTCTTTCTGTAAATCTGCTTTCCAATAAAAATAAGTGTTTAAAAAATCATATATGAGGGTCCAGCGGCATGGCCTAGCGGCTAAAGTCCTCTCTTTGAATGTCCGGGATCCCATATGGGTGCTGGTTCTAACCCCGGCAGCCCCACTTCCCATCCACAAGCTCCCTGCTTGTGGCCTGGGAAAGCTGTAGAGGATGGTCCAAGGCTTTGGGACCCTGCACCCGTGTGGGATACCCGGAAGAAGTTCCTGGATCCTGGCTTCAGATCGGCATAGCACCTGCCGTTGCGCTCACTTGGGGAGTGAATCATTGGACGGAAGATCTTCCTCTCTGTCTCCCCTCCTCTCTGTATATCTGACTTTCCAATAAATAAATAAATCTTTTAAAAAAATCATATATGAGTACTTGTGTGTATGTGCTTATGGATTGATTTATGCAATTTATAGCTAACCACCCAAACTGACTGAAATCAGGTAGGCAACTTGAATCATGCTCTAACATCCAAACCTCAGCATAAGGTCGATATCTCTGTGTATCGTTCTTTTTCTCTGCCTCTCCCCAACAAACACACACAATCTACACACACATCCTGTTGTTTCAGAACTCATACATGAGCAGAGGCTACAGTTTAGTAGGTAACACTGTGGTCACAGGCAACTGCCAAGTTGCAGAAGCTTCACGCAATCAAAGTGCATCTCTTCTATGAAGTCCTTGGGAATGTGGGTTTGTCTTCAAGTCAGCCATAGTCCAACAGCTGCTGAGAAGCCCAGGTTGCTTCTTCTTCGGTACATGCTCTCAGTCCTACAGTGGGAGGTCAACAACAGCCTAGAGATTAGCTACTTGATTTTCACAGGTGATATCCACACACTTGTCTTTGACCAAAGTGTGCCATCTTGCCTTGATTAACGGCCAAGGCGGGTGGGGAGCAATCTTCCATTGTCCATTGGTGAATGACAGAAGGAAGCTGCTGTAACATGATAAAGGTAACTTAATGCATATAATTTTTTTTCTTAATGCAACTGATTTTACAATCAGTACACTCTCTGGCTCTCTGTCGCACACACACACACACACACACACACACACACTTCACAGAGTCAAGGTGGTGTTCACAGTGATGTTGCTTTCCTCTCTCCTCTGAACAGGCTGACACAGATAGACTACAGAGATCGCTTGTTTTTTCCCCACAGGCCAAGCCCTTTAATCACTATTGCAGGTGTCTCCTGTCATTCCATATACAGTGAGGGAGAAGAGTTTCAGGCCCAGTCTTGAAAGCAAGCACTAAAAAAGAAGAAAGGGCGGATTCTCTTTCTGGGTGAAAGGCGGCAGAGGGAGAAGAAAGAAATGAAAGGCCAAACGTGGGAGTGTGAGTGTTCTCCAAGCCAAACTCAAGAACTCCATAGTTTTGTGGCAGGCCAACACTGCTGAGGTAGACTGCCAAGTCTCCAAAGAAACAAAGTGTATTTTCAGCCCTAAATACTGAAGGGACTGGGAGAGAAGTGGGATGCTTTTGGTTTTCACAGGCTCTAGAAAGCGGCAGTGTGGGATTCCATTTACAAAAGTGTTTCTCTTCCATGAAAACTGAGAGCATGGGATGGGGGTAGAAAACCAGTCTTCTGTGTCTAGGAGAATTTGCAAAAGATAACCAGATACATTACAGGAAATATCAAGTACTTTATTTATTTATGTACTGGAAAGTCAGGTTTACAGAGTGAAGGAGAGACGGAGAAAGATCTTTCATCCACTGACTGACTCTCCAAGTGGTCTCAACGGCTAGAGCTTAGCTCCTGAAGACAGGAGCCAGGATCTTCTTCTGGGTCTCCCACGTGGGTGTAGGGTCCCAAGGCTTTGGGCCATTCTCTACTGCTTTGCCAGGCCACAAGCAGGGAGCTGGATGTAAAGTGGAGCAGCTGAGATATGAACCAGCACCCATATGGGATCCCAGTGGATGCAAGGTGAGGATTTAGCCGCTAGGGTATCATACCAGGCCTGCTAAGTGCTTTTGTGTGCAAACAAAGATTCGGATGATCCAGTCCCTCTCTCACTCTCTCTAGTATTGTCTTAGGCCCCTCTTCATCTGTCACCATCTGCCTCTCACCCAGGGCCTTATTCTGTTCCTAGGCTGTATAATCTTCCCTTCTTTGCAGGGCCTTGACACAAGCTGATTCCAGGGCAAAGAGTGTTCTTCCTCATCCTTTCTCACCCAAGTAAAGCTTTCATCAGAGTGCAACTCAGATACTGCTTCTCACGGGAGCCTTTCTAGAGCATGAACCTAAGTGGGCATCACTGCCAGGGCATGCCATCCTAGACCCACATGACGTTCTGTCTTAGTCCTTTGTCCTGCTGCTGGAACTGAACACCACACATGTGGTGATTTATTTCCTTAACAGTTTTGAGGCTGGTGAGGTCCTTTTTGCTGATCGGGAAGATTGCAAAGTCCTGTGGTGGGATAAAACATCACATACAGCAGGGACTGAGTGCCCTGGCTCAGGTCTCTCCCTCTCTTCTCATAAAACTTCTGTCCCCTCGGGTTAGGGCTCTGCCTTGATGATCTCTTTTAGCTTGAATGATCTCTGACAGGTCACTCCCCACTAGCTCTATAATGGAATTGAGTTTCCAACCCCTTGACATCCCACAATGGGGAGTAAGCTTCAACATGAGTCTTGGTGGTTACTGTTTTCAAACCATTGCACTTTCATTCTAACTGTTTCTGCAGTTCATGATTATATATGCATGGGTACCATGGTCTAAGTAATGTTATCTTTTACCTAGCCTGTAAACTTTGTAGGGATTTTTATATTTCTTCATAGTTGTCTGAATTTATTTGGAACTAAACAATTACTTAACTAGTAAATTTGGTATTGTACAAGTAAATTATCATAATCACTCATATTTATGTAGCTTATTTAGGTATCAATAAACTTACATCTACCCCTAATTTTATACTTCTCATAGCTGAGTTGACTAGTAACAGAGATATAGATTGTGATTTAAGGCCCAAATCTGAATATGATGTCCTTATCCTGTCTTCTGTCCCTGGTTTCCTCATCCACTTATTTGATGGATCCCCTAATGTGAAAAATCTGTCTGCTGATTTGGACATGGCCTGGTGGACTCAAAGACTGTCTATCCCATATAGGTTCTCACTGGTCCTTTGCAAGACCCATCCCCTGGCTTCTTGGCCTGTTTCCAGCTTCTGCAAAGTGATCCCTATACCTGCTTGTGTTGATTCTATGAGGAAATAGGCAGCTCCCAGCTCAGCATTCATGCATCGTGGGAATCAGTGGGAGACTGGAATGCTAGCTCAAATACACCATTCACTCATAGCCTAGACTCAAAGTGAGGGAATTTTCTTGAATTCTATAAAATGATGGGGATGGAGATGGGAAGCATTTCAACTTTAAGGAGCAAAAAAATACTGAAAGAAAACTTAAAGAAGGAAATGGCATTTATCCAAGCTGTAAAGGTAGATGAGCTCCTTTGAAATGGTTGTGAAGGAATGAAATTCATATCCCACTTCCAAACAGTGCCCCAGCAGAAACTGAATCCACATACATGTGGTAGGATGGGGCATGCATCCTAAAAGTAGAGGTACTGAGTGTTGTTGTAGCACATCCTTACTCTCATATTTGTCCTGGACATGTTAGAGCATTGCCTGTCTTTAAGTGAGGAACAAATTTAAGCAACAGAATTAACAGGAAATAAAAATACAAAGCCCTTCTAGAATGTCCTGGATGACAGAGCCCTCCAAAATTAGTCTTGGTCGTGTTGAGATGTTAGAGGGAACTCTTGTATCTACCAGAATGGAATTTTTCACCAATCCTGTGAGATGAGGTTTAAGGATAGAAAATAAATGTGGCAATACTTTCTAATTTGTGAATTAGCAATTGGGCCCATACTTGAAAATGCCAGTGAATAAAGAGGACAGCAAAGAGGATTTGATGATTTTCAGTGATAATCTTTGTTCAGAAGAATGCAATTGCAGAATAGCTTTGGGACTTTTCTGGGTTTATCCCGAGTTTGTCATTTATATCATTTACCTCTAGACATGGTTGTGGCATTACCTGTGTAAAAGTGCATACAATCCAAAGAGGGTAGAATCAGGTTATCTCTCAACAGTCTCTAGTAGTTCTGTTCCTCCATGATGTTACCGCGATGGCCTTCTCTGTGATCAGAAGCAGATGGCAATGGCTCAGCTCAATACACCCCGGTTCCTCAGGTCATCAACTGCAGCGCTTCACACCCAGTCTTCTCTTGCTGAGCCCCACTTCTTGCCCATGAGCCTCAATGCTGTGGCTCGTTAACATCACCAGGGAGAACTGTCAAAGCATAACAAGCACCCCAGCTTCTGTTTGATCTGGGTTTCTCAGAGCAGATCCCTAAGTAATTCTAACAGCAGCCAAAACTGAGATTCCTGCTGGGTATTTCCTGGAACCTAACCCAAGCACAGCAAGGTTTCCAGCCTCTACCTTCATCCATGTGGGATCTGCTCTAGTGTAGCATGGCCTGTGCTCAGCACCATATCCATCTCAGTCCTAGTGCACCTGTGCTATGAAGACTTCATATCTCTGGCTAATATTTTTCCTTGCTAAGGACCCTTCTTAGGTTTTATTCATCCTTCTCACAGGATCTCTATTTTTGGCACATTTTGCACCGTACCTAGTAGAGTGTTTGCCATACACAAGACCATAAATTCCTTGAGAGGATAGGATGGTTCACTTTCACCAGGTAGATTGATTGGGCTCTGGATGCAAATCATGGTAAATCAATCACACTGAACCTGCAGAGCTATTTTAGCTAGACCAGACCTATGTGGAGAAGCCATAGAAGTACTTGGAAGAATAAATGAATCTTATGAGCTTTTAGGAAAAAAAATATAGCTGTTTACATCTTTTTTGGAAATACCTTCTGAAGACATCCAAGCTTCCTGGACTTATTGTAGTCACTGTCACATGAAACTTGTTACTAGAAAAGTATCTCCTTAAGTGGGAGATTTGGGACTTAAGAACCCTGAGTTCACTGACATAAGCTCATAACTTTAACCTGCTTACTGTTCCTTGAGAAAAAGAATACCCAAATTGTAGACTAAAAAGTGCAGAGAAAGTGAGTCCCCAAAGGTTTATGAATCTAAGTTAAGTAGGAAAGAAGAGAAAAATATACATCACTTCCCAGATATGTATACATGTCATACTCGGATTCTTGGAAATAAAAGTCTCATGGAACATTGCCCTGAAGAATACTGCTGTTATAGTGCATGTCAGGAAGTAAACCTACACTGGAAAAGCCTGTGGATTTAATCATCAGTTTACTGGGAACACAGGCACAGATAAATATTATAAAGAACAGAGCAAGCTATAGCAAAACCCAGACCGGGAAATTCTACAGGATTGATCATCTGGTTGTGTTAACAGGGACACTGCCAAAATGGAAAAAGTGATGGAAGAATCAAGCACAGACTGAAAGGAAACCCAGGAGTCATTCTCAGCTCACTGTAATGGGCTGTCCTTACTATGACCTTGATCCCAGCAGCACACCGTAAAACTAAGAGCATTTATGACACAATTAGGAAACTTGAAACACAAGGTATATTTGATAAGTCAGAAATTAATCATGTTTGAAAGCTGGATAATGGTATTATAAAATTTAAAAAGAGACATGTCTTTAATGATTTAAAGCTGTATGATGATTGGGTTTCCTTCAAAATAATCCTAGAATACAGGAGAATGAAGGTATATGAGAATGAGATTGGCCATGAGCTAGTGGCTGAATAAACACATGGAGTATATCAATCAGGAATCTTTAATGAAACAACACTGAAAGGATATATGGGGCCTGGCGTGATGCCTAATGGGTAACTCCTTGCCTTGTGTCTGCTGTGATCCCATATAGGTGCCAGTTCATGACCCAGCTGCTCCATTTCCTTTTCAACTTTTTGCTTGTGGCCTAAGAAAGCATTACAGCTCCTTCCCAACGCAAACCTTGGAGATGACAAGAAATGCCTGGAGATGGATGAAGTAGTTGGTTTCTTGTCACCCACATGGGAAAACAGGATTGAGTTCCTGACTCCGCCCTGGCCATTTGGGGCATTTGGGGAGTGAATCAGCAGAGAGGAGCTCTCTTAGTTTCCATCTTTCCTGTTGTATTTCACTGTCTCCCTTTCTGTCTTCTTGTCTCTCAAAAAAAAAAAAAATAGTGTGCAGGAAGGTGTGTAAAGGTTGTATGCATATACTGCACTGGTTTGTATAAAGAAACTTGAACATCCTTGATTCTTTATATCCTTGGAGGGAGGTGCCAGGAGTACTACAAACCTACAGTATCAGGGTTGTCTAAAAATGAGGGCAGTCTGAGCAGCTTGGTTACAAACTTGGATGAGAAGCAGTCAAACATGCAAATGAAACTGGTCAAGTGTCTTGAGTACCAATGCAAGACTTTGGAGATAGTCCTTAGAAATCTGTAATTTTTAAAATTTCAATTAACTTCAGCAAAAGTAAAACCTTGCACAAGAAGAGAATGAATGGTTAGCAATAGCATGACTCAATGTGACTGGTATTTACATAGCTATCGTAAAGTAAGCAGTGGAAAACTACTCAAAAATAAAAGGTAACATAGCCACATTGAGAGGAAGGCTGCAAAAGAAATGGGTGGAGGAACCTAGATGCTCACCATTCGCAACATGAGGCCCAAGCAATAGCAACACTTTAGTAGACTATTCTAAAATATGCATATTAGCACTACTTGTTATATTGGAAATGCATTGGAAATAGTTGGAAGTGGTTTGTAAAATCGAAATTGAGAATAGAACACAAGAGACGGGGTTGTTGGAAATGATTCCAACTTTTCCTCATTCAGTGTGATAGGGCTATGGTTTTTTCATGTATTGCCTTGACTTGTGTTGAGAAATGTTCCTCTTATATCCAATTTGGTTAAGGTTTTCATCATTAAAGGAAGCTGTATATTATCAATTTCTTTCTCTGTGTCCACTAAAATAATCATATGTGTTTTTTTCCAGCATGTTTAAAAGAAAAAACCTTTTTATTTTGGAATAAATTTAGGAATACAGAGAAGTTGCATGGGTAATATATAGTTCCCCTGTATTTGTCATCCAGTTTCAGTTTCCCCAAATGTCATCATCTTACACAATTGGGGGTGGGGATTTGTCAAAACTTTGATATCGACAGTGGCATGTTACAATGAACTCTAGACGATACTTGAATATTTTTAATTAAATGTTTGGCATTTTTGATGATGATTGTAAAGGCAACTTGAAGTTCTGAACATTATGTTCTTTTATAATAATTTACTTCTAGTAGGTGGTTAGGCTTGGGGGGGATGATCTTATGGAATGAAAATAATCTGAACATGAATTTAAGAACTAATCAGGACCTGGTCTATTACTGGTTTACCTTTCAGACTACCGGCTTTTTTAGTTTTAATGAAGAGCTTGGAATGCCAGGACTCCTCACTAAATGAGTTATAAACTTTATTCCTTTTTAATTTTTTCCACCTGTATCTGTGAGGCTACCCAAAGCTCTGTCCAACCTTTTTCTTTTAATTTTTGGCCTCTACTTTCACTTTAAGAATTAATTCAGTTTGAGGGGAAATGTGACCTTCAATAGGAACAGTTTCCTTCCCTTGTGCTAATGCCTTCAGACACTGAATTGGCAAAGCCTTTCTGCCTTGGTTCCTCTGATGCCTTCAATTGTGGAATACAGACGTGTGTTTCTTGCCAGAGACACATTCTGACAAATGCTTGATTATGCGTTTCCCCCACATATCAGTACCAGGGGTTAAAATTACAGAAACCTAGATAGTATCACATTCAGAGGTCATTGTATGACCACTTATTCACAACTTTAGCAGTTGATTCTCAAAGTTCATGGAACATAATGAAGAAAACAATGTGAGAATAAATTAAGTACAATAAACCTGAAATATGTGAAGTTGCGACCAGTACAACATAGGTGCATTCCCTCTCTCTCTCTCTCTCTCACACACACACACACACACACACACACACACACACACACACACACACACACAAACAGGCACTCCAAAATAATGACAAAAGTATACCTGTCATAGTCATTTAACACTGTCAAGTATGTGCTGCACATATTGTATGTGCTACATTGTTGAGTGCCTGGCCTGCAGGTTTGTTTACAACTGTCACTACAAACGTGAGTAATGCATTGCACTAAGACATGAAGATTGCTATGGTGTTACTCAGTGCTGGGAGGCTTTCACCTCCATTGTAATATGATGGGACCACAAATGCACACACATTGTAAATGTACACACATTGTAAATGTAAGTCAGATATTTTCTGATAGCAGCTACTTTGATGGTTATGAAATAAAATTTCTTTGCACTTTTGGTCCAGAAACGGCATGAAATTGTTCAATCTCCAGTTTGGGTTTAATTTTTTTATGTGTGAATGGAGCTCCCCTGGCTCTCTATGTGTTGTATAGTACCTGTCTCATTTCAGTCACAGCTGGGAGTTTTACTCATTAGGATACTGCTGGAGAGCTAGATAGGTGAGCAGACTGAAGTCTGACAGTGGGATGGCAAAGCCTCCATGAAGGCCATTGGCTGTACTGGGACCATGCTGTGTGTCATTTATTCCTGCCCCAGGTCCAGTCTTTGGGGATCCATCTCGAACCTAAGAAAAAGTTCACCTTGTACACAAAATGAAAAAGTACTTTTGATTAAAAACTGCTTATGAACTTGATTTATGTCTCCCCAAAGAGCAAATGCATTCAGAAAAGTGTCAGGAAACTGGCTGGCTCAGAGTATACCTTCTAAAGCAGGACCTTTTCCAATTCTGAGACACAGAGAAGGTAATCAAAGTGTGGGGAGCTCTGCAGCTGCTCATTTGCCCCTGGAAGAACCCAGTGGCATTCCAAGAGACTGTGGATTTGGTGGGGATCTTGTGCTCTGAGTGTCAGCAGTGCCTGGAGGATGTCTAGAGCCATCTGAGCAGACATGTTAGCAAACCCAGAAGCCACCCTGGATCATCTCAGGAATATTTAGGCGAATTTTCTTGTGGAAAGTAAATCCAGAGTTAGCAGCAGATGGCTGGTTGGGGTGGGATTCAAACCAATAATGAGAATGTGGCTGTAGTTATACCCAAAGCTGAGAAAATATAGGGAGACTTAAGATGCATGCCGGGAAAAGGTTTTGGATCTATTTGATGAATGGCTGCTAGCTGGAAGCAGCTGGACTTAGTAGCTATTTGACGCAAACTAACTCCCAAGTCCAGTCTTTAACCTTCATACACATTCCTGTGCTGCACATTAACTCCATTCCTGCAAGTCATTTCTGCCATAGCATGCCTGGCTTTGTTATATTAAAACAACAACAACAAAATTCCCTCTTGTTCATACCCTTTCAGGAAGTTGGATCATGTATACATAATGGTAAAATTAGCCCCAGGATTTTATTCTTAGGCAACACAACAAAAGAAAGCTTTGTCACTAATTACCTAAACTTTTTATTTCTGTCATGTAACTGTATAGGCCCTGATCTTAGCAAAGCAAACAGTTGCATGCAGTTATGCCTAGTACAGCACAGCTCACATTTATCAATGAAGAGCGCTGATCATAGCCGCTTACTGTTGGACTTGCAAAAGATCTTGGTTTCCATATGATGCCTTTGCTAAATATACTTTAAGATGGGTCCACTTTTCATGCCCAGTGTGAGAAGTAAGGAGTGAATGTGTATGTTGACTGTGAATGTGTAGGCAAAACTATAATGAACACAAACCTCCTTTTGTTAAGAAGTTAGAGTGCAGATGCAAAGGACATTTTTTTTTTTTTTTTTTGCCTTCAGTGAACACAGGATCTGATTAGATATGGACGTGAGAGATAGTTATGGGAGAATAGGCTCTACAAGAGATGAGAAGCAAGATTTGGCAACAGCCAGCTGAGATGGGCTTGGATTTGGCCTGATCAGAAGATTGAACAAGGATAGCAGCAACAGAGGTTAAAACACTAGAGTGGAAAAAAAAAATCTAAAGCTAGTTGAAATAACTCCAGAAACCTGAGGGAGAATCTGAGATAAGATTGCAGTGACTGAAGAAGATGATGGGAAGTTTGCTCAGAGCAAGGGAGTGGGTTGACCTTTAAACGTGGGACAACTGGGCTGGAATTTACGCGTTAAATCTCTGATGTGCCAAAGTTGTAACTTCCTTTATGCACTACTACTGAACTCATCTTTCTCTGAGGACTTCCAGCTAATGTAAACTTGCCAAATGGAAAATAGCACAATTTTTGCTGGTCTAATTTGAGTTCAATTCAAGGTTAAAGTTCCCATCACAATAGTTCCTCTCCTCTTCTCTCCTCTCCTCTCCTCTCCTCTCCTCTCCTCTCCTCTCCTCTCCTCTCCTCTCCTCTCCTCTCCTCTCCTCTCCTCTCCTCTCCTCTCCTCTCCATCTTCTCCCTGATTCCCTAAACTTGAAACTGTTTCTTCCTACTGCTCCAAGGAAAAGGAGCTGGGAGAACATTATGTATATGTAATGCATTTTTGATTTCTTAGATTTTTAAAACACAGATGCCATATGGTTCTATGGGTGCTGAGACTGGCAGAAGATGAGTGTATAGGTGATGTAAGTTGTGATTTCCTGTCTCCTCAAAGTGCCATGATGGATTGTTCTTGGGAACTTTTCCATCTCCTCCAGCTGATCTGCCCAACTTGGCTCCTCCTTGTTCAATGGTTCTAATGAGGTCTTGCCAAGTTTATAGCATAATCCCCAAGAGTAGACGTACTGTCCTAGAACACTCATAAACTGCAACACCTAAAGTGATGGTTCTCTCCGTATTAGTGTCCCACTTCAGGCATCTTTTCTGTGTCAGCTGCAGTGCTTGAAGAAATTGTTGGAAACTTCGCATCACAGATGGAGAGAAGGAAGGCTAAGAAATTTCATTTGAGTCTCATGATGTAGAAATTTCTTACCTCTTTGCTGTTCTACTCTGCTTGCGCCATTTTGGTCCACATGGTAAAGTGTAAAACCAGTGTGGACATCTTCTGAAGATTTACTCTAGCCTTCTGAGAATCTCATCAGAGTTTTTGTTGGGCCACTCTCTTTCTTTGAGCTGAAGTCTAGAGTTGTTGGGGTCCCAGGCAGCAGCCTTACCTAATTGCTTTTCTAGTGAGGAGGTTCTTTCTTTACTCTTCGATGGCAGTTTCCCTTTCTCATACTTTCCATTTCATTTTATTCCCTATGACTACACTGCTTTCTGGGTAGACCAGGATTAATTCACATTAGGAATATTTATTAAAAGAGAGATATAAAGACTTACAAAGGAATTCAGAGAAAAACTATTCTTACAAATCTGAATCACCAATTTGGTGATGTAAAACAAAGCAATGACCTCTCTTCCTAAGCCATACCTGAGCTACTCCTTTCTTAGAAAAACAGCCTCATGAATTATCTTCAATGTCAGATGGGCTAAAATGAATTTTGCACATAAATGTTACTACTGCTGCTTCCCAGCTACTGAGTAGCTGGATATACTTCTGCCAATCCCACATGCTAATCTCCTCAACCAGATTCTATTTCAGAATGTACACTTTGAGATGGACATGTCTATTTCTTCATGTCTTTTTGGAGACTAACTCTGGCCTGGTGCTGTGGCGTATCTGGTGAAGCTACCACCTGCAATATTGGACTCCTATATGAGTACTTGTTTGAATCCCAGTTGTGCCACTTCAGATACAGCTTCCTGCTAATGCACGCTAGTTAGCAGAAGGCAATGGTCTAAGTGCTTGGGTCCTTGCACCTACATGTGAGACCTGGAAGAAATTCTGGGATTCCAGCTTTGGCCTGACATAGCCCTGGCCATGAGGCCCTTTAATGGGGTGAATGAGCAGATGCAGGATCTCTCCTTCTGTCTTTCCTTCACCCTCTGTGTGTAATTCTACCTTTCAAACAAATGGATAACTCCTTCTTAAAAAGGAAGAAACTAACTGAACTCAACAGTAAACTGAATCCTCACTTGGAATGCTGTATGTGTGTGTGTGTACTCATGGGCTCACTATATGCTCTACTCCAATGTTACAATTTTGGTATGAAATGGTATGAGAGGGTCAGCATTGTAGAATAGTGGATTGATTTCCTATCTGCAATGCAGGAATCCCTTTGAACATTGCTTCAAGTCCCAGTGCTCTCCTTGCTGTCTATTTTCCTGCTAATGAACTGTGAAAGGTGGTGGAGGATGGTCCAAGTGCTTGAGTGCTTGTCGCTGGAGAGGCTGACCCAGGTAGAGTTTCAGGTTCTTGGTTTCAGCCTGTTCAGTTCCAGCTGCTGCGGTCATTTGGTAAGTGAACTGACAACGGAATTTCTCTCTCTTTCACTCTCAGTTGCTCCCCACTTCTCTATAACTCTGTATTTCAGATGAATAAATAAGTCTTTTAAAAAGAACAAAATAACTAGCACGAGGGTATTTCAAATAGTTCATTAAAAATTGCATGAGAATATAAGTTCATTTTAGTGTTTCCCCCCTCATGTGAAATGAATGTGTAGTTTTTTTCATAATGTGTGATTTCCCATGAACTTTTGAAGACCCCTCACATGCTTCACTAGGTTATTTTGGAAAAGTATTGCATTGACATTCAATGTTCATTTCCTTTTCCCAGGAGTAGTGAAGAGGAGCCAGAGAATCAAGTTGACATTAAAAGTTGGTTCCATGCCCCAAGGCCTCTTTCAATTTTGTTATTTTTCCATCAGAAAAAAACTTAAATAATATAAGTGATTTCTGGCCATGAAAAAATAACTTTAGTTTTATAGATGAGCTAATTTGGCATACTTTTACCTGAAATTCTTTTTATACACAAAGTTAGATTTTCTTTTTTTTTTTCAAAGATTTATTTATTTTTGTTGCAAAGTCAGATATACAGAGAGAAGGAGAGACAGAGAGGAAGATCTTCCATCTGATGATTCACTCCCCAGGTGAGCACAACGGCCGGTGCTGTGCCGATCCAAAGCCAGGAGCCAGGAACTTCCTCCAGGTCTCCCGCTTGGGCGCAGCGTCCCAAGGCTTTGGACTACCCAAGTGCATGATTACTGGAATTCATAAAATGTGCCTGTAAGCAAAAAACAGTTCCTTTGGAGTTTACTTCTCAATGCTGAATATTTCTACATGTACTAAAGCTATCACATATCATTCAGTTAGAAATCTTTGTTTTTTTTTAAATAGATTTTACCGCTATGAGAGTCAGTTAATTTTTAAGATTTATTTATTTTTACTTGGAAGAATTAGAGACAGAGAAAAAGAAAGAGAGAGAGATGGGGGGGGGGCGGCATTCACTGGTTTACTATTCAAATTTACTGTTCAAATGATTGCCCCAGCCAGAGCTGGGGAACCAGGAGCTTCCAGGTCTCTTACATGAGTTCAGGGATCCAAGGACTTGAGACCTCCCTGCTGCTTTCCAAGACCATTAGCTGGAAACTGAATCAGAAGTGGAGCAACCAGGCCATTAACTGGTGCCCATATAGTATGCCAATGCAAGAGGCAGAGAATAAACCTGCTGTACCACTATGCTGGCCCCAAGGTATAGTGCTTTTAAATTGTTATTAAAATATGCAATTGGTAATATATTTCAAAGCCTCTATTATAGGTCTGTATTTTTATAAGATTGCTTTTAGTATGGTTTTTGGACAACTGTAAGTAGTTCATTCAAATGCCTAATAACTATCTGTAGGGAAAGAACATGCCCTAAAGCAGAGTATAGAGTATGTACTGGGAACAGGCACTTGGCATAGCACGAACACTGTGCTTGGAATATCTGATTCTGATTCCCCAGGGAATGTACACTGAGAGGCAGCAGTGATAGCTCAAGTACTTGAGTTTTAGTAACCCATGTGAGAGACATAAAGTAGGCTCCCAGTTCCTTGCTTTGGCATGGTCTACTCCTAGCTGATGTGGGCATCTGAAAAGTGAATCAATGGTTGGAAGATATCATTCTGCGTATAAGTTTCTTTGTCTTTCAAATGAAACAAGTGGAAATGGTGTTGTGATATAGCAGATTAAGCCACCATTTGCATACTTAAAAACTAATGATGCAAAAATGATCATCCCTAAATATAACTAACCTGTGTAGAGAGTTAACAAGGCCCTACTTTGTATTTCCATGCCAGCCTATGACTATTACATTGTACCAGGCAATATTAGTGGCTCTTTTTTCAATCTACACTAGGATAGTTGCTATTCAGCCTATGTGAGCGATTGATGAGTATGTCAAGATTTTTCATAATTGAGTCTGGTTTAGACCCCCTCAGCCACCAATTATAATGAATAGGAGTCCTATAAGTGTTAGGAGTGAAATATTTAGGGAGTGGTGGGTTTGGTACAGGATACAAAGGGGAGCGATTTGTGTCAGGTTAGCAGGAGGAGAGGTGATTTTAGGTTAACCTCTTGGGTGACTTCTGGTACTCAGAAGTGAAAGAAGACTGTGCCTAGTTTTATGGTTAGTGCAGCGGTTATTAATAAAGATGAGGTGGGGTTGTTGAGGTTAGTAATAGTTCAGTGGCTTGTATATATAAGGTTTAGTAGGATAGCCATGGTAAGAATTATTGAGGCTATGACTTGGGTTAAGAAATATTTTGTTGTGGCTTCTGTAGATCATGGTTTGCTTTTATAGGTAAGGATAGGGATCATGGAAAATATATTTATGTCCAAGCCGACTCAGACTGTAAGTCAGTGTGAGCTGAACGTAGCAATGGCAGTGCCTGTTATAAGTAAAATTGTAGTTAGGGTTAGGGGGTTAATTAATACGGGAAGGCTATAAACCAACATTTTTAGGGTATGGACCCGATAGCTTATGTAGCTGATCTTACTTAGAGGTGCTGGAGTGGGTAGCATGGCGAATTTTGAGTTCTCAGGGATGTGTTCAAGACCTAAGGCTCTAGAAATAAGGGGGCTTGAACCCCTATAATTTACTCTATCAAAGTAACTCTTTTATCAGACATATTTCTATGCATGGGGGGATCTGTGCTAGGGATACAGGTATTGACACATGTCATATATATAGGGCTAGGGCTAGGGTTAGGGGAAGGAAATTTTTTCATAGGAGGTGCATAAATTGGTTGTATTGGAAGCGTGGGTATGATGCTCAAATTCATAGGAATACTATCATTAGAGTTAGGGTTTTAATAGTGAAGTTAATTGTGAAAAGTTGTGGATTTTGTGTGTCAAGGAATGCTAGAAATAGGGTGATGGTAAGAGCATTTACTATAATGATATTAGTATACTCAGCTAGAAAAAAATAAGGCAAAGGAATCTGCAACATATTCTACGTTGAACCCAGAGACTAATTCAGACTCTCCTTTGGTTAGGTCAAAAGGGGCTCGATTTGCTTCTGCTAAGGTTGAGATGAATCACATTATGGTTAATGTTCAGGCAGGAATAAGGATTCATATGTACTCTTGAGTGTCAATTAGGGATGATAGGGTGAAGGAATCATTTATAAGAAGGACTGATAGAATAATAGCTAGTATAACTTCAGAGGAAATTATTTGTGTGATGGCTCATAGGGCTCCAGTAAGTGCATACTTGGAATTTGAAGATCAACCAGACCATAAGACAGAATATACTGCCAGGCTAGAGGTTGCTAGAATAATAGGATGCCTATATTTATATTAATTAGTGGGTATGGCATGGGGATGGGAATTCATGCTGTTAAGGCGAGAGTGAGGGCTAGCGGGGAAGAAATTAGTGGGCATTAATTCTTTAATGAAAAGTTTTACTGCATCAGCAATTGGCTGAAGAAGTCCATATGGGCCAGCAACATTAGGACCTTTACGGAGTTGTATATAGGCTAGAATTTTTTATTCAGCTAGGGTGAGAAATGCTATAGCTACCACCAGGAAAAGACATATTCATAAAGACATATTCAGTAGTGTGTTAATTATAAAAATATTGTACAGGTTTTGAAAGATTTTACCCAGCTTTACATTCTATTTTTTCTTTAGAAGAAGTGTGTTGTATGTAGAGACTAAATGCTTTAGACACAAGAAACTCGTTTAGTGTTCTTTTCTTTGTTTTTTTTTTTTTTTGCAGCTTCCAGCTCACTTGAATTCTGCAATATCAAATCAAATGTTATTTCTAACATATGTATATATGTATATTTTTTCATTTCAGGTGTTTTAGTTTTTGTCTCCAAATATTTAAATTGCATCTTTATTACATTTTCCAAGTTTGTACTGAATTTTTTGGCTATTGTCTCGTCTTGCATGCATGGAAGATCGCTATATAATACTGACTTTAGTATCCGTGTCTACAAATTTTCATCATATGTGTCATTTTAGGTCATTTGTGATTGATTTATTTTTCTCTTTCTTATGTTTTATAATTTCCTGCTTCTTTAATAATTCTGAATTGAACATCTAAATAATTTTATGTTCTAGTAAATGTTGAACTTTAGTGTTAAGTTAAATAAGAAAACAGCTTGATCCTCTGGGGTCTTGTCCTGTGATGTTATGATGTGTGTCATCAGTGGTTAACTTTGTCCATTACTAAGGCAAGTTTGGCTGAATAGTCTCCATGAGTCACAATGTTTTCTCTGCAACCAGTGAACACGAGGGATTATGATTATTTCATTCTCAGCCCGATGAACATGAGAGATTATGCCCCTGATCCTCTCAGCTATCCTTCTTCTGGCTTTGATGGTTTTTCTCTGCAGTGGGACTGGCCAGCACTAAGCTGAAGAATCAAGGACTATCTATACTCCCTTGTAACTCCTTCTTGCTGCGAAGCTTTCTCCTTTCTGGTATTCTTCTCAGGGAATTCTGGCCTCCTGACTCCTGGAACCCCACCTATGTCTGTTGCTCAACTCTCCTTGGCTTTCCTATCCATGTACCTCATCCTGAAAACTCTATCCAAGTAGTAAAAGGGGTCTATCTGGCATTTGCTTCATTTGTTTGCCATTTCTTAGCTTACTGTCTATTATAGCCAAATTTTCTTGAAACTGATTTTTACGTATTTTTCCATTACATTTTTAGTACTTTCTGTGTGATGAGTCAATCTGGCACCTTTTCCTCCATCATCCTCTGGGGCCTTTGGTCACTTTTTCAGGTTGAGTTAATAACGTCAGGGACATCATGAAGAAGTGTCTATTCCCACCTTCACACTGAACTGATACAGTCTTTAGGCAATTTTATGTACTCTATAATGTTAAGTACTGTAAAACTTGTAGTACTTAGTGTGTACATTGTACATTGACACTGTTTTATCACTAGACCTGTGTTTTATTATGTTTGCTTCTATTCATTTATTGTATTTAGAAGATGGGTATTTCATGATTCAAACATTTAAAGATATCTAGGTTTTCTTTTCAAAGATTTGCTTATTTCCACTTGAAGAATTACAGAGTGAGAGAGGACAGACAAAGAAAGATATTCAATGCATACGTTCATTCCCCACATGGCTATAACAGGCAAACCTGGGTTGGTCTGAAGCCAGAAGCCTGGAGCTTGTTCTGGTTCTGCCTTGTGGATGTAAAGGTGCAATAATTTGGGTCTTCCTCCTCTACTTTTTCAGTCCATTAGCAAGGAGCTGGATTGAAAGTAGAGCATCCAGAAATTGAACCAAAGCCCATATGGGATGCCAGTGCCATAGGCAAGACTTAACCTGCTATGCCAAAGCTCCAGCCTCCACAGTTTTAACTAAACAAATCCTCCAAAAAGTTCAACAAAGTTCTGCAAAGATACAGCAAATAGGAAATAGTACTTGTCAAATCATAATATTAGAAGAGAGAGAAAGAGAGAGAGAGAGAGAGAAGGAAGACACAGCTTGTTTGTGGTTGCTAGTTGGAGTGTTTTGATCTCATTCATGAATTTAATACTTGTGAATTTTCATAGTTGCTAAAACTAAGAAAAATTTGTTCTAATATACTATATACAAACCACTGAGACTGATTTTTAGCCTCCAAATCAACAGTCCCAGGGTTGGTGATGTTACTAATACAGTCCAGGTGCTGGTGATATTGCTAATACAAATGTCATGTTGGTGTCCCATCTGCTATATTGTCACTGAGTACAAGATGCTGTCACATGCCTTGAGCAGAAAATGCCTTGCTAGACAAATACATGGGTGCATTCACCAACATGTCTTTAAACTGAAAGGCACATTAAACAAGGCTACATGTTAATTGGCTGATGAAAATAATGCAACCAATGTTTCACAGAAATCTGATCCTGTATTTCCTTTTTAGAATGATGAATCCTGATCTTAACCTCTACTAATTCATTATAGTGACTTTACTCAATATAAGTATAATAAATCACGAGGATCAAATACTTTATGAGGAAAAAGACACAAAACTAAGGATGTTGTACAGAAAGGGGATCAAAAATTTGTGAATAATTAAGAGAATTATTGAAAGGTAGATTTATATGCATTCATATTAGCAAGTGATTTCACTGTCAAGATAAGGGTCTTAAAATGATTAATAAGTCCAAAATATCAAAACAATGAAAATGACATGTAGTAATTTATCACTCAGAACAAGAAGACAAATCCCTGTAGACATATGTGGAAAGAATCACATTAATTACACTTCATTACATTATTTTCTCATATTTTTTAAGCAAAGTTTTTTTTTTATTTTTATTAGAAGGGCAGATTTACAGAGAGAGATGGAGATACCTAAAGATTTTTCCATCTGCTGGTTCACTTCCTAAATGGCCACAATCCAGGAGACAGGAACTTCTTCCAGGTCTCCCACGCAGGTGCAGGGTTCCAAGGACTTGAGCCAGTCTCTGCTACTTTCCTTGGCCACGACTAGGAAGCTGGGTGTGAAGTGGAGCAGCCGGCAGATAAAGTGGTTCCCATATGGGAACTTGGTGCTTGAGGTAGATGGCTAGCTAGTTGATCTACAGTGCTAGCCTGTTACCCAAATTCTAAAGCTTAGAATATTAACAGGAATGGATGTAGCAGTTAAAATGTTTCTTGGGATTCTTGGCTCCCATATTGGAGAGCTTGGAGTCCCTGCTCTGCTTCCAGTTCCAGCGTCCTGCTAATGAACATGTGTGGAGACAGAAATGATGGCTGAAATCACTGAATCTTTGCCAATCATGTGGGAAGCCCAGTATTTACCTCTTGGCTTCAGCCTGACCCAGGCCAAGCTGTTGTGGGCATTCAGGGTGTGACCTGGAGGATGCAAGACCTTTTTCTTTTCTCTCTCTCTCTCTTTTTCTCTCTCTCTGTGTCCTCCCTCTTTTGATTACTCAGAGTTTTCAAATAAATGAAAAGAGCGAAAGCAAAGAAAATAGCATGCCATGATTACTCTGTAAGGAAAAGCTACTAACACATGGAAGAAGAATACCTGGCCAGCTGAAATTTAGGTAAAGAATGGTTGTTTGATGAATAGGATTTAAAATGAAGGCCATGATTTAGCCAATAAATAGCTCACAACAGACTCCTTTACTTAGAATCTTTATGAGAGAAACTTTTCAGCTATGATAGACTATATATTGAACTCAGAGCCAGAGTTTCAAAAAGGCTGTAGCAAAATAAATAAATAAGTAACAAATTATTTTAAAAGAGGAGTATATATAATCACTTTATGTTATTACTAACACAAGTGGTATTGAAAGAAGAAGTTTTTGGCTATTAATAAACACAATGTTACCGACTTCAGCTATTTGAACTTTCATTTGTGGACGTGGTTTGCCATGTGTATAACATATCTGCGGGTTGTATGTCGGAGAGAGGCAGCCTGCTGCTGCGTCAAAAGCATAGATTCTGAAGTTGGATGCCTGAATTGCAATTCCAGTTTCACAATTACCTGCCGTATACCTGTGGGCAGGTGACTTGACCGCTCCTGGCCTCAGTTGTCTGACCTTCTGCATGTCACAGGGGCTCCTAAGCACAGATTACAAGGGTTTTATGAGTTACTATGGATCCCGTCACATAGCAAAGCCATTGCTATGTCTCAATTTCTTGAAATCAAAATGTACAGATCATTTGGTTTCAGAATTTCACTTCTGTATGCACACCATAGGGCACAGGGATCTCTGTCCAAGGGGTATAATTTACAATCGTGAAATAATTAAAATCATCTAGATGTATGGAGAGGAGTTTAATGAGTTCATATATACAGATGAAATGGAATATCCCACAGTATGCTGTTCACAATTAGTACATTCCATTTAGCATATTCTAAAGACAGCCAAATCTATCTGATAGCCAAACATCAAGTTTCAGATTTACATTTATAATGTGATTTTCTGCATGCAAAAGACAATCCTGATATTAAATCGTACATTTCTATCTTTATAATTGTATCTACACATACACAATTGTATTTGTATATGAGTATTAATATTTCATTTTTCACTGATGTAAATATTGGTATTTACACATAGATCTACTGGAAACATCTGCAATGTATCTGTCATGCTTGGTTCATAAGGGAATTACTCAAAAGGATTGTGCTCCCCCAAAATTTCAGCAACATTTCATAAGGTTGCCTCAATATAAGGGATGGGTAATTCACAACACATTTATGTAGGCAAGTATTTGACTGAGCATCTCCTTCTGGCTCTGCTCTTGATCTCATCTTCCTGCTAATGTGCGCCCTAGGAGGCAGCAGGTTCCGGCTCCAGTCCTTGGGTCCCTGGTTCCAGCTGGGAGACAGATCCAGCCTGCTCCAGCCACAGACTGTGCAGACATTTGGAGAGTCAACAAGCAGATGAGAGTTCTGCCCACAAATCTCTCTCTCTCTCTCTCTCTCTGCCTCTGAAATAAATTTTAAAAAATTATAATTCATGTTTATGATTTTTTAAAAGATGAGTGCATGCTACTTACTCAGATTGTGGAAAGGAGAGAACATTGAACTTGTTAATTAGTTACCTAATTGTAGTCAGAATGGAAAAAAGACACATCAGAATTTTTTTCTTTACAAAGACTGTACATTTCATCTATAATTTGAGTTAATGAAAAGGATTTCTTTTCCTTATTTTTCAGCTAACAAAAGGTGGAGAGGTTTTGAAGATATTTACTGTAGTTACTAGCACACATAAATGACCTAAAACCTCCACATTCGTTACTTTTGAAACTCACTGTGGGTGATGCTTTATACTTTTTTTTTTTTAATTCGCACTATGAACCAATAAGCACTTGTATGGTGGGGATACTGCCTTCGTAGCTGTCAACATCTCACTTTCATTTTCCAGGGGAAATACACACACACACACACACACACACACACACACACACACACACACACACACACACACACACACACACACAGAGTGAGAGGGCAGATTATCAAATACCTGTTGTGTGTGACTCCCAAGTGAGAACAAACCACTTTTCAAAAGTCCTCCATGGTATCCAACCTGGAAATACCATATGCCTCCAAGTTGCTGGCGGCTCTCCAAAGAGGTAAAATCCAATTTCAAGGCACCACGGGGAAAGAAGAGAAATGAGCAGGATTTCAGTTTAAAGCGTGGCTCTGCTGGCTGGGGCTTTTTGCTTTGTTCCTGTAGCTTTTGTTTGCCAAATGGGTATCACCTGGATTTTGCAGTTGGGCCAAAGCAGGAGCTCAGAGCTCAGAAGGAACAAAGAAGGCAAAGAGGCCTGCTAGGTCTGCAGCTGCCCGCCTGTGTCAGCCACTGTTACAGCCGGATGGCAGCAGCTGTGTCCAGGCCATTTGTGCCCCTCTGAGAAAGCCAGCTCAGATCCAACAGGAAGGAAGCGCATGGAACTCAATGACTCTGCATGGCTTCAGAGCAGTAATGCGATCCTTTAGGGAAAGTGATGGTGTTTGCAGCCGTTCATTAAGGGCTGGACAAAGTCTGACAAGAGATCCTCCTTCTGTCCTTCCAGGGCTGTCCATTGACCCTTACAAAAACCAAAATCAACTTCCTTAGCTGGGGAAAGAAGCACTGCCTGCTGCACCAGCCCTTCTCCAAGAGCAGGTGCCCGGAGCTGGGACCAGAGGTGGTGTATTAGGAACAGAAGAACTCCCTGGCTCTTGCTGAGTTCTGTAGGCAATCATATTGGTGGAGCTATGTGGACAGATGTCAGCTGTGCACTTTGAGAAAAGACACCTTTTCTGACATACAAGGGGACCCAGTATGGTAAGCAGAGAGCAACAGGGTGAGGGTGCTACGAAGGCAAGGGAGCAAGCTTGGCCCAGCATGGACAGGAAGGAGTCATGCTGAAATGCTCTCATCTGACCCATGTCCCTGTGACTCACGGGTTCCTCTTCCTGGCAGGGATCACAGAGGCGTCTGCCAAGGCCTGGGAGGAAACAGTATCCCCACTAATATGAAGCCACTTAATAGTATTGGCTTAATAGTAAGCCAAGTTAATTGAAACCCTGGATAGGTTTACTTCATCCAGACATAAAGGGACCTTTGTGATACAGTCATGGGATTGGAGGGTGAGAATTATTCTGTTCTTTGTGTGTGCTTGCTTTTAATTGAAAGGTGTTTCTTTTTTTTTTTTCTTGATAAGCAATGCATTCATGGTTGAACAATCAGAACACATTTTTGATAGTCCAGATTCTTTCCCAGCCCCTGAGTTCCATCTCACACCCCTCTCCTGGGGAGACACTTCTAGCTATCTGTTCTTTCAGTTTCCTTGTGTACAGGCATACACGCACACACACACACACACACACACACACCCTTTTCTCTCCTTTTGTTTAATTCATGGGAGCAGGTGGCAGAGAGGGGTTTATCAATGTTGCTTTTCCTTTCGACTTTTTTTTTGTTTGTTTGAATGTACAATCAGTTACTCTTTTCTGCAATTTTGCTTTCTGCAGTTTCAGTTACCTGTGATCAACTAGGGTTCAAATATACTATACAGAAATGAGAAATGGGTAAATTTGGAATTGTAAGCCTCAGTAGCCTGATGAAGGCAGGTATGATCCTACTCTGACCTGCCTGAAATTTGATCATCCTTTTGGCCCACGCAACCCATGCTGTGTATCCTGCCTTCTTCCCATCAGTCGTGGGAATCTGTCTCTGTCACTAAACTGAAGTGACATTATACAACTTGTGCTCAAGTAAGCTTTATCTTACTTAACAGTAGTCCAAAGCACAAGGGCAGAGATCAAAAAAGGAAATCAAAGTATAAAAGATTGGGAAGACAGATGAACTTTAAACTTACTTGCAGGACTGCAAGTCATATATGTAAGCTACACATACAATCTGTAGGATCAGATTCTATCCACAGTTGTGAGCACCCACTGGGAGTCTTGCATGATATGATGGGAACCACTGTGTGAGAACTTGTTCAATCAGTAATCTATTGATGGCCATTAAGGTTCTTCTAGTCTTTTGGCATTACTAACATGGAACCAGTAAGAATTGCATTCATGTTCTTCCACATGTATGCAAATTTTCTGCATGATGTATTTCCACATGTAGAAGAATAGGATGGAATTGGATGTGGATTTTAGAAATGTAACCAAGTTGTTCTAGAATCCTCCAAGCAAAGCACAAGGATTTTCCTCATTCTAACTGAGGGAGTGCATTTACATTTGAGGTATTGCTAGCCTGCCTGACAGATAACAACCAATATCTTAATGTAGTTTTGATATTTATTTATTTTTTATTATTCCTGAGGTTGAACACGTTCTTACACCTGTAGGGTTGTTTCATTTCCTTTCTTGTAAGCTTGTCCTAGGCTTTGCCCGCTTCTCCTCTCCTTTTTTTCCTGATGAGTTATTGTTTTTTCCTGGTGAGTCTTCAAAAATGATTTTGGCTATTGTACTTTTTAGTCTAAAGCTCCTGCTTGGTTCTTCCTTACATTTTCTTTTTATTTTCTGTGACTTTCTATTCTTTAATTCTCAAGCATTTTAATTGCTTTAAACCAGAGCATTTGCAATAAAAGCTATTGTATGATTCTTACCAGATAATGCCTATATCTGAGTCATGCCAATGCTAATGATGCCTTCTCTTCCAAGCTGAGATGTTCACAAATCTCTCTCTGTGTGATGAGATGCTAGATTGCATCATATACCTCGTGTGTATGTGATTCACAATGGGTTGGCTTACACTGGGAAATGCATGAGTGCATCCCGATTCTGTTTTTTTTTTTTTTTTAAACTTTTTGGTACTTTAATAAATGACATGAGATTTTCAGTACTCAGCTGAAATGGACTTTGTGTTAGACGACTTTGCCCAAATGTAGACCTCAGATGATGTAAATATCCTGAGCATATTCAAGCTAGGTGAGGTCAACTTTCATGTTTGGTAGATTAGGTAGACATGTTTTGACTCATTTTGGGATGCATTTATCAATTATAAATGATTAAAAGCTGTGAAATGTAAGTGTGTCTGTATCCCATTACATTGTTTTGGCTCCTATGTAGTTCTTTGCTTGTAGCAGGCAGGCGAGCTACTTAAGTTCCCAGTGGATGTTCTGGCCCTTTCTGGGGTTTGTGTTTCAACCATCAACATCACTGGCCAAGTTTTGGCAATGCTATTCCAGTCTTCTCTCGGATGCTGCCCTGAGGTCAATCTGAAACCTGCATTTCCCCCCCAGAACATTACCCAGGTTTTCTGATCCTTTAAAATATTTTCCATGTTGTTTCTTGTCTGTTTTATGCACAAATCCCTTGGAGTTGGCCCAGGAGAAAAATCACTTCCTCTAGGTCTCTTTTTGCATTGTCCATGGTCCCCTGTTGCTACTTTCTCCTTATTGTAGGAGGAGGAATGGACAAGAGGCTCCACCCTTTTCCCTCTGTCCCATTAGCAGCGCCTCGTGAGAGGGGGAAGCATTTTGTGCCATTTGTCCTGAGTGGAAGAGATGTAGCCAACACGTTTTGCCCAGCAGAAGCTTCATTCCTTAGGCTAAAACCAAAAAGACTATTAGTGAATTTTTCATCAGTACTCATCAGTGATTCTGAGTTACAGACCTCTCCAAACCCAGCCTTGTTGTGCATGGGGAACAAAAATTACACAAAGAAAACAAAACTCACACTCTGGCTTGGGACTCCCTGGGTCTACAGGAACATTCCACTGGAGTCTTCTGTCAAGGACTGTATGAATTTTTTCCTCAAGTTTTTTGTTAGATTTTTTTGTGTGTGGCCAGAATAAGATAGAACATGCTTATTCTATCTAGCCCAGAAAGGAATCCCACATTTTGTGAAGCCGAACTTGAGAATCTATGCCTTCTGTGCCCCAACTCCTTGCAAGTCCCAGCAGGGTACTTCTCCAAGTGTAGTTCACTCATTACAGCTTGAAGCCAGTGGTACTTTTGGATCCCCAAATCCTCATGCATGGCTCCACACTCTCATTCCAGCAAAGGCAAATTAAGGCAAACATGCTCCTATTAGCCAGGATACTTCTATAAGCTTTGGCTATTCCAGTAGTAATTATTGAGGTCAAATGTTCTTGCTTAGAGGCAATGCCTTTCTAGTTCACTAGAAGCAAATGTTTGCCTAAGTGCCTGATGCCATGCAAAGCTTCCTCCCCCATGGATTAGTCAGATTTCACATTGTCATGACTTTTTCTAACATCTGCTTCCAAAGTATGCTCCCTCCAGCCTGTCAGTCAAAGAAATGGTTCCTCTACCTATCTAGCTGTGAAGCAAGCACTCGTCTCTCAACTAGTACTGGAAATCTACCCCATAGGACTTTATTCTGTTCCCAGTCTAGGACATTCCCAGTAAAGGGTGTTGACTTGTCTCTACCCCTGTTTATTTCTAGGCCCTTTTCTCATTTACTCACAACTCATTGTCTATCACAAACAAGAATGACCATGTAAACATCAATTAAACAAGAAGAAAATGAGCAAAGGAAAATCTTACCCTGCTGTTCTCCCCAGGCTACAGACATGGTTTTCTATCTATTCCCAGATAAGTGTTTTAAAGTCTTAATCCATGAATCTACACCCCAGGCCCCAGCTTTGCTTGCCTAGCACCACTGCATGGGATGTTCTCCATTGACATATTCAACTGAATATAGCCAACTCCAGTGAGAGTTCTGCGGTCCCCACAACTCCTCAACGTCTGCTAAAATTCTGTTCTTTTCTGCTTCAGTGAGAATTATTTCTTCCTTCCACCCCTCTAGCAGTTTTCTGCCTTCCTTATGAATTTCTCTGCAAGATATCAGTCTTCTGACACAGTGAGCTCTGTCTCCATTGAGCTCTTATGTCAGGTTCTATGTCAACTAGTTGGAATGTGCACTACTTAATTCCCATAAGAACCTTCATCAAAGCCCATGTTTGGAATGTGGAGACTGAAACACATCTGTAATTTGCACCAAATTTATGCTGTTAGTTCATGGTTTTGGATATGGTTACAGATTTTCTCAAGGGGTTCATCTTTGGCCCATTTCTCAGTTTATTTTGCAGCTTGTCTTGGGATTTTTCCCCCCATTTTCAGTCTTTCATGAGTAACATCTAATTAATAGATTCCCCCTGCCCCAAATTTGGGCTTTAAACACTCAAACCAAACTTCCTTTGAACTTGTCAACCTGAATAATCAACCATGGCTTTCCAGAGAAAAAGAACCCATTGGACTGATGGATGGATGGATGGGTAGATGGATGGATGGGTAGATGAATGGATAGATAGATAGATAGATAGATAGATAGATAGACAGATAGATATAGATTTGTTTTGTTATGGGACTTGTCTTCCTTGGTTTTGGAGGCTGTACAGCCCTGTGATCTGCTATCTGCAACTTGGAGAGGCAGGGAACTTTGTGGCCTCCTATAGTGTAAGTTGGAAAGTGTAAGAATTGGGAGAGTTCAGATGGGCATAGTATAACTCCCATTCTGAGTCCAGAAGCCCAAGAACTCAGAGTGCCAATGATTGAGGTCAGGAGAAAGCAGGTGTTCCAGTTTAAGAGAGAGAAAGAGAGAGAGAGAGTGAGAGAGACAGAGAGAGAGTGAGAGAGACAGAGAGAGAGAGAGAGAGAGAATATTTGCCTTTTTTTTTTTTTAAAAAAAAACTCTACTCAGTGACTAACGGATTGCATGACAGTCACTAATAGCAGTGAGGACAGATCTTCCTTAATCTGCCAATTCAAAAGTCAGTCTTTCAATGTACTCACACAAACCCACCCATACATCATGTTTTCTCATTTAGGTATTTCTTACTTTTTTATTCTTTGGATTAAAAAATTATTATAAATAAGATTTACGGAGAGAAGGGGAGACAGCAAGATCTTCCATCTGCTGGTTCACTCTCCAAATGGCCTCAACAGCTGGAGCTGAGCTGACCGGAAGCCAGGATTCAGCAGCTTCTTTCCACATGGGTGTAGGGTCCCAAGGGTCATCCTTTTGGTCATCCTTCACTGCTTTCCCAGGCCATAAATAGGGGGCTGGATAGGAAGTAGAGCAGCCAGGATACCAACTGGCCCAAAGGGGATCCTGGTGAGGGTTTATCCATTAAACCATCATGCTGGGATGCTCTCTGGGAGTTTCTTACAGTTAGCTTGACTCATAAAATCAACCATCATACCTCAGAACCTTCTTGATTTCCTCCTTCTGTGCTACCCAAGCCCTATTCAGATTCTTGGCCTTTGTGAGTGAGATAACCAGCATCTACCCACTTTAACAAGAGACACAAAATATGTTTGACTTCCTCTTTGCATTACCTTTTGCTTATCATCAAGTCTATCATTTGCCATCATCAGTTCCCATTCTAGAGCCCAGCTCTCCCTGTTTGCCTGCCTTATACTCTCAGATTTAGGCTCATTACTTTTGCTAGTGGCACTGTCTTTCTAACAAGACTCTCAATTTCCATTTATTCCCTTTTAAGTTAATAAGCTGTGCATAAAGAGTTTCCTTGCCCCAACATCAGTAACAACAACAACAAAAACCCAAACCTAAACATAACCATCATAGTTTAGGTATCAATCATGTAATAAGCTGCATGGAAATCTAAGAAATCTAAAATGTCAAATTAATGATCCTAATTCAAATTCTATTGACTGTTGGGGGCAATTCTCACTTGGAGATCACTCACTCAGTTGTACTAAGATGATGGCTGAATAGCTCTGCTAGAGGCTTGCGCTGGCTGAGTGTTCATGGTGGCAGTGCATGTGATGGCTTTGCTGGGAAGCTCAGCAGGGGTGACAACCTACATGTACATCCTTGAGTGGCTTAGGATTTGATAGCAATGTGGTTTGCTTCTGAGATGGCATGCTCCAAGCCTGAGTATTTCAAGAGACCTAAGCAGATGCTGCAAGACTGGTGAGTTTGCTTCTCTGATTAAAGTATTACTGACATAAGTAAGGGAAGATGCTCAGGACATGTTTGGACATATGGCAAATTATCTGCTTGCCTATCAATCAACCACTGGTGTGTGATTATACAACCAGTCATAGCTCCACACACCTTGTTCCTATCTCATATGAAAGCCCAGTCATTTATAGTTAACCTTTAGAGTCAGAAAACTTGGGTTCAAGGCTGGGTCCACCACTTCATATGTCTATACTGCCAACCTCAGTTTTCTCATCTATAAAATGGAAGGATTACTTGTTTTTGCCTCATGAAAGTCTCTGGAGAATTAAGAGATAATTCGTTGGAAATCCCTTATCTTTGACTAACGTATAGCTGGTGCTCACGCCAAGCTGATATTAACTGTGTAGGATATAGAGCTGCTTGCAGACAGCAAATTTGTCCTAGCAGTATTCTCTCTTCCATTGATTAACATTAATGCTCATAACTCATAAACACATTTATTTAAGTTTTGAGGTTAGAGTGCAGAGAAGAGGTTATGAGGCAAGTTACTGAGACCACCCTGAGTCATTTATGGGTTACAGAACACAAAGATAGAAAATCTGAAACATTAACACAACATAATGAAAGACTACAGTGACACTGTCAGCTTGTGTTGGTTTCTGACAACAACCAGCTTGTGTTGGTTGGTTGAGTAGTGTAACCCTTTTATTCCTTTTATTCTTGCACAAATCTTCCTTTAGAGTCTTAACCTTTTTTGTGCAAACAACTGGACTTCTGTTTTTATTTTAAAATCTATACGGAAAGTTAATATTAGTGTAAACATCTTCTTTTTAAATTTTTATTTTTCATGGTACAGTGCCAAAAGCTCAGGGATTAGTTTCTTTCTGTTTTAGAGATGATCCTGGGGGCAGATGTTAGCCTAGCAGCTACTACAAGTTAAGGTATCCACAATCCAGACCAGAATACCTGTGTTTAACTCCTGGCACTTATTCCAGACTCTGCTTCCTGCCATTGCAGTGCCTGGGCAGAAGCAGGCCATGTCCTGAGTCCGTGGCACCTAACTGGGGATCCTGGATTGCATTCCCAGCTCCAGGCTTAAGCTTGGTCTGACCCTAGCTGTTAAAGGACTCTGGGGAGGGAACTGGAGGATCAGCACTGTCTATCAGCCTGTCTCTTTAAAGTAAGAAAATATCTGAAATATCCTTGAATCAACCTATGTGTGTGAAACTGGCTTGTGAGTTCTATGCCACATGTTTGCTCTCCTTCCCATGTCATCCTTTAAGAGAGTTGTTGAAGAAATTGCAGACACAGCCAAAGCAGTGTTCAGAAGCAGTTTAAGTGTGGATCCATCTAGAAGGCTTCCAAGGTCCTACCCAAACCTTAGCAAAAAGAAGAAGAGAGTGCATTTCTTCGCAGTCCTGTTGGCTGTTGTTGGGAAGGCCTGCAGGTATGCTTAAAACAGACAAAGAGAAGATTTGGAATGACTTGACTGTTCTATTTTTTCTTTTTTTTTTTTTTTTGCCTTGCGGAACATTTGATTTTTCTGAGCCCTTTTTGTTTATGAATTGAAAATGCTTTTGTTTATTAAGTTAATTAAATTATTTTAAGAACATAAACAACGCAAGATAAGGGACTCAAACATTGTGAGCCTCTATGTCTCTTCTCTCTCTGAGCTAACAAGCGGTCAGTGTCAAAATAAAGCAAGTCTATTGCTAAATAAGGCAAAAACTACTGGGTCCTGTCTGAGGGAGCGAGAAGCCAGACAGAGTGTCCTACTGTTTCTGCTGCCCTTTTGCACACTGGGAACTTAGCAAAACCCAGCATTATGTGGCAGAGACCAAAGGTTAGTTCCCAGACAACAAAAGACAATGGCTTTGATATCTGCTTCTAACTCTGCTGCAAATGGGGAAGCCTTTAGATTGTGTGAACTTAAAGAAGGCCTTCTTCCAATTGGTCTGCAACTGTAACAACCTGGATGTGCACTGGTTCTTATCCCCCGACATCTACAAGCACTCATTCACACACACATATGCACATACCCACATATATCACTCACATAGAGAAAACCACAGCTTGTGTCCCCAGCTGCCACAGAGAAGGCACTAAACTTAAATTTTATTTTGTAGAACAGAGATATAACATACAATTGTTTTTAGCAAGTGAAAGAGATGAAAATTCTTACATTCCTAAATGCTGCTTGCTAAAGAATCCAATGGGATATTGGTCTAAGATGGGGACATGTATCTTAGACCAGATAGAAATGTCCATTAGGCTTTGTGGTTGGGTATGCTTATCTGTGTTGGGTATGGCACATGACTGATGCCTGCTGAACCCCAGAGTCTGAAGCCACCTGGCACAGATGCCTACGCTAGGGCTATGTCCTGCAGGTTAGAGCTTCCCAGGGCAAAACTAATTGACTGATGCTCTCTTGTCTCCTCCTACCTTCCCCCACCTAAACTTCCTTCCATATATAAGAATCATTCACCACATGTATTCATTTTTTAATGACTACAATGAAATATCTAAGAAACATTACTTACGGAGGAAGTAGGTTTGTTTCGGTTCATGGTTTTATAGGTCTCTTGTTGTTCCACAGGTTCGGTATCTGCTGGTGATGGGTTAGCTGGCAGAGCCTGAAGATGGCACTGTATGTCCCATGGTGAGAGAGTGCATGTGTGTCTGTCTAATCTCTTCTTAAGGAGCTACCATGACTGGATCACAGGGGCATTGCCCTAGCAATCAAATCTAATCTAAACACACCTCAAAGGCCCCATCCTTTAAATATAGTAATGGGATTGTTTTCACTCAGTACCATTAACGAAAGACTTTGAGGACCAACCAAACACATGGACCTTTTGAGAATGTTGACCATCAAAACCAGTATTCAGATGGCAGCCCAATAACAAATAGGAACTCACAGGAGACATTTTGGTTTTGTAGAACTCAGATGCACATGGAACTGAATCAATCTTTTAGGGAGGTGATAAGAACTAGCATTAAAGGTCAGAGGCATACAGCATGCTCAGAGTAGCAAGAAAGTAGGTGTAGGTGGAGTGTGTTCAGTCTTCAAAGACCCTGATGATTCATCAGAATTATAGAAGGTGAGTGTGTGCTCACACTGTGTGCAAAGGAGGTTTTCTAATACTTTCTGGAACCATTGATTCTGTGATCATGATATGCAAAACACAGTCCAGCTGATTTTCCTTTTTCTCTCTTCTTCTTTTTTAAGAAAAAGATTTACTTATTTTTATTTGAAAGGCAGAGTAACAGAGGTAAAAGCAAAGACAGAGAGAGATAAAGATCTTCCATCCATTGGTTCACTCCACAAATGGCTGCAGTGGCCTGTGCTGGGCCAGTTTGAAGTCAGGAGCCAGGAGCTTCCTGCATGTCTCCCATGTGAGTGCAGTAGCCCAAGCATTTGAGCCATCCTTCACTATCTCTCCAGGCAATTATCAGAGAGCTAGATTGGGAGTGGAATATCTGGGATTTGAACTGGCACCCATATGGGATGTTGGAACTGCAGTGGAGGTTTAACGTGCTAGAACATGGCACCAGCCCCTATTGGTTATTTTTTTAAGTAAATGTCAAAAATCTGAGGAAAGTCCTGGATCATGATCTCAGAAAGTACATTTGAGGATGAAGGATGTTGATTTTCTGCTCATGGGGCAGCAGGTAGCACTGTGTTGTGGCACAGAGCATGGGGTTTCTTTACATATTGCCATTTGCTTTCTATGGTCTCTAGTGCTTCGTCAGTCACTTGTGGAGGGGAATTAAGGGAAGGGTGCCATTTTGCATCAGAGCCACAAAGCCAAATGTATGAAGTTGCAGTGGCCTGCTTTTTTGGGGGTTCACTGCTAACAACCAAATGATGTTGACAACAGATGCAATGTTGCAGACAGTGGATGAGCCAATGAGTCCGTTGCTTCCATTTGGATGATAGGTTACGTGGCTATAAGGCTCCCTTTTCATGTGTGATTGAGTAATTTCTTTTCATAATGAATATTGATCATGTTTCAAACATCAGTTCTGCACATTGTGGAATTACTCTATGCTTGTCGTTGTACATGCTGCTGCAACCCTGTGTTTACTATTCTTGCTCATTCTTCTTCAGAAAAATTCTTGGCGGACATAAACACTGCATATTTTTCACTTGGTTTTTCAAAAACAGTTTAGTCATGGGCTTGGTTTTGTAGATCCTTCATGTCAGAGGGGAGTAGTTTCCAAGAAGGATGTGTGATGAATATTTTACTGGGGATGCCTGTATCGACTACTGCCCAGGAATTTTTACTCCCAGTTTTCAAAAGATTTGTGTATTAAAAAAAAAAAAACAGAAAGAAATAACTAGCCAGTCAGCAAGCTATATACGTGTATATCTTTCACCTGCTGGTTCACTCCCCAAATGGCTACATCAGTCATATCTAAGCCACCCTGAAGCCCAGAGCCAGGAACTCCATCTGGGTCTCCTGCATAGATCGAAAGACCCAAACACTCGAGTCACCATCCACTGGGTTCCCAGGTGTATTAATAGGGAGTTGGATTAGAAGTGTAGCAATTGGGACTTTAATAAGAACTCCAGAGGGAGATGCTGGCATCAAGGGCAGCAGCTTAAAACTTGTGTTGGGATTTCTATCTTCTTCTTTCAAATGTTGCCCAAATAGCAATTCTGTCTTGGGCTCTGGGCCCTGGTCCCTCACTCGGACATGGGAGGCAGCACTGTCCTAGTAGGGAGAGAAAAAATAGTGAGTAGGGCAGTGGACACAGTCCTGTTGACCCTTCTACAGCTCTGTTCCTCAATTGCAGGGTTGTGTCCTCAACAACATAGCCACCTCATCCTTATTCCTACCTTCTGCTGGGCCCTCGAGCTGGCTGCAGAGACAAGTCTTTGCACACAACTGCTTATATATTGCCTTACAAAACCAAGACGTTGAAGAAAGAGAGCAGAGGAAACACCATAAAACTCTGTCTTCAGAAAGTAAGAAAGATATTTCATTCTTTCTGTAGCCTAATAATCTCTCATTGCACTTACACACATAAACATACATACAACTATGTTATATATATATATATCATATTTATAATAAAATATCACATTTTCAGATGAATATCTAATGATGGACACCTTGAAATACAGCTTTGTCAAGTTTTGTTTTATATCTTTGTCAAACCAATATTTAAGAATGACACCATGTTACTATAGCCTTTGATGAGCTGTAATTATCTACAACATTATCTGTGTGTGACTGAAATGGTCCTACTTTCATTTGGTTATTACTTGCAACCCTTACTTCGATTCCTGCTGAACTAGTGTCTTAGCTCTTTATTTGGTGGAGCATTAAGCCTTTGGCTATAATGTAAGTTCATATTTTATCTCCAAAATTTTAAATGACAGACAGAAATGAGTGAGGAAGGGTGTGCAGGTGACAAGGTGAGGGGACCCAACTACAGCCATCTGGCTCTGCCAATAGAACATCACACACTGGGTGACTCAGACTTAGCAGGAGCCTGGAAGGCCAAGATCAAGGCTTTAGGCTCAAGGGGGAACCACTGCCAGGTTGTTAGCTTGTGTCAGCCTCAGGAGGAGGAAGGGATCAGGCAGCTCACTGTGGTTACCCCATAAGAGCACAAATTCCACTCTTCCTTGCTGGCTCAGTCACTCCCCAGAGGCCCCATGCTATCAGCTTGAGGTAGGGGCTTCAAGCTAGGAATTCAGGGGAAGGAGTTGAAAGCAGTTAGACCACGGAACTCCTCCTCACCACAAGCCTGCAATAGCCAGCAGCAGTGCTCTGTTGCAAAAGATTTTCAGGGTTTAAAAATATTCTAAAAATTATTTATTTTGAGAGAGAGAGAGAGAGCTCTCATCTGGTGGTTCATTTCCCCAAACTTGTCAGCAACCAAAGCTGGACCAAGCTGAAGCTAGGAATGGGAAGCCTGGTTTAAGTCCCTACAGGAGTAGCTGGACCAAACTACTTTCTAGCCATCACTAGCAACTTCCAAGTTCAGCATTAAGCAGGAAACTGGAATAGGGAATGAGCCGGGGCCAAAGTCAAGCACTCTGATACGGGATATGAATATTCCAACTGATACTTTATCCTTTATGCCCAATGCCTGCACCTTAGCATGGACAGTCTGAGACAAATTGAGAGCTTATCCCTGTTTTTCAGGAGTCTGAGTGTGTGTGACAATGATTATGTCAAGTGAGGCCATGTTATAGTGCAGGACTTGTGACACTGGCATCCTATAAGGCCACCAGCTCAGGTCCCAGCTCTCCACTTCTGATTCAGCTCCCTGCTAATGTGTCTGTAAAACCAGCTGAAGATGCTCCAAGTGCTACTGTGCCTGTCAGTCACCCACCTGGGAGACCTGGATGGAGCTTCAGGCTACTGGCTTAGGTCAGGGCCAGTCCTGAGCACTGTCACCAATCGGAGAGTGAAGCAATGGATAGAACTTCTCTCTGTGTATCTCTTCCAATCACTTTATCTTTCCAATAAGTTAATCTTAACAAAATTGTAGCTGTGGCTGGGATGAAAGAAGTGCAGAAGTGGAAGGGGAGCTGACACCTGAGGAAGAGTAGGGACTATGCTGTCAAATGCCTCCTGGGACTTTCACCAGTACCTGAGCTCCTTGGAAAATCCAGTGCCCTGCAGCCTTTGCCAGGGGTACTCCCAGTTCTACGCCATAAGCAGGTCTAACTGGATCATACAAGCCATCGAGTGAGAGTCTGGGCTGGAACCGGGCACCAGGCCACTGCAACGGGCTCCCCAAGCCACGCATGATGTAAGGAGAGGACAGGCTAATGTGTGGCCCCAGGAAGCCCTGCTCCCCATCCCTGAGAGGGCTCCTGTCCGCAGGGCTTGCCCTGCTCCCCACCAGGCATGCTCAGGTAACAGACTGCTTGGGCCTTGGCCAGGGCGGGCTCTCTGAGGACTTGGCACTTACTTTGCTGTTTCCACTGGCTAGCCCCCTTGATGCTTATGTTCTGGCCACCTGCCTTCATGGGTTTATGGAGTGGAACTGCGCTGTATACGGCAGCAGTCCCTCTGCAGCCGTCCGTGGGGCACGCATTCCAGGCAGGTAACGGCTTGAGTCTGGCAGGGTTTGGCTGTGGACCTGTCTCCCCGCCAGCCCGCCCGCCTCTGCTCCATTTCTCGCCTCACATTTTCCCCTGGCAGCGCCTGCTTTTCACCAGCGGACATTTCCTTCGGCAGGGGATGGGACACCAGCCAGCTCTTTCCCGTCATCGTTGTCGTTGTCGCAGCTGCGATGACTTCATGACTCCGAAACAGCCATGGGGCTGGAGAACAGGGCCAGGATTGTCCTCAAAGGCTGGAAGGTAGTGAGTGTGAAAGAAACCTATGTCACACTTGACCTTGTTCCATGCGACTGTATGGAAAACAGCTCCTGCCTCCAGCAAATCCTCTACCCGCATGCTGGCTGCCCCTGGCTAGGGTGCAGAGAGGGACGCCTCTGCCTCTTTGGGTGTAGCATGGCACCTTTATCAAATTGGGTTGATGTGGAGGGAATGTTTGATTCTAAACTGCGTTTGGATGGGTTTTGGGGAAAATAATCAACCTGTGCCTTTGAATATGGAAATGAACCCAAATCAATATTTGTATGACCTGGCAGCAGAGCTTTGTTAACTCATGTGCCTCACCCAGGGAGAGGCCAGCCCAGGCAGGTGGCCACCAGACCCCCAGAGTCCTGCCCTGCCTGTCAAGTGTGGTGATAAATGCAGGTGGGTTGTCAGGCAGGGTTAGGTGTGTGGGTAGCATCCTGTGTCCTGGTGAACTGTGGGAATAACTGAATGCTCATCAGCAGAGGAGCAGATGGACTGAAGGTGCTATGTTTGTATGATGGATTTGTACATTGCAGTGAACATAAATAAACAGGGTCTAGTCGAGTCAGCCTGAAGACAGAGAAAGCAATGAGCAATGTGCAGAATGATAACTGCGTCTGCAACCATGTATGCCAGAAGAGAAGGACAGAGGCAGTGGAGACAAGAGAAATACAAACTTCCCCAATCAGAACTCTTACCTTGCTGCTTGGAGGCGTCTATGTGAACAGATACACGAGCAACCAGGGAAGGCACAGAGGCCCAAATTCTCAAGCTGCAGGCCATCTAGGGGGTTAATAGATAAGGGTTTGGGGTGGGGCGGTGGGGATGGAAATAGGGGATGTTGGTCATAAGGTGTTTGTGTGCATGTTGTCTGAGAGGAGGATGAAGTCATTTCTTTCTGATGTCATTTAAAATTCACTGTGAAACAGGGAAATGAGGTGATAGTGGTTCACTTAATTAATCCAGCAAGATGTACAGATGTGAGATTTGTGCTGACCAGTTTTGGGTTACCGGCTTTAGTTCATCTTTCCTTCTCCTTTGCTAAGATGTTGCAGGTTGAGAAGATGGGAACGGTGATACAAGGTGTGTGTGAGTGTGTGTTTTTGTCCGTCAGTCCTGGACATGTTGGTAACACACAGGAAAGTTCTCTGCCAAGTGCCTTGACTGTCCTACATGACTGTGCTGTGTCACGGGACCATGGTCCTGTCAGGACGAGTGTGGGACTACAGCATTTATGTGTGGTTCTTATTGTGCAGTTTAGAGGGGTTGGGCACAAGCAGCCAGGCAGACCTAATGTACCATGTGTGTACCTAATGTGCCATGTGTGTTGGTGCCTTCAGCTTGGAAAAAATCTTACAAAGATACTTGAATTAGCAAAAGTATTATACTGGAAATTCAGCTTACCCAGGACAAGAAGGAGTAAGTAAATAGTGCACGCAAGAATTCTGCAAAGCTATGGGCAATGATTTACATGGAAATATTTTCAAAAACAAGGTGGTGTTTGTTATGTGCATGCAGAATTAATAACATGAGAGCTTAAAGATAATAAAAGAGAAAAGCACTTATATCAAAGGAACACATTTAAAGTTAGAAAAAAAATTATAAACTTATTAGGAAATTACTTCCTATGTTTTAGAATCAGCATGAGTCATATTAGTTGTTTAAAAAATTAATCTTTCCCTCAACTATCACAGTTATCATCTTTGTAGAAGACTTTGCAGTTAAAGAAAAGGATAAACAACAAAATTCAAAGCAGACAGCAATGAAGCGGTAGCTTTTTACGGGTAGATTAGCAATGTTTTCTTCCAGACTTTTATTAATATTGCACAATCTCCATCCTGTTGGTGAAATTGTACTTTAGGCTGTTTGTATCGTCCCATTAATAATACCCGAGCACCCATCACCCCAGAGATTTTCCTTATATCCCTTTTTAGTCAGGTCTTAGCTACCCCAGGTCTTTGGGATTGTTGATCTGATTTCAATCACTCTAATACTGCCTTTCTCAGATTGTTTTAAAAATGGCATCATACATCAGTCAGCTTTTCATCACTGTCAGTCACTCAGCAATATGTGCGATAATATAACTGTGCAAAGAAAAGAGGTTTGTTTCAGCTCATAGAGATGCAGAGTCTAAGATCAGATGCTGGCACGGGGTTTGTGTTGGTGGAGCCTGAAGCAGAAGAGACAGGGGCAAGGAGGTCTACATTTGGTGATTTCTCTTAAAGCCTCTATGACCAGCCCAAGGTAGGCATTTCCTGAAGGCCCTATCTCTAGACATCATAATTGAGCTAAGTTTTTACTCTTTTAATAGCACTGAATTAAGACTTCAAGTTTAAAATTTTGTGAGGGTTTGGAGACCAAATCATGTTCAAGGCATAGCACACAGTACATGTCTTTTTTGCAGCAATTTTCTTTCATTTGTCATAATGCTTCTGATATTTTTCTATGTTGTTGCATATGTTAGAAGTTCATTTTGTACTGTTGCATAGAACTTATGTATATGTGTATTACAACTGATTTATTGTTTCATGGATTTTTAAGCACGTAGAATCCGTGGGTTGAAGCCTTCCTTTAATTTGTAGTATTATTGAAATTATTTCTTCAAATATTAGTCTGTCCCAACCACAGTCTCTCTTCTTTCTTGGACTTAAGCTGTAGTAATTCTAGAGCTCTTGATGGAGTTCCCTCCTCTCCTCCCTTCTGGTCTGTTCTGTTATTTCCATTTCTTTCTCATTAGCACTTTACCTGACGTCTTTTCTGTGGACCTCAACTGCACAAACATTTGTTTGCAGTTTCTTGGTTATTCTCAATGCTGTTGCTATGACTCTAGCACAAATAAAATCTGAAAATTTATTCCTATAACTTAAAAGTATTTAATCATTTCTAGGCATCACATCCACACAAATGTTTCTCTGATTCCCAAAATGTGACTGGATTCCCTGCTGCACACTCTCAAAGCACCATGAGCCCTTCTTCTCTAACAGTAGATCCTAAGCTTCTAGAACCCTAAGCTGCATGCAGCAAAGGCAGTTTCTGATAATTGATTACTGCTACTTCCCCAGCTTTAGCCTGACCCCCGCAACACTGCCAGATCCTGGCATTTTGAAGGGGTTTGGAAGTTCATCTCCAGCTACTTGAGAGCTAGCCCCCTGGGACCCTTCACATTGCCTTGTCCTAGCTCTACATCCCCTGCTGTGCCTATTTACCAAGCATCCCATCCTTGGTCATGATCTTCATAGTAACATTTACTGTGTCATCTCAGCTGACTTCAAAGATACAGAAGCAAGCCCCTCAAAGGAGGCTCGTAGAAGAAACTTCTGCTGTGGCCTGATTGGAGTACTAGCTTAAAAGCAGAAAAGCGGGTTGAATCTCAATGCTACAATCAATCCCTCAGACTGAGAGGAAACTGCTGGCTCTTTTGGATGAATTCCTAGTGAAAAACTTCTCATTTTGTAGCTGGCCTAGAGATTCTCATTTTGGGGGAAAGACTAAGTCAATCTCAGTTTTTTTAGTTTGTAACTAACTCTGGACTTTCTCTACCCTTCTGTAGGGGAGCAATGTGTTTGTAGTCTAGCCTATTTTCTTCCCCCTTTCTTCTCTTTGTCTCCTTTTCTTTGGTGAAGAAAAAATATATGCATATAATAGAGTAATTATTATTTCAACCAAGGCAATATAATGATGCATTTCATAGTATGTAGAATTTGCAATAGGTAAGATGAATAAGGTTTCCTATCTAATGTATTAAAAATATTTCTGAATATATGAATATGACAGCATACTGCTCTATTAATAGTAAGAACAGTAAGTAAAACATATGCATAGAAACAATAATAGCTAACGTTTACTTACTGCAGGAGCTGCCTTGCTCAGATTTCCCACCTATCAGCACAGGAAGGTATTATTACTATTTGCTCATAGAAAAGGGAACTGAAGCACAGGGAGCACAAGATTATTTGTTGGATCTGAAAATCTACTGGGTGGATGCTACAAACAAATAACTCCATAACACTAAGAGAAGAGAAAAAAAAAAACATGGCAGGTGTATCTGTTGACCCTTAGTTTTAATGAAATGGTACTTTCGCAAACTGTAAAAAAAAATGTGAACATCCATTTACATTTTATTTGAAAGGGAGAGAAAATAAAGAAGAGACAGTGAGAGTCAGAGGGAGTTCTCTTATATCACCTAGCTCATTTCTAAAACACTTGAAGAGCAGGAGCTGGGCCAAATCAAAGCCAGGTTCTTAGAAACGAACCTAAATCTCCAAGGTGGCTTAATGCAAGTCTCTGAAGTGCATGGCGGGAACTCAAGTTCTTGAGTCATTACCTGCTATTCTCTAGGATGTGCATGAGGATCCAGAGGATAGGAACTGGATTGGAAGCAGAGCTAAGATGACAACTAGGCATGGCAACATAGAATTTAGGTCTGAACCTACAAGCAGCAGCTGAACCACTGAGGTGAGCACCTGTCTCGTTTTCTGCAAACTTAACATGCCAGTGTATAGCTCTGATCAAATTCCTCTACAATGTACAACCTCCAGCAAGCATTTATATTGACAGTTAAGACGCCTTTTCCTACATCAGAGTACCCGAGTTCACCTCCTGGCTTTGGTTCCTGACTCCAACTTCCTATTAATGCAGACTCTGGGAGGTAGTGGTGATAGCCAAAACAATTGGATTCCTGTCACCCACATGGGAGATGCGGTTGTGTTCCTGGTTCCAGGCCCAGGCTCAGGGTCAGTCTGAGCTGTTGTGCGCTTTTGGAGACTGAACCAGTGTGTGGGATCTGTCTCTCTCAATTCATCTCTAGGTCTCTCTGCCACTTAAATAAATATTAAAAAAATACAACAACTATTTTCAGCCTCCCAGTGGTTTCTGATTGCCTACTCAAAATGTGTGCATGCAGTGGATCCTCTATGAGATTTCGTCATCCTCCCTGTGCACTGGCACGTTGGAACTCTCAGAATGGAGCTTTCATCTAACTTATTTTTAAGACAGAGAGTATTTGTTCTGAAGCATTTACCATTTGCTGGTGACCTTGGGAAATCCTAATCTACTAACCAAACATTTAAATATCCATATTTTACTCCTCTTACCTTACTTGATACATTCCTGGCTGTTTTGAAGATCTTAAGGGAAAATAAATTGAAGAAGCCAAAGAAGAAAAATGATAGATGATAACTGACCTTCCACAATGACCTACTGTGAACTGCATGCCTGCCCAAAGCAGAGAGCAGCTGATTGTGTTAGCTGAATGTTAGTGCCAGATATAGAGCTTTGGTTTCTCTTGCCATTTTGGTATTCCAAGAGAATTTGAAATTATGTGTTTTAATTTGAGCTATCCTTATTTTAGAGAATGGCAACTAATGCATGGTTTACAATTCTGTGTAGGTGAACCTGGTGTGAGGTAAGCCAAATACTGCAAGTTGAAAATGACATATGGACATGCAGATCTTGGCTGCTTCTTCTTGCTTTTTTTCCAAAGTTGTGCAAAATTGTTGGGCATAGACTTTTAATTTTAGGGAGTAGTATACCAACTCTTTCTATTTATTGTTTTAGAGACCCAACATAAATATATCAGACACTTGTGTAGATACATGCATACAAACCTAGCTATAGTCACTCCCATGTTGGTTTAACACACTTTTCAGACTCACTTCATTTTGGTGGCTACCGTGATGACCAGCTGGTGGATTTCTGTTCATTTCCACATTCCCTAGGGGACCACAGGCACTAAATAAAGAGAGATCAGTGTTATATAATTGCAGGGTAGCAATCCAATGGGCATTTGACTTCAATTATTCTTTATAAGATCTAATTTCACATGATATGACTGGTGGTTGTTTCTGTATGTCTGTGTGTTTGCACCTAATACCTCTTCAAACATCTGCAGAGGAAGGTGGAAATTATATTTTAGCATGAGTTCACTTGCAGTTACCAGGGTCAGAACTGGCAAAGAGTTGGAAAACTGCATAGAGGAAAACATTCTCATATTCCCTTTTAAAATGTCCAATCTTGGTAAAGCATGTGGCCTACTATTTCCTTTAACCCCATTGTAAGTAATACTCTGGTTTAAAATACAGGTAAAGCACCCTATTATGTGGGCCTGGGGGTTTCTGTTGGCCCATAGAGCTTGTGAAGTGAGTGGGGGGTCTGATGGGCCATCTCCTTACCACCCTAAGCCTGAGTATGTCTCAGTCATCCCTGCTCTTCCTCCGTGAGCTGTAGTTTGCCTTTGCCTACTTGTGATACCTGCTCAAATAGCCTGGATGCTCTCTATGAAGAGATACCCTCCATTGTCTGCAGTGTGTGTTTCCCTATGACAATGATGTACAAGAGTGAGGCTGGGCTTGTCCTTGCCTCTCCATTGTGTGCAATAGTGGGTACCACAATGGACTGTCACCTGAACTCTCAATTCTCCTCAGTGCGTTCATCCCTCAGGAGATGCCTACTAAGTAGGGACTGAACAATGGTTGACACAAAATTCGGAGGCCTAGGTGGTAACACGTGGAGTCACAACTAGATCTGTCAATCCATGTGACAGGTGACTGGGAGAACCCCACAGCTTAGAGTGCTCAGAGGGAAAGTTGGCTGATACCTACAGAGAATCTTCCTGTAGGAGTGTGCCTGGTTGCATGGATCCTCTTGCAGGCCTCTTCCAGCCGTGAGATGAACATGGCTTTCGTCCTTCTCTGATATTGGCTCTGGTGTATGGGCCCGGAGTTCATGGAGCAGATGTGGGTGCTTGCTCCATTTCCTAGGTCTCACCATTTTTACACAGTGGCTGACTCCCACCTGCCAGCATCTGCGATCTGCTGCCTAGGGGCTTTGTGTGGCCTCTGAAGCCCACTCTGTCAGCTGGGATGAAAGGTTAGAAGTTCCAGGGAATTACCAACTCCTAGAAGCACACATCAACCTAGCACTGAAGGGGCCTGGTGAATCAACCTCCCAGCCGCCTTGCCTGTTGTGTGATGCCCAGCAAAATCCAGACGAACTTCAGTTGTTCACACTGAGTCCCCACCTGCTTATATGCTTTCTGCTGGCTGTGCTACTTCATGTCTCTCTCCTCACCCCTCTCTCAGCATTTCCTGGGGTCACTTCATTGCCTCTCAAATAATTGAATGAGTTTCTCTCGAATTCTCATCTGGGTTCTGCTTCTGGGGAAACTTAAAATGATAGTTGGAATCTCAACAGCTTTCTTCTGTGTGATAATTTCAAGCACATTCATGCTTGTTCCCCTCAACATAAGTGAAACTCACCAAATGGCAACATCCAAACAGAGGGCTCTGATGTCACAGTGACAGGATCCCTGGCTAGCAACACAGCCACAGGCATACAGCTGTGCTGTTTCAGGTCCTAATTTACAGCACCCACACCTCCAAGCTGAGGCAATGTCTAGCACTGAAGCCAACAGTATGACTGAAGTCCCACATAGTGCCTTGACAGTGACAGCCAGAGGCTCCGCTGTCCCTGGCGCTACTGTTCACTGCACTCTCATTCAACAATGTGGTGAGAGTTGAAAACGGCTTGTGGCTGCATGACAGTGCACGTAGGCAAGAATTCAGTGGTCTCCAGAGGCTAACTGTGATGGAACTAGATAAGCAGGCAAGCAAGAGGTAACCAGAATCCTGACAAACTGTCTTAACTACAGAGCCAGCAGAGATGCTGAGAAATGGCTCATTGTGTGATTATGAACTCCCAGATCAGCAGTGTTTGGCATCTTAGCCTTCTGATGAAGCTGGGCAACACCAAGTAGAAGTCAGACAGTCTCCCCTCATCTGACCTGAGGTTGCTCCAGGGAAAATGTCTAACTATTGGCAAGCACAGGAGTCCTCCTCAGAGCAAATCCAGCCTCTGGCCGTGACATGGCTTCCTCCCTACACCTCTAACCATAGGATGGTTGCTGAACCAGAAAATGTATATGTGCAATGTGTGAGACGTAAAGAAGCCCTGTCTATTGGCACCGTTGTTGGAATGGAGTGAGCCACAAGGTTTGACCAACTGCAGCCTAGTGAGCTCCTCCTCAACAATCCCTAGTCTCAATAAAGGGAGGATTACAGGATCAGGGACTAAAGGGGCTCCTCCAGCTCCTTTTTATTAAGAGGTTCTCAGATGATCTCAAAACAGAGTTGAGAGGATCTAAAGGAAGACCTGGATGCCACAGTTGAACTCAGGTCCTTGGCACAGCCTTGGTCGTCTTCTCCGACCTGGTTGGAAGTCTGTGCAAGCCAAGCCACACTGTGCTGTGGTTGGAAGAGATTGCTCTGCTTATACTCAGCTCTAGAAGTCTGGACAAGTGTGGAATCAAGGGCAAGGGAAGGTAAGGTTCCAGTGGCCTTGTGTCTGTAAGTGACCCTTGGAAACGAGCATTTTGTTTAATAAGAACTGTAGTTTTACTAAAAGGCTCGAAAAATAGACTATAATGGAGCCAGCTCAGAATTAAGCTTGTAATGAGTATTTCACAAGAGTCTGTTTCTTTCTTGCTGTATGAAAATCCATTGGCAAATAAACACACTAACTTGTTAACCAGGCAGTTCTGGAACTGCATCCCACCTGAGCTGAGGAGACTCCTGCTCTTTTCCCCAAAATCTTGAGAGTCAGCCCCTTACGATTCCAAACTGGTTTGGGTAAATTGCATGTCTGGAGAGATTTTTCCAGTATGGTCACCTTTCCCAAGGTCCTTGGAAGAATCTCAAACTCTTTTAAAATATTTCATTCTGACTTTCAGCCCTGGAAGGCCAATCAATAATTTAGGAACAATGCTTTGATGTGACACTGTGTAGCTTTCCGTCTCAAATGCAAACATTTTTCCTCACATATGTAATCCTAACCCCCAAGCTGAAATGAAAAGTTTCAGCCACAACTTCTTCAGTGCTATGCAGGTGGCAGGACTCTTTCTTCCTAGCATTTAGAAAAGCGTGCATAGATGACAACTTTGGACTCTGCCAGTAAGCTGTGCAGGGACTTGGTGTCGTATTTCTCACTGTGCTGATTCTTCTCACCAAGCTGTCGTGTAGGCATGAAGGAGCCCCTGTTTGGGAGGAGACAGCAAACCTCTGTGAGGGCCACAGTCACATCTCCAGGTTTCATCAGCTACCCAGCACAGATTTATAAAGAGCCAAACTAGAAAACCAGTCCTAAGTCCCTCGTGCTTTCCATTACAGATGTCTGAGCAAAAATGACATTGAAAGAACAGCAGAGAGGAAAATCCAAATGTACCCATAACTTCATTTTCCTGGCTGCTCCTAAAAAAGCAGAACTGTATCATCTGAACAAGAAATCACTTTTTAAAAATACGAAAACATCTGAATTTTTCCTTCTAGCCTGGTGACAGACTCCTGGTCTCTTTCTCAATTAGACGTCTCTCTTTTTTCCACCAGACTTTTTTTTTTCCTAATATGTTTCAAAAGTCATCAGTTTGTGTGCTGAATGGAGGAAGGGAAAGGCAGCGCTGGTTTTTCAGTATTTCTAGGGGACCTAACATCAGGTGTTTGTCCCTCAATGACCTGGATGGGAACTATTGCATCCAGCATACCACTATCAGACTCTACCAGCCACAACTTCTCAGATTCAAAGCATCTGATTTTTTTCTGGCTTTCTGTGGGACCATAGTATTTTTTTTTCCTTTTTTTTTTTCCTGGAAGATTGGGAAATTTTGAGTCTGTTGATCCTCACTTGCCAGGCTAAACATGAAGGAATCTTTGATGCTGGCTCCCAATTTGATAAAGCAAGTAATTGCATTCTAAGGAAATGTGAATTCTAAAAAATGTATTATATGCTGGATGAATTATTTTTATGTTAAATGTAGTAATTTCTGCAGGACTTTGAGTTGAGTCCTAATTCAACTTCTGATCCCTGAAATCTCAGGGCAGAAAGCCTTCCACCTGAGCTGCCCTCAGTTTCATGGCAGCATCTACCACTGCAAACAGAGAACACAAAAGGTAAGGGAGTTGCTTACTTCTGGCACAGTCAGACCAACAGCGTGCAGGGAAAGGAGATATCCAGCAGGGAAAATGAGAAGTATTTCTTTCAGTTGCCTCCCCTTCTGAGAGGACGGCTACAGAATTAATTTCCTTGCAATGTTAGACTCTTGTGTGGAATGTGTTGTAAACTTTTAGTATTTGGCATGTGGTAGCTGTACTAAGTTGTGCACAAAGGCAGGCAACATTTTGGAATCTCTAGGGAAGCCCTTTCAAGGCTGCCAAATCCAGGACACAGTGAGCTTCAGAAAGTGTGTTCGCAGAGCAGATGTATTCTATTATCTGAACAAATGGACTGCACTGTTGAGCTAGGAGGGTACATCAAAAAAAATAACAGAAAATGAAATTTAAAAAGAAGTCTATCTTAACACAGAAAGTTGAGCTAGGAAAGTTTACCAAAAAAGTTAATAAAAGATGGAACTAAAAAAGAAGTTTATCTTAGTACAGAAAGTTTTGAAGGTCGTGCTAGTGAATTTTCATATACAAATAGCAATAGACATAGCAATTCTGTACCAAATCAAAGATGTTTTAATCCAGCTTTTCAGGAGCTTTTGTGAAGTGCTGCCATGGTTCAGCTAAATTTATTAATAATTGGAAGTTCTAGTCTCCATTTTATTTTTTTAAAGAATTATTTAATTTCTTTGAAAGACACACTGACAGGGAGAGAGGGAAGAAACAGTGACACACACTCACTGAGAGAGAGCAGAAGAGAGACAGAGCGCTCTTCTGTCTGTTGGCTCAGTTTCTCAAATGGCCCACAAAAGCTAGAGACAGTCCATGTGGCGGCTAGGACTTAGTCGGGTTCACCTTTGTGGGTGACAGTGCCTAGGTACTCAGGTGATCATCTGCTGCCTTTGCAGGAGCCTTTGTAACGATTGGATCAAAAGTGAAAGTCACAGCAGCTTAATCTGCTGTACCACAACCCTAACCCCTTTAAAAATTAATGATTAGTTATTCAAAACAGAGGGAGAATATTGTCATGGTTTTACTTATACACCCTTTCTTTCTTTCTTTCTTTCTTTCTTTCTTTCTTTCTTTCTTTCTTTCTTTCTTTCTTTCTTTCTTTCTTTCTTTCTTTCTTTCTTTCTTTCTTTCTTTCTCCTTTCTTTCTCAGGCACTAATAAATACTTTAACCACTTATGAAAATGCCAAAATTAGGGCCATTTAGTGAGGAGCCCATTGCTTTTCCAAAGGGATACAGATCCCTTTCTCACTGGAGTGCTGGGTCCTGCTTTATGTTAGACCAACATCACGATCCCTGATGATACTTGCTATTACCTCTTTCTAAATTATCATGCATTTACACACCTAACTATATTGTCAGAAACACCACATTTACAGACCAAGAAATCATTTATTAATTCAGAGTCCACATGGCTCAAGACATGAGCATATGGCTTCTAACAACATGAACAAACAAGATGCAGCCTCAAATAATGAGGTGAATGGGGAACTAATGCACGAGACAGAGAGCACCACAAAAGCATAGAGTGAAGCAATCACGCCCTCGGTACATCTGCAGGTGACGGGAAGGCAGAATTTTTTGAACATAGAATCTGGTAGCAGATTCTAAATGCTACCTGAGTGAATCAGACATGATGTAATATAAGAAGTTTCAAACTGAGAAAAGAGAAAAGGACACCAAATGTGGCCGCAGCACCCAAACAACACGCGTGAGAACCAGGGGGAAGGGGGAAAAGCTGGTAGGGGGAATGTGGGCTCCCCTGCTGGACAAGCACTCCACTGGAGAGCATGAGTTGGGATGGGTCAGACCAGACTAGGCAGGGCTACAACACCTGTGGGCCTCATGTGAGCTAGATCAGGGAAAAGCCTGGTTAGGCTGACTGTTCTGAATGGTGCAAGCAAAAATTACAGTGGGTGAGGGTTGGTTGGGCTTTGCCACAACATCAGCTGGCAGAGGCTGGCACTGGGGGCTAACTCTTGTCAAGTTAAACTGCAGAACCTCCTGGAGCGTGCATCATCCAGGAGTGGGAGTAGCCTAGGAAGAAATAGTGGGCACCTCCCTCTTGGATTACCACTCCCACTGGAGAGCATAAAAACTGGGACAGGGGCAGGGGTAGCTAAAAAGAAAGGCACCTGCCAGTATGTGTGTGGGCTGGGGAGTAGGGTTGGTTGGGTTGTTGGGTTGAACTAGGCTTCAATGCCCATTGACATGTATGAGAGCTAAATGGGTTGTGGGACAGACTGAACAAGCATGGGAACCAGGGTAGGGAGTAGGCCTGGTTGGGCTTATGGGGAGGCGCCCCAACTAGGCTGCAGCTTCCACTGGTTTGCATGAGGGCCAAGTATGAAGTGGGTATGATCAGGCTGGACTGCAATAACAACCATTGATTTGCGTGAAAGACAGGGCTGGAAAAGAACTGACCCAGCAATTGCAATCACCAGCATGTGCGTAAGCTGACTGTGGCGAAGGACTGTGCCGGACCCTGTACTGGCAAGCACACACAAGAATCAGGTCTGGGGTCAACTCAGATAAAGTTTCTTTGGAGTTCTCTCCAACCGAATAGCTGATCTCAGAATCCCAACCATGAAGAGACTATGTCAGCCAGTGGATTCTGAATAGATTTCATCATGATTGGAACCGCGAGATTGTCCACAATTCAGAACTGTTGAACTATCAAAACTGCTTGAGCAGGACCCTCGGAGCATGCCCCACATTGGGGACCTGGGGTGGGTGGGGCTTCTCCCTTTGTTTCTCCCCTGACCTCAGATACAGGGGGAAAAATGATATTAGTGTGGAAACAATGGTCTTACCCACTTTCCTGCAGGCCCTGACCCTTTGTGCCCTAATCAACTAAGCAATATTAGAGAGAGAGAACACCATGGCATGAAGAGAGAAGTGTTTTTTGATGTAGTAAAATGAAATTTTGCCTTTCTACACCTTTTCTTGTTTTAGAAAAGATTTGCTTATCTGAAAGAGAGAGAAAGAGATAGATAGATAGAGAGAGATACTGAGCTGAGAGATACTGAGAGAGAGAGAGATACTGAGAGATACTGAGCTCCAGGAGTCAGGAGTTTCATCCAGATCACTCATGTGGCTGGCTATAGGGGACCAAGCTCTTGAGCCATCCTTCACTGCTTGCCCCGGCAGATCAAGAGGGAGGTGGATTGGAAGTGGAGCATCCATGACTCAAACTGTAAGGGATGCTGGCGTTGTGTGTTGTGCTTATACTCACTACATCACAGTGCTGGTCTATTCTTCCCTTTTTTCCTAAGATTCAGAAAAAAGTGATGCTACTACTACATTTTCTATAGTGCACATGCATCTAAGTCACTGAGTCATAAAGGATTCTCAAAATTCAACATTCACCAAAATTTAGACCTTAAGAAGTTGTTTGTTAATTTAAATTCCACCTAATTGCACAAAGGAATGTGTTGATTATAACAATATATGTAAGATAGGGTATAAAATCACGTTCTTGGAGTGAAAGAAGACTGAAGCATTAGGGAGAGAATAGAGTGAAGGGGATATTGAGGTTTAAACAACATGATGTGTGTTTATTGACATTTGTTTTGGTCAGGTTGAAGAGACAGTGTTAATCTGGTCATTTACACAAGTGTCATTATACAAGCTATTACTGAGAATAGCTTCAATTAGTTTTTTAGTTATCATTTTAATTCATAAAAAAGGAACAAAGGTCATGGATTTTATATGTACAGCTTTTTTTCTGGTTTTATTTTTAATTTTATGGTACAATCCCATGGGCTCCAATTAGTCTTGTTAGTAATTACTAAGGAAGTAATTCTCTCTGGAGTCCTTGGAAGCATGATAGAATGGTCGAGGTCCCCAACAGTACTGTGGATGGCGCAAGGCGTTTTCAAATAATGACCATTCCCAAAGCACAGTTTCATAAGAAGCCGTTTTGTAGGAATTCAATAAAATAAACTCTGGGTGTTTGACTTCTTTTTAATCTTCCTTGAGGCAAAAGGAGTTTAGGATGCCTAGAAGAATAAATTAATGCTAATCCTTCCAGCAAATTTGAAATAGTTTCTTTCCATTGCATTTGTGAATAAATATTGAGCACATGTTGGCTGGACTTTATACTCCCTAAAAAAATTCTGGAGTATATTATTTCCTATTATCCACTTAGTAATGCTGGGGTCTTGCCAAGCCAGAGTAACGTCATCCACCTCTACTTGGAAGACAGTTGAGATCATTTGCAAAGACACAGGCTTCTCAAAACATTAAATATTTTCACAGAGAACAATCAATCAGACCGCTGGTTTTTGTCCATATAGGTTTATCTTGCCCCATCACCTGCACTTAATACCATTTAGATTAACTGCATACGTCGGCTTGCCTGCCTTTAGCTTGCTCTGTGCTTAAATGGGTGTGACAGATCATTCTTTTGAGATCAATAGTTAATTATTGGAACAACTCTTCACGTTTTAGACACCTGAGTGTTTCTGCTAAGTCTATCAATTCCCCAGTATCTCATGATTTGTGCAAGTTTAAGGATAACTGGGAGCAAACCTGTCTTCCCTCTGTCAGTTTCTATTCCCATCTTCCATCCTTCATCTTTCCTTCTCCTCTGTCCACTCCACTCCTCATTAGCTCTCTTTTCCTTTACTCTCCTACATCACCCTCTTCTCTTTATCATCTTTCAATCTTTGCCCAGCACTCTGACAATCGAAAGAATTCTCTACAAGATCTGAAGGCCAAGGCATTGTATCAGATTATTGTCAGAGGCAACCTGACAATAATCATTTGAAGTGCTATCACAGAAAGTAAAGAAAGAAAGAAGAAAGATAGGGATCATGGGAGAAACAAAGAAAACAAAAGAAGAAACAAAAGAGAGAGGGGAGAAGAGAGAGAGAGAGAGAGAGGATGGGAGGAGAAAGGAAAGGTATATGATCATATTCTTATTTTCTTTGTTTTGCTTCTTTTTATTATCATTTTGTGATATAGTTCCATAGGCCTTAGGATTTCCCTAATCCCTTCCCCAATTTCCTCCCCCGTTACTGAGTTCCCTTATATAAATACTATAGTTCTTCATACACATTCATGTGTCCATCATTGCGAGCATGGACAATGACAAACAGTCCATCATCCTGTTGTCAAGATATAGTGAACAGTTTCATTGGGAGTCCAACTTTGGAAGTAGAGATGCATACTGCATTGTATCCTTGCATCTGGATATTATAAGTCTCCATTACACAGTTGCTACACATCCTCTTAAATGAAAAACCACAGAACGAAGTCAAAAGCAGGAAAAAAAGGAAATTAACCATACCATGAAGTTAAATAACATGCTACTGAATGACTAATGTGTCACTGAAGAAATGTAAAAGAAAATTAAGAACCTTCATGAAGAAAATGATGCTACTATATGATCTATGAGTCATTGAAGAAGTTAGTAAGAAAATATTTTGAAGAGATGAAATTAACAAAAAATCAAAATCCATGAGACACAGTTTCTGCTGGTCTTTGTTGGTGAGATATGTCTCCTGTAGGCAACAAATAGATGGGCTTTGTTTTTTAATACAGTCTATTCATCTGTGACATTTGATTGATGAGTTTAAGCCATTTACATTCAGGGTTGATATGAATGGGTGGTAATTTGGTCCTGTCATTTTAGCAATGACTTATTCATTGATTTAGTCTTCTGGTCTACGGCCATACCACCCTGAACATGCCCGATCTCGTCTGATTTAGTCTTCTGTTCTTATTTTACTGGGATGTTCTTCATATTTGTCTTTGGTTTTGGTGGATGCTGTTCCTCTTTGTCAAGAGAACATCTTGAAGTATTATTTGTAGGGCAAGTTTGGAAGAGGCATGTTCTTTTAACTTCTCTTTACTGTGGAAGAATTTCATTTCATTTTCAAAAACAAAGGAAAGCTTTGCTGAGTACATTAATTTGGGCAGACAATTTATTGCACTTAGAATTTGGACTATGTCACTCCATTCTCTTCTGGCCTGTAGAGTTTCCTGAGAGAAATCTCCTGTGAGCTTAATTGGCATTTCTTTATATGTCAGTTGATTTTTTTTCACATGCACATTGAAGGATCTTTTCCTTATGGTTGATTGAAGAGACCTTGATTATCATGTTTCTTGGTGAAGACTGCTTTTAGTGAAGCCTGTTGGGAGTTCTATGCCCCTCCTGGATGTTGTTTCCCAATTCTTTCTCTAGATTAGGGAAACTTTTCCCTTATTATTTCATTAAATATATATATAAACCCAGCTTCTCTTTCTGTACCTTCTGGAACTCCCATAACTCTTATATTAGGCTCTTTAATACTGTCATTTAATTCTTGAATACTTTCTTTGGCCTGATCCAGCTCTGCTTCCAGCTTTTTGCTTTTTTGCCTCTGGTGACAGAAAATATCTTCTAATTTTGAGATTGTTTCTTCTGCCTCCATCATTCTAGTTTGGAGACTTGCCATTGTACTTTTAATTTGCTCCACTGTATTCATCAGTTTAGACATATCAATTTCCATTCGATTCATTTCCAGTGTGACATATTCCTTAAATTCCTTGAATGCCTGCTCTACATGTTTCTTGTTGTAGATAAGAAGCTTTATAACAAGTGTTTTGAATTCTGTATCTCCCATTTTCTCGATGTTTTCCTCAGTTAACTCTGAGGTTGGCAAAGGGTTTTGTTCCTTTGCAGGATAGACTTCAGTAATATTCATTGTGCCTTTGTTTCTTCTTTTGCTCTTGGTCATGGTACTTCTGGTTATCAGATTCTTCTCCTTTGGGCAGATTTCTAAGCTGTGTTACCCACAGGTCTGCAGTTTGATTTTACTTATTGTGTTTATTTATTTATTTATTTTCTAAAATGTCTTCCGTCCTCTGGATCACTCCCCAAATGGCCGCAATGACTGGAGCTGAGCCAATCCGAAGGAGCGGACAATAACTTCTTCCAAGTCTCTCATGAGGATGCAGTGTCCCAAGGTTTTAGGTCATCCTCTACTGCTTTCCCAGACCACAAGCAGGGAGCTGGATAGTAAGTGGAGAATCTGGGCAGGAACAGATGCCCATATGAGATCACAGTGCATGTAAGGCTAGAACTTTAGCCTCACTATCACTAGTGTCCAGAACTGTGTTTATGAACTGTATTGAACCTGTTAAAACAAACAGGCAAAGAAAACACCGCAGAAAGTGAATTATAAACCTAACAATAAAACCTAAGGAGTATAAAATGCCAGATCTTGGTCACCTAAGAGCAGACAACAAAGCAGTGATTATTTCTTGTACCGTCCTTTAACTTTATAAGATGTGAAAAGAGATGTGAAAAACAAAATAAAATGACATTTCAAGGGTATCCTTCAAGGTGAGTAGTGTGCATCCTACCAAACCAGAATGCATTTTCAACCCAACACAATGAAGAACCTCATATCCATATTTATTCCTGTGGCTTTAAACATAAAAGTAACCTGTGACACATAGCTCAGGAAGGTCTCATGGATTCAGTGGAAGGTGTTCTAATTTTGGAAGATTTCAATTCTACAAGAACAGCACATGGAAACAATGGGTAAGATTTGCACCTGGGAGAAAACAATGGATGCTTTCAATGCTCATGCACACTACTGCATTTGCACCAAACTGTGGCCAAGCAGCAGCCCCTCCCTTTCTTGAGTTCACTAGTCTGCCAACTGCACACATGAGCCTGTCTTTTCAGCCTTGGAATACTGCAGGTATTGCATTTAACTCATCTGGTAGATGCTTTAATGTGATACCTTAAAACACAGGTTGGGCAATGTTCTGTTTGAGCCTTCCTCATGGTCCTTGGGGGAATCTTCTCTACCTCTCTTTCAGGCAATTTGAGAACAGTGTGTTTGCTTGATTTGCATAGCATGGGCCTGACAAGTATGTGAATAAAGCATCTTCATGCTCTTTGAGTAACATGCTAAAAGGTGGTCAGATCTGTCTGTGTGCTTTGTGAGTTGTCTAGCTCAGACAGGGAAGAAGGGCTTTGGAGACGGAACAGCAGCACATGACCCTGTTTCCTAACTTCCTTTCCTGGAGAGGAGGAGCTGCTGGACTCTGGGTCCAGTCTACTATATGGTAGGTCAGAAGCATAGATGCAATAGATGCAATCTGAATGCTCAATTGACTTTTGCTTTTTTTTGGGGGGGGGGTGGGATTTGGGGTAGCTTTATAGTTTGTTACTGCTGAGAAATATGTCTCATTTATTTTTTGGCTGAACTCTAAATTATGGTAGAAATATTCCTTCCCACTCTGTGTGCTCTCTGACCTGTTTCAGACTCAGAGAAATACAACCAGCAACTTTCCAAGATGAGGAGGAGCCTCTTCTTGTCATTGAGGTCTTAGTTTATGTCACCTTCTGAGAAACTTCTGTTTTGATTTCTAACTAGGAAATTCCATCTGACCTCCATGACTTTCAATTAAGCTTTGACAACATCATAAAAGAATGACAATATCAAATCAGGTTTAGAGTAACTGAGAGACCCAGTATTGTGGTGCAGTGGGCTAAGTCACTGCCTGTAATGCTGGCATCCTGGGTGCCAATTCAGAGTCCTGGCTGTTTCAGTTCCATCACAGCTCCCTATTAGTTTGCCTGGGAAAGCAGCAGAAGATGGCCCCTGGTGCTCAGGCCTATACACCTGCTTAGATGTGAGTGAAGGCCCAGGCTCTAGGTTTTGGCCGGGTACAGCCCCAGCCATTGAGGCTGTTTGGGAAGTGAGCCAGCATCACAGGACTTCTGAATCACCGATCACTGGCTTTCACCCCAGAGTCTCACGTGCAGCAGAGTGGCACTTGAGGTCTGCATTTCTGCCAAGTTCCCACGCCATGTTTATGTTGCTGATTCAGGATTCCATTCTGAAAACCACTGATTTAGTACTACTTCCCTTTAAAAATAATTTTAATATTTATATAATAAGGGGAGAGAGACAATGGCTCCCATTTACTGATTTACTACTCAGATGCATGTGGTGATGATGCTAGGCCAGGCAGAGTCAGGAGCCAGGAACCTGATCTAGTTCTTTCGTGTGATTTACAGGAGTCCAGTTATTTTAGCTGCCACTGTTGCCTCCAATGCTCTGTATTAGCAATGAATTGGATTTAAGAACAGGAGACAGGAATGGACCCAGATATTTTGATGTGGGATCTGAGCATCTTAACGGTTAGGGAAAGCATCTACCCTCAACTTCAACTTCTTTACTGTGGAAACAAAAACTTTGAATGCATAAAGGATGCATGTATTTTCTCTTTCAAAATACATGTGAGGTGCACTGCACTGTGCCAGGCATAACTCCATTGCTAACCATATAAACCTTGGAAAGTTTGATGCTACTTCTCCTCTCACTACATAGTTTACTCAGCTTGGAGGCGAGAACATAGATGGTGTAAGCAGGGCAGATGTGTCATTAAATTGCATGTGATGTTCAAATTGATTTTTTGAGATGTGACTTTTTTAAAAAGACCTATTTGTTTTTGTTAGACAGGTTAGATTTACAGAGAGAAAGAAAGACAGAAAGATCCTCCACCTGCTGGTTCATTTCCCAAATGGCCGCAATGGCCAGAGCTAAATCGGTCAGGAGCCAGGAGCCAGACACCTCTTTCAGATCTTCCAAGTGGGCACAGAATCCCAAGGTCTTGGGCCATCCTCCACTGCTTTCCCAAGCCAGAAGCAGGGAGCTGAATGGGAAGTGGAGTAGCTGTGATACAACCTGGCACCCACATGAGATCTTGGCACTTGCAAGGTGAGGATTTAGCCATCTAGCCATCATGCCAGGCCCCCTATTTCTATTATTTATTCAATAGCCAACCTGTATGTAGTAAACCTTAATAAAGCAAATGTCTTTTCAATTTCTCACTGTTTTTATTTTGCAGCTGGAGTCATGGCCCAAAGACACTCAACAAATACTTCATGGCCAAATCAGTGGTTGAATATGATATGGGCAAGTTACATTATCATGTAAATGCTGTTGCTAAAATAAATTTATTCAGGCAGTGCAAGTTTGTTGGTGTTATCTCCTATACTTTAAGTCTCTAAGGAAAAATAATGAAAAGAACAAAAACATTGTTATGTTTTTCTAGTGGAGATAACAAGGAAATTAACAAATGTTCATATGACTCATGTGAAATGAGTGTGAAGGGGAAAATGCAGGATGAGTAGCTATTGGACTACTTTAAATGGAATAGAAGAGTGGGCACTTGGCACAGTGATGAAAATGACATTTGGGATGCTCAAATCCTGTAACTGCATGTTGGGGTTAGAGTCTCAGCTTGGTTTCTGATTTCAGCTTGCTCTAATACAGACCTGAGAGGTAACATGTGATGTCGTAGATATGTAAATACAGAGCATTTGATAATGGCACTTATTTATAAGGATATGACACAAAATCCCTGGAAAAGTTGAATTATGACACAAGTTCATTTTGGTGTAAAAAATATTGAAATCTGTGCACGAATTTTTCATGTTAAGCATTTTCTGTGAATGTTTTGTAGATCCCTCATATACTTGAATTTCAAATTTTCTTGCGCAAAAATACTGTTATCTTTTAATTGTACTTTTCATGAAATTTTCTAAGGACTGTCAAAGTTTAAATTGATAAAATCATATATATTTATAGTGTGTAGCGTAATGTTTTAATATGTGTATACCCTATGAAATGGCTAAGCCAAGTTCATATACCCATTGCTTCTTATACTTGTTATGTGTTTGTGCCATGCTTTTAACACTTCCACAAATCCCTGAGGGAAATCCGGATGGATTATACTTGAGAAGAATAAATGCTAGTGTCCTGAGGTGATTATGTGAGTGGCTATTGCAGAATGAATGGAGGACAAGTCGCAGGGAATGAGCTGGAAAAGTAGCTGGGGCCAGGTCAGGCAACAACCTCTGTCATGTTGATAGCTTTGATTTTTATTGGAGGAAAATAGGTCCAGTTTACAATGTAAGAACACTTGGGAGAGCAGGCATTTAGCCTAGTAATTAAGACACCTACCTCCCAAATTTGATTGTCTGGATTCAATTCCCAGCTCTGACTCTTGACTTCAGCTTCCTGCCCATGTGGACTCTGGAAAGCAGCAGTGATGACTCCAGTGACTTGAGTTTCTACACCCGAGATGGGAAACCCGGATTGAGTTTCTGATTCTGTCTTTGGGCCTGGCCCAATCCCAGCCATCGTGGGCGGTCAGGAAATGGATCAGTAAATGGGAGCTCTCTATCTGCATCTTCCTCCCTCTCCCTGTTCTTCCCTCACCTCCCTCTCCATCTCTGTCTCTTGGTTTGGATATGAACTGAGAGTCCTTCAAGCATTCACATACAGAAGCTGACTCCCCATTATGAAGTACAAGAGGGTGGAAATTCGTCTTCATCAGACTGTGGTGCCTTAGAGGTGGGGCATTTAGGTTTAGATAAAATCATGAGGGTGCAGCCCTTATGACTGGATGCTGGTGGCTTAGTAAAAAGAGAGAGAGCAACTAGACAAGCACACATACTCTCACATGTTCTTTGTCTATTGCCACCTGACCTTTGGTCCTATGCCTTGCCTCTGCCAGCACGCAGACCATCACCTGATGCAGCCCCTTGAATCGAGACCTCCAACACTGTCAGCCAAGATAAATTTCTTTTCTTTAACTCAGTCTGTGACTTTGTGTCCTTTAGCAGCAGAAAAAAGGACTTATGCACACACATATGAACTAATGGTCCTGGTGAGAAATTACGGTGGTAGAAGAAAAGTTTGAGACGTGTCTTGATTCTGAATATATTCCAACAACAGAGCAGTTGGTAATATAATCATTGAAAGAGGGAAATGAGAAAAAGAGGAGTCAGAGAGAAGACTTCAAGTCTTTGAACTTGAATAACAGGAAAGAAGGTGTCATCCTTAACTTAGATGGGAAAGGTGGAGAAAAAGACATGGTTAGTCTGTTACCAAGAGTTTAAATTTAGACATGTTAAAACTCTGTAACTCATTGAAAAGCAAGTAGATGAACAAGCTTGGACTTAGAAGATTCAGGCTGAAACTAGACATGTGGAGCCACCATATGCACATGGTGTTTGCCAGATGAGAGAAGAAAAGCCTGCATGGAGAAGAGATGTGATTTGAATATTAAACTCTGGAACACATCACTATCAGAAGACTGAAGTAGTAAGAAAATCTGATATGGATATAAGAAGTTGGTGGGCCCGGCACGGTGGCCTAGCGGCTAAAGTCCTCACCTTGTACTTGCCAGGATCCCATGTGGGTGCTGGTTCTCATTCCAGCAGGCCTGCTTTTCATCCAGCTCCCTGTTTGTGACCTGGGAAAGCAGTCGAGGACGGCCCAAGGTCTTGGGACCCTGCACCCGCGTGGGAGACCTGGACGAGCTCCTGGCTCCTGGCTTTGGATTGGCTCAACTCCAGCCATTGCGATCACTTGGGGAGTGAACCATTGGACAGAAGATCTTCCTCTCTGTCTCTCCTCCTCTCTGTATATCTGCCTTTCCAATAAAATAAATAAATCTTAAAAAAAAAAGTAAAGAATGACCAACTGATAAATGCTCTGCTAATCAACCCTGGAACCAAAGCACCAAAAATGAAGTTGGATTGGATTGGCAGGAGGTTTAGTGATGTGATGTGATTGGAATGTGTTGCTCAGAGAATCTGAAGAAAAAATAGGCCAGCAATCAATTAATGAAGTTATTTGGAGAATTTTTGTTACAAAAGGAGTAGAGAAATAGGTCAAGTGATGGAAGGGCAGATGATGTCAATGAAGAAGAGGACTTGGGTGTTGGGGAACAGGGAAGAGATGGAAACAATGTGGCTAGAAGTTCTGGGATCTAATGGCCATTTCAGTGTGGGCAGTGGAGGTTGTGAGCAGGGAAGAAGGCAAGTGTCATAGCACAATGGGTTAATCTGCTGCTGGGAACACACACATTCCACAACATAATGCCGAGGGACCAGCCTCTGCTTCCATTCCAGCTTCCTGTTAATGTGGCAGATGACAGGGTATTTCAGTTTCTGGTATTCAAGTTTGGAAGACCTACATGGAGACCTTGGCTTCTGGCTTTGTTCTGTTCTTATCACAGATTTTGTAGCCATTTATGGAGTGAACTAAGGAATGCAATCTCTCTTTCCCTGTCTTCTGGAGGGGCCAGTTACCAGTTCAGTGTGGTTAGATGGATGGTTCTATTCTACAGAACCATTGCCCATGTTAGGTCAATGAAAATGAATCTGTTGCTTCTGCTGTAACTGTAAAACTAGGTTCTTGCAAAACCCTTCTCTCAGGATTTTCATTAGCTGAACATCCATAACTCTGTGTGGCATGTATTTCTGCTTAAGGACATCTGTTTTACTATATTCCACTGATCCATTAACATCAAATTCACTGCCAATGCCAGTGAAGCTTCTGCCCAAGGAAAGCTCATCTAACACACAGCGTGCCACAGCCCTCCTCTGCAGTATTTCTCTACCATGTTTGAACGAAGTTATAAACAATGAAAACACCAATAGAGAGCATAAAATGCTGAGAAGTGACATGAAATAGGCTATGAAAAGACCTATTTCTTTTCTATGAAAATACTTGCTTACCTTGAGAGAGCTGAAATAGGAAGGTAGTAATGGCTGCCTTTGACTTTACTTAGGAGTGTGTAGAGTGGACACTCAAGTTTTTGCTTCATATGCATGTTTACACCTGGCTGTGAACACACACTGATATGGATTGTGGGACTTCAAATAAATTTCAGCAAGCAGAAAAATTCACAAAAATTCACAAGTATAGAAATCATTGACTGATGTGAATGCACTGGAGGAGAAAGGAGGCTCAGATGGGAAGTTGTGTCGTAGAGGAATCTGCTGATGACCTATTGCATATCTTGTCAGTAAAGGTGAGTTTTTGATCTAGGAAGCCATCTTAACCATGAGCTTTAGAAGCTTCTCTAATGATGCTTGTCTTCCCTCATTGGTATGTGTGTTGAGACAGGCTCAGGCAAAATAGAGCCATGTGTGCTAATAATCATGTTGAAAACCAAGAAGTGTAACTGCTAGTAGTCACGGTCTCCATGATTTTTCTTTCAAATATGCTTTGTTTATCTGAAAAACAGAATTAGAGAACCAGGGAGAGACAGAGAGATCTTTCATTCACTGTTTCACTCCACAAATAGCTACAATAGCTGGGGTGGGGCCAAGCCAAAGCCAAGAGCCAGGAACTTCATCTGGGTCTCAAAGTGGGTTGTGGGAACCTAAGCAATTGGGTCATCCTCCATTGCATTCTTAGGTGTATTAGCAAAGAGGTGAATCAGAAGTGGAGCAGCTAGAACTGGGTTCCCACAACCTACTTTGAGAATAGAATGAGCACTGCAGAGGCCTGAGTCAGGCAGGATACCAGGGTTGCTATGAGGATGCTTAGTCACAAGACCTGTCATCAAACTCAGAAAATCCCTGCTTTGCTTCAAGAAGGAACAAACGTAAATGATTCACAGTTCCTTTGATGGCCCCTCCATGGAAGAAGAGCCAGCACTGAGTGTAGAAATGTAGTGTACCTCTTTAGTCAACAGCCAAGTCTGGGGGTTGCTGTAGTGGCATATCAAATAAAGTTTCAGCCTGTGACATTGGCATCCCATTCGGGCCTCTGCAGTGCTCATTCTATTCTCAAGTCCACATGGGCCACCACACAGCAGTGCAGGTGTCCATAGGATGTCAAAAGGGTTGTGAGATGTGCCTAAGTTAGGGACACAAAGAACCTGTTCAGATGAGAAGACTGGTGGTGAGGGCTGGGATTCCAGGGCTCATCTGTAAATTTGTGGAAATGTACAAGGCAATGGTCTTGGGTGGCAGGAACAAGTTATGTAGTACCACTTCTTCTTTTTCCTTTCCTCCTCATCCTTCCTTCTTTGTATGTGACATCAGCATCCCTAGAGTTGTTGGAATGGCTAAAGAATCAGAAAAAGTGGAGAGGGACCCAAGATGAGTAACTGCAAGGCACAAAGGACAGGTAAATGGGATCATGCCCACCTACCCTCAGGGCTTCCATAAAATAGCCTCCAATATCCTCTACCTTCCTTCCACTTTCTCATGTTCCCTGGGGTAGAATTGGTAGAAGTGTCCCCATTGATAGAATCTGAATTGGAGCCTTCATGGCAAAGGAATCTTGCAAATGCTTCTAAAATTCTGTCTCCTCAAGTGAAGAATAAAAGTTAGCAAGACCAGGATGGTAACAAGCATCAGCTAATCAAACTGGGCATTTCCTCGACTTCTTTTTCTCTCACATACCTTGATGTGCAGACACACTGGGGAATCTCTAGGAGTCGTCCTTTCAAAATGTAAGTGGAATCAGGTAACTTCTTACACGATCTGCTTAGTATACGTATTTGAACCTACACTTTATTTTACATGATTGCAATAACCTTATAATGGCTCTGACTTTTTCTCCACTTGCTCCATACAATCTAGTCTCAATACAATGGTCAGAAAGATACTTTCAATACAAATTATGTACTTTCCTTCCTCTGCTTCCAACTCACATGGAAGGAAAGCCAAAGGACATTTGCTGGAATATCCTCTGTCTTGATCTGTATGGTGGCAAAAGAAGGTCACACACATGAGATTAGTGCTCTGGAAGCCAAATAAAATCAATGTGAAGTTGAAGAATGCCAGGTGGGGGGCTTTCATAAGAGGAACACCCATTCCTCACAGGATGGAAAGCAGATATACGGGGATACAAATAGCCTATGGAGAAAGACACATGAACTCGATCACAGCCTCTTGTCTTATTGCTGGCATTGGCATTTCAAGTCTAACTGTATTTTTTCTTTGTTGAGTAAGTCTTTCAGAGTTTTTGAATTGTCTGCCTTGGCTGCAGTTGCTGATGTGCACATCTGTATGTGTGTGCACACATGCTTCTGTGTCTGTTCATAGAGCAGGAAGAACAGGGCAGTTATTTTATGCTATTGTCACTTCATTGGCCTTAAAAATGAACAAGTTTATTTAGATTTTTAGGGCTAAAGCTGCCTAGTTGATATCTTATAGCTGCTTGGAATCCTTGGGGACTTGAGCTTTTTATGAATGTTTGCCCTGTGTGTGAAAATCACAAGGAAGAGGACAGTATAAACAAAGTTTTAGAAGAATGAAATGCAGCAAAAGGCTACATTTTATATGAATGTCCATCTATTTTTGGAAGTCTTTCAAGTTTTCCATCATCCTTATCTGCCAAGTTTCCTGGAATTAAGAACAAATTCTTCTTTTCTGCTTTCATTCAACTCATTCAGTGTAAAAGCAAAAACCTAAAATGGGTGATAGCCACAGTGTTCATTCACATGTTCAACAATGCGGCATGAGGTACCATAAAGGTTTTTATTCTCAAAGATTATTTCCAGTTTTCATGTCTGTCAGACGAAAATGTTGGAAAATGTTTCTTAAGCAATACAGAGTCAGTATGACTTGGAAAATCTTACATCCTGCTTGGAAGCTGTAGAATATAGTTTTAAAAATTATTTTTCGTAGTATGGTTTTGTAGGGAGAGAGATGCCTCCCTCCAGCCTCCCCATCACATTGTTTTCCTCCATATTATTACAGTAGTATAGTCCTTCAACAGCACATATAGCAGAATATAGTTATGGTTAGGGAGTGAATTCTTCTGCTGAACATGTAGTTCAAGTCACCTCAGTGTTACATTTCATATCCTAGTTAAATTTCCCTTTTTGGAGAGAGAACAAAATGATGTCTTGGTCAAATGGGGAAACCAGGAATGGCCAGTTATCTCCTTTGCAGGGTCACTATGTGGGAGAGTGACATCTCCACCACTGTCTGCATCCATAGTCCCATTTTTAACTCATGGTAAAATGACTTACATGGATCCTTAAAAAAGGAGAGATGGCAAGAGAGAGCAAGCGAGCCTTATGACACGAAAGGTTTCTCCTTTATTCCATTTCTACTTCCTTTTGACATGCTTTAGTGGTACTGGCTCTGTGTTTACTTGCTGAGCTCACTTATTTAAAATAAAAATATCTTCACAGAAATGTTTCAGTGCCATATAGGGAGGAGAAAGGGCCCCTGCTTCCCCCAGATATTTGCAGACAACTTTTGCCTGGAGGGCCATAAACATTCACTACTCTCCCTGTGTCTGGGACCGGTGGATCCTGGGCAGTAAATTATAACCACGAGGTCATGAAGAGAGCAGCCCCGTGGGCAGAGATACTCAGGATGCTGACATTTTAAAGGCTTTATGGAAGGAAAATGATGTGCAAGTGTTTGGCAAGCAAAAGCTCCACGTAGGTCCATGTCACTGTTAGTGCCAGCTTCAAAACCTGCCCCATGGGTGATGATGGAAAGCCATGATTTCGCCTGACATACAAGAAAACCTCTACCTTGCCCTGTACCCAAAAGTGGAGGCCCATGGCTGAGAAGTGACATTTTATGCTCTGTATCCATTAATATTCACAAGCCACGACCTTAGGAAAACAGGGCTAAATCCAAAAGAAATAGGCAGAACTTCTTAAAGAAGACATTTGCATGATACCACACTATTTAGATTGTTGTTGGGCTGCTTGATATGGACACAGACATGTGCTTTGCAGGGAGGTAAGGGCTGGAGTTAGCAGATGCACTGCCCTGGTCATGAAAAACGCTGCGAGTCAGTAAGCAGACTGGGAGGAGACTCAAAACTAAGAATTCATTCCTAAGGCAAAAAAGGATCCATTGATTATGTAACAGAAAATGATGGAAATACATCAAGAAGAAACACATCTCAGGATGCTGTCTGCGGGGACCCTGGCTCTTTTGATACCAAGTCCTAGCCACAGCCACTTCTGCCAGGTCTCCCAGTCGGGTTCAGGGTCCCAAGGCTTTAGGTCATCCTCTACTGCTTTCCCAGGCTACAAGCAGGGAGCTGGAAGGGAAGTGGAGCAGCTGGGATATGAACTGGGGCCCAAATAGGATCCTGGCACATGCAAGGAGAGGACTTCAGTGACTGTGCCAGGCTCCAGAATCAAATAACTTTTAATGACTAGTTTTGCACACAAAGCATCAGTGTGGAATACTTAGAAAAATAAGTCTTTGATTGTATGGTGGTGACTGGAGCAATTTTTGAAGCCTTCCCACTTTGTAATCTCCCAGCTCTTCTGGAGGCAGGAGAGAGAAAAGTACTTCCTATCCCCCCTGGTCAAGTACTGTGTTCAGTGTGTGGACTGGGCACGTCAGTTGCTGGATCCAGAAGTCACCCATATAGCTGCAAAGAGTTAGCAGCGTCTTAGTGCACGGAATGGAGAGAAAGGCCCACGGCTGGTCCCAACTGCGTTGGCTTGCTTTCTGCCTTGCTCCTGGCTCAGGTCTACCTAAGTAGCATGCAGCTTTCACTTGTGAGGGTCTTTACGTCTTCATTCCATTTCTGACCTGAAGCACCCTCGCATGCGGTGCTTCAGAGAGGATCTGGAAAATGAAGGAGCATTTTTTAAAAATTAGGCTCAATGAGCAACCCGGAGGTTAATTATAATCAATTCCCATCACCTAGAGACCTGCATCCCTAATCCAAAGAAATGTGTCCCCATCTGTTTCCCTTTCCCCTTGACCTTCAAGCTGCATTTGTAAACTTTGTTCCTCTTCAACTGTTTCTTTAGGACTAGACAATTATGAATCAGTAGAAGAGCTGAGGGAAAAAATGCAGTGCAGTTTAGAGCTAGACTGAAAGAATATGTTGTTCTCTGGCCTCTTTCATAGATGAACAAATAGAGGAATGCTTTAGAAGGGATCATCAAATGCAGATTCTGACACTGTAGGTCAAGGGTGAGCCCGAGTGTCTGCATTTCTACCAAGCTCCCAGATGGTGCTGATATTGATGATGCATAGGTCACTCTTCTAAGAATCAAGGGTCAAGATTAGGTGAGCAGTTTCAGGTTGTAGCAGTAGATAATTGTTCCTCTAGGGACAGCAAAGAATATGAATTCCAGGTGGCTCCAAGCCATACCACATCAAAGTTTTTCTAAATCTTGAATTCTAGTTCTCTTAATCTATTATAAAATATCGCTTTACAGAATCTGTGACCTCCTTTGAGTATCTGAAGCACTGGCATCATTTTATATAGATTTGTATTCACAAAGTAGGAGTAGACTGGGGGAATGGGTAATAATGAATTGGGAGACCCTGGTAGCCCTACTGTGTGACCAGAGATAACACAATGGGGTTTAGTTTCTTTTTCTGAAATAAGATATCCTGGCACACCTTTAAGGTCCCTCCTGCCATTTGGAACTTAATGTTCCTCATTTCTATAAGGCTGGTGATTCACAGCTGTTGTGTCTTTCCTCTCACAGCCTATCAATGGTCATTTCGGTGCCAAGTTTTTGACCAGGAACAGAAACCCATAATTTTGCATGATTTCTATGGGAAAGTCTGTTTGGCTTACTCATTCCATCCGATGACAGATTTTCCCAAGAACACATGTAGTAGGGAGGAGAGCGACAGCATTTGCAGACTTACATGCTCCCAAGACCAGCAGTATCAGGAGTGGTACGGCAGTACTGTGTTTTAAGAACTTGCATGCTTAGGTGTAACACCCTGAGATAATAACAGATCTCCAGTGCTGAGTTGTCACTGCACACTCAGGAGGCCACAGTATATGTAACTCTTTCACTACCTTGTTAGATAAAGGCTCTTCAGATTAATGTATTTTCTCAAAAGCAGCGGAAGAAAGACTTTGGACATTTAGGGCATCCCATTAGCACTTCATAGAAAATCATACAACCGTCTAAGAACAACTGTGCATTACTCTCAAACGCATGCTCCTGGCATCCTTTTGAATGATGGTTTGCACACGCATGGCAGCTGCCATCTTTACAGATTGGATCTCCACTCATCTTGTTTTGTCCTCACGGTGACCCTGAAATGTAGATTTCCTGCTTTCCCCACTGAGGAATTAATGCTCCAAGGAGCAGCGAGGGGCCTGCTGGTGTGCTGCCGGCAGCATTCTGTTGAGTCAGAACTAAGGGCAGGCCTCCTTGTGTCTTGTCCTGCGATTTCTTTCCTCCACCCAGGACATAGTTCTCACATCCGAAAAACGCCCTGAGAATGTGTTCATAGGAAATACACGCTCTTGATAAAGCCTGTTTACTTCTAACTGTGGAAAGATTTTAGAGATGTTAGCAACTTTTTTTCCCCTTTGCTTTTCCAAAGGCTCTGTGAAGAAACGACTGTCTCTGCAGTGCTTCTTGGCTGGGTCCTGGAAGGAATCCAAAGCTGTCACTGTGTTTTCCATCTGGCTCTGGTTCAGGAATCTCTCTGCAATTGACTAGCCTGGAGGTCATCCTACACAACTCTGCCTGGTGCGTCTGACAGGTTGGCTGTGCACAAAGGCAGACCCCGGTGCAGCTTCGCAACAGCCAGCCAACCTTGGGCCGGTGTGCAGGGAAGCAGTCCCCACCGTGCACAGACACCCTCCAAGATGGAAGAAAGGCTCCAAGGCGACAGTGCTTCAAAAGCTCATAACTGCTCACTGAGCTGTTGTGGAACTTTTCAACAGTAACTCGTCAGTTTTTAAAATGTAGTTCACTTTCCCGAAAGAGTCATTGATCACACATCTTAATAAACAGTGTTGAAATGAAACATGTGAATTTTCAAAAGAAGGTTGAAGGCAAGTAAGCCTGCACATGGAGTGTGTAGGGTTCCCACCTCCCCCGAATCCCAAGGCCTTAAAAAACTGAGCTGAAAATGCCAAGGAAATGATAGAAGTCATAGATTTGCAGGAACTTCAGGAAATCTGTATGAGCAAGGACTTTCAATACAGCAGCTGCACATATGCATCTTCTAGAATGGGTCGACGAAGTGAAAGGCTGGGAATAAATTAGTATGCAAAGTCTATTTGTGCTGAGAATGTGTAAGGCTTGTTACTCAAATTGTTATAAGTATCTGAAGTCTTTCAAAGTTTTATGCAGTCAAGATAGAAAAGATGGCCTTGCTTGGGCATTCATACTTAAAAAACAAAACAAAACAAAAAAAGGATGTACTTCTGGGCTGGGCCTAGGGACCTAATGGTTGAATCCTTTCCTTGTCTATGCCAGGATCCCATGTGGGTGCTGGTTTGTATCTTGGCTGCTCTATTTTCTGTCTAGCTCTCTGTGGCCTGGGAGGGCAGTGGAGGATGGCCTGGAGCCTTGGGACCCTCCCTGCACTGGTTTGGGAGACCTGGAGGAGTCTCCTGGATCCTGGCTTCAGATTGGCTTGGCTTTGGCCATTATAGCTGCTTGGGGTGGGGAGTGGACCAGTGGATGGAAAAATCTCTTTCTCTTCTCGCTGTGGGTCTGCCTTTCCAATAAAAATGGATAAATCTTTAAAAAAAAAAAACACCTATTTTTTAATTTGAAAATCAGAGTTATAGAGAGAGAAAGGGAGACATACAAAAAAAAGACTTTCTGTCCACTGGTTCATTCTTCAAGTGGTGACAAAAACCAGGGCTGTGCCAGGCTCAAGCCAGGAGGCAGCAGCTCTATCCATTCTCTCACTTTGGTGGCATGGGCCCACACATTTTGTATGTTGTCTGATGCTTTCCCAGGTACATCAGCAGGGAGCTGGATTGGTAGCAGAACAATCAAGACTTGACAAATGCTCATCTGAGATACTGGTATTATAGAGGGTGGCTTAGCCCACTTCACTGCAGCACTAACCCTGACCATTCGTGCTTTGATAAACCTAAATTTGAATCAATATCTTTGAATCAAGTCCTTGGGAGGCCTTTGTTTCCTCCTCTTTCTTTGATAGCTTTTGGTATAGATAGGCTTATGTTCCAAGACTCTCCGAGAATACTTGAAATCACAGAAAGCGTAAAATCCTATACACCAGGACATTGAGGTCACAAAAAGTCTGCCTGGTAACTAAAGTGGCTACCAAGAGTCTCGTACATGGGTAACATACACAGCCAGGATATGCTAGACAAAGGGATGATTTACATGGAACTGACAGAGTGGGATGGCACAACATTTCATTATGGTATTCATAACAATAAACAATAAAACTTAAGGGTTGTTGATTGCTGGAATTTCCCACCCACTGTCTTGAGACTGATTTACTTGGGAATCTGAAACCATGGAATACAAACTAGACGTGATAAACCATTTGTGGAAGGATGTTGTGGTATAGTGGTCAAGACCTGCTTGGGATGCAAAGATCTTACATCAGAATAGTTTCAGTCCCACTTCTGCTTCCTATGCAGCTTCCTGCTAATGGGCATCATGACAAACTGTAGTTCTTTTTTTTTTCTATTTTTTATTATATTTTTTACAATCTTTACATAGTTAATTAGGGTAAAAAGGTTCAAGGGCTATAGGAAAGTGGGTAAGACTATCATTTTCATATTGTTTCCTTCATGTATCTGAGGTAAAGGGGGATATTGAGGGAGAAGCCCCACCCAGTTTCCCACCCTCCCCAGGTCCCGGATGTCGAGCATGCTCCAAGATTCAAGCTCAAGAGACAGTAGCTCTTAGCTCTCTGCTTTCCATATGAGACCCAGATGGAGTCCTTGGCTCCTGGCTTTGGTATGGCCAATCCCTGGCTGTTGTGCATAGTTAGGGAATGTGCCAATGGATGAGAAATCTGTGTGTGTGTGTGAGAGAGAGAGAGAGAGAGAGAGAGGCTCACTCTCACTCTGTCACTTGCCTTTTAAATAACAAATAAATAGAATTAATTAAAATAAAACACATATGGAGTTTTTAAATTATATTCACTTATATACTTTTATAGATACAGGGACTTTCCCCTCCATCTAGCCTTCTTCCCTTCCCATTTTCCCCTCTCCACTGTTTTCACCCATATTATTACAACAGTATAGTCTTTCAGCAATAGTTACAAGTTCAACACTCTGCCATTTAAATGTGTAGTTACAAGTTTAGGCCATGGTAGAAAATCTGGCATCTTATTTGTCAAGGCATATTGACATTTCATAGGGAGTCCTCCTTTTATTTAGGAGTTGTAGATATGCATACTGAAACATATTTTCACTTCGCAGTATGCGAGTCCCCATTATACAGTTCATCTATGAGACTATATGTATATACATGTTTACCTATATATCTTCTCATTTTGTATTTTGAATAAAATTTGTTGTAATAAAAAGAACTTATAATTATCCTTTTGGGATTGGCTTTTTTGGTTGAGTGTAATGGTTTCTAGTTGAGTCCATTTTGTTACAAATGGTAGAATTTTATTCTTTTTAATAGCTGAGTACTATTCCATGTGCTACAGTGTGTGTGTGTTTTTTAACCCATTCCTCTTTCAATGGGTTTCTGGGTTGTTTCCATGTCTTTGCTATTGTGGATTGTGCTGCTATAAATATAGGGTTGCAGATAGCTTTTTCGTATGCAGATTTCACTTGCTTTGGATACATTCCCAGGAGTGGGATAGCTGCATCATGTGGTGGATCAGTTTTCAGTTGTTTTTGTGCTCTCTATTGATTTCCATAGTGGTGGCGCTAGCTTACACTCCCACCAACAGAGAAGCAGGGTGCCTTTCTCACTCAGGGAGATCTTACTGCTGAGATCCCTATGGGTCATCCTAGAACTTTGGAGCTAGAAGAGAAGCTAACAATTTACTGCTCAATGCCATTTGCAAGTGAGGAAAACCAGCAGCAGGACTGTAGACTGATGCTTGCTATGCTCAAGTATTGGTCAAAAAAGACACTGAAACCTTTAGCTGCTGGCCCTTTTAGCTGCTCCCACATCTCTTGTGCTGTGCTCTGGCATGGATGAGGTCTTCAGACTCTGTAAGAATGAGCCCCAAGGAGTGCACCTTGGGGTGGAAACTGCCTTGAGCTCACGTATTGCTCCAGTGAACAAGCAAGGTCTTTTCAATGTGTCCTGTGCAGGCGCTTTGCGTAGTGCTGTCATGAATTACCATGCCTGGTGAATGGAAATCACAGAATTTCATCTCATGATTGGGAAGGCCAGGAGTCCACCACCGAGCTGTCTGCATTGTTGTGTTCTCCATGGATTCTAGGCAAAAATTTTTCTTGTCTTTTCTATTCTACTTCTGGTGATTCTAGCTATTCCTTTTTTTTTTTTTTTTACTTAGCTTGTTTATTTTTATTCATTTGGGGACATAGATTGAGAAAAAGAGAAACTCTTCCTTCCTCTTATTTCACCCCCTAACCCAGGTGCCTTCAATGACTGAGACTGGGTCAGGCTGGAACCGGGAACTCTCTCCAGGTTTTCCATGAGGGTGTCCAAGGCCCAGCTTGGCACCACTGTTCCCTGAGGTACAAATGAACTGAGAGCTAGAATTGGAAGTAGAGTCAGGATGCAAACCCAGGTACTCTGGTATGGGCTCTAGTCATTTTAATGGCTGCTTTAAATATCTGCCTGCACTTCTTGCCACTTCTTGGTTTGGATCCAATCTCTGCTCCTGTGACAACTCAACTTTCCGCTCCATTCATGTGTCTTCCACTCTCTCTCACAAGTCATTGGGTTTCTAGGGCCCACCTTATTTACACAAGGATGATTTTCTTTTCTCAAAATTCTTAGCTTAATGGTATCATCATATCACATTTTCTACGTCAAATTAGGTCAAATCTGTAAGTTCTTTGTGTCAGGACACAGAAATACCTTTTTTGGATCATCATTCAAGTATTACAGCATTCAGTTAAATATTCCCTCAAAAAGGGCCCCAAGGTCTACCTATGTTGATGGTAAATTCTACATTTCTATTGCCCGGATGTGTTTCTTGAGTCCAGTTTTGCGGAGCTTTTTCTCACGCATGTTTCATGATTAAATGGTTTTGGCAATTTGGTGACTAAAGTTAGACAGTGAATAACTTTGTTTCATTTGTTTTCTTCCTTTTTTGTTTAAAAACCTTGGAGAGGTTGATGGGCATCATGCCTTCTCAGAAATGAAATATGTACTACGGTATTTCCAGTGTAAGAATGAACTATGTGTTTTGTTTAGGTAACCCAGAAACAGTGCTTACAATAAGGCTCAAGGGCAAGCTTTCCATTGGGGGAGGGAAGCTCAGGGAAGCTGAACAGAGGCTGGGGTTTTAACTCAGAGAGGGAATACTGGAAGCTGGTCTGAAGGCAAACCTTGCTTTGGGTACCTCCAGACAGGGATCTCCAAGAGCTGGCTGACATGGGGCTGGCTGAATGACAAAGAAAGCAAAGGGAGGCAGTTGTCCACTGGTTCCCTCCACAATGGTATAGCTCACTCTGCAGGCATTATCTTCTAGTGTCATGCAGCTGAGCACCCAGCAACGTCCAACTCTTTCCTGTTTGTGAAAAGACAGCATCAACACCTGCAAGAAGCTAGCCAGAGCCTGTTCAGAGGGGGATCGGATTGGAATCACAGGATCTAGGAGACAGCTGAGGACACGACAATCTGCAGTGGTCACCAAGAGGTGTTGGGACCACCCTGAACCCATTGGTTCACAGATGGGCCCATGAATCATGTGTTCCATTGCAGCCTCATTGAGCAACCAGTTTCACCCCTAAACTGCTGTGATACAACCATCTCATGAGCAAAATTGCTCTCGTGTTTTACTTATCATGCTAGTGTTACCATACACTTTCTCAGTTCTATGTTTGAGTCATTTTTAGTTGTAACATCTTACAAAACGCATTGCTGTGCTTTTTTGTGTAGTCAAGAGAGTATTGGTTTCTGAAAGAACTATTTATAGACTCTGGAAAGCACATTCCTGCAGCTGATTTAATTGTGACTTTATTTGTATTGATATCTGCTGCTGTGCACTATCATAACTGGAAGGTTTCTTGGGGGTATGAAAAATTTCCAGGCTTACTTATTCAGCAGTATAAAATAGCAATTTGCCGATAGAAAGGAGAAAAAAAAAAACACGCTGCAGTTTTCTGGAGATAGGAAAACAGAGTTTTGTAGGCCCACATTTTGGGATAATTAACATTAAACAAAAGGAATGATTTAGGGAAGTGTATTTTCCTGCAATGAATGTACTTGGCAGAATTTAATTTTGAGAGAGTGGTGATCATGGGACACTCAGGCGGTGAGAGCATCACTTTTGTCCGATGCTGAAAGGGTTGTGATTACCTTGGAGTACTCCTTGAGGCCTTTGCAAGAAGAGATCCAGACATTGTGGAGAAACTGGATTGTAGAGACTCAGCCCTGGGGAAGTTATTTGACAGACACCGGTAGGGCAAGGGGAGTCGTAAGTCATTGTAAGACTGGGTGCTTTCCATGGCAAACACACAGGAAGCATGTGATCCAAACAAAGCTGGGAAAGCAAGAATGACTGGGAAAACCCAAAGTTGCCAACAATGGCCCAATCTGAATGTGTTGTTACCCTCAATGAAACCAACTGGAATCATGAACGAAGGCAGGAGGAGGGGCAGGGAGTGTCTGGTAGGGGATGGGACAAAGCTTGGCTCTACCTAACATTGGTTTAAAAACTCCTTTTCTGTTTGTTTGTTTGCTTGTTTTTAAGGATCCCATAGTTGTTCTTTTGTAAATAGCTTTCTGAAAGAAAAAAGAACCTAACGTTGCAGCCTTAAGATTTGAACTGATTTTCTGGGTCTTTTTGTTGAATTCTTTGGCCTTGGGACAGGTATTGAGCTTCCCTGTGTCTGTTTATTTATCTGAAAAATGGGAATACTAACATTCTGTCACTGCACAGAAAATCACCAGACACGCCATTCAAATAAGCAACACAGGAGTACTTCTAAGGAAAAAGGCTCTCAGCGTTTCTCCAACCACATAGGAGAATAATAGGGAAGAACAAGACATAGTTGGGGTTAAAACCACACAAATATTATCTAAGGAACACATATATAATATGAAGTGTCAGAGGCTCAGAAAAATGTCGTATTAGTTAAGGGCTCCTCCAGAGTAACGCTCTAGAGCTGGGACAACTGCTTGAAGCTAGGGTGTGGGTGTGGGTGTGTCTCAAGTCACAGATGTGAAGACTGGAGGAGGGAGAGTAAGGGCACAGCATCTTGAATGGGACATGAACTAACTCAGTCACTTCTCTGGTGACTTGGTAAGGTTACATAGGGCAGGAACACAGATGTCCCAAGCGTGGAGCCAAGACAACAGGGATTTGGGGAAAGAAAACAGTCATGAAATTGTATGCACCTAACAACATAGCCTCAAAACATAAAAAGAAAACAAAACTGATAGAAGGACAATTTGATTAAATCATAAGCACACTGGAATATGTTTTAATATGTGTTACGAATATGTGTCTGGTTGGGCAGACACTACATGAGTAAGAATACAGAATATATGACGAGGAAAAAATGAAAACTTTTTCTAATAAATATTAAGCTGATCTTGCAACCTCAAACAAAAAAATATATTATTTTCCAGTACACAGCAAGTATTTATAAAAGTATTTATGTATAGATAACAAAGGAATAGTCTATGAGTTTTAAAGAACCAGTATCTTATGAATAATACTTTTCCAAGCCATCAGAAAGTGGCAAGCATAAATTAGGAAATTTATAACCAAGCTTACAAAGAATTCATGGATGCATTTGTTTATATGGCTGCTATAACAAATTACCAACAATTTGGTGGCTTAAAACCACAGAAATGTTTTCTCTACAGTCCTGGAGACAAGAAGTCTGAAGCCAGTGTCACTGGGCTGTGTAGCCCAGGGAGACCTTTAAGGAGGTTTGGTTCTCAGCATTTTACAGCTGCTGGTAGCTCCAGACAAGCCTTGACTCGTGACTACCCCATCGCCGTCACCTCTCCCTCCTTTTCTATTATTGTGAAATCTCTTTCTACTTCTGTTTTAAAAGGGAACATGTGATTGCACTTAGTGCCCACTCAGACAATTCAGGATAATCTCTCCATCTCAAAATTTTTTCATCACATTTGCCAAGATGCTCTGGCAATCTAGGGGGTTCCAGGTTCCAGGGGTTACAACGTGGCTATTGGGCGGGGAGAAGAAGAGTTTTTCAGTTTGCTGTGCAAGTTAAAGGAAACAAAACTGCATTGAGAATTGTGAGTGAAATTGTGAATTATATGTATCAATACTTGCAGAATGCATCCAAAATCATACCTAGAGGTAAATTTATAGCCTTAAATGCAAACTACCATTAGCAAATGAACACTGGAAGTTAACTATTTGATTCAACTCGGGATGCTGAATCAGGAATCAAGCAAAATGCTATCCTCCAAAAGTGAAAGGTCTATTTAGTTTTGCTGGAAAAATTTCAGAACACTTCAAAGAACGAATGTTTCCTATCTCCTAAAAAACTTTGAAGGGTTTAAATTTAAAACAGTGAGCCATAGGGCACAGAACATTAGTCTGGTGGCTAAAGTCCTCTCCTTGCACTCACCGGGATCCTATATGGGTGACGATTCATGTGTCTGCAGCTCCATTTCCCATCCAGCTCCCTGCTTGTGGTCTGGGAAAGCAGTTGAGGACTGCTGGGGTACAGTACCTGCATGGGAAACCTGGAGGAGGATCCTGTCTCCTGGCTTTGGATCTTCTCAGCTCTGGCCCTTATAGCCATTAGGGAGTGAATCAGTGGATGGAGAATCTTTCTCTCTGTCTCTCCTCCACTCTGTATATCTGACTTTCTAAAAAAAAAGAAAAGAAAAAAAGAAAAGAAAAAGAAAAAGAGTGAGCCATGGTATCATTATAATTGTTTAAAGTGGAAACAAGACAGATAAGTATAAAACTATAATTATAAGTAAAACTTACTTATAATAATTGGCAACAAACAAAACAACGGCAAAAAACATTTGCAGGTGAAGGTGGCCTCCTTTGTAGATTAAGGCGGTTGAAGTGCAAGAAAATGTTTCTGGAAATGACTTTCAGAAATATTGTTTAAAGGAGATAAAGTCAGCCGAGAGACCAGCATTCTTTCCCCCCCTTCACTTTCCTTTGCCTTTCTGCTCAGAATCTGCATGAGGTAGTTGATGTACCAGCAGTCATCCTGCAAACATGGCTCAGCCTTAAAAATTCAAACCATTTTTCAGAAAAGTGAATCAGAAGAACAGAAAATGCAGAGGGGTTAGTCAATCATGGTGACGTCACCTTACTGCAAAACCACCTACCATAGACTACTTTTTGTTGTTTTTAATGTTTTCATTTAAAAATTTGCTTATTTCACTTGAAAGGCAGAATGAGAGAGAGAGACTGAGAGTCAGTTTTCCATCTACTTGTTCATTCCCCCAAATGGTTGCAACAGCTGAGGCTGGGCCAGGCTGAAGCTAGGAGCTAAGAAAACCATCTGGACCTGTGAGTAGTAGGGGACCAAGCCTGTTCCTGGGAAGTTGGATAGCAAGTTAGGAAGTGGAGCAGCTGGGACTTGAACCAGTGCTTACATGGGATACCAGCATTTTGGGAAGTGACTTAACCTGCTGGCCCACACCCCAGACTTTTTAATGTCACAGAAAAAAACCACATTGATCATTTTTAAGCCACTATCATCTTGGGTTTATATTACCAGGAGATGGATCTCATCTTAACCAACGTAGAGCTCAATAAATATTTATAGTAAAAGTAAAGCATAATTTTCAGAATGATTTATCTAGCATGGACAGTCTAAATCAAAGATAACAAATTGTCAGGCTGTTGGCTGAACCCAAAAATAAAGCAGGTTTATTTTTTTTTTTGAAAAATTATCAATGTTCCACAATGGAAAGTGTTTCATATTGAATTACTTTTAGCTCTGGTGGTTCACACTCCAGCTGGCATCAGTTGGCAGAATTCTGGGGTATGACTGCCTTGGCTTGCTTAGCTGAAGGGTTGTGCTTGCTGCAGCAACTCTATCCAACCAGCTTCTCAACTGTGGCAACTGCTTGGCCCCCACAGGTCACTTAAAGCATGGACCTGTCTCTGAACCGATGTCAAGCCTGATGCGAAGTTGCTGGCCTTGGTTTTGCAGGTTGTTTAGTCTGTTCTAATGGAAGACACCGCTGCAGTGAATCCTGGTGGTGGAAAACTCTTCTGTAGGCCAGGGAATTTAACAAAATGCTTTTGATTCTCATTCTTGTTAGATCAGTAGAGTGGAAGATCTTTTCTGTCTATGAATCTGCTTTTCCGATTAAGATAAGTTTCTCTCTTCTTCTTCTTCTAAATAAATTTCTTTGTAATCATCTAAGCCTAGTTCAAAATGCAGCAAGTTGGATAGTGAAAAACATCCTCCAATGAAATATTTAAGTGTGTGCATGTGTATCTACTTTGGAACACTCCACTTGCTTTTTATGAAATGAGACTGTGTTGAGAACTTCCTTGTAGAATTCAACACTTGAGGTTCAAATTCCATCTATCTGCCAGGGTCACAATAACTCAGTTCTGATGAATCCTCCTATCTCCAGCTTTTAGCCCTGAAAGTTGTTAATACAGTTGCAGAATAATGCCTTTTGGCTCACATGTGAGGAATGGCCATTTCCTGAAGGGTCCTTGGGGCCCCTACTAGCCCCTGGGAACCTCCCAAATATGTTCCAGAGAGGAATATATGTCCTGGGAGACTTGAGATACATAAAATTTAAAATCAGTTTCCCCTTTGAGATGGAGGGGGAAAGGCTGATTAATTGAAGCCAGAGCATTTGTCATCCTGCCTTTAGGAATAGGCAAAGAAAATTTCTGGCTATCCTGAGCTGTATGTCCTGGGGTTCTGGCTTGCCTTTAAGATTAAACTAAGGAAAATTATGAGCTCATTTCATAAGGGAGTCTTTTTTTGTGACCTGGTTGGTATTCCCCTTCTCATGTATGGAGAAATTCGATATGACTGTGAAGAGACGAGGATCCATATAGGCTAATGGATGGAACCTTGGATGGAGGCCCATGCAGATGGCTCTGTGCTGTTCAGGTGCGAAGCTGAGCCCTCCAGTGCAGAAGTGCTGCCGCACACACTGCTTCACCTTAGTCAGGGTGTGCCACTGACCTGGCTTTAGAAGTGAAATTCTTGAATCTTATCAGGTGTGCACGCGACACACGCACACACACCCCCCTTTTAATCCTCAATTCAACAAGTTTGATTTTAAAATAAGAATTTTTTGTTTTTGTTGTTGTTGTTGAGGAGAAAGCTTATAGATGAACCATTAGCCTTTGGGTGAATTCCAGCACTTTGAAAAATGAGAGTGCATGCAGAACATGTTTTCTTTTCTGGATTTCAGGACTTTTTCTCCATCCCCCTAAATGCAGGCACTACCGCAAATCCATGACTCAAAATGTTGCTCTTTTAAAAAGTCAAACTTTTCGTGCATGTAAGTTTGATGTCAGATTATTAAGTAGAAATATAAATATGTGTGTACATATTTTACAGCATCACAGAGTCCTCTACATTTCCAAGGCCAACACTGTAAGAATCAAACATGCCAGCCTATCACTTGGGCCATAAAGCAGTAGGCCAGGAAAGAGCATTCCCTTGTGAATAGAAGGTTCACTTGTGGCCAAAGATCCCCATGGACGTGTTCTCAAAGTTTCCCACTGTTGCTGAAATAGTAAGTCATGCAAAGATATGCATAAACTGAAAATTGCTCATTCTAAAATATGTTCTACTTGCCACATTTGACCTGAAATGGAGTTTCTGCTGTTCCCAATCCTTTCGATTTCTCTCACATTTCCTATAATCATGTGATGGATGATTCAATATTTGACATGTATAATCCTGTTTTTAAATATATGTACCCAGAAGTAGTTATTGAATTTCATGTTCATAGACTCAATGCATCACTTCCATTACTCCTGCATCTCAAATTCACATTTTTTTTTTAAATTTGAGAAACAGAACTAACTGCTGTTGGTTGGTTCATTACCTAAATGTCAGTGATGACAGAGCCAGAGGCCAGGCATTCAATCCAGGTCCCTTATATGGGAGGCAGCGACCCACTTCCTTAACCACCGCTGCAGCATCCTAGCATCAACTGTAGCAGTAAGTTGGAATCAAGAGCCTGAGTGACAAATGGACTCTAAGATGTCTGATAGGACATGTGAAAATCCTCACCAATAGCTTAACCAGTATCTTTACAACTCGGCCAAATGCCAATTTCCACATTTTAAAAAATTATTTTTTTTCCCAAAGACTTGGAAAAAATGAAGTATCAACCTGGAAGAAATCACCTGCTTCATAGTTCATTTTAGTTACTCAAAAATACAGGTAGTGTGGAAAACATTAACTTAATACCTCTAACTCTCCCACCATGGAATCTATCCTGGAGAGTTTGGTAAAGAACAAGGCATTTTGCACACCGAGTAATGAAAGACAAGGAGTGAGCAAGTTGCAAGGCTGGCCAACCCTACAGAGTGGTCCAGTCCAGCCCCTGCATCCAACCTTGCATTTGTCTACAACAGGACAGTTTTGCTTAATTATCATTTTCCATGTTTATGGGTGGACATGGATGCTGTGTACTTATACTGCATTGCCTACCTGTTGCTACTCACCAGGGAAATGGTTTTCTTCATAACCTGTTGAGTCAAGCATTCTGACTTTAGAGGCTGTCTGGCTGTGGCCCTGTCTCTGAGGTCTCTGGACCACGTGTGGACAAAGCGACTCCTGCATTCTGCTCTGCTCATCCCTTGACACACAGGGCAGAGCTGGGCATAGATGAAACAAGGGTGGGAAGAAAGCATCTTTGATGGTGTCTCTGCTCCACCCAGTTGGCTTTGGCTACAGGGAGGGCATCTGTGCCCCTGGGTCCTGTCCTCTTCCTGGCACAATTGTCAATAGCATCTTCTCCTGTCCCTTTTGTGACAGCTTAGACTCTGTTGGCCTGGCTGATTCCAATCTGAGAACTGCTGCTGTAGTTTTACATTCCCCAGCTCCATTTTTCTTCCCTCTTTGCCTCCCCTCTTCCTCTTCACTTTTTCTCATGGGTGGTGCTCTGTCCAAACTTGAAATGTCATGATTTGTCTTCTAACCACTCACTTCTTGATGCTCACCCTGAGGAAGGTGAGGTGCTTGGTTTTTCTATTCTTACTTTCTCTCCATTTCTTTCTTTCTTCATTCTCTCCTATCTCTCCCTCCTTCCTTCTTTCTTCTCTCTTCCTTCCTTCCCTCTCTCCCTTCTTCCCCCCTCCCTCCTTCCCTCCTTCCATTCATCTTTCTTCTTTCGTTTTTTAAATATATAAATGTACATGTAGCTGGAGATTACTTCTTAAAAGATTGATTGATTGATTGATCTGAAAAACAGAATAACTGAGGAGAAGTGGGGGGAGGGGAGGAAAGGGGAGAGGGGAGTGGAGATAAAGAAACCTGTCTCCTATTTACTAGTTAGTTCCCAATGCCTGCAACATACAAAACTGGGTCAGTCCTTAGTCATAAACCCAGAAGTCCATTTGGATTTTTCATATGGGTAACAGTGAGGGACCTGAAAAATGCTTTCAAAATGATACATGTCTAAGCATAGATTTTTTTCCCTAAAATCAAAAGTTAGGGAAGCCATATCAGAATGCTTAGTCTGGGTCTTAGCTACTACGCTTCCAGTTGTTGTCCTGCTAATCTACCTACAAGGCAAAAAATGATAGGTCAAGCATTTGAGTCCCTACCCATAATTGTATAGGAGACCAGCATGAGGTTCCTGGCTTTTGGCTTTGGATTGCCCTAACCCTGGCCATTGTGGCCCTTTGGAGAGTGAACTTGCAAGTGGAAGATTTCTCTCTTTCTCTCTCTCTCTCTCTCTTTTAATTCTCCTTCTCAACTCTCTATTACTCTTGCTCTTTCTATTGCTCTGCCTTTCAAACAAAAGCTAAATAAATAGACATTTTAAAGAAAGTGTTTGGAATGTAAGGGTAGAAGATAAATGACCATGGCAGAACTTCTTTTGTCCAGTAGGGAATGGGGTATCGACAACATGCCTGGCTTTGCTGCTTGGGTTCAGTTAAACACAGTGAAACAATAGGGAATGATTTCTGTTCTGAAATCATAGGCTGGTGGAAGAAATGACATAATGAATCATGGTGAAAATGTAATTTTTTTAGCTTGCCAAATCCTGTAATGAGATATGATGTCATAATGTTATAATAAAAATGATGAGATCAACCGAGGGTTTGCCAAAAGAGCAAGTTCCATCAATAAGCAGGGGGAATCAGCGACAAGTTGAAGAAAGCTATCAATGGTTGTTATCCTCATCAACCATGTGTAAGGACCTAATGTCATATTCTTCACCTTAAAAATTCTGGTAGATGGGTTTGTATCAATCGACAGCAGTATTATGAAATTGCTGAGTGTTTTGTGCACATTAGGCCAAGTGAAAAAGACAGCATTTAGGGCTGCTTTTGGCCTATTGGTGAAATGCCATTCAAGATACTTGTGTTTCCTGTTAGAGTGCCTGAGCTCTATTGTCAGTTCTGGCTCCTGACTCTACTTTCCCACTAATGCAGACTTTGGGAGGCAGCATTAATGGTTTGAATAGTAGGATTCATCCCATGGACTGGATATCTGGAATGAGTTTCGACCTGCTTCCTTTGTGTGAGTACTTCCAACAAGGGCAAGTAACCTTTATAAAAAATCATAACCACTTGAGTATATAAAAAGACACTGATTCCGTTTTCTTACGATTTATTTTGGTTTTGTCAAAGTAAAAGATGTGAAATGTCATGCTCAACTGTTGTTAAAATTAAAAACAGGAAACTTAAATATTTTGTCAACAAGATTGAGTAAATATTCAGAATCTATTTCAACACAAGTAATGTCTGACTAAGAGAGGGGATGAAGAACCTGCATTGTGAAGGAGATAAGAAGATGATGACTCGATGTTGACCAGAGAGCATGAATTTTACACTCATATTCCTGAAGGCATAAAGCATACATATGAAACAAACATTAACGTCTTAAGCTCTGCACCTGCTGACTGACCCTGCTAATTGTGACTATTCACATGAATGACCCAGAATTATACACAGTGGATGCTGTATGTGTCCTCTCTGTTGCTCAAGCTCTTGAGTGAATCTCAGCAAAATCTCACCTTTGAGCCAGAGATGGAGGTCACTGCAACTTGACCTTGCTTACAACAGGTTTAACTTGACAGTCTCTATTGCTGCAGTGGTCCTGTGGAAACAACATTGTCAAAGGGAGCAGTGAAGTTGACTGCTCTGTTTGCCTAAGGATGACGGCAGAGCCCCTCACTGGACTTGCATTCTTTTTGTCACAGAGGCCACTCTACTCTGCTCCAGTGCTGGAAAGAGATGTCCTCAGGATGTCTCTTATATGCCCCAGCTCAGAGTGAAGGAGGAAAGACCTCCATCCTAGAATCAATAAGTCACATGTTTGCTCCTCCTTCTCAGCATTAGTATCCAGGGAAAGGAGTAAGGTCGAGCCATGGGGGGGGGGGGGGGGGCCGGCCACTGCAGGCTTGTTCTTGGTTTCTCCATTGCCAAACACTGCAGAGCCATTGACACAGCGTCCCAAGCCATTGACAAGCACTCAATGGATATGGGCAATGGGTTTCGTTTCCATTTCCAATCCAGAGCTAGGAAACAAATGATAATGCACTGGATTTGTTGCAACACTGTCATTGCTGCTTGTTGATTATGATTTGAGGCGTTCTACAGAGGAAAACAAGGAAACAAAGAGACCATTTTTAGATTAAATCAGCATTCTAGTTCAAACTTGACTTTTCAGAGATGATGAAACTGAGACGAGAGACATTGAATGGCTTTTGCAAAGTACATCACCATTTGGGATTAGATTTGCTTCTAGGGTATACTGTCCTCCTCTCCAGTGCTCCCCACTTGCTCCTCAGCCATTCTGACATGTTTAAACTCTTCCTGCTTCTATCCAGGATGCTCTCACTTACCATGAACTACCAGCTTTCAATTCTGTCTCAAAGCCTGTTAACTATAGCCTGCAGCATGTTAATGTCGGCCAAGTTGCTTCAGTTGAGTCATGTAAATTTGTTTTCAAACCTGTTTGTCCATTGTTCCTAATTATAATGATCTAGTTTCATTAAATGTAAATCAGTGAGTAACGAATTTACAAAGAGATTTCTCTCAATAAAATTAATCTAAATGCTTAGCAGATACAGAGAACTATAAATTTCAGGCAAAATATAAAAAGATTTTTATCTCATGACTTCATTGATTTTGATTAAGGTCTTGCTCCACTCAGAAAAAAACAGGAAATTATAATTCCTCTATTATTTATCATAGTTCATGTACAAGCATGAAAAACAATGCAGAGGCAGGCTTTTAGCTCAGATATTAAAACATCAGTTATGGTGTCTCCATCTCAATTTGGAGTTCCTGGGTTCAATCCCTGACTCTGTATTCCTGTTTCAAATTCTTGCTGATGCAGACCACAAAAGGTGCTAGTGCTCCCACAACCCACATGGGATATCTGAATTGCATTGCTCACACCAGTTTTAGCCTTGGACCAGCACTTATCACTAAAGGCATTTGGGAAATGAAAAAGAAATTGAAAGCTCTGGCTGTCTGTATCTCTCTCTTTTTTTTTAATGCAATTCAGTTAAATAAAAAAGAAAAATTAAAAAGTAAGATGATGCAAAACTCCCTATAAACTGCTCTCAAGGTTATAGAATGGTACTAAGGCTGTCTCCAATGTTCACAAACGAATGTACATGTGTATTCTTGTGAGTTTAGTGATCCAAAGTGCGATTTTGTTTTTAGTGAGTCTCTGTAACATCTGAGTTTTCTTATTGACCTATCATACATCTGTTATATTGTTTAAAACAAGAAGAAAGTTTACATGATAAAGTTAGGGAGGGAGATATTTACATGTGACATGTGTGTTTAAAAGTTAATACTCCGCTTAGCACTCCACACAAACAGCACTTCAGAGTAGCGAATGTAGAAAAGGGCTTTATCTGAATTTCCTGTATAAAACCCTAGACATGAGTGATCCAAAGCACACTGTCTTCAAATCACACTGAGATTTTATTAATGAAGAAAAAACCACAAATTAAAGCGAGAGACTGAAAATCTAAGCCACCAAAGCCATCAAAGCAACACTTAGTGGGCTAAGAAATTTTGTCCAAGGTAATTATCCATTTTCTGGACATATTCCTGTCTTCCTCTCAAAAATAATTTATTCCCCATCAGAAGTTTCTGGAGCACCCATCACCCTCTCACTATGAAAAAGTTATCAGCCTCAATCATCTTGCTCCTTTTGGAGTTACATATTCTTCATGGCTTCCTTGCATATGTATGTTAATAGCCTACATGCTTTTTCTTGTATTAATCTATTGCCAATTTAAATCAAATATTGAAAATTTGAGGGGAAAATTAGACTTCGTTGGAAAGGTTAAGTTTTCAAAATTCTTACATTATTAAAGCAATTATTATTTTTTTAAGATTTATTTTTATTATTATTATTTTTTTTCATTGGAAAGGCAGATATACAGAGAGGAGAGAAAGAGAGGAAGATCTTCCATCCGATGATTCACTCCCCAAGTGAGCACAACGGCCAATGCTATGCCGATCTGAAGCCAGGAGCCTCTTCCGGGTCTCCCACACAGATGCAGGGTCCCAAAGCTTTGGGCTGTCCTTGACTGCTTTCCCGGGCCACAGGCAGGGAGCTGGAAGGAAAGCGGGGCTGCTGGGATAGAATAGGCGCCCATATGGGATCCCGGGCGTGCAAGGTGAGGACCTTAACCACTGCGCCATTGTGCTGGGCCCCATTAAAGCAATTATTTTTAAAAATTCTAGTTAAAAAGCTAAGAAAGCAAGAGACAGAGAGAACCTTCCATCTGCTGGTTTATTCCCTCAAACATCCAAAATAGCCAGGGCTGGACAAGGGTAACTCCAGGTGCTAGGAACTGAGTTCAGGTTTCTTTGAGGATAGGACAGACACAAGTACTTAAACCATGATCTGCTGCCTTCCAGACTGAGTATCAGCAAGAAGCTGGCATTGGAAGTTATCCAAGACTCAAACCCAAGCACTCTGATGTTGCATGTGGGTGTCCAAAGTGTTATCTATTATTGTACTTAATGACTTCTCTTGTAGCAGCAAGTTAGGAAAACTTTATTCATTTATCTGAGAATTACAGAAGTAGAAAGAAGAGGTCATATTCACTGGTTTATTCTTCAAATGTCTATACTGGCCAAGGTTGGGTCAGGGCAGAATCCAGTATCTAGAGATTCAGTCCATGTTTCCCACATGAGTACCAAAAGTCATACTAGGTCCTGGTGCGGTGGTCTAGCGGCTCAAGTCCTCGCCTTGAACACACCTGGATCCCATATGGGCACCGGTTCTAATCCTGGCAGCCCTGGTTCCCATCCAGCTCCCTGTTTATGGCCTGGGAAAGCAGTCAAGGATGGCCCAAAGCTTTGGGACCTTGCACCTGTGTGGGAGACCCAGAAGAGCTCCTGACTTGGATCGGCACAGCTCCGGCCATTGCAGTCACTTGAGGAGTGAATCATCGGATGGAAGATCTTCCTTGTTGTCTCTCCTCCTCTCTCGATATATTTGACTTTGCAATAAAAAATAAATAAATCTTTTCAAAAAATCCTACCAGAGGAGACATCACTGCTTTTCCCAACAGGAAATTGGAGTTGGGCATCACTCATATGTGAGCTATTAGCATCTCAGCTGGTGTCTTAACTACTGGGATAAATGGCCACTCCCAAAGCTACCATTTTTTATTACTAAATCAAGAAAACTTAATACTTTCCCATACTCATTCGTAGTTAGTTTTTTTTAAGAACTGAAAACAAAACAGAGTAAGTTGAGGGGGAGTAAAGTTGGAGGGTTAGGGTGAAGAGAGGCTTTAGCAGATGGAGAGTCATTAGCCCGGGTGAAACAGAGCAGGAACAATCCCAGGAAATAGGAGAGGATAAGCCGGCAGCAGAGGGATACCTGGAAACCCACAGATATGTGGAAGCAGTGGAGACAGTGGGACAGTGTTATAGTGACTAGATACCCCAGCAGCCATCAGCGATCAGAATTCTACCAGCAGCCAGGTGGGAAAGGGTGTCCACTAGGAACTCAGGAGGTTAATCCAGGCATAGAACTGCCTGACCTGCTGATTCCCTTAATCTGACCATTAGCAGAAACAGAGTGGTAGAGCCCAGGAAGGTGGGTGCAGGAATCTGGTGGATTTCACGACCCAGAGCTCCACTATTGCCACATCATGTGCCATTTTGTATACTGAGGAAACAGCTGTGGGGCTGGAGGAACAATAGTGGGCTCCACGTGTGCTAGACTGGGAGAGAACTCACTTTCAGCTCAATACATTGCAGTGGTCCCTCAGGAAAACAGTATCAGCTTGGCATCTTGTAGGTTCCACCCAAAGTAAGTCGGGGAGGCCCCAGACCTAATGGCCAGCAGGTCCAGACCCCCACCAGTGTCACACTGGGCACCATTTTGTATACTAAGGAAAAGTCTAAGGAGTGTAACTGGAGGGACAGTAAGTTGCATATGTGCTAAGCCAGGATAGAACTGGTGCAATGCATTGGATTGATCCCACAGGAAAACCGATGCTGACTTGGCAAACTACAGGTCCCGCCCAAAATAGGTCCATGCGTCCCTCAGAAATAACAGCCAGCGAGTTCAGGGAAGATCAGCACTGCTGGCAACCAAGTGATTAAGGATATCTGGTGTCTCCCTAATCCAGGAGTGGGAGAAAGGCTGTGCAGGCAACAATGTGGCCTCAGCATGGGATCACAGGTGTTGGAGAGAGATGAGCCAAGTGCCAGATCTATGGAGACCATGGTGGAAGTCTAACTCAGGAGTCTGAGACTGAAACTTGCTAGAGTAAGTGGCACAAGTGACTGCAAATGAAGAACTGGGTGCTAATCAATAAAATCAACCTATACACCTGTGGGCAACACAGCTTAGAAACCTGCCGTAAGGAGAAGAATCTGCTAACCGGAAGTGCAGGGAAACACAATGAATATTACTGATGCCTGACCTGCACAGGAGCAAAAGCCTTTGAAACCTGAGACTTAGCTGAAAAAGACATCTAGGAAATGGGGGATATAAAATTTTTAAAACTTGTTATAATGTTTCTTAACAGCAATGAGAAGCACATACAGGAGTCCAAATATTTTAAGGAAAATGACAACCAGGAAATGGCAACACTGAAACAAAATCAAATCAAATTACATACAATTTAACAAGAGTGAATTATGAGATAATTAACTACCTAAAGAGAACTATAACAAGTAATTGAATTCCTCCTAACCAAGAAAAGCCCTGAACCAGATAACCTCACCACAGAATCCTACCAAATGTTTCAGGAAGAAAGTATCCCTTTCCTCCACAAGCTATTCCAAATAACAGGAGGCAATCCTTCCAAAGTCTTTCTATGATGCCACTATCACCTTACTACCAAACCCAGATAGAGATACAACAGAAAAAAAGAAATACAGACCAGTATCCCTGATTAACACAGATGCAAGTATCCTCAACAAAATGCTAGCTAACAGGATCCAATAGTACATCAGGCAGATCTTTTACCCAGATCTGGCATGCTGGGATGGTTTAACATTCACATATCAATAAATGTGACATACCACATGAACAAATTGAGATATAAAAATTATATGATCATCTCAATAGATGCAGAGAAGACATTTGATAAAATCCAAACTATTTCATTCTAAAAACCTTAAGATAGGCATAAAAGGAACATTCCATGACACAATCAAAGTAATATATGAAAAACCCAGTGCCAGCATCATACTAAATGAGGAAAGACTGAAAGCTTTTCCACTAAGATCTGGAACTAGACAAGGATGCCCACTTTCGCTACTGCTGTTCAACAAGGTATTGGAACTCCTTGTGAGAGCTGTCAGGCAAGAAAAAGCAACTAAAGAAGTTCAAATCAGAAATGAGTAATTGAAATTATCCCTGTTTGCAGATGACATGATTCTCTACATAGGAGAACCAAAGACTCAGTTAAAAGACTATTGGAACTTGTAAGAGAACTTGGCAGTATAGCAGAATACAAAATTAATGAATATATATTGATGGCACCATTAAATATAAATAATGTTGAGAAAGAACTGGTGAGGACAGTCCTCTTTAAAATTGTGGTGAGTAATCTTCAATACCTTGAATTTACCTAACCAAATATGTGAAAGATCTCTATGATGAGAATTTAAAACATTTTAAAAATAAACAAAGAAGACATTAAAAATTGGGCCCGCGCGGTGGCGCAAGTGGTTAAGGTCCTCGCCTTGCACGCCCGGGATCCCATATGGGCACCGGTTCGGTTCTATCCCTGCAGCCCCGCTTCCCTTCCAGCTCCCTGCCTGTGGCCTGGCAAAGCAGTCGAGGACGGCCCAAAGCTTTGGGACCCTGCATCTGTGTCGGAGACCCGGAAGAGGCTCCTGGCTTCGGATTGGCATAGTATCGGCCCGTTGCGGCTCACTTGGGGAGTGAATCATCGGACGGAAGATCTTCCTCTCTGTCTCTCCTCTCTGTATATCCACCTTTCCAATAAAAAAATAATAAAAATAAATCTTTAAAAAAAAAGATGGAGAAATTTAGCATGTTCCTGAATAGGCAGTGTTAACATCATAAAAGTGTTCATATTACCAAAAGAAATATGCAGACTCAATGTGATCCCCATCAAAATCTCAACAACATTCTCAGAAATAGAAAAGAAGATACAAAAATTCCTCTGGAAACACAAGAGACCACAAAGCTATCGTGAAGAATAAAAATTAAGCTGAAGGAATCACAATTCTTGATCTTAAGACATACTACAGAGCACTGGTCATCAAAACAGACTGGTACTGGTACAGAAACAAGGAAGAATAATGGAACAAAATAGAAACCCCAGAAGGGAGCCCACACATGTACAGCCAACTGATCTCCACCCAGAACTCATCCAACTATTAGGGGAACACATAGGAAGCACACTCTGAGATAAAGGAATTGGGAAAGACATCTTTAAAATGTCACCAAAAGCACAGGCAGTCAAAGCCAAAATAAACAAATGTGACTACATAAAAGTAAGGAGCTTCTGTACAGAAAAAGGAATGATCAACAAACTAAAGAAGCAACAAACATAATGGAAGAAAAGCTGCACACTGCACAACTGATAGGGAACTAATATCCAGGATTTACAAAGCACTTCAGAAAATTCAACCACAGCACAACGAATAAACCTGTGAAGAAATGGCTGAAGGAAATGAACAGATTTTTTTTTTCAAAGCAGCAAATTCAAATGGCTGATAGACATATGAAAAAAAGCTCAGGCTCCCTAGCTGTCAGGGAAACACAAGTAAAATCCACATTGAGGTTCCACCTAACTCCAGTGAGATTGGCCTCCATTCAGAACTCCATTAACAGTACAGAGACTGGGACGATGGAGTGAGACACAGGCAATTTGAATTAAAAGAATAGGAATTAAAAGAATGGTGTGGTTCACTAAGTGTGAGAAGTGCATGTTACCAAAAGGAGAGTCAGTTCAAGGAACATCCGTGTGGGTGTACACTGACCTCTTTGTACTACACAATTATTCTGAACACAAAAAGTTTTAAAATGATGCTGTACATAACAGAAAAATTCAGAACCACTTAATTCATCTAAAGTATTTTAAAGCTTTACTGAAGTCCCCAAACTCAGCAGCACATAAAACCCTCTTCTCTATTTTCTCAGACATCCTGCATCACAACCTGAAGATGTCTCCCCTTTCTTGCCATCCCCAATGAAACATCAGAGCCAGAGTTTCTGGCACTCTCTCCCACTCCTTTAACCAACTGCTATTAGGAATCCATGATTATTATGCATGATGATGATCTTGTGATGCAACTGGAACCTTGCCAGCGTGAATCAAGACTAGTCAGGGTAGATCTCTTTCAACACCCACACTACTTCACTTCCCCCAGCTACCAGCAATCTGATCTGAGTAACAAAGCTGAGGAAGCCCTTTACATGAGACAAAACTATTATTTGTTGAGGTCCTGTCTCAACAATTGACAACAAGCTGAAATTTCCTGTGTTGTGAGCACATCACATATCTGGACAGTGACTTATCTCAGTCATAGATACCAGAAGCAATAATCCCTGGCAGATGAGATACTAATGCAAAAATAAAACTTCAGACACGGTAAATTCAACAGAGCATGGAACAGATTCGTGCAATTAAGCATCAGATGCTTTGTCAATCAGGCCATCCCCACAACTGGAAAAGGCTCAGAGTAATTCTGCAGCTGCTGCACAGCTGAGTAACATTTATGGACCACAAAGGGAAGTGACGTGCAAAAGACAGAGGTAAGCCACTGAGGTGGCACCACTGCAAAAACCTGAGGTCTGCCTTATTGAATCTGGTTTGATCAGACGGCTGCTGGTGGATTGGCTGAGGCTCAGCTGCTGTGATAGGAACTTCTTGTTGTAAGAACAGGTTGGAGTCACTTCACATCAAGGTAGGTTACAGCTTACCAAGTACAGAGAAACTGTTAGGCCAAAGTTAACTAAACGTGGCAGTCATTTGCAGAAGGTTTTCCATTTTAGAAGCACTTTGTCATATACCAGACCCAGAGAATTGCCACTACTGGGCTCCCTCATAGGCAAGAAGACTCACTGATAGATATTTAGAGAATACAAGTTTTCTCTAAGAAATGGTCACATAAATTGCTCCCACCCAATGTCAAGCTGAAGATAATAGCTCAGTCATGAGTTTTCCAATTTTCAGGAATAATCTTTATTTAAAAGTAAAAATGTGGCTTTTATCTAAATACAAAGGAGACATTTAATTCCCTACTAATTATTGAGAGAATCAGAAAAACATTCATGAGAAAATCCGGAATGAACACGTATCTTCTATAATGGTCATTAATGGCCACAGTAAGTTGCTTAACATGCTAAGTGAATGGCTTTGTCTGTGGTGGGAAGGTGAGGCGGGGAACAATTTTTGTCCCTATTAAACAAAAAGTTCACATAAAATAGAATTAAAAAGTAGAATCTTCTGGTGTAAAAATTTTTAAATCTATGCATACAAGAGACCTTCAAAAGGCCATGGAAAATGTCTGAGAAAATTAAGCATGAATCTCACCACTTTTACTCCACAATAAACTTACCTTCTAAGTTTATTTCCCTTGATCTTATTGAAGTTGTTTGTATAGTAGATTCCCATTATTTACTGATTCAGTATTGGGAAATTTTGTATTTGCGAAGATTCACTTGTCATTTCCAAATCCTTCTGGGGGACTGACAGACATTCTGTCTGCGTTTGTGTGGGGAGTGCAAAACAGGTGTTTCTTCATGCCACACTGTTCCCCAGCCACACTGTTCCCCAGCTGATGTCGCACAAAGCATCTGCCTCCGTACTTCAGCGCTCTTATTATGAACTAATCACCTTTTGTCGACTTAATTGGTGTCACATTTTTATACTTTTGCTGGTGGCACGGCAACTGAAAATGTCTAGAACATTATTTTAAAGAGCTACCTCTAAGGGAAAGAAATACATGAGCTGTCTTATAGAGAAAATTGAAGTTAGATAAGCTTCAATTTTAGGCATCAGTTGATGAGCTGCTGGCCAAGATTCATATCAATAGTATGTATTAAATAAAACATCTTAAACAGGCATCCAAAGACCGCAGTGATGCATTGACTGATTGATGAATGTGGTACCAAAAGCACCTGTGCTTGCCATAAGAGTGATTGTTCACCATACTTTAGTGTTTGTAGAAATGTGCAGAACTTTATGGGACATAAATACTGTGAATAATGAGACTGCATTTGTATCTACAAAAGAATCACTTACAGAATTGTAAAATAGCTCAGAGATAGACATCCCAGAAGGGCACTTTAGACAAAACTCACTTCAAAATTATCACAATTTTTCCTTACATGTAAATTTTTGGGGTCAACCAATATAGTTACGTATAATAAACAGTTTTTGTCAGCCTAAGAAATAAGCTTTCTTTTGATACCTACCCAAACTAAATCTGCTTACATTTTTAAAAATGAGTCTCACTCTGAATCCTATTATACATGCATTAGTCTTTTAGTGAGTTCATCAAGAAATTATAAGACAAATGGAGTCAAATGGAGATGAGGGACAGTATAAGATGGACATTAGGTGAGGGACAGTACAAGATAAACATGTGAATTGAGTTATTCTACACTGCAGTTTCTCAGGAAGAAGTTAAGTTCTTGCCATTTTTGGAAAAGAGGAAACATGAACTCTATAATGTTCAAGAGGTCACAAACGGATGTGCGTATTGAACTCAGTTTTCTGGATCTGAAAGCACAGCTCTTCTGCCCCAAAATAACCTCTCTGTGGTAACTGAGTGTCATGAAAACCACTTGTCCCATCTTTTCCTTTTGGGTAGTTGTTCAAAATGGGAAGGCACATTTAAAACCTCAGTGCACTGTGTCAATGTGTCCGTGAGGCTGTTTTTATTTGTCTACAAGACCACTGGTCTTTTGGGGTGAGCTGTTTGCGAGAATCCACACAAGAGGTTAAGAATATTGGATGCAAAAATCTGGATGTTCTTCAACAGACGTCGCAAACTATAGCACACAGAAAAAACACAGAACAGAAAACAAATGAGAAGCTGAATAGGGTGAAAATGGAATCAAATGTTAAAAAAAATTAGAAGATAAACTTCAGGGTGGCAAAATAGAAGAGGTGATTCTTCAGGCTGAAAATGAACTAAGTCTGGCAGAAAAAATGATGCAGCGGATACCATGGGAGCCATTCTTGAAGAACCCCCTGCCAGCCAGTGGAAATGGCAATATAATCATCATTACCTTGTTTTGATACGTTGATGGAAAATGAATGCAATTAAATGTCTTATTATTTTAAAATGTTTCCTTATTTTTGCCATTTTGCAGAAACATAAAAATGTAGAAAACAGACACAAGATATATTTAGGAGACTTGGTAAAATTAATCATTATGGTAAAAAACAAAAAAAGAGGTATAAAAAGTTACCAGGCTGGAGAATCTAAGCAATGCTCAGAGTTGGAATCAAAGAATCTGAAAGGTTAACCAAGTCCTAGTATATGTACCTAGTTAAGTATTTTTCTCTGATTTCTGGTTTCTGTGTTTCCTAGCCACAGCTCTCTTAGTAGTCTCAAGAGGCCAAAGTGAAGAAACAGCTTACATAACCATGGATTCTTTATGCTTTTTGAATTAGTGACAGGTTTTATAGTGGTTAAAATAATTGCGCAGAAGTTATAAAACCAATGTATCACACTCTTGGTTCTCGGTTTCTAGACATCTGGCTGTGTGCTCACCAAAACCACTCTCGCTAGCACTGGGAGCCTGGTATGATTTTAGGTAGATAGGTGGAGGCAGGCAGAGAGATTGTTGAGTTGGATGATGCATGCACAGATACATAGAAAAGATTTTCCAAAAGTTTATCGAAAATGTGCATTGTGAAAAAAATGATGCATGACATTTTGGTACCAAAATAAACTTCTCCACAAACTTTTTAAAGTATTCCTGTAAACATAATTGTACAGATAGTGACACTGAAAGACCTCTGAATTCTATATAATTCTCACTAATTTGACTTACAGAATGCTAAAGGACCTGTTTCTGCTGCAAGCAGGATCAGTAAACTGACTTCATATTTTCCATCTAAATGATAAATGAATAGATCATTAGTTACAATTCGACTTATCATATATAACACAGTAAGAAAACAATGGCAGGGCAAATGAGCCCTCAAATACCAGAAAATCAAGAATTCCATTGAGAAAACCAAGGAGATATTTTCAAATATGTGTTCCTTTGCCCACTTAAGTTATTCTGTTTTTCATAATTTTTGAAAAAAATCTATGAATACATTAATTGGATGAAGTATGGTACAATGACTTCTAATTACTATTTTTATTGTAAAGGCAGATCAGATTTACAGAGAAAGATCTTCCATCCTCTGGTTCACTCGCCAAATGACCTCAATGGCTGGAGCTGAGCCAATCCAAAGCCAGGAGTCAGAATCTTCTTCCAGGTCTCCCATGTGGGTGCAGGAGTCCTAGGCTTTGGGCCATTCTCTGCTGCTTTCTCAGGCCACAAACAAGGAGTTGGATGGGAAGTAGAGCAGCTGGGACACACAGTGGTGCCCCTATTGGATCCTGTTGTTTGCAAGGTGAGGATTTAGCCTTTGAGCCAGTGCACTGGCCCAAAATAGCTTCTTATTTAGTTATTTGATCTGGTTTACCATACCTCCTTTTGCCATTTTGTTCTGGGTCAAGACTGTCCATGAGAGAAATTTGCAAAAATGATGGAAGGTGACAGTGAAGCAATCAATGGCTATTGCATTCCTAAGGGTCGATGTAGGGTACATGTGTGTAGATGTTGATCTGCGTTTCCTGCCAGTGACAAGAATAGGTGGAAAGACATAATCTTTCTCCATCTCCTCCTTCTGCTCTTCTATGACCTGAGCCATATGTGCATGCATTTTGGTGGCCAAAGCTGTCAGCTGCCAAGTTCTTGTTGCAAGTCACCAATATCATTGAGATTAGAGGTGGGGAGAGAGAAAAATCAATCAATCAATCTATCTATTGATCTATTTTCTACTTGTATCTTAACTCCATTCTTATGTCTATCTACATTCATTCACCTATCTATCTAAAACCAGGTAGTTGGATTTTGTCCTCATGGATTCCAGTTTACTCTTGATATTTTCCAATTAGCGGGCATTTTTTCCCCTCAACTATGAGCCATTTCAAACCTGTTGCCAGCAGTTTAACCCAGTATAGCTCCTGGACAGATTTTGCACATGAGTCAGACCTCAAAAATAGTCTTAAAAGATGAAAACTAAGATTAACTGTATTTATTGGTAACTGAAGCCAGTCATCCAAACCAAAAGGCCCACATTTGGAGATTCAGCCAACTGCTGATTAAAATTACTGTGCCTAGTAAAAATGGTACCTGTACTGAATATGTGTAGGCCTATTTTCCTTTGCTACTCTCTGAACAATACCATCAAACATAATATTAAGTATCACATAAATCTAGACATGATTTATTGCATACAAGATGTGTGTAGGTTCTATGCAAATACTATAGCATTTCACTTAAAGATCCTGAGCTCTCAAAAATTTTGGTACCTTTGGGGGGTCCTGTAACCAATTTGCCTAACTACTACTGTGGTTCAAGAGTTTACTTTTGTCATAATCATTTTTGAAAATTCAGTCATGCAGAAAAAAATGCAAATTATAATGTGCCATATGCCTGACTGTAAAAATCAAAATTTCCAAACCATACGTGCCTATGTAAAGACAAGAATATCAATTTATTCAAGACTTAAACAGTCCCAAATACCTGTAAGTCCTAGAATTAAAGGAATCCTGCAATCAAAATGAAGAGCTGACTTCCACTCCATTCAGTAAGGGCAGTCTGTGGGTCATCTGATAGCCCTCTTTGGTTTACCTTGCACATTTTTCATGATTTCCCAGGATATGTTATTGGAGCCATTGTCCAGGAGCTCTTCCACTTTTACACATCAAATAGCACAGTTGAAATGCATAGTTGGTGTAAAAAAAAATGGGTTGAAATGATTATAGGATTAGATAGAGGTCCTGTGACAACCCTTTTCAATGGAATGACAATGGGGTCAACTCAGAAAAGAATCCTCCTCCCCAGCCCTCTCTGTTGAAAGGAAACATGTTGAAAACATGGTAGTAGATAATTCAATTCGCTGAAAACATGATGGTAAGATAATTAGCTTCATCACCAGCATCTCTGCATCCTGATGCATCATCAAAGAAATAATGACAACGTTGATAAGAGCTGTTGCGATAACACCATCTCGCATTTCCAAGGGGCCCATTTCTGAGCTGCATTGTGTTCTCTTTCTCCCGATTTAATGACACAGATGTCTACATCCAAACACACCTGTGTTTAGAAACATAAGGTTCATTATGTGAGCAGAGCATCAAGTCTCTCCCCTAACTCCCAGCTGTTCCTCAGGCATGAACAATGACCACATACATAGCTGCAGAACCAGCCTGCCCCAGAACTAACTTCCTCAATGGTAAGTGCATTCTTGGACTGCAAAATTCTATACCAGCAGGGGTAAATTACAGGCTTAAGGGATTTATTTCTTATTACAGGAGGAATGCATGCACATTGACTCTCTTCCAGTAGTATTAGATAAACAATGGTGTTCATTTCCTACACAAATATCTCATTTAACAGAAGGAACATAGAAGGCTCAAGAATTGACTATCAAGGTGATTCTCAATGCGGTTGCATGAATAGAAGAGGGCATCTCTTGGGGGTCTGATTTCTTACAGAGCAAGAACAAATTCCTTCTTACTTCCTAAGCATTTAGTTCAAGAGTTAAGCAAACATTTTCTTGGCCTCTAATTTGTAACAGGCATTGGGGCCATTCTTGAGAAATTTTGGGTCTGGCAAAGATGAAAAATAGCTTCCTCATATGTTTCACTTGTCTCCCTCTGCTGTCCTTGGCTTAGGATGGTCTTTTGTATGTGAGGGAAAGGGACTAATTGGAGTGAGGCAGTTTGCAAACTAGTTCCTTGACAAGACACAGAAGACTCAGCAGTGAATTCTAAGACTTAGCAAGTGTAGAGCAGGTGTTTCATCAACTCAATATTTACTGAGTGTCTTTTTGATAGAAGGGTCTGTAGCGAGCTCAGGAGGCAGGTAGATAGGATAACAACATAAATTGGAAAATATCAAATTGTTATTAGCACTATCTGAATTTTAATTGATGTTAGCATTTCACAAACTTCAGTGTTTGTTAAAATGCAGATTGCTGGATCCAACCCTAGAGACTCTGTAGCAGGTCTTGGGTGGATCTTGAGAATTCGTGTTTCTCCAAGCTCACATGTGATTCAGATGTCTGCCAACTGACAACTTTACAAAACAAAAATAAAAAAACAAAAGCAGCTTTCCTGAGAAGTAATTCACATGCCATACAAATCACCCGTTTAAATTGTACAAGTTATTTTAAGTTCGCAAGTGTTGACAGATGTGTGCAACCATCACCAAAATGAATTGAAGAATATTGTCATCACTGCAGCAGAATTTCAGTGCTCTTTAGCTATTACTTCCACACTCTTACCCCTCTATAGCTCTATACAAGCATAAGGGCACTTTCTTTTTCTACAGATGCACCTATTGTAGACATCTGACATATATGGAATAATACAATATGTGGTCATTTGTGGCTGACTTCTTTCATGTGGCATAATATCATGATACAGTCATGCTCTAGCATATATCAAAATTTCCCTTTTTTACTGGAAATATAATATTGTATTGAATAGTTTTACCATATCTTGCTTATTAAATAGATATTATTGCTATTATATATATTCATCTATTAAATAGACAAGATGATTTGAGCTCCACTGACCATATTTTGATTGACATTAACCTAGAAACAGTGGAGACATTCATAACAACTAACTTATTTGAACGACCACTCTGTGTTTGCCATGTGGAAAAGGAGCTACAGAGAGATAGAAATTGACACAGAGAAACTGCTTAACAGGTTTCTCATGACGAGTGGCCTGCCCTAGGTTGCATCATCATATTAAAGAGGAGAGGAATGAATTATGATGCATTAATTTAGTTAGTCAATTTAATAAGACCTATTAGTGAATGGAGGTGGTTATGAACACAAAAGCAAAATAAATAGACTTGGTTTTAGACTTTAATCTGCAGAAGTAAGAAACAAGACCTCCATCTCTCATGAAATAAAAATCTGAACGGACCAGGGGCCTAAATGTGCACCCAGGATTCATCAAACCATTAGAGGAAAACATCAGAAGCACTATCCAAGATATAGGGATTGGGAAAAACTTTTTGGAAAAGTCACCAAAAATACAGAGATAGCGTTAACAAATGGGACCACATCAAATTAGAAAACTTCTGTATAGCAAAGGAAATGATCAACAAAGTGAAGAAGCAACCAACAAAATGGGAGAAAATCTTTATATAGTACACAATAAAACAGAATATTTAGGGGACTAATATTCAGGTAAAAAGTCCAAACCAGACTGTACCCACTACAACAGATAAAGACCATAAAACAGAAAACAGCTCAGGCAAGAAGAGAATGAAGTCAGAAAGGAAAAATAAAATGTTATCCTAGCAACAAGTGGCTCTTGGCACATACAATACAACTTTCCATTTGAAATCCCACTCTCCCTCTGTGGCATTTGGGAGCTGCCTGACTCTTCAGAGAAGACCCTAAGTTGGAAAGTAAGGGAAAGAAAAAATTTTCCATTTAGAGTTTTCACCTCTCAAATTTATTTCCATTTCTTTATTTGGCATTGCCTGTATTAAAACTGAGTCTTTGTCCCACATACATCTGGGGAAATAATTTTGTCAAAATAGATGGATTAGCAAAGTTCTTCTCAGATAATTTATTTCATAACATATTATATAGAGAAATTTTCACCATATTTTAAGAAAAAATGTTTCAAATATAACTTAAAATGAAGATTACTTACTGTACACACAGCTTTTAATTGATGAATATTTCTGTGTGCTGTCATTTATCATCTAGTATTTCATCTTCACCATAACTGTTTCAAGGGTAAAATGAATTTTGTATGAGGGACTTCATGAAGTTGTGAACACAGGATTAAAAGATGCACTTATGGTAGTAGAAACAGTCTTTAAAACCATGCATTTTTTTATAACCATTTTTGGAGACATCTTAATGCATGGGTTTTGATTTTTTGCAGCAAAATAAAATTATCTTCAAATTCCATTTTTCCTAAATATTTTAAAGTTTCCTGCATTTTGTCAGGAACTGCTATCTTATGATTCTTGAATTATGGTCTCACCCCCAAAGCAGAGTGTATCTCTCTTGGTCATATTTTGCCACTGCCATGGTCTGCAGAACTCTGTAGATGGGCAGAATGGATGCTCCATTCAGTGGGGAAGGAGTCAACGCACACGTACCTTGGCCCCAGGAGTAACAGTGATGTCCTGTTTGAGTTGCAGCAATGAGAGTGAATAACAAAGCAAGTAAGAACCAACATTTATGGAGATAGTCTCTCTCTACCCTAACATTTAGGACTGTGTTGGCTGCGAAAAAGTGAGTGTGAGAAAAAGATATGACTCCCATTCACTGAAAAAGCATGAGCAGTCCTATAGCTCATGCTGGATGAACTCAACAAATCTCCTCTGAAAATCAGTTTCCAGGGGGAGGTATAGGGTGTGGGGCTCGGAGTAAGGTGAAGAGCTTTAAGCGAGGATCTGTCACAGGCAAGCTATTGATTTTGGGAGAGTCCTTGATTTCCTGATAAAAATAGGGTATCAAGGCAAATTACTTTCTAAAGTTCTTTCCAACTTCAACTTGAAAAACAGACCCTCTAAAAATCAAATTTGCTCTATATTAGCATATTCTGGCCTTAAGAAGGCCGAGATTGCTGCTTCCTCAATGAGACATAAACCGTTCACAATCAAAGCAAAGTGGAGAATAATTCAATTACCATGACAAGAACTGATCATAGCACTTCTGACAAGGAAGGCGGAATAAATGCATTAAAGGCCACAACATAAAAGGAAGCTGTTTTATCAAAAGAATTAGCTGACTTCCAGACCGACAGAGGCAGGCAACATGGAGGCTGCCACTCTGGGGTTGCAAAGTAGTTCGGACTTGGAGAAGGGGAGAACAACAGAGTCATTCTCTGTGGGAGGAAGAGCTTGGGCAAGGAGTGGCTGCACCAACAGGGCACAGAAAATCTCAATTAGATAAATGATTAATCTCATCCGTGAGACAGACAAGAGATGTGGGCATTTGACTTCTGCCCCTATTTGGGTGGAATGAAACTACACAATGTTAAATGAGGAATTACCAACCCCCATAATCAAAAATCTTCTCGAGTGCTTCCTGTATGGGGGAAATGGGGCAGAAGGCACAGTTGCTGATACAAGTGTTTTTCTCACCCAAGTGCATAAGGCTTCCTCTGTCATTTTGTAGTTTCTGTAAATTCTCTTGGGAATGGAGCACAGCCCAGTGACTTCAGCCAGCTGCACTTGGCTGGCAGACAGTTTGGAAATCACCACGCCACTAGTCCAACACCAAGGAGGCTGTCAACACTTGGGAGATAACAGCACTAATCCTATTTGTTTTGGCCTCTCAGCCTCAAGGGCAGATGGTTGGATGCTGATTGGAAGGAAGGGCTTGTGACAGATAGAGGTGAACCCAAGTGAGCCGGTAAAAGACATGGGGACACTTCCATGCAAAACTTCTAATTCTAGAAACTTTCCAGAAATTTCTAGACACCTTCTCCAGTTCACAGCACAAGAGGGTTCAAGTTTGCAGAGAAACCAATGGGAAGGCATGGTAGCTTCACAGCCCCATCACCTTGGAAACTTGATCCTACTCTCTGGCATCAGCTGGATTTGCCTGGCCAGCTTGGCTTTGAATATTGGCACCTTCTCTTCAATAGATAGAAAACATTCATGGAAGGGCCTCTAAGTGTCACAGATGACTTGCAAGTTTAAAGACTGGGTTAGATCTTCACTGAGAATTCAGTCAATATGGAGATAAAAAAATGGGTTGGGGTCTCACCTGGTCAAACTTCACATGTAACATAGAAATCCTACATTTCTGTGTTCTTGCAAATCTCTGAGTTTTTGAGGTGACTGTTTAGTTGGTACCTGCCTCCCCTGCACCCCTCCCCCCCAGGCTGAGAATACCAGGAAGTGACTGAATTCTCACATGATAATAGTGTAACCAAAATATGACATGGAAATGCTGCTGGGCAAAGGAATAGCACTAATAAATGAATATTCAAGTTGAACCTTCCAAATCCAAAAATCCAAAATAGTCCAAAATTCAAAATGTTCCCAACTTCGAACTGTTCCGGCAGCCAAGCTGTAGCACCAACAGGATAGCAAAATAGAAATTTCCACACTTGATCTCCCGTGAGGGTTGCTATCAAAATGCTGGGGGCCCCCAAAATGCTGTATTTTCAGATGCGTAAGATGAGCACCAAGTCTGAATACAGAATTAATTTCTTTTTCATATATATGCTTTTCACATAGTCTGAAGTAATTTTATGTACCTGCAAATATCCCAAAATCTGTTTCTTTAAAAAAAAAACTCTAAAATTTAATGTATTTCTAGTTCCAGTTACTTTTTTAAAAATAAACTTATTTGTTTTATTGGAAAGGCAGACTTTTAAAGAAAGAAGGAGGTACAGAGAAAGAGAGATCTTCTATCCACTGATTCACTCCACCAAATGACTGTGACAGCCAAAGCTGAGCTTACCCAAAGCTGGCAGCCAGGAGCTTCTCCCCATTCTCCCACGTGGGTGCATGGGTCCAAAGACTTAGGTGAACTAGCATCTGTATGAAAGAATAGGCTGCTGAGCCAGCACACTGGTCCCCCAAATATTTTTGAGAAGGAATTCTCAACTTGCGCCATCAGTCTTTCTAATGCTTTTAGTTTGGTTGCTTCATTAATATCTTCAATGTGCAGGTGTTAGAGGAATTCTGACACTGTTACTCACCATACACAGGGTGCTTAAACTCTGATAAGTGTATTCATGAAGTTCTGGGGTCCAGAGGCTGAGAACAAGGTGCTGGCATGGTGATGCTTCTTCAGATCTCAGCTCATTGCTCCTGCAGCTCTGATGGCTGCCAGTGTCCTTTGGTTTTCAACCACTTCCTCATTATTTAATCTTCTTCTGTCCATTCATCTCTCTGCTCATTACAAGAACATGTTCTTCTTATTATTAGATTGGCTCCATCTGGTATAATCTAGAACAACCTTGAGTCTTAGGGATCAGACTCTAACCCACATCTGCAGACTTGCTCGTCCCACAACAGGTGATGTCTTCCCAGGATCCAGGGACTTGAGTGAGGACACTTGCAATCTATGAGCCCTTGCAGCCTCCCAAATCTCCCTGGAAGATTTCTCCTAGATTCTGTGAGAACATGGTTGGGGCTGTGGCCCAGGATTGAGAGGAAGGCCATTGGGAAGGCCACATTGAGAAAAGGGCCAGCCCAACCATGAGTGTTTGCTCTGGTCACAGCAGTGCCAATTCCTGCCACCTCCCTCTCCTTTCCTTTCACTCATTCTCCTAAGCCAAAGGTGCTAGGGGAATATTTACTCAAAAAGTTGTCTTTTTCTTGTCATTAGATATAAATTTGGCTTCTCTTAGAAGCCTGCTCTCTATGAATCCCTGCCGTTGCTCAGGGTTCCCTACCAGGGCAGTGGCTGGCTGATGAACCATCAGCTCCCCTCTCTCATCTCTCACTCTTTCATCATAGTGGCTAACAGTGACTTACTTAAGGGCCATGAAACATCCTGTAAGAACAGGCCATTGTGTGTTATCAATGGAGGCTTCAGAAACATCTTGGTCAGGATTTTTTCTCTAGGTTTTTTAATAGGGAGGTGGGAAGTTTCGGTCTCAGCGAGACAATGAGGGCATTATCCACTAAGAGACAGAGCAAGAGATCACAATAAAATCTAAGACATTTCTTATAACTTCATCGTCCTGCCAACTATATGGTGGATATCAGTCATCTGTTGGCCCAAGCAAGGAAAGGAGGAGGAAAACCAAAAATGAAAAATAAGCTTCACTCCCACAACTTGGTTTTTACTTTGAAATATTTTCATCATCTTGGTTTTTTCTGTCACACACACACACACACACACACACACACACAAGCAGGCAAGTTTTTCTTATAACTAAGTTCTTAAATAACTCCTATTTGAAATAGGTCATAAGCATATGATGTGATCCAAACTACCATTTTTAGGTTTGTTAGCACAATGATATTTGTAAAAATAGATGACTAATTTCTGAAACAATCATGCAACTGATCATTTTTGATTACTGGATTTCTCCTTTGTGACAGGAATGGAAATGAATGTAAATGCCCTACGGAATTTCCACTGAAAAGTAGATTTAGCCACATTTGGATACCTGGACTATTTTTCTTTCTTTGGCTATTGGAAACAAAATAAGGGCTAGGTTTATCTTTGCTTTGGCCAATTCACAGTTAAAGAATTCATACATGACAAGATAAGAAAAATGAAAGAAAGAAAAATAACAGAGTCTCATGAGAGAAAAAGGAGGATATAGAACTTATGCTGGTTGTGAAGAAACTTCCCAAAGGAGGCAGGTAGCTACATGTGGTCACTTTAAGAGTACATGGGAATTTTCCAGGTGAATATGAACAGGAAGTCAGAGACTGATGGGAATCTAGAAGGTGGGGGAAGCCAGGCTCTGCACAGGGAAGCCTCAACCTGCTGGAAGTTCTTAGAGAGCAACCTTGAAGTCCATGGTGGATATCTGGTTTTATTGATTAGTTTGTCCAGTGCACCTTGTTTGTTCTAGCAGCAGTGTCCTGATTTCTTTTAGGAAGTCACTTCTCTGTTCTGACATTTTGTGTTTTTGGACAGGGTTCTGCTGAGCTTGGAGTTCCAAGGATGAGCACAGGACTCACACTTGGCTATTTAGACCACTTTATCTTGATTGATACCAACAAAAGATTCAGGAATAGGCAGATTACATAGGACAAACAGTGTCAGTAGCTAGAACAACCAACTCCTTCAATCTCAGAGACTTGCTGTTTTCTCAAGAAACAAACCCATTGCTTTTCAAGGAGTTCCTCAAGATGCCTTCCTCCAAATCCTGACTCAGGGAATTGGCCTCACTTCCTGGAGTGGCTCTGCCCTACCTTGGTGTCTCAAAGTCCTTTTGATGGTGAATTCTCTGTGCTAAGCCAGTCAGGGAGTGAAAAGGAAGTGTCAGTGGAGATTGTTCAGCTCTGGAGGAGATGGGCTAGAACTGGTCATGTGACCAAAGGTAGATGGCAAAAGAACCAGGAAATGCAAGTTAGCTGCATGTCCAAGAGCAAAGGGAAACCACTGAGTAACCCACTGCATTGAATGGTGCTTCCATGATCAGGTTGTACTCAGATCACTCTCTGAAATTACCAGGAAAGGGATTTGGGGAAGGCGGCAAGGAGAAAGTTGACTATCATGGCAAAACTGTGCCCAGAGCTTTCCTAAGCTAATGCTGCATGAAAACGGCTCATTGGAGAAAGTTAAAAACAGATGAAAGAACTGAAGAATGAGGAAAACCAAGGACACCAGGGCACAGCAAGCCCAAAGCCCGAGGTGGCAATGTGAGAGGGGAAGGCAGTGTGAGGGTCAGTGCTCACTGCCCAGAGCTGCCTCCAATTCTGCACTGTCCAAAAGCAGACAAATTCTTGGTAGTAATGATTAAACTCCTGATTCTATCCAGAAGCAAATCCAGGCCCTGGAATTTTCAGATATGTGAGCCAACCAGGGATCCTTTTTAAAAATATGCATCTTGTACTGACATCTAGTAATTGTGCCTATTTATGACACAGAATGTGATATCTCAATCCATGTTTACAATGTGTAATAATCGAATCAGTGCACAGAAAGGTTACTTTTTACCTAAGTCATAAAAAAAAAAGAAAGAAAATCTGTATCAACTTTAGAGGTAGAGGGACAGAGAGTGCAAATGCAATCCTTTAAAAAATTATTTATGTAGTTGAAAGGCAGAGTTCTAAAACATAGAAAAGAAGAAGAGATCTCTACTTACTTACTCCCTCACATGACCACAACAACTTTGGGCTGGACGAGAAGAGACCAGGAGCCTGGAACAGCATCCGGGTCTCCCACTTAACTAACCAGAGCACAAGCAACTCCCCAGCAACCACCAGCACTCATATGGGATGCTTAGGACCACAGATGCTGGCTTAGCCTGCTGCAACACAATACCAGCACTGACCTAAACCCTTTAAAGCTGAGTTTCTGTGTTTTTCTACTAGTAAAACTCTGCAAATGTGGCATGTAAAAAAGATTTAAACAGGAGAGTGGTACAGAGATAGCTACGCAGTTCCACAGTTATCTAATATCTCCTTACATTTTATTGAAAATAGGCACAATCATCTCAAAATTATGTCTAGGAGAGATTCCTATGCACATGGACTGTTAATCTGTCCCTCAGAATTCCTAAAGGAAGGCAAATTTAAAATGTCTCTCTGATCAAAATGCCCCTTATAAGACTCTATTTGATGTTTTGGAGTTTCTTGCTTTTAGCTTAAAGGTTTTGAAGTGGTACTGCAAGCCAAGGAAGGTCCTTTCTGTACATTTTCTGGCCCACACAGGACTAATAAAATCTTGAAATCTTGCAGCAGAAAAATATGCTACAAGAGTGGGAGCACTGAGACTTAGGGAAGTGAGTAAGTGCAAGGAGTGTTTGCCTTTGGAGATGGAATTTGATGCCAGCAAAGAACCAAAAAAATATACATAGTCGACTTGGGACACTGCCAATGTTACTCCCAGAGTGGGAAGTGTTGGGAAGCACCCAGCAGTCTAGAAAGGGAACAGACCCTTGTGTTCGATGTAAGCCACTTTCTCAGTTCCTGATCATCACAGTATTACTCCCTCCCCTATTCCCTGAAAGAGTTAAGGTTTAGGTCAGTGACAATGGCCACCATGGACACAGTGGCCATGCAACAGAACCTGTGGAGAAGTAAGACGTGGCTGGACAGTGAGGAGTCAAGAGAAGAGGGACTTTGAATGACTTGGTTATTTTGCAGGTAAAGCTTTTGCGATGAATAGATGTGCCCTCTTTTATTATGAGATGTGCTGCCTTTTGCTTATCAAATACTGAAATATCTTCCTGTCAATGGTTTCTTAATGTCTAGGAGATGGAAAACAGACATTTCCCTGAAAGCTGTTCCTGCTGATAAGCAGTCCAGATCATCTCAGGAATTCCAATTTATCTTATCTTCTCAGCAGGACTGTCAGGAAAAGAAAAAATGTCAGATCACTCATTCTGAGAAGCTTGAGGTCATTTGAGCACATGCAAGAGATAAACACTATTTTTGCTTTTCAATTTCAGCAGTAGATTGCTCTGGAAAATCAATAGGTGACTTTGTCAGTCTTATTCCATTCTATTCTTTTTTTGGCGGGGGGAACTTTACAAAGTATATTCCCATATATTCTTTTACGATTTAAACAACCTTGCAAGGAATCAAAGTATTTAGAAAATTTTCACTGAAGAGAAGAGAGAAACAAAACATTAGGACAATTTTTGTGCATCTCGGATTTATTTAGAGCTTCAAACATGAAACTACAAGCAACATCTCAGCCAAAGCAGAAGGCTTCAAAAGTCTTTTTGAGGAATTGCAATATTGGTAGGTCCAGGGTCCAGAAGCAACTGATTGTGTTCTGACAGAAGGGAACAATAAGGGCTTAAAAAGTGGAAATTGCAGGTGTGCAGCTGTTCTGCACAAACATGATTGGTGGAAGCCCATGGACAGTCCATCCAAAGGGCTACCAGTTATCTCTGCTTAGCAGTTACAGATGCGGCAAGATTAAGTGAGGGTCCCAGATACGGTGTTCCTTCAGTTAGTATGACAATCTTCTTATTGGGTCATCAAATAATCTCTGATTAATCATTGCCTTGGGGGGAAATCCACAAGGGCTGCTTGCGTTCCTTACCCCAGAACAATCAGTTTTATGTCCTAATAGTTCTTGGTTCTTCTTAAGTCCTTGCTGTTCCCATCTCAGCAGTCAATTCCAGTTTCCTATTCATGGGCACCCTGAGATGCAGCGGATGTCTCAAGTGCTTCGATCACTGTCACCTGTCACTGTGTGGAAGACCTGGATTCAGCCACCAGCTCCCAGCTTTGGCCTCATCCTGACGTGGACCAGTTCTGACTATTGCAGACATTTGGGGATGAACTATCAAACAGAAGAGCTCTGTGTGTATGTGTATGTATGTACGTCTCTCAATAAGTAAATTGGTTTGTAAAATTCCCTACATAACAGATTTCTCCTTGCCTTAAAGACTGCCTCATGACACTATTACAACTGAGCCACCACCTCTTTAAAGACTTTTGTTCAGAAAGAAGCATTTTGCTGTGTATTATTTTTAATCATTTTAAGTCCCTCAGGGATTCCTCAAAACACTGTAATGAAAACATAATTAGCAGTTATATGCTTAAGGCACTGAAATTTAAGTATGCTAGATATAGGGATCTCTTGTCATTAGTCTATGTATTTACCTTGGCTTATCTCTCCTTTATTTTACCCAAAACAGTACTTGTCCTAATGGAGCCTCTGTGTATTCTATGGTCAGGAAGGGAGAAGTCTTTCTTTCTTCAGGCTTTCAGGCTTTCAGGCTTTCAGGCTTTCAGGGTTTGGAAGGCCTGCAAGCCAGGATAGCGTACCTTCTTTGGAATGGTGTCAGCAGCATTCACTCTAACAGGTCCCTGTTAGTGCCTCAAGATGATCTGGGAGAGTGGTTTTGCTCTACTCCCTTCTTCCTAAAGCTCTTTCATCAGAAAGAACACAATGCTAGGCACAAATGTTCATTCATTCATTTACTGAGTATTTATTAAGCTTCTTCCATGGACCAGGTCCTGTTCTGGGGACTGGGATTCACCATAAACAAAATCAACACTTGCTAGCCTCAGGGTTAGTTTCCGTCCTAGAGCCTGCCTGGGTCTTGCATTCTAGGGAAGAGTTCTGTGATGCCCACTGAAGCACTAAATCCAGATGGATTTTCTGTGCTCTGCTAGGCTTCATGAGCCAGCTTCACAGTATGATGGTTAAATGGTACAACGTTGCCTCCATTGGGAACCTGCAAGTTCTCAGGCTCCCTAATCTTCCCCTCCTTCCTCTGTGGGAGGAGAAGAGTTCACAGAGCTGATTAGAGCTGGAGAAGATGTAGACAAGCATGGCACATAGCTTTGAGTACAGCTTACTCAAAACACATATTGCATATTGGCTACTACATTGAATGAATGTAGGAGGGAGCGTATACATGACACTTTACCAGTTAAGACATTTCAGCTGGTACCAGCACTGTGGCATGCCAGGTAAAGCCTGTTCCAGTTCTGTGCTAATGTGCTTGGGAAACCAGGGAAGGATGGCCCAAGTTCTTGGGTGTGCCTACAGCCACATAGGAAACGTGGATGAAACTCTTGGTTTTAGACTAACCCAGTTATAGCCATTGTAGCCATTTGGAAAGTGGATCAGAGGTTGGAAGATCTCTGTCTCCAAGTCTCCAGCTCTCTCTCTATATATATAGATATAGATATAGATATAGATATAGATATAGATATAGATATAAATAGATGGATAGATAGATATGCATATATATGTATGTGTGTGTGTGTATGTAACTCTGTTTTAAATAAATCTTAGAAAAATAAGTTTTAGCCATCCCTGTGAGTCAACATGGGCTAGGTCCCAGGTCTCACCAAAATCCACAGATGCTTTATTTCCTTATGTAAAGTGGTATGATATTTGCACAGAACCATGTAATCTTTCGGTCAGCTTAAGTCATCTTCAGATTACCCATTATACCTAAAAATACAACATAAATGCTGTGCAAATTGTTATTATAATGCATTGTTTAGGGGGTGTGACATCAAAAAAGTATGTAGATGCTCAATAAAGATGCAAGTTTTTTGCACAAATACTTTAGATCCATTTCAAATTGATTCTGTGGATGTGGCACCTGCAGACATGAGGGTTGACAATGTTTTTCAAATTGCTTCACTTGACTCTCACCCCCTGCCACTGGGCCTTAAAAAATCATTTTAGTCACTTTTGTGACTTTTGATTTCTTAAAAACATGAGAGGTTGTGTTTGGCATTCATAGAAAAGAAAGAGTCTCTGATTTCCCTTTTGTCACAATCCCTGTGATTTCACGATGTGGCGGCTCTCTGTGGGGCATCCATGAGGCACAGAATCTGTTATGGCTCAGCGCCCAGTGTCTGGCTGCAGCCACCCAGAAGCCCAAGGTAACCACATTTCCTTCAAGGGCCTGAAAGCTCACCAGCTCACAGGCAGAGACAGACCTTACAATTCCTGTTCCCTAACAAATCTACTTCATCTTTTCATCTGCTACATTTTTTTTTTTTTTACTTCAGGACCAAAAAGGGGATACTTTGAAGAACACACCAAGAAAAAAAGTCTCAATCCAGACTTTTATTAAAGCAAGAAGAGCTGAGTTGCTGATTTCAAGATGATTTCGGTGTGGACACTGGGTACAGCCACAAAGACATGTGCCTGCATCTGCTATGATGGAGTCCCAGCTCTGCTACCCATCCAGTTTCCCACTAATGAAAACCGTGGGAAGCAGCAGGCGGTGTCTCAAACACTTGCATCCTATGGGGGAAGACTGGGATTGCACTCCAGACTCCTGACTTCTGCCTGGTTCAGCGTTAACTCTAATCTGGAAGTGAGACAGTGGGTGGAAGATCTGATCTAAACATCTCTATCCCTGCCTTTCAAGTAAACAAATTAATGAATTAATGAGCAATTTCTAACCCAAAGTAATGAAGAAAGAGAAGGAGCAGGTGCTTCTGCTTCCTGCCATGGTGCACATCTCCCTTAGGCAAAGCAATCTCTTGCAGGGAGTGCACCTGCTGTGAACTGGCAGGGCCAGGAGAGGGAACCTGGATAGTAAAGCAGCTCAATGAATCTCTCAAAGGACCATGTCCTGAACCTTTCTAATTTGTATTTACAACATTTATTCAACTTGAAAGCCAGAGAGTGAGGGCACTGTTCACTTCATGGCATATTCCTTATGAATTTTGAAAATATTCTTTGTACGTGTGATTTTCAAAAAAATATTTTCAAATTTTTTTAAAAAAACTTCTTTCACATCACAATAAATATATTTTTAATCATATTGTCCATGAGCTTGTGGAAGAACCCTTGCATACATACATAGGCATACACATACATACACACACATATCTCTTGTCTTCAGCACATGCACAAACCACACTAATCACACATGTTCTTCTCTGAGCGTTGATTGGAAAGACCATGATTGACGGCAGAGTTGATTTCTGTAATAGGCAGAACTGATATTGGCTATGTTGGGGTAGTTTAATCTTGTGTTAAAATATAGAAATGTTCTATGCTAGTCGGTATGTAGCCACTGCCTTTTATATCCAGATGCTTCCAATATTTCATTAGCACAAAGTGTAGTAACAGATGTGCAATAAAACAGCTTTTTAGTCACTGAGTCCAGGAGTCACTGGCTGTGACACCCATTGAGTACACTGGCTAACACTGCTATGATCAGATTTTTCTCCAAGTGAGCAGTCCTATGCTACCAAGTGATCCAACAATTCAATGCCAGAAATGGTTATATTTGTTAAATATGAAGTCTAATCATCCTGAATTGGAAGTATCATAACAATAATAAAATAAAATAACAGAAAGTGCTTTAAAGCTGGTAATGTCATTTTATGCTATAAAAGTTCATACACCTGGACTCAGGCCAAAGCCACTGCCGAAAGGCAGTGGCTGAGTCCTTGGCTACTCCAGGCCCAAGAACAATCTTCCCTCAGGGTGAGTAGCCATGAGGGGAACTTGGGAACTGGATTAATATCCTAGCTCCACCCTGCCGCCAAAAGCTGGCAGCTGGACAAATCTGAGAGGATTCCGGACCTTGAGGTTGGGGGCGCCTTACAACCCCCCACAGGGTGGCAGCTGAGGGAGGTGCCCCTGCCGGGCGGGATCCAAGACTTAGGACTCAAGCCAAAGCCACTGCCAAAAGGCAGCGGCTGAGTCCTTGGCTTTGAGCGGACAGTGCACCAAATGGTGCCAGGCTCTGCCTGCTGGCCACCCAGCAATGAGCTCTGGGGTTTTTATGATGTGAAATAGCTGCTTATTGACACCCATGAATAAGGCCAGCTTTGGTGTAGGTGAGACATGAATTCCTGGTGATTCCCGGTAACAGGGTCATGAAACTTTAGGGCAAGAGTGGGACTGAGACCTGAAGGTTTGAAGTGAAGGGTCCATAAGATCTATTTGAGCCAGACTGAATCACCAGCCAAATTAGGAATCCTGAGAATTGCTATTAGCATAGAGTTCACTGACTGCCACACATCAGTCCACACCAAAGCTATGGATGGGGGCCTGTCTAGCTGGGCACCATAACTTGACTGGGTGGTGAAACAGTGGACTGATCACATTCGGCAAGGTCAAGACACTTACCAGCACACGAGAGAATTTGGTCCGGGGGTAAACTCTGGGGGAAGTGTGGGCCCAACCCTGTGGAAATACAAGTCCCGCAGGTTAGCTCGCAAGCTGAGGTGGTAAGGGGCTAAGCTAGGAGTAACCATGGCAACTGCCATCACTTATGGGTAAAGGATCCAATGGTATTCTGGGCAGGTCAAGGCAGCATCACCTGAAGGAGCATCCTAAAACAGGATGTGGAGTGGGCCAAGCTGCAACTGGAAGGGGGCAGACTGGGCAGGGCCAAACAAATTTCAACTAAAAAAAAAAAAGAATAGAAATCAGGATGGAGTACATGTTTCCAACCCAGGCTCTTAGAACAACTGGTTTACAAGAGGCAGGGCTCAGAAGGCAAAGGCTGAGACAGGTGATGGGAACACCTGTGGGCCTCATGTGAGCTAGATCGGGGAAGGGCCTGATTGGGCTGACTGTTCTGAATGGTGCAAGCAAAATTAGAGTGGGCAAGGGTTGGTAGGGCTTTGCCACAGCATCAGCTGGCAGAGACTGGCACTGGGGGCTCTTGTCAAGTTAAACTGCAGAACCTCCTGGAGCATGCATCATCCAGGAGTGGGAGTAGCCTAGGAAGAAATAGTGGGCACCTCCCTCTTGGGTTACCACTCCCACTGGAGAGCATAAAAACTGGGACAGGGGCATGGGTAGCTCAAAAGAAAGGCACCTGCCAGTAAGAATGTGGGCTGGATAGTAGGCTGGTTGGGTCGAACTAGGCTTCATTGCCCATTGATAAGTACTAGAGCTTAATGGGATGTGGGACAGACTGAACAAGCCTGCAGTGCATACTCCCATGCATGGGAACTAGGGAAGAGAGCAGGCCTGGTGGGGGTTATGGGAAGTTGCCCCAACTAGGCTGCAGCTCCCACTGGTTTGTATGAGGACAGAATAAGTGGGTGGGATCGAGCTGGACCACAATACCCATTGGTCCAAGTGGTTGACAGGGCTGGAAAGAGAACTGACCCAGCAGAGACCAGTCACATTAAGCAGGGTCATGACATTAACAAACACACTAGAGAACCATATCTGGGGGAAGATTCTGTGGGGGATGTGTGGGCCAAACCCTATGGAAATTCTAGCCCCACAGGTTACTTCAAGAGATGGAGTGGTGGTAGACTAAGCTAGGTGTGACCTGCTAGGGGAACCTGCCATCGATCACAGATTGGAGAACCGATGGCAGTCTGAACTAGTCAGGGCAGTGGCTCTCAAGAGTTCATCCTTAGTCGGGTGTGGGGTGGAGGCCAAAGGGAAGGCTGGACTGTGCCGGGCTCTGGCATAAAGTCCAATGGCATGTATAAGAACTGGGTCTGGGAGGGGATCAGGGGGAGAAACTTGGGAAGCTCCCCTGGCAAGTTATAGCTCCCACTGGTGAACAGGTGGTCTAGGACAGACTGGGCAAAGTAGCACCAACAGCTCATCAATGTATGAAAAGGCAATGGAAAGGGCACACCGGGCAGTACTGAGCAAACCTTAGCCCACAAGTAAAATTAGAAACCAGGAGGGAGCACAAGAAATGCCCACCTAGGTTCTTGCACCAACTGGTCTGCATGAGCCAGGGATGCTGAGCCACAGTGTCTAAGGCAAGGGTCATGACAGGTGAGGGGCTGTGCCAAGCTGAGTCAGAGCAACCACTGGCATGCAGAACACAGGCTGGGAACAGGCCCAGTTGGGGAGCTAAGGGGACACCCTAGCTGGGTGGAGTTTCCCACTAAAGGATGCATGAGCTAGAATGGGACTATGTCCTGGTCAGGATACAATTGTAGTCTCCCTTGGCACAAATGCAGACTGGGACAAGATGCACCAGGCCGGGCCAGACTACAACACCTCTGGTGTTCTGAAGGACCAGGGTAGATGTGGGACAGACTAGGCAAGGTCTCAACCCCACCTGAGCCATATACGAGCTATATGGGGGTGTGGACTAGCCATGGCTGGGCTGAAACATCCAACAGCAAGAACCAAAATGGGTTGAAGGATAGTTAGGAAAAGCCACTGTTCCTGCTGGGACAGGAGGTGAACTGGGTAGTGCTGGCTCAAGGACCCACTGGTATGTATGAATTCTGGCACTCGGAGGGATTCTGATGGAGGAGCCTGGGCAACTCCTCTGGCAGGACACAGAACCTGCGGGTAAGCACAAGAAGCACAAAAGGAAACAGCCCAGAAGAGGTCATAGAAAGCTTCCCACTGGCATACATTTGGCATGGGTTTGGAGCAGACCAGGATGAATCAGTTCACATCATCCACTGGCAAATCCAAACACTGGAACAGAATGTGGGTCAAGCCAGGTTTGGTCGCGACAAAATCAGTACACAACACAGAATGCCAAGGTGAGGTTGCCTGTGCCAGATACGACCACAGCACCCAAGCAGCACAGGTAAGAACCAGGAAGGGAAGAGGCAGAACTGGCAGGGGAATAAGGGGTGGTTCCCTTGCTGGACAGCTACTCCCACTGGAGAGTGTGAGCTGGGATTGGGGGTAGACCAGACTAGGCAGGGCTACAACACCTGTGCGCCTCATGTGGACCAGATCAGGGAAAAGCCAGGCTGAGCTGATTATTCCTACTGGTGCAATCTATAATTAGAGTGGGTGAGGGTTGTTTGGGCATAGCCTCAGCATCAGCTGGCAGAAGCTGGCAGAAGCTGGCAGAAGCTGGCAGAAGCTGGCATTGGGGGTTAATTCTGTCAAGTTAAACCACAGAACCACCTGGAGAGTGCATAATCTGGGAGTGGGAGTGGCCTGGGAGGAAAATAGTGGGCTCCTCCCTCTTAGGTTACCACTCACCACAGGAGAGCACGAAAACTAGGACAGGGGCTGGGGTGGCTAGACAGAGAGACATGCAATAACATCTGTGAAGGCTGGATAGTTGAGCTGACTAGATGCAACAAGGTTTTAATACCCATTGACATGTATGAGAGCAGAAGGGGACGTGGGACAGACTGGACTAGTCTGCTACACATACTGGCCAACCAGGGTAGGGGGCGGGTCTGATGGGGGTTATTGTGGGTCACTCCGACTAGGCTGCAGAGCCCACTGGTTTATGTGAGGGCCACGTATGTGCTGTGCAGAAACAGGCTAGACTGCAAACACCCATTGGTTCCAATGGAAGACAGGGATGGAACATAACTAACCCAGCAACTGCAACCACCAGCTGATCGGGGCAATGGACTGTGCCGGGCCCTGTGCTTGCTAGTACATACAAGAATCTGGTCTGGGAACACCTCAAAGTTTCTTTGGGGATCCCCTCAATCGAGCTTCCGGACTTAGAACCTTAACCATGAAAAGACAGAGGACAGAACAAGTCAATCAACCACCTCAGCTATATGTTGGCAATGAAAATACTGGGCAAACGGAGACTCTATGATGGACTATGTCAATCAGTGGATTCTCCAACAACCTCATTGTGCTTGGAGTGGTGAGAGTGGCAGCAATTCAGAACTGTTAAACTATCAAAACCACTTGAGCAAGACCCTCAGACCATGCCCCACATCCAGGACCTGGGGCGGGTGGGAGACTGGGTGGGGCTTCTCCCTTAAAATCCCCTTTTACAACAGATATGAAGGGAACAATACAGAACTAATTGTCTTGCCCATCTTCCTGTAGTGCTTGAACCTTTTTACCCTAATTATGTCAAGAATATTAAATAAATAAATAAATAAATATTTTTAAAAAGTTCATACACTCAAAAGTTCGCTGGAGATCCATAAGCAGAGTCAAAACTCAGAATTATTGCATATACGCAAGCCATGAGAGAACATTTTTCCACAGTTGTGTACAATATTAATTATACTCAAATGAGCCTTACTGATTTGACTTAATGTGAGCAAAACAGCATCCATTTCACTATTGTTAATTTGTATATGATGCATTCTGTACTTCGATTTACTTTTAATGTACAGTTTTGATTTTTCTATCAAGTCCTTTGTGCCTATAGAGTTTAGCTACTTGCATAGTTAAGTGACACTATAATAAAGATGAGTTAAGACAGAACCAGGGGACCAGACCACATTTTTCCTTTTGTGACAGTCCAATTTCTAGCAATGAGAAATATGGACAGCCTGTGAATTAGCACTCGCTGGCCCAAGTTTGCCACCCTCCCTACAGCAGGCACAGGCTCAAGGTCTTTTCTGACCTTATGTTCCCTTATCTCTGAAACAAAGCTGGTCCTTGTCTAACCCTCCCCACTCCAACAGCCTCAAGATGGATTTGCTGTGATGTGGGGGAAGCACCAGCTTTGCCCCTGGCTGGAGAAGGGTGTGCAGGGAAACCAACTTCCCTTACGGTGTCCCTATTGCCCAGGGAGACAGATACTTTCCATCAGCATTTTGTTTTGCTCGCATTTGTTTTAAAACTATGTGTCCTTTAAAAATTAGTAAAAGAGTCAGACAATGACAATGGGACACACATTTCAAAGTTCCTAAGAGAATATGTTTTAAATGTTTCCATTAAAAAGATGTAGTCTAATGGTGGTTCAAAAAGTTCGTGGGAAGTGGAGTTAAGAGATCACTTCAATTTTTTCCCAACTTTTTTTGAAATATACAAGAGATGAAAAGTGTGCATTATCAAAAAAAAAAAAAGCTATGCATGGACATCCAAATTTTTACAGCAAAAAAAGTAAATTCATGTCCTACTTTTCATCAGCTTTTTGAAGTATCCTTGTTCAAGAAGTGACAGATACATCAATTGGATTGAATTAATCAGGTTACAATAAAGAGTCAGGTATTTGTAATCTCAGAAATCTTAAATATCCAAACCAGGATTGATTATGCAATCTTTGGGGTTCAGTGGCTCAGTGTAAAATGACATCAGAATCCTCTGTACAAAAGATAGGGGTGGGCCAGGCACTTGGCATAGTAGCTTAAGCTGTCACTTAGAATGACTGCATTCCATAGGTACTACCTTGTTCAACTCAGTTACCCAACTTTCTATCCATCTACTTGCAGATGCTCACCCTGGGAAGCAGCAAATAATGGGCTTGTGTCCCTATCACCCCAAGCGAAGATCCAGATAGAGTGCCTGGCTTTTGGCTGCAGAATTTTCCAGCTCTGTCTTCAGAGGGCATTTGGGGAGTGAGCCATTGGATGAAACATCTCTCCCTGTCTGTCTTTGTCTCTCTACCTCTATCTCCTTTTCAAAGAAAATGAAAATAAATGAATAATCTTTCATAAAACAGGGTTCCAGGAAGGATATTGAAAATTACATATACAGCAGGCCCTTGACTTAACAGGTAGGATGTCTGTGTCCCATCAAGGAATCACCTAGGGGTGATACAAACCTCTGCCTCCAGATGCCAACTTCCTGTTAATGCATGCCTGGGAGGCATCCTTGTTGGCTCAAGGAGCTGGATTCTTCTACCAGGGAGAGAAACTTGGATTGAGTTCCTGCTTCCCAGCTTCAGCTTGGCCTAGTACTGGTTGTTGTGAGTACTGGAGGAGTGAATTAGATGTTGGGAATACATTGTATGTGTGTCACTGCCACGCTCATCTGCCTGTGTTGCATTTCCTATGTGGTGGCCTTGCCTTTGAGGTGAGTATGAACTCACACAGCCTGCTGGGTCCTTCCCGCCAAAGCTTACACTTATCTATTGGCTGCCGGGTGATTGCTCTTTCTCTTGGGCCCACTGCTCTGACACAGAGTAGATGGATGACCCCAAAGGCATTGCCCGCCTCTGCATCAGCAATCAGATAGGTCAAGAGGCTCACTCCTACTGAGCTGCCCACCAACTACACTGTGAGATTCTGCCCTGAGACTCCTTGATCAGCCCTGTGCCTGTGCCCAGGGTCCCACCAAGAGTAGTTGCTGTATGGGAGTAGAGAAGAGAGGCCAACCGAATTTCAGAACTTTAGCAGGTGCAGAGGTGAAATTTTAAAAACATGCACCTCTGGGGCTGGCATGATAACCTTACTTGGTTAGTCATCAACCTACAAGTGCCAGCATCCCATATGGGCTCTGGTTCATATCCCTGTTGTTCAGGGCATAGACTCTGGGTGCACATGCTGGGGGAGATAGGTTTGACATCATCCATGAAGTCGCTGCTCACATGGGGTGGGCTTTCTTCTATTCCACACTGGATGCCAGTGTAGCTGTCACAGGAAACTGCCACTTTTCACATCACAATTCCCTTCAATATGCCAGATTTATGCTAGTTGTCTTGCTTCCTGATTGTGAATTGCAGCAAATACAGGATGCAATTTTTAGAACTTCCCCAAATACTGAAGGTCTTTAAAAGGCTCATGAAGAAATGAAATTAGGGCCCGGCGCGGTGGCGCAAGTGGTTAAGGTCCTAGCCTTGCACACCCGGGATCCCATATGGGCACCGGTTCTATCCCGCAGCCCCGCTTCCCTTCCAGCTCCCTGCCTGTGGCCTGGGAAAGCAGTCGAGGACGGCCCAAGGCTTTGGGACCCTGCACCCGCGTGGGAGACCCGGAAGAGGCTCCTGGCTTCGGACCGGCATAGCATCGGCCGTTGTGCTCACTTGGGGAGTGAATCATCGGACGGAAGGTCTTCCTCTCTGTCTCTCCTCTCTGTATATCTGCCTTTCCAATAAAAAAAAAAAGGAAAAAAAGAAAAAATGAAATTAAGACACAAGTATATTTTGGTATAGCAATTTTTGGAATCTATGCATCTTATTTTCGATAAACATTTTCTTTGAATGTCTCAAAGACCCCTTATATTTGTTGAGTCTAGAAGGAAATGGATCAAAGTTTTCATTAACCACTCAATGGCCCAAACTGAATTTTGATCCAGAATGTTCTTCTTTTCTCCCCAGAGCTTAGACTTTGTAGTCCCAGGGTTGGGCATGGGCCTGCAGCAGAACATAGGCTCAGGGTGTTCGTTGGATGAATGACTGAGTCAATGAATATATCAGTCACTGAAGTAGCCACAATTTCTTTCCCAGTCCCATAAACAACGAAAAAGTATGACAGAAAAGTATCATTCACCCATTTTGAGTGTAAGAAAATGGAGACCTATTGAGGCCAAGGGCTTTTCCTGTAGAGGGCTGGAATGAGAACACAGACCTTTTGAGCCCAAATTTAGGGCTTTTTTATTCCCATAGTAATACAGCAAGTGTGACTTCTGGGCCAACACCCCTACTTCTGTGCCTAGCTTGGCTGTCATCTCAGCATCTTCTTTTTGTTCTGTCTTGTAAGTCTTGCCCTTTAGGGGATTCAGGACAGGCAAACATCTCTGTATGGGATTGCGCATTATTGGCTAGAAGTGATGGCAATCCAACAAGAATCAAGTGCTTCAAGATGTCAACCATAATCAAAGATAGTGATGATGATGATGCTAGAAGGTGTGATTAACCATGTCTCTTTCATGTCCTGTTCTTGGAGGAATGCATGCTTACAGCAATGGTGTGGTAGAGTCCTGGTGAAATCTGTTCCATATTCCTTAGTACCTGCATTCCTGCTCTGCCAACTTATTCCCTGGGTGGACTTTGGAATGTTTGTTAGTCTATCTGGGCCTGTTTCTCAAATGTAAAATTAAGATTCTGAAAGTGGAAAACATGGAGGGACATTGTGCAATGGTGCTGGGAAAGGCTTAGCAAAGTCAAGCCTGTGACATATGTAATGCAGGCTAGACTAGGCTCCTAGTCTAGGCAGAGGTAAGTACTATGTCCAAACACAGATGAATTGCTGATGTTTCTGCTGCTTATGAGTCATGTTTTTGCTACCTATGGGTCATAGAACATTGATGTGTGTGTGTGTGTGTGTGTGTGTGTGTGTGTGTGTGTGTGCCCACTTTGAGAAATTAGAGCACCCTGTCCACATGGCTAAGCATAAATACACCAACCCAGGAAAAATAATGGTACAGATTTCTGTATTTTCAAGCCCATTCTAGTTGCTTCTCTGTGTTGTGCAAGATTCTATCATAGGGCACTGCACTTGCCCTTGTGTCTCAAAACAAACAAACAAACAAACAAAAATAAACTTCTTTCCCTTCATGCTTCTTCCCTTCTGTCCTTCTTTGATTGCATCCTTCTTTTTCTTGGTTTTGCCCTCTCTTTCACTCTCTGTGTGTGACTCTCTTTGTAACATTGTTTTCTGGGCTTTAGAAGGACAGATTCAGAAAATAAAATTGATATGGAGAAGAATCCTTATGTGGTTTGTTGCTAAATTCAGCCCTGGCGGGGATGGGGTAATCTTATTTTACATAAAAGGATTTGAAGCAATTTCAAGTGGAAAGGGCTCAGGCCTTATTTCCTAGACCAGTGTAGGGAGGCAGTGTTTTTTTTTTTTAAATGAACAAGTGTCTTGGGATCTTTCTCTTTCTTATAGAAAGTCCTTAGTCCTGGCTTGGTTCTCTTTATTCAAGCTAAATCAGTCCCTGGGAAGAGAAATGGGGTAGTGGTGACCCATCCTGTCCTTGGTAGGCTGCTAGAATTGAAGCGAGGCTTTCAGAGCCTTTTCCTTCAAAAGCTTGCAGAGTGAGCCCAGTATCACCACACCAGTGCTTCTCTGTGTAGCCTGTTTGCATGGTGACACCCCCCGCCCCAGTGGGCACACATATTGGTTCACTTTTACTGCTCGCAAAACAAACCAACCCATCTAAACTTACAGTCCCCCTGCTTTTGATTCAAGCTAAAGCTAAAGGACAAGTATCTAGGCAAAAGCATCCATTGGCTGACTGGTAAACTTTTGGCCAGTACAGAAGCTAGCATAGCTGGGGATGGACAAATGGCTGTAAAAAAAAAAAAAAAATCTCGACAAAAGGAAATCAAGAGCCGTCTGTATACCAAATTCTGCTCAGGATTGTGGGAGTGGAGACACGAATGAGGTGGACACAGCCCTGTCCTTGGGGGCACTCAAATTAAAGAAGGTACAAAGAGCAAGCAGATTCTTTAGAAAGTGCAGTTTAGGGATTCTGAATATCAGAATGTCAAAATGAGGAAGCAAAGGAACAGCTGGTACAATTTGGCACCTGGATCAGCTGTGATGACTGCTATACTCATGGGGAATAACTGCAAGTGTGTGACTCAGTTTGCCCGTCAGTGTAATGGGGTGGTTTTGTTTACAGCTCTACGGTGGGCTCCAGATGGAGTGATGCAGAAAATGCCTTAAGTCTGGCTTTCAAGTTTAGGTGATAGGAATCTTATTAAGTTGCTATTCTGTATCAAGCAATGCACAAAGCACTTCAATAAGCAACTTCACAGGGCAATCCTACAAAATTGGGCACAACTGCAAATGCAAGAGTTTGTACTAAGAACTGGTTTAACAGAGACTTAGTGCATCTGTAGGAAAATATGATATAAATAAGCCAGCATGGAGAAGTCTTAAGTAAAAGCAAAAGTGTTAGCTTCTTCATTTGGACCCACATACAAGTGGCATTTCTTCCTATTTTTCCTCTCTTTGATTTTCTAAAATTATGTTGAAGTTAAACCAATTTTAATTTGGGGATGTCTTTCAAGAATCATGTTGATTTCTCCACTTTAAACTTGAATGCTTACCAGTCACCTAAGATTTTAAAAATCAATATGAAGCAGATAAACAGAGGCCTTAATTAGTGGCTCATTTTTGAAGGCTTACGAATTCCTTTGATGGTTTGGTGAGTCACTGTTCACTTCAATTAACTCAAGAGAGAGGTACAGGGGAGTTTAGAAATCAGCTCACATAAATGGCGTTGACTTACTCAACATGTTTTTGACCTTGTGTGTCTGAGTCTTGGTCATTACAATCACTGACACAAATAGGGTTTTACTGCTTGGCATTAGCTTAATAGTTCAATCACCCTTGAACATGTAGGCAGAGGTTACTCTGTCTCATTCAACATTAGCCCAATTTTGATTGCGCTATTTTGTTATCAGTAGAGAAATGTGGAATTATAAAGTCCTCATACTCCTGCCAGCCTCTCTATCTACTACTCCACAATTTTTTAATTATAATTTAAAAAAATGTATTTGAGAGAGAAAGAGAAAAGGTGTTTCTCCATCTGCTGGTTAATTCCCTAAATGCTCCCCAGTAGTTGGGCTGGGTCAGGCCAAAGCTATAGGAACCTCAACCTCAATCTAGATCTCCTGTATGGTTAGACAGTGACCCAATTATTTGAGCCATTGTGATGATGGTCCCCCAGAATCTGCATTAGCAGGAAACGAGTCAGAATTAATCCCAAGTACTCAAATGTGGAATGCAGGCATCTTAACTGCTTGGCTAAACTCCTACTCCCATTTTTATGTTCTAAAAATTAAATACATAAATTATATCACAAGCAAACATACACATGATTGCTTAATGAATTCAAATTAAAAATACACAATTAGATATCCATATTCTAGAATTCTCAGTTTTCCAAACCTGAGAAACCACTTTCATGTTTCCACTTCTCAGAACCTTATTCAAGTTTCAACACAAAAGTCAGAACTTGGTGAGATCCCTTCTGTATTCTCCAAGGCAGGGTGACTTGCTCTATATCCTCCATTCCCCTATTTCAAACTCCCTTTCACTACTCCTAGATGGGACTGAAGGGATGGTGGTGCAGGGGTCCTACGACATATGCTCAACTGTCCAATACTCAGAAATAACAGGCATTGGTTGGGGCCTATGTTTACTAGGCAGTGGAAGGAAAGTTCAAGATTAGGGGTTCCCCACAAAATTAATTTCAGTGTGGATGAATTTCTTTCCAGTTCATCAAGAACCCATAGTGCTTAGTGCTTTCTAATTGACTTGTTACAAAATGAAGCCCATGATTTTAAGGTCACTAGCAACCACAGGATGAAACCTGGTAGACTGACTTGGGCAACAACACCCTTGTGTTTCCAAGCCTTCCATCATCGCACCAACATGCATTCTCAGGCTCCAGACCTTCCTCTTTCTGTTCTGAACAAAAACTGCCTTTCTCTGATTGATGTTTGGTTAAGACTCCACTTGGGACATCTGCATCTCGTGACACATGGTTGGGTTAAACCTCTGTGTCTACTTCAGATCCAGCTTCCTATTAATGCTCACTTTGGGTTGCAGCTGGTGACAGTTCAGATACTTGGGCTGCTATCCATCAACAGGAAGTCTGGGTTGAATCCCAAGCTCTGAGAGGGTCTGCGATGGCTGTCACAAGCATTTGAAGAGTGAATGATCAGATGGAATATGTCTTAACCTGCCCATATCTGTTTCTCTGCCTTTCAAAGAAACAAAATAAATATCAACATCTTGGATTTGGGCTCAGTATTGTTTTCCCTATGACAAGAAGTATTTGATTTCCACCTAACTTGAGCTGCATTAAGTAGAGGCCACATGACTTTCAGTTTTTGGTCACTCAAGCATTTTCATCAGCCTAAAGAGGATTGCATTTGTGCTCTTTTTTTGTTCTTTAAAAATTTTTTATTTTTAATGATACACTCTCATAGGCTAAAGGATTTTCCTTCCTTCCCACCCCATTTCTTCAACTGACTTCCCCTATATTATTACAATAGTATAGTCCTTGAAAAACAATCACAATTCTATCATTTTGTCATTTAAGTGTATCCTGACATTGTAGGAACAGACAATGGTAGAAAGCATCCTATTGTCAAGATATAGTTAACAGTTTCATTGAGAGTCCATCTTTTATTTGAGAGTATTCATATTGCAATGTATCTTCACTTCCCAGTATGACAGTCTCTATTATGCGTTCCTCTAGATGAGTATATGTATAAGCGTGTTTATCTATATGCCTATTGATCTTGTTTTTGCATGAAGGTTGTCTTACATCAGAGAGAACATACGATATTTGTCCTTTTGGATTGACTTACTTTACTTAGCATAGTAGCCTTTAGTTGTGAACATTTTGTTGCAAGTAGTAGAATTTCATTCTTTTTGATGGCTGAGTACTACTCCATGGAGTAGATATACCGCAGTTTCATTACCCATTCCTCTTTCCATGTCTTCATTATTACTGATTGTACTGCAATAAATATGGGGAAAAAAGGCCACTTTCTCATATGCAGATTTCATTTCCTTTGTATATATACTTGGAGGTAAGATAGTTGGGTCATATAGCAAATCGATTTTCTCTGTTTTATTAGTTTGTATTATTATTTGTTGAAGGGATGTTTGGGACTAAATTGCTTCAGATGATCTTAGATCACTTGTCACAATTCTAATCAAATCAGCAAGATTCTTTTTCCTAAAATACAGGGCGGCATTTACTACAAGGACAACATGGCATTCTAATGCACTCTGACCTTGACAACACTAAAATAGGAAAACATTTGCATTTAAAGTCAGTGGTCTTGAAGATATACACATATACAAATTTTTGTTACTTTCGTATTTTTGGTATTCAGTGTTTTGAGTAAAAATCCTGTTTACATAAGGCAAAACTCAAGAAGTACCAAGTGTATAGATTTTATGATCTTTCTCCCAGCAAATCTTTTCCACAAAAACACAAGGCTGCTATTGTTGTTTGCTATATTTAAAAAATTTATGTTATGGATGTAGAATACATTCATGTGTCACCCAGCAGTGAGAGGTCAATCATGGGTAGCATATATATGATAGTGATCCTATAAGAATATAATGGAACTAGAAGTTCTCGCATCTAGTATAACACCATTGTGTTCCTGCTGCCTCAGAGCTGAAAACAGTAGCATGCTAGGCAGGTTGGTTGCCCAGGAGTCAACAGCCTCACCGTGTGTGTGTGTGTGTGTGTATGTGTGAACTCTGTGAAGTTCACATAACAACAAAACACCAAATGACATATTTCTCAAAACATAATCCTGTCATTAAGAGATACATGCCTATATACCCACAGTAAACTTAGCAGTTACTTATGGCAGGTTTTGTGCATTCAGACAAATACCCAGCATCCCTCATACTCCTGTGGATATACTCCCTCCTCTACTCCCAGGCCTTGGTGGTCCCTGAGGTATTTACTGGCTTGTTTGTTTGTCTGTTTTTGTTTTTCCCATTTCAAAAGTCCTTGCAAACAAGACTGTACCCAAGGTAATCTTTTTGACCCAAGGGCAATGCATTTGTGATTCTACTGTGGTGGATACTTGCTCCTTTTAATTGGTATTTTTTTAAAGGACAACTCTTTCAATGATATCTGAAGGCAAATTTCCCCAGTTCATACACAAATGGTGTGTCCTACCTATGACCCCTTGCCTGCTGCACAGTCACACCTGTGTATTTTTTTTTTTTTTTTACTGCACAGACATTACTCATCATTCATGGTAAACTGTCGGACTTAATTATACACTGAAGAGGCTGCAGAGCTGGTAAAGTGTTGCCTTTTGAATACCTGCGTAGTGAAGGGTGCCCTTTAGAGAGATTTCCTGCTTCTGTTCTAAGAATACTTATGACTTAATCTTAGGAACAGCATGGCCTATGGTGTATTATTTAGAAAGAACTGAATGAGGCTTACAAATGAAAGTATTTTCTTTTAGTATGTTTTCTTCTCCCTTCCTCTATTTTGCCTTCTCTCTCTCCCTTTTTTTTCTGTTTTCATTTCTCAGTTCTTTCCTCTCTGGTCTCCGTTGCTCCAGGTACAAAGTATGTTCCCACCAGTTGCTAACCAAATGGGAAGCAGGTGCTTCTTAATTTGAATAGTCTTAAAGTTTGTAAATATTTTTTCTGGATCACTTACAGGCAATAAACAAACCAATTTAGCATACAGTATATTAACTGCCAGTGGCATTCTGAAGAAAAATCAACCAGGAGCTAGGGTAGTGGGTGCCTGGGGATAGCCAGTCATCAACAGGCTACATGGATGTGTGTGTGTGAGGCAAACCCTAGGCAGAAGGAATGGCAAGGACAAAACTCTGGGGATAGGAACATGTCATTTTAGTTATTTCCATTTCTTTGCTCTTTTTAAAAATCAGTCTCTCAGAGGTCCCTGGCTATTGTAATAAGTCTTGAGTCCACTTACAATTCAAAGCAAGAATCCGACAAAATAGAAATTTGAGAGGTCACAGAAAGCCTGAACTTTTATCCCTACAGAAATGTCTGTATTCTGAAGACAATGACCTTGGCAGAGTTTGTTTAATGGTAACTGTAACCACTAAATCATGATGCTCCAGTTCTAGTCATTTTTAGTTCAGTCAAGATTATAAGGAAACACACACATGCTTTGTGTTAAGACAACAACTTACAACCCTGCAAACCTAGAAGTCAATGGCAAAGAATGTCTGTGGGTGTGTTATTACAAGATAGAATAACATGTTTTCAGAGTTTGTGGCAACTTATCATTTAGTTATTTGTTTTTATTATTTTACAGGCAGAGAAAAGATTGTAGTTGTGATGCAGTGGGTGGATCCACCGCTTGTGACTCTGCATCCCATATTGGAGCACCAGTTCAAGTCCTGGGTACTCCACTTTGACCCTTTTGCTGTTTTTTTTTTTTTTTTGAAATTTATCATATAATTCTGTATAGTCTGGGATTCCCCTTCCCCCTACTTCCCACCCCCCGATTAATTTTTCCCATAATGTCACAACTCTTCATAAGGAGTTGCAATTCCATCAGTCTGCTATTTAAGTGTGTCCCGACATTGCTGCTACAGATAATGTCAGTCCATCATCCCATTGTCTAGATATATCAAACATTTTCATTGACAGTTCATCTTTTGTTTGGAAGCAGAGATGTATGTTGCATTGTGCCTTCACTTCTGGATATGGTAGTCTCCATTATTCTACCACTCTATATTCCAATTTGAATGATGGATTACTTATATTAGAGAAAACATATGCTGGCGTGGATGTGGGGAGAAAGATACCCTCCTTCACTGCTGGTAAGAGTGCAGGTTAGTGCAACCAAAATGGAAATCAGTGTGGAGAGTGCTTAGAGAATTGCAACTAAACCTGCCATATGATCCAGCCATCCCACTCCTAAGAATATACCCAAAATAGATTTAAACTGCATGTGAGAAGGGGATCTGTATTTCTATATTTACAGCAGCACAATCTACAATAGCAAAGACATGGAAGCAACTCAGATGTCCATCCAAAGAGAAGTGACTAAAGAAAATGCGGTACATCTACTCCATGGAATATTGTTCAGCCATCAAAAAGATTGAAATTATACAATTTGCAACTAGATGGTCCCAATTAGAGACCATTATGCTCAGTGAAATAAGTCAATCACGAAAAGAGACCCTTTTGCTGTTAATGAACCTGGGAAAACAGCAGAACATGGTAAAGAGCCTTGCGCTTCTACAATCTATGTGGGAGACTTGGATGAAGGTCCTGATTCCTAACTTTTGTTTGGCTCTTGTGGCTATTTGGGCGGTGTTCCATGGACAGGCATCCCTTCCTCTCTTTGCCTGTCCCTCTATAATTGCCTCTCTGCATCTCAAACACACAAAAAAGAAATATATATTTAAAAAAGAGCCCCAGCACAATGACTGAGTGACTAAATCTTCACCTTACAAGTGCTGGGATCCCATACAGGCACCTGTTCATACTTTGGATGTTTCACTTCCTGTCCAGCTTCCCACCTGTGGCATAGGAAAGCAGTTGAAGATGGCCCACGTCCTTGGGTTCCTGCACCCACACGGGAGACCTGGAAAAAGCTTCTGGATCCTGGATTCATATTGGCTCAGTTTTGGCTGTTGTGGACACTTATGGAATGAACTAGAAGACCTTTCTCTTTGCCTCTTCTCTCTGTGAACAAGCCTTTCCAATAAAAATAAGTGATTTTTTTTAGATTGGAAAAAAGAGAGAGATTCCATTTTCCCATTCAATCTGCTAGTAAATCTGCAGTAGCCAAGTAAGAGATATTTCCTTTCCAGTTAAGATTCCTATTCTACTCTCCCTGCCACAGAGGGTCTAGTGATTAGGCAAGAGGAGGCACGGGGACAGGGCCCTCTGGAGCAGAATGCTCATTGAGCTTGCTTTTCCGAGTCTATTCCAAGAGGGCTCATCTTGCAACATTCAGAAGATGAGACCCTCCCTCCCCCCCCCCCCACACAAGGATGGCTGCACATGAAACTTGTCTGAGCCAGACTTGTTGAAAACAAAAATGTTTGACATGTATAGAGACAGAGTGAGGACAAAGATTTTTCATCCACTGGTTCACTCCTAAAATGCCTTAAAAGCCAGGGGTAGGCCAGGCCAAACTTAGGAGCCAGAAACTGCACCCACATTTCCCAAATGGGCAGCAGGACAGTTAGAACAGGAAGTTCCTTCCTAGTCCCCCTTTTCTCCAGGCACAGAGCAAGTTATCAAAAAGTTCATGGAAAACTGCACAGCATGCAAATCACTGTATATTCATCTTTGGATTCCTTTTCCCCAGGAACGTTTTGATGTGTCTCTGTACTATAGAGTCAGTGAGTAGGTATAGTAGGAAGCTCAGAGAACAGACTAACACACAGATTCTAAGAAGCCACATGGAAATGAGACTGACAGGGTCATTGTCGAAAGCCACGTACATCTATGCAAACAGAAAAATCAGTCTTTGCAACTACTTTTTTCGGAAATAGATGCAGTACCTTAGACCTGGGCATGTGTAAGTAACCTTTTGTGTGACAGTGACAAAAGGTCTTATGAAGGACATCAATGCGGTGGTGAATAGAAAGGCATAGAAATTCTAAGATTGGGTAGCATAGAAGACTGTTTTATCGGAAATTGTGAAGATTTTTTTCTTTGTTGCTTCAGAAAGGGAGTGACAGAGAAAATATGTGTGATCTTGCATTTGCTGGTTCACTCTCCAAATGGCTGCAATGGCCAAAGCTGGGCCATGTTAAAGTCAGGAGCCAGGAGCTTCTTCTGGGTATCCCACGTGGGTACAAGGGGCCCAACTACTTTGCCCATCATCTGCTGTGTTCCCAAATGAATTAGTAGGGTGCTGGATTGGAAGTACAACAGCCAGGACACTAACCTACACCCAAATGGGATATTAGCAATGCAGGCAGTGGCTTTTTGCACCATGCTGCATTGCCAGTCTTCATACAGTTCCCACAAACGGGTGACACTGGGGGCACAAGGGTCAGTGTACTGTGGTTGGCACCAATGTTACAGACAGGGTGTCTAAAATTATGATTTGCAAGACAGCTGTGCTTTCATTCCTAGCTTATTCATATTCAGAACAATCCAGCGGCTGGGTGTAAAGGTGTGACTCAGGGAAGAACAGAATGTTAATATGTTGGTGTTTTTTCCTCTATTTGCGAGCTCACAAATTCTTCTCAGGTCTCAGATCTTAACCTTAGGCAGAATGTTCACAAAGTTTTGCTATCTCTTTACTGATGACAAAATTGAGGTAGCCCTCTCATTTCTCTACTGCTTTCCAGGCTTTTCGCTTGAACAAGCAGAAGACATTTTTGGGAATGCTCCTGCCAGCAAAGATTCATTGCTTGCGGTCTAAAGTTTATGTGTAGGAACCAATTTGATTTAGGATCAAATGAATTCAGCATCCCTGGCTATTCAAACTCACATGTGAAGCTTTGATATCTGAACCAGGAATGAAATAGCTTGGTAAGAAATGGATATTTTAATTAACGTTCAAATGTGTATTTCATGGGAGACAAGGAATGTTGGAATAAAATACTCCACATTTGAGAAGGTTTAAGAGATCCCTTTGTTTAATTGTCTTGGGCAGTGAGTTGTAAATAAATGAAAAGGTCTATGAATTTTTTATAAAACTGAGAAATTATTTAGGGAATGGAAAGCAGGAAGAAATCCTATAGTTAGTTATAATATTTATCTTATTATTCTTTTTTTTAAGATTTATTTTATTTTTATTGGAAAGGCAGATACACAGAGAGGAGAGACAGAGAGGAAGATCTTCCGTCCAATGATTCACTCCCCAAGTGAGCACAACGGCCGATGCTATGCCGATCTGAAGCCAGGAGCCTCTTCCGGGTCTCCCACGTGGGTGCAGGGTCCCAAAGCTTTGGGCCGTCCTCGACTGTTTTCCCGGGTGGGAAGCGGGGCTGCCGGGATAGAACCGGTGCCCATATGGGATCCCGGGCGTGCAAGGCTAGGACCTTAACCACTGCGCCATCGCGTTGGGCCCTATCTTATTATTCTTAAATAAATTGACTTTAGTATCTCCTACTTACTTTCTTCCCTCTACCTCTCCTGCATTCTCTTTTTGTCTGTCTGACAGCTGTTTGGTAATGTAAATGGTGATTCTTAGTATATCCCTTTAATATTTTAATGTTCATGTCACAAATTGGAATGAAAGCAAGGCAGCTAATGAAACCAGAATTCATTCCACAAATGGGGAAACATCTGGACGACTTTGGGAATTCCTTTGCTTCTTCAGCTGAGGGTTTGTTTGCCCTTTGCTTCTGATCAGCTCCTAGATTTTCACATTTGAGACAAAAAAAAATCTTTGAATAAATAGATGGTTTCTCAGCCTGGCAGGACTGGAGGAATCACCTGGGGATGACTTGCAAAACACACAGACCCAGGTGTCACTGAGTCAGAACTTCTAGGAAACTGGCTCCGGATATGTGTCTAGCAAGGATTCCAGATGATTTTCAGGATCGGATGAGTTCAGGACTCGCTGGACTTTGTGACATGATCTAAAAGCCTCCAGCATGTGTGGGTACGAACAGCACACGAGACGGGAATGAAGACCTGAGACTTTCAACATCTTAAACCTCAGTACACCATTTGAAATCCTCAGATTCCCTGCCCTGCTCTAGAAGATTCAAAATCAGTGGGTCTTGGGGACTTCAAGTAACAGTTTGAAAAGCACCCATAAATTAATGCCATTTGTCATCTCTGCTTGAAGGCCATCCCTAGGTAAAATAGTAAAGTAAGCACAGTTCCTGGACTGACTCTGTCTCTCTCCTCTTTCTGCAATACTGGAGGTGAGCTTATATTACCTCTCAAGGTGTTGGGTGCAGGCCTCTTCAGCAAGAGTGATACCACTGCCCCTTCCCCCAACAGTTTATTCTTTCTACTCATTTTAGAACCTAAATGTTCAAACCATTCCATCTCTCCCCTGTTTCTGATGTGATTTCACTAAAATTTCCCAGCTTATAAAAGCTACCTTAAGATCTCACCTGAAATCCAGATTATTTAAAGCTTTCCTATCAGGATATACTGGGATGTTGGCAAATTCACAAATTAAGCCACATTGTAACTATATATCCACATACCTGAGCCAGACAAGAGATAGTTTTCTTGTTATCTCACTTCACCCTACTCTTTCCCCAAATCACATCTACCTAGGAGCCCTGTAAGTTCTTTGTCAACCACATTTTTTTCTGGATGCACTGTCACTCCATGTCTACCCAAACTTTCACAAAAAAGTTGCTTGGTGAATCATTTACACAGCATGTCAGCATTTACCACCCACCATTACAGGGGACTGAGTGATACCAAAGGCCATGTGAACACCAGAAGGCATGACCTGGCTAAGGGAGTAGGGATGGCCCATCAGCGTGGTGGCAGTAACTTCAGGAAGACTAAACTGTGAAGTATGTGCACGCCCTCACCATGTCATCCAAGCACATTTCTGTTCCATAAGCTTCTTAGCTTAGAGGGGGGGGAAAAAGCACTTCTAAAATGTTACTTATTTAACTGAAAGACCAAGAAATAGAGAGTGACAGAGAGATCGTCCAGCTGTGGATTCACTTCCCAGATGCCTGCGCCAGCAAGAGCCACGCAGGTCTAAGCCATCAGCCTGGAAACTCACTTCAGGTTCTCCATGTGCAGGCAGAGACTCAACACTGGCACCATCAGCTGCTGCCTCCCAGGAAGCACATTAGCAATAAACTGGAATTGAAAGCAAAATCAGGAACTCTGACGCACGAAGCAGCATGAAAATTGTTCTTTCTGTCTCTGTCTCTCATTGACTCTGTGCTTCTCAAACACACATAAAAATTCAGAAACAGATTTCATTTAATAGAATTTTTTCTCAATTAAAACAGTGATGGTCTACAGATAAAAGCTACTTGAAAGTTTAAGCATTTCAAAGTTACTAACCATAAGATGCAAAATTTGAGGAAGACTGAAGGTACCTGCTTGTATAAAACCAATAAGATTATTTTAAAGCACACTTCAAAAAGGCACGAGTGCTCCAGAAACAGAGATACACAGACCTGAGATTAAAGAAGCAGATATATTTTTTAAAGCACTGTTATTGTCTTTAAGTTCAGACAATGAGCATAAAAATAGATTTTGGCTTTATGTGGAGGTGTGTTGATTTCCAAGGGAGTATTTGGATTTTAAGGACTAATTTCAACAATAAATGTTTCCAGCTGTAATTGCTGCTGGTACACCATTCTGCCATTTTTGTGAAGGCCACACCTCATCCTCCTGAGGCTGTGCTCAGTTTGCAGCCACTAGTACCCCTTCCCACTACTTTGCTTTCTTTTTTGGTACTTATCACATACTTGAAACTATCAAATTTATATATTTGCCAAAGTGTCTTTAGTCTGTCTGAAAGAAGACTGAATAATTATCACACAGTCAGCTCTCCATGGCATAGAATAAATGAATAAGCAAACTTCCAGTGGTCTCCTTTCCTCTGATTTTGTACACTTTAAATATAATCTTGGACTGGTGCAGTGGTTAAACAGGATAATCCTCTGCTTTACAATGCTGTCGTCCCATATGGGTGACAGTTCTTGTCCTGGCTGCTCCACTTCCTATTCAGTTTCCTGCTTATGGTCTGGGAGAGCAATGCAGGACTGCCCAAATCCTTGTAACTCTGCACCAGGGTAGCACACCAGGAAGATGCTCTTGGATCCAGGATCCTGGCTTTACATCAGTGCAGCTCTAGTCATTGTGGCCATTTTCAATGGATGGAAGATCTTGCTGTCTGTCTCTCCTTCTCTTTGTGAACCTGCCTTTCAGATAAAAATATATAAATCTTAACAAAAAAATCTAGTCTCACCCCTTAGAGCCTGGGGATGCAGGAGTCAGGCAAAGAAAGCACTGAACTCTCAACATTTAAGGAAGCACTAGTATTGAGGAGGAGCTGAGTCAGTGCCTCCTTAAATATTGCTGGGTATCTGGATTGCTTGATGTGAATACTAGATGCTAAATCCAGCACTTTCCCAGTTAGAGCCTTTCTTCAAACCCTCTATTGCACTGGGATCAAATTCCAGCTCTGCAGTAGCATGTGAGGGTGCATACACCCTGGTTCCCTTCTACAGGTTCATCTGTAGAAGGGTTCACCCAGCTTCTCTATATTCAAAATGATTTGTTGTTTATGCAATTGTTTCTGCTTTTTAAAATTTTTTATTTATTTAATTATTTTTTTCATGAAACAGTTTTCCCCTTCCTCTACGTCCATCCCTCATCTCCCTATTTCCCCCCATATTAATACAACACTAAAGTTTTTCAGCAATGATCACCAACTCCATCATTCTGTTATTTAAGTGCATCATGCCATTATAGATACAGGCAATGGTAGAAAATTTAGTGTCTAAATCTAACCGTTTTATTGGGAATCCTCTTTTTATTCAGAAGTAGAGATGAAATATATATTCACTGCTTGGTATGCTAGTCCCCATTATGCAGTTTATCCGTGAGGATATACGTATATACATGCTTATCTATATATTTGCTTTGTATTTTGCATAAAGTTTACCTTAGATCAGAAAGAACACATGATATTTGACCTTTGTGGATGGCCTTATTTCACTGAGCATAATGATCTCCAGTTAGGACCATTTTGTTGCAACTGGTAGAATGCTATTCTTTTTAACGGCTGCATGATATTTCATAGAGTAGGTATAACACAGCTTCTTAATCCATTTCTCTTTCAATGTGTTGTGTCCATGTCTTCACCACTGTAGAAAAAAAAAAAACAACTAAAAAAATAGACTAAGCAAATACGCTGGCACATTTGTAGGGTTAACGGATTTGGCATTAACCAAATGCCTGTCAGATACTGGCTGCTTTTCTCCCAGCAGTGCAACTCCTGCCTAGAGGTACAAAGCAACCTAGGCAGTTGCCTACACATGGTGGGGGAGGGGAGGGATGGAGAGAGTCATGTGTTTTGAACCAAGCTGACCACTTTCCATTCGACAGACACACCTTTATTCAGATATAAATCCCACTGTATGAAATGTATACATCCAGGATATGACTTAGTGTTTATTTTGCTCTATGCACAGAGATGCACAGCACCCAGCTGGGCTCAATTGCAAAATATTCTTGTCTTTCTGCCAAGACCTCTGTAAGCATCCATAAGCACCCTTCACGTTGGAGATTTCATGCAAACGACTACATCATGTAGCATCTGGTCTTTTGTGATTGGCTTTTTCCTCCTGACATAAGGTTCGTCTATAAAGTAGCAGGTGGCAATGATTCTTTCCTGCTTTTCACTGAATATTACTTCATTTGACAATTACCCAATACATTATTTACCCATCCATGAGTTGAAACCAAAACGCGTTGTTTCTGTTCATTCTTAGACAGTCACTTGAGTCATTCCTGATTTGTGCTTGTCATGAATATGGGACAGTTTAAATAATGCTGCAATGAAAATTTGTGCAAGCTTGTGTGTTGTTAAGTGTCACCTGGAAAGCTGGACCTTTGGTGGACACAGAGAGAGAACTTTAAACTTCTTGTTACTGAGCTCTGATCTCTGAGTTTGCTTCTGAGAAAATTTGATCTAAGACACAGAACACAGAGTTACCATAATAAATTATCCTGTCAAAATTTTTCTTATATAAAGAAAAAAAGTTCATTTTGTTGGACAATAAGAAGAAATAATTTCTTACTATAGCATAAATGCAACTCAGACATTTTATTTTAATTGAAAATTTATTTCTGAACCCATGATTGGTTGGATCATTAACAAAAATGAACTCTTTTTTGAAGTCAGAGAAATTTTTTTTTGCTTTAATGAAAATGACAAATCTTTGAATTTATAAATGTTGAAGAGAATGTAGATAATTTCACTGAAAGCTTAAAAGTATAATAAAGGAAAAGCCAACCAAATTTCAGTAAGTACAGGACTAAGATCTCAGTTGTGGAGATTTTGTTGATTTTGTATCAAGCACTTCAAAATGTCATGGAAAAGCAGAACGAAAATGTAAATTTATTTGGATGTAATAAATGTTAAAATCTGTGTAATCTTTCATAATATTCATTTCCTTGTATTTCTTGAAGATCTCTAAGAAACACAGGTGTTTTCATTCCTTCAAATATGAATTTTTGAAGCATGTTTGTATTAATGCACTGATGTTTTCATTCACTAGGCAAGGTATGACATTCAATCATGTCTAGTCAGTGTTCTTCCATTACTATTGAGTGATTCCTTTCTTGTAATTTAAAAAAGAACCTTTCTACTCTCTTAATTATTTTATGAATCTGATATTTTTAAAAAGCAAAATCAATGCAAAAATGCAAAACCATTTAATGCTATGTGTTAAATAATTAACAGCATCCTGCCTTTGAGGCATCTGTTTTCTGTCAAAGTTTTACATGTTCTTATAGCCTACTTCTGCACTGACAGCATTCCAAGGTCATGGACTACACTAAAACATTTGGAAAAAGTAGATCTGCAATTTTTTAAATGAGGCAAGATCGTTATTCAAGTTAGGAGAGCCGTATACAGTATGAGACATTTAAAAGGCGTATTAAACAAAATAAAGGCTGTCAGGTTCAGAAAAATGCTGAAATGCACCATGTTTTAAGTAGCAGTGGGCCAGATTTCCCTCCTGGATCTTCATTTGCTAACTCCTGTTCTAGAACAATGGCTTCCAAATTTTGTGGATATAGCCACAGTATAGTAAACCCGCCATACATAGGTGTTTGTGTATAAATGCTGTTCATGTTCTACAGTGCTGTTATAAAAGTGAAACATGACAGGAAGAAAATTGACACAGACACACTAATAGTTATTTGCTCGTCCAGTTGGAGCATCTATGTGATTTCCTTGGAGTGTACACTCGCCTTAGAACCCTCTATTGATGAATTTTTAAATATATATTAGGGTTTTGATAACACTTGATAATACAGTCATTATGTGCTAAGATCCAATGGCAAGCAAGTAGAACATTGTGTATGAATGCTTCGTGCGACTCAGCATGACCAGCCAGTCACTCCATTTAAGGCTCCAGTGAACAGTATTTAACACCAGGTGCTGCATTAAATACTCAACATGTACTATTTCATTTAATGTTCACATAACCCTCTGATGAAAGAGTCATTGTTTTATTTGCATCCTGAAACTCAGTGAGAATGGGACATGGAAGATATTTGTTTTTTAATTTAGTCGCTGATTAATTGGGATATGTCAGATCTGCCTAATAACAAAACCCTTACTCTTCACAGCTGTGAACCTCACCAAGGCATGCTACATTTCCAAAATCGCAATATATATGCATTATATATATACATATAAAACATATCATATGTGTTATAACAATAAGATATAGCAATATACATTCATTTCCAAATTGACAGAAAATCCTTCTGGTTGTAGAGAGTGAGTTTGGTTTTACTAAACACAGATACCCCCATTTGTTCACATATTTTCATAGCTGGCTTTTTTTCACATTGAGTAGTTGCAATGGGATATTTACTGACAATTTGGAGACAAAGTTTGCCAATCCCTCTTCCAGAAGATTTTTGCTTTTGTTTTTACAAGCTGCACTATGCACTTTACAACATGATGACATAACTGTCTATCCTGGTCCTGACCTCTTTTTATTAAGAACACGGTTCATGGACCAAACCACCAATCTATCACAGGGACACCCATTTAAAATAACAGACTTGTGGGTCTCATGTTGGACCTTTGAAAAGGCCTTCAAGAGCCATGTGAACATGCTTTTGCAGAACACAGGTGGCCTGCAAAACTGTTGGGTTGCATATTAAAGTGGGTAGAACCCCGACGCACCTTCAGTGGACGTCAACCTTGGATTTCTCAGTGTCTGTGGTGAGGCTTCTCGCATTGCACCAGAGATTTCCCATATATAGAGAGCCAGGCAGCAGGCACGAGCTGGCTCGCCTCCAGTTCACGCTTGTATATGGCCAGGCTATGGCCTCAGTGTATAAGCAATGGGGCCTCTGCCTTTTATTCCAAGGGGGGAAAAAATCTTGCTCTGGAAAGTTAAATCTTAGTGATGTGTTCACTGTTGGCGAGATGCATCCCACAGAGTACTTCAAAAAACTCATGAGAAAGGAATTAGAAGATAAGCTTATTTGTGTGTAACAAATTTGTGAAATTCTTGCCTAGAGATCCTGCAAGTGCATGGATTTCACAAAATTGTTGGCATCAGCTTTCAACTCCATTTCCCATAGACTTTTTGAACCGCTCTTGCCCAATGAAAGAATGGGTCTCCAGGGCTTTGTTGTCTAAAATGTGTAATGTTTCAACTTTTTGTTTTTTAATGTGCTAATCGTTCTAGAAGGTTCCAGGCAACTTTTCTAAACTCCACCCCGCTGGGGGCGGGGAGGGATAGTGAGGAACCAGGTGCACATGACCAGTGGGGCCATGTGCTGGGCTCCCCCACACTCTAGTTGTGAGGGGCTGATGCCTCTCCCCTCCCCCTCGGGGGGCACTGGCACAGGGGTTTTCAGTTTTTCTAATTAACTATTAATGAGGTGGGCGTAATTTATTGAAGAGGGCAAGGTAGACTCGGCTGTGCCTGAAGTTGAGTTATGTTTCCTGAGGGGAAAGAGAAGTTATGAAATAAATCACTCCCTCTTTAATTAACAGCGTTGGCGAGCCTCGGCGAAATGACTGAGCAACAGGGGAAAAGAAGCCAGCGGTTTAGTCAGAAACCCAAACACGGGGCTCATTTGCCGCTCACTGAGAGATTTATGCAGCTTGGGGTGAAGGCGTCAGCGGCTCCTCGTAGTTCTGTGAAAGCCGGGCGACAAGCAAATGTTCCCTGGCTCCTGTGTTCCGAAAAAAATCCAGCAGCAGTGACAGGGCTTCGTGATTCCAGTGTCACAACCCAAAGGTACAGAGAGAGAGCCAGACCACTAACCCGCCTGTCTTCTGTGCCTCTTAGCTTTCTCTTCCAGACAACTCAGCCTTGCTCTCTCCTGTGACACTTTCCCAACACAGAGCCCCTGCTCTGATTTTATCAGCACACACGACTAGTCAGCTAAATTGAATGCATCCCTTTGGGTAGGAGGGATCTTTGGAATAGGCACCAGCCAGCATAGGAGGACAATACTATACATGGACTTCAGAAAGTTTTATCTAGAGATAAGCTTATCTTTGAATTCCATTATTACACAAACTTTCTGAGGCAGCTTGTGCATAGTTAATGCATTGATAACATTTGTTGGCTTCAGTTCCATTCACCGGTGGGTCATTGAGCACCTTCTAGAATGTGCTAGATCATGGACTGGAGAAAGGCAAAACTGGATCTGTCAGGGAAGGAATCTTAGATGAAGTTGGAGAAGAATATTTGAAAATAAACAGAATTGATTGTGGAGAAATTTCATTTTACTCTATCAGAGGAATTGAAATTACTTTCTGCATTTTGAGGTACAGCTCCTGTTCAAAGGGTTGAAAGAATGTCAGTCCGTCACCATCTCTGTTAAGACCTCCACATTGAAAACTGCACACAAAAATGTACAAGTCCCTGTCCTGCTGTTTCCCCAAGAGCCTGTAAGGGCTCTCCAGTTTCAAGACCATTCACAATGGTAGATCATGGGGTTCAAGCTAAAAGAGGTTCAGAAACCACCCTGTGACCAAAAGCGATTGCCTGTCTGTGGAAAGAAAGCTCCATGAGCTCCGTGTCTTGCTGAGACATTCTGATGAGTTCAAGGGGAATGCAGACAAAAGATATGGTTCCGCTTTGTTGATCGTGCCTGTTGTTCTTGGCTTTCTGATCTGAATTCCAACTCCCAGTAAGATGCTGAGGGGAAGATGGTCTAACCTGGCTGTTTTCAGTCTGACAGTAGGGATTTGAGGAGATGCCTATTGTTAGTGAAGGCTCTTATTACTAGCTCCTCTCTTGCCTCTTCAATGGAAGAATGCTGTTGAGGGTTGACAGCAGGTAAGCCCATTCATGGCTTCTTGCCCATCACCCTCTATCAATGGACATGTCCTCCTCCCACAGAACCTCAAAAGGGCAAGCGTTTCCTGCTTTCCTGGCACAGGCTCATGCCCTTACCCTATATCTGCAAGCACAAAAACATCGCTTCGCTACACACGCTCTGCCCATTGTAAAGACAAGAAGACAAAGACTGCAAGGACCTTGTCCTTGCTGCCAAGTCACTATGAACATATTTGTACTTCTTGTATTCACTTCATGTTGATTATATTCACTTGCATTCGAAAGCATTTCCTAACACCTAGGTCAAGTCCTTATACTCCAGTCTTCATTCCATCCTTGGATGTGGCAGGAAGAATCAGCTTTTCCTGGAAAGCCAGCAGTCAGAGCACCTGCATCCCTTATCAGAATGCGTAGGTGCCAGATCCAGGCTCCCACTCCTGACACCAGCTTCCCGCTACCCAAAGAGGGAGCAAGGAGTAACTCAAGTACATGGTACATGCGTATGACACCCTCATGCGAGACCTGCATTGAGTTCTGGCCTTTTAGCTTGGGGTTGGTGCAGCCCCGGCAACTGTGGGGCATTCAGGGAGCAAGTTAAGAGTTGGGAAGAGCTCTCTTTCTCTTCCTCTATCTTTGAATCATTACTAAAAACAGTAAATATAAAGAAAATTCTCTCAGTCCTTTGATTCGGGCCACTTGGCCCACCTGCGGCAGAGCAAGCAGAGGCAGAATCCGATGATGCAGCACAGCCCTCGTGGTGCTGGAGGCGGAGGGCTCATTTGAGGAAGAACAGACCACTAATAAATCGCCTGGTCATTACCCTTTATGCATACTTGTTCTAATAGGTGTCGCAGATTCCTGCCTCCTAATAAGGAAAGGAAGTAGAAAAACACATAAATTCTCTCAGGGGAGTCAGACAGCCCGAAGCCACGCTCGACAGCTGCAAAGGTTACCATGAGCACAAAAGCAAAACAGGGCTTAAAAAAGTGATGCATTGCCAGGGATTCTGGCACGATTTCCCTGGATCCAGCCTGTGTTTTGCACTGTTTCAGTTGAAAAGAAGAGCGGCTCTCCGGCCTGCCACAGGGGATGGAGTGTGGAGATTAAATAAACAAAGGCATTAATTGATCTCAAAGGGCTTGGCTGAATGCATGTCAACATTTGCTTTCATCCCCTCAATCTGTTTGTTTACTGACTTGTATGCTTGGTTGTTTGTTTTCACTTTTTTTTTTTTCCTCTCTGTTTTTGAAATCTCAGTGGCTCAAGTTTTGGCACAAGACGGAGACCTTTTCTCCCCTCTGATGCTGGTGTTATTAAGTTTAACTCTTGAACCTGGATAACTTGCTCAGGTCATAATTCTTGCCCTCCCTCTTCTTTTCTGCCCCTTGCCCCTTTTGTTCTTTTCTAGAATTTGCTTGAAATAGTGGTTTCTGGGAAGGTTTGGAGATTTTTTGGCAAAGTGCTGCACACGCACACATGGTGACTGCAAAGGTGCCTAGGTAACAGTCCCTCTCCCCTACCAAGTTTATGATTCTACTCACAAAAGTCCCTGAAAATAGACAAGAGACCTTAAAGCTTTAGTTGCGGGTGTTGTGCTTTGCCTGCTGGCCACTGGCCGATGAGCTCTGGAGACCTGGGGGTGACAAAATATTGCCTAGGGACATCCATGGATATGAACACCATATGTGTAAGTGAGGAATGAATCCTGAGGGACACCTGAAAACAGGGCCACTGTACTGGCTGGGAAGTGAGGGGACTGAGACCTGGTGGTATGGAGGGTAGAGATTGGAAGATCTGTATGGGTCAGACTGATTCATCAGCCCACTTGGGAGTCTGAGATGGGCTTGTTAGTGCAGAGCATCACTGACCACCACACGCCATACTACATGAAAGTTATGGCTGGGAACATGTCTAACAGAGCTAGATCCAAGTACCTAATTGAGTGTTGGAAAAGGGGACAGGTCACATTAGTCATGGCCATGACACTAATCAACTATCGAGAGAACCAGGCCCGGGGGTAGATTCTGTGGGAGATAAGTGGGCCCAACCCTATGGAAATACAAGTCCCACTGGTTAGCTTAAGAGTTGGGGTGGTGACTGGCTGAACTAGGAGTGAACATGGAATCCACCAACACTCACGGATACTAGAGCTGAGAACAGGCTGGGCAGGTCCAAGCTGCAGCACCTGCATGTGCATCCTAAAACAAGATGTAATGTGGGCCAATTTGCAACATACACTAGCTCATACAAAGGCCAAGATGGAGGGCAGGCTATGCCAGGCAAAGGCCTTGCACCTGCTAGAGCATGTGAGAGTAGGGTCTGGAAGTGGGCTGAGTGGGGAAACTGGGAGACTCCCCTAGTGAGCCATGGCTCCCACTAGTAAGCATGTGTTCCAGACCTAGGGGTCAGGCAAGCTGGGCAACGTAGCTCCGTCTGTTGGCAAGTGTGTAGGTTGGTTTTGAAAGGGGGCGGACCGGGCGGGGCTCAGCAGATCTTAGCCCACTGGTGAGTACAGAAACCAGACTGGAGTGCAGCTTGTGCGGGGATGGGGTATCACACCTACTGGTTCACATGAACCTGGGATGGGAGCAGACTGAGCAGGGCCAGGTTGCAGCACCCACCAGTGAGAGTTAGGACTGGGAGCTGGCCAGGTCAAGCCAGGCTACCGCATCTGAAGGCAAAGGCTAAGACGGATGGGGACTATGCCAGGCCCGGTCTGAGCAACCACTGGCACATGTGAAATTTGTGTAGGGGACCAGGTCTGGCTGGGTTGTGATCCCCATTGGAGTGCGCGAGGGCCGGGGAAGTGGGGGCTGCGGTCTGGTCTGGATATAGCTGCAGAGTACCGTGGCATGTGTATGAGCTGGTTATGGGTTGCGCCAGACTGGGCTAGAATTCAGTACCCACTAATACTCATTGAGAACCAAGGTAGGTATAGAATGGACTAGGCCAGGTCTCTGCCCCTGCTCAGTGATGTGTGAGCTGTGTCTGGTTATGGATCAGGCTTGACTGGGCTGTAGCACCCAACAACAAGAACCGGAATGGATAAGGGCTGGTGAGGTAAGGCCACTGTTCCTGCTAGGACAGGAGGCAGACTTCCGGTTATTCTGAAATGTACACTGCAATATTGAGAATGGTAGTCTCTGAATGATGTGATTTCTTCCTAAACTGCAATTTTCTCCTCCTCCTCCCACCTAGAACTGTATAGCAGTTGTCCAAAATCACCATCATCCCCTCATTGCTAACACTCCCCGGTCTCAAGTAACCATTGTTCTGTTCCCTGTTTCTATGCAATCAGGTTTTTTAGATTCCACAAGTGTGGGAGATCATGTAGTATATATACACAGTGGAATACTATTCAAATGCAAAAGGGATAAAGTCCTGTCATTTCAGTGATGTGGGTGAACCTGGACATCATGCTAAATGAAATCAGCCGAACGCTGAATAATTCTATTGTGATCGTCAAACATGGGGCAAGGTATGAGCATTTGGCCTAGCAGTGCAGATGTCTGCTTAGCACATTGGAGTGTCTGAGTTCAGTTCTCAGCTTTGCTAAAGCAGATCCTGACCGAGAGTGTTGATGGTTCAAGTACCACCCCTCTTAGGAGTCTTGGGTGGAGTTCTTGGCTTCTAGCTTCAGCCTCGGTTATTGCAAGCATTGATGAAGGAGCCAGTGGATGAGAGCCTTCTGCCTGTTTCTCTGCTGCTCAGATTAACCAGATAAAGAGAAATAGGCCTCCTGTCTGTCTGCTGTCATAAAAGGTGACACTGATTCTCCTGGTAGATATATGCACGACACCTCACGCCAATCATGCAACAAGTGGATCCTGTTCTTATCCCATAGTCAGGCTGCCTAGACGCCCTGCTCCCTAACTTCATTCATGTGTACTACATACTCAGCTGGCCTTTCTTGGAGTTAGATGCAGGGGTTACAGGAAGGTGTGGATGCCAAGATTATCTGGTATGACGCAGCAGAGCCATAGAGACCTGGTAATCACAACTGGCTGCAGGCTCAGTCTCCACGCCTATGCTGCCCTCCTGACTCCTGTCTGACTTCTTCCTTTTGTATTGCATCTCACTCCGTAAATCACAAGGCCTCCCCACAGCCTGCTGGACTTCAATCCTCACCCTAACACACAAACCTGCTGAATTATATTCATTCCCCATACACAGAGCCATCCTCTTGTGGCTAGAAATGAAGTGTACCCAGTGAGTGCTTTTCTCCTGTAAATATTTAGAAGACCATGCTGGAGTGTTAGAACAGACGCCCATTCCTAGACAGAGGGAGTTGCCTTGCTCTGGTGATGAATCAAGGCCGTCAGCTATGAGAACAAGCCATATATTTCTGGAACAAGTTGTGACATCTACAATGTACTACTCCTTTCTAAAGAACTCAGAAGAAGCCTGTGTTCAGCTTTGAGGTTAAGATTTGCCGTAGGATGCCTGCCTCCCATCTTAGAGTAATGATTTTGAGTCCCAGCTCTGCTCCCAATTACACCTCTCTGTTAATGATCACTTCAGGAGGGAGCAAGTGATGCCTCAAGTAGTTCGGTCCCTGTAACCAGATCGAGTGTCTGGCTTCCGCCTGAGATAGGCCTATCTGTTGCAGGCCTGTGGAAAGTGTGCTGCTCTGTCTCCCAATGAAACAAAAATAAATGATAGAAACAACAACAGCAACAACGCAGAAATTTACTGTTAACAGATTTTATGAAAATTCTCAAATGAGCTCAATATTGCTAAATGTATCTTCTATGCTTATTTTCTCCTTTGTATGCGATGATATAATTTGAATGAGCCCAGATATATTATATTGTAAAATGCTCTATTTCTCAACTTCTGGGTGGGATGGGAACAGAGTTGCTGACTTATCCCAGAGATGTTTCCAAGAAGCAGATGGCATTGGAGCACACAGGCAAACACGCTGCCCTCACATGGGGTCCTTGTGAGAAGCAGAGAAGGAGAGAAGCGGACAGAGGAAGCAGGTCCTACCAGAAATAAAAAGGAGGCAAAGCCAGGACCAAGGACAAGACAGAGCTGGACATCACAGGCTATGTGGAGCCATGAGGCCTGACAAGGGCTCGCAAAATACATGCTGGCAGCTACTAAACAGAACAGCTGCGATTGGTTCTACTTTACTTATCATTGGGACTCATCATGACCCTCCTGGGTTGAGCTGCAGTGGAGCATGGATCCCAGCACTTGCAGAATAGCTTGAAGCTCCACCTAAATGACGCAGATCCACATGGGAGTTGCCACTTCCACATTGAGTGGGATGTGGTTATTTATCCTATCTTCTTTTGACACCTCCCACTGGTACACCCCCATGCAGGAGGGTCCCCAACTTGAGCCTTGAACTTCTGAGAGGACTGTGCCCTGCTCACTCCTTCCCACAGTAAGGCTTACACCTCTCCCAGCTTCGTTCCATTGCCCTAAGAAAGCTTGCCTGATGTGTCACCTGGACTTTGGATTTTAACTCCTCCATCCTTTTCTTACCTTGCTCTTGACCGTCTCAGAATATTTCAGTCATTAGCAAGCCAGGTTTTTGAGGGGAAATAAGACACATTGTTCCTTATAAGAATCTTTAAAGGTTTAAATCTCCAAAGATGGCAAAGTAAATTTTCCTATAATGCAAATAGACTGTTTCAGCTTCAGAACGCCTTTTCCTCATGTAAGATATGGTTGGGGGCCTTCCTCATTTAAGAAATGTGACATGAGATAGGTGATTGGGTGAACCTACCCTATCAGATTTCTATCATTACACACATCATACCATATTGTGATTAAAATCAAAACATACTGATTTCTTTTATCAGATTAGAATCTCCCTGAGAACAAGGATGTTCTAACACTTGTAAAAATTTTGACAGACTAGTACATTATCTGGCATGTGATAAGGAGTCGGAAAAGGACAACTGGGCAAATTCTTTCTTTATGAAAACATAATTATTAAATGACACAAACTATCCCAGGCTTTTCCATAGGTTGAGCTTCTTGTATTCAGATCATATCAACCCTCAAAATAGAAGCTGTTAAATGCCACAAATTAGAGAAACATGGAAAGTAGAGAAGCAACACAAATTTGCTTTAGATGCCAACGTTTAGAGAAACAAAGGAAACCTCTGTTGGTATTCTTAAATTTAAGAATGAACCAAAAAAAAAAACTATCATTATCTTTTTAAATATTTATTTATTTTTATTGGAAAGACAGATTTTACAGAGAATGGGGAGATGGAGACGGTCAATTATCCACTATCCCACTTGACATGGACACATGGCCAGAGCTGAGCTGATCTGAAGCTAAAGGGCAGAGGCATCTTCCAGGTCTCCCACATGGGTGCAGGGTCCCAATGGCCTGGGTCATGCTCTACTGCCTTCCTAAGCCATAAATAGAGAGCCTGATCTGGAGTGGTGGAGCAGTCAGGACCTGAATTGGTGACCATATGGCATATCAGTGTCACAGGGCGGGGGATTGGTTTGCTGAGGTGTTGCGTCAGTTCCAGGAAACTATTACTTTTCATGTCAGCTTTATCAAGATATAATTGACATGCACATCTTAAAGGGCACAACTTTATGGCATTAGATATTAAGAGAGCCTCATTTGGAATATTCTGGTACCCTCACAAGGAGATCCTGTGCTCTTTCACAATTATTTCACAATGCTCTCATTTCTACCCTGTCACAAGACTCATCTGATTTTTGTCTCTGTTAATTTGTTTCTTTTGGATGTTTTGTATAAATATAACCATATTATGTAGGTTTTTATGCATGGGTTCTTTCACTTATTACATTTTTGGAGTTTAATCAGGTAGTGGCACATATCAGGCTCTCATTCCATTTTATGACTATTATTCTATGGTTTGTGATTATGATATATTTCATTTGGCCATGTATCGGATCATGGACACTTGGCTTTTTTTTGCTTTTTGTTCATTATAAGCAACGCTGTCATAAACACTCTTTCAAATGTTTTTTTGAACCTGTGATTTGAATTATCTTGAGTAGAAAGGAGCAAAATTACTGAGTAATATGAAATATAGTAACTCTACATTGAACATTTTAGAAGCTGCTTGCCTGTTTTCAAAGTTCTTCAGCATCTTATAACTCAAGTAACAATGTGTAAGGCTTTCAACCACGTGCATCTAGCCCCCAGACTAACTAAGCCTGCTTTGCAATCACAACATCTCCCTAAGAACACGGTGTCACTGGCCAAGCCAAGGAAGGTCTTGAGAACAGGAGACCAACCAGGAACCTCTCCTCCAAAATTTACAGCTAATTCGCGGAGCCAGAGGTTTAAACAATTACTTAATTTATTTATAGCCCAGCTCTTTGCTCTGGGTTTTGCAATAAACACCTTCTTTCATCCACCACCATAATGTCAGTGATTGGCTTTCTGCATGTTGGGCAAACAGACTCAGTTTTGGGGGGGCTCTACAATTCCCTCCACATATTTTTAGAGATTTCCTATGTCAATATCACTCATTTGTCAGATCCAAAAGACAAAAATAGATGATCTCATAGAAGCTGAATGGGCTGCAACACCCATTGGTTTGTGTAGAAGACAGGACTGGAAGCAGAACTGACCCAGCGTTTGCATCCACCAGTATATGCATAAGCTGATTGGAGCTACCGACTGTGCCAGATCCTGTACTGGCAAGCACACACAAGAGTCAGGTCTGGGATCACCCTCAAATGAAGTTTCTTTGGGTATCCCTCCAACTGAATTGCTGGGCTCAGAACCTCAACCATGGAGAGAATCACAGGTTCCATGGTCTGACCGTGGAGTGAATGTGTCTGACCTGGGCCTCCTCAGTTGCTTAGATGGAGTGGTAGACAGTATGTACAGGTGCACATGGAGAATATGGCAGTACATTGGACTGTGCAGAGGACACCTGGTACCACAACAGAGGATGGAGAACAAAACAAATTGATCAACTGCCCCAGCCTAATGTTGGCAGGAAACATCTGGGAAAATGAAGAGTCTAAAGTGGACCACGTTTACCAGTGGATTCTGGAGAAATTTCATCGTGCCTGGAGCAGTGATACCAACAATAATTCAGAACTGTTGAACTCTTGAAACCTTTTGAGCAGGACCCTCAGAGCATGCCCCACATCGGGGACCCTGGGATGGTTGGGAAGCTGGGTGTGGCTTCTCTCCTTATCATCATCCTTCCCACAGATACAGAAAGGAAAAAAAGAATGTGGAAACTGTAATATCACCCACCTTCCTGTAGCATTTGACCCTTATGACCTTAACCAACTATGTAAAAATCAACAAAAATAAAAATAATTAGAATTTTAAAAGAAGGAAGTTGAAATTAAAGTAAAGGTTACTGAGGGCAGCACAAAGGGGTGAGGGAGAGATGAGGAAAGCTTCAGTAACGGATGTTAGGTTGTATTTAGGCAAAATTAAGTAATTGTGGGATTCTATTACATGGTAGAGTAACTAATGCATATGTGATAGGATTTTGAATGAATTGAAAGTTTGTGCTGAGGAGATGCCCAAGGTAAGGTCTTAGCTGATATTAAGCAAATGACTGAGGATGTGGCTGCCAGACAGAAAGACCAACCATATGACTAGGCTATTGGGACTCTAAGTTGCAACCTGACCTTGAGAAGCAGAGGGAGGATAGGGCATGGAGTTAGGAGTGTGATCAATGTTTCCAGCTTGTTCTTGATAGTCAAAAGAGAGCAATAAGTATGGATCTTTCACAGATGGCCTTTATTAGACTGTGAGGAGTCTCTTTCTATTCCTAGGCTGTTAAACATTTTTATTAAGAAAAGGTAACTATTGCTTCCTGAATAGCCAAGAAAATAAGAAAGGCCCTCATAGCCCTGATGTGAGCCACTCTTTTACCTTCCACTGATGCTGGGAATGTTGAGGAAGGAAATTCTGAGTCACCATCAGTAGCCAATTTGAAACATGGCATCTATTCCATTCCTATTAGAAACATACAGTGAGGCACAGAACTCCCCATCATCCATGGCCTCTAACAGTGTTGTTCTTAGACTAGGGGGAAAGAGGAAGGGAAGACCACATAGGCAGCAAGTTGACCCTCTTGGTATGTCCAATCTCCTGTATCTACTCTCTCAAGTAACTGTACCAGCCACTTACACACACACACACACACACAATTTCAGAATAGTAAATTCATTTACTTCTTTGGGAATAATAGTCACTATACTGCTAACTTAACACAAAGATGGGAATATTTTTTGACCCCATAGTCCCAGCATTTCAACCTTCACATCAAAAACATATTTAGTTAAAGTGCCCTTTATTTTTGGATTTGTAAGCAATAAACAGGCTCCAAATCTGGAAACACTATTCCAAGGACGTACCTATGTAGTTTGGAGAAAGCTCTGGCCTTTTTGTGAACAATAAATTTTCTCTAACTGGAGGGTTTTCAACATGCACCAAACAGGGGTCTAACTGGAAGAATAGAGTGCCAAGAATCAGAGGTTCTTTTATATCCAGGAATGGGTATTTGATTCATCATGTCAGCCCTGAACTTTCTTAAATGTGACCTTCTGTAAAATCTGATCTCAACTATTGAAGAAATTTAAGGAACAAATGCTGTGGCATAGAAAGTAAAGCCACCACTTGTGATGCCAGGATCCCATAAGGGCCCTAGTGGCTCCATTTCCAATTCAGCTATTTGACAATGTGCCAGGTCAAGATATGGAGAATGGCCCAACTGCTTGGAATCCTGTACCTACTTTGGAGTCACTTCTGGTTTTGGACTGGCCTAGTTCCAACCATTATTATCTTTTAAGGCACAAATCATTGAATGGGAAGATTAAGTTTTCTCTTTCCATCTCTCTCTCTCTCTCTCTCTCTCTCTCTCTCTCCCTCTTTCTCTATTCTGGAATTCAGATAGATAAATAAGCCATTTTTAAGAAGTAATTTTAGATAGAATTGTACCAGGGAGTGCAATGACCAGAACACTCATTTATAAATAAGAAAACTCTCAAATGTGTATTGATGCTTAAATCGTTATAGGTATATGATGGAAATTTGGTTTCATCTTACGTGTCTGCTCTGATAGGTTATAGTGGCTGACCTGTGAAGCTGTCCCATGGCTTAGGGACACACAGTGCTAGGATTAATTAATGATGCCTGGAAAGGCCAGAGGCAAGAGATGTGTGCAATTCTTGACAGTATCATTAAGGGAATTAATAGTCAATTCCCCTCTACAAAGTGGATGTGGTTGTTGCAGAGGAAACAGCCAAGGTAAGTTGGGCACAGAGGAGAGCAAATGGAAATGGGAATTCTGTTGAAGAATTGTTGTATTTTGAAAGGGAAAAATATGAGGGGCAAGCTGGGATTTAGAATTGGCTTTGACAGCCTGGCGCAATACCCTAGTGGCTAAGTCCTCGCCTTGCAAGTGCCAGGATCCCATATGGGTGCTAGTTCCTGTCCCATTTGTTCCACTTCCCATCCAGCTTCCTGCTTGCAGCCTGAGAAGCAGCTGAGGATGGCCCAAAGCTCTGGGACCCTGCACCCACTTGAAAGGCACAAAGGAAGCTCCTGGCTCCTGGCTTCGGATCGGTTCAGCTCCGACCATTGTGTTTCTCCTTCTCTTTGTAAAGCTGCCTTTCCAATAAAAAGAAATAAATATTAAAAAAACAGAAATTTATTTGAAAACCAGCTTAGAATTGACTTTGAAATTCTGCTAGAGTTCCAGAGTTTCAAATATTCCTGGATAAATGAAAACATGTTTTATTTTCATCAGAGATTACAACCTTAATTTCAATGTTCTTTTTACACTACTACTCTTTCCTCCTGAACCGAGAGTAACATGGCTTTGTGATTCAAGGAACACAGATTTTTAATCTCTTGCACATATACCCAGGGTTATTCCAAGGTCAGTGTGGTACTAAGAAAAGCCAGATTTTTAGTCTCATCTCCAACCACTCCATCTTGCCCTGGTTGCCAGAAGCATCTTTGGGAAGTGTCTATGTAACAGAAGCCAAGAAACTTTGCCTAAATCTCAAAGATCTGAGAGCATGGGCAAGGGCTGCATTAACCCTCACCTTCACTCTGTCATTGTTGTTGTTATTGTTGTTGTTGTTCTTCTTCTTCTTCTACTGTAGGAGGTCAAAATGGACTCTGGGAAAGAGATGTTTCCATGGTGTATATACTCTGTAAAAGCAGACCAGGGAGTGGGAGCTTCATGGTTAAGATGTCAAGAATTCTGCATCATAGAGCTGGGGTTTGATTCCTAACTCTCTCTGACTACTGACTCCAGCTTCCTGCTGAGGAGGACGCTGGAAAGCAGTAGTGATAACTTGAGTAAATGAGTTCCTGCCACCCATGTGCAGCACCTTGATTGAGTTCGTAACGCTCAGCTTCATCCAGTCCAGTCCTGGACACTGCAGACAGGATTCTCTCTCTCTCTCTCTCTCTCTCTCTCTCTCTCTTTCAAATCAGAAAGTCAACCATGTACAGGTTGACTTCAGATTCTACCTGTACATGTGTGGAAATTAGAAAATTCTAGATGGTGTTTGGATCATCCTTGTATGTCCTCATTTGCAAAGAAGAGACAATAACAGTTCTTGACTCACAGGGTCAGTAGAAAACTAAGTGAAATATTATAAGTAATGAATATACAATAGTGTGTGTGCAAAGATGTCTGTGTATCTCAAATTTTTGTATTTGATTTACTAGATTTCATTTGTACAACCTCTTGGACTCAGGAACTAGAGACCTTCTTGTGTAGACTGAAAATTATTTCTTCAATACCATGTTTCCAAAATCAATAGAAATTAAATATGGCTCTTTCTGGTCAGGTGCTTCCTTTGCTCTGGCACCTCAACTCTTGGCTGACCAGGACAGGTAATCCCCTGAGCCTGGTCCCTGTGTACTGTTTAGATGGGACAATGGCTATAGCAATGTTATTTCTTGTTTGTGTACTGTCAGGAGTTCCAGGAGAGGGGAGGCCTAGCAATAGTGCAAGGTAGGCAGAGAAGCCAGGGAAAGGTGAATGTCTACAGCTTTGTAAGTGTGTCCAGGTTATTCATTGCATATTTCTTAGGATAGCTTATATTGTTGGGGAAGCTGGGACATAGGTCTTCAGCTTAACGGATGAATTTAAGGGTAATTACCATTTGTTCCTTTTGGGATTATGTTTGGTTGGATTATGATTGGTTGGATTGCCATATGGATTTGTGATTTGCTATTTCTAATGTGCTCTATTATCACCAAGCTTGGTTAATAAAAAGTCCTTAATAAATCTTAAAAAAAGAAAGAAATTAAATATGAATTAAGGAAAATATAAACATTAGACTACTGGAGAATAGCCACACAGACTAAGAGGCATTTGTGCAACCTGGCACAAAAAAATTAGGAGAAGCAGGAAACTAAGTTTTGTTTCTTTCCCTAGAACAAGAACCTTGGCCTGCATGCTCCATACCTCCACGGATCCCATGTAGAATCAACCCCAGACCTTTGAGAACTGCGATGATGGGCCTGGCGAGACCTCGTCCAGGTTCTTGGTCCCACACAAAGAAGAACTTGTGGAAGACACCTAGATAAAAGCGACTGGAGAACGAAGATTTCTTTACATTGTAAGTATACACTCAGGTATGAATGTGAGCAAGCTCAAAAGAGAATGGGCTGAAATCATTTACATGATTTATATTTATATCATTTATATTTTATTTTATAAAATAGCATTTTATGTACTCTGGAGGCATAAGAGGCATGGAATGTGGTTTAGCCAAATATTCAAAAGAAGTAGAATTTGATACCACCCATTTCCTTGTCTTTTTTTGTAGAAAATCTGAGAAATGTTGTGACTTCAGGTTGATAGTGGAAGTGCAAGAATTTACTATGGTAATTTTAATCTAATCACATTTCTGTGAACCTTATGACATCATAACAATACTGCATGTAACTATCTTGAGTAGTTTCAGCTGGTGACAAAATTGCAGAAGTGGTTTCATGCTACCTGGAAGGGAGATTTGAAGTAGGGCATGGAAGGGATTTGGGCAATGTAGACAAAGGTTTTGAGTAGAGCACAAAATGGAGCTTCAAAATAATACATAGAAGCAAGGAAGGTGGGAAATGTTTGGGCAGTACAGCTTGGCCTGTTAAATGGGGTCAGATGACCAGGAACTCCATGGAAGGCAAGGCAGCCGGGCAGACTCAGATTCTTCCTCCTGGCTCTATTTCTTGACTTGGCATCCAGATGAAAGTCTAAAGCCCGTGGAAGTCCAGAGCAAGGCCTGGTTTCACTGAGTCCTCAAAACCTGCTTTATGCCTGCTGACATGATCAACCCAACTATCAACTCACTTGCTCTCTGGCTGTGTGAGGTTTTGAGCTTTCTTAGAATTTGTAAAGAGTTACTGACTCTGCTTAAGATGCACACTGCAAAGAGAGAGGCTTGAAGCCTTGTCCTCCATCTCAGGTTGAGTTCAAAGCTGCCAACCCTTGGCTAGAAGGAGCTCTTGATTTACAATTACACCATGATGGATTACCTGAAAACTCAACTTTCAGACCAACGGTGATTAACTTGACCAAAGACATCTGGGGGAACCATTGATGGCCTGAAATTATGATCTTGGTATTCCAGCCTGAAACTAGACGCCACTAGAATGGCCTTGCTACAAGACTCCACCCCCGAGGTCTTTATTTGCTAGCCCAACAGATTTTTGTTTTCTCTTGAATCAGTTCAACAAAAAAAACACTTCTCCAAGTATAGTTTGCAGAGAACTGACAGCAAACTGCCGCACCTTAGCACAAGCTGCTTTGTGGAAAACAAACTTCATTTTGTTCAAATCTTGGGAGGAAACTTACTAATTAGTAGACGATCAGCAACCACTGAATTAAGTAGGGTTGTCAGACCCTTCAACTCAATATAAAATTTGGTGGTTGAGGAACTCATACGTTCACAATTAGCAGGCCTGTGCTGCTGGATACTGTAAATCACAGCAAGCTGTCAGGGCTCGTTTTCTGGGGCTGTTATCAGCAGTGAATGAAGGTGGAAGGGAAATGCGAAACAGACAGGTGCCAGCACAAGCAATCTAGGAGCATGTGGCAGCCTCCCTTTTGTCTGGACACAACATGGAACTTGGTGCCTGCTTTTGTACCTGCGAACAGGGCCCATAGAAGTAGGATTTGAAAGAAACAAGATATGATTGCTTTTACAAAATGAATAACTGCACCATCACTCACCCAAAGGAATATTTCAAGAAATGATTTAGGCTTAACAACTGAAGTTCCAGAGACAAGCTACATACTTTGCTTTTGTCCTTTCCTAACTCTCTGAACCTATTGCCCTCTGATATGGGTCATTTGGTTTAAGAAATCTGAATTGATTTTTTTTTTTTTTATCTCTGTAGCATCCAAAATCCTAACAGGGGGAAGAACCCTAGAAAACATGTGTCAAATAAAAAGTCTGTGCAAGGTCAGTGTCATTGCAATTTTATTCTCCTAATACTCTCTTATTTTCAAATTTATTTTTATTTTATTTGGGAGAAGGACAGAGGTAGAGGGGAAAAAATCTTCTATGTTTTTATGTGTTGTTTCACTCCCCAAAATGCCTAAATATAGCTTGACTGGACCCAGTGGAAGTCAGTAGCTAGAAACTCAATTCATGTCTCCTACATGGGGGGTAGGGGTCCATCTTCTTGAGCCGTCATTTGCTGCCTCCCAACACTGGCAGGAAGTTGTAGTAGTTACCAGAGTTAAGGAATGAACTTTATGCTTTGATGCTTGATGTGGGACTCAGGCTAGGCTAAAGGGCTGGGCATCTTGGAAATATTTTTACTTACAGTAGTTTAAACTGGTATATTTGGAGAACCCACTGGGTTTACACTTACGAGTGCCTTGAGGGTACAGCAGTGAGTGAAGTATCCTATATAGGTTTATAAAATCAAGTCATCTTTCAAAAAACTGCAGGAGGAGTCAATTACACAGAATGATAACACCACTCTGCCCAAGGATTTTTAAGATAATTGCTGCGGAATCTTTTTCACTTTTGAAAGAGCCATTAAACTCATCCTTTCAGAAGAAAATAAACATAAATTATGGGATTACATCTAACTCAGAAGTGCGATAGAAGGTTTTAAGTGGCTTTGGGAATGCTGAAAATTTTACTAAAGTTTAGATCCATCAAATGAAAAGGGAATATTTTAATGAGAAAGAACAAATGAGTGTCATTAGTCACAAACAATCCTACTTCTTAGAGGATGATTTTACACAATGGAGACAGAACAAAGTCCTGGTGTTCACCCCGGGACGAAAGCCTAAGTCACTGGCTCCTGGGCTGCAGCCGGCAGGGCTCCTTCTCACCTAAGAAGATTCTCCCAGGTACCCTTTTCTGAGAAGTCCACATCCTCTGCTCCATTGTAGGTGTCACCTGCCTTCCTTTTGTTGGATTTCCCACAGAGGAGGGAGAGCGTACAGAAAGTAAGAGTCAGGAGTACACTGCAGAGTAGCCAAGGTCATCCAGAGCTTGCAACCACTGAAGATTGCACACATCACAGGTTATCACCTCCCACAGTGTGCTGCATGCCTAGTCTTCAGGTGCATCCCAAAGCCATCATCATCGTATATAATATTAGGTAAAAATCAGGTTTCATAAAGCAATATTAGAGAGGAAAAGAATCTATGCTTGAAATTAGGATTGGCCTTACCACAGAATTATGACGGTGTTTGTACGGACCACTCCCTTGGGGACTTGTTGTTTGGGTCCTTATTGGTGTCAATCGTTTTAAAACAAATGCCCCTAAAGAAAAAGTTAGTTGTAACAAAACCACTACTGTGGTAATTCTTCCTATATCTGCATGGCATACAAAGTCATGTTCAAGTGGAAATTTCAAGATGCTTTTGCCCCCATACTTTTGATATCCTCCTATGTATAAAAGAATATTCTTAGTATCCTCAGAGATTTTGTTGGCATCCGTGAACAGTCCCTTCTTGCCTCTTACGCATCTGATAGGCAACCAGCCCGTTGTCTTTGGAGATCACCTGGCAGAAGCCTGTTTTGGGCCACAGGAAGCCATAGAGCCAATCTCCAACCTCCTTTCCCCTTAATCCCTCCTGAAGGGATGGGGCAAAAAGCAAGAAGAAGGATAGAAAACTAACACACTTGAAGGTGGCTTGTGATTTATGTTCTTGCTGGAGATGTCAACAGAGAGACATTTGCATTTCCAGAAGCACCTATGGAGGGAAATTTAGGCTCCCTTTAGGGAGAGAACCTAGAACTGGATTCTATCAAGGAAGGGGCATGGCTGAAGACCTCCTAGCATATTACCTTTGTTGAAATATGTAATGATTTCAGATCACAATTGATGCCTTCAGAGCTACCATTACTAGACAGTAACAATTCTTAGAAAGCTAATGAGGTCTAACAGATTTTGTTTGTTAAAAAGATTTTAAAGATTTATTTGAAAGTCATTCTGAGGTGAAGTGAAACTTCATTGTGGTTTTCATTTGCATTTTTCTGATGGCTTGTGATCACGAGTAATTGTTCACATTTGCATGTCATGTACTAGTACATATTCTTTTCCCTTTTCTGATATGTATTGTTTGTTTTGGTGTTTAATTTTCTGAGTACTTTATAGATACTGGATATCAGTTTTTTATCAGTTGCCTGGTTTTCATATATCCCCTGACATTCTGTTGCCACTTCACTTTATTGAGCATATCCTTCTTAGCTTGATGTAATTTTATTTCCTCTGCTTCTGAGGTCTTTTTCAAGAAGTCTTTGCGGGGGCCCAACACGATGGCGCAAGTGATTAAGGTCCTCACCTTGCACGCCCGGGATCCCATATGGGCGCCGGTTCTATCCCGGCAGCCCCGCTTCCCTTCCAGCTCCCTGCCTGTGGCCCGGGAAAGCAGTCGAGGACAGCCCAAAGCTTTGGGACCCTGAACCCGCGTGGGAGACCCGGAAGAGGCTCCTGGCTTCGGACAGGCATAGCATTGGCCGTTGCACTCACTTGGGGAGTGAATCATTGGACGGAAGATCTTCCTCTCTTTCTCTCCTCTCTGTATATCTGCCTTTCCAATAAAATTAATAAAAATAAATCTTTAAAAAAAAAAAAAGAAGTCTTTGCCAAGGACAGTTCCTAGCTAATGTAACCATTATAGAACATATTAAGGAACTTACTCAGGAATCTGAAAATATATATGCCACTTGACTCAGCCATTCTACTACTGGAAATGTACCCAAAAGAAATTAAATTAGCATGTGAAAGCTTCTCATACCCCCATGTCTATTGCAGCTCAATTTATAATAACTAAGATATGTGATCAATGTAATCGTCTATGGGCTTATGACTAGATGAAGAAAATGTGATATAAATAGGCAATGGAAAAACTATTCAGTAACACAAGCACATGCACAAGAAAATTCTGTATTTTCCAACAAAATTTGTGCAAATGAGACATTTTTTTATTATTAAATAAGCCAGTCCTCAAAAGACACACACTGCATGTTTTCTCTGTTATGTGGTGGCTCAGGTACAATAGAGGAAAACGTAAAGGAATGAAATGGACATCTTAAAAAAAAGATTTATTTGAAAGATGGTGACACAGAAAGGGATAAACAGAAAGAGATTTCATAACTATTGGATCACTTAGCAAATGGCACAAAAGCCAGGACCGAGCCAGGCTGAAGTCAGGCATCAATAACGCCACTGGATCTCTTACATGGCTCAAGTACCTGAGCCATCCTTTGCTTCTTCCTGGGCATACCTGACAGAGCTGGATAGGAAGTGGAATGACCAGGATTTAACCCAGGCATTCTAAGAGGACATCCAGATGGCTTAACCCACTGTACCACAGTACCCACTTCTAACAGGTGTTGTTGAATCAAGGCTAGCTTTGATGGACTTCAGAAACACAGTCTGGCACTTTCCCCATGCATGAGGTCTTAGTGCATAGCTTGAGAAATGTTTGTTATTGAATTAAATAACTAGAATTTCATATAGGATGAAGGACATATTTTTAAATTAGTGGCAAAAAACATGTTTTTTTCCCAGAAAATACTAGATACTTATTTTAAGAAAATAATAAATATTCATATTTCAGATGACATAAAAATAATTGTTAGGAGGATGAAAGGATTAGCATAAAGATGAAGATTACAAATGTAGGAGAAGTAAATAAAGGAGACTAATTACATGCTTTGAAAGGAGAAACATACATATTCTGAAATTCATAAGGGAAAATAAAATCAGCTTTGATGACTTTAAATGGAAAGTTTTCTGCAGAACACAACATACTGTCAACAACACTGCAACCCAACACACACACACAGTAATCTGGGAGAAAAAATTTACAAGACTGTTAAAAGAAGGACAAAGTGCACAATAGGAAAGGGTCAAGGGATGTAGGTAGAAAGCCTAAGGAGGAAACACAGATGGCCAATGAACACCTGGAGAGAGAACTCAGCTCCATCAATACCCAGAGAAATGGAGAGAAAGAATAATGACACACTGTTCTTCCTACTTGATGGACAAAAATGAAAAATCCTGCTAAAAAGATTCCCTTGCAGTGTAGTACAGGACATGTCACAAAACTGGTACACAAACACAAATGTGTGAGTTGTCTTACATTGATAGACAAACACCTGTGGGTATTATAATAATGTTTGGCAAGATATAGAAATTGGGGTTTGATTATTTCTGGAGGATATGGCAAGAGTCAAGAAGTCCTATTGAGTGGGGTGTGAGGACTACTGCAAGAATAGGTTAAGGAGAAGGCTTTGAGAAGGAGGAGCCCTAAGAAGACCCAGGGAATGGGACTGCCCTGATGGCCTGCACCAGGAGCCAAAGAGTAGTGGCATGGTGGCCACTGACTCACACACGTGTTTATTTACTGAACTTACATTTTTGCCACCTGGCCAGAGTCATGCATTTATGTTTCTAACCTGCTTCTTTCAAGAGAAATTAAAAACAAAACAAAACAAAAAAAACAAAAAAACAAAAAGCTTCTCCCACACCTGGCAGATGAAGCTGGAATCCTTGTAGCACAAAATGAGGCAGTTCAACCCTGGGCATCACTTGATCCCTTGCCTCAATCCCTTTGCTTCTCTCAGGCCTGCACGTGGCTAAGAAAAATATCTGAATCCATATGGAAGTTCAAAAGATAGAATAATACCCAGAACAGGTAAAAAGTCACTCATTTCCACGACTGTCTACCAGTCTCATTGAGACCCTGCTGGGGACCAGATGGGCATTTGGAATCCTCTGTCTTTAGGTGTCAACTCAGCAGAGGAGGCAGCACTGCCAGTGGCTGGCCCCAAAGTGAAATTTGGGAAGTCTCTGTGGGATGGCAAGGTGAGAGCTCCCGTGCTGTTTGCAAAGGAATATGAACATTCAACCTGCTTTGTGTTTCAAAACAATTTTTGTTATATTCCTCAGTTCTGCGAAGTCTACAAGAACAGAAGACACAGGTTCTGAGCTTCTAGAAACTTGCTCCTGGGAAACAGAAACAAAGACAAACACAGCTGGTGGAAACTCTACCTCTCTCGTCTTGTCCCTCCCTTCTTCTCCCATCATCTGCAATCCCTCTGCAAACTCCATTTGAAGGGAAGATCCCCGGAGTAGATCCAAAGTCCCACCATCTTCTCACTTTAGTCAGAAGTCCTAGATTCTATTCCTACCTGGTCTCGCTGTGTCTGTCATTGCCTGATCTCAGTCTGGTCCCAACATGTGAACCAGAAGGATCCTTTCAAGTCAGGTCATGCCAGTCCTTCCTTGAGAATCCTGTATTGAACGTCAAGAACTGCACATTGGCCCAGGGAACCCTACCAGATCTGCATCTGTCCACCCTGGTATCTGTTGGACTTCATCCTCTCGCAGCCCTCCATTACTCCCTCAACTACACTGCTCTTCCCGGAACAACTCCTGCTTTATCAGTCACGCCAGAAGACCCTTGCCACGTACTCTGCTATCCAGGGTCACTTTTTTGTTTTTTTTTTTTGCTAAGCTATTCCATTTTCCTTTTGCAAGTCTTTGAAAATCATTTTCTCAGTGAAACTGACCCAGACCTTCCAGATGTAAAGCTGCAGTCTTTCCTGAGGTAGTATTCTTTTTATCTGTCTCTCTCTTTCCATAGATGCTAAAATAATGTATATTTTTGGCTTATTTGTTATGTTTATTCACTCAATAGAACTCAATAGAACTTCAGGTTTTTTTTTTTTAAATCTTGTTTTTTTTTTTGTTCCCTGTATTTGTAATCAAGAGGGCATACAATGAATGAAGGAACGAATAAAATTAATGAATTATCATTAATAAAGACCATATTTGTTGAATATTTAGCCTGAGTCAGACATTGAAACAGTAACAAAATAGAGATCAACCACTTTCTTAAATAAATATGACATCACCAAGATACTATAGGACTTAGCTTAACATTCATAACATTGCATGAATTCATACAGCTTGGGGTTCAATGTGAGCAATTTAAAAACAGGGCTCTTGAAAAATAAAGACAGCATGCAACCTTCTGACCTTCTCCTTAACTTTGGCATTTGTTTACCCTAGCAATAGAGTGACTCATTAGATTTTGGTGTTTGGAATTACATTTCAGGATTCATAACTGCCTTTAATAAGTGTGATGAATATTCGGCCCGGCGCGGTGGCGCAAGTGGTTAAGTCCTCACCTTGCACGCCCGGGATCCCATATGGGCGCCGGTTCTAATCCAGGCAGACCCGCTTCCCATCCAGCTCCCTACCTGTGGCCTGGGAAAGCAGTCGAGGATGGCCCAAAGCTTTGGGACCCTGCACCCTCATGGGAGACCCGGAAGAGGCTCCTGGCTTCGGATCGGCATAGTATCGGCCGTTGCGCTCACTTGGGGAGTGAATCATCGGACGGAAGATCTTCCTCTCCGTCTCTCCTCTCTGTATATCCGCCTTTCCAAAAAATAATAATAATAATAATAAATAAATAAATAAATAAATAAATCTTTAAAAAAAATTAAATGCAAAACATTAGCCAGATATTAAATACCATTTGATAGTGAATTTAAATGCTGTCAGGTCTCTAAACTTCAGCCTTACGTTTGCCCGCTGTTTTCAACCTTGGAGCAGAGCTCAATGTCCTAAACTTGTTTTCCTGCAGAGAATATCTGCACTGTTTGGGAATACTTAGGTTGGCTTGCAAAACTAGTTAATCTCAGTGATGCTACTCCAGGAAAAAAATATTTTTCCGTAATTACTGTAGATTGCAACTATGGAAAACCAGAAGATTGGAGAAATGGAGAAGCAGAGATTCTGGAAATGTGATCTTGGTGAAAGAGAGAGAAACCAACTGATCCAGGGGGAACAAAAGCTATCTTCCCTCCTCCACTCACACAATGGGGCCTGCTATTAGTTTTGGTGAATAGTGGAAAATAAGATAGTGATAGGTCTCACAGCTTGAATTTGAATAAAGTCACCTGCTGTAATTGCTGCTCCCCTTGGTTTGTTTAAGATTTCCACATGTGAATGCATGTGTAGTAGAGACCTTTCATGTCTACACAATTTTTTGGTGCATATTTTAACTTTTTCTTGAAAGAGATCACTGCTCATTGTGAAGAATCTGCATTTTAAAAGCACATAGGAAAAAAAGGAAACGACCTGTTTTCTCAGCCCACTGCCAGCATTTTGATAGTGGTGTTCTCTCTTAGCCTTTTTTGTTAGGCTTATTGGTGACATCAAACCCCCATCCAAATCATGCTCATCTTTCTTGTGTTTCTGAGGTCCTTCCTACTTTCTTGACATGACCAGGAGATTAAGCCCTTCTATTTATCACCATTTTACAGACAGAATCCTAGAATTTTTACCTTGGCTTCCAAAAACCATACATCTTTTTCAGAGACGGCTGTTTTTGTTTGCTAATAAATTTAGGAAGACTGGAGCCAGTTCAGCTAGACATACCAGATCCTGTAAAAAGGCAAGCAGAGGCTCCAGCGGGAAGACTCTGGCTGATCCTGAGCATCCCCTACCAGGGATAAGTAAGTCTCACTGTGGTGGTCTCTGCTGTTCAATAAAAGCATCCCTGAAGGGGGACTCAGGAGCAAAGGGCAGCCTCCTTGCTGACACAGTTGCTCAGGCCATGCACCCACAGCCTGGTCTCCCTTTGCCATTGCATTGTGCTGGCTGCTTACCCACTCCCCAAACTCACTTGGTTTCAGTCAGACACATCCATATGTTGGATCATCAAGGCCAAGAGTATACTGTGACTGGCCACGTACTGTGCCTCAAAACAATCTTTTTCCTCAATATTTTATCTCTGGTACTGGGCTCTATTGTAGCCAGCAATGATGTACATACAGCCTTGGCCTTGTTATACCCTCACAGAACAGAGGTAGAGCTCTAATGTGGACATTTGAAACAGATGTTCCCATCTCAGCTCTAGAAATCTGGCAAGGCAGTGAGTGAAGAACAAAGGGCGTAACTTGATGTATTCATTTATCTCCAAGCTATCACTGAATCTTCAGTTTTATGGCACTTCACTATCAACTGCAAGCTTTTGTTCTTCATCTTCACTTCTCTAGAATGATTACCAACAGGGGGTTGCTGTGAATTGTTTCTTATTTATTAAAAACAGTATAGAAGACTGCATTATAATTAGACAGCAACTTTTAAAAGCTTCACAAAGCAGACAATGAGTGAGTATCAGCCGCAATATTATGACTTCTGTGTCAGGTGGCACTGAGTCAAAGGTCAGTCAAGAAGATACTGACAGCATCTGGTCACCCACTCCTAACAAAAATTTTTCGAAAGTAAATTATATTTAGGTGCTGCTACTCAATATTCTGGAATGTTTGGAAATATATACAAGATAAAAAACAAAGGATGACACTAAAATAAGTATGTACATGTATGCATATAATATATGCATGCATACTGAGCATCTATATATGTAATATCCATGTACATTTAGAAGTCTGTTTATTAATTTATGATTTTTTTGTACACATAGAAATACATGTTTTTTGTGAGCTCCAGTATCTACATCTTAGAGGTTACTTCTGTATGGCTATTTTGTGTACTACTGACTAAAGAATATAATTTCTAACATCAGGTAGATGACACTGACAGTAGGTACTGTTGGCACAAATGGAAGAGTAACTCTACACAGAATATCTAAACCATGCGTGCAAACGGTAACCAATACTTATGAGTAACCATACAAATAAGATACATACATAGCTTACAGAGATGATTGATTTAGTATCCAGAGGTTCTCAATAACAACAACAACAAAAAATGTAACGGAAGAAAAACTTATCTGACTCGGGCACATCTTGGTGTGTCAAGAAATCTGTGCAGGAAGGAGTAGAAGGGGCAGCCCAAGTGGTGCTAGAATAACATTCCTGGCACGAGAGAGTGTGGGTGAAGGCCCAGCCTAGTGAGTGAAAAACCACATGAAAAGTCTAATGTGCACGCCAGATGGCCTGAGTGGGAGAGAGAGATTTCATAGGTCCTAGAAAAACAGGACATACATAGGATACCGCCAGCTCATCATTTTTGTAAACTACTGTAAAAGAAAATTTTTAAGCTTCGACGTACATTTGCTCCTTCTGGGCTTCTTTAAGTGACACTCCTTCAAGCAAAGGCCTTCAGAAGAATAAGTGCAGTTTACTTGTCATCCTGTAAAGCTAAAGAGATTTCCACTAGTGGCTTCCTTCCTTGAAAGGAAGGGTTATCTTGGGAATTAAACAGCACGGGATCATGGTACGTGATACATCAACGGTTTTGATGAGGGCATTGGACATGGTTTTGGAAATACCAAAAAACAAGGCTAGAAATTCTGAGCTAGTGTTTTCCTACACTCTGATTTCTAATAAGAATCCTGCCTCTGGTCTTCACCGAATGCATGAACTTCCTATCCTAAGATGTCCTTGGAAATGATTTCTGGAGGTATTCTTCCTTTTCTCTGACTTAAATACTGCCTCTTGGATTCCCATTGGAGTCTAACCCAGGATGACAACCTCATTGGGATTTGCTGACCATCCAGAGAAGGATGGAGGAAGATCACATCCCCATCAGCACCCATGAACTCCATCAAACTGCTGGAAGTGCTCCAGAAACATTTACAATCGGCACCTGGAGTCCATTGATTTGCACTATTCAAATGTTGAAGATGTTTCTTCCACCTTGGTGAGGGTTCACTTCCTGCCTTAGGTCAAGATAAATGAGTTTTCCACCAAGAAAGTTACATGCATCTGTGAAGTGTTGAACCCTAACCTGTGCTATCTTGTCCATTGCTTTCAGGTTTCAGGGGCTCGTTTTACCCTGACCTCGACCTCTGTCTTCTGCAAGTACAATTCCACATGAGCTATCAGAGTGCCCGGAAGGCTTCTTCCTGAGCTAACAGCTGCTTCAACCTCTTTCGTATGCATTTCACAAACAGAGCATCAGATCTTTGGATAAATCTCTAACCAAGCGGAGAATGAAGAATCTGAATAACCTAGGTCTCATAGAGTGAGGCCTGGGGATTTTGAAGAGAGCTTATTCATTTGCCACAAGCCCTTTGTATGATTCCAATCAGGATTTGTCCTTCTGGGAAAACATTATAGTGTGTCACCTAAAAACCCAGAGACAAAATATATAATGCTTAACACATACTAAAGCGAATAAATATTCCTGAAATCTAAACAAATTATTTGAAGTAGTATCCCTCAAAATGATATCTCTCACGTGAATAGTCTTTTAAAATCACCTTCTTGTTTTCAATAGGGCAGAAAAGCAAAAAATGACATTATTTCGTTGCTGGAGAAAAATAATCCTGAAATATAAAACTTCATTCCAAGCTGGCTTTTTCCAACAGAATTTGAGACATCTGGGCAGCCTAACGGAAGATCGGGAGAAGGATTTGCCAACATGGGTAAGTTGTGCAGTGGAGTGTTCCTCCGGCAGCTGGCTAAGCAATCGCAGAGATGGTCCCGAGAGACCCAGGAGGTGCTGAAGGTAAAGCCCTTGGTTCCTCCATAGTCTTTTTTGGCCAGAAGCATCCACTTGTGGAGGCTTACAGAGCTTTGAGAGTCTCCCTGCTTGGAAATGAGCGCCTATTGTGGACAAAATTCAAAGTAAACAACGTAAAGTTGAAACCAGGGGATGGGTTCCTTAGAGAGCCAGCCGGCACCTTCACTAATCAACAGTAGCTCTAACAAAATTCTTAGAATCACGCTTTTTGTCCTTTGCCTTTTTTTCCCTTTGTTTAACTAAGTTGGAATCACACTGCAGTTTTGCAAAGCATTTTTTTCCCCTGCAGTTGTGTCATTTATAGCTTTGTTGGAGGGGTTGAGAGAAGTCTTTTATTCTCTTGCCAAAAGAGAGAACCAGGGGACACTCAAAAGGAATGTTTTGTTTTGGAATCATCTTTAAGTACCTCAAAATAAAAAGAACTGGCAAAATGATCCCGGAGTGGTGGTGGGTAGTCTTGCTGCTCCATTCTAGGCCGCTATCTTGAAAAGACTGTTTATTAGATTATGCAGGGCTCTTAAGAATTCAAAGAACTCTTACTTTGACAAAGCATTTTTCCATCATCTGGTTAGAATTTCTGGGCCAGTTAGCCCAGATCTACTATTTCCTCCCCATGTGTTCTGCAAACCAGGGGAGGAGAAAGTCATTATTCTGCAGGAGTCAGAAATGAGATGCAATTATGGGGCCTGTGCACGGGGTAGATGATATCTTCTCACAAGCCAGCTCGCATAGAAGACGGCTTGTCTGTGTTCAGGAGCTTCTTATTGAATCGGGCCTGGCATATCCCATTAAGTGCCTTATCAGCCAGCTCTCCTGGTCTGTTTGTTTAGAAAGAAACCATTGTGTGATGTGGTTATTCTAACCAGGCCTGAAGAGCAAGTGCTGCCTGGGACATGATGAATTTGCAACATGCACACAGGCCTATGCCTAAGAGTTACTCTTCTGTCTCTCTCTCTCCACACACACACACACACACACACACACACACACACACACACACACACACACACACACAGCTCCAGAGGCCGTCCTTCGTGATATAAGTGGAAAAGTCTTCAATCAGAGCCAGCATCGCTGAAATTCAAGTAAATGGATTCGGAGTTGGCCAGAGAATTTACTCTCTTCAAACTGTTCCTTAGTTTTTTGTGGGGAGGGGGTGTTTTATACTCAGCAATCCCCAGGTTGTTGGAAAAGCCTCCTTTGGGGCTGATTTACCTGGGTTTGCATTTGTGCTTTCTTGATCTACTTAATTGGGACTGGAACTCTGGCTCATGGCCAACGTTCACAGAGCACACAGCCACCAACTGACTGACCTGGTGTTTCTGCCCACTGCCACATGCCATTGCTCACACTTTGACAGCCTCAAGCACTGGGGAGTGTCACATATGGATCTGACGCACCTGAAAATTCAGGGAAATGTGCAGTGCTCAAGGGCAGAGAGGGCCCTTGCTCCTTACTCTGTGAAGACTGTGGTGATTAAGAAACAGGAAATCAGCGCCGAGTGAAAACTGCTGCTTATTTCTTAGCACTGGGTTCACTTTGAAAGAAACACTCAGACACACGTGGATGAATACAGTGACTGCTCCTCCACTAAGGAGGCTGTGGATCCTGCAGACGCATGTTCCCCCATCCTAGCTGAGTTTCACCAAGGAGAGAGGAAGGTGCAGACTCATGCTCAGAGGGAAAATTGCTTTTGTTTAGGAGACCGGGAAGGAGGCCTTTTCAGCACTGAAACTCCCCTCTGTCTAGAAAAGACATATATGGGACTGAAAGATGGCTCACTTGGTTAATCCTTTGCCAGCAAGAGCTGGAATCCTGTATGGACACTGGTTCCTGTCCCGGCTGCTCCACTTCTCCCACTGCTCCCACTGCTCTCTGCTTATGACCTAAGAAAGTAGCAGAGGACGGTCCAGAGACCTGGGCCCTGCATCCACGTAGGAGACCCAGAAGAAGCTCCTGACTCCTGGCTTTGGATTAGCCCAGCTCTGGCCATTGCAGCCATTTGGGGAATGAACAAAAGGGTGGGTGGAAGATTCTCTCACTCTCTCTTTCTGTCTCTCCTACGCTCTGTAATTTTACCTTTTTAATACATTTTTTAAAGATTTATTCATTTTAATTGGGAAGTCAGATTTACAGAAAAAAGAAGAGACAGAGAGAAAATCTTCCATTGCTGGCTCACTCCCCAAGTGACCGCAATGGCCAGAGTTGCACCGATCCGAAACCAGGAGCCAGGAGCACTACTGGGTCTCCCACGCACTTGTAGGGTCCCAAGGCCCTGGGCCATCCTTGACTGCCTTCCCAGGCCACAAGCGGGGAGCTGGATGGGAAGTGGGGCTGCCGGGATTGGAATAGGTGCCCATATGCATTCAAGGTCAGGTCTTTAGCCACTAGGCCACGGCGCCAGGCCTAAAAGTAAATACTTCTTAAAACAAAAGTAAAGACACATGCGTAGACATACAAGAGTAAGAAGAGGAACACTATCTTCATCTTCCAGGTGTGAATGGGAATAAACGTACATGGATGTGCACATGTGTTTTGTTCTATGTATATAATATGTATATATATAATGTATAATATATATAATGTGTGTATACATTTGTGTGTGAAATTACTGGTTTGGTTTATTTCACTGAAAATAGACATAGTTTTACACTGTTCCTCTGACTATAACAGAAACTGTCCTCTGCCAACACTTAATTTTTCTTTCAACAACACTGCTGCTGGGGTAACTTCTTTCTCCATCAGCTATGAGGGAAACGGTTCATCTGTGTGTGTGTGTGTGTGTGTGTGTGTGTGTGTGTGTGTCTGTGGTTTGTACCTGGTGGGCATACACCAAGACCAGCACATGATGACACTGTGGTTAAGCTTAACCTCCCCTACTGAAAACCTGGCTCTCCCTGTCCCGGGAGCCTGGTCCAGGAGTGTAGTTAACGCCTCATTTCCACCTCTGGACAAGAAGGATGATGATTGCGCCTGTTTCATAGTGTTGCTACAAGGTTTTAGTGAGACAATACCTACATATGTAACATTCCATATTGATTCATAATATGGAATGTATTTTATTGTGTCGTATGTTATTAAATAATTGTATTATTGATTATAAATATTTAATATATTACATAATGGATATTACACACACACATATATGGCACACAAGCATCATTTGCTGTCACAAAGTGTGAGAATGATGTAGAGATTCAGCACACACCTTGGATCCAAGGACCCTGATTTCCTTAGAGTTGTTCTATATCATTTTGTAACCCGAAAGTACAATTAAGTCACTGGAACAAAGCAAAGAAGCTGTTCCTGGCACTGACATCTCTGGCGATGCTGTGATTCCAGCCTCATTGCTCTCAGTGCAGCGGGACTTGCAAAGGCTGAAAGAGGTAGCCCTTCCCAATGGCTGCAGCCCATCACAACAGACTTGGCACCAACGGGAATAGCACCTTGAAGGTCTCTTCAGTCACAGTGCTCTTGTTTCATGAATCTTAGTAGACAGACCCTCATCAAACATTAGCATGGCATTCATGTAAATTCAGTGAAAGCAGCTCCTAACTGAGTGTTTAAATTTGGAAGGTTCTACAAGGCCCTGAGTTTGTGGAGCAATGCCAAATTTATCACACCATCTCCCACAGCCCATGACAACAAACTGGGCTTATCTAGGACTTTCGCATGGTTCAGAATGAAAGAAGCACAGACCATTATTAGATGTGGGTTGTGTGACATAGGACATGACCGGTTTTGCTGAATGCCACAAAGTTGCACAGCTTCTCTTCTTTCACAATTCTTCCCACTTCAACCTGTGCAGTAAAAGGATGATATTTACAGCCTTTCTGCAAGGCAGTAGGTTAGGCCCTGAGAATATAAACAGTAATAACTGAATATTTATGTTAGGGAATAGTGTTAGTGCCAGACTGCCTGAGAATATTGTTTGTTAGAAATTGATGAGAAAGAACCCATACCATCCAAGGGGGAAAAAAGTCATAAGTGCTCAGGCCTGTGTTTGGAATAGGGGCTATTTTCTCATGGAGTATCTGTAAAGAATATCAGTTTTTTAAAATTATTTTCCATGATACAGTTTTATAGGTATAGGGATTCCTCACTCCTTCCTCCGTCGCCTTCTCCCCCCCACCATTTTCTCCAAATCATTACACTGGTATAGTCCTTCAGCTGCAGTTATGACTCCAACATTCTGCTCTTTATGTGTACCATGGCATTGAAGGTAACAGACAATGTTAGAAAATTTAATATTCTCATACTGTCAGGTCATATTGTCAAGGTATATTTAGCAATTTTATTGGGACTCCTCCTTTTATTCAGGAGTAGAGATGCATACTGAAACGTGTCTTCACTCCCCAGAATGCTAGTCTTCTTTATATAGTTCAGCCATGAGAATGTATATATATATACATGTTTACCTAAATATCTATTTAACTTGTACTTTGCATGAGGTTGCCCTAAATCAAAGAGAACTGTGATGTTTGTCCTTTTGGAATTGATTTATTTCACTGAGCATAATGATCTCCAGTTGAGACCATTCCGTTGTAAATAGAAGAATTTCACTCTTATTTGTGGCCTAGTAGTATTCCATGGGATAGATGTAACCATAGTTTCATTGTCCACTCTTCTTGTGATGGACATCTGGGTTATTTCCATGTCTTTACTCTTGTGGATTGTGCTGCTACAAGCACAGGGCTGTAGGTCACCTTTTCACTTACAGGAAGAAACTTAAATATTCATTTAAGGAAGTTTCCATGCAATTCTACAGTTCCAAGATATCCCTACTCATATCCTAAAAAGTTTCTTGATTCCATCCCTTTGTCTAGTTTTCCGTACTCCAAAATCCCGGGTCAACAGGCTTCTTTGTGCCTCCCTGTAACAGGACATAGAAGGATTTAAGGTTCATTACATTTGCTGTGCACTCATCATTTTCCAACCTTGATTTGAAGCTACGTTCAGGTCTATACACTATTGTCCTGTGAGTGGCTATGGCTCCACCCTAACATATAAAGTAACGCAGGAGCAACAAAACTAACAAATAGCATTAACTAGGAGTGGGGCTACCATATCAAATGGTCTAATGCCAGCTAGAATTAGAATCTCTGAAAGAGGAATCTGGAGGGGAAAAGACAGGGAACGTTTTGAAGAAAGAGTGGTTAAAAACTTTCCAAATACATTAAAGAAAACTGTAAATCCACAGATGTAAGAATCACACTGGAACTAAAACAGAAGAAACATAAAGAAAACTAGGACAAAATGACTTTCACTGAAAATAAGGAAAGTAAGAAGACACGAGCAGCCATCTTTAAAATGCTGAAAGAAAAAAGTCAACTTGGAATGGCATATATAACAAAAATAATTTAAAAACAAAGAAAACAAGATGTTTTCAAATATATAACACATGAAAAAGTTCATCCAAGCACCTTCAGGCATTAAGAAAAATTGATACTAGATGGGAATGTGGATCTACACAAAGGAATCTGGATCATTATTAAGCATAACTATGTTATAAATCTGTAATATTTTTCTTGCTATTTATTACTAAATCTTATTGTTTAAACAACAATTATTTCAAGATCATGAAGAACCTATAAATAAAAGCAAAATGTATACAATAGTACAGGGATAGGAGGGTGGGAATAAAACTATACAATGTTAAAGCTCTTATATTTAGGATACTATATGTAATGTGATATAACACCGCTAATAAGTAAATTGTGATGAATTAAAAGATGTATGTCAAATCCCTACAATAATCACGGAGTTAGCAAAGCAAAGCTAAGAAAATAATAAAAGAAGAACAAATGGAATGAACAAATCAGGAGAAGGAAAAGAGAATAACTTTTAATTTTTAAAAATATTTTATTTATTTGGAAGACAGAGTGACAGTAAGAGAAGAGCAGATACACAGAGATAGCATTCATATACCGATTCATTCCCCAAAGACACAATGGCTGGGGCTGACTCAGGCTGAAACCAAGAGCCTGGAACTCCTCCCAGATCTCCCATGTTGGTGGCAGGAGACCAAGCACTTGGGCCACCTTCTACTAGTTTCCCAGGCTAATTGGAATGGAGCTGAATAAGAAGTGGGTAGTCAGGACTCAAACTAGTGCTCATATGGGGTGCTCGTGCTGTAGGCAGAGGCTTAACTTAATGTACTGCAACAGCAGCCCTAAAAAGAGAGATGTTTAAAGAAAAGAACCAACAGAAAGCAAATACCAAGGTGACAGATTGAAATTGAACTCATATCAGTAATCATATTAAATGTAAATGATGGAAACATCTTAATTATAAAGCAAAAATCATTAGATTAAGTTAAGCAAAATTTGATTATATTCTACATGAGGAATATAGCATTTGCTGTAATTCTTTTGTATTTGGCATAAATATAAAGAATGCATTATTTTTAAAGGAAAAGAAAGGAAAAAGAGATTTACCATGCGACCATAAGCCATAACTGCAAGTAGAAACTAGAAATCCACAAGTATGCGTGGAGATATCAATCTGTCAGTTTCATTAACTGATGAGTCAATAGTCAGAAAATCATATAAAAGAGTTGAATAACACTCGTAACAAACTTGACCTTGCCTATCGAAGTCTCCACTCAACACAACAGAAAATGCATTCTTTGTCAAACACAAGGAACAATGACTTTACTACAGGCCATAAAACAAACCTCAGGTTAGAAGGATTTAAATGTTGTTACCATTAACCACAGTGGAATCAGATTTAAAACAAATAATATAAATATCAGAAGAGAGAAGTGGCAGGAAGGAGGATATCATTCTTATAGCATTTGAATAATAGGGAATGAATTGAAAAACTTTAAACCAGATATGAAAATGCAAATAAAGTGTTTAGAAAATAAATTACGAACAGAAACAGAACTACGAAAATAGATTGAATCTTTACTCAAAAAACCTTTCTCAAGAAGTGTCTAGAATTAAGTGATTTTATAATGAAGTTAGCCAAGTATTGGAAGAATTAATTCCATTAATATATAAATTACTTCCGTCTGTAAAAACAAGAATCTTCTGCAACTGTCTCTTTTTTTTTTCATTGTTTTAGAGCCCTTCTACCATTCAGTCAGAAACAACATGAGAACGTAAAGCTGTGGACCAACCAACCGTATTGAATCCAAGAACATTTATGAAAGATATCATGACCAAGTTCACTCAAAGATGTAAGGTTGGCTTAACACAGAAACAAATCTTGATGGGTATTAACTGGGACCAAGAAGGGCATAAGCTTTTATTGCAATGGATAACGAAGGAATCTTTTGAGGGAATGGAAAAATTCTAATACCTGTCCATGCTGTATTGCTTGCATACTTTTACCAGTCTTTAAACAGTATTTTTAAAAGAGGATTTATATATTTTTTATTGGAAAGACAGATCAGATTTTACAGAGCAGAGAGACAGAGAAAAAGATGTTCAACTGCTGGTTCACGCACCAAGTGGCTACAATAGCCAGAGCTGAACCAATCCAAAGCCAGGACAAGGAGCTTCTTCTGGTTCTCCTACATGGGTACAGGATCCCAAGGCTTTGGGCTTCTTTTATTGCTTTTCCGGGCCATGAGCAGGGAACTGGAAAGCAAGTGGAGCAGCCAGGACACGAACCAGTGCACATATGAGACCCTTGCAGGGTGAGGATTAGCCATTGAGTCATGCTGCGCCCTAAACTGTATTTTTAAAAGGTGAATCTTATGGCATAAAAGTTTTTCCAAATGCCATCATTTTAAAATATCAACAAATGAAATCTTGTCTTTTGCAACTAAGTGGACCTAATTAAAAACCATTATGTTTAATGAATATGCAGTCCCCCCAAAAGACAAATATCGTATGTGTTCCCTGATGTCTGATAACTAGTGCAGAGAGTACAAAAATGTTATTATGAGTAACAGATTAATATTCTGGGCTTTTAATTATTGTTTACAGCCTTTGTCTATATTCCTGAGGAATGGTAGGTCTAGCTTTTACTATCCTGTATTAAGCTTATCATAGCAGAGTGAATGAAAACATACCATTTTAAAGTTAGGGGGAGACAACAGAGAGATAGGGAAGGAGTGGGGGAGTGAGAGGTATAACTATCCCTTAAAATCTGTATCATGATTATGTAATATTTATTAATTTTATACAAATAAATAAGCTTGGTAGATGTCAACAATCTTTATAACAAAATGAAAAAATCATATGATTATCTCACTAGAGATGCAGTAGAATAGAGTTCATAAAATTGATTATCCACTAACAGTAAAATCTAAACTAGAGATGGAGGCAGATTTTAAAGAGTGTCCAGGGGACACTGACACTAAGGATCCTACTCAGTTATGAAAGACTGCAGCAAATCCAAGGCCAAAGATCAGAAGACAGCAGACACTGGAGCTCAGCAAGAACTAGGAAATTGAGAAGGATGAAGTAAACCTCTTCCTCCAGTGAGATGTAAGACGGTTGCATAGCTAATCCAGTGGAATTGAGAGACAAACCATCAGAATGTTAAACAATTTTAAAAGGTTGCTGAATATGAATCTACATCCTAAAACACCATTCTATTCCCAAATGTCTTTTTTAAAAGATTTATTTATTTTTATTGGAAAGGCATAAATGCAGAGAGGAGGAGAGACAGAGAGGGAGATCTTCCATCCAAGGATTCACTCCCCAAGAGGCCGCAACGGCTAGAGATGAGCTAATCTGAAGCCAGGAGCCAGGTGCTTCTTCTGGGTTTCCATGTGGGTGCAGGGTTCCAAGGCTTTGGGCTGTCCTCAACTGTTTTCCCAGGCCACCAGCAGGGAGCTGGATGGGAAGCAGGGCTGCCAGGATTAGAACCGATACCCATATGGGATCCTGGCGCATTCAAGGTAAGAACTTTAGCCACTAGGCCACTGTGCCAGGCCCTCCCAAATGTTTTTAAAGTATTGTTTGCATTTGACATTTTTGATGCTATCATAAATGATATTTTAAAAATACAGGTTATATGTTTTATATATAAATCAAGACAGTCATGCAATAGGGTATTAACATCTATAAAGGTTACAAAAAGTTTGGTCACATACATCAAATGCGTGAATCTCAAACACGTTATAATAAGATAAACAGAGGACTGGCACAATGGCATATCAGGCTAAACTTCTGCCTGAGGTGCTGACATCTCTTATGGACTCCACTTCTGATCCAGCTTCTTCTTAATGGCCTACTAAAGCAGTGAAAAACAGTTCAAATCTTTGACCTCTACACCAAAGAGCTCCTGGCTCCTGTCTTCATAGTGGTTTAGCATTAGCCATTGTAAGCAATGGGGAAATGAACCAACAAATGGAAGAGCTCTCTCTCTCTTTTCTTTCTCTCTGTGGCTCCTCTGCCTTTCAAACAAATAAATAAAATTTTTATAAGAGAGAAAAAAAAATGACAAGTTGTTAAAGACTTCATTTTCCATGACTTCATTGTTAATAGAATCAAAAAAAGGCAAACTAAGATAGTCATTTTTTTTTCTTAAAGGGAAATATTGGCACAGAATCTAGGTGAGTGTCTACTCCTGCAGGCAGAAGGCAGGTGTGCTAGGAGGTGTTTAAGGGTGGGCCAGCATCGTGCTATAGCAGGGCATTCTGCTGTTTGCAACATCGGAATCCAACATGAACACTGATTGGAGCCCTAGTTGCTCTACTTCTAATCGAGTTCACGCAACTCCCTGTTAATACTTCCAGGAAGACAAGAGAAGACGGTCAAAGTGCTTGAGCCCCTGCCACCTCTGTAGGAAACCTAGATTAAGTTCCTGGCTATTTGGGGCAGTGAATCAGCAGATGAAAATTTTTTCTCCTTTTCTCTCTGTAACTCTGCCTTCCAACCAACAAAGACATCAAGGATTTTGTACAAAAAGCCAGGAAGCTTGTATTTTTGTCCTTGTGGGCCATGTGGTCTCTGTTTGCAAGTCCTCAACTCCACAGTTACCCAAGTACACATCACCAAGCTCCCTGTAATTATTTTCTTCGATTATTTCCCTGCCATTGTAAATCTTACCACTGGTTTCTTTCGGCTGCACACCCTTGCCATCCCCTCTCCTCTGTAAGAAGACCCTGTTCACCTGCTAAAGGGTTGTTGCTGGCACCTCGAGAACACCTTGTCACGGCACTTGAAACATGACAGCTTGGGCTCGTACAGTGGTTCCACCACATAGGAAACAGCCAGCCTACAGCAGATGTCTTAAACTCTCTGAATTTCACCTTCTTTCCCTGCAAAGCAAGAATACCACTGCATTCATCTCAGGATTTTAATACAGATTATGTGGATTCACACACGGATAAGGCTGACGACAGAACCCACATGTATTTCACTTGTAGATTTGAATTTACCACTGCAGATCCAAACATGATAGAGTTTGCCCTAACAGCATCCAAACTTTTAATATTATTTCTTGTCACCCTGGAGATGAGCTGTCATGGGAATGCAGATCTGTATGACAATTTTTCTGACCCGTTTTATAATTGGACTTAAAAAGCTTAAAGATCATGTTTTGTTTTCATGAGTTATATGTCTCTCTCATCCCACTTCATTTCTTATTTTTCTATTATTGTTCAGTACAAGCCTGATAAAAATTATCCACATCTGTTATTTATCTTTCTATCCCAGAGCAAGGCAAATGTGTATAGTTCCCCTCAGGATAACAGGAACCATATGGAGGGCATGGAATTCTATGTATTATCAGTTTACAAATTCTGACTTTTCTAAAGATTGTGCACAAGCCACCCTGGGTTCTTGGGTGTAAGAGTGTGTGGGGGGTGTTTATGTTCGGCAAACACACGGGTGTAAAACAGCCTTGCAGCCAATGCCTTCCCAGAGTGGGGTTTTTAACTGCGGCTTGCAGTGTTTCTCAGACTTGGCACAATGAAGCAGCCTCAGATGGTTTCAAAAATCCCAATGTGCAGCCCACACCCCATACCAACTCAATTAGAATCTGCTGGGTAGAATCTGTGGCACTAGTATTTTTCATTTTGTAAATTCTCCAGGAAATTTGATTGTATAGACAAACTTGGGAACCACCAAAATTTTAGGGAGAAAATCACTATGCATCATTTGATTACTATAAGGAAAATGCCTGTGGACCAAAATGTACTCTTATTTGGAGCCCTTTTCTGTCATTCCAATTAGAGAATGTAAATGGCTGGGTAAAAACTTCATCCCACTCAAATCTCAGTTACCAGTCCATTCTCAAAAATATTCTCAAAAATATCTGGATAAGGGCCAGAACATTCACTCTTGCTCTACTGAAAAACAGAGAAGAGAAGAGAGAGAAAGAGAGAGAGAGAGAGACTGGGACTCTAACCCATTTTTCCAATTTTCAACTCAATTGCTGCTCACCAAGGTCTGCATCTGTCACACATCATCCACGTGCATTTGGCTTTCAGATAGGGATCAGAAGGTGATATGCAAGGTAGATTCCAGACACCAGCTGGCTCCAATTGAGGGTTTAAGAACGGGCTGTTCTGAACAATAGGTCTCTTTTCAGAGGATGACTCTGAAGACAATTTTCTTTGATTTCACATGGGCAATTTCACTCTCAGGAGAATCTCTTGAGTCTCAAAATTCTCTAAAATGATCTCAGTATTTGTGGAATTCCCCAAACTTCTGATAATCTATATACAGATTGAGGGTTTTTTTTTTGTTTTCTTTTGTTTAATTTTGTTAAAGCTTCCCCATTTGAGAGAAAATACACAGTATTTGACTTGACCTACATGATTCATTTCATGTAACAGAATGTTCTCCAGATTCATTCATTTTGCTATAAATGGCAGGATTTCATTCTTTGGTTAGGTAAATGATATCATATATCATATTTTCATCTGTATTTTGTACATTCATCTGATAATGAACATCTTGTTTAATTCCATAACTTGGCTATTAAGATAGTGTTGCAATAAATGTGATGGTATCTCTTTGGTATGATAATTTCATGCTTTTGGGGGAAATACCCAGTAATGGGATTACTGGATCACATGGTAGCTTTATTTCAAATCTAATTTTCTGTCCACAGTTTGCCTTTTCACTTTATTGATTATTTCCTTTGATACCTAGAACTTTTTGGTTAAATGAAATCCCATTTGTCTGCATTTGTCTGTTTTTTAAATTCTTTTATTTTGATAATCTTTACAAGTTGAATAGGGCACAGAGGGTCAAGGACTACAGGAAAATGGGTAAGACCATTGTTTCCACATTAATATTATTATTTTTTTTTCTGTATCTGGGGTAAGGGGAGAGATAAAGGGAAGCTCCACCCAACCTCCCACCCATCCCAGGTCCCCAATTTGAGGCACACTCTGACTGTCCTGCTCAAGCAGTTTGGATAGTTCAACAGTTCTGACTTGCTGCCAATCTCACTGTTCCAAGCGTGATGAAATCTCTTCAGAATCCACTGGCTGACACAGTCTCTTCATGGTTGGGGTTCTGAGATCAGCAGTTCAGTTGGAAGGATTTCCAAAGAAACTTCATCTGAGGTGATCCCAGACCTGATTCTTGTGTGTGAGTTTGCCAGTACAGGGTCTGGCACCGTCTGTCGCCCCAAACAGCTTATGCACATGCCGGTGATTGCAATTGTTGGGTCAGTTCTGTTTCCAGCCCTGTCTTCTACATGAACCATTGGGTGTAGCAGTCCAGCCAGTTCTTGCCTACTTCATACTTGGCCCTCACGCAAGCCAGTGGGAGCTGCAGCGTAGTCAAGGTGCCTCCTCATAACCCCCACCAGGCTTGTCCCCTACTCTGGTTCTTATGCTTGCCAGTATGTATAGCTGGCTAGTACAGTCTGTCCTACATCCCATTTAGCTATTCTACATGTCAATGGGCATTGAAGCCTAGTTCAACCCAACCAACCCTACTGTCCAACTCACACATATACTAGTGGGTACCTTTTGGTCTAATCACCCCTGTCCCAGTCCTGGTTTTTATGCTCTCCAGTGTGACTTGTAATCCAAGAGGGAGGCGCCCACTATTTCCCTCCTAGGCCACTCCCACCCCTGGATTATGCACTCTGCAGGTGGTTCTGCAGTTTAACTTGACAGATTTAGCCCCCAGTGTCAGCCTCTGCCAGCTGATGCTGTGGCAAAGCCCAACCAACCCTCACCCACTCTAATTTTGCTTGCACCAATCGGAACAGTCAGCCCAACCAGACTTTTCCCTGATCTAGCTCACATGAGACCCAAAGGTGTTGTAGCCCTGCCTGGTCTGGTCTGCCTCCATCCCAACTCACATTCTCCAGTGGGAGTGGAAGTGGCTCTCCAACAGGGGAGCCCTAAACATTTCCCCAGCCAGTTTTGCCCGTTTCCTCCCTGGTTCTCATGTGTGCTGGTTGGCACTGCAGCCCAGTCTGGTACGGCCCACCTCACCTTGGGGATTGCCAGTGGGTGCTGTAGCCTGGTCCAGCCCAGCCCATTCCAGCCCACACCAATTCCAGCTGACACTGGTGAGGGTTATAGTCTAGCCCAGACAGTCCAGCAGGCATCCAATCCCAGCTGTAATGTCCACTGGTATGTGTTGAGACCGACCCGGCCCGACCCACACTCTGTTCTGGTGCTCGAATTCACCAGCAGGTGATGTGAACTGGTTCAGCCTGGTCTGCCCCCAACCTATGCCAAATGTATGCTGGTGGGTATCTTTCTCTTGCCTGGTCTGAGTTGCTCCATATCATGGTTCTTGCGCTCACCTGCAGGGACTGTGTCCTGACAGAGGAGTTTCCTAAGCTCCTCCATTAGAATCTCTCCCTATACCAGATCTTGCACATATCAGTGGTTCCATGGGCCAGCCATACTTAGTCCACCTTCTGTCTTGGCAGCAACAGTGGCCTTTCCTGACTGGCCTTTAACCCATTCCGGTTCATACTGTTAGATGTTTCAGCCAAGGCAAGGCTCGTCCATACCCAGACACTGCTCACATATGGCTCAGTAGAGGCAGAGACCCAGCCTAGTCTGTCCTACATCTACCCTGGTTCTCCAGAGTACCAGATGGTGTTGGAGTCTAGACCAGCAAGGTGTGCCCAGCTCCAGTTCACACTTGTGCCAAGGGATATTGCAGTCATATCCAGACCAGAACGCAGGATTCCCTCATGGTGTCCTCACCATGTGGGAGAAATCACTGTCCCTAGCCTGACAGGAGTCTCTCACCACATGGGGGTGGTACCCATGGGCCAAGTTCTGGGTATTGGGTCTGACCTGGCTCAGGTACTCTGCACAAGCTGGCCGCCACTGCTGCGGAGGGCTGCTGTCACCTGAGCCGCCAAGGTCCAACTCCTGCATTTGCCTTTTGTTCTCTATGATTTCAGCATTGTGCTCAAGAAATTACTATGACACAGAATCAAGATGGCAGAATCGGGCAAGGACACATTTAAACAGAGAAATGTTAGACAGGGCGTACTGCAGGAAATAGGAGAGGACAGAGTTGCAAGAAGGGCACTTGACTAACACAGGAAAGCAGCGGAAACAATGATGTGGTACTGTAGCGACATAATACACCAGAGGCATTCAGCAAGTGGTGATGTGAACGCCACCAGAAACCAGACTCCACCAGTAACTAGGTGGGAAGGAAATTTCACTGGAAACTCAGGAGGTGAACCCAGATAAAGAACTGTCCTTCCAGCTGGTTTGTACGATTTGACCAGGAGCGGAGACAGATCAACAGATCCCAAACAGCTGGTGTGGGAAAAGGGTGGATTTCCTAGCCCAGTCAGCCCCACTAGAGCTGAATCAGGCACTCTCTTGTGTAGAAAAGCAAAGGCTATAGCACAGGACTGAGCATGAGCTGGGAGTGAACTCATTTTGGGCTCAGTGAATTGAAATGACGTGCACCCTTCAGGTTCCACCAAAAAATAGGTCCAGGCAGCCCCAGACCTAGTGGTCAGCAGATCAAGAACTCCATGAGTTACATATCAGGCACCATTTTGTACAGTGTGGCAAAAGCTATGACACTAGAGGGACAACAGTGTGCTGTACATGTGCTGTCAGCCTGGGAACTGCACAAACCAGAACTGGGAAAAACATTGTATAGACAAAGGAAAAAGATGCAACAATACCACGGGATCACAGGAAGTGGAATGCTGAGCCAGGAGCTGGACTATGCAGACCATGATAGAAGTCTAATGTAAGAGTCCAGATCTGAAACTCGCTGGAAGGAGTGACACAAGTGACTGCAAACAAAGAAGCGTGTACCAACCACAATAAGTAAAAGCGAACTGCAGACCTTTGGGTGACACAGCTTAGAAACCTGCCCTAGGGAGAAGAATCTGCTTACCAGAAGTACAATGACCAAGAGCAAAAGAAGAGACAATGGCACAATGAATATTATTGAAGACTCCCATGCAAAGGAGCAAAAGCTTTTGCCAACCTGAGTTAACTGAGGAATGAATACATTGAGAAAATAGGGGATACAGAACTCAAACTACTTTATCAACAACAAGAAGCACAAAAAGCAGATCAAGGAATTTAAGGAATATGTCACACTGGAAATGGAAACTGATACATCAAAAATGAAGAATACAGTGGAGCAAATTAAAAGTACAATGCAGAGTCTCCTAAATAGAATGAAGGAAGCAGAAGAAAGAATTTCAGAATTGGAAGATGTTTCCTGTTACCAAGAGGAAACAAATAAAAAGCTGGAAACAGCTGAGTCAAGCTAAAAAAAGTATTCAACAATTAAGAGACAACATTGAAAGGACAAATATAAGAGTCATGGGAGTTGCAGAACGTGCAGAAAGAGAAGCTGGGTTTAAAAATGTATTTAATGAAATAATAAAGGAGAATTCCCCTAATCTAGAGAACAAATTGGGAAACAACATCCAAGAGGGGTACAGAACTCCCAGGAGGCTTAACCAAAAGTGATCTTCACCACGACATATGATAATTAAACTCTTCAATTGAACATTAGGAAAATATCCTTAGATATGCACGTAAAAAAAATCAACTGACATAAAAGAATGCCAATTAAACTCACAAGGAGATCTCTCACAGGAAACTCTACAGGCAAGAAGAGAAGGGAGTGACATATTCCAGATTCTAAAAGAAAAAAATTGTCGGCCTACGATAATATATCCAGCAAAGCTTTCCTTTGTCTTTGAAAGTGAAATAAAATTCTTCCACAGTAAAGAAAAGTTAAAAGAATATGCCTCTTCCAAGCCTGCCCTACAAATGATACTTAGACATGTTCTTTTGACTGAGAAAAGGAATAGCATCCAAGAATCAAAGGCAAATGTAAAAAAATCCCAGTAGGGCCCAGCGCGGTGGTGCAGTGGTTAAGGTCCTCGCCTTGCACGCCCGGGATCCCATATGGGCGCCGGTTCTAATCCCGGTGGCCCCTCTTCCCATCCAGCTCCCTGCTTGTGGCCTGGGAACGCAGTGGAGGACAGCCCAAAGCTTTGGGACCCTACACCTGCACGGGAGACCCGGAAGAGGCTCCTGGCTTCGGATCGGCATAGCATCGACCGTTGTGGTCACTTGGGGAGTGAATCATCGGACGGAAGATCTTCCTCTCTGTCTCTCCTCTCTGTATATCCGCCTTTCCAATAAAAAAAATAAAATAAATCTAAAAGAAAAAAAAATCCCAGTAAAATGACAACAGAAGACTAAACCAATGAACAACCCATTACTAAAATGATAGGACCAAAATACTACCTATTTATATTGACCCTGAATATAAATGGCTTAAATTCATCAATCAAACATCATATATTGCTAGACTGGATTAAAAGCACAAAACCCATCTGTTTGTTGCCTACAGAAGATACATCTCACCAACAAAGATCAGCGGAAACTATCTCACAGATTTTGATGTTTTTAGCTTAGTTTCTTTAAAACAATTTTTCAAAAACAATTTAGCATTCTTCAATGACTCATACAGTAGCATTAATTTCTTCAAGAAGGTTCTTGATTTTCTTTTTCATTTCTTCAGCAACTCATTAGTTATTCAGTAGCATGTTATTTAACTTCATGGCATTGTAAGCTTCTATTTTTTTTCATGTTGTTGATTTTGTTTTCATTTCAGGGGATGTGTAGTAACTGTGTAATGGAGACCATCATCTCCAGTAGCATGTTATTTAACTTCATAGCATTGTAAATTTCTGTTTTTCTTCCTGTTGTTGGTTTCATTTTGTGGCTTTTCACTTGGGGGGATTTGTGGTGACTGTGTTGTGGAGACTGACATGTCCAGATGTGAGCATACACTGCAGCGTGCATCTCTACTTCCGGATCAAGGATAGACTCCCAGTGAAACTGTTGGATGTGTCTTAACAATGGGATGCTGGACTCTCTGCCATTGTCTATGCCCACAGTGATGGATTTATGACTATCTATGAGGAACTATGCTGTCATAATGATATGGGGAACTCAGTGGGGAGGGGGATGTTAGAGAAAGGGGTATGAGAAATCCCAGGGCCTATGGAACTGTATCATAAAATGTTAATAATATGATAATAATAATAAATGAATTTTAAAGAAGAAATCACTATAAAGGCTAACATTAAGAAGCTCAATGCTTGTATTTAGTCAACAGTTGAATAATGTGAATAGATTATACAGTAAAAAATAAATGGAAGCAATGAAAATCCTATGATCATGCCATGAAAACATTCATACTAGAGGAAAGATAATCTTCAAAGTGGCATCTGAAAAGAACCAAAGCAGGCAGTTCTTGGGGTCAGCATTGTGGCACATCAGGTTAAACAGCCACTGACAATGCCAGTCTCCTATGTCATAGCTCTTGACTTGAGTACTATCTGCTTTGCTTTCAGTCCGGCTCCCTGCTAAGCACCTGTTTGAGAAAGCAGTGAAAGATGACCCAAATGCTTGGGTGTCTGTTACCCACAGAGGGATTTGGGTAGAGTTCCTGGCCACTGGTGTAGCCTGGTCTAGTGTACCAATGCATCAAAGCTCTCTCTCCCTCATTTTCTGTCACTTTGCCTTTGAATAGATAGATAAATAAGTAAATAGTTTTAAATAGTAATAGCATATGAGATACTTGTAGAATCAGGCACATATATGTCTACGTTAAAAAGAAAAAAAAACTAAAACATTTTCCTAGAACCCCAGAGAAAAAAGATCCAATGGGAAAGAGAGCTGTGGATATTACCAGAAAGAGAAAATAAAGCAGAAGGAAAGAAAATAATCGGTCCCAGCACAATAGCATAATGGTTACGGTCCTCACCTTGAATGTGCTGGGATCCCATATGGACGCTGGTTCTAATCCCGGCAGCTCCACTTCCCAACCAGCTCCCTGCTTGTGGCCTGGAAAAAGCAGTTGAGCACAGCCCAAAGGGTCATCGGTGTCTCTCCTCCTCTCTGTGTATCTGACTTCACAGTAAAAATGAAATAAATCTTCAAAAAGAGAGAAGAAAATGATAGGATATGATCAAACTCCAGATATAACTTTGAGGTAGAATCCATAATACAGCCTGACACACTGGGTATGGAAGGGCTAGGAAAATAGATAACTGAGGTGTCAGAACTTTGAGTCTGTATAATTGAGTGAATAAGTGTCCCATTTTAAAATCAAACACCTGTCATTTGTCCCTAGGGAGGGATGAAAGTCAAAAGGATCTAACAGGATGAATGTACTCAAAAGAAATAAGTACTGAAACTTAACATATGAAATAACCTAGGCTTCTTTATGAAACCAAAAGAAGTTAAGTGCTACTAGATTGAGAGCTGATTGTTTTCCACTCATTTTATAATCTTGAAGAAAGTCATTCATTTCCCACCATTAAAACAAGAACAGGGCCCAGCATGTAGCTCAGTGGCTGAGTCCCCACCTTGCCTGGTCTTGCATCTCTCACAGGGATCCCATGTGGGCACAGGTTCACGTTCCAGCTACCCCACTGCGCATCCAGTTCTCTGCCTGTGGCCTAGGAGAGCAGCAAAGAATGGCCCATGGCCTTGGGACCCTGCACCCATGTGGGACACCTGGAAGAAGCTCCTGGCTTCGGATCAATTCAGCTCCAGCCATTTTGGCTACTTGGGGAGTGAGCCAGCTGAAGGAGCATCTTTCTTCCTGTCTCTCCTTTCTGTACATCTACCTTTCCAATAAAATCAATAGATTTTAAAAGGAAATAAAACATGAGAACCGGACCAGGCATTCAGGCTGATGTTTAAGACAGAAGTCAAGATGCCCGCATCCCTTAGCACAGTGTCTGCATCAGAGTTCAATACTCAGCTCACCCCTGACTCCCACTTCCTGGCAGGGAGTAGGAGACGGCTTGAGTCATTGCCTCCTTGCCCCTACATTGTGTTTCTCCTCCCACCATCGCCCTGCCCCGGTCTTCCGAGCGTGAACCAGCAACTCTCTTTCTCATTTGGGGAAAAAAAAATTTAATTATAAGCACAAATCTTCGTACTTGTATGCCAAAAAGAGCATGACATGCTAGTTTAAAATCTTGATGAAATCAGTTTATAATATAAAAGCATTTAGCTGTGAGATAAATGATTTGAAATTATTTTTGAGGAGTTTAAGAGCTTAAATTGATTTTACTTTTGTGTATCACATCCTCAAATAAAGCAGATATATGTTTTTTTTTTTTTAAAGATTTATTTTTATTATTTTTTTTTTTTTATTGGAAAGGCGGATATACAGAGAGGAGATACAGAGAGGAAGATCTTCCGTCCGATGATTCACTCCCCAAGTGAGCCGCAACGGGCCGATACTATGCCGATCCGAAGCCAGGAGCCTCTTCCGGGTCTCCCACACGGGTGCAGGGTCCCAAAGCTTTGGGCCGTCCTCAGCTGCTTTCCCAGGCCACAGGCAGGGAGCTGGATGGGAAGTGGGGCTGCCGGGATTAGAACCGGCGCCCATATGGGATCCCGGGCGTGCAAGGCGAGGACCTAACCACTTGCGCCACCGCGCCGGGCCCAGCAGATATATGTTTTTAAAGGAACCCAAAAAGAGTTCAATTCAATACCTTGTCCTGTAAGAACATAGTTTTTAACAAGTAGTGATTCAAATAATTAAAATCTGATACTTTTTCTTTTAGATTTATTTTAGTTTTTATTGGAAAGGCGGATATACAGAGAGGAGAGACAGAGAGAAAGATCTTCCGTCCGATGATTCACTTCCCAAGTGAGCGCAACGGCCAATGCTATGCCGATCCGAAGCCAGGAGCCTCTTCCGGGTCTCCCGTGCAGGTGCAGGGTCCCAAAGCTTTGGGCTGTCCTCGACTGCTTTCCCAGGCCACAGGCAGGGAGCTGGAAGGGAAGCGGGGCTGCTGGGATTAGAACCAGCGCCCATATGGGATCCCGGGTGTGCAAGGCGAGGACCTTAACCACTGCACCACCGTGCTGGGCCCTAAAATCTGATACTTGAATGCAAAAGTCAGCTAGATTTTAATTTATCTTATACTTCAATGTTGTCCAGAGTTTAGCTGGGTTACAATACTTCATTTGGAAGGCAAAGTCCTAAAGAGCAAACACATTGCTAAAAATTACACTTCCAGGTCCAAGATCATAGCTCAATGCGGGGGCTGCCTGAGGGTGCTGCAAGTCAAATTCACTTGTGGGTGGATCTGGTTGGCATGAGCAAGGGCCACTAAACCTCTGTGTAACACATTTTGCTGCTTTAGTGCAGACACTGCCTAAGTAGATTTCTACCATACCAAATTGTTTTTGGCATGAACGTTCACTTTCATATGCTAAATAAATACAGTCTGACTGCTCGCCTTTTCTTTGAATATACCAGCTCTCTGGTCTAGTGTAGACAATCACAATATTTTGTATTCATTGAAAACCTTTTATTCATGAGATGTCAAGTGCATTGGCAAAATAAATAACTCTTAACATTCCCCCAGGTCCCTGAAGTCCCAATTACACTGGGACTTGCAGCTTTTTGGAGGCTCTGAGCCAGTTCAGATTCCACTGTGCCTTCAGTGCTGTGCCTCAGCCCTCACTGCATAGCAGACAGTGCACTAAGACCCTACACACTGCACGTTTTCTGCCAGCAAATTTTTCTGCAAAAATAAGGTCACCTCCTCTTTGAAATCCTGTTTAATCCTTCTTCCCACTTCCCCCTGCTCCATTTCCAGTGTCATTCCCAGCAGCAGCAGGACTGACAACTTCCTTCTTTTCAAGCTTCCTTTAGTCTTGTTCAAATTTCTACTGCAATTTGTTAGAGTCATGAGCAATTAGAAAAGGCCTGGGTGTAAAGTTTTGCTCCTCTGCAACCAGTGTGTACACTTGTGTCTCAGTGTATTCATGTCTGAAATGGTCACAGAGAGACCAAGCACACAGAGTTGCTTTAAAGTATATACAAGAAAGTATAGGCAAAATAGGACAGTACCTGAAGTGATTGAAGAGTATTCAGTCATTGATAGCCACTAAGGTAAGTTATCACAGTATTCTTAATGCATTTCATTATTATTGTTTCAATCTTATTTTATTTAATTACAGTGACTTTTGACATGTATTTGCTCATGGGTCTTTATGGGGTCGCCTCTAGCCCCCACAGTGTATGGCACTAAATTTATGAATGAATTGCATTTACTCACAGCTCACACTTGTAGTCTTTTCTACTTTTTAGACAACTTACGGTTCTCAAGTAACCAAACAATGACAGTTTGGACTCCATTTTCATCTCTTATTCCTGTGTAAATTGTTTATCCAAGCCACCAATGAAACTGAGGAAGTTGAAATTCAGCTCAGACCAAAAAGATAAGCTGTATGGGGTTCCTAGTCAAAGGAGAATAGTCTAACGTGGAAGGCTGTATGTGAAACCACCGCTTGGACAGGAGAACTGCCTAGTCCTGCTTCTTTTTACCTGAGCTAAATCATCAGGATCAATTCTGTTTTCAATAGGATTTGTACCTATTGATAAGACCTTATGAAATCTCAATGGGATGGGATGAGTCAATGTTTTAATTTCCTGAATAACAGCTTCAATAAGTGCTTCAAGGAGTTTCTGTCACAATCTCCACTGCTTTCAACAGAGCCTGTAGCTGAACAGCTGCAGTAAATGAGAGGTGTTTGGCTGCCAGGTGTTTACTAAATGTCACATCCTTGCTAGGTCCGTACAGTAGCTATTCCTAATTTTTTCAACTCTTTAAGAAACAGGTGCTGTAGACCCAGTGAGCAATGTGCTTGGTTATAGGCAAGACAATAGTTGACTGAAGTTCCTCTGGCACTAATTGTCTCACTTGAGATGCAATATGTAGATGAGGAGCCAGGAAGCTCTCAGCAATCCCAGTCACTACCAAGGACTGAGGCTCCATCAGCAGTTCTTCCTGCCACTGTTCCACCCTGACTTTCATCCTGAACTCATCCCTATTGGATGGCTACCCATGACCAACAACCCAAATGAAAATTGGAGGACAACACCATTTCCTCCTGTGGCTCTATTTGAGGATTTCTGTGTCCATGTTTTTATGCAGAAGCAGTTATTAATCATTCTCACCTAAGAAAACTCATTGGTAACAGACAAGGGGAATCATTATCAACATTGTAGATCAACTAGGCTTGGATTTTCCCTGAGATTGAGGTGTCTCTGTTGTTATCTGGACTCCGAATCCAGCTTCTATTGTCAAAGGGGACACCAAGTTGTTCTTTTCTTAGAAAGAAGCTGCATCACAATTATAGTCATCAAAGAATAGGTGAGAAGATAGAGACCCTGAGACCTCAAACAAGATCTGCAGCCCTAAACAGCCTAGATGTGGAATATAGAATTCCACATTGCAGTAAACTCATCAAAGGAAGCTATTCTTCAGATATCTGAGACCTTCGAGAAAGAGGAGAATCCCTTGGGATCAAAACATTACTGGAAAGGCAAAAAAGAAGGATAACATGCAAAGAGAAAAGAAAGAAAACAAATTATTTGTTTTTAAGAAAGATGCCTACTATAAGCATGCAATGTGTTATTTGCATGGTCTCCGTAATATTTGGAGCCATTAAACTTAACATGGATGAGCCCAAAGAGGTTAGATAGTCAGCCCAGAATCACATGTATGTCCATGTGATGCAGTTCGTTGCAATCAGGTAACCACAAGTCATGGCCCATGCCCTTTGGCTGTTACCGCTCTGTGTGTTTGTGACAGTGTACAAACTGGAATGTCTGTCATCAGAAGTCTAACACTGAGCCAGTAGGTTGCTGGGTAAATGGAGGTTGAGAGCAGGACTTTTTGAACAATGTCTTCACTACTCTGATTACCTGACATGTGTTTTCAAGTCCTAAACCTGTCACAATGCAAATTCTTGCTTCCCTAAAACAAGCCACATGGTCATAGTCTCATGACCAACTTGGTGGACATAGGCACTCTGGGGGCTGTCCGAATGAATAGAATCACTTGCATGATATAGTACTTTATCTTATCTCCCAAAAATATGCCTTTAATATTAAGTCAGTTCAAGACTGGAAATTAATTTTGAGCCAAGACATGTTAGTAATTATTTCAGCAAAGCTTTTAATATCATATGCAATCCTCTGTGTGAGAACTCTCTATCACCAGGGATAACAGGAGTGATAATAAGTTCACAAAAGCAAACCTCAAAGCATTTTTCCAGATGTTTCCATTGAAAACAAGACTGAGATTTTTGTTTTGTTTTGTTTTGTTTTTGTGGGCAGATAAAACTTTAATGGGAAGTGCCCTGGGTTTGGAATGTCAGGTTTGCCATTTTCTGACTTGTCCATCTATTTCATTTCTGGAGTGTGTGTGTATGTGTGTGTGTGTGTAAAGAAGAGCTAGAACATTGTTCTGCTGTTTGTGGCCACACAGCAAAATGAATCCCAGCATATTGTTGGGTGTACAACAGGTGCGGGCTGCTGCCACTGTTTCACCCTAAGCTGTCTTCCCAGTTGACACATTTCCACCCATTTGGCTCAGGGCTCAGAAGCTGACCTGCTCTGAGGCCAGGCATCTTAACAGCCAGCCTCCGGATGAAGCTAAGCGAATCCAACTGAAAGCCTCTTTCACATTTGGTAGTCATCAGTGCCCAGCCCCCTGATGTCATAGGTCAGGCTCTGACATTACAGCTAAGGGAAGCCAGTTGCTTACAAGTGGAAAAACTGTCTGGCAATTAAGCAAATTTATAGATATTTCTAGAACTCTTTGGGGCCTGGTTTGGGGAAAAGGGGCAGGGAAAAGGGGGTAGTAGTGTGCATTTTATCAAAAGCTCAAATAAATCCAGATCCAATTAGAAGCACTGTTTGGAGGCGTACAAAGGGAAGGAAGCAGCGCAAAGCAAAGCAGGTCATTTGTGAGGTTTGGTGGTTGGATCTCTGCTGCTTTTCTCCAGTGTCTCGGGCAGAAGCGGAAGCAGAGTCCTCCCCACCCTTATTTTCATCCACACTACGTCTGAAAGAGCTACGAGAACCTATATTTTCACAGCTTGGATAGTGTGTAACCCCCTCTAATCCAGAAAGCAGATGTTTGGGAGTGCAAGCCATTCTTCTTGACTTTTTGAATTTTTACCAAAATGTTGGCATGATTCAGCTGCCCTGGATCTCCCCTGAGATCTCAAGTCAGTTTCACTTCAGCTTCATCTCTCTCTCTGTTTCTTTTTTTTTTTTTTCCAGCTTTGCAGAAATTTCTAACTTAATAGGGAACGGCTGGATACTGTAACTTCTTGGCACAAATGTGGAAAGGAAAAAAAAAAAGTAAAGCTCTTTTCAAATTGTTTGCACTCTTTGTCTGGCCGGTGCCACCTGACCCCCCCTGGGAAGGGTAGGGTTTCGCCACATCCATCATGTCTACACAGAGCCATGTCATGTGCCTGGCCGGGGCTCCCCTGCCCCTCTGAGGCTGCTTATTCACTGCATTGTGTTGCAAAGGCACGCAGGATGGATGGAAAAGGTGCATGACTGCCTAGTTGCTCAGGAGGCAGGCTCTTTTGTGAGCCTGCTTTCTGCCCTCATGCTGTATCTGTGAACTTCCACTGCTGCTCACAGCCATTTCAAGTGTGAGCCTGCCAGGTCTCACTTTTCCAAAACTGTTGGCCCATAACTTGTGGTATTTGATATGTGCAAAAAGGTATGGCACTCATGGAGCCAAACATAACAACACATGTGTTGGCATTCCAAAGGGCATTTTGTTATACTAGTTCATGTGATGGCTGATGTCAGAGCCTTTACATGAAGCTCCTCTAATAAGGTGCACAGTGATTTCTTTAACTCTGGGGCACAGCATATATGAAAAAGCTTCAGGATCACCAGACTTTCTTTGTTCACTATCTACCACCTTGCAAAGTGGGTCAGCCGGATTTTCATACTTTAGAAAATTTTTTTTTGTATCTCTTGAAAACAGACTGCAAGAATTTCTGTAGGATGTAAAGATCCAGCTGACCAGAACTGAAGTCATCATTAAGGTTTGGCTATTGCCCACCAGACACCAATGCCAGTATTCACAAATTTTGATATTGGCAGAATCGCACACTAGACCACGTGGACAAGGTAGCAGGCAGTGGAGGGCTGAGAATGGTGACAACTGGACGGTACACACTATGTCTAAAGGGGCATCCACTACTCCAATTCCCCTCAAGAATGCAAGTATGGAAGAGCTGCTTTCTTTCTTTTTTTTTCCACAAGAATTCAGAACTCTTGATGTTTAGATGAACTACCAAAACATTTGCCACCGGTTAAATTTTACCGTGTTTGTCTATGTGAGTGAAGTAGATTGCATGTTGAGCTTGGTCTATATCTTGTCAATTTTTAATCACTGCAAGGGACTAAAGCTTAGAAACTTGTCTCTACACACATGGTCTGGGACTCCATGACTTGAGTTACTCCCCCTGACATCCTGGAAGAACTGTCACTTGTCCCTTTGTGTAGTGAGCTATTCATACACAGGGCTGTCTACCCACTGACAGCCTGTGCTCCTTTACCACGACCAACCTGCATTGGAGGTCGATTCAGTTACATGGGTCTCTGTTTTCTGTGGCTTTGTAGACAAACGATCACCAGCTTAGTGGCTTAAGATAATGGGAATCTGTTACCTGTTGGGGCCACAGTGCAAAGCTTCTTGCTGGGATAAAATGAAGATGTGGGCAGAGCAGCAATCTTGGGGGAAAATCCTTTGCCTGACTTTTTCTAGCTTTCTCAAAGCTGCGCTCATCCCTTTACCCATGGTCCCTTCTTCCATCTTTCTTCAAACTTGGTAATGGTGCATACAGCCCTCACCTGGTATTGCAGTGACCTCATCCCCATCATCCTATCTCCCCTCATTCTGATGTGCTCTGTCCCCATCTACTTTCAGTTGCTTCTGCTGACAAGGGACGCACTTAGACGACCTCTCTATATCAAGGCCAATGGAGCAGCAATCAAGCATCCCTTTACCTTATAATCTAACACATTCACAAAGTTCCAGAGATTATAATGTGGACAGCTTTGGGGCACTTTACTTCAGCCCACCACATAGAAGAAGATCTGCTAAGATTAAATGTGGAGATGCTGAGGTTGTAGCTTTAAAAACAAGATTACAGGAGTATATTTTCTGTTGACTCTTTGGGAGCCACCCTCTGCGCATGACAGTAGATTCCTGATGACTTATGATTTGCTTGCTCACCCAACCTGAAAGTTTTGAAGGGTCTTTTTGCTTCTTGTCATTTCTCTTCTTGTGTGTGGGAATTGCTGGCTGCCCCAGAATACTCAAATCAGGATAAAACAGCCATAAATTGGTCCAGAAGATTAAGAAAGAATCAATCTAGATCCAAGAGTTGTCAATGCTGCCTGAAATGCCTAACTTTCTGGTGCATGAAATGGTCTTACTCATGATTTCTGTGTGAGAATGTCACACAATATCTCTGCCTAGCATTCATTCAGCCATCTTCTCATTGGAAGCATGAGCTTTCTTCATCTGTATTTCTCTTCCCTAATCCTCTGATGCTCAACTGATCATTAGCACTCAGACACCAAGCTCCTCTGCATGGAAAAAGACAAAACAAAAAACAGACCCAGATAGCAAATGCCATTTCCTGTCTACCACTTCAGATTCTTAAAACCAAGGACTGTATATTTTCTCTGGGTTAAAAAAAAATGTACTAAGCTTTTATTGGATGACTTCATGGTGTGTAACTCCATGCCAGGGTGGGGATGTGGAGACTAAGATTGCAAAAAGAATCAAATGTCCTCTGATCCTATCAGGTATCAGGTATACCATTGAAAAAAAAAAAGGAAGAAGGATGAGTGAATGTTGAAGACCAGAGAAAACCAAATGAAGGCTAAGAACACAGCCCAACTGGAATGTTTCATTTCCTTTTCTTTTTCTGTTTTTCCATACCATCTCATTACTGACTGAAAGGAGACACTATTTGCTGTTTCAAAAGAGTTGAAAGTAGCACAAAATGGTGGGTCAAAGTCATTGCGGTGATGTGCTTGAGGGACGGGTACTGAGGCACAGTGGGTTAAATCATCTTTTGGCATGTTTACATATCATATTAGTATGATAGTTAAAGTCCTGAACACTATGCTTCCAACCAAGATTCTTACTAATACATCCTGGAAGACAGGAAGATGTCTCAAGTAGTGGCCACTGCCACCCACATGGGAGATGCGGATGGGATGCTGGGCTCCTGTCTTTAACCTCGTTCAGCTCTAGCTGTTGAGGGCATCAGGAAAGTGTGTCCACAAATGGATGATCATTGTCTTCCACTCCATATTTCAAATAGATGAAAATAAACAGGCAAGAAGCACATTAAAAAGAATGGCTCTTCTTTAGTTTCATCTTGGTTCTTGTGCCTTGTTTGTCCCATGCCTTGTTTATATTTTTTATGCTCATCACTCAATGCCTACTGCTAAAATTTAGAAGACCTATGAAAAGAAAGTGCCCTATGAAAAGAAAGCTGCAGAACTGTTGATGCTGCTTATCAATGCTCCTTGATACTTGTACATGGGTGGTTACCCCTGGATCTCTACCTGTTTGGCCTATGTGGGTCAGGTGCAGCCACCCTACCTGCCATGCTACCCAGTATACATGACCCATAGCCTACCTGCTAGCCATGTGTGTGATACATGGCCTATAACATGACTGAAGGATCTAGAGAGATCGATGCACCTTCTAGCCAATTACAACACTGCTGTTGGGTGGGAGGACTATCAGGAGGTACCCTTCTGCCTTGCCACCTTACTTACAATAAATGGACATGTTCCATCAGACTGTCTCTTTAAGCTGAGGAACTCTGCCACCATCACCTCTCACCCACGGTGGTCACAGTGCCCTGATGATCAGGAAACCCCGAGACTTGTATGATAATTATTTTTTAAAAGATGTCCTCAGTGCAAGATGTTGAGAGAGCAACAAGTTCTACTTTGTGTTTCCAAATTGAAGCTTTATTTGGACCCTGGACATGCTCTTTAAGGACATGTTTTAAATTAAACCAGGAACCACTTCCCTTTCTCACTGACTTATGACATCACAAGAACATGGTGTCAGGTAGAACTTTGGCCCCTTGACCTTCACTCCCTTGAGTTATGCCTCTGGTTCAATAAAAGTTAATAATCAGCTGAGCTTAAAATAGGGAGAAATTGATTTAGCTCATTCTGAGAAATCATGAAATCCTCAAGAGCAGATGAGGAAAGCAATAAATTGTAATGGAAAAATCAGAGGAAGGAAGAATGGCAGTATGAGTGGATTTGCATCATGCCTGGCTCTGAGCTTTTGACACCATGTACAAAGAACAGAAATACCTCTGAGAGATCAGGGTGTCCAGACTGACCAACAGAAAGGAAATGCAGTCCTGAGCCTTCCAACCATATGGAACTGAATAAGCTCAGACACTGATTCTCCCCTGAATGATCTAGAAGAAATGCAGTACCCAGAACACTTAGTCTAGAGAGACCAGGTCAGACATGTGACTATAGAATTGGGCAATTATAACCTTGGATTAAGTTACTAAAGTCATGATAATTTGTTACAGCAGTAAATCATACCGTACCACCTTCAGATCCCTGAAAATTCTTCTCAAAACCACCCCTTACCTGGTTTCTCCAAAGAGAAGTGCTTCCCTGGCACTTGTTGAGTAACACTCATGATTATTTAGCTGTATGTTCTGTGAGCCTCTTGCTGGTACAATTGACTCTAAGGGACATTTATTTCTGCCAAGGAGAAGTTCAACCAGGGAAGATGTTTTTCAAACCTGGGTCTCTAGTTGAAAAGCTGAGAATCAAGTGGAATGGTTCTGCACCAGTCCAAATCCAAAGGAGAATCCAGCCAGGTGGAGCAACTACAGTAGGATGCTAGCAGTGGAAATAAGAAAATGAAAACAAGTGCTTGTGAGATGAGAACCACATGAAAGTATCAAGAATGAGCACATAAACACCCGCTGGGTTGTGCTAGGCTGGGTGTGGGGGACTGCTTTTTGAGTGCTCTAGGCTATGGTTGGCCCTACGTAGAGAGCCATGGGTAGCAAAGTCAAAGTAAAATGCCTGACTGCCTACCAAGTGACAGGGATGGCTTTAAGATATGGCTCCCAACTTATTTATTATTTCTAGTATCCTAAAGTTTAACTCTCTCTCAAAGAATTCTAGAGTTCAAATTTTAAATTAGTGAGGCTTGGGCGGTTCTTGTGTTGCTTCACGTGATCCACTATTCTAAGTCTAAAAGTTCCAAAGGACAGACAGCATTGGACTTTGATGTTAAACCATCCGCTGGGACACCCAAGTTCAAGTCTGGGCTCTGTCCTCATCCTAGCTTTCTGCTTGTGCCACCCTGAGAGGAAGGAGGTAATGACTCAAGTAGCTGCATAGGAGACCCAAAATGAGAGCCATGTAGGCAGTGCAGATTGAGCTTCCATCTCCCAGCTTGGGCTTGAGCAAGTTCTAACTGTTGTGAGCAGCTAGAGAGTAAGCAGATGAAGGGCTAATCTCTGTCTGTCTCTCTGTCTTTGTAGCTATCTCTTTCCTTTCAAATAAATAAAGAAAAATTTAAAAATAAGTGTTTCCCTGCTTCTCCACGCCCCCGCACCCCACCCAGCTTCAACTAGCCAGACCCCTCCTTTTGGATGTCATCCAATCCTAGAAGCCCCTTGTGGTTCTTGCTCAGAAACACAGACCATCCCCAAGTCAAACTTTTCGATTCACCATTCCCAAGTGGTAGCCTCTCCAGCCAAATTGCCCTTGGAAACACATTTTAAACTCTTTTAGCAGAGAAAAATATTTGAATCTCTGCCTATTTCGCAAAGGCTTAGCATCAAATTACATGCTCAGAGCTTCTGTTTTTTTAATATTATATGTCTGTACTATTTAAACATACATGGAAAGTTGTATTTTTTTCCTAACAAACTAAAGCTCGCTGGCGCCAGGGTTGCATTGGTGACTGTGACCATTGTGTGGGTTGTGTCACTGGGATGCTGCTTGGGGCCTCGGAGAAGCAGTTGGAATACACAGGATGAAGCCAGCATGGGACATGGAATGTGGGCCTTCGCTCAGCATCTCTGCGAAGTGTGATCATTCCTGAATCTAGACTTTCTGTTAATTACTCAAATGTCACATATTGGAGCTCAAGGCTACCAAATGTTATCCACATTATATTTGTAGAGACTCCTTTTTTATTGCAGGGTTTTTCCTTTCTCTCATCTTTTGCAGGTTTAGAAAACATTCTCAGCCCAGGGACCTTGGTTGTTACAGAGGCACGTGTGCTATGTAACACTCCATATTTCAAGAAGAAAAGAAAGGATCCTTTGAACAGATTTTCCAAAAGTCTCCACTGATTAGGAATCTATTTCATCATCTATGTGAATAGTTTGCCAGTGATGTGACCGAAGTCCTTTAGCCCCAAATGTCATGTAGCACCATTAGTGCACACTGCCTTGGGGGACCTGTGAACATCTGACCGGCAGCTGCTCTGACATTCACGGACTCACAGTCTAGGGATGAAGGGGGAGGTTGAATAAATTCACAATATCAGTGATATTTTGGAGGTATTTTAAAACCAGTTGATAAAGCACACTATTTCTCGTCACTTTGGATGAATGACTACCATCCTAAATTTGAATACCAGAATGATTGTTTTATTAAACCAGACACTAGAGTTTTCCCTGCTGGAAAAATCCTTATGAGCAAACTTTACACTATTTTATCTTTCTAAAATAAGCAAAATTACGCAGCTTAAATAATTAATAATCTTATAGCTTTTTTAGCCTCTTTCACTCCCAAGTAATGTTTGACACCATTTTTACTTTAAATCTATACTTCACATATAAAAAGTATATATATATAGATTACTTTATATATACAAAAAGTATATGTATTATATATATATATTTGAAAGGCATAGAAAGTGAGAGAAAGAAAATGATGGCAACCCCCCATCCACTTGTCAATCCCCACATACTCTCTGCAGCCAGACTGGGTTAGGCATCTCCCATGTGGTAGGGACCCATGTATTTGGGTGATCACCAGCTGTTTCCCAGGGCAAATGATAGTAGGAGACTGGACTGGATAGTACAGTGGAAACTTGAACCCAGGCACTCCAGTATGGGGCACAACAGTCTAAGTGTTGCCTTCACCACTGCACCTGACTCTGCTTAAAAATATATATATATATAGTTGGCTAATCTATTCCTTTGTTTGCACTCTAGAATCCTATTTCTACTTCTAGTGATCTTCCTTGAGAAGTATTGCCAAGTCCTAGTCCTTGCTTAATGTTCCTGGGCTCTGGTCTTGGATGATAAGCAAGCAATGTTTGTCTCCAAGAAAGACTGCTGCAACAGTCCATCAGCAAAGAGGATCAGTTAACTTATTTTGTGCCCTGTAGCTCAGCTATGAGCTCACAAAGGATACCTCTCTCTTCCAAGTCTGCATAGAGGCAGAACCCATATTACCCACAACTCGCTCTGCTGTGTGAAGCATTATACATACATACATCACTTTATTTCATCCTCCTAGGGCACTAATTTCAAGAGTAGCAATGTCCTGCTAATTTTCTTTTCTGCTTAGAAGAGCAGGGATATAGTCTTAGGATTCTGCAACCGCAAAGATTATGAGTACTGTCGCCCCTCAGTGTCTTTGGGGAAAGGGTCTGGTTCTGAGGCACAGTCTATCCAGGTACCAAAATCCACATGTGCTCAATTCCCTTATATAAAATGAAAAAGCATTTGCACAGAACCTAGGCACTTCTACCTGGATGTATTAAATCATCTCTGGATTACTTATAATATATAACACGATGCAAATGCTGTATCAATAGTTGTTGCATTATTTTGGGATAATGACAAGAAATAAATCTGTACATATTCAGTAAAGTTGCAGCTTTATTTTGTAAGTAATTTTGATCTGCAATTAATTGAACCGATAGATGTGGAACCATGGCTCTGGAGGGCTGACTGTCTCTTACAACCAATAGAAGATCCAATAAATTACACCTTTAGAGGAGAAGCAGAAACACCTCACGTGCTAACCTTTTTAGTGGAAGTTTTAGTTCCTGGATGAGATAGGGATTCTTTGTTTTCCACTTAGACCAGTGGGGCTTGCCATAGCAATGGGAGAAAGGCAAGACAGTGCTACAATGTCTTTAGAATGTGCAAAGTCATCTTCCCATTCTCCACTTTTAAATACTTTAGGGACTCCCTAACTCCTATAATATAGTCATCTCAGCTTCTGAGCACAGCAGAACAGGTTACAGAGTCTGTCCAGCCTCTCCTCAGCAGCTCTACACTTCTGGGCTCAGTGATGCTACCCCAAAACACTGCATGTACTGGGTGTTGTTGTTTCTGCTGGGAGGGACAGTGCTGTCGTTGTGGTAAATAATGCATTAGGTAACTTCTAACTTCCTCCTCATTGCAGTTTCATCAGAGCAGCTTCAGGTGCATTGCAATCCCAGGTCTGTACATTGTTGTCTCACTGATGGCCATCTTCCTGAGGTTAGTCACTGTGTTTTTTCTAAGTGGCATCTCCACAGCTTTATTAAATCATGTTGCATGAGAAAAAAATAGCCTTAAATTTGTACCCCCTCCAAGGCCTGTAAGCCCAGGTTTGAGCAACAGAAATAGAAGGATGAAATAGAAGCAAAATGACTTGTTTTTTAACTGGATTGTGGAATTTTGGATTGCTGATAGAATTGTGTGTTTCTGGCCTCAATTCCCTCAATTTCTTCATCTGCAGACTCTGATGTCACCAACAGCTGGAAAGAGCTGGTCCCAGAGGCTGATCCCCTTTGAGACACCAATCTAGTTTTCAGGGATCACAGGACCAACTGCCAGAGCCTACATATCACTGACTCTGTAGCCAAAGTCTTTCCCATGTGAGCCAGAGCAAGACCTCTGAACCCTAAATCTCCAGTTCCAATGTCTCCTGTGATTTTTGTTAGAAAGAAGTGACCATTGGAAATGCTGAAATCCTAATGAACAACAAAGTCTATAAATAGCATGGTGCTAGAAATAAAGTGAGGGAGACCTTTCTTACATCTTCAATTATCAGAGCATTTGTGAATTATTATCGGTCCATCAAAATGCCCCTCGGGAATGAGACACCAGTAAATGGATAGCTCTAAGATCCTGAAACATGTAAACTTCAACACTGAAAACAAAAATATAGAGGAAAGAGATTCTCCTCAGAGGTACCAGGACCTCTTGATGGTTACAGAGCCATCATTCTGTAGCCACATGGTCCATACCTGCATTTAAAATATATATATTTGGGTAAAAAACATCGTCAGTCCTGAACATGTGCAGATATTGTTTGTGTCTCATTATTCTCTACATACTACAATTATCCACATAGAACGTATGTTTTTATTAAGCACTGTAAGTAATCCAGAGATGATTCAAGGTACACGGGGATATTGTTATAGGCAAATATCACACTATTTTATGTAAGTAATTAGAGTGTGGAGGAGTATCCTAGAATTATTTCCCTCCCACACCCAGGGACAAGAGCACACAATATTTGTCTGCCAGATGAAAGAACGGTTCCAAGACAGGGAGCAAGCTTAGACTCATGAATTGGAAGCCATACATCCCCTGTCCTATGGAACACAGTCTGCCTGCCTATCAGATGACCCCTTCCCCAAGCTGTATCTCTCCCTCACCTGGGATTGGAGCAGGGTATCATATGATCACTCCCCTTCCCGGTGCCAACAAGAAGCCAGGCTACAGGGTTGGCCACCCTCCCTCTCTCCCGTGGACACAAATGAAAGTAGAAATATCTCTCTCCCACCTTGTCCTTCGCTGCTCACTCTGTCCCTGAATGTGTTACTGCGACTTCCTCAGCCTTTAAATAAACTTTGTTTTTAAATAAATATATAAATAATCAGAAGAAAGAACCAGTTCAACTTATAAATCCAACTGGTCCTCCTCAGTGGAAAAGATGGAGTAGTGGACATTGGCCCAGATTCACACGGAGGATATGGCAGCTCATTGAGCCCTGCAGGGGACATCTGTACCCTCCCAGAGGAAGGAGAACGGAATAAATTGGACAACTACCCCAGCCAAATGATGCCAGCAAATATGCGGGTGAATAGAGACTCTGAGGTGACTATGCCAGCCAATGGACACTGACAGAGTTTCCTCATACATGGATCAGTAAAATCGACATTTCAGAACTATCAAAACCACCTGGACAGAATGCTCAGAGTGCATGTCACCTTGGGACCCTGGTTTGATATTGGGTGGACATTCTCAGTCTCTGGATACTGGAGCGGATGGGAGGCTGAGTATGGCTTCTCCCATTATCCCTCCTTAAACTGCCCCCTGAAACAGAAAGGAGAGATAGAAAATTTGGGAATAAAGATCACACCTACTTTTCTTTGGCCCTTGACCCACCCCACTCTGATCAACAATATTAACATCATCTAAAATAAAATAAACTATTATTTTAAAAAAAAACAACAGTAAAACGCATTGCAAAAACAAGCTTATCAGTAGCTAAAATGCCTCTAGGTCCAGTTCCGGGCTGTATTATAACTTGGTCCAGGAAGAGCACTGTGACTTTGGAGTTATCATTACCACCCATCCAAAAGGAAGATGTCCTTCAGAGGGAAGTCAGAGTATCTCACACACCAGAAGTTAGGGTAAGTGTCTGAGCCTTGGTCACACGCAGAGGATGAACGCAGCGGTCTCTACGTTGCCTACTTTGCTCCTACAAAGTACAGTGAAAGAGACCCATCCCTGGAGGAAGCAGATGGGCTCTTTTTCTTTTTCTTTTTTTTTTTTTCCTCAAAAGGAGTTGCACTTTCAAGATTTCCCGCAAAACAGCTGCAAAAATACCTACAGTAGGGCATCTGGAATTCTTAAAAGTGACTTGTGGATTTGCGGCTAATGAAACATTGTGAAATAACACTCGCCGCGTAGTAAAAAATACCCTTAAACATTTACTGGCATTTTTTTTTTTTTAAGACAAAAATGGAAGGTGCCCCAAGTGTCTTAACTTTGGTTGATTAGGAGAAAATACTAACGGGGAGGGGGAAACTGTGCAAAAATGTGCCTTTCCAGAAAGGAGCCTTGACATAGAGCTGCATTTGAATCCTTCTGAGAGATCAGGAAGGAAGTATGCCACAACCCCAACGTGAGGGCCGGGGCATAAAGCAGTTGATCAGATTGCGAGTCACCAGTAACTTTCATGTTCTTTAAAAGTGTGGTTTCCTATGGAGACCAAATCATTGTTCCCAGGAATTAATGAAAAAGAGAGAGAGAGAAGGAATTCTCTTAAAGATGTTTTTCATTTTTACCTCTCACAAAACAGGACTACCAAAATGAAAGCAATGGCCTTTCCAGGAGAACTTGGGTCAAATAAACCACGTATTGTTCAGTCTTAAAATGAAACATCTGGCTGATTTAAGAAGAAAACGAGCTTAATTATTCTTGAGCATCTAACAGAGAAAGGTTAACTTCAAAATCTATATGTCTTTCCAAGCTAAACACGGAGGAGAAAAAAAAAGTATGAAGTTATTTTTTGACTCAGGAAAGTAGATCTGGAGATAATTTAGTGAACACAAATTACCATTGACAAGGGGAGAAATAATTTATTCTCCTGGTGAGTTTCTTTATATGAGTGGGCAGTGTGGAGCTGTCACCAGGGAAAAGGCATTTTGGACGGATTTAAAATCTTTAAAATTCAAGTCCAAAGTCCTATGTAAAATATTCAGAGTACCCTAGGGAGTTGTGAAATTCCTTGGGGAGTTTTAGTTTTGAAACAAAAGCATGAAGATGAAGCTATGAGATATAAATTGAGGTAGAGGAGAGTTCATGTCTTGGCGATAAACAAATTGGAGAAACAGCAAACTTTGATAATCAAGGGTGCTTCAGGAAGTTTGAAACAAAATTAAAAGGTAATGCACATTTCCCATGAATTTTCTGAGGATACGTTGTATTACTTGACAAATTCTCCTTGTAAAGGCGGCTCCTTTGTCTGCTGGGGCCATGAGCCATACATGGGATTAGTCATCAACTTGGTGACGTGGCCACTCTTTTCCTCAATGTGTTTCATCTTCTGCACTTAGTTATCGTTTGAGTCTGAAGCGAGGGGAGATTTGCATTTCGGCCTCCTGGTTAGGTTTCTGGGTAAAGTGCCACAGTGCAGCACGGAGTTCCTGAATTCAGTCCCTGACTTGAGCTCCTGACTCCAGCTTCCTACCAATGCAGACCCTGGGGTGCAACACTGATGCATAACAAGTTGGGTCCATGTGGGTGATCTGGACTGATTGTCTAGCTCAAATGCTTATTGTTACAGCATTTGAGCAGTCAACAAGAAGATGAGAGATCTATGTGTATATCTTTGCCTCTCAATTGAATATCTTTTTATATTCAGTTTTTAAAGCCTTAATTTTTTTTTTGAAAGGCAGAATGACACAGAGACAGAAAGATGCAGCAGAGGCCAGAGTGAAATCTCCATCTACTCCTTCGCTTCCCGAATGGCTGTATCCGCTAGGGCTGGACAGGGCCAAGAGTTCTGTTTCCTACATGGGTGACAGACATTCAAGGACTTAACCAAACTTCCCCTGCATCCCAGGGACATTTTCCAGAAGCTGGATATGAAGCAGGGTAGTTGGTACTTGAACCTAGGCACTCTGACATGAGATGCAGTTGACCCAAACAGCAGCTTAGCTTGCTGCACTACAAGGACCACTCCAAATACATGCCTTTAATGTGAAACAAACAGACAACTAAAAGACCAAGGGCATTATCAGGATTTCCTGGAGATGTGGAGTAATTTCAGGGTAATTACAGCTTAAAACAGGAAAGTTCACAATTAGGATCCAACTCTGTCCTCTCCCATGAGTTTAAGAATCAATACCCATCACAGGGGATGCATTTTAAATGTCAGCCTATACCCCCTCCATCATTTCTTCTATTATGTGTGATGTGCAATTCCACACTTCCTTCTGAAACCTAGCCTCCTCACAGAAGTATCTGCAGTCTGCCCTTTTCTCTTTCTATCATTTCTCAATGCCATCATATTCGCTATTTGAACAGAAGAGAATTCTAGAAGAGAATGGCAACTGCTGATGTTTGGTATTTTTCATCTTGTAGAATGAGCCACATTTGCCCCCTTATAGGATAAGCCATTACTGAATTAGGAAAAGATATGAGGGAATCATACACACATACATATGATTCTATATTTACATAAATAACATCTGTAGTAAACAAGTTCAGGCCTTTCTACTTTTCATGATTTCATAAGAATATGCAATAAAAACTACTTACAATATTACAAGGTATTTAGAGATGATTTGAAGTATACTTCAGAGATGTGAAAAATATAATCAAACAAGCCAATTCTGGTTCAAATGATTTTGAAATCATATATATGAGAGGTCTTCCAAAAGTGTTTGGGAAATGCACTCCTATACATCAATTTCAGAATCCTGTACAACTTTAGAAAGTGTTCTTGGGCCCCGCATTGTAGTCTCCTGGTTAAAGTCCTCGCCTTTTATGCGCCAGGATCCCATATGGATGCCGGTTCTAATCTCATTGGCTCCACTTCCCACCTAGTTTCCTGCTGTGGCCTGGGAAAGCATCAAGGACCACCCAAAGCCTGGGACCCTCCACCCATGTGGGAAACCCGAAATAAGCTCCTGGCCCCTGGCTTCCAATCGGCTCAGTTCCAGTTGTTGCGGCTACTTGGGTAGTAAATCAGCAGATGAAAGATTTTCCTCTCTGTTTCTCTTCCTCTCTGAATACCTGACTTTACAACAAAAATAAATAAAATCTTAGTAAAAAAAAAAAGTGCTCTCACACTCTCACATGCAGAAAGCTATATATAGCTAATTTGCAAATGTTTTGACACAGGGGACTTGAGCATCTGATGATTTTGGTTTCTGTCAGAGTAGGAGATACCATGAAATACATCCCCTCTAGGGAACGAGAAATGACAGTCCTGACTGCAATGCCTGAAAAAATGACGTGCTGATTTTAGCCCTGTGTGAGCTAGGCAGCCAATTCAAAAAACGAGCTTGCTGAAGAGTCTTGATCCCTACGTCAATTCCTGGCAATAGATCTGAGTTATTTGGTTGGCCCTTTGATCATTCCAAGACCTGTTAAGGAATTCAGCATTTCAAGTCCTCTGGAAAAAATGGAAGTACTCATCATCCAATACTTGGTTATCTTAGTGGGGGAGGGGTTGGAAGGCTCAATGGAGTCATAAGATGGAAAATAAACAATTTGATGTTGCAACTCACTTAATAAAATCAACTCCAGGATACACAAATCATTATGTAAGGAGAGAATCTTCTAGAAGTGTTACAGTAAGAGATTTTCTCATCAGGACAAGGCCTCAGGGTGCTAGCTCTTTCGTCTTATTTCCAGGAGAAGGAAGAAAAAGCCTTTGAGTCCTTTGGATCTATCTTGTTTGCTTTGAAAAAACAGAATAAGAAAGACAGCCAAAGTCAAAGAAACAGAGAAAGAGGTACAGAATGGAAACTATGACACATACGGGATAGGAAAAAAAAAAAGGAACATCTGTAAGATAATTAGTAAATTTCTTCACAAACAAAATATTTACAACTTTAAACTTTTCAACACCCACTATCCCACATTATTTTCAAAATATTGTTTACTATTATTTTCCATTCTAAATGAACAAACTTTAAAAAGGAACAAAAAGAGGGAAAGTCTTCCTATGTAATTGCCATTTCAAATCCCAATCTATCACAAAGTTTACGTATTTTGTTCCTTCTAAGAGAGGGATATAGCTTTAAATATAACTTCCAGGCCTGCTTGATATTCAGTTTCGCCCATGCCTTAACATACATGAGAGCAATATCTGGGGACAACACTTCTTAACACACCAACTGGACTGTGTTGTTCATTTCCCTCAGTTGTCAAAGAAAGTTCAGGGGTGAATTGTATTTTTCTTCGGGCAAACATCAAAGACAGCTGGAAATGGTTGTGTCCCATATTCCACTGGAGTAATGGGGAACTCATGGGCAACCAATTAGTCTGCAAAATTGGCTGAGCTTTTAGAAGAAAAATGGGGATGAGATCAGTTTTTATACTTAATACTTTAAGAATAAAAGTAGGAGTGGGCATTGAGCCTAGCAATTAAGATACCACTTGGGACACCTGCATCCCGCACAGGAGTGCCTAGTTTTCGTTTCAGATTCTCCGCATGTGAAAATGCACCTCTTGGGAGGCAGGAGATGATGGCTCACGTGGCTGAGTCCCTGCCACGTACATGGAAGACATGGGTTTCAGTTCCTGGATCCTGGCTTTCTCTATATCTTTGGCCTAGACCAGCCCCAGATGTTACAGGCATTTGGAGAGTGAATCAGTAAATGGGAAGAGCTCTCTGTCTTTTTTGCTCTCTCTTCCTCTCTCGTTCAGACAAAATAAGGGGGGAAAAGCCTATGTTAAGTATAAAAGATGAAATGAAATCTATCACCCATTTGAGCAGAAATGAAAACAAATCGAATGCCATGCAATTCATTCCCTGACAGAGGTTGGGGAAACTGTTCTTTCTGCCGAAGGATGTTCAGATATCTACAACATAATTCACAAGCCAGATAAAAGTCATGGCTTAAAAGTTAACCTGCTATAGGTTGAATTAAAATGCCACCTGCCACTGCCTTGACATGGCTGGATCACTTAATTTCCCGGAACTTTATGTGGCCTACATGCCAAATCCCTACCCCTGCTGGGGCTAATGCAATTACAGAACAGTCTTCTCACAAACACCGTAAGAGAAACAGTAAACAGAAACTGGAAGCAGCTCTAGCAGCAGTACCTAGGTCTTCCTTGCTCCTCTGTTCCACCTCTGCTCCTCTTCTTTTTCTTTTCTACCCCGTTCTCCTCGCTATAGTCTCTGACACTGCGCCAAGATCCCTGCCGTCTCACGGAGCCTGGCACTGCAGAGCACATCCTCCTCTGCCAACACAAAGAGGAAGACTAGCTGGAAAGTGAGTTTTCAGGCAATATCAGTAAAGAGTGCTTATTCCCAGCTCCAACACACACACACACACACACACACACACACACACACACACACACCTCTGAGAATCAGTAGATGATTTTAGTCTTTGATTTATAACATTAGTCAGAGACCTCATGTATATCCTCTAGTAAAGAAAAATGTTCACAGGTATTTCATCACTGCAGTGTATCAGTGTTTAACCAGAAACTTCTTTGCTTATTTAAAGAAAGCATCGGTTGCATCAGGGAAAATGACCCAAAAATGCTGCTCCGGCTGCTTCCTTCCTCCATGTCTTCCTCATTCATGCTGCTGAACGTATTGTTGGTTTTATGGCCCTCTTGAAGTTCCAAAAGTCCAGAAAGGTCTGTGATGGCTCAGCGCAATGCTATCCACCTATACTAATAGAAAAAAACTTGCTCTTCTGAGTGGGATTCCAACTGAATGGGATTTCCAACCAAAGGAGTCCATTGAAATTACGATGGTTATAACGATTTATGTGAGAGGAACTGTTAATGCTTTCTGAGATGCATTCCACCGGGTCAAGCAGACAGCACCACCAGGTGTCAAGCCCAGTAGGAATGGTGCTCAAACAGGAACATTCGCCCATGTCTCTACTTCCTAGTATCCCTTATTATATATTTATAATACATTGATGGTACAAACTTCATTCTACTCATCTGTTCAGATCATCTCCACTTTGTTAGAGCCTAGCTATGTAACCTTCAACAAACTTTCCCTATTATACAACTTTGTGTCAAGTAGGCACCCACTGAATGCTGACTGATCTTACTAGCATCTTCCCGAAAGGCCACCGATACACATCTGAACTGCAGCTCAGTGGTACAAAAAATGACATGACTGCAACCATAAGAATTCAACTAGGAAAACAGAAACCACTCTGAGTGAATAAGCTAGAGAAACTTCAATTCCTCCTTCAGATGATACATGCTGAGTGAGAAGCTGACCCTGGCATCAAGGTACAACCCAGAGATTGGCAAGAGCAGTGAGCTGCCATCTCTCCAAGACCGGAGGGAGAAAGAAATCAGTTATCTGAGCCCAAAAGATAGGTTCATGGGAGCCAGTGAGACCCATGCTGCCTGGTGGGCATTGGAAGAATGGAAGACACGCAGGCATGCTGCCCGAGCCAAAGAGGAATGGAAAACACCCCAGCTTCTCCAGTTTTCTTCCCTCCTCTGTCTCCCACTCGTGCCTCCTCTTTTCCTTTTGCCAAACTCTGTTGAAACAAAACTGGCCAGGAAGACTTTAAAACTCAGGTATCTGGAGTAAAGCCCCAGTGATATCAAGTAGGGGAAGGGGCAGAGGGCAAGGAATGGGTGGGAGAGCAAATAGCCCAGGACTAGTCCAGTGATACAGTGTAGCTGTGTTGACACCAGCTTACTTTCCTAGGCTAACACAAAATACATTCAGAAAGGAGAAAGGACCTTACTCTTAAAACAGTACAATGTGCACATCTTCATATATCATACAACTATTTATACACACATATATCAGGATGACTCAATGTAGTCACTGAAAAGCTCTTATACAAAATCAGAATATGGACATGTGAAATGGTATCAAATGATTCCGGAGTGTTGCCTAAATCATAAAGAGATCCCTTGATGCAGTATGGAGGTATAGCATGTTAAGCCATTATCTTCAACGCCAGCGACCCATATGGGCACTGGTTTGTATTGTAGATGCTCTGCTTCTGATTTGGGTCCCTTCTAATAGCCTGAGAAAACAACAAAGAGTGGCCTAAGTGTTTGGCCCCCTGCCACCCACATGGGGTATCCAGAAGAAACTACCAGCCTCTGGCTTCAGCCCAACAGTCTAGCCATTGTACCCATCTGAGGAATAAATCAGCAAATGGCAAATTTCTCTTCCTCTGTGTCTCTGCATGCACACACAAATGTGTGTGTGTGTGTGTGTGTGCAATTGTTTCAAAGTAATTGTTTAAGATTTGTTTTATTTTTATTGGAAAGTAAGATATACTGAGAGCAGGAGAGATAGAGAGAAAGATCTTCTGCCTGATGATTCACTCCCCAAGCAGACACAACGGCCAGAGCTGAGCCATCCGAAGCCAGGAGCCCAGTGCGGGTGCACGGACTTAAGGCTTTGGGTCATCCTTGACTTCTTTCCTAGACCTCGAGCAGGGAGCTGGATGGGAATCCGGGCTGATGGGATTAGAACCAGTGCCCATATGAGATCCCAGTGTGTGCAAGGCAAGGTCTTTTACCACTATGCTACCACACTGGGCCCTCAAAATAAATCTTTTAAGAAAAAGAGAGAGTCCTCTGCACCTATGTGGTATTACTGGAAAAACCACCCTAACCCAAATAGCAGCTAACCACTTAGCCCCACTTTCTTCTTAAGGGAGTGAGATTGGCAGGTCTGGGAATTGTCAGGCAATGGAATGCACATTTCCCACTTACCCATTCTTCTCAGTCCTTTTACTGGTTCACGGAGCCTACTGTCTGCCTTGTGGCTGAACCACAAGTCTGATGGCAATGGGCGCGCGGGGGCTGAGCCAGGCTGACTTCACAGCGATGATATCAGAGCTAGGCTTGGGTTGCTAGTCTCAACCTGCTGATGTCAAAGCCAGCCCACTGTTCTGACCTGCTCAAGCCGTTGGCTGAAATAATTGAGCAACATCTAGTCAGGGACTGGAGACTAAAGGATTAGGGAGGGCCCACTGGACTCATTTCCAACCAGCTGTTCCAACTAAAGAACTTTATGGCATGGCACGTGGGTGAGGCAAGATGCTGGAGTCAAACAGCTCTTGCTCCAAATTCCAGTTCTTTTGCTCACAAGCTATATGGCATCTGTAAATTGGGAAGAACAATGTATACCACAAAAGGTTCAGGAAAATGGAACTTAAATATAAGTTTATTTTGGTCCAAAAGAGTTTTGAAATCCATGCATTATTGTTTTTGGAAGATACATACATTTTCCATGAAAACTTTGAAGTCCCCCTCCCTTCTGGTAAGTGCTGTACTCTATGAATGTGTCATTCACACATGACACCCCCTACACATAGGGATATCTAGGAAAGATCAACCATATGGCCTGGTGTGATGGATGTGAGAGTCCCAAAAGAAGCTCCTGGCTTTGGATCAGCGCCGCTCTAGCCATTGTGGTCACTTGGGGAGTGAACTAGCAGATGGAAAATCTTTCTCTCTGTGTCTCCTTCTCTGTGTAAATCTGACTTTCCAATAAAAATAAATCTTTAATCAATCATTGATAATCATGATAATGCACGAAGGAGGGAGTTTCACAAGATGGAATATTGGGCCATCCACCGAAACAAGATTACAGAATAAACAATAAAACTGATTGCTTGTGTCCATGGGAGGTGCACACGCTGTCTCTGAGCCCACAGTGCTTCCCAGGTTGCTTCTTTGGCAGCTGGCACTCGCCACATTGCTTCTCATACTTGAAACTGACATCCTCATCTGTCACCTCAGCAGCGCTTGCAAAGAACTTCCCAAAGTGGACCAATAATTGGAAGGTCAGTAGCAAAACTGTTACCTCTCCTTACTGAAAAAAAAAATTCTTCACCTTCTTAACTTTGAATATGTAGAGTGTGCCTTACCAGCTGTGGGTGATATGGAAGCATTAATAGACACCGTAGTATAATGACCCAGCTTAAACGAGATGAATATGTGCTAATGTAACACTTCGAACCTTAAATGTCAATATTTCTCTCCTTTCCTCATCTTCTTTAGCTTCTCTGTCTCTCCTGCTAACCTGGCACTGCTTTCTTCTACCACGTACTCTCGTCAATGCAAGGATTGCTCACTATGAAATTAAACACCTTTAATTATTTATAGAAAAGCATCCAACAGGTCAGATTTTGAAAACTGTGATACATGTCCAAGTAATGATTTTAGGGATTTTGTTACTCCAAAATTTAAGAAATCTGTACATGAGAAGAGTCCAAAAACCAGGCAACTGCTTCTCTTTCAGGAGGTATGTTGACATATTCAGCAAATAATTTCCAAAACACTACGAAATGTTTGAAGTTGTTTTTCTATCTAGGCGATGTGTGTGGTTTGAAAATCGCATTTGGGTAGTATGTTTTCTTAGATTGGCTTGCCAGGTAACCAGAAATAAAAAGCAGGTTCTTAAAAATCACCTCCCCGAAAGTCCATCTGCCCCAGTCAAGGGGCTTCGAAGCACATTCTTTCCTGACATTTTTGCTTGAACACCCTGTGTGGCCTCGCTCCGTTTAGATTTGAACTCAGTTCAAAAAAGCACAAGTCCAGGAAAGGATTGTGCAAGAGTTCATGTTTACGCTGTGCTGTACATTCTTAACAATGCTAGCCACGTAATCCATAAACATCAATCTAAATTTTATGAGATTCCCAATCACTTCTCAGCAAATATTACAACCTCGAGGCAACAATGGAGAACTTACTAAATTAAGCAATGTTTTCCCAAGCGTTTATAAGCGACTGCGGAAACAAGTGCATTTATCAAATCACTGAAGCAAACGCTTGTGGAGTGTCTGCTTTGGACAGGCACTGTCACTGGGATGCTCAACAAAACACAAACATGAGCAAGACCTATGCCCAGGCGTCACTCAGATAACCCATATTGTAGGCCTACTTATTCCTGAAGAGTTTTGTTGTTTCCAGGCTTTATCCTGTCTTATTTCAAGTAGTCACACTTAGGAAATGATGGAAAGTCTCCGAGTAAAGAAAGGAACAGAGTGGGTGGCACAATACAACTAGCAATGTGACAAATTGAGTTTTCAAATAACTAAGTTTAAGATTATTTTTTCTTTGAAAGACTACACATACACACAAAGAGTGAAAGAGTAAGAGAGAGAGATAAGAAGAGAGAGAGGGAAAGAAAGATCTTCCATCAGCTAGCTACTACCCAATGGTCATGAAACTAGCCTGCAACTCCATCCACTTATCCCATGTGGGTAACAGGGGCTCAAATATTCAGGCCATTATCTATTGCTTTCCTAGACAAATTAGCAGGAAGCTGGTTCAGAAATAGAATAGGGCCCGGCAGTGTGGCCTAGTGGCTAAAGTCCTCTCCTTGAACGCGCCGGGATCCCATATGGGCACTGGGTCTAACCCCGGCAGCTCCTCTTCCCATCCAGCTCCCTGCTTGTGGCCTGGGAAAGCAGTCGAGGACGGCCCAAAGCTTTGGGACCCTGCACCCTTGTGGGATACCTGGAAGAAGTTCCTGGATCCTGGCTTCGGATTGGCATAGCATCGGCCGTTGCGTTCACTTGGTGAGTGACTCATCGGAGGGATGATCTTCCTCTCTGTCTCTCCTTCTCTCTGTATATCTGACTTTCCAATAAATAAATAATTTTTTTAAAAAAAATAGAATAGGCAAGACTCAAACCAGTGTTCGTATGGGACATTGACATCACAGGCAGTGGCAACACTGACCCATTCTTTATTTAGTCTTAAGAGTGGATCACAGTGTTTTTACCAGATAATTGCTTGAATTTCCCAAAGCTTACTCATGCAACTTTAATTTTTTTTTTAAATTTTGGGACCAGTGGGTAAAACTTATGCATATGATATCAGCATCCTGTATGGGGGCCAGTTTGTTTCCCTTTGCCTCTGATACAGTTCCCTGATAATGATTTGGGAAAGCAGCGCAAGATGGCATAAGTGTTTGGGTGCCTACCACTCACTTGGGAGACCTCGATGGAGCTAGCTCATGACTCTTGACTTCAGCCTAGCCAGCACCGGCTGCTGGGGCCACCTGTGGAAATGAATCCACAAATAGGAGATGTGTGTGTGTGTGTGTGTCCATCTCTGCCTGTAACTTTGATTTTTAAAAGTATTGAAATAATACTTTTGAAAGTATGTATTTGAAAAGCAGAGAGGGAAAGAGAGCAATCCCATTCATTAGTTCACTTGCTCCTCAAATATCTTCAATGACAAGGTCAGCCAGAAGCCAGGAGCCAGAAACTGAATTTCAGTCTCCCCATGTGAGAGGCAGGAACCTCAGTACTTTAGCCATTACTGCTGCCTCTCAGCATAAACTTTAACAAGATGCTAGAATTGGAACCTGGGCACACCGACACGGGGTGCAAGTGTCCCAAGCGGCAGATGAACTGCTGGACCAAGAATCTATTCCCATTGGTATAACTTTTATGTAGTAAGGCCTGTGTGTCTGATATTGGTCCAGTTCTAAGCAATTTCCATATAACATTTTCTTTACCTCTCAGAACAATTCTTGATAGGGGACTCCAAGTATCTTTTGCTACAGAGCCAAATTACGTATTATTGCAGATTATTCAATAAATATCTTGTGAGGTTTACTCTATGCTGGTCTCCATGCAGACTCAGAGGATCTAGTACTAAGCAATAGACAAATGCCCTTCACTTAGTCTACATAATACACATGTGAATATATAAAGATACTCGGAAGTCTGAGCAATGTGCTTCAGCCATGTTTGGTTATATAACAGATACTGGGACTTTAGAAGTAGAAACTAAAGGACAGTCTCTTCTTTCCCACATATCAGTTGAGTGGCTTTAGATATGTAGTGTTGGTGAATGCGTCACACTTTGGGTTTGAAGACAACCTTTCATTATGTAAGCACTCTCAGGGAACCCAAGTCAAAGTGATAACATATTCAACAAGGCAGGTTTGTAATGAAGAGAAGCTGGAAGTTTTTTTGAGCATTGATATTTAAGACACCAAAACAAGAAAAAGACTTCTAGGAAGAACTATTTGTTTCTCTTCTTCTTGAGAAGATAACAAGATTTAAATTATATAGCATATTTTAATAAATGGAGACTTAAAGAACAGAAGTTTTGCCTTAAAGTTTACCTTTCAGGAATAGAAAATCAGAGTACAGCTATGATTTGTGTTCTTCCTATTACTGCAACTTTTGAAGAAAAGCAATAATAATAGTAGTAGTACTTCAACAAAGTTTGTAGTAAATGAAATTAGCTTATTTTATTTATGAGTTGACTTTGATCCCCCCCCAAAAAAAACTTCCTTGTGCAAAAATTTTCCTTCAAACATACTAAGCACATATTATGAAAACACTATGCAAGGACTTTAAAGTTTTACAGAAAAATAAACTCATGATTTTGTTTTTTAATGTTATTTAGGAAATACAAAAAGAAACAGAAAGATAGTGCTCCCATATACTTGTCCACTCCCCAGATATCCACAATGACCAGGACCAAAGAGGGGTCAGGACGCAGGAAGTCTGCCAAGTCTTGTACATGGATAACAAGAACCCAGTTTCTGACGCTACCACCACTGCCTTCCAGTTTGTGCATTAACAGAAAGCTGGAATCAGGAGCTGTCATGCGGGATTGAACCCGGCCACTCTGATTCTAGATGTTTCCATCACTAGGACGAAAGTCTGCTACCTACGCTTACACTTTTAATACCATCTTTCCACAAATGTTTTGAAGCTCCCTCAGATAATGTACCAAGTGATATGGAGTAATTGGAACATTAGGATGAACAAGATAGATAGTTGAAAAGAGTTATTTGCTTATGTCATTTCATATAGGGGGGAATTGTGACAAGAGTACTCTGCAGAGGAGTGACCTGGTTACATAACAATAGTTACGGACTTTCACGTTCATTTTGGAAGAAGCAGTATTCAAAGCAAGTGATAATATCAAGCATTCTGAGGTCTTCATGGAGAAAGAGAGCCAGAGGGAGGAAGTCCTTGTTCACAAAGATCAGAGTTAGGAATTTGCTTTCTACAAGTAAGCAGCAACACAGCAGCCCTCATGAGTGGAGCAGAAAGCTCATGAGCTATGAAGACAGGGAGGTGAGGAGAGTCAGATCCTGTAGGGCCTTGTACACCAATGTAAGAACTTTGGGTTTCACTTGGGATCTGGAGAGCTAACGAAGGGATTAGAGCAAGAAGTGACATTTTCTGGTTAGACTGTGGGAAACAGGATGAAGGGCAGGATCACTTAAGAGACTATTCCCAGACCCAGAATGCTGGCCTAACCTTGAAGTCCTCACCTTGAACATGCCGGAATCCCAGATGGGTTAATCCCAGCAGCCCTGCTTTCCATCCAACTTTCTGCTTGTGGCCTGGGAAAGCAGTCAAGGATGGACCAAAGCCTTGGGACCCTGCACCCATGTGGGAGACTGGGAAGAAGCTTAAGGTTCTTGGCTTTGGATTGGCTCAGCTCTGGCTGTTGTTGTCACTTGGGGAGTGAATCATCGGATGAAAGAACTTCCTCTCTGTCTCTCCTTCTCTGACTTTGCAATAAAAATAAATAAATCTAAAAAAGAGAGAGAGTACTTTTATAGATTAGACTGAAGACATTGTCTCATTGGGGCAGGTCATTAGTGCCAGAGGTACTAAGAAATGCAGTGAGTGTCAGTCAGTTTAAAAGCCAGGCTGAGGGCCTGGCGTGATAGTATAGCGGTTAAAGTTCTTGCCTTGAATACACCAGGATCCCATATGGTTGCCTGTTCTAATCCTGGCATCCCTCTTCCCATCCAGCTCCCTGCCTATGGCCTGGGAAAGCAGTGGAGGACAGCCCAAAGCCTTGTGACCCTGCACCCATGTGGGAAACATGGAAGAAGCTCCAGGCTCCTGGCTTTGGACTGGCTCAGTTCTGGCCATTGTGGCCACTTGGGGAGTGAACCATCGGACAGGAAATCTTCCTCTCTGTCTCTCCTCCTCTCTGTATATCTGAATTTCCAATAAAATTAAAAATATATATATTTTAAAAAAGTCAAAAGCCAGGCTGAAACATCTGCTTCTAAAGCTGGGAGAGAAGCGAAGAGTCAGGCATCAGTTGTGTCATCATGAGTGAACATGGATCAGCGCTATCATTGTTGCATTGGGCGGTGGGGGTGCATTGGAAGCTGGACTTGTGTTTGTGACATGCTACGTTGACAGTGACTATTGGTGGAAATATTGTGAAGACAGACAAGTGTCCATTTTGCCTTGAGCAAACTCCTTTCCACATGCTTAATTTGCTATATTCCCTGCCCTTTCCACATGCTACCCTAAGCATTCTTCCCCGCCCCACCCTCCACCAAGGCTTAATAACAACCTCATCTGAATCAGTACTCTTGCTTTTCCTCCCTTGGATCAATCAAATCTGCAATCAGATTACTCTCCTTAAAATTCTGATCTCCTGCTTCCCATCCGCCCCTAAACGTCCACAGGCACCCAAGTCTCCTTCAGACCTCAGTGTGCAGAGAACATGGATGCAGAAGGCATTAGATGAAGCTCTGCCTGCAGAGACTATTCTCAAGGCCCAAGAGATGCCCCTGAGTTTGCATTTACCAAAGAATTCCAGGGAGTATCACTCAGCTCTGTACCATTGAAGGGCTAGGACATCTTGCCCTAACTTAACTGGTGATTCTGTGTAGGACAAGGAATGTCAGTACTGCAGAAGAATGTTAATAAACACACAGTAAGTGGACAATGAAAAAAGACAGTCAAAGGCACAAGGCTGTATGTGTCCCTTTTCTTGTTTTCTTGTTTAAATGCCAGAAGAATCACAATATCAGATTCCAAGACATAGCACAAGGCTGCTGCAACCAAAACAGCCCTACACTGGCAGGAACGTAGACATGTAGACCAAAGGAACAGAGTAGAAACCACAGAAGTTAATACATGTACCTATAAACAACAGATCTTTGTCAAGCATGGTAAAAACTGCTCTGGAAAAAGGACAATCTCATCTATTAGTGCTAGAAAATTTGATTTCTATAGATATGAATTTCTTTCCCAGAGCCAATTTTGGCTCGCTGTGGTCTCTGCTTTGCAATATCAGGTAAGGAATCATCTCATCTGACATTTGATGTAGTTTAGCCAGATCTAGAAATCTAGATCTTCCATGACGGGTTCAGGAACTGAACTTCCTTCTATAGGCTGAGAAACTTCAGCCTCAGGGGTTTTAATGAATTTTCATGATGCCACCCAATTGTCTAATTAAGCCCATGCAAAGCCTGGGATTCAAATCCTGGATTTGATGTATCACATCAATACCTGTAACCGACTTCCATGAAGACGCTTCCAATGACCAACTATCTCATTTGCTAGGAAAATGCCTTAAAAAATCATTTTTACTTAATTTTCCCACTCTCCCTTTTTATGGTCTCTTCACCTCTGATTGGTCTTCATCCCAACATTTTACCTATCAAAGTCATCAACCCAAATCTTGCTCGACCCAACTCTCTTCTCAGTCATCGTGTGGATCTCAGTTGCCATGTTATATATCCTTTTGATACCGTTAGATATGTATGCCTGGTCACCCTTTTTTTTTCAAAGTGCTTTCCAGCTCATTGTCTTTATGATCTCTTCCTCCCATACTCTTTCTCTCTCTCAACAGAGATGCAGAGAGATGTGGTCCAACTACCAGCCTTTAATTTCCCACCATCAAAATCTGAGAAGATTTACATCAGAGGGGTCAGAATACGGCATCGAGTACTTCCAAGGCAATGGGGAAAGGACAAAGCCTTGGTCCTCCAATGCAGTGCATTGCCATTAGTGAGGCATGGTACCAACTGCGAAAGCATAAAATGCCCTGTGCATATTTTTTTAGAACTCACTTCCATGAAACTCAAGTTTTCATTAAGCTTGTTACATTTTGTCCAAGAGACTTCTCTATGTAAGATAGAAATTTTAATCAGAAGCATTTTGTATGAGATGTTATGACTAGAGAAAAGTGGGGTTGGAGGAGAGAGAGGAATAAAAGAGAATATCTTACAAGACTGAAACGAAGGAGATTTTGTGGGAAGTAAACCAGGCTATGAATAGTAAGTGGGACAGGGTGCCTCTCTCTTTTTTTTTTTTTTGGAGGGGGGTGCAGTGTACGGCACTGGTTGATTCACTTTTAACTTCTGCACACCAATCTTCCTCAGCTGTTTCTCTCTGCTCCTCTCTCCAGCTAACTGCTTCCATTTTTATGTGGCCCATTCTGTTGACCAGCCCCAATCCATGCCATGTGTCAGTCCAACTTCTGTGTCCCCTGGCTCAAATCCCAAGACAGGAATCAGATGTGTTGTTAGACAGTAATGGGTTGGCTCACCTTGAGTCAAATGCCCTATTTGTGGTCAGTAAAAGTGCAGTTCTTTTTTGCATTTTTTGTGCTTTCTCAAGTAAGAGCATCCCATGAGCCTGAACATTTCTCAGTGAAAGAGATATCTTACAACAATTTTCAGTTTATGGTAGAGTGTGAAATTGCACATAGTAAAAAAAAAAGAAGCTTATGTTTTTCTGATAAACATTCCCTGAGAGAAAACTTTATAATGATTAGTGAACAGTACAGAAGCTGGAATTAAATGCACTGAAAAGGCTGCATTAGGTAAAAAGGAGAAGGACAGAGGATTGGAATGAAAAAAGAAAGGGAAAATTAAAAGACAAAGAATGGAATTCATCAAATGAAACTGCCTCTGCAATATGTGTGCATCATAGAGACATATCAAAGTCATCAACCCAAATCAGCTTTCAGAGAAACAGAAATGAAAAACCAGGGGGAAAAAAAAAAGCGGGGGAGGGGCAACAGTTGGTTGGACGGTAGCCAGTTGTTCAGCCTTGGACATCTGGAGTCACGGGAGGGAAGGTGCAGAGCTGTCCTCGGCTGCAGCTCTTGCCTCGGTGGGGTTGGTTACTGGGGATATTTACATTCAATTAAGGTGGCTGACTACGGCTGTGTTCAGCACTTGGATACGCGGTTAAATAATCAGTGTGGTTTGGCTGCTGGTTTCTTTACTGTGGTTAAATAATTGGTGTTGTCTTGGTTGCGAGCTACTTTAAAAATGTATATGTGCACTTGTTCCTCTCTTTTTTTCCCCCTTCCTCCTGAGTGATTTTGACAAGCACTTGGCAGAAACAGGCTGGCCAGCTTGAAAAGAAAGCTTTCTCAGTCATCGTTTGTGCTTTTCAAGGGTTTGCAAATCTTGCACACTTCTCCTCCCCAGCACTAGAAACTGCTAGGAAGGAATTCAGTTCTCTTTTCTTGTTTGTAAAATAAGATAAGGCTGAGCCTAGGGGCATCTGTAGTTTTCCAGAAATAGGCTCTATTTGCGCACTGATGACTCCCTTGGTTCTTACGAGAACAGAGAAAGCAGATTATGCTGATCATGTACAAAGTGATCCCTTACACAGGCATTTATTTCCTTCTCCCCAGCCCCATGTTCTTCTTTGCTGAAACTTTAAAATGGAGACACTACCTGACACACGGAGGTGCTCAATATTTGTTAATGAGTGAAATTGACAATCTACGTCAGTAGTAGCTCCTATTCCAGAAAGTTGTGTCATGTAGTCACCTTACTGACTTGTTGAATGATTAGATCATCACCAACTACTCTGCCCTAGCACCCCAGAAAACCTTCTACAAGTGGCTCTGTCCCTTTCTGTATCCCTAATGATCATCAGGAAAATTAGCCCTTCTTTCAATAGTTAACTGACTGGACAGCTGGCATAAGAGGTAGCTCCAGGTCAGGGCCAGGCTTCCACCCTGCAGACATAACCACACAAATCACGCAAGCAAGCAAATCATGAAGGCAAAGTCTTCAATCTCTGTCCAGAAACCAGATTCCCAGGGCTCCTCAGGACAGCCAAGGCACTGAGATCGGCAATGGATAGAGAGGAGGACATTGCAGAGTAGAGAGCTGGTCCAGAAGACAAAGTGTTGTCACTCAGTGGTGTATCATCACTAGTAGGATATTTGCATCTCTAACAGAAGTCTGGAATATGCATTCCATCTCATCTATCTGAGGGCAACCCAGATAAAACATTTTGAGGAGTCTTTTATAGCATAATCGCTTATTGTAGACAAAGGCAGTCCTTAAAATGGTAAAAGAACTTTGGAAGATCCTTCAGAATAAATAGTTATTTTTTTTTTTTCCATTTTAATGGAAAGTCCTATATCCCTTGGTACAAGTCTTCTTTTACCATGGGTGTTTGAACACTTACGGAGTGTTCAAAATAAAAGGAAGCAACCAAAAAACAGACACTTGAGGGCAATGTGCTTGGGACTGTGCTTGGTGACATGGACAGCTGGGTGGGTGAGCATCTTCCCCTGTCAGACAGGTGACACCAGTTCACTCAACCTCCTGGAACATCCATGGCCTCAACTTTTACTTTATAATTCTCTGGTGATACAAAGCATATAGATTCTCTTAACGAATAATTTACTTACTTATTTGAAAGACAGAGAAGCAGGGACAGAGATCCAGAAAGAGCTCCCAAATATTCACAATATCCAAGGCTAGGCCTGTTTAAAGCCGGGAGCCAACAACTCAAGCAGAGCCACCACCAATTCCACTTCTAAAACTAGACCTTCTAGTTGTATTAAAATGTTTGTGAAATGGCCATTGTACAAGGAAATCCATTTGTCACATTGGGATGATGATAATTGGGACTGAAGCGCTCACCAGTAATAGACTGATTAAAGAATTAATGACATACTGCAAAAATGGACTACTATGTGCTCAACATGAAGAATAACCAGCTGGCCATTCTGCCCAGCTAGGGAGTGAACCAGTAAATAGAAGAGCTCTCTCACTCATTCACTCACTCACTCACTCACTCACTCTTTCTCCCTCTCTCCTACTTTCTGTAAATCTTCCTTTAAAATAAAAAATAAGAAAATACATTACTTCTCAGCCTTTTGGCTAAGTGTAAAAATAAGAAAATAAATCTTTGGGGACCACCAAAGCGGCATAGCAACCTAATCCTCTGCCTGTGGTGCTGGCATCCATAAGGATGCCTGGTGGGTCCTGGTTGCCCCACTTCTGATCCAGCTCCCTGCTGCTAGCCTGGAGGAAGCATGGAAGACAGGTCTGCACTCACATGGGCGCTCATGGCTCCCAGCTTCTCTTATAAATCGTTCCTAGTTAGAAAATAGTTTAATCAGATTTATGAACTAGTTATAAGAAACATTTGCTTTGTATCTTAATAATGAGGCGCTAAATTTGGAAATGGGCCTCTTGTTTGGGTTTTAAACTTTCTATGATCTGTGTATAACTGGTTCCAGTTATTGCAGAACCAAGGGTCTGGTTCCCAAGTACATAAGGTGCTGTACTGGAAAAAAAAAAAAAACCGCTTCTGGGAGCAAACTGGGCTTACTAACAGCAAGACTGAAGCATGCTGTACCTCGAATGTTCCATATGGAACCTTGCTGTTGGACTTAAATTGTCATTTCATTAATATCTCTTTTACACAAGTATGAAAGTCAAGTTCCCTGAGAATTGAGGCTCCTGCTGATTTTATGGGGATTTCCTTGAGTTACAAATGCTGAAAGCCAGCCAGGATCTTGATCTTCTGGGGGTAGATGTGTTTTCTGCTGCTGAGAGAACAAGAGGCCCAGGGCGCGGAACAGCTGCTCTGCCTGTACTCTTGGGCTTATTGCTAACTGTAAGATTGTGCTGCCATTTGCATCCTGGATTTATTATAGACATTCTTTGCATTACTAGAAGTTTGTTTGGTGTTTACACTTTCAGAATGAATCTTCACATAGAGCTAACCCTTTAAGTACCTATTCCTAACAGTTGATTTGCTTCTGAAACCAAAGAAAATAACTAGCATCCATTGCTTTTTTGGATTAAAGATGAGCATGGCAAACTTCTTCAGTTATCCATGGTGAAAGAACCAGCCTGCTCTTTCCATCTATGGCGGTATTTTTGTAAAGCAAAAAATTGTAAATCACTAAAACAGTAGAACTACACCCACAAAGTAAAGCCTCAACTTGTGAGATTCAAGACATAGTATCAATTTTCCAAATGACAATAAAAATATTCAAACACCTATTCCCACCTTCTATGCACATCTGAGCATGGACCAGTAAGAAGCAACTCAGAAACCATAATCCATCACTGAAACAAGCCATGGAACCCTGGTGGAAGGGCTGCTTTTTCTGTTAACAACAAGCTTGGTTTTCTCTTTAGGAGACTGTCTCACTCTTTTTCTCTCTCTCCACTCCTTCTTTCTTTCTCTAAGCCCAGACACTCTGATAGAAGACATCGCCTTTTTAACTGGTGTCTTAATCATTGGGCCAAAGCTTTTTGAAGTACTCTGACATGTATTCTGCATTTGACACATTGTCCTCTAAAAAGGAATTTTTTTTAAAGATTCATTTTTTATTAGGAAGTCAGATATACAGAGAAGGAGGAGAGATAGAGAGGAAGATCTTCCATCTGATGGTTCACTTCCCAAGTGACCGCAACAGCCAGTGCTGTGTCGATCCGAAGCCAGGATCCAGGAACCTCATCCAGGTCTCCCATGTGGGTGCAGGGTCCCCAAGGCTTTGGGCCGTCCTCAACGCTTTCCCAGGCCTCAAGCAGGGAGCTGGATGGGAAGTGGATCTGCCGGGATTAGAACTGGCACCCATATAGAATCCCGGCATGTTCAAGGTGAGGACTTTAGCCACTAGGCCAAGCCAGCAGGCCCTGAAAAGGATTTAATATCTCCTATCTCCATCAATAGTGTGTGAAGGTATTCTAGAAAGACTAGACATGACAGCTTCACATTTTAGTCAACTAAGTGTTAACATTATACTTCATTGTTTCCTAATTTGCTTTCAGTTGACTGCTAGTTAAATATCTTTTCATTTATTAATTTGCAAAGAGATGCATTTATTTATTTAAAGGACAGAGCAACACAGAGAGAGGGAAAGGCAGAGAAAGAAGCAAAGGCAGAGAGATCTTCCACCACTGATTCACTCCCCAAACTGAGTGTTAATATCAAGGTCTGGGCCGGACCAAAGCTAGGAACCAGGAACTCTACCTGGGTCACCCACATGGGTGGCAGGACCCAAGCATTTGGGCCATCAGCCACTGCTCTTCCAGGCACATTAGCAGGGAGTTGGATTGGAAACAGAGCAACCAGGACTCGAAGGGATGCTCTGTTAGCATTTCAAGCATCGGCTTGAGCTGTTGCATCTCAAGCTGGTCAAGGCATTTATTTGTTGATAATTTGGATTTATGCTCTGTGACTTGTCATATATTTTCCCCATTTTCTCTAAGCCTGTCTTTTCTTCTTAAAATGTTAAGAGCTCCTTGCTTTATAGAGAAATCAAGCTTTGATATTTACTTAGACAATATGGATGGCTGTCACAGAACATCAGAGGCTGAGCGGCTCACACAGTAAGCATTTTATTTTTCACAGTTCTGGGGGATGCTCGTCCAAGGGTCAGGATGCTACCATGGCCCAGCTGAGGACTCATGGTTTTCTGACAGCTAAACTTAGGCCAGATCCTCCTCTACCACTCCATTACAGAGATTTCACGTTCATGACCTTCAAGCAATTGTTCCCCAGATGCCTCACTTTGGGAGAGTTAGTACTTCAACATATGAATTCTTGGGACACAAATAGTTCTGCTAGAATATCTACTTACAAACATTCTCGGCAGATCTGTACTTTGTCTATTGACTTTGTCTTTTTTCCATGCATAATTTCTTTTTGTGTTTAGTCAAATATGTATGCTTCTCTCCGCATCTTATTTTCTAGTGTTGATTATGTTTCCCTAAATTGTGGGTTAAAAATGTTCCAGCTTTCATTTTATTCACTCTGTATCATTTTGTCTTTCATGTTTAATTTTTGGGTTTTCTCAATCTTGTATTCAAGTTTCTGTCTGAAATTATTTTTATATTTTCATATAAATGAGTGCAACATTATTTATTTAAGAGCCTATTTTTTTTCTCACTGGTTAAATCTTTACTTTTGTGAACTTAAGAGATGGCAAAATTATGACTTAATTAATGCCAGATTAATTCAATTATTAGGGCTTCATTGTATATAATGATTCCTCATGTTTCAGTTTTATAGTTTTCTTAAATATTTAGGATCATTAATTTTTCCATATGAATTTTAATGTAACTCCGTTCAATTCCAAGAAAAACATGGTTAGGATTTTGGAGTTGCATTAAATTTATATGGTATTAACATTGTGTTATATTTATCCCTTTATTTTCAGATTTTATTTTAGTTTTATTGTATCTTATAAATTAAGTCGTATGGAATCCAAGTCTTCTTTGAGAGTTCTTTCTAAACAGTTACTATCCTTTATCACAATTATACATGAAGCACTTCTCCCAAGTTCCTTTCTACAAGCTATCTGGAGTACACAAGTTATCAGATTGAGTTAATTAGTTGTTAGTTATTTTGAGAGGCAGAGAGGGAAAGATAGAGAGACTGACAGCCTCCATCTACCTGCTCACTCCCCGAACAGCTACAACAACGTGGCTAAAGCCAGGCCAGGATCTCTATCATGGTTTCTCAAGCCAGTGGCAGGTGCGCCAGCACTTGAGCCATGTTCTCTGTCTCACAGTAGGAAGGAGCTGGATTGGAAATGGAGCAGCCACAGTGGCAGTCAATGTTATTTTCATGGTCATGTAGAATGTGGGAGCATTAACAATCTTCACATTTAACTGAGTCACCCAATTGGGTTTTCTAAGCATGAGTTATACTTGGTCTATCCCTACTGGGGTATCCCAAGTATCCCTACAATAGCTATGCTGTTGTAACAAATCAAAATCACAGGTATTATCATCATCATAAAAATTACTTCTCGACTTGCAAAAACTGCCGTGGGCCCAGTGCGGCTGTGCTCCTCCGAGTGCTGAAAGTGTAATCAGCTGCTCTGATTTTCCAGCACCCCTGTAACAACTGGAGGCCTCCAGACCCAGGAAGCAGGGGAGGATCACCGGGGAACAGTAACACCGGCCACGAAAGGCCACATCTCAGAAGCGATGGGTGTCCCTTCCTGTCACAACCCACGGCCCAGCACTAGCCTCACTATCAACTGCGCGGTACGGCAAGGTGAGGTGAAGCAGAAGTGCTTAGGAGCCTCGGGATGTTGGCCACTCTTGCCAAAAGGCGTCCTTTCCAGTTTCTACATACTTATTGCATTTTTTAAAATCTGACAACATTCGTTAAAATTTATTAAATATCAAATAATCGGCTAACTACTAAATAATGAAAAAGGTCAGTTTTTCTAATTTTAATTAAAATGGATCCATTGCCATTGGCTTCTGGTTGGTATTCCCAACATGGTAGAGTTTCTAGCTGTATCTTTTATTGTCACTATTCCATGAACTTTTTGAAACCCAATATGTATGGGGTAGGAGCAGGAATAAATGGAGTCAAGTATCTGAAATTGGTCTTTCAAAATAGTAATGACTTTGGGGTCTTTTCCTAAAAAGGCATTGAAAATTAAAGTAGAGCAGTTGATTTCTCAGATTCTTTGAGCAGTTTTCTGAAAACTTAAAAATATCTGATGATATTTCCCTGGGTAAGTTTACATTGAAAAAAGAAAACAGGATAATGCAGTAAATTATTTATCTATCTGAAGTTATGCAATATACAGGCCTTTATTCTATGGTTATTCTTGCCCTACCTTTGTAGTTGCACAAACCTAAGTTATTGTAAAACACTGGTGTTAATCCATGATAGTAAGAGAATGGCTTTGAAGATTTACCTTCCTTGTTTAAAAGTCAGTGACACACACACAGAGTGAGAGAGAGAGAAAGAGAGAGAGAGGAGAAACACAGAGAACGAGAAAGAACACTCTTCTATGTCCTGGTTCACAGATCAAACAACCACAACAAAGCCAGGTGCTCAGAACCCCTTGTGGGTCTCCCACATGGGTGGCAGAGGCCCAAGCCCTTCAGCCATCTTTCACTGCCTTCCCAGGCCATCAGCAGGAAGCTGATAGGGAGTGAAGCAGCTGGGACTAGAACCAGAGCCAGATCATGTGGCAGTTTAGCCCGCTGTGCCAAAGCTTTGACTACAGGTAGTTTTTTGTTTTTGTTTTATTATCTCTTAATATTTAATGAAGAGTCAACAGTCGGCATATTTTTTCAAAGATAATTCCAATTTTTTGGTTTTTATGGACATGAACTGATCTGTGAAATCTGTGACATCTCAGAATCTAGGCAGCACTGGCAGCATTAATTAGGCAGATAAATACTCCCTCACCCCACCCCCACATATACACATTCAATGCACACTTCACCACACTTCCTCAGCAAGGAAGTTAATGGATGGACCCATGTACACTTTGAGAAAGCTCCTACGAGCTGCTAAAATGCTCCCTTGGTTAAAGTCTGACTTGGGAAATACACAGAGTTTGGCAGTGATGAAAATGTCAAGGCAACCAGAGCAATGAGAAGACACGGCAGGTGGATGGAAAGGACGCTTTCTCAAAATTACTAGGACAGATGGAGCCTGTTCTTACAAAAACACAGAGAAAAATGGAGTTTGGGAGAAGCTGCTGTGTCTTTAATTGTGGGAATGACCTAACTTCCTTGGAATTTCTGTCCACCTGGCCTTGTAGCCTTCTACTTTTTTCCCATAATGAATGCTTCTTAAGAAAGTAACAATAGGACCAGTATTGTGCATTGTGGCATAGTGAGTAAAGCCACTGCCTGTGTGTGACACTGGCATTCCATGTGAGCATCAGTTTGAGACTCAGCTACTTTCCTTTCAAAGCAGCTGCCAGGTAATGGTCTGGGAAAAGCAGCGGAAGATGGTCCAAATGTTTTGCTTCCTGCCACCCCTGTGGGAGACCTAGAAGTTCTTGGCTCCTGGCTTCTAACTGGCCCAGCCCTGACTGCTGCAGCCATCTGAGCTGTGAACCAGCACACGGAAGGCAGCTCTCTCTCTCTCTTTCTCCGTTTCTTTCTATAACTCTAATAAATAAATAGATAAATCTTTTTTTTTTAAAGCAACAATGAGACAAGAAAGAAGTTGATGTTCTAGGTACGAGACATGACATAAAATTATAGAATAGATATAATTTGGCTTCCACTGAGTAACTACTACAAACTCGAGCATGAATACTTCCTGGTCATAAAAAATAAGTAAACAAAACACGCGATTGGGTGCCTGTGACATAAGGTTGGCTGAGTGGTAGCAGTGCCATTGCATTGGCAAGTCGCCTAAGGACAAAGATCTACTACCTCCTGCCTCATGTCCACCCCACTGCTAAACCATTGGTGCTCACTGACCAAACCTTCTGATCTTTCCATGAACCATTGAACCCTTCTGGAAACTAGTCCATACTCTGTCTCTTCAGGGTCGCTGTTTCCTTCTGTAAGGTTCAAAGGATTTGGACCAGTTTTGAGTTGGCCAGTTTAGAAGACAAGACATGTGTTTTGCTTTTTAAAATTCTATTAGTTAATGGCCACAGCATCATGTGACACATGGGGAACAGCGAGGAATTCAGGTAGATATCAGTATCTTTCATGGACGCAACTAGATTCAACGGGCCATGTTTGGGTGCCCTGTTGTGGCATTATACGCCACCAAGAAATCTCGTGACTTCAAACATTGCTTGTTTTCATTCTCCTGATTCTTTGAGCAGATGGATAAAGACTTGCTGCTCTCGCTTGGAGCAAGGCCAGAATCAGGGAGAGCTGAGCAGAGATCTGAGGAGCCATTCACTCTTCAGGTCCCTGTAGCACCTTTACACAAGTGGGAACCAGAGAATGTCTGTGACTGAAACACCAAAGAAGGTGTTGCGATGCAAAATCACCGCCTGAGAGTGATTTACGGAGAGACTCCAAGAGGAGAGAGTGCAGAGTCCCAGAGCGGAAAGCAGGTGGGCGGCCCTACCGGACACAGCTTCAAGACCCAGTGAGAGAGCAAGATGTCGGTCATTGGTGGCCTTGAGGGTCAAATAGCAAAATGGATCCTGATTGGGAGGAATTGAAGAGAGAACAGGAGAGAAGGGACTCTGAGTGAACGCTAGCTTTTCAATCCCGCAGATCCGGGTTAGTTACTAGAGTACAGCCCGTGGGTGGGTGAATGTGAGCTCTGTGGGAAGAAAAGGGGCGCGCAGTCCCTCAAGCCACCCACGCTACCGCTACCGCCACCGCCATGAGCCAGGGAAGGAGCAGCCTTTACAGCCCCCTGAGCACCTCAGGAAAGACAAAACTAAACACCCCAGGCTGTCTGTGGCTGTGGCAGGGTGAGCTGCTACTTGCTATGCCAGCATCCCACGTCAGAGGGCCAGCTGGAGTCCCTGACTGCTCCACTTCTCACCCTGCTCCCTGCTAACGCAGTTGAGGCTGGCCCCAGTGTTTGCATCTCTGCACCCACGTGGGAGACCGGGTTAGAAGGAGTTTCCGGCTTCCGCATTTGCCTGGTGCAAGTCCAGCTGTCACCATCATCTGGGAAGTGAACATGCTGCTGGAGGTTCCTTCTGGCTCTCCCTCCCCACTCTGCCTGTTATATTTTTATATATAATTTGGGGAGGGAGGGGAAACACATTTTAGCCTCCAGAGTAGAGGTTTCCGAGGCCTTGTCGTCAAGCCAACCGCAGCATACCCTAAGAACTTAACGGAAATGCAGATTCCCAACAAGGCCCTCACGCTAGCCTCACCCTCACCGCGCTAGACACACCCCATCCTTCTAATCCCTCAGAAACGCAGAGATTTCCAACCAGGCCTGCAGGCGGCTCTCCTGCTGGCTGAGGCTTGAGACCCAAACCTGGAAAGGAAATTAGAGTTACCTCAAAAGATGTCCCTGAATGTGCCTCTTCCTATACTGGCCTCAAACCCCACCTGCCAGGTATCTGGGTCACAAAGAGGAAGTGGAGGTGCCCCAGCCGCCCTGGCCGGACTAGGGTAACAAAGAACAATTCGGGGGCGTCCTGCTTTGGGGAACCCACGGTTGCAATCTTTCCAGCGGAGGAATCCCAGGAGGCGGTTCTTGAAAACAGAGACAATTAAAGCATACTCTGGTTGTCAGAGGTTTTTAAAACAGGCGTAGCCCTTTCCTTAAATACATTTTCCCCCTTGATGCATGGATTTCGACATCTGAAAAAAAAAATCGCCCTCGAACTTTTGGCAGTCCCCCGGTGTATGTCTGAACGTTCGCGTTTACCTGCGGCGGGCTTCCGGCTGTCCCAGGCCCCCTAACCCAGACGGGCTCTGTTAAGGTTTGTTGGGGGACCCAGCGACTCCCCAGGAAGGCGGCAGTCCCGGCCCTGACCTGGGCCGTTTCAAATTCCCATGGCCTCTGGGGAGAGCGCGCCTGAATGCTGGTGACAGATGGAGTTGATAGTCCCTCCACGGAGAGGGGCGGGAGCGCCCGCGTTTGACAGGCCGCAGACGCCCGCTGCCCCCGGCGGCCCAGGCCCGCGCTGCGCCGCCGTTAAGGTAGCGCCCGAGTCCGCGCCCCGGGGACTGGGGGGCGGCCGCTCGCCCAGGTCCAGGTCTGGAGGCGCCCAGCGCTCAGCACCCCGTTAGCCGCTCCCCCCCCAACAAGATCTGGGACCGCTGTCCTTATCCGCGTCCTCGGGGGGCACGTTGCAAGTCCCCCTCACTGGGGAACGACTGGGGCTGGATCGCTTTCTCTGCTGCGGTGGGAAAGCGGTGCGGAGGGCGTGCGCCGCGGACCTCGTGCGGCCTCTCTCTCTCCACGCTCCCCCCGCCACACCTTGGGGTCCCGCGGGGACTCCCCCGGGGTCAGCAGTCCCCTACCGCCCCCCGAGCCCCCGGGGGGAGGGGTCACTCCTCTACCCCCACCCCAAATAGAGGGAACCGAGTTCTGAACCTGGCGATCAGCGGGAACGAGGACATTCCAACAAGAAAAAGAAAACTCCACAAAACTTATAGTGCAGAACAAACAAAAAGAGCCAGAGCCGGGCCGGACGCCCGCAGCAGCCCTGCGCCCCGGCGGCGGGTGCAGAGCGCGCGCGGGGCTCGCCGTTGTGCCTCCTTAAGAGGAGGAGCAGCCGGGCGGCGGCGGGGCTCCCGGGCCGGCCCTTTCAATCCCGAACGCCTGAATGCGAGCTGCCCCTCGCCCTCCCCCACCCGCTGGCCCACTCCAGCGGCTCGTAAAAAAAAAAAAAAAAAAAAAAAAAAAAGTTTCAACAACAACGGGCCGGACCAATGGCATCTCGCGCAGCCGGGAAAGGGGGCCGAGCGAAGGGTGCAGCGAGTGGAGAAAGGAGAAAGCGGGCCGGCCGGGAGCGCGCGCGGGCCGGGCCGGCGAGCGCAGGAGCGTTGCTAATGTTTTTGTTTGTTTGCTTTTCCATGCATGCATAATGAGGGGGCGCAGCGGCACCACGCGGGGGCTCCCGGCCCACTTTTGTATTTAAAGCCTCGCGGCGATCGTAGAGTTCCCGCAGCCGGGCTCTGCCGATCCGCTCGGCAGGCTCTCCCGCTCAGCCGAGCAGCCAGCCCGGGAGGCGCTCTCCCGGCCGCGCCGAGTCTTCTGGTGCTTTCCGGAAAGGGCTCCCGGGAGCTGCAGCCGAGGCCCAGGGGCGCCGCGGCCGGAGGGGGAGGGGACGCGCGGCGGCCAGGGCCGCGGGAAGGCGGGCAGCAGCGGCCGGACGCCGAAGCACCCCCCCTTGGCCCGGGAGGCGCGCGATGCGAGGGCCCGCGGAGCCGGCGGTGGCGGCGGCCGACGCGAAGCAGCGCTGAGCCGGGGACGGAGGAACGGCGCGCACAACGGATCCGCAGCAGCCGAGGACCATGCACCCGCGGCGCCGCGCGCTCCTGCAGCCCCGCCGCGGCCCCGCGGCCTGCAGCCCCCCGGGGCTGCACTGAGCGCCTCCCGCCAAGCGCCGCCGGGGAGTGCTCTCGGGTGGAGGAGCGGGGCCGGGTCTCGGCGGCTGTTGCAGTTCCAGGAGCCGGTTCCTCACACCACTCTCCGGTCGCAGCCCGCGCGCGCGCGTGAGCGGGGCGAGAGCCGACCCTGTGCCGCCGACCGGCGGGGCAGCGGCGAGCGCATGGATTTATGAGGACACCCATGCCAGAAGTGCGCAGGACCTGGGCAAACTTTGCCTCCGGCTCCACGAACTCCGCGCCGCCGCACGCCTCGACTCCTTTCCGCTCCTCGCCCGGCGGCCGCCGCTGCCCGCGATGGTGGCCGCGCTGCTGGGCGGCGGCGGCGGGGCCCGCGCGGGGACCGTGCCGGGCGCCTGGCTGTGCCTGATGGCGCTCATGCAGCTGCTGGGTTCGGCGCCGCGGGGCTCGGGGCTGGCGCACGGCCGCCGCCTCATCTGCTGGCAGGCGCTGCTGCAGTGCCAGGGGGAGCCGGAGTGCAGCTACGCCTACAGCCAGTACGCCGAGGCGTGCGCGCCGGTGCTGGCGCAGCGCGGCGGGGGCGACGCGCCGGGGGCTGCTGCTGCCGCCGCCGCCTTCCCGGCCTCGGCTTCGATTTCGGCCGCGTCCTCGTCGTCGTCGCGCTGGCGCTGCCCGAGCCACTGCATTTCGGCGCTCATTCAGCTCAACCACACACGCCGCGGGCCCGCCCTGGAGGACTGTGACTGCGCGCAGGATGAGAACTGCAAGTCCACCAAGCGCGCCATTGAGCCGTGCCTGCCCCGGACTAGCAGCGGCGCGGGCGGTGCGGGAGGCCCCGGCGCGGGCGGGGTCATGGGCTGCACCGAGGCCCGGCGGCGCTGTGACCGCGACAGCCGCTGCAACCTGGCGCTCACCAGATACCTGACCTACTGCGGTAAGCTCTTCAACGGGCTGCGCTGCACCGACGAGTGCCGCACGGTCATCGAGGACATGCTGGCCGTGCCCAAGGCGGCGCTGCTCAACGACTGCGTGTGCGACGGCCTCGAGCGGCCCATCTGCGAGTCTGTCAAGGAGAACATGGCCCGCCTGTGCTTCGGCGCCGAGCTAGGCAACGGCCCGGGCAGCAGCGGCTCGGACGGCGGCCTGGACGACTACTACGACGAGGACTACGAGGAAGAGCAGCGCCCAGGGGGCGCGGGCGGCGAGCAGCCTCTGGACGACGACGACGGCGTCCCGCGCCCGGGCGGAGGCGCTGCTGCGGCGGGCGGCCGCGGGGACCTGCCCTACGGGCCGGGGCGCAGGAGCAGCAGTGGTGGCCACCGCTGGGCCCCTGCAGGCGCCTGGACCCCGCTCGCCCCTGCCCTGCTGCTGTTGCTGTTGGGGCCACTCTTCTAGCCCCTGGCGCCCCTCTGCACCCGCACTGGCGCCGGGCACCTGTGGATTGGGGATAGAGGAGAGGTGGGGGAGGGCTGTCAGAGACCACCCCTCCCCAGTGGACCTGGCCTCGCTGGTTGTGTGTCACTGCCATTCGCACCTCCCGGGACTGCTCTCTCAAGGGTAATTAATTGGCTGGTCCTTTTCGTCCCCGGGCTTGGGCCTGGAGGCTCCCGGCTAGTAGAAAGTGTGCAAGATTGAGCCCTGGGGCTCAGTTGACCAAGGAGGAAACCAGCTTACCAGGGACTGGGGCTGGGAGCACAGGATGGGGTTGAAGAAGGATTGCATTTGCCAAGAGGACTGTTGATTCCCACTTTTTTCTCCCTTACCCGAAGGAGGACCAAAAGTGCAGGTCTTGACCAACTTGTATCGCTTGTCGCTGGTGAGGACCTTGCATTCCTAAGTAAACAGAGAAGTCCTGCTTCCTGATTCATGCCTTGGTTATCAGCGGCGTTGTTTGACACTGAGACGGTGATCTCAGGAAGTCAAGATGAGGGTAGGGTGCCGTACTGCCTTAAGGGAAACTCCTAATTGAGTTTTGGATAACTTTGAGCCCTTGACCTTCATTTCACTGGTACCACTGATCTCTTAGCACATTTGGGATGAAGGGTGAGTTGCTGTGGTGTTAAACAATGCAACTTTTGCTGGGAAAAAGCGCTGCACTGCCATCCGTGAAGGTCTCTCTGTTGATGCTTGTGGTTTTCTTTTGTCCTTGACATCCGGAAATTGTATGTTCTGAAACGCGGAGAACTTCTAGCGCCTCCGCCCCTATCAGGGTGCTGAGCCTTGGTACTTGGTATATAAAGTGTATTGAAACTGGGATTTGTTACCAGTTGTGCTTTGTATATAGCATTTTTATAAAGTGTATGCTTCAGAAAAAAAATAATTTATTTTTAAAAAGAAATGAAAGGTTTTAAATCCACATCCGTGTGACACCCCTTTCCCCCACTTACCCTACCCCCAAATATGCCGAATCCATTGGTCCACCAGGAATCAGAACCCAGAGTCCATGGTGAAGTGTGCTTTAGCTTCAACAGTTCTGAAATGTACAGTGTGTATTTTATAGATTTGAAGTTAACATTGTTATTTTTCAAGAGAGTTTATGGACATTGTAGAAATGTATAAATGCATTTCCAAACTGCCTTAAACATTGTATTTTTATAGACATCATTTAAGAAAAAAAAAGTCCTATGTTTTAAATAACTACAGCTTTGGGTATTGTTTTGGCTATTTGTTTTATTAAAAAATGTGTACATCAGTAAAGAATTTAAATAATGAATCAGTTGTAATTATTTTCAAGGGTTACATGAAGGTGAATCCCTTAATGGGTGGGGTGGAGGGGGTGGAGGAGCCGCTGAAACCCACCAACCATCCACTGGAATTAAAATACACTATGGGACAAGACATATGGGCTGTTACTTCCCCCTTTAATTTAATGAATAATTAGACAGCTGTAGATGAGGCGGTTGAAAAAGATACCATTGATTGGCCTCCACTGGTGTTTTGTGTTTGGTGATTTTGAGGTGTCTCCTGTGCACCACTTGAATATAACCCAGACATCACATTTTCCCCTCTGCCTTCTCTGCTGGGACCCCACCCCTCCATGCACACACCGACCACCCCACTTTGCTCTTGACTCTAGACTCCTAGGCCTGTCCTCTGGCTATTTTACTACTGCGTTCTCATACAATCAAACCTGCCAATAACATCTGTTACCAATAGGGCTGAGAGACTGGCTACTTCAAAGTCATTTTCACACTTTTGGTGGGGAAAAAAAAAATACCAAATTTTGTTACAAAACATTCAGGCGAGCAAAAGTAAACACACTGCAGAGAGGAACAATGAGCAGAGCTTGTAATATTGTTGTGAGGAGTTGTTTAGCAGTGGGCTGAAGGCTGGGTCTCTGCCAGGGCTACTGATCTACACTCAAACGCCCTTAGATAAATAATTACACTCTTAAGCTGTGTCGAGTGCTGATACACTTGACCTTGTAAATAGAAATGTTTGCAGTAGGAATAAACTCCGGCATTGGAAAATCTTTTAAACATTCACACAAAAGAGAGAGCGCTCTGTCCTCTGGGGATTTGAGCCTGAACCTCGCCAAGCTAGGCACTTGCAAGGGGGAAAAAAAGTTTATTTATCTTCTATTCCTGGTGTTTATTTAAAGCTTTTCATTTTAAACGCAGTGATTGGAAGGCAAGTCAGGAGTTTAAAAGTCACCACAAATAAACTGTCTGAGGGGTCGACAGATTAGCAAGATCTGGTGTCTCTTTTATTTGATATTAACATGTGCTGAGAAAACATAACCAGATTCCTTGACTGCCTAAAGTAATTAACAAAGCCCCCCTTCCAGCTTCCTCCCCCACCCCCACAACTCCCACCCGCTATTTTGGCAGTTTCTTTTGCCTCTAACCAGTTCTTTTCCCAGCTTGTATGGAGGGATTCCAGGCAACCCTTCCGGGGGCACCAAGGGCCGGGGTCACTCCACGTGTGGAATTGGAAAATCTAAGACAGTGGCAGCATCAGGCTAGTGCCTAGGACACTTACCTGTGCCTGGGATCCCCAGTCACCTGAATGGTGGGATAAACACTTAAAACAAAGGGGCAGCCCTGTGGCTTTGGGAAATGAACGGAGGCTTCCCAGAGACTGGTAACTGAGATTTACTTTCTTCACAGAGCAACAAGTTAGCCAAGTTTTCCTTAAATCTATTTGAATCATCTTCTCCTGGTATCTGAACGCATTCTGGATGAAAAGTGAAGTTTTTGTCCGAGCCAGTTTTCCCCCAGGAAGCAGTAAAAGGCATTAGCACCAGAAAAGGCCTGATAATTAACTGCTACAATAAACTCACGACTTGATTTTACAGGGTCCCGTCAAAAGCATCTGCTAGGAATAAATCAACACAGCCTGCTCTTGGGAAGCGAACCCGAGGTTCTCTGCTTTCTTCCATGATGAAAATGTACACTGATTGGAGACCCATTTTAATTTTGACAATTATATACTGTTCCTGGCCTACTCATGCCTCTATCCCCCAACTCCCCCCAGCCCCGCCACACACACACACACACACACACACACACACACACACACACACACACACTCCAGGACAGATTTAGTGAATTCCAAAACAGGTTGTTGGGATCTTGTGTTCCTTGGTCTGTGGGTTATGGAATTCTGTGTTGCCATCTGCTTCTTCCAAGCAGAAAAGGATTTTTACAGATGTTGACATCTGCAATAGCCCAAGCTTTCCAGGGAATCCTTTGGAATGTGGGACACAGGAGTCAGCTCACATGTCTCCTGCAGAACTCCTGGCAGTACCAGGACAGAAAGAAGAGGTATGTGTGGCTTTTCCTGGAGCAACTGGGGAAGCATCAGCAACACTTGCCAAGCAGAGCAGGTGCCCAGGGAAGAGAGGGACACCATGGGGAGTTCACCCAAGACCCCGTGCGTCCTCAGGGCCTTCTCCTTCTCCCCACTTAGGGAGTCTGAATTCTCGGTGACAGTTTATTTGTCTTTGGAGGCACTTCAGTGACAAATGTTTAAGGGAGTGTGGGACAATGGTGGAGAACAAGGAGGCAGTTCATTGAACTGACAGTGACCATACAGTAAATAGAAGGAGATTCAGGCTTCACTGCTCAGCCGAGCACGGAGCGACGCTTTTGTGGATAATCACAATAGACATAGCATAAGGTCTCTGTTGATTTTTAACAATATATAGCGATGGACGTTGAGTGCTACACGTATGGGGAGTGGAGAAAAAAAAATAACCACAAGGGAATTAAATGCCTCCTACTACGGAGTAGGAATGGGCTGCTCTCCGCAGCACCTCTGCAAGGATCTGCTAGGAAGAAAGTAGCTCCCCATCACCTCCACACTGCGAAGGAATTGTCAGACTGTAAGGCCTTTGGGGTGCAGGGGCACCAAGTGCCCCAGACGGCAACACTCTTGTACCCTTCTCTTTCACTACCTTGGAAATGTGGAGAAACATCCTCTGTAATGAATTTTCCCCTCCCAACCCTGTTCACACCTTGACCCAGTGGACTACATCATAGCTAATGTGGAATAAGAAGAGAGCCCCCCAAAATAAGTCTTGGGAACTTTTGAAGACAGCAAGCAGTGTCTGGAAAATCTTTCTACACTGGAACTTTGGCCCTAAACCGGCGGTTTACGAATTCACAGCTAAAGCTCTCTTACAACCTCCAATATGTGTCTTCCAAATTGTGAGAAGAAAATTCCGCAGCACTTGTCGCTGACCTCTGAATTGGGGACCACCAGAAACTGTGCCAGTGAACCCCATTTCTTCCAGTGTCTCAAAGCAAGGCTGTTGGGGAACATCCCGTTAGAAAGGTCTCGACACCAAGGGCTGGTTACTGGCAGGTTCCATTGCCAGTGGGTCTCAATGCCCTGGCGTTAAGTAAGGCTGGGCACTACTGTATTCTGTTTGAGAGATTGCCCCTGGGAGACAGTTGAAAAGGCTCACCCTTGACTATATGAATGACATAAGTAATGTGCTATTAACATAAATACCTTCTAAGCCATCCATTTAATCAATTTCTTCAATAACAGAATGATCTACTACAAAATAGTGGACTGTATACACTATATTTTGGCACAAAGATAGTCATTCTCCCACTAGTAACCAGGGACTCTAAATAAATGATTTCAACAATGTTTTATTAAAGGACGACAAGAGCCCTCGAGCTGCATTAATCGGGGAGAAGTCGAGTGGCACTTTTGTTATGGAAATGTTAAGCACATAATAGCACCGCCAAACAATGTGCAGCCACTTCATTCTTTCAGCCACGCTGACACCTCTTAAAGAGGAACTGCAGGGAAGGATGTGGGAAAGATTTGCTTTCCGAGGAAGCTTTCAGCTCATATTTTGGAGGGCTACCTCCAAACCCCGGGGAATATGCATGCCAGGCGAGCGAGAAGGGCTGAGGAGATGCACACTTGCTCCTTCCCTTATTCCGGGAACACGGGGCCCGTCATAAATCACACACCCATGCTTTGGGACACGGCCTTTGCCCAAGTGGGATTTGGCTCATTTTTTGGTTCTACACCTCTATTCATATAAAGTTGACCAAAAACTTTGTCAACTTTGGTGTGGCCAGAGACTGTAGGTAACGTGAGTGCGTTCTTAAGCAAACAAGGCAGGGTCTTAGAATCCACAAACAGGTGAATGCATACGATGGGGGCACAGATATGTTCAATAAAATACCATTTTCAGATATTCCAGACACCCACACAGTGCACTTGGGTGTCCATACGTATTCTTATTAGCTGATTTCTATACCCAGCGACAGCATTGTGGTGTGGTGGGTTACGCCAGAGCCTACAACAAATGAACATTTCTTATGAGCACCAGTTCCAGTCCCAGCTGATCCACTTAGCTTTCAGTTCCCTGCCAATGCCCCTAGGAAAGCAATGGAAGATAGCTACCAACATCTTAAAGTGAAGTACCTGCTCAAACCCTGGATGCTTTGCTTCTGATCCAACTTCCTGCTAATGAACCTGGGAAGGCAGACATTCAAACTGGAACAAGCAAGGGTATAGAATGCTGACATCCTGCTGTGCCCACATGCCAGCCCCCAACCCTTCATCTTAAACACATCACCTGTCACGGATTTGGAGCATCCTTCTGTAACAAGCATTGGTGTAGGCTTGTGTGATGGTGAAAACACAGGTGTATAACTCTCAGTGGTGGAGATATAAACAGAGTTCCATTGGCATTTCCTGATGACACACAATTATTGACAAGACCCTTATGACCACCAATGTGTTGTCCCTGGTAGGCTGATGGTAAGGATAGGAGTTGACTGTATGTGATTTCAGCATAGAATGACAAGTACAGAAGAGGATAACCTGGTCCTACTTGTAGAAGAAAGAAAATTTCTTAGAGCGGGTGACACTGAAGCTAAAGCTAAAGATAATAATGATGGGCTGGCACTGTGGTGCAACCAGCTAAGTGGTCCCTTGCAATGACGTCTATATCTCCAATGGCAGCTTGGGGCTGAGTCCTGTCCTGGCTGCTTCACTTCTGATCTAGTTTCCTGACAATCAACTAGGTACCAAATTACAAATTAGGAGGTAGTGGTAATGGAGCATGAGGAAGGATTGCTACCAGATCACAGACGCCTGAAAGGTCACGCCAAGTGTGGGAGTTTGGTGCAGCTATTAAAATGCTGCTTGGTGGGTGGAAGCATTGCCGTAGCCAGCTGAGTCTCTACCTGCCATGCCAGCATCCGACATGCACACAGGCTCATGTTTTACATGCTGCATTTTCAATCAAGCTCCCTGCTTATGTCCTAGGAAAGCAGTGGAGGATGGCCCAAGTCCTTGGGTCCTGAATCCATGTGGGAGACCCAGAAGAAGCTCCTGTTTTCCAGCATCAGTCTTGCCCAGCCCTGGGCCACTGTGGCCATCTAGGGAGAGAACCGGTGGATGGAAGTTCTCTCTTTCTTTTTCTGTTTATCCCTCTCTCTTTCAGTAACTCAGATTTTCAAATAAATAAATCTTTAATAAATAATTTAAGACAATTTAAACAATCGGTATCTTTCCCATACAATGTACTATGGATATCCATATTTATCATAGTATAAATCAAAACAGATAAGTTTTAACATTTCTATAAAAATTGACCTTAAGATAAACCCATTGCACATTAGTGTAAATAATACATTTTTGTGAAATAATAAGTCTGTTTTCTAAAATGAAAATAAAAACATTTGACAGGACCATTATTTTTTAGATTTTTGCGAAGCTTTTAAATATCTGGCTTAATAAAAACTAGTTCAGTTTCCACATATGTCTGTGAATTCTATTTAAATTGATTGCTTCATTTATTTGAAATTTATTTATTTATTTGAAATGCAGAGTGACAGAGGGCCAGATAGAGGTCTTCCATCCCTTGGAATAACAAGCAGGTCTGAGCTCATTTGAGGCCAGGATCCAGGAATTCCATCCGAGAGCCTCATTTGGGTGACAGGGGACTAGATATTTGGACCATCATCTGCTGACTTCCTGGAAACATAGTAGCTGGGACCCAAATGGGTAATCTGATATGGAATGCTAACGTCTTAGGCAGCTTCTTTGCTAGGCTACATAATGTCAGCTCCTATGGGCCCATACACACACACACACACACACACACACACACACACACACACACACCTGGCCTTAAATGTGTAGTTAGTGAAGGGTGGAGTATTTTAATACCCTCTCAGTTAACTAAAAACACTCTTGTTTCATAAATGCAATAATATTCGACAAGTGTAGCTTTTTCAAGGTTAGTTTAAAAGTGGAATCAGAAACCACATCAATGAATGTTTCATAGTCTAGTTTATGAGAATCCATTGGCTATCTTACATGTTAATGACTCTTTTACTCATAAATGATTTTGTAACATTCTACTTTGATCTTTTGAAAAACACTTGAACTGAGTTATGAAAATAATATGAACACATATTATACTTCATGATATGAAATAAGTCACATCTATTAACATTCCACTGATCTCATCATAAATTTACTAACCATCAGCAAGATTTAAGACTCACAGTGTTTTGAATTTAGCATAAATATAAAAATGTATATATTCGATTATTGGCAGTAAACTCTGTTTTTCCTTGGATTATATCTATCTTGGATAAATGTTAAATTTTCTAGTGTGAAAAACATTCTTTCAGGTAAAAATGGTATTCCAGGAAAAAAAAAATTCCATTCAGAGCATGAACAATTCAAAAATTCATTTTATATTTTGTAATTTATTTTATTTTCACTTGAAAGGCAGAATTATAGAGAAAAGCTGAGACCGAATGAGGGATCTTCCATGCACCGGTTCACCCCCCAACCACCCACAACAGCTGCACCAGCCAGGAGCCTAAAGCTTCTTTGGGGTCTCCACATGGGTGCAGGGTCCAAGGACTTGGGCCATCCTCCATTGCTTTCCCAGGCACATTAGCAGAGGGCTGGGTCAGAAGTGGAGCATCCAGGACATGAACTGGTGTCTATATAGGATGCAGGTACCACAGTTGGAAGCTTCACTTTTCTTTGCCACAGCATTAGAGTTTATTAGGAAAAATATTATGTGAATAGGCAACAGAAACGTCCCATCGTGCTTCCCGTTTCATCAGATGGAACAGTAAGAACATGTGCATCAGTAAGGATTGAAACTAAATTTTTTTTTTATTACTTCAATAAAGTCACTGTTAGGCAAAACTGTGAAGTTATTCATGGAAATTTGTAGTATTGAGAAACACCCATACAATTTGATACTACAGCCATTCCTTTTTGTTTTTTAAGACTATTTGTTTTTATTGGAAAGTCAGATTTATAGAGAGGAGAAGAGACATAGGGGATGATCTTCCATCTTCTGCTTCACTCCCCAAGTAGCTACACTGGCAGGAGCTGACTTGAAGCCAGAGGCCAGGAGTATCTTTTGAGTTTCCTGCACGGGTGCAGGGTCTCTAGGCTTTGGGTTGTCCTTGACTGCTTTCCCAGGTCACAATCAGGGAGCTAGATGAGAAGCAAGGCCGCTGGGACAGGAACCAGTGCCCATATGGGATCCCAGCATGTGTAAGGTGAGGACCTTAGCTGCTAGGCTACTGTGCTGGGTTCAGGACGACAGCCTTTCAATCAGCTTTTACCCATCATTGCTTCTACTCCATTACTGCAAACACACATCAATGCAGTACAAAGGGAAACAGTGCTCTGGGATCATGGACCTTTTACTATGATCCATCATCCCCCTTCTCCACCCCCCCGCCCCGTCCCTAATCTTTCACGCCCACCCTGACAATTAAAAGTGTCTTGGAAATCCTCTAGGAGCCTAGACATAATTTGCAAACTGCTGATATTCTTTTAACTTGCATTTAATACTTACATATGTCATAATTACTTTTCATGTCTTATTGCCTTAGCTAGAATTTTTAGTTAATTGGAAATACATGATATTCCTCTTGTATCTTAACATCAGAGGTAGCCCTTGTAATGCTTTAATTATGACATTCAGTGTAAGATTCTAGTATATGCTGCGTCAAATTAAGAAATTTTAAATTGCTCTTCTTCAGTGATCTATTGAGAAAGTCTGCTTCTTGGGCTATTGTTGATCTATTTCTTTATAAAACAGCATTATTTATCGAAAGTTCCAAGGCATTGCTATCGCACTGTATGAATCCTACTTCCATTTCATAATCTCTAAAGTCTGTGGTAAAGGCTTCCCTTTCTTTATCATCATTGTCAAACATGTTTCATCTGTCAGATTCATGCTAGGATTTCTTGCTTCTTCGTTTTTTGAATTTTTGCTGAGCTATTAGTGGTTTCATTCTACTTTGCATTTCTTTGCTCCTTTTCCTGTTGAGACAAATGGTTATCTCCTTTATTTTCATCTGATCTCCTAAGTTCATTTTTGAATGCTACATTCCGTGTGTGTGTGTATAACTTTTAAGTCACATTCTTTAAATTTCTCAGTGCTATTTCTCCATTAAAACTCACTTCCAAAGTGTAAAGTCTTCTGGCTTTAATTAGCTCTTTTAACATTGGAATTGTTGAGACTACATTTTTTATTTCATTGTATTTCATAATTTCATGTTACTTCATCTGCAGTATTAATATCAGATTTTATCCCCATTCCAGAGGCATAAAAGGGGAATATGTAATTTCTAACTTTGTCAGTAGGATATAAATTTAGTTATTTTAATTTTCTATCATTTTTTGTTTTTCTTTTAGATATGTTAAGATCTCCCATCATTGATTTCTATCAGGTTAGTTATGTATACTTATATAAGATTTATTTATTGTAAGGCAGAATGATAGAGAGATACGGTCCTTCTGCTTATTAATTACCTAAATGGCCACAGGTCTGCACTGGGTTCATGCCAGTAGGCAGGAACTTCATCTAGGTATCTCACTTGAGTGGCAGGGGCCAAGTATTTGGATGATTTAATGCTGTTTCCCAGCTGTATTAGCAGGAAACTAGATCAGAAGCTTGGAACGTTCCAATTTGGACTCCAGCATAAGATGTCACAAGCGGCAGCTTAACCTGCCATATCACAATGCAGGTCTTTCTGTGCATGTATTTTGAAAAATGCAATATTTAGATACTTGACTATCTTTAAAGCAGAAAATACTTTTTAACGGTATGAATTATAACTCTTTATCTTTTTAATGATCTTTATTTGGAAAACAGTTAGTGGAAAGAAGTAACCAAAATTCATGCATTAAAATATACCTAATGAGGGTCTATGTTGATTTCCATCTCAAGTTTCAATCTTTTTCATCAGTTTAAAGAAATCGAAATGTTTGGATCATGTCATCACTGTGAACACTACTTGAGGGAGAGCTAGAGCGTCTCGAATCTTTTCATTCTCAATCCTTTTCTTGTCTTGTATTTGAGTCCTTTAAAGAACATGGAACAGGTTGAGTGTGTCTGATTTGGTTGGTAAATTAGCAGTTTATCTCTTAAACCTAAATTGTCATCTCTTCGTAGTAATCTTCATCTACATTTGCTGGCTCCCACTCTGCTTCAGTGTGTTTTCCTACCTTTGCTTTGTGCTCTACGTGATCATGTTTCCTTTTTGCTTTTCCCCGTACTTCTCACTTTTAGGAGCCATCACGTTTTCCTGCTGCTGTTGTTTTTGTTGTACTTCCCACCACAATTGTCTGAAGTCATAAATTACTTATATAGTTTAGCTAACGTTTACCTTAAAGCCTAGCTCAAATATATGAGAATTATTTTATGTCAGTGTTTGACACTTCTTCTTTACAGATTCCTAAAGAGAACAATAACTTTTCCTAAATGTTTACCATTTCAGTGCTGCATCACCGAAATTGTCCGTTCTGTTTTGCTACTAATAGTTCTTCAGCTTTTAGAAAAATTATTTTAATACATATTGAAAAGACAGAGAGACAGAAACAGGGAGTGAAGCAGAGATTGATGGAGATACAGATGACAGAGACAGAGATAGATTGATTCCAACCACTGGCTCACTCCATAGATACCTTCAACAACCAAATCTGATTGGGGGTGAAATGAGGAACCAAGAACTAGGCTCTATTCTTCCACAGGAGAAGCAAGGACCCAGGTGCTTCAATTATAACCTACTGCTTCTTGGACTACACAATAGCAAGAAGCTGAAATCAGTACCAGGGCTAGGGCTTGAATCCAATCACTCCAGTATGGGATGTAAACATTCCAAGCAATGCCTTAACTGCTATTTCAAACATATGTCTCAATAGTTCTTGGCTACAAGTCCTCACAATGCATGTTACTGATTTATTTATGGAAAAGAGCAAAGAGAGGTATCTATGGTAGAAAATTGGTCAGAGACTTTGAGATAAAAGGAAAGTGAGACAACTTCTCATGTGAACGCCTTGAAATAACATCTCTCTTAGTTAGGGGAGCCGGAGTCTACATGGTGAGCCTCTGTGTGAAGTAGTGAGCTTGGCACAGCGGCAGCTTCCAGAATGGTGAGGCTGATTAGAGAATGTAGCACAGCCATTTGAGTATTTGAGATAGAAACCAGATGTGAGAAGAGAGAGGTTGAAGGAGTTGTGTAGGAGAAGTTTAATTGTGAACCAGTACAGGAGTTGGGGTAAGGCAGTGAGTGAATGCTCCCAAAACAGGATGTATCTGATCCCGAAGCTCTCTCTTATATGGAATTTACATGTTCGTCTCTCACTGTTATCTATAATAAAAACAAAAATCCACCCACAGCTACCTGCTACCCTACCCCCTTCAATGCCCTCAATCCTAAAAGAACTGGAGGTGTCTCATTACCTAAAAGGCCTTGTTTCACTGGCGATTCAGAGGAGAGAATAAAAACGTGGAAGAAGCAGAGCATTAGATCAAGATGAGTCTAGGTAACACAACACTCTAAAAATTCAGGGGGTTTGTCACAAGCACATGGGACATCATCCAACCATGAAGAGAAGTTCAAGCTGACCTTACCTGTATCTGCATGTGCAGAGACCAGGACAATCAGTGAATGGAAGCTGTCCTTATTTCTTGAAAATAGAGATGATGCCTTCCATTGCATGAAATCCTACTGTGACAATCAGCTGTGCATCAGTGTGGACCACTGAAATGTGAGGGGTTATTCTGATTGTGGGACCCCTGTATCCTGCTACCATCACCCTCTCAGGGCCTTGACACTTCTCTTCTTCAGCTCCTAATACAAACCTTTCTCACTGACCAGGTGAGCGAAAGTGGTTTTCACTAGGTGGTATTCAGATATGACACTTTGAAGGCTTCAGTGTTCATTCTGTATTTAGCCTCTCTTGCTAAGTTGTATTTTTAATAGTCATTTTTCATTTTGGGTTAAATAAAACATATCAGAGCCTAGCCAAATACTTTGCCTTAGATTCTTTGCATCAATGAAGCATGTCAGATGACTGTCATTTGTTTGCAGTGTCACCTATAAGGCTAATTTTCCCACAAAGGAGCTTGGGTCCTCAGTGAGGTCCTAGCCCTTTCGTGCTATCAATCAATCAGTAATTATTGGAAGTCTCGTGTATGTCAAGAACCATGCTGCATGCTGAGGGGACAATGTTAGAATGATTGCCATCATCATTGACACTGGTCGGCAATGACTAGCAGAGTTAAGGTATGGCCAAGGAAAGGCATGCTTCAGCTGCCCCATAGTTCTGGTGACCTGTTATGAATCACCCAAATAAATATTGGTTGAGCAACATAAAGATGATGACAAACATCCTGAGTCATTACAACTTCAATATATCTTTTCCAATCTCCCCTGACAATCATATTGATATTCCTAAACTCTAGGATATAGAAATTTTGAGGGACAGGGTTTAGCATAGCAGTGAAGTCACCTATAACATATATAGGAGTACCTGAAGTCCCAGCTACTCTACTCTTTAAAAAGATATTGCTTATTTTACTTGGAAATCAGAGAGAGAGAGAAAGGTCTTTAATGAGTTGGTTCACTCCTTAAATGTCCACAGTGGCCACAATGGCCAGAGCTGAGTTGATCTGAAGCTGGGAGCCAGGAGCTTCTTCTGGGTCTCCCACTTAGATGCAGGAGCCCAAGACATTAGGCCACCCTTTGCTGCCTTCCTAGACTACCATCAGGGAGCTGGATTGGCAGTGGAAGTGGCCAAAACATGAACTAACACCCACTTGGGCTGCTGGCTCAGCAGGCAGAAGCTTAGGGTACTATGCCACAGCACTCACTGATACTCTACTTCTGATCCAGCTTCTTGCTAGTGCACACTCCAGAAGCAGCAGAGTATGGTTCAAGTGCCTGGGCACCTTCTATGCAGGTGGGAGACCTGGACTCCTAGCTTAAACCTGGTCTAGCCCTGGCTGCCAAAGACATTTGCAGAGTGAATTGAGACTTGAAAGATCTCCCTTCATCTCTCTGCATTTCTTTCTGTCCCGTTGCCTTTTCAAATAAGGAAGGAAATCCTGGTATATCATTGTTGTCTGAGACTACAAGAGTCACAAACTCAGTTTCTCCTCTGTTTTCAGTAATCAGAATGTGCCTGTTGCAGGCTTTGCCTTGCCATACACACCAACACTTAGCCCTTCAGTATCACGCTGTGCAAGGGCAGCTTGGTTCCGCAAGTCTCTACCTAGAGGGTGCCTCAGATCCCCCAGGTGGTCAAGACCACCTCATGAGGTGAGGTATGGCAGGCCAATGTTTCCAGGCACTCACCCTATGAGCTGCACTCCACATACTCAGCTGTCAAAAGGCTTCCCAACCCTGTGCTCTGGGGTCTTGGTGAAGACTTCATTACATAGACAGGATTGGCTAAATCATGATCCCAACATTTGTACCCTGCCTTAGGCCCTCCCTGAGCTCCGTGGGACCTAGCACCCTCCTCCCCCAGACAATGCACAGGTGTGTAGAAACATATCTTTTTCTTCATGATTCACCTGCTTTGGTTATTTTGTTACAGCCATGATCTGAATATTTCAATCACATAATAAGATCCTAATAGATAATGGCAATAGTTTCATTCTAAGACCAGGTTCATTTCCACAGAAGTCCCAGAGGGAACCCAGTACATCTCATACTTTAGTGTACAGGAAAGTCATCTGGAAAGCTGATCCAAACATGCAGATTCCTGGGCCCCACTGTTGCTGAATCAGAATCTTGGAGGGCCTAGGCACAAGCACTTTCGTTTGTGTAGGGCATCTTGTGGGAGTCTTGATCATGCTGAAGAGCACAGACATGAGCTGAAGAGATGATGGAATTTCATTCAAGTCTACTTGGTATATAATGGGAGTGTGCTTTTAAAATTTTATGGAAAATGAAAATAGAAGTAAAGCTTATTTTGGTTCACAAGTATTTGAAAGCCATGCATACATGTGCAGTTTAGCATATGTTGTGCTGTCACAACAGAACACCACACACCAGGTAATTTGTGAACAACAGACATTTATTCCTTACAGCTCCATAGGTGGAGAAATTCAAAACGACGGGCTGATGTTGGGCTTCTTTGTGCTAGATCATTCCAGGGCAGAAGGCAGAGGGGAAGAGAAAGTTAATGAGAAAAAAAGATATCTCAGCTCATCCCCTTATCAGGAACCCATCCCAGGACCACTGAGCCAGGCCTGAGCCAGCAGCTCAGTCCACTGTGGGTCAGCCCTCCTGACATAGCCACTTTTTACAGGTCTTGCGCCTCACCCCTTGGGGTCAAGAACTAAACGATCAGATTCTGAGCGACCCAATTCAAACCATACCAGAATTATTTTATGAAGAATTCAGAAGTCTTGCTATGGAAGCAGTAATCTTGCCAACTAACATCTAAAGGAATAGCTCCAAAGTGTTCATTATGGATCTTAAGTTAAAATGATCTTATTAGAGAGTTCCACAAAACCACACCATTATAGTTTAATGAAGCAGAAAATTACTTCTAATTGGATCTGTTTCCCAAGTAAAGGCAAAAAAAAGTCAAGATGTCCATTCATTTATCCATCTATGTCCAGCACTCTGGTAAGCAAAGGAGGACAAAAGACAATGATAGAATAAGCCCTTGACCTCCTTAGCTGATCCTCCAGAAGCAAAAGCAAAAACAAACCCAAGAGAAGGGAATCCTAGTCACTGTTGTCATTCTTGCCCTCACACTGCTGTGCCTCAGTCTACCCTATGTTGAAAATGGCTATGCAGTGGTACTAAACAATACAGGTAAAATCCATCTGTATATACCCACATGCTTGCACGGCAGAAGTTTTTCTAAAAATATTAATTCCATTTCCCACAGACTTATTGTCAAGGAGTCTCAGAGGTGGAAAACTCGTGATTTTTCAGCAGATGATGCAACGAATTGATTAGGGGCCTGAAATGTTAAATTTAAGACTCCAAGGCTTAGTACTGCTCTAACAAAATAATTCAGTTCCTCCTCTGTGGCACAGCCCTTCCTCCACAGGCCTTCTCTCTGTGACTTCACTAGGAAAAGGAAAGGTTTGGAGGCTGGATGGTGTGAATTGCTCCCTTCCGCGGGCTTCCCCAGGCTAGAGCCGTGTCTCTGATTTTCTCAGTTATCCTAACCTTTCCTCAAGGATCCCAGAGAGATTAAGTTTCAAGAGAAGATTTGATCACAGGTTTTCAAACAAGATGGAAAGGTGCTAATAAAAGAATTAACATTCCAAACCACATGAGAAAGCAAAGAAAGTAAGAATTAGAACTCCTGCTCGCAGCAACTACTATTAGTTTGCCATGTTATTGAATAAAGTTAGGAGACAGCCAAATTGCATATAGAGGGTAAAATAAGCCGTATTTTAAATGTAAGGCTAATTTGCTTTTGCTACATGATGCCAAAAGCATTCCCCCAGCCAGTACTACGTTACAACCTAACACAGTTGAAATTGCATAAATGGCTTTGCCAATGTTTATATACATTTTCTTTTAGTACCCATAAGTGTGTGTTTCTCAAAACCCAATGCTAGATTTGAAAATAGAACTTGAGGGGGTAAATAGCAATCATCTACTACCCTGCATCCACTACAAACAGGAAGAGACAAAGCTATGTAATTTAGCAGCCAACGTTTGTTTTGCTTCTAAGCTCCCAGTCTCGTATTTCAGAGTCTTGTTTTGTGTAGAACTTCAGAAAGAAGGATGAAGACACGGTTCCTGAACCCATGGCCACTTTAAGAGGATACATCATGCCTGTTAATAATTGTATTCCTCCTCTATTATTGCTAAGAATAATGATGGGTTGGAAGCGTTTGGCCCCCGAGCCGAATTTATCCTGAAATGTTTTCAATTAACTCTTGGCACCAGCAGGAAAAGCATCAAACCTTTCCCAGGCTGAAATATGGAAAATCTGCAGGGAGCATCCCAGCAGGAGAGGAATTTCATTACCACGAGCACATCATAATCCAGCGACTTCTGCTCTCCCCTTAAGCCCTCCTATTGATAAGGAGTCCCGGGCGATTTTTATGGATTTGCAAAGAGAAATGATTTCATAAGATCTTTTCAGAGAGCTCACTTTGGCCTGGGGCCTTTGAATTATTATCTGCTCACTGATGAAAAAGTGGTCAGACATTTGACTTAACTGTGACTGCTCCAGAAGGGGCTGGGGTGAAGAGCCCGACAGACAGCTGCTCTCTGTGGGCCCCACAGCAGGATCTGACTCCCAGCCTGTTTTCCCAGGTCTCCATCAGAGATGATAGACTCCTACATCCTGTGTCTCCAAGGCCTGCTTAGCAAATACCCAGTGCAACAACCACCACCCCTTCACCCCCTGCCAGGCAGTGCCTGGAAGAAAGAGATACACAATGACAGAGTCTACCAGCTTTCCAAGGTATAAATCTCTGCCAGCAAAAACTAAATAGTTCTCTTTGGTGGATGTTGATGGATGGGGAGGGGGATGGTGTTTGGGAGCCTCAATGAAGAAGAGATTGAGGGAATAAAGATATGGGTGCACGGGTTTTTAAAACTGGACGACTGCTCAAGCTCCAGCTCCTCCTCAGCATCTGGATTCCATCCTTGTACATGTCACAGCACATGAAAATGACGTTATGGAGTCACACAGTACTACCTGTGAAATGTTCCGGGGTGCTACATTACAAAGCTGTATGGAAAAGCACAACATCAGTGAGGCCCATTGTGCTGGCATAGGAACCTAATCCTCCATCTGTGGTGCCAGCATCCCATATGGGCACCAGCTCGTATCCCAGCTGCTCCACTTCCAATCCAGTTTCCCACATGTGACCTGAGAAAGCAGTAAAGTTTGGCTCAAATACTTGCAACTAATCCTGCACACATGTGGGAAACCTAGAGGATGTTCCTGACTGTTTCAGACGGGCCCTGCTCTGTTCATTGTGGCCGTTTTAAGTGTGAATCAGCAGATATAGGATTTTCTCTAATTCTGTAAATCTGTCATATATATATGTGTATATATATATATATATACACACACAAAATCACAGATACATAATTGCCATATGTATATTAAAAAGGCATATGTGTGTGTATATATATATGTGTGTGTATATACATATATATACTATATATATATATACATTTTTTAAAAGTATAGCATCAAAATACTTGACTAGTACTTCTCAAAATACAACAAGGTCTGAGAAGTGATGACAGCCAAGAGAAGCCGCAGGAAACATGGCACACCAGTAGATAGATACTGAAAGGAATTCTGGGAAGAAAGATTATTGTGACTTAGAAGATAACGCAGCTGGTTGCCAACCTGTGTGCCATTTGTTCTGCTTCCAATCCAGCTCCCTGATAATGTCCTGGGAAAAGCGCTGGAGGATGGCCCAAGTGCTTGGGACCCTGCTACCCACGCGACAGACCTGGCAGTTGTCCGGGAATGAACCAGCAAATACAAGTTATCTGCCTCTCCCTCTTTCTGTAACTATCACTCTCAAATAAATAAATACACTTTAAAAAAAAAAGAGAGAGAGAGAGAGAAAGAAAGATTACTAGGCAAAAGGAAACTTACATAAGTTATCAATTGAAGTTCAGAATAACATATCCAAATGGGTTCACTGATTATAGCAAATATGCCATACAAGTGGAGGGAAGTCTTGGAGATAGAGCTGCCTGGGAACTCTTTTCTGGTTTTTCTCAATTTTTCTATAATTCTAAAAGTATTTGTCCATTAAAAACAAATGAACAAGGCCAGACATAAGGTCTACCTGGCGATTAAAACATTGGTTGACACACCAGTTTCCCATTTTACAGCTCTTGGGTAAAAACCACAGCTCTGTTCTTGATTCCAGTTGCCTGCTAATGTGTGTCCTGGAAGGGAACAATGATGACTTGAGTAATTTGGCACCTGCACCCATATGTGAGACCCAGTTGACCCATATGTGAGATCCTAGCTTTGGCCCAATCCATCCTCAACCATTATGGGCACTTAAGGAGTGAACCAGTAATTGCAAGGTCTCTTTCTATCTCAAATAATAAACAAATAAATAGGGAAGCAAAACATTAGTTGAAAATATAAAATGAGCTTTCATGGATTGTATTTCATTCTAATTCTCATTCTAATAAAAGCAGCATTTTTTTTTTTTTAGAATAGAATTGTAGGGAAAAAAAAAGAACATTTGATACATGCCTGCACAGAAAGAGAGAGGGGGGAGAGAAAGAATAGAAGCAGAGAGAGACGCAGCAAACTCCAATACGATTCAGAAGCTGGTACCTCATATGGCTTCCTTACAGTCAAAGTTCAGTGTGCTTGGGCCCAGGGATACCAAAAGCTCTCATCTACTCAATCCCTTCCCTGCCCAGCCGCCACCCTCCAGTGAACAGCTCCAGGTCCCCTCTGGCTGGGCCCACTCTTTCCAATCTAGTTGCCTACAGATGCCTCCTTCTCAGACCATCACTTGGATTTTAAAAGAAAACAAAACTCCCAAATGGGTCTGTCACTAATGGCTCTTCCCCACTTCACTCCACCTAGCATTGCAGACTGACAGTGAGACCTGGGCTCACTGGGTGGCCTGGGCAGGCAAGGGAAGGGTGCTCAGCCTCTCCACCCTCCTCTCCCCACGTGTCCCATTCCCTGAGTGCTGCACTTCTTTCTTACAGCTGTCACATCTATCTTGTCCTTCCATGTTTTATTCGTCACCTTTTTCTGGCCCTGTAAGTCTACAATGACTTCCATTTTTCCTTTTTGCAAATTCATCTGGCTTCTGATCAGAAAGCCTTTCCTCAATACTGTTTGTGCTGAATGGCATGTACGTTTGCTTAACACCATGTGGTCTGGCTTGCTTTGCCTTTTCCAAAGCAGCCATTCTCAACAGACATCTGGACTATCTGAAAGAGTTGCTAAAATGCAGATTTCTGGACCAAGCCCCATGTTTGGGAGGTTTAGATGAGAGACCTGAGGCTTACCCTTTGGCATCACAGCTTGGTAATTCCAACTCCAAACCTTATTGTCCAGATTTCAGCAGCTTTCACTCCTTTTTTTTCAACCTTTATTAATTCTCCCACTCACAACTCCCAAGTAGCCGTCATGGCTCCATATTTTGTAGTTGTTGTTGTTGTTTTTATTATTTTTTAATAATCTTAGTTGATTAGGGTACAAAGGGTCAAGGGCTACAGGGTGAAAGTAGGTAATACCATTGTTTCCACACTAATATTATCATTTTTTCCTGTATGTGGGGTTAGGGGAATTACAAAGGGGAAAACCCCACCCAACCTCCCTCCCATCCCAGATCCCCAATGGGAGGTGCACTCTGAGGGTCCTGCTCAAACAGTTTTGATAGTTCATCAGTTCTGGATTGCTGCCAGTCTTGCTGTTCCAATCGCAATGAAACCTATTCAGCGTCCACTGGCTGACAGTCTCTTCATGGTTCGGGTTCTAAGATCAGCAGTTCAGTTGGAGGGATCTCCAAAGAAACTTCATCTGAGATGAATCCAGAGCAGATTGTTGTGTGAGTTTGCTAGTACAGACTCCAACACTGTCTGTCACACCAATCAGCTTATGCACATGCTGGTTGTTGCAATTTCTGGGTCCATTCTGTTTTCAGTCCTGTCTTCTTCGTGAACCAACGGGTGTTGTAGACCAGCCTGATCATGCCCGCTTCATACTCGGTCTTCACGCAAACCAGTTGGAACTGCAGTCTAGTTGGGGCAACTTCCTATAATCCCCACCATTTCTGCCCCCTAACCTGGTTTGCATGCTTTCCAGTATGTACCGCAGGCTTGTCCAGTCTGTCCCACATCCCATTTAGCTCTAGCACATGTTAATGCATGGCTCCATTTTGTATTCATACTCCTGCTTTGCTCACGTTCTGTTCTGTTTGTTACATTAACTTTCTCCTCCCAGCAAGCCCTTGTTTTTCACTCTTTGAAACCCATTTTTGGGATATTCCTCTTGCCAGCTTTTTTCTAAGTCAACCCATCTTCCCCTTTAGAGTCAAAGAGCGTTAAGTAATCAAGACTACTCAACCTACCAACCAAGCATTTCAGCTAGAAGCACAATTAAGATGTACGCGAATCTTCATACAACATAGCCATGAACATTCACCTGCACTGCTAATCCTACTGAGCCAGAATCTCCAGATGTGGAACCCAAGAGACCAGGTGTTTCAAAGTCTAGAAGCCTAAACTTGTAGCTTACAGGTGATTTGACAATGAACTATCTGTACTCGTGCCCTTTGTTTTCTCAACAGCCATCAGCTGAATGCCCTGTTGTTGGCTTCTGTCTTCTACTCTGCTGAAATGGTTTTCATGGATGTTGTCCATGGTTTATACTAAATAAGCCAAAAAGTTTGCCCATTATTGATGAAAGCTTTTTCCTCATTCCCTTTTCATCCTTGGACTTCTCTGGCATTGCGTTTGTCTGGTTCTGCTAGGGGCCATCACTTCTCAAGCTTTTTTCTAAGAACACGTGTGCTGTTTATGCCAATTCCTGGTAATCATCCCACCCTATAAGGTAATCTTTGCTCAAATTGTCATGTTTTTATCTTTGTGTTTATTCTCTTTGCAAATTTTATCTGCTTGTACTCTAATTTCTTGCCTCTGTGCAAATGTTTTGGAAAGCTGTGTCTCTGGCTCAGTCCTTCTTAGGATGACTCTTTCAATAGGTGTCCCCACAACCATCCTCCTCACTCTAACGTGACGTCAATTGTTTCTGTCTCCTCGACTTGATCCACACCATATAATGGGTGTAAAAACCTTGCCAATACTGGCTTCTCTTAGGAATCACTTCCATTCTCCCATTCATTTGTATTGTGATTCCAATTCAGAGCTGATGTTGCCATGCTAATATCTTGGTCACTGAATGTTTTGTACAAACTCATGCTTGCCCACTCCTTCTCACAAACTATAATCAGATGTATATGCCTGGTAATGTTCACTTAAATCTATATAATTTTAGCCTGAAGATCTGTGGTGGTGGTCACAAATACAAGAAATAGAAGATGAAGTGCGAAGTATTAAAATCAGGATCATGCAAAAATAAACCTTAGAATGGAAGATCATGACCTAGCAAAAATCTATTGCAATTGAGCAGATCATGGTATTTAATCCAGAATCATACTGAGTATCCTGGGAGCAAAGGGAAAAGGAACAGATTATTCCATTTTCTAGAAGGACAGAGTTTAAGAGTTTCTCAGAAGCCACAAAAACTCTTGCACTTCATTTGAGATAAATTTCACGAGTGATGTTGGCTTCAAGGGCGTAACTAGGGTCATTCTTCTGAAGCAGAGCTCCGATGACACTGTTTTCCTCATAAAAATTTTTACAAATATCTTCTCAACATTGAAATAACCATGTTTCTCAGGATTATTTTGGCTACTCTGGACTCTATATAATTTTCATGAGGACTTTTATTTTTAATTATTTCTGTTTGCTTGTTTGAAAAAGCAGAAAGAGAAAAAGGCAGATCTCTCATTTATCAGTTCATCCCTCAAACACAACCATTAGGGCTTGGCCAGGTCAAAGCCAGATGCCTGAAAACCCAGGCAGGTCACCATGTGAGTGCCAGAGACGCACCCAGCTGAGCTATGGCTAGTTTTATTTCATTGCGTGCATTAACACGAAGCTGGAGTCAGAAGCAGAGCAGGGACTAAAACCCAGGTACTCTGATCCTGGGTTGCTCTCTTCATCACTGTGCTAAGCATCTGTTTCCTAAGAATTTTATAATCAGCTCATCAGTTTCTACAAAAAGAAACACTAATACTCCAATAAGGATTGTGTTGATATGGTAGACTAATTTAGAGTGTATATTTATTTTAACTGCACACATGCATTCAAATCCATAAACATGGAATGTATTCATTTATTTGGACAGCCTTTAATTTCTTTCAATAAATGTATACATTCCAATTTTCAAGTTCTGTTACATTTATTACTTGGTATTTTGGGATGCTCTTCTACTGGAATAATTTTTTTAATCTTATTTTCGTTTTTGGAAATGTTCATTGCTAGTGCAGAGAAACACAACTGATTGTTTCCCCACTGATTTTGCGTTTTGCAACCTCATTGAATTTGACAACTACTTCTAAAATTTTTGTGGATTCTTTAGGAGTTTCTACATTCAACTTTATGTTAGAGTAAGTTAAGCAGGTTAACACAGGGTAACACAGCAAGTTAAGAGGCCTGTTGAGAAAACCATATATTGTATCAGATGATATTGAGTTCCACCTTTGCTTCCCATCCAGGTTCTTGTTAATGCCCCTAAGAGGCATCAGAAGAGAGTTCAAGTTCTTGAGTCCCTTACCTACACGAGTTACCAGCCCTGGATATTGCAGACATTTGGGGAGCAGATCAGTGTATTGAAATAATTTATTAGTTTAAAATTGACTCAAATGACAACAACAGACATTTCTTTGTTATTTTTAACAGGATACTAAGCTACTAAATTTAGGAGTTTGTATACTTTTAAAACGATTCATTTGGCTGAAAGGCAGAGAAACAGAAAAAGAGAGGGAATCTTCCATCAGCTAGTTTTCTCCCAAGATGGCCACAAGCACCAATGGCCAGGCCTGACCGAACCCAGAAGTCAGGAGCCTTATCTGATTTTTCCACATGAGTAGCAAGTTCCAAGATACTTGGGCCATCCTCCATTGCTTTCCGAAGCACATTAACAGGGAGCTGGATTGGTAATGGACCGTCAGGGACTTGAACCAGTGCTTATGTGAGATGCAAGAGTCGTAGGTAGTGGTTTAATCTGTGTACCACAACACTAGCCCCAGGCATTTGTTTTTTGCTTCCATTCTTAAAGGGACAACGTTTAGATTATAATCATTAAGTATGATGCCTGATTTGAGGTTTTCATAGATGGCTTATACTGGGTTGGGAAAGTTCCCTTTATTTTTAGTTTGTTGAATTTTATTTTGTTTTGCTTGTTTTTTTTCACCATGAAAAGCTACTAGGTTGTGGTAAATACTTTTTCTGCATTCACTGCATGCATGGAGATGTGGTTTGTGGTTCTTATTCTGTCAACAAAATTGACTTTCAGATGTTAAACAAATCTTGCATTCCTGGAATAAATCGTACGTGGTCTTGATGAATAATCTTTCTACAGTTACTAAATTCAGTTTGCTAGTATTTTACTGAGGGTTTTGGCACCTATATTCATAAGAAATCTTGATCTATAGTTTTCTTTTCTTGCAATGTCTTTATATTTGTTATCAAGTTAATACTGCTCTTGCGGAAGGAGTTGCGGCCTTTAAGATTCCCTATTGTAATGTTTGATGTTTCATCATATGTTTAGGGGTGAACTTCCTACTTGCAGTTTTTGAGTTCCTCACAATTAAATACTTCTCACTAAATTCGAGAAATGTCTTGGCTATCATTTCTTCAGGTACTCTATCAACCCTTAACTTCTTCTGTGGCTCACTTATTTTGCTGGACTTTCTTCATGTGCTACTACAAATTTTAAATATAGTTTCCTGAAATTTGTTGAATGGATTTGTAATATGTGACTATAAGCCTTTGCCTGGTAACCATATTTCCCTGTTTCTCTTATCACTTTTTTTGAAAGTTGAACAGTTTAGATAATACAATGTGATAGCTGTGGAAATCAGATTACCCGTATCCCAACCACATTTTGATTTTTTGCCTTGTTGTTTTTATTACTGCTTGCTAATTTAGTGACTTTCCTGATTTAATCTTGTAAAATCTATATTCCCTGTCTTGTGGAGTTACTGGAGCATTTATTTACCATTTATTTATTCTCAGTGTAATAGTCAACTAATGATGGATCAGAGATTCCCTTACTGGTCTTCAATCAATGTCTCTCACATTTTGGCTAGGGGCTCTCAGTGTACATAAAACACTCAGTCCTCTAGCATTCTACAGTTCAGCCTTAGCCTTCACTTACTGCTTGTTCAGGGCCTCCAGGGCAGTCAAATACTCACTTTTGTGGTCTTTTTGTTATGCATACATCCTGGTGGGTATCTAATTTGGCAAATCCCCAGAATATGTTAGAATTTTTAAAACCTTCCCATGAATTCATTTCTAGATCTTCCCCTTGGGTTTTAGCAAGTCCCCTGTTTTGTGTAAGTGGTCAAATGGCCTTAGGCACCTGCAATCTTAAAGATGATTATTTTTAATAAATTTTCTGAGGTTAGGGTTTTTCCTGTGGAACAATCTCCAAATAATGTCAAATGTGACACATCCCTGTAAATGTGCTTTTCTAAGAAGCTGCAAGACAGATCAAATGGTGCCAATGTTCTAGAGATGGGACTGCATGCTTGACTGTTTTCTTCTATTGTGGTTGTGTGGATGTTGATTTTCAAAGCTCCTGTGACAGGTTAAAAATGTGTCAACTTTGTCATTCTGAACACTGTTCATTAGTTTTTCTTGCATAATACACTCTTCAGATTGTTGCCCCCCCCTTTATTTTTTATTAATTTCCAGAGTTGCAAAAATGACAATTTTCATTAGTTTTACTAACTTTTATTATTGGTTGTGATGATACACTACTGAAGAGAACCTACATCCCAGTGAAATTCTGAAACCTGATTTTTCGCATCTGGAATGGTTTGGGATGAGCCAGAGTCCAGTGCCTGTAATAATTAATGGGTTCCTGGTACTGGCATTTTCCTTATTCTGATCATTTCCGTAAACAAAACTATTCAATAGCTTCATGATCCAAGCTTTTCTCACACACGAAGAGTGGAAGTAACCATAGGGAATGTCTCCTTTCACCCACTTAGCAGAGATGTCAACAGGAAACCCTTGAAGACAATAGAGTTATTCTGAAGCTAGTTGAGTAGTCATCAAGCTGTCTTGAAAGTTGGCTCCTCCTTACTTTTCTCTAGTTGAAAAAAGGTTAAGCTACAACACTGATTAAACTCAGATAAGAAAGTAAATACATATTGAAAATACTAAGGCCTATCAGAGTTTTTTTTTTTTTCAGGGATATGATTTTGCTTCATGTACCTGCCATAGGAGTATAATATTCACATCCTAGCTCTGTGGCTTACATGACTAAAGGGGCTAGGCCAAATGGATTAAGTTAATAATCTTGAGATGACAAGATTATTCTAAACTGGATTGGCTAAATGTAACACCATAAGGGTCATTATAGATGTAGGAGAGAGACAAGGGAGTTTACAGCCAGTGAAGGAGCTTTGGAGGAGTTTTGAAGTCAGAGAAATTTAGAAGGGAAGAGACCATGTACCATGACAGCCTGCAGACTTTATAGCACTTGATTTTAGATTCACGAGATCATTTAGGATTCTTTTGACCTATATGGTTGCAAGATACTAGGATTGTGTTAAGTCAACAAATTTATAATCTCTTAAGTAGGAATTGAAACCTAAGTCAATGCTTTTGTATGTTTACCTTACCTAGACAAGTCTACATTTACTTGCTAAGCAGTGGATATAGGTCTATATCCTGGTGATAAAATACTTTTAGAGGAAAGAAATTAGAGAAGGAAGAGTGAAGATATGAGAGGATTAGAGAGCACGAGTATGCTGAGCAGTTTAAATCATATCCTTGTGCAGACCCAATCACCTCAATGAGTACAATGGGTGTGAACACAAAGCCCAAGATAGCTATTAAAATTTCTCATATGCGTAACTTAGACATTGGAGATATGCAATCTCCCGATCAGTGACTTCCATGAAAGGCATGGCCCAGTTGGGCTAATGCTCTTAGTTCCATCAGCTGTCAAATCTGCCTGGCTAGGTTGCTAATCTCTAGCATCATTGCCAAAGACAATACAAAATATGAATTAGATTTGTTCCACCCTCTCTTCCGTTCCAAAAGCTGCACACACTCTGCCTACTGAAGAAGAATTTACCAGAGATTCTGTGAACATTGCATGTGGAGGGATGTGGGATGGAGAAAAATGTCCAATCACTACTGGGTGCTCCCAGAAACAACTAAGATGGAAATTATCCACGAGACTAGTAATAGTCCCAGGGTGGAGAAAAAAAAAAAATGAACATCATGTCTAATGAAAACTGCTGACTCTTACGAATTTAGGCCTCGGGGCAGGTGTTTAGCTGAGCAGTCAAGAATCAACTTGTCCTGTCTGATTTCTGACTCAGACTTCCAGTTCCAGTTTTCTGCTCCTATAGATCCTCTCAAGCATCAGACCCGGATTGAGTAGCAGTTCCCAGGTTGGGCTTCAGAGCTACCCCAGCTGTTGTAAGCACTTGACTGTTTCTGTCTCTGCCTGTGAAATAAATTTTAAAAATATATTTTTAGCAGAATTTAAGCCTCAAAGACCACGTATGTGAACCATGCATCATTCTCTGTATCCCACTAGGCTTTTCTATGGTTTTTGATTTCCCCCTTGTGTTTCTTCCGGATATTTTGTCATTAACCGCTGTAGATAATGAAGGTGGACACTCCAGGAGTGTGTGCTGGGGATGTGGTAAGGAGGAAGAAGGGGAGAAAATACACAATGTGGTTTTTCCAGGGGGAAAGCCTCTTCTTTAAAAGGTACTTTTTCACCTTCCAAGCTAACAATCATAAAGCATATTTCTGCTTCACAAGTAACCTGATGCTTAGCCTGGACGTTTTTTCCATCCTTCATTTCTTTGTGAACAGACCTCCAGAGAAACACACACGTAAATACGTGGTCCCCCTACATTTATGCCCCTGCCAATTCTTCCCTCACATGTAAACTTTAGGAAGTTGCACTCTAAATGGTTCTCAAATCCAAGCTGCCACTTTGATTTCATCAAATCAAGCTCTTGTTGAGATCAAACCTTTGAAATGAGAAAAGATTTTTAATCCATTTACACCAGATGGGGTCCAACTCTTGCAGTCTGGAGAGCTACAGGATTAGGATTTCTGAAACCTTTTCCATGCTCTTACCTCCCACATACCCAGCATATTTTATAGCTTCTTTAATCATATTATATCAGCACTTGCATTGGAACAAAATCAAGATAAGAATGTTCTTTCTAAGCCAGACTTGCCGTAACTTTTGGGCTGCTTCAGTGACGAAATGCTGTCTTTCATTCAACAAATGAAAGTGAAAGCAGGACTTAACTGAAAACAAGCTGGATGCTAACTAACCCTTTCAGGCAGGCTGACAAAAATAAGGACACAGCAGAAGTTACAAAAGAAAGACAGTTTTGGAATAAATTTTAGACATCTATAGAGAAGATAAGTGAAGAAAAATAGCACACATTTATTCAACCACAGATACTGAAATTCTGGGATTTAAAAAAAATCCCTCTGTTTTCATCATCACGAAGATAGACATGATGCTTATGATCGCACCTGACTTTCATTTGGCTTTCTGACAACTGGCACCCGGAGGAATGATTCTTTCTTATAGCTCTTTGCCTTTCCTACTGCTGGTGTGTATCAGAGAATGGGGTATTATCCTGCATGTGCTCAGTTCAAATAAGACTGGAAGGCGACTAGTGGAGTTCTGTGCTGCACAGACACCCCAGCATCAGTAGGGTGGGCTCAATCGCAAGCAGACAGCGCTGCATTCAGTTGGAATCTCATTGACAAGCACACACTTCGCTGAAGACCTGCTTTGTGACCAGGGCACTCACCTGGTGAGGCCATTTGGCATTTATGCCATTTACAGGGCACTGATGTCCTCTAGTACCATCTCCAGCTTACACAACTGAATGTTAGTGTTCTTAAGGTTTTATTGTTTTGGGATTAACAAGCAGTTAGTTTGCATGTGTCCAGTAATATCTAAATACCTCACTGAGCCCCGTGCGGTAGCCTAGGGTCTAAAGTCCTCACCTTGCATGCGCTGGGATCTCATATGGCCACCGGTTCTAATCCTGGCAGCCCCGCTTCCCATCCAGCTACCTGCTTAAGGTCTGGAAGGCAATCGAGGATGGTCTAAAGCTTTGGGACCCTACACCCACATGAGAGACCTGGAAGAAGCTCCAGGCTCCTGGCTTCAGATCAGCACAGCTCTGGTCATTGCAGCCACTTGGGGAGTGAATCATCGGACGGAAGTTCTTCCTCTCTTTCTTTCCTCCTCTCTGTATATCTGAATTTCCAATAAAAATAAAATGAATCTTTAAACACAAAAAGAAAATATGCCTTAAGAATATGAAAACTTGGCCAAGAGTAACAAAACAAAGGGAAGAGAAGCTTCTAAGTGAACCCACAAGAAGATATCTACAAGCACAGCATTAGGTCTTGACATGCAGCTTTTCATTAGAAAAGCCCTGCGTAATTTGATCAGCATGATCTCTAGTCCTCCAGAAGTCACTGGAAGGTCAAGATGCCTTGGGCGCTTGGGCTGCCAGTGACTCACTCCAGTGCTCTGCCGTGTCCCTGCGGTGCCCTTTCCTGTGGGTCCACTCATCCCAGTTGCTGCTGGGGTAGAACCTGGCAACCAGCGACCCCTGGGAGTCCCCTGCACCCATAATGCAAGAGTGGGGACATAAACGCCACCGTTCCGTTGCCACTCACTTGGGGTCACTCTGAGGGATGTGCCTGACCTCCATTCCCTGAGTTCCTGGTGAGGAGAGAAGGAGCTGTCTCATGTTAGCTGGTTCAGTAGTGTTTGCCCATCCCCTGGTCACATCCCACCTCTGCTCGTGTTACCACTACCTCTTCAAATGCAACATGCCCTCAGGTCTTCTCTCTGGCTGTTTCTAAGAGAGACCATCCTCCTAGAATCACTGCCAGGGAATACAGTCTACCTCCCTAGCATCGATGATTCAACCAACCCGACAGAAAATACAGAAAATGTACAGACTGTTTTCCTTTCCACTATTTTCCAAATTATAGAGTATAACTATTCTTTTTTTTCTAAAAAAAATTATCTATTTATTTGAAAGGCAGGGTGATGGAAGAGTCAGGGAGACAGAGAGAGAAAGAGATCTTTCATTCACTGGTTCACTACTTAAATGGCTGCCACAGCAGTGGCTTGGCCAGGCTGAAGCCAGGAGCCTGGAACTCCTTTTGGATGTTCCATTTGGGTGGTTGGGATCCAAGTACGTGGACCATCCTCTACTGCTTTCCCAGAGACATAAGCAAGGAGCTGGATAGGAATTGGAGCAACTGGGATTAGTAGCGTTTAAGGTGATAGCTTAACTCGCTGCATCATAATGCCAGTTCCTGTTTAATAATTCTTCATGTTGAGTTTGGTATCAGAAGAGATTTAGAAGACTTATAAATATGTGCAAGCATGCGTGCAGGTTCTATGCAAATACCACCATTTTCTGGAACGGGACCCAGCATCTGGGAACTTTGGTACCTGAGAGGTATCCTGGAGCCAAGGACCCTGTGGGTACAGAGCTCAAATACATGTGGTTTTCCTGGTCCTTAAGAGGTTACCAGAAATGGATTAGAACTTTGAGAGGTTTTGGAGAGAGTGTGCCCAGGCCACAGCTGTGCAGTCTGGGCGGAGTGCAGAGAACTCTTCCTGAGATAAAACTTCACTTTAGTGACTGAGTAGGCACCAAACGCAGGCAAAAGGTTCCTTGCTTCTTGCCCCGGAGCCTCATTTCCAACCTGCAGAAAGTAGCCCTCTCTCTTGGCTTCCAGGGACAGGGAGATACCAGTGCAAGCAGGTGCACAAGGATCCTCTCCAGCTACCTCTTTCTTGGGGATCAGTGGGTGCCCAAGAAAAGAGATCCCCTTCCCACATGGCTTTCACCTGAGGCCCCTGATCACTGACCAAAAGATTATTTGACCTTGGCTTCATAGACCAAAAGAATCATTCTCCTTTCTGAGAAAAGCAGCCAGGGAACGGAGCCCAGTGTAGGGACAGCAAGGGATGGTTCCAAACTCCCGGGAAACACCTTGCAGGCTCTGGGGAGACCAACAGCACACAGGCCCCTTACCTCCCTGGGAGGAGGGTGGCACCTCCCAGGGTGCTGTGGGGTATCTGTTCTTGGAGGGAAGTGGCTTGCTTTACTCAGATGGATTTTTCTATCAGTTTTTTCCCCCCTCTTCAGCAGGGAAGCCTATATGTAAATGCTGTTAAAGTCTTTACTTTCTCCTCTCTAAATTTTCCACGCGGTGCAGAGGGGGCTGTGTGGGTTAAGAGGTCATGTATGTTAGGGTCACCCGCAGGCAAGCCAGGGAAGGGGCTGGCTGGGAACCCACCCCAAGCCCCAGAAAAGAGCAATAAGCTCTGAATCCTGCCACAGCAGTGCTCTAAATTGGGAGGGGCACCAAGTCTGGCCTCCTGCTCCTGACCTTGGGGGGGGAGGGGAGGAGAGGCAAAGGAGGTGGAGGAGGGAATCCCTTCCAGCAAGGCTGGGCTGGGCAGAGACCAGGGGGCGAGCTGGGAGAAGGGGAGAGGGAGGGGGCATCTGGGCTCTCAGACAGGGCTGGTGCATCCATTTGGAGGTGTCCCCTCTGCTCCAGGAGAGAAGAAGAAGCCAAAAAAAAGCAAAAAAAAGGTGTATGCTGTACAAAAGGCCCCTTGGGGGCCGCCCCACGCTGAAAGACCCCCAGTGCCTTCATTTGTGGAGTCTCCAGAGCTCGGCCCCAAGCTGAGCCCGTGGGGGCCGACTTCTGCCAGCGGGGGAGTCCGCGGGGTGGGGGTGGGAAGCGACCTGGCGAGAGCGGGGCGGGCTGGGGGAGGGGAAGGAGAAGAAAGGGGAAAACCCCCTTGCTGACACGGGGCATAACTTAATTTTCACGGTGCTGGGACAGCTGTGTCGTGTAATCCGCCGTGGCACGCCGTTAAAGCTTCAATGACTTTAGTGACCCAGAAGGGAGACTCGGACCGTGGAGAGGCTTTTGAAAAGAAGTGGTGATCTTTCACGATTTATGAGCTTGTCTTAAAGAAACAGACTCCACTCATTTTAAATTAATCACCCTTTGCAGGGTGCAGGAGGAACGGCGGGCCCAGTGCGACGCGCCGCGCAGGTCCCCGCGAGACGGGGCTGCAGTGACCCCGCGGCGGAGCGGCGGTGGCCGAGGGGGCGCACCGACGGCTTGCTGCGCTGCTCCAGCGCGCATCTCTGCCCATGGCTGGGGTCGGGGCTCGGCGTGCTGGGGCGCACGGCCCCTTCCTCCCCCTTTCCCGCCCCCAGGGAAGCCCGAAGGTGGAGGTGGGGGTGGGAGGAGGTCAGTGCGAGGGATGGCTGGCTGGGGCTGGGAGTGGGAGCGGGCTGGTCTGTCGGGGGAGGAAAGGCCGCATTCACCATCCTGGACTTGCCTGCTTTGTGCCAGAAGAAAAAAGAAACCAGGAGAAATATAAGGCAGTTCACACGCTGATGAAACGCGAGACCTCCCGCGTGATTAAACCGCTGAAAGGAACAGAACCGTTGGGTCCGCCCTCATCTTCCATATTTCTGAGAACAAAAACTGGAGCCCCTCAGTCTGACGCGCATATGCTCCCTGTTTGAAACCTTGGCCACCATCCCGTGCCGCCTGCCACCCCCCCATCCCCTGCCCCCAAAAGGGGCATTTGGTCCCAACTCACAGTCCAGGGTCCTGGAGGGCTTGAATGTCCTGTAACACAATATTTGCCTCCCTCCTTTAGACACTTCCCATAACCTCACACTGTCCCCTGGGCAATGTGATGACCCGGGCAGGGGACAGCGACCTGTGGAAAGGGGCTCCCAACACAAGGCCTTCTTTTCCGTGGAGGCACCTTGCCCTTGACACCTGCTCTTTGAACCTCGCCTTCAGCGTGTTCTGTTCTCTGGTTCCAGTGCTCCTCAGCCCCTTCAAGGAGCTGCATCACAGCGAAACCATTGGCTGGGGATGGAAATGGGATCCAGTCCAGCCAGAGCAATGGCCAAGCTAGGAACCATGGTGAATTTGCTCTTCACACACACACACACACACACACACACACACATACTTAACATACTAATATATGTATATTGTATATTAACATACACATGCATTTTAATAATACACAGATTGAGCAATCCCTAATCCAAAAATCTGAAATCTGGAAATGTTCTAAGCTTTGTGCTCAAGAAGTTTGGGGTTTTGCAACTTTTTGAATCTCAGGTTCTGCAATCTGGGTCGCTCAACTGGATAATGAATATCTATACAGATATTCCCATATCCCAAAACCTCGCAAACCAGGAACCCATGCGGGATACTGCATACTGGGTCTGGTTAGCATAATCTCCCCTTCCTACACGTCAGTGCTGATTCCGTACACTCCCACAGGGCTTGTTCCCACCTGCTCCAGTGAATGGGAGAAGGTCCTGCCGTGATCTGCCAGCCCTCAGGAGGTGCTCAACAGGGCCCATGCTCACCAAGCTCACGGTGGGATGCCCCCATTGGCAGGTGACTGGCACTTGGAGGGGCTGAGAATGTACTCCTTCTGTCTGCTACCAGCCAAGGTTCCCACTTCTACATTTCACAAACGCAGTCTACAGTGTCATCATAATGCTACTGGAAAATAGTTTGCCCAGATTTCAACCAGGCAGCCTAAGTCTGCTTGTTTGTAATGGAGCATCCTACTTCCCTGGAAAACCTAATGAAATCCATCTCCTTGGCCCACGCCGACACTGGGGCTAAGGTTGGGATCCAGGTGTACATCAGTTAAAACACTTAAAAATTATTTAAAAAATAATATTTATCTAAGTGAGTTTCACGTGATACGAAATTAACCATTTTAAGCTGAACCGTAACACATACTGTGTTCACAAGGTTCTGAAGTCACCACTATCTAATTGAAAGACATGTCTGCCAGTTTCAAATGAAGTCTGTGCTGACTGTACCCACCAAGCAGTTTCTCTCCATTTCCTCTACCTCCAGTACCCAGCAGCTGCCACCTGCATTTTGCCACTGCAGATCTACCCACTTTGAATGCCTCATCTAGTTAGGATGATTAAATGTGTGACCTTGTTCATCTGGCTCAGGGTGTATCATTCTGAGGCAGGCATCCCACACAACAGTTGTTTTAAGGACAGATTTCTTTCTTTCTTTCTTTCTTTCTTTCTTTCTTTCTTTCTTTCTTTCTTTCTTTCTTTCTTTCTTTCTTTCTTTCTTTCTTTCTTTCTAATCCCAATCAGGTTTCAATTTTAATGAATATCAGCCAATTTTATAGCCTTAATCACATAGTAACTTCTGTCACCTTACAATCCAGTCTTTCTCCGAACAGCTTAAATGTCTTTATGGTCTCTTGATTTTTATGCACCTCTATGGATTTGCCTTCCTTAGAAGTAGAGAAAAATCGTAATATTTTGCTCCACTTCCAGATGTTGGTTTCTACGTGCTTTAATGCATGTGCAATGTTCATGTTTTTCCTCTCAGTTGCATAATATATCACTGTAATAATCTGCTATAATTTTTCAAATACACTCTTATTTTTCTCCCTGAATTTTACTATGGTCATTACAAATATTTCTGCCTATGAAGTTATTGAGGAAGTTTGTTTGCTGCTGTTATTTTAGGATAAGCTCACAGAAATGGTACTATTGAAGCAAAAACTTAGGCTTCTTTTGAAAAAGCATTTTTATCTGATTAACAAATTAGCTCATGTTTATTTCAGTCATGACTTCTGAAAAACACTTGACACTGTGAAATAAAAGCCTCAGCTTCCTATGCTAACTTGATCATGCCATGCACAGATCAGAACAATTTCTAATTAAGACTCCCTGGTCAAAATCCCAAATCTTCCAAAATTCAAGACTTTTTGAGCAGTGACAGGTGGAAAAGTCCACACCGTACTTCACAGGACAAGATGCAATCAAAACCTAAGGGCACGAAAAATGCTGTACAGCAATACCTTTTGGCAGTCTGTGCATAAGGAGCCTGCAGAAGATGAGCAGATTTTATTTTTAGACTTGGATTCTATCCCCAGCACATCTCATTCTATATATGTAAAAATTCCAAAGTGAAGGGATTAGAAGCATCTGAAGCATTTCAGGTGGAAAATCACCTTGAGTCCCAGTGTGTAACACAGAGGTCAATTTGCTGGCCAGCATCAACAGACACCAGCACACTGCCTATAGTTTACTTCTCCAGGGTTGCAAAGCTCTCAGAACACCCCCTGTAAATCAGATTTAAGTAACAGAGGAGAGATTTTACAAGAGAACGATGGACCCCAGGAGAGCTTGTGGTTCCCACCTATCAGTAAGGAGCCTGGTAACATTCTTACCTTTCTACTACACGACAGTGAGGTTGCAGCATGCCCATCACTGCCTTGGGTAAGATGCTTCGCCTGCACAGTTGCACAAAGATGTTTTATAGTGGCATTAAACCTACAGAAGAGTCATTGAGGAGCAGAATTGCAGGTGCAGGAGGCTGAACTTGGAACCTGAGCATTCTGTAGTAAGCTCAGTATAGGTACAAACAATGCTGTTACTTTGAATCCTGGGTGGTGTATTAGGTGAGCCCCAAAGCTGTTTGTGATCATTAAGTCCACACCATCAGGAGTGTATGCTTTCAGGGATATGCTCCAAGAGACAAGCAGGCATGAATTACTCTTGTTGATATTTTTGAGATTTGTGTTCCTACAAGGAGGGAAATAATTAAACCTCCTTTAATCTGAATCTTCTTACTGCATCAGGCTTTTTTTTGTAAGTTTGATTTTATTCATTTGAAACACGCACACACATGCAGAGAGAGAGAGAGAGATGGCTGCAACGGTCATGGCTGAGTCAGGTTGAATTCAGGATCCAGGAACCTCATTTGGGACTCCCCTACAAATGACAAGAGTCCAGTTACTTCAGTCTTCCATTGCCCTTCAGGTGTGTTATCGGGGAGCTGGATTGAATACAGAGCATCCAGGACTCAAACCCGTGCTCCACTATGGGGTACTGGGATAGCAAGGATGAGACGCAGGCATAGCAGTTCCACCTGCTACAACACTGTGCAGGTCTCACAGGAAGATTTTTTAACTAGGGCAAAATGTTCAATTTGCTTGGAGACAAATGAGAGACATGAAACAGCTACAACTAAAAATTGGTCCTAATAAAATGTGGATGAAGTGGGATCGGATTTCCACCAATCCTGTTCTTTCCAGAGGTGTTGATTGCATCTTATCAAGATTGTCAGTTTGGCTAAAATCAAGCGTAGGATTGTCAGTTATGAAGAGAGGCGAATCAAGAGTGTTTCAAGCTCATCTTCTGTTCAGAATTTCAGGAATTTTCAAATGCTTCTTTTGATCTTGGATTTGGAGGTGAGGTAAATAGAGGCCAAGGTATAGCATGGATTTTGTGTCAGCATCCCTTCAATCACCTCTAATCATAGCTTCACTTCAGAAGCCTCCTATCCTTGCAATAGGATTGCAGCCTGACCTCACTGCCTGTCAGCAACAGAGTTCACCTAGCATCTCTTGGTTTCCGTTCTCCATAACCTTGGATGCTTGCAATGGTGGTGGCTGAGGCCCCATTTCTATTAGCCCTCATAACTCCAGTATCCATTTGAGTTTCTGACTATAATATCCAGACTATAGTTTCTGAGTCTCTTACTTCAAGCTCTTAGCACAGAAATCTTATGTTTGGTTCCGTCTGGCCATTGGTCTCTCTGGTCTAATCCACTGTAATCCAGAGACAGTATAATCTGGCATAAATATAGCCACTGAGAGCCCATTTCTTTAGCCACTTCTGAAAAAGCAGCATGGATGCACGGAGCAGGCACCTCACTTCAGCATCGCCTTCAATCCATTAATTTGTTTATTTATTCATTCACTCAATCAACATTTAATGACTGCCTAGTGTCTGCCAGGTGCTGGCTGGAATCAGATACAATCCCTAATTATCTGGAATTCTCAGTCTGGTGAAAGAGGCAGACATAGAAGTGCACACACTCATTTAGGCTTGGAGAACAGGGAAAGGAGGAGAGTGACTTCCGGGTAGCGATGACCTCATGATAGGATGTGGGTAAAATATGAAGAGACAACAAAGAAATGGCCTTTCACACACACCCAAAGGCTGAGAGGCATCAGACATCAATGTCTCTCCCGAGGACTCAAATAACTTATGTGGGGAGCAGGTGCATGTGGGCTGCAAAAACAGGCAAGGGCCAGATCCTAGAATCAGACTGGAACCTCAGTTCTTAGATTGGCATTTCCAACAGCTGGATTGCAGGGGTGCCAGGAGCTGTTTCTGAAGATCCAGTTATTGAAGATGTGCTGGAATCTGCTTAAAGTTTTCTTTAGATAAAAACTAAATGAGATACTGTTTTATTCCCTTAAGAAAAGGGGGCAGTGAGCCCAGCATGATAGCCTAATGCATAAGTCCTCACCCTGCATGTGCCAGGATCCCATATGGGCAGTGGTTCATGTCCTGGCTGCTCCAGTTACCATCAAGCTCCATGCTTGTGGCCTGGGAGAGCAGTAGATGATAGCCCAAAGCCTTGGAACCCTGTACCTGTATGGGAAGCCTAGAAGAATCACCTGGATCTTGGCTTTAGATTGGGCTCTGCTCCAGCCATTGCGGCTACTTGGGAAGTGAACCAGCAGATGGAAGATTTTTCTCTCTGTCTCTCCTTCTCTTTGTAAATCTGTCTTCCCCCCTCAAAAAATACACAAAATGAAAATATTGTATGTTCTCTCTGATAAGGCAACCTTCATGCAAAATACAAGATTAATAGCCCTGTCAGTTCTGTTTTTGCTACATCTCAAGGGGAATTGATATTTTTGTTTTAATTTACATTCATTCCAAAATTTTTTTCTTATTAATTTCCTCACTGACTCATGGGTCATACAACAGCATCATTTGCTTTAGGAAGGTCTTTGATTTTCATTTCTTCAGCAACACATTGGGCATTCAGTAGCATGTCATTTAACTTCATGTTATTGTAAAGTTTTTATTTTTCTTTCTGTCATTGACTTTGTTTTATGGCTTTTCATTTAAGGGGATGTATAGTAACTGTGTAGTGGAGACTATCATATTCAGATGTGAAGATACAATGCAGCGTGCATCTCTACTTCCAGATCAAAGATGAACTCCCAATGAAACTGTTACACGTATCTTGACAGTAGGATGCTGGACTCTCTGCTATTGTCCATACCTACAATGTCAGGATACACTTAAATAGCGGAATGATGGACTTATTGTGATGGACTATACTACTGTAATGACTTGGGGAAAATTGGGGGGAGGGGCAGGAATTTGGGGAGGAGGGTAGTGAAATCCCAGAGCCTATGGAATTGTATCATGGGATAATATAATAATTAATTTTAAAAAAGTAAAAGGGAGGGGTATGCCTGAGAATCCTTGAGGTCAACAAAAAGACTTCACATTATTGCTTGGCTTTAAACTTGTTCTGCTTTAGGCACACAAAAGTTGGATGAATGCACTGTGGGTTTGTGGACAAATGCTCAGGAACAAAACTGTCAAAATACAACAGACAACAACAAATATGACAGCAAAAATTAATCCCCCAAATCGCCTAAGGATGACATCACAAGATCACTAAGTAATTATGACAACACTCATAATAAAAATTCTTCTGCGGTACACCAAGGATTTGAAATAACCACGAGGAAGGAAAAATGCCGCTGTTCATATCCATTCAGCTTTATACTTAACTCTAGTAAAGACCCCTTATGCTCATGATTTCTCATTTGTAAACTGATTATACACAATGATCTGGAAACTTTTCTTTTCCACCCCTTAGAAGCAAACGAGGAAAATTGGTTTTAAAAATAACATAATAATTTTAAATGCAAAATTCAACAATTCCAAGGATTGGCTCATAAAAGGACTTTGATCATTATGAAGTTGTGACAAATAGTTTCATTTCAGATTGTAATTTGCTATTTATTTTTGTGCAAATCACACAAAATATAATGCATTAGTTGGTAACATGTTCATCAACAAGAAGTATTTTCTTTACAAAATCAGATTAACTGGGAAAGCTCAAAAAACTCATGTTGAATGAACTAGGATTATTCAATTATATTATAATTATAATTGTATCATTATGATATAATTACATTGTTACAATAGCCAATTGCTATTTTGTAAGAGAATTTTATAATCTATGAAAACATGGCATAAAATAAAATACCTGAGATAATTGCGATCTCATTTCATTAAAAAGAAATCAGCAGATAATTCCACTTGCATAAGGATTTGACAGTCTGTGTTGTTATATCAGAGCCCCACACACTGGGCATGGGCAGAGAGCCCACAGCCCTGGAGGCCTGAAGTTAATGTATCAGCACGTGTTGAGGGCTGTTTCTGCTTCCAGAATGGAACTTTCCCCCTGGTTTGCTCTGGAGAGGAGGGCTGCACCCTCACACGGCTGAAGGCAGAAGGGCATGCTGAGCCAACTGATTCTATAAGCTCCTTTACAAGGGGGCTACCGCATGGGGCAAGAGGGTATCATCCCTCCAAAATCCCTCCTCCTCATACTCTTACATTAGCTACACCTGCCTTGGTAGCACATGCACACCCACAGGACCCTCATTTGATCATGCCTTAGATTGAAAAGTGTTCTGGCTGTTAATGAGGGTGACAGAAAGCCAGTGGAGAAGTATAGCAGGGGGAGGAAGAGGGTCTGTCTCTACTTGTGTCAGTGCCCTCCAGAGCAGTGCACATCATTTATTAGAGAATAGTTTAATGTTGAAAAACACCCCTGGCATGGGTTGAGATAGATTTGAGTCACACACTCAAATGATCTAAGAAGCCAACTTTTTTGATTTTATGCTCTGGTTCAGAAATGGCCAGTAGTGAAAGAGTGTCTAGAATGCCCATTGTTTACTTGCGTGTGAACACTGTGCTTACTTTCCCACAACGGATGTATTTTATAGGGTATTGCAGTGCTATTCCAGAGGGTAGGCCTTGCATTCTCTGGGCCTGAAAACTTACAGCACATGTAAAAGTGAGTGTTTCAAATGTAGGCTATATTATTACTCAGGTCTAATGATGACTGCTGTGAAATGACAGTCTGTTACTTATAATTCCCAAGGAGGAGGAAAAACAGCGAGTCACACCATGCAAGACTGCACAGCAAAGTACTTGTATCTGTCCAGAGCCAGAAAAAGTGTGAACAAGACATTTATCGGGGCCTCCACACAAAGAATGTGTGAGACTGGATGAACAGGTTTGGCTCTACAATGTGGAGGCTATCTGTAGGTGTCTGGTCCTTGCCCCTTGGTTCATTAGTGTGAGAAGTGGGACAGACCTGTAGAAGTGGGGATGAGTGGATGGGCTCTGGATTGGTTGTTATGCAAAAAAAAAGTTATAGGAGCAGCAAGTGAGTTATTTCTAGTCCCTAGGGATTGGTCACACCTGGGAACAGTAATCCTACTAGTGTCGGCAAAGCCACAAGGCATCAAAGCATTAGAGACACAGAAAGTTAGGCAGCACAAATCTTATGACCAGTCACTTTAACACCGCTGAAATGATGCTAGATTTGAAGATTTCTAACTGACAATGATGGCAGAATGCAACCGCTGGCTTACCGTTCTCATGATTGCATATCAAGCTGTGTGACCATGTTGGGAAACCATTTTCTGTAATGCATGGAACCCAGAATTCTCTGTCAAACATGGTAAAATATTGAGCTGGTCTGGAAAAAGACATGACGCCACGATTTGTAGGACTCATTCCCTGGAGTAACCTACTGAAAGTCTTGCCTACCACCATGACAGAATGGAAGAGTTGCTGCTCTCGCTTTAACATACTGATCCACATGTGTCCCTTCTAAGTGGCTCCATTGGTGGAACATCCAAAAAGAGTTCTTCAAGCTAAGAGGAGCAAAAGAGCTTATGCATCGTTAGTCCCTGTTCTGCCCCAGAAGTCCTTCCTGTCTAGCACCCAGATTGCTTCTAAGGGCAGCTGTCCTTTTTAACTAACTGTATAAATGAGTGAACTATGCATTCAGACTTTTCTCAGTAAATTTAGAAAGAGCAGGAGCTATCCTATTGCTTCCATATTCTCCATCCCATTCTACTAGTTCCTGCTTCCCGTTAAAGAAGTACAGTCTTTAGCTGTGTGGAAGACCTCACCGTTAAGGTTTTGCAGAGCCAAGTGTATTTCATTTGAGCCTGACAACTTGAAATTATGAGGGCATTTTGACAGATTCATGGAAAGATAGAATTAAAACGTAAGTTTGACTTGGGGCCAAAAGATTAAAATCCATGCATATGAAGGGGAACTTAAAAGTTTATGGCAGATGTGAATTAGGAAAAAAGATTTTGCACCAAACAAATTTCTTTTTCATTTGAATCTACGAACCCCCTTCCCTCATAGAGAAACCCTCAAGCTTCCACCTCCCTGGTGTACGCACCTGGTATAATCCCTCAGAGTGTGACTAGGATGAAAGTCACTCTCGTGATTCGATTGTTCTGTGGCAGCCAACACTGAGAAGGGGAAACATACCTTGACTTTAAGAAAGGGAAAACGACCCTGCCACCTTGACCTGCCCAAGTCATTCCTTGTGGGATGTTGCTGGTAAACTGGATTTCAACTATGGTAACCACTTTAACTAATAGTCTCCGCTATTGGCTTGAAGGGTGAAAGGGCTGCTTTGCAGAGTTGATGAGTGGTCTCGAGGATCTGAGAGTGGTCCCTGGCTTGTAGAGAGCAATGAACCCACCAACTCAATCCCTCATAACCTGAAGGGACTAAATGCCACTTTGAAAAGGGCATGGAGATGCTGTTAAGAACCCAGCCTAGTTCTCACCTTGGTATTAGCCCTTTAAGACACTGAGAGCCCAGTCCTAAAACCTATTAAGGTAAGAAGTAAGAGGTAACCAGAGGGTGCCATTAGTTGCTGGACTGCAATATAAAACTTAGACCAACGTCAGCTTTCTTTAATTCAGCACAGCCAGTGAGTTCATGGTGTCCTAAGGCATCATCAAGAACTTAGGGAGGTCGGTTCTCCTGTAAATTGACTCAGTTCCGGAGTCAGCCATGAAAGCAATGACTCAAAACCATTTGTTATAAGGCAAACTGTGTTTTGTCTTACTCATCAGAGTGTCTTTCCCTTGGGGTGGGTGTAAAGACATAACCTGTATGGGCATTGCCAAGCATTATCACTGTCAAGTAAATGGTCAAAGGGATGGCCAAGAATACTGGGTCCCACTTGAAGTGAATTGTTGATGGCAATTGGCTAGATTCCCCATTACTCTCCACACGGTGAACAAGACAGTTGTCTTGTACAATTATTAATCAACTGAAACCTTGAATCTACTTCCTTCTAGACAATATTCAGGGTGCTGTTATCTGATCTTAATCCTTGTTCAAATTTACTAGGAGACCTACCGAGGAGCTTAGGAGTTGGGTTCCTGACACTGTAGTTGGGGTCAAAAGGCCCTATGTCAAAACAGGGCCAAAGAGTTAAACAGAACCGTATGGTGCCACTGCATTGATCAGTGGTAAAGAGGTCCCTGCTACCTCAGTCTTTGTGGACCAAGATATATTGGCTTAGCAATGCCACAAGGGAAAAAACACAAACACTGATGTTTTATGCCCTGTGGCAAGGGTGAGTGAGTTTGTGGGTTATGTGTAGTTCCCAGAGTTAGCTAAAATCCCAGCCCAGGAAAACCACAGCTTTACAGAGCCACATGGCATTGGTTTTTAGCTAGACCTTCTGGTGATAAACAAAATGAAGGAAATATGTATTTTTTTCAGATTACCAAAACTGCTGATGAGAAATCATCTGGTATACCCACAATTTCAGCTTCAAAGAAAATATTTTTAGTTAAAAGGGAAAGGACACCCTGAACAGCATTTGTTTGAGTTCAGATATACTGCATGATTTACATCAACACTAATCTAAAGACATACTTTAATAGCTGTGGTCTTGTTTTCATTTTTTTCCTCACTTATTTGGCCTTTGTTTCCAGCCTAAATAGAAGAGTAATTCCTGTCTTGTAGAATGATTGTGGGAGCTAAATGAAATTATGTAAGCAAAATACTTTTGTACAATGCCTGGTACACTATAAACAAGAAATGAGAGCTTTCCACCAATGCCATTACTTTCATCATCACAGTATTCCTACCATCAATATCATCTCCATTATTATCTTCATGATTAGCATCACCAGCACCACTACCTTTGCGTTTATCATCATCATCATTACATCATCATCATTCCACATTTCTAGTGAAAGCTTGTTACTTCACCTAGGTTGAACATCATCTTAAACACATCTGTATTTCATACCTTAAAAAGTTTAAACTGCTAAGACAAAAGACACAGTCATGTAATAAAGCACTCCTAACTATGGCCGCTTCTGGTCTAAGCAAGGCAAAAAAAAATTCACCCTACTTCAAAAATAAAGACGTAAGAGCTTCTACAGAGCAAGTACACTTCCAATATCTTTATGTAAAGTCGCTAGCTTTAGGGACATCATCGTTATGTGGCAGCTCCTTTTCTGCCACTCCTGAGAATCTCTGTCTTCTGAGCATCAGAGGTTTTAGTCACCTGCTTCCACACCCATCCCAACAACTGTGTGCATGAAAGCACCCAGGACACAGTTATGGGGGGAAATCTATTTACAGAGACAAGACAGGATTCTCTTCCCTCACTATAAAATCATTACCTAAAATCTAGTGTAAGCACATGGACTTCCATATAGCTTCTCCTTAATTCTAAGAATAGGTTTTCTTTTGCTTTGCATTTTATAAGGATATTTTAATCTTCTTTGTTTGTTTGTTTGCTCATTTCAAGTCAATCAATCACGTTGGGAATAATTCACAAAAGAAAACTGATGAGTGGCAATAAAGAAGGTGGGAAAGGAGGAAGTTGGAATAGAAATAGAGGTTTTGCGGTACAGGAAACTCTTGTTCGAAACTTATTTATTTGGGCCTGGTACAATGGCTTAGTGGATAAATCCTCACCTTGCAAGAGCTAGATCATATATTGGCATCAGTTTGTGTCCTGGCTTCTCTGCTTCCCATCCCATGAGTTGATTTTTATTTTATTTTTTTTTTTTTGTATAGAGTGTAGTATGGCTATCTTGTTTCATACTTCTGTGAGATCTAGTTTTCCTAACAAACTGGGAAGATATTGTCAAATGACTTTTTCATGGAAAGGGAAAGTATTTCTATGTCACTGTGTCCTTGATTGATATTTTCTGTATAACAGATTCTCCCAAACTTGAATCCTGTAGTTGTTTACAAGCTAAGTCATTTCCTGGTGTTCAAACTGCCCAAGGTTTAAACTGTTCACTAGCTGCCTTCCTAGAGTTTTTGTCCACTTCTGTGTGTGTTATGCAATCATTTCTGGTTTTGAAAACAAAGAGAGAGAGAAGTTGTTATGAATCTTACTTGTTCTAGGAACTAAAATTATATAAACAATTGGGATTTTCTTCCTGATGTGTAAATAAACTGTGTATGATCATGGCATCATTTATGAACTGTCTGTGTCACGCAGACATGCACAAAGGCATGTAAATGAGCACTGGACCACGGGACAGAGATCTGCAAGTTAATAATGAGAATGGATATGCCATTTCATGGGCTATTAATTATCACTCAATGGGTATTCATGGATCACCCTTATGGGCCCACCATTCATTTCCCAGATCCCTTTGTTCACCCGTAACTCTTCTACACGGTTTACATTATGGACACATATAAAGTTATGTGGGATCAGCTTGGGTCATGTTCCACAGGGTGGCACAAAATTGATCTTTGCACCAAAAAATCCAGCTAAATTTCTCATACTATGCAGTGGTCCATCCTGGAATCAGTCCTGTAGTGGCAAGGCTTGGAAAACAATGGGGCCAAGGAAGTTGTAAGATGATCCTGTTCAATTTTTCATCCCATTGCCTTCCCAGGAGAAACCAGCAAAGCCGAGCTGAGCAGTCCATCTCCCTAGGCTCCTAGAGCCTTTCCTCTTCTTCAACTGGCTTTTTGTTACCTAGGTGAGTTTTTAACCTTCTGGAGTTAGTTTCTATAATATTTCAATGCAGCATATGTGTTTTTATAAATTTGGGGGACTATTTAATTTCTGAAGAACACTTTAAAGTCACCTGACCGAAAACTGACATTTAGCCTGGTGGCTAAAACACTGATTAAGATATTTGTGTCATACCAGATCAGGTTTGATATCAACCTCTGGCTCTTAACTCCAGGTTTCTGTCCATGTGCACCCTGGGAGCTTTGAGCAATTGGGTCTCTGTCATGGGTATGACAGACCTAGATTGTGTTCCCAGCCCCCAGCTATGGCCCCTGGTCTGGCCCAGAATCACTGTAGCTATTTTGGAGTGCACGATCAGGCAGGAACTGTTTCTCTCTGTCTCTCAAATAAAGAGAATTTTCTGGCCCATAAAACCCCCCTTCCTGTAATGATCAAGACCAATTTCTTTCTTGTATCTACCCTGTACCTTCTTGTGACCCATCCCCAGACAAAATAGAAACATCACAATTGATTACTGAGCTGTTAGTTTGTGTGTTTGTCACTCTTCCCCTGTTCTGAGAAGGCCTTTGGAGTTGCCTGCCACAGGAGAAGGGCTGTTTTGGCTTTCAGGATTCTCTAGGAAGGTACACTAAAGAGGAAGATGGAATGGAAGATGAAAAAGTATGGACAAGAAGATGGAAGGTATAAACCCCTTCCCATGATGGGAAGGAGATAGGATTGGATAGGGCTTGTGGGAGCACAACTCCCGTCAAAGGAGTGGGGAGTGGCTCTGGGTGCTTGCTGAGGACAGACAATGCCCTCCAGACCATTTCTTATCAAGAAGGAACTGTAGGTGCTGGACTCTAGGATCCTTGATAGGCTTAACCAATGGGACTCCAGTTTTCATCCAAAGTCCTGGCAGCAAAGCTTCATCCTAGGATTTGATTCTGCTTCAAATCATGACAAATTTGTCCAGTCCTACACAGCATCTAGAGAGGGTCTTGCATTCATGTATTTCATGACCCAGCACAGCAAAAGTGTTTTATTTTGCTTATGAGTGTGCAGTGTAGCTTGATCCTCTCTGTTCTACCCAGGATCAGCAGGATAAACTTAATTTAAGGCTCATGTGGCTCATGGTGCTTTGCTCCCATGTTGGGTCTAGCTTTTGACCAGAAATTCAGGGTCTATAGATTCTCTTCCCATGGGACTCTACAACATGGTGGCTCATATCCAGTTGTAGGAGTCCCTAGACTGCCTTGCAATACGGGAATCCCACATGGGTGTCTGTTTGGGTCTCAGCTGCTCCATTTCCAATCCTTCCCCTTGCAGACCTGGGAAAGCAATGGTAGATGGCTCAAGTGTCATTTGAGAGACTTGGGTGAAGCTCCTGGATTCTGGCCTTAGTCTGGTCTCGCCCTGGCCATTGTAGCCATTTGGGAAGTGAACCAGTAGATGGAAAGTTATTCTCTGTGTGTATCTGCCTCTGTCTCTGTAACAATACATTTCAAGTAAATAATTTTTTAAAGGATTTACTTAGTGGCACTTCTGCCTTCTCAGGGAGAGGGACGTCAGCACTCCATAGGAGGATTATAGAAGGCTCCTTAGTACTACTTCATTCAGTACAGCATGCGGGATGGGATGCATTCTGTGGCTCTTTGGGGGAAATACAGTCACATTCCCAAAAGACTGTAGTTGAACTGAGCACAAACCCAGCATTGGAGAGGAGTCTCTGACTAGAATCATTAAAAGTCATTTTCTTTTTCATACTTTACAATGTTTGGGCTGCTAGAACAAAGTAATATAAATTGAGTGACACTTACACAAAAGAGATTCACTTCCCACAGTATAAAAAGGTGGAAAATCCAAGATGAAGGTGCTGAGAGATGGGGTGTCTGTTTCAAGGAGGTGGTTGTAGCTCTGTCCTCCCGGGTAAGGGAACCCCTATAGGCCGCTTATCAGGGCACAAAGGATCTACCCTCCTGAATTAATCCATTGGTCCACCTCCAAATACCATTGCCTTGGCGATTAGGGTTTTACAGATGACTTGGGGTGGGGAAAACCATACTTATCAGAGCAAAGCACAGTATGTTCAGAAAGATTCTTACTACCTATGGCACATTTTCATTCTGAATGCCAGTAAAAGTGTATTAATTTCAGAAGGCTCTGCTCTTCATTTTTTCTCCTTTTTTTGTTACAAATTTCTCAATCAAGTGCTTATTTAGACTCTCATAAGTAATTCAGACAGTCTCATTATTTGGCTATAAATGTTCCTGTATTCAGCTTCCCAGCACAAGTCATAATTTGTATTTGAACATCTTTATTTTTCTCAAGTTCCCACACCTATAGGTTGATGTGAAGCTGTCTGCTTAATTATAAATCTACCTATGACAATGGGCCTCTGGTACAATCACAAGGACAGTGACTCCAAAATCATTCTCAGTCCTAGCCATCTGCAGTGAAACCACCAAGCCCCAGGTGTGGTCATTCTCTGCCTCGTTCAGCTGCTCTAAAGGGTTTGGAACAAATCCTTATTGAGAAGATGACTCCAGGAGGAAAATGATTTGAGATGATTCAGAGAAGAATAGTTTTTCTTTTGCCCACAAAAATGCAAAACAATGAACAGCCTGCTGTGACATCCCAGCAAGTCATCTTCCATTGCTCGCCTTGGATCCCGCTCTCTCCGTAAATTGTCTCGTTGTATTTGTTTATCTGTCATTTATTTATTTTACTGTATTTGAAATGGAAGAGAGAGATCCATTTTCTATCCATTGGTTTATTTGTATGAGACAAAAAACATAAGCACCGAAGGAGCTCAGCTTCAGAAAAGAGAAAATGGTGTCCATTCATTACTTTCCTTGCAGAATTAGCATTAAGCACAGATTTTGAATTGCCCCACTTAAGGAGTTGCCCCAGGCAATGGAATGTCATCACCTTCCCTTCTTTGAGGCCTGGCCAAACAGGAATGTCTAGAAGGATAAGCACTTAGGGTTCTCCTTCCTGTGTAGCACCTCTCTTTCCAGGCATCAACAGTCTTTACCCAAGGTAAGTGTACGTGGTCTCTAGTTACTCTTTATTTTCCCTAAAGTGCTCTAAGTTAACAGCTTTAGGAACTGTATCATAATAAATAAATAATTTACTTAAAAATGAAAGAGCAATTATAAAACAGGGATACTATGAATGCTTGTTGTTTTTTCCCCATAAGCTTTGTTTGATGATACTTTATGTGGATTTTTCCCACCTTCTGTTACTAGAAACAAGTCACCAATTTTTCTGTAAAACTTTCCAAGAAATTCATTAGTTTGAAAGGCAAAGCAAAGATTGTGTGTGTGTGTGTGTGTTGGAGGTAGGGGGAAGAAGAATACAGTTCTGGTCTCCCACATGGGAGGGAGCACTCCCAAACACTTGGACCATCTTCCACTGTCTTTTCCAGATGCAGTAGCAGGAAGCAGGATGGGAAGCAAGGTAGCAGGGACTTGAACTAGTGTCCTCATTTGGATGCTGGACTTGTAGTAGTTGCTTAGTTCACTGTGCCACAACACTGACCCTTCTGTAGGATTTTTTCTTGATTTTTCCTATCATTTTTCAATTACTCAGAAGTGTGTAAAGCATTTAGGCTTTTCAATTGATGTTTATTATAATGACTTGGAACTGCTTTTTCAAGATAATAAAGTGTCAAACTGTGTGAGAATGAGATCAACTGCATGTGATCGTGCTTCCCTCAGGGTAGGTGTAAAGAAGAAAAAGGTTATGGAGGGCAAACTTACTCTTGGTATTATTTTTTTGATTTTTACTTATTTATTTACATTTATCTGAAGGCAGAGAGACAGGTCTTCCACCTGGTGATTATCTCCCCAAATGCCCAAAGCAGCTAGAGTTAGGTCAGACTGCAGTCAGGAGCCAGGAAGTTAATTAGATCTCCCAGATCCAGAGGGTTGCAGGTGCCCAAGTACTTGAAATGTTGTCTGTTACCTACCAGGATCAATAGCAGGAAGCTGGAATTAGAAGTGAAGCAAGGGCTCAAATCCAAGCACTTTGTGGGTATACCAAATGGTTTCCTAACCATTGATTGATCAAATCAATTCAATACTTCTTTCTTTGGTAGCTTACCAAAGCAAGACTAAGGATTAGAATAACTATGAATTTACTAGATGTAGGGTGTATTTTTGAAAAGAAAAATAAATAAGGGGGCTAGCATTGTGGTTCAGCATTTTAAACTACTATCTGCAATGCCAATATCCTATATGTGTGCCAGTTTGTGTCCTGACTGCTCCACTTTTAATCTAGCTCCCCAGTGATGTGCCTGGGAAAGCAGCAGAGGATGACCGAAGTCCTTGGGCCCTGGCACCAAAGTGGGAGACCTGGACAAGCCTCCAGGGTCCTGGCTTCAGCCTGGTACAACTCCTGCCATTGTAACCATAGAGAGAGTAAGCCAATGGATGGATGGTCTCTCTCTCTCTTTCTCTCTCTGTAGCACTGCTTTTCAAATAAATAAATAATAAATCTTATAAATTAAAAAAATGATAAGAACAAAACAATTAGGATCCTTTGTGGAAAGAAATTCTCAGTACCTATAACATTGGGTGCTATTATAGCCCTCTAACCAACAATCTTCCTTGGACAAAATATCCTATGTCTAGACTTGCAACCACTCAAAATGTGCTTTCAAGTAACTAGAATGTTTTGACTGTGTTCTAGGTAACATAGCAGGCAGGAGAAAGGGAGAAATTGGTATCTTTCACATGAGACCCATGGGCAAGTTGATTTGTGGTCATGACTTGGGAGGCGAAGCATCAAGAGCAGGCGGTGACTGACTCACTTCACCTGAGAACCTTTATCAGGCAAATCTCGGGTGAATTTTCCACGGCACCAGATATCCACACCAGGACTTCAGGTAGCAAATGCCAGCAGTCAATTTTAGTTCATCCTTTTATGAGTTTCTGGACTAGATGCTTTGATTGACAGTGCCTTGCTGACCCTAGGACAGCACCTCCCAAGGCTAGCAAGCCACTCTCCTTTCCTGTGCAAAGCAGCCAATCCAAGGTTTGCACTCCCAAGTTGTGTCTGCTGGACCCACTCAGGGCCACTCTTCATTGTCTTTCCTACCATCTTCCCAGGACCAGATTCCTGACCATTCCAAACGACAGCTCATCTTGCTCAACCCTCTGCCTGGCTCCGTCTGCCTTCTGATGTATCTTAGAGCTTTCTGGCAGGGTCCTGTGCTGCTGATGCACCTCCTGTTTCCAGAAGTGAGTGAATACAAACACGTCTTCCTTCCTAGGATGATCATTTCCAGGTCTGCTTGTCTACCATCCCTATAGAGGCAATCCTGGATCTATTTGAAAACAGTTTTGAAGAATTCTTTAAAATAACTAGAGCTCTTTGGAAATAGAATGGACATGGGCATTCCTTGTTCTAAAGACAAATCATTGTAAACCAGCAGTCTGGAAAGTGACATTAGATGACACTACGTTGGATGAGTGTGTGTTGGGGACGTGCAGCATTTGGAATATTGCTGATTTCCCTTTGTTAGATGCGCTTGTCCCAAAATATTGGCAGGCAGGTGGGTTGGAGGCTTAATAAAGCAGGAAGACCAGCAGTAGCTAAGAAGGTATGCAGCAGCCTTCTAGCCTATCGTGAGGAGCTTTGGATCCCTGATTGCAAAAATATCATCCCCCGCCCCTGCCCCCCACAAAGTACTGGATGGTACGCAGCGTCAAAGCCAGGGGAAAAACAATGTACCATAAAATGATGAAATGTCACCACAGCAGTTCATGCATCTTTTAGAAGGAACTGTGAGAGGGAGATCACAATAAAAAAAAAAAAAAAGAAAGAAAGAAAGAAAGAAGAAGCTTAGAAGCCACTGACCACATTCCTCTGTGATTTTCCAAACCAGCTTGCACTCTGTTGGCTTATGGCAAGAGTATGATTCCTGAGGGTGTCACATTGACCAAAATGGCCAATGAAAGCAAACTGAACACCTGAAGTTAGGATCCCCTGCAAGTGCATTTCAAGTCTACAGCAGGGGTCAGGAGCAACCCCTGTAAGGAAGCCACAAGGCAGGATGGAGCGAGGGAAGAGGAGTTGGCCACGGTGCCGTTACAGCCACAGCCTGGTCTGATTTTGCAGGGGGTTCTGGAACTGCACAGGTGATTCAGGGTTGTCCAGAAGCAAGACAAGGAAGCTGGGCTCCTTCAGTCTCCTCTTCGGGCTTGTGCTGCTTCAGGGGACAGGGCATGATTCAGGCAAGGCTAAGTCACTCCCTGGGCCTGCACCTGTGAGCATTATCAGCAACACCCCGGACAAGGGGGCGGGCTGAAAGGGAATCTGCTGCAACGTCTCATAAGACAGAAAACTTCAGCACACTGTTGTTGGAGTTTGCCAAGACTGCACAGCCAAAGTCCATCCTGTGATATCAATGTCAAAAATATGAAGTTCATTGCATCAGGAAACAGTCCGTCTGTCTTAGCGATAAGCTCTCAAGGCTCCAATTGACTTGGTAGGTGGACTCATCCTCCAACAATGTGCCTTTCTAGCCCTCACCTGCTAACTCAGCCACGCCCACGAGCACTAGCAAGAAGCACCACGTGTCTGGGAGGAGCCATCCATCCATGAATCGCAACAGGTGAAGGAGCCATAGTGATCACCTGTAGTGTGTTCAAGCAGACGACAGGTCACCCCTTCCTGGGAATCCTTCGTGTGGTTCCCCAAACCTCTCTTATTAAAACGGCATGATGATTTAAATCAAGAAGTTGCGGGGCCTCGGGAAATGACCTAGTGCAGTTTGTCGGCAGCTGCCTCCTGTACCTCCTGCCCCTGCAGCCCCACATTTAGGCAGACAGACACACACACAAATACAGCACTGTTCTATCCCGTCCTTCATTTTACAGATCTCCTGCTGAAGGTTCTGACTAATGGCGAGTTATTTGTTCAGAAAGACTTTATGGCTCTCATAAAACGTCAATTACAGTTTTAAAATAACTTGTAGTTTTTCTGTAATCCGACGCTGCCATCTTGCCTCCCAGAGGGTGCGTTAAATTCAAGTAGCAATAACAAATCATTTAAGTAATAAATAAATAACCTGAGCCTGAGCACTGTTAAGAGTTAATAGTCTCCCCTACACTCAATAGAGGTTGAGGTTTCACTCAATTAAAGTGACCCCGGGAGCGGGGGGCCAGGGGCCAAACTGCACACAGCCGTTTTGTCACAGGCATTCAACCCGCACACATTCGCTTCCTTCTTTATGTCGTCTCCTTTCAGTAGGGCGGGCTCTCGGCGGTCCCCGGGTCCGGAGAACAATTGCGGTACAGTCTCAGGGAACAGAAAGAAAACTGGGGTCATAAATATGTTAAATGGGTGCGTGGGTTTAAGTGGCTTTGTAAACGAAACACGAAGGAAGCCTCAGACTAATTAATGAATATGAAGCAGCAGGGAAGTTGCAGGGTTTTGGGGGGACAAGAGTGTGTGTGTGTGTGTGTGTGTGTGTGTTGTGGGGTGAGGATGCTGCTCTGTACTCATTTTCCCCTAGGAAGGAACTCACACTAATTTTAAAAGCTTGCTGCACGCTCTCTGAGTCGCTTGATGCAGGACACTGAGGGTGAAAACACACATGCACAAAACCTGGAAAAGGAAATCTTGAAATTGTGGTTTCTCTGTTTCAGTTACAACCATGACCTAGAAGGATCTTGGGGATTTATGAGAAGTACATCCATATATTTAAATAGTGACAACCTGCTACCTAATAGAGAGATTACACATTCCCCCACCTTGCTCAATCGCATGCACGCTTTCCTCCGACATGGCCTTTGTTAAGTAAATTCCATTTGGGTTAAATTAAAGGTTATGATGTTATAATGTGGTATTTCCATATATTTTAGCTCATTTTAAAATTTCTGTAATGTGAGAGTTGACTATTTTTCATTTTGTGTCTTATTCAACTTAACAAATCTTTCTATAAACACAAATATCAGTGTGGGGCATTAAAACCTAGTGGTACATCTCATATGATCCAAGCTGAACCCACTAAAAGCCCTTCAATGATGCCCTGCGAGCCAGGTTCCAGGCTGAAACTTTGCAAATAACACTGAACTTGCAGGACACTGACTCTGAGGAGACAGTTGGGGAAGAAGGCCCAAGTCTGAGCTGCTGCAGAGATGCAGATGGACAAAGGCACTAGGAAGGAGAATCTGAGGGGAAATGAGATTTTTAGAGATACAGAGAGAGACCCACAGGGATGGGAGAAGTAGACAGGTGCAAACAAAGCCACAATGAAACAAAATGAAGCCCAGAGGTAACAGGAAAGTGGCACACAGCAGCATGGCTTGGCCCCAGACCTCCTTGTATAATCAATTAAATAATTGATTAGGTTATAAGTAAGGGTTAAATTAAAGCTGATCTAGGTGATAGATTAGTACATTTGTTAAGTTACCTAAATAAGTAATCAATGTCTTATCACTGAGCTGTTTCAGTGGTTTCAGTTGCAGTGATTTTAAACACACACACGCGCGCGCACACACACACACACACACACACAAGGCTTGCTAATTCCTGTCTATATTGACTTAACCAACTCATTTTATTTTTATGGCATTGAAAGTTGAAGAATCACCCAATTGTAATCCTCAAATGTAATTCATAAGTGACATTTATTCTTCAACAACAAGATTTATTAAACGCCTACTATAGGAAAGGCAGAGGATTAGGGTTTTGTGCAAAGAATACAGAGGTGTATAAAAACCCGTAATTGCTCGCAAGTATTCAGGAAATGGATGTTCAAGGTGACATGGTAAACATGTCAAAGTAAATTATGTAAAGACAAGAATGGAACAGCACAGAGAAGATGCTAGATAAACTGCCTAATAAGGGACACAGCTCATAAGGGTTTTGGGATCTAAAAAGAAAAGACTTATTGAGGAGTTAGTGTAAACGCTGGAGTTCAGTGGACATGATAACTTGCTTTGTGTCTTCAGAAAACTTTCATTTCCCTAGAGGTGGAAAGAAGAAGAAAAGGATTTGGAGGGAATTTGACTTACATTTTGCCTATGCACTGTTATCATTTCATTGCTAAGGAAAAAACCAAATATAATGTCATAGTATGTTATGCCGTTATTTTGTCTTCACTTCCAATTTACTTTACAAAATCATAGCTGTAAAAAGCCTGTTCACTTGCCATCTTAAGGTGACCCATGAAATTATTCTAGGGAAGAATGTGGTATTGCAAATAGATGCAGTGTCGATAACCGATGGCTGCTGTGGAATGCCTTTCCCTTGTGTCGGCCTCTGTAGATGCAAACTCTGTGAGACTGGAGTATAGCCCTCCTTCTCTGGCAATTTTGTGGGTTTCACAGCATGAAAACTCAGAGATCCACGAATAAAGACAGAAAGTAGACCAGTGGTTGCCTGAGGCTGCATGTGGGAGCAGAGAATAGCTGTCATCAGGCACGAGGGACTTTGGAAATGTTCTTAAAAATTACATTTTGGTAGTAGTCGCACAATTCACCACCATCTTCGTGCATTCACTACTAACTCCAAACAAATTCTATGATATGTAAATTATATCTCAGGATAGCTATATGTTTGGTTTTTAAGGTTTTACTTACTTATGTACCTATTTATCTTTCTTTGTTTTTGAAAGGCAAAAAGATGAAGAGAGGAAGAGAACAAGACAGATAGATGGAGGTGTCCCACCTGCTGGTTCACTCTCCTACAGTCACAGTTGGGCCAGGCTGAAGCCAGGAGCCTGGAACTCAATCCAGATTTTCTACATGAGAAGCATTACCTGCAGGAAGTTGGAATTCTGAGTGGAGCACTTGAATCCAGGCACTCTCATAGGGAATTCTGCACCTCCAAGGCAGCAATAACTACTGTGCCAAATACCCAACCCTGTCTGTTTTAAAAATATCTACCAAGCTGAGGTGGTGATACGAGGAAGTCTAGGTGATATGAGTTGCTTACAGACATGCTCATTTTGCACCGTAAATACTTAATAGTATCTTTCATTTTCCTCCAGACCTGGCTGCCTCTAATTTCGTGAAACACAACATTTCCTTGCTCTGTTTTTCATTTCTTAGTTTAGACAGAGGAATGAACATAGAGAAATATTTAAGTAAGTATGAAATATGAGAACACACATTGTAATCACGAGGCAAAGACCACTCAGTGATCTTTCACTGTGGGGGATCTAAACAGAATGGCAGAGCATATCCAAGGAACCAGCCACCACTTAGCTCCACAGGTTATTGCCATGAAAGGCAGGGAGGAGACGTCGGTAGTTTTTCTATTTCTTGTAGAGAATTCTGTGATACAATTTCTTGAGTTTTAACTGTTGCTTCAAACCTTCTAAACAAAACTCTGTGTTTCTTTTTTTTTTTAAAGATTTGTTTTTATTATTTTCCTCATTGGAAAGGCGGATATACAGAGAGGAGAGACAGAGAGGAAGATCTTCCGTCCGATGATTCACTCCCCAAGTGAGCGCAACAGCCGATGCTATGCCGATCCGAAGCCAGGAGCCTCTTCCGGGTCTCCCACGCGGGTGCAGGTTCCCAAAGCTTTGGGCCGTCCTCTGCTGCTTTCCGGGGCCACAGGCAGGGAGCTGGAAGGGAAGCGGGGCTGCCGGGATTAGAACCGGGGCCCATATGGGATCCCGGGCGTGAAGGTGAGGACCTTAACCACTTGCGCCACCGCGCAGGGCCCAAAACTCTGTGTTTCAAACAATGGGGGGGGCTGCATTTCAATAACAGGACTGGAAGCTTTCAACTTGTGCTTTATTTTCAGACCTTATAGTTCAGTTCTTAATTGTGAAATTACTAATTTTGTTCATGACTGATTTTCTGACTCCCCCCCCTCCACCTACCCAGCCCTTCAATTTTTCTTCCTTAATTTGAGAGGCAGAAAAGAGATAGGTGAAGAAACCTCCCATCCATTGATTCTGATGCCCAAAGGCCTGCAACAGCCATGACTGGGCCAGGTTAAAATCAGGAATTGGAAACTCAATCCAGGTTTCTTGTTAGGGTGACAGAGATCCAATTACTTCATCTTCTTCGCCCAGAGTGCATTAGCAGGAAGTTGGAATTAGGAACCAGAGCTGAGACTTGAACCTAGGCACTCTGAATAAGAGACTAGGCAGTCTACGCAGTGGCTTCTCTGTTAGGTCCAGTGTCCACTCACCAACTGTTTATGTAAGTGTAGTCAGCTCCTGGAGCTCTGTGCATGGGTAAGAGATGAGGCCTGATGAACGTGTATGTGAAAGTGCATGTATATGTAGACTTGCCTTAACAGCGTCCCTCATTGGACCAAATAAATATCACAAATGCAGTCAAGCTGATTGATTTCCTTAATGCAATCCACTGCCGTCTAAGTATTGCATTAAAGGCGGGCTCAGAAAGGCCTATTATTTTACACATCTTGTAACAGAGTCTAAATTCAAATTTAGATCTAGCTAGATGTTACTTAAAATGACAAGCAGCCCTTCAGCCTTTCCTTGACCAGATCTTGTCTACATTAAAGTCAGAGTAAAATTGCTTCTTCTATTGGACCATCACGATATTCCTGAAGTAAGCAGAAACTAAGTATACTTCTTTCTAAGTACACATAAGCCCTGCATTTGGCAGTCTCCTTTGTAGTTTGTCTGAGGCCACTAGATTGTACTCCAGGCATGGGGTATGAGCAGGTGTTGCGTAAATGATTTCTAGGAGTGACTATAGAAATCCTCTTCCTAAACCTTCACACTGCTTCTCTTCCTGTGCTACAGCATTTGTGCTGGTGAGACGTTGTGTGGAGGGGCATCACTCAGGAGTGCCTTCTGACCTGCATCCGACTGGGACAAGGAAGAAATGAGCATATTTCTGTTAAATCAGTGGGGTATAAGATTACTTGTTATAGCAAGTAGCAATAGTTACCCGGTGACTTTTCATATATCCTATAAAAAGTACTGATGACATGTGTCAGTAGGTCAGACACTAAAGAATCATACCATTTTTAGAGTTGACAAAGTTCCTTCAGACACTGGTTGATTTAATGCTCTTTAAGTTACAGTACAGTCAACATTCATCATATCCTTGTCATGGTATAGGTTCTTGTGCTAATATTAGTGGTTGTTTCTTCAATTAGACATCTGCTACAAAAAGAAATATTGTCTGTTATGTTTGATGGCATATAGAAAACTTAGATTTTCATCATGCAATGTACTTGGGAAATTATTACCTAGCTCAGAAATTTTTCACCTATATGTTGAAATACATAGTATAGAGTTAGAACTATAACTAATCAGGTATTTTCCTTTTTGTTGTTTTTAAAATTATTAATTATGTTTATTTTTGATTATTTTTACATAGCTGATTAGGGAGATTAGGGTCAAGGGCACAGTAAAGTAGGTGAGATCCCAATTTCCACATTCTCTTTTTTCCATTCCTGTATCTGGGAGAAGAGGGGAGACAAGGAGAGAAGCCACACCCAGCCTCCCAAACGCCTCTGCACCCTGGGATGGAGGGCAGCCACCTGACACCATCCCAGGATCCCCGATGTGGGGAATGCTCTGAGGGTCCTGCTCATGAGGTTTCAATAGTTCAACAGTTCTGAATTACTGCCGATCTTTCCACTCCAAGCACAATGAAATCTCTCCAGACTAAGGCCTCTTATCCATGAATGTCCCTAGGCAGTAATTCCAGATCCCTAAGACCCCAGAGCTTGCCACCATTGTCGCTCTGGTCGCCCATAAGCCCAGGATTCACCCACCACTTGGCAGCAGTGGACAGAGAGCTCGGATCCCCCGCAGGAAGCCTGGCTTGGCATAGGTTCTCCCAGTCACAGCCATATGGCTGGAAGATTCAGATACCTGCACCTCTGAGTAGGTTTTCCTGGACTCTGCTCAAGTTTTTTTCAACTTCCTTCTCAACTGGTGATATGTTGAGGAGATTTGTTTTAATGCTAAACTGTTGCTACTTTTAATTCCCACTCATTTTTGTCCTTGAACTGGAAGGTTGTGAAATTGAATGGAATGTCAGTGCATGCATATGATATGATATGTCATGATATGTCAGTGCATATCATACATAGGGGTGATATTCCGTGACACTTATTTCACAGTCAGCACCAACACTGCCCCCCCCCCCCGGGAGCGCAGAGCCCTAGGGATCTTCCGCAAGTGAGAGGGAGTTCAATAAAACTCAAACAAGTGCGTACCATCTGTTAATGAGTAAGCAGACACACGCAGAGCCCCAACAAGTGACGTTTTCTGTTTGAATCAAGACTTGGTTTTATAGCACAAAGATGACAGAGGGGTTCCAAGAAGCACGAGTAACTTTTAAAAAATGTTATTCCTTCCTCAAAATTATGCCTCCCTGTATTAATCTACCTCTTTCCCCAAGCATAGTGACTGGCAGGCCAGGGACCTGTGCACTGTAGGTAGATGGTGCCAGGAGAGCATGCGGATAGAGAACTCTACACATTTGTGGGCACCTGGGATCCAAAGATAAGTTTATTTTGTTGCAAATAATATTGTAGCAAAGCATAGCTTTTTTTTGTAATATTTGTATTTCAAGGCCTTTTTTTGAAGATCCCTCCTGCATGAATTTCAAAATCATTTTGCAACAAACTAAACGTATCTTTTGATTTAATCTAGTTTTCCATGAATGTTCTGGAATAGGTTCATATTTTGCACAACATTTCTTTATTGTTGTAGTCAGAGGGAAACATACAAAAGCCATACGGTAGATACAAGTTGTATCATTTTGGTATTTCTGCACCTGACTTAAACTACTATCATATTCAACCATATATATATCCATCGTATTCAACCACATATATATGTATATATATGTATACGTATATATACGTTTATATGTGTATATAAGTATATATGTGTATATGTATATATATGTGTGTGTATATATATACACATATATATATGTATATTATATATATACACACAGCAGCAGCACAATCTATAATAGCAAAGACATGGGAACAACCCAGACATCCATCAAAATAGTAAAAGATAAAGAAATTGTGGTAATCTACTCTATGGAATACTACCTAGCCACTCAAAGGAATAGAATTCTATCATTTGCAACCACATGGTCCCAGCTAGAGACCATTATGTTCAGTGAAACAAGCCAATCCCAAAAGGACAAATATCACATGTTATAGGGCAACCTTCATGCAAAATACAAGATAAATAGATATATAGGTAAGTATGTGTTTTGTATATATATATGTGTGTATATAGCCATATTCTCATGGATTAACTGTATAATGGAAATTAATACACTGGGAAGTGAAGATATGTTGCAGTATATATATCTACTCTTGAATAAAAGGAGGACTCCCAATAAAACTGTTAAATATTTCTTGATAATATGATACTAGACTTCCTATAATCATCTGCATTTACAGTGGCATAAAACACTTGGGAAATAGAATGTTGGACTTGTGACTGTTGTTGAAGGACTATATTACTGTAATAATATAGGGGGAAACAGTGAGGGGAAGAAATGGGAAAGGTGGGTGGGGGAATCCCATATCATGAAAAATAAATACATATGGATTCTATATATACATATGTAAATATATATGTAAAATACTATCATTTTGTTATTAGAACTGGCATTGCACAACATAAATAGTAAGATTTATGCTGACATTTTAAGTCTTTATTTTTCCATAGGCTGACATCAAACAACAAATAAAAATATATCAAGGCAAGTCAAGAGAGGAAACTGTGTGAGGAAAGAGAAGCCTGATTCCCTTAGTAATGTTAATGTCACCTTTTCCTTGCTTTTTCAACAAAGGGCCTACAGTTTCATTCTGCACAGAACTCTGCAAATTGTGCTGCTGGTACCAGCAGAGAAATTTTCTGATTGCCACTGCTGGGGTTGCTACTGGCAGCTCGGGGTTAAAGACCAAGGATAATGTTAAACACCCTGCCAGGTACAGGGACAGTTCCCTATGTGAAGCAAAATATCAGTCGCACTTGGGTCCCCTTGTAACTTTTCCAATTAGAGACCCAACACCTTAGATCAAGTGCATAGCTTCCACAGGTGGCTACTTAATACACTTTTGTGGCAAACTGGTAACATTTCAAAGTGATTAGCAAACACTTGCTCTGTTAAAAAGAATAAAGCTGTCTTCCCATTGTGTTTGACACCATCATGACCATCATCTCACAGACAACTGGGATAATAAACAGCGTGAGCAAGCTTTGTGATTCTGGTCAGTGTAACAGTTGGGAACAGGAGTCTTATCTCTGAACTTTATCATACCGTTGATTTACAGTTTCTCTCAAAGTTGGTATGTAGTTGGAAAGGCGTAATTTAGAGTGAAAAAGATTTTACTACTAAAGAGTCAAACATTAGTGAAAGGGAATTTTTGTGTAGTTCCCGACTTTGGGGCCCCTAAATTGAGTTCTTAATCTTTAGCCAATTGTTAGGCTCTGTGTGTCCGTAAGCCACTTGAGTGTCAGTGAGATTTAGTAGCCCAAAGAGTGTAAACCAAGCCATCAATTGAACTCAAGTACCATGTGTGACAAAGGACAGCGTCTCCCTGTAACCCCCATGCACAGCTGCAGGCTGTGCATGGTGCGAACCTTGTTGGAATTCCATTCCAATTTCACATTTGAGACATGCCCCATTCTTTGCACGACCTCAGATATAGTCTAAACGAAGACAGCAAGGTTAACTGGGAAATGCAGTAGGGACGTACTATATAGTCACCTACACCCTAGAAGAGCTCCATTGGGTGGGGATCACTCACTTCATAGAATGTAGTGTCTTAGTACAGTGTACCAGCTTCTGCAGGACAACTATGGATGCGTCCACCACCTATACTTAGCAAAAGGAAGTAAAAGAGCGAAGAGAAAAGCCAGAGTCATTTCATAATTTTTCATGAAATCAATGCTGGTCTCACTTTGGTTTTTGCTTCAAAAGCATCAGCCCAAAACAATTCAGCAGCAGTCTTGGTCTTGTGGCCCACATGCGTCATAGCTGGTTGGAAACCCACCAGTTCACTGTTTACGCAAGAGCTTGCATTGCCACTCTTCCTGTCTCTGTGTCTCTCAGCTTCATCCACATACAGGCAAACGGGAACCAGGAGTCCCAGTTTTCGAAGGCATCTCTGGAATAAATGTGTTTCCTGTTGTGGGCTCATTCCCCATATGTAGTGTGGCTACCAAATAGGCTAGAGTCAGGGGAACTCTTTCCAAATACTTTGCTGCTTCTCTTCTGCTGGCAACTTCCTTGTCCAGCTATACTACAAAACCCCATGCAAATTAAACTTATACTTCTGGAAGAAATGAGAGGAAAAGGAGCTAAGGACTTCTGTGGGACAGCAGGTTAAAATGCAGGATTGAATTCAGTCTTGAGCCATTCCTTCATTTCAGTATCTCCTGCTGCTGACATTCTACTAACCCTTTTCATTATAATAATAATAATAATAATAACAACACTCTCTGTCCCATTGACTTCTCTGCACCAGCCAGCATCCCCAGGTACAAGTTTTGATTTGATATTGAGCATACCTACAAGGGTACTATAAAAAGCATGAGTATAAATGGTATTAAAATTTTGTTTTGGGGCAAAAACTTTGAGTCTGTGCATAGGAGAGGTCTTCTAAAGGCTAGGACCCCATCCTGTATCCAATTCTCTGGGTTCATTTAGCCTCTTTGGCTTCCCATTCTGGCTTCCTGCTAATGCAGACCACAGGGAGCAGCAGGTGATGGTTTCCTGTCGTTCGTATAGGAGACTTGGCTGTAGGTCCTGGTTCCTGACTTCACCCTGGCCCAGCCCTGTCTATGGCAGGCACGTGTAAATAAAGTAGGCAGATGAAAGATCCTTCTCTTTCTTGTCTCTCCCTCTCAAATTGAAAATGTAAAGAAGTTAGAAAATCGATTAAGCTATCAAAAAAGCATTTATGAAAAAAACTAGGTGTGGGTTTTTCAAAGTAGGTTTCTGCACCAGTACAATTTTGTGTTTTAGTTCAATTTTCCACAAATTTTCCTCAGTGTCCTTGTATTTGTTCCTATTCAGGAAGAACTTGACCTCAAAGACGGGGAAGTTAGAAGTTAGGTCCTTGATTTGAATTACTTCATGATACGGCTTTGGTGATACTGAAACGCCTGCGTTGGGGATTTCATGCCTCACTGCCTCCTACTGCGCCATGTCTCCTCCAGGGCTAAGACGGGCACTGCGTCAGAGACCAGCTCTTTGTCTGAGGTCACACAGCCTCCTGGAAACAGACGCCAGTTGGCCCCGGCTTCCTTGCTGTTGGGGTCTTGCCAAGCTGCCTGCCCAGGAAATGACGACATTTAATTAGAGAGGAACATCCTGCTCTATATGAAAGAAAAAGGATAATGGGAAAAATTAATTCATTTAACGTAATAGGTGTGAAATACTTTAACTACATAGAGGTTGCCATTTGCTCAAGCCAAAAAAAAAAAAAAAAAAAAAAGCTGGCTGTTATTAGAATGTGGCGTAGATATCTTGACAGTTTTTGCACTTTGGTAGCAGCCAAGGGCAATGTGGAAGTAGGGAAGCCATCACAATAAACCCCTGAGCTTTGCCCTATTAAAAACGTCAGATGAATAAATCATGTCTTTAATGACCAGAGCGAGAGGAGATCAATACGTTTTGGAGAGGCTGCTATAGACATTAAACACAGTGTTACTACCCAAACCCTTGCTAGTGGAAAATAGTTAGCCACAGTCTAGATTTTAGCATGCAAAGTCAAAGTAGAACATGAAAAATGTGTGTCCTTTCGGGCCGGAAGTCTTGAAATAAACCTTCCTAATTTTAGGTTCTAGCTGGGTCTTCAGATTGTGTTTAAAACCAAGTAATCCTACACCTCTCACGATGTTTTCATTCTTTAGACTCTTCAAAAGAGGGAAAAATATTTTCTCCGTGTCTAGTGACCAGGGTTCTTAAAAAGCGTTCTTAAAATCTGGCAATTACTGAGTATATTGGAAACAACAACAGGAAGTCAAATGAAACAAAGGGGTGAAATTTACTGTTGAGGCAATGAATGTAACAGGATCCCCAATAGATGTGCAGGCTTCAGTGTCGGCCAAGATGAAGCTGTCAGTCTCGAAGAAAAATAGAACTGGTAAAAGTGGTCGTCTAAAGCTTAGATTTCTTCTTTGTGACTTTTTCTTCTGCCTTCCTCAGCCTTCCCTCCCCATGAAATCTATATGCATCCATAGATATTTGCACTGGGACAGGGCAAGCTTTAGAAGTTATTTTAAAAAGAAGTTGCAAGACTGTCTTGTTTCTTGAGTTTCTCTTCTCAAGCACAAAAGATATAAATAAGACCCAGTGATGGGTAGCAAAGGAAGGTCTTCCGGGGTCTGGGGAAACTGTTTAGCAGGGATTGAAGAGCACTTGTGAGCTCACTCCAAAAGAAATATTTTAAGCAAACCATAAAAGTGGGTTTGACCCTTCCATGGGCCCATCATAAATCAATTGTTAAAGCAAGGGTGAAAGCTGCGGAGGAGGTCAGAGGTGGAAGAGAGGCCACTGCGAAAGGACAGTGTGAGAAACCAGAGCGAAGGCTGGAGGGGGTGAAGAAGCAGGCTTTTGCCTGAGTGGATCATTAATTCAGAAATCCGGGGTCCCTTGCTACTAACTGTATGCTAAGGAAATGAATGTCATGTGAAAATACCCACTGAGGAGAAAAAGCTAGAGGAGTGCTAGTGACACGGTCCCTGTTCGGTGACCAGGTGGATTGAAATTTAATTCAAAGTTAGGAACACTCAGCCCTGTCTAAATGTTGGGGATATTTCTCTCAAATATGGGAGTGCAGGAAATCAGTAACCACTGGCTACTTAGCATCAGGACATAGAGCTTCCAATTTGCTGGCAGTGTCTGTCATACACCCGTGATGACAGCCTCTATGCTTTGACAGGTCAGTCTTAGACTCACAAGGCAAGCTTTGATTTTGCCAAATCAGATAAGAGAAAAGCTTTGAGACAGACTCTTCATGAAAAGAATATAGAACAGTGAGTAAATGGTTGACTGAATGTATACATATATATAATACATATATATATAATAAAATGCCTTGCTTTTGTTGAGAATTTTGTACCAAATGTAGACTTTGAGTGATCTGCATAACTAACCATTTATTTCCTTAGGGTGGAATCAAGTTTGAAGCCCAGACAATTAAAGTGATTCACATTTAAATGAAAGGTGGCTCGATTGATTTGTAAGGACACAATTTATTTGGTAATAATGACATTCCTTGAGTTGAGCTGGGAAAACAAAGGTTGATTTATCTCCTAATAACAAAGACAAATGGCCCTTCTGCCCCAGCCGCTTCCTTATTCTCAGTGGTTCAGGGCCAGGTTGCCAATGACTTCTGCTCTGTTCTCTCGTTAACTGGAGGAGGATTCCACACAAACTCTTCCAGAAATCCGCCCACAGGGGCCCCAGCAATGGAAACTGGACAGCTGGACACCTGAACGTTTTAAGGAGCCACATGTTGGTTTTCTTCTTGCAATGGCACATCTTGGCATTTAAAGCGAAGGTTTGTTGAGAATGGTCAGTTAGATAGTAGTTAAGACACCCACATCCCATATTGGACTGCTGAGATTGAAATCGCGCCACCCCCCTACCCCCCAGGCCCTGTCAGTGCAAAGCCTGGGATGCAGTGTTAATGGCTCAAGTCACTCAGTTCCTGCCACCCACTTGGGAGACCTGGTTTGTGTTCTTGGATCCAGATCTGAGCCCTTGCCCAGGCCTAGTCATGGCAGGCGTTTGAAGGCTGAAACTGCATAGGGGAGATCTGTCTGCATCTCTCTCTCTCAAATAAATAAATACTTTTTGAAAAGTAGAAACCCACTTGTTTGTTCAAAATTGCTTTATTAATCCATTTGTCCTTATTTTCTTTTCCTTTCCTTGTTTGTTTGAGGTAGATATTTCCCCGTTGTTCCCCTATGTCTGAACTGTTCTACTTAAATAAATCATCTGTAGGATAAACCCATATTTAAAGATAATATTCTCCAAAATGTGAGCCATGTCATTATACAATGATGCTATCATAAGGCTTATCCCATGTATCTGAGTTCTCTAAGATTTGTCTCAAAAACATAAACTAACCAGAGCTATATCTTTAAAAGTGCCACAATTGTTTTACATTAAGTATATAGTTGTTCTAGCTCAACCCTTTGCCTTGACTTTCCAAAATTTATTTTAGAGTCAGAGAGCTGGGATTGGGGGACAGTGGGAAGAGAGAGAATTTATCTCCTATCTCCTGGTTTACTCTCCAAATGCCTGTATTGGCTAGGACTGAGCTGGGCCAAAGCCAAGGACCAGCAACTCACTATAGGTCTCCCACATGGAACCGAATTACTGGAGTTAATCACCATTGCCTTCCAAGATCTAATCAGCAGGAATTGGAGTCAGGAGCCAAGGGCAGATATTTAACCCATGTTCTCTGATATGAGACATGCATATCTTTCAGCCTCTAGGTTTATATCTTCCCTGCTACTACAGGAGAACCAGGGACTTGAGCAAGAGTGACAGAGTTCCACAGGTTCTACATATTCCAGGTATTACCCAGTTGCTTTCCAATGGGAATATACAGTCCCTTTGAGAGTACAACCTCTCTTCCACCCTGCGAGCATCCTAACCATATCTGATATTAGACTGGACTTGAGTATATGAGACTATACTATTTCTTTGCTTTCCAGTGAGGTAAAACAGGTTTTGTTACACATGTTGTTCATCTAGTTCTCCAGTTTGTGAACTCTTTGCCTTTATCTTCTGCTGGATTTTCTTCCAGATATTTACATTTTTTCTTATTTATTTGTATCAACATTTTATATACTGCAGATTCTAAGACTATGCCTCAGAGTACTTATAACAATGTTCATGGAACTGAAGTCTATCCATATTTAGGATTTAACAATTTCATTAAAAATGTCCATTACAAAAATAAACAGGTATGTGTTTCAAGTTTTCTAGCACCGAAACAAACTTACCTTTTAAATCTATTACTCTACGTACTCTTTGAAGTACCCTCAGTGTATATTGCATATACCTTAATTCTTATATGTGCATATACATATATGCACATACCATATATACACATGCAGACACACACTATATATGTAATGTGTATATTCCTGAACTCAGTAAATCAATAACCACAAAATCAATGTATAGCAAAATCTTAAGAGCATTAGGTCACATGTGTAGCCATCAGCCATTTGAGAGACACAATGAAGGCTTCAGCTGCAAAACAGTATAGATACATAAGATCCTTAGAAATAAATGCATTGAAAAATATAAAACTTAAAAATTCTACTTAGTTCATCAGCAATCTAGATTAATAAAAAGTCCTCATAGAAGGCTATTGCTGTGGCATAGCACGTAAAGCCACCACTTGCTACACTGGCATCCCAGGTGGGCACTGATTCATGTCTCCACTGCTCCACTTCCAATCCAGCTCTCTGCTAACGCACCTGAGAAAGCAGTATAAGATGACCCAAAGTGCCTGGCTTCTGCCACTCATGTGGGAGACCCAGATGAAACTACTGGATCCTGGCTTTGGACCAGCCCAACTCCAGCTTTCATGGCCATTTGGGGAGTGAACCAGTGGATGCAAGGTCTCTGTGTGTCTCTCTCTCTCTTTCTGCAACTCTTTCAAGTAAAAATAAATAATTCTTTAAAAAAAGGAGAAAGAGGAAGTGTGTCCTACAAGATGACGACCATGATAAAATGACCATAATCGTAACTGTATGCATTGACATTCTCTGAGGTTTGTAAGTGCCCTGCCTGTGTAGGTGATGCTGGTGGACTCTAAGTGTGTTACAATAGGGCATGAAAGAAAATGGAATTAAAAGATAATACACATTTCCATTAAGCCTTTATTTGAAAGGTAGGATTGCAGAGAGAGACAGGGATCTTCCATCTACAATGGTAATCTGCCCAAAGCTCCCACATGGGTGCCAGGGGCGTAACTACCTGGTCATCTTATATTGCTTTCTCAGATGCATTAATTAGCTAAAAGCTGAATCAGAAATGCAGCAGCCAGCATTCAAACCATTGCTCACATGGATGTGGTATAAAAGGCAGCTGTTTAACCCACTATGACACAGCACCAGCTCTTTCATGGCTGTTTTGAAGACCCTCCATCCACAAAGTTAAGAAGAGTAGGCTAGATGGGAACAGGTAAGTGAAAAGGATCAAATAAGTGCTGGGTGAGTGTCAAAGGAGATTCAAGCCTGGTTGCCCTGACACCGATGTACATAAACCCAGTTTGCCACAGATAAAATGACCAAGGAAAAGTACCCAACACCATGACTGCGGTCATTCTCTCCAGCTTCGGAACAAGGTCGTGGAGCTGAGGATTTGCCCAGAAGTACTGCCTGAAGTCCAGATTCCAGGCACTTCCTATGCAGGGTGGGTGACAGCGAAGCCTCTAAGATTCCCTCCTCTTGGCCCAGGGGAGAGGCTATTCGGGCTTGCCCAAACAGATCCCAGCAAGGCACTTTTATTTCATTTCTAGCATGCTAAATCTATTTTGCTTTAGGTTCTGGGAAACTGGTTTCACTACAAGGTAGCTTCCTGAAAACTTACAAAAACTTACATCCAAAAATTCCTGACTAAATTAGGCATCAAGGGGCCAATTGTATGTTTTTCAAATCAGCAAGCTGCTGCCTAGATGAAATTGATCTATTTGGAAAAGGTGTAACATTTAGGTAAAGAACGAACAACTAACAAGGAGCTAGATTCGGAGAAAATAATATAAATTTGTTTTTAATCTGTCCTTATCTTAAGCTCATAGGGAAGGATTGATGGAATGCCCCATGAAGAAGAGATGAAACCCATATCAGAAAGGTGGTAGCCGCTGGCCGCTTTGTGCAGTAGTTCCAGAGTAATGGAGAGTGGAGAGGCTCCACTTGGAGAAGCTGAGAGTCTGCTTTCTGTATCCGGAGAACAGATGACTGCTTGAAGAAAGGGCACAGCCCTGTGGCGGACACACCTCATTCTGCTCGAGCAGAAGCACATGGCTAAAGAGAACAGAGCTCCACACAGAGGAAGTGGACTCACAGCTAAGTCAAATACTTCCCTAAGGACACACAGCCCCGTGGGGCTGCTGTGACATGGCCGACTGAAATGCCATTTGCAATGCCAGCATCCCTTTGTGAAGTACTGGTTGGAGTCTCGGCTGCTCTGCTTCCTATCCAGTTCCCTTTAAGTGCTCCCACAGATCCCTGCCAAACATGTGGGAGACCCAGATGGAGTTCCTGGCTTGCAATAATTTAGGGAGTGAACCAGCAAATTCAATGTTTTTTCAATTTTTTCTCCCCACCTCCAACACGCATCATCAGTCTGTCTTTCAAATAAACACAACAAATCTTAAAATGAGAAAGAAATATGGCCTGGGATGTAACATGAAAGCTGCTGGAGAAGCTCTGTCTGTCTGCTGGCTTCTGGTCCATGGCTGCCTCCATTCTGTTGCATTGACAGACTTGATTAGGATGGTCCCCATGGGATGCAAACTGGGAAGCCATCTGCAGGTCCATTTCCAGTGGAGAGTGAAACAATGAGGAGATTCTATGATGTAGATTTTTCAGCCTGGGACCTCATTTCTCATGTCTGCCCTCCAAAAATCCAGAAACTAACTTTTAGCGATGAAATTCATTTCTGTTTCTAACGCTGAAGTGTCAACTGTAAACTCAAAGCAAACTTCTGAAAAGGACATAGACCATGGCCAAAATTCGGCTGAGTGGTTAAGCTTCTGGTTGGGATATCTGCATCTTCTCACAGAGTATTTGAACTGGAATGGAGGTTCCACTCTCGATCCCTACTGATATGTACCCTCAAGGCAGCATGGCCATGCATCTTCATTTTATGCGTGTTGTGTTTTGGTGGGAGGATGCAGTACTTGAGTTTTTACCATTTGCGCGTGAGATCTGGATTGGGTTCCTAGATCTTGGTTTCAGCCTGGATTCTGTGATCGTTTGAGAAATGAAGATGTGGACGGATGACATCTCTCTCTCTCTCTCTCTCTCTCTCTCTCTCTCTGCCTTTCAAATACACTTTAAAAATATATGAAGTTAAAATGCCACACAAAACAAGGCCTTCTTATCCTACCCTAGACTTTTATGTGAAAATAATCTAGGTTTTTCAGGTAGTTAAAAACCACAACATGCTTGGGAAGGGCTGGCCTATGATAGTGTGCCAGATGACTATTTAATGATTTTCCTGTAAGGTGATTTTATTTTTAAGCAGACTTAAGTTTTAAGCCACGATTTTGTTTGGAATGTAGTAGGTATAACTATATAATTTTTTGCAGAACAAGTTTTATTATTATGTAAAGAACCCCCATTTAAGCATCTCTATTTTCCATGTTCCATCTCAAAATAGAAACTCTTGACAATGGAGCTTTGTGTTAAAGCAAAAAAAACCCTTATCACCTGTGTATGCTAGGAATGGAGGAGAACATTTCACAATGCTTGACAGCATTGCTCATACGGGATATAGCACTTATTCAAATAATACCTTATCTTGGCTCAGATGCATATACCAAGGGACAGTACTGTTACAAAGCCTTGTAATAGCTTTTATCCAAAGGCTCTGCCATTGAATACAGTCATTGACACTCAAGATTCTCTATTCATGGAAATCAGTACTTTCATGGGCTCTAGTTTCAGGTTAATCTTTTGGAAATCTACCAAAATATTTGGAAAAACTATATGAGTGGTAAATTGAGTACTACTTGCAATTTGAGATATCCAAGTTAAAGCATGGGAACATTAAAGAAGGAATAAAAATATCTATCTGGAGAGGCTCCTTCTTGCACAAACCATGAGACTTGAGTTTGAGAAATGCTTCCCATGTATGGCAGCTCTGTTCTAAAGTTTAGCAATGCATTTCAGTTGCTGAGCCAATCAGCTCGCAGCATCAGTGCATCCAACTCTGAAAATAGCTAAATTTAACCGATCTTGAAAGAGCCTCAGCAATAATAAAACCCACATTAGGTTCCACTTCAGATAATTTCAAAAGATCTCATTTTTTTTCACTTTTCTTCCTCCTTCCCTCCCTCTGTCTCTCTGTCTCTCTTTCCTTCTTTCTGTTTTTGTCTTTCCTTTTTTTTTTTTCCTGAGGGAGGCAGAGAGAGAGAGAGAGCATTCCAATTTTTTGATTGCTTTTCCAAAGGCCTAAAATGCCTAGGGCTACGCCATATCTGCAGTCAGAATCCTGGAACTTAATCTAGGTCTCCCACATGCATGTTAGGGATCCAAGTTATCACCAGCTTTCTCAAAAGTTGTACATTGGTGGAAACTTAGATCTCTGGCTGGAGTCGGGGATTGAGCCAGGGCATTTGATGTGACAGCATGCATCCTCCTTTTATGCCTGTCATTTTTTGGTAGAAGGGTCCTCTATCCAGAGTATTAGTCAAGACAACATAATATAGAATTTGAAGGGAACCCTGATTTTAACTAACAGAGGTGTTTCAAAGGGAGAGTTCTGATTCACTTTTCCTCAATAAAATGTGAGGTTTGTGAGGTCAAGAATTTTTGTCTTCTCTCAGAACCTAGATTTGGTACCTGACATGCAGTGAGAACTCAAGGAACACTTGATGAATGAATCAGTATTCACAATGAATGAACACTCAAGCACAGAGTCTCTGCTTTGTGTGACTAGAACATTCCATCCTCTGTCCAACTCCCAAACTGTCATATCCTTCAGGGAAATTTGGGAAGCTGGCAGTTGTAACATTTTATTTCCCTCCCCTGGCTCATTCCGCAAATACCTACAGCAGCCACGGATGGGCCAGGTTGAAGCCAGGCGCTAGGATATCTTAACCTAGGTCGTCCACGTGAGTGGCAGGGACACAGATACTTGAATCATTATCTGCTGCCTCAGATTGTGCACCCACTGCAAGTTGGCTTGGAAGTGGAGCCCAGGACTAGAACACGGGTGCTTGGGTATGGCCCGCTGGTATCACAAGCAGCATGTTAACTGCTGGATCAAATATCTGTCCCCAGGCTGGGAATTTTTCTTCTTGAAAATCTTGGTGGGTGAATCACCATGCCAAGGGAACATCCCGTTGGCTCCCTTTTCCGTTTCCAAGACATACTTTGGAGAGCTTGGTTGCAAACTTCCTTTCTTCTGGTCACCAACAGTGGGGACTGAACTTTCTACGGTGTTTGCTTCCATGGCACTTGAATTTCCAAGGCCCTGTACATCAGACACAGTGGCTGATACGTACTACTTTGTTTGCTTTAGAAAAATATGTTCAGCCAATATTCAGAGAGCCCACAGATTGTGAGAAAACTCCCGGTGCTCAATCCCCAGCACATAAGGGAAATTAGCAAATCCACTCAGTTGGTTTTGCTGAGGCTGTCTTGATCTGACCAGGATTGCCCATCTTTCATGTACTTCATGCACCAGAACTAACCCCTGAATGTACTTTCTTGACCAAAGCTGGCCTCTGTTGGTATAGAGGCAGAGTAGATCAGGAGGCCATCAGCAGATACCCCCTCATGCCAATCATGTTGGCAGCCAAGGGCAGAGAGAAGTGCCTCTCCCCATCTATACTCACCTTGGATCAAACACTTCATGGGTAAACAAGGGTCTTTTATCGTTCCTTATGATACACCTGAGCACACCCAGGAGGAGAGTTGAAGTGGAGTTGCTGTTATTTTCCCACTGAATTGCTGAAGAATATGGAAAGAACATGTCAAGGAAGAGTGATGTTGTATCTCACTGCCTTAGGTAGAGCCTGGTAGATCAGCAGATGCCACTTGGTGTTAGTTGAATGCTATAGGAACTCAACTCATCCTGGTGTTTCTGGAATTTTTCACAATGTTAATAGCAAAATTATCATGACAGGAAAACCCTCTGTCAAAGTCAAACTGCAGTAATCAGTCACTCTATTTAAAAGCTCACAGTGATGCTTGTAGATTTGGAGAATTCTGAGTTAAGGTCAGGTTACCACTTGCAAACCTCCAGCTTACAAAGAGAGACAGAAAAGAGAGAGAGAGAGAGCTTTTCCATCTGTAGAGTCACTCTCCCATGTCTGTAAAAGCTGTTGGTGGTTCATGCAGAAGTCAGGAACTGGCAACTCCATCCACGTCTTCCCAACATGAGTCTCATCAACAGTGTTAGCAAAGGTGAGATTTTCTACTTTAAAGGTCAACATCATCTGTTGGATTATTGGACAGCAGTTTATTCATTTTTTTTCCAATAGCTGCCAGAATAATCTATTTGTATGAAAGAATAAGAGACTGTGAATACAAAAGGACAAAATCAAGTAAGAGGCATTACAACGGCTTTTGGAAACAGAGAAGTAGATACTACCTCTCCCCCTAAGTATTTGCAGAGAGTGTTATTGCAGATAGGCTAATTACTACATAGAGCTCAGGATTGTAGGACACATATTTTGCAACAAAAAGATAATTTTTAAAGAGAGGAATTCCCGAGAAAAATAATCACCAAAATATTTCTTACTCTTCCTTTCAAAAATAATAAAAGATTTGTCCCTAGCAATGTGCTACCTTAGAGCAATTCTGTTTTCAATAAGTTTTGCATTTTTAGTTTCCCCAGATGAAATGGAACCAGGAAGAAACGCACATTTGACAGCCCTAAACATATTTAATGTACTGTTTTTACAACAGCTGTTGCTTTCACAGAACTTAAACCCTGCTGTGTAAATGCATCACCGGGAAAATACTCAGGTTGTCATGGAGACAACCTCAGTGCGAGGCCCTCTGCTCTGCTGAGCGGGTGTCAGCTTTCAGTCTCCTGCATTCCAGGCTGGCATCAACCCCAGGCTACAAGGCCTACTTCATTAGGGGCCCTGATGAAGGATGGTGCAGGAATCCCAGGCAATTACCAGCACCGTAAGGCCTCTTTCCGTCAACACACCTGATGGGAGAAGTGGAAATTAATTCCAGAGAGATCGCACTGGCATTTGTCAAGATTTTCTGGTATCTTCCTCGAAGAAACCTGCATAAACCCAACAATCTTTCCCTAGCCAACTTTAGGCACAGTTGTTGTCTTAGCAGGGACGTACAGCTGACAGCTGGAAGAGTATTTAAAAGTATCACGTGACAAGTGCTACACGTGTTAGGCCAGATTTTCAGTGTTTCTCCAGGGTTGTAAGATTTCTATCAGTTCTTGAAGAAAATATAGAACTTTAGTTGCATGGAATGCTGCAGGATTATCAAATTCATGCTAATGCTTCTTTTCTTTAAAAAGGTATGTTTTTTATTTAATCATTTCAGAAAAAAAGAGACATCTCCTGTCTATTAGTTCACTCCTTGGCAGGGTCTTCGCCAAGTTGAAACTTGGATCCCAAAATTCAATCAAGTTCTTTTCATATGGTGGACAGGGACCAAGTACTTGAGCCATCACGTATTAACAGAAAGTTGGAGTTAGAAGCAGAACAGAACTTGAACCTAGGACTTTGCTAGGGATTGCAGGTATATCTTAACCACCAATCCAAATGGCAAATACTCAAAATATTTTGTAAAAATTTGAATATTTGACTTTAAAACTAAACTCCATGTGATCGTTTACACCCACACACAAATAGCAAATGTAAAATAAATAAAATTGGGCAGAAATTTGGCTTAATAGTTAAATCGTTGGTTAAGATGCCTGCATCCCCTACTGGGATGCTTGGGTTCTGGTTTTGCTAATGTGTACCCTTGGAGGCAGCGATGATGGACCTCTGCTACCTAGGTAGAAGATCTGAATTGAATTCCTAGGTCCTGGCTTTCCCTTGGCTCAGCCCAGGCTGTTTGCAGGCATTTGAAGGGTAAACCGGAAGATGGAAACATTATGTTCCTCTCTTTGCTTCTCCAATGTGCCTTTCTAATCTAAAATATTTTTGACAAGAAAATCCATGGTCACATGTTTTTTCTTCATGTAAAGCTTTACAGAAAATGGGAAAAAAAAATAGAATTTTTATCCAACTAGCAATTTTAGAAAGCAAATTAAAATACGTTATTCTAAGACTGACATTATGGCATAGCTAGTTAAGCTACTGCCTGGGAAACCAGAATCCTACATGGACACTGGTCCACACCTATCAGTTCTATTTCTGATCCAGGTTGCTGCTAATGTGCCTTGAAAAGTAGTGGAGGACGGCCCAAGTGATTAGACTTCTGCACTCACGTGGGAGACTTGGAAAGAATTTATGGCTCCTGAGTCCTGGCTTTGGCTTAGCCAGCCATCCAGGGAGTGAACCACCCGATGGAAGATCTGACTCTTCCTAACTCTGCTTCTCAAATAAATAAACGTTTAAAAAAACTTTCTATAACAGTTGAATTTTATAGTTTTGCAGGTGCATGTGAATTTTATCTCTTGAAGATATCTTTAATTTTAATCACAAGACAGTTTACAAATAAATTATTTTTAACCCATTCTCTATGTATCCAGACAAGGCACCTCATCAATCTTGTAAACGTAGTGTAAGAATTCTCAGCAAAGAAACTCAAAGTCAGAGACACAAGATAAATTCTGTATCCTGATCACCTAACATCCTTGTGTGGTCACAGAGGGAGATCAGAAAGTAGGCCAATCCCAAAGCTAATTTCCTGCTGGGTAATTCTTAGAAATCTGACTCCACTAGACAGAGATTTAAGCTACAAGCACATCTCCATAGATTGAGAGAAGTGGGTGATATTTGCAATATATAATATACAAATTAGAAAGGGACTCAACTTTGTTTTCTTCTCAGTATCTTTTGAAGTTCTTTCTTATGTAATAACTCTACAGTGATTTGTAGAGCACATGGGATGCACCTGCCCAGGTCTACGGCCCAGGATGGTGAATTGGTGGTTTTGGGATCATCCTCACAGTGCCACATGCTTTCCTGGGCAACTCACTTAGCACATCTGAGGGAGCTTAGAAAGCCTGTGGCAAAATGAAATTTAAAGGCACATCTATCTTAGTGCCTCGACGTTTGGAGATCCATGCTTAGTTTTTTCACAATAAACGTTTTCCAACTCCATTTTAGAAATCCCTTATATGCTTAGATTACCATGATTTTTGGCACCAAAATAGTCCTCCATTTCCCCAAAACATTTTGAAGTACTTCCATCCGTATTTCCTCCTAGGATGATATTCCTCCCATCTATATTTCTGTATTTACAAATACACCAAGAACAAAGAGTATACTGTCAAATTAAGATTTTTTTTAAAATATCAAATTTCGGGCATGATGTGATAGCCTAGTGGCTAAAGTCCTCGTCTTGCATGTACTGGGATCCCTTATGAACACTGGTTCTAATCCCAGCAGCCCCGCTTCCCATCCAGCTCCTTGTTTGTGGCCTGGGAAAGTAGCAGAGGATGACCCAAAACCTTGGAACTCTGCACCTGCCTGGGAGACCAGGAAGAAACTCTGGGCTCCAGATTTCAGATCAGTGTAGCTCTGGCCATTGAGGCCACTGGGAAAATGAACAAACAGACAGAAGATTTTCCTTTCTGTTTCTTGTTCTATCTTTGTATCTGACTTTCCAATAAAAATAAAAAATAAATCTTTAAAAAAATATCAAATTTCTTTTTCAAAAAGTGAAATTACCATCAGAGAGAATTTCTGGACAATCAAGATACATGGCGTATCCTACTCTTGATCTGTTTGTTTTTTGTTTGTTTGCATTAGATTGATGTCCATTCATGAACACTGCCTTCTATTCACCCAAGTTGGCTTGACATTCATGTTTTCACAACTGTTAGATGGACTTAAAGAAATCAATGTCAGAGAACAAAGGCATGGCACATTTAAGATTACTTTAAGTAATGTATTATAAGGGTTTCTCTACACAGGAAGTCTCAAAAATGAGTGACAGCATAATCATTCTGAAATATTAAGCAAAGTTTTGCTAGTGCTCTGTTCAAATAGCTAAGTTGTGAGTCGGTGTCCCTTGCCTCTGCAGAGAGGTTACAGTACTAACGCAGGAAAAAATCTTGTCTTCCTGCCACTCATTTCCAAATTCCTGAAGCCTTAGGGACATACCAAGAGCGCCTGTAGGGAAAGCTTGTTTAGGAAACACGTGACTCTGAGCAGAGCTGCTGAGGCCTCACAGGGACTTCAAAGACCTTCCCAGGCTAATATGGGGGAGAGCACATGGGATGAGATGAAGTGTGAGAGCAAGGAGAATCCTGGGGCTGGGAGAAAACAGGCAGACCTAATGGCAACTCAGTGTGGAGGAACAAGGACCATGCTAATAAACAGCCACTAGGAGAGGCACAATTGGAGAGTCCAGGTGCTGGGTGGAAGATTTGGTCTAGCATACACCTGGCAGGAGCAGTACACATTAAATCCCTAGGTGTCTTCTCCCTGTCCGATGGTCCTAGCTGGGCAAGGACTTTGATTGCCCAATGCTGTCCCGGAGATTTAAACCTCAACCATCACGGCTGGCTTTGCATGCTTCAGTTACCTATGTTCAACTAAGGGCTGACAACATTAAATGGAAAATTCTGGAAGCAGCGCATCTATTTTCAGTTGCACACCATTCTAAGCAGTATGATGAAATCTGAAAGCTGTGCTGCCAGGACTAGAGATGATCCATTTGCTCAGCACGTATACTGCCTGCCGTCCATTCATTATCCAGTAGCCATGTTGGTTACTAGGTCCAACGCTATGGTATCTTAGTACTTATGTTCAGTTAGTCCTTCTTTGGTTAAAGATGGCTCCCATATTCAAGGGTTAGGATACTGGCAATTCGAATATGTTCAAGAAAAGCTATAAAGTGCTTCCTTTAAGTGAAATGGTGTAGCTTCAACTCACATATATGCATCTAAGCAGGAATTTAGTGCATGTAGAGTTTGGTAATAATCATAGTATCAGGCACACCTAGGGTATTTAGAATGACTCTCTTGTGGATAAAGGATGGAGAATACTGAGCACTGATCATCATTGTCTTCTTGTATGAGAACCCATGGTGACAAGATGCTAATGACTGCTGTTGGGGGAGCTGGTGTGAGGGGTTTAGGGTGCTGGTGACATGTTTCCCTGAGATGCACCTGGAAAGATCTCAGGGTTTTATTCTGCCCCTTGTACCAACATGCAGTGAGCCTCTTCTGGAACAAATTGATTTGCTTCCTAGAGCAACAGTCACTTGTTTGTTGTTTCCATTTGGTCATACATGGAACTGAACGAATACTAATAAACCACCAAAGTGTAACTGGTATTCTTTCAAAGTCAAAGTTACCTGCAATGACGCAAGTGAACACATAGCCTGGAACTGTAGCTTTCGCATCACGGTTCCTCATATGATTGCATTTGATAGGAAGGGAAGCTCGAGGGACATCCAAACATGCTTGTTATTCTACATCAAAAAGAATTTCCACTGTATGTCAATGTTTTTTTGTAATAAAAAGTCAGGCCAAATGAAATGAGCAAAGATTGCAAGGAGCTTTCAAGTTTTGCTTTCAAAGAAGTGAGCCAGAATCTGTGGGTGAATGGAGCGTCTATGTTGACAACATTAGCCAACTGTGTTCATAGTAAGAAAGCACATAAGATTTCTATGGGACATTTCCCTTATTGGGCTGGTGTTATGACGTAGTACATAAAACTACAGCCTTCAACACTAGCATCTCATTTAGACACTGGTTTGAGTCCCAGCTGCTCCACTTCCATCCACCTCCCTGCCAATAACCTGAGAAAAAGCAGCCGAAGATGTTTGGTTCCCTATCACCCATATGGGAGACCCGAATGAAGCTCCTGAATCCTGGCTTTGGTCTGGCTGAGCCCTGAATGTTGTGGCTATCTGAGAAGTGGACCAGTAAGTGGGAGATGTCTCCTCTCTCTTTGTAACTCTTACTCTTTAAAAAGTTTTCAAATAATTTTTCCCTTTCAAAATTATTTTAGACTTTCCCCTTCTATGCAATCACTTATTTTAGAAACATTAATTATGTGTCTGAACTGTTCCTGCCTAGGCACCCAGGGGAAGACAGATAGTCACAGCCTTGACTGATGTGGTCACATCTAAGAGGAATGTCCCCCCCAAGTGAGAAAAGCTAAACATATGACCTTTGTTTTAGGTCTGACTTGCAATTCTCATGTGGTGACTCTGATTCCTTTTAGCCCATGACCAATCATCATCAAGATGTTATCAGCTCATTGCTCAGAACCTCATCTAAAATCCACTCCATCAAAAAAACGGGGGGGCGGGGATTGCTCAGGACTATAAAAAAGCTTTCTGCTTTCATGCCTAGGTTGTCTTTTGGATGAAAGTTTTCTTGACCTTCATTTATTTTTCAAGTACCTACTTTCACTAGATGCTATGAAAGTTAGCAAGATAAGGTTTCCTAGTTTGCTGTAATGGGGCAGTGTGTGTGTGTAATATTCATTGACTTCCTTTTTCGGATTGAATAGGGCTTAGCTCCCCAGATTCATGCAGCTGTTTAAACTCTGAAGTCCTATGTTAATGGTTGATAAACTAGGGTGAGAACTTGAACTTGGTCAATGATGGTATTTAGGAGAGCATTAGTCCATGGTGGGGGAAGCATATTCTCACTGAAAGTTTGGTTGTTTCAGCTGAGTTTGACTTGGCTTCTCTCTGTGCTGCTTAACTCATCGTATGATTGTTCCATTCACTTCACTATTGCCTGTCTCTATCAAATGCCAAAACAGTTGTTCGTCTGATCCTGAACTGAGAACCTTCAAGCTGTACCCTGAAATGGACAAAGGGCATCTGAAATGGAGATAAAATGCCAAATAGAGAACACAGAATGTCACATAGACAATCATGATGTAGACAGGATCCTGGTAGGGGGCATTCCTCTGTGTTCTGAAAGAAAACAGGTAGAGGAAAAAGAATAGAATAGAGGAAAATGATGTATGCAATGCAGTCCTGCTCCAATGCAGCTTCAGCCCTCGTGCATGGGCCCAGTGGTGTGGGATGGGAGGTAAGTCAGTTTGGATCACTTGACTCACTTGGGATATCCAGGTGTTGGGCTATCTCTTAGGAGGGTCCAATGGTGAGGTGAGGCTGTGAAGGAGTAGGCCTTTGGCACTTAGAAACATGGTTTCATGTTTCTTTTGAAACTGTCCCTAGGAGAGAGAGAATTAATAAGGTTTCATGTATACCAAGGGACTACCATGCCCATAAGCCATGATCAACACAGATCCAATTGACAGGGAAAGGATCCCCCACACCTCTTGACTGAGCAGTGTCCAGGGTGAGCAGATCTTCTGCAGAAATGAAATGTTTATGAAGAAGGGGAGCACAGAGGAGTTTTAAAGCCTTGGTTTTAGGTGTGTTATCTAACAGTGTCCCAATGGATGATGACCAGGAGGTGTCTATCAGGCCGGATGGCCTTGGCGAGCACAGACCATATAATGCCACAAGCATCAGCACACACAGCAACTCCCCAGAGAAATTGGTAGGAGGACTGATCACAATAAAGCTTCCACAAAGTCGCTGAGAAGGAGGCTGGGAGCAGACTTCATTTTGAATTTTGGTGGAAGAAGTCACCTGAAGTTATAGACTCAGATTCTTACTTATTTGTATGTCTGTTCAATGTGCAGAGAAGTGGCCCTGAACAAGGATGGGTGTGATTGAGGGTCAGGCTGGTGGTTGGTAAAGGTGAGACTGTGGGAACCTTCAACTGGTAGAAGAGCACAGACTTGCAGTTTAGGCCAATGGCTGCAAGCAGTGGTTTTTAACTGTCAGAATGAAGATATTTGTTCTGAGTGTTTGGAGTGTCTCACAGTTGATTAATTCTCAACTTGGAGGGGTAGGTGAGCATCCTTGCCTTTCAAAGACTTTGATCATTTTAAAAGGAGGTTGACAAGTTACTGGGATTAGAGATCAAGCTATGTAGGTTGCCAAGGAAGAAATTGTCTTCCTGAGGTGGATGTTTGTAAGGACAGGCATGCTTACCTGGGCACTTGGAGCCCTGACCATGTGCCTCACAGCACCAGAACACCTTCTAGGAGCTTGAAGAATTTCTGCCCTCTTCCCACTTCCTTAATTCTTGGTGTTAAAGACATCTCCCAGTACAAAATTTGAAAATGCCTGATCCTCACTCTCCCAGCCAACCCAAGTGTGCAAAGCTTGATAACAATAATGCCTTCCTGTATGGCACATGGCACCTTTGGTGAGAGATATCTGAGTCTTGTGTTCCAGCCCTTATATAAAAACTAGTTGCTGTTTAAACATCTTATTTTTAGAATTTCAAATAAATATATATATACACATATACAAATATGTATATCTGCATACACACACATATACCTATGAAAAGCGCAGCAAGTTCCTATGCATTCGTAAACAAATTGTAGCAGTATCAGCCTTGTTTCATTTATATCCATCCTTTTCCAATACTTTCCTTCCCTCTGCTTCTTAATGCAAATCTCAGACATTCGTTACTCATTTGTAAATGCCTTGGTGTCTTCACTTTCTTCAGGGCCCTTTCAGGGACCATAACCTCCACAACACTCTCTCTCACCTAACCAAATTCACAGTTCCCACCCATAGTCTTCCAGCGCTAAAGCGTAGTCCTCTGCCCCCCACGCCACCCCCATTGGTCTTTCCGTAGTGGTTTATTTGTTTCGTGGTCCAAGGAAAGCCCATCAATTTCCTTTGGTTGTTATGTTTCCTTCTTTCGGCCACAGCTCCCTCTCACTTTTTCTTTTTTATGCCTCCGATTTGTTGGTGAAACAGCTCATTTCCCTTGCAGAACTCAATATCCTTGTAATAAATTATTTTTCTTGGTGAAATCCACTGGAGTGAACATCAGTTGGTGGCTTCAGAATCACGATTGAAACACAAGCCTTTTTGGGTTCCCGTTTCACAGAGGAGGAAATTGAGGTTCATGGGGTTAAGTCACTTGCTAAGTTTTCAAAGCTACTAAGTATCACAGCTGGAATTGGAATTCAAAGTTATCTCACGTAGTGTGCATGCCACCATCACCAGGCTTGCTCCTAGCTCCCTTCCACCTCTGACATTCTAATATTTCAGGCCCCTTCTGTAATCCCAAATGCATTTCAGCTAGTGGCAGACCCCAGGGGTGCTGAGCACCTGGATTCTCACTTCCTGCCACTGTCTCAGCTCTGCTCAGAATTTCCCTGAAACCACCAACTTTGAACAGGAAAGGTGTTCAAGAAGTGATATTTCCTACCAGAACACAGTCACATAATACGTGAGTCAACAGAAATGAAGCCTACGCACTTATCCTTATCCACAGTGCACAAGGCAAGTAGTTCTTAAAGTCCCCAAACCAGCAGAATCAACATCAGCTGGAATTTGTTCAAAGTCACACCCCAGACTTCCTGAGTCAGATATTGGAGATGCATGAGGTTCAACTTTCAGCCATTTGTATTTTTTGCAATTTTTATTTATTTGAAAACCAGAGAGAAAAAGACGGGAGGGAGAGGGAGAGAAAGTGTGTTTCCATCCACTGCTTCACTTCACAGATGCATGTCAACAACAAGGACTGCGTCAGACCAAAGCCTGGAACATGGATTTCGATCTCCCATTCGAACTGATATACTAGAGCCTGTTATCTCCCAAGGTGTGCTTAGTAGGAAGATGGAACTAGAGGTAAATCCAGGACTCCAATCCAGACATGTCAGAATGGAATTGCACCAAACACCTACCCAATCTGTATGTTAACTGGCTTTCTAGATGGTTCTTATATCTGTTTAAATTTGAGAGTCACTCCAGTGCACATTCCCAAATCACGTCATCTACCATAAAAAGTCCCAGAATGCTGCTCTTATAGCTACATACTCACCTAGCACTTGAAATGCTATGTGCTGAGTGCCTTCTCTACAGAGAGAAACCTTTGCTGTACCACAGAGTTTTCCCGTGAACTTGTCAGTATTTAAAGAAATGTTATTCTTTTTGAAATGTCATTATAATTGAATCGCTCACTCTTTATGTTTGAGCAGTAGCATTGAATGAACCCCCATATTTTCAACACTAAACTTGTTCACATATAGCAAGGCTGGTACTGCTTAGAGCTATAATGAGAAGTTGTCATTTTTAAGTTAAATAACTCAAAAAAACCTTGAGATCTACTGAAGTTCAGGTAGGGTGAGGAGACTTGCTCACTGAACTGGTAGATGCCTGGTTCATTCTCTGTTTTCATCATCTCTGCAGGCTGATGGGTCACAAGGAAGGGTCCAGAAAGGATCAAAAAGCCATGAGGGTAAGTAGAGGCAAGCCTGCTGAGAAGGCAGAAGGCTTACAACTTAGCACAAAAATGAGTAAGACTTTGGTATTCCGTGTTTGGTTCCCACTTAAGCCCCACTCACCCTGCTGTATCACACCTTTGCTCCTTAGACACTATCCTGCTTCCACTCCTGTCTCGGGGTTCTTGCCACTCTGTCCTGAATGGCCCCAGTCTTGGCCACACCCAGGCCGCCCTCAGTCCTGAGTGATGCCTCTGACTCCCTCTTCAATCTGAACTCCACCATCCTATTCAGAGACAAAGGAAAACTGCAGGACCCTTCCTTGCAAGACACCAATTGTTTTCCCTCACCCGTACTAGTTTTTTTCCCCTCTCCTTCTTTCCTTCTTTTCTAGAACAGAGGACTATTTCAAGAATTATCTAACACATTCCAACTCTATGTATTTGCAGTTTTATCCCTTACTCTTCTAGGTTCTGGACTACATGACACTTGGCAGCATTGAGACACAGGCTGATCTGCTCACATCATGTTCTGTGATGGCTGGGCTGCACATGCACGTAGAAGCATACAACACACACACACACACACACACACACACACACACAAACACACATGGATGTCTTTAGATTTGCTCACTCTTCCACTACAATTTCTCCCATGGCAACTGCAACCACCAACACTGATTTCACTTCTTAGCAAATCACTCAGTTCTGGGAATGGTTTACCCTGCAATGTTTGCACTTAATATTTGGAGTTTGTGCTAGCTTGTGTCTTCTCCACTTCACTCCCCTTCATTAAGTGAAACGTTAATACATCTCCTGTGTTACAAAAACAAGTTGCTATTTACCCTCAGCCAGTTATCTCAGCTCCAACTTCCCTCCTCCTTGGAGCCAGAGAGGGAGGCTTGGGCTGAACCCCCAGTGCTGGCCAAGTTCATCAGCAACAGTATACGTGCCAAGGTGCCTGGCCTCTGAGGACAATGCCAGAAAATTATTTACCCCACCCTCACCGGGGTTCTCCATTTCTTTCGGGCTTGTCATGGGCTCTGAACAGGATGCAGCAGGCGCCTGGGGGATCAGTTACTTCTATTGGCATGGGAACCTTTTGGGGCTTTGCACACGCCCATCAATCTTGCTTCTCCACTCGACTCCTTCTCCCCAGGCACCAGGATGAAAAATGAGAATGCTCCAATCTCACATATTAAACCATAACTAATTATTATTAGGTCAGTTTTCACTGCTTCCCCTGCCCCACCCGCAAACGTCAAAGGACAAGGTCTTAATTTACTAGCTCCAGGAGGGCCTCAAGCTGGGGTGAGAAGGAGGAGGAGTGGCTTCAGGGATAAGTTTACTTCAACTGGCTCCAAATCTCAAATAGGTTTTTAAAAAGTTTTCAGGCCATCAAAAATAATGGATTCCATGCTGCATGCTGGGATCACCTCTGACATGGCTAAACGCTGGTGGTGATCTCTGAACCAAGGAGTGATGCCAGAGCAGGCTTCAAATTCCTGTGTTCAGGCACAACAAAGCTCGGCAAGTGAGGAAAGTTTTAGATTGCATATCTGAAAGAATTGCCCACAATGATAGTGAGCCCCACAAACTTTCTGGTTACACCTGAGGAAGCTGGGGTTCACAGTGAAGCCATGATGCACCCCTGGCCACATGCACCTCAGAGATACAGCATTTCATCTACCTTTCGGCCATCAGAAGGCTGGTAAAAGAGCTGGGAATCAACGGAGAGTACAAACATACATCTAGTCCTATGATGGAGTACTAAAAAACCAAAACAAAAGCAACCAAAAGCCATGATAACTCAAAACTTTTTCAGTTAAGCGATTTCTACAGGCAAAGACTGTGGGAACAGGTGTAAAATTCCTTGCCACACTCCAGGGTCTTAAGTCAGAATGGGTCGTCAGTGTGCCAAAAGGAGTTGGGCACAGCATAAAGAGCTTGGGGCTGGGGATGGGATGGGGCTGAATCCCTGTTCAGCCTTTCATGCACTCTAACCTGAAGCACTCGCATTTTCTCCTCAGCTATTTCCTCATAGGTACTACAGAGAGAATAGCCCCTTGCCTGTGGGATATCAATGGTTTCTTAGCACAGAATACATCAGTAATTCTTACCTTACATTATTGGTGCACTGCTGATAATAGTGGTGGGATTTGAGAAAATATTTGGGGTACATTGCTTCCTATGTAAAAATGTCTAGGAAAGTATGAGGTATTCAAAAATATGGAACAGAAAAGAAACAAATCATTCTATGTTGTCATGGGACCCTATATTCTATGACTCATTGCATTGGAAAGACATGCCAAAACTGTGTTCCCTGAGTGACTTTTCTTCTCTGTTCTGATTCGCAAAAGCTCCTTGTATGGATTACACATGCCACTCCACCTTGTCCCGTCAACCATGTTTCCCTTGTGATGGCAGACTCCTGAGGAAGAAGGCCAGGCAGCAGGAACCCATGACCAGCCCTTCTGCTTTCATCTCATCTTGTACCGGGGGGTCACTTGAATTTCAGCTCTCATTTCTGCAACACCATGTAACTATTCAGAAGAATGTGTTTCAGAGATAACAGGTGGGGTAGCAATAAAAGGTTAAAGAATGAGTAGGAGGTGGAAATGACAAAGAGGGAGGACTCAAACATAAGTTTTCCCCTGACTTGCCAAATCAAATGGTGGGGATGCTGCTTGAAAATTCTGAACACTTGGAAGAACTTTGTGTGTTCATTTAGGGGTGAGGATAAGCAGGTAAGGCTGAATTAGCATTGAGAAAATACAGCTACTATCATACAGGCTATGAATTCTAGACAGGCAAGAATGGGAAGGTTGGAAGTGGGAACATCAGAAAAAAAGATGGGAGGCAAGAAGGGCTAAGGGGATCAATTCTGTGTCTTCAGTCACCTAGTCAGGTGACAGCCCTCTCAAGACAGCAGAGCTACTGGCTTCAAAGGGAAGACACAAGAGTAAAGGTACATTTCACATTTTTTGTTGAACCATTCCATGTCCCTGGTGCATATCAAATACCATCCCCTATTGTTGTGCATGAGTTCCACTCCTGTTTCTGCCCCTAATTTCAGCTTCCGAGTAATGCCTGCGCTGGGAGACAATAGGTAATCTCTTCCGTAGTTAGGCCTCTGCCACATCCACAGGAGCCAAAACTGATTTCCAGGCAATTAACTTTTTTTTTTAATTTGTTTTCCCTTGCTGACCCACAGAGACTTCTACTACCTTGCTTTTCTATCTTTCATTAAAAGGATAAGCTAACCTATGAAAGATCGCAAACATATATTTGCACTTCTTTCTTTTCCTTTATTTTTGACAATCTTTACATAGTTAATTAGCGCACAAAGAGTCAAGAGCCACAGGCAAGGGGTAAGACCATTATTTCCACATTTTTTCTATATCTGTGGTAAAGGGGGAGATAAAGGGAGAAGCCCCACCCAGCCTCCCATTCGTCCCAGGTGTCTGATGTGGGACATGCTCCAAGGGTCCTGCTCAAGTGGGTTTGATAGTTCAACAGTTTTGAATTGCTGCCAATCTCGCCATTATAAGCACAATGAAATCTCTCCAGAATCCACCAGTTGACATAGTCCACCTTAGAGTCTCCATTTGCCCAGATATTCACTGTCAACACATGCCTGGGGTACTTGATTGATTTGTTCTGCCCTCTGTTGTGGTACAAGGTGTCCTCTGCAGACTCCAATGGACTGCCATATCTTCCATGTGCACCTGGATATGCTGTCCACTGCTCCATCTGAACCTCTGAGGAGGTTCAGCTTTGACACTTGCCCTCCATGGCAGACCATGGAACCTGCAATTCTCTTCATGGTTAGGGTTCTGAGTCCAGTAGTTTGAGGAGATCCCCAAAGAAACATTGTCTGAGATGATCCCAGTCTTGATTCTTGTGTGTACTTGCTAGTACAGGGTCCAGCACCATCTATCACACCGATCAGCTGATGGTTGCAATTGCTGGTCAGTTCTTTCTCCAGCCCTGTCTTCTACACGAACCAATGGGTGCTGCAGTCAAGCCTGATTCTGTCCACCTCACACTCGGCCCTCACACAAACCAGTGGGAGCTACAGCCTAGTTAGGGCAGCTCCCAACAATCCCCACCAGACTCACCATGCCCTGGTTCCTGTGCTTGCCAGTATGTACAGCAGACTGGTCCAGTCTGTCCCACATCCCATTCAGCTCTCATACATGTCCATGGACATTGAAGCCTCCTAGTTCAACCCAGCCAGCTCCACTATCCAGCCCATACACCTGCTGTTGGGTGCCATTCTGTCCAGCCACATCTGCCCCAGTCTTGGTTTTCATGCTCTTCAGTGTGAGTAGTAACCCAAGAGGGAGGTGTCCACTATTTCCCTACTGGGCCCACTCCCGGATCATGCACTTTCAGGGTGCTTTCGTAGTTTAACTTGACAGATTAGCCCTCCAGTGCCAGCCTCTGCCAGCTCATGCTGCGGTAAAGCCCAACCAACCTTCACCTATTCTGCTTTATGTTTACACCAGTTGGGAGAGTCGACCTAGCCTGGCTTTTCCCTGATCTGGCTTGCATGAGGCCCACAGGTGTTGTAGATCTGCCCGGTCTGGTCTGTCCCCATCCCAACTCATGCTCTCCAGTGGGCAAGGTGTTCCAGCAAGGAGGCTCTCTACATCCCTCCTACCACTTTACCCCCTCCCTCCCTGGTTCCTACTAATGAGGCGCTGCAGCCCAGTCTGTCTTGGCCCACCTCACTTCAGCATTCAGGCAATTAACTTTGACCTGGCTCACCCTTGGCTGTTGGAAGCATTTGGGACTGAACCATGGGGAACAGGCAGTTTTACTGTCTATCTCTGTCATTCTACCTTTCAAAGAATAAAGTGAAAGATAAGTTAGAATATAAAGACACAAATCTTGCAAGTCTGATTATATCAAGTGCATGTAGATGAATTTCACATGTCCATTTTTTATCCTTGAAGGGTAATCAGATTATGCTTGGCCTCCATGGAAATTTGGGGTTCTGTTATTCACTTTCCCATTCTTACCTCTCAGCTTTCAAGTGTAATTGTTTTCTTGAATAAATAGCGAGTTCCACTTCCTTCAATGCTGTCAGGGTTTAAATGAGGAAGGTAAGATGCTAGACCTTCAAAATGGAACCCAAAGATCCCCATTACTTGTTTTCAAATTCACAAACCATAAAACATGTACTGTCAACCAAGCACAGCTCTTAAATTTCCTTCACTAAATCTTTCTTAAGGCTTCAAAATATGTGAATGTAACCACAGCTGTGCTCTTGCTGCCCTTGAACCAGCACCTCTAACACATTTGGAAAGCTGCTCAGCATTTATATTATAATGCTCTGAGCAACTCAGCAACAGTAATCTTTTATGTTAAAGCCAGAGACTGAAAAACTCGTCACAGTGAAACACCACAGGTGAACACATCAACAGAATTTAGGACAATCACCTCAGTAAATCCAGCACTATTTTATTACAAATAAATTCTAAATACATCTAACCCGAAATCTTGCCCCCAAAGAATAATCTACTAAGGCAAGGCTACGACATTCATGGATTTACTCTTTCTAATTAAAAAATCTAAAAATTGGTAGAGAGGGAAGAATGAATCAATCATGTTAGACAATGGATACCATGCAGTTAAGCAACTGAATCCCTGCTGTTTTTATTCATTTGTGTACATTTTAAAAGTGCAATGTCATCTATGTTATGTATAGGTTTTTGTATTTATCTATCTAGAATATCCACAGTACACTTCAATTTATATAATATTCTGAGTCAGACAAAATGAAATATCTTTGAGAAATAGTTATACATCCTAAATCCTTTGAAAAAACAGAAGATATTGATTCACAGCATATTGACAATGATTTCCTACTGTTGGGGAAAGGCCAGAAATCCCACCGAGAGAGATACACAAGGGCTTTCAACAAACATGTGTTATTCTTTCTTAAGCTTAGTGGAGAATATATAGGAATCTCCTATTCCCTTTGATACTTAAATGTAATACGTATATTATTTTCTTTATATTTAAATTAAATGGTCCATAGTAAATATCATTGACACTTTTTAGTAGTTGCTTAAGAAGTATTACAGCAAGTTGCTTGAATGTAAAATTATTGCAGACAATAAGGGTGACAATTACCCTTAGAAAATATCCAGAATGAATGAACTATTCATATAGAGGACTGGACCGAGAGCATCACTCAAATGACAAAAATATCCCTCCTTCAAAATATCCTCATTCCATTAATATAACTTTTTAAAAATACAGATTTCCTAGCATGGCATTTAGAAATCACTCAGCAAATATTTTCTCAACAACTGAGAAAGTGGATAGAAAAAAGCAAATTCTTATTTTTGTGCATGTTGTCAGTTGGTATTTGTTCCAGGCCCACCCACAGGTCTGCTATTACACCCTGTTACCTGTGTTCTGAGTCTTGTCTGGGTCCTGAGTAAGAGGAGCCCAGACGGTCAGGTGGAATGGAAACTTCTCTCTTCTGTTGACCCAGGGTCTAGCCGGCATGCCTGGGTGAACTTAGCCTTGGGAGACAGCCCCAGACATACCCTTCATTTCTGTTCCACTGAGCACATTTGCTTGGTGGAGACCAAGGCCTGTGTGGAGACCTGGACAAGATATTCTCACAGTCCAGAAGATGCCATCTCTAACAAGAACCCTGGGAGCCGAGTGGTGAGCTCCTAATTTCACAGGTCCATGGAAACCTACCCAGGAGTCCCTGGGAAGCTTGGCTTAGTCCAAAATGTGTGTTGGGAGTCTACATGAGATGGGCCATGTGCATAAAAAAGAAGTCGACCCACACAGAGAAAAGAGCTTCTGAATAGAGAGGAAAGGTGGAAGAAGCATGGAGAGAGAGCTGACAATGACATCTTGGTTCTTGTGATGCTAGCCCCCAAAATAATAAAGCCCCAAAATAAAGCACAAATGATAACAACAGAATATTAACACTAACAGCAATGATCGCCTGGCATTTTCCCTGTGTCAGGCACTGTCTTAAGTATGTTAGCCATAGGTTATTGAATTCTTTACTGAGTCGAACATTCTCATTTTGCAAGTGAGAATATGAAACATTTTGACTGTTGTAACTAACTTGCCCGAGCCAAACATGGACCAGTGACTTGAGTCTGAGTTATATGGTCTGTCGATCTTAACATTCTTCTTTTTCTACAGTGTCCTAGAGTGGGTTTGGTTACCTGTAGATGCTCCCTGAATGACAAAATAAAACATAGTTTTTGAGAAAGCTGTGCACTCTTGATCTTCTGTTTTGCTTTTCACAGTTCTAGTTACCTGCGGTCAACAAGAAAGTTTGTGAGCATAGTGAGTAGGACATAATAAAATATGTTCAGAGAGATTATATACACTTGCATTTTATCACAGTGTATCAATTGTTCTATTTGGTGATTAGGGTTAATTGTTAATCTCTTATTTTACCTAACTTTTTTTCATTGGAAAGTGAGATATAGAGAGAGGAGAGACAAAGAGGTAGATTGCCCGTCCGCTAACTCATTCCTCAAGTGGCCACAACAGCTGAACCTGAGCTAATCCAAAGCCAGGATCCAGGAACTTCTTCCAGGTCTCCCATGTGGGAGCAGGGTCCTAAGGCTTTGGACCGTCCTCAACTGCTTTCCCAGGCCACAGGCAGGGAGCTGGATGGGAAGCGGGGCTGCTGGGACACGAACAGGAGTCCATATGTGATCCCAGTGTGTGCAAAGTAAGAACTTTAGCAACTAGGCTACAACGCCAAGCCCCCTAATTTATATTGAAAATGTTATCATATCTATGAATGAAGAGGCAAAAATATAGCATATGTAGGGTTTGCTGCTATCTATAGCTTCACTGGATCTCTTAGAACTTATGCCCTACCAGTAAAAGGGTAGTAGGAACCACTGCACCACTGCCAGGTTCTAAAAGCCCAGCCAATGAGAGTGGTTGGACAGGCCCTCTCCCAAAGCCCCTGGATCGTAGATCTCATCTTAGTGTCTGAGAATGTAAACTTACGTGATCCCAGATGCAGTTTCCCACTTTTGAGTTCTTTGGAATTTCAGTTCTGAAGGATGCTATGATTTTACAAAACAAACACAGGAACAAGCAAAAAAATATTTTTAACTGGGGCAGGTGTTTAACTTAGACACTGATTAAGATATCATATCTCTTGTAATTGGACTCCTGCCACTTGCATTGGACACCTTATGTTCTGACTCCTGGCTTTAGCCCCAGTAGACTGCTGCTGTAGATAATGGGGAGTGAACCACTGGATATGCATGTCCTCCCTCGCTGTCTATCCATCTCTTTCTTTTTTTTTTTAAGATTTATTTTTATTATTTTTTTTATTGGAAAGGCGGATATACAGACAGGAGAGACAGAGAGGAAGATCTTCTGTCCGATGATTCAGTCCCCAAGTGAGCGCAATGGCTGATGCTATGCCGATCCGAAGCCAGGAGCCTCTTCCGGGTCTCCCACATGCGGGTGCAGGGTCCCAACGCTTTGGGCCGTCCTCTACTGCTTTCCCAGGCCACAGGCAGAGAGCTGGAAGGGAAGTGGGGCTGCCGGGATAGAACCGGCACCCATATGGGATCCTGGGGCTTGCAAGGCGAGGACCTTAACCACTTGCGCCACCGCGCTGGGCCCTGTCCATCTCTTTCTTTCTCTCTCTGTCTCTCTGTCTTTCTCAGTGTCTGCTTCTCAAGCAAACAATAAGTACAGGAAATAAAAAAACTGAGCAAAATGTCATGCTGAGACTCTTGTCTGTTTCAATGTATTTGACAAAGATTGGTGCGATACAGCCCATAGGCCAAATGTATCCCTCCATTTGCTTTTTAATCAACAGTTTTATTGGTACACAGCCATATCAGTTTGCTTACATACTGGCTATAGTTTCTTTTGTATTATAACAGCAGTTGAACAGTTGTAGCCAAGGCTGCATGGCCCACAGGATCTAAAATACTCCCTCTCAATCTCTACAAAGAACTTTATGGACCCATGACCAAGATGTATGCCAAAAACAATCATTCAGGATGAATGCAAAGGGAACAATTTGCAGCACGAAAATCTCCTTCCCCTTGCTGATATGTGGGGCTGCATGTCTGCCAGCACTGGTCATATTCATGGCTTTCTTTCCCAGGATTTCGTGTTAATATTCAGTGTCACCTCCTAAATGGTTTCCTTGCCTTAGATGCATTGTTGGATTTAAGAAAACCAGTTTAACTAATGAGAACCACACCCTGCTGTGCTGGGCCTGAGCCATAGCAGACATGCATCCCTTCATTTTCTTATCAGCGATTGTTTTTTTTTTTCCTGCAGCAGTAATTTACATTCCCTCCTGGTTGCTAACATTTGTTTCACTTAATAAAAATACTTTTGCGAACAAGGCTAAAAATGGAAAGGAAGAAAAGCAATAACAATGCTTTGAGAGGCATATAGGATTTGTCTTGTTTATTGGAAAAGAAAGGAAGTGCTTAGGGAGTTTGGGTAAAACGCCTTCTAGTCATGGAGGTGGGAATGGCTGCAAATGCTGTGTGCTAAAGACCTGGAAAAGTCCTTGAGTTAAGAAACCTGATTCAACTTTCTGTACTGTTCTCCAAAGTCATTTAGAATTTTTTTCTTTAAAAATGTTGGATGTGGCCCCAGGGACTAGTGCTGTGAGGGATGTAGTCTATAGAGCAGTCTCTCCGGGAAGGAGCTGTGATTGGCCACAGAGTGGAAGCTTGCTGAATCCTGAAGAGACCACTGACTCGGTGAGCCCTTGCCTCTTGGTGAGTTCAATAAGGCACCAGGTTGGTGTCTAGGGAAGGATTGTAAACAGCCTAGAACCCAGGTCCTCCTAGGTAAACCAATGTGGTTTTAGAGTCAGTTACATGAGATGCCCCGTCTAAGAATTAATGCTGCCAACTTATTCATTAATTTAGAGGGAGACATTCAGCAGATGAGCGACACAGAGAGAAAATGCTCCTATCTGTTGGTATGCTTTCCAAGTGGCTGCAGCAGCTGCGGCTAAGTCAGGTCAATCTTTGCCAGGAACTGGAAAGTCAATTCAAGTGCTCCGTGAGAATGGCAGGAGCCCAAGTACTTGAGCCATCACCTACTGCCTCCCAGGGTTTGCAATAGCAGTAAGCTGGGATCCGGAGGGGAAGAAGGACTCAAACATAGGCACTCATATGGAATACTGGTGTCCCAAGCAGCATCTTAACTAATAGGCCAGAAGCCTACCCCAGATCATCTAAATCTAAATGGAGCATATAGTAGACACTTGGGAAGGGTGAGAAATATTATATTTTGTGGGTGCAGGTAGGAAAAGTAGGAATTAAAAATGAGTCAGAAGCTCTATAAAGAGAAGCAGAAGGCTTTTTTTTGTGCTTGGTTTCTCTTTTCTCTTTATCCTTCTCTACTTGGTTTTAATAGACAAGAGCTGTGCGGGGAAAAAAAAAGCGGCATAAGACTAACAGAATATTATGTCAAATAAATCTGTGTCCAAAACAAATATATACCAGAGTGTTCTGTTCCATTACTTCCGTGTGTGTGTCTGTGTCCTTGACTGTAGCGTAGGGGAAAGTTGCACTTTGTAACTGTTAGGACAGTCCATCAATTGGTGGACTAGTTTTACCTGGAGTAGAAGTAGAAACGCCTTTTATGTAGCAAATGTCTTGTTGGGATGTACCCCGTATGCTCTGTTGAAGGAGCTGCCTGCCAGCCTGGAGTCTCAGTCCTACTCTCCAATTCACTCATCAGAAAACCATGACACTTTTGAGATTTAAAGCACTTTTATTGCAGGCCAACTTCCAAGCTCCTTTTTCTGGGTTTACAAACCAGGGCTCTGTGGACTGTGCTGTTGCCCAGGGGTCTGCTGGGATTCTTGTGTGATGGAATAAGCCTTTGATCTAGGACAAGTTCAGCCAACATTTTCTATAAAGGGTCAGCGAGACATTTTTTAGGCTTTTGGGGCCATATGGTGTCTTTCGCAACTACTCAACTTTATCCTTGTAGCAAGAACACAGCATAGATATGTCATTGCGGTTGAGTTCCAAGAAAACTTCACTTATGAATTTCATATGAGCTCTGCGTTACAAAATATTCTTCTCCTTTATTTCTCCAACCACTTTAAAGTGCAAAACACATTTTTACCTGTGGTGCAGGACAGAAACACACAGCGGCTTGGATTCAAGCCTTGACTCTATTGGGTGAGTTCAAGGTAGATACAAAGGCACATACAGCTTAGAATATTCTGGATGAGGACTTGGAACAAGGCTTTTTCCTCCTAGGAACATAAATTGAAGAGCCTATTGATGGGATAAAATAAAGTCATGTCTGAAAGTACGTTGACAGCTGCTAGGCATATCTTGAATAAATTAACATTAATATTATCAAAGGAAATCTCCTTGTAGAAATGTTGATCCCAACTTTGATGCATGGATTTCCAAGTATAATTTTAAAAAAATAAGTACAAATTCTGTGAGAAAAAAAAATTGAAGCAATATTTTCCAAGGGTTTGTTATTTTTGTAGTAAACAAGAACAGAAACCGAAGCAAAGTTGATGGATGGGTTTTGGAGGTTGAAAGTGGGGTTTTTTTGTCGCCATTTATATCATTTAAAAATTTAAGTTTTAAAATCAGTCACCAAAATACCCAACTTCTAAAATTACTTACTGCCATTTGATTAATTACACTGTTGGAATTTTCCCTTCTGCTTCCCTTTAACGTGTGGTAACACCTATGACAGGAGCCTGCTGCTGATGGAAAGAAGTAAACGTAGCCCCTTCAACCGCTGAATTGTTTCCCAATCTCAGTGTGACAGATGCTCTGGAATCTGTTGGCTAAGAGGATATAAGGAAGATGGGGCTTCAAGATGCACCCGCCTCGTCTTACCTTACCATGAGTTTCCTTCCAGAGCTGGGAGACAATAGTGTCCATTCTCAGCGACAGAGGAGAAAGCCTATGACCTGTCCTAGAGAAAGAGATTTTACAAGAGTTCTATGGGGAGAGGTCCCTGGACAGGCACGGTCCCATTTCTAAGGTAGGTTCCCAGCAGGGTGACAAATGGAGAGAAAGAATGGACCACTGGTATTGCAAGGCAGAGAGAAACGAGTAAGTCAGGGGCTAGAGAGAGGGGAGAGTGCCTTTTCACTTTCTTCTGTAACAGCGCAGACCGTGAAAGCTGGCTTCCTGATGATTGAAGGAAGGAATTGTCTGCCTAGGGCTGTAACATTCCTTTGTCAATGCAAATCAACCATGATCCAAGACAAAGAAGGAGGGGCAGGAGCCCATTTTCTGTTACTTATGTAAGAATGAGATAATTGGTCAAGAAGAGGAATTCTTTTGGGATCAAAGTTGTGGAAACCGGAAAGTCCAGACGCAGCAGCTGCATCTGTTCTGCTTCTGGTGTGGGACTCCTGCCACTCGCATGCAGGACAGCAAAGCAAAAAGGCAGGTGGGCACCTGTGCAGGTGGCAAAACAGATGGAACTGGCTTGCATTCAGACAAGCTGCCACTGCCCTGATTCATAGGGTCCCAGGAGGATGAGGATCAATAGGGTCCCATGAAGGCAGAAATCCATTCATGAAAACAATGCCCCCTGAGCACATCATCACTTAAAGGCCCCACCATTTCTCACTTTCTCCTCATTGGGAACCATTTATCAACGTGACCTTGAGAGGGGGACTAAATGTCATTCAAACCACAGCAAGAGAAAGGGGGAGGAGGACAAGGAAAGGGACAAAAGAAAGTGAAGGGATAAAAGCAAGGAGGGAAGGAGAAAATAATTCAGAGAGCAGACCCCTCTCACACCCAACGTGTCACCTGCTGGGACAGCTCTGGGTGAGATTGGGATGGGGGATATCTTCTGCACGCCAAGGGGATTTACTCCCTTACCAAGTGTGGGTACCTCTCCTCTAGTGTCTACAGATGCAGAGCTTTTGCCCTAAGCAGGCAAGTCAATTACTCAGCACTGTGAAAGGTCTCTCATTGCCTGCTCATCTTCTGCCCTTGTCCTCTCCTTCCTGTAGCACCTACTTCCCATTCCCCATAAGCCTTAGGGTGTATAGACTCCACGCTCACAATTTGCTAATGTTGTGCCAGCCATCCCAAGCAAGAAATCCCAAAACAAAAACAAACTCATAACTGACTGCAGGTCTCCTTCAAGACAAAAATTATCACCTGATGAAAAACTACAAGGACATGTATGTAGTCAATCTTCCTCTGCCTTTGGAAACCTTGGTTCTGCTTACACTGGAGAGGGGGAAGGGTCTTCAGGATATTCTAGGAATACTTCATGCACTGAAACCTTTAAACTCAGCTTGAATCAATTCAACTCTTTTCATTCAACCATACTCTAGGGAATCCCCAGGCTATACCAACCCTGAATGAAGTATGGATTTTGGTGGCTCATGAATTGCATCTCAGAAAGACTTCAACAGGCTTTTTCTTTTGAATCTGTGTATGTCTGGGGAAGAGATGTTTGGTGTGTCATTGGATTGCACTGTGGCATTTCCAGGCGACCCATCTTCTGGGTGTCTGTGAAGGAGCCTCTGGAAGACATGGGCATTTGGATTGCTGGACTGGGTGTGGAAGATCCTCCTCACCAATATGGGTGGGAATCAAGCAGCCCACTGAGGTAAAGAGCAGAGCACACAGAGAGAGGAAGCCAGGACCTCTGACCTCTCCTGTCCTTGGCTGTCAGTGCTCTGGGCTCGTGAGCGTTAGGACCAGGACCAAATTATACTATCAGTTTGTTTCAGTTCTCTGACTTGCAGGTGACCTTTTGTGGGGTTTCTTGGTTTCCACAATGGCATGGTCTTCTTCCCATAGTAAATGAAAGAATGAATGAATAAATAAATATATAAATAAGGTAATAAAGGAATTCTACACCCATGGTACTTCAACCAGGGTTCCTGAAACATGTGAGTTGCACAAATTTTAAGAAAAAAAAAAAACTTGGTAAATTGCCCTGGAGACAAAAAAGAATATCAAAAAGAATCAGTCCACAGGGCATTGAGGATATGACCCTGTCCTTTGGGTCCTGGCAGTAACTTCCATAGGTATAGCCAGTGACAACAGCCAGTCTCAGAGCTCCTCCCAGCTCAGACTTGCCACCTTCTCTACCAGCATTGCCTGAAAACACAGCCTACAACCAGGCTTTTTCTGAGTGAGACTCTTTTGTGAGCAGCATGCACAAGGAATGGAAAAAGCAGCAGGTCTGAGGCTCAGGTCCCTGATCATGCCATTAGAGTTTTAACTTACCTGTTTTTTTGTTTTTTGTTTTTTCGCCCCAGGATCCACCATGTTTTCTGTGCAAAAATACCGATATAAATATCTACCTCTGTAAGTCATTGCTTTTTTGACTGATTTCAGCCATGGGCATGCTACTACCATGAAACCAAATGAAGCTAGTTAACTTTTGTGAAAAAGATAAACCAATATATAAAAAGCAGAAAGAAATGCAGTTTTGCTGGGAACATGACATAGCAACAAGAACATTCACAAAGGGGAAGTAAATCCGTTCTGAGGAAACTCAGTAGCAGTCAACGTTGGGCAATATTCAGCAGGTGATATCTTAAGCAAAACACCTTTTTATATTCCCCTTTTTGTCTCTTTAATACACTTTATGTATTTCTACTTGGGATGCCACATCCTATTATCAGAGTGCAGATATGAGTCCTGGCTGCTCCTCTTACTACCCAGCTAATGTGCTAAGAAGGCAATATATGATGGCCAAGTGCTTGGGGGCCTGTTACCCCCCTCATGAGAGACTTGGGCAGAGTTTCTGACTCTTCACTGTGGCCTGATCCAGCCCCAGCTCTCTCATTTGAGGAATAAATGATAGTAGGCCTCTTTCTCTTTCTTTGTGCTTTTCAAATAAGTTAACAAATAAATCTGTATTTCTACATGCCTCATAGCCAGTCAGTCAACCCTATTATCAATGTTTGCCATTAACATGATACAAGTTTTCAAACTGAGAAACTGACTGAGTGTTCGGTGACCAAGTGGTCTAAGGAACCAGGCTTAGAGCTGGGGAGCCAACACCAACACAATGTTAACTGAAATTGGACTTTATTCTGATTGCCTGCTTCTTCCTTAATATCTTTTTCTGGGCCAGAATCCCACTCAGGAAACCACAGGACATTCAATTGTTGTGCATCCCAGGCTCCTCTTGGCTTGGATGGTTCTCAAACTTTTCTTGTTTTTGACAACACTGACCATTTTGGGGGAGGGCTGGTCAGGCATTTTGCAATACACTCTCCCTGTATTGGAGTTGACAGGTGCTTTTAATAGGATAAAGTTGGGTTGTGGGTGCCATCCTCACAGCTTCCATCAAGGGTGGTGTTATGGAGATGAGTTTTCACTGTTGCAGTTGGCCTGGAGCAGCTCACTAAGATCAGTGTCTTCACTCTGAAGCTCCCACCTTCTGCTGTGGACACTCAAAGGGGGAATGAGAGGCTCAGCAAAGTTGCTTGCACACTCTTTTCCTAGGTTCCTTCTCTCCCCATCTGCCATGTCTGCTTCCCTTCAGCACCTGAAGTGCACAAACACTGGACTCCTACTACTTCCTTTGCTGTTTTGGAAAATTCCAAAGGTCCTAAGTGTTCTCAACATGTCTTTGCCCCAAGTCATCACTCACCTTTTCAGCCTAGCCCTTTCTATTGACCTCACAAAGCAAAGAGTAGAATGATCACACACCGTTGCCACATTCTTGGTGTGTCGACCCCTCCTGGCTTTTGTGGTTGCTCAGTTCCAATTCCACTGGCATGGGTCATCAAGAGAGCTATCAGCAGTTTCCTAAGTCAAGGTTCCTTTCAGGTATGGATGTCATTAAGCACAATGAGCAAGGAAGTGTGGATGTGGATCTTGGGCAGCAATTGCATTAGTCAAATTAATGTACATGTTGTTTGCACTGACAATACACAGTGATTTGAGTGTAAATGTCTTCCTGATGTAATGTCTACTATTGGTCTAATAACTGTCAATGTCTTCTGACTAAGGGATGGAGGCAGAATGAGCCAGTCCTATTTAATTTAATGTTTCCTTAACTCCTTCCTTGGCTTGGTGATCACTCTCAGAGGGGAAGTGGGAAGCTGGGAGGTCACATGTGCCCTTTAGGATCATACCATGGCATTTTGAACTCACAGTCCACTGGCCTCACCTAACTGCAGGCAGTTAAGTGACTTGCAGACAAAGAAATACTGGAGAATGTTAGTAGCTGAGTGCTACTAATGCCTACTGACCAAGTCTGTGTAAGCAAGTGTGTAATCTGCACAATGCTCAGAACATTCCTGGCTCCCAGGCTGAGAGCTTCTCTTTTACACATAAATCAAATTCTTCCTTGGGCAATCTCAGTCTGTGCCTGGCACCAAGCCCTCCCGCATTCCTCCCTAACATTTCCCCAAAGTGCAATGAGCTGGGTCAGCCAAATGTTGCTCCACAGCAATGACCCTTTCCATTGCTTTCCATGTGCCCTCCCCTCATTATCACATAACCCACAGTTACATAATGCAATAATCAGAAGTGAGGTATGCTCAGGGTGGCTGTTGCTGAAAGCTCGACCTGGCTTGGTTAGACACCACTTCATTCTTGGTTCTTCTCAATTAAAAGCAAAACAAAACAAAAAAGCACTTTCTTTCACTTTAAAATTTATTTGAAAAGCAAGGTGACAATAGGAAAGAGACAGAGAGAAACAGAGGTCTACAATTCACTCATTGACTCCCCAAGGGCTCACAATGGCTGGGGTTGGACAAGGGCTGGAGCCAGGAGGAAGGAACTCAATTCAGGACTCCACTGCGGGTGGCAAGGAATCTATTGCTGGAGTCCTCAGCTGTTGCCACACTGGTTCTGTGTTAGAACCAGCTGGAGTCAGGAGCCAGAGATGGAACTTGAACCTGCATTCTCCAATGTGGAATGTGGACATATTAAACCAATCTCTCCTTCATTTGACCTTCTGTTACGAAAATACCAAAATTTCTACAGTCTCTTCTTATTTGTCTCTTCACAAGGGCACAATAAGTTATCCTCATCCATTTAAAAACTCAATTCCTTTTCTTTCCACACAGTAAGCTTCAGGACTCCTCCTTCTCCACCCTCCACTTTTCCTCGGTCATCGGAGCACCATCATGCAGTCTTCACGTCACCTGCCCAGACCTCAGTGTCAGCATCAGTAGAATGGGCCATTGCAAATAATTTAGCCACATTTTATTTTCAGACTAAGGGTCATGAAAGGAATGACTTTCTTCCCAAGGAAGAGACCCCATGGACACCTGATTGCCAGTGTCTCATCCCATTGTGATATGCGAACTTTATTGCTTGGGATCACTTATGATGTCCTCTTCATATTGATTTTAGTTCCTTACATTTTTGAAGATGTGCAAACAAGGCTGTTAAAATCTGCACGTTATCTCTTTTTGTTATGATACAGTTTCGCTGTTCCCTCTCTAAGTACCCTCACCAACCCGGGCTCCCCTATATTGTTACAATAGTATAGTCATTGAAGCCTAGTTTAACCCAACCAACCCTACTCTCCAGCCCATACACATACTGGCAACTGCCTTTCTGTCTCTCCATCCCTGCCCCAGTCTTGGTTTTCATGCTCTTCAGTGGGAGTGATAACCCAAGAGGGAGGTGTCCACTATTTCCCTACTGGGCCCACTCCCACTTCTGAATCATGCACTCTCCAGGTGGTTCTGCAGTTTAACTTGACAGAATTAGCCCTCAGTGCCAGCTGATGTTGCAGCAAAGCCCAATCAACCCTCACCCACTCTGATTTATGCTTGCACCGGTGGGAACAGTCAACCCAGCCTGGCTTTTCCCTGATCTGGCTTGCATGAGGCCCACAGGTGTTGTAGATCTGCCTGGTCTGGTCTGCCCCCATCCCAACTCACAACCTGCAGCAAGAGTGGCTGCCCAGCAGGGGAGCCCTCCCCTACCAGCTTTGCCCTCCCCCCGCTAGTTCTCACATGTGCTGGCTGGGCGCTGCATCCAAGTCTGGCATGGCCCACCTTGCCTCAGTATTTCCCAGTGGGTGCTATAGCTTGATCTGGCCCACCCCCAATTCCAGCTCCTGCTTGTGGGGGTTACTGCCTAGCCCAGCCCAACCTGCACCCTGTTCCAGCCGTAATGTGCACTGGTATGTGTTGTGACTGAACCTGGCATGACCCATACACTGTCTGGTACTCTGATTCACCAGCAGATGATGTGAACTGGTTCAGCCTGTTCTGCCCCCGACCCACACCAAATGTATGCTGGTGGGTACCTTTTCCTGGTCTGGGCTGTTCCTGATTGTGGTTCTTGTGCTCACCTGCAAAGACTGGGTCCCAACAGAGGAGTTTCCCAAGCTTCTACATCTGGACCTCTCCCAACGTCAGATCTTGTGCATATCAGTGGGTCCATGGGCCAGCCCTACCTATCCTGGCAGCAACAGTGACCTTTCCTGACTGGCCTTCAACCCGTTCTGGCTCTTACTGTTGGATGTTTCAGCCCAGCCAAGTCTCATCCATACCCAGCCACAGCTCACACATGGCTCAGCAGGGAAGAGACCTAGCCTAGTCTGTCCTACATCTACCTTGGTCCTGCGGGGCACCAGATGGTGCTGGAATCTAGCCTGGCTCGGTCCTTCTAGCACCAGTCCACACTTGTGCCAAGGGACACTGCAGCCATATATCCAGACAAGAACACAGCCCCCACTCTGGCCCCCGCATTCATCAGTAGTAACCCCAACCCAGCTGGAGTGTCCTCTTAGCTCCCCAACCAGGCCTGTTCCCAGCTATAGATCATGCGCGTGCCAGTGGTTGCTCTGACCCAGCTTGGCATAGCTCCTCACCCGTCTTGGCCTTTGCCTTTGATGCTGTGGCCTGGCATATGTGGCTCATGCAAACCAGTCAGTGTAAGAGCCTAGCTTGGCATGACCTGTGCTCCAGCCTGATTTCTGTTCTTGCTTGTGAACTAAGGTTTGCTCGGCCCTGGTCAGTCTACCCGCTTCCTTAGCAAATCCACAGATTAGCTGACCATTGGAGCTTCTTTGCCGAGCTTGCCCGACCCCCAGGCCTGGACCATGCGATCATCAAGGAGAATTATGACGCACTAGGAGAGTTTCCCAAGATCTCCCAGATGACCCACTCCCAGACCCAGGTCTCATACATGCCAGTAGGTGTTAGGCCAGTGCCCAGTATAGCCTGCCCTTCCATTTTGGCTTTGTATGAGCTAGTGAACGTTGCAGCCCACCCAACCCCACACCCTGTTTCAGGATGCACATTTGGGTGCTGCTGCCTTGACCTTCCCACGCTGTTGTCAGTTCCTTTACCCAAGAGTGATGGCAGGTTCCATGGTCACACCTAGCTCAGCCTATTACCACCCCAACTCTTGAGCTAACCAGCAGGACTTGTATTTCCACAGGGTTTGGCCCATACATTGCCCAAAGAATTTAGTCTTGGGCTTGGTTCTCTTGCATGCTGGTTAGTGCCATGACCCTGCCTAATGTGACTTGTCCCCTGTTCCAACACTCAGTCAGGTACTAGGACTTAGCCCTGCCAGACAGGCCCCAGCCATAGCTTTCGTGTGGACTGGTGTGTGGCATGCAGTAATGCTATACACTAACAGCCCATCTCAGGACTCTCATGTGGGCTGGTGAATCAGTCTGAACCAAAATGGATCTTACGGACCAAACCACTAGGGCTCAGTCCCCATGCTTGCCAGCAAGTTCCGTGACGCCGTCACTGGGCGTCACACGGGATTCATCCCTCACCTAAACTCACCTTGGCCTCATCCATGGATGTCCCTAGGCAATAATTACGTATCCTAAAAACCCTAGAGCTCACTGCTGGGCAGCCAGCAGGCAGTCACCACGTGACTCACTCACCATGTGGCAGCAGTGACCATGGCCTGAGTACTAAGCATTGGGCCCAGCCTGGCTTGGGCACCCCCCACAGCTGCCACACTACAGATGCCTCCTTTTGCTCAGACTCTTTCTGCCACAAGATGGTGGAGGCAGGGCGGAGCCTGAATACACTTTTAAACCCAGCTTCTCTTTCTGCACCTTCTGGGAATTTCATCACTCTAATATTCAGCATTTTAACAGTGTTCCTTGATTCTTGATACTTTTCTTAACTTGACTTAGTTCCTCTTCCAGCTTTTTGATTTTTGCCCCATTGTTGAAGGAAATGTCTCCCAAGTCTTTTGTCATTATTATTATTATTTTATTTTGATGATCTTGACATAGTTGATTAGGGTGTAAAAGGTCAAGGGCTATAAGAAAGTGGGTGAGACCATGGTTCACACATTCTCTTTTTTCCTTCCTCTATCCGGGGGAAGGGGAAGATAAAGGCAGGATTCCAGCCAACGAATGACATACCTGAACAGACATTCCCTACCTAATTAAGGCATAGACAGCCCCCTTGCCAGCCCCATGCCCAGAACAGTATAAGACTTCCCAACATGTACCTCAGCCACCCTTTTCGCTTGCTCCCTCTTCCGTTCACACTGCATGAAGGAGTCCTAGGAGCGGATTCTCCGTAAAAGCTTCCATTACAACTTTGGACAATTTGCTGATATTATTCCACCAGCAGGTGGGCAGTCAGCGGTCATCATCCAACAGTAGCCCTGCCCAATCTGGTCTGCCCCTATTACAACTCACACTCTCCAGTGGGAGTGCTGGTCTAGCAGGGGAGCCTCACACTGGCCCCTACCAGCTTTTCCCCTCCCCCTCTTCCAGTTCTCACATATGCTGTTTGGGTGCTACATCATAGCCTGCTTCATCTCAGTATTTGCCAGTGGGTGCTGTAGCCTGGCCAGGCCTGGCCCATGGCAATTCCAGCTTACGCTGGTGGGGGCTATAGCCCAGCCCAGCCCAGCCAGCACCCAGTCCCAGCTCTCATGTGTACTGGCATGTGTTGCAACTGAACCCATCCCAAAACGTCTTCTAATTCTGAAATTTTTTTTTTAAGATTTATTTATTTTTATTGGAAAGGCAGACACACAGAGAGGAGAGACAGAGAGGAAGATCTTCTGTCCATTGATTCACTCCCCAAGTGGCCACAATAGCCGGAGCTGATACAAAGCCAGAAGCAAGGAGTTTCTTCCAGGTCTCCCACACAGGTGCAGGATACCAAGGCTTGAGCTGTCCTCAACTGCTTTCTCGGACCATAAGCAAGGAGCTGAATGGGAAGCAAGGCTGCTGGGACATGGAACCAGTGCCCATATGGGATTCCAGTGTATGCAAGGTAAGGACTTTAGCTACTAAGCTACTGTACTGGGCCCCAATTTTGAGATTCTTTCTTCTGCCTTGCTAATTCTATTATTGAGGCTGGCTTTCAACTGATTTTTCGATTTGCTCCATTATGTCCTTCATCTTTAATAATTCTTCTTGATTTTGTTTCAGTGTTACTATTTCCTGTGTGACATATTCCTTAAGTTCTTGAGTGTGTTTCTCATTGTTCATAAGAAGCTTTACAGCAAGTTTTTAAAACTTTCTATTCTGCATTTCCTCTACGTCTGCCTTGGTGAACTCTGAGGTTGACAAAGGCTCTTGCTCCTTTAAGAGGAAGGCATCAGTAATATTCATTGCTCCTGTTTCTTCTTTTGCTCTTGGTCATTGCTGCTCTGGTTAGCAGATTCCTCTCCTTAGGGCTGTGTTCTAAGCTGTGTGGCCACTGGTCTAGTGGTACATCTTACTGGTTGCAGTCAGTGCCCTGTTCTTCATTTGCAGCCACTTGTACCACTCTCTCCAGCGAATTTCAGTCTCAGGCTGTTGTGCTAGGATTCCACCACAGTCTCTGTAGCCCCACCTCCTGGCTCACCACTTTCCACCCCCTGTGACCACTGCCTGTACAACCTTTCTCCCATTCCTGGTATGAGTAGTACCTAGGACTAGGGAGACACCAGCTGTCCTAAATCACTGGGTTGTTAGCAGTGCCGGTCTTGCTGGAACCTGCTGGTCATTAGGTCTGAAAGCCACCCAGACCTATTTTGGTGGAAGCTATAGGATGCTGAGTTCATACTGTCTTCCCTGTGAGACCAGCGCAATGCGTTGAGCCAGATGTGAGTTCTCTCCCAGCTTAGCACATGTGGAACTCGCTATTTTTCCTGTAGTTACTACCTTCCCCACCCCCACTCAGCCTTTTCCTCAGTACACAAAATAGCACATGATATGGCACTGATCAGGAGAAACAAGATGGCAAAATAAAGACACATTTAAACAGAGGGAGGATTATTTGCCAGGGTAAAGCAGTGAGGCCACAATCCCAGGAAAAAGGAGAGGACAGATACAATTTTTGCTGAATGTGCCTGCTTCTGCACCATCACATGTGGGGGATTATCTTCTGTCTTTTCTTTCCTTCTTCTGGTAATCAGGTTATTTCTAGTCTCCCATGATGAGAAACACCAGAGAAGAAGCTCATAAACTGAGAAGCCATTTTGTCATTTCATTTCTGATCATTAGCCCACCAGACCTACTTTCCTAGGAATTTAGCACTTTGGTGTGGGCCTGTCTTTGGAAGCTCATGTTTATGTCTCTGGTTGCTTGTTTTTTCCTCTCTGGAGAAATATTCACCACGCAGGTTCAGTCCTTCTGGATCCAGCCAGGTCTTGCCTTTGCCCAATTTGGGAGCTTATTGCACCCCACCATGTAGTATTTAAGAGCCTTGTGAGGTGAATCCTGGAAGAAACGGCGTAGAGGGTAGCTGTAGTCCTGCCTGGACGACTTGGCTCTTTGTAGAGTCTGTGCAGGTCAACGGTGTAGACTTGCAAAGTCATCACCTAGCACTCCTATCCAGAGCAAGGAATGTATGAACACTGGGGCCAAGTCAATGGGAACTCCCACCACAATCCAGCCTCTGACTCCTCTCCCCGTGTTCTCAGCTGGCACTGTCCCCACAACCACAGACAAATCCCTGGGATTCTATCTCAGGGATCCCCATCCAATGAGGACTCTTCTCATAGCAACCTCCACCCCCAAAGTTTCCATTGCATGTCACCTTTGTCCTTAACCTCCAGGCTGCGGGATGGTTCCTGACTTTCACTGGCTCAACGGATGATTTTTTCAGCTTTGGGATGAGGCGAAAGTGACATGCAGTCAGTAGGAACTTCAGTTTAGAATGTTGACCTTTCTCAGATGAGCCCAAAGGTGGACTGAGCCACTGTGGTGGTGCTGGATTGAGGCAATAGGTGGGATGGCTGCAGCCAGTCCTGTGGTGAAGAGGGGAAAACCCAACTCTGCAATGCCCTATGCTGCTGAGCGAGAGTGTGCAGTGGGCTAGTCACATTCATTCAGGGTCTTTTCCATTCAGGACATGTCCTACTTAAAATAGACTTAGTAGGACATCATTCTATCGTAAGTCAAGGAGCCTGCACATTATACTTAATAACTCCTTAAAACCAAATCCCAAATCATATACTAAGTAATTTGCTTTATCCCCAAGAAAAGAAGAGAAGCAACTACTATCCCTGGACCAGCTCCCACCCCCCATCTTGACACTGTTATTTCTATAATAGCCTTGGTTAAATGCTGACTATCTGCCACTTGTACATTATCTCATTTATTCTCTCAAAATCCAGGAGGCAGATATTACTCCTTGCCATTCTCTTTGAGGTGGTCAAAGTGAGAGTGAGAGAAGACACCACAGCCTCCTGGCTGCTGGGATGGAAAGTTGGATCTGTCCAAGACTCTCCAAGTGCTGAGCATGCTCTTGACCCCTCTCCCATCCTATCCCTACCCTTTGTGAAAAAGTCATTTCAAACACTGTCAAAGAGAAATATTCTGAGCACCAATGCTTAGAAAAAGCCAAATATATTAGCTGACCTGTTTTTTCCTGGCAACTTTCTTAAGGGCATTAGACTTGTCCCACAGAACAGTAAAGCACTTGTAGCCTTAAAGGCAAGGGAGGTACAGGTGCAACAGGGCTTTGGGATCTTCAGGGGTCTTGGGAGTCCTCCTGAGGGCAGCAAAGCTCCCAGTGCTGGTTCCAGTGCTCCCACTGGGTCAAGAAACTCAAGTCTTTGCTGAGATGGCTTTTTCCACTCCCTTTTAAATAGTAATTGATCTTGTGAGAACATTTCCAAGCCTCCTTCCTATTTTAAATTTTGGAACAGAGTTTACTTTCTGCGAGTGACAAGCAACACTTACTTGAGTTCTCAACTTTCACATGCACATCCCCTGGGTTCTCCCTCAAGAGAGGGTGCTTTGAATGAGGGAGAGATGACGTCTACCAAAATAGCTTGGGGCAAGGAATTGGAGAATATCATAAAGAGGAAAATGATGAGGATAGTGAAAGTAATAAAAATAGCTGGGCCAGTGTTGTGGAGGACTGGGCTAAGCTATCACATGCCACCCTAACATCCGTGTTGATGTCCTGGCTATTCTGCTTGCAACCCAACTCCCTACTGATGGTCCTGGGGAAGAATGGAAGACGGGCTGAGTCCCTGGGCCCCTGCCACCCAAACGGAAGAACCAGAAGGAGTTCCAGGCTCTTGGCTTTAGCCCAGACCACCCTGGCTGCTGTGGCCATCTGTGGAGTGAACCAGCAGATCGAAGATCTCTTTATTTCTCTCTTTCCTTGTCATCTCACCTTTTAAATACATAAATACATCTTTTTGTATGTATAGGTATATGACAAAGATAGCTAACATTCATTCAGCACTCACTGTATGGTAGCCACCATTCTAAGCAACTTAGACTAACTCATCAGTTTTGCATGCTTCACTGTGAGTCATCTCCTCCTCCTTATGAACCCATTTTTCAAATAGGGAAACTGAAACACAAGAAGATTCAATAACTTGTTGAAGGCTACAAAACTAAGAACAACCAAATATAAAAACAGAATTGCATCCACTAAATATTTCAAGGCTAGGATATTCTTAAATGCTTATAATTACAAATGGTAAGCTTATTTCTAAAGATTTACTTATTTTTATTGGAAAGGCAGATTGACAGAGAGAAAGATCTTTTATCCACTCCACAATGGTTCACTTCCCAAAGGCCTGCAATGGCCAGAGCTGAGCTGATTCGAAGCCAGGAGCCAGGAGCTTCATTCTGGTCTCCCACATAGGTGTGGGGTCCTAAGGCTCAGGACACCTTCACTGCTTTCCCAGGCCACCAGCAGGGAGCGGGATGGGAAGTGGAGCTGCCAGGTCCCAAGCGCCCTTACGAGTGGAGGATTAGCCATGCAAGTGGACCACTGCACTGGCCCTGATATTTTTGTGGTTTAAACGATACTGTTTGGCTAGGGACAGAAGAGTAATTGCTTGTAAGAGATAGTTATGCAGAGAAAGGGAAGGTTGCCTGCTCATCATAGCTGACTGGCACCAGGAAGTGAGATAAAATGTTGCTGCCTTACACAGCGAAAGGTACATCCTCATTAGAGGCCCTCAGCAGGTCTGAGGGTTAGGATTCAGGAGAATGTCCTTGGAGGGGATGGGTAGCAGGCATTCTCCAATACCCTTTAACCCTGGTAGGAGCTCATAGCATGTCTGTTAGAACTTGAGTTCTCCTAACCCTCACCCAGACTGAAATTCCTCTAAGTCCGTGCACAAAGTCATGTCTGTCCCCCTTGTGCCAGTCTAGAAAGCCTAAAAGAAGTCTGGGAAAAGATTGTAGCAGGCCTTTGGAGGGAGGGGGAAGAAAGTCCCCCACAAAATTAGCAATTCAGGCAGGCGAAGGTCCGGGTGTGTCAGTTTGCAAAATCATTCGGGTGCGATGACTCCCCCCACTCCACGCCTGCCTCCCGCACATGGCTCCAGGAGTATTCTGCTCATGCTTGCAAATCTTCAAGTCTCTCTGAAATATCATTTCCAAGCGTCCCTGTCCTACGTCTGGCGTTGAATGCCCTGGCGAAGATAAAGCAGGCGCTTCGGGCCCAGGGCTCCGGAGAGCTGGAGCGCGGCTTCGTTAACTTGCCATGTGAATCCATGATGTCATCTGTCCCCTCTGAGTCTGGATGTCGGAGCCCCAGACCACCCACGCTGCCAGCCCATTCTCTGCCTGCGTCGTCAGGGAGAGAGACCTGCCTTTATAAATGATCCGAGGTCGAAATGGAGGAACGTAGCTTGAATTGTTACACAAAAGTGCTGCCAGCCACCGCGATAAGCATTAGGACACGTCGACGTGGAGATTTTTTTTTTCTTATTTGAACTCTGAAGCTCTCTTTTGCATGCCCGTGAACAGGCAGAGAGGCAGCATAAGGATTCACAAACAAGCCCCCAAAATTCGCAACACAACAGCCAGCAAAAGGAGGGAAATCAATACAGAGTTAGAAGCCTAAAGGGTAACGGAGCAATTGGTAATTACACTATCAACAATTTAAGCTCACAGTTAGATGGGTTTTTTTCCTCCCCCAAGTCTTGGTTGGAAGGCAATGAGGAGAAGGAATTTCTGTGAGACTGAAAATCAAGAAATGGATTTTTAAATCACTTTGCAATCATCACACAGGAGTATGAGGGAAGAGAGGCAGTTGGGGTTTTCGTGCGTTTCTGGCTAGCGTCTGGTAGGAAGGGGGAAAAGAGAGCCTGTGCATGTGGTGAGCACCACAAAGGCCCATGTATGTTGTAGCATCTGCCTCTGCGACAAGGAGCCCTGGTCTCTGGGTACCTGGCAAGGCCCTGCATCCTGAAGGGGCCCTGGCTGCTATTGTCCTGAAAGAACATGCCTGTGGCTACTTCCCCCTTAAGGGATTGTCTGAAACCTCAGAGCTAACCAATTTCTATTGCATCCTATGCTTTTCCCCGGAAGTATAGACTGATGATAAAGTTTAACTTATAAATTAGTCGTAATAAGAGATAAACACAGACTCAAACACAAAGAACAGCCATTACTATTTACTGTAGGAAAGTTGTATGAATATGGTCTCCCTTTCTTGCTGTTTCCCCGGCAATTACCTTATTTTCCCATTGCACTGGGTCTCCGTGTTTCCAGGCTGCAGCTGATCTCAGGGGAAACCACAGAGAGTGCCACCAAGGCAAAAGGGGCTCCTGCAGAGGAGCAAGGAGAGAGGAGAATCAGATCTGGAGTTTACAGCGCTGCACATGTTGGGCTATCCCCAAAAGGAGAGAAAATTCAACGTGGAAAGCTGGTGATGCCTCCCTTCAGGGGACCCGCCGCCTGAAGGCCAGAAGCTCTAATTTCTTACAGGGCCACAGACTTCAGCAGTCTCAAGAAACCTCTGGGTAACTCCTCAAAAGACTGTTTTTACACAGATTTGGTGAAATTGAATAGAATCACCAGAAATAATTAGTTGTATCAAAAAACACTTAGAAGGGGCTGGTTCAGTGGTGTCTAAATTAAACCTCTGCCTGAAGAGCCAGCATCCCATAAGTATGCCAGCTTGAGTCCCAGCTGCTCTATTTCTGATCTAGCTCCCTGCTAGTGTACTTGGGAAAACAGAGAAGATGAACCAAGCCATTGAGCTCCTGAACCCACATGGGAAACTTGGACGATGTTCCAGTTTTGAACATTGTGGCCATTTGGGAAACAAGCCAACGGATGAAAGAACTTTCTCTCTGTCACTCCTTCTTTCTGTAAATCTTTCAAATTAAATTAACATACCTTTTTTTTTTAAAAAAAAAAGACAGCTTTTTCATGCTAGTGTGGCTGGGGTGGTCCCACAACCTTTCTTGAAGGGCAGCCTGCTCCTGGGGACCAGGGGTATGGCATCAGTGGGGCCATGCAGGGAACCTGGGAGCTTAGCACCCACAGACACATAGGAAATTTGGGTCTGGGAGTGGGCCTGGCGGGGGAAGATGAGAAACTCCCCTGGTGGGCTGTAGCTCATGCTGGTGAGCATGTGATTCAGGTCTGGGTGTTGGTCAGGCTGGGTCACCGGTAGCTGTCTTGTGTGGGTTGGTTCTGGAGAGAGGGTGAGTGGGCCAAGCCAACTTTAGCCCACTGGCATGTACAGGAGCCAGGGTGGAGTGCAAGCCATGCCAGGCTAGGCTGTTACACCTACTAGTTCATGTAAGACAGGGATGGGAGCAGATTGGACAAGACTAGTCTACAACACCCACCAGCAAGAGTTGGGACTGGGGGCAGGAAAGATTAAGCTGCAGCATCTGATGTTAAAGGCCAAGATGTGTAATGGAGTATGCCAAGCTGTGTCAGAGTAACCACTGGCATGCTCAAATCTGGCTGGGAAGAGACTCGGTTGGGGAGCTAAGGGGTTGTCCCACTGGATTTGTGGTTCCCACTGGTGAGTGCGAGAGCCAGAACAGGGTAAAAATCTAGGCTGGACATGACTCCAATGTGCCTCAGCATGGGTGTGGACTGGGTCTGGAGTGTGCCAGGCAAGCTAGACTCCAATACCTGTTGGTGCTCATGAGAGCCAGGGTGGGTGTAGGATAGGCTGAGTTAGGTCTTGGCACCCAGTGAACCACGTGAAAGCTGTGTATGGGCATGGAGCAGTTGTGGCTGGGCTGTAGCACTCAACAGTAAGAACCAGAATGCATGTGGACCAGTGGGGCAAGGACACTGTTCCTGCCAGGACAAGAGGTAGACAGTCTGGGGCATGGGTCCACTGGTATGCTTGAATCCACCGCTGGGAGGAGACCTGATACAGCAGCTTAAGGTCTCCTGTGCCAGGACATAGTCCTTGCAGGTGAGTACAAAGTCCAGGCCAGGTTACGGGGTAGACCAGACTGGGCTATTTCATAATACCCACTGACAGGACAGCCTGGGTCAGGACACAACACCAGCCAGTTCACATTAGGCCCTTGGAATGAGGGCTGGCTAGGCTGAGCTGGGTTGGGCTATGCTCTAGCACCCACCAGCATGACTTAGAATTGGTTGTTGATTGGGCTGGGCCAGGCACCAGCACTCACTCAGAAAAAAAAAAAGAAAAAAAAGTTGAGATGGGTAATGCCAGACTGGACCATAGCACCTACCAGCACATGTAAGACCCCGGGTAGGTACATGCCAAGGCGGGGGGAGGGGGAGAATGCATGGGGCTCCCCTGCTTGGCCTCTGATTCTACTGGCAAGCATGAAAACTGGGATTGGGTGGATATCAGGTCACACAGGGCTACAACACCTATGCCTGCATTTGAACTGTGTTAGGAGGAGAGCCAGGCTGAGCTAACTGACTGTACCAAGTGGTATATGAGTAGATCAGAGCAAAAAACAGGCTGGATGAGCTTAGCCACAGCATCAGCTGGAAAGTGCTGAGACCTTTCCAGCTAGATTGCAGAACCACCTGGAGAGTGCAAGATCTGGGACTGGGAGCGAGCCCAGTGGGGAAATTGTGGGCAATTCTCTGATGGGTTGCAATTCCCTCTGCTGAGCATAAGAACCAGGGATGGGGGCAGGCTTGGTTAGACAGATGGTGGCACGTGCTGGCAGGAGTGTGAGTTGGTTGGATCGAGTTAGGCTTCACTGCCCATTGACATGTATGGGAGCTGAATGGGATGTGGGACAGACTAGAGTAGTCTGTTGCAATACTGGCAAGTACAGGAACCAGAGCTAGGGCTTGATCTAGTGGGGACTATTGGGGGCCACTCCGACAAGGCTATTGCTCCCACTGGTGTACATGAGGGCCGAATGTGTGTTGGGCAGGACTTGCCTGGGCTGTAGCATCCATTCTTTACATAAGAGACTGGGCTGAAGGCAGAACTAACCCAGCAATTACAACTGTCAGTGTGTGCATAAGATGATGGAGTGACAGACAGAGGTGGACCTGATTTTGGCAAACATATATAAGAGTCATGTCCTGGGATCACTTTAGACAAAAGTTTCTTTGGGGATCCCCCCAACTGAACTGCTGGGGACTCCAACCATGGAGAGAATTATGGGATCTTTGCTCTGACCATAGAGTGCATGTGTCAGAACTGGACCTCCTCATGGATTAGCGGAATAGTGGACAACAAACCCAGATGTACATGAGGATATGGCAGTCCATCAGAGCCTGCAGAGGGCATTTGGTACCATAGCAGAGGAAGAAGAGCAGAAAAAAAAATGGTCAGCTATCCCAGCCAAGCACTGGCATCAAATATCTATGTGAATGGAGACCGTAAGGTGGATTATGTCAGCCGATGGACATTGAAAGGATTCCTCATCCACAGACTGGTGAGATTGACAGCATTTCACACCCATCACTCTATTGAAACCACTTGAGCAGAACCCCCCGAGCATGCTCCACATTGTTGATCCTGGGATGACATTGGATGCCTGTTCCCTATCCTTAGGTACCGAGGCAGTTGGGAGGCTGGAAAAGACTTCTCTCACCTTATCTCCCCCATTCCACCAGATACAAGAAGGAGAAAAAAGAAAATTTGGAGAAAATGGTTTCACCCACTTTTCTGCTAATCCTTAACCCTTCCCAACTTAATCAACTATATAAACATTATCAAAATTAAGCTAAAAATATGTAACAGGCAAAAAAAAACCCCACAGCACTTATGAAAGTATTGTGAAAATAGTCATTAATGGGTGCTTCTCAATTGACTATATTTTTAAAGATTTATTTATTTGTAAAGTACACTTAGAGAAAGAAAAAAAATTTTTTGCTAATGTTAGTTCACTCCTTAAATGATCACAGCAGCTGGGGTTGAGCTAAGCTGAAAGCAGAAGCCTGGAATTCCATCTAGGTCACCCTCATGAGTGGCAGAGTCCCAGTACTTGAGCTGCTTTCCCAAGCACGTTAGCAGGAAGCTGATTCAGAAGTGGGGCAGCAGCAAGGATAGCTGGTGACACAGGTAGTGGCTTCATCCGCTATGCCACAACGCTTGCCCCTGCCTACTAATCTTTGTATTCCAGAACTCCATCCAAAATGCATCCATCCACTTTAACATCCTTAACTATAAACATAAGCCATTGATGCCACAGTCAGAGTCATTGATTCCCAAAGCCTTTGCCACCCCAAAGAGGCCCAGGTGTATCACTAACAGGGGTCTAGTGATAATACTCATGTTTGATGTGTATGTCTTGGAAAAATATTTACCCTCTCTAGAATATATTCAGGTTTGTGAAAATATTCCAGAAACCAGAACTTTATGTGACCAGAAATGTTAGTAGAAGGCAAAAGATTTACATGATCTGAAGGGAAACCGGAGAATCAGAAATGTTAGCAATCCAGAGAATACAAGATGTTCAGCTTGGTTTCCCAAGCATTTCCCAGTTACTCGGTCAGCTGTATAGATCGTGGATGGCAGCAGGAAGCATGGGTACTGAAAACAAGGATCAGCCATTGTCTTTCAGAGACTCCCTGTTTGGCAAGGGTGACAGCTATGTCATCCTACAGTGACATAGGATATGCATTGAACAACTCTGGGGCCTATCTTTCTTACCAATGTCTACTCAGCAGCTCAGAGAGACAAGTGGGCCACTCACAAAAGTAAAGGGGAAAAAATAAGATTGGAGACAGTGAGTAGTCTATGATGTCACCTGTGTGTGGGACAGATGGTGCAGTGTGATCACCTGACTGGTATCTATAGATGAACTATGTAAGGAGACAGAGAGCTGCTGACAAAGGATATGTGTCTGGAAGGAAATGAAGAGGGCAGAGGGAAACTTTCATAGTATTCTTTGCCCTTGTCACCTAGTTCATGCGTGCTCTGTGAGAAAAATTCCACCATCTATAAAGACGCAACTTTGAAGTCCATTATTACAAAGTAATTGAATAGGCGCTCAGTAGAAATATTGCTGATGTTACTTCACAGGCCTGGGTCCAGGCAAGGCTGCTTTGGTCCAGCCCTCAAGACGAATGTGAATCATTTAGTGGAAGGGTCAAGGAGAAATAATTTCTTCTTCTTCTTCTTCTTTTTCTTCTTCCTCTTCCTCTCCTTCTTGTCCTTCTTCTTCTTCTCCTCCTCCTTCTCCTTTTCCTCCTTCTACTTCTGCTGATTCTCCTCCTCCTCTTTCTTCTTCTTCTGATTTATTTACTTTTTTTGAACAGTAGATTTACAGAGAGGAGATACAGAAAAATATTCAATCTGCTGGTTCACTCTGGCCACAATAGCCATAGATGAACCAGTCTGAAACCAGGAGTCAGGAACTTCTCTCAGGTTTTCCATGCGGGTGCAGGGTCCCAAGGTTTGGCTCCTCCTTGGCTGCTTTCCCAGGCCACAGGCAGGGAGCTGGATGGGAAGTGGAGCAGCCGGGATATGAACTGGCGCCATATGGGATGCTGGCCATTCAAGGCAAGGATTTAGCCACCAAGCAATTGTGCCAGGCCCAGAAGAGCATTTCTGAGAGAAAATGTTGCAAGCAGAAGACACAGTTGCTTGCTCAAAAAGAGAGAATTTCATAAAGCTTAAGTGTAGATGGGGTGTGGAAAAAGGACAAGGGCCAGAGTTGAGGAAAATGTGCAGGGTTCAACTGGTCATGCTGAGGCAGGAGCAGAATTCTGAGAGACACTAACAAGTTGCTCCTTGGATCTTATGTCATTCTCACAGTGATATGCAAGCTGAAACAGAGGGCATGCATGGTACATCCAGGCAGCACACGGATTCCCACGGATGTGTGCACACAAGACCCATGTCAGGAGTGCTACAGGAACTTTCATCTGTCCTTCCATTTGTCTGTACTTTCTTTTAAAATATTGAAATCTTTGATTCTTCTGGAATTCATGTCTGCGCTAAGTAGTTTTGTTTTCCTTCCAAGTACTTAAAGGGTTGTCCCAAATAGCATAATTGAACAAACCACCCTTTTCCACTGGTTATAAACAGCATTTTTGTCCCATATGAAAGCCCTCTAGCTATCAGGGATAACTTCTAAACACAAGTAGAGGTCTCTTTCGTGCCACATGTTCAAACACATGCATAGAAGACATATAAAAGTTGCATTTTTTCTCAAAATTATTTTCAGTTGCTTCACATGTGTATCCTCCACAGTTAAAGAAAGAAGCTGGAATTTTCTAGAATTCTTGGAATCAAGTGTAACACAGAAACTCGTGGGGGCATCTTTAGATGACTCCTTGAATGCTTCATGCTCATTACATGCGAGCCTGTCTACGAGTCTATCCCTCACTTCTTAAAGGAAAATGAAGGTTTGTGAAAGTGCAAAAAGATTGGGGTCAGAGCCATGGCTCAACCATCCCACACTGGCACCAGTTCTTATCCCGGGAGCCCCGCTTCCCCCTCAGCTCCCTGCCTGTGGCCTGGGAAAGAAGTGGAGGACTGCCCAAAGCTTTGGGAACCTGGAAGAAGCTCCTGACTTCTTGCTTTGGATCAGCTCAACTCTGGCTGTTGCATCCACTTGGGAAGTGAACCAACAGAAGGACGATCTTTCTGTCTGTCTTGCCTTCTCTCTGTAAACATCCCTTTCTAATAACAATAAATAAATCTCCTTTTTGCAAGCGTATGAAGAACACAGATGTATATTAAGTCTTTGAGAATTTTTCCTCACAAAAGACAATGCTTACACTGGTGTTTCTGGGGTGAAAACAGCTGGGCTGTGGACTGTGTATTACCCACGAAACCACGTCATCCAGCCCTGTAGAGGCAACTGCAGACAAGACTCAATCAACTACAACAGAGTGTTTTTGAAACTGATCCTTTTTGCTCGGCTGGCAAATAGTGTTATGAATATCCAAATGGCCCTTGGCAGAAACAAAGGCTCCTCGGCTCCACTTACTGCAGTGGTTCAAGCAAAATTTAAAAAGCCTTATAGTTTGTGAAAGAACATCAGGGTGCTCATCACTCCCTTAAACATCCACACCCTCCCCGTTGCCACACCCTGGAGGGGCCTTTGTCTGCAAGACATCTCTGCGAAGTTCACAGCTCTCTAAGTTGCACCACTGTGCTAGATTTCCAGACTAGAGTTCCTCCTTTTCTGCTCCTGGCTTTTTAAGATTTCCAAAAAACTCCAAAGTCAGGTCTTAGGAGAACCGAGACACTTTAGCCACCTGCAGCCAACGGCAGCTCTGTAACCGTAGTACTCTTTAGACCCCTAACCGTGTTCTTGAAGGCAATGACATTGGCTCAGGGAACGTTAGGAAAGGCACAGTGAAACTTGGGGGCCAAATTCCATGACAGCAGCTGGAAAACCACAGGTGCTGGCCAGGAAAGCCTCCAGCCCCCTGCTTAAATGTTCCGGAGAGTGCTTTATTATTTTAAACACCACATTTGGAGAGTGCTTAATTTGCTCAGATTCAAAACATTCCTCACGGGCAAAGTGCAATGTAAACACGTTCCAGGAGAAAAGTCTTGCCAACCTCGTTTTGAGCTTGCAAACAGCGTGGTTAGAAGACAAGGTGCTCAGATGGATTCTGACCGGGATTGTTTGTGAGGCACCAAGGCGGGCCAAGAACAGTTACCTGAGCTAGAGTAGTCCTGGTGTGCCATCATTGATATTAGCTTAGCGACTTCCCCCACAAATTAAATACATCTGCTTCTCCAAGGATGTCATCTTAGGCAATAAGAGGAAATTGTACTAAGATCAGAGGCGTGGAAGGCAGTGCCATTGAGCTCAGGGTAGTGCAGAGTTGTGTTGCTGGGGTGTCATTGACACGTCCATACATGGTGTAGGCATTTTGGAGCCTTGAACCTGTGCCACCCGCCACCTCGTTCCCAGCCTGCAGGGCAGTGGGCAGCCAGTGAGAACCCCCTACAAGCGTGCTACCTGCTGCTTCCACCATCACTTGCCTGAGGAAGCCACAAAGGCCTAGCAGTGAGCAAGGCGGGGGAGAGCATTTCACCAGAGAAAGCCACAAGGGCAAAAGCCTGAGTGAGGTTAAAGCACAAGTGCTTACTGTGTGGCAAGGCTCAGCTGAGCTGCAAGTCAGAACCCAGCAAGGCGAGTGTCAGAAAGTGTGACACTATGTGTTACGTTCATACACCCCATGTTGTTAGAGTCCAGAGACATCGCTCCAGAGGTGGCAGAAACACAGGACGTGTGCTAAGTATCAGTGTGTGGATTATATTTCAGATCTCAGAGAAATGGTAAAAAATCTAGATAAGAGCATACTTGCCTTGACTATATCATGATAATGTATGTGTATACCGAAGCATGGTAATTTCAATACCTCCCATCAGCTCTTTACGAATCAATGAATGATTTCATTGTCTAGTACTAATAAGTTTCTCTTCACAACTAATTAGACCACCAAGTTTCAGCTGGATACCTGCTATTTACTTTTTTTTCTTGACATCATATATCACTCAAACCACTCAGCATGACATTTAAAATATAGCAGCACTTCCAAACAATGCATAAAGAAAATTCATAGAAAGTAAACTTTTGTAGCAAAAATTGAAATGCATGAACAATCTTTTCGCAATACACATTTTTCCATGAAGTTTTGAAGGCCTCCTTATAGACCTACGGCTGGCTGGCTGCACGTATTTATTTTTCGTCATTGTTTTCAAATTTGTGTTCAATATCTTTTTACGTGAGAACACTGTAACTTTCTCCATTCCCCAAATGCTTTAACGGTTTTTTAGCTGTTCATTCACCTTTCTGCTCTCATCCCCACAGCTGTTCAGTTCCACAATATTTTCTTCATTACTCCCATTGTGACTGTGATGTAATTTTGTCATTATGAAAAGGCATAAATTAAAACATTCAACCACAAGGCAGGAGAAAACTTACTTGTTCCAGGTGGTGTGATTATGTATCCAGAAACCTAAAACATCGCTGGAATGAATAGAAAAATCCAATAGTGCTGCTCGATAGTAAATAATACCGTCAGGGCAACTGCTTCCTACCTGCCTGTAGCCAGCAGGATGTATTATGGAGAACAGAGGCTACCAACCTGCAGGGTATTACAGAGGAACTGAGTATCCTTCCAAAAATGTGCATCGTTCCCAAAAGATTTATAAGATTTCTCATAAAATCTCCCAGTACCTGGCCTTTCTCCTCTACCCATGTAGGCCCTCAACCAGCTCTAAGGTCAAGGTGAGACACTTGGCACCCGTTAAGTTTCCAGAAACAACCTACAAATAAAAGCCATTTGCAGAAATGCTTTTTGTCCTTCATTTACACTTACAAAGCAATTGTGAAGCACACATCTTTGTGGAATATGAGTATATGGTTCTATGTTCATCCCCTTGATGTGGTTTGCCCTGAGCAAAAGGGCAGTCTGCTCTGAATAAGTATGGAATTCTCCAATTCTGTTGAATAGCAACGCTTGTGACTTTAAAAAAAATCTTCTTTTCCATTTCTACCCGCCAAGTGTGCAAAATCATCAAGAACCTGCCAACTGCAGATGTTGCTGGAGGGTTTCTTTGCAGTTCTTCACAACTGCCTGCATTTACTAGGATCCAACCTTGCTAGAGCTGAGATCCAAGAGCAAGAAGAACCTCATCAGGAGGAGCATCAGAGCTGATGGAGAAGAAGGAAGAGTATGCTGTGAGAACTAGGGGAGAGTTCAACAGCAGACGACTTGTGTAGCTGCAAAGGGGTTGCCACTTGGCCATGACAGGAAATGGTTATTAGGCTGGCAATTAGTATGCCAGTTGGGGTATCCATATTCCACACTAGAGTGGGATTCCCAGTTCAATTCCCAGTTCCAACTCAAAACTCTAGCTTCCTGCCAATGCAGTGAGGAGACAGTAGGTGATGCCTCAAGCCATTCAAGTTTGCCATTCACATGGGAGCCATGGATTGAGTTCCCAGCTCTTGCCTTTGGCCTGGCTCCGTCTTGGCTGCTGCAGACATCTGAGTCATGAGGGACTCAGTGGATGGGAACTCTCCCTCTCCCTTTCTGTCTCAACTCAATCAACATTTTTTTTTAAATGCAAGTAAAACCATCCCTTGGTTTCTATAGTGGATTGTTTCCAGCCGCCTGCCCGCTGGCCCCAAGCAGAGAAAAATTCATGGATGCCAAAGACTCTTCCATAAAATGGTATAGCATTAGCATAAAACCCACTGAACATTCCCGCATATGCTTCAAATCATCTCTAAAGTACTTAGAATGCCTAATGCAGCATAAACGCCATGCAAATCATTGTTTCACTCTATTGTTTAGGGACTAGTGACAAGAACAGAAAGGCTGGACAGGTTCAGGACACACACACACACTATGTTTTATCCCAAATATCTTTAACTCATAGTTGGTTGACTCCATGGCACATATCAATCACAACGGGAAAGGCTTCTTTTTCTGTCAGGGATTCCCCTGCTGACTCTGCCACCTCCCTAAAGGAAATATGGGTTGGGATGGTAATGGCAGGGGAAAAAAGAAAGATTTCACTGCCTGCCCATGCCGTTCTTCAAATCCTAAAGTTCGCAACTGCCGCTGTCATAACAAATCTCTAAAGCAGGCAGGGTCAGAAAGATTGGATTAGATCTGTGGGGGGAATTTGCGGCTTCCAACTATAAACTTTTCACTCCAAATGCTTGTCAAGGAGGCCTTGCCTCAACTCTGGCCACTAATGGAGTGAAAATGCCCAGGCTCCACCTTGGCAATGTGCAACCCAGACCTTTGACACATTCATCAATGATGTTAAATAGGAATTTTTATTGAAAGGTAGTTCATTGCAGCGGCAATATATAAATATTTTACAAAGGAAGTAAAACAGATGTCAGACAGACAGCAGACAAGCTTCCCCCTCCCCGCCCCCTTGTTTTCAAAATCAGTCTTTCCAGGGCAGTTGAAAAATTAGAAAAAAAAATGTAACTGAAAAATGCGCTCATGCATATTTAACAATATTGAGTGATGTTCACAGGACACCGAGTGAAGGCTCATGATTAAACGGCATATACTGACTATGATTTCCAGGTTATGATCCATGACCTATTAAACTAGAAAATGTGCAAGACTGTAAAACATTACCATTCGTTATCTTTGATGGGCATGCTTTGGTGGTGGTTCATTTTCCTTGCCATCCTTTTTCAACATGGAATATTGTTTTGGGTGGATACGGGAGGGAGAGAAGCAAATGCTCCTGGGAGCCTGTGTTTAACATGGCAATGAATGTTCCCAAACTGGGTGTGCATCTGAATGACATAGCCATCTTTGTGCAAATAAACGAAGGTCTGACATTCTGGAGTGTTCCAGAAAAATAAAAATCTTCCTGTGAGATCCATCTGCTCATGTCTCTGAACAAGAAAACATAGACACAAATACCCATGTTTGCTTTTCTGTTGTGCAGCCCTGGAATATTTGGGAGTTTGGCTCCAGGTCCAAAATTCCACTTGGTGCCTCCACAGCCGGGAGCTGTTTGCGTCTGTGCAACGCAAGCTGTGTTCCCAGGGGAGAAGCACTCCTCAGCTTCCCGCTTCGTAGCCAGGAAAGCTGCCTTCGTGTGCACATGGCTCACAACCCAGGCTATGAGTGGGCTGGGAAGCAGGGCCAGATACCTGCAATTATTGGTATCTCAGAAATTACAAGCCTGCTTTCTTCACCAAGTGCACTGTAACGGCTTTTGGATGGCAGAGGAAGTGTCGTCTCATGCACTGGCACCAGAAATCTGGGGCTCAGAGGCCAGAGTTCTGTCTTTGTGGAAGAATTTTAGGAGACAATGAATACTGATGGGTACAGGGGACCCAGTGGATATGCTGTGGGCTCCTCTGACTGGAGCATTCTTACAGACCATCAGGACAATCAGCAGAGCCTTGGCACCCATGTTTCAGCTGAGTTTCAACAGATGGCAAACGTTGACAGTGACTCTTCCATGGGCACACCAAAGAAGTATGTTATGTAGAAACTAGTCACCAGGAAAGCCTGAGCAGCTTTAATGCTAGGATATTTAGAGGCGATTTTCAACATGATTTCCGCCCCCTCCCCAAGATTGCTTCCTTCACTGGAAAAGGTAGGATGTCATGCGTTTCACTTCATTCACAGATCGCTTACACAATCCAGATACAAAAAATGAGGCAACCCAAAGGTAGCTCAGCCACAATCATAGGACTCCCTGTAACCAGCCCAGACAAGCTGGACTTAGCGAAGGTGAGTACAGTGTAGGCAAAAGAGACAGTGTTGCGATCAGACACTTCTGACCTGTTAAGTGCATCTGCTGGCTTTGTGCAGTCACCAGGAGAGAGAGCCTAGTCCCCCAGCTCCCCAGAAGAAGGATAGCCACTTGGCAGCCTCTTCTCCCTAGGCCAATGCTAACTTTCATGTTGACACAGTTCAGCATCTTCCTGGAGGGCTATTCTTCAAGGTTGGGTGAGCCTAAGGCCTGAGCTTAAATGGGGTTCAGGCCCATTACCCAGGTGTAATCAATGATGGTGACGGCCCCTTGCACTCTTGCAATCACTGTGGAGTTGTGGAGAGCTCCCTCATAGGGTCCCCTGACTTCTAAGTCAAGGTGATGGCTTGTTGGCAGGGGGAACCTGGCACACCTCTGTACACCTCTCCAACAGTCATGAAGTAGCACTTGTGCCTCAACACATTTTATGACCTGTGGAAGAAAGCTCTTTCCTTCCTTTCTTTACACTCCTTCCATTCCATATACATGTTTTTACCTCTTTCCATTTTTTCAGTATCCATCATTGTTTTCTGAGCAGCACAGGGCAGTGACTGTATGTCAATTTTCACTTTGTAGCATACACTCTTTATTCCCCAATTACCCCAGTAACCCAAATAAGAAAGGAGAAAATGTACAAAGAATGACTGTGGCCATCTGGAATGCATAATGTGGAAAGATCTGCAATGCATTACATGGTCTGGAAAGTGACTGGTTGGATTCCAGAGAGCTCAGATAGACTTCAAAGTCTGGCTGTACATCAGTGAAATTGCTGATCTGCTCCGATCTTTAAAGTGGGTGTAGATGAATGAATTTATTACAGTTTTTATCTTCTGGGCTCAGATGGGGGAAATGGGATCAGAGGCAGGTTCTTCTTTAATTTCATGCTGATATTTTTTCTTAGAATTTAGTTTTTCTCCTCCTTTTCTAGAATTTTCTTTTTTTAATGGAGCCATATCTCTTCTCTTATGTTAGGATCCTGAAAACTGATGGAGTTGTATGAATTATACAACTGGAGAGTCTGGCTGCCTCATCATGATACCTTTTGCATAAGGAGTTTCAATTCCAAAAAATTATACAATCCCATTGCCTTCTGTTTTTCTCTCCTCTCTACCCTTGAACAGAACAAGTTAATAGTCAAGATCTGGATCCAATGGTATGGATTTTATTTCTAAAATTGAATTTCAGTAGTATCAATTTATATTTCCTGATAGAAATAGGAGTACAGCCTGGATGTGATACATGTTTGGGAACATTTGATCTGGGAACTGCTGTAAGAAACGCCTTCAGCAAGGGATGAAAGAGTCGATCTCTAGGGTCAACAGCCTCAAAATCCCTTTGAGAAGCCAGTGTCTCCTCATTGCCAGCTGGGTTGCTTTTATCTTCATACAAATTCATCTTGACCTCTAAAAGAACCTCAGCAAATACAAGCCCAAGCCAACTCCACAGTGAATGTCTGCACTCCTCCACCTTCAAGAACTTCAGGGTTCTGTTGCAAACTCCAAATGCAATCTCATGAACACTGAGGAAATATTTCTTTTGGATCTCTTTCGGGTCCAGGAGGAAAAGGATTCTTTTATGCAGACACATACACGCTGGAAAACAGCATACCAAGGAGGTAAGGTGAGCAGTGTCATGATAACTCATAACTTTTGTTTTCCACTAGAGCAAATATACATTCGAGGTCTTTTGGATTTCTACAGTAATTAGATAACCAATTATAGCTGAAATTCCTACTACAATATTTAATGTGGAAAATAATTTGAAGGTTCTCACAAAAAATTTAAAATAGGAGCTGGGACTTAACCTAGTGGTTAAATCTAGTGGTTAAGATGTATATGTCCCATATCAGTGTACCTGGGTTCAATGCCCACCTCCAGCTTCTGATTCCAAGTTCCTGCTAACACAGGGCCCCAGGAAGCAGCAGTGATGGCTCAAGTAATTGAGTTTGTGCCACTTCAGTGGGAGCTGTGGTTTTCATTCTTGGCTCCTGCCTTCAGTCTGGACCAACCCCGATCATAGCAGGCATTTGGAAGTAGTATATGGGAGCTCTGTCATTCTTCCTCTCCCTCTTCATCTCTTTCTTCATTTTTCTCTCTCCATCTCCCCCTTCTCTATTATTCTCTTGTAAATAAATACATGACTTATAGAAAGGAAACAAAAAATAGAACTAACGTATGACCCAACAACTCCTCTTCTGGCTATATATCAAAAGGAAATGAGATCATCATCTTATAAAATTATTCACGCTCCACATTCGCTGCAACATGATTCACAATGGCCAATACATGAAAACAAGCAAAATGTAAGCTAGGAGAAGATTGGAAAAAGACATTGTGATATACATAGTATATATAGTGACATTATTCAAGCATAAAAGAGAAAGTGATCCTGCCACTTGTCACAATGTGAATCAACCCAGAGAATATTATGTGAAGTCAAATAAGCCAAACACACAAATTCATGATTTCCCTGATAGGTAAAATCTCAAAAAGAGTTGAGTACATAGAAATAGGGAACAAAATGTTGGATACTTGGGCTAAGGAGTGTGAGAAGAAATGGGAGAGGTAGGTCTTATTTGAAATATGAAATTACAAATTATGTAGGATGAACATATTTGAAGTTGTATCATGCAAACACCAGCATTAGTTTTGCATTCTATTTGGAATTTTTGCTGATATCTTAGGTGTGCTTGCCACAAAAAGTTGGGGATGTGAGAAGATGTGCATATTAAATTACTTGACTAGAGTAACTATTATGTGAAAGTATAGCAACACATCAACCTCAGGTAGGCCTTAGATGTACACAGTAAAAATCTAAGTAAATAAAAAACAAAATGGATAGAAATAAAACAACAATAAAAAGTAAAATGCTCAAAACAAGTTAAGGACACAATGGCCTAACAAACTGGGTCCCTCTCAAGTTCTTCCTGCTCTGTATCCATTTCTTTAAGGGTCTCTTTTTCCATCTTTTTCCTGCAAAGAAGATGCTGGTTTTTTTCAAGTGTTACTCCTTCCAGAACTTTTTTCCTTTCCAAAAGGTTGTGAAGATCTATAGTTCAACTCTAAGTAGTGCATTTCTCATAGCAGAATGCGGAGAAATAAAACTAAGGTATGGGGTTGGCAAATGTATGCAAGGGACACTGTTAACTCATGACTCATATCATGGTAGTGCTTTCCAAGAGACTTTGGTAAAACACTATTAATCCAATGGGTCTACCATGAGACTGACCACTACACCTACACCAACTGTCAAATGATGCTGATGAAGCTGGCTGAAGGCCACATTTGAGGACCACTGTACAATGGCAGCCTGCTAGTCATTTGAGCAGCCTTCACTTGTCATGGTTCCGAGACAGAGTTCCATCCTTGACCTTTCCAGAAGCTACCTGGACTCTGATGGACATTGACCCTTACACCAATTGGGAGTAGAAAAGGAACTGTTTAATGGCTACATACAACTGGGATGAGCCAGCGGCAACCATTTGGTTTCTCCCCTTCCCTTTCCTATCCTGTCACCATTACCTTTTCTTTTTCTTTCTTTCTTTTTTTAAGATTTATTTTATTTTTATTGGAAAGGCAGATATACAGAGAGGCGAGACAGAGAGGAAGATCTTCTAACCAATGATTCAGTCCCCAAGTGAGAGCAACGGCCGATGCTATGCCAATCCGAAGCCAGGAGCCTCTTCTTGGTCTCCCACACGGGTGCAGGGTCCCAAGGCTTTGGGCCGTCCTCGACTGCTTTCCCAGGTCACAAGCAGGGAGCTGGGTGGGAAGCGGGAGCCGCCAGGATTAGAACCAGTGCCCATATGGGATCCCGGGCGTGCAAGGCGAGGACCTTAACCATTGCGCCACCGCGCCGGGCCCACCATTACCTTTTCTTCAACAACTCCCTCAAGGGAAGGGGAAACACTGTTTAGGAAAATGAAGTCAGACTCTGGGGGCAATCAGAAAGACACAAGGAAGTAAGGGGTATACCTGCTTCTCCGAAGACCTCATAATTACATGCAAGATTCCCTGGATTGTTTGTTCCCTGCCCTATCAAGGCACTTGTCAACTCACAAAGTACCTTGTTTACATTCTATAGTTGGCAAGTCTTTCTCCCATACATGTTAATACTTATGATCCTTGACTTACAATGGCATTATGTCCTACTAATCTATAAATAGCTCAGCCACATAGCACACCATAAGGCATTGGTGGTTTCCTCTTCTGACCTCAGAACTGACCCAGAGGTGTGTTGGCTGCCCCTGTCCAACATCTTCAGAGATAATCAGACCACATAGCACTCTCTTGGAGAAGAAAACACCAAATTTCAAAATTCCAGATATGTTGTCGTCTGAATGTGGTACTTTCATACTGCCGTAAGTAGAGGCATAGTAAACCTGGGACCCCTTGTTTCTATATGTCCTAGGTCTTAAGTACTGATGCAGATGCATAATACAATCAACGTCAAGGATTAAATCCTGAAGTATGTGCCCAATCACCCCTTCCTAAAGTCCCATTCTAATTCAGTAGCTCTTAGGTCTGAAAGTGTAATGGAAGAGTCCATCTCTCTCACTCCAAGTGCTTTTATGAGTCCTGTGGCTTTCAGAATCACACTTCAGCCTGACACTCTAGGCCCTGGGTTATATAATCTCTATCAACCTTTTTGCAAACATCCTTTTCTTTTTGGCCCTGTCTCATTTTTTCAACTTCAGAAGACACAGTCCACTTGCACTTTCTATGTCACACTATTTGTCTCCTTCCGTTACTAATATGTTGTTCAAATTGTTCTCTTTACCTACAGTAGCTTTAACCTTATCAAATATTTTTAAGCCCTGCATATTTAAACCAATGTGTCCTTTAAATTGCATTAAATTATTCTTCCTGGCCTACCAATGAACATTAATTCATCCTACTTAGCAAGCCAGGCATTATAGTTGAGCTTAAGATGCTCTTCTGTCTTGTTGGATAATTTATATTTATACAATCACAATTTCCCCTGAGCACTTGGTGAGAATTTAGGAAACAGAAATTTCAATGTATCCTTCCTAGCATTCCCTCATAAACCCTTACTCAAAGTGTGTACGTAACAATTTCTCAAATCTAGAACTGACTTTGATTCAACTCAGGCCTTGTCCTCTGTCCAGAGCATGAATTATACCAAAGGAATAGTATTTTATCAGTCATTTAAACTTTAGGATAAATGTGATTACAACTCTCATAACATTGTGTTGTAAATAATACAGGCATAAGTGTATGATGATAGGGATTGGGGGAGCAGAATTGAAACGATAATAGATTCTATTGATCAACTTCCCCCTTCATCTCAGGAAAGAAACTTTATTGAGACAAGTGGCTCATTCTGCTGTCCATGAGCTACTGATTAGTAGCAAGTGTCAAAAATAAAGGCATACAGAAGGAAAATTTTATTTTTCAGTTGCTACATTTTGATGTATTTCATTAGTCCCTAAGTCACTTTCCCTTCTGTATAATAGATTCTTACACTAAGGAGTTTGACCAAGCATCAAGCATGCAGTTCCTTCTTGTTTGAGAGTTTTTTTTTTTTTTTATCTCATTCTTACATTGCTCTTGATTCTGCACATTTTTCCTTCCTAACACAAAGCGGACCTTCTTGTGAGTTTGCAATCTTCCTGTCAGTATCTAACCTTTAGGATTGCTTGTGATATCAGGGCCTAGGGGCACCTAAAGCAGAAAGATGTGAATATAGATTTTCCTCGTGGTCCTAATTATTGGCAGTGTGCAAATCACATGCACTTAGTTTCAACGCTACCAGTTTTCTACAACTAAGAGAGGAATCTGCCTTCTGTGAAAGAGGCTGTTGAGAGAAGTACTACACAAGTGTGTTCCTGTCTGAGCTGGGCACATTCACGTATGCCCATGGAGGAGAATTTCAATGATCACCCGACTGATGGGATCTGTCCTCGGATGCCCTTCAATGCATATAGAGCTAATTGTACAATGGGCAAAGACACAGTACCTGAAGCCAATTCTATCTTGAGGACCTCTGATCCTGAAAGTCTCCTGTTGAGGGTGAGGCAGGCCACGATTCCTCATACCTGTATAGAATAGCCATGTGGGTAGAGTGCCTATCTCAGAGCCAAACTCACAGCAGGTGCACAAAGCATGTCTGTGATGTTCCTATTCTCATCAACCAAGTCTGTAAATACAAACTTTACAAGTGTCAAACATTCACTTTTAGGACTCCACCTTCCTAAAAGGACAGATCTTCCTTCAATCCAACCCTAATCTCCCCCACTTTATTTAAATTTTTGTGGTCAATTGGAGCAGCCTGTCTTTCTCTTTTTTTTTCTAGCTCTGGAACATGTGTTTTCAATTCTCAACGTTGTTAGTTGGTGTCTTGATCTCCTGCTGTTGGTATAACAGGATATCTAAAACTACTAGATAATTTATTTTTTTTAAATTGAGAAATTTATTAGAAAGCTGTTCTTGTAGCTGAAAAGTCAAAGGCAAAGGGACCACAAGCTTTATATCTGGGGAAATCGCCCTCTTTCTTCAAGATGTGCCTCCAGCCATGGTGAGGTTGGATGCTCCTTTTGTAGACTGGTCAAAAGAGGGCCTATTTCAGAAAAACCTTTTATCAAGGCATTAAAAGCACCAGTGAGGATAGATTGTGTCTCTCCTCTCAAAAATCTATCCTCAAAGTAGTGTTGTAATGGCAATTACATCCCAACATGAGGTTGGGAAAGGACACACTGAAACCATGGCAGTTAGCCCATGGAAATCTGGGAAAATCATTTGATACTGATGATTTAAATTCAGGAGCTGAATTTTAATGACCCAGACATTATATTCTTGAGTATATGTCTCAAAGATATCCTAATAAGGATCCATAAAGGATCATGTGAGAAGATTATCATAGGGAGTGCAGCCAACTTGGGGATCTACTGGGGCTGTAGAGGGGTGAAATGTGGTGGATGCAGAATGTGGAAGACGATGCATCATTTGGAAGCACCATACTTAGAATGCATCTAGTAACGCAGATGGCCTGACCACAGTAACTGCAACAGAACACTGGACGGAGAACAATAACGGCCGGTGAGGCTGTGGAGAGCGGGGAGCGGAACCAGTATTCACTGTTGTTGGGAATGTAAGTCAGTACAGCCATCCTGAAAACCAGTACAGAGTTCCTTCAGAACCAGCTATAGTTCTGTCAGATGACCTAGCCATCCCACTACCAGCTCAAAATCTAAAAGATAAGAACGCAATGTATCAAAGAGACAACTGGACCATCATTAGCTGCACTTTTCATAAAAGCAAAACTATGAACTCAACCAAGAGGTCCATCAACAGATGAATGGATAAGGAAAACATGGAATACACAGTATATATGTAAGTATAGATGTATGCTATGGAATATGACTCAGCTGTGTAACAGAATGAAGTCTGTCATTTGTGGCAAAATGATTAGAACTGGAGGACATTATACTGAATGGAAAAATCCAGACTCACAAAACAACCAATCACCACATGGTTTTATATGTGGGAGCTAAAATTAAAAACAAAGAAGAAATGCTTGCATATAACTGTTTTTCTATCACAACAGTTTTTCTTTGTCTAACTTCATCTTAAATCTTTGTCAAATAGTTAAGAATGATCTACTATTACTTTTTAAAATTTTTTTTATTTTCTATTGGAAAGGCAGATATATAGAGAGGAAGAGAGTCAGAGAGGAAGACCTTCTGTCCACTGATTCACTCCCCAAGCAGCTGCAATGCCAGAGCTGAGCTGATCCAAAGACAGGAGCCAGGAGCAAGGAGCCCATATCCTCTTCTGGGTCTCCCACGCAGGTGCAGGATCCCAAGACTTTGGGCCATCCTTGACTGCTTTCGCAGGCCACAAGCAGGAAGCTGGATAGGAAGCAGGGCCACCGGGATTAGAATTGGCTCGCATAAGGGATCCCAATGTATGCAAGGCAAGGACTTTAGCCACTAGGCTACCACGCTGGGCCCCTATATCAAGGCTTTAATGATTCTGTGACTACTTTAAAATTTATTTGAGTGAAATTCATCATCTTTTCATCTAATGACTGTTGATAGTCCTTGCCTAGTTGTCTGTTGAACTACGATCATTTTACTGCTTAGTTGTTGAACTCTTTATCTAACGGAGAGTTAAGAATTTGTAATGCAACTTAACACATTATCTCAAAAATAATAAATGAAACATTAAGGTTTTTTTTTAAATGATTTACTTATTTTTATTGGAAAGGCAGATTTACAGAGAGAGAGAGAGAGAATGATCTTCCATCTGCTGGTTGACTCACCAAGAGGTCACAGTGGCCAAGCTGAGCCCATCTGAAGCCAGGAGCCAGGAACAAGGAGCTTCGTCCGGGTCTCTCACATGGGTGCAGAGTCTCAAGTTTGGGGCCGTCCTCTACTCCTTTCCCAGGCCACAAGCAGGGAGCTGGATGGGAAGTGGAGCAGCCAGGACACGAACCACCGCCCATAAAGGATCTCTGTGGTTGCAAAGTGAAGATATAACCACTGAGCCATTACATCGGGCTTGAAACATTGTTTGTTTTTTTTTAAATCCACCATGCTCAGTAATTAAAATATCTGTCAAAATTAATATTTACTTTTAAATCATTTAAATTCTTAAAAATACATCTTAAGCACTTTAGATTGTTGATAGATGATGTAGAGAGAGGCAGAATGACATGCAAAGGAACAAGTAAAGCTAGCTATGGCCTCCCATGGTCAACAAGATGTGCCTATGCAGAGGAGATGTGCCTATCCTCGAGGCCCTCCTATCTGTTGGTCTCTTCCCTGCCGCATATCTCAATGTGCCCTTCATTTAACCCTGTCTCTGTGGATGACAAATTAGTCTGATTTCTCTCCTCCAGATGTGCAGGGTCCAATGACTCTCAGACTCTTTTTCCCCACTCTGGAATCTTGCCAAAACCTAACCCAGCTGCATCCACCTGGACCTTCTCCTTGAGAGTTATCCTTTGAGAGATCTCCCCTGATCATTGAAACCAAAGTGGCCACTCATCTCTGTGACATTCTACTCCTCTAGACTACCTCTCCTGTGGCTTGTGTGACAAGTTGACAGGTATCATTAGGCACCATTTTGCAATGGTATCAAGCAAAGCAAGAAGACAAACCAGGCATCAGCAATGTGACCAGTCTCTGCTGGCTTGTGAGTGGGTTCAACAGAGGGTCAGAGCCTCTCTCCTCTTGAAGACCTACAGCATGAGGGATCACTGCTTCCTTCAAAGCCTCACCTAAAAGGTGCCGACCTTAAAGCTGGTCTCTCATCAAAAGAACATGCAGTATTTGCTTCTCAACTTGAGGGGAGTAAGCTTGAAAGGCCGAGTCAGAGTTGAAGAAGTCAGCAACCATTGGGAAATGGACACTTCAGACCAGTAGCAGCAGTGATCTTCAATCCATTAAACTAAAGCAATAGAGAAAATACAAACAGCAAAGATGATGTAAATAACAGGTAATATAGTCTGCAACAGTATTAGTGGAAACTGTTATATTCATTAGGATTGTCCATGCTCAGACCCAGAACTTCTTCAGGATCTTTCTCTTTTGCCATTTTAATGTGCCTTTTTTTAAATTTGGCATTTTTTGTTTATAAACATGAAATATGGGACTGACTACCATTTGTTGAACATCTGTTCCATTTTTGCTATTGATTCAAGGGACATACTGTGTTATTATTAGCCTCTCTCTACAGAGAAGGATATTGCGGTGAATGGAACTTAAGAGCCTTGGCCATGTTTGATAACAGATGACAGAACCACTCAGGTGCTCTACCACCTTTCCTGGCTGTGCTTGATTCTGACCTTTAAGAACATTTTATTGAAAAATTGTTCTCCAATGCTAGCACCAGTACAGGATATGTGAGGGTACCGTTAGCCAATAGAGTATATGCGAAGGGAATTGAGGTGGAAAGAGGAATGAGACTAACTAGGAGAAGACTGAGGCTGCAACAAGAGATTCAGTGAAATAACTATGCATTTTGTGAGCGATCATGAACTCACAGGCACTCAAACATTGCAGGTGCATTTTCATGACAATGGTGGCAATTCAGTGACACGAAGACAGTGGGTCATAGGATGAGGAACTCACGGACACTTGTCCTCCTTTGCATCTGGCTGAGTGACTGGAAGAGAATCATTAATTTTTGTGTACTAGAACAATCATCTTTCAACCATGGCTGTTGTAATGGACACCCCTCACCCAAGCATGGTTCTAGAGTCCTGTTCTGATAATATATTACAATAAAATATTCACAGAAAAGTGAAAATAAAGAATAATATTACAGAGATTAACATTTAGACAGGCATACAACAACAGTATCACCAGATAGAAGATGAGTGGATGGAAGAAAGAAAGGGAAAGGAGAGAGAGAAAATGGAAATGCATGTTTTTGTTTTTCTGAAAATCTTTATTTCACAAGTTTACCCACACTTGAGTTTTGATGTTAGAAGGCTCTTTTATAAAATATTAGTGAGAGTAATCGCTATTCTTAAAAAAGCTCAAAATTGTCCAGCTTTTTGTAATTCTCCCTTTCTTTTCATTTATGCATTTCTCTTAATCTGTAATATTCTGGAAGTCTCTGTTCTTTGCATTTGTTGGAGGATGGGGGACTGAGCTGCAAGATCAGATCTGCTTCCTTTGGCCCTCCAACCTGGCACCCGCAGCTGCGCCTCCCTGCGGGAACACACCATTCTCCAGAGAGCACCCGTGGGTAAGGCAATCCCACCCTGACCCACACACTGGGGGAGCTGCTTCTGGGAGCCTTCCATGACAGCCCAAATATCTTTTTCCGTCTTTCCTCTTTGGTTGTTTTTATTCTCTGACACACAACAAAAACAAAAAGAAAAGAAAGGGGAGAAAAACAGTGGATGGAGAGAAAATTTGTTCTCCAGATGATGTTTGTGGGATCTCTTAATCCCACCACACCCCAGGGCCTCCCACTGGGGTCTTCTCCTACACGCAGCGCCTTCAAGTTGCTGGGGTGACAAATTCCTCTCGCAAAGAGAAACATGCAGCAGGCCAGTACAGAGACGAGTTATGCTAGAGCTGCTTTTGGCTCACGCTCAGATAAGGCAGGCGAGGTGCAGAGTTGTAGCCCGTGGGGGAGTGCTCTTGGAGCTTCAGTGGAGTCCTGCAGGGACACAGCCCTTTTCTTCAACAGCCCTAACCTACTGTACATCAGTTAGTTACCATAGCCCCAATAGCTAAAACAGCTATTTTTGTTGAGATGTTTACCAAAGAACAAATTATCATCGAGCAACCTCTAAGTCATAGTACTCCTCTCAACATATGGATGAGAAAACTGAGACTTGGGGAACTTGGTCCCTTGCCCAGACTGTACAATTAGCCAGGAATGGAGGTGGGATCTGAATCCAGGTCTACCTCATTCCTAGCCCTAATTACTGGGCAATTTGTTCTAGACCTTTCTTTTTTTTTTTTTTCAAAAGCTGACAGATGATGCATGTGTTCGTCAGGTGTAACATGATGCTTTGAAGCAGTATCGGGGAGTAGAGTCACAAGAAAAGTTTATTTTGGCGCAAGGAATCTTGAAAACCAAGCATAGATTCTTTGTAATACAGTTTCCATGACCTTTTTGAAGACCTTTCCTATAGGGCGGGGTGGCTGAATCTAGCTAATTAAATGAATTACCTCACATGGTTACTTTTGCAGTAAGAGCACTTAACACCCACTCTATTTACATTTTTCAAGAATACAGTGAATCATCATTCTGCTCTGCATTTTGGAGTCATTCCTCGTGGGTTCAGCTCCCAGGAGGAAGTCAGTGACTATGAAGAGATGTGACTACTCGCAGAGTGACAGAAGAGCTAGAAGCCCAGGGCATCCTTAGCACCGACCAGAAAGACGGGATTATTTCAACTTCACGAGGAAAGGTCCTACACCAGGTCTGAAGGCAGACTTCTAGCTTCCATTTTGACATGAGTCTCTTTGTCTTCAACAGAAAATTAAGCCATTTTGCCTCCCAGGTGAGCTGGTTTCTGAGCTAGCAAATGAGAAGATCAGCCAGTTTCCAATGTTAGTGACCAAGCTGAAACTGGGCATAGCTGTCAATCTCAACAACAAGGTCTGCACTTTCAGAGACAGCCAAGTCTGGAGCAGGGTAGAGATCCTTCTGGAAAGGACTCATGCTATTGAAGGGAACCAGGAGGGAAGAACCGGTGACTGCAGAGGTGCTGAATTGAGGGCCCATGGCTTCTGCTTAGGGCTTGTGGCAGGTGGTCAGAGAATGCCCACATAACACTGGAAAACATAAAGCTGGAAGCAATGCGAAGAAATAAACTAGACTCCTGGTGTTATAAGTCAAGCACACACCTGTTGTTCCTGTGAGTCTGCCACTGTGAGAGGAGTCCCTGTGTGATGCTGAAAATATCAGGTTTGGAACTGAGATCCACTGAAGTACAGCTCTGACCTGTGATAAACAGGCCAAGAATGCCACCTGGACTGGTCTCTCTTCACAGAGCTCTTGGATCTTGGGTGCGATAATCTATAAGTTCAATGATTTAGCCTGTGTCTATAGGGTTCTACATTCAGCAGGTTCCAAGTTCTGGGAGTCCCAAGGAACTGCAACGTGGGATACATTTATTTTCTTGCAAACAGAGCTTATGGTGATCCCAAATCCCTAACTCTAAAGGGACAATGTGTCAGGCCAGTGGGTAAGTGTAAGCTGTTAGCCTCAGCAAGAAAAAAGTTAATGTCCTTAGAGAAACCACAGTGGCTTAACTCCTTCCTTTAGGGCAGGAGTATCATAGGCTGGAAAATAGTACTTATTCAGACTTACACAGGGTGAGCATGTTTGATCCAAAAACCTGAAGTGCAAAGTTCTTGGAGTGTCAGTATCATGCTCCAAAAGGTTTAAATTTCTGAGCTTTCAGATTTGGAATTTTCAGATTAGAGATGTTCAACTGTCAAAAGTCAAAGCAGAGAGAGATGTATCTAATTCCAAGCACTTCAGAAAAGGTGCTTTTTGGTAATAGCTTCAAATACTGTTTTTACTCACGCATTTATATTACCTAAAAAATGAAATCAAGACTATGAGAAATACAAATGCGTGTTATGGTTTAATTGTTACAACCTTTTATAGAGGAGCACCTCTCTGGCTAGAAGTAAAGCAATGTGGCTTGTCTAGCAAGCGACATGATTAAAAGGCCTGGGCTGCAGAAAGCTGCAGCAGAAACATCATTAGAGCAAGGCAAGGAAAACGGTGGTCGTTTTGAACCCCTGCATCACTTTCCCAGCGAATAATAGCAATCTTGAGACTTACTGCTTTGTTCAAGCAAGGGATTTGCATCCTTAAATATATGTGAAAAACCACTGGCACACCCTGCTGTTAATTCTGATGCTTTGGCAGGACATTAAAAAAGTTCCAGATTTTTAATGAAGGTCAGATTCCTTCATAACAGGAAAACATCTGTCATAAACACTGCACAAATATTTATAGGACTAAGCTGGCAGTATACAGGCCCCTCTCTCAGCTTCTTAATCAAAACTGAATGCAAAAGGGCAAACACAACAGAAAAACAGCAGATAAAGCAGGTCACAGGATGCAGATGTGAGAAGTGTGCGCACACATCGCCAATGCAGCAACTCTGAGTGGAGCCCCCAAAATAAATAAATAAAACCTTGTGCAAAGTTCCCCGTGTTTGAGGTTTGTTACCAGACATTTTGGTATGCAATATTTAATAACTATCTTTCCCATGTTTCTTCAGTTTTTGATGCATGATATTCCTTCTTCTTTCATTAAGAATATCCAATTCCTAGATGTGTTATTTTTCTCTGATCTATTCCTCAACACCTTTATTTTGTTTGATTTAATTCAGTATGTCATTTCCATCATTCCCTACATAGAAATGATATTTGCATCTGAACAGGAACATCAAGATAATTACAACGAAAAGTACAGGGAACATAAAAGTGAGATGGACTTCATGTGAAAAGTTAGAAACAGAAGGTGATGCGGTGGCAAAGGCATGATTAAAGAAAGCACAGTCTGACATCCAACTTCGCAACTCTCAGCCCCAATGTCAAAATTGAAGGGAACATTAGAAAATATTTAGTTCTAGATAGAAATGAAGACGCCACATACAGACTTTGTAGCTTGCAGCTAATGCAGTAATGCAGAGGGAAAATGATTCTATTAGAAAAAAAAAGAAGTTCTTAAGTCAATGCATTGAATTTCCATCTTCAATCTCTTGAGGAAAAAAAGGAAAAATTAAGTTGAAAATAAGCAAAAGAAAATAAGTATTGAAATACAGTGCAGAGAACAATGAAACAGAAAAGCAAAGCAAACAAAAAGAAAATAGAAAAAAATAAAAAACAGAAAACTGCATGGAGGTAATTGACAAACCTCTAGCTAGTGCGATCAGCAATGGATAACAAAATGCACCAAATTCTAATATCAGGGATTAGAAAATTAGTATCACTGCAAATTGTACATATACATTAACATGTATATAATATGTGCATATTATGTATCATACAAATTACACATGTACAATGCATACATTATATAATAAATGATAATAATACAAAGATTATAATATGTTATGAAGAACTGTATGTTGGTATTTTAAAGAACTCAGTGAAATGCACAAATCCTTGAAAGACACAAATTACCAAAGTTCCTTCAACATGAAGTAGATAACTGAAGTCCCTAAAGTAAATATATGATAGAACTTAGATTTTTACTGTATAGCTACAATTAACCTATTAGGATTTTTTTAAAAAGATGCATTTATTTTTAATTGGAAAGGCAGATTTATAGAGAGAAGAAGAAAAAAAGAGAAAGATCTTCTACCCATTGGTTCACTCCCCAAGTGGCCACAATGGCCGGAGTTGAGCCAATCTGAAGTCAGGAGTCAGGAGCCTCTTCTTACTTACGCTGAGTATTCTTAACAGCGAAGATTGGGGCCTTCCCCATCACATCATGTGTAAGGCAGGGGTGCCCACTGTTATTCTTTCCATTCAGCACTGTATTGGAGACACTAGCTAATAAGGAATGAAAGAGCAGGCACAATACCCAGATTGGAAAGAAGGGAGTCTCATGGGCCATGTAAACATTTACATAGAAAATTTTATGAAATACACTAACACTACTAAAACTAATAAATATGCTTATCCTAGATTGTACCATCAAGCTCAATTTAAAGACTTTTGTTTTTAAACAGTCACAATGAAAAACCAGAAATTCAAGCATAATAAAACGTTTTTTACAATAAAACACAAATAAGAAACACTTAGGGACAAATCTTATAAAAGATATGCGGGCAAGTAGATGGAAAACTATGAAAAAATGACTGAGGGAAATTAAAGAAGAGCTGTGTAAATGAAAAGATACACATTATTCATAAATTGAAAGATACAACATTTTTAAAAGATCAATTCTCCCCCAAAATGTTCTGCAAATTCAGTGGAATTCCAGCAATATCTAGCAGACATTTATTTTGGTAAAGAATGACAAGGTGTTTCTAATTCTTGTGGAAATGTAAAAATTTTGAATGATCAAAATTATTTTGAAAAGGAAGAAATTTGGAATAATTCCTTTTTTTAATTTTAAGACTTAGTCTAAAGGTACAATAATCAAGAAAATGTGACATTGGTGACAACACAGATGTATATAATCATGGAACACAGAAGGAAATACAGAATCCAGAGGTAAACCCACACAGGCATGATTAACTAATTCATGAAACTTCTGTGGCAAAAGGACAAATAATGCTGAATTGGCTGCATAACCATATGTGGAAAAAAAAAACTCAAACAAATAAAAACCCTGAGGAAACTAATTTCAAACTATGTAAAAGAATCAGGCAAAAATAAACCAAATATAAGACTTAATAAACTAGGTGTAAGACACAAAACTTCTAGAATAGAACATGAGTTTGAGTTAAGTAAAGATTACTTAGACACAACACCAAAACACAATCCATAAATGAAAAAGATGATACATTGTGCCTCATTGAAATTAAGAATTTCTGCTATCTAAAAAGCATTCTTTTAATTGTTAAAATTAATTTAATTTGTTTGAGAGGCAGAATGATAGAGAAAATAGGCTGAAGCCAGGAGCCATGAGTTCAGCCCAGGACTCCCTCTGAGATGGCAAGGACCAAATTCCTTGGAGCTGACACAATTGCCTCCCAGGCTGCGTATCAGCAGGAAGCTGAACTGGAGGCAGAGCTGAGATGAGATCCAGGCAATCCAATAGGGGTGTGGGTGTCCCAAGTGGAGTGACTACTGTATCAAATGCCTGACCCTCTGAAGGGCATTAGGAAGAGATTAAAAAACCATAGCATGCATCAGAATATCTGCAAGTAATGTATTTGACAAAGGAATTATATCCAGACTATGTAAAGAACATTGAAAACTTGATGATGGCAGAAAAACCAATAAATGAACAAACGATTTGAGCATTTCCTTTGCCAAAGAAGGCATCAAAATAGTAAATCCTCATACGAAAGGACTGTCAGTGTTAGTCAAGAGAAATATAAATTAAAGCCACAATGAGATACCATTACATACCTATTAAGATGTCTAATCTTGAAAAGATTGTCGTATCAAATGTTGACAAGAATGGGTAGCAGTGTAAAACGATATAGCCACTTGAGGAAAGAATTTGGCATTTTCTTAAAAAGTTGAATATATGCAACCCTTCCACTGCTAGTTATAAAAATTGAGAAATAGAAACCACAGAGATTTATGTGCAAATGTTTTTAGCAGATTGAGTTTTAACAGTAAAGAAGCCAAACAAACAAAAACTAAAGTCAATTTTAGGAGCCATCAACAATGAATGGCTAAACAGATTATGGCATATCTATATAGTGGACTATTATTTGGCTATGATAAAAGAAATGTGCTATTGATACATACATGTGGATAAATCTCAAAACATTGTATCATGTGGAATGAAAGGAGCCAAACCAAAAAACACATACTGTATGACTGCATTTATACAGAGGTCCAGAAAATGCTAACTCTTCCACAGTGACAGGAGGCACTTAAGTAATTGCTTGGGGTTGGGGAAGTGGGAGAAAGAGGGGAAGGAAATTACAAAGAGGCACATGGATGGTTTGTTCATTTTATCTTGATGATGCATCACAGGCACATACTTATGGCAGATCTTATCAAAGCATAGCCTTTAAATACACATGGTTTTTTTTTTAGACGAGCTAATCAATCATTGGAAAATTATGAACATCTACTCACCTTTTAAAAATTAATACAAATATTATCTGGTTCTTTCAGTTGGAGGAACAGCTTAGATGCATGCCTGGAGGAACAACTGTCTTGTTGAGTCAATCACCAGAGATGGATTTGATTTTGACTCTCCAACTTCACATGTTTTCCTCTCTGTTCATGTTTACCAGTTGGCATAGCCAACTTCTTCCCCTACTAGCTACACCTCTCTTTAGAGGGTCTCATGTGACCACCTACATATTTTACACTCCAGAAATAACTTCGGTCTTAGGATTCCTTAACTTACCATCCCCATTTGTGCTTTCCAAATGAAAACATCATTTTTAGAAGTAACTTCTTATAAAGAGTCTACTGTGTGCCATTGACACATACTAGCACCAACCCTCACAATAATCCTATGAGATCTATCATTTCCACAGATATTTTGTTTTTTCTGAAACCAACATTGCCAGGGAACAACAGGGCTGGGACCAGGATCTATCCTTGTCCATCAGAACCCACTTGCCAGATAAATTCTTCCATGGAGGCCAAAGCGTGAGTGTTCTGATGGCAACACAAATGCCATCTTGATTAAGAAAAAGCACAAATGAGGGAGGGGCTGAGCTGCCTGGGTTTGTCCCCCTCAGCGTGTATGCCCCTTGAGGCTTCAGAATTGGTCTTTAAAAAACATTTAGCCAAGTTCTCAATGTGTTTTACCAAACACGTTTCCCCTTGCTTTTTAAGCCCATGTGTTATTTCAGGAATAACAATAACCACATGTCTCTGACATATTTGCACTTAAATCATAAAGATGTTGTTTTTTCAGAATTGTTTGATGTCTTCTCTGAGATTTATTTTTTAATAGGACCCTCCTAGAAGCAGTAAGTTCCCATCACAAATAAACAAATTAACTGAGAAAAGGCCTGAGCTGGAACCCAGTTCCAGAGTGACCAGGAGGGATGGATTTGAGACTTGGCATATTGCGTCATTCTTCCGCTGCCTGAGGAGGTCCTGAGAATAGAAATTGGTGTCTCATGGTCATTTTGGAATTGCTTCATTCACATGATGCTGTGAAAATATGAGTTCAGTGAGTACCAGCTTAGTGATCCTGCAAAACATGCTTTCAGAATGTTCTTGGAACCTCAGCAAGTCAAATGATGATAATGAAAGACAAGTCAATGAGGCGTAATGATACATGCATGTTACAGTGCAAAGTCTCTGTTCTGAAAAGTGACCCATGGAAACTCCACCAGGAATCCCAACACGACGGCAGGCACCTGGCAGGGGACACTCTGCCTACCTGAATTGTAACTCATATAGCTGCCCCCGACCACCATCACCACCACCACCACCACCACCACCTCCTTCACCACCACCATCACCACCACCATCACCACCACCACCACCATCACCACCACCATCACCACCACCTCCTTCACCACCAGCATCACCACCATCACCACCACCACAATCACCACCACATTCTTTGGAGCTCAATCATGCCATGCCACCTTAGTGAGCCTTTTCCACCACAGTAAATACATCACAGAGACGCCCAGTGAATTTCAGAGCATCTCATACATTGTCACCAGGGTGGTGCTGTTGATGAATGGACAGAAGAAGATCCTCGGCTCAGCTGCTTTAGGACTTCCGGAACTATAAGCTGCATGATCATGAACCTGATCTGCAACCTCTCAGAACTTCACTTTCTTTTCCAATAGAAGAACTATGAAAATGTGCTTGCTGTTTGGGTTGACATGTGAATTAGTGTTGCTGTCACATGCCACTTGAAACATGATATATACATTGATAAATTGAGGTTGTTATTATAACTCAAGAAAGCAAGCTTTACACATTGAGTTAAAGGAATAGCATGATCGGTTTCTAGGTATTGCTTGTGTATTTTCTTTTAGGATTTATTTATTTGACAATCAGAGATCTAGAGAGAGAGACTTTTCCATCTGCTGGTTTACCCCCTGGATGCCTGCAACAATCTATGCTGGGCTAGGCTGAAGCCAGAAGCTTCATTTGGGTCTCCAACAGAGGTGACGGGGCCCAAGAACATTCCCTGCTTCCCTGGCCTTTAACAGGTAGTTAGACTGGAAGTGGAGCTGCTGAGATTTGAAATGGCACTCCTAGGGGATGCCCGGCACTGTAGGTAGCTTTATCTACTATACCACAACACTAGATCTATTTGTTTGTTTGTTTGTTTGTTTGCTCGTTTGCTTGTTTATGTGAAGTGTTCATGAACTGTATAAAATGCTCCTCAGGTTGATGTTGAGGGATGCCATTCTGCAGATGTGCAGATGTGCCACATGCACCAGCCAGTTTTCAGTTTCCCAGCAGGTGCGAATCACACAAGCCAGCTGCTTGCTACTCCGCGTTGTGTGAGAATGTTCCTGCCTTTGCATTTTCAGAAACAATGAGCTCCAACATCTCATTTCACAGAAGAGGAAGAGATTGCAGCTGGCAACATGGAGTGGTTGATTCGAGATCATAATGTTGGGTGTTAGCATTTGGTAATGAAGATCTAAGTTTCTGAGTTTCTAGGCCATTCTTCTTGCCACATCTCCATGTTCCAATCTGCTGTAGCCTTTAATGGTTTGCTCTTCCCTCCTTTCCTCTTTAAACTTTATTTTGGCATTTAAAACAAAATTCAGAAGCAAGTTGCTGGGTTTTGTTGTTGTTGTTGTTGATGTTATTGTTGTTGTTAATAGCCTTGTCAACCGGACAGATGTACCTGGCTTTCCCCCTGAGGATCCTGGCCAGAGCACAAGGGAAAGCTCAGTCCCACGGCGAGGGGAGCACTCACATTTGCGGTGCTGATGGAATGCTGGGGAACCACACTCAGCTGACACTTGGGGAAGCCTGTTTGTGATTACTGAAGAACTCGGGGGAATGGATGAGCTTGGGAAACATTTTTGTAGGGCTTTGCTAAAGGAAAAATGAAAAGGAATCTGGTAAATGTTAATTTGCAGATTATTCCATAAGAATGCCCAAAAATATGAAATGAGAATCGGCAGATTCAAGAATGTCAAAACTTGGAAGTTGGCTGAAATGCTTGGGTGCATTGAACTAAGCGATGATGTCTGCACTCAAGTCAAACCGGGGAGCTCCATGTCAGTCTCCACTTTCTACCTGACTCCTACTGCGTCCTGATTGGCTTGCCTAAAGTGGGTGTTTTTTTCTTTACCTTTTTTTTTTCTTATTTGAAAGAAGGCTAAGTCTCTACCGATGTCTCAGCATCTCTTATGGGCACCAGTTCAATTACAGAGAGACCGGGAGAGGAAGAGAAAATCTTCCACGTGCTGGTTCGTTGATTCATGAAATGATTGCAACAGCCAGGTCTATGTCGGGCCAAAGTCAGGAATTCAGAACTTGTTCTGGATTTTCCACATGGCTGATAGGGGCCCAACACTTAGGACCAATCTTCTGCTGTGTTCATAGGCCATTTTTAAGGAGCTGAATTGGAAACGGAGCAGCCAGAACTTGAACCAGTGCCCATAGAAGATAGCAGTGCTATAGGTGGTGACTTAACTCCAATGCCATAGTGTTGGTCCTAGTGTAGGTGACTTGAAATGAGTCAGGAAAGCCATTTGATTTTGATAATGGCTTGCCTGGATCACCTGGACCACACATTTGGCCACTCTCCTTTTCACTATGTTGATGCAGACCAAGGCTCGTGGCTGGCTCCAGGTCATAGACATCTCCAGGAGAGGAAGCAGTCATCAAAGTGCTTTTCACAGGGGATAAGAAGCTGCCCTGAATGCATGGCAAAGAGGAGAGCAGTGTTTTTGGAGTAACACAGCTTGGTATAGGGCAAGTCACATAGGGGATGCTGAAGTCATGACAGCTGGAAGGGTCCCAGCTCACCTCAACCAAGACACACTTTAGTCTTTTTGTGGTCTTCCAGACAGCTCAGCAAGAGGGTAACCCAGATGTCTCCAGCTGTGGGATCCATAGGGGAAGTACAGGAGACCATGAAGATATCAACCAATTACCCCCAATGTCAATGCTCCCTTTCCCTGAAAACTCAAGACAAAGTGTACATTATTAAACATGTCCCCTTTTCTCTATGCCTCTGGCCAGTCATTGCAAGCGTCAAGATTTTTAAAGTTTAACCTTGATTTATAACTTAGTAGTAGCAGATGGCTTAAGGTCATAACTCCTTGGCACTCAAGGTCAGTGACTTGGTTTCTCACTGTAGTTACCTGGGACCCTGTGGGATGTCTGTCCTGGCCATGAATGTGCTCTGCACACGTGTAAGGTGCTCAGTTGAAGAGCGGCCAGCCCACCTTCACGTGGGGACAAACAATGCCGAGAAAACAAGCGGGCCTATCATTCACACCTATGCCAGCAAAATTGAGCCTCAGTTGCCTTCCATGGTAACCAGCAATTAGCACACATTGTATAACAGTATTTCTCTCTTCTTCCTCTTCTTCCCCACTCTCTGCCAGTATTTTTTGGGACTCTACCCAAATGCAAAACTTATTTTGAATTCCAGCTTTGGCCTCTGCTTGTGGAGAACTTAACAATAGAGTATTCGATTTCCTTTATTCCATAAATACACATTAAATGCTTATGCACCAAGCACTGTAATGAGTGGCAGGAACATAGAGAAAGAATGAGTAACAGTGGAAGGAAGAAGACACTACCACTTACTCCCTGCCCTTGGGGCACATGCCTGGTTTTAAAGGAGATGGTGAGATTAAGTGCACAAATGGCAGAAAATGAAATGTTCCCCAAAAGAAGAATTGAAAAGTACGCTTTGGAAGTTCAGACAGAAAGCAAAGGAGTGGATAGGAAAGCTTAGGAACTGAGCAGGTTAGAGCTCACCATGAAGTTAGGAGGATTGTTGGCGAAAGTCTTGTGATAAAGAACTGACCACATGGGGGCGCCGTTCTGGCCAACTCGGTGATCTTGCTGAGGCGTGAATCCTCTACTTGGAAGTTTTGCTCAGTAAAGAGAAAAGAAGCTGTGCTGTACCGTTTCACCTCCCTGGAGAGCCTCTTGGATATGATTTATCTTAGGATAACTTGCAGCTCTTAAGAGAAGGAGGCAAGGAACTGTGGAACCCAGATCTTTCCATACCCTGAGCTTAGACACTGAGACCTTGCCTACATCACTGGAAGGATTGCCTCTCTTGGGTTGAGTCAGTTCTTGGAGGCAGTAAACACCTCACTTGCTGGCAGATGTTTCCAAACTAAACCCATATTCCACCCCTCCTCCATCAGATTTTCATATTCCCACCTGCTCTCATCGGCTCATCCCAACTTACTGCTTTGTGCATATGCTCCTGTGACTTGGATATGAAGGTAGCAATGAAATCTCCATTGTACAGAGAGAAAGACAAAGAGAAAAAAGGGGAAGGAAGAAAATACATGTTAAACTACTCCTCCAGCACAAAGAGTTTTCCGGGGAGTAACAACCAGCACGTGCCCAGTACTTTTACACAAAGCACTGTCCTCAACACTTACCCTGTGGCATTAATCAGGCTAGCATTGTATGGACACAGTTATTGAAGGGATGGGAACTTAAGTAACTTGCCTGAGATTACACAGCTAGCAGGTGTCATAGCCAGCTCTGGATCCCTGTATTTGTGCTGCAGAATCTTTGTGCACTAGCAGAACGCTCTGGGAAGAAAGTGACCAACTTCCAGTCGTGGGGCCACTTTGTGGTATCACCCTAGAAGCGTCAGCTGAGAAATAAAAAGAGACAAAACCTAAAATCTACTTAGTTACATGGCTAGAAAAAAAAATCACATAAAAGGAAGTCTTCGGATTAGTGTTGAATGTTCCTGTTTCTAGTATAAGCCCAGACATTATTATGTTTTATTGGTGCCCTCATTACCATACCAAATTAAGAGTTGACACAGGGTCACCCCATCTGCCACTTTGCCCCAAGCTCTGCTCTCATTCCACCAGGTTAAACTGTCTTCCTTAATTACTGATAGGAGCTCAGTCTTGGGCAAGGAGAGCTCGGACGATAAATTAAAACAAGGGATCTTTGTTTGGTGCCTGCACTTGGGCATCACAGTCACCTTAATTATGCTATGATGTCACCCGCGGCCCAGGGTAGATTCTAAGGGCTTAATCCCTGGGAGGCCTGGGAGTAATGAGTGGTGAGTATTGTTGCATGGGTGCAGCCAATGGGATGCTCACAGGGCCGGGAATCTGTGAGAGGAACCCTTTCTTCCCAGTAGGGAGGCAAGAGAGGCTGGGTCAGAGCTTCAGGATCAGACCGGTTTGAAGCTGCAACCTGGCTCTAGCATCACTTGTCTGTGTGTCCCAATTTGCTCCAGGCGAGGGAGTAATGATCTCTAACTTCTAAGGTCTCATGGAACAAATGCAGCAGTGCCTAGAAGAGCTCCCAGACAAAAGAAGCACTCAGCATTTGTGCCATGCAAGGATAGAAACTCACTCACTATTAAGAACACATCATTAGGGGCTGGCACTGTGGCTCAATAGGCCAATATTCTACTCTGGCACCAGTATCCATATGGGCTCCAGTTCATGTCTGAGCTGCTCCTATTTTGATCTTTGTGGCCTGGGAAAGCATCAGAGGATGGTCCAAAGCCTTAAGACCCTGTGCCCATGTGGGAGACTCAACAGGAATGGAAGGTCTCGCTTTCTCCCTGTAAAATCTACCTTTCAGGTAAAAATAAATAAATCTGAAAAGAGAAAAAGAATACCACATGAGTGCCCCAGATAAGTACAACAGGGCATCTGGGATTCCAGGATGCCTCACAGGGTCTGGGCTGGCAGTCATGACAGGTGTCTCCTGTGAGCCTCCCTTGCCCCTTGTGTCAGGCTTGCCAATGAGATGGTGGATGTCAAAGCACCCCACATGGTGCCTTGAGGAAGAACCAGTGTTCGAGGAACCACTGCTTTGGCCCAGCCTGGGATATGTCTGATTAGAACAGTTTTCGGACAGAGTCTTGCAAACTGCTTTGCTGAGCAGGAGTCCTGGCTGTCCTGCTGTTCAGGCTTTCTTGTGCTGAGTGTTGGCTGGGGGGCTGCTGGGGCTGCTAGGGCTGCTGGGGCTGCTAGGGCTGCTGGGGCTGCTGGGGCTGCTAGAGCTGCTAGAGCTGCTGGGGCTGCTGGGGCTGCTAGGGCTGCTGGGGCTGCTAGGGCTCCTGGGGCTGCTGGGGCTGCTGGGGCTGCTGGGGCTGCTGGGGCTGCTGGGGCTGCTGGGGCTGGATAATCAGTTCTACCTCTTTTCTGCACTCTCTCCTTGGCTTATGTTCACTGTGTGCAGGAAGCCACTGGGCCCTGCCCCTGCTTCCAGAACAGCTTCTGCTATGGCTGTCTGCTCCACACTGGTCCCCACTGTACCCCACAACCCAACCACCACGTGACTCCCCAGCTGCCTAACTCTGTCCTTACTGCCCAATACACAGCCCCAGTCTTTGCCATGAACAGGTAAGAGTATGGAGGACTTCCCTCCTGTTTTTGAGGCAAGTGAGAACCCCCACAGCACTCATTGGGCATGCTCTGGGCCCAGTGTTTTACTTCAGGGGACAGCTCATCCCAACTCATCCTCTCAGTGGCTGGGCATCCTGCATGGATGCAGTCACACAGTCACACACATGCTCGCATACTACACATACTCACACTTTCACATATACTCTTACCTAAGCTCACACACTCACAGTCACATTCACATAAATACTTTTACATCACACACTCATGTTCACACACTCACGTATACACCGATTTACAGTTATACACAAATACACTTTTGTACACGTATATATCCTCCCACGTACTCACATACATACTCACACACATCCACATGGCTCACATATACTCCCACAACACAAAAACACATTCACACACTCATTCTCAAAACATGACACATACTCACATGTACATGTACTCACAGTCACACACATTCTCACAACAGGTACATATGTATTCACACACACTCATACGCATATTCACAACTCTCATATGGACATTCACACATACATTTTCACCCACACATACAACACCCTCATATTCAGACATAACATGCACACTCACATTCACTTATCCAGACACATTCTAACACTGTCCTACAGACACATACATATACCTACACAGGCACACACAGCCACACATTTCCACTTGCACATGCGGAGCGTAGACAACCAGTGCTGCCACATAACAGATATTTTAAATGCACAGTGTCCCACCAATGGAGACGAGAGAGCCTGTGTCCTTTCATGTGAAGTTTCTGGAGATCCGACAGGTCTTTGGACACATCCGGGCATCAAGCCACTGTGAGCTGTGTCACCGTGATGATGGCACAGCTCCTGTGGTTATGTGTGACTCTGGGAAGTGCCTCTGCCACAGATACAAAGCATGCCTCCTGGTTGATCCTTGCCTTATTTATAGCATTAACCCCAGAAAGCTGTATCCTGCACCCTGGATCTGCAAGTATCTTTGGCACACAGATTCATTCTGTTTCAACTTCAATATGTACCACCATTTGGCTGTTCCTGGGGAATGCATACCCCATGCTACAAACACACTACCAAACAGGTAGCAGAGTACTCACTGGTGGCAAGTCTTGTCTGCAAGTGCGTGCAGAGCATGGGCATGGATTCTGCCACCTCCCAGGCCAGCAGAAGACACTCTGCAGCAGACTGACCGGTGGAGAGCTGTTTCCGTTGGAGAGGGAGTGGGAGATGAGACAGAGCATGCCCATGGTCATGCCAGGTCTTCTGACTGAGAGGCCACATTTATCTTGTCAAATTGGGAACATAGTTCGTTTTCCACCAGGCCTGGGGGCTTCCCTCGCTGGCAGGAATTGCCTGGCTTCCAGAGCTCAGTGTATGTCTAGCAATGTGAACAAACTGGCTGTGAAGGGGCACCTATGGTCCAACAAGCACCTGAGTGGTGACTAGGAAGAGCCTCTGTTTCTTGAGGTTCCTCAGGGCTGCAATTCTTTCTCCAACCCTCATGATCATCAACTATGATACTGAAGGTGTTTTGTTTTTGTTTTTGTTTTGTTACCAAATTCCCATCTCTGACATGAATTTATTCAATTTTCTCAAAAGTGTCCTTCAGTTGTGAGTTTGCATTTCCAGCTAAAAAGTCAGCAGAACAGGTAACGCTTCACTCTCCAGCTCATCTCTTGTTTCACCCATTAAATGCATTGCCTACTCAGTGTGTCTGGTTCCTGCAGACCTCAGTGCCTTGGCTCATGCCATTTCCCATGCCTGCAGGAGCCTTCCTACCATTTACCCTTCCTTTTAGGTTCAGTACAAGAGCCACATCTTCAGCAACACCTGCCTCAACTATTCCAGAAAAAAAGAAAAAGATACCCTCCTGTATTAGTTTCTGGTGATTGCCAAAGCAAAGCTCTGTAGATGAGGGAGCTCAAAATCCCAAGTATTCACTCACAGCTTTGGATTGCTGCACTTTGAAATCAAGGTGTTGCTTGTGCCTGGGACTCTAGGGCTGCTGTGGAGTCTCTGACCCATCCTTTGACCACACAGCCTTCTCACCAGCCCCCATCCCCAGCTCACTCCAGACACCACTGACAGCTAAAGACCAGTGTGGATCCCCATGCAGGGTTCCAGGCTCCCACTCACCAATCCATCCCTCCAGTCACACAGGAAGCTTCAATAAGGACACAACTTTGAGATACTATCTTCTGGATTATCTAGGCTCTTGAGGGCTCAGAGTTTAGCTAGTCTGTTATTGAAAGAGAGTTCAAGGAACATCTGGTGATGCTCTGGTCTAAGTTCACTCTGACTCTTGTCCTTAAAACTCAAACTCAGGACCTGGCGGCATAGCCTAGTGGCTAAAGTCCTCACCTTGAACGCCCCGGGATCCCATATGGGCTCAGGTTCTAATCCCAGCAGTTCCACTTCCTATCCAGCTCCCTGTTTGTGGCCTGGGAAAGCAGTCGAGGACGGTCCAAAGCCTTGGGACCCTGCACCTGTGTGGGAGACTGAAAGAGGTTCCTGGTTCCCGGCTTTGGATCGGCGCAGTACCGGCCGTTGTGCTCACTTGGGGAGCGAATCATCAGATGGAAGATCTTCCTCTCTGTCTCTCTTCTGTATATCCTACTTTGTAATAAAAATAAATAAATATTTTAAAAAATCGAACTCAGGGGAAATCCCTTTCCCTCCACCCATAGAAACACCTGCAGAGGAGAAAGGCATTTCTCACCAGAGTACAAGCAGTGAATAATTTCTGAAAGACAACTTGGCAATAGGTTTTAAGATTCTTAAAGCACAAAATCTTTTTGACCAAGTAGTTATATATTTATTGATTTAATTTTTTAAAACAATACTTATTTATTTGAAAGACAGAGTTAGAGAGAGGGAGACACACAGAGACTGAGAAAGGTCTTCCATCTGCTGATTGACTCCCCAAATGGCTGCAATAACTGGGGCTGGACCAGGCTGAAACCAGGAGCCTGGAACGCCATCTGATCATCCACATTAGATCAGGGACCCCTTGGCCTTGTTCCTTTCCCAAGCACATTAGCAGGGAGCTGGATAGGAATTAAACTAGCAGGGACTCAAACTGTCACCCACATGGGATGCTGGTTTGAAATAGCAATCTGAACAATTGTAACACAATGTCAGCCCTAATAAGTATGTTTTTGGACATCGAATTGGAGAGAGTAACTGAGAATGTGTTTAAATATAATGATATGATTTAAAATTATTTAGGATAATAAAACATAGGTAATAGATTATAGAGATAGATTGTAGATAGATGGATGTACATTCATAGATCAAACAGCCTAAATATCTAACTATAGCAACAGAACTCACAAAGCTGTAGTGCATTCACATTATGAGGCTTTGGGAGGGTTGATATTCTGCACAGCAGCTGAGATGTTGCTTGGGACACTTGTGTGCTATATTAATGCCCAGATTTGAATGCTTTGTCTGCTTTCAATTCCGACTTCCTGTTAACGCATATCCTGAGAGGCAGCAAGCGACGACTAATAGGAGTTGGGTCCCTGCCATCCATGGGGAAGACTCAGACTGAGTTTCCAGATCCCAGTGGATAAAAGCTCCCTCTGTATGCCTTGTTCTGTGTATCTCTCTGCCCCACAATAAAATCAATACATGAACTGTTTAAAACTATTCATCCATTTTAAGTGACATAGTAGAAAATGTGTGTGGTGCAAGATAACCAAAGCATATGCCAATCAGTGTGCACTTTGCCATAGCATCTTATCTCCAAATCTTCTGCCTATGTGTCTCTGGATACATGAAACATAAGACACTGTATATCAAAGCGCTAAGAGTGTTGGAGCAATGTTTGACTACTTAAATTTTTGTATTATTTTAAAGCGCAGGATGTATGGAATTAGTGTGATTAAAAAAAACAGTAAATGGATTTTAAAAGGCATATATCAGAACTCCAACTAAACTTTTCAAAAATGGATTAAGATTTTCAGCCAACTACAGGGTTGTCTGATTCCAGATCTCCAAACCAACATGCATGGCCCCGTGACTCCAGCTCCTCTCTTGTCTTTCCAGATTTATTATCATCGCCTCCCACATCTCCTTTCAGCATCACATTAAACACTGCTGAGTGATTCTGTGACAGTCTGAAGGAGATCACACTCACTGATCATAGCAGCTGACCATGGCACTGACCTTGGGGGCCAGCTGTGAGGCTTGCTAGTAAGGAGCCACCTGTCAGTGAGGCTCTTTCCTTGTCCCCTCATCAGCCATCATGTTGGCCTTTGAGTGGAAGCACACAAGTTGCTTAGATCTGCTGCCAACAAATACTGTCCCCTCAATCAGATACTTGGAGAAAGTGTGAAGATGCAGCAATGTGCAAGCTGGTCCATGACTCTCCTATGCTGTCATTTTGGTAGACCCAAGTCTCACTTTCTAAAAGAAAGGAAAAAGGGAAACGAACGGTGCACGCTTGGTAAAAAGGACACTATATCGAGGTGGTGCTCAACTCTATCCTTGGCAACATCACTTCCCTTAGTGTTCAACATCATGTGTTCATGCCAGGTCCTGAAAGTTGTGTCCACTGGTTGGAAATGACACCTTCCTGGTGAAGACAGTCACTTCTCCCGAGACACCTGCCTTGGATATTGATTCTCACGGTAAGTTGGTTGGTAATGGCACTTCAAGTTGTGGTTCCCAGATTTTTCCATTCACCAGCTCTCACTCAACCACCAGTTCTGTCTGCTGGTAGCCTGGGAGCCAACGTGTTTTCCATAATGTACTAAAGAGGTGGGTCAGAGCCCAGGCACGGATGAGAACAGGGCTACCTGATGACTTGGGCCCTCACCCACAAGAAACCTGGACATTTATTTAATGGAGGTTAAGACAGGAAGAACAGGGTTTAGTCTTTAACACAGAGAGTGGGGGTCAAGATGGAAATCTCCCCACCTCAGAGAGACACTGGGGTGCTGGCTTCTTTTCAAGTGATATTCTTTGGGGACTTTTTGGAGCCCCTGGGTTTTTTAAAAATAAAATCTTGATGGCTTTCTGCCATTTAGCCAGTGCTTCACAAGTCACAGTGGGAATGTGGAGACCCATGATTCTGCATTTCTGACAAGCTCCTGGGCCATGCTGCTGCTCCCACCTCCAGCAATGAAACGGGTTTTGTGGAGACTACAGGAGTCTATTGGCTGGACAATTTGAGTGAATGTCATAAGACCTCTACCTCAGCTTTGTGTCTCAAGTCACCTGTGGAAATGACACAAAATGAGAAGGTGAGCGGATGAAGAACACACTGCCCCTTTTAAGTTCACTGGGTTTCAGCAAAGGTATTCTTACTCTTCTCTTCTCACCTATGAAGTTCATTCTGGGCCTTGAGGGGTTAACAGGGACCAGAGACAGTGAAAGAAAGCTCCCTTTTCATGGCCTATCTAACAAGCTGAACTTGATCCAAACCCTGTTTAATAAGCACTTATTTGATACAAATAAGCTCACAGGCATATCCTCAGTCTCCAACTAAATCAGAAAGGAAGTATTTGTTTTAATTGGACTGCACAGCTCAAGAATTAATTACAAGGTTGTTCAGAATTGCAATCTTGTGACCTGAGCACCAAAAGCAAAAAAGGAAAAAAAATCAACCAAAAACCAGAACCTATGTTATAAGCCTCACCTACAATATTTTTTCCCCTTGGATTTTGCTTTTCTTAGTTTCTAGAAACCTCAGTCCAAGTTAAACTGATGATTTGCAAACAAAAGCAAAAACTTCTAAGGGCAGCTTGCTGTGTGGTTTCACAAAAACCCTGGCAAGGACAGAGATAGCAACTCCATTGAACACGATGTCTCAGTATGCCCCAAGACAGTGCTCTCCTAATAAGGGATTTGCACAATCTACGGTGAGAGTGCTGGGTGCCACACTATTGATCACTGTCAACAATAGTCACACATTCAGAGTTGGGCAGGCTAGAGCACCTGGAAGAAGGGCTGCTCTGAGCCCAAGGTACAGAGGGTTTGCAGTTATTACCATCAGATTTCTATAAGACCCCAACAGCGTTGCCCACAATTAGCCTGTGAACCAACTTACTTTGTGTAGGTTCCCTTTTCATCTTATTACTCCAGCTTTCTGACAAGGGCCAATGTCTCATTGCCACCCATGTAGCTGCAGAAAGAACAGGTGGGCCCTTTGCCCTCAAAAAAAAAAAAGAAGACAAGACTGAAACTGTGTCATTCTTAACTGTACACCTTGCATCCCTGGGCACCAGGGAAAAGTGTCTTTTGCAGGATTGGGCAGGCTGGGACCAGGTGCTCCCTTGCACCTGGGGCAGCCCCAGTCCATTGGTGCAGCTCTATCAAGCTGGGTTGTGCTTGAGTTGTTCATACTCTGCCAGGGGCAAAAGGAAACCCAGATCATTGCCAAGAACTAGCTTGAGCTTGTGGTGCTGACACTAGGGAAAATCTTGCCTGGACTTGCACATGGAGGGAGTCTGTTTCCAGTTGAATGTCAGTGATGGACAAAAGAGGAACACTTGAGATTATTTTCCCAGAAACAGTGCACTCCCTACAGAGAGTACCTTAAGAGAGCAGACTTCTGAACAGGTGCTTTTTTTGCCACTCCAGACTCTTTACCTTGCTCAAAAGAATATATATTGCTGGCCATCAGATGCCAATGCTGGCTGTCCATGAATAAGCTATAGGTGTGTAAGATGAATACAACTTTACCAAAATTGCGCAGCATAAAGCAATACAAAGTAGGCTACCACACTCCAGGATGGTTGAATGGATTGAGACAGCCGTAGTCCTCTGTAAATTCAGGAGAAAAGCATTGGTGGGTCAGTGTGCCTAGCAGAGCCATGGCATCAGTCACATCTGCAATGGCCTCCACAGGGTCAGCAAGGTGCCAGGGCATGTGATGAATGTGAACCAGAAGGGAGCCATGAAGAAGGGCAGGCATAATAACCAGGGAATTGAATAGACTGGAAGTCTGCTGGGAATAGGTGCTCAGGTATTGAGAACACCCAACCTGTAATCCCATCCTAGACACTCAGCAAGTATTCCTGGAATGCGTGGATGACAACCACTCAAGTTAGCAAGCTATAGTGCAGATAACCACTCCCATGGCAACTCAGAAATGGATATACAATTGAGTGAGGAAGGATCCTGAAGGAAGAATTAAACATTAATTCAGAGTGTGACCTTCAAATTCTGTAGAATCATTCAGGCTCAAAATATTCATCTTGGTGGAACTGTATCATAAAATGATAATAAAAAGAAGTAAAAAAAAAATTAACACACACACAAAATATTCATCTTGGACTGGAGTTTGCAGGTTAAGTTGCTGCTTATGAAGTCAGCATCCTTTTATTTATTTTTTTAGATTTCATTTTATGACACAGTTCCATAGGCTCTGGGATTCCCCCAACCCCTCCCCAAGCCCTCTGCCTATACTGATTTCCTCCATATTATTACAGTAGCATAGCTCCTAACCAGTCATAATTCCATTGCGGGCATGAACCATGCAGAGAGTTCAGCATCCTATTGTCCAGATAAATTCAACAGTTTCACCAGGAGACCATCCTTGATCTGAAAGCAGAGCTGAAGCCAGCATCCTTTATGAGCTTCAGTTTGTATTCCAGCTGCTTTACTTCTCATCCAGCTTTCTGCTGATGTGCCTGGGAAAATAGCAGGAGGTTGCCCAATTACTTGGGCTCCTGTCATTCATGTGGGAAACCAAATGGAGTTCAAACTTGCTGACTACAGCCTGGTCCAACCTTGGTCATTGCAGTGATTTGTGGAGTAAACCAATGGATGAAAGACCTCTCTCACCCTCCTCACCTCTCTTCTCTCCTCTGTAATGTTCTTTTCAGGACTTTCCCTAAGTAGAGTACTCTTTCAGATACCAGAGACTGTTTCAGGCTTTATTCCCAAGCTGCAGAGAAAATTGGATTTACACACTCCAGAAACCCACAGCCCACACTGGGTGACAGCCTTAGCACCATATGTTTAGTATGTTCAAAACCCAAGAAACAACAATAACAAGGAAAGATGCTAATTTCTGTTTTTCTTGTTGTACGCAGATTTTATGAGTCAGGATGTTTTAATCATATATGGTACACATATACAATAACATGATTTTGTAAGGGTGATTTAAATACCCTAAAATTTAATTGTGTAAATCAAGCATGATTTTAAAACACACATTGAATCCATCAGAAAAGGTTAGGCAGTGCAGCGGTAACAAATGTAGTCTGAGATCGGAATCCCTTAAATACAGTCTATTTCTTACTCTGCAATATGTTCACATGTGTGGCACAGGCACAAAACTCTACAACTGAAAGCTTCTCCAGACCCCACAAGACAGGAAGAAACAGCTAATCAAGGCATGCAGCAACTCTTTTCAAAAGACAAAAGATTGGCTGACACTAGAGCCTAGTGGCTAAAGTACTTACCTCGCATACACAAGGATCGCATATGGGTGCCAGTTCCTGTCCAAGTTGTTTCACTTCCCATGCAGCCCCCTGCCTGTGGCCTGGGAAAGCAGTTGAGGACGGGCCAAAGCCTGGGGACCCTGCATGCATGTGCGAGACCTGGAAGAAGCTCCTGACTCCAAGCTTTCAATCAGTTCAGCTCTGGCTGTTGCAGATTCTTGGGAAGTGAACCAGCAGATGGAAGATCTTTCCCTCGCTATCTCCTTCTTTCTGTGAAACTGACTTTCCAATAAAAATTTAAAAACTTAACAAAAATTAATTTTAAAGGCAAAGATTTGTTTGAGAGGTAGAGTGGAAGGGAGAGAAGCGAGAGAGGCAGAGAGAGAAAGAGAATATATCTTTCATCTGTTGATTCACTCCCCCAAAGTCCACAACAGCAGGGACTGGAACTAGGCCTGGCTAAAACCAGGATCCAGGACCTCCTTCCTGGTTTTTTCATGTAGATAGCAAGAGTCCAGGCATCTGAGCCATCATCTGCTGCTGTTCCGGGTGCATTATCAGGGAACTAGACTAGAAATGTAGCACTTGGGACATAAACCAGTACTCCAGTGTGAGATGCTAGTATCACAGACCGTGGCCTAAAGCAACTGTACTATAGCATCAGCCCCATGCTCCAGCTTGTCTGGGATGTCATATCATTGTTCTGTATAGCCCATTCATTGGTCAGAACAAGTCACATGATCTGCTTCATCATTGGACATGGGGGCTAGTGGTAGGGCTCTGAGTTGAACACCTGGTCTCTACCCTCTCTGTGTCTTTCTTTCAGGAAAGAAGATTCTGTGGGTCCCCAAAAGAGAATACATATTCCCTAACCCTGGATTCTAGAAGACAGGCTTGGGAAGGGAAGGTACAGTGTTTGAGTAACAAAATGCTCATATGCACCTCTACTTCTCTGATAAACAATGTCTCGAAAGGAGAATAAAGGGGAAATGGGAGATGGCTACTGGCTGAAAAACTTACGGAGGAAGTAGTCAGCCTGCCATGGTCAAGCCCCAGCTGCTCCCTAACAAGCCTCTTTGATCTTGCAGCTTATCTGGTGCCCAATAGTTCACCACAAGGCAGTCTGGCCACAGGGCAGAGCAGCACTGATGGCAGAAAGGCAGGTGCTGAGGGCAGAGCAGCCGTTTGCTATCATCTTCGCATCCTTGGCCTGCAGTTTTCTTTTTGCTGTCATTTCTAACTAGGGATGTCAAACCACTCCGGAAACAAATTGCTGTGGTTTAAATGGTTCCCCCAAGAGGTTTTTGTTTTGGGAGCTGGGCCCCTATTATGGGAATGTGAAAGCTGGCAGAACCTTTAAGAGGTAGGAACTAATGTTTGGGGTACGGAGCAGTATTCCTTGGAGTGCTGTCCTTGGAAGGGCTCAATGTAGTTAGCTCCTGAATGAGTGAGTTCTATGAGGAGCTTGGCCTGATGCCTGGCTTCCTGTTTCACTGTGTGACCTCTGCCTTTACACAGGCAAGCACCTCAGCGATGCCACATGCCACAGGTCCACGCTGCAGCCTAGTCGATGCCCAGCCCTGTGAGTTCTTTATACCTAACCCAGCCTTTAAAGTTTGTTTTAGCAAATACATATGCCAACCAATTTGTACCCTTATAATACATACTAAGGGCTTTTTCTTATGGTTGCTTTGTTTTGTTTGTTTACAAATTTGTTTCAGTGTCTAGCTTTTAAAATATTGGAAATCTCAAAGATCAGAAACTTAAATTTTTTTTTTATTTATTTGGAAGTCAGAGTTGTGCCAGTGTAATGACTTAGCAGTTAAACCCTTGCTGATATCCACATGCATTTAAAGATGATTTTTGTGGGCCTGGTGCAGTAGCCTAGTGGCTGGGGTCCTTGCCTCACACACACCAGGATCCCATAGGGGTGCTGATTCTAATCCCAGTGGCCCTGCTTCCCATCCAGCTTTCTGCTTGTGGCCTGGGAAGGCGGATGAGGATGACCCAAGGCTTTGGGACCCTGCACCTGTGTGAGAGACCAGGGAGATTCTGGGATCCTGGCTTTGGATCGGCACAGCTCCAGCTATTGCAGCCACTTGTGGGTGTGGGAAGATCTTCATCTCTGTCTCTTCTCCTCTCTGTATATCCGCCTTTCCGATAAAAATAATAAAATAAATTTTTTAAAGCGGGTTTTGTTTGTTTGCTCCCTGGATTACCTACCCAATGGCAGGCCTTGTAGAAACAGGGACTTCTGAGGTGTCAAATTTCCACTATTTGGGGACTAGCACTGTGGTACGGCAGGCTAAGCTGCTATCTTTGGAAACAGCCGAAGAAAAGCAGCAGAAAATGGCCAAAGTGTATGAGCCACTGCACACACATATGGGAGACCTGGATGAAACTCCTGGCTTCAATCTGGCATCATCTCTGGCCATTGTGCCATTTGGGAAATGAATGAACACACTAATGGAACACCTCTCTGCCTTTTTCTGTCTCTCCCTCTTCACTATAACTTTCTTTTTTTTTTTTAAAGATTTATTTGTTTGTATTGGAAAGGCAGATTTACAGAGCGAGGCAGGGACACAGAGAAAAAGCTTCTCTCATTGATTCACTCCCTAAGTAGCAGCAATCGCCAGAGCTGAGCCAACCTGAAGTACCAGTTTACATTCCCAGCAACAGTGAGTTACAGTACCATTTTTCCTATATCCTCATCAGCATTTACTGTTTTTTTATTTCTGTGTGATAGGTTGCTCGGGTTTCTCAATCAAGAAGACACAGGATTGGGCCAGTGCTGAGACATTATAACTGTTCAGCCCAAGGAGAGTGATCTCTAGGGAGGGAGGGTCAGACTTGGAGCCCAGTGGAACCCCATCACCTGAGGAAATATTGCCTTATCTCCCAATGTCACTGGAGAAAGCAGTTGCTGTTGGGCAGTGCATTTGCGTGCATCCTTCATCCCAGGGGAGAGAAAGAGCCTCAGGATTGTGTGTACTCAGGCTCTGTTGAGTCAGCCACTTGGCTCCATTACACAAAAAACAGCTCTCAGATTACCAGCCGGAAATTATCTCCTAGCTGGTCTCCGTAGCTCACAGGGTGCTGAGGCCTTGGGGCAGCCATGCCAGAGTCCCTGTGATGGAAGAATGGCCTGCCTTCATCATTCACAGCCTCTGACAAAACCTGAGGAGACCTCTCTGCAGGGCCTTGGGGTACAGTAAGGGAGGTTCCCTAGGAAACAGGGCGTTCTCTATGCCTCCAGCCCAGAGCTGTCTGAGAACTTGCAAGGCAGAAGAACCCAGGCTGGAGGTGCCGATGGATAGGTGCAGACATGTGGAATCTGGCCAGCTTCAGCACAGACTCGGGTGAACTTGCATCATACAAGCAACTCCTTTGCCTTCTGCCAGTGGCAACTTGTGTTTGCTTGAAACTATATTTTGTGTTAAAATAAGGAGAATGTAGTTTTGAGTTTCTCATACAGTAGAGCAAACAGGGCCAGTATTAGGTCATCTATTTTTTGAGTTAAGAATAACACTTATTTGGAATTTTGAAACTTTTTCCCAATGATTTATTCAACAAGATTTTTTTTGGTGCTTGGTAAAATGTACATACTATAAAGTTTGCCATTTTAACCATTTTCAAGTGTGCAACTAGATGCCACACAGTAACCACTACCTACCCCTCTCCAGAACACTTCCATTGCATCAAGCTGAAAGTCTGCACCCAGGAAACAGTACCCCTTCATGTCTCCTCCCTCCAACATTGGTAACCACTGATGATTCCATAAGAGCTGGTTTGGGGCTGGCCATGGACACACATGGTCACCGAGCAGGTTAGCAGACATAGACTGATGGGCCTTCAGGATTTGGTACCTATGAAACACCTGTGTTGGAGACTAAAAACTAATGTGCAAAAGCTTGGCAAAGTCTTGGGTGGTGCCTCTGGGATGGATGATCCCTGTCACCTTAGAAATGATGTTTCCATGGTTAAACTCTGAGTCATCTCCTCTCTACATGCTCGCCTTCCTAATTCCCTTCTTCCGTTTAGTTACATAAACCACCCCTCTCCCAGGAAATTCGTCAAGGACTGCTGGTGCTGTGCTTATATAACCAGAAGCCCTGGGAAACCCTGTTTTCAGAAATGAAACATGGGAACTTGCACAGTTCATGCATTTGGACCCCTCTAGTCCACATCCTCCAGAGATGGGCTAATTTGAGATATATCGGAAGCAAAACCAGGTCGGAATTTGTCCAGGAAAATTAGGTCATTACAGGGTCAGATGCTTCTCCAGATCCTCCAACCCACTCCCAACCGCTCTCCAGTTTCCAAGACATCACCCTCTGGGTTGTAGATGAATCACGTGACCTAAGTTACTCATTGCTGACCAGCAACTGAGCTCTTTGCTGTGGCTCTTTTTAGCCTGTTTGCTCACTCAGTTTCATGCCCTTGTGATGAATGCATACATATTGTGTCTGTGACACAAGGGTTGGGACTATTCATTGAAGATCATGAGGCTCAGAGTGTTGGAATTGACAGACATTAACTCATCTGCTAGAAGCAGGAGTCTCTGAAGCAGTGGATAAAAGACTAGAAAGAGTTTTTAAAAGGTCCATGGGTGCAAAAAAAATTATGGAGAACATGTACTATAGTTTAAAAAATGCATATGTTTCAGAACATATGTTTAAAACATATGCATATAAATATATTGAAATAGAATTACTTTCAATTCTATTTTTCCACAAGCATTTTGAAGTCTTCTTGCTTGTCTCTGGGCCTTCACAAGTTGACTCAGGCCTGTGTGCTTTATAAACTAAACTGCCTAAACCTACACTATCAATTATTGCCAAACAGGCTGTCACATTCATGTATTTATATTTAAAAATAAGCTGAATTCTGAGTGAAATAAAGAACAATTTTGTCTACAAAATCTAATTAGAGAAGAGGAGCCTTCTCTTTTGGAAGATACGAGAACTCACCTTAAACATATTTGACCTGGTCATTTGACCTGGTCATCCATGGGTCGGGATGTTCACATCCCATTCTGGAGCTCCTGGGTTGAGTATGGCTCTGCTTGAGACTCCAGTTTTCTGTTCATCTACACCCAATGCGAACAGGTGATGACTTCAGGACCTGGGTCCCTGCAACTCAAGTGGGAGACCCAAAGTTCCTGTTTTTCTCTTAGCTAAGTCCAATTCCAGATGTTGTGGACATTTGAGGATTGATCCAGCTGATAGGAGTTGTCTAGCTCTTTTTTCTTTCTACTTTAAAAAATATAATTTTTAGTTAAAAACAAATCCAAAGCTTAGTGAGGCTAAGGAAGAGGGAAAATCAAAGAAGAATCAAGGGGTTTGCTTCTCCTAGGGCTGAAGCTCCAGCAATGGTAAAAAACTGCACCAACCTGGAGGAGCTATGCTCCAGGCAAAAAATTCAGAGGCCAAAATCCAGTCCTCACACCCCAGATAATTAAATTCTCCAGAGTTTTAGCTCCCTCACTGCTTGTTCAAACTACAACATACCCTTGGAGATGCAGGCCAGATGCATGTGAAGGGTCAGCCACATCTATCATCTGCCTACTAGGAGGCAAGAACTAAGTGGGAGCTATCATTATTGCCATGGGTATTCTAATGCTGTCAGTTATTATTCTTAAAATACTCCAATGGGTACAGAACATTGCATTGGACAGATTCTCTTGATTTATTTTTCTAATCCTCTAGAATAGGATATTTAGCTTGCATCCCACTTTTTAAAATCATCAATTCTGTCTGTTATCATAGGAAGAGCAAGTAATAGATGCCAAAAATACCAAATGTAGGAAAGGAATGTGGCTTGCTACGTCATACTAAGTAGCTGGCTCTTTCTAGGGAGTGGCTGAGGTGGTGCTCATTAGCTCCCATGATGTTTCATGGAAACACAAGGGGAGTCAACACCCTGCACCCCAAATCAACCCCATCCAGAGAATTTACAGGCTCAGGAATCAGTCTGAATGGAGGCTACCCAGACACACCTAGAAAGCATAAATCAAGATCACAGTCTATTCCACATGTAGTTTTTAGCTTGATGTACAATTGGAAGACACCTTGGAATTCTACCTTGCACTGGGGAAAAGGTAACCCTCCACTCTCACCTGCTCTGCCATTCCTCTGTCATCATCCCAGGCTGCACTCTGTAGTGCAAGGGCCCTCTTACACCAGTGAGCAGTACACACCTTCAGGCTCTCCTGGACTCCAGGTCATGAAAGGAGATATAAATAGGAGAGGCATTGAGAGAGAGATGCCATGTGAAGCCATGGATCATATCCACGACTTGAGTCCCCAGAGGAAGGATCCCTAGATGTAGCTATGAGCATTATCCAAACCTAAGACATGAAGAAAGGAAGGAGTCATCAGAACATGGAGGATTCTCCAATGAGGTCAGAAGAAACCAGGAAGGTATGCAGATAGGAGCTAGAAGAACCCTGAGTCCAACCACTTTTCATCTGCAAGTGTCTCTATCCATTCCCAAAGTAAAGACCTTTATACTCTGTGCCAAAAACAAGGTTGATGCTGACAGAGAAGATGGTGCTTTGGGGCCAAGAAGCTCAGGATGTTACATTTCAGGATGAGCAAAGAGTTAAAGCAGCAGACCTGAGTTAAGGCACCCTTTTGCTGGTGTCTGATAAGCAAAGCCAGTGATGCAGAAATTAGCCCTGAGTAATGCTGACTGCAGAGGTTTGACAATCAAGGCCAAAGTGTGTGTCACTCAGGATAAGTCAGGTTTGCTGCAGCAGCAGATACATCCAGAGTCTCTGCAGCAGAAGGCAGTGAAGTCTGGGGAGATGCAAGCAGCCTCTTACCATCACATATTTCCTCTGGGCACAGGCTCCTCAAGTTTACCAAAGTAATGCAATAAGGGATGGAGAAAACAAATCCCCCTTTGCCCAAAGGACATGCACCATACTCCCACTTGATGTGAGTGGAACAATTCACATGACCCAATCTAATTGCAAGAGAGGTTGGGGAACGCAGGAAAGCATAGACTCTTGAATGAGCGGCAATCTTCACTGTTATGGTAGGCTCCAGACACAGCTTGAGGAAGGAAATGGGGCTCATCTCCTCGTGCATGGCCACCTGTGCTCTTCTTCCTCTTTCATCTTCTCTCTGTGACCCCAATTCCTACCAGGTCTCATTCCCTCAAGACTTGGCTCTCCATCACTCAAATGGACAGTGCCCAAGGGAGACTGCTTCCTTTGTAGTCTGCTTGAATCCAATAAAATGCAGAGGGAGTCTGTATAATAGCACATCTGGCCTGGTGGTGGGAATAGGGATGCCCATGTTTCAGTTATTTATTCATCTTATTTGTGCAATAACACAGTGCCACTGTGTTGAGTATGGACTTTGCAGGACTGCTATTGTTTTTATTACTATAGACCTGAAAAGCAACACAAGCAAGTCAAATTCCAACTCTGAGACTTTGTGATGTTGAATGAGTTACTTCACCTCTCAGGTTCTCCATTGATTAGCCACCTGATATACAAACAGTATCACCAATCCTTCTACAACTTTACAGGGAAAAAAATGTCTAAGTCATCAGAGAGGTGCTCAATAAATAGCAATGCTTTAACAAAGAGCTGCTCAAACAGAAGGACTAAGAACGATGATTGAATCCCCTTGTGGGTGTGAAGTGGGGTCACAAACACAACTTGTCCATCAATATTCTTCATCTGAGAAAGAGAGAAACAAATAGAAAGTACAAAGGGAGAAAAGTAATCCCACAGAATCCCTTTGGAACTAACAAATAGGACCTATTCCTGATTCACAGCTTGTGCAGAAGCCCTCATCATGCAGGAATAACACACCAGCTCCTAGCAGCTCTGGTTACTCTGTCACTCCATGCCTGGAGACCCAGCAAAGTTTCATCTGAGGGAAGAGACTGGTGGCAAGCTTAGAATATCAACACAGCCATGGTTTAATTAAGTTTTCAGTGGAAAAACATGGCTAAGAGGTGTAGCCTTTCCCTGTGTGCTTCTTGGAGCAACCAAGTCAACTCCCCATCTGCCTCCAGTACCAACACTTGAGTTAATGCTGTTGCCATGACATCACTCTCAAAAGTGCTGAAATATTATTTAAAAACACAACCCTGATCTGGAAGCCAGACAGTTGCAGAAGAAAAACCTCTAGTGTAGAAATTCTGGGTGTGACTCAAAGCCGCACAGAGACTTGGGTAAAACACTCCAAGTGTGGTGAAATGGGGCTAAGGGCATAGAGGGTAGGTGAGACCCAGGGGACAGAGGGTTCATTCTAACCCTGGTTGACTCCAAATGTTTCCTCTTAGGTCCCCATCTTTATTGTCACTTTCTAGCTGGAAAATTTGGAACTCCTAAGCAGAGACATCCATTCCAAGAGGCAGGATAGAAAGTGTCAGGGAAGAACATCAGGCCTTTTTGTTCCTGTATCCTCCAAAGTTCCTATGACCTCCTCTTGCAAAACCAAAGGTCAAGAATTTTTCCAAACTCCTGCTCCTTTTAGTCATTTCTAACTTTTGTTTAGCACTTGCAACAGGCTACACCTGCAGCCCCTAGGCACACTCAGCTGTCTGGCATTTAAAATGTGAGAAGATGAACCGAGATGGGGCTTCAGGTTCAACACACACCAGACCCTGAAAATTTATTACTGAAAGAGCTCGGTGATGTTTATATTTGTTATGCACTAGAATGACAGGAGTTTGTTTGGATACTGCAAGTGACATAAAACCCTACTTAAATTCATCTCACTACTTTTTTTTTTTCTTGTGGGTACTAGAATATTTAGAATTATATGTGTGTCTTACAGATTTTTATCACACAACACTAGTTAAAGAGTGTGCTGAGAACTTTCTAGCTATCCTCTCTGGTACTCATCAGAAAACATCCCTCAGGTCACCTGAAGTTCACAGGGGAGCCACACCTGAGATCCCTCATGCTGCCCCTGTCTCTGTCACTCGTTCATATTGTACTGGCTCTCCACCCTCACTGCACTCTAGACCATTGGCTTCCTTGATGTCTTCAGAAGTGCCAAGTGTTACCTTCAGCTGTCCCTTCTGTCCTTCAGATAGATGACTCTGTGGAAGATCTTTAGTTGGCAAATACAGACTTCATTGCAGCAAGATATTAATCAGTCTTCATAGTTCTCCCTGCCTCATCTTCAGCACAAGATCCATCTTGACCAGTCCATGGAGAAACCACACCATCCTCCAATTCTGCTCTGGATTTTCACCAACTCCTCCTGTCTTCTCCTTGCTACACAGCTGACTCTCTCATCATGCATACTGCTCACTCTTGTACTCGTCAGACAACATCCGCTCCGAACTCCAGCTCCCTGTGTTAGGGCAGGAAGACCTCCAGATATCAGGGTCAGCTCAAGTGACTGAGAGAGGCTGCACACTGAGGTGGAAGCCCCCCCAAGTCAGGGCCTTAGCCTGCTTTCGTTTTTGTCAAAACTGAGTCCCTGGGGATAGCACCTAGCCTGGAGGAGTGCTAACATCTGTCTATGGAATGAGAGACTAGGATACATGCCTTCCAGAGTTCATACTTTGGTTGGGGTTGGGGGGATGAGTGGGACATCACAAATAATAACCCCAGTGAAGGGACCTGTGATAGGGCACAAGGGTCAGAGACAGGGTCAGCTGGGGACATTAGTAAAGTCTCCAGAGATGCAGCAATGGCCTTTACTCAGCTTTGAGCTATTGATTCCTGGCTCTGGGTCAAGCCTGTGTGAGCTTTTAAGGGCATGGCAGCAAAGCTACTCCGCCCAAAAGGAGACAACATTGCAGCAGAAATTTGGCTAACGATCTCCAGCTTCTAATACATGTTATCACCTAGCTAGTGGGTACACAGCACATTGAATTTGACCTCCAAAATAAAATAGGAACAGATGCTTGGGAAGAAAAATCCTACAATAAGGATTTAACCTGTTTAAAGGTACACACACACACACACACACACACACACATTATACGTCTAAGGCAATAAGAAGCCATTAAACATTCTAAAGTTGAGGGTGGACACCTGGCTGAGCAGCCAAGACACTACTTGGGATGCCTCCCAGCTGTATCAGCAGTGCTTGGTTTGAGCTGCAACTCCACCCACCATTCACCTTCCTGATAATGCACATTCTGGGAAAGCAGCAGCTGATATCTGAAGCACTTGGTTCCCTGCTTCTCAGCTGGAATTCTAAGCTATTGGATTGCCAGCCTTGGCTTTGGCAATCATGTAGGAAATAAACCAGTGGAAGGATCTTCTCTCAGTGTCTCTCTGCCTTTCAAACAAAATGAAAATAAATAAAGCATTTCTGAAAATAAATAAAATTAAAAATCAGGAAACACCATCCAGTTTGGTTTTTTTGAAAATAATAGTGGTGGTGCCTGGCGTGATAGTGTAGCAGTTAAAGTCCTTGCCTTGAATGCGCCAGGATCCCATATGGGCACTGGTTCTAATCCCGATGGATCCATTTCCCATCCAGCTCCCTGCTTGTGGCCTGGGAAAGCTGTCAAGGATAGCCCAAAGCTTTGGGACCCTGGATTCGAATTGGCTCAGCCCCAGCTATTGCAGCCGCTTGGAGAGTGAACCATCGGACGGAAGATCTTTCCCTCTGTCTCTCCTCTTCTCTGTTTATCTGACTTTCCAATACAAATACATAAATCTTAAAAAAAGAAAAAGAAAAAGAAAATAACAGTGGTGGCTACTTAGAGGATGGACAAGCCTGGGGCTCTTTAGGAGTCTGGAAAGCACTTGCTGTGACATAGAAATAGGGTTCCAAGGCAGGCATTGAAAGCTGGGGATTCTGCAAGAGCAAGTATGACAAAAGAACTTAAATGCAGGAGGGATAGGACCCGGAAGGGTGCCACACAACAGCTACAGAAAATGGGCGTGGGATGCCAGATGACACCGGGAGGGTGAGTAGGCAAGCTATAAGGTCACTGTCTGAGATGACATTACAAAAAGGCAGAGAGAAGGACTCAGCTGAAGAGCCTCTTGGGTCTGAGATTTATCTGCCCTCCCATCAGAAGGAGAAAGCACACTGGACAGAGAGCCTCAAGAACTGGGTGTACCTGTGCCATGATCTGGGTGCTTACATTCATAGGTTCAACATTCAGGAAGCTCCGAGCTCCAGCTTCCTGGTGTTAGGCCAAGAAGACCTCCAGAGAGCAGGGTCAGTTCAAGCGATTAGGCTGTTCCCATCCACCTGGGATATCTTCATTTAGTTCCTGATTTCTGGCTTTTTCTCCAGCTCAGGCTGCTGCAGGCACGTGAGCGGTGAACCAGTCTAGGGAAGCTTTATGTCTGCCTCTTGTTTCCCTGTCTCTCAAATAAATAAATAAAATTTAGGAGAAGGAGGGGAATAACTTGAGATGATATTGACAGAAAGGCCATGACTCTTAAGTTAAAGCCACAGGAAGAGCTGAGAATTCTAGTGAAGGGCTCAGAGTGATGGCTAATGCATGGTCCTGGAACACCAAGATTGAAGTGTATAAAATGAATTGAGGCCTTGAAGACATTAGGAGGGAGAGTTAGAGACAGCACACACATGAGGATGATGAGATGAAAGTGGAGGGAGGAGAGCACCGGGGGATTGTTCCCGTGGGACAATGTTGGATTTTTGGATCAATCCCCAAAGCCAAGTGTGTGAATCGGGGAAGAAACACACAGTACATTCAAACTGGGTAATTTGGGAAGAGTTTAACAAGGGGTTTGTTTATAACAATGTGGCAGGGCATAGGGAAATCAGAAAGGATGGTACACTGACTTGCAGGACAGTAATGCGAGGCTTGCACAAAAGTCATTGACTTTGCTAATGAAGTGATGGTTCGTCAGCTTTTAAGAGGGGGCAAATGTAGACATCCAAGTGCAGTTAGCTGAAGGGCAGTGGAAAGCAGGAAGACCTGCAATACCCAGCCAGTTTCAACAGGATGACAGGCAGCCTTCATAAGGATTCAGGCAGAGTAGCCTGTAGAGGTATCAGGTTACTAGTTCTGCGATGACAAAGAGTTGCTGCTACTTGCAACTAAAGAGTAAGAAGTATGCAAAGAATAAAGAAATGGCAACTGAAGATAGAGGAAATTGGAGATGGAGAATTTTGGAAAGAAGAGACCCACACCATATATTACTAGACAGAAACAGCACACCATTGTGCACACAAATTCCCCCAGAAGCTGTGGCAGGAGATAATTTGGGTAAGCAAAACCCTCATCTTAATTTGACCAACGAATCAGCAGCCTCCAAAAATAAAGAAATCTGAGGCAGGCCTTGTCATACAGCAGACTATGTCCTTACTTGAGATGCCCACACCCATCCCACACTGCCTGGTTTCTTGCTTTTGATTTGGCATCCTTCTGATGGACTTGGGAAGGCACTGGATGATGGCCAAGCACTTGGATTCCTATCACCTGAAAGGGAGAACTGGCTGGAGTTCCTGACTTCTGGCTTCAGCTTGGCCCAGCCTTGGCTACTGTGAGCATTTGAGGTGTGAACTAACAGATGGAAGATCTCTCTCTCTCTCTCTCTCTCTCTCTCTCCTCTTCCATAGTCCCATTCCCCTCTTCCATACAAATAAATATATACAAAAAAAAGAAAAATCTGAAAGTGCAGAACCCTTTTCAGAAGGCCCAAGAACACATCCTCTGTGTTATTGTTTCATGCCCTCTTGTAAGCCAATGCAAGAGTAGTAGAATAACTGTGATTTCTTTTTTAAGCAATCTGCATTTTGTGCCCTGAGTTGAAGCAGGATTACATCCTCTGATGTATGCTTTTCTGAACAGGTTGGACCCCACCTGTCAATCAACAGGGGCTACTACAGGGAAGAACTCTTGTATGAGATTCAGCGTCTTGATCCTCTATGTCAATGTCATTGGAAATGACCATAAGTCACCTACAGGGTGTAGCGCACAGTTTGGAGAATTAGGTAATGATCCATAAAATGCAGCTTATCCTTGACTATGGAAAATATATTTTTGAGCATCAAGCAATGTATAGAGGATAGAGGTTGGCTAAGGTAGGAGGTGGATTGGAGTCTAGACCCCTGACCAAAGGATTCACTAGCCTAGCCAGTCAAACCTTACACAAGTCCTTTCAATCACCTCCTCTCATCAAAGTTCTTACTGTGTGACTTCTCACTGGAAACAATATCCACAATGAACTTGAAAGTCTGGCTACCAGTCTGATAGCCATAGCATAAGAAGTCTTAAAAATATAATAATAAACCTGTTATTCAGGCTAATGTGGCACAGAGGGTTAAACCAGTGCTTGAGATGCCAGTATCCCATGTCAGGGCGCACATTCAAGTCCTGGCTGCCATGCTTCCCATCCAGATCCCTGCTAATATGCACCCTAGGAAAGAAGCAGAAGATAGACTGCTGCCATCCACATGAGAGACCACACCAGAGTTCTTGGCTTCTGGCTTCTGGTTTCTGCCTGGCCAAGCCCCAGACATGATTACCATGCTGGGAGTAAACCAGTGGGCAGATCTATTTCTTTCTCTGTCTCTTCCTTTCTTTCTGCTAACTCTACCTCCCAAATAAAATCTTTAAAGTAAAGCTTTACTTAGTAGCATTTATGTTCATACTGATAGAAAACAACCCAACACAAAAGAATAGTATAGCAATAGGGAAAAACTGAGGCATGCAAGAGTACAGGTATAGCAATTACTTGAGATAGAATATTTCCCTTTTATGAACCAGTATCATTTCAAATTGACTTACAAGTGTCTGGGAGGAGTGCTTGCCCTGCCTACATGACCCAGGGTCATTTATGCAAGCAATTAGGAAATCATGAGACTCATTTGTGACTTGCATTTCAGGTGGAATATCATGTGCCCCAGTTTGTCAGTTAACCTGAGAAATTGTTTAGACTACCCACCATTCCTCTTGAAATGAAATTAAGCAGTTATCTGAGTTATATTAGACTATGTATTGACACATAGAAGTGTATGCTTGTATGTGAATATAAAATATACACAGTAGGTATGAGAGAAAGAGAGAGAGACTGCATTACAGATAGACAGTAGAAGCTAAGCAAGGCTTCTTGGTGATTTCATTCCATGAAAAGGGGAAGATCAAGATGTGGATACTGACTGCTGTGTCCGCTTTCCCAGTACATCCAATTAGCTGTGCCTCTCTATGGAAGGTGGCCTGGCCCTTGCACAAAGTTCTCTCCTCCAAGTTTCAACAGCTCCTCCTTCCATTGCCACTCTCTAAACTACTGCATATCCCTTGTGATTTTCCTATACCCTGCCCACATCTTTATAAACAATCCCTTTATTAAACACTCCTAAATTACCCAGTTTGAGAATGCCATGTGTTTCCTCCCTGATTCACACAAGATTCCTTTGTCGCCCACTCCAAGAAACCAAGAACCATGTCAAACACTGTCCCATGGGAAAACTCAATTCAAGGAGCAAGCCAGATTGCCAGGAAATTATCCACTCCTAGTGTTGCCCTAGCAGGGGGAGGGGTTCTTCCCGTCTCGTGGTGAGTAGAAGGAACTGCACTGTTTCTCTCCCCAAGTCCAAGGCTCCAGTGAGTCAGTGAGACCAGGTGCCAGGCTTTGTAGATTCCAGCTTTGCCAGCAACAAGGATATTCATGGTACAGGAGGACGCTGAGCCCTTCAGCCACTAGTGACTATAAGGGCACTTCAAAAGTTTGTGGAAAATATAATTAAAATATGAGTTTATTTTGGTGCAAAAAATGAACATCTCTGCTTTTAAGAGATCTTCATAAAGTTCATTCTAAGTGTACACTATGTATAAACTACGCATGCATTTCAATTTTTTTCACAATAAATTTTAAATTCCATTTTCTTTTTTTTTTTAAAAAAAAAAACATTTATTTTCTTTTGGAAAGGCAGATTTGCAGAAAGAAGGAGAGACAGAGAGAAAGATCTTCTGTCCGCTGGTTCACTCACCAAGTGGTCGCAACAGCCGGAGATGAGCCTATCCGAAGCCCAAAGCCAGGAATTTTGTCTGGGTCTCCCCCATGGGTCCAGGTCCCAAGGATTTGGGTCATCCTTCACTGCTTTCTCAAGCCATAATCAGGGATGGGAAGTGGCGCAAATGGAACATAAGCTATCACCCACATGAGATGCTGGAGTTCCAGGTGGAAGCTTAGCCAGTTAAGCTATTGCTTCTGCCCCTTGATTCCACTGTACAACTTTTTTGAATGCCCTTGATCTATGTGTATATACACATTCACAGTCCTGCAGTTCAAGCAAAGCATTTGTCCCATTCATGGTTAACATGAACATGTTACAAAAGGAACCCTTAAGTAGTTCTGTGATGGCACTGGGAATTCCTGATCAAGGCCATTAACTCGAAGTTTGTGTTGTGGATTGAATCCAAGAGACAAAATAGCATTTAGCTAGAAACCTTAGGAAGGTGTACCTAAGCATTCATATGCTTTTATCATATTGAATACAATAAGTAGGAAATGATTTGAATGCTTCCCATTATTCCCTCACAGAAGTTATTTGTATTTATATTCACTTGAAGAAACAATGTCAAATTTAATCAACATGGAAGGAGGATATTTGCAGTGAATTTTGCAGTTTAGTCTACAACTTATAGTTTTCAGGTCAATGCTAGTCCCACAATACTGAAGTTAAGAATTCAAATAGGGATAACATGGTGGCACAGCAAGCTAGCCCTCTGCCCTGCGGTTCTGTAATCCCATTTGGGTGGTGGTTTATGTTTCAGTTGCTCCACTTCTAATCAAGTGCTCTGTTAATGACCTGGGAAGCCAGCAGAGGATGGTCCAAATCTTTGGGAACCTGCACATGGAAGAAGCTCCTGCCTCCCAGCTTTAGATCACCTCAGTTCTGGCCATTGCAGCCATTTGGGGAGTGAGCCAGCAGATGGAGGAGCTGCTTTCTCTATCTTTACTTTCTCTGTAAAATCTGCCTTTCAAATCAAAATGAATAAATGTTTAAGAATAAAAGGAAGCCACTACTAATATTACAATTATATTGTCTAGTTTTAGCACTTGATATTTAACAATCGTTACTTAAAATACCTCACACATTTATCTTATTCAATCTTCAAAGTAATCTTACACATAAGGACTATTATTATCTGCAAATTATTAATGAGATAACTGGCACTTTAAGAGGTCAAGAGAAATAAATGGTCAGGACCACATGCCTAAGTTGGTAATGTTAGAATTTAATCCTGATCGCTCTGACAACAGAATTCTCTCCTCAACTTCCCAAGCTTAGCTGGAGAAAGAAATGTGATTTGGTTGACTCCTGTCCCACTTTCTTTTTTCACACTAACATTGCTTCTGCCCGCCCCCCCATCTTTTTTTTTTTTTGTCTTTCTTCAAAGTTTGGGAGGCAGAGGGGTACAGCTCAGGTCTTAGAACATTTATTTAAGTCAGAGACACTTGACCTCAGGAGAACTGGGCAGGTTTGAGCTGGAAACTTTCTTTGTTAAATCGTGGTTTATCTATGAAAAGAAAGGTTTGGAATCCAAAAAGAAAAAAAAAAAGAAAAAAGAAAGATAACACCTAATATTCAGCCCAATATAAACAATGTTGAAATCGTTGGAATTACATAAGGGCTCTCCAAGTGTGTGATTTATTTATGACGGGAAATGAGGTGGTGGTGATTGTGTGTGTGTGTGTGTGTGTGTGTGTGTGTGTGTGTGTGTGTGTGTGTGTGTGAGCAGAGCAGCAGGGTCGGAATGTTTAGAGAACCATTCTCTAATGAGATGTTTAGTTCAAATTTCTTAGATTTTCTCCACCTTATTTTTTTTTTTACAAAACTTGTAAGTCCTCTCCCCAACAAGAAAAAAATTCATGTGTTCATGCATTGCTCATTATTAGATGAACTTATTCATTTATTCTTCTATCAAATACTCATTTCATTGATGACAATCTCATGTCATTGAAGCTGGTATCTATATACCCAAGTGTTATCCACAGAGTTGTTGTTGCAAATGTGCGTTATGAAAAAACTAGGCACAGATCTGTATCAAAACTTTCTGTATCAAAAAAAAATTTGTATTTTAATTCCAATTCTCCACAAGCTTTGGAAGTGTATCTGTTTGCACGTACATGTGTGTGTATTCCAATTGGGGGAGGAAAAAAACAGTACAATGCAACACAATGCTATAAGATGCTATATATCTCAGCATGTTATATACTATGTCTGCTATATATGTAATATTTATTCCTCATATTATACATACATTAGTTATGATGGACTTGCAGACAGCTTTATACTTTATTTTGCATGTTTTGGTTCTCCAAAACTTTCTATAAAAATATGTATTAATCTTAGTCAGGCCTGGAGCAATGGCTCAATGGCCAAATCCTCACCTTGCAAGCACCAGAATTCCAAATGGGTGCCGGTTTCATGTCCCAGCTGCTCTACCTCCCATCCAGCTCCACTTCCATCCAGCTCCTTGCTTATGACCTGGGAAAGTGGCAGAGGTTGGCTCAAAGCCTTGGATCTTGTATCCAAGTGGGAAACTCAGATGAGGGTACTGACTCCTGGCTTCAGATTGGTTCAACTCTGGCCACTGTAGCCATCTGGGGAAGTAAACCAGCAGACAGACGCTTCTCTTTGTCTCTCCTTCTCTCTATAAATTTGTCTTTACAACAAAAGTAAATACATCTTTTTAAAAATGTATTAATCTCGTACTCAAAAAAGCCCAATATAATGTTTATTTTCTTAAGGATGCAACCCATTAAAAAAACCACTCCATTTTTTCATCTCACAAATGGAAAAGTTCATGTTTTGTTTTCAATATCACTAACTTTGCTTAAAAAAATGGCCTATGTGAACTTGTTAAAAATCTGCTACTCTTTAGAATTCTCCATCTCCACTTATTTGGGACCTATAGAGCAGTTGCAAAAATGGACTGTGAGTTCACACACACACACATTTATACACACTCGCGTTCACAAACTCATACTTGTTTTTTCATGCACACTGGAGTACATGAAGAAGGTAGCTATCATTTGACTGACTCAGTTTAACAGCTACACCTTCCCAATGGCAGCCACCCAATTTGTGATCTCAGAAAACCTGGCAAGGGACCAGCATTGTAGCACAATGACTTGAGTTGTCCCTGGTAACACTAGCATCCCAAAATCAGAGTGCTAAGTCCTGGCTACCACTAAACTTCCAATCCAGCTCCCCACTAATGTATCTCTGAGCACAGTGGATGATGGGCTAACTGCTTGGGACCCTGTCAGTTATATGGGATCTCTAGATGGAGTTTTCTGGCTCCTGGCTTCAACCATTTGGAGAGTGAACCAGTGGATGAAAGATCTTTCTATTTTGTTTTCTTAATGTGTGTGTATTAGTGTGTGAGAGAGAGTGTGTGTGTGTGTGTGTGTGTGTGTGTGCCTACCATTTAAATAAAAACAATCAAGCACTCAATCTTTATGAAAGAAAGAATAAAAATCAGAGTATCTCTGATCTGCCCACACCTGCCTGGGCATTTATCCTTCCTTGTTGTAGTGAGAAGAGCAGCTGCTGGCTCGGACTTCCCTGACGAAACACTGACAAAGCATCCTTCTAACTGTAGGTGTAAGCTAGGGCATGTTAGTCTCACACTACAAGGGAAGTTTTGCTTTGACTCTTCAGCTAGAGGGAAAAAGTTACTGCTGTCCAAGTGAGGCAAGGTCATCATAAGGAAAGGAAGAATGTGAAAGAGGCTGCTAATTAACAGGTATTTTCTAAAGATGAGCACTGGGCAAAGTCTCTCCACGTGATCATGAACATCACAGAGGCAAAGCAGCCAGATGAATTAGCTGGCTTCTGCCCAGAGTGGGTTTTACCACGCAACTGTCTTAGTTAGATTTGCATCACGATGGAAACTCATGTATCACCTCTTCTAGGGTGAACCAGTTTTCCTCAGCTGCCGTTTGGGATGTGTCCTCTTGTTAAAACAGTTGGGGAACTTGAGAAGTTTTTGATGACATCAATACGTTTTCTATGTGATGCTAACACTGAAATAAACATATGTCTATTACAGCAACTCTGGGAGCCAAAAACCAAAAACTACATAGGAACAGTCATGCATTGCTTATGGCAGGGACATGTTCTGTAAAATGATTCAATTGGCCATTTCATCATCTAAACATAGAGCATAGTGACACCAACTAAAATGGCTGTGCCATCACTAGGTGCTACAGTCTCAGGTCACCACTATCGCATATGTAACCCACCACTGACTGAAGCACTGTTGTGCACTGCAAGACTGTACCAGAAATGACTGCTGCCTTCCCAAGAGCTTAGCAGGACTAAACATGAGGAACAATGAATCATCAGAAAACAATGTAAGATAGCATGTACCCATACATGTAAGTAGGGAGGCCTACTTTCGTGTATGTCCAGTGACATCTAAGCATTAGCAATGTTCCATCTTTTTAAACTTCCAGAATTCATAACTGGCAGACTATTTCAGGCCAGTATTTGTTGGCTCCCTTCTTTCTGCCATCATATTGTAGAAGAATTCTTGGCTATTTTAGGACTTAGACTGTGATGAGAGACAGAGATTCTATCACCCCCTCTGCTGCAGAACTCACTGTTGAGTGAGCCTTGCCTTCATCGTGAGTCAGTGCTTAGCAGAAATGGAACAAGTCAAAGAATACCACTGCTTCTAAGGGATGGACTCCAGCGTCACCCTGGGTGAGGAAGACACCTTTCCTCTTTGGAGGCTTCAGTATTGAAAATCATTCTTCATAGAGAACCTCTAGACATCTACAAAGGCCCATTTCCTTTCAGGATTGTATGGAATAGACCTGGACATTTTTAAAGAAAAATATTTAGGACCCACTGTGGTAGCCTAGTGGCTAAGATCATTGCATTGCATACACCAGGATCCAATGTGGGCACTGGTTCATGTCTTGGTTTCCATCCCCTGCTTGTGGCCTAAGAAAGCAGCCGAGAAGCCTCCAGTGCCTGGATGTGTGTGTGTATGTGTGTGTGTGTGTGTGTGTGTGTGTGTGTGTGTGTTTAATATTTTTTTTTTATTGGAAAGACACATATACAGAGAGGAGGAGAGACAGAGAGGAAGATCTTCCATCCATTGATTCACTCCCCAAGCAGCTGCAGCTCCAGTAGCTGTGCCAATCTGATGCCAGGAACCTGGATCTTCTTCCAGGTCTCCCATGCGGGTGCAGGGTCCCAAGGCTTTGGGTCGTCCTAAACTGCTTTCCCAGGCCACAGCAGAGAGTTGGATGGGAAGTGGGGATGGCGGGATTAGAACTGGTGCCCATATGTGATTCCAGTGTGTGCAAGGTGAGAATTTTAGCCACTGGGATATTGCATCGGGTCCTGGCTTCTGGCTTTGGATCAGCTCAGTCACAGCCATTGTAGCCACTTGGGAAGTGAATCAGCAAACAGAAAAAATTTCCTCTCTGTAAGTTTGATGTTCCAATAAAAATATTTTAAAAGATTTATTTATCTATTCTGAAAATCAAAGTTATAAAGAGATCTTCCATTTGCTGCCTTGGTGGTTCACTTCCAAGATGGTTACAATGGCCAGGGGTGGGCCAGCCTGAGACCAGAAGCCAGGAGCTTCATCTGGGTCTCTCATGTGGGTGCCAGGTATCCAAACACTTGGATCACCTTCTGCTGTTTTTTCCAGGACATTAATAGGACCCTGAATCAGAAGTGGAGTAGCAGGGACTTGAACTGGTGCCCACGATGGATGCTAGCACTGCCTGCTGCAGCATTACCTACCAAGACACAATGCCAGCCCCAAGCCTAAGCTTTTGACAAGTCAATTATTCCCATTGCTTGTCATCTCAGCTTTTCCTCTCTGCTAATGACTTCCCTTCTCTGAGTGAAACAGAGAGCAGTGAGCAAGGTGCTGAGTGCATCCACATTTTCATTGTTCACAATGGTATAAAATGCTGTTCTAGGACACATCCCTTCATGTTGGAATAGAAAGAATGACTAGCAAATTCACTTTAAGTTTCTCATTCTTGCTAATACTATTAGGACTAGAATGAAAAAGACACTTTTTGGGGGGAAAATCTTCACTATCTTTTGATAGAATCTTCCCTCTCTCACTTTCAAACTCTTGGACAGCATTTTAGGAATGCAGTTTTTTGAAGATGCTAGTTTAGTTACTCCATCTTGAAAAGCATAGAGAATCAATCAAACTTTAAGAAGTTATCACCACTTTTAAGAAAAAATTCAATAATATGGGCAGAGTTTTGCCGTTAGCCTGTAGTAAGTGGTTGGTTTCTCTGAAACACATGGTAGTCAGCCAAGGTTTAGTTCTCTTTCCCAGAAATAAGTCACATTCTCTGAACTCTGGACCAAGAGAAGTCTTAAAGGATATCATGTCGCTGATATTCTTTCCCATGTTCCTGTAGATGTAAAATAAACAGAAGGCTCCTGCCAAGTGGCCAGCCCTAATTTCAAATATCAGGGTATAAATTCTGAAGATGCTATGCATCATGGAGATACGTTTGGCAAATTACATGAGACCACAAATTCCTTCTATTCCTCCCAACAACAGGTGGAGTCTCTTTCTTCATCTCCTCATTCTGGGCTGGCTTTAGGATTTGTTTTGACCAAAGGAATGTAGTGAAATTGAGATTGCATGAATTCTGGATCTTGCTCTGCACTGTTCCCTAAAGGATGAGAAATCATGGGGCAGAGCATCTTGACACCTAGGCCAAGTGCTAACACCACCACTCACCAGTCATGTGGGCAAGGCCTGGCTTCCACTAAGATGGATTTAGCCACATGAATGAGTTCTACGCGAAACTACTAGAGAAATTGCCTCACCAACCACAATATCTTGACAAACAGTATTTCATTTTAAACAAACATGGTTTATACATGAGAAACTCTAAAAGGGGCACTTTTCCATTAAAATAAGAATCAAATTTGAAGGACTGGCATGGTGGTATATCAAGCTAACCTCCACCTGCGGAGTTGGCATCCCATGGGAGCATAAGCTGTGGTCCCAGCTGCTCTATTATAACTAAATGCTGGAGACTGAGAAACCACAAATAATCAGTTTATGTGCTCATGGTTTTGGATGTGGGAAGTTCAAGGACATGGAGCAGCCTCGTGTGTCCTAACTTTTACATCATCACACGGCAGAATAGCAAGAGGAGAAGAAATCTGCCCAACTCTCACCCTTTGTGACTAGCTTGCCCTATGACGGTGGTAATTATCCATTTGTAGGGTCCAGACCTTGTGACCTCATTATCTCTTAACAGCCCCACTTCTTAATACAGTCACAGTGACTGGTACATTTTAGTGTGAGTGTTAGAAGAACTGTTCAAAATCTAGCAGAACCGTTACTGAGATTCTTGCAGGGCTATGGGAATCTTCAGAAAAAAGGACACAATTCTGATTGGGAAAACTGGAGAACAGTATATTGAAAGGAGTGATCCTTGTTGCGGATCTTCAAGGCCAAGTAAGATTCAAGAGGAAAGGGACAACTCATGTCACGAGAGAGAGAGAGATGATAGAATCATAGAGGACACGCCTGGAGACTGAGCCTTTCATATATGTATTGACAGAAAAATCTGAGCCTTCTGCAGAGCCAGTACCCAAACCTGCAGCATCACACAGACTTTCTGGGGGAGAAAGGAGTTGACTTGGGGACTAGAGAAGCAGGTGGTGTATGAAGGACAGCCACAGAGACATGCGAGATATAGCCTGGATCTCATTCAGAGCCAGCACCCCATAAACGTTCATCTGAAGAGCTCCTCTGCCAGCGTGCAGCACCGTCATAACCCTGTGAGCTCACAGTGTCTCTCTCCCTGTCTTCTCTGTCATTCCCCCTCCAGAGGAATTCTGAGACCCACTCTTGTTTGCTTGTGTAGTGCTATTGTCTCAGACTCTGCACCAGTCTCATCCTGACCCTTCTACCCAAAATCAGGCTTTCCTGAAACCAAGCAGTTATCAATAGGGGGCAAGTTTGTCTCTGAGGGGACACATGGCAGCTTTTGCAGACAATTTTTTGGTTGTTATAACTAAAGAAGTGCTACTGGCATCTGGTATATACAGACCAGGGGCACAGCTAAATACCCTACAATTCATAGGTTAGCCTCTCCCAGTGGTAATTATCCAGCCTCAAATGTAAGGCAGAGGAACATTGTTTTAACTTAACCCTTATCCCATACTTATTTCTTTAAATAACAAACTTCATTGCTTAGGACACTTTTAGATTTACATAAAACTAAGACAGTCTCCCCAAATCCCATATTCAGCCTCTCCTATTATTAGTACCCAACATTGGCATGGTACAGTGATTATAGTCAATGAAGCAATACTGAGATATTAACTAAAGTTAATTACTTAGATTACTAACGAAAGTCCATGCTGTATTCCAATTTCCTTAGTTTTTTTTTTTATTTTTACTGTTTTTTTTTTGCATTACATCTAATCATCATGTCATATCATTCTTCAGCTACAGTTTCTCAAACTTTTCTTGCTGTGATGACTGACAACTCCAAAAAGAACTGGTCAGATATTTTGTCTGATGTTCTTCAATGGGGATTTCACCGATGTTTCTGGGGTGATGGGCTTTGGGGAGAAAGACCACAGGGTCTCATTTCTTCACCTGCCATGGAGGGCAGAGGCCTGAGTACTGCTGTGGTCTCTTCTCACTGATGGCAACCAGTCAGCAAACCCCGAGGTCTGTCATTCCTCTCGTGATGGCATTTCTCTGCACGAGACAGGCTACTGTTGATGTTGACCGTCATCAGCGTGTGGAGGCAGTGTTTGTCAGGTTCCCTGCTGTAAAGCTACTCCCCATCTGCCTTTTCAGCACTGTACTTCTTAGAAGAAGTTATCATACCTTACCCACACTTAAGAAGTGGGCGTTAGAGCCACCTCCCTCAGGGCTGGAAAACATACACAATGCATTATTTGGAATTCTGCCCATGAAATGTATCTCTCCTCTCTCCTATACATTTAATCACTTATTGATATCTGCATAGATTGATGGATATTTATATTATACATAGTTACAACACATACCAGTTCTTACTAGCTTTGGCCGTCGGCAGCTCTTTTAGTTGACTCCTGTGTCCCTTTGACGTATGCCCAATCTTATGTTGCTGTCTTCTGGCTTTAGTCCTTCCTTAGTATCTGGCATCACAGGGTGTTCCAGACCTGTTTTGATTATTTGCATTCTCATTCCTAGAAACAATAATTTTTCTAAAGAGTCCTGATTATTTTAATTAGGGAATGGTAATAGAAACCAAGGTCTGGTAGCAAAGTGTGTTCACTGCTACTGGAGTCATATTTACTTTCAGTAGATAACATATCTTGAGATATGGGCTAGCAATAGTAATGCTGATGTGTAATCTATCCATTAGCAGATAAAAATATGTAGGGGGGCTAATTGCTTGCCTTGCACATGCCAGAATTCTATATGAGTAAAACTTTGTGTTTTGGCTGCTCTATTTTATTTCCAGCTTCCTGCTTGGGCATGGGAAAGCAATAAAGGATGGCCAAAATCCTTGGGACAGTGCACCCAGGAAGAAGCTCCTAGCTCCTGGCTTCAGATCAACTTAGCTCCAGCCATTGTGGCCACTTGGGGAGTGAACCAGTGGATGAAAGATCTTTGTCTCACCTTCTCTCCGTAAATCTACCTTTACAAGAAAGATAAATAAATAAATAAATCTATAGCCATATGTTTGTAGATATAGATATGAAATGCATGTCTCATTTTTCTTTTACCTAAACATAATGACAAAAAGTGCTTGGCAAAAACTGCTCTAGAACCTTGCCATTCACGTCAACCAATTCAACATATACTGGTATCTGTGCTGGTTACCTTGTGATCGTATTTTCCTGAGAGATTCTATTGCTGCAGGACTGAGTGTCCACTCCTCAGCCATTGGTAGGGAAGACCGGCTTCTGCAGGGCCACCCTTGGCATCCACGGCAGGTCCTGAGAAAGTGTGATGTGAAGCCAGCTTCTCTTAAGAGATACCGCTGAGGGGAATGCAGCTGGCAGAGGAAGCACACGGACATGAGAGACGCTGAGCAGGTGGGGGCTGAGAAAACTGTGACCTCAAGCTAGGCAGACCCCCTCGGATTCCTCCCTGGCCATTACCACTGGTTCTGTCATCACCCAAGAGAGCTGTCCCCTGGGTCCATGGCCACTTTTTCCCCAAGAACACTAGGGAAAGACTAGAGACTGATCAGTGTTTTCCAGTCGTGAGAATGAGAAAGAAGCTCTACAGGTTCTCCTCCCAGAGGGAAGAGTAACGTGTATACATATAAACACGGGAACCTGGAGAGCTGCCAGGACCAGGAGGGCTGACGAGCACAGGACTTGAGTCCATTGGCATCCCCTCCCTCCAGGCCCCCAGAGGTCCTCCCTGAGTGTGTGTAAATCATCATTTACTTCCAGAGCAGTCAGATCTTGTCATCAGAGGCCAATAGATGCTGTGCTTCTTTGTTCTGCCTTGGAAAAAAAAAAAACACTCAAACGCAAAGTGTCTCATACTTGGAGAAAAACCCGGTATTTTGGATTCTCGGCAACCCTGTTACTATTGGTTTCAAACATGGCAAAGTAATGTATTTCATTAATGTGGGAGCTTGAGCTTGACTTAGAGAAAAGCTGTATATTCATTGGGATCCTGGCAGTGATGGGGTGGCAGTCATGCTAAGCAGCAGATCTCCTAAAAATGGCATTCCAGGTAGGGCAGGATTTCCCTGAGAGGGGGTCTATGCTTTTGTGACTTTCCTAAGACACGTTGCGGTGAGTGCCTATGCAGCCTAAGATGTGCTGCCTGGAGATCTCCCACAGGGCCTGACTATAAGCTCCAGATTGCTGGAGCAGCTGCCTGCTGGCACAGAACAGCTGAGAAGGGGCTAGAACCTATTTGCCTTGCCTCCTGCTCGCTTCTACTGGCCTCTCCAAGAAGCCCTCCGTCTCCTAGGAGGCTTGCTTTCCAGCAGCTGGAATTCCAGCTGTGATGAATCCTTGAGGCAGCTGCCCAAGCCCCCGGCCCTCTCCTGTCCTTACAAAACACCCCCTCACCGCAGCCTGCCCATGCAATCCGCAAGACTTCAGTTTGGGGTTAAAAGCCTAGAAAATCATAGTATCGGTTATCATGCTTGCAGCTCTAATGTTACCCTAGTCAAATCACCTCTTATTAAAACCAGCCCTGTTAATAAACCACAGGCTTTATTTCCCCCTCAACTGTCTATAACCACTCTCTTCAACCCCTATTAAAAGGCAAAAGCCAAAGAAAAACACAGCTTTCCCAAGTGCCGTTTAGTCCCCAGACGAGGAAAAAGTGAGCAAGAAAGAAATGGATCTTTCCTCCCCCCCTCACCTTTCCCCTGCTTCATGGAGTCAAACGCTTTTCATAACCAGAGGGAGGCATCCATAAAGTGCAGGCAAGCCTGCTCCATGGTCTGCAGAGTGAGGTCAGCTGAGCGCAGGCCCCCTCCGCCTTTCCAGCGTGGGCCCTTGCCAGCAAGGCCCTGGGTCTGACTCATATCCTCATTACCTCCTTCTCCTCGTGCTTTCCCCTGAAGGGACTGATTTTTCCTTCCATCTAAGCCAAAAAGAATTTCTCTGGATTAAGCAGACTGATGAAAGCCGTTTTAATATTGGAGTTCAGGTTAGCAAGCACCAGAAAGCCAGCTGTTGCTTCTACCTTTTTTGTCTTCTCTGCTCCCCTTGACAATCTGTGCACTCTGCCCCTTTTGGGCGGTCTCTGGTCCCCTCAGACCACCCTACCCTGCAGGCCCTGCCTGCTCCCTGCAGGCTCCAGAGGCGGCATACAACATCGTTCCCAAATCTCTCCGAAGGGCTGGGTGGGGGACTCTGTGACATCTTTCATGTTGATGCCATGTGTCTTTCAAGTGCAGACTGGTCTGACAATGTGCTGAGCGACTCAGAAAGGGGCATGTTTCGAGCCTGGAGGGGAAAGTTCTGAGGATTCATTCCAGGGAAAACTGGAAGCCTCCCCACTCACTCACCCAGCCGCCTTTGACTAATAAGGAGGTAGAGAGGAAGGAGGCCCTGTCTTCCCAGGGCAGGAAGATAATGAACTTTGTTCTTTCTTTTTTCCCACATATGCATCACTGTTACAACACTGTTTTCCCTTGCTCCTCCAATTAATGACACCTCTGCCAACTTGATCTTAAATTCCAGGAACCTTGAAATTACCCAGCACAAACAGACCTTTCTAGTGAAGGGGGAGGAGAGTCACCTGCCAGGAACTGCTCACACCCAATTCAATTAGATGGTGCTTGGGAGGCAAGGAGCTTCATTTAAAAAAAAAAAAATCAGTGCTGATTGGGCCACCCTGTTCAGAACTTGAGGTCTGTGGTCTGATTGCCCCATTGGGGAGCTACACTAGCCAACTGTTTTTGCCCCATGGTTGTACCAGAAGCTCTTCTGTCTGATTTCCCAGCAAAGCATCATTTTGAAAGAGTGAAAGACCATTCACGAGCAAGTGTCTCACTCTGTGACATTCCCATCTTTTCCATATTCAGCCACATCACCACCTACACTGAACGACAGGTCACGCAGTGCCTGTATATTCATAGGTACTGTAGGGAACATGACAAATGTTACCTCAAGAGGTGACAAACGCAATCAGCTGAACAGCTCCGGAACAGTGTCCCTCTTACGGAGAGAGGAGCTCTCTTGTCTAGGCCTTAAAGTCTGTGTCCTACACTTTTTCAATGGTATGTGCCAACAGTTTTAACATCCATGATTGCAAGCATTGGTATTGAAACATGATGTTTTTCAAGAACAAAGACAACCAAAACATCCTTTCCTTGGTGTTTCTCCAAAAGACCAAGACATGCTGTACCAGGAACTTCTTTCTCACAAGATCCAGTATTTTAATTGACACGGTCCTAGGAGGTAAGTATAATAAATCAAACAAGGCACAGAGAGACTGTGTCAGTCACCCAAGATCATTCATCATCATTGCCGGGATTGTCATGATCCTCACCACATCTCTTCTTTCTTTGGCAGCAAGTTGAGCCTTGGGGCTGCCTGAAGTACTTTACAAACACAAATTTCAACTTTGCCAATAACACTACCAAGTAAGTATTTGGGGAATTGCTTCATAAATGTAAATGAGCAAACTGAAACTCAAAGATTCATCCATTTGCCCCCAGCAATATAGCTAATAAGTAGCAGACATGAGAGCGACATGCATGGCAGTAACTTCTGAGACTCACAGTGAGTCCTTCTTAAATATGCCCACAAAATCTTGGACACTCTTCCCACCAAAAGCTGCACTTTCATTTTTCTTTCCTTGATTGTACAGTGGGTGTTTGTGGGTTAAGATGCCACTTCACATCATCGTACCTGGAGTTGGGTTCCAAGTCGTGCCTCCACTTCTGATCCCAGCATCCTGCTGATGCTTGTCTGGGAGGCAACAGTGATGGATCAAGTTGCTGGATCCTTGTCACACACGTGGAAAACTTGGACTGAGTTCTGGGTTTCTGGCTTCTAGCCGGGCCCAGTCCTAGCCCCAGCTTCTGTGTGCTTTTGATGAATGACCAGCAGATGGGAAGTTTCCTTTCTGTTTCCCTCTTCTTTCCAATACACCAAATGCATAAACAATAATAAAAAATAATTATTAAGTGGGCTGGACTTAATGACCCACTTCCTTTTTTTTAAGATTTAATTATTTTTATTGCAAAGCCAGATAAACAGAGAGAAGGAGAGACAGCGAGGAAAGTCTTACGTCTGATGCTTCACTGCCCCAAGTGACCACAATGGCCAGTGCTGCGACGAACAGAAGCCAGGAGCCAGAAACTTCTTCCAGGTCTCCCACACAGTTACAGGGTCCCAAGGCTTTGGGCCGTCCTCGACTGTTTCCCAGGCCACAAGCAGGGAGTTGGATGGGAAATGGGCCTGCCAGAATTAGAACCAGTGCCCATATGGGAGTCTGACTTTAGTTGCTAGGCCACCGTGCCAGGCCCAAAGACCCACTTCTAAAGAAAAAAGATGTGTGACTTCCTAAATTAGTCAAGCCACTCTGACTTCCTGTTTGTTAAATCTCTCTCTCTCTCCTCTCTCATTGTCTCTCTCTTTCACTCTCTCTCTCTTTCTTTCATTGTTCCTCCTTGAGGAAGTCAGCTTGTATGTCAAAAATATTCAAGAAGCCCAATGGGTAAATCCATGTGTCAAGGAGTCAAGAGCCCTTGCAATAGTCCTATGATGGAGCTTTGAAACAGATTCTCTGGCCCAAATTAAGCCTTCAGGTGGCTGTAACTTCAGGTAGCATTTAGACTGCAGTGTAATGAGACCCTGATAAGAGCAACCCAGCTAAGTCACTCTTGAATGTGAACCCAAAGACATGGTGAGATGGTAATTCTTGCACTCTGCTAAATTCAAGGGAAATCTGGTATGCAGTAATCTATAAATAATGCCCAAGTCTTTCTTCTAAATAATGTTTCCCTTCTTACTCTATTCAAATCCAGTAAAGACAAAAGGTAAAAGGACCTTCTTTGACGGGGCTTAGGAACTGCAATTTGGGAAACAGAGGTTATTACATAGCTCTGAATAAGTCTTCCAAAAAAGTAAGAGAAAGTGGCAGTACATTTGGGTTACATGACTGATCAACAAAGAAATGGATGCATAACCTACATGAAAATGCCCATGAGACAAGAGTCACGCTGGCATCTTGAGCCCTCATTGCCGTTGTTTCAGTCACTCTGCACCTGCGAAAACAACACCACTTGCCCTTGTGTGTGTCCAGTGCTATATAACATTAACCAGGAACAGGAAATTAAACTCCCTTGCAGTCTTTTCTAGACATGGAACATGCAAATACGAGGTCACTTACCCTCACATGCTGTGATTCCCACTCTACTCTAGACAACCAAAAAGAGCTAAAGCTGACTCTGTGTGGTACAAGTTGGGTTCCCTCAGGTCGAACCAATGATACAAAGAGATGCTCCTTCTTGAGTCAAACTTTGGAGCTGTTGAAGTCTCCATTCCATGGTCTGCCAAGTCCAATCCCAGCATCCTGTGATGATGTGACTGGGTACAGCACAAGCAGACTGGGCACTAACCATGGAAAACCCCACAGAGTCATTTCTGATGGATAGAAAACTTTCATCAGATGAGCCATGTGACCCAAACTTGGTCCTCAAATGCCCATAGAAGCCTGAGGACATTGGACATACTCAAGCCATCCCTGTGGTCAACTCTCCCTTCTGCTTCTCTGGCCAAGTAACAACAAAATCCCCACATCAGCCTGAGAAATTTCCATATTGTACCTGAACTTGCTCTCACAGTCCCAGGACCCATTCAGTTTCATTGGAGAAGTTCCAAGAGCCTAGCCAAGTTTCCAGACTTTATCAGGCTCTCTGACATATCTAGCCTCCTTCTTCCTGTCACTGCTTCCCCAGCGCTTAGAAGTTCTTGGACCAAAGATTAAAAATCTGGAGGTTTTGCCTCTTTATGGAACTGCACATAAAATATCCCCAAGAGAAGGTCTCATGGATGAATAAACACACGAGTTTCATTTGCCTGGCTCGGCAAAAGTGCTTTTAAAGTGAGCCAGGCAAAGTCTCTGTGGGCCACAACTCACAGACCTGCCTGCACCCTGGTCCTAGCAAGAAAATACCATACACCATGCTTCTTTTTTTCCCTGCCTTCTTTTAATCAAATGTGTTTCCGCATGCTGGGACTCTAGGGGCTGCAGTTCTGCATATGGTTTTCCCACCACCACCGTGGATTCCTTACAGAAAGAATTAGAATAGCATTTTCCACTTGAGGACCTTAATTCAGCTAGTTTTCCCCAGGTCTCTGAATACCCGACCTCACTTCCCACTGAACTCCAAGAAATGAGTCTATATCATCCCAGCCTGGGTCAGGTGCACCTAAGATTACCCACTGATAGCAGAATCAAAGTAGCTTTTTCTCATTTCTGTAGGTGGTGGGACTTTGGATATCTTAAATCTGGAGTAATAATTTGACTTCTTCTGTGCTAGATTTACTTAGGTTATTCAAAAGGTTAGCTCAAAATCATAAGACAAATCCATACTTTTTTTATGATTCTGTTCAGTTTGTATTCGTCTTCATTTTTGTTTGTGGGCACACTCTCTGCCATAGCCACAGAATAGAGGGCCAAAGCTTGGGTCTCTTTCCTCTCAGAGATGACCATGGTCCCTTAGGAAAAACCTCCCTGAGAAATTGATGGCAGTAACAACACCTGTCATGCTAAATCTGTCACTCTAAGCCAAAGCACAAAAGAAACCCTTTCTCTGATAACATACCCAACCCCACAACAGCTTCAGGAGACAAATTCTGTGTACATTGACGTGGTGATGATAGAAACTAATATCGGATAACACAATCTTTAAGATAGTGATCATGCTTACCCATCTTAACAGCCCATTATTCTTTTCTTAATTAGCCGCAAATTAGGTTGAAAGGGTTAAGTAACATGTCCAACATTATATTACTTGATTAGTGAATTAATAAGTGGTGGAACATGAGGGTTTAGAAACATAAATTTGAACAAGACACAGGCAAGAACAAAAGACTGGGTGCTACAAATCCTGCCACCCTAGGACCCATCCCCAAATAGAATCATGCAGAACCTTGGGTGTCCCAGAAGAGGTTGTGATAGACTGAATAGGGCATGAGTAAGAGAGTGAGCTTGTCAGAAATGAGATACTAGAGCTGATCATGCATAATGAGCTAATGAAGGAAGAAGAAAGTAAAGGGAAAGCCGGGAAGGAGTTTCCAAGATGCTGTCATCTATCCCATAAATCCGGTGCTTATTACCATGGCTTCACCTGTCCTCATCATTCCCTGGGAGGGTCTGTGGGCTGTGGTACAGCGAGCCTCACCCATTCTAATAAAACGTCCAAGAAGAGAGGAAGGAGAGAATGTTGTACAGGCTTATTGAACAACCTAAATTTACAGGAAACTTAGAACTCTGGATCTCATGATCAGCCTAGCATCAGAAAATTGTGCCAAGGAGTTGACACAAACAATTCCACCTAGTTGAAAACTTCACAGTTCAACATTCCCTGTGGCGAATTGAAGTCACATACAGCATTGTTTCACAGCTTAACAATGTGTGTGTAGGGGGTGGGGGCGAGGGAAGGGTCAAAGCCAGATTTATACGAAGAACAGATGAGCCCACAGCTAACAGAAAGGGAAAACCTCCTCCCAGATAGACTCACTGAGCATTATTATCTCTGAATGAATAGGGAGTTCTCTGCTCAGAACATGCTAGAAAATGCCAGTTTCTCTTTGGTTCCTTTTCTTTTCTCTAGCACCTAGATGGAGAGGAAAATGCTATCCAGGTACAGTACTGTCCAATCTGAGCAGTACAGCCAGCATTTTACTTAGCAAATTCAGCTATCTCTTCCAAAGTGTTCTGTACAAGGACAATGCCTTTGAGAGAAAAATTAATGTCCAAAGTATGGCCAAAGAAATATGGGTCACGGTTGGCTTTCCTAGTCCGATGGAATGGCTGGTGACAGGTGCTTGGAAGCAACCATTTCCCTCCTTGCTCCCCCAGGACACTTTCTGCCTTTGCTATGCATGGATTTTTGAAGTTTCTTTCCTAATGACTTTCTTTCATTTTATAATTCTAGAATGAGATGTAAACGATAGCACTTCTACAAATGTGGCACCACGGCTAAACCTCTTACTAAAATGTGAATGACTTACAGAAATTTTGTTTTCAGATAGCAAGAGTCAGTGGGATAGCTGGGAAAGATCATGTGAAGGGGGCGTAGGCTACCCTGAAGAGTGGAGAGAATGCAGCATGGAGCAGGTCGACTGAACTGGAGAAAAACAAACTTCATTTTTTAATGTAAAGTTTGGTTCTAGCTAATAGGAGAGACTTAGCTCACTGTTAGATTTTTGCCGAAGTGAAAAGAGAGACAGGGAAGTGAACTGATGGTACTTGGAGTATCCAGCCCTTAGAGTGTTTGATTTCTTACAATCAATAAGATGAATAACTTAAAAGGCGCAAGTACCATGGTTTCCTAGTTTGGGTTGACTGAGTTGAATTTTTATAAATATTTAGTCTTTCCTAATCTGACTGAATCTTCTAGAATGTGATCTGACTTTATTTCATGTCCTGGTTTTCAAGGAAATTCTGATCTGCAAGTATGATATCATTATGTGATTTTAGGGATGTTAAAAAATGCAGTGGCCCCAGATAGACTCATCAATTCATCAGGTGATGTCTGAAAGCCTTCACTCACGGTGTTCCCCTTAGCATAGATAAGTGCTATAAGGCAAGAAACCTCTGGGAAATTTGTGACTTTTGAAGTATAATCCTTGCTTCACAGAAAGGTGACATAGGTTGAAAAAAGCATAGGAGAATAAAGCTGCTAAGTGGAGGATAGAGAAAATTAGATCTCAGTGCCTGGGAAGGGGTTGGGGCAAAGAAACACACACACACACACACACACACACACACACACACACACACACAGAAGATGCACAAAAGATGGGATAATGGAAACTGGCAGCAATAAAGGCATACAAAATGTCACACACGTGGCTTCTCCATGCCAGACACTTTTGGAGTATTTTACACCTATTCACTCACTTAGACTCCGAATTTATGGATACTGTCTCATGAATATTTGTTTTGCAGTTACACATTCATTCATACATCTTCACTGGTTTCCCTTTAGACAGACAACTTATCTAAGCAGTTCTGTATGGCCACTTTTCTTATAGACTTCACATGCTAAAGGGAGAACATATTCAGGAATAAATAGATGAGGACCTGATGTGGTAGCCTAGTGGCTAAATCCTTGCCTTGCATGCACCGGGATCCTATAGGGGTGCCAGTTCCTGTCCCAGCTGCCCCACTTCCCATCCAACTCTGGGCTTGTCCCCTGGTAAAGCAGTAGAGGATGGTCCAAAGCCTTGGGACCCTGCACCCATGTGGGACACATGAAAGAGGCTCCTGACTTCGTATTGGCTCGGCTCTGGCTATTGTGGCCATTTGGGAAGTAAACCAGCAGAAGAAAGATCTTTCTCTCTGTAAATTTGTCTCTCCAATAAAAAAAAATCATGATTCTTTAAACAAAATTTTCAGATGAATAACATAAATCTAGAGAACAATCTGCTCCCTCTTGCTGTCCAGTGATTTGAGAGGCAGCGCTGCAGGGCTGAGAGGGCGGCCAGGAGACAAGACATTCTACCTGAAGGTCGGTCACACAAAGGTCAGGGAGCTCAGACAAAGGGCACAGCTCGTGCCAACGTCCCTCGCTGACTGGAGTACCCGAGGGAAGGCTAATGTGTGTGGAGTTCAGGAAGCAAAGGGGAGAGGTAGGAGGCGAGGAGTGTGGAAGCAAGAAGTGCTTGTTTCTGGCCGACTCTGACAATGAAATGGAGAACAAGTACGGCTCTTGTCTCATGGGTCCACCAAGCATGGGGAAGCCAGCGTTCTCCTTCTAGAGCCCATTCTTTGGTCCTTTCACAAGACTTGGGACCTGCTCTTTTTCTTAAAAAGGAGTGCTAACTAAGCTGGAATGGCCAAGGGATCCATTGTCAGGGAAGCTACGTCTGCATTGTCCTAGTACTCTGAGAATAAGAACTTCTTTGCTGTTACTTACTTCTTCTTGAATTATACTTAATTGATCATAGACCCATGTGTGTGTGTGTGGGGGGGGACCAGGGGGCTTCAAAGTTTTCATTTAAAAAAAAGGAATTAAGAAATAAATTCATTTTGTTCTACAGATTACAGAATCCAAGTAAATGAGGCTTCTTGAAAAAGTTTCTGCAAATTACGTGTTATGACAAAGTCCTGCATGGCAGACAACCCCAGAGGGGATAGAAACTGTCCCCTCCTCAGGCAGTTACTAGCCCTGCAATGTTTCCTATGCCCTGCCTGGTCTGGCACAAAGCCAAGTCATTTCCATCCCATCCTGAGGCTCCAAGAAGACATTCTGCAAGGAAGGAAGCCTGCCCTTGTACATGATCCTCTGCCCCCAAAGCAGGTGGACAGTACAATTTTGTCCAAAAGTAATGCTTCTGTTGGTTCACCTTTACAGTGTGAGACTTATTGCGATAGGGAGAAATGCTAAGGCATAGGAAAATGAAGACATCGTGGCTTTCCTGTAGTTTTTGCCTTCCATCCTTCCTTCCTGCCTTCCTTCCTTCTCTTCTCTTTTAAAAGAGTTGTTTATTTATCTGGGAAGCAGAGTGACATAAAAACAAGGAGAGAGAGAGAGAGAGAGAGAGAGAGAGAGAGAGAGAGAGAGAGAGAGAAATAAATAAAGAAAGAATATCTTCCATGTGCTGCTTCATTTCCCAAATCTTGCAACAACCAGGAGGGATGGACCAAGTTAAAACCAGGAGCCAGGAACTCTATCCAGGTTTCCTCATGTAGGTGGCAGGGGGTCAAGTACCTGGGACATCTTCTACAACTCTCCCATATTACATTAGAAAGGAGCAGGATCAGAAATGGATGAGGGAAATGTGAACCAGAGCTTTGATGAGAGAGCTGTTGTGACGGTGGCACCATAATTCACTGTCTTTTCTTTCTTTCCAAAGCAGCCTTTGCCTAAGAAAGGTTTCCTCAAACTTCCTTCACCTGGAGGCTTGTGCAGTGAAGGACCACGCAAGTGTTCAGAGGAGCAAATAACATCATGCAGCTACATGTACGTTCCCTGTATGTCTTCCTGTATCTTTCCTCTAGGGGAAAAGGGAGGCCCATGGGCATCGTATGATTCACAATGGGCCAACTGGTTTGTGTGAAACCTTCACACTAAGATAAAGAAGCAAAGCTGCTGTTTGGCCTGCTAAGACCCTGTGCCTGTCCTTCCCCCCCCCCCCCCGCCCCCAGGCACATCTCTAGCAATAATCCCAGGGTTTCCCTAACCCCACCTGAGCTCTGCAGGACACAGTTTCACAACTCTCACTGCCATCACCACTTACATAAGACCCTAAGGACTGCCACTGTGGTGCAGTGGGTAAAGCCACTGCCTGTGATGCCAGCATCCCATATGGGCTAATTCTTGTCCCATCTACTCCACATCCCATCCAGCTCCTTGCTAATGGCCTGAGAAAAGCAACAGAATGTGGCCCAGGTGCTTGGACCCCTGTCACTCACATGGGAGACCCAGATGAAGCTTCTGGCTCCTGGCTTCAGCCTGGTCATTGTGGCCTTCTGGGGAGTGAACCAGTGGATGGAAGATTCTTTTTCTTTCTTACTTTCATGTAACACTGCTTTACAAACACACAAATACATATGTATATTTTTTGTTAAAGTAGGATCTTATATTTGAAGCTCTTGACTTTTTCTGTTGCCCATGAGCACACTCCCTTCAACATCTGTGCCTGTAATGGGGACTCTAGGATTGCCAGAATAAGGAACTGACAGCAGGCTGGAAAATGAGTGATGATGACTGCCGAGTCTTGGACTCTATCCACAGCACTTCGTCTCACAGCAGTCGGCTTCCATGTAAGAAAACAGGTCCTAGCTAGTCCCCAACACACATCCCTCCAACTTAACTGCAATAGCAGGAATTTATGTACCTCCAGAGTCAATAATACCTGGACATTCTAAACTTTGTTAGACTTAAATGAAAAGTGGCTCTCTTATAGTTGATGAAAATCTTAGCTCTAAATCTGCAGAGCATATTTGGACATAGGAGAAAGTATGTAGAGAGGGAGTAAACGTGGAAGAATTCTAGTCACATGGCTACAACCTAAAGGAGAGAACTTGTCATAAATTTGGCAATTGGGAACCAGCATTATCTGCACAATGCCTGCACCTCATGTGACACCAGTTTAATTCTTACTGCTATGTTTCTAATCCAACACCCTTCTAAGGTGTATGGGAAAGCAACAGAAGATGGCCAAAATATTTAGGCTACTAATACCCATGTGGGAGACCTGGATGAAGTTCCAGGATCCTGGCTTTGGCCTAGCCTAACTTCAGCAGCCATCATGGCCATCTGGGGCATAAGCTAGCAGAGTGAAGATCTGTCTGTCCCTTCCTTCCTTTCCCCCTTGTATGTGTCACTCTGCCTTTCAAATGATTTTCCAAAAATATGACAGCTTAAGCATTCAATATATTCATCTGAAATATTTTTCAGTGGCAATTGTATACAAAGTTTTTTGCACTGATCTGAGATTTTGATGGCCAGACATAGACCTTTATTAACCTAAGTAGAAAAAAGAAGTAATGAAACTGACAGGGATACTCAAGGAATCCAAGGAAAGACTTCAGAAGAAACCCAGGAGAGCAAAAAACAGCTTGGTTCATGCTCTGAAACAGCAGCCTAAAGTTTCAGCCAGTGATGCCAGAACCCATGGACACACTACCACTACAGGTCTACCACTGGGGCCTCTGTGCCTGGACATGAACATGTGGACAGCCACTAGTAGATTTATTTTGCAAAGACCGTGTGGCAAATCTACCTCTAATTCCATCAACTTCCACCTATCTGAGGAATCCCTCTAACACAGGAAAGCCTTCTAATAACATTAAGCTGATTTTTTTCTGAATAGCAATAATGTAGCATCATCCACAGATATACAAGAGGGATTGGTTTCAGGACCTTCTGCAAATACCAAAATCTAGATAATAAGACTCATAAAATGCCCCTGTATTTGTATGTAATTTATACAACTCTCCCCTATATTTTAATTCATCTCTAGATTACTCATAATCCCAATGTAGACACTGTGTAAATAATTGTTATTCTATATTATTGAAGGGGAAAATGACAAGAAAAATCACATGTTCAATACAGATACATTTATTTTCCAACTATTTTCAGTCCACAGTTGGCTATATCCAGGGATGAGAAGCCCATGAAGATAGGGGCCCAACTATACTACAAAATGTGCTAATATGGATACACTGCCCCAACAAAGAGAGCATTGGGTCTGATCGCAATATCTGGTACCAGAGTTTCCATCAAGAAGTACCTGTCTACATGAAGTAGAAGACTTTGATACTGAGTTAGGCCTCACGTGCTGGTCCTGGGTCCAGAAGAAGGAAAGCTGCTCCGGGTGGTGAGGCCAAGTCAGCTGCAGTTCCTTGGAAGGGCTCCATGAGAGGAGACAGGAAAGACAGCAGCTAAGTTCCTGCTGCGGGAGACTGAAACTTAACAGACAGTCCCATACCTGCTCCACATAATGCTTATCTTATCCCACAAAAGTCATGAGACTTGGGTGTAGTCATTGAGGGTATTTCTCCTTACAAGAGTCAACCTGTCTCTTGTTACATAAGCAAAGGAAGTTACGAGGTAACTGTCCCCACTTCAAACCCTTCCCATATAGTTGAATGCATGTCTATTCAGAAATCTGAAGCAGTCTCAGACTTCCACAAGCTAAAGAGCAGGTGCAGAAATGTTCAAAAACATTTAGGGGACACAGTAATATCTGGGCTATCCAGATGTGAACAATCTAGAGAGAGAGATAATATAGTAGGAAAATGACAGTAAATCAGTGTTATCACTTCATATCCAGGCTCATCGGGGTGTTCCACAGATGGAGCAATTCATTCTGACACAGTGAGAAACACATTATGATAGAGGCTGACATTTTAAGGCAACCTTCAGCAAATGAATAAAGTTCTGATACATGGGAGAGTGACTGGAGACAACGTGCAGGGAATTTGACAGAGGAAGATAGAAAGACACACATGCTCTAGGAAGTGTGACTGTAAAACCCAACTAACCTATCCATGTTTTGTGGTGAGATGCCATGGAGAGAGGGCCAAAAGGTAGACTGAGCAATCTCCTTGCGGCACTCTGAATGCCTTTTTAAGCATCTGGAAACTTGATTAGATTATAGGAGAGGCAGGGCATGTTTGAACAGGGAGAGACATAACCTTATCTGTTCTTCAGAAAGACAGCTTGGGGTGGTATGGGGAACGTGCTAATTCAGTAAAGGATTAGAAGGAGGGAGAGCAGCTGAACGGCTATTGTAGTAACAGAAACCAGCATTGCCTATTGCTTGAGAATCACACAGTGGCAAGAGGGCAGACAGGAAGTACAGTGGGTACAATGCATAGATACATTGATAGGCTGGTAGACACTGCCAGAGGGCATGCCCATGTGTGTAAAGTGGACAGTGAGAAGCGACACAGTTGGGGCTTGGAGATAATGCTTCTGCTTTGGGTATGTTGAAGTTGAGGTGCATATGAGATGATTCCTATGGTAACAACTGCACAAGGAGAAAAGGATTCATCTCTAGACATGCTCCCAAAGTGAAGTGTGAACACAGGGAAGATGCAAACCTCTCAACTCCCACTTTTCAAGAGTGTGCCATAAAGGAATGGCCAGCAGAAAATGAAAGCAAAATCAGGAGAGTTCATCCTAGTCTTGCAAAGGACTTTGAGAACATCGTGTCAACAAAGCCATCTTCCCTGTGGCTGTCAGGTGACATGGCTAACAATTAGATTATTGACAGCCAGGACAGGGACAACAATCATAAGTCAAAACAGACAGCCCCACAACTGGCTTGCACTAGCCTTAGAGGTGGATCAAGAGCCTAGGGGTTAAATGCAAGTGCCCAGGGGCCCGTGCAAATATCCTTCCAGAAATTGTCCCCTCTGGCCTGGGTAATGGGGATAAGGGAAGCCTCACGTCCCAGCCAACTCAAGACAGGGATGTTTCTACCCAAGGAAGGATGGAAGATGGCAGTCTTACTCATGGTTTTTACTCCCAAAGCACCTAGCACATGAGAATGGGAATGCCTGTGAATGTTTTCACTGATTTGGTTAGTAATAGAAGAAACCATTGATTATCAAATGTCAACTACTTCTCATTTCTTCCATCTTCCTATAGAAGTTTATAATTGTTTCACATCGCCGGAGGGATTTCTCTTGCATGTAAATCTGGCAAATCAAACCTCAGAATACAAAGATAAATAACTAAGAGGATAGGAGTACCCTTTTCCAGTGAACCAGTCTGACAATCATGTGTAGGAGCCAGGTTGACCTTTAAAATCAACACACACACACACACACACAATTACACAAACCATAAAACTAGGAAGGCAAAACTCAATGAATCAGCAGTAAAATAACCTCATGGAAAGCGTGGGTTGTGTGATATTTTGATACTAGATGATTCACATAATGCACATTGGGACATCAAAATGAAAAAGTATTAAACCAGAAGACCAGCCCAGCTGTAGTTACTGCCAATGTTTACTTCAGTTCTGGTAACCCAGTAGACTTGGGTGTTTTGCTTTTCAGTAGATTGAAGCATATGAGCAACATCTGTGATGTCTGTTGATCCTTGGGGAACCAAAGTTCAGAGAAGTTAGCCTAAGAAGAGCAGGGCTTGGTGGAAACTGATTCCTGGACAGCTTTGGATTTTAGCTCGCCTGAAACTCATCTTGGAGATGAGGCAAAGGCCATGACATTCCCCTCTTCTCATGTTTCCTAATTTTCAGAGTCTGAAAAATGAGTATCATAAAATCACATCCCCACCCTTGGAGTCTCAAGATTACAGAAAAAAAAAATTACATGCTCATTTTTACTAGAGTTTAGGGGGAAACTTACAAACTTATTTCATGGAATCTAGCATTTCATGATTAATGTAGGTAAGTGTCATTCTTACATACCAATCTCACTTGAGAGGACGGGGTTTAGCCTTAGAGAAGAGAACTGCTTCTCAAAACAGCTAGGAAAGCTTTCCTGATTATTGAGAAAAGGGTGGGAGAGGAGGGCACTGACACCCTGGAATTTGTTCAGGAGGTCTGTGACCAAGGAGAATGAGGAGGCAACAAGGAAAGCCACTGCTATGCCTGAGCCTGCTCTATAAGCAGCATCCTCTGAACCTGCTTGCTCAGGCACCATACCATATGTCTGTTGTTGGGACTAAGATAAGGATATGTCATGACAAAAGCAGTGGCACAGCATGCCGAGCCCCACTCAAAAAGAGTGAGGACATCGTGGCTCTTTTTGGAACTGTACCTATGTGATGCATAAATGTGATACTTTTTCTATTAGCAAATATATTTAAATAGAGTTCCCTTATCTCTGAGCCTGGGTCCCACTTGTATCCAGATTTCTTTCTGCTCACAATGAAAGAGACACATGTAGAATAGAACATCTGAAGATAAACAGAATAGCCCCAAATGATCGGTACCAGAAAGTGCCTGAAAACTGAAATATGGGAAAGTGTCAGAGTTTAAAAGAAACTTTCAGAATTGAGATGATCGTATATTGTGCCTAAATGATAAATGCAAATTAGGACACAATTAGATTCTATTCATCAGGTTATTTATAAACAGGCTGAGGTTCGTCCCTGGGCCAAAGGAACTTCACACCTGTTAGCTGTTATGACTATTTCCCAGCCTTCAATAGGCCAAATACAATTCTATTTGTAGAAGCAGAGGCTAATTCCCTCCATATTGAGGCATCAGATAGAGGATCTCAGATTTTTCTATAGGTTTATTTCTGTTGAAGGGCTTAGTTGGGATTTGGTGCCAAATAAGATATGGCTTGAAATGCCCGCATTCCCTGTTGTTGATCATGGGTTTGAATTCTGGCTTCACTCCCAATTCCAGCTCCCTGCTAATATGCACCTGAGAGAAAGCGGGTAATGACTCAAGTAATTGGGTCCCTGCACCTCATGTGTTGGAGACCCAGCTGCTGCCTTGGGCCTGGCTCAGCTTGGGGGTTTTGAGTCAGTGGCAATGAGATCTCTGTGTTTCTGTATCTGTCCCTTCTCTTCTCAAAAATAAAAATCACTCATTCATGTATTGATTTGTAGAAGGATTGGCTCCAAAAGGAACTGCCTCAAAGTTTTCTGTCCTTCTAGAATATCATAAATATGGGCCAACTTTGAGGAGGACATAAACCAAACCATTTTTGAACATGTTACACAGAGAATCAAACTGCTGAAGGTGTTATGAAAATATGCAGAATCAACAATGGACTGTAGTAAGCCACTATGATACAAGGGGTTGCCAGGATCTTAGCAGGGTCCTGGAGCAGCCCTGCCAGCGGACAGAATTGTGGGCCACAAAGTGAAATTTAGTTTGTTCAGAGCCCATACATTGGATTCCATCCAAGTAATTTCAGAGGTTGACAAATAATTCTAGAAACCCATTTCCCAACTTTTCTGGGGCACTCCTAATCTCAAAATTTTTACTGAATGTTGCCTTCAGCCAATCATTTCCTGCCTCTGAGCTCCAATTTCCTCCTCTATAAAATGGAAGTGCTTACTAAATTATTTCAAACATGCCACCCCACTTCTCATACTCAGTGAAGCCTATAACTCTTCTCTCAGATATATTGCTTTTGTTTTTAAAGCCAAAAAATTAATGACACTGGTAATAAATGCAGTTCTTGGTGAAAGAAATAAAACACTATAAATTAAACCTAACTAATCCAAGCCTCCCCACCTTCTCTTCCAATCATTATTAGCTTGTCAGTTATTTTTTTAAAATACTTTCACTTAGATATGTTTGCTCACAGAAAATATTTAGCTCTCTTTCATTCATGTGGTTTCACTTTCATTGTACTCTTAATCTGTGGTTTGTATCTTGTTCATTCCACAGAACTCACTAAGTGCTCTCCACAGTAATGCATATGAGAGCACTTCAGCATATTTGTGTCAAAATGCAACTAACTAAATGGTAAGTTTGAAGACCCCTAGTTCAGGTCATCTCATTCTGGAATTTGAATGTACCACTTGCATTTAGCCATGCTAATGAACATGCATGTTGCTATACCAAACATCTGAACATCTTTGACAATATCTGCTTGTACAGTTGCACCTACAAGTGCTAGCAAAGGCAGTATAAAATGAACTTGCTGCATCATGGCTATGAAACCTTCAGATTTTTGTGAATAACAAGTTGTCCGCCACAACCATCACCCTGCAGCTTTCTCCAGGAGATGCCTTTAGTTGACAAATTTTCTCTTCTCAAGGAGAAGACTCTTGCTTGTAAAAATATTCAAAAATGTTTTCTAGCCAGATGGATGGAAAACGACATGACATTGCTGTGTGACCTGAACCCTGCTAACACTTTGCACTTGTTGCCTCTTTTGATTTCATGTTACATATGTGCCCAGGTCTGAACCCAAATCCTGTCTCTGATATTTGCTTGCTGGGCCAAGTCATCCACAGGTTTCCTGAGCTGCAAAAGGAGAACCAAGAGCTTGCTCTGTATTTAGTTACACACACTGATTATTTCTAGAATACTGTCATAGGTTAGAACCACCCAGAATGGGTTGAAATCAATATTGGCCTCTCAAAACATCCAAATCAAATGATGTGACATTTTCCATTCATGAGTATGTCAGAGGAGAAACAAGCCCTTATGGGCAAAGAGGCTGATATGCTAAAGTGAAACAAAATATGGGAATCTATATTCTGGTCATGGGTACACAGAGGACAAGGCTTGACCTACACTACAGCTGAGCTTAAGAGTCTAGAGAATCCTAACTCATAGATTTCCCTGATTGCCAAGGCGATGTTTTTTGAGACAATCCTGTTTGATAGGAAAAGAATGAAAAAGCCAGGGCCATATTAGTATCACATTAATTATGAACTGGAATGGGTCAGGCAGGAATGAGTTGCAAGCTGGCCAGGGCCCGCTAAGTCCAGGCAAGGCATGCAGCTACGAGCATCCCTGGATGGAAGCCACCTGTTATTACAGGGGTGCCTAGCAACACACTTTGTGTTAGGAGTCTGTGGGCCTTTCTGTTAGAACTCCATCTTTGTAGGACTCTCATTCTCCCTTTTAAACTATAGAAAGTAGAAACTTGCAGGTAGCTTTCCAAAAATGTGAACATTCTGTCATTGTTTACCATTTGCATGTGTGTGTATGTATGTTCTAGATTTGAAGATTTAATGTTGCCCAGTCATTTACTTTGCAAAAATAAGTTTCAGGAAAAAAAAAAAACAGCTCGTAGACGATTGTCAGCTTGCTTTTTCAGCTGCTTTTTTGTTTTTGTTGTTTTTATATATTCCCTTCCCTTTCCCCTCTGGAAAAGATTAAAAACAAAGGAAAATTCATCATAAATAGAGTGTTTTTCTTAAAACATCTGTCTTGAGATGAGTCGAAAGGCAGCTAAAGATAAGGAAATTTTAACTTCCCATTTCTGAATTTGGTGTGAGATTGCTAACCTGCTAATACAAAAGAAGTCAGGGAATGGTTTTATGTTTCAATACGTATTGTAAAGAGGCAGTCGTCTACTGGGAAAATCTCATGCACAATTCAGGAGTATCAGATTAAACAAGAGCTTGTAATTTCTGGATCTGATTGTAAGGTACCTTATGGCTTTAATAACAATTATTTAGGCAAAAGGAGGAGAAAGATTAAAGGATGGAAGGAATGAGGGTGCAAAGGAGAGAAAGAAGTTAGATTTAAAAAGGAAGGTGGGAGGTAAAAAGGGGGCAAGAAAGAAAGGAGGAGGACACTTCAAAAAGTGTATTAATGAAATGTGTATTACTGAAAATAATACGCATGGATTTCAAATGCGTTTTTGAAGCATAATGAACTTATCTTTAATTCCATGTTTCCACTAACCTTGGGAAGCCCCCTTACACATTGAGGGGAAGTGTCTGAGAATGAGGACAACACAGTACATCACTCATTACCATTTGCCATGCACTTGCTGTCAAAATTTGCCAAATCATGCTTCTCTGCCCCAGGTAAAATACCAGGAAAAATTCCATGGCTTTCCTACTGACTGTTTTAAGAATCAAGAATCCAATTAAATGAGAAACTCAAGTTCCAAGCTCTTATCCCATGGAAAATTTCTCCCTTAATTCAGCTTGGGTCAGAAACAAGTTGGAAGCTCTCAAGAATGAAAATGTCATGGCAAGTGCTTCTGTAGCTTTTTAAACTTTTTAAATAATCTTTTCTCCTCAACTCCTCCCTCTGCAGACTCTAAGGTCCCTAAGTTTGGAGTGAGATGAGGATTAGGAGAGAAAGGTCTTAGAAACCTCTTATACAGAGGGTGATCTTATACCCATGAGGGTATCCAAACATGCCTGCTGTCTACGGGGAGTTTGACGATGTGCTTTTAGCCAGCAGGTGTAAGGAGGTCACCAGGAGAAGTGAGACTTTTACTCTGCATGTTCAGCTACTACAGTGGTTTTATCTGGTACTATAGTAGGCTCATAAGAAGAAAACATTAACTATGTAAAACTACCTAAGACTACCTAAAGAAAACTCCAAACTTTCTTATTAGTGTTTCTTAAACACAAGATAATTAATGCTTTCTTTACAATTGTTCACCTCAAGCACCAGCCCATTTATGAAATCCTTCCAGGATCACCCACAACAGGGCTTGCCCCTTCCTTTCCTTATAAAATGTAGCATTTTCTACTTCTCTCAGCATTTGTCTTCCAGGGCCCTCTTACTGTAGCCATGTATGTTCGTTCTGTGAGGCTTCCTGGTGGCAGAAAGGATGGGCTGGTTATCCCCTGAGCTTAGAACGGCTATAGGAATGGAAGCACATACAAGGTGCTTACTGGAGAGATCTGAGTGGACCCAAAGGACCCCAAACCATAGACACTGCAGCAACACTGATGGTTCCAAAATACAAAATTACACAGAGCAAGAACTGAAATATTGTGGTGATGCTGAAAAAATTATATAAATATTCATATAGACGCAGGAACCTTTTGAGCTCAAGAGACCAATAAGCATGGTGGTCATCAACCAGATTGGCATGTTATAGACCATTTTCAACTCACATCACAACCTAGGAGAGGGAGTAGGAAGTCATTTGGACTTGCAAGAAGACTTGACATTGCTTGGATTTGCTTCCTTTTGCTGCTGTAACAAATCAATAAAACATGATGGGTGAAAAGCGGTGAAGGTGGACCCATATCATAGTACCATAGGTTAAACCCCAACCTGTGACATGTGGCATACCATATCAGAGTGCTAATTCAAGTACCAGATTCTCTGTTTCTGACCCATCTCTCCAGTAATGCACCTGTAAATGCAGCAGCAAATAGCCCAAGTATTGGACTCTGCCACCGACACGGGAAACCCAAATAGAGTTCCTCTATCTTAAAGGTGGAAACAATCGGAGGCCTTCCCACATCACTTTCTTCCAGCTTGTCCATTGTCGTACCTCCTTGTCTTCTCCTGCCTCCTTCTAAATGTTTAAGACTTTTGTGGGAACACAGGGACATCCTACACCATCCTGGATAATCTCCTCTGCTCTGAAGTCAGCTGCTTAATGACCTAGTTCTCTCTATAGCTTTTTAATTACTTTGTTATTTTCCATGATAACAGTTTTATAGGTATAGAGATTCCCCCTTCCCCTCTTCCCTCTTCCCCTACACCTTTCCATTCTACTATATTATTACCACAGAATAGTCCTCAAGCAACAGTTACAAGTTCAGCATTCTGCTATCCTCGTGCACCATGGCATTGTAGGTACAAAGACAGAACATCTAGCATCACATTATTGAGGTGTATTTCACTGTTTCACTGGGAGAAGAAATGCATACTGTAAGGTATCTTCATTTCCTGGCATACTATCCTCTACTATGCAGAGTTCATCTATGAGAATATATGTATACACTTGTTCATCTATTTATGTATTTGTTTTGTGTTTTGCGTGAATGTTGCCTTTAAGTTAGTGATTAGCAGTCTTAATTCTCTTTGCAACCTTACTCACCCTTGCCATGTATGAATTTAGTCATGCGCTCTAGGTATATGGATGGGGCAATGAGGTCAGAGGGTTATATAAAGCAAGCATTTATCTGCTTATCATACTGATTCACTAATTAAAATATAGAGTAGCTAGCAAGGAATTGAAAGCACAACTCAAAGAGCAAAGGGAACATTGCATCCTGACAACTCCACTTGGAAAAAGCTTAAGGTTCTGGTAACATCAAAATGCATTCAAGGGCCCGGCGCAATAGTGTAGCAGCTAAAGTCCTCGCCTTGAATGCACCAAGATCCCATATGGGCGACAGTTCTAATCCCAGCAGCCCTGTTTCCCAGCCAGCTCCCTGCTTGTGGCCTGGGAAAGGAGTCAAGGACGGCCCAAAGCCTTGGGACCCTTCACCCACATGGGAGACCTGGAAGAGCTCCTGGCTCCTGGCTTCGGACTGGCTCAGCTCTGGCCATTGCGGCCACTTGGGGAGTGAATCAATGGACGGAAACTCTTTCTCTCTGTTTCTCCTCCTCTCTGTATATGTGACTTTGCAATAAAAATTTTTTTAAATCTTAAAAAATGTATTCAACGCCATTATCTTAAATCAATGAATGTTTCAAATGGAAGGTTGGTTAACCAGCTCTGGATCCACTGTTCTGGATCACTCCACTAATTGAGCACCAGCATATACCCTTGATTTGTCAAGGGAAATGACAATCATAGGACAATTATGTAAACCACTAAGGCAATGCATATTTTGTAGCAAAAACAGTATATGGCATAGTTAATATGCGCAAGTACCTTCCTAAGAGTTGTATCATGAACTCTGTCCTCAAGAAAATTCTATGAGCTAATCCTTATCAATTTTCTTGGTTTATAGAAAGGGAAATTAAGATTTAGCATATCAAGGAACTTGCCTAGCTAATGTATACTACAGTATGCAATCTAAAAATATCTAGTCTTTATTAATACAATACAGAATACAAATTCAAGCCAGTAAACCTAGTTTAGGAGAAACTCAAGCTCTTTATAGTAGTAGCAATGAAAGTCTTCAAAAGCACATGTCTTTATGTGGCACGATTACGGCAAACCAATTTTTCCAGCATCATCCACCTGCTACAGAGAGTTGGTTCTGCCAGGAATAAGGCACCTCAATGTTTAAGTATACATTTTCTTCTGAAAGCAATCCCTATGGACAGGAATTTCACTAGAGCCATCCTGAGTTTCTTGGCTCAGCTGTTGTTCTCCACAGTCCTTTTCATTCTTCCAGGTTTGCATCTATCAGAACAAACACGTAGTTTTTGTGTGGGTTTGAGTCTCTATACCTCAAGGAAACCCACCAAATTGCTTTCCCAACAAGCCAAACATTGCTTCTGTTCCTCCACTTGACAGCAAGAAAAGGAACTAAAAAGAGTTGCCTGTTCATACAATGTCCTATGGCATCTCCAGTAAATTATTTTCACATGTTGTCTCTGGCCACTGTGACTTTCTGAAAGCCCCACCCACCTCATGCCTGGAGTGACCTCTCGCTCAAGGAGGTCACTACCCAAAAGGCAGTGTGGGCCGACTGCATTGTGTGTTCCAATACCCATGAGATTATGAATAATTGTGGGTAATTGCTGAGGCAAATGAGTTACTGCTAATTACTAGTGTGGTCTTAATCCCAGCAGCCAGTGGAAGCCAGAGCTTACCGCTGTTTCACTCCTTACTAAATTGAATACAACTTGTAGGGTTAGTTGATGCTGAAACACTGAGTACTATGACCAGCGTCCAAAATCCCAAGGGAATTAGAGCTGAGTGTTTTAATGTAGAAGGTTTGTATTTTCCTCATGTTCAACTTGCTGCCAGGTATGTTTAAAAGCTATTCAACTTCCTTTTTTACCGTTATCAACTGCACAGGCCTTCTAATATGGCTGCAAACATTACTTTTAAACACCTGATTTTAAAATATGCTTAGAATATAACTAGCGTTGTGGTATCATGGGCAAAGCTGCCACCTGCAAGGCTGGCATCCCATATGGGTGGTAGTTTAAGTACCAGATGGTTTTTTCATCTGACCCAAATACTTTCTAATGTGCCTGGGAAAGCAGTACAAAATAGCACAAGGCCTTGGACTGCTTTGCCCACACAGGAGACCTAGAAGAAACTCCTAGGTTCTGGCTTTGGCTCAATCCAGCTATGGCCACTACAATCATTTAGGGAGTCAATCATTGTGTGAGAAACATCTCTGTCTCTCTCTTTCTGTAACTCTAGCTTTCAAATAAATAATAAATAAATAAACCACTTTATAAAAAGTACAAGTTTCTATAAACTTAAGGCGTAATTTGTAAGGACAAAATGAAACACTCCATATTAACATTCATTGGGAAGATGAAAGCACTATGCATTGTAAGGTATCATTATTATTCCCTTGTAGCTATTACCTAAAATGCTTCATATAAAATATAATTTGTTAATTACCACATGTAATATTGTCAGTAATAGTCAGTACATACCTGGATAATTGTACTACCTGCCTTCTTCTGAGTAAAGAATCCTGGAGTACCTCTTCTAATTCCCTAAATCCATGTTTTAATTATACTGATTTGGAGATATTTTCAGTATCTTCAGTAAGAGTTAGCTTTGACTTTGCTGGCATAGAGATAGGAGCTGGAAAGACAACAGCAAGATGAAGACCAGAATCCAGGCTTTCTAATAAGTAGTTCCATGATCCTGGACAAAATTTGAAATCACTTTGTCTATGGGGGATGCAGTAAGTGAATCACTGATGTTTTTAACCTGATTATGAGCTGCAACAAAGCCCAGGTCATGAAAAGATGGGCATGGGAGCAGAGATTGAGTTTGCAGCCCAACCCTTACCACCACTGCCTTAGCGAGTAACACATCAGGCACCATTTTGGGTGTGGTGGCAAAGCCCCTGGAGATCAACGGTGAGCTGTTCATGCACTAAGCCTGGGCAGCACCCACATCTAGCTAATGATCTTCTAACACAAGCTGATGTCATGAATGTATTTCACTGGTCCCATCAGGAAAGCAATATTGACTTGCCAACTAATATGCTCCATCCAAAACAGGTCCAGGTTGCCCCCTGGCCTAGCTGCTAGCAGGTTCCAGCAAGAAGAGAAAAAAAAAATCTTTGTGATGCACAAAACCACTCCAGAATTGAGTGCTGACATGCAATAGTGTGCTACGGACAGCTCTGTGATCCACACAATATCTCCATGATCCCAGGCACTGCTGAACTTGTGAACAGGAGAAAGGCTGAACAAACAATGGTGTGGCCACAGCACAGCCTCACAGGGGATGGGGAGAGTTGACTCAGCAGGTGTTGGCTGCAGAGGTCTCAGCAGAAGCAGAGTGCAGGATCCCAAGACAAACTCAAACAGAGAACTGGGCACTAAAAGGGGCCAGTAAGTTCAGTCAGCAGACCCACGGACTTCACAGTTTAAAGATTAAGTTAATCCAAGTAGAAGAACCTGCTAATCAGAATAGTAATGACCAAGGGCAAAAGAAGGGGTACAGACACCATGAATGAGGTGACTGATGCCTTTGTCGCAAAGCATCACGGACTATTTCAATCTCAGAATTAGATGATGAAGACACTGAGGCATTGTCAGTTAAAAAAAGTTTTTTGGGGGGAGACCTTCTCTGGTCTGAAGGTAGAGCTAACAGAGTAGAATCCCGGTCAGTTAAAAGCCCCAACAAAACATCAGCAACAATATACAATGTTATGGAATTAATTCACATAGTATTGCGTAAACAATATATTAAAAATAATGCAAGTTCAATTTTTGAAAACACATGAGTTGAGGTCTCCCCGAGAAGCCATTGAACTTATCTGGACAATAAGATGCTGGACTCTATGCTAGGTATATGCTTGCAATGAAGGAATCTCAACTGAACTTGAACGGTGGTTATGCAGCAAGGTGGAGGAATCCACCATGAGGGGAGGGTTGAAAGAGGGGTGGAGGGAATCCCAGTGCCTATAAAACTGTGTCACATAACACAATGTTATTAACAATAAAAAAAGTTTTTTAAAATTATCTTAAAGCTCTATAAAAACAGCAATAAGTAGATATCAAAATTCAAGCAATTTAAGGAATACATTACAGAGCAAATAGCAGCACTGAGAAAAAAAATCAAACTAAGTTATCAGAAATGAATTTGGGCCCGGCACAATGGCCTAGTAGCTAAAGTCCTCGCCTTGCCTGTGCCGGGATGCCATATGGACAACGATTCCAATCGTTCTAATCCTGGTGTCCCTACTTCCCATCCAGCTTCCTACCTGCAGCAGTCAAGGACGGACCAAGGTCTTGAGTTCCTGTGCCCACGTGGGAGACCCAAATACCCAAATGAAGCTCCAGGCTCCTGGCTTCGAATTGGCTCAGCCCTGACCACTGCAGCTGCTTGGAGAGTGAATCGGCAGATGGGGGATCTTCCTCTCTGTCTTTCCTCTTCTCTGTATATCTGACTTTGCAATAATAATAAATAAATCTTTTAAAAAATGAAGAGTTCTGTAGAGCAAATTAAAAGTACAATATAAAGTCTCAATAATGAGTTAGGCAGAGGAAAAAAAATTTCAGATCTCGAAAAACATCATATGTGAAAATGCCCAACCAATCAGTAACATGGAAGAGAAACTGAATAAAGCTTGAAAAACCATTCAAGAATTAAATGGTATTATCAAAAGACCAAACATAAGGATCACAGGAGATCCTGAAGACATGAAAGAGAAGCTGGGTTGTAATCAATGAAATAATAAATGAAAAATTCCCCAACATAGAGAAAGAAAAGGGAAATCAAATACGGGAAGGGCAGGGAACTTGACCAGAAGCAATCCTCGCCACAGTACATAATTAAGCTCTCTTTGATTGAACATAAAGATACTTAAACATGCACGTGAAAAGCATCAGAAAATTTATAGAGGAACACCAATCAGATTCACAGCTCACTTCCCAGAGTCCAGAGAGAAGGAAGTGACATACTCCAGACACTAAAAGAAAAAAATTGTCAGTCCAGAATAACATATCCAACAAAGCTCTCATTTGTATTTGACAATGAAAACCTCCCAAAGAAAGTGAAAACAGAAAGACTTGCAATTACTAGACCTGTGCTACAAATATTGTTAAAAGATGTGCTACAAACAGAAAAAAAAAATGACATCTGGTACAGCCAAGGAAGAGAAATAGAGAACATCCCAATAAATCACAAAAGAAACCTGAATCAAACAATAAGAAACCCAACGCTAAAATGCCGGCACCAAGTAACTACCTGTTGATATTTACCCTGAATGCAAATGCTTTAAACAACATAATACCAACGTTAAAATAAAAGGGAAATAATTAAAACAAGAAGGAAATACACCAAATATAGACCAAAAGAACAGCATGTAAGATTAATGATTTGCAGAGCTGTTCCTTTGAAAAAAAAAAAATCAGTGAAATAGTTAAACAGCTAGTCAACCTAACTAGTACATACCATTATTTCACCTTTCCAAGTCCTGTTTTGAAGCAGATTTTGCAGGCTGACTCGCTGGTTTGTCTGGGCCCTAGGCTCTGCCCTTTGATTTCCACGCTGTAGTTCAATAGGTCTAAGTCTGTGTACCACCATACATTTAAAAAGGTATTAGAGGAGAAAGAAATACTCTGTGATCTGTTATTCTTTTTTTCCCATATTTTGTTTAAATTTTATTTTATGCACATTTGAGGTGTTCTGTATCCATGTAGAGTCTACAGAAAAATGGCTAGTTATTTATGGAGTCAACTTTCTCTCCATTCCTATTATATACATAGTTTATTATGTCCAATGTATATATTTTTATGTATTATGCATCTAATACATACTTGGTGTTTAAAATAAACCTTCTCTCTATTTTTTGGATCCAATTGTGAAAAGATTCTGGAAACAACATAATTCCCACTCTCAGATTTCCACTTCTACCTCTTTTCTCACATATAGCAGTATTTTCTGCCTACTAACAGATAATCTTTATTTATAATATGCTAACTCAACATATTCCTCTTGCTTTATGAAAAAGCAAGTAATCTGGAAATTTAAATTAACAGGACATCAATCCAACGTCAGATATTTGAAATAAGATAATTTTATAGATAATATATTGTGTATTATATAAAATTATATATGTTATATATGATATAACCTATACATGTCATCATTTACCAGGTTTAGATTTATTATAGAAATCCGTATCCAATGGTATCAAACTTACATTTAATCCCTTCCATCAGAAATGAGTGGCCACACATAGAAGGCCTAGGGATGTAGGTAGGATTTTTTAAATGCTGAGGGAAAGCTCAAATATTGATTAATACTCCAAACTAAATCCACGGTTACTTATTAATAGAACTGTTTAAATAGTTTATCAGGGAGGTTGATATTGCGTGGCATATTAAGCTGCCACTTATAAACTGGCATCCTGTACAGAGCACTGGGTGCTCCACTGACAAACCGGATACATGATTATGCACGTGGGAAGACAGCAGATGATAGTCCCAGGATTAGGGCCCACGCCACCCAAGCAGGAAAACAGGATAGAGTCTTAGGATCATGATTTTAGCTTGGCCAGCCTGGGCCATTAAAATCATTTGGCCAGTAAACCAGTGGACAGAAGACCTCTTTTTCTTCATTTCTGCCTCTCTCTTTCACTCAGCCTTTCCAATAAGCAAATAAATCTTTAAAAGCCAATTTACCAGTTAAATTGCATGCTATCATCAAACCAATGTCAGAGTCAAACATGACACACAAACTTGACCTTCTTTGAAAAAATATTTAGCCTTCTTTGCAGGATTTAAGTGGGTAACCTGTGTTTTAAAGCAGCATGATGTTAAAATGGAGGGAAATGTGAGCACGCTCAGAAAATACATCACTGTACAAAGGAAGCCCAACTCTTCCCTGCTCAGATCCCCTGCTCTCCAACCTCACGTAAGACTTTACTGCAGAGGTAGCCTAATTGCCTCCAACATTGGCTTGGAATGCCAGTGAGTGCAAAGGGCAAAGTGGGCCCTGGCAGAATGGAGAGGACCAGTCCTGCCGAGGGGGTGGGGCTGTCTCTCATCCCCAGCCAATTGCTTCCATGTGGGACTGCCAAACCATGCTGCAGCTCTCACGACCTGATAAGTTTAATTTTTATGGAACTCCTCCTAGTTTTACAAATCCTTCCTTTATCAAATAGCTGTGGAAGTTCTGTGCCACTCATAACATTATAAAATGGGAGATGATTTCGTGGAGAACCAAAAACTTGTTGGTATGAATAAACTCAGAACAAGAAAATGTGCCTATAATTTTTTTAAAATCTATAAATTTTTTAAATGTCTAAACAACAGAAATGCCATAATCAAAAGCTGGAAAACAATGGACAAATGCCGACACATGCTAGCCTTCCTCATACAAAGGGCATTATTGCAAGTGCATTTAAATATACATTGCAAATTGAAATACAAATGTTTGGCAGCAATATGAAGAAATGGCTCACAGAAAAGGAAATCCAAACAGCTCAACTGCGCATGAGAAGACAAAGGGCAGCACTCACAATACAGAAATGCTAATTATGTCGCAGTGGGAAACTACATTTCACTGACTAATTTAGCAAAGATCAAAGAGCTTCAAATCACACTGTTGGCAAAGAGATGGAAAGCAGACTGCTTGTACATTGTCAGAAGATTATACATTGATAAAAGTCTACAGGAGGGCATTTGACAGAGTTGATCAGATTGATAAATATGCATCCTTTTGACCTAGCTAGTATACAGATCTACAAAATGAGCCAATACCACACTTGCCAGATGTTGACAACAGTGCTCAATATGCACACACAATGTGTAAAAGCTTCTAAGTTGACCTAATTTAAGTTAATATTAAAGGAAAGTAAGGGTTTAACAAGCCTGAGATCATATTCAAAGGCAGCGAGGGCAGGCCTTTAGCCTCCACTTTTAATGCAGTTTCCCACTGAAGCACACCCTGGGAGCTAGCAGGTGACGGCTCAAACACTTGTGTCTCTTCCTCCTAAATGGGGAAACTGGGTAGAGTTCATGCTTCCTGAGCTGGTCATGATTGTGATAGGCATACAGAGGAATGATCAGCAGGATAAAGATCTCGAGGTTGGCACAGTGGCTCAACAGGCTAATTCCGCACCCCCTAATGCATACATTCCATATGGGCACCAGTTTATGTCTGGTTACTCCATTCCAATACAGCTCTCTACTAAGGGCCTTGGGAAGCAGAAGGTGAGGGTCCAAGTCCTTAGAACCTTGCTCCCACGTGGTAGACCCAGAAGAAGCTCCTAGCTGCCAGCTTTGGGTCAGCTCAACTCCAGTCTTTTGTCCATTTGCAGAATGAAGCAGTAGATGAAAGATTTCTCTGTCTCCTCTGTGCAAATCTTCCTTTCAAATACAAACAGAATACTTACCTAAAAAAGTCTCTCTCTCTCTTTCTCTCTTTCCTTTCAAATAAAGAAAATAAACTTTTAAACCTAAATTCAAATTGCAATGGAGAGGTTAGCGGGGACATTTGCACCTCTCCCATCAGCATGCAGCAAACAGCATGAGATTTTCTAGAGGCAAAGAGCAAGGAAATAATACACACTGCCCCTTGGAATTATACGCTGGAGTCTTGAGTCACTCACTCTTACCTCATGCCCCCTCTGTCCAACCATCTAAGCACTATGCATCCATGTGTGTGTGTTCTGTTTCACTTTTTAGGAAGACATTTCAAGACCAGCTTTGTGGTGCAGCTGTCCAGACAGGTGGAGAAAATAGCCTAGCTTTACACAGATGTGGATGATAGAGCTGAGATTCACCTTCAGTTCTGTCTCTCTCAGTCAAAGTTCAGACTCTTCAATGGGAAAAAGAGCTCTTCTTGGCCTATGTATGAATTACAAGCTTTACAATAACAACTGAGTCTTCTTGTTCATTCAAGAACATGCATGCACTCAGACTTGGTATGTCTAGTGTGGTAGGAACATGGAGTCAGATGCTCATATTTTAAGTAAGGTATACCATGGGCTAGCTTTATAGCTTTAGGACACATATTCAGTTCCATGCACTCAGTTGTATAACGTGCAGGTATCCCAGACTCAGTGTCCATGGAAGTAAATTTGGGGTGGGGTCTAGAAATTGATTTCTACTGCATATATATCTACCATTGAATCCAATTCATTCTGCTTTTAAAATATTTACTTATTTATTTGTAAGGCAGAATGACACAGAGGAAGGATGGAGAGAACTAGAAATTGCCTAACCCTTGTTTGATTTCCCAGATGGCTGCAATATCTAGGGTTGGGTCAGGCCGAAGGCAGGACCTCCATCTAAATCTGCCACATAGGTGACAGGGGCCCAAGAACGTGGATCAGCATCCCTTGCTTCCCAAGCACATTAGTGGGGAACTGGGTAGGAAACATAGAAGCTGGAACTCAAACTGGTCCTCCAAAATGGAATGCTAGTAGCCCATTACATCACAACACCAGTCCAACCTAATTGATTTGTATTATTTGCTTTGATCCATTTTCTGTTGCTCAAGCAAAATGCCCAAGGCTGAATAACCTACTGTCAGGAGGTCTGTTTGCCTCACAGTCTGGTGACTGGGGTACCCAAATACACAACAATGGAGTCCTGATGAGGTTACCTGGCTGTGTCACAATATGGCAGGAAAACAGAAAGGTTGCATGCAAAGGGAAAATGTGTGAGCACAGAAGCAAGGAACTGGGAAGGGCCAGGCTGGCACTTCTTACAACTTCATGTTCTGGTGGGAACTAGTCCGGGCCCACCCCACCTGATTCTCTCCCTCCAGTCATTGTCAAGCCATTCCTGAGAGTAGAGCTCCAAGATCTGATTACCTTTCCAGGGACCCACCATCTCAACACCACCACCCTGGGAGCAAGCTTCAAACACCTTTGAGAGTCAAACCTTGTAGTCATTCGCAGGATGAGGCCAAGGTCCAGACTTTTTATACATAAAAAGCCTGTGCTATAAAAGACTTACAGAGACCATCAGTTGGGTATGCACAGGGCTTCCAATCACAGTTTTGCTGTCAGAGGAGCACTTGGGCAGTGTTAATAAGATATACTTATACTACATTATGTCATCAGGCTTGTATAATAGTGTCCTGTCAGTTATATCACATCGGGGGAGAACCATAGGACACTACCCAGCATCTTTGAGATCTTTTTATAATCTTTGGAGCTGAGAAACCCCACTAAAAAGCATTGGACTGCTTCCCAATTGCTTTATGCCAACCATCTCTCTATAATAAAGCAGCAGCTTCCTCACTCGTACTAATAATTTCCCTTGCACACATCCCCAAGCCCATTCTTTAGATCTTTGCCTATAGAACATCACCAGAAGAACTTCCTAGAAAGCAGAATTTAAGTCAGTTTAATTGAAAACAATTCTGAAATCTGTGCACCCAAAGAGATTTCAAAACGGTCATAAAATATAAATTTGATTGGAAAATAATTTTTGCATGCCTTCCAAAACTTTTTGTACCAAATGAACTTACCTTTTAAATCCATTTTTTCTACCAAGTTCTTAAAGCACCCTGGCAGTAGATGTTCAATTTACCTAAAAGTTAAGTTAGTGGTACTGAGTTCAAGACCAAGACCCATAGTCTCATCCCAAAGAAGATCTCAGTGTAACACCTGAGTAGGTCATAGTGTCACCACTGATCTGGTGCATATTCAGCTTTGCCTAAAACAAACAATAGGTTCAAAGAGTAATGTACTTCATCATTATTCTAGCTTCTGTATTCATGATGCAATGTCTGTCATATCCCATGGCTGGAAACAGGAATAGGGGTCTAGTTATGGGTCCTGGGGACTGGGAGCACAGCTTTTGATGAGAAGACATTGTTATGGGAAAGAACTGTTGCAAAGGACAACAAGAACAGGAGTTACCCCTTCGCACATGCTCACTGTGCACCAAGCATGGTGGAAATCATGCTCCAACAATCTTCTCATCTGGTCATTACAACAGAGCATAATGAGTGTTATGATCTGACTTTTAGCAAACTGGGATTAAGAAAATATTTAAGTAATATTCTCCCATGCACCACACTACCACAAAAACTTAGATGGGGCATGTCATCATCACCTATTTTAATCCTTTTCACTTATTTTCTGTGTTTCTTGAAGGACTTCAACGGCAGGACCTTATGAAGTTTGTTTTCCCAGATGCTGGAATCTCAGGCCAGTCAGAGGGACAACCACATCTGGGATGCATCACTTGAAAATCATGTCTTGAGTTCTGTGTTTGCAGATCCCACCACTTCCTACATTCAGTCAGCAGTTCTTCACTTCTTCCTCCCATTTTGGAGCCACACCCAGTTTCCTTCCAATTAACATACCATTCTTCACTATGCTGGATTTCACTCAAGTGCCAGTGAGTAATGCCTGAGTACCCAAAAGCATGAGGGAAGACATGTGGTTATCCTGATGAGATGAGATTCCTATCTGTGATCAGGGAGAGTTTGGAACAGTCCACATCTGCACTGATCAGCACACAGATCAGGACAGTGCTTGTGCTGATGGACACAGTGCACTTGCTGTAGGTGAACTGAGCATTGCAGGGACTGAGGCTTGCTGTCCAGGAGGGGGAACTCAGACTACATACCCTGAGTGGCTTTCAGAATGCACAGGATGAGTTCAAGACTAAGAACTTGTATTCAAGCATTAGGGGAAGACACACGGCCTTTCTGGGTGTTTCTTTTTCATTTTAGAGCTGAGCTGGTGAAAAGCCAGTCCTAAGAGACTGACAGTGTTGTGCATGGAATCTGGGTTCCACTGAAACACACAGCCTTGTCAAGTCTCTTCTTGAAAACTGGGAAGGAGTGAAACAACTACAGTGGGAATGAGGACCCTGAAGGAGCCCAGACATGATGCCATTTCACATCCACATGAAAAAAAAAATGAAGATCTTATTTCATATACAAGACAAACTGACAAGGGCAGGGCAGGATTCAGACTAGACCAACTCATCCTATGTTTTTCACCAGAATTCCATGAACTCTGTGAAGAATTTTGCAGGCCATCTGGAAGTGCCTCCACACATGACCCTGGAGCACATGACCCTGCAAAAGTTACAACAGATCCTGCGAGAATGAATGGCTTTACTGTGGACTATTTAAACATTACTGATGGACACTGAAGTCTCCATGAAGAAACTTCCACAACATTTCACCTTTGTTTATGCTTTTAAAAACAAATGAAAACCATGAAAATCATTCTTAGTTTGTGGGTCACACCCAAAGCTAGCGTGGCTGTTGTTGGTCAACTCTTGCTCCTATGTCACAGCAGCAGAATTGAAACCCAAGTGTTTCTTTCTAAATGGGTCTGTATAAAGAGAAATTTTTTTTGGTAAAACTAGCGTGCATTTACTCTATAAGTTATGAAGTATGCGACATCATGCTCCAGAACTGACCAAGCACTTTGCTAAGAGGTCAATGCAATAAAAGAAAACAGAAAGTTAGGGGCTCATCTAAAAAGGGGAAGAGGTGATCATGGGGTAGCTACAACATCATGGTGCAGAGGGCAAAGCCACCACTTGCAATGTCAACAACATATGTGATAATGCCAGTTTGAATCCCAGCTGCTCTGCTTCCAATTCAATCCCCTTCGAATGTGCCTGGAAAAGCATTGAAGATGACTCAAGTATTTGGGCCCCTGCCACCAGAGGGAGTGAGAGATCCCAGAGCATTTGTAGGCTCTTGAGTTTGGCCTTGGCCAGCTCTGATTATTGGAGCCATTTGGGAGGTGAATCCCTCTCTTATCCTCTTTCTGTCACTCTGACTCAGCCTTTCCAATAAATAAGTGAACCTTTAAAAATAAACAAAAAATATTAAAAGAAGGATCAATTCAGCAACCCTAGCTTTAAATTTTGGTAAAACTCCCTCCTGCTGGTCATGTGAGTCCAGCTGAAACGAAATTCTCTATCCAGGACCTAAATACAAAGAACCAGGCATGTCTGCTTTGCATCCTATAAATGCCTTATGAAAAATTTTAATATGGTTACTGGATGTCATACTTGTGGGCTTGTTAGACTTTTCTTCCTTCCTTCCTTCCTTCCTTCCTTCCTTCCTTCCTTCCTTCCTTCCTTCCTTCTTTTTTTCCTTCCTTCCTTCCTTCTTTCCTTTTTTTTTCCCTTCCTTCCTTCCTTTTTTTTCTTTCTCTTTTTGACCAGAAGATAATCTGTACAATGGAGACCCCAGTGTTGTAGTTGGTCTAGTCGCAGACTCAAAGGAAACTTTTTGACTTTATTTTGTTGCCAAAATAATTCTGTTCATAATATTATGCATTTTATGTGTATTTCATAATTTTGTGTTTTTCATGAAAAAATACACATAGGCTACAAATATTTCTGCAGCAAATTCATACTTTTAGTTCCATTTTCCATGAACTTTTTGAAGTACTCTCATGTAGAGGGACATCTGAAAATGTTAGAATTAACATTTTCTTGTCTTGTGTCCTCAGAGGAGTCAAGATGAATGGATTAGGAAATCCACTTATAAGTTTCTTAAGGAATGCATTATAATGTGTAAGTCCAAATTAAAGGATGAATTAAACATTCTTTTGTCTTCTACATGTTTTAGTTCAACTGATAGGAAACTCACTTTGTTACAGATTAAAACTTCACTAAAATATATGGTAAGTCTCTCTCTCTCTCTTTCGCGATTCTATGTGTAGACAGACACATTGCCAATTCATCTTTAAAAATTTTATGATGGAGAATGGAATTGATTTGGAAAAATAAAGATTTCACTTTTGAGTCTATGGAATTCTGTAGTACTCAAATATTGCCTTAAGCATTTTTCGTAGTTCAATAAAGATATAAACTGCAAGATTTAAAAAAAAATTTAAAATAGGCACCATAGAAGAAGTACAACCACACTTTTCAGGGGTTCAGAGATGATGGAAATCATATTTGACTGTGCAAGAAAAGGGAAGCGGCGGAGACGAGCCAGGAAATGCTTCAGGAGGACGTGACGTGTGCAAGAAGGTTTGGGGCTCAATAAGATCTGACAGGGTGAAAAGGGCATTGAATGTAAAAAGAATGAACAAAGGCAAAGGGAAAACTCTGGCTCTGGTGAAGGAGGGATCTGCCCAGATGTCCTTCAGGCTTATTGATTTTTGGAAATGTGTTTTCCAGGGAGATATGGTTGTACCGACACAAACATACTTTACAACACAATCAGTATAAAGGACAATTTCACTACCTGTGGTCACCATGTAGCTCACAAATCAACCAGAGGAAACAAAGATGAATGTTTCGAATCTGTTAATACAAATACTGAAGGTATTGCATCTTTGTAAATTCTGGCCTTTCTGATTTATCAGTGCTTTGCAGTACATAGACCAAGAATAGTGGATTAATCCAGTGACCTCAATTTCCAAATTAACTAGCAGATACAACTTTTGCTGCCACAGGTGACTTTGAGTAAAATCAACTCCCAGGTTCCCCAGGTAGTCTTACTGGTGACTTCCACTAGTACTGCTGCTGCTGAAACTTTACTCCAAACCAAGTGAGTCAGTGTCATTACAGATGGGGACTGAAATGCTTTGCTTTCCCAGCTGATAGTTGCAGACTAGAGTCTGAGAACTTAATTCTAGAATGTCCACAGCATAGTTTCACAGTGCTTGCTATCCCCAATTCTACCAGTGACAAGTTGTAACCTTTGGGGACACTGCTTCTAACCCGGGTTCTGCAATCAAATAGTTCCTTGAATCTTAGGAAGTTAAGGTCATGTTCTTTCTGGCTCACCTGTGCTCCATCATGAAGTACTGTACTGTTTCTCTTCGACCCCAAATCTTTTTCTACAGATTCTGAGAGATAAGGGTAATAATGCAGACAAAATGTTCAAAACAGGGTGTGAAACCCAGAGGATGGCAGTAAATTCTGGTCATCCCTCTTTCATAAATCTGTTAAGTGCTTTGTCTTAATAATTTCCAAAAGAGAGAAGGCTATGAAAGTCCAGGTTCCTGATCCTGGGAAAGAGACAGCAAGTCCCCCCAAGGAAGAAAAAAAAAAAAAAAACAGCTTGTAATGACAGCGTTTCAATTATGGTTGTGAAAGTGATCAGACAACATGATGTGAGCAGAGCCCGGATGTCCCAGAAAAATCTCAAGAACTCTACATGGCACCACAGCTCAGAAACTACAGAGTTGGCAAATGTCCCAGAAAAGGCAGCCACATTGCCAGCCATATCGTTACCTTAATTAACCCTAGGCTCATTATAATGTCATTAGCATCATGGCTGTGATTAAGATCCACTTCCAGTATCACCATGAGAGACCCAAAAAGAGCTTATTAGGAGAGAAAATTGGTGGCACCTCTGTCCCAGGAAAACCCCAGCTTATTGTTACAGCTCTCTTCCCTCCCTCAGAAGTATTCCCACACCAACTTTAAAAGGTAAAAGAAAGGCTTCCTTGGGCTTTCTGCACAGGGGCTCTCCTCCATGAGAGCTTACTTTTTCTTACATAAGCTCTGCTTGTTTTTCCAACTTAACCTTGAGGCATCCTAAAATTCTTTCTTGTAGCAATGCCCAAAGCACAGGCACACTTTCCACCTACAAGAAAATATCAGCAAATAAAACAAACCAACCAACCTGTTGTAGTAGCAACCTGGAGAACAGTTTTCTGCCAATCCCACTGTTGGTATGATTGCTGTCGACTACTTGAGATATTTGTAAAGATGATTGCCTGGGTCTGTTTTCTGACCTGCAAATAAACACACAAGATTGGACAATTCAAAAAGAAAAATGAATTTCTTAAAAGCTGCATAGGTTGGGAAGTCCCAGGTCATTAGGTCACATCTGGTGAAGTCTTTGTGTCTATCAGAGACACTAGAGAGGTCTTCAGGTGGGAAGGCAAGAGATGAGGCCACATTGGGTTACATGAGACAGAGCATAATTAGTTCTCATATCAGGCTCCCTCTGGAGATAACTCATTAACCCATGGATCCATCAGGCCATGAATGAATGAACCCAGAGCTCTTACAATGCAGTCTTCTCTAATGGTTCCCACCTGGCCTCACCTCTCAATCTCTCACTAAGGAGGCTAACCTGCAACATGTGCTATGGTAGAGACATTCAAACCATCATGGTGATAGGTACCCAGAGAACAGAGTGAACATCATTCAATGTCAAATAACAATCACAAGCAGAATATATCAAAGGTATAGGATGGAAAGAGAGTGGTCCCAGGGACTGTGAACGACTTGGGGCTTTCTCCCAAATCTTGGGTACTTGGGGTCTGATGCATTCCATCCAAAGGAGTCCAGCCTCAGAGGGGTAGGAAAAGCTAAGGGATAAGACACAGGAGGGAGGCAGAGGCACCAGAGGAAGAGGGCAGTCTTCAGAAGCCTGGCAGAAGTGTGCCTCTGAATCTAGTGCCTTGTAGTCATTAGGTCATTGCCAGAGCTGCTCTCCAGGGAGCTTGTCTGCCCAGCCAGCCTGCTGACGCATGTGTGAGAAGCTGCTTGGTCCTCCTCATGACCCTTTAGTAGCTCCCAGGTGCCTTTAAGATAAAACTGAAATTACTGAAAGCAACTGATTGACTCTCCTAGTAGCTTCTCCAGACCCGTTCCCTCCTACCACCTCCCGAGCATCACCATTCTCCCGCCACTCCCAACAAGCACACCTCTTTTTGCTACAATCTGTTTTCTCTCCCTTCCTCATTAATGCGGCAAGTACTTGTTAAGCATCTGCTGCTTGTGAGGTTCAAATGCTATGCACTAAATATCAAGGAGTCACTGGTCACCAAAATGCCCACCTCTCTCACCTCAGCAAAACCCCATCCCTTAGAAGCCTTCACACCCGCCGTTCACACTCTCCCACCTGCCCAGACACTGCTTGCCCTCTCTTCCGACCAACCCAGATAGGAAGTCCTGCCTTACTGCCCCACCCTTTCTCACCACGCTAGCCACTTCCTCTACAGGCTACTACACACATTCCTGTCTCACAGGTCTTGCTTTGTCAGACTCACTGCTGTCTTCTCAACTAGAATATGATCCGTGGGAAAACAAGAATTGCATCTAGGACCCAGCTTTAATCAACAGCTATTTCCTGGAAGGGAAGAAAGATTAGAGATGAGTGGCTATTTTCTCAGTCCCCAACAGATGGCAGGCCCCTAGTGAGTATCATCCTTGATGTGTAGGAAAAGACATTGAGATGCACTACAGATGCCTTGAACGTTGGAGTGCTCTTCTGTTGGGAAACGGGGGAAGGGGCAGCTGTCCATCCGCACAAGGAGTGTTAGCAAAACCCTATCTCTAAATATTTGCTTAACTCCACTCAATGACTACAAAGGGGAAGAGGGCAAGAGGGAAGGCTCACCGTGTCCCCAGAACAACACTTTAAAATGCTCCGTGTGAGTATTATCACTTGTGCAGCTTGCAGTGGCTAAACCTTGCCAGGAGCCTTAAGAGCTGCCTCTGCAGATGCTGAGCAGACTAAACAAGAGGTGAGTCTTTCAGCACGAACGATGCATTATCGCTGTGGGTTCCAGGACTGAGAGGCGACTCCTCGCCTGGCCTTCCCTCACCCGTCAGCTTTCACTCCCCGCCTGCTTTTATGACTTTCCCTTACAGACGCCCCTGTTTCTAATTAGAGCTGGGGGCCTGACCCCAGAGGGGAGAGCTGATAACAATTTTGCCCTCCTATGTCCCTGATTGGCTCCCTGGAAAAGGCAAGTTAATGGTGTCTGCCTGGAAGGTGGATGATTAGAAGCGAGCCTGGTGAGGCGAAGTCCCCGTGACTCTAATCTTCAGAGTGCTGACTCCTGAGGTCAGTAATTGGGCACCACAGCATGCAGCAGAGCAGCAGGCCTAAGCCTGTCTTCAGACCTCTTTGAAATGCAGTTCCTGAGGTCTGGGAAATAATTGCTTCATTGCGGAGAGATGAGGGGAGAAGAAACAACTTTTCTTACTTCTCCCGCTTATCAATGCATCATGTTCTCAATATCCCAGTCTAATTAAAATAACACAGGCTGCTTGAGAAACTCAATCATTTCCACGGTGATGCTTGTCACTTTGCTCTTCCTGCCAGCTCAGAGATGCCTAATGGCACAGAAGCCTAGAGCCCAGACCCTTTGCCTAGTCATTAATTCCCCACAGCCAGGGTGCCATGATGCTCATTAGAGTTCTTTGCGCCTGTTATATGAAAGCCCTTCATTAATGGGGAGGATATTTTAATGTCAATGCTTTGCAACTTTCCAAGGAGAAATGCCAAAGTAATCGACGCGAACTCCTGACCGGCGCTCCAGGGGCCGGTGCAGCAGCCGTGGGGGCTCAGCCCTGCGCTGCTCAAATTCCAGCATTGCACAGGCTGGCTGGGAGACCCTGCATGCATGGAAACTGCCGGTCAGGGAAGGGCTGGAAAATTCAGTCTCTCTCTGGGATCTCTCTCCAGTTTGAACATTGTATTGAAATCCCTGATAATCTGAGAAAAGTTCCAGTGAGGTTCTGAAATGGATGTTTTGTGTTGAAATGCCATTTTAAAAAGGAGGTGGGGAGAGGAGGAAGTGGAGCTAAAGGAACCAGGCCTTGCCTCATTTTTGGACCAATTTTTGTAGCATCTGTGGGTCACACATAATTCAGCCTCAGAAAGCAAAGAAGGGGGGTGTAAACACAAAGGAAATGTGAAAAGGGTAAGCCAAAATCCACACACTAAGCAAGAAAGGAATGGGCGTATATGTGGGGAGGGAGGCTTAAAAACAAGACTCAGACCCAGCAACGCACTGGCAACATCAGGAATGAGTTCCTTCGGCCCGCTTAAAGCCCACACCCAGTACATGCCCAGTGTCTCTGGTGTTTGTCACAGAAGAGTCACTGTACAGTGAGACTGTCACTTCATGGGCCCCTTGGGTCTTGTAACACAAATCATTATTCCACTGACTTTGGAATCTGGTCTTGGAGATAGTTTCAATGGAGACATGCACAATCCCACATCTGAGTGGCTTAATGTTTTCTGCTTGGGTTCCCAGATTGTCAGTCTCAGAGCTCAGGGTCTCACTGGCCACCAGGACCTTTGAATTCCTATTCCTTCCCTGTCTAAGAACTGGCCTGCCCAGCAGTGAACATGGCCCCTGAGACTAGCCTAGTATGTTGACCCTTAGGAGGGCATAAGATCTCACTTGCTTTTCAACAGCAGTCTACACACTGAAGCCGTAAGAAATAATATCATGACAATAACATGTTAGGCATGGTGGTGGATGTCAACCAAGTCCAATTGTACTAAGAAAATATCATCCTCCCCTTTCCCCTCTATCCTGAGATATCAGCGCCACAAATGCTATGAAGCCAATGTTACATACAGATGAACAATTTCCTCTTCTCTTCATCTTCATTGTAAGGCAGTGCAAGTGTCCCTCTTGCCTCTTTGGCTGCAGCAGAAAAGGATTAGGAATGAACATATCAAAGGCCAGAGGCTGGAATCTGAAAAATGAGATTCAGATGCACCCGTAAATCTGACAGTGACATGCAAGGAGACCCCTCAAGCCTGTGTGGACAAAACATGCCTGGAATTTGGTCTGTGACCTCACCTGGCCATTTGCTTCATTAAATCTGCTGCCTTGGGCCCACATTGGCCCTGGGGGTCAACCGGGAGATTTTCATCCCATTGACAATGCACAATATTGTTTTGCTTGCCTAAGGGGCTCCCTCGCCTTCTGCCTCCTGCTCAAAGTGTCATGACTCAGCCGAACTCCAGAGGCAGGAAACAGGGAGGGATGGATGGTTGGTTTGATCTTGAGAGACAAATCCCTTGTTGTGACTTCTTGCAGAGGTAAGAGACTGGTGGGTGTTGGGGACGGAGAAAAGGGGCCAGTGTCAGCAAAGGGCAGGAGATGAGTATTCCAGCCATACCTCCTGTTTTCACACTCCACCTGACGTCTGCACACCTGTCCAGCTCCCACACTACCGACATACCTGCATGCCTGCACATCTATCCAGAGGGAACCTGTCCAGCGGTGAAGCCCGGGTGCCAGGAAAGAAACCGCAGAGATTTGGGGACAAGGCACTTCTCAGTTCAATGGATGAGTCCTGCCTGTAGCTAAGAGAGCTGAGGCAAGTGATGCAGCCTTTTTTTTTTTTTTTGAGCCTTAGTATTCTCATCTGTCAAATGGAACTAATAGTATTCATGTGCAACAATTACCAAAGGAAGTGGATACATGTGCCTAATGTCTGGATGTCTGGCACAGGCAAGCCAACCCCTTATTAATACCAGTGTGTCAAAGCCTTTATTTTGCCTCTCCACATGATCTGCCATGGAACTGGAAATGTTGGCACAGGTAGGGAGGAGGCTGGGAGACCACATTCTGTTCTCATAGCAATGAGGCAAGCTAAGAGATGATGAAACAAGGGCTCCTCAGCCTGAGAACTATCAAATAGCAAGAAACAGATGGATGACAGGAAAATATATCCTTGTAGATGCATTTTCTTGACCAATTAGAAGCACCTTGAAGGAACTTCTCCCAAGAGAGCCTCATCAAAGACTTAAACCTGCCCATTAGTCTCATGCTTAGAGGCCTAGAAATCCCTTTTACATTCTGCTGGGGCCCAGTGCCTTCTGCTCTGCCTTCTTCCTGAAGGCCAGACTTGTGCCATGAGGCCCACAAGAGAGAGAAGATGGTCCTAACCCAGCTGTCCCAGGGGCTTGGATATCCCAGGCCAATGATGCCTCCATAAGTTTTCCCATTCCCTTACTGCTCCTGGGGTGGGGGACAACAACACCTGGTGATCTTGAATTTGCCCGTCCATCCTCAGTATGTTTGGACTTTGTGATTTTCATCCATGCCATGCCACCCCCCACATACGCATGGATTTCAAAATTTTTGTACACCAAAATAAAGTCACCTTTTAAATCCATTTTTCCAAGAATTTGGTGAAGAAACTCTGTACATACGTTTTCGGCTTTGCAAAAGCAGGGCAGCTGTTTAGCAGTTAAGACTTGGGTTAGGATAGATGGTTATTCTTCATGTCAGTGCACCTGCCTCCCACTTCAGCCTGCTGACTCCAACTTCCTGCTGATGTACGCCTTGGGAGGATGAAGGTTCAGAAAGGGGGTCCCTGTCACTCACGTGTGTGACCTGGCTTCAGTGCCTGGTTCTGACCCCTGCTCAGCCTCAGCTATTTGAGGAGCAAATGGGAGCTAATTCTCTAAGATACAATTAATTAATTAACTGTGTATGTGGTTTGGATTTTAGTCTCCCTTTTAGATAACGTCAAACATTCTCTAGCATTCAAAGTCTTCACAAAATTCTCCCAAGTAATTCTGTTTCATATCTTAGGAGAAAAAAGTTGAAAACCCTTTTTCCCCTGTTCTAAAGTTAGCCATTTCATTAAGATGCACAAAGAACAACAAAAAAGGAAGTATTTAAATGTTCCCCTTTTAAAGATTTATTTATTTCTATTGGAAATGCAGAATTACATAGAGAAGAAAATACAAAAAGATCTTTCATCCGCTGATTCATTCCCCAAGTGGCTGCAACGGCTAGAGCTGAGTTCATCCAAAACCAGGAGCCAGGGCTTCTTTTGGGTCTCCCACATGGGTGTATGGTCCTAAGGCTTTGGACTATCCTTTACTGCTTTCCCAGGCCACAATCAGGGAAGCAAAGCAGCTGGGACATGAGCCAACTCCCATATGAGATCCTGGTGTGTACAAAGTGAGGATTTAACCATGAGCCATTGTGCTGGGCCCTGAAAGTTTCTTCCAACTTTTGCACTGTGTCTGAAGATAACAGATTCCATCCAAGAACTGCCACCTCCGCCCTGTCTGGCTCCATTGCACAGGTGGCCTGTGTCTCCTTGATGGGACTCCGAAGGCATAGGTTGGAGAGCCAGGCCCAGGTTCACAAATCACAGATTTGTGCTCCCCGGATTCAGACCAGCTCTCCTCAGCCTGCATTTCTGGGGAGGCCTTTGGATGGCAGTGCTGCAGACATGTTTAGAGACTTTTTTTTTTCCCCCAAGATGTGTCAGGATTTTTCTTGGATTTCCTTTTCAAATAAATCCTGTAGCCCTGACTCCTCCATGTCTGAGGCGGCTCAGCTCAAAGTGCAGCCATTTCTGGGCAAATGTTAAGACGAAGAAGGAGGGGTGGGAGCGTGGCGGCTTCTGTCGGCCCACAGCTGCCTCTTGTCCGAGAAATACAAGTCCCCGAGCTGATAGATGATGCTGCCAGTGGGTGACTGGGGCACCCTAGCCAAGAGCAACGTTGCAGATCTCTGGGCTCCAGCAGTCCTCAGCTTTCTCACAACCATGGGAGCTTGGTCTCCTGACAAATAGCATTTCAAATGAACCTTTGGGCTGAAAACAAGTTGTAATTTAATCTTCCTGTGAGTTAGAAAAAAAAATTGCTCTTTCGTCTTCTTCTCCTAACCATGTTTCAGAGCAGAACTTTGCAAAATCCTTTCCTAAAATCGTTCTCTAAGTGAACTTTAAAGCAAAGTCGTCCAGTTCAAAACACATTCTGCCAAAACTTTGTAGAGAGTGTTCAGTAAATATAAATCAAATACCAAGCATTTGGAAACAATAATGGATCACAGATGCATGAAGCGATCTTGTTTGACTAGGAGATAATGTTTAATGATGGACTGCTACTTCTGCAAGGAACACTGAGTTTTCCCAAACACCTGAAGGATATGAAATACTCTCTTGATTCACAAGGGCTGACTCTGGGTGCAGTTAAAGGACAACGGTGGTAGTGTGGGGCTGGGGTGGTGAGGAGAGCAGATACTCTTTAAAGGAAATGTAATTGTTGAACTAACATAATCTCCTAGAGAGAGCATGTAGCTTTTTAAAACTGTCACAGTTCTCTCTGCCCGCCACGATGTAAGAATGCAAAAGTGAAAAGCCACTCTCTTCAAAACAACCAAACATGAAGAAGCTTCAGAGACATTTATAAATTAGATGGCATTGTGTTGTAACTGGTTAAGCTGCGGCCTGTGATACCAACAGACCATTCGGACATCAGCTCCTGTCCTGGCTGTTCCATTTCTGATTCATCTCCCTGCTCATGGGCTCTGACAGCAGCAAAGGATGACCTAGTCCTTGGGCCACTGCTGGCCGTGTGGGAAACCCAGAAGGAGCTCCTGATTCCTGGTGTCATCTGGTCCAGTCTTGGCTATTATATTCACTTGGGCAATGAACGAGTCAATAGAAGCTCTCTCTCGCTCTCTCTCTCTCTCTCTCTCTCTGTGTGTGTGTGTGTCTCTCATTCTCTTTGAAATAAATTCTGAAAATGTTAAAAAAAGATACTGCATATATAAGCGTGTGCCGCAAAAAGCCTGTGGCAGCATTCCATTAAGGAATGTAACATATAGCTACATCTTAGCACATCAGGGTAGTAATTATTGTTTTAAGTATGCTACCAAACTTAAAATATTAAATATATATATATTTATACATGTAAACATAAGTGTATATATTTTTCCTTCTTTTCTAACATCTTTTAAACAGTTTATTTATTTGAAGGATGGCTACAGAGAAAGAGAGAGAGAGATCTTCTCTCCACTGGTTCACTCCTCAAATGTTGTAACAACCAAGCTGGGCTAAGCTGAATCCAGAAACCAGGAGCTGTCCCGAGTCTCTTGTCTGGGTAACAGGTGCTCGAGCACTTGGGCCATCTTTCCCTACCTTCCCAGGCATATTGGTAAGGAAGCTGGATTGGAAACAGGGCAGTTATGACTCTAATTGGCACTCTGATACAGGACTTTTTTTTTATCACAATTCAAGCCCCGAGTAGGATTTTTAAATTGTGCTCCTTTACATGTATCTTATATTATTTAACTAAAGTTGCGTGCAAAACCATTAAGCAAGAAGGAATAAAACATTTTATATTGTTGTTCTAGACTACCCCTAAAACAATAAACATAAATGGCCTAGATTTTTTGATTCACCCATTACTTGATTATCTTTTTCTAATTAATTTGCAAATAGTTTTATTGTGTATCCCATGCTTCCTCTTTCCCCACAACATGATATGAAAAATAAAGCAAATAATACTTGTTTGAACTAAAACACTGGTCATTGTTGCATTTGTGGTTGCTAAGAATGCAGCACACACTCAACAAAACCTCCAGACTAAGCCTCGTTGGATTTAAGTCAAGAAATCCAGTTAGCAAGAATGTTCTCAAACTTTAAACCTCAGTTAGATCTCTTATTCCAGAATGATCTTACTTTCCATTTTCTTCCTAAGTCTTAGACGATCACCCGAAGAGCAGTTCAAGTGGTCTGTGAGAGATTTTCCATTCTAAGTGAAACAGCATTGCTTTGAGTTTGCGTCATTGTGTGCTTGGAGCCATATAACCAGGGAAGTAAGCATGGAATCCACTCATGTGCTTGTTATTGAAAGGAAAACTGGTTCCATATGTCGCCCCCACACCCTTCATTTGTGTCTGGCCTTCTGACAGGCAACATCACATGTAATGTCAAAGAAGCAGGCAAATAGAAATCTGTTTCTGCTTAAATCTCCTTATAAAAAATACATTTAGATGACCTATTGAAAAGATGTTTTAATTTACCTCAAACTGGTCAGCAGAGCTTGTGTGCAATGAGCCAATTTTTTAATCTTTTTTAAAAATGTGAACTATTAATATTTCAAATAGGTCTATTTTTGATGGATTTTCCAAATAAATTTCCAAAACATTCTTCCTCTTCTAGGGAAAAAAAAAAAAACCTCATGTGTTCAAAAAAGTTGAAAGAGTAAAGTTAAAATCTACTGGCATTCAGAAATGTGAGGAATAAATGATGTGCTGGGTAGCTGAGAATGAAAACCATAAGAACAGAAAGAAAAAGGAATTCTGATACAAGGAACAGAGTTAACAGCAATTTGGAATGAAGGTTCTGTATCCTTATGTGTACTCCTGTGCCCAAGTGCACACACACACACACACACACACACACACACACACACACCTGTTCAGCAAAGACTCTCCACAGCATTCCAACTTACACTCCTCTCGAGAAGGACCATAGTATATAACTTGATCTGCTTTTATCTCCTTTTATCTACTTCAATTTTATTTACCTGAGTTATACGACTTCACAAGTCAGCTACCTTGTGAGTCCAATAGCGCAATCCACTGGCATCTTGGAGGACATAAAAACTGCTGTGTTCAGTGCACCCCAAAATGCCCTAGCCCTATCATCCATTCACCCACAAGTATGCTCCTATGTGAATATCAGGGTATGAATATCAGCACTGAATTCCAGCGGGAATTATGGAGACACACCTTTGCTCAGTAGGAATTCCTGAACTTAGCTTTCCAGATGGTCTGTTTATCCAACTCTGTTCCTGATTTTGTCTCCAGGAATATTTAATGTTACTAAGAACCTGGTTGCGCACACACTGAGCCAACCTCCTCAAGCCCCCAATGACAAAGTTGGAGTCTTCAAAAAGCCACAATTTGAGCGACAGTAAAGATATTTTTGCTGCCCAGACTTCCCTTTCTGTTTGTGAAGTTGGAAGCAGCAGATGTTCCACCCACATGTGTTCCAAAGCACCTGCATGTCTGATGCCTCTCTCAGAGCAATTTGTATATTTGAAAGCTGAGTTCAGGAGCCACACTCTGACTTCAGCAATGCAATCTTCTCTTTCAAGATATTTCCAAAACAAAGCAACAGTGGTAGCCATTAATCTAAGCATAAGGATTCAAAAACTCTCTCCAATAAAAGACAAAATGTCCATCCCAGCAAGAATGTATGACCCAAATTAAGAAATTAATTCATGAAAATGCATTAGCATCATGAACAGAAAAAAATACCAACATTTGAGATTTATATAGTCATTTGAGAGAAAGAGATCACCCACCTGCAGGCTCACTTCCCAAAGACCTCATCAGTCAGGACTTGGTCAATTCAAAGTCAAGGATCCAGATCCACACATGTGCTGCCTCTCAAAATGCTTCTTACTAAAGGAAACCGGGATAGAACTAGAGTTAGGATTTGAATTCATCCTTCTGATGTAGGTAGCCTGAGAGGCATCTCAACTGTCATTAGTAATGTGCCTCCAGCAGCTTATTTTTTATCCACCTAGACTGGAAAATTGCCAGAGATTCACATTTCATATTTACCCATGAATTCAATTACAAATTAAAATAGTTAATGTAAATTCATTTATAGACCATGAAATTGAGGTTCATAATAATGCAAATTATTTTAATTATTTTTAAAGTTCTTCAAAGACACATAGTATTAATTATTCATCTTACTGCTGATCTCCACCTCTGGACTTACTAAATATCAAACACTAAATAGGAGCAGTAAAATTAAGAGTTCCTAATTAGAACTGAGAAATAAATTTCCCATTTGACTACATGTTCATTTAGAATCTTTTTAAATATAAATCTAATTTTGGATATCATGCTTTAATTGCATAATTTCTGCCATGAAATTTTAATGAATATGATACTAAAAGGACTTGTTCTCAGCTCTCACTTCTCTAGACAGTGGAGTGCTCAGGCACAAACCTCAGGGCTTATCTTGTTCTGAAGTGTGACAAAGTCATTGCAGGAGAGCCATGGCAAAGCATCACTAGCTGTGTGTCTGTAGACCAGGTGAAAAATCTCTCTGCTAACTCAACTTTCTTACGAAGCAGGAATAACAATAGTCAATGTCTCATGGAACTTTTGCGGAAATTTAACAAATTAATAGCTGTAAATTTCTCCGAGCAATGGGAAATGGATAAAAAGCATAGAATAAATCCTGGAGACTCTTCTCATGTAGCAGAATTTTCAGACACTTCCTGGGTTGTTCCATTTGCCTACAACTTAACACCAGTACATCTAGAAAGATTTAGCTCCCCTCCCAACTAGTCACCTGTTGCTAGTCCACAAACCCCAAAATGTCCCCTGATGTCTCTTCATCCTCTTCTTTCCCCACCCTTGGTCCAAGCTGTCCCCACAGCTTCTTGATGCTTCCTTCAAATCCAGTCACCTTAGTGACTTCTCTTTCAGCATTTTGGGATATGTGAAGCCCAGCTGTCCAGACTACCACATGAGCCATGGACAGAGACTACATGGAGAAAGCCTTGTCTGGCCATGTTCCAGCTATGCTGTCACAGAGCTAAGGCATCACAAATGCACTGGACAAACCATCTAGGACTTTCCAACCCCAGTCCAGATTGCAAAGCTTAGTGGAAGAGTAAGTTGCTGGTTCTTTAAGTTATTAGTTGATGGGGAGGGGCATGAAATCTCAGGGGAGCTACTACCACAGGCTGCCAGGCAGTTCCTCTGAAGCACCCAGGACCCCTCACAGCTCATCTCCTGTAATCCAAGAATTGCCTCCCCCACCTATGTGCTGGTACTAAATGTTTAATCCCTATAACAGCCTGCCCCAACATCTTCTTTAACTGAACATATGTCTGCATAGCTTCAATGCAGGTTTTTAATCTCAAGTCATACGACCTTAGCTACAGTGGTGGTGTCTGACCTCATCAAAGAAGCCAGAAAGGGTCCTGGGGATGTGCCATTTAAGCTGAGATATGAAACCTGTGAAAGTTTTAACTGCTGATGAGGTAGAGGAAGGTAGAGCCAGTGACAGTGTGTAAGAGAACTCTGGCCCAGCACAAGATGGCGGAAAAAGTTCTAAAACAGACAAACAACAGTGTTCCTAGAGGTATGTGGAATGTGGACACAGTGGATTGGGATAGATAGTCCTTCCTTCAAGCGGGCCATGGACCAATAAGTGTGTGCTTCGTGCTGAAAGGCAACTAGCCATTCAAATTAGATTTTCTCTTTCAAAGAGTTCAACTCAGACTGTATTGAGAAAGTCAATTGGTCAAGAGTAGAGTGGCTTCTGAGCCATTGTAATGGTGAGGATGGGTGTTGGAACAGATGAATTTATGTGTTTGACCTGCAGTTGTGGTAGAACAGAGGTGGCACAGCTAGCTCGCATGGGAATTTGCTTGCTTGCTTGTTTGTTTATTAGCACAGAGTTACAAGAGCAATCCACTGTCCTTGAGTCCATTGCCAACATTGATTATTCAACATTTTCAAAAAAAGAAAGGTCTCACACTTTTGGAATTTTTCTCCCTATTTCTTTCACACCCATGACGATGGCAATAATCAGTGGAAGTAAGGACCAGCAGCTATGGGTCCTAGCAGGGGTAGGGACTTTCCCCATTCCCATCAAGGGCCATACACAATTACGGTGTATGCTTAGGGCCAGCACCATGAGATAGTATCTTAGTGTTGCCAACTCCTAATCTAGGATGCTCCATTTCTGAGCCAGCTCTCTGCTCACAGCCTAGTAAAGCATCAGAGGATGACCCAAGACCATGGGCTGCAGCACTCATGTGGGAGACATGGTGGAAGCTCCTGGTTCCTGGCTTTGGATCGGTTCAGCTCTGGCTGTTGTGCCATTTGGGAGTGAACCAATAGGTGAAAAATATCTCTATCTCTTCCCTTTTGTAACTCTTTAAAATGAAAATTAAGACAAAATCTTTGAAAATAAGCCTGCTATTGGTGTAGTAAATTTTGAGTTCTGCCTGCTCTTGCAGGTGAGCTCGTAGGTATGCTCCCAGGTCTGGGAGCCTGAATGTTCCAATGTGCTTGCAACACTGGCTGGCCTGGCCTTCTGGTGAGAGGACTTTGGAGTGTATGATCACTGGAACCCATTGATGTCCTTCTGGTTATCTTTGGAGTGGGGCTACCAGATTTAGCAAGCACAAATGCAGATGAAAGAAAACCACCATTACCGAAAGTCCCAGTAATGCAGAACATTGCATTAAACTTTTAGATGAACACAGGTGATTCTGGGGAAACATCACTGTGAAGCCAGTTTCCATGACAGCTGCCTCCCCCAAACATATAACCAGGACCTCCCCACTAGATGTAACTCCTCATTCCACTCCTCTGTCCACTAAAGACACCTTGAATGGGGCTCTGCTTGTTACAACTGAAGCATCATGATTCCTGAATGACCTACTCAGGGGAGGATGTGAGGGTTACAGTTAAGGAGTGATTTGGAGACAGCCTTGGGAGGGCCCTGAATGACAGGCTAAGCATTCCAGGCAGAAGAAGACTTCCACTTCCCATCAGCAGCAGCCAAGTTCAAGAAGATGCAGTTGAGAAGGTACAAAACAAACTATAATTACTTCCTCTCTCAAGTAATTCCAGGCTGGAGTGTATTAGGTGGGTTTGAGCTGGCTTACATGACTCTGGGGATTTGGGGAAGAATTGCATTAATCACTGAGCCATGCTTCCATGCAAAGGAATTGTCCTCAGTTTCTTTTTTAAGATTTATTTCTTTTTATTTGAAAAGCAGATAAGATTTGCCGAGAAAAAGGGAAACAGATCTTCCATCTGCGGTTCACTCCCTAAATGACCAGAGCTGAATCAAACCAAAGCCAAAGCCAGGAGCTTCTTCCGGTGCTCCAGATACGTGCAGGGTCCCAAGGACTTGAACCATCTTCCACTGTTTTCCCAAGCCACAAGCAGGGAGCTAGATCAGCAGTGCAGTGGCCAGCACACATATGGGATCCCAGTGCTTACAAAATGAGAATTTAGCCATTGAGTCATTACACAAATCTCTCTTAAGATAATCTTAAGATGGCTGTACTTTGACTCATGACCTATCAAGTGTCAGGGGCCCAAACACTTCTGTTGCCTTTCCAGGTACATTACCAAGGAACTGGCTCAGAAACACATCAGTCTGGACTGGAACAGGCACTGTGATAGGATATGCCAGCATTGCAAGAAGTGACTTAACTCTGTTCCTGTTCCGTGACACCAGCTCTCCAAAATGGAGCAATGCACAAGCAACGCAGACTCACTTAAATGTGAGCAGAATATGTGTTGATTAGTTAAGCATTGGCCACAGTGTGTGCCTCTCCTTCGGGTTCCCTTTGCAAGCCTATGTTGGTTTGGTGATTTTTGGTGATTTTTGGTGATTTGCTTGCTGCTATGTCTGTAGTGGGTAGCATGGTTCCAGTCTACTGCAGTGCTTGGTTGGTGTTTGTTGAATGAACGAACAAGCGAGTGGACATAACTTTCAAAACACAGTGCACAAAAATCACACTGAACTGCTCCAGTGACCTAAATGCATTGATTTCAGTGTGCTGAGAACTTAACCAATGATTTACAAAGGGAGACAAACAGAACCTTTGGAGTCTTGGGTTCCTCACTGGCAAAATAACGAGTTTTTCTGGAAGGCACTGAAGTAAATATTTTGGCACTAAGTCCCAGTCCCGTGGGAGGCAGCAGTCCAGAGAACCGTGCCATGGGAGATACAATAGGTTTCTCACTCCACCTCCTCTGTTTTAGGGATGTTCTTAGCACCCAGCACAGACTCCTACAACTGATAAAATCATCAATAAGAGGAGCCACCCACCAAGACTTCAGGGAGCAACCTCCCAGGAAGAGACTCCTGAGGCAAGAATTGATGCCTTCCTCCTGCTTGGAATGCTTGGCGCAGGCCAAAAATAGAAGTGCTGCTTGGGAGGGAGCCTGGAGTAAAGAAAAGAACAGGGAGTAGAGAAGCTGGGTTTCCATCCAGCTTTGCCTACAACTGGGTCTTTTTCTGCCTTCTGTTGTGCCGTGACAGTCCCATACTTCCAGCCTCTTTGTTTTCATTAGCAAAGCCCTACCTCCTGCAGATACAGCCTTGAAAGGCAGACACTATCTTTTTCTAACTGTATTTATTTTTTTTTAAAAGATTTATTTTTATTATTTTTTTATTGGAAAGGCGGATATACAGAGAGGAGAGACAGAGAGGAAGATCTTCCGTCCGATGATTCACTCCCCAAGTGAGCGCAATGGCCAATGCCAATGCTATGCCGATCCGAAGCCAGGAGCCTCTTCCGGGTCTCCCACGCCGCTGCAGGATCCCAAAGCTTTGGGCTGTCCTCGACTGCTTTCCCGGGCCACAGGCAGGGAGCTGGAAGGGAAGTGGGGCCTCCGGGATAGAACTGGCGCGCATATGGGATCCTGGGCGTGCAAGGTGAGGACCTTAACCACTTGTGCCACTGCGCCGGGCCCTAACTGTATTTATTTTTAAGATTAACTGATTTGAAAGACAGAGTGTCAGAAAGAAAAAGAGAGACAGAGATCTTTCATCTGCTGCTTTCTTTGAGAAAACGCATACAAATGATGAATATAAAATTAGAAATAAAAAGAATATTTTCATAATATGAGAAAGGAAATGGCAAATCATGCAATTTGAAATAAAACATAAATAACATAAATCACATTTTAAAAGGAAAAATGGGAACTGGTGCCATGATGTAACAAGTTAATCTTTTAGTGGTACCAGCATGCCATATGGGTGCCAGTTTGTAATCTGGCTGGTATACTTCTGATTCAGATCCTTACAAATGCCCTGGGGAAGTAGTAGAGGATGATTCAAGATCTTGGGCCTTGCACCTGTGTGGGAGACCTGAAAGAAGCTCCTGGCCCTTGGCTTCGGACAGTCCCAGCTCTAGTCATGGTGGCAACCGGGGGAGTGAGCAACAGACTAAAGATCTCTCTCCCTCCCTCTCAGTAATTCTGACTGCAGAAATTTGAGAGCACGTGTCTGAGAAATAAAATGGAAGGCAACATGATCAGTTTCTAAGCATGAGGAGGAGAGGAAAAGGGAGGAGGAAGAGAAAGTCAAATCTCTCAGAATCTCACAGAGCAACACAGGGAGTTGGCATTTTATTCTTAAAACAATGGAAAAAGCCATGGATTAACTGTAAGTAGGATATTTGCCTACAACCAGTGAATGAATTAAGTGCATGAATGTATGTGATGCGTGTAAAACAGCGGTTGGCAGAGGAAACCAGCCTATAAGAAACATTTTTACTATTATTCTTATTGCTACACATGATATGGAGAAGGATCAAGAATGAAATTAAGTAGCTCATTTGGGAGGACATTTCCCTCTTCCTCATTGGAGCCTGAACCAGGGAAGTGTTGATATAATTTGAGATATAGGATATGCTTAGCAAAATGCAATTCAGAGGTAAAATCTACTGGACTATCTGATGAACATGGAAAGAAAGGCATGATGGACTAAAACATTTCCATTATAAATGAGCCGATGTTGATGAGACATCAATCGGTCTGAAATAGACTAACAGGACTACTCAAACCAGTTCAAGAAGAAAGTAAGTCAAGAGTTCTGTTCCTATCTGCTGAATCTGAGATGCCTGTTAGATATTGTATATATTTGTTTCTCATTACAATAGCAAAGCACCTGAAGCAGGATAATTTAATTCTTCTAAAACAGGTTATTTTAGCTTAGAGTTTTGAAGGCTGAAAATTCCACAAGCTCAAACAAAATCCAAATAAGAGCACATATCTAAGTGGAAATGCAAACATGTTTATAACCCCACTGTGCATGAGAAAGCTGAAGCTTCAGTATGATGGAAAAGCCGAGATCTATGGAGAGTTAGTGGTATGTTCCAAGTTGAAAAGCCATTGAGAGGCAGGGTCTGGTCAGAATGAAGCCCAAGAACCCTTTAGGCATGTGCCTGGACCAGCAACAGAGACCATGAAATTTACAACTAAATTCTCTATGTTGTAGTGGGCACATAATTCACCTAGGCAAAAAGAAAAGTCAAACAGAGCTATATCCATGAAAGAGAGTGATGTGGCTTAATTAGGCCTGATCTTCCTTTTTCATCAGGTGGGATGGAAACCTTTCTTGTACACACAACTTTGGATTCAGTATGAAGCATTAGAGAGAGAGAGAGAGAGAGACGCTAAGTATTTGGGAAGATGCTTTGTAGGCCATCCAAGGTCTATGTGTTCACTTTACTCTTACAATGAGAATAAAATTTAAATTGGTCCAGGGACTGAGGAGAGACAGAGATGGAGAGTTAAATAAATCTTAGCCAGCAGAGTTTCAGTTAGCATGATGTAAAAGCTCTGGAGATGGATGGCGGTGATGGCGACAAAATAATAAGGATACACTTAATGTCACTGAGCTGTATATTTAAAAATGGCTAAAATGGTAAATTTTATGTTACTATATTTTATCGCAATCAGAAAAAAATTAAGGTAAGCAGTCTCGTATTTTCTTTACCTCATATGGAAGTAGGCAGTAAGTTAAATTCATTCCTTATCCACATTCACACTGGACAGGAACAAAGATTGATTCTAACTTGGATAGCAATGTGTTGGAAATCAAGAAATAAGCTACAAATCAAAACCATAACTTTCCTGAGCTTGCATTGGGAGCTAGAATTCGTATCACATCTTCTTTTGTCTCAACAGGACCTGGCTCTGTAAGTAAGCACCAGTCTCAGTTGATTTATGACCTGCACCTTTCCCCAAGGGCCAAGATATGTCCTCACCTGCCTTTCCAATGTACTCTCAGCACCTCCTCGGTTATGAAGGCGCTGTATTGTTATTGGGAAGGTTGACTGGAGAAAGCAGAAGGCATTGGAAGCCACTGTTAGAGAGACAGAGAACTGGAGAGAAACAGCTGGGTGCCCACCATCCACAATTTTAAAGGGAGTGTTAAGTGTTGAACTAACAATCTACCAGAGAGAGCATGTAGCTTTTTAAAACTGTGACAAGTGAGTGACACGTGTCACTCACCCTGCCTAGCAGCTCTCTTTGCCCGCCTCTGTACAAGAATACAAAAGTGTGAGCCTGGTACAGTAGCCTAGCAGCAAAAGTCCTCGTGTTGAATGTGCCATAATCCCAGCAGTCCTGCTTCCCATCTAGCTCCGTGCTTGCAGCCTGGGAAAACAGTTGAAGATGGCCCAAAGCCTTGAGACCCTGCACACACATGGGAGGCCCAAAAGAGCTCCAGATTCCTGACTTCAGATCAGCGTAGCTCAGCCATTGCAGCTGGTTGGGGAGTAAATCAACAGAGGAAAGATCTTCCTCTCTGTCTCTCCTCCTCTCTGTATATCTGACTTTCCAATAAAAATAAAATAAATCTTAAAAAAAAAAAAGCTAGGGAGTGTATGATGTAAATGCACATCAGATTAAATTGCGTAAAGCCTGAAAAACTTCTAAAGCCCATCAATCACCTCTTTTCGTTTCAGAGAGCGTTCGCAATTGTCCATAATTTCCCCCAGATTTTACAAAAGCATGGCTGTCAGTAACCGACAAAAATTGCTAAGTGCCTAGAATGAACAGTAAGAATCAAGAAACTACAGTAACTCTGAGTAGCAAGAAAATCCAAAGTACTTTAACACTGTTCATAATGACTTAAAATCCTAGTAGTAAATACTGTAAAGTGAAGTTTTGTCCTGACCAGATGTTATTTTAGCCTATGCTCACAGCATAAGCACCACGCCCATGTTAGTCATGTTAGATAAGATTAAAATTTTTAATAGAAGAATTTCAGAAATCTGTGCAAACCTCTTTTCTCTAAACATGTGGAAACTGAGTTGCATAGTTTAATAACTGAGTCAAAGACAAGTTTCAAAGAAAATATAGCGATGCGTAAAACATAGGAAATTGTAATGACGCATAAGTTCTTCCCTCTTCCCACCACCCCTCAAAACTCAGCATAATTAATGAAGCACTAGAAGGACTGAGAATGGGAGAGATCACACACAAGTTACAGTCAAGAATGAAACAAGCAATGGTGCTATAAACCTGCTTACCTTTAAAAAAAAAAGGTTAATAAGAGAACATTAACAAAAACACTACACAAATAACTTGTGGAACTTACTGGACATGGACCAATTTGTCAAGAAGCATACGTGACCACAAATCATCCAACATGAAATGCATAGCCTCTCAACTATTAAGAAAATTAAACTTTAATTTTAAAAGAGAGCACAGGACGGTTTCTATACCCAAATCATTTCATTGGAGAATTCCTTCAAAATTTTAAAGAATTAACTTTAATTACATATAGTATCTTCCAGGAAACAGAAAATGAGGGTATAGTTTACAGTTCATTTTATGAAGCTAGTACTATTACAGAGCCAAAACCAGAAAAGATAGTTGTACCATGAAAAACTACAGATGTCACATCCCTCATTAATGTTATCGAACAAAATACATACATAAAAGGAAATTGTTAGCATTAAGTAAAAACAATTATACATCATGACAAACTCAGATTCATTTCGCATGCATATAACCGAGTGATCTTTATATTAAAAGCCAATGAAATAAATATACTACATTTACAGGTTCATGAAGAGTCACCATCACATAAATTGAAGCACAAAAATCTTTCACGAAAATCTAACACACACACGGCGTTTTCAAAAGCTTTCAGAACAGCAGGAGTACAGAGGAATTTCTCCTACTTGATAAAAAGTGTATGTATGTGTGTATGTAAGTGTATATATGTCTTCATGTATATATGTTTTCTTTTATATACATATGTGTATACATGTGTATATGCATATCTACTCACATGCACACATTTATAGAGACATGTAAATTTACAACTTAAGTATCAAACCTAGAGGTGGAGGAATGAATACTTACCTGCAAAGTAGCGAGTGGACAGTTATGTCTGTCCTCATCATTAACCAACATTTACTGAACATTCTAGGCAATCCAATGAGACAAGAAAAGTAAATAAAAGGTATCTGTACTATAAAAAAGAAATACAGGTCCCTCAATGTGCAGGCTACAAGATTGCATGCAGAAAATCTTAAGAAATATATTCCCTAAAAATCCTAGAACCAACGAAGGAGCTCAGCAAAATCATATGACATAAAATTAACATAGAAAGTCATGATGTCTGTGGATTAGTAATAAATACATGGCAACTGAAATTAAAAATACCATTTTTCATAGCTTAAATAAAAACCAAGTAGGAGTAAATTCACAAAACACACATAGGACTCTTATGTTGAAAACTTTAAACACCAATGAGAACATCTAAGACATGGTGTGCATCTATGGGCATGGACTAGAACATTTTACGTAGTAAAATGTCATTTCTTGACCAATTGAAGAGACAGTTAACACAATTTATATCAAAAACTTTCATAGCTATACATAATACAATTCCAAAATGGGATAATGGTAAAATGGAAGTGCAACAGTAATTAGAATAGCTAAACAATTTTGAAAAAAGAAGAGCTAAATGGGAAGGATCATTCCACTTGAATTCAAAATGTATTATACACCAACATTAATCAAGACCACAGTGTTAGTGGAAAGATAGTCTCTAGGCCAATGGAACAGAGGAAAGGACACAAATAGACACACAGACAGATTCAACTTCTTAATAAATGTGCAAAATCCATTAGTTACAGAACCAACGATGGCGCTGGAATAATTAGACATAGATATATGAGAAATACAACATTCATCTAAGTTTCTGCCATGTATAAACTTAAAATGCAGTATGGACTTAAATGTAAAGCTGTAAAACTTTGAGGCCAAAAACTTAGGAGGAATTGGCATCATGAAAGCTAAAGTCTTATTTTATTTAAAAATTCAAATTACAGAAAGGAGAGACACAAAGAAAGACAGCGGTCTTCTTTCCCCTGGTTTACTTGCATGATGGCCACAATAGCCAGAGCAGAGCTGATCTGATGAAGCTGGGAGCCAAGAGCTTCTTCCGGGTCTCCCACATGAGTGCAGGGGCCCAAGGTCTTGAGCCATCAGCTACATTCCTAGGCCATAAGCAGGGAGCTGGAAGGAAAGTGGAGCAGCTGGGACATGAATTGATACCCTTAAGGGTTGACATTGCTGCAGCTGGCATCTTAGCTATGCATGGCCCTGCTCCCAGGATTAAAATCTTTTACCCATCAAAAGCCCTTAAGAAAATGAGCTATATACCAATGTATGTATGTATGACAAAGAACTGATATCTGGAATATATTATAAAAAATGGAAAAACTTAATGCTATAAATACAGTTAGAAAATAGACAAAAAATGTCGCCAGATGTTTCACAGAAGAGTATATGCAGATAACAAATAAAGACATGAAACGTGGTCAACTCGTTCACAATGAAGGTAAACTACAATCACATGGTGGTAGTATTGTATGCCTAATGTGAATGGTTAAAAGAAAAATAGTGATAAAACCAAATTCTGGGAAGGACACAAAGAAACTGAATTACTCATACATTTCTAGTGGAAGTGTAAAGTGTAAGATGGTACCCTGAAAAATAATCTGGTAGTTTCTGAAAAAATACTTGAATTGTGAAAGGGCCTAGCAATTATACTACTGGGAGTATTTCCCAGAAAAAAAAAAATAAAGATTTCTTTTCACACAGAATGCTATACGTCAATGTTCACAGCAGCTTTAGTCTCAATAGTCTTACAGTGGAAACAGCCCAGCAACACATCAATAATTTAACTTTTTAGTATATCAAGGCCATGGAATACTACTCTGTAATAATGACAGAATTACTGACGCATGCAACACTTGGATCTATGCAACGTCTTCTAGAGAATTTCATTAGGTGAAACAAGGTGAGTCAAGCCAACAGAATAGATACTGTATGATCCCATTTAAACGGGAAAAGTGCTGAAATGGGGAACAAATTAGATATTGCCAACAGGTTGTGGACAAAGAGGGGAAGATAGGAGAGAACTAGATAAGTTCATCAAAGCACAAAAACAGACATACACACTGTAGAAGGACATCGTGAGCCTAGAAGGTCAGCGAGCACAGGATTATAATTGACAGAATAATATTTATATGGAAACAACTGAGTGGGTGCCATTCCTATAGTTAAATGGATATCATTTGTATGAGAACAGCTGAGTGGACAGCATGTGAATGAGAACATTTGATGGGATAAACAAAAAAAAAGAGTTCCAAACAAAAGTATAGAAAGAGTTGATGGGTTTTGTTGATAAGCTCAATACCTCCCCTTTATCCTATATGATCCTCCGTGTATAAAGTCTGATACCACTAATAAACTTTTGCTTTCAACTATCAGAATCCATGCATGTAATTATTGACTCTGTGTAACAAGTCCATCGCTACAGGACAGTGACAGCAAACAGATTCAAATTTCTGACAAAGGAGCAGAAGCGATCAGAGGCTGGAAATGCCCTGTCTTTTGATCATATGTAATGCAGCAGTATAGTTGGGAGAGACTGAGTAGAAGGTACGTGAAATCTCTTTGCATTGTTTCTAACAACTGCATGTGAACCTGGGAATTATTTCAAACAGTTCAAATAAGATACTTAATCTATCAAGTAATTTAAATATATATTCAGGTATCACCATCTACTCATGGTGCATTACAACAACAACAACAAAAACAAATATCTCCACAATGCATAGCTGACTTTCAACAGCAGTATTGTCCAAGTACATCTGGAAGCTAGTCTGTGGGCTGAGGAAGGATTTTCTTGGAGGGTAAATTCAAATTGTGAAGCAGAAAATCATGTTCAGTCAGCTTTCCAGCCAGTGAGAGGGCAGTATGTTGACAAAATTCCCTACATATACATCCAGGCGTTCAGCAATGATGAACTAAGAAGCAATGTTCTCAAGTTTCCTGCCACTCTCTGGGCCACCTGCACCTTACACTGTTGAGAGAAGGAGCCATCCAGAGACCCATGGGATCCTGGATGCCTGGGTCTGGGCTCCTGATAGAACCTGTCCTAATTAACCCCAGTCCAAAGCATGCTGGGAATAAGAGAAGGTGGTGCACGGATTGAGAGCCTGAGCTTACCCTGGGTCTCTCTTGTATCAATTGTTTGTGTGATCTTTCTTGGCTACCTTTCCTGTCCTGTCTGAAGCTAACTTTTTCATATACAATGTAAGGCGGCTACTTCCTAGGGTGATTCATTTATTGGTAGAACAAACACATCTTAACTGAGCACCTAGAATTGTCTAGGCATTACTGGAGGCAACAAGGAAATGCCATAAAAAGCACAAGGAATGAAGGGAGGGAGATAAGAGTGAAAAGGAGGAGTGGTCCAGCACATTAGCCTAGTGGCTGGAGTCCTCGCCTTGTATGTGCCAGCATCCCATAAGAGCGACAGTTTGTTTCCTGGCAGTGCGACTTGCCTCCCAGCTCTCTGCTTGTGGCTTGGGAAAGTAGTAGAGGCCGGCCCCAAACCTTGGGATCCTGCCACCCATGTAGAAAAGCCAGAAGAAGCTCCTGGCTTCAGATCACCTCAGCTCTGGCCATTCGGGGAGTGACCCAATGGATGGATGTACCTCTCTCTGTCTCTCCTTTTCTCTGTAAATCTGACTTTCCAATGTCTTTTCCAAATCTGACTATCGAATGTCAGTGGCTTCAAATGATGGAAAACGCTGGAAAGTTAGTACTTCAGGGGCCCTGCCTCTTTGCCCTGGGCCTAGAAGCCAAGGCCACATTCCCATTGGCAGTGGAGATTCTCAGGACTGCAAGATCTGTGCCTGTAGGAGGACCTGGGGGTAAAACTACATATTGGCCCTTCCGGGTATTCAAGGAGAGGCTGCTAGGCTCCGCATAGGACCCATTTTGTGAGGCCTGGAAGGAGCCCAGGAAGGCAGAGTGCACACTGGCCATCCCTACCCTCACAATATTTGGGGAAATTTCATTCTATTTCTCAGGACAGTAATGAGCTGAAGGATAGTCAGGCGAAGCTGGGGCGCAAACCCATGTCCGAGGACCTGCCCAGCTGCCTTGGACAGCGTATATAGGGCACGGTATTTCTGGAAACTCTCCAGCCCCGCAGGCCGTCTCTGGCTTCCTCCTGAAGAGCACAGATTCTCAAGGGATTCTGGGATACACATTCTTAACTCGCTCACGCTAAGGTCGAACTTCTGCTTCTCACCACTCTCTGAAGTTGTTACTTAGCCAAAGGCCGTTGTGGATGTCTTTGCAGCCTTCAGTCCCCCTGCCGGCGCCTGGCATGTGCTCTGGGAAGCTAGCTGCTTGGATCATGTGTACTTCCCAGAAGCCCCCGCACCCCAGCCCAGGCCGTTAGGGCCTATTCAGTTTGTGCAGTGCAGGGAACGGCCGCCGTCGGCTGGGTTAAGAGCTGGCAGTAGGGTGCGCTAGGGATGGTCACTCAGTGCTCCTTGTAGCTCTCTTTTGTGCTGGTGGGTGAGGCTTCCCACCATCGGTTCCGGTGACTTGGAATGCCAAGGGCTAAACTTAATTAACTTCTCCGGGCCAGGGCTTTTCCATCTCTGCCTGCATCCCACTCCGTGGGGTGGCAGGACGAGAGGGCTCCCAACACAAACAGAAGGCCAGGGACCTCAGTGCGAGCATCGGCAAATACAACGGGCTGGTGGCATCCTCATTAAACTCTGATTAGCAAGTGGACTTGATCCAGGCCAAATCAGAGCTGAATGTGATTTCTTTCTTTCTTCTCTCTCTCTCTCTCTCCCCCTCATTTTTTCTGCCAGTTGATCAGATGTGGGCAATTAAGAACCCCCACACCTCCAGCTCTTGTATTTTTTTGAAGCAGGGAGTTCATACCAGTGGATCCATAAAGACGCTATTATCCTAAGAACAATATTCCCCACTAATCTCACTTCTGGCAATTTACTTTTTCTTCCCAAGCAGATTTAGAAACTTAAAAAAAAAAAAAAACTTTGAAAGAGTTGGCAAGGGGGCGGGGGGGATGGTGGTGGAAGAAATACTCCACGGTATCTAATCCTATCGCAAAGTGGGAGTTTTCTTGTTCCATTCAGCTTTTCTTTGAATGAGCACTGGATAAATAAACTTCTACTGCATGGCCACAGTGAGGCGGAGACCGTGAGGATCCAATTATGCACATGGAGGCGTGTGCTTTCTGGTTTGAGAGTCAAACACAAAGAGGGCAACCCAAGCAGTGCCTTATAATTAGTCCCCAGTACAATTTTACAAACCGTCGAGGTGAGGTTGGCTTTTGTGAAGTGTTTAAAGCAATTATTACCTTTCTTTAATTTTCTGGTAGATAATTAGGCTCCCGAATCCAGTCCAACCTGGTCCGTTTGAGGCCTGGAAGGCTATGGTGCATGTTGTGCGAGAGTGAGGTGAAAGGATATTTATTGGAAAAGCCAGCATTGGGGTAGAAGGTGGGAAGGCTCCTGAGACTTCAGGGGAACTTTCTCAGCTGGCAGGCACACAGCAAGAGAAGGCATAGTGTCCTTTTTGCCTTTGGAGAGGGAAGTTGAACGACAGAAAGAAGAAGAGTGAAAGGGGAAGCAAGGAAAAGGACAGGAACTTGGGGTGCAAGGGGAAAAGGCAACAGAAACTGGAGACATGAGAAAAGACAGTGTGGATTGTCTAAGAGAGAGCAAAAAGGGAGAGTGGCCTCCCACACCGCTGGGACTTGATTAGCCCTTGTACGCTCACGTACAGGGTTCATTGAAAAGACAAACTAAAAGGGGAAAAAGAATCCAAAGGCTCTGAAAAGTAGCTAACCAAAAAGCTACACCTTTCATCATGCCCCAAGGTCAACCCACTTGGCAAGCCAGAGAGCTCTGGGAAGAGACTGCCAACAGTTCAGGCCTGATCAGCCCCTAATGAGAGATTGGGCCAGGCATCCTGCCACTGGTCTCAGGTCTTGAAGACTGGCGGCAAGATCTGTGTGCCTGCAGAACAGGATGGAATCTTCCAAGACTCTTGTAAGGAACAAACCAGCTTTCAGCGGTTGAGCCATTGAAAAGCAGGTTGATCCTCCTCCTTGAGAAGGTTGAGGATGGGTGCACTATAGGGATCTGTTGATCCAGCTAGATTTGAAGGCGAGGGGGAAAAACTTCAGGAAGATGTATGTAGGTGATCAAGGAGAAAACCAGAGGAGAAAAGAAGCAAGGTAGGTAACGTAGCAGTGTTGAGACAATAAAAGCCAGAGGGGACATTTTTAGGCTGATCTGCAAATAAGAGATGGATGTTGTCATTTGCTCTGTGGATGTGGACAATATCTCTCTTCGTCAAACACCTCACTCTCCCCCAACATGAAATGAAGGGACCTGTCTCTTTTATGACATTGGACTTAGGACTTAGGGTCTTAGACCTGGGTTTAGATCCTGCCTGGGATCTTAACAGCTGTAGAATCCTAGCAAAACTCTAAAGTTGTCGTGAGCCTTGGGTTTTCCTCATCTATGAAATAAGGAGAATCACTTCTTGAGAGAGAGGGTTCAATGAAATTATATAAATATAATCACTTAACTAGTCTGATAGATTTCTGACATTCACTGATTGTCTTTAAGACACTGGGTTACAAAGGGAAACAAGTACTGTTTGCCAAAAGAACAGCAAGGTAATCAACAGAATACATACTCAGATATAAATGTGTATGGATAGATAGAAAAAGCACTGCCATGAATCACAATTGTGATCTATAGCTTAACCGAGTGATGAGGAATATAGTTCGAGCCAGTCTTCACCGAGTAGTAACTATTTACTAGGAGCTCTAGAAACGAACAAGCATCGCAGCCAAAGAACCCTCCATGGGGGATGAAGTAAGCCACAGAGCCCACATCGGAGGCAGAATGTGGTCGGAGTCAAAGCAGTTGAACAAAGAAATGCAAGCACACAGTGAGGAAGGAGAGATTAGTTCCAGATAGAAGGATTAGGAGAGGCTTTAGGTGGGAGCCAGCATTGAACGAAGGCTTGAAGCAAGGTAGAAATAAGAAGAAAAGGCTTTCTAAAATGAGTGGACGAACGTGAATGTGGGAAATGCCAGGTATGCCTGAGAAATGGTGAGTAGAACCACCTTCCAGGCGTGAATTCGTGCAGTCCTACAAGAGCCCATTTGCCCTGAGAATGGGAGCTGTATCAAGATTGTGCGTATTTGACCTTACCACAAACACATGTGTGGATCAAAAGTGGTCTGATGCTACAAGCCAGGGACCAACAGAGGCCTTGGCAATCCAGAAAAGGCCAGCAGCCGAAAGCAAGGTTGTACGAATATACATGAGAGTGTGGACTTGACCATTAAGAGGACTGGCATTTTACTGAATGTGAGGGGTAAAATAGAGGGAGAACATTATAGAGAACATTGGGAATCTGGACACTGACAATTTCAATAGGCCAGAACAGTGATACTATCATTCCTGAAAGGGGAAGGAAACTGGAAATGGTCAAATGTATTCTTTTCAGAGAATCCTTTATATGAGGTGCCAGGCTTTCAGCCAGTCACTTGTCAGGAGCTTCCGTTGTATATGTAGTTTTGACTCTCAGAAGCTAGATCAAACTCAGACCTTGCCTGGAGAACTTGGGGGGAGGGGGTGGGGGTGTTACTAAAACTTTTTCAGAGACAGTCACAGAAAGGGTATAAGGAGCTCCTGGAAAACCACCAATGCTAAAATGTGCCACCCAGAGTGGATCACAAGCGTTACATAACCCAGGGTCTTCTCAGTGTTTCAAGTTGAAGCATTACCTGGAACCTATATTCTAGCAGATGGAAGTTCTCCACTCCAGCTCTACCTCTCTGCCTCATAAATATATACATTCATACATTCATACAAACATTTTCAAAGAATTTCCCCTGAGAGGAAGGCAATGTCATTGAATAAAACTTAATGTATTGTTTGACCAAGATTTGAGGGTGTTGTTTTCCTTCAAATGATAGTTTTCACTATAGAACTGTTTGCTCAAAATGAAATAAATATCACTATTTCCTACATATCTTTTTATGCACATGTCAGGGCGCATGTTGGCATAATATATGCACACATATGATGGGATTTGAAAAGGTTTGTGGGAAAGTAGAATCAAATGGTTAAGATTATTTAGATGTAAAAAAAATGAATCCATGCATAATTTTTTTTCTTAATAATGAATTTTCCTTGATATTTTTAATGGCACCTGGTACATATTTAGGCAGGACCCTGAAATATCAGTTGATATGAAAGTGGCTGGTGAATACTTGAGTGACGTTTTTCCAGGGACTCATTGGTCTGCTGGTTTTCTCATCCAAAATGCCAGAGCCTGTGTTGTGACGCTGTGGGTTAAGCCACTACTTGTGACACCAGCATCCCATATTATTGTACCAGTTACTTTCCTAGCTGGCCACTTCCAATCCAGATCCTGCTAACACTCTTGAGGAGGCAGTGGATGATGGTCCAAACACCTGTGTCCCTGCCACCCATATGGGAGACTTGGATGGATTCCTGACTCCCGGTTTTGGTCTAGACCATGCATTGGTGAGTGAGCCAACGGATGGGAGCTCTCTTTCTGCCTCTCCCCTTGTTTCTGGTGCTGTGTCTCTCAAAGAAACAAATAAACCCTTAAAAAAGTAAAGAAGTCATGACTGCACACATTTTCTGCTTAGACGAAGCCAATCATACCGGAGTTTCTGAGTTTGCAGGGGGCTAGGTTGCTGTGCTTCCCAAACCTTCCTTGCTAAGGGGAAGATCTCCGAGTGGCTTCTCTTTCTTAAAAGACCTGCAGAGGATCCTTTTTCCAGCATTGTCCCAGTACAGAGGTGTGAGTGAAGGGCTCTCAGAGTTAATTAAGCAACAGTACCACCCTCTTTTTGCGCAACTCATTCAAACACATAAATGCCACTACAAACAACCACTAAATCTACACAGGCTCGTTCTGGCTGTCAAACACAGCTGTAAAACTCACATGCCCTCCAGCACAGGGGGCCAGCCAAGATGGCAAAGTGCTCACTAATTTTCAACAATCCCTCCTTAGAGACGTAATCTTCAAATAAATATTTAACTTGCTCTGTCTTAGGTCTTAAATTATTTACAAATCAGGCTGTAAATGCCTTTCATATGATCCTTCCTTGAGCTATTTGCACACCTAAAGAAGCCCCAGGGTACGCATGAGCCTTCCTGGGGCAAGGAGGCTGGCCTCTGTGTTACCATACCTGGTCTGCATGTCCACTCTGAAAAGGCAGGCTCCCTGGATAGCTGACAGCCTGGGCACCCTCTACAAACCTCCTGGCTCTTTGGGTATTGTTCAGAGAGGGCCCTACAAGGCCTACCCACCTACAGAACTGCATGATTGCAGCACCTTGCCCTGTAAAGCTCTTCAGTAGATTTCTGCGGCTTAACCGAACAACTGGGAGCAGTTAACATTCGAGGGAAGAAGGTGTGTTTGGCTCATGGTGCTGAAGGCTCCAGAGTATATTACTGCCACAAACTCAGCTTCTGTTGAGGACTGCATGCTATTCCTGCAGAGTGGAAAAGCACAAGCAGAAGAGAAGGGATCTAACAGCCCCAATGGCTAATCCATTCCTTAGACATCAGCTTTAGCCCATTACTTTTCAAAAAGATGTGTTTGCTCTTTCACTCATTCAAAAGACAGAGTGATAGGAGAGAGAGAGAGAGACAACAAGAGAAAGACCCTCCATTTATAGCCAAAACACCTAAGACTGGGTGTTGAAGCCAGGACAGAAGAATTCATCTAACTCTCTTACACAGGTGGCAGGGGCCCAAGCACTTGGTCTGTCTTCAACTGCCTTCCCAGGTGTTTTAACAGAAAGCAGAACCAGCAGCAAAGCAACTTAGACTCTGATCTAACCTGTTGTGCTCAGTCAGTCCCTTTCCAAGGGTGGACTCCTCATGACCCACAAATGCCCCTAAAAGGCCTTCCTAATACCGCATTTAAACTGAAGAAGCTTCATCATGAGTTTTGGTGGGAACAAGCTATATTCAAACACTGACAAATTAGGATGCAGAGCTTCAGTCCTGCTGTCAGAGCACTGGGAGGAAGAGAAGCAGGGAAGGTCAACTCCCACTGTGGGACTGAGCTGGAAAACCAACAGGACGTAAGACTTGCTGTATAAGCTACTCGGCACTGGCTCATGGGCAGTGAGAAATGTCTGAGTTTGGCAATGGAGAGACACAGATGACAAATAATATTTGGTAGCAGGGAGGGTCATACAAAAGCCTGAAGATGCCTGAAGGACAATTTCTAAGAATACCTGAAAATTTCAAGAAGTTAGCAAGCAGGAACAAAACATGTGTCCAAGTAAGAGCAAACACACAGGTGGGACCCTGAGCATATTCGTGGTGGAGACACGTGGGCCTGGATTTGGCAGATCTTCTAAGGGGCTGAGTAATAATTGTGTTCTGCTCTATGAACTATACGGCTCTGTCATGGTCACTCACTTTAGCCATTGTAGCAGTGGACAAGCAGACAAGGACTCCATGTGAATGAATGGGAATGGCCACATTCTAATAAAACTTTATTGACAAAACTATGTTGTAATCCAGATTTGGCCTGTGGCTCCAGGTTTGTTGAATCCTTCTTTAGAAGGTTACAAGCTCTAAGAAGGCCTTCATTAAAGAATTTTCTAACTTTGGGCCCTGCGCGGTGGCCTAGCGGCTAAAGTCCTCACCTTGAACATGCCAGGATCCCATGTGGGAACCGGTTCTAATCCCAGAAGCTCCACGTCCCATCCAGCTCCCTGCTTGTGGCCTGGGAAAGCAGCCTTGGTACCCTGCACCCGTGTGGGAGACCTAGAGGAGATTCCTGGCTCCTGGCTCCAGATCAACAAAGCACCGGACCTTGAACTCACTTGAGGAGTGAATCATCGGACAGAAGATCTTCCTCTCTGTCTCTCCTCCTCTCTGTATGTCTGACTTTATAATAAAAATAAATAAATCTCTTTTTAAAAAAAACGAATTCTCTAACTTTATCAAATTACTTTTCTCAATCACCTGTCTGTAAAACAATTTTATATCCCTACATATCTACTGGCATTGGTACTAAATTAGTGTGCTACACAAAAATTTAGAAAGCAATTTCCTAGTAAATGGACTGGAAGAGAACAAAATCTACCTTCATAAAATCACATGGCCTTGAACATCTGAATATAAAATACTGTAGCACAAACTCAGGTCTTTGGAGAAGAAAATCATTTTCTGCTTCTGGATGGACAGAAAGTAAACACATGGGAATAGAGCCACAGAGAATAGAGAAAACTTCCATAACAGAACCAGAAATCCATAGCATCACAAGTGGAACTGTGGCACCACATGGGACACAAAGGGCAGGCTCTTTTTTTAAAAATTAAAATAAAAATTGAAAGGCAGAGTTACAGAGAGAGAAGGAGAGACAGAAACACAGACAGCTCTTCCATCTGCTGGTTCACTCCCCTGGGAGTGATTGCATTGGATGAAGTCTGAATACACAGATCATCTTCCACTGCTTTTCTGGGTACATTAGTAGGAAGTTAGATCAAAAGCAAAGCAGCTGTAGAACCAGCAGCTTCTCTCTCTTCCCTGAGCTCTGGGGTCTGGTGACTCAAACCAGGGACTCTCAGAGCCGACTTGAGATCACCCATGCGTTTGGGTCCCAAGGGTAGATGGGGAGATGGGAGGAAATGGCCCCAGGTTAGCATGGAGTGCCTAGGGTCTCGCACAGACATGCTTGTGTCCAACATGAGATCACAGAGAAGCAGGTCAGGGATCCTGTCTGTGATCTTGAGTTGCTGACAGGCAGGCAGAGCTCCAGGCCAGCATGCCACCCCTCCCAGAAGACTGGGCATGGGAAGACTGGGTGGGAAGCGCATATGCTCTGGGGCACAGGGACTATGGATTGCTCAGGGAAGGGGAAATAGGGATGCGAGGGAAGGTGGACCACTGAGGGAATATGTTGCAGGTGAGGAATGACTTCTGGGAGATTTCCACCAACAAGGCCACTCTACCTGCAGGTAAGCGAGAGGTCTGAACCTGAGTCATTGGGAGGGGGGAAGTCAGAAGACCTTAAGGGTCAGACTGATGCATCCACCCAAGTGGAAAACCTGAGTTGGACTAGTTAGCATGGATCTCTCTTGACCACCACCCACCAGTGTATGCAAAAGCTAGGGCTGGGGGCCTGCCTAGCAGGGCTAGATCACAGTACCTGCCAGTAGAGTTGGAACAGGAGACAGGTCACATTAGCCTGGGCCATGACACTGACCAGCATGTGATAGAAACAGGTCTGGGCACAGATTCTGTGTGGAATACGTGGGCTATGGTAGAGGAAGGAGGGCAGAACAAATTAATCAGCTACCACAGCCAAGCATTGGGGAAATGGAGACTTTAAGGTGGACTATGCTAGCCAGTGGACCTTGGAAAAATTTCCTCATCCATGGATCAGTGAGATCAACAGCATTTCAGAACTATCAAAACCACTTAAGCAGAACCCTCGGAGGATGTTCCACATCGAGGACCCTAGGATGACATCAAGTGGCATTCCCTGCACCTTAGTAGTCAGGAAGAAGAGGGCCTGGAGAGGAGAAAAGAAGACCCCTCTGGGCCAGGCAGCTCTATGGACACTCTTGGCTCCTACACAAATCACCAGTCAGCTGGCAAATACACACGGGGTGAAGGGTTTACACTTTCCTGACAACCAAGGATAACTCCAAGCCAGTTACTTGGACTCCAAACATTAGGGCCTGGTGGCGTGGCCTAGTGGCTAAAGTCCTCGCCTTGAGCATGCCGGGATCCCATATGGGTGCCGGTTCTAATCTCAGCAGCTCCACTTCCCATCCAGCTCTCTGCTTGTGGCCTAGGAAAACAGTCGAGGACAACCCAATGCTTTGGGACCCTGCACCCAGGTAGGAGACCTGGATGGAAGTTCCTGGCTCCTGGCTCCTGGCTCCGAGGGGGAGTGAATCATCGGACAGAAGATCTTCCTCTCTATCTCTCCTCCTATCTATATATCTGACTTTGTAATAAAAATAAATAAATCTTTTTTAAAAATCTTAAAATATATATATTGGCTTGGTGAGCAAACTATGTTATATCATAATCCCAGTGGGATGAACAAACACAAATTAGCTAATCAGGTGGAAATTATTGGGAGAGGAAAAAAGGAAAAAGACAAAGTAGGGCTTCCTGAGGTTCTTATGAGCTTTTTTCTTTCTGGGCCAAGACCCAGGCCCCTTGACAGTCCAGGGATGCGCCTGAGAGAAGAGCCTCCAGTGCTGGCCTCTCTTGCAGGGACTTGGGCCCAGGCAGGGACCTGACTCACAAACAGGTTCATATTTTGTACATGAGCTTATGTGGATTCTGAGCAGCAGTCAAGGCTACACTGAGACCATCATAAGGTAAACCTGATCCCACAGCCAGCACCCTGGGCACGGGGGCTGCCTTGGGTTGTCTAACATCACCCTCCCTGCCCATGACTAAACCTGAGCAAACCTGCTTAGACTCTACCACCCAGCCCTTCAAAATTTAGTCCAACCAGGAAAAGTGGCAGGGAGAAAAAAAAAAAAAGATGTACATTTAACTTAGGAAATGACAACTGCATTGGCTATTTCAGGAATGCTAACCCCCATCATTCTGAGGGTAGAGAAGCAGAGAAGGACAGCAGGAGCATTAAAAACATATGAGGGAGCACCGCTGACTTGTTCCTCCTAATGTCTATTGCCTATTATTAATATTGTTTTCATCAGGGAAATGTTTCATCTTTACAAAGCTCCATGTCAAGGAATGTGATTTTGAAAAACAAACTAGAAGCAATCCATAAACCAACAAACATGAAACTCTAAGCCCGTTTACCATCAATGAAGTCATCCTCTCACCATGTTCTGCTCCTTCCAGAGCACAGATTGCTTCAAGAATTGCAAGCACACAAAGTTCCCTTCTGTTTGTTAGTCTTCCAATGCCGTTGCATTTCACATGAAATAAAGACTAGGAGATGATAAGAGTAAGTCAGAAAATTACATAGACATGCTTCCATAAGCCTATCAAAAATGCAATTAAAATATAAGTGTATTTGGACGACCAAAAACTGAGAAATTCATGTTGAGAGGTCTTTAAAAAGCTAAAGAAAAATGCATTTTATGAAATATCTTGTACAGATTTCGAAATTGTTTTGCACTAAGATAAATTTGCCTTTTAATTCCACTTTCCCCAAACTTTTTGAAGTACTTTCATATATAAATACATATTACATATTTATATAATAGGTGCATACATGCATACTTGTTACCTAAATATGTGTTCAATTTACAGATATATTCTAACCTAATCTGTACAACAATCCTGTAAACCAGGCTTTATATACGCGTCTTCCAGGCTCCGGTGAGAAAACCTAGCGTGCCACAAACAGCCCTAATGCACATCAGCAGCAACTACAGCCTAGTTAGGACAATCCCCAATAATCCCTACCAGGCCTACCCCAAGCTCCAGTTCCTGTACGTGCCATCGTGTCTAAGAATCTAATCCAGCTCATCTTGAAACCCATCTGACACTTGTACACACCCATGGTTGCTGCTGCTTAGCTCAGCCTGACCCACCCCCTCACCAGGCCACACAATTGCCAACAGGTACTGTTGCCTCGTCCAGAACAGCCCACTCCAGCCCTGGCTCTCATGTTCGCTAGGGGAACGTTCAGCCCAGCAGAAGAGTGCCCATAATTCCCCTAGACGCCACTCCCAGCCCTGGATCTCACACTTGCAGAGGTTACCACAGTCCAGCCTAACATGACTTACAGCCAGTTCCAGCACTTGCCAGTCAATACTAAAGCCTAGCCCAGCTGGTCCACACTTGTTCTGGTTCTTGCACGTGCCAGCATATGTGGTGGCCTAACCTACTCTGGCCCTCTCCTAAATTCAGCTCATATAGAGGCAGACAGGAGTTGCAGCCCTGCCAAGTCTGATCCATCCCCAGTCCCAGCTCTCATACCAATAAGTGAAAGCAGTGGCCTAGCAGGAAGACCCTATCAGGCTTGCCCCAGCGCCAGACATTGCATGTGCCAATGGGTGCTATGGCCCAATTTGACATGGCCTGTCTCACCTCGGCATTTGCTAGTAAGTGTTACAGCCTGGCTCCACTCAGCCTGCCCCCAATGCCAGCTTATGCTGGCAAATAATTCACCCTAACCCTGCTTGATAACCCTTCAACTCCCAGCCCTCATGTGAACTGATGAGTGTTGTGACCCAACCCAGCCCAGCCTGCACCCTGTCCTGGTTCTCACACCTGCTAGTTGGTACTGTGGGCTCGGCTATGCCAGCCCACTCCCAGAAACCCAGTCCATAGGTACTACAGCCTGATCTGGCCTGAGCTGCTCCCAGCTTCATCTCTCATGCTCATGAATAGGGGCTGCAGCCTAATAGAATTCCCCAAGTTAGGGAAGCTCTCAGCCAGCTCTCAGCCCCAAATCTCACATCCACTTATGGTGCTTGACTCAGCCTGACATGGGCCACCTCCAGTCCTGACATTCACTGGTGGGTGCTCCATCCTTGGCCAACCAGCCTATACCCATTTTGGCTCTCAGTTAGAGGTGCTACAGCCCAACCCCACCTGGGCCACCCCTACACCAGGAGCTCATGTGAACTGTATAATCAAAGTAAGTTTGTAAAGTATACTCTTTGGAGGAAAGGGGGGGAAATGTACATGCCAGACACAAAGAAAAGGATAGGAAATTGAGATTCCTCTCTGGAGCACTCCACCAAGACGTATGTATGCGTGTCAAAGTGCATGTCAGGTGTGTCAAAGTGCAATAGCCAATACCAAATGCTGGTGTCACTCCCATTTTAGGCTGTGGAGCACCTTTTATTGTGTAGCTACTGAGAAACAAGGTTGTCTCTGCCATAGTTTGAATACAGTTGTCCCTTCTGAAGCTTGTTGGCACTAAGTTCTCATTATGCAATACTAAAGAAATGGGACCAGGGTGTTGGCTTTAAGAAAGGGTTAGGAACGGGGCCCTCAATGAAAGAAACCATTGATTCCTGCTCTCTGTGTCTTCATGGATTAATGGGTTGTCTTGGGAGTAGGTCAGCTCTATCCTATGTATACGCCCCTGGTGCAGGCAGAAGGCTATTCCCAGATGCAACCTTTCAACCTTGGATCAGAGCTGTGAGCCAAAATAAACCTGTGTCCTATGGACTTTCCCAATCCATGGTACTGTGTTAATAGCAATGGAAAAATGAATTAACAGTCTCCAAGAAAAACAGACATTGAAACAGGAATGTGTAGAAACTACAGAGTGTCAGGCCATTGTGGCTTTCCATACTATTGATGTCTCTTGTCACACCATATTACAGACTCTACTGTATTCACCCCCTAGATCCCTATATTAAAGTCCTAACCCCAGAATTTCAGATTGCTACTATATTTGGATACGGGTTCTTTACCAAAGCTTTGGCTCTGGAATAAGGACGTGCATGCAAGTTCAGTTTCAGCTGTGATAGTAGGTCTTTAGTGTTCCCAGAAGAGTGAAGGTCTCTGGGCACCCCTGTGTGGTTGTGAGGTCCTCCAACATCTTACAGTAGTCTTTGCTTTAAGTTACCAGGTAGACATGCCACCTGCCCTTGGCAACGCAGCTGCCCATGCAGTAGGGCTTCCTATTTGAGATACCCCAACTTAGAAGCACACAGATGCCTGGGACTGGAGATACGGTGAGAACTGGCATATAGATGTATATTCTCTGGAAGCAAAAAAATTAACAAGTCCAGAAGAACTTTGTCACCCTCCCTAATTGGTTCCTGTGCAAAGCAGGGATGCTTTCTGCCTGGAAACCTTTGTAACTCTCAGCGCTCAGGTATCCAGCCCGCCCCATGCCCCTTCTTCTCACACACACCTCTCCCCTGGGGCTTGCTCTGCCTTGGATGGCCGCCAAACTCCCACCCAACTACCAATTAAATATGTCTTATAAAGCCTGTGCCTGCTGGAGAGAGCCCTCACTTGCCAAGGGGCTTAAATCACTTGACATGTGCATGCCAATTTTCCCCTCCATATCACTTTGACTGATTAGCCTTTTCTTTGTCCTTTTTTAAAGAAAATGACTGCAACTCATTATTTTTAAAGAAGCCTTGATGGGATTTGGCCCAGGCACAAAACAATATTTCAACCGAAGAGCACAGACTCTTCCAAAGGACAAAAGGCAGAGCCACCTCCAAGCACATAAACCAAGGCTGATTCATTAGCCCAATGTGCCGAGCATCGCGCTGTGTGTCCCAGCTCCTCTCCATCAGTACAGAAATCCAGAGGGCCCAGTGGTCTTGTGTGTTCACGCATCTTAGCCACCTAAGTGTGTTCCACACTAAGATCCTTAAAAAAAAAACATGCAAAAGAAGTCCATGGAAAGTGCACACAGAAGAAAAAGTGCACACCATGGGTTTCGAAAGTTTTACAACAAAACGGACTTATCTTTTAATCCTATTTTCTCACAAATTTTATGTAGTTTCTTTACCTAGCAAAGGACAAAAACCTAATACTGCCAAGTCCTACCTTAAGTCACCTCTCTGAAAACCCCTCCTTTTTTTTCAACCGGGAAGTATTTGAATAACAAGAGATTGGAAATGATTAAAGAAAAAAACAAAGATTTTGAATAATGAGAAAGTGCCCAAGTAACATTTAGTCTACAAATTATTCCTGTTTCTACAGATTTTTTTAAAGATTTATTTTTATTATTTTTTTTTATTGGAAAGGCGGATATACAGAGAGGAGAGACAGAGAGGAAGATCTTCCGTCCAATGATTCACTCCCCAAGTGAGCGCAACGGCCCGATGCTATGCCGATCCGAAGCCAGGAGCCTCTTCCGGGTCTCCCACGCGGGTGCAGGGTCCCAAAGCTTTGGGTCATCCTCGATTGCTTTCCAGGGCCACAGGCAAGGAGCTGGATGGGAAGCGTGGCCGCCGGGATAAGAACCGGTGCCCATATGGGATCCCGGGTGTGCAAGGCAAGGACCTTAACCACTGCGCCACCGCGCCGGGCCCTCTACAGATTTTTTTAAAGATTCATTTATTTATTGGAAAGTCAGATATACAGAGAGAAGGAGAGACAGAGAGGAAGATCTTCTGACCGATGATTCGTTCCCCCAGTGAGCACAACAGCCCATGCTATGCTGATCCGAAGCCAGGATCCAGGAACTTCTTCCATGTATCCCACACGGGTGCAGGGTCCCAAAGCTTTGGGCCATCCTGGACTGCTTTCCCAGGCCACAAGCAGGGAGCTGGATGGGAAGTGGAGCTGTCGGGATTAGAACCGGTGCCCATATGGGATCCCGGCGCATTCAAGGCAAGGACTTTAGCCGCTAGGCCACGCCGCCGGGCCCAATTATTCCTGTTTCAATAAGCAACTAGGTCATTGAGTTTAGAACCCCCTCACAGATGAATAATTAAGTGCTTGTTTTTAAGGTCATTCACAAGCAGAAAAGCATTTTCTGTTGAAGAAGTGATTCCAAATCCTGGTCAGAGCTCTATGAATCTAGACAAGAAGAAATAGGAAAACAGCAATTATAGAAGTTTCAAAGATGTACAGGATCTAGGAAGCAAAGAATATTTAAACACACACACAACAGAGGAGAGAGAGAAGATGATTTAGCTTGAATACAGTTGCCAACAATAAATAAACAAATATATAAAAGAAAAAGGATTGTCATGGGACTGCATTGTGACACTGTTTTAAGTCATTGCTTACAATGTATACATCCCATATTTGAGTGCAAGTTTGTGTCCCAGCCACCCTACTTTTGATTCAACTCCCTACTAACACATCTAAGAAAGCAGTAGAAGATGGCTCAAGAAGATGCATACATGGGTCCCTACCACTCATGTCGGGGATCTGGATGGAGTTTCAGGCCCCTGCACTGGGCTGGCCCAGCCCTGGATCTTGGGACCATCTAGGGAATGAAGCCGTGGATAGAAGATCTCTCTCTCTCTCTCTTTCTCTCCTCCCCATCCCCCACCCTTTTAAATAAAAAGAATGGATCAAAGATGTAACAGTAGAGATTTCAAGAAATGTTATGAGTCATGAAGACTCTACCCTCACGGAAGAATTAATATCCTCTCTTGATACTAAGTTACTCTTGAGGAAGGGAGAGAATCTGGGCTTTTGTGGAATTGGATGTGTTCCCTAGGCAACAGGTGGCTGTCCATGAAGCCACACCTCCTATTCTGCCTCTTCTGCACCTGCTCTCTTGTCTGTTTTATCACAGCCTGTGCAGGTGCCACACTGTGCTCTAAGATATTCCAGGCTCCAGCACAGTGAATCTTTGCTTTCCCAACGATACATGCTTAGGTGTTCTGTTATAGTAACGGAAACTAAGCTATGACACCGAACCTTGTACAACTGGAATCACACACTGATAACTCCCTTTGTTTTAACAGCCCCAAAGGCAGTCAGATGTAGACCAACGGATGACAGACATAGAAATATGTGGGTGGAAGGCAGAGAAACAGGACACTGAGGAAAGGAGGTATGACCAGTCCTAAACCAATCAAGGAGAAAATGCTACCATGTCAGAGGGAGCCAGTAAATGCACTCATCAGCACGATGAGCCTACCCACTCTAGGGTTCAGCAGAAGATGGCCCAAGTATCTGGAACCCTGCCATCCATGTCAGATACCCAGATGAGGTTCTCTGATCTCCTAGCTCAGTCACCCTGGCCATTGAGGTCATTTGGGTAGTAAATCAGGTCATGGAAGATCTCTCTATCTCTCTCAATATTCCCCTCTTTCTGCCTTTGAAACAAATAAATCTTCAAAATAAAATTGGAAGAATTCTCACATGAACTGTGTTCTAATTTGAGTTCAGAAAAAAAAAAAAAAACTGGATCTATCAGAATCTTCCTTTAATGGGTTTCAATGTCTGCCTGATTCATCTCCATTTGTCAGCTCAATTTATCACCCTGCCAGGCTCAGGAATGCAACTGTTGTCACAGGGAGCTCCAAGTTAAACCACATCCAGATCTGCATTGGATTCAGAGCCCAGCCATAGGTGGACTAAATTGTTGTTACTTAACTTTTTTAATCTCTATTCTCTAATGTGTCAACTGGATCAGACACTAATGTGAGGAATTTCAAAAAGTTTACAGAAGGAAGACACATGCTATAAAAGGTATTCGAATTAAATTTTCCATAAATTAAAAAAAAAGATTTATTTATTTTCATTAGGAAGGAAGGTCTTCAGAGAGGAGAGAGAAAGATCCTCCATCACTGGTTCATTCCCCAAATGGCACAATGGCCGGAGCTGAACTGATCCAAAGCTAGGAGGTAGGAGCTTTTTCCAGGTCTCCCATGTGGGTGCAGGGGCAAAGCTGGGCCATCCTCCACTGCTTTCCCAGGCCATTAGCAGGGAGCTGGATGGGAATTAGTGTGGCTGGACATGAAGTAGTGCCTCTATGGATTGCTGGTGTAATGTCAACAGTTTGGACAATTGTGCTCAGAGGAGGAGAAAGATGGGTGCCCAGTAATGAACTGAATTGAATTTATGTGTTATACTAATTAAGCAGATTTCCCAGAATTTGTTATGTGATGTTTTCTGCCTATTCAAATTGGCAACTAAAATTCCTTGATGGTTTGTGATGTGATGAAGTCTTCCGTTACCTGGTTTACTACCCAAATGGCCACAATGGGCAGAATGACTGAGCTAGGAGATCAGAGAACCCCATCTGGGTATCTCACATGGATGACAGGGTTCCAGATACTTGGGCCATCTTCCGCTGCATTCCCAGGTACCTCAGAGAAAAAAAAGTATATCAATAAAAAGTTGACTTTGAAAAACAAAAAGAAATCTACACACAGATTTGAATATCTCCCATGATAGATTCCTGTCCTAGCGCTGGGACTAAATCTGCCTCAGCATTTGTGCTGGAGCTTGGCATAATAGCACATCAATTCACTATAAAGACTACTCACCTACACTTAGTACATCTCCCTTGGGTCTCAGTAAGCATGACATTAAGCTTGGACACAAAAAAGACTTACCTTTTAAGAAACAAAATTAACAGAAATGACAACCAAAAAAGATTTTCAATTTCTAGTTGACAAAAAACACATAAATGAAACCTAAAAAGGAAACAACAGCCTGTAAGAAAATGTTTACAAAGTAAACAAAGGCTTCAATCTTTAATATGGAAAGAAATCCTACAAATCAATACTTTGAAATTCATAACTATATGTAAATAACAAGATTATAAATGAGAAACTCGGAAGTGTAAAAGCAAAGGGGAAAAGTCGGAAGTAAAGGTGTTTAGTAGGCGAAAAAAATGCAAGCTAAGATGTTTCTCAATGTAGCAAACACTGTCAAGGCTGGTATCCAGAAATGAATCCCTTCTTACTGTATTGGTGGCACTGTAAATCAATAGTCCTCATGAAAAGTAAATTCACAATTCAAAACCTGTCCTTCTGTTGTGTTCCATGATATACAGCGTGAAGTTCTAGAAAAATAAAAGCAGTATATGTACATTAAAACATAAGCAGCAAAAAGTCTCTGAAATATTATTTATCCTGGCAATGTTATAATGAACTGAGTATCAATCAATAGTTGATACAAAATAAGCCTAAGAGAACCCTAAACTATGAATCTATTCACTTTATGAAGTACTCTACGTGTGTTCATAAGCCTATATCATATAGTGGGAGAAAGTAAGTGGTAAAACAACATAACAGTTGATACACCTTTTTGGAAAACATGTATATTTATGGAAATTTGCATAAGCACTCCAAGAAGTCCTGGAATAACACATCCTAAGCTGTTAATAGTGTTTGTGTCTGGAACTAGAAATAGAATAAAGAAGAAAAATGCTTCCTTTTAGCTCTATACATATCTTGAACTGTTCAAATGGGTTGAAGTACATATATACTGCTTTTGGAACATCAAAAAAGCAAGGAAGATTTTTTTTTAATTCTGTTAAATCCTTTTTTTAACTATCCTTCCATTCATTGCAGAACTAAACTAAATGGGTAAGAGAAAGAAGAAGGAAGGAGAGATTATAAGAGAGAGAGACTGAAGGTAGGCAGTGGAACACTCTGGCATGGGACATACCTAGGAACTTTATCCCCAGTTTCTTCTGCTCCTGGCACTGAACACTCAGAGAGGGCACTTTGCTAACTGACTGCTTGACCAACTCTCACTAAAGGCCTCAGAGTCTGGTCTTGATCACTCAAAGCATTCACTCAGTATGCAGTGTATTCACCTTTGCAATAAATATGAGAGGGGGAAGATTAGATTATGTGCCATGGGCTCAACCTTTCAGAAGCCTACAACCTCAGTAAGGGAACCAAAGTGAAACACATAAAACACATACATGGCAACACCCATCTATTCAAAATAATAACCCAGGGCCCTACCCAATAGCTAGTAGCGAAATCCTCCCCTTGCATGCACCAGCATCCCTTATGGGCACTGGTTCCTGTCCCAGCTGCTCCACTTCCCATCCAGCTCCCTACTTGTGGCCTGGGAAAGCCATCAAGGTTGGCCCAAGGACTTGGGACCTTACATCCAAGCAGGAGACCCAGAAAAAGCTCCTGGTTCCTAGCTTTGGATCAGCTCAGTTCCAGCCCTAGCAGCCACTTGGGGAGTTAACCAGCAGATGGAACATCTTCTCTCTGTATATCTGCCTTTCCAATAAAAATAAATACATTTTTAAAAAGTACTGGGTCTTAAAGCCACCACATGGCCGCTGGGGGGCCCCTGGGATGGTGGTGTCTCATGCCTGGATCTCACACCGTGGCTACGATGCGCGCATGGGGAGCTGCCACTTCATGGACTACCCTTCTTTGGGGGGGGGGGGTCTCAGAGCTTTGTGTAGCGGGTCCGGGCTGTCCCACTGCTCTCCCGGGGGGCTTGAGCTGGGGACAGGACCAGGGGGGTTGGTCTTCCAGCTGCAGCATGGCAGCTGGGGAGCTCCAGGACTGTGGCATCTCATGCCTGATCTCACACAGCGGCTACCATGCCTGCATAGGGAGCTGCCATCAGGCCTGCCAGAGCCGCCCGTCCAGGGAGCTCCAGGATTTTGGTTCTTTGATTGCTGCTTAGATAGCTCCATGCTGAACACTCAGGGCTTTGGGGACGTGAATCAACCCTAAAGATTCCCAATGACAGTAAATCTTCCTCAGATGAACCTGTTACTAATATGGTCTCAACCCATGTGTTTTGAAAAATTGTAAAACCTAATATACTTTCAAAACCTTGTGCTACTTAGAAGTGGGGCTGGAGAGCAAAGAAATCTTCCATCTCCTTTGAATGTGTGAGGAAGCCACATAGTGTAACCTATCAGGAACATAATAGGTCACTTATAGACAATAGATTCAAAACAGCATTAGACAATAGTAAAACTACAAAGACATACAGGGGGAATCAAGGGCAATACTGACAACCTATTAACAGGAGGTCATATGCACAGAGTGGGTCGGGGGGGGGTGCAGAGTGGAGCAGGGGGACAGGAGGAGGCTTATATCCCAACCCTGGAGACTCCCAGATCCCTACCAAGGACTATCAGTATGGGCACCAAGGACTACATCCCAACTGCCAAAGAGACCACGGAGAACTGGAATGCTTTCGGAGGCCAAGAACTCAGAGGACATCCTCCCCGCCACTTTGGACCTACCACATGGGATGGAAGAAGCCCAAATCCTTCCTCGTAGGATTCAAGGTCATCGGAACTACAGCCAGGAACCCTGAGCGATCCTCAGAATCAGAAGAACATGAAACTCCCTTCGGGACTAGGGAGAGGAGCTTTCTCTGGTCCTTACTTAGTTCCTACTTTAGGCCCCCACCCTCTCTGCAATGGCCATCAGGGTCGCTCCAGAGCCCCACCCCCCCCAAACACACACACACACACACACACACACACACTCACACACACACACACACACGAATTAGAATAGATAGACAGAGAACAACAAGGAAAGCTTGGTTAGCATGGACTCACACACACCTTACTAGGTAGGACACAAAGATTAAGTACTCCTCACCAAGGTATTGAAAAATTCTCCGCACACCCCTCCTAAAACTGTTTTGCACCTCAATTGTTGAAATGTCATTGAAGTAGTCACAGGAGGTTGTTAAGAACTTGCACTTAATTTTAACATATTGTTTACTCAATACTATGTCAATTAATTCCATAACGTTATATATTGTTGCTGATGTTATGTTGGGGCTTTTAATTGATCGGGATTTTACTCTGTTGGCTCTACCTTCAGACCAGAGAAGATCTCCCCAAGGAGCCATTGAACTTATCTGGACAATAAGATGCTGGACTCTATGCTTGGTATATGCTTGAAATGAAGGAATCTCAACTGAACTTGAACTGTGGTTACACAACAAGGAGGAGGAATCCACCAAGAGGGGAGGGTTAGGGGAGGAGTTGGGGGAATCCCAGTGCCTATAAAACTGTGTCACATAATACAAAGTAATTAATAAAAAAGTAATAATACTAAGCCACTGGCATTACATCTCTAGGCCTTAATGATGTGATGCAGACTGCACATTGTGAAGTTCTGAACTAGCACACTCTTTGATTTAAAGCAGAAAAATGTAGTACCAGAAAATTACATTTCCATAAGTCTTAGAGACAATCTGAGGCAAGTTTCCAAGGCAGACGGATGCAGATGATCAGAAGCTAGAACCCTGGAGAAGGATGGGGGCAGGCAGTTCCCATTAAGTTAATGACCAATTAATATTGACCCAGCTGCAGACTCTAGTGTTCAGCAATATTAAAGGCAGCTCTTTGAACAAGAGTCCTTTTTTCTGTAATTCACAGCTATCAGAGATCATTTAAATCCCTATATATTTCCCCAAAGTGAGGTCTTTAATAGGCAGCATAAACACTAGGGTTAGAACACACTGAGGCCTGACTTAGACCTGTGGTGTCAGGGCACAGCCCACATCAGGGTCTAGAAGGGAAGCTTAAGTGAACACCATGGAGAACCACATACAAAGGAAGAGTGGAAGAGAAGGAAGGAAAGAGAGGGTGGAGAGGGAGAGTGGAAGATGAGAAAGTTGGGAGGAAGGCTGAAGGGAACAGAGAGAAAGGAAATGACACATGATGAGAATGAGAGAGAGATTAAACATATACCACCAAGGCCAAAAATACAATAATCAAAATCTCAGTTTGTTACTTAAAATGGTTTCTTTCTAATCAAATTAAGCTTCATCATAAAGGGACCTTTTAAATCTCACATGTCAAACTTAAAGAAAAAACCTGAGTTACTCAGAATTCAAACATAGTTCTTATTATCTCAATAGAGTTTATATTTATTTTCTAATTTATTTTTCTCCTTTTACAATAGATTCAGGTACCATACATTGCATGGACTGATTTTTTCTGTTCCTGTGAGGCAGTTTCATTAGCCTTACTGTTTTCCAAGACTAATAAAACCAAAGGTGTGGGAGCCAGGTCAGTAGCCTAGTGACAGAAATCCTTGCCTTGAACGTGCCAGGATCCCACATGTGCACTGATTCTAATCCCGGCAGCTCTGCTTCCCATCCAGCTCCCTGCTTGTGGCCTGGGAAAGCAGTCGAGGACAACCCAAAACCTTGGGACCCTGCACCCACATGAGAGACCCAGAAAAAGGTCCTGGCTCCTGGCTTTGGATTGGCTCAGCTCCAGCCATGGTGGCCACTTGGGGAGTGAATCATCCAATGGAAGATCTTCCTCTCTGTCTTTTGTTCTCTCTGTATATCTGACTTTCCAATAAAAAAATCTAAAAAAAAAAAAAAAATGGTGTGATGATCTTTCCTTTGGGGTAGGGTCCTGTTATAGAAACATAAATCCAAAATAATCCTTAAGGAAAGGACATGAACATTACAAAAAAAAGGGTCACACTTCTATTGAAGCAAATATAACCTGAAAGGTCAAAGGTTTTATGAGCTCATCAGCATCAATAAAAATATATGAATTTTTGAAGTCTCTTCTTAAGTAGGAAGAAAATGGATAGCATAATAAGTTAGATAAAATTCAGATCCCTTCTTGTATTCTACATGTAATCTTAAAAAAAAAGCTATAAACTTCAAGACCTTAAATTCATAAGAAAATGCTATCTAATTTGTCTTCTTGAATAATAATCTGCATTTGTACTAAGACATAAAGAAAGCTTGGCGATCCCAAAACTCGATAAGTACACAACAACAACACACAAAAGCTACAGGCCAATGTCCTTGAAGAACATAGATGCAAAAATCATCAACAAAACATTAACTGAAATCCAATAGCACATTAAAAGGATTATTCACACGAGATGCAAAAATAATTAGATACACATATCAATTAACATGATACATCGCATTGGAAGAATAGAGGACAAAACCAGAAGAGACCAACATCATAAGAGACAGTGAAAAAGCACCTGATAGAATTCAACATCCCCTTAAGATAAAATTTCTCAACAGATTAGGTTTAGAAGCACAGTACCTTCTCATAATAAAATCATATTATGAAGTCCATAGCTGACATCACGAAACGGCAGAAGCTGAAAGCATTCTAAGATCCTGAACAAGACAGGAATGTCATTTGCACCACTGTCATTTTACAGTATATTTGAAGTCCTAGCCAGAGTGGTCAGACAAGAGGAAGAAACAAAACACCAAAAATGAAAAGGAGAAAGTCTGATTGTCATGTTTGCAGACAACACACTCGTGTGTATATGCATGTCTTGTTCACAATTGACTCAAGACTTACAACTAGTAAAGGAATTCAGTAATATTGCAGGATACAAGTCAACACAGAAAAACCAGCAGTATTTCTGTACTTCTCTCCAAATTATATGAACAGTAAATCCCAAAGAAAACTTTCCAATGGCTACAAAAAGGAAAACAGTAGCAAATAAATATGTCCAATGAGGTAAAAGATCAGCACATTGAAAACTATTTAAAAATTTTTTTAAAAAGGCAAGAAGTGGCAGGCGAGAATTCTACCACTGAACCACCAATGCAGCGCCTATAAAACTGTACTACATAATACAATGTAAGCAACAATAAAAAAAAAATGGGTTTAAAAAAAAAGGCAAGAAGTGGCAAAAGATATCCAGTGTTTACAAATTAGGAGAATATTGTTGCCATTTGTATGCTGCCCAAAGTTACCTGAGGATTCAAGGTAATCCTATCAAAATGCCGAAGAAGTTCTTCAAAAAGTTAGAGAAGAACTAAAATTCATGTAGAACCACAAAAATCTCTGAATGGCAAAACAATGTTGGGGGGGGCGGTAGAACAAAGCATATCAAAAGAACATCACATATATCAGGTTCATAATTACATACTTTTCATGAGTCAAACAAGAAGTAAAGCAAATTAAACGACTTACCCCAAACTATAACACACCGAAAGAAGCAGCTCCAGGAGTCTATAATAGTGTATTACGTAGATACAAATAATCATTTCATAGGATGAAATCATAAGATATGTACCATTTTAAAATATTTAATGTGAAGCTGGCACTGTGGCATACCACAATAAGCTGCAACCTGCAATGCCAGCATGCCATATGATGCTGGTTCATGCCCCAACTGCTCCTCCTCTGATGTGCTGCCGTGCTAATGCATCAAAAAGGCAGCAGAAGTCGGTCCAGGAACTTGGAACCCTGCTCTCACACAGGAAACCCAGAAGAACGTCCTAGCTTCAGTTTGCCCTAACCCTGGCCATTGTAGCTATCCTGGGAGAGAAGCAGCAGACAGAAAGTCTCTGTGCATCTCTCCCTTCCTATATGTAACTCTGAATTTCAAATAAATATTTTCTAAAAAATAAAATGAATTGCCACCACCAGTTTCAATTAGTGGGACATATTTTATTTTGTGGGTCAATTTCCCACTTAAAAAAAAATGCATGAGGCTATCTTCCGCTTGCTTCCGCATCTCCTCCTCTTCCAAACTTTTTCTTTTATTTTTACTTTATGCTGTTTTTATTTTGTCAGAGTTAAAGACATTTGGATAAGCCATTTATTTCTTCCTGTATCTAATTTGAGTGGATTCCATGCTCACAACAGGTCTTCTTAACTCCTTTCTGGGTTCCTTACTTCTTTCTTTCCCATATTAAGTTTTTACTGCAAAAAAAAAAAAATTTTTTTTTGGAAAAAAAAATTAGAAGTTTTTCCATTTTATACAAATATTGCAACGTAATACAGGTCAATGTATTTATGTATTGGAGGCATGTCAGGAAAAACATAATCTGTTTAGGCACCTCCAACTTTAAAATGCTGGAGACAGATTTTGGGGTGGACTTAATATGCCTCCGAGGAAATGATGCAGACAACTCCAGGGATTGACTGCTGAGACAGGATTGAGATTGTAAATCAGAGGAGATGTCAGCCACATCCAATTTCTCTAGAAATGTCCAATTAGGCAGCCAATGCCTCTGTAAGAGGGGTCTAGGAGACTGATGCTGTATATTAATCATCTGGAGACAGGCACGGCTACTGCTTAGAGTGATTTGTCTCCTCATGCCATTTCTGTTTGGATAATTAAAAGTTCCACTCATCTTTCTCCCTCCATCTTCCATTCCAAATCTAATTCATGGCAGCCCCTCCCCCGTCACCTTCCTAAGTCTAATTATTTCTTCCAGAGGCAGTTTAAAGACTCTTTTCCATTCCACTCTCCAAAATACAGAAATGTACCCACGAAACGCTTACTTGACTAAATGGCCTCATGAAATTATTTCGTAACTATGAATGTTACTCCAATAAAGTCAGTGTTTTCATTATCTACAACAAAAGCAGGAAAAGAGATTTAAGACCTAAAACTTGGGCCAGCAGACTTTGCTGCAAAGGGATAATCAGTGATGATTTTTAACTTTGTAGGCCATACAGTGTTGCAGTAATTCACCTGTCATTGACAGCAATGTAAGGGTCAACACGGGAAATCTGGAAATGGAGAAACACAGCAATGCTTTAGTAGAAATAAAGAAATAAATACATAAATAAAAGTGCACCTACGCCAGAATTAACAGCAATTCTACTCAGACCCACCCAGAAAAAAGAATTCTTAACTCATTTCATGAGACCAGCAAGGATGTAATATACAGAACACATAAACAACACTTTCAACAATGAAAGCCCAAGTAAAAAAGCAGGACAAGAAGCTGAACTGATAATGTCTCCAAAGAAAAATATTCAAGTGACATGCAAGCACATGAGAGGATGCTTCATGTCATGTGCCAGCAAGGAAACACAATCAAAACCACAATGAGACATCACTCCACACTCACCAAGCGGGCAGGGAATATGACAAAACTAACAAAGAAGCGGAATGATCAGAACCCTTGTGCATTGCCAATAGGAATGGAAATTACAGCTGCCACAGAAAATAGTTTGGGCATTCCTCAGAAAGTTAAGTGTACAGCTTGCTAATTCTTGCAATATCTCTAAATGCAAAAGAATCGTTCTCCAATGGAACAAATAGCCCAAGGATCTGGAGCTGTAACTGATGCTCAAGATACTCCTATTTTAAGGTGTTGTAGTGACAAGGGGCCGCCTTCTGAGTGCTCAGCTTAATTGCAAGCCAAATAGTGAACAACACTGTGATTTCATATGACCAGAGATTCGATGGAGAATTGACTTCACGCAGCACTTGAAATGTGGTGTGTGTTTGTGTGTTTGTGTGTGTGTGTGTGTGTGTGTATGCATGTGCACACACCTGAAAGTTCTGGAATTGTCCTCACTGAACTGGTGCATTGAGCAAGCAATGCACAGAGAAATCAAATCTTTGCAACTAAGTCATAAGTTTCCATAAACTAAGGTTTAAATGAAAACAGAACCAAAATATAAACTTCCAGAAAGCCTCTGCTTTTCCTGAAAGCAGACACAGACACATTCCAGAGTGTTGACTGGTCCGGAATGCTTGTGGTTCATTGTCAGTCACCAAATGTGATGAGGCTGGTCCCAGGGGTCTTCAGAGACCTTAGTCACAGAGACAAGCCATTGGTGAGCACATCAGGTGCCTACTTTCCTCCTAAATAGCACTTTCTCGCACCAAGGTCCCTGGCCGCACTCTGGTCCAGTTTCTTGGCTCTTGTACTCCCTCATTCCCCTCACCCACTCAAAAACCCTGTTCTTATACCTCTTAATCCCTCCTAAAGTCAACCAGGGCTGGCCACTCCCACCTTTGCTGCTGGCTAAGCTTTGTAGGATCACCTCCTATCTGGATTCTTACAAAAGCCCCCTTACTATTCTTTCTCGCTGCAAAGCTTTGCCCACTCCAATGTGTGTTCCTTATACAAGTTCAACACACTTTCTGTAGCACAAATTTACGATTTATCTGACACTGGTTAAGAACTCAAACTTCGGGGTAGGCATTTGACATAGTGGATAAAGCCACTGCTTACAACATCAGAGTATCCTACATGGGTACCAGTTCATGTCTCATCTGCTCCTTTTCCAATCCAGCTCCCTAGTGGTAGCCTTGGAAACAGTCTAAGTAGATGGACTTCTGCTACCCACATGTGAGACAAGAAACTCCTGGCTTCTAGCTTCAGAGTGGTTCAATCCCAGCTCTTGTACCCATCTGGAGAGTAAATCAGTTGGTGGATAAACTCGCTCTTTCTGTCTCTCCTTCTCCCATCGTAACACTGATCTTCCAATAAATGAATACTTTTAAAAATAATAAATAACTCAGACTTCATATCAGAATGCCCAAATCCAATTCCACACTTCATTGCTCAACAGCTCTGTGACTTTGGACGAGTTCCTTCTTTTCGGGAGTTGAGTTGTGACATAATTTGGAAATACAGTCTTTAAGGAAGTATTAAGTTAAAATGAAGTCATTAGTGTGGACTCTAATCCAAGAAGACTGTTGCCCTTATAAAGACAGGTAATTAGGACACTGTATTATTTGAAAGGCAGAGAGAAGTATCTACCAGCTACTATTCACATCTTAAATGTTACAGCAGCTAGGTCTAGGCAAGCTCAAAGTCTGGAACTGGGAAACAAATGTGAGTCCCCCACATGAGTCGCAGGGACCCAGTCACTCCAGCCATCACCTGCTGCCTCCCAGGTACACATCAGCAGAAATCAGAGCCAGGACCTAAATGCAGACATTATAACATAGGATGAAGTGCCACACAGACCTTAGTTGCTGTGCCAAACACCTCTCCCTGGTGACAGCCTTCCTGTAGTGGCATTGGGCAAGGTTAGGGAAGAGGGACAAACTCATGCCTTTATTAGGAACCCACCACCATGATAACCCAATCCTGCTAAAACAACATTGAGTACCTCTCAAAGGTCCACTCTCAACACTGCTGAGTTGAGGGTTAAGTTTGCAATATAGGAGCGCAGAGAGACAACCCAACCATCTCATGTCCCTCTTCCTAGTTGCCTTTTCCACTCATATCGCTGTCCCCATCTTCAAATCAATTATTGAGACCAGATCTCATCTCTACAAAGCGTCTTTTTCTGCCCACTTCTGAAATCAGTACCCACCAGATATAGCTTTAGTTTTATTATACCATCAACACTGCATCACTGCTTGTGCCTTGTTGGACTTTCCTCATGAGCCCTGTTTTTCTGCAGGAACTGTGTACCTCACTTATTGCTAGAACCCAACATATATCATAACTAAACCCCTAAAGTGTTTGTTGAGTGCATGAGTGATTCTATCCTGTCTCGTCAGCTGTGCTTTCCATAGGCTCCTTGCCTTCCTCCTTTCCCCAGCATGCTCCAGAACAGCCTAATAAAGCATGACTCTGCATGCCCAGGTACCCAAACTCAAGGCTAAGTTTCTATGAGATAACTGAGGAAGAGTTAGAGGGGGGAAATGTGTTCTATTAACAACAGAAACCCCTGCACACAAACACTACATCTCTGTGAGCTTCAAAGAAATGAGGGCAAGTTCTTTTGAAAAAGAATATGCTGCTCAGTGACTCTAAGGAATTTGTTATTTACAAGCACGCTCCTGACATTCGGGCCATCAGGCATTTTTCTCAAGTGAAATGCCAAGAATGTGCCTGTGAGCAATACATACCTCTCCTTAGGAGGCCTCCTAATGAGGAAGGTGCGCCCCATTCCCTCTACAGGGCTCACAAGACTCACAGGGCCCCAGGCCACTGCCTGCAGCCTTCAGAACACAGACCCAGAGTTCAGTCTGCACTCAGCCGGTCCCTCACATAGATGCTCAAAGCTGAATCTTATAACCACCACCCCTCCAAAATTGCATGATGTTACTTCTTTGCCTCTAGCCCTTATGTTGGAGACCTGGAAGAAACATAGTTTTTGGTTTCAGCTTGACCCAGCCATGGCTATTGAGGACATTTGGGAAGTAAACCAATGGATAAAAGATCTCTTTCTGTCTCTTTAATAAATAAATAAGTAAATTTTGGTTTTTCATTAAAGAAAAACATTGATTTATTCGACAGAGTTACAGAGAAAGAGGAAGAAACACATACATACCGAGAGAGAGAGAAAATTCCATTCTCTGGTTCACTCTCCAAGTGGCCAAAACAAACAAGGTTAGGCCAGGCCAAAGCAAGCAGCCAGGAACTTCTTGTAGGTCTCCTATGTGGATGCAAGTGCCCTAACACTTGAGTCATCTTGTACTGTTTCCCAGACCATGAGCAGAGAGCTGGATCAGAAGTGGAGCAACCAGGACAATCATTTGTGCAATTTGGGATATGTTGCAATGATGTGTAATAATTAATTATATAAATATGTATAATGGTTAGCATATGCTAATATGCTGTGCCATGATGTTAGTTTTTTTAATTCAGTTATCATGAATTTTGGAATGACAGATATTTCTATTTTTGCCTTAGCTGCCAAGAATTTGAAGATCACATCAAGCACCCAGTTCCAATGGTTCCCAATGATTATACTAGCCAGCGTTGTAGGTCCATTTTCTTTCCTATCTTCAATAGGACATCGAGCTGTCAATTTTTTCTCTCATTCTCAGTGCAATGGTGTAAGATGGGATCCAGGCCTTGAAGCTGGATTGCTTGGGCTTGAATCAAAGCTGTGCCTTTCACTGGTCATGCAACTTTAGGGTTGTTAATTAACCTCACTGTGGCTCAGTCTCCATATCTGGGAAGTGAGGCCAGGTAAATAAATTAACACACATAAATAAAACACACATACAAGCATTTAAATATAACAGTCATGTGCTTCATGGCATTTGGGTCATCAACCACATTTGTACATCACTGGTCTCTTAAGATTACATTGACTAATGGAATCCTAAATACTTTGTTTGTATAAGTATATCCCATAATGTTTATAGAATCACATTTTCTGATGACAAGTTTTGCAGAACATACTCCATTATTAACTGCTGTGTAACTCTTAAGGTGAAAAGGAAAAATAGAGAGATAAAATAGTACCTGGTACAAACTAAACAGCTGACATAATCTGTTAAATCTGGCACTTAGTAATACAAGTGATTTTGGAATCCTTTGGAATATTGTTAAGGTTATATTCATATAATAAGATATATACTTGCTATTACTAGTTTTAACTTGTAATTTTTCTTTTTGATAAGATTCTGTACAAATTTAATCGGGGACTCATATCACACACACACACACACACACACACACACACACACACACACACACACAGAGTGTTTACCTTGGAAGCAGGATCTAAGTTCACCAGACAACCACAAGTGCTTTTATTTTACCATGTTTGAATAATTTAAATCTCAGAAGTGATTTGTGGTTTAACTAACCACCTGAAGAGAATGTGTCCCGAATCTTAACTTTATTGGAGGGGTAGCACCATGTGTTAAACGTGGCTGGCACATCAGGTCACTCTGGCAGAAGGCTACCAGTCCTTACATCTGTCCCAGGAGCTGCTTTGCAAAACTACCTGCCTGACAATTTAAAAAAAAATCAAAACATCCACTGACAAATGAAAATGTGGGCTTTGTGTGTGTGTGTGTGCTTGCACATGCGCTCTAGAAGTGCGTAACTGAAATCTTATTTTGCAAGAAACATGCTATCTATTCCTGGGGTTCTTGTCTAGACAGACAGAGATGAATGTAATCGGTCCAGTTCCCACTCAGAGACCTGAGAAACCTGGAGGACAACAGCAGCAGGTAAAACAGTAATCACCTCATCTGGACAGGAAGCAAGCAGTAAAAACTGGCTGCCCAGGGTGATACTTAACTTCAAGCCATATTACTCATGGATTCCAGAACACTTAAGTTCATGATGTATCTACCAGTGACAGAAACATAGAAGAGAAGAACAAACCGATTCTCTACTTTTAAATAGCCTAGTTTGTATTTTCAGAGAAAACACTTGGAGCTTGCCACAATCACAAAACCATCTGTTATTCCACTTTCTTATATTTGCATAAATCTGAGCATTATGTCAGAAAGGATTAATACTTTTCACACTATTTCAGCACTCTAAGCATATACTTTTGTTTACATCACTTTTGCTATCACTATTGATCCAGTATAGGTTTTGCATTGAGTTCCAACCTGTGACAGAAATGATAGTACTTTCAGAAGTAAAGCACATCAAGATTTGGCAAAACTTAAGATTTAGTATTTAATATGTTGTGCTTCAAAACCCTCCTCTATCATAATGTGAACCTCTCAGTCCTGGTGACTCCACTTGTAACCCAGCTCCCTGTTAACTTGTCTGGGAAAGCAGTGGAAGACAGCCTAGGTGCTGTCATGCAGGAAACTCAAACTGTGCAGACTTGTCCAGCATGTACTGGGATAGGGGGAATGACATTTAAGGTGAGCCTTGAAGGCTCAATAATGAATGAGATTGAAAGTCTTGGCTCAGGATTCAAGGCAAAGAGATTAATAGTTAGAAGTAGAAAAGAAGTCATAAAATTCTGAATCTGGAAATAAGGTTGGCCTGTTTGCTGGACATTGGGAAATCAGACTGGAGTTTGAGCCTTTGTAAAGGAAAGGTTAGAAGAAGCAGAGGCTCTGACATGTCGGCACTGGGACACATACTGGACTATTTTTTTTTTTTGTCACACTGCATGCCATTTAACTAACTGAAGACCTCAAATAATGTAAATCCTGTTTCTCCACTCTGTGTTTGGAAAGCCATCTTTGCGAGTATAATCTTGTATCGTGAATTGAGCATCATGAAACAAAAAATAAATGTGTATGCATTTATACTTTGTTGTTTTCCAAAGTATCTAGATGATGGTTTGCAGAGAAAGATGTGTGATGAAAGAACAAAATGAGAATTGTATAAGAATAACAAGAAAGAAAAAGCATAATGTGACTTATTAAGTGGAGCCTGATATAAGCTTAGTACTAATTATAGGTCACATGAGGCCATAAATTTGTCTTCTAGCAGCACACAGAGAGAAACATCATGGCCCCAGGAACATGGTCATTGAATCTGTCATAGTCACATGTATCGTTAAAACCATTACAAACACTTGGAGTCATCCATGTCCAACCCTATCATTTCAAGACATGTCAGACAGGGTCCAGGGCTTGTGGGTGTGGCCATAGAGCCAGTTAAGGCAGAGCAGAAGTCAGCTCTTCGAAGTGTGGAAACTGCTTCAGCAGGAGATTAAGACTCAGAAGCAAAGCCATGAATAGAGGGGTTGGGAACTTCCAAGGGTTTGGAGCTTCCTTTCAGAGCAGTCAGATTTCTTCTGTGCAAACCGCCATTCACTGAGATGTGAATTAAAGGGTATTCTGAGTTCCTAATTAGATTTCCTTAATTGTTGTTGCCGCACTCAACTACAAACCCTGAAAGAATGTCTGAGATCCAGTACAGGCTTGATGACATGGTATGTTTGTTGTCTGCAGAGGTATTTACAAAAGTTCTTGGAAAAATGCAATTGAAAGATCAGGCACATTTTCCATGAATGTTCTGAAGAAAGTGCATTTGGCCTCATGATAAACTCTGGCTCCTGGATTCACCAATCCCCAGCGAGCCCACAGACAAAACTTTGCCCTGGCATTTTGGCACAGGCCTTTTCTGTTTGTTTGGGGGTTTATTTATTCTAGAGAGTGTGGTAACCACATATTCTCACCCTGGTGGAGAAATGTGTTTTCACTAAAACTATCATTTTACTGCTTTGAGTCTCCCCCATTCATAACAACATGGTGAGTCTACAGGAAAGTCTTCATTATGTAACTTGCTGTTGTAATGAGGGAAGAAAGAAGTACTATGTAAGCATTGGCCATTCAGTGCTAAGATGCTTGCTTGATTCAGTGATACAGCTGTGATACCCAATGTATATAATAACAAAAAAGAAAGGGACCATCATACCCAAGATATTTAAGTGAAAACTACAAAGGATCACCTGGGAAGGACACCCAAGATATTTTGTGAGAGTTTTGGAAGGTTGAATCCTCCAAATTCTGATTTTCTTATTTTTAACATTTTGATTAATATGCAATAATTATATACACTCTTGGAATACAGTGTGATGTGCTATCTCAACACATGTGTAGTTCCTTGCTTTTTTTTCTTAAATTGTTTTATTGCTTAAAGTTTTATGAACACTTAATATTTGTGCATTATTATGCAGGTCAGGGGAATATTGCGACACACACAGAACAGAAACAAATCAAGCCAGGCAGCTGGTCTTTCCATTTCCTCCTCATTCCTTTGTCTTGCAAGTCTTTGTGGGCCTCTCTTCCACTTCTTCACAAGACATGTGCAAACTATTATGAACTGCAGTCATTTCACTACACTATGGCACATCAGCACGATCACTTATATCTGATATGGGTTTAGTTCCTCTTGTCCGATTCCCCTTAAACTCTCTCCTTTTACCAAACCTTCTAATTCTTTGTGATCAAAATTCTACCTTCACATTAGCATTTTTGTTTTAACTTCTGCGTGTGAGAGAAAGCATGTGGTACTTGTCTTCCTAACATATACTCATAAGGTCAGCTTAGAGCTTGGGAATACCAATGTAGTTTATGTTCATGTCTTATATCTTCACAACATGGGCAACAACCAGATGTGCTGCTTCTCCCTCTCCAGATGCCTATAGGTCAAGTACATGCTTTCCTGAAGGCCCTATATAATTGAGGTCCAAAGGGATTTGAAAGCTATTTAGTCCATGCTCATGGATCTAGGTGCTCTTCATGGGTCCTAGCTTGCCGCAGCTCTCCTCATTGGAATCCACCTTCCTTCAAACTGCTCCAACACCAGACACAAAGACCATTAAACCAGCTTTCCAAACTATAAGCAGGCCAAATCCTGACCATTCCCAAGTGGTTCTGCCCCTCTGATTTAAACTTCACTAAGATGGGAGAATCAAGATGGCAGAATAGGGTAAGGACACATTTAAAAGGATGGAGAAACATTTAATCAGGATGAAGCAGAGAAGACACATTCCAGGAAATAGGAGAGGAAAGAACAACAGAAGAGGGGTACCACCTGGAGACTGACAAACACAGGAAAGCAGCGGACACAACAGTATGGTGTTGCAGTGACTGATGCTCCAGCAGCATTCAGCTAATGGCGATCTGAACTCCACCAGCAAGCAGGTGGGAAGGGACTTTAACTGGGAGCTTAGGCAGTGAACCCAGACAAAGAACTCTCCATCCTGCTGGTCTGTTTGATTTGACCAGGAGCAGGGACAGAGCAGCAGATCACAGATGGGCAGTGTGAGAACAGGGTGGATTTCACAGCCCAGTCAACCCCCTAGAGCCGAATTGGGTGCCATTTTGCATAAGGAGGCAAAGGGAAAGAAATGAGCATAAACTCAGCTCGGAGTGAACTCGTTTTTGACTCAGTTAATTGCAGCAACGCAGCATTCTACAAGTTCTACCCAAGACAGGTCTGGGTAGCCCTCAGATCTGATGGCCAGCGGATAAGCAACTCTAGTAGTGGCATGTCAGCCACCATTTTGTACACTGTGGCAAAAGCTTTAGGACTGCATGGGACAACAATGAACTGTGCATGTGCTGAGCTCATGAGAACTCCCTGAATTCTGGGGATTGTACTGGTCCCACAGGAAAATAATACCGACTTTGGCATCATACGGGTCAAAACAGGTCCATGTGGCACCCAGACCAACAGGTTCTGGCAAGATCAGTGCCACCAACAACCTAGCAATATAGGACACCTGGTGTCTCTCTAATCCTGGGACCTACTCCAACTGGAAGTGGGAGAAAGGTTACAAGACAACATTGCAGCCTCAGCATGGTATCACAGGAGGTGGAGATTTATGAGCCAGAAGTTGGGGCTACTGAGTTCTTTGTGGAAATCTAACATAAGAACCCAGACCTGACACTTGCTGAAGAGAGTGGCACAATTGACTACAAGCAAAGAGTTCTGTACCACCTACAATAAGTAAGATCAAACTGTAGACCTGTGGGTGACAAAGCTTAGAAACCTGCCCCAAGGAGAAGATTCTGCTAACCAGAAGTACAGTGACCAAGAGCAAAAGAAGAGACAAAGGCACATGAATATTACTGAAAACTCCCCTGCAAAGGAGCAAAACCATATGTCAACCTCAGAGTTAACTGAGAAAGACATCGAGAAAATGGGGGACACAGGATTCAGAAAACTCATTTTAAAGCTTCTGGTCAACAATGAGAAGCTCATGCAAGAGTTCAAGTAATTTAAGGAACATTTTACACAAGCAATAGCAGCAATAAAGCAAATCAAGGCTGATATATCAGAAATTAAGAACACAGTAGAACAAATTAAAAGTACAGTGGAGAGTCTCCAAAATAGAATAAAGCAAGCAGAAGAAAGAATCTCAGAATTGGAAGATATCTCTTGTCACCAGGGGGAAGCAAACAAAAAGCTGGAAGCAGAGCTGAAATAAAGTATTCAAGAATTGAAAGAAACGGGCCCAGCGCGGTGGCGCAAGTGGTTAAAGGTCCTCGCCTTGCACCCCCGGGATCCCATATGGGCGCCGGTTCTAATCCCGGCAGCCCCGCTTCCCTTCCAGCTCCCTGCTTGTGGCCTGGGAAAGCAGTCGAGGACGGCCCAAAGCTTTGGGAACCTGCACCCGCATGGGAGACCCGGAAGAGGCTCCTGGCTTCGGATCGGCATAGTATCGGCCCGTTGCGCTCACTTGGGGAGTGAATCATCGGACGGAAGATCTTCCTCTCTGTCTCTCCTCTCTGTATATCCGCCTTTCCAATGAAAAAAATAATAAAAATAAATCTTTAAAAAAAAAAAAAAAAAGAATTGAAAGAAACTATTAAGTGGCCTAATATAAGAGTTGTGGGAGTCCCAGAAGGTGCAGAAAGAGAAGCTGGTTTTACAAATATATTTAAGGAAATGATAAGGGAAAATTTCCCTAATTTGGAGAAAGAATTGGGAAACAAGATCCAGGACGGGCACAGAACTCACAACAAGGTTGATCAAAAATGATCTTCACCAAGACACATGATCGTTAAGTTCTCTTCAGCTGAACATAAGGAAAAGATCTTTAAATGTGCACATGAAAAAAAAATCAATTGATATAGAAAGGAATGCCAATTAAACTCACAAGGAGATCTCTCACAGGAAACTCTACAGGCCAGAAAAGAATGGAGTGACATATTCCAGATTCTAACAGAAAAAAAAAAAAATGTCAGACTAGGATAACATACCCAGCAAAGCTTTCTTTTGTCTTTGATATGAAATAAAATTCTTCCAAAGTAAAGAAAAGTTAAAGAATTTGCCTCTTCCAAACCTGTTCTACAAATGATACTTAAAGATATTCTCTTGACAAAGGCAAATGGGAAGAACATCCCAGTAAAAGACAACAGAAGACTAAACCAATGAACAACCCAGTTCTAAAATGACCAAACCAAAGTACCACCCATACATATTAACCCTGAATGTAAATGGCATAAGCTCAATCAAATGTCATAGACAGTACACTGGATTAAAAAATAAAACCCATCTATTTGTGGTCTAGAAGAGACACATTTCACCAGCCAAAATCAGCGGAAACTATATAGCATGGGTTTTGATGTTTTCAGTTAGTTTCATCTCTTAAAAACGCTTTCTTCTGGTTAAATTCTTTAGTGACTCGTAGATCATACAGTAGCAGCATTTTCTGCAAGAAGGTTCTTGATTTTCATTTCTTCAGCTACATGTTAGTCATTTAGTAACATGCTATTTAACTTCTTGGTGTGGTTAATTTCTTTTTTCTTCCTGATGTTGATTTTGTTTTGTGGCTTTTCGTTTAAAGAGATGTATAGTAGCTGTGTAATGGAGACTGTCATATCTAGTAAGATGTTATTTAACTTCATGGCATTGTAAATTTCTATTTTCCTTCCTATTGATTTTATATTATGATTTTTGGTTTGAGGGGATATACAGTAGCTGTGAAATGGAAACTAACATATCCAGAGGTGAGAATGCAATGCAGTATGCATCTCTACTTCCAGACAAAGATGGACTTCAATGAAACTGTTTACTACATCTTGGCCATAGGATTCTGGACTCTCTGCCATTGTCCATGCCCACAATGATGGACATATGACTGTGTATGAAGAACTATACTTCAGTAATGATATAGAGAAACTAGGTGTTGCGGGGGGGAAGGGTGAGGGAGGAATTGGGGCTGGGATAAGGGAAATACCAGGAGCCTATGGAACTGTATCATTAATTAATTAATTAATTCTGGCTCATATAAAAAATAAACTTTACTAAGATGGAGGTTAAAGAGTTGATGGAAAATGGAATTAAGGGACAAATTCAATTGTTTCTAACTTGATGCATAAACAAACTATAATAAGCTCTTTCAAGTGTCAATCATAAGCTGTCAACCGTGTTCAGGTAAGACAGATGGAAGCTGCAATGTCAGGCTGCCTCTCCCACCCTTCCATCTTCCATGTGTCCCCTCCATGTCTGTGGCTGTGCTTTCTACTGTTGATGGGGCTGAGCAAAGCATTCAGAACTACATTTGTGACCTTACTTTAGAACAACAAATCAGGCCAATTAAGATTTGCGAAACAAGAATTTATGCTTTTGTCTTTTACAGAGTAAAGAAGTAAATCCAACCTCTCATTTTCTTGAAGAAACATAAAAGTAATTGAAGTGACAGTTCAAATCCCAGAACTCTTTTTCATGTTATTTTTCACTTCAACCTTATAAATTTTCTATTTTAGTATGTTTCAACAGACGCTGTGCACTGCTTCAGCAGGACATGTATGTAATTTTCAAGTGAGTGCAAAGAAAGCTTTCATTTATAAATGTCTTAAACTGATTGTATTGCATCACCTTTGCATGTTTAAGAAATCAATAGCATCTAATTTGCAAGGATGCCAAACCAGTTTGGACATCTACTATTGCTAGAATATGTATCTACAGCCTACTTTACACCCAGATATTGTTGAGCTGTTTCAGAAGACTTTGACTTTCTCTCTTTTTGGAATTTCCTGTTTTTAAAAGCCATTCCTCAGACTCTGTGGCTTTGGGCCATCTCAATCTGTTCAAACCCCCTACAGACATTGTAAGGCAAAAACTCCATTTAAACAAGTCTTTCTTGATATATGTAGAAAGACTGAGTGAGTGGCGAGATTAAAGATCTTGACCCATTACTGGAACAACTGGGCAATATTTTCATATGAGCTAATGAGGAGTAGTTTGAGTAGCCCTCTAGAGTTGAATTCATTTCTAATTGAAAAGCAAGCAGTTGTACATTGGGGGAGGGAACAGACAGCAAATGCTAGAATGAACCACCCAGCAGCTTTGTGACTGACAAGTGCTCTGTGAACCGAAGCTTGCAGACTTGTCTGGCTCTTGAGCTGAAATTCAAATGAAACATTGATAATTCCCTACTAAGCCAAAGCCAGCCACAGAAAATCTTTGAAATGAAGAGTTTCAGTCTGGGTTTATTCTTTCTGAAAACCAAGAATGAAAGAAAGCTAGCCTGTGAAAGTAACATGATTTCTACCTATATTCCTTATAGAAGCACATTTTACTTAAATAACTTGGTGATTAGCTTTAAAAAAAAAAAAAAGAAAAGAAAAGAGGTAACAAGACCAATGGTGAAGTATAATGGGAAAAAACCATCACCTGTGATGCCAGAGTACCATGTAGGCAGACGTTCATGTCCCAGTTGTGCCATTTTCAATTCAGCTCCCTTATAACACTCTGAGGAAAGTGGCAGAAAATGATTCAAGTGTTTTGTCCCCTGCTACCCACATGGGTGACACAGAAGTCTCTGGACCCTGGCTTTGCCCTATCCCAATCCTGGCCATTAATGCCATCTAGCTGATGGAAGATCTCTCTCTCTCCCCCCAACTCCATCTCTGTAACTATGGATTTCAAATAAATAAACCTTTTTTTTAAATGGTTGTGGATAGGCTAAAGTAAGATACACTTCATTAATCTGCCGATTGTTCTTGGCTTCAAGTTTAAGTTCTTGGCACTATTCATAGTCTACTTGAGAAATCATGTTCTTCTCAATACACCTTGTGATTACAGAAAATTGTCTCCTCAAGCTTACACAAGAACTTTCAAATGTATATCCAAAGCATGTTCCATAAAACTTAACAAACTGATCAAAGGATAATACTTACCTGGATGCCTTGTATGTTGCTTATTCCATAAGCATGTCCTCAACAGAAAGAAGATTTGTGATTATAAAATTCACCAGAAGCAATTAGTTGCATTTTATAATTTGTCCCTCTAAACTTACTCTATTCCACAAATCAGTGGCAAGTAGGATTAGTTGTGTTTATACAGCATTATTTGGGACAACACTGCAGGATAGCTACAGCTGTTCCCACACCTGTCGACTAAATTTGAATCCAGCATCATCTTCTGTGCAGGAAATGATTAGTTCTCCTTAGTTTCCATCCTGTGATCAGACATATGTCTAACAATGACATAACGGAGTCTGTAATGGCATTTGCTCATCTAGAGTTACACTATATGAAGAGTGTGATCCCAGAGGCTCAGGCCTGCCTGCCTATGAGCTCATGAACATCTGTGATGTGTGTTAGGGACTAAAGCAGCCAAAACACGTTCCTTAAGGGAAAGTGAGCCATGTTCCTCTCTATAGGAGATCCTTGGATTCCAAGGCAGAAAAGAAATAGCTGACAGGGCTTCACATCTAATAAAAATCTTCAGTCACACCTTCCACTGAGCTGCTGAAATGACCCAAAAAGAGTGAATTTTTTCCTCTCCAAATTAAAATAAAACCATCTTCAGGTCCAAAAAGGAATTGGAAACAAAAACCAATCATGTGTTTTGTGAGCTAAGTTTCCAAGATTTCAAAAATCAAGATGAAGATCATGATGAAAACCAATGAAGAAAGCATACCTAAAGCATGCCCCAGAACAGATTAAAGAAGCCAGCACGAGGGTGGGAATGGGGAGAGGGGTTGGTACTTGGAAGTCAGTGGAGCAGGACTACACCCCTACAGGGAACTCTGTACTCAGCAGTGAAGGACAAAGGCAGGGAAGTGTTGGCATGAACTGTATTAATCACAAGCAAATATTCTTTGAGTTCCTAAACCATGAAATGAGAAATCAGGTTTGGCTGTTGAAATCAATACTTGATGGGGGTAAGGATCATTTGTTTTCCTTTTCACAAATATATGATCCTTGGCTGGCTGGCTGGCTGGTTAATTCAGCAGTTTCGGGCTTGATACTTTTACTGAATCCCAATGCTTGGGATTCAGGATTTTCATGGCCTGGTTAGTGACAAACCTCACAAAAGAAAGCTTTCTTTCACAATCAAAGATTCTTCTGCAAATCTGCAATGGCTGAACAACCTTCTTTAGAAGTATGATGGTCTTTTGTGAAATATAAGACTGTGATTGAGGGTGTTTGGCCCAGCTGTTAAGGGGCTTGTGTGCTCTATGTGTGGGTTTGGTGACCATTTCCTAACACAGGAGGCTTCCTGCTAATGCTGGCCCTCAGAGACAGCAGTGATGGCTCAGATATTTGGGTTCCTGACATGCATGTGGTCAACTTGGACTGAATTCCAAGCTCCTGTTTCAGAGGAGCCCAGTCCCAAGCACTTCAGGAATTTGGGAGTGAGCCAGCAAATAGAAGCTCGCTCTTTCCTTCTTTCTCTCTTCCCCTGTCTCTAAATATTAAATATATATACATTTATATGATAAACAATATAAGCTGACAAACACAATTAAAATGAAAAATGTTCTATGTGACTCTAAGCCTGTTACTCAATCTTTCTGAGTTTTGCTATCCTGACACTGAAATGAATGGCCTGTAGTACTATCCATTAGATGCAGTTGTTGCAACAATGTCATAAACTCCTAGAAATGTGTAAGACATGTAGCGAATGCTCAGTAAATATTATCTGTAGTTAACATTATCACCTGCTCATGAAATATTTGCAATGGGACTGACAGAATGTATGAATGTGCGTGTGTGTACAAGAGAGAGAGACCGAGAGCATACCACTTAACAAGAACTGAGAAAAATGATATTGGATCTTAAGGAAGACTAAGAACTAAAACAATAGTAAAGCAGTAGGATTTAGTGGGTCTTAACCTGACCAGAGTGGCTAAATATCTTTGAAAAAGATGAAGCAAGAACATGTTATGCAAATTAAAGAGGAGGAAAGTCATTGGAAGACTCAGTTTACTAATATCAAGAAACTCAATGTGATTTAGAATATGTAATATTTTTCTTTTATTTTGGAGGAGAGAGAGATTTCATCTTCTAGCGTACTCCTTAAATGTCCGCAAAGGCCATGCCTGGACCAGGTAGAACCTGGAAGCTGTAAACTGAATCCGCATGAGTGACGGGGACCCAGCTACCCAGCCCATCACTGCTGCTGGCCAGAGTGTGTTTTAGGTGTTTGGGTTTTCCTTGAGACAGTGATGTGGTGGTAAGGACACAACACTCTGCTAGAGCTATGTGCCATCAATATTAACTTGCCTACAGATGGAAAGAGTTGTCAACTGTGCAGTTTTCAAGTTGCAGGGGAAAGGACACAAACTATAAGCCTCAAATGAAAGAGATCTGGCCAAGAACACGAATCTGTACCAACATGTTTCACAAGCTCTCCATTCCTGCTTGGAAGTCTGTGCTTTCCTGCACGGAGGCAGGGGGCTGGGTGGAGGCTGTTGGGCAAGTTGCTGAATCCAGTGCAGTAGGATCAGAAACTGAGCAATTTCCTGAGCAACAGTACAGACCTGATACACAAAGGAATATCCCCAAGTGAGGAGCAAGGGGTGTCCTTGCTGTCAGTCATTGCTTCCTTCAGAGAAAAAATTGCCTGAGAGGCAGAATTCAATGCTTACAAGCAGAGCAGCTCTCCAAAATCTGATTATGAGCTCTTTAGGCTTTCAAAATTATGGTGACTTACGAAGAACAGCCACAGAGTCCGCTGTGGATGTAGAATCAAGCTCGGTGGAATCCCCTGGGATGTAAGGCCATTCAAGTGCAGATCCTTCAAATCCACTGCCAAGTTACTAACCCATCTGCAGTTAAAACAATTTCCTAATTGTTGTCGTTTTGTTTGACTCATGCAGAATTTTGTGGTTAATACAAAGTAAGATCTCTCTTAAAATTACAAAGGTTGCAAACACACCATAAAATGAGAAAAATCAAAAACAATTTCAAGTGTCTCCTTTCACAACCATCATAAAGGAAGCATGATGTGTTTGATTTTGTCAGTTTCATCACAAATTAGTCCCCAAAGAGCTAGACATTAAGGCAGGGCCGATGGCACCACCATCCCTTCCCTGCTGCGACAGGCCTCACTAATCCATCACAGAGCTGTTGCTTCCAGATGAAGCATTCCAGGCACCCACCCATTCACCAGAGATGTTGTGCAAGTGAGGGTACAATTGAGAAGGATCTGGAAATCTCTGAACTTGGAGCAAAAACAGCTAATAATGGTACTCTAGAAAGAGCGTAAGAACACTTTGGAAAGAACACTAGATTAAGATGTTAGTTATCCACCCACAGCAAGTACCAGAACCTCTTGAACATCTTGTTTGAACCTATCCTCCAAAACCTAGAACCAATCCTGTGGCCAGCAATCTAACAACTGCACAGATTTCAGTATATCTAGACGCTGGCATGCTTTGTATTGGTTTAAATGAAAAACATAATTCAAAGTATATTGTTGAATGAAAAAAGACAAGAGAAAGAATACACATGTGTGTATGATATACTTACACACAAATAAAGCACGGAGCTTTTCTGAGGATAAAATCCACAGTGAAGCTTCCAGAATGACAGATAGTCATGTCAGCACAGAATATTGGGAGAAAGATTCAAGAGGAGTCTGATCATATGTAATGTTGTGATTTTTTATGTGGAAAACATATTTATGTATTGCATCATGAACACTTAAAAGAAAGATAAATTAGAGCTCCTGTGTAAATCAGTAACTGAGCTGCATAGATCATGACAGTTTCAAAGCACTCAGAAATTCTTTGGTACTTCTCCTTCAGAGATGGGACTTAATTCTCCCCCTTCAAGTGAGGAGGATTTGGTTGATTTGCTCCTAGAGAATCGAATATCACAAAAGAATGGGATGTTCCTTCCAAGACCAAGTTGTAAGATCATTGTGGATGCAGCTGCTCTCTTGGTCTCTCCTATTCTCTCTCTCTCTCTCTCTATATATATATATATATATATATATATATATATATATATATATATATATCCCCTACTTGGGAGGAAGCTATCGAGAAAAAGCCACAGCCTCCACCAGCAACCAAGCAACCACAGCTGTGACCTTGGAACATGATCCCTTGGCTCCAGCCAAACCCTCCTCTGAAAGCCCCCTGGCCCAGCAGCTCCCTGAGGCACCAGCACCATGCAGATTCCTGTCCCACAGAAACTGCGAGACGTTAAATACCGTGTTGTTTGAAGCCTCACAATTTGGGAGTAGTTTATTGCATAATAATAGATAACCAATCCTTAAATTGGTTAGACTGTTTGGCTCTTAGGATGAAGTTATGTTTCCAACCTGGAGTGCACAAAGGGTTTTGGATAATAGTAAACACATCCAGAGGGGGCTGCAACAACTGCTCAGGAGCTAGGAGTAGTCAAGGTGTTAGACTAAAATCCCCATTTTCAAGGCTCTCACAGTGACTAGCCACAGAAACTCACATTGTATTACGGGAAAAAAAATTGCTGAAGATCAAATTTGCTCCTGCATGATAGCAGCTGCCAAAATTCTACTATCAATCCTGCTCAAAAATGCTTGTCTGAAATTTCTGATAAACAGGTTGGACAAACTTGAAGACTTTTAAAAAATGCACACTAAGATGACTGTTGTCAAGGTATTGAAATTAAATCTGAAATGTTCCCCCATAAAATAATAGGTTAAAAGGGTGATGGACATGTTAATTAGCTAGGCTTAACCATTCCAGATTGTATATATGTATTTAAACTGCACAACCCATAAGTGTATCAATTTTTGGCTTCTCAATTTAGAATAATATTACTAAAATTTATTTAAGTGTTTCTGAGTTCTGCCCACAGAGGAATTTTGCTTTTGCCTTCCAAATGCATGCTTCCTGAATTACATCCACAATTTTTAAGTGTTTTGCTTTCATTAACTTTTATTTATTTGAGAAGCAGAAAGAAAGTTCCCATCCAGTAACAAATGTCATCAGCATCTGGAGTAGACTGAGATGAACCTAGGAGACGAAACGCAGTGCAGTCTCCCATGTGGGTGATGGTAAGCCAATTACTTGAGTCACTTGAGCCATCAGCAGTGCATTCCAGGGTTTGCATTGTCAGGAAGCTGGAATAGGGAGCTGGAGCCAGGAATCAAAGCCATACAGTCCAGGCTAAAGGGCGGCTCTTACAGCCACAATGTGCAGGCCACAGAATGGCTAAAGATGAGGTTACAATGGGTTCTCAATCTTAGAAATATGGGATTCACATACCGCATATGTGAACATTGGCTATGATACTACTGTGTGTTTGGATTACTGGTGATTTGATTTTCTTTATTGTCATTCTCCTCTCCAATGTTCTGCCACAAATGTAAATTAGCTTTAACAGCAAAACAAATGTCAATTTTTTTTTCATTTTCTACTTACTAATCAATTTTTAAAGACATGTTATTTTTGTTCATATCCAAGACTCTGTTTCTACTGAGTCCCTAGCTCTATTTTTACCCATTCCCACAATGTGCTTCACTTTGGTCAGTGTGACCCCAAATGCTTGTCACAGGAGGGACAAGTGACTGGGTGAACCCTGTGGTAGATTCATGTCATAGTACAAAAAAATGTAGAATTTTATTATATACTGAAAAAATAACCTGTATTTTGAAATCTTTCTGAGGCTGGCATCTTCTATATTGCTTCTAAGACCCAGACCTGGTGATAGAAAGTAGATTGGACACCTGGCCCTTAGCTGTCTCATAGCAGGCTTTGTTTTGGCTCCTTTCTGTGTCCCAGAAGTAAGATTCCAGGCAGCTTTAAGAAATCAGGCTATTCCTGGATTAGAGCCAAATCTGCCAGCCGCTTTGCCTCAGCTCTTATACTGTAACTTCCAGCTTGATCAAAACCAAAGACCACATTGAATCTGTCCATCCTTATCAATTTTCCCTTCATCCCATTTCTCATTCTCAATCTCCTCACTCCTTTCCATGGCCACCAGGCATGGCCCTGAAGCCACAATAATTTCCAGAGTTTGGGTAGCAGTCATATGCTCCTATGCCTCTTGCCATACAGCCAGCATGGCCCTGATTTACTGAGGTCCTCCGTGCTCATCCAGTCCTCTCCCTACTTCCATCTCTCCCCTGTGTCCATGCTACAGCAGGCCAAGGCTGGATTCCACCACGTAACACTCAATACCTCTATCTTTCCAAAAGGCATCTCTCCCAAACATGGCTCCACAAAAATCCACCATTCCGTCCAACATCTACACATGTGCTGAGTGTCTGTAAGTCAAGATGCTGTCCTTAGTGTTGGAACAGACACCGAGAACTGATATTCAAGTAAGATAGGCAATTAATAGATAATGGTGTTAAGGAGCTAAAAACCCTTCCAGAGGCATTAGAGAAAGGGTACCTTAAGTAGTAGCACTGAGGAGTGGCTAACCTAGACTAATAAAAGGAGAAGAGGGCTCGGGAAGATTTCTCAGAAGAGTTGATGCTTGAACTAGAACTGAAAGCAAAGTGGAGGATAAAAAGCTAAGCAGTATGCGCCAGTACCTGCATGGCATCCACTGAAGGTCTAGGGCTAAATCATGACACAGTGGAGAACATCCTGTGGAAAGACCAAGCAAGGTACAACACTGGTCTCTGATCTTTTTATAAAGCTATCAATGCAACCACATGGGACCCACTCACACAACCTCATTTAACCTTAAATATCCTCCAAAAGTCCACCTCCAAATCCCAAGAACATATTAGTTTGGAGACTTGATGTTCAGTGTTTTTTGAGCAGTACATTCAAATGCTAAAATGAGTTCAGGGCAAACTTGTGAGATGTTGCATGTACAATGGAGTTGGGACCAGAGGAAGGAAATACTTACTGACAAAAGAGGGCCCAGGCTTCGAAGGCAAATATGACACTTACCATTGCACATTAGACAAGTGAATGAGCTTGCCGGAGTCTCAGTTTTCTTGTCCCAGGAATGGGATCAGAAACACCAACAATGTATTATTGTTTTCAAGATTAGACAGCAACATCTGCATACGTTATATGTGTCGTGGTATTAGCCATAAAAATGTATGAAGCCTGACTTTAACGATGTTCACTTTCATTATTTTCTAGTGTAGCATTACGCAACACTTGATTCCATAAAACAGAAACCATGTTTCCATGGACTCTGCCAAAGATGCTGGATGTGTGCACAAAAGCTGAAGCAGGCACAAATGAAGAGGAACAACAGATTGGTCACTTCAGATCCACGTTCCTTATAAGGCAGAAGCAAAGCCAGACTACAGGGAAAAGGCCTCATTAGTTAACACCAGGTGACTTCCAGTTGCTTCTTTTATGTCAGGATTAAAGTAAAAGGGACTTCATTATCCTGCCTGGTTGAAAAATTGGCTGGTTATCTCTCTAATCCTGATTTCTCAGGTCAGATAAACAGCTTAGTTTTAGTTTACTGATGTGGAATTTGAGCATGAGTGACTCTGTTTTATTTTTAGCCAAGACATTAGGAAGCTAGTATATTAGTTCAGCCTAAAAAATGGCCTCCTCTAATTTTCATTTAATGTAATATTTTCACATTCAATTCAATAGTTAAAGGAACTAAAACACAGAAAGGTTGATTAACTTCAAAAAGTAATACTGTTAATGAGTGGCAAGCTTGAATTGGCCCGGGACCGTATGTCCAGTTCTACAGAGCTCTCCACTATACCTAGAGCCATCACAAAGACCAGATTGCATGTTGCAGCCCTGGCTGATGCCTGCTTTGTTCAGGGATCCCTTTTCTTTATTCAAAGGGTCCCATTCAGCAGGCACCTAACTGCCCTGGAAGAAAGACCTTGGGAGCAGCTTGCAATCTCCATATCTTAACCAAGGTTTTCCCCAAAGCCTTATAAGAAAGGACCTTCACAGAAACCTTGACCCTCAGTCCTGCAAGTTCCAGAGAAGACTAGGTCAGTAGGTATAAAGAAACCTCTACCCTGTCCTTGGGGATGGCAGGTGCACTTAGAGCTCACTCTTTTATTCCCCACCACCACCACCCCCAAATGTGGAGTCAATGAAGTCAGGGACACTGTCAGATCTGGATCAGATCCTCAGATCTGGTCTGAGTCAAATCTTCCACAGTCGGAGCCAATACAGAGTAGGAAGCATCCTGTTTTTTCTTCTGCTGAGAACAAAATCCTTAACACATCTTGTAATTCTTCCCAGTGAGCTATAGCCACAGTGCTTTGGCAAATTTGTAAAAAGACAGAACATATTTGATGGAAATCAGAGCAGCTGTTATTCACTTCTAATTCACCTAGGGCAGGAAGGGGAGATGCCACACCTGTTCCCCCTGAGAGCATTCCCACCTGCAGACACACCCTGGCCGACTACACACAGGACAGTTCCTCTTGCTAAACACCCAGGGAAGGGACTGCAGAAAGGGTTCTTCCAAAAACATTAGGGATACACAGGAGACTCAAGGCATCATAATTATGATCCAGCCTCAATACACAGAGGGATGAGAGAGAAAGAACAGAGGAGCAGTCACATTTATATAGCATCCATCAAGTGCCAGATACATGCAGTCACAATGCCCCCATAAGACTTACCTTAGCATAACTTATTGACACATTGACTAACTAAGAGAAACTCAGGGAGCGCTCTTATGTAGTGATAAATTCCTCCACATTATTTTCCCTGCAGTGGAGTGTCAGTCTGAATTAACTCATCAATTATTTCCTAGGATCTTTCATCCCCACCTGGTCAGAAAACAGTGATGTGACTGGCCCAGCAGGTCATTTTTTCCCTCTGGACTATCTCTTCCTAAAGGGACTAGCCTAGTGATGGCCAAGAAAGCTTCTTCTGTTGAGAAGCTATGATGTTTTAAACTTTCTGTTCCCTTGATCATGAAAAATTTTCTTCAGTTGGCACTGGAGGGCAAATCTCCCCAGCGAGTCCTCATTCTCACGCCTGTAAAGTGCCTTGGGTGTTACAAGCAGTGGGTCTGGTTGCGGTTCATATCCTGGGAATGGAATCAACTCCAACTGATTAGACTGGGAGATACAGCCTTGCATTTGAGTGACAGGCAGATTTTCCATGAATTTCAAGTATGTACATTCATCTTTTCATTGGGATCCATTCTGCAATCTATAGAAAAGAATTGCCTGAAGAGTTTGCATCAACAGACAGAATTATAGTATACTTAAAGGTGTTCATCAGCGTTTATTGCCAACTGCAGAACTAAGCAACAATGCATTCCTGAGAACTGAGTGGGTGTTTCAGTGAGCTCAACAGACAGGTGAGTTTGAAGGAAGGGAAATGGCAGAGGAGAGCAGAAACAGAGCACAAAGTGCATTGGTGGCTTCAAAGTTACTTTCCTGGTTAAAGTGAGGAAGACTTTCTCATCCTGCCAGCTAAAACTGGCCTTTTCAGGGGATTTGGCTATTTCTGTCACCTGAGTTCCCAAAGATCAGAGAAACGACTTAGGTTTGCTTTGGTGAAGCTGAATTTTATTAGTATTTTTAAAATAGATTTGTATTTTATTCAGAAAGCAAAGACTCTAAGAGAGATAGACATCTCCCCAGACACAATGGCCAGGACTGGGCCAGGAAAAAGTCACAAGTTATAAACTCTGGCCAGGTCTCCCACTCAGGTGGTAGTGGTATGACTACTTGAGCTATCTGCTGCCTCTCAGGATGCATGTTGGCAGTGGTTGTACTCAGAAATACAGCTAGGTCTCAGAGGCCAGTGCCATAGCATAGTACACTAAGCCTCTGTCTGTGGTGCCAACATCCCGTATGAGCGCCAGTTCTTGTCCTGGCTACTCCACTTCCCATATATTTTTCTGCTGATGGTCTGGGAAAGCAACAGAGGATGGCTCAAGTCCTTGGGCCCCTAAACCCTGTGGGATATCCAGAAGAAACTCCTGGTTCCTGGGTTTGGATTTGCTCAGCTCTCGCTTCTCTCTGTAAATCTATCTTTAAAATAAACTGAAATAAGTCTTTTAGGGAAAAAAAAAGGAAGAAAAGGAATAAGGACTCAAACCCAGGTGTTCCAGTGCAGGATGCAGTGTCCCAAGTAATGTTTTAACCACTATACTAAACATTCACTCCATTGATCTGGAAACAGCATGAGTGACTCCATTTTGGTCTAGTCTACTGCAGGAGTTCAATTCAAACCAATAGTCTTCCATAAACATTTTACAACATGAAACACCCATTGCACTTACAGAGAGGTTTACACTTCATTGGCAGAACAAGCAAGTTGGAAAATTTAAGGTCATAAAAAAGACATCACTTTAAGTTAGCATAAAACTGCAGATGAGAGAAGAGGAAATATCATAGAAATTACAGAGCTCAGGATCTTATGCCAACATGAAGGGCCTTAGGCTTTGCCAGGACAAGAGTTCTACACTCTATGGTCAGGACACCTGACCTCTCCAGCGTCCTGCCTTAACTGTCACCTTACCAGTACCTTGTCCACAGCATCAGCAAAGCTTTCCCCTGATGCATTGCTCCCTCCTCTCTGCTCACAACACTTATCACCTACAGTTGATGCACAAGGTTCGATCATGTTACAATTTAATCATTCGAACATTCATTCGCCCAACCTGTATGTAATGAGTCCACAATCAGTACCATTAAAGCTGAGAATACGATCATCAGAACAGGAGGGTTCTTCCAGAAGTCTGTGGGGGGAAAAGTGAACTAAAAATAAGCCACCTTTTAGTTTCATTTTTCATCAGCTTTTTGAAGGACCCTCACATAGGCAGCCCTTCCTCTCTTGGACATCACAGAGTTTAAAAAATAGTACAGGGGCAAGACTTTAAACTAATCCTTACAGAACCAAATGCAGAAGTATATTCTTCAATTATATTCTTGGCAGTGATGCAAACATTCAGGTTGCTATAAAAGTGTTTAACAGGATTACCTGGCCCAGTGTATTGTCAGATCATAGAAGGCTGTTCTGGTGTCTGACTGCTTTACAAGCAGGTTGCTCCCAGATACAACCCTAAGGTACTGATCTCTCCCTCTCCCACAGCTCTAGTCAATGGCACAAAATAGCAACCCAACAGTTGTCCACAACCTGTAAGAAGCTACCACATTGATCTACCAAGAGGTCTCACTCCCATCCAAGTGGATCAAACACTCTGTTTAACACACTTCTGAAAGACATCATCTGGGATATTGACTTCCTTGCTGCCAAAGCAGGAGCTTTAGAGGTCTAAAAGTTTTAAGAGAGGGCTCAGAAAAAAGTTTGTGTGCTAACAAACCAGTCCTTGCAAAGCTAATTCTAGAGCTGATTGGGGAGGGAAGGGGAAAGGGGGCAGTTTTGCTGCCTTCACCCTGTCTGAAGATGTGGGAGCTTACAGGGCTTGCAAAACAAAGGAGCATAAATCAAAATGAATGAAATGAAAACAAGATCCTTGAGCCTCCTCCTGTTAACAGTCTTCTAAAAGTATTTTGCAAGAGGGTAGGGTGGAGAAGGATAAACAAATTTTGAAAAGGAATTAATCCAGAAGTCAAATAGTCAAGACCATTGTGGAATTTCTCTCTCTTTCTCCCTTCCTGCCTCCCTCTCTTCCTTTTCTCTTTTTCTCTCTCTCAATCTCTCTTTCTCTTCCCTTCCCTTTTTTTTCTGTTACAATTGATAACCCAAAGTTATTAGCAATTGGAAAGAGATGGGAGAGATGTGCCACTTCCTCTCTCCGATTTCATTTGCCATTTGGTTCACGAAGCTTTGAGCTGTCTATACATTTCCTTTTAAAAGGAAATGAGCAAGAACAGAGTGCAAGGCCTTGATGCACAAGTAAACTAAAATATCTTGGGCAGCAAAGATGTTTTGTTGTAGAAGAAACAAGGTGGATTTCATCTGAATTTGAATGTCAGCTCTTCAACAATAGTATCCAAGAGCTATGGAAGTCTAATAGATCTACAAATATAGATGTAGAATGGACCCTCCTACCAGGCACTTGAGCAGAAACCCTCCCACTCCGGGGTCTCTAGAATTACAGTTGTCTCCATGATGCGGTGTTAGAGTGAAAGTCACATTCATTCCTATTCCCCTGAAACTTCTACAGGGAGTCTACATTTATTTATTTTTATTTTTTTAAAGATTTATTTATTTTTATTACAAAGTCATATATACAGAGAGGAGGAGAGACAGAGAGGAGGATCTTCTGTCTGATGAGTCACTCCTCAAGTGAGCGCAACGGCCAATGCTATGCGGATCTGAAGCCAGGATCCAGGAACTTCTTCTGGGTATCCCACATGGGGTGCAGGGTCCCAAGGCTTTGGGCCATCCTCGACTGCTTTCCCAGGCCACAAGCAGGGAGCTGGATGGGAAGTGGAGATTAGAACCGTTGCCCATGTGGGATCCCGGCATGTTCAAGGCGAGGACTTTAGTCACTAAGCCACGCCGCCAGGCCTGGGAGTCTACATTTATATCCAACAAACTCATCCTCAAGAATTAGGTTTATCAGGCCCCAGCATGGTAGCCTAGCAGCTAAAGTCCTTGCCCTGCACACGTCAGCATCCCAGAAAGGCACCGGATCTAATCCCAGTGGATCCTCTTCCTAACCAGCTCCCTGCCTGTAGCCTAAGAAGGCAGTTAAGAATGACCCAAGGCCTTGGGATCCTGCACCCACATGGGAGACCTGGAATAAGCTCCTGGCTCCTAGCTTCAAATCAGCACAGTTCTGGCCATTGGAGCCACCTGGAGAGTGAATCTTAGGACAGAAGATCTTCCTCTCTGTTTCTCTTCCTCTTTGTATATCTGCCTTTCTAATAAAATAAATAAATATTTTTAAAAATAATTAGGCTTATCATACTTAAGTCTAACGTCATAGGTCAGCTTCATTTCAGACAAGCAGTAATTGTTTTTAGTGGAAGTACCACCAATGTATGCCATGTATTGCACGGCCTGTACTTTCACTTACCAAATCGGGCAATTCATTCAAGCATTAAACTCAACAGATTTTCAATGCGAGTGTCTGTCAAGTAAAATACAGGGCAGTCAGTAAAACTTGAATATCAGATAACAATAAATCATTTTGTAGCATATGTCTTACCACAATGCAATATTTGGGACATACAAATAATTTTTAAAAAGTGTCTCCTACTTGAAATTCAAATTTAACTGGGCATCCTGTGCTCTTAATTGCTGCTTCTGGCAGCCCTACTTTATAAAACAAGAACGTTTTATTTCCCCCTGACTATTTGTTGTGTCTTTGCTTCTAAAGTGATGTCTTTGCTTCTAATACTCTTTCATGACAATGTTTTTAGTCTCGTGTTTTGCAATTTTTGAATTATGGGCTTAATTTCAATAAAAGGAGTTTTTCGTAGTATCTCCATTCCCCAACTTAAGGAATTCTCCAGTTGTGATTTTGAACTTATGCTGAGGACCCCTACAGTCCTCACCAGTTTAGCTTCTATTCTATCAGGATAGTTTAAGTTCATCTGCATGCTGCTCCTGCATGAGGGACTGAGGTTGTGATTTATCTACCCAAGTGCAGAGATCACACTGAATTGAGGCATGTCTAAGCTGACATTTTCTGCACTGAATAATAGAAGAGAATAGAGACTACAACAGTCTGATGGATTTAAGCCTTGTGGCCTCTTTCACTTACTTACTGATTGATTTTGAGCCACTGACATTTCCACCTCTATGCTGGGTGAGTAGTAGTACCCACCCTTTTACAATATTTATGAAGAGGAGATGAAGGGTCCTGGAATACAGTTAAGTGTTCAGTAACTGTGTTATTCGTGATTATGGTTACTAATCCTGTGAGAGTAAGAATTCACAACCTCGTAAAAACCCAATCACTTCTTCAAGGCACTGCTTCTCAACACCACTGTCTAGGGGATGGAACTTCAACATGAGTTTGGATGAAGATTAGCCATTCTCACAGAAGTGAGAATGGAATGAATAAGTATTGAATGAACAAGCAAGATCGGACAGAGAAGGACGCTGATGGGGACTGAGCCACCAACTAGCTCTGCTCCTGCCACACCTTACTCGTCATGGGGGGTGGCTTGGGACCACAGCTTGGGTAGCTGAACATAGGTCAGAGGGTATTTTCAAGGCCCAAGCTGCAAGATGATCTAGACCAGAGTATCCACACCATCAAATGCCAGAAGAGCCAGCACACATCAGGGACCAAAGAGCAGTCCTTCAAAATGCCAAGAGTACTTCAAAGTGCTTGAGAAGTACTTATAAATAAGTATTTTTAAAAGAGCAAACACTGTGGATTGTGCAAACTCAAATGATCCCAAGAAAGAGATGAGGAAAACTTCCATTAAAAAAAAATAGCCTCTAGGAATTACACCAAGAATTCCACTTAGAGACATTCATAGGTAAAGATGGAAAAGAAGGTGCATGAGACATGCCACCATCAGAGTGAAGCAAGCAAAGCAAAAAGTCCCAAGCAACAATAAGACTGAAGGAAAAAAAATGGTCAATTTAAACACATCATATTAGTTTTCTATTGCTTCCATAGAGAATTTGAGCAAATCAAGTTAATAGCTTAACACAACTTGCATTTATTTTTTTGGAGCTCTAAGGGGTCAGAAGTTCAAGATCACTTCTTGAACTTCTATGGCTGTAATCAAGGTGGATTTTCAATCCATTGGTGTCTGTACAAGACAAATCCATTGTCTGACCTTCTCCCATTTTAGAAACTTCTCACATTTCTTGACTTGTGACTCAACATTTCCAGTCTCTACCTCTGTAGTGACTTCTCCTCTCTCTGATCTACTATCTCTCTGCTCTTAAAAAAAAAAATCATACAAATATCAGACCCATCACAGGGTCCTTAATTCAATCAGATCTTTAAGATCCACTTTAGGAGGATTCCAGAAATTTGTGAATGAACATCCTTAGGAGCCAGTCAGCCTATCTCAAGAAAACTTATCTATTTCCAGAGAAAAACAAGTATTATTTGGGAGCCAATGATATAATGCTTGGAGAAGGCAAAAAGGAGGTAGGTAAACTTAATTCCCATATTGCTCTCAAGTCCTCTGACCTTGTGACTGCTCCTCCGGATCCCTTGGCAGATAGACTTGCCACTCGTGTCTCCCTCCCCAACCACTATGGACTAAGGCATCATTGCTTCTACCAGGCCCCATGGCTCAGTGCACATTCCTTTGTTCCTGTCATCAATCACCCAACAAATATTGATTGAGCACTTCCCATGCTGTGCAATATTCTAATTATCCAGGAGACATCAATTCAGGCAGAGAAAAATCAAAAGTTCTTACCCTCAAAGACTTACTACAACCACTGGTAGGGGAAGGAATGCCCCAAACAAAGTAAAGAGGAACAAGAAATGGTACATCTGAATGTGGTGTGGGCTATAAGGGAAAATGAAGCAGGTAAGAGGCACCACATAGAGAGGTAGGTGCAGTGTGAAAGGCTCAGCTGAGATTGGCATTGAGCAAAGACTTCCTTATAAAGGAAGAAGCCACCCCCAGAGGTGGCAACTGATAAGTGGAAAGTCCTGTGCCACACAGAGCACATGGGGAACAAAGGGCAATGTGTAAGGAGTATTCTCATGAGATGGGGGCAGATAGAGGCAGGCAGAGGCAGCTGGCAGGAGGCTTTGCTCATCCATTGTACAGGACTGTGAGCTCTGGAACGCAGCAATGCTGCTGCACTCTTTGCTGTGCCTGTCACCTTGGACTGGAGGAACATGCAGAAGTAGCTCTGGAGGGATGTGGCTGATTGAGAAAAGAATTAAATTCTGACATTAGCAGCAACAAGAATGGAACTAGAAGACATTCTGCTAAGCAAAATGGATCAGGTCCAGGAAGATAAACACAGTGTGTTCTCATTTACATGAGGCACTTTTTAAAAGTTTGAGAAAAAAAAATGAAATTAAGTTTATTTGGATGCCAAAACATTTTGAAATCCTTGCATCAGCTTTTCATAATATGCATTCTTCATGAAATTCCAAAGAGCAGACATGGGCATAGATTGCAAAGATTAGGGACAGGGGGTATTTTATTTATTTATTTATTTATTTATTTATTTATTTTAACTGAAAGTCGGAGTTAGAAAGAGAGAGCAAGAGAGACAGAGATAGAGATCTTCCATCCACTCGTGCACACCCCAAATGGCCCCAATAGTCAGAGCTTGACTGGTCCAAAGCTGAAAGCCAGAAGCTTCTTGCAGGTCTCCCATTTGGGGCCATCCTCCACTGCTTTCCCAGGCTGCTAACAAAGAGTTGGATTGGAGGTGGAGCAGCCAGGACTCAAACCAGGACCCCTATGGGATGCTGGCACTGCAGGTTAAGGATTAGCCTGCTACACCATCATGCTGGCCCCAGAGGCGAGGGCTAATTTTATGACAGTGGATTAAGTCACTGCTTTCTTTGCCAGAACCCTACAGGGACATACCTTTGAGTCCTTGCTACTCCACTCTCAATCCAAGTTCTGCTGATGCACTCAGGAAATCAGCAGAAGATGGATCAGATACTTAGCTCCCTGTCACCAATGGTGGGAGACCCCTATGGAATTCCAGGCTAATGGCTTTGACGTGGCCCAGGCCTGGCTGTTGTAGCTATTGTGGAGTAGCAGAGACACCACATTGGACACAAGTGTAGGATGTAAGGGGGAGTCTTTATTAGTCAAGCTTGGCAACGGCAGCTCCTGCTATACTCCAGGAATCACCACCTCAAAGTCAGCAGTGACATACAGCAGCCAGGGATTTTCCAATCAACTCAGGTGACACACATGACACCTCAGGTCAATCAGCCAGCAAGCATGTTTACAGAGCAGTTAGCTCCAGGTAGCCACACTCAAAACTCAACACTGTACCAAGGCACTGGCCCCCTCCTGTCCTCCTTTCAAATATCATATCTTCTCACCGCCATGGGGCACAATCACCTGGCTGCACCCTGCCACAGCAGCCATTTGAGGAATGAACCAGTGAATGGTTCTCTCCTCTGTATGTGGGTCTCCCTCTTTCTCACAAGCTTACCTTTTAAATAGATAAATCTCTCTCTTTTAAATGGCACCAAAATAAAACTATCTTATATGTCTGTCATCTGGCAACCTCTCTAAGTAACCTTTGAAGTGGGCACTAAAGAATCGATCACAAAGGACAGAATAGAGAGTGGTTATCAGAGTCTGGAGAATATGGGGTAGAAAAGATAAACAGAGGTTGGTTAAGAACGCAGAAGTAGGGACCTAGGCTGTGATGAAGACAGTAAACCCATCACCTGCAGTGCCAGCATCCCATGTGGTCACCGATTCTAGTCACTGCTCCATTCCTGTTCCTGCTAATGCACCTGGGAAAGAAGTGGAGGATGGCCCAAGTGCTTGGCCCTTGCACCCATGTGGGAGACCTGGAAGAAGCTCCCAGCTTTGGACCAGCCCAACTCCTGACATTGTAGCCATCTGGGGAGTGAACTAGCATGTGGAAGATCTTGCTTTGTGTTTCTGACTCTGTAACTCTGTTTTTCAAACAGATAAATAGGAATTGGCAGAATATTGCAAAATAGCTGACAGAAAAGGTTTTGCACTCTGCTCTTTTATCAGTGCACATCGTACACACATACTGACATTTCACACTATGCCCCACAGAGTGCCCACGAAAAGTGATGCTGGGAAGATGAAATCCTTTGGAAAGAAGGAAAAGCCGTGGCTGGAGGAAAAGACCTTCTGGGTGAGGAAACAATGAACATCGCACCAGCTGCTTGTACTCTTCCATGCCCTGTTGGGGACAGAGCCCTCGGGGTACCTGGCACCCTTTCCCCGGGAGCCAAGAAGCAGTGACTGCTCCATTCCCACTTTTTTGCTTACCTGCTCTGCCTTCAGCTGGCAGCCTGACCCTCCCTCTTCCGGTCCCCCAGTCCCCTAGGTCCCCAAAAAGCCCTTCCTCCACTGGGGTCACACGAGAGTGTGGGGAGGGAAAAAGAGAAGGGGAACAGAGCAAGCCTGTTCTGGGGCAGTGGGAATGGGCAGTGGACGCTGTGAGGCCGTTTGTTCCGCGTGCTGAGGAGGCACAAAGGGTTCAGCAATTTGCATTACTGTATTCGTGGTAGCTGCAGAGGGCTGGCGCTGTGCTTGGGTGGTCTGGTCTGGTCCCGGGCGGTGACTATTAGTGGTATGGCTGCATGATTGATGCAGCTGTCAAGCCGCCTTCCACCGGGACGAGTGAATGGCGGGCACTGGCCCGGCCCGTGCTGTTGGCAAAGAGGAGACATAAATGGAGGCTGAGGACAAAGAAAGCAGCTCAAGGTGCCACCCCTCGTCCTCTGGGTCCACTAATGACGAATTCCTCTATAGAAAGACATCAGCCGCCCAGAGGAAGACTGTACTGACAGAACACCACTGTCTCCCGAGCACACCACGCCACCGCTCTAAGGGCAGGAATGGCTGGCCTGGAGCCACCCAGCACACAGGACACAGCACACACCCAAATGCAACAAATTGACCCTAGGGATCTGCCAATTCAGGCCCAGAGGGGCAGGGAGACATGGCAAAGCCAAGAGGAGGTGGAATGTTGCACCTTGAAGTGGAGTGTCGTATTATCACCCAAATGTGCCACTCAAAGACTGCTCCCACAGCCACCACACCTCCTCTCCCAGCCCACGTGGGTGACAGGCAGCCACACACAATCCTGAAAGCACCTTGACACCACGCTAGAATCACCATGGGGTCAGGATTAGTGTCGAGGTTAGGTATGAGTACCTTATGAAAGTGTCTGATGACCCTAGGTTGTATCAGCCCCCCTTAGATGGGTGATGCCCTGCCCCAGGATTGGTCCATTCTTAACCACTGCAACACCAGACTCCCTCCTCTCTCTCTTTCACACACACACACACACACACACACACACACACACACACACACACATTCCCACATACCCACCCATTAGTCCCCAAGGTTGTGCTCTAGGAAGAGGTCTGCCTCTCTCATTCACTGTTGATTGACAGTGAAGGAGCCAAGGACATGTGCAAAACTTTCGTGTTCTGAAAGACTAAGGGTGAGTCTGTGTAGAGAAAGAAAGGCCTGCAGCAGACTTCACTTCCTAATAATGTCAGGGATTTTTCTCTCCTGGGCCTCTTTCCTCTCCCCTGCCAAGTGGCATGTGGTTCATTGTGCTTGTGACTAAGCAGTGGAAGGCAGGTGTTTCATCTTGGAATTGATTCCCAGCCAGAACATTTCAGAATTTGGCAGACTGATGGGGGAGTAGGGGGGAGAGACTCTGAATTGTTGTAGAAACTAAGAAAGAAGAGAGGCAAGAGTTGCCTGGTTGCAGCAAACGACAACTGGGCACCACCCTTTGGCTCCTCCTCTCTCACTTGGGGCCTCAGCCAGCTCTGGACTCCACAGGATCCCTCACTCCAGGATGGCGGTGACCAGGGGAGGAAATCTCTTAGCGGGACCCAGATGGACACAGGTGGCCCCAGCAGCTGCTGTGTTCCCCGGGTCTCTTGAACTTGGCAGGAGCTCTGGGGACTTTAACAGTCTTTTAACAGTCTTTTCAAGCAGTGGTGGGAAGGGACAATGGGCATCTTAACAGGCTTCCTGTTTAACCAGAGAGGAAGCTGCTGAATTCTCCTTCTGAAATCATGCCTGGAGGTAGATGTGCCAAATGGCCCTCCAAGCACCTGATTGGCCCCCATTCCCTTTGCAAAAAAAGGTTGATCACCCATTGAGTCGGAAGTTCAAGTGTTTGGTGGTTTTGTTCAGGGCATGGCAGGGCTTATGCTTTCCATTGCCAGTGGCATTCTGGGGAGCTCTGTGCCCTTCTTATTCCAGGGCACCTTTTTTTTCTGCTGTCTTTGAATACAAGAGAACAGCTGCTCTGGAAGTTGGGACTCCAACTTGCTTGGCCAACATTCCTTGTATAAGTCCCATCTCAACCCTCCAGCCCACGCTTTGTATCCGGTTCTTAGTGGCAGCTCTGGGTGCCTTTAGCCTGTTTCCAATTCCAAATCCAAAGCATGAAGCTTCTGTGTTGTCACTGAAGACCCTGGGGAGACTGTCATGGGAATTCCTGATGCCACACCCCACCCCAACTGGGCTGACACAGAACACGCAGGTAGGAAGAAACCTTTACATTTTTACTCACTCCTTTGAAAGAAAAGGCTAATGGCAGTGGCATCCCCTGTGATCACTTGATGCTTTTCTGATATACTCCAATAGGAAGCCAATGGCAGAAAATAATGGTGGATGGAACAGTGATTTTTTTCTCATTGGCACTTTACATTTGGAGTCTCATCTAACTAACTTACGTAAGAATTGCTTTGGGGCGTTAGTTTTTAAAATATGTATTCATTTATTTATTTGAGAGGCAGAGTAATAGAGGGAGAAAATGGGAAAGAAGGAGGAAGGGAGATAGGAGGAAAAGAAAGATCTTCCATCCTTAGTTCACACATGGCCAAAAAAGCCAGGGCTAGGATAGGTCAAACCAAGGAACCAGGAGCCAGGAATTCCAGCCAGGCCTCCCACATAGGTGGCAGCCTAGGTGGCATAGGTACTTACACCTTCTCCCACAGATTTATCAGTCACATTAGCAGGAGCTGCATTGGAAGCTTGTCAGTATTCAACCAGGGCTTTTACACCGGATACTAGCTTACCCGGCTACAACTTAACATTTGCTCCAAGGATTACTACCCTTTCTATAAAGTTAGAGAGGGTAAAATTTCACCCCAGACTCATACACTTTCTCCCACACGAGCTGTGAAGTCCGATCTCCATTTCTCCTGTTCCCATCCAGCATCTGCCCCATTGGTCTTATCTAAGTCATTGCAAAGGCACTGCAGAACTTTTGTCTTTCTACCTTTACCAGACTTTGAGAGTCAAAGCCTGCTCAAATGATAGCAATTCAATCAACCAAGAAGCAAATTCAAAACAAGATTCCCAGTGTGTGGACTGAAGGAGACATGTAACTGTGGAAGACAATGTGGAGGGTTTAGGTAAAGTTGCAAGGGCCATGCTGTGACAGATGGAGGAGATGGGAGTGGGGGAAGGGTGAGAGACTAAAGTGTCCTAAGTAGCAGCAAGAACATCTGGGAGCAGTGTCAGGCAACTTCTGGAGAAAGTCAGTCAATAAGAGGGTTTCAAGATTCCCAGGAATAAGTCAGTCTCAGTGTCTCTGCCCCTCTTGGTACTGGCTTGGAGTGGCCTGTGGGAAACGTGTGAGGCCTTGGGAAACCCACTGTGGGTTTTGTAGAGCAGCAGCCAAGCCTTGGCCAACAACATCCCCTGGAGTTGGAAGATTGTGAGGAATTTTCTTCTGCTCATTCACCCCATGGACACCACAAGATGAGGGTTGGTCAACAAGGTGGTCTCCAGTTTCCAGAGCACATAATTTATGTATTTCTGTCAACTTAATGGTAGTCATTTTTTATTCTTCAATTTTAATATGTATATATTTATTTGAAAAGCAGAGAGAGAGAGAGAGATCTTCCATTCAGAGAGAGAGAGAGAATCTTCCATCCACCAGTTGGTTCCCTCCCCAAATGGCTGCAATGGACAGCTCCAAATCAGAATCCAGGAGCTTTTTCCATTTCTCCCACATGGGTGCAGAGGCCCAAATCCTTGAGCCACTTTCCACTGTTTTCCCTGATGGAACTGGATTGGAAGTGGAGTAGCTAGAATGTGACACAGTGCCCATATTGGATGCTAGTACCATAAGCAGCATCTTTACCTGCACCACAGCCACAATGCTTGCCCCATTTATCACTAGTTTTTAAAATAATTTATTTCATTTATTTGAAAGATAAGTAACTGGAGGAAGGCAGATCTAGAGAAAGAAAGATATTTTCTAACCATTGGCTCAATCCCTGATTGCAAACCTAGGAATGGGTCAAGCTGAAGTTATGAGTCCAGAATTGAGTCAAAATCTCCCACTTCTATGGCAGGTGCCTGAAACATTTGGTCCACCATCTGCTGCTTTCCTAGTTGTAGTTTCAGGGAGCTGACTTTGAAATAAAGCAACCAGAACCGAACTAATGCTTGAATGCAGGATGACAGTGTTGTAGGAAGCGGCTCACCCCATGGCACTACAATGCCTACATTGTGCACACCATTTAATTCCACGTACCCATACTTTGGTTCATCCCTTCCTCCTTGCTTGTAATGCCTTTCTCTCCCATTCAATCACCAAGTGAATTTCTTCATCTTCCACATGTGACCTTCTCCACAAAGCCTTTTACCTGCACTGATGATACTTTACCAGCCTCTCTATTACACATCATTTGAATTAGGGCTATTCATTGGTGAGTGTCCCCCTTTGCTGATTCCTAGGACAGAGATGATTTCATGTAAAGGAGTCTGGCAGTGTACTTTACGCGCATGCATTTATTTATTCAGCTGACAAAAAATCTTTTATTCATTCACTATGCACTGGGCATTGTGCTAAGCTCTGCTAAACAAGCTACCTAGAAGACAAAAAAAGCAGTTTATTTTCCATTCTTGTTTAATATATAAAAAAATAGCACCACTGCCCTGTAGTATGTCTTGAGGTCTGGAATTGTGATTCCTCTAGCTTTATTTTTGTTCATCAAAATACCGTTGACTATTGATGGGTTTTTTTGTGTTTCCAGGTGAATTTCTGTGTCATCATTTCTATTTCTGAGAAGAGTGCTGTTGTGATTTTGATTGGGATCATCTGTTTATTACTTTTGGTAATATGGACATTTTGATGGTGTTGATCCTGCCAAACCAGGAACATGATAAACTTCTCCATCTTTTAATATGTCTTCTGTTTCTTTTTTTAAATTTTCATCATAGAGGTCTTCCACATCTTTGGTTAGGTCTATTCCAAGATAGCGTTCTTCTCCACTGTTTTAAAGGGTACTGTACCTACAAGTTCTTTCTCAGCCATGGAATTGTTCATGTATACTAGGGCCATCAACTCATGTTCATTGATTTTATATCCTGCCACCCTGCCAAATTCTCTTACCAGTTCCAATAGTCTCTTGATTGAGTCTTTTGGTTCTCTTATGTTGGGTAACCTATCATCTGTGAACAGGGATAGTTTTAACTCCTCATTCCTGATTTAATTCTTTTAATTTATTTTTTTCTTGCATGGTAGCTTAAGCAAAGAATTTCAGTGCTATGCTAGACAGCAGTGATGAATAGTGAACATCCATGTCTACTTCTAGATCTGAGTAGAAAAGGTTCCAAAGTTGCCTTGTTCAGTAGAAGGCTGACATTGGGTTTTTCATATATTTGATTGTTTATGTTGTAGAATGTTTTTTTATGCTTATCTTGCTTATGGTTTTTAGTATGAATTGTGGAATTTCATCAAATGCCTTCTGTGCATCTATTGAGATGATCCTATGGTTTTTATTCTTCAATTTATTGTATGGTGTATCACATTTATTGGTTTGTGTATGTTGAACCATCCCTGCATGTCTAGGTTAAATCCCCCTTGGTCTGGGGGAATGATCTGCCTGATATATTGTTGTATGCTGTTGTCTAGTATTTTTGTTGAGGATTTTTGCATCTATGTTCATCAGAGATTAACAGTCTGTAGTTCTTTTTCTCTGTTGTGTCTCTATCTGGCTTTGGTGTTAAGATGGTGTTGGCTTCATAGAAAGTGTTTGTTTTGAAAAGTTTGTGGAAGATTGTTATAAGTTCTTCGTGAAATATTTAGTAGAGTTCAGCAGTGAAACCATTCAGTCCTGGGCTTTTCTTTAGTGAAAGGAATTCAATTACTGAGTCAATCTCCATCCTTCTTACAGGTCTATTTAGATTATCAATTGTTTCATGATTCAATTTAGGTGAATTATATAAGTCCAGAGATAGTTTGGTACTGGTACAGAAACAAAGGAAATGATTAATGGAACATAATAGAAACCCCAGAATTGAAGGCATACATGTACAGCTTTCTAATCCTCAACAAGAGAATTAAAAATAATCCAGAGAAAAATCCTGGTCTCTTCAACAAATGCTGCTAGTGCAATTGGATAGTAGTTTGTGAATATAAGAAGCAAGACCCCCATCTGAAAAATCAAGGACCTACATCTGCTCCCAGAATCCATCAAACTGTTAGGAGGAAAACATAGAAAGCACTCTAAGAAATATAGCATTGGTAAAGACTTCTTAGAAAAGTCACCAAAAGGGCCCGGCGCGGTGGTGCAAGTGGTTAAGGTCCTCGCCTTGCATGCCTTGGATCCCATATGGGCGCTGGTTCTATCCCAGCAGCCCAGCTTCCCTTCCAGCTCCCTGCCTGTGGCCTGGAAAAGCAGTCGAGGACAGCCCAAAGCCTTGGGACCCTGCACCCGCATGGGAGACCCGGAAGAAGTTCCTGGCTCCTGGCTTCGGATCGGCATAGCATTGGCCGTTGCGCTCACTTGGGGAGTGAATCATCGGATGGAAGATCTTCCTCTCTGTCTCTCCTCTCTGTATATCCACCTTTCCAATAAAAAAAATAATAAAAATAAATCTTTTAAAAAAATGAACAGCCTGGAATGCAATAATGACCAAGGAAGCCAGCAGTCTAAGAAAGGATTACAGTTGAATGAAAAAGCTGTCTTAATTGCAAAAAAAAAAAAAAAAAAAAATGCTTCAGGTAATGCCGATGGGCTGGGAATTTAAAAATCCTTAACTGTGGATGATCAGCATTATGGCATAGCAAATTAAACCATCTCCTGTAATGCCAACATCCCATATGGGTATCAATTTGAGTCTCCGCTGCTCCATTTCCGATCCAGCTCCCTGCTTACATGCAGCAGCAGAGACTGAACCAAGCATCCACATGGGAGACCCTCCTGGCTTCTGGCATGGAGTTCATGCAGACCCAGCAGTCACAGTCATTTGGGGAATGAATAAGCAAATGAAAGATATGTTTCTCCCCCTCTTTCTCTCTCTCTGTAAGTCTGCCTTTCAAATAAATTTTAAAAAATTAATCTTTAACATCTTTAACTCTTTGTGGCAGAATATCTGCATTTTACTCAAGAGACTATCAAGCTTTGTCCTTCCTTCTATCTTTTTGGAAGTAGCCTAAAACAAGAGGGCTTACCTTTCACCCCTTGAAGACACACTGCCAGCATTCACTCTTCTGTCATCACTGTGATATAAAAGTGGTTTGTGAGCAGCACATGGTGCTGCTCAATCCAACAGACAGCAAAGTTCAAATCTTCCTTCCCCCCATACTTGGTCCCTGGCTTTGGATGGGTCTACATGGGGTTGTTCATCACTATTAAAGCATTCCCATATAACCATTCTGTTTTCCATATCTAGTATTCAATAAGTTACCTGAGACTCTCAACACTGGATGATAAAATAAACTTTGTGTTCAGGATGATTTTACACAAATATAGGCTAATGTAAATGTTCTGGGCACATTTAAGGTAGGCTAGTTTCTGTTAGGATGTTGGGCAGGTGGAATATATTAAGTGCATTTCCAACATAAGGTATTATGCAACCTAAGGACATGACTTCATTGTAATTTGAGAATTAGTATTCCATGAGTTGCTGTGATTCCAATTCCTGTTGGTTTAATGGTCTTTATTCTTCCTCATACAGACCTTTTGAGGCTATATGTGTGCGACTATGGCACTGATATGACATAAACAAGGACATATTCCTTTGATGCACTGAAAGATGCTCTGTGCAGTGGGTCACAGCAGAGCTCTCCCCACTGGAGAAGTGAGAAGCTCTGATTTTTTTTTTTTTGAGTCCCTGAGAAGTTGTGCTGTCACCATCTTCCAATCAGGGTAAGGGACCCATTGTACGGCTGGTGAGGCTCCTGTCCTCATTCTCAAGGGAGAGATACTATTCTTCTGGCTCTTGACCTGTATTTAGCCAGATATTAGATGTTTGCAACGTCTGACAAGTAGTAAAATTGACTGTTTATAAAAGGGCAAAGTTTGTTCAAGGAGAACTATTGCAGTAAGTGGCCAATTAGTGAATACTTTTATGGTGATTTCTTCTATAACCTCATATCTGCAGAGACTTGAATAAACACTCAAGAGACAGTGGTGGGCATTTGTTATGGAGGTTAAGACGCCACTTAGCACTCCTGCCTCCCTTATCAGAGTGCCTGGGTTTCAGTACAGACCCCATTGATAACCATAGCTTCCTGTTATTGCACACCCTGGAAGACAGCAGATGATAGCTCCAGTACTTCAGCTCTTCCCACCATGGGGAGTTCAAGATTGAGTTCCTGGCTCATGGCTTCAGCCTTCATTGCAGGCATTTGGAGAGAAAACCAGCCTATGAAAATACATTCGTACATTCTCTCTCTCTCTCCTTCTTCATCTTATTATTATTATTATTATTATTATTCCTTTTCCTTTTAAACAAGTATATTTTTACAAATGTTGGATAATGAATAAAGCCTCCCTCCCCATGTGGAAAAGTGATCACTTGATGATGGATGGACATGAATGTCCCCATGCCCTTAAGCTCCAGAGGCCACTGCCAGCACTTAGTGTCATTCCTTTCAGAGACAGCTGTGTCTACTGGCCCACTGGAGTGTTCCCACAGTGTTTTTTTTATTACAGTGGCTCATGATGAATGGAAACAAGAAGTTTCTACACAAGTCTTCCTGTTGCACAATTTTAAAACTGATTTTTGGGAATTCAATGCCAGGTAAACAACTTGGTTTAAACATGTTTTTCATCACTCAAACTTATTTCATAACTCAACGTTTTCCCCATTTTCATGGTGAGAAGCAGCAAGGGGGAAAGTCTCTGGATGGAATAAACATTTTCCCCCATTTGTTCTTCCTAGACTTTTACATCTTTCATTCAATCATTCAGCCCTACTGCTTTTTTCTTCTTTGCACTCTGCCTCCTCTAACCCTTGGGCCAGAGGTGTCAAGATGCACTTCTAAGGGTGGATATTTCACCTAGCAATTAAGATGCTACTTAGGGATACCCACATTCCCTATCAGCGACTCTGGTTCAATTCCAGTTTCCTGCTAGTGTGCACCACCACTACCCCAAGGCAGCAGGTAATGGCTCAAGGACTTAGATCTTTATTACCCACAGGAGAAGCTGGGGTGAGTTCTGGCCCAGTCCTTGCTGTTGCCAACAGAAGAGGAGTAAACTGGTTGGTGAAAGATCTGTGCGTGTGTGTGTATGTGTGTCCCTCTGTGTGTACTTGGATGCATGAATGTGTCTGCCTTCCAGATGTGTGTGCTTTCAGCCTAAACATCTTGGCCTCTTCTCTCTGGTTCTCTCCAATACCCAAAGTCATCAGAATTTTCTTTTTAAAAAATATTTATGCATTCATTTGAGAGGCAGAGAAAGAAAGATGGAAATAGTGGATCTTCCATATGCTGGTTTACTTCCGACATGACTGCAATAGCCAGGGCTAGGCCAGGACAAAGCCAGTATTCAGAAACTCCATCCTGGTGCCCCATGTGGGTAACAGGGACCCAAGTGCACACCTAATCGTCTGCTGCATTTACAAGATATTGAGTTGGAAGATAAATAGGCAGGACTGAAATGAGCACTCCTATATGGGCTGCAGGCATCACAGGTAGCTGCTTGGCCCACTATACCATAATGAATGCTCCAGCATTTCCTCAGGCTTTTGCTTTTCTGTTGCTATTTAAGAGGCCCATCATCACATTTCATTGAAAGGAGCCTCAGCAACACCTTGGGAAACAGCTTAGATGCTCATCACACCTTCTATGTTTTTCTACCTTTCCAAACCTCCTTGTATGTTGCCCATTTTACCTTGTGTATATTGAAATGCCCCTTTCTCTTCTCAAATAGAAAATTGTGTCCTGACAAAGAAAATAGTGAGACTGCAGTCCTGGAAATTCAAACTCAATTATTTTAGAAACAGACGCTTTATGGTGCAATAGTTTCCCCTTACCCAGGAAGGACCTTGCAAGACTTCCAAGGAACTATTCTTAGCATTGAACTTTCTGTGTGTGATGTATTTTGATCTATACACACATCTATAACATTAGGCAAAGTAAGATATGAGTGGCAGCAAACAGAAGGGCGAGTGGCAGTCTAGAGGGCAGGGATAGATGTCAAAAGGCAGTGGCTTCTCCCATATCTTCATTGCCCACATTTACTGTGCTGTTGTGGACATACAAAACACCTATGGATGAGATGGAGTGAATGATGCAGTAGTGGACTACTGCATAAGGGTCACATGAACAGCAGCACTGCAACACTGCCAGAGTCGGACTGCAAGCCAGGATGGCTACGATGAAACGCTGGGGAAGGGGCGCTGCTAGATTTTAGCAGAGTCTTTGACTTCGGACAAATCAATCCTCGCACCTGAATGTTTTACCCTGTGGCTCCTTGAAACTGTGCATGGCCTGACTCACAGAGCAGCCATGCATTTTATTACTAGGCTGGAAACAGAATCTATCTCAGAATCCTATAATCCCTGGGCCATGGAGACTCACACAAATGGACGTGCACACAGACATTTGCCTGAGCACAGATATATGTGCACACATGCACTCAAACACACAAAGGCTTAGGGTTTCTGAATGTTTTAATTTATCATATTTTATCTTAAAAGTTCGTAAGTTATCTTTGCAAGCACTGTTTCACACATTGACCATTGGTAAGTGCATTTTTTGTCTCCATTCACACATAGGAATTCTAGTTAAGGCATACTAAATTTTGACAGAATTGTCTGTGTACTCATATGTATGCAAAAGTCCCTGGACACATCCCCTGATAAGCCTGTTTTTATGCAACAATCCATCAGGTAAAAATGCATTGAACACACATGACACTGGACATCCCAGCCCAGATGTTCAGTACATTGCAGAGCCTCAGCAGTGTCTTTCCATCACAATGGGGCTGCCTAGGGGTGTGGATGCAACCCTGTCAACCACAAGATAGGATCAATGTCTGACATTGTACCAGCGGTGTCGGGACACACTTAAGTAACAGACTGATGGAGTTTTAACTCCTTATGAAGGACTATACTATTGTAAGAAGATGGGGAAAATCAGTTGGAGTGGGAATTTTGGTGTGGGGGAAATCCCAGACTCTACAGAAATGTACCATAAAATTCAAAATTCAAAACAAAATTTTTTTTAAATAATAATTTAGTTTTATTGGAAATGCAGATCTACAGATATAAGGAAAAACTGAAAGAAAGATCTTGCATTCACAGGTTCACTTCCCAAGTGGCCTGACTGGCCAGAGGTAACCCATATTAAAGCCAGAGGCCAAGAACCTCTTGTGGGTGTCCCACCTGGGTGCAGGATCTAAATGCTCTAAGCAATCCTCTGCTGCTTTCCTGAGCCACAAGAAAGGATCTGAATGGAAAACTGAGCAACTGGGACACGAACTTGTGCCCATAAGGAATGCCAAAACTTGCTGGCAGAGAATTTGCCAATTGAGTCGTTGTGTTGGCTCCAAAAGTTTTCATTTTTGAAGAAATTCAATGTATCTTTTTCTTTTTCTTTTTCTTCTCATGCTTCAGTATCATTTTACTTCTTTTGACCCAAGATATCTATAGAAGTATTATATCTGGCAAGAAGACAATAAATTCTGTCAAATAGTTCACTGTATCTATCTGACTGAAGGAAATAATCTTTAATTTCCTACCCAGCTATAACACTCGGGATTTCAGAACTGTCTGTTGCCATAATTCAGATCATAACATAGTTTTCCCAAACCAATCATTGTTTCTGATAAAGCCTTAGAAAAATCATAGCTTTGCTACACATGGATCCTTCTCTGTAAAAAAGGAATAGCAAGCTGTTAGCCTCAAACTTCACAGCCTTTAAAGTCTTTTGCTGATCTGTAGCTACTCAACAGCTCTGATCCTTTAAACACAGACATTTGGGTACATGAGAAGGATGGAATACCTGAATATTTGGTGTGTTGTAATCACTCACGGATTGCCACACTCTGCTGCCTTATTGTCCTCTGGCAAGTGACACTAACTCAATCTTCTGGGATGACTTGTGATTACAGTCAGCCATACTCAGTTAATAAATCCAGTATAAATGTCACAAGTATGTGACAGAAGGAGCTATCAACACCTGCTTTTTCCTTTGTTATTCCTCATTCTCAAGTGGATGATGTGGACAGCTATTACAGCCAAGAACAACCTCCAGCCTCCATTTACCAACACTTCCAATCTTCTTTCCCTCCCTAACCAAGGTTGTGCAAGAGTTTCCAGAACAATTCTTATGCAGATCACAACTAAACATAGCTCATGTCCAGTGATCCATTTAGAGTGCTCACATTCATATCCATCAGTTATGCAAAACATGACATCTTATTTATTTTTGTAACCCAGCTCAAGAAATACAGTAATCCCGTTTCCAGGGGAAAAAATGCACATACTATTACCATAATCCCCTTTGAAATAAAGAAGAAAAGTGTTTGGTTGTAGCAGGGAAAACAGAAAAAAAAGACTGCTGTAATTGCAAATATTGCACATAAGTAATATTTCACAGAGGTATAATTGTTATTTCCAAAGGAAATTGAGAATGCTGTATGCATTTCCTAGACAGCAAAAGCAGACAAGGTTTTATAGACAAGGATGTATAAAATGAGGATAATGACAGCACCCACTGCATAAAATTTTTATGGGGATTAAATGAGTGTGTGTAACACATTCCTTTATCGTAAAATAGAAAAAAAAATAGAAACAAAATGATTCTTTTTCATTGCAATTCTTCCATTGTCCTTTTGTCCTTTCCTTTACACACTTGACTTTTGTTATTGCTCACTGAGAAGCTTTATATAGCAGGGGTACATGTCTATGTGCAAGCACTCATGTATGTGCATGTCTGTACATACGAACCAGTTTTGTGCAATGGTGCCCATGACACTGAAAGTAAATTCTGATTCTGATAATCATGCATGATGATCCGGGTGACCACATATCAGAATGTAGTCGCCTTGTCATAGTATAGAAAGACTGTCTAGTGAAGCCTTCTTGAGAGTTTTGTTGCTTGACTCAAAAAAAAAAAATACATAAATATCAGTTGCATATATCTAACATATATAAAAGACAAAATGCTATTAATCTAACAAAAATATGTATGTGTAACAAATATAAGATAAGTAATATAAAACAGATAATATGTGTATTTTAATACTTAAGTAGCTCTTAAACTCAGTAAGACAACTAAAGGCAATTATGCTCAGTGAAATAAGTCAATCACAAGAGGACAAATATCATACGTTCTCTCTGATATAAGGCAACCTTCATGCAAAATACAGGATCAATGGTCTTTTCAATATTGTTTTTGCTGCAATTCACAGTTTGGGATATTTTTGTTTTTCTTTTCTCTTCAAAACGATTTCTTTTCTTTTCTTAAATTCTTTGATTCATAGGTCATATGGAAGTTTTTTGATTTTCATTTCTTCAATACATGGGTCATTCTGTAGCATGCCATTTAGCTATATGGTATTATAGATTTTTTAACTTAATTCCTATTGATGAATTTGTTTTATAGCTATTCATTTAAGAAAATGTATAGCAGCTGTGTAATAGAGACTACCATATCCAGATGTGAAGATAAAAAGCAGTATGCATCTCTACTTCCAAACCAAAGATGGACTCCCAATGAAACTATTAAATATATCTTGACAACAGAATGCAGGATTGTCTGCCATTGTCCCTACCCACAACGTCAAGATACACTTAAATAGCAAAATGATAGATTTTTGACTGTTATGAAAGACTATAGTATTGTAAAAATGTGGGTGAAATCAGTGGTGGGGAGGGAATTTGGGGCAGGAGCAAGGGAAATCCCAGAGCCCATGGAATTGTATCATAAAATTAAAAAATAAAATAAAAGTATTCAATAAGAAGGTAACCTAATTTTAAAGCATGCCAGAGACATAAACAGAAACATTCCCAAGTGGAATGCCAAGCATATGGCTAATACACATAAGAAAAGGCCTCCATATCACATACAATCGAGAAATTTCAAATTAAATGTCAAGATATCTTTTAGAATTGTCAAAACTCCTAACACCAGCAACCTCAATAACGATGAAGAAGTAGAGCAGCAGGAACACTTGTTCCCCACTTGTGCCATGTGGATGACATGGGCACTTGGGAAGAAAACTTGACAGTTTCTTAGACATGCCATTTAGGCAGCATGTTTCTCGGTATTTGCACGGATGAGTTGAAGACTATGTCCACACAAAAACTTGCACAGAAATGTTGATAGCAGCATTGTTCATAATTGCCCAAAATTTGGAGATAATCAAAGCATCCTTCCATGAGTGAGTCATTAAATAAACTGTGCAATGTTCACACAGAATACTACCCAGTGCTGATAAACAATGAACAACCAAGCCATGGAATGACAACAAGGAGTATTAAATACATATTACCACATGGAAGAAGCCAGTCTAGAAAGGCTGTATGTTGTGAGACAGAACTATAAGGCTTTCTGTAGAAGACAAAATTATGTAAACATCAGAAAGTTCAGTGGATGCCAGGAATTAGGAGAGAATGAGGGATGAACAGATACACCACAGTGGATTTTTAGGTCAATGAAGCTCTGTGAGACACACAATGAAGATAGAGAAATGTCATCATACATTAATAAAAACCTACAGAATGCATATTAAGATGAAGCCTAAACCATGGACTCCAGTGTGTAGTAAACACGACTCCAGTGTGTACATGTCAAAGCAGGAAGTTTGTGGAAATTCTGCACTCTGCTCAATTTTGCTGTGAGGCTCAGCCTGCTGTCAAAGTCAAGTCTTTGGGGAGAAAAGCAGCAATGATAACTGCAACAAAAACCTGATGCTTTAATAACTGTCTGACTCATGGTCAATGAGAATTGTCCTTTCGAGGTAGTCATGCAGCTTAGTAAATAAGGACAGCAATCAGCTAAATTCAAACTTAGGGTAGAGGACAGTGTCGTGATACTGAGTATGATGCCAGCATTCCCTATAGGCCAGTCCTGGATGCCTGTTCCATTTCTTACTCAACACCCTGCTAATGTGCCTGGGGAGACAACAGACAATAACCCAAGTATTTGGGCTCCTCTGCCCATGTGGGAGACCTGGATGGAATTCTTGGCTCCTGGATTCAACCTGGCCCAGACCTGGCTGTTGCCACCATTTAGGGAGTGAACCAATGGATAGAAAATCTCTCTTAACTCCTCTCTTTGCTTCTCTGTCACTCTGACTACTAAATAAATAAATCTTTACAAATAAACTGCAGGTAACCAATGAGTAGATTTGGGGGGTTTTCTTTTTGTTTTGATCACCTTAACACATTATCTGTTAGACATCTGAAATCCAGATTAAGGTGAGTATCTTGCTTTTCATCTGACAACAATATTTATAATGACACTGTCACCTCACAGAACTGAAGCCTTTCTCTTTTTTATTAAATAATCAGAATTATCAAGTATTGAACTGAAGCCTTTCTTAAGGCTGTATGCCTAGACACATACCCTTCTACCAGGTGAGTTCTATTAAACAAACCCATGATCTCAGGAATGAAAGCTTCAGTGTTATTAAAGCAATGTAGGATGACTATTCTGTTGACAGATCTGCTATCCCTAGAGTCACATTCAAATTTTCTCCATTCAGCTTCCATTTCAATGTACATATAGCTATGTAAAAGGCACAGTGCATGGAGAGGACATGAAATCACATCTTAACTGGAACAGAACATCTTTGTGGAAGACAACCTTTAAAACACACATACACACCTCACTTTTTGCCACAAAATAGCACTCTCAAAACTATTATCTTCCATCAGTGGGAAACACACACACACACAGAAACATACACACAACACCTTAATTACAGTCTAGAAGGAATGGCTCACAAATATTCCTAACTACTTTTGATGAAAAAAGAAAAGGAAGGGAAGGGAAGGGAAGGGAAGGGAAGGGAAGGGAAGGGAAGGGAAGGGAAGGGAAGGGAAGGGAAGGGAAGGGAAGGGAAGGGAAGGGAAGGGAAGGGAAGGGAAGGGAAGGGAAGGGAAGGGAAGGGAAGGGAAGGGAAGGGAAGGGAAGGGAAGGGAAGGGAAGGGAAGGGAAGGGAAGGGAAGGGAAGGGAAGGGAAGGGAAGGGAAGGGAAGGGAAGGGAAGGGAAGGGAAGGGAAGGGAAGGGAAAGAAACCAGCCCACATTCCCATCTCACAGCTCACTTTCAGGAAGCATTCCAATGCCACCTGCTTCTTTTTAAGCAAAGAGTTGCCCAAGTTTTCCCCCCAAACTGGATTCAATTTAATTATGGTTTTTGTTTTAAGCCACCCCACTTGGTGACTAAGGCAACAAAAACTAAAAGAACTCCTCAAAGCTGGAATAGAAGTTTGTTTCAAACTATCTGAAAAGTGTCTTCATTTCCATCCAAGTCACAGTCAATCGTGACTTGGAACACTCTCCAGGAAAAACCTCCCTGTTAAGAGCACGTAAAGATAAGTTAATATCATGCCTTCTCTTTAGAAATGTGAAAGGCTTCTCAAAGGTCTCTAGGTAACTTTACATCAAGGTCTGGCTCTTCCCTGATTCCTTATGAATGACATCAGAACCATCTAAACTTCCGTGGCAAAGACACAGTGGAAAGGCCTTTGTGCATGCAGCGGATCAATGTTCATGGATTATTCACGAAGCACCACCGTTCCAAATTGGTCTAAAGGAAACAACAGGACAAAGAGCTCAGCAACCAGCCTGACTAACTGGAAATCCAAGCAGCTGAAGTCGGTACAGCCATGAGAACGAGTCCAGCCCCCACCCTCACCCCCATCAGATCTGATTTCCGATGACTTTCAGCTGAATCTGAGCAGCAAATGCAAAGCAGCTGTGATGGCTGAGGCTACATGGGTAGAAGCCATTCCCAAAAAAGACAAATCATGGAGAGTAAAGGGCATTCAGTGATAGATCCTGAAAAACTCGGGTGGATGAGAACACAATTGCACGGCCGCTAGTGAGAAGCCAGCTCGCTTCTTAGATGAGGCAAATTCCCTACAGAGCCCTCGGTTAGATAAGAACTTTCTCAGGTAAAATGGCAAAGTTAAGGATTGAGGACAGGGCATGTTTCTGGCAGGTTCCTAGGTTTGAGTATTCTTTACAAGAAAGTTGCAGAAACATGAGAAAGTGCAGTGACCTTAGCAGAGGAAACCTTGAGGACAGTGTACATGCCACAAAAAAAAAGAGGGCAGAAATTGGGATCAGGGATCCAAGATCGATTTTTTTTATTGGAAAGACAGATTTACAGAGAAAAGGAGACACCAAGATCTATTCACTAGTTCACTCCCAAAATGGTCACAATGGCCAGAGCTGAGCAGATCCAGTGCCATGACAAAGAAGCTTCTCCCAGGTCTCCCCGATGCGTGCAGGGCTCCAAGGACTTGAGTCATCCTCTGCTACCTTCCCAGGCTATAAGCAGGGAGGTGGAGCTCCTGGGACACAAACCGGTGCCCATATGGGATACCAGTGCTTTTAAACGGAAGATTAATCTATGAGCCACTACACCAGCCCCTAAAAGACTGACAAACCAGGGTCCAATATACATGAAACTGCTGAACACTAATCCAGAGATTAGTACTTCTACTTTCTCTGTAGAGTTACCTAATAAGCATCCTACACAGCAAACCTGACTGTAGATCTGTGTATCATGAAACCCAACTAATACATCATCTATAGTATGCACCTGCTAAATCCACAATTGGATTTTTGATGCTCAAAAAATTAATTTCTCATGCCTGAAAATGATCCGCAAGAAACTCAAATAACCAATTTGGTGGAGGGGTTTGATCCCAAAACATGTGTGTCAGGTACAAGAGGTTTTGACATTAGCATAAACCACTATCAAATTCAATGAGGGACAATTCTTACTACTTTGGCTTTGGTTTTTGGTTCAGCTGTGTGAGTCATTTTGGCTGAGGAGACCTGATGTAATAATGATGACCCATCACAGATTATGTTCATTATTGACCAGAATGAGGAATACCAATATACTAAAGTTTTGCTTGCCACAAGTCACTCTTCATTTTGAAAGGACAAGGAAAAAGGAATCTATGAACACATAAGGGAAAAGCCTTCCATCTTTCTCATTCTCTTATAGGCTTTTGAAAGGATAAGCACTGGTGTTAACTCCAGGAAGTCCAGCCTTTCCTCTGTGGCGTTGTCTCTCAGTAAGTTCCACTCGGGACTTCTTTGATCCCTGACCAATATACATGGCCATGGAAGATAATCAGGACCCTGTTTTTATGGCAAGAGGAAAAGACCATTTCCAGAGAAGCTGAACTCTCACAATACAGGCACAAATTTGAGATTCTCCCTTTGTTCAAATGCTGAACTCATCACAGGAAAATTAGAGGCTAGCTGGAATGAGTATTTGGCATTTGTTCCTGAACAATTCAGTCAACTCTAGACTCAGCCAATTCATCACCTGTCATTTCCACAAAGCAGTCCACAGGACATGCTGTACTTCCAACATTTTGTTTTGGTGATCATGTTTCTTAGACAGCTTTTCAGCAAAGGTGGCTGTCTTGGCCACAGCTCCCAAGAGGACCAATGTCAACTTGAGATGACACATCCAAACAGTTGTGCACAACCCGCATCTCTTGCTGCCAAGGGAAAGGAGGTGGTGGGAGGGAAACATGAAAGAAGGTTAGCAAAATCAAAAGGCAGAGCAGGAAATGCTAGATCGGGTTTCCCTTCTGTTCCAGCTGGAATAATTGTATCCCTGAAACATTCCAAGGCAGTGAAGCCAAAGTAATAAAGACGCCTGGAAGGCTGCTGGGGAGTGAATCAGATTATGGCATACATATTAGTATGTAAGAGCCAATGTTGAGCTCTCTCTAGAAGGCCATCCTGTGACTCTTCAAAATCTCTCCTCTCTGCTTCCCAACATTAGGATAGCTAAAGATTATTGAGAATACTTGCTGTAAAGCTGATCATAGACCCTATTTGTAGAGTTTCTGATTCTGTAAGTATGGAATGAAAGCCAGGAATCTACTCTGTTGGCACATCAATTTTAAAAGTGAGCCCTAGGGGCTGGTGCGATAACTCAACTGGCTAGTCCTCCACCTTGCAGTGCTTGCATTCTTCTTGGGCACCAGGTTTGTGTACCAGCTGCTCCACTTCCCATCCTGCTCCATGCTTATGGCCTGAGAAAGGAGTGAAGGATAGCCCAAAGCCTTGGGCCCCTGTACCTTCATGGAATAGCCAGAAGAGGCTGCTGGGGTTTCTAACTTCAGACAGGCTCAGCTCTGGCCATTGTAGCCATTGTTGAAGGACAGGAGGAAAGGAGCAAAGAAGAAAAGAAGAAAAGAAGAAAATGAGCCCTAGGCAATGGGGCTGCATGGATCACAGCTGCAGAATGTGAGATCAGATACACAGGAAAGTTTTTTCTCTGCCAGTTTTGCCATTTGCTTTACTCCAAGCAAACCAGCCTGGCTAATTTGCTTAATAGCTAAGCATGAAGTTCTCAAAAGTTCCAAGGCATCTGCATAAGCATAATCATCCTAAAGCGAAGAAGATGGGAAGAAGCAATCACTGAACTCTGACAGCATAGCAACAATGCTAATAGCTTCCTCTGCTGTTGGCTTATTTCATTCTTCCAAGACCCCTGAATAAGGCAGACCCTCAATTCTTCACTTGGAGAATCTGGGGCTTTGCAAAGTTAAGTAGGTGCATTGCTTAGGGTCACAGAGTTGAAGTGACAAATGAAGATACAGTAAGTACATCTGGGTTTAAGCTTACCTAACCATGAAAATCATATCAAACATTTTAAACCCAGAATCTGCTCACCTGAAAATACCAACTTAGAATCCTTTGCAGAGATGGTTCATTTTACAGTGTCAATCCAAGTGAATTAAGGAGTTCCCAGAAGCTTGGAAAGGCCATCTTGAGGGTGTATCTGTGAAGGTGTGGCCTGCATGTATGAGAAGATGAGGTTGGCAGGCCCTTTCTCAATGTGGGCAACACCATCAATTGTCTGAGGATCTGGAGAGACTAAAGACAGGAGATGACTCTGACTCAGAGTTTGGACACACAGCTAGCCCACCTGTGGCACTGGTGGCTGGCCTTCCCACTCCAAGTCTTTCACCTGCAATTCTCCAGCTGCTACTCAGGGTCTCAGTCTTGCACTGTGAATTCCATCCTTTGCTTCTTCCCCAGGCCCAAGGACTTTACAATTGGATGCTTCTGGAACTCCCAGAGTCTCCAGCCTGCAGATTCCCTGTCCTAGAACTTCTCAGTTGCCATGATGTTACCAGACAATCAGGCCCTTGCTGCTTACTGCCAGGGAGCCGATTCACCAGAGATGAGAGCTGATTAAAGGAAAGAAACCAAGACTCTTGGTGAAAGAGAGATGTCATCACACAAAACGTGCTATTTCCACAAGCAAAAATGACTTTTAAATGGAAAGACATAACAACAGGGACAGGACATAATGAATCCCATCTGGTGCTAACCAGTCAGATTTTCAGACTTGGTTCTTTTGGTCATCCAGGATGCCCAAGCTCAATTAGGTGGTGATTTCATGGGATAGAGCTCAACTAGTTGCAGTCTTTCTCCTTAGCTGAGTGTCAGATCTGTATCCCAGCCATCTTATTTCAATAGGCTCCTGAAATTCTTAGACAACAACCATTATTATTCACAAGATAGTCATAGGTAATTCACAATATCAATTGTTCGGTTTTGTTAGTTAAAAAGTGAAAAGAAGGGAGCAAAAGATGCCTTTATTACAGTTTTAATAATCCCATGAGCCAATTCTCCTCATAAATGCCCTTCATATTCTTAAGCACACAGCCTTTGGTGATCTCTCTAGAGAATCCTTACTGAAACACTCTAGAATCTGAGATTTTCACAATGCAGCCCCAGGTAATTCTTACTGGGGGGAGTCAGGAAATGACTCTATTACCCCCATTGCTCATCACAAAATGTAAATAATTTTGGGTCCCTTCCAGCAGAGTTAAGTGGCTCCCAAAAATCTAAGTTTTCAACCTTTGCTTTTAGGGCAAACGTGTTGCTAGGGCAAACTCCTGACAACTTCCTCCAAAACTTGTCTTGAGAAAGAATTTTGTCTAGCTGGACAGATGGTTTGTTTCCCTACATTATTTCTTTGTGCAGAGAAAACCATTTGATTGGAATGAAAGGATTTCCAACGCTGTGTAATAACCTAGGAGAGTGGCTAATGTTTTTTGCATCAGTGCCAGTAATAAAACAAAACAGCAGGTGGTTGAAAACACAGCCCTAGAATTAGAATCACAAGTGTGTTCCATTCAGAAATTAATTACGTGGTAGGAAGATCTGGTTTCTATGCTCCCACCATCCCAATATTCTCTAGTTGCTCTCAAAATTCAGAGTGTATCAAAACCACAGAGGTGGGGTTATAAAATGCAGGTACCACACCCCCTTTCCTAGAGAGTCCAGTTTATTGGGGTCCTAGTGGGACTCAGGGTGTACATTTTGAAAGAGGCCCTGGGATTAGTCTAACTCAAATGTTTACAATCCACAATTCAAAATCCCAGGATAGTATGTCAAGACTTTGACAGACCTGCATAGGGGATTGTAGCCTATGGAGTAGGCCCACTGCTTGTGACACTACATTCCATACGGACAACAGTTCAAGTCCTAGCTTCCTCACTTCCTATCCACCTATTGATGCACCTGGGAGAGCAGCAGTTGGAGATCCAGATGAAGCTCCTGCCTCCTGGCTTCAGTAGAGTGAACCAGCACAAAGATCTCTCTCTCATCAGCTATCCTCCTCTCTGTAAGTCTTTAAAATAAGTAAATAGATCTTTTTGTGAAAATAAATAAACAAAAGTCAGCTCTAAGTTCTTGAAAGTAGATGGTTGATGGACAGTAAATGAATGGATGGATGATGATAGGTAACAGAATATCAAACAACCAAAACAGACACAAGCAGCAGATATGACCATATCTTCATTACTAATTAGTAATCCCTCTAAAAGGAGTTTAATTGTTTGATTCAGCAATAATGATGGATATATAAGAGTTGGGATATGGAGAAGTGTAGCATGACATTGAAGTTTGGGTATCACACCTAACAGAACTCCAAGAACCCATTCTGAGTGGAATCAGTTATCTGAAACAAAGCCGGTTTTACTATTAATATCCATCATAAAATTGGGCTGTCTCTTTGTCATCCCTTTCAAAAATAACTGTATCCCTGAAAAATAATGAAAGTGGATGATAGAATAAACTTTAATAATATGAAAATGTGGGCATTTAAACAAAACAGTAATAACAAGCAATTCAGCAATAACCCCACATGGGGTTATTTTTATGTACTGAAAGGGAACTTAGGGTCATTTTCTCAATAAAACCTATAAAATGACATCATGAGTAAAATGTAAAATGATGAAAATACTTAACAATTATAGAAACAATTGGTGAGCAATTTCAGGGGAAAATCATTTTGAGTTATTTTTTCACATCATATACCAAACTAAATTCTAGGCAGGTAAGTTTTTGAAACTAGAGAAAATAAGATTTAAAAGGTATTTGAACAATGCTCAAAGTAAATTTTCAGTTATCCCACTAAGATATAAGCTTCTCATAAGTCATATTTTTCTTATTTATTTGATAAATCCACATTGCCAAGAAATACATCCAGTATTGTATCTAATGAGAGAATCAATGGATTAAAACTTCCTAAGGAGAAATGTTGCAATTTAAGAACAGTAAAAAAAAATCACTATCTTTTCTAAAACAGTAAATTTGATACAGTTGAAACTTGTAAATACAAAAAATATTGGGCCCGGCGCGGTGGCGCAGTGGTTAAGGTCCTCGCCTTGCACGCCTGGGATCCCATATGGGCGCTGGTTCTATCCCGGCAGCCCAGCTTCCCTTCCAGTTCCCTGCCTGTGGCCCGGGAGAGCAGTCGAGGACGGCCCAAAGCTTTGGGACCCTGCACCCGCGGGGGAGACCCGGAAGAGGCTCCTGGCTTCGGATCGGCATAGCATTGGCCATTGCGCTCACTTGGGGAGTGAATCATCGGACGGAAGATCTTCCTCTCTGTCTCTCCTCTCTGTATATCCACCTTTCCAATAAAAAAATAATAAAAATAAATCTTTAAGAAAAAAAAATATTAAGACAAATACACAAGGTCAATTCTGTGGCACCACAGATGAAACCATCTTTGCAATACCAACATCCCATTTCAGAGCACCAGTTCAAGTTCTGGCAGATCTGCTTCCCATAGCTTCCTGCCAATGTGCCTTGGACAGCAGCAAATGATGGTCCAATTGTTGTGGTCATTGCCATCCTCATGGAAGACCCAGATGGAATTCCAGGAGCCCAGTTTCATCCTGGCTCAGCCTGGGTTATTGCCACCATTTGAGAATGAACCAGCAGATCACTTATCCCTTTTTGTCTCTCCTCTCTCTGTCATTTGCCTTTCAAATACACCAATACTTTTTTTAAAAAATACAGAAGAAGCAGTGACATATTTGCTGTACAATCATTATTACATAAAAATTCACATCAAGAAAAGGATATGTAGAACAGTAAAATCTCATCCTGTCTTCATTTACTAATAGTAGGATCGTAAATGGCCTGACTTTCCTGGAAGACAATCTAATTAGGTATATGAGGTGCATTATAAATGGGAATCATGTGAATTCCAGCCATTCCTCATTGGGAAATGAAACTAAAGAGAAATTCCAAGGTCTGCCCTGTGTGTGTGTGTGTGTGTACAGAAGAATGCTTATCACAACGTGATTTCTAAATGCTTCAAATTTTAAAGACATTCAGATGTCCATCGATACTGATCCCACAGCCAGAATCACAAAGCAACTCCTGAAGAATTTGCTCTCTCCCTTCATTCAGTTTCACAGCGTTTTTAACATTTAGTCACAGTCACTTCAAATGTAGACACACCCGTCATGCATACATACATATGTAACTTTTTCCTTGCAACCAGAGATATTATTATCACAGAGCAAAGGGTTTAGAATAATAATCCTATTGCCAAGAAACAGCACTTTAGTGTGCCTTACACAGAATGGTTCAGGAACAAATATTTATAGCTAAATATACAATGATAGGACTATTTTTATACTTCAGATATCAATTTTCACAAATAAAAGAAAATGTGGGGTTTTTTTTCTTTTTGGCTTTGACTTACTTTACATAATTATCTCACATCAACAATGACAAGATTTCATTTTTTTTAAATCAGGAATTCATTCTTTTTATGCCTGAGTAATACTTCATTGTGAATATACCACATTTTCTTTATCCAGTCATCAGCTGATGGACATCTAAGTTGATTCCATATCTTAGCTATTGTGAATGGAGCTGCTATTGATGTGGGAGAGCAGGTTATTCTTCCATGTGCTGGTTTCATTTCCTTTGAAAACATTCTCAGAAATGTGATAGCTCATATAATAGATCTATTTGGAGCTTTAAACAAAGATTTATTTTGGTTTTATTGAAAAGGTAGATCAGATTTATGAAGAGACGGACAAAGAGAAAGATCTTCCATCTGCTGGTTCACTCCCCAAATGGTTACAATGGCCAGAATTGAGCCGATCCAAAGCCAGGAGCCAGGAGCTTCTTCCAGGGCTCCCACATGGGTGCTGAATCCCAAAGCTTTGGGCCACACTCTGCTGTTTTCTCGCGCCATAAGCAAGGAGCTGGGTGGGGAGTGGAGCAGCCAGAATGTGAACCACATGGGATCCTGGTGCTTGCAAGGTGAGGATTTAGTCATTGAGCCATTGTGCTGCGCCCTATTTTGAGTTTTCTGAAGAATCCATGATCACTGTGCCAATTTATATCCTCACCATCAATGTTTTAGGGCACTTTCTTCTCCACAATCTTGCCAACATCTATTGCTTTTGATTTTTCGATAATGGAAGTGAAGGGATACATCATTATGATTTTAAAATTATTATTTATTTATTTTGATGGTTTTTACATAGTTACTTAAGGTGATAAAGGTCAAGGACTACAGGAAGGTGGGTAAGGCCATTATTTCCACATTGTCTTTTTTTTTTTCCCCTCGTGTCTCTAGGGGAAAGAGGAGAGATAAGAGAGGAGAGAAGTCACATCCAGCCTCCCAAACACCTCTGCACCCTGGAATGGAGGACAGTCACCCAACACCACCCCCAAGTCCCTGATGTGGGGCATGATCCAAGGGTCCTGCTCAAGAGGTTTTGATAGTTCAGCATTTCTGGATTAATGCCGATCTTGCCACTCCAAGCACAAGGAAATCTCTCCAGAATCCTCGGGTTCACATAATCCACCTCAGAGTCTCCATTTTCCCAGATATTCACTGTCAACACTTGGCTGGGGTAGTTGATCAATTTGTTCTGTCCTCTGCCCTCTGTTGTGGTACCAGGTGTCCTCTGCAGACTCCAAATGTATTGCCACATCCTTCATGTGCACCTTGATATGCCATCCACCGCTCTGTCTAAGCCACTGAGGAGGCCCAGCTCTGACACATATACTCCACGATCAGACCATGGAACCTGCACTTCTCTTCATGGTTGAGATGCTGAGTTCAGAGGTTCAATTGGGGGGATCCCCAAAGAAACCTCATCTGAGGTGATCCCAGATCTGATTCTTGTGTGTGCTTGCCAATATAGGGTCTGGCACAATCCATCACCCTAGTCAACCTATGCACACTCTGGTAGTTGCAATTGCTGGGTCAGTTCTTTCTCCAGCCCTGTCTTCTGCACAAACCAATGGGTGTTGTAACCCAGCCCAATCCTGCCCACCATACACTCAGCCCTCACACAATCCAATGAAAGCTGTAGCCTAGTCAGAGTGACTTGCAATAACCTCCACCAGACCCAACCCCTGCCCTGGTTCCTGTGCTTGCCAGTATGCGCATCAAACTGGTCCAGTCTGTCCCACATCCCAATCAGCTCTCATACATGTCAATGGGCATTAAAGCCTAGTTCAACCCAACCAGCCCCACAACCAGCCTACATACGTGCCTGCGGGTACCACTCTGTCTAGTCATGTCTGTCCAGTCCTGGTTCTCATGCTCACCAGATGTAGTGGCAACCCAAGAGGGAGGTGCCCACTGTTTCCCTACTGGGCCCACTCCTGGATCTTGCACATTCCAGGTGGTTTTGCAGTTTAACTTGACAGAATTTGCCCCCATGTCAATATCTTCCAGGTGATACTACTGCAAAGTGCAAACAACCCTCATCCACTCTGGCTTATGCATGCACCAGTAGGAACAGTCGATCCAGCTTGACTTTTCCCTGATCCAGTTCACATGAGGTGTATTGTAGCCCTAGCTAGCCTGATCTGCCCCCATTTCAACTCTCATACTCTCCAGTGGGAGAGGTAGTTCAGCAGAGGAGTCCTCCACAGCCCCCATACCAGCTTTGTCCCCTCCCTGCCTGATTCTCATGTGGGCCGATTGGGTGCTGTGGCCCAATCTGGCATTGCCTGCCTCAACTTGGCATTATGTACAGGCAGTACATAGCCTACTGTAGCCTGACTGGTCCTGGCCCACCCCCAGGTCCAACTCATGCTGATGGGGACTACTGCCTAACTAACTCAGCTGGTCCCCAGTGCTGGACCTCATGTGAAGTGGCTTGTGTTGTGACTGAATCTGGCCTTCACCCACTGGCAAATCCAAGCCACAGCTACGTAGCTGGGAAATTCAGGCACCTGAGCCTCTGAGCTGACTTACCTGGACCCCGCCTCCATCGTTATGATTTTTATCTAGACATCCCTGATGACTGGTGATTCTGAGCATTTTGACATGTGTCTGTGGTATGCCTATTTTTTATGTTTAAAACACAGCTATCAATATGAAGTTAAATAACTTAGATTAAAAAGCAGCTGTGTGGAATAGGAATGGGAATGCACTCAAAAGCAGTTAAGCAGAGTTAGGCATTTGAACTAGCAGGAAAGTCAATGACATCCCACGTCAGAGTATTTGGTCCAATATTCTATCTTCCTAAACCATGGGAGTTAATGGAGATGATTCAAGTACTGGAATCCTACCGGGCAAATGGGAGATCTGGAATGATTTCCTGATTCTCACCCCAATCTCAGTCATTGTAACCTTTGGAGAAGCAAACCAGCAGTTGTGAGTTAATCTCTGTTTCATTTCCTCTTTCTACCTTTCACTTTTAGAAACAATTATGAATTGACCAGTGATAGGTAATGTGTATTATAACACAATTTTTAAAACTTTCACATTTTTCTAGATCTGATTTTATGAACATGAATTCATTAATCTTTTATAAAGTGATAAAGTAGCTATTATGGAGGAAAATTTTCATTCTCAGAATGGTAGAATATGAGTGATTTTCACTTCTTGATCCTTTCATGAGTGAACATGAGGACACGTGTATAATTTTCATTTTACTTATCATTGGTAAAATAAAGTTTTCACCATTTTGGAAAATAGGTTTACTCCGTATGTACCTGAAAATTAGCAGAAAAATTATAGATAATTCCTAAGAGAAATAAAATAAATCATAATCAAATATATAAGAAGATGTTCAATGATAACCAAATTATGACAAGAAATGCTATTTCTGTCCCTATTGTATTTTTGAGACAATATCTAGCATTGATAAACTATGCCTGGAAATACTGGTACCTCTATAATACAATGCATTTGAAAACTGTCAGTTGCTCTCTGCAGTCTATCATTTCTTTCAGCCATCAGGCCCAAGGCTACATCCTCGCTCATTCATGTTCAGCCCAAGCCAGGGTCCTGAACAGTTGCTCCTCACCCATCTAGAGCCACTGTCTCCCCTGCCTCACTCTTCATGCCCAGTGCAGCCCTGCTTCTCTGTACTTTTGACCCCAGGAGTCCTTCTATTTATGGTCTCTCCTCCTTCCTCAGACAGAGTGATTATCTCCCCTGTCCCCTGTGCTTCTCCTGAGGCCCAGCAAACCCTAATTAACACATTCCAAGAGGAGGATCATTGTAATCCTCGATATTCTTTCCACATATTGCTATCTACTAAATCATAGTTTGCAAGTCATGTCTAGTTCAGAACTAAATTTTATCTAAAAAGCTAAAAACTTTAAAGTGATTCAAGATCAGCACTCCCTATAACTGGGCTGTTCTTCACTAACAGAAAAAAGAACTGAAAGATGGAGAGTAGATGGCAGTTTCCAAAACACAGTCAGACAAAAATTAACAAGTTCCTATGTTTCATGACACAGTAGGATGATAATAGTTCATGACTGTGCAGCATAATACCAAACAGAGAACTGAGGGAGATGAGATGGTAGGCTCCAAAATATAAGGAAAACAAAAATGGACGTGCTAATTATGCCAATTGCTGGATTTGATCAGTTTTCGTTGTATGCATGTGTTGTAACATTGCACTGCACTCCATAAAAATATTAAAGGATTATATCAGTTGAAAATTAAAAGAGAAACTGAGTTATCTAAGAAAAACATTCAGGAATTAAGGGACACCATCAAACAGAATATAAGACTAATGGGAGTTCCAGAAAGCACAGAAAGAGAAACTGAGTTCAAAGATATACTCAATGAAATAATAATGAAAAACTACCCAGATTGAGAAAGAATTGGGGAATAAAATATGGAAGGGGCACAGAATTCCCAACAGGGTTGACCAAAATGATCCTCACACGACACAACATACTCAAGGCTCTACTCAGTTAAAAATAAAGAAAAGATAATTAAATATGCATGTGAAAAAAAGCAATTTACTTATAGAGAGACCCAAATCAGACTCACAGCTGACAACTCAGAGGAAACTCTACAGGCCAGAAGACTGGAGTGACATACTCAGATCCTAAAAGAGAAAATTTTCAGCCCAAAATAATTTACCCAACAAAGCTTTCCTTTGTCTTTGAAAATAAAAGAAAGTATTTCTACGGCAAACAAAAGCTCAAAGACATTATATCTATCAGACATGCCCTGCAAATGTTATTTAAAGATGTCTTGTTGAGAGAAAAAAAGGAATACCACCTACCAAATCCAAAGACAAATGTGGAGAACATTCCAGTAAAATGGCAAAAGAAGATCAAATCAAACAACGAACAACCTAATGCTAAAATGACAGGACCAAATTACTACCAGTCAATATTAACCAGGAATATAAATGGCTTAAACACATAAATAAAATGTGTAGATTAGTGGGCTAGATCAAAAACCAAAGCCATCTATCTGTTGCCTACAGGAGACACATCTCACCAAGATGTGTGGAAACTGAAAGTGAAAAGAGAAGGATATTCCAAGCAAGTAGAAAGGAAAAATGAGCTGATACAGCCATTCTTACATCATATAATATAGACTTCAATGTGAAAATCATTAAAAGAGATGAAGAAGGACATGACATAATGATCAAGTTATTCATTCAGCAAGAAGAAATCACCATAATAAATGTATGTGCACCAAATGCCAGGGCATCTAGCTATCTGCAACAAATATTAATGGATTTAAAGGGAGAAATAGAGTCCAACACAAGAATAATGGGGGACCTTAAAACCCCCATTAACCTCAAAAGCCAGATTAATGAGACAGAAACTAAGCAAAGAAACTACAGAGCTCACTCATACAATGAAAAAAAAAAAGATCATAATATATGTCTACAGAACCTTTCATCCCACAGATGCAGAATACACTTTTGTTCATCAGTACATTAAAACTTCTCCAGGAATATTCATATTATAGGCACAAAACAAGCATTAGCAATTTTTTTTTTTTTAACATTGAAATCAAGTCATGCATCTTCCATGATGGAGTAAGATTAGACACCAACAAATCAAAATACTCTAGACTATATGCAAATATTTAGAGACTGAATAATATGCTGCTAAATGAACAATGGGTTATAGAAGAAATCAAAGGGGAAATTTAAAACATTGCTTTAAATGAATGAAGACATCAACATGACATATCAAAACTTATGGGACACAATCAAAGCAGCATGAAGAGAAAAGTTCATTTCAGTCAACACTTAAATCAAAAAAATTAGAAAACCACCAAATAAATGGACTAGCCTTCAGACCACTTCTGAAGGAACTAGAAAAACAACAATAAAGCAATCCCAAGATTAGCAAAAAGAAAAGAAAGAAAGAATAAAAACAAGGGAGGAAAGACACCAAATAGACAACAAAGAAGCAATGCATAAGATCAACAAATCAAAGAGCCAGTTGTTTGAGAAAATCAACAAGACAGATTCGTAACTGATCAAAAAAAGAAAAAAGAAGGAAAGAAACGAAGAAAATATGAATCAACAGTACCAGACAAAAAAGAAAATATAGCAATAGTTACCTCAGACATACATAGAATAATCAGAAACTATTACAAGCAACTATATGCCAACAAATAAAAAGACCTGGAAGAGGAAATATATAGATTTTTGGATGCATACAATCTACCAAAATTGAATCATAAGATAATTAATAAGCTAAATAGACATAACAAGGATGGAGATCGAATCAGTGATTGAATCCCTCTCAACAACAACAAGCTCAGAACTGAATGGCTTCACTGTTGAATTCCACCAAATGTTTCAAGAACTTACCCAATCTTCTACAAGCTGTTCAAAGCAATAGAAAGTCAGACAATCCTTCCAAGTTATATGAAGCCAACATCAAATTAACACAAAACCCAAAGATACAACAGAGAAAAAGAACTACAGGCTGTTATCACTGATGAACATAGATGCAAAAATCCTCAGCAAAATACTAGACAACAGGATCCAATACTATATCAGACAGATCACTCATCCAGATCAAGTGGATTTTATCCCAGGCATGTAGGTGTGGTTTAACATATACAAATCAGTAAATGTGATATACCACATCAACAAATTAAAGAAAAAAGTTATAGGATCATTTCAATAGATACAAAGAAGACATTTGATAAAATCCAAGAATTCATACTAAAAACCATAAGCCAGATAGGCATAGAAAGAACATTCTACAACACAATCAGTCAAATGTATGAAAAACCCGATGCCAGCATCCTATTAAACAGGGCAAGACTGGAAGATTTTCTACTAAAATCTGGAAGTAGATATGGATGTTCACTTTTACCACTGCTGTTCAACATAGTATAGGAAGTCCTTGCTAAAGCTACCAGGCAAGAAAAAAGAAATTAAAGGAATTCAGATAAAAAATGAGAAGTTAAAATTATCCCTTCACAGATGTCATGGTTGTATACATAAGAGAACCAAAAGACTCAATCAAGAGACTATCGGGGATGTACTACAATGTGACTTTTCATTTAAGGGGATGTACAGTAGCTGTGAAATGGAGATTAACATATCCAGATGTGAGGATACAATGTAGGATGCATCGCTACTTCTGGATAAAGATGGACTTACAATGAAACTGTTTACTATATCTTGACAATAGGATGCTGGACTCTCTGCCATTGTCCATGCCCGCAATGATGGACATGAGACTGTGTATGAAGAATTATACTTTAGTAATGATATAGGGGAACTAGGTGGGAGGGGGGAATTGGAGCCGGGATAAGGGAAGTCCCAGGAGCCTTTTTAACTATCATAAAATGGTAATAATAAATAAAAGATTTTTAAAAACAGAGAGACTATTGGGAGACAATGAAGATGGTGGAATAGGGTAAGAACATTTTTAAACATTTGGAGAAACATTAACGGGGGTGAAGCAGAGGGGGCACATTCCAAGAAAGAGGAGAGACAGCAGAGGGATACCTGGAGACTGACAGGCACAGGAAAGCAGTGGACACAACGGTGTGGTATTGCAGTGACCAATACCCCAGCAGCACTCAGCAAGTGGCAATCTGAACTGTACCAGCAGCTGGAACTCCACCAGCAACCAGGTAGGAAGGGGAATTTGCCGGGAACTCAAGAGGTGAACCCACACAAAGAACTGCCCCATCCTGCTGGTCTGTTCGATTTGACCAGGAGCAGGCAGAAAAAGAACAGCAGGTCCCAGACAGGCAGTGCACGGACAGGGTGGATATCACAGCCCAGTCCACAGCCTAGAGCCCAACTGGGTGCCATTTTGTTTAAGGAGGCAAAGGTCATGGGACAGGACTGTGTATACACTGAACTGAGAGTGAACTCATCTCTAGTTTAGTGAACTGCAACAACATGGCATCCTACAGGTTCTACCCAAGATAGGTCCAAATAGTCCTCTGACCTGACAGCCAGCAGATCAAGAACTCTAGTAGTGGCTCATTAGTTGCCATTTTGCATAGTGTGGAAAAACTTTTTAAGGCTGAAGAGACAACAGTAGGTTGTACATGCACTGAGTCAGGTGTAAACTTATCGAGCTCAGTGCATCGCACATCAAAAGTAATACCAACTTTGGCATTGTATGGATCAAAATAAGTCCATGTGGCTCCCCAACCTAACAACCAGCAAGTTCTGTCAAGATTAGCACCACCAATAATTTAGCTATATAGGACATCTGGTGTCTCTCTAATCCTGGGAACTGCTCTGACAGGAAGGGGAAGAAAGGTGGTGCAGACAACAGTACAGCCTCAGCACCATATCACAGGAGGTGGAGAGTGGTGAGCGAAGTCCTAGGGCTATGCAAACCATGGTAGACATCTAACATAGGAACCCAGACCTAGAACTCATTTTAGGGAGTGGCACAACTGATTGCAAACAAAGAGCCGTGTACCAACTACAATAAGTAAAATCAAACTGTAGACCTATGGGTGACACAGCTTGGAAACCTGCCACAAGGAGAAGACTGCTAACCAGAAATACAATGACCAAGAGCAAAAGAAGAGACAAAGGCACAATGAATATTACTGCAGACTTTCCTGCAAAGGAGTAAAACCCTTTGCCAAGCTCAGAGTTAACTGAGGAAGACATAGAGAAAATGGGGGATACAAAATTCAAAACACTTGTAATAATGCTTCTTATCAATAATGAGAAGCACGTAATACAAACGTTCAAGAAATTTAAGGAATAAGTCTCATTGGAAATGAATCAAATGAAAACTTATATATCAGAAATTAAGAATACAGTGAAGCAAATTGAAAGTACAGTGGAGAGTCTCCAAAACAGAATGGATGAAGCAGAAGAACAATCTCAGAATTGGAAGATATTTCCTGTCACCAGGAGAAAATCAATCAAAAAGCTTGAAACAGAGCTGGGTCAAGCTTAAAAAAAAGTATCAAGAACTGAAAGACACTATTAAAAGGCCAAATATAAGAGTTATGTTCTCTTGACAGAGAAAAGGAATAGCACCCAACAAAACCAAAAACAAATGTAAAGAATATCTCAGTAAAATAACTACAGTAGACTAAATTAATTAACTACCCATTCCTAAAATGACTAGACCAAATTACCACTCATTCATATTAACCCTGAATGTAAATAGCTTAACCTCATCAATCAAATATCATAGATTAGTAGACTGGATTAAAAAAACAAAACCCATCTATTTGTTTCCTATAGAAGAAATATCTCACCAACAAAGATAAGCAGAAACTATATATCATGGATTTTGATGTTTTTTTATTTAGTTTCATCTCTTCAGAACACTTTCTTTGTCATTAAACTCCTCACTGAGTCATAGATCATACAGTAGCATTGCAAGAGGAGACTGCTTTGTTGGCATTCTCCCTATCAGCTCCCTATATCCAAGTAATCAATAGGAAATAGCCAAGGTATGCTCGACTCATTCACAGCCTTCCAGGCTTTCTAGGCTGGCTTAGAAAGGACTCAGTAACCATGTTTACGAGAAGGGGACTACAAACAACACCAGAACAGCCTCCCTGTGGAATCCCCTCACTGACAGATTCCACAACCTTTGCACTAGAACATTCTTATCTTGCAATTCCATTTTCCATGAACTTTTTGAAGCAACATCCTACAAATAATGATCTATGTATGTATTTTAGCTTCCATGTTACCTAAACGTATGAACATGCTGCGATTCACTTGTGTGTTGGTTCACAAATCTCTTTGAGCATGTCTTTGCAACTCTTTTTGTTATTGGGTTGTCATGTTGACACCTAGAAACCAACCTTGGTAAGACTATTCACACCACTGAAATTGGAAAATACTAAATTAGGACAAATTTTGTTTTGGGAAATTTGATTTATCCCTAGCTTCACACTTAAGATGCCATATTGTTGAAATCATTTTTAAATCCCTAATTCTCCCATTAATTCTAATGAATCAGGCATGGACCAGTACACCAAAATCTTTCCATGTCTATTTCTCAGTGAGATTTTAGAGCTACCTTAAATAGCCATTTTTTGCCTATCAAAAGGACAGTAACAATGTGTTGGGTAAAAATGTGTGAATAGATTGATTGATGCTAGATGGATGTAGACAGAAAGCTAAACCTATGAGATGGCATGTATTGTTAAGCTGTGGAGAGAAGCTCTCCTATGCATTGTTCAGACAGAAACTCGATGCAGTCCCACATGACATTTGGCACAATGCTGAGTAAGCCAGCAATGCTTACAGGAGTTGGCCCTAAGGATATTCTCATATATATAGAACTACTTGTATGCATGGAAAAAACTGCATGTACAAGGCTGTTCATTGCAGCATGCAGAGAGCTAATCAAGGAGCAGAAACAACCTGGATTTATCTAATAGGAACTGGATCGATGAATTCTGATTCATTCATTTATTGAACTGCTGTGTAGCTGTAAAGTCAGAATAAGTATATTTATATATTGGTAACAACAGCCACCCAAATACATTTTAAATGAGTAGTTATACTACGGACTTTCAACAGTGATCTGGGATTTCTTTAAAATGTAATGTATTAAATTTACATTCAATTATTGTTTAAAACCGGTGTCTATTTTTTCACTAAACTAAGGTCTTTTTGCTCTTTGCTTGCTAAACTTTGTGTTTGATGAAGCAAATATCCTTTTTACCACAATTTAAAAGATGCTATTGCAAAAATCAGGGGGGGAAAAGACAAGAAAGAAAGGGAGAGTGAGGGAAGGTGGGAGCAAGAATAGAGTTGGGAAGGGAGGGAGAGCGGGAATATTATATTCTCTGAACTGCATCTACAAATTTTAATTTTGTTAAAGAACTAATTTAAATTAAAAACATCAAAAATAAAATGAAATAAATTCAAGTATTTTAATCATAATAAAAATAGTAAATAAAAATCAAAACATGAGTTTTCTTTAAAGCTGCAGTTAGACCCAGTACTCCAAGGAACAAGATTATTTCCAAAGCTCATTCCTTCTTGTCAAATTCACCCATCATCTGGATCTGATTTACTGAAATATTTGCTGCTGTTTTTGTTATTTTCTTAATTTTTTAAACTAAAATTGTCCTACAATTCTATTATGTCATGCATGTTGTAGCTGTAGCTTAACTATCTGGTTTCTTAAAACAAAAACAAACCAAAAAAAAAACAAAAAAACAAAAAAACAAAAATCCTCTCTATCTTTTGCATCAATTTTGACTCAGCTAAGGCCCAGATCTACAACACAGTGATCTGACCTACAGCACCAGGGACCTGTTGTTCTTCCTGCCTTGCTCTTTAGAGAGAGAGAACTTTCTACCAGATTTCAGGACCCAAAGGTTATTTTCTTTTTTCACTCAAATATTATGCAAATACTAAAGATGCTTTTTCCCTTCACAGAGGTTCTACAAACATTTGTAGACACTGGAGATTTCTACAATATTCATTAGTTCTAAGCAAGAGCCAGAGATCTGAGGGAGTAACAGAAGTTTTGAGAGCTAATGACCTGGGTGCCAATTCTACCTCTGAAAACACTGGGCTGGTGAAGCCTCCAACAGCAGGAATGTTTGCTGCCCGTCTGGCCCACCTCAAGCTGCCAGGAAGGTGGCAGAAGGGCCCCTGTGGGTGTGACCATCTTTGTGCAGAGGCCTTTGCTTAGGTAGTTGAGGGATTGTTTCAGAAGTCAACAATTTCTTTTCCATAAAATAACAGATAACTATTTTCGGCGTTATAGGGCAACATGCTTTTATCACATCTTCCTTGTCTGCCTTTAAGGGGGCAAAGTATTTAATTATATTTTAAAGGCAGAGAGACAGAGATCTTCCATCCATTGGTTCATAGCCCAGATGACTGCAAGGATCTGGATTGTGCCAGGCTGTGGGAAAGAGTTCGGAACTCAGTCCAGACGTCCCATGTGGAACAGGAATGGGTCTATTTGAGCTACCACCTGCTCCTTCCCACAGCCCTTTCCCAGACTGTGCATTAGCAGGAAACTAGAATAGAGACTGAGAGCAGGGATTCAAGCTCAAGCCGTTAGAAATGGGATTCAGTATGTCCAGTAGCATTTCAGCCATTTCACCACAACACATGCACCTAAACTTTTTCTAACAATTCCTTAAATAGGCAAAATTTTTCTTAGATGATCAAAACACGTTACAAGTTCAATGCAACCCAATGACCATTGTTTACTAACCTTTGAACTAGAGGATGGAAAGAAAAGAGGATACATCCATGCTCTTATGGTGTCCTTTGTGGCTTCTTGCCTGAGCCTATGGCCTCTCTTGTAGTTTGTTGAACTAACCCCATTCCCCTCAGCCTGATCTCCTCCACAGCTCTACCACTTGAAATTGATCCATAGCTCAAGATTCTATGCCAGGTACATTCATTGCAACACCTCCTCAAGCCATCTTTTCAAGGAAACAAAAGCACCTCCACTGAGCTCTTACTCTGGCTGCAGCTTGATTGCCACACCCCCAGGTTTTCTGGTAAATCCTGTGATTGTGATCAGGCTACACTAACCTCGACCCTCTCCCATCAGAGGGCATGGTGGTTTCCTCCACCAGGCTTTTGCTCGTGCCATCCACTCTCAAAGAACATGTCCCTTTTTTCCACCTGCTAATGTATCCCTGGGGATTCGCTTCTGGGTTCCCTTTGGATCTCAGGATCCAAATTAAGCTCAAATCCCTTACATATAAAACCCACCATATCCTGATTGTTTAGAATATCTAAATGTCATGAAAATGCTATGGGAAATGGTTACTATACGATATTGCTTCCAGAACAATATCAATTTTTAAAGTTCAGTAGAGATTTTATTTCTTTACTTACTCTTTTTGGTCCTTACGTGGCTGACTCCATGAATATGGCACCTGTAAACTGGCTATGGGTGTCCTCCAATCATCCCTGATGTCCCCACTCCCAGAGGCTTCACAGGGGAGCTTTTCTCCAAGCCAAAGGTTGATGAGCTTCTCTGACCATAGCCCTGCCCTCTACTTATATTTCAGTTCTGGGAGCTCAACTTGGGTTCATCCTCCTTGGAGGATCCAGGTTTGAGGATACCCTACTGTTCATTGACACCTCCCCCCAGGGGGGCTTTCCATCCTCAGTGCCTCCTTGACCTGGCTTTCATGTTTTCATGCTTGTCCTCTAGTCCATTTCAAGTGAAGAGGCTTTCCTATCGAGCCTCACTCAAACCTGTTCATGATGTTGGCTGGTGCCATTGCTCCCTCCTCAGTCTCTGTCTCCATGCAAGTCTTCAGCCTCTTGGACAACTCCTACCCTTGCATCATTTCACCTGTCTTTTTTGAAAATTGTTCTTAATTTTTAAACTCTTAGGAACATGTTGAAACAAGTGATGTGGTCTCATTTTACAGATGAATCCACTGAGGCCGAGAGGATTGAATGAACTTATCCAATGCCACAGTGTGTCCTCAACCAGCTTAAACATCACCAAACACCACATCAGGGATAACAAAGAGCAGTTCCATACCCCCAGCCCTCCAGATGCTGAGGAATCTGATCCCTGCATATTGATGTAAATGCCCGGGAGGGGGCAGGGAAGGGGGGGACAGGAAGTGAGGAGAACCGGAGATGTATGCAGTCATTTTAAACAGGGAAGCACAGGCGCATTATGGGATGAAGGAACTTTGCCCAACTCTAATGTTTTTGGCATCGTCTGCCTCCACAGACTGCCTCATCTTCCCCCGACTCTCCCGTGGGGACTCCTAATATGCACAACTCATTTCTGAGTCAGCTCTATCAAACATCCTTCAGAAAGAAAATGCATATGCATGTGCACACATGTGTGCACATGCAAGCACTGATGTGAAAATATCCATATCAATATCTTTAATAACTCATGGGGAAACCACACAAAGTTACCCTGCTAAGTGTGTGTAATTACCACGTGCTATTGATTACACATATCAAGTGCTAAGCTGAAAAAGATGTGGAGAGAACTTGTTTCAACAACAAAAGGAATGGGAGGGAATAAAAGGAAAGAAGAAAAAGGAAGGGAAGGGAAGGGAAGGGAAGGGAAGGGAAGGGAAGGGAAGGGAAGGGAAGGGAAGGGAAGGGAAGGGAAGGGAAGGGAAGGGAAGGGAAGGGAAGGGAAGGGAAGGGAAGGGAAGGGAAGGGAAGGGAAGGGAAGTAAAGGGAAGGGGAGGGGAAGGAAGTAAAGGGAAGGGAAGGGGAGGGGAGGGGAGAGGAGGGGAAGGAAGGAGAGGAAGAAGGAATGAGGTGGAAACTGAGAAGGCTACAGACTCCTTCAGACAGAGCAAGTCAACCTCCAGAAGCAGTGGTGAGAGGCGAGGCAGCTCTGGGGATAGGAGAATAGATATGAATGTCTCTGTTGTCATAGTTTCCAGCCAGGGATGTCTCTTTGGGCAATCAGAAGCCATTCATCACCTCAGATAGACTTGTCCTGAGTCAAAAGTCCTCCCAGTGGACGAACTGTGTCTTTGGGAAGCTTTTCTCCTCTCATATTTGTTAACACACTCATGTGCTCCTACATTCTAGAATGTTTGTTGAGTCCCTGCCATCAGCTAGCCAGAGTGAGGTTTTACAAATGCATAACTAACATAGAGCTAAGCATAGAGGAGGACTGGGAGTCTGGATATCCTAAAGCACGAAGGAAAGAGCAGTACCCATAGGCTATTAATTATTTCATTAATATGCACAAGCACCAAGGGGCGGGGAGGTTGTGGTTCCCTTTTCCATGACAACAAGGATGTTGCAGAATTTGCCCAGCATTCTGCCCAATGTCCTCTCTCTCCAGCACAGCAGACTTCATCAGGCTTGCCCAAGCTCAGTACTGCTCTGAACAAATGTGAGGCAAGCCACAAATAGGATTTGAAATTGGTTAGTAGCCACATTGGAAGAAATACAAGAAGACATAGTGTAGGCTTGCTTTCATTATGTTTTATGCAACATGAAGGATCCAAAATACTACACTATCCACAAGCACTAAGTACAAAATGCACTGAGATATTTGACCTTGTATTTATCTTCCAGAGGCAGCATGTGCTCTACATGCACAGAACAACTCCATTTGAATTGCCTTCCCCTTCCCATGATGACCATATAGAACAGCATGCCCCAGCCTTTTCTTAGGTGTGCATAGCAGTCACTGTGCAAAACTGGTAGGGAGGTGAGGCTGGAGCTGTGGTGTAGCCAGTAAAGATGCCATTTGTAAGGCCAGCATCCCACACAGTGGCTGCTTCAAATCCTGGGTGCTCCACTTCCAATCCAGTTCCCTGCTAATGTCCCTAGCTCAAGCAGTGCTTGGGTTCGAGTGCTTGAGCTGTTGACATTCATGTGGCAGACCTGGATGGAATCACTGGCAGCTGGCTCCTGACTCCTGGCTTCAACTTGGCACAGGCTTGACCACTGTGGCTATCTGGGGAGGCATCCAATGACTGAAAGAATGATCTCATTCTCTCTCATTCTTTCTCTCTCTCTCTCTCTCTCTTTCTCTCTCTTTCTCTGTAACTTTTTCAAGTAACTATGTTTATTCATATAAATATTTATTTATTTGAATAACATTTCATTTAAATCTTTATTTTTATTTGAAAGGCAAATTTATAAAATGAAGGAGAGACAGAGAGAAAGATCATCCATCTGCTGGTTCACTCCCCAGTTGATCACAATGGTCAGAGCTGAGCTGATCTAAAACCAGGAGCTTCTTCTGGTCTCCCACATGTGGGCACAGAGTCCCAAGAACTTGAGCCATCATGTGCTGTTTTCCCAGGCCAAAAACAGGGAACTCGTTTGGAAGTGGAATAGCCAGGACATGGACCTGTACACATATGGGATGCCTGTACTTGGAGGTAGAGGATTAGCCTATTGAGTACCAGCCCCATAAACCTTTAATTAAAAAAAAAAGTGGGTGAGATGAGTCAACGAGCAAGCAAAAGCTGCTTCTCTGAAGGCACAATGATAAGCGTGGTTGCTCCAGAATGGATTGGGCTGCCAGGAAGGGATGTCATCAAAGAGAAAGTGATGTTTAAACCAGATTTGGGAAATGAGGAAGGAGTGGACAAGAGCAGGGGAGAGTCATTCTGACTCAGTCACAGTGTAAGAGGAGGGAGGGGGCAAGCAAGGGCAGGCTGTGAACCCGGTAAGCAGCAGTATTCACATCTACAGATGCTCCCTGACTTACTAGGGTTCAACCTACAATTCCTTAACTTTACCATGGTATAAAAGTAATAGATACTCAAGGAAAACCATGTTTGGAATTTTGAATTTGGATCTTTTCCGAGGTTGGTACTGAGTAGTGTGACTCTTGCTCACAGTATGGGCTGTTGGAACAGTGCAGCTCCTAGGCAACCCTGCCACTCTTCAGTTCTGGCAACATCTCACCAACCAGAAACTCACTTCCATTTATTTTTATATTTTGCTTACTTGAGAGTGAACAGATAGAAGGAATTTCCTCATTTTGGCTTGTTCCCTAAATGCCTGCAATAGCCAGGGCTATGCCAGGCCAAACTCAGCCCAGGTTTCTCAGCCAGATGACAGGGACCTAACCACATGAGCAACACCTTCTGCCTCCCAGGAGACAGACCTGGGACTTGAACACAGGCGCGGTGGCCTGGGATGAGGACATCCCAAGGAACATCTGCACCACAGTGCCAAACTCCCAAACCTCAGCAATTCATTTTGTTCAACGCATCCACTTGCTTCATGTATCAGTGCTAAGTGTCCACATGGCCATTCTGTTTGTCTCTGTCAGTAGACTATCCAGCAAATTTTAAGCGCTTTGGTGTAAAACAGGCTTCCAGTTGGATGGTTTTCCCCAGGGTTAATGCAAATGACCTGAGCACTTTTAAAGGAGATGAGGTAGAGGGATGATGTTTGTAAGTATACCAAGTGCATTTTGGGGTTAGGATATTTTCCATATGCAATGTGCTTATTGGGGCTGAGATCCCATATAAGTAAAGGACACACGCATGCACATCTAAATAGCTGAAACACAAATTTCACAAAATTGACACTTATAATAGGTAACCTGCTCAGACACCTGCAGTCACAAGGTCTATTCTATGGCATTCTCTTACATCATTGTTCCTTGATGTGGGCCATGACCCAGCAACTCAACTTCCCAACTGCTCTTCCAAGATCACTTCCAACAGGACATGTGCCGCCTGCATTCCCAGCACCCACTCCCATCTACTGGCAACCCCAATACCATTCCTAAGGGCAACTGTATCAGCAGAACTGACCCAACTCCAGTCCTAGGAAAAAGCCCAACCTCCAGTGTGGGCTACCAGAGCAAGGCACCAGAGGTTGCCACGGTTGCTTCAGGAACAAGTGCACAGCAAACCAGTGCTTAGCCCACAGTTTATTTATTTATTTATTTATTTATTTATTTATTTATTTATTTATTTATTTATTTTGCTATGATCAGGACAAAGGACATACCTGGCATATAACAGGAATTTCCAGGAGCAGAGGGTCCTCTGAAAGGAACTCCACACAGAGGAAAGCAATTCCAAGAGAAGATCAAGCTTTGAAAGGCTTCTTTGACCTCTGGATCAGTTCGTACTCAAAATTTACTGTGAGACTTTCAAATTCAGTAAGCCAGTAGATTGCTCTTCAGCCCAGCTGAGCTGAGTTTTCTATCCCTTCAAACCAAAAGAACCTGATGCATAAAACTGCCCTGTGTGTGCCTTCAGACACTTAGTAGCTTTTTGTTGCCTACTTTGGGGAAGCTCTGAGCATTTTCCTTCCTAACACTTCCCGTCCTTTACAACGGTGCTTTCCTCTTGCGTGGGATTCAGAGGCCTTTCTGTGCGTTCTCCTGACCTCGGCATGCACATCACAACAGTCGCATTTTTAAACTCACTGGTCAACGACGTTACCTAAGCATGGAATGCTAGCAGTGTGGGTGGCCATTGGGTGACAAATTTGGGAAGATTCACCAGTACCTGTTCTAAAAGATTATCGCCCCATTTCTACCCATGAGGGCTTATTTTTTAAAACTCCCCTAAAGATCACACTTCTATTGTTGTTTTTACTGTTGTTGCTACGTGATGAATTCTTTCCTGAAACATTAAGCTTCCCTCTGGGTTTGTACCGTTCCAAAAATCCCTAACTTCACTTCAACAAGGCACCCAAAAAAGTTTGCGGAGAATACTTGGTTACTTAAGGGAAAATCTGAATGCTTCAAAAAATAAAGGCTCTGCCAAGATTTCAGAACTGCAAAAGGTTGTGCCTAGAACTGTCAAATGTCAAAAATAATTACCAGGCAGAATGTGACTCACACATCTAGCGGGCATGATCAGAATTAATCCTTCCTGCCTTCATCTGTCTGGACAGAGTTAGGTGGGAGAGCTGCCGAGCCCGGCGCCTTCAGGCCTTGTAGAGCTGGAGAGGGAGAGCCCTCCATCTAACTCGGGAACATTCTCTTTTGCTCCCAGGAATAATTTTATGTACTCGCACTGTTGCTGTTTTCTATTTAAGTGTTTGTTTTCATACAAGCATATATGATTTTTTCTAAACGCACACATTGATTGTATCATATTTACTGGGATGTTTCAGCATTTTCATTATAAAGCAAAATATGGTACAGATGCAATAAATGACAAATAAAAATCTTACTGAATGACTATAACTTCCATCCAGGTCAATCACTAGAGCTCTGTGGCCACTCCTGAGATCCCTGGTGTAGACTGCACATCAGATTGTCACTCGCCTCCAAGATTGGAATCCCTCCCCCTTGCCTGTCCTTCATGATAATCTCATACCACGGTGGCAACAGTAGGGACCCAGGAGAAGCTGTCTGCAGGTTGGAGACCCAGGGATCCTAGCAGCATAGCTCAGCCCAAGTCTGAGAGACTCAGGAAAGGCCAGGCTGTGACTCTCACTTGGAGGTTGAGAGTCTGAGTGCCATCCCAAAGCCAGCAATGGAGGTCCCAGGTAGGAGAGCAGTGTGCCCCAGGCCCCAACGCGAGTGCACTCGAGTCCCTTATTCACAAACCTTCTCTCTTGGTCTGGGCCAAACTAGGAGACTCTGGCTTCAGCAGGAAGCAAATGCAAATGTATACTCCAAAGCAGGATTATGTTACAGATTTTTTTAAATGTTTGTTTATGTTTGTTTTTGCTTTTTCTTTTTCTTTTTTTTTTTTTTGGTTTTGTCTTTGTTTCAGTTTGAGACACAGAAAGAAAAATAGATAGAGAAGCAGAAAGACAGAGACCGGTAGGGAGAGCTCCCAACCAACTAACTCCTGGCTCATTCCCTAAATACCCACAATGACCTGAGCTGGCCCAAGATTGAGGCAAGAATCAAGGCGAGAATCAAGGAAGCCTGTCAAGGGTCCTGTTTAATTGAACTTCCTGAAAGGCAGAATGTGTTACACCTGAACCTGCGTACAGGTGCTTTACTTGGGAGCTAGCCTCAGAAGAAGCCACTGGGGAAGACCCGGCAGAAGAAATGAGAGGAAGGAGAAAAGGAGGGCTCCATGAAGCCCGCACACAGAATGTTCCAACCAACCAGTCTCCTGCACTGTCTGGACAACAGACAACCCCCGCATAAGAGAAAGCAAGAGAGATACAGAGGACAAGGCAGACCTTGATAACTACCTAAGACTGGCCTCCTGCATAATCCCATGGCCAAGTCCCCATCTCCCACACCACGTGCATTTGATCAGACCAGTGACAAAGGTCTGGGCCAGAGAGACTCAATGAGAGCAACTACGTTTTTCTGCTCAAAACAGATCCCCTGCAGAAAGCCCAACAAGATGAGGCTTTTTCCCCTCCTGCAAGAAACAAAGAAGGGAGGAGGAAAGAAGAGCGCACCATTCCCCAAGAAACAGAAAACATCTGGATTGGACCTGCCCCAGACAGTTGAGCTCTGTGCCCCTGCTCCGGCTGCGTGAATGTCACTTCCCACTCATCTCTGAGGTTGAACTGTGGAAGGTGACGCTGTCTCACAGCTCGAGAGCTGTTCCCTGCGAAATGACAACAAATCATTTTATCATAAACAAGTCAGCACAGAAGTCCCACAAACCTGACTTGATTTCAGGAGACAGGAGGCTAATCCTTTAATGAGGCGGCATGTTTGCCTGTCAATCTGACTTACTCTGCTTTAAAAAGGGGCTCTGCTGTCCCAGAGCTTGTTGATAAATATCTTCCCAAGGAATTTATCCTGTTATTCAAAAATTCCTTTAAAACACACACACACACACACACACACACACAACTGAAAGTGGAAAATCTAATCCTTTTAAGAAAGAAAGCAGTATGCGGGCCTTCTCACCAGCAGCCCTGGCCCTTGTGCCAGCTTCCTGCTGAAGGAGCCGCAGACAAAAGACACTGCAAGTGGGATCCCAGTGCCCGGCAGACCTGCAGACAGCTGTGTAGGAGGCACGTCCCAAGGACAAGCGCAGACTTACCCACTCAGAAGCCACAGGGTCTGAACAGGGGACATTACATGGCAGCTCAGATAATGGATGGAGAACCTGGTCACCATACTTGGAAGGGGGCAACCCTGGGGGAGAGGGGAGTGAGGAGGATGGGGACAGAGGTAGGGGTTGAGTCCTGGTTGTGTCACTTGTGTAACTAAACATGCTCTCCATTTTCTTAAGATATAGAACTACGATGAAAATAACAAACTGTGAAAGAAGTGTTGAAATACCTAGCTGCAAAAAAATAAGTTTAGCATGGAATGGTTTAATTGAGGCCACATTGTTCAAAATTGGATTGAATAATTACTTTGGTGCAAGCCAATGTGTAGTTTTTTTCATTTTGTCCATTTAGCATTTACCTCCAGCAGACCTCTGACACATATCTCAGGACAAAATAAGGGACCAACCAATATAAAACAAATTTATAACCATAAAGGAAAGAAAATGAATACAAAGAGCACTTTTATAAAGAAAAACCTGGGCAATTCAATAGGGAAAACTGAAGTAAGTGGCTAAAGATGTAATCAAAGACAAATAAATTCAAGATCATGGTTCATAAATGAACATGCTCAAACTAACTCATGAATAGAAAACTTACATGAAAGCAGACATGAAATAGCATTTCTACCTACTATTTAGGAAAATAACCTTTATTTATAACCAGTTTTAATGAAAGAATAAGAGCATAGATTCTTGGGTAAATTCCACAATGGAAGACCATTTAGCAATATCTTTGGAGGACTGTAGTGCAGAGTCCAGCGTTATGGCTCAACTGGCTAATCCTCCATCTTTAAATGCCAGCACCCATATGAGCACCAATTTATTTCCTCATTGGCCCACTTTCAATCCAGCTCCCTGCTTACAGCCTGGAAAAGCAACATAGAATGATCTAAAGCCTTGGGACCATGCACCCACATGAGGGACCCAGAGAAAACTTCTGGCTTTGGATTGGCTCAACTCTGGGCATTGCAGCCATTCGGCGAGTGAATGAAAGGCTGATAGATCTCTCTCTCTCTCTCTCTCTCTGCCTCTCTCTCTCTCTCTCTGCCTCTCTGTAAATTTGCCTTTCCAATAAAAATAGATAAATTCAGGGCCCAGCACAATCACTTAATGGCTAAATCCTCACCTAGCCTTGTAAATACCAAGATCCCATATGGGCACCAGTTTGTGTCCCAGCTGCTCTACTTCCCATCCAGCTCCCTGTGTCCTAAGAAAGCAGCAGAGGATTGCCCAAAGCCTTGGAACCCTGCACCCATGTGCAAGACCTGCACCCATGTGCAAGACCTGGAAAAACCTTCTGGCTCCTGGCATCAGATTGGCTCAACTCTGGCCATTGCAGCCATTTGGCACATGAACCAGCGAATCGAACATCTTTCTTTTCTCTCTGTTTCCCTTCTTTCTGTAAATCTGATCTGCCTTTCCAATTAAATAAATAAATAAATAAATAAATAATTTTAAAAAGAAAACGTCAGTGCATTCTTAGCAATTATATTTCTGGAGCTGCATTTTTCCTACAAGTAGATAGAAATTGCAGGAAAAAGCACCTTTTGCAATGTTTGCCTGTAGGAAAGGAGATGCTAAGTACCCCGGCCTTATACTCGTGAGGCAGGATGTATTGGTAAATGGCCCACTAAGCCAGCAGGGAGAGAACAAAAGAGAGCTGTTTAGACTGACCTCGCAGCAATAATCATATGTTGTCACCTGACAAACACCCGTTTCAAAGGCTATCATTCATTCAGGTAACGCTAAAGTCAATATGTATCGCAAATAGAAAGACTATATAAGTGCATTTCAACAACTTCATGGAAATGGAATGAAAAGGTGTTTCTTTGGTGGAAAAAAAAATGAATCCTCAAAATTATCACAGAAAATTTACATTATGAAAAATAATTTCTTGATTTTAATTTTTTGCACCAAATAAACGTCCTTTAATTTCATTCCCCATAAACTTCTTAATTCTGTCATAGAAAAATGGAGAAAAGTTATTATACTATTCTGTAAGCACAAATCACAACAAAATTAATTGTACAGTGCTTTCAGAGGTAGAAGAGCTTCGCTACGACCCATCCTGACTATAAACATCTCTGGAATGGGGCCGGTACAAGTTCCTACCTGCTTCCCATCCAGCTCTCTGTTATAAGCCTTGGAGAGCTATGGAAGACAGCCCAAGTGCTTGGGCTCCTGCACCCACGTGGGAGACCTGATGGCTTTCCAGGACCTTGGCTTCAGCCTGGTCCAGCCCCAGCCATTGTAGCTGTTGGAGGAGATAATCAGCAAATGGAAGTTTCTCTCTCTGTGTCTGCCTCTCTGGCTCTGCTTTTCAACAAATTAATAACTCTTAAAAAAAAACTATGAAGGGACATGAATTCTTTACTTAAGGGCATGAAGAAGAGATACAGATGAATTCTGTTAAATGTTTATTTGTTTTATTTATTTGGGGAAAACAAAGAAGCAGATAGGGACAGAAACAGAGAGAGAAGTCTTAGCAATAACTTTCTCCCTAAATACCTGTAATAGGCAGGGCTGGACCAGACTGATGCCAGAAGTCTGCGATTCGAGTTTCTCACATGTGTAGCAGGGACCCAACCAGGGTGCACACTGGCAAGAAACTGCAATCAGGAACAGAGCCAGGACCCAAACCCAAACTCAAAGATGGGAGGTGGGTATCCTGACCAGCACTGTAACCACTGTGCCAAATGCCTGCACCAGGTCTGTATGAATTCTGAAAACTTCCAGAAATTTTCTTTTTTTTTTTAATTTATTTATTTCCACTGGAAAGTCAGATATACAGAGAGGCAGAGACACAGAGAGGAAGATCTTCTGTCCAATGAGTCACTCCCCAAGAGGCCACAACAGCTGGAGCTGAGTCAATCCAAAGCCAGGAGCCAGGAACTTCTTTTTGATCGCCCACGTAAGTGCAGGGTCCCAAGGCTTTGGGCCGTCCTCAACTGCTTTTCTAGACCACAAGCAGGGAGCTAGATGGGAAGCGGAGCCACCTGGATATGAACAGGTACCCATACAGGATCCCAGTGTGTGCAAGGTGAGGACTAGCCACTAGGCTATCGTGCTGGGCCAAGACTTCCAGAAATTTTCTAGCAGGTTCACGTCTGGCCTACATTTTTTTTCAGCACAGCTGTTTCCCGTTTTGTCACTACATTTATGAATATTTGCACCCCATTCCAAAGATAATTAGCATATATATAAATACTTTGATAAGGTTAAAACAAGTGAGAAAATCAAATAGAAGGGAAAAGAGGGAAATGAAGTCAGAGTTAGTGTCGATAGGAAAACAATGCATGTTCTACCATCCTAGTGTCCATATCACTTTCAGTGACCCAAGTCCTAGCAAATAAATAAACAGTAAATCAATTATTTATGAAGAGCCTGATTATTGGGAGTGGCAGTTCTTGAGAGGACTTAGTAAGCCTCCCCAAAAAAATCACTGCCGACAAAGGCTTTCCAGGCCAGTATTGATTCAGTCCTGGGAGATAAAGAATGAAATGGAGATGGTTTTCTTTGTTTTCTAGTGTAGGACACTAACCTCCGTACTTCACACCTCAGGTTACTGGGATCACAAACAATGCTCAGGACAAAAACAGCTTTTTAACCTGCAATCTTCACACTGCCAGACACATAGCACTGAAAAACTATCATGCACAAAAGCTAAAACCTAACAAACTTGGGACTTGAGACAGATATTCTAAGTCACCTGATCTGCTACTTTCCATGAATGACAAACTGGACCGCAAAGCAGGACAAGACACAAAAGAAGCTTGAAATGTCTTTCAAAACTTTCTCCTTTCTTTCTCCCCATGCCCAAGGAGCTGGGAGGCGGGCACAGCACTGTTCAGTGTTTCCCGGCATGAGACTAGAAACCATTCTAATGGTGGTATGGTACAGCTGTCACCTCCAGGGACTGTACTGCTGACTGATATGAACCATGTGGGAAACCTGCAATTTAGTCAGCTGCAGTCATTCCGCATAGTCCCACGGGGAGAAGCATAGTTCCACAGGGATGCCCAATGTGTATGCTGTAAGACAGAGGAGACACAGGGGACTTACCACAGAAGTGACAGATGGGAATTGGCATCACCCAAGCTCTTCTTGCTAGTAGAGAACTTCATGCTTGCAGTCAAGTCACCATCGATAGCACTAACAACTCCAAAAAAAAAAAAAAAAAAAGCCACCAGCAGGATCTCTCAGGGAACCAACATTAACTGCCTTGATATAGTCATCTCTTAGCATGTGTGGGGAACTGGTTCCCAGAAGCCCCACTGGGAATACCACAATGTGATTGTTCAGTACTGTAGGATTTTCATAGAACCTGCATGTTGCAAGCCGCATCTGTATGCACTGGCCACATGCCGTACCTAAAATGGCGCCGGCCGGAGAAGCCACACCTCCGTGCGTGGTGGAGAGTCACGTAGCTTTCGCAGTACTGCGCAGGCACCTAGCGCATGCGCAGTGAGCTGCGGCGTGGCCGGCACGTGAACACTGGGGACTGACGAATCCGGTCGCCCAGGACCCTGCGTGATCATGACGCCGACCTATCATCGGCGGAGGCGGGGCCAGTCAGCACATAAGAGCAGACAGCCTGCCGGGGTCAGAGCCCCCTTCTCCTCCTCATCTTGGTGCGCGCAATAAATTTTACCGCAGAAGGCTTCACTCGCGTTTGCGTCTTATTGCTGGGCGGTAAGACACGTGGGCGCGACACCTGCACACATACACATTTTCCCCTCTATCTTTAATTAGGTCTTCATTACTTATTAATACATACCTAGCACAATATAAATTGTTGCAATACTGTAAATATTTAGTAAATAGTGACAAGTAAGAAAAATGCCTGCATGTGTTTGAGACAGATATAATCCTTTTTTCAAATACTTTTGATCCACAGTTGCTCAGATGTATGAATGCAGAAACCATGGATGGGAAGGGCTGACTGTATTTCATTTTCCCTCTCTGGTCAAATAACACATTCTGTGACAATCAGATGTTTTCTGCTCTAAAGGACTCATCTGGCATTGGCCTATGAACAGAGTAGCTTTCCCAGAATGGTAGGCAGGGCTCACAGGTCTATGACCAGGTCCCAGGGACTTTTGGAGAAAAGGCAATGGAGAGTGGAAAGATTCCTACCTGGGATGTGAAGCAGCAAGCAGGTCGCAGCAGCCAGCACCTTATCACTGCTTAGCCAAACCACACAACCCACTCAGGGACACCAAGAGGGAGCAACAATGATGGGAGAAGTGAAATAACTAAATCAGCTTCCAGTAACGAGTTCTGTCTGCACGAGGCAGTCAGCTGAAACAGACAGAACTTGAGCTTCTGGCAACATGGAGGAGTGCCCAAGCTGTGCCCTCAGATGCCCTCTGCCAGGAAGGAATGTGTCCATTCTGTCAGCCGTTCCTCACAGCTGCATACAGAACAACCATGGTCTTGTGTATTCACACTCCAGCTTCTTTCCCTTTCTGGGAGATGACAAGTCTACACCTTTCTTTCCTTTTCTATCTTCTTTACCACTGGGGAGCCCTGAAGAAGCAAACAACCATTCCTAAACCATCTGTCCTATGGAAACAGTCCACTGAACACACCAATCAAGCCAGACAGACTCACTGAAACAGAAAGTTTCCCATTTTTAAAGGTCTTAAAAGAATGATATTCTACATATTTTATTCCTTAACCCAACCCAAAACTTTACACTGAAAGATCAAAGTTTCAAAATTCTATCTTGCAAACAAGGGGAAATATAAGTGGGGACACTACATGGCATGGAGAGTGTGGTAAAAATGAAGTCCTTTTTTCCCAAAACTCAAAGCACACATTGCTTTCAGGTAGGAAAGAAGGAACTCGAGAGGAATGGGGCACAAGAAGTATGAGAGAAGGGAATGGGTGGGCAATATTCAAACCAAAATGAGTGAATCAGTTGAGCAGGCCTAGGGTTCTTGCTACCCACACGGGCCCCTTTTATCCCTCAACCTGAAACTTCTAACCATTTCCCTGGCCACTAAATGGTCGCTGCTACCCAGCAGTGCCCCAACATCCTAAGAAATACCCTGCTACCAGCAGTATCTCTTGCTAGACTGAAACACCTGCTTCCAATGGGTTAGCGTTTGGTGAGACTGCTTACCCTGCAGCTTGTGATCCTACCATGGGTTCTACCAACATGAAAACTAGATCACTCCCATAGCCAAAGATCCATGGCTCTGAAGTCAGCCAGCATTCAAAATGAGCCCCAAGGAAACATGGAGAGGACAGCCCCACAGGCAGATGTGCCCACCTTGGAAAAGCAGGCTTGAGTGCTAACACAAAGGGTAGAGGAATGCCAAACGATAAAACAACCACAAAAAAAGTCATAACCAAGTGAAGTGAGCTACTGAATCCATATCATAACCAGTGAGAAAGGAAATAGTAAGATTTCTCATCAAAATAAAATAGCAAACAATAAAATGAATAAAAATGCATGGAATTTATTCTCATTTAAAAGAGTTATTCTTTTATTTGAAAGAGTTACAGAGAAAGAGAGAGGTCTTCTATCCGCTGTTTTACTACCCAGATGTCTGCAACATTGAGAGCTGGGCCAGGCTGAAGCCAAGAACCTGCAGCTTCTTCCATATCTTCCACATGGACCCAGGGGCCCAAGCACTTAGGCCATCCTTCACTGCTCTTCTTTGACCATTAGCAGGGAGCTGTATTGAAACAAAAGCAGTCAGGACTCTATCTGGCACCCATCAGAGGCAATGGCTTTATCTACTACACCAAAACATCTCCCCTGGAATTTTCTGAATTATCTGTGCACACATGCAAGAGGAATGCATTTTTAAAGTCACAGGTTTAAAAAAAATTTAACGATAAATATATGAGCTTATGAAAGGCAGTTTTACAATCTGTGGACTTAACTAGCATAGTTCAAGAGAAGATGAAAATGAAAATGGGTTAGGAGTTCAGGGATAGAGAAAAATGCAGAGAGAACACTAAAATTCTAAATTCCATTCATCAAAGTACAGGTGAGATAGAGAAATTGCTTATCATGTTAGCATTTTATTATCTTCCTTGGTAGTTCTCAATTCTTGTTAAGTATTGTTCATTGTTTGGGGAAAATATACTTGACACTGACCAAGAAGACATCTAAGTCATAAACTTGAGTCTCTTTTTGGGTTCTAGCTCCAGAACGGGACAGTTATCTTCTGGAATTCTCCAGAGCACATGGACAGGCTTCAAGACTCGTTTGCTGGGCCTCTTTCCTAAGTGAATTGTGCGCCAAGCCACCATCATCATTGTTCTTCCATTAGTTTGAGCATGTGTGGTCCCCATTGTAAATCATAGGTTGTTGGTTTGAGGCTGTTCTTCACTTCTGGAGTTATAATGCAGTACTATTGTGGTCCTTCCCAAAGTTTACCCTAAGCCCAACCACTAATGGGTGAATAAATAAATGATATTTATTTGTAAATTTATCTTTCCACTTATTTCTCTTTGCCCCTTACGTATTTTTTCATCCTCAGCATTCAAGCAATTAACAAATGCTGGATCTGACTCTTCTAGAGTAAGTATCATGTTAGGCCCAATCACCCTTTTCTTAGATCAGCATAATTTAGACTACTGGATTCTCTTCTATGAAACAGTTTATATGAGTCATGGAGTTTTCTCAACTCTCTGCTCTCTGTTTCAAAGCAACATTCTAGGAAGTCATAGACCACCAGGTTGATGAGAGGGAACCTTTGTTTTAGATTATAATCTGGATTCAGCCAAGTCTTTGGATGATTATCAAAGTAGTTAAGCGGAAAGAGTGCTCTTTACCTTTATGATCTGGGTAATCAGCCCTGATTGGCCACAGAGTCTTGTTGATGTCTACAATAAGCATATCCCCATGGAATGACAGTCTCTGCTCTCTCCATAGATGACAAATGAAAATGTCTACACTGATTCATCGACTTATCTCATGAGGAGATTGAGTGTCCTAGTGGGAACTCAGCCTTGGATTCTCAGGCTAGTGCTGGCCTCTGCAGATCAGGGCCAAATTCCTATGGGAGGACAGGAGCCTGTTCAGGGCTGGGATGCCAGCAAGGCTGGGGAAGCCAGGTCCTCTAGCTCTCTCACTCATGAAGGAAACTCAGTGTGCCTGAGGCAAAGCATTTAACCTCTTTACATCACCATTCTCCATTTGTAAAATGGGATAATTATAACCTCCCCGCAACTGTAGCTTAGAGAGCTTCATTAGAGTTAGTAAATCATGCTGGGGATGGCATGGCAGTGATTGATCAGTGTCCTAGCAGGTGGAAGGAGTCTGACAAAGTTCTGCCTCATGGGCTGGGAGTCTACATCTTCTCAGATAAGAGGCTTAAGGGCCTATGCTTTCTACTGCCTTTTCCTACCAGTGATGAACATCCAAAGCAAGATGGATGGACCCTTTCATTCCGTTTCTGTGTTCTCAGTTCTGTATGTCTTCCTCACAACATTAAGAGTATTGATGACATTGAAAGTAAGAACTCAAATTGACTTGCAAAAGACTTTAGAATTAATGATCCATAACTATTTGCATGCAGGAGTTTATGTCCATGTTATATAGAGTTTGAATGCTAAGCCATGGAGACTCAAGAGTAACTCATTAAACTTCTTTAAAAACAGAAGTAAAAGTTTTGCATATTTATCTGGTTTATTTGATTTGAATCATCATAGCAGAAAGCAGGAAGACAGAGACAGAGCTCACACTTGTTACTTTACTCCCCAAAGAACTGTGACAGCCGCACCTGCACCTGGGCCAGGCCAACAGCAGGAGCCAAGAACTCAATCCCACGTCTCCCAGATGCTTGTTAGGTGTTCAAGGTACTTGAGACATCGTTGTTGCCTCCCAGGGTACACATTACCTGGATTCAGGAGCCACAGTCAGGTATTGAATCCTGACACTCTGATGTAGAATTTATCAGTTTTAGAAAGAGTATTTATTCAAAAGGTAGAGTAACAGAAAGAAAAGGAGAGATATCTTCCATCTGCTGCTTCACTCTCTTAAATGACCGCAAGGACCACTGCTTGTCCAAGCCAAAGGCAGGAACCAGGAAGTCTCTCTGAGTCTCCCATTTGGGTGGCAAAAGCCAAAGCACTTGGGACATCCTCCATGGCTTTACCAGGTATATTAGCAGGAAGCTGCATCAAAAATGAGATAGCCAAGACTTGAGTCAGCATCTCAATTTGGGTTGCCACAGATGTGGGATGCCAGTGTCATAAATTGTCTTAAACCCCTGTGCCACCACACCAGCCCCAACATGGCAGTCTAAGCTAGCAATTTAATCTCTAAAAACCTCCCCCCAATCTTCCTTAAAAAGAAAAAAGTAACTACAGATTTTTCAGTTATATGCACACATACTTCTATGCACATCTATGGAAGAAACTCTTGTATGTTTTTAAAATGCAGAAAAGTTTTGGCACCCCGCTTGGTTTATAAAAATGGCTTACAAGAGTCACATTTGAAAAGCATGCTGCATTTCTCTGTTTTTAAAAGATTCACAGCTTGAAGGCAAAAAAGCAAACTTTTTTAGCAACCATTTTGATTGAAATGATCATCAGCAGATTGCTAGCTACGTTCATTATAGTGCTTCCTCTGTGTGTGTATGTAAGTGTGTGTATGTATCCAAGTACACACAGAATGGAATCCTAGATACTTTTTAGTCTTTAAAGATAGTGCAGAGTGGTGTTTATTGCAATTTATCACTGGTACTACTGGTACTTTCTAAAAGTTTAGGTGAGTATATGTATTTTACATGACACAATAATGTAATACATTTTAAAATGATACAAGGTATATATTTATAAATATGAGATATGTACACATAGATGGTATCTGGAATGACACAGAAAACAACACTATAACAGTAGTTATTTCTGGAAAGGTTAATGAGGGAAATGGGACTGAAGGCTGTGTGCAAAAGTCTTAAAATTTATGTACACTTACTTTTAGGTTGTTCAATATTTTCTTCTAAAACTGACCTGCTGGCAGACACCAGAATTAAGGTGCTGCTTGGGGCACTCATATTGCCAGGATTCGATTTCTAGCTTCCTTTCTCACTCCAGTTTCCAAATAATATCTGCTCTGGGAGGCAACCAGTGATGTCCCAAGTATCTGGGTCTCTGCTACACATGCAGGAAACTTGAACTGAGATCTGGCTGTGCAGCTTCAGACTGGTCCATGACAATCTTTGTAGACATAGAGAGTAAGCCAACAGACAGGAGGCCTCTGCGTGTGTGTGTGTGTATACGTATGTGTCCCTCTCAAATACATTCTTTATGTGTTTGTAAATTTTTTTAAACTTAATTTAAAGGCAGAGAAACCTAATACTTATGATTAATTCAACAAATTTCATGAAAAATGAATTCAAAGAACTGTTTTAGTGCCAGAAAATCCACTTCAAAATCCATAGGTAATTTTTTTTCATGATGCACAATTTTTCTTTTCTTTTTTTTTCTTTTTTTCAAAAATTTAAATTTCTCTTGGTGGGTCTGGGATTGTGGCACAGCATATTAAGCTACTGACTGTAATGCTGGCATCCCATATGAGTAGCTGTTTGAGTCCCAGTGGCTCCACTTTGATCAATTTCCTTACTAATATACCTGGTCCAAGTGCTTGGACATCTGCACTCATGTGAGGCACCTGGATGAAGTTTCAGGCTCTGGGCTTCAACCTGCCCCATCGCCAGTCCTTGTAGCCATTTGGGATGGGAGCCAGCTGATAAAAGGCCTCTCTTCCTCTCTCTGTAATTCTGCCTTTCAAATATATCTTTAAAATAGTAAATAAAAGATAAGATTAATTTCATTTGATGAGTAAATGATCGCTGGATTCCACTTTCCACAATGTTTGCAGTGTCTTCACATAACAGAAATTATCATCAGCCCTCTTCAGACAGGGCAGCTGTCCTGTCCTTGCCACAGTTGGACACTACATGAATTTTCCGTCTTTAAGTTCCTTCTTAGATCAGGACCCTTTGTAGGTGCATAACCTCCACTGAAAGAAAGGCCTTCATGAGATACAATGCCACTGCCATCAGATCCTTGGCTTCAAAATGCAATAAGGCTTACTAATATGGTAAATTGGAGAGGAGAAAAAAACTGTGGGAGAAGTGGAGGCAGAAGGCATAGGAGGCCTGCTAGTTCTCCGCTCACTTTGAGCTACGGAGAGCGAGGATTGTGGTAACTACTCCCATCACTCTGAATCTTGAAGATCGCTTTTGAAAGTTTAGCAGAGAAGTGTTGGTGCAGTGGGTCAAGATGCCAGTGCAGACAGCAACAGCCCATGATGGAGTTAAAGTTCTACATCAAATTCCAGCTTTCTGCTAATATCCAGCCTGGAAGGCAACCATTAAGGACCCAAGTACATGGCCCCCTGCTACCCACAGAGCAATCTGGATGGAGTCCCTGGTTCTTGGCTTCAGCCTGGCCCAGCCCCAGCTCTTGCAGGTATCTGGGGAGTAAACCAACAGATGCTGAATGTGTCTTTTTGTCTTTCAAGTAATTGAATAATGAAGTTTTAAATATATGTCAGCAAGATTTAAAGATCACACACATTCAAATGAGAATGAAATTGCAATCCAGGCTTCCAGAGAAACCTTCCAAGACTTAAAAAAAAAAAAAAAAAAAAAAAAACAGAATCTTTTATTAATTCTCTGTCAGATGCTCCAATTTCCAAATATCTGCAGTCATGTAACACTCTATGTCCCTCCCTCCCTTTCTCCTGCTCCTTTCCCCACCGAAGCAGAGAACCTTTTTAAAGGACTGTTCTAGAAAGATCGTTGTCAGGTGTCTATGTCCTGGCCAGGATTTCGGGTTTATAAAACAGCTGGAGCTTCTCATAGAAGTGACAATGACTGTCTTCTATGAAATCTAGGAAGCTAGGTAGGAAAGCCACAGGCCTGGCTGAGCCCTGGATCAGCCAGGCTCTGGAGTTAAGCCATGTGGAGACAGAAACCAAATCAGAGTCAGCCTTTGCAGTTCAGCTCTTCTTGCTGAAACTCACACGCACTGGAACAGGTCTGACCCCCAGGAGGCACTGGAGAGTCACATGACCTCATAATTTTCATCTTTAGCTCTCTCAAACACTAATGCTCAAAGGGCAGATAACCAGTCTCCCAACAGAATTACAAACCACATCTCTACCCTTAATACTCACCCATTTTGCATCCTTCCCTTCACTTTCTAAAATTTTATGTATTCTAAGGGCAGACGGACAGAGGCCAGAGGAAAGTGACAGTGATATCCCATCTGCTGGTTCACTCCCCAAATGTCCGCAACAGTTAGGCTAGGCCAGAAACTCAGTCCTGATCTCCTACATGGGTGGCAAGAATGCATCAACTTGAGCCATCACATGCTGCTTCCCAAGGTGGACCTTAGGAGGAAGCTAGAAACAGAAGCAGAGCTGGCATTTGAACACAGGCACCCCAATATAAGACATAGATGTCCTGAATTGTACCCTAACTACAGCACTAACCAGCATGCTTGCTGTTCTTTCTTTTAAAAAGCATTTCTGATTGTTCTTTCCTTTAACAAACCTTTTTTTTTTCAAATTTCAAAAACAAAATAGTGTCACCACAAGAAGTAGGAAGGCAAGCCTTTCCAAAGAATGGATTTCCATGAGCCTTCCATATTTCTAGGCTCAAATAGAAGCATTTAAAAGTACAAAAACACACATACACGTGTTTGGGTGGTAGAGGGATGATTTTATTCTTTTTTTAAGTTTGAAAGGCAGAATGACAGAGAATAAAAGACAAAAAGAAAAATCTTTTACCTCTTGGCTCACCCTCCAAATTCTACAACAGTTAGGGCTGGGCCACGCTGAAGCTAGGAACATGAAATTCCATTCGGGTCTTCCATATGGATGACAGTGGGCCAAGCATTTGGGTCATCTTAAGCTTTCCCAGGCACATTAGCAAGGAGCTGGCTCAGAAATTATCCAAGTCAGGACTTGAACTGGTACCTCAGTATAGGATGCCCACACTACAAGTGGCTGCTAAACTCACTATAGCGCAAGGCCAGTCCCCATTGATGATTGATTGATTGGATCACTTTGGTTCTATAAACTGGAACTATACTGCTTCCATTGCTCCGAATGTTCCCTTCCCTAAGTACAATAACAATTGTAAGTGAACACATCAAGTTCTAACTTGCGTGTATCTGCATTCACAGATATGTATTAATTCCACATCAGTGAAATCCTGTTATAGTTGACAAAGATCTGTTTTCTTTCTGTGTGTCTCTATGTTCCCTGCCCCCATAATCCCTCTATGCTCCATGACTGAGATTGGCATCCTCGTTTGTGTCTAAGCTCATAGCATGTTAGAAAGACATGCATGTGCATGTCTACACAGAATTTTATTGGTCCATTTTTATTTTACAACTTGGATCATTTTATACAGATTTCTCAGCATCCCTTTTTTCTCATGCTATAATGTGTTGTCAATTGTAGCAATTAATCAATTATTTTTAAGATTTAAAAATCTTTGCTTTTGGTTTAGCTCTTTATTATGTTTCTGCTGTTTGCTTTTGCTAATAAGAATGTAATAAATGGTCTTGCAATTTTGAATTTCAACACTGATTCTTTAATTTCTAAAAAATATAATCACTGGTTTGGATTGCTACATTGAAAAGCATGAGGGTTCTTAAATTTAATACATTATTTTAATGACTGAATTCATTAAAATTTCTTGTCTTTTTCATAAACACAATAATAATTCACCATGCTGCTGGACCTCTTTGCTCAACACTCCCTCCAACTACATGTAGTAGAGCCTTTAAATTTTTGCCAAAGGTATTTCCATGTTATATTTATCTGCATTTTTCTTATTTCCAGTGGATTTGAGCCTCTATCCATGCACTTTTGAGCATGCCTATTCACTCATCTATAAATTGCCAATTTTGTTACTAAACAGTCTTTTTCTGTGTTTCCTCTGTTGCGATCCACCTCCAAGGTCAGAATTCACAGCCAAGATCAAAAAGAACTGAGACATCAGGAAACAAGAAAAAAGGGGTCATGGTCAATTTTACCAGAAGCCTGGCAATAGCTAAGAAGGCATTCTATTTTATACAAGAATAAACTGAGAATAAACTTTGGGGCACAGTTCTTTTCTAGAAATACATCAGGCAGACTCTCCTAAGAGCACAAGTGCTATATAGGCAAATGTTGGAAAGCAGTGGTTTGGTGAGAAGAGAAGGGAAAGAAAGCAAAAAGATAAAGAGAACGAAATAATGTGTGGTTTGTGTCTGCCTTGGGCCAGATACTGGAGCAGGCAGCTTACACATACATCCTCATTGATCCCTTTCAATGTGCTTGTGAGTTGAAGTAGCTTATCTCCCCACAAAAGCCAAAACAAAGATTCAAACACCAGGTAGCTTCTCCTGCACCATTTAGTCAATGAAGGGTGGAGCTAGCAGTCTGATGCAGTTTTGTCTGACTCCTTCTGTACTTTCTCCCTGATGAAGGAACAATGTCAATGAGAAGCTAAGCTGTGCACTGGGGCCTGCACTGAGGGTTTCGTAAGCATCCTGGGAAGCCTTGCAATCGCTTGGAGTCCTTCTCCACTAACCCCTCCATAGCTCTACTAGTCAGCACCAGCTCATATTCCCAGCCAACTCTTAATTGCATGCTTCAGTTTGACATAATGTGCTCAGCCCCCCAGTGAGACTCCCTTGTGGGTCACTCCTCCTCAGGATGGGAGATTTGAAAATCACCAAGATCAACAAATTAAAAGTAAATATTCTTACCACCAGAGACTAATTATCTCAACTTTGGAACAACTGAGGATTATTACCAACTGCTGTTACGCAACATATTCTTGAAATGAAGATAACTTATGTAACAAGGACAAATGTTAGGCATTTTTCGAAAGGAATGTCCTTGGAATAAGAGCATCAGATAGCAGTTTAGTTGGAACATTAAGGATCTCCATGGTTTTTTTTGAAAGATTATTACTCTTTTTGCAATTTAGTTATCTCACTCACCAGTATTATTGACCTTTTCTTCCTTGCTAACCCACTAGGACTTTCCTTACTACAACCACTAGAGTCTCGTTCTAAGATCAACTCCCACTAGGGGGAGCCACCAGCCCTGAGCTACGCGAGGCACAAAGCCACCGGTGCAGCTCATCATGAAGGTTCTGACACACCTGCTTTGACTTCTCATTTTACTGTCAAGCCTGGTTGCATAAAGGTGATTTGTGTTTCACCCCAATTAGCTAAGACATTTGGACATTAATCCACTGCCACAGAGCAGCCCTGTGCAACAGGCCTTTCTGAAAAGGCCCAGTCCTGGCTTTCTGGATGTAGGTTTATCAGGGTGAGAAACCCAACATGACACATGCTTTGAATGCCAGCTCTCCACTTCCATGGAGGGCTCCTCCTTCCTGATTCCCTGTGCCTCACACGTGAACATCACTCCAGAACAAAGAAAGTGGGAACACCACAAGGAAAACCTCATCAATAAAGGAACTGTGGATGTCTAAAAAGAGATTCCTCATGAAAGGAAGAGTTTTCCAAACTCTACAGCTTTCAAAACTCTCGAAAGACAAATACAATTTTCCCTCCATTTCTATAAAGTCATGTATTTAGGTATCCAGTACTGTAGAGTTGGGGGAACATCCTTAGAGCTAGCCTCCACAGACACAGAAAGATGATTATAATGTATAATTCAACATGGTCAAGAGAAGGCATCTGGCCTGGTGGTGAAGGTGCGACTTGGGATGCCCTCATTACCCACCTGGGTTTGAGTCCCAGCTCCACTCCTGATCCCAGCTTCCTGAAGATGTACACACTGGTGAGCAGCAGATCATGCATCAGATAGTTGGGTCCCTACCATCCCCATCGGAGACATGGATTGAATTTCTTGCTCCTGGTTTGTTCTGTCCCAGCCCACAGTTGTTCCTGGCATTTGGGTGAACCAATAAAAGGAAGTGTTCTTACTCTTTCTCACACAAATGAGTAATAGATTTTGGCAAGAAAGATATATACCAGTCCAATAAGCGTATTCTTGGCACAACTAACCATTACAGAAACACAAGTTAGACCACAATTAGATACCACTGCACTCCTATTAGGATGGCTAGAACCAAAAGGTCACATGATAATAATTGTTGCTGAAGATGAGAATAAACTGGAACTCTCACACACTGGTGGTAAGAAGGGAGAAAAATGGTGCTTTGGAAATCAGTCTTAATAAGGGCTTAAAACATTATATAATATGAGTCAGAAATTTCATTCCCACATATATATCTTAAAATAATGAAAATGTGTAACCACACTAGGGTATTACAATGCAGAGGGTAAAACCACTGCTTCTCTAGTGTCTATTAAATTAAAACAACACATTACACACTAATGGGTAATAATTTATGCAAAACATACATGTATTAACTTTCACAAATGGTAAGCATAAGTGAATGTTACAAATAAGAAATGGAATGCAGAGGAGGTGCCTCTGGAACTAAATTTGTGATTTAGATTAGTGTTGCTTTATTATCAGGTTTCAACGTGTGGCCAGCTCACGGACTCACTGTCTAGACAGGCACACCTAACGTGTGCTGGGGAAGTTACATGAAAATGGGCATGAGTTGTGTAACTGCCTCAACCACTGCACTAAAGGAAACACAGTAGAAACAGTCTCTCGGAACAGTGACAAGACTCCTGTACCAAGATTGATCACCTGGCGTCATTAAGTCAAGTGCTCTTGTGGAAGTGTCTTGAGACAGAGAAGCCTAGAAGCGTTTCATGTGGAATGCGAGTGACGAGATAGGAAATCAGCAGAGATAAAGTTTCAGTATGCTGGTGTGCCAGATGGGTTCCATTCATCCTCCCACATTCCCAAACCAAATGCCAGATGTTTGTTCCCAGTCTGGAAAAGATATGGTGCCAAGAGTCTATCATTTTGTTAATGGATTGCACATCATGTGGGCTCTTTCTGTTGAGTGTTCATGAATGCTTACAGCATTGCACCTTGAAAGGCAGTGTGGGGACATGGGTAGAGGCATAACCCCAAGTACAGAATACCTGCATTAAAATTTCAGTGCTACAGCCCCAACCAGGACAGCTCACTCAACCTCAGTATCCAGTCAACTTTCCCATCCATAAGGTGGGAATCACAGCAAAAAATTATCTCTAGGCATTTTTATAAAGACCAAATTGGTTAATTTAGGTAAAGCATTTTAAATTATGGCTGGAACTAAGCCATATACATTTGGTGTATTAAAAACTTCTCAGGGGACCGGCACAGTGGCATAATAAGCTAATCCTTCACTAAAGGCACCGGCATTCCATATGGGGACCAGCTCAAGACCCAGCTATTTCACTTCCAATTTTCTTCCAATTTTATTTCCTGCCTATGACCTGGGAAAGCAGCAGAGGATGATCCAAGGCCTTGGGACCCTGCACCCAAATGGGAGACCCAAAAGCTTCAGGCTCCAAGCTCCAGACTAGCCCAATACTGGCCTTTGCAGACATCTGAGGAATGAACCAATGGATAGAAGAATTTCTCTCTCTCTTTCTCTCTCTCTCTGACTTTCAGGTAAAATAAATACATCTTAAAATTTTTTTTGATGTATTTCTTCAGTAGTTAAGATGCCCACATCCTACATACCTGGCTTTGACTCCCAGTTCCAACTCCAGATTTCAGCTTCTTAATATTGTAAGCCCCAGAAGGCAGCTGTGATGACTCCAGAAATTAGCTTTCCTGCCACCTACATGGGAGCCCCAAGATTTGAGTTCCTGGCTCCCAGCTTCAGTCCTCTGGCTGCAGCAGGCATTTGGAGAGTAAACCAGAAAATGGAAACATTCTCCCCCTTCCCCATCCTGGCTACCCTCTTTCTCTGAAATTAACAAAAAATTTTAAGCAAAAACTCACAGTAATGAGGGTCTGGCACCATGGCATGACTGGCTATGGCATAATTTCCACCTGTGACACTGGCACCCAATATGAGTGCCAGTTTGAGACCCTGCTGCTCCACTTCTGATCCAGCTTCCTGCTTATGGTCTGGGAAAGCAGCTGAGGTTGGCACAAGTTATTGGACTCCTGCACCTATGTGGGTTACTTAAAAGAAGTTCCTGGCTCCTGGATTCAGATTGGCTCAGCTCCAGCCATTGTGGTCATTTAAGGAGCGAATCAGTGGATGGAAGACTCTCTCTCTCCCCTACCCCCTTCACTCTGCAATGCTGCTTCTCTAAAAATAAACCCTTTAAACAAAAAACTCACAGCATTGCCACACTTTTCAAAAAAAAAACTGGATGTAATATGATATCTTCTCTTATTGTCTCTACATCCATGTGTTGATTAAGTGGGAATTTCCCACTAGTCATTGCCAGGGACACACAGAATAATAAATGAACAAATAAGTAAATCATATAATGTGCTAAATAGCCCATTACACATTTTGCAAGTTGCATAGAATTCTCTTCTAACTACTTTTCAATACACCAGACAAACAGAAGCTGCTGTTATTGTACAGAGAATGCACAAGCTGGGCGAGGACAGAACAGGCTGGGTCCTCCCAGAAGAAAAGCAATAATAGGAGTGTGGCCACAAAGGGTGACACCTTAAGTTAGCATTTGTGGTGTGACTCTTTTAAGTCCTTGCCTTGAATCTAGACAACGTCTGGAGCAGATGTTGGATCCTGTTGCATTAGGTGTTGGGTGAGTTCCACCAAAGTCCGGTCAAGTTTAGAGCATTGTGTCTGCTGGTAAGCAGGCAAAGTAGCAATGGCCCACATGCACAGACCTGAGAGAAACCCTGGGTGCCTGTGAAAGAATCGGAGAGAAAAAACACGCTGCATTGTGTCCCTTTTCCACGTAGCCATCAAGGAATAAAGAAGATCTTGGGTTGGGATGTGCTTTGATGGCTTTTAAGCCCTTGGGTTGGCAAAGAAAGAAAGACAGAAGGAAAGAGGGAAGGAAGGAAGGGAGGAAAGATGAAGCCGTATGCACTCACTGAGTACTGGAAATGTAAGTCACCTGCAGTACTCCTGGAACACTGCAATTTCCCCAAACGTATGCAGCTAAACACTCGGGGATTTTGAAGCTATCTGCAGCTGGGATGAGACTGGACAGTGGCACAGCAGACTGTTCCCACGACAAGACCCAGCAAATCCAAAAGGTATGATGGTCGCTCCACTCACTTCTTCACGAACTCACTCTGGCTGGTAGCAGTTTCAGCATGCTTGATGGTGCTCTCCAAACTAACATGAGAAAGCTGGATGTTGTTTTAATTCAAGCCACAAAAGTAGGTGCAAACCTCCAGAGTTTATAAGGGTTCAGTCAGAAAAGAAAGAATGTTTCCAACAAAATAAATATACAATTGGTGTTGCTTTTATGTGGTGAACCGAGAGCCTAATACATCATTGTCAACTGACCACAGTTCAAGTGTCAGTTTCCCAGAAGTCAGTGCAGAGCAGAAGGCTTAGAAGCCAGTAGATAAGTAATTGATCTTTTCCTACCATTTCCTCTGAAGTACTAGTAGTCCATATCAGCCCATCAGTCTTAGAAGTATTACAACAGGACCAGCACCATGGCATAGTAGGCTAAGCCTCAGACTGCAACACCAGCATTACATATGAACACCAGTTCATGTCCCAGCCACTCCACTTTCAAGTCAGCTCCATTTTTACAGCCTGGGAAAGCAGGAGAGGATGGCTCAAGTGTCTTGGCCCCTGCTAACCATGTCAGAGATCTGGAAGAAGCTCCTGGCTCTTTGCTTCAGATCAACTCAGCTCTTCCCGTGGCAGCCATTTCGGAAGCAAATCAGCTGCTGGAAGATACTACTGTCTCTCCTTCCCTCACTGTAAAATTCTGCCTTTCTAATCAAAATACATACATAAATCTTTCTTTGAGAATTGTTCTTGCAACCAGGTTAGGAAACAATGCCTATTTGAAATCACTGCCCAGGTGAGGAGCAGCTTTCTGTTCATCACAATGTCAAGTTCAGTTCTAAGTAATGCCTTACCCCGGGGACACCCTGTTGACTTTGATCTGCCCTCCTGAGGGTGACCGCATAGGTGAACATTGTTCTCTGGAGCTATTTCTGTATGCTTGAACTTCTCTAGGGGCCTCAGGGTCACACTGTCACAAGATAGCTATAAACATCTGCTCACAGTGGGAATCTCCTGCCCGGTGAGTGAATCGCACAAGCAGTAAAAATTCTACGTGTCAGAATTCAGAAGCCAGGACACAACGGGCCACGCTTGCTGCAGCACTACTAGTGTAGAATTTCTGCATGTCAGAGAATCCTTTTGCTTGTGCCTTACCACCTGTTCACTCACCTTTACCCAGAAAGATAAACGAGCAACCCAGAATGTAAAGGTAAGCTGCTAAAACAAGATGAAACAACCAGAACATCACGTTTGTGGGACGACGTCGGTGACCCAGATGTAATCCACGAGCTACTCAAGTAACGCAAATGCAAACAAAAGGAGTAGGAACATGGAGGGAGAAGCCACCAGTGACGGCTAGCAGACTTCATTAGAGCAGGCGGTTGGTGAGGCTTCCTTTACAACACAGGCTCGTTTTGTTTTCACAGTTGCCTTAAGAAAACAACTGAAAATTAGACCCAAAGGAGCCTAAGTCTGCCCTTACAAAGAAGAGTTTTTCTGGAACCTGCTGTCTTAGGATCCTGTCTTGTCTACACCATCGCTGGCAACCTCCAAGCAGTAAGCAAGTTCCTACTCTGATGTGCCCAGCCTAATGTGCTCGGTGATGAGACGGAGGGAGATGGGAGAAAAGACGGGGTTCCCAGTTTGCTACTGATGGCAACTACAAAGTGAAAAAGCCTTTGTGCTTGGCCTTTGCTGAGAGCGTTCTGGGCAGGCTCTTGGAAACAAAAAAAAAAAAGCATTTCTCTTATTCCTGAATGAGCATATCTCTGACCCGGCTGGCAGGGAAGAAAACTGCCACCTCTGCTTCCCTGAAGATTTCCAGTGAACGAGTCCAGGTCTCCAGCAAACCTCAGTCTGATTTAATGCAACACTTAGCTGGCAGGTTCACATGCCTTTGGCCCATGTTTCCCAGGTGAGGAGCAGGAAGAGAACCAGCTGTGGGGGCTTCCCTCTTCTCCACTCCCATGGAGGGGACCTGTCCCACTAACACATCTGTAGTTCACTCCTCATGAAGGAGCCATCCCATCCATGGAAATGGAAAACACAAATGAAAGCAGAGCCTAACTCTGGCCTCTGTGTCTGCTCTGAACCTGCCCCTGCGGGACATTCCACAACCACAGTGATGCCCTGGTTCAGGGTGAAAAGCTGGATATGTTGGAACATCCCTGCTGATCAGCTCAACAAGCATCCGTCAATTTTGTGCCACCTGCGTAGCATTGCCAATATTCAACTTTCTCACCAAATTGGTTGAGTCTGATGTTAACTATGATGGAGTAATGGAGAAAGACTGACTGCCAGATTGCAAGTTGTACTCTCTATTGGGACACTCTACTGAGGGAATGAGCAGGTTTAGAAATCAAGCAAGTGAGGGGCCCAGCAGTGTGGCCCAGCGGCTAAAGTCCTTGCCTTGAACATGCCAGGATCCCATATGGGCACTGGTTCTAATCCTGGCAGCTCCACTTCCCATCCAGCTCCCAGCCTGTGGCCTGGGAAAGCAGTCAAGGATGGCCCAAAGCTTTGAGCCCCTGCACCCGCGTGGGATACCAGGAAGAAGTTCCTGGATCCTGGCTTCGGATGGGCATAGCATCGGCTGTTGCACTCACTTGGGGAGTGAATCATTGGACGGAAGATCTTTCTCTCTATCTCTCCTCCTCTCTGTATATCTGACTTTCCAATAAATAAATAAATCTTTAAAAAAAAAAAAAAAGAAATCAAGCAAGCCCTTAGGAGCTCATGCTGTGAAACAGTGGGTTAAGCCACTGCCTGAGATGCTGACATTCCGTATTGGAGTACCAGTTGGAAGTGCTTGGGCCCCTGTTAGTTTACATGAGCCACCTTAATGGAATTTCTGGCTTTAGTCTGGAGCAGTCCTAGCCCTTGTGGCCATTTGGGAAGTAAACCAGCAGATGGAAGATCCCAACCCCCCTATTCTCTCCCTCTACCTATCACTTCTTTCAATAAGTAGAATAAATCTTAAAAAAAACAAAGTAAGGAAGGAGGGAAGAAAAGAAGGGAGGGTTGGAGGGAGGAAAAAAATGCTGCCCGTGGTCCTCTGCCATTCCAGGCACCCACACATGGAGCTGCATCAGACCCGAGGGTGCATGCTTTCCTAAAGTACATGAAAGTGCTGTCTAATCTGATGGTGCTTCCCATGCCAGAGATATGGCTTACAGTCCTACACCAATGGGCTTCAGTTCCTCACTGTTAGTTCTATCTCTAGCAGATAACCTAAGAATAGAGGAAAGATGGGCATTGTGTTTTGGACCTGGCCCCAGGTCCTGATTTAGGTTTCTCGTTAATGCAGACCCTGAGAGGCAGTGGTCATGGTGTGAGTAACTGAGTTCCTGCCACCTACATGAAAAACCTGGATTTACTTTCTGGCTCCAAGCTTTGGCTCCAGCCCAGTGATAAACATTACAGAGCTGCTGTAGAGTTGAATCTGTATATGGAAACTCTCTGTTTCCAACTAATTTTTAATATCAACTGTACAAATCTCTGATTTGTCATTGCCTCTTTACAATGCAGACAAAAGTGTTTCTCCTGTTTTCTGCCTTGATATAGTCATCGTGTAGAGAACAGCAAGCTTATTTGAGAGAAAGTCCTCCAAGAATGTCACATATATGATTAAGGGTTAGGATATATTTTATCCTTTGACCCCAAGAGAGCATCACTTAGAGCTATAGATCATCCTATGATCAAAAAATAAACTCAATTTAACGGTGCTTGCCCAGGGTCTACTTCACCAGGTCTACTTCACGTGCTATGCAACAGTCATGCAAGGACTAGGTAGACACAAGTTACAAGCCAAATGCTTGTACAGGGATCTGAGCTGAAGCGTCAGGCAGTTCTTCATCAGGTGCACTGTAAGTTTTACAGAGAAGCAGAAACCACCAACAAGACTATTAACCCACTTTTAGCAGAAAATCAGGAAGGGACCAGCACTGTGATACAATGACTTAAGCTGTCTGCACACCAGCATCCCAGATAAGTCCCAGATCAAGTCCCAGCTGCTCCACTTCTGATCCAGTTCCCTGATAACATCCTGGGAAAGGCAGCGAAACACGGAGCAAATGTTTGGACCCCTGCCACCATCCCAGGAGATCTTCATGACGGTACTGGCTCTTGGCTTCGGCTTGGCTCAATTGTAGTCATTGTGGCTATGTGGGGAGTGAACTGGTGAGTAGAAAATCTGTCTCTCTGTGTGTATCTGTATCACTGAGTTTCAAATAAACAAATTTTGAGAGAGAAGGAGGAGACAGGAAGAGGAGAAACAAGAAAAGAAGAAAAGGAAGAGAAGGAAGGTAGTACTTTTCTCCCTTATGTGCAAACCGTATGTCTATTCCTTTTTTTCTAAGATTTATTTTTGGAAAGGCAGATTTACAAGGAGAAGGAGAGGCAGAGAGAAAGATCTTCCCTCCACTGGTTTACTCCCCTAAGTGACTGCAACAGCCAGAGCAGAGCTGATCAGAAGCCAGGAGTCAGGAACTTCCTCCAGATCTCCCACATAGGTGCAGGGGTCCAAAGTTTTGGGCTGTCCTCTGCTGCTTTTCCAGGCAACAAGCAGGGAAAGCAGTCAAGGACAGTCCAAATCCTTGGGATCCTGCACCCGCGTGGGAGACCCGGAAGAGCTCCTGGCTCCTGGCTCCTGGCTCCGGATTGGCTCAGCTCTAATCAGCCGTTGCACTCACTTGGAGAGTGAACTATAGGACAGAAGATCTTCCTCTCTGTCTCTGCTGCTCTCTGTGTATCCACCTTTCCAATAAAAATAAATAAATCTTTTTTTAAAAAAAAAAAAAGTCAACAGGAAGGCTTGCTTGTTCTTTTTCTTCAGTCAGACCTCATGTCTGCAATAGAGAGAAGGCACAAGCTCCTGTCTCGAGCCCCTGCTTCCCAGCCCATGGTGGACTTGGGATGCTCCTGGCATCGGGATGATTCTGTGCTTTCTCGCCCTTCTGGGAGCTGAGGAGGATCTGCAAGGCTCATCTACCCGCCAGCGCCAATTACTGCAATGCAGACATTTGATACTCCTTGCCCACTCGATGGCTTCATGCCCCTGGAACAGCACGCGATGCCTTAAGCATGTATTTACCACCACCTTGTGGAACAGAAATGAACTCGTACACGGGGCCTCTTCTGGTCAATCTTCGTCCACCCTTGAAAATGTGTGTCTCTTTGCTGATCACTTTACCTTCTCTGGGAAGGAGTCTTTGTGTTGATGCTGTAGGAGCATCTCACTCCTGGAAGGGGGTAAAAACAAAGCAGAGTAAAATGAAATAGAACCCTCCCGTTTGCCTGTTTGTTTCCCATCCTGTCAATCTCTACTAAAGCAGAGCTGCAGCCAACAAGGAGCAAAAAAAAAATCCCTCGTCCCTGAAAAGCTCCTAAACCTCACCCACAGTGCCAGGAATTGAACCGTAATCCCAGACATTTACATTTACAAGGAAAGGCCTGCCCATAATCTCTCCCAAAAAAATAATGTTGTTCACATATGTTTTGTATAGAAATCCACTTTGGCATAGCAATGTTCGGCTTTTTATCTTAGACTAGAAAATTAGCCTGACCTAACAAAAGTATTTAAGATTACTTGCCCTGCAATGTATCACATCACTTGATTTTTTTAAAAGATCTATTTATGTTTATTACAAAGTCAGATACACAGAGAGGAGGAGAGACAGAGAGGAAAATCTTCCGTCCGATGAGTCACTCCCCAAGTGAGCGCAACGGACAGTGCTGTGCTGATCCGGAGCCAGGAGCCAGGAACCTCCTCCAGGTCTCCCACACAGGTGCAGGATCCCAACGCATTGGGCCGTCCTTGACTGCTTTCCCAGGCCACAAGCAGGGAACTGTATGGGAAGTGGAGCTGCCGGGATTAGAACCGGTGCCCATATGGGATCCTGGCATGTTCAAGGCGAGGACTTTAGCTGCTAGGCCAGCCGCCAGGTCCCACATCACTTGATTTTAATGCCATGCATGGCCTGGTTTATTTTCCAATGCCTTCTCCAGTTGCAAAAACGTTTCTGTTGCTGCGTGAATCTCAGTAGATGGCTCCAAGGAAATAGCTTACTTAGTGGACTCTACCCATTTGAAGATAAATACATCTATTTCTTTTATCTCAGTGGGAACTGTCTCATCGTGGGAAAGTTGGACTCAGTTAAATAAACCCCAAAGCAGGTAAAGGCTTTAATTATAAGCAACATCTCTCTTATTATTTTTTTTTAAGGACCTAACATTTTCACTTGGAAGAAGCTGGTTCTGTGCAGCTCTTCTTAGCAGCTATGGTTTCTAATACTTGAATAGCTAACCCCCATTATTAAAGCCTGAACCATTACAAAGGTTATGCTAAAACTGTGACACGGAAACCTGAACAAACTGAGAAAATAGTTGGAATAGTCTCTTAACAACACATCTTCTTTAATAAGTTGTCTGGCAGATAAGTAGACATGAGTGAGTGAGGAGAGCCCACAAAAACCCTCTCCCAGGGAAGGGACAGGAGCCACTCACTTTGACCCAGCTGTCAATCGCAAGTGACATTTGTGAGCATCACAACCACATGATTAGTCAGCGCCCTTCAAACTGAAGATAATGAGACCCAAACCAGAAAGAAGATTGCCATGCTTCCTTTACCCTGGCCCGTCCTCCCCCTTGCAATGTACTTGACTTTATTATCACTATAGATTATTGCATGCTCTTTCCACTGACCTTTTTCTCCCTGGGAATGTGTTTCAATAAGCTTTCACTTCACTTATTCTCTGAGCTGTAATTTTGTTGCTCTGTAGGTGCAAAAGAACAAAGGCAAGCTAGCCATCATTGATCACACAACCTACGCTTTGTCCTAGAAGAGGGAACTGACTCCCAGCTGGGTTGTGATTTTTCACAATCATAACAACCTCCAGGGCTGAAATTTCAGGAGTAGAAACCCTGGGAAAGGAAGAATATGAAAGGAGCTGTGCTGAAGGTCCCTCTGTCCCCATTCTGGTCAGGAGTTTTAAGTGCCAGCCACAGGATCCCAGAGCGTCATCGGAGTATCAAGGGTCACAAGCCCCAAGAGTTTAAAAAATAATAATAACACAGGGAAAACACATCCAAAGATAACAGAACATGATTAGTAAAACGCTTTAAAATATATATATGGGGGATGGAAACAGAAACAGAGAACTCCCATTCACTGGTTCACTGTCCAAATGCTCATGGCAGCCAGCACTGGGCCAAAGCCAAAGTCAGGGGCCAAGAACTGAATTCAGGTTTCCCTTGGGGTAGCCGGGATCCTGCTGTCTCCCAAGGGATGAAGCACCAGAAAGCTAGAGTCAAAAGTAGGAGCCAAGAAACCATCACAGATATCATGTTGATACCACATGATACATCCTATTTTTATCTCAGAATCCTCAAAAAGAGAATTTTTTTTAATGTAACTGGAAGCAGAGAGGACCTGTGAGACATATCTGAGCCAAGGAAACGAAGTAGTCACCAAAGGCTGATTCAGAGCTCTGTGGCAACTGGGGGCGCTGTTCCCTTATCATGTCAGCTCCATGGGTTTGGGCAGCTCAACTGCATGATTCCATGGCTGTTGGATGGGATTGTATGACTAACTTAGGTTAGTGAGTGGAAAATAGAAATGGAGCTTCCAGGACAGAACATCTGACTGCTGGAGTCACAGTTGAGCTTTCTGTTCCATGGACACACAGGCCTGCAGTTCCAGATGGACCTGTGAAGCCCTCCCTGTCTCTGATAGAATCCCGGGAGCAGAGCCTCTTGTCTCTACTGGACATATAATGTCCACTAACCCTGGGAAAAGTGTTGTTCTTATGCAATGGAGCTTGTTCAACTGAAACAGCCCTGCCTGGAAAGGAAATGAGATCCTTTCCACGTGAAGAAACCCTCACACTTACAGCCCATTTTCTGTCTTAGGGGGAAAAGAAAGATGAGATTCACTTAAAAAAAAACTGCCTGTTTAGGAAAAACAACAAAATTTGCTGTTTGATAACACTAGCCTGAAGCAAAAATATTGCTGGGTACTGAGGGGACCTGTGGTATAACCTGGCTCATTTATTTATTTAGCAGCTTAACTTTTAATTTATGTACTTGTTTTTAGAGATGCATTTATTTTATTTGAAAGGGAAAGTTACAGAGACAGAAGGGGAGAGATCTCCCATCTGTTGGTTCATTGACAAATATCGTTAACACCTGGGGCTGGACCCGGCCAAAGCCAAGAACTCCATCCACCCAGGTTCGCCAGGTGGGGGTAGAACTCAAGTACGTGGGTTGTCTTCTCCTGCTCTCGCAGGCACATTAGCAAGGAGCTGGATCAGAAGAGAAGCAGCATCACAACACTAACCTCTACTTGGTCCTTTAAGCAGAAATACAGCCTTGAGTTAGAAACTCACATGGCTACATAGAAGTGACTCAGAGCTGCAATTCAGAGACCTTCTGGCACTTCTGAGAGGAGCTTATTCCTCTCCCATATTCTCGCCCAAATATTTCCCGGCGGCAAAGCTGGCCTGAAAAACATTTTATGAGGGCAACCAACAAACACCCTAAATGAATTCAGAGTCCTAGAGCCACATGATTCTGTCATTCCCTGGCCTAACAAGAACTGATGCAAAGCTATGGCCCCCTTCCTGCTAGTGTACACCGCTGGAGTAGCTCAAGTGGTCGGGTCTCTGCTCCCCACTTGAGATGCCTGAATTGAATTCTTGGCTCCTAGCTTCTGCTTGATGCAAGCGTGGCTGTTACAGACATTTAAATATTGAATCAGTGGATGGGAACACACACACAAAGTCTCTCTCTCTGCCTTTGTAATTTATTAATTAACATAAGTAAATACATATCATTAATTTAAAGATAAATAAGTAAACAGAAAGAGAACACTCCGGGAATGGTGTGGAACTAGAGTTCTGTAACCCAGCAGAAGGAGACAGAGTTAGTGGATTAGTGACACTATGTTGAAGGCACAAGCTGGCAGCTTCTGATATTCCATATCAGCCTGCTTGAGACTGGGAACTTCTGTAAAACAACTCACTGTGGTTTACTGAGCATGATGATGTGCCAGGCAAAATCAGTCATCAGATCCCTCAACAGCTGTTCTTAAAACCCCCCAGGTACCAGAACCTAGGAAAGACACTGGTGATGGGGCCATGAAGAAGACCACTGTCTCTGTCCTGATGTACCTACTTGCTTTGCAGTGAGACAGGAAATAATACAGCGAGTTGGCTGCAGAGTCAGTTTTGACCAGTTGTGATGTTGGCAATGAAGGAAGCAAACAGCAAGGGAGCCAGAGGCAGGGACTTTGGATCAAGTCTCCCTGACACACTGAATCTTGATTCGGGAGAGAAGAAAGAAGAAAAAGCCAAAGACCTTGGGGTCTCCAGAGACAAACACTCATCCTGTGATCAGGACAGCAGGGAGGGAAACTAAATCTAAGAAGAAGTGGCCCGATGAAGGAAACCAGAGGAGATGGGTTTGAGTTTTAGCTTGCCAACAATGGAAATCTTGTGGAAAAGCAAAATGATTTTATTGGCCTTTCTAAAAGATGATTAAAGCCACTCAAGTGAATGGCCATTTCCTGAGCTTCTACTACAATGCCAGAAAGTTCTACATGCTTTGAACTTGTCATTGACTACTCACAACCATCACAGGATCAGTTAGTAGTCATATCTCATACACAATGACATCACTCGCCTAAGATGACACAGCCAATGAGTGGAGGATATTCCATCCAATGTAAATGTGATACCATGATATTGTATCATCATAACTGCTTTCTAGAGAAAGTTTAAGGGTATGTTCCCAACAAAGGAGACCTTGGTGACAATATATGGCACCCCAAATCCCCAGGTACACCCATGATCATTGACAAGCAAAACAGACAATATGCAGTGTTCAGTTTTTCAATACTTATTAGCAATAGGTTCACTAAATAATCACTGAATTTAAATATCTGTATCATTCTGTGCCTTCTTAAGAAACAGATAATGAAAGTAAAAGCTACAAAAATGTGAGGTCCATTAAGTTATCTATTTTAAAAGGAGTCCTCACTTTGTAACGTAAAGGTTAACAATGGTTTTGTGGAATTAACAGCGATGCAAGGGTAGTGATGAGAACTCATCCATAGTCACTCTCCATGCCTCAACTTCTGTTTTGCTACCTCTGCTATCATCATGAGCAGGAATGATAGCATTTTTTAACTCCTTATCTTCACACCACTTAATACTGACATACTATAGGACTATCAATTGTCCTATGTATGGGTTCATCCAAAATGTAGATGTTGAGATTATCAGGATTTCAAACAAAGCTGAAAAAACCACAGACCAGATCACACAGAGATAGACTGATCATGATGGGTTCACTAAATAGTTAAGGCAGCTCTTAAACTCAATTCTTTATTTTATGGAACTCAACACCATAAAGCACAGCTTTCAGGTCTAGCCCCAGTTGGCCACATACAAATGGGTGGAAGACAGATGTTGGTTTACCACATGTGCATATGTTTACAGCTTGGAAACAGCAAATGTATGTTCTATTTTCCAAACCATCTTCTGTTAAAAAAAAAAATCCCTTGCTTGATTCAGAACATTCTGTTACCTATACTTAGCACTGCCAATGGAAGAAGTGTTTAAGCATTTCAAACCTCAACAACCTATTGCTTGTTGCTTTAAAAAAAAATTCTACTACTCATTTTACAGAGTGTGCTGCTTAAAACAGACATTAAATGCTTCATAGTCATTGTCTTTATTAAAACATAAAATGTTATTGTCCCAGTTTATGGGTGAAGAAAATGATGCTTTAGGGAGTAAGCTGCTAGAGGTAATATAGCTAATTAGCTTCTTTGATGAAGTTTAAGGGCAGCCTGATCAAATTTTGAAGCCTGTATATGTGGTTAATCATTGTACTACTCAATTCCTCCCAGAAAGTATGGTTATCTTATATGGGACACTATGGAATACTTTTTGATCTTTTGTAAATATTTCTCACTTTAAAATGATGATGATTGGTGTCACTTTCAAATTAAAAAGAAAAACAATTGAGGGAAATTTGAGTTCTGAAATTGAAGACCCCAGTGAGGATCTTACAATCTTACAATAATGTGAAGGACTCAATTATCACGTAACCAGAACTGAGCAAGACAATAAGCAAAACCTAATACCGGGAACTCAGCCCTTGCTGCACAAGATTCCCAAATAGAGTTGTCTCGTCAGTCATCGCATGACATGGTACACCAACTTCACTGACACTCGCAATACTCAGCACGTATCTAAAACACCATATTTAAAAGTATGTCAAAGTTGTTTTACAGGACACCTAAAAAAAGATGTTGTTACTCTATAATCACTCACCTCTTTGTCTGACTTAATTACCCCCTCATTTGCCAAACTTAGTTCTAAATGAGCATTGGTTGCTTTCAAAACCAACTCAGAATTCTAAATATGAAGACTGCACACCAAGCAAGAGTATTCAGTAGAAAAGCTTTAAGGAGGAAATATCAAAAAAAGTTGTGGAATAAGGCTGCATGTTAGAAAATCTCTGTGGTTTTCAACAGGAAATACACATTTCCCCCCAAAACTGTTGACCTAATTGATCAATAGAAATTGAATACTTTCAAAATAAACAAAATGGGAAAAGCATTCGCATAACAGTTAGGGCTCTGCTTGGGATTTCCATGTTCCCCATATTAGAGTACCTAGGTTTGAGTCACAAAATTCTGCTCCTGTTAATACACACTCCAGGAAGGAGGAATGATGAGTGAAGTCGTTGGGTCCCTGTCACTTACATGGAAGTCCTGGTTTGGGCTTCTGGCACCCAGCTTCCACCTGATCCAGCCCCAGCTGTGGGCTCCTGGGAAGGAACTGGGGCAGGGGACACATCCTCTCTCTCTCTCTCTCTCTCAAATTAAAAAAAAAAAAAAAACAATAATAAAATTTTTAGAAAACAAAGCATATAATATGATGATTTGATAAATATACACATCAAAAATAAACATTACAATCCAACACCCCATCATGGTTACCCTCGCTAGGCAGTGGGAGTGGAGGGTTGTGAGGAAAGTTACTGAGAATCACTCTCCAAGCAAATGAGACAATATTGTTGACTGCAGCCACCAACCTGTACATTAGAGCTGCAGAATGTGTTCATCTTGCAGTCTGTGCCCCTTTAACCAACATCCTATGGCCCCACCCTCCAAGTCCCTGGCTGCCACCATTCTACCCTCTACTTTCAGACATTTAACTTTTTGATTTCACGTGTACGTGAGAATACATTATGTTTGTCTTTCTGCGACTGGTTTACTTCATTTAGCAGAATGCCCTACAGTTTGATCTGTGCTGTTGACCATGACAACACTTCCTTTTTTTCTATGACTGAGCAATAGCACATGAGAGATAGTTCATACGTGGTATCTTGTTCCCAATTTTTTCATCTGTCAACAGATTCTGAAGTGGCTTCCACATCTTGGCTATTGTAAATAAACCTGCAGTGAACTTCCACGTACAGGTATTAACACCTTCGGCTAGATATCCAGTACTGGGCATGCTATAACCTGTGGTAGTTCTGTTTCTAATGTTTTAATAAATATCTGACTGTCGTACCAAACCTCACAGGAGAGTCTGAGTTGCCCTTGGCACCAACAGAAATCAATAAATTATGTCATAGATTTTTTTTTAAATACTGATGTTTTTCTACGATTTAAAAGTGGTTGTTTGGAGAAAGCAGTTAAGCTAGAGGTTGGGGCCCCTGCATCCCACATCAGAGTATCTAGACCCAAACCTCAGCTTCCACTCCTCATTCCAGTTTCCTGCTAACGCAGACCCTGGAGGGCAGTGTTACCAAGTGATGACACTGCCACTCATGTGAGAGACCTGCAGTGAGTTCTCAGTTCCCAACTTCAGCCTGGCCCAGCTTTAGCCACTGTAGGCATTCGGGGAGTGAATCGGAACATGTAAACAAGCCTTCTCAAACAAACAAAATTAAAATTTTTTTCAGATATTTTTTTTAAAGTTGTTTATTTTTATTGGAAAGTCAAACCTATGAAGAGAAGGAAAGACAGAGAGAAAGATCTTCCATCTGCTGGTTCACTCCTCAAGTGGCCACAATGGCCAGAGCTGAGCCAATCAGAAGCCAGCAGCATCTTATGGGTGTCCTACAGAAGTACAGGGTCCTAAGGCTTTAGATAGTTTGTTGTTGTTGTTGTTGTTGTTGGCTCCTGGTTCTGGCCTGAGCCAGCTTACATATGGTGCTCTTGCCTTTCAGCTAAAATCAAATCTTTTTAAACTTTATACAGCACATTTAATTTTTATTAATATAAGGGGAACAGGTTTCATGCATTCCATAGGTTCATCCTAACTCCTTTTATGAAGCCAAAATCACCCTAATTCTAAAAGCAGAAAAAAAAAATAATAAAACAAACCAAGAAAACTATAGACCAATTTCCCTGATTAACACAGATGCATAAATTCTGAGTAAAATACTATTTAATTGACTCCAACAACACATCAGAAAGATCATTCACCTGGACCAAGTAGGATTTATCTCTTATTGCAGAGATGGTTCAAAACGCACAAATCAATAAATGTTATACATCACATAAATAGAAAAATCACAAATGGAAAAATAACATCATTTGACTACCTCAACAAATGTTTAAAAAAAAAGTATTTAATAAAATAAAACATCCTTTTATAATGAAAACAGAAAGAGACTGGGTACAGAAAAAGCATTCCTCAATTTGATCAAAACAATATATGCAAATCCACAGCCAGCATCATACTAAGTAGGCAAAAATTGGAAGCATTTCCACTGCGATCTGAAACAGACAAGGATGTCCACTTTCACCATATGTAGTCATTACAGTTCTGCAGACTTTAGCCAGAGTCATGAGGCTAGAGAAAGAAATGAGAAGGATACAGATTGGAAAGGAGGAAGCCGAGCCATCCCTGTTTGAACACGACATGATCCTACATATAAAAGAGACAAAAGACTCCACCAAGAAACTATCAGAACTCAAAAGAGAACTTGGTAAAGTTGCTGGATACAAAACCAACACAAAAATCAATAACCTTCATATACCTTCAAATAATGCTAGGTCTGAGAAAACAAACATTTAAGATCAGTATCACTCACAATCACTACAAAAAAAAATGTAAGTACCTTGGAGTAAATTTAACCATGGACGTGAGATTTGTACAAGGAAATTTTAAAAACTAGAAAACACCAAAAATTTGAAGAGCCATCTATTTCTGTGAAATGGAAGAATTAACATCATCAAAGTGTCAATAGTATTCAAAGCAAATAGCTAATTTTTTAGTTACATTTCTGAAGTTCACTCCTATTATTGAATGTAGCTACAGCGTGTTTATTATTATTATTATAGCTCTATTTTATGAGTGTACTAGAAGGTATTTCTCCATGATACTGTCATAAGGAATACATTTTTTTGTGCTCTTGATCCAAAATTCAAGGCTAACTAAGCCTCCTATGTTTTATCCAGCAATTCTGATCTTTGCAGGCACTTAGCATTATCTATAGAAGTGACTTTTTCATTTTAAAAAAAAAAGACCAAAATCTCCAGCTACTTGCAGAAGTTGCATCTGCAAATAAGTCATTCAGTTCCCCTCAGTTCTGTAATTAGCACAAGAGCATCTCCTCCCTCAGGCAATGAGCTGTGTCTCTCAGCTCTCTATGAGTGTTAAGTAAACGGGAACATGGCCAAGTCTCCCCTTTATTTTTGATGTGTCAACAGCCTCAATAGTGTTATTACCTGCTTACAAATGCAAAAGACATAGTTATAATAATGTTTAGTGTTTCTAAATTCTTTTATTCTTCAAAATCACATTACAAATTACAAATTAATTAAGCTCCATTAAAGCCCTTTATCCCACACTCTAGAGAAGAAAGAAATCACTCTGCCTATCCTAAATAAGTATTTAACTATTGTCTGAAAGGTAAAGGCAGAGACACAGCGGTCTTCCACTTGCTTGTCCACTCCCCAAATACCAGGCCAAAGCCCGGAGTCAGGAACCCCAGCAGGGTCTCCCACATAGGTGAGCAAGAACCCTGGTACCTGGGTCATCACCTGCTTGCACCCTAGCCACATGAGTAGGAAGCAGGATGGATATGCCTATTTGAAAGTTTAAAGTTCGAAAGTCAAGATATGAATCATCTGGTCCTAGATCGCAGATTTTTCAAAGTGAAAACTGAGACTCTTGGCTCCACAGCCAGTGTGGAGCATCCATGAAAGGAAAACAATGTTTCACCACCAAGCAATATTCTACTTCTCCATCTAAAAATGAGGAGAGAGGTGAACTTTTTGCCAAGAACTCACATCTGTTCTTAGATGTAGGGCCTTATCAGCAAGATTTTGCCGTCAGTAAGCTCTGATTTGTTTTTTGATTCTGAAGATGAGTGCTCATCAAGAACATGAGGTTCAGACAAATGGTGGCCACCCAACATAAGTAAATACACTCAGGGGACAGTGGAATCTAGCTGAGTCCAAGGGAAATCTTCAGATTAGTCCGCTAGAGGACATGCGCCAGGATATTCTCAGTAGACTTGTCTGCTGATATCCTCTCATGTGACTGCCTAACTAGAACAGAAGATGACTGAATTGGTACCAAACAGCTGGTCTACAGCTTGGCCTCCCCAGAATGAGAACCACTGGCACAGGGAGCATTTGTCCAGAAATATCTGCTGTCCAACCCAGGCCTTGAGAGAGAGTGAGACTCAGGTTCTGTTGGAAAACAACTACAGTAATTCTAGGGTAAATATTCCTGTCTTCTCCAAAAATGTATCTTTAAATATTAACCAAGGATTTATGAAACTTTTCTTGGCAGCCAATGTTTAAAGAAATGAAAAATGTGCCTCTCTGAGTCCATCAAATGACTTATATATAAGATCTTTGTCACTTTTGTTCACATTCTCTATTGAATGAAGATTAAGTAGCCATTTGTAAATGTCAAAGTATAATCCTACATTTTGATAGAGAGCCATGTACAGAAAAAGAAGTGTGAGATCCATAGAATATGCTATTGGTGGTGATGAAAGATAAAACTCAGGGATCAGCATTTGGTGTATTAGTTAAAACACTGCTTGAAACATTCACATCACATACTGGAGGGTTGGATTCAAGTCAGCCCTGCTCCCAATTCTACTTCAGATTCCAAATGGCTGCTAATGAGTATCCTGGGAGGCAGCAAGCGATAGATCAAGTATTTGGATCTCTGCCATTCATGTAGGAGATTTAGACTGAGTTCCTGGCTCCTTGATATAGTCTACCTAAAATCTGATCTTGGTAAAATGGCTGCCAGCATTTGGGGAGTAAACCACCAGATGGTCAAGAAATAGCAAATAAGACATCGCAACCCATCTCTGTCTTTCCCTGCCTCTCTAACTTTCAAAGAAATAAAATAATAACTAAACAAAAATAATTTTTCAAATAGTTTTCTTATTATCATTACTATTTTATGATACAGTTCTATAGGCTCTGGGATTTCCCTTACACTGATTTCCCCTACATTATTACAATAGTATAGTCCTTCATAAATAGTTATTAAGTCCACCATTCTGTTATTTTAGTGTATTATGACATTATAATATGGACAATGACAGTCCAGCATTCTATTGTAAGATATATTTAACAGATTCATTGGGAGTCCATTTTTAATTTGGAAGTAGACATGCATACTGTGTTATACCTTCATATCTGTATATAATCATCTCTATAACACAATTACTATAATCCCATTAAATGAAAATCCATAAAATAAAATTAACAAAAGAAAGAAAAATAGAAAATTTACAGCAACATGAAGTTAAATAGCATGCTAATGAATGAACAATGTGTCGATAAAGAAATGAAAAAGAAAATCAAAAAACCCTCTTGAAGAAAATGATGCTACTATATGACCTTTGAGTGAAGAATTTAGTAAGAGAAAAAAAACTATTATAAATAAAAATAAAAGCGAAAATATCAAACACCCTGAAATGTAGCAAAAAATAGCATTGAAAGGACTATTAGTGTATTTTGCATGAAGATTGCCTTATATCAGAAAGAACATATATTTGTCTTTTGAGATTAGCTTATTTCACTGATCATAATGGTCTCCATTTGGGATCATTTGATGGCAAATGGTAGCATTTTGTTCTTTTTAATGGCTGAGTAATATTCCACGGAGTAGATATAACACAGTTTCTTTAACCACTCCTTTTTGAGTGGACATCTGGGTCGTTTCCATGTCCTTGCTATTTTAGATTGTGCTACTGTAAATATAGAATTAGAGATCCCTTCTAATATGCAGCTCTCATTTCCTTTGATATATTTCCAGCAGTGAGATATGTGGGTCATATTCTCAATTCTCTTAGCACTCTCCATACTGACTTCCATCCTGGATGTACTAGCCTAAACTCCCACCAACAGCGAAAGAGGGCACCTTTCTTTTCATATCCATGCCAGTAGTTGTTCTTAGTAGAGTTCTGAACAAAGGCCAGTTTCATTGGAGTTAGGTGGAACCTCAATGAGATTTTCATTTGTATCTCCCTGACAGCTAAGGAGTCTGTGCGTTTTTGCATATGTTTATTAGCCATTTGAATTTGTTCTTTTGAAAAATGTCTGTTCATTTCCTTTACCCATTTCTTCACAGGTTGTTTTGCTGTCATGAAGTTTCTGAAGCTTTTTGTAAATCCTGGATATTAATCTCTTATCAGTTATATAGTGTGCAAATGTTTTCTCCTTTTCTGTTGATTGCTTCTTCACTTTGTTGAATAATTCCTTTGCTGGACAATCTGTCTTTCTTTCTCTCTATAAATCCGCCTTTCCAATAAAAATAAAGAATAGTTTTTAAAAGAAGGAGGGAGAGATTTATTTTAAATGATTACATTACAGAATGTTCACCTGGATCTAAATTGTGGGAAAATAAGTTGGTCTTTAGGTAGAGACTGGTTTAGGTCAAATGGGATCCTTGGGAGGTGAGTTGGTAAGGTGCCTTCAAGGTCACACAAGGCTCCTTTCTTGTCCACACACTGGCCACCCTTTTGTGTCCACCCCAGCTTTACCTATGTGACCACCTTTCCCTCATGTGTCATTGTCAGCTCTTCCCTTTGCTGCATTCTCCTCCTTAGTCATCCATCAATAAACCCTTACTTGGCTATTTCCAAATTATGTTGCAGATTCTTCCCCTCACCCTCACTGGGATGGACCCCACTAGCAATAGTAGGGCAGGGACCCCATGGCAGTCTTCCTGCTTCCTGCTTCTGCTTCAACATGTCAGCCATGCACTCACCATGAATTTTTCAGCATTAAATTGTGACTTCTTGGCTATGCAATGAGAGAATGAAAGGAAGGAAGGAAGGAAGGAAGGAAGGAAGGAAGGAAGGAAGGAAGGAAGGAAGGAAGGAAGGAAGGAAGGAAGGAAGGAAGGAAGGAAGGAGGAAGAAGGAGAAGGAAGGAAGGAAGGAGAAGGAAGAAGGAAGGAAGAGGAAGAAGAAGGAAGAAGGAAGAAGGAAGGAAGGAAGGAAGGAAGAGAAAGAGAGAAAGAAAGAAAGAAAGAAAGAAAGAAAGAAAGAAAGAAAGAAAGAAAGAAAGAAAGAAAGAAAGAAAGAAAGAAAGAAAGAAAGAAAAAAGAAAGACAAAAAGCCCTTGTTTTGAAAAGAACTCCCCATTGAGACTGGCATTTTGGTGCAGCTCACTAAGCCACCCCGTATGGTGCCAGCATCGCATAATGCAACATCAATTCTAGTCTCAGGCCTGGCACAGCAGCCTAGCAGCTAAAGTCCTCACCTTACATGCACCAGGATCCCATATGGGCATGAGCTCATATTCCGCCTCCTCCCATCCAGCTCCCTGTTTGTGACCTAGGAAAGCAGGACACTCTAAAGCCTTGGGAACCTGCACCCACATGGCAGGCCCCGAAGAAGCTCGTTGCTTTGGATCAGCTCAGCTCTGGCTGTTGTAACCACTTAAGGAGTGAACCAGCAAATAAAAAATCTTTTTCTCTGTCTCTCCTTCTCTCTATAAATCTTACTTTCCAATAAAAACGAGTAAATGTTTTTAGAAGATTCAAGTCTGAACTGCTCTGGTTCCAATCCAGCTCCTTGCCAAAAGCCTAGGAAAAGGATTCAAAGACGGCTCAAGTGTTTGGACTCCTGACATCCATGTGGGAGACCTGGTTGGAGTTCCAGGTTCTGGCTAGGGGGTGAACCAGCAGATGAAATTTCTTTCTTGACATATATAGAGGTATATTTTAGATAAAGTAAATAAATCTTCAAAAAGCGTCAATAATTGCTATTTATTGAGACTCCAAAAGTCAGCGGAGAAACCGATCACTTATCTCTGCCACCTCTTACTGCAGCCACTACTGATACTCCTAACCTATTGCAGGTGCAGGATTAGCATGCTCCACCACAACGCCAGCCCAATAAAATTAATTCAAGCCCTAAATCTGAACAGCAATGTTGATTAATACAGGCTAAGAGAAATGGGAGTGGCAAAAGGAGTTTAGCTAAATAGACAGGAGAATATGGTGCAATTCATTAACTGTTTCAACAAGAAATGGAGTGAGGAGGGCTGTCATTTTTGTTTTGTAAATTTAAAGCCATTCCAAAATAAAACGTTAAAGAAGTCTTTAAATATACATCTAAGATGGAAAAATTAGCAACATCATTGCGGGGGAAAAAAATTGCTCACTGTTCTAGCATATTTATAAATGACTGGCATGTAACCCATTTAAATCCTATCACAACCAAAATAGAGTAATGATTCATATTTGAAAAGAAACTCTTCAAGTAAGTTTCTTTTGCTTTCAATATGTATCATTTGTTTTGAGAGATAGAGAGAAAGAGTTCTCCCATTCATTAATCTATTCTCCAAATGCCCTGAGCCCAAAGCCAATCACAGGAACACAACCCCAGGTCCCTCCAATGTCACTTATTTCCTCCCAGAGAGTGCACTGATAGGAAACTAGAATCAGGAAGAGGATAGGGACTCAATCCCAGGTACACTGAGACACGATCAAGGCATCTTAACCAGTGAGACAAATGTCCTCCCTCAATCAAGCTTCCCCATTCAGTCTATAAACAGTAAGAGCTAACACCACCATACCACACAGCAAGTACTTAAGAAGCAGTCAGTGCACAAATAATAAATAAAATAGAGCACCTTATGATGGCTCGATTGGTTAATCCTTCACTTCAAAATGCCAGGGTCCTAAATGAGCACCAGTTCACATCCCAGCTGCTCTGCTTCCCATCCAGCCCCCTGGTTGTGGCCTGGAAAAACAGCAATGGACAGTACAAAGCCTTAGGATCGTGCACCTGTGTGGGAGACCCAGAAAAGGCTCCCGGCTCCTGGCTTTGGATTGGCTCTACTCTAGCCATTATGGCAAATTTGGGAAATGAATCAACAGATAGAAGATCTTTCTCTGTGTCTCCACTCCATAAACCTGCCTTTCCAAAAAATAAATAGATGGATAGATAGATTGATAAAATCTTTAAAAATAATAGAATAAAGAGGGCTGTTTGAAAAAACTCCCAGGGAAGAAGGTGTTCCTGGCCCAGTGAGGCGAGGAGAGTGGGCAAGAATGATGCAGGAGTACATGGTAAGCACATCATGGTGCTGCCAGCAGCAGTCTATTGCTTGGTGTTTGTGAGCCATCTCCAGAGTGGCACAGAAAACTCTCCCATCTTCAGGTGACACATCTCTGGGATACTCTCCTTCATGCCTCTGGTTCCAACACTTCAAGGCAGCTCCTGTAAAAGACAGATTCTCTGGGCCCGGCGCCATGGCCTAATGACTAAAGTCCTCACCTTGCGTGTGCTGAGATCCCATATGGACACCAGTTCCAATCCCGGCAGTTCCACTTCCCATACATCTCCCTGCTTGTGGCCTGGGAAAGCAGTCGAAGATGTCCCAAAGTCTTGGAACCCGGCACCCGTGTGGGAGACCCAAAAGAAGCTCCTAGCTTCTGGCTTCGGATCAGCTCAGCTCCGGCCGCTGTGGTCACTTGGGGAGTAAATCATTGGACCGAAGATCTTTCTCTCTGTCTCTCCTCCTCTATATAGTTATCTGACTTTGCAATATAGATAAATAAATCTTAAAAAAAAAAAAAAGATTACAGACACTAAGGTGAGGCGAGTCATGCCAGCCTGTGCCCAACAGGGGTCGGGTGCATGAGTTCCAAGGACAGGGGATCTGACAGGGATTGGGTAGCTTGGCTCAGGTCCTGGGCCCACCTGTGTGGTAGGGCTGGGTTCCTGAGCACCAGACAATGGGGAACTGGTGGGGTTTGGGTCACTTAGCCCAGATCCTGGAGCCCCCCTACTAGATGAGTGTCAGATTTGTAAGCCCCAGGGGTGGAGGATTTGGCGTGGCTCGGCACACTTGACCCAGATCCAGAGGCACACCTCCTAGGTGGGTGCATTGCTCATGAGCCCCAGGGGTGGGGGATTCTTCAGGGCTCAGGTCACCTGGCCTCCATGCTTGGACCTTCCAGTGAGGTGGGTGCAGGCTTTATGAGCACAAGGGGTAGGGGATCTGGTGGAGTTTCAGTCTCCTGTACTGGGTTCTGAGGCCCACCTACTAGGTGGCTGTCAGGTTCCTGAACCACCTATTGGGGGATCTGGTGATGCTTGGGACGCCTGGCCCGAGTACTTGCACTCATCTGCAAGAACATCTCCTAGTTAATAAGAAAAGGTGCAGCAGTGGACACAGGCCCTGTTGCAAAAGAAGAATATGGCACCACATTTGGTGCTGTAGCAGAAGAACAGAACAAACTGGACAGCTACCCCAAACAAACAATGATAGTTAAAAAATATCAGTGAATGGAGCCAAAGGACATTGGGAGGGTGACATCATCCTCAGATCAATGAAAAAGGCAGCATTTCAGAACTATCCAATCCATTTGGACAGAACCCTCTGAATATGTACACATTGAGACTCTGGGTTGATATGAGGTGGTGGTTCCTCATCCCTGGGTACTGGGACATGTGGAAAGTCATGAGTGGTTCCCCCCTTTGTCTCTCTCCTTCCCCCAGGAAGAACAAGAAGAAATAGCAAATTTGGAAGCAATGAGTTCACCTAATTTTCTCTAAACCCCGATTCTTCCCACCCTGATTAACCATGTAGCCATTATTAGAAATAAAATTTAAAAGAAAACATGCTTAGGGCCCAGCGGCATGGCCTAGTGGCTAAAGTCCTCACATTGAACACACTGACATCCCATATGGGCACCAGTTCTAATCCTGGCAGCTCTGCCTCCCATTCAGCTCCTTGCTTGTGGCCTGGGAAAGCAGTCGAGGACGGCCCAGAGCTTTGGGACCCTGCACCCACGTGGGATACCCGGAAGAAGTTCCTGGTTCCTGGCTTCAGATGGACGCAGCACCTGCCGTGCACTTGGGGAGTGAATCATCGGACGGAAGATCTTCCTCTCTGTCTCTCCTCCTCTCTGCATATCTGGCTTTGTAATAAAATTAAATAAAAAAAGAAAGAAAGAAAACATGCTTAGGCTTCCTAGCTGTCAGGGAGATACAAATGAAAACCACATTCAGGTTCCACCTAACTCCAGTGAAACTGGCCTTTGTTCAGAACTCTACTAAGAACAACTACTGGCATGGATATGAAAAGAAAGGTGCCCCCTTTCGCTGTTGGTGGGAGTTTAGGCTAGTACATCCAGGATGGAAGTCAGTATGGAGAGTGCTAAGAGAATTGAGAATGTGACCCACATATCTCACTGCTGGGAATATATCAAAGGAAATGAGATCTGCATATTAGAAGGGATCTCTAATTCTATATTTGCAGTAGCACAACCTACAATAGTACAATAGCAAGGACATGGAAATGACCTAAATGCCCCTTCTAAGAAACTGTGGTAAAAAAAAATTTTAAAAAGAAAAAAAAAAAAAACTCTGTTATATCTACTCCGTGGAATATTATTCAGCCATTAAAAAGAACAAAATGCTACCATTTTCAACTAGATGGTCCCAACTGGAGACCATTATGCTCATTGTAATAAGTCAGTTCCAAAAGGACAAATATCATATGTTCTCTCTGACATAAGGCAGTCTTTGTGCAAATTGTGTGATCAATAACTCTTTCCATACTGTTTTTGTTGCATCCCGTGTGTTTTGATGTTTTCTTGCAAACAGTATTTTTCTTTTCGAATTCGTTGGTGGCTCATGGAATGCACCGTTACATCATTTTATCCAAGAGGCTTTTGTGTTTTCTTTTCTTCATCCATGTGTTGGTTATTCAGTAACACATTCTTTGACTCAATGGCCCTATAAATTTTTATGTTAACTTTATACCTGTTGCTGACTTTGTTTCATGATTTCTCATTTAAGGAAATGTATAGTGGTGGTGTAATACAGTCTATCATATCCAGTTGTGAAGATACAATTCAGTATGCATCCCTACTTCCAAGTCAAAGATGGACTCCAAGGAAACTGTTGAACGTATCTAGACAATGGGATGCTCAACCATCTGACACTGTCTGTACCAGCAATGTTGGGGCACACTTAAAAAACAAACTGATGGAATTATGACTTCTTACAAAGGACTGTACTATTGTAATAATATGGGGAAAATTAGCCAGGGAGTGGGAATTTGGGAGTTGGGGAAATCCCAGACCCTATGGAATTGTACCATAAAATTCAAAATTAAAAGAAAAGTACCATTTGGGACTCCTTAAAGTTCCTGAATTCAGTCCTAACTCTACTCCCAGTTACAGCTTTGTGCTAATGCACACCATGGACAGCCATCATGATGGTTCAGGCACTAGACCTTTGCCACCATCAGGCTCAGGTTGTGCTCCCAGATCTTGACTTCAATCAGCCCCAGCTCCAGCTGTTATGAGTATTTTGAGAATAAACTAATGCAAAAGGAGAAAAAAAAGGTAAGTATAAAGCTATGTTCTGATTTTACTCTGTGATTCTTGCTATTTTAGAGAAATATTTACACTGTTGTTCCCAAATTGCAATATCTTACTTGAAATAAATGTATTTAATTTAGACTGTTCAAGTTATCTAGCAGTACTTAACAGTTATCTGTCCATACCATACCCTTTCTACAGCATGCCCTCCAAATTGCTGCAACTCAGTGTAGGCTTCAGATTTAAAATTCCCAGGATCGTGTGATGCTTAAAACCATCCTCTCTTAACAAATTTTAGGGAACTGCTTAACCACCCCTGTATCTTGCCCATTGCAGAAAGAGGATCACAGCTGGAGAAGAAGTTACAGGCCCAGATTTCCTCACCCCACACAACCACACTCCTCCTCTGGATCCATCTGTTAACCTTGGTTCCTTACCCCTGGCAGAACTGGAATGGGGTGAGAGGTGGAGAAGGAAAGATCAAGGCAGGTAAGTTCTTCCTGGATGGATACCATCCATTCTGGAATTGGACTGTGCTGGCCTCTAGGCTTGATGGTTGTGTAAGCAAAGCTTCTCTCTGGAATGGTTTTGTGGCTTTTCCCCACATCCTGCCTCAGCTTGCTAGTGAGTGCTTTCCTACAGCTCCTCTGCCCTGGGTGAATGAGTCTCTCCCTCCAGCTGGTGCTCAAGCTTTTCCCACGGAAAACAGACATTCCAGGACACTGCTTTAGTCTCCCTACTGAACTTCTGCCCCACCAAGTGGCCCTTGTATCTCCTTGACTCTGGTTTTCTCACCTGAACACTCCACATCCAGTCTATGGTCCATAGCGTCCTTCACCCCTTCACACTGTGGATCCCCAGGAAGGAAGACACTGTCCTGTCATCTACCAGAAAACAATAGGACCATCAGCCCTCTGACTCCATTTACCCATCTACGGGGGGCTGCAGACTGCACTCTGCACCCCCTCCTATGCAAAGCCATTTCCCTGTTTTTTTGTGTAAGAGGCCAACACCCACAGCTCTCCCTGTGCTCAGTGAAGACTCACAGCAAACAGACGCAGAGCTTCAGAATTCTCTACTCCTCAAGGTCCAACTCTGTTGTAACTTTGACCTTAAACAAAGGATCTCAGAGTGACAAAACTGGGTTTTGCCCATACACAGTGGAAGCTCTTCAACCCAATTTACATCTTCACTTTAGAATTAGGTTTGCTTTTCCATACACATAGGATCACATGCAATATATTAAGAAATAGCAGAGGTGGAGAGATACAGATGCAGGCTAAAGCACCCTCCATGGACTATATGCCCTAGAGGCATTTCTTCTGAGATGCAGGAATGATTTCCTATTGCACTAATTTCTACAAAACATTCACTCTCCAGGATGGTTTGAATCTGCAGGTGAATCCACTACTGATAAGCCTGGCAGGAAGATGCCATAACAGATTAGAACTGGCTTTGTGGGCCATCACCATATCAGCATTTATCAACTTGAAGCAAAAAGAGGAACTTGGCTCACTTTGTAGGCCACTCCCAGGTTGATAATACTATGGTCAAAATCCAGTGAATTGAGAAAGAACTATGGTTTGGAAGACTCCGAAGGCTTTTCTGTAACTCAGCCATAGGACCCTTCCCAAGATCACAGTAAAATCCCGTTCATTGCTGTTCTTGTGACTTAACATTGGCAAGCTTCTCAGTGTCCCTCCCATCCACCCCTTTGCTGACCCGAAAGGCAAATTCAGACTCTAAGATCAGGCTATTCATTCACCCCAAGACCAAACAGGTGGAATTAACTTCAGCAAAAGCTCCCAGGGAGCAATAGAAGGCCTTCATGGACCCAGTAACTCTCCTAAGGAAGCAAATGGAAGTTCTGGTGTGGTTGGACTCCCAATTTTTATTCTTAAGGTAGGACTCTGAATTTCTGGGTGACTTTTCATCCAAATAGAGATAGTTCTGAACATAAAGGGAGGTACAACTAAACAATCACACTGAGACAGAGACACAAATATGGGCTTTCCAGGCGAGCTGAGCGATGTGGTCATCTTGTCTTCCTTCCCTCCTGCTTCTGACAGACTGTGTAAATAGATCAGCTTCCTCCACAGATGAACATGTCCCTACCCTTGTCTTAGACAATGTGAGCCTTTGGTTGCCATTGGGATTCCAAAGGCAAGGTAAGACCAGTCAGTCAGAGCACATGTTCTCAGGCCAAGTCTTTCCTGACAAAACTGTTTCCTATATTTCTGAGGTCTCATGGTTTAGAACTCAGGTAATCTAGGAGCTGACATTTGTGGTACAGAGGGTTCAGCCACTGCCTGCAAGGCCAGCAACCCATGTGAACACAGGTAGTACAGGTCCTGACTGCTCTGCTTCCACACACGCTCCCTACTGTTACACCTGGGAAAACAATAGAAAATGGTTCAAGTACAGGGGTCTCTGCACCAGTGTGGTACACCTGATTGGAGTTCCAGGCTCCTGACTTAGCCCTGACACACCCCAGTCATCTGGGGAGTGTACCAGCAGATGGAAGTGCAAGGTTCATTCTCATTCTCTCTCTCTCTCTCTTCTCTCTTCTCTCTTCCTCCTCCTCCTCTCTCTCCCTGTGGCTTTGTATTACAAATAAATAAATCTACTATTTTTAAAATGAGTTAAAATAGTAGAGAATCATGACACTTCTCCAAGCTTTCAAGTTGTCCTACAGAGTCTGTGAAACAACTGAACACGCCCGAGTCTTCTGCACATATGGAAACTGTCTCCCAAATGAAAAGGAGAGAACAGGTTCCCAAAGAAGTATCTTTTCTAGTGAAAGGACAAGTGCAAACAGTTACACAGTCTGCCTAACTCATTGCCAAGCCCAAGACCAAACCTCATGCCAGAGAATTTCAATGTGCAATTCCCCATCTGACTATTACACAAAACCACATGACTCCGGAATTCCGGCGTCTTTGGATAACATTAGTTCTTCCTTATTTGTCTTTTTCTACTGCTGCAAAGAATTAGCACTGGCTTACATTTTTCACTTTTGAGTGTAATCATCTTTATTACGGGATTTAAACATAAGCTCTTCACTCTGGCTGCAGAACCTGCATCTGAGAGATGGGACACAGAACCGTGCTTTATGTACCAGTGTTCCTCAGCCAAGGAGGAAGAGTGTGATCCATCTCAGCCAGTCTTCTACGCCTTTAACCAATCACCTTCAAGGATAAAAATCAAGTACTAGTGCTACACGGTTCATTTTTCCTATTCTTTTAAACAAATATCTGGATTGTCTATTTCTGATAATTTCCTTTTTAAAAACATGTATTATATTTGAAAAGGCAGATTTATAGAGAGGAGAGACAGAGAGAAAGGTTTTCCATCTGCTGGTTCATTCCTCAATTGGCCTCAACAGCCAGAGCTGAGTCAATTTGAAGCCAGGAGCCAGGAGCTTCGTCCAGGTCTCCCATGTGAATTCAGGCTCTAAAATACTTGAGGCATCCTCTACTGCTTTCCCAGGCCACAAGCATTGAGCTGGAAGCAGCAAAGACATGAACCAGCAACCATATGGGATATCAGCACTTGCAGGTAAAGGATTAGCCTACTGAGTCACCACTCGGTTTCTGATTATTTCTAACATCCAATTACTTGTCCTTTGTGCAATGTGCAAACCTCATCCAAACATTAGATGAGCTTACTAATTATATTAAATTGAAGGACACAAGCAATGCAGGGAGAGACTAAAGTGGCTAGGATGCCTGTCCAAGATTTAACATATTTTATATAAAGTGTGTATTATTTGAAAGATAGAGTGACAGAGTGAAGGAAGTCTTCCATCTGCTGAATCACTCCCCAAATTCCTGTACCTACCAGGGCCTGGCCAGGCCTAAGCCAGGAGTCAAACACATTAGCAAGGATCAGAAGTGGAGCAACCAGGACTTAAATCAGGCTTGAGTTTTGTTGTTTTTGTTTTTAATATTTATTTACTTATTTGAATAGCAGAGTTACAGAGAAGAGAGAGAGAGAGAGATCTTCCATCCACTGGCTCACTCTCCAAGTGGTCACAACAGCTGTGGCTTAGTCAAGCCACAGCCAGGAGCCTAGAACTCCATCCAGGTCTCTCATATGGGTGGCAGGGGCCCAGGTACTTGGACCATCTTCCACTACCTTCCCAGGTGCATTATCAGGCAGCTGGATTGAAAACAAAGCAGCAAGGACTTGAACTGATGCTCCAATGGGACGCATGCATCACAGGTGGTACCCTAACCCATTATACCACAATGCCAGTCACTGATTGAGGGACTAGAATAGAAATTCTCTTGTTCTGTGAAAAGGACAAACATTTTTTAATAGCAAGTGCTTTCTGGACTATGAATATGGAATATGAATATTTCATAGATGTCTATATAGGTATGGATTCAATGACTGCATCTAATCACTATTCTATAATAACTTTCCACAAAGCTTTGTCCTCATGGTTCATCATCTTCCTTCTCATTTCTCCCCAAATCTGCACGTTTCCACCCTGATTGCTAGATCTCTCCCTGATCACATGAAAAGAAAAAAATTCCAGATCATATTATTTTACACAATTTCACACTATTTTTTTAATTTATTTATTTTTATTGGAACGGCAGATTTACAGAGAGAAGGAGAGACACAGAAAAAGATCTTCCACCTGTTGGTTCACTCCCCAAGTAGCCACAACTGCCAAAGATGAACTGATCCAAAGCCAGGATCCAGGAGCTTCTTCTGGGTTTCCCATATATATGCAAGATCCTAAGGCTTTGGGCCATCCTCAGCTGCTTTTCCAGGCCACAAGCAGAACATTGGATGGGAAGTAGAGCATCCAGGACACAAACCAGTGCCTATATGGGATCCACGTGCATGCAAAGGAAGGATTTAGCCACTGAGTAGTTACACCTGGCCCATTCTATCCTATTTGTACCTAAAGTTTGCATTCTGCTTTACAGTTTACAAAACACTGTGTATATAAGATTGAAGTAATTTGTGAAGGTCCAAATCAGATGTATAATACAACTTTATGGTTCCACAATAACACCATCTCTTTGAATGCCTATAGTATGTTATAGTATGTTAGGCAAATAGTATTTCTGTTTCACAAAAAAAAAAAAAAGAAAAGAAAGAAAGAAAAAAAAGACACAAACTGAGATTCATTGAGCTCAAAAACAGGCACAAGACCAGCCAGCAAGCATGGCCCAAGTCGTCTGGTTACAATTTTTTTGGTATTATCTTGTGTTGAATTTGAGATGCAGCCCCGGCTTTGTCAGTGACTGTGCAAAGGGCCAGGAGCTCCACAGTCTCCTTCCCCTGTAGGCGTTGCAAGTTCTAAAATGGGTTGAAGCTTTGGAACTGTGGAGATTACCTTTATTCACATTCTGGAAAGCAAATTAGGAGAATGAAGGGAAAAGAAGCAGAAGGAATATGAAAGATCCTATTGTGCCCGAGACAGCTGAGGCTTCAATTCTCCCTTTATTAGAGAATTAATGCAGGAGACTCAGCGACTTCCAGGCCATCTGCTTCCCCTTTAATTTAAAATGTTTCCTTTTTTCAAAAATGACTTTTGTTTTCTTTCTTTTTTATCTTAGAAAGGGCAGTTCTTCATAAGGATTTAAAAAAAAAAAAAAAGCCAGCACCATCCAGCTCATAGCCTGGCTCAAGCCACTGTGAGCTTCATTCAAAAGAAATCCTGGCAGATCTTGTTGCATCCATTGCTAACCCTACAGACACACTGAGGGCTTCTGAGCAACCACAGCACAGGATCCTGGAAGGTAGCCCTACCTGCTAGCCGAGGCTGCATCCAAAAATCTAGGGCTCATAGTAAGCAACACACACAGAGACCCTGAGCACTCAGGAACTGGGCAGTGATGTACCTGAATCAGTCGGCCAGCTTCCTCGTGCCTCTTCCTCTTTGTTACCTCTTCCCTACTCATCCAGGATTGCAACAGGAAAAGAACGCTTTTGACACAGTGGTTCATCACCTTTGGGGACACCCACGTCCCGTTAGGAAGTGCCTGGCTTGAATCCTGCTTCCTCTGCTTCCCATCCAGCTTCCTGGTCATGCTCACGCTGGCAAGGGATGGCTCAAACAGCTGCCATGCTCATGAGAGATCCGGATCGAAGTCCCTAGCTCCTAACTTCGATCTAACCCCACCTTGACTATTGCAAGCATCTGAGGAATGAACATGCAGGTGGAAGCTCTCTTTCTCTCCCCATGTGTCTCCCTCTTCCTCCCCTTCTCTGTCTCTCACCTTTCTAATAAAATGAAGCTATTTTTTTTTTTAGAAAAGCACGAATACGTTTTGTCTCTCCTAACCAGTCATCTCTTACTAACAAAGCATTTCATGAATGACATACTCTATTTTATTAAGAGAGCCTTGCTCTAAAGAAATCTTGTTTTTCAACATGAAAGAAACCTTTCACATCTGGACAACAGGTCTTTGAGATACAGCAGGAAAGCATGTTCTCGCAGAGACAGAAATGTCTTTACAATCGCCAAGTTAGAAGTGAGCAGGTGAGTAAAGCAAGACAGCCAAGATCTAAATCCTCTTCAAAAACTGTATTGCTAAAAATATGATCTATCCCATAGGACAATAGTGTGTGTGTGTGTGTGTGTGTGTGTGTGTGTGTGTGTGTGTGTGTGTGTGTGTGTAACGTAGATGTATTAAGCCTTCTAGAACTTCCCAGGGTTGTTACAGTGACAGACTCTAAAGAAGGAAAATGAGTCTTAAAAAGACAGTGTGAGCACAGTAGGATCTGTTTCCCATTATCAATTTTTAGAATGCGTTCAGCCTGCCATTTGTTTTCCGGCATTGTTTTTGAGCTCTGTCTGCATTTCTGTTTGGTCCAGGGCCTAGGACGAGAACTTACAACTGGCTGAGTGGCTCTCTCTCTCTGTTTCTTATTTAAAGCCAGTCATGAATCTGAACTGTCTCTTTTTCAGACATGGAGAAACCAGATTCTAAATCCTCCCCTTTCCTTCCTGCCCCTCCCCACTCATAAGGAGAAATGGGAACCATTTTTCCTGTCATCGTAGCCTCTTTTGGAGGGGAGAATTGCCTTTTGTGATGAATCTGCTGTTAAGTCTCAGACAGTTGAGCTCCGGGGTCTCCCAATGACAGGAAGTGATTTACTGGGATTTATCCCAAGAGAACAAAGGCTCCAGCACAATAGTGATTTTGTTAATAATAAGAAAAGAGATTTTCTACATATAAATCACATAGGCATATGTTTCTAGGTTACATGGCCATAAGGTTCCAATTTAGGCTAGAAAGAAAAAAAAATCACCCTCAACAATCTCATATTGTAAATTTGATATGAAACTCTCATATTTTACCAAACAAAGCCATTGACCACAGGGCCAAAAAGACTAGCACCATCAACTCGTTCACTAAGCCCAAAATCTTCTTAGGCAAAAATTGCTAAAATATTTTCAAGGAAACATTATAACAAGGGGGCATGAGAATGCTCCCCGCAAGCCCGAGTCCTGGATCCATGCTACTCTGTCGTTGCTTTGACGTGGAACAGCACATTTTTAATTAACTGCTTTACTAGAATCTCCCTCCAGCCAAATGTCTGCAGATAATGCATTCCTTGCTTTTTAAAGAAAGGAGGAAATATTTCTTTAAGTCTGGCATCTAGATTTCTCCAAGTTATTTCCTTTTAAAAAAATCAAACTTACAGGATCTGAATTCATTTATTTGTTCATTTAGATGTACACATCAGACTGGGTAAGACAAAATGCAACAAGGTTTGTTTGGCTCACAGGATCCAAACTCAAAGGACATCCGTGGCGAAAGACAAGGAATACCCCTGTGTATCTCTTCTGGTCTCCCTCCCAGGCCTTCTACAGCCACCAGCATTCAATCATGGGGCTCCCTCCTCTTTATCTAATGTTGGTGACCTCCTCCGAAGTCTCACCTCTTAGCACCACAGTCTGATTCAGTTCTTACGCTCATCACACCTCACAGTGGTGATTGAACTTCAATATGAGTTTAATAGGAGACGAAGCACATCCAAGCCAGAGCATAGATTACAGCAAATTTGACTGTCCTTTTTGTTAGATTACTACAAACTGATTGTTTAGAGCTAAGGGAACCCTTCTACTGAATTTTTGGGATAATTTCCTTTTGGAAAATTATAACTCTATTCAGCCATAGCATGAATACATGGCATGCGATTTTAACCGAAAGACGGTTGTGATATAATGTGAGAATTAGGCTCAGGGAATAAACTGGCTAATCCTCCACCTCCAGGCACCAGGATCGCATATGGGCGCCTGTTTGTGTCCCAGTTGCTCGACTTCCCATCTAGCTACCTGCTTGTGGCCAGAGAAAGCAGTGGAAGATGGCCCAAATCCTTGGGACCCTGCGCCCTGATTCTTGGCTTTTGATCAGCTCAGCTCCGGCCATTGTAGCAGATGAGAGATCTTTCTTTCTGTCTCTCCTTCTCTCTGTAAATCTGCCTTTCCAATAAAAATAAATAAATCTTTATGTAAGAAAAAAAGAACTAAGCAATTTGAAGAGCCAGAGACAGTTTCACCTTATTAAAGTAGCTCACTTGCACAAGCTAGTGTACCTAAAACCTTGTAGAGCTACCTTTTAGAAGATTTATTTATATTTATAGCTTATTCAAGCAGCAGAATGACAGAAAGGAAAAAAAAAATAGTCCATCTTTTGTCTTATTCCCAAAACGGTCACATTGACTGGCCAGGTGCCAGGAACTCCATTTGGATCTCCCATGTGAGTGGCAGGGACAAAGCACCTGTACCATCTTCTGTTGCCTTTGCATGTGCATTAGCAAGGAGATGGACCTGAAGCAGTGCAGCCAGGACTCAAACCTTCACTCTGATATGGGATGCTGGCATAAGAGGCAGTGCCCGAGTGTACTGCACCACCCATGCTGCCAGCCCTCACAGAGTTACTTTTGCTCATGTGAAACTCTGCTTACAGAAGCCATCAGATTTCCAGCAAGAGTCTGGAATCTGTTTGGCTAGTTGTTTGACCAATTGAATGAGAGATTTGATTAAACTGCCAATTCACAGGTTCTGATGGAGAAAAGGTTTCCTCAGCCCGTGACTCTTTGTACCCTAATAAACTAAGATTATTAAAAAAAAAAAAAAAAAGAAAAGAAAAGGTTTCCTCAGTGAATGCAGTCACTATCAATCAACTCCACACTAATCTATCTTATGGACAAGATGGAGCCTCACACATTGGCTATGAGATCCAGTCGCAGACAATATGGCTCCCTCTGACTGTGACCCGGTTCCATTGCCTGCATTACATCTTGGAGACTTGCCTGCAAATGACCTAGACAGTCAGCAAAAAGCAGATGTCTCATTCATCTTGACAAATTTCTTAGACAGGACTTACAAGAGACATGATTTCCTTTATTTTAATCTCCATTTACTTGGGCCTGGTGCAATGGCCCAATTGGCTAAATCCTCGCCTTGCATGCGTCAAGATCCCCTATGGTGCTGGATCATATCCCAGCTGCTCCTCTTCCCATCCAGCTCTCTGCTTGTGGCATGGGAAAGAAGTGGGGGATGGCCCAAAGCCTTAGAATCCTGCAGCCACACAGGAGATCCAAAGGAAACTCCTGATCTGCCCTTCAAATAAAAATAAATAAATCTTTTTTAAAAAATCCACTTATTTGAAAGGCTGAATGATAATGAGGGAGATACAGAGTGAAAGAGATACCCCCACAATGGCCAGGTCTGGGCCAGGTCAAAGCCAGGAACCTAGAACTCCACTCTGTGGCAGGGTTTCAGGTAACTGGGTCACCATCTGCTGCTTCTCCAGGTGCATGAGAAGCAGAGCAGCTAGGATTCAAAACAACACTCTGATGTGGGATGTCTATCAGACAAGAGGCAGCTTAACACACTGTGCCACAACACCAGCCCCTCTTTTGCCTTTTAAATACTACATGATATTCTAAAGTATACACTGCAGAGAGCAGCATGTAAAGCAATTACATGCAATGATTTCCGTATTCTGCACCAGAGAGGGAAGCGTAACCCTGTGGTAAATTCACAAGTTGCATGTTTCCTTGATGATCTTTACTTTCAGGACAGTGTGTTTTCTTTTCATGCTGTAAATATAGCCAAATTGACATGTTGATTGTTTTAATAATTAGAGATATCATAAAATGACTCAAAAAAAAAAACTTCTGTTGGCTTCATTCCATAAAATATTCAATGGAAATCTCATCCTGTTAAGGAGTGTTAGGGGTCATCATAAAGCTCATGGAAAATGTGTGTTATGTAAAAACCATGAACACATGTCCAGGTTTTGGACCAACATAAACTTAATCCTTTTTCCAGAAACTGAAATATTCATATTTATAAAGCATTCTTATTAGATTTTTTTCTGAAAAAAAAAAAAACACAGTCTACAATACTGTTTGTATTGCGCTGCCGTAACATTGTCTGAGATTTTGTGCTGTGTAGTTGGCGGCTAGCTTGTAGGGAGGAGGAGGAGGATGCAAGGACGACTCTAACTCAGAAACTCAGTGGGTGGCCCATCAATGGAAACAGACACGGAGGAGACTGAGACACTCAGAAGCCGCGGAAAACAGTCTACCCTTAGAATTCCGGAGCTCTGAGTTATTGGGACAGGCTCTAGAATTGCTATGTCACTGCATTAAGGCATTGTAAGGCACTGACCTGTCTGTGCCTAAGTAGATGAAGCAGAGACCTCATTCTCATCGGCGGGATAGACAGATCTGCAAAATCTTGTGGTCTCAGTTCACACGTTTGCACTCATCATGGGATATAGTCAATTGCACGTGGTTGTACGAATTTGACGGTACTCGCCCTGAGATGCAGGTGTATCTCAGACACATCCCATGCAATTGGGCACACCTGAGAACAGAAGCTGCATGGATGAGGAACCAAGGAGCCACCAGGGAAATAAACAAGGCCATTGGATAGCAGGCCCTTCCAGGATAACAGGCCAAGGTAAGTGAAGGTTGGTACTGAAATCAACATGGGCTTATCATTCACAGTCATCTCCCAACTCTTAGGAACACATGTCCCGTGTCCTCATCCAGAGATTAAGATGCCCATGCCTACCAGAGTGCCTGGATTCCAGGCCCAGCTCTGCACCAATTACAGCTTCCTATAATGCAGGCCTGGGAGGCAGGGGCAATGGCTCAGATCCCTGCCACTCATGTGGGAGACCTGGATTGCTTTCCTGGCTACTGGACTTGGCCTGACCCAGCCATATCTCTTGCAGGCATTTGGGGAGTGAACCAGAGAACAAGAGCTCAGTCTCTCTCTGTCTCTGTCTCTCTCCCTCCCTCTCTTTCTCCCTCCCTCTTCCACTGCTTACCTCTCAAATAACAAAAGGAAGGCAGGGAGGGAGGTTAAGAAAGAGGAGGGGAGAAAGAGAGAGAGAGAGGGAGAAACAGCTCTGTGGGTACTTGAGAACACATTGAAATAATGATTCTCTCAGAATGCTCTTGGCAGAGGTGAGCAGGTGAGACTTTAATAGTGCCCATACTGCATGTTAGCATTGCAGGCAGTGCCAATCCCACCCATGCAGTGGTTGGTATCTTGATGGGTGAACACATCAGACACTACTTCCTGACAGACCCTAGAACCTCAGTAACAGATGTTAGGGGCCATTAGGAGACCAGTACCTGACCCTTATGCCAGCAAAACAGTCCACATTGTTATCTCACATGAACCACACTGAAGAAACAGGAAACAGCAGACACCACACGGTACCCATGAAGCCTAGGAAAAATGACCCCATGCCAACTTCTTGTGCTGTGTAGAAAGAATACAAGAGCTTGAGTTCTCAGAGTTAGTAGAGATGAAGTCCGAGAAATGTGACATTAAAACTTATCTTCCTATTAATAGGACTTTGGAAATACACAACACTGAAAAGTAGTTATGCAAACAAAATTTTTAAAGAAAAGAAATTGTGGAACTCCTATCCTTTTCCCCATTCATTAAAAGTATCTATAGCCAAGTCTCCTTCCTCCTGCCGAACTTTCTGTATTTCTTATGAAAACCTTTTAAAATTGCATTGCAGTTCCCTGTCATCCTCTGGCAATGAAATGAAATGTACACAGCAATTCTTCTCTTCCTAACCTCTGTAGTTCTATGTGTCTCTGGCTTGAAGACCAGAAGGAAGACTGTGGGGTCTCCTGCTTTCTCATATTCACAGTGACCAAGAAAGAAAAGTTTTCTTGGCACATTCAAGGTAAACTTGAGACACAATAGCAGGCACTGTTCTCACAGCTAATTGGGAAACCTGGATGGTGCCCAATTTAGGATCACACGGAGGTAATTATGCCTTTCCCTGCACAGATAACTTTAGAAAAGCATTGCCTTACATTCATGAACTTTTCCCTCACAGCCTGAGGAGCACAGGAATGCAAATCAGTCAACCTCACCCATGGGAAGATCTGTTCCAAAAACTGCATGCGTTTGTTTAATCACATCCTGTTTGAAAAAAAAAAGAAAGAAAATCGAAAGATTCACTCAAGATTTACTTTGTGGGTGTGGATGGATAGAATTTTATCAGATAGCTGAAAGATTCACAGTGAAGATCTCTCCAAGAAAGCACATGGCTTTCTTTTCTCAAGAAGAAACAAAGTGGGAGAGGAAAAAAATAAATAAATAAAAAGCCAACTCATGCTGATTTTGGAACAGGAAGCCAGCCCACAGGATGGGTCAGGCGAGATGAAACACTGTGGTTTGGCATTTCTAGAAATTTAATTCTCAGGTCTTGAAAACTCCGGCAAAACAAGACATCTTATTGTTCAAATGGAATATGTGAGAAGGGCAGCAGTACGCCTTGTAAGTAGAGCTCAACTACAAAGAGGAAAGAATGTTTAGAAGCACCAAGGCTGTCTGTATGGCAGCCATTTAAAATAACGCTGTGGACAGCATCGCCAGAAGGGAAGGCAGCGGCACAGGCAAGAGACCAGGAGCAAGGAGGAGGAAGAAGCTGCAGGTCCTGGGCGGGTTGGCCCGGGTTTCACCTGCAAGTTTGGCTAACATTTCATTCTTTTTTTTAATTATGCAAGAGGCGGAAATACAGAAATGGAGAGCTTCATCTGCTCCCATTCTCTCCTTAAGTGCCACAAGGGCCAGGACAGGAGCCAGGATGAAACCAGGAGCTGAGAACTCCATCAGGGTATCCTACTGCTCATGCAGCTGGCCTCAGGAGTGAGAAACTCAGATTCGGTTTTTCTGATGCAGTACATGGACATCTTAACTGGCACGTTAAACACTGGTGCAAACATCCACCGCCTGGCTGGGATATTAAAAAATCAGGACAAAAGCCAAAGATTAAAAGTCAGAGAAAGAGGGCCTGGCGCAGTGGTCTAGCGGCTAAAATCCCCGCCTTGAATGCGCCAGGATCCCATATGGACGCCGGTTCTAATCCCGGCAGCCCCGCTTCCCTTCCAGCTCCCTGGGCCTGGGAAAGCAGTCGAGGATAGCCCAAAGCCTTGGGACCCTGCACCTGTGTGGGAGACCTGGAAGAAGTTCCTGGATCCTGGCTTCAGATCAGCATAGCATGGGCCGTTGCGCTCACTTGGGGAGTGAATCATCGGATGGAAGATCTTCCTCTATCTTTCCTCTTCTCTGCATATCTGACTTTGTAATAAAAATAAATCTTTTAAAAAGAAAGTCAGAGAAAGAAAGCTGAAGTAACAGAGATGTTGAAAGCAAAAAACAAAAGCAGAGGTTAAAAAAAAAAAAGAAACTAGAATCAAGCCACCAAGCCAAGGTCAGGAAAAGTCGAAGTCAGAGGAAAGAGCAAAAGTCACCAGAAACGAGGCTTACTTCAAAGGAAAGAGCCAGGAGCACTATAACACAGGGCTTCACCTTCTCCTTTTCCTCTTTCTTTTTCTTTCTTTTTTTCTAATTCATGAATTTGGGCCCAGCACGATAGCGTAGTTTAGTCCTCGCCTTGCACACGCCGGGATCCCATATGGTAGCCGATTCTAATCCCGGTGGCCCTGCTTCCCCTCCAGCTACCTGCTTGAGACCTGGGAAAGCAGTGGAGAACAGCCCAAATCCTTGGGACCCTGTACACGCATGGAAGACCCGGAAGAGCTCCTGGCTGCTGGCTCCGGATTGACTCAGCCCCAACCAGCCATTGCACTCACTTGGGGAGTAAATCATCGGACAGAAGATCTTCCTCTCTGTCTCTCCTCCTCTTTGTATATCTGCCTTTCCAATAAAAATAAAGAAATCTTTTTTAAAAATTCATGAATTTGTTTTAAAAGTCAAAGTTACAAAGAGAGGGCAGAAAGAGAGAGTTGTTCCATACTCTGGTTCACACCCCAGATGACCACAACAGCCAGGGGCTGGGCCAGGTGAAATACAGAAGCCAGGAGCTTCATCCAGGTCTTCCACATGGGTGACACTCAAAACTTGAACCGTCTTTCATTACTTTTCCCAGGAGTATTAAAAGGAAGCTAGATGGGAAATGGCATCGCTGGGACATGAACCAGCGCCTTTGTAGGATGCTAGTATTGCAGGAGTTGGCTTCACTGGCTCTGCTGCAACACCAGCCCCAACACAGGGCTTTTCAGATTTTTCACAGGGACTCCTACCCTTGAGAATTCTGGAGGATTTACTGAAAACATACTGACACTACAGCAGCATCGGGTAAGCATCATACCTTGTAAAAGAGTAACAGACCCACACAGGGCTGCCATTGGGCCACAAGGAGAAAACCACCACCTATGACACTAGCTACCCGATATCAAGTACCAGTCAAGTCCTGGCTGCTCCACTTCCAACCAGCTCACTGCTGATGCACTTGAGAAGGTAGTCTGAATATCATGGCCCTGAACACTTGTGTTGGGGAGCTCAGCCCAGCCCAGCTAATGAACTACTGGATAAAGGCTCTCTCTCCCTCTCTGTTTCTGTCTCTCACGCCTTGTTGCTCTGCCCATCAAATAAATACATCCTCCTTAGGAAATTAACAGACACATTGTATTTTGCATCATAAGTAGCCTTGTTGTGTTCACAATAAAAATAAGAGCCATTAAGGCAAAGAGAATACTCAGGGAGTTGCTGCCTGTTCAGAAGCACAGCTCCCTCCCTCCCAGCCCTCCACTTAGACACCTGCAAGTTTGAACAGGAAAAGGGGCTCAACCACTATCCTTGGCCCCATGTCAGGTTGGATCTCCCATCCCTAGGTCTCAGGACTAACTGCACACCCCACACCCATCAAGGTAGCCAGAGGCTGCAGCCGCCAGCAGCAAGGAGCTCAAACAACAGACCTAACTGTGCAAGCCACTTGTCTCAAGATCAGCCATTGTGTCTGCCCTGAAAGTGTTTCATAAAATCTCATAAAAGGCAAGCAAAAGAGTCAAGCAAAGTAGACTTGAAGCTGTAGTGGAATTCAGGCCTGGGAAACGTCCAGCCCATAGGCCACATAAGGCCCACAAAATCATTTGGCTTGGCCCTGCCAAGGCAACTGCAGGCAGCACTCAAAATTCAATACATGTAGAGCAGGCTCATTTTGATTTTTTTTTACAAGTTACATACAACATGTATTTAGGAAACATTTCCAAAACCATTCATTAATTTTTAAGGTAAATCTCGGGCTCAATTATTAAGAACACAATCTGTTCTATGATTGTTTCACTTGTGATTTATATTTCACTTATGTGAGTATTTAGAACTAAGGATTTAGGAATCATGAAATCATAAAGAAAACTACAGAAAATTAATACAGTTAAAGAAATAATTGGATATCCTGAAATTCATCATGTTTCAATTTTCACTTTTAATACTGAGGCATTTTCTTGTAAATGTTTTTCCCAGTTTTACAAGGGAGAATGAGTAAAATCATACCATAAATAGTGCAATACTGGAACAATGGGGTTTAAATTTTACTTTAAGGTATATTCATGCACTTTAATTGTTTCTTCTCTAAAGCCCTGGGATACGACTTTTTAAAAAGTCATTGCCTGCCCAAACTCCAAAGACTGCTCCCTTCACGATGAGTACACCAAAGAGGGAAGTTTGGAAGGCTGGGCGAGCCCAGGCTCCACCCGCCGCCATCATGGCGTGAGGGATGAGATTGGGGAGGGGGCGGGCTTGGGACCTGGGGATTTAAACTTCCAGAAACCTTTTGACTGCTGGTGGGTGCCAGGCTGAGATCGTCTGCATGCTCAGAGCCCTGATTCCAGCCACCGTGTCCACATGGTGACATGTCACTGGGCGACCAGTGCACCATTTGGCACCAGGCTCCACTGCTGGCCACCTGGCAGCCTGCTCTGGGGTTTTTGGCTTTGAATTGCTGCTTAGGTATCTCCATGTCAAGCCCATTGTACTTCTGGGATGTCAATCAATCCTAAAGGATCCCAACGACAGAGTAACATTTCCTTTGAAGGTTAGCAAGGGTAATGAGCCCTAGTAGGTTGTAGGAGAGGGACCAGATGATCTTTATGGATAAGGCTGATATATCAAATTCCTTTAAATACTGTGTAGTACTTGTAATCACTGAACACCAGTCCATGCAAAAGCTAAGGCTCGGGGCTTGTCTAGCAGGATCATATCCTGTTACCTAACATGTTGATGGATCAGGAAATGGGCCATGACATTAACTAGCACATGAAAAACCATATCTGGGGGTAAATTCTGTGGGGGATGTATGGGCCAAACCCCATGGAAATACTAACCCCACTGGTTAGCTCAAGAGTTGAAAGGGTGATAGACTAAACTAGGTGTGACCAAGGAGCCTGCCATCACTCGCAGGAAAAGGAACCCACAACAGTCTGAACTGGTCAAGGCAGCAGCAACTGAATGTGCATCCTGAATAGGATGTGGGGTGGGCCAGGCTACAAAATTCACCAGCTCATACAAGGCCAATAGGAAGGCTAGACTATGCCAGACACTGGCCTAAAATCCAATGGCATGTATGAGAACTGGGTCCGGGAGTGGGTCAAGTGGAGGAACTTGGGAAACTCCCCTGGCGGGCCATAGCTCCCACTGGGGAACATGTGGTCCAGACCTGGGGGTCGGACAAGCTGGGCAAAGTGGCTCCAACAGCTGGCTAATGTGTGGATTTGTAATGGAACAGGGTGGACAAGGCAGGACTGAGCAAACCTTAGCCCACAAGCAAAATTAGAAATCAGGATGGAGCACAGGTCATCCCAAGCTAGGCTCTTGCACCTACTGCGTGAGCCAGGGATGTTAAGACACAGTACATAAAGCAAAGGCTGGGACAGGTGAGAGGTTGTGCCAAGCTGAGTCAGAGCAACCACTGGCATGCGTGTGATCTATGGTTGGGAATAAGCCCAATTGGGGAGTTAAGATGACACACTAGATAAGTGGAGGTTCCCACCAAGGAGCACAAGGCTGGAATGGGGGCTGCGTTCTGATCAGGATACAGTTGTAGTCTCATTCAGCACAAGTGTGGACTGGGACTGGATACACCAAGCTGGGCTAGACTTCAACACCATTTGGTGTTCTGGCGGACCAGGGTAGATGTAGAATGGATTAGGCTAGGTTTCAGTCCCTACTGAGCCATGTGTGAGCTGTACTGGGTATGGATGAGCCATGGCTAGGCTGAAACATTCAACAGTAAGAACCAGATTGGGTTGAAGGCCAGTCAGGAAAAGCCACTGTTCCTGCTAGGACAACAGGTGAACTGAGTAGGGCTGGCTCATGGACCCCCTGGTATGCACAAGATCTGGCATTGGGAGAGGTTCTGATTGAGAAGCCTGGGCAACTCCTCTAGCAGGACACAGACCCTGCAGGTGAACGCAAGAAGCATGGAAGGAAACAGCCCAGAGTAGGCCACAAGAAGTTTCCCACTGACATACATTTGGCATGGGTCAAGGGCAAACCAGGCTGAATCAGTTCACATCATCCACTGGAAAATCCGAGCACCAGAACAGAGTGTGGGTCAAGTCAGGTTCAGTCGCGACATAAAACCAGTACACATTATGGAATGCCAAGGTGTTACCTGTACCCGATGTGACCTCAGCACCCAACCAGCATACGTGAGAACCAGGGAGGGAGGGGGCAGAGCCAGCAGGAGGAATATGGGGGTGCTCCCTTGCTGGACAGCCACTCCCACTGGAGAGCATGAGTTGGGATGGGGGCAGACCAGACTAGGCAGGGCTACAACACCTATGCACCTCAGGTGAGCTAGATCAGGGAAAAGCCAGGCTGGGTTGACAGTTCCCACCTGTGCAAGCGTAAAACAGAGTGGGTGAGGGTTGGTTGGGCTTTGCCATAGTATCAACTGGCAGATGCTGGCACAGGGGGTTAATTCTGTCAAGTTAAACTGCAGAACCACCTGGAGAATGCATGATTCAGGAGTGGGAGTAGCCTAGGAGGGAAATAGTGGGCTCCTCTCTCTTGCGTTACCACCCCCACTGGAGGGCACAAAAACCAGGACAAGGACTGGAGTGGCTAGACAGAAAGGCACCCAACAGAATGTGTGTGGGCTGGATAGTCGGGCTCATTGAGTTGAACTAGGCTTCAATGTCCATTGACATGTATGAGAGCTGAATGGGATATGGGACAGACTAGACTAGTTTGCTGCACATACAGGCAAACCAGGATAAGGGGCGGGCCTGGTGGGAGTTATTGTGGGTCTCTCTGACTAGGCTGCAGCTCCCACTGGTTTATGTGAGGGCTGAGTGTGTGCTAGGCAGAACCAGGCTGGACTGCAACACCCATTGGTTCCAATGGAAGACAGCGCTGGAAACAGAACCGACCCAACAACTCCAAGTACCAGCTGATTAGGGTGATGGACTGTGCCGGGTTCTGTACTTGCTAGTACATACAAGAATCTGGTCTGGGAACACCTCAGACAAAATTTCTTTGGGGATCTCCCCACTCAAACTGCCGAACTCAGAACCCTAACCCTGAAAAGACAGAGGACAGAACAAGTCAATCACCTCAGCTATATGATGGCAGTAAAATACTGGGCAAACGGAGACTCTAAGATGGACTATGTCTATCATTGTATTCTTCAACGACCTCATAGTGCTTAGAATGGCAAGACTAGCAGCAATTCATAACTGTTGAACTATCAAAACCACTTGAGCAAGAATCTCGGAGAATGCCCACATCTGGGACCTGGGGTGGGTGGGAGACTGGGTGGGACTTCCCCTTTTACCTCAGATACATGAAGGAAACAATGTAGAAATAATAGTCTTAACCACTTTCCTCTAGCCCTTGAACCTTTTTGCCCTAATCAACTATATAAAGATTGTCAAAAATATAATAAAAACCATGTGCAGCACAAAAAAAAAAAGTCATTGCATTGATACATAAAAATTTGAATTCTGTGCCCAGCGCTGTGGTCTAGCGACTGGGGTCCTCACCTTGAATGCGCCGGGATCCCATGTGGGCACCAGTTCTGGTCCCGGCAGCTCCACTTCCCATCCAGCTCCCTGCTTGTGAGCTGGGAAGATGGTTGAGGACGGCCCAAAGACTTGGTACCCTGCACCGTGTGGGAGATTGGAGGAGGTTCCTTGCTCCTGGCTTCGGATCAGTGCAGCACCAGCCGTTGCGGTCACTTGGGGAGTGAACCATCGGACGGAAGATCTTCCTCTCTGTCTCTCCTCCTCTCTGTATATCTGACTTTGTAATGAAAATAAAATAAATCTTAAAAAAAAATTGAATTCCCTGCTTCAGGGTCAGCATTACCTGACAAGGGAGTCATGAAATCTTACTAGGATGACAAGGGTTCCTTTATTTTCTTTCCACAAATTTGCTGAATTGGACTTCCCAGATCCTAATTGGTTATTTACCTCTTGATAATGTTAGGGTATCTTAGTATAATGAATGCAAAAAAAAAAGAGTAGCATTTAAGATATCTCTGTACAGATGTGTTTGTATTCTAAATAACTTTCATAAAAATTTTAAAAAATAATCTTGAGCAACATACCTGATCCAAAATTGGACATGACTCTCGACTCAAGGGTAACTACTTTAAATGATTAGCACTGCTAGTTTCTTTTTGTTTTGGTTAATTTGGTTTGGTTTGGTTTTTCGTTTTTTTGAGGCTCAGGGAATCTTTATTCACTGACCAGTGCTGACCAGTGGACTGTCCTATCCACCGCATGTGGAAGGGGGGAGCAGCCCCGTCAGCTGTGTTCAGGGTTCCATAAGCAGTGACCACCCAATCAACTAAGAATGCACTGGCACATGATGTAACTCATTCAGTCAACCAAGCTTACATTAGAGCACAAAATAAATGATCCAATCAACTGTAGAGACATAGATTAGATACGCAGTTTAAGCATCATACATTTTAAACTATCCAGTCAGTACTGGTACCATCCCGTACTGTTGTTGTTGTGGTTGTTTTGGAGATAACATTTACATTTACATTACATTTTAAATGTTTATTGCTTTTCCAAATAAGAAGGGGTTTCTTAAAGCATACTTTTATTGGAAAGGCAGATTTACAGAGCAAAGGGGAAACAAAGAGAAAAATCTTCCATCTGCTGGTTCACTCCCCAAACGGCCTCAATGGTGGATCTGAGGCAATCTGAAACCAGGAACCTTTCCCAGGCCTCTCACATGGGTGAAGAGTCTCAAGGCTTTGGACTCTTCTCCACTGCCTTCCCAGGCCACAAACAGGGAACTGGATGGAAAGCAGAGCAGCTGGGACACAAACCAGCACCCCTATGGGATGCCAGCACTTGCGGAAAGGGTATTAGCCAATTGAGCTATTGCACCAAACCCCAAATAAGAAATTTAACAAGTCAAAAGCAAAGGAACTTAAATATAGTAGGAATACAGATAATGGCTGCAATAATTGAAGGGAAAATGACCATTCACTGCTGTACAGTAAATTATAAAGTAATCACAGGTTGTTAAAATCATAGTAGTTTGACAAAGGTATAAAAGCAAAGTTTCTGCAAAACTATATTTGTAGCAATACTGATATACAAACATATTTCTCTTTTTCCTTTTTTTTTTTTTTTTGGATGCTCAGTTTTTCAAGTTTCAGATCCCACATTAAAAGAGAACATTTGATGGCTGTCTTCCCGGGTTCAGCTTATTTTACTCAATATCATGCATTGCATTTGGATTTAAAGGGAAAAAACACTGCTTCAATTTTTAACATTTGCTACAGAAATAAGATGTTTAAATTCATTGTTCATTTTAACAGCCCGAAGACAAAATGAACACCAGTCGATTTTGCATACAAAATCTTTAGGAAATCTTTAAGAAGTTTCCTGATGAATTTGGCACATTATTTATTACATTGCTAACCATCATTAATTCTCCAACGTTCACTTTTCTATCACTTACATGAAATTACCTAAACAGCTTCCCTAAAACATTTAAAACAATTAAGCTCTGCAAAGAATCTACATGTTTGTAACAAGACAGTATGTAGTGAGAAAATGTCTTTCTCTCCCTGTGTGCCAGGAGCTTGAGAACAAAGCCGCAATGCATGTGTTCTTCAGAGTCTCCTTTGCCTTGGAAATGTAACTATGAAGAACTTTACATTTGGGAGCCTGGTGCGATGACCTGGTGGCTAAAGTCTTCACCTTGAACGCACTGGGATCTGATATGGGGGCTGATTCTAATCTCAGTGGCCCCACTTCCCATCCAGCTCCCTGCTTGTGGCCTGGAAAAGCAGTCAAGAATGGCCCAAAACCTTAGGACCCTGTACCCGTGTGGGAGACCTAGAAGAGTTCCTGGCTCCTTTCTTCAGATCAGTACAACTCTGACCGTTGCGGCCACTTGGGGAGTGAATCATCATACTGAAGATCTTCCTCTCTGTCTCTCCTCCTCTTTGTATATTTGACTTTGCAATAAAAATAAAACAAATATTTTTAAAAAAACACTTTACAGTAGACTCACAGGTTCATCTGTGTCTTGAGTCACCCACATCCCATATCAGAGTGCTGGTTCAAGTTCTAGCTGCTCTGAGCTTCCAATCCAACTTCCTGCTAGTTCATCTGGGAGGTGTCAGTTGGTTGATGGCTTATGTGCTTGGGTCCCCACCACCAATGCAACAGACCAGGATTGAGTCCCTGGGCTCCTGGCTTCAGGCTCACCTAGTCTCAGCTATGTGAGCATTTGCAAAATCACCCAGTAGATAGAAAATCTCCCTTTCAATCTGTCACTCTGCCTTTCAAATAAAATAAATCTGCCTTGTTTAAAAGGTGTGGGGGGGGGCAGTTAACATGAATATTTAATATTATCCAGCACTAGTAAAAAGGAAATTCAAGGACTAGCAACATGGTATAGTTGGTTAAGCCTCCACTTGTGGCACCACCACCCTATAAGGGTGGCAGTGGATGCTCCACTTCTGATATATCTCTTTACAATGTGTCTAAGAAAAGCAGATAAAGATAGCCCAAGTCCTTGGACCCCTGCATCCACATGAAAGACCCAGATGAAGCTCCAGTCTCCTGGCTCTGGATGGTCCCAGCTCTGGCTGTTGAGTCCATTTGAGGAGTGAACCAGATAGAAGATATACCTCTGTCATTCCTCTCCCTGTAAAATCTGCTTTTCAAGTAAAAATACTTTTCAAAAGAGAAAATTAATGTCTTCTGTACGGTGAAATACATTTCTCGCATAGCATCCATCCATTAGCTAAATACATTGTGAAAGCCAAACTACATGAATTTGTAGGTGTTCAATTAGTAGTTTTACTGAGTGAATTCACTTTCATTACTATTCTCACTTAATCTGCAGCACTAGCAGTGAATGTAACCCTATGCAGTAAAATGTACTACAGCTCTACTTCTTTTGATTTTTTATTTAAAAGAAATAAAAACATGACATAATGCTGGGGTCCGCACAGTGGGTGTGTGCTGGAGTTCAGCTCCAGCCAAGTTCGGAACTAGAGAAGGGTGCATGGAATAGGCATGGAGAAAATAAACGGACCACTACAACTTCAGGACCATAATGGACAAAGCGAGAAAGCTATTCCCTTTATTTATACAGAAGCGGTCACAAGCTCTAGCACAGACTTTTGACATCATGGTCAAATGGGTGTATCCAAGAATAATTCTGCCATTTGTTTCACCTAAAAAAAAAAAAATAGAAGTTCCTACTACAATTCTTATTCTACAATTCAACCTTGTATCACAAAGAAAAGGAGAACCTAAAGATCAAGGAAAGAATGAAACCCTCAACACAGGTCCCTGGATTAGCATAAAGTCGATGGGGACAGACAAGACAGCATGAACAATAAAAGGCCCTTTTGCAAGATGTTATTATTGACATTAACCTCCAAGCTCACACTGAGTAAAAAGCCAACTCCACAGCAGCAAACAATGCCTGAATGGATTAGAATTCTTCCTCAGCATGGTCCAGTGTCCATGCAAAGGAAGGTGGAGTTGCATTCAGGTGGTTGTAGAGACATCCGCCAGGCCTTGCCATACAGAGGGAAATTCCTTGCAGCCCTACCTGAACTGGAACAATACTCATCACACCTTCGTGTCCTCCACATCCACTGCACGGACCCCATCAGGTGTGGATGACACGAGAGTGTGAAAATAACAGCTCCCGTGTCTGGAAAGGCCCAGCGGATGTCTCTCTGACCACCTTGCCGCAGTCTCACCCCCTTTGCATGGACACTCAACCACTCCACTATGAATCCTGTAATCCATGGAGGCATTGTTGCTTGCCACGTGAGATGGCTTTTGCAACTGATGTGAGCTTGGGAGTTAATGTTGCTGACAATGTCTTAGTGAGTGGGCCTTTAACAATTTGCATACAAGAGTACAATCAAGCCCATGTCATTTCTGGACACCTTATTGTGTGCCTACCCATTGCCCTGGAATCTGACTCAGACAAGATTGGCTGGGAAACAGCTTGATAAATATCCTAAAAATTAATGAAAATGATGAGAGTATGAGCTGAAACTGCTATAGTGATAAATACAGTTACTGTGACCTTAAAGGCTAGCCTGTCTTTGCAATTTCTTTGGAGTATAGGAAATGTACCTGTTTTAGCCTCTTATGTAATTTTTGGCTAAGGGAATTAAAGGATGCTTTTATTAATATTATGGAAATATGCTTTAATTATTGTTTGAGCCTTAGTTGTAGGGGGATTTAATATTTTAAACTTTCATCTTGGATTTTTATGTTTTCTTCCCTTGTACATATTTCATCCATTAAATGATGGGCAAGTTGTGGAAATAAAAATGTAGTAGGAATGTATTATTGATTAGCAGGTAATCGCTTATGCCTTGGCCTTAGGTCCTGGCCGACGCTCCATGGCTACTATTGATGAATGAACAATGGCTTGCTTTGAAGGATATTAATATAGTATTTTGCAGAATTATCTTTAGGGGCACCTGCTTAGCCATGAAGTGCAAACAAAATGACCAAATGTCTGTGCATGCCCCCTTAGTCATGAAGCAAAAATAGAACTAAATGTTTGTGCAGAAGCTTGTGGTATGTCTGGGCAAATAAAAAAGGACAGCTTCTTGAGCTGTTACGAGAGGGCACCAAGTGACAGTGTCCGTGTCTTTCCTTCTCGCTGACTCTACACACCCTTTCCGAGTTCCGAACTCAGCTGGAGCTGGCCTCTGGCAGCATAATGAACTCTGCGCAGAAACACAGTGAACTGGAGAGGGGGTTATTGTGGTCCTGGGAGCCCAAGCTACAGCCCATGGCAACAGGCTATGGTTCTGCTACTTCTCAAAGCACTCACTCTGTTTTCCTGCCAGAGTACAGTTTGTTTTCTTATGTTTATTTATTTATGAGTGTGTTCGTCATACTGGTTTTATATGTTTAAACTTGCTTCTTTGAATCCATATCGTAAATACAATGATACTCAGACTGGTACAAGTAAAAGATAAATATGATGTAAATATGAACAAAAAACAAACCCCCCAAAAATTAGTCTTAATCAAGCCTCTCCAAGCAAGGAAACTTAACTCCTGAGCCACCATCCCATTTTTAAATTCTTGAGGAAAGCACCTAATTGATCCAGGAATCTCATTCATCTTTATGCCAAAAGTCACAGCATTCTGGCTGGCCAACCTATTGGCTACTCTTGAGTAGAATGCTTGCTCCTACTCCAATCAACTGCACCCACAGGGGGCTAGTTCCAAATACACAAATATGACTGTTACAATGAACATTGCACTAAGGGAGCTCGCCCTGAGTAGTGATGTCAAAAGAACATTTATGTATACTATATCTTCAGCACCACAGATGGCATTGCTGGTACTTTTTGGGTACTTATTGAGGATATATAGTGATTTTTTCACTGGTTTTACAAATATTTGTTGAACTCTATTCTCAGCAAACATTGGCTAAGGCATTAGGGATGCATAACTAATTGAAAGCAAACACGTTACCTACTTCTTACAACTGTTACAGTGTTGAAAGTGACAGGTAATCGTCAACAAAAATACCAATGTCATTGCAGATGGTAATAAGTTATCTAAGGAAATAAACAGGATCACACTATAAAATATGTCAATTGCTTCCTTAAAGGACCAGGTAGAAAAATGTATACACATTGCAAGATATGTTGCTACCAGTTGAAACTACTCAATTTTGCCCTTCCAGGGTAAGAGCCACCATAGAAAATGCACTGGCTGTGTAACAATAAAATGTAGTTATGAAACCAGGACATGGATGGGTGGTAGACTGGGATTTGCCTAAGACCTGAAGGTGCTGACCTTGTTACTGAGAATAGCAGAATGATAATGGGAGAGTGAGCTCGTTGCCATGGATAATATAGTCAGAAGAGAACTCTCTGAAGAAATAATATTTGAACTGAGATGCAGAAGATAAGAACTGCAGGCATAAGTGGAACTGCAGGAACTGTTCACCCCACAGAGAGACCAGCAGGTTCAAAGATCATGAGGAGAAAGAACTCAGAATACAGCCAGATCTCTGGAGTTGAATTAGAAACTAAGAGCATTTCATGATTAAATTTTAAGAGGTAAACAGATGTCAGCTTATGTAGCTCATTAGGTTGCATGCAAAGATGAATAATCTAGAAGAATCAGAGCTCAGTTGGCCAGAACTCCTAAGTAGTCTCAAGGGGCATTGCCATGAATTAGTCAACTGCTCTCTTCCTGTCTCTCCCCACAAGGATACTGATTCCTTGAAAAAGAACACAGCTTCACTGACTGCACATGCTGATTTATGATCTACAAGACTGCAGAGTGAAAGCAAATGCTTTCCCAAATGAAATTGAAGCTCCGTGACCAAAATAAAGGATGTGTGGCTGAACATACAATGATACCCACAGCTATTACTCACTTGTTAGAGTGGTGGAGAGAATGTGCATCTTCGTGAGATTTGGGTCAAATTCCATGAGAAGCAGATGCAGCCAGCATGGTGATGATCTGAACTGGTTTCCACTGGGAAGGGACTGTCCTGAACCCTAAAAATATGCTTTGCTCTGAAGTTTATTTTCCTTGAAATTACAGCCAATTTAGCTATCACTGGATCTGCATTAGTTTAATATACTTTTTCTTCCAATCGCTTTCATTTCTTTGGTATTTATGCTTAATGAGAGTATCTTATAAGCATTGTTGAACTGTAATTTCAGCCAATTTTGCACTCCCCACATTTCATAATAGTGTGATGTATATGTCACACACTATATATATAGTTATATATATAGTTTTAATTGATATTATTCATTGTATGTATTCGTATGTGTCAGGTGCTGCTTTGATCTATATATATATATAGTAGAAAGTTTCAACCAAACTAATAAACGTATTTATCATCTCACCTTTGTGTACAAGTAACGAGAGTGTGTATTCCTGTAGAAGTTCTGAAATACAGAATTCATTACTAACTGGGATGCTAATGCTGTGCGATTGATAATTAAGCTTCTTCCTCCAGGCTAACTTAACTTTGTGCTATTTTACAACATCCCCATCCCACTCACCTTCCTCCCCCTAAGCCTCAGGTAACATCCTTTCTACGTTCTCATTCTGTGACTTCTCCGTCCTTAAGAGGATTAAACATATCAATAATATCATACACCAAAGATTCTTTCTGTACTTGGTTTAATTAATGGAGAGAAATATGCCCCATTCCATCCATATTGTTGTGGATGGCAGAATGTCCTCCCTGTTTCAGAGTGCAGAGTATTCCAGTGTGTGTTTGGATCTCATTTTCATTATTATTATTATTAAAATTCTTTTATGTTGATAATCCTTATGTAATTGATTAGGGCACAAAGGATCAAGGGCTACAGGAAAGTGGGTAAGACCATTGTTTCCTATTTTTTTTTTCTGTATCCAGGGTAAGCAAAGAGATAAAAGTAAAAACCTTACCCAGCCTCCCACCCATCCCAGGTCCCCAACGTGGGGCACGCTCCGAAGGTCCTGCTCATGCAGTTTTGATAGTTCAGCAGTTCTGAATTGCTGCCAGTGTCACCTCTCAGCACGATGAAATCTATTCAGAATCCACTGGCTGACATCCACCGGCTCTTCCTGGTTGGTATTCTGAGATCAGCAGTTCAGTTGAAGGGACCCCAGAGAAACTACGTCTGAGGTGATCCCAGACCTGATTCTTGTGTGTGCTTGCCAGTATAGGGTCCGACACCACCTGTTGCCCCAATCAGCTTATGCATATGCTGGTGGTTGCAATTGCTGAGCTGGTTCTGTTTCCAGCCCTGTCTGCCACAGGAACCAGTGGTTGTTGTAGTTCAGCCCGATCCTGTCCACTTCATACTCGCTCCTCACGCAAACCAGTGGGAGCTGCAGCCTAGTCGAGGCAACTCCCCATAACCCCCACCAGACCTGCCCCCTACCCTGGTTCCCATGCTTGCCAGTATGTACCACAGACTTGTTCAGTCTGTCTCACATCCATTTAGCTCTCATACATGTCAATGGACATTGAATAGTCCAATCCAACCTGCCCTATTATTCAGCCCACACACACACTGGCATGCTATTCTGTCTAGTCATGCCTGTCCTAGTACTGGTTTTCATGCCCTCCAGTGGGGATGGTAACCCAAGAGGGAGGTGCCCACTATTTCCCCCCCAGGCCACTCCCACTCCTGAATCATGCACTCTCCAGGTGGTTCTGTGGTTTACCTTGACAGAACTAGCCCCCAGTGCCAGCCTCTGCCAGCTGATGCTGCAGCAAAATCCAACCGACCCTCACCCACTCTAATTTTTGCTTGCAATAGTAGGAAGAGTCAGCCCAGCCTGGCTTTTCCCTGATCTAGCTCACATGAGGCCCACAGGTAATGTAGTCCTGCCTGCTCTGGTCTGTCCCCATCCCAATTCTTGCTCTCCAGTGGGGGTGGCTGTCCAGCTTTGCCCCTCCCTCCCTGGTTCTCACATGAGCTGATTGGGCACCGTGAACCCAGTCTGATACGCCCCACCTCACCTTGGCATTTGCCAGTGGGTGTGGTAGCCTGGCCCGGCCTGGTCCACCACCAATTCCAGCTTACACTGGTGAGGGTTATAGCCTAGCCCAGCCCAGCAGGCATTCAATCCCAGCCGTAATGTTTACTGGTATGTGTTGTGACTGATCCTAGCCCCACCCACACTCTGTTCTGGTGCTCAGATTTGCCAGCGGTTCATGTGAACTGGTTCAGCCTGGTCAGCCCCGACCTACGCCAAATGTATGCCAGTGGGAAACTTTCCCTGGCATGGCTGGGTTGCTCCCTATCATGGTTCTTGTGTTCACCTGCAGAGACTGTGTCCTGCCAGAGGAGTTGCGCAGGCTCCTCCATCTGATCTTCTCCCAATGCCAGATCTTGTGCATGCCTGTGGATCTGTGGGCCAGCCCTACTCAGTCCACCTCCTGTCCTAGCAGGAACAATGGCCTTTCCTATTTGGCCTTCAACTCATTCTGGTTCTTACTGTTGAATGTTTCAGCTCAACCAAGGCTTGTCCATATACAGACATGGCTTACTCATCGCTCAGTATGGGCTGAAACCTAGCCTAGTCCATCCTACATCTACCCTGGTTCTCCAGAGCATCAGATGGTGCTGGAGTCTAGCCCAGCCTGGTGCGTCCAGTCCCAGTCCACGCTTGTGCCAAGGGAGACTGCAGCCTTACCCAGACCAGATTGCAGACCCCACTCCAGCCCCCGCACTCACCAGTGGTAACCCCAACTCAGCCAGGGTGTTCTCTTAGCTCCACAACCAGGACTGTTCCCAGCCATAGATCGTGTTGCTCTTACCCAGTTGGCTTAGCCCCTCACCTGTCTTGGCCTTTGCCTTCAATGCTGTGGGCACTAGAACCAGCCCTCTGCGTTACAGGGTAAAGGCATCCAAAAAAGTGGCTTAATAATCTGTGCCATGGGCCCGGCGCGATGGCGCGGTGGTGCAGTGGTTAAGGTCCTCGCCTTGCACACCCGGGATCCCATATGGGCGCTGGTTCTATCCTGGCAGCCCCGCTTCCCTTCCAGCTCCCTGCCTGTGGCCTAGGAAGGCAGTCGAGGATGGCCCAAGGCTTTGGGACCCTGCACCTGCTTGGGAGACCCGGAAGAGTCTCCTGGCTTTGGACCGGCATGGCATCGGCCCTTGCGCTCACTTGGGGAGTGAATCATCGGACGGAAGATCTTCCTCTCTGTCTCTTCTCTCTGTATATCTGCCTTTCCAATAAAAAAAAATAATTAAAATAAATCTTTAAAAAATAATAATAATCTGTGCCACAATGCTTGGCTGACTTTACCCATTTCGTAACTGGGTTATATGCTTTCTTGCTATTGAGTTCCTTGCATAGTTGGAATATCAGCCTCTAAACAAATAAAAATAATTTTAAAAAAAAAGAACATCAGTCCCATACAGGATATAATATTTTCTCACACTTCATGAACTGTTGCTTGCTTCTATTGACTGTTTCCTTGGTTATGCAGAAGCACCATCACATTTTAAAGATTTTGTTTTTACTTTTGGGCCCAGCATGGCAGCCCATTGGCTACAGTCCTTGCCTGGCATGCACTGCCACTGGGATTCTATATGGGTGCCAGTTCTTGTCCTGGCTGTTCCATGTTCCTTCCAGCTCCTGCCTTGTGGCCTAGGAAAGCAGTAGAGGATGGCCCAAAGCCCTGAGATCCTACACCAATGTGAGAGACCCGGAAGAAGCTCCTGGCCGCTGGCTCCTGGCTTCAGATCAACTCAGCTCTGGCTACTGCAGCCACTTGGGAAGTGAACCAGCAGATGGAAGATCGTTGTCTATGTCTTTCCTTCTCACTGTAAATCTGATGTTCTAATTTTTAAAAATAAGTATTTTGAATAGTAAATAAATCTTTTTTAAAAATATTTATGTCTTTGTTTAAAAGGCAGATTTACAGAAAGAAAGAGAGAGAGAGAGATCTTCTATCTGTTGGCTTACTATTCAAATGGCCACAATGGCCAGAGTAGAGCTGATATGAAGCCACAATCCAGTTTCTGTCTTCCAGGTCTCCCATGGTGGTGTAGGAGCCCAAAAACTTGAACCATCCTCTGTTGCTTTCCCAGGCTATAATCAGGGAGCTAGATCAGAGGTGGAACAGCTGTAGGTCATATGGGATGCTAGTGCAATAGGTGGAGGATTAGCCAGGAACGTCTTCCACGTGGGTGTCAGGGACCTATGTACTTGGCCTATCTTCTGCTGCTTTTCTAGGCACATAGCAGGAATAAGCACTGGAAACAAAGCAGTGGCAAACTCAAACTCAAAATAGGATACTAATGTTATAGGTGGCAGCTTCACCCACTACAATACAACACCAGCCCTACTATTTCCTTCTTATAGTTTCTAGCCTTATGTTTAAGACTTTTGGTCATTTTTGAATTTGCTTTTAAATATCCTGTGAGATGGGGTCCAATGCTGCGGTTCAACATGCATGCATTCAGTTTTTCCACTACCACTTACTGAAGAGATTGCCCTTTCGCCAGTATGAGTGCTCAGCACCCTTGTGAAAAGTCAATATCCCATAATAAACATTTGGGTTTATTTTGACCTTTCTATCCAATTCATTGCTCTTGTTTTTGTGCCAGCACCTTTATAATATATCTTGAAATCAGGGATATGATGCCACCAGCTTTGTTCTTTTTGTTACCACTGACTTTAGAATAATTTCTAATCCCACATAAACAGTCAGATAGCACGCTTGAGCCATCTCCCATTGCTTTTTCCAGACAATTATCAGGAAGTTTGAGCCAGTTTAATCCAGTACTCCATAATGACAACCCCTTCCATAGCTGTTTTTGTAAGAATTTTTTGCTTAGGAGTCAGGGGTAGTGACGGGCTGAGCTAGGAATAACCATGAAACACTCTGACACTCATGTGTACTGGGGTAGGGAGCAGGCTGGGTTGTTCAGCCTGCAGTACATGTAGGCACACCAAAGAATAAGGTGTGTGGCAAGCCAGCCCACAACATCCACCAGCTCATACAAAGGCCAGGACAAAGGGTCAGACTACGCCAGGTAAGGGCCTAACACCAACTGGCACATATGAGATCTGGGTCTGATAGTGGGCCTGGTGGGGGAACTAGGGAAGTTCCCCTGGTGGGCCCTGACTCCCACTGGTGAGTGTATGATTCAGGCCTTGGTGTTGGACAGGCTGGGTAAGGTAGTTCCACTCAGCAGCAAGTGTTGGGATTGGTTCTGGAGGGGGTAGACCTGACAGAGGGGCTAAACCTTAGCACACTGATATATACAGAGCCAGAAGAGAGTGCAGGTCATGCCGAGGTAGGCTATCACGCCTACTGGTTTGCATGTGCCAAGGATGGGAGTAGACTGGGCAGCAATAGGCTGAAACACCTGTCAGCAGATAAAGTTAGAATTGGGCAGAGGGCCAGGAGAGGCCAGGCTGCAGCATCTGATGGCAAGAGCCAAGAGCCAAGACAGGGGATGGGCTATGCCAAGCTGGGTCAGAGCAACTGGCATGCACAAGATCTGTAGCTGAGAACAGGCCCAGTTATGGAGCTAAGGGAACACAGAGGCTAGATTGTGGTTCCCACAATCTAGCACAAGAGCCAGAATAGGGGAAGCAGTCTGGGCTGGACATGGCTCCTGTCTCCCTCAGCATGGGTGTGGACTAGGTCTGGGATATGCCAGATTAGATTAGACCCCAGCACTCACTGGTACTTGTGAGAGCCAGGATAGATATAGAACAAGCTGGGCTAGGTCTCAGTTCCCATTGAACCACTTGAGAGCTATGTCTGGGCATGGTCCATATGTGGCTGGGCTGAGAACCTTAATGAGCATGGGCCAATGGGACAAAACTACTATTCCCGCCAGGATTGGAGGTGGACTAAGTCAGTCTAGAGCAAAGACCTGACAGTGTGTGCAAGATCTACCACTGGGAAGAGATCTGATAGAGGAACTTGAAGAACTCCTCTGTTGGGAAGCAGTCCCTGCAGATGACTACAAGAAACAAGACTGGGAGCAGCCCAGACAAGGCAAGGTTATAGTACCCAGCAGCATATATGTGAGTGATGTCTGGGGGCAGGCCAGGCTGGGCAAGTTTACAGCACCCACTGGCAGATGTGAGAACCAGGATGGGGTGTAGGACAGGCACGTCAGGCAACAACGCCAGTCGGTTCACATTAGGGCCGGGACTGGGGGCTGGCTGGGCTGGGCTAAGCTGCAGTATCCATTAATGTGAGCTCTAACTGGGGGCAGACCGGACCAGGCCAGGCTATAGCACCCAATGACAAAGGCCAAGGGGAGGAGGGTCATGCCAGGCTGAGCTGTAGAACACACCAGTCCCAGGGGCAGGGGTGTGAGCTTGGTAGCGGGCAGTGTGGGCTTCCCACCTGGGCCACTGCTCCCACCAGTGAGCATAAAAACTGGTACCAGGGGCAGACCAAGCTGGGAAAGGTTACAACACCTGTCGCCCTGTATGCAGGGCTGGGTTGGAAATAGAGCAAGGCAGGGCTAACCAACTGTATCCACTGACACATGCATGAACCAGAGTTAAATTTAGATTGGTTGGGTTTTGCCTTAGCATCACATGGCAAGGTCTGGGACTGGAGGTAAATCCTGTCAGGCTGGACTGTAAAGCCACCTGAGAGTGCAAGATCCAGGACTAGGAGCAGGCTCAGTAAGGAAACTGTAGGCACCTCTCTGATAGACTACAACTCCCACTAGTGCATAAGAACCAGAGTTGGGGGTGGGCCTGGCTAGACATGTAGTGGCCTTCACCAGCACGAATGTGGACTGAATAGCAGTCAGTTGGGTTGAACTAGGCTCCAACATCCATTGATGTATGAGAACCTTGAATGGGATATAGGACAGACTAGCCCGGCCTGCTCACATACTGGCAAGCATAGGGAGCAAGGGCTGGGGATGGGACTAGTGGGGATTATTGAGGATTGCTCCAGTTAGGGTGCAGCCTCTGCTGGTGTATGTGGGGGCCAAGTGTATAGTGGGTTGGGTTGACCTGGCCTGCAACATCCAAGGTTTATGTAAGAGACAAATTGGAGACAGAACAGACCCAGCAATTGCAACTATTACTGTATACATAAGCAGATGTGGGTGACAGACTAAGCCAGACCCCATACTGTCAAGCTCACACAAGAATAAAAGAAATTTATTTGGAAATCAACCCAACTGAACTTTGTTGAACTCAGTACTCCAACCATGGGGAGAATTGCAGAATTTATGGACTTACCATGGAGTGCATGTGTCAGAACTGGGCCTCCTCAATGGAAAAGACAGAGCAGTAGACAGCATGCCCAGATGCACACAGAGGATATGGCAGTCCATTGGAGCCTGAAGAAGACATCTGGTACCATAGCAGAAGAAACAGGGCAGAACAAATTGATCAAATACCCCCCAGCCAAGTGTTGACAGCAAATATATGAGCGAATGGAGACTTTTCGGTAGCCTATGTCAAGCAATGGACCTTGGAAAGATTTCCTCATCCTTGGATCGGTGAAATCGACAGCATTTCAGATCTATCAAAACCACTTGAGCAGAACCCTCGGAACATGCTCCACATTGGAGGCCCTGGGATGACATCAGGTGCAGCATCTTCCCTTTTCTCCCCCTTCCCCAAGATACAGGAGGAAAAAAGATAAAATTTGGAAATAATAGTCTCACCCACTTTCCCCTAATCCTTGCCACTTTTCACTCTGATCAAAAACTAATATAAATTTTTTTTAAATGGTGCAGATGTTCAATATTGCCAAATACTTTTACTGTATTGACTGAGAGGTTTCCTTCACTTTGCTAAGATGCTCTATCATATTTATAGATACATTAATATATCTGTATCTATATTGAATCACTCTTGCCTCTCTAACCAAAGTGTCAGTTGTTCATGATGAATGATCTTTATGGAACCACTGAATTCAGTTCAGTAACATTTTATTGAAGAGGTCTACATCTATGTTCATCATATTTAGCCCAAACTTTTGTTCTTGTGTATCATCGTCTTGTTTTGCTATCAAGGTGTTGCTGGCCTCATAAAATGAGTCTGGAATGTTCTTTAGTTCTTCTTTAATTGGATGATAGAATCTGCTACAGAAGCTCTCAAGTCTTGGGGTTTTCTTCAATGAAAGATTTTATTACTGATTCAATCATCATGCTCAATATTGATATTTTAAGATTCTCACACATGTATGGTCAATTAATCTTCACAAGAAAACTGAAACCAATCCAGGAAAAAGTCTGGTCTCTTCAACAAATGCTGTTGGGACAATCGGATAGCAGCCTGCAGAGGTAAGAAATAAGATTCCTGAACTGATCAAGAACCTAAATTTGCACCCAGAAACCATCGAACTATTAGAGGTAAACTTAGGAAGCACTCTCCAAAATATAGGAACTGGGAAAGATCTCTTCAAAAAGACACCAAAATCACAGGCAGTCAAAGACAAAATAAACAATTGGGACTACATCAAACTAAAAAGCTTCTGTACAGCAAAGGAAATGATCAACAGTAAAGAAGCAACCAATAGAATGGGAGAAAATCTTCACACTACACAACAGAAAGGAGACTAATGTCCAGGACTTACAAAGAGCTTCAGAAACTCAACTATGACAGAACAAACAACCCTGTGAAAAAGTGGGCAAAGGAAATGAAATGTTCATGCATTTTTCAAAAGAACAAATTGAAATGACTAATAGACATAACAGACAGGCTCTCTAGCTATCAGGGAAACACAAATAAAAACCACATTAAGGTTCCACTTAACTCCAGTGAGACTGGCCCATATTCAGAACTCTACTAACAAAACCTGCTGGTGTAGATGTGCAGAAAAAAGTAACTTTATTCAATGTTACTGAGATTGTAGGCCAGTACAACCACTATGGAAATTAATATGGAGAGTGTTAAAACAACTGAAATCATACCATACCCCAGCTACCACAACTCACGGTTTTGGATATTTTTATTTTTATTTTATTTTCTTCATAACAGTTTCTTTTCTCTTATTAAATTCTTCTATGACTCATAGGTCATACAGTAGTATCATTTTTCTCCAGGAAGGTTTTTTATTTGCTTTTTCATTTCTTCAACACTTTGGTCATTCAGTAGCATGTTATTTAACTTCATGGTGTTGTAAAATTTTTTAACTTTATTTCTGTTGCTGACTTTGTTTTACGGCTATTCATTCAAAGGAATGTATATAGTAACTGTGTGATAGAGACTATCATATCCAGATGTGAAGATACAATGCGGTATGCATCTCTCATTCCAAACCAAAGGCAGACTTTCAATGAAAATGTTGGCTACATCTTGACAGAAGGATGCTGGACTGTCTGTACACAATGTCTGTAACCAGTATGTCAGGATACACTTAGATAACAGAATGAAAAAATTATCACTGCTATTGTAGAAATATGAGGGAAATTAGTGGGTGGAGGGATCTTAGGGAGTAGGTAAGGGAAATCACAGAGCCTGTGTAACTGCATCATAAAATTATAAAATAGAGCCTGGCGTGATAGCCTAGTGGCTAAAGTCTTCACCTTGAATTTGCCAGGATCAAATATGGGCGCCAGTTCTAATCCTGGTGACCATGCTTCCCATCAGCTCCCTGCTTGTGGCCTGGGAAAGCAGTTGAAGACAGCCCGAAATGTTGGAACCCTGCACCCACGTGGGAGACCCAGAAGAGGCTCCAGGCTCCTGGCTTCAGATTGGCTCAGCTCCAGCCATTTGCGGATGTTTGGGGAGTGAACCATCAGATAGAAGATCTTCCTCTCAATCTCTCCTCTCTGTATATCTGCCTTTCCAATAAAAAAAAAAAAAAAAAAACCTTTTTAAAAAGTAAAAAAAGCATTTTTAAAAGATTTTTCTATCTCTTTTTAACTCAGTCTAGGTAAGTTGTGTGTTTCTGGGAATTCATCCATTTCTTCTGGATTATCTAGTTCTTTGGTGTGGAATTGTCCATGACAGGCCCTAATGATCTTCTGTGTTTCTGCGATATCAGTTGTAATGTCTCCTCTTTCATTTCTGATTTTGAGTCTTCTCTCCTTATTTCTTTGCCAGTCTAGTTAAAAGTCTGCCAGTTTTACCTTTGCAAAACCATAGCTTTTAGTTTCATTGTCTTTTCTATTGTTTTCTTAGTATTTTTTTCTCTGATCTTCATTATTCTAATTTTGTGCTTACTCCCTGTCCGTATTTTTTTTTTTGCTTTCCATTAACAAAGTCCTTTTGATATAAGTAGTTATTGATATAAACTTCCCTAATATGACTGTTTTTTCTGTTTCTGATAAGACTTGATATATTGTGCTTGCATTTATTATGTTATATTTTGAGATATTTCTTAGTTTTAATTGTTTTATTTGACCTATTCATTGTTCGGCAGTATGTTATTTAATTTTCAGGGGTTTTTGAATTGCTCTTGTCCTTTAGTCTTATACTATATTGTGGTCAGAAAAGAGCCTTGATATGATTTCAAGCTTCTTACATTTGTTAAGATTTCTTTCAGACCTAATGTGATCCATCTTGGAGAATGTCCCGTGTGTCTAGGGGAAGAATGTATATGGTGGTACTGTTAGGTGGACTGTTTTGTAAATAATTGCTAAGTCTATTTGGTCCAAAGTATAGTTCAAGTCCAACGTTTCCTCATTAATTCTGTCTGGAAGACTTTTCCAGGGTTGAATGGAACAATGTAGTCTCCTACTATTTTTGCATTGAAATCTATTTCTCCCTTCAGATTTATTAATATGGATATTTACAGTGATATCCCTTCATCATGAATTGACCCTTTTGTCATTGTATAATGCCCTGCTTTGTTTCTTCTTAAGGTTTTCCCTTAAAGCTTATTCCTCCAATGCAAGTCTTGCTACCCCTGCTGTCTTTTGGCTAACATTTACATGGAATGTTTTTTTCTATCACTTTACTTTTAATCTATTTGTGTCCTTAGAAATTAAATGAGTTTCTTGTAGGTAACATCTTGATGGGATTTGTAATTTCATTCGGTTACTTCATTTGCTTAGTCTTCTGGTTGGCAAATTTAATGAGTTTACATTCAGAGTAATCATTGTCAGGTAAGGACTTCACTGCTGCCATTCTTTTCAGTATTTTCTGGTTAATTGTTAGCCTGGGTCCCTCTCCTCTTTATGTCTTTTTTTGCTGTTTAATGACTTTCTATAATGATAGGTTCTAGATCCAATTTTTTAAATTTTTTACGTATCTATCAAGGATTTTTTTTCTTTGCGGTTACCATGAAATTAACATAAAACATTCTATAGTAACAGTCTGGTTTTATTAATTTTTTTTTTATTTTAAAGACAGAGAGGCAAATAGAATGAGTTCCCATCCACTAGTTACTTCCTGGATGCTCATATCAACCAAGGTGGAACTAGACCACAACCAAGTGCCAGAACCCTAATACAGCTTTCCTACACAGGTGATAAGGACCCATCCACTTGAGCCACCACATGAGCTGTCTGACAAGGGACACATTAGTAGGAAGCTGGGATCAAGGACAGGCATGGCCAACACTGGAACACAGGTACTGCCATATGGGCTGTGTGCATCCCAAGAGACAGATTGATCACTGGGCCAGATGCCTACCCCAAACACAGACTATCTCAAGCTAATAATGAGTCTGATTGTTACTTGCACAAACTCTTAACTTTTAATGTCCCTCAATATTAATGACACATTTTTCCATCTTTCATAGTTTATGTGCCTAAACAAATTATTCCAGTTGTTCTGAGTGATTGTGTCTACCAACCTATGTACTAGAGATCTAATTGATTGGTTTTGACTCTTCCATCACAACAGAAGAGTTCTGAGTTTAACCATGTGCTGATTGTTCCCAATGATGTTCATACTTCCCTCTGTTTTCATGTTGTTACTTTACAACCTCTCAAGATACTGTGTTCACAAGGGGTTGGCAGAAGAGAATGTCCATTTTTCTACCATTCTGCTGTGGGTAGGTTCTCAGCGCACACTGTATCTGTCTTTCTACTGGATGTGGCTGTCCCTCAGACAGGAGTATTCTGTGTGCAATATTTTCCAGATGTGTACCTGGGAGGAGGGTCAGCGAGGCCTTCTCTTCTGCCCTGGTGCTGACCCACAGTTTCACTTTTAAATACACAACTATCCCTACCCACACAAGTTGGGATACATAACTATCCCCCACCCCTAGAGGGAAACCAAAACTGTATAGTATAAACATTTCTGTATTAAAATTTTCATTTTATAAAAAGAATAACCAAAGCTAAACCTCACAGAGGTGACAAGCATATGTGGTGCGTTGGGGTAGGGATGGCAGAGACAGAACAAAGTACTATGTCATCAGTATTTCATTATGACATAATTGAGGGTAATATCAAATTTTACTGATACATGTTTGCACTGTTTCTTCTGTTACAAAGCTAACTTTTTTTACTTTTACAAATAAAATAAAAAATAAATAACATGAAAATTAAAGAAGAAAGGATAAGATGGGCTAATGGCTTCTTAGATAAGCAGTTTGATTGTTTTTCTTCTATGGGGCACTCTGGTCACCCAATGGAGGGGCCTGCATCTATCCAGGCCCTCATGTCTTCCTGTGGAGTAGCACACCCAAAACACTGTGGATACCTAACTACCTGAGATTGGCCCAAAGACAGCAAGAGCAGGAAATTTCTGGAACCCCCAAACTCAAGCTCACCATTCTTTCTAAGTCCAATTCCTCTCCTTCATGATCTCCTTCTCCAAACAACAAATCCTCCAGAACTTCTCCCCAGAACTTGCTCCTGGATGCATGTGGCCCTGCCTTTAATGACTCTTCATGCTAGTTGTATGTGGTTTCACCGCTGATGAGTTTGTTACCAGTAGGAACAAGACAATCAGGGATGTAGATACAGGCAGAACTTTAGCACTGTGTGGTCAGATTTCCACGAGGGATGTGAGACATGCTAATGTTTAGAGCTCTGCCTGCTTTCTGTCCTCCTCTCAATCCTACAACACAATACTGATGTGATACTCCTTTTATTCTTCCCATAATTATTTATATAAGGATACATAGCTCCGATCCACTATACCACAATGCTGTTCCTCTTTTTTTAAGAATTTTTCCAATTTCTTCTCAATATGATAAGTGTTCTCTTCATCTGACCCAATAGCTGGAACCAGAAGCATCTAGGAAGTTGTGCCTCTTCATAGTATTTCTGAGCAAACTCAAATTCTCATATTTTTCTCAGTTTTCCTTGCTTTCTTTTGCTTAAGAGAGACACAGAAAAACAGAGCAAGAAAGGGTGAGAGAGAGAGAGAGAGAGAGAGAGAGAGAGAGAGAGAGAGAGTACTTGCACCTTCTGGTCCACTCCACAAATGCCTGCAATAGCAGTGGCTGAGCCAGCAGGAACCAAAGGCAAGCATCTATTCCTGGCACTCTGATGTGAGATGTAGGCACCTCAACCAGTGTCTTATCAACTAGAAAGGTCCCTGCTCCTCATAGAACTCTCCACAAGCATTGCTCAGAATCCTTACCCCAAGTCCCAACACTGTGGACAAATATTTCCCATACTCCTGAAAGGAGCTCAAATGGCAAACACAAGATCCTGATCACAGGATTGTTTCTTGCTTCAGGTCCATCTCGGGCCCAGTCCTCTTGAACCATTCAGTTTCAGAAAAATTCAGGACATGCCTCAAGCATGCATGGTACATGGCAGAATCCCCTCAACCTCTCATGGTCAATAATAAGTTAGCAGACAGGTGCCCAATGAGGAATGCCTTGAGCCTGCAAGGGTGAGTAATGGAAGCCATAAGGAATTATCACACCATCTAGAACATGACCACCATGCAGATGGCTTGGGAAACTGCTCGGAGTAAACGTGATGACTCTGCAGTGCTCCATTTACTCCTTACAACAATCTCTCCCATCATTTTGAACATGCCTACCTTTCTAACTCACTCTAGCACCCTAATACCTACCATGGTAAGTGATTACTAAATCAAATACCTTCCCCCTTGGGAAAAGAAAATGCTGATATACGAGCTTTTATTTCAACTTTCCATGAGCAGTAAATAGCTATGGAAAAGGATGATGTTGGCTTTGATTCCCATGACATATTTTGTGTCATGTCAAGCATGTGTGTGAATGTTCACAGTAGACAGATTTGGATTGTTGCATGTGTGGTTCATGCTTTCCTCTCCCCTGCAAATGGGAGCTGTCAAAAACAAATTCAGTAATTGCATGGTGCTGCCGCAGCTGTGTGTATCTTTCATTACATTATAAGACGGTGGTTAAGAGAGAACCCCGCCTGCCTCATTTTTAAAATATTTGTAATGGAAGGTAGATTGTCAGGGAATGCTCAACTGTTGCCAAAAAAATCAAATAGTAAATCAAAATTGGGTTGATGGCCTGGCACAGCTCATGTGTGTGTGTGTGTGTGTAGTAAGAAAATGCTGTAATAGCATATATATGTTATTCTGCCTGTTTCTTTTTAATTAACAGAAAAAATTCACAAATAAAGAAATCAAGCATCTTTCAATCTTCAACGATTTCAGTAAGTGAACTATCCTAAGTACAAATAGGACTGACGGACTACAATTTAACAAATATTTGAAAAGTTAGCAATCTCCATTAAAAACTTGACATAAGCAAATACTAAGTGTTTACCAAGGAAAATCCCCTGAAGGCCTAATAATCCTACAAAATCAATTTAGTTTGTTTTTGATTGTCTGATAGGTGGAGGGGAGAAAAAGGACTAAAATATAATCAATCATTCTAGAGCATATTGCTAATAAAAATCCTCCTTTAGTCATTAGACACTCAGATCCTCAAAATTCTTAATTCCAGTATTCTGAATTAATATAGACCAGGGAAGAAGACAAGTATCATTTTAAGATTTGAGAAAAATTATATTTAAGTACATTGATTTTGGATATTTTACTAAGAATACACATGGGGTACAAATTGTGGCACAGCTGGTGAAGCCACTGCTTGGGACACCCATATTCCACATTGGGGTGTCAATCTGGGTCCTAGCTGCTCCACTTCTGATACAGCTTCCTGCTAGTACATCCTGGAAGGCAGCAGATGATAGTTCAAGTATTTGAGGGTTCCTGCTATCCATATGGAACACTCAGATGGAATGTCAGGCTCCTAAGTGTAGCCTGGTTTAGCCCTGCCTACTGCAGGCATGTGGGGAAGTGAACCAGCAGATGGAAAAATCTCTCTCCATATGTCTCTTTGCTTTCAAATAGGTAAAAATAAGTAAACTTTTTAAATATGAAATCAAAATTTAATTTTAAAATAAGTATATATATATAGTTAATTAAAATACTGGGCAAAAAGAATGCATAAAATACAAGTAGCTGCATATTATCTATTATGTTCACTTTTCTTAGATAACATAGCATATTTAGAGCCATTTAATTTTCAGAATGGCAGTTTTTCAACTGTAAGCAACAGCAACAAAAGGCCAAAGAATGAAAGGATGACTAAGACAAAGAAACACAGCAGACTGTGAATTTTTACATTTTCAGAGAGCAACAGCATTTTAAAAGAAGAAACATCCTCTCGTTGCAAACATTTAAACGTAACAAGTAAAATAAATTTAAAAAGAAAAAGAAAACTACAAAAGAATCGAAGCATGGCTAAGCTAAGGAGGATCTCTGCTGTTTCAGACGGATCAGGAAATCAAGGGCATGACAGAGGTGACCACTCAGGAACTTTGTCCCTTAGCGTGTAGGACAAACAGACAGGGGCAGGGCATGGGCTCAGGACAGAGCAACTGAGGTACTGGCTCTTCCAGGGAGAACTGTCATCAAGCTCAGGCTGGCACCTTATATTCAGAGAGGCCAGTGTGATGAAGGAAAGCTGGCAGGATCCAGCCTGGGCCAGAGTGTCTTCTATTTAAGATTTATTTACTTATTTGAAAGGCAAAAACAGAGAGAGAGAAAGAGAGAGAATCTTCCATCCACTGGTTCCCACATGGCCACAATGGCCAAGACTGAACCACCCAAAGCCAGGAGCTTCTTCCCAGTCTCCCTCATGGGTGCAGGGTCCAAGGCTTTGGGTCAACCTCCACTGCTGTCCTAGGCCATTAGCATGGAGCTAGATTAAAAGTGGAGCAGCCAGGTCTCAACCCAACACCCAGATAGGCTGCAGAAGGAGCCCTCCTGCATCCCCTTTTCTCCTTCCTGGTCACTCCCCTAAGCCTGGCTCTAGATGCCCTCATAGACTGCTTCTCAAGGAGGCAATCACTTTTAGGGAACACTGCCTTCTTCCAGTTCCTTTCATTGTTATAGTAAATAAAGCTTTGCTCCCAGCAGCTCTCACTGGCAGCTGGTTAGGTGGCAACACCCTAAGCAAATGGACACCTCCTGTCTCCTAAGAGCCTAAGATTCCATCAGAGGCTCCAGAGGCCCAAGACAGAACCTAATGGCACTGTGAGAACACAAGCCAGGATGCCTGTGACAGCAGGTGGACTGACACTGATGCATTGAACAACTAACTCCTCCATAAAAATGGAATGAAATGAAACAGCTCCTCCCACCCAAGCAGTGTAAACACCTGCCACCTACCCACAACCTGAGGTTTAACACAAGCCATCTGTGAGAGATCACAACTCCCAGCACCCAGTCACAGGATTATAAGGTTTAAATGTGTGACATTCACATGATTGGGAACCACAAACCACATGGATGATAAGAGGATGGTTCTAGAAGCACTCAGCATCCTTTCTAAAAAATGGAAAATAAAATTTTGGGGATTTTTTTAAAACTTGGGAAATTCCCAGAACAAAAAGAGGAAGCTACCATAGTTGGAAAACCAACTATGTTTTTATTTAGAAAACCAGTGGGAAATTCAGAAGATGCAATAAACAGGAAAATTAGCTCACCCAAAATCTGAATTATACACTTTGCAAAAGAGAACACAAACAATCTTATTTAAAATGAATGAACAAATAAAAACCATAAGAAAAAGGCCATGTATTATGAAAATGATCAAGTCAACTCGAGAAGAAGCCAGACAACATTTTTCAAAATGAAAGACAAACTAAGCGGGGTTGGTGTGTGGCACAATGGTTAAGCTGTTGCTTGGGATGCCCCATCTTGGAGTGCCTGTCAAGCCCCAGCTACTCCACTTCCAATCCAGGTTCCTGTTCATGCAAATGATGACTCAAGTACTTGAATCTCTGTTACCACATGGAAGTTCAGGGCAAAATTCCTGGAACATTCCAGAAATAGCATACATTACAGTGGGAAAGATGTAGACAGAGTTTACCAATCTAGAGTCTTTGCATTGACAGAAAAAAAAATAGGATTTGTTAAGCTTATATGTAAAATTCATTTCATAGTAAAGATAGAGGAAGCCATAATTTCAAACCAAAATAGGCGATAAATTTTAAAAACTTTAATGCAACTTATTAAAAAAAAAGAATTCAGAAAAAAATAGGAAATAGGGGAGTTTGAAAATTAGATAACAAAAAAGTCCATAATAAATCTTAGTGAGCTCAGTCAAAACTATGAAAAAAAAAATCAATTTTACTAAAAGACAATGAACTCAGTCAAGTCTATGAAAAAAAAAAAGCTGATTTTTACTAAAAGACAATACCGAGTTGTACAATTTTCAAGTAACACATCTAAAACCAATAGACAGCTAAGCCTGGAAAAACTAGTACAAGGTAGGTAAGAGTCCTCTCTGACCCACAGTTTCACTTTCCAAGGTCTCATCTGCCTGCAATCAATTGTGGTTCAAAAACACTAAAAGGAAATTTTCAGAAGAAAACCATAAAATTAAATTGTGTGTCATGCTGACCAGTGTGATGAGATGTCACACTGTCCCACTCAGTCCTGCCCAAAACCTGAATCACTCTTTTGTCCAGCAAATCCACACTACATGGGTGCAGCTGTCCAGATAATCAGATCAATTGCCCTGGTGCTGTGGGGATTGTGGTCAAGTCACCCTCATTATATTCAGTAATGTGCTCCAAAGCACACAAGATGGGATGCTGACAATTCAGATGTCAGAGACAAACCATAAACGTGAAAAAGTAAAAGCTCTCTACCTAATGATGAAAGAGAAAATTGAATAAGATTGCTGAAGTATATAGTAAATCGTGAAGGCAGAAAAAGTAAGCAATGAAATAATGCTAAGGGCTGGCCTTGTGGCAGAGCAGGTTAAACCACAGCTCACAACATTGGCAGACCATTTAGTGTCAGTTACACCCACAGCTGCTCTGTTGCCCATCCAGCTTTCTTTTGATACGCCTGGGTGAGCAGTGGAAGCTGTTCCCAGTCCTTGGACCCTGCCATCTATGTAGGAGAGCAGGATAGAGTTCCTGGCTCCTGGCTTTGGAGTGGCCCAGACCTGGCTATTGTGACTATTTGGACAGTCAACCAGAAAATAGGAAATCAATCTCTCACTCACTCACTCTCACTCTCCCATTCTGCTTTTCAAAAGTCATGCTAGTTTTTCTGTCACATCTTATTTTTTTTAAGATTTATTGTATTTTTAATTGGAAAGTCAGATATATAGAGAATAGGAGAGACAGAGAGAAAGGTCTTTCGTCCAATGATTCACTCCCCAAGTGAGCGCAACGGCTGATGCTATGCCGATCTGAAGCCAGGATCCAGGAACTTCTTCCAGGTCTCCCGCGTGGGTGCAGGGTCCCAAGGCTTTGGGCTGTCCTCGACTGCTTTCCCAGACCACAAGCAGGGAGCTGGATGGGAAGTGAAGCCTCTGGGATTAGAACCAGTGCCCAAAATGGATTCCGGCACATTCAAGGTGAGGACTTTAGCCGCTAGGCTACGCCACCAGGCCACGCCACCAGGCCCTTTCTGTCACATCTTAATCTACAAAATGCAGTAAATTCTCAGTTAAGAAAAAGGTATTAAATTACAGGGCTGAGCTGTATCCCCAGGGCCAAAGCATCCTCTAGGGATCTTGAAACATGTATCCCAGGGTAAGGATAAAAGCAAGGAATGGGGAAGGGAGGGATGGAAAAGGGGGAAAAATGCTATAATGACTATACCAATATGTACATGACAGTAAGTGCTATGGTTTAGATGCTTGCCTGGGTGTTCCCTAAAGGCCTTAGACTTTGGTCCCCAAATCTTATGCCAAGGAAACCAAAGAGAATGTGAGCCTCCAGCTATGGCCCTCAAAGATGGGCCCTTTGGGGAAGTGATGCAATTGGAGTACATTTCAGGGGACACAGGCTCTTGATCCAATTATTGTGCCTTTAGAAGAACAGACATAGATGAACCCACGTGCCCACTGGCCCTGTGCTGTGCTATTCGGTGCTGTGCTGAGTCTGCCTGCAAGTATGCCATCTCCAGAAGCTGAGGCAATGGGACATGCCCAACCTTGGACTGTGAACCTCCATAACCGTGAGCCCAAACATCCTCTCATTCCTCTCAGGGTCAGCTTCTCTCGAGGTGTCCATTGCAGTGATGAGAGGCTGACCACTTCCAAGGGGAGAATGAGTCTTAGCTTTCATGGGAAAGATTATGATCCTAATTTAAACAAGTTCTTTTCCTACACAGGTCTTGACTCATACTAATTCACGTTGCAGCTAGATAGAGGAAAAATCCAGAATGAGATTGAGTTGTCTAAATACTTAAGAAATAAAAGAACTACCATAAGGAAAAAAGCAACTTTCTAAAGAATTATAACCAAAAGAAATGTGACAGCAACAGGTGAATAACTACAAGGGTACTTCAAGAACTCCAACAAAAAAAATGGAATTGAAATATATATTTTTGTGTTGTGTGTCAATATTGCTGCAAATAAAGTTTTGTAAAACTTTATTTTACATTATTGTCAAGCCAGTGGTTAAGAATGCTATGCTACTATAGCTTAAATGATTTGCAATGACTTTAATATTTACACTATATGGATGAAATCGTCATTTTACTATGTAATTAATATTTATTGCCATTGTCTGTATGTTCCCTAAACTCAGATTTTTTTACTTTTTGCTTGTTAAACTCTTGACTCGGTGAATTATTAAGTCTTTTTTACTGTAATGTAAATTTAAACTCTTATGTCAAAAACTGAAAAAACAAAATGATAGGAGGGAGAGAGGAAGTGAACGTGTAAGACAGAAAGGAGGAGAATATCATTACATTCTTAGAATTGTATTTACAAATCACATTGAATTTGTTACAAACTCATTAAAGTTAAAATAAAAACTAAAAAAAAAAAAGGGTGAAAAGTTTAAAGTACGAATGCCACAGAAAAAGATATATTTATTTTGAAGCACCCAAAAAAATTGAGATGCATGCATAACTCTTTCTGAATAAGCATTTCTCATGAGAGGAAGACGTCTCATATTACTCAGGCATTCATTTCCAGGCAAAGAAAAGTATACCACCATCACCACCACACCACCACCACCACCACCCCCGCCCTAAGCTGGGGGTAAGTAACTGGAAATTCAGGATGAATGCAATGGTGAAAGGATGCGCAAAATGTTGCATAAACCTATCCTTTCAGGAGGGGGTGGCAGTGGCATAGCAGGAATGAAGCATAAAAGTCCTCTGTGCTGAGTCAGCTGTAGGCAGAGTGGGAGATTGCTGAGTCAGAAAGAAAGAAGGCATCCCAGCTCCCAACCCAGCAGCCACAACAAAGATTTCAAGCATGCAGAAATACCCAGCCTGTTTCACAAGAGCTATTGGATGCCAGCAGCTAATCCAGTCAGTGAGTCTATTTGGGTCAGCTCTTTGTGGACTTAGTAGAAAATGTTAACAAGACTTCTCACAGAGGGGAGCCCAGAATAACCAGCCTTGGGCAGCCTTCAACTTTTCCCCCATTTCAAGAAAACAAATCTAGAACTCTACTGATTGTGTTATGTAATATCGAGATTGCCCAGAATCTGAATCCCCAGATCCAAAACATCTTTCTTTCTCCCTAGATCAAAGAAGCTGTTGGTGATAGAGATTATTTGATCAGGCCCCAAGCAAATCACAGCTGTTCAGTTCTAGAAATCAAAGGCTAAGTGCATTGCTCCCTCTGCTGGTGCAAGTGCAGTAAGAGATGAATTTGACCTGCTGGCTCTGAACGTGCCAAAGACGAATTCTCCAACACTAGAGAAAGCCAAATGCCTTTCCCTGAAACAAAAAAAAAAAAAAAAACAAGGATAGTGAAGTTTCTTAAACCAAATCTTAATCAGAGATTTACAGTACCTTTAGCAAATCATCAAGTTAAAGAGCTAGCATAAAAATGTTTAGGCCCACAGGGTCAGCACAGTGGTTTAACAGGCTAATCCTCTACCTTGTAGCACTAGCAACCTATACCAGCACCAGTTCATGTTCTGGCTGCTCCACTTCCCATCCAACTCCCTGCTTATGGTCTAGGAAAGCAGCAGAGGATGGCCCAAGCGCTTGGGACCCTGCACCCCTGTGAGAGACCCAGAGAAGAATCCTGGCGCCTGGCTTTGGATCAACTCAGCTCCAGCCATTGAGGCCATTTGGGAAGACAATCAGAGATGGACGATCCTCTCTCTCTAGCTCTCTGTTTCTCCTCTCTGTAAATCTGTCTTACAAATTAAATAAATAAATTCATCCATTTAAAAAATGCTTAAGTGCTTAATCATGTTGAGGGAAATAAGTTGGGCACATAAAACAAATACCACATGTTGTCACTTATACATCGGAGCTAAAAAAAAATTTTTTTTAAAATAATCAAAAACACCAAACTACCAAAAAAATAAAATTTCTGTGCGAAACACCACTTCTAGCTGTTGGTTGTTTAGGAGACAGAATCGTACGGAGGTTAAAGGAGAGAACCTTTAAATCTGGTCTGCTAGATTTAATTCAAACCTGGATAAATGAGTTAGCCTCTGCAAGCCTTTGTTACTTGGTATGTAAGGATGAGATTTATAACGGAACACTTTCCAGTGTCAGGTGGGCCTTAGCAGAGGATAAGGTATATAGAATAGACGTGATAACTGCTTATGATTCTCTTAACTTACCTTGATTGTGTGCTGATTTTAATATTCTGTCATCAAAGGACAAAAGAAGAGGAGGAGGAAGAGAAACCAGTGAGTAAATCATAGATCAATTCAACTGGCTCCTTAGGCTCTGAAAGACATACAAAGCACATGAGTGCCATTCTTTCCCTTCTCAATGTATTTGTTTTAGAATTGGAGACGGAGAGAACTCTCATCCCCTGATGCCCACAATATTAGGGACTGGGCTATTTCTGGGGCCAGGAACCCTACGGAACTCAATCAAGTCTCCCACATGGGAGGCAGGAACCCGATCACTCGGGCAGTCACTGCTGCCTGCCAGGGTCTGCACTAGCAGCAAGTTGCAGGCGGCAGTCAGAGCCAAGACCCAAATCGATTCTTGGGTATGGAATGGAGCGAGAAACCCTGCATGTATGCGGGAAGAGGCAGGGCAGAGGGTAGCCAAAGAGGTTTTATAAGAGAAATTCCACTACAATAGAATGTTCATTGGTTAGTTGGCTTCAACGATTTATTTGTTGTTTGTTTATTTGAAAGCTAGAGTTGGAGGAAGGGAGGGAGGGAGGGAGAGAGAGAGAGAGAGACAGAGAGAGAGAGACCTTCCATTTGCTGGTCCGTTTGCTGGTTCGCTCCCACAAATGACTGCAACGACTGCAGTTGCGCCAGGCTGGAGCCAGGAGCCTGGAATTCCATTAGATCTCCTGCGTGGGTAGCAGCTGGAATCAGCTCCAAGAAGGAAGTTCAAGGGGAGGCACAGTCGCAGAAAAGGTCGGTGACTTAGGCAGGCGTCAGATCCCAAGTGGCTGGGAGTGTCCCCCATCTCCTCCAGCAGGGACACATGCTCTGTTTGCTTTTTGTCTATGTCATTGCTGTCACCAGACGCCATAAATCAAGCCAAAGGAAAGAACTGAACAAACCTCTGATGTACTCCAAACACCTCAAATTCCCCAACATATTCTGCCCATCTGATGGCTACAAGAACCCGCTGATCACCGGCCAGTCGTCCTTGCACCCCCGGAGGCTTCAGGTCAGCGGCTGGGAGTGGCACATTTGCCTCTGAGTGCGTCTGCGCTTGGCGTGCTCCCAGCATGCACCACTCCCACTCCGGGCACCAGAAGGGCTGAGACAAGATGGCGGCTCCCCGGGGAGTCCCCTCAGTTAGCCACAACAAGCATCAGTACATGAGCCCTCATCATAGGTGATTATGGCCAGGGGTTAATCTAGCGGTTCTTCCTAATGAATAGCCTGGTGCAGAGAAGAGGCCAAAACTGACCACAACACTCTGGGTTTTTGGAAATCCCCCGGCTGGCTGAGTGTCAGCGTCCATTAGGCCGAGCTGTGGCGTGTTGTGTAACCGCATCACCCTTTCCTGGAACCCAGCCCTTTGGCTGACATTGCTGTGGAGACAGAGTGTCCCTCATAGCACTGACACACACTGCTTAAGTCTTTTCTGCCTCGGCATTCTTAACCCCTCCGGCTTTTGGCCTCCTCCTACCCATCCTGAGCTCTTGGAAATGTTTTCTGGTTCTCTTTTTCTGTCAGAAGACCTGAAACCCCTTTTTTTCCCTTCTCTGTGATTCCTTAATTTCTTTTTTTTTTAAGATTTATTTATTTTTATTGCAAAGGCAGGTATATAGAGAGAAAGAGAGACGGAGAGGAAGATCCTCCGTCTCTGATTCACTAGGCCACCACTCCAGACCCCTGTTATCTTTTTTTTAACAGTGCTACAAGCTCTCCTGAATCCAACACTTACTTAAACAAGAATAAGGGTCTCCACAGCATCTATAGGAATCCTTTGGTGGCCCACCAGCCTGCCATCAGCCCTGCCATCAGCCCCTGCCATGCACTCATCTTGTTGAATCCTGCATCCCTTGCCTTCCTTTCTTGACTTACAATAACGACTCTCTAAACTACCCTTTTTCCCTCCTTTTCCATTTTTATCTATTTCTTTTCATTTTATCTGAAAGACACTGAGAGGTCCAGCGCAGTGGCCTAGTGGCTAAAGACCTCGCCTTGAACACGCTGGCATCCCATGTGGGCACTGGTTCCAATCCTGACAGCTCCAATTCCCATCCAGCTCCCTGCTTGTGTCCTGGGAAAGCAACTGAGGACGGCTCAATACCTTGGGACCCTGCACCCATGTGGGAGACCCAGAAGAAGCTCCTGGCTCCTGGCTTTGGATTGGCTCAGCTCTGGTCATTGTGGTCACTTGGGGAGTGAATCATTGGACCGAAGATCTTCCTCTCTGTCTCTCCTCCTCTCTGTATATCTGACTTTGCAATAAAAATAAATAAGTATTTTAAAAAAAGAAAAAAAGACACTGAGAGAGACAGGGTCAGACAGAGAAAGAGTGTCCCTCTGCAGATCCACTCCTCATATGCCTGGGCCTAATCAGCCTGAAGCCAAGAGACTAGAATTCAAGCAGCATCTTCCATAAGAGTGTTGGGGACCTAATCATGTCAGCCATCACCTGCTGCCTCCCACTATGGGCAATTTTCTACGTGGTAAAGGAGCAGCAGCAGCAGCCAACCCTGTATTTCTCCCAGGAGCAGTGTTAGAGTTCACTAACTCAGTGTTTAGGGCAACTATATGAAACATAACTCCTTTACCACGTAGAAAATTGCCCATAGGGCCCGGCGCGGTGGCGCAGTGGTTAAGGTCCTCGCCTTGCACACCCGGGATCCCATATGGGCGCCGGTTCTAATCCTGGCTTCCCTTCCAGCTCCCTGCCTGTGGCCCGGGAAAGCAGTCGAAGATGGCCCAAGGCCTTGGGACCCTGTACCCATGCGTCGGAGACCCAGAAGAGGCTCCTGGCTTCGGATCGGCATAGCATCAGCCGTTGCGCTTACTTGGGGAGTGAATCATCGGACAGAAGATCTTCCTCTCTGTCTCTCCTCTCTGTATATCTGCCTTTCCAATAAAAAAATAATAAAAATAAATCTTTTTTTTAAAAAAAGAAAATTGCCCATAATGGGTGATCAATAAATGCATGATAAAAGAATTAATGAAAGAAGTTATGTGGAAGAAATGAAGAAATGACATTAGCAATGAAAAACAGCTTCATAAACCCACATGAAGTCAAACATTTATACTTAGAAGAGTGAATAACATATTAAAAAATACAAATTTGTATATAAGCCAAAAGAAATGTATTATCACATAAGGACAGCAAACAAAGAGGTAATAGTTATAAAAGTATAGACTTTACTCATTGAGAAAAAACTGATTTGTGACCATTTCTTTCCATAAGAATGAATACTTATTAAGAAAATTCAAGTATATCTTCCAACTCTGTATTTAATTTTCCATAAATTCATATCTTAACTCTTGTGACCCCACTGAGCATATGAAAATCGCTTATCTTTGCAAAAATATAACACTACTACATTTTATAATCACTGAAGATTCTTGGGGGCTAACACTATGGCCCAATTACCTAAGCCTCCCCCAAACACAGCATCTCATGGACACTGTTTCATATCCTGATTGTTCAACTTACATCCTCGTTCCCTGCTTGTGGCCTGGGAAAGCAGTCAAGGATGGCCTAAAGCCTTGGGACCCTGCACCCATGTGGGAGACCTGAATGAAGCTCCTGGCTCCTAACTTTGGATTGGCTCAGCTCCAGCCATTGCGGCAACTTGGGGAGTGAACCAGTGAATGAAGAGAAAGATCTTTTTCACTGTCTCTCCTTTTCTCTGTAAATCTGTATTTCCAATGGAAATAAATAAATAAACATCATAATAAATCAATAGATAAATTGTCATCATCATCATCATCAAATTTCTCAAGGTTGGGCCAGTATTACAGCATAACAGTTCAAGCCATTACCTGCCAAGTCAATATCCTCCTATGTGGGTGTTGGGTCATGCCTTGACTGCTCTGTTTCTGACCACCTCCTTAAGAATAGTCTGGAAGCAAAGCAGTAAAAATGGCTTGGGCCCCTGGCACTCAAATGAGAGATCCAGAGGGCTCCCGGGGAGCAAGACAGCAAGTGGAAGCTCTGTCTGTGGGCTTCCTTTTCGCTCTGTAACTCAAACGTCTGAATAAACACATTTTGAAAAGCTAAAATAAAGTTTTTTAGTGCACCCTGTAATTCTTTTCCAACATTTTATTGCTTACTTTTTTTGTTAATAACTAACAAGTCACAGTTATCTCCATTTTTAAAAATAACTTACTGAAATATTTATCTCAGGGCCAGCCTTGCCTTGCAGTGAGTTAAGCCGCTGCCTGCGACACTAGCATTCAATAGACGTGTTGGTTTGTGTCCTAGCTGCTCTACCCCAGATCAAGCTCCCTATTAAGGCATCTGGAAAAGCAGTGAAAGATGGACCAAGTGCTTGGGCCTCTACAAACATGTGAGAAGCTGGCTACTGGCTTTGACCTGGCATGGCCCTGGCCACTGCGGCTGATTGGGGAATAAACCAGAGGATGGAAGATCTCTAACTGGCCCTTCATCTTCTGTAACACTACCTCTTAAATAAATCTTTTTTTAAAAGCTTTAAAAGAATACTTATCTCTGAGCTTTTGATACAGCAAGGAGAAGAATTTGCTCTTTGAACTGCGTGAAGCAGATTCTGCCCTGTTGCATGACGGGAGAGAGACTGGTCTAACGGTTCCCTATTCATATGATTGTGGTGAAAGCAGACATAACATTATGGCTCAAACAGAACAAAGATGAGCTTACAAAAGTACATGGTTTCAATAATTCCAGAGCTTGGGGACACAGATCACTTTTTTTCAAGACACAAATCTCATATAACCGCAATCATGATTGGTAGTGGGGGATTTTAGGAACAGAATCTTCTCCAAATCTTCTAGAGTTAGTTATACCACAGCTAAATCAGGTGATTCCAACACATGATTCACATCCCACAAAAAAATGGAATGTTTACAAAAACAAACCTCCCAGAGAATAAAGTAGTCTTTTTCTCAAAATCCATTCAAATATTTAAGCCTTCTTTCGATGTTTTGTTTGACTTAACTGCCATGTTTCTTCTAAAATACAAGGCTCCTACAAACACACACAGATTTCACATTAAAGTTTCAGTGTTCTGACATCCTTTATGTAGCATTTTGTCTCGGTGGATGTCGGTTATGAATCAAGCCTGTTACCAAGGTGATGTTTACACACATCTTTTGTGTTGTGGAAATTTCCAATCACACATAAAAATCGGGAAAAGAAGTCATAAAGTAAACTACCAAGTACAAATCACCCAGCCTTAAAAATTATTAGAGTCATTTAGAAAGATTATTTTTAACACAAAATACATCCTGCCTCACCCTGCCAACATCTGTGAAGATATTTCACAGAGTTCTTGGATACATTCAAACACACATTTTTGAGTGGTAAAAAATTTGGAAGTTCATGCATAATTTTCATTATGCACACTTTGTTCCTTCATAAAACCTTTCCTAATTCAGCTATTTGAAAACGGGGCCAGATTTGGCATTGAGCCACCATTTGCCAACTCCTAAAGCAAATGGCGATAATGATAAATAAGATGAAAATGATAAACAGAGATAAAATGAAATACATGAAAACAGTCAGTTGAATATAACAGGAAGAATGAATGTTCACTATATCTATCTTTCAGATTTTCCTTATGCTTGAGATTTTCATGGTAAAATCTGGGCTGGGAAATGTAAATATTAAAAAAAATACAATAAAAACCAACAGCATTGATAATGCTAGCACCAGAGGTTAACACCAACAACATCTTGATAAGTTACAATTTATTTTTCATTTCCTAGAGTATATGGGATTATTTTCCAACTACCATGAGATTCTACTCACTATAAATTTTTATAGCTTGTCAGGGCCAGCATAGTGGTGTGATAGGCTAGTCTTCACCCTATGGTGCTGGCATCCCTATGTAGAACAATTAAGTCCAGGCTGTCCAATTCCAATCCGGCTCCATGCTAACAGACTGAAAAAACAGTGGAGGATGGTCCAAGGCCTTGGGCCCGTGTACCCATGTGGAAGACGTATAAGAAGCCCCTGGCTCCCTGCTTCAGGGTAGCCCAGCACCTTAGCAGCCATTTACAGGGGGGTGAACTAATAGTTGGAAAGTTAGTTCTCTCTCTCTCTCTCTTTCTCTCTCCCCCTCTCTCTCTCTGACATTCCAGTAAAAGCTAAAGTCTTTTTTAAAAATTTTTACAGCTTACCTTTTTCACTTAGCTTTTTTTTTTTAAGATTTATTTTTTATTATTTTTTCATTGGAAAGGCAGATATACAGAGAGGAGAGACAGAGACGAAGATCTTCCGTCCGATGATTCACTCCCCAAGTGAGCGCAACGGGCCGATACTATGCCGATCTGAAGCCAGGAGCCTCTTCCGGGTCTCCCACGCGGGTGCAGGGTCCCAAAGCCTTGGGCCATCCTCGACTGCTTTCCCAGGCCAGAGGCAGGGAGCTGGATGGGAAGCGGGGCTGCCGGGATTAGAACCGGCGCCCATATGGGATCCCGGGCGTGAAAGTGAGGACCTTAACCACTTGCACCACTGCGCCGGGCCCTCACTTAGCTTTTATTATAAGAACTTTCACATCATCATTTAACAAACGTACCACACTCTACTGACCCAATGTTTTAAAATGCTTTGACTGCTGTCCAGTTACTGAACATGTAGTTGGCTTCCAATTCTGTATCCTTATGAATAAAAATTTCTTAATATGAATTCATTCTCTTCCTTCATATGAAAAGATGCATTGTGTAATGAATATAATTAAAACAATTTTGTTATCTGAGCTATCTTTCTTTCAAAACAAATAAAAAGATAATAAAAGAAACTATGACTAATATTGCTGAAAAGTATTCCATATCTGAAAGTCCTTTTAAATTAGTTACCTTGAAAGGGAAAAGCAAATAAGATGAATAATAAAAATCAAGGAAGTGTTTTACGGTGGTAAAATGTGCACAACGTCAACATTCCGATACTAAATGTTAGTGGTGTTAAGTAACATCACAATGCTGTACAACCACTATTGATCCCCAAAGCTTTTGTGTAATTCTCAACAGAAACCCTGCACCGTTAACCAAGTCTGTTATACCCTATCCTTGTTCCTCTAGCCTCTGTTCTACTTTGTGAATTTCCCTCTTCCAAGTATCTCATATATGTGGAATCACCTGCAAGGTAATTGTCTACGTCCAGCTTATTTCACTTAGCGTAATACTGTCCATGTTCATCCATCTCACAGCATTTATCTGTATTCCATTCCATCCCCAAAGCTCAAAAGTGTGTGTATGTATCACATTCATCCATAGACGCACGCTTGGTTTGCCTCCACCTTGTGGCCATTTTGAGTAACGTTGCTATGAACAAGTGTCTCTTTGGGACTCTGCTCTCAAGTCTCCTACATACAGATACGCACCACCTGACAACCAACAATTTGACCATGAACACAATAGTGTTGTAGAAGATTATAATGGAGTTGAAAAAACTGTTTTTGTTGTACCTTCTCCATGTTTAGATAGACACCTTATCATTTTTGCTTTATTTGCCTACATTACTCAACACATAAAGTGTATAGGTTTAGCCATGTGGTCCATCCAGACTTGGGACCCGGGGCTTTAAACCCATCTGCTGCAGGACTGTGGCAGGCTGGCCCCAAGTCAGGCCCAGTGTGGGTTTTTGACTCGTCCTGGCCTGGCCAACGATGGCTCCAGGCAAAGCCCATGAATCGCCCAGCAGTGCACTCTAGGAACCTGGGGATGTGGGCTTAAAGGGAGTCTGGGGGATGGCAAAGGTTGGGATGAGCAGGGACCTGAGGGTTGTTGTCCAGATAAGGAACTACTGAGAGATCTCCATAACAAGGCCACTGTACTTGTGGGTAACTGAGGAAGCTGAGACTGAGCAGTTTGGAAGAGGGAACAGGAGGATTTTTAAGGGTCAGACCAAAGTAGCAGCACATGTGGGAGACCTTAGTTGGGGTAGTTAGCATCGACCATCACTGAACACCACTCACTGGTACGCACTAAAACTAGGGCTGGGCTAGATCACAGTACCCACCCGGGAAGAGTCAGAACAGAGAGCAGTAATATTAGGCTGGGCTATGACACTAACCAGCATACAAAATAATCTGGTCTGGGGACAGAATGTATTGAGGAGTGCTCACCCAAAGGAACTGCAATCTCCATTGGCACATGCAAGATCTGTGGCTTGGAACAGGCCTGATTAAGGAACAAGGGATGCACCAGCTGGGTTGGGGTTCTATGGAGAAATTCAAGCAGTTCCTGAAAGACTAGATTCTTTTTTTTCTTTAACTCTACTGCCATCCAGTGTGCAGAAAAGAGAATGTCAGGCTCTGAAAGCTAACAGGTATGTGTGTTCGTTTTTCTGGAATTCCCACTGGCTCTCTGAAAACTGGGTGACTACAAAAGAACAAGCTTGGCACCTTGAATCTCTGTGACTCCCTGTCTTGCCACGTGATTCGTTTGCACACAGAAAATCCTTTCCTGCTTCTCCACCAAAAGTAGCACAGCAAGAAAGCCTCGTCCATCACATCCACAAACTTAAGAAATAGCTTTAGTATATAGGTTTCAGCCTCAGGTATGTTGCTATGATAACAGAAAATGAACTATTACAGAAACAAGGAACTAGAAAGACAACAAAATACAAAGGGAAATGATGACTAACCAAGAAACCAAGGTTACAAAAGAGGAAAGGGAAAAAAGGGAGGAAGCTAAGGACCATAGTGGCTTCTTGGTTGGTCCTTAATTTGCCCCCAAGAGGGACTACCAGGCTGGGCCTGCACACCGTGGCAGTTCAGAGCTTCAGCCCTCCCTACCATGCTCCCATCACAAGCATACACCACAGGTGTCGTCCTGACGCCCCCAGCCTGTTCTGCTCATTTTCCTGACAATCTCGCCTCCTCTCCTGCAGGATAACCGGCTTACTCACTGTGCTTGTTGCTCAACCATTTTAATGTATCTATTTAAAGTCTTGTTTTTTTTACCACATTTTCCCTTTTATCAATTGAGCTAGATATTTTCCTACCTTCCCAATCCCTAACTCAAAGAGAGAAAGTCATAATTACAGATTTCTGACCTTTGACTCTTGCACAAGAAAGAACTCTGAGTAACTCATTTTTTAAAATTACTTAAATAATAAGATGATAGGGGCTGGTATGATGGCTCAATTGACTAATCCTCTAGCTGCAAGCACCAGCATCCCAAATGGATGCCAGTTCCCGTGTCTGCTATTCCACGTCCTATCCAGTTCCCTGCTTGTGGCCTAGGAAAGCAGAGGAGCATGACCCAAAGCCTTAAGACCTTGTACACATGTAAGAGACCCAGAAGCAGCTCCTGGCTCCTGACTTTGGATCTGTTCAGCTCTGGCCATTGTGGACACTTGAGGAGTGAACCAGTGGATGGAAGATCTTTCTCTATGGCTCTCCTCTCTGCAAATCTGTCTTTCCAATATAAATAAATAAATCTTAAAAAAAATAAGATGACTACATGAGAGGATATCAAGATCTTAGGGGATAGAAATAGAAAGGAAAGTTTAAAGGAAGTAGCTTTCCTTCCCTATTTATCAGCTTATGGTGAGTTTAACTAAACGTAGCTCTTTATGAAGCAACAAGGATTATTTCTGCTAACAATTTCACAGGTTCAGAGCACACACTCAGGCAAACCTACTGGTCTGACATCTGATGAGAGTATAGATGGCAGGGCACATCTAAAGGGAGAGTCTTGTGCTGAGCCAGGATGCAGAACAGGACAGAAGCACATGGTCACGGTTGTGGCATCCCACGTAAGCCTGGACCCTAGAACTCCGTCCAGGTCTCCCATGTAGGTGGGTGGCAAGTGCTCAGGTATTTGAGCCATTTTCTGCTCCACCTGCATCATTATCTGTCTCTTGCCTAGTTTGCTCTAAAGTTTCACTGGAAATGTGTCGACAAAAGGCAGTTACTGGGAGTGGTTGGTTGTAAAAGCCTGAGATGGGTCCAGCCATCCCTGGACAGTTTGTCCTCCCAGCGTATCTGCAGCAGAGATGAAACCGGATGTTAGCTTCACCTTCACTGCCTGTGACCCTGAAGTAGGGAGGATGAACTAGCCCAACTGACCTTACAAACCCTGTGCATCTCAGCCTCTCAGCATCATGGGTATGTCAGAAGTGCCAGTATAGAGCCAGTGGCCTCTCATACTTTGTACCAGACCCATTGCAGATCCTAGAATAAAGCCTAGTAGGTAAATGCAGAGGGGTCCAGGATCCCAGCAGCAGGCTTACTTGAAAGATTTGGTGGAAACAACTTGCACCTCTGAGCACAGGCTGAGTCAGGTGAGAGAACTGTCAGCTCTGTTACTCCCTTCTTTGGTTAACGTTCTTGTGGCTCTATAAGTGCCAGAGACCAGTGAGCACTGGGAGAAGTTTAGAAAAAAAAAATTAATCTGGAACATTAACAGACTTGCCAACCTATTATTGTTTAAAATGAGCTAAAAATAATCATTAGTTAGTAACCACAAAGACACCAATGAGGACTCAAATCACCAATTTATCCATGAATTAGATAACTATCAGCCACGACCCAAAGAGTAACCCAGGCTCTGATAGCAAAATCAAGAACATCAGTTATCTGGCCACTGGCCCTCAGGTTAACAGCCGCACTTGATGTCAGTTGACAAGTAGCCCAGAAGATGTTGAGCAGCCTTATGACTCCTGACGACTACTCCTGGGATCTCTGACAAGGGCAGCTCCCTTAGCCCATGAAAACTCTGAAATAGATAAGAAGAGAATGTTAAAATAACTTCAAGATCATACACATTGAAGATCTGTTGCATCTGAAATTATGCTGTGCTCCACAAGAACGTAACTCACCAGGGGCAAACCAGGCAGGGCCAGTTCACATTCCCTGATGGCAAATCTGAGCACCAGAACGGAGTGTGGGTTATGCTGGGTTGGGTCACAACACAAGCCAGTTCACATGAGGGCCAGGACTGGGGATTGGCTGGATTAGGCTAGACTATGGCCCCCAGCAGCATGAGTGGGAATTGGGGGTGGGCCAGCCCAGCCTGGCTACAGTACCTACTGGCAAATGCCAAGGTGAGACAGGCCATGCCAGACTGGATTGCAACACCCAACCAGCACACATGAGACCCAGCAGGGAGGGGATAAAGATGGTATGGGAGCTGTGGAGGGACCTGTTGGACCACCACTCCCACTGGAGAGCGTGAGAGCTGGGATTGGAGGCAGATCAAGATAGGAAGGGCTACAGCACCTGTTGGCCTCATGTGGACTGGATGAGGGGAAAGCCAGGTTGGGTTGACTGTTCCTACCGGTGCATGCATAAGGCAGAGTGGGTATGGGTTGGTAGAACTTTGCTGCAGCATCAGCTGACAAATGCTGACATGGGAGGCAAATTCTGTCAAGTTAAACTACAGAACCACCTGGAGAGCACAAGATCCAGAGGTGGGAGTGAGCCCAATAGGGAAGCAGTGGGAATCTCCCTCTTGGGTTGCCACTCCCATTGGAGAACATGAAAACCAGGACTAGGACAGGCATGATTAAACAGAGAGTGGGACCTGCTAACACATGTATGGACTGGATAGTGGGGCTGGTGGAGTTGAACTAGGCTTGTATGTCCATTGACATGTATGAGAGCTGAATGAGATGTGGAACAGATTAGACTAGTCTTCAGGACATACTAGGAAGCACAGAAACCAGAGCAGAGGGTAGGACTTGTGGGGGTTATTGTGGGTCATTCCAACTAGGCTGTAGCTCCCACTGGTTTGCATCAAGCCCGAGTATGTGGTGAGCAGGATCGGGCTGAACTGTAACACCCATTAGTTCGTGCAGAACACCAGGCTGGAGGCAAAACTGACCCAGCAATTGCAACCAGCAGCATTTGCAATGGACTGTGCCAGACCCTGTATTGCCAAGCACACACAAGAGTCATATTTGGGATCACCCCAGATGAAGTTTCTCTAGGGATTCCCCCAACTGAATTGCTGGGCTCAGAACCTCAAACATAGAGAGAATTGTGGGTTCCATGGTCTAACTCTGCAGTGCATATGTTAGGGGCCTTTTTGGTGGTTTAGACAGAGCAGTGGATGGCACATCCAAGTACAAGTGGAGGATATGGCAATACATTGGACACCTAGTACCACAACAGAAGACAGTGGACAGAACAAATCCATCAGCTACTTAGCCAAGTGTTGGCAGTGAATATCTGGGCAAATGGAGACTCTAAAGTGGATTATGTCAGCCAGTGGATTCTGGAGAGATTACGTCATGCTTGGAGTGGTGAGATCGGCAATAATTCAAAACTGTTGAACTATCAAAAGCTCTTGAGCAGGACCCTCAGAGCATGCCCCACACTAGGGATCTTGAGATGGTCTGGAGGCTGGGTGTGGTTTCTCCCCTTATCTCCCTCCTTCCCCCAGATACAGGAAAGAAAAAAAGAGAATATGGAAATGATAATCTCACCCTCCATGTAGCCTTTAACCCTTATCATCCAATCAACTATGTAAAAATCATCAAAAATTAAAATAATTAAAAATTTTAAAGAGATGGGTGTTATGGTGCAGCAGGTTAAGCCTCTGGTTGAAGGTCCTCACTTTCACGCCCGGGATCCCATATGGGCGCCGGTTCTAATCCCGGCGGCCCCTCTTCCCATCCAGCTCCCTGCCTGTGGCCTGGGAAAGCAGTTGAGGATGGCCCAATAGCAGTTGCAGCTGGAGTAGTGGGGTTCTTGCCATCCATGGGGAAGGCCCAGGTTGAGTTCCCAGCTCCTAGTTTCAGTCCCTTCTGTTGTACACGTTTGGAGAGGTAGCCAGCAGATAGGGTGTTTGCTCATTCTCTGTCTCTCTCTCCTCTCTTTCGCACAAAGCCTGGCGATATGAAGGCTCAGCATTCCCTGTCTCTCAGATGTAGAAGAACATTTCGTGGTAGCAGAACCATTTCTCTCACGAGCGTCTCAGACAGAGCCTGTGGATCCCAATGGCCCAAAAGCTCTTTCAGGAGTCAGCCAAGGTGAGAGGAGAATTCCTCCTGCGTCTTTTCACATTCCCCCAGCTCTGTGGTCCCACAGGTGCCGGGACTATCTGAGTAATCTCAAGCCATTCCCAGAATCTAGGGTGAGATGGGTACCAGCTGTCCTATACAAGATCTGGTTCATATCCACCAGTTAAATTAACCCAATGGAATATTGTACACTGAGAAGCAAGAAGGATATCCTGACACTTGCTAGCTACAATAAGGATGACTCATGAGGACAATATGCTTAGGTGTGATTATGTCATTGGCTAATCCTCAACTTACAAGCACCAGGATCCCATATGGACACCGATTCATACTCCAGCTGCTCCACTTCCCATCTAGCATCCTACTTACAGACTCAGATAGCAGAGGAGAATGGTCCAAAGCCTTGGGACCCTGCACTCACATGGGAGATCTGGGAAGAGGCTCCTGGCTCCTGATGTCAGATCAGCTAGGCTTAGGCCATTGCAGCCAATTTGGGGTGTGAACCAGGAGGTGGAAGAGCTTTCTCTCTGTCTCTCCTTTTCTCTGTAAATCTGCCTTCCCAATAAAAATAACTAAATCTTAAAAAAAAAAAAAAAAAGACATTTTGCTAAGTGAAGTAAGACAAACACAAAAATAGGCCCCACATTCAAATGGGTCTTCAAATAGTTTCTAGAAAAAAAGTGCATTATGAGAACAATAATTCATAGATTTCAAAATTTCTTATACCGGAAGAAATTATCTTAATTCTGGTTTTCTATTTATTATTTTTTCAAGTGAGTGATTAATTCAGTTTGAAATGCAGAGCAAGACAGAATGAGACAAATAGAAAGAAAGAGCTTCTATTTGCTGGTTTAGTTCCCAAATGCCAGCAATGGTGAGAACTAAGCTATGGCTGAAGCCAGGAGGCAGGATCTCCAGCCAGGTCACTCACTTGGGTGACAATTACCAACAACACTGCTTCCCAAGAAATGGATTAGCAGGAAATTCAGGTCAGCAGGTAGAATCAGCTACAGGATGTGGGAGTCTTAACCCCTAAGCCAAATGCTTGCCTCCCATCAGCTTTTAGAAGTATCCTCACATAAGAGGTATTTACAGAAGTTTAACTCATAGGCACATAGAGAAGAATGACTGTTATCCAGAGCTGAGGGAAAAAGGGAAGACGAAAAGGTCTGGAAGCAGAGAGTGCTGATGGTGATGCAACCGTGCAAGTACAGAGGATGTCTTCTGCATCCATCAACTCCACTACTGCAGGTTCCATGACAATGGGCTCAACCAGTGCAGATCAAAACACTGGGGGAAGAGGCATCTGCACCTCACATGTTCCGACTTGCCTCCCTCAGCATTATTCCCTAAACACCTTATTGTGACAACTCTACATGGCATTGATGCCATATTGGATATTATAAGTAATCTACAGGGCCCGGCGCAGTGGCGCAAGTGGTTAAGGTCCTCACCTTGCACGCCCGGAATCCCATATGGGCGCCGGTTCTAATCCCGGCCACCCTGCTTCCCTTCCAGCTCCCTGCCTGTGGCCCGGGAAAGCAGTCGAGGACGGCCCAAAGCTTTGGGACCCTGCACCCGCGTGGGAGACCCGGAAGAGGCTCCTGGCTTTGGATCGGCATAGCATCGGCCGTTGTGCTCACTTGGGTCGGAAGATCTTCCTCTCTGTCTCTCCTCTCTGTATATCCTCCTTTCCAATAAAAATAAAAATAAAATCTTTTTAAAAAATTTTAAAAATAAGTAATCTACAGGTGAATTAAAGGATTCAGAAAGATATTTGTGGGTTCATGCCCCCCCAAAATTACACTATTTAATGACTTGAGCCCTCAAGGATTTTGGTATTTGGAGTGGTTCTAGAACCACTCATCACAGATACTAAAGGAGGGCTACAATATCATAAGTGGTATACTTAGAAATGGTTACAGTGGAGCCAGTGCTGTGGGTTAAACCACAACCCACCAAGCTGGTCCAAGTCCCAGCTGTTTCACTTTCAATCCAGCTCCCTATTAGTGCACCTGAGAAAGCACTGGAGGATGACCAGGGTCCTTGGGCTGCCCTACACTCATGGGAGACCCATAAGAAGCTCCTGGCTGCAGGCTTTGGCTTGGCCCAACCCCAGGCTTTGTGACCATCTGGGGAATAACCAGCAGATGAAAAAAATCTCTAACTTTCTCCTTTCTCTCTCTCTCTCTGTGGCTCAATCTGCCTTTCAAGTAAATAAATGGATATTGAAAGGATAAAGAAAGAGAGAGAGAGAGAAAAAGAGAGAGAGAGAGAGAGAGAAAGAAAGAAAGAAAGAAAGAAAGAAAGAAAGAAAGAAAGAAAGAAAGAAAGAAAGAAAGAAAGAAAGAAAGAAAGAAAGAAAGAAAGAAAAAGAAAGAGTCCATGAGTCCATCCCGGTCTCCTTATGTGGGTGGCAGGGGCCTCCCACAATGAGTCATCTTCCCCTGTTTTCTCAGGTACCTTAGCAGCAAGCTGGATCTGATCTGGGAAGCCAGCACCTCAGGTGATTAGTAAGCATGCTGCACTACAACGCTAGACCCTTCAAAATATCTTATCATGGTGTATTGACCTTTGTCGTGGCGACGATGTAGGCCATTCCAAGGTCCAGGTGACGAGATATGTGAGACCTCCTTGCCCTGCCATCAGAGGAGGACTGTGGAGCTGATCCAGGGCTGGCTGACCACAGCTAACTGAAACTGCAGGAAGCAAACTGCCCAGAAGGCAGGTGACCGTGAGGACAGCCTTGGCTACTTTTTCCACTGCTCCTCTCAGACTCCAGCAAAGGAAGGAGCTAATAGAACCCCAGAATAGAAACCAGGATTCAGTGTCTTACAGAATATGGACTTTTCTTCCACGGTAAACATTTAACAAATTTTTTAAAAATGTAATGTGTACTCCTATGCCAGCATGAGCCAGTTGCCTGTGTGACCTGAGGTCGAGCATTTTAGGTTGGAGCCTGAGTCTACTGGCCTGAGACGTGCACATGGAAAAAACACAAGGAGTGGAACAGCCTCGGGACACTCCGAGTCAAACATGATTTTGCAACAGACACCTGTGTATGTTTACTTCAAGGATGCCTGCAACTGCAGGTTTTTCAGGTTCCTCTTCTTGGTGCTAGTATTCATTTACGAAATTGAATTACTACGTCCTCCTGAAGCTTATGTTCCCACTTTTAAATTTTACTTATTCGAAGGCAGTGAAAGAGAGCAGTATTACATCCGCCTGTTCACTCACTAAATGTTCCCAGCAGCCAGTGTTGGAGTTAAGATTAGACTGAAGCCAAGAGCCCATAGCTTCATCCAGGTCTCCCATGTGGGTGACAAGGACTCGAGTACTTGAGACATCACCTGCACCCGTGAGAAACTGAACTCAGAAACAGAATCAGGTCCCCAAGCCAGGCCCTCTGACACATAATGCAAGTATTCTAACTCATGCCCTCCTCAACATACGGACACCCAAGCTGACACTAAACTGCCTTCATTCCTGTTCTCCACAACTGGATCTGTCAGAACACACAGATCTCTCAGAATCAATAGTTCACTCTCCCTACCATGTTCCCAAGCAGAGGGAGAAGAAGGAGTAACACACTCACACAAATTCTCTTTGCAAGCAACTGCTGTGTTTTTCTGCTGACACGTCCAAGAATGTGCTTTAAAAAAAAAAAAAGCAGCAACAAAGGGTTCTATAAGTACAGATGAGTCAAATACTGCCTGGGAGCTGCCACCACCAGCTCAGAGATGCAGGGGTGGGTGGAACCTCTATATCCTGAGTCACTTCATTTTTGCTGGCAAGGACTTGTCATTAGGTTGCATCAACCTTTGTCCCCAGCATGCAGGCCCCAGAGCTAGAGTGCTCTATCTTGAGCCTACAACTCCACCCCCACTTCCCACGCTCACACACATTCAGCGTATCTTGCAGTCACCATAATTAACCATTCATTATCTGTAACCCTGGAGAGTTTTGAAGGAGGGTATTTTGAAGTATGATTCTGCAGAGGCAAAAACATGTGTGCCCATGTGCTGGGGGATGTCAGAAGCAAGTAACCACAAAAGCAGGCTAAGTGTTTCTGACCATGGTTCTCTATTGCCTAGAATGGTACGGGTTGGAAGATGTTGCCTCTTCTGATCCTAAGGAAAAGTGAAAAAAGAAGGAGATTTTTTTTTTTCCTGGAAAATGATTAAAATGGTGTTTCCAAAGAAATACAGGTGGAAGCTTTTAAATCAATGAGTCATAAAAAGGCGAAGGCAGAAGAGCAGGAGTGCTCGGCAAGGGCAGATGGGCGCTCCTGTAATTAAGGTCGAGTCAAGCTGAGCAGTGATACTGGAGTAGCAGGCAGCCTGCTCTAACTACAGGCATTACTGCCTCTGCTCGTGGGATTTCTGTGGACAAAGGTCACTTGGGTACACAGAGAGAGTAAACCCACGTGCTGACTTGACAGAGTAGCCATGGTAAACAGTTCAACTTTGAGGATCCCAGGCTTGATGGAGTCCTAGCTGTGTGCTTGAGAACAAGCTTCCTCACCCTCTATGGGTTCTAAGCTCTGGACCTCTACAAAAGGAACAACAGTCATCTTTGTCTCAAGGGTAGTGGTAAAGGCAGAATGAGAGAATATGTGTCCCAGAATTATAGTTCTGGGCACACAGAAAATGCTCTACAAAATGAAAGCAATGTAAGTAACCACCCACTGATGTATGAGTAATGTAGTACCTATATACTGCAGAATAGCATTCAGCCATAAAAAAAATAATTCTAAAATCTTGTCATCAGCAATAGCACAGTTGGAAACAGAGATCATTATGTTAAACGGAACAGGTCAAGCACAAAAGGCAAGTGCCACATGATCTTACTCATGTGGAATCTAATAAAAGGTGCTGTACCCCAGCTGTAGACAACTGCCTAGGTTGCCTTGTACTTAGGCAAATGTCACATTTCTGGGAGAAAATCAGTCAATAGCTGGCAGGCATTCTGGGCCTGGTTAATGCCAAATTTGTATTAACTTAGATCACTATGCCAACTTAGTTTCCTTTTTTTTTTAAGATTTATTTATTTTTATTGCAAAGTCAGACATACAGAGAGCAGAGACAGAAAGGAAGATCTTCTGTCTTGATTCACACCCCAAGTGGCCACAACAGCTGGAGCTGAACCAATCCGAACCCAGGAGCCTAGAGCTTCATCCGGGTCTCCTATACAGGTGCAGGGTCCCAAGGCCATCCTCCACTGCTTTCCTAGGCCACAAGCAGGAAGCTGGATGGGATGGGGGCCGTCAGGATTAGAACCAGTGCCCATATGGGATTCCACTGCATGCAAGGCCCTGGGCCCTATTTTATTACACATATTTTTTTAAAGACATGTGGGGAAGTCAGTGAATGCCAGACCAGGACATACCACCCCAACCCTTAGGCAGGGAGGCTGCAGATTGCCTGGGGAAGGGGTCTGGGCATGTGTAGCAGTGGGAGCAACTGAGGGTAAGTTTGACAGAGAAGAAATAACTTCTGGGGGGGCTTCCACAGACTGGGCCACTGCACTCGTAGTTGGGTGAGAGAGTTGAGACAGAATGATTTGGAAGGGGGAAACTTGAATCATGTCTGGGTCAGGCCAAGACACCCACCCATATGAGAGACCTGGGATGGGCTAAATAGCATTGTCTGCCACAGGTCAGCACATGCAAAACCTGGATCTAGCAAGTGGCTGGAAGCAGGGGTAGGGGCTGCCTAGCTGGTCTAGGCCACAGTACCCACTCATGAGTGTCAGGGCAGGGCGCGGGCTATGTCAGGCTGGGCCTTAGCACCCACCAGAATGTGACAGAACCAGATCTGAAGAGGACTTGTGAGCTTACCTCTGGAACTACAGTACCTGCCAGTTTCACTGGAGAGTAGGGCTGGTGACAGGCTGAGCCTGGCTGGAGCCCAGAACTTACCTGACACTTGCAGGAGCTGGGACTGGGAGAAGGCTGGGCTGGGTCAGGCTGAAGAACCTGCCATCACGTACAAAGGCCAGGACTGACGGTACACTATAATGATAAGTAGGGCCACATTTTGTTTCAGCAAGTTAAGCATTTATTGCTATACCAATATCTCATATCAGAGTAACAGCTCAATTTCAGGCTCCTCTGCTTCTGATTTATCTTTTTTTATTAGAAAGGCAGATTTACAGAAAGGAACATCTTCCATTAGTAGTGCACTCCCAAATTGGCCACAACAGCCAATCTGAAGCCAAGAACCTAGAGTTTCCTCAGGGTCTCCCATGTGGGTACAGAGTCCCAAATAAAATAAAGAGGTCTCAAATTCACTTTTAAATGATTGTGCTAAATAATACACACAGAGCCTGGGAAAGGAAAGAGGAAGAGGCAACAAAAAGAAAAATTAGTGAGTTCTATAAATAGCACATGGACTAGGGGCTGGAAACGTGGCATTGTAGCCTAGACTTTAGCCCGTGGCACTGTCATCTCATATAGGTGCCAGTTCCAGTCCCAGATGCTCCACCTCTGGTCTAGCTCCCTGTGGTGACCTGGCAAAGCAGTTGAAGGTGGCAACATGGAAATCCAGTAAAAGCTCCAGGTCCTGGCTTTGGACTGGCCCAGCTCCAGCTGTTGCAGCCATTTGGGAAATGTGCCAGCATACTCGCACTCTCCATCCCTTCCCTCTGTAAATCGGTCTTACTTTCAAGCAAAACAAATAAATCTTAAACACACAAACGTCCCTTACATTAACTTTCTAAATAGATCTGGAGCCTTTCTGCTGACAGCTGTGAAGGCTAAGCCAGGGGACAGAAGCTAAGTGCAAGGTGTGATGAGAAAGGAAAGGAACACCAAAAGAAAGATGTAAGCTTCGATATCCGAAAGACCAGTGAGTGCATGTTACCCTCCTCCTGGCTTGGTCTCACAGCCTCTGTTTTCTGACTTAACTCACGTATTGCAGTACTACCAGAGGGTAACCAGGCACGTGCAACATGCTGCCCAGGCCCAGGATTGCTCCATCAATACAGGGCCGCTTCCTTCCTCTTATGTCCGTGTCAACAACATGACCACAGAATTGCCCAATATCAGTTGTTTCTCCTTTTGAAGGAAACAGAGATTTCTTTTTATCTGAAGACTCGAGATCTGATTTGTTCCCTTCACAGTGTGCTGCCAGCCCTGTCAAAAATAGGACCTCACATGAGAGAGGAATCTTCATGTGGAACATTGCTGTGAGTGAAGTGAGATTTAGCTAAGATAGAAACCACCTGCTGCAGCATCAGGAGGGGGCTCAGGACAGGCCTGAGAAAATGGTGCCAGTGGTATCTTAAACACAGTGATGGTAAGCAGGATAACAGCTAGCAACCAACAGGGTGGGGCGGAAGGCCAGAACTGTAATACTGCTTAGCTCACTCATGCTAAAGCGAAAAAGCCAGTCGGAAGGGTGTGGTGCATAAGTCCTTCTTTCTGTTTTCCTGATAAGACTAGAAGCTCAGAAGAGCGAGATGGCACTTTTGTCTTACTAGAAGTACCTCATGGGCAGAAACAAGCATCGTGCACACCTTTTAAAGAGGCTCCCCCTTTTCTCATTCTGTCAAGGACGTGGCCCCAAGTACCTATTAGCACATTCAACTGTCACACTTTAGGGAAAGAAAGGCTTTTTTGCACGGTTAAACAGTAAGAGACAGAAGTTAGAACATATATTGGTGGCCCCCATGAAGACTCTGGGGCAAGTTTTACGGGCTGGGTAGAAAACTTGTGCACAGATTGCAGGTGTTTGGAAAGAGATGATCCACAGTCAAGTTTAGTAAGACAGGCTGCAGCACCAGCTCTCCCTGCTGGCACCCTCCCTTCCGAAAGGGCTCTGGCCTTCAGGTTCCAGTTGGGCCTCTTTGGTTCCACACGTTGGGGTTTTCTTTTATTTGTCCCAGTGTTTTCTGAGTGCAGTTTGGGGCTCTGAGTGCCCGTGTGACTGAATTTGGAGCAATCCTTGCCAGAAAACGGGAACTTAAAATGTGATCAGACCTCTTGTGAAGGCACAGAAAGGGAGAAGTAATTTTGGCAAAGGAATGGGCAAATAGAACAGAAACCTTTCGAGTTTAGGAGGAGGGCATCAAGAGGAAAGCAAACCAAGGGGACAATCCAGTACCAGTACACGTGAGTGACCTGTCCTTGATGCACCTGATGGCCTGACTATGTACCTATCTCCAAGTCTGGCTACTACAACTCCAGTTGGTTTTCCACCTGGGTGGCTCATTGCTTACCCCATTGTGACAATCTCCTGGCCTATGTACCGTCTGTCATCCCTAGCATCTTGGAGATCCCAGAAACACCAGAATTGCTGCCCAGGATTCATAGACAGTGTGCCTGAAAGTGACATTTGTGGCTCCCCGGTGCTTGACTGCCCCACTAGCATCTGCAACATTGAAATCTTCCTGCGTTGCTGTTAGTGGTCCAGTGTCTCCGGAGCCCAACCTGAAGCTAGATCACCTACTTTGAACTTGTGCCTCATTCAGCTCAGCCTCCACGAGATGGGTGTTCTGCTTCCCTTCCTGCTGCCCCGGGGGTGGCCTAGCCTGCTTTTTCTTCCTTTCCCCTCAGAAACCTCAGCCACCCCTTTTCCTATGGACACTGAATAACCCTGCTCCCCAGTGTTTCCTACACCTCACAGCTGTGCTTCTCACCACGTCACCACGTAGAAGGGTCGCCTCCTCTCATTCTTCAGTGCTATCTATGCTATCTCTCAGCTTTTCTACCCAGTTGGTAAAACTTGGCCCAGACTCCCACGGGGGACACAGATGTGCATCCCAATCTCTGTTTCTGTACTGTGTAGCAGTGTACTAACACCTTTCTTTTCCCGAAGGACTGATACCACAGATTGGTGTTGGTGTATACTGGAAAGTGGACCTGTTATCCAGGGAAATGTCTGTGCAGCCGAGCCAAATGTGTTTTACTCCCAAAACTAACACTTTTTTAAAAAGTTGATTTGCGTTTGAAAGGCAGAGTTACAGAGAGAAGGAAAGCTAGGAAAGGGCTGCAATGTGATTGTTCATTACCCCAAATGGCCACAATGGCCAGGGCTGAGATGACCCAGCTCTTCTACCTTGTACTCACTACCCAAATGGCCACAACAGCCAGCACTGGGCTGGGCCAAAACCTGGGGCCAGAAATTTAATTCAAACTATCACATGGTTATAGGGGACTATACCCAAGATACCTTGGGTAGCTTCTGTTTCTTTCCCAGGCAGTTTAGCAGGGAATTGAATCAGAAGTGAACAGCTGGAACTCAAACCAGCATCCATATGAGGATTCACAGGTAGCAGTTTTACCCACAACACGATGTCAGCCCCATTCCTTCCCTTTTTAGCATCTTTCTTTCAGGACCAACCTGTGGATGCACGTGGCTGGAAGAGATCTGGAGACGACTGAGGGGCCCTGGGCCCAGGCTACTCTTTGGTAAACTTTGGTTGCTAAATGCCTAGGCTTTTGCACGCTATGGCTTCTGGTCGCTCTCTTGGTCCCTCCAGCTCCCATAACTTTCTGCAGTCTGTTCTCAAAATCTAATTTCTTGACGCTGGGTTCTCCTAATTGGAGGTCCACATAGGCATGTACCTGTTAACTACATAAATAATATTAAAAATAAAATTACTATTAAAAATTAAAATTAGGGCCTGGTGCTGTAGCATAGCAGCTAAAGTCCTCGCTTTACACATGCCAGGATCCCATATGAGCACTAGTTCTAATCCCGGCCATTCCGCTTCCCATCCAGGAGTCTAGAATTCCATTTGAGTTTTCCATGTAGCCGGGGTATAAGCACTTGTGCTTTCCCAGGCTGGATCAGGCAGGATTCAAACCAGCATTTGTGAGATGCCAGTATTGCAGACAGTGGCTTAGCCCACTGTGCCATAATGTCAATCCCCTGTTACATAGTCTTACCACCTGCACTCTTTTCTCAATGGAGTCTTTTCTCTCACCTTGCATGACTTGCTACTAATATCAATCTCATCCTTATGTCCCTCTCTTCCACGTAAAGGACATGTCAGCCCCAGCACTAGAGTTCATTCTTTGAATTTTTATAATTTATATGGTCCCTGTGTACAACTATAGACTAATAACAAGGCTTTTCCCTTGCTATCCTGTCTTTTGTTATGGAGGTGATGAGAGAAACATAATCCAGAGACAGGTTGATATAAAGCATATGCATAGCAGCATGTGAATGACCCGAGCCCAAGCAATGCAAGCCCAATGACTTTCCATAGGTCTTGGGAAGTATTTCAAAGGGGTCAAATTTTAATCAGAATTAATGTATTCTGGGACTAGTGTTTTTTTTTTTTTTATTGTTGTTAACATTGTATTATGTGATACAGTTTTATAGGCACTGGGGATTCTCCCCGCCCCTCCCATACCCCTCCCCCCATGGTGGATTCCTCCACCTTGCTGCATACCACAGTTCAAGTTCAGTTGAGATTCCTTCCTTGCAAGCACATACCTAGCATAAAGTCCAGCGTCTTATTGTCCAGATAAGTTCAGTGGCCTCTTGGGGAGACCTTCTCTGGTCTGAAGATAGGGCTAACAGAGTAAAGATCCGGTCAGTTAAAAGCCCCAACAAAACTTCAGTATCAATATACAACATTATGGAATTAATTGACATAGTATTGGGTAAACAATATGTTAAAAATAATGCAAGTTCCATTCTTCGAAACATCTGGGTTGAGACAGTATCAATGACAGGTTCAAAAAATAACCAACAACCAAACAAAAATTACAAGTTAAATCAAGGCAAACATGTGGTATCTAACCTTTTGGGGACTAGTGTTGTAACACAACAGGTTAAGGCATGATTACTGGCACCAGCAACACACATTAGAATGCTGGCTTAATTCAGGGTTTTTTCTAATTCTCCTTCTTCCTCCTTTTTTTTTTTTTTTTTTGGTAGACTTATATTTATTGGTAAGGTAAATTTTACAGAAAGAAGGAGAGACATAGAGAAAGATTTTCCATCTACTGGTTCACTCCCTAAATGGCTGTAATGGCCAAGCTGAGCCAATCCAAAGCCAGGATCCAGGAGCTTCTTCCGGGTCTCCCATGTAGGTGCAGGGTCCTAAAACCTTGGGTCATCCTCTACTGGTTTCTCAGGCCACAAGCAGGGAGCTCAATCTGAAGTAGAACATCTGGGACATGAACTGGTACCCATAAGGGATGCCATGCTTGGAGGTAGAAGACCAGCCAGTTGAGCTACTGCTGGTCCTGAGTTCTCTACTGATCCAGCTTCTTACTAATGCATCTGAGAAGGCAGCAAAGGATGGCCCAAATAATTGAACATCTTGGTAAATAAAACAGCCAAGTCTCTACCCGTGTTGAACTAACATTTTAGCGGTTGGAGATTAATAGATAAGAAACAACAGAAACAAATAAATAAATGGTATGGCATGTGACAAGGAGTAATAGTGTTACAAGAGTAAAACAGATGTGGACATTTGGTCTGGGATTTCTGATGGTGCTCAAGGAACTAATGTCCAGTAACCAAGTAACTGAGCCGTAGTTCCAGGTCCACTCCCCATTCCAGCCTCGTGAGAATGTGCATCTTGAGAGGCAGAGGGTGATGGCAGAAGTACATGGAACACTGTCATCCATATGGGCAACCCAGACTGAGTGCTGGGTCTTCAGGAGTGGGTGTGGCCCAGCCTGGTTGTTGCAGGCAGTTGGAGAGTGAACCAGGAGATCCAAGATCGCTCACTTGCTTTCTCTCTTTGTCTTTTGATTGGTGGTGTTGTTCTCTCTTCACCTTTCGTATAAAGTAAAAGTGAATGAATAATTTTTTTAAAGATTTATTTTTCTTAGAAATGCAGATTTTCAGAGAGAAGGCATAGATAGAAAGATCTTCCATCTGCTTGTTTGAGACCTCCTCATTTTATGGCCAGAGCTGAGCCATTCCAAAGCCAGGAGCCAATAGCTTCTTCCAGAACTCCCACACAGGTACAGGATCCCAAGACTTTGGCCATCATCTACTGCCTTCCCAGGCCACAAGCAGGGATCTGGGACTCCTGACTCCTGGCTTTGGATCTGCTCAGCTCCGGCTGTCTTGGCCACTGGGAGAGTGAATTAGTGGACAGATATTTCTCTCTGTCTCTTCTCCTCCCTGTATATCTGACTTTCCAATAAAAATAAATAAATCTTAAGACACATTTTTAAATAGACCAGAGGAGTGTGTTAGGAAGGCAGAAGAGAGGCTTGTGGTTGTAACTTATATGTTGGTCATAGCGGGCCACAATGACAGTGTGATCTTTGAGCTAAGATATTATGGGAGGAGGAGGTGAGCAATACAGGTGACTTACGGGACATGTCTTCGGTAAAGGGAACACCCAGCTCAAAGTCGCACGGTAACAGCATCCATGGTGTGATGAAGGTAGTAGGGTAATTAGGGTGGAGTAAGCAGTAGTTAACACACCTCATGTACTTTCATGCTCAACTCAGCATACTGCTGTAACCAGAAGGAGGAGGGCAGACACACAACAGATGCACATCATGCAGGAAGTTGATAGATCAGGGTCCAAACTGAACTGGAAGGAAGTTGAGACTGTGATCACAGCAAAAATACTGCTCATGGTGGTTGTAAGGTATAGGGACTAATGGCAACTTTTCAGGACCTCTAGACCTTAAGGATCATTGTTGCCAAGCACATCAGTGTTGAGTACAGAAGGGTGTTTTTGGAAGAATTGGTGTAAGTTGAATTCCCTCACCAAGTATCCTTCACCAAGAAGAGGCAGGATGACATCGGCAAGAGGCAGCTGAAAAAGTACTGTCAGGTCATCTGCATCATCATCCACATCCATTTGCACCTGCATCCTCTACATCAGAAAAAACCCATCTGATGGAGATCCAGAAGATGGGGACTGGGACTGGGACTGGGAACAGCTGGAGCAGCAAGTCTCAGTGTGTCAAGTTTTGGTCAGGACAGGATGAATGATATCATTGGGATAACTAAGGGCAAAGGCTACAAAGGTAATCACCAGTTGTTGGCACAAGAAGCTGTTCCCGAGGCCTGCACAAAGCCACCTGTACTACGGTATGGCACCCTGCACACGTGGCCTTCTCCATGACTGACTGGGCTGAAATGCCACCATCAACGAGATAAACAGAAAGATCTACAAGATTGGACACGGTTACCTGATTAAGGATGGCGAAGTGATCAAGTCAACCATGACTTGTCCAAACAAGAATACCGACTCTCTAAGAGGCCTTGTCCTTGCTGTGAAGTCACTAATGACCATCATGCCGAAAAGCTGTGTGGTGAAGGACAAGGTAGCGACTGCTAGCCTTCCAGAAGTCTCTGCTTGCATAGAACAAACAGCAGACCCTCAAGATTGACCTTGAGTTCATCAGCACCACCTCCAAGTTTGGCCATGGCCACTTCCAGAATGTGGAGAAGGCATTCATGGGATCACTAAAGAAGGATCAATGTCAGGAACAGACTGTGCAACTGGTGAGACTTCAATAAAAGTTACTTTCCAGCTGGGGTGGAGGGGACAAAACACACTGAAGTGTTCATGGACTCTGGAGCATGATAGAAAGTGAGGCTTAGCTGCAAGAGGAGAAATGGATGTGTTGAGTCTTTAACCATGATTAATCTATATGGAAAGTGATGGGATTTGGATAGAGTACATGACTTGTGTGCTGGCAAGCCTGAGCTGTTTATCCCTTTCTAAATCTTTGCTTCACCCACATCAAGCTGGTTCTTGCCTCTAGCTCCTCATTCCAACTTCCTGTGGGTGGGAACCCTGGGAGGCAGTGATGTTGGCTCAAATGGTTGGGTTTCTCACCCATAGAAGAGTCTTGGGTTGAGTTCCTAGCTCCTAGTTTCAGTCCAGTTCAGGTGTGTGGGAAATCAACAGGGAGATGGGGATTCCCTCCCTCCCTCTCTGTCATTCAAAGAAATATTTTAGGGCCTGGTGTGGTAGCCTAGTGGCTAATCCTCAGTTTGCGTGCACTGGGATCCCATATGGGTGCCAGTTCATATCCCACTGCTCCACTTCCCATCCAGCTCCCTGCTTGTGGCCTGGGAAAGCAGTCAAGGATGGCCAAAGCCTTGGGACCCTGTACCCATGTGGGAGACCTGGAAGCAGCTCCTGGCCTCGGTTCAGCATAGCTCCGGCCATCATAGCCACCTGGGGAGTGAATTGGTGGACAGAATATCTTTCTCTCTGTCTCTCCTCTCTTTAGATCTGACTTTCCACTAAAAACAAATCATTTTTTAAAGTTTTAAATATTTTTAAAGTAGAATAAAATTTTGAGAATAAACTGCGCTAAAATCTTGCACGACATCAAAGAGAAACAGCTCGCGAGAACTCTGGGTTCTGTGTGAGGAGTAGCCGGGCAGAGCTGTTCATCTTACTTACTAGGTCAGACTGACTAGTCTTATGTACACAAAGACCTGTCTTAGCCATCCTGGGCAGCCTTGAGCAATCCTTTGTTCTTTATTTCCAGAAATTTTTTTAAGATTGTTTATTTGGAAGAGTTAGAGAGGACGCACAAAGAGAGAAAGAGATACAGAGAGACAGAATGTATCTTCCATGCTCATTCACTTCCCAAACAGCATCAATAGCCAGGACTGAGGCAGGCCAAAGACAGAAGCCAAGAGCTTCATCTGGGTCTCCCATTTGAAAGACAGGAATCCCAAATTTGTTCCATCTTCTACTGCTTTTCCTAGACCAGTAGCAGGGATCTGGATTGGAAGCAGAGCAGCCAGGACACCAACCAGCACCCATATAGGAGGCCAGGATTGCAGGTAATTGCAGGTAATGGCTTAGCTCACTATGCTCTAATGCCACTTTCAGAAATGTCCTCCTGAAGGGTAAGTAGGAGCTAAAATCAGGGACCATATTCACCATCTCTGAAAGTGTTTGTAGCCAACCAGATTCTAAAAAGAATAATTTCCAATCATGGAAAATTCACCCTCACTTATGTGAAGCCATGCCTTTGGATTTTTCAGTGCACAAATGCTAACTGGAATTTGATGACTTTGGAATATCCCAGGACTTATTAAATATAGTGATTGGAGTATTCTGATAGGTTACTGGACATATATCTCCCAGGCCTAGGGCATTACCTCTGTAAACCTTATATCAATGTTTTTATATGTCTTGTTTATTCCATGAATTGCAGTGGGCAAAAAGTCATAATAGTAAGAAAATAAGTGTGTGTATACCCCCACATATACACATGGTCTTGAGGGCAAGCTACAGTGCAGGATGCAGACGGTCTATGTTATTTGTTGTGCTCAGCCTTGGAAAGCTCATCATCCAATCCCATTCAAGCTCTCCTTGAGTTTGATACTCAGGGTCCCCTTGCCAGGACTTAGTAAATATGGCATTAAGTCCCAATCCATCAGTGCTTCGATCTCTCAGTGTTTCTGGGAACTGACCCCATCGGGAGGCTCTCTAGGGTCTCTACCCTAACTGGCCTTCTTATCTGCGCATAAACTCAGATCCCAACTAAAGGGGCTCATTATGAATAACAAAACACCCCTAGAACACAGGAAATCTCCTGGAGTTTAGGAGCTCTCTGACAAAAAACCATGATGTGGGTTAAAGATAACTAAGGGTACCTCACAGGTGTTCAGAGGGATAAGGGGTAAGGTCCACAGGGGCTTTGTGACCAGTGCAAAAGAGTCCTTAGTTTCTACTCCCAGGAACATGGGAGGCCATTACATGTTTACACCCCTTCCCCCAATAACCCAGTGCTCATGCATGCAAGGCAGTTGGATGCTTGAAGATAAAGCTCAGTGGCCAAACACTGCCATTATGAGGTTGAAAGGCCCCATCCAGCTGTGGCCAGTTCAAGAGGCCTGCTCATAGGTGACAACTATGCCTTCATCTTTACTTTTCTGACATAAAGCCAACAATTCCCTTGTTATAACAAACTACCTCCAAGTAAACATGGAAATCATGTAACACACATGGCAACCTAGCAGCCATACATGCACTCCCAAGTATTTTTGAATATGCATATGCTTCCAGGATCTTGTCCCCAAACTTAACATGTAGTACAACTTCCCTCAAAGCAAGTCCTGCTTGTTTTTCTGTTTTGTTTCATTTTATCTGGTCATGAAGCAATCTCCTTTTATTTTTGCCAGTACAAGATTCCTTTTGGCTTACAGCCCATATCATTGCGTTTCTACTACTAGAGACAGCTAGATTCAAAGTCCTTGTCTTTGCCCAACAAAAGAATTTCCAATATGAGATAGCGTAGCAGTGTGCAAGCTAGCCAGGTTTAATGAAAATACACATGACAGGCCAGGCAGGTATCTAAGCAAAGAACTAAGGGTCCAGTCTGCATCCAGATATAGATATGTGCTTACCATTTTGTCTCTCCTTCTTTCTTGGATATTGCTGGGCAAAGGACTTTCCAGGTGTGGAATTGATGAGATTTTTCCAAATTGTTACCCTAGTGTGACTGGAACTAAAACAGCTCCTTCGCTCCCCACCCCCCTTGCACAGGCAAGAAGATTCCTGAAGCTGTCCCCCTGGGCAAGTGCTGGACTCACCTAAGAAGCTATTGGAGGGGCCAGTGCTGTGGCATAGCTGAAAGCTGCCACCTGTGGTATAGGCATCCCAAATGGGCACTAGATCCAGATCCAGCTGCTTTACTTCTGATCTAGCTCCCTTATAACACACCTGGGAAAGTAACAGAGGATGCCCCAAGTGCTTAGACCCCTGTACCCAAATGGGAGACTTGGAAGAATCTACCTTGCCAAGCTCTGGTTGTTGTGGCCATTTGGGGTGTGAACCAGCAGGTGGAAGACTACTCTATCTCTCCTTCTAACTGTGTTAACTCTGCCTTTCAAACAAATAAATCTTAAAAAAAAAAAATAGGATCTGGGACAGCAGATCCTATTAACGTGCAAATGCTGGTCTGCTTCATATTTTTATCTCTTAGTGCCTCCCCCTCATGTACCCTAGCATTGTCTGGTTATAGTTTTGAAGGGGAAGATTAGTTATGAGGGAAGACGCTGGTTCTCGTCTCATGGCAAGGAACTTCTGGAAGGACAAGGATGGTGAGCAAAGCAGAAGTTTTATTGACAGGACTCTCTGTTGCAGCAGTAGGGTGGGACCTGGAGTGTGGGGGGCATTCCAAGGGGAGAGCTGCCCTCACAGTTGGCAAGTGCAGGCTCTTGGGATCACACAAAATGACACCCCAAAGGGTGTGCTGCTTTTGACGGGCTAGTTCAAAGGGATAAAGCTATATCCAATTAGGGGCCAAAGATCATGGAAAGATGCATCTCTAATTGGCCTATGCAGGCAGGGGTTAGTAACCACTCAGGGAACCAAGGATAGGAATTATTGACCAATCAGCAAGTAGTGAGTCTCATGGCTTATTGCCAGGGTCAGGGAAGCCTTTCTGGGCTATCTTTAGCAAACACTGGGTCTTCCTAGGATCAAACTAAGTGCTATTACAGGCCACGCCTAGGAGGGGCAAACAGTTTTCTCTGACTTCTGAAGGGACCTTGTCCCCTTTTTCCATTTTCACAGGGACCTTACCTAACTGCCTATTAACCCATCTGACTCTCACAGTCTGGCTTGTGTCTTAATATGCATTTTACAGAAGCCAAACTTTCCAAAGGCAGTGTTGAAAACAGGTGGCCGAAGGACAGTGGTGAGAGCTGTTGCTTGCAGCAATCCGGGCTAAGCAGTGGCAGTGACGGTGACTAGCTCCAGGCAGAAAGCCGTAGATATGGTGAGAAGTCCTTGGGTTCTGAACAAATGTAAACAAAGAGTCAATATTCTATACATGTACTGTACATATATTATATATATATAAAAGTTGATAGACAACACCAGGTAAAAATGGCCAAAAGAGCTATGCATCTAATTCCCACACTCCTGACTCGACAGCTAGACAGAAAAAAGGGCACTGGGTTTGTTAAAGCTCAGCTTGTCCAGACATCACAACTTGAGGCTTCTTGTTGCAAACAGAAGACAAGTTACAACCTACTGAACAGAATTAACACTTCCAGATAATGTGTAGTAGTGCAGCAAACCAGGGAAGAATCTTTGCCACCACAGGTTGGATCCCGGCCGCTCCACTTCCAATCCATGCTATTGCACTGCTAATGCAGGATGGAAATGGCCCAAATGCTTGCATGCGACACTCATGTGGGAGACCTGGATGGAATTCCCAGCTGGTGGCCTCAGCTTGGCCCATTTCCAGCTGTCGCAGAGTAAACCAGCAGCTGTTAAGATCTCTGTGTCTCTCTAACTCTATCTTTCAAATAAAATATATCTTAGAAAGTAAATTCAGTATTCTTTCCAATAGTACCCCAAAAATGTGAATTTCCAATAAGGATAACAAAAGTGGTGTTATTTTGCTGCCAGTGTCCTGATTAGTATCACACCTCACTTTAAAGTACTTCATTTATCCTCAAGAACAATCTTAATCGCCACTCATTTAGAATAAGAGAAATCAGGTTTGGGGAAAATACTTCAAAGCCAAGATATTTTAAGTCCTGAAAAACATGTAGCTTCTGGACACCTCCCTTACTCTGGGAGACTGAGGCAGACCGAGCCTAAGCCAGTTCTTTTTCATCCTTGAATTATTCACCTGGGTGTGGTGACGCCACTGCTTCCCGTAATAACCCTCACCATGCATCACCACACACCCTTTGTCTCCTAGGTTAAAAGCCACTGCCTACCTGACAGAAGTATTTGACTTCTGTGTGAGCAGAATGAAAGCATCTCATTAAGAAATGAAAACACAAGTGGTAATACTGTGTCTTACGCCACTTTGATGTGCCTGATGGGCAGGATTTGGATTCCAGAAGTGGCATTGATTTCTTCTAAAAACCAACTGGGACCAGCACGATGGTTAAACTGGTTCATCCTCGTCTGTAATCGCGGGTATCCCGTACGGGCACCAGATTGTGTCCCAGTTACTCAACTGCCCTTTCAGCTCCCTGCTGGTGGCCTAGGAAAGCAGCGGAGGACGGCCGGAGTCCTTAGGACTCCGCACCTGCGTGGGAGATGTGGATGAGGGTCCTGGTTGCTGTTTCAGCTCTCGCCACTGAAGCCATCTGGGGTGTGAACCAGCAGGTGGGAGACCTCTCTGTCTCTCCTATATCTGTAAAACCTTTTCAAAAAAAGAGAAAATTTAAAGAAACAAAAGCTGCCTTCTACCCATCTTTAAAATGGGAAGAATTACGTTTTCTTCTGGAACGGCTGTGAGGATTAAATAGATTAACCTTCTTAGGTCAGCCAGGACTCTGTCATTAAGAGCTTAGCCCCATAAAACCTCGTTTGAGTGGGCATTGAAACGCTCTTAAAGAGCAGAAAAGTTAAAGCATTTAGAATACCTCAGAAAATAAAAAGGTAGTTAAGAGTGGTTTTCCCCACCTCCCCCTTTTTGGTCTAAAAATTCCAGTGTGAACCTCTTGGTTCGTCCTTGGCCCGTACACATATTCTTCCAAACACACCGATGGGTTCAAGTACAACTAATCCTTACACAGAGAACAAAGCAGAGGATTTCCCTCGACCCCCAAAAGTCTGGGTGGACGCGAGACGATCAACGGCCGGCGCCTCGACGGAACGTTCAACCGCGGAATTACCACCAAAAACACTCCCAAAGCCCATAGCCAAAACGGTCCGCGAGCGCCTGCCTGCCTGGCTGCCTGGCCCGGGGACCCCACGGGCACGCACGCAGCGGGGCCAGGCCCCCTCACGCCGAAATTTCCTAGAGAAACTCGGGAACGGTGCCGACCGACATCCGCGAGAGGACAACCCGCAACCGGGCGCAACCGAAACCGCGCCAGGAGCCAAAGCTGGCGCCGCGAGGGCGGGGCCTGGGGGCGGGGCCAGGACAGCCCTAGGAGGACACGGGGCGGGGCCAGGGCAGCCCTAGCGGGGGCGGGGCCAGGGCAGCCCTAGCAGGGCGCGGGGGCGGGGTGTAGGGGGCGGGGCGACGGACAAGCCCTAGGATGAGCGCGGCGGGGGCGGGGCCGGTGGGGCGGGGCCACGGGCAGACTTAGGAGCGAGCGCGGCGCGCGTTTCCGGCGTGCGCAGCGCAGCGCTGGGGCGGGGGCTCTGGCGGCTCCCAATCGCGCACAATGAGACGGCGCTGAGCGCCGGAAGTGGGGCCGAAGGAAAACACGGAGAGGGAGCCGGGTTGGGACAGGAAGAGGCGGGGGACCGCGGCGGAGGTGGTGAGTGCTGCGGACGCCTTCTCCCGGCGTCGGTCCGAGAGCTGCTTCAGGCTGGGGCTGCGCTGGGCTCCAGAGCCGAGGTCGGGCCTGGGCCCCGGAGGTACGTTAGCTGCATGCGACACCGGCCTCCTCGCTCCAGTCTCGGTGGTCAGGAGCGCCTGGCTGGGCGGGGGCTGAGCTCTCAGGGTTCGAGGTGTCTTCACTTTGTGTCAGACTCTGCAGGGGCAGCCACCTGAAGGGGTTTGAAGTCGGGTCGTTGGGCCCCGGCCCCTGACCTGCTAGGGGGGGACCCTGGCACCCCAGGGACGCTGCAGGTCACTTCCTGCTTCCTGGTCCCTGTGGTGGTTTTTCGGCCAGGAGTGTGGGGACACCTGCTCTTTCTCCCTTCAGGGGGGAAACTGAGGCAGTTCGGAATTCAGGAAGGGGGTGGGGCAGGCCGGTGGGGGATCCCCCGAAGAGTGTCGTTCTGCGGAGAATTGTTGTTTGTGACGGAACCGAACTTGATTGGGGCTGCGGAATGGAAAAGGGGAAGTTAGCTGGAGTTGTCCCTTAGAGGAGGGAGCACAGTCCCCTCGGCGAGACGTCACCTCGGGTCTGGAGCCCCTCAGCTACCGGGACCAGTCCGTGGGCTCTGCAGGGCGTCGGGGTAACGACCCGAGTGGATTTGGAGAGGAGAGGAGAGGAGAGGCACTCCTTTCGGTCTAAGTTTCGATTAGCTTGTGTAACAAAGTAATTGCCAAATGCTTTTGCTGAAAGGCTTATTGGGGAGTTTTGTAACAGAACTGTTTATGTTTGGGAAAAGATTTTCTTGGAAGAGAGCCTCTTGTACTCGATTAGGTGAAAGCCAATGAACTTGAGTAGCAAGGTGCCCTACTCCGGTGCTGGGGACAGCAGCTTCCTATACAGGTTGTCTTCGTGTTAATAATAGTAAGTACTAGCTGTACATGAGACTAATATGAGACTAAGCCTCCTAACCAGTGTAGCCCAATGCAGTGATATTCAGGGTTGTGCTTGGACTTCTACGGAAAGAATCATGTAGAAAAAGAGGGGTTTTTGATGGGTTTGTCGTAATTTGGGTACTTGGTGTTATGTCCTGTTATAGTTGTATGTCTTCCCCAAAATGCCTTCTTTCAGGTGCAGAGTAAGAAAACTGAAGTCAGAGACCATGGGAGATGCAGCAAAACCTTATTTTGTGAGACGCTCTAAAGACCGGGGAACTGTTGATGATGATGATTTCCGAAGGGGCCGCCCCCAGCAGGATTATTTGGTAATGGATGATTATGCCAAAGGCCACGGCAATAAAATGGAAAAAGGCCTTCCAAAAAGAAAGGTAACACCAGGGAACTATGGGAATACCCCCCGAAAAGGACCTTATGTGGTTTCCAGCAATCCCTACGCGTTTAAGAACCCAATTTACAGCCCACCTGCTTGGATAAATGACAGCCACAAAGATCAGGGTAAGAGATGGCTTGCTGAAGAACTTGCTGGTAATTCCGATGGTTGGAGAGAATTCAAACTTGGACCAAAAATTCCTATCATAAGCCGCCCAAGAAAAGACTCCTTTCAAGACAGTGAAGATGGTTATAGGCGGCCAGACAGCAGAGGCTGCAGAGCTGTAAGACAGCTGTTCCAGAAGGACCTAACAAGCCTAGAAGCCATGTCCGAAGTGGAAGTCGGAAGTCCTGGTAATGTCGTATCTTGTCATATACTACAAACCAGAATCAGGACTGTCCTTTTCCTTCTGACCTGCCTGCGCCTTATTTCCAACCCTGCCGATCCAGTTGTTCATTGTTTCTGCTTCTCGAGTGGTCACTTCCTTCATATGATTGTTGTAAAGAGTGTAATGGATATTTGGGCAGTCTCAGCACACTTCCTATATTGCTGCCTTTAAAAACTGACTGCCATGAGGCTTGTTTTACTGTAGTACATGTACTTTCTGCTGGTGTTTTGTTTTTGTTTTTTTTCACAGTAGAGGGTGATCATTTCTCCCTGGACCATATTGTAATTTCTGAGTGGTGGGCTTTCAAAATACAATCGCCATTTCTGTTTAAATGCGGGTATGACAGAATACAAAGACAGAATGTGACAGAATCAGAAGTTAAGCTAAAGTAGTTCCTTATTTCCTGTAGAAGCACAGCATAGACTGTATGTATCGTCTGCAATAAAAGGAATAAATGTATTTGGAATAAGATTAACAGTCTAGATAGAATTACTTAATATTTTTGTTCTACAAAAAGGGGTGTTAGTCCGTAGACCTAAGTTTAGAAATTCAGAAGTAAAAACAGCTCTGTAACCAAAACACGTTTTTAAGTGCCCTGGCGTATTTGATAGTAATTGACCCCAAAGTGATTTTCCTAAAGTTTTTTAGAACTTAAAATAGATTGTCCTTGTAGTGTCATTTCCTATGCAGGAAGGGAATGTTGTAACCAATGAATGACCGTTAACTGAATGAAATGAAGATGTACATTGAATTGAAAAAGCATGAAATGATAATATTTGGTGTGAAAATGGAAATGATACTTGGAAAAATGGACTTTTGAGTTTACAGCTGAAAGCTTTTTTAGTGGCCATTTACAATGAGTTGCAGACCGGCCAGTTCTTATAAGACATTTTTGCCTTTAAATGTTTTCAGGCAAAGTGGATGCCGCCTGAGAGGCTTTTTTGCTTCATAGTATCTAACAGTGGCTACTTCATATAAATACAAGTATCCATGAATTTGAAATTGTTTTACACCAAAGTAAGATTTAAATTGGATTTTTCTGTGAGTACCCTGATATGTTACCTGTGTAAGACCCTAATATTTGACTCATTCATATAGAATCCTTAAGTTTTTTAAAACACAGTCTTACATTAAACATGAAAAACTAGAGCACTTGTTCATCTTAATTGGGGAATTGATGCTATTAGGTATTTTTCGATATTTATTTAGAGTAAATGTCCATATCAGGTAGTATTAACACAGTGAAGTATTGTGAATTCAGTAGTGGGGAACAAACAGTTTCTTAGCATTGTGCTTGTAAATCTAAAGTAGAAAGCACTTGAAAGAATCATTTCGTGTAGTATTGTCAGACGTGGAATCACTGTCTTAAAAATTGGCAGCTGGAGCCCATAGAGGCTAGAGTCTTTTCTTTAATATTTACATATTTAGGCTAAGGAATTATTTTATTTGAGAGAGTTACACAGAGAGGCAGAAACAGATCTTTCATTTCCTGATTCATTCCCCAGATGGTAGGCATGGCCAGGACTGGCAGACAAACCCAGGGGCATCTACCTGGGTCCCAAAAGGGTGGCTGCGAGGGGCCAAGCACTTGGACCAACATCTGCTACTTTCCCAGGCCATTAGCTTGGGGTGGAGCAGCTGGGGCAAAACCATCATCAGTTTGGGTTGCTGGCATCACAGATGATGACTTTTTATTTATGTCACACCGCTGGCCCTAAGGTTAAATTTATCTAGCCTGCTTGTGCACAGTGGTCTTTGAGGAAGTGGAACTTTGTAACTGCCTGAAGTCTTGACAGGGAAACTAAATGTCTACTGACAGCTTCTAAGTTTTTGATTTATGTTTTTCTTTTCTTGGTTTTGAATTTTTTTTCATGTATATGATAAATCTGTTTTTCTGTGTTTGAGAAAGTGCACGCACTTCATTGCCTGGCTCATTCCCCAGTTAGAGCCAGGAAGCATATCCCACAGTGATGGCTGCTGTTCCCAGAGCTTTACTCTAGCAGGAAGCCTGACTTGAACATAGGCACCCTGGTAGAGGTTGCAGGCATCCCAGATGCTGGTGTAATTGAGAGGCCCAGTGTCCAACCCTGTGCTTAAGTATTTCTGTATTGTTATGTCCAGGTGGGGTGTGGACACTTAATTATTCTACAGTTGATTTTTTTGGAATGGTAATCTTCTGTCATTTTTTTAGAGGTTTATTGACCAAAAATTTGCATCTGGACATACTAAAACATACTTTGCAGGCCAGAAGGTTATTATATGGATTCCCATTTGGTTTTAAAACTGAATGAAAAGTTGTTTTTCAGTTTGAATAGGAAACCTTGTTCAGTGTCTGAGTGGAAGGCAATCCAAAAGCTCCCGTGTTCGCCCCATACAAAGTACAGGTGTGCGCTCTCACAGTTTCTAATGAAGGACATTGAGCTGCTGCCCTGTGAGAATCTTCATGAGGGACTGTGCAAGGACTCAGCTTTGGAATAATGCTTTTTACTGTGGAAGCAATTTTAAAGGACAAACTTCCCACTGTTTTCAAACAATTCTTAACATGCATCTCATTAAAAGAATTGAAATGTCCTTAAATCGAAACTGGATCTGAAGAAGAAAGGGTCTTATTAATGTGAAAAGATATGATGAAAATTGTACTAGACTTCCTTTTTCATTTACTTCCTACTTCAGGCTTACATTAGCACCCCTGCTCATGCTCTATACATCCTGCTGAGATTGCCTCCTTAATGTATTTGGGACAGTACCATTAATGACCTCCATTGTATGTGTCCTTTAAGCATAGCACAACGGGCCATATGCAGACAAACATGGGACTCTTGGGATGCTGATGCTAAATGGTGTTCCTCGTACACTAAACCTGGCACGGGCCAGAATGTCTTCCTCTGAGTAATTCTGGAAATCCTTCCATAGTGTCCATTCTGGGCTTCCAGGAGGCCCTCCCATGAGGTTTGATTTGATACTTTTGTCTGGAATCCTGTAGAAACTCTGATCAGAGGTTATATGGCCTAGCACAGTGTAGATATGACTGGATAGCTCCCAATAGGACTTATCCCTAGCTTTTCCTTTGTTATTAGAGGCTGGAATTCAGAATTTCACCTGTATTTCTTTATATTTTTAAAGATTTGTTTATTTTTATTGGAAAGGAAAATTTACAAAGAGAGAGACAGAAAGGTTTTCTGTCCACTGGTTCACTTCCCAAATAGCCACAGCAGCCAGAACTGAGCTGGTCCGAAGCAGGAGCTTCTTCTGGGTCTCCCACACGGATGCAGGTTCCCAAGGCCTTGGACCATTTTCTGCTTTCCCAGGCCACAAGCAGGGAGCTGGATGAGAAGTGGAGCAACTGTGACACGAACTGGTGCCCATATGGGATCCTAGAGCTTGTAAGGGGAGGATTAGCCAATTCAGCCATTACTCTGGACCCAGAATTCCTCCTTTGTTTAATCTGCATCGTAAGTCCCTTTCCTCTGTCATCACCATGAGTGCCTGGTTGAGTTACTCTGGACAGAGTTAGTCCCTGTCTGGACAATGTACATAACACTGATGTCCACATCAGAATGGCTGTAGGAACTCAATGAGAGAAAGCATGTAAGGAGCCTGGCCTGCTGTCATGTGAGCAGATAGCAATGGTATCTACCATCAGCACTCCACAATTTCTACAGCTACCTATTGCTGTGCATAAACACAGTAGGAGTTAATTGTGGTCTGTGAGGGAAAGAGAATCTGTCTTCTGGACAGTGCCAGTAAATACATGGAGAAACCTTTGTGACCATCAGAGGAGAGGTTAAAGGAGCTTAGTTGAGTATCAACTACAGGTTTGTGAGCTAACATGGACTTTGCTAAAGTATATTACACATGCAAGTATTAGTGTAACTCTAGTGAGATTTCTAGGATTTTTTCATGCACTGAAGTCATGCGCAGTTCTTTAGAGAAAGGTAAGAGTTTGAAAGATACACAAGGTAAATGAAAATGGACACAGCTTTAAGTTAAAAGCAGTGCTTACCTCAAAAATGTGTTTAGATCAAGTGACTTCCAGAGGTCATATGTATCTAATTGAGTGTAAGGTAGTAAGAGGAAGTTAGTGAGATAGCCTGATTTTCTGCTTAAGTGATTACCATTTAGTTTTTCTTATCTGTTCTCTCCATTTTGATTAATTTAGGGAAAGAAACTTTTCTGCACTTTAGTTTGACATTAGGCAGAATTTCCGTATATTTATTTCTTATTTATATATTTCTGTTTGTTTTTGGGGCTCATGGCAATAACCTTTTTTAAATGGTGGTGCTATTCCTGTATTTCTGACACAGGGTTTTGTTTCTGTCAGCGAAATCATCGTAATTGTTGTACTAATGAGTTCTTGTGGGAACTTGTTGCAGGAGCTGCCTCAAGCAGTGTTTTGATAGCTTTTGATTTTCAGGAACTTTTAAAGTAAGCCTTTGGAAATGATTCCAGCTATTTACCAGGATTTTAATTTGGGCAATAAGTCTGTTTTAATTGTGCATTACTGATATCGTCATTTTTAGAACTTGATTGAGGAGTTACCAAAGCTATTTTAAAGCTGTTTTTTTTTAACCCCGCAACTAACTTGTTTCACAGATTGAGAGGTTTTAAGTTGAAAACAGGAACATTTATTAAAAAGGCTGCAATAACATTTATGAACAAATGAATTTGTACTTAATGCAGAATTTGCTTCAGCTGCTAATTTGTTTTTCATTGAAATATGCTCAGTTGACAGGCCAGTCAAGGGAAATGAAAGTGAAAATAGAATGGGAAATAGTTATGCTTGGTAAATAAGGTTTGGCCTTGGACATTAGACTGTGGATGCATTATACCCCAGTTGTGTATTACTGAAGGTAATGCACAATTAAATGATTCTTCACTAAAGTTAAAAAATAAAGTGATTCAAAGTTCTCCAAGAATATGTAAGTGTTCGCTGGTGGACTAGACTTGGTACGTGGAGCCAGTGGTCGTACCTGTGGGCTCCTGATTGATGGCCAGTAGACATCAGACCGTTATAGACTGACAGACACATAGGTAAAGGAGGAGAGCTTGAGGAAATTACATATACTATAGATGCCATCAATTGTTCCCACACCCTTGACTGGAGAGATCTGTTTTATAAACAAGCTAATAGATCCAATCAGTTGTCCTCTTACATAGAAGACTATCCAGTTTTAGCGTATTGAGACTGTTTTCTTAAAAAATGAAAACGGAGACTGATGATGTTGCACAGTGGATTAAATTTCTTCATAGGAGGTTTATGTCCTCCATTCCCGTTACTGCATTTCCAGTCCAGATGCCTTCTGATGCCCTAGGAAAGCAGCAGAAGTTAGCTTGAGTACCTGGGCTCCTGTAGGAGTCCTAGAAGAAGCTTCTGTCTTTTGACTTAGCACTGAACCAGCTCTGACTGTGGTGACCATTTTGGAGAGGGAGTCAGTGGGTGGAAGACTTCTGTGTGTCTCCTCCTCTCTGTGTAACCCTGCCTTTCAGATAAAAAAAAATCTTTTTACTAAGTAAAAGCAAATACAGGTGATTTTTAATTTTAGTAATAGGTATAGTATAGGTATACTAGGCTATATTGAATACATGTACATATGGAATAATATGTCCAGTTTATTAGAATTGCAGGTATACTTGCCTTCAAAGGATGGTTTTTCTTATAGTCCAAGTATGTTCTGCAGTACACAGTGAAGAGATAGTAAAACATTGTTATTAACACTGAATTCATTTTCAATTTTTAAAAAAGACAACTTCTGTGGATTGGTGTAGTCAGATGAGGTGCTTACTAAATATTCGGGCATTTAGCCCATGGGGCAACTACCTTTCTTCCATGGGCTCTGTGTAGATGTCATTTGTCCTATGGTTTAAATAATAGGGTGTTTAAATAATCTGAGGGTTCTGCTTATTACTCAGGAGTGGTATTATTCAATATTGCCAATCATATCCCCTCCCCAAATTAAGAAAACAAGAAACAGCGGTCCAGACCTAGGAAGGCACCAAAAACTAGAAATGAGGAAAATGAGCAAGATGGAGAGTTGGAAGGTCCTGTGATCGACGAGTCTGTGCTTTCCACAAAGGAGCTGCTGGGCTTACAGCAGGCGGAGGAGCGGTTGAAAAGAGACTGCATTGACAGGCTAAAAAGGGTAAAAACTTTGTACATATACTTGCTAGTTAAAATTGTTGTTTTGTGCAAACTGTTGATGATTTGGAATGGTTAGTGGTTGGGAATGGCTTTGATGAATTACTTGTCCTATTTGGTTGTCAGTATTTAACAAGAACAGGTTAAAAGTAATATTTATTGTGATATATAGTGGAATTAAGGGTAATTGCTGTTAAATCAATTTAACAATTGGGGTAGTGGTAAAGAGTCAATGATATAAGTGAAGGAGAAATTATTGGGTATTTTTGTTTACAAGTGTATTTAGAGGTCCACATACATTTCTTCTAAATCTTTTCAAATTATAGCGACCACGCAACTACCCTACAGCAAAGTACACCTGTAAGCTCTGTGATGTTTTAATTGAATCCATTGCATTTGCCCATAAGCATATCAAAGAGAAGAGACACAAGAAAAACATTAAGGTAAGTTTAATGTAATTTCAACCAAGTGTGCAAACCTACCAGTTGTTCTGTTTATCACCTTTGTCATTTTCTTTTTCTTAAGGTCATGTTATAATTTTAGTACTTGGTTGAATTTATCTTGGGAAAATATAGTGGCACAATGTGTCTGCTGGGCAGTCTTGTGAATTATCTTAAAGGACAGTATCAGGATATATTAAAGTCATTGATGGGATCTGTTTTAGAAAAAAAGTAAATCATCAGTTTGTCATTGCTGTTTTTAATCTTCTTTCCTTGCTCTTTCTACTTGTTCCTGTCTACCCTCTATGATCACCAACTCATTTTTTGTGCATTAAAAGGTGTGTATGTGTGTGACAGGGTAAGGAGTAACGCTGCTAAGACAAAAAGGAGGGATAAGAAAAAGATTCCAGAAGATTCTGTAGGGTGTTGTCTCAGTGAATGGTAGAAGGTAAAAACTGTGTGAGTCATATTTAATTTCAACATTGATCTTAAAAGGAGAAGCAGGAGGAAGAGTTGCTCACTACGTTACCCCCGCCAACACCCTCCCAGATAAATGCAATTGGCATTGCCATTGACAAAGTGGTACAGGAGTCTGGCTTACACAATGAGAACCTGGAACAGAGGCTAGAAATTAAACGTATCATGGAAAATGTGTTCCAACACAAGTTACCAGGTATTTTCCAGATTTGTTTTTTGTTTAGCTGCCTGAAAGTACCTCGTTCATTTTTTCCTGACAGTAGTAATTTTCTCCTATTAAAAACTCATTTGCCATGTTCTAAAAAATCTTGTTTTCAGTGGGGTTTTTTGTTGTTGTTGTTTTTTTCTGCCTTCCCCCAAAATAACAAAAATTTTTACATGCAGTATCATTATAAACCTGTTTTAGTTATAAATTTCAGTGTGTGAACTGTAATATTAGTAGGATGCCACATACTATTGGGGAGCAGTGAGACTGATGTGCTTCCGTTTGTTTACCCTCTCACTTGTCTAAATTGATGCACTGTTTGAGTTAAAAAGAAGTATTCTATCATTAGGTTATCTGTCTTAATAAAAGTCTTATTATCCTTTTTATATTTAAAACAAAGAATCATGAACTTGAAACACTAGGGTGTAAGTGATTTGTAAGGGGTTTGGGGCAGGTGTGGTAAATGCCAACACAGCTACCGTCAGTTTTTTTTTTTTTTTTGGCAGCTACAAAGCCTGCCACTGTACCCCCTAACTCTCTCTTCCCTCACCTTGCTTTAAATAAAGAGCTAGAATGGCTTAATCATTCCCAGTCCTGTCTGCAACAGAATTATAATCATCTTTACTGCTTAGAACAACCAGTGTTGGAGAGTGCCTTATATAATTCTGATTCACATCAAAGGTTGCAGGTGTTTCAGTGTATTACCTTGTAATCCTTAGAGCTGTTTGTTCAGCTAGAGGATCATGCATATAGTATTTGTAACACACACACACACACTTAAAAATGAGGGGGATAGAATTGCTCTTTTCATTTTATAGGTATCTCCGGGAAAGTCACTTGGAATTTCAATGATTTTTTCCCGCATAGGAATCCATATAAACTTGATTGTGCTGTGTTACGGAAAACTGTTAAAACCCAATTCATTAAGGAAACTTAAAAGGAAAAAAAATCATTTGATAAGAAAGTATATTTTGGTACAATAGTAGTTAAAAAAATTTGCAAATAAGTACCATGAATTAAATGTGGGTACTTTAAAATTTTATAAAAAATGAAATTAAAACATGTTTATTTTAGTACAAACTTTTTTATATCCATGATTTATTTTTGTATTTATGCCTTCTTTATAAACTTTTTGAAGACTTCTTCATATTTATGGAGTTAAGTTGTTAATTTTTAATTATTTTACTTAAATTTTTTTTTAATTTTCAAAATTTTATTAATTTTAATTATTTAGTTATTTTATAAATTATTTTTTGTGAACTTTTTAAAGTACTTTGTATAGATAAATGAATTTTTAGGTTTTTTTTTAACTTTTTCCATTTTTTTATTGTATCTTTGATAATCTTTACATAGTTAATTAGGGTAAAAAGGTTCAAGAGCTACAGGAAAATGGGCAAGACTATTATTTCCATATTGTTTCCTTCATGTATCTGAGGTAAAGGAGGATTTTGAATTTTTAGTTTTATCAATATTATTATTATAATTTTCCAAAATGTTCTAAGGAGATGATATTAAGTGTGTCTTGTTAATAATGTAGTAAGTGATGCAACTGTGTTGAAAGATCATGTTTATAATTGTTTTATTGAACCTCCAAATTATACCTAGCTGTGCTTTCTGAACAATGAAATGCTTGTATTAGCTCTTGAGTGTACTCTTAGGTTTGTAATTGTTAAATAAATCAGGTAGCCTGTGCATTTTGATATTGAAAAAAAAATGGTAGCATAAAAATGTCGGAAATGTTTATCCTGTTTTATAACTGATGTAGGAGTGACTGTTAAGGGGAACCACAATCCTTGCAGCCTGCTCTGTTACATAAAACTGGCAGAGGAGCAGTCAGCTGACCCCACTCTTCACTTAGCCAGCCTTGAGGAAGGTTTTGCTTTTGGGTGTACTTTTAAGTGCTATCCAATTCTACAGTAACAGTTTACACATTTTAAGAAACCTGACCTTGTGTGACTTTTGTTTTGTAGATTGCTCCCTGAGAGTGTATGGCTCTTCCTGTAGCAGAATGGGTTTCAGAAATTCAGATGTCAACATTGACATTCAATTTCCAGCTACGGTAAGTACTGAAACATTGGATTTTCAAGTTAATGTAAAAATTCATGAAAATGTGGATAATGAAAAAAAAAAACCAAACATGGGCTTCATTTGCCATGAACTTTTAGAACTTTCTCTTGTATAAATATGTCTTACATATTTACACATGTGTATTTTAGATATTTACTTGTAAAGGCTTGTTTTTTCCTCAGAAATTTTCATTTTATGTCTTCTACTTTCCTTCAGCTTTAATGTATTTTAAAAAATATTCTGCACATTTTCATGTATACATATCACTCTACAGATCTTTCACACTTTTTTTTAATTAATATTTGCTGGGTATATAGATTTCTTTCCCTTTATTTCCAAGCTTCTGCATCGTTGGTTTTACAGTGATAGCCTCTAATTCTAAGCAGATTCATACCTAATGGGTCTTTTAAATCAATCCGAGAATTATGTAATTCGTAACCAGTTTCCTTTCTGCAGTGTTTTTTGAAGATTGTTTTGTTTAAAAGGCAAAGAGGGAAAGTCCTGTCTTCTGTCTACTGGTTTGCTTCTCAAATGGCCTTAAGGACAGGGGTTGGTCCAGGCAAAAGCTAAGAGCCAGGAGCTCCTCCTGAGCCACCTTTTAGGTAGGAGCTCACATTGTCGGGCCATCCTCCACTGCTTCCTGAGGCACATTAGCAGGAAGGTAGGTTGGAAGCAGAGCAGTTGTGGCTTACCGATACTCCACAGTGGATACCAGCAATATCCATAGTGGCTTAACTTGCTGGGCCACAGCACAGGATCTAGGAAATCAGAATTTAAGCAGTGTAGACAGATAAACACTTATGATCTAAAAGCTTAATTAGCTCCTGAGTTTCCTTTATTGTATACCTGTTTGGTTGAAATAATTGTGCTTTAAAAAAAGAGATTAAAATTTTTTTAATCTGATAGATTTAAGAGAGAGAAGGAGAGCCCAGCATGGTAGTCCAGTGGCTAAGGTCCTCACTTTACATGTGCCGGGATACCATATGGGAGCCGGTTCTAATCCTGGCAGCCCCGCTTCCCATCCAGTTGCCTGTTTGTGGCCTGGGAAAGCAATCAAGGACGGCCCAAAATTTGGGACCCTGCACCTGCATGGGAGACCTGGAAGAGGCTGCTGGCTCCTGGCTTTGGATCAGCTCAGCTCTAGCTAGCAACCACTTGGGGAGTGAATCAGTGGACAGAAGATCTTCCTCTCTATCTCTTTTCGTTTCTCTACATCTGACTTTCAAATAATAATAATAAATAAATCTTTAAAAAAAGAGGGAGAGAGAAAGGAGAGACAGATATGCTGGTTCCTTCCCCCAAGTAGCTTCAGTGGTCCGAGCTGGGGCAGTCCAGGACCCAACAGGCCGCATCTTACAGTCCTTTGGCCAAGAGAATAAGCTTGATATCAGAGAAGGAAGAAGGCTTTTGAGGTTTTTAGGATCCAGATTTTCAAATGATTTTGCTTGCGTTCTAAAATATGGGTTTAAAGAATGACAAGTCTAAAGTCAGGACTAGTAAAGTACCTGTTACAGGGGTCTTTTTTACAGAGTGAGAAGCAGTATTATTAACTTTCAGTTACTACTTTGAGATTTGCTGCTAGATCATCTACCTGAAGAATCAGTCAGGAGTTGTTTGTGGAGTAGGTCTCCCCTGTCGATGCTCATGCTCGTGTGGTGCTCATCTGACCCGTGTGTGCACACCGCGTGAGTAATTCCTTTACTATGGAAGCACTGTGCATTTCTTAATTTGAAAGCCGTCCAGGGAACTTCAGTTTGACTGTATCAGTGAAGTGAAAGTGCGCAGGGATTATTTCACGTATTCATTTATTTCCTAGATGTCTCAGCCAGATGTCCTCTTACTTGTTCAAGAATGCTTAAAGAACAGTGGTAAGGATAAATTCTTTACATATCTCACTCTTAAACCTTTTGTTTATTACTTGGATGTAATTTATTTCTCAATCTTTGAAAATAGTCATGATTTTTAAATTATTAAATGGGTGATATCCAGTGCAAAATCAAAACAAATGCCTGTGAGTTATTAATAAACAGCCTTTTAATAGCTCTATTATACAGAATAGCCGTTTCATAAAAATTTAAGGAGTCCTATACCTTAACTGAAAAATGCAAGATATGTAAATTTACTCCTGTAAAGCTGAAGGATTATTTGCTTTATTTATTTAATTGTGCTTTAAACCAGTATTTTACAAAATCATAAAAAGGTGTGATGAGTTTGATCAAAGAACTTGCAAATAGTTGTTCCCAATTAGGCTTCAGTATGTCCAATGTAATGTCCTCTGTGGAACTCTAATGGAGTTTTGTTCTCAAGTGTCCCATCTGTATTTGCAATTATGCAAGTAACATTTAAATGCTTGCTGATTTGATCATTTAATATTAAAGATTTTGATTAATGTGGTGGTGCTGGAATCTTACGTATTTTTTTCTTTTCTAGCCATTTTAGAGGCTTGTTTTACTTGATTTGGTTTGGTTTTGTTCTAAGTAAATCTTTCCAAAGACCAGATTAATCACAAGTAGTTCTTTATCTAGTTCTGCTTTTAAACACAGCTTTAACTAACCTAATGCTTTCTTTCCCCTCAGACTCTTTCATTGATGTTGATGCAGATTTCCATGCCAGGGTGCCAGTGGTAGTCTGCCGAGAAAAGCAAAGGTCCGATTTCTTTAAGTTATTTATGTTTAACTATCAGTATGCCAAAACTGCAAGAACTTTACTAAACCTAATGACCAATTTTTAAAATTATAAATTCTCTATGTGGTTATCTTACAAATTTTCTACTAGTATTCTCCCTATACTTCTGACATTGCGTGCAAGAGAGTTAAATCTTTCATTTTAAAAATAATGAAATTAATTGGAAGAAAAAAATGTAGGCAGGAAGCATTTAACCCATTTTTTCCTAGGCAATAGCATTCTCAAATTACTACTTGCAATAATCGTTTTTATTTGCCATTCTTGCCTGTGTAGCTTACCTTCTGGAAGCATTACCATCACCACCATAAGAGTGTAGTCTGTAGGTTGTCTGACTCTTGTACTTTTATTATTATAAAGATGAACCAGACTTTCATTTGAAATATTTTGCAGTGATTTCCTTATTTGCATGATATCCCCCCCAATATTTTTCATTCATGAAAATTCAAAATTCCAATTCCTTAATTTGCTGAAAATAGCTACCATCTCCCAATATTAATTTGAGAAGTGGAATGATATCTTGCATCCTCTGGTTCACTCTTCAGATGCCTTTTACTGACCAGGGTGTTCAAGGACAGTCAGTTACTGGGAACTGCATCCAGGTCTCCCACGAGGATGGCAGGAAGCCAAGTAATTAGGCCGTTTTCTGCTTTTCTGTTCACATTAACAGGAAGTTGAATTGGAAGCAGAGTAGCTGGACTCTAACCTGTTCTGATCAGGGATGTAAGCAGCCTAAGCAGTGGCATGCTTTGCCCACTGTGCCACAACACCTGCCCCATGTTTCCTTTTTTAATTGTCAGTGTAATATAGGTGTTGGCATGAAAAGTGCCTGAAATGTGTGTGTAACACTTTTTCTTTCCATCCTTACCATCATCTCCACCAGTGGTCTACTGTGTAAAGTGAGTGCAGGAAATGAAAATGCTTGTCTGACAACAAAGCACTTAGCTGTCCTTGGAAAAGCAGAGCCCAGATTACTTCCTTTGGTGATTGCATTTAGGCACTGGGCAAAGGTAAGGTGGAATTCCTTAAATACAAGCATGTATCTTGTTCTTTCTGTTAATGCTGTTGTTTTCTACATTCACTCTAAATCACGTTTATTGACCAAAATAGGCGTTTGTAAAGCTGTAGATTAGGAGGAAAGCATTATTAAACTGAGCAAGCCAGTTGGCCTGTATTTGGAATTGAACCACCATTTTTAAGTAGTTAGAATGTTTTAACCAAGCATGTGGATTTATTGTAAATGTCAAAAAATGTAAGAGCAGAGTGTCTTAGAGCCTTTCATGAACTGATTCGGTTAAAAGGATTATTTATTTGAAATTGAAACACTCAAAATCACCATTTGTAGTTGAGGCAAAAGTGTGAGGGGGTTGTATTATTTCATTTTTGAGAAATCTGTAAATCATGGAATATGTGGGAATGAAGTCAGTTTTAGGTCAAATGGTATAAAGGACATGTAACTTCTAAAAAATTGGCTTTTCTCTTTTTTCTCATGTGTAGCTTTGCAGTATAGATCGCCCTGAAGAAGGAGGCCTGCCACCCTATGTGTTTGCTCTGATGGCCATTTTTTTTCTGCAACAAAGAAAAGAACCGCTTCTCCCTGTTTACCTAGGACCATGGGTACAAACTGTTTTTTCTTTTTTGCTTATATAGTTGATAGTGGTTTTACTGATTTATATATAACTGGTACTGCAACCCCTGATGTTTAATTTCAGAATCTGCTAACCAAATGAGAAGTGACAGGTATATTTATTCTGTTGTGAATATTCCTACCACAGATTGCTGAAATAAGCCGGTGTGTTTGATTATAAATGCCCTATACATTGCTAGGAATGTCATTACTTTTTTAAACTGTAAATTTCTGATTTTTTAAACTACGTGTTGTCCTCAGTATTTCAAACAAGAGATATTGGACTTAATGTTAAAATTTGTCATTTGTTACACCCTTTCTTTGGGTACAGTTTTCTGATTTGATACTGGAATTAACAGATTAGGATGTAGAACATGTTGATTCACTAACTTAATAGCCGTATTTCTTTTATTTTATAACTTGTGAAACAAAATACTATGACTTGTACAACAAAAGAATGAGAGTTGAAAGTTTTACCTGAGGTATAGAATGCAACACTTAACAGTCATCTCTTGAAAAATAGTTTAGGATTATCTTTACAGTAAATTAGTCTGAGGTAATATGACCACACTTTCTTTATGGATAAATTAAAGTTTAATTGATTTGTTTGAACAATACAATTTAAGAAAGGGTTACTTGAAAGAATAAAAATAATGTTATTTTCATCTTCTTGGAATCTTTGTTCTTAATCCCTAGGTGCTTATCTTGATAGTGGCCAAATACTTATTTATGAAAGCTATACTTAGTGGAAAGGTCCTATTAGTACCTTGATATTTTAACTACCTCTCTCCTTGCTGCATAAAGATCTCTCTCATTTACGAACAATGTGTTCTTGGGCCCAGTGTAGTAGCCTAGTGGCTAAAGTTCTTGCCTTGCACATGCCAGGATTCCATATGGGTGCCAATTCATATCTCAGCTGCACCATTTCCCATCCAGCTCCCTACTTAGGCCTGGCAGAGCAGTCGAGGGCAACCTAGGGCCTTGGAATCCTGCACCTGTGTGTGAGACCCAGCGCAAGCCCCTGAGTTTTGGCTTCAGACCAGCACAGCTCTGGCCATTGTGGCCACTTGGGGAGTGAATCAGAAGATGCAAGATCTTTCTCTCTGACTCTCCTTCTCTCTGTGAATCTGTCTTTCCAATAAAAATGATCAAATAAATCTTTTTAAAAATAAATAAATAAAGCTGAGAACAATGTGATCTTGAATCAAGAAAACATGGTTAGAGAGCATATTCTTTTCATATTTACTAATCTGATTATTAGCAGTGACTTTATGTGCTAAGTTTTAGGAATAAAGCTTGAAGTAGAATAAGCCAAAAACAGTAGGCTGTGTACATTAAGGTGCCTAAGATATTGGGGGGGGAAAAATTCAGTGCTACAGGTGGATGTCTTTGTCAGACTATTTTCTTGGCAGAAAAAAAGAGGAGTTAAGTCTTAGTTGATAATCTTTTCCACCAGACCCAGCTGGAAATCTTTGAAGTCTTTGAAGTTGTCCTTTCACTTTGATCCAGCAGTGTAGGATGGAAACAAGCCAGTTTGACTGCGCTACCTAAAAGAACCTTGGAACAGGTGGAATATACTGTTTTGCTCACTACTGTGTGACTGCATAACATCTGCCTTTCATGTGTTCTGATCTTGTCTAAGTAATCACGGGTCACTGACATGAAGCTGCAGGAACAAGGTGTTTCTAATTGGGTGATGTGATTCCCCGGGGATTTGTTTACGTGTGGTAGGAATACGCCTTCCTGTGACCGCTGCATTATTTCCAATGCAATGATCATGAAAACCCTGTGATTTCGTTTTCATTATATCATTTGATTTCTCAGACTTTCATGATGAAACAATCACGTGGTAAACACTGGACTGAGTTCTATGGATCGGCTAAAGGCGGACTGTACTGCTTGAACCAAATGATACACAGTTTTCAGTGTTTTCATCTGGTTAGGTATTGGTTTCCTGATTTCTGTCAGAAACCTACTCAAAAATATAAAGCAGTGAGGCAAAAGGAATTATTCATGTGCCACATAATTTACATATATTATTTTTGCAGAAAATCCATTGAAATCCTTATAATTATAAGCATGTGTATGAAAGCATCTCAAGTGTGAATTCCTTCAATCTTTAAAGTACTGTTTACACTACATAATGTACTAGGCCCTGAGGGAACTAGAGATAAACCAGATTAACTTCTCTCACAAAAGGTTAGTTTATGATGCCTTGGGACTCTGACCTATCTCAAAGCCACCCTGTCCTATCCTCATCTTTGTCATGTAGGAGACCATCCTCTCCCACGTTTGACTCTCAGTCAAAATCTCGATTTTATTGTCACTGGATCTTAATGTGTGTGAAGGTAATTGTCATGCATTGTGAATGATGAATAGGATCCCACATGTTTACTCAGCATCTTTTATTCCCCTCAGTAATGTTTTACTAGGTTTATAGTAGATATTATTTGCAGTCTGTCTTACTTTGTATTGTATAAACCTAGTCATTAGGAAACAGTCATTCACATTATAGGAATGCCATGTAATATACTAGAAAGAAAAGTAAGTTTGCAACACTGAAATTCGTGGAGATTTTTCTACTTAACATCCTTGTAATACACTTGAGCAAGTTAATTAGTTTCTGAGCCTTAGTCATTTTGAGTTCTCAGTGGGATAATGTGAAACTTCTGAAACCAGGTAGGAGAACAAAAATTGATCCATTTCTCCCTCAGTAGAAATTCCAGTTTCCAGATGATACCCCTGCAGGTGAAGGTTATGAACTCTGTACAGAATACAAAAACAACATGAATGTCTCGAGACTGAACAAATGCAGACAGACCAAAGTTGGAGCACATAACCAGTACAATTGAGCTTACTACTTGATGGCCCTACCCCCCGAAGGCAGCTTTACAAAAGCCCAGAGAACCAGGGCTACCGGAAAATAACAGGGGTCAAGCAGACAGAAAGGAAAGTTAGGAATAGAACCCTTAATTCTGTGTGCAACTCGGCATGTCTCTGGCTAGCTCCTGAACCAGTCCAATTTGAAGTTCTCACACTTCCTCAGGACAAGAAAACAGTTCACAAAGTAAAAAATCAACACTTGTTCTGAAATCCAATACACAATTGAGATCACTGGGCAAAATGTTGCCCCAAGTTGGAAAACATATAAATTCCATAACTCCAAGCTAACCAGAACAGAAGCCCCAAAGCAGAATCCTGCCAGTGGAGTCACTACCCACATAGAAAATTTAGTGTACTTAACACGTTTCTGGAGACAGTTGGGAAAGCCTGAGAGTTATACATTTCCATTCTAAGAGGGACTCCCTAAATTTCCTCCCCACCAGCATGGATTCTGAAGGTGAGGATTAGAGAGAAAGCCAGTAATGTTTTTTGCAGAGTCAGAGGAAAAGGAACAATTTTGATGAGATCCTAGAGCATTTTTTTTTTCTTAACAGAAGTCTGCCTCCTCAAGGAGAACTTTTATTATATTTATTTACATACATAACTATCTTGGGTTTGATTGGAACCTGGTATACCTAGGAGAAGAGAAGCATCCCGCTCCACCCCCATAGCCTTCCTGGATCTAAGTGGCGCAAAAGAAGACTAAGAAATACTTTGAAAGGCCATAGCCCCCAACACTGGGCTCCCTGCAGACAGACCTAACCTTAGGATTCTCTGGTGTTTCCTCTCTACTCACATCTTACCCTCCCATCAATAGGTTTCTTGTATAAAAAGTTCCCTATAGAAAGAACTACAAGTCTTGGGCTTTATTTCAGAACTTTGTAGGGAAATGCAGGCCCAACAGGAGAGATCAAAGCAAAAGAAGCAGAGGAAATTCTAATTTCTTGACATCTATGTACCTACCGCAGATGGTAAACATAACCTAACCTCCGAGCCAGGTAAACGTAAAAACTTATCCTACAAGCCTGTTTAGTTCAGCTGCTTTACCCAGTACATAATGTCTGGGTCTCAGCAGAGTAACCTGAGGCATAAGAAAGGCAGAAAACACAAGAGACAGAGCAAGCATCAGAACCAGACTTGTATGGCAGATGTGGGAGTTTTCAGACAAAAAATTTAAAATAAGCATAATTAAAATACTGAAGAAAGAAAATGAATTGTGAGCATGACAACTCTTCATTCCTTTACAGTGCTGTGCTCTGATTATTATATAATTATTTAATTCTGTCTGCTTTCTAATAGTATGTGTCTGATTTTTCTTAGATTGAAGGTTTCTCATTAAACAAACTAGGAAACTTCAACCTCAAAGATGTTGAGAAAGACACTGTGAGCTGGGAATATACTGATAATGCTTCAGGGGACACAAACCCAGGAAAAGAAGATTTGGCCAAGGACGTTCCAGTCAAACGGGGACAGGTCTGTTCTCTCTCAGTTAGTGTTGCTGTCTGTTTCAGGTATCAGTGACAGAGTTTATGGCCAGTTAGTCTTCTTGTCTTCTTTCCTTAACTACTTTGTGGCTTTGTAGTCTGTCTGTTCAGTCCCTTGAACAAACGGTAAAAAAGTTACAAAACATAAAACATTAAACCATCATTTATAGTTTCTTCTGCATTCAGAGTTTGAAATAGTCTTCTAAGATAAAGCCCTGTTTATTCTCAAAGTCCTTAGGTCTTACATAATACCATGAAATCTGAATAGATAAGAAAGTTAGCTTATTTTAAATTACTAAAAATAATGAGTCAGTTTACTGATGTCATAGTATTTGATGTGGATGGGGAATAAGGGAAGAATTGCCATTAGAATTTAAAACATACCTGCACAGTGTAATTATACTCATAATTTATAATATTCTTTTCAAACTATGCTTTCCCATCATTACTTGAAGTAAAATGATACTAAGAGCCATAAAATGCCTTTGGAACCAGTGTTCTAATCTCAGCTCTGTATGGACAAATCTTGTCACTTCTTCAGTGCATGGTGGAAGTGAGGAGATAGTGTTGAGTTTTGGATTCTTCAGCTGTCTTTTCTAGAATCTTTGACCACTGGGAGGGTTAATGGAAGAAGTGGGGGTTACCTCCAAACAGCACTATTTTATTTCCTTGTCTCAGGAATTCCAGCCAGACTGTGAAGCTAAAACTTAGTAAATTGGTTTTCCAGCTTGCCATTTTCTAGCTGTGTGTTCTTAGGCAAGACACTTGAACTTTCTGTGCCCCTGTTTCCTTCCTGCAAATGGTGATGATATTGGTACCCTCTCACAGGGTAATTGATTTACAGAATGCTTAACTCAGTGCCATGCATGTGGTAAGCACTCAGTGAATATTAGCTGATGTTCTAATTTTAACTGAAAGCCAGGGTATTCTGCCAGAAAATGTTCTAAGCACTTGTGGGCTGCATTATGTCAAATCCCATGTTAATACTAGTATTTTCAAGTCATTTCAGTGAGATGCTTAAAAATCCTTTGTAATGTTGGCAATGCTCTTGACGAAGAGGTGAAACTTCATGAAGCTCCCAGTTTCTGGAGGTCTTCTTTGTGTCCTCAGTTTTGGTGTTTGGGACCTAGATGATTTCCATGTCAATTAGTTCTACGTTATAAATCTATCAGATGACTTTATGTTACTTGACAGACCTTTGTGGTTGAGATTTAGTGATTAACAAACTACCTTACCATTTATTTTAAAGCTAGTATGGTAAAATGCGATCACTAATTTGTAGACTATCCAGAAAGACATTTTTTATGTGAACTAGAGAAATAATACAAAAGAAAAACTACTGCTCAATCCATTTACTGTTGTATTTTTATATTTTTGTGCTTTGGAGAGATTAACATGCTGTCACTTGTGAAATTGCGTGGTTCCCTAAACATTAGGGAAGTTTGATATGGTGGTGAAAAGTCACTCTACCTGGATCCAAAGATGTTCTCATTCTGCCACTGACTAGCAGAGTCATGAGAACTCTGAGGGCTCTTGGTTCCTTCTCTTGTAAAATATGAGAGTTGAACTAGCTGATTTCTTAAGAGCATCTTACAGTTGTGACATTATGTTGTAGCAATATTTGGATTTCTGCCTATTAAGACTGTCCTACGTGAAAAAATACACAGCGCAACCACGTCTGCCAGATTCTTTCCCTTGTTTGTTATGTAATCCTCCTCACTGTCCTGTGTTATAGGTGGTATCATCCCTACTCTGCAGATAATGGTAGCGACCATTTTTTTTTGAACACTGTGTGCCAGGCACTGTGCTAAGCACTTTACAGACACTATGTCACTCAGCCCTCCCAACAACCCTATGAGGTGGGTACTGTTATCCCCATTTGTCAGATGAGGAAACCAGGGCTTAGATAGCTGGTAGACCTTATCCAAGACCATACATGGCTGATAAGTGGCAGATTTTGTGTCAGACCTAAGCTTGTCCAAAAACGTTCCAAAGCCATTATGCTCTGTTGAACCGTAAGAGTAAAGTCACACAGCGATGAAGAGCTCTGGAAAAGCAGAATCTTTATTTGACCACCTCTCTCCTTTTTTTCTGTCCTAGATCCTATTATTTCCTAATATATTTTGTGAAATATGTTCAAATATAAAGTCTGTGACTATAAAACTTGTATCAAATTTCTGATAGTAAGAGTTATTTGACATTAAACTGAATTTCCATTAATATATTCATTGTGCTTATGTGTATTTATCAAGGCAATGGAAAGAGTGTTTCTTTATTCTCTGTGCCTTAAGCCCTGTCCATTTCTGTGTGCATCTACCTAAAACGATGCCATCTGGAGCAGGAAGAACAGTTTACTAACACTACTGAGAATGTTAGTGTTAGCAACCCATGCGCAGTCTTCTCCACCTGTTACTCAGATTTTAAGATTCTGACTGTTGTTGAAATAGAACTGGTCCTCTCTCTTATGACTATATTTTAAGATATTACAATCCCAAGAGTACATTCAAATGATGCTATTACGATACCACAAACAAAATAGAACTTGCAATTTGGTTTATCTAGAAAGATTCTAGAATGTGTGACTTTGCTAAGATCTTTCAGATTTATTATTTTGATGATTGAGTGAACTCTGATTTTTTAGATTGTGATGACATCGAAAATAATCTCTGTTTTTCTTTGCTGTTAATAGGTGTCATTAATATTTGATAAAAAACAACAGCCTTCAGTACCAGTTGGGCAGCTCTGGGTGGAATTGCTGCGATTCTATGCTTTAGAATTTAATTTGGCTGATTTAGTGATTAGTATCCGTGTCAAAGAGTCTGTGTCTCGGGAATCCAAGGATTGGCCCAAAAAGCGCATTGCCATTGAAGGTATCTCAAACTGTGTTGTCTTTAATTCCTTTTTTTTTTTAAAGGGTCCCAGTCTAACAGCATGCTTTTTATTTCAGTCTCTTTTCAGCTCTTACTTTTAGAGCATGCCCCAATCCTTACAAGTGAAATGGATAGTTAGAATCTTGGATGTATTACATGGGGAATTCCAAGAGACCAAAGTGTTCATTTACCTGGGGTTTCACATGTTGAAGTAAAACGGGTGGAGTAATGGCTGGTTGAAACCGTGCAGTCTTTGTGAATGGCTTGACATCTTAAACAGTTTTTTTTGCCCTGGTTATGTGAGTCTCCCTTTCCTCTTTGCTGTTCACTTCTGTTTTTTTAAATTCCATCTTTCTATTGGTTGCTGTTGATGATGTTTAGTTTTACAGAGATAAGAACAGTTTTTTCTCTTGAAAAATTCTGCTCTTGATAACATAACTATCTGATAGAAGGAACAGGATAGTTGAGGTTGGGATATCTGCAGAAACATCCAGAGCTTCCTCCCTAAAAACCTTTTTTTTTTTTCTGGGGAACGCTTGCTTAACTGAAGCCATCCTATGAGAAACATACTGGTGTGCCCTGTAGGGTCACCGAATGGGCTAGTCCTCTGCGAAGTCAGGAGATAGCCCCTCTCCCCCCCCCCCCCGGAAATCTTAATTTTCTTCCTTTAAAAAAAAAAAAACTCCTAAAAGGAATTCTCTTATTTTTCCTTGATTTTTTTTTCAAGCCATACGTTACATAAAGAGGGTGTTTTTTTTCCCTTATTTTTGCATTTTGCATAAATTCTGTGTGCAGTTATGGGGATCTCACATTTTTAAACCCTCCCCTGCATTTTCTCTGGCTCAGCTCTTCTGGCCAATTGCCTAACCTGCTGGAGTTCTAGGGGAGGAGAAAAGAGTGAGAGAAGTGGTGTATTCTCCTGGTGCCTCCTTCTCGCCCCTGAAACTCAGTCCAACTAATTCAGTGATGGGGCTTCCCAGGGCAGAAGAGTGGAGGTAAGCTCTACCAACCTCAGGGCCTGGCTGAGTGGGGAGTCAAAGCACTCAGCAACAGAGCCTGTCGGGAAAACCTGACTTGCCAAGGGCATGAGAGCCACCGTGGTGACATCTTTCCTCTCCCTGTAGTCACAGAGCAAATAGGGAACGGGTACTGGTTCTCAACAGAGCAGGCTCTCTTTATAGAGCACATGTCTCCGCAGACACTGCTTTTTTGGTCTTAAACTGGATCTTCTCGGATCCTGCCCCCAGTTTTGTTTGTTTTGTTTTGTTTTCATTTTTTTTTTTTGTAAAAAGCATCTAAGAAATGTGATACATTTTATTGTTGCTTATTTGTTATCTGTTTTTATGTACAGCAGGCTGATTTTTTAAGCCTGAAGTAAAATGTATAAAATCATGAATTTTTGTTGTTGTTACAGATCCTTACTCTGTTAAAAGAAATGTGGCAAGGACCTTAAATAATCAACCTGTGTTTGATTACATACTTCATTGTTTAAGGACGACATATAAGTATTTTGCTATTCCACACAAAGTTAAGTCCAGCCTGTCAAAACCTCTGAGCTCAGTTACATGTATTTCAGAACATTCTAAAGAAGTAATCAATCATGATGCAGATGTTCAAAAGAAAGATGATAAATTAAAAAACTCAGTTTTGCCTCAAGATCCTGGTGCTACTACCAGCTCATCTAAAAATACCTGCAAGGCACAGGCATTTACTCGTACTCAGAGAAAGACTGGTGAAAGCTTTGGAAGTCCACCAACTGAAGAGACTGGAAAGGTACCCGTCAGGGTCCACCCACAGAACGCAGGCTGTGTGCAGGTACAAGTCAATGGTGATGATTTTGAGGATCTCAGTGTGCACCATCAAAAAACAGAAAGTAACAGTGAGACAGAGACGATGGTCAGGGAGGACTGGCATGCCACGACTGCCCAAGATGGAACGTTAAGCAGATGTAAGCACAGAGAGCTCGTCAGCTGTGGCAGCACATGCAAGGATGAGACAGACAGCTGTTTGGATCTCAACGGCCTTCAGGATCCTGTGGCTAAAGAGGATGATGGACTCACTACTCTGTCTGGCAAGTCTAATGTTGATGAAGAAAGCATAGAAGGCACTGAAGAACTAGAAGACCCTCTAAACCACTTTGCTCCTTCAGTGCAGGACCAGACATTGGAAACCACCTGCTCTGATGAAGAAGAGGAGGAAGAGGAGGAAGAGGAGGAAGAACCTAGGCTTTCCATTAACCAGCAGGAAGGCAGAGGTGACCTTGTTCAAGAAGATGGGCTAGATAACACCTATACCGGATCTGGGGATGAAGATGCCCTGTCTGAAAACAATTATGTAGTAGAGGAGCCTGCCAAGGAGTGTGAAAAACATGTAGACAGTGCTCTACTCGTAGAATTTAATAAAATAACTCTTAAAGAGGAAATTATATGTGAGGAAAATTCACCTGTGGATCCGTCTAATTTCTTCTATGAATTTAGTAAGCTTATCTTCACCAAAGGCAAGGTAAGAATTGCCCCTAGTAGGCACGGGCTAAGGAGACTAAGCAGGTTTGTTTCAGTGATGATTCTTCCATACTAGAATGATACCTGCATTAGTTGTCATTATCAAGTTATTGTTATATTCCACTACCACTATTTGGTCCACTTCCCTCTTTAAGACCAGTGGAGTTTGTATGGGGAAGAGAATGTTAGTAGTAAAACTGGTTTTTTTCCAATGGATAACGTGATGGTCTCCACCATTTAGATAGTTTAGAATGGCTGAACTACCATATTTCGTTCCTTGGGAAAGTGAAAAGCATACTGTGTATTTCTAAAGAAAAGATTCCGGACCCTTTATTTGGCAACTTCTTTTTTTTTTTTTTAATGCAAAAGGCAAAGAGACATATAGACAGAGAAAGAGCTCCTGTGTACTGAATTTCACATCCTAAATTCCTGCAAGTGGCCAGGGCTGGGCTAGGAGTGAAGTTGGGAACAAGGAATGCGATCAAAGTTTGATACATTTGAGGCGGAACTCCAGTTATTTGAACCATCCCTAGAAACTTCTAGGAGTTAAATGAACAAATTGGACTCGGGAACTGGAGCTAGAAATGAAGGAAGTTCTTTGATATGTAATGCCGTCTTTTTAAAGATTTATTTATTTATGGAAAGTCAGAATTGCAGCGAGTGGGGACAGAGAGGGAGATTGATCAGTGGTCCATCTAGTGGTTCACGTCCCCAGATGGCTGTAATAGCCAGGCCAGAGCCAGATTGAAGCCAGGAGCCCAGAGCCTCATCCAGGTCTCCCCAAATGGGTGACAAGGGACCCAGCCACTTGAACCAGATTGGAGAATTCAAAACTCAAACTGGTCTCCACATGGGATGACAGTAATACAGCTAGTGTCTTAACTTCTTATTTCACAATATTGGCTTATAATGCTGCCTTGAACTGCTAGGCCAAGCACCCACCCCTAACGTTACACTTAAATCATGTTTTGTTGTGCTGTTCTTACAGTCTCCCATGGTAGTATGCAGCTTATGTAAACGGGAGGGTCATCTCAAGAAGGACTGTCCTGAGGACTTCAAAAGAATCCAGCTGGAACCTTTGCCACCGTTGACACCCAAGTTTTTAAATATCTTGGATCAAGTTTGCATCCAGTGTTATAGTAAGTTATTCACATTTCTTTTATTTGTCATACTAAGTGAACATTTCTTTAGCAGTGTTTGGAATTACTGTCCTGCTACCTTCTAGTCCCTGCTGAGATTTTAAGCCTTTTCTTAAGCCTCATTCTTTGTTCTGTCTGCAGTGTTCCATGTCATAGTTTCTTTTTGGATATACGATAAATAAGAAAAGGAGAGAAAGGAGGCTCTTTTAAGAATAAGTACTGAACAGGAACTTGTTTTCTGTTGAGATACTTATCTAAACGCAGTTAATAGTATTCAATGAGCAGGAGTATTCTGGGCTAAGTAAGAAGTAACTCTACTCACCTCTCTTTTGCTTAGAGGTAATTTGTACTTATTAGCAGACTACATAACAGCCCTTAAAAGAATACCAATTTTGGGAAGCATTGATTTAGAGGGTTTTGAAAGTTTTGCAATAAAAAAACTTGTAACCCCAATTCTGACGTTCATTTGACTGCTTGGAATGGAAGAACCTAATGTTTTATTGTCCCTGCATCTTGTGTACCAGAAGATACTTCTTAAACAATAATTTCTCTGAAACATTTTTGGGGATTAATAACTAAGAAAAGACCAAGGCAAACAGGTTCTCCTTAGAGCAGAGATACATGTAAATGTTCTTGTCTTTGAGATTCATGTTCTGGGAGGCTTCCCTGCAGGACCCTTTCTAGAGCCCAGCTCTCTGAAACCCTGGTGCAGCTTCCCTATTCAAATTACTGTCTGGGCCCAGTGGCATGGCCTAGTGGCTTAAGTCCTTGCCTTGAACGCACCAGGATCTCATATGGGCACCGGTTCTATTCCCAGCAGCTCCACTTCCCATCCAGCTCCCTGCTTGTGGCCTGGGAAAGCAGTCGAGGACAGCCCAAAGCTTTGGGACCCTGCACCCACATGGGAGACCTGGTAGAGGTTCCTGGTTCCCAGCTTCAAATCGGCGCAGCACCAGCCATTGCGGTCACTTGGGGAGTGAATCATTGGACGGAAGATCTTTCTGTCTCTCCTCTCTGTATATCTGACTTTGTAATAAAAATAAATAAATCTTTAAAAACATGACAAATTAGTGTCTTTCAAGATCAGATCCTTTGATGAACTCCTTTTTCTAAGTCTTACATTAATGATGCTTTCTGAGAAGATAGATGGAGGGTTTTCTGAGCTGTTAACTTTTATTTTCTAAACAGATTTCTCAGTGTTTTCAGTGTTGACAGTCTTTTTTTTTTTTCAACATGTCTGTTTTGAACAGAGGATTTTTCTCCAACTATTTCAGAAGATCAAACTCGTGAGCATATTCGACAAAACCTAGAAAGTTTCATAAGGCAAGACTTCCCAGGTAAATACTTCCTTTGACTTAAAGAAAGATATCATGGCTTGTCTCTGAATGAGGCCATGTGTTAAACACCTTTGTTTTAAGAATAGTTTTATCCTGGCATGTTGGTGGCAGGAGCCAGTGTCTTAGTTATTTTGTGGTATCCCTAAGACTGCTTTTAGTCCACCAGATCCTTGTTTACCAATAGAAAAAAAAAACATAATAATGGAGATTTGTCCTAATAGATACCACATGTAGATTTCATGTAGTGTTGTGACTACAGTCAAAATTCACCTCTAGAAAGTGCATTTATTTACACTGAAAGTAGTAATCCCATCCCACATTATTAACTAGATGTGTTGAGACAATCTACCCTTACCTTGAAATGTCCCTACAACAATTAAGAATAAAATGACACTTGGTAATCCATCCCATATACAGGTTGTATTTATTCAAAGTAGACTTTGAGGGAGAAAATTTTTATAATAAATGACTGGCTAATTATATCCTTCACATTATGATGAAATTAGGATTGTCATCAACTGGGTGTTTTTCAGTCATGAGAGGGCCATTTTGATTTTTTTAAAGAATTGAATGTATCCAGTCAGGTCATTAGTTATTACTTTTCATATATCCTCAACAGGAACTAAATTGAGCTTGTTTGGTTCCTCCAAAAATGGATTTGGGTTCAAACAGAGTGACCTTGACATCTGTATGACAATCAATGGACATGAAACTGCTGAGGTACGTGGCCATAAAATTTGACTTTTCTGTTACACTATGATTCGACCACACTTGACTAATAATGCAGCTTAGCATTTTATTTTATCAGACATACTGTTTGGAGTGTACCACTTGGTACACCTCTCCAAATGCAGTGAGAAGTATAGAGGTGAATGTAAAGATTGGAAAGGTGTATACTTTGACCCTGTTATTCCATTTGTATTACAAATGAAAGTGGGGATTCTTCACAGCCCAGTCGGCTTCTCCAGTGTCCCAATGGCCTAGTCACTAAGTTGATGTGGATGCACACATCCACAGAAGGTTATCTGACATTTTCTGCTAGGAGGCCATCTGGTACGTGATAAGTGCTAATTTTATAGTCAAGAGAATTTGTATTTCAGATGAATATGATTTGATTAATATACATGTGGTCTTTGGCAAATAAACTGCTAAATATAATATCTGTCCCTCTACCTTGAGGATTGTTGTTTATATCAGCTTAGATCGTGTATGTCAGTAATTAGCAAACTAAACCCCCTGAGCTAAATTTGGCTTGCTGTGTGTTTTTGTAAATAGTCCTCTTGCAGCAGAATTACACTTATTCATTTGTGTATTGCCTTTGCTTTCACTCTATAACTTGATAGTTGAGTGGTTGTAACAGATCTTAAGGCCCATAAAATGGAATCAGCTTGTGAAAACATGAATGTTTATAAAGTCCTGTGTAAATATCTAAAGCCTGAGAAGTGCTGAGTCCTTATTTTTTTAACAACAGTCCAGATGTTGCATATCCCAATGACAAATACTGCAGGTGTTTAACACCGTTTTTGTTTCTTGGTTTCAATTGTTTGCACTTTGAGCATGTATCTGATTTGAGAAAAGATCCAAAAGTGATCTATGAGCCAGATTGAGTGTGCTGTATGAAAGGACCCTCTTACACATCTTTATATGACTTAGAAGCTAGTTTTGAGAACTTATCCAAAAATTAAATTTCAGATATGCATAGTAACATGTATGTAGTATACCCAAAGGGTATATGTAGATTAAGATTGGCTAGAATTTCTTTTTAAGTACTCTTTGTTTTACGGATTTATTTTATTTGTTTGGAAGTCAGAATTAGAGAGAGGCAGAGAAATTATCTGTCTGTTGATCACTCCCCAGGTGGCTTGAGTAGTTGGGATAGGCCAGGACAAAGTCAGGAACCAGCAGCTTTGTCCTTTTCTCTCACAGGGTATAGAAGTTCAAATATTTGGGCCATCTTTTCGCATTTAGCAGGAAGCTGAATTAGAAGCAGAGCAGCCAGGACTTGAACCAACATCCATACAGTATGCCAGCTTCCTAGGTAGCATGGTTTTCCCCACTGAGCCACAGTGTAGGCCCCCTTAAGTACATTGACTAGTCCTATGGGAAAATAATTACCTTAATTACTCTGCTTGGCGATTTGTCAACCATTAATTAAACTATGATGAAGCTCTACCCAAATGAAGATAGGACATGGAAGCCCCCACTTTGCATGTTTTAGCACTTCATACACTTCTGAGTATTCTAATTACATAGAGGGAGGAAAAATAGAAAATCCAGTCCATACTTCAATGACTTTTCTGAAAGCTCTTGGTCCAAAGGTTTCCTGATCTTAGCCTGTATTTGACTTTCAAAAGCAATTTGGGAAATACAGTATTTATTGCTTTTTGCATCTTTAGGGTAGTTGTTCTGAATGCTGTCTCATACTTGACTAAAAGGGAAAATCTAATCAGAATAAGTTGAAATTAATTTTATTATTTCTGAAGGTGAAATGGAACCCTGTGTAGGAGCCTGTCTTCCGGTTCTGACTGCCCTGTGTTGTCTTTGCTGTAGGGGTTGGACTGTGTGAGAACTATTGAAGAACTGGCAAAAGTCCTCAGGAAACATTCAGGTACCGCTGCAACAAACTTTGTCTACACATCTTTGCCTTATGTAGTGTTTTTCAAATGCAGAATTTACTAACATCAGTGAAGCAGTGTAGTGGCTCATTTAAGAATATTTACAAAATCGGTGCTTGTCTGAATATTGCCAAGCATGAAACAGAAGAGTTGGTGACAGTGTGTATGTATTTGTTGCCTCACTTAGTTTTATTTCAAGACAACGCATGTGCCAGATAGAAGAATTTGCAGATGATTTTGCTTAATTGAAGTAATATAAATGAAGATGTGGTAGTTGCTGACAATGATGTGAAGTGTAATAGAGCTTAGATCCTGATTTAGGGTTGTGTTTACAGCATTGTGCTTCACTAAGTGGGATGTGGCCCCAGACAGGTCACTGCTTAGATCTCATCTCATCAAAATTAGAGAAAGCTCCACTGCGTCATTTCTCCAGTGCTCATAGCTGTAAAACACGTAGTCTAAATCCTACACAGAGCCAAAATGCTGTGAGTACATTGTTTTGCTGTGGATGCTGTTAACAGTGAAATTATCAGGAAACTTCTTTGGTAAAAGCTGAGAATGAAGGTGAACAGGAGCTGGTCTCTATTCTCTCAGAACTCAGTGTGCGTGATTGGTCTTTGAAAAGCATTCTTGTAGTCAAGAATAGATTCTATAGGTTCACAGCATAGACACAGACATGAGGGTACACTTTGAGTGTCCCTTTTCTCTATGTCTCCCATTGCTAGGAGTTAAAGGGGATACCACATTTACATTGTAGGGGAAAAGCTGAATTTTCACATTTTCATTTCATTCTCAATGACAGTAATCCTGCATCATTAAGGCTTTTTTGTTTATTTGTTTAGTATGGTCTTTTCAATGTATGTTGATGTAATTTCCTTTTTTCATTGAAGTAGGCAGTTTTTCTTATCTCCAAATACCATAGGAGATTGGTGTTAATGTTTTTAAGGTTGTACAAAGAAACTGAAACATTAAGTCTCTACAGTTGCTAAATTGCTTTTAGTGCAGAAAGACTTTTTTTAGCTCTTTGGTTTTTGTTTTTGTTTTTGTTTTTTTTAAGTTTATTTGAATGGTAGAGTTGCAGGGGCAATCTTCTACCCACTGATTTCACAGCCCAAAATGGTCCCAGTGGCCGGCCCTGGGCCAGACTAAAGCTAGGAGCTTGGAGATGCTTCTTGGTCTCCCATGTGGGTACAGGAGCCCAAATACTTGGACCATTTTCCACTGCTTTCCCAGGTGCATTAGCATAGAGCTAATGAAAAGTGGAGCAGCTAGAACTCAAACCAGCAACCATATGGGATGCCAACCCCAGAGATGGATTGAAATAAATGGCTTCTAACATGAAGTGGCAAAAATTGCCTCTATGTGCCTTGCTTCAGACCCACCAATGGTTATTTTACATTTGATTTAGTATTACTTCTTTTCTTGTTCTCAGCTTATTTTGTACTATTTGAGGTTAACCTGTAGACATCATATTGCTATCCCCTAAATACCTAATGGAATGTACATTACATGAAACAAGAATTTCATTATGGGGCTAAGTTTACAACTTAATATCTTTAAGATTTATCTATTTTATTTGAGTCATACACAGTAAGTTGCTTTTCTATAATATGAGAATAGAATAGATTAAGAGTAATACAGTTGGATGCACTTAAAGATACTCTAAGAAATGTATTATTCGGTAATTTCATCTTGCAAACATCACATGATAAAGACCAGTCATGTGACCTTTTTCATGCAATCAGCAAACATTGGGTGTGGATAGGGAACAGGCTGGCATTCAGGTACACTGAGTTAGTTCCCCGATTGTGACATGACTATTCCACTTCTGATCCAGCTTCCTGTTAATGCACTAGGAAAACTGCAGATAATGGGCCAGGTATTTGTAACTCCATGGTGATTAGTTTTTGAGGACTCAGGTGATTGTTTGAAAGGCTTTTTTTTGTCAATGACCTAACAGAAGAATAGGAAGAGACACATAGTGCAGACCCATGGTTGTGCTGTCTTGTGTTTATCTGGGTGACAGCCTTGAATGCACACATGTTATCCAGTGAGGGCACCTGCTGCTGCTTTTATCCTTTCAGTTAGAATATCAGTGTATTTAACCAAGTATAAACTTTGGCTAAAAAGTCTTCCTGGTTATTTGTTAATAACGAATGCAGTGGAACAAACCCAAGTTAGGCTTTTTCATGTTTTATTGGAACATTAACATCTGGGCCACATCTGTCCCTATCTGCTGTAGGTAATGATACTCTTATTTCTCAACCTAGGTCTAAGAAACATCTTGCCTATTACAACAGCGAAGGTGCCAATTGTGAAATTCTTCCATTTGAGAAGTGGCTTAGAAGTGGATATCAGTTTGTATAACACATTGGTAAGATGATCTTTAGGGAGATTAAGGGGGAATGAATTCCTCTGTTTCTCAGTTTTTCATTCTATTTCTAAAGCTTTTAATTTATTTGTGATTCTAGAATCAGGCATCTTAATTCTTGTTTGTAGAGTTTCTTCTCAGTGCTGGATATGTGCTGACTGCTGCTCTGGGTCTGGGGATACAGAGGGAATGCAATTAGTATTAGTATCCATTGAAAATGAGACCAAGGGGAGGCTCATTGTTTTGCCTGAATCTGTAATATGGAGTAAAGGTTATCTTTGCAGATACCTTTATACATTGAAGTGGGCACAGTATATGTAGTCAGGGGCGCCCAGCTCCTTTTGGTCTTATATCCTGCTTGCTTTAAGGTTTTATGAGCCCCCTCTGGCCCTGTTTAATAGCCTGTATTTTCTAGATGCTTACAGTGAGAATATGTATATGAAGTAGAAGTCATGAGGTCAGTTGTTAAGTCTTCAGTATTATCTAGTAAATGACACTTCTCTTTGGTGAAAAATGTCTTCTGCCTAAAGTGAATCAGAATATTCCAGCTTCAGACCTTTTCATGTAATTAATAGCCTTATAGTGTAATTTCCCTTTTAACAGGCCCTTCATAACACAAGGCTTTTATCTGCTTATTCAGACATTGATCCCAGAGTGAAATATCTGTGCTATACCATGAAAGTGTTTACAAAGGTAAGTGAGTACGATTAGTGTTGGGATTTACCATGAAATTTGATCATGTCTTAAAATCTTATTATAAACATATGTCTAATATTTTTAAGGAACAGCAGCATCTCCTATGTATGCTGTAATTGTTTGGGAAGGCTTAGGCAGCAGCTTCTGTTTTTATTGTTTTGAATTTTACATGGTTGTAGAAGGACATTGTGACCCTGCAAGGTCAGCAAGCACAGGATTACAATTGATAGGATAATATTTGTATGAAAACAACTGAGTGGGTGCCATTTGTATAACTAGAAGGATATCATTTGTCTGAGAACAGTTGAGTGGACAGCATGTGAATGAGAACACTTGATGGGATAAACAAAAAAAGAGTTCCAAACAAAAGTATATAAGCAGTTGATTGGTTTTGTTGTTAAGCTCAGTACCTCCTTCTTTATCATCCTATAAGACTCTCGGTGCATAAAGTCTGATGCCACTAATAAACTTCGGCTTTCCATCATCAGTCAGAGTCCACGCATGTTAAATTGGCTCCATGCACCAAGTCCATTGCTGCAGGATGGCGACAAACATGACCTTGCTTGCACCTAATAGTCTACTAGTTTTCTGAGTTTGTTTCACTGGTTTACCTTAGCCTTTGAAAATTGTACTTTTATAGTACTCCCAAAAAATAAGCACCTTAGTTTTAGCAATAATAGAATAGCTGCAAATTTATCAGGAAGCAGCGATGATGTTTCCTGTTCTTCATTTTCTTCCCCTCTAGATGTGTGACATTGGTGACGCATCTAGAGGCAGCTTATCATCGTACGCCTACACGCTCATGGTGCTGTACTTTCTCCAGCAGCGGAATCCACCAGTCATTCCTGTCCTTCAAGAGGTATAACTGAAAGAAATCCCTCAAAATTGAATTTTAACTGTTTTCCTGTAAGTTTCTGTATTAATATATTGAGTTTGTAATCCATACTGATAGCCTCAAAAATTAATTTCAGATCTACAAAGGTGAAAAGAAACCGGAAATACTTGTGGATGGCTGGAATATATATTTTTTTGATCAAATATATGATCTGGTACGTATCTTAAGAGTAAAGAGTTTCCTGCATCGTTGACTAAAAGTTAGCTGTACTATGCTATAGTATAAATGGCCATGTGGTATAAATATATATTTATTAGCAGCAAACTAGCATTTACAGGTGTTTGCTTGCTTTGAAGTGAAAATAGTTTTATTAAACCAGGTGAGTTTCTAAGGACTATATTTAGTATTTTTGTAGTATTCACTGACTCTAAGTGATTGGGTAACTTATTCTACATGAATGAACTGTCTGCTCTCCGCTTTTTGTACTACAAATTTGCGAGGACTTCCACTGAAATACAGTCACCTAGTACACTGTGCGATTGCCAAGGATCATCGAGTTTGTTTCCAGCTTCCCCCACTAGCACATTCTAATATTTAATATTGCAGACTGAGCTGTCCCTGTCTCTTAAATCATAGAGATTAATATTCTTGCAAGCTACTTTTATATGTGAAAAAATTTGTGTATTTATATTTTTTGTGTGTTTTATTTAATCAGAAGAGTGAATTTGCTCCCTAAAACAACAAATGAATAGTTGGTATTCACTTTACACAGAGCATGATATTTCTTGTTCCCTTCTGTTTCCAGCCTGCCTACTGGCCAGAGTATGGAAAAAATACAGAATCTGTCGGGCAGTTATGGCTGGGACTTCTTCGTTTCTACACAGAAGAATTTGATTTTAAAGAACATGTTATTAGCATCAGGAGGAAAAGTCTGCTTACGACTTTTAAGAAACAGTGGACCTCAAAATATATTGTAATTGAAGGTACAAATAAAATCAAGTATTTAGAATATAGAGTTGAACTGGGAGGGCATCATTCTTCCTCTTGTACAAAGTTGTTCTCGGAGAGCCACCAGCTAGCGTGCAGGATGCCAGCTGTGGCAGTTCCCATTGTTGTCGATATCAGGCCAATTCACCTGTCTCCAACCTCAACACTGATTCTCTCATGAGGGACCTCTCAGGAGAGAGTCTGTGTTCATCAAGACCATCTGTTACTGTTTGTGAATCTGCACAGGAAAATAACTTGTGACATTGGAATTAAGGCAGCGTTAGTATAATAGGACTTTTGTTGGGGGCGGGACCAAGCCAAACATAGGAGCCAAGAATTTCATCTGGGTGGCAAGGGACCAAGTAAACGGGCATCTTGTGTTGCTGTCCTAGACCACATAAGCAAGGGACTGGAACAGAAAATGAGCCGCTGGAACTTCAACATGCATTGTGGGCAACAGCTTAACCCACATTACCATAATGACAGTGCCTCATTTTTTTTTTCTTTAATTTGGTTAATATTTTTTTGAGGCTTATGAAGGAACTAGTTAAATGTCTACATATGATGTATAAATTAAGAATCATGTATATAGAGTAAATTACCTTTAAAGTAGTATTTGGTTAAGAAATTTTTATACCATTATTTTATAGTTTATTTATGCTGAATATACATGTTGGACATCATTCCCACCACTGTGTAAATCATCTAACAAATATCCCATAGTAGATTATATCTATAGCTGTCTTAGAATTAAGATTCTATGGGGGGACTGGCACCTTGGCATAGTAGGCTAAGCATTTGTATGTGTCTCCAGCATCCCATATAGGTACCAGTTTGTTTCCAGCTCCCTGTTTATAGCCTCTAGGGAGGGTGGCTCAAGTCCTTTAGCCCTGCACCCAGTTACTGGAAGAGTTCCTGGATCCTGGCTTAGGATCATCTCAGCTCCAGCTGTCAAGGCCATTTGAGGAGTGGACCAGTGGGGGAGAGAGTCTCTATTTCTCTCTGTCTCTTTTACTCTGTAACTCTGCCTTTCAGATTAAAAAAAAAAAAAAACACAAAAAATCTTTTATAACAGATTATATGGAAGTCTTTATATGAAGCTTTTGCTGGGATGGTATGCTGAGATTGAGTTGGCATGCCATTGGAACCAGATGTCTGTGCTTGTATGTTTTTTTGAAAACTGAAATGAATTATTCTCTGAAGTGATCCTATAAAAATATTTGAAATGCAGAATTGCAAAGAAAGGGAGAGACAAAGAGATCTTCCATCTACTGATTCACTCCCTAAGTGACCATGACGACCCAGGCAGGTCCTGGCTGAAGCCAGGAGCCTTCTACTGGATGGATCTCTTGTGTGGGTTTCAAGGGCCCAAGTCCTTGGACCCATGTCCCCTGCTCTCCTCACATAAGTGAGGAGCTGGATCAGATATGCGATTCTAGAATTGCAAGAGGCATCTTTATCTGCTACGATGCCAACCCCTAACATGATCTTAAAGAGACTTATTGCTTATCAGGAACACTCTGTTAAAATGTTTAAACATATTTGTGATTTATATATAAGCCAAGCTCGCATCATTAGAAAATATTCAACTAGTGTGTCTTCAAATAGTATTTTGTTCAAACTTAGGCAGATGCTTACAATATTAGGTATTTTATACAAATTTAAATAAAAATCACTGTCATGATAAACACTTTTGGAAATATCCCAGTCTCATAGTTGAAAGTGTAGGATATTTAGCTCTATTATAGATTTGAAGGCCACTGAAAAGCCAGCCATTTAATGCTTTTATTCATGATAAGCCAAATATTTGATACTTTGTTCTTATTATATGGGCAGCACTTATTGGATGTAAATCACAATGATATTTTCTATTTAATAATCTTATTCTTAATTTTCTTTACTTAGACCCATTTGATTTGAATCATAATCTTGGAGCTGGTTTATCAAGAAAAAGTAAGTTACTTTGCAGCTTTGACATAGTCTCTTTTCCTTTTATTTCATCTGATCAGCCTCTCAACTATTTTCTTCTTAGTGACAAATTTTATAATGAAAGCATTTATCAATGGTAGAAGAGTGTTTGGCAGTCCAGTTAAAGGAGTTCCTAAGGACTACCCTTCAAAAATGGTGAGTTTATTGGAAATGCCAAAAAATATTAGTAACCTAACGTGTACACTGTACTTCAGTGAAGTTGTTATTACTCCAAAGTCCAGGTCTGGCTAAGATAATTGTAGTTCAGAGTCATTTCTAAAGACCTTTCTTCAAGATGCCTAGTTAGAGATCACTTGTCAGGAGAATAAAAAAGCATAGTAAGAAAGAATATGGGACAGGGGGACAATGGGAAAGAGGTGCCTGACACAATGGCTCAATTGGCTAATCCTCCCCCTGCAAGCGCCGAGATCCTATATGCTTACCAGCTAGCTCAGGTCCCAGTGCTCCACTTCCCATTCAGATCCCTGTTTGTTGCCTGGAAAAGCAGTAGAGGATGGTCCAAAGCCTTGGAACCCTACACACATGTGGGAGAACCAGAAGAAGCTCCTGGCTCCAAAACGACTCAATTCTGGCCATTGCAGCCATCCAGGGAGTGAACTGGTAGAAGGAGGCGCTTTCTGCAGCTCCTTCTCTGTATAAATCTGTCTTTCCAATAAAAATCAATAACCTTTGAAAACAAATTTATGTAGAGAGATTAATAATATTGCTGCTAATGATTTTCCTTATTAATACATACCAGCACTGGAACAGCTTTGAAAATAAGGGCCAGCATTGTGCTGCATTAAGTTAAGCCGCCCCATGAAACACCAGCAGACCCTGCTGCTGAGCTTACAGTCCAGTTTCCTGCTAATGCACTGGAAAAGATGCAGATGATGGCTCAAGGATGTGGGCCCCTGCCACCCCCATTAGAGACCAGGAAGGTCTTCTGGGTTTGACATGGCCCACTCTGACTATATATCACTTTATTTTTATTTTTTATTTATTTTGATTTGAAAAGCAGACCTTACAGAGAGAGAAGGAGAAACAGAGATGGGCTTATTCCCCAAATGGGCACTAGTAGCAGAGCTGGGACAGTCCAAAGCCAGGAGCCTCCAGAAGGTTGCAGGGCCATGAGGACTGAGGCCATCCTCTGCTGCTTCCCCAGGCCATAGGCAGGGAGCTGGACAGGAAATGAAGCAGCAGGAACTTGAACCTGCACCCACAGAGGATGTCAGCTTCACAGGCCACACCACACCGCTGGCCCCTAAATAAATTATTGCTTTAAGGATTGTATTTCAGGGTCCGGCACAATAGCATAGTGGTTAAGGTCCTCACCTTGCACGCCCAGGATCCCATATGGGCGCCGGTTCTAATCCCGGCAGCCCCGCTTCCCATCCAGCTCCCTGCCTGTGGCCTGGGAAGGCAGTCAAGGACGACCCAAAGCTTTGGGACCCGGCACCCATGTGGGAGACCTGGAAGAAGCACCTGGCTCCTGGCTTCAGATTGGCTCAGCTCCAGGCATTGTGCAGTGGGCCCACTTGGAATGAACCAGTGAAAGGAATATCTTTCTCTGTAAATCTGCCTTTCAAATAAAAGTAAAGAAATCTTTAAAAAAAAAATTGTATTTCAGTGCAAGGAAAATGACCAGTGACTTGATGAATTTAAAGATAAAGTTGTTTTTCTCTTGCATTAATGATCTTTAGATAAAGACTTAGTGGTAATGCCTTTAACATATCATGATTATGTACATTTATGGAACACAGTGATGTGTTGATCCATGTGTGCTCCAAGAAATGCTTACAGTAGATCTACGGGCATCTCTGTCAGTTTAATTTGAGATTTTTAATCTCATTTTAAAATACATGTTATTACTGGCTAGTTACTCTGATCAATTGATCTCAAAAAATGTATTTTTCATGAGTGAAATTTTGTACCCTTGAAACCTCTAATGCCCTTCCTGCCCCAACCCTAATAAAGTCTTTAGGGGGAAAAAAAAGATTTATAAGGCACAGTTAGAGAAAAAGGAGATGGAGATCTTCTTCTACACTTTTTTTTAAGATTCATTTGTTTTTACTTGAAAGGCAAAGTTAAGAGAAACAGGGAGACACACAAAGGTCTTCCCTCTGCTGGTTCACTCTCCAAATGGCCACAAAGTCTGGAGCTGGGTCGGCTCAAAGCCAGGAGCCAGGAGCTTCTAGCTGGTCTCCCTTGTGTGGCCAAGCACTTTCCCAGGCACATTAGCTGGAAGCTGGATTAGAAGTCAAGTAGCTGGGGTTCAATCTGATGCCTGTAGTTAATACCAGCACCATAGGGGAGACCTCAATTTGCTACACCATGCTGCCAGCCCCTCAATAGAGACTTTTTACTTAACTTCTGTCCTCTGCTTGCTTCTTGCAAACCTGATTTTAGCTATGTATTACTAATTCCTCCACACTCACACTTTTGAAAGTAATTCAGTCACCTAGAGATTTTGCTAGAATGCAAGTACTAATTCATTTGGTAGTCCTGAAGTGGGATCCAGTTTTCTGCATTTGAGAGATCCCAGGTAATGTCTGTGCTGCTGGTTCCCACCTTAATTTTAGTAGCCATGAGGCTGGAGTCAAGATTATTGTCTTCTGTTTCTGTTTGGCTTGGTTTGGTTTGGTTTTTGACTTCAGGAGCCATGGCAAAACAGCAGCAATACTTGGCTTTTTTCTTTTCCTCCATGTAAAATGTACATCATGTTCACTTTCTTAGGGTTGAGTTTCTGTTTTGTGAGGCTTTTTTAAAAAAAAGATTTATTTATTTTTATTGGAAAGATACACAGAGAGGAGGGGAGACAGAGGAAGATCTTGCATCCGCTGATTCACTCACTCACCAAATGGCCACAATGGCCAGAGTTGAGCCTATCTACAACCAGGAACCTGGGTCCTCTTCCAGGTCTCCCACACTGGTGCAGAGTCCCAAGGCTTTGGGCTGTCCTCGATTGCTTTCCCAGGCGACAAGCAGGGAGCTGAATGGGAAATGGGTTTGTCAAGATTAGAACCGGCACCCATATGGGATCCCATTGCATGCAAGGCGAGAACTTTAGCCACCAGACTACCACCCTGGGCCCTTGTGAGCCCCTTTTACCCATCCTAAATGCCCTCCTGATTCCTGGGGAAGGTGGCTGGTAGGGATGGGAAATGCTCCTGTTTAGTTCAGTGTTTAAACCATAAGGGTGAGGATCAAACAGTGCCCTGTGTGACCAAGAGGAATAAATAAAAATGAATATGGGTAAAACTGACCTGAATCTGAATTCCTGCTAGTTTTAGATTTTGTTTGGAATTAAACAGTATAAATAATGTTTGTTAAAAACATATCCCTGCTCGACACCCAAGATATCTCTCTAACATCTTGGTAGTCTTTGTGTTTGATTTCATTAACAGTTTGCGCTTTTGTGTTTATGGTCTTATAGGAATATTTTTTTGATCCGGATGTACTAACTGAAGGTGAACTTGCCCCAAATGATAGATGTTGCAGAATTTGTGGGAAAATTGGACACTTCATGAAGGACTGTCCTATGAGGAGAAAGTAAGTAAATATTAAAAAAAAGAGTACTTTTATTTTCTGTGTCTGGGGCTGTTTTTCTTTGTTTTACTTTGCTTTTTTCTTTTGTGTTTGTTTTTGTTTTTGAGAGACAATAATGCTTTTTAAAAAAGCTTTATTTATTTTTATTTGAAAGGAGGATTGACAGAGAAGGGTCTTCCATGCCCTGGTTTACTCCCCAAGTGCCCAGCAGGGCTGGAGCTGGACCAGTCCAAAGCTGAGAGCCTGGAGTTTCTTGTGGTCCTTTTCCCAAGACTGAACTATTTATTTGAAAGTTGGAGATTGAAAATGGGCGAAGCAGAAACCTTCCATCCACTGGTTCACAAAACCAGATGCTTCTCTCAGCTCTTCCACATGAGTGGCAGGGGTCCAAACCCTGGGCTGTCTTCTCTCTTTAAACTGTGGGCATTCCTTCCTATGTGCCCTTCTCTCCCACACGTGAAGCCATGCCTCTGCCTGAGGTCCCCATCACCTGCCTCTCGGCTTCTCTGGCAGCGGCCTGAGAAGTTGCTTCTGTTATTTTTTCAGGCTGTGAGCATGCAGCTGAATTGCACGTGGTACAGCTGTATTGCCTGTGCCACACTGCTAGCACCCTGAGCTTTTAAATAAGGCTCTTTTGTAATAGAAGGAATAACCTTGCATGAAATCACAAGTTTTTCCAGATACATTTAAGGTTCTTAAATGTGTGATTTAAAACATCACTATTAAGTGTAAGTGATGAGAGTTGACTCAAATGTATTGAGCAGATAATCTTCTATTTGTAGTCCCTTTTTAAAATTTTGGTGATGGCCATAATGTTGAATTAACCTCTTCTATAGGTGCAAAATAGAAAAAACTGAAATCCTTCCCCTTTTACAGCAGTGAAAAGTTTAGAATCATTTTAGGCAATTAACAATCAAATTAATTCCCACAGGTTTTCCATTGTAAACAAGGTATAGCCTGTGATTTAGATGGATCATGTTGGGATTTATATCACTGAGAATTTACTGGGATATAGAATCCTTCATTATTAGTTAGCTTAACCCTTAATTGTTAATAAGCTTCTCAGTTTGGTCACCATGCTTTCTGATGCTGATGTTTGTGAAGCGGAGGGGTGGGGACGGTACTGTGGACATACTTTGGCTTGCTTGTTTGAGACGTAATATTTTGGGCAATAGTGATGGGTGTCTGACTGGACAATGTTTTAACTACTCAAGTACCAGCTGGAATCTAATGGGCTCTTTCTTAGTACTTAACTTTTATCATTCAAATAATGGTGATCACATAGCACATGGAAGAAATGAATGTTGACATTTTAAAAGTAAAAATTCCTTATAATCCCTTTCTCATGTGAACGTTCAGTAAAGCCCCACATCTCACATTTCCAGTTTCTAAGAAGGAATGTTAATTTATCAGAAAGGGTTTTCAGCCAATCATCTGGTAGTAACATCAGTATCAAAGTAGCCATTGAACCAAGGAGTTGCACTAATTCAAAAAGTTTGGATTTGGATATGTGTGGTGTGTTTTATTGCATTGATTTTTTGTTTTGTTAGCATGAGAGCAACTTGGAAAAAGAAAAACTAAACTTTTAAATTCTTAAGAGCTTCTTATAAGGATAATGGATTTCTATCTGTTAAATTCTTACTCTTCCCTTTGAGAATTTTTCTTCCTGGTTATTTGTGAAACCTGGAGTTACCTTCATGTTAGTGTTGTTTTCTGTTTAGATGTTTTCATTACTGTTATGTTTGTGTTTTTCCAGAGTGAGGCGACGGCGAGATCAGGAAGATACCCTGAACCAAAGATACCCTGAAAACAAAGAAAAAAGAAACAAAGAGGACAAAGAAATTCAAAACAAATACACAGAGAGGGAAGTGTCAGCAAAAGAAGATAAGAGCATGCCCTGTACACCCCCAAAAGCCAAGCCCATGCGGATGCCTGTGGACCTGACAAGGGAGAAGCTTCTCAGGCCACCAATGGAAAAGTGGAAGAGGCCAGATGACAGAGACCTCAGAGAGAAGCGGTGTTTCAATTGTGGGAGAGAGGGGCACATCAAAAAAGAATGCCCACAGTTTAAAGGCTCCCCAGGTATGGACACACGCCACACCTTGCTACTGGCACTACCAACTGCAAGGAAGTCTTTTTACAGTTAACTGGTGTAGTCATATTTCTCTGATATATTCATACAAGAAAAAAGATTTTCATTTTAGGAAAATGAGTTTTACTTCCCTTTAATTCTGATACTGCATATATCTTAAAACTTATTTCTGGGTTTATTTATAATCTTATCAAAAATCATTTTGATGGGTTTTCTAAGAATATTAATGAAATGACAGTCTTATCATCCCAGATACCTAAAAGTTTTAGCCCCAGTCCCCAGCACACAGGCCACGCCTCCCGTAACTTCACTCAGAGGGTGCCGTTGCCACGCCTGTACAGTAGGTGGTAGACTGTTTTCTCAGCACATTCCACTCTCTGCACCCCTGGGCCACTGAAGCTTTTGTTGAATACATGCAGCACATGCACAGGAGAGGGAATATGAAGAAATATGCTAAACTGGAAATGGTGGTTTTCTCTGGAGAGAACAAGGGAGGATTTTATCTTCAGAGATTGTCAGTTTTCTATAAGCAAGCATGATTATTCTTGGTGTGAAGAAAATATGTTGTTTGTAGTTTTAAGACATTTGCAGAGCCCGCATGTTTAAGTTTTATGTGAAGTGGCCATTTTGACTAAATGAGTGAAGTGACCCTGCTAGGCACCTGTATAACAGATTTTGAAGAGGACATAGATATAAAAGCTGATGAGTTACAAGTAAGTATACGCTCTCACATTGTTTCTCAGAGCACAGCTGATAAGCACAGTAAAGGAACCCAGGGGAATGGTGCTTTCCTATGAGTAGTTAGCCCTGTTGCTGCCATCCATCATATTTATGCACAGCGTTACGAGTGTCAGCACTGCTTTACACTTTCTTACTGTGCTGCAGTGTGCCCATGTTTTGTTCTTAGAACACTTGCGCCTCATTTCCATTTTATTTCATCATTTTTAGAAATATGAAAATAGTTCATCCATTTATAAAATAGGGCTTAAATGTTCATGAAAGTTTGAGCTTTGACTAGCTAGCATGGACCAGCATAAGGAATTCAGAACTTTGCCCTGAAATGGGCCATAGCACTGGAATAAAATGATTTTCTTAGGGTTATAAAAGGAAAGTGTATTGTACAAATAATCTCATTTAATTTAATTTTCATGTAGTCAGTTGTGGTAGTTAATATTCCCAGTTGATACATAAGGATGCCCAATGGTATAAATGGAATTTCAGGCAGATTTACCCCAGCTTGTTTTGGGAGGCTGCCCTTTGTGTGGTGGTGGTGAGCAGAGTACAGAAGCTGCTCAGCTCTGATGAGCACCTGCTTTTTAGCCAGGATTGGATATCAGTTCGATACAGGCGGCTTGTGGAGCTAGGGTGTCACCGCTTTCTCTTGGGAGCAGTTGAAAATTTCAGCTTCTTCCTGTGTTGAAAATTGTGTTGTTCCCTCTCGTTTCTTCAAATATATTATTTTGTTCTCCCAGTAGACATGGTGGAGCCTTCTAAAATAGCAGAAAGTCTTTCTACAAACGTTTGAGAACAGAGCTGTTGCTCTGAATTTAAAGTAGGAACAAGAAGTGCTGCATTCTTTCTTTAGGTCTGTGTATGTCAGATTGTTTGTTTGGATCCCCCTCTTCACCTAGCCCTCTGAGGTCACCTGGTACCTTTGTTCAGGTAAACGGAGTTCAAAATGGAGAGGGAAGCTTCTCTATCACCCCTTAACTGCAGAAACCCTTCCTGGGCTTGTGCAGCTCTGTGCTGGCTCTCCCTCCTTCCTCCCCACCCCCACTGCTGTCTCTTTGCCACTCACATGAGCTGTGTGTCAGGGCTTGCTGGGCACAAGATGGCAGTGTTTCCTGCATGTGACTAACTCGCACCCTCTGCCTCTCCCGTTTCTAATTTCAGCTCTTCTTGGATGTGGTGTCAGTTTTAAGGCTATTTCAGATACTGTTCCTTTCGATTTTGTAAATCAGTGTATTTCATTTTTTAGGCAGTGCTTTTACATGAAGACAAAAAGAAACAAAAAACAGCAATATTTTTGAGTCCCCAGTCAGGTATGTGGGTTTTTAGAAACAAATGTATATTATTTTATTTACTTCATACTTTACCACATGCCTTTTGAAACTCCACTTGGAAAGAGTGATTTTTAACAAGGATTGGACATCAGCATCTATAGGGAGAACTTTTAAAAACACAATCATCTTCATATCCTAAATCTGATGTTTTGTGATCAATCTTGGGACTGTGCTTTTCAAACGTTCCAAGTGATTCTTCTACCACTACTATGTAGGAGGCATCGTCTTCAGTTAGCTGTTTCCTGACACTATGTGTTTCTGCTTGGAAATTCCCTCTGTCTTGCCAGCAGTGTTTTGTCCTCCTAGGAGATGTTTGCCAAGAACCATAGTAAGGACAAAAAAGTGACTCTTAGCCTGAACTCCAGTCTTCCCATTTCAGTCTAGTTCATTTACTCTTGAAGAAATAGTGGTCATCCTCCACAGGCATTTCTGAGTGCAGAGCACCTGCCTCAGCACTGAAGAGAGGCAGTGAGGAATCAAAGGCTCTTCTCATTTGCCGTACTTTCTTGTCAGAAGACAGTGATGATAGACAGTGTCAGCAAGAGTTCATGTGGTAGTCAGGTGGCCTCTGATAAGCAACAATTTAAGTACATCCTCAGATGCATGGATGGAGCAAGTGAAAGAGAAATGGAAGTTGAGCAGTTACCTGTGGAGCCGAACAGTTCTTGCCCCCAGCAACAGCCAGCAATGGCAGTGGCCGGGGGTGGAGGGCCAGGGGAATGAGAAGCAAGAGCTAGAGAGTGGATGGATCTGCATGGTGAAGCACCTTCAGCAGCAGTCGGGACATGACAAAAGCTATTAGAGGGTTTTGAACCAATGAGTGATATTATCTGAGGTTTATTTTACAAAGTTCCCTGTGGCTGCTATGTAGAGGCAAGAGCAGAAACTTAAACATGAACCAGGACGCTATTACATAGCTGGAAAGATGGCTTAGGCTTGGGTAGAAGTGGTAGAGGAGGTATGGATTGTTCATGTTTGGATATTTGAAATTAGCATCAACAAGATTGGTGGATTGGATTTTTTAAAAATTATTTTTGATGTTGTCTACATAGTTAAGAAGGATGTATGCTTATGTGGTGGATCATTGATTAGGGTGGGGAGGGTCAAGGTATAGGGGAAAGTGGATGAGACAATTGCTTCCAATTTTTTTTTTCTGGCTATATCTGGGGGAGGCAGAGAGAGAAGGGAATAAGGCCACTCCCATTAGCCTACCGCATCAGTACCCGGGGATGAGGGACAACTGCTTGATGCCATCCTAGGAGCCCCAATCTGGAGCAAGTTCTAAGGGTACTGCTTAAATGGTTTCAACAATTCTGAGACACTGTTGATTTTGTTGCTCCAAGGTTAAGGAAATCCTTCCAAGGATTGGCTGACATGATCTACCTTAGTGTTTCTGCTCATCCAGATACTTGCTGTCATAGCTTGGCCTGGAGAGTTGTCCAATTTGTCCCACTCTCCATCCTCTGCTATTGTACTAGATGTCCTGTGCAGGCCTCAGTGAGCTGATTGTCATGTCCCCTATGTGCATCTTGGCATGCTGTCTACTGTGCAGGCATCAACAACTGAGGAGACCAAGGAGACCAATGCAATACATGCATTCAAGATCAGACCACAAAAGCTGTGGTTTCCCTGTAGTTGGAGTTTTTAATCCAGCGGTACAACTGGGGAGGTCTCCAAAGAAGCATTGCCAGAGGTAACCCCAGCCTGACTCCTGCATGTGCCAGCCAGTGTGGGGTCCGGCTCAGTCCATCACTAGCATCAACCTTCATGCACACTGTTGTTCCCAGCCTCATCTCACACAAACCAACAGATGCTGCGGCTCAGCCTAACCCTGCCCACCACACACTCAGCCCTCGAGCACACCAGTGGAAACTATAGTGTAGTCAGAGTGATCAGGCCCAACCCCAGCCATAGTTCCTGTATTTGCCAGTATGCAGCTGACTAGTCCAGTCCGTCCTGCATCCCATTTAGCTCTTATACACACCAGTGGGTACTGCAGCCTAGCTCAACATAGCCAGCCACACCATCAAGCTCACACTAATGCAGCTTATCCAACTATGCTCAGCCCCAGCCCTGGTTCTCATGCTCACAGTTGGAATTGCAACTCATCAGAGTGGTACCCACACTTTCCCTACAAGGCCCACTGGATTGGATGCTAAAATGTGAGAAAAAATTAGGCAGAAATGATGCTAAGGTTTTTGGCCTGGAGCAGTCTAGGTGCCACAGCACATTAAACCACCACTTGAGACACACATATTCTGAGTGCCTAGATTTGAGTCCTGCCTCTATTTCCCTTCCAGCTTTCTACCTATGTGTACTCTGCAGGGAAACAAATGATGACTCAAATTTTGATTCCCTGCTATCCACAGGGAGGATGAAAATTAAATTCTTGCTCCTGGCTTTGGCCTGTCCCAGCCCTGGATATTGTAGACATTTGGAGAGTGAATCACTGATTGGAGAGATTCTTCCCTCCTTTTATCCCTCCCTGTCTTTCTCTTCTCCCCTTTTGTCCCTATTCTTTTGAATAAATAAGCTTTTCAAAAACAAAAACAAAAGCCCACAGCCTAGTAGCTAAAGTCTTCACCTTGCATGAAACAACATCCCATGCAGATGTCGCTTCACATCCTGGCTACCCCACTTCTTATCCAGCTCCCTGCTTATGGCCTGGGAAAGCAGTCAAGGACAACCCAAGGCCTTGGGACCCTGCACCTGGAGACCCCAGGGGAACTCCTGGCTCCTGGCTTTGGATCAGCTCAGCTCCAGCTGTTGCAGCCACTTGGGGAGTGAACCAGCAAACAGAAGACCTTTCTCTGTCTATCCTCCTCTCTTGTGTACCTGACTGTCCAGTTTAAAAAAAAATCCTTTTTAAAAAATAAAATCAAAAACAAGCTAATTTTGTCCTAATCACTGAGAAAAAAATGGAGATTGTGCTTCCTGTGCTAGGAAACACAGATATCTGGGGGATAAAGTGAATTCATTTTGAACTCCTAAGATGGAATTAAAGAACTATGGATAGATATCAAAGTACTGGGTGTATATTGCAGCACTTTGAAAAATTTATGGAAAAATTAAATATACGGAAAAATTGCTAAATCTGTGCATGCAAGAGAGTTTCAAAATGTCATGAAAAATATACTAGCAAAAAAAAAATTGTGTATGTATTTTAGATTTTTGGCACCAAAATAAACTGCTAATTCCATTTCCACCAGTTTTTTCAAGTACTGCTGTACAGACCTAGTGTTTGGAGAAATGCAGGTTAAAGACAGAAAGCTGTCTGTTCTCAGTGAGGTCACCCAGCTGGTAAATGCAGAAGGCAGAGAGAAACATGCAGAGACTGAGCTACAGAGGCCACTGAGGCAAGGGCCTGACCAGCCCTGAGTGGGCACTCCAGAGAGGTACAGAGTTAAACATTGGATCTGACACTGTAAAGGCATAGATGACTTTGAGAAGTGCCATTTCTTTAGCGAATAAGGGAGAAACCTGATTATAGTGAGACCAGCATGGAGTTGTGGACCTTGTGGCCTTCCTGTAGGGTTAAAGTCCACACCCCAGTCCCCTGGGGAAGAAGGCTGACATGACTGAGCAACCATGAGATTCTGAAAGGTTTTAACCAGCGTTTCGGGCCTGGAAGGCAAGGAAGAAACTTGAGGTGGAATATTAAAAACAGAATAATGTTACCAGACTTTGTACCTTCTTCAGCAATTTCCAGTAACATGAAATGTGATCTCAACATCTGAGTATTTTCCTACAGGCAATCTTAGCAACTTTTTGTCATCTTTTTCTTTGTGCAATAAACATGGAATTTAAGAAGGGGAGCTTTAGAAATGATTTTATAATTTATGATATCTGTTAAGCTTTCCAAGTTTTAGAACTTTGTTGGTATGATCTGATGTTTATATTTATACATAATGTAGAATTACCTATATATTTTAATCCCTTTTTGAGCTTCTGGTTGCCCGCAGTCAACTGAGATCTGAAAACAGTACAGTAAGATATTTTGAAAGGGGGAGAATAACCACAAACACAACCTTTATTTCAGCATACAGTTATAATTGTTCTATTTGATCATTTCTGGTTTTATGGCTAATCTTTTTTTCTTTTAGATTTATTTTTATTGGAAGTCAGATTTACAGAGTGAAGGAGATACAGAAAGATCTTCCATCTGCTGGTTCACTCTCCAAGTAGCCACAACAGCCAGAGCTGAACCAATCACTTCCAGGCCTCCCATGTGGGTGCAGGGTCCCAAGACTTTGGGCCATCCTCTAATGCTTTCCAAGGCCACAAGCAGGGAGCTGGACGGGAAGCAGGGCAGTTGGGATGCAAACCGGCACCCATATGGGATATTGGTGTGTGCAAAGTGAGGACTTTAACCACTAGGCTATCATGTCAGGACCCTGGCTAAACTTTGCCTCATGTTGTCACAGTTTTGTGTATATAGGAAGAGAATACCTGGAATGATTTAGATAGGGTCTGGCACTGTATGTCTTCAGTTTTAGGCATCTACTGAGGGGTAATAAAAGATAGTTCCTGCAGTTAAGAGGAACGTGCTCTCTTTTCGTATGTACTGGATCTCTCCAGGGAGCAAATGGTGTGAGAAGTCCTAGTTGTCTCTTGCCTCTATCATTGAGAAACAGCCATCTCGCATCCCCTGCAGCTTCCACAGCAGGGAGCTCTGGCTTTGGTTTCCCAAGCCCAGTCTGGTTCCGGCTATGACACCATGCACAGCCTAGGAAAGTTAAGCAAGCCCCACACTAGGAGTGTTCAGCTATATCGATTTTGAATGTTGTTCAACAGGAGGAAATTCAATGGAACTGTTAACTTATTTAGGTAGTTGAGTTTCTACCCATAACATAGTGTGTTATCTTGAATATATAAAGTGATCTGAATTTTTTTGAAAGTTTTATTTTTATTGAAAATTCAGATTTACAGAGAAACGGAGAGACAAAAAGAAAGATCTCCTATCTTCTGGTTCACTCCCCAAGTGGCTGCAATGGCTGGAGCTGAGCCAGTCAGCCGAGATACAAACCAGCACCCATATGGGATCCCGGTGCATGCAAGGCAAGGACATTAGTCACTAGGCTACTATGCCAGGTCCACATTTATTTTTTAGGTATGCAAAATCTCTGGGTGGGTTGTTTTTTTTTTTTTTTTTTTTGATAGGGAAAAACCTTTGAAGTGGGCATCAGATGTCTTTATAAGCATAATGTAAAAGAAATGAGAATGAATTAGATTGGATAATTTGGGGGAGAATCTCCAGGGAATTGCCAGTTTTACACCAAAAAAGCTGAATGCTGTACACAAAAGAGAGGCAGGCAGCAGGCTCTGAAAAACGAAAGGAGCAGCTGCCTCCTGGGGAAGTTTGTGATCCTTCTCAGGGGGACACATGGAATGAAAGATTTCTGCTGGGGTACCCTCCACCACCCAGAAGTCAGGTGAAAGTAGAGCCTACTCTGAAGTGCACCGACCGGTCTTGAGAGCAACTATGAACGGTGAGCAAGAGTGCTGGGCCAGATCCAACCCGGGAGTGACTGCAGCAGGCGACTGTGTGGGAAACAGGCTCCAGTACAGCTGGTGCCCTTAACCCCGCCCCCAGATCCTCTAAGACTTGCATAGACAGAAATCAGGGCAGAAGGAGGCTATGTTTACAAGCTTCAGCTTTGAGCATTTATTTCCAAAACACTTTCCACAGGAAAAATATTAACCCATGCTTGGGTACAATATACATTTTCCGGGGGCAAGGCAAAATGGTGTAAAGGGCTTCATTTGAATTGCCTGACAGCAAGACTGCTAGCTTTGTGAAAAAAAAATTCCTGTCTCCACTTGCTTCAGTTACCTCAGCTGTGAAAAGCGGTTAACAATACCTGACTGATAAGAATATTGAGAGCTAATAAGTAGGGGAAATTAAAGACAGTGGACATATACCTAGAAATGGGATTACTGGTTGACAGTAAGTCAGGATTTCTGTAATTATCTTTGAGTAAAAGACCTACATATTTAAAGTACTTTAAGCAACTACAAAACTTTACTGCAGAAAAAAAAAAAGCTTGCTACAATAATGCAAATCACTTCCAGGCCTCCCATGTGGGTGCAGGGTCCCAAGACTTTGGGCCATCCTCTAATGCTTTCCAAGGCCACAAGCAGGGAGCTGGACGGGAAGCAGGGCAGTTGGGATGCAAACCGGCACCCATATGGGATATTGGTGTGTGCAAAGTGAGGACTTTAGCCACTAGGCTATCATGTCAAGTCCATGGCTAAACTTTGCCTCATGTTATCACAGTTTTATGTTGAAAAACAATGGTCAGGGCCAGGCACAATAGCCAGATGGCTGAAGTCATTGCTTTGCATGTGCCAGGATCCCCTATGGGCACCAGTTCTAATCCCGGCGACCTACTTCCCATACAGCTCCCTGCTTGTGCCCTGGTAAAGCAGTGGAGGACGGCCCAAAGCCTAGGGACCGTGCCACCTGCGTGGGAGACCCAGAAGACACTCCGGACTCCTGGCCTTGGATCGGCTCAGCTCCAGCCATTGTGGTCACTTGGGGAATGAATCATCAGATGGAAGATCTTCCTCTCTTTCTTCCCTGTATTTCTGGCTTTTCAATAAAAATAAAATCTTATTTTTAAAATGGGCAGATTTTGGCACAGCAGTTAAGATATCTTTGAGATGCCATATTGGAGTTCATGGTTCAAATCCTAGTTCCTCCAACTTTTTTCTGGCTTCCTGCTAATACACACAACTTGATTCCCTGTTGCCCACATAGAAGACCCAGGTTTATTTTCTCACCCCAGTCTGGGCACTTCAGAAATGAATCAGTAGATCTGTTGAACTATCAAAACAACTTGAGCAAGTATCTCAGAGCATGCCCCACATCTGCGACCTGGGGAGGGTGGGAGACTGGGTGGGGTTTCTCCCTTAATATCTCCCTTTACCTCAGATACATGAAGGAAACAATATGGAAATAATAGTCTTACCCACTTTCCTGTAGCCCTTGAACCTTTTTACCCTAATTAGCTATATAAAGATTGTCAAAAATGTAATTTAAAAAAAAAAAAAGAAACTTTTGTTAGGAAAGACGCTAGTAAATGTGACAAATTAAATACCACCCCCCAAATAAAAAGAAATGAATCAGTAGATGGAATTATCTTTCTCTGCCTTTCAAATGAAATTTTAAAAACTAAGTATTTACCTGGAAGGCATTTAAAGAGAAAGAGATCTTCCATCTGCTGGTTCACCGATCAGATGGCCCAAGCTGAAGCCAAAGACCAGGAACCCCACTCTAATATCCCGTTCAGGTGCAGGGGCTTAAATACTTGACCCATCCCCTATTGCTTGCTCAGGCACCTTAGCAGGGAGCTGAACCGGAAAAAGAGCAGCTGGACTGGGACTGGGATGCTGGTGTTGCAGGCAGTATCTTAGCCTGCTATATAAAATGCAGGACCCTGACTTTTTTTAATTATCATATTTGACCTGTGGTTGGCACCATGGCATATAGGTTAAACCTCCACCTGCAAGGTGGCACTGGTTCGAATCCTGGCTACTCCACTTCCAGTACAGCTCCCTGCTCATATGCTTGAGAAAACAGCAGAAGATGGCATAAATGCTTAGGCCCCTGCACCCATGTGGGAGACTCAGAGGAAGCTCCTGGCTCCTCATTTCAGATAGGCCCAGCTGCGCATCATGGCCTTTTGGAGAATGAACCAACCAATAGAGGATACCTCTCTTCTCTTTCTGTAAACCTTCCTTTCAAATAAAATAATTTTTTTTTCTCCAAGCATTCATACATCTTTGGATCTGTATTACATGAAATAATAATCCTTGCTGTTCCCAATCTTTTGTCTTAGTGTTTGGCATATATTAACAAATCCCAGTAGTATTTATGATGGCAAATTAAAAATAACAATAGTTTAAGAGATTGGAAATGAAGATATATTGTTATAAAATGCCAGTTATTTTAATGTCATCCTAATTTTACAGAAGCTGACATTTGAATTTTCATTCGAAATGCTCATACCTGCCGCAGTTACCAGCACCCTGCCTCTCTTCCAGGCTTCTCACCTCTGGCAGCCCACACAATGACATGTGCATGGTGTCCTTTTATGAAAAGAAGCAAAATTTTGAAAAGGAGTGATAGATTTATATACGCTGAGTGTCGGCAGTCCCAGGGAATCAATGATAACCTGTTTCTCGTGCCCAGATTTTATTACGATAACCTTATCTTGCCAGGTCTCTTGAATTTCTGTAATCACTATTGAACTCAACATTTTTCACATTTTCATTTGTATTTCTTGTTTTTATATTAGAATATTTCTTTTCTGTACTTATTCTTAGAATCCCTTGATGCACTGTCAGATTTGTCAAAATGCCCTTCATTACCACTGAGCTCAGTATAGCAGTCTTGGTGCTGTAGTTGTTCACCATATAGATAGGTTTGCTTTTTTGGTATGTTTGTGTTAATAGTTTGATCCAGTCAACTTTGGGGTTGTTTCAAATCATGCTTACAAATCTTATGAAGTTCACCTTCTTTCCCTGACTTATTTTAATGTTCATTCATATTTTTAACATATAAATATTTTATATGATATTCACATGTCATTTCTTAGATTTTAATTCAGGTATCATTTCTTAAATTGTAATACAACAGATTACTTGTTTAAGAGATGGCAGTATTAGGACTGTTAGTACGAGGCAAAGCATATCCTGCTGTGTTGTTTAGATCGTCTCCAGATCGGTAGCTAGCTCAGTGTAAATGCTATGTAAACAGTCATTAAACTGTACTGTCCAGAGAATAATCACAGAGAGGATTTGTTCTCCAGCAGATGTAGCTCCCCTTGAGTATGTTTTTTAAGGATTTATTTATTTACTGGAAAAACAGAGTTGTAGAGGGGGTAGGGTGGGAGGAGAGAAACAGAAGTCTTCCATCTGCTGCTTCACTCCCCAAATGCTCATGGTGGTTGGAGCTGGGCCAGACTGGAGCCAGGAGCTGTTTCTGGCTATCCCACTTGGGTGCAGCCCTCTGCTGCTTTCCCAGGCACATTTGCTGTGTCAGAGGTGGAGCACCTGGGACGTGGACTGGCACATACAGGATGGGATGCTGGCGCTACGGGCATCGACGGCTGTTAGCTATGCTGCAGCACTGGCCCCACCTCGAGCGCCTGCCGCAGAGGCAGACCTTCGGAGAGATTCAGACTGTACTAAATTTCCTCTCTTGACTTGGTCGCCTGCTGGTGTTCAGCTCTGCTTGTTTATGTCTCAAAGGTGGTGAAACACTTGTCCCCTACCTCATAATTACGTATTCACTGTTTCTTTGACTTTTATACTTAAATTCTGTAACTCATTTGGAAGTGGATGAAGAAATGGTGTGATGTAAGGACAGTAACCTTCCCACTCAAAAATATTTCATTAACATAATACCAGGTACTGGATAACCCATACTTCTCCCATTGATTTAAAATACGACCTTTATAAAATACTGGCTGTTTGTTATATACACTTAAGAATTTCTGTTCTCTTCAGTTTTCATTGGTATATTTATTCAGACTGTAGGACAAAATTTATTAATGGTTCTGTGGTTTAGTTTTAGTAATCCTTGCTGTTCCTGATCCATTAAATATATTTTTCCTTTGATGTATCAGTGACTTACTATGACATAATTGTCATTCTCAGCGTTGTACCTGTAGAGTAACGATGTAAGGTAGTCATTGCTGACCAGAAAGTTCTTTGCTCTTTTGTACTGGTATGCAAAACAGCATCTTGGGAAAGCTGTGTCCTTCTAACTATCTACACCAGCATGGAACTGGCAGCCGTGCAGCCACCACAGCAACTCGTCTTTAAGCTTCTGGTCAGCAAATCATGCTCTCATCTGCTTTTTAAATATGTATACTTTTTGGAATATGTATAGCCTGATTGCTTGATTCCAGAGTGGGACAGTCTCTAACTCAACAATGAAAAGGAATGTTTATGGTTTTTGAGATAAAGTCAGGTTTGTTTCATTTATGTTGAGTTCTGTTTTCTCCCCCCCCTCTAGGTAGCCTTTCCAGTAAATATATGACTCAGGGAAAAGGCTCGGCGAAGAGGACCCCCCAGGAATCATGAGGGACGGAAAGCGCCACGCTCTGACCGGCCACGCGGGCGTTCCCCTTCACTCGGAGATTAGCTTCACTTCCAGGGACATGGCAGCATAGATCAGGCTTCAACCTCACACTCAAGGAACATGTCGGAATTTTCTTTAATTTAATGAAATTATTAATGAGGAAAAATTTAATATAGTCTTACCTGCCACTAATCCCCCATAGATTTAAGGATTTTAATAGAAAGCCATGATGTATGTATTTAAGCCAAGCTAAAAGGAAAAAAATGGAACTATGTGTCAGTATTCAATGAATACAGTTTCATGGTTTTAATTCTTTCAAAGGGCACTAAAAGTGTGCTGATAAACTCCAAGTAAATTAACCTTTCCCTGTAAATTCCTTTTTTGTTTTGTTTTTTAAGAGAGGAGATTCTATTTATTGCTGTTGATGGAATCCTTGTGTGAAAGCATATCAAATATGTGTGAACTGCTACTACTGTACTTAGGATTTACCAACATTACTCTCTTGCCCTTGGTAGAAGTGCTAACATGGACATGCGTAGCTGTTGCCATGAGCTGGCAGGGGGAGCAGGGCGCCTGGACACCTCTGCCTTTCTCCCTGTCTGATAGAGAACTACTGTGCTCATAAAGATGAAGTCAGAAAGACAAGCAGTCCTGTTTGCCACTCAAACATTTTCAAAGGAAAAGCGGCAAAACCGCGTTTTACCATATATGACGCTCAGACATTAGGGTGGAGAGCTTTTATGAATCCCTGACGGGCAAAGAGATCGTCCTCTGCCAACCTCAAATGGGTCGGTGTCATCTGGGTCTGACTGGAGTCCTGCTGGAACTGTTTCTCTAACTTCACAAGCCTTTCAGAAGTAGTACATGGTCAGAACTATGCCCCATTTATTTATGATTTTGAAATAAAATCACAATTTCAACCTGTAATTCTATCCACTTTATTTTCTTGTGAAAAAGTCTTCAATTACATTGGGAACAAAAGCCAAGGAGGAAAGATAGCCATCGGCTGCCCCTCAGTAAGTCAGACTGTGCAGTTCCCTGTGACATGCCCCCCTATGCCAGCCACTGAGAATGCACCACAGACACCAACCCTGAGGGGTGCGGCAGGTGCTTGCCCGGCCTGCACACCCTGCTGAGGGAACTGGGACAACACTACAGACCTGTTTACAAAAGTACGTGAAGACTTGTTCCAGCTAAAGAAGAACTGAAGGAAAATGAAGAACTAGAACGCAAAAGTCCTGGCAAAGAGGAAATGGGTGATGGTTCCTCGCTCAGCTTGAACACAGCCTCCCCATCCCCCGCTTTGTGCAACCTGGGCTGACGCAGTGGCCTTACGTCACTTTCCTCAGCGGCTGCTCTTCGGGCATGACAGTGGCCAGGGCTGGGGCTGCGCTTTGAAAAGCCGCCTGTTGATGCTGTCTTTTAGTGTTAACAGAAGCCTGCAAGCAGCCCAGCTCTTTCCTTGTAGGTATTTTTCTGCTTGGGTGCTTCTGTGACTGTCACTGTAGCTGAGTAGGACCATGGATGGCTTCACTAGTGACTTGTCTGACACAAAGTAAATTCAAAAGTACCCCTCCCCCCTTTTCCCAGTTTGGGAGATAATCATGCTTTTGACCTTTTTTTGTCCCTCAAATACTGGAGTCACTTCCCAGCATTAGCCTATCTCTTTGCTTCCCTGGTAGACAGAGAAGTACTCAAGTTTGGGTTCCACAGTGATAGGCTTGAGTTTGTCATGGTGAGGCTTGGTGTTTTGCTAAGAATTTGTCATTGCGCTTTTTGCCTACCCTCCACTTGCCTCTCACTGCTTGAAATGACTATATTCTTTGTGTCTCAGACACACCATGTTTTTTTGCATCTTTTTAAGGATGCTGTTTCCTGTGTATTGTGACCTCTACATTTGATTATTCCCATAATATTTAGGCGAGATTTTGTTTAAACTATCAGTATTATTTTACATTCCCATAGTGGGTCTAGGTGAGAGTGAGCATAGGTTGCCCTTGCTTCTGATCTTGGGTGCAGCTCCCAGCCCCTTTGCAGTGCCCCAGCCAGAGCACAGGTCGCCCCAAGCCCAACTCCCAGGGAGTAGCTATCTTTCAAGTGCAGCTGGACAGGCTCCACCCACACCCTGCTGCCAAGGCTCTCTTTGCTGCTGCCGCCTGAGAAACAAATTAAAATACGGCATCTATTTCTTACTGCAGTCTCCTAGTAGCCCTTAGCTACACTTTGTAAATACCAGTATCAACTGTGGGCAGGCTTGAAGATGTTTCTGAAATTGTTAGGTAACTTCAGCTTATTTCATAGTGACATGTAAGTCACACATGGTTTCTATGAAAAAAAAATCTTTCCCAAGTGGGAAAAAATCACAAATAAAACCCTATTAGGACCATAGTGTTAGAGGGGAAACAGCCATTTGAAAACAGAATTTTAACAATCCTTCCCAACCCCAACCCCTGTGCCCCCAAACGCTGTAAAGATGTTCCTGGTACTTGGTTTGAAGGAAGCCCATGCTTTACACAGCAGCCGTCAAGAACCATGCGCACTTTTCACTAAGTGGGGCAGACTTACGGGGTCTGTCTTTATCAAGCTAAGCTGGAGCAGTCCAGTTCCCATTCCTATGATACTAAAATCCTACCTGTCTCCACAGTCACGGGGGTCAAATGAAGTCATACTAGAACCTCATTCTTAAAGTGCCAAGACCAGGCCTAGCACAACAGCCTAGTGACTGGAGTCCTTGCCTTGCAAGTGCCAGCATCCCATACGGGTACTGGTTTGTGTCCCAGCTGCTACAATTCCCTTTCAGCTCCCTGCTTGTGGCCTGGGGAAGCAGTAGAGGACAGCCCAAAGCCTTGGGACACTGTACATGTGTGGGAGAAACTGAGGAGGCTCCGGGCTCCTGGCTTCAGATCAGCTCAGCTCTGGGTGTTGCAGCTGCTTGGAGAGCGAACCAGCATATGGAAGGGCTTTTTGTCTCTCCTCTGTAAATCCCACTTTGCAATAAGAATAAATCTTTTTTAAAGATGTGCCAAGACCAAAAACAGATCCAAAAGAGCAGCATTGGATGCTTCCTTCCTGCAAGTTCTTCAGCATCTGCAGGTCACACCTGCCCCCATTTCAGCACATTTCCATTCTCAGCTGCTGCTCTGAGATTAAAAGTCACATATTTTTAACAATCAGGAGAACCTAGCAGTCTGACATGACATCAGGTATGCCAAAGCCTCTGCCAAATAGATGAAATAACTTAATGTCTGTGTACAAAAACTGATGAACAGTGTATTGAGTTGAGAGAAGACTTACGGGCACTGAGGAAATTTAAGACTAGGTTGGGGTGGATTTTTAAGTTTTATTTGATAGAGTGTCAGAGGCAGACACTTCTTCCATCAGTTGACTAACTGCAAATGGCCAGGATGTTCAGATTGAGTCAGACCACCGCCAGGATCCTGGATCTCCATCCAGGTCTCCCATAGTGCGGCAGGGACCCAGGCAGATGGATCATCCTCCACTGCTTCCCCATGTGCGTCAAGAGGCTGGACTGCAGTTGGAGCAGCCTGGATGAACTCAGACTTCCTTGTGGAACTTCCCCAAGTGACAGGCAGCAACCTAACAGCGCTGCTCCACATACCTTCCCCCACTCACTCCCAGCTCTAGGCCTAAATTTTTTTTTTTTTACTTTCTTTTTTATTATTATTGGAAAGGTAGATTTGCGGAGAGAAGGAGCAACAGAAAGGTCTTCCATCCTCTGGTTCACTCCCCAAATAGCTGCAATTAAAAAAAAATTAGTTGGAGCTGAGCCCATCCAAAGCAAGGAGCCTGGAGCTTCTTGTGGGTCTCACACACGGGTGTGGCATCCCAAGGCTCAATCCTCTTCTACTGCTTCTCCAGGCCACAAGCAGGGAGCTGGATGGGAAGTGCAGCAGCTGGGATCCCAGGCATGCAAGGTGAGGACTTTAGCCACTAGGTTACTGTGGCCCTAGGCCTGGCTTTCTAAAATACCAAAATACATTCTACCTGAAGACTTGTGCTTGAGCTTTATAAAAGCCATACCGATTTCTAGTATATGTCCCAAAGGGGTTCTTCACCAGGTCTCAGTTTGAGTCTGAAACAGAGAAGAAAACTGGGTACCTGGCACTCTACAAGGTTTTAGGGTGGCAAACATAAACTGCACTGTTTAACAAAAAGACACCAGGTCAAATACACTAGGGCTCTGTGCCCCAGTACCTCTCCACAGAACCCCGCCTGTTTGTCCTTCGAGCTCTTCAACTGCATTAAAATAAGCTACAGGTCCCACAGTTCCATCAGCTAACCTCACTGCCCTTAATCCTCCCAGGGTGTCTGTTTTCCCAAGTTCCAAAATTTGTTCCCCTAGTTCCATGACTGGCACGCCAAAAGGTCCCTGAGCAGCGTTGGTCTGACAAAGAGGTGCGCCATCAACGTTATTGATAGGTACAGGTCCTAAATATGAGTATTCAATGTGGTGCTCAGGCCTCCAAACTTCCTCTCCAGGAGGGAAACTGCGCTCGACCTCGCTCGCTCCGGGGCAGCCTCCACGGCTAAGGCGCGGGCGGACCTGCAGCTGGGCCTATTAGCGCCGTCCTGCCAGGAGCCCGGGCCACTCGGCCCTTGACAACAGCCGCTGCCCGGGCCGGCCAGCCTCCCTTCCGCGTCCCCAAGCCCCGAGCGCAGCCGCGCCGACTCCGCCCCGGGCAGTGGACGCCGTCCCCGCCCCCGCCCGTCACTCACGCGGCCGGCCCAATGGCGGCGGCGGGGGCGGGTCTGCGGGCGAGGGCGGAGCTCGTGGCGTCAACGCGCCCGCCGTGTCCATGGAGAGAGGCTGAGGTGTCCGAGCCCGGGCCCGAGGCAGCGGGGGCGGGGGGGGGGGCGCGCCGCGACTGCCAAGATGTCGGCTTCGCTAGTCCGTGCCACCGTCCGGGCTGTGAGCAAGAGGAAGCTGCAGCCCACCCGGGCCGCCCTCACCCTGGTGAGTGCCCGCGGCGCGAGGACGGGCGCGTGACATTGGCCCGTGTCCCCTCGGCGAGGGAGGTCACTGCGGCGGGGCAGGCGGAGGGCAGGCGGAGGGCACGTCCAGGCGCCGGGGCCGCTGGGCTGAGCGCCTCGCCGCCGCCGTCCCCGCAGCCCCCCGAGGCGGCGGTGAGGATAAACAAGCGCGGGCGGGGCTGCGGGGACCCCGGCCCCCGGAACTACGTTTCCCGGCAGGCCGTGCGGCGCGTGCGGGGCGCGTGGGGCCGCGGGGGTGCGGGCGCCGCGCTCACAAAGCCGCTGTCCGCGGGCGGGAGCGAGGCCGCGGGGGCGAGGGGCCCTGCGGGGCACAAAGGGCGAGGGGTCTTCGCCTCGGGCTCGCTCGGGTTTACCCTCAGGGCGCCCGAGGCCTCGCCGCGGGTTCTCGAAGGCTGCGGCCCCGCTGGGTGTTCTCACGCGGGGCAGAATCCGCACGGGGTGAAGGGAACCGTTCCGAAGGGTACGACGGTGTGTCCTTCAGGACCTGCACGGCGTGTTGTGCAACCGTCACCACCACCACCACCCCGGGGTAGTTACAAAACACACAGGGAAAGCTCGTGTGCTGTGAATGTTGTCACGCACGCGCGCGTTTGATTCTGAAGGAACATTCTGGAGAGTTGTCCTAAGAAAACCTGTGTCAGGAAATGAGTCACAGCCAGGGAGAGGAAGGTGCTGTACTACGTCCCTGTCTCAGGCCCCTGGGGTTACCGTTTTTGTGTTTAAAGACGCCCCGTGTAACCTAGGATTTCCCAAGGTCTGGAGGATGAAGACAACACTCATTTTCTGAGTCTTTCCGTCTGAGTGGAAATTCAGAATTCATCCGGGGTTGGTCAGAACAAGTCGGAGGGGACTGGGGCAGGGTTTTTGCCATTTCATCACCATGGAGTACCTTGAGAATTCAAAATTCTCAAGTCATCCCTTTCTTTCCCGTTCATCGGGCCCTGCTGTGTGGAGACAGGAAACATGACTGCTACAAGAGTTACCCAGTTGCCAGCCTCCAGGGACATGGTTTTACACTGTTCCTTTTCACATTCTTCCAGAAATAATAAGAGACCCCACTTTGTTAGGTATAGTCTCTCCTCCCTTGTTCCTTTCCATTTCATTACCGGTTGTCACAGCACTCGGAGGCTTGCAGAGGCTCTGTGTTGCCTGCTGCAGCATCCTGCTTAACCCTAAGACTGCTTTTCAAAGCTCCTGTGCAGGAGGGGGAAAAAGCACATCGCTGCTACTTTCCACCATGCCTGTGGACTTGAACCAACAGTCACCTTAGCCCGAGCGTATGGACCCTGGTCTCACAAATCCAGGACACACATTGCTGTCTGTGCTTCGCTTGCTGGTGTTTTGCAAACGTTTTTAACCCTAACACATTCGTGTTAAGTGTGAAAGCAGTGATCAAGGATCTCGTGCGTGGGGACAGGAGCAAACCAAAGTAAAGGTTAATAAAAGTTGGTGAGAAGAGGTAAACTTTCCTTGCATGTGTAAATTCTGACAGCGGGAATCTGACATGTTACAGCATTAGTAAAAGGCTTTCCAGTGTGGATTCTGCCAGGGATCAGGAAGAGACTAGGCAGAGGAACTGATGACAGCATGGCCAGGAGATGCAACGTTGTCAGCCCCAACTGGGCTTCCTGAGCTAGCGCTGGTCATGGAAGGGGTTGTTGACTTGCTGGAGAGAAGGGCTCAGGCAGCAATGGGCTGTGTGTGTTCATAGCTTCCTTGAGGTCCTGGGTAGGCATCAGTGTGGATGCCCTTGGGCATCTACAGAGAAATTCCCAAATTCGTGGTTGTCTCCTTCCCCAATGCCCCCTAGCTGCTGAACTTGACACACAGAATAAGGTAAAAAGTGTAAAGGTTCATCACTACCCTGACAGCAGACAACTTAATTTCCTTCATTGTGCAAGTCAAACTTAGTGCATAAAACACAAATCCTGTGAGAGAGGGATGGGTCAGAACAAATGCAGTTCAAGTGCCCAGAGAGAAGTTAACTTGGCGTGTGTGGTGGCTGCCCCTGACTGCACTTGTGGTGGAAACTGGTTGAGAAGCACTAGAAAATGCTTAATATTGAATAAGGAACTGTTGATTAACTGGACTAGGAACGGAACGCCTTAGGCGCAATGACACACACAGGAAGATGGATGGGTGAGGTCACTCCCAGGACCAGATCCCTGGGCATCTCAGAATGGTGTGTTAGGGAAGGTGCTGCTGGCGGGATGTTATGTAGTCACTGTAGATGAATCTTTTCTAAGTTTGTGAGTCAAAACTTCATTCTTTGACTCAGCAGCCCTATGCACGTTGTTTGAATCTTCAATATTGAAAAGCACAGGATTAATGCTACAGAGCTATACATGTGTGTCGTGTACACGGACGTGTGTATGTACACTGTGCATCTATGTAAAGGTAGATGCTGCCACTTTGAGAGTGTGATTTTAGCAATGTGTGCTGAAGTTGACTCATTGATTGCTGTTTATCTGTCATCTTTGGATGTTAACAATGCTAGATTTATGATACTTCTCAGGCTTTAGACCTGCCAGCAGGCCCCGAGGTCACTTCAGCTGCAAGAAGCACCAGAGACAAGCTGGTGAGGAATGTCCCTTTATTCAACCCAAGTTCCAGGTTTATAAAGGTTTAAGAAAAGGAGGGGTAAGAGGGCCTTCACCCAGTGGCACTGTGATTGGATAAAAGGCACACCTAATCCTGCATACAGAGCTGGAAGTTGCACCTGAGACCAGGACCGGTAAGCTCTGGGTGACGCCCACCAGGTTGCAGGCAGTGGCGATTTCCTACAGGTATTAAGTTGGTGACACACATGAAGGGTGCATAATCATGGAGTTAGCATCAGTTCCAGTATGTTTACTTGAACAGCCAAAGATGAAAAGCAACCTGGGATTACTTACGGAAATATGAAATTAAGGATGAGAAGTTTTTCTTACAGGGAATACAAAGCACATGGCATCTGATAAGGTAAAACGCATTCCTGTGTAGTTATAAGATACATTCATTTAAAATACTTTTTCCCATAATTTTAGCCATAATATTTTGTTACAAAATATGAGAAGACTCTCAAGAGTCATGCTGCTCTGATTATTTTTATGTATACATATACATGCATATATATTGCGAACTGTGTCGCAATGCATTTTGGCAATTTTAACTTTCACATCAAAAATGAAAACCTTACATTAGCTAGAAAGTCATTAATTATACATGAGTCACGGTAGCATAACTTAGAACATTGCTGTCGGAGGGCAGCCAGACCCTGAGCGGTGAAGGGTCCACACCTTCCCTTCTCAGTCATTCTCATTTATTTGTTCAGCCAGTCAGGTCAGTCACGTGGAGGTGGTTAACAGCCATCTCTGCCTAGGTTAAGTAGCGCTCGTCCTAGGAAGTATATTTGGGTTTTGCTTGGCAAAGGAAAACTGAGATGCAATTGGAGTTCCAGGCAGAGAGCTTCCCTTTTTCCATTAAGTGCTTTTGAAGGCTGTGATCACAAGCAGCTTTGGGATTAGTGGCCCTTTCTTCGCGAACCACTTTCTTCCCTGTGTTAAATGCTTTCTGTTAAGCATTGAGAAAAGAAGAAAATATATTATCTTAAAAAACTAAATGAGATACTTCAGAACACTGTTGGGAGATAAAATGATTTGGGGCAGGTATGTGAAGTAGGGTGAGAGCCACGATGTCTGTGGCGCTCCTGCATCTTGATCTGACCACGGTAAACCAAGGTTAAGCCAGGATTACCCCTCGGATTTTAGCTCCAACTAAGTTTCCCATGCTTTGCCTTTGCCTTTCCCTAACTTGTCAGAATATTTTTTTTTCAATTTAGCACTCATACAGGAAGCTATGACCACAAAAATTTACAAATGGAAGAAAGCTGACTTACTACCAGACATTTAGAAGGATAAACAGCCACTTAAGAAAAATGTGTTTTTCCATTTCTGTAACTATTTGAGGTTGCTGTTCTGTGACCTTGGCAAATTAAAGGAACCCTCACTGTTCCTGAGCGTGTGCTGCTGTCCCCGTGTGCCCCCATGTGCCCCCTTGTGCCCCATGTTGGCGGCTGCTTGCCTCCCTTCTTGTAGAACTGTGCGGGAAAGCCGTTAGGGGACACTTGCTGGTAATAATTCATTAAATCTTTTTCTTTACAGTAACAGACAAGAAATATGTACACACTCACAATAGTAAACACTAAAATGAAAATTTCACTAAACATTTTACAGGAACTTGACAAGTGTCAAGTTACAGGTGCTTTACAGGTACAGGAACTTGTACCTGATATAAGGCCTGCTTTCTCTTCTGGTTTGTTTTGTTGTTGTTGTTTTATTTTATTTTAAATGTCTATCTCAGCCTTGTAAACTGGTTTTGTGACACTTGCTAATTGGGTTCAACTGTATTTGAACGTTCTCATCTGGCTGGTCCTGCACGAACAGCACATTCTGGGGCCATGCCATCATCTACTGGTTCTGTTTTCCTAACACAGGTCTGAGTTCTGGCTACAATTTACTGCCAAGTTAGATCCTAACAGCCAGATTTGGGACTGCACACTCCAGTAGAATGTCAGTTTTTAACTCCCCATTCCCAGAACCAGTTCACTATTGCTAGCTAGAGGAGCCCATGTAACAGAAGGCAGGAATGACGTCCCTTTTTCATTGCCATATTCTGGCACCTCTGTGCAAGTACTGTCATGAATAGTTTTAACGAATTCCAAGACTTAATCCTTTTGAGAGAAGAGACTGTTATCCCCATTTTACCAAAAAAAAAGGGGGGGGGCTCTGGCCCCTGGAAAAGTGGAATTAGTCACACCAAACCCGTACACTCACTACATGCCATGATGGCATTCTCCTTTAAGGAGCTCCAGGCTGGCTGCAGAGCAGCCCCCAGCTCGGCTGCGTCAGGATGTCCTAAGGCATTGATCCATTCATGTGGAACATCTGTAGGAGCACATGGTAGCACAGTGAGAAGCACACCCCAAGTTCCCTTATGCTGGTCACTGTTTGCTCCAGCCGTACGTAGATGGAGTCTAAAGTGAAAAAGGAGATAATAGTCAACTAAAGCAGCATGTGCAGTTTGGTTTTCCCAGAGTTGACCATGCAGCATTTGTGAGGTCTTCTGTGTGTCAGACGGTGTGCTGTGGCTGGGCACAATGTGGTGTGCACAATAGATGTTGCTCAGAAAAATTACCTTTATGACGTGCATAACACTGCAGAGATTCCAGTAAAGAACTTACCTGGTCAGGGGAGCAAGATCTAAAGGACTTGCAGATAGAGTGCTCTGAACAGAGTCTAGTTCACGTGTAAGTGAAAAATCCATTTAGGTACCTATGACAGTGGAACATAAATTCATTGTATGAATTTGCTGGAGGTAGCTGAGTAGTCTTAAACACACGTAAATACAAAGCTCTGAAGAATCCAAGGTTTTTTTTTTCAGTATGAACATATTACTTATTCATTTGGCAACCTCTGGAATCAAACAAGAATTCCATGTTTTGAATATATCACATATTAGAATTTGCCAGGAGTTGCACAGGAATAGAAAGAAAGAAAGCAGAGGCAGTGCTCACTGTGTCCTCAACTGAAATTTAAGGAGGATAGCTGTTCTTGCTCAATGAATGTAGCCTACAATTACCTATCTGGGTCTCTAGGTAGTCCAGGACACAGTGACCATACTATCAACATTAACAATTAATTAGATGCTGCTTAGATTTTTTTTCAGATTCTCAAAGTTTTGATACCATGATAGCATTATAGCCTTTTCTTGATGTGAAAATGAGAGTTGATCTCTTGGGGTTTAGGCCTGCCATCAGGCCCCGAGGTCACCAAGGGTGAGGCAGCAGTGTTCTTTGGCCATTGGAAGCACCAGAGACAAGCTGGTGAGGAATGTCCCCAAATCCAAGTTTTATAACTAAAAACCAAACATTTTCTTTTTCAGACACCTTCAGCAGTAAACAAGATAAAACAACTTCTTAAGGATAAGCCTGAGCATGTAAGTAAAGCAAGGAGAGAACTGAAACTGTATTTCCAGAATGAATTTGTCTCAAGATGACAGTATAATTTTGTTAATTAGAAATTTTTAGTTAAAACATAGAATATGCTTGTGATTTTTTAAAGAGACACTGAATGAAAAGCAAGTCGCTCTCACCCATTCTGCTGCCGTTCACTCTCCAGGAACCCGCTTCTTGGCCATCTGTGTAGACAGGAACTTCTCCGGCCCCTTCATGCTTTGGAAGGGTGGTGTTATGTCCCGTGTGACATCTCTGCCCACCAGGTGCCAGTCGCACGACCTCTCTCCCTGAGTTGTGACAGAGCCAGGCTGTGCGGTTGCTCCTACGTCTGCCTTTTCGTCCTTTAGTAAGAGCACACTGTATGTGCTGGTTTTACACTTTGGTGATGACCCCTAACGATGTAGCTCAAAAATCTTTCCATACAGATCTGCCTCCTTTTCTTGTGGCTGTGTAGCACCTTCTATGAGCAGGCTTAATTTCATCAGCCAGGCTTGTTTATAGTCAGTGCTGCCACAAACAGCAGCAGCTATTAGCTTAGTGACTGTAGTACATTGGGCCCATTGTTCTAGATCTCCAAGCCTGTGCTCCTGCTAGGAGCTGTTCCTGGCGATGGGATTGTTAAGCTGGAGATGTGTGTGTCATCTTTATTATAGTGCCTTGTTAACTGCTGGTAGAATGCTGCCTGTCACTTCATTAAGGACTATCCGTGCTTTATAATTAGACTTGGAATGGCTACTGATATTTTTTTCTGGATTTCTTTAAGATGTATTTGTTTATTTAAAAGACAAAGCCACAGCAAGAGATCCTTCAGTCACTGGTTTACTCCCCAAATGGCCACAATGGCCTGGACTGTGCCAGAACAAAGCCAAGGAGCTTCCTCTGAGTCTCCTGTGTGGGTGCAGGGCCCAAGCACTTGGAGCAGCCTCTGCTGCTTGCCCAGCCCATTACCAGGAAGGTGGATCAGAAGTGGAGCAGTGAAGACTCAAACTGGTGCCCATATGGGGTGCTGGCACTGCAGACCGCAGCTTTACCGGCCATGCCACAGTGCCAATGTCTAAGTTTTCATGTGCATTAAAAAAGGACGGCACAGGAATCCTTTCTCAGGGGTGAACACACAAGGATTTTGTGTGTCCCAATTCTGTTCAGATAATGGCCACAGTATAAACCATAAAAGTGATTTTAGCTTGGTAGATTTGAGCAGTCCAGATCTATCCACTTCCAGTAATCATACTTGTTTCTGTTGTACTGACATGAAAAGGTGAAAGTTAAGATATGAACAGCCCCTTTGTTAAGCTGCAGTTAACTGTAGCTATATTTTCATATATGCTTAACTATTTGTATCCACTTACATTTGGAATTTTACTTCCTCCTTACAGAGATAATAAGTTAGATATGTGAAATGTGCTAGCATTTTTTTTTGAGGTTTTTTTTCTTTTTATTGGAAAGACAGATATACAGAAAGATTTTCCATTCGCTGCTTCACCCCCGAAGTGGCCACAGTGGCCAAAGATGAGCTGATCTTAAGCCAGAAGCCAGGAGCTTCTTCTGTGTCTCCCACACTAGTACGGAGTACCAATACTTTGGACCATCCTCTGCTTTCCCAGACCACAAGCAGGGAGCTGGATGGGAAGTGGAGCAGCTGGGACACAAACCAGCAGCCATATGTGATCCCGGCAGATGTAAGGCCAAGGATTTAGCCACTGGGCTATTGCGCCAAGCCCTGTGCTGGCATTTTTGAAGTGTTGTTTGGACACCTTTTTAACTTCTTAGATCAGTGTAGATCTGCCTTGTGGTATTCCAGAATATTATGCAGGTCAACCCTACTATTTAGTCCCTCGTGGATGTAATATGATTGGCAGGTGAAGGCCTGAAGAACTTGGGGAACCGCAACCTTTGGTAGACTTTCAGAGAACATCTCAAGAGAGGTAGAGCAAAAAAAAAAGAGTTTTAAGAAAATCTCATTTTGGGGGGCTGTTCTACAAAGTGGATTAAACTGCTGCCACCTGTGGTGCTGGTGCTCCACATGAGCACGGACTGCTGCTCCACTTTCAGTCTGGTTCTCTTCACATGCACTTTAGTAAGTGGTAGAGGACAGCCCAACCATACCCACAGGGAAAGCTAGAGAAGTTCCTGACTCCTTGCTTCGATGTGGTCCAGGCCTTGCAGCCATTTAGGGAGTGAACCAGTGGAATGAAGGTTTCTTTGTGTCTCTTCTTCTCTCTTTGTGCATTTCAAATAAATAAAATTTTAAAAATCAATAAAAGTGAGGCCAGTGCCATGGCATAGTAAGCTACCTGCTATACCAGGTTGAGTCCTGGATGCTCTGCTTCTGATCCAGCTCCCTGCTTATGGTCTGGGAAAGCAGAGGAGTCTGCCCTAAATCCTTGTGCCCCTGCACCCACATGGAAGGCCCAGAAGAAGCTCCTGGCTTTGGACCAGCCCTTTCAGCTGTTCTGGCAATTTGGGGATTGAACCAGCAGATGGAAAGCTCTCTGTCTGTCTAGCCTCTGTCTATAACTGCCTTTCCAATCAAAATAAGTAAATCTAAACCAAAACAAAAACCTGAGAGTTGGATAATACCCATGCACTGGTGCACATGGACAGTGCCTGCCAATGATAATTATGGAAGCTAATCACAGGAAAAGAAAGTGGTGAAAAGTGAATCAGATGCCTTTCCTGGTATAATGAGACTTACGTTCAGATTATGTATCTCATGGCACTGGAAGGCACCAGGGGTGAAACAGGCTGTTTTGTTATGGTAGGACTTAGTGTAGGAGGATTGTTTTTGGTTTTTGCACTGTATTGTTTGTGTGTAGTTGCTTTTTATTTTTTTGGATCCCTACTGGTATTTGTACTATTAAAGGATGTTTGCACAATTAAATTTTTCTTAAAGATTTATTTACTTTTATTGGAAAGTCAGATATGCAGAGAAGAGGAGAGACAGAGAGGAAGATCTTCCTTCTGATGATTCACTCCCCAAGTGGCTGCGATGGCTGGAGCTGAGCCAATCCAAAGCCAGGAGCCCTGAGCCTCTCCGGGTCTCCCACGTGGGTGCAGGGTTTCAAGGCTTTGAGCCGTCCTCGACTGCTTTCCCAGGCCACAAGCAGGGAGCTGGAAGGGAAGAGGGGCTGCCGGGATTAGAACTAGCGCCCATACAGGATTTTGGCCCACTCAAAGCAAGGACTTTAGCCGCTAGGCCACTGCGCCTGGACCTGTACAAATAAATTTTTAATAGCTTGTTCCCGATTATTTTGTATTGTCTATAGGGACATATTTTATAGCCAAGAAATCTAGTAATTATCTTTTCACTTATTATAAAATAATGTTCAACAGCCAGGTTTTTATTGTAGCATAAAACTAAAGTTTATATTTTAATTCTTTCCAGGTAGGTGTAAAAGTAGGCGTCCGAACCAGGGGCTGTAATGGTCTTTCTTACACTCTAGAGTACACAAAGACGAAAGGAGATTCTGATGAAGAAGTCGTCCAGGATGGTAAGTTTATAGCAGACTTTTTCAGAGCACTTTGTTTTGTGTAACATGTTTAGCTTGCCCAACCGGAAGATATGAGCAGTAATACCAGGAGAATGTGTGCACTCTCTTTATATTGCAGATTGGAAGGAGTTAAAGACACAGCTCTAGTCTTGCTCAACATTGTCAGAAAATTTACCTGTGTAAAACTGTCTTTCCTGGTGCGATTGTTTTCGAGACAGATTAATGTGTGGTAAAGTTCAAGTTTCCTGGCTATCTAAGCAGTACTCAGCATGTGTGCTTGGTACTGACTGGCTGTCATAACTGATGGATATATACAGCCACCAGGAGAGGAGCGGCCCCTTTGTCCTACTGTGGCTGAGGAAGAAACTGAGGCACGAACAAGTTAAGCAGTCTGCCTCAGGTCACACAGGCCAGGATTGGAGCCAGTCAGTGCTGCCCAGAGGCTCTGCTGCTGCTGACTGGTATTGGGTAAGCTCGTTTGTTCTGGCTGTGCAGGATCATCATGTCCACAAAGGTTTTCTGAGTGTACAACTTCAAAGGCAACCACCTATCTGTGCGAAGTGACAGTTTTATGACTCTCCAATCAGTAATACCTGCTCATGCTTTGAGGCATTTCTTCATTTGCGATTTATTGAAAATTTTACTTCTTCAGTTATATTTTCCACATCTTCTGTCTCCATGCAATAATCTCATAAAGTGTATGAGATAAACCATGAAACAGCAATGCGAGAACATGAGCGCCCAGGGGCTTACAGTGGTGGCTCTGCCATGGTGCAGTGCCACAGCTCTCTGACAGCGCTTGCCGCTGCTGGTAGGGCAGGGAACGGATGCTGGGAGTGTGCTATGCTGGGGTACCACCAGGAAAGGCCTGCTTAACATGCTACTTTTACAATCAACTCATCAAGTATCATAAAGCTTCATATTTTCAACTTGAGATGCTAATGTGCATGTAGTTTATGTTTAGGTAATGACTCCATTTCTTACAAGGAATAAAAACATTCTTAAACCAGTTGTGTTTGTGAAGATGCCGACTCCCACCGACATAGCCAGTAGGATATGCTACACAGTACAGAACCATCGTAGTGCCAGCACGTCCCCCTCCAGTAGCCCCATTCAGTCGCAGTCCGTTGTCCTTAGGTGGGGCAGTGAGTCAAGTATGTAGATGTTGGTACAGGATGTTCATAGATGCTCCTGACTCAGTCTTTACAAAACTGTTGCTGAGAATGTATGTTTTCTTCATGTTACAAATGAATGAAAGGGTGAAAGAGAAACTGTAGTTTTGCCCATAGTTATGGAATTTGCCTGTGTAAAACATCTGCCCTAATGTGATTGTTTTTGCCACAGATGAATGTGTGGGAAAGAGGGGTGGACAGGAAACAGAGTGTTTCATCCCTTTAAGGAAATCGTGAACCTGTGCAAATTTCCTGCTTGACTTTTGTTGGTGTGTTCTATTTAAAGTTCAGTCGGGCTTTGAACGAGCAGGATCCACAGGCTGCAGCTTGTATGACACGTATCTTCTTTTCCCCAAGGAGTCAGAGTGTTCATCGAAAAGAAAGCACAGCTGACACTTTTAGGAACTGAAATGGACTATGTTGAAGACAAATTATCCAGCGAGTTTGTGTTCAATAACCCAAACATCAAAGGAACTTGTGGCTGTGGAGAAAGCTTTAATATTTGAGACCTCAGGACTCCTCTGGGCGAAAGCTCCAGGAAAGCGCATGCATCCTTGGGGCTTACTGACGAATTCATGTGACTGGCACGTGCTTTGGGTCTGTAACGTGTGGCTGCCTCGTGGGGAGAATAAAGCAATGCATTTTGAAGATGAAGCCATTTTGTTAGATCGCGGAAGAAGTGGGAGCTGTGTGCTCTGTAGAAAACAGAACCCAAAACACAGGCGCTCTTTGGATCATTTTCTGCTTGGTAAAGTAAGGAACCTGCCTGTGACCTGTCCCTTCTGTACTCGTCAGAACCAGTGTCCTTCATGCTGCCACTTTGGGAACTTCAGGAAATGGACCTGCAGGCATGTACTTTCACATGTCCATCAAGCGGTGGCCTGGCCATCTCCCTCAGCGCTACTCCAACCAGATTGACAGCTCTCAAAAGTCAGCAGCCAAAATTCTAGGCTGCTGGAAGCAACATGATGATGTGTTACAGCCTTTTTCCATTGTTATCAAAATTGTCTCCATTGGATGCCGCCTCTCTCTCCTTACAGCAGTACTGGGCAGACTGCCTTGAAGTGCAGTACAGAATAGCTAGCTCTATTCTCATCGAATTGATTATAGCAAAGGTGAGAAAAAGCTTGATCAACCCGTTTCTTAATCCATTTATTTTGCCACCAATTGTCTGCTCAAAGAGGGGCTCTTGAACCCACTGAAGGTTTTTTGGTTAAAGAACCATTTCAAACCAACCAGTCCCCACAGCACCCCCATGGGTTTTTTCTGAGGACCCCATGAGTGCCCCCAGGGTTTTTCTCTTGCTATCACACTGTAGAATCCCTATCCTTCCCTATAGGTAATTACTTTGTTCTATACTTTTAGTCAGTTGTTCAAGGAAACTGTTGGCCCAAGCCCTTCATGTGATCAGCTTTTTGGTAGAATTTCTTCATTTCGTTTTGAGTGGGAAGAATCTTACTTTAAAACTGTTACGTGAATCACCATCTTGTTTAAAACTTGTGAAGAGTAATTTACGCAAGCAGGGAAGACTGCACAGTGACTCAGAATTACGCTTTAGAAGGCGGTAGCAATCAGGAAGCAGAACCCAGAGCCTTTAATTACAATTGCCAAACAGGAGGACACTCTCTGGCCCCAAAGTCCAGTCGCTAACATTCTCAACAGTGTTTTTAACCTAACATTGCGTCACCAACTTTTTTTCTAAGATTTATTTATTTTTTATTAGAAAGTCAGATATACAGAGATTCATTCCCCAAGTGGCTGCAATAACTGGAGCTGAGCCAATCCAAAGCCTGGAGCCAGGAGCTACTTCTGGGTCTCCTACGTGGGTGCAGGGTCCCAAAGCTTAGGGTCATCCTCTACTGTTCTGCTAGGCCACAAACAGGGAGCTGGATGGGAAGCGGGGCTGCTGAGATTAGGACCAGCGCCCATATGGGATCCCAGTATGTGTAAGGCAAGGACTTTAGCACTAAGCTACCATGCCAGACCAGCATCACCAACTTTTCAAGTGTTCCTTTTTTCCAATTTAGTTTATTGATTGTCCTGAGTTTGACACATGAAGGATTCTGTTAGGTAACATAGATGCTTTTTCTGATCTCATAAAAGTAGCTGAGTTCTTTATTTTCTGTCTTGTTTTCTGAAGTACCTGGCACAAAATGTTCCACAACCTAGAGCAGTAATTTTATGTAAATGCCATATGAGTTTGTACTGTTAATATAATTGTTGATCCACTTATAATTTATGCATTACTGTGTGTATGCAGAAATTCAGTTTTCAATTAAAAAAATGTGGCCTCCTTGTGATGATAAAATTGCCTTTTCTTTTGGAGGGAAACAGTGTGGGGGTAATAGTCATTACAGCTACCAAGGGATAATCACTGTATGTTCCGACCCCGGGCTCCCTGCCACCAGGCATTCTCCAACCGCCCCTTGAGGAAACATGTCAGGATGTCCTCAGTTCGCTCCCTTCATTAGCCTTGCTCTCCTCCCTGTTTCACTGTGGGGTCATCCTCCCATCCAAGCCGCTTCTGCTACCTGTGTTGCATGCAGAGAATAGCAGCTCCATCTGGAATGCCTTTCCCTCTGTCACTTCAGCTCTGCCCACCTCCTCCAAGAAAATTGTTAATATTTCACTCCAGGCACAGTGGTTAGCGATCACCTACTCTCTGCTCGCCCTGAGCTCTTCCAGATCAACAGACAGCCCTTCCCCCCAGACACCCTGGAGGTGACAAGTGAGACAGGCTCCAGTGTACAGCATCATTCAGAACTGTGAGTAGCAGCATTTATTGCGTGCTTAGTGCACTCCAGCAATTGTCCTATTAACCTCATCTCCACAACAATCTGTTGAATAGGTCTGATTCTTACCTTTTTCGTAGGTAAACTGTATTACTGGAGTTGGTACTGCTTGAGAAGTTAGACTCCTACATAAGAGTTCCTAGGTTTGAGTCTGAGCCTTACTTCTGACCAAGCTTCCTGCTAATGTGCAGTCCTGGGAGGCAACAGGTGATGGCTTAAGTGTTTGGGTGCTGCCATTCCCATGGGAGACCGTGAGTTGTTGCTGGCTTTGACCCAGCCCCTGCCTTCTGCATTGGGCATTTGGGCAATGAAACAATGTGTGGAAGGTTCCATCTATGTCTCTGTGTACTTCAGTCTCTTTCCCTCTCCCCCTCTTTATATCTACACTTTTCAAATAAATTTTTTTTAAAAACTAAAATGGTGAATAAAATATTTTTCTGTAGTTAGCAGCAATCATATCAGAACTGGTCTCCGTACTCTCTACACTCCTGACAGTTACTCCATTCTGCATGTTGTAACAAGGACTGAAAGGGGTGCTCTTCTTAAAAGTTAATCTAGAAGCTAGGACCCCCTGAACTGAGACTTCAAAGATTTTAGAGATTTGGGGAAAAGGGAACAGAATGAACAAAAGTGAAGAAGTTTGGAAGGAGGAATCCATTGCAGAGGAGAGCCAAGCATGGACAGGAGCAGCGGATTAGAAGGGGGATCGAGTGGAAAGCCTGGAAATGCTGTCAGCTTGGAGAAGAGCTGTCACTCAGGCTCCCAGCTGTGGGATCAGCAGGAGGCCACGGCAAAACCACCGTGAGGCCCCGAACAGCCCAACTTCGACAGGGCCAGTAGGAAGCACAAAGTATTCATGGAAAATGGAATCAAAAAACTCATTTCGTTAACAGAAAATCTGAAGTCCATGTGTTGTTTTTTCGAGGACGCCTCACCCCTACCCTGTACCTTAACAAGCAGTATTGTTTCATAATTTGGGTTTTGTCTCTGACACAATGTTAAGAGATTCTTGAAGATGGGCAACCAGTCACTTCTTCAGCATTTCTTTGGCACTAAATGCTGTTGCAGTTATTTCTGGCCAAGGGGTTCCATCCTGCAGCTGTTTCAGAACTTTACCCTGCCAGCCTTTGCACTGAATAGGAAGGAGCTGGCTGGTTGACTTTGCTTTCATCCAGCACTGGGTACCCTGCGGACCACCAAGTGACATGTGTCTTCCTGCCCTTCCATGTCAGGGTGCCAAACTGGACAGCTCAGGACATTGTGAGATTAACACCATCCCCTTGATGAATTTGAAAATGTTCATCAGGTTTCCTTATGTGGAACAGGACCTGGGTGTCAGCAAACTGACAATGACTTTCTTAAGGAGGAAAGGGGTCTGGGGTATTGGGAAAACCCTACAAGCCTCTCAGATTCCCAGGACTTCTTAGGTTTCAGCAGACAGAAAATGCTTCAAAATCATAAATAACCTTTCTTGTCATGTTTTGATACTTGCCAGATCTGGAAATCTCAGAGCCAATATCAGTGTCTCATTTGAGCCATGGGCAGACAGGACATTGGGCAAAAATGGTACCAATGCAGCAGACATGGGGGCAGTGCCCTCCAGAAGGTGGGTGTGAAAGTGAGGCATAGCCTGGGTTTGAGTCGTGGCTTCTGTGGGATTTGGCCAGGTTACCAGTTTCATCTGTTCCTCTGCAGAACAGTCAGGATTTTGAGGATTATGAGGCAGCATCCTACCATGAGTAGATATCCCTCTCACCCATTTCTGTGTACCAAAAGGGATTAAATGTGCTGGGAGATTATAACTGAAAGAGTTTAGGGGAGTAAGACGCAATACAATTAAAAGTTAACTGTCATTGATTAAAACCTGAGGGAAACGGGCCCAACATGGTAGCCTAGTGTCTCGAGTCTTCACCTTGCATGCACCAGGATCCCATGTGGGTACTGGTTTGTGTCCCAGCTACCCCACTTCCCATCCAGCTCCCTGCTTGTGGCCTGGGAAACCAGCAGAGGACAGCCCAAAGTTTTGGGACCCTGCACCCATGTGGTAGACCCCTAGGAGGCTGCTGAATCCTAGCTTCAGATAGGCTCAGCTCCAACCACTGCGATCACTTGGGCAGTTAATCAGCAGACAGAAGACCTTTCTTTGTGTCTCTCCTTCTCTCTGTAAACCTGACTTTCCAATGAAAATAAAATAAATCTTAAAAAAAAAAAATAATTGATGGGGACTTTGTTGCATTTCCTTCAAATGACCAGAGTCACTTGTTTGAAAATAACTATGTAACGAGTGTAATCGTACAGAGAAGTTTTATTCTCTCGGTGGCTGAATAGCTATAGAGAAGTCTGCTCTACTCAAGAAACTAAGTGCCTAACGTGCTGAATCTCCTGGGCCAGCAGGAACCTCACAGCTTCCTGGCAGGTTTGATCAAGAGACACACCAGGAAGAGATGTCACACAATGTGTGCAGCAGATTGGCAGGTAGTAAGGAATGATTTCCAAAGTCAGCATGGCTCTTCTGACAGGGCTGAGTGGCTTTTATTTCATCACTTAGAGAGGTGGGCACCAGTCCTCACAGACACCGTTTAGGAACATGTGCCAGGCAGGAAGCTTAGCATTAAAGTGAAGCATTCAGGACTCTCCCTGAAGTCTGAAAGATGACTTTGGGAGAAGTCAACTGCTGCTTTCAGATATTAAAGTTCAGTCACAGTAAGTGCTGGGCATATTTAGCTAGAGAGGAGAGAATAGGGGAGTCCCTGAGATGTGGGGCTCATGTGGGTGTCTGAGTCCCTGTATGACATGCTGTCATGTTGGTTCACTCCCCAAAAACGGCTTCAGTGAAGGCTGCTATTGATGACAGCATTGAGTTCTGCCTTCCCCTGGTCAAGGACCTTGTGCCTGCATTGCTTCCTCAGCTTAAAGCTGTCCTCGGGAAGCCTTAGTGGGTCCCTCCCTCCCTACTGAGAAGTGATTGTTCTCTGTGGGAGTCACATCTTGAAGCAGTTCTCAAAGTTCAAGGTGCAAATAAGTGGCCTGGAGGCCAAAGATCCAAGGTGGAACCTAGGATTCTGTATTTGAGCTGAGGCCTAGTGAAGCTGGTCTGTTGCTGTTCAGATGGCCTTTGACTCACAAGTTGTAACCATTAACCTTTCCTTAGAATGACAAATCATTGAAATCACCAACCTACAAAGTGATAGGTGATTCAAGTCTGAGATCAGGCAGTCCCATTGATTTGGCCTCTGGGGCCAATGGTGGAGCACATGCAGAGGAAAGACCATGTGGTAAGCCGTGAGCAAACAGAAGGGCTGGGCCCTTGGCAGTGACATCTTGTCTGATATCTGAAGTTGACAGCTCTAGAGATAAAAATAGTTTCTTGAGCCAACATGATGGTTCAGTGTTTAAATTCTCGCTTTACACACACTGGGTTGCATCTGGGTGCCAGTTCATGTCTTGGCTGCTCCACTTCTCCTCTAGTTTCCTGCTTGTGGCCTGAGAAAGCAGTGGAGGATAGCCCAAGGCATGGGAGACCTAGAGAAAGTTCCTGACTCCTGATTTAGCTCAGCTTGGGTCATTGCAGCCACTTGGGGAATGAACCAGCTGATGGAAGATCTTTGTCTCTGCTCTCAATAAATCTGCTTTTCCAATGACAACAAATAAATCTTTAAATAAATAAATAGTTTCTCCTTTACCAACCTGAACTTGAGCCCTAAATACATTATTGCTACTGCTTTTTTTTCTTTTCTTTTTTATTTATTTTTTAAATTTATTTGAAAGAGAGCTCCGGTCTGCTTACTCACTCCTTAAGTCCCTACAGTGGCTTAGCAGGAGACAAAGCCAGGAGCTCAATACAGTCTGCCACACAGGTGTCAAGAATACAACTACCGGAGCTGTGACTGCAGCCTCCCAGTGTCTGTGCGGACAGGAAGCTGGCGTCGAGCTGGAGCCTGGGATCCATCCCGCTGCTGGGCCTGAGTGCCTGCGCTCTGCTGCTGTTCTGTCTCCCCTGCTGGAGCCTTCATTACGCAGCTTTGGAATTTCCCTTTATGGTTATTTATGGACAATTGGGGTTACTTCAAAGAAAAGCATCAAAGGATTGCACACCCCACTGACGTGGCCCCAGCTCTGCATGAGTCACCTTGTCTGATATAGTGAAATAAATGCATGTGGCTTCCCTCTCTTTTGTCAGAAGATTAAGACAGACTGACCCATTTGGTGATGTAACAGACCTTCCTCACTATTTCTTTTATTTTCTAATATCAATCCATTTATTCATTCCATTTACCAAAAAAATTTTATTCCAGCTATGCCAGAATTTTCCAACACCTCAGGGATTCCAGAGTTGACAGTTCCTCAAAGGTTCTGGCTCTTACATATAGATACTACTAGAATGAGTTAACCCATGAGCACAGCAGAGGAGTGAGTCACAGGGATGCCCGGGCAGTTCTGAGTCCCTTACCCTAAGGACACTGGAGTGGAGATTGGAGGGACTCCTCTGACACTCCAGAGGAGACCATGCATAAGAACAGTGCAGGATGGTACAGGCTTCACCATGCCTGCCAGCTCCAGAATCCAATGCTGAAATTCTATTTCTAAAAATAAATATTTCAGAGTAGAGAAAAGTGATATATATTCAGGCAATTTAGCATTAGAACAATTTCCTAGAAAATCAAGATTATTTTAGGTAATCATGCTTCTTGACATAGCAAACTATATCTTTTTTTTTTTTTTTTAAGATTTATCTTTATTGGAAAAGCAGATTCACAGAGAAGGAGATACAGAAAGAAATACCTGTCTGCTGATTCGTTCCCGAAGAGTCCACAAAACAGCCCAAGCTGAGCTGATCAGGAGCCTCTTCGGGTCTCCCACACGGGTGCAGGGTCCCAAGGCTTTGGGCAGTCCCCTACTGCTTTCCCGGGCCACAAGCAGGGAGCTGGATGGGAAGTGGAGCAGCTGGGCCATGAACCAGCACCCATATGAGATCCTGGTATGTACAAGGTGATGATCAGCCATTGAGCCATTGTTCCAGGCCCACAAACTATCTTAAACTAAAAATATTACAAATATTCAAGCAGCAGGCAATTGTACTCCTAGAGGAAAACAGCAAGCACGATATTGAGTCTATCATGAAAAATGAAGGTGCAAGCTTGGGCATGTACTCTGGTTTGGGCCTGTCTCCCAAGGCTCACGTATGAGAAGCCTATCTATTTCCCAGGGTGGTGACACTTGGGGTGAAACCTGTAAGATGGGGCTGCCAGCCTTGGAAGAGATCAGTGTAGTTGTCACAGGACTGCAGCAGATCCCACAGGAGCAGGTTGCTTCCTGTCCCCTTGTGACCTCCACACACACTGCCACCTCTGTAATGCCACCTGCCATGAACACTAACCAGAGGCTGAAACAATGGGAACTGCCTAATTTTGGACCTTCAGGCTAAAACCATAAGCTAACAAAAGCCCTTGTGCATTCCCCTGCCTCGGGTATCTTCTTACTGCAACAGAAATCAAGCCGAAGAGCATGTAAGGAATCCACCCAGGTAGGGGTAGAGGTGGGGGTGCTTCACAGCTGGATATCCCAAGCCCTCACTCTTCAGTTCTTCCTTCTATGAAACCCCGGGAGGGGGGACACAGTGCAGCCCAGTCGCTGCTGCTCTTCAACAGGGATGGCCTCCACTCTGCTCCTTGTTCCCATCTGAGACCTCGTAGTGTTAGTCACCTCAGAGAAGTTCTGGACTCTACCCAGGTTTCGGCTGAGCCCTCACTAGAATTGCCCTTATGATCCATTCTCAGTAATCCAGGCTTTCTCTCGTCTGCTCCTGCAGAAGCTTCCAGCATGTTCCTATTACCAGTTCCAAGCTGCCTCTACATGCTCAGTCATGATTATAGTAACACCCCACTTCTCCATACCAATTTTCTGTCTTGGTCTGTTTTGTATTGCTTTAGCAAAATACCTTAGAATACTTGATAAGAAAATCTATCTCTCACTGAATACTGGGAGTTCAACCCTTGGAGGGCTGTACTCGAAGAGGGCCTTCTTGTCAAATCTTAACCTGGTGGGCAGCATCACAGATAGAGTAAACAGGTGCACAAATTTGGATCTCTTCGTAGAAGGCTAATAATTCACCATGAGTCCACCCTCATGGGTCTCACTCCCTAAGACTGTCAGCACAGTGACATTCTTATGTTTCCAACACATGTTTTTGGGAGACACATTGAAATCGATGGTGTGGTTTCAATAAAATACTTCACCAGTGCTCCAACTCTCCCAAAGGTAGGGACTGAGAATGGAGCACAGCCCCACAGCTCATGGAGTGAATCCACATGGCCATACAGCCCCCAGGACACTTCTTCCCACATCTAAACAGGCTTTAGGGAACAGAGGCCTACCTCCTATCTACTCAACCGCCTCAATTTCTCCTTTGCACTTCACCCATGTCAAGAGAATGGAAAACTTGACCAAGTAAAAACTATTTTTACAGTTCAGCTAATTAATGTGCATTCTCACTCAAAGCCACATTTTCCTCCTCCCTTCACCATTACCCTCCTCCCCGTCAGTGTCACACAGCTGTTTGTGTGACTGAGGAGGATGTTCCAGTGTCACAATGCAGAGCTCATCATTTACTCAGCTCTCACTAAGCATTAACTTATACCTGGTGCTGGGCTCAGCACCTGGATGAAGAAACCCCATTGGGATCACAGATTCATGCAGAGATGGCCATGTAGACAGATCACTGGGAAACAAGCGGTGAGTGGAGACACAGGTGTATCCATGGGGTATCATGAAGACACAGACAAGTGAGCTTGGAGAGGAGAGTTGGTTGGGGTGAGTGCTGGGAGGGGGCACATGAGAAGGAGTCTGGGCTCATTTTCACCAGTAGGGTTAGAGGCTCTTCCAATTCCCATGCAGGCTTCAGCAAGTTGGAGCCCAGCCAGTCACCACTGAGCCAGTTACCCTGATTCCATCTGGTGCTCACTGTAACATCCATGACCTCTCCCTCTAGCCTTCTCACTGACAGCCTTGACTTTGTTCCCCTAAGGCTGGTCTTGTTTGTTCTCCACACAACCAGCCTGGAGGATGTGAACCTTGCTGGAGATGAGAATCTGAAAGGAGAGGGAAGCCAAACAGCGGTGGAGAGCTTCCTCTCCCTTTGCCAGAACCAGCCGCCAGGACAAACCCTCTCTCTTGGATGGAAATGCATGAACAGGCCAAGTTGGCTGCCATAGAAGGCAGTGAAGAGTGGCCTGCTCTTCCTGTCAGTCTTCAAGGCCACCTGTAACTCGGGGGCCAGCCAGCCAGTGAGGTCCCTCAGCAGGTTTAGTCTTCCAGGGACAATCTACAAAGGACTGGGCTCAACCGTGAGCACAGGCAGCTCCCATGGCAAGTCTGTAAGTGGGTTTTACTGTTTCTGGTCTAATCCACTATCTGCTACCTCTACTGCCAGACTCTCAGCATCTTTTATTCTTTCTTCCAGGAATGCCACCTTACATTCTACATTCTAGCATACCAGGAGCATCCACAGGCACTCCACAATATTGTGGGTGGCACACAAGGTGGAGTCTGGGGGCTCCTGGCCAGTGTCCCCTAGTCTGGCCTAGAACTCTGTTCAATGCCATATTCTAGTTGTCTGGAGAAGGTATGCAAAGGACAGCCCTGCCTGCCAACTGCAGCTTCCCAGCTTATCAAAGGAAGTGGAGTAGACATTATGACAGGGAGATGGATGGACGCAGTTGGGGTTCCAGACATCTGTCACTTCTATTTAGAGGTCAGGCAGAGCAGCACCCCACTTCTCTGGGTTTCCATTACTATTGAGAGTCTGACTTTTTCCATTTGGGTTCCATCCCATAGGTCAGGTGTGCTGCCTTACCGAGCAAACCAAGAGGTCTTCCCTGGAAGCTACACCAGGTATCGACCCTTGTCCACCTCTGTGAAAACAAGCATCCTATAATGCCCTCTCCTGAGCTTCCTGAGCTGCCCCTACTGCATCATTGCCTGATGCCTTGCAATTCTAAACTGCTAGCCACAGCACCAAAGGCTAACTACTACTACCGCAAAGACTGGGTGGTGGACGGATCTAAGAAATGCCACTGTTACTGCTCTGGCTTCCTTGTTGGTTTAAGGATGACTTATTGTGTAAAATCCCAGGACACTGGCTTCCTTGGGCCCTTGCTGTGAGCCTTGGCCTTAATACTAGGAGGGACACAAATGAGTGCCATAGCCCTGCGCCCCCTAGACCTACCCTCTAAAAGGAAACTGGTGACGGGAGAAAGAACACAGTCACAGTAGTTGGCAGGAGGGGTGGAGATGTCTGTTTTCTGCTGAAATGACAGGTGGGTGGCCTATGAGCCACAGAGGCTTGTTGGAGTCACAGCTCTAGAGGCAGAGAGGCTCAGGACAGAGCAGATGCCTCTGATCAGCAACTCATGCTGCCTCATGATAGGATGGCAGGATAGTTCCCGGATAGGATAGGATAGTTCCCGGAAGGACAGGCAGACACACAGAAAAGGCAACAATAAAGGCTAGGCTTGCTTTATACCAACCCACTACCCCAGGAAAGGCACTGGTCCCACTTAACAGCCTACTCGTGTCTTAAAAGCCCCACCTGCCAGCATGGCCACAGTGGCAGTCACACTCAGGCTGCAGAGACAAACTCTATTCAAACGCAGCAGGTGACAGGCAGCTGGGCCTCAGAAGAGCCCTGCCTAGGAGACAGGCAGTCTGACACACAAGCTGTGTGGATTAGCTCAGTTAGTCCTGCCACAGCCCTAGGGAGTAGACACCGTACTTACATTCCCATTACATATGTGTGTATTAAAGACCAAGGTCAAAACGAACAGGAGAGGTTTGATTCCAGCACTTGTTCTCTTACCTGTTATGCTCCACAAGGCAGAATGAGACAAGTGCAAGTGCACAGAAGAGAGGTCAGTAACGGCTGTTGAGGAGACACAGGGAGATTCAGAGGGGGCGTGGGAGCGCCGTGACAAGGACTTAGCCTCAGAGTGTGGCTGTGGAGGAGAAGAGCACAGAAGGACTGGGTGCAAAGGGAATGGCACAAAATGGCACCAAGGTGGAGAGTGAGGGAGACACATGTAGGGGATGTCAGAAAATACCACTGGCAGGACAGGAAGGGCAGGAGCCGGGCGTGGTGGAGCAGTCAGTCGCTCGTGCAGGGAAGGGAAGAGCCTGTGGCAGGTGGAGGCTGCCTTGGAGGGCCAGACGACTGCTCAAGGTTTCAAGCAAGAGCGACTCAGGAAAAAAAAGAGAGAGAGAGAGAGAGAGTATGTTCCTCTGGTCCACTTCTCAAATGGCCACAAGCAGAGAGCTGGAAGGGAAGCGGAGAACCCGCAACACAAACTGTTGTCCATATGGGATCCTGGCACTTGCAGGTAGAGCATTAGCCAATTGAGCCATCATGATGGGCCCAAGAGCGACTTGTGGTCAGAAGTTTTCAGCAGGAAGGAGAACTCCGAGTGGCTAATAAAAGTAAGAAATTGCAGCACAGGGGTTAGTAGGGCAGGGAAACTGCTCTGTACTGAGGCGATCAGTACATGTCACCAAGACTGAAACCTAGTTGACACTGCAGACTCTAGAGTGCAGTCATGTGTATTGGTTCATCAGTTATAGTATATACGCCACAAACACCAGGAGTAAATTACACGAGGAAGTGTGTGTGTGTGTGGTGTGGACATAGCTTGGCAGAATACTGTACTTTCTGATCTATTTGTCTGTAAACCTAAGCCTGCCCTAAAACAAAAGCTCAGGGCTTTTTTATTTTTTGAAGATGAATTTATTATTTTTATTGGAAAAGGCGGATATATAGAGAGGAAGAGAGACAAAAAGACCCTCCATTGGCTGGTTCATTCCCCAAGTGTCTACAACGGCCAGAGCTACACCAATCCAGAGCCTGGTGCCTCCTCAGGGTCTCCCACGCAGGACCAGGGTCCCAAGGCCTCAGGGCCGTTCTCCACTGCCTTCTCAGGCCATAAGCAAGATGCTGGAAAGGAAGTAGAGTAACCAGGACACGAACTGGTACCCATAGTGGATCCCAGTGCATGCAAGCCAAGGACCTCAGCCACTATGCTACTGCTCCAGGCCCAACTCAGTTTTATATATGAGAGTCTTTCATTAAATTATCAGTAGGATGGATGATTACCTGAGAAAATTTCAGGTTTTCAAATGCAGCACTTGAGAAGCAATGCTTTTATTGCTTCTTCTTCTTCTTCTTCTTTTTTTTTTTTTTTGAGATTCATTTATTTTTAGTAGGAAGGCAGATTTATGGAGAGGAGAGACAGAGATAAGATCTTCCATCCGCAGATTTATTCCACAAATGGCCACAACAGCCAGAACTGAGCAGATCTGAAGCCAGGAGCTTCTTCTGGTCTCCCACACGGGAGCAGGATCCCAAGGCTTTGAGCCATCCTCTACTGCTTTCCCAGGCCATAAGGAGGGAGCTGGAAGGGAAATGGAACAGCTAGGACATGAATGTCTGACACCCATATGAGATCCTGGTGCAGGCAAGATGACAATTCAGCCACTAGGCCATCGTACTAGGCCCCTTAAAGACTTTTTTTTTTTTCATATTTGGAAAGCCAAAGAGAAAAAGCAGAGCCAAAGAAGGCAATAAGGCAATCTTCCTTCTGGGTCACTTCCCAAACACCACAGTAGCTGGGCCAGCCACAACATCAAGACACAGATTCCCATCTGCTGGTTCACTGCCGAGGTGAAGGCAGCAGCCAGAGCTTCATCCAGGTTTCCCACACGGGAAACAGGGGCCCAGCACTTGGGCTCTTCTCCACTAGCGCCCACATGAGATGCCACCTGCACACATGAGCATAATGCCGTAACGCTGGGCCCCAGCCAGATCACTTACACAGCATTCAGCCCATGGTGCCTTTTGGCGATTATATAGTTTTTACACGATGTGATTGTATTTATGAAGTTTACAATCTTTATCATTGCTGTTGGGTTTTGTTAGGCTTGTTTTTATTTCCGTGAAGGGGATCCATGGCTCAATAATAATCTACTGAAGGCTGAAATAGTGGGGGAAAAGCAGTCTGTAAATATATCTGATATCCTTTCTGTGGAACACTGGAGGTCAGTCAGGGCCTCCTCAGCCTAGGGCACCGTAGGTGTGACCATCCTAGACACGCTGCCAGACACTGGCACTCAGTCAGAGGGGCTGCAGGAAGCCCTCCCTCAACAGCAGGTTGGAGCAGTCCCCCACACCCCGGCCCAGTCCTCCGAGCGCGATAAAGCCTGGCAAGCAGGTGCCTCCTGAAACTTTGGGGTCATTAAGCAAATGTAGTGACATGCTAATAAGCTAGGGGAGGTTTTTTCTGAACCAGAACAACAAAAAAATTGTTTTCTGGGACAAAATTGAGGCATTTTATTGCTAAGCAGAGTTATGACAAATATGTCCAATCCCTTATTCCAAAGGTGTACTTGCTGAAGCCTAAATAGACATATATTACATTATTATAAAGAGGATTCTCAGCCTGGTTACAAAATTCACTACATATGCTGTGCTTCAAGGTGAACAAAATGAGCTGTTGGCAAAATAGCTTCATCAAAGATCATTGTACAAATATCATATGAATATTAATAATCCTCAGTGTGACAAATTGCAATCCACAATGGAAGATGTGAGCTACGTCATAGCTTCATAGCATCAAATTAAAAAGATTTATTTATTTAGGGCCTGGAACAATGGCTCAATAGCTAAGTCTTCATCTTGCAGGTGCCAGGATCCCATATGGGCGCTGGTTCATGACTCAGTTGCTGCAGTTCTCATCCACCTCCCGCCCTATGGTCTGGGAAACCAGTAGAACGTGACCCAAAGCCTTGAGACCCTGTACCCGCATAGGAGATCAGGAAGAGACTCCTGGCTCCTGGCTAGTCCTGACTTCAAATCAGCTCAACTCCAGATGTCGTAACCATTGGAGAGTGAACCAGCAGATGGAAGATCTTTTTCTGTTTCTCCTCCATTCCATAAATCTGGTCTATCTTGAAAGATAGGGTGACATATGGCCCAGCACAGTGGCCTACCAGCTAAAGTCCTTGCCTTGAATGCGCTGGGATCCCATATGGGTGCTGGTTTGTATCCTGTCTGCTCCACTTCCCTTCCAGCTCCCTGCTTGCAGCCTGGGAAAGCAGTCGAGGATGGTCCAAAGCCTTGGGATCCTGTACCCACATGGGAGACCCAGAAGAAGCTCCTGGCTCCTGGTTTCAGATCTGCTCAGCTCCAGCCATTGCAACCACATGGGGAGTGAAATAGCAGACGCAAGTTCTTCCTCTCTCCCCTCTTCTCTCTATTTCTGACTTTTTTTTTTTTTGCTCTTCTGTATCCTTTAAAAAAAAAAAAAGAAAACATTTATTTTGACTGGAAGGGCCAATTTACAGAGAGAAGGAGAAACAGAGAGAAAAATCTTCTGTCCACCGGTTCACTCCCCAAGCAGCCACAACAGCCAGAGCTGAGCCAGGAGCCCAGAGCTTTCTCCAGGTCTCCCATACAGGTGCAGGGTCCCAAGTCTTTGGGCCATTCTCAACTGCTTTCCCAGGCTACAGGCATGGAGCTGGAAGGGAAATGGAGCAGCCAGGACACAAACCAATGCTCATATGCCAGTGCTGCAAGGCTGAGGATAAGCCAGTTGAACTGTCACACCAGCACACCAGCCTCAGCTGTGAGATTTCATCACCATACTCAGACTCACACAGGTTAAAAGTTCTGAGTTCTTTATATTTGGAATGTATCCATTTTGGACTGTGGTTTACTATGGGTCGTGGTAACTGGAAGGCAAAAGCATAGGAAAGGGGGGAACTATTGCATCTGCATGGTTTTCTGTAGCACAGTGTTTCAAAAAGTTCATGGGAAATGCACAGTAGCCTTTGAATCCATCTTCCCACAAACTCTTTGAGGTCTCCTCATCCACCGTGGCGGAAGTCTTTGTTTTTCTTCCCAGTGTATCCCCAAGGAATAGCAGTGCCTGGTCAGCAGAGCTGTTCTGTAAATATTCCCAGTGCTTTAGAAATCACTATCATCTGCCCACATGGCCACTGTATCTCTGCAGTCCTGAGGCTGAGTCCCGTACCTGACCCATTCTAAGCATTAAGAAGATGCTGAATTAATGCTGTTCTCCCTAAAGTAAAAAATGCAAACAACGAAGGGAGGGAGGAAGAAAATGGAAAGGAAAAAAAGAGTGCTTGGTTAAAGAATAAGTTGAGGAAAATGCCAAGACAACATCCAGTGAGCGCCCTCTGGTGACAAACCAGGAGACTCATAGTCTCAGGGCAGAACAGCCATTTAATTGTGTGAACCCAATTGTGAGAACACATCTCCGCCACCCGCCACCCCCAAACCATACTGAAGCATTGAGGCCTGTCCATTTCACTTCTTTTTTTTTTGTCATTTTAAATCTTTTATTTATTATTATTATTGTCATCTTATGATACAGTTCCATAGCCCTTGGGATTTCCCTTATCCCCTCCCCAATTCCCCTACTCCCACCAAGTTCCCCATATCATTACTGAAATCTAGTTCTTCATACACAGTCATATGTCCATCATTGCAGGCATGGACAATGGCAGAGAGTCCAGCGTCTTACTGTCAAGATATAGTACACAGTTTTATTGTAAGTCCATCTTTGTCTGGAAGTACAGATGCATACTGCATTGTATCCTCACATCTGGATATGTTAGTCTCCATTTCACAGCTACTGTACATCCCCTCAAATGAAAAGTCATAATACAAAATCAATAATAGAAAGAAAAATAGACATTTACAATGCCATGAGGTGAAATAACAGGTTATTAGATATGACAGTCTTCATTACACAGCTACTATACATCCCCTTAAATAAAAAGCCACAAAAAAAATCAACAGGAAGAAAAAAAAAGAAATTAACAACACCATGAAGTTAAATAACATGCTACTGAATGACTAATGTGTCACTGAAGAAATGTAAAAGAAAATCAAGAACCTCTTTGAAGAAAATGATGCTACCATATGAATATGATCTATGAGTCATTGAAGGTTTTAATCAGAAGAAAGTGTTTTGTGTGGGTGTTTTGTTTGTTTTTTAAAGATCTATTTTTTATTGGAAAGGTGAATATACAGAGAGGAGGAGAGACAGAGAGGGAGATATTCCGTCCAATGGTTCACTCCCCAAGCGGCCGCAACGGCTGGAGCTGAGCCAGTCCAAAGCCAGGAGCCAGGAGCTTCCTCCAGGTCTCCCATGCAGGTGCAGGGTCCCAAGTCTTTGGGCCGTTCTTGATTGCATTCCCAGGCCACAGGTACGGGGCTGAATGGGAAATGGGGCCACCAGGATTACAACCAGCGTCCATATGCAATCCCGGCGCGTTCAAGGCGAGGACTTTATCTTCTATGCTATTGTGCTAGGCCCAAGAAGAAAGTGTTTTGAAGAGATCAAACTAACAACAACAAAAACATCAAAATCCATGAGAATCTGCTGATCTTTGTTGGTGATATGTGTCTCCTGTAGGCAACAAATAGATGAGTTTTGTTTTTTAATCCAGTCTACTAATCTATGATGCTTAAGCTTAAGCCATTTACATTCAGGGTTAATATGTATAGGTGCTAATTTGGTCCTGTAATTTTCTTTTCACTTATTTGATTTCATTTTTTTACAGTTTCATAGGCTCTGGGATTCCCCCATCCCTTCCCCATTCCCTTCCCTCATGGTGGATTCCTCCACATTGTTGCAGTAGTACAGTTCAAATCCAGTCATGGTTCTTTCATTGCAAGCATGTACCATGTATAGAGTCCAGCATCTTATTTTCCAAATAAATTCAACAGTTTCCTTGGGAGACCATCCCTGGTCTGAAAATAGAGCTGGCAGAATATCATCCCATCCAATGAATAGCCGTAACATAACATCAACAACAATTTACAACACTATGGAGTTAATTGACATGATATTGAGTGACCAATATGTTAGAAAATACAAGTTCTTAACCACATCCTGTGACTACTTCATTGACATTTCAATTTTAGTTTATACATAACCAGCTGCTATATGCCTTAAAATGGTTATAGGTTACTATTCAGCTGTCTCGTGTCTATTTTCATTTTTATATTTAGCTGTTTATAGTATTGAAGCATAATTTTTACTGAACTTGGCGAATTTTAGGATAGTCCAATCTGGCTTATAAATCTCACTAGGTATATGTTAACAATTGAGGCACAAAACAGTTTTAGGAGGGGTGTGCAGAGAAATCTTCTATACCTTAGTGAGGAGTAACTAATTTTTGTGTCCTATCTAGTAGGGTATATGTAAGTCCGAGCTGTCCATTTCCTGTCTGGTTCTAAGCTTTCCTTATTGATATCTGTCTATCTAATCTAATTTTAATTTGGGGGGGGGGGACTGTGCACCCTGCTGGTCATTGCAAGAGAGGGTGGGGATCCAAGGTTGGAAGTAAGTAAGGACCAGAGAAAGCTTCCCTCCGGAGTCCCGAAGGAAGTTTACTGTTCTTCTGTTCTGAGGATCGCTCTGGGCTCCTGGCAGTTGTTCCGATGACATTAGATCCTGTGAGGAAGTATCTGGGCTTCTGCCACCTCACGTCGGAGTTCTGAAAGGGAGTGGATGACCTCAGAGTTCTTGGCCTACAAGGGCACTCCAATTCCCTGTGGTCTCCTTGGCAGTTGGGATGTAGTCCTTGGTGCCCGTACTGATAGTCCTAGGTGAGGATCCAGGAGTCTCCAGGGTTGGGATACAAGCCTCCTCCTGCCCTCCTGTTCCACTCTGAGGTTCCCTCCTGCTCTGAGCATATGACCTCCTGTTAAGAGGTTGTCAGGATCACTCTTGATTTCCCCTTTATGTCTTTATAGTTTTGCTACTATCTAATGTTGATTCGAGTTTATTGTCTATAAGTTACCTGTTATGTTCTTGATAGATTATACTTGATGTCTTCTTCACACATTCTAAGAGGGTGGGAGATTGCTCTGCTCTCCCGACCCATTATGGAATAACATAGGGTATTGAAAGTATATTAGGTTTTACAGTTCTTTGATGTAGATCATAAGAAGTCTGATTCACATTGATTGTTGGTTCATTGGTTACATTACAATATCTTGTTGAAAGAATATTACAATTTACAGGTACTATTTTTGGATTGACATCCTTTCATCTTAAATTAAGGCAAACATGTGGTATCTAACCTTTTGGAATTGGTTCATTTCCCTTAGCATAATGGTTTCCAGTTGGGCCCATTTGGCCTTAAGGAACTGCATTTTTTTTTAACTGAATAGTATTTCATGGAGTAGATGAATCATAGCTTTCTCATCCAGTCTTCTGTTGATGGGCATTTCTGCTGCTTCCAAGTTATTGCAATTATTGATTGCACTGCTATGAACATAGGGGTGTATGTTGATTTCTCGTTTAACAGGTGTTTTGGATATATTCCCACAAGTGCTATTGCTGGGTCATATGGTATGCAGATTGAGTTGTTTGAGTGTTCTCCATACTGATTTCCATAGAGGATGCACCAACCTGCATTCTCACCAGCAGTGGAGTAGGGTTTCCTTTTCCCCACATCCTTGCCAACAAGTGTTGTTGGTAGTTTTTTGTTTGTGAGCCATTCTTACTGGCATTACGTGGTACCTCATTGATGTCTTAATTTGGATTTCCCTTATTGCCAGGGAACTTGAGCATTTTTTCATGTTTGTTTGCCATTTGGGCATTTCTAGTTTCATTTGTAGGCTAAGGTTTGCTCAGTCCTGCCCAGTACATCCAGTTCCATTACAAATTCACACATTAGCCAGTTGTTGGAGCTACTTTGCCCAGCTTGTCCGACCCCCAGGTCTGGACCACATGTTCCCCAGTGGGAACTATGACTCGCCAAGGGAGTTTCCCAAGTTCCTCCACTTGACCCACTCCCAGACCCAATTCTCATACATGCCATTGGGTTTTAGGCCACTGCCCGATGCAGTCTGGCCTTCCATTTGGCCTTATATGAGCTGGTGGACGTTGTAGCCCGGCCAACCCCACACCCTATTCAGGATGCACATTCGGGTACTGCTGCCTTGACCAGTCCAGACTGTTACGGGTCCATTTTCCTGTGATTGATGACAAACTCCATGATCCCACTCCAACACTTGAGCTAACCAGTGGGGCTAGAATTTCCACAGGGTTTGGCCCATATATCCCCCACTGAATCTACCCCCGGATGTGGTTCTTGAATGCTAGTTAATGTCAAGGCCCTGCAAAACGTGACCCATCTGCTGATCCATCATCATGTCAGGTAATAGGATATCCTGCTGGACAAGCTGTGAGCCTTAGCTTTTGCATGGACTGGTGTTTGGTGCTCAGCATTGTTCAGTGATTACAAGTTCTTCACAGGAAGAGTTACTGTCATTGGGAATCTTTAGGGTAGATTCACATCCCAGAAGCACAGTGGGTTCAACTTGGAGATACCTAAGCAGCAATTCAAAGAACCAAAACCCCAGAGCTCCATGGCCGGGTGGCCAGCAGGTGGAGCCTGGCATTAATGGCACACTGGCCGCCAGGGGACAGCTCACCATGTGCATGTGGTGGCTGGCATCTGGGATCCGAGCATGAGATGCCCCATCCTGAGACCCACCAGCAGCCAGGAGGCTGCTGGAAGTTTAAACCCCCAGGCCCAAGGTTGCACCCCTCCCCAAGCCCATCCACTGCTCAGTGAGGGTGGTGGGTGGGCCCCAGGCCCCAGCCTGCCCTGCCCAGTCACGGAGACCACCCCCCTTGGTCAGTGTACTAACCGCAAAGGGAGCAGCCCCCAGAGCCCAGGCAGGCCCGGGGATAGCTCACTACGTGTACGTGGTAGCTGGCGTCTGGGATCTGGGCATGAGATGCCCTGTCCCGAGACCCACCTGTTTCCAACATTTTCTTCCAAAAGTTTAAAGATTTCTGGATGTAGGTTTAGGTCTTTTATCCATTTAGATTTGATTTTAGTGTATGGTGAAAGATGTGGGTCTCTCTTCTTGTTTCTGCAGGCTATCAACCAGTTGTCCCAGCAGTATTTATTGAAGAGACCTTCCCATTTGCCTGGATTGTCATCTGTTTTTTTGTCAAAGATTATTTAGTTGTATCTGTGTGGGTTCCCTTCTGTTGCTTCTTTTCTGCTCCGTTGATCTCCCTCTCTATCTTTGTGCCACTACCAGGCTGTTTTGATAACCACCACCCTATAGTATATCCAGAGGTCCCAGAATTGTAATCCCCCCTGTTAACTTCCTATACTTTAGGATGGTTCTAGCTATTCATGTTTTTTTGTGTGTTTCCAGATGAATCTTTGTAACATTTTTCCAGTTCTATGAAGAATGTTTTGGGTACTTTGATTGGGATTGTGTTGAATGTATATATTGCTTTTGGTAGTATGGACATTATAATGATATTGATTTTACCTATCCAGGAGCATGGTGTGTTTATCCATCTTTGTCAATTTCTTTTTTAAGTTGTTTGTAGTTTTTTTCAAAGACATCTCCTACATTTTTAGTTAAGTTTACTCCTAGATACTTCATTTTCTTCTCTGTTATTTTGAATGGTGTACTTCTGGTCCTGTCATTTTAGCAATGGGTTGTTCATTGATTTAGTCTTCTGTTGTCAGTTTACTAGGATATTCTTCACATTTGCCTTTGGTATTGGTGGGTGCTATTCCTTCTCTCTGTCAAGAGAACATCTACAGGCCTAGCATGGTGGACTAGTGACTAAAGACCTCACCTTGAACATGCTGGGATCCCATATGGCCACTGGTTCTAATCCTGGAAGCCCTGCCTCCCATGCAGCTCCCTGCTTGTGGGCTGGGAAAGCAGCAAGGACAGCCCAAAGCCTTGGGACTCTGCACCTGTGTGGAAGACCCAGAAAGAAGTTCCAGGCTCCTGGCTTCAGATCAGTGCAGTGCTGGACGTAGCGCTCACTTGGGGAGTGAGTCATCAGAAGGAAGGTTTTTCTCTCTGTCTCTCCTCCTCTAGTATATCTGACTTTCCAATAAAAAGGTATCTTTAAAACAAACAAACAAACAAAAAAAGAGAACATCTTCAAGTATCTTTGAAGGGCAGGTTTAAAAGAGGCAAATTCTTTTTAACTTTTAACTTTTCTTCACTGTGGAAGAATTACTTTTCATTTTCAAAGACAAAAGAAAGCTTAGCTGGATATGTATTCCTAGGCTGAAAATTTTTTGCTTTTAGGATCTGGAATATGTCACTCCCTTCTCTTCTGGCCTGTAGAGTTTCCTGTCAGAGGTCTCCTGTGAGTTTAATTGGCATTGTTTTATATGTCAATTGATTTTTTTCACGTGCACATTTAAGGATGTTTTCCTTATGTTCAACTGAAGAGAGCTTGATGATCATGTGTCATGGTGAAGAGGACTTTTGATCAACCTTTTTGGGAGTTCTGTGCCCTCCTGGATGTTGTTTCCCAATTCTTTCTCCAGATTAGGGAAATTTTCCCTTATTATTTCATTGAATACATTTGTAAACCCAGCTTTTCTTTCTGCACCTTCTAAAACTCCCATAACTCTTATATTAGGCCTCTTAATGGTGTCTTTCAATTCTTGAATACTTTTTTTTACCTGATCCAGCGCTGCTTCCAGCTTTGTGTTTGTTTCCCCCGGTGACAGGAAATGTCTTCCAATTCTGAGATTCCTTCTTCTGCTTGCTTCATTCTATTTTGGAGACTCTCTACTGTACATTTAATTTGCTCTACCGTAGTCTGCATTTCTAATGTATCAGCTTTCATTTGATGCATTTCCGGTGTGACATATTCCTTGAATTCCTTGAATGCCTGCTTTACATGCTTCTCATTGTTGATAAGAAGCTTTATAACAAGTGTTTTGAATTCTGTATCTCCCATTTTTATAAAAAGATTTATTTATTTTATTTTTATTGCAAAGTCATATATACAGAGAGAAGGAGAGACAGAGAGGAAGATCTTCCATCCGATGATTCACTCCCCAAGTGAGTGCAACGGCCGGTGCTGTGCTGATTTGAAGCCGGGAACCAGGAACCTCTTCCAGGTCTCCCACACGGGTGCAGGGTCCCAAAGCTTTGGGCCGTCCTTGACTGTTTTCCCAGGCCACAAGCAGGGAGCTGGATGGGAAGTGGAGCTGCCGGGATTAGAACTGGTGCCCATATGGGATCCCGGGACGTTCAAGGCGAGGACTTTAGCCACTAGGCCACGCTGCCGGACCCTGTATCTCCCATTTTCTCGATGTCTTCCTCAGTTAACTCTGAGATTGGCGTAGGGTTTTGCTCCTTTGCAGGGGAGTCTTCAATAATATTCATTTTGCCTTTGTCTCTTCTTTGGATCTTGGTCATTGTACTTCTGGTTAGCAGAGTCTTCTCCTTGGGGCAGGTTTCTATGCTGAATCACCCACAGGTCTACAGTTCAATTTTTACTTATTGCAGTTGGTACATGGCTCTTTGTTTGCAGCCAGTTGTGTTACTCTCTCCAGCAAGGTCTGGATTCTTATGTTAGATTTCCACCACGGTCTCCGTAGCCCCAGTTCCTGGCTCACCAGTCTCCACCTCCTGTGATGCTGTGCTGAGACTGCTCCATTGTCTCTACAACCTTTCTCCCACTTCTGGTTGGAGTAGGTCGCAGGATTAAGGAGACACCAGGAGTCCTCTATAGCTAGGTTGTTGTTGGTGGTAATCTTGCAGGAACCTGTTGGCCGTTAGGTCTGAGGGCCACATGGACCTATTTTGACCTGTACGATGCCATAGTTGGTATTATTTTCCTGTGGGACCAGTGCAATGCACTGAGCTCAGTGAATTCTCGTGAGCCCAGCACATGTGCAGCTCACTATTGTCCCCTGCAGTCCTAATGTGTTTGCCACTCTGTACAAAATGGCACCTGATGTGCCACTACTAGAGTTCTTGATCTGCTGGCTGTCTGGTCTGAGGGCTACTTGGACCTATCTTGGGTAGAACCTGTAGGATGCCATGTTGTTGCATTTGCTGAGTCAGAAATGAGTTCACTCCCAGCTCAGCATATGCTCAGTCTTTTCCCTTGCCTTTGTCTCCTTGAGTAAAATGGTGCCCATTTCAGCTCTAGGGGGCACATTGGGCTGTGAAATCCCCCCTGTTCCCGCACTGCCCATCTGGGATCTGCTGCTCTGTCTCTGCTTCTGGTCAAATCAAATATCAAATGGACCTGCAGCAGGACATGCAGTTCTTTGTCTGGGTTCACCTCCCAAGCTCCCGGTAGATGTCCCTTCCCACGTGGTCACTGGTGGAATTCTGGCTGCCTGTTTGATTCAGAATACTGTTTGCTGAGTGCTTCTGGAGTATCAGTCACTGCAACACCACACTGTTGTTTTCGCTGCCTTCCTGTGTCTGTTAGTCTCCAGATGGCCCTCTTGTTGTTCTGTCCTCTCCTATTTCTCTGCATCATACTGGTTGATGTTTTTTTGTCTGTTTAAATGTGTCCTTACCCTATTCCTCCATCTTGATTCTCCCCCACTTCACTTCTGATCCAGCTTGCTGCTAATGCACCTGGAAGGCAGCAGGTGATGTCCCATTGTTTGGGTCCCTGCCAGTCACGTGGGAGACCAGGATGGCGTTTCTGACTCCCGGCTTCTGGCTTCTTGCTGCCTCAACTCTGGCTGTTGTGACCATTTGAAAAGGAGACCAGTGGATACACTTCTGTCTCTCTCACCATCTCCCTCTCTCGGTTTCTCCACATTTCCAATAAAATATATTTTAAAGAAAAACATCTTTTAAAAAGTCTTCAAAAAGTTATACAAGGGCCCAATGTGGTATCCTAGTGGCTAAGTCCCACCTTGCATGCACCAGGATCCCATATGTGTACCAGTTTGTATCCTAGCTGCCCTACTTCCCATGCAGCTCCCTACTTGTGACCTGGGAAAGCACTCAAAGATGGCCCAAAGCCTTGGGACCCTGCACCTGCATGTGAGACGTGAAGGAAGCTCCTGGCTCCTGGCTTCAGATTGGCTCAACTCTGACCATTGATGCCACTCTGGAGTGAACCAGCAGATAGATTTTTCTGTATCTCCTCTCTGTAAATCTGACTTTCCAATACTTTTTTTTATATTCATAAAACATGCTTATGAAGAAACTATCCACAGGCAGGAGTTTGTTACAATTGTTGAGCCACTGTTTGGAGTACTTGAGTTCAAGTCCTGTGTTCTCTGCTTTCCAGCTTCCTACTCATGCACAGCTTGGGGGTAGCAGGTGATGGCTCCCAGGATTTGCGTCTCTGCCACTTACACAGGAGACCTGGACTAAGTTCCAGGCTCCTGGCAGTTAGCCTGAGCCAGTCCTGCCCACTAGAGCTGTGTAGACACCAGGCACACCTCATCCCACCCACAGGAGACTCCTTGTTTTAATATGGCCCCTCTTGTCAATGATCACTTCCAGAACAAACCAGACCAATCACACTCCACGCCTGCTCTCCACAGCCCCTTCCGTTATGTTACACGCTGGGCTACTGTGTATCTGCCTTAATCGCCCAGGACTGGTTCCTAGTCAACCCAGAGCCCATGGAATGATCCCCTTTGGCCATTCCTAGGCCTTCTCTCCCTGCCTCATCTACTCCTTCCCTGGAAACCACACAGGAACTCTCTTATCCAACTTCCCCCACCTGGTCAACCCTAGTGCTTCCCAGTAGGACCTTCACAACAGTGCGCACCCAGCACTTATGGTAATTGAATGTTCTAGTGATGGCCGTTTTAAATTTGGCCTTTCAAATTTTCACATAAATATATGAACTCTAACTATAAATATATTTAAATAAAACAAGATTAAACTCCAGGTATTTGTGGACTTTCCAGCTGTATTTCTGCTACTAGATTGTAGTCTAACTCCACTGTAGCCTAACAGTAAAACATTGTGGGTTTCCATTCTTTGAAATCTGTTAAATCTAGTCCTGTGTGTTTTTTGACCCCAATAGGGGATCTGTCTCAGTGTATGTCCACTATGAACTGGAAAAGAATGTGCCTTCTGTGGGGTGAACCTGATTGTAGGACTCGAGTCTGTCAGGTTTGCTGGTAAGGCTCTGAGTTCAGCTACATCCTTCATGCTTTGCTGCCCGCTGGAGCGTTCATTTCTGATGGAGGGATAACAAAGTAATGGTGGATTCACCTATTTCTCCCTGTGATTGTATCCGATTTTACCTCAGATGTTCTGGAGCCTTCTTGTTGAGTACATGATAAAGATTGCCGAGGATTATCCCCTTTATCGTCATGTCATCCTTGCTTTGACCCTGACAACCTTCCTTGCTCTGAAACCTGCTCTGTCCGAAACTAATGAGGCTCTTCTCACTTTCTTCTGGTGAGTGCTGACATGGCATCTCTTTCTCCGTCCCCTTACTTTTGACCTAAAATGCCTAAATATTTGAGGAGCATTCCTTGTAGGCTACAAATAATTCCATCTTGTTTTATCCATTCCAAAGATGTATTTACTTATTTATTTGGATTGAAAAAGCAGATCAGATTTGCAGAAAGAAGGAGAGAGAGAAAGATCATCCATCAACTGGTTCACTTCCCAAATGGCTGCAACAGCCAGCTCTGAGCTGGTCTGAAGCCAGGAGCTTCCTCTGTGTCTCCCATGTGGCTGCAGGATCCCAAGGCTTTGGCCTGTCCTCCGCTGCTTTCCCGGGTCACAAGCAGGGACCTGGATGGGAAGCAGGGCCACTGGGACGTGAACTGGTGGCCACATGGGATCCTGGTGCATGCAAGTTGAGGACCTTAGCCACTAGGCTACCACACTGGGCCCAGTTGGACATAATTACTTTTGCTTCTTATATGCAAGGTATCTTCTTTCACTGGGTTCTTCTATCTGCTTTTTTTTTCTTTATATTTGTTTTTCTGTAATTTGAATATAGTATACTGATATATACTTTTCTTTTTTCTTTTTTAGAGAGACAGACAGAAAGACAGAAGACTGAGGAAGCAGAGAGCTCTGATTAGTAGACCTGATTCCCATATGCCTGCACTGTACAATGTCAGGCCAGGCTGGGCCCAAGTCAGGAACTCCATCCATTCCTCCCATATATGTGGCAGCAATTCAAGTCTTTGAGCCATCCTGTTGCCTCCCATGGTATATACTACACAAAACACTGCAATCACAAGCAGAGCTGGGACTGGAACCCAGCTCTTTGATGTGAGATGTGGGCATCTTAACTAGTGGGCTAAATGCCTGCCTCTGCCCATATTCTAATTGAGTTGCCATTTAATTGTGGATTTGTAAGTCTTCTTCGCTCATTCTGTATACAACTCTCATGTAAGTTGCGTAGTCTGCAAATATTTTTTTTCTCATTCTGTGGATTCTTATTTCACTGATTTGTTTTATTTTGGTTTTTCACAAAAGCATAAATGTTTTAATTTAGATGACATCTAATTTATCTAATTTTTCCTTTTATCTTTGATATTCTATCCAAGAAATCATTGACTGCCCCCAATCACCAAGATTTCTTGCAATGTTTTAAACTAGGAGTTTTATAGTTTTAGCTTTTATGTTTAGCTATCTAGTATAGTTTAAGTTAATTCTTTTATTGACACAATAAAAGAAAAAAGTTATGGGGATGGATACATCTATTCAAAATGGGGTGACCAAGACAAGGTCAGGAGCATTCTCATCTCCTCCAGCGCTCAACACTTCCTGGAGCTAGGAGCTCTCCCATCTTTCCCTTCTGGTTATTTTGCAATTCATGGTGAGTTGTTATGCACTGTAGTTATCTTCCTGTGCTAATGCCAGTTCCCCCAGCCTTTCTCTTTGTCCTTCCTCCTCATCTGGTCTGTGAGACGGACGTATTTACCTTTCACAAATGAATGAGAATATGTGGCAATTGTCTTTCTATGCCTGGTTTTTTCAGCTGACCGAGATGTGAGGATTTACAGGGGAGTGAGGGTGACCGCAATCTTCTGCATATGGTTATCCATCCTCTCAGTCCCATTTATTGAAAAGGTTGTTCTTCCTCCTCCCACATTAAATTGTCTTGGCAACCGTGAAAGAAAATCAGTTGATTGTGACTTGAGTTTTCTCTAAATCATTTTTAGCCTTTAAAAATGTTCATTTCCTGTTGTTGATGCTTTATTTTACATGATACAATAGCTATTCAATTTCACCCTCAGCTCTATTGTGTTTTTATTTAGATTGGCATAAAAGAGAAGGAAGGACATTTTGGCGGATTAAATGGAGAATCAGAGTGAGCATAGGCCCAGAACAAGAATGCACAAAAGCACAAAAGATTCCTTCAGAGAAAAAACACGAGCTAGCCCAGCTGGCTGAAGTGAAAAGAACATTTATGACATTATGGCGGAATTGAAATATGATTGTAAATGATGGAAGCCTGTTAGAAGCAGATTGTGGATAGTCTTTTAAGTCTGACCAAGAAACTTTTGTTTGATCCTAGCAGCAATGAGGAGCTGAGTTTTCAGAAAAAGCTAATGAGTGTCTGGTAGAGAGGTGGGCCAGGATGGAGAGATGAGCACAGCACAGGGCCAGGAATCCAGAAAGAAGGGCAGTCCTCCCAGACTGAAGAACCTGAGGCTTGGGCCCGGCACAATGGTGCAGTGGTTAAGGTCCTCGCCTTGCATGCCCCAGGATCCCATATGGGTGCTGGTTCTAATCCCAGCAGCCCCACTTCCCATCCAGCTCCCTGCCTGTGGCCCGGGAAAGCAGTCGAGGACGGCCCAAAGCTTTGGGACCCTGCACCCGCGTGGGAGACCCGGAGGAGTCTCCTGGCTTCGGATCGGCATAGCATCGGCCGTTGTGCTCACTTGGAGCTCACTTGGAGAGTGAATCATTGGACGGAAGATCTTCCTCTCTGTCTCTCCTCTCTATATATCTGCCTTTCCAATAAAAAAAAAAAAATCAAAGAACCTGAGGCTTGTCATTACAATCATGGTAGTAAATTCAGGGGGAAAAATCTACAAAACTTATTTTTCTAAAGCTGATTTTTAAATGAGGGGATAGTTAGCAGTTGAGATGGTAAAAAATGAGGAATATGAATTAGAATTGGGTGATCAGAAAGTCACTATTGCCTTTAAAAACTCAATATTACTTCATCAGTCAGGTGGAAGCTGATGACATTATATGGAAGACGAGAGTGTAGTGGAATAAAGGGAAGTTAGACACATTTTTCATGAATTATTATAATAAAAAGAAGGCATTTTCAGTTTAATGGGAGAGGATAGTACAGCAGGTGTCAGAAATATATATTGAAATAAGATCTCCAGAGATATTTGAAAGTGTTAATAGTGGGGCCATGTTGTGACAGAAAGTTAAGCCACTGCTGCTGGGCTGGAATCCTAGATGAGTACCAGTTTGTGTCTGTGTTGCAGTCCAACACCCTGCTAATGTGCCTGAGAAAGTGGCAGAAGATGGCCCAAGCACTTGGGATCCTGCCACCTACACGGGAGTCCTGGATGAAGTTTATGGCTCCTGGTTTCAGCCTAGCCTAACCCTGGCCATTGTGGCCATTTGGGAAGTAAACTAGTGCATGGAAGACCTCTCTCTCTCTCTCTAATTTTGTCTTTCCAATAAGTAAATTCGTCTTTTAGAAAGTATTGATTATAACAGAAAAATTAAACACAGGAGACGATGATGATCAGCTTATAATTTAACAAATTGGGAAGTTATAAGAATTCCCAAGATGGTGGAATAGATAGGATCTGTATCTACCTCAGCTAGAAAAAGTTTCAGAATTTGTAAGGGAAGGGAGGACCTGCAAGATTGATCACTGATGGTGGAAATTATTTATCTGAGTTGGTGTTGCTGATTAAATTTCCATGTGTGAGGATAGGCATCTGCTGTAATAGTTGAGACACTGGTCAGGATACCCATGTCCAACACTGGAGTGCCTGGGTATGATCGTAGGTCCAGCTCCTGTCCCCACTTCTTCCTAATATGATGGCCAGGTAGTTGGATCTCTGCCACCCTTGTAAAAGATCTTGTTTGGAGTCCCTGGCTACTGGCTTCATCTCCTCAGCTTTTGCAGTCATTTGGAAGAATGCATAAGCTAGTAGGAGCTTCCTCTCTCTTTCTGCCTCTCCAATAAAAAGCTAATAATAGTAGCAGTTTGTTTTTGTACATGTGTTTGTGTGTGTGTTGAGGGGTTAAATTTTGCCTTCTTCTAAGGGTAGGAGAAAAGAGAAATCTGTTGTCCTTTGGTAATAGGACATTTGGCCTTCCTTCGGTGGACCACGCTAGTAAAGACATCAGTAGTAGCAAGCTAGAAAACATGGAGAGATTTTAGATCAACAGGTTAGTGTGTGTGTGTGAGAGAGAACCACATGAGGAAACTTCAAAAAGTTGACAGAAAAATGTAATTGAAAGATAAGTTTGTTTTGGCATGGAAACCTTTTTTTTTTCATAATGCACATTTTTCCATAAGTTCTTTGAAGTTCATTGATAGATAGAAAGCAGACCAGATTTTAATCTGACTGGGGAAGCCCAGGACTGGATGCAGAAAAGGTGGAGGGCATGCCTGCATGGTATTGTTTTTCTTATCCAAAAATGTATATGGTCTTGGTAGTGATGGTGATATATTTGGAGATAGATACAGATAGTCCTCTACTTAGAATGATCCCATTTGGGCTAGGCATGATGGTTCAACTGGCTAATACTCCCACTTCAAGCACCAGGATCCCGTATGGGCACCGGTTCATGTCCCCACTGTTCTACTTCCCTTCCACCTCCATGCTTGTGGCCTGGGAAAGCAATTGAGGACAGCCCAAAGCCTTGGGACCCTGCACCCTTGTTAGAAACTCAGTCCTGTTTCCGGGTTTGGTTGGGCTCAGCTCAGTTCAGCTTCAGTCATTGCAGTCATTTGGGGAGTGAGCCAACAGATGGAAGATCTTTCTGTCTTCTTCTCTCTGTAAATAACCCTTTCCATTAAAAATAAATAATTCTTTTTTACAAAAATGATTCCACTTAGGATTTTTTACTTTATGTTGGTGTGAAAGTGATGTGATCTCAATAGAATCTGTCTTTTGGACATTGAATGTTGGTATTTTCCTATAGCCCAGTGCTAGTGAGGGGTGGCAGCAGCAAGCATAGCTTCCAGGCAGGACTGTGATCACAAGGGGGACCCCCAGGCTCTGCGGGACCTTGTGCAGCTGAGCTAGGATGTGCTAGGAGAATCCAATGTCTTTTCAAGCTCCCTGATGTCTTCTATTTAAGATAGTTTATTGGGAAGTGATCCCATAGTAACACAGGGGACAACTAGTCACTCTGGGGTTTTCTATTTTGGTTGGGGAGAAAGAAGAGCCTAATTGATTTTACTTCATCACAAGCATCTGATGAATGTTTCTGGTTCATCTCAGTCATCCCAGTGGCCCTAGATACCAGTCAGGAAAATATTTGCCTTTTGTACATTTGCCTATGTGCAGATGAAAGTTTTGCTAGGATATATGAAACTAGGAATGAGAACTGTTGTGGGTAGTATCTGCTCATAGGCACAAAAAAATCCTGCTAAAGCCAAGCGGCTTGAAACATCAGCTCATTGTTTGCAATAATTTGGGACTTGGCTCACTCCACTGGGTATTGGTTCTTCTCCATTTGATATGCGGCATGGGGTGCTGTCTCACTTGGGGTCACCTGGAGCCTCAACCAGGGTTGACTGAGCCAAGATGACTTCATTCCACGTCTAGTGGATGGTGCTGCCTGTGGGCTGAGTCAGACTTCCAGCAATGTGGAGCAAAGCTGCAAAGCTGCTTAAGTTCTCAGCCCTGGCACCTACATGATGCTACAAGCTATGGGTCAGAGCCGAGCATAAGGGCAGGACAGAGTCAAATGGGAAAGCATTTGACCACCATCCATTGATGACATAAATTGTGAAGAGTCTGACCATTTTTAACCCCTCACTAAGGAGCTTCATAAAATCCAATCTGTGAAACTTCTAGCAGTATCTCTAGCACAGAGCAGGTGATTTCAAAATGTTCATTGTTTTTGTTAGTGTCATCATTATTAGCTTTTGTTCTTCTGAGTGGAAAACACTTTTCCTGGGGAGGGAAACTCTTGATTGTTCATTTAATGAACTAAATCAGCAAAAAATCAATCAGTGTGTTAGACAAGAAATAGTAATCAATCCATGTAGGATCCTTTGAGCCAGGAAGAAGGTTGAATAGGCATGTCCTATTAAAACGTGTGGTCGTTAGCTGAACACAATTTGTTTGGTAGACCTGGACTAAGGAGAAAATAAAGTAAGTTTCATGGTATAAAGTTCTAAACATGTCCCACTGGCAAAGTTCTGAAGATTTCAAAAGTGTTTTTACCCAATTTTTGATTTCTGTCTTTTCCTTACATTGTTCTTACAGGGAAGCAAATCTCAGCAGAATGTCCCTCGTTAAAGACAAAAGCCCATCTACAGGCAATGTGGCGTCCGAAGATCTTGGCTACTCGGTAGGTGCTCCACATTCAACAACTTTCACATTCAGGGCTCACTGTCAAATATTCAACAGCACACCTAGCAGGGATAGGGAATAGCATGATTTCATTTCAGTGACTTAACCCTTTTTTTTTTCATTTTTTTCTATTTTTTAATTATATTTTTTGACAATCTTTACATAGTGATTAGGGTAAAAAGATTCAAGGGCTATAGGAAAGTGGGTAAGACTACTATTTCCATATTGTTTCCTTCACGTATCTGAGGTAAAGGGGGATATTAAGGGAGAAGCCCCACCCAGTTTCCCACTCACCCCAGGTCCCCTGATGTGAGGCATGCTCCGAGAGTCCTGCTCAAGTAGCATGATAGTTCAACAGTTATGAATTGCTGCCAATCTCACTACTCCAAGCACGATAAGGTCGTTGGAGAATCCACTGATTTACGTAGTCCATCTTAGAGTCTCCGTTTGCCCAGTTTTTCACCGCCAACATATGGCTGAGGTGGTTGATTGACTTGTTTTGTCCTCTGTCTTTTCATGGTTAGGGTTCTGAGTCTGCCATTTCGATTGGAGAGATCCCCAAAGAAACTTTGTCTGAGGTATTCCCAGACCAGATTCTTGTATGTACTAGCAAGTACAGGGTCCAGCACAGCCCATGGCCCAGATCAGCTGGTGGTTGCAATTGCTGGGTCGGTTCTGCTTTCAGCCCGGACTTCCACTGGAACTAGTGGGTGTTGCAGTCCAGCCTGGTTCTGCCCAGCACGTACTTGACCCTCACATAAACCAGTGGGAGCTGCAGCCTAGTCGGAGCAACCCACAATAATCCCCACCAGGTCCACTCCCTGCCCTAGTTCCTATGCTTGCCAGTATGTATATCAGACTAGTCCAGTCTGTTACAGTAAAACATTCATGCTTGCCTCGCAAATTTTCTCCATCATGGCCATCAGTTTTAAAGAGCTGTTTGCTCACTTCAGTATTCTTTCTGTCCACTAGTCTTGTGATAGAAAAGAATGGGATTAGAAGAAACTAGTTTGAGTTAAATGACTTCACTGTTGGCAGCCACTTTCCACAATGGCTCCTTTGGCCTTCCAGTTTAATGACCCAAGAACTCTTTTTGAGAATGATGAGTTTGTAGGCAGAATGCTTGAGAAAGTATTCCTTCAATATAGAAATTAAAACAGGGAAGAGCTTTCTTCCACCAGCAACTCTTCTCAAAACTTGCACAATTCTTACCATTGGCTTTGGTGGAATGTTCCAGTGAATAATGACTACAGTGTCCTCCTTTGCACAGCTTTGGCTACATTCTGAGTTCTTTGGACACCAGAAGGCAGCTTAGCTATCTGGATAATCTTGCCCCCTTCTTCAAAACAAAACAAAAGCAGTCTGCAAAGATCACAGCTCCCACAACGCTCTCTCCAGGGTCACTCAGAGAATGTTAGAATTGGAAACATCTTAGAGAATTTCAAGTCCAATCAGGTCATTTTATTACAAAGAGCAGAAGAGTTCTGTCTAACAAATGCATCTTTTTGAGGAATGAGTCTGAGATTTGATCTTCTCTTCCCTATGCCACAGTGCCACCACCACCGACGTGGTTTGGGCCGAAAAAGCTGTCTCCCAAAAACGAGCATTTCTGGTTTTATATTTGTTTCTTATCCAGCTGTTCTGTACTTGTGGGTTTGCCAGGTTATTACCTTTTCATCGCTCTTATGATTTCCTATGTTTTTTTTTTCTGCCCACAGCTGCCAGAATTCTTTCAATGTATTGAGAATTTTACTAAGGAAAGCAAGAAATCCAGTCTCCTGAAGACTCAGGGTATTTCACTGGTGGAGGCCCAGAAAATGCTTATTCAAAACGTGAACACTATGTCCTTTGTCAGTGGCGCTGGGGAAGAGAAGCAACAGCCCAAGGCAGTCTTCACGTGCAGGGTGGTGAAGAAATCGGAGGGCAAGCCAGAGTCCATGACCGAACTCCTGCATCGTAGCCTGGTGTCCGACTCGCTCTTGCCTGTGGAGAGGCTCTTCCGGTCCCGCCAGAGACTCGTCCAGATGGGCATCCCTCCCCCCATTCACTCTTTTCCGTATGACATTCTCGTCGGTCACTCGAAAGCTTGGAATCTGATCACCTCCGAGCAGGGGATTTCGAAAGTCACAATGCCACAATGGACAGGCATTCTCAGCAGCCCGCTGCCCAGGAAGATCTGTGAAGACAGACTCCCTAAAGTCTTCTTGCTCTACACAGGTAATCTGCACAGAGGATGTGGGGCTGGGGACGGGGAAGCAGAAATCCTCTGGGGTACCTAGGTAGCTTGGGTTGAAGAGTGACTCAGGGAAACTGGAGCTAGAGGGTTGCGGGTGCTCTGGCTCTCTGCCGCGACAGTGCAGCACAAAACACACAGTCAAAACTTCCAGGGTCAAGTGCCAGAGTGACTCCCAGAAACGGTGACAATTTAAGCCCCACAAAATTTTCCTTTCTAAAATGCACCTGTCCAACTTGGACTCTGAAGCATCTGTGTGTTTCTTGTGACAGGAAGTTGTTTTGAGTATTATTTTTTTAAAGTAACTTGACTATGCTTCCATTAAGGGGATTTCTGGGAAATTATTTTTTTGCCCTAAAACGTGATCCTTTCCTTATTATTATATCAACCATATCAGTAGTGTCAACAGAGGCCAAAAAACAACAGGTGAAGCTCTTCATTTCTGATGATGGAAAGGTAACCGCAAAAGACCAAAAACTACATGCATGTAGAATATATGGTGCTGAGTGGTTTTTCAACTGAAACTACTTTAATTTTTAAATGTATTAATATGTAACATATATATATATATATTATGCACTATGGTGCAGTATTTCCTAACATACACATTAGTGTAAGTTAACCACATTGGGTAACCAGGCTTTTTTTTCCTTTCCACATCTTCTCATTGTGTCTGGAGCCTACTTGCTCCTCTGTTCCGTTTCTTTATACAGTCACTCCCTGCACTATGAAACACTAAAACACCTACCACTTCTGGTTGACTATATTTTGTACCTGCTATTCCCCTATCACCAATTGTTCCTAGGCTGTAAATAGTCACTATTCTAAGCTTAGAGGAACTTAAAGAAAAAGAAATCTTCCACATAGGAGAGAGAACAGTATTTTTGACTTTTCTGTGTCGACTTATTAAAGAAATGACCTAGATCTATCTATTTTGCTGCAAATGTCAGGGTTTTGTTCTCTTTTTTTATGCCTGAGTAAAATTCCATTGTGCATATGCACCACGTTTCCTTTATCCATCCTTCCACTGGTGAACACCTTGGGTGATTCCATATTTTAACTACAGTGAATGGTTCTGCAATGAACATAGAAGGGCAGGTATTTCTTTTGTATGCTGATATCCCTTCCTTCAGGCACATTCCTAGAAACAGAGTTCTGGTTCCCGGAGTAGCTCTCTTCGTACTGCTTTGTAGATCTCTACACTAGCCTCCATAATGGCTATATTGATTTACATTCCAACCAACAGTATACAATGAAGCCCCTTTCCCTTAGCCACATCCTCTCCAGCATTTGATGTTGTTTTCTTTTTTTTTTCTTTATTTCTTCCTTTCTTTTTTCTTTCCTTCCTTCCTTTATTTAAATTAAGTAATTAATTTTATTTCCCCTGCCCCCTTTCCAAATCCCCTCCTCCCACGAAATTCCTCTATATTATTACTATAGCATAGCTCTTCAGAAACAGTCACATGTTCATCATTACGAGCATGGACAATGGCAGAGAGTCCAGCACCCTGTTGTCAAGATTCAGCTAATAGTTTCATTAGTAGTCCATCTTTGATCTGAAAGTAGACATGCACACTGCACTGCATCCTCACATCTGGACATGATAGTCTCCATTACACAGTCACTACATATCCCTCTTAAATGAAAAGCCACAATACAAAATCAAAAACAGGAAGAAAAATAGAAATTTACAACACCTCTTGAGTTGTTAAAGAGGTTTTGATAGTTAAACAGTCCTGAATTGCTGGCGATCCTGCCACTCCAATCACGATGAAATCTCTCCCAAATCTACTGGCTGCTATAGTCTATCTTAGTGTCTCTGCCTGCCCAGATCTTCACTGCCAATGATTGGCTGGGGTAGTTGATCACTTTATTCTGTCCTCTGTCCTCTGCCATGGTACCAGGTGTCCTGTGGAGGCTCCGATGTACTGCCCTATCCTCCATGTACATTTGGATATGCTGTCCTCTGCTCCATCTGAGCCACTGAGGAGGCCCAGCTCTGATACATCCACTCCCACAGTCAGCCCATGGAACCTGCAATTATCTCCATGATTAGGGTTCTGAGTCCAGTGGTTCAGTTTGTAGGGAATCACCCAAGAAACCTCTGAGGCCATTCCAGACCCGATTCTTCTATGTGTTTGCCAATACAGGGTCTGGCACTGTCTGGCACCTAAATCAGCCTAGACACACACACTGGTAGTTGCAATTGTTGGGTCAGTTCTGTCTCCAGCCTCATGTTTTACAAAGCCCGATGGGTTGTTGGAGCCCAGCCCAATCCTGCCCACACCATACTCAGCCTTCACGTAAACCAGTGGGAGCTGCAGCCTAGTCGGAGCAACCCACAAAAACCCCCACCAGACCTGCCCCTGCCCTGGTTCCTGTGCTTGCCAGTATGTAAAGCAGACTGGTCCCATCTGTCCCACATCCTGTTCAGCTCTTGTACATTGATGGGTATTGAAACCCAGTTGTCCCAACTATCCAGTCCATACTGGTGCCAGCGGATGCTACTTTCTGTCTAGGCCATGCCTGCACCTGACAGAATTTGGCCCCTGTGCAAGCATCTGCCAGCTGATGCTGCAGCAAAGCCCAATCAGTCCACACCGACACTGGCTTATGCTTGTACCAGAAAGTACAGTCAGCCCAGCCTGGCTTTTCCCTGATCCGGCTCACATGTAAGCCATCAAATATGGCCCTGCCCGGCCTGATCTGCCCCCATCCCAGCTCTCATGTTAACTAGTGGGAGTAGTAGCCCAGCAGGGGGGCCTTCAAAGCCCCCTCCTTGGGGCTATCCCCACCACCCCTCGTGTTTCACATGTGCTGATTGGGTGCTGCAGCCCAGTCTGGCACAGTCCCCTCACCTTGGCATTTGCCAGTGTGTGCTGTGGCCTGGCAAGGTCAGGCCCACCCCCAATTCCAACACACGTTGGTCAGGGCTACAGCCTAGCCCAGCCTAGCCCAGCCCTGCCAGTCCCCAATCCCGGCCCTCATGTGGACTGACTGGTATTGCACCCTGACCCAGCCCGACCTACACTCCATTCTGCCACTCGGATTTGCCAATTGGTGATATGAACTGACCCAGTCTGGCCTGTCCCTGACCTGCACCAAATGTATGCTGGTGGATACTGTATCTTGGCATGGTCTAGGCTACTCTCCATCTTGGTTCTTGCACTTGCCTGTAGGAAGCATGTCCCGACAGAGGAGTTCCTCAGGCTTTTCCATTCAGATCTCTCCCAATGCCAGATCTCGCGCACACCAGTGGGTCCATGGGCTAGTCCTACTTAGTTCACCTCCTGTCCTAGCAGGAACAGTGGCCTTTCCTCATCAGCGCTCACCCATTCCAATTCTTGTTGTCAGGTACTACATCCCAAACAAGTGTGCTCCATACGCAGACATAGCTCACACATGGCTGAGCAGGGATAGAGACCTGGCTTAGCCTGTCCTATACCTACCCTGGTTCTCACAAGTACCAGTGGGTGCTGGATTCTAGCCCAGTCTGGAGCATCCGATACCCAGCCCACACACATGCCAAGGGATTCTGCAACTATATCCAGACCAGACTGCAGCCCCTACCCTGGCCCTCGTGTTCTCCAATGGAGATCACTACTTGGTCAGGGCGTCCTCTTGGCTCCCCAGCCAGGTCTGCTCCCCTCTACAGTTTTCACGCATGCCAGTAGTTGCTCTGACCCAGCATAACCCCTATCCACCTTAGTCTTTGCCTTTGGATGCTGTAGTCTTGCCTGACCTAGCCAGCCCCCAGTCCCAACTCTCACTGGTGGCTGCTGAAACTTGGCCCTGCTCAGTCTACTCCTATCTCCATCTCATGTGAGCTAGTAGGTGCGATACCCTAACCCAGCATGACCTGCACTCCAGCCTGGTTTCTGCACTTGCCAGTGGGCTAAGATCCGCTTGGTCCTGCCTGGTCCACCCCCTTCTAAAACCAACCCACACATTTGCCAAGTATGGGCTACCTTGCCCAACTTGCCTGAGCCCTAGGCCTAGAAAACATGCTCACCAGTGGGAGCTATAGCCCAGTAGGGGAGTCTCCAAGTTTCCCCACTCACTCTACTCACAGACCCAGATCTCACATGTCCCAGCAGGTGGTAGGTCCTTGCCCAGCATAACCGGCCCCTCCATCTTGGCCTTTGTTTGAGCTGGTAGATGTTGCAGGCAGGCCTGCACTACATCCTGTTTTAGGATGCACATGCAGGTGCTGTAGCTTGGACCTGCCCACTCTTTTCTCAGCTCTAGTACCCGTGAGTGTTGGCAGGTTTCATGTTCACTCCTAGTTCAGCCAGTCACCACCCCAAACTCTTGAGCTAACCAGCAGGACTTGTATTTCTATAAGGTTGGGCCCACTTATCCCCCACAGAATCTACTCCCAGACCCGGGTCTCTCATGTGTTGGTTAGTGTCATGGCCCTGCGTAATGTGTTCTGTCCCCTGTTCCAGCACTCAATTAGGTACTTGGATCTAGCTCTTTTAGACATGTCCCCAGCCATAGCTTTCATGTAGTATGGCGTGTGGTGGTCAGTGATGCTCTGCACTAACAAGCCCATCTCAGACTCCCAAGTGGGCTGATGAATCAGTCTGACCCATACAGATCTTCCAATCTCTACCCTCCATACCACCAGGTCTCAGTTGCCTCACCAGCCAGTTCAGTGGCCCTGTTATTGGGTGTCCTTCAGTATTAATTTCTCACTTTCACATATGGTGTCTGTATCCATGGATGTCCCTAGACAATATTTCGTCACCCCAACTCCCCAGAGCTCATTGACAGGTGGCCAGTGGACAAAGCCCATTGCACAAAGAGTGTGCTGGCTGCTGGTGGAATAAAGATGGTGCCTTCTGCTTAAAAAGCAGCCGGGGGGTGGGCTGCTTCACTGATGAAGCAGAGTTCCCCTCACGTGCCTAACCCTCACTTTCTTTCTTTTTTCCTTTTCTAATAGTCATCCTAAGCAAAATGAGATGATTCTTGGCTATAGTTTTGATCTGCATCTCACTGATGGCTCACATTATTGAACATATTTTGGTATATTTATTGGTAATTTGTGTTTATTCCTTTGAGAACTATCTATTCAGCAGAGCCATCATCAATATCCTAACTTCATTGTTGGAGGTTTTGTTTATTTGTTTGATTTTTAGTTGTATATCCCATACATTAATTCCTTGTCCAATTCAGGTTTTTAAATATTTTCTCCTGCCCTGGTGATTGTTTATTGATTCTGTTGATTGTCTTCCTTGTTGTGCAGAATCTTCTTAGTTGAGTTTTAACAAGGAGTATCTTAGATTTTTCAGGTCTCCATATTCCTTATCAAGAGAGGTGAATTTTGTCATTCTGGATGGTTTTAAATGGGCTAAGTCAATATTTGAATCCTTTTGTAGTTGGTACCTGATTCAAGACCATTTGCATAGCAAATTTATAGTGCTAACATTGTTATGTTAAAAGCAGCAGGAGAGGAAGTTTACTTTACTTTAGAGCTTAAGATGCTTCCCACATGGGCCCGGCACGGTGGCGCAAGTGGTTAGGGTCCTCCCCTTTGCACGCCTGGGATCCCATATGGGCGCTGGTATCCCGGCAGCCCCGCTTCCATCCAGCTCCCTGCCTGTGGCCCGGGAAAGCAGTTGAGGACGGCCCAAAGCTTTGGGACCCTACACCCGCCTGGGAGACCCGGAAGAGGCTCCTGGCTTAAGATCGGCATAGTACCAGCCGTTGTGCTCACTTGGGGAGTGAATCATCGAATGGAAGATCTTCCTCTTTGTCTCTCCTGTCTGTATATCTGCCTTTCCAATAAAAAAATAATAAAAATAAATCTTTTTTAAAAAAAAGATGCTTCCCACACCACTGAACCCAGGTTTGATTCCTGACTCCACTTCTGACTTGGCTTCTTGCTGATGCCTATCTGGGAAGCATCAGGTGACTGGTGATTACTATCACCGTTTTGCTCCCATCACCTATGAGGGAAACTTGGATTGAGTTCTCAGCTCCAAACTTTGGCCCAGACGAGGCTCATCCTAGTTCCAGCCATGTGGGCATTTGGGGAGGAAAACAGCAGATGGAAGCAAGTGCTCTCTCTTCATGGAAAATATTTGTAATAAAAATGCATGGTTTCAAATATTTTTGCACCAAAATAAACTTATCTACTAGTACCATTGTTCATTAACTTTGTGAGGGTATGCTTGTACACAAAAGCTTCTCCAAGGCAGGTTCAGAATTCCAGGTCATAACCCAGCACAAGGATGGAAGTTTGACCGGGGCAGTGTAAGGTCAGAGGTAACCATTCAAAGGTCATCCTAGCTAAGCCACAGAAGTGCATACTTTGATCAGCAGGTTGGAGAAGTGATGCTGGAAATCTGTGTAGCTCTGATCAGTCTTCCTCCTCCTCCTCTCGGTTGCTCATTAGGTTCCATAAGAAGGATGGCAAGAATTCCCCACAATAAGTAAGGCAGTCCTCCTACTTGTACACTGTACCCATCAGCACTTGTTTAGTAGCTGGTACTGGTGGTTTGTTTTTAGTTTTATAACATGTTTGGTCATGGGAGGAGTTTTTGGGAAGAGGAAAGATATAGTTGCTGAGTAGGGGGAGGTGTCATACAAGGAAACTTCAAAAGTTCATGAAAAGTAGAACTAAAAGATAAGTATTGTTAGTTACAAAAAGGAACTTGAGATCCACATAAGTTTGTCATAACGTGCATTCTCCATGAACTCTTTGAAGACCCTTCTCTGAATGTACCTAGCTTGATGTCCTGTGGCTTGTTGTCTCTTGAAAACATTGCACCGCTAATGACACTCCAGTCTAGTCCATCCTGAAAGAGGGTGTGAAAACGCTAGGTGCTAGCTAAGTCACACAAGTAAGAACTTCCAGCAGCAGCCTGGGAGGAATGGCACCAGCACCCTGCATAGCTCTCATCAGTCTTCTTCATTCAGCTGCTCATCAGGCTCCTTTGCCCTGTACCTCTTTCTATTTGCACCTGTTAGTATACATGGATCCACTGAGACATTTCTTTTACCTGCTTTAGTCCTGCAAGGTCTAGTAGCACTCAGCCAAATCCACCCAAGTGCCTATTTATGGGAGGGTTTTAAGTGACAAGAATATGGTAGGATCCACTTTACTTGAAAAGCTTCAGACACAGCTTTCTGCCAGCAGTGAGAAGGAGAACAGGTTAACTAAAGGCTTATTCTATCCAAAAACATCTCTAGTTGACTGGAGGTTGGACAGTATCATTATGTGATTCTTGAAAAATATGATTCTTTTCAGAGAAGCAATTCATAGATCTAAAGGACCTGGAATTCAAGTATTTTAAGGGACTTGTCAAGTGGAGCCGCACTACTTCAATTTCATTTTCAAAAATCAGCTATGATGCTGACAAGAGATTCGTGGAGAGCCGAGACATGCCTGTCATATTCCCCCCTCTGGTTCGTAAAACTCTGTTTGTTTATCCTCAAGTTGATTATGAAAAAGAAGCAAATTATCGTCTTAGATGGGAAATATAATTCATTAAAATATTCTGGATATGTGCTTTTGCTGTTGAGACCATTGAATTTATATGTAATGGCAACGAAGAGGAGGCACCCAATAGAATAACTGAACCAGGTCTACACAAGACTCACGGAAGGTCCAAAGCAGTTCAGCTAGCATGGAGTCATGGAACCTAGCTGATCTGCTATCGTGAGACCCTATGTGGACCTATAAAAATTTTTTTAAAGATTTATTTATTTTTATTGCAAAGTCAGACATATAGAGAGAGGAGGAGAGACAGAGAGAGAAATATCTTCTGTCCAATGATTCACTCCCCAAGTGACTGCAATGGCCCATGCCGAGCCAATCCGAAGCCAGGAGCTTCTTCCGGGTTTCCCACTCAGGATCCCAAGGTTTTAGGCCATCCTTGACTGCTCTCCCAGGCCACAAGCAGGGAGTTGGATGGAAAGCAGTGCTGCCAGAATTAGAACCAGCACCCACATGGGATCCTGACACTTTCAAGGTGAGGACTTCAGGTGCTAGGGCACTGGGCTGGGCCCGGACCTATGAAATTTATTTGGAACAACACTAAAGCCAATAAGATGATGTGAAAATAAAGGAGAATGTGCCCAGTCAGGAATAACTCTTTAAAACATTTTAAGCACATGAGAGAAATCCATCATCAGAAAATAGATGATAGAATGAACAAGCAAGGATGAGTACCTGAGGATTAGTAGCTGAGAACTTTAATATGTGAACCACATAGAGATGTTATAAAACAGAAACAGAATATTTGAAAAGAAACAAATAAGAAATATTGGGAAATGAAAAATGTAGTCAATGAACATAATAAAAAGAACCTTCCATAAATTCTCTCAGTTACACTGTATATCCGTGAAGAGGAAGGACTAATGAGTTGGAGAACACTGCAAAACCTCTAGGTCATAACTCAATAGAGCAGAGTAAAATGCAAAGCTATGACAAGTCAGTGGAGGAACTCGCATTAACAATGGAGGCCAGGAGGTGACAGTGTCACTCACAATGCTAAGGAAAAGCAGCCATCAGTTGAGAATTCTCTAACCAGCCACGCTGTCTTCATTTGTTGTGAAATAAACATACGCAGAAACATGTAAGACCCCCAAATTGTTTATTATCCACAGCCTTTAACGAAAATATAAACAAAGAAAAAGCTACTAGTAAAGTTTGTACTTCAGCAAGTACCTACAAGGAATGCAAGCAATAATGAGGAGCAATTAAATGATTAATAATGAATATATAAAGCATTGCATAAATATTACAATATATTTCTGAATTTCATCTACTAATATCTTACTTAGAATTTTTGCGATCACTTGGGGAGTGAATGATTGGAAGAAAGATCTTCCTCTCTGTCTCTCCTCCTCTCTGTATATGTGACTTTGCAATAAAAATGAATAAATCTTTTTAAAAAAATCCACTGGCAAGTGCAGGGACAGGGTGCAAGTCATGTCAGATCAGACTGCGGTACCTCTTGGAAAGCACAAGATCTATGGTTGGAAATGGGCCTAGTAGGGGTAGGCATTCCTCTGCTGGGCTGCATAGCAGCCATGGCTGCGAATGGACCAGGCTGGACAAGGTGATAGCACTGTAGGTCAATGTATGGACTGGATCATGTGGCAGGGTGGGCTGAGTTCAGCTGCAACACCCATAGGTGTATACAGAGCCTGATTGGAGTATGGCATGGACCAGACTAGTCTGCTGCACATACTGGCCCACATAGGAACTGGGGCCAGGGGCAGGCCTGGTGGGAGTTATTGGGTGTCATTCCAACTAGGCTGCAGTTGTGGCTGGTATGCATAAGGGCCAGGTCTGTAACAGACTGGGTTGGACTGGGTCACAGCACCCATTAGCTTGCATATAAGATGGGACTGGGAACTAAACTGACCAGGCAGCTATAGTCACCAGTATGTTCACAGGCTGATGCCGGTGACAGACTGAACCAGACCCTCTACTGGCTGGTATATGCAGGAGTCAGGTCTGAAATCACCCCAGGTGAAGGTTTTTGGGGGACTTCTCAACTGGACCACTGTACTCAAAACTTCAGCCACAGGCAGGATCCCAACCTTGGAATACAAGTATTGGGACTGGGCCTCCTCAATTGCTGATACCAGTATGTGTGTGGACTGGATAGTAGGGCTGGTTGGGTTGAACTAGGCTTCATTGCCCATTGCCATGTATGAGAGCTAAATGGGATGTGGGACAGACTGAACTAGTCTGCTGTACATACTGGCAAGCATGAGAACCAGGGTAGGGAGCAGGCCTAGTGTGGGTTATGGGGAGTCGCCCCGACTAAGCTGCAGCTTGCACTGGTTTGCATGAGGGCCAAATATGAAGTGGGCAGGATCAGGACCGACTGCAACAACCACTGGTTCACATGGAAGACAGAGCTGGAAACAGAACTGACCCAGCAATTGTGACAAACAGCATATGCATAAGCTGATTGGGGCAACAAACAGTGCTGGACATTGTAATGGCTAGCACACACAAAAATCAGGTCTGGGATCACCTTAGACGAAGTTTCTTTGGAGATCCATCCCCCCAACTGAACTGCTGATCTCAGAACCCCAACCGTGAAGACTATGTCAGCCAGTATATTCTGAAGAGATTTCATCATGCTTGGAATGGTGGGATTGGCAGCAATTCAGAACTGTTGACCTATCAAAACGGCTTGAGCTTGACCTTCGGAGCATGCCCCACATCAGGTACCTGGGATGGGTGGGAGACTGGGGGAGGCTTCTCCCTTTGTTTCTCCCCTTACCCCAGACACAGGTGAAAAAAAAAATGATATTAGTGTGGAAACAATGGTCTTACCCACTTTCCTTTAGCCCTTGACCCTTTGTGTCCTAATCAACTAAGTAAGATTATCAAAATAAAAAAAGATTTTTTAAATCACCCAAGTAATACCCTTGGACCATTCTCCACATCATAGTTTATAAGATGACATCAGGTGGACATCCTCTACCCCGAGGACTGTTGTAGTTTGGCATCTAGGAGCAGTTCCCTGCCTCTCCCGTCCCCACTACCCCAAATACAGAAGAGGAAAATTGAAAACATTTGTGTCACACACCTTCCCCCATGCCTCCACCCTCTCCACCCCAAATCAGTGGTCCTCATGGACATGCATTCCTGTCAATTATGTAAATAACATATAAAATAAAACTTTTTAAAGAAAGATCTGTAGGGGAAAATGTGATTGAAAGTAAAACAATATGGGTGGGCACTGTGGTGCGAGATGTTAAGTTGTTGCTTGGGATGTTTGCATCCCATGTCAATGTGCTTAAGATAGAGTCGCATGTAAATTCCCCATCCAGCTTCCTGGTACTGTGTCTGGGAGGCAATATGTGATGCCCAAGCACTGGAATTCCCATCACACGCCTGGGAGGTTCAGGTGTAGCTCCCAGCTCCTGGCTTCAGTCTGGACCAGCACCACAGCTTGTAGACATTTGGAAAATGAACCAGCAGATGTTTGCTCTCTCTCTCTTCTCTCTCCCTCCCTCTCCTATGCCTTTCAAATAAACAGAAAAAAAGACAAAAATAAACTGTTCTTCAGGGCCCTGCTCAGTGGCCTAGTGGCTAAAGTTCTCACCGTGAATGCAACTGTCTTCCTTTTTATTATCTACTGATCTGTTTTTCCTGATAGAAGCCTTGCTGTTCTGTCCATTATTGAGTACCTGCAGAATGGATAGGCCTCAGGATTTCTTGAATGGATAAGAGCTTGCATCCAAAATGGCACTCTTTCCTTCCGCTACAGAACACATTTTCTCTCATCCACTTTCCAAGAAACTTGACAGAGAAGATGAAACATGTGCAGCTCCTGAATCCTCCCCAGACAACAACTGGTCCTGCCGACAGACACAGTGATGTGGGCAGTAAACAGATGATAGATGGGTTTCCTTTGTACCAGACCTCAGACAGAAGATCTCTCGCCAAGAACACTCATTTGGTTATGAGCTCCCCACCACTGTTTGAGCTTCTCTCGCTTGCGGCACATTGCCCCAAACGCAATACATCATAAAACTGAGAGTCTGATGTGCTAATATTGTTACTAATTTCCTACTAATATATCTGTTTCTAGAGTGGTAATAAAATTAAATCTAAATCATATGAGGGAAATGAGATTAGGAGCTGCAGATACACATGAAGAGGGAGGGCAAGGATTCTGAGATAGGCAAACTGCCGTTGTGGTGCAGCACCTCGTGTCAGAGCCGGTGCTAGTTCCTACTGATCTGCTTCCTGCCTGGCTCACTTCTACTGCCCAGGAGGCAGGAAGTGATGGCTCAGGTGCTTGGGCACCTGCCACCTGCTGGGAGGTCAGGATGAGGCTCAGATGTAGATCTAGGTGTGGTAGTCATTTGGAGTATGAACTAGTGGGTGAAAGCTCTTTCTCCCCTATTGTCTTTGCCACTATGCCTTTCAAATAAAATCTCGAAATCTTTTAAGTTTTTAATATGATCATCTGCAGAATTATCATGGGAAGCTTAATCTTGAGTGACACAATTGACCATGAAAGGACGCAGAGTAGTCCTGATTGATGTGGCTTCTCATAAGAAAAATCTTATTAAAGGAGATGAGGACTAATGAAAAAAACATTAGCTTGGATCCGAAAACAACCAATCTAATTACTGCCGTGTCTGAAAACAGAAATAGAAGTGTGATCTTGAGAAAGGAAACAACTTGTCATTTGTCATTTGGGGCAGCGGGATGATGGTAACCCAGGCCTTTGGGCAATGTTAATTAAACACACAGAAAGGAAAAAGGAAGGCAAGAAGAGCTTTGCCCTGAGCAACGCCTCAGGCTCCTGAGACACACAGTATCCCCACTCACCGCACTAGATCATTCATTTAGGTTACCTCCTTCCAGCCCACGATACTAAGGCAGCTCTTTAGCCCTGGCTAGCAGCTGGCAGGGTCTAACGGATCTTTATGATCTTTAGTAACAGTGATGATGACGTTTTACCATTTACAAAGCATAATCTGAACCTACCATTTCACTTGAGCTACTGCCTTAAGACAATATTGCTTCATATCAGAGATGGACGAGATCTGTTACTCTGTTATGTTTTGTACACTCTGTGCCCATGAGAGGAACACACCAAGTGACAGAATAAACAGAAACTCTGCTCCCTCAATAACAAGGAAAAACTCACGAAAAACAGAGGCCAGTGTTGTGGCACAGAATGTTAAGCTACTGCTTGTGATGCTGACAAACCATATTAGAGCACCAGTTCTATTTTTAATATCTCAGCTTTGGATCCAGCTCCCTACTGATTTACCAGGGAAAGCAGGAGAGGATGAGCCACGTGCTAGGGCCCTCACCTACCACCCGTGTGAAACACCAGAACGGAGTTTCTGGCTCCTGGTTTTGGTCAGGTGTAGCCTTGGCTATTGTAGCCATTTTAAATTACTCTGTCTATCTATACAAACACACATCTTTTAGAAACTTGTATATCAGGCCTAGCCCAGTAACCTAATGACTAAAGTCCTCAATTTACACACACACCGGGATCCCATATAGGCACCAATTTGTGTCCTGGCAGTTCCACTTCCCATCCAGCTCTCTACTTGTGGCCTGGGAAAGCAGTCGAGGACGGCCCAAAGCCTTGGGACCTTGCATCCCCATAGGAGACCTGGAAGAGGCTCCTGGCTTCGGATCAGCTCAGTTCTGGCCATTGCGACCACTTGGAGAGTGAATCAGTGGATAGAAGATTTTTCCCTCAGTCTCTCCTCTTCTCTGTATATCTGACTTTCCAATAAAAATAAATAAAATGTTAAAAAAAAAAACCTTGCACATCAGATTAAACTGCAGCCTGTAGCACTAACATCTCATGTGGACACCAGTTCAAGTCCTGGCTGCTCTACTTCTACTTCTCTGCTGATGAGCCTGGGAAAGCAGCAAAAGATGGCCCAAATGCTTGGGCCTGCACACCCACATGGAACACCTGGATGAAGTTCCCAAGCTCCTGGTTATGAACTGGCAGTCTGAGCTTTTGCATCCATTTGAGGCATTTGAGGAATGAACCAATGCATAGAAGAGTTTCTTTCTCTCTCTCTCTCTTGCTATTTCTCTCACTCTGCCTCTGTAGCTATGCCTTTCAAATTTTTTTTTCAAAGATTTATTTATTTTTATTTCAAAGGTAGATTAGATTTATGGAAAACAGGAGAAATAGATAAATCTTCCATTTGCTGGTTCACCCCTCCCAGGTGGCCCCAACAGCCAGAACTGAGTCCATTTGAAGCCAGGAGCCAGGAGGAGCGAGCAGCCTCTTCCAGGTCTCCCTCACAGCAGGTGCAGGGTCCCAAGCCTTTGGGCCATCCTCTACTGCTTTCCCAGGCCACAAACAGGGAAATAGATTGAGCTGCCGGGACACAAGCTGGCACATGTATGGGATCCTAGTGCTTGCAGGGAGAGGATTGACCAACTGAGCTATCATGCCAGGCCCCTACAATCAGCTTTCTAAGTGTTAGGCGAACGGACCCAGGTTTTGGAGTTATCTGACACTACCATCTTTCTCTTTATAGTTTTTGAACAGAACTCCAAGGTGTGCTCCCCAGAAGTAACAGTGTCAACATTACCTGTTAGGTTTTAATATTTTAGGATTCTGAAAAAGCAAAGAGGTGACCAGTAGAAAACACTTTATTTTCAAGGGGGACAGAATAAGGGGTACAGAAAGGGGTTAGAGCCTGTCTAGACAGACAGGACCCTCTTTCTGGGGGCGGGGCATTGAAGCTAGGCTATATTTCTTTTGAGCAGCAGAGTCCCTTCCTAAGCAGCTTGTTGGGGGAGGAGCAGAGTGCTACAGAGACCCTGAAAAGGTGGGTGGGGTCACGCAGAAAGGCTCCTGTGAAGTTTGTAGTGCAATATCTTAGCAGTTTACAATGTCCCAGGTTCCGGGCTTTCTCCAGCAACAAATCCTCCACCAACCATTAGATGATGTATCTGAATCCAGTTTCTTCGGGGAGTTTAGGCCTCAGTGGCGTAACAGTTTCGAACACAAACAAATTACTGGAAATGCAAATTTGAATCCTTGACAGTGAAATCTGTGTCCACCAAGCCTCCCAGAGGATTCAGGTGCACTACTCACTTTGGCGGCCTGTGGCCTGGGTGTCCTGACCAGTTAGCAATGCCTTTTAAACAACTGATTGATGTTTCAACCTCCCAAAAAAGAAGGTGTCCTGGATTTCCCATTTGTGCATTTGTCATCAGGGTGAGTGGCTCTGCTTCTCTTTACAAACTAGCAAAATAACCCTCAGACGCACTAGTGGGGTGATCAGCCACCCTGCGGAGTAGTTCCAGCCCAGACAGTTTTTAGTAAGTCTCCCCTTGCTGCAGCTGTAGCTCTTTGTATTGTCTTCACTGATTTTATCCCTCCTTCCTGGTGACCAGAGGCAGAACTGCAGATAGGATGGGCAAGATCTCATCAAACTCTTGTCTCTACAAATGGTCCAGGAGGACAAAGGCCTCTGCACGCTGTCAGTTACTTTGCTCCAGCATTCCATCCCACTTAGAAACCCAAGCATGTAGTCATGACGACCAGGAGTGAAGGGAATTTCTCCTGCCACCCCACGAAGGCTTGTTGCCATGGCTGGTAACAGACACAGTCAAGTGGGTGAGAAGGCACAAGAATGGAGTCAGGTGCACAAAGGGATGACTCACGGCAGAGGGGAATCCCAGCCCTGTGAGGACCACTGAGCCTAACCCACCCAGAAACTCAAATGCCCCTTTTCCCATGGTGGAGCAGAGAACGGGGGTGGTTAGGGAACAGGGAATGACTTTTAGCAGAGCTCAACAGGCTAGGAAAGCACAGAACAGATTATTAATAATTTTGGGAGGGGCTGAGGTGTATGTTACGACTGCATCATTCTTTTTCCCCATAGGATGGCTGGGAGGGGCGGAAGCAGGGACGGTCAGAGGTTCCCTCTAAGTCCTCTTCCCCGTAAGCGACCTGCCCTTGGAGCTTGCTTTGCTGAGCCTCAGTGAAGACAACAAGGAGCAGGCGTTCAGCCTGCGGGGAAGACACCCACATCCCATGCCACAGTACCTGGGCTGGAGTCACAGCTGCCACTGCTCAATCCAGCTTCCTCCAAATGCAGACCCTGGGAGACAGCCCTGACGGCTTACGTAGTTTCGGGATTCTGGCCACCCACGTGGGAGACCTGGCCTGAGTATCCAGTTCCTGGGTTCTACTACAGCACAGCACAGCACTTTGTAGGAATCTGTTGAGTGAACTAGCAGATGGGAGCCTGTGCTATCCACCACCAATCATCGATCTATCTGCCACCTGAAGAGATAAGTAAATGGTTAGGTGATGATAGCAGCAAAGCAATGCAGGACAACCTTCAGGATGTAACTGCAGAAACTGTACACCACAACACAACAGAATAGCACCGTCATGGAAACAACGTTCACAGAGTTTTGATGAAGTAGTGAGATGCTTAATGATATAAAGTTTAATCAAATGCAGAATATGAATGTGTGTATGCTATAGGACATTTTTTAAAAATTCTGAGGAAATAATCAAAACATTAAATATAACGATGGTTATATTTTTAGTGACAATATCCTGAGAACTTTTTGCTCATCTTTCAATTTTTTTTTTTTTTTGTTCTTTCTCAGGAAGAATAGATTATCCTTTGTGGGAAACTTCACACCAGGGCTCCCTTCCCTTTTATCTATTGATTCAAGGCATGCTGTGGCTCTCACTTTTCAGAGCCGCTGTGAAACTCTTCCACCAATGGGGGGTGGCAGTCGTGCTGTGTGGCTCCCAGCAGGGCTGAACCCCTCTTTGCCCACAATGATTGACCGCACGCTGTAAGAGCTGGCCCCACGGAGTTAGGGCTCACTCAGTGCACTGTAGCTCTGGCCTGAAGTCTGGGTTGTCTGTCAGGAAGACATTGATGTAGGGCTGAAAGTAGAGGCATCTGGCTTGGGAGCAAGGCACAGGAGATTCAAACAGGATATATGGAAAGAGGGCTTGCACCCACAACCTCTGCAGCCCCAAACTCCGAACGCTCACACTCGCAATGGCCAGGGCATGGTCACTACTGCCTCAATTGCTATCTCAGGACCACGCCGGGAAAGTGCCACTGTTTTTTGCAACCAGTCCCATAGGGGTTAGAGACAGTCCCCTGCCACTAATTGTCTCTCCAGGGCTCTGCTGGAGCAGTCCTGAAGCTGACCGTCCCAGTTTCTGCACGCCCCTGCCTGCCCACAAGCCATCGCAGTCACCTCTTGGCCACAGCACACTCTGCCTGCTCTCACCAAGGTGGCTTTGCTTATTTCCTCAGGGTCACTGCATAGGGAAGAGTGATCAGTGCCCAGCGACAGATCTGTCAGACTGGTTCCTGGTTCTGCAGGGGACCAGTGGAGTCCTCCCTGGACCAAGCTGTGTTGGAGGCACCTCTCCTGCCCTCCCAGGGAGTCTGGTAGCAACCCACATCTGCTGAAAGTTCCTTTTTGCTTTCTTCAGCCAGAGGACACTTCAGCCCAAGAGGACTAGTATGATAAGCCTTTAAATCAGGGTTTTTATGAATTTTAAAAAAAAATAGTTGGGAAGAAGAGAGACAGATAAACTGCTGTTTCATCCCCCCACATACCTACAAAAGCAACCGGGAACACACTCCACATCTCCCAAGGGAGACCAGGGATCCAACAACTCAAGTCACGAAGTGCTGCTTCCCAGGGTGCGAACTGGCAGGAAGTTGGAATCAAGCATCACATGACTCAGGCATCCTAACTGACACTAGGCCGAAAGCTGGCGTGGCATGCTGCTGACAAGGGTTTTATTGGCTGCCTTCCATCTCTCTCATAAGTCAACACTCCCTCTCGCCATCAAAGTTACCACATCCACGAGGGCCCACATTCCGCTGAACTGTTCTTTCTTGAAATGTCAGCTCAGGATTTGCTCCTGGGAGCCCTCAAAACATCACAGATTTGTACATTTTCTAATTGTGTTTGCCACATCAATTCTAATCTTTGCAAGTAATTCTCCCTCATTTGCTGTATTAGTGTTTAGTATTTATGAATCAGTCATGTTGAGTGCTTAGATTATATCCTGCTTTTCCAATAAGTAAGTGATGTTTTTGTGACTGGCGGTATTTCTCAACTCCTAAACTTAACTTTTTTTAAAGATTTATTTATTTATTGGAAAGTCAGATATACACAAAGGAGGAGAGACAGAGAGGAAGATCTTCTGTCTAATGATTCACTCCCCAAGTGAGCGCAACGGCCGATGCTATGCCAATCTGAAGCCAGGATCTAGGAACTTCTGGGTCTCCCACGCGGGTGCAGGGTCCAAGGCTTTGGGGCGTCCTTGACTGCTTTCCCAGGCCACAAGCAGGGAGCTGGATGGGAAGTAGAGCTGCCGGGATTAGAACCGGTGCTGATATGGGATCCCAGGCGTTCAAGGCGAGGACTTTAGCCACTAGGCCACGCCGCCAGACCCCTTAAACTTAATTTTAAAAATTTATTTATTTGAAAGGTAGAGTGACTGACTGGAAGAGGGAGAGATTTTCCATCCACCAGTCCACACTCCAAATAGCCACAGAAATTCTATGTGAGTCTCCTGCATGGGTGGCAGGGGCCTAAGGACTAGGGCCATCTGCTGCTGCCTTGTCATGTTAGCAACAAGCTGGATCGGAAGTGGATTGGCCAGGACTCCAATATGAGAAGCCAGGATTGCAATTAGCTTAACCAGTTGGCCACACAATGCTGGCCTCAATGAGTAAGGAATAGCATGTTTCACACTTTTGAGGTCAGAGAATACCAACTCAAATATTTCTTAGGATAACGCAGGTGATTTTTAGGTATAGAGGGGCCCATGTAAGGCAACAGTAGGGTAAAGCTTTCAAACACAACTTTTACAAAGTTCTCTTATGGCTTTAACAGGATTTGGCTATAAAATTCATGTAGACATTAATGCATTCACGTTAGTGACGGATGGATTAGAATGCAGGCAAGAGGTCTAGAACCCTAAGAATGAAAATAAGGGAAGTTATGACAAACCAGGATGAGCTGTTCACTGTTAGAAGCAGGCCTTAGCAGCCACATGCATGCTGTAGGTCCCAAATGATTTTGCACACTAGACCCTGGCCACTGGTGACTACACCATGCCAGAACTGGTCTGAGAGAAGCCAATGCTGGCATGGACCAAGCCAATCAGATTCTATCTAGGATTGGAGAGACACAGGGGATTAGGCAAAGGATGAGTGAAGATCAGGAATATCCAAGGCCATGGCGGTTCTGTGTTATAAAAAATGGAGGGAGTGAGGGACTGTAATCATGCAGACCCAGGCATTGTAGCATTGTAGCAGGCAGAAGATCTCCCTCGGACCCGACGCAATGGCTCATTGGCTAGTTCTCCCCCTTCAAGTGCCAGGATCCAATATGGGCACTGGTGCATATCCTGGCTACTCCACTTCCCATCCTGCTCCCTGCTTATGGCCTGGGAAACAGTGGAAGATGGCCCAAAGCCTTGGGACACTGCACCCACATGGCAGACCCAGAAGAAGTTCATGGTTCCTGGCTTCAGATCCGTTCAGCTCCAGCTGTGGCGGTTGCTTGGGGAGTGAATCAACAGAAGGAAGATCTTCTTCTCTGTCTGCCCTTCTCTTTGTATATATGACTTACCAATAAAAATTAAAAATAATAAATAAACACATTTTTAAAATGCAATTACTTTTTATAAAAGATTTAATCATTTATTTTTACTAGAAAATCAGATTTTTTTTCCCTGGTTTCTATCTCAGTGCTTTATTGTCTATAGACTTTACATACATAAATGATTTTGTTTGAAAACCTCAGTATGTTCAACTTTATTTTTTACATTCCAAATAACAGATTTCTTATACTGAGAGAATAATATAAAATCCATATGTGTGAATTGAATATTGGATATGTTCTTTTCACTAGCTTTGTAACTTTCTACTCAGGCATCCAGTAGAGGGATGTGTTATTTTACATGAACTTGCAAGTATTTGTAACATCAAAAGGTTCTGAATAACATTCCAGTGCTTTGAAGTTTAATGGAACTTACGAATTGTTTTCAATTCTTCAGCTTCACCCTGTGATCCACCTTTATCCTGGGTCTTACTGCCTGCAATGTGATTGCTCCATTATTTTTCATAATTGGTTTGATTATAAAGGTAAGGATTTTCTTGAGCTTATGACTAATTGAATGAAGATAGTAAGAATCTGAGCTCTGCATGGTTGCAGGTGAGATAACAAAAATCTTTTCCTCTTGAGAAATCACTTATGTTGTTTTAACTGAGCCAGTTCAAAATTCTTTTCTTTTTCCTTCTTCAAAATCTTTTATTTATTATTATTTTATAATTATCATCATCATCACTTTATGATACAGTTCCATAGGCCCCTGGGATTTCCCTTATCCCTTCCCCAATCGCCCTCCACCAATGAGTTCCCCTATATCATTACTGAAGTATAGTTTTTCATACACAGTCATATGTCCAGTATTGCTGACATGGACAATGGCAGAGAGTCCAATATTCTATTGTCATATAGTAAAAAATTCCATTGGGAGTTCATCTTTAGTCTGGAAGTAGAGATGCATACTGCATTGTAGCCTCACATCTGGATATGTTAGTCTCCATTTCACAGTTACTGTACATCCCCTTAAATGAAAAGCCACAATACAAAATCAACAACAGGAAGAAAAAAGAAATTAACAACAACATGAAATTAAATAACATGCTACTGAATGACTAACGTGTCACTGAAGAAATGTAAAAGAAAATCAAGAACATTCTTGAAGAAAATGATGCTATTGTATGGTCTATGAGTCATTGAAGAATTTGATCAGAAGAAAGTGTTTTGAAGAGATGAAACTAACAACAAAAAATCAAAATCCATGAGCTATAGTTTCCGCTGATCTTTCTTGGTGAAATGTGTCTCGTAGAGGCAACGAATAGATGGGATTTGTTTTTAGAGTCAGTCTACTAATCTATGATGTTTGAGCTTAAGCCATTTACATTCAGGGTTAATACGTATGGGTGGTAGTTTGGTCCTGTCAGTTTAGCAATGGGTTGTTCATTGATTAGTCTTCTGTTGTCATTTTACTGGGATGTTCTTCCCATTTGCCTTGGTTTTGGTAGGTGTATTCCTCTTCTCTGTCAAGAGGACATCTTGAAGTATCATTTGTAGGGCAAGTTTGAAAGAGGCAAATTCTTTTTAACTTTTCTTTGGAAGAATTTTATTTCATTTTCAAAGACAAAAGAAGGCTTAGCTGGTTATCCTAGGCCATCAATTTTTTGCTTTTAGGATCTGGAATATGTCACTCCCTTCTCTTCTGGCCTGTAGAGTTTCCTGTCAGAGGTCTCCCCTGAGTTTATTTGGCATTGTTTTATATGTTAATTGATTTTTTCACGTGCACATTTAAGGATCTTTTCCTTATGTTCAGCTGAAGAGAGCTTGATGATCATGTGTCGTGGTGAAGAGCACTTTTGATCAACCTTGTTGGGAGTTCTGTGCCCTCCTGGATGTTGTTTCCCAATTCTTTCTCCAGATTAGGGAAATTTTCCCTTATTATTTCATTGAATACATTTGTAAACCCAGCTTTTCTTTCTGTACCTTCTAAAATTCCCATAACTCTTATATTAGGCCTCTTAATTGTGTCTTTCAATTCTTGAATACTTTTTTTTACCTGATCCAGCGCTGCTTCCAGCTTTGTGTTTGTTTCCCCCGGTGACAGGAAATGTCTTCCAATTCTGAGATTCCTTCTTCTGCTTGCTTCATTCTATTTTGGAGACTCTCCACTGTACATTTAATTTGCTCTACCATAGTCTGCATTTCTAATGTATCAGCTTTCATTTGATGCATTTCCGGTGTGACATATTCCTTGAATTCCTTGAATGCCTGCTTTACATGCTTCTCATTGTTGATAAGAAGCTTTATAACAAGTGTTTTGAATTCTGTATCTCCCATTTTCTCGATGTCTTCCTCAGTTAACTCTGAGGTTGGCATAGGGTTTTGCTCCTTTGCAGGGGAGTTTTCAGTAATATTCATTTTGCCTCTGTCTCTTCTTTTGCTCTTGATCATTGTACTTCTGCTTAGCAGAATCTTCTCCTTGGGGCAGGTTTCTATGCTGCATCACCCACAGGTCTGCAGTTTGATTTTACTTATTGCAGTTGGTACATGGCTCTTTGTTTGCAGCCAGTTGTGTTACTCTCTCCAGCAAGGTCTGGATTCTTATGTTAGATTTCCACCATGGTCTCCGTAGCCCCAGTTCCTGGCTCACCACTCTCCACCTCCTGTGATGCTGTGCTGAGACTGCTCCATTGTCTCTACAACCTTTCTTCCAATTCTGGTTGGAGTAGGTCGCAGGATTAAGGAGACACCAGGAGTCCTCTATAGCTAGGTTGTTGTTGGTGGTAATCTTGCAGGAACTTGTTGGCCGTGACGTCTGAGGGCCACATGGACCTATTTTGACCTGTACGATGCCATAGTTTGCCGGAGTCCAGCTCCAGCCGAGTTCGGAGCTCGGGAAGGGTGCGTGGAGTCGGCGATAAAGAAAGAAACAGACACAGACACTTGGTGCGTTCTCACCACAGCCCAAGAAAAAGCTGTCCTTTTTATTTTTCAAAACCCCTCTCAAGCTTCTACACAAGCAACTAATTGTTCTATTTTTTACTTCAAGACTAGGGGGGCATGTACAGACATTCGGTCATTCTGTCTGCACTTCAGGGCTAAACAGGTACTCCTAAAGATAATTCTGCAAAATACTGTATTCATATTCTTCAAAGCAAGCTATTATTTATTCTTCAGCAGTAGCCATGGAGCAACAGCCAGGACTCCAAGGCCAAGGCACATGCGATTACCTGCTAATCAGGAGTACTTTCCCACCACATTTCTACTTCTACATTTTACCCATCATTTAATGGGAAAATAGGTTACAAGGGAAAAAACCTAAAATCTAAAACAGAAATTTCAAATATAAAATCCTCCTACAACTACAGACTCCATAACCCCATAAACAATGATACAATAATCAAAAGCGTTTTTCTTTAATAAAAGCATCCTTAAATCATCTAGCTAAAAATTATAAAAGCAGGTAAAACAATTACATTTGCTACACTCCTAAAAATTGCAAAGACAAACTAGCCTTTGAGATAACAATAGCTATATTTATTGCCATAGCAGTTTCAGCTCTCACCCCCATCACTTCCATTACTTTGTAAAATTCTTATTAAGCCCTTTCCCAGAAGGCATGCTATATGTCTGGGCCCAATTTCAGGGCAATGGGCACGTACACAATAAGGTGTCCAGAAATGGCATGGGTTTAATTGTACTCCTGTGCTCAGTTAAAGGCCCACTCACTAAGATATTATCAATAACATTAACTCTCAAGCTCACGTTGATGATAAAAGCCATCCCACAGGGGCAAACAATGCCTCAATAGAATAGAGAATTCTTAGTGGGATTCTTGAGTGTCTATGCAAAGAGGTGGTGAAACTGTGTCAAGGTGGTCAGAGAGAAGTCCGCTGGGCCTTGCCTAACAGCTGGAAACTCCCCTGGGCCTTGCCACACAGGGGAGCTATTCTCTTCACACCTTTGTGCCATCCACACCTACTGCATGGACCCCAGCAATAGTTGGTATTATTTTCCTGTGGGACCAGTGCAATGCACTGAGCTCAGTGAGTTCTCATGAGCCCAGCACATGTGCAGCTCACTATTGTCCCCTGCAGTCCTAAAGTGTTTGCCACTCTGTACAAAATGGCACCTGATGTGCCGCTACTAGAGTTCTTGATCTGCTGGCTGTCAGATCTGAGGGCTACTTGGACTTATCTTGGGTGGAACCTGTAGGATGCCATGTTGTTGCAGTTTGCTGAGTCGGAAATGAGTTCACTCCCAGCTCAGCATATGCTCAGTCTTTTCCCTTGCCTTTGTCTCCTTGAGCAAAATGGTGCCCATTTCAGCTCTAGGGGGCACACTGGGCTGTGAAATCCCCCCTGTTCCCGCACTGCCCATCTGGGATCTGCTGCTCTGTCTCTGCTTCTGGTCAAATCAAATATCAAATGGACCTGCAACAGGACATGCAGTTCTTTGTCTGGGTTCACCTCCCAAGCTCCCGGTAGATGTCCCTTCCCACGTGGTCGCTGGTGGAATTCTGGCTGCCTGCTTGATTCAGAATACTGTTTGCTGAGTGCTTCTGGAGTATCAGTCACTGCAACACCACACTGTTGTTTTCGCTGTCTTCCTGTGTCTGTCAGTCTCCAGGTACCCCTGTGCTGTTGTTCTGCCCTCTCCTATTTCCTGGAATATACCCTCTTTGCTTCATACTGGCTGATTTTTTTTTTTCTCTGTTTAAATGTGTCCTTAATATTCTGCCATCTTGATTCCCTTAGAAAGTCAGGTTTTCAGAGAGAAGGAGAGATAGAGAAAAATCTTCTGTCTTCTGGTTCACTCCCCAAGTGACTGCGATGGCCGGTGCTGAGCTGATCCAAAGCCAGGAGCCATGAGCCTCCTCTAGGTCTCCCACATGGGTGCAGGGTCTGAAGGCTTTAGACCATCCTCTGCTGATTTCTGAGACCACAAACAGAGAACTGGATGGGCAGTTGAGTAGCCAGAACATGAACCAGTACCCAAATGGGATCCTAACGTATGCAAGGTGAGGGCTCTGATCAGTAGGCCACCACGCTGGACCAAGTTCAATTACTTTTATTTCTTCTCCTTTATAAAGAAAGGAAGAGGCAGAGAAAGAGAGAGAGATTCGAAGTGGAGCCTCTGGGATTCAAACCTGTACCCATATAGGATGTTATTGCTTCATGTGGCAGTCTATACCACAGTGTCAGTACCTCCTAATATTTTCTTTCGCTTTAGAGTCTATTAGCTTCTCTCCTTCAGTTCTTCACCAAAGCATATTATCTAATCTTCCACGGGAAAGAGGAACTTTTACAAGGATGGTCACTAGAAGGTGTTCCTGCATCCACTGGCTATAAGAAAGTGGCCTTATTTCGAGAGTTTTTTTTTCTGAAATCTTTTATCCTCCTCCTTTGATTTCTGTTTTAGCTGAAGATTACTGAGAGTAATGCTCCTCTGATTTCCTGCTGCATAGCAAGACTTCTTTGAGTATGAATATGCAATTATGTTGCATGGAGCTGCTTCTGGAAAAACCTTTATTGGAAGTCACACTGCGTGGCTTGGGACAAGCGTCTTTAAAAACTAATTTAAAATGCTTGGCTTGTAAAAGCAACCTTTACCATCTGTGACACAAATCACGGAACAATTCTCCGAGTCTGTGCGGCCCTTTTGTTGAGTTCATTCCATTCTGTGTTTTGTGTTTGGGAGAAAATCGGTTTTGTGCTAAAGACAAATGATTTTGCACACTAGGCCTTGTGGGAGGAACAATGCCTAGGTTCTTTGGGACCTATTTGATTCAAACATATGTAATTTAATTAAAATCTGAGCACACAGCAATTGCGGAAAAAAACCCCACCGCGCTTTGCCTTTTATTTGTCTTTAATGGGATGAGCTAATCATTCCAGATCTTACCAGTGTGGAAGACAACATTTATGAGCTGCTAGGCAGGCTGTGTACTCCTCTGCGTAGGACTGACGTCAACTCCATTGGCTGCACCCATGGTCCCTCTGCCTCTCACGCCCCTTGCTGCCTTGTCACCTTTCTTGAGAATCCAGATCTCATCTCCTCTGAGATATCCCTGTTTTCCAAGCTGAGTTGGAGACTTCTGCAATCCCGTATCAAAGCTGTGTGAGCACCTCTGGGTATCCAGTACCCTGTGCTAAAAGTTGAGAGGATGTGAATGCCCTGAAGGCAAAGATGATCCTTTTTTCCTTCTGTCCAACCTCGGAACAAGGAGAATGGTTGTTGATAGAAACCTGTGTCCTGAATGAATGAATGACCTCAATGAAGGGTTTTCTCTGCCATTCCGGAAAGGCTTTTACAGTAGCCTTTTCAGATCGCCTTTTCCCTGATGTTTGTCACATACCCTGTAAGGATGGTGAGATCAGAGAATATGATCCCCAAAAGTAAAGGCATTGAGTCTCAGGAAGCAAGTTCCCAATGGGTCCTTTTCTTGTGGATGTCCGACGCAAAAAATAAGGCATGTGTTCAATTCTTGTGGAGCTTGTTGAAGTAGACATTTGGGTATGCCTTATTACTTAGTACTGGGGTATTGCTCCTTAGTAAGGCTGGGTAATATCAAAGTGCAAACACATCACCAATGCTAAGAGCAACCTAGAATCAAACTGAAACTTTAAGGAAGCAGGAGAAAACACAACAGACCAGCGTGGTGTAAGAATGGAGGAGTCATGGCAGTCAGCTGGAATGGGCCCCGGCACCAGGCGCAAACAAGGTTAGGAAGCCCCCCCGCCCCAAGCGTTGCAAGCAAAGGGACCCCATGCTGACCCTCTGTTCTGCGGTTGACTGCTTCCTTGTTCCTGTTGAGAGACCTTGTCCAGCCCAGCGCTTCTGCTGGTCTAACATAGCTTCTGTTTGTGGACAGAATGCACAAATTGTTAAGAAAAGCCAGGCCGACTCTTACGACAAGTTTGTCAAAATTTTCATTTCTTCCTAAGTCGACACTTTCTGTTTCATACTTAATATTGATAATTAAAGGTTTTTCTTTAATGAACTGGTATTTTTGCACCAAAATAAACAAATCTTTCAATTCTGTTTTTCATGAAATTTTTGAAGTTTTATATATATATATATATACATCTATATACACACACATATATGTCTGTGTGTGTGTGTATAGTTAAGGCACGGCTTTTCAAGGGAAGGGGCTGGTGTTGTGGTAGAGCAAGTTAAGCTGCCACTTGCATGGCCAGAATCCCATATAGGTGCTGATCTGAGTCTTGATTGCTCTACTTCTGATCCAGCTTCCTGCTAACACATCTGGAAAGTAGTGGAGGAGAGAACAAGTCTTTGTGCCTCTGCCACCCTTGTGAGAGACCCAGATAGAGTTCCTGGCTCCCGGTTTTATCCTGGCCTAGTTTTGGATGTTGTGATCATTTGAGGAGTGAACCAGTGGATAGAAGGTCTCTCTGTATCTCTCCTCCTTCCCACCCTCCCTTTCTCTCTCTCTCTCCTCTGTGTAACTCTGCCTTTCCACGGTGTTGCTTGGGACTCTGCATCTTGTATCAGAGTGCCTGACTCTGCTCTTGATTCCAGCTTGCTGCCAGCACTCATCGTGGAGGCCGTGTGATGGCCGTGGTGATGGCTTCAGCTGTTTTCTCACTGCTACCCATGTGGGGGCTCTATCTGGATTGAGTCCCTGGCTCTCAGATTTTGGCCAGACCCAGTACTGGGTGCTATAGACTTTTGGGGAGTGAACCAATGGATGGAAATTTCTGTTGCTTCCTCACTCACTCAGTGTCTCTGTCTTTCAGATAAATTCATTAAAAAATGTTTAAATGTAGAACATTGCTATCAATACTCTACATGAATATTTATTACTGATGTGTATTCCCTATATTGATCAGAGTAATGCCCAACTGCTTCTGGGGGCAAGATGGTCCCAAATTCAATGTCTTGAGGAGAGAAGCTTGTTGCTCTCTCAGCTAATGATGCCAACACACGTGCACAAGGTTGTGGCACTGCCCTCCATGCAGCCTTTCAGGAACCCAGACTCCTTCCATCTTGGGTGATGTGTCCTTACCCACAGGGTAAAATCTGGGCCTGGACATGTGTGCCCATGTATGTCTACACATATGACCACCTGTGTGCAACCCGGTAGCTACATATATGTGAGAGATCTCACCCTGTCAGTTTCTCTTTTTGCTTGGCAGTGATCCATAGTAATGTATCCATTTTAGCTCAACTGGAGCAAACGTGCTTCATGAATGCAAGAAGTTAGTAACAAGGGAAACCAGAGGAGGGAGGTTATGGGAATTCTGCACTTTCCATGCAACTTTTCTTTAAAAGTAAAATGTTTCAAATACAAAGTTGATGAAAACCCACTCATAAATGGGGTCTTCAAAAGTTCACAGAGGAGCTGACCCCGTGGCCCAGTGGGTTAGGCTATCACCTACAACGCCAGCATCCCATATGGGCACTGGTTGTAGTCCCAGGTACTCCACTTGCTTCCGGTCCAGCTCCGTGCTAATGTACCTAGGTAAGCAGTAAAAGGTGCCCTTCGTCAGATGCTGTGCCAGTGGGGCCACAAGGTTTGGACTATGAACCTCCAAAACTGTGAGCTAAAAAACTCTTCCTTTATAAGTAGCTCCTTTTTAGTATTTTAATATTAATGATAGAAAGTTAGAGTACAGACTCATGGGCAAAAACATGCCATTGCCATTTTCCATTCTACTGTGTATTGCAACTTATTTTATTTATTTAAAGGGCAGGTTGATAGAGAAAGGCAGATACCATATTACTTGCTTAATGTAATCATTGCATGAGCTTAATGTTGTGCTTTTCTTACACTTATTTAGAAATGTTCTGTGACTTTATGCAATTTTCACACACATTATATAAAGGAAACATATTTTGGGCCCCGCGCGATAGTGTAGTGGTTAAAATCCTTGCCTTGCACACGTGGGATCCCATTCTAATCCCGGCAGCCCTGCTTCTCATTTAGCTCCCTGCTTGTGGCCTGGGACAGCAGTCGAATATGGCTCAAAGCCTCAGGACCCTGCACCTGTGTGGGAGACCTGGAAGAGCTCCTGGCTTCGGATTGGCTCAGCTCCAGCCATTGCAGTCACTTGGGGAGTGAATCATCAGAAGGAAGATCTTCCTCTTTGTCTCTCCTCGTCTCTATATGTCCGCCTTTCCAATAGAAATAAATAAATCTTTTAAAATAAAATAAAGGAAACATATTTTAAGTTAAGAAGCAATCATTTAATCATTAGGTATTGCTTGTTTTTTAAGATTTATTTGTTTTTATTGCAAAGTCAGATGTATAGAGAGAGAGAGGAGGAGAGACAGAGAGAAATATCTTCCGTCAGATGATTCACTCCCCAAGTGACCGCAATTGCTGGAGCTGTTTGATCCAAAGCCAGGAGCCAGGAACTCTTCTGGGTCTCCCACGCGGGTGCAGGGTCCCAAGGTTTTGGGCCATCCTGACTGCTTTTCCAGGCCACAGACAGGGAGATGGATGGGAAGCGGGGCCACCAGGATTAGAACCACCATCCATATGGTATCCCAGTGTGTGCAAGGCGACGACTTTAGCCACTAGGCCACGCTGCCGGGCCCAGGTATTGCTTTTTATTTTACATTCATCATACATTGTATTTTAAATGTCCATCTACATGATATCTCATTTTTTTGAAAAGATATTGTTGTAGATTTCCAGGGAAGGGATCACTGATTTTTTTTTTCATTTTTCTGACACTGCAGGCCAGAAATGCATTTATACTCAGGACCAGAGAGAAGCTATTTAAATTTGAGACAGAATTTTCTCTAATACATTTTAGACGTCCTGTCTCATTAGATCATTGAATGCCTCGCACAAAAACAATTTTTAGAGGGAGCAGGTATTTAGCTTAGCAGCTTGGCACCTGGATCCCACGGCAGAGTACCTGACTGGCCTCAGCCGCGGGTACTGACCCCGGCTGCTGGCTGTTACACTCCCAGTGAGGCGGCAGCCCGAGTCGCTGGGTCCTGCCACGCACCTGGGAAACCTGGAGTGTGCTTTCCCTTGCCAGCATCAGGCTTTGCAAGCACTTGGGCGAGTGAATCAGCAGACCGGCTCATTTTTTCCTTTCTGCCTCTCAATTAAATAAATTAACAACAAAAACAAATCCCTAGATACATCAGTAATGCAATGATAGAGATGAAAATTCTGAAACTAAAAGAAAACCTGAAAGAACGCGCAATCACAGAAAGGAAGCTCTAAGGCCGAGGCAAACAAACCAATGGTGAGTTTGACCCAGTGGATGCTACAGTCCTCTGCAGAGCAGTGAGGACACAGGCGCAGCGCTCAGGACGAGCCTAGCTTCGTTCATCGTTCATCGACTGCTTGCACATCCATCAGAAGTGCAGTGAGCGCTCTAGAAACGCAGGCAAAAGACGGAGAAGAGAAGCTGTAAAAGTGACCAGTAAACGTGAAAGGATATTTAATGCTTTCCACAACTAAGGAAGTGTCGACAGTGAGGTTATGTAGCTGACCGAGGTAACGGAGTCACAACCAGAGCTTTGGGAAGGTGCATGCTCCATTCTCCCGTGTAAGATAACAGGGCTGAAAGCAAACAAGCTCTTCAGAATGCCACAGACTGGCTTTCCTTCCCACTCCCCGCAGCCCAAAGTCCCCCAGGAGCCTGCAGTGCCACTCCCAGGAAGCAGGAATGAGTGGAGGGAGGGGGGAGGGAGGAAACCTGCAGGAAGCAGCAGTCACCGCACATTGAGGGCACCCTCTCACGGGACCACGAGGGCTGCAAAGGCTGCTCAGGACAGCCAAGCAGCAGAGGAAGACTGATCAAAGGTTCTCCTGTACACCCTCACACTTACCATCCCACAGCTTCCTGCCAACCTGGACAAGAGTGGATTAAACCAATTATACAGAGACTGCACCTGCCGTTTTCAAGCAGCCTTCAGCAATCAAGTAATTGGCAGGACCGCTGCTCTCCGAGTTTTCTCGGTGGCTTGCACAGTGTCCAACAAACACTGAATGTCATATTCAAAATGCTCCATGAGCTTAAGAATCAGAGTTCCCTGGGTAGAAGAAAAAGGATGCAGTTGTAAAATAAAAAAGGTAAAGTAGAATTCTGTAGTCCTAGATGCAAATGATCAGAAACTCAGATATACACAGAGAAGGAGAGACAGAGAGGAAGATCTTCTGTCCGTTGATTCACTCCCCAAGCGGCTGTAACAGCCAGAGCTGTGCCGATTCAAAGCCAGGAGCCCGGAGCTTCTGCCGGGTCTCCCACGCGGGTGCAGGGTCCCAGCCTTTGGCCTTGGGCCATCCTTGACTGATTTTCCAGGTCACAAGCAGGGAACTTGATGGGAAACGGGGCCGCTGAGCTGAGCCAGGACATTGAGCTCAATCCAGATCTCCAGATCTCCAGATCTCCATCTGGGTGGCAGGAACCCAACTTCTGGAACCTTCACCTTCTGGATCCCAGAGTACACATTAGCTGAAATTAGGAGAAGAGGTGAGACTCAGATCCAGGCACTCTGGTGTGGCAAATGGGCACCCACATGGTATCTTAACTGAGAGACCAAATACCCACTCCATTCTTGCAGATTTTTTTTTTAAAGATTTATTTTATTTTTATTGGAAAGGCAGATATACAGAGAGGAGAGACAGAGAGGAAGATCTTCCGTCCGATGATTCACTCCCTAAGTGAGCGCAACGGCCGATGCTATGCCAACCCGAAGCCAGGAGCTCTTCCAGGTCTCAGACGTGGGTGCAGAGTCCCAAAGCTTTGGGCCATCCTCGACTGCTTTCCCGGGCCACAGGCAGGGAGCTGGAAGGGAAGCAGGGGCCGCAGGGATTAGAACCGGCACCCATATGGGATCCTGGGCGTGCAAGGCGAGGACCTTAACCACTTGCACCACTGCGCCACCGCGCCGGGCCCCATTCTTGCAGATTTTTAAAACAACTATAAACAAGCAGATCTGGTTGCCCAGAAGTTCTCCGGTGATCTAAGTCCGCAGCTAGGATCAGCTCTTCTACTGCTGAGCTGAGCTTCTCCTGGAGTGTGATGGCCCAATCACTGAAGGCCTCCAAGAATTCAGCAGGTGGAAGGAGTGTTCACTACCGCCTTTCATTTACTTGGTGTTCACGATACACACTGTTTATTTATACATGGCTGCAATGTGCGTTTATGTTTGTGAATATTTAATGTTATGACCGTCACAGAAAGGCATGTGACAAAATGCTGTACATATACTGATTATCAATACATATGTATGCATCAGTGGGTATAAATGTGTCAGTTTTGCTAATGAGACAACAGTGTGTATAACTTAAATTTGTGTCTGTTGAGACCAAATAAAGCAAGACTCCATGTAATGAATAAATCATCCTTTTACCGGAAGGGGCGTAGTGGGCAGAGGACAGGATTTAATCTGCAACAAAATATGGTGCTTTCTGGGCCTGGTGCAATAGCCTAGCAGCTAAAGTCCTCACCTTGCATGCAATGGAATCCCATATGGGCGCCAGTTCTAATCCCAGCAGCCCCGCTTCCCATTCAGCTTCCTGCTTGTGGCCTGGGAAAACAGTTGAGGACAGCTCAAAGTCTTGGGGCCCTGCGCCCATGTGGGAGACCTGGAAGAGGATCCTGGCTCCCGGCTTCGGATAGGCAGCATTGGCCGCTGCAGTCGCTTGGGGAGTGAATCATCGGAAGATCTTCCTCTCTATTTCTCCTTCTCTCTGTATATCTGCTTTCCAATAAAAAAGTAAAATAAATTTTTAAAAATATATGGAGCTTTCTATGGAGAATAGAAGTCACACAGAGAACAAAGCACTTGCATTCAGGTAAGATCTTAGGGACAGGCACAGCAAGCGACTTCCAGGTTTGTGTCAGGAGAGAAGGAAGCCACGCCTCTCCACAGGTGTGAGCTTCTGGGTCCCCCCCCCCCAGGGCGTCACACCGGTTTTACATCCTGCTGGTGCTCTAGGGGCCCAGTTAGAAGCCAGGAGTCCCTCTGTCTTTGACTGTCAGGGTCTCAGTGGTTGTTATGGAAACGGCCGGCACTCCTCCTGAATGAATGGCTGCTTTGTCCTTCGGCTCTGTCTTGGGGCAGGCTGAGTCTTCAGCTCACTCTGCAAAAAGGCTCAGCAACAGAGGTGACCCAGCCTTCCTCGTGGACATTGATTGAGTTCAGCTATAGAAAACTCTTGGCACAGGCCTGTGATCTCCTCCCATCACCCCAGCCCATAGCCTGATTGTGAGTTAAATAACCCCAAGAGGCACAACTAGCTTTTTGCGGATGGTTGCACAGGCTAATGTGACCACAACTTTAAAAATCCTTTCTGAAGGTTGCTGTGAAGAAAATTCCCGAACTCTTTCGGAAGAGTCTTGTGGAGAACATTCAAGAAGACAGCACGTTAACCTCAGAGCAACACTGCGAGATGCAGGGTTTGCCCCCAATACTACCTCACACCTCCGCCAGCGTCCCCCTGCTAAGTGGCAGCCAGTTGACTGCACGCTGTGTGCTCTGTGCAGAGGAGGGTCTAACCATGAAGATTTGAGTACCCTGGAACTCAGATAAATCATTTACGAGAAAACGGGTAGAAAAGTGACCCTGAGCTGACCCAGAGTTAAAGCTGGGTAATGACAGACGTCAGGGCTTAAATGCACCGCGTGCAGGCTCTGAGGTCAGAATGATGTAATCACTTCAAAAGTGTGGCATGGGAACAAGCCTTTCGCCTGGCTGATGAGCTGCCTGTATCCCACAGCACAGTACCCGGGGTTGATGTCCAGCTCCGGGTCCCGACTTTCGTTTTCTGTTTTGTTTTAAGATTTATTTATTTTTATTGCAAAGTAGGATATACAGAGAGGAGGAGAGACAGAGAAGAAGATCCTTCTTCCAATGATTCACTCCCCAAGTGACCGCAACTGCCGGAGCTGTGCTGATCCAAGGCCAGGAGCCAGGAGCTTATTCTGGGTCTCTGAAGCAGGTGCAGGGTCCCAAGGCTTTTGGCCATCCTGACTGCTTTCCCAGGTCACAAGCAGGGAGCTGGAAGAGAGGTGGGGCTGCCAGGATGCAAACCAGCGCCCATATGGGATCCCAGTGCATGCAAGGCAAGGGCTTTAGCTGCTAGGCAGGCTACTGCACCGGGCCCTATCTTTTTCGTTGAATTTAAAAATAGTTTTAATGACATCTCTACATGGTGTTCTTCATGTGAGAATTGAAAGGAAGCAGGTGTGTGTATGTGTGTGTGTGTGTGTGTGTGTGTATGTGCTAAATGCATCCCCATTAAAATCTCAGTGTGCTTTTTTTTTGTAGTGATTAATAAGCTGGTTCTAAGATAATTCTAAATAAATGTGGAAAAGAACAAGCCAGTGGGCTAGAGTTGCTTGATTTTGAGAGTCATTCTAAAGCCACACTGTTCAAGCTGCCATGGTATTGGCATCATGACGGAAATCCATGGTCCAGATGGAGGCTGCGCGTGCAGGCAAACCTCCAGGATAGCACACGAGAAGCTAGCAGCTGGGATTGTCTTCCTCCAGGCTGGGCGCTGGTGATGGAGGCCTGCAAGGGGCACTTATTACACGAGCATGTGTTCTATCCAGTGCGTGAAATCCAGAAGGTGCTTTACCATGTCTTAGCAAATAGCTTCTGCTAACCTCCCAAAGCCAGATCCTCAGGGACTGTTTCACAGCCTCCATTGCAGTAAACAACAAGGGGGAAGATCATACAGTCCTGGGGCAGAGGCCTGGGACTGCTGGAGTCTGCAAAAGCCGGTTAGTCGTCACTCCGAGAACAGCAGGAAAGGTCGTGTCTGACGCGGGCTTTTCTACCTCAAGGCTCGTGCCAACAGCCCAAGTCAAGGCAGAGACTGCGTTTCTGCTCACCTTCTCTGTTGGGGTCTCAGCCAAGCACAGGTCCTTTCTTTTCAGCAACCAAAGAAAGGCATATCCATCACCTTACATGTTCCTGTGGTCCCTGGGGTTCTCCATCATGATTCTGCCTGTTTACTCATCAACCCCAAGGCTCCGCTAACGTGTTTTATGTCAAGAGTAACTAGTTTCAAAACTTCAGTATTTTAGACCGATGGCATAATACATCATGGACACTTTCTTGCCTGGATTCTTTCACAGTGATTATTTTGAGGTTCATTCCTGCCACTCTATGCATCGATTGTTAATTTCTTTTTCTTGCTGAGTTATATTTCATCAATGGGTTTATCATTTTTTTCTTTATTTAAGGCCTATCGATGGGCCTTTGGTTAGTGTCCTATTCTGTAAGTTTTTCGGACAGTTTCACATCTATCTCAGTACAGAATTAGCTTGTGAGACTTCTCACCTTAACCTCCCTTCTGCCCACATTGCCCTCCTCCTTCCTTCTTTCTGTTTTTTAATAGCTTATACAATAGCATATTGTGATTCGAGACTACATTAAGTGAAAATAGCAACACATTGCAAGTAGAAAATAACAACAGAAACCTTATTATTCCTTGGGATATAAACAAAGTTTGTGCACAAATAATCAAATCCCAGAATGTCATTCTCACACTTGTACATGACCTTTTTTTTTCCATGCTGTGTATTCATTACCACAAATTCAGGACGATATATCTTTGTCTTGGGGACTGGCTTATTTCACTAAGCATTATGGTTTCCAAATGTATCCAATTAATTGCCGAAGATCTCGCTCTTTTCTAAGCTGAATAGTAGTCCACAGTGTATACATTACCACGTGTTCATTGGTTTTTTTTTTTTTTTTGCCAGACTCAGTGATTTATTTGTAATCGATTTATTTATTTTTATTGGAAAGTGAGTTCTACAGAGAGAAGAGAGACTGAAAGAAGGAGAGACAGAGAGAAAGATCTCCTCTGTCTGCCAGCTCACTCCTCAAGTGGCCGCAGTGGCTGGTGCTGAGGCGATCCAAAGCCAGGAGGAGCTTCCTCTAGCTCTCCCACATGGTACAGGGTCCCAAGGTCTTGGGTCATCCTCTACTGCTTTATCAGGTCACAAGCAAGGAGCTTGATGGGAAGTAGAGCAGCTGGGACATGAGCCGACACTCATATAGGATCCCAGCACATGCAACGTGAAGAGTTTAGCCACTAGGTTACCACACTAAGCCCTTCAGTAATCTAAATAAATAAATAAATACATGCACCCAGCATCCTAACTATATCATATCAGTACCTGGGATGGGAGACAGCCACCCAATGTTATCTCAGAGTTCCCGGTGTGGAGTATATTCTAAGGCTTCTGCTCAAGTGGTTTTGATAGTTCTGAAATGCTGTTGATCTCGCTGATCCAAGATGAGGAAATCCTTCCAAGGTTCATTGGCTGATCTAGTCCACTTTAGAGTCTTCGTTCTCCAAAATATTTACTGTCAACGCCAGGCTGGGAGAGTTGTCCAATTTGTTTTGCCCACCATCCTCTGTTGTGGTACTAAATGTCCTCTGCAGGCTCAAATGAACTGCCAAATCCTCTGTGTGCATCTGGGCATGTCGTCCACTGTACCAGCTCCAGTATCCAAGGAGACCTGGTTCTGACACATGCACTCCAGTCAGACCACAGATCCTCCAATTTTCCCCATGATTGAAGTTATGAGTCCAACTGTTCAGTTGGGAGGGTGCCGAAAGAAACCTTGTTTGAGGTGACCCCATACCTGATTTCTGTGGGTGCCAGCCAGTGTGGAGTCTGGCTCAGTCCATCACCCACATCAGCCTACACACACAAAGGTGATTGCAGCGGCCAGGTCAGTTCTGTCTCCAGCCCCATATCTTACACAACCAATGGATGCTGCATCCCAGCCCAGCTCTGCTCACCACACATTCGGCCCTCATGTATACTAGCAGGAACTATTCAGAACAACCCCAAGAACTCCCAGGCCTGGTTTCTGCACATGCCAGTCTTTCCCACACTCCATCCATTTTTGTACACACCATGAGTGCTGCAGTTTAGCTTAGCTCAACTCGACCCCACTATCCAGTTCACACTTAAGCTGGAAGGTGCCACCACCTGTCCATCCAGGTCCACCCCCAGCCTCATGTTCACCAGTGGGAGCAGTCCATCAGAGGGATGCCCACAATTTCCCTCCTAGGTCCACTCCCAGCTCCAGATCTTCATTCTTCAGGAGGTTCTGTAGTCTAGCTTGACAGGATTTGTTCCCATTCCCATCACTTGCCAGCTAATGGTGCAGCAAAGCCTCCCCAGCCTACACTTACTCTGACTCATGCATGTACCAGTGAATATGGTCATTTAGCCCATGCTAGCTCTTCCCCTAACCCACCTCACATGAAGGCCAAAGGGTGTTGTAACCCTGCCCAGCCTGATCTGACTCTGGTACTAGTTCTCATGCTCACCAGCAGGAGCAATGGCCAAGCAACAGAGTCCTCACTGTCCCCCTACCAGGCTCATCCCCCAAACCCCGCCAAGTGTTACATGTGCTGGTGGGTACGGTGGCCTAGCTGGAATGTCTCGTCTCACCTCAGTATTTGCTGAAGGGTGCTGTAACCTGGCCCATCCCAGCTTAACCCCAGTTCCAGCTCATGCTAGTGGGTGCTGCAGCCTGGCCCGCCTAGACTGCCCTCAGTCCCGGCACCAGTGTAAACTGGCTGGTGTTGCAGCCCAACCTGGCCTCTCCTGCACCCCACCATGGTTCTCACATCTGCCAGTGGGTGTTGTGAACTGGCCCAGCCTGACTCACCCCCAGACCTGACCCACAGGTATGCTAGCGGGTACTATAACTTGGCTGGGTCTGGGGTGCTCCCAGTCTTGATTCTTGTGTTTACCTGCAGGGACTCAGTCATAATAGAGGAGTTTCCTAAGCCCCTCTATCAGGTCACTTCCAAGTGGCAGATCTTGTGCACACCGGTGAGTGCTTGACCTAGTCTGACTTGGCCTACCACCTGTCTTGGCAGGAACAGTGGCCCTGCCTGACCAGCGCTCACCAGTTCTAGCTCTTACTGTTGGATGCTATAGCCTGGCTATACCTGGTTCAACAGGCACCAAGACCTAATCCAGGATCTCCAATAAACCACCTGGCTCTTGTGATCACTAGTGGGTATGCTGGTGCCCAACCTGGTCTGGCACACTCCAGACTCATCCCACACCCATTTCAAGTGTGTCATGCCTAGCCCAGTTCACCACCCCCAATCTGGCCCTCACACAATCCAGCCGTGGCATCTTCTTAGCTCCACAGTCATGCCTGTTCCCAGCCACAGAGCTTGCATGTGCTGGCGGTTGCTCTGACCCAGCCCAGCATAACCCATCCATTGTCTTGACTTTGCCATTGCCTGCTGCAGCCTGGCCTGGCCTGGCCTTGCACACCTCCAGTCCCAACTCTCACTTATGGGTACTGCAGCCTAACCCTGCCCAGTCTGCCCCCATTACCTGGCTTTTATGCAAATAACGTGCCCCACATTGTTTCCTACACATGCTAATGTGCTAAGGTTTGGCCTGGCCATGTCCAGTCTGCCCTCCCTACCCCGACCCTGAACCATTGCATATACATACCAACAAGTGGATAACCTTGCCTGGCCTGACCAACACCAAGACCTGAATCACAGGTTCACCAGCAGAAACCACAGCTCACTAGGGGAGTTCCTCTAAATTCCCCTACCAGATCCTCTTCTAGAACCAAATCTTATCTGTGCCAGTGACTGCTAGGTCCTTACCCAACATAGTCTGCCCCCTATGTTTTGTTCTCTGTGTGTGTTAGTGGATGTTGTAGCCTGGCCCACGCCACACCCATTCCTGGATGTGCCTATGGGTGCTGCAGCCTGGACCAGCACAGCCTGTTCCCAGTCCCAGTACCCATGAGTGTTGGGAGGTTCCATTGTCAGCCTAGCTCAGTCTGTCACTCCACAACCCTCAGATCTTGAGCAAACCAGTGAGTACTGCAGTTCCACAGGGAAAAGCCCACAAATCCCCCCACAGAATCTGCCCCCAGAGCTGGTTCTCTTATGTGCCAGTTAGTGCACATGTCCTAACACTCACTGATAGGTACTGTGATCAAGCCCTACCAGGTAGGTCCACAGCCCTAACTTTAGTGTGCACTAGTGGATGGTGATGAGTGGTGGTTGATGCTAACTAGCCCAGCTCAGGTCTCCTATGGGGGTGGGTGTGTTGGTCCTCCAGCTTCCCCATCCAAATTGCTCAGGCTCAGCCCCCTCACTTACCTGCAAGTACAATGGCCTTCTTGGTGGCTATCCCTCAAAAATCATTCCTCACCTGCAATATACTCCCTCGGCGATCCTCCTTCCAACACATCCTATGCCTCCTTCACTGAGCAGTCCACAGCCCCACCTCCTGTGAGCACATGGATTCCCCAGTCTGGTCTTCTGAGTGACTTGCTGACCTGAAGCCCTGCCTTCCCATCTGGGACCCCAAAGTCAGTCCTCCATCACACATGATGGCCTGGGACCCTACCCTTCTGCCCACCTGGGACTCAAGCATGTTAATCAGTCCCTAGGCCAGGTCTACCAGCACATCAGCACGCATGCCAGCATGCCAATCTGGAACCGTAAGCTCCCCCACTCCACCCCACTCAGCCCATCTGGGTCCCAAACACAAGAGGGAGTTCCCAGGCCCACTCTGCTCCACCAGCTCCCAGCATGAGCTTCTATGCTCCCGGAGGCCACATAGGTGCCCGCCGGAAGGAAGGCACAGGAAGGCACAGGAAGGTGCCTAGGCACCCCATCTCAAATTCTTTATCCAGTTGTCTGTTGATGGGTATCTGGATGTAAGGTACAGAATCTTGTTTCATACTTCTGAACATGTAGATACAATTTTCCAGGCATCATTTGTTGGAAAGACTGCCCTTCCTCCCTGGATTGACTTGTGTTCGCTTGTCAAAAATTGGTTGGCTGTGGATGTGTAGGTTCATTTATTGGGTTTCTATTCTGTTCCATTGAACCTCAGGTCTGTTTTTATGCCAGTACTAGGCTGCTTTGACTACAATCAATCTGTAGTACATCTTGAAGTCTGGTATTGTGATGCCTCCAGCTTTGTTTTTGTTGTTGAAGACTACTTTAGCTTTCTGGGGTTTCTTTCCATATTAAATTTAGCTTCATATTTTTCTAAATCCGAAAAGAATGTCATAGCTATTATGTTTGGGATCAAATTGAATATGCAGATTACTTTTGATATTATGAATAGTTTGTTGTCATTCCTTGAACATGGGAGCTTTTTCCATGTTCTGGCATCTTGTATTTTTTTCTTTTATGTCTTGTAATTTTCAGCATATTTTATTGTGACCCACATGGCATGAACAGGGTTGGAGGGGGAGGCAGCATGCCATGCCATTGAGATAATAACAAATAAGATGCTAGATAAAGACTATGAAAGCAGGGGGTTAGATGAAAGCCCCCTTCTTTGAGGAAAGGGGTCAACTTAGAAAGCTTGTTGCCTCAATCTTTTATTGAACTGCATGGGAAGATAAATTACAGAAATTGATGTGGCACAAACATTGATACCTGTATCCCATATTGATATTAAGTCAATGCTTGATGATTAGGAAACAACAGGGTGCCCACGTGCAGAGGTGAGCATATGACTGTCTCAAGGATATCTTAAAGAATACATCCTATGACCTTGGACCATTGCCCAACGGTGGACCCTCATCCGTAGGCCCCAGCCTTGGTCTCGGAATTTTGGCCTTTTACAGACTGTTACCACAGAATTTGACCTTGCTCTCTGGCACCAACAATCTATGAACTCAAGATTCCAAAGTGTGTCCTGCTCTTCCTTATCAAGTCACATTGTTATTTATAAACTGCTTACAGCAGAGATCCCTCTCATGGTTGGTTAAGTTTATGACAATGTATTTCTTATATATATATATATATCTATTGTGAACGGAATTGATCTTACAAGTTCTTTCTCAGCCGTAGAATTGTTTGTGTATATAAAAGATACTGGTTTTTTTTTGTGTGTGCAAAAAATATATACAGCCTAGTGGCACTGGCCAAAATTTCCAGGGCTATATTGAATACTGGTGGTTAGAATAGGCATTCTCTTCTAGTTTTGGATTTTTCTTAAAAAAAAATGTATTTATTGTTATTGGGAAAGGCAGATAAACAGACGAGGAAAGACAGAGAGAAAGATCTTCCATCCAAAGGTTCACTCCCGTAGTGACCACAACAGCTGGTGCTGAGCCAATCCAAAGCCAGGAACCAGGACCTTCTTTCCAGTTCTCCCATGCAGGTGCAGGGTCCCAAGGCTTTGGGCCATCCTTGACTGCTTTCCCAGGCCACAAGCAGGGAGCTGGATGGGAAGCGGAGTTGCTGGGATTAGAACCAGCGTCCATGTGGGGTCCCTTCAAGGCATACACTTTAACCACTATGCTATCACGCCAGGCCTATCTAGTTCTGGATCTTAAGGTTAATGCCTCAAAATATTCCCCATTCAATAGAATGCTGGCATTGGACTTTTCATGTATTGCCTTGATTGTGTTGAAAAATATTCATTCTATATCCAATTTGCTTAAGTTTTTTTTTGTTTGTTTGTTTTATCATGAAAGCATATCCCATCTTTTTAAAGTTGTGGTATCTTATAAGATGTTTTCTTTTTATCTATTGAGATGATTATATGATTTTTATTCCTTTGCTTCTAAAAATGGTGTATCACATCCATTGATTTGTGTATGCTGAGGCATCACTGCATTTCACCTACAAATCCACTTTTTGATGTTTTGTTGGATTTGGTTAGTTACTGTTTGGTTGAGAATTTTTGCATCTGTGTTTATCAGGGATATTGGTGTATGCTTCTCTTATCTTTTTCTGGTTTTGAAATTAAGGTCATGCTGTCATCACAGAAGGAGTTTTGGAGGATTCCCTCCCATTCAGTTGTATTGAATAGTTTGAGAAAAATTGGAACTAGTTCTGCTTGATAAGTTTGGTAGAATTCAGCAGTGAAGCCATCTGGTCCTAGGCTTTCTCTGTAGTAAGGGTCTTTATTCCTGATTCGATCTCTGTCTTATTTGTTGGCCTATTCATATTTCCTATGTCTTTGAGACTCAATAGAAGTAGCTTGTATGTGTCCAGAAATCTGTTACTTTTATATTTTCTTATTTGTTGGTATATTGTTGTTTGCAGTAATTCCTGATGATTCTGTGTATATCTGTGGTGTGGCTATTATGTCTTCTTTTTTAATCTTGATTTTATTGATTTGGCTCTTCTCTCTCTCTCTGGGTTATTGGAGGTAACAGTGTATCAATTTGGTTTATTGTTTTTAAAAAACAGCTCTTCAACTAACTGATTTTATTTATTATTTTTTGTTTCCATTTTGTTTATTTTATCTCTAACTCTAGTTGTTTCTTACTTCCAAACTTTGAAGTTCAGTTTTTTCTTTCTAGGTCCTTGAACGCATTGATAGATCATTTATTTGATTCCTTTCTGATTTCTGCATATAGACACTAATTGATACAAACTTCCACTGAGCAGCTTTTGCTGTGTCCCATACATTTTGGTGTTATGCTATCATCTTCATTTGTTTTCAGTAATTTTTTTTATTCCCCTTTTGAGTTCTTCTATGACCCCACTGTTCATTCAGTAGCATTTTGATCTGTTTCCATGTGTTTGCATATTTTCTAGAATTTTTTGATTTGTTGATTTCCAGCTTTATTCCGTAGTGGTCCAAAAAAAAAAAAAGATACATGGTATAATTTCAATTTTTTAAAATTTGCTGAGGCTCGTTTTATACCATAGCAGGCAGTCTCTCCTGGAGTAGGCTGTGTGAGCTGATGACAAAAAAAATGTGTCTTATGCACTTGCAGGATGAAATGCTCTGCAGATGTCACCTAGGTCCTTCCGGTCTATGGTATAATTAGCTGTAATGTGTCTTTGTTTATTTCCTGTGTAGTCAGTCTGTCCATTGATGTTGAAATCTCCCATTATTATTGTACTGGTGTCTATGTCTCCCTTTAGATCCACTAGCAATTGCTTTAAATAACCAAGCTCCTGCAATGGGTACATATGCCCTTATTATAGTCACTTCTTGTTTCATTGATCCTTTGATCATTTTATAATGCTCCGTTCATCTCTTTAATTTTGTGTTAAAGCTATTTTGTCTGATATTAGAATGGCCACACCTGCTAATTGTTGCTTTCTGTTGTCATAAAATATTTTTTTCCATCCTTTCACTCATAGCTGTTTGACAAGGTATGTTTCTTATAGGCAACAAATAGGTGGGTCTTGGTTTTTAATCCATTCTACTGGTCTACATCTTGACTGGAGAGTTTAGGCCATTTGCATTCAGAATTATTATTGAAAGGTATTGAGTTGGGTCCTGTGCAGCAGCCTAGTGACTAAATTCTCACCTTGCATGCACCAGAATCCCATATGAGTGCCAGTTCACATCCATGCTGCTCCACTTCACATCCAGCTCCTTGCTTGTGATTTGGGAAAGCAGTAGAAGATGGCCTAAAGCCTTGGGACCCTGCACCTGTGTGGGAGACCCAGAAGAAAATCCTGGCTCCTGGCTTTGGATTGGCTCAGCTCTGGCCATCACGGCCACTTGGAGAGTGAGCCAGTGGAGGAAGATCTTTCTGTCTGTCTCTCCTCCTCTGTAAATCGGCCTTTCCAATAAAAATAAATAAATAAATCTTAAAAAAAAAAAGGTAATGAGTTACCCTAGCTTTTTTTTTTTTTGTAAATATTCCCATTGTTTGTTTTGGATTTCCTTTGTTAACTTTACTGGTAGATTTTCTACCGTTGCGTTCTTTCATTATGGAGATGACTTTCTCTGTTTCTATGTGTAGCACATTCTTAAGCATCATTTGTAGAGCTGGGAAGGTAGTGGCAAATTCTTTCAATTTGCGTTTATTTTGGAAGGTCTTTCTTTCACATTCATGTAAATATGAGAGCTTGTCTGGGTGTAGTATTCTTGGTTGGCATCTTCTCTTTTAGCACTTGAACTATGTCTCTCCACTGTAGGGATTCTGATGCGAAATCAGCTGTAAGTCTGTGGCAGCCCCTGGGCACTAAGACATACCCTGAATTTCACATTTCACTTGACATGTGTGAGGGACGGAAGAGTCCCCACAGTTCTTCACTGCCGACATAGCGTGTAGCCTCATTGCCTTCATGTTTTTGTGTTAGCATCTTTCAAAGCAACAAGCAACAACTTACAACATTGGTTTGAAATCTAGATTTGTGAGTATCACTCTGAACATGGAATTGCTATATGTAAAGATTAGTACCAGCACTAGCTTTTAATTTTCAAAAAACATGTGTTTATTTAAAGAGAGAGCTTCACTCCCCAAGTGGTCAGAACAGTTAGTTCTAGGCCAGGCTGAAGCCAGGAGCCAAGAAACCCATCTGGGTCTCCCACACGAGCCATCCTCTGCTGTTTCCCAGGTGTTAGCTGTTCAACAGCGATGGACTTGGTGCACAGAGCCTATAACACACGTGGACTGCTGAGTGATGGCCAATAACTGAAGTTTATTAGTGGCATCAGACTTTTAGACCAAGGGTCATATGGAATAAGGGAGGAGCTATTGAGCTTATCGACAGAACCCATCAACTGTTTCTATACTCTTGTTTGGAACTCTTTTGTTTTGTATATCCCACCAAGTGTTCTCATTCACATGCTGTCCACTCAGCTGTTCTCATACAAATAATATCCATTTAGTTATACAAAAAGTATCTGTTCAGTTGTTCTCATATAAATGATATCCAATCAGTCACGCAAATGACATCCATCCTGTTGTTCTCATACAAACGTTATCCTATCATTTGTAATCCCGTGCTCGCTGACCTTCTAGGGTCACAATGTCCTTCTACACCCAGGCATGCTGGCAGGGAACTGGATTAGAAGAGGAGCAGCTGCATTTGAATCAGTGCTCTGGTACAGAATGCTGGTATCACAAGCAGCTGCTTAACTTGCCATGCCATAATGCTGCCCCCAGCATTACCTTTTTAAAACAGACGTCCTGGGCAGGCAACAAATCTCTACAACTTCCCTTAAGGGCCTATAAGTAAAGGGCAGGCATTGAAGTACAGCAGGGGAAGCCACTGCTTGTGGCTGGTTCAGATATAAGTTCATCTGCTTCTAATCCAGTTCCCAGGGCACTGTGCCTAGGAGGCAGCTGCATGCCAAGGTGCCTGCCATTCACGTTGGAGACCCGAATGGAGTGGCTGGCTCTGCCTGGGCTGCTGTAGCATTGAGGGAGTGAACCAGCAAATACAAGATCTTTCTTGCTCTCTCCCTCAGGCTCTGTGTTGCTCTTTCAAATAAAAAGGAAAAGCTTCAACAAGTTAGATGTGTGTGTGTGTGTGTGTGTGTGTGTGTGTGTGTGTGTGTGTGTGTGTGTAAAAGCCACAATATACTGTGACACAAATTTAAGATCAATGTGCTAGAAGCTGTCTTATCACTTAAGGATTTGCTCTAAAAGTCCACAGGCAACACCTTGATCCTTCAGCTGAGGAATGAAGGATTAAAATAGGGTGCCTCCCTCTGTGATTGGGCCTGGGACAAGTCTGCACCCCAAGAGATAGGTGGCAGGATTGGCCTTGGACACTGGTCAATGCTGAGATCCACTTGCACATATCTGGGGATAGTGACTGTCAGTCATCTGAGGTCCTCAGTGCCTCGTTTTCCCTCTGACATGCCCTGCCCTTCCAGCTGCTAGGGGGCATCATGACCACTGCAGGCATCAAGGGCGTAGGAGGCTGGTCCTGGTGTATGCCAGCCGGGAAGTGGGAGCAGCAGCTCTGTGCATGTCCTGTGGTCAGAAGCACAGCCTGCTTCACCCTCTGCTATGACAGGCACTGTCTGGTGGTCTTTTGAAAACAGCTGTTAATTAACTGAGGTTGATTTAGTCGGCTCATCTTTTTTTCAGTTCCTTGCTAGGGAGGGATTCTTTCATTCTGCACCTAATTAGTCTCTGTCGTCAAAATAATCAGCCTCTGCGGATGAAAAACCAAATTAGGAGCTGGCGCTGTGGTAGTGTAGATTGGACCTCCACCTGTGGTGCTGGCACCTTATATGGACACCAGTTCAAGTCCCAGCTGTTGCACTTCCAATCCAGCTCCCTGCTTATGGACTGAAAAAGCAGCAGAAGATGGCTCAAGTCCTTGGGCCCCTACACTCATGTGAGAGACCTGGAAGTTCCTAGCTCCCGGCTTTGAATCTGTTCAGCTCTGGCTGCTGTGGCCATTTGAGGAGTGAACAAGCAATGGCAATATCTTGCTCTGTCTCTCCTTCTCCCTGTGTAGATCTTTCAACTAAAAATAAAATGAATCTTTTTTTAAAAAAAAAAATATGCACTTTAAAATTCATATTCCCTTGGTTGCCCTTCTTCAGCTCCAAGCACCTGCTTTCTCATGACGCCCTTGAACTGTACCTGGCAGCAGGAATTAGGAGATGCTGCAATGTCTACATGGAAGTCAGATTCCATGTGGAGGGGCCAATAAGCTCCCAGAAAGTTTTGCACACACTAAGCTCCGTTCCAGTGCTGCTCTTTTTGCATGTTCTATTACAGCACCAGGCCCTACTCCATAACAGTGACTATTACACCTGGAAACATTCATTTTTGGCTTGTGGCCCTTGCTATTGGGTCCTTCTTGGGCCTGCTTCATGGACAGCTCTCCGGCCCACTCCAGGCTGGTGTCTCTCTATGTGGGTTGGTCCAAATCAACCATGTATGTGTGTTAGTCCTTTTATGAACAAACCCTGTCTTTGTGCTTCTGCTTTGATTCTTATCTCTTTGGGAGTAAGAACTGGGAAAAACTGGTTAGGCCTGCAAGAAACAGACCTCAGTGAGAAAGGATTCTCCTGGAACCCATGAATTCCCAGTCCAACAGGATGGGAATCAGGACAGCATAACAACCACCAGTCTGGCTTCTGGAGTCTGATGCCTGGCTTTCAACCCATCGCTACCACCTCCCCAAATTAGGACTAGGTCACTTACCAACCCAGCTAGTATTCACTTGCAGAGCAAAAATACTAGTTATATCTATTTTACAGAGTAGTTATTATGGGGATTAAATAAGAGTGTTAGTTTTATTTATTTATTTTTTAAATTTTTATCTATTTGCAAGACAGAGACATAGCAAAGAGATAGAGATCTTGTATCTGCTAGTTTACTCCACTAATGCCTGAACAGGCCAGGCTAGGTGAAGCCAAAGCCAGGCGCCTGGAATTCACATGAGGTCTCCCACATGGGTGTCATGAGCCATCACTTACTGCTTCCCATGGCGCACACTAACAGACAGCTGGAATTAGAAGCAGAGCCAAGAGTCAAACCCAGACCCTTGGGATGGAATGTGGGCATCTCACACAGCGATGCCAGACACCACCCCTAAATAGGCATTTATGCTGGCTGCTATTGCGGGTAGCCGCATCAGCTCTGTGAGCCCCGAAGGTGTGGTGCCTCAGGAAATTTGCTCTTTATCTAATTTTTAATGGAATTAGAGTTAATGACTCCTTGTCTTAGGAGGAATTTATACTGGAGGAATTGTGTCTGATTCTATACTCTCAAGATCATTTTGAGAAAAGTACTCACAAGCACTTTTACTTGATAAAACTAGGGGCTGAGTTGTGGATCCCCCGCATTCACATGCTGATGTCCTCAGCCCACTACAGGAGAATGTGGCTCTATACAGAGAGAGGGTCTGAAAACAGGGAATTAAGGATTGGGTTGGCACAAAGGCTCAACTGGCTAATTCTCCACCTCCAAGTGCTGGCATCCCATATGGGTATGGATTCATGTTCTGACTGTTCCACGTTTCACATTTTATTCAACTCCCTGCTAACAGTCTAGGAAAGCAGGGAGGATGGACCAAAGGCTTGGTAGCCTATGCTCACATGGGAGACCTGAAGCTCCTCATTTCAGATCAGCTCAGCTCTGGCTGTTGCAGCCATTTGAGGATGGAGGATCTTTCTCTGTCTCTCCTTTTCTCTATAAAACTGCCTTTCCAATTAAAAAAAAAAAAAAAAGTAAAGCTTTAAAAAGGGGGGGAGGGTGGGAGGGATAATTAAGGCAACTTGCAATCATAGGGTACCCCTAATCCAACAGGGCCAGAGATCTTATAAGAAGAATCGTAGCCACTGTGTGGGCAACCCACGTGGAGACACAGGAAGGAGGTGGCCAAAATAAATGGAGGAGAGAGGCCTCAGGAGAAACCAACCCTGGTTAAGTCTTCATCTCAGGCTCCCGGGCCCCAGATGTGTGAGAAAGTAGATTTGCACCACAGAAGCCATCTCATCTGTGGTACTGTGTTAGGGCACATGCTAACAAAACTCATGCTAACAATTGATCTTTAAAAAGGAAGAATGCTTAACCAGCACTTTGATTTTATTTTTAAAATGTTAACTTAGTTTATTTCAACACACAGAGACAGAAATTTCATTTGCTTCTTCACTGCCCCCAAATGCCCACCACAGCTCAGGCTGGGCCAGGCCCACGGTGGGAGCTGGGAACTCAATCTGGGCCTCCCACATGGGTGGCAGGGACCCAAGTTCTTGAACCATCACCTACTTACTCCCAAGGTGTGTATCAGTAGAAAATTGGAGTCTGAAGTCAGAGCTGGCTATTGAACCCAGACATTCTGGTATGGGGAGACCACCCCTGGGTAGGCTTAGTCCAAGATTTTGTCTCCCCCCAAAAAGAAATCAAGATGTGAGACATAGCTACGTTGGGGAGGGCATTGTGACACAGCAGGTTAAGCTCACAGCAGGTTGCCCTCACCCTTGTCAGAGAGAGTGATTTCAATGTGGCTCATCCATTTCTGATCCAGCCTCCAGAGATGTAGTAGATGACAGCCCGAATATTTGGGCCTTTACACCAACCAGGAAGGGGACCCTGATGGAGTTCCCAGCTCTTGGCTCCTGGCTTCCTGCACTAGCCCCGGCTATTGCAGATGTCTGGAAAGTGAAACAACACATAAAAGACTTTAAAAAAGAAAAAGTTAGAAAACAGCCTCTTCCTAAGCCACAAGAAAAAAGAATCATACTAGCCTGAGGTCCTGGACTGCTCATTGGAGGACACAGGTTCCTTGGATTTTAGTTTTCTCGGTTGAGAATGGGACGGAGAAGCAGAGCTGGGATGTTTGGCCAGGGAGCGGCTCCAGTTTCAGCAGCTCCCCTGCAGCCTTCTGCCTCCTTCCTCCTCTGCCTTCTGCACAGAGACCCCTTCGCAGCTGCCCTTCCACCAGATGTGAGCAGTGCTCCATTTTGGTGGTGGTGGTGGGAGATTGTTTTTGAAAATTATATTTGCTTCCAATGACAAAGTCTTATAGTACCCTGACATTTTTCCCTATCTCAGAAAGGGTTGCTTAAAAATGCGTGCCATAGGAGTGGGCACTGAGTGTATTGGGTAAGATACGCACGTCTCACCTCCTAGTGCCAGGGGTTTATTCCTGGGTTCAGCTTCTGAGCCAGCTTCCTGCTAACGCAGACTCTGAGAAGCACTAGTGATGGCTCAGGTGATCAGGTCCCAGTGATTCACATAGGAGAATTCTGGGCTCCTGGCTCAGTCTTGGCTATTGCAGACATTTGGAGAGTGAATCACTGAGTAGAAATGCTCTCTTGCTCTCTCACCCTCTGCCTGTGATAAAAATGAAATATAATAAGGAAGCAAACTAAACAAAAATTCATACTGCATATCTCATAAAATACACAATTATCATATGTCAATTAAAAATAGACTTAAAAATATTTAGGAAGAGGACCACAGAATCCCACAAGGGTCTGAGATTCCAGCGGCGTGGCATCCATCCTGTGGATCAGACAGGCTTCTTCAGGAGACACCTGTGGGTGCACACAAGTGGCCCGCAAGCCCCGACAAAGGCAGGAGCTCCTAGGCCCCCAGTCCTCCCGTGGGTTGAGCCAGCCCCACTGTGGAATTTGTCATCATTAATCAAACTCTGTTATTTCTCTTCTCTGACTCCTTTCTAAATTTCCAACCACAGCCTTGACTGTCTCCCTTCTGGAGGTGGCGCTTCCCACTACCTTTCTTCCCACTCTCTTCTGAAAGGACCACTTCCCTCCTTTTTTTCTTTTTTCCTTACGTTGCAGTTCTTGAAATCCAAAGACCAATCATTGAACCTTTTCTTCTATTTCCCCTGTGTTATTCACACCCTTGGACAGCACACACAGGCTGAGTATGTCATGGCCTTTCCTTTTCCTTCTGGGGGGGTTCTTCCCCACAGATTCCTGTAGTACCCCGTTGCCGGAGGGGGTGAGCCTGCTGCCCACCACCCAGTCTCCCGGGCAGGGGTTCTGTCCAGACGGGCAGGGGTTCTGTCCAGACGGGCAGGGGTTATGTCCAGCAGTTCCGGTTTATTTGGGAAGTACAGATTCTTATATCCCTTACCCTATATAAGAGGGGAGAAAGTAGGAGCCAGTTACTAGGAGCATGACTGCGGAAGGCCAGGGGTAGGAGAGTGAAATGGCTCTGGCCAATCAGTCTTTCTATGAAAGGACTTGACCCCTGCCCTGGTCCACACCAAGGGCTCTGTCCTTGGCGGCCATCTTGCCAGCCACCTGTAACCCAGTGACCTTGACTGTTAGTCGCTGTCTTTTTGACTTAGTGACCCCTTTGCCCCCGAGTCCCACACTTCTTTCCTTTACTTTTCTTTCTTTTCTTTTCCTTTTCTTTCTTCCCTTTTATCTCTTCTCTTTCTTTTCTTTTTTATTTTCTAAGATTTCTTCATTTAGTTCAAAGAATCACACACACAAACGGATATAAAAAGAGAGAGAGAGAGAGAGAGAGAAATCTTCCATCTGCTGGCTCATTCCCCTGATAGTCACAATGGCTAGACCTGGGTCAAAGCCAGGAGCCTGGAATTTCTTCCAGTTCTCCCCTGTGGGTGCAGGGGCCTGAGGGCTTGGGCCATCCTCTGTTGCTTTACTAGGCACATTAACAGGGAACTGAAGCAGAAGTTGAAAAGCCTGTATTCGAACCAGTACCTATGAAGTATGCCAGCATTGACGGTGGTAGCTTTGTCTGCTATACTGTGCTGACCCTGGTCAAGGGCTTTCTAAAACCCACAGATTCTACAGCCTCCTCACAATTAACTTTTTCTATTCATTTTTGGAGAAGATGGAGACACTCCGATCCATTGGTTTAACCCTAAATGTCCACAACTACCAAGATAATCCAAGTCAAAATCAGGAGCCAGGAACTCCATTTGATTCTCCCAGGTGAGTAGCAGGAACTCAACTATTTGAGCCATCACCCCTGCCTTCAGGGTGTATGTTAGCAGAAAACTGGAAGTAGCAGCCAGAATTAGAGCTTGAACCCATGTACTCGCATACAACATTGAGCATGCCGATCAGCGTCTTAGTAGCTACAACAAACATTCATTTCAGAATGATTTATTGTTTGAAAGGCAGAGTTATAGAGAGAGATTTTCCACTTTCTGGGTCATGCCCTAAACAGGCACAACAGCGAGGGCTAAGCCAATCTGAAGTCATGAGCCTAGGCAGTGGTGGGTATTACTTGCTGCTTTCCCAGGTGAAGTAGCAGGGAGCTGGATCGGAAGCAGAGCAGTTGGGTTCGAATCCACAGTCATAAGGGATACCTGCATTACAGGAAATGACATAACCCATAACACCAGCCCCTAGAATAATCTTTTTTTTTTAAGATTTAATTATTTTTAATTGGAAAGTCAGATATACAGAGAAGAGGAGAGACAGAGAGGAAGATCTTCTGTCCGATGATTCACTCCCCAAGTGACCACAACGGCTGGAGCTCAGCCAGTCCGAAGCCAGGAGCCAGGATCCTCTTCCAGGTCTCCCATGTGGGTGCAGGGTCCCAAGGCTTTGGGCCAACCCCGACTGCTTTCCCAGGCCACAAGCAGGGAGCTGGATGGGAAGTAGGCCACCAGAATTAGAACCGACGCCCATATGGGATCCCGGTGCGTTCAAGGTGAGGCCTTTAGCCGTTAGGCCACCACACCGGGCCCCTAGAATAATCTTTTTAAATGCTCAAAGATGAGATGTAAACTATTCACATTGAACATTATTAAAGGTGTCAACAAATGGTTTGAACTTCTTCATAAGAGCATTCATAAAATCAAATACGTTGGATACCTGTGCTAAAGGCACAGGATTAGCCGGCTGCCTACTACATTGACCCCTTTAGCTCAGTTTTTCCACAAGTTTCAATAGTCCTCCTGTATATGGAACTGGAATTTTAACTTATATACCCCTAACCTCATACCTTTAAGTTGATTCCGGAGGTCAGGACACTCCAGTTTGGCCACTTTTCTTTCTGTATGTTCAAGGAAGCCAGCAGGGACTGGGTAAGACCCTCTCGCTGGTTCTGCAGTGGGATTCCTGCATACTCCTCACACTTACCGTGTACTCATCACAGAGGGGACACTGATGGGAGCAGTTCTGCTGGTTTTACACTTTTAAGATTAGTCACTGACTGACTTGCCAGGCAGAGCATCAGATGGAGACAAAGAGACATCTTCCATCCTCTGATTCACTTCCCAAATTCCTATAACAGCCAGCACTGGACCAGGCCACAGTCAGGAGCCAGGAACTCCATCCTAGTGTCCCATAATGGGTGTCAGGGACCCCAGCACTTGAGCCATTTGCTGCTCTCACAGATGCCTCAGCAGGAAACTGGTTTGGAAGTGAAGCATCAAGGACTTCAACTGGCTCTTCTCCAACAGGGGACACAGACCTACAGCAGCTTAACCTGCTGTGTCACAACCTGGGCCCCATATCTTCACTTTCTGGAAATATTACAGGTCTCCTAGTACACAAAGGTACCTTTGTTCTGTTTTCAGTTAGGATGGAAAGCTCATAAAAACTACTGTGCCCTTTGTAACACTGAGTCAAGTCACTGGGGATAAAGAGGACACCCCGAGTGCATGAAGGCACAGCAGGCATTTGCTCTGCAGCAATGATTCCTGCTTCCCTTTGTACTGAAGCAATTTGGCTTAACAAAGCTTTCAGGTGATCAATAACAAAACCCTTTCCCACATAAAATTGCAAGACTTAGCCAAAAAAAAAAAAAAAAACAAACAAAAGCAGATACCCAGCTAAATTTGAAACTTTGTGTGTGTGTCTGCTTCATGTGCTGTTTGAGATTTACTTGCACAAAAGAATTCTCTTTAGTTTCACATTCTCGAAGTTCACATTGAACTAGCAATCTGTCACAGGGAATAACAGGACTCTGTAAGGCAGGATTCTTTTAGGTGATTGTCAGAGAAATTCAGCTCAAATTGATTCAAGCAAAATGGGGAATCAATTGGCCAAAAGAAAAGTGAAGTTCAGATATGGCTAGGTCCAGAAGGGTGCACAGCATCCTCACCCTGGGAATGCCTGGCCCTGGTGACCTGAGCTGCTCCTGAACTCCCTCTGTGTGGGTCGCTCGAAAGGCAAAATACTTCTCTTTTCCAGTGGTTCCAGAGACTGCCCTGTAATGGAGCCTTACTGGATTAACTGAATCATAAAAAGATTTAATTAATTAAAATTAATTTAAAATGAGAGACACACAGAGACATATCCTGCAGCTGCTGGTTCACTCTCCAGTTGGCCACAAAGGCCAGCAATGGGCTAGGATGAAGCTGGGTGCTTCATCTCCCATGTGGCCGACAGGGGTTCCAGCACTTGGGCCATCTCCTGGTGCTTTTTCCAGGTTATTGGTAGGGTTATTTTCCAGGTTATTGGCCAGGTTATTGCCAGTATCAGCCTCTATACTCGGCTCACGGCCTCCCCTGCTTCTGTCCTAAACAAACACTAATGGCTGCAAGCAGATCCAAGAGGAGCTCCTCTCCTCAAGATCCATGGCCAAGCATGTGTTTTCTCATATAAGGGAATATGTAAAGCTTCTGGGGCATGGGGCATGCATCTATTTTGAGGAGTACCATTTTATCAGTTCTCTTCAGATATTTAGGTTAGAAAAAAAATAAGTGAGGAATGATTTTTTTTTTAATTTTTATTTTTATTCATAAGTTAGATATACAGAGAAGAGAAAAGAGAGAGGAAGATCTTCCATCCATTGATTCACTCCACAAGTGGCTGCAATGGCTGAGGCTGAGCTGATTCGAAGCCAGGATCCAGGAGCTCCTCCGGGTCTCCCATGCAGGTTCAGGGTCCCAAAGCCTTTGGGCTGTGCTTGACTCCTTTCCCAGGCCACAAGCAGGGAGCTGGATGAGAAGTGGGGCCACTGGGATTATAACTGGCACCCATATGGGATCCCTGCACATGCAAGGCAAGGACTTTAGCCACTAGGATACTGTGCTGGGCCCATGAGGAATGATTTATTTATTTCTAGTGGAAAGTCAAATCTACAGAGAGGAGAGACAGAGAGAAAAAGATCCTCCATCTGTTGGTTCACTCCCCAAGTGGCCGCAACGACTGGAGCTGATCTTATCTGAAGCCAGAAGCCAGTTTCCTCCAGGTTTCTCATGCAGTTGCAAGATTCCAAGGCTTTAGGCCATCCTCGACTGCTTTGTCACAGGAAGGGAGCTGGATGGAAAGTGGAGCAGTCAGGACAGGAACCGGCACCCATATGGGATCCTGGTGCATGCAAGACAGAGACTTTAGCCACTAGACCTATCAAGCTGGGCCCGAGGAATAATTTTTTTTTAAATGGTGATGTTGTACCTGACAGTGGGAAAATGGATGCAGGAAAGGAAACATTGGAAGTTGCTCATGACAAGGACTTTTTGTTCTGTTCAGTTGTTCCGTATCTGGAGGTTGTCTGCCTTGTGCTGTCTGGGAAGCTTCCAGTCACATCTGAAAGAAATATCTAGCACCAACTATGGTAAGCATTGAGGCTCAGACAAATTTAACAAAAAAAGAATCCCTCCTCCTGGGAATCTTGTAGACCTGATCTTATGGGGCAGAATGTGGTGGGTGCTGTAAGGCTCTGTTCCAACTGAAGCTTTTGCACTGAATCATGTGGAAGGGGACAGGGAGATGGGTCCCAAGCAGTAAGGATAGGCTGTGGGACGGGCAGGCTAGCCGCTGGCTATGGTTCAAGTAAATTTAGGTGGAAAAACCTAGAACACTAAGATTCTGAGAAGGTGAAGACAAATCATTTGTAGAGAGCGGGGCCACTCAGGATTAGGGAAGGATTATAATGCTCTGGAGAATGGTCAATGGTCTGATGAATCAAAGTCAAACGGCTCCGTTTCCTTCCCATATCCTCCCATCCACCTGGACCCGCTGAAGTTGCCTTTATGGAATGTCCACACTTCTAGACTTCCATCTGGCCCCTGAAACAAATGCGGCTGCTCAGCACACAGGTTGTGCAGTACATAGTGCCAGAAGGCTGTTTCCAGAAAGTTCCATGGGGCTGATCAGTACTGTGACGGACAGTACAGTGACTTTTCTGACATTTTGGGCCCTAGGGTGGTGCCCTCTCCAACCAGGTCTCTATCTCTTTTTGTGTGGGTGGCTGGGTAGCTGGCGGAGTGGTCTGCTTGGGTGGTTTATCTCAGCTGTAGTGGCCATTCCTATCTTTAAAGTTCTCTTTACCGCTGGTTAGTCAAGCCCTTGTTACTCCAACAAGTATTCTTTTTTTTTTTTTTAAGATTTATTTATTTTTATTAGAAAGTCAGATATACAGAGAGGAGGAGAGACAGAGAGGAAGATCTTCCGTCCGATGATTCACTCCCCAAGTGAGCACAATGGCCGATGCTATGCCGATCTTAAGCCAGGATCCAGGAACTTCTGGGTATCCCACATGGGTGCAGGGTCCCAAAGCCTTGGGCCGTCCTTGACTGCTTTCCCAGGCCACAAGCAGGGAGCTGGATGGGAAGTGGAGCTGCTGGGATTAGAACCGATGCCCACATGGGATCCTGGCGCATTCAAGGAGAGGACTTCAGCCGCTAGGCCACGCTGCCAGACCCCAACAAGTATTCTTTACCTTAGGCTTTCTCTGTTCAGATCTTGTTTTGCCTCCTTCCTGATTGGACTTAAAGCAATGCACTACCCTTCCATACCTGAGTTGTCTAGTGTGATAGCTATGCAGCACTTGAACTGTGAGTTGATGCAACTACCAAAAGACTGAACTATTTATTTAACTAAAAATGCTCTAATTTTAAACAAAACAAAACAAAACAAAAATAAAAAACAGAAGTTTACCATCTTTATCAAGTTTGTAGCAGAGTACTGTGAAGCATGGCCACACCATTTTAAGATGGATCTCCATACCTGTCATCTCACAAAAATGGAAAAAATGGAAATATTCACTGAATATTTCTCCCTGACCCTCTTGCCCTGGGATCAGACACCATCAACAGTTTTCTTTTTAAATTTCACTTTTAAAATTAAAACCTATTTGAAAGGCAGAAGGAGAAAGACAGACTGAGCAGGAAAGAGAGCTCCTTGCTCACTCTCCCAGATGTTCATGGTCCTAAGGCGGGGCCAGGCCAAGGTGAAGCGAGACACTCAACCCAGGTCTACCCCAGGCAGCTGAAGCATCAGCCCTTGTTGCCTCCCAAACTCTGTGCTGGTGGGAGCCTGCAATCAGGAATGGAATTGGAACTTGAACCCAGCGTGGTTCATGGGATCCCAATTGGCATCCTAACTGTTGTGCCAAACGCCTGCCTCTACTTTTTAATTAGGCAAACCAACACAGTCTAAAATATTCTTCCCTGAAAACTGTATTGCATAAAAAGCATCTCATTAGCATTTTACTTTGTGTCTAGATGGTATATTTTGCAACTGGTAAGCCAAATAAAGTACATAATTGAAACATTTTCTATTGTTTGTATCTATGTTGTTTCTACAGCAGCTTCAGAATTTCAATGACCTGTGGCTTGATTTCTGTTTCTATAGGACAGTCCTGCTGGACACCCATCTTCAGTACAATCTGATTTTCCTGAACTGCTGTGACTCATGCTGCCTTGGAATTTGCGTGGCTCTTTAAATCTCTTAGCACACTTTCAGGAGAAATCCACCAGGCTCCTTTTTGTCTGTCAACATGCTATTTCTTCTTCTTATTCATCCTTGTGATGTGGAGGCTTGATGACAATTAGTGAGCATTTCTCCCTGCCAGGAACACAGGGCTTGGCCCTGCATGCATGGGGGATGGGCCTGCCAATCAGACTCCTCCCAACTTTTTGCTTCTGAAGCAGGTGTTGCAAGGACGTGGTCAGTTAGGGGTTCTGCTCTTTAAAACCACAGTAGAGGATGAAACAGGTCCTCATTCTTGCTGTTCTGTCATTCCTGCAGCAATCGCTGCTGCCCAGCCATCTCTGCCAGCTTGGTTTTCTAAACCAATTTTATGGGCTCTCACCATTGATTCTGTGAAGTTCTGATCATGGTCCAATCAAGTCCACTTTTTTTTTTTAACATTTATTTATTTTTATTGGAAAGGCGGATATACAGAGAGGAAGATCTTCCATCCGATGATTCACTCCCCAATGAATTCCAGCAGCAATGACTGGAGCTGAGCCAATCTGAAGCCAGGAGCCAGGAGCTTCTTCCAGGTTTCCCACGTGGGTGCAGGGTCCCAAAGCTTTGGGCCATCCTCGACTACATTCCCAGGCCACAGACAGGAAGCTGGATGGGAAGCAGGGTCACCGGGATAAGAATCGGCACCCATATGGGATCCTGGCACATTCAAGGCAAGGACTTTAACCACTACGCTATCGCGCCAGGCCTTCAAGCCCACTTAAGATCAGCACATTTGCTTCTGTCTCCTGCAATCAAGAACCATGAGCAGCACCTCTGGGGAGCCAGGCTTTGTAGTGAATAGGAATCAACTCCCCAGGTGGAGGCATTAAGAGGGTCCCATCACTGGGATAAGAGCACGGCCACACTGCTCTGTGCTGAGGGTGTCACTGTGCCATGGACCAGCTGAGACTCTGCATCTGTGTACACAGAATGACGACTCCCTAAAAGCATACAACCCCGTGAAGATTACCCTCCATGGCAAAAAGGACAAACAAGAGAAAACTGGGGGGGTCTGGACGTGGGGGTTACTTGGATTGGGGCCAACATTCTTACAGAGTCCTTAAAAGTAGGGACCCTCTTCTAGCTAGATCAGAGAGATTGGAATACAGAATTAGGACCTCTGGTAGCCGAGGAATTGGGGGCAGCCTGTTTGAGTTGAAAAAGGTAAGTCAGCTGGTGTCTCCCCAGAGTCCCGATGCAGGCTCTTAGCCCAGACACTTCCCACCTACGCAGCTGCAAGAGAACCAGTTGTGCTGTCTGCAGACATTGGGTCTGTAATGATGTGCCACGACGGGAAACAGAAAACCTTCATCAAGTCTGCCAGTGTCCCTAGGAGAGGACACTGATTGTGACTGCTGGTCCCACCACCATGGCACCCCTTGGAGAGAAGAGGGAAGATTCTCGGGTGACAACCCAGTGGCCTTAGCAAGGATGCTTAACAGGCAGAACACGTATGCCTACTCATCACCCACCACAGCACTCTCACATTGCTTAATCATAACCTGGAGTTTGCCATTTTAGGTCAGTTAATCATTTTAAGCAAGAAGCCTTAAGGATACAGAAGGGAATTTTGTAGGCAATGTAAATCCAAGACTTAACGCACACGCATACATGGACAAAACTCTAAGTTAAAAATTCCAACATCAGTCATAAAGACTAACGCAACTTAAAAAAGAGGATCCCTGCTCAGTGAATATGTAGTCAATCCTGCCAGTTTCCTCAAGCACCTGGACACATGGGCCTGTTTCCTAGGGCCTTTCAGAAGCACCGAGTTGTGCTCGCTTCGGCAGCACATATACTAAAATTGGAAGAAGCACCGAGTCACTAGTTAATTAGTTACTGATAAATAGGAGATACTAATAGAGACCTCTTTAGAGACAATTGAGATGGAAGTCATGGTCTGTCAGTTCCCCAAAACGGCAAGGCAGAGGAGGCAATAAACCAGGATTTACTGCACCTGTCTCCAGACTAGCAGCTGTGATCACTCAAGGCCACCGGGAGATGGATGTGGAATGATGCCAAGCCTAGTCGCCCAAGAAAACCCAACTCTGAGGCTCCAACCTTGTGTCAGCTCCTGGATGCCTGGCTCCACCCCACGACAGTTAGACCATTCCAGAGAACTTGAGGACCACTGTGGACTGTAGCAGTACATGACTCTCAAGGAGTCACGCATTGTTCACAGCTCGCTGAGAGCTTCCGCCTTGTCAAGAGAACTTTTCCGCAGGTTCAGAGCCACATGCTTAGGTGGCAGTAAGGCATCCTCTCAACCTTTGTCAGGGTGAATTTCTGTTGTAAACAACCTTGCGAATATTCATTCACTTCAGGAGTTAGCACATCTGTTTGTGTCTCTTTGCTAGGATTTTGAGATGAGCACAGGTGTCTTTGCTTCCCTGACACCCAGACAGGCAGGTTTGGAAACCACTTCAGAACGCGGGCTACATACGAGAATTATCTGGTAAGTTTTAAAACAATCAAAAAGGCTAATATTCCAATTTCCGAAGTGTAGAAACGGGAGACCCAGGCTACTGCTGACTCCCAAAGCTTTCCCCAAATAACACCAACATCTGACCGGTGCCCCCTGAGCTAGAAGTTAATGCGTGCTTTGTATAGGCTCAGGTGCATGGACCTTCAGCTCCTTGGCATTGGCTCAGGGAGGGGTGACTGCGCCCAGAGACTCAAAAAGGATGTGCCCAGGAGGCACCTGAGGTTCAGCTGCATAACGGGGTTCCGGGGTTTCATTACCAGGGATCCCCAGCAAGACACCCCAGTGGGTTCCTGGGACTCTTCATTTAAGCCCAGGGCTTAGCGTCAAGGTTTGGGCCCGTCAGACCCCTGGGGTCCAGAACGACAGGATAAGGAGGGTCAACACAGAGTGCCTGGCGGGCAGGAAGAGGTCACTTTGAGAACACAGATACCCAAGACTAGGCTTTCCACTGCCTCCCACCCTCTACTCTGGGCGCCTCGGGTAGAGGGCCCCAGCCTTGGGTGTGGCTGGTTCCGGGTTCAAGAACATTCCCTAGGGCCGGGTGAGGTTGACTCTGTGCAGGCATCGCTTCCTCCTCGGCGGCCGGTAAGGGGCAGCGCCCGGCGGCCCCGGGGCGGGTGGGGAGGGGCGCGGGGCTGGTGTTCCGGCTCCCTGCGCGGGCGGCCCCGCCTCCTCCCGCGGCGCTGCCGGCGCTGCCCGGGGGCGGGGACTGGCGCTGCGGAGGCCGGCGACGCGGCGGCCGGGGCGCGGGGCCGGAGCGCGAGGCCGGCGGCGGCAAAGGGAGAGCTACCCCGGCGGCCACAGGCGCCGCAGGAGGAGGTGAGTGGGCGGCCCGGGCCGCGGTCCCTGGGTCTGGGCCGCCCGAGCTGCAGCCTCTGGCCGGCGCTCCCTCCCTGGCGGGAGCAGGCTGCAGCCACGGGGTCCCCCACCATCCACTGCTCCAGGCTGGTCTTGGACGGCGCGGCGCCCTTTGCTTGTTTTTTGTCTCGAGCCCTGAGCCGCGCGCCGGCAGCCCGAGTCCGGAGCGTGCGCCCGGGAGAGGCGCGGGTGACGAGGCGCACGAGGGCCCCGGGCCGGCGCCCTGGTTAGCGCCGCCGCGTTCTGGGAGAGAGGTCCGGCGCCTCTGCGTCGCCGACCACCTGGACTGCACCCTAGCCAGCTGGGGAGCAGCACACACAAGTTTTGTGGTCACCTGGGTGCCTAGGCTCCCCGCGCTGCACGCCCTACTTAACGTTTTCTAGTGGTGACTTTTTGAAAAGAGCCTGGCAACATTGGGAACGCGTGCCGGTTTGAGCTAATGTTCTTTTCAGTGGAACTTAAGAGTCATTCTGTTTGGAAGGCCACGCCGCTGGTTGTTTTGGGGACGTCTGGTCTCCCAGGTTGCAGATAGATTCTGTGTGGTTCCGGCGGTTGGGAGGTTTCCTTTGTGTCTTTGGAGGGATCTGTGCGCCCCAAGATTCTGCAAATGTCTTGAAACGCTATTGAGGTCCGGTCCCTGAGATGCGCTACAGCCCCGTGCAACATGGAACGGCGCTGGGGTGTCACTGGCTCGTGGCGATCAGATCGGCTCGGATTTAGCCAGCTTTAGGTTTCTGAAATCTGGGGAGCAGCACGCTATTTTGTCGACCCGCGAGAGTCTCTAAAGGCATTCTAGCTCTTTTTCTTTGTGCTTCAAAATTAAGTGAAGTTCGTGCTATTGCGGTAATTTTTTTTTCTTTCTTTGTGACTAAAAACCCAGTAGTGAACTTGCTGGGACTTCAAAGGCGGCCACTCAGTTTTTAGGGTGCCATTGGCAGAAGGGAATTTAATTCCTGGGGTGATAAAAAAAAGAGGAAGTTAGCCTGGGACAAGAGTTTTATTCTCCTGTGGCGAGGTTTTCACAGCTTTCTCCCGTTCCCATTGGCTTGTGCAGTAGGTGCAGCTTCGAGGCCTTCTGCTTGCTGACTGCTGGCCCCAGGTGCCGGGTGTTGTCGGAGCCCCAAGGCTGTGTGTGGTTTAGCATGCTTTCTGTTCTGTAAGCGGTGGTTGGGAGGGTTGACCAGGGCAGGCCCAGAGCTGCCTGTGGTGGCTCAGCCTGTGAGGGATTGAGCCCCGGAGGTGGGGACAGTGCACCTCGTGCAGGCGCTTGTGGGCTGCGTGTCGCCGGTGCCCTGGAGGGCAGAGGCTGGGGGAGAGACCCCCTCACCCGTTCTCACCTCCCCCTATCCCGACCCCCTTGTGAGCCAGTTGCAAGGATCAAGCCCCACATTCAGCTGGTGGTCTCAAGAGCAGGACCACACCAGGTGCTACGCCGAATTTGGTTGTGTTTGTGAGAGCCCAAAGGTACTTGGGTACGGCTGAGGGCAGTAAGTTCTGTGCCTTAAGTTTTCATTCTTTTGTCTTACTTTGTTGTTGTTGTTTCCTCTTTAAAACATTGGTTGGTTTGTTCATTTCTAATAACTTCATGTGAGAAGTAATATCCATAATAGGGACTTTCTTTAAAAGAAGCACTCCGGGGCCTGGTGCGATAGCTCTACTGGCTAATCTTCTGCCTTTAAATGCCAGGATCCCATATGGGTGCCATTTCGTGTTCTGGTTGCCTGACTTCCCATCCAGCTCCCTGCCTGTGGCCTGGGAAGCAGTTGAAGACGGCCCAAAGCCATGGGACCCTGCACCAGTGCAGCAGACCTGGAGGAGGTTCCTGGCTTCAAGTCTGTGCAGCTCTGGCTATTTGGGGAGTGAATCAACAGATGTAAGATCTTCCTGCTTTCCCTTCTCTTTGTAAATCTGATCTGCCTTTCCAATAAAAATCAATCCGTAAAGAACAACACTTTTGTTTTGAAAAAGAGAAAATTGTAGTTTAAAGCATGTATGAAAAAGAAATAGTGTTAATATGTGCTGGCTGTTGATGGAGAAAAGAGTGTTATGTCACTTGCCCCCTAAAAGCTTCTTAAAGATCACATTTGTCTAAACAGCTCAAGATATGATGAAGTGCCATTAGAAAGACACTTCTTTGCAGGTTAAGCTGCCTTTCCTCAGGTGGGCTTTTTGGAGTAGTGGCTTAGCTACCATTTGGGGCACCTGTTCTGATGCACCAATTGTTGGTCCGTGGGAATTGGGAGTACTTGGAGAAGTAAATGGAAAAATGGAATGTAAAAATAGGATTTTTTTTGGTACAAAAAAAAAAAAAGAAAAATTGCAGACCATTCCTGGTTTCCATGAACTTTCTGAAGACTTGTCATGCCTGGGTTTCAAAAATTATTGAACTAAAATAAATTTACCTTGTATTTCATTTTCCCACACTTTTGAAGTATCCATGCACTGTTGAGTAACTCTCTTTTTTCACTCCACGATATGTTCTGTTCCACACAGATTATCTGTTCTGCAACAAAGTCAAAAACCACCTGTTATTCTGCATGATTCTCCAGGTTGGCAGGCTCAGCTGAGTAGTAGTTCTACTCCAGATGGTGCTGGCTAGGACTGTTCATCAGTATCTTTAAAATGAACTGAAGGGCAGAGCCATGGAGAGGGAGGGACCTGAGTTGCGATGCCCAGTGGGAGAACATCGGGTGGAGAAGAGCACAGGCTGCCAGTTCACTCGAGTCGAGCCCATTCGGGGTTCCTCTTGACATCTCAGGGAAGGAGACAGAAGTCTCATTGCTCTAGTGCACTTGCCTAGAGCAGGTGTGGGGAAAGTGCTGCTGCTGTGCAGATTGAAAAGGGGGCAGCCATGGTGGGATGAATCCACAAGCCAGCAGAGAGCTGAGAACAGGGCGCACTGAAGCCCTGACTGGTAGGGAGATGCAGCTGTGTCTTCAAAGCTCAACAAGCACATCATCTCCTCCTGCGGGCTTCTCTGCTGCTGAAACACAAGCACCTTATTGCCTCAAGGACCAGTTAGCCTTTTAGACTGTGCTGGCACATGCTTTCTGCCCCAGCAGTATCTCACTAGCCACAGGCCACCTTCAGGATATGCCAGGCCACCCCATCCTCAGGCTCAGCCAGCAGCATAAGCAGCTGAGTATAACAAATGTTTTGGGGAAACATTGTATGGGGTTCAGGCTTCTTTTCTCATTGTTGTTTACCGAGTAATACAATGTAACAGCAATCCCCAGAGCTTCTACATTTTGTTAGCTAGGTAACATCATGATAATTTAAAGTGAACCAGGTGATGTCTTGTACATCTTGGTGTCCCAGGTGGCTTTGACCAGCGCCTGCCCCAGTTCACCAAGGATGACTGAGTGAGCACAGCTGTGAGCCAGTGCGACCTGATGGGCTCTGAGGGGTTGGTCTTGTGATTTTCACACATCCTATATCCATTTAACATTTTCCAGCCACTTAGAAAACACATTAACCCGACTTAGTCTGTGAGCATGCAAACAGCTGGTGGTGGGGAGGGTTGGCCCTGGGGTCTGGCTTGCCACTCTAGAAACACAGGAAGCCAGGGAGCTGCTGCTCAGAGCCCTGACAGGTATGTGGGAGTAGCAGTTTATAAGCCGGGCTAAAGCCAGGTGGAAACAGGTGCTCATTCATTTTCAACTCCACCCCACCTCCCTTCTGTGGCTAAATAAACATATTGGCTTGGAAAGTTTTAATCTGTAGAGATTGCCAGCTTCCAGAATTGGGGCAAGTGAAAGCAGGGGCTTTGTACTTCCTGTGGGATTTGAAAGTCATCTGAGTGGAGGCGTGTGGGCTTGGTCCTTCAGCCCTCACCCTGCAAGGAGGCGACAGGCATCTTCCGTTCAAGGCCTGGAGTTGAGGGTACCCTCAGGGTCATGCTGTGCTAGGTCAGTGTTGGGGTTATGCCTTTGTAGCTGGAAAGCAGCTGGGGCAGGACTGTTGAGTGAAGCAGGCCAGCTGTGCTTCGCAGTTCCCTGGCCTAGATGCCTTCTTAAGTTAGAAAAAAAAAAATTTGAAAGCTTTAAGTGCATTTGAGAGACAGGGAGAGAGAGAGATCAATCTTTATCTGTTGGTTCACTCCCTAAATGGTTACAGTGGGAAGGGGTTGGGCCAGGCTGAAGCCAGGAGTCAGGGATTTCGTCTGGGTCTCTTATGTGTGTGCAGGGGCCCAAACACTTAGGTCGCCTTCTGCTGTTTTCCCAGGTGCATTAGCAAGGAGCTGGATTGGAAGCAGAGCAGTCATGGCTAGTCCTGGTGCGCTCATCGTAGGCCTGTGGGCACCTCCTATGAAGAATATTTTTAAACCATTAGTGAATATGGTGGCCAGGTCCTTCACACACTCAGGCCTGCTTGGGCTGTGCTCACCGGGAGATTTCCCAGCTTCCTGGCGGGCAGCTCAGCGGGAGCATGTCCGGTAGGGGAGAGGTGGAGGTGTGGCCTGCACCATTGTTTGATGAGGCCTAACTGTGTCTGAACTGGTGACATTGGTCAAATAAGCTGCTCTGAGCTGATAACTAATCCATATTTGCCTATGTGATTAAAAAAAAAGCTATACTTGAAAAGAAGGAACTTGAATACAGTATTTAGCTCAGAAATTCAAGGGCCTCATGCATTTGGCAAGTTGTCTATTTTCATGTTTTTTATTTTTCTCTTCAAAAATAGAGGTCTCATGTATTTTTTATTATATAGCTAATGACTTTAACTGATAAACTGAGATTTTTAAATTGCGCTTGTAAATAATCAAGTTTTCATAATTTTTTGACTTATTAAGAGACTTAATATTTAGAAAGGTTTATCTATTTCAAAGACAGCACCAGAGAGAGGAGAGAGACCCACCTTCCGTCTGTTGGTTCATTCCCCCAGAGGCCTACTGTGTCGGTGTTGGCCCAGACCAAGCCAGGAACTCCATCCTGGGCACAGGGGTTCAGTCACGTGGGCCGTGTCAGCCATGGCTGTCCCAGTCCATTGTCCGGAAAGTAGATTGGAATTGGAACAGCCAACACTTGAACTGGCACTCTGATATGGGTGCAGGTGTCACAGGTGGCTGCTTAATTCACTTTACCACAACTCCTGAGGAACTTTTTAAAAATTATTAGTTTGAGAGACAAGAAGCATTCCCTTGGGTGCTCCTGCAAGCACTCATAGGCCAGGCTGAAGCTGGGAGCTGGGACCTCAGGCCAGGTTCCCTTCAGCCACCTTGATGCCTCTGCAGGTGTTGAAGCACAGTAAGCCGGAGAGTTGGGCTCGGAGCTAGGAATGGAGAACAGCTGCTCTGCGGGAGGGGTGTGGAGGTCCAGCACCGAAGCTGCTAAGCCAAATACTTACCTTGTTGCAGTAGACTTGTAGTCTCTTCTAGCAGATGTACAGCCCTCACTCCAGGAAAGCCACGGGTCTCACTGCCTTCGGCTGAGGGAGGTTCATCTCTTGGCAATAAGTCAGGTGCTCAGAAGCGAGCTGGGGACAAAGCATTCTGAATTCTGTTGTAAAGTGACTCTTTTTTTAAAAAAATTTATTTTATTGGAAAATCAGACATACAGAGAGGAGGAGAGACAGAGAGGAAGATCTTCCATCCATCTGTTGGTTCACTCCCCAAGTGGCCGCGATGGCTGGATCTGATCCTATCCGAAGCCAGGAGCCAAGAAATTCCTCCAGGTCTCCCATGCGGGTGCAGGGTCCCAAGGCTTTGGGCCATCTTTGCCTGCTTTCCCAGGCCACAAGCAGGGAGCCGGATGGGAAACAGGGCTGTCAGGATTAGAATTGGCACCTGTATGGGATCCCAGCATGTGCAAGGCAGGACTTAAGCTGCTAGGCTACTGTGCCAGGTCCTGTAAAGTGACTGTAACCTGGACACATCTGTTTGACACAGTGCTTGGCTCCATCTTGGCTCCTGTGCATGTGGATTCTGAGCAGGGAAGGGAGACTGGCAGCTGTGGACTCTGCCTCATCATGTGCTGTCCCTGTTCAGCCTGCCATGCCAACAGCCAGAGGTCAAGAGCCTCACAGACCTGTGGGCTTGGGTTTTGCCTTCCCTTCCTCACTGTGTCCCCCGGAGTCTGGTATGGGCAGGTGCGTGTTCCCCTCACTCCCTTCCCTGTCAGCCACAAGAGTCCCCTTGTGGCGCCCCCTCACACTTGTCACAGGTTGGTCTTGGTCAGGGACTCGGCACCTGCATGGGAGCACTTGCAGGAGCCACCAGGACTGTCTCAGTTGGCCTACAGAGAGAGTAGGTGTACGGGGTGCCGTGCAGCAAAGTGAAAGGGGGTGGAGACCTTGTTTACCTTTGCCTCGCACAGTGAGAAGATCCGGTCCACACAGGATCTTTCAGTCCCCTTCCCCGGTCCCGGAACAGTGGGCGCAGCTCCTCAGGACCAGACAGGATTACCAGCTCTTCTCATGCCTTAACTTGCCTGATCCTCCCAGAATCCTTCAAGGGGGACTCTGGGGTTTGGGCAGGTCTTGCGGATCTGGCGGATTGGAACCAGGGTGGGACATGACTGCTGGGTTCCACTTTGTTCCATGAACTCTGCCCCAAACCCACAGATTTATGATGACTGGCTAAAGGAAAGAGAATCTTAAATGCTCATCTGAAGCCTTCCTTGAAATAATAACTGGAGCAATTGTCTGCTTCTTTCTCACGGGTTCGTATCTGTGAGAATAACCAAATGTTCCCTTGCCAGGGTCCTTTGGAGAAGTGTGCCATCAGGGAAGTTCATGGTGTTAGGTAAAAGCAGGTGATGGTGTCAGGGAAAGCCAGCCACTTGGGTGGTGGGGGTGAAGGGTAAGCTGTATTTGCATTTCTTTGCTCCTTTCCCCAATATGGCCCCCACTCATGGCCAGCTCTGTGTCTGCTAGTTTCACATCTGTGGTTTCAGACAAGAGCTGTGCACAAGTGTTTGAAAAGCAAAAATGTGTCAGATTGAACAGGTGCAGACCAGAACCATTTTCCTTGCTGTGATTCCCTGAACAATACAGTGCAAAAATGATTCACATTTACATTGCAATCAGTATTGCGAGTCAGCTGGGTGTGAGTGCATGGGAGGGTGGCGTGCTTTCTGTGCCTGTACTGCACGGTGCTGGGGAACGGACCTGAACATCTGCAGGTTTCAGTGTCTGCAGGGGATCCAGGGACCACTCCCCTGCAGACACCCAGGGGATGACTGTACATGCCAAAGAAACAAACACTGGCCAGAATAGCACTGACAAGGAGTTATATTCTTCTGTAGGTTGAATGATTTTGTCACTGTTTTAAGGGTCAGCATTGCGGTGTAGGGGGTTAAGGCGCCCACTGCAGTGAGAGCACCCTATGTGAGTGCCAGTTAAGAGTCCTGGCTGCTCCACTTCCTGATCCAGCTGCCTGTGGATGGCCTGGGAAGGCAGCAGGAGAAGCCCAGTGTTTGGTGCCCTACCCTCAGGTGAGAGACCTGGATGAAGCTCCCAGCTTCAGCCTGGCCCAGGCCCATCTGTTGCAATCATTAGGGAGTCAACCAACAGATGGGAGGGCTCTCTTTCTCCACCTCTGTCTCTCTATAACTCTTCCTTTCAAATAAGTAAAATCTGTAAGATAAAAAAAAAATTATCTAAGCGCAGTAGAACATCTTTAGAACATCTTTCTGTGTGATGACTGTGTATAGCTCCTGCTGTTTTCCTGCTGTGCTGTTTCTTCTATTGGTTGAACTCAAAGGGCATTTTTAAGCCTTTCACTAATGAAGATAAAACATGTTGTCTCAAAACAAATGTTATATTAAAAAGCAAGATTAGGCTATTTAAAGCAATCATACCAAAAACTTGGAGCCATAATTCTGTGAAGTGAAAAAACAAAGCAATAAAATTAAATCCACACAAAAGATCAAAGATTAGTGCATCTTTAATGTACAAAGTACTCTTACGACTCTGTAAGGTAACGTTCCCAGGTTAAAAACGGGCAAACGATATGAAAAGGCCTCCCATCAAAATGAACATGTACATGGCCATTGAATGAAGGTACATGATTACTCGGAGTTGATGTTGTGAATGTGACTGCCTAGTATTATATGGTATTTTGCCTTTTGTCATGTGAGAAAACAGGCAATCTCTGTGGAGAGTAATTTAGGAAGCCAGTGTGATCAGATCTGTGCAGGAATACTTTAACATAGATGTGGAGAAGAGTTGCAAGAACAGTACAGATGGAGGGAACTTGTGGTACAACTGGTAAAGCTGCTGCCTGGGACACCAGCATCCTATGTGGATGCTCATTTGTGTCCCAACTGCTAGAATTCTGGTCCAGCTCCCTGCTAGTGGTCTGGGGAAGGATGACCCTAGTGTTTGAGTCCCTACACCTGTAGGGGAGACCCAGAAGAAGCTCCTGGCTTTGGCCTGGTTCACTGCTGGTCATTGCAGTCGTGTGGGGAGTGAACCAGTGCATGGAACATCCTAATTTTCTTTCTCTCTGTAACCTTGACTTTCAAATAAATAGATGGAATGAGTAATACAAATAGATGCCATGTATCTTCATCCCTCTGTATCATCATCTTTATCAACATTCAGAGATTGACCTTGGCAGTTTTGTATTACCTGAGCTGGCCAGGTGTTTTACAACATGTCCTTGAATTTATCACAGAAAGGCTGCACCCTCCTGGGGTGTCACACCAGGTGCCATGGCTGCCAAGTGTCCCATTACCGATGATGTCATCCTTTGAGGTCAGGTGGTTACTGTGGTATCTTCCAGGAGTCTAAGGTTCAGTTTTTCTCCCTTGTAATCCGCTAGCTAGTTTTAAAAGCATATATATTTTTTTAAAGATTTTATTTTTATTGGAAAGGCGGATATACAGAGAGGAGAGACAGAGAGGAAGATCCTCCGTCCGATGATTCACTCCCCAAGTGAGCGCAACGGCCGATGCTATGCTGATCCGAAGCCAGAAGCCTCCTCCGGGTCTCCCACGCGGGCGCAGGGTCCCAAAGCTTTGGGCCGTCCTTGACTGCTTTCCCGGGCCACAGGCAGGGAGCAGGATGGGAAGCGGGGCTGCCGGGACTAGAACCGGCGCCCATATGGGATCCCGGGCGTGCAAGGTGAGGACCTTAACCACTTGCGCCACCACGCCGGGCCCTAAAAGCATATATTTTTAACTCAATGATTCCACTTAGCCACCTCTGTCTGAGGCTTATTTCATTGCCGGAAAAATGGGGGCACAGTCTGTCCTCTGCCCTGAATGATGGCTCACATGTGAACACAGTATGTTGCCTGTTGGTTCACCCTCCCCTCCCCAAACCTGTTGAGACCAGAAGGGGTTGGAATTCAGGCTTCAGAAGAGGACAGGGAGTGTTTATTATATGGGCTGTTAGCTCCAGGTGAGCCCGGGACAGCACGCTGTGTCCACTCAGCTCTCTGTAGTGCAAAGTGTGAACCTTTACAGGAAAGGGAAGACAAAGGCAAGCTGCTTCAGCAGAGTTCCATCCGGAGCTGCTTCAGCAGGTCAGGTCCTGTCGCGGGGGAAGTTCTTAGTGTTTGCACAGCATTGTGTGCTGCAGGATTGTGGGTAACTGCGGCGAAGTGAAGAGTTGTGATCCCAGCGGTGGATGTATAAGGTGTCGCTGGCAGCCTCCTTGGAAGCATACCTGGAAGTCCCTGAGTGCCCCTCTCTGGTGGGTGGTTAGGGCAGTGCCAATGCACAGTGCTGCCCTGTTGCGCCTGTATGCTGTGCAGCCTGGACTATGTCCCTTCCAGCCAAAGCACATTCCTCATGAATGCTGTGATCTGGCTTGGAGATACTCGTACAGGGGGACTTCAAGAAGCTCGTGAATATTGGTGGGATTGAAAGATATATTTTGATGCAAAAAAAGTTTTAAAATCCATGCATTTGAGGAGTCTTTGAAAAGTCCACAGGACAGTGATTAAGATGTCACAGCCCATGTAGGACTACCAAGTTCCACCCCCCACTGTGGCTCCTACTCCAGCTTCCTGCTGATTCATGCTGGAGGCAGCGGTCACAGCTCCAGCACCTGAATTCCTGCCACCCACGTGGGAGACTTGCATGCAGTGCCTAGCTCCTGGCTCTGGCCAAGCCCAGTTCCACATGTTGCTGGCGTTTTTAGAGTGAACAAGTAGATAAGAACCAACTCACTCAGTCTCTACATTTAAAAGACTTTGTTTGGGACCTGTGCAGTGGCCTAACAGGCTAATTCTCCATGCTGTGGCACTGGCATGCCATGTGGGCACCAGTTCATTTCCTGATCACTCCACATCCCATCCAGCCTTCTGTTTATGGCCTAGGAAGGCAGCAGAGGATGGCCCAAAACCTTGGACCCCTACATCCATGTGGGAGACCTAGAAGAAGCTCCTGGCTTCTGATCAGCTTGGCTCCGGCTGTTGCAACATCTGGGAGTGAACCAGTGGATGGAAAGAGCTTCTCTTATCTCTCCTTTTCTCCATGCAAAGTCTACCTTTCGAATAAAAATAAGTACATGAAAATATATATGATGACAAAACCGGGCATATAGTTAATTTTTTTTCATTTTCCCCTAACTTTCTGAAGTGCCCACTTAGATGCATCTGTGAATATCTAGGATGTTTGGCTATACATTCTAGTCTCCTGAGGAGATGAGAAACAATTGCCAACTGGTGGGCCTTGCCAAAACCCCCCTGCATGAGGAATACAGGAGCGGCGTCCAGGGTATCCTGACACCCATTGTGCGCCGAGAGCCACTGGCCCAGAAGGATATGAACTCAGAGGCTGAGGGGAAGCGTGATGGGAACTTTACAGTGTCTGACCCCTTCTCCTGTCTGTGTGGGTACTGTTATATTAATAATGGATCCAAAAACTGTAACAACACCATCTTAGGAGCAGAGCCAGGTCACTGAAGGCAATGGAGACATAACTGCAGTGTAGACACTTCTAAAAGATCGATATTGCTGTGCATTGCAGTACTCGGTATCACCGGCTGGTAGCAGAGTCAAAGACAGTGTTTTCTCTTTCATCCTGAGAGACCAGAAGCTGGAGAGCAAGGAGGAGAGCAGTGGTGTCCACAGTACTGTGGGCGCTGCTCCTGCCTGTCCAGTGCCCAGGCCAGCAGCTGGCCTTTAAGAGCAAGACACAGGGTGCAGTCAACGCCTGCAGCCGCTGTGCATTCTTGAGTGAGCTTTGTCCTTGCTGGTGGGTTCCTGTCTGCTGCTTCACTCGCTGCTTTGCTGCTTCTTCCTCTTATGTTTGCCGGCCACCCCTGGCGTAACAGGTTCTCTGATCCCAGAGAGACCCATCACTGCCATGCAGGCCCCTCATACGGATAAGGCTCTCTTCAAGCTGCCTTAGCAGAAGGCTCTTAGAGAAGTCAGCTGTCCTTGGTGTGGATGGTCGGTGCTTGGTATTAACTCTTCCCTGAGCGAGTTTCATACGGCGAGTTTCGGCCGTATTCTGTGCACACTGGCGCCCTCACTGAGGCACTGTTGTTTTAACATTACCATGAGGTACACCATGCAATACCCACACAGATGATGGTCCCCACGTGAGAGGAAGGAGTACTTGCAGGACCGGGTGCTCTCGTTTGGCACAGAGCAGGTACAAGCCAGAGACAGAGCAGCTCCCCATGACATCAGCCTCCCATCCCGCTCGTGTGTTCACGCCTTGGTCCACTTGTGTTGTGGGTAAGCGACCGACAGTACAGAGTGAGCACCTACATCCAGTGGTTTATGCTGCATGTGTCCACACCCGGCTGGCCTGGGTTCAGCCAAAGCTGGGAGCCTGGGACTCAATCTGAGCCTCCTCACGGGCGGCCGAGACTCGGCTATTTGAGAATTCACTGTCGCTTCCCAGGGTTTGTGTAGCTGGAAGTGAGTCAGCAGCTGGAGTTGAGACTCCAGCCTAGACCCTTCCAGGTGGGATGAGGGCGTTGGGGCCACTAGGCTAGATACTAGCTTTAAAGCAAGAGGTAATTTCTCAGATTAGGAGAGGCAGAAACCCAGTATCAGGCAGCCAGGAGTCTTGTGGCATCAGCCCGTGGCAAATGGCAGAGTGGTGACAAGGCCAGGGCCTCCCTCCCTCACAGTGACCCGCTCTGGTTGCCTCTCCGTGCTGAAGACTTTAGGGGACACACATAAAGGATGAGGTGCTTGTGTAGCCAGGGCGTTGTCTGGTTGTGACTGGCACAGGGCATTCGACCTTCACTTTCAGAATGGGTTTTCGGCTTTGCTCGAGATGTGCCGCTGTTGGGGTTGTCACTGTCAGACGGCCCACAGCCGGCCTTTCCTCCCGAGGGATCAGACTGGGAAGGTCTTGAGAGTGCTGCAGAAAGGTGGTGGAAACCAGGACTGAAAGTATGTTTATTTTTGTGTCAAAACATTTTTCAAATCCTTACACAGAAGAGATCTTCAAGAGATTCCTGGGGAAATGCATCTTAGGAATGCGTGTTTCAAAATGTTTTGAAACAAACCTAAGCTTGTCTTTGAATTCCGTTCTCCACGAGCTTTTGGCAGCACCCTCGTTCTCTCACGATGTGAAAGCATGTAGCATTTGCTGCTGCTTACAGAAATGTGTGAATAGGCTGCCGGGGAGGTGAGTGCTGACTTGTGCCAGTTCTGTAGCCGAGGAATCTGAAACCTAGACGACCTCTCTCTGCTCCAAGTCTCGGGCTAGTCTCAGCGCTGGGGGGCCCTGGTGCCCTGCCCACCGCCTCCCTGGACCTGTGGCTCTGGTATGCTGCGTATGCGTTCTTCCCAGCTGGTGTCCCAGGCCCAGGGCCAACGCCCGCTTGCTGGCAGGGCACCCTCCTCGGGTGGGGAATGGCATGCTGCGGTAGTGCGGGGAGGGCTGAACCTGGTCGTGCCGGCGTGGAGGCTGATTTCCTTGTTTTCCTTTGGCAGATCCTCAGCCCTGGTTCAGAGATGATGGGCTTGGGCAGTGGGCGTCGCAGCATGAAGTCGCCGCCCCTGTTGCTGGCCGCCCTGGTGGCCTGTGTCATTGTCCTCGGCTTCAACTATTGGATTGCCAGCTCCCGCAGCGTGGATCTCCAGGTGCGTGTGTGTGCCTCTCTCTGTCTGTCAACACCCGAGTTCTGGTTCTGCCACACACTCTGCATTTGGGCCTGGTGGAGGGAACTCTGCTGTGTCCATTTTGGGTTTTGTTGCCCTCAAGAGCTTTCTCTGTTTTTCCCATGAGTGAACAGTTTTGCATCAAGCCTTTTTGGGGCAGTCCGTGGCCATAACCACATCATGGTAATGTTAAGGTTCTTTGGAGGGATAGACCCATCAAGCATGTATATGAAGTGATACTGGAGGTTTGTTAGGGGGATTGGCTCAGACTCTAACAGCACCTAAGAAGTCCCAGGGTGGGCTGTCTGCAGGCTGGAGGCCCTGGAGTGCCAACAGCGTGTCTGTCCTCTGAGTCCTGGGTGTGGGGAATGGTGGGGGTGGGAGAGGGGCTGCCAGAGGAAGCCATGGGTGTGACTCACCGCTTGAGGCTGAGAGCCTGAGGGTCTGGGCTAAGTCCTGGAGTCTCAAGGCCAGGTTCCCTGGAGCCACGACGTCCTAGTTCTCGGAGTTGAGAGCTCACCTGTGTCCTCAGTCACACCTGGCCCCACCCACTGCAGTGTAGCCCAGCCCTGCCCAGCGCAGTCCAGTCCTGCCCTTCCCACTATGGCCACGGACCTGGGGGTCCCTCACACACACACCCCAGGCTCTGCTTCCCTGAGTCTCTCTGGGTGTTCCTTGATCTAGCTAGGTTGTCACCTAAAATTCATCAGCCCAGTTCAGCAGTCCTCAGGAGTGTGTGTGGATGACAGGCATTAGACAAGTGTTTTCAGGCATACCAATCTGTCATCCTCTCTAACATATGTGTGTGTGTTGCTGTTCAGGTGTGCTGCCCGATAATGGCCATCGTGTGTATGTGTGTGTGTGTGTGTGTGTGATGTGTGTTGCTCAACAGGCATGCTGTCCAATAATGACCAATGCTCCTAAGCCCTCTTCTCCATGGGACTTAGGCCTTTGCTCCCTCGTGCCAACCCCCCCGACCCCCCATCTTTGGCCTGCCCAGTTCAGTACCAGCAAAGAATCCTCAGTCATCCCCTGCCACATGCCACCAGCCACCTGCTCAGGTTCCTCGTCCTCCACCCTGTCCGAGACCCCATCTTGCCTGCCCATAGCAAGGATCTCACTAGGCCTGCCGAACAGGAGCCCCTGTCTGCATGTCTCCTCTTGGTCCTTCGCTCCTGGCTGTGGATGCACAGCTGTCTTTGCTGTGTTCAGGGTGAGCTCAGTTTCTGTTCTCTAGTGTTGCCCTGAATGAAGTCTTCCTTACCATTATTACAACTAGTATCAGAATATGTCTATGTATGTATTTATGTATGTTTTTTTTTTAAATTGGTTCTGTTTATTTGAAAAAGCTACAGGGAGAGAAAAAGCTCCTTCACCCACTGGTTCACTTCTCAAATGGTTCCGACAGCCGAGGCTGAGCCAGACTGGGTCTCCCATGAATTGTGTGTGTAGCAGAGACCGTGTTGGGCTGCCTTCCCCTGGCACACTGGCAGGGAGCTGGATAGAAGGTGAAGCAGCCAGGATTCAAGCCAGCGCTCCACTCTGGGGCACTGGTGTTGCAAGGTGTCACAAGTGGCGGCTTCATCTGCTGCTTCACAACCCCCAACCCCGGAATCCTTTTTCTGAAGCAGCACTTCTGCTGGTCACCACCCCAAACTGGGCGGAAGCATTGCTGTAGGACCTCCAAACTGGGTCCCCTCACCCAGCCAGTGTGCAGAAAGCCAGCCACTGACATCAGAGTAGTGGAAGAAAGGGGATTGAATGCAAAGCACAGAGCAAGGAGCCAGGCAACTGCCGCTTAATTGCTGGGCTCCCTGAGGAGTTAGGGGTGAAGGTTCTTACAGATTGCAACTGCTGAGAGGTGTGAGATCAGGTCATGTCCAAGGGTCCCGTTGGCCAGTTATGCTCGTGACCTTCCTTTGGTCAGTGATGCCATAGTCTTTAGGGAATTTATGGTGGCCAAGTGGGCGCCAGGTGGTCTAGGGGTTATATGTAAGAGGCAGCTACATTCTGCCAGGACTTGGAATTCCTCTAAACAAACCTCATGGAGACTACTGGCCATTAAGATTCTTATCTATTAGAAAAATGGATAACTTCTAGTCTGCTGATTCAAACTCCATAGGGCCAGCTTAAGGATCACCACCTTAGTCATTGAATTCCTTTTGACAGAGGACAGGCAGGGACACCTTGGGCTAAGGGAGACAAGGGGTTGGACCTGCTTCTACGTTATGGGGCTTTGATTTCAGCACTTCATTTTTTAATTTGTTTTTATGAAGTCAGATTCACAGAAACAAGAGTCAAAGATCTTCCATCTGCTGTTTCACTCCCCAAGTGGCAGCAACATTCAGAGCTGAGCCAATCCGAAGCCAGGAAGCAGGATCCTTTTCTGGGTCTCCCATGCAGGTGTAGGGTCCCAAGGCTTTTGGGTCATCCTTGACTGCAGGGAGCTGGGTGGGAAATGGAACAGTCGGGACACATAGGATCCCAGCGCATGCAAGGCAAGGACTTTAGCCATTAGCCTACTGCACCAGGCTCAGTTTCAGCACTTTACACAAAGCACTGCCTTTTGTACACAAACTGTGTAGTTGGCATTAGCCTTTATTCATTTGATAGGTAGGCAGCTGGCACGCACAGAAGTTGTGAGCACTGCCGTGGCTCTGAGGCTTGGCTCTTCCGCCTGAGATGCCATTAGCACCCTGTGTTCTCGGCAGCCTGTGTTCTTGGCGTTGGGAATGGAGAGTGACACCTGTTTTCACCAAGTTTGCCTGGTGAAGGAGTCAAGTTCCTTGTCATCACGAGAGAGTGTTGGAGCAGCAGCTCAAGCCAGGCAGTACACGTGGCATTCTGTGCACATTTCTCCTTGAAGCTTTGCCAAGCCACGGAAAGGGCGTGGTGCTGCTTCCTTTCTACAGTGAAGACACAACAGGCTCAAGGGTGTTTTTCTGCTAGAGAAGCGTGTTGTAGCTCCTGACTTGGCATGTGGCACTTTGGAAACAGGCGGAGTGGGTCACGCAAGGCAAGCATCCGTGGGGGGAGCCCAGGTGTTTGCCCCAGGGCTCATGTGGCATGTGCCTTCATGCTGTGCTGTCCTTGCAGACGCGGATCCTGGAGCTGGAAGGCAGGGTGCGCAGAGCAGCCGCAGAGCGAGGCGCCGTGGAGCTGAAGAAGAACGAGTTCCAGGGGGAGCTGGAGAAGCAGCGGGGGCAGCTGGACAAGATCCAGTCGAGCCACAACTTCCAGCTGGAGAGCATCAGCAAGATGTGCCAGGATGAAAAGGCAAGGCCCCTGCCCTTCCACACTCCGTGGTGCATCCCGGGGGTGGCAGCTGACCTGGCTGCACCTGTCTCTCTGCCCCAGTGTGGGCCTGGCTCCCCGGTGAGGCTTGTGACCACACCCTGTGCCGTGGCAGTTATGTGAGAGAGATGTAAACGCACAAAAGTGGCACTGGATCTGATCGACAAGAAGGTTGGGTGGGCTGCATGAGCTGGGGTCAGCTTCTGTGCCGTCCTTACCCGTCAGTCCACCATGACCCTTTCCCATGATGCATCTGTGTCCACCCAGGACCGGGCAGGAGGAGAGGACACTGTGCTGTGTGACACACTCCATGTGGAGGCCTGACAACAAACACCACCCCATTTGTCAGTGCAGTGAGGGCACCACTCTGTCCTTCATAAAAGGGCCTGGCACCCGCGGGAGCTGCGCAGCTGCCTGTTGGGCTCCTGGATTCTGTGTGTCCCTGTGCTCTCCTCAGATGCAGCTCGGCCTCCTGCGCGGACCTGTGAATGTACATTCACTTTCTCTGAACTAAATCCTGCTCTGATTGGTGCACTGCATTTAATTTTTAAATGTTTGTCTTAATCAGGCTAAATTTTATTTTCTTGAGATTTATATATTTGAAAGGCAGAGTTACAGAGAGAAAGGGAGAGATGGAGAGAGACACGTTTTAAAAAAATGCTTATTTTGATGCTTTTTACATGATTAGGGAGATAAGGGCCATGGGCTACAGGAAGGTGGCTGAGACCATTATTTCCATTCTCTTTTTTTCCTTCCTGTATCTGAGGGAAGAGGGAAGGTAAGAGGAGAAACCACACTCAGCCTCCCAACCGCCTCTGCACCCTAGGATGGACAGTCACCTGACAGCACCCCAGGTCCCCGCTGTGGGGCATGCTCCGAGGGTCCTGCTCGAGAGGTTGTGATAGCTCAGCAGTTCTGAATCACTGCTGATCTTGCCACTCCAGGCATGATGGAAGGAGAGAGACACTTTTTACCAGTTGAGTCACTCCCAGATGGCTACAACAGCCAGGGCTGATGTACGATGTTCAAGAACCAGGAGCTTCAGTAGGTCGCCAGGGCCCAGATACTTGGCCTATCTTCCTCTGCTTTTCAGACTGTTGGCAGGGGCTGCACTGGACAGGGAACAACCAGGTCACAAAACCATGCCCATATAGGGTTCTGGCATTACAGGTGGTAGTTTTACTTATGAATCCTGCAATGCTTTAAAATTCTAATCTCTGTATGGGTAAGAACTTGGAGTAAAAACTGAGATGCTTAGGCACTTAAAAAATTCATTCCCTTGGTGGCTTCCCTTCTACACACACACACACACACACACACACACACACACACACACACACACACACCACACACACACACCACACACACACACCACACACACACACACACACACACACCACACACACACACCACACACACAACACACACACACACCACACACACCACATACACACACACACACCGCATACACACCACATACACACACACACACACACACACACGTTAACTACCAGCTCTGGGCTGGGCCTGTGCTAGGTGCCGGTCTCTCAGAGGGAGTAGCATTTGTGTCTTCATGGAGAAGAGGAGGTGCAAACTTCAGCATGATTCCAGCAGTATAGAGACCTCGAGAGAGATGGCTTTTTTTTTCCCTTTTTAATTTGAGAGCCACGAGAGAGAGGAAGGAAGAGAGAAATACCACAGCCCACAGAGATCCTATGTATTTGCTTCCTCTCCAAGTGCCTCAGGTGACTGGGGATGGGCCAGGCCAAAACTGGTGCTGGGAACTCAGCTCAGGTCTCCTGTGTGGGTGGCTCGGACCCAGGTTCTCAAGTCATCAGCTGCTTCCTCCCAGGACAGGCATGAGCTGGAGCTAGGAGCTGAAGCTGGGACTCAGACCTGGAGCTGTGACACAAGGTTGAGATATGTCAACCAGCATCTTAACCGCTAGGTCACATAACCCGCCCAGGGGTATTGACTTTTATTTTATTTTTAAAAGATGATTTATTTATTAATTTATTTTGGAAAGGCAGATTTATAGAGAGAAGGAGAGATGGACAGAAAGATGTTCTGTGTGCTGGTTCCCTCCCCAAGTGGTCACAATGGCTGGAGCTGAGCCGATCCAAAGCCAGGGTTCCCACACGGGTGCAGGGTCCCAAGGCTTTGAGCTGTTTTCTGCTTTCCCAGGCCACAAGCAGGGAGCTGGATGGGAAGTGGAGCTGCCGGGACACAAACTGGCACCATATGGGATCTCAGTACTGTTCTTATAAGGTGGAAAATTAACCAGTTGACACATCATGTTGGGTCTAATATTGATGAATAAGGTTTTGCTGCTCATTAAAATATTTGAGCCTTGCATGTCTTTCTCTGAGGCACGTGTGACTTGACCTTTCTGTTTGCTGGGCTGTATAATGGTGTGAGCCGCTGCTGTGTTCAAGTGCAGCAGACTCCTGGCCGCCCACTGCCTGGAAGGGTGTGGCCTGTTCTGATGCTCGCACCTCCGTCTGTGTGATGCTTTATCCTGGTCTCTCAGATGTGGGTGTTTCAGGGTGAACCGGTGTCTGGCATTTCACTTAGAAATAAGTCATTTCTAGGCAGGGCTTCAGACTTTCCTAACTGTAAACGCAAGAAGCATTGTTCTTCACGTGTGGAATCCTCTACGCAGTTCGCGAACTCATACCTCTTCCTTGCGTGTTTTTCTCATCTTGGTGTTGTTGCGGTAACATCGGTCTTTATTTGTTCACTGGGGGTTGCTGCTTGTGCTCACCAGGTCCCCTTTGACTGAAAGCCACAGGTCCTGGCTCTTTTGTCCCAGGGCAGGCACACAGCGTCTCTTCAGAAATTGCAGTTGTTTGGAAAGAAGTGGAGCTTACTGTCAAAGAATTGAGTTTGCAGGAAATTCCATTTTGGACTTGCAGGATGTACAGATGTTCCTGGCCTGCAGATGCTCACGGTCCGGAAGGAGATTGGCAGTGGGGGTTGTTGGGGGCGGGCAGAGGGCATCCTGGGGAGAACAGCTGGGTGGCCTGCCAACTGGCACTGAGTGGGCATGGGGGGGAAGGACATCAAGCTGGTTTAGTGTCTTCCAGGTGCTCTAAGTTTCTCCTGTGTACAGGAAACGAGAAAGACTGCTGTGTGTCCCTTTCTGCCTGTCCCCCACCTCCATGTGTCCTTCTAAAGCTTACCTCACGATTTCTGAGAAAGAATTGTCTGTTACCCCAAGCCTCGGGCTGCTATATGGTTTTACGCCCTACTGAGATGGTAGTGCAGGTGTGTGTGTGTGTGTTGTTTGCCTGTTTTGTTTTTCTTGCTTTTTAGCACTCTGGTCTACCAGATACTTTTTTCAAGGCTTCCTGTATTTATTTGAAAGGCGGGGAGGCAGTGGGGATAGGAGGAGACAGGTTTTCATATAGTGTCTCAGCCCTCTTCCCCAAGTGGCCAGCATAGCCAGAGCTGGACAAGAAGCTAGCAGCTTCAGTTGGATCTCCCACACAGGTTTCAAGGACCTACATGGATCTCCCAAGTGGCTCTTGACTGCTAAGCCAGACAACTGCCCCAGAATATATATGTGTGCATATAAATTGTAACACGTGTATTACAAAAGATGAAACACGCACTGTTCCAGAGCTTTTTGTCTCCTTAAATACTTGAGACGGGCTACTTAGGAGGGCCGGAAGCCTACCTTAGTTCATGTTTCTGTGGGCTTACCGTGACACAGGGCGTGGCTGGCCACACAACGCCGGAAGCCGAGCACGGCTGGACCCAGCTCTGCTCTGCGAAGGACCTTCCACGGGGACACGGCTCTAACGACTCATGGCCTCGCCCTTGACTCACCTTCCGAGCACAGCTGCCAGATGGGTCTCCACCCTTTTAGTGCCATTTGTTTATGACTTTGAGGCTTAAACGTCTATGAATTGGGGAGCAAAGTCCTGTTCTCGGAGCACAGTGCCGCAGTGAAGGGGCCGGGAGGCTGCCCGCTGCCGTCAGGTGCCTTGTACAAGTGCGTTCATTCTCAGCGCTGTTGCCGTCAGGCTGGGTGGTCCACCCATCCTCCAGGGAAGGATTTAAAAAGTAAAGGGTTGGGATTTAAAATCATTTGTTTAAACACAATTCAGTCAATTTGTTACAAGTAATAGAGTTATGCCTTGTTTTTCAAAGACAGCTGTCGCTGTCCTGTGGCGACACTAAAATGACGAGGAATCTTGAGGGCCTGGAACTGCTACCGTGGCTGGCGCGCGCGCGCGCGCGCACACACACACGAACAAGAAAGGAGAGATGAACGAAAAAGAAGGGTTTATTGCCGAAAACGGGCTGCTTACATACAGTTCTCCACCAGTCACTTCTCCCCGTGGGTCCACTGGGCGCTACCTGATAGGCCGGTAGTCTATTCCTGTGACTTCCTGTTTACCTGCTGGTGGGACAAATCCCAGCTTCTCCCCAGCTGTGTCTTGGTGATGTAGACAGTGATCGCAGGAAGTCCGCAGGCACGCAGAAAGAGCGCAGGGCAGGACCCCTCCGAGGGTGGTATTTAAGGCAGGAATCTGGGCCTGGTAAGGTAGCATAGTGGTTAAAAGTCCTCACATTGAATGCGCCGGGATCCCATATGGGCGCTGGTTCTAATCCCGGCAGCCCCACTTCCCATCCAGCTCCCTGCCTGTGGCCTGGGAAAGCAGTTGAGGACGGCCCAAAGCTTTGGGACCCTGCACCCATGTGGGAGACCAGGAAGAAGTTCCTGGATCCTGGCTTCAGATCCGCATAGCATCGGCCGTTGCGGTCACTTGGGGAGTGAATCATTGGACAGAAGAACATCTTCTCTGTCTCTCTTCCTCTCGGTATATCTGCTTCCCCAGTAAAAATAATAATAAAAAAACAGACAGGAATCTGCAGACATTGAGACCCTCTGCATGTCTGTCTCGGTCTGTTCTTCCCCTCCTGCGGCTACAGCCTCTATTATGGATTTTAACGATTCACCTTCTGATTTCCGGCTTCAGCCTTGTACCATGCATGGCCGATACCAATACGCCCCTTTCCAGGTTTATTATTTTTTAAAAGGTTAATTTATTTTTAATTGGAAAGGCAGATTTACAGAGAAACAAGGAGAGACAGAAAGATCTTCCATCTGCTGTCTCATTCCCTAAGTGGATGTAATGACCGGAGCTGAGCCGATCTGAAGCCAGGAGCCAGGAGCTTCTTCCAGGTCCCCCACATGGGTGCAGGTCCTAAGGCTTTGGGCTATCCTCTACTGCTTTCCCAGACTGCAAGCAGGGACCTGGAAGGAAATGCAGCATCTGGGACATGAACCGGCACCCATATGGGATCCGACGTGTTCAAAGCGAGCATTTAGCCACTAGGCTATAGCACCGGGCCCTTTGTCCAGGTTTCTAATGTCCATGTGGAGTTCAGCTGTCCTCCTCTGACTGATGTGTTGGAGGTGTGTGTTGACCTGGGCTCCTCCTTTCCCCTCTTCCCCCACTGTGCATGCCCCCACCCCTGCTGATGGATAGGATTGCAAGTGGTGTCTAGTTACTCTCTGCTCAGGAAATTTCCTTGGGCATGCTGCACCTCATTCCTTGGAACCCGCTGTGGCTCCTCCTACAGTTTGGAGCGCTTTGGTGAGCTGTGCATAATGATGGGGGTGGGTTATGGTTCATACATTTAAAAGAACATTAATGTGATTCCTCATGGTAGGCATTGTTTTGTCAAACTATTGTAGGAGTTATTTCAAATTCTTCCTATGTGTATTTGAGACCACATGCACAAGTTCCCACCTTCTGGTTCAGTCCCCAGATGGCCGCACTGGAGCTGGAAGTCGGGAGCTCAGCCTCCTGGTTCGTGGACTAGGAGGAGCTTAGGCCGTCACTGCAGCCTCCCGGCATCTGTGTGGGAAGCTGAAATCGCCAGCCAGAGCTGGGATGGGGAGCAGGTGCCGTGGTGTGCAATGCAGGTTTCCTAGCAGGTCACTTATACGGCAGGCCAGATCCTCCTTCCCAGCGTAACAGTCTCTATGTTCAAAAGTAAACAAATACATAGGACACATGCTGGTATTGAGTCACAGAATAAAATTTCCTGGTGGATGAAGGGTCAGAGACTTTGAAATACGTAAGGGTAAAGGTAGGGCTTGAATTGCTGGGTTGTAAGTGGTGAGTGCATTGGTCCTGTTAGCTCCCAGGGACGCCTGCCCTCGGCTGTCACTCTACTGCTTGCTGCCCTGCAGACCACCAGCCTCTGCGTGCAGCTGTTTTTGTTTTTAATTTGTTCTGTCAATTACATACGTGATCATTTAGCTCTTCTGGGTCTGAGCTTGGTGTTAGGAGCAGTCCAGGCAAGTCAGTGGAGTTCTCAGTCTCGCAGTACTTAACGGAGCAACGAGCCCGTGCCCTCGTCAGTTTGTACTGTGTCGGAGGAAGGGGCGTATCCTTCAGGTGCTTAGAGAACAATTTTAAACAGAAACAGGTTTTGTGTAGAAGGTCAGTGTTAGCTCCAGTCATCGTAGTCTTTTTAAAAATGTTTTGCATCTCAGAGGCTAAGGAGGGCTTCAGAGAGGGTTGAGGGATGGCACTTCTGTGGGTGATGCCATGTGGAGGGTAAGACAGGCTCCAGGTAGCTGGCTGGAAAGGCCACCAGGAGGCAGAAGTTTGGGGACAGTGTCCTCGCTGGCCCTCCCTGACACTGCTGCCCATGAGGTGGAGTTCACGGCCACGGCTGGCCCTTGGCTGCAGGAAGAACCGTGGCCTGGGGCCTTGCCTCATTGGTTGGTTCAGTGATGGTGGGGACAGATAGCCTTGCCAACCCCCCATCACTGCTGCCCACGTGGTGGAGTTCACGGCCACGGCTGGCCCTTTGCTGGAGGGAGAGCCCTGGCACGAGGCCTTGCCTTATTAGTTCAGTGATGGTTTGACTCAGACCTTGCCCACTGGCCCTTCGATGGGAGAGTTTAACATCCCTTGTCTGGAATGCTGGGAATCAGAAATGTCTCTGATTTCAGTTTTTGGAGGTTTTGGAATATTTGTATAGATCTTACTTGGTAGAACAGCTCTAATTCAAAAATCTGAAATTCAAAACTGTCTTCAGAATATGGAATTGTTTCCAGCATGAGGCTGGTGGTGCTGAGATGTTTTCAGGTTTTGGAGTGTTTTGAGTTTTCCGAGTTTTGGATTAAGGCTGCCTCTGAAGGTTGTAGACTGTTCCCATGAGGCTTCAGCTGGCTGGGGCGTGAGCGCCGTTCTCCCGTTCTCCTGTTCTGCCACCGTGAGCAGTTACTGCAGTACATGTGGTTAGCATGGGTTAATGCGTAAATACAGTTTTGCAAGTCCATGTGTATTTATATAAGTCAGTGGAAACTTGTACAGTCACTTCCTGTGCTGTTTATAGGAGGCAGTAGTAAGCTTTGGAAAGGAAAAAGATTGTATGTGAAGTATTGTTCGGAAGTTGTCCTTTCCTTAGTAGAATATTGTTATTGCAGATAATTGTAAAAATACAAAAAAGACAAATCGCCTGAATTCTGTCACTTAGAATTAGCCAATGAGAACATTGCACTCATTAAAACAACTTTTTTGTTTGTTTAGAGAGAACCGTTGATTCACTCGCGAGGTGTCTGTGTGACTATGGCATGGCCAGGCCAGAGCCAGGAATGCAACTCTGGTCTCGTAATCTCAAATTAAGTCCAGAATGCCAGGACTTGAACTATCAGCTCATCCCAGTGTGTGTGTTGGCTGGAAGCTGGAATACAGGAGAGGAACCAGCACTTCACCTAGCATACATACTGCCACCTTTTTTTTTTTTTCTTAAGTAAAAATACTGGTGCCGACATTACAACATCCCATATGGGCATTGATTGAAGACCTGGCTGCTTCTGATCCACCTCCATGCTGATAGCTGAGGAAGCACCAGAAAATGGCCCAGGTGTTTGGTTCCCTATACCCATGTGGGAGGCCTGGGTGAGCCTCCAGCCTCCTGCTTTTAGCCTGGCACAGCCTTGGTATCGTGGCCATTTGGGGGAGTGAACCATTAGATGGAAGATCAATTTTGTCTCTCTGATAAGTAACTGTGCCATAAATGTACAATACAAGTTTTTCTTTTTTTTTAAATTTATTTTTATTGCAAAGTCAGATACACAGAGAGGAGAGAGAGAGGATGATTCACTCCCAAAATAGTGACCACAATGGCTGGTGCCAAGCCAATCTGAAGCCAGGAGCCAGGAACCTCCTCCAGGTCTCCTACATGGGTGCAGGGTCCCAAGGATTTGGGCCGTCCTCAACTGCTTTCCCAGACACAAGCAGGGAGCTGGATGGGAAGTGGAGCTGCCAGGATTAGAACCCGTGACCATATGGGATCCCGGCTCTTCCAAGGCAAGGACTTTAGCTGCTAGGCCATGCCACCGGGCCCAAAGGACCTTAGCCCGCTAAGCTACTGTGCTGGGCCCAGTACAAGTTTAAAATGAAATGTGTTTGAACTAGTTTTTGTACATGACTTTGAAAAACAAACCAGAAGTTCTTGGCTTACTATATGTTCTGACCTCAGTTAAGGCAGCCACCTCAAAGAAAGCTGGGAGTATACTGACCGGAGGGTCCATTGTGTGTGTCTGTAGAGGGGAGCCTTGCAACCAGACTGGCCAAAGTGACTGATTTTGGATGTAAAAAGCTGCTTTGGTTCAGGGAAACAGACTTGCTTGATGTCCCAGGGGTCTTCCAAAAATTTGTAGTAGGAAATGCGTGTTAGGAAAAATAGAGGGGTTCAGATTATTTATTGCACAAACTTGACATTTTCCATGAACTTTGACGCTCTTTGTGCATATCAGGGCACACTACGTAGTGGTGTAAACCCCGATAAGCAGCATGTGCACCGTCTTAGAGGGTGCAGGGAACATGTTTCTACCCCACACTGCATCACTCAGGCTGCTCGAGGCTGGGTTAGGGTCGTGTGTGGTTCCTTCACTTGTGGGGCTGGCAGGCGGTGCTGCTGCCACCTGAGACTTAGACCAGCGCCAGTACCGCAACACTCACAGTTGCTTTTCTGCTGTCTGCGTGCATGCATAGCTTCTGTACAGCTGTGGGGCAGAGGTGGGGGGGCTGCTGCTTTTCTAGGGCGGCTATAGCCAACCTCTGCACACCAGGTGCCTTCAGCCTGGTGGATAAGACGCTGGTTGGATACCTCAGTTCCGTACCAGAGTGCCTGCATTCCAGTCCTGGCTGCTCTCTCAGTGCCAGCGTCCTGCTTGTGCATACACTGGGAGGCGGCAGGTGATGGCTCGCGTGCTGGGGTCCCTGCCACCTATGTGGGTGAACTGCACTGAGTTCCCAGCCCAACATGACTGTTGTGGGTATTTGGGCAGTGAATTTGATGTCTTCTCCAACTTATTTCTTTGCAGCTGTGCATCCACTGTAGCATGTATACTGTCACTCATTTGTTAGAACATGTAAATGAATGTGGCAGCAGTACCATGAAAATTGCTGGAGTCTCATTTCCTTTGTGATGGAAATATGGTGCCTGATTGGAGGCAACTGGTTAACAGAGACCTCGGAAAGGAAGAGGTCAGGCGGTCACCCTGCACCTGGCAGCTGTCTTTTACTAGAGGCTCTCGGGGCAGGGGTGGGGATCAGGAGCAGGGAGGTCTGTGAGGTCTTTTACAGTGCCCCCAGGCTTCCCATGGGGGGGGGAGGCTGCACCCCATCACCTCCCTCAACCCCCTCCTTGTGACACTGGTAGCCTCAAGCATGGCAGGTGGTTTCAGTGAGCTCTCAGCTACCTGCTTGGCACAGAAGTTTGGGTCACGAAGAGGCATTGAGAAGCATAGGGGAGGTGAGTGGTATAAGAACGTCCTGTGTGCTCTCCTCCATGAACCATGGCTTGGCGGAGGCGGGAGAGCCCACAGTGCAGGGCCTGTGTCCGTGCGTGGTCTTGGCTCGCAGAGCTGTCCTTGGTACTGCTCCTGAAGGGTCCCAGGCCTGCATACACACGAACACCTTGCGAGTCTGGAGACTCAGTCCAAGGGGCTGGGGTCCCTCCGGGCCCTCCCTTGTCACAAGCTGCAGGACCCTGTCTTCTCACAGAGTTCTCGGGTCACTCCAGTTCCTGCTGTCCAGGCCAGCTGCAGTGCATTTTCTTCTGGAGGGCTGATTTTTCCAGACCATCTCAAATCCTGTGCCTGCCAGAGGAACCCCGGGTTGTAGAGCAGTGTCTGCTGGCTGCCCTTGAGTCTCTGTGTGTGTTGTCCTCCTATTTGGCATTTGTCCTGCGCGCTCCCAGTAGCTGAGGCCCTAGCTTATGTCCATCACCTCTCCAGGTCAGTGCAGACGGGGAGGCCACCTTGCTGTCTCCGCAGGAAGGCTTTCATGAAGGTCCTTGGCTGCCTGTGGGCTCTTGGGAAGGGTCAGTCGTGGCAAGGCCAGCTCCAGGAGCACCTGCTTGGGACTGGCTGTTTCTACAGGGCAGGGGCTGCAGTGGCAGTGCCATGGGGAGCGGTCCCTGCCTGGTCTGTTCCATACCTCCCACCGCCCTTGCTGCTCAGCATTCATGTGTGCGGTGAGGATGTCGGATTGGAATCTTCATCCACATCACAGGGAGTTTGGAGGTTAGATTGCAGCCCTGGTACCCTCACTGTTCAGGAAGGAACCAGGGGCCTGCCTGGGCCAGGGGTCATACTCGTGTGCTACCTGTACCCCTTCCAGGATGTGGGGTGCATCTGCAGCTGCTCAGTGGGGTGTGGGAGGAGGTGTGGGGAGTCCCTGAGTCCATGCAGGGCGACTCAAAGCAGAATTTGGTGTTGGGAGCACACAGGCCATTGAAGGGTCTCTAGGAGCTCCGTCTTAGTTGGAAGGCAGGAGAGCCGTCACCGGCTTCACTGTGCTCGGGTGTGGGGTAGGAGAGGCAGGCCAAGGCTCTGCTGGGGGAATGTCTGAGGCAGGTGCAGGGCTGGGGGGAGGCGAAATTGGCGGTTGGCCCTTGACCAGAAGCAGAGAGTGATTAATTACTGAGTCTGGGGGTAAGTATCAGAGCCAGCCTGGGAGAGTGTGGGTAGACCTGAGTGGCAGATGGCGAAGGAGAGGTGACCACGCACGGTGAAGCAGGTCAGGCAGTGTGGTGGAGACACGCCTCCCACACGGGAGTGTTTCTATGAAGGCTTCAGGCTTACTAGATCACAGGTTCTCGGGTTTGCTGACCGTATCTATCCTCCCCCCAGACAACTCTGTAATGAAACAGTCATTCATTTTATTCACTTCCTTTGGAAAAATCGGAAAGTCTGTGGGAGAAACAGCAGACAGACATGCAGCATCTGGGCCCATGACCTTCACTGCAGACGGAGGACTGGGAAGGTGGCGTCACCATGCTGGCGCTTGACCCCCACCCTCCACTTGGTCCTTAGCTCCCACTCGGGGTGAGGGAAGTAGGAGGGGGTCCGTGGTGGGTCAGTGGTGAGACACTTGGCATCAGGAGCACACGCAGGCAAGCCTGTGCAGGCAGACATGAGTGGGCCTTCAGACGCCCGGTGAGTGAATCACGTGGAAGCGAGAAGCATCTCTTGTGCTGCACCACAGTGGGTGTGAGGTGGCCCCTGGGCATGGTGGCAGCTGTCCGAAGGGAGTGCCTGTTTGCTGTGCATCTCCTGTGCCTGCAGGTGATCTTGCTCTGGGGCTGGGCTTCTGGAACCTTTGAGAAAGATGCTTCCCTGTCTGCATGCTGTAGAAGGGGTGGCTTTCACTTCAACCTTGGTTGGTGTGGCTGGCTGTTCCCCTTCACCCAGGGGTCATTGGAGTTGGCTCTGTTGCTCCTCTGGAGGGAAACATATCCACCCTGGCAGGGCCGTCAGTGTCTGTGGCCCGCTGGAGTGAGCCTCTGTACCCATTAAACAATCGCCCTGTCCCTTCCTTTGCCCCGCAGCCACCACTATGCTTCCTCATTATGAGTGACTGCTCTGGGTGTCTGATGTGGAGCCACCTGTGTTGCACCAGAGTGTGTGTTTTTTTTTTTTTAAAGATTTATTTATTTTTGGGCCCGGCAGCGTGGCCTAGCGGCTGAAGTCCTTGCCTTGAACGTGCCAGGATCCCATATGGGCGCTGGTTCTAATCCCAGCAGCTTTACTTCCCATCCTGCTTGTGGCCTGGGAAAGCAGTCCAGGACGGCCCAAAGCTTTGGGACCCTGCACCTGTGTGGGAGACCAGGAAGAAGTTCCTGGATCCTGACTTTGGATCAGCATAGCATCGGCTGTTGTGCTCACTTGGAGAGTGAATCATCGGACGGAAGATCTTCCTCTCTCTCTCTCTTCCTCTCTGTATATCTGACTTTCCAATAAATAAATAAACCTTTAAAAAAAATTTTTATTGGAAAGGCAGATACACAGAGAGGAGGAGAGACAAGAAGATATTCTGTCCGAAGGTTCATTCCCTAAGTGGCCACAACGGCTGGAGCTGAGCCAGTCCGAAGCCAGGAGTCCAGAGCTCTTCCGGTTCTCCCACGAGGGTGCAGGGTCCCAAGGCTTTGGGCCATCCTCGACTGCTTTCCCAGGCCACAGGCAGGGAGCTGGATGGGAAGTGGGGTCGCTGGGATTAGAACCGGCACCCATATGGGATCCCAGGCGTGCAAGGCGAGGACCTTAACCACTACACTATCGCGCCGGGCCCACCAGAGTGTATTTTACTTAGCACCGTGCATGCAGAAGGCTGCTCCCCTAACAGGCCTTCCTTCCCTCCCACTTACTCTGGGTGACACATGCATATGTCCCCCTGTGTTCTGCTGTTAGCTGGATCTCAGGGATCATAGCCCAGCTTGGTGATTTCTTCTGCTTTCTGCTGTCCTGGAGCTGTTCCTCATAGGGTTTGTGTAACCTCTAAGAACAGGATCTTCACTTGGGATTTAAAGCATAGGCCTAGGGGTAGACTGTGTGCTATGGTTATGAGTGCCACCAGCCACACTGGAGTGCCTGGGTTGGCATCCCAGCTCCGGTGCTGATGGTAGATCCCTGAGAGGCAGCAGTGACGGCTCGGGTCCTTGGATTCCTGCTGCCCACGTGGACCCAGCCTGACTTGGGCTTCTGCCTTCAGCCTGGCCCAGCCTCTACCAGAAGGCTGTGTGGGGAGTGAACCAGTGGATGGAAGGTTGCAGTCTCTGGCTCTGTGCTTCTCAAAGAAATACAATTATGATATATTTTAATGTCAAAGCTCTCAGCTTCCCGCCTCCTGAACAATTGTTTTGCATGTTGGCGCTCTGAACGTTACTGTGCCATGTGAGTCTTGACTGTTGCTTGTACCACCTGCATCTCATTATGCCCTCATGGCACACGGTGGGCCTGGGGCATGGGTATGCACTTTCACAGGGGCAGTTCCTTGCCCCACATGCTTGTCCCATTGTGCCCACCTGTGCTGTGCTGCTGCCTGGGTCTCTACCAGGGCATAGCTCTGCTTTCCCAGTGGCTCTGTCTTCCCACGTCTGCTCAGAGTTGAGTGTGAAATGCCTGCGTCCCTTATGTCAGCAAAGTTCATGCACCCCAGCTCACAAGGAAATGACATCTGCCTGGGTGGCACTTGCTTTGTGCAGAGCTGCTGGGTGCCTAGAGGCATTTGGGACAGTTGAGGCTGAGAGGGATGCCATGGACTCATGTGATAGAGGGTGGGGATGTGCAGACCTTGTCTGGGCCTTCATGCCCCTGGGTGCTGCTTGGCATCCACAGAGACATGGAGAATGTCCTTGGAAGAAAATGATTTGGCTGTGCAGAGGCAGGAGAAAGGTGATCATTTTCCTTCCTGTCGTGAGCGTCGCAGCTAGCACCCCTAAAACACAGACGGGCTGACAGGAGGTGGGATGGCAGGTTAAGCCTGAGCTTGCGTGCCACATCAGAGGAGCTCTAGTTCAACAACCACCAGCTCCAGTGCAGTTCCCTGCACATGCCGGGAGGTCAGTGGGAGGAGATCCGGGCACTTGGCTCTTCAACCTGGAGAGAACCAAATGGAATTCCTGCTTCCTGGCCGTGGCCTGGCCCAGGTCTGACTGTCCAGTCGCTTTGGGAGTGAACCATTGGATGGAAGACAAGTTGTCTGTCTTCCTCTCTATCTTCTCCCTTCTCTTCTGTATTTTTCTGTTTCTTTTTTAAATAAATAAGTAAATATTAGAACTACAACTGGAGAGAGCATGACATTTTCTGATGATTTTTTTTATGACTCAGGAGCTTTCACATTAAAAACTCAAAGGTCCAAGGTAAACCATCTATTTTTCAAAAAAATAGTTTTAAAAATTTGACTAGTCATCCCTTTTGAGACACAGATTATGTAGAGAGCGAATGAGCAACAGGGAGTTCACATCCTTGGCTCACTTCCAGAAGCTTCGAATAGCAGGTATTGGACCAGGCTGCAGTCAGGGGCGCAGACTCAGGCCAAGTCTTCTGTGTGGCTACCTGGGACCCAAGCACTTGCACCATCACTGCTGCTTCTAGGGGCATGCATTGGGAGAAGAGTCAGGAGCTGGAGTGGGCGTCGAAGCTGTGGGTTTCTTAACCTCCCTCCGAGTTACCACACGAAAAGCATCAGTGACACAGTCAGACCACATCCAGCCCCCACTCAGGAAGGCCATAAACCGTCTTCCTGGCCAGCTCTGATCCCAGTTGCCACATGAGGGAAGGTGGGAGGGCGGGCTTTGGGAAAAAGGGGCCGAGGGGCCTATGACTCACCTTGGGGGCCAGCAGGGGAGGGAGCCAGTGGCAGGAGGCAGGCTGAAAGTGGCTTCCAAGGACTTCATTTTGACGTACTGGTGTTTGCATCCCCAACAGGTGACAAAACTGGGATGGGACTTCTGTGGTCCTGAGGACTGCAGATATAGGTACTGCTGGTGCTTAGAAGGTGGCCCTTCACCTCTGCAGGGACGGAGACAGCACAGAACATCCCCCCACGAGATGCCTGTCTATTCCTTAGATGAAGCCCTGGGGCCAGGGAGTTTGAGTGCTGTGTGTCCCCAGCAAGGAGCTTGGAGTCCTGACTACAGAACATTGCTCCCAGCCACTTTTCTTTCCTTGACATCCCTTTGTATCTCATTCACGGATCTCTCAGTGCCCTTTGTCCCACTGCATACAGTGAGCTGATAATAGAATGCTGTAATTTTCATAGTGAAGTTATAAATGAGAAGTACCATGTAGTTGCTACCTGCTTGTGGTACCTACGTTGCACTGCCCTCAGAAAACAAGCGTATGTATTTGCCAGTTGAAATCAATCTTGAAGTTCAGATGTTTTGTTTTTTTTTTTTTTTTTAAAGATTGAGCTCTTTTTAAAAGGCAGAGTCACACAGAGTGGGAAAGAGGGAGATCTTCCATCTACTGGTTCATTCTCCAAGTGGCTGCAACAGCCAGAGCTGAGCTCATGAGGAGCCACGAGCTTCTTCCAGGTCTCCCACGTGGGTGCAGGGTCCCAAGGCTTTGGGCTGTCCTTGACTGCTTTCCCAGGCCACAAGCAGGGATCTGGGTGGGAAGTGGAGCAGCTGGAATATGAACCACCGCCCATACGGGATCCTCATGGTTACAAGGCAAGGATTTAGCCACTAGACTATCACACTAGGACCCCATTATCTTGAGTTTTCTGGGGTTTCTTCCTTCCATCCTTGATGACTATTCCCATGTGTAAGCACCCCACCTGTACTCCCCTGCCTCACCCCAAGCCCATGGGCTGAGGAACAGAGAAAGGCAGCTGCACCAAGAGCCCTTCTCCAAGGTGATCACAGAATCCCTTTTCCTTGTCCCCTCTGCTACCCTGAAACTTAGTTAGCATTTGGCCTCTGGTGGAGGAGAGGCTCCCTGGGCTCCCAGCGTGGGAGTGCAGTTGATGCTTGAGTCCTGGCCCAGAAGCTGGGAGAGAATGGAGGATTCTTCCTTGGGTCACAGCCTAGTGGCAGAACCTTCCAGCAGGCATGGCTGCAGACACCTGCTGTGCAGGCCACCCGTCCCCTCTGCCAGTCTCTGTGCCTTGCTGAGGTCAAGTCACCAGGGTGCAGGAGTCTCATGTGCTTTTGTCTTTTCTACAGGCCGCGTTAGTGAATAACATCACCTCGGGCGAGAAGGTCATCCGAGTCCTCCAAGGTAAGTCCCTGACCTTCTCCTCCAGGCACCTGCTGTTCTCCCTGGGTGGAATGGCTTTCCAGGCGACTCAGCCCTCAAAACGATGCTTTATTCTTCCTGACCCAGCTGCTCATCCATCAGTGATCTTCCTTACAGGAATGTCACTGAACACATGGCAAGCTGTAAATACACACAAGCCTTCAGACCCTCCCATATGAGTATGTTAAGAAACACAGGGTGGGCATCCCAAATCTGAAAACCCAAAATACGAAATGCTCCAAAAGGAATTTTTTGGGCACTGCCTTGGCAGCCGTAACAGAAAATACCACATCCAATCTAATGTGACAGATTGCAGTCAAAATGCACAAGATTATTAAAAGTGTTCTAGGTGTAGGTAAGTGATAAATGCATTCCATGTGTAGACTTGGGTCCTGAAGTATCTTGTTATTTTGTGCAAGTGTTGTGAAACACTTCAGGTAAAAGGGGTCCCCAGTCTGTGTGTGCATATGGTGCATATGTAGGATCTGCTCTGCTTGGGTCACTCTTGGATCTTTATTAGACATGTGAAACCAGGCAGCCCAGTGTCATTCTGTTTCCTTGCTGTGTCTATGCAGATGGGTAGCTGAGAGCCAGAGGTGAGCCAACCCAGCTGACAGGGAGGCTGCCAGCCCCGGGTGACTGATGGCTCAGTTACTGGACAACCTGCTTGGTTGGGACAGGGCAGGCATCTCTGTCTCCTTGCACCTGTGCAGAAACTACCATCTAGGCCCAGCCGTGGTTTACGTGCACCTGTGCCGTTCTGCCTGCCTCACCCCAGGAAGACTCTGACCTGCTTTCTGATCTTGTCAGTTACATTATGTTTTTAAAGCTTTCGTCTTTATTTTTAAGTTAATTATTTTACAGGCAGAAAGCACAAACTCTCATCTGAGGATTTATTGCCCAACTGCCGTATGGCTCGGGGTTGGGCTGAGGTCAAAGCTGGGAACAGGGGACTCAGTCCAGGTCTGCAGGGAAGGCAGCCACCCGGTTACCTGAGATGCCATGTGCTGCTTTATTAGCAGGAAGCTGTCAGCCTGAGGTGGTTGTCAGACCCAGTCACTCGCATCTGGAATGCAGGTTTTTCAACTATGGGACCACAGATGCCCCTACTTCTCGTTTTTAGTAGTCCTCAGGGGTCTTCAAAAATTCATTAAAAATGTATGTATGTCATGAAAAAACAGTGAATCTCAGGTTTTTTTTTTTTACACCAAAAATAAGTTTATTTTACCCTGTTTTCCCATGAATTGTCTGAAGTGCCCCCTGTGTATCCATGAGTGTATGGAGTAAGTTCTGTATGTTCTGTCTTGCCTGGCTTTTCTCAGCACGATGATTTTGAGATTCATCTGTGTTGCATGGTCGCCAGTAGTTAATTGCCTGTCTTTGTTGAGTGATACCCCATTGTCCATGCTCTGTTTATGGAATCATTTTCTTTACGGTTCAGTTTATTGAAGTATAATTTATATGCAGTGAAGTATTGTAATTTATATGCAATGAGGTATGCTCTTTGCAGTGTACGCATCAGTGAATTTTGACCAATGGCTAATCCATGGTTACTGGCAGCAGACAGCAGGTGCCCGCTGCTGCAGGGTGCTGTCCACTCCATCTGTCCCTCCCCACCTAGGCACCCCCTGTCTGAGGTCTCTGCTGTGGTTTTGTCTTCTCATGGATGCCATGCAGGTGCTTTGAGCTTGGCCCACGTGGCAGTGTCAGGATTTCCTGAACTCCCTGGGTTCTGCTTCATTCTGTTTCCACCCCTTTCCCCCCACCCGAAGAGTCTTGTAGTCCCGGGTAGGGAAGGCAGTAGCTGGGGCACAGCAGCATCTGCCCAGGGCAGTGTCGGACCCCTGGGTGCCAACATCCCACCACCCTCATCCTAGCCCTTCCTCGTAGCTGCTCCTCTCTGGAGAGCTTTGCTGAGCCAAGTCCTTGGGCCAGCATGGATGGGCCCGAGGATTTCCTCACAGGAAGCCATCATCCCTCTGATCAATGGCTGGTTGAGAAGCCAGACACAGGGCCTGGGGAATTCTTGGGGCTCTGAACAAGTGGCCGGAAGTGGCTGTTGTGTCCTGGAGCCCAGCGGCTGACCCTGGGCAGGGTGTCTGGCAGGTGTGGCTGGTCATTGGGCCAGAAGTCAAGATCCATGTTTTATGGAGTGCCGGGGATGCCTGTGAGCTTGCACAACCTGGGTTTGGCCTATCTTAAGTACAAACAGGTAAGCAGACGTTGCTAACTCAGCTTAAGTTGGAGGACAGATGGAAGGTGCCAGTGCGGCGAGGGTCTGAAGGCGGCCAGGGGCTGTGTTCTCATTGCTGTCCCTGCCCTCTGTGTGCCCACATATATGTCAGCCTTGTGACCAGTGGGGCATGACCCACGTGGTGATTTGTACTCTCTTGGCATAGACCAGTTCAAGACCCTGCAGAGGAACTACGCCAAGCTGCAGCAGGACATCCTCCAGTTCCAGAGAAACCAGAGCAACCTGGAGAGGAAGTTCTCCTATGACCTGTGAGTGAGTCTCCGGCCTGCCGGCCACATTGCCTGCCACACCAGGCGGGGGTGCACACACATGCACACAGGCAGTTCTCAGCAGGAAATGAATTACCCCTTATGCCGTGAAACTTCATATTAAGATTTTTATAAGGTGCAGGTGCGCCCGAGAAGTTAGCAATCCCAAAAACTTTTACCATGGATTCCCAGGCTTCACAGGTTCGGCCTAACTCAGCCTGCTCCCCAGCCAGGCTCATTTGGCTCCTCTGGTTAAAAGACACTTGGCGTGATGATTCCAGTTTATTGCCAGGTGATAGCACTCTTTCATTTCCATTTATTGGACAGAGGCAGAGACACAGACAGATGGCAGGCAGGCGTCCTCTGCGTGCCAGTTCACTCCGCGCTGACCTGCAGCAGCCAGGCTCAAAGGCAAGAGCCGGAAGCTCCCTCCGCCTCTGTCAGCGTGCATGGCAGGGTGACGCAGCCACGTGAGCTCCATCTGTGTCCCCGCGACTGAATTAGCAGGAAGCTGGAGTCGAGAGCCGGGCTCCGGGGTCGAACAACAGACGCTGTGCTGCAGGACTGGGCTGCACTGACGTCACCGCTAGAAACAGCAGCCTGCCCTGGCGTTTTGTTCGCTTTGAGACTTTTCAGTGTTTTTCCTAATATCTAGTAGTGGGAATGGAGTAGTTTTATAATCAGAATGAAATAGGACACTACTAAAAAGTGAACTAAACCCAGCAGGAAGATAAGAAAAGCCAATTTACAGAACGAGTGTTTATTTTCCTTCCTTTTTTTCCCTTCATAAAACCATGTGCCCAATGCCCAGGGACTCGGCAAGAAGCACCCAGTGTGCCCTCGGCCCCACGTGACCCTTCTCTTCCCTCTGAGCCATTCTGTTTAGGCCATGTCCAAGTTCAAGTGAACATAACTGCAGCCACCCTAAGCAGATTAAATCATCCCAACATGGTAGAAGTTCATGTAGTTACACTGTGTCTGATTATTGTTACATGATTACTTTGGATTCCCTCAGTTTGACTTTCCTGGAGGTGTTGCATGTCACCAGGCATAAATTGCCAGATTTCTTTCTAGAAGGATTTTAGCCAACTCTGCAGTCGTTGACAGAGAATAGATTTGCTCACACCACTGCCCTCTGGATCCCCAAGTCATCCTGATTGGTTAAAAACCAGATGTGGCTGAAAACACGAGGGTGCCAGGCGATAAACAGGCGGAGGACTGGTACGGCTAGTCTTTGTGCGGCACCCGTCCTCCTGCTGAGCAGGGTAGGGGTGCTGCAGTCCTGCCCTCAGGAAAGCTTCCCCCATCCATGCCTGGAGAGGCCTTGGGTTCCTGTGGTCACGATTGTCCTAGCTGGAGCAACTGTAGTGCCAAGGTCGAGCAGCCCTGACTTTGGCTGCTGATCATATTCAGCAAGAACCAAGTACTGAGTCAGCCTTGTACTGCTCCTCAGTGGGCATGTGGGAAGCATGTGTTTCCTTGCCAGTAGCTGGAAGGTAAAAGGTTTGGGCCCAGCTGGAGGTCAGTCCAGGATCCCGGGACATGGCCAGAGAGCCCCGTGGGGGGCAGTGGAGGACAGCTCAGCTGTGGGTTGGGGGCCTGCAGGACACGCTTCTCTTTGTCTCGCATGCGTGAGGTCAGTGAGACTGAGCTCTTCCCGCCTCACGGTGTCTGTCACCTGCCAAGGCCCTGCACCAGACCCTGGGTGCCTCATGGGCAATGCTTGTGATGCTGCTCACAGCTAAAGAGCTCTAGTTCTTCACCTTTGGGTTACAGAGCTGTTTTGAGAACCTGGTAAGGGATATGGACACCTTCCACAGTGAGTGTAAGCACGAAGTTGGGCGTTGGAGTTGAGGAACTGCAGGACCCCGGAGCCTCACTGTGCGCCCTCCTTCAGAAGGCCGTATCTGTATCTGGTCTAATCTCTAGTGGAAAGCAGGGCAGAGCACACACAGGCTGATAGAATGGCCAGTCTCCTGGTGCAGAAGGTGGTGTTTTTTCCTTTGAGTTAGTTGGCACACATCACCACTCCCTCCACCACCTGTGGCAGACATCACTAAGCAATCCCTGTATCATCGCTCTAGCCTGGACTTGCATTCTTTCTCCCCAAAGCACTCAGGGTCAGCACACAGGATGGACTGACTGCCTGCCTGCTGTCTGCTGTCCTTGCAACACTGGGAAAGGGAGGTGATACTCAAGCAGTGATGGTCACTGTGCTGGGTGAGGGCCTCCCTGGCCCCAGCAGACTCCTGCACACACACATTGTCTTACTGGTGGTTGGTCATTGATGGCATCGCCTGGAAACCGAGTCCTGAGTGGGCTCTTTGTGTTAGTCCAGTTGCAGTGGACACTGGTGGTCTGCAGGCTCGGCTTTGTCACGAGCCTCCTTGCTGGCGAGTTGGAGCGGAAAAAACTAAGGGACAGAGACCAGACATAGCTGCTGCTGAGAGGCAGAGGCAGGCTTCTATCCGGTTTGCTCCTGACACATCCCCGGTGGCTGGTGTTCTACTGGGCCTGAACCAGGAGCTGGGAACCAGGAACTCGGTCACTGGAGTCATAACTGCTGCCTCCCAGCACTAGCAGGAAGCTGGGGTCGGGGCTGGAGGTGGTTGAGAGCCTCCTGTGTGGGACATGGGCGTCGCCTTGGGCTAGACTGGCAGATCCAGCACCTGCACCCAGAGGATGCTTGTTTTGTTTTTTTCCCTACAGATTTTTTATTTTCTTAAGAAATTATGTATTTTTATTGGAAAAGCAGAGTTACAGAGGAGGATAGATAGATTTTCCACCCCCAGGTTCATCCAGGGAGCTGGAGCAGTCAGTGGAGCAGCCAGGACACGAGTTGGTGCCGAAATGGAGTGTCAACACTGTAGGCTGAAGCTTGGTCAGGTGTCACTGCATTGGCCCCTGACTCCACAGATAATGCTTTTTTTTTTTTTTTAAAATGCCTTTATTCCTGATGGTCAAGATCACTTTTGAACAGAATGGCAGATGTTTAGTGAGTTTCAGATACTGGCCTTTCAGTTTTTTTGTCATGTGATAGTTGAGAACTCAGGTTGCCAAGCACTGCTTCAGATGAGGACTGGGCTGGCTGGTGCAGCATCTGTCCTGGCTCTGGAGTTGCCTACCCAGTAGGGCTGCGCTTGGCACACAGACACAGCTGTAACCATCTGTGCTCCCTTTGTGTTTGTCTCACCCAAGGAGCCAGTGCATCAGTCAGATGAAAGAGGTCAAGGAACAGTGTGAGGAACGCCTTGAAGAGGTCACCAGGAAGGGGAACGAAACCGTGGCCGCCAGCGACAAGAAAGAGCAGAGTCAGCAGGTAACGGAGGGTTTCCAGAAGGTTCTCCTTGCTCTGCATTTAGCTCCTTTGATCTGCGGTCTGACTTGCTGTCCCCTCTGCTGCCCTTTGGGATTGGTGCCCTGAGATGGAGCAGAGAGCAAAAGGCTGGTCCTGGGATGGTGTCATCCAGGAGACGGTCCTGTGAGCCCCGAGAGACGGACAGCTCCTCCGAGGGGAAGGAGCTTTCTGGCTGGGAGTTGGGGTCCGCTCTAGGACCTGCCCCAATAGAGGGGTGTATGGGAGAACGTTTGTTCCCCCCAACCTTTGCTCCCATTCTGGCTGCCCGAGGGCATTCCAGGGTGGATCACTAGGTCCTTGCAGGGCCGAGGGGCTAGGGAGGCACTGGGCTGGAGGCTGTGAAGGTGGCAACTCGCCAGTGGTGCTGCAAGGCCTCGCAGTCCTTCTGAGCGGCCGTAAGCTGGGCTGCCTCACCACTCCTGCTGGTCCTTGTTGCCAAGTTCTTCCCCTCATTAGAAGGGCAGAGTGGCTCGGGGCTATTTATAGCAGCCTGTGGCCTCTCAGAGAGGAGTGGAGCTGGGCCAGGGACACAGGGATTAACCCCGATGTGTCTGTAACCCCAGCCCAGTCTTGGGTCCCCCTCCAATCCCACTCTCCTTGGACGGGCAGGAAACTTGGCAAGTGGTGACATTTCCCGAAAGACATTAAGGGAGCAAATTATTTGTGATTCCACTTCTTCATGCTTGCAATATTAGAGACAGTGAAGGCGGAACTGAGAATAAAATGTTGGCTTTGGGGGGAATAAAAAATGCCTTCGCTCACCTGAAGTTTGTGACTGCTGGCTACAGTGGTTGGAGCTGGCCCTGTCAGAAGCCAGGATCCAGAGGCTTTTCTGGGTCTCCTATGTGGGTGCAGGAGCTGGATCAGAAGTGGAGCAGCCAGGACTTGAACTGGTCCGCATATGGGATGCCGGCACTGCTGGTTTTGGCTTTATTCCCGTATCACAGTGCCACTTCTTCTCCCCTTTGCATTTTACTCTTGAGTTTTAACAGTTCTTCATATATTGTACATATGTAAAGGTAAATTGAATATGTGATTTACAGAATTTTTTTTCCAGTTTTGTGGGTAGTCTCTTCACTTGCTTGATGTTGAGTGGAAACACAGAAGTTACACATTCTCATGGTCTGTTTTGGCTTTTTCCGTTACTGCTTTTTCTTGCCATCCTATCAGTCTAGAAATGCTTTGCCTGACCCAAGATCCTGAAGATTCGTGCCTGTGTTCTCCTGGAGTTTTGTTGTTACTAGCTCTTACATAGAGACTTATCATCTGCTTTAAGTTAATTTTGTATGTGGTGTGAGGTAAGGTGCCAATTTCATCTTTTCTTTATGGATATCAAGTTGTACGCAACACACTTGTTGAAAACAAAGGTTACCCCTCCCCTGCTGAATTGCCTTGGTGTCTTTGTAAACAGTTGGTAGACTGTGTGTGTTTCTGTACTCTCTTAAACCTACTTTGTTGATCTGCTTTTCTGAAGTTTTATTTATTTGAAAATCAGTTGCTAGGGGGAGGAGAGACTGGGTAGAGGTGATCTCCCACCTGCTGGTTCACTCTTGAGGTGGCTCAATGGCCAGCACCCAGGCTGGGGCCAGGAACTGTGACCACCTGCGTCCCAGGTGGGTGGCGGGGACCCAGCTCCGTGAGCCCGCCTGCTGCCTCCCAGAATTTGCATTAGGACGTCCAAGCCAGGCACTGACTGGCATGCAGGTGTCTTAACTAGCATCCTAACCACTCAGCTAGCATTTAACCCAGTACCCAATTAGCCAAGGCCAGAATGCTTTTTAAATTTCTCTTGAAATTTTTGCTTTGCTTTGACCTGTGCTATGTAGTACAGGTGTGATTCTCCACATACTATGGATTAACCAGCTGTCATGTTGATTGATTCCTGGTTAAATCCCGTTGTGGTGTGAGATCAGGCACTGCGTGATGTCTTTTTGTAACGTGTCATTCATGGTGCGGGCGAGAGTCTGTCCTTGTGGAGACGCTGCCCGATCCTGTTGCGGTGTGAGGGAATCTGTAGATACCCAGTATGGGTGGCGTTGAAGTTGGCCACGTGCTTACAGATCTTTTGTCCCCTTCTAGAGAGCGTGGATGTCCCTAGCTGTAGTTGGCGCTTTGGCTTGTCCTTACAGGTCAAGTTCTTGTTTGTTTTGTTAAGATTTATGTATTTGAAAAAGAGGTGTAGAGATGAAGAAAGGGACCTTTTATTCACTGGTTCCCTTCCCAAGTGGTCACTGGAACTGAGCTGGTCAGGAGCCAGGAGCTTCTTCCAGGTCCCCAGGGAGCACAGAGAGATTTTACATTGGCTAGCTCACTCCCCCAAAGAGCCACAGCAGCCGGGGAGCCTGAAACTGCATTCAGGTGCTGTATGGGTGTCTCTGGTATCTTGGGCCGTGGCTTAACCCACTGCACCACAATGTGGGGCCCTAAAAATGGTTCATCCGGGGGATCCAGCATTGTGGCACAGCAAGTTAAGCCACTGCCACAACAGAATTCTGTCCCAGTTACAGTGCTGGTTCCAGACTTGATCCACTTCCCAATGAGCTGCCTGTTCATGTGTCCTCGAGACCAGCAGATGACTGCCTGCATGCTTGAGCCGCTGTGGCTTGGCTGTTGCAGCTGTATAGGGAGTGAGCTGGTGAATGACAAATGTCTCTTAGTCTCTACCTTTCTGATAAACAACTTGTCTCTTTGAAAACTGAACCCTCCATCGTTGTGCGATGCCTGTCTTTATCCCTAGTAAATGAACTCTGTTCCTTCTGCAGTTATTACAGCTATTTCTGCCTCTTTTCACAAGTGCTAAATCTTTTTCCACCTGTTTACTTTTAATCCACATCTTTCTAATTTAAAGTGGATTTCTTGTAGAAACATACAATTAGGTCTTTTTTTTTAAGACATATTTTTACCGGAAAGGCAGATTAACAGAGGAGGAGAGACCATAAAGACCTTCCATCATCTGGTTCACTCCTCAAAAGGCTGCAATGGTTGGGGCTGAGCTGATCCGAAGCCAGGAGCCTAAGGCCTCTCTGGGTTTCCCAGGGTTCCAAGGCATTGGGACATTTGCCACTACTTTCCCAGGTCACGAGCAGGGAGCTGGATGGCAAATGGCGTGGCTGGGATGCTAATCAGCACCCATATGGGATGCTGGCTGTTGAAGTTGAGCCATCTCACTGGTCCCAGATCTTGCTGATCCATTCTGACAATTCCTGCCTTACGATTGGTGCATTTATATCATTGAAAGAGTGGTTTTTTGCTGTTGTTGTTCAAGCTATCGATGCAACTGGATTCACAAACAGTATTTTTATTGTTTTTCATTTTTTTACCCTGTTCTTTGTTCTGTTTTTGTCTTCTGCACTTTATGCCTGTGTTAGCTTTAATGGAGTGTTTTATGTGATTCTGTCCTGTCTTGATTTTTGGCTTATCAATTATCCGTAATTCTTTCTTTTATTTTTCCTCAGTAATTGTTTAATTCTGCAATATGCTTTTTTTTTTTTCTTTTGTATGCCCTATCTAGGAGCTCCTGCTCCTTGATGTGATATTTTGTTCAGTTTGGAGGGAAGTGTTTTTATGTTGCCTCCCCCTATGGTCTCTCAGATCCGCGTGCTTTCTTGTCGCTGTGAGCCTTCAGTCTCTGGTGTTTTGCTGGAGTTTTCTGGGACACCTGTGCCCATCTGAGGTCCAGGAGGCTGCTGAGGCAGAGGGACACGTGCTGTGTGTTTGGGAGGGGAGGGGTTCTCTCTGACCTGCCTTCTTCAGTCTGCGGGAGTGCATAGCAGCAGCCACAGCTTTGTGTGCGACCGGGATCTGCACATCCCGCCACTTGGCATCTGAGGCCACACTCTGTCTCCCTCTCAGGTGATCCTGGTATTCCTCCAGGGGCTCAGGGTGCAGATCCTTAGGGTGTGGGCAGACTCAGTTCTTGCTCCGTGTGTCCTTGTCTCAAGTGGTCCACTCCCCAGCTGCTTCCTCCCTAGAGGCGTGCCCTCCTCATTCAGGGGTGCTTGATCTGTCCTGTGGCTTCTCCTCAGGTTGGCCTTCCCTCCCCAGTGTTTTGTCCTGTGGGTTCCTCTGCCTCCCACTGTCTCCTTGGGGAAGACAAAGACTCGTGCTAGGAGTCTTCCCTGCACTGAGTTGAAACTCACAGGCTTTGCGTCCCTGGTTGTGGTCTGCATTCATCGTCCTGGGCTGCCCGCTGCAGTCTTGTGCATTTCAGCAGCTCTTCCTCCCCTGTGTGACACCTGCCTCCCTCCAGTGGACTCCAGGGAGTTTCGGGCACCTTGCCCAGCAACTCTATTCTTCCAGCTCTCCACTGCACTGGCTCCTGTCCCTAAGCTTTCTGCACACTCAGCTATACCAGCCTTCCGCAATCAGCCATCTTAGCCATCTCTCTCTCTCTTTTTTTAATGGCGTCAGTAACCACATCTGAGCCAGGCTGAAGCCAGGAGCCTTTTTATTGTGGGAATAGAGGGGTTAAAGATTTATTTTCGTAAGAAAGGCAGAATTATAGAAAGAAGAAGAGATAAAGATCTTCTATCCACTCCCCAAATGGCTGCAATGGCAGGAGCTGAGGCAAACCAGAGCCAGGAGCCAGGAGCTTCTTCCAGGTCTCCCACACGGGCACAGGGTCTCAAGGCTTTGGGCTGTCCTCGACTGCTTTTCCAGGCCACAAGCAGGGAGCTGGATGGGAAGCAGAGCAACCTGGACATGAACCTGTGCCCATATGAGTTCCAGTGCTTGTGAGGGGAGGAATAGCCAAGTGAGCCATCACACTGGGCCCAAGTCTACAATATATTTCTACAAGTAATCTGTGCCCACTTTCTGATAACACCAAAACACTTCACGGGTCATGCCTGGGACCCTGTGATGACATGCTAATCCACATTTTTGGCTGACATCCCCTGTGTCATTGCTGTCATTTTTGTCACTTGTATGTAGGCATAATGAAATGGATATAGATGTGTTATATGAGAATCTTTAAGACTTGGCTGCTCCATTTCTGGTTTGACTTCCTGCTAATGAACCTGGGAAGGCAGCAGGAGATGGGCCTTGGTAGGCCACCCAGGCAGGCAGCCCAGATGGAGCTCCAGGCTCCTGCCCTGGCTGATGTGGCTGTATGGAGAGGGAACCACTGGCTCTCCGTCTGCTTGCTTGCTGGTTGGTCGTGGTCTGGGGGTCTGGTCTGTGCTCCCAGCAGGAGGCACTAGGAGTCTCCATCCTGGCTGTGGGTGTTGAGGGTGGCATCCCCATCTCTGGGCTGGGCATCTGCCTCCCAGAAGCCAGGCCCATTGTGTGTTGTGGTCGCCGCTTGTGTCACAGCATTTTCTGGCTTGGCCTGTTGATAACTGACCCTATTTCTCAGGTTGGTGAGTTTATGGACTACTGTCTGTCCTGTCGCCATAGAACACGCTTCGTGTGGCTTTAGGCAGGCACGTGTCGCAGAGGCCTGTGGAGGGTCCCAGGTGTGCCTGAGGGAAGGGGCCTTGGTCTGTGTCATGCTGAGTGGCCTGAGGGTGGCCGATCAGTGGTCTGTTCTCCTGGGCAGGACAAAGCCTCCTTGTGCATCCCTGCTGACAGCGCCCCTTGGTGGCCAGGGATACCCTCTGCCTGGGTCCTGAGGCCAGTGCCTCATGGTCAGACACCACCTGGGTGCCCGGTGGAGGTCCTTGGAAGGTTGGTGGTCACAGAGAGCCACACGCGGGCCATTGTGTGCTCTTGTTTCAGCTGCAGCCCCAGGAAGCAGGACCACCACCAGGAGAGGGACAGCCTGGAAAGGAGAAGGCACCCAGCGCCCAAGAGGCCCAGCCCCCAGCCCCCAACCCAGCTGTGGCCTTGGAGATGAAGAGAGTACAAGAGAAAGGTGAGTGGGGCTGTGTGCTCAGGCCCCTGCAGAGCCAGCCGTGTGTGTGTGTGTGTGTGTGTGTGTGTATGTGTGTGTGTGAGTGACAGAAACTAGTGGCAGCTGAGTGCAGGCTGAGCGGGTGCCAGAGGGCACTTGAAAGTTAACGGAAGGGGTTGGCCTGGCGGCACTGCAGGCTCAGCCTGGATCATGTGTCCCAGGAGTGCAGTGTTGAGTCTTGGCTGCCCCACTTCAAACCAGCTCCCTGCTGATTGACCTGGGAAGGCGGCATACACAGCCCAAGTGCTTGGGCCTCTTCACCCACGTGGGAGACCCAGATATTAGCTCTAAACTCCTGGCTTTTGCCTGGCCTAGCGCTGACCATTGCGGCCATTTGGGGAGTGAATCAGCTAATGGAAAAATTTGTCTTTCCCTTCCTCCTCCTGTCACTCTGCCTTTTTCTTTCTTTTTTTTTAAATTAATTTAACTTGAGTTACAGAGGGAGAGATCTTCCATCTAGTGGTTCACTCCCCAAATTGATGCAACTGCTAAAGCTGAGCCCATCTAAATTCAGGAGTCAGGAGCTTCTTTCCAGTCTCCCATGTGGGTGCAGGAGTCAAGCTTGTGGGCCATCCTCTGTTGCTTTCCCATGCTGTTAGCAGGGAGCTGTATTGAGAAGTGGAGCAGCCAGGGCTTGAACCAGTGCCCTTGTGGGGTACCAGTGCTGCAGGCAGAGGATTAGCGTGATTTGCCACCATGCTGCTACAAGCCTGTGAAATAAAGTGAATGTTTTGTTTTTTAATTTTGGGGGGGAAAATGGAATTAAAAGTGTACATTTTTAAAATTTGCGGATAGTTTTTTTTTTTAAATACATTTTTCACATACAAAAATTTTCTTTGCTCTACAATAAACTCAAATGGCCACAACAGCCAGGTGTGGACCAGGTTGAAGCCAGGAGTTGCATCCAAGTGTCCTGCCTGGGCAGCACGGCCCTCAAGCACTTGGGCCCCTTGCTGCTCCCCAGGCACATGGGCAGGAAGCTGTTTTGGAAGCAGAGAAGTGAGGCCTGAAGCCAGGCTCTCCACGGGGAGACATGAGCGTCCTGGCAGCCGAGCCCGCTGTGGATCTGCACATCACCTGCTCCGAGGGCAGAGCATATCGAGGAGCTGCTTGGGGAGCCTGGGTTTGAGGCTGCCAGGCAGCAGGTGCCATGTGTAATTTTGGCTGCCTGGCCACTTTGCTGTCTGACTCACCCTGTCCTTGTCGAGCCCTGGCCTTTGGTGGCTGTGCATGGGTCAAGTATTGGGGTGCCATGCCCTCACACCCAGCGGGATAGGGAACTGGACCCCTCTGTGTGCTGCTGCATGAGCGTGATCACAGTCTGCGTACTCCTCGGGGCTCTGGAGACAAGCTGGGAAACCCTGCCCACAGCGCCCCAAGCCCCCGGAACTGAGTGGCGTGAGCCAGTCGTGTGTGTTGCTGGTGAGATGACAGCTGTGTGTGTTCTCTGCACAGAGAGCAATGTCATCCAGGTGGTGAGCCAGGAGGAGCCCTCAAAGGGCAGCCTGAACCTGCCACAGGAGCCCGGGCAAGAAAATGTGCCAGACCCCCAGGCTGTGGATGGCCAGGACGCCGGGGGAGCCGGAGGACCTGGCCAGAACCCACAGGTGTCCCCAGACCAGTTGGGGAGCCAGGAGCGTGAGGAGTCCGAGGTGCCCGAGCGGGACCAGCTCATCATCCGCGATGGGCAGGAGGAGCAGGATGCTGCTGGGAAAGGTGGGTGAGAGCTGCTTGCTGACACCAGCTGGAGCCCCCGTAGCTCGCCAGACAGGCACGGCCGTGCCTTGCCTGAGTGCTGTGGCTTGTTATCGTGTGGAGGTGGACTGGAGGGGCAGTGGCAGGCTTGAGCGCCAGGTGATTTGGAGGTGTCACCAGTAGGGAACTGGGGCCTCTGCCTGGACAGGTCCTGTGGATGTCACTGCCTGTCTGTGTCCCCGCTGCTCAGAGAGTGCCTAGGGAGTGAGGGAGTGATGGAGTTGGTGAGGTCACCCCATATTGCACCCCAAGGAAAGGCTCCTGTGAATTGCACCTTTCTAGTGTGGCTGAGGTTTATAAAGTGTGGGTACGTGAGACCAGCAATATGTTCTGGGATGTATTTCTGTCCCTTAAAATTGAGGGAAGTGAGTGTGATGCCTAAGCCAGGGCATCGTGGGACAGAGGATACCTGCGTGCCTTCAGGAATGGTCCTGCTTCTACGGCCAGCCTGATGTCCCCTCCTAGGGCTGGCTTTGAGCACCATGTGCCCATGTTCCAGTGGGAGCCTTACATTTTGTCAGCACCCTGTCCTCCCCTGCCCATCCAAGTGTCCCTGCTCAGGGTCCTGGGAAGATGCTTTTGGTGAGGTTAACACTCAGTTGGCTGGGAAGTGTGGCCACTGCATGCAACTGGATACTGCCAGGCCAGGTCTGGCTCCTGTGCCAGTCCTGCCTGAAGCACAGAGCTGTGCCCCTCGGGGCTGTGCTGTTGTCTCCCAGCTCAGGCAGTGATGGCAGAAGGAAGGAAGCAGGTACCCCAGACCTGCTTTCTCAGCATGGTTTTGCCGAGCTGCCCAGGGGTCTAGGTACAGTAGGCATGCGATCCCTTGGCACAGGCCTGTTAGACGCGTCTCTGCTGGCCCTCACCTCCCAGGAGTGGTGTGGCGACGGGTGTCTGCTTCTGTCTGTATCCCAGATGGTTTTATTCCACAGAATCAATTCTGGTCACTGTCCTGCGACAGGAGGTGCCTTCGCTTCCTGATGCTGTGATGCCTGTGTGCCCTTCGCCTTATGTGGCTGTCTTCACAGGGCTGGGGTTTGGCCTTAGTTTGTCCACACCCTCAGAGCCTCTGCTCAGCCTCAGAGCCTCTGCTCGTGGGCCGTGGTGTTCGTGGGCGTGGAGTTGGAGGGCTGTGTGGGGCTGGGGATGGTTCCCGGGAAGCATGCAGGTCTGGCTGGGGGAGGGCGGCTGGGCTCTGCCTGTTGGAGGTCACTGCTGTCCCCATGTGACACAGCTGCTGCTTCCTGTGCTTATTTCAACAGGGGAAAGCCAACCAAAAGCAGGAGGTGATGAGTATAATGTGGAGGAAAACGAGGAGAAATCTGAAATAGACAAGCAGGCCGCTGTGGCGGAGAGTGACAAAGGCTTACATGGTAATAATACTCTGTGTGTGTTTGGGGGGCGGGGGGGACACTTCATATCCCCTTGGTCTTTGCCATGGTAATAACGAGGTGTGTGTGTGCTGGGGAGGCCCTTCCGTGTGCCCCTGGGTCTCAGCAGTGACAGCGAGTCATCTGTCGTGTCAGAGGACCAGGCTTTCATTCACAAGCCTGTGGAGAGGGGCCGGGGAGGAGCCCAGGGCACCCCAAGCGCACAGAGTCCCTGGCTAGCACTTAGTAACTGCTTCCCACATGACCAAGCCCTGCATTTCAAATTAATGCTACTGTTATGCCTGAAACAGCCTGGGCTGGGCCAGGCTCACACCAGCACCCAGGGACTCATGCGGTGGCAGGGGCCCAAGCATTTGAATCCTAATCCGCTTCCTCCCAGAGGCGCACTCGTGGGAAGCTGGATTGGAAGCAGGGGCAGAACTTGAACTCCGGCTCCCTGATGCAGGGTGCACAGTCCCCCAATACCTGCCCCAACCGTGAGCTTTTGAGGAGCAGCCAGCTCTTGGGGGATGTGTCAGATGCTTAGGTAGTTGAGCTGTGCCCTGCTTCACTTGGGATGCTGAGGGGTTGTGCTCCTGGCGGGCAAGCGTTCCATCAAGGCAGAGCCTCCCAGGTGTCCCAGCACAGGGGTTCCTTGTCGCACTGCCCTGTTTGGTAGCCATCTAAAGGGACTGCTGTGGCATGGCTTGCCCATCACCTGTGAACTGTACCTCAGTGGGAATTTGAACTTTGGTCACCCTGTAGATCTGTCACTCCGCTTTAAGAAAAATGTTTGCTCATTTTAATATCACTGTCAACTCATTTGACTGTCAGAACTGTAAAAATATTTACTTGAAAAGCAGAGTTACTGAGAGGGAGGGAAGGGAAAGATCTTCCATCCAGTAGTTCCCTTCTGAAGTGGCTTTTTTTCCCTCCTAAAGATTTATTTATGTTTATTGCAAAGTCAGATATATATAGAGGAGGAGAGACAGAGGAAGATCTTCTGTGTGCTGATTCACTCTCCAAGTGGCTGCAACTGAGCCAATCTGCAGCCAGGAGCTTCTTCCAGATCTCCTACACGGTTGCAGGATCCCAAGGCTTTGGGCCGTCTTCTACTGCTTTCCTAGGCCACAAGCAGAAAGTTGGGTGGGAAGCGGGGCTGCTGGGATTAGAACCAGCACCCATATGGGATCCTGAATGTACAAGGCGAGGACTTCAACTGCTAGGCTGCCTCACCAGGTCTCCTCCTCAAGTGGCTTTAACAGTTGAGCTGAGCCTGGCCAAAACCAGGAACCTGGAACTCAGGGTCTCCCATAATGTGACAGAGGCCCAAGCACTTGGCTGCCTTCTGGTGCTGTTCCCAGACACACTGACAGAGAACTCGAATGGAGGGAAGCAGCTGGTACTTGACTGGAGCACATGTGGGATGCTGGCGCCACAGGTGGCTGCTCAGCCTGCAGTGCTGCAGCCCTGGTACCTTTAAGAGCACTTTATACGTTAGCAAGGTTGCCTTTATCTGAGATTTAAGTTGCAAATACTTTCTTCCAGTTGGTCTTGGTTTTCCAAGTGTCATTCTTCTGTGCAAAAGTTTCAAAAATGAGTGTTATTTTTGGACTGTTTGCACATCTGGAGTCACAGGTGGAAAGAACTCACCTATGAGTTTCCCTGCAGCAGGCCTCCTGGTGTCTCCGGTGGTCTCTGATCAGTAAAACCCAGGTTAGAAGGCCACACAGCCCACCTGCCAGCCCCTCGGAGAACCCATCCCAGCTGCCCTCCTTGCCCAGCTGTGAGTACTGGTCTTGCCACTGAAGTGGGCTTTTTCTGACCTTTTTTTTTGGGTTAATCACCAGTGTGGACATCCCTAGAGATCACAATTTTATCTCCATGTTTTATGAAATTTTTTTTTTTTTTTACTAAGAGTTTGTCTGCTGGTGTACTGCACAGATGTCTAAGATGGCTCGGGCTGGCCTGGAGCTGAAGCTGGGAGGCACGATCACTGCCCAGGTCCCCCACGTGGGAGTCCGGACCCAGCTACCCGAGCCATCACTGCTGCCTCCCAGGAGGCACAGAAGCTGTGCTTAGGGTTTGGACACCCCGATGTGGGACATGGATGTCCGACCTGTAGTCCAAGTGAGTCTAGGTCAAAGCTGTCCCTCAACGCCTGCATCTCAGTCTGTTAAAGCAATCAGCTGTGCGGCCTGCACTTGACCGTATGGGTCTGCATTTTGTCATGTGTCCAGTTTCCTGCCAATTCATAGCTGCATGAAGCACCAGGTCAGACTAGGGTCACGGCCAAGTGCTTGGTAAGTGGAGTCACAGGATGTGTTGCTGCCTTTGGTTCTGTGATGTAACTAGCAGCTGAGGCCCAGTGCCTGGATCCATTTCTCTTTCCTGTATTGACTAATCTTTATGCCCTCGGAGTGGGAGAAATGCTTAGTTCTCTAATCAGCTCTCTTGGTACTGAATTACTGCTGCATCAGCCTCTGAAGGGGCCCACCATGGAAATGATACTTGTACACCTAGGGAATTACATGTATTGGATTGGTTTTATTGGATTGCACGGATTAATGATCCATTTCTAATCTGACCTGTCCCGGCTTCTCCTCTGGCCAGAGGGATTTTCCTTTGTTTCTCTGGTGCCTCTTCTGCGGTTGTCACTTCACTGTTGGCAGTTTGGCTCTGTGGGGCTCTGCCCAGGAAGGAGACCTGACAGATCTGTGTGGGGTGCATGGGACACAGTGGGCTGCGGGAGTAGTCAGTTCACCCCTACTGCTTCAGGGCTCAGCCTCTCCTCTGTCCTGGGCTTCTCCTGTTCTCAGGCCTATCAGCTCCCCATGCGTCCTCTGGTACTGTCTCTGGCTGTCTCTGGCTTGCCTTTTATCACCTGGAGTTTGTAGGTGTGTAAGACATCTAGTTTTGTTGTGAATGTCCATGATTTGAGAGCTTTAGAATGTTTCTGTGTGTCTTTCCAGAATCTTCCTCTGCTTTTCATATCTGATGCATGTACTGTTTTTTTTTTTTTCAGTTGTGTAGTACACAGTATGGACAAAGCACTGCCTGGTGGACTTAGCACCATCTGCAGTCACAGTGACTGGAGGTGCCGCCTTAATCTAACACTCAATGTCCATGTCATTGAGTTCATTTGTTTCCCTGCTGAATCAGACTGGACTACACTTGGACTATCTGGCAGGTTAATCTCTCTGAGAAATGCTGTTTCCTGTTTGAGTCTTTCTTGGACGGAAGCAGATCTCATTCTGTTCCCTTCTCACCCGTTTTTCCACTTTTGCATTTCTGCCTCTGTGCTGACTTCAGAACGCTTCTGTCACACACCTGCCCTTCTGCTGCGCCTCCTCTGCTCTGTCACGGCTGGGTTTCTAGCTTGTGTCACTCACGAGCTTGTTTTGTATTTGTAGCCTAGAGCAGTGAGTTGTTGGTTTCTACAGAAGGTGTATCTGCAGAGTCTAAGGTGGGCATGTGGCTGGAAGTGGCAGCTTGCCAGTTGAGCTGAGGGGCTGCACACTCAGAACCACTTAGTAAGTGTATTTGGACTATACATCTGTGCGGATGCAAGTGCTCAGGCCCCGCAAGGCTAAGGAACCTCGGGTCTCATGCGGGGCTTTCTTGCTGATCCATTTCATGGTCATTTTATTGCCTGTTCTTTAACCATGGATATGCACCTGGGTGTGGGGGTCTCCGGCCTGACCCCCACCTTGAATGGAGCCTGTGTGTGTGGCCACGTACATATGGAAAGAGAACTCCGCACAGCACACCAGCTTCCATACCTCTGGACGACCTCCAGGAGGTATAGCTTTTGAATGTTCTCCATATAGGTATTATTTTCGATGTTTTAATGTTAAACTTTGCTTTTTAAGAGCTGAACAGCTATAAAATTAACTTTCATATGTTCACCCATATTCCCTAAATATCATTATAACAGAGTAGTTGTCAAAATAATGTTGATATAGTACTGTCATTTACTGTACAGATTGCTTAAATTTACTAATCCTTTTTCTGGTTTAGGAGTTTATAGGTCCATACACTGCTTTGTCGTCATTTCTCTGGTTTCTGTCTTGATCATGTGTGCCACTGATCCTGACAGAGCGCACTGCTGTATGGTAGGACATCTTTCAGATGGATCTGATTCAGCAGTGTGAGCTGTACAGAACCTTCCAGCTCTGCTTCTCACCCCCGCTTTTGCTAACACACATCCTGGCAGGGCGCAGCTAGGCACAACTCCAGTAGAAGGGCTCCTGCCTTCTGTGTAGGAGACCTGGCTTGACCTGCTAGCTCCTGGTCCAGCCCGAGGAGCCCTAGGTGTTGCAGGCATTTGAACAGTGAACCAGTAGCTGGACAGCCGTTTCTTTTTACCTTTCAAACAAGCAGACATTAAAAAAAAAGAATCATTTATATTCCCAGCTGTCAGTTGTTTCAACTGAAGTCCAATCCTTTTGTTTTTGAAAAACTGTCTCAGTCCAGAAGAAAAATATTTCATTGTAAGAATTTTAAGCAGGCTCTCCATACTCTACACAGATGAACAGTTATGAGACAACAGGGAGAAATTTCTTCCATCTGATGGTTTACCCTGCAAATATCTGCAACAACCAGGGCTAGGCCAGGACAAAACCAGGGATTCCATCCTGGTCTCTTGCAAGGGTCCAAGCACCACAGCCATTTTGTACTGCTTTCCCAAGTGGAAATGAAAAGCTAAGGTGCCCTGGATGCTGGAGTCCCAAGTGGTGGCTTACAACACTGGCTCTGTCTCTCAGTGCTTGAGGTTGGTGTCCTGCAGATTTTTAAAGGCTTAGAATGATACTGGGTAGTTTACTAAGTGCTGGGTTTGCAGTGAAATCTGTCACTTTCCCTTCTCCATGTGATGTGCTGTCAACATCACCTCAAATTATGGCACTTAGTGTGTTTAGAGCCCAGATCGCTCCATAGAAGTTCGAAGAGGCAGCCTGTTGTGGAGCACTTTAATGGGCACCGTTAATCTACTTAATGATTGTTAATGTACAGTAGTGTGTGTCGGGGTACTAGTTTTTAGTTGTGCTATGTCTTCAGTGTCAAAGGAGAGTGCAGCCGCTAGGTGGAAGTCCTCTGGATGTTGAGGCTCTACAGAGAGGGCCCACAGCCCTGGGATAGCAGCACGGGGGCTCGGGAACATGCCCAGAACTGTGCAAGAGCGTTTTACAGGCAGTGGAGCAGCAGTTTAAAGTTGTGGCACTGTGAGGGGTTTCAGCTTTGCTTCTCAGCACACTGCTTTTTCTCGGTGAGGAACGCAGCTCCGCGTTACAGTGCTGCCACCGGAGACAGTGTCCCCCTGTGACACACAATCCAGAGGTGGATGTGATATGGGGTCCCCTGGGCTGGCTTCTCAGGACACTTGGTACTAGACTGCTACTCGAAGTGTGTTTTCTTTCTAGTTGTTAAAGCTGAAGATGAGAAAAAGAACATTGTAAATTTACTGGATCAGCGTGAAGAGGAGAATCATACACTCTGAGCAGAACTGGAATTGCACTGCATCACATCGGGAGCCAACAGAGACCACTGCAGGATATCCATGGGACTGAAGACACAGAGCCGTGCAACTCGTACACTCGAGGCTGGGTCCTGTATACCTCAGACAGCTGTGGGGCACTTTTTTAGCATCCATAATAGGAGGTGCAAATTTGTAAAGAACTGTTGTTTGCTGGTAGGTATTCTATAAGAGCAACACCAAATGTAGAACAAAAGTTCACTTCCAAGTGTGGCGGCAGCAGCAGACCTTGTGGGAAGTGTGTGTGGCAGGAAGGCCAGGTGCCCCTCCAGGACTGGCTGATGCTGTGGCTCTAGGTGCTACCATCTGAGTCCCATGCACTGATCGGGAACAGATGGTGCCAGGCACTGGTTCCAGCACATCCCTCTGCACAGCTGATCTGTGGCAGTTTTCAGACTATATTGTCCTGCTTGAACAAGCTGCTAAGTAACTGATAATTTGGCGTCTGTGGACTCGTTTGCTTCATATGTATGGGAAAAACATGTCTAGTAAGTACACAGTCCTGAAAGCAGTAAGACTTCTTTCTGGCAGAACGGGCCAAGACATGGCATCAGAGCACAGTGAGGAAGCCTGCCATTTGAGACTCCTGCACTTCTCGGTGCCTACTTTATAGAGAGGAAAATTAACTCCTGTTACAAACTAGCAATGTCCAGAAAGGTGGGATAAATGAAATAGTTGTCTTTTACAGGTTATACAGTTTATGCTAAATGACAAAAAACCGATTTAAAATTCAAAGCTTAAGTGTGGAAATGACTAATTGTAATTCACAGTAGTTACGACATTAGGTTAGCCTAGAGTTGGTTCTTCCTGATAATTAGGCTCTCACTACTTGACGGGCAGTCACATGAAGCCTTACTCTTGGACCCAACATTGAGTGCAGCGTAGGGTCCTAAGCTTCTGGCAGCTCAGCTGCAGCTCGGGTGGCTGCGCGAGGCAGGACCCATGTGCACTCACAACTTCCCACTCAGATGCTCTTTGTGCAGGGTTATCCTTCAGCCAGGATGGTTAAAATCCCTACCCAGAAACGCACCTGCAGGTGGCTAACCAGGTGGGACTCCATCCTCTAAGTCCTTTGCAGTCTCCCTGAGGGTCCCCAGTCTTTAGCATCCATAGCAACTGCTCGCTTTTTCTTCATGCTAATGTGTGAGGAGTTCAACTCTGTTTTCCTTCATCCTCTGAAATGATTAATTTCCACATGGATTACCCCTTTGATGTGGTGTGAGCAGAATCCTCACCTCCCTGTAGCTGTCCCAGGGTGTGCACTTGGAGCAGTCCCACTGGTTTCCTGGGTGTGGGGCAGGGCACTGAGGGAGCTGGGAAGCACTCAGGACAGCACAAAACCACAGGGGTCAGCAATGGCCTGGGGCTTCGGACTCATCTCAAATGAAATCAATAGCTATTAAGTTTAATATTAAACTGTTTAGTTTACCTTTCTGTGGACAGGAGTGATGAGTTTATTGGTTTTATTTTTCCCCTCAACATAGGATATACTGGGGGAGTCCTCCAGCAGCTGTGATACTTATGAATAATCTAATCATTATAGTACTCAGTAGGCTTGTGTGTGATGGAATCTGAGAAATAAACCGTTGTTAGTAATTAAGTCAACTACACTATCACAATTCCTTTTTTTTTCTTTTTGTAATTTCTGGTAACTGGTTGTCCATTCGTAGTGCAACCTGAAAAGACAGAAGACAATTATAAATCTTGGGTAATTTAAGCCCAAGGAATTAGTCTACCATCATTAGGCATTTGGCTTAATGATAAATAATGACAATTATGGGATGTTGAGCAACTTGAACATTTGCCTTTAAAACAAATTTTAGTGCATGCAAATTTAAGATCCCATTAATGCGGTATTTTTTCCCCCAGAGATTATTAGCTTAACACACTGTCAGTGTTTTGATTGTAATAAACCACTGTCCCTTAAAAATATTTTCCCATGAACTTTAGAAAAAAACTGGTTTTTGTCCTTAATTTTTCTGTTGAAACTGAACAACTGGAAGTATCTTTAATTTTTTTATAAACAAAGTGCTAACCTTTTGAGACAAATGAACTTGTTCAATTTTACTTACTGAATAAGAAAACTATACTGTGCAACCCAGAATAAAAATCCAGAGGGGAGGAGACCATGCCTTGCTCACTGTATCATCATAGAACTCCTAATGCTTTGACAGATGCTTGGCAAACATTTGACCAAGGCCAAACAATTTCTCTTAATCATCTCCCCCAAAGTTATAGTGACGTAATTGGACCTCCAGCACGCTGGATGAGGTCCGCCAAATGAAAATGTTCATCTGTGCACTTTACTGCACTGTAAAACAACTGCTGCATCAATATTTGAGCAGCACGTAAAGGCAGTTCTGAAAGTTTAACAGACTGCAGCTGCCTGCTTATTCCTTTAAAGATCTGTCCTTCCTGTAACTCTCCTTGCTGTGGATTTCCGAGAAGGGCTCACACAAGCCATTCTGCAAGTCAGCGGGTGACATGTCTGATCAAAACAAAACCAACATGCTTTCCTCCTGTTGGCTTAATATTTGAATCCTACACACATGCTTGGAAATCCAGAGAACATTCTTTGTTCCAATGGAAGGCACTAAGTGCAGAAGATGGCAGTAAAAACTTTGCAGTGTAGGGGGTTGATGCCATGGTGTAGGCTGCTTCTACCTGCAGTAATAGTATCCCTTATGGCACTGGTTTGAGTCCCAGCAACTCCACTTACATCAGGCTCCCTGCTGATGGTCTGGGAGGGTAGCGAACACCGTCCATGGTAGAGTCCTGAAGAGCTCCTGGCTTTGGGTTGGCTCGGCTCCTGCTATTCGGGGAGTGAACAAGCAGTTTGGAGAGCTCTCTCCTTGTCCCTGTAACTATGCTTTTCAAGTAAAAAAAAAAAATCTTAAAACTTGCAGTATAAAGAAACATATAGGTTGATATGGTTTCATCTCTAAAAAGGCATATTTTCAGTAGCTCTGGAAGGCATCAGTAAGAAAATGTTCAGTCACTCCAAGTGTATGTGCCTTAATTACAAAAGCAAGTGCTGGGTCTCCGCCAAAGATGGGGAAGCAAGTGGTACACAAACTTGGGTTTAGATGGCTACCTGCAGAAACCACATCACCTGGCTTCTGCCACAATGCAGCTTCCTGCCTCTGGTTCCTGCCCGCCCCTCCCTGCCCTGTGTTCTCATCTAGTGTCTCCTAGTGGACATCTCAAGATGCTAAGGTTCTTCATTTTTTTCCCTCTGGTGTCCCCCCCAGATAGCTCACTGCCCTCAGGACTTTTTATCACTTACAAAACCCATGTGCCCCAAAAAGAGTGAGCAGGTACTACTGATTCCATTCCATGAAGTATAAGATGCTGGAGAGATGAAGTTTGTTCAGGTTTACCCTAGAGTTGTGAACATAAAAGCCGTGAATAACTTCAATTCTAAGGGTGCTAAGTACAGAGGTTATGGACACCTACCTGTACACGGGGCTGGCAGTTCTGCACTCCAGCTGCCTGGGAGCTTGGCTCACTCTGCCGCATTGCAGTACCAGAGGTCATCAGCTTTGATGCTAGCCCAGGAAGACCTGTAAGTCTACAACCTGATGTGTGGTTGATTGGATACATGTGACTTTCATCTCATCAAGCTGAAAAATTCCAAGTTGAGCCACTGTTAAGGTGGTAAGTAGGGCCTCTGGAGGCTTTTAACTATACCAGGAGAGTATAGTGCATCCCTAGGAACGGACACTGCAGCTGAACTATGAAGGGAGGGCAGACTAGCTAGAAGAGGCTGGAGACTCAGCAGGGTTGAGGAGCAGCTGTCAGAATGAAGTGGGAGAGGCACAGAGAACCAAAACAGTGTTCCTGGGAATAGGTTAGGCCATTAACCACAGGAGTGGAGGCTAAGTGACCAGGCTTAGAATTCAGTGATTGAAGAGCACACCCAAGCACATGGTGGGTAAGATGTGGAAAAGCCAATTTCCAGATGCAGTTCACCTGGTCTCTTTCTTCCCCCAGCTACCCCTCAGCGTCTCCCACTCCTGGACGTGTACATTTGGTTGTTAGCGTAACTTACGCTCATCAAATCCCAGAGACCAATCCTTCCTGACCATTTTCTAGAGACACCTGCCCCTACATTCTGCTCATTTCCTGGCTACTAAAAAAGGCACCAGTAAAGGAGATGATCCCCTTGTGCCCAGAGACACAGCCAGAGGGAGACAGGGAACACATGTTGTTAGCCATGACTGGTCCTTGGCATGACCTCCTGAGGCACTCACGCTTTGCAGCATGCCCACTTCAATACCTTGGCCATCTCCTATGCCAACGTTAAGTCACTGTGCTCCACACTTCCTAAGCAACTGCTAAGTGCAAAGTTCTGACTCAGTCCTCTTACATCTCCATTCCAGACTGCACCTTGTACCTAACTACAGATCAAACTACTGTCATTTTCACCATGTGTCCCCACATTCCAAGATTACAGTAACTAGTCTTAGTAAACCCTATTGTGGCTTAGTCTAACAACAATGACCTGCACAGAGCACAGATCTCTCATCCACCAAGGCTTCACTACTACCAGGGAGACACCACAGGCAGGGAAGCAGAACAGCACAGGGTGTGGTCCTGGCACAGGACACTCTAATGGGCACACAGCTCTAAAGCCCAGTTTTCAAAGCCAGAGGATGCAGGGCAGACTACCACTTAGGAAGTGACAAGGAAGGTGACACAAAAATGGACTAACTAGCACATTCCTACCTTCCTACTGCTCAAATAACATCACCCGCAAATGGTGTGTGCACTTTTTCAACTGCCAGTTGCAGGATGTTGCAAACTTTATACTACAACACAAAACCACAATGTATCTGTCTCTGGCATCTTCCATATCTTCAAGACACTGGTACATACCAGAAATATCTTACAAGTGCTTAACAAATCCCTTAATGTGAACACCCTTTGGATAGTTTTCTTAAACTATTCTAGTACTGAATAAATTCCCTCACATGTCTCAATAAAGTGCTACTGCTTTTCATCTCCAGTAGTGTGTTTTTTTCTCAAGAAATTTATTAACCTTTACAAACACTATTTTCACTCAGTCATTCATAAAAAATGATTTATGGTTAAATCTGTAATAAAACCATATAGCGTTCATCAATGCATTCAATAAGACCAGTTTCATCCATGGAACATAATAAACCACTTTAAAACAGCAGTTTTCATTCACGTCATATAAGGCTGTCAAACTAAAAGTTCCTTATGATGGGTGGTTATCCAAGAAATCCATTTCACATCACATTATGTGTAAGACAGACGGAGACGATGGATCCTCTCGGCAGAATCTGAAAGTAGATTCCCCTCCTCGGCACCTTCTCAGACTCTCAAACAAGTTTCACAACAGGAAAATATTTGTGAGCCGAGAAATCAAATTCAGGAGGAACCTGTAACAAAAATCCAAACGCTAGTTAATATGCTTGCAAAAATTGAGGACACATGGCATGGCAGGTAAAGCCAAGACCTGCCAACCGGTCATTCCATGTGGGCATCGGTTCAAGTTCTGGCTTCTCCACTTCAATCCAGCTCCCTGCCAATGGGCTGAGAAAAACAGCAAAACATGACAAGTGTTTAAGCCCGGAGACTCAAAAGTTCCTGGATTCCAGCTTCACCTTGGCCCAATCCTGGCCATTGTGGCCATCTAGGGAGTGAACCAGTGGATTGGAAGACCTCTGTCCCTAACTCTTTGAAATAAATATTTAAAACCAAATTCAGACAGTAAGGACTTTAGGTTTGAGAGTTTCCTGTTTCTAGAAACAACGAAGCGCAAAAGGAATAAAAAGAGGCTTGATGACAGAATTAAGTGAAGGACAAATGTAGAGGGGAAAATGAGCAGCTCATTTCTCAGTTTAAAATAATAAGAGGTGGCCCAGCACAATGACTTGACTGGCTAATCTTCCACCTTCAAACACTGGGATCCAGTTTGTGTCCTGGCTACTGAATTTCCCATCCAGCTCCCTGCTTCTGACCTGGGAAAGCAATCAAGGATGGCCCAAGTCCTTGGGACCCGGCACCTGTGTGGGCGACCAGGAGGAGGTTCCTGGCTTTGGACTGGCTCAACTTCAACCATCGTGGCCATTTGGGGAGTGAGCCAGCAGATGGAAGATCGTTTTTTCCTTCTCTATGTAAATCTAGTCTGTCTTTCCAATTAAAAAAACGTATTTTTTTAAAAAAAAAGATGATAATGAAGAATGGTGCTGGCTATCTTTAAGAGTTACAAAGGAAAATGGGCTTGAACTACAGTAAAGGAACTCCATTAGCTCGGGGGTTGGCAGAATCACTGCTAATACTAAGCAGTGAAGTCAGCATGTATAAGGCAGGGCAAGAGGGACAGCATACACATCAGGAAAAGAATGACATGCAGTGGGCAAAGCTCCGTGGAGTGCTTGACACATGCACAACATCTGTGCCAAAGTGCTAACACAGTGGCACTAACAAAAGCTTACACATATCCTATCTTATGTGCCAAGAAAAAGTGTTTCCAAAGGTTTTAAATCTATACTTCCTATGATTTTGTTTTATACATTTTCACCCCAATTTACTCAGTAATTTACACAGCAGGGGAAGGGGTGGGACACAGGAGCAGACTTTGGAAATTTTAAGTGAACAAATGCTGTAATTCAAAGTAAAGCAGTAAGCTTTGTTTTGTCACTACTGAACTTTTTAGGATGATTTCATGCAGTGTGTTAACCTGGTCTGTAATGTTTATCTTATTGAATAAAATGGTCTTGTAACTTCAGACCACTGATTTTCCCAATGATGTACGTACCTTAGATTCCTTCTTGTGTCCTCCTGCCAGCAACTTCATAACCACAAAGTTGGGTTTGGCAACCTTTAAAATTCTGTTGACCTAAAATACCAACATAGTTGTTAATTCATGATTGAATTTCTATTTTACTTGTCAACATAATGGAAATGTTGATATTTTGTTGATGGCAACTTAAAATCACAGACACATGTTATACACCACTCAACAGAGAACTCTTTGGTTAACACTGAAGCCTTGAAAGGGCCACTGTATCCTGCTTTCATGAACACAAAAGGACAATCAGCAGCAAAGCCCTACAAAGGGAGCCTGGGCAGCGCCTGGAGTCTGCACTCTGGGGTTAGGTCACTGCCTCGATGGGCCTTCTGGCTATTCCCAAGTCTCATCTGTGACAATGGACATGGTGAGTTTTCCTAGTCCAAAAACACATGTGGGAAGGATCAAGTGAGTGCGCACACTCTGGGCCTGGAACCCTGCCTGTAGGTAGTAAGTGTCCTGTGAGTGCTAATTTACTGTTTCTGAGGACCTCTTGTTCAAAAGGCTTCATTTAAACATGTTGATAGCAATAAAATGGAAAGCGTATTTCTCTCAGCGTGACCAAATCAGAAGGAAAGTTTCCTCAGCTCTTGCCTTTTGGAACACTTCCTGGAACAGATTTTCTGCAGCACAGTTCAGGACTGGCTGACATGGCTCCAGATCAGACACATGTCTAGGAGACAGATGGATGTTAACATGCACCTTAATAGGAACATGTCCAAGCTCTCCCTGCCAGGTCACCTAGCCTGCCCCACTGGCAGTCTTCCCCACACTAAACAATCCATGCAGTTGCTCAACCCAAATACCACAAAGCCATCCTCTACTTTTTATTCTCTTTTCCCACATTTAATTTCTTAGTCAACACAGGTGCTCTGACATTAAACCACAGAGAATGTAATCACTTCTAACTGCTTCTACCACTTGCACCCTGGGTTCATGGCCAACTCTTGGACTGTGTTCCCTGCTCTGTCCTTGCCCCCGGACAGCACAGTGCCACAGGGATGCTTTCCAATAGACAGGATCTGATCAATCCTCCGACTTCCAACTCTCCAAGGGCAGAGTTTGGTGCACTGAGATGCTGCTCAGGATGACCGATCCTGGATTGGAGGGTCCCAGATCAAGTCTTTGTTCCGTGATCCAGTCCCATTTCCTCGCACTCAGGGAGCCAAGTACTAATGGCTGTGCCAACCATGCAGAAGCCCCAGACTAAGTATTTGGCTGCTAGTTTTAGCTGAGTTGGCCCCAGCTATGGCAGACATTTGGGAAGTGGACAAAGAGCTCTTGGTCCATCTCTCCAAACAGCTCATCCCCCTTCATGTCACTCTAATACCACCAGCCCATCTCCTTTTGAGTATTCCAGGGACCTTTACCCAAGAGGAAGCCTCAGCCCCGAAGGGTCCAGCTACAGCTGACTTGTTTCCTCACTTCTGAAGGACTTACTCAAAGGCTACATTATTTCAAAATGCCTCCTTCTCAATTCCTTACTTCCTGTGGCATTTCCAATCCTCATACCAAGCTTGAATTTTTTCTTCATAGAGTTCTGTCCTTACAAATATTACCTAATTATATACTGTTTTAAGCCATTGTTTCTTCCTTGATCCCATGAGGGCTGGGATATCAGTGTTTACGTTCTGTTGTAGACATAGTGAGCCCTCAATCAATCTGAAGTAAATGAGGTTTTCACTAAATAAAATATGCCTTTTATTACAGGGTCTTCAGATTTTACATGCCCCTCTTCCATCAGGTGCTATACATAACTGGAGGAGGGAGTCTGCAAGAAACAAGCACTGTCATATAAATCATCGTATATTTTTTGCAGCAAGTTTTTAAACTTTCACATCCTGAAAAGCATTCTGACACAGTATATAAGATGTTCCTTGTTCTTTCTATGCCAGTATAGCATCCCAATGTATGGCACTTGTCTTCTCCCATCTTTACGCTACTACAAATCCTGCTGCAATAAACACACTTTGTCATTCACTCATCTCCTGTACACGCACATGCAGCTATAAAACAAGAAGTGCTGGGTCTAAGCACTTGTGACTAGGTTCTGCATTGAGAGAGAGCTATTTTCCGCTTGCCGGTTCTAAGAATCCCAAATGCCCACAGCAGCTGGGGTGGTGGGCTGGGCAAAGCCAGAAGCTGGAACTCATACAGGCTCCCCACATGGGTGGCAGGGACCAACTACACGGGCGATCACCTGCTGCCTTCAAGGGCTGTGTGAACAGGAAGCTGGAAACAGAAGAGAACTCAGGACTTCCAACTCTGATGTAAGGTAAGAGAATCTCAACTGGTGCCTTAACCATAATCCACTAGTGCTGAAAGTCCACCTCAGTATTTATAATTTTTGATAGCTACTGCCAAACTATTACCTCATTAGGGAAGCTGCGCTAAAATATACTTCTCAAAATGTTGCACTTACTCAACAAGTAACAATTATTTCCTAAACAGATGGATTTCAATAAAATTTAGTCTTTTTGATGTCTCAAAGTCTTCAAAACTTTAAAAAGTCAAGTAGAAAAAAGCTGTTTCTGGGATAATTGGCCATGTTATTTTGCATATTTAAGACTTATAGTTTTAATACAGTGCACCACAGATTATAGCAGAAAAAAGTTAAATATTAACACTTTGGAGCTAAGGAATCACTCAGTCTCATTTCTACACTTTCTGCCAACTTTATGGTTCTGAGACTGAATTTCTCTTTGCACCGATTCCTCAGTTTACACAAGACAGGTGTTTTCATTGCCTCTTTCCTAAAATATTTTTAATCTCATGAAGTTGGCCTGGAAATTTGAAATCACTGGGAGAAACATGACAAGTGCAGTTTGCTACTAGTATACAAAATTCATTTTCATCACTAACTTTCGTTCGATAGTAGAACATTCGCTTATTGCCAAGCCTCCCTGTGAGCCCAGGCTCACCTCATGGTCCGGGTTGGGAATATTCTCTAGTATCATTTTCGCCTGTTGAAAGTGCTTACTGGCTGCCACATACAGTTCAGGAGACTGAGGAGGAGGGCTGTACTTATTGAGGTCAGACATTTCCTAAAAGAAAAATGGGGGGGGGGAGGGAGGACCTATTATTTAAAACATCCACATCAGAAACCCTCTACAATGCATCTTTTACTTATTAAAGGATTTTGCAATGATTATCTATCCATACACAGACTCTGAAGCCCTCAGCAAATCTCCCCATTGTTTCACATCAAGTAGTCAATTCTTACCTTCATATACCACTTAGAACTTAAGTGAGAGTTAATGTGACGAGTACATGCAACCAAGCCAAAAGATTTTCACACTATTTAAAATTGTTATTTTTATCACCTTTTCCACTGACCCAGGACGTTTATCGTGACTCTTTTTTTCCGTACAAAACATATCACTGGTACCTGAGATCTAAGACTTAGATCTTAAGATCTAGAGATTCAGAGCAATCCACTAAGTGGGTTCACCTTGAACTGCAGGTAGTGCACTGGTGGCGGGGTCATGACACTGTTGAAAGGAGCAAACCTGTGCTCGTACCGGACTTGCTCACTATCAAGCTCAAACTTGGGTTTGCGTACTTTGCCATCCATGTCAAACGCAACCATGGTCTAAAGGAAAAAGGAAATGAGAAAAAAGCTTGAAATCATTATGAACTCACTTAACACAAGGGAAAATAAGAAACTTTTATACAGAGTTAGAATAGCTTGGGCAGGCCATTCAGGCCTGTACACGGTTTCAGCTTCTTCCAGTCCCAGCTGCATAAACTTAAGGTACAGGGACAAGCAAAAAAAAAAAAAAAAAAAAAAAAGAAAGAAAAAAAGAAAAAGAAAATGCGTACTCTTCCTTAAGCTGTTTGTTCTGAAGACTTTGAAGACTTGGTATATTTCTGGAAAAACCCAAACCTATCTCTCTCATCAGATTCTGACTATCATCTACCAGAAGCCATCTCTTCCATTTATACTGCTTGTGTCCTACACGGGATATCGATTGGCCTCCATAAATAGTGATGGTCCTTGGAACAAGGAGCATGCCTCACTGGAACTGGTGACCTACAGTGCACTTGGTAGAAGGCATCCGAGACACAATAGGGGTTCTGATTTTTGTTGAACTAACGAAAACAATTAGTCTTGAAGTGGTAGGAAGTAAATAAAACAAAAGTGAAATCAGAACCCAAAGAACTGCAGAAAAGGGCCCAGCGGCGTGGCCTAGCGGCTAAAGTCCTCGCCTTGAACGCTCCAGGATCCCATATGGGCGCCAGTTCTAATCCTGGCAGCTCTACTTCCCATCCAGCTCCCTGCTTGTGGCCTAGGAAAGCAGTCCAGGACGGCCCAAAGCTTTGGGACCCTGCACCCACGTGGGATACCCAGAGAGGCTCCTGGCTTTGGATCGGCACAGCATCTGCTGTTGCACTCACTTGGGGAGTGAATCATCGGACGGAAGATCTTCCTCTCTGTCTCTCCTCCTCTCTGTATATCTGACTTTCCAATAAATAAATAAATCTTAAAAAAAAAAAAAAAAAAGAATCGCAGAAAAGAGTTTACTTAAAATCCGGAGGGACAACACATCAGATAGCCAGAGGAACTTCACATTCAACCACTTACTTTAAACATGCCAGCACACATGTTCTGGTAGGCCTGGCTCATGGTGATCTCACGGCTCAGTGGACGAACTGCAATTAGAAAGACAATCAACCAGACTCCTTCCCCTCCTCCTCTTGTATTACTGCAAGAGAAAATCTAACTGAATAATATTAACATTTTGTTTACTAAATGAAAGTTTGTTTGCTTGCATAGGTTACATTTGATTTTCAGCCAAAAATCTAGAAACAATAAAATACAGTTGAAAAACAATCAAGCTCCCTAAAAATACCTAATACAATAAAGCTCGAGTTTGAAGTAAGTTTAAGTTTTCCGAATTCATTATACAGAGATCTATCCTATACACAGGAAACACATGAACAGACTGACTGAGCAACCCATCAACAGGGCTCAGTTCCTAAGCAAACACCTGCAACGTGGCCATACTTCTCCCCAGGGATCAGCTCCTCTGCAGGGACTCCACTGGCACCTCGAGCTGCTCTGGGATCACCTGTGACAGCACAGCTCTGCAGCGGCTGCCCCACATTCTGCCAGGCTGGAAAGGACCAACAGCCTGCTGTCTTGTTCCTTCAGCTCTCTTGCTGGCACATTCCACACGGTTACTGCTTCTTGATCTAAAATCCACTGAGCCACAGAGAAGTATGGAAGCAAAGCAAGGAAAGGAAAGGAATCCAAACAGCTTACATCCCAGTACTGGGATGGGTTCCCTGCTTTATAATTTCTGAAGAGCTGACTACCAGGAACTAAAATACAATGACTTATCCACCTATTAAAATTCACAAGCAGCTCTCTATCTGCTTATTTGTAGAAATCAAAGTATAGCCAAGGTTCTTAATCTTTGCAGTTAGAAATAACTCACAGCACCTTTCTTTTTCTTCTTTGTTTTTTTACTGCTGCGTCCTTTCTGCTGCTCTTCCATTATCCTCTCCTCAGCCATCTGAGAGCCGTCTGCACGGCTCAGGGTGGACATCAACCACGCGTAAAGGAACTCCGACAGGTACCTTAAAGGACACAAAGGGTTCACAGCCCATATCCAAAGGACACCTTTAGCAATGCATGCAGTCAGCAGTAGGAACAAACATTTTAAAGTAAAGCCTAAATTTTTAGAATATTATCCAATCACATAAAATATCAGATCTTATAAGAACCAACTTCTCAGAAGATTTCTTGATGTGTATTTACACACACACCAAAAGGATGACTATTCAAACTGTTGTTATTCTATCGGGACATGTTTCACTTGCCAATCTAAGTGACTATTTCTTTTACTTACCGAGCAAAGAAGAAAGCAAAAAATGTGTAAGATAAAAAGTTATTGGCAACAAAAAATCATTCTTAAAAATATGGAGCACTCAGAATTATAATTTACTTGGCGTTTACTCAACAAACAAAAAGTGAAAAAAATTTTCTACCAAATGTTAATGGTTCAAAGTTTAAAGTATCTAGCATAGTACTGTTCTAACCTAGAAAAGTAGTTTAAATCAAGAACACACATTCTTTAAAATAAAATCCATAACAAAAAAAAATTAAGGCTTATTAGTGCACTAAGTGAAAATTAAAGTTTTTATTAGATTTTATAATCAGTTTAAGTATATACAGCAAAGTCCTAAAATTTCCCCTTAAAATGTGAGGCAGAAGCTAATAGTAAAACATAAAACAGCATGTGAGATTTTAAAACAAAGACTAGTAAAAAGATATACTTGCAATGAATGAAGCCAAATAAACCACTATGGTTCCTTGCAACTAAAGCAAAAAGAGGAATACACTTTCATCGGTAACGAGTTTAGGACCACAGTGGTGTCAAAGCAGACTGAGCCTCCACCTGTGGCACCAGAATCCCATTTAAACACTGGCTTCAATCCTGGTTGCTCTGCTTCTGATCCATATTCCTGCTACTGTGAATGGGAAAGCAGAAGATGCCCCAACAGGGCTCTTTTGAGACCTTGCATCCATATAGGAACCTCAGACAAAGTCAGCCTAGCCCCAGTAATTGTGGCCACTTGTGGAATGAACCAGAAAATGGAAAATCTCTGTCTCTATTTTGCTAGATGTAACTGTCACTCAAATAAAAACAATTAAAAAAATTAGAAATGCAGAGCTACAGAAAGATCTTCTGTCTACTGGTTCATTACCCAAGTGGCCACCACAGCTAGAACTAAGCTGATCCAAAGCCAGGAGCTTCTTCCATGTCTCCCACATGGGTGCAAGATTCCAAAGCTTTGGGCTGTCCTTTACTGCTTTCCCAGGCCACAAGCAGGGAGCTGGATGGGAAGTGAGGCAGCTGGGACACAAACTGGCACCTATATAAGACCACAGCAAGGACTTAGCCACTGAACCATCATGTCAGGCCTATAAATAAATCTTATTTAAAAAGTCAAAAATTCAACTTGTTACAGAGGGAAAATAATTCTTGGCATTGAATTTAATATAAATATTTATTAGCAGTTGGTGCAACGCAGCACACTGAGCTCCTGCTTGCAACCCAACCATCCCACATCAGGGCACTCGTTCAAGCCCTGGCTGTTCTGCTTCTGCTCCAGCTCCCTGTCAATGTGCCCAAGAGGCAGCAGAAGGAAGCCCAAATCCGTGGGCCCTGCTTCCCGCGTAGGATGTGTAGAGTGCTGGGCTCGTGACTCTGGCTTGGCCCAGTTACAGCTGTTACAGGGAATGACCCAGCAGATGAAAAATTGACCCCTCACATGCTGTCAGTCTACCTTTCAAGTAAGTAGGTAAATCTTCAAAAAAGGAAAAGCATTTATCACAGAGATAGGTAAATGAGGAGGGTGCCAGACAGGATTCAAGCCTTTCAAGCTATCAGGTACCTCCATGAGCTTTCACTGAAAAAAATTAACATGCAATCACATGTAAGAAAACTCAGTGATTCCTCTTAAAAATATTTATTTAAAAGGCAGAAAGGGAAAGGGAAAAGTTGGACAGAGATCTCCCATCCCTTGGTGCACTCCCTGAATACCCACAACACCTGGGGCTGGCACAGACCTAATTACCATAGGCATCCCCTGCTGGCTCCCATAGCACGCATTAGCAGAAAGCTGGCATCAAGACTAATACAGAAAAAAAAAAAGCTAGGGGCTGGCATGTTGGCTCAACAGTCTAATCCTTCACCTGCAATGCTGGCATCCCATATGCGTGGAGGACAGAGGAGGATGGCCCAAGTCCTTGGACCCTGCACCCATGTGGGAAACCTGGAAGAGGCTCCTGGCTTCACACCAGCTCAGCTCCAGCCACTGCACCCATTTGGGAAGTAACCAGCAGATGAAAGAGCTTTCTGTCTTCTCCTTCTCTCTGTTAATCTACCTTTCCAGAAAGAAACAAATAAATAAAATTTCAAGGAAAAAAAAGTGATGACGGAACCTGAAGGCCTAAATGTGAACACTCCTGTACTGAATGCAGTCATCCTGAGCACAATCACAGGTATCTATCCCTATTCCTAGTAGTTCTTTCTTAAGCTGTCATCACTAGGCCAACAACCTGAGAACTAGTTCAAAATGAGTAAGACTAAAGCCCACCCTAGATTTTCCAAACCAGGCTAGGAACTGAGCCTTGGAATTTGTGTATTAATGTATTTCCCAAATGACTATGATGCACAATAAAGTTTGAAGAGTGCTGCTTCTGAGGTGGTCCTTTGGTCAAGAGGTTTCATTAGTGACTGAGATGGCCAGATTTCACATTGGAATGTCTGGTTTTAGGACTTGGCTCTGGGGCACAGCATGATAGCTTAATGGCAAAATCCTTGCCTTACATGAGCCAGGATCCCATACTGGCACTGGCTTGTGTTCCGGCTGCTCCACTTCCCATCCAGTTCCCATCCAGTTTCCTGCTTGTGGCCTGAGAGAGCAATGGAGAACAGCCAAAAGCCCTGGGATCCTGCATCTGTGGGAGACCCAGAAGACGCTCCTGGCTCCAAGCTTCAGATCAGCTAGGCTTCAGATTGGCTCAGTTCCTGCCATTGTGGCCACTTGGAAACTGAACCAGCGGATGGAAGATCTTTTTCTCTGTCTCTCCCTGTTCCTATACATCTGCCTTCCAATAAAATAAAAAAAAATTTTTTTTTTTTAAAGATTTATTTTTATTATTTTTTTTTTATTGGAAAGGCGGATATACAGAGAGGAGAGACAGAGAGGAAGATCTTCCGTCCGATGATTCACTCCCCAAGTGAGCGCAACGGGCCGATACTATGCCAATCCGAAGCCAGGAGCCTCTTCCGGGTCTCCCACGCGGGTGCAGGTTCCCAAAGCTTTGGGCCGTCCTCGACTGCTTTCCCAGGCCACAGGCAGGGAGCTGGAAGGGAAGCGGGGCTGCCGGGATTAGAACCGGCGCCCATATGGGATCCCGGGCGTGCAAGGCGAGGACCTTTAACCACTTGCGCCACCGCGCCGGGCCCAAAAAAATTTTTTTTAAGAAGACCTGGCTCTGCTCCTGATGCCAGCTTCTTGCTAATGCATGCCTAGAAGGCAGTGGGTGACAATGGCTCAGGAAGCTGCGTCCCTGCTACCCACCTGGAGACCTGAACTGAGTTCCTAGCTCCTGGTCTCAGTCCTTCAATTCCAGTTACTGTGGGCATCCAGGGAAGGAACCAGAAGATATGAGCATCATCTCTCAACTTGTAAACAACAACAGAAAAGACTGCTGTTTCTACTGTTCGTTTTAAAAGAGTGCACATGCTTCAGGGATCACACACATGATGAACGAAGCAATTACCGGAAAATGCATGAAGTCAGTCTATAATACTGCATCCAAAGGCAGTTTAAAATGAAGACTGCAAGGGCACTTATGGACAGAATTAAAATTTCTTTCATTAATAAGAAATAAATTTGTAGATAAATAATGAACTATTATTCATTTGCTGAATACCAGAATTTGTTAAAAAGCACATGAAAATTATACTTTGATCTAAGAAATCAAATGTTAATATTTTAAATTAGCTGCTAAATCAAAAAGAAAGTACTTTTGCCTATTTCCCTACAAAAGCAGTAGGAGTGTTTACCGTTAATAAAATGAATCCCAAGGAGCTATATAAAAATTCCCACTGAAAGGGGAGCAAATAAAATCACTCTTACATTATGAGAACTGACACTCAAATAGATCGGTCACAGCCAGGAGCTATTTGTTAACAGCCTGTGGTGCTCATGATGATAAAATTATGCCAACAGCAAGGAAGAGAATTACTTCCTCAGAGCAGTAACTGCAGAAAACATAAAATCATCTTCATTGCTACATTAGATAAATTTTACAAAATTAATTTAAAAGGCTAATTATATTAAACTCGAATGTGCTAAATTCATACGCTTGTCATGGGCAGCACAATTGTTATTTTTTTAAAATGATGACCACACTACACTAGCAAAAGATTCAAGATGACTTTTTAAATTCTGAATATTCTTCTTTCCTTTTTAGGTAACTTTTTCTGCATCTAAATATCCTCTTTTAGACACAGAAAAAGATGTAAGTCCCTTCTGTCTGACACGGTTAGGCTCCCAGCAACCATCTTGGCCAGTGGACATCTTTCTACTCAGGACAGATGAGCCCCACTGGAACTTTAACATCCACTTCATTTTCAACAAGCACCTACCGCCACTGAAGGCACAGCACAATGTATCCCTTTTCTCCACATGTGCAAAACAGAAAAAAATATTTTTACTTAATCTATTTACACTGGAATCACTTGTATTAAATGTATTGGTAGCATGCTGCAACACCTTAAACATATTCAGGAAAATTTAGCTCCAATCTCCAATAACTGCTTTTCCAAGTGTCCCACAGCTAAACCGAAAAAACTCTCAGCAAGTACCCTGAAAGAGCACTCTACACTGTGCTGGGATCTAACGTGCTAAACAGACTATTCCCAGTAAATCAAACTGGCGACTCACCAGTATATGTAGTAGTACTCGTGCATGCTATAGAGCTCTAACTCAAAGCCGCTTAGCAGATACTGTATCATGATCCGCAGGTTATGGTAAAGGACCCAGGTTCCTAGACAGGCCAAATGTTGCCTTTGGGGCTCCTGTTTCAGCAGCATGGTGTGAAGTGCAGCATCCACTTTCTCTGCCTATCAAGACACAATGCCATTAGCGCTGATTCTGAAGGTAAAAAGTAAAACCAGAAAATCGTACAGGCAAAAAATTTAAATTCCACCATCCAAAGACACTCATACTTTCAAATGCATTTCCTTTCAGGTCTACACTGAAAGTTCCCATTTCAAAATTGTTAATATTAACCTAAATACTCCTTAATTTAAGTGACTCCAGACCTTTAAGTTCACATTATTAATACACACTGCTGTTGCTCACAAGTTAGCCCTAAAATTCACGTTTGTATGATAATGTGAACTTGCTACAAAAATAGTCCTACACATATTCTTAACTGGTCTTGATTACTAAAGATGTCAAGGTGTTCATCAGCTTTGAAGATCGTTCAGTATTTTTACAAACTCTTCTTGCGTTATATCTAATATCTTTTAAGTAAAAAGAAAATCAGAGAAAAATTAAAATACTTCAGAAATTATTCTAAAAAATCTGAACAAAGAAAATGAATTATTTGAGGAGAAAGGAAGGTGGTTCTTACCTCATCCTGCAAGGTAGCAAACTCCTCAAGAATGTGACCCAGCTTGTCTCGCTGCCGGGCCCTGTTGTGTCCATGGATCTGAATAAGACTACAGAATGGCTGCAAAACATATACAACTTCAATCATCAATGTTATTTTCTCATTTTAAAATCCTAAGTTTTCAAGTTCTCAAAATCTACTTTAAAAGAAAAAGATGCTGTTTTTTTTCCTTTTTAATTTTTTAACTAAGTTTTTAAAATTTATTTTTGTTGGAAAGTCAGATTCTCAGAGAGGCGGAGAGACAGAGAAAATCTTCCATCTGATGATTCACTCCAAGTAACCACCATGATCAGTGCTGCACCGATCCGAAGCCAGGAACTTCTGTCAGGTCTCCCACGCAGGTACAGGGTCCCAAAGCTTTGGGCCGTTTTCGACTGCTTTCCCGGGCCACAAGCAGGGAGCTGGATGAGAAGTAGAGCTGCCAGGATTAGAACCAGTGCCCATATGGGATCCTGACGCGTTCCAAGCAAGAACTAACTGCTAGGCCACCGCACTGGACCCCAAAGGTGTTTTTTAAAAAGGCACTCATCCCCAGTATTTACCAGTATCGAGGAGAGTGACTGTGAAACTTGATTTTATATGCCAAAAATCTTACTTTGATCTTTGGATATCTTCTTGCATTTTCCAGTAGTTTTTTTCTGCTTAAGTCAAAAGGCAGCGTTCGGGCCCAGCACAGTAGCCTAGTGGCTAAAGTCCTCGCCTTGCACACACCAGGATCTCATACAGGCACCAGTTCATGTCTCAGCAGCCCTGCTTTCCATCCCGTTCCCTGCCTGTGGCCTGGAAAAGCAGTCAACAAAGGCCCAAAGCCTTGGGACCCTGCGCCCATGTGTGAGAACAGGAAGACGCTCCTGGTTCCTGGCTTTGGATTGGCTCAACACCGGCCAGTGTGGCCACATGGGGAGTGAATCATCAGATGGAAGATCTTTTTCTCTGTCTCCTCCTCCTGTGTATCTAATAAAAAATTAAATCTTAAAAAAACTCTGCTCTCCGCGCACAGTATTTTCATATACAAATTATATTATTTCACTAATCAGATAATAGATACGGATGGGGTGCTCAGATTTAACAAGGAGGAATGACAATTTTTTGAAGCACAATGTTTTCTATTTGTATACTTTGCCAAATATTATCCTATTTTATCAACATCTGCCCTATAAAGGTGATAGTAGCACTCCACTCTTCAAAGGAGCGGGGTGTTTATAAGAAAAGTAAAATTACACATTTTACGATGATAAAATGTTAGTGACACAAATAAATCAGGTCTTCTATTGATTCTCTGTTCACGCTAGCATTTCGTCTTTCACATATATTTAGAAACTAGAATGAGGCTTTAGTGGAGCTCAACTCTAAGAGAACTGATGGGATAATTAAACAATAAATAATAATTTATTTTGCTATGATTTTTTCATTTTTCTTAATTGCTTGAGATTTGAAGCAAGCCTGATCTAAATTAATAAATTTATAATTATCCATTATAGTTATCCCTTACAAAGATAAGCAGCCCTGAGGGAAGAGCCAGGGTTTCCCCTGTTGGGGCGCTGACTCCCCATTACCACAATCACGGCTGCAGTGAAGTCACCAAAGGCCTCCTGTGTACTGAACACCACCAGGAAGCTGCTACTATCAAGGCCAAGCACTCAAGTGCTCAGAAGACATTTTTAATTAGAATTTTCAAAAAACACCTATTATATTAAAAGAATTACATCCACAATTTTAAAGTATCTAACACAGCAATCCCAACTGTAGGCCTTACCCGAACACAGTGAGTAACAAAAGAGTCGATACAGTCCTTAGCCTGGTGGTTATTATATAGGCAGCACCTGCAAGGTAACAGTTACACATTATGGAACTCTAACTTCCTGCTTAGAGAACAGCAGAAGCGAAGATCATAGATGCCACCGAGAGAGGAAGTGTAAAGGCAAAAATGGAACCAAATACACTAGCATTAGGAAATATTTCACAATTACTGTTATTAACACAATTAATGTGCATTTTAGTGGAGCTAAAACATGCAACATGAAAAGCACTAGCACGATCCGACCTCAATACCATAAAATTACTGGTAGCTGATATCCACGTGATCTGTGTGTATAGCATAATTCCCAAGAGGATACTATTCAGGATTTTGTAAGATGAATTTCTACTTCAGATCACTACAGAATCATTCCTCTGATACCTCATCATCTCACCTCATAAGCTGGTTCATGGCACTATTTCTTTCCTGATAACAGCATCATTTTTTTCCCCCTTAAATAAAATACTTTAATTGAAATGCAGAGCAACAGAAACAGAGATTTTTCCATCAGCTAGTTTAATCCCCAAATTCCTGCAACAGTCAGGGCTAGCCAGGTCAAAGTCAGCATCCAGCAATTCTATTCAGATCTCTCACGTAGGTGACCAGCAACCAAGTGCTTGGTCCCTCACTGGCTGCCTTCCAGGGTCATGAACAGGAAGCCGGATTAGAAGAGCAGCGTACCCAGGACTTAAGCACTGCAAGTGGAGCTCCACCTGTGTGTCACAATGTCCCCACAGGAGCAGTCCCTGGTTAAAAGAGGCTGCCAGAGAGGACATGCTTTCTGGCCCTGCAGGAGCTGCAAGAACAGAAAAGATGGGGAAAGTTGTTTTCTGTGTTATTGAAAAATCAGACACATTTACACCTAAAGGAATTGAGCAAAAACAAAGGTTTGGTCCTGCCGCTTCAATACAATCTGGTAACTTGTCAGAGTGGAGCAATCTGAGCCTCAGAGATAAACAGCCAGCCATGACCACGCAGTGAAAATAACAGCATAGCTGGTACCAGGAGGAAGAGAAAGCAGACCACTTAGAACAGGGGGTTACTAAAAAGAGTGCTCTAACATTAAATATGCCTGTAACCTAAACAAAATTATTTAAGCAATAAACTAACACGGAGCACTTAAAAAAGAAGAAAAAAGACATTTTGGATTAAAAATGGTTTCCAAACTTTAAAAATTCAGATCAAAGAAAGGCTTAGATTTAAAGATCAAGAGGAAGAACTTTCTCATATACATCAAAATAACAACGAGATGGACCTGGCATGGTAGCCTAGTGGCTAAAGTCCTTGCATGAGCCGGGATCCCATGTGGGAACCAGCTCTAATCCCTGCATCCCCACTTTCCTATGCAGCTCCCTGCTTGTGGCCTGGGAAAACAGTGAGGATGGCCCAAAGCCTTGGGACCCTGTGCCCTCATGGGAGAGCCGAAGCTCCTGGCTCCTGGCTCCTGGCTCCTGGCTCAGCTCTGGCCGTTGAGGCCACTTGGGGAGTTAATCAGTGGATAGAAGGTCTTCCTCTCTTTCCTCTTCCCTGTATATTTGACTTTCCAATAAAACAAAACAAAACAAAACAAACAAGGTAAGTCTTAAAAAAAAATAACAAGGAGATGCTGTAAGGAATATGTACAAGCTATCTATGAGTTAGGATATCAGGACATCTATTAAAAAGGAGGGAAAAATGGCTGAATGTTAGGCAAGAGCTCAGTAACAAGGAAAACACTCTGAATTGAAGGCTTGAGAGGCATAACTGACTTAAGCTTTTGCTAAGACTAGTGGAAAATTTCACACATTTTTGTAGGGCACCTATTCTAAAATAAACTCCACAATGCTCCACTAGAAACTTTCAAATCACAAATAAGACAGAATCTCCATCAGACTGACATGGAGTTTTAAAAACCCTGGAAAGGAAGCATCTGGTGTAGAGGTTAAGACAAGGCTCAGGATTCCTGCATCCCAAATTGGAGCATGTGGATTTTTTGAGTCCCACCTCCTCGGCTTGCAATCCCACTTCCTGCTTATGCCTACGCTAGGAAGCAGCAGAAGATGGCTCAGGTACTTGAGTGCCTGCCACCTTCTTGGGAGCTCCAAACTGAGACTCGGGCTCCTGGCTTCAGCTCGGCTCAACCTGGCTACTGTGGACATTTGGGGAGTGGACCAAGAAGAGACCATCTCTCTGCAAATGTTCACAGGCGACCAGTGAATTTTGCACATGCATGTCCATTTTTCTCTGTAGGACATAGGTTCAATAAAGCTCCAAAAGCAATGATCTGTGGCTCCTGGATCACTGCTCCCAGACGAAATACAAGGTCAAGTTACTGTAAGCCTCTGGCTACAATACTTTCATGAAGTAAAACATCAATAACCCTGTTTGGCATGTATTGATTCAAAGACATTTTATTGACTGTATGCGGGTACTTCCAAAAAGTTTGTGGAAAATAGAATTAAAGGTTGACTTCAATGTAAATGTTTTTAAAATTCATATTTAAAAAATGCTTTCATAAGTTTTTTTAATTTCACCTATGTTAATTGATGAACATCAAAGTCAAGGCCCAATTGCTCTGTAACACAAAGCTTATTCAATTCACGTATTTTCTCCATAATGTACACAATACCCTTCTCAAGTTAAAAAAGGCTCTATTTGGAGTAATTTTAACAGTTAAAATTTTGGGCTGGTGGCATGGCACATTAAACCTTCACCTGTGGTGCGAGATCCAATTTCCTGTCCATGGTTTCTGGACAGCAACAAGTGATGACTTGACTAGCAGGGTCCTTACCACCCAAGTGGGAGACCTTGCTGTTCCTAGCTCCTGGCTTTGGCCTGACCCAGCCACATGGGTTGCCAATTCAAGTTCCGGCTGCTCTGCTTCACATCCAGCTCCCTGCTAATGGCCTAGAAGACAGCCCATGTGCTTGGGCCCCTGCACCCAAGTGAGAAGCCTGCCTTCCAACTGGTCCAGCTCCAGCCATTTGGGGAGTGAAGCAGAGAATGAAAGATCCTTCTCTGTCTCTGCTTCTCTCAGTAACTCAACCTTTCAAACAAAATCTTTTTCTAAAAAAAATTCAATCAACATACATGCATACCTGTCTGTGTGTGTGTATGTATCACAAAAATGTGAAACCCAAGGCGGCAGTAAATAGAATGGAACACAAACTGAATAGAATATGAAGGCTGAAAACAAGCAGAAAGAGTTGCCTGGATGGACCTCAGCCATCTACTGCTCTGGGTATATTCTCTGGGCATGTCTGCCAAGGGTGTGAGTGCAGAACTAGCACTGACTAGGGGGTGACTAAAAAATGCCAGAAAACTACTGAGAATACTGCAGGTTAGCTGTATTTAAAATGGATAATAAGAGTGACAATTTACAATCAAAAGTGAATAAAGGGATTAAGGCCAATTAAACAGGTTCAGACACTATTTCATATTCACCAGACTGTCAATACAGAAAAATCTAACAATGACACAGGTATAACTATAGGAAAATGAAAATTACTACTCAAGGAGTTAAATAAGGTAGCATAAAGACTGAAAGCATTAAACGTAAGCAATAAGCATTAGTTAATAATAAAGATACTTTGTAATGATAAAAGGTACAATTAACGAGGCTGCTCTATTAATTTAATATAAACTATTAAACATCTACTTATATTATTTAAATACAATTTAAAAGGGGGAAAAGACATGCTTTTTTTTTCTTATATGCATGTTCGCAAATGACAAATTCTCCTGCCCTGACTTTCAGGTGTCTGAATCCTAATGGGGAAAGAAGGTGATGGGAATGGGAAAGGCAGAGATGGAAAACAAAACTGCTGAAGAAGTATACCACATACAGGTAGGAAAAGCACTGCTACCGGAGTAAGCAATGAAGTGCTGTGCCAGTAGATGTGCTCTTTGAACTGGGTGGTAAGGGACGCTCTTGGGAGAGTGACTAAAACTTGATTGTAATATGGGTACCAGTTGTTGTCCCAGCTGTTGCACTGCCCATTCAGTTCTGTCTTACAGCCTGGGAAAGCAGCAGAGGATGGGACCCTGTGTCTGCACGCAGACCTGGAAGAGGCCCCTGGCTTCAGATCAATTCAAATTCAGCCACTGGGGCCATTTGGGGAGTGAACCACTGGATGAAAGATCTTTCTGTTTCTTCTTCTCTCTATAAATCTCCCTTTCCGGTAAAAATAAATAAACAGTAAAAACAAACAAAAAGTGATGGTATTAATTACAATTTGATGGTGGAGAGTCAGTCCTGGACATTGAGGGAAACGTTCCTTGTGCCCTGAGGTGGAGACAGCAGGGTGAAAGCAGTAAGATGAAGTCAGAAGGGTTAAGACAAGGCCTAGACCAGAGCAAATTGAGCCTAGAGGCCGTTTTAAAGACCAGGAATTTTACTGTGAAAGAAACCCAACCCTGAGGACCTTTACAGCTCCTTGGCAGCAATCATTCTCCCACAGGCCCCCCCGGGCTGTGAGCTGACCTCCTCAGTTCCCAGCCAAGGTCAGCTCAGAAGGAAACTCTGCAATGCTTACACAGTTCTACTAGCTCCGGTGGAATCCATCTTCATATCACTTCCTTCCGTGTCATGCTCATCCACAATTCTGCCAGGATTTGTTGTAAACATTTTCCTTTAATTTTGTTTAATGAAATACTTGTAATAATTACAAATATTTTCTAAATTATACTCACATAGTATAATTAGTCTCAGGTCAGCTTCAAGGTTATCAAATATAAGATTTGCAGCTATCAACGAGTTTTAGAAGATTTGGTAACATTTATTCAATAGATTGTTGGTGAGGATTTGCAACTGCTTATTGTTCTTTTACTCCACATTTTCACCATCTTGACACACACTGGCTTCTTGGCTAAGAAGTGACAATGTGGGGAGGGGCCATGTTAGGTTAAGTTGCTGCACTGACTGCCAGCAACCCATGTCACTAACAGTGGAGTGTTTGGGATCAAGTGCTGCCTCCACTCCTAATCCAGTTTCCTGTTAATGCTTCAGGAAGACAACCTGTGATGGCTTCCCCCCAAGGGTCCCTGACACCCAACTGGGAGACCTTCATGGCCTGATCCAGCCCTCGCCAATATAGCCTTTTGGGAAAGCAAACCAACAAATAGGTCTGTGTCTGTGTCTGCTATTGTTTTGCCTTTTAAACAAGTAAGTAAAAACTTAAAAAACAAGATATAGTGACTTCCTCCCACTCTACAGAATAAGCTCTCATTTCCTAAGATGTCAGCTCACATGACTCTTCTGACAGCGAGGTTTCAAGACAGTGCCTCTACCACAGTCCAGCTCAAGGATCGAGTATCTGCATTTTTAGTTGTTACCTACACTCAAAACAGAAGAGCGATCACCCCTTCCAAAATATTACTTTCCAAAAGTACCTAACACTATGCTTTACACAAAGCATGAAGGTCAAAGTTAAATTAATGAATTTCTGCTTAACTCCTGCAAATTTTCCATCTCAAAACAGACCTAATATCAACCTCAACAGAAACTTTAGTTTTATCCTCAATGATATATGGCAAAGATCAATAAACATGACTGAATTATTTTAGAAGAAGCCTTCCTCAAAACAATATTTACTCTTTGGCTACATAGTAGTACAAGCATGTTAACATTTAAAGGAACACACACACGACTACATGTCTTAGAATACTTACTTAGGGGAAAGCACCGGAGGACTGACAAAAGACCGAAGTGCATCTTTCACCATGTCTTGCATGAGATGAGTTCCAAAAACCTTCTTGTTATCCACCAGGAAAGTGGTCTTAAAACAAATGTTACATATTAGTAATGCTCTCACACATACAGTTGTCACTACTGTGACTAAAATATGAAAAGTTGGCAGAGAATTTTTTATCAATCACTGCTTCCACAGCACATTTGTAATCCTTAACTGAGGTGTAAAGGTCTATTTTGATGGAGAATAAAAACACATGCAGTGGCTAGGAACATGCTTCAGACACCTTTGTATCCCATGGCAGAGTGTCCAGGCTTGCAGCTCAGTTCCATTTCCAATTCTAGCTTCCTGTTAATGGACACACTCGGAGGCAGCAGGGGGTGGCTCCAATCCCAGAGTTCCCATTACCCACATGGGGAACCCAGACTGAACTCCAGGATTCTACCTTCAGCCTGCGCAGTCCCAGCTGCTGTGGACATCTGTGAACTATTATATAAGATACTTTTGCCTGTTTTTAGAATATATGGAATGAACCCAGCGTGATATCCTAGTGGTTAAATCCTTGCCCTGCATGCACTGGGATCTCATATGCGTGCCGGTTCTTATCTCGGCTGCTCTACTTCCCTTCCAGCTCCCTGCTTGTGGTCTGGTAAAAGCAGCAGAGGACGGCTTAAAGCCTTGGGACCCTGCACCCATGTGGGAGACCAGGAAGAAGCTCCTGTGAAGCCGACTACTAGACAAAAGTGCTTTTTGTCTGTCTTCCTTTCCAAGAAAAATATGTTTCAAGAAAAAGAATATATATGAAAAGGAGCAAAAATGTGTAAAGATTGTGCTATAACACAATGGAATGTGCACTGTACTTAATAATGATGAAAAGTGCATTTTAACTACTGAACTAGTTAAAATGAACTTACTAGTCTCAATGTGAAGAAACTGCTGCCATAAAATACGAAATACTAGATGACTACAAATACTTGCCTTTATTGCTAAAGAATGCTTTGTAAAAAACGTTATAAGTACCTTAATCATTTAATATGCCATACCTCACTTGATTTCCTAACTCAGCTTTTAAATTTCATTTTTAAATTTAAATACAGTATATAGTGAAAGATGTGGATCTAACTTCTTGTTTCTGCAGGCTATCAACCAATTGTCCCAACAGCATTTATTGAAGAGACCTTCCAATTTCCCTGGATTATTGTTTGTTTCTTTGTCAAAGATTATTTGGCTGAATCTGTGTGGGTTCCCTTCCGTTGCTTCTGTTCTACTCCACTGATCCTCCTCTCTGTGCCAATACCAGGCTGTTTTAATAATTGCCAGAGTCCAGCTCCAGCTGAGTTCAGAGCTCGAGAAGGGTGGGTGAAATAGACGTAGAAAGAAGAAAAAAAAAGACGGACCACTACAATTCCAACATCATTGTGGACCTCGAGACAAAGCTGTCCACTTAATTTATACAGAAGCAGTACATGTTTTTTTTTTTTTTTTTTTTAGGGCATTTTGACATAACTTCAAGGGGAGCACAATTTACAACAGCTTGAGAGGCGAGTGAGGAAGGACCCCATATTCCTTGCTTATCTCAGCTTGCCAGCCCCCACCTACTCTCCTCAAGTCTGCGTCCCATCCTTGGCGCTGCCTGTGACAACTGGACCCCTACCTTGAATTACATATGGGAAAAGGTCTGAGGCCTTGGTTTATGGGGACTGGGGCAATGACACCAAAGGTCATTAGGCCTGCAGGCTCACACAGTTTGTTAACTAAGCAAGAGTTACCACGATGGAAAGAATTGCAATTAACAATGAGCCATGTTTACTCCATTTAGGTCTCCACTCTACAATGGGCAAGTAAAATGTTTCCAAAGATAACTCTACAAGTAGTTTCAACTTAAGACAGGGCATTATCCATTCAGATGTTGCAGCCAACATTTTCTCAATAGACAACACATTTATTAAGTAATACATTCCTACTACAATTCTTATTCTACAACTTATCCATCACTTAATGAGAGAAATACATCAAAAGAGAAAAAACATAAAGATCTAAGACAAAAGGTTTCAAACATTAAATCCCTCTACAACTGCAAGTTCTACAACCTCATAAATGATCAAACAATAATCAAAAGTATATATGATGTTAGTAAAATCACCCTATATTTCTTCTAGTTAAAAAATTATGGGGCCCACTGGCGCGGTGGCACAAGTGGTTAAGGTCCTCGCCTTGTATGCCCGGGATCCCATATGGATGCCGGTTCTATCCCGGCAGCCCCACTTTCCTTCCAGCTCCCCACCTGTGGCCCGGGAAAGCAGTTGAGGACGGCCCAAGGCTTTGGGACCCTGCACCCGCGTGGGAGACCCGGAAGAGGCTCCTGGCTTAGGATCGGCTTAGCACTGGCCGTTGTGCTGACTTGGGGAGTGAATCATTGGACGGAAGATCTTCTTCTCTGTATATCTGCCTTTCCAATAAAAAAAATAATAAAAATAAATCTTTAAAAAAAAAAATTACGGGGCCCAGCACGGTGGCGCAAGTGGTTAAGGTCTTCGCCTTGCACGCCCGGGATCCCATATGGATGCCGGTTCTAATCCCAGCGGTCCCGCTTCCCATCCAGCTCCCTGTCTGTGGCCCGGGAAAGCAGTCGAGGACAGCCCAAAGCTTTGGGACCCTGCACCCGCTTGGGAGACCTGGAAGAGGCTCCTGGCTTCGGATCAGCATAGCATCGACCGTTGCAGTCACTTGAGGAGTGAATCATCGAACGGAAGATCTTCCTGTCTCTCCTCCTCTCTGTATATCCACCTTTCCGATAAAAATAAAATAAATCTTAAAAAAAAAATTATGAAGGCAGCCAAACCAACTACAGGAGTTGCAAGGACAGGTTAACCTTTAAGGTCATAGTAACTATATTTTTGCCATAGCAGAATAGCCTTTAGGGTCACAGTAACTATATTTTTGCCATAGCAGGATGGCCTTTTGGGGTCACAGTAATTATAACAGGATAATCTTTAGGGTCCCAGTAACAGGATAGCTTTTAGGATCCCAGTAACAGGATAGCTTTTAGGGTCCCAGTAACAATATAGCTTTTAGGATCCCAGTAACAGGATAGCTTTTAGGGTCCCAGTAGCTATATTTTTGTCATAGCAATTTCAACCCATACTCCCACCACTTCCATTAGTTTGTGAAACTCTTATCAAGCCATTTCCCAGAAAGCATGCTAAATGTTCGGGCCAGATTTCAGAGCAATGGGCAGGCACACAATAAGATGTCTGGAAACAGCATAGGCTTAATTGTACTCCTGTGCACAGTTAAAGGCCCACTCACCAAGACATTATCAGTAACATTAACTTTTAAGCTCATGTTGGTTGTAAAAGCCATCTCACAGGGGCAAACTATGCCTAATAGATTGCAAGATTCTTAGTGGGGTGGTTGAGCGTCCATGCGAAAGGGGGTGAAAACTGCTGTCAAGGTGATCAGAGAAATCTGCCTGGGCCCTGCCAAACAGCTGGAAGCTGCCCGGGCCCTGCCAAACAGGGGAGCTATTCTCTTCACACCTTCGTGTTATTCACACCTACTGCACGGACCCCAGCAGATAGTACTGCTTTATACTATGTCCAGAGGTCTGGAATTGTGATCTCCCCTGTCAGATACCTATTCTTCAAGATGGTTCTACCTATTCATGTTTTTTTGTTCTTTCCAGACAAACCTTGTATCATTTTCTCCAGTTCTATGAAGAATGTTTTGGGTAGTTTGATTGGGATTGCGTTGAATGTATATATTGCTTTTGGTAGTATGGACATTTTGATGATGTTGATTTTATCCATCCAGGAACATAGTACGTAAAAGACCTAAGCCTACACCCAGAAACCTTCAAACTTTTGGAAGAACCCTGCAAGATTTAGGTGTAGGCCCTGACTTCCTAAGAAATAACCAAAAGCAATAGCAATCAAGACTGAAATAAACAAATGGGACTTCATCAAACTAAGAAGCTTCTGTACAGCAAAAGAAACTATCAACAAAGTAAAAAAGCAACCCACTAATGGGAGAAGATCTTTGTACACTACACAGGAGATAAGAGGCTAATCTCCAAAATACACTAAGATTTCCAGAACACCCAAACTTCCTTTGGGACTTGGAGAGGAGCTTCCTCTGGTCCTTAATTCCAATTTTGGCTCCCCACCCTCTCTTGCAATGACCTCCGGCTTCCTCTGGAGCCCCCAAAATTAGATCAGATTGACCAATAAGGAAAGCTTAGAACAGACAAGAAAAAGTCAGCTTAGACTATCATATACCTCACTAGGCAGGACACAAAGATCAGTTACTCCTCACTAAGGTACTGAAGATTTCTCTGCACACACCTCCTTAAACTGTTCTGTTCCTCAATAGATAACATATGGCTTGTTAAGAGTTATAAGCCTGTTTGGACTATCCTAAAACTCATGAAGTTCAGTAAAATCATGCTTGAATATTATAAGCTGCTAAATATAAATATGAAGGAAAAAAAAAGACAAGACAGCTGAATAGTACCCTACAGCCATGTTAAGGTTTATAGCAGTCAGTTATGTATAAACTAAAATTGAGATGTCAATGAAGTAGTTACAGGATGTGGTTAAGAACTTGAATATTCTAACACACTGGTCACTACATAGCATGTCAATTATATTCATGATGTTGTAAAGTTCCATGTTTCTTCCTGTTGTTGAATTTGTGTGTCTTTCACTGGAGGGGATGATATTGTGCCAGCTCTATTTTCAGATCAAACATGGTCTTCCAATGAAACTGTTGAATTTATCTGAGCAGTAAGATGCTGGACACTCTGCATGGTCCATGCCCGCAATGATGGAATTATGAGCTGTACTACTGTAATGATGTGGAAGAAATCAATATGGGGGAAGGGCATGGGGAGGGGTTGGAGGAATCCCAGAGCCTACAGAACTGTGTTATAAAATGAAATAAAAAATTAAATACAGTAAGTTCCTTCATTGTACAGGTATTTATCACAAATGCTTAGCTACCTAACCAGAACCATAATCAGAATAAGAACATATGTCTCAGCCCCAAACACTCCCTCATGTGATCCTTTTATATTCCAGTGCTCCCCTACTCCAAACCACTGAATCTTCAACTCTTATTACTGCTAGAATGTCACTAAAAATCATAATCCTTCTGAGTCAGACTCATCACCCCAACATAACAGTTAAGATTCATCTGTACTCTTAGGTATAATAGCACTTCTTTGCTGTTTTAGTTATATTGTGGCCACATACCACACAGTGGCCTTCCACCAGTTCAGCAACATTTGTGTTGCCTCAGTTTTACGTAATTGTGAATAGAAAAGTTCTAATATTCACACAGAGGATTTTGGGAGAAAATCAGATTTTACCTCTCTAGGCTGGTGTTATATCCCAGGGTAAGCCAATCTTGTGATACTAGCATCCGGTATTCAAGAGCAAATTCCAATAGCAGCTACTCTCCACTTCTAATCCAGTCCTTGCTATGGCAGTGAGCACTGCCTGAGTGCTTGGGCCCTCCCAATCATACAGGAGACCCAAATGGAGTTTCTGGCTTCTGCCTTGAACTTTGTACAGTCCAGACTGTTGTAGTCATTTGGGGAGTGAACCAGTGGATGGAAGATTGCTGTCACTCTGCTTTTTAATGAATCTTAAACAATAAACCAAACCAAAAAAACCCTCACTTCTCTTAGGTAATCAATTGGGACTGTGATCTGTGATATGCACATTTCACTTCAAAAGAACCAGATTTAAAACATTCCCCAAGATCAGTGCATGCTTCTCAGCCTTTAGAGTTGTCAGGTTTTTTCTCTATTTCTGAAGATATTCTGAAAGGTAGGTAGTATCTCATATGATTTTTCTTTCCGTAATATTAACCATCTTGAATATTTTTCATATTCAATCTCAAATCTTTTTCAAGATTTTAAAAATGTATTTGTTTACATATTAATGAAGCATATTTTTTAGATATAAGTCCTTTGGCAAACATGACTTGCAAGAATTTTCTCCCATTTAAAAGTACACTGTTTACATTTCAAATATAGAGGTAGTTTTTCCACATTTCTCTTGTTCATAGCTAGTTTAATGCTAACATGATCAGAAAGCCACTTTTTAATTTGAATTTATTAAAGTTTATTTTATGGTATGGAATATGATCCAAATGAAAATAACATTCTAAGTCAATACTTCAAACAAAAAATATAACAATAACTTTGTAATATCCTTTAAACCATCTACCTTTTGCTCTAGCAAACAATAACACAGTGTTAATGCAAATAGAATCTGATGAAATATTTTGACACTAAATGGAACTTACTTGTAACAGAGATCTTGAAAGAACACATGGTGATTGTTCACTAAATTCACAGAAAAAATCCTAAAATATACATGGAGAAAAAACATCAATACAATAACCAACAGATGAAAATATTTGCATAGAGTTTAATTTTTACTGGATTTGACATACCAGAGTTAAACTATGATAGTTAAATGTCTAACCTGTAGGAATTGTCTAATTATTATCAAAAAGGCAATGGATATTTTTAGAGCCTAAAATATTAAGAGTTGAGCAACAGAATTGTGTAGGTAATACTAAATTCATATGCAACGAAACAGTATCAATTACAGATTTACTAAGCAATGAAAGAACTTCCGTTCCTTCTTTACAAAAATAGATACCAAAAAACCAGATCAACTGGACATATGCTATTGATTACTGATATCATTAGGGAAAGAACAAAAGATACTTCCAAGCAAGTGAGGAGAAAACATATCAAAACATTTCTTTGCAGACCATATGACAGTTGTTTATCATGGCCCAATGTCTCTGCATCTCCCAAATGATAGTCAGTAAAACCTCTCTATTTTAACATTTGAGTTAAGGATAGGTACTGGGCCTGGGAACACACCAGGCAGAACTGGAGGCTAACAGCTGAGAGATTACAAGAAACATCCCTAGAAAGGGAGTACTTTTCCCCAGTAAGCACTCCACTCCACATCAAGATGCTCATGGGTACATGATTCATCCATCACTCCACTGGTGTTCAAGAGGCGCCTGATGTACCCCAACCGGCTTTCCTGCTGTTGAACCTGAGGTCCTCCTGGTCCTGTTTACGCAGTGCTCCTCAGTGGCACAAGAGGAGTAGGAGAGGGACTGAAAGGAAGGAAAGTGGGAGTACCAAGAACTGAGAACTGCCTTAATAAAGGCCTTCCTCTCCTTCACCTGGCATTCTTTCTGATTACCATCTCAAGACTAGCTTGTCTTCATTTTAAAGTGCCAACCATTATGTTCTAACTCTCTCCTTTGAGAGGAAGTAACTGTACTTTTGCTCAAACTTACTCCCTTCATAGCCACTTACCCCAGTTCCTTCTCTTTAACAACAGTAGTCTTCGAAAGGACTCTGTTCCCTAAGGCATTTTCAGAACATTACCACTCTCCCAGAAATTACAATTTTATCTTTCTACTAGACCTTTCTCCCAGGAACATTAAACAGTTTTTCCCATCTTTAAAAAAAGAAAAAAAGACTGTCACAAGCTCCCATGTTTCCTCAACTCCTGCCTTCTCAAACTCTCCAAAGACTTGGCTTTCTGCACTCCCTGGCTCACCTGACTGTCACCACTATCACTAAATCCAATGTTTGTTTCAGACCTCATCATATTTGTCTCAGCAGCACTTGACATGATATAAGTCTTGAAAAAACTGTGTGGTTTTCACTAATTTCTCTTGGTCATGTCCCAGTCTATTCTGGTAGGTCTAAAGTTTAGTTCCAGATTGCCCTTTTCTTAAATTGCACGCTTTTTCCTCACAATCTGATTACTTCTCATGCTTCAAATTATCTACGCCATACAATCAAAATTACAACCAGCACAGAACTCCTATGTCTTCATGTAAACATTTTAAAGCTACCTCAAATTCAACTAAGACTCTCACATTTGCCCCGCCCCTCTCCATTTCAGGGAACAGAACCAGAGTGTATCCAGACTTGCAAATCAGAAACCTGGAGATCTTCCTGAGTTTTCTCATATTAGATATCTCATTGATCGTGTATATACTATCAACTTCAGTTCACACAACCCTGAAACCTCACATCAGCTGCTGCCTGTGTAAGGCACAGTCCCTGAGACAGCAGTGATGGCTTCATTTGTCTTCCTGCGTCTTTGGTGTTCTTCCAGCCTCTTCTCAGGAATGCAGTTCCCACATCTTCTTGCCAATTTAAATTCATCATGTCACTAAACAAATCCAGTGATCCTGCATAAAACTCATCCTGTGCTCCATGATAAGGACTAACATCCTTAATGTTACTTAAATGGTCTTGTCTTGCCCCCATGTCTCTACTCCAAATTCCTCAGTGTTCTCCTTTCCACTGTCCTTCAGTTTCTTCCCTCTTATGAGAGGGAACACTCAGCTTCCTTCACTGCCACCTCCCTCGCCAGCCTCGCTGCCTTCAGACCTCAGCTACACTCTGACTTTCAGCACAGTATAGGCTCTAACTCCTTCCTTCAAACTGCTGATTTTGGTTTGTAATTCTACAACGATTTTTTAAAGGCTACCTGGCCAATTTTTCTAAATAAACTACAAACCCAACAGTGACTTACTTCCATGATACGTTGCTTCTTCATTAACAGATATTAATAACCCTATCACAAAGAACACATGTAAAAAAGACTCCCTGGTCCAGTACAGTAGCCTAGTGGCTAAAGTCCTTCCCTTGCATATGTCAGGATCCGATATGGGTGCTGGTTTGTGTCCCGGCTGCTCCACTTCCCACCCAGCTCCCTGCTTGTGGCCTGGGAAAGCAGTCAAGGATGGCCCAAAGCCTTGGGACCCTGCACCCGCGTGGGAGACACAGAAGAAGCTCCTGGTTCCTGTCTTCAAATCGTCTCAGCTCTGGCTATCGCAGCCAACTGGAGAGTGAATCAATGAACAGAAGATATTTCTCTCTTAAATTTGACTTTCTAATAAAAATTTTAAAATCTTTAAAAAAATGATTTCCTGAACTGATAAATATCCATACTTCTCATTTTTGCCCTTCCTGTTGCTAATATCTATCCCTAAAGAATGTATCCTATGTCCAGGTGTTTTCTGTATCTATCACTCCACTGCTGGCAAAAGGTACAGATTCCAGGACCCTCATCTGCAGATTTCACTAATTCCTCTGTTTCCACCTGGCTGTCATAATCTTTGGCTATGTAAAAATCCAAAAGCATTGAAAATGCAGTTAAAAATAAGCTATTTTAAAATGAATATTTCTCTATGCCTGGCAAAGTTTTCCTTTATATACCTGAAAATAGATATACAGCATTCTTGACTATAACTTGCCATTTTGTAACACATCCCAAAGCCCAAAAATTCCCATAACCTATGCTTTATTGACTCTATATTTTTTATACATTTTACTGAATGGATCATGTAACCACTGGACATTTAAACTGCTACTGGTTCCTCACATATGTGCATGTCAGCATGAATCCTGGATTCATTTATAACAAATCTCTTGAAGGGGACCTGCTGCCTCAGATACTACACACATTTTGAGACCCTGAAGATACAGCCATTTTGCTTTAAAAGTGCTATTTTGCTTTAAGAACATTAACATTATCTGGTCCTTTAGTCTTCCTTAACTTTATGGTTTTCTTCTACTATTTTGCTTCCGTCAGTCTTCCCCATGCTCTCACCAATTCCTGTGCCCTAGATCTCGCAGACAGCAAGACTCCTCACTCTGCATGTCAGCACTCAATGCCAGGACGTCAGGCCTGGCTCCTCAGCACCTTCCACCCTGATGTTCTGACAAGGCAAATCAGAACCTTTTACCAGAGTGTCCAGGATCAAGGAGAACCTGCCAGAATTGCTCTCCTGCTCTAGGATAGCTCTAGTAAAAAGTAGTAGAGTCAATAAAAAAATGGAAGGTGCAACAATAGATGGTAGTTGAATTCATTATATCTGTAATGTGCCTGAGTAATAAGCATCAGACTTAACTGTAAAGAAAAATAAAAACTTATTACAGTAATTTATGTATGCTACTTGCTATTTATGTTCAAGTCTTATGTGCTATGATAGAACATAAATGTGTAAGAGTAACTATTCTAGCTTATACTGACAGTCTGATACCCAACAATCAAGCTGCCTAGTTCTTGGTACCTTTCACCTGCATCACTATCAGCCTATTCGCCATCATCTCAATCCCCTACTGAAGAACACACAATAGCTCCACATCTATTCACGACTAAAGCTTTTAGGATTTGGTCATTTTGTCCCACCTTAGTTACCGTCTTTTCTAATTCCTAACTCAACACGCAGCCAAGGCTCTCTATACCGACCTTACGGTTTCTCACCATGCTCTCAGTCCAGAAGCTATTTCTTTCTTTTTCCCTTTCTTCCATCTTTCTTTCTATCCTTCCTTCTCAGACTTAGCTTTATTTGAAAGGCAGATCTTAGAGACAGAGAGAAGGAAAGACAAAGAGAGAGATCTTCCATCTGTTGGTTCACTCTCTGAACGACTGCAACAGACAGAGGTAAGCCAATCTGAAGCCAGGAGCCATTAAGTTCTTCCCAGGCACCCACCCGGGTACATGGTCCCAAGCTCTTGAGCCATCCTCCACTGCTTTCTCAGGCTACAAGCAGGGAGCTGGATGGCCCAAATACCTGAGGTCTTGCTATTATTGGGCAGACTGAAATGGAATTCCAGGCTCCTAGCTTCAGTCTCAGCCAGGCCCAGCTGCTGCTGCCATATGGGAAATGGCTCAGAACAAAGTCATCTCCTCCATCTTACCCAGTCACTTGCTTTTATAATCAATCAATCTTTCCAAAAAAAAAGAATTTTCCTGGAGGTTAAGCTAGGAAAGCAGTGGCTCAAAAACCAAAGAGAACAGCTATAAAAACAGACCAATCTCACAGAAGTAACAGTCAAAAACCATGGAATTAAGGAACTGGGAAGACACCAAGAGAGCTAATAAGCAGTTATTTACGTAACAGGTGAAAGATTAATCACAAAGAAGTTCAGTAATTGTTTTAAAACTAGAATTCACTATATACAAGCCAGCAAAAGAGACTTAAAATACCAGTCTCAAGAAAACCTTCATGTAAAAGGACTCATTAATACTAACAACTCCGTGGTTTTTAATTTTGTCTTTTGTTTTATTGCAGAAGGTGAAACATAAGTTAAAGAGTCAGAAAAATAGAAATAGCTACCTGGCAATGGGCAGGAAAAAATTCTGACAGCTCTATCCTGTTCCCTTTATCCTGTGGCTCAGAATACGTGATAAAAAATTAAATCAAGAAAAGTCCGTCCCTTTAATTGTCTCAAAAGCAGCTAAGGGAACAACAGAGGACCAGAATAACAAAGTCTCCCTCAACTGCAGCTCATCCCAAGTTGACTGACACAGGTCCCAAGCAGAAGGGATCTGCCAGATACTTGTCATCCTGCTCCTTTCAATCTTAAACTTGCTTGGAGAAAGCCAGAGCACTGAGGCAATCCAGGCCTTTACTTGAGACGCTGGCATCTGATATGGGTGCCAGTTCAAGTCCCAGATGCTTCATTTCTGCTCGGCTCCCTCCTAATGTAACCGGAAAAGCAGTGGAAAACTGCCCCAGTGCTTGAGCCCCTGCACAAGAAGAGACCTCCCCCACCCCCCACCCAGAGCTTCTGGCTTTGATCTGGCCTAGCCCTGGCTGCTATGCGAATCTGGACAGTGAAGCAGTTGATAGAAGATAATTCTGCTTTTCAAATAAATAAAATGGGTCATAAAAACAAAAACAACCTACAGCTTACTGAAAAACATCCAAAAGATCACTTAAAATGCCTTAACTACCTACACTGCTATGTCAACTTCCCAAAGTTTTCTTGAATAGGCCATTGTCTTCTCAGGAGTGCTTGATGAAAATAACTGACACATTGACAGAACTCTCAGGAGTCCACAGAGACACAAACCAGCTCTGTCACTTCTTTTATTTAAAAAGGAAGCAGTTCCACTGGTTTATTGAGAATGGAAGAACAGAACTGGTAAAACAACAAAATACACATTCCTTGAGGCATAAAAGCCTTTAAATGAAAAGTATACACATTTCTACCCAACAGTTACAGAGCCTGGAAATGTTATCCAAGTCTGTGAGAAAACAACCAATGTCTGTCTACCCAGTCATAACACCTTTTGGTATGCCTACACCTTAAAATGACATTAAGGCTATCCCTCCTTAAATCTTTCAATATTCCCAAAACATTATTATACATTCCAACTCATAGAAGATCAACCCAAAATATGGTATGTTATAAACGTGCATACCATTTTATCCCAAAACTTCATTTCTTAGGAATTTATCTTAAGATAGAGAGGAGCACACAATTTAATTTACCTACAATGTCATTCACTTTTGTAATGCCTATTACACTGACCTTAAGTAATTTAATATGCAAACAATGGCAGACAACACAGAACCATTAAGATAATGTAGAAACATGTATATAAGACAACACGAAAATAAAGATGCCCAAGGCATAGATGTTAGGGGTTGAAAAAAACAGGTCACCAAACATCATAGTGCCATTTTATATAAAAATAATTATGCACATGCATACATACAGGTATGCATATACGGGAATAAATACTTATAGGCGGCCAAAAAGTTCATGGAAAAATAGTTACAGAATCCAGGAATCAAACACCATTCTTAAAACCTGGTTAAATCAGCTAACTATGCTAGTGCCAAAATCTTTACAAAAATTAAATAGGATGTGTGTTATAAGTGTACTCAAAAAGTTTATAGAAAATTTAAACAAAAGTTTATTTTAGTGCAAGAATTTTTTTTACAATCATTTAACAGAATGTATGTATGTAGCCCACTCAATCATCCAGCTATCACAGATAAGTATTATTTATTCTTGGATAGCCAGTCTCTTAAAAAACGGTAAATTTGTTATTAAACCAAAGTTATACCCCAGAAAAAAGGTTTATACTTACCAAGATACAATGTAAATTTGTTAAATTCACAACCTCACAAACAGTTTTTATTCTATCTATTAATCTTGCAAAATAGTTGACCATTTCTTCCCTTTTAATTATTTTTGCATATCGAGGGAAGGTGGGTGGTAGTAACCTCTGGTTAACAAGGGGCTCAAAACCCATCATAATTGGATGATCTAAAAAGAAAAAAAAAGACTGACAATGTTTCTCTGAATGTTAAATGACAAACACTATTACACATTCACAAAATCTAAGCAGATTTTACAAGTTACATTAATATAGAACCATACGTACATTCTATAAAAGAGAAAAGCAAAAATTAGTAAGCTAAAGGCACACTTCCTACCTACATGACAGTAGCAGAGAAGGCTTTCTACCTCCAAGTAAATTAACTCCAAATCAACAATGGGATAATACAGGGGCAATAACCATGGGATAATGCAGAAACAAAATGGGAACATAAACAACGCAGGTTTCTCCTCCACTTCATACTGAATTGTACCACTGATTCAAATTTAGCCATATGCTAATCCAGAAGAGCAAAGGAGCAGAGCTTCCTAAGCCGCAATGTGGACTTAAAGAAAATATTGTAAGCACCTACTCTTTCCTATTCTCTGCAGGAGAAGTCACTTTTTACATTAGAGCACAGCTCCAAACCAAACCCCAAGTGAGGAAGATATACATAAAATGAGTGATGAAGAAGTTTAATTTGGACCTGGCATCCTGGTGACACAGGTAAAGCTATCTGATGACATCCCCTATCAGTGTCAGTTCATGTCCCAGCTGCTCCGTTTCCCATCCAGATCCCTGCCAATGGCCTGGGAAAAGCAGTAGATGATGGCCCAAGTGCCTGAACCCCTGTTATCCACCTGGAGGAAGCCCCTGGCACCCGCCTTTGGCCAGGTCTATCCTGGCTGTGGTGGCCATCTGGGGAGTGAAAACAGCAGACAGAAGATTTCTTGCCCTTTCTTCATACCTCCCTAACGTTTTTTTCTTTTTAGGATTTATTTTTTTGGAAAAGGCAGATTTACACAGAGGGGGAGAGACAAAGATCTTCCGTCCACTGGTTCATGCCACCCATGGCCATAACAGCTGGAGCTAATCAAGTTCAAAGCCAGGAGCTACTTCCGGTTTTCCCACACAGGTACAGGGTCCCAAGACTTTGGGCCGTCCTCAACTGCTTTCCTAGGTTGCAAGCAGGGAACTGGAAGGAAGTGAAGCTACCAGGACACAAACTGGCACGCATATAGGATCCCAGCACGTGCAAGGCAAAGACTTTAGCCACTAGGCTACTGTGCCAGGCCCTAACTTTATCAATTAAATAAATAAATCTTAGGGGAAAAAAGGATTTCATATTCCAAGTTCACCTGTTAGCCAACAAACATGCTACTACTGAAAAAGTTTCAGAGCTCAATGACAGATAAAATTACAGCTGAAGGTGTATCAGTGTTAACAATCGGAAGCAACAGAGGTCACAAGATCCTAACTGCTCCTGAGTTATGTACTGTAACTGTTCTTAAGGGTCACACAGATTGTTCTTTATCTTCACCTTTCCCATGTTTCTCTCTCAAGTTATTTTTTTAATTTGATTTAACTGACAATTGCTAGATTAAAATCCTTAGCCTTTAATCTTTCTTTAGTTCTAAACCTGTGATTTCCAAATGCAAAATAACACTTCCCTCTTGATATCCCACATCATCTCAAAAAGCAAGCAACCAAAAGCTATGTGCATCCCCCTTCATGCCCTTTCTCGCAAGAGGATTCACTGCCCTAGTATTTGCTTTAGCCCGACACTGTCTCTTCTCACTGCTTCAGATTTATTTAATCTGATCGTGAGCTTTACCAAGTCTGTCCCTATTCAACTATTACTGCCCCTCAACAGTCTTATTGCCACTGAGTAAACTACCTGCATTGATAGCTCCTGCATTACATTCATTCTATACACTGCAACTTCAATTATCTAACATACAGCCTGACTTCATTCTCCTAATCCAAAAATCCTACTGAAGCCCTACTGAACACAGCACACACGCTCTGGTAGTGCAATGGCAGGTGCTTTAGAAATCCTTGTCACTTAAAAAGGGAAAGAGAAAGGGTAGGGAAGCGGAAGGAGAAGGGGAAGGAAAGAAAAACGAAGTTGTACTCCAAGAAAAAACTATGCCTTGTCCTATCAGTTCTTTGGGAGTTATTTTAAAAATCTATACATACTCTGTCCTGCCTGGCAGAGCTGTGCTGACTTATTCTTATGCTACAGAAAAGAAAACAAAAATCTATGAAACAGTTTTGCCTTCATTTGCAACTTACTCAAATGTACTTATGCTATGTAAAAATCTGTGCTGTTTAAAAAGGTCTACTTGGGGTGGGCATGTGGCTTACTGATTCGGACACACTGAGGATGTCTACATAATGGAGTGCCCGGGGTTCAAATCTGTGCTCCTTTCTCAATTCTATTTTCACATTAATGCACACTCAGAGAAGTACCAGGTGACCACTGAAACAGGGCACACCTTCCAGGGGTCAACCAATGGTCTCTGATATGGGGGTGGGGTGGCACAAAATGAGTTCCCAGCTCCCCGTTTCCTCACCTGGTTCAGTCCTACGTTTGCAGGTATCTGAGCAGTGAATCAGCAGATGGAAGATCTATCTCTTATAAATAAAATTTTTAGAACTCTGACGTGCGGGGCAGCCACTGTGACACAGCAAGACAGGCCTCTGCTTGCAACGCCAACATCCCACACAGATACAGGTTTGAGTTATAACTGCTTCACCTTCAATCTAGTGCCCTGCTACTGCACCTGAGAAAACATTTGGAGGATGGTCCAAGTACTTGGACCTGTGTCCACAGGGGAAGTGAACCAGAGGATGGAAGATCTTTTTCTGTAACTCTCAGTTAAATGAATCTTAAAATAATAACTTGAGCCAATTAAAACATCTTATTAACTCATTATGTGTCACTGTCCTAACAGGACATTTATAAAGACTTAAATTCAACACAAAATATACTACTTATGGTAACTAAGTACCACTTCAGTAAACATTTGAAAAGTTAAAAACTTTGGAATTTGGGCCTGGCGCAGTAGCCTAGTGGCTAAAGTCATCATTTTGAACATGCCAGGATCCCATATGGGTACCGGTTCTAATCCCAGTAGCTCCACTTCCAATCCAGCTCCCTGCAAGTAGCCTGCGAAAGCAGTCAAGGACGGCCCAAAGCCTTGGGACCCTGCACCCTTGTGAGAGACCTGGAGGAAGCTCCTGGCTCCTGGGTTCGGATTGGCTTGGCACCAGCCATTGAGATCACTGGGGAAGTGAATCACTGGACGGAAGATCTTCCTCTCTGTCTCTCCTCCTCTCTGTGTATCTGAGTTTGTAATAAATAAATCTTAAAAACAAAAAACAAAGAAAAAAACCCTTTGGAATTCAATGGGTGAGGAGTTTAACAAAATCCTTAATGCATACTCATTTTCATATCTATTTAACAGCAGGACCTTACCATTGTCTGAAAATCTAAGCACTATGAGGTATACACAACCAGTGACTCAAACACCAACTATGAACCGAGACACTGTCAAATATCCCTGTGGGTGAAAGAGGGAAAACTCCGGACTAGGCAGACACAGTGAGGGTAATGTGGCACAGAGGAGCCCAGAATGTTACAGGAACCTTTACTTCATAGAAAACTTAAAAGACTTTCTAGAACAATGAAGCCCAAGGACAAAGCTAAATGATAAATGAAAGGACAAAAATATCAGCCAAGATTCCTAAACCTATCAAAGCTCCGGGAGACACAGACCGTGCTGCTCTCCCTCCCTCCGAGGGAGCTGCCTTTTCATAACCCCTCACTTATCCAAACTCAGGGAGCAAAAGCAGACTCACAGAAATCCATGGGGGACAAAGCTTCTACGCACACACACACACAGAAGGTCCTGGAAGCTCCTCCCGATTCTCTCACGCATACCAAATGCTCCCCTGCACTGTCTGGACACTGGACAGTTACTGGCTATGTAGCTTCTAGTGCTTATTCTTAAGTGTCAGCTGCGGTTCAGTCTCACGCAACAGGACTCGGTAATGAAGACACTCAGAGTTGCCTGGTTAGAGCAGAGAGTAAGAACCAAAGTATAATAAAAGATGTAAGCATTTCTCAGGATACAGTCTAGAGCTGGGCAAGAGGAGCTAAAGACCAAGCAGGTGTTTTCATTTAGCTTCAAGACTGCAGAAACCGTGCAAAGTAACAAACAGCTGCATGAGCTCCAGCCCATCTCAGAGCAGACTTCCTTTCCCACTGTGTTTATGTGCCACACTATTTACTTCTGTCTTAACACACCCAACAGGCTGAAGCCTCTTTCCCACATGAACTCAAAAGAAAAAAATTCATACTACCCAGCACATGCCCAGTAAAGTTCTATTGAACTGGATAGAACTTACTTCTTTCTAAACCTGTGGTTGTTCCATTAAAATACAATATACATAAAATACTAATAATCACTTAGTACAAGAATGCCATGTAAGTTTATTTCCCTCACACCAGGACTCTTTAAAAAATGCCAATGGCGGGGCCCAGTGGCGTGGCCTAGCGGCTAAGGTCCTCACCGTGAACTCGCCCCAGGATCCCATATGGGCGCCGGTTCTAATCCCAGTAGCTCCACTTCCCATCCAGCTCCCTGCAAGTGGCCTGGGAAAGCAGTCGAGGATGGCCCAAAGCCTTGGGACCCTGCACCCTCGTGGGAGACCAGGAAGAAGTTCCTGGCTCCTGGCTTCGGATCGGCATAGCACCGGCCATTGTGCTCTCTTGGGGAGTAAATCATTGGATGGAAGATCTTCCTCTCTGTCTCTTCTCCTCTCTGTATATCTGACTTTCCAATAAATAAATAAATCTTTAAAAAAAAATGCCAATGGGATGATGGACTATCTGACATTGTCCCAGCAATGTCAGTGCACACTTAAATAGCAGGCTGATAGAACTGTAACTCCTTATGAAGAAATGTACTGTTGTGACAACACGAGAAAAATCAGTTGGGGGGTGGAAATTGGGGGAAGGGGAATCTCAGACTACATAAAATTGTACAATAAAATTCAAAAATTAAACAATTTTTAAAAATGCTAACATTGTGACACAGTGGGTTAAGCACTGCTTACAACACAGTTTAAGTCCACACTGCTCTGCTTCAGATCCAGCTCCCTGCTAACGTGTCTGAGAAGGCAGTGAGGGGTGGACTGAATCCCTGGGTGCTTGGCACCCATGTGGGAGAATCCATGGAGGTCCAGGCTCCTGGCTTTACCCTGCCCAGCCATTGCTAATGTGGACACTGGGGAAATGGATTATATGATCCACTTTTCACTTTATTGATGTAACTGATATCATACAATGCAAAAATTAAGTGTACAGTTATTTACAAATACACATACAACTACATACTGACCACAATTCACCACCCCAAAAGGTTCTCTCGGCCTCTTCCAATCTCAACCATGCCCAGACTGCAGAACTTGTCTCTACTGATGAGTTTTCTACAAACATTTAAAAATATACAATTTCTTAATATGTGACTTCTTTGATCAAGCATAATATTCCCAAGATCTATCGATTACATTTATAGGCGTTTGTTGGGATGTATTTCATTATATGGATACAACGTAATTTTTTTATTCATATATACATATATCTTTTTAAACAAAAGGATATAATTCATCCATTTTTCTTGCTATAAAATGAAGTTTTCCTCTTTTAATATAATCTCACACTTGTAGTAAAGTGCTATCAGTACCAAATCATCTTCAAATATGTTTGGAATGCTATTCCCACAAAGACATACTCACACACTCTTATATGCATTAGAATTAGGAAATTTAACCTTATTATCATTATTCTATACTCCTCAACCTCATTTGAGTTTACACAGTGTTCCAACAGTGTTTTTCACATCCCTGTCAGTATTACAAGTTACACTGAGTGCCACTGTCTCTTACTCCCCTGCAATCCAGAATAGTTCTTAAGTTTATCCTTGACTTCCAAGACAATGATATCCAATTCGAAGACTAACAGACCAGTAATTCTGTATACCGCCTTTGAGGGTTTCTCTTACCGTCCTCAAAATTAGATTCAAGTTACAATCCGAGTATCACAAATGAGGCCACATTCTACATGTGCATGTATCTGTCCACTACCCACCATGCTAATCCTCAGACTTGACTACAGCTACCACATCTTTCCTCCTGGAGTTAATAAATCTCCGTGCAGTAAGACAAATCATGCTCACCACCATTAAAATGTCCACTTAGTTCTATTGGTCTGGAATAACAGCATATGATGATTCATTCACTTTAATGCTGAAGTTCCTCCTAATTTGTTCCATCTCTGGAAGCTATTTCCTTTGTCCAACAGGTAAGTCCTACCATTCTTCTGACTGCTGACTCAATTCTGGCTGCAGATATTCCAGGTTGAGCTTGTTATCTCCTTCCTCACCCATGGAGTCACCCACATCTTTCAGTGAGCAATGATCTAGGAGGTTTAGTTCAAGTTTATCTCTTTTCAGAAAAGTACAACTTGGTTCTCTCTAGAGTTAATTCATTTATATATACATATATACATATATGCATATGCATATCAATTCCCCTTTATGTAATCAACCTTTCTATCAGTTTCCAAGGATGCAAACTACCACAAATTAGCTGGCTTAAAGCAACAAATATTCTCTCACAGAAGTCCATTGGTTTTACTGGACTGTCCATCTAAAGGCTCTGGGGGAAAACCTACTTATGCCTCTCCTAGCATCTCACTGCTGTTGTTCTTCCATGCTTCAACAGCTGCGTCACGCCAGTATCTCCCTCCGCACAGAATCCTTTCTGTGTACAGAGAATCTGTATGTACATGTATTTTAGAAGGACCCCCTTATGACGGTTATTCAGGGCCCTCCCAAATAATTAAATATTACACCCTCATTGCAAGATCTTTACAATCTCTTTTCCAAATTAAAACTTCGGACCTTAATTATCTTTGAGGCCTTAAATCAGCCAACTAAATCTTCCATCACTACCATGGCTGGCCATCAGAACGTCCACAGATGTTTCTAACCCTACCTATGCTCCGAAATCCCATAGCAGCTACTTCCAGTGAAGATGCCAGTCTACAATCTGCTATAGGCTGCAAGTTTTAACATGGAAACCACTTCCCACTCAAATGCTTAGTTTCTTTTGTGTTTCTCTAACAATCTTACAAAGGAAAGAATATTTATATAGATGTAACTCATAAAGAGGTTTATCTGGTTCATGGAGTCTGGTGCCTGCAGGATCCAATAAACATGAGGCGAACTGTCCTGGTGAGGAACCCTTGGCGGTACAACCTGGTGCAGAAGCAAAAAAGGAACCAGCTGCATGCAGAAAAGGGCAGCTGCGCACAGTGACCTTGCTATTTTACAGTAACTCACTTGCAAAAGAACTCACTCTGAGAGATCAGCATTAACCCCTTTGCAAGGTGTTGTTTCATGACCTAATTACTTCAAGAAGCCTCACCTCGTAAAACCACCGTCTCATCATTACACCAGGAACCAAGGTTCCACCATGTGAACTCTGGAAGAAAAACTTTTTCCATATCATACCAACCTCCGTTTCCTCCTAAGGTTGTGATATCCCATGCCAACTTACCCTCTAGGGCAGAAACTCACTTTTTATTTGATACCCTACAACTGGGCTCCCTACCCTCTAGGGTAACCCTCTTCAGCATGCTTATACAGTGAAGCCCTGCCCCAGGCCACCCGCGTGCAGATTAGCTGCTCTCCTTACTCAGCCTGGTCTCCAACAGCTCTGCACACTGCCATCTCAATGCAGTTTACTTAGGTCCAGCACACTATGCCATTTCACACTCACAGGAGTGTACCTTCCTAATCATGCCAGGGCTCCCTTCTTAACTGTCTTTTGGCTCCAAAAACCTGTAACAGGCTGCCCTCCCACAGATACAACCTTCTCACATTACCTGGGTGCTTCATCCATTCACACTGCTCCTCTACCACATTCCCCAATACTGCCCAGCTCAGTGAGCCTCTTGTACAAACAGGAACTAGATAATCCAGCCAGGCTACCACCGATGGTGATGCCCTACTGAAGCTACTCTGCTCTGATGGCCAGTGCTAGGGCACACCCTTCTGACCCAGGTGATGACAGCATGTCAGCTACAAGGTAGTCAATATCCTGTCCAAGTGCAGATGCCCACCTCACTCGCTCTCTGCAAAACCTGAGGAGCTAATTTTTTCAAGAATAGAGGGAGAAAAAAGAAAGAACCTAATATTACTATCACTAGACAAGAAACAGTATGATGTTTTAGAGCTTTTGATGTTTATCTTTTCACTACAATTTCTTTGGTACATATCTTTTTCTAGTTAGAACTTTTTTGTTGATTATACAGATAACTTTACTAATTGCTCCATATTTTTTCACAAGTACCTATTAACCTTCTTACTCATGATAAACAATGACAATTGTTAAGGATTTTCCTCCATATCAACTATCATATTGCATATGTTGAAATAAACCCGTCTCTTTGCAATAGAGCTAGTCACTCTAACCAGGTCTTTGAATCCCTGTGACATAAAAGAAAAGCAGTCTTCTCTCTGGCTTAATTTTTGTTATCACTCTTCCACTGTCAAGATTTCTGACACCTATGGTTTATAGAATAAAGCCAACTTCCACTGTGAGGTAAGCACATTTCTACACAGCAATAACATCACTGCCTGCTGTCTGTCCTGCCACAGTTCTTCCACTGATAGTTCAGTAGGCTGGATGGATGTCCTTTAGTCTTCAGCCTCCAGGAAAAAATTCATGGAACAAAAATTCTGATTTCTTAGCTTAAAAATCTGTCACAGTGTTTCCTTCTGAAACAACTGGGATAAAAAATTCTGGTCCCACAGTTGTTTTTTTTTTTTAAATTTTTAAATTCTATGGTACAATTTCGGAAGGACTGGGATTTCTCCCTCCCCGTCCCCCCATGATTTTCCCCACGTCGCTACAACAGAATAGTCCTTCATAAGGAGTCATGATTCCATCAGTCTGTTATTTAATGAAGCCACTTTTTTTTTCTGAAAACACTGCTCTGTGCTGAATGCAGAACTCTGAGGCAAGTATAACACATAATTATTCAGACTTTTAGTAATTTACGAGGCCATACCTTAGTATTACCTAGAACACATCAAAATCCTTTCAAATACAATTGGATTTAATTCTGCCTTATCTTTCAAGAAACACCAAGTGCTTTTTAAAATTTTTCTATTTTGTTGTATGATTTTCCTCTTTGGGAATTACAGTACACTAGAGCTGTCTGGTGACTTCCTCACTAATGGCTGAAATCTCCTTGCCTACCACCCCTTTACTTCATGCCTTCCTGTGACCAGCAACGTCCACAATACCCATTTTTTAACTAGGCAAGTCTTCACTTCCAGTTCTTTTTGCCTCCATTACTTTCTAAAACTGAATGCTCATTTATGCATCCCTTCTATTATTTGTTACTTCAGTTCTAATAGAAGCCATTTTATTTTTTCAACAATTTGAACTTTTGCAGAAATTGTCTCTGATGTACATTTTCATCTGCATTTTGTTGTTACTGTGCTCTACTTTGAGTAACTGTGTCAGAATACTGCAGTTTCTTGTTTATACTAAGAAAATATAGGTATCCTTTTAGCTTAATTTTAAAATGTTCATTACAGAGGCAAAGGGAATACAGACCCATGTGGGCCACTTGCCAGGATGGAGCTTTATGTGCCAGGGGAACGTGTGCCAGATCAATGTCTCTGCCCTCACTCCTGTGTCCTTGTGGGGGAGAGACACCACAACTTACTGTCAGACCACAGCGTTGTAAAGGGGGGTGTCCCTTGATGCCTTGGGGACACAAGGACTGAAAGAATGTCCTGGGATGTTACTTGAGTCATAGGCAGGGCAAGACTGAGATAGTGGGAGAGATGTGACTTCCAGCCTGTGGCCCTAAGTTTGAAGTCCATTTGTCCCGATTCTAACCCTCACATACTGCATCCCTACTGCTGGTTAGACTTGGCCTTTGGCAAGAATGGCTGTGTCCCCCACATCTCCTCTGAGAGGCTGTTGGCTTAGATGTACCAGAAGTGATGAACTCCATCTGTGCTAACACAGGTTCTTCTTTGTTCTCCCTGTATAAGTTCTAAGACCTACTGGCTGTCTACATCTACTTCAGAGTATCCACTAACTTAGGTGCTTGCTGTGAGCCTTGGCCTGACAAGTTGTTCAACTTGCTTCTTTGCAATCTTTGAAAGTACACTCAAGGTCTTCTGTTGTATTAGGTTGCCTTGTCTTCAGTGTGCATGTGGGTACGCTTTTCAGTCTTGCATTGAGTCAGCAATGAAGACAGCCCAACCTTGAATCTGTGTTCCAAACCTGCCCAACATCCAGTCCAGCCTGCCCCCAGATCCAACTTTCACGCTAACTGGTGGTTGCTTAGACCCAATGACAAGACCCTCGGGAACCCCCACCTGAGCAGCCATCAAACCTAGTGCTTGCATGCATCAGCTATTCCAGCAGCCTAGCCTTGGGAAACCCCTAGGGTCTCCCAGCCCAGCAGCTCCATCCAGCTCATGTCTATGGCTGCAGTGGCCTACTCTGTGGAAGCTCCCAGCAGCCACTCTTTCAAATAAGCCCTGGTGGTCCTCCATCCAACCTGCCCCTAGGCCTGGGGCACAATGCAGTGAGTCCCATGGCAGCTGGCAGCGCTGGGTCTCCTGGCATTCCTGCCTCCTGCTCAGCCTTCCCCTGGCATAGATATTTAACCTTGATGTTCCGTTTTCCCTCATATTTCTAATAGCTCACAGTTAGTTCTCAAGCAGCAGCTTAAGCATTTTCACAGACTTCCACCTCACAGATCAGGTGTAAAGCTGGGGGGAAAAACTAGTAAAGCATATCACTTGCAAACAATGCACTTGTGCTCCTGCACCTCCAGTACACTTAGATCACAATTTTGGTTCAGAACTTAGACTGTCATGATTCAATAAATGATCTATTTGGGCACAGATAATAACTGTCTCATTTTTTGTTTTCCTTGTTTCTTAGCACTAACCCCAACCTCTTTGCCAGTTCTCCAAATCTCTTTACTGGTGACAACTGGTCTTGTATCTCTTCAGACAACTCTCCCAGATACTGTGACTTTCCCCAATCCAGACTTGTCTTCCAAGGGTGGTGAGCATCCTTCAACCACTACCTTGGCCATTTTTATAAAATTTTCACATTGCCTAAGCCCATGTTCCCCTCTTTCTTGATTTACTCTCTTTAAAATGAAAAAAATCTTCCAAAACCTTTGGAAGATACATTTTGGTGGACTTCAAATGTCTGAAATTTATCCTTCCTTATAATTAAATGATGGTTTCTGTTCTGAACTCAACATCAGAAATCATTTTTCTCACAAGACCAGAAAATAACACTACAGTGATTTTCCTTTACTTTTAACTCTTCCAATATAATTCACATACCATCTAAATTCACCCACTGAAGGTATGCAGCTTTTAAGACAGTCAGACTTGTGAAATCATTACCCAATCAAGTCGAGAGCATTTCCATCATGCCAAGGAGGAACTCTGTTCCCACAAGCAGTTACTCTTCTTTCCTGCATCCACTCCCCTGTCCAATCCTAGAGTATCACTCATCTGCTCATCTTTCCTGTTGGGGAGTCACTGCTTTGGACATTTTATATAAAGGGCATCATATAATACGTGGTACTCTCCAACAGGTTTCTTCCACTTACTATGCTTCTGAAGTCCTTTAGTACTTCATTTCTTTTGATTACAGGGATACATCATACCCTACTTTCTATTCACTGTGTGATTTGGATTAGCTAAATCGTTCAGCTATGGGGAGCATTTTTTTAAGAAGATTTTACAAACCAATTTTATATAAACTATTTTTAAGCTTCCTAGTCAGCAAACATTAGAACCAGAAATAGTGGAGAATATACACCAAGGGAACTTCTTTTCAGCAGAGCCCTGAAACAGGCAGCTGCACCTATTCATGATCCTAGCGCAATTAGTATCCTAAGAGTGTACTTGATGGCAGAGAGCAAAACAGCGCGCAACAGTCAACTATGGCAAATCACAGCCCAGCAAGCTACAAGATTCCTGCTTTCTGCCACTAATATCTTATTGAATGAGCCAACAAATTATTTTAAAGACTTAGCTTACATGGTAGGTTTCATAAAATTATTTGCACACTAGATTTTTGAAGTATGCATGAGCAGAAGATATTATGCACCTCTTTGTAAACACCCATTATATATTGCTATCTAACAATCTTCTTCATGTCCCAAGGTTACAGAATACTATCTAGTCACTCACTTCATACATAGTCCCCCTACTGGGGAAAAACCTAATGAATTAATGCAAATTAAGCAGTTACCAAAAATATAAATATGATAAAACTGATTTCCTAATCCAAATTACCTCCTGGGCCGTACCACTACCTGAAGTCTGAGCAAGGAAAACTTTATTAGAAAAAGAGCACCACAACTCCTGTTCATGAAGAGAAAGAAACAGAAAAGGACAGAGATGTGAAGCAATAAAAATTGGCCTGTGTAGTCACAAGACCAACAAACTGGCAAATACTGTTTTGAAGAATGCTAATATCCCATTTTAATGAGCGTCAACAAAAATCAAAACTATTTCATGCTTTCTTAAAAGTTAACTCAGTTCTAAATTTAACAAGCAGGATACACTATTCCCTTTAAGATCCATTTCATAAACAAAATCTGAATGCCAGTCATACGCCAAATATCATAAAGAAACACAAAGATGACAGTTTGGAGGGGGTGACTCTGTGGCATAGCAGGTTGGTTTCTGCTTGCCAATATTCCACATAGGTACTAGTTCAGGACCACCTGCTCTACTCAATGCAGGTCGCTGTTAAAGTCCCTCAGAAATAGTGGAACACAGCTTGGGTGCCTGAACCAACCATCATAGGCGGTCCAAAAGCAGCTTCTGTTTCTGGCTCTTGCCTGGCATAGCCTCAGCCATTGCAGCAAATTTTGGGGAATGAGCCAACAGATGAAAGAGCTGTCTGATTCTCCCTTTCTTTCTGTATCTCTTTCAAATAAGTTAACTGAAAATTTTTTTAAAAACATCAATGGCAGGGACAGGTATGATAGCCTAGTGGCTAAAGCCCTTGGCTTGTACGCGCCAAAATCCTGTATGGTTACCGGTTCATTTCCCAGCAGCCACGCTTCCCATCCAGCTCCCTGCTTGTGGTCTGGGAAAGCAGTGGAGGACAGCCCAAAGCCTTGGGACCCTGCACCCGTCTGGGAGACCTGGAAGAAGCTCCAGGTGCCTGGCTTCAGACTGGCTCAGCTCCGGCCATTGTGGCAACTTGGGGAGTAAACCTTCGGATGGAAGATCTTCCTCTGCATATCTGAATTTCCAATAAAAATAAATTAATTTTTTAAAAAAAATAGCATCAATGGCAGCTGTGTTTGGCACTCTAGTTAAAGACACTATGCAGAGGGCAAACTCAATGGCTCAGTGGCTAAACCGTCACCATGCATGCACTAGGATCCCATACAGACACCAATTTATGTCCGGGCTCCTCCACTTTTGAACCAACTTGTGGCCTGGGAAAGCAGCAGAGCATGGGACCCTGCAGTCATTTGGGAGACCCAGGAGAAGCTCCTGGTTATGGATTAGCTTAGCTCTGACTGCTGCAGAAACTTGATCAACGAATCAGCAGGCAGAAGATCTTTGTCTCTCCTTCTGTCAATCCACCTTTACAATAAAAATAAAACAAATCTTAGGAAAAAAAAGCACACACTATGCATAATGCCTGCATCCCCATGGGTACAATGGGCTTCAGTCCCCTTTCTACTCCTCACTGTATTTTCCTGCTAATGCATACCAGAAAGAAACAAGTGATACAAATAATGGGGTTTGGGCCCAGCGCTGTGGCATAGCGGCTCAAGTCCTGTCCTTGAATATGCCAGGATCCTGTATAGGCACCAGTTTTAATCCCGGCAGTTCCACTTCCCATCCAGCTCCCTGCTTGTGGCCTGGGAAAGCAGTCAAGGACAACCCAGAACCTTGGAACCCTGCACCCGCATGGGAGACCTGGAGGAAGTTCCTGGCTCCTAGCTTCTGATCAGTGCAGCACTGGCCATTGCAGTCACTTGAGGAGTGAATCATTGGACAGAAGGTCTTCCTCTCTATCTCTCCTCCTCTGTATATCTGACGTTGCAAACAAATAAATCTTTAAAAAGGAAAAAAAAAAACAAATAATGGGGTTCCTGTCACCCAGGTGAAACCCAGAACAATTTCCTCAGCTCCTGGATCTGTCCTTGCTAAGCCCTGGTTATGAACAGCAGATGCACGATCTCTAATGTTTGTGTGTGTGTGCATCCTACAAGTAAACACAATTTTAAAGAAATTTTTTTAAAAAACCTCTCATGGAAAGGTAAACAGGTGAACAACCGGGATGCAACGTACCGAGCAGCACTGTGAGAGGTTTATGTCTGCAATGAGGCCTTGGGGTATGAGTCAGGCTAGCCCGGTAAGGCGAGCATGGAACATGCAATGGGGATGATGAGTTCGCAGACAGACCAGAGAAAGACACTGCTGCTGATAGCGCAACATAAACACAAGAAAAGATACACATGCAGAATCCAAACAGCCAAGATACAACAGCCAGCCAAGGACCACAGTACTGCTTTCAGTTTAAAATAAATTTAAAAACAAAGGCCACAACACAACACTATATTTAAGTCTCTGGAGTAACATATTCAAAGATCCAGGCAGGATGAATGAAATGAAATTCACAACAACCAAAAATTGCATTAAATGGAAAAGAAGTGAAAGGAACAAATTGGACCATTACCTCCTTTTGTAGTATCGTTCTGGGCCTGGATGCCATGATGCAATGAATTATGAATGGCAGAAAGGAGATCTGCTGCTTGTACCATCAGTTTTTGAGCTTCTGCAACAGCACTGGTCTAGCAAATAAATCACCAAAAACATTCTTACATATTCTTTCACTGAAAGATATACATTAGATAGGAAAATTCTATAAACAATAATGAAATTAAACACTTGCTAAAATGATACTGGTTTTCACAAACTATTCACTTAGTACAGGATGTCCAGATCCTGTAAGGATAGAAATTAGGGATTTTTTCGTCTTATTTTTTTTTCTTTACTCACATCTGTATCTTGTAGGATCCATTAAAAACACATTTCTGATTTATTTTATTTTAAAAAATAAAAACCACAAATGCAGTCTACCAGAAATGGAATAAACTATCATCACTGCACTATGCCCTTCATAAAAGTGGAAGGAAAAATAAGAACAAACAGAATCAAAGAAGTTTGATGACAAATGGTCGATTTTCATTCACCATTTTATGAACTACTTAGAGTAAGTCTGACTTAAGGTAAAATTATCCCAAAGGAAAACGCACGTATCATTTAGGTTTTGCTTTTAGTTCCACACAAATACAACAGTTAAGTTTTTTAACTGATGGAAGAACAGGTCTACCTACATTTCTCATTTCCACTTTCTCCTTTCATTCACAAACTAACAACCCACAAGCGATTTCAACTTTTAATGTTGTGTTTAATAACAACATAAGACACTATTCTTATTTAAATAACAGCCACGGGCATGTATTAGGGAGGAGACACTTCATGCAACCTGTTGAGAAAATCATCAGGGTTACTCTGGTATAAATACACTAAGTGCAAATATCTCATACTAGCATTTAGAACAAGTGGACAGCAAAGAAGTCTCAGAACTGCCTTGATAAGGCGTACCATCTAACCAACACTAAAACACAAAGATAAGTTAAGGCCAACAGCCTTACCTCTTTCTTAGTGAAGGCTATAAGCACTGTCAGCAACACACGAGTAAATTTCACTCTGCTAAACACTGCTAAACACTGCTGGTGCTGCAAAGAGACAAGAGCTGAAGTCAAAAGCATGCAAAGCCCATAATATAAATTTCAACTTAAATAGATTTAACTCCTAAACTTCATTAATAACATACTATATTAACACACATCTCTTCACAGGTTTTACAAATGCCTGGAAAATATACTGTGGAAAGCATCATAATAAATTTTAAAAAGCTTATTCTTTTGGAATATTAAAAAAAGTATACTCAAAGGATTTTCTTTTAGATCAAAAGCTACACTATCTTACAAAATTGTCAAGTAGCATTTTAAGAAATAATTTATGCAGAGTCAGAAAACTTAGAATTTTGACAAAACTCAGCATCTTTTGACACTGCAAACTTCTGTTTGTCATCACCTGTAAAAGATATTTTCTTCCTACCTCACAGGAATACTGAAGATTCTGAAATGTATTTCAAAGAGCTGCATTATCAGTCTATCAAAACAAGCACAAGGGAAATAAAATCCCTTGCAATGTCCAATTTTTAAAGAAATACCTTAAAAAGGGCTTCCATAAATTATAACGCAGTTCATAAAACTACAACATTAACAGGTAGACTTCTCTGATATTATCTACCAGAAAATAAGTTCAATTACTTCTAGTTCAACTTCTGGATCTCTTTCTTCTCCTTGCCGACTTCGAGTACTCTAAAATTTTAAAAAAGGTAAATTAAAACAAACTCAAACTTGGAGAAATATTAGATTACAAACATACAAGGTGAAGTAAAAATTTCCTGAGTTATACTCAGGAAAAAAAATCTGTTTTTATATAAATTAAATAAATAAATAAAGGGGGGGAGATTGCATCCAGTATTCATTTTACTTCCATTAACCTACATACAGAAATTTCATTTTGATACAAATTATAAGATAATTTGTAAAACATTATTGAAAAAAGAAAACATAAGCAAAAGCCTATGGCATACAGTCAGTACTATCTTCCTTTAAAAGCATCTATTCAATGAATTCCCTGATGCTCTCAAAATTAATTGTTAGGAAAAAACAGTAATATTTACAATATCACACCATAAAAACACTGGTCAATCCTGACCTGTTCTTGTTACTGCAAGAGTTGCAGTGGATTATTTACTTTCACAGAAGCTCAGAGCAGCAGGATAGGAAGCTGTGGCAGAAACTGTGCACTCCAGTCCTGGAGCTGTCGCTTACAAAGGACACACTCACAAGCATGGCTCAAGAAAGGTGACTCAACCTCTGCAAACTGCATTCTCCTGAATGCAAGTGGCATGGTGTACCTTTAATCACCTAACTCACTGAATAATCACAAATTTTTTGAAGAATGTAAAATTCCTTACAAAGACAAAAATAGACAAAACACCACTTGTTCTATCAAATGTCTATGAGAAGTGAATTACCAACTAGGAGCTCCCACACTCTGGTCGCCACTACTTGCCAGGCTAACACTCTAGACACTCTACTGAGCACTGAAGATACAAGAAACACCCAAGGAGCCAAAACCTATGCGGGAAAAACACCACCCGTGCAGCACCTTAGCTAACACTCAAGACGCCATAAAGTCCAATGAATTGAGAAGGGTAAATTTTCAATGCTTGAAATCTCACAAACTCTTCTAGCAGCTTCAAATTCATTACAAACGCAGTACAGTTTATTAAGAAGTAGGAGGGTCTACCTACGCCAGCTATTTGCAACTGTCTAATATTAACCTGATCTTGATCATACAAAAACTTTACACTGCAGAAAAGACATAACATATATATACCTTTACTCTTCTTTGCATGTCATCTTCCACATCTTTTAGCATGCCTAGAAAAACAAACAGCAAGTTTTAAAAGGAAAAAACTCAAAAAGTAAATCATAGAATTATCTTTTAAAATGGGCTTACCTGTAACTCGAAGATCTGTTACACTGTTAGCCATTTTAAATCCGTAAGTCATTGACTGAAAATCTTCCTAAACCAAAAAAAAAAAAAAAAAAAAAAAGATAATTAGGCCCTTACACAGCAGTAAAACCATCTCATCTCTTTCATAAAATCACTATTTACTAGTAAAACTGGAAGGATATGTCATCCTGCTTGTCTAAATATTGCCATCAAACAGCCAGGCTTTCCTTAAAGGCACACTCTCAAATACCACATTCTAATGCAATCTCTGTCCTTAACTAGCTTCTTGTTCTTAAGCAATTTAAATATACTGATATTTAAGATATGTGCAAAGACAGACTAATATTTATCAAACAATTCTCAGGTCAACAGTAAATACAGCCATGAGTTTGACTGCTATACAGACTGAGATATGTCAGCAAGCGATACAGCTAAAGGAGTGTGGTACACAAGCGAAGACAGTGAAAACAGAAGCAGGGAATCTCACCAACGGCAGTGTCAGTAGACAAGCTGGCCAACACCAGTCAAAGCATCACTTACGGCCCAAGTACTTGGGAGATAAAGACTGAATTCTCTGGCTCCTGATTTGGGTCTGACCAGAGCCAGCTGCTGTGGCCATATGGAGAATGAAACAACAGCTGGAAGAGCTGTGTGGGTGAGTAGGCATGTTTCTGTTGCTCTACCTTTCAAAATAAAAAAACTTTAAAAATGTTTAATCTATCAATCTCTCATCCTTCATAGCTACCTCTAAGTTACTAAGCACACTTCTGCCTGTAATTCCAAACAGGTCGCACAAGTGTTCCTGGCAGAATTTATTCAACAGCAGGAGGAAGACGTATTGTTTTACAGTAAGTCAAATATGCCACTTCTCTACTGAAAACCCTTCAACGATTTCCTAATCTCAACTATGACACAGTAGGCTAAGCCTCCGCCTGTGGGGTGAGCATCCCATACAGGTGCCACTTTGAGTCTGGGCTGCTCCACTTCCAACCCAGCTCCCTGCTAATGTGCCTGGGAAAGCAGCAGCAGATGACCCAAGTTCTTGGGCCTCTGTACCCATGTGGGACACCTGGAAGAAGGTCCAGGCTCCAGGTTTTGAAGTGGCCCACCTTTGGCTGCTGTGGCCATTTGGATAGTGAGCCAGAAGTTGAACAGTGTGTCCCTCACACGCTCTATAAACTGACCTTACAAATAAAAATTTTAAAAAATTAAAAATGGAAAAGAATGTACCTTGGAAAAACAAAATTCATAGCCCAACATTGTGTAGACAAAATAAGTACCTGAAACCTCTAGCTGTGAACTGTTTTGCAACAGTCTAGGCAAAAAAAAACCATTGTTTCTGAAAGAATATCCCAGGTTCTGTGTAACGGATAGAAGCCTCAGTAACGAGAATACCCCAGAGAACTGACAGCAAGAGGAGTCACATAAACAGATCACTGTCACTGCCAGCTCACTCCTGAAACACTAGACTTTAGAACAAAAACCAGTGAAGCAGGGGAGATCAGACATACACCTCTACAGGGCCAGAGTTGCTGGTGATTTGGATTGGGACTGTAACAGTGGAAAAAGAAAAAGTTACTGAAATTAAGATATATAAAAGGTAAAGCTGAAAACGTATGAGATAAACTATATGTTGAAGCACCTCTTTTAGGTTTTTGGTCTGAACAACTGATGATCCTGCAAAGGGGTAGACTTCTAGAGAAGTACATTTGTCTAACGGTAAAAACGGAGTACTGCCATTTACATCAAGTTTACAACTTCTTCCATCATCCAAGTGAAAATTTCTGGAAGGCATTCACTTGAGTCTGGAAATCAAGGGTGGGATCAGGACTAGAGACATAAAAATGGACGTCATTGGGTCCAGTGCGGTAGCCTAGAGACTAAAGTCCTCACCTCGCATGCACCAGATTGCCATATGAGTGCCCCACTTCTCATCCAGCTCCCTGCTTGTGGCCTGGGGAAGCAGTCCAAGATGGCCCAAAGCTTTGGGACCCTGCACCAACATGAGAGACTTGGAAAAAGTTCCTGGCTTCGGATTGGCACAGCTCCGGCTACTGGGGCTGCCTGGGGAATGAATCTATGGATGTAAGTTCTTCCTCTCTGTCTCTCCTCTCTGTATATCTGACATTCAAATAAAATACGTCTTTAAGAAATGGATGTCATCAGCACACAGATGGTATTATAAAGCTACAGAACTACAAGAAATCAACCTAGGAAAAAAGTATGGAGAACAAAGTGAGTCCAGGGGTAAACACCCTTGCATCTAGAAAGGCACACACAGGAAACCCTCATCAGCAATGGGGAAAGGAATACAAGAACAAGCTGAAAATGGGTCAAGTGGGTAATGACTCCCCGAGAAGGATGGAGGAGAGTGCAGAACTCAGTGAGACAGACACCAGTTCCCCGAGTGGCAGTGAAGAAATGACCAGCGAGACCAGGAAGACACAACGTAAAACACACAAATATTAATTCATTCAAAGAGTTCTGTGTGAGAGCAGTAGAAAAATGGCATTACAGATATAAGGAACTGTTGTATTCTCTCTCTTTTTTAAGGATTTATTTATTTTTATTGGAAAGTCAGATTTACAGAGAAGGAGAAACAGAGAGATCTTCCATCTGCTGGTTCACTCCCCAAGCAGCCACAATGGCCAGAGTTGAGCCAATCTGAAGCCAAGAGCCAGGAGCCTCTTCTGGGTTTCCCGTGTGTGTGCATGGTCCTGAGGCTTTCTGCCGTTCTCGAGTGCTTTCCCAGACCAGAGTCAGGGAGCTGGATGGGAAGCAGAGTTGTACAACATGAATTGGTGCGCAAATGGGATTCCGGTGAATACAAGGCAGGAACTTTAGCCACTTGGCTACCGCTCTGGGCCTTGCTATATTCTCTTTTTAAACAAATGTTAAAGCATGCTTAAATGCCAATAATAATCTAGTAGGGAAAAACAGATTAGTAATGCAACACACACAAAACAGGTTTAATATCTACAACAAGCAAAAAAGAAATGGAAAGCAGAACACAGTGACAGTCTAAACCTATTGTTACTGGGAGACATTCATTGTATTAGAAGCACGTAGCTATCAAAACAAGTCAGCAGTCATGACTGTGACTGGTGCTTGTAATAACATCTGCAGCTAATCTTTCAGTAAGATATAAAGCAAATAGAAGGAAAGTAAAATTGGTAAAGGATGTCTAAAATTTAAAAAGATGTGGGAAAATCATTTTAAAAATTTATTTTATTATTTTTTACTGGAAAGGCGGATATACAGAGAGGAGAGACAGAGAGGAAGATCTTCCTTCCGATGATTCACTCCCCAAGTGAGCGCAACGGTCGATGCTATGCCGGTCCGAAGCCAGGAGCCTCTTCCGGGTCTCCCACGCGGGTGCAGGGTCCCAAAGCTTTGGGTCGTCCTCGACTGCTTTCCCGGGCCACAGGCAGGGAGCTGGAAGGGAAGCGGGGCTGCCGGGAATAGAACCAGCGCCCATATGGGATCCCGGGCGTGCAAGGCGAGGACCTTAACCACTGAGCCACCGCGCTGGGCCCGGGAAAATCATTTTAAAAAACTAAGAAACAAAGTCAGTACAAAGCATAGGACAAGACTGTCTCCAATGTTGAATGCACATCTGAGCTTTAGCTTTAAAACAAAAGTGAGAGTAGACACACAGATGTGGGTTTTCCCTAGCAGCTTCTGCTGCCTGGGTACATGCAGAGTGTAGCTAATGCTGAGTGAAGGGTTTCACTGGCTGCAGCACTGACCAGCGGAAATGACGCGAACAGAGACATGAAGTGTCAACGTTTGTCAACTACGCATCTCTAACTGAAGGACAGTCAGAGTAGAGGAATCAGAGTAAATAAGGGGGAAAAAAGTGATGGGAATCAAATAGTAAGGTTGAAATGAAAATTTTAAGATGAATAAAGCAGCACAGAACTTTTTTTATGGTTTTATTCTCTTATTCTTAATCCATTTCCTGAGCAAACTATAGAAGCTGATTTTGGCTAGATATCAGGGGTAAAATGCTAATATGGAAGTATTTTACTATAAAGCTTATTTGCCTAGTCAAAAAAAATTTTTTTGAAAATCAGCGTCACTGAGAGAGGGAGATTACATCTGCTAGCTCCCTCCTCAAAATGGCTGCAGCATAAAGGCTGTACCAATTTGCAGCTCCACCAGCAGTGGAGTATGGTTCCCTTTTCCCCGCATCCTCGCCAGCAAGCGTCGTTGGTGTTCTTGTTTATGTGGGCCAATCTTACTGGTGTTAGGTGGTACCTCATCGATGTTTTAATTTGGATTTCCCTTATTGCTAGGGAGCTGGAACATTTTTTCATATGTTTGTTTGCCATTTGGACTTGTTCCTTTGTGAAATGTTTGCCCATTTCCCGTGCCCATTTCTTGAGTGGTTTGTTTGTTTTGGTTTTTTGGTTGTTTTGAAGTTCTTTGTATATCCTGGAAATTAGCCCCCTATCGCCTATATCGTGTGCAAAGATCTTCTCCCACTCTGTGGGTTGCTTTTTTACTTTGTTGATTGTTTCCCTTGCTGTACAGAAGCTTCTTAGTTTGATGAGGTCCCATTTGTTTATTCTGTTCTCAACTGCTATTGCTTTTGGTGTCCTTCTTAGAAAGTCGGTACCTACTCCTAGGTCTTGCAGGGTATTTCCTACATTTTCTTGCAAGAGTTTGAAGGTTTCTGGATGTAGGTTTAGGTCTTTTATCCATGTAGATTGGATCTTAGTGTATGGTGATAGATGTGGGTCTATTTTTTTGTTTCTACAGGCTATCAGCCAGTTGTCCCAACAACATTTACTAAAGAGGCCTTCCCACTTGCTTGAGCTGTCATTGGTCTTTTTGTCAAAGATTAATTGGCTGTATTTGTGTGGGTTCCCTTTTGGTGCTTCTATTCTATTCCATTGATCTTCCTTTCTGTCTTTGTGCCAGTACCAGGCTGTTTTGATAACCACTGCTCTATAGTATGTCCAGAGGTCCGGGATTGTGATTCCCCCTGCTAACTTCTTATTTTTCAGGATGGTTCTAGCTATTCGTGGTTTTTTGTGTTTCCAGATGAACTTTTGAATCATTGTATCCAGTTCCGTGAAGAATGTTTTGGGCAATTTGATTGGAATTGCGTTGAAAATGTATATTGCTTGTGGTAGTATGCAACAAGGTGGAGGAATCCACCATGGGGGGAGGGGTATGGGAGGGGTGGGGGGAATCCCCAGCGCCTATAAAACTGTACTACATAATACAATGTAAGCAACAATAAAAAAAAAAAAAAAATGGCTGCAGCAGTTAGAGGTAAGTCAGGCCGAAGCCAGACTTTCCATCTTGGCCTCCCACGTGGTGAAAAGGGTCCAGGCAGCTGGGCCATCAGTTGCTGCCTGGTTGGTGAGGGCACGTATCCTTCTCAATTTAAGCTGCTTAAGTATACATTTTCTTCCTTTATTAGCAGTAATAAGTATGCTAGCGAAGTTTAATGAATAAAAATAATGGAGAATATTCCTGACAGACCAAATGGGCCTTTCAGTAGGAAACTGAAAGTACGTATTATTAAACACACTGTCATCACATTAATGGCTACATATTCAACAAGTACACTAAACTGTCTATATTTTATTTTGACCACAACGATAATGGTTACATTTTGGTGTTAACTGATAATTTCCGAAAACTGATTAACATACTTCAGCACAGTGTCCACATTCCTCATTCTTCAAGGTGGAGTTATACAGGTGAAATTATTAGAATAAATGGTATCAGCATGTTTAAGACTTTGATCTATATTGCTAAACTGTTCATGCAATTTCCACTAGTAAAAACTAAAATGGCAATTAACTGCATCCTTGCCAAAACCAAATGTTCTATAAATAAAAAGTAGCTACTATTTTAATTTGTACTTTCTAGATTATACTGATGCTAACTTTTTATATTGCAATCTTTTGATAACTTTCAAGAATAAGCTCGTTATTTCACTATTCATTTATTCATTTGGGCCTAACATTATGTTTTATTTCAATGGGATAAAAAAATTGTCTTTATTATTCCTAAAATATTTCTATTACTTTTCTCTACCTCCTTCCATTTGCCTATAAGCATGTAGAGAAAATTTACAGAAATTCAATTATAATTTTCATTACTAAATTTTCTAGTTCATTTTAAAAAGGAAATAGGTTTATGTTCCAATCCTGAGTACCCCCATTATCTTCTTGTGTAGGAACATTCAACTAATTACTATCCTTTTAAGATAATAAAAATAAAATGGTATCAAGATACACATGCTTTCACACATCTGACTTTCTCATTTGAGGGTTCTAATCTTACATTGTAGATATAAATCTACAGCCTTTTAAAATAAATGTTTATTCATTTGAAAGGCAGAGAAAGAGAGAAATGGATAGGAGAGACACAGAGACAGATAGAAATCTCACCCACTGTTTCACTCCCTAAACACCCACAATAGTCAGGACTGAGCCGGCTAAACTGAGAGCCAGACAATCTAGGTTTCCCACAAGGGTAAGAGACCCACAGCTACATGAGCCACTGCCACTGCCTCCAAGGTGCTCATTAGCAGAAGCTGAAACTCCGAGTAGAAATGAGACTTGAACTCAGGCCCTCCAGCATGGGACACAGGTGTCCCAAAGGCACAATCCTTAATCCTTGATCATGTAGCACCTTTTATGGAGTTTCCTGGTGATGGATACTGAGGAATATTTTCCTGACTACAATGCCAAATCTTAAATACTATAAACAGTACTATAAGTGAGGGCCTTACAAATCAATCTTTGTATAAAAGCAAACAATTTGTAGGACAACTTTTAACAATTCATGTGGACAAAGATGTGAATCACAAAATCACGTAAACACCCAGTGAATAAGGTGGTCAATGAGCTTCAAGAATTGTTATCTTATAAAATCTTACCTCTTCAAAAACAGCAGCTTTATTTACTTTTTCCCTTGCGATATCACAGATTTTCAAGATTCCCAAAGCAAAAGCTTTCATGGCAGGATCTTCTATAAAGTCTGGATTATGAATATAAAGGCACGTGAATACTGTCTGTGCCAAGGAATGGCCTTCTAACCAGGTTATCTATGAAAACACAAAACAGGACATACACTGAAGGTGACACGCAAAGTCTGAAAAGTCTCAACTAATCCAAAAGCCAAAGGTTCAAGTGCTGCAGACCCAGTAAGATGCAAGATTACATACAAGACTTAAAACATGATTAAAAGGAAAGCAAGAAAAACAAAGAATTAAAATTCACATTCATTGACTCTACGTACAACAAATGATTAACTGTAAAAGGTATTTTTATATAACTGTAAGATAGAGTTAACCCTTTAAATAGCATCCAAACCAATCTATTCCACAATGCAGTCAATAAAAATCCATAGACCAGAAATTCCCAATTGTAAAACTGAACACAAGTTGTTAATCACTCTATTTTTTCATTTTATCTTTACCACCACTAACCCAGCCAGCAGCAGCTGTAGCACTTAGATGTCTGCAAGAAATTAAAGATGCTTTTCTTTTTTCTGATCTCTAATTCAATACTCGCAGCCAGAGGGCTTTTTCTTTTTTATTTTATTTTACTTTTGATATTCTTTACATAGTTAACAAGAATGCAGGCCCATGAGGACCACTGAATAAGGTGGGAAAGGTTGAGGAACAGGGGAAGGTGGGTAGGACAAATGTTTCCAATTTTCCTTTTCTTCCTTTTTTTTCTGTACCTAGGTGTGAAGAAGACAGCAAGGATGAGGGAACTGCTCCCAGCCGCCCCGGGCTGAGATGTCCACTTGATGTCATCTTAGAAACCCTGATGCAGAGAACGTTCTGAGGGTGCTGCCTGAGTGTTTTGCATAGTTCAAGACGCTGTTGGTTTTGTTGCTCCAAGGTTGAGAAAATCCTCCTTCCAAGGTCCACTGACTGACAGTCTACCTCAGTGCACCCACTCACCCAGAAACTTGCTGCCAAAGCTCAACCAAGAGAGTTGCCCACTCTGTTCTGCTCTCCTGCTCTTCTGACATGGCATTCGATGTCCTCTGCATGGCCAAATGAGCTGTCCATCACGTCCCCCTTATGCACCATGGCACACCGTCCACAGCATAAGCATCAGCAATCAAGGAGGCACAATCCCAATCATTCCATGCATTCCAAGGTCAGACCACAAATCCTACAATTCTCTCTGTGGGTAGAGTTTGAGTCCAGTGGTCCAGTTGGGGAGTTCCCCAAGAACCTTCACCTGAGGTGACACCAGATCTGACCCTTACATGCGCCAGCAGAGAGCTTTTTCTAAAACACAAGCATCATCAGCACTTTTCCCAAGTGTCTACCACAGGCTTGGCGTCATTGTGGTAAAGTCTGGGAATAGCAAGAGCAGCCATAACTGAGTAACTATTTTGTCCCAAGTATTACCTACATATTTTCATATATTTCATTTTTCCCCTCACATGATGAAAAAGACAGCATTCATTCTTTTACATGTAGAACAGTTTGCAAAACAATTTGCCCAAATTTACATGGTTTAGAGTCCAGGAATTCTGTAGCACAGCAAGACACATGTCGCTATATTAGTTATGCATTAAGGATTTCATGTAAGGTGTACATGGAATACACTAGTGTAAAGACGCATTCTCAAACCTGTTGTCTTCCTATGCCTGAACTCTGAGATGCAGTCCCAAGTGTCTCCGGAGAGCTTCTTAGTTTTGGCCATGATCCTTCTTACTGGGCCCGGTGCTGTGGCCTAGTGGCTAAAGTCCTCACCTTGAACACACCAAGATGCTATATGGGCACTGGTTCTAATCCCGGTAGCTCCACTTCCCATCCAGCTCCCTGCTTGTGGCTTGGGAAAGCAGTCGAGGACGGCCCAAAGCCTTGGAACCCTGCACCCGCATGGAGACCCAGAAAGAAGTTCCTGGCTCCTGGCTTTGGATCAGCTCAGTGCCAGACACTGCAGTCACTTGGGGAGTGAATCATTGGACGGAGGATTTTCCCCTTTGTCTCTCCACCTCTCTGTATGTCTGACTTTGCAATGAAAATAAAGAAATCTTTTTTAAAAAAATAAATAAATCTGACTTCCTAATAAAAACAAATTTTTTAAAAAATTCCTTCTGTCCCCTCCCTCCTTGTCTAGTTCCTCAGCCTTGACTAGAAGCAGCTGTACCTCCTCTCCCTGTCATAACACATACCCTTTTGAAAGCCCACAAAATCACCCCTTCTCCTGCCACATGCCTACTGATCTTCAATATTTCATACTAATATCACTTCCTTTCAACAGCCTTTCCTACCTTCCCAGAAATAATCCCCATGTCCCTACAGCACTAGAACACACTTATTTACCTGCAGTCACAATCCTTTCTTTACATGTTTGTTCCCAGAAACACTCCATTTCCCTTGCCCATCTCAGAAAGAAATGTAAGCCTCTGATAATACAGATGTATCTGAAGGAAAGAGCTTTTACAGGACAGACAGGATCAGAAATCCACCACTGCCTCTTCCTAGCAATGCGATCATGGGCAATACTGTAATACATACACCAAATATGGTTAACACAAGCTGTAATAAAGCCCCGGCTGGGAACACCTGAGTAGGTTTGCCTGCTCCTAGGCATGTGTCACACAAGTGGGAGAAATGCAGCCAACGGTTGGCAAACATTCTGGGCCAAGTATTACCAAACTAGTGTTAACTATACATGTACACCAGCAGAGTTGCTTTTTTTTTTTTTTAAGTTAAGTGGGTGAGGTGGGGAACTCTCCACCAGAACACACCACACCAGCCCCCATGTTGGGGGGCTAGAGGCTGCCCAGGGAAGGGAGTCTGGAGACATACTGGAGTTGAGTGGCCGAGGGCACGTTTGACAGGGAAGGAATGATTTCTGGGGTCTTTCACGGACCAGGCTATTACACTCTCATAGGTAGGCAAGTGAACTGAGATGGAATGGTTTAGATGGAAGAAACTGGAGGGCACGTCTGGGTCAGGACAAGGCCTGTCCCCATGAGGGCCACCTGGACTGTGCTAAATGGCATCACCTGCCACCTACAGTCAACTCGCAAAAGCTGGTTCAGGAAAGCACACCTGGCTGGGACAGGCCACAGTACCTGCCTAATAAAAAATTACATACATGAAACAGTTCCTAAAAACATTTCACAAACACTGGCAATCAATATTTTCTGAATGAACATATGAATAAGTACTATTCATTCTAAAAATATGTCTTACCAAAAATAAAAAGGTTAGAGTGGGGATTGCAGTATACAAGTTAACCCACAACTTATAACATAGGCATGGCAAATCAGAGTGCTGGTTCTAATATCAGCAGTCACCTTGCTCCCAATCCAACTAAGCGCTAATGTGCCTGAGACAGCAGAAGAAGACAGCCCAGGTACTCGGGTCCTCCCATTCACGAGGGACACCACGACAGAGCTCCTGTCTTCAGCCTCGTCTTGCCCACGACTGTTGGGAGCCATCTGAGAAGTGAACTAGAAGATGGATGATCTTAATGTCCAGCTATCTTCCACCAGCTCACTTATCACTCTGCCTTTCAAATAATTTTTTTTAAGAAGTAGAGAGGGCAGAAAAGAAGGAGCACTCAAAGCAGTCCCAAGGAGGAGGTTTCCACTGTGCAGGGAGACCACATATCCAGCATGCACCCATCACCATAAAATTCTCTTCCTTAAAGATGGTCACTTATCTACAATTTATCCTAAGTTAGGAAAAAAAAAAATCTCCCCAAAACCAATGCAAAATTCCTTTTGTTTCAATTCCATGCTAATTTATCAAGTCTTCTAACTATAGCTTCATTTTCCTGGGTATTTTCAAAAAAGGGATCTTCACCGTAACAGCTATTAACACTACTTGCGTTGAAATGAAATATTCTTTTACCCAGAAGTTAAGAATATAATATCAGATGAGAAGATGAAATTTCTGTACTAAGCATATTTGGTCTGCTAAAATTAAGGACATTCTTACAAGGCCTTGCATTGCAAGTATTTCATGGTCAACACTGGTGTATACACTTCTAAATTAACAGATTCAGCTAGATTTTTAAATTAATAATGTTAATTCTTACCAAGCAGCAAAAACAGGTATCCATGATCCCTATCAATTCAGGCAAAGTAAGGTCTTTAATTTTAATGGTGCCATCCTAAGAAAGAGAGGAAACAGCACATGTAAGCAGACACTTACTTGTGATTAGCAGGTATATAATATTGGCAAAGTCAGATATTTAAAAATAGCAATCCTAACAAAACATTATGTGATCAACTAACAAAACTAAGATATCAAAATAACTTTCTAAAGAAAAAACTACAAGGGCCCCACATGATGGCTCAGGGCCAAAATCCTCACACTGCGTGGGCTGGGAAACCATACGGATACCAGTTCACATCCTAGCTGTCCCACTTCCCATCTAGCTCCCTGCTTGTGGCCTGGGAAAGCAGCAGAGGATGGCCCAGAGCCTTGGGACCCTGCACCCGAGTGGGAGACCCAGAAGAAGCTCCTGGCTTCAGATTGGCTCAGCTCCAGCCACTGTGGCCATCTGTGAAGTGAACCAGCGAATAGATCTTTCTTTCGTCTCTACTCTCTGAATATTCCATCGCACTGTCTTTCAAATAAATCTTTAAAGAAATTATAAACACTTAAAATGTAACTGATAAACCAATTATTCTTATATCCAATTACATATTCAAATACTTAAAAAAAAAAAAAGATTTACTTCTTTGAAAGAGAGCGAGCGACAGATCTTCTATCCACTGGTTCACTCCTCAGATGGCTGCAACGGCCAGAGCTGGGCCAGGCAGAAGCCAAGAGCCAGTAGCTCATTCTAAGTCACCCTTGTGGTTAGCAGGGATCCAAGCACTTAATCCATCTACTGCTTTTCCCAGCTCTTCCTTAGGAAGCCAGATCAAAAATGGAGGAGCTAAGACAGAAACTGGCACCAATATGGGATGCCAAGCCTTGCAGGCAGCTTCACTCGCCAGGCCACAACACTCATCCCTCAAATGCTTTCAAACATTAATTTTAAAAATATACAAGCTATGGGCCCAGCAGCGTGGCCTAGTGGCTAAAGTCCTCACCTTGAACGTGCCGGGATCCCATATGGGCACCAGTTCTAACCTCGGCAGCTCCACTTCCCATCCAGCTCCCTGCTTGTGGCCTGGGAAAGCAGTCGGGGACAGACCAAAGCTTTGGGACTCTACACCCGTGTGGGAGACCTGGAAGAAGTTCCTGGCTCCTGGCTTCAGATCGGCATAGCATCGGCCGTTGCGCTTACTTGGGGAGTGAATCATCGGACAGCAGATCTTCCTCTCTGTCTCTCCTCCTCTCTGCATATCTGACTTTCCAATAGATAAATAAATCTTCAAAAAATAAATATATATATATATACAAGCTTTAAGCAAGGTTTTAATGAAAATCTCAAACATCTAACTTCCAGATTTTGCTAGAGAAAGCTTTTAGCTACTTACTGTATATTTCAGAAGCTTTTAATAACAATTCAAGTTAATATGCTGTTCATTAAGCATATATTAACAGAAGAAATAAAAAATAAAACTCAAAAAGTACAATGATGATTACCTTGATAGCTTGTTCAAAATTGAGAACCTTTCGATTAACTTGGTTTCCAATCATGCCAGCATCCATCTTGGGATCCATCATTTCAATAGCAGACATAGCTTCAAAAAGACCAAATCTGTAAATGAAAATTAAATTTTCAAAAATTTTTTTAAGCTATCACATGTACAGGGTGAATTTATCTATCTTCTCAAACATTTGTTCAGGATAAAAAAATTCAAAAGCCTTTTGTTTTTTTTGAGAAAAACGCACAGTATACTGTCATTACCTAAAATAGAACACAGGAACTTCTTAATCCCATGTAACTATAACATAGTACCCATTATCAACCTCTCCCTACTGCTCCTCACAAACTAGTTATGAACCAGTAAACGTTCCCAGAACCCTACAACGTAAGTTATTAAGCACTTTTAACTACAGAATTCTATGTATTTAGTCTCCCTAATTTAACAGCTCTATTTAATTTCATTTAGCATTAAAATTCTCACATACTTGCACTGTGTAGAAGAAAATTAAGACATGTTTTATATGTTTATCCCACAAATGCTGTACAATACAAACTTTTAGACAAAATATAAACCAAAAGATCTATAATTGATTTTACTTCGCCCATCTTAAACATTTTTCTTTAGAATCCAGAAAGTTGTATTTGGAGTAATCATATCAAATCTTTCATTTGTTCGTTTATTTGAAAGTCATAGTTACAAAGAGACAGAGAAAGACAAAGACCAAAAAGAGATCTCCTCCCACTGACGGACATTCCAATTGACCCCAACAGCCAGAAACGGGTCAAGTTGAAGCAAGGAGCCAGAAGCCAAGAGCTTCGTCTGGGTCTCCCCTGGGAGACCCTCCCCTTCGTCAGGGTCTTCCCTGGGAGGCAGGGAATCAAACACTTAGCCTGCTTTCCCAGGCCATCAGCAGTGAGCTGGATGGGAAGTAGAACAGGCAGAACATGAATCGGTACACACGAGATGCCTGCTTTGTGGGCAGCGGCTTGTCCTGCTATACCACACTGGCCCTTTCCTTTCCCATCATGTTCATCAAAATAGCAGTACTCAACACTGTCCACAGAACTTAAGTTTGGCCAAATACATGATGGAAAATCAATAGAGCAGTTTTCATCCTCTGTTATTTATGGCTGATTCCCCATAAAAAAAGATAGCTGTGATGCTCTGGGGACTGATTAGACTTCAAGAATCAGGAATGGCAGAACACCAGTTGGGACAAGTACCCCAGATCAGACTGTCTGGGTTTGAGCCCCAGCTCCGCCCAGCTCCCGTCAGGTGTTAGAGCAGGGAACGATATCTCAAGTACGCTGGTCCCTGTCACCCACATGGGAGATGCAGGCTGAGTCCCCAGCTCCTGGCTATGGTCCAACCCTGGCTGTTGCAGATATTTGGGTAGTGAACCAGCAAACAGAAGACTGTTGACTGTACTATGTCCTCCTTTCAACTCATTAAATACTAACAAAACAAAATAAAACCTCAAAAGAAACACCTATAAAAACATGTAAAAAGATTTGACTAACCATAAAGCTATTGTCTTCATATTTTGTTTAATTTATATCAAACTACCAAGAAAGCTGATAGCTCTTATAAAACTATATCATTTCTCTCAGATAAAAAGCAGTTAAGACATCAAAAAGTTTATAAAGGATAGACTCCTTTTTCTTGCAATCTATTAATGCTTCAACTGAAGATACTCTCACAATATGATCAACAGCAAATAATCAGAACAGTGTATACTTGTTGTTATGGAACTGTGTATGATAAAAGTGGAATTCCAGGTAAGTAGAAGAGAGTGAATTAATCAACATATTGAGACAAACAGCTAATCATCAAGAAAAAATCAAATCTTTCATTCATATATTTGGAAAATAAATCCAAGCCAGACTTAAATTCTGAAAGTAAAAATAAACTTTTCAGTAACTTACAAAGCTATAATGGAGACAGTTAATAACAACAATTATGGAAATACTTTAAACAGTTACTATCCAGAATATATAACCAACTCATGCAAATGAAAAAGAAAAAAACTTCAAAGAAAAATGGACCAAAAAATTGCACAATTCACAGAAAACATTTTTTTAAAAAGTAAAAAGCTCCAAATTCAGACATAATTAAGCCTTCTTATGCCAATGAGATGGGGAAAATTCTTAAATGCACACACACACTAGAAATATAAACTAATACAAATTATTGTCAAGGAACTTCAGCTGAATCAATTAACATATTCTAAACCTGTCATTTGATTTCTGGGTTTCTATGCTAGAAAACTATTCGAAAATGTAAGAGACTTATATATAAATATCTTCAACTTCCTTGTTATTAAAAAAATGCTATAATCTAAATGTCCATTAATAGATATATCACAGAATAAACTATACTAGCAATAAAATGTAACAGTTAAGATGAACCACTAATGGGGTCAGCACAATGGCTGAGCTGGCTAACAGGACAGGACAAGTGCTAAGGGTCCAGCAGGTAACATCTGCAGTGCAACTGGCTCAAGCTCCAGACTCCAGCTTCATCCTAAGGCAGGCAGGCAGTGGTGCTGGCTCCAGTAGTTGGGTTCTTCATACTTGGCCTGAGTTCCTGGCTCTAAGTCAGCCTCATCTCCAGCTACTGTGGCCATCTGTAACTGCTTCCTATATAAGCAAATTTTTTTTTAATTTTACATAAAGAAATGAATTGCTGCATACTAAGATGGAAAGATCTTTAAGATACAGTACATGGGCTGGTACTGTGGCAGAGTAATTAAAGCTGCCACCGGGAATGCCAGCATCCTACATGCCTGTGTCCTAGCTGCTCCACTTTGAATTCAGCTTCCCGCTATAGTGTGGGAAAAGCAGTAGACAGTGGCCCAAGTGCTTAACTTGCTGCTTCCACATGGGAGAACTAGAAGAAGCTCCCGGCTCCAAGCTCTGGCCTGGACCCATGTTGGCCACTACCAATAAAAATCTGTCTTTCCTTAACTCAAAATGAATAATTGAATAAATAAAATAGAAAATTGAAAACAAATAAGCAGAGTAATATTGTATTTTCTGACAATTTTTAATAATGTACTTTTTAAGAGCATATGCAATAACTGTTACAAGTATACATGACAGGGCCTGGAGCGGTAGCCTAGTGCCTAAAGTCCTTGCTTTGCATGTGCCAGGATCCCATATGGTACCGGTTCATATCCTGGAGGGTCCACTTCCAATCCAGCTCCCTGAGTGTGACCTGAGATTTATTTTTCTTGGAAAGTGAGATTTACAGAGAGAAGGACACAGAGAACTATCTTCCATCATCCACTGGTTTATTCCCCAAGTGGCCACAACTGCTAGAGCTGAGCTGATCTGAAACTAAGACTCAGGAGCCTCTTCTGGGACTCCTCCAGCTGTCCTCTCACCTCCTGCTGCACTCCTCCAGCTGTCCTCACCTCCTGCTGCACTCCTCCAGCTGTCCTCACCTCCTGCTGCACTCCTCCAGCTGTCCTCACCTCCTGCTGCTGCACTCCTCCAGCTGTCCTCACCTCCTGCTGCACCCCTCCAGCTGTCCTCACCTCCTGCTGCACCCCTCCAGCTGTCCTCACCTCCTGCTGCTGCACTCCTCCAGATGTCCTCTCACCTCCTGCTGCACTCCTCCAGCTGTCCTCACCTCCTGCTGCACCCCTCCAGCTGTCCTCACCTCCTGCTGCTGCACTCCTCCAGCTGTCCTCACCTCCTGCTGCACCCCTCCAGCTGTCCTCACCTCCTGCTGCTGCACTCCTCCAGCTGTCCTCACCTCCTGCTGCACTCCTCCAGCTGTCCTCACCTCCTGCTGCACCCCTCCAGCTGTCCTCACCTCCTGCTGCTGCACTCCTCCAGCTATCCTCACCTCCTGCTGCACCCCTCCAGCTGTCCTCACCTCCTCCTGCACTCCTCCAGCTGTCCTCTCACCTCCTGCTGCACTCCTCCAGCCATCCTCACCTCCTGCTGCACTCCTCCAGCTGTCCTCACCTCCTGCTGCTGCACTCCTCCAGCTGTCCTCACCTCCTGCTGCACTCCTCCAGCTGTCCTCTCACCTCCTGCTGCACTCCTCCAGCTGTACTCTCAGCTCCAGTTCCACACACAGACATTTTTTTCCCGTATTAGCTTGTTTCCTGGTTTCATTATTTCCTTCCCATATGGACAAATAACTATACACTCCATTTCTTAAAGTCAATCAGCAGCATTCATCCCATCTTAGAACCTGTTAGCAAAGGGAATTCTGTGATCCTGCACCAGACTTGTCCAAAAGGAAATGCTGTTAGTAAAGCCCAACAAGCTACTTTATAATACCTGCCAGATTGTGACACACACTCCAGTTTGAGAAAAACTGAACTTCTGGTTCAACTCTCCACCCTTAATAGTGATGAATCTTGTCTATTCATAAACTCACTCAACTTCAAATTCTTAATTTCGAAAACAGTCTTGGAGTTGGCTTCATGGCACCTGTGAAACCAGCACCTTCTACCAGATCGCCAGTTCGAGCCCAAGCTGTTTCACTTCCGAACCAGGTCTCTGTTAACACATCTGGAAAAACAACAAAGATGTCCCACTGCTTGGGCCCATGCACCCACATGGGAGACCTGGATGGAATCCTGGCTCTGAGCTTCAACTTGCTCCAGTCCCACCCTTGTAGCCATTTGATCATATCTGTCACTAACTCAAATATTTTTTTTTTAATTCTTAAGGGGGGAATGGAGAAAGAAATTGATCCAGTTCATAAACAGTATAGTAACTGAGGTTTCATATGGCAGCATATACACAACTGGTATTTTTCTTCAAAAAAGTACATCTGGGCCTGGCAGCATGGTCTAGTGGCTAAAGTCCTCGCCTTGAATGCACCAGGATCCCATATGGGCGCCGGTTCTAATCCCAGCAGCTCCACTTCCCATCCAGCTCCCTGCAAGTGGCCTGGGAAAGCAGTCAAGGATGGTCCAAAGCCTTGGGACCCTGCACCTTTATTGGAGACCTGGAAGAGGCTCGTGGCTCCTGGCTCCAGATCGGCACAGTACCGGCCATTGCGGTCACTTGGGGAGTGAATCATTGGACAGAAGCTCTTCCTGTCTGTCTCTCTTCCTCTCTGTATATGACTTTGTAATGAAAATAAATCTAAAAACAAAAACAAAAAAAGGACATCTACCACCCAGTAAAGGCCTAAGTCACAGTTTGAACAGGTATTCACTTAATGACACAAAAAAGGTCAGTTAACCTAAAAGAGCTCACTGAAGGGGGAAAAAAAAAATGTACCTAGCATTAGTATAGCTTTGAAATACAAATTTACCCAGACTTCAAAGATTACTACTTCAGAGAAGAAAAAAGTAGAATGAAACATTATACTACACTTTTTTGAAGGATACATAAATACTTACAGCTTATCATGAAGCAGTTCTCCCAACTTTAATTCTAAAAGAAACAAAGAGAAAAATCCTTTGAATACTTATATTGATCTTTTAATTCTATGGAAAAAAAACACATCAGAACTCCCAAAATGTGCTTCCATTAATTAAAATTCATTTACTAATAAATGGTTATTTCTACTTATACAATGCTTTCATATCATATCTAAATATTGTATATGTGCTGCCGAAGCAAGCAAAATCATATCTAAATATTGTAACAATTTGGGGAGCAAAAAAAAAAAAATCTGGCGAATTGATAGGTTGATCGATATATCATGGGCCAAGCAGTCTATTCAGAATTACCAACTCCATATTTTAAAATCACCATCATATTTCTCCTATGTAATCTTCTGTAAGAATCGATCGCTACTTCTCAGGTTATTTAAAGTCACTTTATCCTAATTCATCTCTTTTTATTCCAGGAGCAGAATCAGAACCATTTTATTATTTCATTTCATTTCATTTTAATAATGCAGGAAACACTTGAGTATACAGCTAATCAAAACAAAGTTCATTCCCTACAAAAATAGCAACCCTCAATCCTGGCTGCAAAGTAAAATCAAGCAGAAAACTCTCTAAATTCCAATGTCCAAAGAAAACCACCAGCCAACTAAAATCAAGGGCTGGGACCTGACCAGTGTCCAAAGCACTCCAGGAGATCTCAACACACAGGAAAGCAGTCCCCTCTGCTGAAACGTGCTAAGTAGCTTAACACTGATAGTCTGATCCTGTGTGTCAAGAAACAGTTTTCAGAATTTAATCTACCCATTCTAGCTGATCTTCAACACTGAGTTTCCAGTACCAAAATAAGAAACTTCTATCAAAATATGACAATGAAGCAAAACAAATTACACTAACAACGCAACAATTTTTACCACTCTTTAGTGACCCAGTACTGTGTGACACTACAATTACTTTTGTAATAACTGAAATGTCTTCTTCAGTGCACTGACATTTACCATGATGATGCCAAAATGATGCTGGGAAGAGGGCAAAACAGCAAAGGACAGACAAAACTGCTGTAATTTCAGCATTAATGAAGTGACCCCAAGCTACGCTAGTAGTGTATTTTTTCATTCACATATAACCGCAATCAAAATGTTGTCCAATCTCACTTACGAACAGTTTTGATAATCCCAGTTCATTAGGAAAATTCATATCAAAACTACAATATCCAAACACAGGACAGCTACTACAGGGAAACAAACAAGCTAGTGTAAAAAACCAGAAACCAGAGTTCTTACACACTCACAGGGAGGACTATCAAATGGCACAGACACAGAAAAATTGTATCCCCAAACAACAAAAAAATTCATAGATTTACCATATGATCCAGCAATTCCACTGACATTTTACCAGCAAAAATGAAAACAAGGTATTGAAGAGATACCTGTACAATGATAGCCCCAGCACATTATTTTAAATGTTTAAAATACAGAAGCAATCTACATGATGAAAAGATGAACTGATAAGCAAAATGATACACATTAATCAGTCTCTGTGTGACTTTTTCAAAAAGGATGAACATCCTGACACATCACAGAATGAACCCGGAGAACACTATATATTATACCAAGGGGAAAAAAAAGTAGAGCAACTGATACTCGACCCATATGGGGATACTGGCACTGAGAGAGACTGCCTACTATACCCTGGTGCTGACCCCTAAAAATACTTTTTAAAGTTAGTAAACTTTGGGGCCCGGCGCGGTGGCGCAAGTGGTTAAGTCCTCGCCTTGCACGCCCGGGATCCCATATGGGCGCCGGTTCTAATCCCGGCGGCCCCGCTTCCCTTCCAGCTCCCTGCCTGTGGCCCCGGAAAGCAGTCGAGGACGGCCCAAGGCTTTGGGACCCTGCACCCGTGTGGGAGACCCGGAAGAGGCTCCTGGCTTCGGATCGGCATAGTATCGGCCCGTTGCGCTCACTTGGGGAGTGAATCATCGGACGGAAGATCTTCCTCTCTGTCTCTCCTCTCTGTATATCCGCCTTTCCAATAAAAAATAATAAAAATAAATCTTTAAAAAAAAAAAAAAAGTTAGTAAACTTTGTTATATGTTATTTTAGTGCAATTAAAATTTTGGAGAAGAAATAAAAAGAACGTCCCCAGGACCAGCAGTGTGACATAACAAGTAAAGTCACAACCTGTGATGCCAGCCTCCTATATGGGCACTGTTTCTACTTCCCATTCAGTTCCCTGCTGGCCAGGGAAAAATCAGCGGCAGATAGTCCAAGTGCCTGGGCCCTTCCTCCACTTGGGAGACACACACGAAGGTCCTGGTATGGGCCTGGTTGTGGCCTCCTTGGGAGCTAATGAGTGGATAGATCTCTCTCTCCCTCTCGCTCTTTTTCAAATAAGCGAATGAATGAATGAATGAATGAATCCGTAAACATCCTTGTAAATGTAACTTCATGGCCAGGAACTGGGTGGAGCAAGGCAGGCTCTTACATTTTGTACCACAGGTGCCTTACTCCCTTCACACAGAACACTGATCAGCCCTGATTAATCTTATTAAAACTTCAACCTCTGACGATCTGTTTAAACATTCTATTTGCCAAATGGGAAACAGACATGGGAAACACATCAAGCATAAATCAGATAGCTGCCACAGGCAAAAGCACTGAACCAATTATCAGGCAGCACACTTGGAAAAAAAAACTATCACTGCTCAAACTTGAGATTTTATCTAAAATAAACTTCAAAAGAAAGTGACGGTAGTTGTTGCCAATGCTAAAATGTGAGCTTTCACACCAAAACCAAAATTCTGAGTCTGACAGGACTTTTCACTGTGGGTGGTGGTATCATGTAGGTTTTCAAATTTTCATTTATTTGAAAGGCAGAGAACCATAAAGAGATCATGCATATACTGGTTCACTACCCATATGCCCACAGTAGCCAGAGGTGGGCCAGGCTGAAACTAGGAGCCCAGACCTCCATCTGGGTCTCTCAAATGGACAACAGGGACCCAGGCACATAAGCCGTCACCTGCTCCCTCCCAGCATGCAACACTAGCGTGACGCTGGAAGTGGAAGTAGAGTTGAGACTGGAATTCAGGTGTCCACTATGCTTTGCTATCATCCCAAGTGGCATTCTAACCTGAACAACAGACATTAACTTAAACAAATATGCTTTTCAATACTAAATAGTGAAATGTCTTAACATTTGAAAGATTCATACAATTCAACAAACTATTATTTTTTACATGGCAATGCACATTACAAAATCAGGTACAGCTTAAGACTTACTCGAAGGTCAAGTGCAACCAATGGATTTCAATGCAACAGAACGTGAAAAATCCACCAATAAAACTTTAGATTCCACATTGCAAAAACCTTCAAGAAACTACCACCAGTCAAGTTTTTGGTATAGTACTAAAGAATATCCACAATTATTTGCTAATGCAAAATTTACTTTCAATATTTCAACCAAAACAACATGTGGCAACAGACTGCAGAACAGGCAATTCAACTGTGCTCTATTATGCCAAAAATTAACAAAGCTTGCAAAAATTCAAAACAACTCCACTCCTCTAAATTTCTTTTTGCTTTGAAAAACACAATTTTCTATTTAAAACTGTTATTTATGCTACCATGCAATGGGTTTATTATTGTTTTTAACTGAAATTAAGCGTTGGCTTTTTCAGTGTTAAATTTCAGCAAACATAAACATATACAAGCATATATAACAGTAACACACACACACATACACACAAATATAACAGGTTCTGAGACCAAAAGTTTTAAGAACTTCTGTAATATTCTAACATGTTCTGAATAAATCTGGTTAGCAAATAACTTCACCAAACTTTAAAAACACTCCACAGATCTAGAAGCAAATCAATGTAATTAGTTCTCTTGTTAAGGAAGGGAAAAAGACAGGTCTTAAGGGAAAAAGGAAAGGGAAAAAGACGTCTTTGCTCCCTTGGTCAAGCCCAAAAATCCCCATGACATGATCATTTACACTTGGTCTTGGACAGCAACACCGAGTAACTGGGGACAACTTGGGGCATAGCCAGTAGAGATGCTGCCTGTGAGCTCAAGGCCCAGCTGCTCCAATTCCCCACCAGCTCCCAGCTGATGAGCCTCAGAAAGCAGCAGCTGGCCCAAGGGTGTGAGCCGTGAGCCTCTACAACTCCCTGGAAGGCCCAGATGAAGCTCCCAGCTTCAGAAGTGCCAAGCTCAAGCCACTGCAGTCATCTGGGCATGAACCAATGAATGAAGACCTATCTCTGTATCTTCCCCCTCTCTAACTCTGCCCTCCAAATATATAAATAAATCTTTAGGGAAAAGCAGTGAGTAAATTAAGCCTTATCCAACCAAAATACTTAGTGAAAAGCACAATGTTTTACATTATCATAAGCCACACGGCAATGACACTGTCACCCATTTCAGAGTCTCTGGAAAACTCCCTGTACCTTAACAAGAGACAAAGAGTCAAAAAAGGTGAATACCATCACAGTACTGCCAAAAACAGCATCAACTTCAAAAACCCTGAGAAATGGCCAAATCATTGAACAAAGGGGAACAGAACAACCTACCTCGGTTTCTAAGTTAAAGCCATCAGTAGTCCCGATACTATAACACTTCCAGCACTCACAGAGAAGGGAAAAACTAGATATGAGGAGAAACTGGCTCACACCATAGTTTTAACTCAAGTATTTTCGGCAATCTTGGCAATAAATCACCTTCTTCCTTTCATCCTTAGTTTCATATCAAGCAAAGGCAATAAGAGATCCCCGATGTTCAGAGTAAAAATTTAACATTGTGAGTTGCAGAATTTCTTGTCATCTTATTGAAGACATCCTTGGAAATAAAAAACGAATCCTAACTTCTTAACAGTCACTTAAGACCTATCACTTTCCTGGAGCAAGATGGCTGATGAGGACAGGATGGTGCAGCCCTAACTGGAAAGAGAGCAGCCAGAGGAAAACAGGTGCTGTGCAGAGCTGGAGAAGGAAAATCGAAGCATTAGGTGACTGGAGTTTGTAGGAAACCTACTGAGGAAAGGCGGGACTTCATGGACAAGGAAAAATAGCTGAAAACGTACGAGGCTGCAGAGGAGGTTGAGCAAAAGCGAGCACCCAGAAAGCAGTCAGGCTGAAAGCAACAGTCACGGCTTTGGAGCCAACACAGCGGAGACTGAGCAGGTGGACTGCCAGAGTCCCCCAGAGAGGGGGCCAGTGGCAGTCACAGGCCAAAGCGCTGACCCCAACACCTATGAAGGGAGGCAAAACTGAGTCGAATTCCAGGCAGCCAAACACCTTCCGACTGGTGCAGCCTCACCATTGGGGAGCAAATCACCGGAGAGGGATCCAGGAGATAAAAATGGAGTGCATTCCACACCCAGAGCACCAGAACAGCAGCCCCAAAGTGTGTCTGGTGCATCAGTGGAAGTCTCTGACATATGGCAGGGGTCTTTGCCATCAAGTAGCAACATGTGAATAGAAGTCTGCTCTGAGAGGGAATCTCCTCTGCTACTCCTCCTCCCACCACACGCCCCCCTCCAAAAAGAGACATTCCAAGAAAAGAGAGACACTCCTTTGCTATTATTTTTCCAGAAGTCTCTATTCATCCCAAGAAGACTCAAAGTATAACAAGCATGATTACCCAATCACCAACCAGAGCGGAGCAATGAAGCATCAGAGTGAAGTTGCAGCAGCAGCCTCCCTGGCCCCGGGTGCCACTGAAACCACAAGTGAGAAAGGCTAGGCAGACCCAAGCACAGATTTGACCCCCAAGTGCTCAAGGCTGGGAAAGGCGGCCAGGGCAGAACCAAAGCATGGAGCCCAAGGCTGAAGCTCCCCAGAGTGACCAGACACCTTCTTGGATCCACAGCAAATAGGAAAACAACACGGGAACAGTGAAATCCTGCCACAAGCCTGGGAGCGACACAAAGTGAAGACAGAGCCTGACTGAACAGAAAACCTGCAGATCTGAAAGATAATGAGCAAGGTAACAGAAAAACCTCGGGCAAAACAAGCGAGGAAACCAGTGTGTCCCTCAAACATGAGCAAAAGACCTCCCATTCTTAGAATTACAGAATGAAAACAGAGGATCTCCTGGACAAAAAAATCCAAAAAATCATGAAGAAACTCTTCAGAGGCAGTGAGGAGCAAACAATTTAATCAATAATCGCAAAGGAGTTACAAGCTGTGAAACAGAACCAAATTGAAATACTTAAAGAACACAACAGAGCAAATTTTAAAAACAGAAGTCTCACAATGTAATGTGGAAGGGGAAGAAAGAATTTCAGAACTAGAAGACACCTCAATCAAAAACATACAATCATAAATAAAGAACTGAGCAAAGCTAAGAAATTGTCCAAGAATTAAATGACACCACCAAGAGATCAACACAAGTGGAACAGTGATAGAGAAGTTCCTGAAGGCATGGGAAGAGAAGCGGGATTGCAGGACGTGTTTAATTAAACAGAATTTCCCCAACATTGGGACTGTAAGGGCATGCCAAATATAGGAAGAACACAGAACCCCAAAGAGGTATGATCAGAAACGAGCCTCACCCCAACACATCATTATCAAGCCTCCTTTGGTTGGACACGACACTGAAGCAGGCACGTGAGAAGGGTCAGATAACCTACAGAGGGACATCACTCATTCACTGCTGAGGTCTCAGAAGAGACCCTCCCAGTCCAGGAGAGAATGGAGTGATACATTCCAGATCCAAAAAAATAAATAAACCAACAAAAACAACAGTCAATGCAGAATAAAATATCCAGCAAAACTCATGTTTTGAAATGAAATAAAACATTTCCAAAGTACACATAGACTAAAAGACTTTGCCATTACCAGATCAGCACTACAAGCACCACTGAAAACATGAAGACTGAAAAAAAACAATGAAGCCAGCTACACTCAATGGTAAAGGGGGACAATCACCCAATAAACCACACACACACACACCTAAATCAAACAATGAGAAACCCAATGCTAAAATTACAGGACTAAATCACTACCTGTCAATATTAACCCTGAATGCAAATGGTTTAAACTCAGCAAACAATTAAAAAACAGTACCCATCTGTTTCTTAACACACATCTCATCACAAAATATACACAGAAGTTGAAAATGAAAGGATGGAAAAGAACATTCCAGGCTAATGAAAAGGGAAAGGAGCTGGCATGGCCATTCCAACATCAGACCATATAGACTTCAACGTGAAAAACACTGAGATGAAGCTGGCACCACACAGTGATAGAGATCCACCCAGCAAGAAGAAGTAACAATAACAAGTATACACATACCAATAGGCACCTAGTGAGGTGAAACTTCCCACAAACCTAAGAGGAGACATTAGATGCAAACACAGTAATAGTTGGGAATCTCAGTGACTCACTAACATCAAAGACCAGATGAATGAGACAGAAACTCAGCAAGGAAGCAACAAACCTCACCCAGACAACAGAACAAATGAACCTGATAACTATGGAACCTTCCCGCCTACAGACACAAATATACTGGCTTTTTATCAGTACATGGAACCTGCTCCAGAACTGATCACATTATAGGTCACAAAACAAGCCACAGAGGTTTTTTTTTTAAGATTTATTTTTATTGGAAAGTCAGATTTACAGAAAGGAGAGACAGAAAGATCTATTAGCTGGTTCACTCCCTAAGTGGCTGAAATAGCCAGAGCTGAGCTGATCTGAAGCCAAGAACTTCTTCTAGGCCTCACACACATGTATGCAGGGTCCCAAGGCTTTGGGCCGTCCTCCTACTGCTTTTCCAGGCCACAAGCAGAGAGCTGGAAGGGAAGTGGAGCAACTGGCATAGACCAGTGTTCATATGGGATCCTGGCACATACAAGGCAAAGACTTCAGCTACTACACTACCATGCTAAGCTCAGGAAGTTTTTTAAAAATTGAACTAACATCATGCATCACCTCAGATCATCAGAATAAAATTGCAAACCACTAAGTAAAAATACTACAAACACATGCAAATACTTAGAAGCTGAACATCCTACTAAATGAACAATAAAGCAGAGAAATCAAATTTAGAAATTCATTAAAATAAAAAAGACATCACACGACATATCAAAACCTGTGGAATGCCACAAAGGCAGTGATATGAGTCAAATTTATTGCAATCAGCGCCTACATTAAGAAACTTGAAAGGCATCAAGCAAACAAGCTACACATCCATCTGAAGGAGGCAGCAGCAGGGCCCAGCGTGTGGGCCTAGCAGCTAAAGTTCTTGCATTGCACACGCTGGGATCCCATATGGGCACCAGTTCTAATCCTGGCAGTCCTGCTTTCCATCCAGCTCCCTGCTTGTAGCCTGGGAAAGCAGCAGAGGATGGCCCAAAACCTTGGGACCCTGCACCTGCGTGGGAGACCCAGAGGAGCATCTGGCTCCTGGTTTCAGTTCGATGCAGCTCTGGCCCTGGCGGTCACTTGGGGAATGAATCATCGGACAGATGATCATCTTCTCTGTCTCTTCTCTCCTCTCTATACGTCTGACTGTGCAATAAAAACTAAATAAGTGAAGTAAAATGAAATGAAAAAACAGCAGCAAAGGCCAGGCACAACATTCTAGCTGCCGAAGTCCTCCTCTTGCATGTGCCAGGATCCCATATGGGCACCAGTTCTAATCCCAGTTGTCCCGTTTCCCATCCAGCTCTCTGCTTGTGGCCTGGAAAAGCAGTGCAGGAAGGTCCAAAGCTTTGGGACCCTGCACCCATGTAGGAGACTAGGAAGAGAATCCAGGCTTCAGATCAGCTCAGCTCCAGTCGCTATGGCCACTTGGTGAGTGACTCATCAGATGGAAGATCTTCCCGTTTTCCCTTCTCTCTGTATATCTGATTTTCCAATAAAAATAAATTAATTATAACAATAAAGCGATTCCAGTTCTTTGAAAAAAGCAGCAGGGGGCCTGGGCGATCCTCAACCTGTAATTGCCAGCATCCAATATGGTTGCAGGACCTTGTCCCAGTTGCTTCACTTCCCATCCAGCTCCCTGCTTATTACCTGGAAAAGCAAAGGAAGACGGCTGGAACCTTTGGGCCCTGTAGCCATGTGGGACACCTGGAAGAAGCTCCTAGCTCTGGATCTGCTCAGTTTGACTACTGCATTCATTTGGGGAGTGAACTAGAAGATGCAAGATCTTTCTTTTTGTCCCTGCTTCTCTCTGTAAATCTGCCTTTCCAATCAAAGAAAAAGAGGGCCCAGCATGTTGGCCTAGTAACTGAAGTCCTTGCCTTGAACAGGTGGGTTACCATATGGGTGCTGATTTTAATTCCAGTGGCCCAGCTTCCTATCCAGCTCCCTGCTTGTGGCCTGTGAAAGCAGTCGAGGACGGCCCAAAGCCTTGGGACCCTGCACCCGCGTGGGAGACCAGGAAATAAGTTCGTGGTTCCTGGCTTCGGACTGGCCCAGCTCCAGCCATTGTGGTCACTTGGGAAGTGAAATATGGGACAGGGAGATCTTTCTCTGTTTCTCCTCCTCTCTGTATACCGGACTTTCCAATAAAAATAAATGTTTAAAAAAAAGAAAGAAAACAGCAAAATAAAAAGAAAAAGGGAAATAATCAAAATAAAAGAAAAATAAGCCAAATAGAGACCTAAAGGATACATAAAATCAATGAAACAAAGAGCTGGTTCTTCAAGAAAAAACAAGATATACATTCCACCAGACCCATGGATCCAAAAAAAAAGAGAGAACACAAATGAATAAAATCAGTCAAAAAGGAAACATAAAAACAGATACCTCAGATATACACAGAATAATCAGCAACTACCACAAGCAATTATATGTGAACAAATCAGAAGATCTTTATGAAACATTCCTAGACACATACCATTTAGCAAACCTGAATTAGCAGGTAACAGAAAATCTGTATAAGCCTATAACCAGGAGAGATCCAATCAGCAATTAATTCCCTCGCAAAAAAGCCCAGGACCAGATGGCTTCCCAGCTGAATTCTATGAAACAGTCCAAGAACTGACCCGTATGATCCAGCAATCTCTCCTGGGAACATATCCAAAAGTGGAACCTCCAACGAGAAAGCAATCTGCACCCCAATATTTAGAGCAGCACAATCCACAGTAGGAAAGACAGGGAAACAACCTAGATGCCTGTCAAAGGAAACGGTGCTACAACTACTGTAGGGAATACTACTTGGCCATTAAAAAGAACGTCACCTGCTACAAAGCGGTCCCATTTGGAAACCATTATGCTCACTGAAACAAGCCAATCCCAATAGGACAAAAATCATATGTTCTCTTCTATATAAGGTAAGATACAAAACAAAAAGACATATACAGGGCCCGGTGCTATGGTCTAGCAGCTAGAATCCTCACTTTAGATGTGCTAGGATACCATATGGGCACCGGTTCTAGCGCTGGAGACCCTGATTCCCATCCAGCTCCCTGCTTGTTGCCTGGGAAGGCAGTCAAGGACGGCCCAGGGCCTTTGGGCCTTGCAATAAAAATAAGTAAATCTTAAAAAAGCAAAACAAGCAAACAAACAAACAAAAAAAACCCAGACATATAGGGCCCAGTGCGGTAGCCTAGTGGCTACTCTTCACCTTGCACATGCCCCGGGATCCCATATGGGCACCAGTTCTAATCCTGGCAGTCCTGCTTCCCATTCAGCTCCCTGCTTGTGGCCTGGGAAAGCAATCGGAGATGGCCCAAAGCCTCAGGTTTCTGCACCTGCAAGGGAGACCTGGGTGAAAACTCCCGGCTTCAGATCAGCACAGCTCTAGCTGTTGAGGCCGCTTGAGGAGTCAATCACCAGACAGACCTTCCTTCCTGTGTCTCCCCTTCTCTTTATGTCTAACTTTCCAAATAAAAAAAGAAATCTTAAAAAAAAAAAGACATATAAACAAGTATACACTTACATTATCATAAATACCATTATTCACGGTATGATGAAGACTGGGACACGAAAAAGTGTTGCAGTAAAAGGACCAACAATGAAACTGCTACACATACCTTGAGAACAGGTACTAAATTCTCTACCATTGCCTATACTGACAATGCAATACACGTGCAAAGAGCAGAAGTGCTGGAACTGTGACTGCAGCTGAAGGACTGTATTATTGTAAAATACAGGGGAAAAGGTGGGAGGGAGGGAGACGGGAAGGTGCAAAGGGAGGGGGAGGGAAAAGCCTTATACCTAGAATTAAATAATGAAAATAATAAATTTTGTTTAAAAAAAAAAAGAGCTATCACTTTGCTAATGAAATTAAACCTAAGACAACAGCAAAACTTGCAGACAGGTGACAATGCAAATGCCATTTCATCACCTTTTGAGAAACCATTCATACACTGGTGTTACAGGTCTCTGAATAGATTACTACAATAAGATCATAAACGATGGTCAAACTCCAGCCAGTGTCCCTCTGAAAATCCTGGGTTTGTTTTGTTTTTTGTTTTTTTTTCCAATAACAAAGATGAAATCCAACACCATTTTAACAGAGTACAATACAATTGAAGTTTTTTCCTGGGTAAAGGAGACCAATGTTTAAGACATGTAAATCCTCTGATCTCTTCTTAAAATAACGTTAAAAAAAAAAGCACAGGAGCCGCTGCCAAAGTAGCTTAAACAACAAATAAGAGTAACAAAATTGGGAATACTTGCAAACAAGAGGATGAACACGAGAACCTAAAAAACACAGCGGTGCAAAAACACAAAACCAACCTTGTTGGCAACTTGCTTCCCACAGTGCAGTAAAGGTGAGGCTCAATGTGGAGGAGCATAGACACAGCCCCCAGCGCCCTGCCCAAATCAACCACACTGGGTGATGCCCCACATGTAGGGAGGATCACCCTGCAGACTTTCTGTGGAGACTGTGAAACAAGTCTTCAGAATCATCCAGTGAACTGCAGGCTAAAGTAGCACTAGAATGAGCAGGTATACGGGAGGCACAGGTGAGAGCCCCAGAGCTCTTCCACTTAACCATTTTTTTATTATTATTTCATTTTATGACACAGTTTCATAGCTTCTGGGGTTCCCCCCAACACTTCCACCCATATTGAATTCCTCCATATTGTTATAGTAGTACAGTTCACAACCAGCCATGATTCCTTCATTGCAGGCATGGGCTGTGCAGAGTCCATGCAGAGTCCAGCATCTTATTGTCCACATAAATTCAACAGTTCATTGGGAGGCCATCCTTGATCTGAAAGTAAAGCTGGCACAATATCATCCCCTCCAATGAAAAGCCATTACACAACTTCAACAACAGGAAGAAACAGTCCAAACAGGCTTTTAACTCTCATAAGCCATACGTTAAAGACTGAGGAGCAGAACGATTTTAGCAGGTGTGTGCAGAGAAATCATCAATACCTTAGTAAGGAGTAAACTAATCTTTGTGTCCTACCTAGTGAGGTTTATGGTAGTCCAAGCTAACTTTTCTTCCACTTAACTATTAACTCACTATTCAAGCTGAGCTGATGCGGAGCCAGGAGCTAGTTCTGGGTCTCCCAGGAGGGGGTGCAGGAACCCAAGGACTTGGAGTCATCCTCTGCTGATTTTCCAGGCAACAGCAGGAAGGCAGATGAGAAGCGGAGCAGCCAGGACACAGATCGGCCCCCACAGGGGATGCCAGTTTCACAGTTGGAGGTTCAGCCTACTACGCCACAACACCAGCCCCTGGACAGGGAAAATTTGTTGTAATGTATTCAACAATGCAGAGAAGCACTCAAAGTACGCCAAAGGAACCAGTCCATTCACCATGCTGTATTTCTTTCCTAAAAACTCCAGTCTGGAGAATATGAATAATGGATAAACATTCTTGAAAATAATCTAGTGGAGTGAACTAACCAGTGCAAGTGATATTTTGGAGAGAACAATTCCTCTTCTGTGAGGGCTACCTTGTTAGCTGGATGGTTAGCAGAATGCCTCGTATGAACTCGGGAGCAACCTCTCCCCAATATCATAATACTCAAAAATGTCCTTTGAGACAGAATCACCTCCAGCTGAGAACCACTGTGAGAAAGTGACTTACACACGCCAGGCATGTCTGCCCCACCACTGAAAACATCCTTAGTGATGGCACAAAATTTAAAAAAAAACTTAACTCTCATTTCCAAAATAATCTATTAAAAACCTGTCTTAAAGGCTGCTGAGCTCCTGAACCATCCCGCACAGCCTTTTCCTCTAAGAACACTAACAGGGGATGGTGCTGTGGCACAGGCAGCTGAGCAGCACTGCCTGCAGCGATAGCATCCCATATGGGCACCAGCTCAAGTCCTGGCTCCTCCTGTTCCAATCCAGCTCCCTGCTCATGTGCCTGGGAAGGCAGTGGAAGACCATCCCAGTGCTTGCATCCCAGCACCCACATGGGAGACCTGGAACAAGCTCCTGGCTGCAGCCTGGCCCCAGCCTGGCCAACCCAGGTTGCTGCTGCTGCTGCTTGGGCAGTGGACCACCAGGCGGAAGATATTCCCCTTTCTGTAGCACAGCCTTTCAAATAAATAAGTCTTTAAAAATAGTCACACAACAAATTCTTAGAACAATGATTCTCAACCTGGATACAGATTTGGAAAAATGGAGAAGATGATCATCAAAGTTGCTGAGAATCTATAACTCCTCTATAATAATGTTAAAGGGCTATTTAATCACTCCAGTAATCCTTGGAGATCACAGGAATATATTCCATATCACCCGGATGATAACACTATGATCAAGACTTACTACAATTTCAGTGCCCACGCTTGTGCTCATAACTGCCCTGGTTCCAGAGAGTCACCCAAAAATTACAAAATTTAATGTAATATTATCACAACTAATGTAATGCAAAGGAGTAACTAAACCATCTCCTACTCATGATGCCTTCCACAAAGAAACTGGGTTAATTAACGACAGAACACAAGGCCAGGCCAAAACCATCTACCTTCCCTAATATTAAACTGTTTTCTTGAATTCAGCTCTTCCTTATGATGAAGCATAAGCAACCCCTCCCCCCAAAAAAAACAGAAGACATACAAATGAAAAGTGGAACTAAAATTAGAGGGTCTCTAAAGTCATACTTAGTTCAAACTAAACAATGCAGATCTGCACTCTCCAAACTGTATCATGTAAAACTTTGGCTCTGGGGCCTGCTGTGGTAGCCCAGCAGCTAAAGTCCTCACCTTGCACATGCCCCGGGATCCCATATGGGCACCGGTTCTAATCCCAGCAGCCCCACTTCCCATCCAGCTCTCTGCTTGTGGCCTGGGAAAGCAGTCAAGGACGGCCCAAAGCCTTGGGACCCTGCACCTGCGTGGGAGACCTGGAAGAGGTTCAGGGCTCTTGGCTTCGGCTTCGGATTGGCTCAGCTCCAGCTGTTGCAGTCACTTGGGGAGTGAATCATCGGATGGAAGATCTTCCTGTCTCTCTCTCCTCTCTGTATATCTGACTTTGCAATAAAAATATATAAATCTTTAAAACAAAAAACAAAAACCGACTCTGGCCTTGGGGTGCATGTGTTCACTCTTCTCTATGTCGGAGAAGCATCTCAAGCCGCATGTCTAACGCTCCTTTCGCCACTGCAACACTCCCCACTCTAGTCACCTGAACACTCTCTGTTCTCACACATTAACCCTTCTACTCAACCCTGCCCCTAACTTAGTCCAGCACCTAACATCAACTAAAAATAAGAAATAAAGCTTGCCCAAGTACACACTCTCTCTCTCTCAAATTATACTGATAACTTCATAAAAGTTAACCAATTTAAACAAACACTAGGAGCAACAGCTACCATGACTGCTGCAGAACAAGTAATTCACATCTAATCTCATTTAATCACTCCAACTCCACGAGGCAGCTCCACTTTGCAGGGATGACTAAGATTAAATCACTATCCAAAATAACAGCTAATGGGCAGCAAGAGCTGGAACTCCATCTCATGTCTCACTCTAAAGTTTTGTATTTTCCAAGAAGTTACTTTGTCCAAGTCATTGTACTCAACATAAAAGGGAATACACTCTCAATCTTACATTCAAAACCCTGAAAAGATTTCCTACTGTTTGGAAAATAAGCTCAAACAGAAACCAAAAAAAGCACCAAAGCCTTTCTACAATCCTAGCACTCAAAGCTGTTCTACAGCCAAGCCAAATGTTTCACTATTTCTAAAACATGAAACGCTCAGTGAACTCTGGCTCAGGCAGCACCTGACAGAATCACTTACAGAAGCTCACCCTGTCCCATAAGATCCAACCGAAGCCTAAGCTCCTTCTTAAAGTCTTCCCCCTAAGTTCTTAATGACCACAGAGACAGCCTTCCACAGCAGATCACTCAAAATCAGGGCAAGATGACAGGCAGGATGCAGGCACTGGCCGAAGATCCCTGCGCACAAAAACGACACCTCCTTCTTTCTCCCTCAGATACATACACGGGCGCTCACCCAACTCCCAGTCTACCCAGCAGGCATCCTCACCACACAGGAAAGGCCCATGATTTATCACCTTGCTTAGACACACCTGGCTCCCTTTCCACCTGCAACCACTCCCAATCTTCACTCCTTCAGAGCGCTATTTAAACACACTGCACCTCACTGTTCTCAAAACAATCAAGCTCCTCAGGAAAACAGCGCCATCACGAGCACCCACTTAGAACTATGAGGTTCCTTAGAAGGTTCATGGGATCGGAAGATGAGTTCATTTTGACGATAAAAAAAAATATTTTAATCCATGCCCACTGCTTTTCATGAAATACATGCTGCGTGACCCTTTGAAGACCCCCATCTGCCTGAACATCCACTCCTGTTCCAAGCGGGCCCCTGCGCACCTCCCCAAGTTCACTCCCCACCGCACTCTTCACTCCCCCTTCTCGGACTTGAGGCTCACTGGATCACGTGTTTCTTTCTCTCATCTGCAGTCTCTGCCCACGGCTCATTCCTTCGCACAGCCGTGCTCACTTCTCCAGTTGCTTATCCCCAAACATTTACTTAGTCTGTGCCAGGCACTGCTTTGTGTGCTGGGGTTGCAGACACGATCTCGGTGCCCAGAGAGCTGACAGCTAGTGGATGAGACTAAAGAAACAAGGAATCTTTGAAAATGAAAAGCTTCAGACACATATTAGCCGTGTGAGGGAAATAAAGCATGCGATTCAGCTGGGGTAGACTGAGAGCAGGCAGGGGAGTGGAGGTGCTCAGCGTGATGATGCCGAGGTCCTGAGTGTGCAGGTCAAGAGGAAGCCACTTACAGGCGGCTCAGACAGAGAAAACAAAGCTTGCAAGGCCAGGGAACCACAGCATGTTGAAGAAGGAGATAAGAGGGACCTTGAGCCTGGAAGAGGAGGAGTCTTGTGAGGCATTGATGCAATGTCTGTGGAGGGAGCACAGGTGTGTCTGTTCCAGGAAGACAGAGCCACAAGTAGAAGCCAGGAGTCTGCTGAGCTGACCACTCCTCAAAACCTCAGCTCCACAGCAGCACAGCCATCTCCACAATTGGAATTAAGTGCTGACTACTCGGCCCACCTGCCTTAACACCGGGTCTTAATTTATATCATCCCAAGCTGGCTTCAAAAGAAAGATAAAATTGGAGGGTAGAGGCGGAAGTGTGCTGAACAAAACTTGACAAACCACACTTACCTGTTGATTTCACTTACTGCCATCAATCTAGGAACTCCAAGAATTTTATTTGCTCCTTGCCCAGGCTTTGAACTTACAAAAATTCAAACTCACCTCGACAAGCTTCTTCAAAATCTTGAGTTATATCCACCCAACTTGAATTGCTTTTCTCCATTTTTTCTGGCATGCTGAGCTCCCATCCTGCATCATCCTCATCCACTGAAGCTTTCATAACCATTATGCCTGTAAAATTAACAGCTATTAAGACTCGGTGTGGAGGTTCCAGGGCAAGAGCATTTCTTAAAAAGAAAGTGTCGTTTGTTTAGGTACTATGTGCCTTACTAAAACTCTCTAAGCAGAACTCTCCCAAGTCGGCAAAACAAATGTCCTTAACATGAAATTCATGTTAATTAATACTACCTCAATTTGCTAACAAACCACCACCTACAAGAACTTACAAAAGAGTTGACCTCCCCACTATTTAATAAGGAAAAAAAAACCACACATCCCACAGTGCTGACACCAAAACAACCAACTCCACTTCTTCTAAGTTTCACTGCCGGCCACCCGTGCCCAGGGCACCAGGCGCGTTACCCTCTTGCGGCCCAGGAACCCCCGAGCGACAAGTACTCAAGTGCACGCACGCCTTGCAGCGGCCCGGAGCTCCCCGGCCCAGCCTCGGGAGAGCGAGCGCTCCCCCGCCGGGTCGCAGTCCTCGGGCCCGGCCCCGCGGGGCGCGGAAGCAAGGACAGGGCTGTGGCCGCGCGGGAGGCAGGGAGCCGCGGGGACCGGCACGCCCGCCGTCGTCCCGGTAACGCCGGGCCAGGCCGGGGGGCCTCGGCTCGTACCTGCAGCGCGGGGCCCGCAGGGTGACCCGGCGTCCCCGGGGTCCGCCAGGCGCCCAGGGCTGGCGGGGAGGGCAGGGGTCCGCGGCCCTCGGACGCGCCAACGCGGAGAGGCTCGATGGCACCGCAGAGGCGGTCCCTACCTCCTTCTCCCGTGGCCACCCGCGCCGCCACGCACCGTCCGGACCACGGCGAGGACGACGCCGCCTCTGCCTCGGCCGCCGCCGCCCCCTCCCCTCTCCGCCCAGCCCGGCCAGCAGCGTGCGCGCATGCGTACGCCCGAGGCGCGCGACCCCGCCCCCCTCTCCCTTACACCCCGGCCACACCCCCTTCCTCGCCCCGGCCGCGGCTCGGCCGACGGCGGCCTTGCTCTCTTCTCGCGGGATGAAGCGCCGAGCGCGAGACCGGAAGCCGAGCTGATTTCCCACCCCCCGTGGTAGGCGGGTCCTACCGGGCCTGTGGGAGGAGCCTCCGGCCCCGGAGCCCGCCCGCCTTGCGCGTCTCACGGCGAAGTTCTTAGAAGGATGACGTGCGGCCGGAGGCGGCGGCCTGAGGGGGATCGTGGTCCTGATCGAGCCGCTCGGCCCCGGGTCGGGCTAGGCCGGCCTGGCCGCCGCGTGTCCTGGATGCCGTCGACGCGTTTTGTGAGGAAAAACAGAAAGAAATGGTTTGCAGAGTGCAGCCAGCCATTTTCTTCCAGACTCCCACGTGTTTTAAGAGATCCGTGTTTAAAATGGGGTTACAGTAAAGAGATGGGCACTGTGTCCCCCGCCATTAGAATGGCCAGAAAGTGGAGGACAGGGCCAAATGTTGGCAAGGAGGCAGAGCATCGGGGTCTCTCCTGTGACTGCAAAATGGAACAACCGCTTTGAAAAAAACTAATTTTTTAAAATTACATACTTGTTACATGACCAGCAATGCCACTCCCAAAATACTTACTAAGAAATCAAAACCTGTGTCCACATAAAGGCTTGTCCAAAGCGGCTTTTTTCACCTAATTTTTAAAAACAAACAGATCTTATTGGCTACCTAGTACCTAGTGTGTGAATACTCGGTCATATCTAACTGGTTCTCTATTATGGATATTGAGATGACTTCCAGATTGTTCTTGACTTATTTAGACCATCTACATTTTTTTTGTATAGTCAGCTGATTTGTTCCTTCACGGATGGTCAGCGGATCTGACATTCTTCATGCCAGAATGATCGCACTTATGTCTATATTTATTATTTTCTAACCTGAGTTCTCAACTGATGCTCTAAAATGATAGCCAAGCTGTTTCACCAAGAAAAAAAGATCACAATTTTCTAGCAAGTTCCCTGTTGATGGTTATTTCTAGGCTTTTATTATTTGAAAAGCCCTGAGTAGTTATGTACATATACCCTCTCATGGTTTAACCAGTCTGTATTTGAGCAAAATTATTAGAATTAGAAATTCGGAGTCAAGATATATATATATGCAATTTTGCTATTGCCAAATTTCTCTTTTTGAAGTTAGATCTGTTTTTTCATTTTCACTAGCAATGAGCATGCTCACTTTCTCATAACATTTTCAAGACATGAGGTAAAAAAAATTTTGGAGTTTTGACAGACCACTAAGTGACAAAAATAGTATCACAATAGAATTTTGTTAAAATGAGTTAAATTTGGCCTAAACCTGTCTGTGTTCTCCAGTGATGAAACTTGACCCACGCAGCTAGCTGTGTAGTAAACTAAACTCTATCTTGAGTCATAATCAAACTGAAGCCTAATCTAAGAGTGCACCTTTGTAACCAAGTAACTAGTCTCAGCCAATGACAGCATTTGAGCTCCAGCCAATCACAAGCGACCAGCTGATCAGACCATGCCCATATAAGACAACAGCATCATGACATCATGTCTGTGTATGGCAAATGCTAGCGGCAAACAAGCAGGTTGTTTTCTTCACATGATTTCCTTTTCTCTGGCTACAGATAGAACCTGAACATGTGGTGTAGAGGAGGAGGCATTCTGAACCAACTTTGCTCTGAAATGCTGCCGTTTTCAGAAAGATTTCTTTGCTCAAACAAACTTGGCTAAATTTAACATCTCACATTTTGCAAAGATTGAGTGATCTGAAAGGCAGAATATAGAAAGAAAATGAGAGACAAATAGAGATCTAAAGCTGTTTCACTTCCCAAAAAAATCCTCAACACCCACCTGAATCAAACCAGAACCAGGAGCCAGAAACTCCATGCAGCTTCCACATGGAACCCAAGCGATTGGATCATCACTCACTGCCCTCTCAGGCACACCAGTAAGAAGCTAGATTGCAAATGGAGGATCCAAGACTCCAACCAGCACTTGGATATAGAATGTAGACATTGCAAGTGGAGGCTTAACCAGCTGTGTCACAGGACCCACAATTTGAAGAAATATCTGCAATCCCCTGTTCGTAGCAGGACTTCTCACAACAATAAGATCAGCCTAAGTGTCCACTGAAAGATAAACTGATGAAAAATAAATTAAGATAAATTAGAGAGTGAAATATTATTTGGTCATAAAAAGGAATATGAGGCCGTCATTTGCCACACTGAAGGCGATTATGTTAAATGAAATAAGCCAGGCAAAGAAAGACACATGCCACATGATCTCACTCATGTGTAATACCAAAGTCTATTTAATATAATAGAAACGGAGAACAGTTTGGTGGTTATCAAAGCCTGGGGCAGTTAGAGGGTTTTAAAAAATCCATTCTAGTGCCTTGAGTTTATAAAACTGTCAAGGCACCCCTGTTTCAACACATGCACTTGACAAAGATTTAGCAAAGCCAAAGAAAAAAATTATTGGAGGCTGTCTTAAAAGCAGCCTTTCAAATGCTGGAAGATATTTATCAAGTGTGTTATGATTGATGACCATGTGATAAAATGGAAAGTCACTTTCATTATTCAAAAATAAGTTGAACCCAGAGTATAGATGCTTGCAAGAGACATAAACTTTAGAAATGTCTCTGTTTATGCTTTGGATGTGCCCTTTTAGGAGCCAGAAACTATACTTGTTTTAGACAAGAAATATGAAATGTCACTTCATCCTGCACAATCCTTCTAAACTTAGGAGAACTGTCAAAGTTAAAAAAATTACAGAACATTAGGAATAGAATTTTGATATTTATAAAATGCAGACTGGTATGTTTCCATCTTTCCCTGCCAGTTATGAGAGAGAGAGAGAGAGAAAGAGAAAGAAAGAGAGATTTGTAAGCCACAGAGAGATAGGGAATAAGATTTTCCATCCACTGATTCACTTCCCAAATAGCTGCATTGGCAAGGACTGTGTCAGACAGAAGCTGGAGGTCAGAAACTCCGTCTGGGTCTCCCATGTGGGCAGCAGGGGCCCAACACATGGGCTGTCTTGAGCTGCTCTTCCAGGCACATTAACTAGAACAGGATGGGAAGTGGGGTAGCAGGGACAGGATTCAACGTCCATCTGAAATGCTGGCATTGCAGGTGGTGGCCTTACCTGTTAAAGCACAATGCTAACCCCAGGCCAAGTCTTTGTTAGTTTTGGAAGTTCAGTTACGTTGGAGTTTATTTAAATGAAGAGAAAAAGATCAGAATGTTTTCATGCAGCACATACTTGGTTCTTTCAATAGCAATTGTGACAAAGAGCAGACGGAATTTAGGAATGCTTCACTTGTGATCCACATGAAACAGCTTTCTGGCTGGCTCATCATGCAGGAAAACAGGAGTGACCAAAAAAAAAAAAAAAAAAAAAAAAGCTATGCTTGAACTATGTCATTTCTTTAACATCACTGAGGAAGGAAAGCAACATGCAACGTTTGGACTGATTTTACACAGCTTCTATATACTACCTGCAAGCCAACAAGTAGAGTTAACACTCTCCTCCTCTATTTTTGGTAAATCACTTTCTGATAAAGTTACGTGACTTCTTCCCATGAATTTTACCCAGGCATGGCCCTTTAATTTTTTATTTCTGTATTTAAAAGAGGGCAGATCTGGCACTTTTATGCTGATGTCACCAGTGCTAATATTTCTTGCACTCTCAAGAATATTCATATTCTGTTTTTTAAAAGATTTATTATTTATTATTGGAAAAACAGATTTTACAGAGAGGAGGAGATACAGCATGAAAGATCTTCGGTCTACTGGCTCACACCCCAAGAAGCTGCAATGGTAGGAGCTTAGCCTATCCAAAATCAGAAGCCAGGAGTTGTTTCCAGGTCTCCCACACAGGTACAGGGTCCAAGGCTTTGGCCCATCCTCTACTTTTCCAGGCCACAAGCAGGGAGCTGGACAGGAACTGGCACAAACTGGACATGATCAGTGCCCATATAGGATCTCTGCAGATGCAATGTAAGGATTTAGCCACTGAGGCTTCATGTTGGTCACCAAGATTTATTTGTTTTTAATGGAAAAGCAGATTTACAGAGAGAAGGACAGGGTTTTCCATCTACTGGTTCACTCCCCAAGAGGCCATAATGACTAGAGCTGGGCCAATCCAAAGCAAGGAACCAGGAGCTTCTTCCAGATCTACCATCTGGGTTCATGGACTCAAGGCTTTGGGTCCTTTTATGCTGCTTTGCTGGGCCATTAACAGGGAGTTAGATCGGAAGTGGAGCAGCTGGGATGTGAACCAGTAAATGCAGGTTGGGTAAGGACTGTGCATGGTGGGAGTGGAGATCATCTGTTACAAGACATGATTAGTATCTTTTGCAATACTGCTCTAGCCATTGTCTCAAGAACATTCAGAAGTAGGTTTACTGCAGTCATATACCACAGGAGTAACAAAGATTATGATAGCAACAAATAAGTTTGATATGTCTGGAGTTATGCTAAAGAATGCCAAGAAGCTGCTTTCAATTAGTGAATTAAGCTGCTCCCTGCACCTCCAGGTCACTTCAGTCCCAGCATCTCCACTTCTTTTCTAACTTTCTGTTAATGTGCCTGGGGAGATGACCCAGTTACTTGGGCTGCTGTCACACACATAAAATACCCAGACAGAATTCTAGGCTCCTGGATTCTGCCAGACTTAACTCAGCTTTTGTGGCCACTTAGGGGATGGACCAGCAAATGGAAGATCTTTTCTCTTTCCTGTCTCTCTCCACCCCTCATTACTCTGCATTTCAGGTAGATTAAAATAAATCTAGGGCCTGGCGCGGTGGCCTAGCGGCCAGAGTCCTCCCCTTGCCCACGTCGGGATCCCATGTGGGTGACAATTCTAATCCCTGCAGTCCCATTTCCCATCCAGCTCCCTGCTTGTGGCCTGGGAAAGCAGTCGAGGATGGCCCAAAGCCTTGGGACTCTGCACCCGCACCAGAGACCCAAAAGAGGCTCCAGGCTCCTGGTTTCAGATGGACGCAACTCAGTTCATTGCAGTCACTTGGAGAGTGAATTATCGGACAGAAGATCTCCCTCTCTGTATCTCCTCCTCTCTGTATATCTGACTTTGCAGTAAAAATAGATAATTTTTTGTTCAAAAAAATAAATCTTAACAAATAAAAGACATAGAGCAAACTTTCTACTGAATGGGTACCAAAACTGTTATGCCCAGGTCTGCTACAAACAATAGTAGAAATTTGAATTGAAAATTTGTACAAGAGGGAACAAGATTTTAAAGCATTTATCCAGGAATTATAACAGGAGCTAGAATATGGCTTTATCAGCTTGGTCCCCAGGACAAAGCACAAGCAAAGCACCAGGACAATGAGGGGGAGAGCAAAAGCAGACCAGGTAAGTGCAGAGAACAAGGCAACAGGTTTTAGGGATTCATTTGAAACATTTCTCTCCTTGACTTCCTAGATGGCAAAGTCCAATAATAATTACTTTTCATGTGAGTATTTTAAGAGTTAGCCGGAGGGTCCAGCACAGTAGCCTAGAAGGTAAAGTCCTCACCTTGCACACACAGGATCCCATATGGATGCCAGTTCTAATCCTGGCAGTCTCACTTCCCATCCAGCTCCCTGCTTGTGGCCTAGGAAAGCAGTCGAGGACGGCCCAAAGCCTTGGGACCCTGCACCTGAGTGCAAGACCCAGAGCAGGCTCCAGGCTCATGGCTTTGGATTGGCTCAGCTACGGCTGTTGAGGTCACTTGGGGAGTGAACAAGTGGACGGAAGGTCGTCTACTCTGTCTCTTCTCTTCTTTGTATATCTGACTTTACGACTAAAACAAATAATAAATCTTTAAAATGAAAGTTAATCAGAGCTTCAGAAGGAAGACACCCAGAAAATCTTCACCCAAGAATCCTTCTCCATCATGACAATGCTTCTACTCATTCCTTTTATGAAACAAGCACAGATTTTGTGAGAACTGATGCAACATTCATTAGGTGTCCTTTTGCCAATCTTCATCTGACTCCTCTGACTTCTATTTCTTAATCTTAAGGAAAAAAAAAAAACACCTTTATACTCATGTTTCTTCCATTCAGAGTGTGTAAAAGACTACACTGACATTGAGCCACCAAACCCAGGACCACGGTTCTTTAGAGATGGCCTAAATGGCTGCTATTGTTGCTTACCAAGTATCTTGAACTTGATGGAATTTGCGTTAGGAAACAGAGTCTGTATGTTCTAATTTTGTCTTTTCATACCATTGTTTCAGCATCCTTTTAAAACTATCTTTGTAGCATGAAGAAACTGAACACAACTTAAAAGACGCCTGCAGCTCTTCATTTCTCAAGCATGAAGTAGACTGGGAAGCATGTTAAGTGCCTGCTTTGTCAGATTTTATATAAAACTTGCACTTCTGCTCATCCTTGGTTGTACTAACAGCCAACTACATTTTGCGAAAACTTGTCACAACTTAGATCTCTAAATATGCTTCCTTATATGTGTAGATTCAAGTCTCAGCCTGCTCCCAATCCCATCTTCCGCTTACATGCACTCAGGAAAGCAACAGTTTTGCGTCAAGTACTTTAGTTTTTGTCAAAAATGTGAGGAACCTGGATTGAATTCCAACTTTAGCCAAGCTCAACCCTGTGTTGTTGTGGGTGTTTGGGAATGAACCAGTGGGTAAAAGCTCTCTTTCTTATTCCATCTTTCCCTAGGTTTAAACTAGGAAGGAAAAAAAATAGAAAAAGAAAAGGAAAGAAAGAAAAGAAGAAGGAAGGAAGGAAAAGAAAGAAAGAAATGAAAAGAAAAAGAAAAGATTGGTTGAAAGAAACCTACCAAAAACCAACAACAACAACAAAACAAAGTTCAGGAATTTCTTTGGGGGTCAGAAGTGGCATATTAGGCTAAGGTTCTACATGTGATGCCAGCATCCCACATGGGTACCAATTAGAGCAGCCAGGGCTGCTTCACTTCCCATCCAGCTCCCTGTTTATGGTTTAGGAAAGCAGTAGAGCCATGGAACCTGGCACCTACGTGGGAGACCTGGAAGCTACTCCTGGCTTTGGATCAGCTCCTACTGTTGAGTTTGCCTGGTGGAGGTGAGCCAGTGGATGGAAGATATTTCTATATCTCCTTCTCTCTATAAATCTGACTTTCCAATAAAAATCAATACATTTTTAAAAAATAATAAATATTCTTAAAAATATTTTATTTGCATTATATTAGCTATTGGTTTCTAAAAATAATAAACACATAAATAAATAAAATTATTTATTGAATCTTCAGCTGGTTCTTCTCTACCCCATGTAAGAAAAAAATAAACAAGAAAAATGACCTCTTTTAGTATCAGATCCATCACTGTTTCCACACTTTATTCTTCAGTTTGGAGCAGCTTGTTATTAATTATGTATCTAACTCAATGAGTGGTTAATAAGCATCTTTTTTGTGGCAAGCACTCTTGTATAGAGTGTGCTATCTCTGTATACAGTAACCCTGCTCTCACAGAAATTATGGCTTAGGAAGGTAAATTGATCCAGGGTTTAATTATAAATGCAAATTTTGGCAAATCAGAAGCAATTCAGAACAAAGAAAAGAAGTAATTCCATCTAAGCACAATTATTGTTAATAATTTATTGCTTTCTCTATTGGGAGTACATGTTGAAAGATACTGCTTACCATGTATGTTATTGTTTTTTTCCACTTATTAACCTGTAAGTGTATCATCTTCATGATGATTAAGTATAGTGTTCAAATGTTCATCATTTCTTGGCATTGCTATTTAGGTAAGAGTGCAAACTTCAGTTCCCATGTCCCATTCTCAGGGGCACACTGGTCTCACTGGAGTTTTTGAGAATGGCTCCCTCTAATCCCAAGTCCTGCTTTCATGTCAGGTATGCTGACCGGAGGTCACTGTGTCTCCAGCAGACAGAGAGAAGATGCTTGCCCAGGGCTATCACCTCCCCGTGGATACCACAGAGTGAACAAGCCCAGCGCAGACCAGGAAGGGCTCTTTTGGATAATGATGGACTTAGTGTATTCTCAATAAGCTTCTTCAACAATGCAATTTTCTGTGCTTGCCTTGTGATGTAGCTGGTACAATGCTGCATGCAACACTGGTATTCCAAATGAGTGCTGCTTCATATTGCAGCTGCTCTGCTTCTGGTCCAGACGCTGCTATTGAATGGCCTGGGAAAACAGTGGAAGATGATCCAAGCACTTGGACTCATGCCACTCACACGGAAGACTCAGTCTTCCACGAAGTTCCTGGCACATGGTTTCAGACTGGCCCAGTTTTGGTAGTTGTAGCTATCAGGGGAGTAAACTGGAAGATGGAAGATTCTGTGTGTGTGTGTGTGTGTGTGTGTGTGTGGTGTGTTTTTCCTCTCTCCTCTCCATAACTATAACTTTCAAATTTATAAATAAATTATTTTTTAAATTGGACTTGACTTTAGAAATGAGGCATGACCATCACATCAATGCTAGGTAAAAATATAGTCAGTATTACAAATAACCACCATACAAATGAAATTTTGGCATGCAAATGATCTAAGATATGTTGACTCAATTTTGCTTGTTAAAAGCTACTAATGGATACCAAAAATTGTGCCGTCACTTACTGTGTCCAATATAAGTCAGCTACTTAGAAACCAAAATGTTGACTTCAGAGATAATACTTCAGACAGCATGGATTTCACATTCCAAATATCCTACCCATGGGCAGAAAACAATCTGGGCTTCTGGAAGTATGTGAAAATAAAAGTGTGTTTTCTATTACTTCTGCTTTCCACAGAGTGATCGGGTTAACAACTAACTGCAATGTAAGCTGCACAGAAGTTGCGTGCTGTAACAGTGGCAGAACATTTTAAGAGGAAAAAAAAAATCCAAAGAATGAAAGAAAATGATGTAGCAAGTTTTAGATTTGATGCTTGTAAATAAGACACACAAAAAGCTGACACATTCAAGAATAAACCATTAGCCCAACTTAACAATAGGCGAAGAGGGGTAGGCTAAAATGACAGGTGTTCTCACACTGGAGTACCTGGATTCAATACCTGACTGATGCTTCTGACCCCCAACTTCCTGCTAAGGCAGCAGGCTCCTGCCCCCTATGGGGGAGATTGATTTCCTGGTTCCCAGCTTTTGTACAGCAAGGCAGAACCCTATCTCTCTTTCTACCTCTGAAATAAGTAGGTACATTTTAAAACAACGGGCAAATGATCTGGAGTAGGCAGTACTCCAAGTAAGCTAGAAACATGGCCAAGAAGCATATGAAAAGATGTTCAGCATCGTTAGCGTCAAGAAAATGCAAATCAAGACTACAGTGAGATCTTGCTTCATTGCATAAAAGAGATCAATAACAGTTTTCATTAAGGGTGTGGGAAATCCTGAGTGCTCACACATTGCCGATGGGAAAGTAAAGTGGTGTGGAAAAACATATCATTAAAGAATAGGGAAATAGCAGAGAATAGACATAGATTAGTACTTGGGTAGGTAAGATGGCAAGGTTAGGGGAAGACAGCTCAGGGGTACAGGGTTTCTTTCCAAGGTAGGATAAATATTCTAAAATCAATTGTACTGATGGTTACACAACTCTGAGTGTGCTAAAAGTCATTGCATTGTACACCTTAAATGGATGACTTATACAGTAGGTGTGTTATGTCTTAATAAAGCAGTTTTTGGAAACAATTTGGGGTAGGGGGCAGCAGGTAGGAATGAGGGTGATTCTAAGTGGTCATGAGAGAGTTTCTTGGGCTACTGTAAATATTCTGCACTTGGTTTGTGAAATAGGTTCCCGATTTCATAAATGTCCAAAAATTATTGAACTATACCTAGGGTATAGACATTATATAGTAACACAAACTCTCAGAGGACTTGTGGTTCTAGTTGAGAGAGACAAGAAACATTGTTGATCACAACCCAATTTCCTGAACTAGTTCCAGAAACACAAGAGCTGCGTGACAAGCAATTTTGAGGCCAGTCTTGTATCACTGAGTAGATGTGTGAACATCCACAGGGCACAAGGGGAAAGTGTTAGCAATAATCAGGCCTAAGTTTATTTCCTTCTTATTTAAAAAAAATATTTGCAACACCATAAAGTTAAATAACATGCTGCTATATATGCTAATCTCTATTTTACACAGTTACTATACATCCCCTTAAAAGAAAAGCTACGAAACAAAATCAATAACATGAAGAAAAAAAAAGAAATCAACAACACTGTGAAGTTAAATAACATGGTATTGAATGACTAATGTGTCATTGAAGAAATGAAAACAAAATTAAGAACCTTGATTTTTCTTCCTGTTGTTGATTTTGTATTTTTTTTTCATTTAAGGGTAACTGTGTAAAGAAGACTGTCATATTCAGATGTGAGGATACAATGCAGTATGCATCTCTACTTTCAGACAAAGATGGACTCCCAATGAAGTTGTTAACTATATCTTGACAATAGGATGTTGGACTCTGCCATTGTCCATACCCACAATGATGGACATATGAGGGTATATGAAGAATTATAATACAGTAAAGTTATAGGGGAACTCAGTGATGGGGGAGGGAATTGGGGCAGGGATAAAGGAAATCCCAGGACCTAAGGAACTGTATCATAAAATGATAATAATAAAAAGAAGTAAGATTAATATATATATATATATTTTTTTTTAATTGAGAAGACAGATTTACAGAGAGAAGCAGAGACAGATCTTCCACCTACCAATTCACTCCTCAAATGACTGTCATGGATGGAGCTAAGCTGATCCGAAGCCAAGAGCCAAGAACTTCTTCCGGGTTTCCCACACAGGTGCAGGTTCCCAAGGCTTTGGGTCATCCTCTACTGCTTTCCCAGGTCACAAGCAGAGAACTGGATGGGAGGTGGAGTAGCCGGGATATGAATCAGTGCCTATATGGGATCCCAGTGTGTGCAAGGTGAGGATTTAGGCACTGAGCCATTGCGCTAGACCCCAAGCCCATGTTTCAACCAAGTAGTCATATACTGATTTTCAACAGGGTGGATGGCACAGAGAAATTGATCATTTCTCCACTTGGACCAACAGAGTGCAAGAGTGTGTACAATGGGAGCTTTGGTTTGGATGTAGCCCTCAGAAAGCATGTATTAGAAACTTAATTCCTTAATTCCTTAATTCCGGCACTATAGCATAGTGGTTAAAGTCCTTGCCTTGAATGTGCCAGGATCCCATATACGCACCGGTTCTAATCCTGGTGGCTCCACTTCCCATCCAGCTCCCTGCTTGTGGCCTGGGAAAGCAGTCAAGAACGGCCCAAAACTTTGGGACCCTGCACCTGTGTGGCAGACCCGATGAAGGCTCCTGGCTTCAGATTGGCTCAGCTCCAACCGTTGCAGCCACTTGGGGAGTGAACCATCAGATGGAAGATCTTCCTCTGTCTTTCCTCCTCTCTGTATATCTGCCTTTCCAATAAAAAAAATAAATCTTTAAAAGAAAGAAAGAAAGAAAGAAACCTGATTCCTAAAACAGTGATGCTGGGTGAAATCACATGGCGAGGGGCGGGAGGGGGCAGTCATGTAGGATCATTGGTTAATGGAAGGACCAATGGCTATATATATTTAAATAATCTTACTTAGTTGATTAGGGTACAAAGGGTCAAGAGCTACAGGAAAGTGGGTAATACCATTGTTTCCACACTAATATCGCTTTTTCCCCTGTACAATGCCACTATTATGAGTGTGTTTGTTTTGTTAAAATTTCCCTTTGAAAGGAAGAAGTTCTTTATATAGGGCCATACTTGGCCCTCTCCTGCTCTCCCAGCCTTCTTTTTGCACTTCTGTCAAGGGATGCTGCAGCAAGAAGACCCTTTCCAGATGTAAACACCTCAACCCTGGACTTCCCAGCTTCCAGAGAGTGCAAATCAACGCATTTCTGTTGGCTGTGAATGACTGTCTGTAGTATCTTATTGGAACCACACAAAATGGACGGAGACTGTGGGTTTTCCAGCAGAGAATCAGCATATGGTATCAAGGTTGATACCAAGCCTCACCTTCAGAGAACTGTTGATGGGATCAGCAGGATGATTAAGGTAATGAGATGGCTGGAAACCTCCATGAGATTCTGATGTGCAGCTAAGGATGAGAGTCTCTACGATAGAGAAAACTGGTACAGACTGGGGGAACAGGCCCTGATGGGTCTCTGTGAGCAGGTGAGCTGACCTAGACTCAGTCTATGTTAACATGAGGATTAGGCTGCATGAGCATGTTGTACTGCAGACAAGCCTTGATGTTCTAAACGGAGTCTTCCTTCAGTGATCCCTGGGCTCCAACCACCCTCCTCTTGCTGGTCTCTTCAGCAGGTGCCCACAGAGTAGTCTCCTGTGATACTATTTTGTGTTTCAGACACAGAATCAATAGGATACTGACATGTATTGTGTACATCTATGACATATGTATGTTGCACTATATTATATGTGTGTTACATTTCTAGTTATGTATGTATATGTGTATAAGAGAGAGAACTTCATAGCTTTATCCTAAGGAATTGGCTTGTGAGATCAGGAAGCCCAGGTGCTAGGGTCTACAGTCAGCAAGGTGGACACCTAGGAGAGCCAAGGGTATAGTGCCAGCAGAAGTCTCAGGATCTAAGGACCAGGATGGTGCACCGTGTTGCTTCATCAGCCTCAAGATTCAGGAAGAGCTAATGTTTCAGCTCAAGTCTAAGGGCAGGGAGAAAAAATCAGTCTCTCCACTGGAAGGCAGTCAGACATGAGCCACCTCCCTTTATTCTTACTTTAAAAAAAGGTGGTGGTGGTGGGGGGAGTTATTTGTTTAAATGCCAGTGTGCCAGAGAAGGGAGGAGACAAGCAGAGACACAAGACACACATACACAGAGGAAGAGAGAGAGAGAGAGAGAATCTATTGTGGTGTTCCCTAGAGAAATGGTAGGCCTTTAAGTGGTGGGACCCAGTAGGATATTACGTTACTGGGGTCCTCACTCTTGGAAGAAATGAATGTAGTTCTCACAGGAGAGAGGGGGTTGGCACAGAAAGAAGCCATTGCATGTGTTTGGTCCCTTCCCCATGCAGCCAGTTCCATCCCACTCCCCTATACTGTGCAACCAACAGGATCCCCTCACCTGAATTTGAACAGAAGGGGCCACTCAATTTTGAATTTTCAGCCTCCAAAAGTATAAGCTAAGCAAACCTTGTTTATGAGTACCCACAAAATGCACTAAGGGAACAAAGAAATGGGGAGGCTGATTAAAGGGTATATGAAGATTGCAAATGGGACTGGTTGTACAATTTCTTCATGGATTTACATATCTATCAACTTCAAGCTGACTATAATTTCTGGGACAATAACTCCCATAAATTGACATTTTAATGGAGCAATTTTGGCAACAGCATCATCCAAACAATTTTGTATTTGAGGTAAGCAGAGAAATGGTTTGATAAACTAGTTTGTTGAAGGTCAGATACTTAGCAAATATTTATTTCAAATTTATAGGATTGGGCCCAGTGCAATGTCTCAGTGGCTAAGTTCTGGCCTTGCATATGCTGGGATCTCACATGGATGCCGGTTTATGTCCTGATTGCTCTATTTTCCATCTGGCTCTCTGCTTGTGGCCAAAAAACTGTATGAGCAGGACCCTCAGAGCATGCCCCACCTCAGGGACTTGGGATGGTGGGAGGCTGAGTGGGATTTTTCCCTTTATCTCTTCCCTTACCTTGGATACAGAAAAAAAATAATATTAATGTGGGAAATAAAAGATTTAGTTATTTTTTTAAAGATTTATTTATTTATTGGAAAGTCAGATATACAGAGAGGAGAAGAGACAGAGAGGAAGATCTTCCGTCCGATGATTTACTCCCCAGTGAGCCGCAACGGCCGATGTTATGCCGATCTGAAGCCAGGAGCCAGGAACTTCTTCCGGGTCTCCCACACGAGTGCAGGGTCCCAAAGCCTTGGGCCGTCCTTGACTGCTTTCCCAGGCCACAAGCAGGGAGCTGGATGGGAAGTGGAGCCGCCGGGATTAGAACCAGTGCCAATATGGGATCCCGGGGCATTCAAGGTGAGGACTTTAGCCGCTAGACCACCGGGCCCAAGATTTAGTTATTTTTATTGGAAAATCAATTATACAGAGAGAAGGAGAGAGAGAGAGGAGGATCTTCCATCTGCTGATTTACTCCCCAAGTGGCTACAATGGCTGGGGTTGTGCCAATCTGAAGCCAGGAGCCCTGAGCCTCTTCCGAGTCTCCCACACGGGTGCAGGGTCTCAATGCCTTGGTCTGTCCTCAACTGCTTTCCCAGGCTACAAACAGGGAGCTGGATGGGAAGTGGGGCTGCCGAGACACGAACTGGCACCCACATGGAATCCCAGCATGTGCGAGGTGAGGACTTCAGCCACTAGGATAATTAGGATATTAGGATATTACGCCAAGCTCTTGCGCTCTTGTTTTTAAAAATTTATTTATTTTGAAAATCAGAAATAAAAAAAAGAGAGAGAAAAATTTTCCATGTTTTGGTTCACTTTTCAGATGGTTGCAATGGCCAGGAAGGAGGCTTGTGTTTGCATTTCCTGCTTACCATGCAGTTGTAGAAGCATGGTAGAAAGTACTCACAAAACTGTTTCACAGTGTCATTAGTTAGGGAAAGCATTTCTTCTGGGTTAGGTGTCTGGGGTCCACAGGTGCACAGGATCTGTCTGTTTAAGAACATTATTCTTATGCATTAGGCAACTAACAAAAAATCAGCAAGTTCATCAGAGGTTAAAGTTAGGAACTAATCTTCCAAAGGTGCTGAAAGGTGGGAGGAGGATGGCTTTTGTGGGAAGAACAGGCAGGGCCTGTTTGGAGATAAGAATGTTTGTGACAGTACTTGTTTACGCAGGGGCAAGTGGCCTTTCATGGTCATGGCCTTGACACTCCTCCAAAAAGGGATTTGTTGTAGCTCTGCTTTGCAGAAGCAGCTTGTAGACTGATAAAAGAAACTCAAGGCTTCTTGCTGCATCTGTTGAATCTCAAATGTCTCCAGCTTAAAATAATCTTCCCACCAACTCCACAGTTCCCAGTGGATCCTCAGAACATACTCAGAGCCCTAAATAACAAGAAAAAGAGATAAATAGCAAAAGTCAAAACGATGGAAGACATCTGCAAAACCAAGACATGGCAAAAGCCAGGCATAAGTTTGCTTTTAAATACCATAGATCTGTAGGAGAATAATAAAAATTAATAAACTGTTTACATATATGAAAATTAAAACAGAAACTAGATCATACAACAGACCAAAACATTAGTCAGTAAACTAAATGAATCCAGATAATAAGTTAGCAGAAGAATTAATCTCCAGATAATAAGTGAACAGAATAACTAACCTATAGGTATAGCTAAGAGTGGGCACAAAAAGGAAAGATTGAATTGCATCTTCACAGATTCTTGCCTGTGCAGTCAGAGTCAGGGATTAGTAGGTGCATCTTGGAAGAAACCAGCAGATCAAATGGTTTTCCAGTCCACGTTCTTTGAAAATATACCATCGTTGGAGGAAACAGCCCATGATTTAAGGGTTTAGGGCCATAGAAAAACAAACATTCATGCTGACAGCTCCTGCAAGGGGTTAAGGAAGTGAGAGTTTAATCATAATCTCCTCTTTGGTATACTACCACAGCATCTGAAATTTTTGTTCTTGGTTAATGGCTGCCAGCAATGGGTTAGAGGCAAGGTTAGTTCAGGTCTGCCAGTTTGCAGGTGTGTAAATTGACTGTCACCACACAGAAGAACATCATAAGCTAGAGACAGACCAGTAGAGCAGAGGGGGTTAAAGTAGAGGCTTTGAAATCAGAAACTGCCTGGGGTTCAAGCCTAGTTCTGCCATTCTCTTGGTATTTCTGTCTAAAAAGTGAAGTTTGTGGCAATTTTACTTACCTCCTCAGGCAATTGTGAGAATTAAATGAGTTAAAGAATATGAAATTCTCAAATCATAGCTAGTGATATATAAATACGTACATAGATTTTATGTATCCTATCATATGCATCATATATACACATATATACATTAAGAGACCTTGGGCATGATGCAGGGGTCTAGCGGCTAAAGTCCTCACCTTGAATGTGCTGGGATCCCATATGGGTGCTGATTCTAGTCCCAAGAGTCCCACTTCCCATCCAGCTCCCTGCTTCTGGCCTGGGAAAGCAGTTGAGGACAGCCCAAAGCCTTGGGACCCTGCACCTGAGTGCAAAACCCAGAAGAAGTTCCAGGCTCCTGGCTTTGGATCAGCGCAGCTCTGGCCATTGTGGTCACTTGGGGTGTGAATCAGCAGATGGAAGACCTTCCTCTCTGTGTCTCCTTCTCTCTGTATATCTGACTCTGCAATAAAAAAATAAAATATCTTTAAATTTTTTTTAAAAAGATAACTTAAGGGGCCCGGCGCGGTGGCGCAAGTGGTTAAAGGTCCTCGCCTTGCACGCCCGGGATCCCATATGGGCGCCGGTTCTAATCCCGGCAGCCCTGCTTCCCTTCCAGCTCCCTTCCTGTGGCCTGGGAAAGCAGTCCAGGACGGCCCAAAGCTTTGGGACCCTGCACCTGCGTGGGAGACCCGGAAGAGGCTCCTGGTTTCGGATCGGCATAGTATCGGCCCGTTGCGCTCACTTGGGGAGTGAATCATCGGATGGAAGATCTTCCTCTCTGTCTCTCCTCTCTGTATATCCGCCTTTCCAATGAAAAAGATAACTTAAGACAATCAGTTTTGCAATGAATATATTTCCTTTATCACCCTTTCTTAGTTATGACTTTCCATTTGCATTTCTTTTTTTTTTTTTTTTAAGATTTTCTTCCATCTGTTGATAGAAAGATCTTCCATCTGCTGGTTTAACCCCAGACGACTGGCTGTACACTCACGATGGGTATTTCTCTTCCTTTCTCCCTTCCCCTGAGTGTGTTTTCACGTTCTCACATTTAAATACATTTAACACTTAGGGTATCTTGCTTGCATCCCTCGTAGAATGTGTGTCCTTGTGCATGACAAGAGCCTGAAGTCAAAAGAGTTAACACCCACATCAAGGCTATCACATCAAAGGTCAGGTTTTAACACGGTGTTAGGGAGCACAGAAACATTGTTTGTAGCACAAGTGTCTATTCAATGGACAGAAAACAAAGTATAACAAGGAAACTAATAATATGCAAAGGATTATAGCTCTCATCACCTGCGTAAAACCGTGAAACAGGGAAAAGTGCTTGGCATAGCCAAGACACTGTTTGGGGTGCCTGCATCCCGTATCAGAGTGGATTGGAGTCCAGTTCCTCTACTTCCGATCCAGCTTCCTGCTAGTGCTCACTCTGGGAGGCAGCAGCTCATGTGCGAGACTGGAGTGAGTTACAGGCCTCTGGCTTTGGCCTGATCCTGTCCAAGCCAAGGTGGACATTCGGGAAGTAAACTGAGAGTGGAATATGTCTTTCTGTGTATGTCTGCCTCCAAATAAGTAAATAAAAGAAAATAAAATTTAAAACTGGGAAATATTGTTGCATTAAAAACAAGAATGGTACTTTAAAAAAAAGATTATCTATCTATCTATCTATCTATCTATCTATCTATCTATCTATCTATCTACCTAAAAAGCAGGGTACAGAAAGAGAGGGAGAGAGACATCGTCCATCGTCTGATTTACTCACTGGCTGCAGTGGCCAGGGCTGAGCTAGGCTGAAGCCAAGATCCAGGAGCTTCATCTCAATCACCCATGTTGTTCCAGGGACCCAAGAACTTCAGCTATCCCCTGCTGCTTCCTAGGCTCATTAGCAGGAATCTGGATTTGGAAGTAGAGCAGCCAGGACTTGAACCAGAGGCCATATGAGATGCTAGTATGACAGATGGTTGCTTAATTTACTGCACTACAGCACTAGCCCCAACACTGTTCTCAAGTCAATCTACAACTTCCTCTGCCTTCTGGATCTGACTGAATTGGAGGATCCAGCCCCTGAAACCAAAGGGAAACAGAGAGAGAGAAGCAGAGGGTGGAGGTGCTCTCAGGGGACTTAGTGACATGGAATTCTGCCTGGTGAATGGCAACTCCAGCACACTGTAGTTCCTCTAATTTGTGCTGGGGTTAGGGAAGAGGCAACATTGGGATGAAAATGGAAGACCCTTGGCAGGCCCATAATGTAAACCCTTCTCTTCCCCTTCATTAGTTATGTGCTATAGTTTGGAGATAGTATGTCTTATCCCTCCATCCCTCAAAGGTTTCTAGTCCTAGAAGCTGGGTCCCAGGGTAACAATAAAACAGGGTGGGGCATTTAGGAGGTGGAGCTTTATAGAAGGTGATTAGGTCATGGGGGCTTCACCCTCCGGAGTGAATTCATGGTTTTCTTGAAGGACTGGGCTAATTCCCTAGAGACGGATTAGGTCTAAAGGCAGAGGAATTAGATTCACAGGACTGGGTTGGATAATAGCCTATCAGAGTCCCCCTCCCCCCTTTGGCTCCTTCTTTCTCTTTTTTCAGATGTATTTATTTTTATTGAAAAGGCAGATTTACAGAGAGAAGGAGACAGAGAGAAAGATCTTCCATCCACAGTTTCACTCCCCAAGTGACTGCAATGGCCAGAGCTGAGCTGATCTGAAGCCAGGAGCCTGGAACTTCTTCTGGTTTTCCTAGGTAGGTGCAGGGTCTCAAGGTTTTGGGCTGCCCTCTGCTGCTTTCGCAGACCACAAGCAGGGAGCTGAATGGGAAGTGGGGCTGCTAGGACATGAACTGGTACCCAAATTAGAAATCCTGGCACATAAAAGGCAAGGATTTTAGCCACTAGGCTGTCGTGCTGGGCCCTGGCTCTGTCTTTTCACCTGCTTCTCTACACATGGTCAGTTCCATTCTCCACCAGGATGTGTTGCAGACTTTCTTAAGAAGCCACACAGACATGGGTGCCAGACTCTTAGACCTCAAGAACTGTGAGATAAATTAAGCCTTGTAAAAATAAATTATGCAGCTCCTGGTATTTCATCATAGCAACATGAAACCGACAAACACAGTAATATGAGAAAAACATTGGCTATTTTGAGCCATTTCAAGAGATCCATAAGGGCAGACCCAATGGATAGTCCGCTCAAGGTGGTGGGACTTCTTGTCATCAATATATGTGTTCAATGACCAGGAATAAATGACCCTGGGGAGATGGCCTTAATGTGACATATGTTCAAATGAGAACAAAAGCATCAGAGAAATAGTGCAAAAAGGTTTCATTGCATAGTTATCTTGGAACAAAACTAAAAATATGCAAAAAAACACACCCCACTTTGCCTTACATTGCATAAACTTGTTGTCATTTCAAGTGTTGAATCAGAAATGGATCATAAATAAATCATGCCTTGATTTTTAAAGGATAATAGGAAATGTTATCTTCTGTAACTGAAGTTTACAGCACACGTGTTTCTCTTTTTAAAGATTTATTTGTTTACTTGTAAGAGTTACAGAGAAAGAAGAAGGCACACAAAAAGAAAGATCTTCCATCCACTGGTTCACAACCCAACCCAACCCCTTTATTATAAAAATAAATAAAGAAGATTTTTTTTTAAAAAAATTATTTTATTGGAAAGGCAGATGTACAGAGAGGAGGAGAGACAGAGAGGAAGATCTTCCATCCAATGATTGATTTCCCAAGTGGCTGCAATGGCTGGTGCTGTGCCAATCAAAAGCCAGGAGCCAGGAACTTCTTTTCGGGTCTCCCACATGGGTGCAGGGTCCCAAGGCTTTGGGCCATCCTCAACTGCTTTCCCAGGCCACAAGCAGGGAGCTGGACGGGAAGTGGAACTGCCAGGATTAAAACTCGTGCCCATATGGGATCCCGGCACGTTCAAGGTGAGGACCTTAACCATTACACTATTGCGCCGGTCCCCAAATAAATAAATCTTTTTTAAAAAAGAAGCATAGGGATAAGATCAGATTTCTCAAGAGGCTTTCTTAATCTTTGTTGGTCAACTCATTTTCTTCTGAAGTTCTTCTCATATTGCAAACATTTTCATTACATTTCTCTTGCCTCTATTAGTTGTTCCAGGTATACTAGATGACATTACAATCTGTCTTATTTATTTGTTTGCATGTCTATCTAATTTGAAAGGTAGAGAGTAGAGGCAGAGAAGATGTTCCGCTTGTATTGCTCACAGCAGACTAAGGCTAAGTCAGAACCAGGCGTTCCATCAAGGTCTCCCACGTGAGTGGAGGGACCCATGCACTTGGGTCACCACCTGTTGCATTCCAGGGTTTGCGTCACCAAGAAGCTGGATCAGACGCAGAGGAGCTGACTTCAACTGATGCTCCAGAATGGGGGTGAGTACCCCCAGCAGCAACTTAATACATTGCATCACCCATTGCTCTTCTTCTTAAACGACTTCTCATCCTTTCACAACCTCAGAGTTAAATCATGAGTATCCAGAAAATAAAATCCACTTACAACCATATTTGATCCCCCCTTACTGCAGACACAGAGTGCCCACCTTCCTCCACATCTCAAGCCCTCAAGCCTCCCCACCCCAATCAGAGACCCATATAGGCATGTGTCACTCTCGAACCGGATAAACAGTATCAAAGCTAAAACAAAAATTAGGGGAAATAATCCTTGATCTCATATTTTGAGACAGTGTAGTAACAGTGTGTTGAGCATCAGCTACGTCCTAGTTTTTGAACCAGATACACGTTTATAAAATCAGCTTACTCCTGAATTTACTGGAACATTTTGACGTAGTTCAGAAGGATTTAGAGGCAGGAATGTGTCTTTATGAAAGTTTATCAACTGGCATATTCTGAACAACAGCTCATGTAGTTCTACTTTTTTTTTTTTTAAATCACATGAGTGATTTTCCTTTGACAGTGGGAACAAATGGCAATGTTTCGGAGGCCTGAGCAAAATCAGCTTTTCCTTGTTAACTAACGTGTATCATAACTCAAGAACATTCACGGTGCATCAAGAGCATTTGATGAGGCTGTATAAGTAAATCTGACTAGCAGAACTAGAAATGGACACTAGGGATCCCTAGTTCCTGAAATGCTCAGCAATCCCTCACTCAGACATCAGACTGACTAGAGCATCTTTAAGCAGGTGCTAAACTTCTGCATATTTTACACGGCAAATTAACATCCAGAATGAAATGCAATTTAATATTAATAGGTCAGTTTTGCACCTGATCACATTTTCAGCACTCACTAGCTCTAAGGAATAAGATATTGTGCTAGTTCAGTGGCGTCCGTTTGCACACAGTATTCCTGCAGGAGTGGATAAAGATTGTTGTGTCCACAGCTGCCTTCATTGTTTCATTGCAGTCTCCACTCAACTTACCACCTCCATAAAGATTTTCTTCGCCTGGCTCATTCAGCATTTCTACATCACTGTGTAACAGAGAAGCCTTCTGACTGTATTATTACTTGAAATGAGTTTGTTTATTCCCTTGTTTGGTTATTCCATGCCTCTTCCTCGAAAGTGTGCACTCCACAAGAGCAAGGCCGAGAGCTCATCCTGTCCGTGGTCATATCCTCAATGCCTAGGACAGTACACTTGACTCACATCAAAAAAAATTTTTTTCTTTCTTTTTTTATTATATTTTTTACAATCTTTACATAGTTAATTAGGGTAAAAAGGTTCAAGAGCTATAGGAAAGTGGCTGAGACTATTATTTCCATATTGTTTCCTTCACGTTTAAAGGGGGATATTGAGGGAGAAGCCCCACCCAGTTTCCCACCCACCCCAAGTCCCAGATATGGGGCATGCTTCGAGGTTCTTGCTCACCTGGTTTTGATAGTTCACCAGTTCTGAATTGCTGCTGCCAATCTTGCCACTCCAAGCACGATGAGGCCGCTGAAGAATCCACTGATGGACATAGTCCATCATAGAGTCTCCGTTTGCCCAGTATTTCGCTGCCAACATGTAGCTGAGGTGGTTGATTGATATCTTTATATTAAATATTAATTTGCAAAATATTAGCTTGCACTTATTTTTATTGCAGTGCAAACATCAGGCACCTGGTCTTTGTGCAACCCCAAGATTCCTTTATTCAAATATGCCTTGTCAGTCTCTAAGACAACCCTCCTGAATCAGATGACTAGATCTAGAACATGTACCAACATTTGTATGCGAACCCAGCATCCCCTGCCTATCTCCTGGGGATTTGTATGCCAGCCACAGGTGCGGTGACTAGACAGAAACTGTGTGGCTGGAAGGAGAGTTGCTTCAACTGGAGCAGTTTTCATTCTCAAAGTCAACAGCAGTTATATACTCCTCTAACTCCTGACATGAAATTCTCTTCTTTCCAGCCTTCTTATCTTTGAAAGTTCAATCCATATGATTAGGACAAAAGGTCCCTGTCTCAGAATTTTCAAATGATTCCATGGCACAAGTGGTATGCCATTTTGAGTAATTAATAATGTCTCAGTCCAACATACACTGTAAATCTTAGTATGCATAATAAAGTGAGTTGTCAAAAATATTTAGTGTTTTTTAAAAAATGCTTCGATAACTACAAGTAAATTAAAATACTGTAGTTCATTTTGTACAGGTAGCTCTTAGATGTTTTTGGCCAAGAATAGAGATAGCATTTAAAGAATGCCCAGCTCTGGGGCCTGGTGCGGTAGCTTAGCAGTTAAAATCCTTTCCTCGCATGCATCAGGATCCAATATGGGTGTCGGTTCATGTCCTGCTGGCCCTGCTTCCCATCCAGCTCCATGCTTGTGGCTTGGGAAAGCAGTCGATGATGGTCCATGTGGGAGACCTGGAAGAGGCTCTTGATCCCTGGCTTTGGATCGATGCAGCTCCGGCCCTTGCGGCAGCTTCAGAAGTGAATCAACAGATGGAAGATCTTCCTCTCTGTCTCTCCTCCTCTCCGTGTATCTGACTTTCCAATAAAAATAATATAAATATTTTTAAAAAATAATGCCCAGCTCTTATTTTTTTTCATTAGCTCCCGCTCTCTTGACTCAATCCATTATGTTTTTGAGTTGTTTATTTTTATTGGAAAGGCAAATTTACAGAGAGAAGAAGAGATAGAGAGAAAGATCTCCCACCTGTTGGTTTATTCTCCAAATGTTCCCAGTGGCCTACTGAGCTGACCCAAAGTCAGGAGCTTCTTCTGGCTCTCCCACATGGGTACAGGAGCCCAAGGATTTGGCCATTCTCCTTTACTGTCCCAGGCCCTAAGCAGAGAGCTAGACCAGAAGTAGAGCATCTGGGACATGAACTGTTGCTCCTATGGGATGCTGGCATTTTCAGGCAGAGGATTAGCCAGTTGAGCCGTTGCATCTTGCCTTCCAGGGTGTACATTACCAGGGAGCTGGAGTTAGAAGTGTAATCATCCTACCAGGTACCAAGTGATGTCTCAACCTCTGCACAGAACGCCTGTGAAAAAACAGAGAGGGCTCTTTTTAATGTGGAAGAAAGAACCTTTTCTAAAAAAATATGTGCTTTTGGTTTTTGTTTTGTTTTTTTACTTGGGCAGATAAAGAGAGAGAGAAAGAGAACATGCATGCGCTTGCTTCTGCTGGTTTACTCTCTCCAAATACAAAACATTACCCAGGGCTGAGCAGGGATGTCTGGGAGCCAGGAATTCAATTCAGGTCCCATGGGGCTGGACTCAATCCCCAGAGTCATCTCCTGCTGTATCCCAGGATCTGCACTGCCGGGGGGGGGGGGGGAAGCTGGAATCAAAAGTCTGAGGTGGAAATTGAATTTGGAGATTCCAATATGGATTGCAAATGTCTTAACCCCCAGGCAAAATGTTTGTTCCTCAAACATGTTCTAACTCATTTCTCACAGACTTTTGTAAACTTTCTTTTTTAAAGATTTATTTCTTTTTATTGCAGAAAGCAGCAGAGAGAGAAAGAGCTTCTGTCTGATGATTTATTCCTCAAGCGGCCACAAAGGCTGGAGCCACCCCAATCGGAAGCCAGGAGCCAGAAGCCTCTTCCAGGTCTCCCATGCAGCTGCAGGGTTCTAAAGCTTTGGCATCCTCAACTGTTTTCCCAGGACACAACCAGAGAGCTAGATTAGAAGTGGCACCCAAATGGGCGACCTGGATGAGGTTCCTGGCTCCTGGCTTCAGATCAGTATAGCACCTGACTGTTGCGGTCACTTGGGAAGTGAATAGTGAATCATTGGATAGAAGATCTTCTCTGTCTCTCGTCCTCTCTCTATATCTGACTTTCCAATAAGAACAAGAATAAAACTTAAAAAAAAAAAAAAAAGAAATGGGTCCAATGGGATTAGAACTGGTGCCCATATGGGATCCCGGCACTTTAGCCACTAGACTACTTGCTGGGTTCTTGTAAACTATCAAAGGTGTTACACTGCATAGATGTATGTAACTAGGGGTAGAGTTCCATTCTTTTAGATGCCTTCTTCGATCAGTACATCTACATACACTTTTACTTTAAATCTTGGTACTTTTTTGCTGGTGATATCTTAAAAATCAAAAAAGAAATTCTGTTTTAGAACTAAGATTTCCATCCTACAATGAAGCTTCAAAATATAATGCTTACTGGTTGCCTGGCCAACACTCACTGAACCCCAGATAAACAATCTAAGTCGCTGCCAGTAACTCTAATTCTTTCCCGAAGTGGAGAGCTGAAAAACCTTCCCAGGTTGTTGATGCCAGAGCCATGCTAATGACTGCACCAAGTTCAAAACCTGCTCTGGGGCCCAGCAGCATGGCCTAGCAGCTAAAGTCCTTGCCTTGAATGCCCCGGGATCCCATATTGGCACCAGTTCTGATCCCGGCAGCTCCACTTCCCATCAAGCTCCCTGCTTGTGGCCTGGGAAAGCAGTCGAGGACGGCCCAAGGCTTTGGGACCCTGCACTCGTGTGGGATACCCAGAAGAAGTTCCTGGCTCCTGGCTTCGGATCGGCATAGCATCAGCCGTTGCACTCACTTGGGGAGTGAACCGTTGGATGGAAGATCTTCTTCTCTGTCTCTCTTCCTCTCTGTATATCTGACTTTCCAATAAATAAATAAATCTTTAAAAAAAAAAAAACCTGCTCTGATTTGGTTACACACAGCAGAAAGAGTCCTGGTTCAAACACGTTCCCCAGGACAAGAGTCACTGGCTGGATTCCAGTTCCCTAAGGAGGACCTCAGAATTCTGGACTTCAGGGCATGTGTTCGCCCCCTTCTCTGAGAGCAGTACGTCAGATGAACTTGTTTATAACTGCTTGGAGTGGAGGAGGCCTTGACCATTCATGTTGGCTAACAATATCTTGAAGAGTCTCTCTATGTTTGACTAGCTTTCCTGTTTTCTATGCTTTGAGTCCAGTCAAGTTTCTCCAGGTGGCTAAAGATCCAGCGCATTCCAATGTGGCATCTTCTGAAAAAGGAATGCCCCATTGTGCTAGTGCCTATAGACAGCTGAAATGCTGGGCCTGCCCACTTACGCTCAGTCGGCAGGCTGGCATTTTGCTGCTAGTTGCTGCTCTGTCCCATAAGCAAGCAGAAACGAGATTGAGCAACACTATGGAGATGGTCAGGCCTGGGCTGAAACATAGAACAAGGGTCTCTGCATTTCAGCAAAACAGCTAATAAACCTCACGCCGACTTTGTGGACAAGGTGGACAAATGCGAGCAGGCTGCTCTTACCGACTGATTAATGTTTCAATCTGCCCACGTTCAGAATGCTGACTAATGGGTCAAGGTTACGGAAAGTTCTCCAATGTCTGCTTTGACGCACAATTGTCAGCAGTGTTTCATTCAATACTTTTTTTTTTTTTTATCATGTTCGTTGTGTTATTTTTCCACGATAGGAACCTGACAAAAGTGCCAATTTGATGGCTAACTAAAGGAGAACTTAAAAATAATAAAATAAGTAGGAACAACAGTAGGCCTAATATAAGCATTTCTATGAATGATTAAAAAATCCAATGCAATTGCTTCTTGGCCTTTTGGGCAAGATCAAGTGTAAAAAGCCAATGCAAAAATTACTCAAAGAAACTTGAGATACACTCATAAAAACAAGTAGCCATATGAAATTAGAATTATGCTTTTGTAAAATAAAAGCAGGATTGAATTATTTTCTGGCCCAGTAATGAAAGGCCTTGTTCATATTTGGAAACAAAAGATCTGAGAAGGAAACAACTACCTTGACGAGGACATAGGGGTAAGTGTGATTTCTATGGCTTATCAATTCAAACAAGTTGAATGACTGTAGATGTTGCAGATAACTTGGAGAAGATGAAATCTAAGCTTTATGTCTTAGAAATTATTTTTAGAGACTAGCTTGTCATTCTTTGTGCTTTGAACATTCAACTGTTTTGTATCCACTACAATGAGATACATTGCTTTTTAATTTTTTTAAGATTTATTTGTTTTTATTGCAAAGTTAGATATATAGAGAGAAAGAAGAGGAGAGACAGAGAGAAAGATCTTCTGTCCGGTGATTTACTCCCCAAGTGACCGCGACGGCTGGTGCTGTGCCGATCTGAAGCCAGGAGCCAGGAACTTCCTCCTGTTCTCCCACGTGGGTGCAGGGTCCCAAGGCTTTGGGCCATCCTTGGCTGCTTTCCCAGGCCACAGGCAGGGAGCTGGATGGGAAGTGGAGTTGCCGGGATTAGAACTGGTGCCCATATGGGATCCCAGCGCATTCAAAGAGACGACTTTAGCCACTAGGCCACTCCGCCGGGCCCTGGACATTTTGTTGTAAAGACTGTTGACATAGTTGTGTCTTAGGATGTCATCTTGTTTCCAGAAGAGAGTTTCTTTGTTTTTGATCAGGTATCCATGAGCATCCTCATGCTGCTGCCTTGTGCAGTGTCTGAAGCTCAGCGTTCTAGATTCACTTCAGTACCAGGAGCGGGGCTGAGTCTGAGAAGGCTCACCCTTAGTCCTAAGTGCTGTACTTTGAGCACCAGGATGTGTAGGGAGGGCTACCAGGACTCTCCTTTAGTGAACCCTGGCCTCTAACTTTTTCTCCCCTCTCTCAAGGCTGAGAAAAGAATCACTCACCTCTCAGATGACAAACGTCCTGGAGGGAAATAACCCTAACAGCCAGAATTCCTATCTAGTTTATTTGGGCCTGTTAATTCTTTGCTAAAATGTTAAATTTCTGATGCATTCTACATTTTACCCAAACCTTTCTGATCATCTCAGTGAGAGAACTGGTCAGAAGAGAAATTCCGAATTTTACCCACAAAGAGTCTTAGCATCTTTATTTCTGTATTGATATCAATATTTCAATTATAAATTATAAAAATGTATAATTCAAAACTGCTATTTTCTTGGAAATTTGTATACATGTATATGAATGTGTGTGTTTTATTTTGACTGTTTCATTAATAACAAAATGCTAATAGTGTATATCTTATAATGGTGATAGAAATCCCAGATTGTCACATTTTTTAGACCATAAAAATTCTAATTTGAGGTCCTGGTATGGGGGCCTAGTAGCAAAAGTCCTCACCTTGTAAGTGCCGGGATCTCTTATGGGGACCAGTTCTAATCCCATCAGCCCTAGTTCTCAAATGCTGTTGATTTCATTGCTCCAAGGTTGAGGAAATCTTCCCCAGGTCCATTGGCTGACATGGTCCACTTTAGAGTCTCCACATGTCCAGATTCTTGCTCTCAAGGCTTGGCTGGGAGAGCTATCCAACTTATTCTTCCCTGCATGGTACTAGACATCCTCTGCAGGCCTCAGTGAACTGGTTGGCATGTCCCCCAGGTGCATCTGGGCATGCTGTTCACTGCACAGGCTTCAGCAACCAAGGAGAGGCAGTTCTGACATAGGCACTCCACAGTCAGACCACAGGTCCTGTGATTTTCCCCATGGTTGGAGTTCTGGATCCAGTGGCACAATTGGAAAGACCCCACCAAAGAAACCTCATCAGAGGTGACACCAGACCTGACTCCTGCATGCTAGCCAGTGCAAGGTCTGGCTCAGCCTGTTACCCACATCAGCCTAAGATGTTTCAGAGAATAAAATGGAAGCAAGTGTGTACCCTGACCCCCCTTTTTGCTTTTGCTGTCTGCTTGCAAACTAGACCCAAAATAATAGCTATGAGGTGGAAATGCCTGGGTCACTGAATCACCTGCTGGAGAACAAACACTTATATTTCATTGACGCAGGGCTCTTAGATGAACGAAAAGTGCCTTTCTACTGGGATACTAAACCATTACACATCCATCTTGGGATTTCTGTGTTACAGAAGTTTAGCCTACCCTAACACTTAACTTGAGAAATTATTACTATGGAGATAATGTTAAAATAGTCATTTTTGAGTTTTTCTTCCACATACATAAGTGTAATCAATATCGACATCTGCTGGATATATATAAAGCCCTGAATAAATTAAGACATTGGACCTGAATTTCTCCAATAAAATTAAACTGAAGTTTCCTAGACCCAGTCTGTAACCTAGTTGCTAAGTCCTCACCTTGCATGCACTGGGCTCCCATATGGATGCCGGTTCTTTGTCCCTCTGGCCCTGCTTCCCTTCCAGCTCTCTGCTTGTAGCCTGGGAAAGCAGTGGAGGATGGTCCAGGGTCTTGGGACCTTGCACTCGAGTGGGAGACCTGGAGGGGCTTCCTGACTGCTGACTTTGGATCCGCTCAGATCTGGTTGTTGCAGCCACTTGGGGAGTGAATCAGCAGATAGAGGATCTTCCTCTATCTGTCTTCTGTCTCTCCGCCTCTTCTATATCTGACTTTCCAATAAAAACAAAATAAATCTTTTTAAAAAAGAAATTATTAAATTTAAAAACATGCAAATTTTAGGTGGCTCATAGTTATCTTAGAAATAGACAAATTCATAATTATAATGAAATAGTTATAAAAGAACAAAAATCATTTTCTGTTTTAATTAGGAGGCCCAGTAGACAGAAACAAAGTTTTGACAATATTGTGTAGATATTTTCAGTTCAAAAGCCTAAAGTACTACTCTAAAATAAGATTTATTTTAAGGTCTATGGGGAAGAAAAAATCCCAAATAACAAAAATCAAAAACTAGATCTAGCCATGAATCTTGAGGAGTGTAACTGGAGAAGTTTTAGAGACACTCGGATGAGGACCCAAAATAGTTGCTGCAGAGAACAGCCCTTCCCTCTCAAAGACTTCAGGTTCTCAGAGACCCTGCATTCTTGCAAGCACCAATCCCCTTCTCACAGGCACCTTAAAGAGTATCACAACTGAGTTCTCACCACTCCACTCCAGTTAGCTCCTGCCAGCTTCTAGAAGGGCTCTGTGAGGGGAAGCTATTCAGTGACAGCTGGGCACCTTCCAAACGATCACTATTGGAAAGCAAGAAATTTTGGAGATCGCGTACCATTTTCGTTTTGGACTTACTGAGGCTATTAAATCATGAAACACACATATCATTGTTTTTTTTTTTTAAGAGGGAGTTTTAAATAATCAGCAAAGCATTTTCCAGAATTGTAGTCATCATAGCTTACTTCTTCATCCCTCTTTCAGGAGTGTGTGCATGTCTATAAATGTTTTTGCTAACTAAGGACTTTTGAGACCTCTGTATTTCATGCCACAAGGTAAGTGGGGCATTGGGACGAGTGGAGAAATGTTTTTCTAATCATAACTAATCAGAGGTTGGTTTTTTGATTGTTGTACTAGATTTACTCACCAAACAATAGTTATCTGCTAATGAAGAAAAACCAGAACAAATTACAAATCAATGTTAACAAAAAATTAAGCTTTTTGGACCCAGATCTATGGCCTATTGGCTAAATCCTCGCTTGCAACTGTTGGGATCCCAGATGGGCACCAGTTCATATCCCAGCTGCTCCACTTCCCTTCCAGCTTCCTGTCTGTGGTCTCAGAAAGCATTGGAGGGGCCCAGCGGCGTGGCATAGTGGCTAAAGTCCTCGCCTTGAATGCCCCAGGATCCCATATGGGCGCCGCTTCTAATCCCGGCAGCTCCACTTCCTATCCAGCTCCCTGCTGGTGGCCTGAGAAAGCAGTCAAGGATGGCCCAAAGCCTTGGGACCCTGCACCTATGTGTAGAAGACCTGGAAGAAGTTCCTGGAAGAGGCTTCTGGCTTCGGATCGGCATAGCATCGGCCGTTGCACTCACTTGGGGAGTGAATCATCGTACGGAAGATCTTCTCTGTCTCTCCTCCTCTCTGTATATCTGACTTTTCAATAAATAAATAAATCTTAAAAAAAAAAAAGAGAGAAAGCATTGGAGGATGGCCCAGGGTCTTGGGACCCAGCACTTCCACAGGACACCCTGAAGAGGCTCTGGGCTCCTGGCTTCAGATCAGCTCTGATCATCGCAGTGATTTGGGGAGTGAACCAGTAACTCTGTAAATCTGCCTTTCCAATAAAAAATGAATGAAACTTTTTTAAAAAATTATTTTTACTTGTTTGAAAGACAGAGTGACAAGGTGAGAAAGTGGCCGTAACAAACAGAGCCTGGAACTCAATCCAGGTCTTGCACATGGGTGGCAGAGTACCAAGTGCTTTAGCCAGCCACCTGCTGTATTCCAGGATGCATTACCAGGAAACCGGTTTGAAGGTGGAAGTGAAATTCAAACCATCACTCCTATATTCAATGTTTGCTGTTCCAAACAGTGACTTAGCCCATCATGCCACAATGCCCACCACTGCTAATGAAATACCTCTTAAAAATTACTTATTTAAAAGGCAGAGTTATGGAGATGAGCGACAGATTTTCCACCCACTGGTTCACTCTCCAAATAGCTGCAATGGCCAGAACTGAGCCAATCTGAAGCCAGGAACCAGGTGTTTCTTCCAGGTCTCCCACATGGGAGGGGCCTCAGGACTTAAGTCATCCTCTGCTGCTTTCCCAGGCTACAAGAAGGGAGCCGGATCAGAAGTGGAACTGCCAGGGTCATGGTGCAATAGCCTAGTGACTAAATCCTCACCTTGCATCTGCCTGGATCCCATGCCGTACGGATGCTGGTTTGTTTCCCAGCTGCTCCACTTCCCTTCCAGGTCCCTGACTATGGCTTGGGAAAGTAGTAGATAATGGTCCAAAGTCTTGGGACATGAAGAAACTCCTGGCTTCAGCTCATCTTGGGTCCAGTTGTTGTGGCCATTTGGCTAGTGAACCAGCAGACAGAAGATCTTTGTTTCTCCTCCTCTCTGTAAATCTGCTTTTCAATGAAAATAAATAAATATTGAAGAATAAGAATGAGAAGGAGGAGGAGAGGGAGAGGAAAAAGAAGAAGAGGAGCAACCAGAACATGAACCAGTGCCCAAATGGGATGTCAGCATCACAGGTGGAAGTTTAGCTTAGTGTGCTATGGCACCAACCGATGAAATACATTCTTAACATTTTTATGTTGCCGTGTATTCTATAGTAGACGTTTAGCTTATTTCACACATTGGAATTATATGGACTCAATTACATATCACTTACTTGTAAAAGGAAAGCAGATTATAAATATGTACATATTATATTTTTTCATGCAAAATCTTCAATTAAAATTTTATTTTATTTGAAAGGCAGAAAGAGAAAAAGAAAAACATGTGGACAGAGAGACACACAGAGAGAGATTTTCCATGTATTTCTTCCATCCGCAATGCCTGCAGCAGCCGAGGCTGCGCCAGGCAGAAGCCAGGAGACTGGAATTCAGAACTGAGTCCCTGCTTCCTCTCCGTGTGTTAGCAGGAAACTGGATGGGAAGAGAAGCCCAAACTGCAATGTGCAATGGAATGTGGGTTTTCCAAGTGGTGTCTCCATGTGCCAAATATCTCCCCTTCTTTAAGGATTTGTGAGACTAATTCTAATTAAATTCAACTCTGGTCTTTCCTACTGGGACCTAACTTAGGGTGTGAAATAACTCTATATTATCTGATTTCTAAAATAAACAGCATGCCCAAAGGAAAAGTGAAATGTGAGAGCTTTCCTTAAGCTGCGAACTCACCTCAAATTGGCAACTGATCAGTATTCGTAGCAGTACGGATGTCACAGCATGTTTTTAGACTCATTGCAGATACAGTCCTTTCATTGTCGGAAAGGTTAAAGGCTTAATGACTCAGAGAACTCTGGATTTGTTTCAGCTGAATCATTTATGGCCCTCTCTCCCTCACCCCCGCCCCGACATTCACACGGACTGGGAACATTTCCTTCTGCTTCTTCAAGAAATGTCAACCGACAGCCACTGTTCTCACTTCTCACTTGTTTTTGTTTTTTTTTTTAAGCTGGTGGATTAGCTGTGTAACTTTATGATGTATTAAATTTGAGATATTACCCTCAGCCAACGTTTTCAACTCCAGGAGCAATTACAGAGGACTTTTAATGCATTATTGTGCTTGGGGGAAAAGAGAAGAGATATGGGCTAGTGTTGGGGCCTAAGTCTCCACTTGCAACTCGGGCATTCCACCTTAGAGCACCTGTTCTGAGTCCCTTACGCTCCTTGCTCGTGTGTCTGGAAACGCGGCAGAAGCTAACGCAAGGGCCTGGACCTCTACTGCTCCTGATGGAGTTTCCGACTCCTGGCTTTGGCCTGGGTCAGCCCTGGCTGCAGTGACCATATGGGGGGAGATCTCTCTCCTTTCTCTGGCACTCTGTCTTTTCAATCAATTTTTCAATCAATAAATAAAGAGTCAGTCACATCTATGCCTTAAATATTTGGGATACAGGGCCCGGTTCAGTAGGCTAGTGGCTAAAATCCTTGCATGTGCCAGGATCCCATGTGGGTTGCTGGTTTGTATCCCGGCAGCTCCACTTCCCATCCAGCTCCCTGCTTGTGGCCTGGGAAAGCAGTCAAGGATGGCCCAAAGCCTTGGGACCCCGCACCCATGTGGGAGACCTTGAAGAGACTCCTGGTTCCTGGCTTTGAATTTGCTCAGCTCTGGCTGTTGTGGTCACTTGGGTAGTGAACCAGAGGACAGAAGATCTTTCTCTCTGTAAATCCAACTTACCAATAAAAACAAAAATCTTTAAAAAAAATTGGGGATACAAGAAATGTATGGGATATCTGCTAAAATACATTTTGAATATTATATGATTTAGGTATTCTCAAAAATGAATAGTTATAACCAGAGAAACATCTACAAAGATTAAAAATGGACATCCAAGTATAATATTGGAAGTAAGCATGAATTTCTCAGGTCATAAAATCAGTGCATAAAACAGAACTCTCTTATTTTCCTAAAAATTATTTTTTGAAGATTGATTTATTTGGGGCCAGGGCTGTGGCATAGCAAGTTAATCCTTCACCAGTTCGAATCCTGGTTGTTCCATTTCCTATCAACTCTGAACTAATGGCCTGAGATAGTCCAAGCCTGTGGGCTCTTGTACCCACTTGGGAGTCCTGGAAGTACCTGAGACTCCCAGCTCCAGACCGGCTCTGCCCACTGTGACCATTTGGGGAGTGAACCAGCAGATGGAAGGTCTCTTTGGCTCTCCCTCTGTAAATGGTTTAAATGATGCATTTATTTAAAAGGCAGCATGTGTGTGCGCCTGTGTGTGTATCTCCCTGTACTGGGGCTGCCTCAGCCCTGATGAATGTTCCTCTCCATCTGATCTCTGCCTTCGGCTTCCCCTGGGGTGTGGGTTTCTTGCTGCAAAAACTTTCACATCTACCCTAGCTCATTTTGCACTAGTATCACATTTTTTTTCCAATTGCTTGAAAAATTCCTCCAAAGGATGTTACATTAAAGTTTTATCTAGGGCCCGGTGCGGTGGCGCAGTGGTTAAGGTCCTTGCCTTGCACTCCCGGGATCCCATATGGGTGCCGGTTCTAATCCCGGCAGCCCCGCTTCCTTTCCAGCTCCCTGCCTGTGGCCCGGGAAAGCAGTCGAGGACGGCCCAAAGCTTTGGGACCCTGCACCCGCGTGGGAGACCCGGAAGAGGCTCCTGGCTTGTGTTGCGCTCACTTGGGGAGTGAATCATCGGACGGAAGATGTTCCTCTCTGTCTCTCCTCTCTGTATATCTGCCTTTCCAATAGAAATAAAATAAATCTTTAAAAACAAGTTTTATCTATTAAGGCCCAGTGCAATAGCATAGTGGCTAAAGTCCTCTTCTTGCGCACGCCAGGATCCCATGTGGGTGCCAGTTCATGTCCCAGCTGCCCCACTTCGCTTCCAGCTCCCTGTTTGTGGCCTGGGAAAACAGTCAAGGATGGCCCAAAGCTGTGGGATGCTGCATTCCTGTGGGAGATCTGGAAGAGGCTCTGGGCTCCTGGCTTCAGATTGGCTTAGCTTTGGCTGTTGTGGCCACTAGCGGAGTGAATCATTGGACGAATGGAAGATCTTTTTCTCTGTCTCTCCTTCTCTCTGCATATCTGACTTTCCAATAAATATTTAGAAAGTTTTATATATTAATTACATGTATTAATAAACCATTTTATACAGTTTTAAACTCTAGTTACATGCATTTGAGGATTTTTAAAGCATTTTTTTTTATTTAAGAGGCGGATTTACAGAGAGAAAGAGAGGCAGAGTAGAGAGAGAGAGCGAGATCTTCCATCTATTGGCTCATTTCCATAATGGCTGCTATGGCCAGAGCTGAGCCAACCATAGCCAGGAGCCAGGAGCTTCTTCCAGGTCTCCCACATGGGTGCAGGGTCCCAAGTACTTAGGCTATTCTCCACTTTTTCACAGTCCATAAGCAGGATCACAAGTGGAGCACCTGTGACATGAACTGGCTCCCATATGGGATGCTGCTGTTGCAGGCAGAGGATGAGCCTGTTGAGCCACAATGAAGAGAGGAGAGAGGTGAGGAGAGTTCCTCTCTGCCGGTGCATTCTCCAAAGCCATGGGGGTCAGGCTGAAGCTAACAGTCAGTAATATAATTTGTTCTCCCACATGGGTGGCGGGGCCCAACTGCTGAACTCATCGCTGCTGCTTCCCAGGGTGAGCTTAGCAGAAGCTGGAGTCAGGGACAGGGCTGGGAAACAAACACAGGGACTCTAGGCGGGATGCAAGCACCTGAATCTTCATCTTAAGCACTGCTCTACATATTCTTGTCTTGATGACTCTTACATGCTAACGGAAAGCAATTTCTTTATTAATTAATGGGAGCTTTATTAGTGTAAAGGCAATCATTAGCTTTCTAATTCTAAATACTTGAAAATAATAAAAATTAGCTTTAATTACCCGCTTAAGTATTTCTTATTTCAGATGCACTTTTCCAATGGGTAAGATTTTCTTTCCAGGCTAGTGCTGGGGTATAGCAAGTTAAGTCTCCACCTGCAGTGCCAGCATCCTGTCCTGGGCTCCAGTTTGGGTCCCAGCTACTCTACTGTGATCTACCTCCCTGCTCATGGCCTTAAAAAATCAGGAAAATGGTTCAAATGCTTGGGACCTTGCCATGCAAGTGGGAGACCTGCTTAAAGTTCCAGGTTCCTGTCTTCTACCTGGCCCTGCACTGGATGCTGTGACCAGCTGGATAGTGAACCGGCAAATGGAAGATGTCCATCTGTCTCTCTCTGTCACTCAGCCTTTCAAAAAGAAGTGAATAAACAAATCTTTAGAAACAAACTGAACAATATATGTACATACTGTGCTCTAAGGACAAGCATATACTTTCTCCTTCTCTGAGTGTTCATGGCACGTTTTTACTTTCTTCTGTCTAACAACATGGAAAAGAGGGAGAAGAGAATAACTTTGCAATTGAAATGCTTTTTAAATAATAAATGTACTTTATTTTTGATCATGTATTTAATTTTTACTTATTTTACATAGTTAAGAAGGATGCACGCTCATGTGGACCACCAATTAGGGTGAAGAGAGTTGAGGAATGGGAAAAAATGGATGTGACAATTGCTTCGCTTTTTTTGTTTTCTTTCCTGTGTCTGGGGGAAAGGAGTAGAGAAGAGAGGGCCACTCCCAGCAGCCCAACCACATCAGCATGCACGAATGTGGGACGGCCACTCAGTTTCATCCCAGGATCTCCGATGTGGAGTATGTTCCAACGGTACTGCTTAAGCGGTTTTGATAGTTCTCAAATGCTGTTGATTTCATTGCTCCAAGGTTGAGGAAATATTCCCCAGGTCCATTGGCTGACATGGTCCACTTTAGAGTCTCCACATGTCCAGATTCTTGCTATCAAGGCTTGGCTGGGAGAGCTGTCCAACTTATTCTTCCCTGCATGGTACTAGACATCCTCTGCAGGCCTCAGTGAACTGGTTGGCATGTCCCCCAAGTGCATCTGGGCATGCTGTTCACTGCACAGGCTTCAGCAACCAAGGAGAGGCAGTTCTGACATAGGCACTCCACAGTCAGACCACAGGTCCTGTGATTTTCCCCATGGTTGGAGTTCTGGATCCAGTGGCACAATTGGAAAGACCCCAAAGAAACCTCATCAGAGGTAACCTCAGACCTGACTCCTGTGTGTGCCAGCCAGTGTGGGTTCTGGCTCAGCCTGTTACCCACATCAGCCTATACACACAGAGATATTTATAGGTGCCCAGTCAGTTCTGTCCCCAGCCCTGTCTCATACACAAACCAATGGATGCTGCATTCTAGCCCATCCCTGTCCACCTCATACTCAGCCCTTACACACACCAACAGGAACTGCAGCGTTGGCTGAGTGATTCCCAATACCCTCACCAGGTATACCCATAGCATCCATTCCTATGCCTGACTGAATGTATAGCAGACTGATCCAGTCTGTCTTGAATCCCATTAAGCTCTTACACAACAAGGGTGTTGAAGCCTAGTTCAGCCTGACCAATCCTACTATCCATGCCACACTCATGCCAGCAAGTACCATTGCTTGTCCAGCGTGGCCCTCCCCCAGTCCTGGTTGCTCATCAGTGGGACCTACAGCCCATCAGAAGGGTGCCCACAATTTCTCTACTAGGCCCATTTATTTCCACTCTCGATCTTGCACTTTTCAGGTGGTTCTGCAGTCTCACCTGACAGGACTTGCCCCGAGTCCCAGCACATGCTAGCCAATGCTTGTGGCAAAGCCCACCCAGCCTGCGCTTAACTCTGGCTCATGCATGTACCAGTGGCTGTTTATTTAGCTCAGCCTGGCTTTCTTCCTAACCCAGCTCACATGCAGGCCAATGGGTATCGTAGTCCTGCCCATCCTGGTCTGCTCCCCAATTCCAGCTTTCACATTCACCAACAGATGCTGTAGCAGCAGGGGAGTTCTCACAGCTCCCCTACCAGGCTCACCCCTGCTCCTCTGAGTCTTAAGTGTACTAGTGAGAGCTGCGACCCAGTCTGGCATGGCCTGCCTACCTAGGCATTCCACTGGCAGCTACTGTAGCCTGGTTTGGCCCCATCTGCCCCTAGTCCCATCTTATGCTAGTGGGTGCTACAGCCTAGCCAATCTGGACCAGCTCCCAGTCCTGGCCCTTAATGTGAAGTGGCTGGTGTAGCTGCCCAACCCAGCCTGTCCTGCGCCCTGTCCTGGTTCTAACATTTGCAAGGGGGTGTTATAAACTGGCCCAGTTTGGCCCATCCTCAGACCTAACCCACACATAGGTCAGGAGAAACTGTAACCTGGTCTGGGCTGGGCTGTCCCCAACCTTGGTGCTTGCACTCACCTGCAGGGACTGCATCCTGACAAAGGAGTTCCCCAAGCACCTCTATCAGGTCACTTCCCAGTTGTAGATCTCACACACCCTGGTGGGTTCTTGCCTAGCCTGTTCTGGCAGGAACAGTGATCTTGTTCAACTGATCCACACCCATTCCAGTTCTTATTGTTGGGTGCTCTAGCCCAGCTCTGTCCGATCTACCCCCAGACTCAGTTCTTGTGTGGTTCAGCAGTGCTGAGACCTAGCCCAATTCACCCTGGCTTTGAGAGCACCAGTGAGTACTGGAGTCTAGTCCAGTCTGACACACCCTAAACCTAGTCCACACCCATGCGGAGGTATACGGCAGTCATGCCAATCTTAGTTTGCTGCCCCTGTTCTAGCTCTTGTGCTCCTTAGTTAGAACCACAACCCAGCTAGGTCATCCCCTTATCTCCTCAACCAGGCCTGCTGCTACCTGTATATCTTGTGTGTGCCAGTGGTTGCTCTGACCTAGCCTGACGTAACCCATCACCCAGGTTGGCCTTTGCCATCAGATGCTGCAGTCTGACTTGGCCTGCCTTCAGTCCCAGCTTTTACTGGTGGATGCTAGAACCTTACCCTGCCTAACCTGTCTCCATCCCTGGCTCTCATGAAAACCAATAGGTATGATGGCCTAGCCCAGTACAGCCCACACCCCACTTGGCCCCTATGCATGCCAGTGTGCTAGGATTTGGCCTAGCCCCGCCAGGTCTGTCCCTGCTTTCCCAGAGCCAACTTACACACCTGCCAACAAGTGAAGCAGCCCTGTCCAGACTGACTTAACACCTAGCTGACTCACGTGCTCACCAGTAGGAGATACGGCCTACTACCAAGGGAGCTCCCCAAGTTCTCCCACCAGGCCCACTCCCAGACCCAGATCTCATGCATACCAGCAGGTGTCATACCCTTACCCAGCACAGTCTGCCCCCCTCTCCCAGTGTCGGCCTTTGTGTGATAAGCACTACTTTCAACCAGGTGCTGATGGCTGACATCAACAGTTGCAGTTTATACTGGGAGTCAATACCACGGACATGATACACTGACACATGACCTCTCCCAGCCCCATAACCTTCTCCTCATCGTGATTTAAAACATTAGATAAACCCACATTGAGGACTTTCCCCCCAAGTACTTGAACTACTTGAGAATTGTCACAATCAGTAAAGGCAAGGGAAGTCTGAAAAACATCATGACCAAAAGGAGCCCGAGAAGACAGACAGTTCAGTGTAATATGGGATGATGGGTAAGATCCCAGGACAGGAAACAGATATTTGCGAAAAAGTAAGGAAATCTGAGTAAAGGATGGACTCAACAATAATGGATTGCTATGGACTCATCAGCTGTAAGACATATACCACTATGATGTCAAATGTCAGCAGGGGCAACAATGGGCAGAGGTTGTATCATAATGCTCTTTTTTTTCTGTAAATCCAAAAATGAAATGAAATAATAAAATACCATAGTTGTTAATGTGTCACTTCCTTCTTAAATATTAATTATATATTATATATTATATATTAATTATCTATTTGAATGACACAGCTAAAGAGAGGTTTTCCATTCACTGATTCATTTTCCCAATGGCTCCAACAGCCAGGGCCGCGCCACGACTGAAGCTGGGAGCCTAGAACTCCATCCGGGTTTCCTGTGTGTTTTGCTTCCTTTAGAATTGGCCTCTTTTGGTTTTCATATTTGGCAAGTTAAAGAGCTGAACTTCCTAGTCAGTTCTCTCTGATAGGTGCGAGTTCATGTGCATGGGGTCCAGAGCCAGCTGCATAGCCTGCTTGCTCCCCGCCCCCAGTCCTAGGCGCTGTGAGGATTTTGGCAAAATTGTTAATCTCTCTGTTTCTCAGTGACCTTGTGTCTGCAATGCACTTGTCTGTACAGATAATAGGAAAATTGAACCTCCTGTGGGACCTGGTCTGAGATTTAAATGAAATAATATCTTGGTGGTAAGTCCCATGAGGCCTAGAAATCTTGGCTGTTGTAACTTATCAGTAATTTCACCTTTTTCTTAGTAAAGGTTTGGGGAGACATTTTCTCCTATGTACAAGATAGTAAATTTTTAGTGTTTTTTAAAATTAGCTAATTAATTTTAAATGTATGATGAAAAAATGTAGACAAACAATGAGTCCCCATCTTTTTTTTTTTAAAAAAAAAAGTTTTCTGGTGAAACAGAGACACATACAGCTTCCACTCACTGGTTCACTCTCCAAATGGCAGGGTTGGGCCAGGCCAGAACCAAGAACCCAGAGTTTGCACCAAATCTCCTACATAGGTGAAGGCACCCAACCAGTTGGGTCATCTCTTGCTGCCTTCCTAGGTGCACCAGCAGGGAGCCGACTAAAAGTGGAGCAACCGGGACTCGAAAAGGCACCCATATGGATGCCAACAGCATCGCAAGCAGAGATTCACCCGCTGTGCCATGGTGCTGTCTCTGTGAGTTCCCATTTACTGCTACACCTCATGAATGCCTGTAATGGTTGGGAAGAAGCCAGAAGCCCAACACGCAATCTGGGTCTCCCACGTAAGTGAGATACACAATGGCTGGAGCCATCATTTTAATCTCTCAAAGTCTGCATTAATAGGAAAGTGGAGTCAGAAGCCGGAGCTGGGAACTGAATCCAAGTGCTCCAATGAGGAACACAGATGTCTTCAAAAGCCAGGTAAATATTCACTGCAATATCTTAGCTTTTATAAGCGGTGAAGTCTGTGTTATAATTCAGCTCTACATTTGCACAGAGGCAGACATAAATAATATGAAAATGAAGGGCATGGAAGGTCCCAATTAAATTATAGGGCCACTGAAATTTGCTTCTGTTGTAAAATTTTCGTGTGTCATGAAGCACTAAATTATTTCTTTGATGTTCCCCTTACAATTCAACATGTTGAAACTATTCTAAAACAGAAACTAAAGTTCACTCCAGATCCCAAGCATACACACCCTTATGTATCAAAGAAAACTAGCTAGGGAGTTAAACTCGTTAAATAAGGAAGAAAAACAGCTGCAGAAATGGAAATAGTAATATTGGAAATTCTTTGCAGTTCAACATGTTTAGGCTTCGGGACCGAGCAGGCTGTGACAAGCAGGGAGCTGTGCGCTGTGAGGCTTCTTGTTTTCTCAAGGTTACCCCCTTGGCAGCCCTGTGCGATGCAAGGGAACTCCAGAGAAAGGTGGTGATAAAGACCTGCCTTTAGCCAGGGTGTCAAGGAAGCCTTTTGTTGTCCACTGAGTGCTAATCCAAAGATAAGAGGAAGGTTGACCACCTGCCATCCAACTGCTCAGAACATTCCCAGATAAGCAACAAGACCTTTGTTAATTATGTTACTATGTTTCTGTGATCTTTCCCTGTTTCTTACAACACACTCAGATCTTTGTAATGATGTGTTGGAAGAAACCTTGTCAAATCGGTGTGTGGGGGATACTTGCTTGCTAGTCTGCCTGGGAATGAGTTGAGTCCCCTAAGTCTTTCAGCTCCTGTCCTTCAGCCTTGTTTCTTAAAAGATTGTGTGCTGGTATGTAACATGGTAATGAGAACATTATTTTTTTTAAAGATTCATTTATTTATTAGTGAAAAGTCAGATATACAGAGAAGAGAGACCAAAAGGAAGATTTTCATCCATTGATTACTCCCCAAATGGCCACAATGGCTGGAGCTGCGCCAATCCGAAGTCAGAAGCCTGGAGCTTCTTCTGGGTTTCCCAAGCTGGTGCAGGGTCCTAAGGTTTTGGGTCATCCTCGACTGCTTTTCCAGGCCACAAGTAGGGAGTTGTATGGGAAGTGGAGCTGCTGGGACATGAACCAGTGCCCAGATGGAAACCTGGTGAGTCCAAAGGAAGGACTTTAGCCGCTAGGCTACCGTGATGGGCTCAGAGAACATTATTTTTTAAATCCTAAATCTACATAGGGAACTGGGTTTGGCAGGATGTCCACAGTTTGCAGACTCCTGGCCAAGTACAGGATGACTCACTCATTAATTCCAAAGGAGACTTTGGAAGCCAGTAATGCTGTCAAATTACTCTATTTTAAAGCTATTCTCAATGATGCTTCCCTCTGCAGTCTTGCTGTGAACTGAATCTGTTAGTGAATTCATTTGTCTGTATTTTTACATTTAACTTTCCCCCACAGCTTAATTGCTGTACGTATTTATTATTAGCTGTTATTTTTTTAAGTTTTTTTTTTTTTTAAATGGAAAGGTAGAGTTTAGAGAGAGAATAAGAGAAAGATCCTCCATCTACTGGTTCACTCGCCAAATGACTGTAATCTCCAGAGCTGAGCCGATCTAAAGCCGGGAGTTTCTTCATGCTCTCCTAAGTGGCTGCAGGAACCCAAGGGCCTGAGCCATCTTCTGCTGATCTCCCAGGCCACAAGCAGAGAACTAGATCGGGAGCAGAGCAGCCAGAACACAAACTGGTTTCCACAGGGGATGTTGGCATAGGCAGGTGGGGGATTAGCCTGTTGATCCACTGTGCTAGCACCTAAAGCATTGTTCTGATCTTAAAAGCAAATATATAAACAAACTCTATTTGAAGAAATCTAACCTTTCTTTCTGCCTCCACAATTTTCCCCATACCTTAGTAGATAACCTGTGTTTAATCATTTATCTTTCCATCTTATGGTCAATTTTCAAATTACTGAGATACTTGAAATAAATCCTTTGATTATATATAACATTATCACCTGTGACTTTTATGCTTCTGGCAGTTAGAAGGTAGCTGCTTACAAGATCATGCAAATTTTATAATTCCAATTCACGGACTCCTGAAAAAATGCAAAGTAACACCTACCTACCCACAGGGCCTAAGGCTCACAGCAACGGATCTCTGCAGTTAATACTTTCTAAGGCCTGACATGATGGCCCAGAGGCTAAATCCTTGCCTTGTATGTACTGGGATTCCATAAGGTACCAGTTCACGTCCTGGCTGCTCTACTTCTCATCTACTTGTGGCCTGCTCGTGGCCTCGGAAGGTGGTGAAGGATGGCCCAAAGCTTTGGGACGCTGCACCCACATGGGAGGTTCAGAAGGAGCTCCTGGCTCCTGGCTTCGGATTGGCTCAGGTTTGGTCATTGCAGCCATTTTGGAAATAAACAAGTGGATGGATGATCTTTCTCTCTGTCGCTTCTTTACTCTGTGAATCTGCCTTTCCTCCTAAAAATAAATACATCTTTTAAAACAGGAAATTTTCTAAAGAAAAAAGGAGGAAGAAAAGAGGGGCCTTAATGTGGCACAGTGGGTCAAGCAACCCTGGAATGTCAGTCTCTCATATGGGTCCCAGCTGCTCCAGTTCTGATTCAGTTGCATCCTGGGAAAGTAGCAGAAGATGGCCAAAGTGTTTGCACCTCTGCCATCCATACGGGAAACCCAGATGGAGTTATAGGCTCCTAGTGTTTGCTTGGTTCAGCCCTGACCATTGTGTCTTCTGGGCAGTGAACAAGCATATAGAAATTTCTTGCTCTCTCTTTCCTCCTCTCTCTCTCATTTTGCCCTCCTCCTTCTCCTTCTCCTCCTCTTCCTTCTTCTTCTTCAACCAAGCTAAGCATTTTGTAGTTAAATGCAGATAGTCATTTCCCCCACCCCCGCCCCTTTCCTTGTTTTACATAGCAAGTAAAGCTACTGGCCAGGGAAGAGACTAGCTGCCATCCTTTAGCCAGCGAAGACACTTTAGGGAAAATAATACAAGCATCAGTCAGAAAAAGGAGGAGTGACAAAGGAAACTAAATAGGCTGTGGCTACAATGGTGCATTCCCATGCAAGGTGCCCCAACTCACCACAGCAGTAACAGCTGTCTGGAAGAGATGAGGAAAAAAACTGAAAACCTTTATCTGAGGTCAAATCACCTTTGCCACGGCTTTTCATTCTAGCATCACAGCCTCTGGCAGTAGAGCATTCCTGGGCCCAAGTGGCCAGATCGTCCACACTTGCAGCACTTATTGCTACTCATGACTGCAGTTAGATCTTAGCTGTTGGAGCAGGCCCATGGCAGCAGAGACTCACACACAGCCCAGAGAAGGAAGCTAGCAGCTGTTTATTTCCAAGGTCCTTGCCTGTGCCTCACGTGGGTCTGCACTCAACCCCACACATGCTGCAGTGCATGGCTCTGAAAATCTGCCCTTCAAGTAAAGAAGTGCTTTTAAAAAAGAGACACCATCTTGTCTTTTTTTTTTTTAAAGATTTATTTATTTTCTTATTGCAAAGGCAGATTTATAGAGAACAGAGAGAGACAAAGAGAAGTATCTTCCATTTGCTAGTTCACTCCCCAAATGGGTGCAACAGGCAGAGCTGAGCCAATCCAAAGCCAAGAGCCAGGAGTCCTCTTTGGGTCTCCCGCACTGGTACAGGATCCCAAGGCTTTGAGTTACCCTTCACTGCTTTCCCAGGCCACAAGCACGGAGCTGGATGGGAAATGGAGCAGCCAAGGCACGAACTGGTGCTCATAAGGGATGCCAGTGCTTGCAGGTGGAGGATTAGTCAGAAAAGCCATTGCCTTTTCTATGTGTACTTCTTAATTATGGAGTTTTAGAAGTAAAATATTGAATAAAGATAATTTAGTGAGTTTCCTTTTAAAAATAGATGCTTTGTGGAATTATTTCCAGCAGCTTTGTTTTAGAAGAGGTTCTTTGGCATTACCAGCCTATGTGCAGTTGCTATGCAGGGCTATCACGTGGCTCTCCAACAGCGAGCTTCACTGGCTGGCCCGCAGGCTCTGTTTACAGAAGGAGCAGGCAGTGCCGATGGAGCCACCGTGCATTCCCTTACCATTTTTAACCCTGTGTTAAGACCTTGCCACTTTTTCCAGAACCAGGGAACAAGCCTCTTGTCACAAGTCAGTTTTTCCATAATTAATCTGAAGACACAAAAACGTGTGGCACTTTAATTTATTCCCACATTCTGGTTCACCGTCTTCACTTGATTCATCTCCTTAGAAAAGATATTCCATAGAAGGCAGGGCTGTTTTCAGTAACAACAACAATAACATCAACTTCAAGATTGTACAAAGGGCTTTTCATTCTTTCCTTTCTTCTTTTTTTAATCCACTTGTTCCTCAGCTTCTAGAATCAAGCATTGGGCCTGACCTTTCTGTATTCCTGACAACACCTAGCAACCACTTTCCAAATCATGTGTGCTACATTGTGGACATAAATTACAGATTCTTATTAATTTTATTTAGCTCTTGGAGGGGGACCAGGAAAGAAAAAAGGGGCCTGAGCCAAGTAAGAGTTGGAAAGAAGCACTAGGGACCCCATGACACCTCATTTTTCAGGAGACTGCAGCGCCAAGGCTTGAATGCCCCAAGAGATGCCTTGGATTCAGAAAAGGACAGCTCGCCAAGTCTTTATAATTTGTGGAATTAACAAACGTGTCTTCTAGAATATCTCATTTGAGAACGTGTCCACCTCTCTCTGTGTTTCTTCTGGAACTGCCTTAAACAATGTGCTTGGGGGCCAAAGAAAACTTGTGTAGTCTGCAATGGAAGGCTTAAGAAACGTACTTGTAGAACCTGTCAAGATTACTTGCTTCGAATTTCTCAGGGAAGGTATTTAAAGTTAGCTGTAAAATGTAAGGACAAACCATTACAATTTTTGCAGCTTAAAAAAAGAATCTTTTTTTCGGATTATTATTATTTTTTGAATAGTGAAAGAGTGAGGGAGAAGGAGAAAGAGAGAGAAAATCTTCCATTTGCTGCTTGTTCCTCTCCTGTGTGGCTTCTTCCCCATCTTAGATGTCTGCCTGGCTGTACACTCGCCATTGCACTGGGATGTGTATGGCAGTCTCAGATCAGACCTGTCCCTAGCTTCGCTCCTGGCCAAAAGCTAGCAAGTCCATCCTGGTCTCCCATGTGAATGCAGGGGTCCAAGGAGCATTACCGCTGGATAGGAGCAGAAGGACTTGAACCAGTACCCATATGGGATTCCAGTATTGCATGTGGCAGCTTTACTTGCTTCCCCTAAAACATTACTTTTTTTTTTTTAACCAACATAATAGTTTATTCCAATTTCAATGGAGCCGCTATTTGTTATCTGACCAGATTATAAAAATACCAGGGCAGGGCCCGGCGCGGTGGCGCAAGTGGTTAAAGGTCCTCGCCTTGCACGCCCGGGATCCCATATGGGCGCCGGTTCTAATCCTGGCAGCCCTGCTCCCCTTCCAGCTCCCTGCCTGTGGCCTGGGAAAGCAGTCGAGGACGGCCCAAAGCTTTGGGAACCTGCACCCGCGTGGGAGACCCGGAAGAGGCTCCTGGCTTCGGATCGGCATAGTATCGGCCGTTGCGCTCACTTGGGGAGTGAATCATCGGATGGAAGATCTTCCTCTCTGTCTCTCCTCTCTGTATATCCGCCTTTCCAATGAAAAAATAATAAAAATAAATCTTTAAAAAAAAAAATACCAGGGCAGGCACCTTAGTTCATCCTTCTAATAAGTCTGTTGATCTGGTCTTCCCTGTTACCAGTATCTCCACCCTCCACAAATGGGTGGTCTTTTCCTTCATCAGGGAGAAGATAACTTGAAGGGCCACAGGTCTCCCACGCAGGTGCAGGGTGCCAAGGCTTTGGGCCATCCTTTACTGCTTTCCCAGGCCACAAGCAGGGAGCTGAATGGGAACTGGAGCAGTCGGGGTTAAAACCAGCGCCCACATGGGATCTCAGTGCATTCAAGGCAAAGACGCTCACCGCTAGGCCACCATGCCGGGACTGAAACCATTAGATTTTAAAAACAGATGATCACCTTCAGGTATGGAAAAAATTGTTGCGTAGCAAAGAGAAATGCTAGATTTATTCTAACGCATTTTAAAAAAATATTTGATTCTGGCTCCATCTAAATGTTTAAATAATCATAGTTATATGTAATATTAAAATGCAAACATGACCTTACAAAGAGATGCAGTTGATAGCCACTGCTTGTAATGTCATCGTTTTATATGGACATCGGTTCTTGTCCCAGCTGTTCCACTTCTAATCCAGCTTCTTGGCAGCATTTTCTTGGCATTGGAAAAACAGAAGAAGATGGCCTAAGTGTTTGGACCCCTACTACCCAAGTGCATGACTTGGATCAAGCTCCTGGCTCCTGGCTTTAGCCTGGCTCAGCACTGGTTGTTGAAGCCATCTGGGGAGTGAACAAGTGTCTCTCCCTCTTGTTCTGTTAACCCTTTCAAATAAGTTAAAAAATTACATTATATATGATAAATTATAAGTGACTAGAGAAAAATGTCCTAAAGACAGGAAAAACCATAAAAATATCCCTGGACTGTTTTCAGTAACTCATTGTTATGGTACACGGGGAAGAGTGCTGTTAAGATCCCCAGAGAGAACTTGTTGCCATTCGAGAGGACAGCCATGTGGCCTGCAGCCATAGCTCTTTCTGTGGCAGGCCACATGCAGTGACCAGGTAGGACAGGAATGTAGGCTCTTGTCTGTGTGGCTGTGCATAACACCTGTGATGAGCATTATTTATTCTAGAATTCCCTGCTGGACTGGCTGGGATCTTGTGGGGCCTGACTGCATCCTCTCATGTTGATCTGGCTTCAATGTCTCTAGGTCTTTTCAGCTAACTAAGAAGACCCAGGACTCCCTGAGGAAATGACTGGGTCAGATTTGGGGTTAGAACCATAAAAGAGGAAGCTGGAATATGTTCTAATCTCAGATGTCAAGAACATCATCAAGACCACAGACATTGTACCAAAAGAACTTGGAACCAGCATGAATAGACTTCTGCTGGGAAGAGATAGGGAAATTTGATAGTTAACGAAGACAACTACTGCACTGTATTAAAATATTTCAGGTATCTTCAAAATCCATAGGTGCATGATGATATGAATGAAAAAAAAGATCTACTGGTCGTCTTTGGCAGATGCTAGGGAACTGACTCATGATGCTGAGAGCTAATGATCACAAAAAGGACCAAATCAGACATGTATTTATTTTTCAGACGTGCATTCTGACATCCCTGTATTTGTTGTACCACGAGGTAACCCATCGAGCATGAGGTTAATGATGACAACTTTTTCCTTATAGATACAATCTAGCTGATAGATGAAAAATGATGGAATTAGCGTCTTCCCTTTTATTTAGTCAATCTAAATAATCGTCATTGTCATCAACTGCTCATACATGCATGCAAACACACACAAGTGCATCTCCACACACACACATAATATGAAAATCACCTACCTCCTGAGGGATGCACATAGCACTACCTGTAAAACAGCCTTGCCAAAAATAAGTAAGTAAATGAATACCTGAACCTGGCCAAGACTTTACACTGTTTCACCAATGTAAAGGTTAGAAGAATGTGTTAAAGGACACCCTAGGGACACAAAATTTCTCCCTGTGGGAAATAAGCAACCTTGCTTGAATTACAGAAAGATGAGTATCAGAAAAAAAAAAAAAGAAGGAACAAAGACAACTTATACATTAAAAAAAAATTAAACCAATTGCAATACATGGACATGTGATTTTTAAAAAGTACCAGAACCAAACCTTATGCAGAAGTCATAGCTGAGTGAAATCTGACTGCATGTGTGATAAAAGCCCCATGCTAACCAACGTCAACTTTTCTGTTGTGACAATAACATTCTTCTGTTGTTGAAGAGATGCCTTCTTCTCTGTAACTGAAATCTGTGACCAGTCACCATGACCAGCCGGGAGGTTCTCACCCTTCCTGGTGTCTGCACCTCACTTGCACCTGTTCCTCCTTGAGACCTGTGTCAGTCTCCGCTCAGAAGAGTGAGGTCAAGGTGAAAGCGAGCTGAAACCTGATGACTGGCCAGGGGCTGGCCATGCAGGAGGCACCACAAGCAATGTGGGTTTGACAAGGAGAGGAGAACTGCCTCCTCAAACAGGAGAAATCCATTACACCCGTGTTAGGGCCATGGATGGGGGGTAGAGCTCTGAAAAGTAAAACTGAAAGGAAAAGTTTGCATTGATTCTCTCTCTCTCTCTCTCTTTAAGATTTATTTATTTATTTTTATTACAAAGTCAGATATACAGAGAGGAGGAGATATAGAGAGGAAGATCTTCTGTCCAATGATTCACTCCCCAAGTAAGCGCAACGGCCAGTGCTGTGCCAATCCGAAGCCAGAAGCCAGGAGCCTCCTCCAGGTCTCTCACACGGGTGCAGGGTCCCAAGGCTTTGGGCCATCCTCGACTGCTTTCCCAGGCCACAAGCAGGGAGCTGGGTGGGAAGTGGAGTTTCTGGGATTAGAACCAGCGCTCATATGGGATCCTGGCACATTCAAGGTGAGGACTTTAGCCGCTAGGCCATGCTACCGGGCCCGCATTGATTCTCTTTTTTAAAGACTTATTTTTATTTGAAAGGCAGATTTACAGAGAGAGATGGAGAAACAGAGAGAGAGGGAGAAACAGAGAGAGAGGGAGATCTTAGATCTACTTGTTCACATCCCAAATGACCACAACAGCCATAGCTGGGCCAGTCTGAAGCCACGAGTCAGGAACTTCTTTTGGGTCTCCCATGTGGCATAAAGGTTCAAGAAGTTGGGCATTTCCTGCTGCTTTCCTGGGCACAGGAAAGCATGGGAGCTGCATGGGATGTAGAGCTACCAGGACTCAAACTGGTGCTCATATGGAATGCTGGTGTCACAGGTGGAGGCTTAGCTTACCATGCCACAGTACCAGCCTCAACATTGTTTCTACAGTTTCATGCCTGTATTCATTCTTACAACTGTGAATTCCATATCCAAAGTACTTTGCTAAGTGCTATAAAAAAAATTGTGGTTAAGAGGCCTTAAGGGTACAGTGGATGTGACAGGTTTTCTTAAGTGGCTGGCACAAGACGTAGTAAGTGGGGTAGGTGTTCTGGCCTAATGGTTAGGATATTTGCATTCTACATTAAAACACCTGGGTTCAAACCCTGGCTCCAGCTCCCTGTTGGTGCAGACCCTGAGAGCCAGGGTTCCTGTCACCCACGTGGGAGATCCAGACTTCAACCTCGGACCTGCTTTGATCATTGTGGGCATCTGGGGGATAAACCAGTGCATGGAGCATGCTTTTCCTTTGCATGTTTGTCTCTGTCTGGGTGTCTCTCTTCCTTTCAAATTATTTTTACTTCCTTGAAAGGCAGAGAGAGAGAATGACAGAGATCTTTTATTCACTAACTTACCCCCCAAACGCCAGCAATAGTTAAAGCTAAACCGACGAACGCCTGGAGTCCACAATTCAGTCTACATCTTCCATGTGGGCGGCAGGGAGCCCAGTGTTTGATCCACCATCTGCCACCTTGCTGCATGTACAATGACAGGAAATCGGATTGGAAATGCAGAAGCCAGGTCCTAAGGCACACCGATGTGGGAGGCAGAATTCCTAAGCGGGGACTTCACTGCAGAGCCAAAAGCCCATCCCAAAAGCCAACTTTTTTTTTCTTTTTGGAATTACCAGCAAATTGTCTGCTTTTCCCCTTTCTGAAATGCCCCCTTTCCGCCAAAATTCCTTCCATTTGCTCTTTTACCTTACCTTTCTTTGTGCTGCAAACCAGGTAAAATGGCAGGATGGTTTGTGGCTAGAATTGCAAGCCCAGAACCTCTAGATGTCCTGAAGTTACACGCCTGTGACTGTGAGGGATACAATATTAAGGAGCTTTATTATACAGGCAGCTATGCATTGGAATGACCACTTGACATCAGGGTTGCTAGTTGACCCACAGCTTATTAACAAGTCACTCCAATCACACTGTGCTTCCTGGTGAGGTGGATGCTTGAGACAGTGATTAAGGTTCTTTTTCAGTTGCTCACATCCCCTAAGTGCCCAAGTTTGAACCTTGACGCTGCTCTCCATTCTAGCTTCCTGTGTATGCTATCCTGGGAGACAGCAGGGATCGGGTCAAGTACTTGGTTCTTGCCACTGGGGGGCCTGGATTCAGAGCTAGGCTCCTGGTTTGGACTGCTCCACCTCTGGTTGCTGGCATTTGAGAAGTGAACCAGCAGATGGGAGCTTTTGACTGACTCTGTCTCTTTTTCTCTCCTTTTCAAATATGATAAATACATATATAAATAAATAAAAATACACACTGTGTGTTTGCTAAGTTTTCAGTATTACAAAAGAGAGAACCAGGGCTCAGAGAGGTGGTATGCTTCACCTTGAACAAATATGGCCCTTGGGTCTCTCCCTACTCACTCTATATGGCGCTCTCTCCCCCTCTCCACTTCAAGATCCTCTCCCAGTGCTCTTGATTTCAGCCTCTCAGCTCAAAGAACCCTCTATTCCATTTTCCGTTCTCATCTCTGACCTCTTGGTAACTTCCTTGTCACAATCTAAAGCCCAGTAAGCTTATTGCCTTTTTTGTCAAACTGTCCCAAACCACTATGGGCATTTGCTCACCCCTCTTCCTTTACCAAATGACTTAAAAAAAAAAAACAGCCTTAATGGCTGGCACAAGGTGTGGTAAGCTAAGCCTCCGCTTGTGCCACCAGCATTCCATGGGTAATGGTTCATGTCCATTAGAGGACATTCTTAAAGAACGTGTGATGTAATTGATCACATTGTGCACAGCATTTTCTAAATGTTTATCGTTAGTAAAATGGAACTGAAATCTGATCCTTTGTCAAAACAGCAGTGTTATAACATCTCCTTTTAAGTTATTTTCATTTCATTGGTGACTAAATCTGCTAGTTAGCTCCAGTAAGTTTTTAGTTCTAAATCTTAAATTGCTTCAAGGTTGTAAGAAATCATGTGGCAGCTCTGAACTAAATGTTTTTATTTGTGTGTTTTGGTGACGTACCAGAAGTGTAGTTTTTTGTTCTATTGAGGTAATCTTTGTTTTCTATTTTTCATTGAGCTCTCTTTGTTTAAAAATAGCTGAAGTTGTATACTCGTTGGAAGTGCTTGAGTGGCCACTGTGTAAACCATCAGTTGATCTACCAGATATGTTAAGCTTTCTTGGCATCCTTGGCAGTTATTTAACAGTCATTTAAAACCTCAAAAGCTTCAAATTTGTTCATTTTGGTATTCCTAGTGAGGCTTTATGGGAATGTCAAAGAATGCATCTCTCATTTTGTAGAGATGACCACTGATTAGGCTATTTGGATTATGTTAAAAGATACTGTCAATATGTGAAATGGTATACATTTTATTATAATAATGAAATGTTAATGTAACAGACTGCTTTTGGTACAAATGCCATAACATCACTAAAGTCTAATGATCTTATTACATTAGTCAGAATTGTCATCATAATGAACAAGGCCTAGAGGCCTAAAAAATACAAATGTGTGTAAGGTCCTACAGGTGGTTCCACAGTGTGCTGTGTAACGTAAGTAGATGTTTATATTTGTTGATTGATAGCTTATAATTCTAACAATGAATGCTTTGTCTTCTAGGTTCCAAAAGAACCATTGCATCCATTGCAGATACAGCTAAAGTTATATAGTAAGCTATAGGTTCCAACTGAAAGAGTCTTTAACTTGGGTTACTAAGAGCAAGATGTAATTCTAAATAACTGGTAACGTTAAAACACTGAACAGATTTTCCAAAAAACTTTTGCAGAAGCTGTTTTGTTTTATAATGTGTGTTACCCAGTTTGCATGTGCATGTTTATGTGACAAGCTATATAATCTATTTTAATTGGCTTATCGATGAAAATGTTCATAAATGAGAATTGCTGAGCTAAATATTTTTTATTTTGATTTAAATAAATCCCTGAGATCAGGGCCACAGAAAATCCCTCACCTTCTTAAAATGCTTGGGGAATGGCTTTGAGTATATTCCATTAGATCCTGTGTAGAGAAGAATAGTTGATGTATAGATGGCAGATTCTTAACTGCTCTGGACATTAGGAAAAAACTTTAGAAGCTTACAATGGTACCTGAGAATACTCTGACAGCCTCTTACCAGTGGTCATCATGGTCTTTTTCTTCTCTTTTTCTTTTTAACACAGAGACCAGGAGAGGATCCCAGTGCAGAACAGAATAAGAGAGGTGTGTACTCCTGGTTCCAGTGAGACACCCAGAGGCCCCCAAGTGCTTTACACTGCAGAAGCAGTGGACACTTTGCCAAAAATTGTCAGAAAGGACACACTGGGCCATGTCCCAACTGCCAAAGAGGTCATTGAAGATTTGATTGTCCTTGAAGGCCAAGTACTTCAGGTCAGCCATTTCCTATTGGATCTCCCACATGAGACTGATGCATCCCAGGAACTCACATAGGCTCAAGGTCATCCACAGGTGTCAATGACACCTTAGAACAGCACCCAAGAGCCCTGGGCGGTTCTCACATGGAAGGGAAAACTGTAAGTTTCCGTCTGGACACTGCCTTCTTTGTCCTAGCTAGCTTTGGCCCCTTCCCTCTCTTACAGTGACCATCGGGGTCTCTAAGGAGCCCCAAATTAGCTCAGGTGACAGAAATAGAGACTAATCTAGAAGCTCAGAAAAGAAGCTTTTCTAGGGAAAAGATAGCTGGCCTGTAACTCCTCAGCCTGTGCCACTTACCAAGTTCTCGACAAGGCATGTTTGCCATCTCCCCCTTCAGTTCTTGCTCGGCTTCGCTGGGGTGGGACACCCTCATTGCTCTGAGACAGGGTTCGTGTCTTCCTCATTTACAAAGTTATGGGGGCTTTCTCTGCTCATCTGCTTAAGACTTCTGTTCTCCAATTGTCAACTCATGGCTTCTTAAAACTACAGGACCAGTTAAATGCTTGCATTTGCCCTAAGGTGTAAAGTTTTGTAAATTCTTGCTAGAAAGCCGTAAACTGTTGGATTATTGTAACTTATAAGTAGTTTAAATCTTTTGTCATCTATGCTATGATGCAGATAAGCTTTGTAATGAAATGTTTTCAGTGCTATGCTTTGCATTCTAGCTAGGCGAAATGTCTTCCTGAGACTTGGGGTTTGCCGTGATTGACAACGTATAATTGTCTTTAAAAAACTCCAATGCTTGTATGCAAAACTGAGCATTTTCAAAAGTAAAGTGAATTTAAATAATGATTTACAAATCTAATTACTGTTTTACAACTGATGAGTACCGTTAAGATTTTTCTCAATTCAGAATTGTCAATGCAAGATGAGATTGTGACTCCATGGACACTTGACTTACATTGACCTGCCCTGTATGGGTTTATATTATAATGGCACACACTAATCCTTTCATTGTTTCCGTGTCTTCTAATTGACCTAGATAACAATTTCATACAACTCAGAAAGTTTCATGTGTTCTAGTATGTTCCTTGAGTTTAATTGTTTTCAAAATTTGAACTTTAAAAGAGTTGATTTAAACTGATAAATCTAGTTCATAGCTTTAAGCTAAAGTGCACAGGTCTAATGTTTACTCTGACAAATTTTTCTCACATCTAAGTTCTAAAACTCAAGTATTCAAATTGGTGTTTCCAACTGATCCCATTATTACACACTCGATTAGGAAACATTATAATTGTCTTTTGTCATCTAGACTTCAACAAGAAGGAGCACCTGGAGCCCAAACAACCCGCCAGGCACCTGTGATGACTTCTGCTTCCTACTGGGGATCATTAGATTACCCCCTGAAGAGTCCCCTACTGCTGCTGTTACTCCACAATGCCCCCTTTCAGCATGAAGCAGATAGAGCAGTCGCCCCAGCACTCCTCACAGCAGTTGGGGTTCCTTCTTCTCGGGGGCAGAATGTGTAAGGAGTCAGACGGGACAGCAGGCAGTGAAGTTTTTTTCTGGTCCCTGGTGAAGTTACCTTTAAGATATTGATTGTGCTCCTCTGGTAAAACTTAAAATGCAAAAGAATGGGACTTCCTAAAATTAACATCTCAATCCCGTCCCTTAGCAAGCAGACTGGTCCACTTTGGTCACTGTCTAAGGAATGGTTCCACCTCAGTTTATCTTCAGGGTGGGAGAAGGAAGCTACTGGTCTCACCTTTTGTTTTGAGATAAGGCAGTAAAAATTATTGCTCACTGCAAATAAGTTTTTTTTTTTTCCTGCCATTCGGGATGCTTCATGTAACCCCTCTTCCCTGAGATGGTGCATAAAAGACACCATTTCCACCATTTCCTCAGGTTTTTTCCTCCCTTGGAGCCCCCTACCGTCACTAAGGCAGGGGCTCTCTCTTTCTTTCCTAAATAAATCACACTTTACAAACTAGAGTGTGTCAGCATGAACATTCTTCTTTCATGTGAGACAAGTATTGAGGATGCTGCCACGTCTTGTGTCAAAAAGTCCTACAACACTTGGGCCCCACGTGGGAGACCTGGAAGAAGCTCCTGGTTCCCGACTTCTGGTTGGCCCAGCTCTGGCCATTGTGGCCATTTCAGGAGTGAACCAGTGCGTAGAAGAACCCTCTCTGTCTCTCCTTTTCTCTCTGCAAAATCTGCCATTCAAATAACAATTTTAAAAATCAACCTTAATAAGGCACAATTGCCTTGCCATGAAATGTGCTCAGCTTAAGTGTACTGTTTAATGAATTTTCAAATGCACACACCTGTGTACTCCCCACTATATGCAATTGAGGTTTCCCCTTACAAAGTTTACTCTTTTCAGTTAACCATCACAGCTCTAGTCAATTCTCGATCCACATAATTGACCCACAGGAAGTATAGGAAAGAAAAGTGAATGCCAAAAAACCCAGGTGTTAGGTTTGGAGGTGATTGAGAGTGAGTGAGAGAGGCTTTTAGCTCATGTAGCTTTATTAGTCAAGGAAAAAAGTCTGACAGACTGTTCCCTAGTGGGAGACAGCCTGGGACCTCTTCCAGATGGCAGGGTGACTGTGTGAGGGAAATGGCCACCCAAGGGTATACAGCACTGGGCTTTTATATGCCTTAGGTATGGGGGATGGGAGAAGGTAGCAGCTCATAATATAGGGTGCCCATTGCAGTGGGCTGAGGCAAGGTCTGGATGGTTCCTGCAGGGCATTCCAGACATTCCTGAAGAGATAAGGCTGGGTGATCCATCATGGACTCACTCTCACTGTGCCTCAGGCCAGCACCCTGCTGTGCCCAACCTAATACCAGAGAGATCTGGGAAAGTGTATATAGTCTCCATAGGGGAGAAGGAAAGCACCTGTAGGCAGCATCCTAGGGGAGAGTTACTGACACGCTCAGAGTGGTATGCAAAGTCAAGGCAGGGAGAGGAGTGCTTGGGGAGTGATGCAGGAGACAGATGCGTTTATGGCTGCGAATTGAGAATGTAGGCTGGAGAGGTAACTGTAGGGGGAGGGTGGTGAAGTCAGTGTGGAAGTTACTGCCAGACATGCAGCAAGAGGAAGTAAAGCATGCTTCCCAGTGGGCACAGGTGCTGACCCAAGTAAGTTAGGATGACTTCCCCCTAAAGCTTTAGGTTTATAGCTAAGGATATCAGACAGGTTCAGGGTGGTGCTTTTTTTTTTTTTTTTCCTGCTGCAGCCCAGTGCTAACTGAATTAAGCCCCTTTTGGGAATAAGGGGGAGGATGCTTTCTGATTTGGCTTTCTAGTTGCCTCAGGCAGCATGCTTCAGATCAAACCCCTCTTTCTTTTCCCTATTACCTCCCTTTATCTTCCAGTAAGCCTAGTGACACCTGATCCCATCACAGGCTGGCCCCCTTCCAGAACTCTCTGCTAACCGGAACTGCCAAGTGTTGCTAAACCACAGAGGAACAAGCTCTGTCCTGGGCAGGTGAGCTTGCTTTTATTATTTTCTGGGTAATGTTTTAGTTTCCGCTGTGAAGTGGACCCGGCCTGCATGTGCATAAAAACCAAGCCCAGAGGTAGGACATGGTGGTCACTTAGCGAGAAACCAGGATTCACAGGAACTGCAAAGTCTGGGAAAGACAAGAATGTTGAAAAAAGAAAGGAGATAAAGAAATGCTGGCTGCAACAACTCAGGAAATTCCCAGGAATAACCCAACAGCTCTATGTGTTTCCCTCTGTATCCCTCAATCACTTGTCCCTACCAGTGGTGACTGGTGACTGGTGACTGGTGACTGGAGGCAGGTTCAGAGCTCAGCTATTACGGAGTGATCCAGGCTGGTGCCCTCTGGAATAAAGGCTACTTCCTTTCCCTAAGTGGCTATTTAGTCTCTGGTGATCAATTTCCATGAAAGCTGCAATTCTTAGTGGAATGTGAGTGCTTCAGTTGGAATGGGAGCCTGGGGAATTGATTTTGTTAGGATGGTGACATCCCACCTCACAGTTCGGGGATTAAGATTTGCCTCCAGCTCCCATCTACCAGCTTCCTGTTAATGCAGACTCTGGGAGGCAGTGCTGATGGCTCATGTCTTTGGGTTTCTGTGTCCATATTGGAGACCTAAATTGAACTGCCAGATCCTGGTTCCAGCCTGGGCTGTTGTGGGCAGGTGGAGAATGAACCATCAGATGGGGGCTCTCTGCCTCTCAAATAAATATATTAAAAAAAAGAGAAAGAAAAAAACAAGAATGCTGTGTTTTGCTTTCAAGTTGCACATTTATGCTACAACCAAGACAGCAATAAGGGAAAGAAAACAGAGCAAAAGCTTGTCTTCTCTCTCACCTCCTATCTGTGGGCTTCTGCCGAAGACCAGCTCCAGCTGAGAGCTTGCAAAGGATGTGTGGATTGGTGAGAAATCGAAAAGAGGAGGCATGGGCCACCACGGCACGATGCTTGTAACGGACAACTCAGAAAAGTTGCTTTTTTATTTATGCACAAATCATCACAAGCTTTTGCACAACATCCAACTGTTTCATTTTTACTTCATTATAAAGGAATGATTAAAAAAATCAATCCTAAAAAACATTATGATAATTTTACTTCAGGGAAAATATTTTCAGCAAGCTATTACTCATTCAAATCTGCAGTGACCTGGCTGAAGCCAGGAATTCCACGTTGGCAGCACATGCGGTTACATAGTGACAAGTGGTTTACTTATATCCAAAATCAATTGTCACTAAATGTAAACTAATATTACTTAAAATATCAAGAGTACAGAATTAAGAAGAAATCTCATAAGTGAAAGGAATTTATAAAGGCATATATCGTAGATTCTTCATTAATTCTGCATTAAATTAATGCAATCATGCATTAATTACCATCACCTTCACCTAGTACTGATTCAATTGTTTTCTGTTCTTTTGTTAAAGGGCAGTGAAAGGGATCAGGGCAACTCAGCCTTTCTACAAACAGAGGGCCTTTACAATACACTTCTTTCTACCTTTATAAGCTGTTTTCTTTCCCTAAATATGAGTGCCAGTATAAGGTAGAAATTTTTGTAAACTGTTTTCTTTCCCTAAGTATAAGTTCCAGTATAAGGCAGACATTTTAAGCCATTTGTCTCCCTTAAGAAGATGCCCCATGTACTTTCTGCTTCCTGTGGTGAGAAGCCGAAGTACATCATTTCATGCAATGCGGCAGTTTGAGGCTGTGTGATAAATAAACGATTTGTGCCTCTACAATTGCCATCTGTTCCAAGATATTATCAAGCCATTTCTTAAGGAAAACATTACTTATATTCGGGCAAGCTCCAGGACAAAGGTGGATACATAACAGGGTGTTTGGCGACAATGTGGGCTCAATTGTACTATTGTATGCTTTTAGCTGTGTGTCATTGTCATTGCTAAAGATGTTTTTACCATAACATAATTGATCAGTTTGAGGTGTTATAGCAGTTACAGGAATTGTTTCACATTTGTGAAAAAACAACACCTTCAGGAGAATTCTATGAAACATCAGAGAGGTGACTGAGTGTCCATACAATGGGGTGAGGCAGCAATGAGGTGACCAGAGACACTCTGCCAGGTCTTGCCACACAGCCAGAAACTCCTCATAGCCTTGCTAACTGAGGAGCGGTGCTCATCACACAACCATGCCATCCGACCCAACTGCATGACTTCCTGCAGGCTTCAATTAATTTTTTTTTTAAACAAAAGATGTGCTCATTTGGTAAGCAGAGTGGCAGAAAGAGAAGGAAGAAAAACAGAGAGATCTTCCATTCTCTGATTCATGATGGCAACAGCCAGGGATGAGCCAGGCTACAGCCAGGAGTCAGGCACTCCATCCTGGTTTCCCATTTGTGTCATAGGGGCCCAAGCACTTGGATCATATTCTGATCATATTCTGATGCTTTTCCAAGTGTATTAAGAGGGAACTGGAGCCTGGTGTGGTGGCCTAGTAGCTAAAGTACTCACCTTGAACATGCTGGGATTCCATATAAGCACTGGTTCTAATCCTAGCAACCCTGCTTCCCATCCAGCTCCCTGCTTGCTGCCTGGGAAAGCAGTTGAGGATGACGGTCCAAAGCCTTGGGACCCTGCACCTGCCTGGGAGACCCTGAAGAGTTCCTGGCTCCTGGCTTCAGATCAGCACAACTCTAGCCATTGTGGTTACTTGAGGAGTGAATCATCAGATGGAAGATCTTCTCTGTCTCTTCTCCTCTTTATATATATCTGACTTTGCAATAATAATAATACAAAAAGGGCAATAAACAAGGGAGGGGGAACTGGATTGGATATAGAGCAGTTGGGACTGGACCCAGCACTCATATGGGATGCTGGCGTCATAGGCAGCACTTAACCACTGCACCACAATGCCAACCTTTTCCATTCATTTATCAAGCTTGGGTTGTGAATTGGCTGTTGCAGATATTTGGGGAGTGAACCAGTAGAGGATAGAGGATCTCTGTTTCTCCCATTCTTTGTCGCTGTCACTCTGCCGTATGAATTAATATACAGATCCTTTTTCTAAGATTGTATATTTTTATTTTTTTATTGAAAGGCAGATTCACAGAGAGAAGGAGATACAGAAAGAAAGATCTTCCAACCGCTGATTCATTCCACAACCGGCCACAAAAACCAGAGCTGAGCTGATCAAAGACCAGAAGCCCAGAGCTTCTTCTGGGTCTCCCCCATGGGTATAGGGTTCCAAGGCTCTGGGCCATCCTCTACTGTTTTGTCAGGTCATAATCAGGGAGCTGGATATAAAGTGGAGCAGCTTGGACATGAGCCAGTGCCCATATGGGATCACAGTGGCACTTTGAAGTGGAGGATTAGCTAATTGAGTCATTGCGCTGGGCCCAATACATAAAGCTTACATGTAAGAAGCATTTGCTGTTCCTCATCACTCCGCCCAGAGCCTTCACACAGCCTCCTTCCAAGCTCTGTTCTACCCCTTCACAGTCATCTCTTCCATGCCCTGTTTCCTTTTCATTATGTTCATGAACATTTGAAAGCTACACCTATGACTGCTAAGTCATATACCTCTGCAGGCTGAATAATCCCCCAGCTATCAATACCTTTGGAGAACTGTAATTTATTCAAATGAATGACCTCCTTTTTAAAAAAAAAAAAAAGATTTACTCATTTTTATTGGAGAGTAAGATATGCAGAGAGGAGAGACAGAGAGAAACATATATCATTCTTCAAGTGAGCACAAAAGCCAGAGTTGAGCTGATCCAAAGCCAGGAGCCAAGAGCTTCTTCCAGGTCTCCCACGTGGATGCAGGTTCCCAAAGCTTTGGGCCATCCTCAACTGCTTTCCCAGGCAGCAAGCAGGGAGCTGGATGGGAAGCAGGGTTGCTGGGATATGAACCTGCGCCCATATGGGATCTGGTGCGTGCAAGACAAGGACTTAGCCACTAGGCTATTGTGCCAGTCCCATGAAGGACCTCGTTTAAGAAGTTCAGGCAACTTGAGGGACCCACAGTGGAGAGACTTTGGGGATGGGCAATTACATTAGTCTTCTTCATGTCACTTTAGCCACTCATGTTGGCTACGACTGATCCAGATGGAACTGACTCAGTACACATGTTAACTGTTCTCACACAATTCCTTGCAAAAGCTGAACTGGGAGCTACTGCCGCAAGAAAAGAAAAGCTGGCCATCCACATCCTTAGTATCAACTAGATGCTGGGAAGAATGGATGTGATGCTGGTGGTGCTAACCCCATCCTCAAATTCTGGGACCCCATATGAGCACAGGTTTGTGTCCTGGCTGCTCCACTTTCCCCCCAGCTCCCTGCTTGGGGCCTGGGAAAGGAGGGGAGATGGCCCAAAGCCTTAGGACCCTGTACCCACAAGGGGAACCTGGAAGAAGCTCCTGGCTTCGGATTGGCTCATCTCTGGCTGTTTAGGCCATTTGCGGAGTGTATCGGTGGATGGAAGATCTTTCTCTGTCTCTCTTTCTCTCTGTACACCTACCTTTCAAATAAAAACAAACACATCTTAAAAGAGGAAGAAGAATGGATGATAAGCAGCAACACTAGACAGATCTAATTATTTGTTCAGGTTCAGTCTTCCCATGGCTGTGGACATGGCAGTTAGGCAAATCATCCACATGACCTCCAGGAATCCACAGCAGCCAGGAAGGAAAAAACCTGCAAGGCACAACATTCTTCCCAGGTGAGAGGGACATCTACAACTCATCAGGGATTGATGCTGTTGTTGGAGAGTGGGGCTTGGGAGTGTAGCTCTGATCAAAGCCAGGGAAGTTGAACACTTCACTGACAAGCCACTTTCACAGAGACCATTCAGTGACAGGAAATAGACCTGCGTGATGCTGAGAGTTGCACAAGCCCACTAAATCCTAGAGAGGCTATCTGCACACATTATCAGGACAAGAGCACTCCCAAGGAAAGCTGTAGCCTACAGTGCTACAAGTATGTCACAGTCCAAGTGTCTGAAGAAATTAAGAGGATTTGTGTTGTGCTTGGAGCAGACCTATAAGTATCACTGTGCTACATCAGCGTTGTGCTGGAGTCACTGCTACAGGTTCCCAGGAACTGACAAATACTCAGGATTTTGCCAGCCCTTGTTGAATTCTGTTAGGAGCCAGAAACCGGCCCCTGTGGGAGTGTTTATGCCACAGCAGATGACAAGCCCTGCAGACCGGGGGTTATTTGAGGATGGCTTTTTTCCAGAGAGCTGGTTCACCAGCCCACTACCGTCAAGCGCAAAGCAACTCTATGCATCAGAGGGTGAGGGGATCTGCCCACTCCTTAGAGAGATGTGTGCTGCTGTGGAACTGGAAAAATGCACCTGACATGTCCCAGAGCCTGGATTTTGTATTCCTGTAATTCTCCTTGCTTCAGCTCTGTGCTCACCAAGCAAACTTCTGCTTCCGCTTCTGATACTGGCAGTTGAATGAGAACTGAATCATAATCCTTAAAGTCTTGGGGAGTCTAAGGAGCCCTCTCAGGAAGGGTGTCTTGGGAAAGGGGAGGAGGGGCGCATGGAGCAGAGCAGGTCTTCCACAGCCTCCAGTCAGGACAATTTCATTTAGTCTCTTTCACATATTGGTTGTTGCCACAAAACAGAGCAGAGCAAGAAGAAGCTAACAGTTGCTTGCACACTACAGATAAAGGAGCAAATAAAACATCCCAACAACTGCTGACAATAATCATGGAAGACCAGAACTTTCTGTTTGTTATATAAACACACTCCTTGATGATATAAAAAAAATGATTTTTAAAGGTGTACTTCAGCCATTCATGAGTTTAGTTCATTCATTTCCTACCAATGGGTAAAGTTGTCATGAATCTACTGCAAAGTCAAACATCTTGGCTAACCATGTAGAAGTCCAGACCCATCGGTGAGGAATTGCTGTTTGGGAATTTGTGCCAGGATAGTGAGCAGGCCAGGCCCTCTGACAGCTCTCTCTTAAAATGGAGAAGCTGCAAGCCCTCTGTTTGTTACAAGGTAATTGGAAAATGAGTCAGGTGAGCTGGGCTCAAGTCATGGGACTTTCACAGTGGTTTCTCTTTGAATTATAAAAGTGACTTTATGTTCCTCCTAACAACATGAAACACTAAAACAGCTAAAAGGAGAAATTAAAAACCATTTATCTATCATCCAAAGACAGTTGTTCTTACTTTTGGTATCCACATGGCACCTGATCTTTGATGGTTTGACTGAAGGTTTCCAACGTTTGGTGGTGCAATATTGATAAGGGATGGAGAGCGTCCACGCCTTGAATTTTGAGATTTGACCTCTCTTCATGCTTGAGATACAGATGTGACTCTCTGGACCCTTTCTGGTGATGCTGGACAGGAGCAGTGAGCACAGTAGCCAGGCAGCCCCACGGTCACCCGAGGAAATCACTGACACTTTACAGTATGCCCTACTGCCTGCTTTTGGCTGGATTCTTCTTCTTCTTTATTTTAAATTTATAAATCCTGTTTCTTTACTTTTTAGGGAAAAACAAACCTTTTATTTTCTCCAAAACTTTCAGAATCCTTTTAGTCACCAAAATTCTGGAGTTCTCTCCCATCTCACTGTATAAGCCAACCAATTCTCCATTTCTGGCAGACATGTAGAATTGAACAGAATTCTAGCATGTGCCAGCTAGAGGTACTGTCAAATTCCACAAGTGCCCAGTCCCACAACACAACAATCAACAGCAAGCATAGGTTGGCATTATGCTTCTGACTGACTACCTGTAAAACAGGGGCTCTCAAGGCTCTCCTCTTGGGTTTGGCTATTTTTGCTGGATTGGCTCATAGAACTCAGGAAAGTGCTTGGCCTACTGTGACCTTATGGGACAGCCAGCCAAGGTGTGGGGAAGGAGGTGTGAAGCCTCCTCGCCAGCCTTCCAGCAACAGCACAGGCCTTGCATCCTCAAAGCTTGGGATTTTATGGGGGCCTCAATACCTAGGTGTGACAGATGACATCACTGCTTTTGCTGGCCAACTTGAGCTTTTGTCCCTCCTCTCTTGGATGCTGCGGCAGAAGCTGAAATTCCTGAGCCTGTCACTAACAGGTTGACTGTCCAGAAACGCTGCAGCTCCCATTCCGGGGCGGCTCAGGAGCCCCCAGTCATCTGATTAGTGACAGAAAGACTCCTGCCACTGTGGAGAGTCCAGATGTTTTAGGAGCTCTGCTGCAGGAAATTGGGATAAAACCAAAAATTTTTTATTTTTTATTATATTGTGTTATAATATCATACTTGCTTTGTTGAAATTGATTTCTTCGCAAATGGCCAAGGTATTAACTGAGACCTGGAATCCAAACAACACAGAAGGACGTTCCTACCAGTGTTTTCACCAATATCTCAGAATTAAACTTGCTGAATCTGCAGTAGGTGTAAACAAAAACATTGCTGTCTGCTCTCCATTTCTTAGGGAAAATGACAGGTCCATCTCTGGAAAAATGAACCTTCCCACCTACAGGAAGAAGGCTGGAAATGCCACAGCTAATACATACAAAAATACATACGCACACACATATATTTAAGAATATTGTATCATTTGTCTGAATTAGAAAACAAATCAAGCCTGGACTACAGATGCACCTGTTCATTATGCTTCCATCATCTGGAATGGAAGGTGCAGCATTGCAATCCTTCTGGCGTTAGGATTTTGAGCCGTGTATCTGCTTATTCATAGCTGGAGTGAGATGGCTAGGAATTTAGGCTGTATAAACATCTTCGCTGCTTCCAGGCAGTTATCAATAGTTTGGCTACAGGGTTAGGGACCTGAAAGACACACGGTCGAAAGATTGATGACAAAGAAGTTTGGAGAAGAGGTATGTGGGTGGATCTCCCGGAATGGCACAGGTGGAGAAGATAACTTGCGATGCTTTTGTGGGCCACCAAAGGGCATCCTGTCCTAGCCTCAAGTCATTCTAGTTAGTAGAGTGGTGATTGTTTTTGAAAATAAAATGGTGTTTTTGAAACTATAAATCTGTAATTCTGTCTGTAGTGTTGATCTTTAAGAGCTAACAACAGGGCCCATGGCAACAGCCTAGCAGCTAAAGTCCTCGCCTTGCACATGCTGGGATCCCATATGGGTGCCAGTTCTAATCCCAGCCCTTTGCTTCCCATCCAGCTCCCTGCTTATGGCCTAGGGAGGCAGTCGAGGATGACCTAAAGCCTTGGGGACTCTATGCATCTGCTTGGGAGACCCAAAAGAAGCTCTAGGTCCCTGGCTTCGAATCGGCTCTGTTCTGGCTGTTTTGGTGACTTGGGAAACGAAGTAATGGATGGAAGGTCTTCCTCTCTCTATCTCCTCCTCTTTGTATATCTGACTTTCCAATGAAAATAAATTTTTAGAAAAAAGATACATTAAACATGGCAATATTTTTATTTCTAATCTGAGATAATTTTGAATTTCCTTTGCTACATTTTAACTTAATTGATTACCCAATATAAATTTACTTATTTATTTATTATTGTAGGTAGACAAGTTTTATTTGCAAAGTGAATAGATGAACTTATACCCTCAACTAGATAACTTAACCTCTCAAGAGAGTGGTGGGAGGTGGGGTGCCTCTAGAAAGGAGAGTGTGAGAGACACCAAAGGTTTGAGGAAGGGTCTTTGGATTTTAAGTGTTCCCTGACCCCTCCTTGTTGGGTGGGAACCTGTAAATAAGACGTTCCCCATTGGTGGTCTCCTAACCAGTTAGAAAATGGTTGGGTACTTCTTGTGTAATGCACTTGAAGGGGTGGCCAAGATTTTAGCAAGCTTGAACGGTCTCAGAGCCCCAGTTGGAATCCCATATCCTACTTACGCAGGGGTAAAGGGCAACGACATTTTCTGGCTACGCCCTGCTGAAATGGGCATTGTTTGACCAAGGTGGCCCCTGGAAGTGTGAGATCCGTAAGGCGGGGGTCTGGGTCATCCAGGTTACTGTGACAGAAGCTGGTTGTCATACAAGGTTTCACGTTCAGGGCCATCTGGAATTTAAAGACCCTTTGTGAAGTCTTTTCTCTGTTGAGTCAGACCATGTGGCTCCAGTCTAAGAAATTTTTTCTGTGTCCCACGTTGGGCACCACGAAAAAAATCCTACCAGAAAAATTTGGTGAGTTCTTTCCTTAGCTTAGCATAGAAATAAAAACCAGGAATCGGTTGCAGGCAAAGAAGTCTTATTTGCAAAGTGACCTGGTGAATGTAGAAAGAAGAGGGAAGGAGAAAGTTCCTCCCAGGAGAGGGCTGGGAGGTGAGGTGCCTCCCGAAAGGAGAGATGGAGGGACACCATAAAGGTATTTTAAAAAAAGATTTATTTATTTTACTTGAAAATCAAATTTACTGAAAGAGATAGGAAGAAACAGAATCTCTCTCTGCTGGCTGCCAGGGCCAGAGCTGGCCAGTCTGAAGCAGCAGCCAGGAGCGTTTTCCAGGTCTCTCAAGTAGGGGCAGGGGCCCAAGGACTTGGGCCATTCTCTGCCGCCTTCCCAGGCCATTATTGGCGGAGTTGGATCAGAAGTGGAGCAGCCAGTACAGGAACTGGTGCACATAGAGGATACTGGAGCCACAGGGGGAGGCTTAGCCTGATAAGCCACAGCACTGGTCTCCCCAGTGTAAAGCTATTTTTTTAATGTGTTCACATCAGGTACTCATTAATTAGTTAGTTTCTAGAGAAATGCTGACCCAATTTTGGTAAGCAGGAAAAGTAAGTACTTCTTGCATTTCTGGTTTTTGTTAAAGCTTTTACTATCCCCTTTGGTTTATAAAGAAACAAGAAAAACACTTGTCTAGGCTCTAGGACTGAGAAATGAGCAGGACAGTATTTCATTTTTCTTACACTGCGGTGAATACCCTTAAAAAGAAAAAAAATCCGAAATTATACATAAATATCAATATTTACTTATAATGAGAAATCGTAGCATCCTGTTGGAGATCTGGAGAGTCCAGAACTTTGAAATCAAGATCTGTCCAGGAGGTTATCCAGACACGCTTCCTGGTTGAAGTCTGCCCTAGATTCTCCTTCTGCTTCTAGACAATTCTTGAGCTCTCAGCAGCTCAGCACTCAGAGGCCCCCGTGTTAGTCAGGGTCTGTGTGACTGTGATTGTCAGGCACATTCCCGTGTATTCATGAACTAGACCTATTGGCCCCAGTTAAGAATTGCTACTCCGGGGCCTGGTTTAGTAGCCTAGCAGTTAAGGATCCCAAACGGGCAATGGTTCTAATTCTGGCAGCCCTGCTTTCGATCCAGCTCCCTGCTTGTGGCCTGAGAAAGCAACTGAGGACGGTCCAAAACCTTGGGACCCTGCACCTGTGTGGGGGACCCGGAAGAGGCTCTGGGCTTCTAGCTTCGGATCAGCTCAGCTACGGCCGTTTTGGCCACTTGGGGAGTGAATCAGCAGAAAAAAGACCTTCCTCTCTGTCTCTTCTCCTCTCTGTATATCTGACTTTGCAATAAAACAAAACAAACAAAAAACAGAACAAAGCAAAATAATTACTGCTCTGTAAGATGCATTTTTTCTTTATAAAATTTTATCTTTGATGATGCTTATATAGTTAGTTAGGGTGGGAAGGGCTAAGGATTAGGGGAAATAGGGTGGGACTGTTGTTCCCAAATTTTCTTTTTCTTCTTCCCACATCTGGGGGAAGGGAGGAGAAAAGGGGAGATGCCACACCCAGCCTCTTAACTGCCCAGTACCCGGGGGATGGGGAATGGCCAGCCGGTGTCATCCCAGAGTTCCCGATGTGGAGCAAGCTCCAAGGGTTCTGTTTGGGTAGTTTTGATAGTTCTGACAAGCTGTCGATCTTGCCAATCCATGGATGAGGAAATCCTTTGAAAGGCTTTTACACTGCTGCCCAGTGGCCTTCTGCAAGGATATCCACTCAAGGATTCCTCAGGTACCTGGCTAAACAGTTAAGATGTTCTAGACCACTCTGGGGTAGACACCTTGGGAGGGGATTGTCTCACATGTCCCTGATACTCCTCAGGGCTAAAGCAGGTCCAAGAGAGGTGCCACCTTTATTGAGCCTTAGATGTGGCAGGAACATTTATGGCCCATTTCACAAGTGGTGTAAGTGAAGGCATGATGGTTGGCACATACGGGCCTTTAAGTTCCACTTCTCCGACCTCAAACACACACCATCCCTCACCTGTAGACCGTTGCCATTGTACACAGTCCTGTGCCATGGTGTGAAATGTTGGGGTTGCTCCCCTCCGTTTCCCGCTGTGCCATGTTCATGCAAGTTCAGTGCTGGTTGTTTCTTCTGTGGTCCTCTTTTCTGGTCTGACACGAGGGTATTTTGTTTAGTGGTATCATTTGCTCAGTTTTTTAGGTCTCAGGAGGGTTTGTGTCTGGCACTGGAGGAGTGCTGAGTAAGTTGTCATCACTGAATGCTGCTGAGTGATTATGAATATCCTACACCTTCAGAGGGCTGCTTGTTCCAGAAACTTGATTGATCTTGCGCTCTTTCCTCTCATATTTTAAATAGAAATGGCTGTTGATTTTTTGGGTGTTCCAAGCCCTAAACCTTCTGACCTTAAGGTTTTGTAACAAGTTTGTTGAACTCTGTAGGCAAATAACCTGGCTTTCCTTTGCAATAATGGAAGATCAGGGTATGTGAGAAGGAAAAGAGGTTTACTTCGGCTCATGGCTCTGAGGCACCAGGCAAAGGATCCTCATTTGACGATGGCTTCCTGCTTGCAGTCTAAATGCAGTGCAGAATGGCAGTGCAGAGCAACTGACTGTAGGTCTCTTCGCATGTCTCTTTGCCTCTTCTTCTTCTTTAAAGATTTATTTTTATTGAAGAGGAGATTTATAGAGAGGAGTATAGAGAGTCAGATCTTCTATTTGCTAGTTCTCTCACTCCCTAAGTGGCTGCAATGGCCAGAGCTGATCTGAAGCCATAGGCCAGGACCTTCTTCTAGGTCTTCCACACAGGCCACAAACAGGGAGTTGGATGGGAACTGGAGCAGCCGGGACCTGAACTGGCCCTCGTGCATGCATGCTAGGTGAAGATTTAGCCAACTAGGCTACTGCGCCAGGTCCATCTTTGCTGCCACCACTGCTTCTTCTTCTTCTTTTTTAAAGTTTTAATTATCTTTCTTGGAAAGACAGATTTAGAGAGAGGCAATAACAGAGAAAAAGGTCTTTCATCTGCTGATTCACTTCCCAACTGGCCACAACAGCTGGAGCTCAGCTGATCCTAAGTCAGGAGCCAGGAGCCAGGTACTTTTTCTGAGTCTCCCACATGGATGCAGGGTCTCAAGGCTTTGGGTCATCCTCAACTGCTTTCCCTGGGCAGCCGGGATACAAACCAGCATGCATATGGAATCCTGGCGCATGCAAAGCAAGGACTGCAGCAACTAGGTACTGTGCCAGTCCCTTTTCCTCTTATAAAGCATGCAAGAATCAAACACAGGAACCCCACTGATAACTCCATAGACGGACTGCTCTCCTGAGACACTTAACAGACACTTTGGGGATTAAACTCCTGCATGAGTTCAGGGGGACAAACCACAGCAATAGGTTGCCTTACCTTTAAAGGCTTGGAGGCCAGGGGCAAGGAAAACAGGAGGAGCCAGCTGGGCTCAGTGCTCACTTTTCTCTCCCCATGACTTGTTCCAAATGGAAATAAATCGGCTTGACTGCAAGGCACTAGTCAGATTGAGTTGCAGAATTCCAGTAAAGTGATTATTACCACATGCTAAGATTCTGACGACAACATTTGTTACTAGAATTTACTTTTACATGCTACAAGGTTTGCAAAAGAAATGCTTTAAAAAGAGTGGAAATGGGTTAACGGGGATTGACTCTGTTCTGTATGGTTCTGAGAGCAAAGCAAAGTACGATCTTACAAATCACATGGTTTGCTTCCACAGAAAGATTAATTTGCTCTAGGTTTCCCATGTATAGAGTTGGAGACTAATAAAAAACCTTGCAGGGCATGTCTGTGACAGAAGAGATAGTTTACATAGTGAGTGAACCGCAGTTACAAAGAGTGCTTGCTCCGTTAGGACAGGAATCGAACTCAGTGGATAGTGAAGTCGACTTAAGGACTCAGTCGACTTTGTGTTCTCAGAAGTGGCATCCGGCACAGTGGAGGTCCCTTGTTCTAAAGCTTAGAGCTGGTGCCAGCGAAGCTGGGGGAATTAGCTAGCTCCAGGACTAGGGTGTGGCACTGTCACAAGGAGTTTGGAAAAGCAGGTGGCAGAGCTCTCCGTATCCAACTCTTGAACTTCTGTGTATTTTGAATCCCTGTCGTTGAGGTCAGTGGCTCACACCTAGGATGTGACAAGGTGTGATGCGTCACCCCAATGGGAGAGGCCAGTTCATCCCACACCCTCACCTGTGGTGTCTGGGAAGGTGTAAAGTCACATTCTCCAGGGGACACCTATCACAGCACAAAGATGTGTCACTTATTTAGCAAACCTTGTGTTTGGAATCATTTCAAAGCTACCTGACACTCTGCTGTTCATGGTTGTGTGTACTAGTCTGAGCCTGTGTCCTAGCTGCTAAACCACAGCAGTGGGGCTTTCAGAGCACACACACACACACACACACACACACACACACACACACAACCACAGACTCATTCATTTAGGAACTTGTCTCGGATAAATTTTCATGCATATCACATCTATTACATCTAGTTAGTTTTAGCTGTTCTCAGATAATGCTTTTTGGATGATGTAGTTTGCAGCAGCAGTTGTCTGAAAAAACTGTGCCCTACATCGGATGCTCTGGATGCAGGAAAGGGCGTGTCTAAGATGGCATCCTCCTGCATCTGGATAAGGACAAGTGCTAAGCACACACTGCAGGGAACACCGCGGCTACCCGAGATGGCTTTCCCAATCGCCACTACACCTGCTTCCATTTGTCTAAGCAAAATGGTAAAAACAAACAAACTCCAAGCCTTCCGCACCTTCCTCCTATCGCCTGATCTGGCTGGCTGTGGTGTCATTCTGTATTCCTTAGCCAGCCGCCAGACAGGAGCACACGGGACCTACGCGCCCTCACAAGACTCAACGCTGTCCACGCTCGGGGACAGTGTATTACAGCACACTTCAGAATGGAGCGGACAGACAGACGGTGGCTCGCGCTTTTTCTCTGGCCTTACGGGACACATTTCCTCTTTGCCTGCAGTGGTCAACGTGGCAGTCCCTTATCTGTGGTTATATGTAGGCATATTACAAAACAAACAAAAACCCGAGAAATAAATCAGCCTGCCATTCCGTCAGCCACAGCACCAGACAGATAACTTATGGAGGCCGGGTGAAGCGGCACGATTCTGTTGTTCTCCCGGAGCTTGGCAGGGCTAACCGCTCATCGCTTTCAGCTCCTTCCTGGTGACTCTCCTTGAGGTTGGGAAACGTGCCAGATGTCCCCAGGGTGCGACGAGGACCTCCCCCTCCCAGGCATGGGTCTGATGCATTACGCAAGGGGAGTGATTTCCGTTTGTCCAGTGCTTCTACAAGTCCCAGACAGTGGGTGACTGACGGTGGCGGGTGGGCGCCGGCTGGGTTCCGGGAAAAGGCTGGGGGGTGGAGGTTTGGGGGTAGGGGCTCTTGTTTGGAAGCGCAGAGAAAAGGAGAGGTAAAGAACGTGGGCAGCCGCCTTCGCAGATCTTTTCGGTTGGGCGGTGACCACGCGCGCCTGGCTGCAGGCTACCAGGCACCGGGGCCGCGCGCCTCGCGCTCTCCCCGGGGCGCCCGCCAGCCCCGCACGCAGCGACGCGCCCTCGCCCGGGTCCTGGCCGGGTCCTGGCCGGGTCCTCGCCCCGTCCTCGCCCGGTCCTCGCCCGGTCCTCGCCCCGTCCCAGCCTGGCGCGCGCGCGCCGCCGGCCCCTCTCCGAGCGCCCCACCCCCGCCCACGCACGCGCCCCGAGGCGGCTGGCCGGGGCGTGCGGTGGGCGGGGCGCCGCGCTGACGTTGCCCGGGATGCGGGCAGGTTCCGCCGCCTCCGCCACCGCCGCTGCCGCCGCCTCGCCTCGCTGGCCAGCGGGGGTTTGTATGAAAACAGCGGGCGGCGGGCGGCGAGGGATCCGCCGTGCGCCCTGCGAGCAGCCGCCAACGCGGCCGGCGCCCCAGCTCGGTGCCACGGCTCGGCGCACTTCCCGCGCCAGCGCCCCATCCTGAGCCGGGGTGCGCCCCCCGCCGCGGTCCGTGCGTCCTGGCCGGCAGCCCCTCACCTGACAGGTTGTGTAACGCTGGGTTTTCCTTGTGGGGCTCGATGGTGGGTGGGAGCTGGGGGAAACCCCTCACTGGACGGGGGAGAGGAGCGGTAGGGCGCGTATCCTGAAACGTCGTCCCTCGCCTGGTTTCCTTGGAGGGTCCCCGGCACCGTGTCTGGGCGCAGGCCGCCCCCTCTCCGCCCTGCCCTTTCTCTCGGGTCCCAGCTCCGGTCGCCGCGTTGCCGCGCGCAGCCCTGCCGGGGGCGAGCGCTCCGCCCTCCGCCAGCGCCCACCCACCCTGCCAGAGGCGGCTGCCGAGCTGGGGAAAAGGCAGCGCGGTTTGATCAGTGATGGGCACCCCGAAGCTGGTTCTGTATTCACTGCTTGGGAGCCCTGTGCGTTTCCGCCGAGAACCCCACTAGGATGCCCCTGGATGACAGTGCAGACTTTGGCCGCAGCTGCCCTCTTGGGTTGCGGGTTCTCAGCTGCGGTGGAACCCGGAACGCAGAGGCCCCTCCTCGCCTACGCCGCCTCAGCCTACCTGCAGCCCCTGGGAACGGTTTAAATTGGGTGGATTTTTTTTTTTTCCAGTACCGGGAAGATAGCAGCTGTAGAATGGAGTTGTTAATTTCTGTCTACCTAAGAGCCCACTTCCCTTTAGATGTAGCTTGCTTAAGTGCTTTAAGGTTTACACTTGGCTGAAATTCTCTTTGGCCATACAGCGCTCATTCTGTATGCTTGCTTTTCCCTTTTCTTTTTCCTGCACAAGTTCAAAATTACAGGAGTGTTTAATGCACGACAGTTTGTAGTCAGAAATGACTCTAGTAGTCTTCTTAATCACTCATTTTCATGCTTTCCTTTTGGAACATCAGGAGTACTTGCTTTGTTAACCCCTGAATTATTCTTACAGACTCTCTGTCTTTTTGAGAAAACCAGTAGCTTATTTTGGTAGTTGTGTTATGGAATGTTTTCAGTTCTGTTAGGCCAAACAGGCGATTTATTTTAGGCACTTTAAATGGTACCTAGTTTAAGACAAATGCCACATGTGGAAAAACCAGACCAAGCCCTGGAAGACCGGTTTGGAAGCGTTTTCAATGTGGACATACTGTAAGATAGTGCTGTTTTATCCTAATTTTTTTTTCTCTTCCTAAAGGCAGACCTTTTTTCTCCCCTGCTTCTATATTTTAAATTTTTATCATGCCTTTTGGGAGACAGTCCTCATCGCCTGTCTCACTCAAACATGGCCCACAGCTGGGGTTGGGCTGAGCTACAACCTGGAACTGGACATTCAACCCAGATCTTCCGCTCGAGTAGCAGAAATCCCCCTGTCTGGGTGGCAGTCACTGTTTTCCAGGTTCTCCCAGTTCCCCATGCTGCTTATCTTGAGGTGGATTGCACAGTGCAGCCAGAGGGTCGTCTGGAATGACCTCCCAGGGTCAAGCATTCACGCTGACCCCTGAAATGAAGGGGCAGGTGTGAAACCAGTAGGGCAGAAGCAGCAGGGTGTATTAAGGTTTTGTGATAGCAGTTTTGATAAGCTTTTGCAGCCCACTGGAGTGGCCCTCTATAGAAAAGTCCAGCCAGACTACTGTGTAATGATAGGTTTACCTCCACCAGCAGAGGCCTTGGTCTGAGACATGACATTTTGTCATTTGTGGACTTAGAAAAAAACAAACCTCCTCCGTAGTTGCCAGCTTTCTAAGTGTACTCTTTGAAGGCCCTCTGCACCTAGAAGTTGAGCAGGATCTGAGTAGTGCTGGAAAACTCACCCAGGGGGAACCAGGAAGTCTTGGGACCCTGCATTATAAATTTCATGTGTTACACTGATTGCTGACATGTGTACTGTAGCGTAGTAGCCAAGGGTTGTGCCTTAGAGCCAGATGAAGATTCAGTCCTACCTTTGGTTTAGGCAGTTTGTTCATTCTTCTTGGGCCGCAGGTTTTTCAACTCTAAAAAGTGGAATCATGGAGGGGTAAGTCCTTAAGATGATCTAGAGTATTGGAGGAGCATAGAATGTGCAAGATATTTAACCTACCCCGCCTGCTGAGTGCTGTGTCTGCGGTACCTGTCATTACTGCAACTACTTTTCTTGCCTGGGTTGTCCAAGAAGTGTTAGTGTAGATGAATTCCATTTTGATCTGTTTGCTTCTGTGGGGCTGAGGGCTTATTTTCACTCTCCTGCCTTGGGAACATGTTAAGTCAGTTTTAAATAGAACAGTCAGACCCCGTGCTGCTGGCTGTCCTGGGATGTTGCTGGAGAACTTCGGAAGGATACCTGTGTGTTCCTCCTGACAGACCCTTGGACCGTCTCCCTCGTGTTGGTGGTGGCTGCTATTTTAATCGTCCTTTTCTTTGCCCGTTGTGTCCTGTGATCAAAAATATTGTCCATCAGTATTCGTGGGTGTTTATCTGATCGGCATATTACGTGTTTCAAGAATATCTACAAAATCACTTTCATCTAAATATTCTTTGTTTTATGTTTTGATGTTGCCTAGAGCATGGTTACTTTTGATTTGGTGTTGTGTACATTTTCGGCTTTCGTGTAATGTTCCATAGAAAGTTTTTTTTTCTTTCTATGAATGATTTTACGCACTAGCTTTTCTTAGATTGCAGCATCTGATACAGGTGGAGTATCCCTTACTCATACTGCTTGGGATTTGGGATTTGTTTTTTAGATATTGGAATATTTGCATATATAACAAAGTATATTGGGGATAGGATCAATGCCTAAACAGAATTCATTTATGGTTTGCATTCCTCTTATAGAGGTAGCTTGCAGGTATTTTTATACCGTAGAAAAGTATGGATATGTTTTTAAAATTTTTTAAGTATATATTTTTTTAATTAGAAGGGGGCTGGTTTATGTCCCAGCTGCTGTATTTGCAGTCCAGCTGTCTGACCTGGGAAGGCAATGGAGGATGGTCCCAAGTCCTTGGGCCCCTGCACCCATGTTGCAGACCTGGGTTCCTGGCTGCCAGCACTGGATCAGCTCAGTTCTGGCCGTGGTAGACATTTGAGGAGGGGAATCAGCAGATGGAAGACCTTCTCTTTCTATCTTCTTTGTGAGATCTGCCTTTCAAATAAAAAATAAAATCTTAAAAAAAAAAAAAAGCAGAGTCAGGAAGAGAGGGAGAGGGAGAGACAGAAAGATCTCCCATCTGGCTGGTTTACTCATCAAATGGCCCCTGTGGCTGGGGTTGGGTAGAGCTGAAGCCAGGAACCTGGCTCTTCCTCCAGGTCTTCTTCACGTTGTCAGGCACCCAAGCACCTGGGTCATCTTCAGCTGCTTTCCCAGACACCTTAGTAGGAGCCAGATGGGAACCATAGTCGTAATTCTTTGAAAAGTCATGTTTCATGAAAGAAGGGGCTGGTTCAAGCTCTCAATTCTGCTATGGAAGCGCTTTGCCCATCAGTTAACTTTAATTCAAACAAGAGGCACAAATATTGAATGCTTATGTCTTATCACCCAGATCATTAAGAGCTGTTTTGTTTCAAGATTGAGACTTAGGAAAATTAGTAAGTCCTTCATTATTCAAGGGCATTCTTAAGTGAAATCTGTTCTTTTTTTATAACTGCTGGTGCCTGAGAGTGGCAAATAGATTGCCTAAAATTATAGCTTGGTGTTACTATCTTTATGTGTTCTGAGATGCTAGTAATTTTAATTAGTATAAAAATAATTTTGATCTTGGGCCCAGTACAATGGCTTAATTGGCTTATACTCCCTTGCAAGTGCTGGGATCCTGTATTGGTGTAATTTGTGTCCCAGCTGCTCTACTTCCCATCCAGTTCCCTGCTTGTGGCCTGGGAAAGCAGTAGAGGTCCAAATCCTTAGAACCCTGCATCAACATGGTTAATTCCCAGCATCAGCCCTTGTGTGAATTGGCAGGTGTTAATGGTCCAACACTGCCTGGCCTGTACCCTCTCCTGGCTCTCGCTGGTGTCCGTGCGTGCTGTGGACTGGCTAAGCCTGACCTGTGCCTGGACTTGACTCACATGTGTGCCTATGGGTGGTGCAGCCCAACCTGGCCTGGCTTGCCCCCATCCCTGGCTCTCATGCTCACAAGGACTGTTCTCAGCCCTGGATCTTGTGAGTGCTGGTAGGTGCTGTGGCCTAGCCTGATGTGGCTGGCCCCTTGCTCTGGCACCTCTGGTGGGTATTATAGCCTAGCTTAACCTGGCCCATTCCAAGACCTGGATCTTAGTGGCCGAATGGGTGCCATGACCTAGCCTAACCTGTCCCATGTATAGTCTGGTTTCAGTGATTGCCACCTGGTACTGGGGTCTAGCCCAGTTTTGTCTGCCCCGACTCCATTGACATGCATGCTGGGGAGTGCTGCAGGCTTGCTGAGCCCAGTCTGCCCACAAGCCCAATGAGAGCTGCAGCCTAGCAGGTGAGTCCCCAGGCCCCACTACCAGGCCTGTTCCCAGTGCCACATCTTGTGTGTGCTGACGGTGCTTCATCTCAGGCTGGCATGGCCCGCCCACAGTCTCAGTTCTTGTAAGTGGTAGAGGTCCAAAGCCTTAGGACCTCTTGCAGCCTAGCCCAGCCGGACATATCCCACACCCTGTCCTGTCTTTCATGTATGCCCGTAGTTGGCTATAGCCTTGCCCGGCCTGACCCGCCTCTGGCACCAGCTCTTGTATTCCTTAGTAGGAGTTGAGACCCAGTAGGGGAGTTCCCCATGTTCCCGTATCAGGTCCAGATCTCACAATACCAGCAAGTACCACTGCCCTTCTTGGATGGTTTGTCCTCAGTCTCAGCCTTTGCATGTGCTGTGGGTGCTACAGCCTGGTCCTCCTAGCTCTGGGTCCTGCAAGGGTTGGGTGGGTTCCCATCAGGTGAGTTCTGCAGTTTGGCTTGAGTTGAGAGGTCACCACTCCCAGCTCTCCGGCAGGTGCTGCAGTCCCACAGAAGTGAACCCACAAGTCCCCTACTGAATCTGTTGTTTTCATGTTCTGGTGGGTGTTGTGACCCACTGCCTGCTCTGACACTCAAGGGTAGGTAATGCATCCCTAGCTAGCCAGCCGTGTTTCCCAGCCCCAATTTTTGCGTGCGCCAGTGGGTGGTGGGCAATGCAGTTTAGCCCAACCCAAGTCTTCCATGTTTGCAAATGGGTTGGCCTGACCCAGACATGTCCTCTGGCTTCCTGCTGTAAACCACTCCATGTCACCTTCCTTGCCTACCTATGAGTGCAGTGGTTGGAAGTCTGTGGAAGTCCCTAGAAGCCATTCATTTTCTGTCAAACATGCCCTCAGCTCTTCCCACTCCAGCGAGTCCCCAGACCTGCTTCTCCAGGCAAGAGCCATGTGGTGTGTCCTGGCCTATCCCCAGTATTCCCTGCCTTCCCCATACATCTTTTTTTTTTTTAAGATTTATTTTATTTTTATTGCAAACTCAGATAGACATAGAGGAGAGACACAGAGGAAGATCTTCCATCTGATAACTCACTCCCCAAGTGACTGTAACGGCTGGTGCTGCACCGATCCAAAGCCAGGAGCCAGGAACCTTCTCCAGGTCTCCCACATGGGTGCAGGAACCTGAGGCTTTGGGCTGTCCTCGACTACTTTCCCAGGGCACAAGCAAGGAGCTGGATGGAAAGTGGAGCTGTGAGGGTTAGAACCGGCGCCCATATGGGATCCTGGTGCTTTCAAGGCAAGGACTTTAGCTGCTAGGCCACTGTGCCGGGCCTCCCCTAATATCTTTAAAAAAAAAAAAAGGCAATTGTGCTGGCACGCTGGTATTGTTAACACAAATTTGGCATTAACCAGACCCAGAGTGCCTGCCAGCTGTTGGCTGCTTTTCTCCCAGCAGTGTAACACTTGCCTGGGTACAAGGTGACTTAGGCATTGCCTTCAGCGGGGCGGGGCGGGTAGAGGTTTCATAATGGTTGTAGTCAGGAGCTGATTGATAACAAAGTAGTGTTAGTCATGTGAAATGAGACTGAGAAACAGAAAGCAGATTTGGTAGTTTATTTCTGTTTAAAATGCTCAAATTAAATATTAAATAGTGAAGGCATGGTGTGAAAACCTCAACCTATCTTTAGCTTATATGCTGAAAAAAAAAACTACTTGGTTTCCCCTTTTATACTCCCTTAATTTCTCTCTCTTTTAACAGATTCTATGAGTATTAGTATTGGAAAAGCAGAGTTAGGGATGAAAGGAGAGGCAGAAAGGTCTTCTGTGCATTGGTTCATTTCCCAAATTGTGACATGGGCCAGTGCTGGGCAAGGTGGAGGCCAGGAGGCACAAGCTGCTCCGGGGTCTCCCGCGTGGGTGCAAGGGCCCAAGGGCTTGGACCGTCTTTTGCTGCTTTCCCAGACCATAAGCAAGGAGCTAGATGAGAAGTGGAGCGCCTGGACTCGAACCTGTGCCCATATGGGATGTTGGCACTGGAGGCACAGCAATGGACCCTAATCTCTCGTTTGTTTTTTAAGTTTTTTTTTTCAATTTAGTTTTACTTAAAAGGGTTTCAGAGAAAGAAAGGGAGAGACAGAGAGCGAGATCTTCTGTCCACTGGTTCACTCCCCAATTGACACCAATGGCCAGAGCTGTGCAGGTCAGAAGCTCGCAGCAGGAACTTCTGAGACTCTAGTGTGGGTATAGGGACCCAGTGTTTTGGGTCATCCTCTGCTGCTTTCCTAGGCTGTTAGCAGCAGCAGCTGGGACTCGAACCTGCTCCCGTATGGGATGCCAGCGCTGCAGGCAGGATTAGTTTGCTACACCATTGAGCGCCCCCTAATTTCTCTTGTAATTTATGCTGAGTGATAGCTCTTTGGGGAGAGGTGCCCAATACTTAACTGTCTTTGTGTCATATCTTATAGGAAAAGTAAACATTGTGAAGATTATGAGTCTGGGTTTTTGGTAATAAAAGCAGTGATAAGGTTATTGGAAGATTTGTAGCAGAATAATGTTAAAAAAAATATGGTCATTGCCTATGTACACCTGAGTTGGATGAACTAGCAAGAATATTGTTAGTAAGAACTCTTCAGATTTAATAATTTAGGATATGCTCATTCTAGGTTTTCAAAAGTTATTTATTTGTTTATTTTTGTTGCAAACCAGTGTCTTTCCTCTTCTAACTTCATCTTGGTGATTTTTACTTATATTTGAAACTTGTTTTTTTATTCCCCAGTTTTTAATAGAGAGCTCATATTTTTAGCTTGTAAATTTATTTTTAAAAATTGTAAAAATGTGTATAACGTTGGAGCAGGCATTGCAGTACAAATTAAGCTGTTACTTGGGACAGTCATATTGAGTATTGGAGCGCTGGATTACGTGTTGGCTACTACTTTTCCAAACACACACATTTAAATATTTATTTACTTTAAATGCAGAATTGCAGAGAGAGAGGGAGCGTGTACACACACACACACACACACACACACACACACACACACACACACACACACACACACACACACACACACCCCCCATCCATCCTCTGGTTTACTCCCAAGGCTGCAACAGGCAGGGCTGGGCCAAGCTGTCACTAGAGCCAGGAGCTTCCCTCAGGTCTTCCATGTGGGTACAGGGGCCCATGCACTTTTGCCATCTTGTGCTACTTTGCCAGGCCAGAAGCAGGAGCTGAAACGGAAGTGATGCAGCCAGGACTTGAACCGGCACCCTAATGGAATATGGGTGTCCCAAATGGCTCTACCCGCTGTACCAGCAAACCAGTCCTGCTATTTTGTTTGTGATCCAGCTTCCTATGAGTGTACCTGGGAGAGAGCTGCTGGTGGCCCAAGAAGCTGGCTTCCTGATACACCTTTGGGAGGTGGAGTTGCTCACTCGTGGCTTTGCCGCAGCCTCAACTGTTGTAGGCATTGAACCAGCAGAAGCAGCGTCTCCATCTGTCACTGTGCTGTTTCAATAGACAAATGTTAACAAACTTAAAAAACAAGGTTTACAGTTATAGCTGTTTTATGTGTGCAGTCATCAAGTGTGCAACAATCACTGCCAGCCACCTCGAGAAATTTTTTTATTTTTCCAGTTAGACTGCTATTATTAGTAAGTCATTATTAAGTTAAGTCATTCTCAAATGACTCCTTCTTTCTTTTTCCTTCCATCTGTTGACAAGCACCTTTCTACTTCCTGTCTGTATGAATCTGATTACTTTTTTTTTTTAAAGATGTATTTATTTTTATTGCAAAGTCACATATGTAGAGAGGAGGAAGAGAGACAGAGAGGAATATCTTCTGTCCAATGATTCACTCCCCAAATGACTGCAATGGCCGGTGCTGTGCCGATCTGAAGCCAGGAACCAGAAGCTTTTTCCGGGTCTCCCACATGGGTGCAGGGTCCCAAGGCCTTGGGCCGTCCTCGGCTGCTTTCCCAGGCCACAGGCAGGGAGTTGGATGAGAAGTGGGGCCACTGGAATTAGAACCGGCACCCACATGGGATCCCTGTGCATGCAAAGTGAGGACTTTAGCTGCTGTGCAACCACACTGGGCCTGAATCTGACTGCTTTAAGTGGTGAGTTGTATCATACACTGTCTTTTTGTGATAGGCTGATCTAATTTAGTGCAGCGTCTTCAGAGTTCATCCATGTATCAGGATTCCTTTCCTTTTTAAGGCCAACTAACAGTCCATTGTACACATTCGCCGCATTTTGGTTTTACATCCGTTCCCTGAGGGATGCTTGAGTCTCTTCTGCCTCTTGCTTAATGTGACTGATACTGTTGTAAATCTGGATGTGTCCCTTCAAGACCTTCTATTTCCTCTGGGTATATATATGCTCAGAACTGGAATTGCTGAACCATGTGGTATTCTTTTTTTCCCTGATGAACTTCTATATTGCTTCCCACCGTGACTGTTATTTTACACCCCTGACAACAGTGCATAGAGTTCCATTTTCCTGTATCAGCATTTGTTATTTTGTTCTGCTTTTTTTGTGGCACCCGTCTTAATGGGTGTGCACGGTTTCTCGTTGTGGTTTTGATGGCGCATACAATTCTGAATTCGGTTTGCTAGAATTTTGAGGAGATTTTAGGATTAATTGTCAGCATATTGGTTTTCCATGGTTTTGTACATTTTGGGCACATAACTGGCGTTAGTATTAGTGCTGGCCTGTTGGCATGAGTTTGAAAATGCTGCTTTGTCCTCACGTTTTTGGAAAAGCTTTTGAAGGGTTGGTTTTTGGTAGAATTTGCTGGCAGCGCTGGCAGCTCCAGGGCTTTGCCCTGCCGGCTTCTGACTGTTCACTCAGTCACCTTACGAGTTATGGGCTTGGCTCCGACCAGGTTTTCTTTTGTTGTGGTTTAGGTAGGTTTTATATTTTAGGAATTGGCCCGTTTCATCTATGTTACCCGGTTTGCTGACATACAGTTCTTCCTAGTACTCCTTTATATTTCTATAGAAGAATAATATTCGTTTCTATTTATTTGCTTGAAATGCAGGGTGACAAAGAGGCTGAGCGAGTTAGCTTTCTTTGGTCTGCTGGTTCACTCCCCGAGTGGCTCCAATGGTTGGGACTAGGTTGTTTGGAAACCAGGAGCCCGGGGCTCCACTGCATCTTCCACATGAGTGATGGGGGGGTCCCCACACTTGCGCCATCCACCATTGGTTCCCCAGGTGTGTTAGCTAGGAGCTGGGTTGGAAGCAGTGTAACTGGGACTTGAACCAGTTCTTCCATATGGAAGGCTGACTCACAATGCTGGCCCCCATATCTGTTTTTGATTTTAGTAGTTCAGTTCTTTCTTTTTTTTCCTAACATTTATTTATTTTAGAAAGATTTACAGACAGAGAGAAGAGATAGAAATATCTTCTGTCCACTTGTTCACTCTCCAGGTGGCCGCAATGGCTGGATCTGAGCTGATTGAAGCCAGGAGCCAGGAGCCTCTTCCAGGTCTCCCACGTGAGTGCAGGGTCCGAAGGCTTTGGGCCTTCCTCTGCTGCTTGCAAGGCCACAAGCAGGGAGCCGGATGGGAAGTGGAGTAGCCAGCATTAGAACCAGCTCCCATATGGAATCCTGGCTCATGCCAGACAAGGACCCTAGCCACTAGGTTATTGCACTGGACCCGTTCCCCCTTTTTTCTTAATCTTGTTTAAGGTTTGTCAATGTTAGTCTTTTTCCAGATTAACTTTTGGTTTTGTTGCTATTTTTCTAGTCTCTTTGCCTTAGTTTCAGATGGCAGCTTAGTTAGCCATTGTACCACATTGCTACTTAACCTGTGTCACCCACAGATCTACAATTGGGATTTTTTATTGTGGTTGATAGCCAGTTCTTTGTTTGCAGCCTCTTTTGCCACTCCCTCCAGTGAATTTCAGGTCTGGGCTCTTATGTTAGACTTCCACCACTGTCTCCGTAGCCCCTGCTCCTTGCTCATCAGTCTCTACCTCCTGTGATCCTGTGCTGAGGCTTCACTGTTGTCTGTGCAACCTTTCTCCCCCTACTGGTTTGAGCGGTTGCCAGGATTAGGAGACATCAGGTGTTCTAAATAGCTAGGTTGTTGTTGATGCTGAACTTGCTGAAACCTCTTGGCTGTTAGGTTTGAGGGCCACACAGACCTGTTTTGACCCATAGGATGCCAAAGTCGGTATTATTTTTGATGTGAGACCCGTGCAATGCACTGGGCTCAGTGAGTTCACTCCCAGCTAGTGCCTGTGCAGCTCACTGTTGTCCTTGCAGTCTTAAAGCCTTTGCCACACTGTACAAAGTGGCACCTGATGTGCCATTGCTATAGCATACTTCTTGATCTTCTGGCTGTTTGGTCTTGGCGGACCTATTTTGGGTTGAACCTGTAGGATGCCACATTGTTGTAATGCACTGAGCCGGGAATGAATTCACTCCCAGCTCAGTCAGTGCATGCGCAGTCCTCTCTCCAACAGCCATTACCCACCTACACAAAATGGTGCCCAATTCAGGTCAGGGTGTGGACAGGGCTGTGAAATCCACCCTGTTCTTACACTGCCAGTTTGGGAGCTGCTGCTGTGTTTCTGCTCCTGGTCAAGTCAAACACAGTAGCAGGACAGCTGTTGTCTAGGTTCACCTCCTGAGCTCCTGGTGAACTCCCCTTCCCACCTGGTTGCTGGTGGAGTTCAGATCACAGCTCACTGAAAGCCGCTGAGATATTTGGTTACTGCAAGAGCACACCGTTGTCTCCACTGCTTTCTGGTGTCTGTCAGTCTCCAGGTACCCCTCTGTTGTAGGTCTGTCCTCTCCTATTTCGTGGCATGTGCCCTCCCTGCTTCTGCCTGACTAATGTTTCTCCATCTATTTGAATGTGTCCTTACCCTATTCCGCCATCTTGATTCTCCTTTTAATTTCTTTTTTAAGATTTTTTTTTTTAAATTTGAAAGATTTATATATAGAGGGAGAGACAGAAAGATCTTCCATCTGGTGGTTCATTCTCCAAATGGCCATACAGCCAGAACTGAACCGTTCTGTAGCCAGGAGCTAGCAGTTTCTTTAGAGGCTGCCGTGTGGATACTTGGGTCATTCTCCACTGTTCCCCTCCCCTGGCCATAAGCAGGGAGCTGAATCAGAAGTGGAGTAGGGCCCAGTGTGGTTGCCTAGTGGCTAAAGCCCTTGCCTTGAATGCACCAGAATCTCATATGGGCACCAGTTCTAATAACAGCAATCCCGTTTTCCATCCAGCTCCCTGCTTGTGGCCTGGGAAAGTAGTCGAGGACAGCCCAAAGCCTTGGGACCCTGCACCTGTGTGGAGACTTGGAGGAGGTTCCTGGCTCCTGGCTTTGGATGGGCACAGCACTGGCTGTTGCGGTCACTTGGGGAGTGAGTCATCAGATGAAAGATCTTCCTCTCTGTCTTTGTGTATATCTGAGTTTGCAATAAAAGTAAATAAATCTTTAAAAAGAAGAAGAAGAAGAAGTGTAGCTAGGACACAAGCAACACCCATATGTGATCTGGTGTTTGAAGGTGGAAGATTAGCCTCTTGAGCCATGGTGCCCAATCGAGTTTTTTTTTTTTTTATAAAATTTATTTTTATTGCAAGGTCAGATATGCAGAGAAGAGGAGAGACAGAGAAGATCTTCCACCTGCTGGTTTACTCCCCAAGTGAATGCAATGGCTGGTGCTGTGCCAATCCGAAACCAGGAGCCAGTAATGTATTCCAGGTCTCCCATGCGGGTACAGGGTTCCAAGGCTTTGGGCTGTCCCCGACTGTTTTCCCAGGCCACAAGCAGGGAAGCTGGACGGGAAGTGGAGCTGCTGGGATTAGAACCGGCACCCTTATGGGATCCTGGCGCGTTCAAGTAGAGGACTTAAGCTGCTAGGCCACCATGCTGGGTCCCCAACCCAGTCTTTTAATTTCTGTTTTAACCCTAAAACCTGCGAGTTGCTCTTTTCCAGCTTATTATAACATATACAATATGCTAACATATTCATTAATATAAAGAATTATGTGAATCATAGTTCATGTGCTTTGGAATACTAAAACTTGTTACTTCTGTCAGACTTGATTTGGAGCCCAATATACACCTTTCTCTTATTCCTTCATTCTTCCAGCTTCTAAGGGTTTATTTATTTATTTGAATGGTTGAAAGAGAGATATATATAGAGAGACAGGGGATCTTTTGTCTGCTGGTTCATTTACCAAAGAGAGAGAGAGATAGATTGAAATCTATCTGTCTGCTGGTTCATTCACCGCATGGTCACAGCAGCTAGGTGTAGGCCAGGCTGAAGCCATGAGCTAGGAATTCTGTCTTGGTCTCTGATGGGCAGCAGGGCCTCCTTCTGCGTTCCCTGTGCGCTTGCCAGAGGCTGTATTGGATGTAGAGAACAGCTAGATGCCAGCTCTCTGATATGGGATGGCAGGGTCTCGGTTGGTGGCTTAACCTGCTTTAACCGGTCACATGAAAGAGGACACACAACATTTATCTTCCCATATGCAGTTTCACTAAATGTACTGAGCTCCACTGCTGTAAATGTCAGGATCTTGTTTCTTCTTATGGTTGAATAATCCCATTGTGATGGGATTCTAGGCTGACGTAGCTTGGCTGTTGAGAGTGCTGTAGCTGAACACTGGAATGCAGATGTTCCTTTCATATGCTGATTTTATTTCCAAATCTTCTGTTTTCCCTTTTAATACCGACACTTTTTGCTTCATCTATTTGGATGTCTATTTGTTGGCCTTGTATGTGTTTATAATTATTTTACCTTCTAGTTCTGTTGGACCTTTTGTTGTATCCTTTTATTAATATTTTTTGTTCTTTCTGACATCCTTCCTTAATTTAAAACCTGTTTCATCTGATTCCAGAGTAGATAAACCTGCTCCATTTTGATTATTACTTATGTGGAAAGTCTTCTTCTGTCGGCTCATTTTGAACCAAGTTGTGCCTTTGACACTACAATTAGAATTATGCAGATTACATTTAGTAGGATCATATTTTTTATCACCTCAGCCAGTCTCTGCTCCTTTATATTTGATTACTTATAAGGAAGACTTCTTTCTGTTGTTTTACCATTGTTACTATTTTCTATATGCCTTATTAGATTTTTACTCTTTATAGTCTATGTAATTTGATTTTTTGCAAGGACTAATTTGTTATTTTTATTTTTATTTTTATTTTTTTTTATTGCAAAGTCAGATATACAGGGAGGAGGAGAGACAGAGAGGAAGACCTTCTGTCCGATGATTCCCTCCACAAGTAGCTGCAATGGCTGGAGTTGAGCTGATTCAAAGCCAGGAGCCAGAAACCCTCTTCCAGATTCCCACACAGGTGCAGAATCCCAAGGCTTTGGGCCATCCTCAAATGCTTTCCCAGGCCACAAGCAGGGAGCTGGTTCGGAAGCAGGGCTGCCGGGATTAAACGGGTGCTCATGTGGGATCCTGGCATGTACAAGGCAAAGACTTTAGCCACTAGGCTACCATGCTGGGCCCAAGGACTGATTTTGAAGTGTAGTCGTATTAAAAAGTTATTAATTTAATGGATAGGTCATAGGTTAGAGGCAGAAAAAATTTCAAGGTAAGAATTTGAGTCTGGGAGGGGTCCAGACCTAGGGGTTAGGGGCAGCTTGCAACTCCCTATAGTGTGGTGGCTATGGGGGGGTACCCCTGCCAGGCCAGACCCAAGGCCGGGGACTCAGGCCAAAGCCACTGCCGAAAGGCAGTGACTGAGTCCTTGGCTTTCTACAGGCCCAAGAGAAATCTTCCCTTAGGGTGAGTACAACATGAGGGGAACTTAGGAACTGGATTAAAGTCGTAGCTCCACCCTGCCACTAACATGGTGCAGCAGGCCAAGTCTGGGAGTGGTCCAGGCCTTGGGGTTGGGGGCAGCTTGCAGCTCCCTGCAGTGTGGCAGCTGTTGGGGGTGCCCCTGCTAGGCTGGATCCAAGGCTGGGGACTCAGGCCAAAGCCACTGCCAAAAGGCAGTGACTGAGTCCTTGGCTTTGGGTGGGCAGTGCACCAAGTGGTGCCAGGATATGCCTGCTGGCCGGCCAGCGGTGAGCTCTGTTGTTTTTAGGAAATGAAATTGCTGCTTAGGGACACCCATGAATAAGGCCAGTGTGAGTGTAAGTGAGAGATGAATTCTGGGTGATTCCCAGTAACAGGGTCATGAAACTTTTGGGCCAGCGCGGGGACTTAGACCTGATGATTTGGAGGGTAGTGTCTAAAAGATCTATTTGGGCCAGACTGATTCACCAGACCAATTAGGAATCCTGAGATGGGCTGTTAGCATAGAGCATCAATGACTGCCACACACCAATCCACACCAAAGCTATGGATGGGGGCCTGTCTGGCAGAGCTAGGTACCATTACTTGACTGGGTGATGGAATAGTGGACTGGTCACATTTGGCAGGGTCAAGACACTAACCAGCACATGAGAGAACTTGGTCCAGGGGTTTAACTCTGTGGGAGAAGTGTGAGCCCAACCCTGTGGAAACACATGTCCCACAGGTTAGTTAGCTCGCGAGCTGGGGTTGCGGTGGGCTAGGCTAGGAGTGACCATGGCACCTGCTATCACTTATGGGTAAAGGAACTGATGCAATCTGGACAGGTCAAGGCAGCACCATCTGAAGGTGCATCCTAAAATAGAATGTGGGAAGGGCTGAGCTGCAACTGGAAGAGGGTAGACTGGGCAGGGCCAAGCAAACTTCAACTCGCAAAAAAGAAAAGGAATCAGGCTGGAGCACATGTCATTCTGACTTTGGCTCTTACCCCAACTGGTCTTCATGAGGCAGGGATACTATGACACAGCATTGAAGGCTAAGGTTGAGACAGGTGAGGGGCTAAGCCAACTGGGTCAGAGCAACCATTGGCATGCATGCAATCTAGGGCTGGGAATAGACTTGGTCGGGGAGCTATGAGAGTAGACCCTTGCTGGGTTGGGCTTTCCGTGGAAGAGTGTAGGGACAGGAGTGGGGGCTGCATTCTGGTCTGTATATGACTGCAATCTCCCTTGGCACAAGTGTGGCCCTGGTCTGGGTGCACCGAGCCAGGTTAGATGCCAGCACCATCTGGTGCTCTGGAGAACCTGGGTAGGTGTAGGACGAACGAGGCTGGGTCTCTGCCCCTACTGAGCCATGTATAAGCAGTGTCTGGGTATGGACAACCCTTGGCTGGGGTGAAACAGCTAACACCAAGAACTGGAATGGATGGAAGGCCAGCAATGAGGGCTGGCCCATGGAACCACCAGTATGTGCAAGACCTGGCATAGGGGGAAGTTCTGATGGAGGAGCTTAGGAAACTCCTCTGTCAGGACACAGTCCGTACAGGTGAGCGCAAGAACCACAATAGGGAGCAACCCAGACCAGGCGAAAGGAAGATACCCACCATCACACCTATGGCATAGGTTGGGGGCATACCAGGCTGAACCCGTTCACATAACCTGCTGGCAAATCCAAGCACAAGCATAGAGTGTGGGTCAGGTCAGTTTCGGTCACAGTGCATACCAGTGCACATTAAGGAATGACCAAGTGAGGTGAGCTGTATCAGATGTGGTTACAGCGCCCAAACAGCATATGTGAGAACCAGGGGGGAGGAGGCAAAGCCAGCAGGGGAATGTGGGCTCCCCTGCTGGATAACCACTCCCATTGGAGAGCATGAGTTGGGATGGGGGCAGACCAGACCAGGCAGGGCTACAACACCTGTGGGCCTCCTGTAAGCAAGATTGGGGAAGGGCCAGGTTGGGCTGACTGTTCTGACTGGTACAAGCAAAAATTAGAGTGGGCAAGGGTGGGTTGGGCTTTGCCACATCATCAGATGGCAGAGGCTGGCACTGGGGGCTAATTCTGTTAAGTTAAATGCCTGAACACCTGGAGAGTGCATAATCTGGAAGTTGGAGTGGCCTAGTAGGGAAATAGTGGACACCTCCCTCGTGGGTAACCACTCCCACTGGAGAGCATGAAAACCAGGACAGGGGCAGGGGTGGCTAGACAGAAAGGTACCTGCCAGTATGTGTGTGGGCTGGATAGTAGGTTGGTTGGGTTGAACTAGGCTTCAATCCCCATTGACAAGTATGAGAGCTAAATGGGATGTGGGACAGACTGAGCAAGCCTGCGGTCCATACTGGCATGCTTGGGAACCAGGGTAGGGAGCAGGCCTGGTGGGGGTTATGAGCAGTTGCCCCCACTAGGCTGCAGCTCCCACTGGTTTGCATGAGGACCGAGTATGAAGTGGGTAGGATCGAGCTGGACTACAATACCCATTGGTTCAAATGGGAGACAGGGCTGGAAACAGAACTGACCCAGTAGTTGCAACAACCAGCATGTGCACAAGCTGATTGGGACAACGGACTGTGCCAGACCCTGTACTGGCAAACACACACAAGAATCAGGTTTGGGGTCATCTCAGATGATGTTTCTTTGGAGATCCCTCCAACTGAACTGCTGATCTCAGAACCCCAACCATGAAGAGACTATGTCAGCCAGTGGATTCTGAATAGGTTTCATCTCGATTGAAACGGCAGGATTGGCAGCAATTCAGAACTGTTGAACTATCAAAACTGCTTGAGCAGGACCCTCAGAGCATGCCTCATATCGGGGACCTGGGATGGGTGGGAGGCTGGGTGGAGCTTTTCCCTCTGTTTCTCCCCTGACCCTTTGTAGCTTTTGACCCTTTATATCCTGATCAACTAAGTAAGATTATTAAAAAAAATAAATAAAAAGATACATAAAAGAATTTTAATCATGGCCAGAGAAGTGGTTTGGGAAGAGGGAGCAGTATGTCAGCGCAAGCCCCCAATGCAGCCTCAGCAGAGGAGCCAAAGGAAATGGAAGATAAAGTGACTAGTCCTGAGAAAGCTGAAGAAGCAAAATTAAAAGTAAGGTATTCTCATCTAGGACAAAAACCTGGAGGTTCAGATTGCTTAAGGAAATGATTGCAGAAAGGGCAAAAATATGTTGATTCTGGGGATTACAACAATGCTAAAGCAAAGATGAAGAACAAGCAACTTCCTGCTGCAGCCCCCGATGAAACGGAGGTCACTGGTCATCACATTCCCACTCCTCAGGACCTTCCTCAACGGAAACCCTTCCTTGTTGCTAGCAAGCTGGCCGGCTGATTTAAGAGCTGAACTGCATGAATCTCCTGATTCCCGTGTTTTCTCCTTACCGTATCACCCATCCACACCTTACTTCCTTTCATTCTCTAAGTCGTTTGAAACTGAGAGCTTTGCGGGTAGTGGTAGTTTTTGCTGCTATTGTAAGAATTGTGTAGAATTTTTGATTAAACAGTGCACTGATGACAAAGACACGTTAGAGCAACACAATCTACTTGAAAATAATTGTATGTATTACCTAACTTCCAGTGTATCACCCAACAAGTAATAAGTTTTACAGTTGTAATGGTTAGGCTTTACTTACTTCATTTTAAGTACAGCTTTATACGTTACTCTAATTTAACATAACCTCTATTGTATTGATTTCTTCTGTATTTTCCTTTTGGATTTTGTAAAACAGAAGTTTAAGACCACAAGTGGTAAGAAAAATCAGATAATTCAAGCACATCTAAATGAATTTCAAAAGATTTGTATTCCTGTGCTTAAACTTGAATGACCTTAAACCTGTCCAGCTTTAACAGTAGAATTTGACTTGGGCAATATTTGCCCATTCTGGTGTTTGCTGTGTGACTCAGTGCTTAACAGGTGCTGTCGGAGCTAGTGTTCTGACACAGTCCTTTAATGTTAGCATTCCTTTTGTTGAAGATGTGAATGACGTATGCATGTGCATTGAATGTTGAATGAACGTTTGTGCCATTTTTTTGTAAATACAATAGTTTTGCACAACCAAAAAAGAAAAAAAGAATTTTAATTGCATGCATCATTTGTATATAGACTCAGAATTTTGGCATTGTTTGAATTTGAAGGTAGTTCTTTGAAATCTGGGTTGAGGAAGAGTTTTTAAAACAATTGTTAAATTGAAGCATGGTGAGATCCTTTTCTTCCCATAGGAGGCTCCATTTATTTATCATGAAGTTAAAATGTCATATAGTAGAAAAAATAAAAAAAAAACTTTGATGAAAGTGTCTGGGATAGGACAGACGTATAGAGAGATATTGGTGGAGAGAGATAGAGATCTTGGTTGATCTTCCATCTTCCAATTTGCTCCCTAAATGGTGGCAGTGCCCAGAATTGGGCTAATCCAAAACCAGGAGCCAGGAGTGCCTCTTGGCTCTCCCACATGCATGCATGGTAGACCCAAGGACTTGGGCTATCCTCTGCTGCTTTCCCAAGCCATTGGCAGGGAGTTGGATGGGAATTGGAACAGCTGGGACTAGAGCCAGTACCTGTGTGGGTTGCTAGTGCTTCAGGCAGAGGCTTAACTTACTAATTTACTTGAAATGCAGAGTTAGAAAAAGACAAAGAAAGATCTTCCATCCACTGGTTCACTCCTCAAAATGGCTTCAATGGGCAGGCTGAAGCCAAGAGACAGGCTCTTCATCTGGGTTGCCCCATGTGGATGCACTGACCCAGGTACTTGGCCCATCTCCTGCTGCCTTCCCAGTGCATCAGCAGTAAGCTGGATCAGAAGAGTGTCTGGGACTCGAACCAATACTCATATGGATGCTGGTGCGGCACATTACAGTGCTGTAATGCCAGCTTTAAAAAAAGACAGTCTATAAGTTTTAAAGCCACACACTGTTTTGAGTATTTGTCTCTTGCCGTCAGGCTCTCTCGTATTCTGCATGGGGATCATTTCTTGATCATGCTGTGTATTTGACTTGAGTGTCAGTCAGTTAGTCAACATCTCAGGAATCAGATTGTCTTTGTTAGTGTCACATGGCTTGTATTTGTAATCATTATTTTAAATAACAATAGTCCTAACATTTAGATTGATTCTGTATATTGACCATTGTAAAGAATACTACCATTAGCTTTGAAATACAAGTATGGCTTTGAGCTTCCTTTGGATATATGCTCTACTGGAAGATTTAAGAAAACTAAAGATTGGGTAGACTGGGGCTGACATGGTGGTTTAGCAGGCTCATCCTTTGCCTTGTGGTACCGGCATCCCTGAGGGTGCCAGTTCTCGTCCTGGCGGTTTCACTTCCAATTTAGCTCTCTGCTCACAGCCTGGAGAAGCAGTGAATGGAGAGTGGCCCAAGCCTTAACTTGACTGTTATGCCCATATGGAAAACCTGTAAGAAGTCCCACTTCCTGGCCAGCTCCCTGCTTGTGGCCTGGGAAAGCAGCCAAGGGTGGCCCAAAGCCTTGGGATCCTGTACCGGTGTGGGAGACCTGGAGGAAGTTCCTGGTTCCTGGCTTTGGATCAACTCTGGCCATTGTGGTCATTTAGGGAGTGAATCATCAGACTGAAATCTTCCTCTCTGTCTCTCTGTATATCTGAGTTTGCAATAAAAGTAAATCTTAAAAAAAAAAAAAAAAGAAGCTCCTGGCTCCTTGGCTCAACTCTGACTATTGTAGCCATCTGTGGAATAAAACAGTGGGTTGATCTTTCTGGGGGCCTGGAGCAGTAGCCTCGTTGCTCAAGTCCTTACCTTGCATGCACCAGGATCCCATGTGGGCTCAAGTTTGTGTCCTGGCTGCTCAACTTCCCTTCCATCTCCCTGCTTGTGGCTTGGGATGGCATTGGAGATTGACACAGAGCCTTGGGATCCTTCCCCTGCTTGGCTTTGGATTGGCTGAGCTCTGGCTGTTGTGGCCATTGGGCAAGTAAACCAGCAGATAGGTTTGTTTTTAAAAGATTTATTTATTTTTATTGGAAAGGCAGATATACAGGGAGGAGGAGAGACAGAGAGGAAGGTCTTCCATCCAGTGGTTCATTCCCCAAGTGACCGCAATGGCTGGAACTGAGCCAATCCAGAGCCAGGAGCTCTTCCAGGTTTCTCACCTGGGTGCAGGGTCCCAAGGCTTTGGGTTGTCCTCGACTGCTTTCCCAGGCCACAAGCAGGGAGCTGGATGGGAGCAGGGAAGTGGGGCTGCTGGGATTAGAATTGGCACCCATATGGGATCCTGGCACGTACAAGGCAAGGACCTTAACTGCTAGGCTATCAGGTCAGGCCGGATAAAAGATCTTTGTCTCTCCTTCTCTGTGTAAATTTTACTTTCCAATGAAAAATAATTTTTAAAAGAAGACCTTTCTGTCCTTCTTTATCCCCTCTCTTTAAAAATTTGCCTTTGGTCCCGGCGGCATGGCCTAGCAGCTAAAGTCCTTGCCTTGGATGAACCGGGATCCCAGATGGCTGCCGGTTCTAATCCCGGCAGCTCCATTTCCCATCTAGCTCCCTGCTTGTGGCCTGGGAAAGCAGTCGAGGACGGCCCAAAGCTTTGGGACCCTGCACCCGCGCCAGAGACCTTGGAGGAAGTTCCTGGTTCCTGGCTTTGGATGGGCATAGCATCGGCTGTTGCGGTCACTTGGGGTGTGAATCATCAGACGGAAGATCTTCCTCTCTGTCTCTCCTCCTGTCTGTATATCTGACTTTCCAATAAAAATAAATAAATCTTTTAACCAAAATAAAATTTGTCTTTCAAATAAAAATAACTAAATCTTTAAAAAATTAAGAAAGCTTAAAAGCATTTGTTCATTCTCATATTTATTTAATACCTACTGTGTGGTAGTCTTATTCCAGATGGTAGTGAGACAATTATGAGCCAAACCAAGATCCTTGTCCCCTTGAAACTTTCATTCTAGCGGAGAAATAGAAGTTGCATAATACCTATTATTAATAAGTAAGCTAGTTTAAAGCATTGTTAGAAATCTTTTTTTTTTTGCATTTAAAAAATTTATTTTTGATGATGTTTACATGGTTGAGCAGGATGTATGCCTACGTGGATGCCCATGTGTGAAAGCCACCTAAATGCTTGGGCTCTTGCACCCTGAGGGAGATTCTGATGAAGCTCCTGACTCCTGGCTTCAGCCTGGTCTAGCTTTCAACATGGCAGCTGTTTTGGGAGTGGGTTGGTGAACCATTGGGTGGAAGATTTCCAGGATCTAGAGGTGGTTTATAATATAATTAGGAGTTGGGATGGGCTTTTGAAGAGCTGTCAGTGTTGGTAGAAGTGGTGCAGTTAGTCATTGATACACCTGTCAGAATATTCCAAGAGGAGCCTGGCTTGTGGGAGGAACAGAAAGAGGTCCAGCCAGTGTATCTAAAGTATATGAAGGAGGACAGGTGTGGGTAGCAGGTGTCCTCAGGCGTGTAGCCTGAGGGTCCAGGCGGGCAGGATTGCAAAGATCTGAGCACAGAGGAGATGAGCTCTCTCCAAAGTTTTTTTCTCCTTCTCTCCCCCGAATTTCAGAGGGCTTGTTAGGATGTTGTATGGAGAAAAGTTTGTAGGGGTTTAAAAGTAGAAGCGAGACTAGTGAAAACTGTGGCTTGACTGTTGATCAAATTCTGGATATGTATGGAGAGTAGAGAAAGGACTTCTTGAAGGATGGGTGTCGGTGTAAGGCCGGAGACAGAGAAGTAGCCAAGGTTTAGGACTGCACAGCTGGAGAGCGAAATGATGATTCAGGAAAAGCAGAGGGAGAGCACTGCAGGAAATGAGGGTCGGCTCAGTTTTGAGTTTGCAGTATTGTTAAGAGGCGTTTGAGTTATCATGAAGCTGGATGACGTTACTAAGGAGCGAACTGCAGGAAAGACCTGGGCCCTAGGTATTCCAACACAGACTTTGAAGTGACCTGTGAAGCAGGCAAAAGTGGCATTGCCAAGAGAAGAAAGCATTTATAGTAAGGGGTTGTATCAGCTGCACTGGTAGGACAAGCAATACGAGGATTTGTAAGGCACAGTTAATTGGGATGATATTATGAGGTCACTAGTTGCTGGTAAAAGCAGTTTTGCTGGCATGAGGTGGGGAAGCCTGACTGTGATGTATTTAAGAGAGAATGGGAAGAGAGGACTTGTGGACAGCACATATGATAACAACTCGGCTTTCAGGAGGAGAGAGATGAGATGTAGCAGTTAGGGGAACTGGGAGGAAGGAAGTTTTCTTCTCCGGTAAGACATCCTATAAGCAGGATTTTTATGGTGATGAGAATGATCTGAAAATGGGAAAAGAGTAAATTGTGTTTGAATTTAGTGGTTGGTTCTTGTAGTCACTTCTTTTCATACGCTTGTAGCTTCTTTGTCCCTCTCTGATCAAGTTGCATGTGAAGCTATAAGCTTGTTGAAATGCAACACCTCTGTTGCTAGGCCTTGCTGTTCCTATCCCACTACATACTGCAGTGAACACGGTCTTTTCTATCCTCCAGTTGAAAGCTGCGGGACAGACTGGGCTAGCCCTAAGGCGATAGTTGAACAGTTGGTCTTTGTTTTCAGACAGCTTGACAAGTCCCAGAAAATAGAATTCTTTGAGATTGTCGATTTCATTTGTAAAAATTATTTGCTGGAAGTTACGTGTGTAGGTGCTCAGGGTTTTCCACCATATGGACACTGGTTTGTGTCCTGTTCCACTTTCTGTCCCGTTCCCTGCTCCTATCCAGCTCCCTGCTTGTGGTCTGGGAAAGCAGCAGAGGACAGCCCAAAGCTTTGGGACCCTGCATCTGCATGGGATACCCGGAAGACGCTCCTGGCTTCTGGTTTCGGATCGGCTCAGCCCCGGCCATTGCAGCCACTTTGGGGAGTGAACTAATGGATGGAAGATTTTCTCTCTGTTTCTCCTTTTCTCTGTTTATCTGCCTTTCCAATAAGAATCATCATAATGAAATAGGTCTATTAAAAAAAAAGTAGCAATTTGCAATTTATCATCCACTTTAAAAAATCTTAATTTTTGTTCATAGTCCTAAATACTTCTTTCCTTTGCTTTCAAGTTTTTGTTGAATAATTGTAATTGAGAAAAAAGTCCAGATATAGAACTCTATATTCTTATTTTTTAAGGAAGGTTTATTCATATTTGAAAGGCAGACTTTACAGATAAGGATAGAAAGAGAAGGTCTTCCACCTGCTGATTCACTCCCCAAATGGGCAGAAAGGCCAGAACTGAGCTGATCTGAAGTTGGGAGCCAGGAAATTCTGGGTGTCCCATGTGGATGCAGGGTCTCAAGGAGGTAAACCATCCTCGACTGCCTTCCGAAGCCATGAGCAAGGCACTAGATCAGAAGTGGAGCAGCTGGGACATGAATAGGGTCTGTTGGTGCCACACAGTGGGCAGTTAGCCTGCTGCACGACCATCCTGACTCAAAACGTCTATATTCTAAATTTAAGTTAAACCATTTCAAGTCTGCTCCTTTGTGTGCTTATTTTGGTTTAAATATAGCACTTCTAAATACAATATCAGTGTGTTGATCAACTTGTTGAATTTACAGTAATTGTCTCATTTTGCAGAGATGTCACAGAAGTCTGCCTCTAAGCATTGGAATATAAAATTAGGACATTCAAGGTATTTTGGGGTGAATATAAAATAAATTTGAAGAATTGTAAGAATTGAGTGACTCAGTACTTAGAGTAGTTTGAAGGGTATAATGAGTACGTTCTAAAAATGAAAACTGGTGGAAGGAAAAGGTGCATTTTAAAAATAATAAATTTATTTTATTTTTCATGATGTTGAGAAGGATGCCTTTCCATGTGGACTACCAGTTAGGCTTGGAAGGGTTGAGGAATGGGGGAAAGTGGATGAGACAACCGCCTCCAGTCTCCTTTTTTCTTCCTGTATCTGGGGAAGGTGGGAGGAGAAGGGAGAGGGTGGCTTGCAACAGCCCAACCACATCAGTAGCTGGGATGGGGAAGGCTTCCTGATATCATCCCAGGGTCCTGATGTGGAGCATGTTCCAAAGGTACTGCTTAAGTGGTTTCGATGGTTCTGAAATGCTCTTGATTTTGTTGCTCCAAGATTAAAGAAATCCTTCTAAAGTCCATTGGCTGAAATAGTGTACCTTAGTGTCTCCACACACCCAGATTCTCACTGTTGAAGCTTGTTCAGGAGAGTTGTCCAGTTCATTCTGCCCTTCATGGTACTGGACATCCTCTGCAGACCTCAATGAACTGTTTGTCATGTCCCCCAGATGCATCTGGGCAAGCTGTTCACAGACTTGAACAACTAAGGAGAGGCAGTTCTGACATACGCACTCCACAATCAGATCACAGATCCTGTGATTTTCCCCATGGTTGGAATTCTGAGTGCAGTGATCTAACTCAGGGTGGTCCCCAAAGAAACCTCACCGGAGATGACCCTGACCACACATGAGTGCTAACAGTCACCTAATCAGATCTGTCCCCATTTGCATCTCATATGCAAATCAATGAATGCTGTGGTCCAGCCCATCTCTGCCCACCACACACTTGGCCTTTACTCGCAGCATTCTAGTTAAAGCAACCTCCTAGTTGGAGTCCAACTAACAGCCCTATTAGAGTAACCCACATCAGGCCTGCCACCATCCCCAGTTCCTGTGCATGATAGTATGTGCAGCAGGCTCAGCCCGTCACTTGTATTAGCCTACACACACACAGGTGCTTGAAGGCACCTGGCCAGTTCTGTCCCAGGTCTATCTCCTACGCAAACCAATGGATGCTGCAATCCAGCCCATCCCTGCCCACCACACACTCAGCCCTCACACACAGCAATAGGAACTGCAGCCTGATCTGAGTGGTCTCCAATAACTCCACCAGGTACGCCCATAGCATCCATTCCTGTGCATAACTGTATGTATAGCAGACTGATCCAGTCTGTCTTGAATCTCATTAGGCTTTTATACATCAAAGGGTGTTGAAGCCTAGTTCAGCCTGACCAATCCCACTATCCATCCTGCACTCATGGCAGCAAGTACCATTGCCTGTCCATCTATGCCCACCCTCAGCCCTGGTTCTCATGCTCACCAGTGGGAGCTATATCCCATCAGAGGGGTGCCCACAATTTCTCTACTAAGTCCACTCCCAGCCCTGGGATTTGTACTTTCTAGAAGTCCTGACGGGACTTGTCCCCAGTCCCAGCATGTGCTACCTGATGTTGTGGCAAAACCCAACCAGCCTGTATTTAACTCTGGCTCATGCATGCATAGTGGTTATGGTTGTTTAACTCAACCTGGCTCTCCCCCTAACACAGTTCACATGCAGTCCGATGGGTTTTGTAGCTTGCCCATCCTGGTCTGCCCCCAGTCCTAGCTCTCATACTCACCAGCAGGAGCATTTTCCCAGTAGAAGAGTCTTCACAGCCCCTCTATCAGGCTCACACCTCTGCTGCCCTCGCCCCACCCCCCAGGTCTGTTGTGTGCTGGCAGATGCTGAGGTCCAGTCTGAAATGTCTCACCTCACCTTAGCATTCACTGGTGGGTACTGTAGCCTCGCTAGGCTTGGTCTGCCTCCATTTCCACCTCATTAAGGGGGGTGTGCAGCAGCCAAGTTTGGATAATCCAGCCTTAATGTGAACTGGCTGGAGTTGTGACCCAATCCAGCCTTTCCTGCACCCTGTCCTGATTCTCAAATCTGTCAGTGGGTGTTATGTGCTGGCCTAGTTTGGCCCACACTCAGGCCTGAGCCATGTGTATTGTGGCTGTACTGTAGGCAGGTACTGTAACCTCGTCTGGGCTGTTCCCTGTCTTGATTCTTCCACTCACATGCAGGGACTGTGTCCGAACAGATGAGTTTCCCAGAGTTCTTTATCAGGTCACCTCCCATTGGCAAATCTCATACATACCAATAGGTCCTTGGCCCAGCCTGACTTGGCCCACCTCCTCTCCTGGCAGATAAAGCTGCCTTGCCTGGGCAGCCCACACCTATTCCAGCTCTTACTGTTGGGTGTCCTAGCCTAGCCTTGTCTATCCCACATCCACATCCTGACCTAGCCCTTACTTGATTCAGTGGGTACCGAGACCTAGCCCAACTTTTCAACATCTGCCTTGGCTTTTGTGAGCACTAGTGGGTGCTGGAGCTGGCTCAGTTTGGCACACCCCAGACCCAGTCCACACCAATTTCGAGGGATGCTGCAGCCATAGCCAGCTCAGTTCTCCACCCCCATTCCAGCTCTTCCGCTCACCAGTAGGAACCACAACCTAATTGAGACATCTCCTTAGCTCCCTGACCAGGACCACGGCCAGCTACAGATCTTGCATATTGAGTAGTTACTCTGACCCAGCCCTGCATAAGCCATCACCTTTGCCATCGGATGCTGTAGCTTGACCTGGCCTGGCCCATCCCCCGTCCCAACACTCACTTGCCAAGCAGGCCCTCCAGCCATGGCTTTCATGTGCACTTGTGGATGGTAGTCAATGCTAACTAGCCCAGCTCAGGTCTCCCAAGTGGGTGGGTGTGTTGGTTTGGCCCTGAAAGGTCCTCTGGTTGCCCTCCTCTAAACCACCAATTTCAGCATGCTCATTTACCTGCAAGTATAGTAGCCTGCTTGGTAAAAGTCCCTCAGAAGTCACTCTTCACCTGACACATTCTTGTTTAGCGTTTCTCCCAGACCCGCTTCCCTGAGGAATGCACAGCCCCCAGTACCCACAAGTGTGTAGATTCCCTAAGCCTGGTGTCCTGGCAATGTACCATGGCAGCTTGGGACCCTGCTTGCCTGTCCAGGGCCCACACATGCTCAAGCATGGGTCCCCAGACCCTGTCTACCAGTGTGCCAGTCTCTGTCCGCAACATATCTTAAAAAAAGTATAGACTAGGTATCTATGCTGGCACACTGGTATTATTAATACAGAGTTGGCATAGGCAGCCCCAGGATGCCTGGCAGCTATTAGAGTGTAAGACATGTCTAGGTAATACAACCTAGGTAGTTGATTACAGCTGGGGGAAAGATGTGCATTATGTAAATTAGGTAAGATAATGCTGTAGCTGTTTTTATTCTAAGCAATTTATTACTAATTAAGTGTTCTCATACAGAATTATTAATGCATATTAAATAGCCAATGTTTGGCTGTTATGTGGATGGTGAATAATGAGTGCGTTAATCACAGGATGTTTTGGTTAGTTTGGGTATTTTATGGTAGAGAAGTAGAATAGTAAGGATGGTTTGAATTGTCTTAAAAGAAATCTTAACAGAGCCCTGCATAATAGACTAGTGCCTAAATCCTTGCCTTGCATTTACTGTGATTCCACATGGGTGTGAGTTTGTGTCCCAGCTGCTCCAGTTTCCATCCAGCTCCCTGCCTGTGGCCTGGGAAAGCAGTTGAGGACAGCCCAAAGCCTTGGGACCCTGCACCTGTGTAGGAGACTCAGAAGAAGCTCCTGGCTCCTGGTTTCGGATCAGTTCAGTTCTGGTTGTTACAGCCATTTGGGGAGTGAACCAGTGGATGGATGGTCTTTCTGTATCTCTTCTCTCTTTATATTTGCCTTTCCAGTAAAAATGAATAAATTAAAAAAAAATCTTAACGGTTGGTCACAGATGCTTTGTTAGGTTTCTGTGGTTTTTTTTTTTTTTTTGTAGTGCCAAGGTTTTGATAATATTCTCCTGGCTGATTTTAGCTATTCTAATAGTCATATGTTAAGTTATATGGCTGTGTGTATATCTTGTGGGTGAGCATCGGAAGCCCTTAAAATTGTTGGCTTCTTGTGTTGCTCAAGTTGAAAATTTTCAGTTTCATGGCTTTAATGACATCTTGAAAGTAAAACATAATTGTGGAAGTGTTTAATGTCATTAATTTTTTTTTTAGGTTATCTGCAATGATGAAATGAAGTAACTCAAGATGAGCAAGTTAAAAGTGGCATCAGAGAAAAGGTACTGTAATTCTAAATATTTATGTATATGTAAATTGCAGAGACAGTCCATGACATAAATATTAGAAACTCATTACTTAAGAAATACTGTTTATGTAATAGCAAACATGATAGCTTATTTATAGTATGTTGCTGGTATTTATTAATATTAATATTAAAGCGATAGTCCCCAAACTATGACTCATGAGTCTTGTAAGATCTCTTTGTTTTGTCTAGCTTGTGACCTAAGAGTGCGTTTAATGTTTTTGATTGCTTTACAAATGCTAACATGATACTTTGTGACACGTGGAGAGTGTGGGAGAGCTGCATTTTGCCTAGTTGAATAGAATTTTATTGGAATGCAGCCATGCTGTTTTGGAGCCGCTTTTGCATTGTAATTGTCAAGTGGAGTAATTTGCCAGAGCCTGTGGCTCACAATGCCTGAAATATTTGCTATCTGTGTGTTTACAGAGAAAGTTTGACTCCAGAGTTAGAGCTCATGATGTCATCTATGTGAAGCTCTTGAGTACTAAGAAATTGTCTCAAGTTTGGTAAAGTCAGACAAACCAATTTCCATTTTAAGATTTCCTTAGCGATACAGCCTTGAAGGGATTGCTTTACTGTGTTATGTCCAGCCGTCCGTCTGTAGAATCTGTTGGCGATAATGCTGTTATAATAAGGCTGGTTCAGTAAAAGATAGCTTGTTAATATTACTAATAACCAACGGTTTTGCTGCATGTTAATGTTTTATATTTACGTGCATGCAACCTTGCATTTGTAGGTATGTGTTAAATTTGCTATGTAAGGAACAGTAACGTGCTGTACTAAACATTTTATTTAGGTAAGGTTTATCTCAAGTTGCTAAGTGTTCCTAGTTAATAACCATGTGAGAAAGTTGCCATAAATACTATATTGTTTGTATACTTGTAACTCTCCACAGGAAGGCAAGTAAGCATTTTTTTTTTAATGTTTAGAAAGGGCCTAAAAGTTATTTCCTTAATTTTTTTAATCATCAGGCAAGTATTTTTACTGCTTGGTAGAGCTATGCCTACCTAGATTGTTTTAAGACTGTGAAGTTACTTAGACCTTGAAAACCTATGACTGTTAAGGTCCCTTTTACTTTTTTTCTTTTGAAATAGATTTCACTGAGTGTTTATTGTCTTTTACTTGCTTTAAAGATTTATTTTTATTGAAAGGCAGATTTACAGAGAGAAGGAGATATAGAAAGAACTTCCACTGTTTCACTTCCCAAGTGGCCCCAAGCCTCCCAGGCAGGTGCAGGGTCCCAAGACCTTGGACTATCCTCCAGTGCCTTCACAGGCCACAAGGCAGGGAGCTGGATGGGGAGTGGAGCAGCCAGGACACGAACCAGCACTCCTGTGGGATCCCCTGTGCATACAATGCAGGGATTCAGCCACTGAGCTATCACGCTGGCCCCATTTGTTGTTCATTTTGTTGTTTTAGGCTAACTTGGGATCACCTGAAATGATCTTTGCCTGAAAGAAATTACAATTTCTAGTAATATGCTGGAGTCCAGCTCCAGCTGAGTTCGGAGCTCGGAAAGGGTGCGTGGAGTCAGCGATAAAGACACAGACACTGTTACTTGGTGCCTTCTTGCTGCCTTTTTGCTCAAGAAGAAGCTGTCCTTTTTATTTACTTAGACACATCACAAGTCTCTGCACAAACTTTTGATTTTTTATCTTTAACTTTAGAATTAAGACAGCATGCACAGATGTTCAATTAATTTTTACTTCATGGTCAACTAGGTGCTCTTAAAGATAATTCTGTAAGTTACTATAATCAGTTTCTTTAAAGCAAGCCATTATTCATTCTTCAGAAGTAGCCATTAGGTGACAGCCAGAACTCCAAGGCCAAGGCACAGATGGTTACCTACTAATCAGTAAAACATTCCTACTACATTTTTATTTTCACAACTTTATCTATCACTTAATGGGATAAGAGAAAAAACAAAAGAGAAAAAAACATAAGGATCTAAGACAAAAAGTTTCAAACATTAAATCCCCCTATAACTGCAGGCTCTATAACCTCATAAACAATCAAACAATAATCAAAAGTATATCTCTATGATTTTAATAGAATCACCCTATATTTCCTCTAGTTAAAAAATTATGAAAGTGGCTAAAACAGCTCCATTTTCTATGCTCTAAAGAGTTGCAAGGACAGGCTAACCTTTAAGGTCACAGTAACTATATTTTTGCCATAGCAGTTTCAGCCCTCACTCCCATCACTTACCTTAATATTTAGGATATTTATCAAGCCCTTTCCCAGAAGGTGTGCTACATGTCTGGGCCAGATTCTGAGGCAATGGTTAAGTACCCAATAAGGTGTCCAGAAATGGCACAGGCTTAATTGTGCTCCTGCATGTAAATTGTCAAAGGCCCACTCACCAAGACATTATCAGTGACATTAACTCTCAAGCTCACATTGGTTGCCAAAGTCATCTCATGGGAGCAAGCAACAATGCCTCAATAGATTACAGAATTCTTAGTGGGGTGGTTGAGTGTCCATGCAAATGGGGGTGAGACCACGTCAAGGTGGTCATAGAGAAATCCGCTGGGCCCGGCCACACAGCTGGAAGCTCCCCCAGGCCCTGCCAAGCAGGGAAGCTGTTCTCTTCACACCTTCATGCAATCCACACCTACTGCACGGATCCCAGCAGTAATACTTGCTGTATTGCCTTTTGATGTGAGCTGAATGTAGTAAGGTAGATTGAGACAGAAAAAGATCTCAGTGTTCTTCGTTTCTGAGTACAGTATGGCTCTTTGTGTCTGCAGCGTCTCTGTTTTTGAATCTTGCCAGCCGTGGATTAATTTTTGAAAAGAAAAATTATGTCTGTCTTAAACCTGTACAGACTTCTTTTTCCTTCTTATAATTCCCTAAAAGAGCATTAATGTGCGAGGAAGGGTGGGCATAGGTTCTCTGCCAGTATCACCGTGCCAGAGAGGACTTGAGCACCTGCAAATTGTGCTCTCCGTGGGGCTCCCAGGACCAGTCCTTCACCACACGCGGAGGGACAGCTGGGTGATGCATTGAGACCTGTCTGAGAAATCATAAAATTGTCTTCCACAGAAGCGAAACTTGTAGGTATTGTTCTGAATTTCTTTCTCTTGTTAGATGTGGCCAAGGCACACTGATTTCCTGGGATACCCTTAGCATTTCCCTTAGCTCCAGAGACTTCTGTGGGTGGTTTCTTTGATCAGTTATATATATATATATATATATATATATGTCTAAATAAATAAATAATAATACATATATAAGTCTAAATATATATATATATAGTTTTGTTTTTAGACTTATTTGTCATCCATGAGGTTATTTGTTAAATCCTTTTATATACCTACCTTGGTACTAAATCTTAGAGCCTAGAAAATAAGCTTTAAGGTTTAGTATTTATGATCTTAAAGCGTAGAAAATAAGCATAGCACCTAATACTATGGTTTGAGAAAAGTGGGTGTTGAGTGTTTTCTTTAAAAAAAAGTAGTGTCCTAGTCTTTTTTTTTTTGCAAAGCTTGTAATGTGAATGAGAAGAGAATACTTGAAAACAAATCGGTACCATGACCTACCAGTGTGCAGTAGAAGTTAAACTGAGAGATCACAGGACTGGAGTGTGAAGAGCTTGCTGTGTGATATGGCCTTGATGCTGTCTGCCTTTGTAGCATATCTGGAGGGGTTGATAGAATATTCAGATGTGCTGCCTTTAGCCAAGGATTGAACATGAATGCATTAGATGGGCAAATTTACAGACAGTATCAGTGGGTGTTGACGAAATGAAATAATCAGTAAGATGCAAAAAGCTAACACTTTGTCCATGATTACAGTCACAGCCCAGGTCTTACCACCAAAAAAAAAAAAAAAATCTCAAAAAGGAATTCTGACATTTCATCTTATAACTTTTAGCTTTCTGCTGTATTTGCTCAGAAGTTGGTACTGTAAGAGTACCCTTTAGAGGTGTAATATATTGAATTTTTCTTTATGTAATTCATCTCCTCCCTTCTTATCAGCAAGGACCTATTGTTCAATGTTACATGCTCCTGCATGAACATGAGACTTTGCTTTGTATTTTGTCATCACAGCCTGATAAATTTCTACCCTGGATAACCTCTATTGAACAGGTGGATGACATTGGAAAATGAGTGAACTTGGCAGTATCACTAAAAATTGTTGATCTTCATTCTGAACTGAACCCCGGATCACTTGTCCAATTGTTGTAGATGCTGCTTTGTTCATTGTATGCTTTCAACCTTTAAGATCATCAAAGGTCTGAAATGTATCACATGTCTGTCCTGAGCGAATGACTTTCCCTTGTAGATCAGAGGACGAACAATCCATTATCCTCACATTCTTGCACTGTTTATATACTCTGCACAATTTAATCCCATCTTCTGTTGCCTCTTCTCTGATTTACTTCAGCAGAGCTATGTCCTTTTTTCTTGTCAAGAAATATGGGGTTGGCATTGTGGCATAGTGGGTAAAGCTGCTGCCTGTGGCACTAGCACACGTATGGGTACCAGTTCCAGGTATGGTTATCCCACTTCCTATTCAGTTCCATGCTGATGGCCTGGGACAGGCCGTGGAAGATGGTCCAAGTGTTTGGGTCACTGCTACCCGTGTGGGAGCCCTGGATAAAGTTCCTGGCTTTGGCCTGGCTCAGGCTTGCCAGCGAGGTTGTCTGGGTGGTAAGCCATTTAGTAGAACAATTTTCTCTCTCTCTCTCTCCGTCTCTCTGTAACTCTGACTTTCAAGTAAAAGCAAACACAGAAGCAAGCAAACAAAAAAAAACAATACTGGGCCCGGCGCGGTGGCGCAAGTGGTTAAAGGTCCTCGCCTTGCACGCCCGGGATCCCATATGGGCGCCGCTTCTAATCCCTGCAGCCACGCTTCCCTTCCAGCTCCCTGCCTGTGGCCCGGGAAAGCAGTCGGGGACAGCCCAAAGCTTTGGGAACCTGCATCCGCGTGGGAGACCCGGAAGAGGCTCCTGGCTTCGGATTGGCATAGTATCGGCCCGTTGCGCTCACTTGGGGAGTGAATCATCGGACGGAAGATCTTCCTCTCTGTCTCTCTTCTCTGTATATCTGCCTTTCCAATGAAAAAAATAATAAAAATAAATCTAAAAAAAAAAAACAATACTGTCATTGTGGTTGTAAATTTCACATCCCTCCCCTACTGTCCTTTTCAGAGTCTTTTATCCTTCTTTATTCTTCTATTTTGAATCTTTAACTCCTATTACCATTTCAACATAGTTTGGAATTTCTGATATTTGTACTCTGCTCTTCTGTGATTACTCAATTTACCCTGCTCTTAAAAGCCAGGAATTTTGAATTACTCTATAAATTTGATCTATAGCTCAGTACTCTCTGATGACTAGTTGTTTATGATTCACATTCTCCATTATACCCCATTTCTTTTTAAAAAGCAAATATCTATGTCTGTCAGTTGATCTATCTATGTATCTATCCATCTATCTATATTTGAAAGGGAGTATTATAGAGAAAGAATAAGAGAGAGGTATTGAGATCATCCATCTGCTGGTTCACTCCCCAAATGGCTGCACAGTGCAGAAGTAGTCTGATCTAAAGCCAAGAGCCAGGAACTTCTTCTGGGTCTCCCATGTGGGTGCAGGGCCCAAGCACTTGGACCATCCTTTGCAACTTTCCCAGGCATGTTAGCATTAATTTCTTGTTGATAGCTGCTAATATTAATAATATGTTTGATATATATGTGTGTGTGTATATATACACACAAACTATATGTATATAGTTTGTATATATATACTTCCAAAACTAACTATATTTATATATCAATCTATATATAGATATAGTTTTATGATCCTGTCTTCTTACTTTAGATAGAAGTAGAACAGCCTTGAACTGGTGCCCGTATGGGTTGCTGGCGCCACAGGCAGAGAATTAGCCTGTTATACCATGGTGCTGGCCCCTGCACCAGCATTTCTCATTTGGCCACTTAAACTTTTTAAACACCCTGATTGAGATGTAATTGACATTAAACAATTGTGTATGATTTTGTTGTACACTTTAGTTTTATTTAACCTTATATATCTGTGAAGGTGTCACCTCGGACAAAATTATGCATATTCATCACACCCAAATGTTTCCTGGTACATTTTTGGAATCCTAACCCTTCACTTTTTTCTTCAGTCCAGAAAATGAATGGTCTGTTTTCAGGCAGTATGGATTTTGTTTCCTTCTTCTTTTCTCCCTCGCTCCCTCCCTCCCTTCCTTCCTCCCTCCTTTTCTCTCTCCCTCCTTCTCCTTCTTTTTTTTTCTGTAAAGATTTATTTCATTTGTATTGGAAAGGCAGATCAGGTTCACTCTCCAAATGGCCACAATGGCCAGAGCTGAGCTGGTCCATAGCCAGGAGCCAGGAGTGTCTTCCAGGTGTCCCACATGGATGCAGTGTCCAAGGCTTTGGACCATCCTCTACTGCTTTCCCAGGCTGTATAAGCTGTGAGCTGAATGGGAAGTGGAGCAACCAGGGCATGAACCAGCACCCATATGGGATGCTGACACTTGCAAGGTGATAAGTTACCCATTGAGGCATTGTGCCAGGCCCATGTTTTTTTGTGTGTGTGTGTGTGTTTTATGTAAGGAGTGAATAGAAAGTCTGCTTGGGGAGATGGGTGTGTCTGGCCTTTCTCCTCTGCACAGTTGTAGTTCAGTTCATGACTTTTGAGATTCATCTCTGTTGTAGTGTGTATCACTCAAACGTTTACATTTTAAAATTTTAATTAATTTTTTTTTTCAGTTGAGATTTTTTCCCTTGCAAGCATCTACAAAACATAGAGTCCAGCATCTTATTGTGCAGATAAGTTCATCAGTTTCATGGGGAGACAGTTTCTGGTCTGAAGGTACAGCCGAAAGAGTATCATCCCAATCAATTGAAAGCCCCGACATTACATCAGTAACAATTTATAACGTACCAGAATTAGTTGAAATGATATTGTGTAACCAGCATGTTCAAAGAGAGAGAGAGAAAACAACAACAACAACAAAATTAATTTTTAAAAGATTTATTTTGGGTCCGGCGCGGTGGCGCAAGTGGTTAAAGGTCCTCGCCTTGCACTCCCGGGATCCCATATGGGCGGCGGTTCTAATCCCGGCAGCCCCGCTTCCCTTCCAGCTCCCTGCCTGTGGCCTGGGAAAGCAGTGGAGGACGGCCCAAAGCCTTGGGACCCTGCACCCGCGTGGGAGACCCTGAAGAGGCTCCTGGCTTCGGATCGGCATAGTATTGGCCCGTTGCGCTCACTTGGGGAGTGAATCATCGGACGGAAGATCTTCCTCTCTGTCTCTCTTCTCTGTATATCCGCCTTTCCAATAAAAAAAAATAATAAAAATAAGTCTTAAAAAAAAAAAGATTTATTTTATTTATTTGAAAGGCAGAGTTAAAGAGAGAGCAAACGAGAGAGAGAGATCTTCCATTCGCTGGTTCACTACCCAAATGGCTCAAAGGTTGGGGCTGGGGAGGCTGAAGCTTCTTCCAGGCTTCCTGCGTGAGTGCAGAGGCCCAAGCACCTGTGCCCTGTTTTGGTACTTTTTTTGGCTCGTTAGCAGGGAGCTTGATGAGATGTGGAGTGGCGGGATGTGAACTATTGCTCTTAGGAGATGCCATGCTGCAGGCCCAAGCTTAACTTGCTGTGCCACAGTGCTGGTATTCACTTACACATTTTTTTTTTTTTAAGAGGACTCATGTATTTGAAAGGCAGTGTTACAGAGAGGGAGAGACAAAGGGAAAGGGAGGGAATGAGCACAGTGATCATGGCAAAGCTGGCCTGAACCCAAATTCATCTGGGTCTCCCCTATGGGTGACAAGGACTCAGACATCTGTGCCGTCATGGCTACCTTCCCAGGTGCATGAGCAGGAAGCTGAATCAGAAGTGGCTTAACTGGAACCCCAGGTAGCTGGGATGGAAACTGGTGTCCATGTGAGATGCTGGTGCGGCAGAGAGCAGCTTCACTCACTGTTCCACAAAGCTAGCCCCTGGAAGTTGTCTATATGTTAAGGCTACAAATTTTTGAAAATCAGATATCTGAATAACATAGGTTTGCTTCAGGTATTTTTATATTTGAAACCATATCTTTTGAAGATCAGAAATTTTTGATTTTAATGTCGGCCATTTTTATGCATCTTCAGTAGTATTTTATAGTGTTCATTGTGGTGGGCTTTCAGGTTACGTGTCAGATTTATTCCTATTTTATTTCATGCTGCCGTCACTGGTATTTTTCATTTTGAATTTCTTATTGATAGTTACTAATATTGAAAACATACTTGGTTTAGACAGTTTTTGAATTCTGCCCTGTTGCTCTGGTTATTAATTTTTCCTGTAGCCTCTTTAAAAATTTTTGAAACTGCATGCTGTTTGGATGTAGGCAGTTTTATATCTGTCTGATCCACGAGGGTAACTTTTGTGTTTTCCCCCCGCCTAGGATTGCACGGATGAGAACTGCAGTGTAATAGTGAGTGGAAGTGGAGTGAGTGGATGTGTGTGTCTTGTTTCTGTCTTCAGGGGAAATCACTCACTCATTTATTCACTCACTTCTCAGTGTTTTATTAGCAGCAGGTGTCTGTGGCCACTCTTCTTGAGGCTAACAGAAATCCCCCTTGAAGTCTAGTGCTTTTTGAATGTCTTAGTCTGGAGTCAGATTCGGATTTTGTGAAGTGCCTTTTGTGTGTCTGCTGAGATGATTGCGGAATTTTCTCTGTCAGTGGATGAGTGGCACTGGATACTTTTCAAGTGCTCAATTAACTTTGCATTACTGTCATTGATATGCATTATCCTCTGCATGGCATTATTGCTGTTTTTGTACATTGTTGGGTTGGATCTATTTAAAGCTTGTTTGGAACTTCTTAACATATTTAGTCTGCTTTTCTCTTGTAATGTTTTTGTCTGGTTTTGGTGTTAGGGTAATCTAGCCTTTAGGAGTTTGGAATTGGGAAATATTCCATTCTTTTTCTTTCTTCTTCTTCTTCTTTTTTTTTTCTGATAAGAGCTAAGTAGAATCTTTTCTTTTTAAAATATGTGGTAATATTCTCCAGGGAAACCATCTCAGCTTAGAATTTTCTTAGTGAGAAACTTGTGAAATGTGAGTTCTCTTTTTAAAAGATTTTAAAATTTTTATTGGAAAGTCAGATCTACAGAGAGAAGGAGATACAGAGAGGTTAGCTATCCACTGGTTTATCCCCCAAATGGCTGCAATAGCCAGAGCTGAGCTGATCCGAAACCAACAGCCAGATATTTCTTTCAGGTCTTCCACCCACACGGGTGCAGGGTCCCAAGACTTTGGGCCATCCTCCATTGCTTTCCCAGGCTGGGAGCTGGATGGGAACTGTATGGGATTCTGGTGCTTGAAGGGAGAGGATTAGCCAATCAAGCCATTGCACCTGCTCTAAAATATAAGCTCTCTTTACTACAATACTGTTCAGGTCTTTCTCTTTCCGAGTGGTATTTACTCTATGTCTGTCATATGCAGAATAAAGGCTTCAGAAGATATCCATTGCTTAGAGCCCAGGGAGCCTGTGAATATACTGTTTTATTTGGTTAAAATGGAACTTAGCAGATGTGAATAGTAATGGATTGTGAGTTGGGGAGGCTCTGCTGGGTTACCTGAGTTGGCCTGGAACCATCATAAGAATTCTTGTGAGGGGGAGGTGAGAAAGCTAGAATCAGTAGTAGATGGGATGCAGGACACCAGAGGTTGAAACCATGTGAGGAAAAGTGCAGTCATGGAATACAGCTGCTTCTACAAATGGATGGATCTTGAAGGAAACCATCCCTCCCTACCATACCTTGATATTAGCCTAGTGAACTGATTCTGGACTCTTGACTTCCAAGTTGTAAGATAATAATTATGTGTTGTTTTAGTGGTTTATGGAATTGATGACAGTGGCAATTGGAAATTGTCAGTTTCTTCTGTTATTCAGTGTAGTTACATAGAGTTTTTCCAAAATATCCTTTCATCTTTCTGTGTGTAGAGCTTGTAGTACACTGTGTCATCTTTTTCATTCCTGGTATTGGTAAGTCCGCCTGGAAATTATCAGCTGAGTTGATTTCTTCAAAGGAAAAAGGTTGGTTTTATTGATTTTTCTTAATGGTTTTTTCTGATTGCCTGTATCTTGGATTTCTGCTTGGTTTCTTTGAATTTCATTCGCATTTTTTTTTTTCTCAAGATGGAAGTTAAGGTCATTGATATACCTTCAAGGAGGCACTGTTGCTGTAAATTTCCCAAATATTGTCTTGGTGATATCCAGCTCATTTTGATGTGTTTTCTTTTCATCCAGTTTTTTCTTTGGCATTTTTTAATTGTTATTTTTGTTCCATTGTAGTCAGCCAATACCCTTTGTATGATTTATATACCTTGGAATTGCTTTAATCTTGTTTCATGATGCAGAACATAGTCTGTCTTGGTAAATATTCCAAGAGCTTTTAAGAAAAGTGAGTAGTTTAGTGTTATCACATGGGAGATTATAGCAATGTTAATTAGGACAAGGTGACTGATAGTTATTATTTACACATTTTAATCTAGTCATTTCTATTCTATCAATTTTACATATTTTAATCTACTCTGTCAATTATAAGAGGGAACTGAAATTGCTGTGAGTCCACTTCTTTGTGTTCTTGTGGCTTTCTGCATTTTGCTTCATGTTAATTAAAACACCTTTACTGTGATGGGTAGGATTGTTGTGTTGGTGAGTGGATTATTATGAAGTGACCTTTATTCCTGAAAATAGTTTTCCCTGCTAAACAGAGTGACTCAGCTTTCTTTTGATTAGTATTAGCAAGGTGGATTTTTTGTTTTTTGTATTCTTTTGCTTTTTGCCTGTTTCTGTTTGTATATATGAATTACTTCTTAGAGGTAGTATTTATTGGATTTGCTTCTGTGTCCATTCCAGCCTTTTATTTTTTTTAATTGAAAGTTGGATCAAGTGTATTAAAAATTATCTCAGCGATTCATCTTCCTTTTATTTACGCCCCTCTTCTTCCTTTTCTGCCTTCTCTCAGGTTCCTGAGTAGATTTTCTTTTATAATTTTATCTCCTTTGGGCCCGGCACGGTGGCGCAAGTGGTTAAGGTCCTCGCCCGCCTAGCACACCCAGGATCCCATATGGGCGCCGGTTCTAATCCCAGCAGCCCCGCTTCCCTTCCAGCTCCCTGCTTGTGGCCTGGGAAAGCAGTTGAGGACGGCCCAAAGCTTTGGGACCCTGCCCCCAGGTGTTGGAGACCCGGAAGAGGCTCTTGGCTTCGGATTGGCATAGCATCGACCGTTGTGCTCACTTGGGGAGTGAAACATCGGATGGAAGATATTCCTCTCTGTCTCTCCTCTCTGTATATCTGCCTTTCCAATGAAAAAATAATAAAAATAAATCTTTAAAAAAACTAATTTTATCTCCTTTGTTGATTTGTTGGCTAGAACTCTGTTTTGTTAGTGGTTTCTAAAGGGTGAAGTATGGATCCTGTACTTGCTGTGTGCTTAGTCCATCTCCCAGTGAGATTCCTCTTCCTACACACTGAAGACCTTCCATTTCTCTGCTGTCTCTGTCATGCTTTTACATGCGCTGGAGAACCAGTGTTCCCTGTTTCTGTGTAAATACTCTGTCACTGTTTGAAAGGTATGAGTGATTTGCATGGTCTCGGCCCTTTTTTTTTTCTGTTGCTATCCTTTCCTTCATTGCTCTACATGTGACTCTTTTTGTGTGTGTGTGTGTGTGGCCTGGCTATTTTCCCCATTTTCATCTTAAAATCACTTATTTGGAATGCTTTGATTATGATGTGCCTCAATGTAGTTTCCCCCCCCCCATGTTTCTTTATTGGTAATGAGAGGTTTTTTTGATTATGTAGTGTATGTATCAAAATTGAAAACATTTTGGCCATTGTTTCTCCCTTCTCTCCTGTTGTTCGGACGCTGTTACCATATGTACATATATCCGATTCCTTGAAGTTTTTCCATGGTTCACTGCTCTCATAACAGTTTTTCTTTTGGGGATGGTGCAGTGGCTCAACACTGTAACATCCGCATGCTCTGGCATCCCATATGGGTGCCAGTTTGGGTCCCAGCTGCTCCATTTCCCATCCTTCTCCTTTCTGCTTCTGGCCTTGGAAATTAGCAGAGGATGGCCCAAAGCCCTGGACCCCTGTGCCCATGTGGGAGACCCGGGAGAGGCTCCTGGCTTTGGATTGGCTCAGCTCCAGCTGTTGCAGCCATTTAGGGAATGAACCAGTTGATGGAAGTTTTTTTTTCTCTCCTGCTTTCTGTAAATCCCTCTTTCAAGTAAAAATAAATTAATTTTTTTTTTAAAAAGAAAAACCAGTTTTTTTGTAATTCCCATTTCTTTCTCATGTCAGTTTTTGTTCATTTTGGTTGATTGGTGTCACTGTCGGGCGTACTGAACCTGTTTTTAAATTTATGCGTGTATTCCTGGTAAATTTGGTGAATATTACCTTGTGCTGACCTCGATTGTATTTCTTTAGTGCTGAGCCTTGCTTTGAGGTGCAGGTCAGTTCCTTGGCACCAGTTTGAATCTTTTGAGTCTTGCTTTGCATTCTTGTAGGAGGGGACCGGAGCTGTTCTCAGTCTGTGGCTATATTACTCCCCATCGCTGAGGTGACAACTCTGTGCTCCTCGCAGGGCTCTGCTGAATGTGAGCTTTCTCTGCATTGCTGGGAACAGGCACAGTTCCCTGTGCTGTGTGAGTAGGTGCTGGTGATACCCTGGATCTGCTTAGCTGCTTCTTTCTCTAGCTCTTGGCAGGACCCTCACAGGCTTGCAAGGATCTGTTCTGAGCCACGTGTCCGAGGGGATCTCTCTGTCTCTGTGTCTGTCTCTGTTTCGCTGCAGCTCGTGGTGACTCTCTTGAATTCAGCCAACAGGCCTTCCTGGACTCTCAGTTGATTCTGCATTCAACCCAGGCCCTGCCTGGGTTTTCTCTTTTTACCTCACTGAGAATGTTCCAGGCTGTCACATGAGGACATTGTTGGGTTTACCTCATTTATTTCCCTTCTTCCCTCTGGGATTGTTAGGGAAGTCCATGGATTACCTTTAGTTCTTATTTGATAAGCTGTTGATCTTCAGTTAATTTCTGTGGTACTGCAGTCTCTTTTTTTTCTTCTTACTTTATTGGCTACTGCCTCTAAAGCTTCTTATGAAACTTTTACTCTGTGGGATCTCATGGTCCTTCGGATTTTCCTTTTCCTGGTGCTCCTTACCCAAGGCTGTCTTAGCTGAGTCTCCTCAGTGTGGGATCCCTCCCTCTATATCTGAGTGCCTGTTAGAGATGACTGAGGTCGTCGAGTGGCAGTACCTAACAGAGTAAGCCTTGGCAAATCTCTTCATCCTCCAGCGTTAGTCTGTCGCAATTGAGGATACGCTATCTGTGTACAAGTGTAAGCTGTAAATCTGAGTCAGTGTTGGTCCTCTTTTTGCTAGTGTGTTTAGACTCCCGGTGAGTCTTGTTAACTTTTTGTCCGTCGCTAAAAGGATATCACTAATTTACATACTTTTCATGCCTTTTCGGTGCTATTTGATGGAGCTTTCATAATCTCTCCCTTGTAATTTCCTTATTCATTTTTCTACCTCTATTCTTGATTTCTTTGTCTAAGCTCTTACCTTCACAGGAGACTGTCATTGTCCGGCAGCGATGGACTTGGCGCATGGAGCCGATAATAACACATGTGGGCTCTGATGATCGAAAGCCGAAGTTTATTAGGGGCATCAGATTTTTTTTTTTTTTAAAGATTTATTTTTATTATTTTTTCATTGGAAAGGCGGATATACAGAGAGGAGAGACAGAGAGGAAGATCTTCCGTCCGATGATTCACTCCCCAAGTGAGCGCAACGAGCCGATACTATGCCGATCCGAAGCCAGGAGCCTCTTCCGGGTCTCCCACGCGGGTGCAGGGTCCCAAAGCTTTGGGCCGTCCTCTGCTGCTTTCCCAGGCCACAGGCAGGGAGCTGGAAGGGAAGCGGGGCTGCCGGGATTAGAACCGGCGCCCATATGGGATCCCGGGCGGGCAAGGTGAGGACCTTTAACCACTTGTGCCACCGCGCCGGGCCCGGGGCATCAGATTTTATACACCGAGGGACATATGGGGATAAGGGAGGAGGTATTGAGCTTATTAACAAAACCCATCAACTGTTTCTATACTTTTGTTTGGAACTCCTTTTGTCCTGTATATTCCACCAAGTGTTCTCATTCACATGCTGTCCCCTCAACTGTTCTCGTACAAATGATATCCAATCAGCTATATAAAAGGTATCCATTCGGTTGTTCTCATACAAATATTATCCAATCAGTTGTAATCCTGTGCTCGCTGACCTTCTAGGGGTCACAATGTCCTTTTACAGGAGACTTTCAAAAAATTGTGTATCTAAACTTCCATTTTGAACATTGCTGAATAATTGTGTTTCTCCCATTTCCTCTTAGAAATTTGTGTGTGTATATGTTTCTGTTTGTGTGTATGTGTGTTTATAAACTAGGAGAACTAAACAACCTTATGCTTTCAAAGATTTGTTTGTTAGTAAAATTAGGGAGTGTTATCTGCAAACTTAGCCTTCTGTGGCAGAAGTGCTAAGGTTAGCAGGGTGCTGGTCAGAACTCTCTTGGGAGGAAGTGCTGTGGGAGATAGATCACGGAGAGTCTAAACAGCAGATCTGGGAAATCCAGCAAGGCTCTACCTGTTGAAGGGCTGGCATAGATACTGAACTGTTTTTGCAGAATTTTACACTCTGTGGTTATTTGGATCGTGCAGGAATGGGAACAGAATCCTTCTTGGACCTGAATTGGTTCAGAGAAGCAGAACAGACAGGTGGATTAGCAGTTCAATAAGTAAGTAGTATTTATCCAAAACAGTCTTTCTCTGTGACAACAGCAAAGAGCCATTGGATTGTGAGATCTAATTAACCTAGGATAGTATCCTGGCCTTCCTTCAGTTTCTGCTGTTTTCTAGGAGCTTGTCTGAGTTACTGATCAGGAAAAATTCAGCTTATTAGCTTATTCAGTGAGTGATAAAAAGGTCCCATAGGAAAAGGAATAAGAAGGGGGCAGTTGATACCTCCCAACAAGGAGTCCTCACCAGAACCAGCATGGTTAAGAACTAAAGGTTCTTCCACTGCAGATTTAAAAATATGGACCATCCCCCAGGGGTTAAAAAATAGGTGGCGTGTCTATTTCTGTGAATAAGATCGTAAATCAGAAGTGGACACTCCGAGAGATGATGTAGTGAGTCAGCAGGAGTTGAAATGTGACCTGGCAGCACTTAACAAGGTTAACAAAATGGCCCTCGAAAGGCTAGTTAAAGGAGATTGAACATAGGGGTACTTCGATGCTCTAAAGCCAGAACAAAAGAGTGTAGTCATAGAGAAAGTGAATGCAATCTAATGCTACTCAACAAAGAATTAGTAAAGGGTTTCAGAAAAAAAGCAGCTAGATATGAACTGACAAATCAAGTTCACTGTGCTTATGATTGGAATTCCCAGTGAAGGAGAGTGGGACAAAGTGATAGGATGTGGATATTTAACAGGTTTGAAAAAGCTGATACAAGAAACTAGTGGTTGGAAGGCAGAAGGAAGAGGGAGAATGATGGCTGTGCCTGGAGAGACTGGCCAGAGTAGTTCATACCCAGATTCAGTCAGAAAAGAAGCTTTGGACCTTAGGCACAGTCTTCTCGGTAGTCAGGTAGAAAGACTAAACCTGTTATGTAGGAAAGGCTGCTTTAAGCAACAAAGCCTATCTGCCTTAAACAGCCATAGTCAGACGGGAGTTATCAACTCAAATCGCACCTGTCTTGCCTTTGGTTGTAAACGCCCTGGGCTACCAGCATTTGGGAGTGGGTGATAAACTGGCTCCCCAAGAGTTCTTATTTTTACCTTTATAAAAAAAGATATATTTTGTTTATTTGAGGGGCAGTGTTAGAAGAGGGAGACATAGAGGTCTTGTATCTAGTGATTCACTCCCCAAATGGCTACCATGGCCAGGGCCTGCTCAGGCTGAAGCCATGAGCCTGGAGCTTCTTCTAGGTCTCTCATTAGGGGTGCAGGAAGCTGGATTGGAAATGGAGCTGCCGAGACTGGAACCAGCAGCTGAATGGGGTGCTGGTGCTACAGGAGATATCTTAACATGCTACACTACACCACAACACTGGCACCATATTTTTGCCCTTCTTGGATTACTTGTTGGTAAAGAGACAGTTTTCGTTATATACAGGTTGCTGTCTTTCCGGTTTCAGCTTCTTGTTAGGAGTGTTAAATGGAGAATGCATCGTCTTTCCCTGTATATAGAGTAATCTGAAGTTGGCTTTTTGTTTTCGTTTGCAATTTTTTTACATTGACTTCTGATAATGGTTTTATCCCAATGTTTACTATTTGGCCACTCTTACAATGTAATTCCTCTAATTATGTATACGTATTTACTTTGATTCATTTAAAAGTATAGTGTAGCTATATTAGCATTGCTCTACTTCAGATATAAGCCTAGCTGGAGTAATAGAGACCTCACAGTGCAGTGCCTGCATATTCAAGTTCATTTCTATCTTACTTATCCTAAAGGTGATAATGTTCTGCGTGCTTTTCTCAATATTTTTTCAATCTTTCTGTCTCTGAGTTTCAGGTATCTTCTCTAGATCTCAGCATCTCCATCTCATAGGAATGGTGGAAAGGTTCATGTCTTGTTCCTGAAGACGTAAAAATCTGGGGTGTAAGTTATGTCCACTGGTGAGGTCTGCAGTACGTAGCTGCGCAATGCCAGTGACATGAAAGGATGCTGACAACGATTCTAGCTCCTTTCCATTAACTTCAGTTAATCTGTAGCTGTGCGAATTGCTGTAGGTAGTGAAAAGGTGAGCCAAAGTGAAACTGGATGCTGGATAAGCTTGTAGAGCCAGCCCACCACTTTCCTCCACACAGCTCGTTCTTCATCTTCCTCCCCTTGTATTGCAGAAACACTTCTGACAGCCCTGGGTCTGTGTGAGCTGAGTCCTTTGCTAGTTGGCCCTGGACAAGTGTTATGAACAGGAATTATGCCTCTGTCATGTTGAGTGAGCCAGGTGCCTGTGGAGCAGTTGGCCTTGGCAGTGTGACACAGCCCAGTGGTGCTCAGGGTGTGAGCTCTGGATCTCAGGGGTGTGAGGTCAAGACTCTTGGCCTAGTAATGCTGAGACATCTGTCACCAGCCACACTCTCTCTCTTGAGTGTCAAGTGGAATTTTCCAGAGGCTGTGTGATGTGATATGTAACAGGTAGAATATAGACGTGGACGTGACACTCTTCTGCTGAGCTTAATCTTGGAGTCTAAAACACTGCTGCTTTGCTTCCTCAAAAAAATTTTTTTGATATCCTATGTAGAAATGTGTTAGTAATTTATTAACTTTTGTGTATTAACACAAAATTAAGAAATTTTCAGTTTTAATCTGTAATATGGTGTTGATGAATATATAACTCATAATAAAATAAAGGAAAACCAAGTTGTCTGGTATTCAAAGAGAAACATTAAACACGATTTAAGTCAGAATAATAGTCATAAATAAGGAACATTTGTGAAAGATATTTTGCAAATAAGATATTTTGAAAATATTTTAAATATTTAAAATATTTTGCAAATAAAGCCATGTTACTTGAAATTAAATCTCAGTTTCTGTGAATCCTATTAAAGTGTAAACTTTAGTATATGTTTATGGATTTCATTTTCTTTGCTGCGATGTGTGAAGAAGTCTTTGTTGCCTGTACTAGATATATCTTTTAAGGTGAAAAAGATAAAATTTACTTAAGATGTGAAGATAACTTTTATACCCCTTGCGCTTTCTTAGGAAATTCTTTGTTTTAGAAGTCATCCCTCTATGCCATTGAGACTTTTGCAGCATCCAAGAAAATGTATGTTTTCAATAGAATAGCTCTGAGATTGAATGTAAATTCAGGATCGAAACCATCATGAGACCACTAACTTCAAAGAAATATTTGAGTGATGTTCCCCTAAAATATACATTGGGGGTTAACCTGGCTTAATGTGTTTCTTATTGATCATATGTTCAATTCTGTGCTTTTCTTCCTGTACCCTGAATAACATTAATAAACGTGGAACCTCCAAAGGTTGGCCGCAATCTGATTTTGGTTGGTCTAAAAATAGGGAGAGGCAGTGAGGAGACAGCTTCTTGGTGTCTTGATTTAAAATGTTCCCGCTTTGGCTAGCTGTAGGCAACTGCCTAGTTTGCATTGCCTGTGGGCCTGTGTACCCTGCTGGTGGGCAATAGCTGGCCAATAGCTGGCAGGCATTCTAGGCCTGGTTAATGCCGAATTTGTATTACCTAGACCAGTATGCTAGTATAATTGCTTCTTATTATTATGATTTTTAAAGTGACTGACCAGGCCACCACACTTGCAGAAGTGGCTGAGACTCGGTAGTTCGGAGAAGGGAAACCAGAGGACCTTTCTGGGTCAGACCAATGCACCCACCCACATGGGATTCCTGAGTTGGACTGGTTAGCACAGACCACCACCCACTGGCACACATGAAAGCTAGGGCTGGAGGGCCTGCCTGATTGGGCTAGTCCACAGTACCAACCAGTGAATGTCAGAACAGGGGATGGGTAATGTTAGGCTGGGCCATGACACTAGCCAGCATATAAGAGAACAGATTCTGGGTTCAGATTCTGTGGGGGATTTATGGTATCATCCCTGTGGGACTGTAATACCAGCTGGTTTGCTCAAAAGCTGGGAGTGGTGATGGGCTGAGCTAGGGATGACCATGGAACTCACTGACATTCATGAGTGCTGGGGTTGGGAAGAGGCCTGGCAGGCGCATCTAAGAATTGGGTGTGGGCTGGGCTCGGTTGCAACATCCAGCAACGTATACGAAGACTGAAACTGGGGGTGTATTATGACAGGTAAGGACCTAGCATCCACTGGCATGTGTGAGATCCGGATCTGGGAATGGGCCAGGCAGGGCTACTGTGTAGCACTCACAAGTGAAAGCCGGAATGGGTATGGGCTGGTCTGACAAGGTTGCAGTCAGTACCTCACAGTGAAGGTCGGGACTGGAGGTGGGCCAAGTCAGGCTGAGAAAAACACCCACCAGTGTGCACAAGATCTGTGATTGGGAGCTGGTCCGATAGCGGGGTGTGACTTGAGGAACTCCCCTTTTAAATACAGCCTTGGCTTGTGAGCAGGAGAACCAAGGCTGGTGGCAGTCCTGGCCAGGCTGGGCTACAATATCTGTCAGCATGCATGTGTTCAGGTCTGGGTGTGTGCTGGGCTGGGCCAGTTTGTTTACCCGCTGGCAGGTGCGAGAGTCAGGATTGGATGCAGGCCAGGCCTGATTAGAATGCAACATCTACCAGTTCATATTAAGTCTGGGACTGGGGCGTTGGCCAGGCTGGGCTCGGATGAAGCAGCTCCCCCCACCCTATGAACTGGGAATGAACTGGGACTTGGGACAAGCCGTGCAGAGCCATGTTACAGCACCTGCTGGTAAAGCCAAGGTGAGATGCACCATGCTAGATTTGGCTACAGCACCCACTGCCACACACAAGACAAGAGGGTTGGAGTGAGCCTATTGAAGGAGCTGCAGGGTTCCCTCTTGCTGGGCCTCTGCTCCATCTGGGGAGCATGGGAGCTGGGGCTGGGGACAGATTGGGATGGGCAGGGCGGCAAGAACCCTCAGCCTGCATGCGAACTGGGTTTGAGGGAGAGCTGGGCTAAGCCAGGCCACTGCATCTGCTGGCGCATGCTAGTGCCAGAATAAGTGCCGATTGACCAGGCTTTGCCTCAGCATCCACTGGCAAGTGCCAGGTTAGGGTACAAGTTGTGTCAGACTGGATTGCAGTATCCCACCGAAAGTGCAAGATCTGGGATTGTAAGTGGGTCTCGTAGGGACACTGTAGGTATTCCTCTGATGGGCTGCAGCTCCCTTAGGAGGGCATGAGAGTCAAGCTGGACAAGGCATTGGCAACTGTTGGCATATGTGTGGACTGGTTGTGGGGTGGGCTAAGCTAAGCTGCAACACTCTTAGGTGTATGTGAGATCCTGATTGGAACGTTGCATGGACCAGACTAGTCTGCTGCACATACTGGCAAGTGCAGGAACCTGGGCTGGGGCGGGCCTGATGAAGATTATTGGGGATCACCTCAACCAGGCTGCAGTTCCCGCTGTTATGCATAAAGACCAGTTTAGGCTGTGTTGGGTTGGGCCACAGCACCTGTTGGTTTCCACAGCACATGGGGTTGGGGACAAAACTGATCGGGCACCTAGTCACCAATGTGTGTGTAGGCTGATGCAGGTGATGGACTGAGCCAGACCCTACACTGGCTGGCAAATGCAGGAGTCAGGTGTGGGCTCAGCTTCAGTGAAGTTCCTCGGGGGACTCCCTAACTGGGCCATTGGACTCAAGACTCCAGCCACCGAGAAGATCATAGGAATTGTGCTCTGACCTTGGACCGCATGCATGTGTCAGGACTGGGCCTCCTCACTTGCTTTTGCCTGTGTGGTGGACAGCATGCCCAGGTGCATATGGGAGACAGAATGGCCAGCTCATTTAGGCCTGCATGGGTGTTGAGTGCCGTGTTCAAAGATGGAGCCCAGAAAGGCTGGGCTTTGGCAGAAAGTGTCTGGGTGATGGAGGCACTGGAGTGGACTCTGTCAGCCAATGGACTTGGGAAGGATTTTCTCAACCTTGGAGCAACAAGAGCTATGGTGTCTCAGAACAATCAAGGTCATTCAAATGATACCCTTGGGCATTTTAAATAAGATTTATTTATTTTTATTGGAAAGGTAGATATACAGAGAGGACGAGAGACAGAGAGGAAGATCTTCCATCTGATGGTTCACTCCCTGAGCGGCCACAACAGTAGGAGCTGAGCCAATCCAAAGCCAGGAGCCTCCTCTGGGTCTCCCACTTGGGTGCAGGATCCCAAGGCTTTGGTTCATCTTCCACTGCTTTCCCAGGCCACAGGCAGCGAGCTGGACAGGAAGTGGAGCCTCTGGGATTAGAACCAGCGCCCACATGGGATCCCAGTGTGTTCAAGGCGAGTACCTTAACCACTACGCTATTGCACGGGGCCCCCTTTGGGCATTCTTCTCCACTTCAGGGAGGGCTTTCTTTTCTTTTCTTTTTTTTTAAGGTTTATTTTATTTATTTATTTATTTATTTATTTTGGAAAGGCAGATATACAGAGAGGAGGAGAGACAGAGATGGTCTGATGGTTCACTTCCTAAGTGGCCGCAACGGATGGAGCTGAGCCAGTCCAAAGCCAGAAGCCAGGAACTTTCTCCAGGTCTCCCACACAGGTGTAGGGTCCAAAGGCTTTGGGCCGTCCTCAACTGCTTTCCCAGGCCACAAGCAGGGAGCTAGATGGGAAGTGGAGCTGCTGGGATTAGAACCAGCGCCCATATGGGATCCTGGCATGTTCAAGATGAGGACTTTAACCACTATGCTAACGCGCCGGACCCCACATCAGGGTCTCTAAGATGACATCAAGGGACCACCCACATCCCCAGGTACTAATGTCATTTGGCAGATAAGAGTGGCGTCCTTTTCTTTCCTCATTTCCCCCTCTCCCTACAAATGTGGAAGAATAGGAAGATTGGGAGCATTTTTGTCACCCACCTTCCCCGTGCCTTGACCCTCTCCACCCTAAACAGCGGTCCTCATGATGTGTATCCTTGTCAACTGTGTGAACATCAAAAATGAAAAGTAGAAAAGCTCCTGCTTTGAGGGTAGTGTCTCGGGCTGCGGTCCAGCCTTCAGTGTTGCGCTCTGACAGCCGTTCAGAGGCAGAGTTGCCCTCTGGCGTTCCCTCTGTGACCCTGGCTACCAGTGGCAGCAAGTCATCAGTGAACTGAGTTGGGAAGCGGCTTGGAGTGTAGTTTTGTCCAGTTTTCATGGTAAAAGTGAGAAGAATAGAAATAAGGGAAATCATCTCTGTTTTCAGTGCTCGTTTTCTAGCCTGCCTGTAGAAAAATTCATCAGTGCTTCCATCATGTGGGAGAACGTGATGTTCATGAAGGATCACCTAGTGCAAGAATTTTTGGTAGTGGTTTAATAAAAACTTTTCAAAGTCACTGACAAAGGAGGTTCTTAATTTCAAATGGACTATAGCATATGTTTGGTGTTTTGGGTGTATGTGTGTGTGTGAATTACATGATGTTAAATTGAACAGTGTATGTTTTATTAACTACTGAAAACTAATAGATGACCTTTTGTTTAAAGAATATTTGTTTTTTTAAAAAAATTATTTGAAAGGGAGAGAGATCTTGCATTTCTTTATCTCCCAGATATCCTCACTGGCCGGGAGCCTGCTGCTTCTTCCAGTTTCCCGTTGTGAATGGCAGCAGCTCAACACTTGGTTCATCTCCTGCTGTTGCTCCCAATGCAATGGCTCAAGTGGCTAATCCTTCAAGCGCCGGATCACACGTGGGCACTGGTTTGTGTTTTGGCTTCTCTACTTCTTGCTTGTGGTCTGGGAAGGCAGGAGAGGCTGGTCCAGAATCTTGACCCTGCATCCGTGTGGGAGATCTGGAGGATTCTTTTCTTTAAGGGCAAAAAAAAAAAAAGGAAAAAAAAAAAAGAAAGCTCATTTGTCTGTAAGTTAATGATATCATAAAAAAACCTTTTGTTTATATGGATTATTTTATCTTTTATTTATTTCTTTATAAATTAAAGCGAATTATAACACATAAATTCATTTTAAAACTAATTTATTGTATAACATTTGGCATTTTTGTACTTAAAAAGCTCATTTAAAAAAAAAAGATTGATTTATTTTTATTGGAAAGGCAGGTTTACAGAGAGAAAGAGAGACAAAGAAAAAGCTCTTCTATCTGCTGGTCCACTTTCTAACTGCCTACAATGGAGCTGAACCAGGAGCCAAGAGCTTCTGCTGCATCTCCCACGCAGGTGCGGGGTCCCAAGGCTTTAGTTCATCTTCTACTGCTTTCCCAGGCCACAGGCAGGGAGCTGGGTGGGAGACGGAGCAGCCAGCACACAAAGCAGTGCCCACATGGGATCCTGACACCTGAAAGGCAAGGATTTAGTCATCAAGCAATCGCACTGGGCCCTAAAAATCTCATTTTTCAAGTTAAAAAATAGTAAGAAGAGTGACGTGGTTTGCGTTTTGGTAGATCTCTTTCACATTTGGCTTAATGGAAGACAGCAAGACTCATCTGCTTTGCAGTTCAGATTATTGTGACACGCACACACACACATAGACAATTATGCATATATAACGTTATATACACATTTTGGGGTGGTGTTCATGATTGAAGGATGGGAAAGGACAAATCTCAGCCCACAGAGATGTGTGATTATGAAGGCAGCTTATTGGTCCCTTGATTTGTGGGTGAGGAATATAAAATGGTGCATTCAGCTTTTGGAGAAAAACAAACTAAAAAAGTGATTAAGCCAAGAATAGTAATTGCAAATGAAGGATAGTTTGGAATGATAATGCAGTTTGGAAAAAAGCCATAGTGTTTACTGTTCAAGTGGAAATGATTATTTATTTATTTTTTTATATTGCACTGAAACTTGGTATGCTGGTTTCTTGGTGTTAGTTCCTATGTGGAACTTGGAACCATGTCAGTATGTTTTAGTACATTAAAGTCCTTTCACCTCTCTTGCACTCTAGTCATTTTTACATCGTTTGTCATTTGAAAAGTATTGATTTAGCTATGTAGGTTGCTAATATTGACACATTTTTCATGGTATTTAAACAGCTGTATTTATTAGTTTTATGACTATCAGAAAGTTGCTAGTAGTGGAATCTGTCAAAAAGATTGCTGGTTCACTTGCAGTTCATTTGCATATGTGGTTTTTTTCCCAAGACAGCTATTGTAGTTTTTTTTTTTTTTAAGATTTCTAAAAAATTTTTTATTTGAAAGAGCACAGTTACAGAAGGAGAGACTGAGAGAGAGTAAGAGAGAACTTCCATCCACCCGTTCATTCCTCAAATGGATGCAACAGCCAGAGCTGATCTGAAATTGGGAGGAAGGAGCCTCTTCCTGGTCTCCCACCAGGGTACAGGGTCCCAAGGCTTTGGGCTGTCCTCTGCTGCTTTCCCAGGCCACAAGCAGGGAGCTGGATGGGAAGGGGAGCCAACTGGACTCTAACCAGTTTCTAGCTGTTTATTTTTCGTCTGTGTTTAAACTAGTAGTATAATTGTCACTGCAATGTCATAGGTAAATAATTTTAATATTTGTATGAAGAAAGACTTTGGCTTTTCAGATACTTTGCAAGCGACTCAGGTATTCACAGAATTTTGCAGATTGCATTTTGAGACTTGCTTGTCAAGAAGATCACAAGAAAGCCAGTGTGCTATCAAGGGACAGGATTGTATCAGAAGGACTCAGGAGCTGGCATGAAGAGGCTCCCAAATGGGATAGGACAGTTTGAGCACCAGTAACCTAGTGCAGAAAACGTAAAATATGTGTAAATCTGAGTTCATATTCCTACATTAAGCCACAACACTTCCTCACCTGCTTGAGGTAAATTATAAATGCTGTACTTCTATACACAATCAGACATGTAATAGGGCACTCAAGCACTTGGGCTGTGCCCACTGTTTTCCCAGGCCATTAGCAGGGAGCTGAATCTGAAGGGGAGCAGCGGGACTCTGACTGGCCCCCAAATGGGATCGCCAGTTCCACAGGTGGAGGCTTAACTTGCTATGCCCCAGTGCTGGTCCCAAGAGCTTTTATATTTTAGAAACAGATAATACCAGATTTTTTTTTTCCCTAGAGGAGATGAATCTTACATTTGCTTCAGAATTAGCCAGTGTGATGTGTGATGTGTGTGCTTGAATGTAGGTGTGTGAGAAGTAGGTTGCCCATGAATTGATAATTGTTGAAGCTAAATAGTGAGTAAGTCATTGTATTATTTTTTCCCTTTTGAAATTTCCCATAATATGAAAGTTCTTGCTTATTCAGGTTTATGATGAAGAGTATTAAGGAATCATTCCTTCCTCCTACAATGTTGGAAGGAAAAGAAAATTTGTAAAAACTAAAATATATAAACTGACTTTTGTCTCCATATATATTTTTTTAATTTCACAAAATTAGGTACTTACAAAAGCAAATAGAGAAGGAAAAGGATCCTTTGATCCGATCATCCAAGAAATAAATAATTATAATGTGTGTATTACTGCTTAAGAGCATTTTGCTACATTATCTTTGGAGGTAGTTCTGAATTTTATATTATAATTTCCTTGTCTTTATCTATAGAATGCATTTATTTATATATCTAATACATAATTCATGTATGTGTGTATAATTATACTCTGTGTAATACATTTATATGCATTATAAATGTACACAAGAATAGTGTATTACATATTTTGAAACCTTATTTTAATGATATAGTATACATATTAAAATTTTAGCCTTCCTTTTAAGATTAATGTACAATGCTGTTTCTGTTTATACAATATGCTGGTTATCCGAAAAAATGTGGCTATGTTTATAAATATTTTCAGTGGCATGTTAGTTACATTTTCAAATAATATGGTGATTTTTTTCAACATTAATATATTCTGTCAAGTGAATTACTTCCAGATTTAAGTTTTATGTCTGTTTGTCAATCTGACAGTAGAATGAATGCACAAATGCAATGTAGTCCATGTTTTTGTTTGTTTGTTTGTCTGGTCCCTATAGAAACAGTCTGATCAGTGCTAGCTACAGTTCCTGGTAACCGGGGTTGTGGAATAAGATGTGCAGGGTCTCTGCCTGCATGGGACTTAAATAGCCTCAGACAGTGGTGAATGGTATGGCTATGTTTTGTTATTGGAATTGGAGACATGGGTGGAAGTGGGCACTGTGTGACACAAGGCCAAGCCATTTGTTTTGGATAGTGCTGAGGATGCTGGCTGTGTTGAGGCTGCAGGTGTCCACGGGAGGCTTGTGGAAGACCTCAGGGAGCAGAAGAGAACCCTGTGGTGAGAAATGGGGAGTGTCTGCCTGCTAGGCTTGCCCAGCCCTTGTTTGTGTGCTAATGGGTCTGACCCATTCGAAAGGGTGAGATAGATGTGAGTCAGGGAAAGGATGAGTGAGGGGGCAAACACCTAGAAAATGCCACAGGGCTGGCGTCCAGTGGAAGAGTGTTCTTAAAAGTGAGAAAGCATCCCTCTTCTCAGAAACTTCTGTCTCACTCGTAGAAGCCAAACTCCTTAAAATGACATGCAGGACTCTAAATGTCCTGCCCTCTTCCTTTAGGAAGCAGGGAACTGACTAAAGCAAACTAAACCAAATGAATGGCTTAGTTAAATCAGTAGAATTTTAGCAATGTTAACAGTAAGGAAATGTTCTGTGTGTACGTGCTTAATGTTTTAGGAAAAGTACAGTTTTATTAAACAGCGATCTTATGGTACTTGATTTATGATTGACATAGAATGTATCCAGATGTAACATACTTTGTTCTTTATTATCATTTTTTTTAGCAGTGTGACCAATAATTCTCGGATTGTGGGACTCCTGGCTCAGTTGGAGAAGATAAATGCTGAATCTGCAGACGCTGACGCTACCAGATATGTCACATCAAAGATTCTTCATCTCGTTCAAAGTCAAGGTAGGCTTTAGTCTCTGCTTTGTTTTTCGAATGCTTAAAAGTAGATGCTAGGGATGTTCAAACTTTTGGTGAATGTCTGATTTCCTGTGAGAATCGAACCTTATTAAACTGGCTCAACAAGGGGAAAGCTGAGAGGCTGTGGAGGACACCGATCATTGGTACCATGTTTGTGATGTTTTACTTCTGTATGAGTTTTGCTGTGAATTCCATCCAGTTTACTTGTAGTGGCAGGTGTCGGCATCCAGGTGGGGAGGGAATGAGTGCACCAGAGCAGACTGGTGGAAACAGTGGAGTTAGGATGAACACGTTCCAGTGGTCCAGTGGGCACGCCACACCGTCTGAGGCTAATTGCTTACTGCAAGGTGGACTGGAAGGGTGCGTCTTGGTTAGGGTAGATTTTCTTGTGGTCCAGCAGCTTTTTCCCCTGGATGACTAGCCTTTCTTGGCAGAGCATGGGAGTTTGTGTCATCCTTTGCCAGAGACTTTCCCATGCCATCCTGGAGCCCAGGGCAGCCCTCACACAGAATGTAGACGGAAAGCTATCAGGTGCTATGGAAGAGCTGGCTGTTGTCATGCTCCCACTGTGAAAATCGGCTCCATTCATGTGGGTAGGTTCCTTAGGGAAGCTACTGAATCTCTGAGATGTAGCTGCACCTTCTGCAAGAGAGAGGTAACATGTCATGGGACTGTGGTGAAATTTACGTAAGAGCCATCAAGAGGAATATTAAAGTGCTCAGTAAATGCCATCAGGAATGCAGTTTTATGTTTCTCACAATACTATACTGATATCAGGTATTGACAAGGGTACCCAAGAAATGCTGCATTTGCGCTGAGACATGTGAGAAAACCTAAATAAACATTGATAAATTAGGGCCCGGTGCAGTGGCCTAGCTGCTAAAGTCCTCGCCTTGAACGCATGGGGATCCCATATGGTCACCGGTTCTAGTCTTGGCAGCTCCACTTTCCATCCAGCTCCCTGCCTGTGGCCTGGGAAAGCAGTCGAGGACGGCCCAAAGCCTTGGGACCCTGCACCCTCGTGGGAGACCTGGAGGAAGTTCCTGGCTCCTGACTTCAGATCAGCACAACACTGGCCATTGTGGTCACTTGGGGAGTAAATCATCAGATGGAAGATCTTCCTCTCTGTCTCTCCTCCTCCTCTCTGTTTATCTGACTTTGCAATAAAAATAAGTAAATGTAAAAAAAAAAAAAGATAAATTAAGAGCATGCATTAAGAGGTGAATATCCTTGCTAAAAAAAAGTTACTTCAAGATTACAAATTTTTAATATTAACATAACATTATTTGGACAAGTTAAATGGATATTAAGAATAAAAACCTTTTCTTTCTATTTTATTCTGTTATTTTATTCTAAAACTTGTGCTTGATTTCTATGATTTTTCTCACTCTATTCTCACACACATGTGCCTATTTTGGGCATGGAAGGGGAAAGCCAGCAGCTACCTTAATATTTAGCAGCAGTACTTTAATAACATTTCTGTTAAAATTCCAATCAAAATCCCAACAATATTCTTCTCAGAAATAGAAAAGAAGATACAAAAGTTCATCTGAAAGCACAAGAGAACACAGATAGCCAAAGCTATCCTGAGGAATAAAAATCAAGCTGGAGGAATCACAATTCCAGACCTTAAGACATACTACAGGGCAGTGGTCATCAAAACAGTCTGGTACTGGCACAGAAACAGAGGATCAATGGAGCAGAATAGAAACCCCAGAAGGGAGCCCACACATGTGCAGCCTACTAGTCTTTGACAAGGAAACTGAAAACAATCCAGGGAAAAAGCCTGGTCTAGTCAAGAGATGCTTTTGGGACAATTAGATAGCAGCTTGCAGAATTAAGAAACAAGGCCTCACCTGTCACCTTATAAAAAAAAAATCAACTCTAAATGGGTCAAGGACCTAAATCTGTACCCAGAAACCATCAAACTATTAAAGGAAAACAGAGTAGGCACACTCCAAGATATAGGAACAGGGAAAGACTTCTTAGAAAGGTTACCAAAAGCAGAGGAAGTCAAAGCCAAAACAAACAAGTGGGACTACATCAAACTAAAAAGCTTCTGTACAGCAAAGGAGACAGTCAACAAAGTGAAGAAGCAACCAATGGAATGGGAGAAAATCTTTGCACACTACATGAGTGATAGGAAACTAATATCCAGGATTTACAAAGAGCTTCAGAAATTCAATGATAGCAAAACAACCCTGTTAAGAAATGGGTGAAAGAAATTTTCAAAAGAACAGATTCATATGGCTAATAGACATATGAAAAGATGCTCAGGCTCCCTGGCTGTCAAGGAAGTACAAATGAAAGTACATTGTGGTTCACCTAACTCCAGTGAGATTGACTTACAGTCAGAACTCGAATAACAACACCTACTGGCGTGGATGTGTGGGGAAAAGTGCCCTCTTCACTGCTGGTGGGAGTGTAGGCTAGTACAACCACTATGGAAGTCAGCATTGGAGAGTGCTGAGAGAACTGAAAGTTGACCTGCCATATGATCCAGCTGTCTCACTTCTGGGAAAATGCAAAGGAAATGAAATCTGCGTATGAGAAAGGGATCTGTAATCCTGTAATTATAGCAACACACTCTACAATGGCAAAGACATGGAAACAACCGAGATGTCCATCCAGAGGAGTAGATAAAGAGACTGTGGTACATCTACTCATGGAATACTACTCAGCCATTAAAAAGGAATTCTAGCATTTGCAACCAAATGGTCCCAGCTAGAGACCTACTATGGTCAGTGAAACAGGTCAGTCCCCAAAGGACAAATATCATATATTCTGTCTGGTATAAGGCAGCCTTCTTGCAAATTGTACGATCAGTAACCCTTTCTGTACTTTTCTTGGTGGTGCCGATGTGTTTTGATGTTTTTGTTTTTATTTTCATTTCTTACACACAGTTTCTTTTATCTTGTCGAATTCTTTGCTAGCTTGTGGATTACTCAGTGACATCGTTTTACTAAAGAGGCTTTTTGTTTTGCTTTTATTTCTCCAGTGACGTCTTGCTCATTCAGTGATGTGTTGTTTGACTCCTTGGTGCTGTAAATTTTTTGTTTTAACTTCATTCCTGTTGTTGGCTTTGTTTCGTTGACTTGTTTTGCATCTCATTTAAGGGAATGTATAGTGGTGGTGTAATAGAGACTCTCATGTCTGTATGTGAACATACAATGCAGTGTGCATCTCTACTTCCAAATTAAACAGGGACTCCCAGTGAAATTGTTGGCTATATCTTTACATTTAGGATGCTGGGCTGTCTGACGTTGTCTGTAGCAGCAATGTCAGGATACGCTTAGTTAACAGACTGATGGACTTATGACTGTATATGAAGGACTATGCCTTTGTAAAAATATGGGCAAAATCAGTCAGGAGGTGTGAATTTAGGGAAGGGGTAGGGAAATCCCAGACACTATGGAATTATATCATAACATTCAGAATTACAAAAAATATCAAAAAATTCCTTGTTTCTTCTTGTTGTAACTTCTGGATTATGTGAATGTTTTAAGAATCAAATTTTAATTTACCTGTTGATTTTGTAGATTTTTGATCCCTTGAAAAGAGTAATTTTTTTCCCCAGCATATTAAAGTATGTTTGAAATAATATAGGTAAAGTAGGTGGGATGTTGGCCTGTGATCAGTTTTTCTTTTGTTAATTAAAGAAGAATTTAAAAGAAGCTCTAGGAATCCTTAAATAATGGAAACAGAGTTTCTTTCTTCTTCTTATTTTTTATGTGTGTGTGTGTGTGTTCCCCACTCCCAATCCGAGCGTGAGGGAAGGGATCATTTGGGTGATCTGGTCTCCATTAGAGACTCCTTCCTCCTGGTGATAAATTTTGCTTGTTCTAGAATTCTTAAACAGTATTAGTACATTCGGAACCTTTAACAACAGTGTTAAATTTTTGTTTTCCTTTATCTTGGTTCATTGTTTTCTAGCTATACTCATGAAGATGAAGAAAGAGCCTTACCATGATTCTTATCTCACTTTCAGTTCTGACAGTTGTACTGTATCATCAGCTGTAAAATTCTAGATAGATTCCTAGGGACTTGCCTTATTCCCTGATGGAATGCCAGGAAAGTGAACTGCAAGGAAGGTCTTGTTAATTGAAATCTAGAGGTCCACACAGCGCAGACTCAGCACCATCCGAAGAAGGAACACCTAGGAAAATGTAGACTTGCTGATTATGTCTTAGCTATGTGTAACAAAACTGTGCATATCCTTTCTGGGTTGATGTTTAAGGACAAGTTGTTTTCTGTTTTTCAGAAAAAACGAGGAGAGAGATGACAGCCAAAGGCTCTACGGGAATGGAGGTGCTGCTAACCACCTTAGAGGTAAATCACTGTGAACTGCTGAGATGAAGCAATGCTGAAGGGGGAAATGACCTCACATATTTTTTGTGTGTGCACATTCAAGAAATATAACATTTTTCTTTTAAAAGATTTATTTTATTGTCGTTACAAAGTCAGATATATAGAGAGGAGGAGAGACAGAGAGGAAGATCTTCCGTCCGATGATTCACTCCCCAAGTGAGTGCAATGGCTGGTGCTGTGCCTATCTGAAGTCAGGAGCCAGGAACTTTCTCCAGGTCTCCCACATGGGTGCGAGCCTTTGGGCCGTCCTCGACTGCTTTCCCAGGCCACAAGCAGGGAGCTGGATGGGAAGTGGAGCTGCCAGGGTTTAGAACTGGCGCCCTTATGGGATCCTGGAACGTTCAAGGCTAGGACTTTAGCCGCTAGGCCGCTGTGCCAGGCCCTACAACATTTTTTCTTAGAGATAAAGCAAATGAATGAAAGTTTATGCTTTAAATTGTTATTTGGTATATTTCCCTGTGAGTATAATTAAATCATAAAGTTTAATCTTAATGCCATTTCAGTTAGTAGAAGATAATAAGTGATAGATATTGGGAATGCTTACCAGTTGTTATATATTCATGATCTGTTTTACTAGTATTAGTTGAGTGTTTTATATTGATGATAATTGATTTTCTGTGTTAGTGTTTTTTGTGATAAGTATTCAGAATCAGGATTTTGAATTTTAGTCATGACAGTGTTAAAAACAAGGAATGAATTCATGTTTTTTTGTTTGAAGATTTATTTATATATTTGAAAAGTTAATAGAGTAAGGCAAGGGGAGGGTCAGAGAAAATTTTTCATCTGCTTGTTCATTTTGCAAATGGCCACGATAGCCAGGGCCGAGCAGCTGAAACCAGGAGCCTGGAGCTTCTTTCAGGGCTTCCATATGGGTGGCAGGATCCCCTCTGCTGCCTTCCTTAGGCCTGTTAGCAGGCTGCTGGACTGCCATAAAAGATCTGGCAGTTTAGAGCACTCATTTTGTCTCTGTCTCTTATTGTTGGTGATGTTTACATAGTGCAGAAGGATGCTTACCCATGTGGCCACAGATAAGGGTGGGTAAAGTCAAGTAATGAGGGAAAGTGGATTGAGACCATTGTTTCCTTTATGTCCCTTTTTGTGTCTGGAGGAAAGGAGGAGAAAATGGGAGAGGGCAGCTCTCAGAAGCCTAACTGCATCCATACCCAGGGATGCGAGACAGCCCCTCCATGCCATCCTGTGGTCCTCAGCGTGGAACATGTTCCAAGGGCACTGCCCGAGTGGTTTGAGTAGTTCTGAGATGCTATTGATGACACTGTTCCAAGGTTGAGGAAATCCTGCCAAGGTCCCATGTCTGATATAGTCCACCTTGGGGTCTCCACTCATCCAGTTACTTGCTGTCAACGTTTGGCTGGGAGAGTTGTCCGATTTGTTCTGCCCTCCATGGTACTAGATATCCCCTGCAGGCCTCAAAGATCTGTCGTGTCCTCCATGTGCATCTGCGCATGCCGTCTGCTGCACAGGCTTTAGCAATCGAAGAGGCACAGTCCTGAGCATGGCACTCCATAGTCAGACCACAGATCCTGTGATTTTTCCAATGGTTGGAGTTTTGAGACCTTTGATCCAGTTGGAGGGTGGCCCCCAAAGAAACATCACCAGAAGTGACCCCAGTGCTGACTCCTTTGTGACAGCACAATGCAGGGTCTAGTTAGTCCATTACTCATTTAGCCTGTACACACCAGTGGTTGTAGTTGCCCAGTCAGTTCTGTCTCTAGCTTCATCTCATATGCAGGCCCTTGCATGATCCAACTCAGGCCAACCCTGTCCACAACACACTCAGCCCTCATATACACCAGTGGGAACTGCAGCCTAGTCGGAGCAACTAATCCCCCACCAGGCCTGCCCCCAGCCTCAGTTCCTACACATGCCAGTATGTGCAGCAGGCTGGTCCATAGACTGCTGAGGACTGGTTAACACAAAACACTTCCTGTGTCCCCTTTGGTTCTTACATACATTAATAGGTACTGTGTACTAGCTCAGCCTGGCCAACCCCACTATCCAGTCTACTGTTATGCTGGTGGGAGCTTCAGCCAGGCCTGCCTGCAGCCCTTGTCCTCATGCTCTCTAGTGGGAGCTGCTTGCCCATCAGAGGGATGCCCACAATTTCCCTACTAGGCCCTCTCCTGGTCCTGAATCTTGCACTTTCCAGGTGGTACTGGGAGTCTGCCATGACAGGACTTGCCCCCAGGGCGGCACTTGCCAGCTGATGCTGTAACAAAAGCCATCCAGCCTGCATTTCCTCTGGTTCCTGCCCGCACCAGTGGATATGGTCACTTAGTGCAGCTTGATTCTCCTCCTTACTTTGCTCATGTGGAGGTTAGCAGGTTTTATAGCCCTGCCTAGCCTAGTCTGCTCCAATCCTAGTTCTCACACTCCCCAGTGGGAGTAGTGACCTAGCAGTGGAGCCCCCACACCCCCCTATTAGGCTCATTATCCCTTCTTCCCACCCCCCATCTTGGTTCTTACGTGTGCTGGTGCATGCTGCAGCCCAAACTCGCATGACCCTCCTTGCCTCAGAATTCACCAGCAGATGCTGTAGCCTGGCTAGGCCTGGTCTGCCTCCAGTTCTACCTCATGCTGGTGGGTGCTGTGGCCTTTCCTAGTGCAGCCAGTCCCCAGTCCTGGCCTGTAATGTGAACTGGCTGGTGTAGCTGCCCAACTCAGCCTGTCCTGCGCCCTGTCCTGGATCTCATGTCTGCCAGTGGATATTAGGGACTGGCCTGTCCTTGGCTGCTCCTAGACCTGAGCACACATATGCTGGCTGGTACTGTAACCTGGCCTGGTCTGGGCTGCTCTCAGCCTTGATTCTTGGACTCACCTGAAGGGACTGCATCCTGACAGGAGTTCTCCATGCTCATCTTTCAGGTCACCTTCCAGTAGCAGATCCTGTGCATGCTGGTAGGTTCTTGGTCCAGCCTCACTTGGCCCACCACCTGTCCTGGGAGTTACAGTGACCCTGCCTGACCAGCCCTCACTCATTCTGGCTCTTACAGTTGGGTGCTACAATCCAGCTTTCACATGGTTCAGTGGGCCCAACCTGTTCTATACCCACTTTAACTCTTGTGAGCATAGCAGATGCTGAACCTGGACCAGTCCTGCACACTCAGACCCAGTTCACACCCATGCTACAGCCATGTCTAGCCCTGCTCACCACCTCTATTCCTGCTCTTACGCTCACCAGTGAGAACCGCAGCCCAGCCAGGACATTCCCTAACTTCCTTACCAGGCCTGTTGCCAACCACAGATCTTGCGCATGCTGGTGATTGCTCTGACCCAGCCCAGCATAGCCCATCCCCCATCTTGGCTATTATATTAGATGCTGCAGCCTCCAGTCCCAACTCTCACCAGTGGGTGCTGTAGCTTAGCCCTGCCCAGTCTGCCCCCATCTCTGGCTCTCATGGAAACCAGTAGGTGTGAGAACCTAGCCTAGCCCACATGGCCTATATCCTAGATCCCACACCTGCCAGTGTGCTTACTGTTTGGCCTAGCTTTGCCCAGTCCACACCTGTTCCAGAACCAACCCACATACCTGCCAACAAGTGGAACAGCCTTGCCTGGCCTAACAAACACTCAGCCCTGACTCGTGCTCATCAGTGGGAGCTTCTGTCTACCAGGAAGAGTTCCCAAGTTTCCATACCATGCCCAGATCTCATGCGTGCCAATAGCTTTTAGGCCCTTACCCAGTATACTCCACCCCCCAGTATTGGCCTTTGTGTGTGCTGGTGGATATTGTGGCCTGGCCTGCCCCAACCCAGCTTTTGGGTGTGTCTGCAGGTGGGCACACGTGGACTAGCCTGGACCAGCCTGGCCTGTTCTGAACTCTGGTATCCATGAGTGTTGGAGAGTTCATGGTTATACCTAGTTTGGTCTGTCGATACCTCCAACTCTTGAGCAAACCAGGGGATAGTACAGTCTCATAGGGACCAGCCCACATATTCTTAGAATCTGCCCTCAGTCCTGGCTCTCTCGTGTGCTGGTTAGTGGCATGGCCTAGCCTGATCTGACCCATCCCCTGCTCCAGCACTCATTGGTGGGTACTGTGGTCCAGCCTTACCAAGTAGGCCCCTGGTTCTAGCTTTCATGTGCAGTGCTATATGGTGGTCAATGCTAATTAGCCCAACTCAAGTCTCGCATGTGGCTTGGTGCATTGATCTAACCCAGAAAGATCCTTCAGTTTGCCTGGTTGAAACCTCTGTGTCTTAGCTTCCTTAATTATCTGCAAATACAGTGGCCATGTTGGCAGAAGTCCCCCAGAAGTCACTCCTTACCTATAATGTACTCCCTTAGCTGTCCTCCCTCCTACATATCCTATTCCTCCTTCCCTGATGAATCCAAACCCCCCATTACCATGAGCTCATGGGTTCCTCAGCCCTGTCTTCTGTTGGGGAGGTGTGCTGGCCTGAAGCACTGCCTGCTCATCCAGGATTCCAGATCCAGACCTCTGGCACATGTGCCGGCCTGGGACCTTACCCCTCTGTCCATCCAGGACTCAGGCATGTTAATGAGTCCCCAAGTCCACCAGCACACCAGGCCAACATGCCATCCTGTGGCCCTAACGCCACCACCACTACCACCTGCCTAGGACCTAAACATGTGCGGGAGTCCCAGACTTGCTCCGTTCCACTGGCCCCCAGTGCCAGTTCCCTCATGCTCTGAGACCACCTAGCAGAAAACGAGGGCTTTTTCAGTAGGAATACAATTTGGGGCTGGCATTGTGTGTCAGTAAAGCCAGTGCCTGAAGGGCTGGCATCCTTACCTGGAATGGATTTGAGTCTGGGCGGCTCCACTTCCACTCTAGTTCCCTGCTCATGTGCCTGGGACAGGCAGCGGAAGATGAGGTCAAGTGATTGGGTCCTTCCCATGTGATACACCTGGAAGAAGCAGCTGAATCCTGGTTTCAGCCTAGCTCAGCCTGGTTGTGGCTGCCATCTGGTGGATGAACTAGTGAATGGAAGATTTCTTTGTTCTTGGCTCTGCAACTCTGCCTTTCAAATAGATAGATTAAAAACAAACAAACAAACAAAACCGAGAGTTTTGCCTCTGAAGTTAAAATGGGAAGAAAAGTAAATTAGAATTAGGACATTTCTGTAAAAGTGAAGTTGGAACTCCTATCGAATATCAAAGAATATTTTAAAGCTTTATTGATTAAAATAGCTTAGTAAGTAGTGGACAGTGTAACAGAATAGAGAAATCCCAAAATAAACTAAAATGCTGGTGGGAATTAAATACTGCATAATCAAAGTAGTGTTTCAGATAAGTAAAGGACCTGCTTAACAAGTAGACCTGGGGCAAATCATTAACCGTCTGGAAAGGTATAATATTGAGTTTTTACCTCATTTTTCTTTTCGTATGAAACTAATAGTTAAATATGGACAGTTAAGTCTTAGTACTAGAGAAGCATAGGGAGATTTTAAAAAAATAACCTGACAGAAAGAAGCTTCTATATGTATGCAACAAACAGGGGCCATAAAAGAAAAGACTGATAAATTCAGCTACAAAAATGCATGAGTGTAAACACCATTATTAATTGGAAAACTCATACATTTTCTTTTTTTAAAAAATTTATCTATTGATTAAAAGCAAAGTGACAGAAGAGACAGAGATATAACTTTTATCCATTGCTTCACTCACTAAAAGGCCAAAATGGCCAGAACCGGACCAGTCTACATCCAGGAGCTGGGGGCTTCTTCTGGGTCTCCCATGTGGGTGCAGGGTTCCAGGAACCTGGGCCGTCCTCCACTGCTTTCCCAGGCACATTAGCGGGGAGCTGGATGGCAAGTGGGGTGGCTGGGATCCTTATGGGGCACCATTGCTGCAATTGGTGGTGCCTCACAAAACCATTGCACTGTAGTGCCAGCCCCACATGGATTTTTCTTTATCCTATGAAGAGCTACAAATCAATGCAAAAAAAAAAAAGATATGCAATGGTTATGAATAGACAGGTCCCAGAAATAGAAGACTAGTGTCACTTGAGATTGAACATCATTTCCAGTAAGAGAAATATAACTGAAATACGTTCTCACATCATGGAGTGGGTTGACCAGGCTTTGTCAGTTAGATTCCATTGCTGATGGAATTGTAAATTATATGATGTGCAGCAGTTTGGTGACATCTGCCTATGTGAATGCCCATAAGTTCTGACCTAGACATTTATCCCAGAAACAAATGTGCTTCGTCACATATAAAAATGTCTAGTTGTTTTTTGAAAGTTTTTTATAACAGGAAATTGAAAAAAGCCTAAGCATGTAAAATAAATGATTAAGTTACATGAACAAGGGACATGGGCAAATGAGGAGACCCAGAAATATTTATGGAGGAATTACTATTTTCTGTGAACTTTTTGAGAATCCCTCGCTTAATGGAGTTTATCTTTTAGCCCATAAAAAGGATAAGGAAGTTATGTATTGACCAAGATATAAGGTGTCCAGGTACAGACTAGTTTCCAATGGGTAGAGCCCTTTGATGAAGTAAATGTGCCTGAATGTTTGTGTAAATGGATTCTTAGGACACAAAGCTAGCATGATTGCCCTCTACGAGGGAGTTGGCATACACACATCTTAGTGCCTGTTAAATTATTATTATTATTTTTTAGGATTTATTTATTTTTATTGAAAAGTCAGATTTACAGAGAAAAGTAGAGACAGAAATGTCTTCCATCCGCTGGTTCACTCCCCAAATGGCCAGAATGGCCGGAGCTGAGCCAATTTGAAACCAGGAGCAAGGAGTCTCCTCCAGGTCTCAAGGCTTTGGGTCATCCTCTGCTGCTTTCCCAGGCCACAAGAGGGAGCTGGGTGGGAGGTGGAGCTACCGGGATTAGAACCGGCACCCATGTGGGATCCCGGCATGTGCAAGGGGGAGGATTGGTCAATGGAGCCATCACTCCAGGCCAAGTGCCTTTTACATTATTTATTTATTTGCTTTTGATTTTATTTGTTTGATAGGGAGCGTGAATACAGAGAAACAAAGAGACGTAGTTATCCATCTGTTCCTCAGATGCAAAGCTGAGGATGGACCAGTTTGAAACAGAGATTCAAGGATGGAGTCATACCTGCTCTCTCCAGGGTGTACATCAGCAAGAAAGCCGAAGTAGAACCCAGGCATCCATGTGGGCTGTGGGCAGCTGAGCTGCTGAGCCAAATGCCCCTCCTGGCTTTTGCTACCTGTTTGGTAGAAGGATGAAGAGTTCAATTGTCAGATTAATTCCTCCTTTGATATTGTTGCCACTAAGAAAGCAGTAATTCAGATGATTTGTAAAAATTTTTAGTGGCAGTCAAAAGAAACTGAATATATGAGAATAGTAGAAACCCAAATATATTTGTTTTTAGAGAAAAGTCATTCGCAAAATGTTGGCAGTTCCCAACAAGTGGAAAAAAAATATTTGGGAATGACAAAATTACAGTGTCTTAATGAAACAAATCAATTATTTATTTCAGAGCATGAAAGATCTTCAAACTGCACTTAATATCTTAAACATTCTTGTTGAGCTGGTGTCCGCTGGTAAGTTTTTGTTTCTGTCGGATTGATTTCTGTTTGTGAGTAGTCATCAATAATGTAAGATTCATGTGTGTTTTATGTGGAATTTTCTGGTACTTGGAGCAGGGGCTCTTCCGAATACTGAACTGAAACATTGAAATCTCTTTGTGCGGTGTTACTTTGTTTTTTGGTGTCTGTAAGTGTTCCTCCAAATACTCCAGGAACAATACGTTTAAGAGCCTGAACTTAACTTATAATTTTGGTGTTGTATGTTTATTCTTTATGTATTGCGTCCTTTGTAAGTGAAATAAAGTGATATTGGCAGTATTTGTTTTAGTAATTAGCACTCTTTTTTTTCAATCAGCACTGTGAACATTTGTGGAACAAGAACAAATTGTGATAAGCTGGTATAGGAAGGTTTTATTATGAAAAGCATTTTTTTCTAACTTTTAGGTGGAGGTCGAAGAGCAAGTTTCTTAGTTGGCAAAGGTGGTTCACAAATACTGTTACAGTTGCTTACGAATGCCAGCAAAGAATCTCCCCCAAATGAGGAGTTAATGATACAGATTCATTCAGTTCTGGCAAAGATTGGACCAAAAGGTAAAGGTTTAACGTCTAGGCCATCTTTGTAACTTCTAGAGTCATCTTTGTAAAATTCATTCTTTCTGCCTTTAATTTGCTCACTTTAGAAAAGTCTAATTGTTACTGCTTTTTGCTGGTTTTAGTAATGGAATGCTTTGTATGGTTATCTAGTAACCTTCAAGAGAGGAGGGACCAGTGGCCAGCCTTGTGGCAGAGTGTGTTAAGCTGCTGTTGCCGATTGCATTCCATATACGTGCTGGTTCCTGTCCCAGCTGCTCCGTTTCTGACTCAGTTATCTGCTCGTGTGCCTGAGGAAGCAGCAGCAGAAGGCCCAGCTTCTTGGACCCCTGCTACCTTAACGAAGCTCCTGACTATGGCCTGGCCTGGTTAGCTTAACAGATACAGACATCTTTTAAATGGACTCTCAGGAATCGAAGTTCAAAGATTATATGAGTCCCCAATCTCTTAGAATTATCATGAGAATTTTGCCTATGGCATATGCATATGACCTTTTTTTTTTTTTTTACAAAAGATATATTTATTTTTACTTGAAAAAATTATATATAGGAAGACATAGAGAGAGAGAGGATCTTCCATCCATTGTTATACTACCCATTTGGCTGCGTGGTCAAAGCTGGGTCTGAACCTGGGAACCAGGAGTTTCTTCCGGGTCTTCCATGTGTGTTCAGGGGCCCAAGGCCTTGGGCCATCTTTTGCTGCTTTCCCAGGGCATTAGTAGGGAGCTGGACCAGAAGTGGATTAGCCAGGACAATAACTGGCACTCATATGGGATGCTAGCGAAATAGGCCAGAGAATTGACACACCACTCTGCCAGCCCCAGCGTATAGATTTTAAATTTTAAATAAAATTTATTTGGCTGAAATACCATCCTGAAAAGTGTGTATTTACGTAGTTTAAGATTCAGGAGGGTGGGGAGAGGGAGGGGAAACCCCAATGCCTATTAAACTGTATCATAAAATAAAGAATTAAAAAAAAGAAGATTCAAAGCACATCTTTTTATTATTTAGTTGGCAGTTGTAAACTGGTAAGCAACACTGATTGGATATTAATTTTCCTGGTGGGGTCTTAAGAAATAAATATGCAAATATTCAGTTATTTAAGAATTGTGTGGTGTTGGAAGGAAAATCCACTGTTTGCAGTGGGCGCCACTTTTGTCCCGGGTGCTTCACTTCCAGTCTGGCTCTTTGTTAATGCACCTGGGAGAGTAGCGGAAGATGACCCGAGTGTTTGGGCCCCTGTAATTCATGGGAGAGACCTGAAAGAAGCTCCTGGGTCCTGGCTGCTGGCTTCCACCTGGCCCAGAGCCAGCTGATACAACCATCTGGGGAGTGAATCAGAAGATGAAAGATCTCTGCCTCTATCTCCTCCTCTCTGATTTTCAGAATAAATTACTAAAGAGAAAAGTATTGCCTGTGTCTTTGTTTGAATCTTGTGTGAGGGATAGATTTACTTTTGAGATTTTTTTTTTTTTTTTTACCAAAAGTGAGAATGAAAACTAAAATAAGAAACTGTTATTTTGCATTATGTATCACCTCATGTTTCCTTCTGTGATTAGAAATAACTTACCTTCTGGTTTTCATGAAGTTAAAATATTTGTGTACTTAATTTGTATTTATTAAATGTTCAAGTTGTAGGCATCTGCATTTTTCCTGTATATTTGAAAAAGTTTTGTGCTGTTCTCTACTGTTCATCCCAGTTTTCCATTTTTCATGTCATTGAAGGCATCATACAGGAAATTTTTTTCTGTGTTAATGATTTTCTAAACTTTCTTATGTCTTGAGAGGTCAGATTAATTTTCCTACAGGAATATTTAGTTTTTGTTTTTGACTTAGAATTTTTTTCTTGGTTATTTATTTTCATTGTATTTGAAAGACAGAATGATTATTTGATTTTGCATTTTTTGATTCACTCTCCTAATGCCCTTAACAGTCTGGGCTGGGCCAGGCTGAAGCTGCCAAGAGCCTGGAACTCTGCCTGGGTTTCTCACATGGGTGACAAGTGACCCAAGCATTTGGGCCATCTTATCTGTCTCCTAGGGTGCACATCAACAGGAAGCTGATTTAGGAGAGGAGCTAGCACGGGAACTCCGATTTGGGATGTCGGTATCCCAGATTTTCCATATGAAATGTTTAATTTTTAAGTTGATTTAGAATTGTTGTACTCAGCTATGTAAAGGTTTTCCTGGGAGATGTGCAGACTGAACATCTGCGGTGGGTCAGTTATATTCTTCCTTTGACTTGCAACAGGCTTAAGTGTGGGCTGTTCTCATTGTTTTCTCCCACCCTAACCTGTCTCCCACATGCCCTTCACTACATTGTTTCAAGTGTAAGAGGTATTTTCAGTATGTGATTATAATTTTGATCATTTCGAATCTATATTTTATTTGACAATATGGGAGCACAATAGAAATATAAGACATTCTTGCTTTATGATATTTTCATTTTATTCAACATTTACATGTGAATAAATCCTAATTTTGCTTCTTTTAAACAGATAAAAAATTTGGAGTGAAAGCTAGAATTAATGGGGCTCTGAATATCACACTGAATTTGGTCAAACAGAATTTGCAGAATCATCGCTTGGTTTTGCCTTGTCTTCAGCTTTTACGAGTGTACTCTTCCAACTGTGAGTGTCTGAGCGGCCTTTCAGTTAATTCTGTGTTGTGGAGTTACGCAAAGTGAAAATCTCAGAGTGCTTAACACTGTGAACTTTTTAAACTTATGGAAAAAGAAAGTGCAGCATAGGTATGGCTTGTTGTAGCTCCTAACTCCGTTCCCAGCAAAAGTGATGTAGGGTGAGAAGGTGATTTGACACCACCTGGAGTAGTCTCAGAAAACTTCCAGGTTTGTACACAGCTGGGGTGAGGTAGATGAGGAGGGAGCCCGTGGAAAGGAGGAGGAAGGGCATGAGGTGTTGGCAGCTAGAAAACTCCATTCCCACAGGTGGGAGGAAAGCTGAGAAGGAAGGAAGGTAGGGGGCATAGTCACACTGAGTGCATTAACTTCGATGCAGAGTAGGGCAGCAGATCCTGCCTGCGCTCTGGAGAAGGTGGGGAGGGGTCGCAGAGAAGCTCAGATCACAGTCTCTGGAGGAGGTGAGGGGGTCACAGAGGTAGTTCAGATTTCAGTCTCTGTAGGAGGTGAGGGGTCACAGAGGTAGTTCAGATCAGTCTCTGTAGGAGGTGAGGGGTCACAGAGGTAGTTCAGATCAGTCTCTGGAGGAGGTGAGGGGTCACAGAGGTAGTTCAGATCACAGTCTCAGGAGGAGGTGAGGGGTCACAGAGGTAGCTCAGATCACAGTCTCTGGAGGAGGTGAGGGGTCGCAGAGGTAGCTCAGATCAGTCTCTGGAGGAGGTGAGGGGTCACAGAGGTAGTTCAGATCACAGTCTCTGGAGGAGGTGAGGGGTCACAGAGATAGCTCAGATCACAGTCTCTGGAGGAGTTGAGGGGTCACAGAGGTAGTTCAGATCAGTCTCAGGAGGAGGTGAGGGGTCACAGAGGTAGCTCAGATCACAGTCTCTGGAGGAGGTGAGGGGTCGCAGAGGTAGCTCAGATCACAGTCTCTGGAGGAGGTGAGGGGGTCACAGAGGTAGTTCAGATCAGTCTCTGGAGGAGGTGAGGGGTCACAGAGGTAGTTCAGATCACAGTCTCTGGAGGAGGAGGTGAGGGGTCACAGAGGTAGTTCAGATCACAGTCTCTGGAGGAGGTGAGGGGTCACAGAGGTAGCTCAGATCAGTCTCTGGAGGAGGTGAGGGGTCACAGAGGTAGCTCAGATCAGTCTCTGGAGGAGGTGAGGGGTCACAGAGGTAGCTCAGATCTCAGTCTCAGGAGGAGGTGAGGGGTCACAGAGGTAGCTCAGATCACAGTCTCTGGAGGAGGTGAGGGGTCGCAGAGGTAGCTCAGATCCAGTCTCTGGAGGAGGTGAGGGGTCACAGAGGTAGCTCAGATCACAGTCTCTGGAGGAGGTGAGGGGTCACAGAGGTAGTTCAGATCCAGTCTCTGGAGGAGGTCGAGGGGTCACAGAGGTAGCTCAGATCAGTCTCTGGAGGAGGTGAGGGGTCACAGAGGTAGCTCAGATCACAGTCTCTGGAGGAGGTGAGGGGTCGCAGAGGTAGCTCAGATCAGTCTCTGGAGGAGGTGAGGGGTCACAGAGGTAGCTCAGATCACAGTCTCTGGAGGAGGTGAGGGGTCACAGAGGTAGCTCAGATCACAGTCTCTGGAGGAGGTGAGGGGTCACAGAGGTAGTTCAGATCACAGTCTCTGGAGGAGGTGAGGGGTCACAGAGGTAGCTCAGATCAGTCTCTGGAGGAGGTGAGGGGTCACAGAGGTAGCTCAGATCACAGTCTCTGGAGGAGGTGGGGGGTCGCAGAGGTAGCTCAGATCAGTCTCTGGAGGAGGTGAGGGGTCACAGAGGTAGTTCAGATCTCAGTCTCAGGAGGAGGAGGTGAGGGGTCACAGAGGTAGCTCAGATCACAGTCTCTGGAGGAGGTGAGGGGTCGCAGAGGTAGCTCAGATCAGTCTCTGGAGGAGGTGAGGGGGTCACAGAGGTAGCTCAGATCACAGTCTCTGGAGGAGGTGAGGGGTCACAGAGGTAGTTCAGATCAGTCTCTGGAGGAGGTGAGGGGTCACAGAGGTAGTTCAGATCAGTCTCTGGAGGAGGTGAGGGGGTCACAGAGGCAGCTCAGATCACAGTCTCTGGAGGAGGTCGGGGGTCGCAGAGGTAGCTCAGATCAGTCTCTGGAGGAGGTGAGGGGTCACAGAGGTAGCTCAGATCAGTCTCTGGAGGAGGTGAGGGGTCACAGAGGTAGCTCAGATCACAGTCTCTGGAGGAAGTCGGGGGTCGCAGAGGTAGCTCAGATCAGTCTCTGGAGGAGGTGAGGGGTCACAGAGGTAGCTCAGATCAGTCTCAGGAGGAGGTGAGGGGTCACAGAGGTAGCTCAGATCACAGTCTCTGGAGGAGGTTGGGGGTCGCAGATGTAGCTCCGATCAGTCTCTGGAGGAGGTGAGGGGTCACAGAGGTAGCTCAGATCAGTCTCTGGAGGAGGTGAGGGGTCACAGAGGTAGCTCAGATCACAGTCTCTGGAGGAGGTGGGGGGTCGCAGAGGTAGCTCAGATCACAGTCTCTGGAGGAGGTGAGGGGTCACAGAGGTAGCTCAGATCACAGTCTCAGGAGGAGGTGAGGGGTCACAGAGGCAGCTCAGATCACAGTCTCAGGAGGAGGAGGTGAGGGGTCACAGAGGTAGCTCAGATCACAGTCTCTGGAGGAGGTGAGGGGTCGCAGAGGTAGCTCAGATCAGTCTCTGGAGGAGGTCGGGGGTCGCAGAGGTAGTTCAGATCTCAGTCTCTGGAGGAGGTGAGGGGTCACAGAGGTAGTTCAGATCTCAGTCTCTGGAGGAGGTGAGGGGTCACAGTTGTAGTTCAGATCTCAGTCTCTGGAGGAGATGAGGGGGTCGCAGAGGTAGTTCAGATCAGTCTCTGGACACTCCCAGCGAGCAGCTTCACCCCCGTGAGGGTTTCCTTCCCGTTCTCTCACTGTGCAGTGACTGTCTTGGTAAAATAACACAAAATGCCAGGAGTGTGTATGTGTGTCTGTACTCTCATTAATATGGTGAAAGTTGTGCTTCGACGAAAATACCTTGTACACTTACATAATTAATATTTCTATAATGAAGAAGAGTGTAAGGAAGTGAACGATTTAGATTTCCAAAGAAAGCAGGTAAGAACAGTGCAATACTTATAGGAAAGGAAAAAGTGAAAAAGATACATTAGAAAAACAGAAAACGATTTCTAAAAATAAAACTAGTAGATTAAAAAAATCACAGAAGAGGAAAAAGGAAAATATAACCAAAAATGGCTAATAAATATGCACATTAGGAAATTAAGGTTATCATAGAAAACATTGAAGGGTGCATTTCTGATGCTGCTTTGTTGAATTCACACTAGAAGGCTAGAATATGGTTGCTCATAATTTTTAAAGAAATGTTCAGAATTGAAACCAATGGGCATAATTCTTTGCTTAGGTAATTGGGTCTTCGTTCTGAAATGTTACGATTGCTGCCCCTTTGGCCCTATTGCCATTGGTTAATATCTCTGATACCTCCCGAGCTCGGGTTTCCCTCCGATCTGTTTACTGTAGAGGCCTGCTAGCTCTGGTCTGCGTAAGACACACATCTGATTTGATGTTTCTTTTGGCCGACTCCCTGTTAGCTGGAAGAGACTCTTAATAATTTATTTTGTACTATATCTTCGCGCTCTTGGTCTGACATCATGTGTGTTGACAGCCTGTAGCAGCTTGTACCACGCCGTTCCTTGCTTCTGTTCAGTATTCTGGCTGCCCTTGTCTGCAGAGATCGCCTCCAAGGCCAGCCGCTGTCCTAGGGTCACACTCCCGCTTAGCCCAGCTGTCGCATGCCCTGGAACTGTCTCTGTCCCCTGGGTTAGGGTCTCCATGGTGCAACCCAAGGTGCCTAACTCCCTCTGTTTTGGAAGTTGAGTTCATGATTATTGGGCGTTGTTCCTGCCAGCCTTTGTGGACAGAGATGGCATTTAATTAAGTTTGTTAAATTTATTGAAGAAGGAAGTGGAATAGCTAGTGTTTTCTTAATGATTTTTTTCTATGCAATTTATTTTGAAATTTTGCTGTAATTTCCCATCTAAAAAAAAAAAATCTTCTCCGAAGGTTACCTTAGCTACGATGGACTTTGAGATCTGTATTTGCATTCATCCACAGCAATTTGTATATATTTCTGGCTAAGTATTACCAGATTAACAGCGTTTTAGTTATTGAAGTTTTTTTTAACCATTTTGCACCTTTTCTCTCCCTTCCAGCTGTGAATTCGGTGTCTTTAGGGAAAAACGGAGTTGTGGAATTGATGTTCAAAATCATTGGACCATTTAGTAAGAAGAATTCCAGTGTTATGAAGTGAGTCACGATCTGTTGTTAATTCCGGACATCAATATCCTGATACGTACAATGAGCAGGTTGAATTAAATTGTATCTAGCCTCCTTTCTTAGTTCTTAAATTATGACTTTTATCATGATCTGCTTTTGATCTTCAGATACACATCAACATTAGAATGTCTTAGATTTATTGATTCTGTAGTTTATAGAAATTTATACTTTGAACATTTCTGAATAGCATAAGAGGAAGAACACATATCATTCGCTCAGAAACATTTATTGAGTGCCTACTATATTTCCCGACCAGTTTGGCAGCTTTTAATGACCATTTTCTTCATTCTCACAATTACCCAAATGTGTCCTCAATTTACTGGTCTGTTTTGTCAGTCATGTCAGTCTTTGTCGCCTACGTGTGTGAATGTGTCTACATTTTCATCTTTCAACTGCAGTACATAAAGTGGCTTCTGGTTATTTGTTCACATTTAGTATTTTTAAAAACTATATTAGAGGTTATTTGAAAGATCAAATTGTGGAATTTGCAAACCTGCATGAAATATAGTTTATATGATATTCTATCAAATGATTTGCTTTGGTGGAATTACTCATTGCTTAATGTATGCAGCTATCAACATTTTTTCTACTTCATTTCATTTATTTCCTATTTAAACTGTTGTTTGTTTTTCCTGGGGTGCTTTTTCAAGCACATTGAAGTTAGTGTGTGTGTGTTTCTGTAAGCACATCCCAGACACTTTCTTTGACTGTTATCATTAATTTACTAAATATTGCAGTTACATAACTCTTACAAACAAGGACCTAAAATAGCCATATTACTATAATCATATGTAACTAAATTATTAATTAATCTGATCTAGCCTTCAGGTTTTTCCAGATTTCTGAAAACATCTGTATCTTTAGAGTTTGAATCAGAATTTGTACAAGGTACCTTCTTCCTTATTACATCGAGGAACTTTGTAAGCCTACGTAGAAGTAGAGAAAATAACGTAACAGGCTCATCTGCAGCTGTCCACTGACTTGAACAGTAATTGATATTCTGCCATTTTGCAGTTTTCTTTTTTTTCTTGCCTTGTTTATTCCGAGAGTATTTTAAAGCAAAGATTAGATATACATATTGAGAGAGGAAGAGAGACAGAGAGAAATATCTTCCATCTGATGATTCACTCCCTAAGTGACCCCAATGGCCCGTGCTGTGTCGATCTGAAGCCAGGAGCCAGGAGCTTCTTCCAGGTCTCCCACGTGGGTGCAGGTTCCCAAAGCTTTGGGCTGTCCTTAACTGCTTTTCCAGGCCACAGGCAGGGAGCTGGATGGGAAGCGGGGCTGCCGGGATTAGAACTGGAGCCCATATGGGATCCCTGTGCATTCAAGGTGAGGAATTTAGCTGCTTGGCCACAGCGCCAGGCCCCCAGTGTCCTGTTCAGGTCTGGTTTTGAAGTCGTTTGGGTTGCTTTTGTTGTGGCTGTTACAGAGACACTGTGAGTGTGGACAGCCCTGAGCTGTTACTGCTGGGTGGATACTGAGTAATGGACTGGCTGCCTTGGTGGTGACTGTTGGTTATAACTTTTGAAAATGACCTTTCTTTGACAGGCGAGATGTGTAGCTGTTGAAACACATCGAATATTATGGCAGTAATTGTTGTAACTTTTAGTTTTTTTTTCCTTGTCATTTTGTGTCGTATTTCCTTCTCTTCTTTTTGCATGCCTGCAAGTTTTTGATTGGGTGCCACAGATATCACCTTGCTGGTGCTGGAACTGTTTGTATTACTGTAAACGTTCTTGTGGTTTGTTCTGGGGTGTTGAAGTTCCTGGGATGCATCGGTTCTATTGAAGTCTTTTGGGGTGTTTCGGATGGGATGAGAGCACCGTTCTCCCACTCAGGTTTTGCTCCAGTGCTTTAGCCACAGCCAAGGCACAGTCCTTCCGAGTGCCCTGCCATGCACCCTTGGATTTTGAGGTTTCCAGGTAGCTGGTGGAAACAGGTACTGTGAGTCCTGGATACCCACGAAGCCTCTGAGGTGGCTTTTCCCTGTCTGGGGAGTTAGGTCCTGATCACACATGTCCCGATCACTGTGATTCTGGGTGTTCCAGCAGAACCCTCTGGAAATCTCTGGGCTTCTCTGACTGTGCAGGTTTTTCTGTTTTGTCTGTTGATTTTTGTGGGTGCTCTGTGAGCTGTGTTGCCCTGAGCTCTCTTCTTTCTGTCCAGATCAAATAATTCAGGTGCTAGAGTCTAGGACTCATGTAGAATCTGCCCTCCAATGCTATGGGTTGGTACCTCTATGAGTGTAGTAAGTGGGAGCAATTGTAGCAGCCACTTCGTTTGCATCTGTCTCTTATGGATATTTCATTACTACCTATCCAATATGTTGGACAGTTTTTCCATTTTGTCTACTTTTTAAAAAGTTAGGCCTTGTGAGGCGGTAGGTGCACTTATTATCGTTTCATCTTGTCTGGAAGTAGGAGTTTAGATTGCCTTCATATATATATATATGAAATATACTCATATTCATATATATATATGAATATATTTGTAGGAGTGACAGAGGCATTGAGAGAGTGAGGAAGAGAGTGGCAGGGGAGAAACAGAGAGATGGAATGAGTTGTCATCTGCTGGTTCACTTCCTGAATGCAACCATGAACTCTCCTGAACTCTACCTAAGTTTTCCATGTGGGTGTCTGCTGCTTTCCCAGGTGCATCAGCAGGGAGCTTGGACTTGAACCAGGGCTTGGAGGCTCAGATAGGGGATGCTGGCCTTATAGGAGAAGGCTTACTACTAGAAGCCATGCCAATCCATCTTACAGGAAGACTGGAATTTGTTAGTTTCTCATTTCCTTTCTCAGTGAGAGAAATTCCCTTGTCATTGAGGTATGTGTGTGTGTGTGTGTGTGTGTGTGTGTGTGTGTGTGTGAGAGAGAGAGAGAGAGAGAGAGAGAGAGAGAGAGAGAGAGAGAGAGGAGAGACTGAGACTGCTAAAATCTGTAGTTTCCTTGCCTGAAAATTGTTTTAAGAATTAAACTAGAGAACACGTAAATCAATCACCTTCATGGGAGGGTCTCATTTATTGTCTTAATGAACAATTTTCTTTTCCATTTGGTTTCACTGAAACTATAGTTTCATTTGAAAGAGCCATTTAGTTTTGTGTTTAATTATGACCAGTTTTGGGCTATCCTTATTCCAGTAGTTTTATAGTTCTATGTTTTATTGCATGGTTGTAAAAGTTTGACAGGTTTCCTACTGATGATTCACTGTGATAAAAACTGAGTAGATTGTTTCTTAGTTTTCATTTGCTTTTAAACTCAGCATTGCCAGCGCTTCATATTATTTAGAATCAGTTATAGGTATCAGTTGGTAATATTTTTGAAAGCCATGTATCTGACTTTTATTTTGTAAATGTTCTGATGAACCAACCTAAGCTTAGTTGTTAAGAAGTTACACTTGCTGGAAGTTTTGAGCGCTTACTTGCCCTGAGCTTGTAACAGATTTTGCTGTGAACCAGTGTTCGTCCCAACCATGCAGTATGTCATACTTCCTGTCCTTTACTACCAGTGTATGCAACTTTTACTTTATTGTCTCATTTTTGGTTTTAATTTATTGGGTTAGTTTCCTTCCTCCCTCCCCCCCTGCAGAAATGCTTATTTTATTTCATTTTGTAAATTGCATAATTATCTGTGGGAAAGAGAAGTTTGTATTCTGATTCTTATACCCATGGAGAACTTGCTGCTGTGGGTATGTAGTAGGCATTCAACAAATGCTGTTGAGCCAGACACTTAATTTTGGTGACATACATATTTTTAGTACAAATTAATCATAGTTGATATCTTACTTAGAGTTAACATCCACATTTTAATGCAGCTTACTTAGAGTTGTTGAATGTAAGGTATGTAGCCTTACATTTTTAAAGTTACTGAAACCAAACATTATTTTATTTAGTAACTCATTTTAAAAAATAACTTAAATACGGATCCTTCACAGTGATATTACATGTGTTTTAGAGTTGTTTAATATTAGCTAGTCTATTTCACTGTGTGTTAAGTGAATACTTACATTCCAAGAAAGTACAAGCTTCTTAAATATTTGAGGCTGTTTGTACTGTAGGAGACCAGTAGTGTTTGTGAAGTATTAGGCTCATTATGCTCTGTAGTGTCTTGTGGCTGAAAATTATCAAGTGTTCGTGCTTTTCTCTTTCAAAAATTGGAAATTCTAAAGTATCTTAAATTGGTTATTATTACCTTAAATATGAGGAATAGAACAGAAGTTAAAGTCAGAAAGATAAAAAAACAGCTTATGAGAAGTAAGAGTTTTGAACCTAATTTATGCTGAAACTTGGTTTTGTTTTAATTTTTTGCTAATCGGGACCTACAGATAGTATGGTTCTTTTGTGAAATCTCTCAGGGTCAGATATAGGTATGATAATTTTTCCATTTATCCAACTCCTGATATAAAACACACATTCTTTTTTTTTTTTGCCTCCTTAACTTATGTTTTTGATGCTATTTCTATTTTCTTCCTCGTGTCCACTTTCACATTGAAGGGGGAGAGATGTATACAGAGAAGCAACATGTTTAATTGATGCTAACAAGAATAAATTTTGGAATAGATAATGGGATAATTATCTGAAAAGATTGTATGGATTTCCTATTGTAGATTAATTTTACTAGTGTTGTTGTTGTTTGTGTTTTCTCATGTTGACAGGGTTGCTTTAGACACTCTTGCTGCATTGCTAAAATCAAGTAAGTTTTTAAATACTAGAAATACTAGATAACTTTCTGGGCATTCTATTTATTCTTTTAAAGAAACTGGAGATGTGGTTTTAGTTTACAATGGTAAAGGTGGTTCTAATAGCCTATTGTCAACGTTGATTTTGCATTCTAGTGCAGTTGATAGATGTTATAACTCTTGTCATTGTTGAGCTGTAATCCATTTAGTGTGTTAATATAATGCAAACATTTATATCCTAAATCTGCATTAATATAAACATAAAAACCTGTTAGTATAGGAAAAATATATATGTATATGTGTATATATATTAAAAATGAGACCAACATGAGATTGAGAATTCGTGAGAAATAAGTTGAACAGCTACTGTCTATGTATAACCCATGATTTTAAGTTAAACCTTATTGTTAGAAATATTGTTCATACCATAACTACATATGTATAAGTTGAAAAAGTAACTGTCAATTTAATCTGATAGATACATTTACAAAATAAAGCACTGTTTATCTTCATAATGAAAGCATCAGAGTAGATGTGTCCGATATGGGCCTTTTTGAGAGTTAATCCACATTTGCGTATTTTTCTTTCCAAGATGTTTAATATCACTATTTTAAACACTAATTTTCATTAGTACTCCTTAGAATATATAGTCAGCATTTTGTTGCGTTATGAAAATATGACATTTGGTCTTAAGGATTTATGTTGACAGTTTTCCTGTGGTTCCCACTGCCAACATAAAAGAAAACTGCCCAAGATGGGACCAACTGGCCTTTTAGTTTGAGTTACCCTAATTTTTAAAATAATAGTAGATGATTAATTGGTTGAAATATGATATTTGAGAAAGTAGTGGCTTATTAATTTTTTAAAATTAAAAATTCAAGCATTAAAAAATTAATAGAAGAGTCACTTTAGGTATTAGTATTCTGTTCCAGAGTCATCAAGTGGTAATTTTATTCTTGAAATGAAACAAATATATGGTATCCACTTAGATTAACCCCGTTTTTATTTATGATGTAATAAACTTTAAACCAACTTTAAAAGGCACTTTGATGTGTCCTGACTATGTGGTTTAAGTTGTGTAAAGAGTGATGCTTAAATGAGTGTGGGTGTATACTTTTGAGTGGCAGTGGATGAGAACAGATGTTTAAACTCAAGTTTTATTAAAAGTTACTGGTTTTCAGAATCATAGATGTCAAAGTCTCCTAATTCTGAGTCAGTAAATCTAAGACTTCCAGTGTTTCCTGTATTTTTAATGAATCAGTTGACTGAGATGACTAAAGTCAGTTTTCTTTAGAAGTTTTTATCTTACTCCCTGCCTTACTTCAAAAGGTGGTAGCCAGAGATACCTATTGAATGCATCAAGATTGAAAATGAGCTTTGAGAATGACTTACATCAGGAGTGGGCACCCTTATTCCTGTTGAAGACCATTTGGATATTTGTAACATCATTCCTGCACCATACAGATTTTCAAGTTAAAAATCTGTCTGCAGTATATTTATTGAATTTTGTGTCCCACCTGTGGTTACCTAGGAAGAACCAGACCAAGTGATTTCTTGAGCCTTACACGGCCTGTGGGCTGGTTGGTCCCCACCCATGCTTTAAATGAGTGTTGCACTAAATAGGATAAACATTTGATAAAGCAAAATAATGTTTAGTAGCACATCTTGCAGATTTTTTGTGAACCATGGCTATTTTGGAGGAGTCACAGTTATTAAAAAAAAAAAATTCCTTCCTTGTTTTGTGAAGGGGAGGACAGACTTGGCTTAAAAGGATAGAATGAGGCTACTAATAATTGTGGTAAAGTGCAAAGCAAAGAATAAGAATCCAGAACGTGTTCAGTTGCCATTGCTGAAATATGGATTAGCCACCATAACCTAGAGATTAACCTAAGATGAGTTTAACTTAAGGGAGGGAAGAGGAGACTGGTGGGGAGTTTGCTGCCCTGAACACGTGCATAAGCATTCTTTTACTGATCTGTTTTCATTGTACTCAGTACAGATTGCAGGTAGTTCGTTTACATTTCCTTTAAGATTCACTAAGCACCATGTTCCACTTATGGCCAGGTTTCTTATTTGATCTTTAATCAAGAATTTTAGTGTTTCTCATAAATACCAGTTAGGGCTACTGGGAATTCTGGCAGAAGCGCACCAAGTTTGTAGAAGAATCATCACTTTGTCTACAAACTAAGGCTTATGTAGTCTCACTGGTGCAGAGTATTTATTTACTTAAAATTCATGAAGTGTTTGTGGTCAGAACAATTGGAACTGTTGTAGATAGCCACAGCCTTAGAAAACTTCATTCTTAGATCCAGTAGAGATTTTAACGATTTCATGTAAGAAAGCCGTCTCCCTGGTAAGTTTCTCCCGCAAAGCTCTGAGAGGGAATTACTAAGTTGCTCTCAGTGTTACATTTTGGGGATGTGTTAGCACCTTTGGAATTCTTTTCAGGAGACTAAAATCAGTAGAACACTGCTGTTGTTTTATTCTTCGTGTCAGTGCAAAGACCCAGGGGGACATTCCTTTGACTGGCCAACCTCAACTAGGTTGGTATTGCACATTATCCTGTACTCCTTGTAACCAGCCACTAAAGTAGTATTGGGTGACGCGGCGATTTGGTGCAGGGCTAGGATAGGAGTCCCTTGCTGCTATGTTTCAGTTAGTAATTATAAATGTTAATATGGAATTAGGTCAATCCCAATAAAACTGACCATTTACAAAAAAGTATCAAGTTTTCATTATATTAAACATCTTAATGAGCAAGCACTATTTTCTAATCATATAAGGCTCTTTACCTTTTATTTAATAAATGATTGTATAATTTAGCATTGTGATATCATGGATATTTATATGGTAATTAAGGGATAATTACAACAGTCAGTTTTCATGAAAGCACAAAATTTGCAGCAAGGAGGTGCAAGTGAACGAAGTTAATGGGAACACGATGCTTGTAATTGAAGTTAGGAAATCAGTAATGACCTTTAGCAAGATTGTATTCACAGCTGGCAAGCTAAAGGCTGGTTTATTAAAATGTAGCCCTAATTTTATTAGAGAGATTTTTGGTATTTGTATATCACAAAGCAATTTAGGGGCTAGTTTTGGGAAAATGTTCTAGAAATGGTCTTCTTTTTCTTTTACTTGTTTTTTTTTGAAGAAAAAATAGTTAAATTTGTGATTGCCATTTTTTTTGGAAATAAATAAATGTAAGAATTCATCATGTTGAAGTTATGTTTGTAGTTTGATTTCTTCTACTGCTTCTCTTGTTATTTAAAAGGTGTTCTTTCTCAATTTTCTTTTGTTAAAGAAACAAATGCCAGGAGAGCTGTAGACAGAGGATATGTGCAAGTGCTTTTAACAATTTATGTAGATTGGCACCGCCATGATAGTCGGCATAGAAACATGCTCGTCCGAAAAGGAATTTTACAGAGCTTAAAAAGTGTTACAAACATCAAGTTGGGAAGAAAAGCATTTATTGATGCCAATGGGATGAAAATTTTGTATAATACTTCACAAGTGAGTTGTTTTCTTCCTATTATTTTTGATGCCTTTATTACATGATTTGACTTTTCAGAAAACTGAATGTGTGTGGAATACCCATAAACAAAATGTAACGAACATATTAAAAAAGATCTTACCACCAAAAATCAAATAATTTCTCACGTGTGACCTCAGACTGAGTGGGAAGATTACAGTGTGTGATTTTTTTCCCCCTTGCAAATATCAAAGGAAGGTGTATAAGTCATCCACTGTGTTGGAAAGAATTCCAGGTAGCTACGTTTGCTAGACTAGCTGCCAACATTGCCAGGTGCTTGGGTATCCATTGTAGCTGCTGAGGCAGTTGTGTTGTCCTGTGACTGCTCTGCGTCTCTTTTCCAGGACACAGCATGTCTTCAATAGAAATTGTTCAGTAATGAAGCCTGGAAGTGGGAATGTTAAGTCTGCCAGTTTTTCCAAGAATAACCAGTGTTGATTGAATATGAATCTCTTTCTAGTGCGTGCAACTCTTTTAACATATGTAGAAGAGTTTCAACTTTGGGGAACACAACTTTGCAACACAACTCGTGTTTCTTGTGTTTCAAGGCTGTTGTTATCAGAAAGAAGTTTGTCATTTAAAAAATATTAGGATCTTGGGTGTCCCTCTTGGCAATCGGGTGATCTTAACACATGAGAAGCATTACTTCCTACGTGACAGTAGTTAAAGATATCTTCACACGTATTTTATGTTTACATTTAGCTTTTTTTTCCCCCTAGATCAACCATATGCCCTTGTTTTTTTGCTGTTTCTAGTGTATTCAGTGATGGATAGATGAGTATGAGGAAGAATTAAGTGACTAAACTAATTAACATTTCTGAGCTTAATTGTTTCATTTTTAAAAACAGTTAAGATGTGGAAAGAAATATTGAAATTTATAGTGTATTACAGTGCCATCTAAATGTCAATTGGCAAAGTAATATTACTTTTGTATAACATAGTTTCAGTTTCCCCATGTGTGAAGCCTTCTCAAGATGAGAGCCCAGGCAACAAATCCAGCTTTTAAAGCTGAGATATTCAGGCTGTCCTCCACACTGAAAAGCCAACTTAAGAGATGTACCATGGTATGAGAGCTCATACAATTCTGAGATAGACTGTCAAGCAAATCTTTTTTTTTTTTAAATAAATTTAACATATTTTGTACTTAGTCTTTCCCTTCTTCCCCTGAATTTATTTATTATTTTTTAATTTCATGCTTAGACCTCTGCTTAGTGCTTGGTTAAATGGGTAAGGACAAATCCTACTAAATTTGCCAAGTTGTCATCCAACCTAAAAATATATACTTCTGGATAGTAAAGCTGCTTTATAATGACTCCATATTGCAGTATTGGTGTTCATGATCATTTGTCTGTAGAAAATTATCAATATATTTCTTAAGTAACGCAAAATTGGCCTCAGTTATTCACCAGCAACCTTTGTCTTACTTGCTTATTTATTCTTTTCTTAACCAACAGGAATGTTTGGCAGTCAGGACTCTTGATCCACTTGTGAACACCTCCAGTCTGATCATGAGAAAGTGCTTCCCCAAAAATCGCCTGCCACTGCCAACCATTAAAAGCTCTTTCCATTTCCAGTTGCCAGTTATTCCTGTGACCGGCCCGGTGGCCCAGCTGTACAGTTTACCCCCTGAAGGTAGGAGCACTGATTGGATTAGTTGTTGGAATTGTAGGATTCTGTTGCTGGGTTTCTGTCTAACTTGTTTCCAGGTCCTCAGTGAAAGAAGACTGTAACAAGCATGATAAACTTTCACATTGTAGTTTAGTTAGTAGATATTTCTATAAATGTTAAGAACTTTAGTAATTAAGCAAAATGTTATGGGAGGAGTTACATACATGTAAATGTGAACTTTGGAAAAAGTTGAACATCATATAGGAACATCATTTGATAGTTTATATCGGTTTTCAAAGAGTGTTAAAGGTAATCATGTAGGGATTTACATGTGCTTTTTTCCTCCAAGTTGTAAGAACCTAATTACCAAAATTGTTATGATTTATGATGAACAAAACTTGCATATAATATACTGGAATGAAAATAGGAAATTACCAGAAGTAGCCTATTCGTGTGTGTGTGTTTAATACTTGTGTGTATGCAGTAAAGGAAGAGTTTGATGAGATCTAGGAACATGGGTAAGTCAGAAATCCAGGCTATTAATAGAGTTCTTATAATTTTTTTCTTATCCGAGAACCATGATTTTGAAAGCAGTTGAAAGTCTTTTATAAATAAAACACTTATTTTAGAATTCTCAAATGTTTCAGTCTTACTATCCTTTATATAAGTTTGTTAATGGTAAATATCAATGCACACTCTCATGATTCCGTTTAAAATAATTGTTTAGTTGACATAAAATATCAAACTGGATTATTTAGAAATCACTTTTAAAACGGTTGAAAGTATGACATTAAGTTAGGGACTTAGGAGTCAGAAAACTAAGTGAAATGGTGGTCTGACTCCTTCTGATTGCATATGAAATTAGCAATAGATTTTAAAAATTTGCTTATCTATTTATCTATTTATTTATTTATTTCAATTTATTACTTTGCATTATGTGATACAGCTTTTTTAGGTATTGGAATTCTCCCCTCTCCTCCCCCAATCCTCCCCCCATGATGGATTCCTCTACCTTGTTGCATGTCCATAGTTCGATTTCAGTTGAAATTCCTTCCCTGTGAGCCTATTCCTAGCATAGAGTCCAGCATCTCATCATCCAGATAAGTTCAACAGCTTCTTGGGGAAACCCTCTCTGGTCCAAAGTTAGGGCCAACAAAGCAAAATCATGGTCAGTTACAAGCCCAAATGTAACATCAGCAGCAATATACAATATTGTGGAACTAATTGACATTAGTATTGAGTAAGCAAGTTCTTAACCACATCCTGTGACTACTTCGATGACATTTCAACAGTTGAGGTGCGAAACAGTTTAGGAGGGGTGTGCAGAGAAATTCTCAATACCTTCCTGAGGAGTGCTTAATCTTCATGTCCTTCCTAGTGAGGTGTGTATGAGTTTATGCTCATCAGGCTTTCCTTTTTGTTCTCTGCCTATCTAGTCTAACTTGTGTTTGGAGGGGGGGCTCTGGAGCAACCCCAATGGTCATCGCAGAGAGGTTGAGGACCCAAAGCTGGAACCAAGCAAGGGCCAGAGAAAGCTCCTCTTCCCAATTCTGAAGGAGGTTTACTGTTCTTCTAGTTCTGTGGACCACTCAGGGTTCCTGTCTGTTGTTCCGAGGGCCGTTGGTCCCACGATGAAGGGCTCGGGCTTCTTCCATCCCGTATGGTAGGTCTGGTTGGGGTGGGGGATGTCCTCTGAGTTCTCGGCCTCCGAAGACATTCCAGTTCCCCGTGGTCTCTTTGGCAGTTGGGATGTAGTCCTTGGTGCCTGCATTGTCAGTCCTTGGTGGGGATCCGGGAGTCTCCAGGGTTGGGACACAAGCCTCCTCCTGTTCACCTGCTCCACTCTGGGTGCCTCCCTTGCTCTGTGCATGTGACCACCTGTTAATGGGTTGCTAAGATCGCTTTTGATTCCCCCGTATGTCTTTGTGTTTTTACTATTAGCAATAGATTTTTAAAAGAGGGAAAATTTGTACTAAATTTGAAAACCAGATGAGAGGGGCATCCTCATGGAACAAACATATAATAGTATGGTAGATACACAAGTGTATTAAGGAAGACATCAAATTTCTACTTCTCCATATATGAAATGCCACATCCCTGGCTCCATGTTCAAATGCCAGTAGCACCTGATCTCCCATATCTCAAAATAAATTTAAGAGTACAGGGTCTTAAATGGATATTCTAATGGGTAGGCAGTTGGTGACACACCATGATAGGACATAACCTGTATTATTCTTTACTCAGTGGCCAGATTGATGGATAGAATTCACCAAACATGTGATAGATGAAAAAGGTGTTATTTTTCTGCTGATTCCTTTCTGCTGCTTCTCAGACTTATGAATTGCTGCCCTAGAAAAGCCTTCATGGTTCACATGTGAGGAAGAACTCAGATATTACCTCTTTCGGCACAGGGGAAATACCCTCATTCTGTTCTCTGTTACTTCCTCACATCTCAGTCTTTGGTATATATGTAATATATGTGTTATATACTATATACTATATAATAATATACATATAATATAGAATATATTATATATTACACATCATATGCAATATAACATATATTATATAACACAGCATATATTATATAATATGTAATATAATGCACAATATATGTCATGTATAACACATATAATATATAATGTATGATATATTATAAGACATTATTGTTATGTAATATATTATTATAAATTATATAAAGCATATTTATACATAAAATATTACATATATAACATATATGTAATATAACATGTATTGTATGTTATATATTATATATAATATATGCTATATGTGTGTTATATATAACATATATTGCATATATACCAAAGACTGATATATATATGTGTGTGTGTATATATACCACAGATTGTATATGTATATATATATACATACACACATATATTTTTGATATATATATCAAAATCCTTATATTTTACATTCCTCAGCTTGAATATAAATTCCATAAGGACAGACCTGAACTGTTTTTCCCACATTTCTGTTTCTAGTTATGTAGTTTTTTCCCCATCAGCAGCATACCAACCAATTGTAGTTCATCCCAGTGAGTGTTCTGCAATTCAGATGACCTGGAGTTAGTGCCAACCCCCACAGGCAAGGAAAGGCTCAGTCCTACAAAACAAATCCCTTTTCTCTGGCTGTGGGACTGGTGGTGGAGGGCAGTTGTCATGGTTGGTAGTTTGCTAGAATGGCTCCCAGAACTCAGGGACATGATTCATGTACGTTTACTGTTTTTTGTTTTTGTTTGAAGTATAGGATGAACTCAGGCACAGCCGCATGGAAGAGAGGCACAGGGACCTATATGGGCGAACAGGTGTGGAGCTTTCGTGGCCTTTTTAGGAACAGTATCCTCCTAGCCCCTTCATTGGTCACCAGCCCAGAAAATCTCTGGGCTCACTGGAACCAAAGTAAACCAAAGGATTTTAATGATGATCCCTTTCATAAACAATGATCAGATCACTGACAGTGGGTGAGAGGCTCAATCTCCAGTCCCTTTCTCCTCCCCAGATATTGATTTTTAGCTACTAACCTCTATCCTGAAGCTATATAGGGAGCCACCACAAGTCACCTCCTTAGAACGGAAGACACCCCTATCCCCAAGTGATGTGAAGACAGGAACCTGTAACTGTGAACCAGGGACAAAAGTGAATACACTGTGCTGGAAGAGTGAGCACTCCAGCCTGCTGGGTCACTTGCTAAGTGTCTCTGACACCTGGAGCTGAACTGAGGCTGAAATCAGGAGCTGGGAGCTCAGCCCAGAGCTCTCGGATGTGATAGGAGCTCTTGCTGCCTCCATGCTCTGAACTGGAAACTGGAATTGACAGCAAGACCTGGGAGTTGAACCCAGGCACTCCAGGATGGGATGCCAGCATCTTAATTTGTTTAACGTCTGAACCAAATACCTGCTCCTGAAATATGTATTTAATCTCAGTAAGACTATTATTTCTTCTTTGTTTTCTCTTTAGCATCCATTAGATTTCATGGGGCATATGGTTTAGTGTTTGCTGAATGAATCGAGTTAGCCTGAAGACTTATTCTTTCAAACATTAAATATAGTGAAATAGTATCTATGGAGAGTTGAAGAAAAGGGTTTCTGAGTTGAGGTCTCTGAGCCTTTATTAGTTGCCATGATAGGTGAAGGTGTTATATACCTTGGAATGTTAGGGCGCATGGTTATACTATCCAAGAACCCTTCCTGAGGTTATTGTGTGAAATACTATTCCAGCCGGTCAAGTGATGAATTATAGATGTCAAGAGTACAGAAGACATGGAATAGTAATTGTGTTAAACTTTATTAGCTACATAATACTAAATAGCTGTTGTACTATTATGAAGCGTATCAACTAATTCTACGTAAAAGATAAGATACAGTTACTATAAATGGGGTCTTGTACATAAATAAACTAAAGTTTGCACATGAAACAGTAACATTTAGATCTATGATGCTTAGAATGGGGTCACTGAACCACAGGAATCCACGGATGGGTTTCAGAGACTGAACACTTTGAAAACCTGTGTGACATTATTATTATTATTATTAGTTATTCTTAGAAGAACTTGCTGAAGGATAGACGTAAGAAAATTTCAAAGATGCACAAAAATGCTAGAGTGCTAAATACAAAGCAAGAACAAGGAAAGCCATTTTAGTAACAGTAGACATTAGTAAATGAAGTACTCCTATTAAAAAGGGTAGAAAAAGGGTAGGAGGACTGGCATTGTGGTTAGAGGTTAGAGCAGTCGCCTGTAAGTGGCTGTTTGAGTCCTGGCTGCTCCACTTGCCGACCAGTTCCCTGCTGGTGGCTTGCAAAGGGCAGAGGAGGATGGCCTGAGTTCTTAGACCCCTGTATCTGTGTAGGCTGGATCCAGCTATTCCTACTGTACTGGCTGTACTTGAGTCCCTGCCATACACTGTGGAGACCCGGGTGGAGTTCCTGACTCCTGGCTTTGGTCTGTCCTGCCCTGGCTTTTGGAGGCATTTTAGTAGTGACAGCAGTAGGTGAAAGATTGTGTGTGTTTGTGTGTGTGTGTGTCTGTCTGTCTGTCTGTCACTCCCACCTCTGTGATTCTGTCTTTCAAATAATTGTTTCAAAAAGGGCTCTTAGACTGGGTTGAAAACATATTCCATCTAGCTAGTTTGTATAGGTGACTCTTCAGACAGCAACATAGAAAGCTTGAATGTAAACCGACGGTGACTATGTATCTGTCATCTCCAGCTTAAGAGGCAAGGATGGCAGTGTAACTATTTATAACATATAAATCAGCCAAAATGTTTAAGACAGCAAAGATGATTTTATATAAGATAAATGATGAGATGCTAAAGAGTCTATCAAAAATAAATTAAGCTGTAAACATTTGAATAGCAAGGAAAATTGATAGAAATACAGGGAGAGTGGGTGATTTTAATATAACTGAAGTTCTTGGCAAATAAATAGAGGAGACTAAATCAAACTAAGGGAGTGCTAAATATTACTCCTAATATATTGGACTACATGAACGAAATGGACAGTATTTTAGGGCAATATTGGCTAACTAAAATTGACCTAAATAGTAAAAATACATGACATTGAATATGCAGTTATATTTTCTCAGTGAAGACAGCAAAGCGTTAATGATGTCATAGGTTAGTTCTTTCAACTTTCAAGAACTTTTTCTATGCTTTGTTTTCCAGAGCATAGAAAAAAAAAAGCAATGTTTGTAAGCTAGGATGATGTTGAAAACAAAACCTGGTAAGAATAACCTGAAGGAACCTACAGATCAGTGTCAGTCATTAAAATAGATGCTAAAAATCCTAAAATATTAGCAAATTGACTGCAGCAGTATTTTTTAAGTATAGGGCACCCTGGACAAATAAGAATGTACTTTTTAGAAAATAAGTTGGCTTTAATGTTAGAATTTAAATTTATTATTGGTAGGTCAAGCTGAAAACCAAGCTGTTAGCTCAGTCAGTACCTGCCACAAAGAGGTCGCATGAAAGTCCTGTCAGTTCCAGGTGGGTGCCTAAGGAGACCAGGAATAGTTCCCCAACAATCTAAGTATCATCTAACTCAGATCATTAGTGGACACTTCAAGTAGTGAAGAAATGTTAGAGGATGATTCATAACCATTTGTACTTCACATAATTTGGAAGCTGTAGCTAACTAAAATCAGTAAGTGAAGGGATAAGAAAAGCTCTTAACTATTCAAAAGAGCGAGATCAATGTATTAATATATATTGAATATATTACTGTCTTCATGGGAAGTCTAAGTGACTCAATTATAAAGCATGGCTTACTCAAAATTTATTCAATGAAATGCTAGTTTGAAGAAAGTAAAAATTCTGACTTGGGCTCATGCAGTGGCCTAGTGGCTAAAGTCCTCACCTTGCAAATGTCGGGATTGCATATGGGCACTGGTTTTAATCCCGGCAGCTCCACTTCCCATCCAGCTCCCTGCTTGTGGCCTGGGAAAGCGGTCAAGGATGGCCCAAAGTCTTGGAACCCTGTACCCATGTGGGAAGTTCCTGGTTCCTGGCTCTGATTGGTGCAGCACCAAACCGTTGCGGTCACATGGGGAGTGAATCATCAGACGGAAGATCTTCCTCTCTGTTTCTCCTCCTCTCTGTATATCTGACTTTGTGATAAAAATAAATCTTTTTTTAAAAAAATTTTGTCTTTTGGTATGTGTGTGCATGCCCATCCCACGGCACTCAGTAAAATATATGTACACACACAGTAGCACTATATAGGCTATGTGATGTAAAGGTAAATTGGTCACATTCACAATCAGGTAAACCTCCTGGTACACTTTGTAAATAATTACAGAAAGTGTTGACGCATTCCCTTTAAAGATTATATCATATCTATTACAGTTTATCCAGCTAGTTTGCTACTGAGAGAGGTTTTCCTCTGTTTTCATTTTTTGCTAAACCAAGGACATTTTAAAAATTAATGCAAATTTATGTGTATGTTCTTTGGTCATTTATTGTTTTATTTTAAGATACAGTTCCATAGGCTCTGGGATTTCCCTTTACACCTCCCGAAATATCCCTCCCCCACTCACTGACTTAACCTGTATTATTACAATAGCAAAGTTTTTCATAAACAGTCCAGCATCTTATTGTCCAAATAAATTAACAGTTTCATTGGGAGTTCATCTTTGATCTGGAAGTACAGATGCATACTACATTATATTCTCACATCTGCATATGATAGTCTCCATTACACAGTTACTATACATCCCCTTAAATGAAAAGCCACAAAATAAAATCAACAACAGGAAGAAAAAAAGTTTACAGTGCCATGAAGTTAAATAACATGGTACTGAGTGACTAATGTGTTGCTGAAGAAATGAAAAAGAAAATCAAGAACATTCTTGAAGAAAATGATGCTACTGTGTGATCTATGAGTCAGTGAAGAATTTGATATGAGAAAACTGTTTTGAAGAAATGAAATTAGAAACAAATCCATGACATATAGTTTCCACTGATCTTTGTTGGTAAAATATGTCTCCTGTAGGCAACAGATAGATGGGTTTTGTTTTTTGATCTAGTCTATTAATCTACGATGAGTCTGATTGATGGGTTTAAGTAATTTACATTTAGGGTTAATATAAACAGGTGGTAATTTGGTCCTGTCATTCAGCAGTGGGTTGTTCATTACTTGATTTAGTCTTTGGTTGTTATTTTACTGGGGTGGTCTTCACATTTGCCTTTGGTTTTGGTGGGTGCTATTCCTTTTCTCTATTAAGAGAACATCTTTAAGTATTACTTGTTGGGCAGGTGTGGAAGAGGTATATTCTTTTAATTTTTCTTTACTGTGTAAGAATTTTACTTCATTTTCAAAGACAAAGGAAGGCTTTGCTGAGTATATTATTCTGGGCCAATAGTTTTTTTTTTGCTTTTAGAGTTTGTAATATGTTGCTCCATTCTCTTCTGGCCTGTAGAGTTTCCTGTGAGAGGTCAGCTGTGAGTCCGAGTGCCATTCCTTTATGTGTCAGTTGATTTTTTTCTCATGCCCATTTAAGGATCTTTTCCTTATGTTTGATTGACAAGGGCTTGATTATCATGTGTTGTGGTAAAAATCACTTTTAGTCAACCATGTTGGGAGTTCTGTGCCCCTCCAAAATATTTTTTTCCCAATTCTTTCTCCAGAGTAGGAAAGTTTTCATTTATTATTTCATTGAATACAGCTAAACCTAACTTCTGTTTCTGCACCTTCTGGAACTCCCATAACTCCTGTATTTGGCCTTTTAATAGTGTCTCTTAATGCTTGAATAGTTTTTTTTTGGCTTGACCCAGCTCTACTTCCAGCTTTTTGTTTATTTCCTGTTGGTGACAAGAAATATCTTCCAATTCTGCGTTTCTTTCTTCTGCTTCTTTCATTCTGTTATTGAGACTTTAAACAAAATTTTTAATTTGCTCTGTTGCATCCTTCATTTTCAATAATTCGGCTTGATTTTGTTTCAGTGTTGCTGTTTCCTGTGTGACATACTCTTTAAATTCCTTGGACTTCTGCATGTGCTTTTTGCTGTTGATAATAATCTTTATAATGAGTTTTCTGGATTCTCTATCCCCTATTTTCTCGATGTCTTCTTCAGTGAACTCTGAGGTTGGCAAAGGGTTTTGCTCCTTTGCAGGGGAGTCTTCAGTAATATTCATTGTGATTCTGTCTCTTCTTTTACTCTTGGTCATTGTACTTCTGGTCAGCAGATTCTTCTCCTTGGGACAGGTTTCTAAGCTGTGTCATCCACATTTCTACAGTTCTGTTTTACTTATTGCAGTTGGTACATGGCTCTTTGCTTGCAGTTACTTGTGCCACTCCCTCCAGCGAGTTCCAGGTCTGGGCTCATACGTTAGCTTCCCACCATAGTCTTTGTAGCCTCAGCTCCTGGCTTACCACTCTCCTCCCCTTGTGATCATGTGCTGAGGCTTCACTGTTGTCTGTGCAACCTTTCTCCCCTTTCTGGTTTGAGCAGTTCCCAGGATTAGGGAGACATCAGATGTCCTATATGACTAGGTTGTTGGTGGTGCTGATTATGCTGGAACCTGCTGGCTGTTAGGTCTGAGGGCCACCTGGACTTGTTTTGACCTGTAGGATGCAGAAGTTAATATTATTTTTGCTGTGGGACCAGTTCAATGCACTGAGCTCTCCTAGCTCAGTACATGGGCCATAGCCTTTGCCACACTATATAGAATAGCACTAATGTGCCACTGTGCTATTCCTGGATGGGCTAGCCTTTTGGTGTGGGGGCTACTCAGACCTGTTTTGAGTGAAACCTGTAGTTTTCCACATCGGTGCAATGCACTGAGCCAGAAATGAGTTTGCTCCAAGTTCGCTGCAAGTTCAGTGCATGCACAATCCTGTCGCACAGCCTTTGCCTCCCTCAGCAAAAATGACACCTGATGTGGCTCTGATGACGGTCTGGGCTGTGTGATGCACCCTGTTCCCACAAGGCCTGTTTAGATCTGCTGTTCTGTCTGTGCTCTTGTTCAGACCAAACAAATTAGCAGGACGGGCAATTCTTTGGGTTCATCTCCTGAGCTCCTGGTGAACTCCCCTTCTTACCTGGCTGCTGGTGCAGCTCTGGAGGCCAGTGGAGCCCAGTTCGCAACTCACTGACTACCACTGGGGTATCTGGTCACTGCAATAAAACACCGTTGTTTCTGCTGCTTTCCCTGGTTTGTCAAGCTTCAGATGCCCCTCCGCCATCAGCTTGTACTCTCGTATTTTCTGGAATATGCCCTCTCTACTTCACCCTGGCTAATGATTTTCCATCTGTTTAAATGTGTCTTTACCCTATTCCACCATCTTGATTCTCATCTGGTTTTCAGAGCATAACATTACTAGATATTGGTAATGGCATAAAAATACATCTTTGGGGTGGAAGAGATGGTCCATAACACATCAGCCTGTATGTTGTTTCACATACGGAGTTTAAATCCAAAGGAAAAAAAAAAAAGGAAAAAAAAAATAAAAAAAAGAAGAAAAAAAAAAGGAAAAAAAATCCAAAGGAAAATGTCATATAAAGGAAAATTGAAAATTTTGACTAAAAATTAAAAAAAATTTTTTTTCCTGACTCTGAAATGCATTTTCCCTTCTCTGCTCCAGGATTCACTTTTCTCTGTTTCTAATAGATTTTTCAAATTTCAGTCTTTTCTTCTTTTCCACGAGACACTCTATTTCTTCTTTCCACTTGTCAGCTTTCCCCCCATTTATCCCTAAGTGCCATTAAGGCATATATGTAAGTAATCCCAGTAATGCAACGTGGCAGTTCAGTTTTACTTCGGATTTACAAAAGGAAACTGCAACAGTTGATCACCCGGACCAGTTAGGAGAGACTGAGCAGCACAGTCACTCCGACAGCAGCAGTGGCAAGCGTCTCAGTATCACCTGCTCTCTGCCTGCCTGGCACTTCCCTATCTCCTTTAATGAGTAGGGGACCTCTATTTTATAGATGTGGAAACAAGGACAGACCTTTGCAGACTTGCTTGATTAAGGTCTAGTATGTGGGGAGTGAGAATTTAAATTCAGTTATTCTTTCTGCAGAGCCCATCTGCTGCACTTCCAAGAGGTAGAAGATTATATTCTTCTGTTTTTTCTTCACTTATCCAGCCAGGAGACAGGCACCGCCTGGCTGTAGACCCCTGTTGGTCTAGCTCATCCAGGGAAATAGGAGCTTTGCTTCATTTTCTCTGGGGGTTTCCTGTGTGCATGTGGCAAAAGGGGAAGTGAGAGAAAATGTACAAGTCTGTTTTCTTTTTTGATAGTGCGTCCTGGGAATTGTAGTCAGCACTGTGCTTCGTATAACCCCTATCCAAAAACTGGACACATGTGTACCATCAGTACCGCAAGGAGGGTTACAATGAGTCAAGGGTTCTGTCCCTAAAAGAAAGGAGAGGAGATCCCAAGCTAGCATGACAGTTAATAATCCTTGCCATTGGAAATTGAAGTAAAAAAAGTAGAGTGTGAAATGGGCAGTCTGGAGCTCCCACACTGCCTCCCTCCCCCGTCTCCTGCACATCCATCATCTGTTTGCTTTCCCCTTGTGTCCCAGGATTTTCTGTAATGTGCACACTTCCTTTGTTCCTATTACTCCCTTGTCTGTCTAGGCAATTATTGCTTTTTCTTCTTTTATTTGTGGTCTGTGTCCACCATAAACCCTCTCTCTCACATCTGCCAGAGTGATGTTTGGGAAATGCAAGTAGACTTAAGTCATCCTCCTCTTGAAAATCCTCAGTTCTTGTTGTTGTTGTTCTTTTAAGATTTATTTACTTTTATTGCAAAGTCAGATACACAGAGAGGAGGAGAGACAGAGAAAAAGATCTGTTTGATGATTCACTGCCCAGCAGGCTGCAACGGCTGGAGCTTCACCAATCTGAAGCCAGGAGCCAGGAGCCTCTTCTGTATTTCCCACGTGGGTGCAGAATCCCAAGACCTTGGGCCGTCCTTAACTGCTTTCCCAGGCCGCAAGCAGGGAGCTGTATCAGAAGCGGGGCTGCCGGGATTAGAACCGGTGCCTATATGGGATCCTGGTGAGTTCAAGCAAGGACTTTAGCCACTAGGTTACCACACTGGGTCCCAATCCTCAGTATTTCTAATGCAGGTTAAAAATTCAAACTCCTTGGCCTGCTGTATTATGCCTTTCATTTTCACATTCTTAGTTGCCTTTTAGCACTTTGCTTCCCTAAGCATCTTGTACATGCCAGACATACTCAGCCTTCCAAAAGTACCATTTCAGTGGCTTATTTTACCATAATTTCTTCTTAAAAGTTACTCTGCTATCATATTCAGGTGTGAGGATACAAGGCAGTGTGCATCTCTACTTCCAGACAAAGATGGACTCCCAATGAAACTATTCACTATATCTTGACAATAGGATGCTGGACTCTCTGCCAATGTCCATAACGATGGACATATGACTGTTTATGAAGAACTGTACTATAGTAATAATATAGGGGAACTCAGTGGGAGTGGGGAGGAGACTTGAAGAGGAGATGAGGGAAATCCCAGGGCCTATGAAACTCTATCATAAAATGATAATAATAAAAAGAAGTAAAAATTTTAAAAAGTCACTCTACCTTTGTATTCACATGGAAATCTCTTGTGCTTTTTATCAAGATAATGCTCATCTCTCTGGTGAGTGATAACTGTTCGGTGACATGATCAATGACTGAGGACTTGGCCCAAGCAGTTTGCGGCTATTGCCTTTCTAGTTTTTGTATGCGTTTTGAATTTTAGGCCTTCATTAGTATTTATTTTGTAGATTTCAGTTACTTGTTTACTCCATATATAATTCATGAGCTCGCTGCAGTCATATTGAATCATCTTGAAAAATTCACCACACACTGCACAGTGTGTAAGCTTCATGGCCATCACTGAAACAAACAGATGGAATTTCCAGTTTGGAGGGGATGACATCTGAGCCCTTGAAGTTTATCATAAATAGGAAACAATGTTTTACTCAGTGTAAGACATCATTTTTTAAAAACTGCGAAAAAAGCACTGACTTTTTTTTGGCAGAATCGAAAGAATTTTCACATATTATAATAGTTTTCCAACAGCAAGAACAGCCTCTACCAATAAGAAGTCTCATTTACTTTTTCTTGGGTTGTTAGTATAGCTTGCATGTGTAGAACATTTTACCTTTGGGTGTGCATGTTGTAGAATGCTTACCTCTGACCTACTTATAGCGCATTTTGTATCGCAGTGGATGACGTAGTAGATGAAAGTGATGACAACGATGATATTGATATAGAAGCCGAAAATGAAACTGAGAATGAAGATGACCTCGATCAGAATTTTAAGGTTAGTACGTTTCTATCATTAGTTAGCTTACATGCATTATATACCACACTTCTAAAACAAACAATGGGGAAAATAGCTGCACATACACAAATTTACTTCATTTACACCTCTGTAATTTTAATTATGTATGACTGTGGACGGTCAGAGATTAAAAGAGCAAATAGTGTTACCTTAAATCACTGGTCTGAGTGGTGGCTTAAACTACCTTACGGAGGAACCTCAGAAAGTATGAGGGAAATCCTAAAAAATGAAGCTTATTTTTTGGTGCCGAAAATTATTGAAATCTGTGCTTCTGAGAGATCTCCAGATAGTTCATTGAAGTGCATATGACGAATAAACTGTGCCTGCATTTCAGTCTTTATGCATGAAAATCATCTTGTAATCGCATTTTCCCCATGGGGTTTTTGAAGCACTCTCTTATTTCTGCTCTGTCTCTGCCAAGAAGGATTTTATTTCACTCTTCTAACTTAGATCTGGAAATCCAAGGAGACTAACAAGAACTAAGGGAGGAGGTTGGGAGTGTTGTGCCAGCTGATGCCAGAGGGAATTAGCTCCTGCCAGAAGCTTTTTGGGGAGCAAGGGTAGAAGAAAAAGAGTGTGTGCCTGATGGTGGTTTTGTGGGAATTTGTGTAATGATTCTTAGCTTTTCAGTTAAATGGACAAGGAAATGCAAATAAGTATTTGTTGGTTTGAGAAAAATAAAAGTTACTGAAATATCACTTAAGATAGTAGGTAAAAGAGATGGGTTAGTTTTTAGAAAACTCATTTTTAGATGGGTTGATCAAGGCCGTCTGGGGTCCCCATGGTTTTGTTTCTGAAGCTGATATATGTGGAAGAAACTGCGGGATCCAAGTGAGGAGAATTTAGATTATTGTATGAATCGAGTTCTGTAGATAACAGAACCCCAAGCATGGGGAAAAATCAGCTATTTTAATTCTTTGGAAAATAATTGTTTGGAAATGAATGTCAAGTAAGACTTCTCAAATTAATACACCATCTGTCACTTAAAAATACTATATTTTGATATAAGCCTTTCTTTTATATTCTGTATGCTTCTAAGACTTTTTAAAAGTATGTTCAGTATGATTTTGTTTTTTTGCAACTCAGAGATGTCATCTTCTTTAACAGTGTCAGTCATTATGATGGCTATGTAAATATGGAGACTTTTATCACTGCAAGGTGTATCAGTGTCCCCAGTGATGCTGCTTGCAAGTTGTGTGAATGCGTGAATATGCAAGAGCAGATTGTGAATATATTGTGTACTGTGGTTCTTCACCCCGAGAACATTCAAGTATGTGTCTAGGAATAGGAAGTACAGTCACAATACAGTTATCAGTTTTCTAAGTTTACAGTGCTGTACCACTTTGGTAATGTGTCATCCATATTCCCTTTTGTCAGTTAATCTTGTAATGTCCTTTGTAACATTTTCTTCCCTTTTCAGAATAGGAACTAGTTTTAGATAGTAGCCTAAATTGTTTTGTCTCCTTATTCTCCTTTACTATGGAACATTTCCATACTTTGTTGTATGATACTGATGTGTTTGAAGAAAGTAGTTATTGACTTGTGTGATTTGCTGCTATGTCAGAGATGACTCTTACTGTCTCCGTTTAAAGAAAAAAAATAGGTTATATTTATTGAACCCTTAATGCTGTGAACTGGTATGAACTCTTTACATTAACTTTTTTGTAATATTGTATTTTCGATGATGTTTACATAATTGAAAGGGATGTATGCCCATGTGGATCATCGATTAGGGTGGAGGGGGTTAAGGAAAATGGATGAGACAGCTACCTCCAATCCTTTTTTTTTTCCTTCCTGCATCTGGAGAAAATATGGAGAGACGGGGAGAGGGCTGCTCCTGGCAGCCCAACCACTTTAGCCACCTGGTGTCATTCCAGGATCCCCAATGTGGAGCATGTTCTGAGGGTGCTGCTTAAGTGGTTTCAGTACTTCTGACATGCTGTTGATTTTGTGACTGACTTATGTGAAGGAACACTTTCCAGGTGGTTCTGTGTTCTGGCCTGACAGGACTTGCCCCCAGTCCCAGTATGTGCTAGCCAATGCTATGGTACAGTCTGAGCAGCCTGCACCTACCCTGGGTCATGCGTATACCAGCAGAATGGTCGCTTAGCCCAGCCTGGCTGTCCCCGCTTCCCCAGCTCACATGTAGGCCAACAGGTACTCTTGCCCACCCTTGTCTGCCCCCCAGCTCCCCTGCTGGGCTTGCCCCCCATGCTGGGTTTTACCTGTGATGGGAGGAGCTGCAGCCCAGACTGACATGGCTTGCCTCACCTTGGCATTGACCAGCAGGTGCTGCAGCCTGGCTTGGTCTGGTCTGCCCCTGGTTCCAGCTCATGCTGGTGGGTGCTACAGCCTAACCCAACCTGAATGGCCCCCAGTGCCAGCCCTCAGTATGAACTGGCTGGTGTGTGGCCTTTTCTGCACCCTGTCCTGGTTCACATCAGCCAGTGAGTGTTAGAACTGGCTCATCCTGGCCTGCCCTAAGACATATCCCACACATATGCCAACAAGTACTTGGCCTTTTCTGGGCTGCTACCTGCCTTGATTCTTGTGCTCACCTGGAGGGACTATGTCCTGACAGAGGAGTTCCCCAAGTTCCTCTGTCAGGTCACCTCCCAGTTGCAGATCTTGCACACCCCAGTGGGTTCTTGACCCAACCTAACTGGGTTCACCTCCTGTCCTGGCAGATACAGCGGCCTTGCCTGACATGCCCACAACTGTCTCAGCTCTTACCATTGGGTGCTCTATCCTAGCCCTGCCTTGTCTAGCCCCATACCCAGATCCTGCATAGTTCATCAGGTGCCGAGACTCAGACCAGCCTGTCCTACACTCGCTCTGTCTCTTCTGAGTACCAGTGGGTCCTGGTGCCAATTGGCACACCTCAAATCCAGTCCACACCCATGCCAAGAGATACTGTAGCCTTATCCAGGCCAGATCACCACCCTCATTTTGAATCTTGTGCTCACCAGTAGGAACCACAAATCCAGTAGAGGCATTCCGCTTAGCTCCCCATCCAGGCATGTTCCCAGCCACAAACCTTGTGTGCCAGTGATTGCTTCAACCCAGTCAATGCAACCTAGGCAGATACCCGCCACTGGATATATATAGTAAGTTTTAAATCCTCATGGTTCTTACAGGAGCTACATGATACAAGCACGTGGAAAAAATAGACCTAGGGAGGTAATATAGCTTACTTGGTGTGGGGCCTGAACTCAGTGTCTACTCTCACTGCACTGAAATACAAGCTGTTCTTTTTCCTCAAGGACTGTAGGACTTTTGAGTTATGGAGGTTGCTGAGCTATCTCTCTTTTTTTTTCATTGTTGTGTGTGCCTATTATTTTCAGTGTGTTATATCTCGACTTTGCTTAGTTTTTTTGTCTGAAACCTGTCACTGATTTCCTGTGTTGAGTGACAGGGCCGATCACTTGGATGGAAGAGCTTTTTTGCTGTGCCTCCTTCTCTCTGTATATCTGCCTTTCCTGTGGAAATAATTTTTTTTAAAGAAATAATAGTTAAATTCCTGTAAATGAAGTAATAAATACGTAGTATGATTTTCCTCTTAATTTCTTAATATGTATTAATGTAGTTAAACTTATATACGTGTGTGTGGAGAGGGACATTTTGAAGATTGAAACATAGAAGAATAAATTCGTTTTAAGGCTCGTGAATAATTGGTAGTAAGATAAATGAGAATTAAAAATGAATGCCAGTTGAAAATTAGTAAGTGTTATGCCTTTTCTGTGGTCGACAGATGTAGTGTGAGTTGGTGTTTGTGCGAGGCCAGGGTCCTTGAGATCCTGGTCTAGCACCAGCTTGGATGGTTGCTAACCGACACTTGCATTCCCAGCAGCAACACCCTAACTGTTATGAGGAGTGTATGGACCAGATTCATCCTGGTTGTGGACTTTGTTCCTCTAAAAAACATACTCTTTGTTTAAATTCACCTTTCTTTTTCCCAGAGGGGCCTGGGAGATCACTGGTTTTCCAGCGTGAATGTTTTCCTCCTGAAAAACAGTGAATGGTGACACTGAAGAGCTCTCAGGGCTTTGCTTGCCTGCCAGTGCAGGTGTGTTCACTCACCTTAGCTCCTTAGCCGTCGCTGAGGCAGTGCATCCTCCTGACCAGCAGGTGCACCCTGGGACCACTCTGGGCACGCTGTTCCCTTCCTTCGGGATGTGTGGTTTTAAGCAAGCTGCTTCTCTACATCTCATTTTTCTTGATCAGGTTAATAGAGGTAATGACACTATGTTTTGCTTGTTCTTATGAAGATTAATTGGGGTAATATGATTCACGTATTTTTTCAGTGCTCAGCGTGTCGTGGCTGTTTCCATCATTAGTGCCATCATATTTGTGTGTTTTTTTTTTCAGCTTGATTTTCTTCAGTTTTATTGCCTTTTGATATGAGCGAAATGATGACAGTGAGGAGACTGAGGGGAGAATGCTTAAGTCTTGATCTGGCCACAGGTAGTTCTCCTGCGGAGGCAGATACACTATGATATCAAAATAATACCACGATAATGATTCAACAATACAAAAAATAACAAATGAGTTTGGATTTTCACGGAAATTAATGATGATGTTTATATTTAGTGATATGCTCTAATTGCATTTCATTGATTATTTAGAACATTTTAACTTTTAAGTGTTTTTGGTCATTTCAATTTTGTTGTTTTGGTAAACTGATGATCATGTTCTTTTTTTAATTTCAGAATGATGATATTGAAACAGATATTAATAAACTAAAGCCCCAGCAAGTGCCTGGACGAACAATTGAAGAACTAAAAATGTATGAACACCTTTTCCCTGAGCTTGTTGATGATTTTCAGGTATAAATATAGATAATTACAGATAACATGGAAAATTAACAACTGATTGTAGTAAAAAAAACCCTATATTTTCCTACTTTTTCTGTAATTTTTGTATTCTGCTTTTCTTTAAAAAAAAAAAGTGAAACTCATGTTGTATTTCCAAGTAATGTTAAAATAATTCCACCATCATTCTGAATTGCAAGCTGTTTATCTGTAAAAAGAAAACCAATGGATGCTTTTTTAAACAAAATTTGTCTTTTGCTGTTTTGATTCTTCACTTTTAATGGATAGATTTTTTTATGCCTTTAAAATAATGTGTTGAATTCTTGCTGTAAGATTTTGTTGCAGTCTCTCTGTGTTTAAGAAGAGGTGGGGACTTAACTGTGCTAAATTAAAAATAGAGTCTATATATGTGTGTGGATTTTTTTTACCCCCCTGGCAGTTAACCTTGGTGACGGTTGGGGGAAGACAGAAGATGACAGTTTAATGCTTTAAATTAATTTACACAGAGAAAAGAGCTTAGAATTTTATGTAAGGGTTGATGTATTTATTTATTTATTTCTGAGAGAGGAGCATGTGTGCTGGCTGACAGTGGGCTGGGCCAGGTGTACCGGGCAGCATGTGTCCAGTGTGGGTGGCAGGAAGCAGCCACTTGAGTTGTGACCACTGCCTCCCAGGTTCTGCACTGGCAGGAGGTTGGAGTCAGGAGGTGGAGGCTGGCCTTGAGCCTCTGCACTCAGGTTTGGGTTGTGGGTGTCATGACCAGCGTCTTACCTGTCAGGATGCGTGCTCGCCCTGAAGTGACTCTTACTAACATTTCTCACCTTTCATTGTTTATTTCTTATTTATTTATTTATTTATTATTATTTTTTACTTGGAAGTCTGAGTTACAGAGAAGGAGATACAGAAGATCTTTCAACCACTGATTTACTGTCCAGATAACCACAGTGGCTAGAGCTGGTCTGGTCTGAAGCCAGGTACCAGGAACTGCTTCTCAGTCTCTCATGTGGATTGCAGGTGCTTAAGTAATTGGGCCATCTTCAGCTGCTTTCCCAGGTGCATTAGCAGGAAGCTGGATAGAAATGGAGCACTAGGACACAAATTGGCACCCATATACGGGATGCCAGCATTGCAGGTGGTGGTTTTGTTTACCACGCCGTTATGCTGACCTCAGAAGCAAGTTATTTTAAAAGCTATCTAAAGTTTAGTAGTACATATACTCAAGGACTTGGGCCTTCCTCTGCTGTTTTCTGGGCCACTAGCAGAGAGCTAGATGGGATGTGGAGCAGCTAGGACATAAACTGGCACCTGTATGGGATGCTAGTGCCACAAGGTGGAGGATTATCCAGCTATGAACTAAGTAATGTTGAAAATTCATTTAGCCCTTAGCCAAACCCTTTGCTTCTCAAATTCTGTATGTATAATTCCTACTTGCTTAAATAGAAAGTCTGAAATATGAGATTATAAATGAGAAATTCAAATCTGTGTGGGGGATAGATATCGGCTAGGGTCTTGGATTTCTTTTGAGTTTCTCTTTGGGAACTTAAGAACCTTGGATAAGGGCCTGGCACAATAGTGTAGTATTTAAAATCCTTGCCTTGCATGTGCAGGGATCCCATATGGTTGCCAGTTCTAATCTCAGAGGCCGTGCTTCCCCTCCAGCTCCCTGCTTGTGGCCTGGGAAAGCAGTCGAGAACTGCCCAAAGTCTTGGGACCCTGCACCCATGTGGGAGACATGGAAGAAGTTCCTGGATCCTGGTTTTGGATTGGCTCAGCTCCAGCCATTGCAGTCACTTGGGGAGTGAATCATCGAACGGAAGATCTTCCTCTCTGTCTCTCCTCCTCTCTGACTATCCGCCTTTCCAATTAAAAAAAAAATGAATAAATCTTAAAAAAAAAAAGAACCTTGGATAGATAGAAGAGGGAACAACTCGCATTTTTTTTCATATCACCCCCATCTTATTACTCCCCATAGATTTGCAACATATAAGGAGGTACTTTGAAATCAAGGGTGATAGATAAGATGGCAGGAGTGAAGGAGATATTTGGTGAAAGAAAAGCTAGAGAGCCTGGCATTGTGGTGTGCTAAGTTAAGCCACTGCTTGCAATACCGGTAATCCTGGGTACTCTGCTTCCAGTCAGTCTCCTGCCAATGTCCTTGAGAAGGAAAGGAGGATGGCCCACATGCTTAGACTCTGCCTCCCATGTGGGAGACAAGGGTAGAGTTCATGACTCCTGACTCTGGGAGCCTTTATGAAAGGATCTTGTCATCATTTGAAGCTGTGGCTTAAAAAATGCTGTTTACTCATAGTCACAATTATGGTTTTATTTTTTTGTTATTTCTGGATGGCAAAGTGTTGAAAGTGTCAACATTCTTCATTTTCACACTTTTGAAAATGTATCTTTGGAAGCATGATGACATTTACCATATGAATTTTTAGTTTTTTTCTTTTCCTTCTCTTTCAAATTTGATTTTAAATTTTAGCAAATTTATCTTTTAGTTATAACTTCAACAGACATTTTGAAGTCTGCTTCTATTTGCAAGAGTCTGAAACTTACCAGGACCTTTGCTTCCTTTAATGACAAAAGGAACAGGAGGATAAGTGTGCAGTGCTGAGGCCAAGTCCCCAGAGGAGACACCTCCCCATGTTGGAGCCCTGGTTTCTCCACCTCTCATCCTATGTCCTGCCAGTGGGCACGCTGGAAGGGGGTGGGTGATGGCCTCAGATATTAAGTCCCTGTCATCCGTGTTGGAGGCTTGTTGGAGTTAGGTTCCAAACTCGGCCTGAGCACGGCCCAGCTCAGAGGTGCCAACTGGAAAGCCAAAGATGGACTGCTATTCCATCTCTGCCTTTCAACCAAAATGAAACTAAATCACTGGAAATAACTTAAAAAGAAACTTGCAGTGTTTTTAACTATAGTCACTTTCTAATCCAGTTTACATGGTTTTCACTTATATTTTAACTTCATAAAAAAACCCCTGTGATATTATTATATATATGTAACATATATATGATATATTATATATATATTTATATTCATTGATGCATGTACATTTTTACTACCTTAAAAATTTTCATTTTCATCTCTGCAAAAATACTTTTGTACTTGTTCCTGAAAGTTGTTCTCCTTTTTGTCTAGCTATTTTTTGAAAATCAGCTTAGTTGAGATCCAGCTTAAATGTAATACATAACATTTAAGTTTGGTGAGTTTTGACATGCTTCTACAACATGTGACTATCACCCTAATTAAGAACAAGGTGGATTCTCTTGTCCCCACAAGTTTCCTGGCACTACTGGTCTGCTTTCCATCATTGCAGCATTTCATCTGTCCCAGTGCTTTTGTAGATGGAACCATGTGGCATTTACACTTTTGTCTGAGATTTCTTTTGCTCAGCTATGATTTTGAGATATACCCAACTTTCGAGTATTGCAACCTTTATAGTTTTGTCCTTTCGTTAATTAGGTTGATGCCAGTATTTGCGTACAAACCGTTTGGTGGAAGCATGCCTTCCTTTCTGTTGGGTAAACAGCGGAGTAGCATTCATGCTAAGTGTGTTTTTACTGTGTAAGGAACAGTTAGTTGGTGGTGGTTCTTTAGGGAGCTTTGCTGTCTGGTGATCTGGAGTTTCACAGTATTGTTGACGGAGTTTGGATTCTGTATGTTATCTCATAGGATTGGAAAGACAATTTCTTCTTTGGTTACCTCCTTGTCCCCTTTTTGTTCTCCCATCTTTGTGTGGTTCTCGCTGCATTTAAAACTGTTTGCTGTCTTCCATGTTTTTTTAACCACTTATTTTTAATGCTATTTCTCTGTCTGCATTCAGAAAATTTCATCAGAAGTATCCACTCGATATTTAATTTTGTTTATTTCTAGGTAGCTTAACATATGCTTTATCATTCTTTAGTATCTTCAGCATTTCTCACTCCAGGACTTGTATGCTGAAAGTCCTGTTTCTGGAATGCCACTAGAAGAAGCAAGTGTGATACTTGCCATGGTTAAATATTTTTTGTTTTTCATTAGTAAAATCCAAGTATACTGTGTTTTACCTATTTTTAAAATGTTTCAGATGTTAAATTTGAAGCAAACTTTTAAGCGAATGATTCTGTTTTTGTTAATATCTCTTAATATTTGCAGATAAAAGGTTGGACTTTTTTTTTTTTAAGGGCTATGATTTAATCTCCAAAGAACCAAAGCCTTTTCTGTTTGAGGGGAAAGTTCGAGGTCCTATTGTCGTCCCCACCGCGGGAGAGGAGGCTTCTGGGAGTTCTGGCAGCTCAAGAAGAGGCGGAGCCACAAAGGAGAGTGCATCACCTCGGGGAGAGGAAGGTGACAGGAAACCTGGAGCGAAAGATGATAGGAAAGGTGGTGAGCGAGCATTGCAGCAGCAGCTGGGTGACCAAAGCAGAACTGCCCCATCAGCCCCCGGCTTCAACAGTGACCTCGTGAAGGCCTTGGACAGGATTACTTTGCAGAACATGCCCTCTCAGACCACCGCGGGGCTCACCGCTGGTATGAAGAAGGACTACAACCTCCCTCTCACCGTCCTCTCGTGCACCAAAGTCTGCCCGCACGTGTCCTCCTGTGGGAATTCTCTCTTCGAGGGAAGAGCAGTTCAGCTGGGGAAGCTGTGCTGTACCGGTGTTGAGGCTGAAGACGACGAGGATACCGAGTCTAATTCCTCTGTGGATCAAGTGTCAGCTGAGTTACCCGAAGGCCCGACGCTGCATGATGCAGAACTGTACATCGAGGTTGTGAAGAGTACAAAGTCTGTCCCGCAGTACTCAGAGGTGGCTTACCCGGATTATTTTGGTCACATTCCACCTCCTTTCAAAGAACCAATTTTGGAAAGGCCTTACGGTGTACAGAGGTAAGTGGCAGCTTTCTTTCCCTTCCAAAGAAGATGGAAATGACTCTGAATTAAATTTACTGTCATTTTTTTAAAATCCTGCTTTGAAGACTTTGCCTCATTCTCATATTTTCCTTGTTAAGTAGTCCTTTATTTCCCAAGCTTGTTGTGTATTGAAATGAAGCCAGAATAATACACTTGACTGGTAGATAATATAGAGATTTTCTGTTTAGACTGAATGTGAATTATTACCATGCGTGCTTGATTTAGGTATAGGATTTAAGAATAAGTTATAAATGAAGAAATGCAGTATCATTTTGTGGTAAGATTTAAATGATGCTTTTATTTGAGAGACAGGGAACGGAGATGGGATTTTCATCTGCTGGTTCACCCCCAAATATTTATAACCGCCAGGTCTGGGCCAGGTTTAACCTAGGAGCCTGAAATTCAATGTGGGGTTTTTGGCTTGGTGGGAGGACTCAGTCAACCTGAGCCATCACTTGGCATCTCCCAGGGTCTGCATTAATACTACACAAAGATGAGGAGTGGAACTTGGACTTGAACCCATGTAGTCCTGTAAAAGAAATGGGTATGTTAACTGGTATCCTTAATGCTAGGTCAAATGCCTGTCCCAAACTTGGAATCTTAGTTGGAAAAATACAGTGCAAAATTTAGGATCCATAAAAGCAGTAACTAATATTGTTGGGTATTACCAGCTAGTATGTCGTTGGCATATAAAAATATATCTTTTGGCATATCTGGACTATTTTTGATGATTATGGTTAAAGCTTGGTGAGGATGACTTACCAGAATGTGAGAAACATTGGTGTGATTGGTGTGATCTTTTTATGAGTATAGTGTATGATGAACAGGAAGACCTGGCTGTGGGTGTTTGATTTTCCTTATGCTATAAACTCCTTTTGGAACAACAATCATTTCTTAGTTATTTGTTTGCTTTAATTTATAGCAAGTGGTATAATTTTTTTTTATTTAATTTTGACAATCCTTACAAATTTAATTGGGGTAAAAAAGGTTCAAGGTCTAAAGGGGGATATAGAGGAAGAAGCCCCACCCAGTCTCCCGCCCACCCCAAGTCCCGGGTGTGGGGCATGCTCTGAGATACTCGATCAAGTGGTTCCAATAGTTCACCATTCATGGGTCGTTGCCAGTCTCGCCACCCCAATCATGATGTGGTCATTGAAGAGTTCATTGAAGAGTTCATTGATTGACACAGTCCCTTCTAGGGTCTCCATTTGCCCAGTCTCTGCTGCCAACAGATGGCTGAGGTTGTTGCTTGATTTGTCCTGTCTTTCCCTGGTTAGGACTCCGAGTCCGGTGTCTCAAATGGGAAGATCCTCGACGAAATTTTGAGGTATTCCCAGTCCAGATTCCTGCTGTTTTAGTAGCATAGGGCCCGGCACAGTCCACTGCCCCGGTCAGCTGGCGGCTGCAGTTGCTGGGCCGGTTCTATCTCCACCCGTGTCCTCTTGCAGTCCCGCCTGGTTCCACCCTGGACGCATTTGTCCCTCGCACGTACTAGTAGGAGTTGCAGCCCAGTCAGGGCGGCCCACAGTAGCCTCAACCAGGCCCACCTCCTACCCTGGCTTGCCAGTATATATGGCATACTATCCCAGTCTGTCCCCAGTACCCTTCTGTTCATATTCTTGCCAACAGGTGTTGCCACCTACTTCCATCCAACTATCTCCTCCTACCGTCCCTAACGGATATTGTTGGGTGTCTGTCTAGCCACCCCATCCCCTGTCCTAGTTCCCATACCCTCCCGTGGAAGGTGATGACCCATGAGGGAGGAACCCACTCTTTCCCTCCCAGGTCGCTCCCATTCCAGTTGTGCCCTCTCCATTTGGCCCTGTGGTTCAACTCAACGTGTCTAACCCTTTGTACCAGCTTCCGCCAACTGGTGCTACAACTAAGCCCCAACAACCCTCACCAACTCTGATTGTAGCTTGCTCCAGTGGGAATAGTCAGCCCGGCCTGGTTTTCACCCAATCTGGTCCCCATGAGGTGCACAGGCGCTGTGTCCCTGCCTGGTCTAGTCTACCCCCCACCCAGCTCCCGCTCCTCAGTGTAATTTGCTGTTCAGCTAGGGAACCTCCCCTTTTTCTCCTGTCAGCTCTGCCGCCTCCTTTCCTGGTTCTCACATGTGTTGGTTGGGTGCTGCGGCTGCATCCGGCTCAGGCTACCTCGCCTTGGCATTCCAGCTTGTGTGTTGCTTTTGTTACGACCGGACCTGGTTCGACCCACACTCTGTTCTGGCGATCAGATTTACCAGTGGATGACATGAACAGATTCAGCCTGGTCTGCCCCCGACCCATGCCAAATGCATGCCAGTGGGACACTTTCTATGACCTCTTGGCTGTTGCCTTGCATGTTCCTTGCGCTGACCTGCAGGGTCTGTGTCCTGCCAGAGGAGTTGCCTGAGCTCCTCCATCAGAACCCCTCCATGTGCCAGGTTTCGCGCATATCAGTGGGTCCATGTGCCAGTTCGCCTCTTATCCTAGCAGGAACAGTGGTCTTTCCTAACTGGCCATCATCCCGTTCTGGTTCTTGCTGTAGAGTGTTTCAGCCCAGCCACGGTCATCCATGCCCCCATATAGCTCGCATATGGCTAAGTTGAGGTTGGGACCTAGCCTAGTCTGTCCCACATCCACCCTGGTACTCCAGAGCACCAGAAGGTGTTAGTGTCTGGCCCGGCCCGGTACATCTTTTCCCAATCCACATTTGTGCCAAGGGAGAGGACAGCTGTATCCAGACCCTGCCGCAGCCCCATCCACCTGTCATGACCCCTGCCTTAGACACTGTGGCTCAACTTTGTGCTTAATGTGGACCAGTTGGAGCCAAATCCAAGCTGGGCATGTCCTGTGTTGCACCCTGTGTTCCAGTCATACTATTTATTATTTATTATTTATTATTATTTACTATTTATTACATTTATTTTTACTGTTATTTGCTTTAATTTATAGCAAGTGGTATGATTTTTTTTTAATTTTATTTTTACTCAGCAGCTTAGTGTACATTTAGTCTGCCAGTTAGCTCCTGTGTCTACAGGTTTGGAGCCCCTGCATTCCTCTCAAGGGAGGCCCCTTCTGGGAGGAGACTCTCCCTGTGGACAAGCTGTCATCTCTCAGGATGGAGTTCTTGGGATGTGACAGGAATCTTTGGCTAATTCTGTGTTTCCCAGGAGAAGGAGTGGAAGGGTCTGGGAGGAGGGTGATGGGAACAGAAGTGGCCCAGTTAACTGTATTCCTTGTGTCCCATTGCTGGACGTTGTTCTCTCTGTCCGTCACCTCCAGGCTGTTCAGGGTTCCAAGTCCTAATCTCCTTGTTGGTGCAGTGTTACACTGAGGACATGGTTGTGGTGCAGAGTAAGTAGTAGTAAGTAGTAAGTACAAGCTATGGTTGCCAGTTGGCTGTTTCAGACTCCATGTGTCTAGGAACAGCAGGTAGATGAGCCATGACCACTTGATACAAGTAATTGGCTCAGCTCAGCTAGAGATGGGGCTGCTGTTGCCCAGTGGCAGTAGGGTGAATATGTGGGGCTTTCTGGTGACCCAGTTATTTTGACTCTTGCTACTTGCTTGCCAAATTGAAGTGGTGAATGAATACAGGCATCCTGGAATGAGAGTGGTCAAGGTGCAGACCCCTCAGGAGTAAGGGCTTGAGTCGCCACTTCTGATGTCCTAGCAGGAGCTGCAAGTGATAGGTGAGGGGGACTTAGGTAGATCCTGGCAGTCCTGTGACAGGTATGCTGATAGAGGTGTAGTATGTCCTGCTGTTTCTCTTCTGAATTGCCTCTTGAGCCTCAATCCTGACCAGCACAGGCACCGGCTCACAAATGTGGCTCCCGTGGGTGTGGTGTGATTCTGTCAGTCAGGGGCTCTTTCTCCTGATGTCAGCCTGCCTGCTGTGGCAAGCCCTCCTCAGGATCCCACTCTCCATCCCGCTCTCCCCTTTGTTCTCTGCGTGGGTTTTCCAAGTGGACCGCTCTACACCTCATGATGTCTCGGAGGGACCGAACTGACACACTTTGCATGGTTCAGAAAAGAATGCAACCTGAGGTTTCTCCTTTTGGGGATCATCACTGCTTTACTTCTCCCAAGAGAAAGACGTCATCTTGTGTGCAGAAGGCACTTGCCAAGTTTTAAGTGCTCTTTAAACCCCGACAGCAGTTTTCTCATTAAATTAACCTCAGACTCAAAAGTGTTTCCCTCTTCTAACCAGCTTGTGATACCTGAAGTGGGGTTAGAGTGGAGAGGACAGCGGGCCAGAGGTGTAGCTTTTGCAGAAGTCCTCCTTCTTTCCCATCATGGTGCTGGTTGTGAAAGCATTCATCAATCAAGTCTTTTAAATATTTACCCAATTGATGTTAATAGAGGACATGTTAGCTGCCAAGTCTGGCTGTTCAACATTGGATAAGCAGGTCTGACTGTTCAGGTGCTATGGATACCAGTCCATAAGGGAACTTGGTGGATGGGGACACCAGACCATAAGGAGACTGCAGATGGATGGAGGCTGGTAGGAGTTCCATCGTGGAGGAGGAGCGCTCGCCCTGGAGTGGTACTTCTTCTCCCTCCAGCAGGTGTTTCTGCTCCTGGCTCTGTCCTTGCCTGACCAGCCTGGTGTTTGTGAGCCCACTGCTTCAGCACAACCTGAGCTCTGCTTCCTCTGTCCCCAGCACTGGGCTTGTCCTGAAGGTCAGGAAATTTATAGCAACCAATTCCCTCCTCTCAATCACTATGATGCGTTTTTATCCCCCTGTTTCTGAAACACAGGTGGTAGAATTTCTGTATTGATCAGAATCCAACCTTGCCCTTCCAAGGGCCACCTGTGGGGTATTTGTTAAAATATCTGCCTGTGTACACAGTGTGCAGTACCACCAAGCCTTCTGCAGCTCAACCAGCATCTTTAAGATGGGTCTTTGAGATTTGGGGATGAAGTGTGTGAGGAAGGCGCCGGTGTGCATGTCTCACAGAAAGGGATGTTAGTGTGCAAGTCAGTGACAGTGCTAGTGGGGCTTCAAACAGCAGCGACTCAGCAACCGGAAGCTACCTCCTGGCCTGTGCTGCTTCCTAGAAACTTTGCAGGGAGAAAAACAGGAGTTTGGTTCCAAAATACCCTTTAAGGTCGAGTGACCTGTGTTTATCCAAAAGTTTCAAACATTGATTTTTCTATACAGACTTTCCTCTCGAGTTTTGTGACCTTGATAAAGGTACTACTTTTGCCTTCTTTCTTTCTTTCTTTCTTTTTTTTTTTTAACTAGAAATAAGTTGTCATTTTTGAAACATCCTAACACTTTCTTGCTAGTTTCTTATCACATTATTTGGGAAATGGTAACTTTAATCAAATTTGACTGATCGTATACTCTATGTTGTTCCAAATGCCTTTTGTCCTACTTGTTTTTCTATGTCATATTTGCCACAGTGTCCATGAATAGCAGGTACTTGGTGTAAGTTTGAATTTAGCTGTATTTTAAGATGTGCATGTAGCCTTGAGAATGATGGGGCTGATGGGACTGGAGCTTCATAAGTCAATAAAATAATAGGATTCAGTTAAAACTTTAGATAGATAGACATTTCCTCAGCAACAATTAATAATTAATGGGCCAGTTTTGTGGCATAGTGGGTTAAGCTGCTGTCTCTGATGCTGGCATCCGTATCGGTGTTGGTTCAAGTCCCGGCTGCTCTACTTTGGATCCAGCTCTGTGCTAATGTGCCTGGGAAAGTAGTGGAAGGTTGCCTAACTCCTTGGGCCCAGGTACCCATGTGGGAATCCTGGGAGAAATTTCTGGTTGTGGCATTGCAGTCATGTGGAGAGTGAACCAACAGATGGGAGGCTTCTCTCTGTTTCTCCTTCTCTGTGTCTCTGCCTTTCAAACAAATAAGTAAATCTTGATAAACATTGCTTTAGCTATAATCTCTGTGAGCATATTTCTATTTAAAACAGTTTACAGATCACCTGGTAGATGACAGTGACTTGGCCCTTCCCCTCCTTATTTCACACGGACTTTGTACGCATCTGGTTTCTGTGGGTGTTGCGAACCAAGGCTTGCAGTGCTCAGAGGTGTACAGCTCAAAGCTTCCTCTTACTCATTTTATTTAACTTGATACTTATAAATAATGTGCATAAAGTTTGCAGTTACATGTTCCTTCAGGTAATACTCATTTAATAGTGGGAGTACAAATGCATGGAGCAGAGAGAGTTGGACAAGTGGAGAAGGCTTGGTGGGATGCTGAGGCCGGATGGTGTGCCAAAGCTTCTTGGCAGGGAGGAAAGTCTGGAAGCCGCTGCTAGACCTGGCTCTCCCACCGACTCCACGTGAGTGCCCATGTGCACAAAGAACCCGATTTCTCTTGATGTCCGTTTTCCCAATGAATAAGTCAATGCTACTCACATTTAATTGATACTCTTTAGTAACCAATATTTAAAGAGAAAAATAGTAGTGTGTCATATATGTACAGCCTAGTATCATTTTAGGTCTCCTTTTATTTCATACCTCTCTCTGTGATTGTTAAACTACACCCTTACTGACCATAATATGAAAATTTGGAGTCATTCATTTAGATGAGAGTTAACAAACTATGGCCCATGTGCCAAATGCATCCCATCTGATGGCTCACAAAGTTAACTTTTTTGTTTTAACCGAGGCCAGCATTGTGCCCAGCTGGTTAAGCTGCTGCTGGCAACATAGGCTCCCCTTATGGGCACGCGTGTTTGAGTTCTAGCTGCTCCATTTCCCACCTCGCTCCGAACTAATGCACCTGGCAAGGCACTGGATGACGGCCTGAGTGTTGGGGTGCTTGGATCCGCGCACTCACGTGTTACCTAATTGGACTTTATTGGAGACGTAGATTTAGAGAGAAAAGGAGAAAGAGGGAGAAATATCTGTCCATTGGTTCACTCCCCAAGTGGCCTGAGTGGCTGGAACTGAGCCAATCTGAAGCCAGGAGCCAGAAGCTTCTTCCAGGTCTCTCACACAGGTGCAGGATTCTAGAGCCTTGGGTTATCCTTGACTGCTTTCCCAGGCCTACAAGAAGGGAGCTGGATGGGAGGCAGAACAGCTGGGACATGAACTGGAGCCCATATTTGATCCTGGTGGATGCAGGGCAAGGATTTAGCCATTAGGCTATCACGTAGGACCCTTTCTGCAACATTTTCTTTTCTTTCTTTCTTCCTCTTCTTCTTTTTCTTCTTCTTTTTTAAGTAAATGATGAGCGTTGTGTGAATTACTTGCTCATTTTATCCTAATCCCTTTCTCAATGCAGTGACATTGTAAATGAAGGAGGATTTAGTGCTGTCTCACTTGGGAGAGAAAGCAAGCCTAAAACTCCTTAAAGCCAGTCAGTACAAATACCCTTTTTCTACCTTGACTTTCTACCCTGGGGTCCTCGGTTCTTGTTGGTGGTCTCCGATCTTTTTGGAGGAATGTTTTATATAACATGAGTGAAGCTTCATTGGAAGGTCTCAGCTGGGATGGGCTTTTGGCCTGGCAGGTAAAACACCAGCTAGGACACCTGTGCCCTCTTGGAGCACCTGTGTTCCATCCTCGTCTCTACCTTTATTCTCGGTTCCTGTTCTTGCCGACTCCGGGAGGCTGTGATGATGGCTCCTGCTGCCCATGTGGGGCCCTGCACGGAGTTCCTGCTTCTCTCCGTAACCTGGGCCCATATCTAGCCGTTGTGACACTAAATGGAGTGCACTAATTCAGGCTGTCCTTTTCTCTCTCAGTTTCTCAAGTCCATTTTTTTTTTTTAATTTTAAGAAGAAGAAACTATAAGGGAAGATATTATCAGTTGTATCATTGGTAGACTCAGAGGCACTTGGTCATGCTTGAGACTCTTAGTCTGGGCCGAGGATTTTATTACCAAGAGGGAGTCTGACAGACTACTCCCTCGCAGGAGAAGGTCCAGGATCACTTCTGCGTGCCTGTGTGTCTGTCCTCAGGAGGAAAACAGGCCGGGGGTGTACCCATCTTGTGCGAGGGAATGGAAGACAACGGGAAAAGGCAACAGCTCCTTGTTGTGCGTGTCGGGCACTGACACCTGCGCGTTGAGATGAGCTCAGGCTGTCCTGAGTGTTCCAGGTCAGGGTGTCAGCTTGAGCCAAGGCTGCAGCTCCAGCAGTGTGGTCGTCATGGGCTCACTTGTGCTCACCCTGACACAGATAACATACCAAGATTAAAAAAAAAAAAAACTTGTTGTGAATATGCTGATGATTACATAAACCCTTATTTTTAAGTTAGATTTAAAAATTAAAGTAAAACATCTCAAAGTGTGCTTAAGATTTCTATTTTTCTGTTTTTATATTGCAAAGAATTAGAATATAGAAAACGAAGGAAGGTAACCTAGCATCAGAATTTCTTTTCTATCAAAAAAATGTCAAAAATTACATTTACTAATATATTTTATTAAGATTATAGACCAATACATATTGCCTGTTTTAAAAGCCATTTAATATATTTCTCAAAAACAGATTCATCCAATAAGGAAGAGGAAACGCAGTGACTCTTAACTGCAAAATGTGCCCAATTTCATACGAAATAAAAGAAATGCAAATGGAAATGTGATCAGATGTTATTCCTGTACAGCAAATGAGCTACAATCCAGAAATCTTAACAGCATATTATATTCACGAGGCTGAGGGGGGGAACAGTCCATCCTTGCGTACAGTCAGGGTGGGAGCCAGTTAATACTACCCTTGCAGAGGACAATCTCTTGTTCTGTCATAAATCACGTGCAAGTGCACACTTATGATGTATGTGACATATGTGTGAAATGATCAGAGGTGTTTGTAGCAGCATTGCTTTGAGATACGACTCAAATGCCCATCATCAGAAGCTAGTTAAACACATTTTGGCACGTTCGATTTTATGAATATTATGCCTTGGTTGAACCTCCCCTTGCACTAGGGGAAGGAGCTGTTAAGGTGTAATAGCAGATGAGATAAGTGGCCTGCTGGTTTGGTGGCTGCCTGGGCTTTGTATCAGAAACAGAGCAATCCAGGTTTGCCTTTTCCTCCAAAACGTCTGAAAGGCAGATGTAGGTTGTGTTGATAATGAAACCTTTTTTTCACTTTATGCTTTCGTCATGTTTAATGTTTATGTAATGTGAACATTTTACCTTATCTGGACATTTTAAATTGCAAAAGCAAATAATGCAGCTCAAGCTGTGGATTGTTTTATCTTGGGTTTTAGAAGGTCATGGGAAAGCAGGAGTATTTCTGGAATTGAGGCAGCAGTAGAAGCACGGGTGGGAGCAAACACAGGAGATAATTTCTAGTAGCTTTTTAACAGATCAAACAAGATTCACTAATAGGCATTTTGTATTGCAGCATATGTATGCGTATGAAGTGTGTCCCTCAGTGCTGCAACAGTTACCTTATTTTATGAAAGAATATGCTACAGCATAGTATCACCAGATTACTTACTGAATTTTTGAGTGGCCACTACATGGGCAGCGTCAAGGTCCCAGCACTGATGTGGATCCTTAGCCCATCCTGTTATCCACACGTATGAGGTGATCGTGTGTGTGTGTGTGTGAGTGTGTGTGGCTATAATGTACTGTCTGTGAAGAATAGTATTTTGCATCTTTCTTCTAGAAGATACGGATAATGATATGAACTACCAAAGAACATGGTTACACCATTGGCAGCATCTTCCATAATATCCAGAGTGGTTCACCGAGTTTTTCTGTGTAGTGTTGCTTTGTGGTTGGAAGCCTAACACAGCCCTTTGGCTGGTGGTAACATTTCGCATGATCTGAGTATGGTCTGAATGGGCTGCTCGTTGTCCACGCTGCCCTCCGTAAATTACTTCCTTCTGAGCCAAGTCTTTGCCCTATGTTGGGTATCAGTAAAAGCTTGAGGATGTATGAACATACCTGGACAATGTTGGTTGTTTGACTTTTGACTAGAAAATCACATACACATTTGCATCCGGGATAAAGGAGGGATTGACATTCTTTTGTGAAATTGAACTACTGCAAACAAATACATGCCTGCATAAAAGACCTTTTCCCCTCCTTATTGAAGAGGGCCTAGTACAGAGCTGAGATTTTTCTCAAATATTAATTTTGATCTACTCTGACATATTTAAAAAGGTGCGAATGTCCCCAGATATAGTGGTAGAGGTTAAAAAAAAATAGCATTCATCAGGCCATATTCAGCTTGAACATGATTTTGGCATAGCTTATAGTGTGATTTTGTCTATCTTTTTTGTTTTTTAACTGCCAGTGTTTTAAATTTGGGAGATTCCATGTAGAATTAAAAGTTTCTCAAAAACATTAGACATGGGCCCATGTGATGGTACAATGGCTCAATGGCTAAATCCTTACCTTGCAGACACCAGGATCCCATATGGGTACCATTTTGTGTGCCAGCTGCTCCTTTCCCATCCAGCTCCCTGCGTGTGGCCTGGGAAAGCAGTGGAGGACAGCCCAAAGCCTTGGGATTCTCAAGCTGCGTGGGAATCCTGGAAGATGTTCCTGACTTCTGGCTCCTGGCTCTGGATCCACTTAGCTCCTGCCATTGCAGCCACTTGGGGGGAGTGAACCAGCCAATGGAAGATCTTTTTGTCTATCCTTGTCTCCATAAGTCTGATCTGCCTTTCCAATACAAGTCACTAAGTTTTTTTTTTAAAAAAATCAGACATGAAAACATCAAACTCTGATTCTTACTTGGCACCTGTCAGCTTGTTGTTTTAGACAGAAACTGGGTTTCCAAGTTTTGTACAGTCCTGCTAGTGTGCTTTAATCAATTCTATTACTGTTTTATGTACATATATTAAAAATTAGGTGTGTGTGTATGGGGGGTGGCGTGTATCCTCCATCTACTGATTCCTTCTCGAAATGGCCATGACAGCCAGGTCGGTCTGGGCAGGTGAAAGCCAGGGACGTAGAATTCCATCTGAGTCTCCCACATGGGTGGCAGAGGCCTGAGGACTTGGTCATTGTCAGCCGCTTTTCCAGGGAGCCGGGTTGAAAGCAGAGATGCTGAGCTTGGACCCAGGCTCTATACTGTGGGATGCCAGCATCGTCGTAACAGAGGCCTAGGGGCTGCACCGCAGTGCCATCCCTACTCTGTTTTTTTCAAGATTTATTTATTTTTATTGGTAAGTCAGATATACAGAGAAGAGGTGACACAGAGAAAAAGATCTTCCATCCGCTGGTTCACTCCCCAAGTGGCCACCACGTAGGAGTTGAGCTGATCCAGAGCCAGGAGCCCAGAGCCTCTTCTGGGTCTCCCACGCAGGTGCAGGATCCCAAGGCTTTGGGCCATCCTCGACTGCTTTCCCAGGCCACAAGCAGGGTGCTGGATGGGAAGCAGGGCTGCTGGGATCAGAACTGGTGCCCATATGGGATCCCAGTGCGTTCAAGGTGAGGACTACTGCTAGGCTACTGCACCAGACCCAAGAATGAATTTTATAGCTGAATTTTTTATACTAAATCTTTTTGCCTAATAGCTTCTGTGAATAATGAACTAATTTTTTTGGAGAATAAAAATACATTATGCTTAACTATTTAGTAGGTTAAGAATTTCAGCATTGTGGTTCATGTTTTCTTGGTAATTTTTAGTCTTCTGTTAAAATAGGTTCTTGATTTATTTTGAATTTTATGTTATAATGTGATGTTGGGCACATTTCTGAGCTGTGTGAGTGTGGTGTCTTTTCAATTTCAGAAAGTACCACTGTGCAGGAGAAAGGTTTCAAGTTACCTGAAGTTAAAGAGGTTTTCAGAGTTTAGTGTGTTCCTGAGATTTTTTTTTAGATAATTAGTTTGGCATATTTTGTTGCTGTTGTTTCTGATCTGCTTCACCTGTCTCCAGCTGACACTAGGCAATTTGGGATTTACAGGAGTATATGCAGCGGGCTTCCTCCTCGGGTCATCCTTCTGGCTGCGCCCTGCAGCTCCAGGCCGTTGGCTCTGAGATCCAGCTCTGTTTCAGCGTCCCTCTAGTTCTGGCTGGTGGTTGTCGTCTCTGGGGACTCACGCAGTGATAGGGAAGATTGTGGGTTCTGTGAGGGGTTCAGTGGTGGGAGCTTGGGAGTTTTGCAGTGCATGTGCGGTTTTGGGGGGTTGATTGAGGACACTGGCCGGGGGACTCCTGAAGTGAGCTTGTTATTCCCTGACAGGTGTTCGCTTCCTTCCCAGCACAGAGGAGAGGGTATGTTGTGGGAGGGTGACAGAGTCAGAGGCAGCGTGAGGTTCTCTCATCTACTCCCGAACGCCTTCAGTAAGTGTGGCAGAGCAGCTTCAGTCACAGGAACCCAGGACTCAGTCTGGTGTCTCCACGCTGATAGCAAGGACCTGAGTGCTCCGGGGGGAACATCTGGTGACCTCGCCCGTCCCCAGGCTGAGCAGCAGCAGCAGAGAAGCAGAACTAGAACTTCAGCCAGGCACTCCGTCACGTATGGACTTGTCCTAAGTGGTGTCTCATCTACTGCCCCAAATGTCTGCCCCTGCATTTGCTTTTGAAAATCTCCCCTCCTCCTTATTGTTGGTCATCATGCTGTTATCATGCACACACAGTGATTTGTCTAAGAGATTCAAATCCAGATGATTTTTCTGCAAGAAAGTGGAGCAGACGGGGTGGAGTGTTTAGGACACCCGTGTCCCATATCAGAGAGCCTGTGGGCTCGGCTCTGGGTGCTAGTTTCTAATGATGCATACCCCGGAAGGCGCAGATCCACGCTGAGTTCCAGGCTCCTGCCCTGAGCCCGGCCCACCCCTGCATCCTGCCATCACTCAAGAAGTGAATGAGCAGACGGAAAGTGTTTCTTGCCATCACTGCGTCTGTGCTTTTCCAATTAATTAGTTAATTGATAAGGGTAGTCATAATGGACGTTGGATAGTTTTTTTCTTCTGTTGGACATTTGGATATTGTTCTATATGTCCATTTTCTGCAATCGGATTGGTAGTGATAGGTTATAGTCTTGTTGTATGTTGATATTTTGTACGTAAACTACACAGATGGCAAAGTGATCATTTTGAGAAATTAAAAAAAAATTTTTATTCAAAACTTATTTGGAAGGAAGTTGTACATTAGTATCTGATGATGAGTTTTGGTTATATTCTGTTTTATGATTTCAGAACAAAAATTGCCCAAGACATTGAGAGACTGATACATCAGAGTGATATCATAGATCGAGTGGTATATGACCTGGACAATCCAAAGTAAGTCTGGTTTTATGGTTGTTTAATAAAAAAAAAAAAAGTAAGAAACTATACTTGACTTTTCTAGCTGATTTTTTGGGGGGTGTAATGGTCAATCCTTTTTATTTGCTTAAATTGAATATCACAAGCTTTTGTTTCCTTTAAGATAAATTGCTAAGAGGTTTAAGGTAAATATCACAGTGTAATTCTGTGTTCTGAAGAAACCAAGGCTAGATAACACTTTTTAAAGGTTTTCACTGGGAAGGTGATTGTTGAAACCCTATTAAGACTTCTGGTTGAATAGGATGCATTGCTTAGCAAGGAGAGGAAACATCTGCCCAGTCTGTCTGTAATCTCTCAGGGATTGGGGCACTTACAGTTCTCTCAGATAAAATTTGGGACAATCACCAGCATTCTTGGAGTTTTTAGTTTCCTGGTAGAATGTAAGCTCCAGAAGCGAAAGAGTTAAAGAATTTGTGTTTAAGTTAGAGAAAGTGTTGGTGTTTAATTAAAAAACTCAACAAATACCTTAACACAGTGTCTGGTACCTGGTAGGAACTCAGTAAATAAAAAAATAATGAATATGCAAAATGAAGAAAATGTGTGTCCCTTTTGGCGCTAATGAAGATAATAGGTAATGTTATCGGTTGCAAGATTAAAAACACTGTTTTCACTCAAGAATTACATGGTTGAGTAGAATTATTATTAGGTCATATAGAGTTTTGAAAGTGACTTTGGTCTTTTCTCTGTGCTAATCAGTGAGGCCGAACAGAGGAGCAAGTTTCCAGTTGTAATTGTAAATGCCTTTTTATTTTTTTGTCTGTAAATGTTAGTCTAAGTTGATACTTTGCATGGGTTTGTTAGGTTCTTTGGTATTAAAAATAACAAGGAAGGTGTTGTGACAATAGTGTTGTCATTTATTTATTTGTGGTTTGCTCGTTTAAATGCAATATATTTTAGTATGTTTTCTTTGAAAATTTTTATTTAGTTACACCATTCCAGAGGAAGGAGAAATTTTGAAGTTTAATTCCAAATTTGAATCTGGGAATCTACGTAAAGTAATTCAAATTAGAAAGTAAGTCATTTCAGGTTTTCTTATTTTATGTGTGCATAATGTGAAATGTTTCCAAAACTACTTGTTCTCACCTGTCAGTGTGTATGTGGAAAATAGAAATTGTAAACTCTAGAATTAGGGACACAGACCTGATTTGGTTATAAACATCCATATTTTAAAATGCTTAGAGTCTGATTTTAAGTGCCTTCTAATTCTGTTTTTACTAAAGCATATTCAGGGGTTATGTTGCTTTTTATAATGGTGCTATGAATATTATTCATTTATATAAACTTCGTTGTCTTCTGTTTTCAGAAATGAGTATGATCTTATTCTGAACTCAGATATAAACAGCAATCATTATCATCAGTGGTTTTATTTTGAAGTCAGTGGAATGCGGCCCGGGGTTGCCTACAGATTCAACATCATTAACTGTGAGAAATCCAACAGTCAGTTTAATTATGGTAAGAATTTTTGTTCCCAGTTGAGATGGCACGCAGGCGTCTTATCAGTAGAACAGGAGTCTGAAGGACTATTACCTTTTAGAAAAATGTGTCAGTATCTTTGTTATTTTCAATTTCTTGAAAGTCATGTTTATTATGCAAATGTTAAAATATGTTGATCTTTGATTTTCTCATTAAAATAGCTACCTTTGTATAGTCAGGTTCTTCAGAATTTAATGGAGATGGTTAATTTCATTCTAGTTAAATATACCTAAAGATTTACTATGTATGCTCTAGTGGGTTCATCTGATCATACAGTCTTTTTTTTTTTTTTTTATCCTGATTGATTTTTGAATGCTCAGCCAGCCTTTAACCTGTGAAATAAAATCCCACATGCTGGTTGTGTATAACGACTCATATTTGGTTATGAATCTTCAGATTCATACTCAGAAATGATACTGGTCAGTAGTTTTTCAATTTTTGATACTGTACTTGCTTTAGCTATCATAGTACTGTTTGTAAAATGAGTCGGGGGATTTTGTTTCACTGATTTTTCTCTACTGCTTTATGTAAGTGATATAGTCTTTAAAAACCTGGGCAATACATCATTAAGAACATTAAATCCATGTAGCCTGAATGGAGGCTTTTGTGTTTAGTACTTCAACAAATGTGTAAGGAAGGCCTGTTTACCAGACATTGTGTCTTATAGCCAGGCATGCCTGTGGAAAGTAATAGAATTATATACTCGATGTTAAGATGTAAAAAATTAAAACATCAGATTTCAACTACTTGAGCTGATAACAGCAGGTGTTTTTGTTTCATCTTGCAAAAGAATGTTGTTCTGGTGAACAACAACAACAACAGAAGTCTTCCATTTGCAGTGGAGGAGAAATCTGCAGTTGAGCTCTGAAATCTTGAGAGGTTGGAACCCCCCGCCTGTAGCGCCGTACTGTCTCTCTTGAAGGAGTCCTCTAGGCTGGTAAACCGTGGATGTGCAGATACTCTGTCAGCAGGCATTTCTGAAAAAGAATGTTTCCAAAACTACTTGTTCTCACCTGTCAGTGTGTATGTAGAAAATAGAAATTGTAAACTCTAGAATTAGGGACACAGACCTGATTTGGTTATAAACATCCATATTTTAAAATGCTTAGAGTCTGATTTTAAGTGCTTTCTAATTCTGTTTTTACTAAAGCATATTCAGGGGTTATGTTGCTTTTTATAATGGTGCTATGAATATTATTCATTTATATAGTCTTTCACATTCTTGGCTTTTGTGAGTTTACTGAATAGCTAAATAACTAGTGACATTTCTCAGACTTGCTTGTTGCCCTTAACCATTCATAGCCGAGTGAGCAAATGTAGTAATGATCAAAATTAGAAAAGAAATCTCGTGTTTTTCCTGTTTGATTCATATGTTAACATAATATTTTTAGATATATTTAGAAGACAAAAGGACAATCATTAAGTTGCTCTTCATGTTTTGGGTGTTCCTCCAGAATAAAATGCTAACTTATGTTTATTGTGTAATTTTCAAATAGTGTTAAAAGTGGGTGTTTTAACTCACAACCTTTATTTATTAAGTTAAAAATGTTCAGCACCTGAAGCCTTATGAAATGTTTTAATCCTTAAAAGTGTGCCCTTGGAGCATGCTTTGTTTAAAATGTGGCGGATAGAATATCTCTCCCTTTAGTATCATTTAAAATTTTAACTTTCTTTAACTAAAACTGAAAACAGTGTGACAGATGGCTGCTTTATTTTTAAATTTCTTCTACTTCCTTTTTTCTTTTGGATAATCTTTAATGTATATCACACTTTCCAAACCAGCTTTGTAGTGAATTTGGAAAACAGTATGGTCTTGAGAAGAAAATTAAAACTACTGACATTACAGAATTCAGAACTAACCACTTTAACGTTTGTTATTTCGTACTAGCCTTTTAATAATGTTGTGTATGGTTTTTTTTCTGTTTTTAAGATTTGTTTATTTTTATTGAAAAGGCAGATATATAGAGAGGAGGAGAGATAGGAAGATCTTCCGTCCAATGATTCACTCCCCGAGCCGCTGCAACGGCTGGAGCTGAGCCAATCTGAAGCCAGGAGCTCTTCCAGGTCTCCCACACAGGCGCAGGGTCCCAAGGCTTTGGGCCGTCCTCGACTGCTTTCCCAGGCCACAAACAGGGAGCTGGATGGGAAGTGGAGCTTCCGGGATTAGAACCGGCGCCCATATGGGATCCTGGCATGTTCAAGGCGAGGACTTTTAACCATTGTGCTATCACACCGGGCCCCTGTGTATGATTTTGGCATACATATTCATGTATCTACTTTATAGAATAAGGCCCACAACCAGCTAGCTTCATATTCTATATGTTAACAAAATATTCTCATTAAATGTTTTGGCTGATGCAGAGTTTAATTGGTACTCTGTGGCGGTCTAGTATAAGTTACATTTTCCAAACTGTTTTTTGTTACACATTTGTTTCTAGTTTATTTTTTGCTATAACTCAGAGGAACATTACTGCCCGTAAGTATTTGTGTATAATTACTTGGTTACAGATTCACGGAAGTGGGATTTTTTTTCTGTACTTACATCTTTTGATAACAAAACAGTGGAAACTAAGAATAGGCTTGACATGTGGCAAAATGAGAACAATTTAGGGAAGAAACGGGCTATTAAGGAAGATAGCATCCAGGAAAACTACTTTTTAACACTTGGTATCTGTTCTTAAATGAACACTATTTTAAAATTAAATATTAATCTTTTACAGATTTGAATTTGCAGTTTGAAAAACTCTTTTGTAACTCTGCATTTACACAATAATTTGCAGATTTCCACATCCTGATAAATACTATCTAGCAACATTATAAGTAATATGTTTCTAGTAGTCTGTTGAATAAAGTATAATGACATATTAACTGTTGATCAAATTACATGAATGAGTTTAATACTTCTGCCAGTCCCTACTTCCCCTAACTCTCAGCAATGTATGTCCATTCTCTTCAAAATGTTTTCTAGAAACTCATGGCAAATTGTAAGCAAGGATCACTATTCTGAGACAGTTTGTAATTTTGAAATGTTGAAGTAGACTCAATCTCTGTTAGTGTCATCATTTCATATATTATGGCTAAATTTCCACCCTAAGAGCACCCACAGGACCCCATGTTGGTATCCCGGCTTCCCATCCAACCCCCTGCTTGTGGCTCAGGAAAGCAGTGGAGGATGGCCCACAGGCTTGGCACCCTGCACTTGTGTCGGAGACCCAGAAGAGGCACCCGGCTCCTGGCTTCTGGCTCAGCTCTGTCTGTTGTGGGGAGTAAGCCAGTGGATGGAGTATCTTTCTGTCACTTCTTTTTTTTTTTTGTAAATCTGCCTTTCCTATAAAAATAAATCTTTTTTCAAAAAAAAGTTAATTTATTTGAAAAATCAGAGATCTGTCATCTGTTGGTTCTCTCCCCAAATATCCAAAATACCTGGGGCTGGGTTGGACTGAAGCCAGGAGCCTGGAACCCAAGCTGGGAAGGCGTAGGCGTCCTGGTATTGCGCTGTCACCCGAGGGCTCCCCTAAGTGTGCCTTAGCCGGAAGCCGGAGCGCAGATTGGGGCATGGACTTGAGCCGACGCCTTCCGCTATGGACTCTGTGCATCCCAGGCAGCAGTGTAGTCGCATACTGAAGTCCTCACCGCAAGCATGATTTTAACAGAAGACAAAAAACATAGCAAACTCTACCATGCAAATGGGTTTGAAGAGATGTAATATCCATGTCTCCACTGTCCACAGCAGTATACAGATTCAGAGCAGTCTCAGTAAAAATCCCAAGGACTTTCTTCACCCAGCTAGAAAAAACATTTGGAAAATTCATATGAAAACATGAAAGATGTGGAGCAGCCAAAGCAATGCGTGTGTGCTTTCATGTGGAAGGCAGGGTTACAGAGAGCGCAGGTAGATTGTCCATCTGCTGGTTTGTTCCCAAAGTAGCTGCAATGGCCGGAATAGGGCGAACCCAGAGCCAGAAACCGGGAGCTTCTTTTGGGTCTCACACATGGGTGCAGGGGCCCAGGGACCTGAGGCATCTTCTGCTGTTTTCTCAGACCATAAGCAGGGAACTGGATCAGAAGAGAAATATCTAGAACATTCACTGGTGTGCGTTTGGGATGCTGGGGCTACAGGCGGAGGTTTAACTTACTACACCACAATGTGGCCGAAGCCAAAGCAATCCTAAACAATAGAAATAAACCTCGGGGCATCATGATACCAGACTTTAGGAGATCCTGCAGGTGTGTTATAAGCCAAATAGCCTGGCCCTGGTAGAAAAACAGACATGTATGTCAGTGGAATGGAATAGAATGTGCACATCTACAACTAACTAGTCTGTTTAAACAATATTTATGTATTTATTTGAAAGAGTTACACAGAGTGTGAGAAACAGGGAGAGTTCTTGCAACTCCCCAAGTGGTTTCTCTGGCCTGTGCCAAGCCAGCCCACAGCCAGGAGCTCCCACGTGGGTGAGCAAATCAGCAGGGGGTTGGAGCACAAGTGGAGCAACTGGAGTGACCTCCTGCTCTGGCACTTTCTTACTTTTTGGCATTTGCTATTTTTCAAGGGATTTCAAGTATAGTGTGACATTTGTTTTAGCCGTGGAGTCCAAGAAAGTGTAAAATATTTAAAAAAAAAAGACCCCAAATTAGATCGTGAGATAGATTCTACATTGGATTTTTCCTTCAGTCTTACTCTTCATGTCTTTTTAGCAGAGATTCTTCTCGTATTTTAACAAGGAGTTGTCTCTTGCGAGCTTCCTGTGTATTTCCATGTATTTAAGTAGGAAATCAGGAGAAGCTAAAGAAGCTGTTCACATAGATGTGATGGCTTATGAAAATCCATCATTAGTTTTGTGTGGCTAATATAACATAAAGCTGGGCCCGGCGTGGTGGTTAAGGTCCTTGCCTTGCATGCCCTGGGATCCCATATGGGTGCCTGTTCTAATCCCGGCAGCCCTGCTTCCCTTCCAGCTCCCTGCCTGTGACCTGGGAAAAGCAGTCGAGGACGGCCCAAAGCTTTGGGACCCTGCACCCACATGGGAGACCCGGAAGAGGCGCCTGGCTTCGGACCGGCATAGCATTGGCCATTGCGCTCACAGAAGATCTTCCTCTCTGTCTCTCCTCTCTGTATATCTGCCTTTCAAATAAATAAAGAATAAGTATATCTTTTAAAAAGAATATAACATAAAGCAAACTCTAGTTTGTCTATCAGCAGTAAAATTAGAACACTGGGAACCAGTGAATCTTGAGTAGCCCGTGAGTAACCAGCCCTGTGATCAGCAGCCACTGTTGGATTCACTCCTGGAGTGGTGTTGACGACCACAGAAGACAGCTGCAGTGCAGACTTGTCCGGCTGGAAGTTCTGATTTAACTGCCACATGTGCTCGAAATGAGGAGGCGGTGTTAGAACTAGGCTGTTGCCTGTAAATGTTTTCCTGTGTGATTCGTGTGGAGAACCCCCAAAGGCAGAGGGTGACCTTTGCTTTTGCTTTAAGCTGCTCTTTTTATTGAGATTTAAAAAAACCAGTTCTGTTAAATACCTTGTTTTCTTACTAGTGAGTGATCTTAAAGTTAAGCAGTTTGCAGTATTTATGACTTTGTTTTCAATTTCAAAGCGAATGCTTCCTTTGAGCACTATCAGTCTGATAGTGCGGTGTGTCTTTGTGCTCTGTCCTCTGTTTCCACTAGATGGCAGTCTTGGTATTTAATAGCTGGAAGCTTTTGTAGCAGGTGTTTCGCCCTCTGTGTGTGTCTTAGATATATGAAGATTTAATTACCTTCGTACATAAATTGGACATGTTTGGAACCAGGCAACAATGTAGAAATTCGGAGTCTTGCCTGTAGTGTTCCAGCCCCCACACTCATGTTAGGTAATTCCATGTCCCCGAGTTGAGCTGTCCCTTCACCTGAGCTGACTTCCCTGGCTCCCCACACTGGAGTGGTCCCCTTGATAAATGTTCCTCGAGGACTGCTTTCCTTTGGCATGTGTTATATGTGTGGGGCTCATTAATATCTGTCCTGCCAGTCCCTCCACTCCTTCAGCTTAGGACGATTGTCTGTTGTTGACCGTTGTCACATTCATGCCGTGGCATTTAGGCAGTGAATGTTGGTGAGGCAACAGTTGACTGAACTCTGAAAAAGATCCCAATTGGGAACAGAGAAGTGAACCTACACAAAACGTGCCGCCAAGATCTCAGGTTGAATCGCCCGCTTTCTCGGAAGACTTTTCTTTGAAGTAATTCTGAATTTAAGGAAAAGCTGTATTGTTCATGTAGATGCTAAGCATCTGAATTGCAGCTGCGTCACTGTGGAATGCCTGGATGTATATTTTTCTATACACAGTGACATTTTCCTATTTCACTGCAGTTTAGCTGTCAAGACCAGGAAGTCATCATGGATCACACGAGTCCCTTGTAATGCTCAGGCCCCTCTCTTGGTTCCAGTTTTTCTCCCAAGAGTAGAACTCAGAGCCACACTTGTGGCCTTGGATGTTCACGTCCTTCGTGCTTTGGAAATAGGCCTGTTGCTCCGTCCACAGCGTGCTGCATGGCTCACAGCTTAACCCTGGTGCTTGGCTCTCGGCCCTGTGTCCACGCTTCCTCCCTGGCATCCCGCAGATGCTCTGCAAGGACAGGAGGGGCCAGTACATCTTGCTGTTTCCCTTTAGGTCTCACTCTTCCTGAACTTGACCCACATAGGTCTGTATTTCTTACCCTCTGAATAAACTTTACCACCCTCTTTGTTTTGTAGAATGGCTCTCACTTTGGACACGTCTCCTCTTCCTTAAGGATTCGTTGACGTTCTGTTTCTTCGGCAGGAATATCCCAGAAGTGGTGTGTTCTGGCGGCACAGGATTTGTTTTGTCCTATTCCTAATGTTAATTTGATCGAGTTGGCGACTGCTAGGGTTTCTCATTGTAAAGTTGCTCTTTTTCTTTTTTGTAATTATTTTGTATTTTATATTTCAGATAGACACTTGTTAGCGTATTTTATGCACTAAAGGTTTACTCTCTGGCTAAAGAATACATCCATTACTCAGTTGTTGGAATGGCCTCTTCATGTTTAGCCACAGAGAATCTGAGTGAGTCCCAGGGTAGCCTTGATAGGGTTGAATCTGACCGGTGGCCTCTGACCTCCCTGTCGGTGGAAACCTATATCTTTCTCGGTGTTTGCAGAGTTTCCTGTTATCTCTTTGAATATGCTTTGTACTCCTTTGCTACTCTCCCTGCTGAATGTCAAGAACCTGTGCGATTGGTCTTTTCATCTCACATTCCCTATAAGCTCTTTTTCATTCATCTTGATTATTTATTTATTTTTTTTCCTTTACTCCTCTGACTGTGTGCTTTCAAATAGCCTATCTCGGAGCTCACTAATCTTTCCCTTTGGTCTGTTTTTCTATTAATGCCTTTTATCCTGTATTTTTCAGTTGGAGGATTTCTGGTTGACCTTGTTTAATTGCTTCCATCTTTCCCTCAGATCTGTCTGGTAAAATCTGAAGTTTCTCCATATTGTCATGAATTTCGTGGGATTTCTTTGGAACAGTTATTTTGCAATCTTCACCTAACTGGAAATTTGAGCTCCTAGATGATTGACTTCTAATCCTGTACTTGCTGTCTGCATGTGGTCGTGGTACCCTAGAAGTTGTGCGTGCTGGTGGCGTTTTGAGGGATATGTTATAGTCGTCTAACTTTATTTCTAGAAATTTTAAGCCATCTATGTATTGTCTTTGATTCTATGACTACTTCTGCTATTTCAGCACCAGATAGCCCTCTGAGTTGTCATTTGTTTGAGGTCCATAGTTGATATTTTTACTGATTTAGAGTTATCCCCAATCTCAGATTTTCTCAAAATGTGTTGCTAATGTCTCACGGAATATGAACTCGGGATATACTAGGAAAGGTGTAGTCTATTCCTCTAAGCTTTTTCCTTGGTCTGTGGTGGAGGCTTTGTTCTGTTGATGCCACGCATGACATCCAGAGCCCTGAGCCTGCCAGAGAGCAGTGCAGCTTGGGAACCCGACCAAAGCTCGGCCTCCTGTGGGCTCCCTGCCCAGGCCACATCTGTCAGCCGCTGGGATTGGGTGGGGTGTTAGACTGCTCAGCCAGGACTCTGGAACATTTGCCTCTAAATATTTCTAGAGGCTCACTGCAGGGATTGCCTGGGGACAGGGACCAATACGATGTGCTCAGTGCAGAGTGCTATCAGCTTCATGCTGAGTACCCAACAATCCTATAAATCATTGCTATCTGCCCGAGGTTGTGGGGATGGGATAGAGAATAGAGGCAGCCCCTCAACTATGCAAGCAGTCCCTATGGTGGGTTGTATATGGGTATCACAGTCAGGAGACCCTGTGCAATTCTGGGAGTACACGTGAGGCCTGCAAGAACCTGGTGTTGATATGTGCCAGAAAGAAGTCTGCCGCATCAAGGTACAGGTGTTTGCCAGTCCTCAGGCCTTGGCCTTGGGTCAGACTGCTAGATATGCTTCAGTTGCATGGCCCTTTCCTGTCTGCTCCAGTTTGGAGGAAGATGGTGAAAGCAGCCTTCTGGTTACCCGGAGTGGCCCTAGGACATGTGAGTCCCAGTCACAGGTCCCTACGAAGTCCTGGGGACACACACTAAGTCCACCAGAGGCCAGCAGTAACACATACCCACATTTGAGTTAGATTCCCAGAGCTTCGGCTTCCGCCTGGCAAGTCTGGAGGCTCAGTCTGTCAGTACCTGCCCAGCCCAGGGCCAGAGACCTTGGGGCCGTGTCAGGTTCTGGTTACCCGGCTCTGAACTGCTCCCAGCCTCTGGGCATGGCTCGAGATTTGCTCTCTGCTGGTGGTGGGCAGAAGGAATGACAAAGAGCACGTGCCTATGCAGAGTCCAGATATTCCCTGACCAGGTTTGGGCCTGGGCATTGGGGCAGGGGTCTTGAGTGCAAGCAGAGTTTCTGCAGTGGGGTTGGCCTGAGATTCAGTCCACTCTCCTTCTCCCAAGGAGGGATGTGTTGCTGCACACGCTACTGCTTGGAGCTGAGGGAGGGAGATGTGGACAGCCCTTTCCTCCCTGGCGTCTCTAATGCGACGTTTCCTGGTTGTAGCAGGTGGAAGCACCATAGTCTCCCACCTGGCCTCGGCAGCTCTTGTGCAGGTGACTTGGTGTGTGTAGAGCTGGCCATCTTGGCGTGTCTGAACAAAGGTGACTGCTGGAGCCTCTTCCTCTGCTGCCATCTTGGTTTCAGATCTCCCTGTTTAGATTGAAGTGAGTTAAAATATTTGGAAAAGGCAGATCTTCAGTGGTACTAGTCTCACTGCCTGTGCCTGATAACCACCCCAGCTAGAGGCTGCCACACTGGACGAGCGTGTGTACCACACGTTTGCTTCCTAGCAGGAAGTTGAGCTGGACGGCACTGATTCAGAAGGCATTCCTAGGGAAGGACCTCAAGAGGGTGGGTTGCAGCTGAACTGGCAGCCAGAGACATTGAAAGTCTGTAGCAGCTTTCATTGTTTAAAGTACGACAAGACTGAAAACAGTCCAGGAACTAGGAGAAGAAAATGAAAAACAGTCGGAAAAGAGTTGATAAAAATAAATGCTAAAAAATCGTGAAAAAGAAAACAAAGCACATGAAAACCAAAGTGATAAAGTAACACGGATTATGTATGGGCTAGAACTGTTGGAAAGGAAGTAAAAATCTGCAGTTATTAGTCACCATATTGAGATGATAATCCAGCTAAACATTGTGCAGGTTTTTGTCATTAAAACAACAACAACAACAACAGGTTCTGGTGGCTGGTGTCCTAGCACAGCTTGCTAAGCTGCTGCCTGCAGTACCAGATGCCCTGTGGGCAGCCTTTTTGAACCCCAACTGCTCTACTCATGCTCCAGTTTTCCTGCTACTGTGGGGAAGCAGCAGGTTATGATCCAGACCACTCTTGGCCATAGTGGTCATTTGGGGAGTGAACCAGCAGATGGACGATCTCTCTGTCTCTCTCTGTGACTCTGCCTTTCAAATAAAAACATCTTTTTTTTTTTTTAAAAAAAGGTTGTTTTTGTTGTTTCAGTAAGCAATAGAAAGTGTCTAAATGAATTTTTCTGCAGCTGGTCTAATCTTAAAAGCAATATAGCATAAAAAGTATTTTTAAAAAATCTGGGAATTTAGATGCAAAAAAATGTAAATATAGGCTTATGTAATCAAATACTAATAGAAGAGTAATATTTTCCCAGAATGCAAACACAACTCAGAGTAGGAAACCCACTAGTGTGATTGGATATGCCAGTTGTTCAGAAGAGCCATTTGATCCTATTAGCAGAGGCTGAAAGGGAGTTTGGTATAATAAAAACTGTTTTTAGTGTAATAAGAATTATGGTGAAACCACTCAGTTGTGAAGATTTAATGGTTTCATATATGTGATATTACTTAGAACCATGACTGATACATAGAAACTTCAGTGTTAACCATATTTTTTATTTAAATATGATAATGTTGCTTTGTAAGAGATAGCAGATACTTCATTGAATCCATAGAACATTTGATTGGACAAGACAGAGAGCCCAATCCCTGTCCCTGGTGTCACATGAAAATAACAAGGCTAGGTTGGAGGGTAAAAAGGAACAAGTGCATTCTCGCAACTGACCCCTCGCCCTCCAGAACTGGTGCCTCGGGAGCAGTTTGCTGTTCTTTATCGAAGCTGCAGCGAGGGGGCGCTAGTTTCCTAGAAATTGCTGGCGGAGTGGCAGATAATTTGAAGTAGCTCTGGGAAAAGCTCCCGCTGGTCTAGCCAGGCTCCAGGGTTGCCCTGGGATCCAGGTCTGCATGGGGAGAGATTAACCCTGTCTCTGGCTGGCTTGCTGTGTTCTGGCTGCCGAGCAGAAGTCCAGAAAAGAATTAAAGCATTCTCCTGGCATGAGCAAAAAGGAAAGCCAATGATTTGCCTCAAAGTTTAACATAATACAGTGCCCTGGAACTGTGACTCGGAAAATATCTTGTGGCCGGAATTAAAGTAGTGCGCTGTGGGAATTTACGGCCTCGCACTTGATCGTGACAGGAACCAACTCCTGCAATTTCTTTATATACCATTTACATTACTGTTTATCTAGTTATATGACTGCTGCTATTTGTATCATCTTTTGATGTGACTTGATTTCTTTAAATGTAATAAAAGTATAAAATGAAATAGCTGCTATAAATACCACAAGAGAAAATAAAATGTTTTTTAAAATTATAAACAGTATGATTATATATGTAGAAAATCCAGGGACTACACAAAGTCTGTTAAAAAGTAGTGAGTAGGGCCCGGCGTGATAGTGTGGTGACTAAAGTCCTTGCCTTGTACAGCCAGGATCCCATATGGGCGCTGGTTCTAATCCCAGCAGCTCCACTTCCCATCCAGCTCCCTGCTTGTGGTCTGGGAAAGCAGTCGAGGACGGCCCAAAGCCTTGGGACCCTGCACCCGCGTGGGAGACCTGGAAGAGTCTCAAGGCTCCTGGCTCCTGGCTTTGGATCAGTTCCGGCTGTTACAGCCACAGCAGATGGAAGATCTTCCACTCTGTTTCTCCTTCTCTCTGTACTGCATCTGCCTTTCCAATAAAAATCAAATAAATCTTTAAAAAATTAGCTAAATTAACACAAAAAAGTGGTGAGTATATTCCCAGGGGCCTTGTGATGGTAAGATAAATACAAGATAGAAGTAGTCATCCCGTGTTGAAGTAACCGTCTCCCCTTGCAGTTCCAGCTACCTGCTGGGGTGAGGGGAGCCGCAGAAGGGGGCTCGGGCACTTGCCTCCCTGGCATCCACTTGAGACTCTGGAATGGGTTCTGGGCATCTGGCTCCCGACTGGCCTTGCCTCTGCTGTTGTGCGCCTTTGGGGAGTGAACCTGTGGATGGAGAATCTCTCTACATTTCAGATAAATAAAAACTGAAAACTAAAGCAGGAAAAAAACCTTGTAAGATACAGATAAAAATCTTAAAAAAAATATTTTTTTGTTGTTCAATATTTGAGAGAGAGAAAAGTTCCCTACAGCTGGTTAACTCTCCAGGTGCCGCAGTGAGTGAGTTTGCAGCTGGGAGTCAGGGATTCAATCCAGCTGTCCCGGAGAGATGAGGAACCTGGTGACTGGAGCCATCAGCAGTGCCTCCCAGGGTCTGCCTTAGGAGAAGCTGGGGTCAGGAGTGGGGTGGGCACTGATCCCAGGTACTCCAGTCTGGCTGCAGCCCCCTCACTGCTGGGCACAGTGCCTTCCCCGCACACACAAAGTTAACAGAATGTTTTTGTCCCAGGAATATGATTAGATTCTTAAATTGAAGTCAAACCAAGTCTCAGTAAAAATTGTCAATCTTCCTAAAATTAACATGTGAATTCCATTCTAAGTGAGAAGAGCAGTACATCATTTTAGAACATGAGATGATGTTAAAGTTTATGTAGGAAGCGTTTTTTTCTAAGAATGTCCAAAAATACACTGTATATTTAATCCCACATTTTAATAATCTCTGCTCCTCTTCTGTGCTGTGGACATACATTTGTTTGGAAATCGGTAAGGAAAGAAAAGACTACCTTTTGGTGTCATTCTTCCCCTATAACTTCAGTAGAGAAGGAAATTTGTGAAGAATTGGAAAGGTGGTGCTCAGACACTGTACCTTCATATATTTTTTGAATCCCTCATTAAGAGGACCTTTAATACAGAAAATTTAACAGAAAAGAGTTCATGATTTTTCACCATACAATTATAGTTTCAGTTCAGCCGTGGAGCAAAAACACGTTGATTGACTTTGACTTTTAAGAAACTTAACCAGATTTTCTTTTTGAATACATAGTAAGAAACTGAGTTGCACTTTCCAGAGCTTTGGTGCCTGCTACAAAGGCAAGATTAATTTGTAACTAAAGGAGTGTGATAAGAATTCTTTGTTTTTCCTCTCTCTGTCTCTCTCAGGAATGCAGCCACTCATGTATTCAGTTCAGGAAGCGTTAAATGCCAGGCCATCTTGGATTCGAATGGGGACTGACATTTGTTACTATAAGTAAGTATCTTGAGATCACCAGCACATCAGACCTACAGAAAGGGGATGTTGACTTCATTATGTTTCAACTGTAAAAAGAATTACTGCGTTCCTTAGCTTGTGTTGTTGTTGTACCTAATCTTAAGCAGTTCTTTAGAGTGTGAGGTCTGCTTAGGAAGTATTGGACAGTACTTCAGGAAGCTTAATAAAATGGTGGATTTTTTCATGCAAGAAAAGTTTTGATAATCGTGTATTGTTTTTTCTTTTCATAAAACCAATCACCATGACATTTTTGAGGTCCCCTCACATAATGTTAGAAGTAAGATGTGTGTGGACAGGGAAAAGTCGGCCGAGGTCTTACCTTTGCTACTTAGTTATATGTCTTCAACTTGACTTTAAAATGAAAAATGAGAAAGTCCATCATTGCCAATTCACGGTGGTGTTATGTTCCTGTGGCAGCAAATAAATTTCTTACATTTTTCTCTTATGTTGATATTTACTTCATTTTGATTTCCAAAATATCAAAAATCCCGGGATCACGTGTCTTGTGTTACAGTTGGGATGCAGCGCTGATGACTTGGGCAGGGCCTGGCTCGATGTTGGCAGTTATTTAGATGACGAGGGGGAGGCGTTTTGAAAGCTGTGTTGTATCTTTCCTGCCTCTCTGCTTTTAGAGGGTTGTCATCTGTCCAGGAATTGATAGAAGCCTGAGGAACTGTTCTGTGTGAAGGATGATGGCAAGGTTTTGTGATAGCTTTCGTTTTTGCTTTTTTTTTTTTTTTCCCCCTTGGCTGCTTTCTGATCTGAAATTGGAGTTCAGTTTCATTTACCGTTTATTAACCGTTTTCCATATGGACACTGTTCCAGCTAACTTCCTGAAGCCTGCTTACACTTCTTGTGGTACACATTAAAATCTACTTGTCCTGTGTGCTTCACTTTTCATGTCAATTATCTGTTGCTTGTTTTTTTTCACGGAAGCAGAATAAAACTGCATTTCATCGTCATGTGAAATAACGTGTTTTACTGAATTACAGTGTATAAACTGCCACAGAGCTACTGTGTGGTGCCGTGCGTACCTCTCCAACCATATTTTAACCTTTTTTGGGAAGAGTTGGCAGGAAGTGGTTCTTGAACCTATTTTGTATATTTCTTAATTCTTACTGCCTTATCATTGGATATATATAAGATAAGACTATACCAGCTTGAAAATACCTTGAGCTTTTTTTGTGCATAAATAAATAACCTATAGGCCTCTGATTTTTCTTAAGTTGAGGTTTAACTGATCCAAGATAATTTGGAATTTCAGAAATAAAGTTGGTAAGCATAACCTCTTTAAAGCAGCCTGTGTCATTCGCCTGGAAATAGTCTAAAAAACTTCCTACTGTGGAAGTCTTCAGACATGTACATAAGCAGAAAATAGAATCTTGAGGCCCCATGTGCTCCCACTATTTCAGTCATTTTCGGTACATGGTGAATTTTGTGTTGGCAACACTTTTTCTCCTGCTACCATACTGAGCCTCTGAAGTTGTTTCCGGGTTACATATTTTATCCGTACTTAAAAATGTATCTCGGAAAGGTTAAGACCTGTTAAGGCCATCTAAACACAGTACCATTATGATAGCTCAAAAAAAAAGTTTGAGAGAATTCCTTAATGAGATGAAAAGCCCAGTCCGTGTTCAGTGTTGCCCAGCTGCCTCACAAATACTGTTTTATAGTTGATTTGTTTTCATCAGAATCCAACCAAAGATTCCACATTGCATTTAATTTTTGTTATGTCTCTTAAAATTTTCTTAAATTTATGAATTTATGATCTCTTTTTTTTTGCTTCTTAAAATTTCTTGTTCATTTGTAAAGGAAACTGACTTATTCACTGTGAAAATTTTTTCACATTTGGATCCTATAAATTGAATTCCAGAGGTGTTAAATTTTTCTCCTTTCTCCTTCCTCCTTTCTCCTTCCTTGGCCCTCCTTCTCCCTTCTTCCTTTCGCCTTTATCTTCCCTCCATTCGTCCATTCATTCATCCAGTCACTTGTTGAAAAGTCATAGAGTGAGGGAGTGGTCCATCCCCTTGATGGCAAGGGCTGGGGGTCAGGCTGAAGAGCAGCCCGAAGCTTCATCTGGGTCTCCCACAGGAGCGACAAGAGCCCCAAGTACGTGGGCTGTCCGCTGCTTTTCCCAGGCCATCAGGAGGAACTAGATCAGAAGTGGGACATTCAGGACATGAGCAGCCCCTCTATGAGATGCCAGCACCACAGATAGTGGCTTTTTCCACTGTGACGTAGTGCTGACTTCAGCAAATTCTTCTGTGTATTACTTTATTGATTCAGCTGGTTATTCGGAAAGCTTAATTAGTCTCAGTTGTGGTTTTTGGCAAGCATACAACAGAGGTGGTACAGGGACTTTCTATTGTATCACATTAGGAAACAAGGTTATCTTTGATGATTTATGGCTTTTGTAATTTTAAGATTGATTAATGCAGTCAGCTATTGTGACCTGACAAATCCACCATAAAACGTGTGTTATTATGTGCTTTTTTTTTTTCTACTTCTTCATCAGATGTTTGTAAAAGCCTCTGATGATCATTGCCTGGATTCAGTAATATCATAAAACCTGCAGGTGGAATTTTTAGTTCTTACTGATGTGTATTAGCTCCATTCAAGTGTAAATCCAGACGTGACAAATGTTGGCCTTGACTTGTAATAACAAAATGGTTTGTTAGCACCTAGTCTTTTTTTTGTTGTTAAGAAAAATTTTAAGGAATTTATGACTTAAGATTCTCAAGGTCATTGTATATGTGGACAAAGTAAACATTTTCTCCGTTTCTGTTTCAGAAATCACTTCTCAAGAAGTTCAGTTGCAGCAGGTGGGCAAAAGGGAAAATCCTACTATACAATTACATTCACTGTCAACTTCCCCCATAAGGATGACGTTTGCTACTTTGCCTACCACTATCCGTATACGTACTCCACCTTGCAGGTGAGAACCCTTCAGTTGTACTGTGACTGACACTGTGTTGTGTACATTGCGTCAGACAGCTGAAGCAGAGTCCTTTCAGTTGGATGTCACAATCAAACGAGAAAGATTCAGTGTTGGAATGTTTTGGAAAACACGACAGAACTTATTGAAAACATTGAAGGGAATAAAATGGGAATGTGGTCTGCTTTTTTAAATAAAATTATTTTTGATGATGTTTACGTAGTTGAAATGGTTGAAAATGCCCATGTGGATCACTAATTAGGGTGGGAAGGGTCAAGGATTAGGGGAGAGTGGGTAAGTTTCTTTTTCTTCTTTTTCTTTTTTTTCTTCTTCCTGTTAACTGAGGAAAGGGTGAGAAAAGGGAAGAAGCTGCACCCAGCATCCTAACTGCCTCAGTCCCCAGGGCTGGGGAATGGCCACCCAGTTTCATCCCAGGGTTCCCAAGGTTGAACATGCTCCAAGGGGTCTGCTTAAGTGGTTTTGATAGTTCTAAAATGCTGTTGATTTTGTTGCTCCAAGGATGAAGAAATACTCCAAGGTCCATTGGCTGACATAGTCTACCTTAGAGTCTCCATTCACCCAGATATTTGCATCAACGCTTGGCTGGGGTAGTTGTCCAATTTATTCTGCCCTCCTTCCTCTGCTATGGTATTAGAGTCCTCTGCAGGTCCCCATGGACTGCTATATTCTCATTTGACATGCTGTCTACTATTCTGTCTTAGCAACTGAGGAGGCCCAGTTCTGACACATGCACTCTATGGTCAAACCACAGACTCTGATTTTCGTTGTGATTGGAGTTCTGAGTCCAGTGATCCTGTTAGGGGAGTCCCCTAAAAATCCTCACCTGAGGTGACCCCAACTTGACTCTTGTGTGTGGGCCCGTCACCCACATCAGCTAATCACACAGGGGTGGTTGCAGTTTCTGGATCAGTTCTGCTTCCAGCCTCCTGTCTTACACAAACCAATGGATGCAATGGGCTAGACCAACCCAGCCCACCACACACTCAGCCCTCATGTACAGTAGTGGAAACTGTGGCTAGTTGGAGCAACCCCCAAAAGATGCTTCTCAGACCCGCCCCCAGCTCTGGTTCCTGCATGTGCTGATAAGTTCAGCAGACTTGTCCGGTCTTTACTGCATCTCATTCAGCTTCTGTACACACGGGCTGGTGCTGCAGTCTGTCTCAGCCCAGCCAGTCCCACTATCCAGCCCACAGTTATGCTGGTGGGTACTACTGCCTGTCCAGCCAGGTCCACCCCCCAGCCCTGCTTCTCATGTTCACGGGTGGGAACTGCAGCCCATCGGAGAGGTGCCCACCAGTTTTTTCTACAAGGCCCCCTCCCAGTCTCATATCTTGTTCTTTCCAGGTGGTTCTACAGTGTAACTTCACAAGACTTGCCCCCGTCCCTAGCACTTGCCAGCTGATTATGCAGCAAAGCCTGATCAGCCTGCATTTATTCTGGTTCATGCATACACCAGTGGGTACAGTCTGTTAACCCAGCTTGACTCTCCCCCTAAAATTGCTCACGTGCAGGCCAATGGATGCTGCAACCATGCTTAGTCTGGTCTACCCCTGTCCCAGTTCTCATGCTTACCAGCAGGAGCAGTGACCTAGCAGGGGAGCGCTTGCAGCTTGCCTCATGCTGGGCTCACCCCCAATTCAGGGTCTTACATGTGCTGGTGGGAGCTGGGGCCCAGTCTGGAATGGCCTGCCTCACCTTGGCATTTGCCAGCAGGTTCTGCAGCCTGGCCTGGTCTGGTCTGCCCCCAGTTCCAGCTCATGTTCATGGGTGCTATAGCCTAGCCCAACCTGGATGGCCCCAGTCCCAGCCCTTATTGTGAACTGGCTGATGTTGTGTCTCAACCTGGCCTGTCCTGCACTTCATCCTGGTTCTCAGATCTGCCAGTGAGTATTAGGAACTGGCCCAGGTAAGCCTGCCCCTACACCTGAGCCATTTTTATGCTAGTGGGTACTGTGGCCTGGTCAGGGCTGCTCCCTGTCTTGGTTCTTATGCTCACCTGCAGGGACTGAGTCCTGACAGAGGAGTTCCCTAAGCTCCTCTATAAGGTCTCCTCCTAGTGGCAGATCTTGTGCACACCAGTGGGTCCTTGCCCAGCACCATTGGGTGCTGGAATCTAGCCCAGTCTGGCACACCCCAGACCCAGTCCACACCATGCTGAGGGACACTGCAGCCATGTCCCACCCAGAGCACCCCATTCCAGCAATTGCTCTCATCAGTGGGAACTACAATTTAGCTAGTGCATCCCCTTCCCAACCAAGCCTGTTCCCAGCCACATATCTTGTGCATGATGATGATTGCTGTGATGCAGCTCAGCACAGTCCATCACCCGGCTTGACCTTTGCCGTCAGATGCCATAGCCTGGCCTGGCCCAGCCAGCACCGGATCTCTTGCTGGTGGGTGCCACAGCCTAGCCCTGCCCAGTCTGCCCCCATCCCTGGGTCAAGAAAACCAGTAAGTGTGGTAGCCTAGCCCAGCATGACCCACACTCCAGCCTAGCTCCTGCACGTGGCGGTGTGCTACTGTTTGGCCTGGCCCTGCCTGGTCCAGCCCCCTCCTGACACCCCGAACCGACCCACACCCTTGCTAACAAATGGAGCTGCCTTGCCCAGCCTGACCAACACCCAGGCCTGAATTACATGTCCGCCAGTGGGAGATAGAGCACACTAGGGAAATTTCCCAAGTTCCCCACCAGGCCCAGTCCCAGACCCAGATCCCATATGTGCCAGCAGCTGCTAGGCCCTTACCTGCAGTTATGGGATACGCCCCCTATATCCCGACCTTTGTATGAGCTGGTTGATGTTGCATTCTGGTGTGCTCCGCACCCTATTCTTGGGTGTGCCTGTGGGTGCTGCAACCTGGATCATCCTGGCTGTTGCCAAGTCCAGCACCCATGAGTGCAGGAGGATTCCATGGTCACGCCTGACTCAACCTGTCACCACCACCAGCTCCCAAGCAAACCAGCAGAAATTGCTGTTCCACAGGGGAAAGCCCACAATGCCCCTTATAAAGAGACATTGAGGGAATTTAACATGAATTATATTTCCCATTTTGTATAGAAAACTATAAAATGGGGCTCCATTATAACTTTAGGTGGGATGACTACTTCTTTAATCAGAAGGATTAGAAAAATAAGGACACAGTATAAATTTTTCTGTAGCATATGGTTTCATTGTGGAGTACTAGATTTAGATTTTCTTAAAATATGGAGTTACAGAAGTTGTATTGTCAGACTGTTGGTGACTTTTTTTTTTTTAAAGATTTATTTTTATTATTTTTTTATTGGAAAGGCGGATATACAGAGAGGAGAGACAGAGAGGAAGATCTTCCGTCCGATGATTCACTCCCCAAGTGAGCGCAACGGGCCGATACTATGCCGATCTGAAGCCAGGAGCCTCTTCCGGGTCTCCCACGCGGGTGCAGGGTCCCAAAGCTTTGGGCTGTCCTCGACTGCTTTCCCAGGCCACAGGCAGGGAGCTGGAAGGGAAGCGGGGCTGCCGGGATTAGAACCGACGCCCATATGGGATCCCGGGCGTGCAAGGCGAGGACCTTTAACCACTTGCGCCACCCACCGCGCCGGGCCCTGTTGGTGACTTTTTAATATTTGTGTTATGAAACAGAATCCAACTGAGGCAGTGAGAGCAGAGTATCCTAATGGCCCAGAATCGTGATAAAATAATACGTTTTCCAGGGAAGAATTTGAGTACTGTGATGAGAAATAGGTTTCTAAAATTATTAGGGAGAAGGTGGGGTGAAAGAAACCCAACTAATAGGGCAGAGAAAGTGAATGAAGGCTGAAAATACTAGATGTGTTTCAGTAAAGTGTACACCTACAGTAAGGGTCTGCTCCTGCTGTGATCAGGTGTGCTTCTCTGAGCTGTCATACCGTTAACATTGATGGTGCCTCACAACATGGTGGTTCTACTACAGGGTAATTTATTACAGGAATCCAAGTACAGATGTGTCTGAATACGCACTCAGTGTTTTATTTGCACAGTTATGTTGGTTTTTTTTTTTTTTTTTTTTACTAATCTTCACTTGATACTGTATTCCGACTTCTTTGTCCTAGGCTTTACCTCTCCGGGCATTGCCAGTATCTCTCACCTCAAGCTCTGTTAATCTCTTCCTAACTGATGTCGTTATAATCACTTCTCTGCCTTTGTAAGCAGTGTTTTCTCCACACTGCTCCCAGGGGCTCTTGGATGACAAATCTTTCCACAAATACTCTGCTTAAAACTCTTTAGTGATTTCTTTTGCCCTTGGTATGAAGACTTTCATGCAAAGTCTATCATGCTTCTTTCTGTCTCTTCTGTGCTATTTTTCACGTTTTTTGGACATAACCACTTGTTGTTTGCACTGTTATTTATTTAGTGTTTATCTCCAAGCACACTTTAAAATGGTTCACTCTTTAAAATTTATGCTGGTCTGTGACTGGCACAGCCTATAAAAATACCACCTACATCCCAAGTGGAGAACAGTTCAAGTCCTGGCTGCTTCACTTCCAGTCTAGCTCCCTGCTAATGGGCCTTGGAGAGCCACCAAGGATGGCCCAAACCCGCGGGCCCTCGTGCCCACGTGGGAGATTCCTAAAGAGCTTTGGGCTTTGAACCAGCTCAGCTCCAGCCATTGTGGCTGCTTGGAGTGAACCGGCAGAGGGAAGGTTCTCTCTCTCTGCCTCTGTAACTCTGCCTTTCAAATAAATAAATTTAAAAATATTTTTCAGATCCTATATTAAAATACATGGACTAGGAGATTTAATGTATTTGACTTCTTTCTAATTCATATTCCTACAAAGGCATTTCAAAAAAATTATGGAAAATGGAATTAAAAGCTAAGTTTATTTTGGTGTGAACAGCTTGGAATCTATATATATATCAGGGGGTCGTTAAAAAGTTCATAGAAAATGCATGTGAACAACTATGCATGGATTTCAACAATGTTTTACACTAAGATACATTTATCTAGCAGTTCCATTTTCCTTGAATGTTTTCAAGTAGCCTGCATTAACATTTTTGAAAAGTATTTATGTATCATTTAGTTATCTCAGTTACTAAGAAGTACCTTGACTGTGCTTTGGGCAAGGCCATTCCGTCACTCATTCCGTAGCAGGTCTTGGTTTTTCTTACCCTTGTTCTTTGTACTCTAGTTACTAGGAACCTCAGTGAGTTGTTTTTGAAATGCCTTTGTTCTGTCTTGTCTCCTGTCCTTTCTCTTTCTCTTTACTTTGCAACTCTCATCTTGTCTACTGCACTCATCCTTTAGGTCTCAGTTTGTGCATGGTTTTCTCTGTGAGAGCTGGCCTCACCGTCTAGACTCAGCTCGATTCGCTCTGCTTAGCAGCTCTCCTAACACTCTGTGTTTCCCTAGGGCATGGGATTCATGTATTGGTGCTATCCCCACGCCCCACACAGTTTCTAGCAAATGGTGAACCTTTAGTCACTACTGATTGTATGAATGACTCTAGGTGCAAGTTTGAAAATCAACTAAGTACCTAAAAGAAGGAAATGGGCAAGAGTTGGTATAACTGTATAATGAAACCATCAAAATGTGTGTGTTCAAAAACACTTAACATGTTCAGTGGTATGATATGAATATGTGTGTCTGTGTGCACTTATGAGTTGATAAGATAAGATTATAAAAAGTGTGATCATATATTCACACTTTGCTTATATACATTGCTTTTTAAAATAATTTAGGTGTGTAATTGGCAGATGTTTACAACACTTTGGTGCATTTTACAACGAACCTGTGTTAATCTTGAAATTGGGAAAATATGTTGTTAAAAATTAGTGCTGTATCACATATTCTTCAACTTGTAGGTTGGTTTTACAAGTCTGTGGTCACTTTGCTGAATATCCTGAGAGTAAAATATGTTTTGAAAATCAAAAGCTTTTTTTGTAACACATTCATGAACTGATAGGAGCTTGTTTGGGAATACTGGTGACTCTGCTGTGTGTGTTACTGCAGAAGTAATTACAAGTATATCATGGGCTGCTGCCCATGACCTTGCTGGTAGTGTTGCCCGATTCAGGAATGTATAAGGTGTCAGCTTCGTCGATTGCCCCTGGTGCTGATGTTTGAACCACATCTGGTTCAGAGCGTTTTAGTTAGGGGGTTAATAATCTGGTTCACTCCTAGTTATCGGGAGAGCTGGAGGCATTATTTTTATATATCATAGAGTTGTAAATAATCATATACATTGCTTTTGCGTTTTTATCAAGATGCATCTTCAAAAATTGGAGTCCGCACACAATCCTCAGCAGATCTATTTCCGCAAAGATGTGTTATGTGAAACCTTGTCTGGAAACACCTGTCCCTTGGTGACCATCACAGCAATGCCGGAGTCTAACTATTACGAACATATCTGTCAGTTCAGTAAGTCTACTTCACTCGAAACATCTTCCTCCACTTGTTTTTCTAGGTCTTACGTGTATTTTATAATGGAAATAATAGTAGAACAAGGATCAAAAAGTGTAGCTGCCAGTTCTCTCAGGCCTGAGGTTCATTCTCCTGAAGGCGAGGGAGCCACGTGAGATGTGCTATCTAGTCTCTGGTGATGGCAGTGATTTTTGTTCTTGTTCTCTGAAGTCACGTTTGGCATAGACTGCGGCACAATGTCTTGGGGATTCATGTGACCGTTACCATTGGTTTACAGAGTAACAACTGGTTTTATTTCTAAGTAAAATAACCAGAAATATCCAATGTCTTACTGAACACAGGATAGTTACTTGCTTTTCCGTTCCATTTCTGTTTTTAAAAATTGTCTCAAACGTATGGCTGTGATGGTAAAAAAAAAAAAAAAAAAGAAAAAATATTCCATTTTTTTTTGTAAGAAGGTAAAATATTTTCAGGAGAGAGAAAAAGCCTTTTATGGTGATGAGCTTTGTAGACTGGTGTAGTGTACCTAAATACAGGCAGAAAATACTTTTTGTCTTGCTAAGTCTTCGATCAAATATGCTGCCTTCTGCTGTGCTGCTTAGAGTGTAATATAGGGTGATTTTCTATTATGCTCATGATTATATGAAAAATAATTCTATGCCTCGTTTCCCTAACCTAACCACTTGTTCTTTCTTTAAAAAAAAATTCAAAATTATGTAATAGAACTAACTTTACCTACTGGTTTAATCATGAGGAGATAAATAAGTGACTGACAGGCAACTTGTTTAATATGGCATTCTCCGCATGTTTAAGATGCGATTTAGATTGCTTTCATATTCGTTTCCTCTGAGGAGTCTAGTGTAGCAGTTGGCTTTAATAGATGCATGGTCAGTTCTGCTATGAATTTATATTCAAATTCATGATCCAGTAGAGTCATTTCTGAACCTCCAAACTTAGTAGCCGATCATTGTGACTTGAGATTTTTTTTTTTTAATTCAATAGGAAATCGCCCTTACATTTTCCTGTCGGCTCGGGTACATCCTGGAGAAACTAACGCAAGCTGGGTGATGAAGGGAACATTGGAGTATCTCATGAGTAATAACCCTACTGCTCAAAGCTTACGAGAATCTTATATTTTTAAAATTGTCCCAATGCTCAATCCAGATGGTGTCATCAATGGAAAGTAAGTTAAGCAATAATTTAAACACTGTAGTTTGCTGTGTCTGTCTTGTATATAAAAGTATTGAAGTGATAGCATCTAAGTTAATTTGAGAAACAAAGTAGTGATTTTTCTCTAACAGATTTTAGATAAGGAAAGCTGATAAACTTTTGAAAATGTATTTTGTACGTATTTTGTATATTTTATGAAATTTTGTATCCATTGGCCTATAATTTCATAAAACGTGTGGGTCTTGAATTGTTTTAGAAAAAGGAGAGTCAGAATGTGAGAAAGACTTTTAATGCCTACTTCTCATATTCCTTTTTTATTAATTGTACAGTTATTGTTCTGAGATAGGGAAGCTTCTAGAATCTTTCCATTGGTAAGGAAACGCAGTCCCAGCTGCTAATGGCTTTCCATACACAGAAGTGTAGTTGCTAACAGAAGGAAGTCTACAGACCGGATGTACGGGACGATGGTTGCCTTTTAAGCAAGAAGACTAATGGTTGATTTTTTCTGGCGACTGGCGATTTTTCCTCTGGTGCTTCTCTGTGTGATTTGCTGTAGCTTCTGTGAGCATCTCCAAAAGAGAACAATACTGTATGTTGCTCTGTGTTTCAGTTAGGGAGCTAATTTGATGTGTTTTCTAGCACAGAAATGTGTGGGCCAGTCAGAATGCTTGATTTCTGTTTACACCTGGTGACTTGCTTAAGGTTTTGCTCAGTGGCTTTAGTATTTAATACCTACAAATAAGCAAAAGTGCACCTGAACTTTTACAATAACGTGAGTACTGTTTATGCTTCTCAGAAAGAGGGTTCTTAGAACTTATACAGTCAAAATATGGGATGTCAGCATAGCCAGTGCACTGATGTACTCAGAATGGAAGATGTGACCGTTAATCAGTTTTATAAAGGGAACAAAATACTCAGAATTGAGTGTCAGTTTTCATGCAGTTAGAAAATCTTCATTATGAATCTGAAAGCTTACCGTAGCCAGCTGCGTCTGACACGACATCTTGCATACGGCAAACCCTAACGTTCTGATGAACAGAGCATGTATTGGGTAGTAACCTAGTGAATCCAGGTGAGCTGTGCCGACCACCTACACCGATTTGGAATACTCAATTGAATGAAACCATAAAGTGAAATTAGAAGTGTTTAAAAGATTTATTGGGAGCAGTATTTTCCATCTCTGTTTTTTTGTGCATGTAGTCACCGCTGTTCTTTAAGTGGAGAGGATTTAAACAGACAGTGGCAGAGTCCCAATCCTGACCTGCACCCCACAATCTACCACGCCAAAGGGCTGCTGCAGTACCTGGCCGCAGTGAAGCGCTTGCCTCTGGTAGGTGGAAGTGCTTGCCTTTATTCTTTATAACCAATGAATGTTTTCGTGGATTAATTAGTGGACTTGGTATTTTGAACATATCATCTGTTTTGTAAAAACTAATTGTTAATGATTTCAAAAGCAACTTCTTTAAACTGCCTCTTTATTAGTTTCTCATGTAATAATTTTGGTCTCAGATTATTCACACTATGCTCATATTCTTTTGGCAGATGGGTTGCTTATAATCTTCATGTATTTTGTTTATGGCTTCTGAGCATTGATAATTCTTGAATAAAAATGTCAGGTCTCTAACTTTATTGTTAAATAGCGTTAAGGTAACAGTGTGTCTCCCACATTCTCATTGGTGGGAACTTACGAGTATTTCTAGAGTTTGTCCTCAGCTCTGAAACTGAAGGCTCTAATTCTCACATGGGGCATGTAGTGCCAGTGTGTTGTGAGACTGTGCTGAACTGCGTGTTTACCAGCTTTTCATCAGAATATCCCTGCTAAGTCCATGCTTAAATTTGTAATCCTCCTCGAGGATGTTATAAAAAGTATAGAAGTGCAAAATTGACATGTGACTCTAGTCTTTATTATGCACTTTAAAAATGCTGCGCTTGGGCCCGGCGCGGTGGCACAAGTGGTTAAGGACCTCGCCTTGCACGCCCGGGATCCCATATCGGCGCCGGTTCTATCTTGGCAGCCCCGCTTACCTTCCAGCTCCCTGCCTGTGGCCTGGGAAAGCAGTTGAGGACGGCCCAAAGCTTTGGGAACCTGCACCCGCGTGGGAGACCCGGAAGAGGCTCCTGGCTTCAGATCGGCATAGGATTGGCCGTTGCGCTCACTTGGGGAGTGAATCATCGGACGGAAGATCTTCCTCTCTGTCTCTCCTCTCTGTATATCTGCCTTTCCAATAAACAAAATAATAAAAATAAATCTAAAAAAAAAATGCTGCTCTTAATGAAATCAGCGGCATCTCAGAATATCAAAACCACTTGAGCAGTGTCTCAGAACACACTCCACCCCAGGAACCCTGGGGTGGCATCACGTGGCCTTCCCCTGTTCCTGGGTACTCATGTGCTTGGGCTGCTCGGAGCTGCCCTCTCCCCTTCTCCTCACGTTCCCCAGATACAGGAAGAAAAAAAGAGATTTGGAGACAGTTGTTTCATCCATTTTCCCCCATTCCTCAACCCTCCCCACCAAATCGGTGGTCCACATGGGAATGCATCCTTCTCAACTACGTAAACATCATCAGAAATAAAATGAATTTATTATTTTTAAAAAGGCTACTCATAAAAATCAAATAAAAAAACCATACTCTTTTTATGATGCTTTTCATGAGAACTTTTCAGTATTCTTTTTCATTAGGTAAATGTCTTAACCGCCTTTTGAAGCTGTATTGACCGCTGACTGTGGATTTGAGCTGTGATTGGATTTTTTAAGCCATAGATGGTAGATACGAAAGGAAGAGTGGGACTGGTGCTTGATGTGGGGTCTTCAAAGCATTTAGCAAGTCTAGGGTCAGTTATAAATCCTTTTCCAAGCCAGGTGATATCACTTTTATTTTATTATTTATTATTTATTTTATTTAAGTGATTCTGTTACAATTAAAAGAAACAACAGCAACCAGGAACACAGACTTGTGTGTTGGCCTGATGCGACCCACCTTTACTTGGCCATATAGGAAGCAGAAGACTTGTTTTTAATTTGTTATTTTTTTCCCCAAGGTTTATTGTGACTATCATGGCCATTCCCGAAAGAAGAATGTATTTATGTATGGCTGCAGCATCAAGGAGACAGTGTGGCACACCCACGAGAATGCGTCTTCATGTGATGTTGTAGAAGATACGGGATACAGGGTAATTAGGACAGATGACTATTGCATTTTTATATGCCAAATGTGTACAACTACAGAAAAACATGAACTACTCATATTCACGAATGCTGACATTTTGCCGTTCACAGTTTGTCGTCGTCGTTGCTGTTGAAGGTTTTGTATGTTACACTTGTATTGTTCATCTGTTTGGAATGTGTTTGTGTGTGGGATGTGAGGATGTGGTCTTATTTTCCCCGTGGCTAGCAGGTATCTCAGCACCATTGATTCAGGAGTGCCGCCTGTGCTGACTGCACGAGGCCCTCTGCTACAGGGCTGTTACTGCTGACGTGGTTCTGTCCCTTTGCATGCCAGCATTTTAATATGTGAAGTTGCTATTGATATCTGCTAGGGCAAAATTTCTTTCTTGTTCTTTTTAAAAAATTGCCCTGACCCTTTCATGTCTGTTATTCTTTGTGAATCGTGGGATCAGTTTGTAGGTAAACTTTGTTGGGATTTGAATCAGTTACACTGAATCCAAATTGCAGAGAATTATAATACGTAGCCTTGCTGTGTGTGAGCATTGCCTTTCTGTTCAGTGTATTCTTTTGTATTCTTCAATAAGGATACGATATAGCCCCACCGAGGTCAGGTATTTTTATTAGACTTACTCTCAAATGCTTTGTGAACGTAGTTAGCGTTGGGGATGGGTGATTTGCCCCACACACCAGCCTGCCCACGCTTGATCCTTACAGTGCACAGGAAAGCTGTTGTCTGTTCTCAGAACTCCCCACCCTGCTTCAGCTCTCTGCTATGGGTACCAGTGGGAAGGGCATGAGGTTTCTCAGTGGCAACACTGACAGCCAAGAGGAACGGTGCCTTCCCAATTCTCAGATGGCCAATCTGTACATTTCATACCTCAGTCTGTCTGTCAGTGTAGAAGTGAAAAGGAAATTCTCAGGTTTGGAAAATCATAAAAATTCACATCACAGCCAGCCTTTTACTGGGAATTACTGGAAGATAATTCTCACCAAAATGAAGCAATGTTGTGTAGCAGGGGAAGATACAAGGAAATGAAATTCAACAGAGACAAGGCCTGGATTACAGGGGATAGGCAGTGAAATCATGTGTGGAAAACGCCAGTATTTCAACACTCGGCAGGGCCTCCACCTTGTGCCACCTCCAGAGGCTGCAGAGCCCGGTGAGGTTAGGCCACACGAAAGGAGGGAAGCAGTCAGTCAGCAGTGCTCAGGGATGTAAAAGAGAAATGAGAATATTCCAGATAGGGCGTGATGCAGTAGCCTAGGGGTTAAAGTCTGCCTTCTACATGCCAGGATCCTATATGGGTGCTGGTTCACATCCACTTCCTATCCAGCTTCCTGCCTGTGGCCTGGGAAAGCAGTCAAGAACGACCCAAAGCTTTGGGACCCTGCACCTGTGTGGGAGACCCGGGAGAGGCTCCTGGCTCCTGGTATTGGATTGACTCAGTTCTGTCCATTGTTCTCACTCTTCTCCGTGTATCTGACTTTCCAATAAAAATAAATAACTCCTTGAAAAATAGTATTTAAGATAAACTATGTTGGAAAAGCTGGAGAGGCTGAGAAGGTGAGAGAAAGCTGTACTCTTCCGAGTGCTGTGCTCTGGGGCCCACCGCCGTTGTCACCCCTGCTGCTCCGTCATCTCTAGCGTCTCGGGGAATGCTCAGTGCACCTGCTGCTCTGCATCACAAGACAGAAAATGTATTTTGTGTTTGTTATTCATCTGTTTGCATTAGTTTTCTTGCCCTGTGCTCTCTGTATTTGATTAATCCTCCAGATTTTGGTGTGATGACATGAGTTAGAATGCATGATTTGTCTTCTTCCCCACAGAACATTCCTCGGGATGCTAACAGGTATTTCAAGCTGTTCCCTCTCCCCCCGCCCCCCTCCCCCAGCCAGGAGTTTAATGAGCAGGGTGGCTGATGATTGCATAGAGGGCTCCTCAAGGTTGTCAAGGGCAGCATGTGTGTGTGTGTGAGAGAGAGAGAGGGAGAAGCATTTTTATAAAGTTTCACAAATATGGGGCTTCAACAGCATGTTCTCAGCTTCCAGTTCTTTGGATCAGAACACTGGGCTCGGTTCTCAGTATGCACAGACCTGCATCTTTTTGGAGTGTCTAAGGACGGTCTGTGTTTGTTGGTGTCCTGTCGCTTTCAGCCCCTGTCAAGGTCCAGCGAGCTCTGCTTCGCTTTTCACAATCACCTTCTCCGCTTCTCCTGCTTCCACTTCCCCTTATGAGGTCCTCTTGCAATGACCTTGAGTCCACCAGCACAATCTTCCTTCTAAACGTCTTTAAGTCACACGTGGACAGCGCCATCTGCCTTGTCAGCTCTCATAGTCCCTGGGTGTGAATTAACATGAGAGCGTCTTTCCACGGGCCACTGTTCTGACTCAGTACCATGGAACCTTTTTTTTCCCCAGATAATTTGATGAATTAATACACACATAAATGCTGGGATTCTAAAATTAATATAAAATACAAATCATAGTACTCCTTTATCCCTTTTAGTGCATATGCTTATGTTTTGAATACGAATACAGAAAATTATAGAGTGTGTGTCAAGGAGTATTTGATACATCATTGCCAGAAATGTTCAGATCAGGAGAGCTGAAGAGCACAGCAGACTAAGGAGATAAGATAGTCACAAACTGCCTGGGATTCTGAGCGGGCTCCCAGAACCAGGAGCAAGACGTTAGCAAAACCGATAAAACTGCAAAGAGGCCTGCAATTTTGGCAGTGATATTCAATTTGCATTAGTTTTTTTGGTTCAGTAGGGGTTGAGACCTAGCCTAGTCTGTCCCACATCTACCCTGGTCCTTCAGAACACCAGAAGGTGTTGCAGTCTGGCCTAGCCTGGTGCGTCTTATCCCAGTCCACACTTGTACCAATGGAGACTACAGCTGTATCCTGACCAGAACGCAGCCCCATTCCAGCCCGTGCACCCCCTAAGTGGGAACCTATACCCAGCTAGGGTGTCCCCTTAGGCCCCCAACTAGGCCTGTTCCCAGCCATAGATCGCACTCATGCCAATGGTTGCTCTGACTCAGCTTGGCACAGCCCCTCACCTGTTGTGACCCCTGCCTTAGACATTGTGGCTCAACATCTGTGCCTTATGTAGACCAATTGGTGGCAAAACCTAGCTGGGTATGTCCTGTGAGTGTGTCCCACTGGCATACATTTGGCATGGGTCAGGGGCAGACCAGGCTGAATCAGTTCACGTCATCCACTGGCAAATCCAAACACCAGAACATAGTGTGGGTCAAGCCAGGTTCGGTCGTGACAAAAGCAGTACACAACACGGAATGCCAAGGTGAGGTTGCCTGTGCCAGATGTGACTGCAGCACCCAACCAGCACACGTGAGAACCAGGAAGGGAGGGGGCAGAACCGGCAGGGGAATAAGGAGTGGTTCCCTTGCTGGACAGCTACTCCCACTGGAGAGCGTGAGCTGGGATTGGGGTAGACCAGACTAGGCAGGGCTATAGTGCCTGTGCACCTCATGTAGACCTGGTCAGGGGAAAACCAGGCTGGCCTGATTATTCCTATTGATGCAATCTACAGTTGGAGTGGGTGGGGGTTGTTTGGGCTTAGCCACAACATCAGCGGGCAGAAGCTGGCACTGGGGGCTAGTTCTGTCTTATGTTGGCAATGAAAATACTGGGCAAACGGAGACTATATGATGGACTGTGTCAGTCAGTGGATTCTCCAACGACCTCATCGTACTTGGAGTGGTGAGAGTGGCCGCAATTCAGAACTGTTGAACTATCAAAACCACTTGAGCAAGACCCGTGGAGCATGCCCCACATCTGGGACCTGGGGTGGGTAGGAGACTGGGTGGGGCTTCTCCCTTAAAATCTCCTTTTACATCAGATATATTAAGGAAACAAACAAAAAAAAAATGAACTGAAAAATGAACTAGTAAAAAAAAAATCAATGTTCTTAGATAAAAAAAAATCTCATTGGTTATTAAAAGTTTCAAAGATGTTTAAATTTACACATATAATTAAATGTTACTATTGTTGGCTTTTAATCATGTGTTGTTGAGAAAAGATACTGCTCTCTTTATTCTGTTTTGGTCGAAAGTATAACATGTAATTAAGGGTATACATAAAATACAATTTTCTAGGATTTTGAATTTAAAAAAATTTAAAAAAAAACAAAAAAAACCCCCTCAAAAAACCCCACAATAGCCGTTTCAGTACTGTTTACCCAACATCTCGTTGGGTTTGGTATTTTTGTTTCAATTTTCATTCCTTTAGAAAAGTTTTTTTTTCCCATTAATTTCTACACTGACTTATAGATCATATAGTCGCATTGTTTTCTTTAAGAAGGTTTTTGATTTTCATTTCCTCAGCGACACATTGGTCATTCAGTAGCATGCCGTTTAACTGTATGTTGTAAATTTTCTATTTTTCTTCCTGTTAATTTTATTTTGTGGCTTTTTGTTTAAGAGGATGTGTAGTAACTGTGTAATAGAGATGACCATATCCAGATGTGAAGATATAATGCAGTATGCATCTCTACTTTAAAACCGAAGATGGATTCCCAATATAACTGTCAATCATATCTTGATGTACTCTCTGCCATTGTCCATGCGGTAATGTCAGGATACACTCTAATACCGGAATGATGGACTTAAAAAGTATTGATGAAGGACTGTGTTATTATAATTATATAGGGGAAATTGGTGGGAGAGGATTTGGGAAGGAGGGGAGGGACATCCCATAGCCTATGAAACTATATCACAAAATAATAAATATTTAAGAAAATTCTGCTAACACACCAGTGCCATTAGCAGAATTTTAAAGCACTTTTTCTTCTTGGTGCCCTATCTCTTTTTTTCTTCTATTCCTAAAATAAATAAAAATATTGATTAATAAATAAAAGATTCCAGAAATACAGAAAGTAGTAATTGAAAATTATCCCCCAACCCCTTTCCAAATACTGATGAATCAATTTTACCATCTTTGTTTCATGAAACTTGCTTCTACCTTGATCTGTCTCAGCTTTTAAAAATAATTTTCCAAGATTTCCACAGTAGGTTTTCCCTATTATTATATGGGTGTTCCAAAATTTATCTGTTCAGTCATCCCCTGTTGGTGGTAATTTGATTAGTATTCATGCAGATTGTAAAACTTACTCTCCAAAACACTGGGAACAACAGTGCGATTTCTCCATTTGATTACTGAACTGAATTCAGCATTTTCTTCAGGTGCAAGTAAAGTCTGGTCGTTCCTTATCTGTAACTACAAATGAGACTGAGCATCCTTTCATATGTTTGGCCATTTATGATTGACCTTTTTTATTCTTTTAAAATTATTTATTTTTACTTAAAAGACTAATTTGTATAGAGGAGAGAGAGAGAGAGAGAGGTCTTCCATCTGCTGGTTCTCTCTCTAAAAGAGCACAACAGCCAGAACTGAGCTGATCTTGAAGACCCAGGCCCAGGACCCCTGAGCTTCTTACTGGTCTCCTACATGGATGCACAGCCCATAACCTTGGGCTGTCCTCTGCTGCTTTCCCAGTTGGATCGGAAGTGGAGCAGCCGGCACACTGCAGGTGGTGGATTGGCTTGCTCTGCCACTGTACCAGCTCTAATCTCCCTATTTTCAAGTAGCATTTTCTCATAGTCTGTGCTTGTTTTTGTGCTGATCATCTCATTGTTTTAAAAGTATATTTTCTAATTTTTGCTATGTGTAATAATTTAGGACTTCTATAGCATTCGAGTTTTGTTAACATTTGTATTTTGGCACTTAGACTTACTTGTTCCAAAATTTTAAAAGCACGGTTTCATGTTTGTTAGTTTTATTTCCATTTGAAAAGCTTACTTATTAGGTTTAAATTCTAAATTCAGGTAGTATTAAACTTAGAAGAATGACTTCAGGTGCTTTTCTCAGTGGATACTCAGTTGAGCATATTTAAACTATGAAATATCTTTCCTTCCCTAATAATTACTTTAATACCTTTAGCTTATTAGAGATTAGAATTATCCAAACTCTTTATTTGCCTAGATATCTGTGTATTCCTACAGTAGTATTACAGTTTAATTTATTTTTTGGTCTGTAATTCAAGTTCCTATCTCAGATTATTTCTCCTGTCATTCATTGCCTTTCCTCAGTATTTTCCAGAGTATGTATTTATGCTTACACATCAAGGTGTACTTGAATAATTTTTGAAAACTTTATTTATTTTTGCATCTGTTTGGAAGGCAGGGTGATGGGAGAGGCTGGAAGAGAGAGAGAGACACAGAGACTGACTCATTGAGCTAGAGAGTACTGTGCCAGGCCCTAAAGTTTGGATTTTAGAACGCTGTCCTGGTGTTTTACCTGGGTTGGCAGGGGTGCGAGCTCCTGTGCCATCAGCATCTGCCACAGCCCAGAAAGCTGGAGCAGAAGCAGAGCACTGGGGACTTGCGCCAGCACTTCAGTCCCAGAAGCAGGCTTCCTAAGGGGTAACCTGCTCCATGAAACCTGTCCCAAGGATAATTTTAAGTTGCAAAAATTGGGGGATAGTTTATGACTTTAATGTTATTGATTAATTAAGAGTGATTGACATTTAAAGTGTTAAATGTCTCTCATGATTAAGTTTTCATATTTAAAAGTGTTTAAGCTAATAGTTAGAAATTATTGACACTTAGGGGCAGCATGTGATATTTAGAAGCATGTAGACATTGTGCAGGGTTCACTTCAGGATAGGCATAATTATCTCCTGTAATGTTCATCCTTTTTTTTTTTTTGGTGGAAATATCAAAATCCTGTTTTCTTGCTTATTTTAAGAATTATATATGTAGTCCATTACGATAGTCATTTTGCAATACCTAGAGCGTCTTTGCCCTAACCTTAATTTAGTGTCATCAACAGAGCTCGCATGATTTTGGTCTGTGTTTGGTCGTTAACTGTCAGTGTGGTCTTCCCTCCCATTGTGCGTTCAGAGTGGTTCCTATTTATGCAGCAAAACAGAAAATTCTAAATTTACAAGAGGATCATTTTGCTATTTGCCTAGCAGGGGATATGTTAGCAAGGAGATTTATTACGAACCCTACGTTTTCATCAAAAATGCTTAAAAGTAGACAATTTAAAATCAAAACGAACTCCTGATTTTTTTTTTAAATCACTTGTGCTTTTTTGCAGACCTTGCCGAAGATACTCAGCCATATTGCCCCGGCATTTTGCATGAGCAGCTGTAGCTTCGTAGTGGAAAAATCAAAGGAATCCACGGCGCGTGTTGTGGTTTGGAGAGAAATAGGAGTACAAAGAAGCTACACGATGGAGAGCACTCTGTGTGGCTGTGACCAGGGGAAGTACAAGGTAAAGCACCCTAGGACTCTGCTGTCCTGTAAACTTGTGGTGGCTTTCAAGTATGTAGTGAAAAATAGCTTGGTTTTGTTGAGTTACAAGTAAATTACGCGAATGGAGTTGAATCCCATGGGATCTCAAGAACAGGATTTTTTTTTCTTAGTTGCTTCTCTAAAGAGCTTGCTTAGAATGCCTAGTTTTCTGTTATTTGTGCCTACTTACATTTATAAATTTTAAGAAAAATATATCGGAGTGCACATTTAAATACAGATAGGTAATTTATACTGAATGAAGCATTAGCAACACAAATATTTAAATTTGTCGGGCATAAATGATGTATTAAAATTAAGCACAATTTGCTTGTTGATAAAGCAAGTGGTTTGTTATATTTAGACTTTACACGTGTCTTTTTAAAATTATTTATTTTATTTGAAAAATCAGTTACAGAGAAAGTGAGGCACAGTGAGAAATCTTTCATCCACGGGTTCATTCCCCAGCTGGCTGCTAGGCCCAACTGGACCCAAGAGCCAGGAGTTTCATCCGCATCTTCCACGTTATGTGGCAGGGTCCCAAGCACCTGGGCCATCCTCCACTGGTTTTTCTAGGCCATTAGCTGGAAGCTGATTTGGAATTGAAGCAGCTGAAACCCTAATTGATGCCCATGAGGGATGCCTGACTTTGCCAGAGGTGGAATAACCCACTGTGTCACATTGCACACCCCTTGTGCATGTCTTTGAAATGCAAATCCATCTTGAAATTTTTCACTCAGATAGTTTTCTTGTAATGTGTATAATTTTAATAGAGACATCCAGAGTATGCACTTAATTTTTGATATATAGAGCAGTAGAATGTTAGATAACTGAGTATTTTTAATTTTAAAGATTGAGGACTTACTGTGTTTTAGATAAACTTACTGTGTTTAGATTTATTGTGCTGTAGATAAAGAGTGGACAAACCTGATATTTTTTCTCCACGGCACACAAATATTTCCAAGTGTCTTACTGATTATTTCACTCTTTCAGTTTTTTTTTTTTTTTGCTTGCTTTTAATGGAAGAAAGGTACTGAATCTGATAATGGTTTGTTTTATTTATTTGAAAGGTACAGATAGAGAAAGGGAGGGTGGGAGAGACAGATCTTCCATATACTGGTTCACTCTCCAGATGGCTGCAATATCAAGGACAGGACCAAGATGAAACCAAGAGCCAGAAGCTTCTGGGTGCAGGAACCCAAGCACTTGGGCCATCCTCCACTGCTCTCCTAGGCTTGTCAGCAGAGAGCTAGATTGGCATAGAGCAGCTGGGACATGAATTGGTACCCATATGGGATTCTGGCATCCCAAGTGACAGATTTATGAATTATGCCACAGCACTGGCCCGTGGTAATGATTTTTTTTTTAATCTGTGTTTAATTTAATGAAAAGAGATAGTGATCTTCCATCCTCTGGTTCACTCCTTAAATGCTTCTGATAACTAGAAGAGCTTGAGGCAGAAACCAGGAGCCAGAAACCAAGTTGATATCTCCCATGTGGGTCTCAGAGACCCAAATACTTGAGACATGCTGCCTACCAGGGTGCAGATTAGCAGGAAGCTAGAATGGGGAGCAAAGCTGGGGTCCAAACCACGCCACTCTGGTATGAGATATGTGTATCCCAGATGTTGTTTTAACCATTGTGCCAAATGCTTGCCCCCAGATGATTCTGCTCCTTATACTGTACATAAATAGATGGTTATAACATGTGTTGGAAATGAGTTCAGTATCTAAGTGGTTAGTATTTAGAATGTAAACATGATAGTTCATGTCAAACATTTTTAAAAGCCTAAAAATGACTTTTTCAGTCTGCAGCAAATTGGAATTTGATTGTGTTGCACTATTTTGCAAAGATGTTCAGATTTTTTGGAGCCTAATAAAGGAGAACTTACTGACATTTCGGTACTTTCTTCCGAGCTACTCTTCCCTGAATTTGGGACTGAACACCGTGTGCTGCTTTTCCAGCTTATCATCCAAATATTGTACAGCCCCAGCTTCAAGTGACTCTGTCTCAGTAAGGAAGCGACGGTCTTAAGGGGCCTAGTGCCGTTTCCTCATTGCTGCTTCTGGTGCAGTACTTTTGCCAGGGATAAAATCATTAGAGTATCATTTCTGTATTAGGACTGCTGGGGAACCCCCAGGTGACAGCCTGGGACTGTGGAGAGCTGTATGCCATGAGGCTGGCCACGGTGACTGGAGACCTCCCTGTGGAGGAAGCGGCCCTGCAGAGGCAAGGAAGGAGCCAGGGAGAGCTCACCTGTGACTCCCACAAGGAGGGTGCGGTAGCTGTCTGTGGATCCCACTGGTACCCTTTCACTGGCTTTTTAAAAATATGTGTTGTAATAAATTTGGGCATTGAAAAAGTTTTTAAGAAAGCTAAAGTATGTTATGAAACAGGAACTGCTAAAAATGTTTTCTGGAGTTTATTTTTAACATGTAAATATATAAACCTTTACAAATGGGACATGTGACTGAAAAATACTCGTTTCTCTTTCATATGATTTACTTAATAGAAGGGTACGTTGGTCTAGAACATGCGGAGAGGAAGTGTGTCTTACCAAGTCAGGTTCTTCTTAGTGTGTGCAAGTCAAGGCTTTGGTGATGACACATACTATTGAAAATGATTAGCCTTCCCGTTTAGAGCAGGTTCAGGTTCGGAGGAAAATGGAATGCACAAGTGCAGAATTTCCATACACTCTGTCCCAAGACACACACGCCTGCAATGCATACCAAGTTTTAAACTTGTCGGCTGATATGCTTTATGAACCTAATGATGCTATAGGAAGCAGTCCGCCTCAGCCTGAACCATGTTTTCATGTCACGAATGTTAGGCTGTGAATATTTTTTCTTTTTTATGAACTAATTGAGAAGCGGGCATGGCCTTTCTACACTTTTTAAATTAAGCCCATTGCATGTTCCAATTAAGTCAACTGGGTTCTATTTTCTGGAATATTTGGGCCAGATTGTAAAGGCATTTGCATCACGTACTGTGAGTGATGGCTTTTTTTTTTTTTTACTGAAAAAGTTAATAGTTTATTATAATTTATTTTATTTAATAATCTAGGAAGTTCACAGCCATCAGCAGTTTCAAATCAATTTCAGGTGCAATTGGGAATTCATGAATCTCAGTGGAGCTGTTAGTATAGCAAACCTTGTAGGTAAACTACATGCATACTTTTTTTTTTAAGATTTATTTATTTTTATTGGGAAGATGGATATACAGAGAGGAGGAGAGACAGAGAGGAAGATCTTCAGTCCAATGGTTCACTCCCCAAGCGGCCACAACGGCTGGAGCTGAGCCAATCTGAAGGCAGGAGCCTCTTCTGGGTTTCCCATGTGGGTGCAGGGTCCCAAGGCTTTGGGCTGTCCTCGACTGTTTTCCCAGGCCATAAGCAGGGATCTGGATGGGAAGCAGGGCTGCTGGAATTAGAACTGGTGACCACATGGGATCCTGGCATGTGCAAGGCGAAGACTTTAACCACTGCACTATCGCACCAGGCACTACATGCATACTTTTGATAGCACATGGAAATTGACCTCATTGGTTTTGGTTTTGGCAAACTGACCTGGACCACTCAACATGGCTTTAATTGTTCCTGATGTTAGTTCATGTTCTCTTTTTACAATAGATTCATGACCATTAGAAGATATCAACTTGACATACATGGCATCAGGGTCTTCACAGCCACCATGGGTTTTCTCCTCTCCATTCATTATGTTCTTATGAAGTTCTACTTTGTTTCCACAGGAACTTCAGTATTTTCTCAGCAGCCCTACAGCGAGTGCAGCTACCACAGCCGGGTCCCCACAGCCCTTTAGCAGGGCCGCCCCCGCCCCTACCCGCTAAGTAATGGCTTTGACAGTTCATTTTCTTCAGTTACCACTTGCCATAGACTCTGTAGCCTCAACACCAAGGAGCTGTTCTGCAGTACCTTTCTCCCACTGCTGTTTGCTCTCATCCCCATGTACAGCTTTTTGTTGGTGTGAGAATTCCACTTGGCTTACCAGTTGGTTTTTATCTGCAAAATAAACAATATCTTAGTTTGCAGTCTTATGTTGATGCTTTTCTGTGGCGACAGTCAACTTTGGTAAACTTAATATTGTTCATTCAGAAACTGGTGGTTACAAAGGGAGAGACAAAGGTAAAATCATAGACAGAATTTTAAGTGGACATTAAATGAGATGGATCATAAATGCCTGTTAGTATCTCAGTGGTGGAGATTGATTTGATTCCATTTTTGACAGTTGTCTTTTTTTTTTAACTGACCAGTTTCTTCTACCACACAGTAAAAGTATCCTATAAGATATACTGAGAAATACATAATGGAGCCTTAATTTAATGTTGTAATGGTTCAACACTGGTGACCATAATAGCAGTTTAGAAGAAGTGTCACCAAGATCTTATTGAACATAGTTTAACATATTGACTGCAGGATGAACAGTCAGCACAAAATGTTGACCTATATTGTTTCCTGCCCAGTGTGTTGATGGAAATAGTGAATGATAATAGACATTTTAGCAATGCCTTATAAAACAGATGGTTTCTCTTATATCCTAGAATAACTGTGTAGAAGACATGATCCTAATGTCAAGTTCTAATTCCATACAACTAAAAAGTACCAACTTTTAAATTTTATTAATACAGATTCTTTGTGTCTAATTTTAATGCAATGTAACCAGAGAATAACAAACTTTCTCTTTTAAATTTTCTTTAAAGATCTACTTTATCTATTTGAAACACATGCTCAGGTCATCTTCTACTGCTTTCCTAGGCATACTAACAATGAAATGGGTGAGAAGTGGAACAACCAGAACTTGAACCAGTGCCCACTGGGATGCTGGTGTCACAGGCCAATGCTTAACTAGCCACTACCAACCAAGTCAGCCCTCAGCCATCAGCTGCTGCCTCCACACGGTGCACATGTCAGGATGCCAGAGTGGAGCTGGAACTGCGACCCCAGCTCCCTGCCGTGGGATGGAGGCATTCCAAGCAGTGTCTTTACAGCCAAGTCACATCAAACACCTGCCCCAGACTAAGTACATATGCAATGTTTGTTTATTCCTAGGGCTTACAGATTGGCACTCGAGAATTGGAAGAGATGGGAGCAAAATTTTGTATTGGTCTGTTGCGTTTGAAAAGATTGACATCCCCTTTGGAATACAATCTGCCTTCCAGCCTGCTCGACTTTGAAAATGACTTAATTGAGTCAAGTAAAGTAACTAGGTAGGACTCATTTATTTTTTCCATTTAGCATATAGAATGTACTTTGAAGCTATTTCAATATTGAATTTTGGAAAAATACATAGTTTTTTTTAAAGGTTTATATATTAAGATATAGAGATTTTAACTGCCAAGAGTATGCTTAATTTTATTCATATTTGTTCCAAACTGTGATAATATTCTTGATTCTCTTACTATTTTAGATGAGAGTTTAATGGGCATGTCTTGAAACTATTTGTGGTAATCTTACTAGCTTACTTCTAACTCAAACTGTTGCTCCTGGGGAATCTCTGAAGAATGGGCTTAGACCGAAAATTCATTGATCAAAAGAAACTTTTCTTTTGTTGCTGTATGCACACATATGTCTATCCAGTAACTTTCTGATTCGACATATTAGAAACAATTAAATTTAACATCCCTTTGAAAATCTGTTGCTGTCAGCTGCTCTTCGTAACAGCTGATCCTTTTCAAATTCAAAAGATGTAAGTTTTGTTTAGTTATGAGCTCAGTGTCATAATTCTAATCAGAATGCCAGATATATAGATAAAGGATAGTTCTATTTGAAAGAAACTTGAATCGTTTTGTTGTTAGGTGTTAACTTATCATCAACTTTGTTAATTTATTGGCATGTATTTTAATAGCTATCACTGTTATATATTGCAGCTTTAAATGTAGCTAAAACATTCATTGGAACCTCAGTACTTATACATGCGAGAGCTCAGACGTTGATCACCTGCGTTCTGTGTTCTTCAGTGAGCCTGCTGTAAATAATGGAAGGGAACAGGAAGATTGGCACTTTTTGCTAATACGTACAAGTCTCCTCTTAAGTTTTAATTTATGTAATCTTAATGCATAATCCACATATTACATTTCCTCAAATAACCTGAAATATCATTTAAGCTTAGTAAAGCTTCATAGCTATGTTTTGTTTTTTAGACCATGTCTTGGTCTTACTCTTTAAAGGAATGTACATATTTGTGTGTACACACACATATGCAAACACACACACACACATATATATAAATTCAAAAGCACATATTTTTTTTTTTTAAAGATTTATTTTTATTATTTTTTCATTGGAAAGGCGGATATACAGAGAGGAGAGACAGAGAGGAAGATCTTCCGTCCGATGATTCACTCCCCAAGTGAGCGCAACGGGCCGATACTATGCCGATCCGAAGCCAGGAGCCTCTTCCGGGTCTCCCGCGCGGGTGCAGGGTCCCAAAGCTTTGGGCCGTCCTCGACTGCTTTCCCAGGCCACAGGCAGGGAGCTGGAAGGGAAGCGGGGCTGCCGGGATTAGAACCGGCGCCCATATGGGATCCCGGGCGTGCTAGGCGAGGACTTAGCCACTTGCGCCACCGCGCCGGGCCCAAAAGCACATATTTTAAAGAAATCATCTGTACAGTTATATTACATTTGTTTTTTGCATTCTGGTAATTGTGTTTCAGTGTAATTGTTTTCCTTTATAATTGCACTTGTTTTATATATATTACTATCATTAGGAATGCACATACATCATCAGACTCTCGAGGATGACTGGCACAGAGATGGTTAAGAATTTCTACCCATCAGTGTATACATATAAAAATATTATTTGAATGAGCGCCAGTTAGAAATGGAAAGAATCTTGCCCTTAAATTACCTCCTGCTCCTTGTCCTTAGGTTAGCAGTCACTGCTTCCTCCATGCTGCCATTCTTGTTTCTGGATCTCAAGTGAATTTTCTGTTTATCTCCCAGCTTTTCCTCGAGTTCTGTATCGTGATGCTTTTCAGGTCCTAAGTCCTCGGGCTGTGCCTGCCTGCCTTTCCTGAGCGTTGTGTCTAAGTTCTGCCAGTCTAGCAGGAATGCCACGGCTCTGTTCTTCTCCCTACATCCTGTAGTGATGTACAGACGTGCCGTGCTCCCTTCCTCGAGTTGTTTCTTGAACTCTCAGCTAAGGTGGTGTCTGTCAAGTTTTTTTTGCTGCAGAATTACCCTTCACCCATCACTAAGCATTTTTATTGGTGCATATTTCGAAGCAGTGCCCATGTTTGAGTTCTTAAGAAACGTTCAGTGTCTTCATTTTAAAATTTACATGTATTGGCTTATGACCTAACAGTTTTAATTCCATGAGTTTTTTTTCCAGTTACAATTATTTATATTGAAACTCAGACATGCGCAACTTTGGCCCCTTTTGAATAGATGCTCTGAGTTTCTGACGTATTCCCATTGTTCTCCAAGGACTTTCTCTATGGCACAGAAGCCTTTCCTGACTCATCCTGATCCGTAATGTTATCCTAGGATTGGAATCCGCCATCTCATCAAGGTTCTTTGATTGCTTTTGTTGTAACTCGGTACTTCTGTGTCAGCCTCCAGAGCCGTTGTGTTGTCTTCGTGGAGTCCCTGCTCCCAAGTCCACTCAGTAAATATGTACACACACGGCATGGACCTAAACTGAGAAATCGTGAGTTCCTAGTGATACCTTTCATTCCACTTCTATAACTAAACGTTCAGGCTGCTTTTCAGATGTCTAGCTCCTTCTGAAGCAGTGAGAATCCTGGTTGTCATTCCCATGATTATTTTTACTTGCTTGGTCAACCTGCCTGTTTGTAGTGGGTCTCTCATCTCCATGTGTCTTTGTCACCCGGTACAAGCTCCAACACCCTCAGAGGGGGGAGCTTTTCCTGGTCACAGAATGATTGTCTTCTCCTCATGGGTCCTGGCTTCTACTGTTCACCACAAACCTACCGGAGGCAGGATGTCGAGACCCCGTGAGAAGCAGAGGAGTGGCACCCGGGTGCAGAACTCCGTGCCCTGAGCGAGCCCACGGTGTCAGGGAAGGAGCCAGCTCGCCTTTGTGCACAGGAACGGTTGTGGCTATGCAAGAAGATGGTTAAAAATCACAGACCAAAATTGAGTTCCTGGGTGAATACTGGAAGATTGGGCTGGAATTATCTGAATATTTCCTTCAGGCTACAACCTAAGCAACAAGGGCTGGCAAAGAAATAGCAACTGAACATGGAGTAAACAAAGTCAGCAATGGGTAATAGACTAATTGAGGTGAGGCGGAAAGGCTTATTGGGGGCTTAGAACAGCTAAAATTGAAGAATCCAGGAAGCCAGCATTTGGTTCTATGCTAAAAGAGTGTGGGTTTTACGGAAGATGTAGTAAACATGTACTTGTTTTGTCTTTACGATTTTTTATTAATTTAAAAGGCAGAATGATAGAGAGGGACAGAGAGCTTCCATCCACTGGTTCATTCTCCAAATGACGGCAACAGTCAGAGACAGGACAGGCCTGGTCTAGGACAAATCCAAGAGTGAGTATGCAAGCTCAAGGACTTGGAGTGCCTTCTGCTGCCTTCCCAGGGTCCCTGGTAGGGAGCTGGTTTAGAAGTGGAGTTGTCGGGCCCGGCGCAGTGGTGCAGTGGTTAAGGTCCTTGCTTTGCATGCCTGGGATCCCATATGGGCGCCGGTTCTATTCCAGCAGCCCCACTTCCCTTCCAGCTCCCTGCCTGTGGCCCGGGAAAGCAGTCTAGGACGGCCCAAAGCTTTGGGACCCTGCACCCACGTGTGGGAGACCCGGGAGAGGCTCCTGGCTTCAGACCGGCATAGCATCAGCCGTTGCACTCACTTGGGGAGTGAATCATTGGACAGAAGATCTTCCTCTCTGTCTCTCCTCTCTGTATATGTGCCTTTCCAACGAAAAATAATAATAATAAAAATAAATCTTTAAAAAAAAAAAAGAAGTGGAGTTGTCAGGACTAAGCCAGTGCTCATATGGAATGCTGACATGGCAGGCAGAGGCTTAACCCACTGCACCAAAACAACCCCCACCCCTCATGTTTAAGATTTATTTATTTATTTGGAAGTCAGAGAGAGAGAATAGATTTGTTATTAGCATTTTGTTTCTGTAGTTTCCAAATAATATGGGTGAATTAACGAAGGGGAATGAGGGGAATTCTGCTTGTAGACTGAAAGGAATCCCATCTTGCTTCAGAAGTTTAGATGGAATCATTGGTTTATACTTGTTGCTTCAACGTCTGTGTGTGTGTGTGTTTTCAGATTATTTTTATTCATTTCAAAGGCAGAAAGAGAGACACAGAGAGAACTTCTATCCACCGAGTCATTCCACAAAAGCCTCAGCAGCCAGAGCTGGCTCAGGCTGAAGTCAGGAGCTGGGTGCCCTCTCTGCATGTCAGGAGTCCAGCTGCTTGAGTAGGCAGATCAGGGAGAGAAAGAGAGATCTGCCAGTTTACTCTCCAAATGGCCACAACAGCCCTAGGCGCCAGGAGCTTTGTCTGGGTCTCCCACCTGGATGGGGGCCCAAGGACCTGGACCATTTTCCAGGTCATTAGCAGTTGGCTCAAAAGTGGGACATCTGGGATGTAGACTGATAACTCCATAGGATGGGGTTGTAGCCGTTCTCTTAATGTGCTGTGCAAAAGCATTGGCCCTTAGAGTCTTCCATAGCTTTTTTGCAATTCAGTATCCAGTTTTTGCCCTTCCACAGACTTTTTCAAGGGAGATTTTGATTTTCACATTTTAAATTTTTATGTGTGTTTTTGCTTTGTATTTTCTTGTTTATTTTATGGCTGTTACCCTTTCTTTGAAAACCCTAAAGTTGTTTGTGAATTTCACTGTGTAATCTTACTGTGTCAGTGAGTTCTTGTGAGCCTCTGCAGGTCATTGACTCATGGGGAGTCTCTGGGGTTACAGTACTTCAGCCTGGTCTTCAGAAGGGCTCCAGTCCAAGTCTGTGTCATTTTTTGGTATAATGACACCAGCCCTCCATTAGCATACTAGTAGTCTTTTGCCCACTTTTGAATGACTAGGAGAATTGCAGAATTACTAAGTTCAAAAGTTTTTTGGCTGTGACTCTCTGTATTCGTTCAGACTTTGTCATTTCACATTTATGAAATCTTTCCTTTCTAACGTGGGAATCTTCTCTCCAGCTCCTGGATTCACTAATCTGGGATTAGTTTCCTCCTCTGGGGCACTGTGTATGCCTTCAGGACCTACTTCAGCCTGCTTCTTGATCTGGAATGTGTTAGATTGACTAATAGGTTGTTGCAAGTAAGGGTATCCTATCTTGCCTTCTTCTGACTCGATTTCCTAATCCTCAGTGTGTCCTCCTCTTCGTGCACTTGTGTCTCCTTTGGGACAGTGCAGACTTCTCTGCTGTGTTAAGTGCAGGTAGCCCCTCTGCCCACACGTCCCGCTGCTGTCAGCTGTCTCATTAGCACGAGGACTTTGGACATGACAGGCATCCGTGCGTGCATGAGAGCTCACCATACATTCTTTCTCTTTTCCTCACCATTACTTCCTACACTCTTTTTTTTTTTGAGGGATACTTTGCTGGAGAAAGAAGCTAGGTAACATCTCCTTTCTCTGACCGAGGAAGATGTGGATCCTTTGTCTTTTCTGCACTGTTGAGCTGTCTAGGGAGCCGGCAGACCTTGTGCCTTGGTAGGTGGAGCTATCTTCAAGGCCATCTTTTATGAAATTGCTGCATCTTTGATACTAAGCTTGACACGGACGGGATCGTCTGTCTTCCTTTTTGTATTTATATTGTCATGTCTATCAATATTGGGAAACTGCTAAGTCATTTCCTCTTCAGATGGTGTTTCTGCCCCATTCTCTCTCCTGGGATTTCATGTCGTATTTGAGGTAGATCTTTTCGTAGACTCTGTGTTAATAATCTGTTGCGAGTAAATTTCTTTCCGAGTCTTGTGCTTTCTCCTGGACGCTCTTCCTCAGCTGCCTTCTGGCTGATCCATTCTGTCTTTAGCTAGCTCTTACTCGGATGTAAATGTCACCTTTTTAATTAATTCTGAGTTGTAGCTAATCAAGGAAGAAATTAGGAAAAAGAGCTGTCTAGGAATATTCTTTAGTGGGTGATTTTTGAAGGTTAGAAATACAGCTGTGACTGCGCAAGCCCAGTAGCAGGGTTTTGCAGAGCTCAGTGGAACTTAGTTCTGAACAAGCTTTCCTTACCCACCCCCCGCACCACCAGCCCAGATGCTTGAGCCGTCTTCTGCTGCCTCCTGGGATAGGCTAAGAAAGTTGGATTGGAAATATGGAGGGATCAGACCCCACCCCAGGCACCTCTGATTCAAGATGCATGCATTCCAAGCATTGTACCTCAGCAACCATCCCCGTGGCCAAATTTTAACAGTAATCTGTAGTACCAAGCTGTGTAGTAAAGCTTACTAATATTAGCATGGTTTGTTTACATATAGAGTTAACCACTTCAGCTGGTGTTAGGAAGAAAAGATCTGTTCTAGTGGCTGTGATACTCATAGATGAGTCACGTTTGCATTTCTGGAAGCCATTTGTTGCTGATAGGTGAGAAGATGCTTACAACTTTCATTGCTGTTGGAATAATTTCTGGGTAGATAAATCATGCCATATAATTAAAAATGGCATCTCTTTCTCAGCTACTGGAAATCATTGTTGTTGTAAGTAAATGTGAAGCATTTGTGTTTGTGCTAAGTAGATGAAATGCCACTGTTTGCACAAATACAAAGGAGCTTAAAATAATAGTGAAAGTTATGAAGCTTAACATAAGAGCTGTCAGTGATCATTAGAACTGAGATCTGAGAGAGATCCAGTTAGTAACCGCACTCGTCTCTGGGACCTGGCTGTGCCGAGAACATGGGCATTGTGTATGCTGGCAGTAAGCCTCTCAGGAGAGTGAAGTTGTTCTTAACTTGAGCATCAGAATGTAGCCACCGCAGAGAGGAGCACAAATACAGGTGTGTTCCGGAAATGTTGTCTTCATATTGCTGAGGGCAGTGGACATAGATTCCTGATAGGATCATGTTTTCTGATTTGTCATTCCGCTTCTCATGTTGTTGCTGGCTTTCTGGTTTGATTTTTTTTTTCCTGCTCCACAAGCTGGCACAGTCAGCCCCAGTGCCCATGCGGGACTCTGCATGTCTTCCCCTGCACAACCGCAGCTCATCGGCTGCCCTCACTGTGTCACTTGAAGAACTTTTTTCTGGGTGTCAGCATCCACAGGTTGATTTTTGGTTGTTTTCCCCACCGCATCTGACATGGTGCTTATTTTAGTTTGAGAGCACTCTTCATTTTCCGCCATCTCTACTGCCTGAGTCCTTTTCAGTTTTCTTTAAAGGCCTCTCCTATTTTTGCTTCCATTGAGTTCCAACATGATTCTCTGAATTCTCCTCTCAAGATCTCATCCATCTCTAGGTACAGCCACGTCTCAGGAGAGCTTCCCTCTGTGATTGTGACCGTGTCTGCTTTCCCCTTTAGCTCTGTCCACGCTACCCGGTGTAGTTTGAGGTCACACCGTGGATGTGTAGAACATTCAAATTGCTACACCAGCCTGGTAGATTGGTTCCTTTATCATCATGGAATGTCTTTTCCTATTTGGTTTTGTTTTAACCATAGCTACCCTACCTTCTTTTGGTTTGTGATGATATAACCTATCTTTTTCCTTCCTCTTACTCTGTTTTTCTTTGTCCTTGTACTTTAATATGTGAACCTTGCGTGCAGTGTGTAATTATGTATTTGATAATTCACAGTTAATTTTGTCTTTTAATTGGAGTATTTATTCCATTTCCCTTTAATGAATTACTTGTGCAGTTGAGCTTCTCTGGGACTCTGCTTTCTGTTGGTCTCACTTGTGTGGTCTGTTCTTTTACCTTTCCTTCTTTCAAATTAATTATTTTACTGTTTCTTCATGTTTGTGTCTCTTTAAACTTCTTCTGTTTTCTTGTGTTGCTAGCCTTGATTTCTTACAGTAAAAGTTACCCAGATAATGCTAGGATCTTAGGATACATGAATGTCACTTCAGCGTATTTAGACTCCCACTTTTTTTGTTGAGAACTTGGCAATTTGTCTTTCTTCTTCCTATTTTTTTTTTCCTCTTTTGAAGGTGAGGTGTCATTTCTGGAAGCTTTTCCTTTGCCTGTTTTTCTTTTCTGATAGTAATTTTGCTGTAAGTACTGACAGTTGATTTTCTTTATATCTGTCCTACATGGTTGGGGATTTGTAGTCCAGTCTTACATTGTTTTTAGAAATCCCAAGCCATTGGCTCTTCAAGTGTTGCTCCTGCCACATTTTTGCTTTTTTGAAGGTTTAATTGGTATGGATACTTTTTTTTTTTTAAAGTTTTCTATCCTTTCTTGCTCTCTTTGCTTTTGTCTGGACATTTTCAACTTTCTTACATCTCTGAAACCTCTTTTGTACTTGTCAATTTCATGTATGTTCAGTTCTCCCATTCTATCTGGTTGTATTACAGAAACTGGTAAATTCTTGCTCTTGTCATCAATTTCACAGTAATGTGGGGTTCATATCTGACAAATCTCATATGGTCCCACTTGTTGGGTGAGGTTTTTGTTTGTGGATGTGACTGGTAATATTGTTCAAATGCCAGGGCTTGTGGATTGACTATGTCTCCTCCTCCCTGTCTTCTGGTGGGCCATTAGAGCAGAGCAGAGCACCTGGATTCAGAGAGCCACTGGGCTGACCTCAGGTGGGATGGCAAAATGGGTGAAAACTTATTTACTGTTTGGTTTACCCTCCTTGGGTTTCTAAATTGTTGCCTTTCAGAGATCACCATGGAAGGGCCAGGGCTCTACCTGGCCACAACTCCACAACATCTCCCAACGTATGTTGCTCATTTGTTTATTTTGTTTTGTTTGTTTTTGCTGCTATCTGCTTTGCATTTTATTTTAACCTCCTGCCTCTAGGGGAACATCGTCAAGTCTTAGGGTTACATCTCTGCAACTCCCTTCTTTCAGGAAACTTGGCAGTTCTGAACTCCAGTTTTTGCCTGCAGTCCTTTGAAATGACTGAACCTCGATGGCTCCCCTGCTTCTAGCAGCTGCGCCTTGCTTGGCCTTGGTTTACGCTGGACTTTGCCCCCTTGCGCCTTTTGTGTTTGCTGATTTTTGCATTGTATCCTTTCACTGGAATAAGCCACAACTGTGAACCTGACCACTTGCTGCGTGCTGCATCTCCCTAGCCCATCAAGGATGGATTGCTGTGTAGTGTGTTCATCTCGGGGAGTGTAGCATTCTCCTGAGGGCAAGCAGACACCGTGGCATTGCCATTGAAGCTCAAAGGGACGAAGTGGTCCGAGGGCCCAGGGAGTGGTTCCCGCAGAACCAGCAAGTTTGAAGTTCCCATTCCTTTGTGTATCCTGTATTCTCTTCCAAGCATATAAGTAGAATTAGTGGAATGCTCCGACTGTAGTGTTTGGAGTGGTTCTGCATGGTGTTCTGACTGTCTTGTGTTGTCTTTGAGGAATGCCTGTAGATGAATAGTGAGTAAAGCCAAGTTAAGTGACTTGACTAATTATTGTTTCCTAGAGTTAGCTGATACTTTTCCCCCCAACAAATACATCAATAAATTAGCCTACTTTGCAATTGGATATTATTTTTACCAGCCTTGTGTGTATGCAGTTGCCACTTATGACTAACAAAATTGTTAATTGTGTTTTCTGTGGATTATTTTGTTTATTTTGTGATGTTTAGGAGATGCTGTAATTGTCCTAAGATTGGAATCCAATTGTATAAATAAAATGTCCTCTAGTATTTGTGCTTTTTTTTTAACCTTATATCTGATATTTCAACACAGGATGATAGCTAGACACGGTTAGCAGTTCACAGATTGGAATATATTTCTGTTTGTGTATCAGTCACACATGCCATGTACCTCAGCACACACACATGTTCACTGAACTGTCTTAAAACAGGGCAATTATTTTCCCAATGGCACAGGTTGGTACGATTAGTTAAGGGAAGATTCCAAATTACAGGGGTTAGAGGGAGTGATTTTGGTCCCAGTGCTATGGGACAGGCCCGTGTCTGGGCTCCTAGGGAACTTAGAAAGGTTGATTTATTTTTTCTGTCACAGGGTAGGTTTTATTATCATAATCATAACATTCCATGTTATCAAATTAATCATGATTTTTACGTTTGCCTGCTAACTTGGAGCTAAGCAACTTTTGTAAGATAGGAAGGCCTGATCCTGTTACTTGTGTTGTGTGCTTGGGAAGACCCTGGCTGTGAGAAGGGTCAGCTCCCGGTTCCTCCGCAGCTGGTCACAGGCATGGAGGTGGGCACTCTCTAGATCTCAGATCTGCTGTCACGGGGCGGAGGGGCTCTAATAGAAGTACATGACAGACATTTGAGGGGGAAGGTTGATTTTTTTTTAGGTTTACTTTTTGGGCAGTCTTAGTAGCTTAATAGCAAGGTAGCCGAACACGTTGCTGAGTCTGTATGCAGCAGGGTTGTTAGAGGGCAGTTGCACCCGGAAACCTTCTCTGCATCCTAGTGACACAACACAGCAGGGAGTACCTGTGCATGCATCCCTCAAGAAGGCCCTTTCAAAGTTTGGGTATTTCCCTGAAGCAGCATTTGCTTGGGGGTCTAAATGATTATTTCAGAATGGAGTGTTTCTTATCAAATTGTTTCTGGTTTAGTCACTTTAACCCTAAGAATTAAAATCCAAAACAGCAGGGTTTTTGAGGCCGGGTTGTTGGAGAGTGAAGCAGAAACAAGGGAAAGAAAGAAGTAAATGCATGTGAGGAGGATTGAGTGTTCAGGTCAGTAGCTGCAGGAAAGCGAATAGAGCTGAGAAGGATTGAAGTCCTGCTAAGACTTTTTTTTTTTCTGATTGCAAAAACTTTTGCATTCCCACCTGCTGACACCAAGAGACGATTTTGTAACCCTTAGGCAAGTTAGCTTAAGGTCCTCAAGTGAATAATGTGAGCTGATTTATATGGAGCAGTTCCCAAGTTACGAAGTATGCAAAACCTCTGTTGGAATTGTCAATAAAAGATGAGTTACTGTGACTGGTCTTGTGCCTTCCCATTTTTTTCAGTAAAGTCAAATCAGTAGAATGGGATCATATACTCCCTCATGGCTTTCCCTAAGGAATTCAGTAGATATGTATTGGGGTGCTTGGGGTGTGGCAAGCCCTCTGGGAGCTGACAGGAGGGCCTCAGGTGGGTAAGTTGCCATTCTTGAACTTTAAGGAGCTTCTGATGTCTTTCTGAGAACAAGCAAGTACAAATGGGCACTTTCACCCCTGGATGGTAAGTGAGCTGGTAGAATACTTGTGCAGCTTAGAAAAAGGAGTAGAGAGAAGTTGCTCCTCCCAAGATGGGCTTTAAGGACAAATATCACAAGATGAGCCAGAACTGTGTCTTAATAGGACTAGTTAGTTAAGAGCAGAGAGGTGGTGAGCCGTGGGCCTCACCCAGAGGAAACACTGTTGGAGGAGGCTTAGAGGATGAGGTGTGGGACGAGGAGCTGTCCAGAGAACGAGTGGCCAGCTGATGCACTTGTGTGCCACACTGAATGATTTGAGAGGGCCGGAGGAGAAGCAGGCTCTGGGCGGGGAGAAAACAGCAATGTGCTTTCAACATGCTGCATCTGAAGTACATATGAGACAGCTCTGGAAATCCATCTCATAAGGGCAAGTTTTACAGATGTTGGATGGAAAAGTCAGGGCTAGATATTTGGGTTTGGGAAGCCAGCATGGTGGTAGAGCAAGCCCATCCTCTGCCTTCAGTGCTGGCATCCCATATGGGTGCCGGTTCATGTCCCGGCTGTTCCACTTCCCAATCCAGCTCCCTGCTTGTGGCTTGAGAAAGCAGCAGAGGGTGACTCAAGTCCTTGGGCCCCTGCATTCCCATGGGAGACACAGAAAGATGTTTCTGTGTCAGACTCGCCCAGCGCCTAAGGTTGCAGTCATTTGGGGAATGGGAGATCCCTGTTTTTCTTGGTCTCTGCCTCCTCTCTTTGTCTCTGACTTTCAAATTAAGTAAATACATGTTGGGAGTGGTCTGAATGCAGAGCTTCCTCCCAGAGCTATGTAACAAGAGCTGTTAATGAAGAACTTTTTTTTTTCTAGTTACCTAGTTTTGAGTAGTACGTAGAAAATGAGTAGTCCCAAGGTATGTGATGAAGAAGAGACAGGACTGAGCAGACCAAAACAGAGGGGTGTCAGGATTTTAACTGCTGTTGAATATCCCAGAAAGATGCACGGACAGATGGCCTGGCAAATGGTCATTGGGCTGATGGGTCGCGAAGGGTAGTGTCAGTGCTGAGCTGTGGCTGGTCCCTGCCTTTGTATGATCTCTGTGTTGGAGGCACTTACTCTGGAGTCTTCTCTCCACTCCTCGCCCTCTCCTCTGCTCCTCTTGTGCCCTCCTCTCCGTCTCCCCCACCCTCCTCCTGTGCATGCCTCTTGTTGCCGCTCACTGCCTCATCCCTTTCGCACGTTGCATCCTGCTCTTCTTCGACAGCCAGCCCTTTGACCCTCATCCCGCCATGGGATATGCTTGCTGTGCTTTGCTTCGGCTGCAGAAACCTAAATGGAGGTGAGGCTACAAACCTGGTTTTGTTGGAAGCTGGAGGTGCAGGAGTGAATCATCAGGGCCAGTGTGAGTGACCAGAGTGGAAAAAGAGGAGCGAACTGTGTCTTTATTCTTATTTCATATCTCTCATCAGAACACGAGTGAACTTCATGTCACGGCATGAAGAATGAACCAACATCAAGAATTGACAGGATGAAATTATTTTCTGAATTGTGAACATTGCTTGATCTGGAGCTGCTTCTATTTTTTTCCAGGAGTTTGCCTTCTTGGTCTTAAAAACGCGCATCAGCATTGTGGTACAGTTGGTTAAACCACTGTCTGCAATGCCAGCATCTAATCTACACACCTGTTCAAGTCCCAACAGCTCCACTTCTGATCCAGCTCCCTGCTGATGCTCCTGGGAAGGTAGCAGAAGGAGGTCCAACTGCCTGAGTCCCTGCCACCATGTGGGAGACCTGGATGGAGCTCCCAGCTCCTGGCTTCAGGCTGGCTCCACCTTGGCTGTGGTGGCCCTTCGGGGAGTATCTGCTTGCTTCTCCCACTGCCTCTGTTAATTCTGTTTTATTTTCAGATTTAAAAAACTAAATTTAAAATAAAAAAATATTTTAAAATTTAAGTTGCACGTCAGAATTGGATACCAGCATTGTATGACGTTTTCTTATTTAAAGGCCTATTTGGCTCTATCCATCTAGGATGTCTTGGTCACTCCGGAATCATACTCCTCTCCTGCTTCTTACTGGCCTCTGAGACTAGGCTTTCTCTATTTTTTTAAGAAAAAGATTTATTTAATTTTTATTGTAAAGTCAGATAGAGGAGGAGGAGGAGAGAGAGATCTTCCATCTGCTGATTCACTCCCCAAGCAGCTGCAATGGCCAGAGCTGTGCCATCTGAAACCAGGAGTCTGGAGCCGCCTCGGGTCTCCCATGCAGATGGCTTTGGGTCATCCACGACTGTTTTCCCAGACCACAAGCAGGGAGCTTGATGGGAAGCAGGGATGCTGGGATTAGAACCGGCACTCATATGGGATCCTGGCACATGCAAGGGAAGGACTTTAGCCACAGGCTACTGCAACAGGCCCCTAGACTTTCTCTTTAAATCTTTTCTTTAGTTCTTTAGTTCCCTGGGGAGTTAGGCCTTAGCCCTGAACCCAGCACACAACTGAGCTCCCCACCAGCAGTTCCATTTATGCCTGTCTACTTTCTGATGGAGTTGTGAGAGGCTGGAATTCTGCCACATGTGTACACCTCTTGAGCAGTGTTGGCCTCCCCTGACCCCTGACCCCTGTTGCCTGACGCTCCACCACACAGGTGTCAGAACGCACTAGTTTCTGTGCATCAACCCTCTTGATCCAGCCACTGGATCCCAAGCCACTGTGCACATGTTGGACCTGGCTTCAGAGCAGATCTGTTTCCTGGTGTCTCCATGGTCATATCTAAAAGATTTGTCTCTCCCCCCATTCTCCCTTCCCTCCTCTTCCTTTGCCTCAGTTTGCATGTGTTTGAGGAGACTGCTCGGACCTGTCCAGGGAATGGAACACCAAGGTCAAGCGGGGAGGGGATGTACCATTGCACTTCACAGCCAAGATGGTGACAGTCATTGTAAAAGGCACATAATCTTTCCATTGATTAAAAAAAAAAAAGACCTAGCCAGCGCATGCTGAACATTGTAGTTGCATGATTAAAACTTGTGACGTTGTTCTTGTGTTCAGTGTGTTGTGGAGTCTTGCACAGTATTTCAGCTACTCAGCTTGGTTTATCCAGACTACTTCATCATGCAAGCAATCACCTTCCCAGAGCAGGTTTGCTATATTATATTAGATCAAGGTAGTTTTGTGACTTTTTTTTTCTTTTCTAAGGTTAAAATAATTCTGCGGAAAAATTACTCTTGCCAGGCGAATTTTGTTTTCCTGGGACTGCAACCTTCATGAGTTCTTTATTCCTGCATTCTAGAGACTGGGATTTTACACTCAGGCGCAGGGATTCTCTCACCGCAGGTGTCTCATGACATCTGTTTCTCTGCTCGTTTTACCAGATTAATGTTCTTTTGCATTATTTGATTTTGTAGTATTTAGTTACATCGACTGCTGGAAATAGCTTTGGAAAGCTATCAGGACATAAACATGTTTGTGTGAAGTTAAAGTGTTTTGGGTCACTTGGTTGGGAACTTTGAAATGATTCTGATATTTCTCTGATGTGAATTGTGTATGTGTGTGCTGCGTGCACATGTTTCTATCTCCCAAACGGACAGAAACCAGAAGGACGTGGATTTTTTTCTCTGAGCAGAAAGAGCTGTCACAGCCATAGTGGAAAGACTGCTTTACTCCCAGCCACCTGCTCAGTGAGGGATTTGGAAGTGCTTGGTGCTTTCCCGTGGGCATTACTCCGTGTCCCAGGGGATGGTGAAAGGTCTTGGTGTGGAGTGTTCACTTGTTTTTCATTTTTATTCTCATTGTCTGGGGAATGGGTCTTTGGGCTGTTTTAATGCCAGCTGATCACTCAGTTGCTTTGACATGAGTGATGTCAGTGCATTAATTGAGGAACCACCAAATATCTACAGTCTCTTAAAAGGCCTAGTTAAGTGTCGCCAAATTTACAGTGATTGTAACATAACTTTAAATATTAATCTTAATAACCTGATAATTGCTGAAATCCTGCAAAGGAAGAATATAATAAGACAGCCTCCACCCACCCCTTGTTTTTTTATAAATCTGTATAGGATATATAGATGCTCTTGTTAGTATAATTAAAATTAAGCATTTCATTGTTATTCAAGGAGCTTTCAGCTATTGTAAGTTTGTTCATTTGGATTAACAATGTGTAGATTATATGAACCGTGCTGATACTATGTTGGAATCAGAGTGAACCCAGTTTGGTGAGGTAGTCTTACGCTGGAACCGTAAAACCCCTCATGAAGTCTTGCGTGTTCTGTGTGTTTTGACCACAGCCCTACCACTTACGTTTTGGAAGAAGATGAGCCGCGGTTCCTTGAAGAAGTTGATTACAGTGCAGAAAGTAATGATGAGTTAGATAACGAACTGACTGAAAATGTGGGCGATTATGAACCTTCTGCTCAGGAGGAAGTACTCTCTGACTCAGAACCACCACGATACCTGCCTTGAGCCCTCCGCCATCTCTTGTTGATTGCGACGAAGAAGTGAAATTCCAAGGCTTTCATTACACAGGAAGGTTGAGAGAAGCGAGTTTGTAGAGAACTGACTCAAAAAGACAAAAAGGAAACTCGAGCCTGTTGGGTTTCAAGACAATAAATATGTTCATTCACGATAAAAAAAAATTGGCACTTGTTTTATTTTAGATATTCAGTGCACTAGCATTGAATGATCAAATACTAGATTTACTTGAAGAAAAAAAAAAGCCCCGAGTATCATTGCATGAATTTTTATCTCATGGTGGTTATGTCTTGCATCCAATGGATAATTTTGAAGTATATCAGAATATGACATCTGAATTCTAGTGCTGTTGAAAATCCTGAGTCAGTGGAAGCTACTGTATACATACTTGGATTCTTATAGCTGTGTCTGTGTAGAGTTGGGTAGGTATTGATGACTGTGCTTCAGAATCATGTCGTGGGTTTTGACTGAAATAATCCAGAGTTTGCCTGGGAACCAGGACATTCTACCTTACCAAATTAAGCAAATAAAAGCTATCTTAAGAGCTGCCTTCATTTCATCATTGTTTATAACCAGCTTAGGTGACTTGGTCCACAGCAGTTGGTGAGTATTTGAACACGTGGCTAAAAAGTTTAAAAAGTTGGAAAAGCCCAGTTGACTAGTCTTGAGGTTTTTTTTTAAATGACATGGGTATATTCACACCTGTTGGAAAAGATGTATTTGAACAACTCTTCTAACATTGTGTTTCATGGGTGCACCGTGAGTGACGGTGCTTCTAGACCCTCAGGTTAGCATCCAAGATGACTACAGGAAACTGAAATGTGTGCGCTGATAGCTTCCAGAATTATAGCCACGCCTCTGTAGGCATGGCTTCATGTTCAAGTCGGAGGAAATAAGGACATCTTATTCTAACAAATGTACCCCAAAAGATACCTAGATCCTTGCCAAGACTCCAGACCTCAGGCACCTGTCTTCCTTGCTTGTCCCCCAACTGGAATATTTTTAATCAGTTGTAATGGAAAAGAAATTTTAAAAATGTCCTTTATGCTTTTCCCAATTGGTGATTTTTTTTAGACTGTTCAAGGCTTTTTCATCTACTGTGTAAATTCTTTTTGTTCTCTTGAGGACTGTGTAAAAACCTAGGGTGGGACAGTTAAAGACACTGAATTCTTACTCATCTCAGGAAATAAAGATGAATGGGGCTGTGAAGTTAAACTAGTTATCTTAGTGCATTCTCCTTAATTTAGGAAAGATCAGGGCACTTTAGCAAGGTAATTATTTATTTAATTGTTCATTAGCAGTTATTTTATCTCTATATAAATAATTTGCATCTTTCATTAAAATCATACTTTTTTTATAAAGTAGATTATGGAGCCTTTAAAGCCCACATATGAATTTTTTTGGCTTTTACAGAATTGAATTAAAAACTAAAACTAAGATGATCATGTATGTAAAATAACTATAGTTACTATAATATATAGAATGACTCAAAAGTTTATTACATTACCAGTATAAAAATCTCTTATTTGTACTGTTGTAATATTTTACATTAAGTATATCTTTTAGTATTTATTATACGCTCGAATGTGCCTTTTTTTATTAAATATTTAAAAGATTGAGGAAAAGACTTTTTAAAAAGTGATTTTTTTTTGTTTGTGTTTTGGTCAACAATGAATAGCTTTGGAAAAGTAAAAAGTAGTCTAATATCCTAACTTTCCTAATTAGGGTTATTGCTCAAGTTTTTGTTTGTTTGTTTTTTGTGTTTTGGCTATTAACAGCTAGCATTGTCCTAATGTTAGCTCTGTGGCCTCAGATTTTCCAAACAATGATGGAGAGATTCTTAGTGCCGTGGTTCTGAGAAGCAATGTTCTTCCCTGTGTGGAAGTGAGACAGTTTAGATTTATGTCAGTTACCTTGCATTTGTCCCTGTCGTTTTGGCCACATGCATCAGATGGCTGTGTAGACTCAGGATGGAACCCACGGACCTGGAAACTCTATAGGCTCCCCGGGGTGTAATATTAGCGCAGGTGCACACCTGCAGTCACTGGTCTGCTCTAATGAGCTGCTTCACTGCTCCTGGAGAAGGAGAGGGCCTGTGAGCTTTTAGGGCAAGAGAGTTGCAAACCAGTTGATTGACACAGTCAAGGAAATAGAGGCCAGTTGTCAGATAAGGTCCCTTGGGCAGAGCCAGGGTGTCAGCTTTGCCTTTCCCCAAAGAGAGGGTTCTGAAAAAACTCAAGGGTCTTTCTTGAATAAATAAAATTTATTCAGGCAAGGTAGAAGGTCAGAATCTCTGCTTCACATTGTCCTCATATTGTGACCCTGGACTTGGCTTGAGTACAGTAAATTGAGTCAATCTCTTGTTTGGGTGTGATTTGTAGAAACATGGATGTGTCTGAATTCTAATGACCAGGTAACCTGGAGTTCATGCTTCAGCTAGTGCCCTGAGAGCAGTAAATGTGATCTCTACATTACAGGTACCCAAATTAAGATGACTATGTTATGTATAAGCACTCAAGTTGATATTAAATGTAATGATGCAATTGTTTTTGTGCATGGTAATTAATGACAGTAATAACCCACAAATGTATCCTTATAAAACTTGTTTTTCTCATCATACACTATAAACATTTCAAAGGTTTGATTGAAAATTGAGGGAATTGAGGAATTTTGCTTGTTTTGGTGATTGTTTAGTAACTGTGTGCAAACATTAGTTCTTTGTATTAGGAAAAACCTATTGAAACAATAGTTCTACTTTATACCATAGAATACTACTGTTAAGTGATATCTCTCAGATTGAAAGTATATTCAGGTCCTTGCAACCTTGAGAAAAGAAGACCTAAGGAAGGTCTCCTTGGTCCTTGAAGTGTCACACATCAGGTGTGTTGCACAATGGATCATGTTTACAGGTGCTTCCTGGGATGATGTAAGTCTGCAGTCACTGAGGCCTCTGGCCACCCTGCCTTCCACGCCACAGCCTGACTTCCTGTAATCCCCTCTCAAATCTTACTATTCTTCAGAGTGTGGCTGATTATTTGGGCACATTGCGTGATGAATTTTTTTGTCCTGATTTGTGATCACTATGTATGGCCCACACTCAAGTGAGTGGCCCTCTTCCATGGCCATGTATGGCATCACACAGGTGCTCGGAGTTTAGGATGTGGCTGATGCTTTGTTGAGTACTGCTGTGATTTTTGTACGTTTGTGAACATACATACAAACCACTGTGAAGTGGACATTGGTTTGTAGTATCCATCTACTTGAAATCCGAGATGACTTTAACACATCAGACATTCAGATCCAGATACTTACAAAGTTTACCTTTCTGATGCCAAATGTACATTGATGGAATGCCAAGGGAATATGAGATGAACAGTTGCAAAAATCTGGTCAGGAGTGATTATGATGCATGATCTTGCAAATGTTTGTAATATACTTTGAAATCATAAGATCTTTGAGAAATGGCATTTGTGAAGAAATTGTAAAAGACAAAGATGTTTGTTCTGAAACTTAGACAAGACTAGAGCCCAATAAAAGTTTGCACCTTTGAAAGTGGATTGTCTTCTCTGTACATTTTTTTTTTCCAGCTAAAGGTCTGGTTGAGAATTTTAAAACAGAACTTAACTTAGATGTTTGTTCAGCACTAACATCAAATTATTACAGTATCATGCCTTTTTTGTTAAACTGTTTCTATGTTCCCCCTTTCCTTCATGTCACCTTTGTGATGTCTGCTTTCTTCTGGCGTCCTCATGTTTGACATTTCCAGCTGTTTGCTTTATTTATTTTCAGAATGTGGGCCCTTGCAATAAAGTAAACTGTGTAATCTCATGTGAAAGGATAAACTCAAAACTCTGAAACGGTGTTTTCAACAAGTATTGTTTATGTGTAATGTAGACAGAAGGGTGTCTGATATGCACCTGCTTTGCAGTCCTTTATTTCTGTTTCCCAAAGAGCTGTAGAAAACGCAGCAGTTTCAAAAACTAGACCGTGTTGCTGTTGCACGTGCTGACATTGTCAATCTCAGAACTTCACTGGCTGGAGCAGACACTTGTGTGGTTTCTTTCCTTTCTTCTCACCCTTGATTAACTGATGTTCTAGAACTCCAAGACCTGAGGTCACCGACATTTCCTGAAACTCTGGAGGTGTAATATCCATGGCCAGGGCTCTGGGCACGCCTCCTCTGCTGACCCCCAGAGATTGGTGCAGTGTGCGCATAACCTGAACCAGTCCACATGCAGTGAAGGCTAGCACTTTCTGTGGCAGAGCTAGAAGTAGAGAGGAGCCAACTTCAAAGGAACAGCACCCATGTAGTGGCAGACACAGGGATTGCCAGCCCGCATCAAGCTGTGCCTGAGATCCCTAGTGGCACTGGTTAGGCAAGCCTGTTAGTCACTTTTATTGTCAAGGCATTTGCATTGCGTTATCGGACACTAGCAGCACATCACGTCACACACAGGTGTGTCTGGCTCCGCCCACCTCACATGGTCTTAGGGAAGTTGAGCATGCTGAACGACAAAACTGATAGGTGTTTACTCCAACCCATTAGGCCAACTAGTTTTTAAATTTTTTAAAGATTTATTTATTTTTATTGAAAAAGTACATCAGATTTACAGAGAGAAGGAGAGACAGAAATTTCATCTGCTGGTTCACTCCCCGAATGGTTGCAATGGCCAGAGCGGAACCAATCTGAAGCCCGGAGCTTTTTTCAGGTCTCTTACATGGGCTTAGAGTCCCAAGGCTTTGGGCCACCCTCCACTGCTTTCCCAGGCCACAAGCAGGGTACTGGATGGGAAGTGGAGCAGCCAGGACTCAAACCGGTACCCATATGGGATTCGGGGGCTTCCAAAGGGAGGATTTAGCTTTGAGCTCTCAATGCTGGGCAAGTATTAACTAGTTTTGTATAACTGTCACCAAAAAAAAGTTTGTTGGTCCAGAAATGAGCCACATTTTTGTCATTGCTGTCTTTAAATTTGGAATATTTCTTCAAGTGATGAGACTTGTCATTGCATCATTTGGAGATGACAGAAGGAAGTTTCTTTTTTGGGGTAAAGGGGTGCAAAAAAATTGAAATGCATAGAGGATTCTTCAAAAAGTTAATGGAAATTATGTATTATCAAAAAACATTATGCTTGGATTTCAAAGAAATTTGCACCAAAGGGGAAAAAAAATCAATTTATTTCCCCAAGATTTATGTGAAAGAATCATGGAGCAAATGAGGCAGTCTTTCGTCTGCTAGAGTCCATTGAAAAAAAATTTTCTCTGTAATAGGCCATGATCTAGGACCTGCCCTTTTCCACCTTGCTTGCCTGGTGGCTTCCTTTAGGCTTGGCAAGTTTGCTTTTCTTTCCGTGGTGGTGATGGGAAAGAATTCTATCCAACAGACTTGTCCAGAGATCTTTGTTTCATTTTCTTGGAAGAATTTGCATTTTTACTGGAAAGATAGTATATTCTATAGCTTTATTGTTACATGAACAGGAAGGGTCCAGAAGTGAGCCCCAAATTACCCACTTTTCTAGAGTGGGTAATTGCACTTTTTAGTTAGAAGTATTTCATTTATCGTGCAGAACAAGAATAAGATGACCAAAGCACTCCAACTTCACATTTGTTTGTGACAGCGTTATTAACAAAATTTTGAGATTTTTGTCTGTTGGTGGAACTAGCTCAGCTTGTGTCATCCTCAAAGTCTGGCAGTTCCCAGCGTGAGCAGTTGGGACGAGCAGCGATCTCTATAAGCATTTTGATTATGTGAATCTTGTCTGCCCGTCCAAGGTTGTTCTGAAGAGTTGTTCGAATGTGTACACCAACATTCCAAAGTACAGGGCATAGATCTTCACAGGGAAGTCAGCTCTGGGACCTGGCTTTGTTCTTCGGTAACTTGATGTGGGACGTAGAGTGAACGAAACTGTGGCTTTTAGCTTTGATGACACTAAGGGTCACACTCAGAGTGCCTGCTGTGTTAGCACAGTGCTCTGTGTGCCTTATGTACACATGCCTGTTCAGTCCTCAGAGCAACCCTGCACTAGAGATCACTACCTCTAAAGAAACAGAACACAGCCAGAGGCCACACAGCTAAGAAACATTGGAAAAACCAGTGATCCCTGTTCAAGGCAAGCAAGAAAGCGGTTGGTAAAACTCCTGGGGATGTTTCAAAGTTGTCACCCTCCTCCCAGATTCCACAGCATCTGACCGGGGAGCATAATGTGGCACATCACACTGATCCTCTGGCAGCCTTCCTGAGGGCCTCACCCCATGCAGCCGTGGTGGGATGCAGATAAGTTCAACCACTGGGAACTTTACTGTTACTGAAAGGAGACAACCAAAACAGAACTGTGTTGCGATCTGAATTGGAATAGAAAGGACAGCACAATTGGCGAAGATGCATGGATTGAAGAGGGAGAAAAAAGCCAAATACCATATTTTGTGTTATATCTAAGTCTAGAGGCTCCATGTGTTGGGAAACCTCTATTGGGTGAAGTAAGAATGTGGCTATCCCTGAAGGGGATAGCCAGGTGAAGCATGCCTTTTAGTCTGTGTGTACCTGCCTGGGATGCACTGGAGGCCTGGTGCAGGTGGCTGTGTGCAGCCCTGCCATCATCTCTAAGGAGGGGTGATACCTGATCTACAAGTAGCGTCTGTTGAGTGGGACCTGAGTAGGTGTAAGTATCACACACAGCCAGTTTCATGTCTAAAGAACAGTAGTTCTGCCTCGCATGTTCAAATGTCAACTTGACAGGAACAGTGAAGCTTAACACACTGGGGAAAGTGGAAAGTTGTTTCTGAACTTGTATCATGTTACAGATCCACTGAGGAGGACAAACAAGAGGTTATATTCATTTCTTCAGTGTAGGAATGTTTCTTTGCTGTGTCCCTAAGCTGTGTGAGTATTTATAAAGGACAGCTGTGCCACCCAGAAGTGCAAGTTCGCCACAGGGTTCGCAAGTGATGGTTTTCAGCTGCATCCTCTTCACTGAGCCACAATCTCCAGCAGGTCACACAGAAGCTTTGGCTTGTTGTCCCAGCTTGGAGAGCCTGAGATCTGATTTATTGTAGATTCTTTCAAATAATTGGACAGAGAGTGCCGTTGCCATGGCTCTACTTTCCTAACGGGATTAGTGTGCACCAGGTGGAGGACCGAATGTCCGTGTAATTTAAATGGCCAATGTCGCTGTCACAGCTTGTGAGCTTAGAGTTCATAGCAGCACCCTAGGGCTGTGGAAAATGATGCAACTCTGGAATTTAGTTTGTTCTCACCCCACAATGTATGTTTATAGCCAGGAGTGAGGCAGAAAGAAAGGTGAATGCCTAGAAATGGTCATTGCTTTGAGTGAAAAAAAAAATTTTCCTAAAACTTTAGAACACAGCTCATTTTACTCTGAAGTGCTAGAAGGAGAAGCCTAAGGACCTGGCATGATGACTCAGTGACTAAATCTCCACCTTTAAAGCACCAGCATTCCATCTGGGCACTGGTTCATGTCCCAGCTGATTCACTTCCCTGCCAGCTCCCTGCTTATGACCTGGAAAAACACAGTGGAGTGTGGCCCAAAGCCCCTGGGACCCTGAACCCGTGTGGGAGACCCGGAAGAAGCTCCTGGCTTCAGATCAGCTTGGAAATGATGTTAACCATGTTTGAGCTGTGTGGATTTTGAATTGTGTGTGCATCTGGAGGATGTCAGACACAAAGCTCAACTTCAAGTCACGACCCCATAACAGGGAGGCTGGCCCATCTGGCTCAGTTACATTTCTTCTGCTTAGTGTTTGAGACCCTGAAGGACTGCCCTTGGAGGTCATCAGGTCCCCCCAACTCATTCCGATGAACGAAGTCCAGGGGAGGTTAAGGGACCTGTCTGAAGTCGCCCAGCTCTCTGCCTGTGCCCCACCCAGATATCCAGCCCCTATCAAACCCTCTCTGTCATGTGCTGCCTCTTGGATCATCCTGAGCAGAGCTTACTGTCATTTCAGACTCATTCTGCATTCTGTTGACAATTACATTGCCCTTCATGCATTTATAGCTCTGAACTTTATAGCTCTGGGAAGCGCCTTAAAATATAAGTGCAAATGCTCCCCCCACCCCAAAGTGCACCCTCTTCAACTAATCATGAGGCTTTTAAGCAATCTCATAACAGGGCAGCAAGATAATGGCTCAAGTGAAGCGAGGAGTCTGAGCAAGTGGGCTTTGGTAATGGGCTTCCCAGTGGCAGCGGTTGTCTGATTGGAGATCTGTGATTATGCGTGTGCATTTTGTATTTCGAAAGGCACAAAGGGTCAGGTCACTGCCTGAACACTTAAGACTTTGTTTTGCAGAGTTGCAGTGAAGGACCTCACCTTTGATATGTTTTCCCTCCAGAGCTTTATGTTTGATGTAGGCCCTTTGTTTACAAATTATTAGTAAGTCTATCAAGAAAAAAAATTCTTTCCCATTTCTTAAGTGATTTGATTAATTTTTTAAAAAAAGATATATTTATTTACTTATTTTATTGGAAAGGCAGATTTACAAAGAGAAAAGATACAGAGAGAAAGATATTCTGTTGACTGGTTCACTCCCCAAATGGCCACAATAGCAGGAGCTGAGCCAATCAGAAGCCAGGAGCTTCTTCTGGGTTTCCCACGCAGGGAGCCAAGGCTTTGGGCCATCTCCTACTGCTTTCCCAGGCCACAAGCAGGGAGCTGGATGGGAAGTGGAGCAGCTGGGACATGAACTAGTGCCCATATGAGATTCCAGTGCTTGCAAGAGATGGATTAGTCAATTGAGTCATTGCACTGGACCTGATTTGATTCTTCCTTTCAGGGAGTGGAAATGCCTGTTACTGTTAGATTGGAGAATAGGTCTGCACAGTAGTGGGCAGCTAACAATGTGGAGCATTCACTTTTCAAGCCTTCATGGGGTGCTGATGTGAAGGGGAGCAAGTGGAGGACAGGAGTGGGAAAGGAAGCAAGACACCACCTTACATTCCAGGACCTTGGAGTCCTGTGGAAGCAAGAGCTGATATTCATCAATAACAGTAATGCAGGGCGGAACCGGGTAATCTGGGAGAAGGGACAAAGAACCAAGTGCACTGGGGAAGGACTGATGACAACATGGTCCTGGGGAGTGATGTGGGATGTGGGAGACTGAGCTGCCTCTGAGGATACCGGGAATTGGAGTGAGTTAAGAAGGGGGCTGGCAGATACGGAGTCGGAGGCAGGGGGGCGTGCTAGGGGAGGATGTCCTGGCACAAGGCACAGGTGAGCAGAAGGTGGGCCATGGGTGTGAGCCGGAAGCAGTTTCCATTCATGAAGAGACTTGGGAGCTGTGCTCTGGAATTTGAGGTGCTGTGAATGGGTCCCAAGCAAGTGGTGATGGCATTGGATCTGACTTTCAGGAAGATTAAGAGTGGGTTGGAGGGCTGTAGGACTCCAAGCACCCTATTTTGGTGATGAATTTGTACCTGACCCGACTCTGATCACAAACTCATGAAGGGCTTTTGAGAGATGGATCCACCTGCTCACTGGGCCTGAGACCTTTGTAGGCTGTCATCCTAGCAGCCTTGGAAGAAAATAGTCCCTTTTAATCACTGGATGAGCTAAATGGGCCACCTTCTACAGCTTCACTGTTAAGCTGTTCTTCTGTGCTGAGCTTTGAGTCTTTTGCCTGATGCATGTAATTAAACCCATACAATAGGGTCTGGGCCACTGGTATATCATGCTAATCCTCCCCCTGCAATGCCAGTATCCCATATGGGCTGCTGGCTTGAGTCCTGGCTGCTCCACTTTCAATCCAGCTTCCTGCTTATGACCTGAGAAGGCAGCGAAGAGTGACCCAACTCCTTGGGCCCCTGCACCCATGAGCAAGACCTGGAAAGAAGCTGCTGGCTTTAGATGAGCTCAGCTCCAGTCACTGCAGTCATTTGGGGAGTGAACCAGCAGATGGAAGACCCCTTTCTCTGTCTCTCCTTTCTCAGTAAAAGTCTGCTTTTCTAATAAAAGTAAGTACATCTTTTTTGAAACCCCACATACAAATTCATAGCTGGCATTGTTTTGTTTTTGTTTGTTGTTGTTGTTGTTTTGCAGTGTAGAAGCTCAGGCACAAAGATCCAGTATCTTGTCCAGGGTCATGGAGCTGGTTCAGGGTGACTAGTGGAGGGGGAATTGGGGCTGATCCATGTCACGGAGCTGGTTCAGCAGTGGCAAGTGGGACGGGGACTCGGGGCTGATGAAACCTGCACAGAGGCTCTTTACATGCACGTGCCAGATCCAGGCCTGGGTGGTTCAGCTGAGCTTTGTTAGCTGGATCCGTGTCAGCTTTGTCTGCAAGCCAAGTCCTAGTCATTCACATTTGCTGCCTGGGCGAGGGAAGAGGGCAAAACACAGATCCAGCATGTCTGTTCAGGTGAGTCAGTCCTGCATATTTTTGAAAGCTTCCCAGTTAGTCTGGAAGAGTCTTAGTGAAAAATACCAGGAGGCCTCCTGTCTCCGTCATGAAGCAGTTGGGACCAACCTCCTATGTGGAAGCATGGGCCAGGCTAGGTTTGTCTGTTTTTTGTAACCTGCACTAATGAAAGGTGTTTTTGTCAAGGTAAATGAAGATGACGAACACAAGCCATTGTAGAAAAAAAGGTGCAGTGATAATTTTGGAATGCGGTATTAGGCATGGCAGTGTGGACGCTTCCTGCTGATACTTGGAACATGGGAGATTACTTTGAGGACCTTCATGACGCCAAGAAGGGAGGAGCTTTGGTTCTTGTTGGTCACTTGAAAACTGCTATAATTGCATCTCAACACCTCAGTGAAAGAAGTTTACAGAAGTCATTCTTTATTTTCTTTGTAAATAATAAAGATTCAGAGAAAATGGCCCAAAATGTATAGGAAGGTTTGTGTGCCCTTTGTGCACTTACTTCTAAGGGGGCACATCATATTGCTAAATGACAGTATCCATGGTGAGCATGGTCTAGTGGATACCATGCTAGCGCCCCCTGTTGGACTGCCCGGGTTTTGAGTCCAGTTTGGTTCCTAATGCCACCTTTCTGCTGGTGCACAGCCTGGGAGGCAACCCTGCCACCCCGACAGGAGGCCTGGAATGCATGCCCAGCTCCCAGCTCAGGCCTTGGCTCAGCCCCAGCTGTGCGCAGTTGGGGAGTGAACCAGCCGATAGGAAATCTTTATCTATCTGTTGCAAGGGCGAATTTTAAAAGCATTTATTAGAACTAAAACAAGTCTCTAAAAACCAGTGTATATGGAGAAAATCAGTGTACATGGAGAATAAAGGAATGCTTTTTTTAAATACAATTTACAATAAAAATTACAATAAAAATGTATTCAGATTTTTGCCAGTTCCCTCCTGTGTGTGTGTGTGTGTGTGTGTGGTGTGTTTCATGCAGTGTTACCATGTGTGGTGCTGTGTAACACAAGCTACAGAACTGTCCCATCACATGAAGAATTGGATGGGGTAATTTCTAAACCCGAAAGGACCTAGAGAAATAGACTGGAAAACAGCAACACAGTTTCGGCAATCGGAATGCACATGAAGAAGCGGTTAGCAGGTTGGTAAATAGACCGAGCAAAGCAAATCCAAAGGCAGCTGTGGGGAGAATGACTCCAGCTCCTGAGAAGCAGCTCCTCTCCGACCCACACAGCACCAGGACCTCTGTGAAGAGAGCTTGCAACAGGCAGAATGGGTGCAAATCGGGCAGGTGCAGCCTCTCCCATTGCCTGAGCCGTGAGCCCCTGTCTGCCCTTCATCACCTCTGATACGGTCAGATGTTCACACCTGCTCTCTCTTCCTTAGGATCATCTCTGCTTCTCCCCGCACTGAGTGAGTGCAGGGCTGCAAGGCTTTGGGCCATCCTTGACAGCTTCCGCAGGGCACAGATGGGAGCTAGATGGGAAGTGGAGCAGCCAGGACATGGACTGATGCCATATGGGATGGTAAGCCAATTGAGCAATTGCACCCTCCATTAAAATTCTGGGTTTTTTTTTTTTTTTAAGATTTAGTTTTATTTGAGAAGCAGAATTACAGAGAAGGGAACACAGGGGAGAGGTCCTACATCTGCCGATTTACTGCTGCAATGGCCACAATAGCTGAAACAGGGCCCATCCAAAGCCAGGAACTTCTTCCAGACCTCCCACATGGGTGCAGGGGCCCAAGAAGCTGAGCCATGCTCAGCTGCTTTCCCAGGCCATGTGCAGGAAGCTGGATAAGAGGTGGAGCAGCAGGGACATAAACTAATGTCCATGTGGTATGTTGTCACAACAGGCAGAAACTTAGCCTTCTTTGCCATGGCCTCAGCCCTATTGTTATTTTTGCTAATCTCACATTGAACTTGGCTCATTATTCCTTGGACCTGGAACTCTAGCAGCTTTCCTAGGGGACTGGGAAAGAAAACAGTTGATTAATGAACATGGGCTGAATAGGTAGGCCTGATCATATGTTGATTAGGTAGGGCTGATGAGACCTTGCACACAGTATCTGAAGTGGGTGAGAGACCAAGAGTAAGAAGGGGTGGAAGATGATAGAGTTATATTCTAAGGGCTTCTTAGAGGAGGCTATCATTTTGTTTTGTTGTTGTTTCCAGCCATGGTCAACATCTGTCTCTCCCTTGGGAAATCTGAGGGAAACACAGCTGGAAGACTTGACCTCTGGTCCCCTCCAGCTGGGGCAGCACCTGCTGGGCCTCATGCTGATCCATCAAGTGTGGGTGTCCACACTGGGTTTGTAAGCGTGTACTGAGTTTGGCCCCCTAGGAGCAGTGTGTGTGTGTGTGTTTGTGCACACGAATGTGTGTTTTGGGGGTGGAGGCTCTGTATACTTCTGCTTTACCCAGTCTGGATTCCTTGGGCACCTGCCAGGTCCTGGACTGTTGAAGGACTGTCCCCTCAAAAAGCCAGATGACCAAATGTCTAAGGACCCCGAAATTTAATCGCTCTTGGCAGACTGAGAATTTTGCAGAAGGCAGACTTTCTGTTGAGATTGCGGGCCACCTTGTTGACAAAGCGTGCCTGGAGAGGTGTGAGGCGTCCTATCTTCCCCTTCCTTTAGTGATGGTGGCCTAATCGCATCTGAGTACAAGTTCTGTTAGATTCCTTTTCTAGTTAAGATTTGTTTACCGGTATTGGTTCCTGTAACTCATATATCTCCTACGGCCGCTTGGAGCCTGGTGATTGTTTTCCAAATCCCATGTGATCTACTGCTGGAGTAGCTTGTATGCTGTTGTTTGGTTGACTAGTAACCTTTATCCACCTGCTTGCCCTGAATAAACCATGGTATATGTTGCCTGTGAAATTCAATAAAGTGTGTATTGGTTAATCTCGCCTTTGCTTACCCTGTGTCCCAAATTGTTGGCATGGTCGTCACACCTTGAATCCTGGTCCCCACTAGAGGGACCCCTGAGACTGGACAGCGTCTCAGCAAGTGTTGTGTCACTAAGCACCTCTTCCATGGCGTAAACACATGCACCATTCACGTTGTGTTTCAGGAAAACAACAGTTCAGGGTCTTTGCCAGGCTATTTTTACACACTGAAGTCTGGAAGGAAAGCAATGTCATGTGTTGGAAAAAGAGGCCAGATATTCCAATAGACCACAGCTGAAGGAGTCTTGGTTTCCTTTGTCTTTATTTTTGTTTTATCTGCTTCTTAGGGGTGGGATCCTTCAAAAAATAAAACTTTTGAAAGTTTTTGAGCCCATCAGTTCACAAAACATTTTAGTGCAAACGGAGCCCAGGGTTTGTCCAACAGTGGTGAAAGCTGCCACAGCCCAGGAGCCTGGAGCAGGGCCAGAGGGGCCTCCTGATGCCGGTGGACACTGCATTACGGAGGAGTAAAGGGCGGGACATGTTGTAGTGATGGATACACAGGGACACTATTAGGATTCTCTGCCTGTTCTGTGTGTCTGGGACAAGGGCCTGAACCCCTCTGCTTTTCAGTGACCTCATCTGGTGACCATGGTCACAGTGACCCCTAAGGATTGTTTACACTGATGAGGTGACAAATTTGGAAATCCATGCCTAGGTTTTTTCATAACATACATTTTTCATAGCATTTTTTTTAAAGGCAGAGTGACAAAGCAGGGAGAGACACAGAGTTTTCCACTCACTAATTCACTCCCAAAACAGTTGCAACAGCCAGGACCAAGCCAGTAAAGTCCATTTAGTCTCCCACATGAATGACAGGGCCCAATGCTGGGGTTTGGGCCATCTTCTGGAAGCAGAGCAGCCAGGATTTGAACCAGCACTCTGATATGGGATGGCAGTGTTGCAGGTGGCAGCTTAATCTGCAGCCAATGCCAGCCTCCCCCTTTCCTGAACTTAAAAACAAAACAAACAGACAAACAAACAAAACCCTCCTACGCATAGATTTCAAAAAGTTTGCTCCAAAATCAATGCACCTTTTAATTCCACTGTTGATGAGTTTTCAAAGTACAGGGCATCACATTTTTTTTATTAAGATTTATTTTTTTAATTGGAAAGTCAGATATACAGAGAGAAGGAGAGACAGAGAGGAAGATCTTCCATATCCAATGTTCACTCCCCAAGTGGCCCCAACAGCTGGAGCTGAGCCAATCTGAAGCCAGAAGCCAGGAGCTTCTTCTGGGTCTTCCATGTGGGTGCAGGATCCCAAGGCTTTGGGCCGTCCTCGATTGCTTTCCCAGGCCAATAAGCAGGGAGTCGGATGGGAAGCAGACCACCAGGATTAGAACCTGCGCCCATATGGGATCCCAGCACGTGCAAGGCGAGGACTTTAACCATTACGCTATCGCACGGGGCCCGTTCTGTGTCCAATTAGCAGCAAAGATGCTGTGGGGGCTGTCTGGGTGTGGGCAGGCTGCAGGCACTGGTTCTGAGTCTGCCATTTACAGAACCAGTGACCATGAATGAAACCTCCCTATGGCTTGGTTTCCTCACTTCTAAAACCAGTGGGAGGATCTGTGCTTGGGGTACTGCTGGGGACCCCCACATCCCCTGCCACGGGCCCAGGCTTGAGCTCTGGCTCTGGCTCTAGTTTCCACTGCCTGCTCCTGTCCAGCCTGTGAGGCAGCTGCTGATGGCTGCAGTGCTGGCTTGGCTCTCCTTCACCTTCGTGGGAGGCCTGGCTTCAGCTCCAGGCTCTTGGCCTGGGCTATTGCAGGTATGTGGGAATGAGCCAGTAGATGGGGGATTTCTTTCTGTCTCTGCATTTCCAATAAGTGAAAATAAAGACAAGAAAAATATAAAACCCCATGCAGTGTGTGGACAGAAGACAGCTGCAATCTTTGGCTGCTGTTCCCATCCACAGGTGGTGCCTAATTCTGTTCCTGCAGAATCTGGGTTGGCCTGACGTTCTGGAACCACACAGCATGCTCAGGGTTCCTTGGGGGCCTTACAGCATCTAGCCAAGTATCTGAGGATGTCCCCCAGGCTGCTTGGATATACCTTCTCCAGCCCAGGCAGAGTATTCAGCCCTCTTTCCCTGGCCCAGGCTCTAGCTCTATGCACTTGTCATGGGAGGAGCCAGTGTGAACTGGGAGGCCCTTGAGTACAAATGGTGCAGATCTGAAAGCAGCTAAAGTGGAGTTCAGCAAGCCCACCAGACTGCAATCCAACATAATTAGTGTTGGAAATCGCCAAGCTCCTTGGAGTTTTGCTATGCAGCAAAGGTCAGCTGTTTTCTGGGGGCATTTGCCTGGATGTGTTTAGGTGGCTGTTGTGACATAATAGGCATTGACCCTCCACAAGGCAGTGATGACCTGTTCTATGACAGGTGCCCAAGGGCTTTAGGGATCTGGCAGCAGAGCCTTAGCAAGACATGAGGGCATGGGGTGATGTGTCCATCGTGAGGTCCCCATCAGTGATAGAGGTCAGGGGCTTTTCCCTGAGGCAGGCAGTACTCTTGGGAAGGACCAGAACTTGTCTTAAGGAAAGGGCATCTTGGACCTGGCATGATGGCTCAGTTGGGTAAAGCCTCACCTTGCAAGTGCCAGCATCCCATATGGGCACTGGTCCATGTTCTGGCTGCTCCACTTCCCATCCAGCTCCCTGCTTGTGGCCTGGGAGAGCATTAGAGGGTGACCCAGTGACTTGGGACCTTGCACCTGCATGGGAGACCTGGAAAGAGCTCATGGCTCCTGATTTCTGGATCTTGGCTTCAAATCAGATCAGCTCTGTTGCTGCCATTTGAGGGGTGAACCAGTAGATGCAAGATTTTTGTCAGTCTTTCAGTAAATCTGATCTGTCTTTCCAATTAAAAAAAATCTTCAAAAATTTTTAAAAGAAAGGGCATCTTTTTAACATCAGCAGCAAGAGAGCAGTGAAGGGAGTTAACACTGCTGAGTGAGAGAAGAGAGAGGACAGAAGTGACCATGGCTGCATCTGCAGAGAAACTGGCAACCACAGAGCCCTCAGGTCTGCTGTCCTTGGGCCTTTGCCGCAAGGGGTGGAGAGAAGGAGGGTAAGGAGAAGATATAAGACAGCTACATGGACACTGTCACTGACCAGCACAGCAGCCTTCCTTCCCTTCCTCCCTGGCTTTGTGTGTGGGGTGGGGAGGTAGGAGAATGCCCATGGACATAAGGCAAGGGGGCTCTCCCAGTTTTTCTTGCATTGAGTAGCAGCATCAGGACAGAGTCAGGGTCAAAAACACAAGGTCTGGGCTCAGCACATCAGGACAGCAAGCGTCCCAGGGAAGACGCCTGGCAGAGCTGCACAAGGGTGGTTGGAGATTTTGCCAGGGGCCCAGCTGGCTGTCCCTCTGATCATCACCGCTGGGACAAATATGAGCCTTGTGTGAGCAGACAAGACTGTCTGCCTGTGGGATACATCTGTGTCAGTCTGAGGCCCAGGCTATATAAGTGGCTATGACTCCCAGGCATGTTTTAGCCATCAAGACTCGGTTATTACGATACACAATGTTTATTTTTCTTTGCAAAAAGAAGCAAGCTGTGTGCCCCAACTGATGGCAGCTCCCAATATTCCATTTGTTTGTGGAGAGACAGACTGCATGGCACAATTTCAATCAAATGACAAAATGTGGGCTGGCATGCCTAGAGAGATGGAAACAGCCTGTGCTCTTACAGGAAAGTCTGTGGACTGCACACCCCACTAACGCCTCAGTGTCCCCTGGTACTCTCCCTCCACGGCCCCTGGAACCTGTGCTCGTCCCACCGACTTCCTCTGGGATGGCATGGCTGTGTCCCCGCAGGTGCTGTCGGGAAGGGCATTTGTTCTCTCGTTGCCAACATTAGAAATGATTGTTTAAGGTTTTCTCAAGGAAACAGAGACCCGAGAGCCAACAAAAATGCCTCCAGAGCTCTGATTCCTTCCTGTTTGTGTCTGTCTGCCTGTTTACAGCTGTGGGCATCTGGTCAAGTCAACATTTATGCAAGAACGCTTCAAAAAGTTTATGGAAAAGTGGAACTAAAAGTTTATTTTGGCAAAAAAAAAAGTTTTGAAATCTATGCAGTTTTTTTTTTTTATAATGCACATTTTCTGTGATCTTGAGTACCCTTGAATTTCTCCATTCTTAATTAGTTCTTTAAAGATTTATTTGCTTAAAGGAGGAGGGAGAGAGAGAGGTCTTCATTGTGTTGCTCTATTACACAAGTGGCCCAGTGACTGGAACTGGTCCTGAGTCTCCTGTGTGGGTGCAGGGGCCCAAGCATGTGGACCACCTTCTGCTGCTTTCCCAGACTCATTGGCAGGGAGCTGGGATAGAAGAGGAGCAGTGGGGGCAGACTGACATGGAATGCTGATCTGGAGATAGCAACTTCACTCACTGTGCCACAACTCCAGCCCCTTCATTTATTTTTAATTGACACATAATATTTATACATATTTCTGGAGTCCTGTGTTATAATTCAACACATGTACCATTTGTAATGATCAAATCAGCATAATCAATGTTTCTATCTTCTTGAACACTTATCATTTCTATATATTGAGATTCCTCTTGCTGGTTCTCTATACAATTACAGATTTAATTTTAATGGCTGAATATTATTCTATATTGCGATTGGTTACTAGGTTTTTTTTAAACTGCTCTGCCCAGAAAGGCCTGAGTCTCCTGTGCTGGGGTTCGTGCAGTAAGTGTGGATGGCACGAAGGTGTGAAGAGAACAGCTCCCCTGCTTGGCAGGGCCCGAGGAAGCTTCCAGCTGTTTGGCAGGGCCCAGCAGATTTCTCTCTGACTACCTTGATGCAGTCTCACCACCTTTTTGCATGGAAACTCAAGCACCCCACTAAGAATTCTGCAATCTATTGAGGCATTGTTTGCCACTGATGTGAGCTTGAGAGTTAATGTCACTGATAATGTCTTGGTGAGTGGGCCTTTGATAGTTTACACACAGGAGCACATTTAAGCCCATGCCATTTCTGGACATCTTATTGTGTACCTATCCATTGCCCTGAAATCGGGCCCAGACATATACCATGCCTTCTGGGAAATGGCTTAATAAGAATTTTACAAAGTAATGGAAGTGATGGGAGTGAGAGCTGAAACTGCTATGGCAATAAATATAGCTATTGTTATCTCAAAGGCTAGCTTTTTTTAGGAGTGTAGGAAATGTAATTGTTTTAGCTGCTTTTATAATTTTTAGCTAGAGGAATTAAGGATGTTTTTATTAAAGAAAAATGCTTTTGATTATTGTCTTATTGTTTATGGGGTTGTAGGAATCTATAGTTTTAGGGAGTTTTAACATTTGAAATTTCTGTTTTAGATTTGAGGTTTTTTCCCTTGTAACTTATTTTCCCATTAAATGATGGGTAAATTGTAGAAGTAGAAATGTGGTGGGAAAGTACTACTGATTAGCAGGTAATTGCATGTGCCTTGGCCTTGGAGTCCTGGCTGTTGCTCCATGGCTACTGTTGAAGAATAAATAATGCTTGCTTTGAAGAATATAAATACAGTATTTTGCAAAATTATCTTTAGGGGCACCTGCTTAACCTTGAAGTGCAGACAGAGTGACTAAATAGCTGTGCATGCCCCCTTAATTTTGAAAAGAAAAAAATAGAATAGTTGCTTGTGCAGAAGCTTGAGAAGGGTATTGAGTAAATAAAAAGGACAGCTTTTTCTTGAGCTGTTGTGAGAACGCACCAAGTGTCTGTGTCTGTGTCTTTCTTTATCGCCGACTCCACGCACCCTTCCCGAGCTCTGAACTCAGCTGGAGCTGAACTCCGGCACTCCTGGTCCAGGTTGCTAAGGCTGCCTGCATGGTGGGGACCAGGTCCATGAGCCCTGGGGGTAGGGTCCCAGTGGGTCCTGAGTCATATGGCCTGGGGCATCTCTGTGCAGTGGGTGCTGAAGCCATGAGCCTCAGGGATAGGAGTGCTGGCTGGACCCTGGGTCTTGAGGCCCAGATCCTAGTGGCCACCTACGTAGTAAGTGTTGTTGGATTTGTGAGCTCTAGGGATGCGGGGGATGGGGTGGGGGAGGCTGGTCCAGCAGGGCCTTGGTCTTCTCACCCAGGTCCTTGGGTCCGCTGGTGTGGTGGGTGCTAGATCTGTGAACCCAAGTGGTGGGGACCCTAGAGGGACCCAGGTCTCCTGGTCCAGGTCGCTGAGCTTGCCTAAGTGGTGAGGGCTGAGTCCATAAGCCCCATGGGTGGGAGGCCTGACATGGCCCAGATTGCTTGGCTTAGATCCATGAGCCTACCCAAAAGAACTGGTCTTCCTCAGTGTAGAGGATGGAGTACTGGATGACAGACCATGGTGCAACAGAGAATGGAGACCAGAACATATGGACAACTACTCCAGTCAAAGATGGCAGCAAATATCTGGGTGATTGGAGACTGTAAGGTTGACTGTGTCAGCCAATGGACATTAGAAGGGATTCTCCATAGATCAGAGAGATTGACAGCATTTCAGAACTATTGCATCCACTTTGACAGAACATTTGGAACATCATTGTGACCCTGGGTTGATACTGAGTATCCTTTCCCCATCCTCGGTTACTGGGATGGTGGGGAGGTTGAGTATAGCCTAACCCCATGTCTCTCCCCTGCCCCCAGAAATAGGAAAAAGATGTAGAAAACTTGGAAACAATGATCACACCCACTTCTCCTTAACCCTAGATGCTTCCCACCCTGACAACTAAGTAAATAAACATCATCTAAAAAACAAACAAAAACACCTGCTATGGTGAATGTCCTTTTGTATGCATCATAACCTTCCTATTTGCTTAGAATTGCTGGGGGGAAATGCTTTTAAAATAATCTAAAAATTACTTTATTTGAAAGTCAGGGACAGAGAGAGATCTCCCACACGCCAGTTCATTCCCCAGATGCCTGCAATGGTAAGAGTGGTGGCAGGCCAAAGTCAGGAGCCAGTCACTCCCCCGGTCCCCTCGGTGAATGGCAGGAGGTCTCAGGATACATATTAGCAGGAAGCTGAAACGGAGTGGAGCTGGGATTATAACTCACAAGCGTTGTGATATGGAATGCGGGTGTCTTAAACACGGTGCCAAAAGCCTGCCCCTGGGGAAATGTCCCTCCTTCCCATCTGGGTGGGAGCAATCCCCCTCCGAGGGACCCCTGTGCTCTATTCCCACCCCTGCACACAGTTAAAAGCCTGTTCCTGGCCCCATGCCTCACCCACCATAAGCTCAGAAACCCACTCAGGAGCTGTTCTAGGGTCATTTTTCTCAAGAATCTTGACACAGAACGCATTTATATTATAAATATTTTATTGTTTCTTATCAATATATGAGATAGTTGTAGCTGTTTTGACTGTTATCTTCCTTTTTTTTTTTTTATCACAACAATGTTCCAACTTTGAAATAGTTGAAATAGCGAAGCAGTAAATGCCATCTGTTCCACCTTGCACAGGGAGGCGCCTTGTACTGCTTCTGAGTTAACCTAGTTACAATAGTGTACATTTATTTTCACAATAGCATTAATATTATCACACTTAAAATTTATTGGTAATTCATAATATTATGTAATGTCTAGTCAATATTCAAGTTGATCTAGTATATGCAAGCTGTATTATACAAGACTTTGAAAAGTTTATGGAAATACAGAAATAGAAGATGAATTGAGGGGCCAGTGTTGTGGCTCAATAGGCTAATCCTCCACCTGCAAATGTTAGCATCCCATATGGGCACTGGTTCATGTACTGGCTGCTTCACTTCCAATTCAGCTCCCTGCTTGTGGCCTGGGAGAGCATTAGAGGGTGGCTCAAAGCCTGCACCTGCACAGGAGACCCAAAAGAAGCTCTTGGTTTCTAGCTTCGGACTGGCTCAGCTCTGGCTGCTACAGCCATTAGGAGAATGAACCAGCAGGTGGAAGATCTTTTTCTGTCTATCCTTCTCTGTAAATCTTCCTTTTCTATAAAAACAAATACTTAAAATAAAAAGATGGATTGCTTTTGGTGCAATTTTTTAAAAATCTGTGGGTGTTTTACTGTAGTGTGCATTCTTCATAATATTTTTCTCTTATCTTCCTCATTCCCTCTCCTCCTCCCTCCCTTTCTTCTTCTCTCTCTCCTTCCCTTCCTTCCTTTTGAAAGGGGAGGGGATAGGATGGGATAAGAACATCTTTCATCAACTATCACTCCTTAAGTGGCTGGGCCAGGCTGAATCAGAAGACTAGAGCGTCATCTGGATCTCGCAAGTGGGTGGCAAGGATTCTAATACCTGAGCCATCTTTTTCTGCTCTCCCAGCTGCATCACAAGGGAACTAAAATGGAAGGATATGGGATGTCAGTGCTTAGCTGTGGGATGCTGGCATTGCGGGTGGCTGCTTAACCCACTGAATCACAGCACTGGTCCTTGTATGAACTTTTTGCAGGCCCTTGGGACCTGAAGACACGTCACAGGATTCTCAGTTCTGGCTCATGCATTGGAATCACCTGGGACTGTATTTCCAAGCAGTGCTGGGATTGAAAGCAAGATTCTCTTCACTGGGGCCTGGCACCATGGCCTAGCAGCTAAAGTCCTTGCCTTGAATGCACCGGGATCCCATGTGGGCGCCAGTTCTAATCCTGGCAGCTCCACTTCCCATCCAGCTCCCTGCTTGTGGCCTGGGAAGGCTGTTGAGGACAGCCCAGAGCTTTGGAACTCTGCCCTTGTCGGGAGACCTGGAGGAGGCTCCTGGCTCCTAGCTTCGGATTTGTGCAGTACTAGCCGTTGCGCTCACTTGGGGAGTGATTCATTGGACAGAAGATCTTCCCGTTTCTCCTCCTCTCTGCATATCTGCCTTTCCAATAAAAATAAATAAATCTTTTTTTTTTTTTAAAAAAAGAGAGAGATTTTCTTTACTGGAATCAAGAAGGAAGCTCCTAGGAGCACACAAGTCCCAGGCCTTAGGTAGAGGGGTGAGGCCTGGGGCCCAAGGGGCAGTTTAAGGCAGGACTGAATCAAAACTAAGGTCGTGTTGCTGCAGGGATGGGGCTGTGTGGGGACAGGTGGATGAGGGAGAACTTTTCTCACAGCTTTTGAGTTAAGGGGCCCGGGATATGCCGTGCCATCCCGAAAGAGAAGAGTGAAGTTCCCCTTCTGCTTCTTGTTCTCCTTCTTCAAGATTTTACCTATTTTTATTAGAAAGGCAGATCAGATTTATGGAGAGGAGAAACAAAGAGAAAGATCTTCCGTCTGCTGGTTCATTCCCCAAATAACCTCAACAGGCAGAGCTGAGTCAATCCAGGCTGAAACCAGAAGACTTCTTTGAGTCTCCCACGCAGGTGCAGGTGGTGGACTAAGCTGCCAGTTTGAGTCCCAGCTACTCCACTTCTAATTCAGTTTCCTGCTAATGTACCTGGGAAAAGCAGTGGAAGATGGATGGCCCCTGCCACTCACATATGAGAGTCAGATGGAGTCTTGACACCTGAGGTCAGCCTGGTGCAGCCCTAACCGCTGCCATCATTTGAGGAGTGAAACAGCAGAAGGAATATCTCTATCTCTCTCCGTCTCCCCCCTTTCCACAACTCTGACTTTCAAATAAAAAGAAAAAAAAGAATAGCAGCAGCAGCTGCAGTGACAATGGCAGTGGTGGTGCCCAGGTCTGTCCAAGCCTGCCAGGCCCACCATGGATCCCTCATTTGTGCAGGGTCTTTGTGCCTGCAGCTGCTGGGGGCTGGGCATGCTTGGCTCCCCCTCTTCTCAATCTCTCCCATCTCCTGTTGCCAATTTCCCTAGCTCAGTGCTGTTCCTGATGCCCTGTGGGGACAACAATGGCAGTTCCTGCTTTCTTCATTGCCAGGAGCGTCCACTTTCATTTAGAACTTGGAACTGCCATGGCCTTCACCAGGACTCCTAATGAACCAGGGCCTGTGGAGCAGGCAATAAACTTTCTGGCTTGCTTAACTGAGTTCCGTCCTCCTTGCCAACAAGTGTTCTCCCCTGCTTTTTAGTAGCTTTCAGGTTCAAGGCCAAGCTGCACCAGCGCTTGCTGAAGGAAAGCTGGCTTCACACGACATCCTGCAGCAAGGGTCAAGGGTAAGCTTAAACCATCAAAGACGAGACTTCAGCAGTGGCAGCTGTCCCCCATCTCTCAAGTTAGAAGTTCAACCCCTTCTCCTCCTTTGGCCTGGGTTTGTGTTAATTTGGACTGGGTAAGCACACAGGGTGTTTAAAATGAGATGGGTGATGCCAACTGAAAGAGTTTAAACAAAAACCCTTATAATCACCTGGCATTCGCAGCCAAGTGTCGGGTGCATTCACGGAGATTTCAGGGGGTGAATCTCTGCTTTGGATTTCTGCTCTGTTTCCAAATTATGCCTTTATTTTGGAACGGGTTTGAAACCATCAAAATGGGAATTTTGGCTGGGATCTAGTATTTGCCCTGGAGGGGAGAAAAGAGGAGAGAGAGAGATGAAGTCAGCCCTCAGGACCTGGAGGTATTAGCCTCAAATCCACTCTTTGTAAAGCCACCAAAACTCTTTGCAGCTCCGTCCCCTCAGTCTATTCTTCTGTGTCCCACATCTGGGACTACCTCAGCACAAATGAGCCTTTACAGTCAGAAGATGGCCATTTGTGTGCTGTGTTTACTTTGTGGTGAGCACAAATTCCACACTCCCTCCCTAGAACCATAATCTGAGTTTTATGTCTAACCATAATTAGAAGGAAAACATTGTGAATAAATGGCATCTATTAAATATGTATGCCATGGTCAGGCTATGGAATAAAACTGTTGTTATTAAGTTTTTCTAAGAACTGCTTTATGGGGCCTGATGTGGTGACCTAGTGGATAAAGTCCTCTCCTTGCCTGTGCCAGGATCTCATTGGGTGCTGGTTCTAATCTCAGTGGCCCCACTTTCCATCCAGCTCCCTGCTTTGGCCTGGGAAAGCAGTCGAGGATGGTTTGGGAATTTGGGACCCTGCATCCGCATGGGAGACCTGGAAGAGGCTTTGGGCTTTGGATCAGCGAAGTTCTGACCATTTTGGTTGCTTAGGGAGTGAATCAACAGAAGGAAGATCTTCTCTGTCTCTCCTTCTCTTTGTATATCTGACTTACCAATAAAAAATAAATATATATTTTAAAAAGAGTTGCTTTATGAATAAGTACTAATTCTCCCATGTTTGGAATGTGAAATTAAAAAAAAAAAACCCACCAGAGGATGGGAAAGGTGACTTTAGTGATCTCTTTAGCCAATCTGAACCTCTGAGCTTGTGGGCCATTCATCTATCCAACCACCCATTCTCTCTGTCCATCTCTGCATTCATCCATCCTTCCTTCCACAGATCTACTAAATTATATAACCACCCATCAGTTCATCATCATTCTTTCCATCCATCCATCCATCCATCCATCCATCCATCCATCCATCCATCCACCCACCCATTCATGTGTCCATTTGGACATCCTTTCTACTCATTTTAAGCATCTATTGCGTTAGCCATCCTTCTAGCCTCTGTAAACTTGCTTCTTCATTTTTAAATTATATATATATATATATATATATAGAGAGAGAGAGAGAGAGAGGGCTTATTCTCTAGTTCATTCCTCAATGCCTGCAACAGCTGGGGATGGGCCAGGTCAAAACTTGGAGTCAGGAACTCAATCCAGGTCCCCCATGTGGAGAGCCATCACCACTGCCTCCCAGAGTCGCATGGGCCAGAAATTGGAGTCATGAGTCAGAGTTGGGAATACAACCTAGGTGCTCTGTTGCAGGGCATAGGCATCCTAACCCACAGGTGAGCTGTGAAGGCTAAACACCTCAGCTCTGCATCTGTAGTGTAAAGGCAGAAGACAAGGCATTGTGGTTCCCCTTCCAGATGTACTAAGACTGGGAGACTGTCTGTCCTTATAAAGAAGTTTAATCGGGGAGGAAATAGGTCTGAGCTTGTCACGTGAACACAGCATGGCTGTGGAGATAGGAGAGAGAACTTAGAACTACGTTTTCTCTTTCCATTGAGAATCAGAGACTCTTAAGGGCCAGGAGGGGCGCGGCAGCGTGGAGTGGTTAAGCATCTTTCATGGAGGGCAGCACAGCCTGCAGACTGAATGGCACATGCGTGAGTCTTGTTGAGTACATGTCACGCGGGGGACAGAGGCGGCAGCACTTTCCCCTCCGCTCAGCGAAGCTCCGGACAGGTGCACCCGTGTCTCTATGTTCGGGAAAGCGCTCCAACAGCCACCTCTGGGTGGGTGACGAGCTGGGTACCAGGAACAGCTTCCGAGGGGGGGGCGTGGCACTTGAAGTTACCTCTAAGAAGGGTGGAGGCCACGGGCTGAGCGAGAAAGTGACTCACCCTTCGGTGGCAAGCACTGTAAGCGGAAGCATCAGACTCCCTCACAGCAAAACCAGAGGGAACGCAATGGGTGAGGACTGCTCCCCCGGTGCCGGAGAACCGGGTCCCATGACAGCGTCTGAACAGGCGCGCCTGGTGTTTCTCATCAGCCCACGCAGCCTTTGATCTGGCTTAATGCTTTGTTTCCCCTGCATGTGCTCATGTGACTCACTGGGCCTGGGTTTAGCCAGCTGCTCCATTGGGAGGTGCTGGGCAACAAGGCCACGTGTGTTTCCCCAACGAGGAAGCCTACCCTGGCTTCCATTCAGTCACTCTTAAGATGGCGTTCTCCTCCCAGGTGCTGCGGGATGAGGAGCACAGGAACCGTTGGATCTCTGAGGCTGCGCAAAGGTTACTTCTGCCTCCCTCATCTACTCCCTACAGCTCCAGGAGGAAGATGGAAGAGAATAGCATACAAACCCAGAGCCAGCAGAATCCATGTCCAGACCTAGGAATACCTCACAGCAAAGCCGAAACTGGAGACCTGCTGTGGCTTGATGGTCTCCGTTTCTGTGTTTGCAACTTCTGAAACGCGAAGCCTTTAGCAATAATCAGATGAAGCAGAGCGGGTGTTTCCCGTAATGGATAAGACTCAATTTGGTTGGGCTCGGAATGGTAGCCTGGTGGCTTAATCCTTGCCCAGAATGTGCCGGGATTTCATATGGGTGCTGCTTTGTCCCAGCTGTTCCACTTCCCATCCAACTTCCTGCTTGTGGCCTGGAATAGCAGTCAAGGACAACCCAAAGCCTTGGGACCCTGCACCAGCGTGGGAGACCCAGACGAAGCTCCTGGCTCCTTGCTTCAAATGGACTCAGCTCAGCCCTGGCTGTTGTGGCCTCTTGGGAGTGAACCAGCTAACAGAAGATCTTTCCGTCTCTCCTGTATATCTGAGTTTCAAATAAAAATAAAATAAATCTTTTAAAAAAAGACTCAATTGGGGGGTGCTGGCATTGTGACATAATGGGTAAAGCCACTGTCTGTGATGCCCATATCCCATATGGGTGCCAGTTTACAACCCGTGTGCTCTCTTTTCCATCCACTCCCTGCTAATTGTCTGGGAAAAGCAGCAGCAGATGGTCTAAGTGCTTGGGCTTGTGCCACTTTGGTGGGAGACCCAGAAGAAGCCCCTGGTGTCTGGTTTCATTCTGGCCCAGGGGTTCTATTGCAGCAGCTAGGGAGTGAGCCAGCAGATGGAAGTTCTAGTTCTGGCTCTCCTTCTCTGCAACTTGCCCAGATTAAACAAAACATCCAATCTGGTACACCCGCATTTTATATCAGAGTGCCTGGGATCTAGTATAACCTCTGCTTCCCACTGCAGCTTCCTACAAAAGCACCCCTCCCTCTCACCCCAGGAGGCAGTGGCTGATATCTCCAGCTTGGGACCTTGCAACCCATGTAGGAAACCTGGGTGGAGTTGCAGGCTCCTGGCTTCAGCCTGGTCCAGGCTCAGTCCTAGCTGCTGTCAATATTTTGGAGAGTGATTCAGCAGATCTCCATCTATCTCTGACTTCCAAATACAAGTAATAATCATAAAGCTGGTTCAGGCTAGGAGGAAAAGATTAGACCCAAGAAGCCTTTAACATGCAGGGTACAGGTTGTAGAAGTACATTTTTACGTACCAAATGTACGACTCAAAGATTTTATTACTATTATTATTATTTTAGATGTTGTTTATATAGTCAGTCAGGATGGGAAGGATCTAGGGTTAGGGAGAAGTAGGTGTGATCGTTGTTTCCAGACTTTCTATTTCTTCTTCCCATTTCTGGGAGAAGAAGAGAGATAAGGGGATAGGACATACCCAGCCTCCCAGCCATCGCAGTACCCGAGGATGGGGAACGGCCACCTAATATCAGCCCAGGGTCACAATGTGGTACATGTTCCAAGGGTTCTGCCCAAGTGGATGCAGTACTTCTGAGATACTGTCAGTTTCACCAACCTATGGATGAGGAATCCCTTGCAATGTCCACTGGCTGACACAGTTGACCTCAGAGTCTCCATTCACCCAGATATTTGCTATCATTGTTTGGCTGGGATAGTTGTCCATATGTTCTGTTCTCCATATTTTGTTATGGTACTAGCTGTCCTCTGTGTGTACCATAGTCTTCTGTCCATCACTCCATTCCTTACACCGAGGAGGAGCAGTTGTCATAGGTGGGCTCATTGATATGATCTGCAGTCTCTTGTGTGAACTTGTTTAGTGAAGCTCTTTTGAGGTTTCTCCACATCCCATCGTGTATCTGTGGTCTGCTTCCCTCGTTGTTCAAAAACAGTTCATTGTATGGATGTGTGGTAACTTGCACCTGCTGGGGGAGATTTTTTTTCTGGCTTGGGGAGTTTTTAAGACTCACGTTGCGATGGCATTATTTCTGTGCAAGTCTTTGTGGGGGTGACAGACTTAAAATCTGGAATGAAAACGTCTTTCTTGATTCGTAGTTAGGGAGAATGTGACATGAAGAAAAGGTTTCCTGTGTAGCCCAGGATTTCACGTGCAAAGCGCAGTGGTTGACGCCATCAGGTGAGTATCAAAGAAAAAGCTGATCCTTAGTCTTGTAAAAGACACTCACCTGAGCTCCAGATGCACAGTACAGCTGGATGTAAGCGTGAGTCGGCAGGGAGCTTCTGATCATCAAGTGCTGGATTCGCACCCATCCTCCTAGCAGTCTGGCTCTTCAGTTGGCAAGTGATGAAAACCCTACCTTCCTAGTCTTCCACAACGGAGCACTCACACAGAAGGGGGTTTACTGACTCATCTGTGGGGATAGAGACAGCTTAAGGAGTGGATTGATCTGGAGGCTCTAATGATACTGTCGTTTCCTCTCTTTTTCCCTGACTTGGGTGTTAATTCATAGGTTTCATGTCATGTCTCTAAGGGAAGAATGGGGACACCACCAAGACCATAGGACTATGGGACAAGGGGGTCCGCAGAATCTTCTTTCAATCCCATATAACCACATACTTTTGTTTTATTTCTGGGACTTCCAGAAGAGATGCTATTTGAAGCAAGATTCAGAGGTGACCGATAGCTAGAAAATCATCAAGGTCACTAGGACATTCACCAGTTGGAAAACAGCCAAGCAAATGCTAAACTTAGATATATAATTTCACAGCCTCAAATGTAAGGATCAGGGAAGAAAACACCAACTTTTGTTGTGAGGTTTGCACAATTGATGTGTCTTTTTTCCTCCTGTGATGAATGGGTGTGCCCCTGCCTGTATTCCATGATATCTGCTTTCCTGCCATTCTGAATTTTCCTGTCCTCCAAGTCTGTCCACAGTGGCACAAAGCACACTATGACATTTGGGGGAAACTCCAGGTTGGCAAGTGAGGCCAGTTGAGAAGGCCTTGGGAGGCCAGATCCTTCCTCATCTCTGATGAAGAGAGTGTTTCAGCAGGCACACAGGGAGGCTGTCACATGGGGACGGGCTTGGCAGATCTCCTGTACACAAGACCGATGCCGGCAGCAACTTCCTGGAATCAACCTTTGGTGTTCCAGGGGACTCACAGCCTGGGGACGTCGGCATTCAGGACTTCAGCCATCATAGAGTGGATCTTCGGACTTTCCATCTTTTGGGATTTTGGAGTGTGAGACAACGGCATTGAAGGCTTTTGCAATGGTGATTGGCACTGGTTGTGAGCTTGATAGTTCCTGCTGAGCCCACTGGAGCCAGACCCACCTGCTGGCAGTAATGTACCCTCCACCTCTCAACAAGACCAAGACTGGGCTTCCTTAGGTCTCCCACTCCTGTTTCTGCTCTGTAGCGTTTCCCTGTCCGCAGTCCAGTGACCGCCCCGGCTACAGGACAGAGTTGTGGACCATTTGCTGGGTGTGAGGATTGCAGTGGTTTGGGTCTCCTGTGTGGAGAAACTGCAGCATCTGGGGGCTGCCTTCTCCCCTGCTGCCTAGCTATGCATTGGGGGTCCTGGTGGCCCATGTGCGAAGTCTTTAGTAGGCATTGCCAGGCTTTCTCTGCTTTGATCCGGAAAGTAGGTCTTGCTGGCCTGCTACCCAGTTCTGCTACTATAGCACGAAACACCGTAGCAGCTTGGGAATCACGAACAGCTGGACTGTACTCCACTTTAGACTGTGTCCTCCAACAGCTCATGGGCAGGTCTTGGGGCCCCTGGGCTGGGATTTGGCAGCTGTCTTTGTCAAGAAGGCAGAGAAGCCGCACTAGACTCAGAAACGCCAGTGCCCACACAGAAATGACGATTCAGTCTGGGCTGGGTTTCCATGTGGTCCCAAGGCAGGATTTTTGTTCACCCAGGAGCTTTGCATGCCAACCTGCCTCAGGCAGCACCCTCTCCCCAACCCAGGCAATGTTCTGTGTGGCCTGGGAGGCTGGCATGTCATTGCACTAAGAGCAACAAGGAGCCTTGAGCAGAAATAAAGCCTTGGCCAGTGGAGGCGCCAGCGCCAGCTTGTCTAACATCTTCTTCCAAGGCTTGCCCACATGGACTGGGCTAGGTTTGGGGCAGTACTCCAAGGCTGATGAACCTTCCAGATGTGTGTGTTCCCTGGCAGACAGGTCCCCAGCACATGCTGTTCCTATTACGATGGCCCCTTGCGATGCACTTTTGCAAGACTTACGGGTTTTGAATACACTGTGAGTTTGGGCAATGCTGAGACATACAGGAGCATCTGAAAGTTGGCTTGATGACCAGATGAGGATGACAGACAATGGCAGGTATCGAGAAGAGTGGCCACCCCAGGGTAATTGCCTGGGATGCTGGCCTCATGGAGGATATGGGTTTTGTGGTGGATCCAAGAATGGATCAGAGGTAGTCAGATGGAAGAAACAGTGGAAGTGAGGGATCTGCAAGTAATGGCTCCAGGGTAGGTTGAGAATTCCAAAAGTGGCCTGACAATCTCTTCTATACCACAGTTAAGAGTGGAGTTGAGAGACTGCCACCTGCTATGTCAGCATCCCATGTGGGCTCAGGTTCGTGTCCCTGCTTCTCCACTTCCAATCCAGCTCATGCTGGTGATCTGGGAAAGGCAGTTGAGGATGACCCGAGTTTTTCGATCCCTGCTACCCTGCGGGAGACCTGGATGAGAACTCTGGCTCCTGGCTTTGGCCTGGCCTAGCCCCAGATCTTGTAGCCATGTGGGTAATAAACTAGTGGATGGAGGTTCTCTCTCTGTACCTCCCTTTTTGTTTTTCCCTCTTCTCTGTAACTTTGATTTTCAAGTAAATAGGTAAATTAATTTTAAAAAGAGAGGGAAACAGAGTTGCATTCTTCTTTTGACTTGTGTGGAGATTTGTTATCCAAGAATGCAGTGGAAGTGATGCCACTACACTGCCACGGTGAGCCTATGGAAGGAGTTGCCATTTCCACCTGGTGAGTCGGGGCAGGCGGGCTGTCCCCCTATGCCGAGTCTGCTATGTGGCAAAGACAGGCTATAGGGAGTTCCTCACTTGTCCCAAGGGATGAATCAGAATAATGAGGCCAAGGTTCAAGGATAAAAGAAAGTGGAAGCTTAATGTGTTGCAGGAGGACAGTAGCAGAGCAACCATCTCAAGTAATAGTATCCTGCCCAGCAAGGACACTTCAGGGGCTTAGTGGGCCACTAAGAAGGGGACTGTTTTTCCAGAAATTCAGGAGGAGTATCTCCTGTTTGGGATGCAGCTGCCCAACCCTGTCCCTAGACTGTGGCTCTGCCCTTGAGAGAGCTGGCAGGTAGGGAGGTGAACACTGACATTGCTGGGCTGCCCTGGCTCTCTGTAAGCAAAGCTGAGACAGTGATAGAAGCCTTCCCAGGGCAAGAAGCGAGGGAAATCCAGTGGTTCAGCCTTAGAGCCAAATCTAATATGGGTGCTGCATGAAAGTGGACTGAAAACCACCATGTGGCTGAAATTGTGGTAACCCTGCAGCCTGTGGGAATCCGCAGTCTCGTGTTGGATTTACATAAAAAGTTGACTTCTACAATTTTTTTTTTGTTCCTTGTACTCAGTGACAAGCTTCCCAGGGGAGGTCCCGGGTGTGATGGAGCAGAAGTAAGCTGCACCTTTTCTGCAAACTTGCCTGACTCCTGATCCCCAGAGTCCATGACGTGTTCAAACCCTGAAGTCAAGTGACCTTTCCCTCGGACTGTGTGAGCTGAAGAAGACTGTAGATGTATCAGCCACACCCTACACGCTGACTGCTGTGCTGTGGAAGTCAGGAGGAGGCGGCATGAATCCACTGGAGATGCCATAGTGTCCTCCAGGCTGAGCTTTGAGAAGGGAACTCAGCAGCACAGCCTTGGTGCATGCTGGTGGATGCAGGCTGGGAAGCTGGAGAAGGGCTTGAGGGGTGGCTGCCCTGGCAGGTGCCTGGAGGAGTGGACTGCAGGAAAGGCAGCGGGGGAGCCACATTGGACCCCCTATCATTGGGTCTCTGATAGTATGTGTGTGCGATTCTCTGAAACCTGGCTGGAGTCTCTGTTCCTTTGAGGGGCTGGGCTGCTCACAGACCCATGAATTCTGTGTACCTGGTCCAGGATGCGTTGATTCTGTAACACAGGACATCTGGCATTGACACGTGAAGGACATGTGGTGGGGGCATGTGGACTGACAGCCGTGGCAGGTCCAGGAATGACAGGCACGTGGCTGTCTCCCATAGCAATGCTAATGCAAGGTTGCTCTGTCTTTTACAGTCCACCTTGTGGGTTGCTGGGGTAGAGCTATTTCAGCACCAAAGGCCCCCTGCTAGAAATGTAGCTTTTCATGAGGATTCTTGAGAAATGGATGGAGGTGAAGGTTACACTGTTCAGAGGCTGTCAGGTCTCACATTTATACTACGATGCAATGCCTGATAAAGCAGCCCTTCCTGAGTGAGAGTTTGGAAGCTCTCTCTGGGCCAGAGGAAGACGTTGGACTGCTGGAGAAGATAGGGGAAGAAGGAGATGAAGAGGCTGCTCTCAGGGGCAACTGTTAGGGCCTCCTGCACCTCCACAGAACAACCCTCAACCCAGCCTTGGAGGAGGGGAGTTGGTCATCTCCTGCTCGTGTGCAATCTACTCTGGAAAATTACTGCTGCAACCCTTTAAAGGCTTGATTTATTCTTTCCTCTTTCTGGGAATTAATGCACAGTTGCCATTACAGTCTAAGTTTTATTGAATAAAAGACATTTATTTTCATACTTTTAGTCTCAGTTTTCAAGATAATATCCTCATTGCCATTTACTGTGGAATGCTGATCCTTGACTTCCTTGGATTCCTTTTCAGCAGCTGGTGTCCCGGGACATCCATCATTCCTGGATGACACGGTCTCCTTCTGTCTTAGATGTGTCCTGGGATATGTGGCGGCCTTCCAGAATTCAAGGTGGAAATCCAGGAGCAGTGATTGGAACAGGTCAGAGAGCGAGACAAGTATATTTGAGGACACACATTCCAGTACCATCCCATCTCACTTGGTTTTGCTGCATTTTATTTTGCTGAGGATTCACTCGAAATTTGAAACCTGATGTTTTTCCTATAAAACCATCTCAGAGGTGTAGTTCTTGGAAACAGCCACAAGGGGAAGTCTAATGCGAATTCTAATTCTGGTGGATGCTATAGGTCACTGGCCCACCTATGCCCAGTACCACTTACAGTTCCCACCTTGCAGGTGCTGGCAGCTTATTTTGCTTAAGTGCATCTGGGAGCCTGTTTTCCTAAGCTGCCAGGCTCATCCATGGGGCAGACCGATGTGAAGGGAGTTGGTGCTCCTGGGAATAGCCCCCAGCCATGACCCTTCAGGACTTGAGAAAGTGGAAACCCAGGCTTTCTTCAGGCTCTGCTGTGTGCTCTACAGTGCCCCAAGGCATTTGGCTCCAGGACAAACCTCTGGGCTCCTGTGATTCTAACTCACTTCCCCACTCCATGACTTTGCTTATTGGCATTACTTTCTGAATTCACTTCCAGCATGTCAATCTTGGACTTCGAGTCAGCTTTCAGGGGACTCAGGATACAGCGTCTAGTGTGCAGAGGGGAGAGGCAGAACAGACAGAGGTGGGCTGAGGAAGCAAGGGCCTATAAGAGGCAGAGAAAATGTGACAGGACAAGAGAAGGGGCGGGAGCCTTTCCCATCCAGGCAGGTGCAGTGTATCTTTTCCTTTTCTGTCAGGCGTGATGTTCTGCCTCCCTCGCTTCCTTGTTGCTGAATGCCAATCCTGGGAAGGAGTCTCATGTCCGCTGCTGCTGGTAGGAAACAGAAGCACAGAAGCCTGGGCTTGCAGAGCCTGGGACTCTGTGTCATGCATAGGCATGCTGGCTTAGTCTTTATAACACGAACCTGTGGCTCGACAGAGAGCTGGGAGCAAACCTTCTTTGCACATGAGGTGTTACTGTGAGGGTCTCTGGTGAGAAGCAGCCACTAAGGTGAGAAACGTAGTTGCACAGCTCCTCCAGAACATGTGAAGAAAGGACACCATCAGCCTACTACTCAGATCCTGTTTGCCCAAAGAGGCATGGACTGGGTGCAAGAACAGACTGATGTTGTCTGCAAGTGCTGCTAGCAGACATGGAGGTCTGTCTGCCACGGGAGCTGGAACTTCTTGGAGGAAAGCTTTATTGGCCCTGACAAGAAAGGGAGAAAGGATGTGGGAAAGGCAGAGCTCCCTAAAGAGGCTGCCTCCCTGCGAAGTAGCCTAACCTGAGTCAGGACAAGGGAGAGAGTCCGGGCTGAAGAAAGAGGGGCCCTCCAGCTCAAGCCCCCTCCCTCTTCCCTTTGGAATCCTTTGGAATTCTGACTCAGCCTCGTCTCCTGCAGCTGTCCTTGGTTGTGCTGGACTGGCTCCTCCAAGGGCAGTGTTGCAAGATGAGCTTTTCTGAAACATTCTCTGAAAATGAGGCCCAGGCGTGCACCTGGCTCCTTTGGCCTCTGCTGCCTCAGGTCCACCCCCTCAGTTACACTGCTTGGATTAATGGAATGCAATCAGAATAAATCAGCCCTGCTTTCCAGGGCCAGCCTGGAAAGACTGCAAGTCTGCATGCTCTCTCTCTTGAAACACTCTCCCTGATGTCTGAAGTGCTGATCTTCGCCAAACCCAAGTTCCTGATCTCCAAAACTGAGAAATTGACTAAAACAGTCGTTGGAGCTGCGGAAGTCTGGGCTACTTTGCAACTGACAACTGAAATCAGAATGTTGGATCCAAGCCATGACATTTAGAATCCGCTTTTATTAATTTTTTTAAAATCAGTGTTCTGTGTAGCAAGAAATCTGTTTTGAACTGTAATTTCCTTAAATGCAATTATTTTTTTATCATGATACTTCCCAGTTGAAAATCTGCAGATTTCCTAATATTTGGTGAATTGAATTCTAGAGCCTGAATTTCTTGTTTTGCACATCGATCCCATAACTGGACCCAAATTTTAATGTGGAGAAGAGCATGTATGTCAATGGATGTGCACAGACACACAGCATGTATATGTGAGTAGTGTTGATGAGGGAAGGGGTTGGGAACACCTGTTATTGAATGGATGATATGGATTCATGCAATCACAGGAGATGCAAGAAGCCCTGAAGCAAGCGTTTCACACTTTCATATTTTCGCTCGTTCACGTTTTGTGTTTTACAGTGACTCGGACCACACAACCACACGCATTGTGTTTGCACACACTCCTTCCCCTGCGTCTCCCAGAGAAGCTGAATGCTGTTGTAGCATCTTCCTCGGTAGGAACGTACTCTCCGTGATTCCTTCTATGTCATCACGTTGGCAATCTCTCTCCTCCTTACTTCTCTTACTGTTCATTCCCTGTCCACTCCAACGCTCTTTCCCTGTCTTTGTTACAATTTTATTATATTGTGATGGGAACCCTTAACTCAAGACCTACCCTCTTAACAATTTCTAAAGCTTATATTCATAGACTATAGGTACAGTGCTGTATAGTGGATCTCCAGAGCGTATTTGCTTTGTTTGATGGAAACACGGCATTCCTGCATCAGTGACTCCCTAGTTAGTCACTGCCAGCCTAGACTGGCACCACCACTCCACTCTGCTCTGTGACTTTGACTTCTTTTTTAGACACCTCATGTAAGTGCAATCATGCAATATTTATGTTTCTGTGATTGGCTTATTTCATGTAACATAATTGTTCCTTCGTGTTTTCATATGCTTGACACTTTTCAGTGTAACAGTCTATTTAAACACATTTTGTTGAGATACAGCCTACATACCAAGAAATGCTGTACAGATACATTTTTATCTCATTCGTTGAGTTTATTCCTAGGTATTCATTCTTTGCAAGGTGTTGTAAGTGGGATTGTTCTTTTCCTGTGGTTCATTGTTAGTATATAGAACTGCAACAGCTTTTTTTTTTTTTATCCTGAAACTTTATCTAATCCATTCATTAATTATAATATAGGGTTTTCTACCTATTACATCGTGCTGGCTTTGAACAGGGGAAATTTTTACTACTTTTAAGAATTGAAAGCCCTGTTTTTTTTTTAAACTAATTGTCTAATTGCTTTGGCTAGCATTTCTCTATAAATGCTAATAATATTTTATTATTATTTTTAAAATATCTCTTTATTTGAAAGGCAGGACTCTGGAGGAAGAGAGCTCTTCCACCTAGTACACCTGCTGGCTCACTCCCCAGATGGCTGCAATGACTGACTGGGGCAGGCAGTAGCCAAGAAGCTGGAGCTCCATCTGGACTTCCTACAGGGGTGGCAGGGTCCCAAGCATTTGGGTTATCTTTGTTGCTTTCCTTAGCGCCTCATCAGGGAGCTGGGATAGTAAGTGGAGCAGTTGGGACTCAGACAAGAGCCCGTAAGGGGTGCTGGTGTCACAGAGAGTGGTTTCATCCACTGGGTCACAATGCCAGCCCCTGGCTAGGATTTCTAGCACCAGAATAAGTAAAAGTGATGGCAGGAGACACCCCTGTCTTTTTTCTGATCCTAAAGAAAAAACTTTCAAATTTTCACCACTGAACATGATGCTGTCTAGGGTTTTCATACATAGTATGTATTTTTGTGCAGGTTGAAAAAAATTTATCATGAAAGAATATAAGTCATGAAAATGTTTCTCTTTTTTTTCTGCATCTATTGAGATGATCTTGCAATTTTATCATTATTATTACTGGGGTGCAGTTGCTTTTCCTAGGTTGAAATTTCTTTGCATTTCAGAGAGAAGTTCTCCTGGCCATGGCGCATTGTCCTTTCCATGCGCTACTGGGGGTGATGTGCTTGCGTTTTGTCAAGGATGTGCGCATCTTCGCCTGGCTTTGGGATCAGAGTGATGCTGGCCTAATCCAACGAGTCTGGAGCGATCCTTCCTCTTGAATTCTGTGGGAGTTTGGGAAAGACTTGTGTGAATGCTTCAAAGGTTTGATGAAACTCACTGGTGAAGCCTTATGAGTCAAAGTTTTTTTAGCAAGTTTTTGAGGACTGCTGCCTGTTTCACACTGGCTGCAGTTCTTTTCAGACTTTATAATTTGATCTTACAGCAGGTATACTTCTGGAGATTTAGTATTTCCTTTGCTTGACCATTTTATTGATACGCAGTTGTTCATAGCAGTCTTAGTTTCTCTTTTATTTCTGTGGTATGAGTTTTAATGTGTCTTATTTCATTGCTGATTTTATTTATTTGCTCGTTTCCCTCTCTCGTTAGTTTAGTGAAGGATTTGTCAGCTTTGTTTACCCTTGCCAGAAAGAGTCTGAGTTTCATCTTTTCAGTTGTTTTTCCACTTTCTACTTTGTTTATTTTTGATATAATCTTTGTTGTTTCCTGACTTCTGCTAAGCTGAGGCTTAGCTTTTTCTTCTTTCTCCAACTCTTTGAGGTATAAAATTAGGTTGTTTATTTGAGATCTTTCTTCTTTTTTATATTGCAGTAAACTTTTCCCTTGGCTATTTTGCCATATCCCATATGTTCTTGGCATGCAGAATTTTCATTTTAATCTGTCTTGAGATACATATTTTTTAAATTCCCTGTTTGATTTTTTTCATTGATCCAATGGTTGTTCAACAATGTTTTGTTGAATTTCCACCTCTTTGTGTAATTATCAGTTTTCCTTCTGCTATTGAGTCATGGTTTTCTGTACTGTACTTGGTAAGGAGATTTGGTAGGATTTGTAAGCTTTGCTGTGTGACCTGCTGCATGGTCTGTCCTGGAGGCTAATCTGCATACATTGGACAAGGGTGATCCTTCTGCTGCTGTTGATGAAACGCCCTGATGTCTTACCTGGTTTCGGTCTTGGGTGTTGTTCTGTTTCCTTTGTCTGCTGTTTTCTTGCTGATCTTGTGTCTGGTTATTCCATCCAGTATGGAGTGTGAAGTTCTGGGGCCCCCTGTTATTGTCTCCTCTTTTCCAGAGTTTGTTGTATATGCTTGTGTTTATGCTCTTTGATGTTGGGTGCGTCCCTAGTGGGCCTTGCTGCTTTGAGGGCATCTGTCCATCCAGTGAGTCTAGCAAAGGCTGTGTTTTGAGCAGATTCTATTTGTAGCTTGTCTGCAGGCCTTGTCTGACCACCCTCTCATGTCAGTGCAATTCTGACTAATTTGCAGATTTAGCAAATTGCCAAAATGCTCAGCACAGCCCTGTTTTGCCTGCCCATCCTTTCCCCTGAGCTCAGGAATGAGAAGCCTGCCCATGTCTAACACGGAGGAAGCCTAAACATTTCTCTTTATTTTACAGAGGCCTTAGTAGACTCATGTGTTGGATAGTCCTGCCTGGCTGTGAAGTCACTTGGGGTGTCTCTGTTTTAACACTGGTCCTACACGAAGTGGTGGCTGGATGTGCAACCGAATGAGATACGTGTGAACTGCCCAATGTGACTTCTTATTGGTCGCAGAGGATATTCTTCCATGAGGGGGCTGGTCTCTCTTGTCTTTGATGGAAGTCGTGTGACAGGGGTGACAGTTTCCCTGGGTTGGTACCTTCCCAACAGTCCTGGAGTGGGCTGATTGTTCGTCTTGGAACTGCTGTGCCTTCCTCACCTGTTTTGGTACACCTTTTCATTCTTCAGTCATTTCTATCTACTACCTCTGTTCATCCGGCCAAGGAAGTGTGTTGCCTGCCAGTTGCTGGTTCATTGGTAGTTCCTTGGCTGTGCTAACTAGGAGCAGGACCCACTTTTACAAGTTGATTTACAATGCTTTCAATGTGCTTTTGTAGAATCCCAAAGTGGGTCATCAAAACACAGTTCTCTTTTCTCATCAATTCAGAACTCTCTTTTCTGAGCTTGCCATGAAGGTAGATTCCACAGAATTACATGTCCTGGTGACCCGTCCTGATGAGTCGATGGCCCTGAGGCCACAGGCTGGCTATAGCTCTGGGCAGCGATCCTACTGGGGGTCTGCAGGCAGGAGTCTCACATGTAGCACACAGCGTGGCTTCCTTGATGTGGAGCCAGACTGGTCATTGTGCTGCAGTTCAGTTTGTTGTCAGCATCAATAGGTTGTTTGGAGCTATTGTGTTGTCAGGTTTCAGATCTGCGTGGACTCCACTGTGCAGATGGTCTGCAGCTGAGCTAGGACTTGAATGACCTGCCTGATGCTTCTCTGCACCTCTGCTATGCAGAATTCTCTCACTTTCTCCCTCTTCACCAGCCCCATCACAAGTTGTATTCACTCAGGTGTGTCACACTGGCCCCAGGCGTTTGAGGTGGCCAGTTGTTATACCTTCTGGGAAGCTAACTTCCTGTCCAGGTAACCTCACAGAAAGTAACGTTACTTCTAGTTCTATTCCCTGCTTGTGCACTTCACTTCTGTTTCTTTGCAGCCTCGGGAGCTTTCTGATGTTTCATTGTCCCTGTCCTTGTCCCAGGCACAGATTCCTGTAAATATCTTTACCTGAGCAGTAGCCAGGGCTGGATGAGGTGAATTCAGTAAGCTGGAGCTACTTCCAGGTGTCCCATGTGGGTGCAGGGTCCCAAGTACTTGGGCTATCTTCTGTTGCGTTCCCGTGCACATCAGCAGGGAGTTAAATCAGAAGTGGAATACCTAGGACATAAATTGTCATGAAAGTATCACAAACCACAGCTTAACTCTCTGCATCATAATGTTGGTTTCTGCATCTACAGTTCTTAATGGAATTGCTGTGAGAAGGAAATGCTCCTTTGATAATTGGTGGTGGTTGGGGGTGGTGAATGAGCTGAAACGGCCCGACGGGATGCATGTGAAGTTACGAATGGGATCTTGAGTTGCACTGGAACCAGAAATTTTCTTTCTTTAGATTTATTCATTTTTGTTTAAGAGGCAGATTTACAGAGAGGAGACAGGGAGAGAGATAGACAGAGACAGAGAGAGGAGGGAGAATAATCTTCCATGCTAGTTCATTCCCCCAAATGACTGCAACAGCCGGAGCTGAGCCCTTCTGGAGCCAAGAGCTTTTTCTGGGTCTCCAGCATGGAAGCAGGGTCCCAAGGCTTTGGACTATCCTTCACTGCTTTCTCAGGCCATAAGTGGGAAGCTGGATTGGAAGTGGAGCAGACAGGACATGAACATGTGCCCATATGGGATTCTGGCACTTGAAGGTGAAGGATTAGTCTTTTGAGCTACAGAGCTGGCCCCTAAAGCCAAAATCTTTGATACATGCCAGTTTTGTTCTTCTTCTTCTTCTTTTTTAAACAGAGACAGTGTCTTTGCTGGTAAAATACACGTGTCATGCCAGGTATCCAGTATCGTGTACCACAGAGTAACTCTAGAGCCCTGAAAATAATTATCTGTGCCCCACTTTTATCCCCTAACACCCAATCCCCAACGATGACTCGTCTTTCTGTGCCTAGTTTTGCTTCTCTCCAGAATGTCTGTAATTGTGAAAATACAGTATGTGGCCTTTTTAAAATCAGGACTCCTTTTGTTTAATAACATGAAACCCACTTCTCTCCGGCTCAATAGCTCATGGTTGTTTCAGCACAGAAGACTCTTTCATTGCTTGGATGTACCCATTTGTTTATGAGAAGCCCTAGTTTTTATTGAGGACATACATAAGTCCTCGCTTTACTCTGAAGATTAGCAAGACTTGAGGTATTTTAGGCCAACCAAGCCACTTTCAGTCATTGGCTCAATTCTGGGATAAATGCCACTTACAAAAAGCTGCAGGGCTACCAGGAGACTGACATGCACCTGCTTGTTGTGGGATTGAACCATGCTCAGGCCCTCTATGGTTGCTGTCCTTCATCTGATGTTGGAGCTTCCAGTGTAGTGGGAGGTCAGGAAGGATGATGGTGGGATATGGGAGGATGGGGCGGGGATAGCCAGGACAAGCTTCCAGGTGGAAGTAGAGCCCAAGGACAGATGGGAAGCTGGTCAGTTCTCATTGCCTTTGGTCTTGGTGGCCTGGTTCATCAAATACCTACTTCATCAAGTACCTAAATACACACACCTGACAGAATTCTGAGGGGCTGATGAGACTGTAGAGAAAGATGGAGAAACCACAAGGCTGGCTATAGCCTCTTGTCATTGAGGTGAGCCAAGAGGCTTCTGGTCAACCCACACCAACTAAGAACATACAGATGGATGCTCTGGGAATGTATGGTTCCACAGCCAAAGCAACATGTTACAGAGCTCCTTTGGGTCTGTGTGCATTGGCTTGAATTGTAGAATTATGGGGAGAGACATGTAGATTTCCTTGTGGGCATGCTTTGATTAGATCTTATCTCATTCCCACCCACCCTCTCTGAGTACACAGCCACTTGAAGAGTCGTGGCTTCTTGTGAGGGTCTCCTGGCCCTTCCCATCATTCTCAAGGACTCAAAACCCATTCTTTTGTCCCTGGCATGAAGCTGCTAGTCCTTGGGGCTGTGGGTCCCAGGCTCAAATGCTTGCTCTGTGTGCAGCTAGCCCAACTCTCTGGTAATTCAGAGGCAGAAGGTGAGGGGCAAATGCATAAGATGTTTTGGGATCTGCATTATAAGAGGATTAAGTTAGGGCTAAATCTGCAAGCCAGAGACAAATATACAAAGATATATGCTGATGTAGATAATCTCTGTGTGTATGTGTGTGTATATATATATATATCTATATATATAGATGTATGCAATTCTCCCTCCTTTTTTTCTTTCCAAAGGGAACATGGAAATGTAAAAAAGTATTACCCAAGAGAGATTACTGATAAAAAACAGCTTGGAAGGGAGACAGCAGCACCATGGCTTAAGCTGCCACCTGTGATGCTGTCATCCCATATCAGAATGCTGGCTCCAATCCCAGCTGCTCTGCTTCTGATCCAACTCCCTACTAGCATGCCTGGGAAAGCAGCAAAGGATGTCCCATGTGCTTGGGCCCTTACCACCCACTGGGGAGACCTGGTTGGAGGTCCAGCCTCCTGGTCTCAGACTGGCCAAGCCTTGGCTGTTGCAGAAATTCAGAGTGAGCCAGCAAATGGAAGATTTTTATCTCTCTGTCTCTCCCTCTCTCCAAGTAACTCTGATTTTAAACAAACAAACAAACAAACAAATAAATAAATCTTTAAAAAGAAACAGCTTGCAAGAAAAGACTAGATCACTGTCATGTTGGCATGTGTGCTGTGTGCTGTGTGTGTGTGTTGAGTACTGACCCAGCATTCTGGCAGGAAGATCCACCTTTTTCCAAGGCCATTTTCCATGACTTCTTCAGAATCTCCTAGTTTCCTATGAATCGTGTTTGCAGGTGGATCATGGGGGAAGCTTGAGCTCTGAGCTGTATTGAGGATGTTTGCTGTGGGAGCCCTGGCAAGCTGCTATAACACAGGGTCAATGGGCACAGGGGTCTGGAAAGAGGAGAGTGGTGGCTGCGTCCATTCTCTACTAACACAGGAAAAAGCACAGGGCCTCTTCTGCAGTCTACCCAATCTTTCTTTCTTTCTTTTTTTTAAGATTTGTTTTTACTTGAAAGTCAGTTACAAGGAGAGACACAGAGGTCTTTTATCTGCAGGCTCATTCCCCACATGGATACAATGGCCAGAGTTGAGCTGGCCCGAAGCTGTTAGTGAAGAGCCAGGAACTTCTTCTGGGTCTCTCCTAAGAACTTGGACCATCCTCTGCTGCTTTCCCAGGCCATAAACAGAGGGCTAGATTGAAAGCGGAGCAGCTGGGACACAAACTGACGGCAAAGGATTAGTCTGATATGCCACTGTGCTGACCCCAGTCCACCCAATTTTTAAAAAGCATCACTACATTCTCCATAGCCCAGGATCCAATAAGGCTGTCAGGCAGGCTTAGCATTTAAAGCATCATGGCAGTTATAGGCCTGAGTGGATGCCCTGTGTTCCTCAGAGCTGGATTCCCATTCCTCTGTGGCACACCCACAGCACAAGGGGAAGCCGGGCTCAGGCTGGCATTGCAGACACACTGGCTGCACTACTGGTCCCTTACCCTCTCTTGGCAACCACTGCTCAACTGCTTGCCAATGCCCCATGTCTTGACTAGTCTCAGCTTCTCTGAAAAACAATGGGAGGCTACTCAATGTCTGCAAGAAGCTTAAGTTGCTTGGGGTCCCTAGGCCTTCAGCTCAACAGGTGTATTGCCTATTTCTGTCTGCAAATAACATATATTCAGTGTTATGTTTTGAGTGTCCCTTAAGTATCCAGGGATTGGAGGTTTGGTCTCCAGGGTGGTTGTGCTAGGTGATGTGGTCCAGGGGAAAGTCCTCCCATCACTAGGGTCACACTCTTGGCAGATACATCTCATCAGATCACCTGAGTTCCTGAGAGAAGACTATTATAAAAGGGGCAAGCTTGAGAGTGGCATGGTGGCTCAACATGCTTATCCTTGACCTGCAAATGCCATTATCCCATTTGGGCACTCACTTCTGAGTTCCCAGTTAATGTCCCAGCTACTCCATTTCCAACCTAGCTCCCTGCTATTGTGCCTGGTAGAGCAGTGGAAGAAGGCTCAGGTCCTTGGGTCCCTGTAACCTCATGAGAGACCCAGAAGAAGCTCCTGGCTTCAGATGGGCTCAACTCTGGCCGTTGTATTCGTATGCGGAATGAACCAGCAGATGGAAGGATCTCTCCTTCTCTCTGTAAAACTGTCCTTCAGATAAAAATAAATGAGTAAAAGGGACAAGCTGAGCCCTCCTGTCCTCTCTCCTCCTGGTTCCAGATGTGACCATTTGGCTGGCATGCATGCTTGGCAGTACCATCCTTCACCCACCATTCACCTTGAGATTCTCATTAGAACTAAAGCAATGCAGGCGCCATGCTCTGCAGGCTTGCAAGCTGGAGCTTCATTAACCTAATTTTTCTAGAAGCAACCTTGATCAGGTGTTTGCTATAGAGATAAAAGTTAGTATATTCTTTTAAAAAGCAGAATATTTTAAAACCAAAAAAAAAAAAAAAGACCACAAACCACAGTAAATCTACTTGTCTTGAAAAGCACCTATATTTGTATTTTCTGGTCATTGAAATAGACACATTTCCATGCATCCCTATGTGTCTGTGTGTGCAGGTACGTACTGATATCATCTCAGAAAACTGGAATTATATCACTGGTGGTGGTTATCTAACCCACATTTACCAAACTCAGTGCTATTTGAAATCATTCAAGGAGGAAACTGAAATAAAACAGCAATCATCAGAGAAGTATTTGTCTTCATCACAAGGTTGATGCACTTCTTAAAAATTACTAGGAAGTATTTTCTTCATGCAAGAAGTATGCAAGTGTCTTGAAAACCATGTTCTCACTGCTACTCAGTGAAGAAATTAAATGTCATTTTTTAAAATCACCCACCTGGGCTCTCTGATTGGCACATGGTCTCACATGACTTGTTTGTGAACCTGCCCAGGATCCTCTCCAAAGGGGCCCCAGAGGAACAGGCCTCACAGTCAGGTGAGCGGCACAGCAGGTGTGGGAAAGTTCATCTTCTGAGTTGCCAGGGCACACCTGTGCCTTAAAGAAAATGGCTCTGTTAGTCCCTGGCAAGCACCTTGGGGTGCCGCCACATCAGCCAGGCCAGGGCGGGAAGCAGAGCCTTCCAAGGCTGCTTCTGTTGGCCTCTCTAGGATTGTCCTAATTCTGGGGTAAGCCGCATGGTTTCTGGATGCTTCTGCCTGCTGACTTTGGGTGCCGAGCTCATCAGATCTGTTGCATTTGGCACCCATTGTACCCCTTCTGCTTTATTTCTAAATCTGTTGCTGTTTGGTCTTTCGGTGGCACTGCTGTGGCTTATGGGAATTGCATAGGAACAGTACGTGAGTATGTGTGTGTGTGCACATTATATCTATTCATCTACCCATATCATCTATTTTCTTTCTATCTATCTATCTATCTATCTATCTATCTATCTATCTATCTATCTATCTATCTATCTATCTACTATCTACTATCTATCATCTGTTATGTCTCGCATCCATCTGACTGCCCACCCACCTATTATTAGTCTAACTATTGCCTGTTTATCTTTTATCTATCTGTATCTACTTATCTATTCATCCACACACCCAGCTATTTATCCATCCCTTTGCCCATCCATATGTCTGACTCTCTGTTGCCAGTCTGTCATCTATCTACATATCTAATAGAACATTGAGAAGACAAACAAAGAGTATTTACTGGTCTTTAAAATTTTATTACTGTTTGATTTCCCAGATATTAGCCATGCTTCTGACCCCACATCTTAAATGCATTTATTGAAACACGGGCTATGGAAAATGATCATTAATTAAGCATGACATAAATAACATACCTCAAACTCTAAGAGGAGTGGGGATGGATCACACAGCTGTAAGATACACGTTCATAGCTCAGTACCTGTAGCTTTGCTTTTACCCTTAAATCCATAATCCTGGGTCAGAAGGCAGGTGAATCCTGGACCACAGCTGCAGAAAAGATGGGGCAGTGAGCAGCGATGGATTTGATGATTCAAGTCGAGATTTCACTTCTCACCTTCGGCACATATTGTCCCTGGTGTATTGCTGGCTGTAGGCACTTCAGAAACTCTCCATCTTCATATACTGGCTGCATGTCAGGGAACGCAGAAGTCTTTTCAGGGAGGGGCATGGATTGCTAGTGTGTGGGGATTTGGGCTACATCACGTTGTCAGGTGAGTCTGAGAGATGTTCAGGTCAGCAGGTGTTTAACACCAGGGGAGGATGTCACAGTGTGGATGAACTGAACAGTGGCAAGGTTGCACAGCCTGGACTCTGCTGTCACGTGATGAGCTCTCAAAGAGCACTGATTCTATTAGATATTAGTACACATTTTTACAAAACTATTATTTACATCTGAAAGACACACACACAGGGAGAGAGAGAGAGAGAGAGAGAGAGAGAGAGAGAGATCTTCTGTTCACTAGTCATGCCCCAAATGCCTGCAATAGCTGAGGCTGGGCCAGGCCGGGCCAGGCCAGGCCAGAAGTCAATCCAGGTCTTCCCATGTGGGTGGCAGAGATTCAAGCCCTTGAACGACCCCTGCTGCCTCTACAGGTGTGCATTAAGCTGGAAGCTGGAATAGAAAGTGAACCCAGAGAGAGAGAGAGAGAGAGAGAGAGGGGCATTTTGCTAGGAGGTGGATATGCCACATGGAGCCTTAATTGCTCCTCCAAATGCTTGGTCCTGATATCAGCACTCTAGGTGCCTGACAACCTCACACTGTTGATACGTGCATGTTGAATAAGTGGTGTGGAATCTTAGGGCTCTTTGAGTACCCAGCAGACCATGGACTCTCCTCCTCTAGCGGGCTCGCAAAGAAGCAGAAGAAAACTGTATTTTTTTTCCTCCATCGTGACTGATATGTTCTTCTAAAGTTTAATTCATCCATTCTTTTAAACTCCTGCTGTAATTGAATGTTATGTAATTGTAGGTTAGTTTAATTTTCCTGGGCATAAATAAAAATGAACAGCAAGACTCTTAACATTATCCTTTATTTTGAAGAGGTTCTAACCTTTACCAGCTTTTTTTTTTCCCTTCTGGGACTGAATAACTACAATTTCTTAGCTTTCCCAGGATTTAAACCCAATAGAGTTTGATTAAATTGGCTGAAGACCTTGGAATTTACAGTGTGCCTGGTTTAAAGACAATATTCCACAAATTCTGGTGTTTGGTCTTAACATTTCAGAACTCAGGTGCCCAAGAGCTTGTCATGGGCTGGCAGCCGCCTCTCTGCAGTCTCCTCCTTTCTCTTTCCTGGTGTTTGGGGAGAAGGAAGGTGAGGAAGGGAGCCTCTCAAGATAAATCTTTTAATCCGGCCCAGGATTATGGGTTTTAGAAAGTAATCCAGAAAGCTGGTAGCATTACACCGTGCATGTTGGTGCAGGTGCATTCTCAAATCATAGACCTGCTCATTCAAGTTCCCACACAGGAGGGAGAGGGAAGCTTTAGACACAGAAACCGTGAAGGGTGTTGTTGATGTGCTGTGAATTAGCCAATCCTTTGAGTGAACCACACCAGAAGAAAAGAAGAAGGAATTGGCGTGGCTCCACTTTCCATCAGCATAGCTCGATTAGGAGCTTTAAGCAATGATCAAAGAAAAGCCCAGACTGTCATTGGGGTGTCAGCTGCAGCTTGCAATGCTGGCATCTCATATGGGGGCACGAGTATACGTCCCGGCTGTTCCACTTTTGATTCAGGTTCCTGACAATGTATCTGAGAAAGTAGCAGATGGTTGGCCCAAGAACTAAGGCCTCTGTCACCCACTTTGGAGGCACCGATGGGGTTCCAGGCTCCTAGCTTTGTCCTGGCATAGCTGTGCTTCAGTCATTTGGGAAGTGAATCAGAGGATGGAAGTTCTCTCTCTCTCTTTCTGTTGCTCTTTCAAGCAAATTAAGTATCTTTCTAAGAATGGGACCAGCACCGCGGCGCAGCATGTAAAGCTGCCACCTGCAATGCCAGATTGCAGATGAGTGCTGAGTTATGTCCCACCTGCTCCACTTCTGATCCAGCTTCCTGCCTATGGCTGGGGAAAGCAGCAGAAGATGGCCCAAGTGCTTGAGCCCCTGCTACCCACATAGGAAACCTGGATGAATATCTGGGCTTGTGGCTTCGGCCTGGCTGTTGTGACCATCTGGGGAGTGGACCAGCAGATGGAAGATTTCTGTCTGCCTCTGCCTCTTTCTCTGTGTAAATCTGTCTTTCAAATAAACTAACAAATCTTTGAGAAGAAAAATGAAAGGATGTCTGCTGGGGCCCACATGCTGCAGGGGATATATCAGCCTGGGGAAGGGGTTTGTTTGGGGATGTGTGGGAGTGAGGGCCACTGAGGGAGTGTTTGACAGCTGTGGAATGACTTCTGAGAAAATTCAAGGACTAGGCCACTGCCCTCTTCCATGGAACAGGCCACTACACTTGCAGACAAATGATGGAGCTGAGATTGGGTGATTCAGAAAGATAGCCTGAAGGGCATATCTGGATCAGACCAAGGCATCCACCCATGAGGGAGACATAGGCTGGGCTTAGTAGCATCATCTGCTACCCTCTGGCACATGTGAAAGTTAGTGTTAGGAGGCCTGCCTGGCAAGGCTCGGTCACGGTACCCACCACTGAGTGTCAGAACAGAGGGTGCACCTTGTAAGGCTTGATAATGGGTCTGGAGGTGGGCTAGACTGGGCCATAGCACGGACAGCACATGTAAAGGCCAGTGTTTGGGGCAGACCATGGTGGACAGGAGCCTAGCACCTACTAACACATGCAAGATCTGGGGCTGGGAGTGGGCCTGGTAGGGAAGCTTGAGGAACTCTCCTACTAGGCTGAAGTTCCTACGGTGAAAGGAGAGCTGGGCCTACAGTGTGCTTGGAGGGGGAACTATGAGAACTCCCTTGCTAGGGTCAGGTCCCACTGGTGAGTGTAAGAGTGGGAGGTGGTAGGGTGGGAAAGACTAAGCTGAAGATGGCAGCAGCACCCCTCAGCATCCATACAGGTTTGGTCGGCGGGGGGGGGGGGGACTAGACTAGGCTAGGCACTAGCACTGAAGTGCTAGATGCTTGCGAAAGCCAGAGTGGGTACAGTTTGGGCTGGCACCTCTTTGTCCACATAAGAGCTGAATCTGGGGATGGGCCAAGTGGGGCTGAGCTGGGTGTAGGCTGGTTGGAAAGGGCTACAAGATGCTTGGTGAATGATGGGACTGGAGCAGGCCAAGTCAGGATGGACCAAGCACTGCTGGTGCACACGAGATTTGCAGCTGGGAGCAGGTTGGATAGGAGAACTTGGAGAACTTCCTTATTAGGTTTCAGCTCCCGCCGGTGAGTATAAGAGCTGGGGTTGGAGTCAGCCCAGGTTAGTGGCTGCAGTACCCTTGGCATACGTGTGGGCCTGGGTTGGAGGTGGGCCAGGCCAGGTTGGGCCAGTCCATAGAACCCACTGGAATGTGTGAGAGCCAGGACAGGGTGCAGACCAGGCTGGGTTGGGCCTCAACACCTGTCAGTTGACATGAGGGTGGAGCTAGGAGCTGGTCAAGCTGGGCCCAACACTCACCAGTATGAGCTGGTACTGGGGGCAGGCCAGACAGAGGCAGAGTGCGGCACCCTCCAGCAAATGCTGAGATGAAGTAGGCCATGCCAAACTGAGCTGCAGGACCCACTGACACATCCAAGACCCAGGGCTGGAAGGAGGCCTGGTAGGACAGCTTTAGGGACTTTCCTGCTAGATGGCTGCTTCGAGTGGTGAGCATGAGAGCCTGGACTAGGGTGGACTGAGCCAGGCAGTGAGGCAATACCCTTCAGCCTACATGTGGTCTGGGTCAGGGAGAGGGCCAGGCTGGGCTAGGCTGCTGCACCCACAGGTGCACATAAGAGCCATAGAAAGCGTGGGTCAGCTTGGCTTGACTGGAGCATTTGCTGGAAAGAACCAGGTCTGTGTACAAATCATGTTAGGCTAGACCACATTATCCCCTGGCAAGTGCAAGATCCAGGGCTGGGAGTGGGCCTGGTAGGGAAACAGTATAGGCACTCTCTTGCTAGGTTGCAGCTTCCATGGTGAACTGAGAGCCAGGGCTGGGTCAGACCAGACTGGACAAGGCAGCAGCACTTGTTGGCTTATGTGTGGGCCAGATCTGGCAGTGGGGTGGGCTGAACTAAGCCACAGCATGGGTGTATACTACAAGACCTGGGTAGGATGCGGGATGGACTGTGCTAGAGCACTGCACTTGCCAGCACACACCAAATCTGGAATTGGGGGTGGGCCAAGTGGAGGCTTTGGGGGTTGCCCTCATTGGGCCTGTGGTGGGCTGGGCTGTGCCATAGCACCTGTCAGTTCTCGTGAGAGATGGGACTGGGTGTAGAACTGATCAGGAGCTGCATCCACCGGTGCTTGGTTAGCAGGTGCAGCTGATGGACGCAAGCTGATGTTGCCCTAGCTGGCACACGCAGAAGTCATATCTGAGGTCATCCCAGGAGAAGATTCTTCGGGCACTCCTCAGCTAGAACATTAAACTAAAACACTGGCCATGGAGAAAATCACAAGATATGTGGTTTGATTTGGTAGTACACATATTGGCTCTGGGTTTTCTCAGTTGTTGATGCCCCTGTAATGGAAAAGCAAACACAGATGCACAAAGAGGACATGTCAACCAACTCATCTAGGCCAGAAAAATATGTCAAGTGCCTCATCAGAGGATGAAAAGTGGAGCAGCTCGGATGGCCTTCCTGGCCAAGCTTTGCAGCAAGTGTATAGGTCTGTGGATGTGCTAAGGTGGGCTTGGTCAACCAATAGACCTTGGTAAGATTTTCTCAACCGCGGAGCAACAAAACTGACAACTTCTTGGAACTATGAAATCTACTCAAGTAACACCTTTGGAATGCATTTTTCCATATTGGGGTCTCTAAGACACATCAAATGATTGTCCCCCATCCCTGTGTACTGATGTAGTTTGACAGCAAGGAGCGACCCCTCTCCTTCCTCACCTCTGCTGCTGATAAGGGAAAAAGAAAAAATTGAACATTTCTTTATATCTCAACCCTCCCCTGTCTAATCTGAGGCCCACATGGATATACATCCCCCCTAAACTATGTAAACAATATTAGAAATAAAATGTGATAAAAAAGAAAAGTTGTCCCAAGGAAAGGGAAGGGAGGGGAAAGGAACAGATGGAGAAAAGATACCTAGCGGTTTTCTGTCGAGACTGGGCCCAGCAATGGGTGTGTCAAATTGGAAGCAAATGGTGTGCTTTCCATAGGTGCTGGAGATGGGGCTGGAAGCCAGGAAAGTGAGATTCTATCTGGAGCAGCCCTACAGAGCCCTATTCACCAGTTGTCTATGTTTTACCATGGCCTGTGTGGGAGACTAGTGTTAACAGCTGGCTGAATTTCTGAGCCAGTTCTGATGGAACTCGGTTAAGGTGAATCTCCCAGGATCCAGGAATCCACATGAATCTGGCAAGGAAGAGCTGTTTCTTGAAGGGGAAAGGTCCAGAGAGAAAGAAAAGAAGAGCAACGAGAAGAGCAGGCAGATAGAGTGAGAAGCTCATTCTATAAGGGCGGAACAGTCAACATGTCTTTTCCCAGTGCAGCTGCTCCAAGCATGAACAGCACAGGTTGTGGCAGGGACAAGCCTGGCATCTCCAGAGGCCAGTCCCTTTGCAATCAGGACCATTTGTACCTGAACGCTTATTACCACTCTTATCCACCAGGTGTCAGCAAAGGGTCTGGTTCCAACAGGCCAGTGTGTAAGACCTGCCTGCTGATGAAGGGAGCTTCCCAGTCCAGCACACGGCGGGAGCAGAGCAGGCACGGCTCTGAGGTCTGGCCTTCGCCCACTTGGTGTTTAAAATATCTTCCTCTTACATCCCTCCCAGAACGAAAGAAACAAAAACCAGAAAGACAGAAAACATTCCTGAGTGCTCCTCTCCACGTGAGCTGTCCTACCCCAAATCTGTAATGAAACAGTGAGCCAAATAGGATACACTTTAATTCTGCTTGCATGTGGTTGATCTGTGGTAAGGGCTTCTTCCATGGTTGATGCACACGTTGGCATTGATCTTGTGTATTCTGTAATTATCTGTGTTTATGTCTGCTTTTTCTAGATGTCTGTATGCAGCTTTTCCACCAACCGTTTATATTTTTGTGTGACTGATGCATATGTAGTTGAAAGCTCCATATTCAATCTCAGGATGATAAACAAATGCAACAGGCACCTACCCAACCCTGCCCTCTTCCCACCCTCCACCACAGCTAACATAACTCAATGATCTGCTTCAGGCTGGGTGTTGTGGCACAGCACGTTAGCCCACCACTCTGTCTTTACGTCCTTAGTGTTTGCATTTAGCTGGGAGCCCCGCCCTTGCTTCTGCTTCAGCTTCCTGCTAATGGACTTAGGAGGGTGGTCGGTGATGGCTAAAGTCTTCGGGCCCCTGATACCCATGTGAGAGAGGCCCAGAGGGAGCTCCTGGCTTCAGCCTAGTTTGGGTTTGAGGACATTTGAGCAGTAAGTCAACTCGGAGATGGAATGTCTTTCCCTCCCTGGCCCTCCTCTCTCTTTTTCTCTCTCTCACTCTGCTACTCAAATAAATGATATATAAATATATACACATTTAAATTGTTTCAATGTATGCTTTTTTAAAAAAAGATTTATTTATTTATTTAGTTTTTGAAAATCAGATTTACAGAGAGGAGAAAGACAGAGAGGAAGATTTTATGTCTGCTGATTCACTCCCCAGTGGCCACAATGACCAGAGCTTAGCCGATTTAAAGCCACGATCCTGGAATTTCTTCTAAGTCTCTCACATGGGTGCAGGGTCCCAAGGCTTTGGGCCGTCCTCGACTGTTTTCCCAGAATACAAGGAGGAAACTAGCTGGGAAGCAGGGCCACCAGGACACAAACTGGTGCCCATAGAAGAACCCCATTGCATGTAAGACAAGAGCTTTAGCCACTAGGTTACCACCCAGGCTCAATGTGTGCTTCTTGGTCTGCTCATTTTAGAGTTTTCATGTTCTTTTAGAGTGGGTGAGTATATTAGAGTAAGTAATGTTAGCTGCTCTGGTGACTTTCTCAGATTGGTAATGACAACTTCATAAACAGAAGATTTGATCTTTCTCAGTGGAGTGCCTTGATTGGGAAGCTTAGTTATTCACACCTTCAGGGCCTCAGGCTCTTGCATGTGTTCAAAGTTACTTGAGAGGTTGAGGTAGAAATAGATGATAGTTAAAGAGCGGGTCCCAGTGGCTGATTTACTCCACAAATGCCTGCAATGAGTGGGACTGAGAGCAGGAGCTGGGAAATCAGTCTGGTTCTCTCGTGTCGGTGGCAGGAGCCAACTACTCGAGCCATTGCTGCTGCCTCTCAGGCCTTGCATTAGCAGGAAGCCTGAGCTGGGAGGTGGAGCCAGGCATCAAGCCCAGGTGTTCCGATGTGGGGCATAGGTGTGTTGATCCGCAGCTTCACACGAGGCCCAAATGCCCGCCCCTCTTTCCATCTTATGGCATTATCTTCAACTTGTGGTTTGCAATTTTTTTTTTTCCTGGAAGAGGAAGAGAGCATGGAAGACAATGTGGGAGATTGTGTGGGATATGCAAGAATATGGCCTCTGCTCACCGCTGTTCACATCCTGAACATGTGGATGGCACTTAAACCATGGGATTGATTGAGAACTCCAAAGAGTGAGTGTGAACACCGAAGTGCAGAGCATGGGGCTGGGCTTTGGGGAGGAGCAGAATCTTGCCAAGGAGGTGGGAGGAGACAGGGGTGGTCAGGAGCTGGGGGAACAGAAATGTGAGGCATTGGAGACACAAAGAGATGGGAGGTAGCAATTTGGGGAGGAAGACAGGGAGTGTGGCAAGTAAAACAAGGGGTGGGTTGGCTGCTGGATATCATTGGGACAAGGATGAGATTGCAGGAGGGAGAGGATCTAACGTGATTTCACAGAGCTTTGGGATGGAGAGGTGAGGTAGCTGAAGGAGGGAGATGGTAAACAGCTTGTGTGAGTTAAAGGGGTGCCCAGCAAGAGGGCACGAGATGATGAGGGAGGGGGCACATCTGCCAGAAGGGTTTCCTGAAATAAGCTCACAGTGTGGGCCGCTGAACACCAGAGGGTTACCAGGCATCAAACCCAGGCCCACCAACACGGGGGCAGGTGTCTTAACCAGCATCTTAACTGCTAGGCTCCACACGCGACTGAAGCTCATTTAATTTGGACAATTTTAGATATCCCCACTTTACAGACAACATGGTTTTCCTTTGAGGAAGGAAGTTAAACAGATTAACATTATCTGAGCCGTTAGGTGAGCATGTATGAACAAGATCACTGAGTTGTATAAGGATTGTTCCTATAAGAAGAACCTTCAAAATGTTTGCAGGGAACTTAAAGGATGTTTATTTTGATTCAAAACAGTCGAAATACATGCACAGCTTTTATACAACACACATTTTTTTCCATGAGTTGCCCAAAGTGTAAAGAGATGAACCTTGGAGCAGAAAATAAAATTTCAATCTATTTTGTATGTGTTAGTATTTGAATAAGAGCTCACAGAACAATGTTTTCTAAGGAAAGAAAAGTTAATGATATTTGGAATAAATGCTTCCTTGTCTTTTTTTCAATTTTTACATAGGCATTTAGTATGTATGTATGTATGTATTTTCGTTTTATTGGAAAGGCAGCAAGACAAGCAGACAGATCTTGCCAACACTGGCTAACTCCTTATAATCCCTTATCAGCAGGGACTGGGCCAGGTACAAACCAGATGCCTGGAATTCCATCCCAGGTCTCCCTGGCAGGTGACTGGGACCCAAGTGCTTGAGCACCACCTGGGTACAAACCAGATGCCTGGAATTCCATCCCAGGTCTCCCTGGCAGGTGACTGGGACCCAAGTGCTTGAGCACCACCTGGTGCCTACCAGGAGTGTTAGCAAGAAGCTGAATGGGAAGCAGAGCTGTGGGGATCTGAAACAGGCACCCCAAGATGGAGGCATGTCAAATGCCCACCCCATGTATTTTTTAAAGATTGATTTTAATTGTTTTTTTTTTTACTTGAAAATAAAGCACAGGAGAGATAGAGAGATCTTCTACCTGCTGCTTAACTCCTGAAATGGCTCCAAATGGCTGGAGCTGGGCTGACAGGAGCCAGTTGCCAGGAGCTTCCTCCAGGTCTCACATGTGCATGCAGAGACCCAAGAACTTTCACTACATTTTCAGACCTTCAGCAGGGAGCTGCACTGGAAATAGAGCAGTTAGGACTAGAACTAGCACCCACATGGGATGCAGGCAACGCAGGCACAAGCTTACTCTACTACACCAGGGCATCGCCCCCCCACCCCACATATTTTCCATTTTTTTTTTTGTTGTTGCTTACATTGTATTATGTAGTACAGTTTTATAGGCGCTGGGGATTCCCCCCACCCCTCCCATACCCCTCCCCCCATGGTGGATTCCTCCACCTTGTTGCATAACCATAGTTCAAGTTCAGTTGAGATTCATTGCTTGCAAACACATGCCTAGCATGAAGTTCAGCGTCTTATTGTCCAGATAAGTTCAGTGGCCTCTTGGGGAGACCTTCTCTGGTCTGAAGATAGGTCTAACAGAGTAAAACCACGAATAGCTAGAACCATCCTGAAAAATAAGAAGTTAGCAGGGGGAATCACAATCCATTTTTTTTTTTTAAGATTTTTTAAAATCTCCGCTGGAAAGCCAGATATACAAACAGAAGGAGGTACAAAATGAAAGATTGTTCATCTGCTGGGTAACTCTCCAAGTGGCTGCAATGACTGGTGCTGAGCTGATCTGAAGCCAGGAGCCAGCAGTTTCTTCCAGATCTCCCACATGGATGTAGGGTCTCAAGGCTTGAGGCCATTTTCCACTGCTTTCCCAGGTCACAAGCAGGGAGCTGGAAGGGAGTGGAGTATCTGGGATACAACCTGGCACCCCTATGGGATCCCAGTGCACGCAAGATGAGAACTTTCAGCCACTAGGCTACTGTGCTGGGTCCAAGCTTATGTATTTTTAAAACACATAATCAGCATGTTTTTATAAATAATCTGAAATGCTGACAAAGCACACCCACTTCAGCTAAACGAGATCACAAGCAAGGAGATCTCACCCTAAAGGAAGAGTCATAGATTTCTTCTCACTTGATTATTTTATTATGAACATAACGCCATGGCACTGGCCTCCAGAGATCTTTTAAGTAGAAGAGTTTGCCCTGGAGTTTGTGCATATCAGTGACTGCTGGAAAGAAGTTTCTAGCAGGTTTCTTAGGGATCATTCATCTCCGTTCATAACCACCTCTTAGTTCAAATGTCCTTAGTACGGACATATTTGTGTAACCTGCCTTCTCTATTTTCTTTCTTGATGTTGTTTTTACTATATATTTGAAAGACGGAGTGGAGAAAGAGAGAGTGCAAGAGCACGGGTGTGTTTCCCAAATAACCCGAATGGCCAGAACTGTTGAATCAGGTTAAAGTCAGGAGCCAGAAACTCCACTTGGGTTTCTATAGGGTACAGAGAGCAGAGAGCCACACACATGAATCTTTGCCTCCAAAAGTATGCCTTAGTAAGAAGCTGGAGTTAGAAAGAGAAACAGGATTTGAACTCAGGCATTCCAATATGGGATACTGGCATCCCAGTTGGAATCTTTCTTTTTTTTAAGGTTTTTTTTTCTTTTTATTGGAAAGGGAGATTTATAGAGAGAAAGAGACAAAGAGAAAGATCTTCTATCCACTGGTTCACTCCCCAAGTGGCCACAACAGCCAGAGCTGAGCTAATCTGAGGCCAGGAACCCAGAAGGCAGGAGCTTCTTCCAGGTCTCCCATGCTGGCACACAGTGCCAAGGCTTTGTGCCATGCTCGACTGCTTTCCCAGGCCACAAGCAGGGAGCTGGATGGGAAGTGGAGCATTCGGGACATGAACTAACATCCATTAAGATCCTGGGGCTTTCAAGGAGAGGATTTAGCCTTGGAGCCATTGTGCTGGGCCACCCAGTAGGCATCTTAACCGCTGTATCAAATGCCCAACTTGCATATATTTTCTTTATTACAAAATTACTTTGCTTTATCTTGAATCTTAAATAGAGTGAAAAATATCTGTGAGGAGGCAAGAGCAGTCAACTACCCAAAAAACATAGCAGGCTGGGTTGTTATGAAGATAATCTACACTGTTATTTTTTTCCATAGCAGAGAGCCTACTAGGTGAAGGGAAGATCCACTCATTACCAAAATATGGCCGATTCAATCATCCTGTAGAATCAGACTGTGGGTTGCTTTGTTTTTTTAGGATGCAGGGACTCGTGAGTCGACAAGGACATTTGGTCCTCTGTATTGAGTGCTCTGCAATTCAGCCAACCGTGGATTGAAAAATATTCAAAGAAAAGTTGCATCTGTGCTTGACATGTATGGATTTAATTTTGTTTTGTTATTCTGTTAACAATACAGCGTAACTACCATGTGCATAGCATTCACTCGTGCTCAGTGTTGTAATCCAGAGGTGAGCTCGGTCTGTGGGAGGACTGCAGTTTTTTGGATGCAAGTTCAAAGCCACTTAACTTAAGGGACCTGAGCATGGGTGGGCTTTTGTGTCCCTGGGGTTTCTGGAAGCATTCCCCTGTGGATGCTGAAGGAGGACCCTTCTGATGGGGCTCTCAACCAGGTCTCTGCCCCAATTGCTTTCCCCAAGTACTCTCTTTTTAACAGGGAGTTCGGCTATAGACACTAAGTTATTGAATCAAAGCTAGTCCTCAGGGTGATGTATTTAAGGTACATGAAAAAGAATCAGTGGAAGGCCAGGTCATCGCTTGTTGACCTTCTGGCTGGAATCAAGTGCAAGAGTTCCATCTGCTTCAAGCACATGTTGTGGGCTGGGCACCATGCAGAGTCCTCCTTCCCTGTGTAAAAGAACTCAAAGGCGTGGCCATAATGGATAGGTGAGCAGGATTCATTTAGCCCAGAGTGCACACTCGGAAACTAAGAAGGAGTGTCTAAATAAACAGAACACCCAAAGGCCCCGAAGCCAAACCCCTCACCAGACAGCTTCCAATGATGAGAAAGCCCTTAGCCAGGGGAAGACCCCCGCAGCAAGGCAGGACCTTGCCTTTATACGCTCCTGGGGGCATTATGGGTGGTGATGGCCTGGAAAGAGGCAGGCCTAAGTGTGGGAGGCAGGCCTGCTCAGCGCCCACAAAGGCAAAGGAGTGGGAATGGTGTGAATGGGCCCAGAAGGGGACATGTCAGGCCTGTCACACTGTACTTTTAAAAAAGATTTTAATTTTATTTATTTGAAAAGAAGAAACACACACACACACAGAGTGAGATAAATTTCAAAGAAACTTCCTAAAGTTTACAGGAGGCAATTGCTTATTTCAGAGAATTTCAAAAAGTAACAAGAAGATACAGAAAATATAATAAAAATTTCAATTTAACAATTAGAAACCAATGCTGTGAACAGTTCATGTATTTCTTCCCTTTTTCCTTACATATATTTATTTTAAGTGTATTTTATATATTTGCTTGGTTTGTAACATTTGCTTAGAATACATCCAACATTTTATATCATTGTTTTTCATTTAAATGGACTGGGAGGTATTTCCTCTGTCCTTATGTTTCCTCCAAACCCAGAATAATTTTAGTGGCTATGTGAATGTGCAATAATTGTTCTCCCTATCAGGTTGTCGCACGTATTTGCTATTTCATAAAAGATGGTAATGAAAAATCTGGCAAGTAAATATTTGTCTACATCTCTAACCATTTTTTAGGGTAAATTTTTGGAACTGAAAGCACTGGCTGCAAGATATGAAATACAGTGGACCTTTTTGTGGCTAACTTGTTGTGTCCTTAATGATTTTTGCATTCAAATTCTGTGAAATCGAATTGCTGTCCAAAGAAGATGCGTAGTTTGTTTTATATTTTTATACATGTTTCATTTTTTCCTTATTTTGAAAAGTACTATTTGAAAGAGCAACTTTATAGCAAAATTGTGAAGAAGGCACAGAGATTTCCCAAATATCATCCTCTGCCCATACAAGGACAGCTGCCTTTTAATTTCCTCTTCCATGAACTTTTTAAAGTGTGCTAGTTTTTTTTTTTTTATTACATTGCATTATGTGACACAGTTTTTTAGGCACTGGGATGCCCCCTCCCCCTCCCCCAACCCTCCCCCCAAAGTGTGCTAGTTTTGCATCATCATTTTTCAATATGACTAAGACTATATTGGTTATTGGCCATGGAACATATAAGCAATCAACGCATATTTCTTACCTAGTTACTAATGTTTTAAAAATAGTGCTGCAATTTTTTTTCTTAAAAAAGGTAGTCAGACCTTTCAGTTACAATTTAGAGGTAAATTATCCTTAAAAAGCGAATTGCAAAGACCAATATGATAAAATACTGGAAGGCTCTTAGGTTTGACTGACTGATGATTGAGTATTGGACTAATCGTGCATGTTCTTAAATTTTGAACTTTCACATCATATTATCAACATTGTGAAACAGACTGTACATCACCACCAAAGATTCCCCAGAAAGCATGCTACTCTGACTGACAGCCCAATTCAAGGTGAAGTTTCATTTAGAAAACTTCCATGAGAGAATGGGAGTGCAGAAGCTAAGCAATTCCAAGGAATTGAGACCTGTTAAGTATAGGATTCTGACTGCACTTTGCATTTAACTGCATATTATGGTGGAATGTTGAATTGCCACACATGAGACCAAAGCTTGCCTTAGTTCAATATTCTGCTAATTCCTGGGCTCGGCATGGTGGCCTTGCAGCCAAAGTCCTCGACTTGGACACACCAGGATCCCATATGGGCTCCAGTTTTAATGCTGGCGGTCCTGCTTCCCATCCAGCTCCTTGCTTGTGGCCTGGGAAAGCAGTTGAGGACACTCCAAAGTCCTGGTACCCTGCACCCATGTGGGAGACCTGGAAGCGGCTCCAAGCTCCTGGCTTCAGATTGGCGAAACTCTGGCCATTTTGGCTGCTTGGGGAGTGAATCATCGGACAGAAAATCTTCCTCTGTCTTTCCTCCTATCTGTGTATCTGCTTTTCAAATAAAAAAAAAAACTTAAAAATTTTTAAAATTCCTGTTTGTGCAGAAAAATAAACAGCATCACTGAATTTTGCCTTTTAAGAAATGGTATTTATTCTTATCTGTATGTGTTCAAAGCACAGCAAAACTAAAGGGGGTGAAACAGGCTTCCTTTCTTCTTCACGGTTGTTACTTGTGCTTTAAAAACCCTGCCTTTACATCACGTTTGGACAACAGGAGAGCAGGGAGGGCCAAGTACTTGGGTTGTCACTGCGTCTTCCAGCATTTGTGCTAGCTGAAGGCTGGATGGATGACCAACGCTGGGATTTGAATCTATACACTGCAATACGGGATGCGGTGTCACAGACAGGCCAAACACTGGCCCTGCCAAATCATTGTTAAAAATCATGTATGTCAACACCTGCCTTTTGATACTGTGTGATTTCAGAGTCTTTGAGAATATATATTTTTAAAAAGATCTTCATCTGGTGATAAGGAATCTTAAGAATACTTACGTTTTTTTAAATTAGTAAAACAGTTCATATTCTTATTGGTCATTTGTGGCATGTTCATATTCTTTAGTCATTTCTTTAATTTATTGAGTACAGGCATCTTTTAAAATATATAACCCCCCTTTCTGTTTTGTAGGCTGTGTTTTGTCTTGTTGCTTATTTTTCTAATTTCTTACTTTTCATAACTTTTTTCCTATCATGCAGAAAGTTTAAATTCTTATGAGTTAAATCTATTGAGATTTTATTTGATTGGTTTTAGATTTCATTCTATGTTTATGAGGCCTTTTTCAGTGCAAGAGAATATAAATGTTTTGCCATTCTATTTATTTTTATTGTTGAAAAACTTTTACAACCCAGTTGGGGCTGTTGATTGGGATTTCACACCATTAGAAGTTAATTTCAGGAAAATTGTTGCCCTTGTAGTACAAAAGCTTCTAATTGGGACTGTTACTCCTACCCTGTACCTTTTAGAATCTTGGCAACATGATTCCCTTCATTATATATCTTGCATATTTTCTATAGAGTTTACTTCTGGTTATTTTGTCTTAGTGAAAAGACTTCCTAATATTTCCAAACACATTAGAACTACTTTGTAACAAACAATAGATTTTTGTCGATATAAATGAGGCAAAAGTGTTAGCTTTTGGGCAACAAGTATTAGTTTTCCATTTGGTGAAAGTGTGGTTTTGCTGCAAAAAGACTGTGTCAGTGCTGCTGATGGGTAAGTGGGATCAAGTGGCTGGCTCATGATTTCATGAAAATAAAAGATGCTGCTCTGATAGTAACAACACATAAAATGAGGGAGGGAGAAGAAGGCTTCATGGACGGGAGAGAAGAGACAGGATGGGGGCAATGGGAGAACCCTGCACAGGTGGGAGTCCACCCTGTGTTGTGATGGTGGGTTCAGCTGGAAGCCGGGGCCAGGATCTATCCATGCTGGGACCAAGCGCTGGGATCCTGGCTTCTCACATCTGGTACTGCTGTCAAGAGGCATTCAGAAAGAGGAATGGCCTGACAGAGCCGGGGACACCACATCTCTCATTTCACTGCACGATTAAAACCTTCTGATCGTTTTGAAAGCTTTTTTGAAGGAAGAGGAGGTTTTGGAGGGAGTTGGGATTTGCAGTGGGCTTAGTTTTCCATCAGGTTGGGGCATCAAACAAACATCAGACCACACCAGATACAGTTTTAGTTGTAATGATGTTGTACGTGGCGAGATCTTTGATAGTAATTTTATAATACTAAGGTTTCTCAAAGCCTGGAAGCAATTACTTGACAGAAAGTATACAAAGAGACGGAGTAAGAAATAGAGAGTCAGTTCCCATCTTCAGGTTTGCTCTCCAAATGCCTAGTTTGTCCAGGCCAAAATTGGAGCAAGGAACTTAATCCAGGTCTCCTATATGGGTGATAGGAGCCCCATTACTTGAGCTGTTACTACTGACTTCTAGTGTCTGCATCAGCAAGAAACTCAATCAGAGCCAGCCATCGAATCTGGGTATGCCTATGTGGTCAATCATTGTTCTGTTGGCTAAACACTGCCTCAGCACACTGGTGCTTAATCTTGTTTCCTAAGTGAAAGATAATTTATTTTCATTATTTTAGAAAAATTTATCCATTTATTTTATTATTCCATGATACAGTTCCACAGGCTATGGGATTTCTCTTTCCCCTCCCTAAGTCTCCATCCCCCACCCCTGCAAAATTTCCCCATGTCATCAGAAATAGTATAGTCCTTCACAATCAGTCATAAGTATGCATCATGTAGCATATAAAGTCTTCTCCTTTCTAATTTTTGCATCCTTTTTAATATCTCAACAAATTTTCTTCATCTTGGTACATAGTCAAAAAATTACAGAACTATTTTGAATATTGGATGCTGATCAGGCAGTCTTTTTCCTAATTTAGATAATTTGGATTGCTTTCATCATGTTAAAAATCTGTTTTTCTAGTATTGATTCATAAAGAGATTTTTTTAAAAAGAGAAATTGATTCTGTATGTTATCAAATATCTTTCAGCACTGATTGAGATAATGATATATTTTTACATTTTGACCTATTTTTATAAATTATACACATAAACATTCATATTTGAATTTATACTTGCATTTCTGGAGTAAAGTCAATCTGGTGATGGTGTGTTATTATTATGTACTTTTAGATTAGGGTTGCTTATATTTTATTTATGCTTTTCACATCTATATTAATAAACAAGATTTAAATGTTTTTAGCTGTCAAATTTTGGAGTATTAACTGATGATTCTTTATGTTATATTTTCTATTTTGTTTCAGAGTTTGGTTTTAACATCTGAAAACTTTCCCTTAATGCTATTACGTATTTTTAAAAGACTTTATTTTACTTGAGAAAAGAGAGACACAGAGAATGATCTTCCATCCACTGGATCCCTACCCAAATGGCTGCGATGACCCATGCTGGGCCAGTCTGAAGTTGGGAGCCAGGAGCTTCTTGTGGGTCTCCCATGTAGATACAGGGTCTGAAGGCCTAGGACCATCCTCCACTGCTGTCCCAAGCCATTAGTAGGGCACTGAATAGGATGTAGAGCAGCTGGGACATGAATTGATGCCCATATAAGATGCAGGTGGATTGTGGAGGATTAGCCTGTGTGCCACCACACCAGCACCTATTGTATTTTTAAAAGTTCTCTGTAAAGTTGAATGTAAATATGCCCTCCAACTCAGCAACTCAATTAGTTAAAAAATGTACTTTGGTTCTTGACCTGTTGCAACTCAAGTTTTTTTTTAGTGTATTAGCAGTCATAAGCAAGACTGTTTCTGGTATACAATACAACAGTCAAATATCAGAAACTACAACAGGACTATTAGTAGCAAAATGAAGTACTTCAGTATTCAATTATACAACATCATACACCATGAATTCATCTCAAGACCAGAATACAAAACACATAAAGAAGAATAAAAACTACACACGGTATTGTTTGTGTGTGCGTGGGGAGGTGTCTATGTGTGTACAAGAAAAATTCAGAAAGAAAAGGGGGACATAATGCAGAATTCTAAGTAGGAGAGACCAGGGGCGGGGCTGTGACTGGGACAAGTGCACTGGGGACTTTACGTTAGTTCTGGGTGAATGAGTGAATTTTACTGCTATTAATGTTGAGCCGTCTAATAACATTATAACACTGCTTTGTGCATCACGCTGGACTGGTAGCCTAGAATGATCACAACACATTATCGTAACTGGATGGATGCCTTAAGACACCAGAAATGCACTCTGATGGTTCCGAAGCTGAACTCAAGATGTTGGCCTGTATATGTCTTGCTGTGACTAAGGACTTTTATTATCTTTCATATGCTTTTTGATCTCTCAGATGTCCTTTTTTGAGAAAGTGCCTAGTTGAAGATTTTGTCCTTATTTTTGTTTTTAGAATTGTCTGACTTTCATTGATTTGGAAGGATATTTTTAAAAATATATTTTGGATATATGTTTTACAAATATCCTAATTAAAAAAAAAGCATAGTTAACATGAAGAGTGAAAGAGAGGAGAGAGAGTTGGAGAGCTTTTACCCATTGGTTGACTCTTGAGATGCCTGCAGCAGCCAGAGCTTGCCCTGTCCAAAGCCAGGAACCCAGAACTCAATCCAGAACTTTCATTTGGTGGCAGGAAGCTGCTCACTTGCTCCATAATCTGCGTGTTGTTGGGGTGTGCAGTTCCAGGAATCTGGATCAGAAACAGAGCCAGAACTTCAATTTCAGGCTCACCAATATAAGATGGGGGCCTTCCAAGAAGCACCTGGGTGATTCTGTTCAACCTCTCTTCTTATAAATACCTACACAACTGTATCATGTATATATATATATATGATATATATACATATCACTTATATAAAGCAAATACCTTTTCCTACTCTGTGGCTTGCTTGTCCTTTCATTTAGATTCTACACTTTTAAAAAACTCAAGTCCAAATATAATTTATAGTTTTACTCAGTATTAGATTTCCATTTGCATAGTTAGTTATTGTTAATCTGAAAATATATAGTAATTTTACAGATTACTTGTGTTAAACTCCATTACTAAATTAATTTTTTTTTCTATTAAATCTCAAATTTTTGTAAACTCAGGCTTAACAATAGCAGCATCTAAAAGGAAAGGAAGATATTTATCTTATTTTTAAATAGTTATTCTGATTCTTGACCTTAGCATCTTAACTAAAACTTTCTAAACTTTATTGAAAAGTAGAAACAGTATAGATATTGTCATCTTGCATCTGATTTTAATGGCAATGACTTTAGTTATGTGAATATAATACTGCGATCTTTTCCATGTTTAGACGACATCCTATTTCACGTTATACGTGTCGATAGAATCAGAATGTTACAGAAAATAAAGAGAATTGCATTGTGGGGAAGAGTCTAGCATTGAGCTGGAGCCAAATCCCCGATGCTTGGACTACTCAACTTAACTTCCTTTGAGACAGTGGGTCTGAATATACATACATTTGCGTACAATGTCTACATTATTTTTGACATTAAAAATCCCAACGGAATCTCCCCTTTTTCAATATTTGCAGACATATTTATCTTTTAATGTCTGCTGTCTTCTGGTTTTATTGAGAATACATTAATCAAAATCTACTGAACTGACTTTACTACTCGTGGGAGGGTGGTAACACACAGCTTCAAATATTCCTGCTGAGGTTAGTGGCTGTCCCTTTTCTGGCCCTTGGGCTTGAAAGAAAGATCCTACAGGAAACCAACGGTTCAATGATGTGCAAGGAATCGTTGAGACACATCCACTGGCCCCTCAAAACACTGCCCTGAAATGCCCTTTAAAAATCGGAAAAATTAAGATGTTTCTCCAAAGGATTTCCATAAACTTACAAGGTTTAATAGTACTTGATGGCTTAATTTATCAGGCTAATTGTGGCATTTACTGGAATGATGATTATCCATCATGATTTTTCATATGGCAATGGGAAGAATATTTTCTAGCATGTAAGGAAAAACGGTCAAAAATAGCTAAATGTGTTAACATTGTTATGATAATATTGTATAACAAATCAATTCAGACTCTTATTTAAACTTTTTAATTTACATTTATTTATAATTTGAAGAGCAGATTTCACAGAGAGAAGGACATACAGAGTGAGATCTTCCATCCACTGTCTCACTCCCCAAATGACTGCAATGGCTAGACCTGAGCCAATCCAAAGCCTGGAGCCAGGAGCTTCTTCTGAGTCTCCCATTTAAATGTGGAGCTCCCAGGACTTGAGCCATCTTGCTTTTCCAGGACATAAGCAGGGAGTTGAACTGGAAGTGGAATAGTTGGAACATGAACTGGCTCCCATGAGCAATGCCGGCCCCACAGGCAGAAGACTATTAAGATATGCCATTGTTCTGGCCCAGGATTTGATTTTTTATAAAGTGTTCACTTGTTTGAAAGGGAGAAAGGATCAATCTTTAATTCACTACTTCACTCCCTGAATACCAGCGACAGCTGCGATTTGGCCAGGTTGAACCCAGTAACCTGGAACTGCATCTGGGTCCCCCACATGGCAGGCAGGAGCTCAGAGCACTTGCCTCCTCCCAGGACACGCATTCTCAGGAACCTGGATCAGAAGTGGGCATCCCCATTCCACATGGGCAACCTTAGTACTGGTTTATCCTGTTGTACCACAAGTCCAGTTCCCTACTCTGTCTGGGGTCCTATTGGTTTACAACAGCAACTGTGAATTTTTGTCACACACAGGTCTGCGGGTTGGAAGCGTTCAACTTCAGGATAAACTATGTTCTCTTGAGAAGGCATCAGAAATCTCTGCTCAGAAACACTGTCACTTCTGCCTGCGTTCTCTTGGCCAAGGCAAATCACATGGTCGAACCCAGCACCTATCAGGGGTGCTGGGAACTGTGACAGGGGTGAGGGAGGGAGGGAGGGAGGGAGGACTCTGAACCAGTAGGGCCTTTGACTGCACTTGCCAACAGCCCCAGATCCAGTCTGTCTTTCACATGTTTCTGTAGTTATAACAGTCCCTGCTCAAAGTGAGAATATCAATTGGACTTCTTGCATCAAAAAAAAAAAAAAAAAAAAGAATTTCTTAGTTAAAAAGCTTTTTTTATCTTTAAGATAAAATGTTACATTTGCATTATACAAACAGTTGTTTTCCAGTATGTTTAGTGAAAAACTTACAGAAAGAAACATTGACTCTTTATGCAAGCTCCCTGGGCAAGGCATCTTTGGGGGAATTCTGTATCAGGCATTATTGTGGTGTTAATGTGTGCAGCAGGTCTGTTACAGAATGTTCAACCATAGATGAAGTCAGATTTAATGGCTCTCGGGGTAAAATAAATTCCTTCTCAACTCCTTTTGTGATATGGTCCTTTTTTTTCAGTTTTTCTTTATTTATTTGAAAGAGAGGGAGAAAGACAAAGTGACAGGGAGAGAAGATGTTCCCAGTTCCTGACTTACTCCCCAATGCTCAAAGCAGTCAGGAAGGGCCTGGCTGAAGCCAGGAGCCTGGAGCTCAAGCCTGGTATCGCATGTGAAGGACATGGCCCTAGACGCTTTTTTGCTGCCACCTGTTACCTCAAAGAAGGTAGTGAGCCCATTGCAGTTCTTTAATTGATGGAAGCCTTAAAATTTACTTTCATGCCTTGGTCCCTGTCCTGAATACATGTATGGAAAGATTTTCCAGTATAATCAATGTGCAACTCAGTAAAGGAAACTAGTTAGTGAGAAGATCTGTATGAAGTGAATTTTGCCTCCGCTTCAGTGTTCACTATCAGTGTGCGGAGAGCACAGACCCCAAGGTTTGTGGCCCTCCATTGAGGCTTGTAAATGAAGTTTTATTGGAACATACCATTTGCATTCATTTATATATTTTAAAAAGTGCTTATTTATTTTCCATCTACTGGAGAGGCAGAGCAACGAAAAAGATCAAGGGATTTTTTTTTTTCACCAGCGGGTTCATGCCCTAAATGCTTGTCAAGTGCTCAGAGCTCCATCTGGGTCTCACACACCGGTAATGGGGGTCCAGGTGTTTGCACATCATCATCTGTGGCCTCTCATGACGCATGAGAAAGAAAGTGGATCAGAAGCAGAGTAGTTGGAACTAGAGCCAGCAATGTGGGATGTGGATGTCGGTGTCCCAAGGGGCAGTTTAACCTATAGTGACACAACTCCTGCCTCTTCATGTATTGTTTGTGGCTGATTTGGGGTTGGAATCATGGTGTTGAGTACTTGCAACAAAGACCACACATCTGAAAAGACTAACACAGCTATTATATGTTTTTGGACAGGAAAAAAGTCTATCCAGTGTATAGTGTTTATAAGACAAAACAATTTCAAAACTGCAAATGTTACAAGATATAAATGTTCAATTTCTCACGAGAGGAAATGTTCGCTTTCCACCTGTAACCTCAATGAAGTTCTGGTATTTTGAAATGACTATCCAGCGTAGACTTCAGGGGTTACTGTCAGTGTAGGGCAGGCTTTGTGGCAGGGACCACTTATCCTTGAGGCTTGGCATTGTATCACAATGGGTTTTCCTTCTGGCTCCCGTCAAAAGCCCATCATGGATCAGCAGAGCCACTCCGGGGTCCAGACTCCCTGGAGAATGTGTAACCATTGCGGGGCCCATAGGATCCTGGCTACTTCTGCAATGGGGCAGCCACACCACACTTTTCTCTGGACAAAGTGAGTTATTGGGCTATTTCTACTGTAAAGGGAGTGGGAACCACTAAAAAATGTCTTCCTAGGAGGAAAGAATAAGAAATGTGATAATTTTGGGTATAAAATCTTTTCTTTTTCTTTTCTTCTTCCAACCTCCTCATCTGCTCAATGATCTGGAAATGCCTTACTCACTGCACCAAGACTTTTGTGTCTCAGGAAGCTGGAGATGTGCAAGTAGACCGGGAAGGAAGAAATGCTGGCATGGCTGATGGGCTGAAGCGATGAAAGGAGGGCAGTGGGTGTCTGTCACGTTGTTTCTTGGGTTCCTTGCATTGGTGGGCAATGACGAGTGTGGGTACAGCCATGGCTCTGATGGCTGGTCGTCAAAGGAACAACAAAGTGTCACCCCAGGAGTAAGGTGTCCTACCGGAAGAGTAAGAAAGGTGGCCTTCTTGACCATGACAACCCCTTGGTCTTGAAGCCACAGAGGGAGAAGCAGCAAAAGTTGGCCCAAGTCCTCGAGCCCCTGCTATCCACGGGAGTTCCACAGTGTAGGGATCTGGGTCAGGACTTGTTATACCAGCCATCTGTGGAATGAACAAGTGGATGGAAGATTTCTTTTGCATGCTATTTTTCCCTCTATCTCCTCCGCCCCCCCCCCATTTCTGACTCTGAGTTTGAAAACAAATAATTAAAGAAAAATTTTCTAGAGACTAAGCAGTTATGCTGGTTCTAGCAGCTTCTTCAGCCTGCCTGTAAAAAAAGATGCCAGTTGCAGAGGACTGAGTAATTCTTCAAAAGCAATGATTTAACTGTTTCCTTCCATATGTGTGAGCCCACATGGTGTATATGCTGTGCAGCTGGGGTACACTAGACCGTGCTTACAGACTCAGAAAGGGTACATCTCAGTTGGGATTCATCTTAACAGTGCGGCAAGTCAGAAACAATTACCCTGCACCTGTTGCCTCTGAGGACTCTGTGCTAACCACCAAGGTGACAACCGACTCAGTTTGTGCTTTATTTTTACATGTCCCCTCCATATCCATTGTCTCTCATTAGAGTTATACCTGAATATCTTAGTTGACAGGATCTCCTCTCTTCCTGATTAGCCCATATTGCGGTTTTAGGTATCCATGCTTGGCGTGGGGTCTGAGATGTAGGGCAACTTACTGGTGATCTGCTGTTGACTCTGGATAATTACCGTGTGCTTGCAGGAAGGACACACACACATACACCCAGCATTCACACATGAAAGCATGCTCAGTGTCTGTGACAATGTGCACGTGGCAGATGCCTTTTGCAAGCTCTGCAAACCATTGCTGGCTGGTTTAAGCAGAGAAGGGGTTTACCAAAAGGACACCAGGCAGATTGTGTAGTTAAGAGAGGCAAGGCTTGGCTAAGGGCAAAGCTGAACTCCCCAGAACCAAGCTTTAGTCCTTCCCAGAGGACCAACAAGGATGCTACTGAAGCCAGGACCCAGGGTATGTTTTACACCTTTGCTGAGTCTATGCCAGGGACAGGGTCTGGTGGGCCACTGCTGCCGTAGGTGTCTGTGGGGTCAGTGCTGCTCCTCTTATATGTGAAGCCCCTTTGCTTCTGTGGAAGGCTGGCTCTGTAAGGTAGAGGATTAGGCTGTTAAGCCATGGTGCTGGCCCCAAATTATGTGGAAGTTCTGACTTTTCCTTGTTGTGTGGAGTGATTAATTTTTTGGGCATGATTTCCAGTGTACTGGGAGATACAGGATATATCTTCTCGGGCTCAGTGCCTTTAGTCTCCCTGCCCTAAGGAAGGGAGGATGGAGGCATGGGGTTCTGTAAATATTGTGCCCTTCCTGGTGGAGCTGGCCTCTCCAATCTCATCTTCAGAGTTGTGTGTACGCAAGACCACTCAGCTCATTTCCTATTGGCCATTACCAGTAAATCCCTCCCAAATTCAACACCCAGCAGTTTGACTCTAGTCATACTGGGCTATATGAAAGTATGCCAGGAATGGATACCTTTAGTGGGCTACAGGGGGAGACAGGAGTCCTGTTCATGAGCGGCTGTTGGTGGAAGAGTGCTAGCCTCACATTCTAGGTGCTTCTGGAATCCTGTGACAGCTGTCCCTTTCCTTCACTTTTTAAATTTTTTTTTAAAGATTTATTTTTATTATTTTTTCATTGGAAAGGCGGATATACAGAGAGGAGAGACAGAGAGGAAGATCTTCCGTCTGATGATTCACTCCCCAAGTGAGCGCAACGGGCCGATACTATGCCGATCCGAAGCCAGGAGCCTCTTCCGGGTCTCCCACACGCGGGTGCAGGTTCCCAAAGCTTTGGGCCGTCCTCGACTGCTTTCCCAGGCCACAGGCAGGGAGCTGGAAGGGAAGCGGGGCTGCCGGGATTAGAACCGGCGCCCATATGGGATCCCGGGCGTGCAAGGCGAGGACCTTAACCACTTGTGCCACCGCGCCGGGCCCTTCCTTCACTTTTATGGCCAATCATAGTTCTGTCTGGCTTTGAATCTATCCTCAATCCTCTTCCCACATCTCTGGCTGAAGCCAGGCAAGGCTCAGGATGTCCATGATAGCACAACTCAGGGTAAGCACCTTCTCTACAAGACCCATCCGCTTCCCCACTGGGCTTCAGGGTGGAACATTCTTGGGAGTGCAGGTTGGAGCCATTCTGCTGGCCACAGACTTTACAGGGCTTATCTGCAAGCACTGGTCCTTGAGTTTGCAGTGTTCACCTCCAGGAGGTACATTTGATGCCTTCAGCAATGCTTTGCTTGCTGTCTGTCACCTGCTCCAAATCAGCCTCTCCACACACTTTTTGGCATCCTGCAGAGCAGCTGCTTAACAGGCCAGGCTGAGTATGAACTCCTTGTAGAGCCCCGCAGCTTAGCTCCATCTCAACAAAACCCATGCCTGCATGAAAGACAGCCTATGTCTTGTAGGGATGTGAGCCATTAAGGAGATCCACTTGGCACTGGAATTTGAGTGAGCTGAGCTGCAACAGTGAGTGCCTGAAGACAGCCATTCCCTTGCTTCCCAGAACAGGACCACCTACTGTGAAAATCAATCCAGTGCGCTAGAAGAGGGCCTGCCCCCTGGGTACCCCTGGCTGGCACTTGTCCCTCAAGCTCAGTGGAGGATGTGGGCACACCTAGTTATCCAAGGGAAGGCCCTTGCTGGGTGTTTCCTTGGTGGCTGAAGCATTACAAGGATAGAAAACTCAGAAGCTGTTGGCAGCTGCACCGTCCCTTCTATGGAGAAAGCAAGCCATGAGCCATGTGGTGGTTGGGGTGGAGGAGGTAAAAGAGCAAATGCAAGGCTCTCGGTGCCTGATGCACCTCCTTTTGAGCCTCAGACATGTTTGCACTTGGGAGACTCACAGGCGAGAATCCCCTAGCCTCTAGGTTTGTGCTGGGCTGTGCTTCGGGCTGTTGCCATCCTGGGCTTGGAGTCAGGTGGGATGTCGTCTCTTGAGAAGTAAGGTAAGTGCCTTGAGGACAGAGGTGGAGCCCAGGTGCTCTGTGCCTGCCTCAGCCCTGCTGGGTGCATGCTGGGCAGTGTTGCACGGGGGCTTGGGTTAGCACAGGCTGCCCAGGGACAGCTAGGTTCCATGAAGCTGAGCCTGGATTTGAGTACTGCAGGTGAGCCATTTGACAAGACGTGAGTCAAAGAGATGGGCGTGGATCGCTGGTTGTGCCTCACACGCCTCTCCTCCTTCTGCAAGCCCTGACTTTACTGGGAAAAGGGCTGCCCAGCACACACTTACTTCCCGTGCCAGCCTCTTTGGTTGCTAAGAGGGTCATGAGTCAAAAGTTTGCATAGCTTCTCTTCTGCATCTTTTCCCTTTTTGGTCCCTTTCTCATCATTCTTGAACACAGAGGCCAGGCCATGGAGAAGGACTGCTGACCATCTGGATCCAGGAGGGCTTCTTGAGCAGAACCTGCTATCATTCTTGTGCTGTCTGCCTCTGGGACATTACTCGAAGGATAAATCCATTTTCCTCTCTGTGTAGGCATTGTTCTGTTGGGATGCTCTCACTGGTACATGGTTCTCATTTGATGGTGGACACTGAGCACAGATTGAGTGACACTGGGAGTCATGGTGGGGGAGTGATTTGGTAGGCACTGCTCCCACTCCCCCCAAACGTGCCTGGGGACACCAGGACCCATGTGGCAGTGATTGGAATGGGACCTGTTCTCTGCTCTCTCTCCTATGTCTTCCTGGGCAGTTGGAGGGTGTTTCTCTGCCCAATATCTGAGAAACCTTGCAAACAGCTTCTGGTGGTTTTAACGATTCCCATGCAAGCTTCACACCTTCATGTACAACGATGCTGGATGATGTTTGATCCATCTTAAAAAGGGGACGTCTGGGGGTAGCAGCTGCCCAGACTTCCTGGACGAAGCCCTTGGGCCATGGAAACACGCAGAACCCCAACAAAGCACACAGAGAAGAGTGGCAAGCCGGAAAATTCCACCAAGGGAAGGCTGGCATGCTCAGATTACTGGGGGCTGTGACAACAGCCTCAGGGTACTGTGTGTTCTCCAGTGTCTCCTGTACAATTACCCCCATCAAATCACTCGACCTGAAAATGGGTGGTTTGCTGTTGAAAGGAAGGCTGTGATTTTCTCCTAAAGCAAGTCTCTTGTGGCGGTTGGGGCAGGCCAGCTGTGCGTGACAGGCCTGGAGTTGCACCAGCCACGGGCCCTGGGTCTCCAGCCCTCTGAGCCTCACAACCATCTTGGACCGCAGGCCCGGGAAGCGGAGGAAACGTGCTTCCAGTTGCATGGCCTGCTGGCAAGCAAGCGTTTGCACCTGCCCGGGATCTGAGCAGCTGCCCAGCCAGAGGAGGAGGAGTTATGGCCAGCGCCCCTTGAGCTGAAGAACAAACAAGGCGGGGACGCACTGCAGCGTGGACCCGGGTGTCGGAGGGGGAAGGTGCCCCTGCTTGGCGTGCTGCCTCGCGTCCTGCCCCTGCTTTCCCCGCCTAGCGGAGAAGCAGCGCCTTTCAGGCCTCTGCCTTATGGGTGGCGCATAACAACAGGCTTTGTTCTGCCGGGTTTTTATTTCCAGCCCTCAGCACAAATGTGAAAAGACACAGAGCAAATCAATCAAATCCGCCACTCCCTCTGCCCCTATCGGCTCTCCTGTAGGGTCTGCACGGCGCGCCCGCTGGCTGGCGTCCCCCCACCCCATCCCGGGCGAGCCGGTTTCCATGGCAACGTCCACCTGCGCGCGCCCCAGCGCCCCGCCCCGCGGCCTGGCCCCGCGCAGTGCGCCTGCGCGCCGCTGTGGCCGGTCCCGCGCGGCTGGAGCCGGGCTCCGCGCTTGCAGCGGCTGGAACCGAGGTGCTGAAGCTGAAGGGTTTTGTCGTCACGCCGGGGACCCTGAGTTTCGCGACGCAGGGGCATGGGGGCAGGTCGTGTCCCGTGGCGGCTCCTGGTGCTCCCTCTCCCCCTCACACCCAGGAAGGGAGGACTTCTGCACCCCCTGCCTTTCCACCCTGCTCACGTTCCGGCCTGCCGTTTGCTTTGTCGGTTCCCCGGCTGCACGCCATGCCGACTGGCGGTGGACACGAACCAGTCTGTATTGTATGCCGACCCAGACCTACTAGGGTCCAAGCTCTGGTCTGCACAGGTGGGCACCCTTACAGGCCCTGTTCTCCGGAAAATTACACTCTCAAAGGAAGCAGAAATTTGGGGTGTGGAAACGGTGCGGCTGGTGCCTTAGAATGTGTCAGGAGGCTTCGGGGTGCGCCTTTGAGGCTTCGGGCAAGGGGCCTGCGCCCCAAGAGGGCTCGTTTTGTGAACCTGCTCAGGCCCGTCCTATGCACCAGGTGTGCTGTGGGACTTCGCGCCTCACTGTGGCTCATGGCGCCCAGGCTGGGCTGGGCTTCTTTTGGCTCCTCTTCTCACGGTCCTTGCAGGCCCATTGTCACTTCCCTGGTCTGGGCCTGTTCCTTGAAGGGAGCCGGGAACTGGTGGGTGCGAGGTCGGTGGTTGGCATGCGTTCTCTGATTGGCTGCCTCTCTGTGGAAAGGCCACCTGAGCCATGAGGAGGTCCTCTCTGGATAGAGCTGCCCACTGCCACTCCCAGGCCTGGTCCTCACTCTTCTGGCTTCTTAGGCCTGAGGAGGGTGACAGAACTCGGTGTCACTTAGCCCCGGGATTCTTCACCATCTGTGTGACTTTCTTATACAAGTTTCTTCTCCCCCACTGGGTTGGGGTCTGTCTTCTTTGCCCTCCCTGACTCAGTTTCTCCCGCTTTCCCCAGTTTGCTGGCTCACTCCCTCCGCTCCTCCCACCAAGCGTCTTCCTCTCCCTTGTGCCTACTTCAGTCTCTTCTCTGCAGGGCCCTGCTTCCTTCTCACCTCCTCTCACCTGCTTCTTTCTTTCTCCTGAGCTCTTGCTTTCCTAAGAGTCAGGCCCCTGTAGCATAGTGGGTGTGTCCTTGCTAGTAGTTTCCTGATAGGTGCTTTAATTTCCCTGGCTGGACTCCAGCCTTGGACCATGTGTCAAGGGGTTCTGTGTGTGACTCATGCATGACTTGGGGCATCACACCTGCTATGGAATCCCTGCTTGGGTTGTGTTGGCCTCAGCAGGCACAGGTTGTGATGTGTGCCAAGGTATTGGGCTGTGATGTCCTGAAGGGCATGGATTTGGTGAAATTGTGCTGCCTGGAAGCACATGGCAGTCCCCCCTTATCCAAGGGCTCGCATTCCAAGATCCCTGGTGGGTGCTGAACTCAGTGAGTGCTGTGTGTTCTTCCGCATACACACCTGTGATGATGTAACTAATAAACTGGCATTGTAAGAGGTTGACAACCACCCAACAAAACACAGAGCAGTGAGAAACACGCCCTCCCATGTGCAGTCTTGTGAGTGTGGGCTGTTTCTCTTGGAAGAGGGAAGACAAATACTAGTGTTTTCAGCCCATGGTTCACTGCAAGTAGCTAGAGTCATGGAAAGCAGCATTGCAAATGGGGAGACTACTGCACTTTCTTTGCTCTTTCCCCAAGATATGACAGGTAATTGCAAAGATTTTATCTGGCTTCTCTTTCAGAGTGATGATTGCAATGAAAGCATGACAAGTCTTTAGGAAAATACTTTGCAAACCCTGCGCACAAAAAAGGGGGGAGGGGAGCAATTCAAAGGGGCTGGGGCCTGGCACCCTGGTGATGAATGTGGACAGTGAGGATGTCAGGATGTCAGAGGGACAGCAGCTTGCAGTACATTCCAGCGCCAGTGCCAGGGTCACGCTGTATTTTTACTCTTCTGGACCACAGCAAACATAAATGATAAGAGTTTATGTTGCTTCATTTCAGTTACAGGAAAAAAAAAGTACTTTGTTAAGAAAAAAACTACTTTGGGAGCATCATCCATTGAAAAAGCAACACTCAGGAGGAGTGCCCAGGAGACTAAAGTCAGAGTTTTTTTTTTTTTTTAAAAAAACAGACAAAAACTAAAGCCTATGGCCTGCTGGCATGGTTAAGACCCTGCTTGGGACTGGCATCTCATATCTGTGTGCTGGTTCAATTCCCAGGTGCTCCATTTGCAGTCCAGCTTCCTGCTAATGCTCCTGAGAAAGCAAACGATGGCTCAAGTCCTTGGGCCTCTGCACCTATGTGGGAGACCCAGATGGAGTTCCTGGTTTCTGGCTTTGGCCTGGCCCAGACCTGGCTGCCATGGTGTTGGAAGAATCAGCTTGAGTATGGAAGATCTCTGTCACTCTGCCTTTCAAATAGATCAGTCAACTGATCTTTTTTTAAAAAATCTGGCCAGATCTGCAAGGAGTAAAGCTTCCCAGCTTGCCGATGTTGTGAGTTGAAATAACCAGTGGATATAATCATCTGTTAATTATATCTTTGGGCCTTAAGTATGAGATTTCTGGCAGTCATTAGGAGTTCTGTGATGTTCTGTCTTGTTCTGGGGCCTGCTTTGTGTTTACAATAGCAGAAGCAATGCAGGATTAATTTTTTTTTTCTGGCCTCTGGCTGCTGGGATAATTTATGGCTTCACTGGACTGGGGCAGGATGCAAAGGGTTAAGCTATGAAAGCTGACTGTGTCACTGGGCCTTGGGTAACATACTGCAGAGCCACTGGATAGTTTGTCCATCAAGGTGACAAATGGTCCTTTGATGTTAGTTCCATTTGCTACAAGAAAGCCATTTGCTTGGTGAAGCCATTTACTTTCTGGGGAAGAGCATGTACTCACTTAATATTGCTTTATTTAATTCTGGGTTTTCTCCCATAGGGTAGGGAGAGGAAAGTAGCTGGAGCTGGGACCTCCTCCACTGAGTGAGTCTTCATGACCACTTCAGTGGAGGAGCCGCGGGGCTGGGGTTCCACGCCACGCTCTGGCCTTCCAGGCTGTGTGTGTGTGTGTGTGTGTGTGTGTGTGTGTGTGTGTGTGTTACACATCAAACCAGTGAGAGCTGAACACTGGCCCACAAAGGCACTGCACCCAGTGGGACTAATGAGCAGAAAAGGCTTGTGTCTCAAGGATGCAGTGTCCTAATGGCAAATGCCACACACCAACCTCAGGCAAATTCCAGAAGTTCTTGGACTTGGGAGATTTGCGCGTTGGGTGAGACCCATGTGACAGCCAGAATCCAGAGAAACAGAGAATTGAAGGGGGGAACACAACATCACCAGTGGAGTCCCTGGAGATGTGAGAATAATGGGTTTAACCTCTGCTTGATGACTATGCAATAGCTTGGAGATCTGAGTGAAATGTTGTATTTGGAACTTTAAACGTGATTTCTTTAGAAGGGAAGCCATTTAAACATGAAGCGGTCCTTTATGTGTGAGTCAAAAAGATCTGAGGACAGGCTTCAGTGGGAAGGGCAAGTTTAGGCACCGCTCTCAGTGCTGATGGCGAAGTGCTTCTTGTTATTGTTGGAGAAAGCAACTGAGCTACAGAAGCATGCTGGAGGTCGCAGTGTTCAACCTGTGATCGAGGTCTGCTCCTTCAAGGACACTGCGAGTTCTACTCCCAAGCCTGTGGGCAGACGAAGATCTATCCAGACTTCCCTCCCTCCTTACACTCTTACATCACAGTATCATGCGTTTTATTGCTTTGTAGTTTTAATGCATTTTTTTGCTTTGATTTGTGTGTGTTTTTTTTTACCTGCAAATGGAGGCATGATGTATCTGTGATAGACTGCCCATTTGAAGCAGAGAGTTCAAGGATTGACAGTAGCCCTCCTGAATGGCACAACCATTGCCACGATCCAGTTTCAGCACCTTCTCATTACCTTATCGAGATCCCTCGTGCCCATGGACTGCGCATTCTCACGTTCAGCATTGGCGGCTTCATGATAAGTGGAGGTAGGGTATATTCCATATTCTTGAGAGAAGCGAGGCTTGGCGGTTGTCCTTGGGTTCTGGCATTGTGAAGACCCAGTCCTTCACACAGCACCGGGAGCTGGTTCACTCCTTCTGAACAAAGGTGGCTAGCCTGTGAAGTGCAGTCAGTTATCCTCCATCCGTCAGGATTGTTCTGATGGTGAGAGGGACATCTGCGAGGGCTGCCATGCAACGGACATGCAGTGACATTAAGAAGTCTCCATAGGCACACAGGGTGCAAACCAGAGGAGCTGAATGGTAGCAGGGACTGACATCAGAGGTCCATTGTTTCATTCTGTTGTAATTTAATGTGAACAGGTAGAGGAAGGAGAGACGCATACCTCCAGTGTAACAGATACTCACTGTTTTACACAGCCAGCTGCTTTTAGGATCTGGATTTCTTTTGTTTTATATTGCTCCTTCCACTCCCTTCCCTTAAACTGGACTCGGCCCGACCTGCCCCCCAGCTCAACCACGTGTTCCACAGTGTGGTGTTGTTTTCTTCTGAAATGGATTTGAAAGAAATAAGACCTTGGTGTTGGCTTCACAGAGCTCGGTAGTGATTGTCTCTTCTGGGATGAAATTTAAGATCCATAAAATGCAGTTGCCATTTCCTGTGGATGTTCCGCTTCTGTGTTCCGATTTCATATTTATTGCTGTGTGAGTCAAGATTACTCTAAGAGGCCCCACTGCTAGCCTGCCTTTCTGGTGTCCTGCCATCCCTGTGCGCAGGGAGTTTAACTCCTTGGCTAGATGCCCCTGTGCTAGATACCTGGGAAGCCCAACATGGCCGCTAGGGGGCACTTTTCTCACAGTCATGTCCAGAATCCTAACCTGGGCCCGGGCAGGGGAATGGGGGAAGGCAATCGCAGGCCTTTTTCTTCCCTGCTCCCAAGCCCCCTTTCCTGGAAGCCCTCACAGGTGGGGAGCACCAAGGCCCAAATTCTTCCCTGGCCAGTCCCCACTTGGGACCAGCCTCCCAGGTGGGCATGGGATGAATCAGAGTCCTCTGTCCCTGGGAGTGTTGGAGTGCCTCCATAGATTCTTGTTTCAGTTTGTTTGAACTTGCTTTGCCAGATTCACTGAGGGGTGCTTGCTGATTACACAGCCTTTTGAATTTCATTCTGTGGATTCAGTGTGTCAGAATCAGTGAGAATAGGGTTTCCAGGCCTGTGAGCCCATCGCCTTCTCCTGATGGTTTTTATGCATCCCTGAGAGCTGGAGCACCAAAGGGATGGGTTGTTCTTGGAAAACACTCTTCTTACCAGCTTTTCTGTTCAAAGTCAGACCTCAGGAACTGAAGAGGTCCCAGAGCCGTGGGTGTCTGCTCTCCTGCTGGGTCTCTGGGTTCATCCTAGTCTCTTGGGATGCAGAGGGGAAGGGGTACTTACTGCTGCCTTCTCTGCAGGTGTTAGAGGGCTAGTTGGAATTGGCCAAAGGAGACTTAAGAAAAGCTGGGTGGAAAGAAATGGGCTCCTGGCTTCGGATTGACTTAGCTTCTCCATTGCTGCCGTTTAGGGGGTGAACCCACGCTTGGGAAGATTTTTCTATCCCTGTCTCTTTCCTCTCTGTAGCTCTGCCTTTCAATGAAAGACAAATCTTTTTTTTTTTTTTTCCCCACAAAAGAAAATAGGCTTCCCAGGACTGCTGAATACAGTTTTTTTTTTTTTTCTTAAAGCCATAGGGCCCCAACTCTGAGGACTCCGGGAAAGGGCAGGTGTGTCATGCTTTTGTCTTGGGGTCTGGTGTCACCTGCCTTCTGGGTGTCTCTGGGCTCCCAGCTGTGGTCTCTCTACCTCCATCCACGCTGGGCACTCTCCTCCTTCTGTCTTTCCATCTTGTCTTATCAGGCCTCTAGCTGTCATTATCAGATGGATGCCCACCCTCTGAGGAAGTCATGGTAATGGACTTGCACCTGCCAAGACCTGAGGTCCAGATACTGTTGCTTGTCTTTGGGGTAACACACCTTGACCCTTGGCAAGTTTGTACCATTTCCTAGAACTGATCTGTCCATTTGTAAGTTTCCAACACACTCAGTGGCAAGGAAAAACACGATTTAGTCCAGTGCAGTTAACCTAGCTCAATTGGAAGATTTAAATACTCTGCAGTGTCTGCAGACATGACTCAGGTAATGGCTGTTTCCGCCCCCTTTGCTTTCTAACCCCACAGAATGATAGCCAGAGGTTAGGTGACTGGACTTTGGTGACTACATGGTCACCAGGGATGGGGGCTGAGTCACTGTCCCGGCATCCTTGCTGGGCCCTGTCATAGGAGGACAGCCCTGGGCTGCTGTGGCAATGCCCTTCCTTCAGAGGAGACTGGTTGGCCCCACCTGGACTTTCTGATGGGCTCCATGCTCTGCAGTCCTGTGATCTGGCCCCTAACCTCCCTCCCCCCACATTTAAAAGTCACCTTCTTGTCATAAACTTGACCTTTCAGACTCTTGTGAAAGGGACCAAGTCAATCAGCGTTGCTACCCATGGCTGATCAATGCGTGACCTTTGTGTCTCAGGTTTTAGACAGCTACCATCTTCTGGAGAAAGTAACCCTTGAGCTCTGGTCTCTTCTGAGGCAGCATGATGTAAAGATGTGTAAAAGCTATGTGATGTGTGAATATTTTCTCTGCAAACAGTTTAGTGGCTTGAGATGGAGATTGGCAAACCATAGCCCATGGAGCATATGCAGCCCATCACATGCTTTTTTTTTTTTCTTTTAAGATTATTTATTTGAAAAGCAGAGTGGCAAAAAGGAGAGACAGAGAGAGGAAAAGGGAGAGAGTGAGGTCTTGGCATCTGCTGGTTCATTTCTCAAATGCCAGCAACAACCAGGCCTGAGCCAGGCTGAAGCACAAAATAGGAACTCCATCCAGGTCTCCCATAAGGGTGGGAGAGGCCCGAGTCCTTGGGCCGTCCTCCACTGCCTTCCCAGGACTCCAATTAGGGCTCTGATATGGGATGTCAGCATCGCAAGCAGTAGCTTAACTGGCCCTGCCACAGAACTCGCCCCATCCCACAGTATTTTTTGGTGTGGCCCCCAAGATAATATTGTATTTGCATCTGTCGATGGTGCTTGGTCTGCCCTGTGTGCTTAGAGGTTGGTCGGCTGGAGGCTGATGGAGAGGGTGGCAGAGACCGGGACACATAGGCTCTGGTTCCTGTGCTTCCTTGTTCCCCTGCAGGCTGACCCAGCCTTGCTGATGGCAGAGGCTGTGTTCTCCAACAGTGAAGCTAGGGTGGACTCTTGAGGCTGTGACTTAGTTCTGACACATCTTGTTCTTTTCTGCCACATCCCATCAGCCAGAGAGCCTGGCCTAGGTTCCAGGTTGACAAAATAGATGGCACCATGCTGGAGGATGTCTGTGATGAGGAGTGTGGGTACAGGGAGTCGTGAAGAATTGAGGCCTTATTGCTGATTATCTGCCAAAATTGAGTTGTTAAAGTATTTCTAAATATCATCCCCATAGCAAGAAAAGAGAATTTTATTAATTTGCTGGTACTCTCCCCAATATTGCTTGTGATCTTAAGACCTATCTACCTATGTAGAAGTAATTTTTATTTGGTTTAGCGTATGCCACATTGAGGCATTTGTTTAAAGTTTGCTAGTTGAGGGCATGGCACAATGACTTGGTAGCTAAATCCTTGCCTTGCATATGTTGAGATCCCATATGGGTGCTGGTTTGTGTCCTAGCTGCTCCACTTCCCATCCAGCTCATGCTGGTGATCTGGGAAAAGCAGTTGAGGACAGCCCAAAGCCTTGGGACCCTGCACCCATGTGGGAGACCTGGAAGAAGCTCCTGGCTTTAGATTGGGTCAGCTCCAACTGTTATGGCCACTTGGGGAGTGAACCAGCAGACAGAAGTTCATCCTTTCTTTATCTCCTTTTTTCCCTGTAACTCTGCGTTTTCAATAAAAAGAAATAAATCTAATAATAAAAATAAAGTTTGTTAGTTGAAAGGCAGAGTAGGGAAAGAGAGAGAGAAAGAGAGAGAGAAATCTGCCATCTGCTAATTCACTTTCCCAATGCTAGCCACCAGCCTGACCTATTTCAAACCAAGGCAGGGAGCGTGAGCTCCATTCTATCAACGCGAGGGGCAGGGATGCAGCTGCCTCCCAGGGTGTGCCTTAGCAGGAAGCTAGATGGAAAATAGAGGTAGGACATTGATCCCAGGCACCCAAATACGGGATGTTGGCTTCCCATGTGGCAACTTAGCAAACTGTGCTACAATGTCCTTTGTGTTTTACTTCTAGAGCTTTTATGTTCTAAAACCCTAGGGTTAAGATGTTCAAGATTTCCCACCTGGCTGTCTTTTTTCTTTCAGTAACATTTTTCTTCCCATCCACAGATTCCATAACCAGATTATTAGTTTGTTGTTAGTATCTGATTAACAGTTGTTACCAGCTTTCCTTGTTCCTTTAAGCCATAGGCTCTGAAATCTGAGCTGGGGTCTCCCAGATCCCCACTTGCATACCTCTGAGGTTGTTGGGAACCACTTCTTCTCAGGTCATGCTTTGTAAACTTCTGGTGAGAACTTTCCCCCAGCTAACCGCAAGATGAGCTCAGCTCTGCACATTCCTGACTCAGTCTTGAAGTGCGATGACTCACTTTCTCTTTTCTTCGAGACCCATAAGTTTCGCTAGATGCTCTGTCAAGACAGAAAGCAAAGCAAACTACAGAGATGCACATCCTTGTCTCTTTGAGGCAGAAGCCTTGACCAGCCTTTTCTGCTGCATCACATGCTGTGGTCCTTAAGAGGGGACTGGCTGAATCCTCCGGCCGCCTCCCATGGCTAGGCACTCACTACCTAAGACACTTGTGCACTCTCTGTTAATGCACTCTGCCTTAGAGTCCCTCCACATAGTTCCCTCCAGTTATCTCTACTCTGAGAATATCTAGGTCATAACAGCTGCTGGGTTTTTAAAGCCCCTTGTTGGCAGCCTGAGAAAACCCTGCAGCCCCAGGGGCTGGCCCGAGGGTGTGGTGCTTGGCTGTCCCTGTGCTCTTATGTGATCTCCCCAAATTCCACAGTGTACCAATTAGGGCCTTCCCAGGCTCTAACAAGGAGGCCTTGGGATGTGAATTGCTTGGAGGCTGCAGGATAGGGTGAGAGCTGGATGCCCTGAGGAGCTGAGGCCTGTGCTGCAGGCCACTGGGAACAGCAGTCAGAGGCCTGAGCCACAGAGCTTCGTGCACAGGGAAGAGTCAGCTTTAAATTGTACCGGGCCTTGATGGATGTGGAAAACAGTGTCCACGGTTGTCACGTGTGACACAAATGCCAGGCTGCCTACCCGATCGCCCAACATACAGGTCCCCCCCCCCCCCCCGTTTTTAATCAACACAAACCTGTTTTGTTCGTGCTAGCTCTGTCTTGCAGTTCGTGGTGCTGCCAGGTGATGCTGGCTCAGGCCTCTGGTGCTCCCTTCTACCCTCTTCCTTCTGCTTGGTGTGTCTGTGCACATTCATGACAGGCAGCGTGTCGGTGACCACCTTAGGCATCAAGCAGAAGCACAGAGCTTGAGCAGGCTCTCCTGGGCAGCTGCTCCAGCTCCTGGCTGCGTTTCTAGGCTTTTATTGTGTGAAAATAAACCCCCATGTGTTTTTAGCAAGTGCTGGTTGAAATTTTCTGTTGTTTTTAGTCCAATACAATTCTTATTGGTAGTCTATTTTGGGCTGCTATCTCTCAAAACCCAAGACTGTCTAATTTATAATAAATAAGTTATGGGATAATAGCTTTGAAGGCTGGGGAAGTTCCATATCAAGAAATGGGCATCTGGCAAAGACCCTCTTGCTTTGTTATCCCATGGAGGAAGGGATAAAGGCTAAGGAGGAGAACCTGTGTCCCAAAACTCTCCATTTAAGGCATTCAATCCACTCAGGAGGGGGGAACCCTCACACACTAATCACCTCTTAAAGGTCCCACCTCCAAACATCATTACAGTGGCAGTGAAACTTCAACTTGGGTTTTGGAGGACCTACCTTTCCAAATCATCATGCTGATGTGGAGCACACTTCTCAAATACACTTGTCTCTTCACATAATTACCGAGGAAGAGTTGACATCAGGCTGGCCACAGGGCCAGTCTTCTCCTAGGATTGTTTGGTGTAAATGGCAGAATTAAGAGAGCAAAGAGGTTGTGTCTGAGAGATTTTGCTGGGCCGGATGCAGCTGCAAGTTGGCAGGTGGCTTGGGCCTGCAGGATGAGGATGGTTTAAAGGACAGGGAGAATAGAAGACACTCTGAGCTGCTCTAGGTGCAGGTGGCCCACATACCTTGACCTCCCATCTATGCCAGCCTTGCCTGTCCTGTGTGGGAAAGGGGGTTATAGAAGCTCTGTCTTTAGGTGGCTTCTGGGATTCTTGACGAGCTGGAAATGCTGTGCCTGCTGGGTCTCCACATCTGTGGCCTCGAACAGACCTAAGCAGGTGCTAGGGTAGAAACGTGTCTTGTGAGTCTGATTCTAACTAAATGTGTCACAACTATTGTGCCAGATAGAGATTCATTACAACTCATCCTCAACATCTTGTTCCCTCATTTACAATGGGTTTTCTTAACCCTGTATGTAGTATCTTTGTTGCTTTAAAAATGTGAACACATGTTTATGCTTTCTATTTATATGTCTATATCTACATCTGTCCATCTGTCTACGTATGTGTGTGTATATATACATATATATATGAAACCTACACATCTGATGAGATGTGTCTGTCTGCATGTGTGTGTGATAAACAAAACCTACACATCTGATGAGTTTAGGTATAAATGGTTTTGATGTGTACAACTAAAAGCTTTTATTCATCAACAGTTATCTACCTATATTAGAACCTGAACTGGCAGCTCTCCAGGAAGGGAGCCTGTGACCAGCCTGCATGGTCTGGGCCATTTCACCTGGGGAGGGCAGGCAGGGAGCCCTGAGAGAGGAGATGAAGCCAGGGAGGCCTGGAATGAAGCCGGGATGCTGCCATTTGCCCTTGTGAGTCTCAGTTGCCTTAACAGATTCCTACAGGGATGAAACAAAATAATGTGGATATAATAGTGAGCAAAGCTGGGTCCAGGCTTTGCTTCACTGCTGCTTTGCTTCTGCCTCTTGAGTATGCAACAGTAGCAGTACTAGTGGCAGTGATAGTAACAGCAACATCGTGCCATGGCTTTCCATTTCTGGAGTCAGAATTCCATGTTCAAATTCTCATTCTGACCTTTGATATCTGAGTGCCTTTTGCTTCTTTACGGCTTCTTAGCTTTATTTATAAGACAGGGTGATAAATGCTGTGGCTTGAATGTGATTTGACCCCTCCCAAATTCCTGTTGGGATTGAACGCTCTAAGGAGATACTGAAGAGTGGTACCAGGTGGGACCTTCAAGAGGTGATTGCATCCTCATGACTGGATGAGTGGGTTAATGAGCTATCTTGGGTATGGGTCGGCTATCAGAGTCAGCTTGGTAGGGTCTGGGCCCACTTGCTGCCTCACCATGCTTTGTGTTGCACTACCTCTGACTCTGTCAGCAGATGCAACCATTTGACCTTGGACCACCACCAGGAGCCAGAATAAATCCTTTTCCTTCTAACTTACACAGTCTGTGGTCTTGTGTTATTACCAGCAGAAGATGGATTAAGGTAGTAAAAGCAGCACTTTAAAGGAGAGGCAATGTAAGATGCAATGTTGCAGAAGCAATGAGAAATGAAAGTGAAGTTCTTGGCTTGGTGCCTGGCATATAGACAAGGCTCAGCAAATCGTTACGAGAAAAGGATGTTTGCAAGAACCCTGGATTCCTTCCCTGTTAGTAGCACCTGCACTTGACAGAGCTGGGACTCAGGGCCAGGCCTCTGCATGGAGCTGATTTGGTGTCACGCTTAGCCATAGGGACAGGCCGGAGGTGCAGCTTGTGCTTCAGTTTCCAAGAAGCTTGGTGTCTGCTCAGACACTGAGGTTCTCGAGCTCTTACTCCACTCCTCAGTGGAATTCTTGCTATCTGTGACTGCTGGGTTTCCTGTTGGACTAAGAGCCAGGAGGAAGCCCTGAACCAGAGCAGGTGACTGCGCATTGTAAGGTGGCTGTCAGCAGAAGGCAAATCCATCACACTTCACTTGCTGTTCTCTCTGCTCCATGGCCTCTATAGTGTTCTTGTGGGCTTTATTTTTCTTCACAGATTTTCCCGAGTTACCACTGCAGTCACATCTGTGGGTTTTGTTGATGCCATTTAAATTCTGTTACTATTTGATACCGAGAACATCTAAAAAGAACATTTTAAGGGACCTGAGAAATCCAATTGGTCTACTGGTAATTTGATTTGTAGGAAATAGGAGAAGATAGTATTCTGAATAGAGTGCTTCTAAATGAATCATCCTTGCTGTCTTGCACAGGCATGGATGTGCTCCAGTTGGGAGCTGCTGTGAAATCTCTCATTAGGTGGGAGAGTGCAGTCTGGCCTGGTTAGGGAAAGCTAGGCTGTGTGTGGCAGAGAGTCTGAAATCATAGTGTTTCGAATAAGAATGGTGCTATTTGTTTCTCATGGAAAAGAAATGTAGAGGTGACAGTCTATGGCTGATGTGTGGGCTTGTAGGATTGCCAGGGAACCAATTTCTTCTGTCTCCCTGCTTTGCCAAACTGAGAACATGGCTTCCCCCTCATGGACCAAGAAGATGCCCACCCTCAGCCAGGCGTGCCTGGAGGGAGCTGGAAGAAGGGAGAGCGTCCTTCCTCCTTCCTCCCCAGGAGTCTCAGATTGCCTTTTTTGCTTATACACTATTGGCCAGTACTTAGCCACACGACCGTTTCTAGCTGCAAGGAACTCTGGGGAGTTTATTCTTTTTTCCCAGTATCCAGGTACACAACTAAAATAGGGAAGGAGGAAAGAATAGCTTACTCAGCATGTATCTTTACATTTCAAACTTTATTTTACTTATTTTAATTGAGAAAGAGAGAAAGAGAAAGAAAGAATGACTCCATTATTGATTTATTGCTCAAATGTCTGCAAAAGCCAGGCTTAGGGCAGGGTAGAATTAGGATCCTCCCACATGGATGGCTGGGATCCCATCTTACTTGAGCCATCAGCTATCTCCCAGGGAATACATTAGAAAAAACCTGGAGTCTGGGACCAGAATTGGGAACTTGAGGCATCTCAAGCAATGGTTCAACTGCTGTGCCAAATACCTGCAATGCAGTTTTAGTAGATTCAGCGATTCCTCTTTGCCAGCCAAAGGTGATTTTATTGGTGGCAGGCATCATATCAGGGCTTTGCAGAGAAACCCTTCTTCAAATGGGACCACACAAAGAAGACACATGGGACCATGGGGCAACTGGAGAGCTGTGGGGGAGGGTAAGGAGAGAGCTGAGAACCCCTGGAGATCAAGGAGGGTGGTAGGTCAACTGGCTCATGTGGTAGATAGCTGTACTCGATGCTAGGAACCATCCAGTCCATGCTTGGGTTCCATGATCTTCTGGAATAATTGCAGAACTCAGAATGGATGTTACATGAACAGTGACAAGTATTAATGTGAAAGGATGCTGATGGAGAGCAGCAGAAGTAAAGGAGTGACAGGGTGGAGTCTGGGGGAACCAGATGAGAATATTGAGCTGTGTTCTTTCCATGTAGGTAACAGGTGGTGCAAATCCACCCAGCTACAATGTGGGATGGCACACAACAAATTCTGATAACCAGAGATGCTCACCTGAACCTTGGGGTGTCAGTAATGAAGTACCCTCCCAGAGATCAAGCCGAGATAGGGTGGCCCTGGATTTATACTTTAAATCCCATTATTAGTGTATACTGTCTGGAGTGACCCCAGGCATGCAGAGAGACTCTCATTAAGCAGGATATTTAAAGGCTCAGAGGTTATGTTTCTAGAGCTATCCAAGGGCCAGGTCTGAAGCCCTTTAGAATGTTCAGGGTATGGACAGCCCAGAGCTGCTGAGTTAACCCCTAGAGACACACTTAGGGCAGAGCCAGGACCAGACTTGAAAGTCATTGAGGATATCTGAAATGAGTTGACTTGATCGTGGGGCAGAGTGCTTATCTTCTCACCCTCACTGAGGACAGCAGAGGGGTTTAGGACATGATCTGGGATGCACTCCTGCATTTTGACTGGCTCTGAGACTCAGTAGCTGCATGATTCAGGAAGGTTGCATAAGCTCTTGGCACCTTGGGTTGCTCATCCGTAGCTATGAAGAATGTTGTCAGTTATCTGCTCTTACTGTTCTGAGGACTAAATACGTCATATTCCCGGGGCTCTTAAAACAAGGCCGGGGTGGGTGGGCATTTAGCTGAGTGGGTAAGTAGCTGATTAAGTCTTCTCTATGCTTTTTCGGAGTGTCTGAGTGTGAGTCCCAGTTTGGCTCTCAAGTCTAGTTTCCTGTTAATATACACCTTGGGTCAGCAAGTGAGAGCTCAAGTATGTGCATCGATCTCCTTGAGATCTGGTGTGGAAGCTCCAACTTTGAAGCTCTCAGGCCCATTCTCAGCTACAGTAGCCATCTGGGAAGGGAGCCAGCAGATGGAAAACCTCTCTCTCTCTCTCTCCCCCTGCCATTTAAATAAAAACAACACATACTAGTGCTGGCTATATTCTGTGTGCTACTGTTCTTGCCGTGTTTTTTTTTTTTGCAAACCACTTCACTATTCCTCACTCTCTTGTAAAGTCTGCAGAGAGCCTTCACATGAGAACCTTGGTCTGCACAGACACCTGCTCAGCCCAGGCTGAGAACATCCTGGTCAAAGGGCAGCCCCCAACAGCGCGCTGTGCAGGACATCTGGGGCCTCTTGGTCCCTGTAAACAGTGGCCTTATTCACTGGGCAAAAACTCCTCAACCCTCTCCTCTGGTCCTATTTCCTGTAGAAGTTTTTCATCTCTGTTTGAAATGGTTGCTGTCTGATCTTTTCTCATTTCTAGAATCATCTTTGATAACGCTTCGCTCTGAGATGATTCTCTGCTACATCCACATTCTGTGTGTTTTCTCCAGAGGCAAGATCCTCACTGGGTTATGCTGCCTGCTTGGTGTCCAGATTAGCCCCAAAGGCAAGAACGGAGTTTTGTGGGAACCCCTGCTCTCCCTCCCGCTCTCAGTCTGTGCCATTTTGTAGTCACTGTCCTTGCTTGGGCTTCAGTGTCCTGCTGTCTAAATGGAGGGGGCCAGGGAGAGGTGGCTGCTGAGACCTCTGCATGCCTGTGCTCACACATTGCATGTGGATGTGTTTGTCCTCTGTCTTGGTGTACTGGCTGGTCACCATTACACAGCACCATGTGTGGAGGTGAGAGAGTGTTCCTGGCCTGGGCTGGGGTAGCTGGAAGAAGGGGAAGTCTCAGGGGTCCAGCTAATGCTGTTTTCCTCTCTACCAGGTCTCCTGTTGCTGAGCAATCCTAAGTCATGAGACCAGCAGAGGAGGCTGTTTGCGTTTGGGGGTAAGAAACCCTCAACTTCAACCCTGCCCTGCCCCTGCCCCCCACTGCCCAGAGCTGTGAATGCCACCACACTCAGAAGGGTCCGGAGAGAACATTGCTCATTTTTGGAACCTTTGTAGTGCTTTGGGTCAGAGACCCTCAAGGGGATCTCGTCCCTTCTACCCTCAGCAAGGCTGTTTTAACCAAAGGCAGTGACTTAGGCCTTCGAAAGGAAAAGCCAGATGGAAGTGAAGAAGAGGGGGACCCCAGGAAGGGAAGGACTTCAGCCCTGCTTCCTTTCTGTCCTCTGGCTCTTGCCCAAGCTTGCCCGATCCCTCCCCTGCTGCTTTCCTGCAGCCCTTGGTCCTAAAACTTCTGGAAGCGATCTCACACCAGCAGCATGTGGAGCCCTTAAGAGGTGCCACCTGCATGCCTCAGCCTTCCCCATGCTGCCCTGCCAAGCAGGCGCCTTCTTCGCGTGGGTTTCTTTTTAAAGCAGTTTAAAAAAGGAAGCAGCCACTCCCCGTGCAGCCTGAAGTGCGGCCTTTCCATCATCTGTTGTCATGACATGGGCTGACATGACAGCAGCTTCAGCAGCAGGGCTGACATCTGATGGCTTGAATTTCAGTGCAGATTTCTGCAAAGAACCAGGAATGCACTCCTGGCAGATTGGGAGAACGGAGGGGGCCCCCAGCAGGTGGCAGGAAGGGGCACAATGTTGCTGCCCACCGTGGCCACAGCATGGCATGGCCCAGTGGTGCTGTGGCTGATGTCAGGCCTTCCCAGCTTGCTCTGGCCTCCAGGGACTGGAAAAAATTTCCCTGAGATGAGATGAGAAGGCTGGTCTAAGTGGCAGAGGATCTCACCATTGCTGCTGTTGGTTTTTCTTGGGGTCACATCCTTTTGGAGAATCAGAGAGACAGAGATGGGCAAACTTTTGTGTCATTTTCCTCTCATTCTTACTCCACTTGGTTTTCCAATGCAAGGTCCCAGTGCATGCCAATGAAAACTGAATGCTGAGGTGGAGAGAAAATACAAAAACCAAGGCAGGATTCCTCTCTCTCCAGACTCTGTGCTTCTGTTCACCCCTGGATGATCTGAGAGATTTAACTTGCGGAGATGGTATCATCCAACACCCCCGGCCCTTCCTCCCGCTCCTGCCCCCTGGCTTCCTGTTTGATTTCCTGTGAGCCTTCTGCACTGGGAGGCCCGTGAATAAGCATCATTTGTCCATTCTCTCAACATTAATCGCCGCTGTGGGCCAGCCGTGTGCTCCGTCCTCGGGCTGAAGCTGAATTATTCATGTTTCCTGTCCGTCAGGATTGGAACATCTGGAAGAGAGAAGCCACATGCCGAGGGGTGACCTTTGGAAATGTGAACAGGCACCATCTGGTGAACCCCAGGTGGGTCCTATTTAGAAGATATGAACCTGTTAAGTGTTGTTGAAGACACAGAGCAATCAGATACCTGATACATCGCGGGTGAGATGAAAAATTGATACAAGCATTTGGAAAATAGTTTCACATTATTTAATAAAGAGGCATTTGCAGATATTCTATAACTGGCAGTTTTGTTAAATATATTCTCAAGTGACATTCTCAGTACCCACAACAGTAATGCTTTGAAATAAAAAGTCACTGCCAACAGTAGATGTGTCTATTAGGAACAGAATGAAGAAGGTTGACTGCCATATAGCAGTGAGAAGGTGTGGTGGTTACCGTACATATTGGCATTCATTAAAAACTGCTAATGAACTGCGGAGCAAGGAAGCAAGTCACAGCAGTACGTATTGAATGTGAGTTTATTTATTTAAAGGTCCAGTTCACAAAACTACTTATCCAGTGCGAAACTGCCCCTGTCTATAGTGACCACATTCTCAGAACACCAAGGAGGAGTCAACCACAACATCTGAAATAGCACTTAGCTCTGTGTGTGGGGTTTGGAAGTGGCATGATCACAGACATGTTGTGGCTTAGGCTTTTCCAAGGATGCTTTTCATGTCTGGGAATATTCGTTATTTGCAAATTCTCACTCCTGATTACTTGTCTCACTCCCTGGCCACTGCCTACCACCATTATTTGAAAAAAAAGCTATTTATGAATTTATTCTTTATTTGTATGTTAGAGACAGGAGGGAAAAAAGAATGAAAGAAAGCCTGACTTTCTGTCCATCAATTCACTCCTCAAATACCCACAACAACTGGGTCCAGGCCAAAGTCAGGACCCAGGAACTCAATTTAGCTCTGTCACATAGGTGGTAAGGGGCCCGGCGCAGTAGCCCAGCAGCTAAAGTCCTCACCTTGCACTTGCCGGGATCCCATATGGGCACTGGTTCTAATCCTGGCAGCCCTGCTTCCCTTCCAGCTCCCTGTTTGTGACATGGGAAATCAGTTGAGGAAGGCCCAAAGCCTTGGGACCCTGTACCTGCATGGGAGACCTGGAAGAGGCTCTGGGCTCCTGGCAATAGCTCCAGCCATTGCAGCTATCTGGGGACTGAATCATCAGATGGAAGATCTTCCTCTCTGTCTCTTCTCCTTTTTTTATATCTGACTTTCAAATGAAAAAAAATCATAAAAAAATTAGTTGGCAAGGACCCAAGTACAGGAATCTGAAATCAGGAGTAGCACTGGGACTTGAACCCAGACACTCCAATATGGGGCACAGGTATTCCAAACAGTATCTTAACTTGTACCAAACACCACTGCCCCCTTAAAAAGAGTCTTTCATTGAGATAGACTCGAAGTAAATTGTACATATTTAAAGAGTGCGGTTTGGGAAGTTTTGACAACAGTCAAGTTACTGTCCCTATCCAATAGCAGCTTTCTTTCCCTGCCCTTCCCGACTCCTCCTCCTGTCCCACCCTGATGTACCCAGTACATCCATGATCTGTTACCGTAGTAAGTTTCCATTTTCAGAAATTACATACACATGGAGCCACACAACATTTCCTCTGTCTTCTGGGCTTTGATTCCGTGTTACTGTTCCACGACGAATTCCGGCTCCAGCAGGTGTCAGTGTTTGTTCCTTTGCATGGCCGAGTCTTGTCCCACTGTGTGGTTAAGCCAGAGATGATTTAGCCGTTCGTTTGCTGGGGGACAGACAGGCTGTTTCTGGTTGGTGGCTGCACTGGGCACAGCAGCTGTGAAGTTCATGTGTGCACGGGTTGTTCATGGACGATATCTGTGTTTCTCCTGTGTTCATACCTGGGGATGGAAGGTCTTGATCCTTTGGCTAACTCTATAAGAAGCTGCTGAACTTCTCCCAGATGACTGTGCCCTTTTTACATACTCACCGTCAGGGGTATGGAACTTCTCGTTCTTCCACAGCCTCCCGAGTATTTGGTGTGGTCGGGCTCTTTAAGTTTTAGCCGTGTAGTAGGTGTGTGTTTCATGATGGTTTGGATTGGTGTTTGTTTACCTGATGACAACAAATGCTGAGTAGTGTTTCTCTTTAGAAGAAGTATTTGTTCAAATCTGCCCAGATTTCAGTTTTTTTTTCTTGTTAATATTGAATTTTGGGAGTTTTTTTTTAAAAATATATTTTGCTTTGCAAATATTTTCTCCCATTGTTTCTGTCTTCCTAAGGATGCTTTTCAAAGAGCAGTTTTTAATTATGATAATGACTGGTTTATCCATATATATGTGTATTTTCAATCATGCTTTTGGGGCTCTTACCTAAGAAGTACTTTATTGTTTCAAGATCAGAAAAGTTTTCCTCCAGGGTTATAACTGTAAGTCGTGTGTGTAGGTCTGTGATTTATTTAAAGTTAGTTTTTGAACAAAGCATCATGTTTGGATTTTAATTATCCTTTGTTTTTGGCTTTCTATGCCTGGCAGTTCACTTTCTATCTCTACAACATTGCTGAAGATCACTTACTTGTGTGTGTGAGTTCATTTCTGGACTCTGTTCTGTTAGTCCTTAGCCTATTTTTATGCCAATTATACACATCTGTGACTATATTAAGTCTTGAAATCAGGTAGTGTTACTCTTTTAACTTGGTTACTCTTTTTTTTTTCTAAGAAAATGTGTATTTTTTTCAAAAGACAGGACTTGCACAGAGGGGTGTGGGTGGGGAGAAAAAGGGGCAGAAAGAGAGAGAGAGAGAGCAAGAGAAAGAGAGAAATTAGATCTTCCATTTATTAGTTCACTCCCCAAATGTCCACAACAGGCAGGACCAGACCAGGTTGGACCAGGCAGATCCAGAAGCCAGGAACTCCATTCTGATTCCCCACATGGATGGCAGGGACCTGAGTACTTGGGCCATCGTCTGCTGCCTTCCCAGGCACAAGTGGAGCAGCACCCTGAGACGTGATGTGGGGATCCCAAGTACAGCTTAGCCTGTTGTATCATGACACCAATACCTGGCTATTCTTTTTCAGACTTGGTTATTCTAAGTCCTTTGTATTTATACCCATGTTTCTGTTTTATCTGCTTGAAAGTTGAGTAAATGGCAAAGGTTCTCTTCTCTTGTCTCCAAGTTACATGGATTATGTAGTTAGCGGGAGAGGAGTCAGAACAAAGAGTAGTTGGAACAGAAATATTTCCGGTACAAGGTATATAAAGGGTCCTATCGAAGCACCATGATATCAACTTTTTTTTTTTTAAGATTTATTTTGTTCTTATTGGAAAGTCAGATGTACAGAGAGAAACAGAGACAGAGACAGAGAGGAAGATCTTCTGTCTGATGATCCATTCCCCAAGTGGCTGCAATGGCTGGATCTGAGCAGATCCAAAGCCAGGAGCCAGGAGCCAGGAGCCAGGAGCCAGGAACTTCTTGCAGATCTCCCAGGTGGGGGCAGAGTCCTAAGACTTTGGGCCGTCCTTTCTCAGGTCACAAGCAGGGAGCTGGATGAGAAGTGGGGCCTCTGGGATTACAACCAGTGTCCATATGGGATCCTGGCATGTGCAAGGTGAGGGCTTTAGCTGCTAGGTTATTATGCTGAGTCCCAATGTTACCCACTTTTGATCAGCTGGTGGAAGGCAGAGTCTACTGCCTGCATGGCCCAGCATATCCAGCTGTGTACATCCACAGAACACTTGAATAGTTCTCCTATTGCACATATTTCCCTAACTGTTTTCTCTTCAAGCCTCTTTGAGAATGCAGTGGTGACAACACATTGAAAGACAGACAGAGCCAGAGAGGAGATCCTATTATGCACCCTCACATTCTCGAGTAGCTTCTTCATAGCTGTGCCTTATGTGAGAACACTGATAAAAAAGGTGTGGAAAGCTATCAGCCCACTGGGTTGATAGACCCCTTGGATCCAACATCCACTCGCCTCAGCTGGCACCATAGGAGAGCTGGAGCAGTCAGCAGGGAGGCAGATGCAGAGCACACGTGTCTCACATTCCAAATCCCTGTCTTCTTGCAGTAAGACAACCTCCCATTGGAATAATTCACTGTCACATATCATGTTGGTGGGTGGGCAATTTTTGGTGACAGTAAACTGCTGTGCCTGCCACCATGAAAGCTGTTGGAGGCCAGCTTTATTCTCTGTCTTCTTGGCCCACGTGGAAGCAGACACATGCCCCGAGCTTCCCTTGGTGGGTCCTGGTTCCTGGAACATGAAACTTGGAGCAAATAAAGCCAAGGTAGAGGAAAGAGTAGAAGTGAAGATCAGGACAGGGGCAGAGACCACCTATTTGTGCATGGTGATGGTGTGCTGTTTCTTGCTTAGTCATGTTTGGAAAATGTGAAATGAATCAGTGCACAAATAGCATACTATTGGAAGATGCCCTTTTTCACAGGGATGTGACAGTATTTTCCTGCCAAGGATCATTTGGATATTTATAACATCATTCCTGGGCCATACCAAATGATCAACTTAATCACTACTGGTCTGTTATGAATTTGTTAAATTCTGAGACCTGCCTGCAGTTGCTTTGTCAGGGCCAGACTAGATGATTTCATGGGTCTTATATAGACTATAGGCGGAAAGTCCCCCACCCTTGCAGACCTAAGCAAAGATGTGATCTAGGACCTGTCCAGCTGGAACAGAACTGGGCTGTTCTTTCTCCTCCAATACAAACTGAGAAGTAAACAGACCTAGGCAGTCTGACCCAAACTAAGCCTTCCTTCCAGTTCCTGAGACGCAGGTCGACTTCCAGCTTGTCCATCTCTCATGTCTATGAAAGTGGATTTATATGGTAGGTAGCAGCTTTGACAGCAGCCAAAACTGAGGGAAGAGTGATTCAGGGGCTGGTTAGTAGGACTATGGCTGGTTAGTAGTCTGGGTCTGCAATATTTAGAATTCTGCTTAGGATCCCAAAGCATTCTCCTACATCATTCGTTTCTGTGATGGACTTTGTTTTAAATCATATCCACATAATGTATTGTTCTGGCAGTCTCTGGAAATCGGCTGATATCTTAGCTCATTGGGTAGATTGTTAGGTTTGTGGTTCCCAGATGGTTTCGCTCCAGACCCTGTAACACACCGTTATAGTTTTTCTAAAGAAATGTGTGCTGAATACAGATGAGTCCAGGCGCCCTGTTGGAGAAAGCCATTATAGTTAGCTATGAAGCAACATTCTTATTTGTTACCAGGTCAACAAAGCAATTTCTGGGGCACCGAAGTGCCCAAATACCCGAGGACATTGTAATCAGTCTTAAAGAAATAATATGCCTTTGGTTGACTCTCCAAGGTTTGTTTTATAGTAGGTTCTTTGAGTTTGGTATTGGTCAAGGAAAGCAAAATTTGTACCTTCCATGTATACATCTTCATTTGAGTATGTCCAAAAGCAGATCCTGCAACAAGGAATTGGGAGGGTAGAGTTAGGATAGGGTGACAGGAGGGAAGGAATGGCCGGTCTGAGGTGTGAGCATAAGCATGTTGCCATGGAGGGCACTTGGGGTTGGCTTCTGCTAGCGATCCCATGGCAGATGGTTCACTCAGTGCTGGGAGAGCAAGGTGCACCACTGTCCATTAGCTCTTAGCCATCATTACCCAAGGGCTGCTCCTGAGGTGTGAGCTCCTTGACATTTCTGTCTGCTGGTGGTCTCTGCAGTGGGCTGAGCCCCCATGGGTGGGAAGCCATTGGCATATGCTGTGCTACAGAAATGCTGTTCCAGCTCCAGGGAGAAAATAGGATCCTCTGTACAGCACTTTACAGTTCTTCCCTCTTTAAACATCACTATGACAACCACCACAAAATAGAACACCTAAAGTTAGGAGCAATTTAAAATTTCAGGAAATGTGGACTATAGGGGGAGAAGATTTGTTTTCCATTTGAAAGAAAATTTTATAGGAAAAATCCACTGAAGTGGATTCTGAGTGTTTACTGTCTGTATATGTACTATTAGCCTCTCTCTTTGCCTCTGCTGCTGCCTCTGTGTGTCTGCAACTCATGGAATTATATTTAATATCAACACCAATAAACTGATGTTGATATTATCTAGTGACATTTCTAGATTTTGCCAACTAAATAGGCACTCATTGTGTGTGTGTGTGCGCACACACATGCATACACAGATGCGTGTTCTGTGTAACTTCTCCACCTGTGTGGACTTGGGGTGAGCCACACAGTAAGTAATTGCAACAGCTGCATTGTAAGGATCCCTTGTGCAATCCTTTATTGTCATCACTATGACCTCCCCTCTCAGCCATTTGTTTGTCATCTGTTTCCTTTTTTTCATTTTAAGAATGTTGCATGAAAAGAATCATCCACTTTGTTTTCTTTTTCCTGCTCAGCATAAACCTCTGAGATGCATTCAAGTTGTTGTATGTCTTGATACCTTGATCCTGTTCAATAATGGGTAGTATTTTGTGATTTGGGCATATCCCACATTTGTTTTGCTATTACCATATTATGCTGGTTCCTATTCAGAGTTATTATAGATAACACCACTGTGAACACCAGGGTTCAGGTCACTGTATGGATGTGAGTGTCCATTTCTATGGCTCCAGAGTGTATTGTTATGTCAGATGGGACCAGACACATGCTTTCCCATCTCTGCTGTACATGGCAGGGATGTGCAAGGGAGCCAGGCCTCTCTCCAGCCTTACCTGTGTGTTGAGTTTGAATGGATTGCTTCTGCCTTGGGTCAAGGGCTCATGGAGATCACCCTCGTGTTGGTTTGAGAACAGTGTTGTGTTGATGAAATTTACAGGAAGACACCCCCATTTATGGCTCTCTTATAATCCTTGCTCTTCTGCTTTCTGGCTGCCTCTGTTTTCCACCATGAAATAACAACACGGATGATAAGTTGTTGTAGATCAAAGCATTTCAAATGACTAACTTCCCTTAGGTCAAGAAATAAGGAGCTAGTTCCAAATCTGCAGAGATAAGTAAGTGACTCATACACAGCCTGAATCAATGCAGGAAGACTGAACAGGGTAGAAGATGAAGGGTAGAGGAAGCCAGAAGAAAATGGCCCAAGAAGTGCCACATTCCTGAGACATAATGGCTATCAGAACAATTCGTGAAGCAGGCTAAATGTCATTACTGTACACAATCATAAAATGATAAGTATTGGCAGCGACACTGGCTCTGACCTACTTCCAGGGGCTTATTTGAAGATCTTTGTTTGGATTGACGTGCATGTAGGCTACCATTGGCTTAGATGTCATTTTAGAAATAAAGTAACTGGTTCTGTGAGTGACTTAGCTGTCGTCCAAAGCCACAGGGGGAGCTGAGTGAAGCAGGGGCTGGAGCTCATGTCTCCACATCCCAGGCATTTAAAAATTTATTTATTTGAGAGGGAGAGGGGTTTATCCCATCTCTTGGATAACCTCCCAAATGTCCCCAGCAGTTGGGACTGGTCTGAGCTAAAGCCAGGAGCCAGGAACTTAATGTAGGTGTCTCAACTGGCATCAAGGTCATCGAGCCTGTCCATTCCCCGCTTGTTCCAAACATGGAGATTCAATGAAAGATTTTTCATCTGGTCCGATGTCAGATATGTTTACCTACATCATACTGTGTTCTGCTTTCCTCACTTGTCACCTTGGGATGAGTCTGGAGTTTACAGACTGTCCCATCTTGCTGCACGCCCTTGTTAGTCTTCCGAGCATGGGCACAGGAGGGCAGTTGAGGCATCTCTGACCAGGGTTTCCATCATCCACAAACATTCCCTTGTGTTCAGATCCACATGGAGCTCACGAGGCCAAAGAAGAGCTGGCCACTTAAACAACAGAATAACCAGAGTGGGCTCAACAGCATCAAGACTCAGAGGGATTCAATGATAATTGAATACGGAGTAAGGAAGAGGGAGGACGTTGGAGGAATGAGCTTGGTGTTTGAGGTGCTGTTGTTGTGATACAAAGGAAATTATTATGGTGCTGTATATCTGGGGAGAGCGGAGCGGCACGGCCTTTGGAAGCTGTAAATAGAAGTCATTTAATTTGGTCGAGAAACTCAAGCCCTCTGCTTCATTGTTTGTTTTTTTTTTCCTGCAGACTTTTAAAAACTTAGCAATAAAAAATTGCTGGAAAAAGTTACGTGTTAGCAGAAGAAAGCTTGGAGACTATGGCCAAGCAAGGCAGCGAAGTAACCAACTTGACTGGCTTCATTGTGGAGGTCACTGACAGGTGGCATCTCTTTCCCTGAGCGTATCGATGGTATATGTGGATCCATACATATAATTCCTGACTTTAGGGGAGTCCACGCCCCCTTTGCTGACCTTCTGGTGGTCTGAAAGTGATATTCTTTCAGTAGAAAATGTACTTCATGAGGCAGGTATGTAGACATAGCAGGTGGAGCTGCTGCTTGGAGTGCCAACACCCCGTACTGGAGTGCCTGGATTGATTCCAGCTGCTCTGCTTCTAGTCCAGCTTCCAGCTAACATATCTCCTGGGAGGAAGCTGGTGACAGTCCAAGTACTTGGGTTCCTGCCACTAAGATGGAATTTTTACTTCTGGCTTTGGCCTAGCCCTTCCCTGGCTGCTGCAGGTGTTTGGGAGTTGAACCAGTATGTGGCATATTCTCCCCTGCTTCTCTCTCTCACTTCTTCCCTCCTTTCTCTCCCTTCCTTCCTCGGGCTCTCCTCCCTCCATCCTTCCTCCTGTCACTCTGATTTTGAAATACAATAAATGAAACTTATTAATATTTTTATTTCTTTGGTTATTGAGGGCATTATACATTTTTTTCGTTATGTGTGGGGGTAGCAGTTAAGATACTGCTTGAGATACCTGCATCCTAAGATTTATTTATTAATAGAAAGACAGAGTTACAGTGAGGGGAGGGAAGGGGAGAGAGAGGGAGATAGATCTTGCATTGCTTGATTCACTTTGCAAATGGCTAAATGTCTGAGGCCAGAGCTGACCAAGGTCAGGAGCCAGGAAGTCTATCTGGATCTCCCACATGGGTGGCCATTATTTGCTGCTTTCCTAGACCATTTGCAGGGAGCTGGATATGAATCAGAGCAGGGAGGACTTGAACTGGTGCTCGTATTGGATGCCCATGTTGTAAGCCCTGGCTTAACTCACTGTACTGTCACATTGAACTGCACCATTTTGTCTTAAATCTTTATTTTAGTAAAAGGTTCTATTTCAGTATATAATTCAAAATATTGGGTTGTATGTTTGTGGAATAGCTGTTACTGTGCTTGACATCTAGCACTGTGCACGTGCTATGGGGAACACATTGCAAAAGTTATTTCTTTACCTTCTCAGCCCCATGATATCCACTGGGGTCTGGGGCTTAGGCCTCTCTGTGGGAATCCTTGTTGCATTACTTGTAAATCAGGGTAGCATTGGCTTGCACATACAAGTGGTGAGAGCACCATTATTCAGTTGCTAGCCAGCACACTCAAATTTCTCTTCTTTTGGTCTAGACTGTCAAATACTTAATACTGAGGTCATGTTTTGTCTTCCTCAGGGCCTATGAGGGTAAATGTTAGTATTTTAGTCACTGCTCAAAGTTTCTAGTGTGCAAAAAACTCTCCCATGGTTGGGGAAGAGGACAGAGTGTGGCCCAACACCTAGACAGCTGTGCAAGAAGGCTCACAACTGGGAGTTTGCAGGGTCCTCCACCGTCTCAGCATAAGGTGGGTTTCCTTGGGCCTGGTCACCTGTGCGTGTCACCCATAACACAGCTGAGCATCGTTACTTTTGCCTGCTGCTTGGCCTCTTCTGCAGAGCCTTTGTTACAGGAGTCCCGAGTAGAGCAAGTAATCGAGCCCAACCACTCCAGTGGAGGACACCGACCCCCAGATCAGTGTTGAGAGCTAGGCTCAACGCCTTCCTCAAGGCGTGAATCTTGATCTGAAGTCTCATCATTGCTGGTAGCTGGTGGGTGGGGCGACTCAGGGCAGATGGTTGGGCAGATCAGGCCATGAGGAACTCCACATCCCAGGAAATGCCCCGACTTGAATGTGTTTTACATTTTGGAAGCAACACTTAGGCACTTAGCAAAAGTTAACCTGTTCAATAATGAGTGTCCTGGCCTCTCTTGACACTCACCTCCCTGGTTGGTCCCTACTTAATGGGGACTTGTGGTGGCTGGTGAAAGTGGTGTGGACAGAATCCCACTTAAACACATTTATGGTCCGTCGACCTTGCTGTATCATTACCAGATGTTATTAAGACTAGGATGTGAGCCAGGACACACTGTTTGCCTTCCTATTTCACATGAAACAGATGCTCAGGGCCTGCTCTACCCAGGCATGGTGAACTGGACTGACTGTGGTGAGGGAAGGGGTCCCTTTCTTCTTTTAGGATACATGTGTAAACATTGCCTTTTTAAAAAAGATTTATTTATTTTATTGGAAAGTCAGATATACAGAGAGGAGGAGAGACAGAGAGGAAGATCTTTCGTCTGATGATTCACTCCCCGAGTGAGTGCAGTGGTCCATGCTATGCCGATCAGAGCCAGGATCCAGGAACTTCTTCCGGTTCTCCCACATAGGTGCAGGGTCCCAAAGCTCTGGGCTGTCATCGACTGCTTTCCCAGGCCACAAGCAGGGAGCTGGATGGGAAGTGGAGCTGCCGGGATTAGAACTGGCGCCTATATGGGATCCTGGTGCTTTCAAGGCAAGGACTTTAGCCGCTAGGCCACGCCGCTGGGCCCTGGTTTTGCCTTTTGTTTTCTCTGGGTGCACTGACAGGAAGAAATGCTGTTCACAATATAATATGATAGTTTTCAGATGTCTGCTGGAAATTCAAGGACTGTTGGACAGTAGTCAAGCGTGTGTGTGAAGGAAGGGCATGGCAAGCTGCAGTGGAGAGCCTTTCCCTGGGAATGGCTGTCTCCAGCCCTCATTTGGTGTGCCTGGAATGGTCCTGTGGTTGGATGCACTGTCGGAGTGCCAGATTTGCCTCTCAGCATAGCTGTTGCTCACTGCACAACACCCCCCTCAGCACCTTAGGCTATTACCTCTAAAGAGAGGTAGTTGAGTTAGTTCTTTCTTTGGGTCTGTTCTAGCCCTTTCAAAGTGTTGCATTGTTGATTCTTGACCTCAGATGATCTTACGTTTCCTCATGATTGGAGTCTGGGATTGATTTGCTGGTGAGCATTGGTAGCAAACGGGGAGACATTGTGTCATCCTTCTCACATTCCAGAGGTTATTTTGGGTGGGAGAAAAATATGGTTGGGAATATCCTTCTAATTCACTCTCTGAATTGGAAGACTTTTAATCGATTCAGATCATCACATTCTGGCTACCCATCTGTGTGACTTATGACTTTGCTTAATCACAAGTTTAAAAGGGGAGGCTGGTGTTGTGGCACAGTCATTAGGACCACTACTTATGGTGCCAGCATTTCACATTGAAGTGCCAGTTGGAATGCCAGCTGCTCTGCTTCTGATCCAGCTTTCTGCAGGAGTGCCCCTAAAATGACAGTAGGTGATAGTCTTGGTCTTTCATCACCTTGTTGGAGAAATGAATAGGGTTCTGGGCTTATGTCTTCAGCCTGGCTGGTTTCAGCAGTTATAGCCATTTAGGAAGTGAGCCAGTGGATGAGAGAGCTTTCACTGTGTGTCTCTACCCATCAAATAAATTTAAAAATGAAGCTTTAAACATTACAGTGAGCTCAGTGGGGTTGATCAGACATTTCCGTCTTTTCTTCGCCATGGGCAAGCCATACTCTTTGCTGTAGGGTTGTGGTTCCACAGACTTGAGTTTTTGTTTTCTGATTTCCTCAAGGGGAAGTTTGAGTGCTCTGAGTGAGCTACTCTGTAATTGGTAATGAAGGTTTGGGGCTGTTTCTCAGTTGCTGGCAGTGAGGACTTAGAACTTGTTGCAGGTGCACCAAGGGCTGTCTATATGACAGCAGCAAAAGGCATTACACTTTAGTGCATGCTAGATTGCAGGTACAGGAGGGCCACTTCCTGCACTGAGGCTGGGATCCTTACACTCATATTTGCACGTGGTAGACCCTGATCTCTTGCATATAGAAGATCAATATGGTGTTTCTCTCAGAAGCACCTGGCTTTCTGAAAAGCTCCTGGAAGTCGTGTCATGCAGCAGGTACCTTTGGGTAGGTCCTGTTTCTGGAGATAGATTCTCTTGTCCCCCAAAGCATCATTGATTGAGGTCAAAGGTGAGCAGTTCTGAGAGAGGAAGGGAATGTCAAATGAAAGGAGGAGACAGGTGGGTGCAGAGAGGGTGTGGAAATTCACAAAAGTTGACCAGTGCTCCTGATGTGATTCTACGAAGAATTTTCTCCATTCTTCAGGGGTGAGCTAATTGTATACCTTTAGGGCATTTAAGCATGGTAGTGTTCAGGGGAATGAAAAATTCAACTAAATCAGTTAATATGGATATGAGCTTTGCAAAACATAGAGGTCTTCCCTACATGCCATCTCACTATTTCATAGCACAGAAAGCTCTGCATTGGTTCCGTTTCTTTTTACTAGTTGGGTTTAATCCATAATTTGGCAATGAAGTAAACATGAATGGCAGAGTTATGCAATCTACCTGTTACTAAATTCACATAGGGCAGATTGGAGACTTGAATTCAGGGCTTCTCATGCCCTTACACAGGGTGGGGAAACGGAGTTTAGTGGTTTTGGATAGAGGCCGAGGGACTAATTGCATACCCTTAACCCCATTTCTCTGCTCTCCGTTCTGGTTATCTTAGAAGGTCATGAGATGAAGATATTTCTGAAGATTCAAGATGGCACAGTGTCTACATTTTGGCCACCTGTTTATTTTCTCCCTCTCTACTTTCTCCCTGCTGTCTGCTACATTGGGTTATAGCGCATAATTTGGATGTGAAAGTGGAGCTGGTGAATGACTCAGTCACAGAGCAAAACGTTACGACAGAAAGAATACCTCCTTCTTGAGGATAAACTTGACCTTTTGGAAACTCAGACCTTCTGACTCAAGGCTATTTTTCCTTGTCAGCCAACTCTTTTTCCTTCTTTTCAATTTTCCCAGTGGGCATTTTTCTGAGTCATCCCTTGGGGGGCATCTGATGGATGGCCTGCTCCTGTGCCACACCGGAGTTGAGGATGTTTCGAATCGAAGCTAGTTTATAATACAGACTTCTCCCACAGCTTTTCTCTCCATGGCAGTTTTATTCTCAGCACAGGCTGATGTTGGAAATAGGCTCCTTCCAGGGTCCCCATCAGCATTCCTTGGCTTCAGCTGTCTAGAACACGTGTCTGCCCCTTCCACTGCCCAGCCTGATCCTATGCGTGAGAGGAAGTGGACTCTGGAATGGACACTGTTGGTGAGATACCATCAGTCCTTTTGAGGAGGGAGAGGTGACCTGGTGGCAATAGAAGCATATTGGAGAATATGGTCCAAGTCTTGTCCATCTCTTCAAAACATGAAGGAAGCAAAAAAGCTCTTGGTGAGCCACAGGGATGCGTGATTGTTAGAGATGGGTGACTAAGGGGATTTCAAGATAGGGACACACTAAAGCAGTCTTGCTGACCTCGCAGATGGCCGGATGGCCCCTGTGATGTGCCATGAGTTTGTGGTGTCAGCGCTTAACAATGTGACCACCCTGGACCACATCCTCCCCTTTAGTGTTCCAATTTTATAATGGCAGTAATATCCTCATTGCTCTGTGGGTTGAGTTCCATTCCTCCTGGTCCCTTCTTCTCTTGGGAGAAGATGATGAGAATAAGCACAGTGCCATCTCATAGGGAATTGTCACTCAAGAGGTGACACTGGAGCTGAAAGCTGAAGGAGGTAAGGGAAGGTGCCTAGGGTCCAGGGCTTGGAGGAATGGTTGAGACAGGAGTTCAGGCACTGATAAGACCGTGGTCAAGATCCTAAATTAAGGCAAGCCTTTTGTCACTGCCAAGGGAGCGATGTTATGGGGGAGATTCTAGAAATTCAGGTGAGATTGAATGTTAATGCCAGATTCTCTCATTTTGGAAATGTTTAAGTGCATGGTGAAAATGAGTCATGCTTAAAACATCATCCCATTAAATCTTCAAAAGGTTTGTACTCTAGGAAACTAGCAGGGAACACAGACAAACAAAAAAAAACCTGTGGGGAATGAAATGAAAGGATTACTTTTGGGACCCAATGCGATAGCCTAGTGGCTAAATTCTCGCCTTGCATGTACTAGGATCACATATGGGTGTCAATTCATGTCCCAGCTGTTCCACTTCCTTTTCAGCTCCCTGTTTGTGGTCTGGGAAAGCAGTAAAAGATGACTCAAAGCATTGGGACCCTGTCCCTGCATGGGAGACCTAGAAGAGGCTCCTGGATTCTAGTTTCAAATTGGCTCGGCTCTGGCCATTGCAGCCACTTGGGGAGTGAACCAGTGGACGGACGATCTTTCTCTCTATCTCTTCTTCTCTCTATAAATCTGCCTTTCCAGTAAAAACAAGTCAATCTTTAAAAAGATAAGTTTATTTAGGGGGTTATGTTGAGTGTAGCAAGTTAAGCCTCCACTTGTAGTTCTGAGATTTCCTGTGGACACTTGCTTAATTACTAGCTGCTCCGCTTCTGATTCAGTTCCCTGCCTATGTGCCTGGGAAGACAGCAGAAGATGGCCCAAATATTTAGATCTCTGCACTCATTGGGAGACTTGGAAGAATCTCTGGACTTCTGGCTTTACTCTGGCCCAGCTGCAGTCATTGAAGCCATTTGGGGAGTGAACCAGTGGATGGAAGAAGGTCTTTTCCTTTGTCTCTTCTTCTATGTCTCTGTAACTCTGCCTTTCAAACAAATAAAGAGATTTTCTAAGAGAAATTCATCTAAGTTTTGAATGTTTGAAATCCATGTGTGTTTTTCTAATGAGCTAAAAATGTTGTTCCATAAAGTTTTTCAAGTGCTCTCCTGTAAGTGTAGCACAATACATTGGTAGTGGATGTCATGGAGGTAATAATAGGTGGCAAGAGTTTAACGGTCTCGGGCACCCACGCTAGGGCCTTGGGAGTCCTGGTTGCACTGTTTAGCAGTGTGAGCTTGGGTAAGTTACTCAGCCTTCTGGGCTTCTGCCAGGACTGCGTCGTTGAATTGTGTAGATGGAATGATCAATAGGTGCATTGGTATGTGTAAAACTCTTTTTTTTTAAAGATTTATTTTTATTATGTTTTTTATTGGAAAGGCAGATATACAGAGAGGAGAGACAGAGAGGAAGATCTTCTGTCTGATGATTCACTCCCCAAGTGAGCTCAACGGCCGATGCTATGCCAATCCGAAGCCAGGAGCCTCTTCCGGGTCTCCCACACGGGTGCAGGGTCCCAAAGCTTTGGGCCGTCCTTGACTGCTTTCCCGGGCCACAGGCAGGGAGCTGGAAGGGAAGCTGGGCTGCCAGGATAGAACCGGCGCCCATATGGGCTCCCGGGTGTGCAAGGCGAGGACCTTAACCACTTGCGTCACCGCGCCGGGCCCGTGTAAAACTCTTGTAAGTGGCATACAACATCTGTTATCTGTGCTAGCCATCGTGGCTACTGTCAGAAAGTTGGGACACAGAGGAACTCTGAAACTGTGTCTGCCTCCTGAGCTGTTTTCCTGCACATGTAGTCATTGATTTAGTGTGGTTCTTTCAGGCACTGTAGGAGGTAGTGAAAAAATTATGACCAGCCAAAAGCTTTCTCTCTCCTCTGTCCCTCTAGGACCTGCACACTGATAGGGAGAAGAAAATAAACCAGTCAAATGCCACATAAGTTAATTGTGATGTATAACAGTCATTGTGATGGATATTTTGAAGGAAAAGTATAGGATGAAATATGGAATTTTGTTTCCACTGCCACATTTGAATCATATTGTACTTTCTCACAAAGATGTCTTCTAGAATCCCATGTCCGTCAGAATAACTTAGGTGCAGGCAACAGAAATTGTTGCTTATCTCATAAGAAGTAATGACTGGAAATCAGAGGGCTTGGGGTTAGTTTAACAGCTCAACCAACTTCCCTCATGGTGTGGAGATGATTACAGCAACTGCAGCTGTTGCTCTGTAGTGCCCCCAGCAGAAAGAACAGATGTCTTCTTCTTGTCCAGCTTTCTTTGCTTACCCAGAAACGAAAGAACTCTTTAGCATACTGTGCTGATTCCTGCAGATGGCAGTGAATGGTGACTGAGGTGGTTATGTTACTAGTACTTGCTTCATCCCCAGGGACTCTGCTACTCTCTGTGTTGGGTTCCTGCTGCCAATGGAAGGAGGAGCAACAGCTGTGGGAATCACTGCCCAACAGTGTCTGCCACAGCAGTGTATCTGTGAGTACTCTACACACTGGCCCCTAGGAATACTGCTTTCTTTTCTCTATTCTAACTGGACTGGAGCTGACTACATATAGAGGGCAACTTTCCTTGTTCTAATTTGAGTTCTTCCTGCAGCTGATTTCCTAAGTTCTTTGGGGGTGTGTATATCACAGCAACAGGAAAGTGAAGAGTGATATGGAAGGGGAGACAGAAGGGTCAAGGATTGTAAACCAGTTATCATAGAGAGTAACTGGGGCTTAAGCCCTGGGGGCCCCTGGGAAGAAGGAGGAAGCTATGCTGTTTCAGAGATAGAGAAGCTGGAATAGCCCGGCTCCCACAGGCCATTCCCTAGCTCTTCTGGCTGGGCCCTGTGTACAAGGTGATTTTGTAAGTGTCTGCAGGAAGCACAGGGAAGCACTGCCACTGCTGGAATCACCTGAAACACAGGGACATGGTGGGGGCATTTGCACCAATCGTAATTTGCTCCATATCCCACTCTAACACACACAAGTTCCTGCTTTGATACAAACTAAGATGCTTGGATGGAATATTTGCACTCAGCTGTATGACTTTATCAGTGTCCTCCATAAGTGCATATTTCTTAAAATAAGAATGGAGCAGACTTGTATGCTTCAATTAGCACAGCATTCTGTGCAGGACTGTGTATAAATAACGATGCAGTGTATAAATAGCTTTCTCATATGCATTTCGATGGTGTCACATTGATGATAAGAATAACTTCTTTCATGTCACAACATTTGGACCAGTAGTTATCATGACAAATTTGTAATGATGTAACTTTTCCGGTCAAGGAAAGGGACTATAAGTGGGAAGATTTTTATGGAGCCCAGCTGTTGTAACACAAGGTCAGCCTACACATCACAAGGAGAGTGGAGATTTAGCACATCTTTTTTAGGGTCATTAGAGTAGTCAACCCAGTGAGAAAATGTAGCACTCCAACTTCTAGAACTGCAACCAAGCAAGTGAGAAAATCCAGCACTCCAACTTCTGTAACAGTCAACCCAGTGGAAAAGAGCACAGAACTCCAAATTCTAGAACTATTATCAACCCTATAAAAAGTTAAGTGCTCCAACTTTTAGAATGGCAATGAGTCCATTGAAAAAAATCCAGCACCCCAAATTCTAGAACTATAACCACATTTTATGTCTAGAGATCTCTTGTCTCTTTTGAATCTAAATGAAAAGAAGCATAGCAATTTCAATTTCCTTTTGTGGAATAAACACTGTTTTTATAAGTGTAGAATAATTCATTGAGGATATAAGCAGTATTGAGGAAGCATCCTGAGAAAAACCTTGCTTTTGATGTAATCTAGTCAAATGGGTTATTTTCTTCCCTCCTCCACCCTCCTCCTGCCCAAGTTCATTTTTGTCGAAGTGAGCTTCCATATGTTTCATCTAAATGAGTCACATTCAGAGAAATCATTCAAATGATCTGTGGGTGTAGATGCTTTTCTTGCCTTTGTGGCTCGAAGGTGGGTGATGATCAGTAGAATCCATGGTGGTTCCTTCTCTGCGTCCTGACTCCTTGGGCTTGCTCAGATTCTTGGAGCACACTGCACCTTCAGCTTTATTCTATACCAAGGGGTAGGGAGAGGGGAAAAAGGGAGAGCTGTAGTCATTTGTGAGGATTATTCAATTTCAGTCTACTTTAAGTGCCCTTAAAGGGAGACTGCACTCATGCCTTCTCAGGGGATAGGCAGCTGAAGTGCTGGTTGAGTGGTTTTAAATCACATTTGTAGCTTGGGAGACTCATATTGGAGACAGTGCTCATCCTGAGAAGGAAGACCATCTGTGACTCTGGTTCTGCAGGGCACAAGCAGGGGAGACCAGAGCTAACTTACTTTTCAAGACTGACAGAACCATTTGAAGGGTGTCTTCCATGATGCAAGAACAACTTACCCAAGTTAATGAGGGCTGTCATTGCACTTCGCACACTTAGCTTCAGGGTTTCATTGATTTTGAGACTCACTACCACCTTACAAGACACTCATGAAACACATTCATACCTGAATCCAAATGAGGCAATGCATTTGATCTATGCTAGATAAAGAGGTCTTCTGAGTTGATGGAATGCAAGGCTGTTTTCGATTTTCACACTTAATCAAAAGCTATCCTCAAGTGTGAGCAATTATGGAGCATGCATAACTGAATGGCCTGGATACACAGGATGTGTTATGGACTTTTCCTTTGCTTGACTGGTGTCTTCAAATATAGAGAGGATGTTTGAAGACAGATTCTTTTGTGGATGTTGTTGCAAAGTGGGTTCAATAATTTCTGTGTTTTGTGAGAAAAAAAAACCCCTGTGCTGTAATTTGCACTTACTCCTCCAAGGCACTTATGCTGTTAGTGAGTCTGGGACAGTCAGCTGGCCAGCCCGTGTGCAAGCTGGGACCACAGCACACCTTACCGATGTCTGACAGCCCCAGGAAAGGAAGAGAGGGAGGGACTTCCCCATTTGGACCATGTGATATACCCAGGCTCTCTTGACCTCAGCTCTTTAAATGTCGCTAGCAGGATTGAGTCTGTAAAGCCCCTCTCTGCAGATAGGTGGTTCCTGTCCAACCCTGGCTGTCCTTTGCTTGGACAGCCACTCATGCTGGATTGGGGGTAGGGAGATTCTGTTTCTTGCTCTCTGCTTTCTCTCTAGAGGAACTTGGCTGGACAGGATTGTCTCATCTACCAATCAACCCCTGTAAGGATCACATATTTCATGGGCCCAAGTGTTTGAAACAATTTATGCTTTGCCTGAACAATAGAATTTGGAAGCATACATGGATCAACATGTCTCCCTAGATTGTGTTTGTTTTAATGTATGTATTATTTAGACTTTACCTATTTTTAAAGCTCCTTGTGATGACTTATAATAAAAAGAACATAATTAGTAAGGTTCACTTAACAGGGACAAAGAGTTAGCATGTGTAATGTATGGAATGATAAGTGTAGGCTAATAATAGCTATTAGAGTTTAACACTAATTTTAGTAGTGGGTTTCTAGCAATCAAAATTTAAAAATGTTGGCAAAGACTTTACTTTTCTTGATACCTAGAAGAATACATATGAGTTCACCTAGAGGTGAACTTTTTTTCTTACATCACTAACTTTTAATTGAAACTTATTGCATTTATCTTATATATAGACAAGGATTGAATAATGAGCAGTTTTAATGATGATTTAAAAAAATATCTGAGTTGATGAGAGAGAAAAAGAGGGGGGCAAAGAGAAGGAGAGGGGAAAGGGAAGAGAGGGAGTATGTGTTAATTTACATTTGTGGGTTCATGCCCCCAACAGCCAGGACTGAGCTGGCTGATGCCAGGAGCTGGAAAACCAGTTCTCCCACAATGTGGGGTATGGAGGATCCTGATTACTGTTACTGCTGCTTCCCAGGGTGTACAGGAGATGGGAATCTGCAGTAGGGCTGAAATTCTGATGCATATACTTTGGTTACAAGGGCGTGAGCATCATAACTGACGTTTTAGCCGAAAACCCACTCTAATGGTGATATTTTTTAAGTTGCAGAAATATTCTTCATGTGCCTGCTGGTTCATATAGGAGAACTTAAGTAGTGTTGAATTTTGGCATTTGATTTCCTCTGAACTACGCTAGGAGCATGGATGTGCGCTCCTTGGCAGGAAGTATGGACCTGGGAGATCTTTGTAAAGTATGCTAAGCTTCGATGCTGCAGTGTCTCAGAAGATGAGAACCAAGGGGCTTGGAGAGACTCAAGGCTAGGCGTCATTTCATTTCAGAGGTCAGTGCCACAACCAATTTGGATAATCTTTAGTGTTTGACAAAGGTGTTCTTCATCAGTCATATTTAGAGTATTTTGTTTCTAAAATTCTGCCTGGTACAATGACATCACAAATGAGTAATACTGCAAATCCCGACTTCAAAGGCTGACAAATAGTTTGATGAAAGCAGCAAATCAAGTCTGGTTTAGAGCCATTTGTGCAGCAGGCGTAGAACCCAGATGTCCAATGTCAAATATCATTTGGGGTTGGAAAAACAGTAAAGCAACAGAACATTTTACCTGGACCAGGCAATACCTCCTCAGCCATGAGAGAAAACAAGGAAGAAATGATATCAGGGATTAAAAACACATGAGAAACATTTAATAGCCCTCAGAACATATGGAAATTAATCATATTCAGAGCTTGAAGAACACCAAGATTTTTCAGCTTAAAATAATCTTCCTGCTGATGCACAGTTACTGGAGGGCTCCCAAAATGCCACTGAGAGAACTAAATGTAAGCACACGCACAAAGAACGAATAAAAAGAAAAGGATAAAAAAAAAAACCCAAACCAGAAAAAGAGAATGCTTTCAAGATTCAGGGAATGAGGTGTAAATAAATGTAGTTATTTGTGAAGAATTGAAGTGACACTGGGTTCATGCCCCCATTTTCTTCTTAAGAATCCTAACTGGCCTTGGACCACATTTCTGCATTTGTAAGGAGAATTTTTGTTACTTTCACTTTATATCTTTTAAGGCACATTGCATCTTTTTAAATTATACATTCGATGCATTTGACAAAGACCCAGTACCTAAAATAGCTTCTATCAGGAGACTGTGTACTGCAGCGGGAAGACTATCCTAGTGTTAGGGGATCCAATAAGAACTCAGAGTAGAAAGCTTTGCTTGCCTTCGAGGTCCAACTCAACCACAGCACACAGCCTCGAGAACCAGGAAAGCAATGGGGAAAAGATGGGAGGGGACGACAGATGGCGAATCTATTGGATGTCTATATTTGGCCGCATCACCCATTCATTCTCACCAATTTCAGCTAGAAATGGGCGATAAGTTGGATAAAAGAGTTTAATGCAATCCCAAATCCCAGGGATGAAATTTTTCCAGTGACAGAATTCTCTAGTTTAAAATAAGATTTCCCTCAAGTTCTGGACAGATGCACACAACAGCATCATATTTGCTTCTCTTCTATACATTTACTATAATTAAATCAAAGCTTCAAAAATCCTTGAATTCTCTCTTCCTTGGAACCCTGTGGTCTTAGCGGCAGGCAGAAGACCTTCGGGAGGGGGGCAGGGTGGAGAGATAGAGATAGAGAGAGAGAGAAATACCAGAAAGCTTTTAGTGAATACTGTTTAAGAATGACTGGCTCTCTTCAGAGAGCTTTGAGATCCGCATAGGTCACAGGAGTGTGTGAGGTCAGTAGTAGGAGTTTGAATTATTAACACACGCATGTTTAACAATTAAAGAAAGACATATTGATAGTATTTTGAGGCAATTAATTATTTATTTCTACCAAGAGTGGAAGATACCAATCAAGTGAAATGGGTCTGACTCCTAGGTCATAAAAGCAGGTAGGTTTGAAATGCCTGTCAGAAAAGCATACTTACCTGAAATCAGATCATGTCTGATTCCCTCTGTGTTGGTGCAAAATTTAATCTCAGTAGTTAGCATTTTTCCTCACCCTCCTTAGAGCCTTGTGGAGTCCTTATTGAGAAGAGGAAAGTCTTCTATAAGGCTGATGCTTGGGAGTTTCTCATTCTTACCTCTAAACCTACTCATGTCACTCTACTGGGGGTAGAGAATCTTTCTTTTGCCAAGGGGCTGTTTGGATATTTATAGCCTTATTCTGGGTCATACTAATTTATCAGCTTCAACATGAGCCTGCTATAGATTTATTGAGTTTCAAGTCCTGCCTGTGGGTGCCTTGGCAGGGACAGACCGAATGGTATCATAGGTCTTATATGGCTCACAGATGTTACGTGGCCTGTAGGAAAAATGTTTGCTTCCCCAGTGACTTCTAAGGGTTCTGCTGATTCTGGGGTTTGGTTTGCCATGGTGCTGAAGGGGCAGGACAAGTTTTGCCCAAGGCTCTACCTTCTGTGTTGGATTCCCCCGCTTGATGGCATCTCAGGAGAGCTGCCATAGAAACCCAGGGCTGCTCCACTGCCTGAGCCAACTCAAACCCCTCTTGCTTGGCCCTTGCTGCTCTCCAGTTCTTGCCAGTGTGGATTCCCTCCTGTTCCTTCTGCAGGACCTGCCATCATCCCCTTAGCACTGCCCATTCCTCATGCCTCAGCACTGTATAAAAGAAAAGAGAGGCTGTCTTCAGGAAACTTTTTTTTTCTTGCCCAGCAACACAGGCAGGACAGGAGCCCAGTGACCCGCGTGGACATGGGGCTGAAAGAGCAGATCCACACCTCAGCATTGCATCTGGTCCTTGTCTCCCATTGATTAGCCTTGGGGTTCCTTCAGCACAGGCACCCACTGCTGTGGCTGAGGAAACACCTGCACACGAGCTGGCTGAATGCACCATGTCTTTCTTTGACTTTCTAGGGTCTGAGTGTTTGTGCTCAGTAATTGAGTTTCTGCCGCCACATGGGAGACCTGGATTGAGTTCCAGGCTCTTAGTTTCTATTGACTCAGCACCCCGCAGCCCCCGCCCGCCCTGCCTGCCACCACCCCAGCTGTATCATATGGGAAGGAGCAGGCACACAGAAGATATGCATTCGTTCATTCGTTCATTCATCTTCATTCTCTTTCTCTCTCAAAAATAGCTTGGATAAATGATTCAGGTAAAGTTTCAACTTTGTCCTCAGGATGTCATTTGGGATTTATCACAGAGCCTACCCTCTGTTCTTCCACAATTTCTTGTGTAACTCAGCCCTCCCTGAGCATGAAATGCTTTCGTCTTACGGCCTAGTTGTCCAGCAGAATTCTGCAATTCTTCCTCCTCAGTTTTTCAGATCCTAGAGGAGAGATTCACTCTCTAGTAGTAGTAGTACAGACCTTTGAACTTGGAAAGAACCTGGCACTTATACACAACTTTATTTCAGCGTTTCAGATTCTTATCCTTTGTGAAGGATACTGTTAATGAAATGAAAAAAAAAAAAAAAAACCCTTGCTGGGAAATAATTATAGGCATTCCTGCTATTTAAAATAAGCCCCAAACCTTTTGCTAAACTGACTTCAACTTCACAGAGCTTATGGGGAAATTAGGAGAAGTGCAGGCCATTCAGAACCTTTTTAATTCTCTACTACAGACCTTAGGAAAAGGCTATTGAAAGCTTGGCAGGGAAACAAGAAGAATTGGGTTTTGGGGTGATTGACAGTAATGGCTGCAGAAGGTCCCAGGGGCTCACAGTGTACATGGAGTATGTGAAATGAGGATGCTGCAGGTGCTGTACCCTTGCACATGGGAGAGCAGGTGCCAGCAACCAACAGCACAGAGTAGGGGCAGGGCAGGGTGCTGACAGTGATGCTAGGTTTTTACTTTGTCAAAGTGGAGTTAAAAGGGTTTCCCCTACTCAGTCACCAGACTCAGGAGGTTTTTCTGTTACTGCTGGAGGATCTTTCTGTTCTGTGCTCCTTGTCTAGGAAAACTCACTCATAGATCAACAGACCTTGCATTTTATTCTGGTGCCATGGCTTCCCTTAGCAACCTGCCATGAGCCCCGAGTGGGGACAGCCTGTGACAGCCACATAGGCTGTGCCTGGGCCTTTTCTCAGCTTGCTGGTCTTCCTGTCTTCAAAGAGGTGGTTCCATGCAGAACAGCTGGTTATGGTGGTTTATTTTCATACCCTTTTCTAAGAGTAAACAGGCTGACAATGATTGCAGTCACATCTTCAGCTGCTGTCAGGAATATTTTACAGTTTCTGCTTGACTTTCAGAGCAACCCTACAATGACCATACTCCTGTTACTCCTAAGTTGCTATTCCTAGGAGTGTACTGTGGTCTCAGTGGTCAAGATAACCAGGCAGGATGGTTCATGGGACTCTCCATAGTGATGGGTAATGAGTAAGGCCTAAAACCAAAGCAGCAACCTATAAGGTTTGACTTTCTCCTCACTGGGTCTCAGTGAGGTAACAGAAACTTTCACGTGAAAGAGGGACAGATCACTATTCTGCTTGTCATCAGTGGGTGGTTAGCTTAGCATGGTAACTAGATGAGCGTAGAAGTGGCTTGGCACCTTACCTGGTGTAGCATAACAAGTGGTTTAGTAGAGTGATTGGTTTGGTGTAGGCAGCAGAGACGGTCATTCTAGGCAGGCAAGATGAATTGTCTGTTCAAGCTTGACACTTCTCTGCACTTGTTTTACAGTCAATTCTGTTGAGAATTTTCAAGAAAGATTTCTTCCTTTATTTATTCTGAAAATGCTGTATGGGTTTCCTGCCCTGAGTAGTTATGAACTCACCAGGGGCTGACAAAAAATTAAACTTCTTGAAGGCAAAAGTTAATTAAGTTTCTCCTCTAATGTCAGGAATGTACTAGAAAACTTCAGTCAGTGACTTAGTATTTTTCATCTTGGTCTATCTAACAGCATTTTTAATACAGATGTATTGTTTTTAACGAGAGGATCGTGTGTCAGCACTCATTCTTAATACTTTAATGGGACACCATAGATTAACATCATACTGTAAGCTATTCTAGCATTTGCTGAAAGGCGCCTTGCCAGAATAAATGTGTATAGTCAACAACATCATCTGGGAGTGTGGAAGAACCATCCATGAGAATCTGGTGGGGTGCTGTGGATTGAATGTCTGTGTTCCTCCAGGACTTACTAGCTGGATTTGGGGCAGGACCTTTGGGAGTGATTGGGCCTCCCTGGTAACTCACAGCACATCATGACATTAGGGCCCTGATGAAAGAGGCCTGGGAGAGCTGGGTAATTTCTCTTGTATGTGTATGTTGGAGGACGTACAGAAGGCATCATGTGTCAGAAAAAATGTCTTCTCCCAGTCTGCTGGCACCTTGACCTGGGAGGCCCCATCCTGCTAAATTATATATAGTAAATTTCTGCTGTGAATAAGTTCGCTTGTCTGAGATGTTTCGTTATAACAGCTTGAATAGACTAAAATGTAGAGTTACTATGTACAGGACACTTCAACATGTTTATGGAAATATGTAATTAAAAAGCTTCTTTTGTGGCTGTTGTTGTAGTGCTGTAGGTTAGTTAAGCTGCCTTTTGTGACATTGGTACCTCATTTGATCCCTAACTGCTCTACTTCCCATCTAGCTGTCTGCTAATGCTTCTGGGAAGGCATGAATGATGATTCAGTGCTTGGGCTGCTACCACCAATGTGGGACACTCAGATATATTTTCAGGTTCCTGGCTTCAGACTGGATCCTGCCTACAACTGGGGATGTCCATGCCTATTTTGATATGTCTGTGGCTTTAGGTACCTGTTGGAGAACTTGACCTGTAGGGTTGTCCAATATGCTTTTCTTTTCAACCTTTGATGAGACTTGAGACCTTTTGCTAAATTAGAAGAGCTGGATGTTTTGTCTTTTTTTGTGGATTTAGGTATGCTGTTTATTCTTGCATGGGAGTCAGCTACAGAGGTGGCTCAGTCTCGTAACATGTGTTCAAGGCTGAACTAAAGGTTTGTGTGATATTCTCTGAGGTTGGGGATCTGATGAAGCCATGTTAGATGATCCCTAAGAGCCTTTACTGGGCTGGCCCTCAGATCTGGTTTTCATGCACACTGGCAAGTTCACTGGCCTGGCCTGACCTACCCTCTGCCCCAGGTCATGTGTGTATCAGTGGGTGTAACTGCCTAGTTAGGGAAGTCCACTACCATTCCAGTCCCCATACTCAGGTCTTGTGTGTGCTGACAGGTACAGTGGCCTGGCTCTTATATGTGCTGGTGGGTGCTGCGGCCTGATTGGGGAGAACCTCAGCCTAGCTCACCCCAAGGCCTGACTCTCATATGTGCTGGTGAGTGCTTTGACTTGGTTGGGGAGACCCCTAATTTACCATGCCAGGTCCCCTGACCCAGCCCTCTGCCCCAGGTCATGTGTGTATCAGTGGGTGTAACTGCCTAGTTAGGGAAGTCCACTACCATTCCAGTCCCCATACTCAGGTCTTGTGTGTGCTGACAGGTACAATGGCCTGGCTCTTATATGTGCTGGTGGGTGCTGCGGCCTGATTGGGGAGAACCTCAGCCTAGCTCACCCCAAGGCCTGACTCTCGTATGTGCTGGTGAGTGCTTTGACTTGGTTGGGGAGACCTCTAATTTACCATGCCAGGTCCCCTGACCCAGCCCTCTTGTGCACCAGTGAGTTCTGTGGCCTGGCTCAGCTTGCCCTCAGTCCTGGATCTTGCACAGTCTAGCAGATGCTGTGGCCTTGTTGGAGAGACCCCTGAGAATCCCAACCAGGCTTACCTCCAGTCTTGGCTCTTGTATGGGCCAGTAGGTGCTGTGACCTGGCCTGGTCCACCTTCTGATATCGACGTACACCTATGGGTATAAAGGCCTGGCCCAGAAAAATCCTCCAAATCCCCCTGACTGGCTTGCCATCAGGCCTAGCTCTCTTGTGTATCTGTGGGTAGAGTGGCTTATTCAGGCTTTCTTCTAGTCCTGCCCCCAGCACTTATTGGAGGGTGCAGTGATTTTCTTGGGGAGACCCTCCAGAACCCTCATCAGACTAGCCTTCTTTCCCAGTTCTCTTGGCCACTTGGCGGGTGTCTGGCCTGCGGAAGTCTCCAGCATCCATTATTTACAACTTAATTTCTCAGTGGAAAAAGTTATGCATGGATTTCAGAATATGGGGAGACCAAAATAAATCTGTCTTAATTCCTTCTTCCATGATAGTTTTGAAGGGTTCTTATTTCTGTTGTTCAGAAATTGAATCATGATTGCCAATGAACTTTCACATAAAATTAATCTTTCATTAATTATCTGAGTTAAAATATTTAGTCAGAATATATGTATATATCTTATATGTACCAATAATTCCTTGAGAAAGTCTAAGCTTTTGAAGAGAGGTGCTTTTAGCTTACTGCATTATATAGAGGCAGTGGAGGACATGGGAGAGATCAGTATGGTGACCTTAGGAAAACAACAAGATGGAGAGAAGGATCAGAGCCTTGGGGTTCTTTTCTGAATTTGTCAGCAAATCCTGAATTAAGCTAAACATGCATGCTAAAATGCTAGCAGTGCATGAGGTCAGACAATGATGCTAATGTAAGACATTTTATTGCGGTGGCTTATTTGTGGTTTATTTGAGAAACAGATACACAGACAAAAGAGAGAGAGGGAGGGGGAAGGGGCAGAGAGAGAGAGAGAGAGATTGAAGTCAGCTAGGGCTCGATTGAATTGAAGCTGAAAATGGGTCAGTCCAGCTCAGCCATGTGACAGGGTTGGGGCAGGAGGCAGGAATCCATATGCTTGAGAATGTCACTGCTCCCTTCCCGTGTCTGCATTCATCGGGAGTTCGTCATGAGCAGGAGCTGGGGATTGAACCAAGGTTGTTTGTTGTGGCACATGGGTGTCAAAACCAGAATATACTCCTGCACAAAGTGCCTGTCCCTTTTTTGTTGGTTTAAACCTGAAGCTATAGTCTTCTTCTGTGTCTGATTGTCCTAACTGAGGGCCAAGATAATTTTTGTGGACAAAGGAACACCCATGACTAACCATAAAAAAGTCCACAATTTGTTTCACTCATTATTTTTCATGATTGAATTTGACTCTAACTACCCTTCTTCCATGGGTCTGTTTGGTATTTATGATGGCTCATGCATATGTTGTCTTCAGAGCTATCGCACCAGAACTTGGAGGAACATTCCAGTCAGGCAGGTAGAGAAAGTGTGCTTTGTGATGATCATCTGGTGCCTTTTTGGTCTGGCTGTTGGGACAAATCATGGCACTGATTTATCTGAAAGACACTTTCAATTAGCTATATAGGTTGATAAATTCTTGTTTAATTTACAACGTGAACATACTGCTCTCAGGCTTTACAGCCAAGTGGGGCACTTTGGAGTGATGCCTGTCTCAAGCTTGATGAACAAGATGCTATTAACTGGCAACCTGAAAGGCAGAAAGGTAAGTTCCCATCCCAGGAGAGCCTGAACAACAACATGCCCCTCTATTTTGCAGTCCTGGCTATTCTGTGTGGCAAAGCAAAGTGATATGTGAGTTTTGAAGCACTGTCAAAACTCCCATATTATTGTTTTAAATTTTAAAAAAAGATTTATTTATTTTAATTGGAAAAGCAGAGGCAAATTTACAGAGAAAGATCTTCTGTCTGCTGTTTCACTTACCAAGTGGCCACAATGGTGGAGCTAAGCTGATCCCCAGCCAAGAGCCAGGAGCTTCTTCTGAGTCTCCCATGTGGGTGCAGGTCCCAAGGCTTTTGGCCATCTTCGACTACTTTCCCAGGTCACAAGCAGGGAGCTGGATGGGAAGTGGAGCATCTGGGACATGACTTGGCATCCGTATGGGATTTCAGTGCATGCAAGGTGAGGCTTTAACCACTAGGTTACCATGCTGGGCCCCATTTCAACTTTTTAATAAGACATTCTTCAAACTAGCTTTCTTGTGAATGGCAGGAGTTGGCCAGCATGCATGCTTTACAGTGGAATAAAACAGATCCACTACACAAACATAGAAATTAACCACATGGCTTATTGAATCAGCCAACTAGGGTTCAAATTCCAACTTCACCAGCTACCAGCTTTGGCTGGGCAAGTCATTCTACTTCTGTGTCTCAGGTTCAAAGAGACACAAGAACAATGCCTGGCTCGTGGCTTGCACTGTGTATTTGCTGTGCACTTCAGAAACAGAAGTGAAGTTTGTCAAAGTTACTGCAGAAATTTTGGAAATTTGCTTTGGGTCACTGTGTGTGAATTTATGAGTAACCGATGATGACAAATCCAAGACAGATAATGGAAGCTCAGAAGCTGAGCAGTTTTTGACCATAGGCTTTCACTGCCCCAGTTAGGCCGACAATTCACTGTGATTCCTTGAAGAGACTTGTTTATTTCAAAGGTGTTTATCCTCAGGAGGAGTGAGTGCTTTTGTAAAATTATAGAAGCAGTGCAGTGATGAACCTACTTATCTGCTTCTATGCTGGTAGCTGCTTATGTAGCCCCTCCCTCCCAAATGTGAGCAAATTAGTAGATGTTAACATTTCTTTTTGTTTATTTATTCATTTATTTTTTAACTTTGGAAACCAAGAGTCAGTGAAAATCAAAGCTACAGAACAAAAGCAAGCAAACAAAAGACGTCATCTTCATGTCATTCACTAAATGGTTTGTTTCTCTCTGGCTCTCACTCACTCTCTCTGCAAGCCCAGAACCCTGCAGATTCTGACCAGGAGCCTTTCCCAGTGTCCCCATGCAGCTTCTAATTGAAATCCTAGGCTATTAGATTACCTAGGAAAAGAAATACAGGGATTTTATTTTTTCAGAAGTCACTGTTTCGTTCCTGGAGTGGATGGTCAGATGAGAAAGAAACAGCAACAATTGCAAGCACCTGTAGAGGCAAAGAAATGCCCAGGTTAAAACAACGTACAAAACCCAGAGCATTCTATGCAACAGGAACCCCCATGACAAGGAGTGATAGATATATCTTTAACTTTTAATATTTCTCTTTGTTTTAGCCCTGAACCAACTGCTGAGGCACAGGGTTGACCACCTAGTGGCTTCCTTAAAGTGTGAGGGCCAAGTCAGATATTTGGCTGTCATGGCAGGATTGGTGGGCGGGAGAGGGGAGATGTCAGCAAAGACTGTAAGCCCAGTGAATGGCAGGAGACGGTCAAGGCTTTCTCCCTGAATTTCAAGTGATATTTGTAAAAGAAGAAAATTAGTTCTGTGCTACTGCAAACAGCACACAGGTGGAAGTTATGGCCAATGTATTTTCAGCTCGATGTATATAAGAAAGAACTAATAAATAATTTGAAAATAGAGTTGCTTTAGGGTGTAATTAATGTTTCTGTTAAATTGGTCATTGTAACAGATGTTTAATCATCTATCAGGTATTCTTTGGAATATCACCCTGAAGGGAGGTCATGTGGTCAGGTTAGGATATCAATTGGGATTTCCGAATCCATCTCAGAGTACCTGGGTTTCCGTCCTCAGTCTGTTTCCCAGACTGCTTCCTATTCAGGCACATCCCAGATGGCAGCAAGTAGTGGTCCCAGTCACTGGTTCTCTGCACCTGCACGAGAGACCTGGTTTGAGTTTCCAGGTTCTGGCTTTGGCTTGGAGCAGTCCTGCTTGTTGCAGGCAAGTGGGGAGTGAACCAGTGGATGGAATCTCTCTGCATGTCTGTCATTTTGCTTTTCAAATAAATGTAAGATAACCAGGAAGTCACATTGAAATATGTGTGCACCTATTAATCTCTCAAATTATTTGCAGCTGTGATGTTCCAAAACTTAAAAATCACATCCAAAGGAGGAGTTCTTGGCCTAGCAGTTAAGACCTCCCTGCCTCATGTTGGAGTTATCTGAGTTGATACTCAGCCCTGACTCCTGACTTTTGACAGTGCAGAGCCAGGGGGTGTGGGTGATGCTTCAAGTACTTAGGTTCCTGCTATCCTTGTGGGAGACCTGATTTGAGCTCCTGGCTTCAGCATAGTCCAGTTCTGGCCATTGTGGTTGTTTGGAGAGTGAAACAGCAGATGAGAGATCTCTGTTTATGCCTCTGCTTCTCAAGTAAATTACTATTTTTTTAAAGACAGCATTAGGAAGCAAGATTTGACATTAGGAGCAAGTAAATTTTGGCATAAGCTTCACAGATTAAAAAAACATATATAGGACTCTTCAGGAGTAGATCAGAAAGAGGGAGAGTGTATTCTCCAGGACTTCAATTAGAACATTGCCAGTACTGAACATGAGCACTTATTAGGTACTGATTACATACACTGTATTATGCTAGAGCTTGTATGTAATATTCTGCAATGGACAGGTGCTGTGGTCTTTGGGCTGCCCAATATCTGACCTCTCTTCTTATGCTTTTGGGAATTCTTTCGTGTGACAAATCCTGGGGTTCCTTTGTCTTATAAGGACCTCATCAGTTTGAGGGCATTGCTGTAAGAAGCTCATGGGGGTGGAGCCTGGAAGGACAAAACATATAATGATAGATACGATTAAATTCATTAATATAGATGTTCAAAGTAAATATTCTGGATATAATGTGCTAGTTTAAGAAGTGGTGAGTGTTTCAACTGGCTGCTTGTTTTAGTGTCTGAAATCTGGTGGCCATGCTAAGTGAAGTTGAGATGGCAGGATTCCCTTAGTGTTATATAGAGAAAAAAATCCAAACTTCTGAAAGATGAGAATGTGGGGTTGGGCTTGCCATGTGTAACTTGCACACATGAACTCTATGTCATTGATAGAAGGATCTTGGTAAAAAAAAAAAAGCAGCAGCATTTGTATAGTATTCTGCATATTGTTAGGCTAAGGATCTAGTGCAAGCTGTCCTTGAGTTTTCTGTTTTTAATGTTGGAAATAAATTATGGTTACGTGCCTAACTAGACAACAGAGCTGGTACCAGAACCAGAACTTTCTAACTTACAGGCATCCCGTGTCATGGGTTTATAGAAAGATATGGGTGGACAGCCTCTTAAAACATTATTTAATTTATAAGATTGTTAAAGCATTCAATATGGTGATGTATGTTTAGCATAGAGGTTAAGATGCCTGCGTTCTGCTTTGGAGCAGGGATTTGACCCCTGGCTCTGGTTTGTGACCCCAGGAACCTGGAAGGCTGTGACTGAGTATCTGCTTCTCATGGAATGAGGATCTGGCCTTGGTCCAGTGCTGCTGCTGTGGGCATTTGGCGAGTGAACCAGCAGATGGAGGCATTCTCTCTGTATCTGTCTTTCTAACTCTCAAGCAACAGACAAAAGCAGTAAATCTGTTTAACAGGAGCTTGATTTGAGAAACCAGCCAGAGCAGAAACAGCCCTAGGGAGTCCCATGCCATTGAGATGAAACTTGTTGCCTCTGTTCCCCAAGAGAAAGGGAGTCCTGTGTTTTGCAGGGCTCAGTCGTAGCACCAGGCTCAGTCATGAGGCAAAGGCAGCAGTGACAGGGGAACCTTTGTTCCAGCCTTTCTTGGGATTTCCTCAGGAGAGATGGGGCAGGAGAAACAGCTTAGAATTGGCCTTGCTGGTGCTCTAGTTGTCTGCTCCTAGGTTCATTCAGGGCAGGGAAACTTTTGGCTTAGTTTGTGAAAGTTAGACAATGGGGTGGCTGAGGGTTATAGATTTAAGATTGGCTACTTTGGCTCTGAAAGTGTTCTTCTGGTCCGAGTGCTTCAGAATTTCTCTCTGTCTCTTTCTCTCTGGTTTATTTATTGTTTTTATTGGAAAGTCATATATACAGAGAGAAAGATTTTCTTTCCTCTGCTTCACTCCCCAAATGGCCGCAATGGCCAGACCTGATACAAAGCCAGGAACCAGGAGTTTCTTTTGGGTCTCCCACACGGGTGCAGGATCCCAAGGCCCTGGGCCATCCTCCACTGCTTTCCCAGGCCACAGGTAGGGTGCCAGAAGGGAAATGGAACACCTGGGACATGAACTGTTTCCCATAGAGGATTCCAGCACATGCAAGGTGAGGATTTTAGTCACTAAGCTATTGCGCTGGGCCTTGGCATTTCTAAGAATTATCTAGCTCTGAGAAGGGCAGTCCAGCAGCATTTTTGAGCTTTTGAAACATTGTAAGAAGATCTTTAAAAATGTATTAATGCAAGTCTTCATCAGTTGAGCAAATTCAAGTCCAAGTGCAGACATAAATCCTGTTGAGTTATGGGAGGAAGGCCCACTTCCAAGTTTGTACTGGATTCTGATTTCTTAACTTCTCCCAAAGGGCCTGAAGATATCTGTTATGATAATTGGATTGTGAGAAAGGAAATTTCAGAAGCAAATGTAGAGCAAATTTCTGGAGATCCAGAGTTTTGTGACTTGTGGGTGTTTGGACATAGTGTTTGAAAACATAATTATTTGACATATAGGGAGACAGAATTTGAGAATGAAAGAGAGAGAGGGAAGGGGGATAGGGAAGACAGAGGCAGAGGCAGGCAGGTAGGGACACAGACCCTCTGTCTGCTGATTCATTGCCCAAATGCCTACAAAAGCTGGGGCTGGGACAGACTGAGTCCTGAACTCAGTTTGTGTCTCCCATGTGAGCAGCAGGGATCCAAGTATTTGATCCACCACTTGCAGCCTCATAGGATGCATATTAGCAAGAAGCTGGATTGGAAGTAGAGCTGGGGCTGAAACCCAGGCTGTTACAGGATGTGAGTGCCTCAGGTGGTGTCTTAATTAATTGCTACAGCAAACACCTGCCCTTAGGAACAGTGTTTTAAATCCTAGTTCTTCCCCTAAGGTATGCTCACTGATCCACCAAACATATTTTGTGGTTAGTTGCCTGCATTATGAGATACACCTGTGGGAGTTACACCGCTAAGTGATAAGATCCCAAAAAGGCCTTCTGGCCTGGAATAGAAAGAAGGAAAAAAGGACCTCATGGGAAGTCCTTATGTCTCTCTCCCAGCCAAAGCAGAAAATATGCTATCACTTGTGGGTATCTGAGTGGAAGGTCACCATTGAGAGTGCAAGGTGTCAGGTGAGCAATTGGGTTAACATAATTAAATGCTGCTAGGGATACCCACTTGCCATATTGGAGTGCCCAGGATCAGGTCCCACCAGCTTCCTGGTGATCAGTAAATTCACCACTATAAATAAATTTCCAAGAATCCCTAATGAGTAAAATGACAGAGTCTGTGCTACCTAGCACTCCTGCTCACCTAGTGGTCCGTTCATGTTGGAAACTTAATCTCCAGTGCAGTGACATTGGTAGGGGGCCTACTAATGGGTGATTGGTATTAACGTTTTGTCATGGGAGTTGGTTAGTTCTTGCCAGAATGGGTTGCTGTAACAGAATCTGCCCCTCATGCTTGCTGTTGCTAAGTTTACTTGCTCTGCTGCCTTGTGGTGGAATAGCAAGAAGTCCCTCTTCAGGCAACAATGCCATGTTCTTTGACTTCGAGCCTCCTGATCCATGAGCTGAGCACTTCTATTTTCTTTATAGACATACAGTCTGAAGTGTTCAGTTACAGCAACAGAAGCAGAAGCAGAAGCAGACTAACCAGGGGTCAGTGTTGTAGTACGGTGGATTGGATTACTGGGTTAATTCCCAGGTACTCCACTTCCGATCCAGCTCCCTTCTAATGTGCCTCAGAAACTGGTGATTGATGACTCAGGTGCTTGGGTTCCTGACACCCATGCAGGGGACCTGGGTGGAGCTCCTGGCTCCTGGCTCCTGACTCCTGACTCAGCCTGGATAGAATTTTGCAATGTTAAGGGGAATGCCCAGGCTGTCATTGCCTTCCTTTGAATTTTGATCTGTTGAAATCTAATTTCTGCCTGGTAGGGATGCACCACAGGTTCTGAATTTCTGTGTGATGATCCTATTAGTCATTCCTAACATGTCCATGGAAAACAGGCATGCTGGCTTCCAGACAAGAGCAGAGACAGGAGGCAAAGTGGACAGCTGGCCCGTCAATCATTTTTCTAGGCTGTTCCCTGCAGCTGTTAAGCATGATCGCTTATTTACTGTTGAAAATAGACCTCTCATCATGATAACCCAAAGCCAAAATGGCCACAAAGGGGAGAAAACTGGCCCTTGGGGTCTGGGGTAACTTTGTGGTTAGATATATATTTAAGCTTATGTTAGCTCAATCCATTCATTACCCACTCGGAAGGACATGATAGCCTGCCACAGTGAAATGATCAAGCTCACCGCAGAATGACTAAATGGAAATACACAGCCCATATTGTCTCTAATGCCTCCTCATGAAACCAACGTGCTTAAGTACCTACAAGGGAGTTCCTGAGCCCAGAAGTCCGTGGTTATAGCTTTTGGAGCCTAGCCCTCAGCCTTGGTTTCTGTATTCTAATTAAGCTTGCTGAATACTAGGGCTCTCATAAGAAGTATTCACCCAGCACATTTTCCTCTTAAGAGGTCGGTGTGCCTCAAAGTGCAGCAAGCAGATCATCACAGTGGGGCATGGAAGGAAGAGGCAGAGGATGCCGAGAGAGATACTGAGAGAGAGAGAGAAAGGAAGATAAAGGTGATGTTTTAGGTTCTGTTTACATGAGCTGTCCTAGCAGAGCTGAGCATTTCCAGACACTGGCATGACTGCTATAAATCCACACGGGTAAGCAGACTGCAGTGAAGTCTGTTTTGCTCATTGCAGTGGCTGTGCCAGGTGCAGTGCTGTGACCAGTGGGTCCTTGGATGTGCAGTGCTTTAGAGGCCACTAGTCAATGCTGTGGAGCCTCAAGTTGAGATGTCTCAAGAAGACTTCTCATTGGTGGAGAGATGTAGCGGGAGGATGTCATGGGAGCAGACCAGAGAAGCTTTTTCTGTCAGTTACTTCAGAGCCAGTGTGCTTTGCCTCAAATCTGTCAGTGTTGGGACTAGAAGTTAACTCTCACGGAAATGAAGAAAAACTCCCCTGGCATGACCAGCCACTCAACCTTGAGGAATCCATGGAAACTACAGGAATAAGAAAGGAGTTGAGGGGGATTGTTGATGTATAACAATCAAGATATTTCCTAACATCACACACAGATTCTTGCTATCCATAACCTGTGAAATGTTTTAAATTGCCTTTTTATACAGTCCAATGAAGAAGGGAGCTGAAAGGGAAGTGGAGCAGCTGAGATATGAGCCAGTACCCGTATGGGATCCCAGTGCATGCAAGGCAGGGACTTTGGCCACTGAATCATTGTGCCGGACTCATCTTTTTTTTAACTTGTATTTATTTTTATTGAATAGGCAGATTTACAGAGAGAAAGAGACACAGAAAATGGACCTGAAGTGTGGCTAAGGAAGGTTAGGTTGTTGAGGGTAAGGTGGATGTTATTTAAAGGGGCAAGGAGGGGGAAAGAAGTTAAAAGCATAGTGAGCCTATTAAAGGAGGGATGCCTGTGCTCCAAACTTTAGTGCTTCTACAGGCGAAGGTCTTCTCACATCAGATGTGTGGCCTTGTGGCTCTACGGAGGGGTGGAGGAACCACATTACACATTCAGGATTCTATGGCCACTCTGGACACAGGCCCAGGACTGCTCACAAGGTCTTCTGCCTCTGCAAGGAGAGGTTCTTGACAAACATGGTACTAGGAATACGTGTCCCTCAGCACCTGTAGATGCAAAAAAAAAAAAAAAAAAAAAAAAAAGCAAGGCTAAGCAAAATGAATGCAGCACCATCTGTCCAAGAATGGAGAAAAATGTTTTGGGGAGATTGAACCCTAGTCAGAGACGGATGGCTGAGGCATAAGCAGTCCATAGGATGGCCCAATGGCCTTTCCCTCTTTGAAACTGTTTTTGTCCCTGCTACTGGAGATTGCCAAGGTTTTGCCATTCCAGGAGGAAGTGTCCTCTGATATGGCCTGAGATGAGGATGGGAACATTCTAGACATGGTTTGAAATTAGCAAATGTTCTCTGAATACAGTCCCTAAGCACTCTCTCACTGCTTCTGCAAAGGGCTCTGACTGCTTGTGGATCCTCTAGGGTATGTGGAGCTCTCTAGTTTGCCATGGAAAATGTTTTTGTTTGGGAGGGGGCCTCCTCTGTATTTATGGATTCCCAGGCAAAAGTGTGAATGGCAGCCTAGCTACCAAAAAGATGACTGTTCTCTATTGTAAACACCGAACTTTAGCATGCGAAGTAGAAGATGTTTTATTCCAAAATGTAAAATTAAATGGGGAAACTGTTGCAAAGCACGGATCATTCTCCCCATCTACAGTCTGTACATTGGAGCTTCACCATCCTGATGGCAAATAGGAATTACCCAGGGCACGTATGTAAATGGAAATACTGATAGCGTGAGACATTAAAAAAGAGATTTGGGTGAATCTAATGTGCAGAAAGGAATGATAACTTCTGAACAGTAGAAGGAAAGACTTGCTCACTTATGGCATTTTGGTTCTTATTATGTCAGATTCTTTTTTTTTTTTTTAAAGATTTACTTATTTATTGGAAAGTCAGATATACAGAGAGGAAAATCTTCCGTCCGATGATTCACTCCCCAAGTGAGCACAATAGCCGATGCTATGCCGATCCGAAGCCAGGATCCAGGAACTTCTTCCCGGTCTCCCACGCGGATGCAGGGTCCCAAAGCCTTGGGCCGTTCTTGACTGCTTTCCCAGGCCACAAGCAGGGAGCTGGATGGGAAGTGGAGCTGCTGGGACTAGAACCAGCACCCTTATGGGATCCTGGTGCTTTCAAGGTGAGGACTTTAGCCACTAGGCCACGCCACTGGGTCCTCTTTTTTTTTTTAATTTTTATACATTTTTACTTTTTGATTTTTGTGGTACAATTCCGTGGGGTCTGGGATTTCTCCATCCCTCCCCAAGTTCCTACCCTCCAACTGATTTTCCCCTTATTATTACAATAGTATAGTCCTTTACAAGCAGTTATAAATCCATCAGTATGTTATTTAAGTGTGCCCCAACATTGCTGGTACAGCATATGTCAGATTCTTAAAAAGTTTTATCTCCGAGTTCCAAAGTTTTACTCATATATTTTTTTTGTAATAGTGAAATCAGTTCACCTCTGTTGGATAGTGGAGGTTTGTCTGAATGCTTGATTATTGGTATTCTTTGAGGACACCACACATACTCTGAAAGGGCTCAGTTCATTCTTGATGAGGCACTGACAATGTCGAGGAGGTCTTCATTAACTCCACTAAAAGAGGAAACGTGAATGTTTGTAGTCAGATGATTTTTATTCACACAAGGTTTCCTGACTCTTCCTTGGCTCCTCCCATACAACCCTTAGTCAAACATGCTTTAAATGTAGTTTGGGCCCTGTTGCTTACTCTCAGATGCTGGTATTAAGAGCATTGTTTGGCTGTGGTTTGGATATGGTATGAGTGTGTCATTGAAGACTTTGTATATTGGATGCTTGATCCTTAGTGTGGTGATTTTGAGATGTGGTGACCCTTTAAGAGGTGAAACTTAGTATACAATAAGTAAGACATTGGGTGATCCACTAAATATGGCCATCAGAAGGGATTGATGTAGTTCTCATGGGACCCCAGCTAGTTCCCAAGAGAGTGGATTACTAGAAGAGAGAAAGACTGGATTCATCCCTGTGCTTCCTGTGTGATCCACGCAAATGGAATTTTACCCTCTTGCATGCTCTCCTGCCATGACATCATCCACTATGATCTGAGACGGACAGGGGACCCTTAACAAGGGTCCTGTGATTGGAGTTGGCTCTATCTTGGGCTCTCAGTCTCTGGAGCTGTGAGTTAAACAAGTCTCTTTTCTTCATACATTATCCAGCCTTAGGCCTTTTGTTATAGCAGTGGAAAACAGGTTAATGTAGGCTCAACCCTATGACTGTAAGACTGAGAATAAATAAATCATAACTGTGTGTTTCTAGAGGTAGCGATTTTACCTGATGTTGAAGGATCTTCATACTCTCAAGTCTCATTATTCTGCTCTCTTTTTAAGCTTTTTCATGAAATAGTGAAGAAAAAAAATATTCCTTTTCCCTGTACTTGGGAGCAATGACATCTGTCATCTTGTATTCTATCTGATTCTTATCTACTTTATTAGAATCCTGAGCAGATATTAATAGTATGAAATAAAGGGAATAAATACCTAAACTCAGTTATTACATTGTGAGAAAATTTCATTCCACTGTTGCAGTATTTGATTTGTTCGTAAACTTTTCCCTTACAGCTCAGTCATTCTATATTTCTGGGCCACCTTAATACCCTAAAGACTTTACAACTCTTCTACAAGAAACACTACAGCCTAATGCTCTGTTCGTCTAACTTCACAGTCTCTGCATAATTTTCCTGCCAAAAATCACTGCATCTATTTAACATCCAGTTATTCTTTTTTTAAAGATTTATTTTATTTGTGTTAGAAAATCAGATATACAGATAAGATATTCTGTCTGATCATTCCCTCCCCAAGTGGCCGTAATGGCTGGAGCTTAGTTGATGCAAGACCAGGAGCCTGGACCCTCTTCATGCAGGCGCAGAGCCACAGTGCTTTGGGCCGTCCTCCATTGCTTTCCCAGGCCACAAATAGGAGCTGGATGGGAAGCAGGGCCACTGGGATTAGAACCAGAACCCATATGGGATTTTGGCACGTGCAAGGTGAGGACTTTAACAGCTAGGCTACCACACTGTGCCCAACATCCAGCCACTCTTAAGTGAATCAACAGTTTTTCCATCCAATGTTACTTTTCATTTTGTCTTAAAATATATCCTTCACTCTTGCTGGGCCTGGGTCCTCCTTATTAAAGTGTTATTCAATAAGATTAAGTCATGTATCCATTCATTAAGCATATATTTGAATTCGTGGTTGTCTGTGAATGATTTTGTATATGTGGTAGCTCCTGTAGTATACACTTCACACCTGTTATCCTAATAACCTGGGTGTTAGTTTACTGACTTCTGTAGGTATGAAGACAGTTGTTATTTTTAACTAAAAAATATAGATGTGTTTTGGCTAAGGAATAAAAGGGAAGCATCATTCTTCACACTCGTTCTTGCTTTCAGTTAGTGATGTTAGCTTACCAGGTTCTATTCTTCTTCTGAGCGCAAACGATCAGAGGAATAATTTATCAGGTTCATGGAGATTAACAAGTATGAGTGCAGGTGCCTTTAGAGTTCGAGCTTTTTGGTTCTTCTGATGCTACAAAATTACTCCCTTCAAAGAAATGGTTACATTCATCAAGATCAATGGCAAGTCTCTCAACACTCTCCTCCCCATCACATCCCAATCTGAGATTCCACTTTGGTTGTATTTCAAGGAATGAGTCCTATGCTTTCAGTGGTCAGACAGAAAAAGCAAGGGGAAGAAGGAACTTGGAGAGATCCTGAACCTATCAAAGCCACTAGATGTTAGGATCTATCTAGCCTGCGAACATATGTTGTATAATTTCTTTGCCAATGCATAGTATTACTTTTTTTGTAAATGAAAGGCAATACATCTCCTTTGGGTAATTAAATGTTGCTGTACATTGTTTATTTAGATTTTGACAAATAAATTAGAAGAAAATCAAACCAACATGATGTAAAGAGGAGGCTTAGTTAGCAATTCAAATTGGAACTGAACAACTTGTCAGGATCACAGAAATTAGGAGGAAGGCTTCAACTACCACAGCTGCCTTCCTAAAACAAGACTAGTAAGACCTAGTCCTTAACCCTTGAACCTCATGGTTAGTGAGTGTCTAGAAATAGCTATTATCAGATCACCTCAAAATGTGGAATGGGGTGAAAGGAGTTACACAGTACGTGGAGACCGAAGAGATGAGTCTTGCAGGATTAACTGGATAGATAGCATGGTGGGATTGGATGAGTAGAAGGATGTTCACTGCTATTTAGTACTCATTGTTGCTTTTAGGAGCAGTCAGGTGACATAGCAAGGCAACACACACACACACACACGCCCATACAGATATGTCAACATTTAACTAGTCATATCTTACACATGTTTAACTGATGAATTCTTTAGAATCATGTTGTTTAATTTCCAGCTACTTCACATTTTAAGTTACATTTTTTGCTTCTCATTTCTGGTTTAATCACTTTTAGCCTGAGAGCATATGTTGTATAATTTCTTTAGATTTAAGGTGTGTTGTGAGAGTTACCATGCAATCTGTCTTGGTAAATGTTGCATGTGGGCTATAGAAGATTGTGTATTGTATTATGCTGTTGGTGGCAAAATATTCTGTAAGATTCAGTTAGATGTAAATGTACTGCATGCCACTGAAAATAACACCCAAAAAGATGAAAATGATAAATTTATATTTTATTGTAATATAAAATGTTAAGAAGACTAAAATGAAAATAAAATTAAAGGCAATTGGAAATAAGAACAAATTAAAAGTAAATTGGATTATATTGATTGCTAGTTCCATTACATTTTACCTGGTTGATCTGTTAATAATAAAAGAGGGGGATTGAGAACTCTACCTATACTAACGATTTTTCCATTTCTCCTGAGAATCCTATCACTTTTGTCTCACCTGTTTTGTTGCTCTACTGTTGGGTGCATATATGTTTAGTATTGTAATGTCTTCTTAGAGAAGTAGGCTCCTGATAATTGTGTAATATTTACCTTGTTTATCGCTGCAAATTCTTGTTGTTCTGATGTATACTTTGTTTGAAATGACATAGCTGCTTCTTGGGCTTTCTTTTGATTAGGAAAAGCATAATGTATATTTCGTCATCCATTCACTGTGAACCTATCTGAAGATTTATATGTTTAACATTTTTGAAATGTCTTTATATATTTTACACTTTTTGTATATGTATATAGATAGAGAGATAGAGAGAGAACTTGCTCCCATCCACTGTTCTACTGCCTAAATCATTGTAATGCCTGAGAACTTAATCCAGGTCTCTGACATGGGTGAGAGGAACCTGGTCACTTGAGCCATCACCAGTGCCTTCTAGGCTTTGCACTGGCAAGAAGCTGGGGTCAGGAGATGGAGTCAAGTTAGCAAAACCCACATACTGTCCTATGAGATGTTGAATGTCTTAACTGGCAGGTTAACTGCTAGGCTGAATGCCTTCCTCAGAAAGGTTTTATATTTAAAAATGAATTCTTGGAAACGGCCTGTAGATGAGTCTACAATGCAGATTTTCATCATTCCTAAGTCACAGTTAGCTACTGTTATGTGTTTAATATTTTAAACATATATATAACTAGATTATATCTACAAGAAGTTACATAAATTTTTAAAGTAAATTCTGTAATTAATGTGACTTTGACTATTATAATCTGTATTTTTAGGTCAGTTGTGTGAATTTGCCATAATTGACAACATTTAATCCATGGCAGTTTTGTAATCCTCTTTAAAAAAACAAAAACAGGATGTAATAGGGATTTAAATAATTAGATGTGTCCAAGATGTGGTCTTGGCTATTGAGAGAAGCTGTGGTACAAAATGTTGTCTGTGATGTCAAGGACCTACCTTTTGAGAAAATAAATAAAAGATGGGATTAAGATTTTTTCCATTTCCTGGAAAAAGTTGGGGCTTTCAGTGTCATTGTTTCAACATGGTTGTGTTCATTCCTTTGTCCTGATATACTAGATTTCTTTTCTAATAATATCACTTAGAAGGGCTCTAGAGTGTTTGCACTTTTGCTGTCTTGGATTATAGAGAAGGAATTGAGTAAATAGTTGGGCACTTTTAAGTCGCTTGCTCTGGGTTTCTATCTTCCTTTACCCTTTCTATTGTTTTATATTTTAATTTTATGGAAATTGGAAGAAACACTTTAATGTAGATTACTAGATGTGGATAGAAGTTTTGTTATGTCACTCAAAAATGAGATCACTTTGGTTAATGGACCCAAACTGCACAATGGGAGGGTTGTAGTGGGGGCATGTCGATGCAGATGCTCTTGTTGGGTAGGAGTAAGGTGTTCAGGAGTTCTGTGGATTAGTAAGGAGATGGTAGACATTTTCAATGCACTGTATGTTTCTCCACAAGAAAATCTATAAGCAAAACAATAATGTGCAGTTAATCTCCTATCAAAAACATTGTAAGTCAACTGACAGCTGAATAATTTCCCCTTCATTTTGTTGAAAGTGATAAAATGGAAACCTTGCATAATAAAGTTTTAGTCTAGTTATTGAAATAAAGCTCCGTCGACACCCAGAACAAGTATTATGAATTGTTTTGTTCATTGATTCTGAGGTTTATCCTCTCTCTTTTAATTTTTTTTCTGTAAAAATTTAAGCTAATTTCCACATAGTAAAATGCACAGATCTTACATGAACTGGTAGATGAATTCTCGTGAGTGTGTACCTTTGTAGAATCCACACCACATCAAGTTATGGAATGTATCCATCACTCTTAAATTCCTTTATGTTTCTTCCCACTCACTCATTCAGGCCTCAGACAGACAACCATTGTTTTAATTTTTAAATTAAAAATAGAAAAATATTATTTAAGAAGTAGACACACACATACACGTTGGGAAAGGGAAATAGGTAGAGAGATCTCCTATCCACTGGTTCACTCTTCAGAAGTCTTCAACAGTTATTAGTGGGAAAAACTGGAGCTAGGAGCTGAAACTGCACCTAAGCCTTGCACACGGGTGGCTAGGGACCAAGCACCCAGCCCATCATCTGCTGCTTCCCAGGGCAGGCATTGGCAGGAACCTGGAGTCAGAAGTAGAAGAGGACTTGCACTCAGACATTGTCATGTGGGATACAGGCATCTCAGCTGGTGTGATAACTATTGTGCCAAACATCTGCCCATTCTCATTTTTGTTACTCGGTTTTTCCATTTGTAGAGTTTTCATTAATAATCATTAGCTTATTTTGTGTCTGGACTCTTTAGCTCAGTATAGTGCTTTTGAGGTTTAACTATTTGTTAGCTTGCATCAATAGTTCATTCTTTATTACTGAGTAGAATCCTATTGTAAAAATAAGTTGCAATTTATCCATGCTCCTTTTGCCATAAGTGTGGGTTATTTCTGATTAAATAAAGCTGCTGTGAAAATTCATGTATGTATCTTTGTGGACCTATGATTACATTTCCTTTCAGTAGTAATCCAGGAGTAGAACTGCAGAGCCATAAAATAGGTGGATATATAACTTTAAAAAATTGCTCAAACACTTCAAAAGCAGTTGTATAATTTTAAACTCTCAATAGAAATGTATAAAGTCCTCCAAAGAAATGTATGGAAGTCTCCTTTAACATCCTCATTTGGTGTTTTGCTTTTAACTCTAACCATTCTAGGTAGTATGTGCAGTGATTTCGTTTGTATTTACCTGATGATGAAAGATGTTGAACATTTTTCACATTTATTGGCTATTAGTGAGTCTTCCTTTTAAAGTTTCTGTTTAAGTCTTTTACCCATTAAAGTTGTGTTTATTTCGGAATTACAGGAGTCCTTTGGGGTATGCCTTTATCTCTTTTTTGTCTACCTCCAATCTGGTGAATTTCAGCTTATCCATTTTTTTTTTCTTTTGGTGTGTGTCCTAAGAATTCTTTGCCTATCCCAAGACTGAAAAAATATGCTCTGATAACTTCTTTCTAGAGTCATTATGATGTTAATTTTACATTTAAGCCAATGATCTGACTTAAATGAACTTTCATGGACAGAAATTCAGAAAGTCATGGGAGAGTTGAAATGTCTGTTTTCCCATAACGCTTATCTGTTTACCCAATACTATTTTGGAACTATAAGGTCTGAAGTTGACAATGTTTTGGCAAATTATGAGAGTCTATCAACTACTCCAGTCCTGTCAGTTAACATGTCTCATCATTTACATGGGTGGATTAAAACTGAACCTGATTTTATTGAGAACTGGGCCCAGAATTGTGGTGGACAATAAGTAGTCGAACTCTCAGCACATTTTCCATGGACATGTGGTTCTTCTTGGTGTTGATCTGTGCCTCTAGTAGGATTTGGACATATCCCTGAGTAACACACATCAAGTCATGGTGGGAGGAGAATAGAGGGGTTCTCAGAAATGTCAAGTTGAAACTTCTCTACATGGACGTAGGTGTGCAGTAAGCATTCTAGTGTTTCCTCTTCAGTTCTCTGAAGTTTCCTCTTGAGATGAGGCATGAATGATTTCTCCTGAAAAACAGTAGCAAAATTGCATCTGGGAAACTGCCACTGGTGCTGTTTAACAGCGCACAGACATGTCAGCAAATGTTGAGTAGCAAGTATTGATGAGAAGATTTGTACTTTGAAAGAGAAGGATTTCCAATTAGTACAATGAAATCAAATAGGTAGACTTTGTGGAGAAAGACAAAGGTAAGGAGAGAGCAGAATGGAGAGCAGGATAAAGCAGACTAAGAAGATGGAGAGAGGGGTGAGGGGGTAGGGGGAAAGGAGAAGAAGGAGAGAGGGGGAGAGGAGGAGAGGGAGAAGAGGGGGGAGAGGAGGGGGAGAGGAGAAGAAAGAGGTGGAGAGGGGCAGGGGGAGAGAGAGGGGGGAGAGGAGGGGGAGAGGAGGAGAAAGAGATGGAGAGGGGCAGGGGGAGAGAGAGGGGGGAGAGGTAGAGAGGGAGAGGGGGAGAGAGAGGGGGGAGAGGAGGAGAAAGAGAAGGAGAGGGACAGAGGGGAAAGAGAGGGGGGAGAGGGAGAAGTGGAGAGGGAGAGAGGGGGAGAGGGAGAGAGAAGGAAAGAGGGGGAGAAAGAGAGATGAAGAGGGAGAGAGGGTGAGGGAGAGAGAGGGAAATGAGGAGAGAGAGAGGGGGAGAGAGAGGGGGAGAGGTGGAGAGGGAGAGAGGGTGAGGGAAAGAGAGAGGGAGAGAGAGGAGGAGAGAGGAGAGAGGAGTGGGAGAGAGAAGGGGAGGAGGAGAGGGAAAGAGGAGGAGGAGAGGGAGAGAGGAAGATAGGTGGAGAAGGACAGAGGGTGAGAGGGAGAGATGGGGGAGAGGTGGAGAGGGAGACAGGGGAGAGGGTGAGAGGGAGAGGAGGGGGAGAGGCAGAGGAGCGAGAAAAGGATAGAGGGAAAGAGAAAGAATTTAAGGAAAAAGTGTGCCAAATTATAGAGGAAATGCATTTTTATGCACATGAATGAGAAAAGTAGAGAACAGGAAAGAACTTGATAAACTAAAAATTGGTCCTCAGATACTGTACATACGTGCAGTTTCCTTAGTAATAGGACTCCCCTCTCCTCATCCCAAAGTAATTAAAATGAAGGGGGAAAAGACAAATGAAGGAATCAGTAATTAGAGATGGAGAACATGTGGTCCTTTTGGTTTCCCTTGGGGGAACTTTCAGAACAAATTTAGAACTGTTTTGAGCCTCAAAGCCTGATAAAAGCAGAGAATGGGGGGTGTTTCTAGAAGGACTGATGTGATTCAGTGTGTTCCTAGCGGCACTTCCAGAACAGCAATGTGTATATGAATGACCTGTATCTATTTTTTGAATGTAGGTTTCAATTTCTGGGATCTTGCATTTGTTATCAATTTATAGAATAATTGATGTTGATGCTGCTGGAGCTTGGACCACAGCTTGGGTACAGTTTGCTTTAGAGAGGTTTTGAAAGCTGCCAATTCCAGTTGCTTTGGTTGGATTCAGACTAGATAATAAATGGTGTCACTGTTTTCTCGTTTACTCTGGCACAGCTGCTGAGTCTGGTACTCCAGTGACCTACACTCTGATACCCCTTTGTTATCCATCCAAATGCTTGGGTTCACACGGAACACAGGACTACTACAGGAGGCCAATAGATTGTGTTGTATTTGTTTGTTCATTTCCTTACTGAGATGGTAGACAATCGTATGTTCTTGGAGAAAGGGATGGAGGGTTATCAGTGCTGTTTACCAATGAGAATCATTTCCGTTTTGGATAACAACCACATCTCTGTGAACATTTATCTTGTGAGAAAACATTGTGAGCAGTATACTGATGGTTTCCCTTCTTCTGTCATGAGAGCGAAGCAAAGTTGGTTATAGAGAGCCACAGAAGTGTTCACTAATGCACATAGTGCTTTTCCTTCAGAGTGCTAGAGGAATTGATAGAAACTTTTGCATTTCTATTAGAACTCCAAATAAGAGTTGAGCATATTCACCCTGAATGCTGACCCTGGAGATATGATGCCACTCCTCATGTCTCCCTCACTGCTTCCTGATGTCCTGATTATTGGGTAGGTCAGAGAGTTAGGTCTTTTTTTTATCACCACATTTTCATTGATGCTTGAACAATTGCACTGGATTTAAGCATGTTCATAGTTTGAGACAGAATTCACATGGAAATATAAAACTTTCAGGTTATTTCATAAGGATACTGTGGTGACAGGGAGGACCTGAGGCTACTGCAGGGAGGTGGTGGAAGAGAAGAGGCAAGAGTCCATGGAAGGGAGGCTGTGGTTAGCAAAGATGAGCTTTAAGTGTGACAGTCTGCCTGTCTGGGGCTTCTTCGTGTGGTAAAGGATATCTTTGACAAACAAAACCTTCACATGGCCCACCCATTGTTGAGAAACAAACCCAAAGGAATGACCAAACAAGGTTTAAGAGACAACACAACTCTAGGCAACATGACTTTATCTTAATGTCTTTATGAAGTTGTCTCTTTTTGTTTTTTCATTGTAAATTTCTTCCTGAAACCAGGCCTTGTGGAGTCTTATCTTAGATTCTAATTATTCCCAGCAGAAGGAAAAAATAAAACCATGAATTTCTTGGCTTTTGAGATTTAAAGCTTATTTTGGTTTTAAGAAGACAGATTTTTGAGCCATAAACCCTGAACCCTGAAGGATTTTTGGAAGACTTTCTCCTCCCCAGTGAATGTCAGACGTTCTCTATAGCCCCAACTCTCCAAGAACGAGCCATACAAATTCCCAAGGATGCCTGATGGAGAAGAATGTCAGAGGGGGGATAATTAGTGATGCTCCTGGGACTCCCCCGGAGGGGACTGTGTTCCCTGTTCTACAGAGGCTCAGTCCCAGTGAAGAGAGAGTGATGTGAGAGTAGAGAGGAGTTAAACTGCCCCTCCTGCTGATGGTTTCTAGCTTCTCAAGACAGTAAATGTCAGAGTATCACTTTTAACAAGTGGAAAGCAGGACTCTCGTGTAACTGTATAGTCAGCGTGTGACACAGATGAATTTAAGTGATTAATAAGGGAACCAGCAGGATGGAAAAGCCAGCTCAGAAGAAAATATAAGAAGGTGATTTGTAGCAGACTAATGTAGTTTTATAGGCAATACAACTGTGCATTAACTTGTAAGTTTATCAACCAAAAATGGTTAGCCACTTACTGATTTTCTGTAAGAAAATGCTGGATCTTGATTAATAATAAGGAGTGAGCCAAACTAAGTTGACTTCCCTTAGGTTATAAATCCTCCATTGAGGGATGATATTTTCTTGGGTGGATGAAAATTGTTTTTTGTCAGGTGACAAAGAAGGGAGCTGTCACAATTGGTTGCTTTCCAACATTCAGTGCTACCTGGAACATCTTTCTGCTGATTGTACACTTTTTCTCATTACAGAGAAATTGCAATTATTCAACCTATCAACTTTTTTTCTTTATTGTGGTAAAATACACATATGATAATGCACATGAAATGTATTATCATAGTGATTTTGGAGCAGAAAGCTAGTGTTTTAAATTTGCACTATTGTTTAATCCTTATCACCACTCATCTCCACAACTCTTTTCATCCTGTGAAACAAACTCTGTACTTACTGAACAACAGTTTTCCATTTCTCCCACTTGTAGCCTGGCTACCAGCACTCTACATTCTGCCTCTAACCAAACCATCCTAAGTACCTCACAGAAGTTGGGTCATATGGTATCTTTCTTTCTGTATCCGCCCCTTTTCACTCAGCATTTTTAAAAAGATATATTTATTATTTATTTGAAAGTCAGAGTGACAGAGAGAGAGAGAAAGAAAGGGAGGGAGGGAGGGAGGGAAGGAAGGAAGGAAGAAAGGAAGGAAGGAAGGAAGGAAGGAAGGAAGGAAGGAAAGCAGAGATCAATCTATGTTCTGGTTCATTCTCTAAATGGCCACAGCAGCTGGGGCTGGGCCAGCCTGAAAGTAGGAGGCAGGAGCTTTATCTAGATCTCCCACGTGGATGAGAGAGGTTTACGTACTTGAATCTTCTGTGGCATCCCCAAGCACATTGGCAGGGAGCTAGGTCAGAGATAGAGCAGTTGAGATTTGAACCAGCAGCCTAATGGAATGCTGGCTTTGCAGGTAGCTGTTTAACCCACTGTACCACAATGTTGGGCCCAGAGCATTCCATTTCCTCTGCCTTAACATTGGTGACATGAAAATTTACCCATTCAATTGTGTGTGTGTGTACGTGTGTACTTAGTAGTGTGTTGTAGAATTCTTGAGAACTAGTGATAATCCCCAGAAAAACTGCCTGGACCTAGCTGAGCAAAACTGTGAGCATCTTTACTACATGATTCATGATATGGGTTTGTTGGGATCATCAGCTTCTTTAAGCAAATGTTCAAAATGCAAAACTGAATTAACAGACAGGTTGCACTTTCTCCAGAAACTTCTACTAGCTAGCTTTCTCCCTTTGTCCCTCTTGCTACCCCCTACCCGAATTTGTATGCTTGACATGGTGTTTCTTTACTCACTTGAAGTCCAGAGAAAGAGTGGTAAATGCTGTGAGGTGAAGCTTCTGTAAAGAATTCTGGTGAAATTTTATGGCCAAGTGAAATATCCCATTCTGTGGGATGAGTGCACCCACTCTACTTTTACCTTCCAGAGCCAAGGTTATTGTGTTTGAAAACTTGTGATATCCAAGTATCATTTGAAAAAGGTGGAAGACTTAATTCTCATAGAGTCACAAATGTATTTAGACTTAATAATGAGGGAGCTCTAATATATTACAGCTGGTTCAAGAAGGATTTGAAGAACTGAGTATCCCAATATCAAAAAATGTGCATTAGAATGCGTTCCTGGGTTAGACACTAAACTCATTAGTACCCAGTGAAACAGACCCAAAGGAATGCAAAGATCTTGAAACTGCTCTTTATGACTTCAGACATCAATTTTGATTATTCTGGACAGGAATTTATAAGTTAGAAAGCTTCATGGAATCTAGTTACTAGCAAAATCAAACACAAATCTCTCTTTTAGATAACATAATGATCCTTTGGATAGGCCTAGTAAACTTTTCCCATGAATAGGATTTGATTCTTTCACTTATTTTCAAGTTTTGGTAAAAATATCCTATGAGTAGATTTTTTAAAAAGGATATTTATTTGAAAGGCAGGGTGACATAGAAGGAGAGATAGTCAGATCTTCTATTTGCAGGTTCACTCCCTAAATGTCTGCATTAGCCTAGCCCAAACCAGGTTGAAGACATGGTATCTCCTGGCTTCCCACACGGATGACAGGGGCCTGGTATTTGGTTCATCATCTGCTGCTTTGCCAGGTACACTGCAGGGAGAGATTCAAAGGGGAGCAGCTGGAACTTGATATGGTGCTCCAATATGGGATGCAGGCATTGCAAGCAGTGCCTTAATTGCTTGCACCACAATGGGGACCCCCAATAGTAACTGTTTTGGAAAACTGGCAACAAAATCTGGAGGTTATCTCCCAGCTAAAAATGCTGCAAATAGGGGCACTGGGGCATGAAAAACTCCTGAGATGTACCTAATGGAAGAAAACAGCAGCCCATTGCTGATGAGCCCTGTCTGGAGGTGGGGAGTGGACCCACTGGGACGTGCAGGAAGACTTGTGGGGATTTTGTTGTGGTGGAATCTGGCTTGATTGTTACTTTGGACTCAAATAGGGATGTCAGCTCAGCTCAGGGCAAAAGAACAGAGCAAAGAGGACAGGTTGTTTCAGTCCTGCTTTGGTTACAGGTTTTGAATGGATGACTTGGGAAAGTCACCTAAGATCTTTGTGGGTGGTCACTTGTCTTCTATGGTAGCCTAGAACTCTGCCTTTGATTCTAACAGCTCCACCCGATCCCTGGGCTCTATGGGACTCATGGAGGATGGGAGTAGTGACACAGCCTAAGCTGTCTGAAGGCTTGGCAGCCTCTGCTCTTGTGATCTAGGAAGCCATCAAGGCTTTCAGACCACCCTGCTAAAAGGAGCGGCCAACCTCCAGGCCTGTGAGGATGCTGGGCCAGGTGGAGAGTGAAGCATCTCAGAGGAGCTCTGAGGCACTGGGCATGTGAGCCAAGATGCGCACCTGAAGCCCTTTGTTCTGTGACAGCCTTGTGAGGGCCCCAGGGGAGTGGCAGAAACTGCCTGCTAAGCCCCCCAGCCAGCAGACTGGGTAAAATGTCAAGCTGTTGACAGCATCCGCGAAGCACTGTGACAGAAAAGTGAGTCCCAACTTACAGAGATGGCAGCTGTGATTCCCGTCCAGACTGCTCCTTGATTGTCTGCAGGGCAAGCTTCAAGAAGAGTTGCCCGTATGAAGGTAGATTTGCTTGGTAGTGACAGGCTTTGGATGTCCCTTTGAGTAGAGGAGTCTTTGTTCACATTGTAGAGGAAAGGGTAACATTCAATGGGAAGTGTAATTTGATTCTCTATTTGGAAGGCAGAGTAATAGAGAAAGGGAGAAAGAGGAAGAGAGAGAGAGAATATGAGACCGAGATCATGCTAAATGGCGTCAACAGCCATGGCTGGGCCAGGTGTTTTTTTCAGATCACTCCTTCCTGGGTGGGGTCCTCTGCCACTCATGTTTCCTGTTGCATCATAGCTGCTTTGTTCCTGAATATTATATGATTGCCATTTTATTGGGGGGGGGCCTCCTTAGAGCATTAGCTTCCTGAGGGTAAGCATTTTGCCTTTTAAAAAAATATATGTATTTTTTAAATTATTATTATTTTTATTGGAAAGGCAGATATACAGAGAGGAGAGACAGAGAGGAAGATCTTCCGTCCAATGATTCACTCCCAAAGTGAGCACAACGGCCGATGCTATGCCGATCTGAATCCAGGAGCCTCCTCCGGGTCTCCCACGTGGGTGCAGGGTCCCAAGGCTTTGGGCCGTCCTCGACTGCTTTCCTGGGCCACAGGCAGGGAGCCGGAAGGGAAGCGGGGCTGCTGGGATAGAACCGGCACCCATATGGGCTCCCGGGCATGCAAGGCGAGGACCTTAACCACTGTGCCACCGCGCTGGGCCCTGTATTATTTTTTAATTTGAAAGAGGATAGATAGAGGTAGAGGGAGAGAGAGAGAGAGAGAAAGCAAGAGAGCACTTCATCAGCTGGTTAACTCCTCACATAAATGGAATGATCAGGGCTGGGCCAAGATGAAGTCAGGAGCCAGGATCCAAACAAAGACTTGCATGTGGGTGGAAGGGACCCAAGCACATAGGTCATCTTCACGGCATTCCAGGTGTGTTACTAGGGATTGGAAGCAGGGCAGTTGTGACTCAAACTGACACCCCTGTGGAATCCAGCATCGTAAGTAGCAGCTTAACTCACTGAACCACAACTTCCCAGGCATTTTGCCTTTTCTGGAGGTGTTATATCATCAGACCTCTTAATGATGATTGGACCACATCTGTTAGTCTTGGAATTCCAAAATCCCATGGAAAAGTGAAATTAAAAGGTAAGTTTATCTTGGTGCAAAATACTTTGAAATTCATACATATGAAGGAACACCAATATGTTCATGGAAAACATGTGTTGTGAAAAATATATGCACAATTTCAAGAGCTTTATTTCCTCCCCCCACTTCAAAAGCTTTTTTGCGCCAAAACAAACTTATATTTAAAAAATTATGTTGTATTTATTTGAGAGACCCAGAGACAGACAGAGATTGGGGGCTTCTGTTTAATGTTCTTCTAGTCCACCAATAGGTGAAAACCCAGAGCTCAGAACTCACTTGGATGGCAGGTATCTAAGCACTTAGCCATCGCTGTTGCCCTCCAGGGTCTGCGAGAGCAGGAAGCTGATGTCAGAGCCAGTCCAGAATCAGTCACTTCCATGTGGGATGCGGATGCCCTCAACGGCATCTAAACCACTAGGCTAACCCACACTTCTGATTCACCTCCTTCATTCAAGCATTTCACGAACTTTCAGAATCAACCCTGTTTGTTGGGTGAATGATTGCCACTTCCCAACATGGAAAAGGAGGGTCAGGAGCACAGAGGACGTGTGGTGATTCCTAGAGGAATATCTGATGCTGTCCCAAATGAGTCTTGAGCCTGTTGGCGACTGCATGAACTGAGGCATGGGATAGATTTTTTTCCCCCTTCCGTGGCTTAATGTAACAGAGAAACAACATCAGGAAGCAATGGAAAGGCAAAGAGAGAAATTGACACACTGGTGGACACACTGGTGCGAAGAACCTTAAAAACAAACCGGCAAAACACATTTGAAAGCAGATTATGAGTGAGATATGCTAGTGTCCAGTTGTGCCTGATGGAAGAAGGGGGGAATTTTCAGAAGAAAATGAAGTTTAATTGTGAAGAAGAAATGTGGCATCTTGTTTTAAGAGCCAGGGGTGCACCATTTCTTGAGTCATTGTACACCTGAATAAATCACTGGGAAAGATGCCTTGTGGAAGAACCCCAAGCAATTCTTAGTGAGAGAGAAAGAAGCCCTTGATGGCCACGGATGTCATTTCCATTTCTGTGCACATGGTATCATTATTCTATTGCTGGGTGCTCAATGTAGACTCGAAGAGGGAAGAATTACTTGAGGATGAGATTTACTATGGCAACAAAATATTTGTCTTCTAAGAAAACCTGATTGAAAAACATGGTTTACAAGATTTTAAACAGAAACATACTTTATTTAAAAAATACAATACTGTCATGATTGTTTAAAAATATTTGAGTCTACCCTAAAATAAATCATACTTTCCATAAATCTTGTCTGCAGAGTAATTTTTGAATTTGTAAGGACTAACATTTGAAATTGCATAATTCAATGTAAAATAAAACAACACTTTCCTTTGAATTATTTAGAAGAGTAAATTTGAGTATTTACTGTTTTTGTAAATACTTGAGGTTTGCAAACTCCCTGATATGGTATCAATAAAGAGACATCAGTATCAAACGCAGCCTTATATGTGGGGTTTTTTTTTCTTGAAAATCTGACAGCACTCAGCCTCAAGCTGTTCCTTTTTGTTCGTTGCTTGTTCTATGCTGGTGACTCAGTTTATGTTTCATGAGCCATCTGCACACCCCACAGTGCTGTTCTGTGTCTCTCTTTAGAAGTTTCTTCTCTTCTCTTTCTTTCATTTTCCTTTTAGTTTGTTTTTGACATCCAGGAGTGGGTTGCACTAGATTCTGAGATAGGTACTGTTTTGTGTGGCAAAGAACAAGGAAATAGGAAGGTGAGATCACAGAACTGGACACATGCAATAGTATTGGACAGAATAGCTGTTGTGAATGAAAGGCAAACACATTCTTAGCACTTTTAACCTGAAAAAGGCTTTGGGAAAAAGGTGACTAATTATTTTCATAATGAATTAGAGTTTGGAAGCAACCATCTTATTTTATTTTCTGAGAATTTGTTTTTATTTGAAAGGTAGATTTTTACAGAGAAGGAAAGACAGAGAATCATTCATCTGCTGGTTCACTATTCAAATTACCATAATGGCCAGAGAGGAGTTGATCTGATGCCAGGAACCAGGAGCTTCTTCTTGGCCTCCCATTTGTGTGTCGGGTCCCAATGTCTTGGACCATCCTCCACTGCTTTCCCAGACTATAAGCGGGAGCTGGAGCAGAAGTGGAGCAGCCAAGGCACAAATTGGCACTCATATGGGATACCTGCACTTGCAGGCAGAGGATTAATATGATATGTCACTATACAGGCCCCTATTTTATTTTATTTTATTTTAAAATATTTATTTTAAAAGCAGAATGGCAGAGAGGGAAAGAGGGAGGGAGGCTGTGGGGAGGAAGAGAAGAGAAATAGAGATAGAAATAGAAATAGAGAGAGAGAGAGATTTCATTCTCTGGTTTACTCCTAAAATACGTACAACATCTGGGACTTGGCCAGGTTGAAGTCCACGCCTCCCTCAAGGGTGGCAGAAACACAAGCACTTGGGCCACCATCCACTGCCTCCCAGGTGGAGAATTAACTGCATTGCAGCTGCACTACAATTCCACCCCGTGGAAGCCAGCTTTCTAAATGGTCTCATGGTATAGGAAAAAAAGGACATCAAGACTCAAAAAGTTAAGCGACTTCTTTAATTATGAATAAATAATTTGTGGTAAGATTTGGAGAAGAGCATAATTGTGGCTAATACCTGCATGCTATGGACTTCTGTGTTTCTGTATGTTGGTATCCAGATACACTACTGCAAAATATGCTGGAGTAGGAAGCTAGTGATTTTGTAGTTCAGATAATAGAAACTGCTGTGTATTTGGAAACCAGTATCAGAGGTCTTCCACAAGGTTATGAAAACATGTACTATGAAAAACTATGTGTGGATTTCAAAATTTGCTGCATGAAAATAGACCTTTTAATTCTTTCTTCAGTGAACTTTTAAAGCACTCCTGCACTTGAATACTTGTTTTATAGTTAATTTTGTTAACATGATATATGCGCATAGTTTACAGGACATGACAAGAAAAATCTGTTCTCTTACTTGATTACCAGTGTGCAATTTTTATTCCTAAAGGAATCATTTTTATTCTGTTATTTCTGGCATTCACACCACATTTGTATTTAGTATGCTATTTTATAGGAATAGTGTAACGAGATAATTCTAACAAATCGGAGGCACCCATTATTACCTTTCTATTATGCTAGCTGAGGATTAACCTCAGTACATATGGTTCCTAAATGAGAGCAAATTATCAATGTCTGGCAGGGAGAGATTTGGGAGATTAGATGTATTGGTTTTGAAAATGCACACCATGTGAAATTTCTTGGAACCAAATCTTGTGGGGAAAGTTTATGTTTGTATGAGTTTCACTATCTGTGCACACAATTGAGTCCCTCACAGAGACCCAGTCATTAGAGCCTCACATCTTTTGAGATGTGTGCTATTATTCCTTGTTCTGAAATGGGGCCCACTGAACCTGAGTCGAAGGTTATACAGGGAGTGACAAAGCCAAGATTTAAACTCTGATATCTATGATCCCAGAGACCAATCCTTCCACAGTTTTTCATACTGCTTCCACCATTTGTTCATGGGAGAAAGTTTTCATAGCAAACACGTTATAGTTGCTATGTTTTGAATGGAGTTTGTCCCTTCTCCCTGTCTTCAATTTGTGTGTTGGAGACCTGCTGCTCAGTGTAATGGTGTGCCAGGTGGAGAGATCGTCCTGACGTGATGAGATTTGGGGCTCCACTTTCAGAGAGGGGTGTTTGTTGGTCCATGATAGCTGGCTGCTTATTGTAGGAATGGGCTGCTATCAAAGCAGTTAGACTCCTCTGTCCCATACATGCTTACCTTTTCCATTTTTCTGCATGCATGATGCAGCAAGTGACCCTCCTCAGAAACTGTTCAGATGCTGGCAGCTTCTGAGCCTGTCAACCAACCTCTTTTCTTTATAACATACCCAATCTTGAGTATTTTGTTATAACAACACAAAATGGACAAAAGGAAGTACTCTTTAGGCAGCACCAGATTTTCTGGCTGCTACCACCTTCTTCTGGCATGGAAACCCCTAGAGCATTAGAGAGAAATGGAAGCATCATCTCAGTAACTCACTGCAAAGAAGTGGGTGAGGCTCCCAGGTTTCCTTGGTAAGAGAAGACAATGAAGAACTGTTCTACAGGCGGCAGAATGCGAGCATATGTTCTTTACCTTTCTCATAGTTAAAGATTTCTCAGAAGGAGTGTTGAATTTTCGCATCCAGTTGGTGGACAAAATGTAAGCTCCCTAGCAAGGCTTTCCTCAATATGGGAACCAAAATTACAAAAAAAAAAAAAATCCTTATATTATCTTGTTCCTTAGAAATCTTGGTTGGGCAAAGTGTTTCATTTACAAGAAATGACTGGAACCCACAAAGTTCATTGAATGGAAAAATGAAAGTGACTTCTATTCTATTGTTCTTCCCCAAACTTGGAAGGAGAAAAATGACCCTTGAAGAGGAACACAATTGCAGTTTTGACTCACAGCACTGTCAGTGTAATCCTTGTGTACGCCAGGGAACATAATGGTACTTAATTCTGGCTCCCTGAAAGCTTGAATGTAGACAAGAAGGAGAAGATGCAAAGGACTAATAGAAACTAGGTAAAACAAACAAACAAACAAACAAACAAAAAAACCCTGTAGGTAATACCTTTGTTCTCAGAATTTTATGTGTGAGGGAAGAAGGCAGAAGGGATAAGGTGATGGGGGTAGAGGGAAAAAAAGTGAGCAATAATAAACTGTACCTTTCCAGCAAAGAGCTGGAGTTGGGTAAGTCTTCTCATTGGAGGATGTGCTGATGTTAAAGAGGACGTGTGTTCCCTTGTGGTCTTAGCTTTGTGATCTCTAGGCTGTTGTTTTACGGGACTGCATGAGTGAAGAGCAGTTTTTCCCTTACATGTCATTGACAGCCTCATGTTGCTCAATCCCATTACTGTCCTCATCAGGGAGAGAGAAAGAAACCTGGGCAGAATTTCCTAAGGCCCAGGTATGCTTCCATTGTAACTGGACCCTAAGATGGGCAGCCTTGAATGGACAGGCACAGGAGGGTCAGTTAGGTGTCACTGCAGGCTCTCCAGAAAGCTATTTCTCCTCAGCTTCCAAGTCTTTCCACTTCTGTTATTTCAATTCTGCCCACTCTTCAGTTTTTATTTGTAATGTGGTGGTGCTTGTATGATTCCTGTGAATGGAAAACTAGTTCTGGAACTCTTCCTGTCTGTCATACTATTCTTGATGCTTATTCATGTTTGCTTCATGGGTGACTTGCTTCTCTCTAATTTCAGGGAAAGATGTAAGTGAAACACTTTGAAAGGTATGTGAGAGAGAGAGAAGCACAGACCAATATGTAGAGATGTCATCTTGTTACCTCAACCTTACACAGGCAGTATGGATATGGCATTTAGCTCTATCACTTCTTCACAAGTGGGTGCTAGGTACAGTTCTTTATGGCTGCATCTAATAGGAAGGGATTGCCTTGCCTTGATAGAACTAAACATGCACATAGAAAAACAGTGGAAGCCAGGAACTGTATAAGAATAATCGGGCCTGGTGCCATAACCTAATGACTAACGTCCTTACCTTGCACATGCCAGGATCCCATATAGCTGCTGGTTCTAATCCTGGCAGCCTCACTTCCCATCCAGCTCCCTGCTTGTGGCCTGGGAAAGCAGTCACGGGTGGCCAAACGCCTTGGGATCCTGCACTCACAGAGCAAACCCAGAAAATGCACCTAGCTCCTGGCTTCGAATCAGCTCCAGCTCTGGCTGTTGTGGCCACTTGGGGAGTGAATCATTGGACGGAAGAGCTTCCTTTCTGTCTCTCCTCCTATCTTTATATCTAACTTTCCAATAAAAATAAATAAAATCTTAAAAAAAGAATAAGGCACATCTGGAGAACTTTCCCATCCATATGCTATTATATTTGTTATACTAAGGGGATCTGAATTTGCAGTGTTGACAGAAACCACAGCTTGACCTCTGAGGCTAACCTGTATGGGTTATAACAGTTTGCATAGCTAAGCCATTCTAAGCGGGCACCTTCTGGCTGCTAGCCAACATAAGGTCTGATGCCCAGACCTCCCAGTGACTGAATACAGAAAACCGTTAATGCTTTGGAAGTGATTCAAATCTCCCAGGCCATTAGGGGCCCATTTAGTGTTCTTAGATAATTCACTCAAACAAATTGTAATAGTACAAAATCGCTAATGTAATTCTTCAAGGCAGTTGTTTATTTCTTACCCTCTGCCAGGCTCAGGACACTCCAGTGGCTGTTTTTTTCCCAGAAATTTTCTCATTACCTTACGACAACAATTTAGACCAATCTGCTTTGTGTCAAAGTTGTTTGGTGCTACAATAAAAAGAGACTGTGTCATGACGGTACTCCTTGAAAGCAGGTTGATTTTGAGTATGGTTGTAGCAAGACTTGGAGGATTCAAGACACCAAGAAAGGGCTGTCTGATCTAGAAGAACAAAGAGAAGGGGAATCAGTGGTCATGATCAACAGGGATCTCAGCATCTGACAGAATTTTAGATAATGGTTGGTTAGTAGCTCAGACACTGGGATTTCAGAAAGGAGGGTAGTGAGGAAACTATAGTCATAGTGAGTGGAGGAGAAGCAAAGAGAAGAGAAGATGATCTGGCTGGTGTTAAACTAAGAGAGGATCTGTGCGGTATTACGAGTCCACATCTTGTATCAGAATGCTTCGGATGTGACTTTTGGTTCTGCTGCTGATTCCAGCTTTCTGCTAATATTCATCCTGATGACTCAAGTGGTTGTGTCCTTGCCATCCCTAGCAGAGGCTTAGATTCAAGTGCAAGGTCTTTGCTTCAGCCTGGTCCTGCAGGGTCATTTATGGACACTGATAAGTGAACTAGCATGTGGGAGTTTTAGTCTATTAGCTTTTCTGGTTTTCAAATAAATAAGTACAATTTGAAAAATAAATGTTAGACTCAGCTGTAGGCAACATCCTAGGTTGCATTGTACTTAGGCAAGTGTTACACTCCTGGGAGAAAAGGAGCTAATAGCTGGTGGGTATCCTGAGCTGGTTAATGCCAAATTTGTGTTTACTACACCAGTGTGCCAGCATAGTTGCCTATTCTATTTTTTTGAAGATATGTGTGAGTCAGATGCCGGTATGCCAGCAGACAGGGCCTGGGTTGGGGAGGGAGGGTCCCACATGCAAGTGTGCCTGGGCCCTGGGTAGGCAGACAGGGCTCCAGGCTTGCATGGCACACCACTGCAGGACTGGATTGGGGATCTGTATGCTTGTGGAAATGGACTGTGGATTGCTCAGGGAAGTGAGTCTGGAGATGTGTGGGAAGGACTGCTGAGGGAGAAGTGACAGGTGAGGAGTGACTTCTGGGGGACTTCCACCTACCTGGTTACTGTACTTGCAGGTAAATGAGAGTTGACTGGGTAGTTAAAGGAGATATATCAAAGATCTTTCAGGCCAAACACCAAAACACCAGTGCACGTGGGAGACCTGAGCTGGGATTGTTGGTATCAACTACCACCTTATGGCATACACAAAAGCTGTGGAGGGGGCCTGCCTGGCAGGGCTTGACCACATTACCTGCCAGTGAGTGTCAGGGTAGGGGTGGACTACAATAGGCTGGGCCATGACCCTGACCAGATCACAGGAGATCTGTGCCTGGGAGCAGATTCTGTAAGGGATCGTGGGCTCACCCCTGTGGGACTGCCATACCGGCTGATTTGCTCAAGGGTTGGTGGTGGTGATAGGCTGAGCTAGGTATGACTCTGGAACTCACCATAGGTACCGGGCTGGGAAGAGGCTTGTCTGCTCCAGGCTGCAGCATCCACAGGCATACCCAAGAATTGAATGTGGGGCAGGCTGGGCTGCAAAATCCACCACGACACACAAAGTCATATACTAGCGACAGACGGTAAGGGCTTAGCACCCACTGGCATGCATGAGATCTGGGTCTGGGAGTGGGCCTGGTGGCCTGGAGGAGGGTGGCTTGGAGAACTCCCCTGGTGGGCCATAGCTCCCGCTGGTGAGCACATGAGTCAGGGCTGGATGATGGATCAGGCTGGGTTGGGATACATCAATTGTTAACGTGTGTGGGTTGATTTTGGGGATGGAGGAATGGAGTGGGCAAGGCCAAGCCAAGCCATAGCACACTAGCATGTGCCGGAACCAGGATGAGATGTGGGCCATGCTGACCTAGGTTATCACACCTACCGGTTTGCATGAAAGCCAGAGATGGTGGCAGGCTGGGCAGATCTAGGCTATAGCACCTATCATTGAGAGTTGGGACTGGAGGTGGATCAGGCCAGGCCAGGCCAGGCCAGGCCAGGCCAGGTTGCAGCATCTGATGGCAAAGGCCAAGCTGGGTGATGGGTTATGCCTGGCTGGTTCTGAGCAACCACTGACATATGCAAGATCTGTGGCTGGGAAGAAGCCTGGTTGGGGAGCTTGTAAGGGGCACTGCTGCTGGGCTGTGGTTCCCATTGGTGAGAGTGAGAGCCAGAATGGGGACAGTGAACTGGGCTGGACATTGGTGCAGTATACCTTGGATGGGTGTGGGCTGGGTTTGGGGTGTGCCAGACTAGGCTAGACTCTGGCATCTACTGTTGCTTATGAGAACCAGAGTAGATGTAGTATGGGTTGGGCTAAGTCTGTGCATCTGCTGAACCATGTGAGAGCTGGATCTAAGGGTGGATTGGGTGTGACTGGGCTGTAGCACCCACCAGTAAGCGTCAGAATAGTTGTGAGCTGATCAGAAAGGGTCACTAGCAGGACAGGAGATGGGCCAAGTCAGTCTGGGCCAAGAACCACAAATCTGTGCAAGATCAGTGGTTGGGAGGTGACATGATAGAGCGCATTGGGAATTCCTGTCAGGGTGCAGTCCCTATAGATGAGTGTAAGAACCAAGGCTGGTAGCAGCCCAGATCAGGTCAGGTTATAGTATTCTCTGGCATATGTGTGGGTCAGGTCTGGAGGCAGGCTAGTCTGGGCCAGTTCATAACATCCACTGGCAAATATGAGAACCAGGATGGGATGCAGGACAGGCTGGGTTATGCCACAGTATCAGCCAGTTCACATTAGGGCTTGAACTGGGGGCCTGGCTGGCTGGGTTAGGCTGTAGCACCTGCCAGCATGAGCTGGAACTGAGTGTAGCCTGAGCCAACCTGTAGCCTCTGCTGATGGATGCTGAGGTGAAATGAGCCGTGCCAGTCTGGGCTGCAGCTCCCACCAGCATATGTAAAATCCAAGAATGGAGGAAAGCCCAGCAAAGGAACTGCAGGGGCTCCTCTGATTGGCCACTGCTCCTGCTGGTGAGAATGAGAGCAAGAATGAGAGCTGGGACTGAGGGCAGACCAGGCTGGACAGGACTATAACACTCATTTGCCTGCATGAGATCTGGGTTAGGGGGAGGGCCAGGCTGGGCTGAACAACCACATACATTGGTGCATGCATGAGCCATAGTAAGTGCAGCTTCTTGGGCTTTGACACAGCATCAGCTGACAAGTGCTGGGACTGGGGGCAAGCCCTGTCAGTCTAGACTATAGAAGTACCTGGAAGGTGCAAGATTCAGGCTTGGGAGTGGGCCTAGCAGGAAAATTGTGGGCACCTCTCTGATGGGTCTCTCCAACTAGTCTGTAGTTCCTGCTGGTGTACATGAGGACAGAGTGTGTGGTGGGAGGATTGGGGTAGGATGCAGCATTCACTGGTTTGCATATTAGATGGGGCCAAGGACAAACTGACCAGGTGACTGCCACCAGTGTGTGTAGGGTGATATGGGTGATGAACTGAGCTGGACTCCACACTGGGCGGCTCACACGGGAGTCAGGTTGAGGTCACCTCTTGTGAGGTTTCTTTGGCATCTCCTCCCCCAACTAGATCACTGGACTCAGAATTCCAACCACAGGAGCTGCTGGGAGCAGCCCTCTCCTTTTCTTCCACTTTTCCCAGATATGGGAAGAAGAAAGGAGATGGGAGGCAGTTGTCTCATCCACTTTCTCCCATTCCTCAAATATCTCCACCCAAATCATTGGTTCACATAGGTATGCATCCCTCTCAACTATGTAAACATCATCAAAAATAAAATAAAAGTATGATTAAAAAAGAATAAATGTTCGAAGCTTCACCTTTCTCATTGAACAATATTGAGAGTCTAACTGAAAGCGCATCACAGGGTCTCTTTTGTTCTTGTAAGTAATGTTGAGGTTGGACATTTTCTCCTGATTCTTTGAGAAATCCTACCACCTTCCCAAATGTACCTTGACAAAGCCCTCTGAGAGGGCAGAGGATCTCAGGCAGGAGATATACCTGGGATTCCTAAGGAGTGTCCACTGGGACACAAACCGTGGCTGTAACTCCTATACCTCTGCTTCCTCTAAAAGTAAAATACCACCTGTCTCCTCATCTCGGAGGATTGGAACCCTAACAAAAGTGTTACTGTGATGTAAGGTGTTGTATATTCCTGAGAAAATTGTATATTTCAAGATGGCCATGATATCTCACATCTTGCATGTGACTTTACAAAGAAAATATTGTGCAGAGGGTTAAGCTGTTGCTTATAATACCAACATCCTGGTTTGAATCCCAGCCATTCTGCTTCTCCTCTAACTTCCTGTTAATGCACCTTGGAATGCAGCAAATGATGATCCAAGAGCTTGATTCTCTGCTTCCCAAATGGGAGATATAGATGGAGCTTCTGGTTTCAGGCTTTGGTCTGGCTCAGCCCTGGCTCTTGTGGGCATTTGAGGAAATCTCTATCCCACAGCCATTGTGTGTGTGTGTGTGTGTGTGTGTCTTTGTCACTCTGCTTTTCAAAGAAAAGTCTTAACAAAAAATTGTGTCTGCTCTCCATCCCTCTGAGCTCTTGCTGGCCATACAGCTCTTTGGAAACTAACAGACTCTGCCAGAATTGGTGCTACTTGACTTCCAGAAATAGGTCAGACAAGACTGGACCACTTTTGATGAGTTTTCCTGAGATGCACACTCACTCAGAGGCCATATGGAGGAAGTGCAGCCACCCTAAGATGGCCATAAGGGAAAGAACACTTGTGTTCTCTTCTGGACCCCAGCTGGGCTCCCAGGCAGTCTCTTGCCTCATCTGCCAGCCACACAGTGACACAGCATAGACATCCAGTCTAGAGAAGTTTTTTGATGCCCAAGGCCCAACTCAACATCTGCCTGTAGCCACATGAGAGACTAGATCTAGTACTGCCACAGCTGTTGAACCACAAATCATAAACAATAGAAAATGGTTGTTTACAGCTCTCAGTGTCTTACCCACTGGTACAATTCAAAAATCTTGCATATTACCTAACATAGAGGAACTGCTCAGCAAATATTCTTCATTTGCATGAACTAGTGTTCAGATAGCAGAACATATGTAATGGGAGATTTAAGTAAATTACAGATTTAGCAGTGGGGACAAGAAAATTAACAAATGCTATCTTTTAAAATTGCAATTGCCTAAGTCTGATAAAACTTTTATGTTTGTGTGATCATCATGGAGGATTTGTAGTCTGCATCTGAAAAGGAAACACAAATTCAGCTCTAGAGTTAGTCCATCAGTTGAGTGATGCCCAGGTAACTTGAGATTTTGGTTGTGATATCTCTGACTGTCAAGCGGATTACTTTCATAGATCTCACCTGAGAGATAACTTTTCTCTTTACAAATTGCTCTAGGCTTCCATATTTATTTTCATCCTTAATAAAAAAATAATACCCCAGGCTTCTGAAGCATTCTGATCTTGAGTTGTATCACGTTTAAATGAAATCTTCAACTCTTCTCTCTGGAATTGTTCCGGCTTAGATAGTTGGTTAGGGTTGGCCATAAGACAATATTTAGATCAGGTTTCTTTCAAAGAGTGAAGCAGAAGTGGATATTGACACACTGGAGCATCATCATTACAGCCATCCTGATTCTTGGTAATTCTGCACACATGGTTTGTGGTTGTTGGTTTTAGAGAAGTTAATTACTTGGCATTCTATTGTCAAAATGCCAAATACACCAGGTTTGTCTTTTGAGTTCTCTGTATTGCCCCGTTTTCATTGGCCTTATTCTGTATATCCACAACTTGCATTGCATAAGTCTGCACCTAATTAAATACTGCATTGAATCATTTGTTTTTATTTTAATTTTGTTCATATGATTTTAGATCATAAAATGGCTAGAACTGTGATGAACAATGCTTAACCTCAATAAATACCTGATGGTTGACTCTTTGTTCTTGTTTTAAAAACTATGGTATTGGAACTGAAAATATTTTTGAATTAAGCCACAATGGATTAGTTCTGACCCTTCTTTATTTTAGTATGCTTGGATGAGCATGTGTCTGATCTCAAAGCTCTTAAGCACATATCAAAGAGAGAATGTTTTTCAGTGGAACCGTTACAATGTTTCATAAAACAAATAGAATTTTTACTAGGAGTGTTTATCAAATGAACATGTGCCCATGTTTTGCAGAAAGCTGGGGAGACACATGCACTAACCCTCTTCATTGGCTATAGAGCCTGTGATCCCTGAGGAAGGCCTGACAGTTAGCGGCCTGCCAAGAGGCGTGGTGCATCTGCTCCGGAGCAGGGAGCTATAAGGGAAATGTGTGAACAACACAGCCAGACTCATCCCCAGATGTGAGGCTGTGGAGGAACCCAGATGTGGTGAATTCAAACACATCCTCCAAGAGTAGATATCAAGAGATAGAGCTTCCACTTGCAGCCTGATGGGAGGGCCCCCAAAGTGGCTTGGTCTTGGGCACTTGGAGGGCAGTGGTGTGCAATGAAGTCAGCGTCCCCATTCTGTACCTGCACATGAGTTCTCCTCCAAGAACCCTGGTGATGGCAGCAGTGCTGTAAGGTTGTCCTAGGTATAGCAGGTCCACTTGAGCTAGAGATTTTTCTCCTCTACTTCCTAGCTGTGTGAGTTAAGCATGTTATTCATTCTCTCTTTATCTTGGTTTCTGCATTTGTCATTTGTGGCTGATAATACCCATCTCAGTGAATTGTTGGGATGATTCATTACAAGAGACTTGGGGAGATCCTCCTGGTGATTCTTGACAATGAATGGTAGTTATTGTAACTATTAGGTTTGCTTTGGAGAGGGTCTCCCATGACAAGCCTCAGTTTTCTCCTGCAGAGTCTCTATACAGCTTGCATCAAAGCTGTAAAAGCCACTGACATGAACCCTGGGCTGGACTGGGAGTTCTGTACAAAAAGGATTTTGAAAATGGATCCCTGTTGAGACTAAAGAAAACAAATTTTTACGTTTTCTCTCTTTGCAGCAAAAACAGCCCTAGGAACCTCCCCAAATAAGTTTTCTTGTGATCCAAAACGGCCTCAGATTTCCAGACGTCATTCAGCCACCACTCTCCCAGTTTTTTCCATAAGGAGTGGCTATTTCATGGGAAGAATTGCTAAGAGTTCTGTTTACAGTGGTACATGGGTATATAGATCGTGCTTTTGCTTCAATTTCTCATTTAGATTTTATTACCAAGGGTGTGCTCTTGGAAATATGCATTTGAACTTTAAAAGATGGGAGTGTTTAGTCATCAGAGCATTTGGCCAGTCCCACTCAGACTCTATGGAACCAGGGCTACGACTCCTTGGAGGGAAATCCCATCCCCTCTTCCTTCCTAGGTAGCTTAGCAGGACATGATGGTGCCATCCTTTCATTTGAGTTTTAGTTATGAACTCAATTACTCTCCCTACATGGTGATTAGTGTGCTCTCGGGCACAGAGGCTGCGGGGCACATTCAGTGGGAAGACATTATCAGTCTGGGTGATGGGCAGACATTGTCCCTCAGGAGCCAGGCAGTGTCTGTGGATTTATGCAGGACACTAAGAAGAAAGAAAAATGGGCATCTTCTGTTTATGTAGACTCCTGCCTCTGGGGTATCTCTAAGGGGTTTCATGCAAGGCAGAAACCACTTAGGGAGCTTGAGAAATTAGCCTCCTTTGCAAATGAGGATGCCATCCAAGTTGGAGTATTCTAGGATGAGAAGAACTGGGGGCTACAAAGGGACTGCTGGAGACTTTCATCTCTTCTGTGAGTGCTCTGGAGGCCTTGTTGAAGCAGTTTAGAGAATGCTTGACTGTGTGCCCCAAAAGCACCTGGAAGTAATCAATGACTGCCTTCTCTTGGGTGGAGAAAAGGCTCCAGCTCACCCGCATTATTGTATTTTCAGACAAGTAGAAGGAGACATAGCATTCTCTGTGCCCTTCCATCTGTTTGTGTTGTTAACTCTACAAGCCTGGAGGCTCCTTCAGCTCTCGTTTAGCTGGTAAGGTGCTAGCATATCAATAATGGCCCTGAAGCTGGATGTGATGGTTGAGGAGGGGAAACTTGTGGGAGGATCCTGAAGCTACCATCAAGGGAACATGGATGGTTTCCTCTGATCTAGTTATGGGTACTCTTCTGTCTCAAACACAATCACAGACCTATTGATTGTGGAGATGTGGTTTAAAAAGCAAGCAATTAGTTCCTGCTTAATGCAGAATGTTAAAGCAGGGCCACTGATGTTATAATTGATCAACTGATTCATTATTTCCCTTGCACAGTTAGAAGTGGACTCTGGCCAATAATCATAATAAAGTAGAAGAAAAAGTTGAGAAAGTGGAGCCAAAGATTTATTAGGCCCCCAAAGAAATGCACTGTTTATCCATTCATTTCCCAATAATTGCTTATTTATTAAGGTAGCCACTCAAATAGAAAGCCAACATTAGAGATTGTCGATAATAAAGAGAGGTTATGGGTTTACTGTAAGTAGATGATGTTGTGTTTCAGTTAGTGGAGTTACCAGATCATGAAGAGGAACAAATGAAAGTACCTGGGTTATAAAACTAAGTATGGGCCATCGTGCTGGGTCGAAGGGCATTTTACTAGGGCCTCTGGGGCTTGAGGGCTTCAGAGAAAGGGAGTTTCTGGATGTGATTAAGTTCCTCATTGGAGTTGGGTCTCTGAAAAGGCAGCAGGCATTTAGATTCATGGACCATGCTTTTCGAATAGAAGTATGTCATATATGAACAACACTATAAACTATGGGCCCTTCAGGCTATCAGCATGCTTAAAAACTTCTTGGATAATGGAATTAACAATAAGCTTATATAGTTTGAAAAAAATTCACATTTATGCATGCAAGGGAATGTCAAAAAGTTGATAGAAAGTGAATGTTATGAAAAAGCTATGCATATATTTCAAATTTATTTGCACCAAAATAAAATTATGTTAAATTCCATGTTCCCACTAGCTTTCTAAAGTGTCCTTGTGTGTCTTAACACCTCTGACAATCCTTGTCTGAAAGGTAAGACAGTCAAGGATCTGAGCACTGCAGGTGGAAATCGCAGCTCTGCTGCCTTTTGTCAGCTGTGAGATCCCTGAGCAAGTTACTTCAGTTCTCGATGATTCCGTTTCCTCCTCTAGTCTAGTGAGCAGGATGATATAGAACACAGTTGGTTGATATCAAGTCCTAGAGTTCCTGGGCAGGTGAGCCGGGAGGGCTGGCACTTTCCCACTGCTCACAGCTGGTCTGTGTACTCCATAACCCTAAGGGTGGGTGGGTTAACAGAAATATACTACAATCTACTCTGTGGCATTCATATGGTTAGAAATGTGCCTGGCACACAATAAACATTTGCATATTGATAATTTAGTCAGCTCTACTTTGAAGATTTGAAAGATTACATCAGTGCTTCTGGCATTGTCAGAACTAAATGAACATCAATCCCCTCCTTCCTGATTGACCCCTCCCAAAAGTCCCCAACCACCCATCTCCTTATACAGTCATAGGGGGAACCAACAGATTCAAATACTGATAAAGGTAGCACACAGCATATACTTGTAAAGACAGAAAATGGTGCATAGTTACTGAATGTCTCAAATTGTGAACAGCATGATGACTGGGAAGACTTGGGAAGAACCTATATTTATATTCCACTTGCTAATGACACAGCATGGTGTGTAGTCAGGCCCTTCTCTCTGAATCTCTCTGTATGACATTGTGCACTGCTCTCCATCCTACATAAAAACCACAGTGTTCTTGTTCATCTCTCCAAGGCCTGGACAGCTAAGTGAATAATCAGTCAAGGGAAATTCTCTTCCTTGAGCTCAGTGTTTTGATGAAGTGACTTAACTGTGTGCTTTGCATCAGACAGCTCTGTTATAGTGTCATATCCATCCTCACAGAGACCTTGATGAAAAGTACTTTCAACTCCATTTTAAAGGTGCTGGACTCTGTGCCATTGTTCACACCTACAGTGTCAGGATACACTTAAATAGCAGAATGATGGACTTAGGACTGTTTATGAAGACTATACTTTTGTAATGATATAGGGGAAATCAGTGGGAGGGTGAGGACTTGGGAAGGGAAATCCCACAGCCTATGGAACTGCATCATAAAATAATAAAATAAATAAAGGAGTCTGCAGAACTGTATCATGGAATAATAAAATAAATAAATTAAAAAATAAAGGTGAGGAGTCGAAGAGAGAAGGAATTGAAGGGTTACTTTTGTCTTCCAGCAGGAAGCTGATGTGTGTTGGGATTGGAGCTCAGCACTGCCTGTCAGTGCTCATATTCTCATTGTTTTATATCAGGGAAAGCTCCCTGAATTGATTCCTCTGTTTCTTTGTGGGTCAGTTGACTAATCATAGTAACACTGTTTTTGCTTAATCTCATTTTAGAGTTGAGGAAATAGTCTGAATAAACTGAATGGTACTCATGTCTGGTGACACTAAGTTGGCAGGTGACAGATTGAGAATGTGTTGCCTTGTGTGCCTAACTTCAGCCCTTTCCACTCTCCCGTGCCACAGTAGAGGATGAGGACAGCTTCTGAGAAGCGGACTCTTATTCTCCTTTTTTTCCCCCTGAGTCTGGGTTGGCTTTGATGACTTGTTTGGGTAACACACTCTAGAGGAAGTGCTCTCCAGAGATTCCTGTAGCTTAGTTGTCAGAGTCCTTCCAGCTTATTTGGGCATCTCGAATACTGGCTGAACTATTAATATGCTGCTAGTGGACATGTTGGCTTCTTAGAGGCCCCTGACAAGTCACAAGACTCTAATAACCACTGTTCTACTTCCTGCTTCTTGGAGGTCAACTTTGTTTTGATTCTATATGTGTAGCATATGTCATTTTGAGCATGATTTACTTCACTTAGCTCAATGTCCTCCAGTTCCACCCATGTTACTGCAAAGGACAGGAAGAATGGAAGGAACCGAATGTAGAATACTGCTGGATAGGAGTAATAATTTCCCATGTTATACAGAAGAGCACAGTGATCGTGGTTAACAATGACTAATTATATATTTCAAAACAATGAGCAGAAAATAATTTGAACATTCCCAACTTGAAGAAACTATAAATATTTGGCATGGTGGATGTACCAGTTATTCTGATCTGATCATTACAGGTAGTATTCATGTTTTGAAATAAAATATTGCACCTCATAAATATGTGCAATTATTATGGGGAGAGAGATAGAGAAAGGCGTTTGAGATGTAGAGACAGAGCTCCTTTCTGTGAGACACTTCCCAGGTTTCTTCCATGGCTTTGGCTAGGTCAAGCCAGTGCTGAGAGTCAGGAACTCAAGCCGAATCTTCCATGTGAGTGGCAGGGACTCTAGTACTGAAGCCATTACCAGCTGCGTCAGAGAGGATGTGTTAGCAGCAAGGTGGAATCTGGAGTTCATCTGGGATTTGATCTCAAGCATTCTTACATGAGGTGCAAGCAGACTCTGGTTAGTCAGTTTATTCTCTTAAAGGACAACATGAAAGAGTAAAAATTTCAAATTGTATGTAGGTAATCTCTTTTTTAGATTCATTTGAAGTCATTATTCAAGATAACAAAAGGTTTTTCCTATTTTTTAAACAGAACATTTCATATTTTACATTTACAAAATGCCTTGAACATCACAAAACACATTCAGGCATAAATTTAAGGCATTGTTCGGGCTTACCTCATTCATATCACTTCTCTTGTGATTACTGTGTTTTGTTGACTTTTGACCAATATCTTGAAAAGGGTTGTGTTATATATTTTATCCATTTTAAAAAGTTAATTTATGCAGATGAGTAAATGCAATCCTTATTTCTCCATCTTTGCAAGAATTCTAAGAGGGAAAAAATTAATCTTAAAAGTCAAGAATTGATAATTGAACTTTATCAAAATGAGAATCTGAGCTCAATAAATAATGCAGTAGAGAGTGTTAATGGATGAAACAAAGAGTATCTGACTAATTGTAATGGAAATACATAAACACATATGCGTATAACACACAAAGAACTTCTGTACTTAATGCAAGATTAAGAATTCTAGACTTTAAAAAGTGTGTTATACACCCTTCACAAAAAGATAAGAATGACCAATAAGCAAATGAGTATGCACTACATAACTTGTTGCCAGGGAAATTATAGAGATACTACTGCACCTTTTCTAGCATGTCTGAAATTAAAACACACACCCCCAAAATAAGATAATAACACCAGAGCATGGAGAGCTGGTATTTCTAACTGAACTGCCAACTGAAATATAACGTATGTATGCATATTGGAAAACTGGTGTTTACTTGTACAATTAGACATTTGCCTACTCTACTACTTAGCAATTCATCATTTTTATTCAAGTACATGAAAATATGGATACACAAGTTCAGAATAACTTTATTTATAACAACCAACTCAGTTTTTCATCAATAGAACAGGTCAGTCTTTTGGGATGTAGCTCTACAATGAGAAAAGATACTATACCAGGAAAAGAACAACTGATGCAAACAATCATATTGGTGGATGGATCTCAAAAAATGGTATATCTGGTGAAGGAATCCACAGGGTATTCTCTATGATTTCATTTATATCAAGTTAATGAGTGAGAACGGCTAATCCCAAAGTGATGGCTATTGACTGCTGTTTCCAGAGATGAGGATTATGGAGAAAAGGATGGAAATAACCCTGGGGCTATGGAACTATTCCTAGTGTTCACTGGAGAGTGATTAAATTAGAGTGTATGCATGTATAACTTGTAGAGAAACTGATTCTAACCTGTGAAGAGTTAGACTTTTCGGCTAGTAAAGGAGATCAGGAAAAGTAGGCCTAGAGCACATGGGGTCGTAGAATATTTTATGACTAGTGCTCATAATGAATGAGTAACTACATCAACTTTGCCCCCCGAAGAACAAAATGATCAAGGCTTATATGTTCAGAGTTGAAGATCTGGCTTATCCACGAGGTAAGCAAGCAAGAGTGAGTGAAGAGCTGACAGATCTATCATGGGAATCTGTCATGCTTAGAAGGAGGCTGAGGACCAATATCAATCATTATCTTTGCAGCAGGAGTAGCACTGGAGTCTATACCTTAACTAGTTTCACCAGGTCTCTAGGTCTCTTGCTTTATGTTTTTTTCAGAAAATCTTGATAGAAACTTTGTTTTGAGCTCCCTCAAATGGTGAGGACCTCTTAATCTCATGAAAATGTGAAATGCAACTCCCCAACTTTATGGTTTTTAAGAATTGCTTATTTCCTGATTCTGAATAATTGCCTACTTCCTTGTATATGCATGTGTAAGATGTTAAATAAGCTCTTCCTCTCAAATTGCAAAGATTTTTTTTTTTAATCATTATGAACAGTACTGTAAGAAATACCCTTATGCTTGAGTTCTTCAGAGCAAAGTCCTATGGTAGAGTTGCAGGGTCAAGGAATATTCGTACTTTATAATTTGCTAATGCTTGCCAGTCCTTCAGATGTGCCATCATAGTCTAGCACCCAACAACATGCCTGCTTGATGGTATCTTTGCTACACTTGATCTTAGCCGAAAGGCTGAGAAGCGATCGACGGTATCTTTGCAAGTACTGTGTTTGTTATTATTCATTTTAGGATCTCCTAACTGCTGAAAATTTCCTCATTTTAAAACATTTACACTTCTGTATTAAAGTTATATTTCATTTCCATCAGTGATTTATAATTTTGTAGGAATTATTACTATCATGTGGTTATTGCACATGATGTATTTTTCTTATTTATATATATTTTAAGAAAGATCACATTTTTGGCACCTAAGTTGAAATTATTTTTCTCCATTTCTCTTACTTGCTTATTAAGTGAGTTTTCATTGATTTTTGTTCTATATATATGATATGAAAATTCCAAGTATATGGTGTAGATTTCATTACATATGCGATTGCTGAAAGAAGAAATACTCAAGGTCATATTTTGATATTTTCTTCTAGTAATTTTGTGGTTGGAAAATTTTTCTTCATCTGGCATCTGTTTTGTAGCAGGAAAGAAAGGAGGGAGGTCCCTTTTCCTCTTCCAGGGCTGGTCAGGTCCCTGCTATTGCTCTGTTTTCTCCACATCTGTCGCACACTTGAGTTCTGCCCTTGAGCAGGAGTCCATTTCTGTAGTTCCTCTCTCCGGGATGTTGTGTTGTGGAGTCTTTGTTTACAGTTTCTTCCTAACTGTGAAATACACAACTCAGACAAGGTAAGCTCTATTAGGAGCCAGGGATTTTTTTTTAAGTCTCTGTTGTTGCCTTGATGGGCTCCTTGGTATACACATAGGCTCCGGAACACCAGGGAGTTCCTGTGGCAGTTCTACCTTAGATGGAGCTTTCCTGTGTTTCTGGCTTTCTTTGAAGCCAGCTGGGAACACCAGGTGCAACTAGGTTCTGGAGGTGTACAAGGTACAAGTAGTAGCCTCATGGATGCTGGAATGAGACGTTTTCCAGAAACCTTTAGGTAGAGGCAGGAATATCAGGAATATTTATAGACTAATGACAATCAGGGCAAAATAAATGTGCTGAGATTTCAGAATGTTAAATCACAAATTTCAAGAGGCTGTCCTTCAACTTGCCTATAAAGATTCCAGAACCTGTGGGTGAATACCCCAAGCCCTACATGCAGCTCCTCAGCAGAGAATAGAAGGTGGTCAGATGGGAGAGCCCCCAAGGCTGCGCTTTATCTACTCTCATCATCTCAACTCCTTCTTATCCAGGGTGTGTATCCCATCCTCTCAGTACCTCCACTCAACTGGGAAAAGTAAACACTGTCTGTTGCATGAAAATGTTGCTCTCCACCTCCTGCCTTCTCTTCTGTCTCAGGTACACCAAGTGTCTTCCTTGCATTGCAATTATTTCTTCTGTTTTACTGTCAGCTCTGTAAATCTGCTCCCGACTGCTTACCCAAGGGCTCCTCCAAGGTCTCCCATCTGTAATCCCATATTGGTTATCACCAGTTGCCTCTTTGTAGAGCCTGCATCCTCTGACCTAACAGGCATTTGACCTGCTTCACTAACATCTCTTTTGCATATACCTTCGAGGGATAAACAACAAAGTGGCTGACAGTCCAAAATTAGTGGTTTCTTGATCTAGTATTCTATGGGGCAGTGGACAGTGGATTGTTTGAGGAGGGTGGATCACAGCTTGTAAGGAAGCTGTGAATACATTCAGTCTTGGGTGATACTTCTGCCTCAGTTTCCCTGAGAAAACAGTCCATGTGAACCCAAAGAGGGATTAGAACAAAGATTGTGCATAATCATGGACATATTTCCCAAGGCTGCAGCCAACACATGTGCCGCAAGGCTCTTGTGACTGGTTTGCCACTGGTTTCTTGGCTGTTGTCGGAGATGACTACCATGTGCTTGGAGTAGTAGCCTTCCTGATGGTTGTTTCGGTCATGTTCTTCAGAGAGACGCTATTGACTGTGAGGAGACATGCCCCCTTTGGCACTCTGTAGAGTCAAATTCAGGTATCTATAGAGTCCAGTTCAGTTATCCTAAAGACAAATAAGTCCAAACGGGATAAAACCCTGTGTCACTTTATTATGTAGTTTGTGATGAGAAATTTCGTTTCTAAATTGTGTGGGATTTTTTTAGCATAGGTACCTGCAGTGTAATTCTAAATTTGGGGCTTACTGAAAGTGAATATGGAAATCCCATTTTAAAAGTCAAGAGTCAGGAAGTAGATAATTGATTATAGTTATTAAAGAAAGAAAAGGTGTTTTCCTTCTGTGACACTGATTATAACTTACTGTGCTCAAGTTGACATAAACAATTATTTTAAGCTTCTTTCTTCAACATGGATCTTATGGAGTTGCAGCAATTTAATTATTTTTCAGAAAAAGTATGACTCAGGCATATAGATGCACATGAAAGTCTGCTGATGGACCATAAAGTGAAGCAAAATAGATTTCTCATATACACCCTGTGATAGCAATTGTGCAATTCCACTGAGTTTTTTTTTCTTTCAGTGCAGTTTGGGAATGTTCAACAATGTAGCTCATTAATGATTTTGACTTTTCTTTATTTTTTGGCTCTGCTGATATGTATTACACTTGATATTTGTTTAAGAATCACTAGAGAAGTGGCTTTTCCAAGCCCAAAACACGTAAGATTGGGAAGGTTGAATCTTGTATCTATACTTGGAGATTCACATTGGAGTATAGTGAAGACTCCAGTTGAGGCAAGGGTTTAATGTTGCATAACCCTTTTCCCCTCAACTATGAGCCAAAGTCATGCTATCTGTTAATAAAATATCTTAGACATGATTAGGGTTCCAAGGAAAACTGGGTATTGGTGGGCTTTGGAGAAATGAAGACAGTGCTATCTGAATCGGTGTGCAATCATTACCGTTGATCAGAGACCCAGAGAAATGACTACATTAACTATACCGTTTGGTGTAGATGCTTTGTTTAATGCTTATTACTGCCATGCTGGAATGCCTGGGTTCAAGTTCTGGCTATACAAATTTATATTCCCAGCATCAGTGTATAAGAAATTCCCTTTTCTCTGTATTTTTGTTGACATTTGTTACATTTTACCTTTTTGATAATAGTCTAACACGGATGAAGTAATAGTTTATTGTGGTTTTGATTTGCGTTTCTTTGGATATTTTTTTAATCTATGTTTTAACTGGGTTATTGAACAATGTGCATTGAGGTCTTAAAATGATCAAGGAGAGACCTACAGAAGATATGATGATGTGACAGTTTGCACATACATATAGTCACACAAACATGCATGATTTTCCAGGGAACAATTCAGAGTATGTGATATATGAAAGGCACTCACTGGAGTAAACCACATGTGGGCAGGTGTTTATGAATGTACACATATACATTCACATGCTTGAAATTAACATTTTGAGTTTAATGAACATGTGTGACCAGTGAAAATGAAGGAGCAACTTGATTCTACTCTAATAATTAAAGGTTTAGGGAAAACAGGGTCCTTTCTTTTTGTACTTCAAACTTTTTTCCAGATTACTAACCTCCTCCATGGGTATGATGATATTTAAAATAGTTTAATGTATATTTTTCTTCTCTTTGAAGCTACTAGGCTACCACACCAAGTTCCACAACACCTGATTTTGAAGCATGCTAGAAACAAAAGTAATTAAAACAGCATGATTCTGGCCAGTAAAACCAATGTGTAAATCATTGGAACAGAATAAAGAACTCAGAAGTTTAATCACTTACATATAGCCAACAGATTTTTGAAAACAGTTTCAGGGACATATACTGAAGAGAGGACAGTGCTTTTAATAATGATGCTGACATAAGTAGACACTCACATACAGAAGGATGAAATTTAGATAATTAGAAATTAGAAATGGACCCCTACCTTTCACCACACAAAGATCAACTCAAGAAGGATCAAAGACAAATGCAAGACCTGAAAATAAAATTGTAAAAAGAAAAATCAGGAAATACTTTAAAGTATTATTAATCCATGCAGTGAGTTCTTGGATAAAACCTTAAAAGCATAGACAATAATAATAAAAAAAACAGACAAATAGGATTAATAGGATTATATCAAATCCAACAGCTTCTGTGCAGCAAAGGAAACAATGATTACAATGAAGAGACATCAGCAGAATGGCAGAGAGCATTTGCAAGAAGCTTGCCTGACAATGACCAATATGTAGATTATATAAAAAGTAAAAAACCCAATGGCAAACAGCAATAGCTACCACCACAAAATAACCAGTGTGGTTAAGAACCTGAACAAACGTTTCTCAAAAGCAAAATTACAAATGACTACTAATGCATAGAGAACTACACGTCAAAAGCACCGTGAGATACCACCTCAGCCTTGTCAGATGGACTGTTACAGAAAGTAACAAACCCCCTTTCTACACATCCTAACGAATGTTTGGTGAGGATGTGTAGAAAGGGGACTCTTCTGTTAGGCTTGTAATTAGTGCGACCACAGTGGAAAACAATATAGACAGTTCTTTAAAATCTAGCAATAGAACTTCCATAGCACTACAGATATATGTACAAAAGACATGAACTTATCATATCAAAGAGACACTTGCGTTACCACGTTTATAGCAACATTTTTCACAATAGCCAAAATGTGCATTCAACCAAGGTGTGCTTCATTAGATAAATGGATACAGAACATGTGGTACATATGCACCATAAAAAATTCTATCATTTACAATAAAATAGATGGAAGTGGAAGACATCAGGTTAATTAAAATGTCAGAAACAGAAAGACAAACACTACATGTTGTCCCACAACGTGGCAACTAAGAAAAGCCATCTGAAGACAGAATGTTGACTAGTGGAACCTGGGTGAGAGCTAGGAGAGACAGAAGGAATTAGGATTTAAAAGTGGAGAAACTTGGTGTGGTTCATTCGTTGTGACAATTTCAAAATACTAATTTAAGAAGTTAATAATAAGGGACCCTGGTTGTGTTCTATAAATTGAAGCAAATATATCATACTAATATAAAATGTTAACAATAAGGGAAGTTGAGTGTGGGTTGTAGGGGAACTCTGTATTACTTCATTGTTTTTGTTTTGTAAAGTTAAGACAATTTAGAATGAAGAAAGAAAAGAAGCCTTGATTTTCTAAACCACTGATACTTTGGTTATATTCACCACTACCGAATAGCCTATTTTATTCTGAATACTATAACTACCAGTAATAAAGGTTAAACTTCTAAAAAGCTTCAGGTCCCTACAGCTTCATTAGCAATTTTTTAAAAAAATTATTCATTATTTTTTATTGGAAAATCAGATATACAGAGAGGAGGAGAAACTATCCCAGATTATGCCCATGAGCCTAATCTAAGCACTTCTTAAAAGCAAATCACCTCTCCCTGCTTCAGTCAGAACAAGAGTACCTGCAGGAGCAGAGCGATATGACTCAAGGAAGGTCTCTGACCAGTTGTGGTCGGCTTTGAAGACAGGCAATGGAGATTTCTGGGGTAAGGATATAGAAGCATCTAGAAGCTGGTATCCCCCGAGGAATCCAGGACGTTGGTGTTATAATCTGTAGGAACCCCCTGAACCTTCAAGCCCGAATGTAGCCCTGCTGAAACTTTGACTTGATTTTAGCCCAGGGAGACCTGTGAGCCCACTGAGACCTCTAGAACTGTAAGACAACAAGTAAGTGTTACCTAGGATACTAAGTTTTTGTTAATATACGACTTTGATAACCAAACCTGGCAAGGACAGAAAAATAAATCAAAACACCAGGTCACATTTATCTATAAGCACAAATGTTACCTTATACAAAATATTACAAAGTTAAATCCAATAAGATATAGAAAATATATTATCACCAAAATTTACACCAAGAATGTGAGATTGCCAGAAAGCCAATCAGTAGAATTTACCACATTGACAGGGACATGTCATATGATATCTCATTTGACACAAAACAACATCCGACAAAGCTCAACATCCATTTTTAGTAATTTATAGCATCCACTTATAAGTTTTATTAATATAAAAATCCTTAGGAAATAAGGAATGGAAGTAATCTTCCTGAGCTTGTTAAGATCATCTACAAAACCATATAGCACACATTATGCTAAATTGAATTATTTTCAAAGCTTCCCTGGAAATTGGGAATAAAACAAAGATTTTGTGATCTACCCCTTGTATTCTGTACTGTACTAGAGTCCCTTTGCCAGTGCAATGTTGTGCTTTTAAAGCATTGGAAAGAAGAAAAATTTTCATGACTTGCAAATGATATGTTTGCGTTTATGGAAAATCTTGAACATCAGAGAGACTATTTCAGATTTTGAGCAAAATTCAGCAAGCGCACTGCACAAAGATATAGAAATGTATTTCTAGTTACCAGTAATGTATAAGGGCCTAGTTACAGTTTACAAATGGCATGTGGAAAACAAACAAAAAACCCAATTCTGTATTAGGAAGCATTAAAGATATATTACTGATTAGAAAACCAACATTTTAAAGGCCTCAACATTCTGTTAAATTATGTATTTTGTTGATTTGAAAATTGGACAAAGAACAGGATAGAGAAACAGCAAGAACCTGCCCATCTGCCGCTTCACTCTCTGAATGCTGACAATTAGATGGGCTGACTAAAGCTGGAGGTTGGAAGCTTCACCCTGGTTTTGGACATGATGACTGGGACCCAAGTATTTGAACCTTACCTGCTGCCTCCTAGGGTGTGAACTTCACAGATCTGAGATCAGGAACTGAACCAGAGACCCAGGCACTTCGGTGTGGGATGTGGGCAAACATGGCATTTTAGCCACTATGTTGAATGCCTATATCTAAACAGGGCCAGAATCACAGTGTAGCGGGTAGGGTCAATGGCTTGTGATGCTAACATGTGATAATGGTTATAATGGTTTCAGGTTTGTTTCTTCTTGCTCATCCTACCTGTTTTTCTGTTTTTCTAAATGCGCACAAGTAATATACTACTAAAAACTTAGTATCAAAACATGGGGTAGAAAAATATATCATTTGAACTGAAGAGATAATTAAGAAACAGACTTCCCATACACAGACAATTGACTATGGAAATGACAATATCACAGAGCAGTGGAAAAAATGATGCAATTTTCATTAAATAATGCTGAGGTATTTAAAATTTCAAATGGAGAAACCTGAAATTTAATCCCTACCCAATGCTTTATACAAATATGAATTCCAAATGGACTGTTAATTCAAATATGAAGAAAAAATGAGTATAGTTTTATAGGAAATAATATAGATGAACATCTTATAGCCTTCAGAATAGAAACATTCAAGCCATCAGAATAGGAAGGTGCTTCTAAAGAAGACTCAGCATGGGGCTGGGTTGTGATACAGTGGGTCAAGTTGTGGACTGCAATGTCAGCATCTGTATAAATGCCTGTTGAGACCTGACTGCTCAACGTTTGATCCAGCTTCCTGCTAAAGCACTGAGAAGGCATCAGAAGTACCTGGACCCCTGTATTCATATGGGAAACCTAGATGAAGCTCATTTCTCCTTTTTCTCTCTCTCTCTCTCTCTTTCTCTCTCATACACACACACACACACACACACACACACACACACACACTCCTTTTAAATGAATACATGAATTTCCTTTTATGAACAATAAGAAATATCTCACAAGCACTAGCCATCAAGGATATGCGATCCGTTGCTTTCAGATCCATTTCTGTGCTGATCTGTTCTGTATGGGAGGATGCTGAGCCCTGTCAGCTGCTATGCACAAGCTTCCTTACCAACTGGCTGCTGGCTGAGTTAAACCAGTCAGAATCACTGGCAGGAACTTAGGGACTAGGGAGGGAGGAAGGAGGTCCTCTTTTCTTTGATTGTGGTGGCTCCTCAACTTCTCCCAGCGAGTCTTCCCAGGATGGAGCTCACAGAGCAGCCTGTCCCATGGGTCCAGCTTACACTGCTTGGTAGCTCCATAGCTTGGCCTAGAAAACTCCTCTCCATGCTCCTCCAGCCCTTGGGAGAGGCAGTTGCTCCCTGCTGTAGCTGTTCTTTCATCTCCTCAGCTTGCTTTTATTGGCTTTCCAGCAACTCCAACATTTTTGTGACTAGTTCTCCGTACTAAATCCTCTTGATTGATCCACCTGCTTTTGGAATAATTATTCTTCAGACTCAATTCTGACCAATACAAGAAAGCAGAAATGCATTAAAATTATGTTAAAATTGAAGACCTCTGCCCATCCAAAGCAATATATAGACAGAGAAAAGCCAATGTGTTTTGAGTCACATTATATAAACAATTCTAATTTTTTGAGAAATGGAATGGGGTGGGCATTTAAGGCAGGGGCAGGATACCTTAAATGGGCCAACAGACACTTGGGCCAACAGAGTGTCTAGTTTCCTGACTCTGCTCCAAATTTATTATTTCTGTTGATGTATGCCTTAAGAGGCAGCAATCATGACTTGAGTACTTGGGTCCTTGTCACTGTCATGGGAGAATTGAATTGAACTCTAAGCGCCTGGCTTCAGCCTGGCCCAGCTCTGGCTATTGCGTGCTGTTTGGAAAAAGCTGCAGATGGATCTCTGTCTATATCTCTTGTTCTGTAAGTCTCCAACTTTCTTCATTTCAAATAAATAAATGTAAACCTTAAAAAAATCTCTGAAAAACCCACAGAATTAGAGTAAATATGTAACTGCAATCATTAAGATTTTGTATCACACAATAAGATTTTATTGTTTCCTCATGCAAAGGAAGCAAACACTGCTCTGTTTCTCTGTTGAAGACACTGGTGGCACTCCGTCTGAACTAGCCCCCTCTCTCTCTTACTGTGAAGAAATGTCTCAGCTTGGGAGACATTAAAGAGGTTTGTTTTTTAGTTCAAAGGCATGGCCTTGAGTCCGGCAAGGCTTCATGGCAGATGGGTGGCAATGAGGGCAGCATATGGAAGAAACAGAGATCATGTGGATACAGGAACCTGGAGCCCCATGATACCATGTTCATCCTTGTGCAGGCAGGCAATGACAGGATAACCTTCTGTGTAACTCACAGCATCTCTCCACATCCCCACACTGAGGACTAAGATCCCAGCTCGTGAACCCACGGAGGACACACTGGACTCACAGTCATGGCATAGTCTTGTGCTCAACAGCCATTTCCCACTCATCCATGCTGCCCTTCTGTCATGCCACTAAGGTGAAGGTACTCGTAGGGATCAGTTTCAAATCAGATTTGTTACTGAAATTTATAAACTTCATATAATGAGGATGTTTTTCCCCTCAGCAGAATCATTTTAAAAATAATTTATTTTATGTAGTTGAAAGGCACAGTAACACAGAGAGACAGAGTTAAAGAGAATTTCTATCCATTGACTCGCTTCCCAAATGGCTGTGATAGTTGGGATTGGGCCAGGTAATGTCAAGATCCAGGATTCAGGATCCAGGAACTAGGTGTCTCATGTAGGGGCAGAGGTCAGGTACTTGGACCCTCTTCCTCAGGCTCTGTTTCAGGGATCTAGACTGGAAGTGGCGCTACAGGGACTTGAATTGGTGCTCATACATGAGATTTGGTGTGGCAGGTGGAGTCTTAACATTCTGTCTCACAAAGCCTGCTCAGCAGGGTTATTAAAAGATAAATAGAAGAGGGGTGTGCACTCCCATCCAGGGGCTCACCTCACTGAAGTCTATAATGACAAGGGCTGGGCAAAGACAGAAGCTGAGAGCTGGGGACTCAGTATAGTCTCCTATATGGCTGGCAGTAACGCAGGCACTTGGGCTGTCCTGCTGCTTTCCAAAGTCTGCATTAGTAAGAAGCTGGAGTCAGAATCCAGACTGATATCAAATCTAGGCACTCTGTTGTGGGACACGGGAAACTTTACCAATGTCCTAACAATGGGGTCAGATGACCAACCCTTGGTCATCAAGATTCTTGAGCCAATAAGTAAAAGTACACTTTCCACTAGATACTTTTCATCTTTCAGGAGAATGGATATTTTATTTAGGGTATTTCCTATATCCTAAAACTATCATCAGGCTCTTTCTTAACCTAAAAGTCTGTCTGTCTATATCCTATCTATCTATCTATCTATCTATCTATCTATCTATCTATCTATCTATCTTCATCTTCATCATTTATCTATAATCTATACATTCATCTATCATCATCAGTCTACTTATCTACATATCTATCATCATCATGATAACTGGGAATAAGTTATTTTAGGATATAGAATAAGCTTTACTTGATTTTTTTCTTTGAAAAAACTACATTCTTATTGAGTACCAATATTCTATTGAATGCAATTTATTCCTTCACTTATTATTATTATTATTTTTATTAATTATTTTCACTTTTGGTAATTTTTACATAGTTGGTTAGGGTGATAAGGGTCAAGGGCTACAGGAAGGTTGGTGAGATCACCATTTCCACTTTCTTTTTTTTCCTTCCTGTGTCTTGGGGAATGAGGGAGACAAGGAGAGAAGCCACACCTAGCTGCTGAGATCCTCTCATAGTAATTACACTGAGAAGGGAGAAAACTTGGGCCCAGGCAAGCCCTGGATTCACCTACTGCTTGGCAGTGGTGGCTGGGTTTAGGGCCCCAAACATTGAGTCTGACCTGGTTCAGATTGTCCCAGCAGTTGCCCTGCTGCCAGGAGGTTTATCCATTCAAGCCCTGAGGTTGAACTCTGCTCTATTCTTTCACTCTTTATACCTGTTTTTTAAAAGCCAGTCTCACAATAGAAATATAAAAACTTGTGTGACTACAATTCCTCTGTTTGCCTCTGTCTTTGCCTAGCTTGTTCTAGGGGTGTCCATGGTGTTGATCCAGAGACTGTATTTTAAGAATGTCAGCTCAAGTGGGTCCAGGAGTAGATAAGCCTCCCTTCCCACTTTCCCAGGAGGCTTGGCTGCTCTGCTAAGTTTCCCTTAGCTCCACATACCCCTCTGAAAATAGATCTGTTATTCAACTGTCCTCAGTTGCCCTGTGGAGTAGACTGCTTATTCCTTGCTGGACCACTTATTCATGTTGTGCTTTTAACTCATTACATTCAAGACCTTACCCAAGAAAAAAATAAAGAGAAAAAACCCTAGCACCTGACCCTCTTAATTCCTATTAGTCAAGGTCAGTAAGAAGTAGCTTGACAGCAGCGTTTTGTTACTCTCTTTTATACCCTCATGATCATTGCAGCTCAGTTCACAATATCTAAGATATGGGGTGAACTCAGATGTCCATCCACTGATGAGTGAGTAAAGAAAATGTGGTGTATATTTATACATTATGCAATACTACCCACCCATAAAGAGAATGAAATCCTGTATTTCACAATAAAATAGGTGAAACTGGAAACCATTAAGCTTAGCAAAATAAGCCAGTCTCGGAAAGACAAATATTGTGTTCTTTCTTATATGTGGCAGTACAAAAAATAGTAGAAGAATGAAATGGTCTTATGGAATTTAGGATTTGATTGTCATTTTTAGCCTGTGTTTATACTGCAGTGGAAATGTGGTCTTGTGATCTGTTTACTTTTTCCTTGTTGAATATTATGATTAGTGGCAATTAAGACTGTGAATACAGAGTGGGTTAAAATCATGTCTTTGCAAATACTGTTGATGAGAGGGAAGCCAGGTTGGGTTCTATGGGGATAGCAGGGAAGAGAAGAAAGTATGATTGTCTTCTTGGAACCGTGCCTGTGGTATGAATATAATCTATTTTCTTCATATTAATAAAAGGTAAAAAAAAAAGTTTTGCTAGTAGGTGAGCATGAGGATACTGGCTGTAGAGGGGAAAGTTACCAGAGGAAAGCCTGTAGGAGCTTCAAGCGTCTCCTCCCACCCCACGGCTTCCCCAGGAATCCTCTCCGTCAGCCACTGCCTGGCCTGACATAGCAGAGGGTGGGCTTTCCTCACTGAGTGGCTGGTGGCAAGAAGATACTCAGTCCTCCCAGGGGCAGAGACTTGCAAGGCCTGGAGACAAAATGATTTATTTTCTAACGAATTATTTTGTTAAATGAATACATTACTTATTAACAATTAAACATTGGTTATTTCCACAGATGTTTTACATTTGGTGCTTGATAATGAAAAAAATATATAAAGGTTCCCTATATAAAGGTTCCCAAATCATGATTGGGAATATAAGTATTCCCAATTTACTCTATAAGACTCATTTCTGTGTTTCTGATACATATTCTGTGTAAAAAAAAAATATTTCACCAAAAAGCATTTGAGACACTTGAGAGTTCAGCTTTCTTTCAGGCAAGATGAAAGACAGGCACAGAACAAGCATTTACAACCTTCCTTCTCTTTGGATGCTTGTGGAAACATGAGGATATGTGTATCCCACAGATACATGCCTGCCCGCCCAAACAGAATGAGAAACACCGGTCTTCATTCCATGCACCAAGTGGATGCCTCGTTTGTGGTAACAACATCGCATTCCTACCACACTCTTGCACAGGTACACCGTGAAGGAGGCAAACCACTTTCCTACTGCTGTGGAAGTGAGAGTAACTCTAGGATTTCTGTCTGGGTTTTCTTTTGGAAGTCATGGAGCATTACTAAATCACGTCCTATCACACAAATCAAAAAGCAGAGCAGTGTCATGGGGCCATGGCCAACCCCGTGCAGTAACTCTATGTCTTCTCTTGTGCTGTCCGTCTACCCCTTGTCCTGCTGTTTGCTAAATTCCTTGCTGGGGATCCCTAGCTCTCTTTCCTCCAATAGGTGTTCTCAGAGAAGGATTTGATTTCTGAAGTATAAACCATGTGATTTACTGTGGAATGCCTCCTGCTGCAGTCCAATGTCTAAACATGGTGGGAGAATAGGGCTGTTGTTTTAGGGGGAGATGAGGAGTCCTTACTGCAGGTTAGCGACCCAGACCTATCCATTTTCATACAATTTAAGAATCAGGCTCAGTATTCACTTTTCTTTCTTCATTGTTCAAACATAACTGCACACCCCAGAACAGAAAAAAGTCCTTTTTATTAAGGCTATTTGTCATTGACACATGCAGCAGCTGATTCTACACCTATTGTGATTTTTGTATCCCAGTGGCCTTTGAAGTGCATTTCCACCCCTGAGCGTATAACTTCAGCATTGTTGAGCCCACAGTTACAGTCAGAAGTGTTAAGAGTCCACCTCTCACAGACTTCCTTGCAGTTCTACCCGCTTGTCTTGCTTCAAACCAAACTAAACCAGACCAAACACGAGCTTTCCCATTTTTCTTATTGTTCAAGCCTCCTGCTAATCTATTGGTAGGCACTGATCTAGCATCTGTCTTCCCTGTTTCATGGGCATTGCTATTTTTTACAGAATGAAAAGCTAGCTATAAGCCATTGACTTTTTAAAGAAATCACACATTGTAGGGTATTATGTGTTATTTCTGGCAGTTACAGGCTTACAGTAGCATTTTTATGCTTTGTTATAAATGACAGACCACTATCAACTCTGGAAGTCACCCCAGACCTTGACTCACCCTCAGCTTTTCCTGTTCCTAACTATAGTCACCAGGCCCCAGTTATCATCTCCATAATATTGCAGGTTCTGGCAGTTATGCAATCTTATTTGTTAGATTCTCTATTAAGTCCTGGCCAGGATTTTTATTTTTGCCTCTGTCTCTGAATTTTAGGATGAAACCTTTGAGTCTTTTTTTGTCATATTCAGTGTATTTTGGCATTTTGCCTCCCATCTGTTAGATAATTCTGGCCCATTTTCTCTCAGGTGTGCAGGGAGAAGCCTTCTGTCTTCCCACACATTTTTTCTTCATGAGCTTTTTCCCCAGTTGGAATTGGGAATCCACCTCTGCTATGATTCCCATGTACTGGGATCCTATGGTATTGCTTCACTGGGTAGCCTCAATGCTATTAGTTGAGTGTAGCTTGTTACTTAAGGCTTCAAGTGCTGGACAGTAACATTTGTGTTGCCAGGACTAATAAATCAGAGAACCCAGTTTCCCTAAAAATACTCATATTGGGAAAGAAAAAAAAAAGAAAATAATTCTGTGACAACCATACTGTCAAGTAAGCAAAAATTTACTGGCTGTCATTATTTAGGAGTTTTGCATATTTTTATTTATTTGTGAATCAAAGCAGCAGAGACAAAGATCTCCCATCTGCTGAATCACTACCCAAATACTTCCAGAAGCCTGCTTTGGGCCAAGTTGGAACCAGCAGCCAGGAACTCAATCCAGGTCTCCCATGTGCGTGGCAGAATCTCAACTGCTTGATTTGTCATTTGCTCCCTCCTAGTTTCATATCAGCTGGAAGTTAGAATTGCGAAGAGAGCTGGGGTTAGAACCCAGAAACTCCAATATGGGATACAGAAACCCCAAGTCATGTAGTAACACTATGCTAAATAACACTCTCTGTTATTATTTTTGAAAAGAATTTTTAAGCTTTCCTTTAAATTATAAAAGATGAATTGTTGTTCTTTAGATAAAAGGAGGGATCACACACAGCTGGGAGTTCTTCAGTCTGTCTGCTGACCACCAGAATGCTTAGAGCAGTGAGCAGGGAAAGAGGTTAAATGATGACCCTCTAAAACAAAACCATGTTCTAACTGCTGGAACCTGTGGCTGTCATCTATTGTGGGATAAAGGGTCTTTGTAGATGTGAGATCACTCTGGATTATCTGGGTTGGCTCTGTGTGCATGCCGTCTCCCACTTTCTTGTAAGGAGTGCAAAGTGTGCCTTTGGGATCAGAGATTGGGTGCTGTGGCCACAAGCCAAGGAAAATGGATTCTTCTTCAGGGCACTGGAGGCAGTGCGACCCTAAGAGTGCCTGGTGTTCAGCTGAATTGTGATGATTGGACTTATCCACAAGTGTAGCGAAATGAACTTTTGTTGTAAGCCATCACATCTGTGTTAACTTTGGAATGGTCGCTATAGCGAATGATGACAGAGTGGTAAATGAGGGACAGAAGGGCTGGCAGCTTAGTTTGGACTTGTGTGTCCTATCTCTTAGACATCTTGTCAACCAGGTTCCCTCCTGTAACTGCCTTTTATGTCTCTGGAAGCCTGCTGGGTGAGAAGGAAATCCACAGCCTAAATCAGCCATGCTCCCAATTGCTGTTCTCTGCTGGACTCCAGCCTCTTCAAGCACACACACTCACACTCTGCTTTTCTGTTGTTCCTCTCCAAACATTTCATTCTTGATTAGAGTAACTATTCATCTGCCCAGGGAATAATGAAGGAGTGGATGCTTTTCTTTGCATAGAGAGGGACTGGCATAGCCTCTGCACCAGAGTTCATTTTACTAGTGATATCATATATGTTTGATTATTTACAAAATGGCTACTCTTTTTCTCTTTGTAGTGTTGTCCCTTTGCAACATAAGCCTATCTGCTCTTCTGATTCAAAGGTTAAGTGTGTGTCCCCACTCTCCCCTTAGATCCTGCTCAGCCTTGTTACCAGCAGAATGTGGAAATTCTAATGCAGGCATCTGACCTGTTCCAGTTAGTTTTCTTGGATTACTCTCTCTGTCACGTGAGCAAATCCAGGTAGCCTGCAGAAGGGTGAGGCCCAGGTGGAACAGACACACTCCTGGAGTCAGTGTCAGCCAAGACCAGTCAATGTTCAATTGACTGCAAATACATGGATGAACCCCGTCAAGGTCAGCCAATCTAACCCAGATCAGTATACCAACCAGTCCAGCCAAAGACCGGACTAAATGAGTTGTTTCTCTTTTAATTGGTTAAGTCTGGGGATGATTTGTTATGCAGCAACAGATAACTGACACACATCTTAAGGTATACTGTTCCAACTATGCTGCCCTCCCAAGGGCCATCCTTGTTGTCCCCAAGCCTATGTGTTTTCTCTCTTGAAAAACCTTGAAGTGCCCAGAGCTAGTCGTCCTGTATACCTGCAGCATTAGGAAAGGACATGCCAAAAGTGTCAGTGGAAGTTACTGTTCTTTTTGGAAAAGCTTAGAGAATTATGAAGCACTCTAAGCATGTGAGGAGGCATGGAAATATTGAAACCTACCAGACTTGCTATGAACTTGCTTTCCATTATGTCAAGATGTCTTAAATAGGAACATTTGAAAATTAAGTGGATTATAGAGCCAAACAGTTTTAGTAGATCTGATGAAAATTTACCTTTTTTTTTTGTCTGGGTCAGATAGTTAAAATTAGGGTAACTGCAAAATCATAATGTGAAGTTCTATTGTTCAGTGTTGATGAAATTCATATGTTTTTCAACAGCTTGGGTGTATCTGACAGTGTTGCTCTAAGCATACTGTGGTCACCTGCCTTTTTCTCACTTTGATTAGGGATTGAGGATGACAAGATTTGCATGACCTTCAGGAGAAGTGCCCAAAAGAGATACGGATGTGCTTAGGGAAGTAGAACTTTCCCCAAAGTGCCATTTTTAACTTCCCTCCTAGGAACTTCCTACTTCCAGGAAATAAGCTAAAGTGGAAAACAATTAAATTTTCTAGTGGCAAATTAGATACTGGAGTTCAAATTTATTGGTCACCATTAGGTGAGGGGAAAGTATATCCACATCTCTGCTTTATCAAGTTACACCACAACCTCTAATTATACAACAGAAAGTATTTACCCATTTCAGTGAGAAAGTAATCCTTGCATTAATCTTATTTTTTATTGCACACTAATACAACACCTTGCTTTTTTATTGGTGTGATATAATCCAGAACTGTTTTAATTGCTGAACTAATAGGTACTCTAGCAGTTCCAATAAGGTGTTCTTTTTTGAGGTTGTAAAAAATATCAGAGTGGATTTGATGTTAAAAATATTTTTGGGGCAAAATATGGAATTGATCTTGTCAGATGAGCGATAGATAACTTCTGTTTCTCAGATCCCAAAATTAGTCTTTGTTATTCTTTTGTACTTGTTCCAGACTATTCAGAAAGGATAGATCACTGTATAAACTCGGTTTTATTTGTAAATGTTTGTCTATACTAGCTGTTGGCTTTTATTTGCCATTAATATTCATGATAATTGTAGAATCACTTATGTTCAGCTGAATAGACCCATTGCCTGAGGCTTGAATTGCTTCTGCTACATCTGACTCACTGTTCACTCCATTTCTGCCTCCAACCTGCAGAAATCGGGAGCACCTCACCTGGCACAGGCCCCAGAACTCTCTATGTCCCTTATGATTTAGAAGGGCTCCTCTGTAGTCAGCTGAAATTTATTTCCTAGAACTTTCTGATGATCCAGTTGTAATGTACAGAAGTATTGAATGTCATAACTGGAAAGTACTGGCTAAGACCTCACCTGTCAGTGGTTTCCAAATCGCAGAGATCATTAGTAGCTTGTAAAAATCAATCAGAAAGAGTCTCATTGCTGTTTTCACAAAATGAAGTAGAATATCAGAATGCACAACCTTACCAAGGAAAAACTCTGTTTTACAAAATTTTGTTAAGCACCTCCCTACACATGTGCATATGTTGGATGGCAATGCATAATTTATGTCTTATTGTCGATAATTTTAGAGGCTTAGAAAACACTGACATTGTTTAGCTCCTCATTTTGCAGATGTGACAAGTTAGACCCAAATAAGTAGAGTATCTTATACATGATCCCATGGCTGGCCAGGGGACGAGGCCAGCTGGCCCTCCCTTATCTTGTATCTGGTGCTCATTGTGCTCCAGGATCAGCCCAGGCTTTGCTGAGCAGGTCCTGTTGTTTGGTGCATTGATTCTTAGATACTGGGTCATTCTCTCATATAAATTTTCTCTTCTTCATTGAAAAACATCCCTGCTTAAAAAAAAAAAAGAATACCTCAAATGAAATGTATCTGCTGTTTTAGTTGTCTTTGCTGGCGCTCTCCTATGTACTGTACTGAGATCACTAGTTTTTAGATAGATTAGTAGGGTGTGATGTTCATGATTCCAGCCTCTGCCTTTATGAAAGCAACCCCTGTTTGCATTACCATTTTGGGATGTCACATAAGATTATTGAGTGTTACTAAGTTTATTTTCATTTCAATCACCTAAGACCTTTGACTTGATTTGGAAGCAAGAAAAGTGAGAACAAGGAAGGAAGCAAAGGAGCTAGTGTTTATCAACTGTCTACTACATGCTCAGGTATTTTGAAGAGTGTTAACTGTCTTCTCAGCACAATATCATGAGAAACTTATTAATATCATTGTACAGGTGGTACACTGAAGTTTAAGGATGTCAAGAAACTTGCTGAGATCAATTTAAAAAATGGCAGAACTAGTAACCGAGAAGAGATCTGAACTTCCTTTGCCTAGGCTGTGCATGCCCTCCTGCTCTGGGCTGTGGCATTGCAGGGTTGACTCATAGGAACATGCCGGGATACCTCACTTTCTCTGCATAAGGGAGCATGGGCTGAGGATACCCCAGTAACTGGTGGCTTCTACTCCTGTCCCTCATTCCTCTTGTAACGCCTTCCTGGGAGTGTTCTGTTTCCTGAGGACTGACTTTCTCATCCTCTCTTCTGTTACTGTTGTGCTTTGCACACTACCTGGACCTTCTAGCAGAAGAAATCAGGTTCTGCCCTGGTTCCAGAGAGAAATCCACCCACGTACTGGATTTGATCATGGTGCAACTTTAATCCCGAGCTTCAGTTCATCATTTCATCTTCCTGTATCCCTAGTGCAACTAAAAGTAACTAACTCACACAAACAAGGCAATTACACAGACACAAAACAACACAACACACAAAACAACAACACACACAAAACACACTTGCATGGCAGGGCAAAATCGCAACCTCTCAATTTTGACTCTTAACACAAATGGTCTAAATTCACCAATCAAAAGACAGAGATTAATGGAATGGATCATCAAACAAGACCCAACTATCTGTTGCCTACAAGAAACACATCTAGCCAAAAAAGATGCAAAGAAACTGAAAGTGAAGGGATGGAAAAAGATATTTCATGCCAATGGACGAGAAAAAAAAGCTGGAGTAGCTGTCCTAATTTCAGACGAGATAGACTTCAATCTAACATTAAAAGGGACAGGGAAGGCCATTTTATACTGGTGAAAGGAATGATACATCAAGAAGCAATCACCATCATTAATGTTTATGCACCAAATTCCAATGCGCCTAGTTATGTGAAGCAATTACTTACAGACTTAAGGGGAGACATAGATACACACACAATATTTGTAATGGATCTCAACACACCTTTAACATCAGAATACAGATCTATGAAACAAAAACTCAACAAAGAAACAACAGAGCTCACACAAACAATAGAACAACTGGACTTAGTAGACATATATAGAACTTTTTATCCTAAGGCCACAGACTATACATTCTTCTCAGCGGTGCTTGGCACCTTCTCCAGAATCCATCACATGATAGGACACAAAGCGAATCTAAATAACTTCCAAAACATTAGAATCATACCATGTGCCCTCTCAGACCACCATGGAATGAAACTGGAAATCAACAACTCAAAACTTCCCAGGAAATATAGACACCCTTGGAAGTTGAACAATATGCTACTAAACGAGCAATGGGTCAGAGAAGAAATTAAAGATAAGATAAAAATTTATGGAAACCAATGAAAACCCCGATACAACATTCCAAAACTTGTGGGACACCGCCAAAGCAGTGCTACGAGGTAGATTCATCGCAATCGGAGCCCATGTCAAGGCCCAAGAAAGATGCCAAATACAGGAACTAACCACACACCTCCAGGAACTGGAAAAATAGCAGCAGAAGAGCCCCACACACAAGAGGAAACAAGAAATCATCAAAACAAGGGAGGAGATAAACCAAATAGAAATAAAAAAAAACTATACATAAAATCAACAAATCAAAAAGTTGGCTTTTTGAGAAAATAAACAAAATAGACACTCCACTGGCTCCACTGACCAAAAAAAAAAAAAAAAAAACCCGAGAAAGCGAGAATCAACAGCATTAAAAAAGGCAACATAACAACAGACACTGCAACCATTAAGAAAATAATTAGAAATTACTACAAAGAACTGTACTCCAATAAAGTTGAGGACCACCAAGAAATGGAAAAGTTCTTTGACTCCCACCACTTACCAAAACTTAGTCCGGAGGCAACTGAAGAATTAAATAAACCCATAACCGAGGTAGAGATTGAAACAGTCATCAAGGATCTCCCAACAAAGAAAAGCCCAGGCCCAGATGGCTTCACTACAGAATTCTACAAAACATTCCGAACAGAACTAACCCCAATCCTCTACAAACTCTTCAAAACAATAGAGAAGGAAGCAACCCTTCTAAACTCATTCTATGAAGCCAACATTACCTTAATCCCAAAACCGGATAGACAACCATCAGAGAAGGAAAACTATAGACCTATCTCTTTGATGAAGATTGATGCTAAAATTCTCAACAAAATCCTAGCCAATAGAATTCAAAAAATCATCACCATTCAAAATAACAGAGAAAGGTATGAAGTATCTGGGAATAACTCTAACCAAAAGTGTAGGAGACCTATTCGAAGAAAACTACAAACTACTCAAAAAAGAAATTGAACAAGTCCTCAAAAGATGGAATAACATCCCATGCTCCTGGATAGGCAAAATCAATATCATTAAAATGTCTATACTACCTTCTCTCTGCTATTTTGAATGGTATCCTGTTGGTTAGATCTTCTTCCATCTTGGTGTTATTTGCGTACACTATGGCTGTTGATTTTCGTTCGTTAATTTTGTACCCCGCCACTCTGCCAAACTCTCGTATAAGTTCTAGCAGTTTCTGTATTGAGTCTCCTGGTTTTTCTATGTATAGGATTATGTCATCTGCATATAGTGAAAGCTTGACTTCTTCGTTTCCTATACGTATGCCTTTGATTTCTTTTTCTTGTCTTATGGCCTCTGCAAGTACCTCTAGGACTATGTTGAATAGCAGTGGTGATAGTGGGCACCCTTGTCTTGTTCCAGATCTCAGTGGGAAGGGTTCTAGCTTTTCTCCATTCAGTATGATACTGGCGTTGGGTTTTTCATAAATTGCTTTAATTATGTTGTGGATTTTCCCATCTATGCCTACTTTGGCTAGAGTTTTTAGCATGAAGAGGTGTTGGATTTTGTCGAAAGCTTTTTCTGCATCTATTGAAACTATTATGTGGTTCTTGTTTTGCAGTTTTTGGATATGGTTTATAACATTTATGGATTTCCGAATGTTGAACCATCCCTGCATTCCAGGGATGAATCCTACTTGATCCGGATGAATGATCTGTCTGATGATTTTTTGAATTCTATTGGCTAGGATTTTGTTGAGAATTTTAGCATCAATGTTCATCAGAGAAATAGGTCTGTAGTTTTCCTTCTCTGATGGTTCTCTATCCGGTTTTGGGATTAAGGTGATGTTGGCTTCATAGAATGAGTTTGGGAGGGTTGCTTCCTCCTCTATTGTTTTGAAGAGCTTGTAGAGGATTGGGGTTAGTTCTGTTCGGAATGTTTTGTAGAATTCTGTAGTGAAGCCGTCTGGGCCTGGGCTTTCTAACCAAAAGTGTAGGAGACCTATTCGAAGAAAACTACAAACTATTTAAAAAGGAAATTGAACAAAACCTCAAAAGATGGAATAACATCCCGTGCTCCTGGATAGGCAAAATCAATATCATTAAAATGTCTATACTACCACAAGCAATATACATTTTCAACGCAATTCCAATCAAATTGCCCAAAACATTCTTCACGGAACTGGATACAATGATTCAACAGTTCATCTGGAAACACAAAAAACCACGAATAGCTAGAACCATCCTGAAAAATAAGAAATTAGCAGGGGGAATCACAATCCCGGACCTTTGGACATACTATAGAGCAGTGGTAATCAAAACAGCCTGGTACTGGCACAAAGACAGAAAGGAAGATCAATGGAATAGAATAGAAGCACCAAAAGGGAATCCACACAGATACAGCCAATTAATCTTTGACAAAAAGACTAATGACAGCTTAAGCAAGTGGGAAGGACTCTTTAGTAAATGTTGTTGGGACAACTGGCTGATAGCCTGTAGAAACAAAAAGATAGACCCACATCTATCACCATACACTAAGATCCAATCTACATGGATAAAAGACCTAAACCTACATCCAGAAACCTTCAAACTCTTGCAAGAAAATGTAGGAAATACCCTGCAAGACCTAGGAGTAGGTACCGACTTTCTAAGAAGGACACCAAAAGCAATAGCAGTTGAGAACAGAATAAACAAATGGGACCTCATCAAACTAAGAAGCTTCTGTACAGCAAGGGAAACAATCAACAAAGTAAAAAAGCAACCCACAGAGTGGGAGAAGATCTTTGCACACGATATAGGCGATAGGGGGCTAATTTCCAGGATATACAAAGAACTTCAAAACAACCAAAAAACCAAAACAAACAAGCCACTCAAGAAATGGGCACGGGAAATGGGCAAACATTTCACAAAGGAACAAGTCCAAATGGCAAACAAACATATGAAAAAATGTTCCAGCTCCCTAGCAATAAGGGAAATCCAAATTAAAACATCGATGAGGTACCACCTAACACCAGTAAGATTGGCCCACATAAACAAGAACACCAACGACGCTTGCTGGCGAGGATGCGGGGAAAAGGGAACCCTACTCCACTGCTGGTGGAGCTGCAAATTGGTACAGCCTTTATGGAAATCAGTCTGGAGAACACTCAAACAACTCAAAATCAGCATACCATATGACCCAGCAATAGCACTCCTAGGAATATATCCAAAACACCTGTTTTACGACAAACCAACATGCATCCCTATGTTCATTGCAGCACAATCAGTAATTGCGAAAACATGGAAGCAACCGAAATGCCCATCAGCAGAAGATTGGATAAGAAAGCTTTGGTTCATCTACTCCATGGAATACTACTCAGCTATTAAAAAAAACAAAATGCAGTTCTTTGTGGCTAAATGGGCACAACTGGAAACTATAATGCTAAGGGAAATGAGCGAATCCCAAAAGATTAGATACCACATGTTTGCCTTGATTTAACCTGTAATTTTTTGTTTGGTGGTTTGTTATTTTTTGAACCTGTCATTGATACTGTCTCAACCCAGATGTTTCGAAGAATGGAACTTGCATTATTTTTAACATATTGTTTACCCAATACTATGTCAATTAATTCCATAATGTTGTATAATGATACTGAGGCCTTGTTGGGGCTTTTAACTGACTGGATCTTTACTCTGTTAGACCTATCTTCAGACCATAGAAGGTCTCCCCAAGAGGCCACTGAACTTATCTGGACAATAAGACGCTGAACTTTATGCTAGGCAGGTGTTTGCAAGCAATGAATCTCAACTGAACTTGAACTATGGTTATGCAACAAGGTGGAGGAATCCACCATGGGGGGAGGGGTATGGGAGGGGTGGGGGGGATCCCCAGCGCCTATAAAACTGTACTACATAATATAATGTAAGCAACAATAAAAAAAAAAGAAAAAAAAATGTCTATACTACCAAAAGCAATATATATTTTCTTTTATTTTTTTAAAGATTTATTTTTATGATTTTTTTAATTGGAAAGGTGGATATACAGAGAGGAGAGACAGAGAGGAATATCTTCCGTCTGATGATTCACTCCCCAAGTGAGCGCAACGGCCAATGCTATGCTGATCTGGAGCCAGGAGACTCTTCTGGTTCTCCCACGTGGGTGCAGGGTCCCAAAGCCTTGGGCCGTCCTTGACTGCTTTCCCAGGCCACAGGCAGGGAGCTGGAAGGGAAGCGGGGCTGCCGGGATAGAACCAGCACCCATATGGGATCCTGGGGGTGCAAGGCGAGGACCTTAACCACTGCGCCACTGCGCCGGGCCCACAATATATATTTTCAATGCAATTCCAATCAGATTGCCCAAAACATTCGAACATTTTGAATCATCTGGAAGCACAAAAAACCACGAATAGCTAGAACCATCCTAAAGAATAAGAAGTTAGCAGGGGGAATCACAGTTCTGGACCTCTGGACATACTATAGAGCAGTGGTTATCAAAACAGCCTGGCACTGGCACAAAGATAGAGAGGAAGATCAATGGAACAGAATAGAAGCTCCAAAAGGGAACCCACACAGATACAGCCAACTAATCTTTGACAAAAAGACCAACGACAGTCCAAGCAAATGGGAAGGCCTCTTTAGTAAATGTTGTTGGGACAACTGGCTGGTAGCCTGTAGAAACAAAAAGATAGACCCACATCTATCACCATACACTAAGATCCAATCTATATGGATAAAAGACCTACATCCAGAAACCTTCAAACTCTTGCAAGAAAATGTAGGAAATACCCTGCAAGACCTAGGAGTAGGTCCTGACTTTCTAAGGACACCAAAAGCAATAGCAGTTGAGAACAGAATAAACAAATGGGACCTCATCAAACTAAGAAGCTTCTGTACAGCAAGGGAAACAATCAGCAAAGTAAAAAAACAACCCACAGAGTGGGAGAAGATTTTTGCATACTACATAGGTGATAGGGGGCTAATCTCCAGGATATACAAAGAACTTCAAAACAACCAAAACACCAAAACAAACAAACCACTCAAGAAATGGGCACGGGAAATGGGCAAACATTTCACAAAGGAACAAGCCCAAATATCAAACAAACATATGAAAAAACGCTCCAGTTCCCTGGCAATAAGGGAAATCCAAATCAAGACATTGATGAGGTACCACCTAACACCAGTAAGATTGGCCCACATAAAAAAGAACACCAACGACACTTGTTGGCGAGGAAGTGGGGAAAAGGGAACCCTACTCCACTGCTGGTGGAGCTGCAAATTGGTACAGCCTTTATGGAAATCAGTCTGGAGAACACTCAAACAACTCAAAATCTGCATACCATATGACCCAGCAATAGCACTCCTAGGAATATATCCAAAACACCTGTTTTACGACAAACCAACATGCATCCCTATGTTCATTGCAGCACAATCAGTAATTGCAAAAACATGGAAGCAACCGAAATGCCCATCAGCAGAAGATTGGATAAGAAAGCTTTGGTTCATCTACTCCATGGAATACTACTCAGCTATTAAAAAAAACAAAATGCAGTTCTTTGTGGCTAAATGGGCCCAATTGGAAACTATAATGCCAAGGGAAATGAGCGAATCCCAAAAGGTTAGATACCACATGTTTGCCTCAATTTAACCTGTATTTTTTTTTGATCCTGTCATTGGTACTGTCTCAACACATGTGTTTCGAAAAACTGAACTTGCATTATTTTTAACATATTGTATACTCAATACTATGTCAATCAATTCCATAACACTATATATTGTTGCTGATGTTTTGTTGGGGCTTTTAACTGACTGGGAATTTACTCTGTTAGCTTTGCCTTCAGACCAGGGTAGGCCTCCCCAAGAAGCCGTTAAAGTTATCAGGACAATAAGATGCCAGACTCAATGCTTGGTATGTGCTTGCAATGAAGGAATCTCAACTGGACTTGAACTGTGGTTATGCCCCATGAGGGGAGGGTTGTGGGAGGAGTGGGGGAAATCCAAGCACGTATAAAACTGTATCACATAATACAATGTTATTAACAATTAAAAATGATTAAATAATATTGTTGTGAACATCTTAGCTGGAAGTATGGGGACTATATGGCTATTTTAAGTCTATTTTACAATGAATATTATATTTATATTCTGAGTTTATAAAATCATTGGTGGTAAAGATCATATGTTTCATTTTAATGACCATGACAGAGTATCCTGGAATGCTCTGAGGAAATGACAGACATCTCATGTCTAAATGTCCAGCCATGTTGTGCTTGCTAGAGAGCTTCTTGAGCTTCTTCTGCTGTTTTCTTTTTAAATCTTGTTAGCATTTCTTTGCAGCTGAACTATGACAGTTTAATATAATATGTACCATCAAGGAGGAAAATGACTTATTCAAGGAAACATTACTGAAATTCAGAGGGGCGTTGTTCGATGTCAAAGACCATGCTTATATCAGTATAACTTTAGAAAACTTGATCCAGGGGGACTTTGTGGCACAGTGAGGTAAGCCACTGTTTGCATGTGGACACCATATAGGAGAGTACTGGTTAGAGTTTTGACTGTTCCACTTCCTTTCCAGTTCTCTTGTAATGTGCCCAGAAGGGCAGTGCATGATGGCTTAAGTGCTTGAGCTGCCACTACCCACATGGAAGGCACAGGAGGTATTCTTGGATCCGGTCCTAGGCCTTGCTCAGCCAAGCACTAACAAATCTAGGGAATCAACCAGTGAATAGAAGATCCTTCTCTCTTTGCTTCTGTTATTCTAGCTTTCAAGTGAAAAGGAGAAGGAGAAGAAAGCATGACCTGGAGAAATTGTGAATAACACTGCTAACCAAAAATTTAGCAGAAGTTTTTTATTTGCTTGAAAACATTCATTTAATATTTCATCTGTATTCTGATGTTGTGTCCTAATATAGGTTCTCCCAAAGCTGACCCTGGGACAATGATTGAGTTGTAAGCAGATGGGTTGAAAGTCAGGCCCGGAAAACAGCAGAAAGGGAATTAGGGCACAAGTAATGGCTAGCAACCACCCAAAGCTGAGTCCCTGAGCTTTTAGCCCTGCAAGCTGCTAGAATTCAGTCCTGCTGGACCCCTCAATTTCTCAAGCAGAGAGTGAGGAAGTGGGGCCTTGCTTTATCAGTCCCTGATTGGTGTCTGCCACTCCAGGCACTAACACACTGGGCAGATCTGCCCCATGTCTCCCCAGGCTGGGTGGGCTCTTTCAGCCTACAGGAGCCTTGAGTGAGGCATAGATGTCTGCTTTAGGCTCAGCTTGTGGAGGAGAACATCATATCCTGGCAGTGTGTGCTCCATTGGGCTAGTTAAAAACTGGTGAAATGAAGAGTAGTGCTTGCCAGACAGCACAAGACTGTGTTAGGTTCAAGTCAGTATATCCTTTGTAGAGGTCAATAGTGTGGACAAAATTTGCTTTCAGAGTAATGGAGATCCTTGGGTGGGTGAATCAGGTGGATGCTTTGTGAAGACCATTATGCTGGCCTGTAAAACATCACATAACTCCCAATTAGGAAACAAAGGGGCTCAGCTAGAACTAGGCTTAAATATGAGAGAGAAATAAAGAGAACATTCTACGAATGTGTATGTGGGTACAATGTGTACATTAACATGACTCAAAGGAGTTTGAAGAATTGAAGAGGTATTTAAGTGTCATTGTGAAGAAATCAAGGCGATTATTTTAAAATTTTAGGCATATATTGAAGAATAGTACAGATTATAAACACTTTGGATGTTATTTTTTTCCCTTCCCTATTATGATCTGTGAATTTGAATCTTGACTACCTTGACAAGCCATCAAGTGTCCCTGAGCGATTGTTCTGTTTCACAGCCGAGGCAGAGCCCAGAATCTCTGTTCTGTTCACTGAGCAGCCGTAGCCACCCAAAATTTAATTTGGCACCTCACGAATACTGTGTTCCATCTCTTGACATTTATTTTTAAATTCTACGAAAACGCAAGCTCACAGGATGGTGTGTATGTGTGTTCCTCCAGTATTTTTGCTGTTCCCCAGCTGTTCAAAAACATGTTGTAGCTTTAGCTTCTTCAAATGCCTCCCACAATGAAGATTACCTTAATTGCTTGTTTGTGGAACATTCAGTCACAGACAGAATATGCTGTAACAATTACCCGTAGGTGAAGGTTGACATTTTACATTTCTCATTATTCCATTAGCGGTTCTTTTTATGACTTCTTGTTTACCCTGTTTTTCAATCTCAAAGCCAGACCATCTCTGGAAGTTGTGTGATCTCAGTTCCACCCTCTGCCTAAGGAGCAGTCAGAGCAAAGGCGTTTCCCCATTCAGATGATACTCAACAAGCTTGTCCCGAGCATCAGTTAATGACAGATGCTGGGCTGGGTCTGGAAGACACAGATTTGAATGAGTCAGATTTGTTTTACTTTTGATATGAGGCACCTATGGTGCCTGCAGTCTGTGAGGAAACAGAAAAGAAATACGCAAGCAGATTAACATGTAAAGCAATTTCACACAGTGATGCTATTAGATATTCAAGGTGCCAGCTGAAGCTCTTGTATACTCACAGAGAAGTACAAAGCCAGCAGTACCCCCTGCATCAGTGGTTTTCCTTGTTTTTCAGTTACGGTGGTCAAGCACAGCTGAAAGTACTCCTATTTCTCCCCTTTCAAGAGAAACCATATCGACAGAGTGTATCACTATGTGTTGCAATCCCTCTATTTTATTATAAACGATGTCAGTACATCTGTTACTGTACCTAGTTCATAACTTAAACATTACAATAACAACATATATGGTGGGAAAAAGTAGTTTATATAGGGCTCAACATAATCAGAGGTTTTAGGTGTCCAATGGAGTTTTGGCATGTATTCACTACAGATAATGGGGCTGCTGTTTCTTCTTCCTTTTATTCACAAATTAGGGCACAGGATCCGTCATTTTTAATGCCTTTGACTTTTCTATGTAGCCATGCATTTTAGAGTCTGTTTCTTATCAGTGCTTAATTAACCCCTTGAAACATGCTTATATAATGACAGTATATTTCATCATACAGTGGAACAAAAATTATTACACTGAACTTCTTTTGATGGATATGAAGGTTATTTCCAGTCTTCTGCTCTCTCAATCAATACCGTAATGAATATTATCTTGCACAAATCATTTTTCACAGAACTATGGAGTAGTTTTCCGGAAGTCAGAATTATTTGGTTAAATGTATATATAAACATACATCATTATGCATGTATTCATATAGCTATACGTACGAATGTGACCTTTAAAAGAATGCATTTATGGCATAATGTTTACAAATAGGCAACATACACATATAGCAAATCTTGTAAAGGAACAAAATTGCATATAATATGTTAATTCTTCCTTACTTTTCTTTTCTCTTCCCATTAGACTTCTCTCTTCCAAGGCAACAAGTGTTTTTTTTTTTTTCTTTATTTGGGCACCCCTCTGCTGCCTTTCCAGGATATTAGCAGGGGGCTGGATCAAAAGTGGAACAGATGGGACATCAATTGGTGCACACGTGGGATGCTGGAAGCAGGAGAATTAGTTGTGACAATGTGCTGACCCCATAGACAGAATTTCATATATATACAGTTGGTTGACTGCACATCCATGAAAGCCTCAGATACAAAAGGCTGGCAATATTATTAATGTACATATATTCTTTATTATCACCTCATTGTGTTCAAGTCACATAGCAATCTAAGAGCATCACTCAAGGTTTCAAAGGTCAGGGTTTTATATAGTTGTCACATCAACAGTGGGTAAGAAATTCCAGGCCCAGAAATGTAACAGAGTGGCTTGGTACGATGGCCTAGAGACAAATTCTTGCCATGCGTATACCATATGGGTGCTGGTTCATGTCCTGACTGCTTCTCTTCCCATCTAGTTTCCTGCATGTGGCCTGGTAAAATAGTAAAGGTGGCCCCAAAGCCTTGGGTTCCTGCACCTATGTTCGAGTCCCAGAAGAAGCTCCTGGCGTCAGATTGGCTCAGCTCTGGCTTTTGTGGCCACTGGGGGAGTGATCCAGCAGATGGAAGATCTTTCTCTCTTTCTCTCCTTCTCTTTGTAAATATGCCTTTTAGTAAAAATGAATAAATATTAAAAAAAGGAATCTAACAGGGCACATCACCCATAAAGCAAGCTAGCTACTTCTTAACTTTGTGTCTCTGCCCATGTGTGGTTGCTGTACAGGCCAGTGTGCGAAGGTCTCTGCCCTAGTTCTCATGGAAAGGGGAGCATAAGCCTGTTTGGTAGTGCAGACATCAAACAAAGCTGAAGTTGAGGATTGTGATGGGAGCTAAGGACTAGAAGGGTTGGAATTGTGATTAGTGGATGAACATTTCATAGTCATTTAAAAAATTATCTGACTTATTAAATATACTGAGATAGAATTGACCCAACTGTCCTCTCTGACTGTGTAAGTAGTTGGAAGTGAAGAAGATAAGGGCACTTGTGAAAGCAAATATAAGCTCCAAGTCTATAGATTTGTGAGGAGTGATTTGCCAATCAAGGCTGTTCTTTGTATTATAGACCTATTTTGTGTGTACTTGAGGAATGTTAAAGTCCCCACTTATGTACCATGGAGCAGAGATGCAATGAGAGATTTCTACTTCGTGAGCAAGGATGACAAATACAGGTGGCTGACCACACTAAGTGTTCTCTTACCAGCTGTTGGCTCAGCTGGAGAATACGGATTCCGTGCTCCTCTGCATTAGGTCAGGTTGTGTGACTAATCCTGAGCAAAGTACATGAACAGAAGTGGTACTTACTATTTTTCACTTGACACTGTTGATAATGTTAGGATTCTGGTCTTATTCCTTTCCTTTGGGCATGTCAGATGGGTCACTACTTGGAGGAGAACATTGTCTTCAACTGAGATATGAGCAGAAAGAAGCTTTCAAAATAGCTTTAAGTCCTGGAGGTTTTAGGATCATTTGTTATAATAGTCTCTCCTGTGTTTATGAGCACATTCTGTGTTCTTGCTTGAGCAGCTAACATTAATAGGTTAACTCTTTATGCTATATAGGTTAACTCTTTATGCTGTTGTGCATGGCAAAGATAGCAAATATTCTCACATCTAGATATGCGGTAAACTTTGGAGGTAACATTTACAAAGCTGCTATTGAAAAGCAATATCCCAGTGTGAAACAAAGACAGCAAAAACAATGTGCAACTCCTAGCAATGGATGAAACACATAATTATCCTCATTACACTAGAGGATTCATTTCACTGAATCATCCATCTTATCCTTAATGAAAATCAGCCTCCCTGGACATTTTGAATATACTTTAATTTAATAAAGTGTGTGCAACTTCCTTGCAGGGGTCTTCCAGCTCATGATTTCCATGAACTAGACATACATCAGGGTTTAGTCACTCCAAGGCCCTTCTTGGTTCCTTGGCATTCCTCAAAGTACTCATCCTGTTGACAGTTTGTACTGTTGTTAGATCTAAGTTACAAGTGAGTGCAATGAGCCTTCCCAGTCTCTTCAAGCCTGGAACATCCATTTACCCCATGTGGGATTTGGGCTCTCCATCCCCTCTCTGGGTTTTCACTAGAAGATCTCTGAAACATATTACTTCCCATTTTCCAGACTTCCAAAAGCATCACTCATCATCCTCCTTCCAGGTTCCTTCAAAAATAGCCCAGTACTTAAGACTGAATGAAGCTTTGTGAAGTTGCTCATTCTTCCAAAATCATATAAGCCTATCCCTTGGTTAACACCACCAAATCCCTCAAGTGTCCATGACAAGGAGAGGCTGATGCCAGGAACAAGGAACTCCATCCTGCCCTCCCAAATGGGTGGCAGGGGTCCAAGAACTAGGGCAATCTTCTCTTGTTGTCTCATGAGTATTGGCAGAACAGCTGAAGCCAGGACTTGGACCTGTGTTCTTATACACAATGCTAGTGTCTCAAACAGCAATTTAGCCTACTGTGCCACGGCACTTGTCCCATTGTGAGTCTTTGTTTTGTTTTCATGAATGTGTCCAATTTAGGGCTTCTGGCTCATGGTGCTTACTCATCTGGGCTCTGGCTGCACCAGGCTTTGATAATTTCTAATTACTGGTTTGTATTTCATCTGTAGTCTCTGCCACATTCTCTTGCTTATTCCCTCCTCTCTTCTACACTCATTTCTGTCATGTGTAATAAAATTATGTACCACACCCTTGACTTGGTTTCTGTAGAATGATTTTAAATATCATAGGCTTGTATGATTTTGGAAAAATGAGCAACTTGACAAAGCTTCATTCAAAATACAGATACTAGACCCAGAGAAAATACTTGCCCATGGCTACATGATCAGTGTACTGTTTACTTGGTGCTAGACTTCAAAAAGACTTCTCCCAAGTTATTCTTTTTTTGTTATTTGTTTTGCATCATTCTATGCTCAGTAAAATATAACAAGACCTTGTATCTTAAAGCTTTTTTGAAATTACAAAGTGAGCAAAGGGAAAACCAGTCTCTCCCTCTCACCTTCTCTCTGACTTCCTCACTATTCCTGTTGTCCTCCTTGTTCTGTTCATCCATTGGTCATTTTGTTGTCTAAATTAATGAAGTTTGTATTCTTGTGCATAATGTTCATGTGCCAGTTTGTGTGATCCTGCGATTGTCGTGTTTACAAGTGCTGTATGTGATTAAAAATACAGTCTGTGTTGGCTAGAATGTCATATTTTATGATGGAATTGTTTTTCCATTTTTGGATTTTATTCCCACCTCCCACTTTTTGGAAGGGTTAGAAGTTTTAGATTTGTGAAAGTAGTTGAACCAGAAACAAGAACTCTAAAAGTCCACAGAAGAAATGTTGATGACAAAATATCATGTTGACAGTCATACAGAAATAATATTCATTGTTGATGTTGAGGAAGATGATGAAAAAGATGAATTAACTTGAAAATAATGAGAAACATTGAGAAGAATAAAAGGAAATGGATGAGCAAGCAGTATAAAATCTTAAGAGTACCATATAGGAAATTCGTCAACCCTAAGAGTTTGGAAATTGAAAATTTGGGAATGGCTTTTAAATACATTGAATATGTATCCTCAAGATTGTTGAGAGGGAATGGCTTTTCTGAGACTACTTTCCAGCATAGTTAGTGACTAATAAAATTCTGTTTTTGCACATGTGAAGAAAACAAGCTGCAAAGAATATGCTCCAGATTCCATCTCAGCAATGGCTTTCACATCAGAGGAAGCCAAGATGTAATCACATCTGGAAATATTCCAGGCTATTTAAAAATACTTGGCATGATAAACAACTGCATCAATAATTTATTAATAACAATTAAGTTCTGCTTAATGCATATGTGGTACAGCAAATGGCTAAGTTACTGTTCATTCCCATATGGAGAAAGGAAAACTCTTATGGGTTTCTGGCTGAGCTAGTACCCTACTAGAATATCACTTTGTGAGGTTCTGACCAGGCCAATTTTTATCCCCAGAATAAGAAGAGCAGAAAGAGGACAGGCAACTCTGTAGTGCGGTTAATACAACATTTTTGATTTCAACCCCAGTGATTTTCCATTTTTCTGTTGGCTTTGGGATCAAGACTGAGATTGAGCATCAAATTTTAGGTCCAGCAATGAGATGCATGCAGATAAATGGAGTGATGAAAGGGAGAACTAGAATCACAGATGATCTGTGGGTCAATTTATAGGAGAAAGGCTGATAATACTCAACCAATCATTCGTTAGAATAAAGGTACTCCTGCAAGATGCCCGGGACTGACTTGTGTGATGGAATTTGATAGTAAACAAGGCAGAATTTTCTGTTTTACAGAGCTGCATTTTAGCGGTAGAGATGGACAAGGGAATAGATGATTCTAATGCTGTTCATTAATATTTATAATACAGATACAGAGCAGAATGCTATGAGAGGAGGACTTGATCATGTTAAGTGAGGAGGATGGAGAAGGCACTGAACATACAAGCAGAAGTGAGCCATTTGGTAGGAGAGGGATATTACAGGCAACAGGCATGGACTAAGGGTCCTTTGGGAGAATATGACAGGTTTGGAAATTCAGTGTAGTTCAGGGATTGGTGGATGTTGTGTGAAAGGTAAGGAATGATGAGTGATGAGTCTGAGAAAGAAGCAAAGAACAGATAATGAAGAGCTAAGAGCATTTAAAAATTGAATTTATGTAAGCAGTAAGAAGCTGTATGAACTTTTGTTGAGGAAGATGCTTATGTTAGAAATATTATTCAGGCAAATCTATTATAAATAGATAGGAAGATGCAAGACTGGAAACAGGAAGGTTCCACAGGACACCAGGGGTAACACAAGGAAAAAAGTCCAGTAGAGGAGAGGTTGGAGAAGAGCCGAGAGTTCCTGGGCATATTAAGGAAGTGAACTTGGTATGATTTAATGTTTGACAAGTGTCTCCTAATATTTGAAGTGTCATCTGGAAGTCCTTCTGGGGCCATTGGATGGAATTGAGTTTCATTCTTTTTCTAAGATTTGTTTCTTTCTTTATTTTTTAATTTGAAAGACAAGGTTGCAGAGAGGAGAGACAGAGAGAGAGATTCCATCTGCTGGTTCAATCCCCAAGTTGACAGAACTGAGCTGATCTGAAACCAGGCCAGGAGTTTCTTCTGAATTTCCATGGGGGTACAGGTACCCAAGGATCCTCTTCCACTGCTTTCCCAGGCCATTAGCAGGGAGCTGTGTCAGCAGTGGAGCATCTGGGACATGAACCAGCTTAGCCTACCATATCATAGCATTGCCCCAAGAAATTGAGTTTCTTTTAGTATAAATAGCCTTCAGGCAGTAAACATGGCTCCACACTGAAATAGGCTGACTTGGGAGGCCTTAGGATTTTGGTGGTCATGGGGGAACTTTGAATAAAAGTTGAAGTATGGACCTGCCAGTTATGCTGAAGAGAATATTCTTGGAAGTTGCTCTAGTTTAGATGTTAAACTCCACCTAAATTTTGAGGTTCTATCATGGCACCCCCCAAACTGTCTCTAAGCCATCAGGAATGTCCTGGTATTTATCCAGAACGTTTGGCTTTATTCATATACCTGATTTTGTGCATCCTTTCCAATTTAAAATTTATTTTTAAAGTATTATTTAATTTTCCATGATAGTTTTGTAAGTATAGGGATTCCCCAATTTTCCCCCTCCCTGCCCACCTCCCCCCCGACTAGTCCCTGCCACCCCCCATATTATTACAACAGTATAATCCTCCAGCAATAATCACAGGTTCAACATTGTGTTACTCACACTCACCGTTGGCATTGGGGGTATAGATAAAGACAGAAAATCTTGTTTCATGTTTCTGAGGTATATTTAACTGTCTCATTAGCAGTGCTCCCTTTATTTGGGAATAGAAATCTATACCATAAGGAATCTTTACTTCCAGATATGCTAGTCTCCATTATATAGCATCTCTCTCTCTCTCTCTACCCACCTACCTACCTACCTACCTACCTACCTACCTACCTACCTACCTATCTATCTATCTATGTATCTAGATATATACTTGTTCTCTTATGTAACTAATTGCTTTTATATTTTGCCATATACACTTTTCATTCTGAAGCAGTGGCATTTATGTAAACAAGAAGAGGGACCATTGAAGCATTAAAATCTATTTTGTCCAAATCATTTCAAGTTTGTGTTCTGTGTCTTCCACCATGGCGATTTTGGGATGCAGTAATGAGGCCAGGAAGTAAATCCGAGTTTTCTGAGTTCCTATATATGATGCTCTGTGCTCACAGTGTTTATGACTCCAAATGCTAAAATCTAGTTGTAGCAGTCACTAGTAGCATATAATTTAAATGTTTCTTAACTTTAGCTTCCTCTAGATGTTGCTGAAGCTAAAAATTTTAAACCAAGTGAAACATTGAGGGAGGCCCTGGCATTTAGCCTGCAGGTTAAACATTCATCTCTCACATTGGAGTGCCTGGGTTAAAGGTCTGCCCATGTTTTTGATTCCAGCTTCTGTTACGGTGTTCATGATGGGGCAACAGTGATGGCCCCATTAGGTGGATCTAAACCACCCCTTTAGAGAATCTGGCTTGAATTTCTGGCTACCTGCTTCAGCCTTCCATCCAGCTAAAGCTGGGGCCATTGGAGGTATATGTGGAAGTGGAACAGTAGATGGGAGCTCTTTCTGTCTCCCCCCATCTGGAATAAATTAAATGAAAAATAATAACTAAAAAGGAAAGTTTCATGACCATCTAGCCACAAAATTAATATGTATCTGTTTACGTACTGAATCATAATCTGAAAAAAAATTTAAGGACATTCAGTCCTGGAGCTAATGTGCATTTTTAAGTTTTTAAAAATTTACTTGGCAAATAGAGTTACAGAGAAAGGAGAAACACACAGAGAGATCTTCCATCCTTTGTCTCACTCTTCCAAATGACCACAATGGCCAGGCCAAAGCTGAGAAACAGGAGAGTATTTATTTATTTATTTATTTATTTTTCTTGGAAAGGCAGATTTACAGAGAGAAGAAGAGACAGAAAGATCTTCCATTCACTGGATCATTCCCCAAGTGGCCACAATGGCTGGAGCTGAGCCGATCTGAATCCAGGAATTAGAGCTTCTTCCAGGTCTCCTACATGAATGCAGGGTTTTGAGTATCCTCTACTGCTTTTCCAGGCCTCAATCAGGAAGCTGGATGGGAAGCAGGGCAGCCAGGAATATGGGATTCCAGTACATGCAAGTGAGGACTTTAGCCACTAGAGTACTGCACTGGGCCTGAAATAAGTGGGAGCTTTATCTGGTCTCTCATGAGGGTCTGAAACACTTCTGCCTGCTTTTGCAGGTACACCAGTAGAAAGCTACATCAGGAGTGGAACATCTTGGATGTGAACCAGTAATCAAATGGGATATAAGCTTTGTAGGTGTCATCTCAATCCGTTGTACTGCAATACCATCCCCACTTGTATAGTTTGTTCCCTAACTATGCTCAAATGGTCAGCTCAAGAGTTTCTTCAGTATTAGAAAAATGAGATAACTTTTTCTTTCTTTCCTCCTTGCTAATTCATAGTAGTTGCTTTTCATAGACTTGGCTATCTGAAGATTCAGAGTTCTATGGCACATATTTAAGTACAGTAGAAATACACCAATTTTTCTTTTTAAAGATCTATTATTTGTTTTTATTGGAAAGGCAAATTGATAGAGAGAAGGAGAGACAAAAAGAAAGATTTTCCATCTGCTGGTTCACTCCCCAAGTGGCTGCAGCAGTCGGAACTGAGCTGATCTGAAGCCAGGATCCAGGAGCTTCTTCCGGATCTCCCATGAGGGTTCAGGGTCCCAAGGATTTGGACCACCTCTACTACTTTACCAAGCCACAAGCAGGGAGCTGGATGTGAAGTAGAATAGTCAAGACATAAGCCGGTACCCATATGGGATCCTGGCATGTACAGGGTGAGGATTTAGCCATTGAGCCATCATGCTGGGCTGTATGCATAGATTTTCTTGGAAAAGATAGATTTATTTGAAAGCCAGAGTTACAGATGGGTTGGGTTGGGTGGTGGAGAAAGAAAGAGAATATTTTCTGTCTTTTTCTGTCTACAACACCCAGGGCTGTACCAGGGCAAAGCTAGGAGGTCAGAATCCCATATTTATGTTAGCAGTCCAATGTTTGGGTCATCATCTGCTGTCTCCCAGGATGAATTACAAGTGAATTGAAAGTTGAATAGCTAGGACTCAAACCCAGGTACTCTGGAATGGGATGCAGCCATGGAGTGACCCACAATACCCACCTCCAAATGTTTGGATTTTCAACAATCTCAACAAAATGAGAATATTTCATGGCAGAAATCTAAAGGTACAATCCATGTTTTGTGGAACTCTCATCACCTTAACATGTCATTTTAGAAGTGGAGTTTGAGTTCCATTATGGGCGCCAAAATACTCTTTTTGACTTTGAAATGAGAACTGCTTTGGTGGCAGTGGCAAAACAGTGAGACTGAATACCAGGGAAGTTGTCGCCATGAGAGTCCTAATAAACTCCAGTACCTTCAGGGAACAGACACTTGACAAGAGCTGCAGCATCCAGAGCTAGAAGATTTGTGATGCAAATATCACAGATCCTTTGAGCTTATCAAATTGTTAGGCTATCAGATGATTTGGGAAGCCTTTTATTCTTTTTTGAGATTATGCAAAATACTCAGTATTTTTATGCTAAACTTATTTTTTGATTCAGGTCAACTGAAATTGATTTCCATTACTTACAACCAATATTCCAAATCAAAAGATGATAATGCAAAGAAGTATTGCACTCTGGTGATCTAATTCTAGAATAGTAATTGTGAAAAAAAGCTACATCGGTAACTGCTCTCTTTGTTAAACTCTCCATAAGCACATGATATGTAGGAAGTAGGGCAAGGACAGATGAGTGTAACAGTTATTTGCTGTTGTTATTCCAAGTGGGCAAAAGAGTCAAGAAAAACAAGACATGACACAGAAACCAATTTATACTGAAGCAGGAATTACTCAATTCTAAGATTAATTTGCATTTGAAAATAGAAACTTTTATTTAGGATAAATTAATTGGGGCAGTTGTCTGTTTCCACTTCAAACATCCCTCACTACTTACAAGAGCATCCCATATAAGAACACATGATGTGAAGAAAGCATTGCGACTCTGGGAATGAAATCTTTGGTTTACTTTGATCTGTGGAGTCAAGGCCAGGTTGTTAAGTAGGTAGCTGTCTTGGGGTCAGATCCTGAAACCTTCCTGTCCACAAAGGAGTGATGGAAACATTTGAATTTTGTGGGGGTCATTGGGTTGGCACTCTGATTGCTGAAGAGAAGTGTGGAGTAAGGAAATGATGTGATTACCATTCTTTTCAAGACTAAGATTTTAGTTTTTTAAAATCACTTTTACTTTGTTATTCATTCATTCATTTGAAAGGCAGAGAGATGCACAGAGAGAAAGGTCCAATTCATTAAGTTATTCCCTATGGTCCAACAACAGCAGCAATTGGACCACCCATGGAAGTTGGGAGATGGGAACCCAGTCCAAGTCATCTTTATGGATGGCAGGAATCCAGTGACTCGAGTGATCATGGCTGTCTCCCAGGGTCTGCATTGTTAGGAATTGGGAGTCAAAAACCTGCTGGGCATCCAACTCAGACCTTCTCTGGTGGAATGCGTGTGTCTTAACTGGAGTCTAAGCCTTAAAAAAATACTCACCCCCTCATTGGTTTTATCATTGTCAACATTTATTGAAAAATATGTAAAAATAATGGTCATATGTTCAAGTTAGTCTGCTAGTCACTGATCCAGGAACTGAATTGGGATTTTGCTTTCATCATTGCTGTTTGTGCAGAGATGCCTGGGTCATAACAGGGTGGGATCTTAGCATGAAACAAACATGTCATCCAAGTGATGCAGTTCTTAGTCGAGGCAGACATCTTTAGAACAAACTCCTTTAGTGCTTCTGATTCCCTCATAGGGATCATTAACCAAAACCTAGTCTCAGTTTCTTCCAGTGAAATGATTTAAAAGACACCTGTGTTTTCATTTACTTATTCATTCATTCATTTAGCAATCACATGTGCTAATCACTTACGTGATGCTAGATTCTGTCAGGCCTTTAGATTCAAAGACCAGGTAAGACACAACTCCACATCTTTAAGAATTCAGAGCCTAATTCTGGAAAGATGTTCAGGCTTAGGCGTATCTTATAGTTTCTTTTGTTTGATTTTAGTTACATGTATTGAACTATCTTTAACTTCTCACCACCACTGTTAAATGACAGTGAAAGGACTTTAGGGGCTGTGCAGACTGTGGGGGAATTGCTCATGTAATTCTCATTAATGCAAAGAGGTGTAAATCCACAGTGATCTGACTCAGAAAACAAATACTGCTTCTTTGTCTTGTGCTGTTTGTTTTTATTTGTCCTGGGTTGAGTCAGGAAATAATCAGGAAAATTACACATGCTCAATTGCCCAGTTGCTCCAGAACCTTCTAGTGTCTAATCACAGTTAATAATAAAAACAAAGCAAGGAGACTCAAATGCTAGCTTTAAGTACTACTGAGAGGGAAAGCAGCCATTGGAAGGGGAAAACCAAAGTGGTGCTTTGTGGTAGATGGGTTTCCCCCGAGAGAGACTCATGGACAATGAAGGGGACAGTGGCCTTTTACAATGGAAGGTGGTAGATGGACAACTTGATATGTATTAGGTTCCTGTGGAATCCTCTGCTCTGAGTTAGTCATAGAATAATATGTGACTGAAACATAACTTTTGAATGTGATTTTAAAAATGGGATAGGATATTTGAAAAAGGAGAATTGGCAAGAATTTGAGGACATGTGGTCATCATTTCAGGTAATGCCATTAGGATAGGCTGAGTAACAACTTCAACATTGCTTTATAGCTCATTGGCAAGAACTGATCTTTTGATCTCATTCAACCATAAAGGGGCCAGGAAATACAATTCTCCTTTGTGCCCAGAGAGCATGTGACTGGAAATACTGGTGAACAGCATAATGACTGTGACTCAGACCTCTCCCAAGGCAGTGTGTTGAAGTGTGGTCACACTAGAATTTAAATTCAACTCCATATCCCTTGCCTGTGTGAGAGTGAAGCTCTTGTGGACCATTGTGCCGTATATGGGAGATGACCCAGAAATGTGCAGTTCTCATAGTTCTCAGGGTAGGCTGATGCTGCTCATTTAGGAACTGTCTTTTGAGAACCACTGACCTTGGGAAATCCAGTGGGAGCTGCTGCTTTTTATCTATCAGAGCCTTCACTAAAATCATGACTGTCTAAGCCTCAGTTTTGCCAGGAGCATGAGTGGTAGGTCTGTATACTTCAGCCAAAGGGATGGCCACTTTTCAGATGCACAGGGTCAGTCCCAGCCCACTAGGTGGCTGTGGGGCTGACCTCTCTTCTTTCTGGATGCCTTGTAAGGGCAGAGATGATTCCCCTTTTAGCATCCAAAACATCCCAGAAACATGGCTGCAGATTGCAAGAAGAAAATAAATCACAAAAACAATTTATTTTCCTTCTCCCATCCAAGGTCAAATTTCCAAGGCCTCATTTCCTCCACTGGAATTCTCTTCTTCCTAACATTAGTCAAGATTAAAAGCTTGCTGCATTCTGATTTGTACACAGGGACCCAAACTCACGAAAGTGTGGTCTCTGTGGTATAATCATGGTAGAAACTAATGGTACCACATCCTTAAAAAAGTAACAACAAGGAGGAAAGAGGTGGGAGGATTTTCTGTGCATCTCCCCCTCTGTATGTTATGAAGAAAGCATGGCTCCTTCTATTTCAAGTATTTGCTTGGATCTGGGTTGTTTAGATTTAAGTAAAACCATATGTGGGCCATTAGCCCTTCAGTTCACATTGAGTTCTACCAAACACACTGGGACCCTTCCTTCAGATCTTCCTCCCTGTCTCTGCTGCTGGCTTTTGATTTCCTGTGAGCATGGCTTTGGCCAAAAGCATGCTCAACTACTGTGGAGCGTAAAGGGGAGCAGGCAGGCACCATCCGAAGAGACACCAGAACCTCTATGGAGGCCTAGCTTTGCCTACAGAACACACAGTCACACCCAGATTTCAGTTCTGTGGAGCCACCGCCACCTCTGGCATTTGCATGGAGGATGGTCCATTTATAATCACTGCCTGGAAGAAGGAATAATTTGCAGTGGAAATGCATTCAAAATTTCACCTTAAGAATGAAATGATGTTCTTTGAAATGATGTTCTTCCAGCTTCACCATTCCTGCTAAGCCTTCAAATACCTTAGAATTCTTTTAAATCAGAACTCAAGTTCATTGTATCCTGTGATCCTGATTTTGCAATGGTGTTTTATAATGAAATGCAAGAAGATACTTCTCTCCTGCAACAAATTAGAAATAGAAGCTCATTCTGTTGTGTCATCAGAAGAAAAAGAACACGTTCTTTCTGCTGCACAACCTATTCTTCAGTCCTGTGCCTTATTAGTCATAAGGCATCTTCTATGGGAAAATCTCGAAGGAAAGACTTGAGAGCCCCTTATTTGTTGCTATTTTAATGTTTAAAATTATTCTACGTATTTGTTATTGATGCATAGAAAGACATAGAAAGATATAGAAAGATATTTTGAATCTATATCCAGAAACTTTGCCCAGTTTTCTAGTGAATTCCAATTTGTTTCTTTGAACACTGTTTTTGTGGTTTCCACATAGACATTTATGTGTAAATAGTGATGATTTTGACTGTCCATTCTGCATTTCCATATGTTGATATCTTTCACTGTGCTGATGTGCTGGCTAGGGCTTCTAAGTCTGTACTGAGAAGAGAGAAATAGTCATCTTTATCTTGTTTCTGATAAAAAGGGAATCATTCTAACACTTTGCCATTGTGTGTAATATTTATGATATAATTTATAAGATTAAAAATTTTCTATTTAAGGCTTCCTCCCATGAATGAATGCTCATTTCAACTACTTTTTTGCATCTATTGAGAATATAGTTTAAAAATCTTTTAATACAGTACATCACAATACAATTTTTGCAATGTCAAATCAAACCTCAATCACAGAATAAGCCTATTGAATCACAATGTATTTATAAAGTGTTGGATTTAGCTTGGTAGTACTTTTGTTTAGAGTTTTTGGTTGCTTTTGGATGAGACCAACTTACAATGGTCCTTTCCTGTACTGTTCATGCCTTGTTTGGTTAAAACAAAAATACAAAATTCATGCATGTGCTTATGAAAGATTACCAGTGATCATGCTTGACTTATTGTTGATTAAGTTAAAGATGATTTTTTGTCTTAGTAGAAATTTTGTGAATTCTTCATATTTTTTTTCATAATGAGACGGTATCTTATATCACCACCAATCTTTTGTTCATTGGCAGACTTACAGATAAATGCATATAGTCCAATACATGGTTGACTGCTGATTCTAGAACAATGATTCATATGCATTTTGTCCTGAAATTTAGGGTGCTCCATGGTGTGGGAGTATGCAGAATGCAGGGAAAATCCTCCCATAAGCCTTGAAATTGATGCTACAGTTTAACGCAAAAAAAAAAAAAAAGTGGGGTGCTTGGAGGCCTAAGAGTGAGTATGAATAGGGAGTTGTATAACCTTGGGCCAGTCCATCTAAGCCCTCTGAGCTTTAATTTCTCTCACTTGTAGAGTAATGAAAATCATTTGTACTCATGCTTCCCACATTTTTTTTTTCAGAATAGCAAGTGTGAACAGACTGATTCTGTCTACACATATAATGTGTGTGTGTTTGTGTGTGTACAGCCATTCTTCCTTACCCGAGGAGGATACATCTCAGGATCCTCAGTGAATGCCTGAAACAAAGAATATTATCTACCTTTTTATCTCTTTGTCCGGCTATTTGTGTATCTATGTCTATCTCTTGCTTTTGCCTATTTGCCCACATCCATGATAAAATTTAACTTGTAAATTAGGCACAGTTCTATAACTAATAATAGAACAGTATGGCATTTATAACCAATAATTATGACCATAATACAAGTTACATAAATGTGATTGTTGTCTAGCAAGTCAAGATGTTCCTGTTGCCAGACCATGGTTGAGCTCAGGTGAATGATACTGGCAGAAAGGGAGGCTTCAGTTCAAGGGGAAGACTGCTTTGCAGCCATCAGTTGTAAGTGCATCTACATATACTGGTATATGTCTGCACATGTAGATACACAGAAAAGATGATATAAGGGGCCTAACTAAAGGTTGGTGAAGGCTTTATTCCTTGGACTCCTTTGTCAAGGTGCACCCGAGGCTCTGGTGACTTCCAAGTGAATCTGCATCAACGATTTCCAGGACAGGGACACTGGAGTACCTATCTTTGCAGTTGGGTTTATACAACTGCTTGCAACTTGATCTGAAAATTGTGGCTGGAGATCATTCCTGTTTTATGCTCCTGGATGGTTACTATCAAGATGTTTTCTAAGAATTGTTATGGCTATCTTGTAGTTCACTGCTTATTTGAAGTTCATGAAGCAGAAGAGGGAGCTGGGTAGAAGAGAAAGGGGCAAGGCTGGAAGGCAAGAGGAAACTGGGAAAGCTCTACTATGTATGTTTTGGTGTTCTCCCAGATAGATAGATTTGAAGAGCCATAGATTGGCAGATAAGTACATACAGTAAGACAAGCAAAAATGTAGGAGCCAAGATTCAATCTTCTCCCCTTGTGCCTAACGACCTCTACCTCCACTCAGTGTCTTCCCTCTCACTGTGAATTTTAGAGAGCTGTGCATATCGTGAACTTCAGAAACTTAACAGAATTTGGAATGAGAAGATAAATTCAGGGGTGGGCATTGGCCTAGAAGTTAAGATGCACTTGTCCCATTTGGAGTGCCTAATTAGATAGGTGCCCTTGGATCCTAATTCCAATTTATTGCTACTGCACACCCTGAGAGACCTCAGGTGATGGCTCCTGCTACTCACTTGGGAAATGAGAATGGAGTTCCTGGCTCCTAGCATCTACCTAGTGAAGCACTGACTGTTGTAGCCATTTGGGGTGAACCAGTAGATGGGAGCTCTTCCTCTCCATTCACATCTGAAATAAATAAATTTAAAATAAGTACATAAGTTAAAAGACAAATTTATTCTGATTTAAAATATTGGAGGGAACATCACTATAGCAGTGAAGGAACAGAAATCATTCCTGTGAATGATACTGGGAACTCAGGGACGGGAGAGAGAAAATTATAGGAAGAGTTTGATGTGCATTCAAGCTTGTGAGATGCAATGAGTATCTGAAATCGTTTTGTAGCCTCATCTACGGCAACTGTGCTTCTTCTGCTACAGGAGCACCTCATGGCTGGATCTAAGAGGATTTCAGTTATATTTAGGTCATTGACAAAAATTTACACTGAAGTAGAAGACTCAAGTAGAACAGTGTGCGTTAGGCAGAAAATGAACTGTGATGCAAAGACAGGGGAAGACGACATTCACTGAGTTGTTCCACTCAGTCATTGTGAATTCATACCGAGTTACTGAACACAAATACAAGATGAGAACTTCCCCCTAAGCTGCCATCAGTTCTGCACGCACTCTCCTCTGTGGCCCAGACCGTATCATAAGAATTCTTATTCAGATTTCTAATATCGCCACATGCACAAGGATTCCTCTTTTACTCAAATTTCCCCCATACTGCTGAAGAAAAAAAAAAGAAGTCCGACTTTTATTATTTGAGAGGGAGAGATGGAATGAATGGGGAGAGAGAAAAGAGAGAGAAAGTTAGGGCAAGGAACTCAGTCCAAGAGATCCCCTGCCTGGGTGACAGTAATGTAGTAACTTGAACCATTACCTGCTATTCCTGATGTGTGCGTTTTGAGAAGCTCGAATCAGGGGTGCAGTTGGGTATTGACTCCACGCCCTCTGATGTGGAATGCAGGCAAGGTTGGCTCCAGATTTTTTAACTTTAAAATTCTAAAAACAGGGGAGAAAATATGGAAGAAATTGCTTTGGAATTTATGGACAAATAAAACTAAGACAGTGTAGTGGTCACTGCTAGTGTCTGGCATTTAACCTTGGTCTCTGCCTTGCAAATGCACACGATATCCTTCCAATTCTGCTTACACAGATCTTGTCTTGACTTCATGTGGGGGACATCAGGAAAGTGGGGTCTTCATGTCTTTTGGAATAGCCCACAGTCACTGATGTGTGAGGCATGGTGGATGGAAATCCCAATTTTGCTGCTTGCTGGGAATAACAGTAATGTCTCCACACAGCCCATTGATGTTCACTGAATGAGCCTCAGTTTCCTAGTGGCTCTTTTTTTTTTTTTCAAAGAGTCATGAAAAATGTATACTATGAAAAAACTATGCAAAGATTTCAATTTTTTTCCACTAATATGTGTTTAAGTCTTTTTTCTAAAGATTTATTTATTTATTTGTACATAAGAGTTATAGAGAGATAGAGAGGCAGAGAGAGGTAGAGATCTTCCATCTGTTTTCCCCAAATGTCTGCAGTGGCTGGGGCTGGTTCAAGTCAAAGCCAGGTGCCAGGAACCGTGCCTGGTTCTCCCACATGGGTGGCAGGGGCAAACATATGTGGGCCACATTCTGTAGATTTTGCAGGCATACCAGCAGGGATCTGGATTTAAATGGAACAGCCTGGACATGGACTAGGCTCTAACATGGGATTCTGGCACTGTGAGCTGTGCTTCAACCTGCTGCATCATAGCATCAGCCCCAAATGCACTTATCTTTTACTTCAATTTTCCATGAGGTTCATGAAGTCCCGTTGTACCTTGTTTGTGTACAAACCTCTCTTTCAAGTTTGGTTGTCCTCTTCTCCCATCTGAGCTTTCTGGGTTCACTCTTTGATTTGAAGCTAACTGCAATGATAATCTTGTCTTAGGGTCTGCTTCTGGGAGCAGCCATAGTGAACCAGTGAGTCAGAAAGGAAGTTAACAGGAGAGTTAAAAGCATCAAGGACTAACTTTCCCTGCTGCATTGTGCCTTCATTCAGGCCTTCCCTTGCTCCCAGATTCTTTTCCTGTGTTGGAAGTTTTGCAAGAATGGCGTCATTCTTCTGGTTAAGCAAGCGAAAGTAAAAAGCTGGATGAGAAGAACCTGTCTAATGGATGGGATATTCTGTCTGACATGACTCAGACTCAGAGGACACTCTGCATCCTAAAGCACTCTGAGAACCGGATGGAGACTTTCCCCAACACCTGCCCTATCCCCACATCCCACCTGTCGCAAGCCCAGGTAGCTCTTTTTTTTTTTTTTTTTAAAGATTTATTTTTATTATTTTTTTATTGGAAAGGCGGATATACAGAGAGGAGAGACAGAGAGGAAGATCTTCCGTCCAATGATTCACTCCCCAAGTGAGCACAACGGCCAATGCTATGCCGGTCCGAAGCCAGGAGCCTCTTCCGGGTCTCCCACGTGGGTGCAGGGTCCCAAAGCTTTGGGCCGTCCTCAATTGCTCTCCCGGGCCACAGGCAGGGAGCTGGAAGGGATTAGAACCGGCGTCCATATGGGATCCCGGGCGTGCAAGGTGAGGACCTTAACCACTGTGCCACCACACCGGGCCCAAGCCCAGGTAGCTCTTAACTTCAGCTTTAAAATGATGTACATTGCACCTGCATTATCTTCCAGAAAACCGTAAGAGACACACTTTTAAATGATTTTGTTCAGTGTTTTATATTTATATTTAGTGTTCTAATAGTCTGTCAAAGATTTTTTTCAGATTGTGAAGAAAATAGTCAGAAACCAAATAGTAGTTTACAGACTCCCATGACACTTAAGTGCAATATATTTGAGAACCCAGAGGGAAAAAAAAAAGGAATTCCTGGTGATGTCTGGAAATTGTAGAACAAAATACACATTAAATAACCCTTATCTGAAGTGCTTGGCACTAGAACTGTTTTGGACAACTTTGTTATTTTGATATGCTTGTACATACATGAAATAAACTGAGGATGGATGGCATAAAAGTCTAAACATGAAACTCACAATGCTTCATGAACATAGCTTGGAAGATTTTTTATTTTTGGTACCATAGTTCAGTACACCTACATTTTGACTTCAATCCATCCCATGAAATCGGATGGGGAGCATTTTCACTTGTGGTGTACTATTATCCCTAAAATAATTGTATTTTTCAGCTTTTTGTATTAGAGATACTCTCAATCTGTGTTTTTAGATGTATAATTATAAAGGCATCTTTTTTAATCTCATGAATTTTTTTAATGTGTGATTTTCTTTAGGGGAAAAGTAAGTAGCTGTGTTTTACTGTATCCAAGTTGATTCTGCTGAGTTTGATAGTGACATCAGGAACCTGTTTTTAATCGTGAACTTGAGGATATCCAGAAAGCCTCTTTTAGTCTTCTCTCTATCAGCGTCATCATTGTTGCCTTCATTTTTGTCTGTGTCCTCCTTTACACAGTAAGCTCCCGCAAGGACATGGCTTGATCTTAGTCAGTTTTAGATACTGGGCAACAATGAACACATAGTGTGACAAATGGTTGGTTAGTTGAATTCACATATTTAATGCATGCAGGTAGATGCAAACAATTGATGGGCTCATGACGAGTGATCACTTTTTTATGAAAGCAATCAGCCTTAGATTTTGACTTTTCCAAGTTAAATTATTAGTTTGTATGGTTGGAATGAAAAAATCCAAAGATCTTTGATTTATAATAATTAATCTACAGTTCTCAGCTGTCTCAGTTTTCTGTTGTCCATTTTCAATTTTTGACCTATTTAATGGCATCTTACCATGTTTCCAAAAGAGAGAAAATGTTTTGTGAGGTTAAAAGGAAGAACAGTGTGAGACAATATGAGCTGCAAAATTTCAGAAAAGAAAAGTTTTCAAAAATGACAAATATATGTAGAATTTGCATGAGTTGAACTGCATTTATTCAACATAAATTTATACTCATGATTTGCAAAGAACTTTGATAAAAATTATTGGGAATTCAAGGGTTAGTATAATTCTCAAGAAGGCACTAAACTCTTTAAAAGTAATCATCTTTGCAGAGGGTGAGACAAGCTTTGGAAATATCTTATTTTTAAAATTACATATAGCCCTTGCATTTGGAAAATTGAATATGCATGTATTTAATCGAAATAGCAATGAAGTAAGCACAAAGATGCTTAAGAAGTTTCTAGAAGTGAGGCGTAGGACACATAGTTTTATTTTGTACTTTGTATCCTTCCATACAGTTAGGGCTTGCAGTCTTTCTGAATTATGCATTATTTTATGATAAAATCGTTTCTAAAAAGTGAAAAATTCTTCAACTTAAGATATGATCATTAGTGAGCGGCACCTACTGTATTGTAGTGTTTGCAAAAATAGGTTCTCTTAGTTTCTTCTCTTCCTTACATGTAAACAAATGCTCCTCCATCCATCCAAAGACAGAGTCCACTGCTCCCGAATATGAAGCTTACAGTGAATATGATGCTGTGGTTGGTCCAGGCCTAACATTTGAGAAGTCTGGAAACTCTGCTTTGGGTCACGGGGAGCCAAAAGCCATGTAAGAAATACAACTAATCTGGGACGACTCACTTGGGGAAGGTTCAAGGCAGTCTGAGCAGGAGGCCAACTGGTGATGTATTCATTTCCTAAAACTTGTGTAATGAATAAATGTGGCTTAAAATGATGGGCATTTATTCTCTTCCTTCTTCTAGAGGTCAGAAGTCATATCTTTAGCTGTGTTAGGGATCTTCAAACTGTTTATGTGTATTTTGCAAAATGCCGTTCAAGAATTTTAAAATGTTTGCGCCAAAACTAACAACCATTTTCCATGAAATTTCTGAAGTTTCCTTAAATAAGGTATTAACTGCAGTTTCTGGGAAATTTGTAAGCAAATCAATCTTTTTTTGGGGCGGGGGAGAGCAAGGCACGTTTTCTTTGTCTGTTGTAGAAAGCCAATGAAATGCAAACATGGAAGTAAAATCGTCATGTGTCCAAGAAAAAAAGTCATCACGTGTGCATTTCAGCTCAGCTTTGCTTTCCACACAAAGAGTGCTGCTGAGTGACTGACTGTCCAAAAGTGGTGAAGATGAACATCCTAGCTGAACCCAGCCAGACACATCAGCAGGAAACTGAGCTGTGATTTCCATTCATATACTTTGTGTAGTATGTTATGCAGGAGCAGATAAGTAAGATGTATGCATAGACACATAAAGGAAATGTGTGTTGTTTCCCTGTCAATAAGTTTAGCCTTTGCTGCTGTCTTTAAACTTTTTTTTCACACTTTGATATTTAACAGTATAGTTAAAAATTGTTTTTTTCTCCTTCCACATCTGTATACTTTTCTATCCCTTTTCATTCTCCTTGGCCACCAAAGAATTTGAAAATTCAAGTCTTGGGCCTGGTGCGGTGGATCAGCGGCTAGTCCTCACCTAGAACGTGCTGGGATCCCATATGGGTGCAGATTCTAATCCCAACAGCTTCACTTCCCATCCAGCTCCCTGCTTGTGTCCTGGGAAAGCAGTCAAGCATCCCAGCCTTGGGAACCTGCACCCGCAAAGGAGACCTGGAGGAGGTTCCTGGCTCCTGGCTTCGGATCAGCACAGCACTGGATGTTGCAGTTGCTTGGGGACTGAATCATCGGATGGAAGATCTTCCTCTCTGTCTCTCCTCTCTGTATATCTGACTTTGCAATAAAAATAAATAAGTCTTTTTTAAAAATTCAGGAATCTTGTTTCTTTATTTTCATAGGCTCTGTTAAAACAACCACCAAAGACTACAAAAGGAAATCATTTTGAACTGGATTGGAATCCTCAATCAGTGACTCTCTGACTGCATGATTGTAGGCACTTTCTTTCTGTGAACCTGCTTAAAACCGTGATGCAATGTCCTTTTCCTAGTGAATTGGACATCTGGGCAATGCTTAGGATTCAGTACGTTCTTAGTAAATATTAATTTCATTACTGTCTTCTCTCACAGGAGCAGGATAGTCTCTCCAGGCCTTCCAGGAAACAGTTCCAGTGGACAGAAGGAAGAGATTAGGCTGGCAAAACAGAAGATCCAGAGGAACTAGAAAAATCTCAAACAGACTGATGACGACTTGTCTAAGTATTGGCAATGAAGTGCTGACTTGGGGTTTGAACTAATTTGTCCACATTTCTACCTAAGATCTTATTTTTCTGAAAGTGTGAGTACTTAATGTTACCTTCACTCATTCTCTTGCACCTCTCTCTTGGATTGATCGATTCTCCATTCTTAACCATCCAGCATGCAAACAAAAATGAGAAACCAGCTCAGGTCACAAATGAGTAGAGGTGCCTGCATTCCAGATCCTGAGACTGGAGGCTTAAACCCACCAGTGCTGCCAGGAAGATAGGATTTTCTTTATGCATGATGGCTTCTGCATTATTCAGCTTTTTTGAGGGTGAGGGGACATCTGATGAAATGTCTGTTGCTTTTTTATGGGCACAGTAGACAACATTAGGGAACTGTGAATTTCCCAACACTTGTCCTTCAAGATGAGGAGTTGATATTATTCAAGGACCTAAAAAACATGATCCTCTTAGAGACAAGACACACTGCATAGCTCCGTTACACTCCTGGCTCCAAGCTTGGGAAGCTGTGCAATCCCACCTCAAGTATTTGATTTTGGAACCTGAGTTTTCTTGTCTGTAGAATGAGAGTATAACACATGGAAAGTACCTGGGATACTGCTGGAGTTCTGTTAACACTTGTGAGGTAAGAGAATGGTAGTGGGTTATAATGTGTGAATTTGCCACCTTCTACCCACATTCTGAAAGGCAATGATCAGAAAGAGAAGGGAAAGAAAATTCATTCCCATCAATACTCATTCAGGCCTAGGGTCCACACTTAAATTGGTAGGGAGCAGGTCCACTAATGAATGAGATGTGAGTTCTTTGTCCACATCTCACAAGGAAAAATGGTATCCATGTTCTTTTCATGTGAATCTGAGTGGTTTATGTCTGCTTTGGCCAGCATAGCACAGTCTTCCCTCATTAACTAAAGGGTGTTGGTCCCAGGACCCACACTCATACAAACACTCATGAATGTTCAAGTCAACATAAGCACAGCATCTTGTATACTTGGAATACTTTTCCGATTTCTTATGACCTGATTCAAAATAAATGCTATGTAGATAATAAGGAATATATATATCCTCATTGCGTAAAGTACATTACAAATGTACAAAGATTTATTTATTATTTTGAGAGAGTTATACAGAGAAAGAGGTACAGGCAGGGAGAGCTCTTCCATCTGTTGGTTCATTTTCTTCGTGGCTGCAATTGTCAATACTGGGCCAGACAGAAATAAGAGCTAAGAGCCTTATTTGGGTCTTCCAGGTGGATGGCAGGAGCCCAAACACCTGAGCTGTATTCTGCTGCTTTTCTCAGGCTGTTGACTGAGCGCTAGATGGGAATCAGAGCAGCCAGGGCATGAACTGGCACCCATATGAAATGCCAGCATTGTAGTTACCAGGTTATTTGCTTTGAAGCAATGCTAGACTCCAGTTACACTTTTTAAAATCTTTTAAATCTGTAGTTGATTTAAAACAGGGAAATTGAACTAGAAGATACAGAGGCTTACACTACAACCCCATTTTATATATGATCTTGAGCATCTGCAGATTTTGGAATCCATGGGCTTCTGGACCCAATTCCTTTTAGATGCCAGAAAACAACTGTGTAGTTTATGTAAGATCCTGACAATCTATCTGGTTATCTTAAAATGTTCTTTCTGGGGAAAGCCATCCACTCTATCATAACTGTGTGGAAAAGACCTCCTATACTAAAAAGATCATATGCATGTGTTCAGTAAGTAGCCCAGCTGAGCCCTGACCAGCCTCAATTGCACTTACCCCAGCTGTGTGGGTGGCCACACACACCGGACCTCCAAGCCAGTGCAAACTTCATGTGCTGGCATGCAGGCAACGCCTAACTGCAGCTCTAAAATTATAGGAAAAATAAAATAGTTTCTATTGAATTTTGGAGGGTAGCTTTTCAAACAGCAGTATTAGTCACCAGAACAGGCCCCTGACTGTGCTAGATTGGAGAATGTGCCTCATCCAAAGGAGACAGCCATGACTCAGTCTATACAAATTATTTCTTGGAGAGGTTTAGGTCTTGCCTGGCCAGATGGACAATGAAAAAATGCTAGAGCCAGAATATTGTTAATTCTCTCATCTTTTTTTCTTCCTTTTTTTTGTTAAATGATTTATTTACTTGAAAAGCAGACTGACATCGAGTTAGAAACATAGACACCAATACCCACACACATATGCTGAGAGAGAGAGAGAAAGAGAGAGAGAGAGAGAGAGAGAGAGAGAGAGAGATTTCTACCTACTGACTCACTCCCCGAATAACCAGAACAGGGCTAAGTTGAAGCAAGGAGCCTGGAACTTCATATTGGTCTCCTATGTTGCTTTGGACATCTTCCACTACATTCATCAGCTAGAACTTGTCAGAAGTGAAGTGCTGTGGTGTAGTAGACTAAATCTCTACCTGAGGCACCAGCATCCCATAGGGTTGCTGATCTGCTCCTGGCTGCCTCACTTCTGAGTCAGCTCCCTGCTTCTGATCTGAGAAGGATGGCTCAAGTCTTTGGGCCCCTGTACTCATGTGGGAGAACAGAAAAAGGCTCCCAGTTTCAAATGAACTCAGCTCTAGTCGTGGCCATTTGGGAAGTGTACCAGTGAATGGAAAATTTGTTTCTGTCTCTGTCTCTTTCTCTGCTTCTCTGTGTAACCCTGACCTTCATATAAAAATGAAGTACATATTTAAATAAAAATGAAGCAGCCAGGCTCAGATCCATGCCCCAACAGGGACTGTCAGCATGACAGGTGGCAGCTTAACTGACTGCCCCACAATGCCAGTCCTGAAATCTCCCATCTTTTAAGACACTAGTTGCTAATACAGTGTCTTTGAGATGGACATATGCACCCCACCAAGGCTGTTGATTCACCAAGAATGCCATGGTTTGTACCTGTGCCATACCTGTTGCCCATGGAGGTGAAGGAGAGTCTGCTGTCCTCTACCCTATCAGATGTCTCCCTGTGAGCAAGAATGCCTCCTGTATAACATATTAGTGCCTAAATGCCAGTACTTAAGTAAGCATTTATGCAATGTCACATTCATGCCCAACAAACCGCCTCTCATTCTTGATGGCTGAAGTTTCCACTTACTTGAGCCTGACAGCAAAATAGTGATTGGGAGGTGGTATCTGTGGTGTTTTCATTGGGAGAAAATAAAAGCAAAGACTTTGGAGGGCAGAGGACAACAGGAGGGATGACAAAGGGAGAACTTGTGGAAGACATTTTCTAACAGAATGGCATCAACAACTATTTCAGTAGATAGTACTTTTGGAAAAACCCAGCCCTTTGTGTTGTTTTGGGCTTTGACTAAGGATGATTTGCTCTGGGAGTCTCGATGAATTCACCTTTTACTGTGGAGAGAGCAATTACATATCATTCTATATTCCTTTTTTGTGTACTTCGTTTAAAGCTGCAGAGTCCAGTGCTGGGGAGAAGGGCATTAAGAACTCTTTGTATCCCAGGAGGCTGGGACATAGAATGAGACAGGAACAAGGTGCTATGGGGATAATGTTTCCTGGCTGTTTTACTTCAGTTTCTTTGTCCCTACCCTCACTGCTGTGTGAGATGAGAATTAAAAGCTGAGGCCTAAGTAAAGTACAAGAAGAGTAAGGGATTTATTTAAAGAGAGAGAAAATACACATTCAGGCATTAGTGTGGGCAACCTCATCAGGAGAGACTCATGCCATGAAGGCAATGCCCCTATGAGGGAACCAGCTTTGGAGCTGGTGTTGGTACACAGCAGGTTCATCTGTCGTCTGCTATCCAAGCATCCCACATGGGCTCTGGTTTGAGTCCCTGATGCTGCACCTCTGATCCAAGTCCCTGTTAATGCACCTGGGAAGGCCATGAAAGATGGCCCAAGTGCCTGGATCCCTGACATGCTTGTGGGAGACCTGGAAGAAGCTCTGGCCTCCTAGCTTGAGCTGTGAATGGAAGATCTCTCTCTCTTTTTGTCCCTGCTGTGTAACCCTGCCTTTAAAATAAATAAATTAACCTTGTAAGAAAAAAGAAAAGAGAAAGAAGCCCTGATTGGGCAGGGAGTAGTATCTTAGTGGAATATGCGAACTAGGTGGAGTTTAGGCAGGATTCAGTGTGGGTGCTATGTTTGGGGGAGCCTCGTAGTGCTGCTTCTCTTTTTGGGTATCCTCTTGGTGGTATAGGAGGCTCAGACACACCATGGGAAAGTGAGTGTGCAGACCTGGCATAGACAAGGGTAGAGTCAGAGTTCATGGCCAGAGACAGAAATTGCAGGAAACCTTCCAGCTCGTTGTTCCATGACTAACTGCCTTCCTGTCCTGTGTCAGAGTGGAGGGATAGGTATACAGAGTTAGAAAGATAGATCAAGCTGTGGACAAGATAACTGGCACCTTGTCACTGACTCCATCAGGCATCACCATTGTCTATGACCTGGATCTTTCTAACCAGGGCATTGGAACACATTAATATTTGAATATTCACTCAACAACACCTCAACAATGTTATAAACGGAGGTTTCGAGGTTTTTAGATATTTTAATCCTTATGTTGAGATTAGTTTTTATATGCTACTAAAATGGTGAGATGTCTCTCTGCCAATCCAGTTTACTTACAAAGTCTTATTCCACCATTGACCAATAATACCTGATGCTTGCCTATTTTCCAGTGATGATTATGCAAATATATAATATATGAATCTTTAAAATAAAACCTGAAGCGTAAGTCACATTTCCATAGCTAAGCCCAGACCCCTATACAAATGCCCCTGAAGTAGAAGCAAGACCCACCCTCTTATTTGTCCCCCTTAGGCTGAGGTGCCCTTGTCCACCTTATAAGATCAACCACTTAAACAAGAGTCCACTGAGTTAAAGGAGAGAAACAACTGGCCTGATGAGATTATCATTGCTGGACTCAAGGAGTCATTTGCTTCTCCAACAGGTAAAATCTTGATGAACACTATTGTGGGTTTGGGAAGTTTTTCCCCCTGTGGGGGAAGGGGAATATATCAGGTTTAGAACAATTGCAGTTACCCCCTGCATGTGACCTTCCAGATCAGCCGAAGCCCCGATGATTATCATGAACAAAAGTACAACATTGTTGAGCAAACAAAGGAGGGCCTCAAGCACCATCGACCAACCAGGAACTTGAATATAAGTTGAATATGCACCTCTGTGCCTCAACTTTAATCCAAAAAGATCCCTCATGCCTAAACGCTCAGAGTGCTTTGAAATTAAGTGCTGGCTGCCCAGCTCCTATCTCTGTACTTTGCAAATAAATACCTACTTTTCTTCATGTCTAGTGAGCAAGCCTTGTTTGGAAGTTCCATAGCAACTCTTTCAACTAGTTTGGGGAATGACTGTCCTGAAACTATGCAACTGCACAATATTTAGTTTCACTGGTGTATCATAATTTATTTGACTAGTCTCTTGACAGGCAGGTATGCTGTTTCAATGGTAACTTTCTTTTGAAATAACTCAGAGTAAATTCTGTGACATATGTATAACTGAAATCTAATATGGGCCTTGGGAGTGATTAATCAGCATTTGGAGTATCCTGACCAACAATCAACAAGGTCTGGGCCATTAATTTAAATTCCAGATATTCTTATTGAAATCTGCACCAGCAGTTTTGTTAATTAGCAAAAGGGATGAAATGTATAGAGTCAACAAAGGTGGTTGCTTAGGAAGTTGATTCATTCCTCTTACTCCTTGATCGGGCAAAGGAATCCCTCAGACAAGCTCACTGTTGCTGTTAGTACGACTCAAACCCACTGATTTTGTGTCCTTCACTTCTCAAAGTCCTTGTCACCTGATCTGGACAGAAAGGTGGTCAAATCTTTTCTCTGAATATCTTTGTTTATGGTGTGTAAAGTATTTAGGACAGAAAAAAGACATTTCCAGCCATGCAACATATTATACAGCTGCATTTTAACTCCACTTACTGGTAATATTTGTATACTTGGAAGCATTTGGTCTTGGGATTGCTTTCTTAGCAGCCAGGATTTGGTCTGGCTGGACTTACAGTATGGCACCTGGAAGAAAAATGGTGAGGCGGGGAGATATAGGCTCCATCTACCTCTGACAGCCAGAAGCTCCAGGTAGTCAACCGGGGAAGCTGATAAAGAACCCAAATGGCTTGGGACACTTTGCAACAGATATTTGGAATATTTCTAATTTTATTTGCTTATTTATTTATGTATTTATTTAAAAGGCAAAGAGACAGAATGACAGAGATGTGCTGGTTCATTCACTAAATGTCTACAAAGCAGCCATGGTTGGGCCAGGCCAAAAGTAAGGCCAGGAACTAAATCTGTGTCTCCCATGTGGGTGTCAGTGACCTGCCTACTTGAGTAGCAACTGCTCCTTCAAAGGGCTCACATCAGCAGGAAATGGAGGAGCCAAAATTCCACCCAAGTGCTTCAGCATGAAGTGTGTATTTTAAACCACAATGCCAAACACACCCTAATTACATACTATCATAAATGATGCTGTAATAAATAGCCATGTGCCTGAGTCACTGCGAAGCTGTGGATAACTGAAATTGCTGATACTAGTGTTTGATTTCCTCTTTCTGTTGGACCAAAGGAGTCTGAAATTGAATTACAATGTTTGCTGTTCAGTGTACACCATGTAAATTTGGAGAAAGGACAGACCCCTTTTATCAACTCAAATGATCTCAGTTATATTGCTCGTGCCGTTTGTGCAGGTTCCTAAAACTTACTTCTCAGCCACTCCTGGCAAAAATGCCACTGAGAAAAATTTACATTGGATACTTGCTATTGCTGTGAAGTCCTTTCACTCATTTACATCCATCAACTCTTCTGAAAAATGAAACAAAACAAAGTGGAGAAAAAAATTTGTCATAGTCTGTTCTAGCTGATACAATACAATGGCAGTAACTGAGCCATTCTAAGCAATAGGAATTTATTCCTCACAGTTCTAGGGCAGAAAAGTGCAAGATCAGATTGCCCACAGGTCCATCATCTGGTGAGGGCATATTTCTAGCTTTCTTGGTAACTGTAACCCTCTTACGCTATAAACTTACTTGTCAGGAAGCGAAAAGAGCTCTCTCCGAGGCCTCTTTCATAAGAGCAGTAATCCAATTTGTGGAGGGCCTGTCCCTATTAACCTAATACTGCACCCCCTGCCAATAGCCTACCTCCTGATCCCATCAGGCTGAGGCTAAGTATTTCAGTATCTAAATTCTGGAGAGAACAAGCATTCAGAAGCAGGAAAGCTCTCTAAGCTATTATGTCCTCTTGATAGGTAAAACCTGACAGATATTTTTAGGCTTAGTAATTTCATCATGAGTTTGAGGCTTAGTAGTAGGTTGGGTGGGACTTGGAATCGTTCGTTCAACAAGTAAAGATGACTGGATCTAACTGCCTGTCTGCCTGTCTGTCTGTTCAGCTGTCTATGTGACAGACTTTTGGCTAACCGAGTGAATATCTAACTGACTGACTAATCTGATTGTGACTGTCCAAACATGACAGACTGACGGGCTCTCCAGCTGCCTGTCCGAATAGCTGAGTGGCTGACTGACTCAAAATCTAGCAGTCTGATTGAGGCTGGTGGTAGAGGTGAATGTCTGTCAGACTGTGATGGTCTGGCCTGCTGATGGGGCTAGATCACCAGGGGTGGAGCAGACTACTGGGGGAAGATGGACTCTCCCTACCAACCTCCAAACTATTGGTTTATCAGAGCTAGCTTTCAGTAAGAAGCCAGGCAGATCCATGAAGAATAAAAAACAATTACAAAGAGGCAGCTCACAAACTACTGGCAACAATCTGTGGGATTTTGCAGAGATTGTAACCAAACAAAAATGAAAGTAGAAAATAAGACACAAAAAACTTTAATTAAAAAAAAAAGGACACCTACATCTCTTCAAATCAAATCTAAGGATTTAGTGAACATCTGCTACCCTCGCTGAGCTGTGGCCAGGACCCAGCTGAGGTAAAATGGTGCTGTCAGCAAAAGGTTTGCCACAAGATCTCCTTCTGACAGGAACCCTCTCTGTCCTTTCAGATGTCTGGGCCTTCCTGCTCCACTTCCAGCCTCTGTCAGAACAGAGATGTGACAACCGGTCAACCAGTTAGGATGTTGCCTGGCTGGCTGATGATGTTTTGACTGGGATCCACATTTGTCAACACCCTGTCTGAATTAGACTTGTGAAGCCCAAGTCGTTCTGCTCTAATTATGAGGTGAAAGGCGTTTCACTGCTGTTGAAAGGATTTCAGCCGCCAGCAAGCAGAAATAGTGAAAGAGGGGATCAGAACTTGATCCTATTTTTCCTTCCTGTTTTTGAGTGTTTTTTTCCCTACAAGAAAGCTTCAATACCAGAATAATGCAAGGTGCAACAGAGTGAAAGCTGCTGGGAAGCCTAGCCCAAAGATCAGCTTAGAACAATCTGTGGCATCTCCTAGAATTTTCTAGATTTTCATCCATCTTCCCTGCTTGACTGTAGACTTGTTCCTCACTACCTCAACCATAGGAGTGAGCATAGCCCATGTGTCTGTTCTGGAGGCATTTGTCGGTTTTGTGGTTATCTTCCAGATTTTCTCCCCAGATCAGCTTCCTGTCTATCATTGTGAGAGCATTTGTCCAACATCACATCAACCTCTGGTTAGGAAGCTCTAATACAGCAGAAAATTTGTCATTCATACAATAATTCATTAGAATTTGAGGGCATGGTGAACACTGGCAACTTGGGAATGAGGATGCAAAGTTTTATGTCCTTTTGAGATGTGTGCTTGAAAGAAGGGTTTTCTTTTGGTTCCTAAGGACCAGGCTCTGTTCAGTAATTTCCCCAAGAACATGCAGCTGCTAGGCCCTGGCACTGAAATCTGTGTTCTTCCTGGCTTCAACATCAGGCTCTTTCTGCTGCAACGCAGCCGTCAGAAATGGTTTTATTCCCCAGGGCCCCTGTACGTCTTGTTGTATGAGCAGAAAATCATTTCTAACACTGGGCTAAAATCTGCAAGACTAGTTTCAAGGAATCACTATTTTTAAGAAGACAGTGCTGTGTTCCAAGTTTTTACAGCCCAGCATTTTCTAAGGGAAGGAGCTTCATTAATGTCTTGATTATATAATGGTCCTTATTTTTGCCAGAATCTAGCAAAAAAAAAAAAAAAAAAAACAAAACAAAAAAAACAAAAAAACAAAAAACTAAGTGGCTAGAGTTGGTTGTGTTTTTTTTTTTAATGCAATAGTTATTAACGTAAAAACCAATGAGAGAGGGGTCTTTATAAAACAACAAAAACAAAACAAATGAACTCTTATTTCTGTCTTCATGGACACATGTCTTAGGAAGTAGGTTAAAAGTTTACCATAACACACTTTGGCTATCTGTTCAATTTCCAATCCAAGATTGATAAGTCTTATCAGAATGTTTTATGGCTTCAGAGAGGTTATCATCATGTTAATACAGTGATGAGGACAAAAACCAGACCTCAGGGAGGTCAGATTGGAGTAATCAAATTAACATCTATGAAGAATGACTTACTGTAACCCTCAAGGTCAACACATTCATAGATGTCAAAGTGTCTGCACAGCAAGATGATAATCATTGACCTTGAAACCTTCTGGGGCCTGGCACACAGCTGCAGGCTGGAGAAGGAGCTTTCTGTTGAGACCGCAAACTTACGTGTGCATGTATATGCATCCTTATTCCGCTTTTGTGGAGTATGGGCAAAGTGGCAAAGTCAAGCCTCAGTGAAGTGTGGTTCTTCTGAAAGGAGAGAAAGTCAGTCATTCAGGCACTCGCTTCTCACAACCATCTCTCTAGGATTATCATGCAGTGCCCTTGAAGCCATTGCTTGGTTTCCTTATAAGAGGTGATCTTTCCCCATCCTCGGGTCCTGGGATGGTAGGGAGGCTGAGTATGGCCTATTCTCTTTTCTCTCCTCTTCCCCCAGAAATGGGAAGAAGAAATAGAGAGCTTGGAAACAATTATCACACCCACTTCTCCCTAGCTTTAGATCCTTTCCACCCTGATCAACTATGTATACATCATCTAAAACAAAAATTTTTTTAAAAATCACGAAAAATGGAATTTAAAGATAAGCTTATTTTAGTGCCAAATTTTTGGAAAATCAATGCATAGCTTTTCCCATAATACACATTTCTATGAACTTTTTGAAGATCTCATAAATGCATGGATTTCAAACATTCTGTGAACACATTCATATTTAATGATTCAGAAAGAAGACAAGGGTTGACTGGTATTGATGTGCAGTAGGTTATACCAGCATCCCATATGCCTACTGGTTCAAGCTCCAGTGGTTCCACTTGCCTTCCAGGCCCCTGTGAATATGTCTGTGAAAGTAGCAGATCATGGCTGAAGTGACTTAATCCTTGCCACCCAAGTGGGAGACTTAAATAGAATTCTCGATTCCTGGTATTGACCTCACTGAGTTCCTGACCTTTGCAACGATTTTGGGCATGAACCAGTGATGGCAGATGGATCTCTCTTGCTCCTTTTCTCTCTTTTTCTCCTTCTCTATGCATCTGTACCTTTCAAATAATAATAATAATGAAAACTTAAACATAAAATAAGAGAGAGTGATTAGGTGTGGCTACTTAGAAATATGTCAAATTCTGTGGAAAAATGCCAAGAGTTTACACAGCTTTGCTAAGCCCTTGTTAATTCTCTTAACCAGAAATCTCTAAGGTTTGGGTCAATGGCTCAACTGGCTAATCCTCTGCTTGCAAGTATCATTAGACCATAGGCATGCCAGTTCATGTCATGGCTGTTCTGCTTCCCATCCAGCTCCCTAGTTATGATTTGGGAATGTAGTGGAGGATGATCCAAGTCCTCGGGATCCTGTACCTCATGAGAGACCTGGAAGAGGGTCCAGGTTCCTGACTTAGGATTGGCTCAGCTCTGGCTGTTGTGGCAACTTGGGAGTGAACCAGCAGATGGAAGATCTTTCTGTTTCTCTTTCTCTCTGAAAATATCTGCCTTTCCAATAAAAATAAATAAATCTTAGAAAATTAATCTCTTAAACAAGTTTATAAGCATGAAGTTTTTCCTACCAACGTTTTAGAAATTTAGCTCCTCATATTTTAGATCTGGGCTTATTTATTTTTTAATGTAATGAGATTGTCAGCATCATCTTTCCAGGCTGAAGGTTTAGGGGCCGAGTGAAGTATAACATCCTCCCCTGCCCACACCCATGAACAGAACTTCACCTGTAATATACCATTGTATTCCCAACTCCCAGGGAAATGGAGAACTGTGTGTCTTTGCTGTCATCTCAAAGTCTCCTGTTTCTTTGTCTCTGTCAAACAGAAGCAAAACAACTGATTAAAGTGTGATGAACCCTCTTAATGGCGAGCTGACTGGAGATAGAACGGGCTAGAGGATAAGGGTGACTCTAAAATTCTGGTTTATTTGGCATGAAAATCATGGCCCCTAGGAGATATTTGCAGAAAATTCAGACAACACATTACTCTGTTATAAAATGTTTATGTCAATCAAGACCAACTTGCAACCTTTTTTTCCCCCATTGAGGCTGCCCTCACTGTTTTTGTGTTAGTACTGCATATTTTGCATTTTTGGTCTCATTGATTTATTTATATTTGCAAAATATATGGACAGCAAGACAATAAGAGACAGATCATTCATCTGCCAGGTTGCTCCTCAAATGCTTACAATAGCCAGTATTGGGCTAAGTTAAAGCCAGGAACTCAATCCAGTTTCCCACATAGATATCAGGTATTCAACTACTTGAGTCATTACCAATGTCTTCTAGGGTCAATGCTCAGAGAAAGCTGGAGTCAATTGCTCAGGCTACAGCCAGGAATTGAACTCAAAACCTGCAGGATGGAACAGCATCATCTGAACTCCTGGGACAAATGCCCAAATATGATTTGATGTTTAACTGAGATACAATGCTAAATGTCATGTGTTAATGACTTAATCCCCATATTGGCCACAAAAATGATGAGAATTGTAGTTCAGAATTAGGGCACTGTGGCTCAGCTATATGGTAATCACCCATTCTCACACACACGAGCACATGCACGCGCGCACACACACATTTTTGCTGCTGCCTATGAATTAAAAAGATGCATAACCAAAGACAAGAAATAATGTGATCAGTGTTGACTGACATGTTCATGAGACTTCGCCAAAGCCTAGCTGGTCATCTTGGGAGAGACTGGCGAGTATGAGTGGAAGGAGTACTAAGATTGGGATTCAGACCCTTGTGTAGGTGCTGCTTACTAGGTTTCCTGGGGGCACTTTTTTCAATTATTGTTATTTTATGTGAAGTTTACATGGTTGATCAGGGTGGGAAGGATCTAGAGCTAGGGAGAAGTGAGTGTGATAATTGTTTCTAAACTTTCCACCTCTTCTGCCCTTCTCTTAAACGAGGAGGGAAGATAGGGGAATAGATCAGACACAGCCTCCCAACCATCTCAGTATCTGAGAATGGGGAACCTCCACCCAGTATCAACCCAGGGTCTCAATGTGGTGCACACTCCTAGGGTTCTGCCCAGGTGGATGCCATAGTTCTGAAATGCTGTCCATCTCGCCAATCTATGGGTGAGGAATTCCTTTCTAATGTCCACTGACTGACACAGTTGACCTTAGAGTCTCCATTCGCCCAGATATTTGCCATCATCGTTTGGCTGGAGTGATTGTCTATATGTTTTGTTCTGCATTCTCTGCTATGGTACCAGATGTCCTCTGCAGGTCCCAGTGAGCTACCATCTCCTCTGTGTGCATCTTGGTCTGCTGTCCAGCACTCCATCCTTTACACTATGGAGGACCAGTTCTCACAGGTGAGCTCATGGATCTGGGCCATGCCAGACCCCCTACCCTGGGGCTCATGGACCTAGCATCTACCACATAAGTGGACCCAAGGATCTGGGCCAGATGACCTAGGCCCCTGTAATCTCTGGTTCTTTATCACTACATCTGCACTACTCTGCTTCTAAAGCATGCTTCTAGGGAGAAATGTTGCATTCAAAGAAAGACTTTCAAGGAAAAGATGCAACATATTTTTTTTAATCTGTGCATGACTGATGAGATAGATTGCCTGTTCTACTTTTCAATCCTAAATTGTCTTTTCCTGTTGCTACTGGGACAATTGCAAGCAAACTATCCCCTGCCAAATGGCCAGATTGTTTATGGGAATGAAGTTAGCTAGATTTTCATTCTCTGTCTTCAAAGAGAAAAAAGCACTCCTTCCAAGCTGTTTGGAATAGTAATTTCTTCCTTCATTCCTCTCTTCACCCCTTCATCCCCACTGGCCTCACTTATCTTATCCTGAAGTTAAACATTTCTGGTCCTCCATAAATCCAATAAAACCTTCTTACTGCCATAGCCTTTGATAATTATGAGGATAAGGAACAGGGTGTTAGTAATAGCATATGGTTAGTGTGACATGGCCTCTGGAGACCTTAGAAGACCTTCCAGAGACCTTAGAAGCTTGATTTTATAGAGCAATACTGGCTTTCTTGGCCCCAGTTTCTAAGATTGCTTGAAATTTTTCAGTTATTATATTGATGAGATGGAGTTCTACTTAATGGTGGGATGAGGGGCTAACTTATGGTTTAATAAAAGTAATGTCATTAGCTAACATCGTCGTTAAGAAAAGTTTTTGTAAACTTATAGTATACCACCACCAAGCTGGCCTGGGAGCAGGAAGGCCAGGGGCCTGATGTGTCCTAGGCAGAATGCAGTGGCAGCACACCACTGCGCTAGACCAGGGGCCTGAGACCTGGGTACTGGGGCCAGGGTGATCCTGATTGTCTTTGGTGTCACCAAAAAGCCTGGGAGGATCTCTGATCTCAGGTACCACAGCCTGGGGTGGGGGTGATGTCCTGGCATCAGAGCACATAGTGAACACTGTGCTGTCTCCTATGCAGAACATAGGATCATGCCTAGGCACACATGAATGAACAGTCAACAGGCCCCTTTGATTCAGTTGAGGCCCTTGGAGGATTCCTCTTCGATGGATGAAAAGATAAGTGGGGCCTCTGCTTTTAACATCTCAAGGCCACTGCAATATAGGGCAGATGGATTTTTTTTTTTTTTTCTTACCACCTCTCCTCATTTGCTTTGGAAACTGAGAAGTGTGAAAGAACTCCTTGGTGGGTTCCTCTAATGTAATATTAGTAAATATTGGTGTGGTACCTGAACCTAAGTCTAGAAGTCTTCCTTTTGACTTGTGGGGCAGAGAGGAACCTGTGCTATGGTTTATGAAATCTCTCACCTCTACTCTGATGGTGGTGTACTCACTGAGTCCTTGAGCTTAAGATGGATGGTTTTTAGTGTGTAGAGGGGCAGTAAACCATTGGCCAGGATTTTAAAAATAACAGAAGGCAGTCTTACTTTTTTAGGGAGTTCTGCTACATTTTTCTTACCAATTTGGCATATGCTGACTAATGGATTTATGTGTTGTAGAGGCTAATGACTTACTTCTAAGAACGGTGATGTTGATGTGAGGCACACAGCCAATGGCATGGACTGAAATTCCTTTAGGCTCATTAAATGTGATAGGGAGAGATTTCTAAATCCAGGACATGCAAAGTGTATGTCCCTAAGCAGCAGGAAGTAGCTACAGATGTGATGAATCTATATCCTCCAGCAATGTTTAAGATTGAGGCTCAGAAATCTCTGAGGGGGGCATGAAATTGGAAGACAGGTAGCTAATTTAGAGTGAATTGGAAGCTGCCCTTCTTCCTCAATTTCCCCCTCTTTTCCTTCCCCCAGCACCTGTAATATGTTCTTGATACCTATCAATCAAATGACCCTTCCCCAGGATGTTCCTCCCCACCCAGGTCATGGGAGAAGTTTCATGCAACCACTCCCCTTTCCAGGCTCATGGGAGGCCAGACACTGGGAAAGAGGTGCTCTCTTTCTTTTCCCTCAAACACAAGATGAAAGTAGAAACGTCTCTCCTTCCACCTTTTCCCTTCCTGCCACTCTATCTCTGAATATGGCCCACGTGTGTCTGGGACAGTCTCACCTTTTAAATAAACTTTACCAAAGGAACAACGTTCACTTGAAGTCTTAAAATTATTAGAAGCTAATGCCTTTTGTAATAAATCTCAAAGTAAGAAGATTTGGATAAAAAAAAATGAGGTTGACGTCAAACCCACAAAATTGGAGAGTTTTCCTGCACTTTCTTCTCTGCTTCTCCTGCTGAGCATTTCTTAATAGTCATTAAAGTGCACTGATCTGGAGTCTGTGCCATGGCATGGTAGTTTAAGTCTCTGCCAAATGATGTGATAGTTCGAGTCCCAGCTCCCCCATTTCCAATCCAGCTCCCTGTGAATGTGCCTGGGGAAGCAGCAAGACATGGTACAAATTCTTGTTCCCCTACACTGATGTGTGAGACTTGGAAGTAGGTAGCTCTAAGCTCCCAGCTTCAAACCTGCTCAGCACTGGCCTTGCAGTCATTAGGGAGTGAATCAGTGAATGAAAGATCTCTCACCATCTGTCTTTATCTCTCTGTAAATCTGCTTTTCCAATTAAGTTAATCATTTTCTGCTGAAAAATAGTCACTGACCCCATTTTTGCAGCTCTCTGTGTAGCATCTACTGAGCCATGTGAAAAAGCAAAATGAAGAAGGAAAAAAACCTGCTGATTTTTGGTCACATGTTAGGTTCTGTGTTTGTCACACTTGATTTCTCTAGGTATAAAGTTATCAGGACAAGAATGGTCCATGCAGTTTTGAGGATCAGGACATTGTTGGCTCTGACTTAAGGAGCTAGGGCAGCAGGTAAGGTCTAGTGCAGATGCTTCTTAGCTCATCCAGGAGAGGGCAGTGGTGCTCCAGGTTGCCCAGGCTCAGCCTTGTTTGATGAGGGACTATCAGTCTGAATTTTGGGAGCTGTGAACCACTTGCATGACATCTGTAGCTGTGTGTGATGTGAGTGACATATCGGTAACCTTCACGGCTCTCTGCTTTTGTCTAGCTTAGCATATCTCTGGTATTCAGCCTTCAGCTGCCAATAGTTAAACCTGTTGCCCAGATGTGGAAGACCTGATCACTGGGCGAGTATTTCTAAGATGGGGGCCATTGATCTTTAATTTGGTATTAATGAATTTAATTTAATTTGATATTAACTAAGAAGGCATCATCAGGACCCCTAGGAGGCTCTTCAGAGGAAAGCAAAGGGACTCTCCCAGGGGAAGGAAGATGTACACAAAGAAAAAAGAAACAGCAGGCAATTTTCTGTGGCAAGACTTTGCCCTGGCACTCCTCACACTGAACTTCGAAAGGCTTTTCATGTGGGGTCAGAGAGAGCTAACAGCCCACACAAACAGGTCTTCAGGTGGCAGCCCAGGGCAGATCAGAGTTCAACACTGCTCTCAGGGACAGCTGCCTTGTTCCTCAGTCATCCTCCTGCATCCCATCCTGTTTTATTTTCTTCACATTGTTTCTTCAGACACTGTCTGAAGTAACCTTAGTCATTGGGTTGCTTATTGACTAGCCATCATTTTGCTTGTAATGTAAGCTTTGTGTATCTCAGGTCTTGACTAACTTGCTTATGCTATTGTTTTCGGTTTTCAGAATTTTCTCCAGACCAAGGTGCTACCCATAAGTATCACCTGGCTGAATGATGATACATGTAAGTGTCTAAATTTCACAAACTGAGTGAAGGGACTATGTATGAATCAGATTATTACCGTAACTAAACTACTGGAGAGGAGCTCCCTTATAAAGGAAAAAAAAAATTAACCATACTGTTTTAGAGGTTCACAGTTGACAGTTGTGTGTTCTCATTGGTTCTAATATCTGATCTGGGAGGCAGGGTTTGTGTGGAGAGAGGATCACATGGCCAGTCAAGAAGCAGAAAGAGGAGGTAGACTGAGCTTAGTTTAGGTAATCCACTATCCTTTGAGAACAACCTTCTAAGGTCATGCCTCCAATGACCTAAGGGCCTCCCATGGGGCCCAACTCCTAGATACCACAGTTAGATTAAGTCCACCCTCCCTTAATCCATTAATAATTAATGGAAAATTTTGAGGGCTAAGTCCTTGAAACATGGGATGCTGGGAGACATCCAAGCTGTTATGACTTAAAACTCAAAATCAATTCACAACACGCAAGACTCAGTGGGTTTTGAATATGGGAGAAGTGAATTCGTTTTTTTTAAATAAAGGTTTATTTATTTATTTAAAAGGCAGAGAGAGAGAGAGAGAGAGAGAGAGAGAAACAGGGATTTTCCTAAATGGCTATGACATACAAATCTGGGCCAGGTTCAAGTCAAAAGACAAAAACTCCATCCTGGTCTCTTATATTGGTGGAAGATCCTAGATGTTGTGGCCATCCTCTGCTGGCCGCCGCTACATACACTAGCAGAGAGCTGGATCAGAAGTGGAGTAGCAGAGACTCAAAACTGCACTCCTACATGAGCTGCTGGTGTACCAAGTGGCAGCTTAACATGCTGCAGCACAACACTGATCAAATGATTGTTTTCTGACAAAGGTGACCATGCAGCCATCTCACTGGCTGTACACTACATACATGGACACAGAGGAATGTACACATCTTAAATAAGTATTTAACTCCTTGTTACATAATTGTAGAATAAGTGCTTATGTGCATGTTAAGTTGTGCTAGAGTTGAGACAAAATACATTATTGTACTGGACAGTATTCCATGACCAAATTATGTGGGGAATATCTTGGGATTTATACATGCTGTCATTCCCATCTGTAATGCAGTGATCACAAGGCTAGGGTGCTCTAGGAAATTCTCATGTGTCTTTAATGGGGGTTCAGAAGATTTGAACAGAGTATTGTGTGTCTTCATAAGAGAATCATTCTCTTTCGTTGTAAGCCATCTCCATTTGGACTATGAGTGCTGAGGTAAGCGTGACCTGCTAAAGCAGATGTTGAAAATCCAGAACCGGAGCCTGGCTTGGTGAACATCTGACCTCCTGGAGCCACAAAATGAATTTGCCATGGAAATCATGGATGGATGTCTGCTCCCCAGTGCCAGTAGTAAATGGAAGAGAACTTTCTGGAAAATCAATGAAGACCTGCATGTTGTGTAACTCCTGTGAACTCTCTGTCAGGTTCAGGCTATGAGGAGTCCTTGGCATGGTTCTCTCTTTGAGAAAGTTAAAATGTGCTGAGAAAATAATGACACACTTATGTTGGAGTTTCTTCTTTGTTCCAACTAAAGAAATCTCAAGTTTAAATTGCCTCAAAGGAATAGCGGCTGTCTCGTAGCAATGGTAAATGCAAGTTTCAGGCTAATTATGGGTGTTGCTAGATTTAAGACTCTGTGCAAGCCTTTAGGCCTCAGGAGCACTCTATCTCTCAGATGGTTCTACTGTCCTCCTTTTTAGGGTTCATGCCTTCAGCATCTGAGCCTACAGGCCTGCTGTGCGAGCTCAACATGTCTTCACTGATTACCAAGGCAATGTCGAAGGAACTCCGCAGGATTGATGAGCGTGACTTACTCAACTGAGCACTAGGGGCACCATGAATGAATGTGGGTGAGCTGGCCGGAAGACTACAAATGATCACACCTGCACAGGGACTTAAATATGGAGAGAAGCGTTAAAGGTAGTGATCATGGCGTGTGGTTGTCTAGCAGCTAAAGTCCTCGCCTTGTACGTGCCAGGATCCCATGTGGGCACCGGTTCTAATCCTGGCATACCTGCTTAACTTCCAGTTTCCTGCTGTGGCCTGGCAAAGCAGTAGAAAATTGCCAAAAACCTTGGGGCCCTGCAACCATGTGAGAGACCCGGAAGAAGCCTCTGGCTCCTGGCTTTGGATCAGCTCAGCTCCAGCCATTGCAGTCATTTGGGGAGCGAAAAGACAAAAGTATGGTAGGAAAGACCTTGTGGAACAAACCCTGGGCAGTTGGAGGACTGAGTCAAAACATGTTTGAGCTTCGTGACCAACACACTAGCCACCATTGAACACACAGCCTGCCCCCCGAAAAGTACAATGAGAAATTTTCCTTTACATGTGTAGTGCCATTTAATGACCCCCAAGATAACTGGTTGACACTTCCTACTTCATGGGAACAGGGCAAGTTCCTTATCAGTTTTCATCCCTGTTATTTGCTTTATGCTTTTCCTGAACAGATGATCTGTTCTACCAACATGTTGCCCAAACCCATCTTGCAGGTGAGGGCACCAATCTTGCAGTTGAGAGCACTGAAGCATTCTTTTATGGCAGCAGCAACTCCATTGCAGGACAAAAGTGGCTTCCTGGTGTGGGAGAGACTCCATGGAGACAGCTATAATCTGGGTGGTTGACAAGAAACTTTCCGTGAATTCCTTTTTTCTGCAAGGAAGACCTCATCTCAGCTATTTTATTTTTAAAATATTTATTTATTCTTATTGCAAAGTCAGATATATAGAGAGAAGAGGAGAGACAGAGAGGAAGATCTTTCGTCCGATGATTCTCTCCCCAAGTGACCACAATGGCCGGTGCTGTGCCAATCCGAAGCCAGGAACTCCTTCCAGGTCTCCCAAGTGGGTGCAGGGTCCCAAGGCTTTGGGTTGTCTTTGACTGCTTTTCCATGCTACAAGCAGGGAGCTAGATGGGAGCGGGGCTGCCGCCATTTGAACTGGCACCCGTATGGGATTCTGGCGTGCTCAAGGTGAGGACTTTAGCCACTAGGCCACCGCACTGGGCCCTATTTTATTTTTAAAAAGATGTATTCATTCATTATTATTTTTAATTGGAAAGTCAAGTTTACAGAGAGGAGGAGAAACAAAGAAAGATCTTCCATCTGCTGGTTCACCCCCCAAGCGGCTGCACTGGCTGGAGCTGAGCTGATCCAAAGCCAGAAGCCAGGAGTTTATTCCAGGTCTCCCATATGGGTACCGGGTCCCAAAGCTCTGGATCATCCTCTGCTGCATTCCCAGGCCACAAGCAGGGAACTGCAAGGGAAGCAGAGCAGCCGGGACACAAACTGGCACCCGTGTGGGATCCTGGCACATGCCAACAAGGATGTTCGCCACTAGGAAACCATGCAGAGTCCCAGCTCATTATTTTTGTGCTGTTTTTTGACCCACTGCACATGAAAACATTGATAAAAACGTGAATTAATAAGCAGGACTTCTCTGATTGCATACAGATAGATAGGTTGACAGACATATAGATGGATGGATAAGTAGATAGATATTTATATCTATCAATAGATAGATAGATAGATAGATAGATAGATAGATAGATAGATAATCTAAAAGTATTGCATGACCAGACTCCCTGAAGGGGAATAAAATTTGACTCCGTAAAAGTGTATAGGGTTCTAAGAATGCATTCACTGGCAGCTTCCAGAGAAGGTAGGTGCCAGTGGGTCTGTTTGTCCTGGGTTTTTACTACTAATGCAGTGAGATCAAATATACTGCTGTATTTCACTTTGTGTTGGTCAAATGGAGGATTGCCTGTTTATATATTCAGATATATATTCAGAATATATATCTGAATATATATATTCTGAATTTCTTTTTCTAGAAAATTATTTCTTCTTATTGTGTTTTGGGACATGTTGGTTGGTATATATTTAAAATTTCAGTTCAGGCTACTTTATGTATGATTAATATACTATCGGTGACTTCTGAAAATCCAGTGAGTAAATGTAAGGTAGTGTTTTACAAAGTATAATTCTATTTTTAATCAGAAGACATGGTCAATAAATAATTAATTCATTCAACAAATACTTAGTGAACATATTTATGGTCAAATACTCGGCCTAAATATTGCTCCTATTATTATTAGTGTAAGATATATTTTACCTAAATTGAAAGCCATTTGCAAGAGTTGATCAATATTCTGTTGTAGTTGTAAAAGAGCCACATATGCATGCATAATGATATATAAACATAGAGGAACACACGCATAAATGTAAACTTGTGCTTAGGAAAAAACAAGCCCATTATCACTTGCTGGAAACCCTGCTGATTTTAATGAAGGTGGAAGATCTCAGGTAATTAACTTGTCGTAAGACATGGAAAATTCCCAAAATGAGTGATTATGTGAAATTTTAATAACTAAAGCAGGCAAGTGGATTGTAAAGATAATTTTAATTTTTTAATGAGTTAGGATTATTCTATAATCACATTTTGATTGCTGTTGATTTACACTTATATCACATCCTAATTGACCTTCTCAAGTTTCTAGATTGTTTGGATTAGGTGAAATTAGGTGAGAATTTTAGGCAAGTAAAAGAGTCCTGAAACAGGAGTTTAAAATCCAATTATGCTTTACCCACCCTGAGCTATTCCATTCAGCTAGTCGCATCCCTTCCTTCAACCTAACAGTGACACATTCTTAATATTTTTTCTGAGTTCTTGTGGCCTACAAGATGAAAAAATTAAATGCCTTGGGCCCGGCGCGGTGGCGCAAGTGGTTAAGGTCCTCACCTTGCATGCCCCAGGATCCCATATGGGCGCCGGTTCTAATCCCGGCGGCCCCTCTTCCCATCCAGCTCCCTGCTTGTGGCCTGGGAAAGCAGTCGAGGACGGCCCAAAGCTTTGGGACCCTGCACCCACGTGGGAGACCCGAAAGAGGCTCCTGGCTGCGGAGCGGCATGGCATGGACCGTTGTGCTCACTTGGGGAGTGAATCATCGGACGGAAGATCTTCCTCTCTGTCTCTCCTCTCTGTATATCTGCCTTTCCAATAAAAATAAAATAAATCTTTAAAAAAAAAATTAAATGCCTTTTGGGATTCAGAGGAAAAAAAGGGGATCTAGCTTGAACATCAGAGCTACCTGGTTCAAGTTTTCTGTCACTTACAGCTCAGTAATCTTGGACAAATTGCTTAAATTCTCAAAGCCTGCTCTGTTTATCTATGCAGTGGGATTACTAACAGTGCAACAATTACTCTGTAACACTGCTTCATTTCTTCTTCTTCTTCTTTTTAAGATTTGTTTATTGTTATTGGAAAGGCAGATCCACAGAGAGCAGGAGAGACAGAGAGAAAGGTCTTCCCTCTGCTTGTTCACTGCCCAAATGGCTGCCATGGACAGAGTTGAGCACATCTAAAACTAGGAGCCAGAGCTTCCCTTGGACCGCTCACGCAGGTGTAGGATCTAAGGCTTTGGGCCATCCTCTTTTGCTTTCTCAGGTCACAAACAGGGAGCTGGACTGGAAGTGGAGCTGCCAGGACATAAACTGGTGACCATATGGTCAGCAAATGGAGGCGGAGGATTAGCTAGTTGAACTATTGTTTCATTTCATCATTCTCATTTTCTCATTGTAAGTTGACAGTAATAATAACACTTAACCCAATTTTGCGTGGGGTAAAGGGCAGATTAAATGAGGTGTTTCGTACAATGTGGGTACATAGACATAGAGTACAGATGTAAATCACCTAGAAGGAAGGGGGTATTGGTTTACTCTCTGCCCTCAAATTCAGGAGTATTGAACACATTAGGATGGCAGAGACTCATACACATTGGTCAAATGGGGACAGAAAACCTGGACTCCTGCCTTCTATCTCAGTGGTTCTCAAAGTAGCCCAGAACCACCCTGGGGAGGGTGGTGGGGGGGCCTTGCTTGCTATTCATGGCAGTCAACCATCTGAGTACCCTGAAGGAATATTGGCTGTGCTGTCTACACAACTTAAAAAGCACTTAGAGGAATGCAGCTCCATTAGAACAGGCATAATGGGCCCACTCACGGCACACTTTGTAAACACAGAGCAAATGTCATCCTGACATGTTTACAGGGCAGTGTCTGCCTCACACAGGTCAGGACCTTTTGAGGCCTCCACTGTCTCCCAGGAGTGAATCCCTTACCCCTACACCCAGAGCTGTGTCCCTATGGCCTAAAGCTTAAGAAGAAGAAAAAGGCAGTAAACAGGTTACTTCAAATGGCTGCAGAATGACCTTGAAGATGCACACATCAGATCAGGACAAGGCAAGTACCTGGAGATTAGAAAACATTATCCTACTTTGGAATTGGTTAGTTAAAAAGGTTGTTTCTGCCTTCTTCAATTTTGAGATAATCAGGAGTACTGCAACCTTCCATTCTCAGCAGGAGAGATTCTGAAATAGGAAGATATGAAAAGGCATTACACTCTTTCCCTCTTTGGGACATGAGTTAGTCATTTATCCTTCTTATTTTCGCTAGAGTCTTCTTGGTGTAGTGTAAATCAAGGGTTGAAACCTTCCCGGAGTCAATATTACTTGTAGATGATCTTACAGAAGGTTCTTCCTGCCGCTGTGTATCTGATGTCTTTCTGTTTTGCAAGGTCACTGGCGTCACGGAGGATCCAATGGAGTAAGTCTTAATGTTACGTGCTAAAAGCTCATGAAAGTGTCTCTAAGAATTACTCCTCTTAAGTTTTGTAGATCCATTATTTCCTTAAAACATATTTATTAGTTGGATGGCAGAGAGAGGTCTTCCATGTTTTGATTTGCATCCTAAATGTACACAGCAGCTGCAGATGGACTGAGAGCTACATCTGAGTCTTATACAGGACCACCAACATTTGAGTCACCACACCTTCTGCCTCCCAGGATATACACTGGCAACCCTGGAATTGGGATCAAATCTAGGAGAGGACCCCAGGAACTCTTATCCGTTATGGGATGTCAGTACCCCAAGCAGCCTTTTAGCTGCTAGCCCCAAATGCTTATCTCTTTGTTCTCAGAGATGCTGTCAATATGTCCTAGCTCAGGGCAATATGAATTGATGCCTAACATTTTCAAGCTAATACATTTCCAAAAAGTCAATTAAGGATGGGTACAATTTTGCCACTCATTTTCAAGGTTGAAATAACTTGATTACAATAAAAATGTATATAATATCAAAATTCTGTGGTGGGAGAAAACTCAGTCCAAGCCAATCACTCCCAATATTTAGAGAGCATCTATTACTTCACTGGGTTTATCACTTCTTCAATTTAAGCTACCTTAAACACTCTGAGACTTCTTAGCACTAAAAGGTATGAGGGAATTTTTTTTACTCCTAGCTTCTCTGTTCGTTGGCACAAATTGGGATTTTACACACTTCAGTGTAAATAATTAGTTTTCAAATACATGAGAGAATGAATCTTAGAAATCAAATGATTACCCAGAGCGTTCAAGTGGTAACTATCTAGGAATCCATCTGCAGTGCAAAGTTGCAGAGTAGAAGTAATTCATGACCTTCAAGTCTAAGATTCCAGGAGTGGAGCAACTCAGGGCAGACTCTTGGAGTTTCCCATTGCACACTGTACTCATCTTTGTTGCCACTCAGGCCATGTTGTACCAAAACTGTTCATGCTAATTCCATCCAGAACTGGTACCCGTAAAGGGCCAAACTCAAATTATATCTTCTGCTCAAATGATATCTTCTGAGTTATTTTTTCAGGGCCTCAGAAAATGCTGCACAAATGTGGACAGAGAATCACAGACCCTCAAGTCTCTGCTCTGCATCTCATCTTCTGCCTTTCCATTTTACCTTTCATACTGCGCTCGCTCTGTGCTCCGATGCAGCACCTCATGCCAGAAGCCTGTGGTACTGTGACACTCCCCATGAGGCAGCCCAGGGGATTGAATTTCTCATCCCGAGCACCCCATCGATACTAATTCAATGATACCATCCTGTGTCAGATTGTTTGCCACCATGTCCTGGGTGGAGCCAGGCCTCTCATGAGTCAAAATCATTAATGCGGATGTTAGCATCTACTGGGCCTGGCGGGGCATGGCAGCTAAAACATGCTGGACAGAAAGATGTTTCTGGCTGTGGTGTCAGAGAACCTGATTTGCTTCCTTTGAGAATGGTCTTTGAGCATCTTTGAAGAGACTTAAGGCCACATTTTATATAATTCACAAAGTGCTTCTAAAGCTAGATCTATCCTCTGGGTCAAAGTCACTTGAGATCAGGACTGTGTCCTTAGCAATGACCCTCTAGCTCTTTTCTGTATTGCAGTACAGATTACCAACCTAAAACCACACTCAATCTGTAGGGGTTGCCTTGTTTTTACTGACAGAAACAGCCCATTGCTCTTTTTGGCAGTTGATGGGTGAGCAATGATGTTGACAAGCCTGGGATGGATATACCAAGAAACACTTAAATGTATGTATTGCTTGGCGTTGAGATGTACTTTAGAGCTGTTGTTATTGTGCTAGTTGATTTTTTTCCATTCTTGTGTTCAATTTCTCCATATTTCACACTGAACAACATCGAGGCTTTCCAAGTACGCTGAGTCTTTTAATATTTTATTGTTTAGATTTATGGCAGTACATCTGCTTAGAGCAATTTTTTTTCAACAAATGCAAGAAAATTTATTTATCTTTGTTATTGCCCCAAAGGAGAGCTTTTTCTTTTTAATTTTATGGTACAATTTCATAGGGTCTTGGGTTTCTTGACCCCCTCCCCAAATTCCCACTACCAACTGATTTTCCCATATTATTACAATAATATAGTCCTCTATTAGCAGTCATAAGTCCATCAGTCTGTTACTTAAGTGTGCCCTGATATTGTTGGTACAGAAAATGTCAGACAGTTCAGTATCCCATTGTCTAGATATGTCCAAAGTTTCATTGAGAGTCAATCTTTGATTTGGAAGTAGAGATGCATACTGCATTGTATCTTCACATCTGAATATGATAGTACGCCTTCATTATGCATCTCTTAAATGAAAAGGCACGAAACTAAGTCAAAAACAGGTATGACGTTAAAACAAAAAATTTACAGCACCACGGAGTCGAAAAATGTGCCACTGAATGAATAGCCAACACACGGGTGGAAAAATCAAAAAGCACAAAAGCCTCTTGAATAAAATGATGCCACTGTGTGATCCATGAGCCAGCAATGGATTTGCCAAGAGAAAAAGAATGAAAATAAAAACAAAAACATTAAAACACATGGGATGCAGCAAAAACAGTGTGGAAAGGTTTATTGATCTGACAATTTGCACAAAGGCTCCCTTATTAGATGCGTCTTCTTTTCCACTTTAGTCTTTCCCAATAGTCTCTCCATTGCCACACACAGAAGCATTGATTCCTGTACATCTTTGAAACCGACACTTAGCATCCCCAATTGCCATGCTTAGAAGGACTTGCTTCCTTCTCTTCCTGTGTAGTTCAGCTTGGTGGGGCTGGGTGAAGCTAGCTGTTATTGTGTCTGTCTCCCCAGGTGTGAACTGCTTGAGGGAGCCTCACACATTATTTTGCTTTTCCCACAGGACTGACCAGCAGTAGCCAGTGCTTCTTAAGAATTTCCGTATATGGGCCCGGCGCGGTGGTGCAGTGGTTAAGGTCCTCGCCTTGCAAGCCCGGAAGCCCATATGGCGCCGGTTCTATCCCAGCAGCCCCGCTTCCCTTCCAGCTCCCTGCCTGTGGCCCGGGAGAGCAGTCGAGGATGGCCCAAGGCTTTGGGACCCTGCACCCACGTGGGAGACCCAGAGGAGTCTCCTGGCTTCGGATTGGCATAGTATCGGCCGTTGTGCTCACTTGGGGAGTGAATCATCGGACGGAAGATCTTCCTCTCTGTCTCTCCTCTCTGTATATCCACCTTTCCAATAATAAAAAAAATAATAAAAATAAATCTCTAAAAAAAAAAGAATTTCCATATATGCCTAGTACTTTGTTCAGGATTTCACCTGCTACACAGAATCTGGCGCATCCAATTACATAAATTGTTGCTAATACTGAGAACTAATTTGGCTAAAGCTATATGTCTTGTTGAAGGTGGAGCCAGGATTTGAAACTAGCTCATGTGGTTTAGGTTTTCTTTTCTTTTCTTCCTTTCTTTATTTTTTTTTTTTTCCATAGCAGGTGCTTGAAGTACAGTTTGACTAGCATAGGAAAAGGAAGATTCCAAGAAGACTGGAAGAATCATTCCAGTTATAAGAACTTCAGTGTTGACTGACACTTTTCTCTGTGCAGTTTCCAAACACCTCATGGGAAGAACCAGAGGATACATGGGTCCTTGGAGGTCTTCTGTCTTCCACAGCTTGAGCTTTAATTTGAAGATGTCTGCTTGACTATTTTTTTATATTTGGTCATGGCAGTTGTTATTTAAATTTGTTGATGTTTGATTGCAATATATATTCATAAAACTGTTCAGAAAAGGAGTGTACAGTTCAATACAATTTTGAGATCAATAGATTTTTGCTATACCCTCATTTAACTGGCACTCAAGTCAAGATATGTAATTTTCCTACCATGCAAGAAAATTCTTCTATCCCCCAGAAATCAATACCTGCAAACATAATCATGGATCTGAATCCTTTCACCATAATTTTGCTTTTGCCTTCTCTTGAATGTTCTACAAACAGAATCAAAGAATATGTACTTTGTGTGTGTACTTTCTCTCGCTCAGTAATTTATCTATGACTTTTATCCAGGCAGAGCTGGGCTGGTTTGATTCTCATGACTGTAAAAAAATCTCCATTGTATCAATGCACTGCAAATTTTTAGCCAAGGTATTATTGCTGGCTATCTGTGTTGTTTCAAGCTTGTGGCTGTTGCAAAGGATGTTATGAGTCCATGTGCACAGCATTTTGCGGAAGATGTGGATGTACCTAAACACATTGAGGAGTGGACTTGCTGGTTCACTGGACACATGTATGCTCAGTTTTGCTAGATACTACGAAGTGGTTTTCCACAGTAGTGGTGTGCATCTTTTTTTTTTTTATTATTTTTTTTTTATTGGGAAGGCGGATATACAGAGAGGAGAGACAGAGAGGAAGATCTTCCGTCCGATGATTCACTCCCCAAGTGAGCGCAACGGGCCGATACTATGCCGATCCGAAGCCAGGAGCCTCTTCCGGGTCTCCCACGCGGGTGCAGGGTCCCAAAGCTTTGGGCTGTCCTCGACTGCTTTCCCGGGCCACAGGCAGGGAGCTGGAAGGGAAGCGGGGCTGCCGGGATTAGAACCGGCGCCCATATGGGATCCCGGGCGTGCTAGGCGAGGACTTAACCACTTGCGCCACCGCGCCGGGCCCAGTGGTGTGCATCTTAAAGAATGTGAAAATTTGGCATTTTAAAGGATATGAGAATTACACTGCTGACAGTTTACTTGTTTAGTTTTGTTTCATTTGAGCCAATCCAATGGAGTTTTAGAGGTGTTGTATTGTGATTTTCATTTACATCCCACAATTTTGTATAGTGAACATTATATTCTGAATAATATGTTTGGTTTGATGTAGTATATTTGACCAGTATGTTTTGTATAAGGTAGTATATTATACAGTATATTGTCTATAGTGATCCAACAAACTTGCTAAATTACTTACCATAGTAATTCTATAGTCTGATAACACATAGATTCTTTTTCTTTCCTGCATACACAATCATCTTGTCAGTCAATGATAGCCTTATTTCTTCTTTTTCATTAAGACATGCCTATTATTTACTTTTGTTGATAGGTTCCTTAGTGTAATCTTGAATAGAAGTAATGATTGCTGATATCCTTGTGTCATTCTCAGTTGCACAAGGGAAGGTTTCCAGTATTGCATCAGGAAATATGCTGTATGCAGTATTGCATCAGGAAATATTTGCAGTACATTTGAGGAGATTAAAGAAGTTTCACATCACCCCTAGTTTCCACTAGTTTTTTTCCCTAATCACGAGTAAGTTAAATGCTAGCAAATGTGCTTTCCATGTCTGCAAATTTTCTCCCTTTCTGTTAGATGTGGGAATTGCGTGGAATGATTTTTGAATGTTAACTGCCGCTTGCACCCTGCCTTGCATTCTAGGGACTAAACCCATTTAACATGATGTATTACCCTTCTAGAGCACAGCTGCATATACTATTATTATTTTGTTAAGAGGTTTTGCATTTGTGTTCACTGGAAAGACTGCTCATAATTTTCCTTTCATGTAATGATCTTGTCTGATTATCTGGTTTTAACTTTATGCTGACTTCTGTTTCAATTTTATCCTCTTTTTCCCATTAGAGAATTTGCTCTATATTTTTCTACTTTGATTTACTGGCTACCCTAGGCATTACAAGTACATGCCTTGGCTCACTGTCACGCTGCCTCATTTCCAGTAACACTGAGCTTTAAAAAAAGGTGTTAAGTTCACCCTCGCATCCTTTGGATGAGTATTGTCATATTATTCAATTCCAGAAGTCATCATCAGTCGTGATATTACTGTCATTATTCATCCCGATTTCCTCAAAGTTTTTTGTCTGATTTTCCCTGTTCTTTCTTGCATGGTTTCCTTGGTTGCATTCAGGATCATTTTTCCTGGTGTGTGAAGAGTTCCTTTGAGTATGTCTTCTCACGCAGGTCTATGGGTGGTTTGATGCTCTCAGTTTGTGTTTGCTTGGAAGATCTCTGTTTTTTCTTAAATTAATTAATTTGTCAATGTGAAAGGCAAAGTGGCCAGAAGAGCAGGAGAGACAGAGAGCTCTTCTATCTGCTGATTCATTTCCTAACTAATCATACACTCAGGGCTAGGCCAAGCGAAAGACAGGAGCCAGGAACGTCATCAGGGCCTGCTTTCTGTGTGTGAATAGAACAAGCACTTGCGCCATTATTCACTGCCCTCCCAGGTGCTTTAGCAAGAAGCTAGAGTAGAAGTGAGGAGTAGCTGGGCCTTGAACCAGGAACTTTCAAATGGGATGTGGGCAACACAAGGGGTAGATTAACACACTGCACGATAGTGCCTACGTCATGGAAGACTTTTTTTTTATAACATCTTCATTTTTTAAAAAAAGTATTTATTTATTTAAAAGAGTTACACACAGAGAAGGAAAGAGAGAGAGAGAGAGAGAATCTTCTATCTACTAGTTTACTCCTGAGCAGCCTGAGCTGGGCCAGGCTGAAGCCAGGAGCCTGGAGCTGCTTTCAGGTCTCCCATGTGGGTGCAGGGGCCATGTGGGGTATATTTTGCTGCTTTCCCCAAGCTATTAGCAGGGATCTGGATCAGAAGCTAGGATGCAAGCTGGCATGCATATGGGATGCTGGTGTTTGTAGGCATTGGCTTCACTCATTGTGTCATAACACTGGCCCCAGTAGTCTTTATTTTTGAAGGATATTTCCATTGAGCATTAAAAGTTAGATTGTCAGTTATTTTCTTTGAGTGCCTGAAAGACAGTATTGCATTTTTTTTTCCAGTCTCTGTATTTTTCTTTTGAAAACTTGGTGGTCAGTCTTCATTGTTGTCCTTTAAACAGAACATGTCTTTATTTAAATATTTATTTTTATGGGACAGTCAGGTTTCCAGAGAGAAAGACAAAGATCTTCCATCCGCTGGTTCACTCCCAAAATGGTGGCAACAACCGGAGCTGAGCTGATCTGAAGCCAGGAGCCAAAAGTTTCTTCTGGTCCCCCAAATGGGTGCAAGGTTTCAAGGCTTTCGGCGATCCTCTACTGCTTTCCAGGGAATAAGCAGAGAATGGGAAGGGAAGTGCTCATATGGGATCCTGGCATATGCAAGGCGAGTACTACTGCACTGAGCCATGTGGGTTTTTTTTGTTATTCCTTTTCATAGGTCTTACTCTGATATTACTTGTTTTAATTTGAATCTATTGTTCATGGGCTTTAAAAAATGTGTTTACAGTATTTCACTGTCTTCCAGAAATTTTAGAACATTCTCAGCTTTATCTTTTCTCTGCTCCTGTGACTGTCATGAATCTCTGAGACCCAGCTGCAGGTATGCCAGCACTTTTTTTTTGCAATGTACCGGATGCTCCTCTCTGTGTTTTCCCTACATTTGCTCTCAAAGGTTTAACCTGAAAATTTCATGCTCACTTGTCTTCCAGCTTGCTAATTCCCCCCTCCTTCTGTTTGCATGCTTTCTGCTGTGAAACCTATCAGTCAAGTGCCTATTTAAATTATTATAAATTTTAGTTCTGTAGTTTCTTTATTTATTTTTAATGGAAAGGCAGATATACAAAGGAGGAGAGACAGACAGGAAGATCTTCCGTCTGATGGTTCACTCCGCAAGTGACCGCAATGGCTGGAGCTGAGCCAATCCGAAGCCAGGAGCCAGGAGATCTTCTGGGTCTCCCACGTGGGTGCAGGGTCCCAAGGCTTTTGGGCCATCCTCAACTGCTTTCCCAGGCCACAAGCAGGAAATTGGATGGGAAACAGGGCCACTAGGATTAGAACTGGTGACCGTATGGGTTCCTGGTGCGCGCAAGGCTAGGACTTTAGCCACTACGCTATCATGCTGGGCCCTAGTTCTGTAATTTCTATTTGAAATTTTTTTGAAAAGATTTATTTTATTTTTATTGGAAAGGCAGATATACAGAGAGTAGAGAAATAGAAAGGAAGATCTTCCATGCACTGGTTCACTCCCCAAGTGGCTGCAATGGCTGGAACTGAGTTATTTGAAGCCAGGAACCAGATGTTTCTTCTGGGTCTTCCACATGAGTGCAGTGTCCCAAGGCTGTCCTTGACTGCTTTCCCATGCCACAAACAGGGAAGTGGAGCAGCTTGGACATGAACTGCTACCCATATGGAATCCCAGTGTATACAAGGTGAGGACTTTAGCCACTAGGCTGCTGTGCTGGGCCCTTGAAGCTTTTTTTTATTTTTTAAGATTTATTAGCAAGAAGCTAGATGGAAATGCAAGCAGCTGGCATTTGAACCAAGCCTCTGATATGGGATGCAGGCAAGTGTAAGCTGTGGGTCAACCGGTTACAGGACAGTGCCAGCCCCCGTTTGATGTTTCTGGGGAGTATATTGCAGGTCACTGGTGAAATTTTGATTACTCTGTGTTTTTTAAAAAGATTTATTTTTATTATTATTATTTTTTACTTGAAAGACAAAGTTATAGGAAGAGCGAGGGAAAGAGAGAGATCTTCCATTCATTGGTTCACTCCTTAAATGGTCACAACTGTCAGAGCTTGGCCAATCCAAAGCTGGGAGACAGGAGCTTCTTCTGGGTCTCTCAGATAGGTGCAGGGTCCCAAGGTCTTGGGCCATTCTCCACTGCTTTCCCAGGCCATTAGTAGGGAGCTGAATTGGAAGTGGAGCAGCAGGACATGAACCAACACCCATATGGGATACTGGTGTTGTGAGTGGAGGAGTAGCTTGATGTGCTACCACATTGGCCCCAGATTACCATATATACATATTTAAAAGATTACCCAGTGTCTAAAAGTTCAAATATCTGGTCTTTTAATTCTCTTTTGGTATATCAGGTGGTCTTCAAATTGAATGCAGACAATGTGTGAAGGAACTTCAAAACATTCATGGAGAAATAAAATTAAATGAGAAATTGATTTAGGCACAAGAATTTTGGAAGTCTATACATACTTTTTTCCCCCAATACTCGATTTTCCAGGAGTTTTTTTTTTTTTCGCAGCTTGATATGTTATTTATTATTTTTGGAAATGCCATTGTTAAATGACAATACCATCAAAAGCTTAATGGAGCCACTAAACAAAAACTTCAGCAAATAAAAACCCATGAAGACTCGGGATACTATTAGGTTTTTGCTAGAGAGAGCTCCCCACAACAGCTCCTCTAAACACCGGGTTAAACAGGGAGAGATAAGGTGCAGAGCTGAGTCAAAGCTGGACTCCATCCACCGTTTATTCAGTCCTACTCCTTGGGCATAGTTTAGTGGCAATCTTCCCTGTAGGCTGGGCTGCTAACTTGAGCTCTCTGATTTTGGTAGTTATTCAGCTGACCTTTCTGTCTTACTAACATATCAGATTATTGAAAACTCTGGTATTTTTTTTGAAATTTTTCTGCACAATACTTCAGTCTCCTGCTCTGTACAGCAAGATGATTTGATTGGTATTGACTCTGAGTTTTGCACCAGACATCTCTGCCAGGGTTCCAATGTCTGTGTCCCCTCTCATACTCCCACCGAGACTCAATCCCAGGGCAACAGGGGGGCACTGTTAAGAAGTGAAGAAGATGTGGAACCTCCCTTCCCTGACCCCTTCACTCTAACAAGCTCATCTATGTTTCTCCTCTCTGTTCCTCAACCATGGAAGGACACCTCGACAGCACCATCTATGGGAGCCAGACCTGCCCCCAACTCAGAACCTGTTGTGGCCTTGATCTTGAACTTGCCAGATGCTGGTACTCTGAGAGGTAAATTTCTGTTGTTTATCTACTGTTCAGGCTCAGATATTTTGTTCTAGTAGCACAAAGGACAAAGACAATCTCCTAACATTATTCTGCCTCCATATCCTTCCTTCCCCTCCCACCTGCTTCTTCATAGCAGATTCCCCAAAGTTCCAGTGGCTTCTGAGTCTCTTCTCCACAGCTCTCTGAGCAGGTTTTTTTTTTAATTTAATTTTTTTTTTTCAAATTCTAGCTCATCTTAAAGACAAGATTCAGCAAGTATCCTGTTGGGAAGAGCAGCCCACTGAAGGTCAGCTCACCTCCCCACAATTCCTCTTGCTCTAGGCTCTTGCACCTCTTGGCCACAATCCAATACCTTCAAGTGAATGTTTTAGTATTTCGCTTGATTTCCTAGTTAGCTTTGGAACTATGCCATCATCATCTAAAGCAGATGTTAGTTGATTTCTTTTTTAAAAGCCTGATAACTAGTATATGGATTAAACTAACTGTAGGCATTAAAATATCTTTTGATAAAGTGCCTACGGTAGTAACAAAGGCAGGTGGAAAAACAGACTTCTGAAATGGATTTGTGAGTTGCTTGCTACATCTAATCCCAACACAAATTGGAGAGACTCAATAGACAAACAATGCTTGTTCTCGCTATTGGTCTTGGAATCTATAGTAGAATCTCCTTTAATACATGTATGTTCATGTTTGTACACACATATATGGATGAAATTAGGATAGGATGAAACTGTATTTAGCACAGACTCCTACATTCAAGGAGGTAAAGAACAAAAATCTTAATGTAAGCCATGGACCTTGAAAGGTATTTACTAGTTTGAAGTTGCCAAATGAACAATTTTTCCTGATTTTTTATATGGTTGTATTACATGATGTTCTCACTCTTCTCATGTGGTTTTTAATCAGTACAGAATGAGGTTTCTCCTTGGAGATAGGTTATTTTAATCAAATACATGGATTAAAAAGGCCTGAGTCCTTCCAGCTTTGGACTCAGGATGGTCCACTGGGAGAATCTATCCTGTTGTTGTTAGCTTATGTTTCTGAAAAGTATTGACCATGCCTTGTATTGTGAAATAGAGCGAGGAACTAAAGCAGTACACTATGCTATTTTTCTTTCTTTTTTAAAGGTTTTGTTTATTTTTATTGGAAAGGCAGATATTTAACAATTTACTGAAATTCCCATAAACTGAAATAAAAATTCTTAAATTAGTGAGCTGGTCCTTCTTGGCAGGGACAGTTTTGAAGACCAGCCCTCCAACATGGCAGAAATCAAACCCATGCTTCAGAACAGCAAACAGGGAACTAAGAAACTTGAAGCCACCTATTTTCAGGGAGCCTGGGCTTTTCCCAATGGGATAAGGCAGTAGGGAAGGGCCTGGGAGATGAGAAATTTCTTTTGATATTTCCAGAGGAAAGGATGAGGGAAGATCTATATCTACATCTACATGTATATCTGTATCTATATCTATTGATACAGAGTAGATAGTTATCTTTGGCACATTGTTCAATTCAGGATAGTAAGCACTACTAACTGCCCCCAAGCATTTAGGAAAATGAAGAACCCCTAAAGATGGATAAGTTCTCTTCCTACTTTCATGAAATCAGTGAGATTTCCTTGGGAATCTTGACTGTCATCCAGAGAGTCTCTGTTCTTTATCATCTCACTCCAGCTCTAACTTTCCAACCCAGTTGTACTTACTTGAGTGCTTGAGGTCAACCAGTTTCCAAACCAAATTCAATGCCCTCCCAATTCTCAAAGCCATCCTGGCATAGAAATAGGCATTTAGGAAGAGGCTGGTGTTGGGAATGTGCCCTTGGAATGTCTGTCTGTTGCAGGGCTGACAGCTGCCATGGGAGGGGAGACCAAGTCCTCAAAGACAAGGGGCAGTGAGAGAGAGAACCCTGTGCTTTGGGGCTATTTATTCATGTAGAGAAAAGAGCAAGTCGCAAGAGGTGTGAGGAGACTTGAAAGTCTCTAAAGCCAAGGAAGAAGGGGTGCCTGAAGGGCGGCCACATTGCAAGTTCCTTGGGGCCCAGAGGACCAGGTGAGAGACTGTTAGGTTGGTTGTGATGGGGTCAGTTGTCATGCCAGTGTCTATTGCTTGGATACTGGTGATTAAATGAGACAAAAGGTGATAATTTGAAAATAGAAGGGTTGAAAAATTACCATGAATGAACTGTATAAAGTCATTATTTTATATATTCTTCTGGAATATTCTGCATCTTTTTATTTTGTGTTGCTGATTTGTGTGGGCCAGGATTGAGCCCATTGCCAGAGGAATCTGGATAGATATTTCTCTGCTTTCTTCTGTGTTGCTATTGCTCATACTGCCTAAAAAAACACCATGCAGGGGAGATTGAGTTGCCATTCTCTGTTGCATTGAAAACAAACATGATCCTTGTTCCTATGTGGTATTTGGAGAGTGTCGAGCTTAATTAAAGCTGAATATTTTTCCAGGTGCTGTATTAGGGATGGGAGGAATGGCTGAGCTCAGTGATTTAAGAAGTTCTCTGGGCAGAAAAGCAGAATTTCTGCTTTCAGATGACATACCAAAATAAGTCCTGTTGGATGGATTTGGAGAAAACTCCCTCCCCTTCACCACCCATCCATTAGGATTGAACGCTCTTCCAGTTAGCTTACTCAAGGAGCAGAGCAAAATAGATCAATAATATTTATGATTTCTGGAAAGGACATTTCCCTGCTGCATTATTCCATTAAGGGCAGGCTCTTTCCTAAGAATAGCATTGTGTTGGTTGCAAGGGGGCCATGAGCCAGGATTCAGTTTATCATCAGGAGGGCGGTTCCAATTCACTTTGCTTCTATTCAGCTGGAAATCTTCATAGGCTTTTTACTAACTTTGGCATGGGGGTGACAAGCTGAGAATAATGACTTGAGGATGGTAGTTCTTTAGGATAGAATGATGATGGCAACAACAATAACGGTTATCGCGGTGCATATATTTTCTTGCTTGTGAACCTGTGTTAAGTGCTGTGCATAAAAGAGCCCAGTTAATCTTTAGATTCATGTCTCTGCCATTTTCAAATGAGAGATTGGAAGCGCAGGTAGGTTAGGTGACCTCCCCAAGGTCGTACAGAAGACTCATGTTTGGACCTCAACCTTTCTAATTCTATAGCTCAACTTCTCTTAACTAGATTAGCATACCTTTAATAAAGTCAGTGATTTGTGCATCTGTAACATATAATACTAGTTCTACAGCATAAATTTTCCACTTAGAAATATGTAACACTCTGTTTTTTTGAAAAGTCATAGAAATGATTCATTGAATATGCATGCTGAAGTGTTGTGTTATGCAATTCTTACTCTGATTTTTCATGAATTAATATGTCAGATAAAATAACTTCAAACATTTATTTTCAAAAACTTTTCTTACTGCTCTTTGTAACTGTGACATTAAATCTACAAATTTACTCTACTGATAAATTAGGCTATTAATAATATTGCCTATTGCTTTTAATCTTCTTAGAACTTCATGAGAAACAGTCCTGATACCATTGGTAATACATATTCATTTGTGCTGGTTAATAGATTTGAGAAATTAGCTGCAGATGGCTTCATGTTTATGGATGTCCACATGCCTTTTGCAGCAGTTAATGAAGATCAGTTTTGGGTACTTGACAGGTAAATGAGATGCATAACAGGTATGAAGCACCTTATCCCTATGTAATTATTGATCATTTAATAAATGCTATCACTCAGTAACACTGGGCTAAGCATTGAAAGTATTTTTGCTTGAAGGTCACCTACACACACAGTCCCTATTTTCAAAGGTTTTAGAGTAGACTGATGAGATTGAGTTGTGAGCTACCTGGTGAAGAGGTGAAGATGTTGGGAAAGGCCTTGTCTGCAGTGAGGGTGAGTAGTATTTCAAGGTGAAGCAGAAGAGAGGAGATACTTTGGGTTCTCATTGGATGATATGGAATCAGGGACCTGGGGATTGGCAGATGAAGAGTATAGCCCCATTGTGGCAGATGGATGTGACAGGGGGCTCATTTCTATGGGTTCTGTGGGATATAGATGCTATGTCACAGGTCTGCCCAACATAAAACAGATGACTACAGTTATATAGAGTGTTTCCTGCCCTTAAGTTGATTTTGGCAGGAGGCAGCGTGGGAAAGATGGAGCAACACCATAAAGGCACAATGGTGCGATACTGCAAAATGTTCTTGGAAAACAAGATTAAAAGATGCATTTATTTGTTGCAAATGTTTTGAAATTCATGCATTCAATATCTCTTCAAAAAGTGCGCAGAAAAATGCATATTATGAAATATAAGCAAGGACTTAAAAAAACATTGTTTTTGCTTCAAAATGAAGTTAGTTATAAATTTGGTTTTCCCAAATGATTTTTTTAGGTACCTTGTGTATGAGAAGAAATGCCTTATAGGGTTGCAAGGAGGCTCTGTGGTTGACTTTTGGACATAATGATGAAATTTCCATTGCATTTTTATTGTTATTGTTTACACTTTCTTTTGATTAAAAAGCAGCATAAAATGTTAAAGCACTTTAGGATGCTAGTCTATATTTTTACCAGAGAATCATCTTCCAAAGGTCTGAGAGCTTCAGAGAGAGCATATTTGAAATTCCCACTCCATTTCCACAGATCTGGCCACACCTGAGATTTTGGGTTGGTGTTCTTCCTTCAGGATCTTGGACTTTCATCATGGCTCTACCTGCAGGTGAGGTTAAAGGCCTTGTTCCTGAGTCAGTTGGACTTGCAGGAGGAGACTGGCCAGGAGGGCTGAGCGGCAGACTTACTCTTCCTGCCTGCACTGTCCCCCCACTGCCTGGCCTGCGGCTTCTTGCTGGGCAGGTGCTTGTGAGACTCCTTGATGGTGGAAATTGGTATCTGGGTTTACCCTGCCAGTATTTTACACCCTGATGGTGGAGACTGGTATCTGGGTTTACCCTCTTAGTATCTTAGATCCCATGAAACACAGCTGTGAAGAATGAGCATACAAATGTAGTTCAATTTTTTTTTTTCAAATTAAGATTCAAAGACTGTTACTCTTAATGAAGACTGTAAGCTAGACTTTATCTCACTAGGTGGGAACTCTTTAGAATATACTAGGGTGACAATCTCTCCTCCAGTATTTCCCACCTTAGCATGTTTCTCTCTGTGTTTTATTACAAAATAGGCAAACCTTGGGTCACTGGAGCCTAATTTTAATCATCACAGAAATGCTGAAGGGCTTCCTGGAAATGCTCATTTTTTTTTCACCCTGAATGGTCTGCATAGTCTCAGTAATAGAGACCTGATTTTTCTCCTTGAAAATTTCTTGCCCCATCTACCAGACAACTTGCTGTCTCACCCCAACTAGGGAACTGAAATGCTACCCCTGAGAGAAGCCTTTTCCTATCGGCCAGTTCTTCCCTGAATTCTGTTTTCCACTTTTTTCTTCAGCTCAGTCACATAAAGTTACTAGCATTTCCTTATTTTTTTTATTCCCTGTGCAATACCAGAACAAAGCTCTGAAAAGGATTTGAGTTATGCTTTCCATCATGTCCCTGACTCCTTCAATACTATCTGATGGTTGGTCGGAACAGGAGTTCCTCAATATCCAAGGGTGCCATAATCTTCAATTCAACGAATTGTTGGTGAAAATACTATAAAAATTAAGTGACATCTCTTCTGAACATGCATAGACTTTTTCTTTATTCCCTAAAATATGCAATGTAACAGCTATTGGCACAGCATTTATGTTGTGGTATGTAGTAAAAAAAATATGTAGAGATGATTCAAAGCATATAGGAAGAGATGCATAGATTTTGTGGAGCCATTGTGTCATTTTACGAATGAGATTTGAGTAGCTGTGGATATTAGTATTCCTGGCAGCAATTCCCCATAGATACAAAGGGACAATTAATGCTTAAGATTCATTTGTGGAATGAATGAATACATGAAAGAGGTAGAGATATTGTTCTTCTGACTTCAAACAGGAGATAAATTCTAAAAGCAATTATACCCAGGCATCTAAAAGAAATGTCTTCCTTGCTCTGGAGATGCAGTATGCGGTGAAGATAGCATGGGGAACCACAGCATCTCCAGGACTAGAAACTGACAGGTGTACTTAGCCGACTCTTACTTTCATATGTAAAGTGTAGAAGCTCGTTGTCCTCATGTGTACAAGGGAAGCATGGTGACGTGGGGAAAACTCTATTTCCAGGAATGGGCAACAAGGAAGAGAGTAGTGGTTGAAGTCAGCATGCTGTAAGAGTTGGTAGAGAGGTACATCTGTCCTATTCTCCGTCTCTCCTTAAAACAGTCATACCGCTCTCACAGCAGCTCTCGCTTTTCCCGGACAGTATCTAGACTGGAAGTGGAAAGGTGAGAACCCATAGAAATTACCCATTTTCCACCCCTCACGATGACCACAGGCACCTATACAGTAGCTGAATGAAGCATAGTGTCCAGGCCTGGGTGTAGACATTTACAGATGCAGCCAGCACATGGGAGGTAGAAATTGTCTGTGGCTATTTTTCCTTCCACCATGGTCACGTAGCCCTTCCCTTGTTCCCACTCCAAACTTCTCTGCACTGCACTAGAAGACACACTAGTCTCGGAGTTCGCCAGTTTTTCTGAAGATTCCTTACATTCACTTTCACCCTGCGATGTCAGAAGATGTGAATTTTCTGAGAGAAAGTTTACTCATTCCTGGGACAAGAATCTTGAAATAGAGAAGGTCTACCTGAGAAATCCCAAATGTTTGGTGGGATGGACTGCTGGCAAAAGTGGGCAGATTCTCCACCCACCCTATTCTTATATCCTTTACAATGTGACTTTGTGTTGCTACCCACGAAAGGGTGCAGTCCAATTCCTGCTCCTAAGCTCAGCAGCTAAGAACAGTGCACCTACTTCATGCTTGGGTTTTAGGGGTTGTGTAGAGAAAGGAGCCTTCTCTGGCTTTGTAGTTGGAGGAGTGGGCATGAGAGCAGAACTGCAAATAAGAGCATTTTCCTGACATCATCATTCACTCTGCTAAGATATAAAAAGATGGCAGCAGAGAAGAAACGTCTTGACAAGGAAAAATTCTGTTTAACTTGGTTGGAAATGGAGGCACAGCTGATCACAGTGTTTGTTTCACAACCAACTGCTGTTACTATCCTAGAAAGACACTTGGCTTCCTTTCTAATCATACAAGATATGTGACTCAGTGGTTGCTGTTGTCCATCCCAGGCCAGCTAGCCCCAAGAAGGCTGGGTTGGTGACTGGAGGCACGCAAGTGAGCCTGATAAGCTACTAAGAACCTGACCCAACCACAGCATAGTCATACACTTTAAGGAAGAGGCAAAAATGATTGTTTCAAGTTGCTGAGAAATAGACTTGTCCTACATTTATAGAAAACGAATGCACCTGGGTCCAGCTAAGGATAGTCAGGATCCACTGACTACCTTAGTTTGTGAAACCTTTTGCACTGAGTCATACAGAGGGGAAAATGGCAGTGGGGATGTCTGTCTCGAAACATTCTTATAAGCCAAGAGCTGGAGCAGCTGATGCCAGATGCTGCCATGCAAGTTTTTGTGTGGGGACATTTAACTTCTAGAGTCAGTTTTGAGGGAGAAGCAATTAGAACTGGCCCTTGGACCCTGCCTCAATCTTTAATGTAACAGAGGCAGGAAGGAGTAAGCTTGGATCTCTTGATTATTGAGACTGGTGATGTTATCTCACTTAAGGAGTGATTTGGAGACTCCGGTTACATAGCATAATGATGATACTGGATTTTTGGCCATTTTTCATTATGCTGTTAACTTCACGCACACCCTACTCAAGGGACACTAAATGAAACACAGACCTGGGTCATGAATGGCAGATGTCCATGGGATTAGAGTTGTGAAGGTATAGGATGCAGTGGAGAGTATATACAAGTTGGCAAAAGCCCAGCAGTTGGAGATGGCTGAGGATGAAGTCAGAAAAGGGTCAAGGAATTCTCTAAGCTGTCATCACCAATCCAATGGAGGACCCCCTTTTCCAGCCCCTTCCCAGAAACACCCCCCAGCTCTGCTCAGCACGCTGATCTCATTTAGGCTTACAACCTAGGTAAAATATCCCAGGGCTTTGTTCAGTAGCAAAACTTCTCATGGACAAATGTTGGGATTAGGATTTGTGTTTCCTTTAGAGATAAAGACTTGGGACTGCAAATGATGCTCTGAGTGCTAAGAGTATTTGCCATGTACCCTGGATGGTGATTCCTGGAGATGTCCACCAGTATCAGTTTCCTGTTTTCTATAATGTGGTGACTTGGGTGCTTTCTGGAAAATAAGAGGAAGCCCCATCTGAAGGTTCTGAAGATGGTCTAGTGGCCACAGTGGAGCAGTTTCACAAATGCTTGTTTACGGCCCTGTGTGTCTGCCTTTTGTCCAATGCCTGGTGGATCAGTGGGTTTGCCCAGGACACTCTGCTGTGTGTGTGCTAAGCCCCTAATTAACAGATGATGGTGGCCACTCTCTGTGGCTCTCTTTGCATCTCCTTTCTTGTTCTTGAAGCCTTGCTCATGTCTTATTTCCTCTGTAGTTTGAATTTCAGGCAAATGTTTTGGAAACATGTCATGGAGAGAATCCTATTTTCTAATATCTAACATTCTACACTACAATTTCTCTTAAAATAGGAATTTTTTTATCTGGGCAAGTCATTACGTATTTGCTTCTATATATTTGCTTTAGTTGTTAGTCAGAAACTTCAAATTCAGTTTAGCAGGTTTTGTTTGACTCCAAACAGTAAAGGGAAGAGTAGAATAGGCATTCCCTTTTTGGCTTAGGGTGGGAAGGATTCCAGGCCCAAACCTTTCCAGAACTCCCACTTCTAGAGACTGAAGATACTTCTTGTGTTACAAGGGATTGGGCCCAATAAACTCCTTGTGCCTTGAAAATATCAGACGTTGAAAATACATTGACTACACTTGACCTAGCACTTCACTCAGCAACACAGCACTCTGCCTAGGTTTTTTGTTTGCTTGTTTGTTTTTTAAATCAGTAACTTGCCTTCATGATCACAGGCCTTACAGTGGAATCTGCTCACTTCTGCCATCCCTAGCGTCATGTGAGAGCACTGTAGGCAGTCCTCAGAGCACAGTTTTTGCTAAATGTATCACTTTTTCATATTAAAAGATCATGAGTTGAGTCATTTGTGTAAATGTAATAGTTTCCTTCAGGCTTCTACTCCATCCTTGTTGTTTGGTTGAAGGGAAGAATTCCTGACTTCTGGGGCTCTATTTTGTGTCAAGTGTAAGGAAAGACCTCAGCTGATTGCTCACATCTCAGGGCCCTTGGTGAGCTTGAAGTGTGGGCAAGTCCTTGACTTTCTGGACACTCCAGTTGCTTGGCTGATCATGTCCTCTTGGTAACATCTTTATGGGTCATTCCTCCTCCATGTGAGTTCTTTTTGCAGAGGGTTCTTGGCTGAATTGCCAGAAATCTGACACTTCAAGAGCTCCCAGGTGTAAAGGTGTAGAGGTCACTTTAAGACCTCGAAGCAGCCAAACAAGTTGGAAGAAAATAAAATACCTGAGTGACACCACATGTAAAGTCTCTACAGATAGGCGGCTGTAGATTTACAAAGAAGATGATAACAGTGTAATCTCTTGGGGGTACTCATTCTGCCTCCCAGGCAGGTGAATCCATAAGAGGGTACCTATAGGAATGACATACCCATGAAGTCTGAAACTGAGCATTACATAACTATCATCTCTTGCAATTCTTAAATTCAGATGATTCCCAAGGAATAAGTGGGCATGACAAGTATTAGACTAAGGGCAATTTCAGCACTCAGACCCTGCAGCCAGTGCCAGGTCCTGGTCTGTCTCCAGATCACACATCCTTTGGAAGGGGCTGTCTCTTTTCCAAGGCCATTTGACCACAACCTCTATTTCTGTCCTAGCTCAATCTGAATTTTCCTCAAGATGAACCATGAGAAAATAATGTGTGTCTAAGTGGTTTATTTGGGAGTGGGTTCTAAGGATCAGGACTGGTAAGTGTTCAGAGATGGATAGCAAGATAGGAAAGATGATAAAAGGTGTTTTAATGAGCAAGTTTCCCTGAGCGCAACTGAGGAACCTTTGAGAAACTCTGAAGATCCACTGCTGGGCTGTTGTACTGAGCACAAGGATTCTAGGTATTGATACGCTTATTGGCATCCCTTATCATAGAGGGTCATGACAACTTCCTGGCCTTTGTGGTCAACCTTGCTGTGGCGGAGTGCCCACTTAGATACAGTGAATACTTTCACGTGGAGAACTGTGGGTCTGCAAGGGGAAAGTGTGCACATGGATTCTGGAAGCTCAGGAGACATAGATGGGACACTGTGGCTGTCCAGTAACCTTTTCAAGGCAAACTTTGCCTAGTGTCTCCAAAATGGTTCACTTACCCTACGTATTCAATAAAGTGGTAGACAATTTTTAGAATCCAGTTCCTACACACAGGAATTGAATCCCACTCAGAGTAGCCTACCACTTTAAGGGTGTGTGATTCTAGGTTTGAGGCCTTTGGTCAGCTTTTGTCGCTCTGGCATTCGGCCTTGGACTGAGGAGTCAGGGGATTGGGTGTGCACAGCGAGAGCAGGTCCTCAGCTCTTGGTGGCCAGAAGACAAGTCCTTTGGCAGGTGAAAGGACACATGGCAGGAAATAACAACATCACACTTTCAGGACCTAATGATTTTCCGTGGTGGTGGGATGAACCCATTCAAGTTACATTGTAATGTAATTGGCGGGGGTTGGGGAGGGGAGATCTGAAAATGATTAAATCATGTTTTCCAAAAAAAAAATCCTTTAGATCAACTCAACTTGACTTTGATTAAGCTGGATATGGAAGTTGGAGAGAAGAAAAAGAGAATTTCATCTAGGAGTGTCACACATTGTGGATACCAATACAGTGATGTGCTGCATGCCATTTCCTCTGTTCCCTGATGTATTGTAATCAAATAAAAATGTTTGACTCATCCTCAGAGGGTTTCACAATACATTCTTAGAGGATTCTTGCTGGTCTGCACGGGATGCTATATGGTGAAAATCCAGAAGTTGGGTCATACCACGCTACATCAAAAAAGATCACAGGAAGCAGGCACTGGGGCTAGCAGCTCCAGGGCTGCTTCAGATGCCTGTATCTTATGTTGGAGCATCTGAATTCAAGTCTTACCTCCAGCCCTTGATACCAATTTCCTGCTGATGAGGTCCCAGGATGTTTGTTGCCTGTTTGGGAGACCTGGGTTGAGTTATCAGATCCTGGTTTTACACTGCCCTTCTTCTACCCTGTCAGGCATTTGGAGAGGGAGAAAAGCAGATGAAAGCATATGCCCTCTCTCCCTCCCACCACCATCTTTCTCTTAAATAACAATAAAAAAATAAATTTATGGAAAAATGGAATTAAAGGGTAAGTTGGCAGGGGCAACGTGTGGTCAGAGTGCTTGAGCTGGAGTACTGGCTTTCCATTCACCATTTTAGCTTAATTTTTTGTAAGATTCATTTATTCTTACTGGAAAGGCCGATTTATAGGGAGACAGAGAGATAGAAAAAAAAAGATCTTCTATCCACACTTTGTCCACAAAGTGCTATGAAAGCTGGAACTAAATCCATCTGAAGGGCCCGGCGCGGTGGTGCAGTGGTTAAGGTCCTCGCCTTGCACGCCCGAAAGCCCATATGGGCGCCGGTTCTATCCCGGCAGCCCCGCTTCCCTTCCAGCTCCCTGCCTGTGGCCCGGGAAGGCAGTCGAGGACAGCCCAAAGCTTTGGGACCCTGCACCCGCGTGGGAGACCCGGAAGAGTCTCCTGGCTCCGGATCGGCATAGCATGGCCGTTGTGCTCACTTGGGGAGTGAATCATTGGACGGAAGATCTTCCTCTCTGTCTCTCCTCTCTGTATATCCGCCTTTCCAATTAAAAAATAATAAAAATAAATCTTTAAAAAAATAAATCCATCGAAGTCTGGAGCCAGGTACTTCTTCCAAGTTCCCACACTAGTGTGTCTCAAGGCCTTGGGCTGTCCTGCACTGCTTTGCTAAAGTGGGGAGCTGGAGGGGAAGTGGAATGGTGAAGGCATGAACTAGCATCCTCATATGGGATGGTGGCACTTGAAAGTGGAGGGTTAGCCAGTTGAGCCAATGCCAGCCTCAATTTCAGCTTCTTGCTAGTACAGATCAGCAAGCAGCAGGCCACGGCTCAGCTATGGCATCTCTGCCATCGTATGGGAGACCTGTAGGGAGTTCTGTTCTCCTGGCTTTGACATAGCCCAACCATGCTGTTGCAGGGATTTCAAGAGTGAATCAGCAGATGGGGATTCTATTTCTAACATCCCCTTTCAAATAAATAAATTCATTTTAAAAAATGATCTAGTTAGTCTTGTGCCAAAATATTTTCAATATTTGCATCAAAGGAATCTTTAGAAGGTTCCTAGAAAATACATGCCATGAGAAAACACATGAATTTCAATGATTCCTTTTCATTACAATAAAAACAGTTTTGAATTTTATTTTACCGCAGACTGCCTGTTGTATCCTCATATAGATTGATCCAGTGTATTGGATAGAATGTGAATTACTAGTGTTTTTCTCCTCTTGTGTAATGCACTGAGGGCAGACTTTTAACCCAGAAGGATCATCTACTCTTGGCTGGAAGACTGTGACTAGCATTTTCAGAATAGGGGGAGTCAGTTGAGTTTTTTTTTTTTTTAAGATGTAGTCATTTAAATAGCAGAAGGAGAGGTAGAAAGAGTCAGGGAGAGATAAAGAAAGAACAAGAGACAGACGTATCTTACACCTATTAGTTCATTCTTCCAAAAAAGAGGCTGGAGTCAGGGGTTTAGGACTCCAGCCCATTCTCCCTAGCAGCAGGGACCCAAGTATCTGAGTCATCTGCTTCCTGCCCAGGTAGTATTAGCAGGAAGCTGGATCAGAGTTGGAGCTGCTGGAACATGAGCTCACATGCTTATGGGATGTTGGCATAACAAGTGGCAGATTAATCCTCTGGGTTACAATGCCAGCCCTTTTCACATGGATTTATGATTGCCTGAGTAGGAAACAGAGCTTAACCTTCAGAGCGAGGCAGATTGAAATTGTGTAGAATTCATTTCCTCCCGAAAAGGGAAGGCAAGTCCTATTTCTCTGCCTCTCAGGACAACCTCGGCTTAATTCTCCACTCAAGGGCCTTTTTATAGTTAAAAGACAACTCTCTTGAATAGCAGAAATGTTGCTTGTCTTTGTAAAATTATTATGATTTCATTCCTTTGCAGGATGGAAAAGTAAGCCTCGTTTTCAGAAAGAAAAAAATGTAGGAGTTGTTTCACTCCTTGGATATGTAGATAATGGCGATGAGAGGGGTCACAGGCTGTAGGGAGGAAGGTTTCTTTTTAGCCTGAGCTATGGGTCAACCTATCCAGCAAAGAAGAAATTAAAAGAAAAAAATGGAGCTGCTAGAGTCATTCCTTAGTTAATGCTTGGCAGCCTGCCAAGCTGACTCGGCGCTCAGAAATCTTATCACTGACCCTGTGGATGTGAAAACCCAAAACGTAGCTCCCTCAGTGTTTGTTAGTTTTAGCATAAAGACAGTGATCGGAAGAGAGGGTTATATTTGGAATGTAATATAATACCAAGAAATTGTTAATTTCAGAAAGCTCACATGAAATGCTTATAAAACTCATTCACAAATGAAGACATCACCGCTCTTGTTAGACAAACTCAGGAAACCCTTGCTAGGCACAGCTGATGTTTGTGGAATATGGAGCTGACTATGTGTCTCTAGGTGAGAAGCCAGCTCTGGTCAAGCTGCATCCTAAAAAGAAGGGTTCCCTGTTACCTGTCCACACACACACCAGATCCTTGAATATAAAGTCTGACTTGCTCCAATTTTGAGACGTATATAGTATATAAATGTAAAGGAATGATTGATAATGGCTGAATGCAATAAAGTTATACCATACATGCACTGAATCAATATGAAGCCAATGACAGCACTTATGTACACACGGGAAAACATTTCCATGATCTTCTCTGAGAAAATTATCCCCAATCAAACTGCATGTCGACCTTCCTAAGTCATAAGGAGATAACAGGCACAGGCTACATGTAGAGAGGAACTAGGTTCGTTACATCTTGGTTTTGAATTCCAAAGTGTCTGTGTTGTGGCAGATCAAAGCCAGCTGAATGGACTTTCAAGGATTATTTAGGCCACAGTGAAGATTTAGAGTCAACCTTGCCTGTGAAACTCACATCATAGGAAAAGTATTCAAAGCAATCAGGCTTTATGTATACAAGCATACATCAGCTAGTAGCATGCCTGTTGAGTCACTCTACACCTGCAGCCAAGCCTTCCAATGGAGCCTAAGCAATGCATTTCACTCTGTTCGTCAAGCAAGAGGCCAGGCATGTGTCAATGGGGTCTCTGTGAGGAACTGATCCCTCCTCACAGGGCCCTGGAGAAACTTTTACTTCGTCCTATCTAGACCTAAACCCATTGCTCTTTTTTCATTCTGCTTCGTTCTGTCCATACTCTGTAATAAAGCTGTTGTGACACTGGCCCATTCCTGTGGTATAAGTAAATGTCAACACTTCACAGTGAATCTTCAGTGACTCAGCACACAGCCCAAAAATATAATCTTCAGTGGTCATTGTTCCTTAAGGTTAGCTATTCTGGTTTCTAATTTCACTATCTATAAATCCATGATGATCCTCAACGGCAATATTTCTTCTTTTAAAATTATTTTTGCTAACTAACCCAATTTTATTATCACACATTGAATACATGTATTAAATTATTGTACTGTATCCTATACATGTACAATTAAAATAACAATTTAAAAAAGAAAGAGGGAATTCCAGAAGCACAGCTTAAACATTTCTTAAATGTGTAATTTTGTTTCCATTTTTTATGAAAACTTTTTTAATTATACCGAATTTTTTTTAGGTTTTTAATATTTTTATTGGAAAAGCAGATTTACAGATAGAGGGGGGCACAGTGAAAAAATCATCCACCTGCTATTTCACTCTCCAAGTGGTTGTAACAGCTGGATTTGAACTGATCCAAAGCCAGGAGCCAGGAACCAGGAGCTTCTTAGAGGACTCCGATGCAGGTGCAGGATCCCAAGGCTTTGGGCCATCCTCCACTGCTCTCTTAGGCCATAAGTAGGGAGCTGGTTGGGAAGTGGAGCAGCGGAGACATGTACAAGCACTCTCATGAGACCTGGCACATACAGGGCAAGGATTTAGCCTATGAGAAAGTGTTCTCATTGTGCAAATGAAAAAAATTGAGGCTGAATCCCCTGATGAGGTATAAAGCCACATCAACTCCCTCTGAAGGCTGAGTTGGCAAGGTCAGGCTGAGTCCAGATGACTGGCACTTGCTGGGAAGCACACATACTTGCTGGCTTAGGAGGACACCATGTGCTAACTGTTTTGACTAGAAGGCGCACAGTCGGGAAGCAGGCTGGGATTGGAGGAGGAGAAAAATGGAGTCACAGAGCAGGAGATCTAGCTTCTGCTTATGGCAGGACTTGTGGTGTCTCACTATGACTTACTTTTATGACTGATGCCTTACCTCTTGGTGCTAAGAACATAGCTGGATCAGGTGCAAGTCTGTGGAGTGTGCCAAAGACTATCATGAATATGGAAGAAGAGCAGAAAGATGACACTAATACTGAGTTCCCACAACTGTGGCTTTCCTATTTTTCTGGGCTGGAGAACATTCACAGGACATGGGAATCCCTTAATCCATCTGTTTCCACTTGGCTCCTAATTTGAAAAAGAAAAATAATACCAGCACACTGAAATCAGCAAAACAAATTGTGTCATTCTTGATGAGAAACAAGTGAGGTGTTTTCTTGGCTTTTATTTAAGACTACAAAGTAAAAATGTTCACTCATGCCCAAAAAATGTGCAGAATCAGTGTCCCAGAGTGCTCAAAACAATACTCTTGCTGTCCTGTCTTCACTATCCCCACACTTTCAGACTCGTTGTAGGACATCTGGGTGCCGCTGATTTGTGAAATGAAGATGTCAGAGTAGAGCAGTATGTCCTCCATTGTCTCAGGTCACTGAATGTTGATTTTCCAGCACACTGAGTTGATTTTTTTCCTTTATTCTTTAGTCATTCCAGGTTTTAGTATTGTCCAACCAAATTAAAATTCATCTCAATAATTTAAATAAATGTAGTCTCTTTAATAGAGGCTAGTATACGTTGCATAAAAAATGAGACCATTAAAAGACTCCTCTGACAGCTTTATAAAGAAGCACAAGCCAGCACTATTATAGTAATATTAATAATATATTTTCTTATGTGCTTTTTATCCCAAAGGGTTTGAAAGAGCTTTACTAACTTTACAAATAATGCTTGTGTATAAGTAATGCATGTATGCATTAACCTTGCAGATATATCCTAATATCAGTATCTCGACCCCTCCTCCTAACGTGGACTTCAATATCTTTATTGTCTTTCCCCATATTTTATAAATTGTGCAGTTTCGGGCCCGGTGGCATGGTCTAGTGACTGAAGTCCTCGCCTTGAATGCTCTAGGATCCTATATGGTCGCTGGTTCTAATCCCGGCTGCTCCACTTCCCATCCAGCAACCTGCTTGTGGCCTGGGAAAGCAGTCAAGGACAGCCCAAAGCCTTGGGACTCTGCACCCGCATGGGAGACCTGGAAAAAATTCCTGGCTCCTGGCTTCGGATCGGCATAGCATCAGCCATTGCACTCACTTGGGGAGTGAATCATCGGACCGAACATCTTTCTCTCTGTCTCTCCTCCTCACTGTAAATTTGACTTTCTGATGAAAATAAAACAAATCTTCTAAAAAAATAAATTATGCAGTTTCTCCTGATATGATTCAAGTACACTGAACCTCCACACTTTCTTGTCAATGAACTTCCATCATCAAACAGAACTGGAATCCTCACCCCTACATTGCACACACACACACACACACACACACACACACACACACGTATGTATGTGTGCTATTTATAAATCATTAACTGACACTATAATCCAGATATACTGTGAATATCATAACACATTCCCAGATAAGAAAACTAAAGCTGATGATAGAAAGCTGAACTATACAAAACTTGCAAGCATGATACTACTGGTGTTTACTTTATGCATTTTCTGAATCATCTCTGAGAACATCCAGTGAACACCTAGAAAAAAGTGTAATGTTATTGATACCAAGATTAATCTATCTTTAAAATAACATTCTTGATAATATCATCATATTTTATATAATCTAAATTTGTTCTTAAATTTAAACCTGGAACATTTTAAATACACAGAGAACAATATAATGAAATCTATGCCTCATCACTCACCTTCAACAATAATCTAAGGTTTAAGGGTCATAATTAGATTGTCTTTGAATTTTTCTAGTTATCTGGTCTGGTAACAAGGTCCTGGGGGAAATGTGGTCTCCATTCTTAAGATACTACAGTGGCTTCCATAAAAAAATGCCACTAGATGAGAAACTTAAACAGCAGTTTGTGTTATTATAGCTGTGGTGGCTGGAAGTGCAAGATCAGACTGCCAGCATGGTTGGTTTCCAGCAAGGGCTCTTTTCCTTGCTTGGAGGCAGTGGTTTCTCATAAGAGCTCACACAGACCGTTCCCTGTTCAGTTGTATCTCTTCTTGTAGAGGCCTTTAACCCTGCCAATTTAACCCTAATTACCTCCTGAAGATTCTTGAACAACTCCTGTTATCTTCCCACTAGCAGTTAGGGCTTTCACATAAACATCTGGGGAAAACACACTTCAATTCACAGCACTGGTCAAATATATGGTATCTAGTATATTGAATACTAGATAAACAGTAGAAATTAAATGTTCTCTCCAGAGGTACACTTAAATGCATTTAAGTGTACATGAGAAAGCAACATGCACCCCAATGTTCATTGCTTCACAATCAAAAATTGCAAGAACATGGAAGCAACCTAAATGCCCATTTGGTGAGGACTGGATAAAGAAACTGTGGTTCATCTACACTATGGAATGCTACTTGGCTATTAAACTAAAGCAATACAATACTTTGTGGCCAAATGGGCCAGACTAGACACCATTATACTAAGGGAAATGAGCCAATCCCAAAAGGTCAGATATCATATTTATTTTAATATAAGATAATATAATGTCAACTCCAGGGATATTACATGTGAATCTTACTCTATGTCACTTCATACTTACCTGTACTTTCTGTAATAAGATCTTGTGATGTAATCAACCGTCCATAAGAGGTTAATTATTTATAAATTCCTGGAATGGTCAATGTCTTTTTTATCACTGTTATTGGTACTGCTCATAAAAAACGAAGATCTAGTCCTCATTGTATCTTCATTAGAGCAGAGGTATACAAGAATGAACTCGCAACAAAATGATTGACAGTCTCCTACATGGTTGGGAAACACTCCATCGGTAGCATGACAGACTTGGGAAAGTTAAAAAAAGACATACATTGTGAGACTGGAGGGGAAAACAGAGGGGAGGGGAGGGAACCTGGGGGAAAGGGAATGGAGACCTTAGCACCAACTAAACTGTATCAAAAACAAATAAAAACAAAATGCCACATAAGGAGCCAGGATTGAGTTTTTCTTTTAATATCAAGGGCCATAGTATTTAGAGTGGAGAGAGAAAAAGAAAGAGCAAGAAGTTAAAGAAGTAGTAGGGACCCAGGTGGCTTATGCCTGGCATGAGTCAAGGTAGTATCAGTGAGATTTTGGATGTGATTAAAGAAAAAAAATATTATTCTCTAATGGATTCAATGAGGAAAAAAGCCAAGAATGATTACAAGGGTGTTTCTTGTCCAATGGATTGGGTTTTGTGAACATAGATAAGAAGATTGCATGTAAAAATGAGTCTTGAGGGAAGAATACAACCCAGTTTTGAATATTCTAAGTTTGAGGAGTTCATTGGACAACCACAAAAAACATGCTGAATGGGCTTTAGCTTATTTATCTTTTACATTTAAAAGTTTTAAAGATTTGTTTGTTTGTATTTAAAAGACAGTTGAGAGAGAAGGAGGGATGCACAGAGAGATGTTGTCTGTCTTCTGGCTCACTCCTTAAATGGCCATCATGGCCGAAGCTGAGTCCATCTGAGGCCAGGAGCCTGGAGCTTCTTGAATGTCTCTCACTTGGGTGCAGGTTGCCAAGGACTGAATAGACTTTTAGGTGCTTAGTTCTGCAGTTCAGGAATGGATATGAACCTGAAAAAAAGTAATTTGGAAATTGTCAGCATAAAGAACACTATGTTTCAGATGCTAAACTTGGTTCTGGAAATGCACTATGATTAACACGGACTCAATGTCTCAGGAATTTTCCACACTATGCTCCTTGTCCATGTGTCTGTACTAGTAAGCAGTATTCATAGGAAAAAAAAGTCTACATTCAAAATAAATTGGAGAGTCATAATGCTTGCTGATGTTTTAAAAGCTCTAAGAAGCTCTACAGTAATCTATTGAATTGTGTTTAATCCAGATTTTCCTAAATCTACTTTTTATTATACTTTCAGTTCTCCTTTTTAAGGAATGCACATTGCCTTCTCTAAGTTATTAAATTTGGAAATACTAAACTGATGTAACTGATGATGTAAATAACTAACAACACAGCAAGTGTTTCGTTAAGATGTTCACCAAGTTTTATGGAAGACAACATGGAAAGTTTTTCTGCCTGAAATGCTTTTCAGCCATGATTCTGGTTTGTTAAAGCACAGAACAGGGGTCAACACTGTGGCACAGTTGGTAAAGCTGCCACCTGCAGCTTTGGCATCCCTTATGGGTGCTGTTCCAAATCCCAGCTGCTCCTCTGCTAACCCAGCTCCTGCTAATGAGTCTGGGAAAGGAGCAGAAGACGACTCAAGAGCTAGAGCCGCTGCACCCATGTGGGAGACTTGTAAGAAGTTCTTGGTTCCTGGATTCAGATTGGCTCAGTGAATCAATGTTGGAAGAGTCTCTCTCTCTCTTTCTCTCTCTCTCTCTTCTCTCTTTTCCTCTCCCTCTCTCTTCAACTCTGCCCTGTATATAAGTAGTAAAGAAACTTTTTTTCAAAAAAGGATCATAAACAGTAAGTTCATGCCAAATAGATGAGATCAGAAGACAGCCCTAGCAGCAGTAAATTCTGACTATGTGGTTGAGTCATGGTTACTTTTCTATTTATCTTTCATCTAGAAACTTAAGAGAGAAAGATTAACCTTAATGATGAGGAGGTCATAAAGAGTAGTTCTCTATTTAGCAAGCACTGCATTTTACTAAATAACTTTCTATTCTTGGAAAATATAGTTGTAAAAGTTATTTGTCAATTACTGATTTATAAGCACTTATTTAACCCAATTCTCTTCAATTCAAGTTCTTCATTAGCTTATAGAATTAATGTATTAGAGGATAAAAATAAAGATTCATGGCAATATAGGTTAGTTTGCTCAGAGAAAAATGCTAGCTAGAGAGATTTTAGGAGATTTGAATGTTTTAAAGGAATTGAGCTGTATGCAGTGTCTCACAGGTGGGTTCTAATTGGTTTGTTCCTTTGATATTAATAGGCAGAACATGCACAGAGGGGTCCTGTACTTGAGTGCTATTATAGACATCCTCCTAAACACTTCCTCCTTCCACCGATTCAGCGATGGATCCCACACAACTTTGCTGAATTTTTTCTCTCTAGATGCTTTACTCATTTCACAACACAATTTCCCCAGAAGTGTGACTTCATTACCTAATGTAATGTGGGCTTCAATTGAAATTAAAAGTGCTGAATGGAATGGAAGAAATGGGATGATGGGAGAAACAGATTTGGGCATTGAGTGATTACATTTGCACCAACAGTCATCAGTTTTATTTTAGACTTAGTCTCAAAGATAGTTGTTCCCATCTGCTTCTTCCCATTCATCTTCACTCCAATCTTTCCCCTTGTTTCAGATATTGAGAGATGTTTGATAATCATGCCTTTTGATCTGTAGATTTGTCTCCCTACCACCCATGTCAGAATCAAAATTCTTTTTTTTAAAGATTTATTTATTTTTATTGCAAAGTCAGATATACAGAAAGGAAGAGAGAGAAAAAGATCTTCCGTCTGATGATTCACTTCCCAAGTGACCACAGTGGCCGGTGCTGTGCTGATCTGAAGCCAGGAGCCAGGAGCCAGGAGCCAGGAGCCAGGAGCCAGGAATTTCCTCCAGTTCTCCCATGTGAGTCAGTATCCCAAGGCTTTGGGCTGTCCTCAACTGCTTTCCCAGGCCACAAGCAGGGAGCTGGACAGGAGGTGGAACTGCCAGGATTAGAACTGGCAACCATATGGGATCCCAACACATTCAAAGCGAGGACTTTAGCTGCTAGGTCACCATGCTGGGCCCATAATAAAAATTCTTAATGTATGAACATCTTTAGTTTCCTTTCCCTCACTTTAAGTTGGAATATTGTTCCAAAGCATTTTTTTGTATTTCTGCATTTTGTGTAACATCTTATTTTTCTAATTTCTTATGCGATGCTTGATCTGCCTACCTTGTTTTGGAGACTCTTCGATTTTTCTGTCCAGAATAGGGGAGGGGAAGATACTGCAACTGCAACTCCTGCCTGTGTCTGTGTCTCCATACTCAGAAGTTGAGAAACAGTGAGTGAACATATTTTTTTTTTTTTGTAATTCCAATAGTAATTTCCAAAGTGCTTTCAGGAAGCATAAGTGAGAAACTGAAAGCATTAGATGCTAAACGGAATCAAAATGGAAACTGGTAACAATATTCAAGGTAAGTTTGTGCATGCATATATATTTGCAATAGAGTTCTAACTATCTGGCCTTTGGAAATCTCAGTAACTGACTCATCTAATAGTTGCTTTAAAGTGGAAATGGTCTTATTTAGTAATTTTTGAGTTTACCAATTTTCTGTTAGTTTAAACATGTAGTTCTGGATGACTGTAATTAAAGAAATAACCTCTATCACCACCTCTCACTTTCCTTATCCCTGTTTCCAAATATTTCTTTTTCCTCGTGAAAGACAAAAGCTTTTGCAATGTTCTTTATTCCCCACTAACCTTAATCTCTAATACCCAATCTCAAGACTTAGATCCAACCCTCTAAATGTGGCTCAAAAAAAAAAAGGAATGAACATACATATCAAAATGCCAATCTTCCTCCCCACCCCCCATTTAAAATACTCCAATGACTCCCTGTCATTTTAGATGAAACAGTTCACATTGACTGTGGTGTGCCTACCTCCTGCTGATTCCACTTCATCACATGGCATCTACATTCCTGGTATCCAGCAACTGACCGCCTTTCAGACACTCACACCCACCCTGTGCACAAGTCCTTATATCTTTTTTCCATTTTTGTTATGTCCTATATATCTTTTAATTCCTAGGTTAATCATCACATCTTCTTGCAATGTTTGACTTCTAGGTCAGCTCATGTCCCGTTTTGTCATTACATGGTCTTATTCTGTTTAGTCCTTCACACACTGTATTCTGATTTTGTAAGTTTTTATTTGATTTTTTTCATATCCATCTCTCTCTTTGTACTATAAGTATCGGCAGGTCAAGGACTATCTATCTTCTCTCTATCATCTATCTAGCTATATCACATATTTTTGAAATATATAGTTAAATTCAAAATATAGCAAATACATATTCAAAAAATACCAGCTTCTTAAAATATAAATTTTGTCATTAGAAGTTCTCAATACATATTTGGGAAATTAATAATGCCTCATTTCCTACTTGGTCCGCAGTAATTTACCAGACTAACTGCTTCATTCAGTCAAAACAGATGCAAGTTGCTTTCCTTTCATTTGCTATTTCTAAAATGTCTTTGTCTAAGACCTAAAACCATTGGCTAATTTACCCCAACCTCCCCTCATGTGTCTTTTCTATGCAGTTTTCATTGGAATTCCAATTTTTCCCAGATAAACTTTAAAAAAAATTTTGCTTATTGTTATTATTATCATTTAAAATTTTTATTTTTAAAATTATTTATTATTATTATTATTATTATGTTTTGATGCAGTTCCAAAGGCTCCTGGGATTTGCCTTATGCCTTCACCAATTCACCCCACCCAACTAGTTCCCCTATATCATTACTAACGTATAGCTTTTCATACACAGTCATATGTCCATCATTGCCACCGTGGACAATGGCAGAGAGTCCAGCATCCTATTGTCAAGATAGAGTAAACAGTTTCATTGTAAGCCCATCTTTGTCTGAAAGTAGAGATGCATACTGCATTGTATCCTCACATCTGGATATGTTAGTCTCCATTTCACAGTTACTGTACGTCCCCTTAAATGAAAAGTCACAATACAAAATCAACAATAGGAAGAAAAATAGAAATTTACAACACCATGAAGTTAAATGACATGCTACTAGATATGACAGTCTCCATTACACAGCTATTATACATCCCTTTAAATGAAAAGCCACACAACAAAATCAACAGCCGGAAGAAAAAAGTTAACAGCACCATGAAGTTAAATAACATGCTACTGAATGCCTAATGTGTCGCTAAAGAAATGTAAAAGAAAATCAAGAACCTACCTGAAGATAATGAAATCCATATAGCTTCCGCTGATTTTTGTTGGTGAGATGTGTCTCCTATGGGCAACAAATAGATGGGTTTTGTTTTTAAATCCAGTCTACTAATCTATGACATTTGATTGAGCCTAAGCCAATTAGTTTCTATGTTAATATGTATGGGCGGTAATTTGGTCATGTCATTTCAGGATTGTGCTGTTCATTGATTTAGTTTTCTGTTGTTATTTTACTGGGATGTTCTTCATATTTGCCTTTGGTTTTGGTGGGTGTTATTCCTCTTCTCTGTCAAGAGAACATCTTGAAGTATCCTTTGTAGGGCAGGTTTGGAAGAGGCAAGTTCTTTTAACTTTTCTTTACTGTGGAAGAATTTTATTTCATTTTCAAAGATAAAGGAAAGCTTTGCTGGGTACTTTATCCTGGACCGGCCCATCTGTACTTTTTAACTCACATGAAAAGCTCATGAAGCACCTGGCTCCATGGCGGTACAGTAGGCTAAGTCTCTGACTAGGGCATTGGCATCACATATGGGAACAATTTGATTTTTTGACTGGGAAAGCAATAGGGAAGAGTTCAAGTTCTTAGGCCCCTGCTACCACAGGGGAGAGCCAGAAGAAGCTGCTTGATTTGGATCAATTTAGCTTTGCCCATTGCAGCCATTTGAAGAGTGAATCAGCAAATGGAAAATCTCTTTCTATATCTCTCTGTCTCTCCATCTCTCTGTGTAACCCTGCTTTTCAAATAAAAATAACATACATTTTTTGAAGTTAAATAACATATTACTAGATTAAAGTTTCCATTACACAGCTATTATACATCCCCCTTAAATGAAAAGCTACAAAACAAAATCAACAACAGGAAGAAAAAAGAAATTAACAACACCATGCAGTTAACGAACATGCTACTGAATGACTAAAGTGTCACTGAAGAAATGAAAAACAAAATCAAGAACCTTCTTGAAGAAAATGATAGTACTGTATGATCTATGAGTCACTGAAGAATTTAATCAGAAGAAACTTTTTTTTTCAGAGCTAAATATTTATTTTTATTGTCTTCAGTGATCACTGTTATAGGTAGGTTTCTTTTTTCTTTTTTTTTTTCTTTTCATTTTATGATACAGTTTCATAGACTCTGGGATTCCCCCAACCTATCCAAAAAGCCCTCCCTGGATTGAATTCCTCCATATTGTAGCAGACATACAGTTCATGTCCAGTCCTGATTCCTTCATTGCGGGCATGGACCATGTAAAGTCCGGCATCTTATTGTTCAGATAAACTAGGCTATCTAACCAAATTATGTAGGGGATATGTTTCTACTGTCAAATGCATAATAGGATGTTAAATGAGAGAAATGAGTGATTAACTTTTGAAGAATTTTTTTAGCAATTGTTGAAAGCTAAAGCGAGAGAAAGAGAGATAGAGAGAGAGTGATTTCTCAGACACCAGTCCACTTCCCAATGGCTGTAACAACTACATCTGACAGTTCAGGATCCAACACCTCTGTCCGGGTTTCCCACTTGAGAGGCAGGAACCTGAGTGTTGAGCATCCACTGCCTCCAGAGTGCATTAGCAGGAAGTTGGATCCCAGCTGCAGCTGGGACTTGAGCTGGTACTCTAATATGGGGTGCTAGTATTGTGTTCGAAAGCTTAACCTACTGTGCCACAAAGCTGGCCCTGAGGAAGGATACTATTGGTCTTCATAAACAGTTATAAGCCCATCATTGTGAGCAAGGACAATGTTAGATATAACACACTTTCACACGTGGATTATTGTCTTTGCTATTGCACATGTGCTGCTATAAAGGTTTACAAATCCCTTCGTCATATGCAAATTACATTTTATTTTTAAAGGTTTTATTTTTATTGGAAAACCGGCACCCATATGGGATTCCGGCATGTTCAAGTCAAGGACTTTAGCCTCTAGACCACAGTGCCGGGCCTGCAGATTACATTTTCTTTAGCTATATTCCCAGAAGTGAGTTAGCTGGGACATACAGCAGATGGATTTGGAGTTCTCTCAGCATTTTCCCTACTCATTTCCATAGTGGTTGTACTAGTCTACACTCCCACCAGCAGCGAAGGAGGAGCCTACCTTTCTTTCCACATCCACCCCAGCAGGTGTTATTAGTGGAGTTCTGAATGTAGGCCAGTTTCACTGGAGTTACGTGTAACCCCAATATGGTTTTCATTTGTATTGCTCTGATAGCTAGGGAGCCTGAGCATTTTTTTTTTTCATATGTCTATTAGCCATTTGAATTTGTTCTTTAGAAGAAAGTCTGTTCATTTCTTTCACTCATTCCTTCACAGGGTTGTTTGTTTTGCTGTCATTAAGTTTCTGGAGCTCTTTGTAAATCCTCTATAAGTTGTGTAGTGTGCAAAGCTTTTCTCCCATTCTGATGGTTGCTTCTTTATTTTGTTGATCATTTCCTTTGCTGTACAGAAGCTTTTAGTTTGATGTAGTTCCATTTGTTTATTTTGGCTTTGATTGCCTGTGTTTGGGTGACTTTTCTTTCTTTCTTTTTTTTTTAAGATTTGTTTATTTTTTATTGCAAAGTCAGATCTACAGAGAGGAAGATCTGTCTAATAGAGCTGTGCCAATTCAAAGCCAGGACCTGGGAATTTCTTCTTGGTCTCCCATGTAGGTGCAGGATCCCGAGGCTTTTGGCCATCTGACTGCTTTCTGAGGCCACAAGCCAAGAGCTGGATGGAAAGTGATGCTGCCCCTGGATTAGAACCAGTGACCATATGGTATCCCGGTGTGCAAGGTGAGAACTTTAACTGTTAGGCCACCATGCCAGGGCCTGAGTGAGTTTTTGAAGAAGTCTTTCTCAATTCCTATATCTTGGAGAGTGTTTCCTATTTTTTTCTAATAGTTTGCTGATTTCTGGGTATAGATTTAGGTCCTTGATCCATTCAGAGCTGATTTTTGTATAAGGTGACAGGTGGGGTCTTCCTGCTCTTGCAGGCGGTTAGCCACTTGTCCCAACAGCATTTGCTGGAAACCAGACTTTTCTCCTGGGTTGTTTTCAGTTCTCTCATCAAAGACTGATTTGCTGTACATGTGTGGGCTCTCTTCTGGGGTTTATATTCTGTTCCATTGATCTACTTCTTGTTTCTGCAGTAGTAACAGACTTTTTTTGATAACATTAAAAAATAAACGGAGAGACCTACCATGTTTCTGGGTCATCAGGATCAACATCATCCAAATATCCATGTTACCAAAAGTAATATACAGATTCAACATGTTTCCAATGAAAATCGAAATAACAATCATCTCAGAAATAGAAAAGATGATACAAAAGTTCATCTGGAAACTCAGCGACCACGAATAGCCAAAGCTATCCTGAAGAATAAAAATCATGCTGGAGAAATTATTAATTATTTTCAAAAGCTTAAAACATAACTCATTTAAATATAAAGTGATTGAATATCAAAAGTTGCTAATTCATTGCCAAGGGAACCATGTTATTTATTTATTTTAGAGACACAGAGAGACAAGCAGACAGAAAGCTCTCACCTGTAATGTCTGGAGCTGGTTCTAAGCCAAACCTCAGTTCCAGGAATACAATTCATACCTCCCGCGTGCGTGGCCAGAAACCCATCACTTCCCTCATCATCACTCCACCTAGAGCCTGCCTTGATTGAAGCTGCAGTCAGGTTCTTGAATGGATGTTGAACCCAGGTACTGCAACATGGGATGTGGACATCTTCACCACTAGGTCAGATGCCTGTATCGGGGGGGGGGATGTATTTTCTATTGGACATAATTTGCATTTGTATTAGTCAAAAAAAAAATCTACTAGTGAATACACATAACTTGACAGTGTCTACACGCTAAAAATAAAAAACAGCAATGTTAATACAACTTAGGCAAGCAGCATAGAAATGACAAAAACAGAAGACCTTTTCACTTCTTACTGCACGAGAGTAAGAAGTCTCCTTCGCTATTTAGTCTCACATTACAGTTAGTATATACAAACCACGGTTCTGGCTGTGGGGTCAGAACCTCATGCCTGCTAGCCGGTATCTAGGTACAGCTTCTGCATGGAAGTTTGGCAGCATTTCTCTCTCTTCCAAAATTCCAAATTTTCAGAATAATTTTACATATGATAATTTTTTTGGTAGATGTATTGATGGCTCTTTTTGGGGAAAAAATTGAACAGAAAGGAAAATTAGCAAAGCAACATCATCTGCATCTTCATCATTCAAAAGCAGCTATTTATAACCTTGGCTGTGCATCCTTCCAACCTTCCTTTTTTGCATACACTTATCTATAAATATCAATACACAGATTATTTAACCAAATTGTGATAATGCTGTCTGTATTCTTTATAATCTACATCTTAACAATGTACTATGAAGCTTTCACTGAGTATATTTATATAATTTGTAATAGCTACATGTCATAACAGTTCCCAGATGAACATAATTTATTTAACATTTTAAAATGTTGCTGGCTACAGTGGTTGCTTCTAATTTTCTATAATTGCAAGCAATCTCCAGATAAATATTTTGAGGCTAACCCTCAGAACATATTTATTTATGATAGCACACATCATATGGCTATCTTTCTCTGTTTATGAGGCTTCAGTTTGGTCTACTTTTTTGTCTGACATTTTTCTTCCTAGGTGCCGTGAGCCAGTTGCAGTTAGCTGAGCAGTCAGGTGCGTGTCTCACCCTCCTCTGTGGCTCTTGCAAGTTCTCTGTAATCAGAAAGAGATAAAGCCAAAGCATAGGATGGGAGATAACATCTCTGGTCCATCTAGGTCTCCCTGTCTGCCTGCTTTTGTTTTTCATTGATACATACTGCAGAGTTCAGTACGTGTACACTACGTGTCATGGTCAGATCAGAGCAAATGGAATCTCTATCATGTCACGCATTCATCAAATCTTTGTAATGAGGATGTCTAAAATCCTCTCTACCAGTTCTACTGAAATATATGATTACTTATTGTCAACCAGAGCCATCCTACTGTATTACAGAATACTAGAAGTTACTCTACTCTCTTCTTTGATTCTTTCTCATTCTCTTTCTCACCTTGCCTTTTGTTCAGTCTAAGTCAGAATTACTCTTCTGCATGACTAGGGACCTGAGGAACCAGCTAAGCAAAAACAACAATGCCACTGACTTTGATCAACAAGACATTTTATCTCCACTGAGGTCATCTGCACTTCCTAAATGAAAAAGAAAGAAAAAGACTAAACAGTCCAACATTGCCCGAGAAGAAAACGTATGCTTTAAACTGTTAATGAATCATTGAAAATTGTTTCAACAGTCTTTCTGGGAGTGAAATGTCTTCCATGTGTGTGATTGCCCAAGATGTCCTAGGCGTGCCTGCCATCTGGAATGATTGGTATCTCTGTCTGTTTGACTTTCCCAAGTGCCTATAACATCCCCAGAACCCAGGAAAGCCCCGAAGTGCTTATTTTCTCTGAGTTTTAAATAACAACATGGCTGCTGAGGACATGGTTGGCTGGAGAGGCATCCTGAGGGGAGGTGAACTCTGGCTGGGTGTCCTGGTGTCAGGCTTGACTGCACAGTTATCCCCTGGCTTCCTTTCTCTTTGGCTTTGCCTGGTTGTTCTTTGTCTTGCACAAAGCGTTTGCCCTTTTAAAAGGCATTGCTTCCACATCTTGTTCAGGATTGGCAATGTCAAATTCACACAGCTGTGAAAGATTATAGTTGAGAGTGGTGGGGCGGCAGCAGCGGCAGGCAAGCCATCAAACCTGCTTAATCATTTCCTCATAAATATTTCAGTGGGCTACACGTCAGTGGTCTTTCCTACCCCCTTTACTCTGACTTTACTTGTAATATGAAGGAAGGAAAGTGTGCACACATATGTTTTTGTGTGTGTCTTGTGAGATGTCATAAGTAGGCATGCTAGCTTAGACTTATCTGAAACCTTGCAACAGTGGATGCCATTTCACATTTGAAAGTCAGGCATTCTCTCAGCTTCCTAACCTGATGAGGGACTGAAGCTGACCACCATTCCAACCTGCCAGGAATTGAACAGGTCTTAAAAAAAATGAGAATTAGGTCAAGGATTTCTCAGGAGAGAGCTGTGTGGTAGGAACCTGGAAGGAATGGCGGAGGTGTTTCTCTTCCCAAGTGATCTGGGTTATGAGATATGACTTAGGTGTTGATGTGGGAGTCCTCCAACTTGTGGCTGGTGTCTGACTTCAACTAGCAGACTCTGGAGTTTGTCAGATGGGCTGACACAATGATAGTTAAGCTACAGATAAGCAATGGGGACCTTCTAGAATAGAAGGAAGCTGGAGAGAGCCTGACACAATGGCTCAGTGGTTAAATGCTTGATTTGTACATGCCAGGATCCCGTATGGGTGCTGCTTTACCTCCTATCCAGCTTCCTGCCTCTGGCCTGAGAAAGCAGTGGAGGACAGCTCAAAGCCTTGGGACACTGCACCCCTGTGGGAGATCCAGAAGAAGCTCCTGGCTTTGGATTGGGTTAGTTCTGGTTGTAGCAGCCACTTGGTGAGTGAACCAGCAGGCAGAAGGTCTTTCTCTATGTATCTCCTCTGTATAGATGTACCTTTCTAATAAAAATAAAATAAATCCCCCCAAAGAGAAGAAAACTGGAGAAGCTAAGCTGGAAAGACATGATATCTTACTTCCAGGTACCCACAGGGCAAGTGTCACGTGGATGTGTTGTCCCAGATTGGAAAGACACCTCAAGAAGTGATGATTTCCACAGTCACGAAGCAGCACCATTGAATCAATGCCAGTAAAGTCAGGATTTTTGCCTTCTTTCCTTCCATGTCTTCACCCTTCCCACCTGCAAAGACTTAAGGACAGTGCAATGGGGAAAGGGTGGGTGCATAATTGTAAGTCAGGGAAACATGAGCTTATTCCTGGAAGTTGGTGTAGACTAGGAAAGAGGCAAGCACAATTTTTAACTGAAGTTGAGAGTGTGATTATGACATTGGACAAGATCTCTAAATACCCAAATAAGATCTAGCAGAGCATTAAAGCAGACAGAGGTGGTTTTGCTACCCAAGAACGAGCAGATAATTTATGATCCATGATGCTTACTAGGAGATGGTTCCTAAGGCAGGGGAAGGGCTAGCCAAAGAGTAGATTTAATTAGGCATTGGGAAAAATAGAGTTCCTTGCGATTTAATAAGGCAGTATTTTGCCTTCAAATACAAGTCATATTATTTAATAAAATAAATTTGGGGTTTTTTAAAAATATTCTTTTTTTTTAAATAAATAGTTGACTAGGGTGCAAAGAGTCAAGGGCTACAGAAAAGTGGGTAAGACCATTGTTTCCACACTAATATCATTATTTATTTTCTTTGCCTGTATCTGGGGTCAGGAGAGAAACAAAGGGAGAAGTCCCACCCAGCCTCCCACCCCTCCCAGGTCCCCGATGTGGGGCATACTCTGAGGGTCCTGCTCAAGCTGTTTGGATAGTTCACAGTTCTGAATTGCTGCCAATCTCGTCATTCTGATCATGACGAAATCTATTCAGAATCCACTGGCTGACGTAGTCTCTTTGTGGTTGGGGTTCTGAGTTCAGCAGTTCAGTTGGAGGGATCTCCAAAGAAACTTCATCTGAGATGATCCCAAACCTGATTCTTGTATGTGCTTGCCAATACAGGGTCTGGCACAGTCTGTTGCCCAATCATCTTATGCACACGTTGGTCATTGCAATTGCTGGGTCAGTTCTGTTTCTAGCCCTGTGTTCTACATGAACCAATGGGTGTTGCAGTCTAACCCAATCCTGCCCACTTCATACTCGGTCCTCACATGAACTAGTGGGAGCTGCAGCCTAGTTGGGGCTACCCGCAATAACCCTCACCAGGCCTGCCCCCTGCCCTGTTTCCCATGCATGCCAGTATGTACTGCAGATTTGTTCAGTCTGTCCCACATCCCATTTAGCTCTGGTAGTTGTCAATGGGCATTGAAGACTATTTCAACCCAACCAGCCCTACTTTCCAGCCCTACTTTCCAGCCCACACACATACTGACAGGTGCCTTTCTGTCTAGCCACCCCTGCCCCTTTCCTGGTTTTCATGCTTTCCAGTGGGAGTGGTTACCCACGAGGGAGATGCCCACTATTTCCCTACTAGGCCACTTCTACTCTCTGATTATGCACTCTCCAGGTGGTTCCGGAGTTTAACTTGACAGATTAAGCCCCCAGTGCCAGCTTCTGCTATCTATGCTGCAGCAAAGCCCAACCAACCCTCACCCACTCAAATTTTTGCTTGCACCAGTCAGAACAGTCAACCCAGCCTGGCTTTTCCTGCTGTAGCTCACATGAGGCCCACAGGTGTTGTAGCCCTGTGTGCTCTGGTCTGCCCCCATCCCAACTCATGCTCTCCAGTGGGAGTGGTTATCCAGCAGGGGAGCCCACATTACCCTGCCGGCTTTGCCCCCCTTCTTCCCTGGTTCTCTGGCATTGCAACCACATCTGGCATGGCTCACCCCACCTTGGCATTCTGTAATGTGCACTGGTTTGTCTCACGACCAAACCTGGCCTGTCCCACACTCTATTCTGATGCTTGGATTCACCAGCGGGTGTTGTCAACTAGTTCAGCCTGGTCTGCCCTCACATATGCCATATGCATGCAGGTGGGTATCTTTCCATGGCCTGGTCTGGGCTGCTCCCTCTCGTGGTTCTTGCACTCACCTGTAGGGACTGTTTCCTGACAGAGGAGTTTCCCACGCTCCTCCATCAGAACCTCTACCTATGCCAGATCTTGCACATACTGGTAGGTCAATGGGCCAGCCCTCCTTGCTGGGCTTCAATCCATGCCGGTTCTTACTGTTGGATGTTTCAGCCCAGCCAAGATTTGTCTAACCCCAGACACTGCTCACACATGGTTCAGTAGAGGCAGAGACCCAGCCTAGTCCATCCTACATCTATGTAGGTTCCCCAGAGCACTAGTTGGTGCTGGTGTCTAGCCTGGTTAGGTGTGCCTGGCTCCAGCTCACACTTGTGCCAAGGGAGATTGCAGCTATATCCAGACCAGAACGCAGCCCCCACTCTGGTCCCCACACTCTCCCGTGGGAGCCCCAAACCAGTAAGTGTGAACTCTCACGACTCTCCAACCAAGCCTATTCCCAGCCCTAGATTATGAGCTTGCCAGTGGTTGCTCTGACCCAGTTGGCTTAGCCCCTCACTTACCTCAGCCTTTGCCTTCAATGCTGTGGCCTAGTATTCCTGGCTCATGCAGACCAGTTGGTGTAAGAACCTACCTCTGCGTGACCTGTGCTCCATCCTGAATTCTGTTCTTCCTTCTGAGTTGAGACCCTGCCCGGTCCATCCCTTTCCAGTTGCAGCTCAGCCCACCCCACATCCTGTTTTAGAATGCACTTTTGGGTGCTGCTGCACACCTAGCTCGTGAGCTAACCAGCGGGATTTGTATTTCCACAGGGTTGTTCCCACACTTCCCCTGCAGAGTCTACCTTCGGTCCAAGTTCTGTCTTGAGCTGGTTAGTGTCTTGACCCTGCCAAATGTGACCAGTCCACTATTCTACCACCCAGTCAGATACTGGTACCTAGCCCTGCCAAACAGGCCCCCATCCATAGCTTTCATATGGACTGGTATGTGGCAGTCAGTGATACTCTATGCTAACAGCCCATCTCAAGATTCCTAATTGGGCTGGTGAATCAGTCTGGCCCAAATAGGTCTTATGGACTCTCTCCTCCAAACCACCAGGTCTCAGTCAACACGCTTGCCCAAAAGTTTTATGATCCCATTACCTGGAATCACCCAGAAATCATCTCTCACCTACACTAACACTGGCCTTATTCATGGGTGTTCCTAGGCAGCAATTACATATCCTAAAAACTCCAGAGCTTGCCACTGGGCGGTCAGCAGGTAGAGCCTGGCACCACTTAGTGTGCTGGCTGACTAAGGCCTAGGACTTGGTCACCACCTGGCAGCAGTGACTTTGGCCTGTGTCCCCAGCATTGGGTTTAGCCTGGCTGAGGCAGCACCCACAGTCACCAAACTGCAGGGAGCTGCATTTGCTCCAACCCCATGGCTGAACCCCCACAAACTAAATTTGAACCTTACATATCATACGGTGTTAGGTGTTAGATGAGCTGGCATTCTTGCATTCCTATAAAGCAATGTTTATCTCTTTAACTATTAGTTTGATATGCCCACTTTCCCAAGATGTACCTATCACATCCCCTGCTGTGTCTGTCTTATCTGGGATTACAGTACATACTAAGACCTTGTCTGCATATAGGTACCACCCCTACCTCATTAAAAAGGCTAAGCATTGGGGGAGAGGTTTCTTTTACATGGACCACACTTAGAGGTGCTACTTGATTTTTCCTTGTTCATAGTCAACCTTCTGACCCACTTGTATACTTTCTTCCTCACTGTCAAATAAATCTTGTACCTACTTGTGACTTTTACTGAATCTGCTCAAGGCTCTTATCTCTGTGTGAATCAGGGACATGGAACAGAAATTTAAGATACCCATGCCCACATCATGTTGACTTGTAAATGCTTATTTTTTTTTAGAATGAAAATTATAGACTTTTGTATCTATAATATGAGTCTGCTATTGAGAATCCTCACATTCCATCATTTGTACTAAATATGAGTTTTTTTCCAATATACACAAAGGCACTTCAGAACATTTGCAGAAACATGGAACTAAAGAGAAGCTTGTGTGTGTGGGGGAATAAATCTTGTAGTCCATGGAGAGGTTCCAAAATAGGTATTTTCCATGGGCTTTTATAGATCACTTGAGTCAGGCATGGTACTGTGTAGACATAAGAACACAGTTATTAGCCGAGAACCTCTGCAGCGTAAAATTCAAACATAGCCATTTCTGGATGTCAAGGCTGCTGCATAGATTCACCTTTAGCCTTTGTCATGATAATATTCTTTCCTAAGGTGAGGACAATAGCCCATGAATGTCATTTATGTGTGTGGCAATGTACTTGTTAACTGTTCTTGTCTGGCACCCATTAGGTCAGTCATATTTTCACTGTGGTACCTGCTGGTCTGCAGGGTAAGTGATCTAGGCAAGCCTTGACTCAGTGGTCTCTATTCATCTTGACTCTGGGGTTGGTTCTACTTCTCAGCATAGTTCTATTAGGAGGGCTGGAGTGCCTCTGCTTGAGGCTGTCTGAGCCAAGGAAACTCAGCTCTGCTGTCCCATCCTCCTTCGAAGATGAACAAGTCAGCTGAAGAATGTCCGAAGGTGACGGCAGAGGTCCAAGAGGAGAGGTAGAAATGGATTACCTTAAGACCTAATCTTGAAACTGGTATACTGTCACTTCAAATTATTTGTCTTGGGCCAGTAACTTGTTAAAGATCAAAATCACTGGGCATACATGGACACTTCACCATTGATAGGGTGGTAGCAAAAGCTGAGATACAGGAAATGATAGTGTTGGGTCCCAACATACGATCAATCTGTCATTGATAGGGGCCTGGTAAATGGAGAAAGCCAGGAGTTCAACATCGCATATAGTCTCTTCCCTTGATCTTTTGGGGTACTTTCTAAAACCATCATGGATGTTTGGATTCATAGGAGTGTTCAGCTCTATATAGTATATGCAGATACATAGACACATATGTACCCGTGATCAAGTTTACTTTATAAACTAGCCACAATGAAGCCCTGACAACAATAACTAAATAGAGCAATTGAAACAAGTTAGTGCAATAAAAAATATTTGGAAGTATCTCTCTCAAAATCTCTTATTGTATTCATCTTTTCATGGAAAGGAAGCACTGTACATTGGCCATAGGACTGGGCAGCAGCACCATGCTTGCACTTTGGCGCCATTAAGAAGTGGAAGGAGTTGGACAGTCAATCTGAAAACTAAGGCTTCTCCAGAATGACTACTCCGTGGGCAGTCTATTCAGAGTGGATATGCTGGGCAAAATGGTGAGTTACGTCGTTCTTTAATGTATAAGTCTGGAATTGGCTGTGGATATTGAAACTATAGAAAGTAAAATTACAAAATTAGACAAAATTATGGTACAACGAACGAATAGGTAGCTGTGTTTTTGTGTTGCCTATTTCCTCGGTGAAGATGTGCCTTGAATGCAGTAGATCATAAAAGCAGTCAGGGAGGCTGCAGATATGATGTTGTCAGCACTGGAAGAGTTCTGTGATCTTGCTTTTTGTGTTTCAGAAGGGCGTTAGGACCCAGGGGCTACCCTTGTCATTTTTGGTGTGCTTTGACATTTGCTATTTTAAAGTCTCTATCTGTCCTCCTGCTGCACTTGTTAGAGAGCCCTTGACTGAAGCCGTTGCACCTTATCTTGCCCGTGTGTTGTCAGCAGGGAGCTGAGGAACCTGTGTCCTGTCCTCTAAGAACTCTTCAGAAGAGAATTACTGCAAAATACAGAGTGGACGGAGGCAGCTGCCTGAGTCTCAGGGTCCACCCTGGGGGAGCAAAAAAGGGAAATTGTGGTAGATGCTTTTAGGAATCATCTCGTTCCTCTGTGCTCAAACAGTGCTGCATGGCAATCCCTGTTTGATACACATGGAGGCAAAAAGAAGGGACCAAGTTTCCCCAGTCCTCCCCGCTAGTGGATGGCTGAGGTCCACGGTCTTGATGTTCTATGAGGCCTCCAAACCGGGCTGTGCTGCACAAAGGGCTTCTTAATAGTGTAGATCTGGAGACATACTCAAAGACTGTGAGGTGGGGGAAGGGCCCCATATCCAATGAGAGAAGGCTCTGAGTGGAGGTGGATGGAAACCTTTTAACTGAGCCTCATGGCCACACTTCCAGAAATGTCCAGTTTTCCTCAAGATTACAAAATCTGGTACCTGTCTTCCTGAAAGCAAAGTTCAATCCATATGAGGTTTTATGAGGGAGTCATTCTACTCTTTCCAAATTTGAGACATCTCTAAGTGACTCCTGCTCATGGCAGGGCTCGGGGTATGGGCCCCTACTGCAGCAACGTCCGGTACTTTTCCCTAATTAAAGCAGACTGTACATTTCACTGTCATCTTTCATAGGCCCAGTATGGGACAGCATTGCCATGGCAACTGTGACAGGATATAGGACATGGGGGATATTTGGGCCTGCTGCTTCTTCGACCAAAGTTATGTCATGTGACAATGACAGCCTCCTAACTGGAGCTGTCTGTCTTCTCACAGTTGAGACATTTGGTATAATCGGTTTCCCATTTCTGATTCTTGTCCTTCACACTTGCTGCCTTGTGTCACACCCATTCCAGGCAAGAAACACGTTTTCAAATGTCCAGTAGCAGAGGGAAGCATCATGCTGAGTGTGCTACTGAATGCTGCTCTCGTCTCCCTGGTAACCCCTCCCTGTCTTCCTTTCCATTGTCTTCAAGACACACTCTGAAATATCAGTCACATTTTGGAAGTCAATGACTAAGGGGTCATCTTTGAAAGATTTGTCCAAATTGCTTTCCATTTGTGCTAATGTTTTTCCTTGGAGACAAGTGGGGGACTTTTGAATAGAGGTTTGGTAATTGATGTGATGAAAATTAGCTGACATGGAAGGTGTTGATTAGTAACAGACTCACTGCACCATACACTAAAATGTTAGTAGGATTAATCTTTGGTTATGATGTTATGGTGTACTTTTTTATTTCTTTCATTTCTAACAATATACACCTATTGCATTTGTAATCATGAAAGTCGAATTGTGAAAAAGTCAGTGTCTTCTTTTAATGCAATGAAAATTCTAAACCTGCTAAAGTTTGCAACTAAGAATAAATCAAACCAAGAGATAAAGTTCTGCTTTCTTTTCACATGGCACTTGCATTCTCAATGATTCTCCTCTGGGATCTTTCCAGAATCATTTTTGCATCTATGAAAAGGCCAAACAAAAGCAATAATGGAGACAAATTCCATTTCATGCTTCACGATTGCTCCCTCCCTGTGAGAGCGGGAGATGTGCTTAGTCTAGGATGAGAGAACTGAGGTTGAATCCACTCTTCCCAGTAGGAATGGGGAACCAATATTCTATCAACCATTGGGTGTTTATAACATCATTTGTGAGCTATGCACAATTATCAAATTAAAATTTAGCTTATTACAGATCTTTTGAATTTTGTGTCCCACCTGTGATGTGATTGCCTTGGCTGGGCCAGACCTGATGATTTCATAGCCAAATATTTCTCACCCTTGCCTTAGAGGTACACACCTATGGCTAAGCTGCTTGGGTCAGGGATAGGATCCTCAGCAATGCTCTTGCTCCCTAAGGTGTCCCCTGACCCTCAGCCACATCTGCATCACCTGGAAGCTTGTTGAGGCAGCAGAAATTTGCTATCACCTAGAACTCTGTAATCAGAATCCACATTTTGTTAAGATGAGGAGACACCCCTTTATCTCACCCTGAGGATGTTACTTCGCAGGCATTTGCAGACAGGAACTCTTGGCTGAAGCTCAACACTCCTCACATACATACAAGTGGTATATCCTAGAAATAGGTGGGCTTTTTTTTCTTTTTAAAAAATATGAGTTATATTTATTAAAGCCAAAAGACTCAATTCATTAACAATATTTGAAAATTATACCTTTATATCTAATAATATAGACTCAAAATGTATAAACACAGATTCACAGTAATGAAAGCAAAAAAATGCAAATCCGTAAGTTAATTGAACAAATAGATAAAATGTTAGTAGAGATAAACAAGACCTGGCAATACATAGCAAATTTGATTTAAACTAAACCACTGAAATTCATCTTCACATACTGTCTCCAAAATGCCTCTGCTTCTTTTCATTTTTACTAATATAAAGAGAACAGTTTTTTTCTATAGTTTATCAATACAGTTCTACAAACATAATGTTATTTCTCTGTTTCTCTCCAGTCTTCTTTCTTTTCTTGTTTGTTTTTGACAATATTTTAATTTAGTTTAAAGTCCAGGCTAAGTGTTTCCCTACATGAAAGGTTCAACATGCCACAACACAGGTCCCTATACCACATTTTCTTTATCCATCAGATTGAGTAATAATTATTTTTCTGCAGGTACTTAATGGTGTATGCATTTGCTAATTTCTTTTTTTACATTATTATTATTATTTTATGATGCAGTTCTATAGGCTCAAGGCATTTCCCCTATCCTCACCCCAAACCTCTCCCCCCACCTAGTTCCTCTATATCATCACTAACATATAGTTTTTCATACACAGTCATATGTCCATCATTGCGGGCATGGACAATGGCAGAGAGTCCAGCATCCTATTGTCAAGATATAGTAAACAGTTTCATTGTAAGTCCGTCTTTGTCTGGAAATAGAAATGCATACTACATTGTATCCTCACATCTGGATATGTTAGTCTCAATTTCACAGCTACTGTACGTCCCCTGAAATGAAAAAATCATAATACAAAGTCAACAATAGAAAGAAAAATAGAAATTTGCAATACCATGAAGTTAAATGGCATGATACTAGATATGACAGTCTCCATTACACAGCTACTATACATCGCCTTAAATGAAAAGCCACAAAACAAAATCAACATCAGGGAGAAAAAAGAAATTAATAACACCAAGAAGTTAAATAACATGATATTAAATGACTAACGTGTAGCTGAAGAAAATCAAGAACCTTCTTGCAGAAAATGATGCTACTATATGATCTACGAGTCATTGAATGATTTAATCAGAAGAAAGTGTTTTGAAGAGATGAAACTAACAAAAAAAATCCATGAGGTATAGTTCCTGCTGATTTTTGTTGGTGAGATATGTCTCCTATGGGCAACAGAAGGGTTTTGCTTTTTAATCCAGTCTACTAATCTATGACGTTTGATTGAGCTTAAACCATTCACATTCAGAGTTTAATATGTATGGATGGTACTTTGGTTCTGTCATTTTAGGAATGGGTTGTTGATTGGTTTAGTCTTCTCTTGTCATTTTACTGGAATGTTCTTCACGTTGGCCTTTGGTTTTGGTGGGTGTTATTCCTCTTTGTCAAGAGAACATATCGAAGTATCCTTTGTAGGGCAGGTTTGGAAGAGGCAAATTGTTTTAACTTTTTGTTACTGTGGAAGAATTTTATTTCATTTTCAAAGACAAAAGAAAGCTTTGCTGGATATGTTATCCTAGGCTGACAATTTTTTTCTTTTAGAATCTGTAATATGTCACTCCATTCTCTTCTTGCCTGTAGAGTTTCCTGTGATAGATCTACTGTGAGTTTAATTGGCATTCCTTTATATGTCAATTGATTTTTTTCACGTGCACATATAAGGATCTTTTCTTTATGTCCAATTGAAGAGAGCTTGATGATCATGTGTGTTGGGGAAGATTGCTTTTGATCAAGCCTGTTGAGAGTTCTGTGCTCCTCCTGAATGTTGTTTCCCAATTCTTTTTTCAAATTAGGGAAATTTTCCTTTATTATTTCATTAAATATATTTGCAAACTCAGCTGCTCTTTCTGCACCCTCTGGGACTCCCATAACTTTTACATTTGGTCTCTTAATAGTGTGTTTCAGTTCTTGAATACTTTTCTTGGCCTGATCCAGCTCTGCTTCCAGCTTTTTGTTTGCTTCCCCCTAGTAAGAGGAATTATCTTCCAATTCTGAGATTCTTCTGCTTGCTTCATTCTATTTTGGAGACTCTCCATTGTACTTTTAATTTGCGCTACTGTGTTCTTAATTTCTGACATACCAGCCTTGATTTGCTTTATTACATCCTTAAATTCTTTGAACTCTTGTACGTACTTCTCATTGTTGATCAGAAGCTTTAAAATGAGTTTTCTGAATTCTGTGTCCCCCATTTTCTCGATGTCTTCCTCAGCTAACTCTGAGGTTGGCATAGGGTTTTGCTCCTTTGCAAGGGAGCTTTCAGTAATATTCATTGTGCCTTTGTCTCTTCTTTTGCTCTTGGTCATTGCACTTCTGGTTAGCAGAGTCTTCTCCTTGGGGCAGGTTTCTAAGCTGTGTCACAATGTGATTTTACTTATAGCAGTTGGTACACAACTTTTTGCTTGCAGCTACTTGTACCACAACCTCCAGCGAGTTCCAGGTCTGGGTTCTTATGTTTGATTTCCACTGTGGTCTCCACAGCCTCAGCTCCTAGCTCACCATGTGATACCATGCTGCGGCTGCACTATTGTCTCTGCAACCTTTCTCCTGCTTTTGGTTGGAGCAGGACCCAGGATTACAGAGACACCAGGTGTCCTATATAGTTAGGTTGTTGGTGGCACTGATCTTGTCGGAACCTGTTGGACATTAGGTCTGGATACCACATGGACCTGTTTTGACCCGTACGATGCCATAGTCGGTGCTGCGGGACCAGTGCAATTCGCTGAATTCAGCAAGTTCTTGCAAGGTCAGCACATGTGCAGTTCTCTGTTGTCCCCTGCAGTCCTAAAACTATTGCTACAGTGTACAAAATGGAGCTTGACATGCCACTACTAGAGTTGCTTATCCGCTGGCCATCAGGTCTCAGGGCTACCCAGACCTGTCTTGGGTGGAACCTGTAGAATGCCACATTGATGCAGTTCACGGAGTCAGAAATGAGTTCACTCCCAGCTCAGCGTATGCTCAGTCCTTTCCTTTGTCTTTGCCTCCTTATGTAAAATGGTGCCCAATTCAGCTCTAGGGGGTTGACTGGGCTGTGAAATCCACCCTGTTCTTGCTCTATCTGTCTAGGATCTGCTGCTCTGTCTGTGCTCCTGGTCAAATCAAATGGACGAGCACGATGGACAGTTCTTTGTCTGGGTTTACCTCCCAAGCTCCAAGTGAAAGTTCCTTCCCACCTGTTTGCTGGTGGAGTTCCAGCTGCTGGTGGAGTTCAGATGGCCGTTAGCTGAATGCCGGTGGAGTATCAGTTACTGCAACACCACACCGTTGTATCCACTGCTTTCCTGTGTCTGTCAGTCTCCAGTTACCTCTCTGCTGTTGTTCTGACCTTTCCTATTTCCTGGAATATGCCCTCTCTGCTTCATCCTGATTAAATGTTTTTCCGTCCGTTTAAACGTGTCCTATTCCGCCATCTTGATTCTCTATATCCTACAAATAGGTAATTTTTAAACAAAGTTCAGACTGGAAAGACAAACTTTATTGCAACCAACATTGGGCTCTGATTGTCTTATAGGTGGTACCTGTCTTATTTGCACTATGCTCTACTCTGTGACTTCTGCTGAAGATCCTCCTTTGTATTCCTTATCGACTGCTGTCCCACATGACTTCAAAATGGGTGAGTGACTAAAAACATTTTGCATATCCTGGTCAGGCCCTGACCCATCTTATGTGGGTCAAGACAATTCAATACAGCTGAGCTGACTGCCTCTGGCTCAAGATCCAGGGTTGATAGACCTAACAAATTAAAACACAGAATAATATTTTAGTTGCACTGAAAAAACTTGGGATATATTTAGACAAAAAAAAAATTGTTAAGGTCTCTCAGGGACTGCCATTGCACTCTGCATGGGGACTATAGCTGTCTGAACCCATCTCAACGATCTGTGCAGTAGTTAATTTTATGTGTGATTTTGGTCAGACTTGAACTTCAGAGTGGAATGGTGATTGCACAGGGCTCAGTTAGCTAGGATGCTGTCTATGTTGAGAACATGCCCTGCAGCTGGATCCTGGTAACAGGACCCTTCAATAAATTTTAGCCATGACCCAAGGACCATCTCCTGTTCATCATCCTAAGACTCTTGTAAGAAAAGTGATTAAGGATCCCATTATTTGCCTCTTTCTGCTTACAGATAGCATCCATGAAGGAATGCAAAATGGAAATGTAATGTGCCTCCTAAATCAACAACCAACTCTGTTGCCAGATAGCTTTATATTTTCTAGGAGATTTTTTTTTATTTTTCCATGTGATTGATAATGGCACATAATCCTGATTTGTTTGAACCTGATTTAATGCATGCATTGACTTTGTAAGGAAAGTATAAACTCTGTATCCAAGCTTGTACTTGTCCACCAACCAACTTGGGTGACCAACAACACCAGATTTGTTGTTCCAGGTTGGAGTCTTCATTTGACTATTGAACAAAGTTCAACTTTCATTTTTTAACCACACCGATTACTTCTAGTCATTTCTTTATGGGTGTTTTTGGGTGAAATGATCATTTGAATAAATTGACCAAAATAAAAAGATGGCCTTCTCTAATGTAGGTGCTCTTTATCCAGTAAAATGGAGGCAATAGAAGCCTGACCCTTCTACAATAAAAGGGGAGTTTCCCCATCTGACTGCATTGTGATGGGGCATTTGTCTTTTCCTGCCTTTGAACTTGAACCAAAATACTAACTGTTCTTGAATTGTTAAACTGCTCCCTCAAACTAGGACTGCATATACCTTGGGTTGGTTCTCAGGTGTGTATATTTGTGGCCATAAAGGAATTAAGCCATCGAATAGAAGATCTTTTGCTCTCTCTGTCTCTTTCTCTTTGTAGCTCTGTTTTTCAAATCAATCAATTTATCAATCTTTAAATTAGAGCTAGAGTGAGACCATTGGTTTGGGACCTGGATTTCCAGCTGGTTGACCACAGATCTAGAGAATTTTGAGCTTCCATAATTGTAAGAGGCAAATCTTACAAGGAATCTCTTTATACCCAGATATAGCTTATGGAGTCAGCCTCTCTGGAAAGTGACTGATCTGGCAAATGATGGTTGGCTTTGGCCTCTTGTATTATGTATGTCTCCATAAACTGTCTCATGGCATGATGGTTGACCTAACTCTGGGTGAACCATTCAGGAGAGAGAATTTACTCAGGGTGGAAGCCATACTTGTAAACTCATGTTGGAAGTGATACTCCATATCCCAAGACTTCTATTAGGTCCTGTTCATCAATCATCATGTCCAGCTCATACACAAAGGCAAAAGTTATACAAGGCTGTGAAAATCAGGAAATGGAAATTATTGGAGCCATGTTAGTGGCTGCCTACCATGCATTTATTCCTTGCTATCAATATGAAAATATGGGTTGGAAGAAGGCTTAGGCATTCTCACTCATGATTTATATCCAAGAAGCTTATAAAAGTTATAAGGACATAGTGGAGAAATTTGAACTTTACCCATAAAGACTGTGGCAACTTTCAATGAAATGAGGACATTGAAAGGACCCCGAGGTAGTAGATCTGAAACTAGATCAGGGAGAAGGCCTTGTGAGAACTGACAGTCCCCTACATAGGAATCTGATACATGAAAGTACAGCTCCTCCAACCACTGTCAAGACTTCCACTGAGTGTCACCGGGAGGTAGTGATAATAGGTCCCTGGTGGTGGTTGTGGAGTGGGGACAGAAGAGAAGGAGGACACCTCAAAAAGTTCAAAGAAAATGAAAATGAAAGACAAGCACTAAAGGTCTGTGTTGTAATCCAGCAAGTTAAGCTGCAGCCTGAGATGGATTACATCCCACATCAGAGAGCTGGTTTGAGTTCTGGTTGCTCTGCTTTGGTTCTGGCTCTTTGCTAATGTGACTGGGAAAGCAGCAGGGGCCAACCCAATTAAATGGATCCCTGCTATCCATGTGAGAAACCAGGATGGAGTTCCAGGCTCCTGGCTTGATTCTGGCCCAGTTGTGGCTGTTGTGGCCAAATGGGGAATAAGCAAATGGAAACTCTTTTGCTGTGTCTCTGTCTCTCTGTTTTTCAAATAGATAGATAGATAGATAGATAGATAGATAGATAGATAGATAAATAAATAAATAAATACATTTGTTTTAAAGATTTATACTTTTTTTTGTTGGGAAGTCAGATTTACAGAGAGGAGAAACAGAGAGAAAGATCTTTAATCTGTTGATTCACTCCCTAAGTGGCTGCAATTGCTGGAGTGTGCTGATCCACAGCCAGAAGCAAAGAGCCAGGAACCAGGAGCTTCCTCCAGGTCTCCCATGAGGGTGCAGAGTCCCAAGGCTTTAGATCATCCTCCTTTGCTTTCCTAGGTCTCAAGTAGGGTGCTACGTTTGAAGTAGAGCAGGCAGGACATGAACCAATACCCATATGGGTTGCCAGCATTTGGAAGTGGAGGATTAGCCAGTGAGTTAATATGCCATGTCCAAATAAATCTTTAAAACAAAAAAAAGATGGGTGCAAAAGAATTAGAAATTTATACATAGTGTTTTTTTTTATAACACACATTTCATTTTCTTTTTAAGGGGCTTTTTGAATGTGTGCATTTCAAAAAAATTACAGCAAAATAAACTTGTCGTGAAATTCTATTTCCTGCTAATATTTTGAATCTCCTCATAATCTAGCTGAAAACATCCAGAAGGATTCTTCTTTGAAACTATATTACTAGAACACTGTTCCAAAGAGAGCAAGGGGCCCTTTTCCTTCTCTCTGGCCTCTCTCCTGCTAATAGGAAGGAGGCACAGATGTTATTGTGCCATAAGACTGTTCCGTTCTGAATTCCATCATGTTTGGAGCATTTTATTGCAAGAAAAAGTGGGATAAAATATAAAAGGAGAAATAAGATGGCAGTAATGAAGGGCTTTGAGCCAAGAGAGCCATTAATACAAGAGCATGGAATAAAATATATTTAACCATCGTGAGGTCTTTAGGAGTTGGTTTAGCTATCCATCCTGTTTTTTTTTTTTTTTTTTTTTTTTTTTTTTAGTAAAGAAACTATGCTTTGCAAACATTACGGACATTATTTTCACAGTGTTCAACTTTGGTTGAGCCAACTTCTAATAATTTTAAGACAATCTCACAGTAATAAAGTTAAGTTCATGGCAGCCCATCAACTCAAATTCTCGCAAAACAAAATGTCTTTCCAAAGTTTCCATTAAGTGTGGGTTGGACTGTAAGCATACATGTATCAAATGAAAAAAAAAATAGACTAGAAACAATGGAACAAAGTGCTTTATGCATTGAATTCTCAGAGCATTTTGTACATCGTATAACGTCATCTGCATCCCAATCTCAGTCTTCTCATTTACGTTTAATAGGATGAAATTGGAAACAGGTTTGATACAGAGATATTTCCAGTGACCTTAAGAATTTCCATTTTACTTATGCTACAAAATCTGGATAACATCCTCAGTTTAAATTTATGGCAGAAACAATATTTATTTGGGACTTCTAACCCCTGAAGATTCTTGACACTGCTGGTGGAATTCTAATGCTCTTGGGTAATTGGTTAGGCTAAGCAGACTGCTGTCAGCATTTTCAAAAGTGGCTTAAGTTCTTGAAAGATAAGAAGAAAGAATGGGATTGGATTTTCACGTAGAGTTGTAGACCCTCTACCCATTTTCAACATTAAAAAAATATATTAAAATGTGTTGATCGTGCTAAAGACAGTGTTAGAGCCAATGGAAGAAAGGCATGTGTAGGAGTTAATTATGGCACTCTGGAAACTTCCCACCTGAGTGTGGAAACCCGGATGGGCTACTAGGTATGGACAACACCAAATTTGTTGGTGTCATCATTATCTTCCATGTTATGTTTTGGGGGTGATGGCTTTGTGTAACTAACTCCCTCATCCCTACAGCAGTTACACAGAGTAAGCTCTATGACAGTCCACACTTTAGGATGAGGTAACCAAAGCTATCAGACATGTTAAGAACCTTTTCGAAGGTAAAATGCCTGGATGGTGGTATGAACAGTGTCACAGGCTATCTGTCCGCTCACCTGACTCATTCACTAATGGCTTGAGGACTTAACCTACAGCATCGCAGAGCATGATTTTATTTGGAGCTAGAATCATGATAAAGGTAATATAAAAATGAAGTCGTAAAGGAGGACTGTAGACTGATGTCCTTGTGAGAAGACATGATTTGGACAAAGACACTCACAGAGCAAATATCAAGTGAAGATACAGAGGGATGATGGCCATCAACAAGCCATACAGAGAGGCCCTGGGGGAACCAGCCCTGTGGTTCCCTTAATTTTTGACTTCTTCAGATTTATGAAAAAACAAATTTGCACTGTTGAAGCCTCTTAGTGTGTGGCATTTTGCTGTGGCACCCCACACAGATTAAGAAAGACATGATTCTGAAGGGATGCAAGTCTGTGCCATTAGAGATCCAATATTTATTTTCAAGGATTATCTCTCTGATGGTTGGAAGGGAAGGACTTCCATGTGAGGAATCACTTGAAATTGTTCTTGAAAATAGGCAGGAATTGGACTGATGCTACCAGGGAGAAGGCAACTCAGGTGATTACACATGAAGGAACTGGACTGCTGGAGCTAGAAGACCAAGCAAGCCCATCAAGCCAAGAGCTGACCTGGCCTGGACAGAATGTACAGTGCATGTAAGTGTCCAGATCATGGCTTCTTCCATTGCTTGTGTGCATGGTGTATGCCTCTTTGGCAATATGGTGGAGTCCATGGACATCTATTTATTTATTTATGATTTATTTATTTTTATCGGAAAGTCAGATTTACAGAGAGGAGAGACAAAGAGAAAGATCTTCTACCCGCTGTTTCACTCCCCAAGTGGTCTTAATGGTCGGAACTGACCAGATCTGAAGCCAGGAGCCAGGAGCCAAGACCCTCCTATTGGTCTCCCATGTTGGTTCAGGGTCCCAAGGTTTTGAGCTGTCCTCAACTGCTTTCCCAGGCCTCAGCTGGAAGCGAAGTGGAGCAGCTAGAGTGTGAACCAGTATGCATATAGGATTCTAATGCATGCAAGTTGAAGACTTTAGCCACTAGGCTACCACACCAGGCCCTCTATGGACATTTTTAAACATTTATAAACAGTCATCAAAATAGAATATACAAAACCAGTGAATGCACTTATATGCTATTGCATTATTCAGTTAGATCTAGTGGCAGGTTGAGCAAATCTCTTGGTGAATGCTATGGTGGTGTGTCACACTAATCCTCTGCCTATCCCCACCAGCATCTTATATGGGCACCAGTTCATGTCTCAGCCATTCCACTTTCCATCTAGTTCCTGGTTATGGCATTGGAAAGCATCAGAGGATGGCTCAACTTCCTGGGCCCATGCAGTCCTGTGGAAAACCTGAAGGAACTTTCTGGCTCCTGACTTCAGATTGGCTCAGCTCTGATCACTGAGAGTGAATCAGCAAATGGAAGACCTCTATCTGGTATCTCTTTCATTCCCTGTAAAATTCCACCTTTCAAATAAAAAAACCCAAATATTTAATGAAAAAAAGGGAAGCCTCTCCTGACTTGTATTGAGCGTATGTGATATTTTGAAACGTTCACCATACCCGCAGTTGATAGGAGCTTAATTTCTACTCTTCACAAAATCAGTGGTGCTACAATGAATTGTTTGCATTGTTACCTACATTCACAACTAAAAAAAAAATCTGAAAATTTTCAGTTAGGGATTACTGAAAGCAAATTCTTTTGAAATCCAAATTCCTAGACTCCTGGTCTTGAGCAAGATTTTAAGATCTCTTTGTGTTTCTTGATTCTTTATAGATTCCGATGAATGCTGTGAGTCAGCCTCTCTCCTCTGCCGGAAACAAAAAAGAAAAAAAAAAGTGAAAGTATAGTTTTCTGTATAGTTTGAACTGGTAAGTGGATGACAAGTCTAATAAAAGAGGTTTAGACAGTATTGTAGAAGATTGCAAATCATAGGACTTTCTCTTGAAATTGATGGGTAATGAAGGAACACTGGAGGATTTTCAGAAGCAAAAGATTGCAGCTGACAATGTGCTCAGGATGATTTCCTGGAAAGTCAAATGCTCTCCTTAATGGTTCCTCATTGTAGCTTTTGGAAATGTAGGAATATGTGAAATACCTGTGGAATCTGAAGCTTGCATATTACATGGGTTTTAAAATTATCTTTCATATTTACTTGAACTAGAGGGTGGAGAGAGGAATGGAGAAGAGTGACAAAGTGAGTTTGCATCGTGCGATTCACTCTCCAAATATACTCAATGGCTAGGGCACAACTGTTTGCAAACCAGGTCTTCCACTTGGGTGGCAGCACCCAATCACTTGCTCCAGAACTCTGTCTCCCAGGATTTGTAGCAGCAGGGAACTGACTCAAAAGCCAGAGCTGGTTATTGGACACCATGACTCCAAAGAGGGACACAGGCTTTTTTTTTTTTTTAAAGATTTATTTATTTATTTATTTTTTTGTTTATTGGAAAGGCAGATATACAGAGAGGAGAGACAGAGAGGAAGATCTTCCGTCCGATGATTCACTCCCCAAGTGAGCGCAACGGTCGATGCTATGCCGATCCGAAACCAGGAGCCTCTTCCGGGTCTCCCACGTGGGTGCAGGGTCCCAAAGCTTTGGGCCGTCCTTGACTGCTTTCCCGGACCATAGGCAGGGAGCTGGAAGGGAAGCAGGGCTGCTGGGATTAGAACCGGCGCCCATATGGGCTTCCGGGCGTGCAAGGTGAGGACCTTAACCACCTGCGCCACCGCGCCGGGCCCAAGGGACACAGGCTTTTTAAGCAGCATCTCAACTGATAGACCAAATGCCTGCCACCGTGCTTGTGATTTCATAGCTTTGCAGTGGTTTTGCTTACTGAATCTGTGGGGAACAATCTATAGTATAAGAATCCCCAGCAGAGCCTGCACAGTGGGCATTGGTGACCACTAAATTTCAGGTGTCATGTTCATGGCAATGGCTGAGAAATGAGCCATTGATCAAGTGCCAAGCATTCAATCCAATTTATTTGTTGAAATGGCTGCAACAAGTAGGCAAATGCCACAACAAATGCTTAACCACAGAGCTGGCTTCACCACTCATCCATCAATTGATTTTTTTTAAGCTTATGTGACAATGGGGAAGCATAAGAACACCTCCCAGCAGTTCACTCATTGGCATTCCTCACACTCAGCTGCTCAGGTGAGCTTCTGCCTTCCCTTTTCTGCCTGGAAACCCCTGTAGCCATCCTCGGCATCGACAGCGACACTCCTGGAGGGGGTGGGTCACAGACTCTGGGGGTGTGTGATGGCCTGCAAGACTTGTTGCTGAAAAGGTTACAGCTCTCCAACCCCAGCCCTCAGTAGTACGACTTTCAAGAATGCACTAAGGTCACAGAAACCATCCTGAGGAAGTCAACCAAATCCTCCAGGTGCACTTTCCAAAGGCATGAGCATCCTTGTGAAACCACCTGGCAAACCCTTTACTTCTGCCTTCCGGTGTTGCATTCAGTAAGCATTCTCAATAGATAATATTGTCTCCACAATCACCCTGGGAACTGAGCATCCCAATTGCTAGGCCTGTATATGGCTTTTACCTCCATCTTCCACTCTCCTCATTTCTTTTTTGTTTTAATTTTATTTTATTTTTATTGGAAAGTTAGAAATACAAAGAGGAGGAGAGACAGAGAGGATTTTTCATCTGTTGGTTCACTCCCCTAAGTGACTGCAATGGCCAGAACTGTGCTGATCTGAAGCAAGGAGTCAGTAGCCTCTTCCAGGTCTCTAACATGGGTGCAGGGTCCCAAAGCTTTGGGCCATCCTCAACTGCTTTCTAGACCATGAGCAGGGGGCTGGATGGGAAATGGGGCTGCTGGGATTAGAGCCAGTGCCCATATGGAAGCCTGGTGCGTTCAAGTCGAGGACTTTAGCCACTAGGCTATTGAGCTGAGCAGTTTCCTCATTTTTAAATGACCTATATTGACCAAATATTTTCTCCAACAAGGAACAACTCTTGCTGTTTCTGTGAGTGAGAAAGGAGGACAAATTACATGTATACCTGACGTAGTGGAACTACTAGAAGGCAAGACATGGAGGAAAATTGTGTGCAATCTCATGATAATTACATTGTCCTTGTCTCACAAAGTTCTGGGCTGGTTAAGGTTGAAGAAAGCCTCAGGAGCTGACTTGTTCAAGGTGACCATAGATCTTGCTTGCTACTGGTATCCCTGGACCTACTTGCTGCCATGTTCTTTCTAGTAGTCCTCCAGATGGTGGGCCTTTCTGTGTGGCCTTCCTGGCTACAAAGCTTGATCTGCTTGGTCTCTCATCCACTCCATGCAGCTGCTCTGACACAACTTCTCTAATCAGGTATTACTGCTCTCCCTTGCATCTTAACAACTGCCCAGAATTCAACTAGATTTTCTGCCCCTTCATAGTAGATCAATTCCTCATAATGGCTGCTGCTCATATTTCTGTCTCTTTTATTCTGATTTATTTCTTTTTATTGGGAAGGCAGATTTCATTTTATGACACAGTTTCATAGGCTCTGAGATTCCCCTAACCCGTCCCCAAACCCTCTCCCCATGTTGGATTCCTCCACATTGTTGCAGTACTACAGTTCAAATCCAGTCATGATTCCTTCATTGCAAGCATATACCATGCATACAGTCCAACATCTTTTTATCCAGATAAATTTAACAGTTTCTTGGGGAGACCAACCCTTTTCTGAAAATAGAGCTGGCAGATTTACAGAAAGACAGAAAGATCCTCCATCCCCTGGTTTACTCCTCATATGGCTGTAACAGCATGAATTGAGCTGATCTAAATCCAGTTACTTGAAACTTCTTCTCAGTCCCCAAAGTGGGTACAGGGTCTCAAAGCTTTGGCTCATCCTCCTCTGCTTTTCCAGGCCATAAGCAGGAAGCTGGATGGGAAACGGAGCAGCTGGGATATGAACTTGTGCGTGTATGGGATGCTGGTGCTCATTGGTGGAGGATTAGCCAGTTGAGCCATTATGTTGGCCCCTCCACGTGGTTTTCTACCTTCTGGCATCTTTGCTATACTCCTTCAACTTTCCTGGAGGCTTTTGCCTTACATCTGGGTACCAGTACCAACAGCATTCTGCTACAAGCATAAGCAGTTCTGTTTTAGGGCCTCAATACTGTGTTAAGAAAACTCAGATTTTCAAAGATGAACTACTTACTGTGGTGAGTAAAGCATCTCAGGACCTCTCTAGTCTTGTCTTGTATCAGGGTGTTTCAGTTATTGTTGCATAATATATAAGCACATTTCAGTAGCTTACAACAATTAGCATTTGCTCTGCACCTGTAGGCTGGCTGGGGCTTGCTGTTCGGGGCTGGGCTCAGCTCCAAGATGTAGATTTCAGGTTTGTTCCTTGTGTCTGCCATCCACATTACACCAGCAGCTCTCTGAGGCATGTTAGTGTTGTGAAATGCAAAAGAATAAGAGGGCAAGTCTAACTTCAAAAGCAGATTTCAAACCTTTGGAATTTCAGGTCATATTGGTTAATTACAACTGGCTGAAGCAAGTCACTTAGAAAATGCATAAATCATCTGGTGGGAAGATGCACTCCTATGGAGATAGGATAAGGAAAATAAACATTTCGTAAATGGTAGTTTAATCCACGTCTACATTCTGATTACACTCTAGCCACTCTGGGGGACTCCTTTTGCTTTCTAAACTCACTAAACTAATTTTATCCTTGGGTTTTTCTTTTTTTTTTTTTTTTCAAGCACTGGTTATTTCTTTTCATCCAAGACTTATCCAGTGCTGTCCACACTGGGAAAACATTCCTGGCCAGTCTTCCCATGTTATTTTAGTTGGGTATTTTACTTAGATTCTTATCCCAACACATATTGTCGTTTGAGTTGATGCCTTCATTCCTGTCATCTGTTGTTTTCTATTCATGCGTAAGAATGAACATTTCACAAACATGGACTTGTCCACATTGTTTCGCCATTGTTAGTACAGTCCCTGGTTCTTAGAAAGCTTACAGGAAATAGTTCCTGAATGAGGAAATGGATTCTAAAATGAATACATTTGATCAACACTGACAAAAATCATTCTACGTGTGTTTTTGCCTGTCCTTTATTTCACACACTAGGTATTGTTATCCTGCCTCTTCCTCTGTTGGCTTCTGTTTGCAGCTCAGTCCACAACACAGCAGGGTTGAGCAGAAGCATGCAAGGACACATGAACAGCAGCCCCTCAAATCAAGAACTTATGCGTTTTGTGATGATTAAGCTACAACCAAGCTGGGGGTCCAGGCTTGCTGACAGTACAGACAGGACATAGTGTCTAAGTGTGGCTAAGAAGTACCACCTCTGGGCAAGCATAGCTATGGCATGGGTGACTTGCCAGACTGACTGCTCCTTTATGCTAAAGAAAAGTGTCCTGACCCCTGCATAACTGCTTATACGTGGAGTGTCAACTTTATTCCTCTTATCACCCAATTACCAGGTACTGTTGTGCTATACCCAAACTGAGATACTGTACTCAACTTTCTGCAGTTCATGGATGGTAAATCATTTTTCTTAATTGAAAGATTGCATTAAATACAAATCAGATTGAGAATTCCATGCTTTGAGAGTGAATTGTGTGTTTGTTTATGAGTTTCTACCCTGGGGCAGACACTGGTCTAGATACTGGGAATAAAGCAGTGGGCTAGAAATATCATGGTAACTTGCTCAGGAATTTTCCAGTGTGTATTGAAGAAAATAGACAAGAAAATACTTATAAGTAAATAAAACATTATAATCTTTTAAAAGATTTATTTGGTTATTTGAAAGATTGAAAGAGAAAGAGGATCTTCTATCTGCTGATTCACTTGCACATGGTCCAGAGCTGAGCTAGGCTGAAGACAAAAGCCCAATGCTCCATCTGGTTCTCCAAGGTGAATGGCAGAGAGGTGCAAGTATTTGGGCCAGTTTTGCTGTTTTTTCAGATGTATTAGCAGGAAGCTGGATCAGAGATGGAGCAGTGAGGATTTGAACTGTCAAATACAGTGACTTAACTCACTGTACAAGGCTGCCTTCTCATTGTAGTCTTAATGAAACTATAAACCCTATTCGCCCAGCCAAGCTCATGTCAGACATCTTTGGCCTACAGCACCATGGCCCCTGGATATCTACCAGGTACCCTGGAACCAAGTCTGCTTGCTGGCTCTAGTCAATCATGCACAATACTTGTGAAACCTTTAAGCAGCTAGGTCACTCTTGCAGAAAGCTGGCAGTTCCTAGTCAAATTCTTTCTCCTTTCTTCTAGCTTGCCATGCATGGTAAAGTCCACCTAATGGTAGCATTGTTCCAGGAAGAAAAAGGATACCTGCAACCTAGACTCAGAGCTGTATCCCTAGATACCCTTTTTTTCCTGCAGTGGAGTTATTTTCAGATGCTGAACTGTCTGGTGGCGTGGAGTTAAGTTTATTGCCAGATGTGGGATCTCAGGTTGAGCTGGGAGGACCTGCTAGTCACTGGTTCTAAGCAGGTCTTAACAGTGTCACCTGGAGGCATGCTTTCTGTTCCCAGAGCACCTGTGAAATCTCTCCAGCTATCATTTCCTCTATCTTATTATTCATCTATGCATTTCTGGAATAATGCATGCTGTAGGCAATATGGAAAAAAAAAGGAGAGAAACAGTATGACTTTACAGAGGAAAGCAGGGCAGACTGTATATGAAATCTTGAGCTCACTAACTGCTCAAGAGACCAAGGTCAAACTGGGTAACTGGCCACAGATGGGCTAAGGTCTGAGACCAAGGTCAAGGACTAAAAGTAAGAATCTGCAGTTGGGCAGTGGTCCAAACCCATAGATTTGTGATTTATGATTTCCCTGAGACAGTCATGTACTGACTTGTATGCTTGAATCACATTGTTGTTTCCTGATTGTCAAACATGAACTGGTTACCATGAATATGGAGTGTGACTATTACAGTTTGTTCCTCATCAATTCCTATGATTTAACTCCCCAGGCAGTTCAATGGGTGGCTGAGAAGTGAGTGTTCCGGGTTAGCCTCACTTCCTTAGGGAAGGATGTATCCCTCTGGCTGTGCCACTTTTATAATCTTCATCTTTTGTATGTTTCATTGTTTATTTCCTCAGTCACACCCTTCCCCCCTCCAACCCTATTCATGCTGCATGGGTCATGGTGATGTACTTGGTAGACAGGCATAAACCCTGACTTTCTTGTTCTGATCTCTCATTCTGGGGTGGGTAACAGAGGGGTGCATGTTACAAGCACCTCAGTTTTGGAGATTACTTTTATCTGAAGGGAAGAGCTATAGAGAGACAGTGGGGCGGGGGGAGGGGAGGGGAAGAGAAAGAGAGAGAGAGAGAATTCTTCCATCTGCTTGCTCACTTCCCAAAAGACGACAACAGCCAGAGCCAATCAGAAGCCAGGAGGCAAGAACTTCCTTCAGGTCTCCCATGCTAGTGCAGGGTCTCAAGGACTTGAGCCATCCTCTGATGTCTTCGCAGGCCACAAGTGGGAAGCCGGATTATAAGTGGAGCTGTCAAGACACAAACCAATGCCCCTATGAGAGCTAGCCCTGCAGGTAGAGGCTTAGCTTACTATGCCACAGCACCAGCTCAAGTCCCTCATTTTGAACACTCAGTCTAAGGAGGTAGTAACTACTATTTGAAATTTATAATCTATTCTGTCTCAACCCTCTTTGCTTATTCAGTCTTCTAATTGCAGAATTCTTTCCAAAAAGTTAAATCTACTCACTTTAAATGCTTAGATAGCTTCATTTTATTTTTAATTGGACCCTGGCTGATGCAAAAAGTCAAAATAAATAGTTTCGATTCCACATGAACTTGATCTCTGTGTTATCAGTGGCTGGACAAAGATGCTGTTTTGGGAGAGACATGGGTTCTTGTTGCAACTCAGTCAATATTTCAGTTTTGATTTAGGGCAACTCTTTGACCTCTTTGGTCTTTATTTCCCTGCAAGGTGAGAGTTTGAATTATATCATTACTAAAATTCCTTCCGAATTAGCATTAAACTGTCTAATTATTTCAATCTCATCCCAAGTTTCTTGTGAGTTCTTTGGCAGATCTTTAAGTTTTCTCTTTAGTGAATCCTTTCATTCCTCTTATTCATGCAAGAGCTGTGTATACTTGCCGACACCGCTCACATTAGAGTTCTTTCTCACAATGTTTTTCCTTTCCACTTTAGCAGCTACCCTCTAACTTAATTCCAGTTAAGTTGTTCCTTGGCAAAACTAGTTTTCTCAAGGAGAACTTAACCATCCTTTCTCTAAGGCAGCTTAAAGATGGCCTTGCCCTACATCTTTTCTCAATGAATTCCGGAACTCTCTTCCCTCCCAGTGGGTTCTGTCCTAAAACCACTTTCTCTTTCAGTATGAAGCTGCACGTTTTAGCTATTACAGTTGGCAAGTCAATATTCTGTCTACATACTCTTCTTGACATGGAGCAATAATAACAATAATAAAAAGAATAGACTAAATGCATAACAGATGCCGAAGTGCAACATGGGGTGAATGATTGTGAATAGGGAACTGTCATCACCTGCCTTGCCAGCACATAGCTGGTATCTGAGATGTAATGTATATGGAAATGTGGAACATACCCTCAACCAAACTCCAGCATGGAGATGAAAGAAGTACTGTGCCTTAATGTCCATAAAATCAGGGATGTTCTCCTGAATCCCCACCCCTGATGCACGTGCTGGTTTCAACCAGGTACTCCCATGAGAATTTGGTTTGTCATCTCTGCCATGTCAGTATAGTTCTTTTTTTTTAATTTTTATTGCAAAGTCATATATACAGAGAGGAGGAGAGACAGAGAAAAAGATCTCCCATCCAATGATTTACTCCCCAAGTGACCACAATGGCTGGTGCTGTGCCGATCCGAAGCCAGGAGCCAGGAACCTCCTCCACGTCTCCCACATGAGTGCAGGGTCCCGAGACTTTGGGCCATCCTTGACTGCTTTCCAGGCCACAAGCAGGGAACTGGATGGGAAGCAGCGCCACCAGGATTAGAACTGGTGCCCATATGGGATTCCAGTGCATGCTTGGTGAGAACTTTAACCACTTCACTATCGCTCTGGGCCCCAGTATAGTTCTTATACTTTGAAGGCCAGAACAATGGGCAGACCAGATCCCTAGTTGTTGTCTCTGGAGTCCTCACCAAAGAGTAGTAACATTTACTGAAACAAACTGGGCCCAGACATAGAAAGAAATACTGCATGTTTCCCTTCATTTAGAGTTTTGAAAGTAACAGTTGATGAGAACTTGGGAGAGTGATCATTACAGACTGGGAACAGTGGAGATGGAGAGGTGGGATAGCACGTAACAAAACATCCAGGTGGGGAGAGTGAGTGGAAGTGTACCATAGCATGGTGGGTCAACTATAGGTCACAATAATATGCAATGTTCAATATAAAGAACTGGAAAGGAGATGTTGATGGGCTCCAAATAGAAACAAAAAGTATAGCAATAGCTCTATCAGTTGCATCTTGCAGATGGAAGTGAATCAACGATGTTCTTCCACTTTGCATGTCAGCAAAATGCATGATACAGTTAACCCCTGTTTCATTCCACCAGTGCATTGATTCACCAGCTGACACCTTGTTGCATTCCTTATGAATTTGGGCACATCACTGTTATACTTAGAGCAACACTAGGGACGGCTGTGTTAGCTGAGGAAAAGGTTGGTTGCAAACAATGAAGGCAAAATGTGTGATATGAGCACAACTCCCACACTCTTCGCTACAAGGTCATTTTGTCATTGCTTTCTCTTTCATTCTTCTCCATGTCACCTTTTACAAAGAACCATTTATAGAATCATGTAGAAATGTGGCATGATTTATGTGGATTTTTTAGAACTGATCACAACTTCTTTGTGTTTCACATCTGTTGAGAAACCTCTTACTAAACTTTGCCTCAAGATACTAATTTTGCTAATCCCCCCAAAGCCTGAGCTTAATTCTGAAGAAACCAACACTTACATATTAGAGCCCTTAGGAAAATCCTCAGTTCAGGCCAATATTTGGTTATAAAATGATAGAGATTACCTCCCATCTTAATATGGCTATCTGTTATTCCTTTGCTTTTAGACTCTCTGTCATTACAAAAAAATATTCCTCTGTACTAGTCAAAGATCACCATGACTGCTGGTGAGGTGATTGGCACCAGGCCCATGGCCAAAGCAATCAGTTGAAATCAAGATATGAGAAGACACAATAAACTGACTTAAGAGACAATGCATCTTCTGATTTATTGATGCTAGAGCCGAGTCCAAATGTTGGATGTTTATGTCTTTAGACCACGACTACGAATTCTATCTTCTCTCCTTAAAATTTTTAATTTTGCTGAGTACAAAAACTTAGTAACTCATTTATTTCTTTTTGTTTTAAAAATACTCTTTTATTTCACTTGAAAAGTCAGAGTTATCATTAGAGAGGGAGAGACAGAGAGCTAGTTTACTCCCCAAATAGCTGCAACAGCCAGAGCTGGGTTGGTCCAAAGCTGCAATCCAGGGGCTTCATCCACATCTCCCATGTGGGTGCAGCAGCCCAAGGATGTGGATCATTCTCTGCTGCTTTCCCAGGCCATAAGCAGGAGCTGGATTGGGAGTGCAGTAGCCAGATCATGAATGAACCACTGTCCTTATGGGATGCCAACACCAGGAGGTAGAGGGTTACTTCGCTGTGCCAATCCCTAGTACTCATTTTTAACGAGTAGTAGAAGTTGTGCATGATGGTGGGCAATTTCATCAAGGTATTGCAACTTCAGCCTTTCTCTTTTGCATCAATCACCTGGAAGAAAGCAACCTAATGGCCTGAAGATACATTAAAGTGCTCATGGAGGGGCCTCTGTGGGAAGACACCAAGTGTTCCTGTCAAGAGCCATGTAAGTCTGGACTACATTATCCATTGGCATATGTGTGGGTCAGGTCTGGGGTAGGCTGGACCTGGTTAGTTTTCAATACCCACTGGCAGGTGTGAGAATCAGAGCAGAGTGCAGGCCAGCTCAGGTTAGGAAGCAACAACTACCAGTTCACATTAAGCCTGGGGCTGGGGGCTGGTTGGACTCTGCGTTAGCTTGAAGCAATCCCCAGCATGAACTGGGACTGGGGGCAGGCTGAGCAAAGCCAGGCTGCAGCACCCACCCATGAATGTAGAGATGAGACCGGCCATGCTAGACTTTGCCATGGCACCCAGCAGCACACACAAAACCTCAGGCTGGGAGCAAACCTGGTGGGGGTTGGGGTACTGTTTCTACTAGTTAGTGTGAGAGCTGGGACTCACAGAAGTTCAGGCTGTGATAGAACCTGGGCAGGGTTGCATATGAGCTGGGTTTGGGGGTGCTGGGCTAGCCAGACCATTGCACTTCTAGTGCATGCAGGGGCCAGGATAAGTGCTGACTGGCTGGGTTTTGTGGCAGTATCCATTAGCAGCTTCCAGGACAGGGTGTAAGTTACGTCATATTGGATTGTAGTACTCCCTGAAAAGTGTGAGATCTGAGACTAGTACTGGGTCTTGTAGGCAAACTGTGGGCACACCTCTGCTGGGCTGCAACTCCTGCTACCATGCAAGAGAGCCAGGGTGGGGGTGGTTCAGGCATATGTGTGGAATGTTTTGTGGGGTAGGGTGAGCTGAGCCAAGCTCCAACACCCATAGGTGCATATGAGAACCTGATTGAGGTATGGCACTGATCAGATAGTTTGCTGCATAAACTGTCATGAGCAGGAACCAGGGATGGGCGGGCCTGATGGGGATTATTGGGTGGTTGTCCCAACTAGGCTGCAGTGCCCACTGGTGCGTGCTTGAGCCAGGTCTGTGGCAGGCTGGACTGGACTGGGCTGCAAAACTCATCAGTTTGCATGGGACATGGGGCTGGAGATGGAACTGACCAGGTAACTATAATCACCAATGTGTATTTAGGATGATATAGGTGACAGACTGAACTGGACCTTGAACTGGCTGGCACTTGCAAGTGTCAGGTCTGGGGTCACCCCAGGTGAGGTTTCTTTGGAGAACATTATTCTCCACATTGGAGTTTCTAAGATGACATCAAGTGGATTAACTCACAGCAGAACAGTCTCTCAGTGATGTGAGTAAGTGAAGGGTTAGGGTCACCTCATCCATGGCGTGGAGTTTGTCTTGAGCATGAGTCAAGTGCTGATTCACATGACATTAGCATCCAACCTTATTGGAAATAGAGTTGTATTTGATGAGGTCATTAGAATGCCCCTAATCTAACTGTGACTTTTGTGCCTAAATCAAAGGGAAACTGGGACATGGGCACACACAAGATAAATCCCATGGAAGGAAGAGAAAGAAATCAGGCACAAGTTGTAACAAGCCCAGGAGTGCCAAAGGTTGCCATAAAACCATCAGAAGCAAGGAAGGAGGCCCAAAACGAGTTTACCTATAGCTCGTAAACACCAGGCATATCCCCTCTCCATTTGTGTTACAGATCAATCTTCATGTCAAAGGGATCTAGAAACAAACACTTTTCTACCCAGTTTACAAGATGGATAACACTGAAGATGGCAAATATCTTTGGTTCACATAAACCACATTTCTCTGATGAATTAGCTTTCTTTGCAAAATCAGACTAGAACAAAAGTGAATCATCTTTGTAATTATAGTTAGGCATGTGACAGGTTCTAGATAGGTAGGGATGAGGGCTCTGTGCTTTGGAAGAGTTCAACACAATGACCCCTCCCAAACAGAACAGGCAAATGGAGAAAGTGTTTTTAGCGGAACTACATGGGGTGAGCTTGTCTTATCCTCTAGTTTAGGAGATACCAGATGTAAATCAGATGCTTATTTAAAAATTGCTAGTCGTGTGCCTCTCTGTCTTGATGGGTGGGGTGTATATCACTTCCTCCTTAGCCTATCACTTGCCCACACTTTCTGGTTTGCCAGTGGAATGCTGGTGGACCTGGATTTGTCTTTCTTTCTTGATGCCTCTGCTTTTGTCATGTGAAGAACCTCCCTCACCTATGTCCTGGGTCAAGTTGAATAATAGATTCATGGACTAGACCTGCTGCTCCAATCAACCCCCAAGGATTTGAATAGATGGCTATGATTCAAGCCACTGAGATCTTGGGTGGTTCCTTATGCCTCACCATAAGGTCCTAGCTGACATGTTGTTGGCCAACTGTTCTGAGGGTAGAGAAAAGGAGAGCTGCTGCCTGCTGGATGGAAATCAAGGCTCACTCTAACTCTCTTCACTGAAAGGCATGGCTGAGTGTTCTCAGATGGTCAGATATATGGAAAGAGACTTAGTGTAGGGGCTGACAAGCCAGCCTGACAGATTTCGTTGGAGAGGAAACTGTGAGCTCTTATTTAACACTTTCATTTTTGACACACGAGAAAAGGCAGAACTCTGTGCTCCTGTTCTCTAGCACTCCAAATGAATGGGCTGATGATGGCAATTTCAACAGAGGAATATCTTGCTGCTGAGAAGGCCATGTTGTGCTACATGCAGTAGTTTTATTGCCTGCAGCTGTACCCTACGTGAGTGTGAGAGAGCATCTGTGCCTTATCAGAATCTAGGACAAAATGGGAATCATCTCCTGCCAGCCTCCCTGGAAGTTGGGAGGTGTGGGACAGCTCCCTCCTCATCACGTATCATGATAGTCTTCAATTCAAGCATCTATGAATGCTTGAAGCTCCCTGAAGTAATTTCAGGTTCCAGCACTGCAAGCCAATGGTCAAGTGCCAAGATGAAATCGACTGCACTTACAAAAATATGCCGGCTCCATTTACCATTCTTTGCAGAGGCTATGAGAAACCTTATTAAAGGCATAGCCATGGATGCAGGTAATCAAAATGCAGAGAAGTTTCTCATTGTTTGTGCACTGTTTACTTATTATTGTGTTTTTTAAAGCTTACTTACAAAGCTACTGTGTACAAAAATCTCTTCCAGATGAGTTCACAGCTAATAGCAAATTTTCCAAAGACTCTCTGGTTGAGTTGATACATAATGAGAAAAATTGTACTGCATTTGGGGAAGGCAAATACCAACGTTAATGAATATTTGCATAAAGGCACAGACAATGCTTAATCAGTGTTGAAGCCAAGCAGTGAAGAGCCCATGGAATGTCCCCCAGTCCTGATCAGGACATGCATAAAACTACACAAACAGCACCTGATGTTCTTTCTTCTGGTCTTGAAGTAACTACTGTGAATTTCTTGTACTCTGGTATTTATATTACCTGAACTAAGCAATTAAAGGGCTTTTGTGATTTTGTTGGTATTTAGTGTTCTGTCGCTTGCTTGTTTGCTTGCATTGCCCACTGGATCTGTTTAAAAAGCATAGTTGAGTGATTCTTTAGTTTCTTTGACACATTGGAGAGGTTTTATTTTAATTGTTAACAAAAGACTTCTTTTCTTAACAGGGTTCTTGTTCAATATTATAAGCATCTACTGAGTGAATCCCACTTCCTTATTATTGCTTATAGTTATTAATATCTCTTTATTAATAGATTATATAAGTTGAAAGAAAACCAGTGTTATGGTAGACTCACTGCTTAATATAACTCATTAAATGTGTTAAGAAAAGAAATGACAAAAAAATGTATCCCTTCACATGTAAAGCTCTTGAAAGGGCAAACTGAACTTGAATGAAAAAAGACATCACAAATAGAACCAGTCAATTATTAGAGCACTTCAAATGGCTATCATTTTAAATGAATTGTATCCCTTGAAGAATCTGATTGTTTTACACATTTATGACTAAATATTCTACATGTGTCATATTGAAGAAGGGATTAAAGATTCACAAACCATGTCCATTTTTGTTAGGGGATGGTGCTGAGAAAAAATTGATCAAATGATTCAACATAATTGAGAAAAATGGCAAAGTATGCCATGAAAGATGACATGTGTGTTCCAACAACAACAAAAAAAATTGAAGAGCAGTTCTCGGCGTTCTTAATTTTATGCTAGCATATTTTCAGTATAGCAGCTCATAATGCTGATATTGAAAATGACTTCTCAATAAAAAATGTTCAATGGACAAAAGAACAGAGTAAGTTGGATGTGAACACTGAAGAAACTATGTGGCAATGTAATGGGAACACTGTGCATGACTGTCAGTGCACGTACCTGATCAGGGCAGCCAAAGCATCAGGGAATCTGATTCAAGAAAAGTATGCAATCTAGATGCTTATCAGCTATTTCAGATGAAGAACAAGTAATGTTAGTAGAATAGGTCATATGTAATTAAAATTTATTGATTCTTATTTGAAAGAAAGCTTTTACAGAGGCAGAATGACAGAGAAAGAGAGAGATCTTCCCTCCACTAGTTCACTCCCCATATAACCCATTTAACCCATATAACAACCAGAACTAAGCTGATCTGAAGCCTGGATCCAGCAACTTCTTCCTATGTGGGTATAGGTCCCATTGACTTGGACCATCTTCTGTCCCTTTCCCAGGTCATGAACAGAAAGCTGGGTCAGAAGCAGAGTGGCTGGGGCATGAACTGGTACCCATATGGGATACTGGCACTGCAAGGAAGGGCCATGTAATAATAATAATAATAATAATAATAATAATAATACCCCTCAATTTGTAATGATTGAGTTAACTCAAAACTATTTGAATTTACTTGAGTGTCTTATTTTTATCTGTCTAATCTGGCAATGCTCTCTCTAACCCTAAGATTATCCTCTATTACGTTTCTAGGAGCCAATATTTAATAAAAGCAGAAATTAGACAGGAAGATATGTTCACTGTAAATGCAAGATCTTTAAGCATCTCTGAGGGACCTAAGATCTGAACCAACAGAAGATTCTGTCATTAAAGGTGCCTTTATAGACTAACACCTGGAAAGACATCCATCCATTTGTTGAACAAATCCCCACATTTTCTAAGTTAAAAAACAACCAACCAACCAACCAACCAACAAACAAACAAACAAACAAACACAGTTAACATGAAAGCCATTTGTGGTTCTTCCAAGCATAGAATAAAACAACATAGAACTCTGCAAGATGCTTCCTTCAAAGGAGTTTGCTTCAAGCATCTGGGAGCCTGCAATCTGGCCAAAGCTCACCCAAACACAGGAGTGCCTAGGAGCCTCTGGGATGCAGTTTTAGTGTTCAGTGGCTACAGCAGTCCATTAACATAATCCCCTAGCTAGAAGACAAACATCATTCACTAGGGAGTTTCTTTCCTTATAAAGTACTTTTTCTAATGATTTCTCAAAATTTTCTATACTTTCTGTTCCTGTATTAATTTTATAGGAAGCAGTATGCTGCTGTATGTGGGTGTGAATATAGGGTTTAGGTAAATACTAAGGTTGTCTGGCCTTCAGGATACCTTTAGAAGTGACAAGGAAAGTTAGAAGGTATGATTCCAGGTAGAAACAAGCCAGTACTTCTGGTAGAAGAAACTCCGCAGTGAGATGGCAGGGCTTGCATTTGATGGCCATTTGGCACGGTGATTAAGACACTGCTTTGTGACACTCCCAGTACAAATCGGTGTGCCTGGGTTTGAGTCTTTACTCTGCACCCAATTCCAGCTTCCTACTAACACATACTCTGGGAGATACAAGGCGATGACTGCAGTAGCTAGGTCCCTGCCACCCTTAAGAAAGACTCAGATCGAGTTTCCTAATTCCAGCTTCAGCCTGGCCTAACCCTGCTTGTTGCAGGCATTTGAAGAATGAAGCAGTGAACTAAAGATATTTCCATCTTTGAAATACATTAAGTGAACATGTGAAACAGAAATAATGAAGCAGTAACTATCAGAGTATGTAGCATGTTCAACTTGAGTTCACCCTCAACAAGCGAAATTCAGAATGCACTTGAAATTTATTGTGTTTATGGGTGGGGGAATCTATTGTTTTACTCCAAAAATGCCTTCAGTGGCTTGGGCCAGAGCAAGGAACAAAATCCAGGTCACCCATGTGGATGGCAGGAACCTAATCATCTGAGCTATCATTGCTGCTTGCTGGAGTTTGCACTGATGGGCAGCTGGAGTCAGAAGCTGGAACCGGATTTGAACCCCAGGCACTCTGGCATGGGACACAAGCATCTTAACCACTGAACCACTGAACTAAGTTCTGCTCCACAATATGCCTGTACACAAGCATTAACAACAACAAACAATGGAAGCTTCTGCAGGGAAAATCAACTTTCTACTCTTACAGACTTAGATTAGGATAGGCCTGTGTTCAAATATTTGCTCAAAACAAAACATCTCCTTAAAGCTTGCATTCTCTTCTGAAAAAATAAAAGGCTGAGAGAACACCTTTAATTTAAAATGTTGAGAAGATCAAATACATAATAGGCCCTCCATAAGTATTTCTTCTGCCATGCCTTTCATTTCATCAGGCTTCAATGTGTACAATCAATCTGTAAATATTTTCTGAGCACCTAATATGTGCCTGCACTCTAGTAAGTGCTGGAGATGTAGTAGCAGACAGAACAGAAAGCGTTCTCAAACCTAATGTGTTGCCCTTTGTAATTTACATTAGGAAAGGGTACAAATATTAGACATTAAATATCAGTTCTAAGGTAGAATATTATAATGCCATCAGAGTAGGTATTAGAAGTCACCATTAAATGTCCCTTGAGGAAGTTAAAGTTGATACAGTTCCAAAAGTCAGATTCAAGAGGTAAGTAATATTGGTGAGAGCAAAAATGTGGGGGAATGTGGGCATTCCAGGGAAGGGAAAAGGCCACCGTGATAGAGTTCCATGCAAAGTGGGGAAGGCCAACATTTGGGTTGATTTTACATGCAAGTTTGGATTTGATGATGTCAGGGTATTCCTGCTAGCCCAAGGCCTGGCACCTATAACTTCATGTTCCACCATATAACATATCTGTGGACCGACTCAGTGCCTTTTTCCCTAATTAGATTTTCTTTAATAGTCACTCAACTCAATTAGTCATTGACCAAAGATCATAAACAATTATTTCAGTCTTCTTAATAACACATTAGCTTGATTATAGCAATAATTGAGAAAGATGACCCAGTTAATTGATTTAGGGGAAAATGGGTTTCCCCATATATGCAGGGCTTAATGTAATCTAATAGGGTTTGGTTAAAATCTAGTTGGAAATGGAAAGATGTGTTCATGACAAGCTAGTTTAGGCTTTAAAATTATGTCTTTGCTTATGATCCTGTACTTCTGATCTCATATTGTCCTGACATGACCTGATATATTATTTATGACTTCCAAGGGCAAAGATATGTTGGTAAATCTGTCAGAAAGCCTTCCTCAGCAGCACGGGCCTTAAATGTTGGACAGAGCAAGACACTATGCTATTGTGTATGTGACTGAGACACATAAGAAATCACTTCAATAATGGTTATTCCCAAGTATGACTTTGTAATTCAAGCAGGAAATTTGGAATCTCCCAAACTGAGGTTGGGATCCAAACTTAACCATGAACTACGTACTACTGTCACAGTGGTGACCAAGCTGTGAATACTGAGGGCAGATCATAGTAAGGACAAAGACCAATGTGCATACAGCTGATGTTTTTCTCTCCCAACATAAAAATCACTGCTCTGCACAGCTTTGTTTCTATAGCTGAAAGGCATCAACCTCCGAGGCACTTAGAGGGATTGAGCCGCCAGAACCAGGGCAAAGTTGTTACGGGGAAAAGAGAACACATACAGGAGAGTTGACTACCCTTGTTGAATTCCCAGGAAGAAAAATAACTCCCTTTCTGAAGAAGCCAGTTTCAGTTTGCCAAGATCCCACGGAACCACTCACCCGACAAAAAACCATGTTGATGCCTATTTGGAGTTGGCTCTGATTGTGTGTTAAACTCACGATTCCATTAGCTGTAGGGTTGTTAATCTTCTTACAGACTGTTATACAGAAAACCACAGGCAATGAAAGAACAGCTGGAAGAGAGTGATGAAACTTTAAAAGGGTGTAGTTGAGAGCCTCGCCATGAAATCACACCAAAGCCCAGCCTTTAAGCAACAAACCCCATTACTATTCGCCCCTTGGCTTGCAGAAGCATGTTCTGAAGTAAAGCGACGCACAAGGTGGGCGTGAGAAGCCTGAAACGCCCCATTACTCATGTCACTCACTGCTTAAGCCCTTCCAGGGGAAGTCAAAAAAATAAAAATCTCTGGGCTCACAAAACTTCTGACCAGCCTACAACACAGTTCTCTCCCTTTACTTCCCACACTTATCCTTGTCAGCAGTGACACAGCAATTGGCAAGTTGCCTGGAAAAAGATCTGGGTGCATATCGGAGAGTTTCTTAGTCTATCAAGACTCCTATTTTCTCAGTACCTGGTATGGGCTTCAGCTATGTGCTGGCTTAAAGAGCACCATTATTTTAGGTAATTTAGTCTTGCAGCTCTCAACACGTTAGTGGAGGGTAACAGTAGTCAATGAGGTCAGCCTCAGGAGGACAATGGCCTGGAGGACAGGAGTGTTGCCAAGTTTCTGATCTTCCAGTGAGACAGGATTGGCTATGGGAACTGGACATGGTGCAGGTATGAAGTCATCCAGGCTTCTTCCATGAACCAGAAGATCAATGGGAAAAAGCAACTTCTGATACTGAGCTGGAAATCTTCGCACAAGTTGTAGGACTGGTGGTGATGGTGGCAGTGTATTTGTCAATACAAAAACAAACAAACAAACAAAAACAGTACTCTCGAGGAAGAGCCAGCAGAACCTGGTCTCATTGATGTGTGTCTTACAGATGTGTGGGATGGTAATTATGCAGAAGGAACTTTGTCTACTCTTTAGAATTCCACTGTTTTTGATGTTTTTATTTCTTGCAATCAGTAATCTCTTTCATGATAATATAGAGAAGCTGGAATATTCTTAGATCACTGGTAGAATAGCCATTTTGAAAATTTGGAGAGTTCTGTGAAAAATAAGCACAGAGTCTGCACTTTGGTGCAGTGGGTTAAGCCTCCATTTAGCATCCTATATGAGTGCTGGTTTCAGCTCTGGTAGCTCCACTTCTAATCTAGCTCCCTGCCTATGTGCTTGGGAAAGTGGTGAAAGGTGGCCCAAGTCCTTGGGTCTCTGAACACCTTTCAGAAACCCAGATGAAGAAGAGCCTGGCTAATGTCTTTGAACAATCTAGGCTCTACTTGGCTGTTGTGACTATTTGTGGAATGAGCTAGAAGAAGAAAGACCTCTCTGTTTTGCTTGCTCTTTCTCCTCTCTCTGTTTGTAACTCTTCCAAATAAATAAATCTTTACAAAGCAGTGTTAGACATAGTGACGGCATATAACACAGCAATTTCATGCCTAAGTAGATGCATCAGGGAACTTAAACTAAATGTCCACAACAAAATGCTCGTGCATAAGTTTTCACAAAAACATTACTCAGAAATTCAAAAATGAAAGCAGAGATGTCCAATAGATGAACTGATAGATGAGGCAGCATAGATAAAATGATATTCTGCTGCAGAATACTAACCAATGGTGAAAAGGAATGAATTGTTATATAAGCTTCAACAGGAGGGTATTTGGAAACAGTATGCTACGAAGCAGAGGCCAAGTACAAAAGACCACATACTGTGTAAATACCATTTAAATGAGATGTCCAGAAGAGGCAAATACACACAGAAAGTACCTGGGGGTTGCCAAAGGTTCTGGAGTGGTGATAGGGAGTGACTGCTGTTGGGTGTGGTATTCTTGGGATGATGGAGAAACTCTAGAGTTGAGTAGTGATGATGACTGTACAAGTCTGTGAATGCAATAACACTCACTGAGTCATATGCTTTAAAATGTAATTTTTTTTTTACAAAAAATTATGATACAATTCCATAGGTCCAGGGATTTCCCTTACCCCATCCCCAAATTCCTTCCTCCACACCAATTTACCATATACTATTATGATAGTATAGTCCTTCATAAGCAGTGATCATTCTGCTATTTAAGTATGTCCTGCATTGTGGGTGTGAACAATGACAGAGAGTTCAGCATCCTACTGTCAAAATATATTGAACAGTTTCATTGGGAGTTCATCTTTGATTTGGAAGGAGAGTTGCATACTGCATTATATCTTCACATCTTGAGATGATAATCTTTATTACACAGTTGCAACACATTCCTTTTAATAAAAATCCATAAAACAAAATCAACAACAGCAGGAATAAAGTTAAAAATTTACAACATCATAGAATTAAATAACATGCAACTGGATGACCAATGTGCCACTGAAGAAAATTAAAAAAAAACAAAAAACTTCTTGGAGAAAATGATGCTACTATATGACCCATGCATTAGTGAAGAATTTAATAAGAGTAAAAAAACTATTTTGAAGAAATGAAAATAAAAATAAAAACAAAAATGCCAAAACCCATGAGTTGCAGTGGAAACAGTACAGAAAGGGCTGTTCATCTTATATTTTGCATGAAGTTTGCCCTATATTAGAGAGAACGTATGTTATTTTTACTTTTGGGATTGATCTGTTTCACAGAGCTTAATGGTCTTTAGTTGAGACTATTTGGTTGCAAATGGTTTAATTTCATTCTTTTCAATGGCTGAGGAGTATTCCATGAAATAGATGCACCACAGTTTCTTTAGCCTCTCCTCTTTTGATGGACATTTGGGTTGTTTCACATCTTTGCTACTGTAGATTGTGCTGCTGTAAATACAGTATGTGAATAATATCCCCATTTTAAAAGTGAAAAGACACATTGAGAATTCATAGCTAAGGTCTGGATCCTGAATTTGTGATGCAGAAATTCACAAGCTTATTTTGGATATTAAGTAGATATGCTTCATTTCGAACAATAGATGGTATCTGTAAAAACATTCTTCCTTTAACAGGTAAAATCAGCACTCTCATACAAATACAAAATTAAAACGGTGACTTCATTTAATTCATTAGTTAATTCATGATTAGTATGTTTTGACAATATATGAAGGCAAGTTCAAAGGAGAGACAAATAATGAAAGCTGTAAGAAGAATAAGAGCCAATAAACAACCTTTTATTTGAAAGATAATTAGAGAGAGAGACTCTTGTATCTGCTGATTCACTCCCCAAATGGCCACAGCAGCTATGGCTGAGTCATGTGTAAAAACCCTCCATCCGTTTGGCTCACATATGTGGCACGAACACAAACACTTCAGCCACCTTCTGCTGTTTTCCCAGGTGCATTAATAAGGGACTAGATTGGAAGTGGAGCAGCCAGAACCCAAACCAGCACCCATATGTGATGCTACCATTAACAACACAATCTTAACTTGCTGTGCTGTCTTGCCAGATACAAAAAGAACTTTAAATACGCATGAAGTTGGTGCCTCCCCAGAGTGACAATCAGCTATATTCTATAGTATGTAATGCATTTAGCTTTCTATGCACAAAAGCTACTTGCATTATTATCAGTTTTCTACAAGGTACAAAACAGCTTAGAAAAACAGAGAAAACTCCAGGGGGTGGGCCAAAGAGAATACTTGGCAACTGAGGTTTTGCCTGCTGCAAAATGCATGACTTTCCTGGCTTGTCTGAGATACTGAGGATACTCTAGTGGTTGAGTCAGAAAGTGTCAGATGCTATTGTTTTCATCACAAGTGTTTAGATTTTAGGTCGATTTCACATAAAAACTTCAGTCATATAAATCATTACTCAGTTGATAGAAATTAATTTACTTGCTGTGGTGGGTGGCAATGAGACACAGAGAGACTGTGCAAATGAAAGTGGTCCCCAGTAAGGAAGCTGGGTAGTGCAGGTGTTAGCCCAGAGGAAGGAGAGATCAAAGTGGACTGGGTTAATCCTAGTAAGGATGTGACACTTGAAGCTAGATTTTATAATCAATCGCTATGCACAATATATTAAGATAAGCACTAGAGTTCAGGAGTCATCTGACCTGCATTGAATTCCAACTTTATTATCTGCATAATTGGAAACAAGTTGCACAGCATTTCTCTACCACATATTAGAAAGCATTGGAGCTTGTGAATTTCTTGTGGGGATTAACTGAGATACAAATGCACAATGCTGCAGGTTGTACTTTATGCATAGTATAAAATAGGCATCAGCTGCATCCGTTCATCTGTTTTGAGCATCATTTCTTGCCCAGAAACAATTCAATGTCTATTAGGGAGGCAGATATATACATGGAAGAGGTCCTAATGAGTGAAAATGCCTGCCATGCCAGGTACACATCGTCTCTCACCAATTCTTTTTTTTTTTTTAAGATGTATTTATTTATTTATTATTTGAACATCAGATATACAGAAAGGAGAAGAGATAGAGAAGAAGATCTTCCATCTGCTGATTCACACCCCAAGTGGCTGCAATATGGCTGGAGCTAAGCCAATTTGAAGCCAGGAGCCAGGAGCCTTTTCAGGGTCCCAAGATTTTGGGCTGTCCTTGACTGCTTTCCCAAGCCACAGCCGGGAGCTTCATGGGAAGCAGGGCTGCTGGGATTAGAACTGGCATACATATGGGATCCCAGCACATGCCAGGTGAGGACGTTAGCCGCTAGGCTGCCGAGATGTGAGGCACATGGATATCTCTGAATTCAGAGGTCTGGATGGACGACCCTGTTGGTTAGGATTCACCAGGCGTGTGAAGGGCTCAGCTTGGCCAGTATGTTTGATGGGTTTTGCCCTTGGTTCCAAGCCCTGCTGGTTATCCTGCCCGTGATTTTTAATTTCAGGTTACCTTTAATAAAGAGCCTTTAGAGAATCAATAAAAAATGTTTTCGGAAGGCTGTTGATGAAATAAGTGGTCATCCAGTTATGAAAGGAAAATATGTTTTGAACTTCCACATGTTGAAGAAGAGCCGAGGTTATATGGAATCTTCTGGGTAAGTTGTGACAGTCTTTGTGTGCAAGTCACTTGTATAACACGCACTAAGGTTATTGGAATCTGATAAGCCTCTTTGTTTTTTATGAACAGACAGTACATACTGAGAGTAACAATCTGATTATTCCAACCGCTGGTATCCAAGATACTGTCTCCCAGGATTAATGTGTTTGTGTTGTGAGGTTTCTTCCAAGTGAGAGACAGTGGTCCTAAATAAATAGCACTGAATTGCTATAACAAAGAATGAAAATTAATCAACTGCTCATGTCAATTCTAGACTTGAGTGGTTTCTACTGTGGGTAGAGCAAGGTTAGTCTTAATGTAGGTTAAAATAGAAGCCAAAACAATTTGTAAGGATGGCTATCCCTGTTAGCTAACAAAATTGCTGCTCTTCTTAAAGCTGTGACACCTGAATTTGTCCTTTTCTCTGTAACTTCCTTCAGCTATTTCCCTATGGCTTTTTTTTGTGCTCTTTTTTTTTTTTTTAAATTACATTTGATAGGGGGCCCGGCGCGGTGGCGCAAGTGGTTAAAGGTCCTCGCCTTGCACGCCCGGGATCCCATATGGGCGCCGGTTCTAATCCCGGCAGCCCCGCTTCCCTTCCAGCTCCCTGCTTGTGGCCTGGGAAAGCAGTTGAGGACAGCCCAAAGCTTTGGGAACCTGCACCCGCGTGGGAGACCCGGAAGAGGCTCCTGGCTTCGGATCGGCATAGTATCGACCCGTTGCGCTCACTTGGGGAGTGAATCATCGGATGGAAGATCTTCCTCTCTGTCTCTCCTCTCTGTATATCCACCTTTCCAATAACAAAATAATAAAAATAAATCTTTAAAAAAAAAAATTACATTTGATCGTATAACACTGTTCCATAGGCTCTGGGATTCCCCCAACCCCGCCCTGTACCCTATGGCTTCTGACCCTGTCCAGAGGCATTAGAATGGTCCTTGATGGTCACCCATAGAAGAGGTGTTCTCATACTGGAGTTGCCACTCAGAGAGAAATTGGATGTGGCACACGTTTGCACCCCGCATCTCAGGTGCAAATCCCATTCTCTCTACTCACTTTTTTCCCTAATTTAGGAAAAAGCTTACCATTCTGTGCTTTACTTTCATTGATGATGAGGGTAATATTGCCAAGTATATTTTGTGTTTGCACAAAAGATAAAATGTGTTACTGCATTAAACATGCACACAACAGTCGGCTCCTGGTAACATGGTAGTTGCTCAATGATGTGAGCTATTATATTTGCTAATATTGTACAATGGCATGGAAAAAGTTCTTTGCTGTGGTTTAAATTTCACTTGTGGCTGCCTGCATGTTATTGCTAAATTGTGGTAGGGAGAGTATGGTTCGGAGCAGTTTGTTTCTTGTTTCACTTATTTAACACTTGCTTTTTTTTAAAAAAGAAAAGATTTATTTATTCTATTTGGAAGGCAAATTTACAGAGAGAAGGAGAGACAGTGAGAAAGATATTTTATCTTCTGGTTCACTTCCTAAGTAGCCACAGCAGCCAGACCTGAGCCAATCTAGAGCCAGGAGCCAGGGGCTTCTTTCAGGTCTCCCATGTGGAAGCAAGGTCCCAAGGCTTTGGAAGATCCCCAGTTGCTTTCCCAGGCCACGTGCAGGGAGCTATAAGTGAAGTGGAGATGCCAGGATATGAACTGGCACTGAGTGGGATCCTGGCCCATGCAAGGCGAGGATGTTAGCCATTAGGCTACTTAGCCAGATCTACCTAACAATTGTAATGCAATGTCCTTAATACATTAAAAAAAAAATCTGTTCCCTGGAAATATAAAGTTGAAATTCATTTGGATCATGGGAAATATCCACATGACTTTAACGTGCAACAATTCTGAAAGAAACTGACAGAAAAAGCTAGGCCTGTGTTGCACAATCTGGTAGCCACTAGCCATAGTTGAACACTTAAATTTAAGTATAAATCAATGATGAGTAAAATTAGAGGAGACATTTGAAGCCATGGCTAAGATGCCTCTTGAGCTGTCCTCACTTCATATCAGAGTCCCTGGATTTCCAATTGTAGCTTCCTACTCAACGGTAATCTGGTAAACAGCTGGTGATGACCGAAATGTTTCAGTTACCGTCAACCATGTGGGAGGCTCAGGTTGAGTTCTGAGCTCCCAGCCTTGGTGTGGTCCAGCTCTGTTATAGATGTTTAGGAAGTGAATGGCAGATGAAAGATCTCTGTCTCTATCTCTGTCACTGCCTTTCGAATGGATGAAAAATAAGTAAGTAGTAACTAAAACAAATAATGCAAATGTTGTTCTACTATCTGGGTCTCTGGACCAATGCCGCCCCTGTCAAGAGCTAGGGCAATTGCACCCCACAGGAACTCACTGTGGCACAGGTGAAACTGCACAGATGAGCCATGAAAAATGACAGTCTGATGGGTAGAGATGCTGGAACCTGAAAAAGAAACCTGCTTTCCCCCTCTGGAATATCTGATAACATGCAGAGGACACTTCTGGAATACAGAAGCACTCTCTGTTGCTGTGCCAGTGATTTTATGGGTGTATATCCTTCTTAAAGCTCATTAGATTCTCAATCTGCTGTGGGTGTCACTTCTTGTATGCAAATTACATCTCAACAAAGTTGATTTAAACATAAGTATATGACAAACCCTAAGCATGTCTGTGTGTGTGGTTAGAAATGTACACACACATAGTAAAAATGGAAAAAAAAGAGAATATACCAAGTTTAAGTGAAGATGTGAAGCAATTGGAACTCTATACTACTGGCAGAAAGGTAGAAACCAAAGCATTGGATAACATTTCTAGAACCTATTGAAACTGAACAGTTGACCCAACAATTCTGCTTCCTGTAAATAACAGGCAGAAATGTTAATATGCATCTATTAAAAAGATGCACAGTAAAATGTTCATTGCAGTAATGAAATGGTTATAGCCTTAAACTGGAAAACATCCAAGCGACTGCTATGGATGCTTAGGTTGAATGAGTTGTCATATAGTAATCCAGTGGAATATTCAACACAAATGGAAATGCACAAACTGTCATGCACACAATAGTGTGGTCACATATACACTGCGAGTTAGAGTTGGGCCGAGTGTTTGTAGCAGCTGTTAAGATGCTGTGTGGGTACCTGCAGCCATTATCAGAGCACCTGCTTTGATTTCCTGCTCCACTTCAAATTCTAGCTTCCTTGGGAGGCAGCATGTGATGGATTCCTGAAGGAGGAAAGGAGGTGTGGATTGAGTTCTGGGCTCCTGGCTATGGCCTGGCCCAGCCTGGATAGTTGCCAATACCTGAAGACTGAATCAGAGCATGGAAGATCTTTTCCTGTTCCTCTACTTTCCAGGTAAAGTGAGAAAAAATTCAAAGTGGCAATCAGTCTTGTGAAGGTTTCTGGGTTCTGCTATAGTGGTGTCTATTCACATTGGTAGATGCCATTATTTTGGGAAAGCTCATTGCACTGTTCTTTTTCAACTCCTGTTCTTGTTTGCATTTATTCATGCGATCAAGATTGAGCACCATAATCCAAATATCTGAAATCTGACATGCTCCAAAAATTGGATGTTTTGAGCTTTGACCTGATGCCACGCATGTTAAAGCTGACTTCCCACAATGGGTCACAGTCACAGTCATGAACACTGGACTTTGCAGCCTTGCCCCAGCCATGCTTTTCTTTTGTACTCTGCTCTGCCCATCCAGAGGAAGCCAAAGAGTTATTCTACCCTACCTGGAGTAACTATCTGTGTTCTGCACATACTTCTTAAGTCATATTGATCTAAACCCACTGACAGCGTATTAAAAGCTGTATGGCTGTTTCCCCTGCAGAAGCTTGAGGCCCCTCTATTACATTCAAACTGGAATAACGAAACCCACACTGTACCAAAGACTGCTAAGATATTCTTAACAATACTTTTATTAAAGTACAAATTGACATACTTCAATAAAATGTACATTATCCAAAATGTTTAAGACCAGAAATATTTTAGATCTGGAGCTTTTTTAAAAAAAAATAGGTTCGGGGTATATTTATACATATGCAATTCAATATGTTGGAGAGTGACCCAAGTCTAAACATGAAGCTCCTTTATGCTTCACCTACACATAGGCACCCAACTAGTAGGCCATTTTTAGTTCAATTGGCTCCTTTAATAAGAGAAGACACTTGTTTAGGTACTAGTGCTATAGGTTCACTGTCATGGTGCTGACACCTGCTCAGTTCTGGTGAAAACCTCATGACTGATCTCATGAGAATACCATGGCAGGAGCTTATATGAGTGGGAGAGATCCCCTGAAGTGACAGGAAATCAGCAAGGGATTTCTGGGTTAGACCCACTCTCCAGAGTCCCCAGAGAATCATGTTAATGTGTCTGACTTTGCTAGACCCTGACTCCCAACACAGCCACAATAAAGACAGCTTTCCAGGACATGGTCCCTGAGTCGGGGTGGGAAGGATCAACCATATCCAAATCTTAGTATCCCTGAGTCCTAGCAAGGGTGCCCTTAAGGCCCCATGGATATTCATTCTTCAGGGCAGATTGTGAATATTCTCTAGTTAGCTCTGCAGCAGCCACTAAGATTTGCAGTATCTGTGAATTCACCTGAAATGACACCAACGGGCAGCCTGCCAATCTCTACAGGCTCTTGCTGGGATTAGCAGGCTAATGTCTATAAAGTATGTTAAGATCACTGCACCAAAAGACCAAGGGATTATGTTAATAAAGCTGGACTATTTGTAGTTTACTATTAAATAGGAAAAACAACTAGTTTCTTCCTTTGGAGGGTGCTCAGACATCTTTGTTACTTTAGCTTGCAAAGTGTCTCATGCCAGATGCACAGATTTAGCTAAATGGGAAACCAGAGGTCTGTCTTTTCACCTTATTTTATGCTTTTTGCAAAAACACTTCATGTTCCCTGAGACAGCTGCCCAGTCATATCTGAACACAGTTGTAAAGATGAGCTGAATTTCCAACCTAATGGCTGCATTTAGCTCAGACAGAAATCTCTTTCTTGCAAATGTTGCCACGAAGGCACCCGATAGAAATGAGAAATGTTTTCTTCTCTTGTGTGAACAGGGCAAATGTGTAGTTAAAAACCAAGGCTTGCAGGCTTGTTGATTCCTTACATAGGATCATGTTCCCATGATACATTTCTAGTGCTACTAAACCAGTAGGAAGAAGAGAAAGAGGTGGAGAGAGAGTAGAATATCTGTCATGCCTGTGTGATTCCAGACAGCAGCGTGCTGGTCATGTGAGACCAGGCACCACAGTTACTGCATTAGAGGACTCACTGAACTTCGATCTTTGAGGCTCCATTTGCCGTTTCAAAAGTATGTGCTCTGAATAATAATAGATGGTTAGCCACATAGTTAAGCAGGATGATTGGCTTCCGATATTGACTGTCATTAACAATAATTGAATGAAGTCAGATGACCAGTGTGGGGAAGTCTATGGTTGCCCTAGCTAGTGAGTGTCTGCATGTTTGGAAGCTATGAAATGGCCACTTCCAAAGATGAAGCTCTGGAAGCTATCATGGAACTGGTGCATTGCATGTATTACTGTATACCCTTTTGGCAACACTGATTCCTGAATAGTCCCTTCTTTTTCATGAGAGATATTTAACCTTGCTTGGTATTAGTTTTAAAAAGTGAGAGCTGTTCAATTTATTTATTTATCTGAGAGCCAGAGACAGACAGATGGACAGAGAGAGCTCCCATTATCTGCCTCAATTTCTTAAATGTCAAAAAGAGCTGGGCTGGACCTGGACTGATGCCAGGTGTTGGCAGCTCGATTCAGTCTCCCACATGGGTGGCAGGGACTCAGTAACTTGAGCCACCACTGCTACAATGCATGTTGCACACTAGCGGGAAACTGAAGAACCGAGCCTGGGATCAAACTCAGGTACTCAGCTGTGGGGCACTGGAACTGTGGGTTCTACATGTATGTGAGACAAGGGCTGTTGTTGTGGACTCATAGGTTCCTTTCTGAGAGTGAGAGGGCAGTGGATTTTGGGGAATGAATGTTTACTGTTCCCCTGAGGCTCAGGCACCGATACATGATTTATGAATGGGCTGTTCCATGATCATGCTAACCTTTCTTGTTGAAGCCTCTGCCAGGTATCTTCTGTTTCCCATCCTAGAATCACCCTGAGTTTGTTCTTTCCTTTGAGGCTGACCTCTCTGAACCGCAACAACAGGTGTCCTGACAGGTTAACATTACTAGGAAATGTCTGGACCATTCTTGTAGCATCTGTGCACAGTAATACTTTCTGGGGTCTTGTGATCGCTCTTCCCTCCAACCCTTTGGAGCCAAGATGAACAATGGCCTTCTAGTGCCATGAACAATGTTGGCTCTGCTTCCGCAAGTCTTGCCCATATTTTGTGAGCAGTTCCTTTATTGGAATCTCCACCTTTAGCCAGCTTGAGTGGGTTATTTGATTCCTAGTTGATTCTGATCAAGATGATATACTCAGCCATATTAGTTGAGATGAGAAGTTCAGATTGCTTAGGTAACCTGACTGAGATCGCACAAAAAGAAACCCCGGAAAAATTGTGCCCCTTTCTGGGCCTGGCGCAGTGGCGCAAGTGGTTAAGGTCCTCGCCTTGCACGCCCTGGATCCCATATGGGCACCAGTTCCATCCCGGCAGCCCCGCTTCTCTTCCAGCTCCCTGCCTGTGGCCCGGGAAAGCAGCAGAGGACGGCCCAAAGCCCAAAGCTTTGGGACCCTGCACCCGCGTGGGAGACCCAGAAGAGGCTCCTGGCTTTGGATCAGCATAGCATCAGCCGTTGTGCTCACTTGGGGAGTGAATCATCGGACGGAAGATCTTCCTCTCTGTCTCTCCTCTCTGTATATCTGCCTTTCCAATAAAAAGAATAATAATAAAAATAAATCTTTAAAAAAATTGTGCCCCTTTCTCCATGAACATGAAGCAAAAACACCTTGGATATTGCAGGAACTATGGTATCTGGCTGTGGTTCTGGTACCTTTAAGGGCTGAATGATGACTGAAAGAGGCTTACAAAAACAGATAGCAAGGCAGGTGTGCTGGTCAGCTTGTTGGATGCCTTTCCTAGTTCAGTTACCCAATCCACTGCACAAGTACAGTGAGCAGAGGAATGAGGGCCTCAGAACATCTTAACATGATGTGCTCCCTGAGACACCCTATGCCAAACTGAAGCTCCTTGTAGCTAGGGACACTCCCTGTGGTATGGGCTTAGAAAGCTTCGCTTGGATGATGTGCCTTTGTAGTGCAAGCTATCTGGCAACTTACCAAAGGATTCTGGCAGTGAAGTAGGGGTGAGAAAGAAACAGGATATCTCTATAGTGAAAATAACATGCTGGAAGAGTCACTAAACCCATTATGAAAGCAAAATTAAGGGTTATCAAGCTATTAATAGTGGCTATTATGTTTATTGATAATTTAATGTTATATTATTTTATATCATCTTTTATAATGTTATTTATAATATAATTTACCTTTTATTATTTCAGGCTGTTGAGGTGGCTATTATATTTGAACATTGTGATTACAATGAAGTATACAATGTTTTGGGAATGTTCCCATTTTACATATGCAAAGACTGGGCTGTGGAGAGGTACAAACACTTGCCTAAAATCATATACATAGTATTCAGGATTGGGGCTGAAATACACATTTGATCTCTATAGCAATATTCCTGCTTTGAACCATTATGCGATATCAATAGTGAATCTATTATTATTCTTGCCAATTTTGCTCTGAGCTAGATCATGCAGTTTCAGTCATTTTGGAACATTTCCAGCTGCTTATGAATAAGTTTTTTTTTTTTTTTTATTTCTTTCCAAGCACCTACAGATTACAGGAGAGCTTCTTTCTCATTACTGATGCAAGACCCTATCTTTGATCTTCTATAGCTTTGGAATGTTGAATGGAGATGTTGTTCACCTCTCATGTATATTCTGCAGGCTTGTAGTACATGTTGGCAGTAATGGATCGAGATATAAGACACACTAAGAGTTTTTCCCACACTGAATATTTTCCCAGAACATCGAAGTATTTCTTCAAACCTAAAATCAACAAACGAGTAACAGATGTCAACTCCAGTGGATGGCTACTTGCAGAATTCTGGTTGTCGTGCTTATTGGAAACCTTTTAGTATTGGGTTTTTGTGTTTCTGTTACCATGACAATATTTGGCCCCTCCCTATGCTTTTAACCCCCCAGATTGGAGGCACACTTCACATAAATGGACTCTCTAATGCAAAGTAGTGTGTGGTGACAATCTTAAGTGGATTTCAATTACTGTTTTTTTTGTTTTTAATCAAGGCCATGTTGTCCATATGATTATCTCAGCTTATCAAATTATGGCATCTAGGATCTAGGACAGTTGATATTTTAACTATTTATACTTCATATTTTAAGCTCAAAAATCATTCACTGTGAACTGATTTCTGACTTTTCAAGACGATAGCAGATTTCTAGGTGTGCTTGCATAATCTCTTCATTGCAAATTCCAGAATCAGCATAGCTTTTTTTTTCTTTTGCTTTTCACTGATTTCATTTTTTTTTTTTGGAGTCATTTTAGATTCACATGAAAATTGAGCAGAAGGCACAGAGAATTTCTGCTTACCCCATTTCTCCACTTTTATGCAACTTCCTCCACTTTTGATAACCCTCAACACAGTGTAACATGTATTGTAATAATTGAACCTGTCTGACACAGCACCCCTAGTTTGTCTTTTCCACTGGGGTTTAATTCTTGGTATCTTGTGGGTTTTTGCAAATGTGTTATGGTATTAGCCACCCTTCTAGCTGCACCAAGAAAGGACTCACTGCATTAACAATATTCTATTTTCTGGATAATCATCCTTCCATTCACCTATAGGCCCTGGAAACCACTGTGTGGATGTGTGTTTCAATACTTTCTCCAGGGTTTTGCATTTGCTAGACTGTCAGAGTTAAAATCATATGACAAACAGCTTTTTAATATTAGTTTCTTTCTAATGACTGAGTAGTATTCCATGGAATAAATGTACCACAGCTTCTTTATTCACTCCTCTTTAGACCGGCATCTGGGTTGTTTCCATGTCTTTGTTATTGTACATTGTGCTGCTGCAAATATAGGATTACAAATCCCTTCCTCATATGCAGAATACATTTTCTTTGGCTATATTTCCAGAAGTGAAATAGCTGGAACATACAGCAGATCAATTTGAAGTTCTCTCCGCATTCTCCATATTGATTTCCATAGTGGTTGTACTAGCCTCTACTCCCACCAGCAGTGAAGGAGCGTTCCTTTGTTCCCACATCCAGCCCAACAGGTAATGTTAGTGGAGTTCTAAATGTAGGCCAATCTCACTAAAGTTATGTGTAACCTCAAAGTGGTTTTCATTTGTATTTCTCTGACAGCTAGGGAGCCTGAGCATTTTTTCGTATGTCTATTGCCATTTAAATTTGTTCTTTTGAAAAAGTCTATTCATTTCTTTAACTTGTTTCTGTTGCTTGCTTTGCTGTGATTAAGTTTCTGTAGCTCTTTGTAAATCTTAGATATTAGTTCTCTATCAGTTCTGCAGTATGCAAAGCTTTTCTCTCATTCTGTTGGTTGCTTCTTCACTTTGGTGATCATTTCCTTGTACAATGTGCAACAAAATGGTCACAACTGGAGGCCATTATGTTCAGGGGAAGAAGTCAATCCCAAAGAAACAAATAACATGCTCTGTCTGATATAAGGCAAACTTCAGGCAAAATATAAGATCAATAGCCTTTTCAATGCTGTTTTGCTACATCTCAGGGGGTTATATTGACACTTTTTCATTTATTCAAAAAATGACACTTTGGTAATTTAATAGCACATTGTTACAAATTTTCTATTTTTCTTGCTGTTGTTTTATGCCTTTTGCTTTAAGGGGATATATAGTAAGTGTGTAGCAGGAACTATCATATCATATCCAAATGTGAAGAAATAATGCAATATATATCTACTTCCAGATCATAGATGGACATCCAATGAAACTGTTATCCTGACAATAGGATGCTGGCCTCTCTGCCATTGTTTATACATGCAATGCAGGACACACCTAAATAGCAGAATGGCAGACTTAGGACTGTTTGTGAAGGATTATGCTACTGTAATAATATGGGGTTGGGGATCAGATGAGGGGAGGGGATTAGAGAAGTGGAAAAGGAAAATTCCAGAGCCTATGGAAAAGTATCCTAAAATAATAAAGTAAAAAATTAAATAATTGTTTCTTTGATTTAGTAAAAAAATAAATAATTATCTTCTTTTTCAACAGGTTTTTGTTTTCACTGATAATATTTCAGTGCCTGGTAGTATCATAGTTTATGCATTCATCTACTAAAGGACATCGTGGTGGTTTTCTGACTTTTGTATTGAGGGGCAAAGTTGCTATAAGCATTTTGTGCATCATAAATTTTCAACACTTTCGTGTAATCAGCTTGATTGCTAGATTTTATGATAAGAGAATGTTGAGTTTCTTTAAGAATCCAGCGAAATCCACTCCAAAGTTGTTGTATCACTCTGCATTCCCACCAGTGATGAATGAGAGCATCCACTGGTCTACATCCTCACCAGCCTTTGGATGTGCTAGAGTTCTGGATTTTGAAATTGGGCCATTCTCTTAGTTACTTCATTTTCATTTAATGTGCTGCAGTAACGTGATGTGGGGCATCTTTTCACGTGCTTACTTGCCATATGTATGTCATTTTTGGTTAAGTGCTGTTCAGATCTTCTGCCTGGACTTTAATTAAGCTGCTTGTTCTTCAGATTGTTCCTCATAGGAATATAACGTGTTTGAAGGCAGGGGCTGCACTATGGTCTTATTCTCATTACTATGCCCTCTGCTCATATCTCTGGGAGATGTAGTGCAAAGGAAATTTGCTTAATGGAAGAGTAACTATCTGTAAGAACTTAAAGCCACTCTAATACTAAGTGATTTGATCAACTTGACATTGTTCATACTGATATTGTGTAGTTTGCCACAGTTAGTCATGAGTGAGTAATTTACTTTCTCTCACTGCATCTCCTCTTCCCCTTCTCTAAAATGAGTATAATAATAAAAAAAAAACTTTCTGACAACTCTGAGAATTATATGCGGTAATAAAGATGAGGATATTTCATGGAAAATGTTCATAAGGTATACTTATTATAAAGCTCAGCAAATTCGATTTTCAGTAAGTGTTATAGGAAAAACTTTAGGTACATTATAGCTGTAAACAATATTTGCAATAAAGTAGCACTTGATTACAACCACAAGTCAATGAGTTCATTCTGTGTGCCAAGTACAGGATTCCCAATCACTATAGCCAGCATACTTTGTAGGACTAAGTTCTGTGTTTCAAAAATGAAGAATGTGACATTGAAAGAAGTTAAACAACTGTGGCAGATGAATACAAGGATTTGGATCGGGTAGGTTGGATAGAAAACACCAAGTACTTCCTACTTACCCCAGCTGGTCTAACATTAAACTAAATCAGTAAAAGCAATAACTAACTAGTCTTCAGGTTATTTTTGGTTGTTTTTGTTTTGTGCTTTTTGTTTGTTTTTGAATTTTCTTCTTTCTTAATAGCTTTGATATTTGTATTATTTCAAATCTTATTTGAAAATTGATAATTAATCTACTCTGATGTTGAAAAAATTTACATTCAAAAACTACCCCATTGCGTATCTTTCCACTTGAAGAGAAAAAACATGTTCTCAATCATAATTTATGTACTGCTTTCCACAAAAATTAAGGAATTCTAAAACTCTACATATACACAAATTTTTAAATTTCTTGACTAATTTCAATTAAGCCTCAATAGTTTTCTTTATACTCTTAAAATAGTTTTGTCTAAACAAGCGAAAACTGGAAAATTAAGAACTGAACAGGGTTGCTTTGGGTGGTCATTGTAGAAGTGTTTCTACTTCGTGCACCCTTCATTTTGAGTTGTGTGCTAGATAAAGGTAATCCCAGTGTTCTAAGTCCTCGTCTTAAATGGGGAGCAAGAGGTCCAGCAGGGACTGTGGATAGCCTTGTCATGGCCTTCCGTGTAGCTTGCCTCTCAGTGTCAGACATGCACAACAATGCCTGCTGACTTTCGTTTCAATCCAAGGCCCAGAAAGGAAGTCATGAATACATTTGTTCCATTTCCACAGGCTCACTATAAATCCAGAGATCACTCTTAATCTGACAAAGCATTCTGTATGACCTGCACTAGTACCGCTAGCTCAAAATTTCAGTTTAAAAGGCTTGGGTTGTGGAGAACTGTCTTCAGAGCTGTCCCTTGATACTGTCTTGTTACGTGCATAAACTCTCAGCAGAGAAAAGATTTCAGGGACCACCTGGAGAATCAAATGCCTCAGAGTGGAGCTTGGAGCTGTATCTATTTCTGAACATTCAGTCACAACACACCAGATGCAGATGTAAAGGAGTCTGGTAGAGTCAGTTCCCAGAAAATTTTAGGAGCCTGACAACTGCTGAGGTTTCTATTTTAGTCTAGATTCTGAAAATGTGCTCAGTGCCTACTCTGATACCTAGGTATAGCATTCCGAAGATTGCTAATCCTTGCCCTAGTTTTTCTTTCCTAAAATCTTTCAGAGGCAAAAAAAACCAAACCAAACCAAAACCAAAACAAAATAATTCCTTCTTCTGCCCTGTGTATTGCCATGTATTTCTTCTTTTCAAATGTATCACTTAGAAAACCAAGAAATGGTAAGTGCTACATCATTCTTGAAGGCCAACTAACAGAAATTACCTCCCCCTTCTTCTATTCAACTTCCTAGCCCTGACCCTGCCACCATCCTTGTACTAAGACATTTGATGAGATCCTTAAGGACCACATATGTGAAAGGTTGCCACCATCACTATGTCTGACTTGTGCCCTACATCAGTGCATTTTATTACCCTTATCTCTTTATTGGATTACGATCAGCTACTTATCTTGACAAATGCACAGCCATAAATATAATTTACTGGATTTTGAAACTGTAAGTCATGGCTTGTTTATATCATTCTTTGTTTCCAGGCAGGATTTAATAGCACATCCGTTTTATTAAGGAAGTTTTCCTCTACTCCAGTCTGAGTAAGAGAATTTATTTCTCAGATCCTTTTGCCTTTATTTCTCAAAGAGGCCAAAATAGAAACTGCTGCTTGGTTGACATCCTTTTTAACTTTTTTTTTTCTTGGAACAGAACTATATGGCATTTGAGCAAAAATATGGTGCTTCCTTCAAAGAAACTTGTATATTAGGGATGTGCCAAAGACAACGCCAGAAATACTCCTGACACCTATGTCTCATACATGTGCCAGTGAAGTTTTGCACAAGAATTCATGAAGAATCATTTGGTAGTTTGCACTTAATGAACAGGTAGTGTTCATCCTTGCAACATTGAGTCATTCATACCTTATTGAGCCTTCAAATCCAAGGCACCTGGAGACTGAGAATGGTGAAGCATGCTCTTGTTGACTTGGATGTTGGATATTCTTGGTGGTACCTCTTGTTTTTGCTCTACCGCTACTGTTTTTCCCTTGTGTAGCAGAGCTTTCCACATGAAATGATTTCCTAGAATCTGATGGGCAAGCTCAAGTGGAAAGACATGAGGAAAAAATTTTAATGGATTTTAAAAGCAAATCTGGAAGCAGAACTCCATGGCACAGGTACAAAGGGAGTTCAAGAGCCTGTAGGCTCTGCTACGATGGACTTTGGGACTACTGCCCTTAAAACCTCTCAGCCAGATTTCCACGATAGCACAGGCAAATCTGTGTCCTGGCTGTGCACCACACCAATGTTGCCCCTGCTTCCATTCTCAGCACTCCTAGCAGATTCCCAAGGCGCTTATCCAGGCAATTTTCATTTCTAATACTCAGGCTTTCTTCTTTTTATTATTATTTATTTATTTATTTATTTTATTGCAAAGTCAGATACAGAAAAGAGGAGAGACAGAGAGGAAGATCTTACGTCCAATGATTTGCTCCCCCAAGTGGCCGCAATGGCCAGAGCTGTGCCGATCTGAAGCCAGGAGCCAGGAGCTTCTTCTGGGTCTCCCACGTGGGTACAGGGTCCTAAGGCTTTGGGCCATCCTCGACTGCTTTCTCAGGCCACAAGCAGGGAGCTGTATGGGAAACGGGTCCTCTGGGATTAGAACCTGTGCCCATATGGGATCACCAGCGCATCCAAGGTGGAGGACATTAGCCACTAGGCCATCATGCTGGGTCCCAAACCTCAGGTTTTCACAAAACATCCTTTGGGATTGGGGGCAGATATGTCTTATATACATAGCTGTTGGATTCATAGAATAGGCATTTGCAAGTCATTCGCTATTCTGCTCTGAAGAGAACAGAGTGTTCAAATTTGTGGGGTCATAATTTATGCTAGTATTCAAATCAGATGACATAAAGCTCCCACTGATTCTCCAAGTTGTCCAGATTCCTGTAGGTTGTTGGTCTGCTGGTGAGTTGCACACATAATCTGGTTTGGTAATGTAACTTTAGCCTTACTCTTTTTGGTCTCCTTAATCTCTTGTGTGAAAACATTTTCAAACCTCCCTTCAGCTAGAGTGTCACAAAAACTTTTGTATGTAATGGAATTTGCACGAAGTATTAAATGGTATGGGCTTGTGTTAGAGCCTACCTTGACTTGGGCAAGAACTCTGTGTCCTGGAGAGTGGGTATCACACTCTAAAGCATCTATCAGCCCACCTCCAGGCTCTCATGGGTCCCATCTTGTTTCCATCTTTTAGATCCTCCTTCTCACTGGAGAGCCTCCCTTCCTCCCTGCTTCCTAGTTCCAGAAATTAAATTCTTAAACTCTTTTTCAACATCAACTTACAAGGACACCTCAGCATGTTTCCAAATATATGGGGGGTGCTAAGTGGCTCTATTCCACCCAGATTTCCACACTGTATCATCATCAATTAAGGGTCATTCTAAAATACCGAATAACAGGCGCAGGAAAGAACTAGCCAATCACAGTACCAGTCATAACCCTGCATGGGGCCAGACTATGTGTGTCTTTGAAAACCATATGTGAGGCAAAAGGCTTGACCAAATATTATGGATGGTCCTTGTGCCATATTTCCTTTTTCAGTGAACTATGCAGGCACCAAAAGAATAGTTTATTTAAAAATGGTTTTCCTATGGGTGCAAACAAGTCTCCTATTTTCTCCTTCCAATCACATTGCTAGTATTCCCTAGTACGTGAAATACCTAAAATTATAAATGAAATATTCAGTAAGTGCCTATTATTGACTGGGTGTTAGAGACACATTATTTAACCTCATACACTGATGCTTGGAGACAGGTCATATAACACACATTCGATGAGAATAGACCAGAATACTCAGAGAATTACAGAAGGAAAATAACTTGCCCGTGTTGCATTCCTGGAGAGTGAGGGTGCTGGGATGTGAGCCCTGGTCTGGCTGGTTCTTGGTCTATGCTTTGTCTTCCCTTTTGGATAGGCAAGGGTTGTAACCCAAGTAATAGAGCAACCCAGGATGCAAACATCTCCCAAGAGCATCAGCAGTTGCCTTCTGTTTGCTAAACACACTTTGAGTCCTTAGAGACCAAGTGATGCTCCTGTTTTCCAAATCTTTAAGTTCTCCACTGCGTCTCTGCTGTACAGAGCATGTCTTCCTCCTTGAGCCCTGCTTCTGAATAAGCAGGAAGACTGTAGCTTCAACCAACACTTGTTGCAGTTTAGCCTATACACCTGTTTTCGCAGGACACTGAAATAGACTTCCTTTATTGCTGTTAATATCCCAGGTAAAAATTACAAGAGATAAAGTGGCATAGAATGTAGAAATGATTATGTTTTTCCTACTCAGGAGAAAGTTCAAGAATGCCCTTTCTCATGTTCCCCCAAGTCTCCCGCACTGACCCTCTCAAGGCTAGTGTCTTGTCCTCCCATTTGTAAACAAAACAAAGAGAATGGTCATTCGAGGGAGGTACTCTCCTAAGGGCACTGCAGCCTCCATGTGATACAGATCTGCCCTCTTGCAGTGACAGCAGAAACAACACATCTTGATACTTTCCTTGGCATCTTTCAACTACGTGATTTCTCAACGACTTCTCTGGAGGAAAGAGGAAGGATTTACTGACAGATCAGACCAGAATACCCGGTCAATAAAGACATCCTGGACTACCTCAACTGCCGTCAATGAAAGGAATCTTTCCTTTGCTGATGAGTTTCAAAAAAAAAAAAATTCAATAAAACCCCCAGGATGCTGCTGAGATAAGTTCATGGCAGAAAAACAACCAGGAATTCTTACATCAGTGAAGTTGCCTCTTAGCTATTTTTTCTGCTGTAATTCTGTGTGTGTATGCATGTAGGGAGAAGGGGAGAAAGGAGAAGTGAAGCATCATTTTTAGCCCTTTTCATTTATTTTTGGAATGTATAGGGTTTGAACAACTCAGGCCTGCTGAGGAAACTGCTTTCTGCCCACATCATATCACGACTTACCTTAACTCTATTCTTTTATTAAGATTTATTCCTTTATTTGAAAGTCAGATTTAGAGAGTGCAAGGAAGAGACAGAGAGAAGGAGAGAGGGGAAGATATCCTTCACACCCTGATTCTTTCCAGACCAATATGGTCAGTGCTGGGCCAGGTTGAAGCCAGGAGCTTCCTCTGAGTCTCCTGCACAGGCTGCAGGGGCCCAAACACTTTGGCCACCTTCAGATGCTTTTCCTAGGCCATTGGCAGGGAGCCAGATTGGAGGTAGAACACACATGACACAAACAAGCACTAATATAGGACGCTGGCTTCACAAGTGGTGGCTTAACATGCTAAGCCTCAACAGGAATCCACATTTACTGCTTTATGGTTCACTGCTTTTATCTCCTTCATAATGTAAATGCCTTCAATGTTTTGTCTGTGTATCCATTATTCTACTACATCTAGTATCTAGAACCAATATCTGAACACTCAATCATATATGTTTAGTGAATAAATGAAGTCAAGGTAACTGCTTCCATCCTTAACTTCATCTTCAGTAGATAAAAAGCAGTTATCACCATCACCTGCAGTATCAACAAACTCTTATTCAGCCAGTTTTCAGCTTACAAAGAGTTTTCACATCCATTAACCACGTGACCCTCACTGCTGCAGAGGCAAGTGTAACAGGTACAGAGTTCTGTCTGTCCCCTATGCTATGTCACTCTAGAATATGGGAGAAGGTTAATGGAAGAACACTGCTTTGAGTCTTTCTCAAACTTCTACTTTATGGAACTTGCATGAGCTGCTTAATGATATGTTACTACAGTAATGTAATGTTATTCCAGATATACTTTTTGCTTCTTTAACAAAACATATAGATTGAATTATCATTGATTATTTAAAATCTTAGGCCTTCTGAAATCTGACTGTAAGATCCAAGTTTTGTGAACTCCAGTGTGGTTTATTTCTACTCACGCTGTCTGAATCTCTTTCTGAGAAATGATAGCATGTATCTGTATGTCCTTTTTTTAGTCCTATAAGTAGAGCTGGGGTTCCAGACTGGTCCACAGATGCACCTGTAGCTTTCTATGAAAATCCATGTGATTGCAAACATGAAGGCTACTGATCTTTGAAATCCATCCCCTGGAGGAGAGGCAATATGGAATAGCAGATTAAGTCACCACTTGGGACAACCGTGTCCTATATAGGAGTGCTGGTTCAAGCCCCAGATATCCCACTACTTATCCAGCTCCTTGCTAATGTGCCTGGGATCACAGAGAAGATAATTCAAATACTCCCTATCTTCCACATGAAAGAGGTGGATGGAATTCCATGTGGCTTGCACCTGGCCCAACCGCAGGAGTTGTAGATATTGGGGAAATCAATCAGTTGATAGAAGATCTCTCTCTCTCCCATTCTCTCTTTTTCTCTGCCTTTCAAATAAAGTAGTAGAACTTAAAATATATATGTATATATGTGTGTGTATATATATATATATATATGTATATTCAGTTTATCTGCTAATCTTTTACACCTAGTACTTGGAACCATCATCTGAACACTCAATCATATTTGTTTAATGCATAAATAAATGAATAAATAAGTATAAAATAAATATTTATATATATATAAATTCATCTGTATATTCTATCTAGTAGTCTTTTTGCCAATATATGACAATTCTTTAATATTATACAGAAAAAAATCATGCTATATTTGAAAACAACATCTAAAGGTAAATGTGTAACACCATTTAATTAACATAAAAATGAAAAGACCAAAAGAAAATCCACAAAATGTAAAATGTGCTTTTCTTTGTGCAGTTAACATGGGTTTTTCTGCCAGTTTGTTCATGTAGGTTGGTTTCAAATATGTTCAAATAAATATTTTTACTCATTAATATTTCTTTGATGTGATGAGATAAAGCAAAAGCAATAAGAATAAACCATGAAAGATAAAGGGCTATATTTTAGAACATCATTTTTATTTTTCTATCTAAAATATGTTTTGATATTCTGAATGTAGCCCTTAAGATATTTTCTTTTTTTTTTTTTAACGATTTACTTATTTAGTTTTATTACAAAGTCAGATATACAGAGAGGAGGAGAGACAGAGAGGAAGAACTTCTGCCCAATGATTCACTCCCCAGGTGGCCACAACGGCCTGTGCTGTGCCGATCTGAAGCCGGGAACCCAGAACCTCTTCCAGGTCTCCCTCACGGGTGCAGGGTCCCAAAGCTTTCAGCCATCCTCGACTGCTTTCCCAGGCCACAAGCAGGGAGCTGGCTGGGAAGTGGGGCTTCCGGAATAGAACTGGCGCCCATATGGGATCCCGGCGTGTTCAAGGTGAGGACTTTAGCCACTAGGCTACCGCTGCTGGGCCAAGATGTTCTTTTCAAAGAATAATTCATCATTTACAAATCAGAGTCACAGAGAAAGGGAAAGGGAAATCCAGAGATTGTCTTTCCTCTGATTCTCTCCCCAAATTGCCTCAACAGTCAGGGCTGGACCAGGGAGAAGCCAAGAGCCAGACACTCTATCCAGATACCCATGTGGGCACCAGGGACTCAAGATCATGGGCCATCGTTTGCTATTTCCCAGGTACATTAGCAGAATGTACCTTCCTGAGTAGAATAGCCAGAATAGCCAGGACTCCAACTGGAGCATATGGGAGCCAGGACTGCAACTGGCAGTCTAATGCCTTGCAGCATGATATCAGCTCCTATTTTTATTTCTTTAAAGACTTACTTTATGTATTTGAAATGTGCAGTGACAGGAAGAGAGAGAGAGAAAGAGAGAGAGATTGATTTTCTTACATTGGTTCATTTCCCACATGAACTACAAATGGCTACAACAGTGCAGGTCTGGGCCAGACTGGAGCCAGGAACCTGGAGCTCCATCTGGATCTCTCAAGTACATGGCAGAGACCCAAGAACTTGGACTATTTATCTATTGCTTGTTTATGTTTTGTTTCAGTATTTAAGATGTACCAACTGGTTGTCAGTCTATCCTTTTGAGAGTACAACCTATGGTCTCAGCAATATATTTGATGAGAGTAGATTCTAGAATTTCAAATTGTACTACAACTTAAATTGCTTCCAAAGCAATGTTTAGTTCCGGCAAAAAGTGTTTGCTTCCATCCATTATAATTCACTGAGAAATAGCTCATGACCAGAGGCTTTGCCTGTTTAAAATTTTAAACCAAGTATAGGTGAGCAGAAGTAGGTTTTTGCTCAAAATGCACTGACCCAGTGATGTTGATGGTAGTTCAAATCAATGCAGGACAATTTGAGAATGCAAGTGTGTGTGTGTGTGTGAGAGAGAGAGAGAGAGAGAGAGAGTACTGGCAGAGTCAGGGTTCAAAAGGCTTAACACCTACAATTGATTGTACTTCATTTTGTGGAGGCCACAAGTGTGCGATAACCACTCAAAAGCACAAATGAAGCCACTCCTATGCTTCATTTGCTCATTGTCACTTCATAACACATAGCTGTGTGTGGATGCAGCTGAACTTTGCTTTCTTAAGCACAGTATGGCAAAACTCATGGAAAGTTCTTTCACACAGGCAGTGATATTTGCCTTCCCAGACACTTTTTAGGTAAACCCTCAACTTCTCTCAATGATGTTAACTGACTAAGTTGATACTTGTGCCAGTGTTGAGACTAAACTGGATGTTCCCTTACACTCATCACCCGATTGCATTCTCTATCAATGCGTATCAGTGGACAGATCTTATCTTCCCTCAAGATTATGAACTCTTAAGGAACGAAGGTTCTCCCATCCTAACACACTGAATCCTTGATTAATAGATTATCACCCAGGCTGCCCACAACTAATTGGTCTGGGGTCAGCAGGAGGGAGAAGGAGACAGGGAGGAGGCACAAATAAAATACACTCTTGACAGATACTGAATGAGGTATATTGCAAAGACTGACTTTGCCCCATATTGTGCATTATCCTCACTTTAAAATGAGAAAAGGGGAGTGGAATGAGGATGAGTGACCTTCCCTATAAACAGAAGTATTAAGATCCAAAAGCCTTGTGATCTAATTCTCTAGGTCTGGTGATGTGGTATTCCAGGATACCACCTTGCCCTTTGCTTTCAAAGTCCATCCCAGAGTTTCTGACTAGTGTGGGAACTTCATTTAGAAAAGCAGCAACTGCACCTCTCCTTGACACTTTAGAGGGCTCACTTCCATATCTGGGAGGAATTTTCAGTCTACAGAGCACTTTGTTTATTCTGAAACTTGGCTTTAAAGTTTAAACTCTCTCCTGACCTTTCTTCTCCCTCTGTGTGTCAGTCAGCTTTTTTGTTGTTGTTGTTGTTACTATTACAGAATATCTGACATAGACTACTTATAAAAGAAAGGACGTTTATTTTTGTTTATGGTTATGGAGGTTCACAGTCCAATATTGGGTGAACTGATTGGTTCAGCATCTGGTCATGATGGTGTTTTACTGACACAGTCCTGGGGTGGACCATGGCACCACAAGGCCAGAGGAAACATACTTCTGTCTCTGCATAGGAAGTCAGTGCGATTTAATCATGGGACCTCAAATCTAACAATATTACTCCAGCCTGATCACTTTTCCAAAGGCCCCACTTGTAAGCTTCAGAACTTCTATGTAGTACAATCAACATAAGACATTGGGGACAAGCCTTTAACACATGGGCCATTGTCAGATACCCACACTGATATCCAAACCATAGCACCTAACTCCAGTGTCCAGTTTCCAGTGCTGGCCAATGATCACTTGGGTGTCTAGTTAAACCAAACCTGCAAACAAGGAACTCATCCTGAGAATTCACATACTTCGACATTGCCCAAGGCAAATACTGGTAAATGAAGCAAGCCTGAATGTCTCTCCACAGGCAATGAAGGCTTCAAATAAGCCAAGAGCAGGAAATTTATAGAAAATCCGAATGCATTCTGTGCTTTCCATAAACAAGAACTGGCTGTAGTACTCTATGGTGCCCATCTTTTCAGTCAAGTTTTGAAGAATTTATTTTTCTTGTGTTTTGGAGAGAGTGGGACTTAAAGACACAATTGCTCATTAATCAGAAACACAATAAATGCCACTATTTCCATGAAACTAGACTTTCCTCCATAAGCACTGAGCAGCCACATGGAACGAAACTCCCTCATATGTACAAGGTGCAGGGGTTTGCACAATCCAGGCCATCTGCTTCTCCTTCCCCTGATGACCTGGCCTTGCCTCTGGTTTTATGGGTATGGCTGAGTGTGGGAAAGGCACACATCTGACTCTTTCTGAAGGAACAAGCCGGAGGAAACCTCTCTGTGCCTCATAGCTCCACCTACCTTAACTTCCTCTGCTGAATCGTTCCATATTGCATGGCACAGAAACCACTTGTTTGGGATGGAGATTAAGTGAAGTCTTGCCTTTCCCCACAACATTTGCTGCATTTTCCCATCTGAGTTGTTTGGGTGTGCCACATTCTCTATTTCTTTCTATTCTATGTTAGACACTTGCCAATTTCACAGCCAGTGCTAAACATGTTAGGACTGTGTGCCTCGGGGTCATTTGCCAGTTTGTGGTTGAATGCAGAACCATTTCCCTGGCCATCGAGAGGATATTTTGTTGGGAAATTGGGTTCCACAATGGTAAAAGATCTGACTACAGTGCTGAGCTTCACCTTACTAGTACAGGGTGGTGCCCCAGTTCATGGAAAGAGGTGAGACATGAGCAAGTGAGAGAAAAGTGGTTATGGCCTGGAGGGAAAGGTGTGTATGGACTGGAGAAGAGATGGAATGGTCTAGCTAGGGTGGGAAACAATTTTCAAAGGCCATTTGGTTATTTCTAACACTATTTGTAATCCCTACAGCTATCAACTTAAAATTAATTTGCTATAGATTTACTGATTATGAATCTTGCCAACAGTTGACTCAGCAGGGTTATATTTCATGGAATGGACATTGCCTATCCCTGGTTTAGACCACTAAGGTGGCAGTAGGAGAGAATTTAGCCAAGAGCTTTACCTTGGGTGAATGCTAAATATGAAATGAATAGACTTACTTGTACTGTTCCTGACAGATGGTAGTTTAAGTGAGTTTTTCCAAAACTAATTTGATTTTCTTTCTTGATTCTCTAAAATATTTCCATGGATCAAAGGCTTAAATAAAAGAGTTTAATCTCTGTGGTTAGTTTCAGGCAGTGTGGTTGTCTGGGGAAATGTCATTTCAGGTCAATCCAGCTCTCAGCACCTAAGTAGCTGCTGATGTGTTTGTGTGAAGGCCAATCCAACCAGCTTGCAACAACCGCATACCAACCCGATCAGACTGCAACCTCATACCAATTAACCACTTGGATAGGAAGGTGGTATATTAACGAATCAGAGATGTCTTTAGTCAAGAGCAACGCCAAAGAGAGAAAGGATTTTTTTTTCAAATTGAATGCGCATATCCCAGTTTCTAGCTTCCTGCTTTCTGGAATGGAAACTCAAGCTTTGGCACTAGCCCACATAGCCATGGAGCTGTATATTGCTCAAACCTTCAGAATGTCTTGGCATCTGGTCAATATGCATATCTGGGTGTGCAGCTGGACTCACTGGCCTTTTGGCATGGATTTATGTCTGTTAGCATAGACTTTTGCATGTAAGTGTTGCTGCATGTCTTGCCTCATAGGTAACACCTGGGGCCATGGCAGGAGAAGGAGCCTCCACTTCGTTCACCCAAGGTTATAAGCAAGGTCAGTGAAAGATCACAGCATCACCAGATGTCTGTCTACTGCAAAATGATGTTTTCAGTCCATGAGCTAAGAAAACTCAGGACAGCAGTGACTGAAATGATTAGCAATTCCCACAACTGACTGGCTGCTTATCTCATAGTCACACGGTGGCAAAGCAAGGCAGGTAGAGGGTGTAATTTCTACCCTCTTTTTTTGTTTGTTTGTTTTTTGTTTTTTGTTTTTCACTGCTTGCTTAGTGTGCCTGATTCTTGAACAATAGCAATAAGCATTAGTTGAATGTTGATTAGGTGCCAGGAAGAGACTCATGCAAGTTTTACTACAGCTCAAGATGTGCAGTCTTATTCAACTTTTAAGCAAAGCAGAGTTAGTTCAGAGATATTCATTATCTTGGTTGCGGAGACACAGCTAGCAAGTTAAATCCAATATCAGTTTTAGCTGATAAGCCCATTATGCATGGCTATATAATGGCACTTTCCAACACTTCCCGAACTCCTCTTCCTAAGAGTTTTGATGGCAATTACAGCAATAGACACAGCCTCTAAGCACCCAGAATGTCTAAGATACAATGTGACTGCTTCCAGATTCAAAAGTAACTCATGCAAACTAGAAGTTTCTCTTTTTTTTTTTCTCAGTTTGAGCAAAAGGAATCTAAGACTAATAAGGCAGCTCCACAGTACTGGGTAGCTATCAGCCCTCTTCCCCTCCGTGTGAACCAATATGCATTTCACAATTCATGCCCTAAGCTGGCAAGACAAATAAAAATGGGGCAAGACAGGGCACATCTCCAAAATGACACATGCAATTTTAATAAACACTTAGTCATAGGACCACCCATAGCAACAAGGAGAGCTTGGGAATCGGCCTTTGCTCTAAACATTCATGTGGATATTCAAAGTCTAGTACCAAAGAAGCATTAAAAAATAAGAGTTGATATTGGTTGTGGCATGGTTCTAAATTATTGCCACATGTCTTAAGGCAACACTTGGAAAAATGAGCTAGGTCTCCAACATAATGAAGCTGGAACATTTTGGAAATAATTTATCAAGCAGTCTAAGATACAGTAAAGTCACACTCTGGGGAGAAAGTTGAGGGAGGGAGAGAGAGAGTTGAGGGAGCGAGGGAGGGAGGGAGAAAGTTGAAGGAGGGAGAAAGAGAGAGAGGGAGAGAGAGAAAGAAGAGATAGAAACCTAGATAGATAGAAGAGATTTGTAAAGATACTAGTGCTTTATATTTTACTCAGTTCTTGGAGACCATTGGCACTTGGACAAAACTAGTCACCTGGCTCTTAACTTGGCTACAATAGAACTTGGAAACATAGGGCAATCATAGATTTGGCTAAGCACCGACTGTCTCTTTCATGGAAATTTAGTGTAAAACTCAGAGATTTGTGACTTTCCTTGAAGATAAAATTTAGCAAACTCAACCCAGCTTTCTACTGGGATGCACTAGGACTTTTTAGCTGCTCCTATAGTCAGAGAAATAGGTTTCCAGAGTGTGCCACTCATCATTTTGCAACCCTCTTGGGGGATATGATATCTTCAGGATGCAGTTTATGAGGGCAGGCATTTAGCCTAGCAGTTAAGATGCCTGCATCCTACATCAGAATACCAGGGTTCAAGTCCCAACTCCAGCTTCTGACATCAGTCTCTGCTAAGGCGGACCCTGTGGGGGCGGGTGGCAGGTAGAAATGATGAGTTAGAATGGGAGCTCTCTCTGTCTCCCTGTCTCTAGCTTAAAATATAACTCACCATTAATTTAAGGTTCTTCTAATAAGGTATTTTTGATGAACCAGGGTAATCTCTTGTCAAGAGAGTTAGACCCGTTTCTCTCTACATACGTTGCCCTGCATTTTCCTCTGTGGCCCTACATACTCCCCCAACACATTACCCTGTGGAAATGACTCTGATGTGTCCCTGCAAAGTTGACTTTTCATCTCTCAAAAATTGTCATGGAATATCTCTTATGGGTTTTGCAAATAGTTATTAGAAATATTTTCATTTTTCAAAATTTAATCAGAGCTCCACAAATGGCCATGATTTCTGTTTTAATTTGATTCATGGGGAGTGGATAAGATTTTTAATCTAAAAGCCTTAATTGAAGTCTTGGTCTTATATTAGTTATTAGACTAAGGATATACCTTTTAACCTCTCAGTACACTCAGAAAATACTGATAAAAGTGATCAGGATTAAGTGAGAGACAATTTGAGAACGTGTTATAAATGCCACACTGATTCAGAATCCATTATGACTCTGTTGTGAATTAGATTTTCAATGATTCAGCATTCTCTATGTTTTATTTTATTTTGTATGGCTTGACCTAAGAAAACACAAAGCAAGACAAGAAATGCATTTTTAGATATCTGGAAGGGGCAGAATAATAATTTAGATGAAAACACAATGCACTTTTATGTGTTGAGGAACCAGGGCAGAATAAAAGTTGAAGATTATGGAAAAATTGAATGAAATACTACATACAGTTGATGTTTTAATTTTAAGATTCCCTTGCAACTTCACCCACTTTCACTAATATTTATTTGCAACAAAATCAAGAACTTTGGTGCTATTGTGGTTGTTTGGAGACATGCCAGAGGATGCAAAACACAATATTCAAGTTTCAACTCAGGTATCAATATTCAATTCAGGCTGAACCGATAGGACTCTGCCTTCTAGTTCATTCAGTTCTTGCTCTTGCAGTTTTTCTGTTTTTCTTGTGCTTTTGGTTGGTGCTTTTTACTTTTTCAATGGATTCTAATCATAAGTATTATAGTATTTCCCAGTGTTCCTAAAGACAAAAAATTTGTGTTACATGAGTTTTGGCCATAAGCTTGATGCTAATTAATCGTGTGTGTGTGTGTGTGTGTGTGCGCACACACACATGCACATGTGTGCATATGCATGCATGTGTATATTTAACTAAAGTGTCATTAAAAACACATAAAACAAGCCTTGGCTTTTGCATGCCATTTGGGGAGTGACCCAGTGCACGGAAGAACTCTCTCTGTATGTATGTTTCCATGTCTTCCTGCCTTTCAAGCAAAATGAAATAAGTACATTAAATGAAAACAAACAAACAAAACAACAAGAAACCAACTAGTGTGGCTTTGTTAAAGTGAGCACGCTAACAGGGACATGCTTGATTTCTAGGCCTGTCTAGGTGTTCTGTTTTCTGCTACTTGCAGGAATCTCAGTCCTGACTTGTCCCAGGATGAGAGGTGGAGAGCTAAAAAGCTTTTAGCTGAAGAGCAGCCATTTAGCCGATCTGTGGAAGGGCTCAGTGCTGCTTCTCTGTTAGCCTGGAGTCCCTTTAAAGACGCGGACGAGCACATAATGCACTTTGCCCTGATGTCTCATTACTTTAGGCACTAACCCTTTGTCAGACCCACCATCAATATCTTATTAAATTCATCATTATGCCCTTGACATTGTTTTAATAGCCCTGGCAACTGCATGATAGAAATAAATAAATCATGAGCAAGCAGAACGGAGCGTGAATTTTCCTTTATGTGGACTTTCCGACTCAATTCCCTATTCACTTTCTCTTTGGTTATAAAAATAATTCAGCAATCAGTCACTCTTCTTCAATTGGGAGCATTAAAACAGGAGGGTTTTGTAGCTGTTTTCTGGACATTGGTTGCAGATTGTACCCATGATCCAAACTCCTGAACATTAGGCAAAAGGTGCTTGCCCAGTCACAGCAGAGGGTGAATTTGGCCTCAAGACTTCTGCAAATGTAAACAGCTATTCCAAGGACCTGCTGGGAGCTCAGTGTCAGGATTCTTCCCCTCCAGGGAGCCGTGGGTCTGTCCACTGCCCTCAGTCCTGGCTAGCTGCGAGCAGCATTACCTTTTGGAGTTGACCAAGCACTCTACATTTTTGTCTTTACAGTCTTGACTAAACTGAACTTCTCTGAGAAAATTTGCCTTTTCTTTATCTTTCTATTTTATCTAGCAGCAAACGATGAGCCTTTGATCTCTTTTTAAACCATTTATTGATGCAATTACATTTTCCCCCTAAAAACCACACTGTGGCTCTTATTCTTAGGCTATAAATATTTCCCTCTGGCTATTTTAGTCAGATCATTTGTGAATCTAGCCAGCACTCAGGCCAGATTAGAGTCCTTTTGTATAATGTGATGGCCAAGGGGCCAACATTCTTCAAACCACACTTCGAGAGCACTCACCCCTCCATGCACTACACCTGAGAAGCAGATGTAACCACAGGGTAAAAATTTGCACTTAGAAAGCAAAGCTGTACTCTTTTTAGCTGCCCTCATTCTGATGAAGGTTTTGGGTGAGTGGGGTGGGTCACTGGGAGGCAGTTGAAACTTTCCTTTCTGGGAGTTCTATGTGTGAACACACGCCAAAATACCCTGCAAGCCCAGATTCCTGGGCCTATATTAGAGTTTCTGGTGTAGTAGACTTGAAACAACACCTGATAATTAGCATTTTGCACAAGTTCCCAGGCAAGATGACTGCTACAACTTTGGGGACCCCGTTGAATTAAAGTCCCATTACTTCAAGATAGGCAATGACTTTGCCAAACACCCTCTAGGCCTGTGCCCAAATTTTCCATCATATCATTTTACAAATGGATCCAAGCCAGTCCTCAGCACCTTATAAATAAGAAAGAGTATAGGGAATGAAAAATCTTCATCACTGTGAATGGGAATATAAATCAGCAGAGTTTCAGGGACAAATTGGAAGGAGTTATTGAAAATGTGAATTCACAGCTCCTACCACCAATTGTGTCACTTACTTGCCAGAAGCATAGATTTGTGTGTCAGTGTAGAAAGGGATAACTCAAATCTCCATCAGTAACAAGATGATTTTGTAGGTTGTGCTATATTGCTGTGTACTAAGCATGATGGCTTTGTCTGTGCTAGGATGGAGAAATTCTTCAAAACATGTGAATACAGGGATGAAGGCAAGATGCAGAACAATATGGAAACAATATGAAGTCACATATGTAGTGAAGAAGCAATTGTAGGCAATGTCTTCATGTATATAGAAATAATAATGCACACACAAACTGAAAGGGCTTTTCAAAATGTTCACTTTGCCTGGGTAGGCTAGTGGGATGAGGCTTTTTTGTCTCATACAGTCTAAGACCATTTGTACCTTTTCATATTTACCTCCTTACATTGTCCACTCCTACAAATTTCAGATCGTGAGAAAGATAAAGAGAACTAAATGACTAAGTAGCAATATGAACTTCACCAAGGAGCATTTCTGCATGTTCTCATGTACTTTATCATGGTCCCTGTGGCACTCTGCATCTCGCATAAAGTTCTTTAGCAGGGACTCTGCCTGCTCTTCAAACTTTGCAGTCTGGCTTGAACCCTTGCTCTCTCTGGGCAGGCACAACTCCCACTCTCTTTACCATCGGCCACGTATTTTCCTTAAAAATAAAGCCTTAGCTTCATTTTATTTTATTTTTATCTTAGATTTAGTTGATTTCCTTGCATTCTTCCTATCCCAAATCCTGAAACCTAACAATAGTGTCTTGGAAATGCTCAGTCAGCTCTGCCGTCTTCCAGGAGGCTGTGGTTGAAGATGCTAAATAGTCTTTTAATGTATCCTTTCTGTTTGTCACATCTTGCCACAGCTCAGCGTCTTCATCTCCTGTGTATTTACCTGATTTTCCTTAGAAATGTCTTTTTGAAAAGAAACATACTTTCTTCCAGTTCTGCTCCACGAGGCAATCCCATATTCTTGTAGACCAGAGCTTTGCCAGCCTGAATCCTTGCCAGGCTCCCTTGGATGGGCTGTCAGCCTTTCTCCATCTCACTCCATATGGAGTGCTTGTGAATGATTTCCTACAGCCTGCTCGCCATTCATCATCAGCAAGTCAAGGCGTCCATGTGCAGTACATATTTCTGAAAATGAAGAATATTTCACCCAAATAGACATAGCAGTAGCCTTCATTCCCCTCTAATCCCTGTTTTTTTCCCCCTACTGCAATATTCTGAATAGAAACAATATGTATTTCCTTAAAGCTGGTTTCTTAAAATGTAACCTGCAGACAAGTCACCTTATGAATGAAGGTCCAGTGTGGGGTCCAGTAATTTAAATTCTCTGAAATTTTTACTTCAGAGGGGAGAGAGAGAGAGAGAGAGAGAGAGAGAGAGAGAGAGAGAGAGAGAGAGATTGGGGAGAGAGAGATCCCACTCACTGGTTCGCCCCAGAAAGCCCTCTCTGAAGCCAGGAGCCAGGAACTTAATCAGTTCTCTCATATGGATGAATGGCAGGAACCCAGCTACTTGGGCCACCATTGATGTCTGTAAGGGTTTATGTTAGTGTGAAACCAGAGTCAGAAACAAAGCAGAACTCCAAGTCAAGTACTCTGATTTGGAATGTGGGTGGGGCCAGTAATCATCCTGGAATTGTCGTTTCAAACCTGCTCCCAGGTAACAGTGGTGCTGCGGCTCCTATAGACCACACCGAGCATTAAGGTTCTGATGAGCATCAAGAGGAATCACTCTCACCAAAACTGCCTAAGGTGAAATAAGACTAGCAAAATCACAAAAAAGAAAATCATCTTCTTTACCAAAAATGAAATTAAAAAAAAGTACCCAATGACACTTGCTGAATCACAGTAAGACTTTATTCAGAATCATCATGTTGGATTAGGGATCTCTCTGTCTCTGTCTCTCTGTCTCTCTCTCTCACACACACACTTAAGTTTACAAGATGCTCCCAGATTGACCTAATGAGACACAGGACACAAGGGTAGCTTCTCTGCTTGGTTCTATGTTGAGCCACTGGGAAGCTGTCTGTATGAAGCCAGACCCATAGGAGGATGCTCTGTGTGTTCTCATCAGTGTGAAGTTCAAGGACAGGGGAATTAATTAATGGCATAGTCATAAGAGACAGAAGTTTCCTCAGAGGAAAGGGATGCGAGTGAAAATGGCACATAGTGTGTAGGAACATTAACTCTCTGTTAACAGCATGTCTTGTACCTATTTTTCTTAGTTTTCTTTTGTATTTTACCTTCACTCTTAGTATTGTTTGCATGCTAAAATTTAGAGATTGTTGTTGTTTGACCCATTTTTTTGCTTAATATTGTCTGGATGTAGAGTTATCATTAGAAGGACTATTTGCAATATAAAGTTACAAATAAATAAATAAAAGATTTAAAAAATGCTATATGTTCAATGACCTGTATGAGCTGGCATTATATTTTATTTCTGATGTTTGAGGAACTCACTGTAAATTTTTGTGTGGAATATGGAACTGAATTAATTGTCCCACATGTATCATCTCCATAACACTAAAGCCGTTTTCTTACACTAATTTGAGATGAATCATCGATTATATAGTAAGTATCCTACATATTAGAGAATATTTCTAGTTTTAGAAAATGCTGTTCTATTGATCTATTCATGGATCAGTTTTGCCCTATTTTAGTTACTGAAACTTGAGCCTGGGCCAGCCCTGAAATTTGCCATTAGGGAAGTGAGCCAATGGTGGATCACCTCTCTCTGTTTCTCACTTCCTGTCTCTTTCTCTTGCTTCCTTTCTGTTTGACTTTCAAATAAATAAATAAAATCTTTAGAAATGAAAAAATAAGGGATAAGAGTGAATTCAGTCTATCAGATTAAAATAATTGTGGATGTGTGTTTTCTCTTAGGGCAGTTAATGTCTTGAATTTAGTGAATGACTTCTTAATATTAACCTATCCTTAAAATTTTTGAACTAAATCAAAGGTGGAATCCAGCACCTATTTTGGATGAACCCAGCTCTAGTGGCTGTGGCCATTTGGGGAGTGAACCAGAGGATGAAAAACTGTCTCTGTGTGTCTCCCCTTCTGTCTGTAAATTTGTCTTTCATATAAAATATATCTTTAGAAAATAATATTTGAAGGAACCCCAGATTGATAGTACGTTACAGAGAAGTTTATAGGGAATCTAGCAAACACTTCCCCAGCCTTTCTCAGTGATCTAGGTTGTTGAGTGTAGTGTATCCTAAAACCAGAAAAAGGAATTTAGGTTGGCTTTGCCAAATACAAGTGCTCTCATTACTGTGGGTGTGCAGAGTTTGTCTCAAGTGCTGTGTGTGTACCACCAATAATAGACAACAGGCTCTGTACCATCACAAGGACCCGCATGTATAAGACTGATGATTTTCATTCACCTTGAGGGTTACACAAGTTAAATGTAAAACTTTCTATTTTGATTGTGGCTGGTGTTCCATGGTAGCAAAGGGATGCTTTGCTGATGGTTCACAAGTTGAAAAAGAACACTTGAGTAATTTCCAGAATTGGTTATTGTGAATAAAATTGCTAGAGCACTCATGTACAAGCCTTAAAATGTAAGCATAAACTTTCATTTATATGGGAAAAATTACCAAGTTTATAATTACAGGACCATGGAGTAAGTTCATTTTTAGTTTTAAAAGGCTGCCAAAGTATTTCTCAGAACGTCTGTACCACTTCTATTCCTACCAGCAACATGTAAGTGATCCAGTTTCTCTGAATCTTGGCTAGTACTTGGTGTTATAACTACTTTTTTTTTTTTCATTTTAGCCATTTTGAGAGATTTGCTGTGCTATCTCATTGTGTTTTTAATTTGCAATTCCCTAATGGCTAATAATGGTGAATCATTTTTCCACGTGGTTATTTATCACCTGTGTGTCCTTTGAAGGGAAATGTCTTTACATTGCTCGCCTATTGCAAATCGTGCTGCAATAAACATGGGAATGCAGATATCTCTTCAACAGATGGATTTCATTTCCCTTGGATATATAGCCAGGAGTGAGATTGCTGGATCATATGGTAGTTCAACTTTCAGTTTAAGACACCTTTATAGCATTTCCACAATGACAGCAATTTTTTTTTTTGCATTCCCATGAAATGCATACAGAGCATCCATTTTCTCCACATCCTCACCTGCATCTGTTACTTTTTGTGTTTCGGATTATAGTCAGTCTAACTGGAGTGAGGTGCTATTTCATTGTAGTTTTAGCTTGTGTTTTCTTAATTATTGCTCATGTCAAGTGGAAACAACCTAAGTGCTCATGCACCGACTAATGAATAAAGAAAATGTGGCACATGTACACAAGGAAATATTATTCAGAAAGAAGGAAAGAAAGCAAGAAAGAAAGATGGTGAGAAAGGAAAGAAGAAAAATGAAAGGAAGGAAGGAAGGAGAGAAGGAAGGAAAGAAGGAAGGAAGGGAAGGAAAGAGAAAGATGTCTTCCAGCCAATGGTTCACTTCCCAATCGGCCACAAAGACCCAGACTGGGCCAGGTCAAAGCCAGGAATCTGGAACTGCATCTGGGTCTCCCACATCAGGGACAAGGCTCAAGTACTGGAACTGTCTTCTGCCTTTTCAGGCACATCAGCAGGAATTTGGACGAGAGATGAAATATCCAGGGCTTGAACAAGTGCTGACTTGGGATGCCATTGTTACAGGCAATGGTTAAACCCATTGTACCAGGATTCTGGTTCCAAGGATGAAATTGTGTAATTTGACACCATATGGATGAGACTGGAGGTAGTTATGTTAAGTGAAATAAGCCAAGCATTGGAATATATCACATGATTTCATACATTTGAAAAAAATGTTGGTCCAATATTCTTCAAATGCGAAGTGGAGGTTCTGAGATACTGGGAAGGGAGCAAGGAAGAATCTATGAGGAGAGATGGATTAATAGGGACTAGGTTATAGCTTGACAGCAGAAGACGTGAGATCCTATTGCAAAATAGGGCACCTAGAGAAAGTACGAGTATGCTGTACATTTCTTTAAAAAGTAAAGGATAGGCTTTTGAATGTTTTCAGCATGAAAAATTAAATGTTTGAGGAGATATATTTATTTTGATTTTATACCATTATTGGAACATCAAAGAATAGCCTAATACATATGCATGATTTTATCTATCTGTGAAAAGAGTTTTAAGAACAAAAGACTTAGACACATTTGAGTTGCTTGTTGAGTTGTAAGCAATTCTTAAGAACTTTAGAAACAAATGTTTCTTAAATTCCTCTTCATGCCTTTATCCTATAAAAGGAGAAATGTTAGATATATGCCCTTCAATATTTTCTCTCAGTGTATAATTTGACTTTTAATCCATGCAACATGATTTAGTAGAGCATTTTTAAAGATTTTTGTGTGGTTCAATTTTCCTTTAATATAGCACACTTTTTATGTCAAATCTGAAAATCCTTTACTAATCCTAAGATCCTGAAAATTTGCTCCTTTTTTTCCTAAAATTCCCATAGATTTACATTGTATATTTAAATCCATCATGCATTTTGAGATTTTTTAAAAATAATGTTTAAGGTTTAGCTTGATTATAAAAAACTTTCCCATTGATTTGCATTTCCCCTGGGACAATTTGTTGAAAGCATTCCCCTCTTCCTTTGAGTTACTTCTGTAGTTTTGTCAAAAGTCAATTGAGCATATTTTTGTGGATCTTATTGCAGCACTCTCTAGTCTTAGAGCTACACAATAGATCTTCCTATTTTTCCCGAGTCTTATTTATTTGAATGGCTGAGAGACAGAGAGACCCAGAGAAATTTCCTAGCCAAGGCTTGGCTAGAGCAAAGCCAGGAGCCAAGAACGTGAACTGTGTCATTGTGGTGGTTGGGATACCAGTACTTAAGCCATCATCCGGTGCCTGTCAGAGTCTGCATTAACAAGAAGCTATGATGGTGATTGAGGTTGGGACTTGACCCCAGGAACTCTGACATAGAATGTGGGCAATACAACCACCAGGTCAGATGTTCACCACCCTTTGTAAGACTTAGATTAAGAAAAACAAATGCTTTCCACTCTAGGACTTTACAGATAATATTTCAGCTGTTGTACTGTCTGTGCCTGTGGAAATTCATTTGAGAATAAGCCTGTATATTTCTACAGTTCTCTTGGTGGAATTCTGATGGGAATTTTGCAAAATATTACATTTATTTAGGGGGGAACCAACAGTAGAGTATATCCAGTTTTCTAATCCAGGAATATTATGTATCTAATTATTTAGGTTTTTAATTTTTATTAGTATTTTGATAATTTTACATATAGTTCTTGTATGGGTTTCATTAGCTGCATACACACACACCACACACACGTATATACACACACATATATATATAGATATTTTATACTTGGGAAAAGACAACTATAAATAGTAATGTGTTTTTAAAATGTGCTTATTTATAGAGCATTCTATGATGCTTCATTCTATGTATATATTGTATAGCAGCCAATCAGAGTAAATACATTATCCTTTCAAGCATTTAACATTTCTTTAACATCCAAAATCATTGTCTAGGTTTTTTTTTTTTCTTTTAAGGGACATGTAGTACATGAACATTACCTATATTCATCCTCCTGTACCTTAGAAGCCCAGAACTTCTTTTTCCTATCCAGCTGTATCACAGAACCCATCAGCCTTTCCCCAACTCATCCTCCACACTTCCTTCCTCAGGCTGTGATAACACACACACACACCAACACACACACACACACACACACACACACACACACACACACACACACACACATTTTTATTTAAGTAATGTATATCTATGGAATGTAACTATTTCCTTCATAACAAGAAAACTTACAAATGACATATATTGTTTTCTTAAATCAGTCTTCTTCAAGCAAGATGGAATACATGGTCACTTTTATATGAAACAACACGGTAATAATCAGTGGATGTTGAAGTTTTATCTGTGCCTCAATCACTTACCAACAATTACCTCTAAAACCAACATGTTGATCACATGCTGAGACCTAAGTGTTCAGGAAGAAAAATCAAGATAAATGCCTTTACTTGTATCTCCTTTAACATTTATAAAATAAATTATTTATAACATCTCTATACATTAAATCAGACTTAGCATATGTCTTTTCATCTTATAGGGTAAATACACTGATTATGCTTCTTTTCTTCCAAGATTCATTTAATGATATCTAGGATAATTTATTTGGCTAATTTGATTCTCTAATATAAGGAATGTCCTGTGTATTAGTTATCCAATAAGAAAATCCATCTTCCACAGAAATAGTTTACTATAGATGAACAAGGACATGTATACACAGTTTAAAAATAAATATTACACTGGGAGAGTAATCAAATCAATCTAGTATCTAACTTAGTACTGAGAGAAGGAAACCCTTCCAGCAATGTGGTTTAATCCATGATTTTTGTGACTTATTAATCAAACAAAATAAATAAATGCGCCTTTTTGGAGAATGTCCATTCATATTGATCCATGCTCTTTTGTGACAAAAAAGTTATTGTGAATTTTACTGTAGGGCAATGAGTAAAAAAATGCTCTATGTTTTTAAGAGCTGTGAGGTAAGTTACTTTTTCAAACTCATTTTATCAGTAAGCTCATGTGATATTCGTACTTTTGGGCTTGGCTTGGCGCTCTTGAGATAATACCCTTAAGTTTCATCCTTGTTATTGCAAAAGACAAGGTTGAGTTCATCCCTGGTTGAACAGTATTTTGTAGTGTATATTTACCACATTGTATTCATTCACTCACTGGTAGATGGACACTTAGGTTATTTTCATTTCTTGGCTATTGCAAATCATGCTGCAATGAACACGGGAGTGTAGACATCTCTGCAACAACTGAATTTTATTTCTCTGGCTACCCAGGAGTGAGACTGCTGAATCATATGGCAACTCTATTTCTGGTGATTTTAAAACCTCCATACTGCTTTTCACAATGGCTGTACTACATTTTCACCAACATTGGTACAAGTGTCCTCTTTTTCTTTCCACCCATGCCAACATTGTTATTTTCTTTTTGAGAATCGCTAGTCCAGTGCAGTGAGATAATTTTCATTGTGATTTTGTAATAATGCAGAGGGAAACAGTATGGATGGAGTGGATGTACATGGGGAAATTCCCGTGCTTATGGAACCATAAAAAATAAAAATAAAATAATGAAAGTACAAAAATGCACTTCTTTCTGACTTTCTTGTTAGTGCATAAATTAATTAAAAATATGTTGCTTTGTTTTCAAATATTTGACAATTTTGAAAACTTAAATTTTCATTTTCACTTTTTTGAAAGGCAGAAAGACAAAGAGAGATCAAGAGATGGAGAAAGACCTACCGCCATTAGTTCACTCCCCAATAACTTGCAATAATTAGTGTTAGGCATGGCTGAAGTCAGGAGCCTAGGACTCAATCTGCATCTCCCACGTGAGTAACAGGCGCACTAGCACTTGAGCCATTCTGCTGCCTGCCAGGGTGTTCATTGGCAGGACACTGCATCACAGGCACTCCAATGTGCAGTACATGCATCTCCACTAGCTTCTTGACCACCGTGTCAAACTCTCACCCTGTTTGGAGGTGTTATTGCTATTTTCTATTATTGATTTGTAAATACATTTTCTGTTATTTTAATTTTGGGGCTTAAGTTTTTGTTTCATTTTGTTTTCTCCTGTAAAAAGTCCAGAGAAGACATGTCTTGGTGAGTTTCCTATGGAAGATTTAAGAAAATGTGTGAATTGCTGTTATTGGGTGGTATGTCCTACTCAGATCAATCAGATCATGTTGCTAAAGGATGTTTATGTCCTTGTTGAACTTGTTCTGTCATTCACCAGGAATGGGATGAAGTTCTCAAATACAGTTATGGATTTTTGTATTTCTTCTTTCATCCTTCACAGATTGGTTTTCCACATAATTTAAACCTCTTTTTGTTGTTTTCTTTTACTTATTTAAAATATGTGTCTTCATGGTACACTGAGCCTCAAATAACTATGCCATTGTCTTAGTCTGTATTGTATTGCTCTAACAGAATTTCCTAGACTCATGATTTACAAAGAATGGAGATTTGTTTCTTACTACTCTAGAGCCTGAAAAGTTCAAGCTCAAGGAACTGCATGCCGGTTAAGGTCTTCTTTTTATAGCTTTCCGTGGAGAGAGCTTAGAAAATTGAAGTTGCAATAACTGCCCTTTTATTTGCTTTTTCTATTTTTAAATAATTGTTCGTGATAGTTTGTAGATATAGGAATTCCTCCCTTCCCCTCCTCTCTCTTTGCTTTCCTCTTTTAACACCACCCCCCCATATTATCATGGTAATGCAGTCCTTTAGTTACAGTTACAAGTTCAACATTTTGCTATTTCAGTGTATCATGGCATTGTAGGTTTTAGACAGAGGTAGAAACTAATATCACGTGCTCACTGTTACACTGGGAGTCCTCCTTTTCTTCAGGAGTAGAGATCCATACTGTAATGTATCTTTGCTTCCTAGCATGCTAGTCTCCTATGCAGTTCATCTATGAGAAAGTACAGACACACCTATGTATACGTATACTTGGTTATCTATTTTGTGTTTTGCATAAATGTTGTCTTATATCAAGAGAATAAATGACATTTGTCATTTTGGGACTGGCTGGTTTCACTGAGCACTGTGGTCTCCAGTTGAGACCATTTTGCTGTGAATGGTAGAATTTCATTCTTTGTTATGAACAACTGTCCACTTGCAATCAGCATTAATCCCTCCGTTAGGGTGGAGCACTCATGGAATAAACACTTCCTATGAGTCCTCATCTCCCAATGCTGTTACCCGGAGGATTCAATTTGTAACACTTGATTTTGTGACGACACATTCAAACAGTAGTAATAACATTGCTATTTTCTTCAATAATTTGATTTTCCTGAGGCTAACTTTATATCTGATACTATTACAACCACTCCTGATTAAAAAAAGAAATCAGTGTTTGCACAATGTTTTATTTTCAACCTGTTTCCTTTTAGAATTTCTTATACTAATTATGCTATCAGATCATGTTGTCTTATCCATTTTGTGATTTTCAGTTTTTAACGGATACATTTAAGCTATTTAGATTTCAGACAATCATCTATAGCTAGGGCTTCATTTTGTCATCTTATTTAGTTTTACCTTTGTTTCTTCCACTTTTATTTGTTGTTCCTCTATTTTCTTATCTTCTTTCTTTTTAAGATTTATTTATTTTTATTACAAAGTCAGATATACAAAGAGGAGGAATAACAGAGAGGAAGATCTTCCGCTCGATGATTCACTCCCCAAGTGAGCACAACGGCCGGTGCTGTGCCGATATGGAGCCAGGAGCCAGGAAATTCCTTCAGGTCTCCCACACGGGTGCAAGATCCCAAAGCATTGGGCCGTCCTCAACTGCTTTCCCAGGCCACAAGCAGGGAGCTGGATGGCAAGTGGAGCTGCCGGGATTAGAACCGGTGCCCATATGGGATCCTGGCAGGTTAAAGGCGAGGACTTTGCCCGCTAGGCCATGCCGCTGGGCCATTCTTATCTTTTAGACTATTTATGTACAGTAGAACATTTATGCTCATGTCAATTTTTTACCAAACATTAAGCTGTTCTTAAACATCCGATTTTGCATAGTGTTTTGTGTTCCTTGTATTGTACTATCTGTGCTTAAACACTTCAAGTGAAATGCAGAAAACTTATCTCCATTTAGCTCCATGTTTCCCGTGCAGTATTTTGCTGTGAGAAAACACAAGCACCATGAACCTGTCATTATTAACAATCAGAACATCCACAATAGTGCATAGCCTTTCCCATAGTGCAGTTCTGACATACTTCATCACCTGCAAAGGAAACTTTGTGGCTGTGAAGCATTCACTTTCGATCCACTCTTCCTTGTTCGTGGAATCCGTTAACCTTTCTGATTGTGTGAACTTGCCTATTATAGATATTTTTGTCATTGAAATCATACAGTTTCATGTCTGAGTTTTTTTCCTTAGTGTAAATATTTTCAGATTCATCCATGAATAGGACATGTATATATATTAAAAATATTTTAATGTATATACACACATATAAATGTATATGTACACATGTAAATGTATATATAAATACACACATATATACATGTACACACAAACATATATATACACATATACATATGCATGTGTTTATACATAAAATTTTAAATGTGGACAGGAAGGAGGGTAGGGGAGAAAACATCACCGTGCCCCTAAATTTATGTTGTGAAATCATATGAAATTTGTTCACTTTGTATACTCAATATTAATTTAAAGAACTGTTAAAAGGCAGATTAACAGGCATGGGGAGAAAAAGAGAGGTGGGGAGAGTGCTTTTGGTGCAACAGGTTAATCCTCCACCTGCAAGTGTTGGCATCCCATATGGGAAGCAGTTCTAGTCCTAGCTGCTCCACTTCCAATCCAACTCCCTGCCTATGGCCTTGGAAAGCAGTTAAGGACGGCCACCCAAGTTCTTGGGACGCTGCTCCCATCTGGGAAACCTGGAAGAAGCACCTCACCGTGAATCAGCTCAGCTGTGGCCATTGAGGCTATCTGAGGAGTGAACCGGTGTGTGGAAGATCCCTCTTTCTCTCTTCCTATGTCTCTGTAGAATCTGCCTTTTAAATAAAAATAAACACACCTTTGAAACACATTTCTTAAACATTGAAAATAAGATCAGGAAAATTTATTATCAAGCCATCAAGAATTCCAGAATAAAAAGCTATAAAAATAACAACCCAGTGAAATGAACAAATTGGGACACAAGATTTTGCAGACCTCAGAGACACGTCTCACTGTTGGAGAAATACCCAGCTTAATAAACAACGAAAGGGTCAAACTCAATAAGGTCACTGCGAAATTCTAGAATATTAAGCATGAAAGTAGATGGCGGGAGGTAGGAAAGCAATTTAAAAAAATAAAGAAATCAGGTATTGAAAGTTTGAACACTTCAGGAACAGCCCAGGCCTGGCTTATTTGTCTCTGTTGCCTGGTGCTGGCTGCCTGCTGTGCCTCACTGTGAATGGCTGTGTGACATTCAAGTAGAAAAACCAAGAATGTCAAATGATTTCTGTAAGTCGTGTTACGAGGATCAATCTGCGTAGGAAACACAGGCCAGTAAAAGGTGAACAGCCACAGGTAGAGTGATGCATGGATAGAATCCTCTTTTTCTTTCTCCCCTGTAACATATTTTACAATCTCCAAAACTAGTGTTCCATGAGCTGCAACCTGTTCTGGTTGGCACTAAGGTATTTGTGGGTGCCAAAATAGTGGGGCAGCTGATGCCACTTCTGCTTGTGACATGGTTATCTCACATCTAACTCCCCAATATTCTGCTTCTGATCCAGCTTCCTGCTAATTTTTTGGGAAAGCAGTACATGTCAGTCCAAGTGCTTAGGGCATTGCAACCCACATAGGAGACCTGGACTGAATTCCCAGATCCTAGGCTCCTGACCAAGCCCTGTCTATTGCAACCATGTGAACCAGCAGAAAGAAGCTCTCACTCCGACTTTCTCTTTTCTAAATCTGTCAGTCTGCCTTTTAAATAAATGCAAAAAGGTATATGATATCCATTACATAGTGTGAATTGATCCTCTGTAAACTATTTTTAAAAGACTTATTTTTTTTTAAAGATTTACTTTTATTATTTTTTCATTGGAAAGGCGGATATACAGAGAGGAGAGACAGAGAGGAAGATCTTCCGTCCGATGATTCACTCCCCAAGTGAGCGCAACGGGCCGATACTATGCCGATCCGAAGCCAGGAGCCCCTTCCGGGTCTCCCACGCGGGTGCAGGGTCCCAAAGCCCCGGGCCGTCCTCGACTGCTTTCCCAGGCCACAGGCAGGGAGCTGGAAGGGAAGCGGGGCTGCCGGGATTAGAACCGGCGCCCATATGGAATCCCGGGTGTGCAAGGCGAGGACCTTTAACCACTTGTGCCACCGCGCCGGGCCCTTAAAAAACTTATTTTTATTCGAATGGCAGATTTTACCGAGAGAGAAGGAAAGAGAGAAAGACAGGGAGAAGGAGAGAGAGAGAAATCTTCCATCTGCAAGTTCTTTCCCTAAACTATAGCTCATCTGAAGCCAGGAGCCAAGAGTTTCTTCCATGTCTTTTGTGTGAGTACAGGGACCTAAGGAACTGAGCCATCCTTTGCTGCTTTCCCAGGCCCTAAGCAAGGAGCTGGATTGAAAGTGGAGCAGAGCTTCTTTCCATTCGTTCACACCCCAAATGGCCACAATAGCCTAGGCTGGGCCAAGCCAAAGCCAGGAACCTGGAAGTTCTTCTTGGTCTTCTATGTGGATACAGGAGCCCAAGCGTTTGGACCATTATTTGCCACTTTCTCAGGCATGTTAGCAGGGAGCTGGATCAGAAATGGAACAGCCAGGCACTGAACTGCTACCCACATGGAATTCCAGTTTCACAAGCAGCATCCTACCCTTCATGCCACAATGCCAGCTCTGAAAATTTTATCTTTGAAATTCATTGCTAATTGCCCTTTGAGGAAGGCATGCATTGTGCAAGCAAGATGTACTTAGAGACACAGAAAGTCAGGAAAATCCTAGGACTGGCCAGAGTATGGGGAGACCCAATATCCAAACCCTTCCCTGGTTTGCCTTTGGCCTACTTCAGGGCACATGTTTGGTTTTAATTAATAGTGGAGACTAATGAAACACTTGGAAGCACAGAGCTATTTTACAATTACTAGGAAAAAAACCCCAAAACTTTGCTATTACAAGGCTTCATTTCTAACACATGTCTCCTTATTACTTTAAGGTTTGCTTTTATATTTTCCAATAGCTTAAAATAAATGTTTCCTAGAGAAGTCAACATATTTATTTTCAAATTTGGAAGAAACTATATTTTTGACCTTCACATAGTTTCTATTTTGTTTTTGGTGATGTAGTTTTGTTGTTGTTGTTATTGTTCTGAAATTTCTCTATTTCTTATTCCAGTAATGACTTTAACTTGTTCTTTTATGTGTATATGCCCATTATGAAACTAAGTACTTTCTAATGAACTCACTGTCATTTCCATCCTTGGTTGCATTTGAACCCAATGTCCTCCAGTCTTCAGCAGAAGCCTGGGGCACCAAGCAGCACACTTTTCAGAGGCCCCAGGAGTCTTACTCATGAACCCTTCCATTTACCTAACACAGCTGCCCCAGATTCAGATCTCTGACCCATCACATCCCCTACTCACCCCTGGGAAGAGGGAGCAAAACAAAGCTGGGTCATGTTTCTGCTTATAGTCTTTTTTTTTAACATTTGATTTTTAATTATTTTTGAAAGTCTTCTTCTGGTCAGTGTACTAATAAATGCATGTGGTTCACTTCAGGGATCAAGGCTGCTCTGCATTAGAAACAGGCCAATGTTGTGAGTGGTTCAAATTTGTCCTGGATGACCATCCTAAACAAATGGGACTTAGCACAAGACTTGACTTCAAAGGGCAAAAGTGACAGCTAAGTGGGGAAAAATGATTCCCTTATGATTCAGAAGGAGATGGTAAGTTTTATACAGACCAGGAGCATCATATTGGTACACAAAACTGTGCTCTCTCCCTCTGGTTTTGCCTACTCAGAAGTTATGAGACAGCAGGGAGATCAACAACTCGCAGAGTCCCCTCTCCCTGGGAGGCCTTGCTGGTGTTCTTTTCTGCTTCTTCTACTTCCTCTCTTCTTGATACTTCTATTACTCTGTCTATTGTTCCTTCTCCTTTTATTACTACTGGGTCATTCATGTTCCTATCAGCTTTATTTGTGGACTACCCCACATTGGAAAGAACTCAAAAACCTCCTTGAGAAGCTGGATGTATGGCCAGTGCATGGGTAATGAAAACTTTCATCAGGTCTGAGGATTTAGCTGAGATGGGGTTCATTTATTTTCCAGAAGAAGAAAGAGGACAGATCCCACAGGCAGTAGTATCTTGAGTGGTGATGAGGCAGGGTTTATAAGCAGGCATTAGCAGGTCTTTGTTGTCTTGATGTTTTGTGGTCAGAGTGAAGCAAGTTGTCTGTCTTTTGCTGTCTTTGGGACTTTCCAAATGAGTACTCAGGTTGGGGCCAAGCCAGATGTATTTGGGCTTAGCCAGGTGCTTGGCAAAGTAGTGTTTCTGGGAACTGACTGCTCTCTGTAAGGCTTCTACCCTTATCCTATACACCTCTATCAGGTTACCACTATAGATGCTTTGCATTTGCTTACATTTTTTTCTATACTATAATCTTCATGCCCATGCTATTCTGAGTGATGCTCATGGCCTGGCTGCAATCCTCACACTGCTGGTTATACTTAATGAAGACAAAGAACTCCCAAGGAAATAAATATGTGGCTATATTAAGCCTACTGAAATTCAAAAGGTGTTCTGTACAGAGTCAGCCATCTGTTGATTATATTATAGTGAAGATTCTTTCCTCAACTGAACTGTTGGGCAGTACTGTTATGGCCCACGGTAGAAGGAAACATCCCTGTTGACTCCCAAACAGCTCAGCAAATCAGTTGGGGTTTCCAGCAACAGCATTGCACCTGACCTAGCTCAGCCAGAGTTTCCATAATCTAATCCTCCCAGAAGCTAGAACCAGAAAGTCTAATTGCAGACCCAAAGACAGCAGCAATGATGTGTGGGACCTACATGCTGTGATGCTTCCTCTCCTCTGGACCTGTGGGCTCTTTCTGTAGAATGACCAAAATCTAAGATGGTCACTCTTTAGGAAAGCCATGAATGGAGGAGGGTTAGACTGACACGTAGCAGTCAGATGATGCATGTCGAGGCAACACATTGAATACATGAAATAACAGTACTGGATTTTAGTAGTAGTAGTCATAGTTGCTGCTCTGGACAGATCCCAGAAGAAGACAGAGCTCACAGCAAAGCAGGAACCATCCAGGACAACCAACCAGCCAGCCAGGAGCAAAGCAGAGACAGTGAGGCACCTGAAGGCCAAAGCCTTTTTGGCCCAAGTAGTTTTCCTGCTTGCTGGGTTTATAGAGGGCAGGTGTGGGGCACATTGTGGTTGAGAAGTGGTCACTTTGGCTACCTGTATGGTCCATGGGTGTGTGGCTTATGCCAGCTTGGTAGGGGGTGCTACAAGCTGTGACATAGAGTCACCAGGAGGCAATTACATGTGGCAGATACCCACACTGACCCTATTGAAAGACTGGGAGGGGGGGAAACAGTGTCAAGAGTGATTTAGGCCTGAGATAGTCCAACATACATGTAGAGCAGATGCTGAGACCCACTTTTCAGAAGAATTTGCTACTCTGTGATTCGGTGAACAGGACCACCAGGATGTCTTTGCTTTCACTGATGGTCTCTGTTCTCTCCTGACTCAGTATCTCATAGTATTCGTATTACTCATAGTACTGCCTTAATTGAAGCCTAAGACAGTAGTTGAGGTCACTGTTACGTTAGTGAGAAGAGTCAGAAGGTACCAGGAGCCCAGAGTTATGAAAGTGCTGCATGAGGCTTTTGGGAAACACCAAGCCTTAAACAGTTTGCTGCTAAAATCCTTTTACTTCCACAGGCAGTATCGGCATAAATCACAGAGCTCATCACTAAAAAAAAAAAGAGAGAGAGAAAGAGTGGTTTAAAACAAACCAAATTAATTGCCTAAGGAACAAATCTGCCTTGCAGATGTGTTTCAATGGCATGCATGTTGTCTTTATACACACACCCATATACTCAGACATCACCTCCACATGTAGGTGGATGTGAATATGATATCCTCATATGTAGATGAATACACTCATGCATGTATATTATCATCCCTTAGTATTCATAAGGAATTGATTCCACCATCCCTAGCAGTTACTCAAATATCAAGTTGCCCAAGTCTTTTATGTAAAATGGTGTAGTATTTGCATATAAACTATGCAGGTCCTCCCCTATAGTTTAAATCATCTCTAGATTACTTATAATACCTAATCCAAATGTAAATGTTATGTAAATAGTGTTATACTGTATCATTTAGGGAATGATGACAATAAAAAAATCTGCACATGTTCAACACATTTTTTCTGTATTTGAGAATGGTTGAATATGTAGATGTAAATCCAATGGGTACAGAGATCTGACTATAATATGTACACTCATTTATGCACAAATAACTATATGCACACATACATACATTTGTAGGTAAAAATATGAATATGCATGTATGCCATATGTGTTTGAATCAATCCACATTCTATTTCATTGACCAGTATGCATTCACCCTCTGTTGTAAGAAGTTACCACAAACTTGGGAGCCAAGAAGAAATCCATTTCCTCCTGAGGCCAGAGTGCTCATTGGGCTTTCCTGGGTTGCCCTCTGGATGTCAGCAGGGCTGTGCTCCTTCTTAGGCTCCAGAGAAGCATCCCTGTCTGGATCCTCCCAGCCTGCACATGCTGCCAGCCCTCTGATCTAGAGCCACATCCCTCCCAGCTCTGCCTCTGTGGTCACACAGCCATATCTTTTGTGTACAATCTTCCCCTCCTCCATCTTGCAGAGACACAGAAAGAAAGAAAGAAAGAAAGAAAGAAAGAAAGAAAGAAAGAAAGAAAGAAAGAAAGAAAGAAAGAAAGAACAAAATTCTTATGAAAGCAATCCACTCCTGAGATAATGGTATTAACTCACTCATGGTGGTCTCGTCACTTCTTAAAGTTCCTACCACCTCTTGATATCATTACACTGATACTGAAATTCCAACCTGAGTTTTTAAGGAGACAAATTATATCCAAATCACGTTAGTGGCATCTGTTCCATTTAGGGATGCATTGTGAAATCTGTCACATTTATAGTACTCATCTTTAACTCCAGACTGAACTGCACCCCTCACACACATCGTTAAGGCAGAACATCCTAGACATCCTCATGGCAAGGTGTATTTGAACGAGCGCCAATAAGTAAATCAGGCAGAGACTGGAGCTGGAAGAAGATCAAGATGTTCCAAGTAGGCGAGCAAAGCTCAGCAGGTGGAAGATGCTGGGTGCTGAGTCTCTATGGGGCACCAGAATGATTATCCTCTATAGACAGGATGGGGCTGTTGTGTGGGCCTGGAATTCAGACCCTGAAAGTCACCCTCAGAAATCTCCCTTGCAATTGTCATGTCATTAACTCTCTCAGGATCCACTACGTTGGCCAGCTGATTCATTTTCCATGACCCTGCAGGGAGAAATATGTGAGTCCCGGCAACATCTTGCAGATACAAAGAATAAAGGCCTTGGTCATGATTTATTAAGCTCTTTTACTTTGGGGAATAATAATATGTATATTAACAGTCAAGAATATGGTTCTTTTCTGGGGAAAAAAATAAGGAAGAATTCAAAATCAGAGTTCATGAAAGTCTTGAATAATAAAATATGCGATTGTGACCCTTTCCTCTATCATAGCTTCAAAGACTGTCTTAAAATTCTTATTCACTATTTCCACAAATAATGAATGATTGTCTATGCATCCTGGCACCAAAGTGCTAGGAATATTTCCATGCAAAGAATTAGAATAGTGATTGCCAAGGGTTTGGAAGGCTAGGTAACAAGAAGATACTATTGATTGAGAATAGAGTTTCAGTCTTGTAATATGGAAAGTGTTCTTGGACTAGATGGAATGGATGATGATGATAGCACGATGGTATGAAGGCATTCAATATTTCTATTTTGTACACTGCAAAATGGTGAAGATGTGAAATTCCAATGTGCATTTTACCTCAACTAAGAAATGATGAAAATTTAAAAGTATCTGTGAAAATGTTAAATGATATAAGGGTTTTTTGGAAAGTTCACAGGAAATGGAATTGGAAGTTTAGGTACATCTAAAATTTAAAATCCAGGCCCAGCTTCATGGCTCAGTGGCTAAATTCTCACCTTGCAAGAGCCAGCATCCCATGTGGGCACTGGTTTGTGTCTCAGCTGCTCCACTTTCCCATCCAGCTCTCTGCTTGTGACTCGGGAAAGCAGTAGAGGATGGCCAAAAGCCTTGGAACCTGCATTGATATGGGAGACCTGGAAGAAGCTCCTGGATCCTGGCTTCAGATCAGCTTAGCTCTGGCCGTCATGGCCACTTGGAGAGTAAGCTAGCTACTGGAAGATCTTTCTCTTTATCTCCCCTTCTCTGTGTAAATCTGCCTTCCCAGTAAAAAATAAGTAAATCTAAATAAATTAAAATCTGTGAATATTTTTCCACATAATTCATTTTACACTTTTTAAAGACTGCTTGTATGCTAGTGGGAAGTACAGATGATTACAGTATCTCCAAAAAATGAGGAAAAGGTGCCAAACAACACAAGCTGGGGAAAGATCCAGGTTCAGCATCCTAGACATGGTTTATGCTGAGCATGGGTTGCTTGCATGTCAGTATAGATTTGAAGGAGCTAAAATGGACCATTGCAATTCAGGGACCTTCAGTGAGTAAGAGATAAAGTGAAAGAAAAGTGATTTGGATTTTTATTAATGAGATAGGATAATACAGAAAGGTTTTGAGCTAAGAGTGATTATGATCTCATTGATGTTGACCAGGCCTCTCCAAAGATCAGATGACAGCTTTCACCATGAGGTCGCAGAGGCCACCACAAAGAACTACACACAAGCAGGTCATGACTACCTTCATGCTGAGTGTGCAGGTAGACATGCTTTTAAAGCTGAAGGTCATGAATGCTGTTATAAAGACTTCACACTAATTAGAACCAAGAACACTGATAGGCAATTGTGTCCCAGCTAAAGATAATGTGATATGACTTCATGGGGGAAGACTGTGGTAAGGAAGAGTAATGAAATGTCACACCATCCATGAAGTAAATAAAATGAGACAAATACAATTCAATATTAGCTGAGATATATGAGCGAAATACAATTTTCATAGCACTAGTACGGGCACCTCATTATCCCAAGGTTTTTATCATGATGCGCTAAGGAATACTGTTCTTATCCCTCTCCCGGAGGAAAATAAAAGCCATAGTGCCATCTGAAAGAGCATTCATTTACTTCTTGTTTGGTTTTTGCTTTTTTGTTATTTATTTGAAAGGATGAGTAGGCAAGTGTGTGTGTGTGTGTGTGTGTGAGAGAGAGACAATGGTCTCACCTTCTGGTTCACTGTCTAAATTAGTTCAGGAACTAGGAATTCGGGCAGACATCAGTTCTGAACTTGGAATTCAATCTATGTGTCCCACCTGGGCAGTGACCTGTGAGGACCCGCTATTTGAGCCATCACTGCTGCCTCCCACAACATAAGAGTGGTTTTATATCATGCACAAACACAAAGAATTTCTTTACGTTTTGTTTTTTGTTCCCTTTTGGCTATTCTCCAAAACAAGCTTCTTTCAATCAACATCAATGACTGATGTACTACCCCTACCCTAACACAGACACCTTGATTGTGCAGAAGGGTTCAACTTTGCCTCTGAATTTACAACTCTTCAAGAAGAACTGGTGCAGTGGCCTAATGTGTTAAGTTGCTTCCTGGCACACTGGCAGCCAGTATGGGCATTGGTCACAGACCTGGTTGCTCCACTATGATCCAGTTTCATGCTAAGGTACCTGATAAAGCAGCAGAGAAAGGCTCAGGTTTGTGGGTCCTTACACCCATGCAGGAGATGTGAAAGAAGCTCCTGGCTCCTGGTTTTGGCCTGGCACAGCTCCTGCTGCTACAGCCATCTTTAGAGGAATGAACCAGGAAATGGAATGTCCCTCTCTATTTCTGTAACTGCCTTTCGGATAAATTAAAAAATACAACCTAAAAATTTCTTAGAGCAAGCAAACAGTAAAAGCTAGTTAGCTAGCTTCCTGCTCCTTAAATGCAGCAGCAATCAGCTGCCATTATTATTCAAGCATGAAAACAAGCTCTAATCCTTTATTCAAAGCAGCTTATTAAAATGGTAACCCTATAAACACACATTCTTTCTTTCTTGGATTTGGAGATGTTATTGCCAAAAATAATGACATTTTCCACATATTGTAACAGAAAGAAGTTTACAGGTTTATAGAATAGCATCCATAGCTTGGGAAAATTTTTTCCATACAGAGAGGTGGAGGAGTCCTTCAGATGACACATAGCTGGTGATGTCTGGAGTCACTTCACACAGATTCACCAAGCACTTTGCAAGTAGCTCTTCTTCAGTTCACACTCAACAGCATGTTGTCCTTGAAAATCACTGTGATGCTAGTAGTTACACCAGTGGAATGACAACACAGCAGATCAGGGCTTTTGTTTTTCCCCATCGACAAAAGAGGTGGCAGAAAAATGAAAAACCTCACTTTCAGTCCCCAGTCTGAATGAAGCACAATGAAATCTTAGGACCTGTATTGTGGCATAGCAGGCAGAGTCGCCATTGTGTCCCAAGGTGCGCTACTTCAGATCCAGCTCCTGTTAATGGCCCAGGCAAAGCACTGGAAGATGGTCTGAGTGCTTTAGCCCTGGCCACCCACGTGAGAGACCTGGATGAAACTGCTGGTTCCTGGCTTCAGCTTGGGAAAATCCTGGCCATTGTGACCAGCTGAGGAGTGAACCAGTGGATGCATGGCCTTTTTTTTCTTTCTGTTTCTCCCGTTGTATCTATTATTCTTTCTTTTTTTTTTTCTTTTATTAATCACATTGTATTATGTGACACAGTTTTATAGGTCCTGGGATTCCCCTACCCCTCCCCTAACCTTCCTGCCATGGTGGATTCCTTCACCTTGTTGCATAACCACAGTTCAAGTTCAGTTGAGATTCCTTCATTGCAAGCATACACCAAGCATAGGGTCCAGCCTCTTATTGTCCAGATAAGTTCAACGGCTTGTTGGGGAGACCTTCTCTGGTCTGAAGGTAGAGCCAGCAGAGTATCATCCCAATCAATTAAAAGCCCCAACATAACATCAGCAACAATTTATGACATTATGGAATTAATTGACATAGTATTGAGTAACCAGTATGTTAAAAAACAATGCAAGTTCTTAACCACATCCTGTGACTACTTCATTGACATTTCTATTTTAGTTTATATACAACTGGGTTCTATACATCTTAAAATGGCTATAGATTACTGTTCTGACTTTCAAAATAAACAAATAAATATTTTTTAAAAAATCCTGGCTGGAGCTGGGCATATAAAAGGGAGCTTTCACTCTACCGGCCACTTTTGGCAGGTGGGAGGGAGCTCAGCCTAGCCCTCCAACCTGGGAATTTCATTGTGCCAGCTGTTTCAATGCAGCTGGCACCATCTTGGGTCAGATGGCCAGGGTGCCATTGGTGCTAGGTGAAGCCCTTTGGCATCCTGTTGATGAGCTCTGGGGACTTGGGGGTATGGGCCTATAAGGGGTCTGGTTGTTGGCACGGGTGGGGGCATGTAGAAGTCTGACAGTTCATGTTCAGGTGATTAATGACTCTCTAGGAACTACCATGGACATTGCCACTGTTCTAGCAGGTGAGAAATTATTCCTCATGGACATCCATGGATAAGGCCACCATACAAATAGGTGAGAAATAACTATGGAGTGACTCACAACAACAATGCCACTGTATTTGCAGGCATGCATGATAGTTTGGAGCGGAAAAACCAGAAGACCTTTATGTGTCAGACTGATGCCCCAGCCTACATGGGAGACCTGAACTGGGCTTGTTAGCATGGAACATTGCTGACCATCCCATGCCAGCCCACATGAAAGCTAGGGCTTGGCCAATCTGGCAGGGCTAGATGCCAGTACCTGACAATGAGTGTTGCAACAGTGGACAGGTCATATGAAGCTCGGCCATGACACTAGCCAACATGCAAGACAACAAAGTCTGGGGGTGGATTGTGTGGGGAATATATGGGACCAACCCAATGGAAATATAAGTCCTGCTGTTTAGCTTAAGTGTTGGGGTGGTGAGGTGCTGAGCTAGGCATGACCATGCTACCTGTTGATGCTCACCAGTACTTAGGCAAGTTCAGGCTGCAGCACCCTAACACAGGCTGTGGGGCCAGCAGCAACATCCAGAAATTCATACAAAGGCCAGGGTGGAGGGGCAGGCTATGCCAGATAAGGACCTGGCACCCAATGGCATACATAGAATCTGGCTCTGGGAGTGGGCCTAGTAGAGGAATTTAGTAAACTCCCCTAGAAAGTCATAACTGGTGAGCACGTGGTCCAGACCTGGGGATTGGGCAATCTGGGCAAGGTAGCTCTGTCTGTTGGCAAGTGTGTGGGTTGCTTTTGGAAGGGGGCAGACCAGGAAGAGCTGAGCAAACTTTAGCCCACTAATGGGTGCAGAAACCAGGCTCGAGTGCAGGTCATGCAGGCTAGGCTATCTCACCTACTCTCAGGGCCAGATGGCAGTACCCACCAGTGACAGCTGGGATTGGGGACTGGCTGGGTCAGGCCAGGCTGTAGTATCCAGGCAAAGGTCAAGAGATGTGAGGGACTGTGTCAAGCTGGGTGAGAGCAACTACTGGCATGCACAAGATCTGTGGATGAGAACAGGCCTGACTGGGGAACTAATGGGATGCGCTGGCTGGGTTGTGGTTCACACTGGTGAGCACGAGGGCCAGAGTTGGGGCTGCTATCTGGTCTGGACATGGCTGCAGTGTCCCTCAGTATAGGTGTGGGCTGAGTCTGGGGTGCACCAGATTGAACTAGACTTCAGCACATATTGGTGATCATGAGAACCAGGGTGTGTGTAAGACGGGACTGGGTAGGTCTCTGCCCCTGCTGAGCCATGCTTGAGCTTTGTCTGTGTGTGGACCAGGCTTGGCAGGGTTGTAGCACCCAACAGTAAGACTCAGAGTGGATGAAGGTCGATCAGGAAAAGCCACTATTCCTGCTGGGACAGGAGGCAGATTAAGTAGGGCTGGCCCATGGACCCACCAATGGGCATAAAGATCTGGCATTGGGAGGGGTTCTGATGTAGGAGCTTGGGAAACTCCTCTGTTGGGACATAGCCCCTGTAGGAGAGAGCAAGAAACAAGAAAGGGAGCAGCCAAGACCAGGCCAGGGAATGGTACCCACTAACATACATTTGGCTCAGGTAGGGAGCAAGCTGATATCATATCGCCTGCAGGCAAATCTGAGAACCAGATGGTGTGTGGGTCATGCCGGGCCAGGCTGGGCCTCAATATCAGCCAATTTTCATTAGGGTTGGGACTGGGGATCAGATGGCCTGGGCTGGGCTGGGCTAGGCTATAGCTCCCAGCAGTGTGAGGTGGAACTGGGGATGGACCGAGTCAGGCCATCACCCACTGGCAAATTCCAAGATGACGCAGGCCATGCCAGACTAGGTCGTGGCATCCAACCAGCACATGTGAGACTCAGTGGGGAGGGGACAAACCTGGTAGGGGGCTGTGGGGACTCTCCTGCTGGACCGCTACTCCCACTGTGAGTGTGAATCCAAACCATTAGTAGGCACAGGCAGTGGCTAAAGACCTGGAGAGAAGTTGGATTACAAACAGAAAATCTTTTAGATAACACCCAACCCCTTCTCATGACACCCAGATGGAAAATTGCACCTTCCTTTTTGAGATTCTGATGGCACTATGTAGGAAATTTATCATCACGCATTTCTCATACTCCACCAAAACACGTTCTCATTCCTCACCAGGTGACATCTTCAGGTCTGAACACACGGGTGAACTTTTTGCCCACTCACTTGAGACAGGGAGATGGTGGTCATACGATCCAAGTGTTGGTGACTGATACCTCATCTCTTGCTCAGTAACTTAAGGCAGTAACCCAAATCCCTGGCAATAATTGTGTCAATAGGTTCTGATATGGAGCTGAATCTGTTCTCCACACTAAGCAGCAATGGGTTGTGACAATGAGGCCATCAGGCAAACAGGGTATCATTTGATTTTATTGTCATCTTTCACTCTTAGTGGGGTCCAGATATAAGTCAAACTGGCAAAAGAAAGCTTAACATATCACAAGGTTAGTCATCGTATTTCGTCTCCCATCCACCTTTGTGTGTGTGAGCAGGATTAGTGGGAGACTGTATCTTCACACCACTAAACCTCAGCAAAATAGATAACATGATGTGTTACAGAACCATCAACACTCTTCTATCGTCCAACCATCTGCTTGGCTCCATCGGGAGCTAAACCTGCACCTGTCTCCAGAATCAGAAGGGATAAGCAAGGTGGGATGAATTGGGGGAAAACAGAGCTGTATGGCATCCTATCTGCTCCTTTTGTCTGGTGTGAGTGGGGAGCTGAGACTTTGCCCCCACTTTCCAGGAGCGAAGTCTTCTGTTTCCTCCTTCCCTGGTTGGCAATGAATTCCAGCCTTGGAATTGAGTGTGTAGCTCCACCAGAAGATAAACCTGACGACCTGAAGAATGTTCTGCTTTCACTGAGAGGGAATCAGGAGAAACTGGATTTGCAAAGGTGGTATCAGCGCTGCTCTGTGGGGAGCTAAATACAGCCACCCGCCAGGTACATTCTCAACAAGGGTTCTGTTTGCCTCATACAGATTAGACAGGACCCTACCTCTTTAAACAGATTTTTGAAGATGCATTTATTTTTACTTGAGAGGCAGAGTAACAGAAAGAGCAGAGACTGAGAGAAAAGTTGGTTCACTTCCCAAATGGCTATAGCAACCACAGCTGAGCCCATCCAAAGCCGGGAACCAGAAGCATCTTTCCAGTCTCACACACGAGTGCAGGGATTAAGGATTTGAGACATCCTGCTCTGCTTTTCCCTAGGCACAGAGCTGCATCAGAACTGGAGCAATCAGGACATGAATCAGCACCCATATAGAATGTCAAAACAGCATGTGAAGGATTAGTCTGGTATACCACCACACTGACCCCTCAGTTCTCTAAATATGTTATCCAAGGCACAATGAAAAATTAGTAGTCATGCCAAGAATCAGGAAACGCATGGTATGACTGAGCAAAGGCAATCAATATGTGCCAAAAAGGATTTGAATCCAATGTTATGTACAGAAGAGCAGAAAGAAGTTGCTACAAAAACAAGCTTTGAAAATAAGTTACATATCTCCTGAGTTAGTGAAAACCCAGAAATTTTGTCAGATAAAGAAAGTTTATAAAAGCAGAATCCAGTGGATGTTGTAGAACCAAAACCTTAGAATCTCTGGTACAGGGAATAATATTCACTGAATGAGTTCATTCCAGTGTTGCATGATAGAATCAGTACTCTCCAGGACTGATTAATAGAATTTATCCTGAGCAATGAATAGAAAATTGATTAAAAAGAAACTTCAGAAATCTGTGGAAGAATAGCAAAAGATCTACTCTTTATGTCAGTAGAATCTCAGAGACAATGTGACAGACATCTCTACTCCTAAGTAAAAGTGGGCCCCCAATAAAACTGTTAAATATCCCTACACAACAAAATACTGAAGTCCTCACATCTACAATGTCGGGACCCATGTAAAGAGCAGAACATTGGAGTCCAGACCTCAGCTGAAGGACTATATTATTGTAAAGCACAGGGGACCATTGGAAGGGGAGAAGGCAAGGGAGAAAAAGGTAGAAAGGCTATACCTGCAAAACTGTAAAACAAAAAAAAAATAAGAATAGAAAAAAAAGTTTTCAAAAATATCTGGCCCAACGTATTTCAAATTCAGTGAAAGACATCAACTTACAGATTCAGGAAGCTCTAAGAATCTGAGATAAAACAAATGCCCAAATCCTCAAGACCCATCAACATTAAACTTGTGAGGACAAACTAGAGGGCAAAACTTTGAGTACAGCCGATAAACATGACATCTGATCTATAGGGAAACATAGATTGAAATAATAAGATTTCTCATTTAAAGCCACGAAGATCAGAGCAAGCTACACATTTTTCAAATCTGGAAAGCATTTGTCAACCTTGAAATTGTACATCTGGTGAAAATATACTTCAGAAATTAAGGAGAAATAATGACATTCTCAAGCAGGGGAAAACTTAGATAATTCGTTGTTAATGAATCAACCCTGAAACAATGGTTACAGGAGGCTCTGTTAACAGAAACACAATGATAACAGATTTGGAAAGCAAAGAATATTGGAATGGACAAAAACAGAGAAAAACATAATAAAAGGTTCTACTTTTCTTGAGTTTATCAATTTGCATGGGATTACTAAGCAAAACTTATAACACTCTGTGATGTGGTATTTAGTGTGTGTAGAGGAAGGGCTCAAAGCAAGCAGACTTTTTCGTGGGGAAAGGAGGAGACTAAATGAAAGCAAGGTTCTGGCCCCTCACTTGAATCACGGGAACAGAATACCAGCAGACACTGATGAGCATGTTAATGTTGTAATGTCTAGAATAATCTCTAAGAAAACCATATAAGATTATCTACTCAAAGACAGAGTCCATGAAGCAAGATAGAACCCTAAAAATATGTTTAAATAATCAGAAAAACCCAAGGATGAGAATTAAACTGAGCAAAGAGAAGTAAATAATAAAACAGGAAATGGGACCATAACTTTCAGCAATTACCTTCAATTTGAATAGTTTAGATGCAACAATTAAAAACACGCATTGACAGAAGGGGTACAAACCATACATTATCTATATAAAAAATCACTCCAAATGTAGTGAAATATAAGAGCAAAGATTTGGGGGAAAATGAAATGAAATTTTCATCTGTTGTGAACTTTTGCAAATATTTTCATGATAAAGTTGTAAGTATAGGAATGAAAAATATACTCAAGTTTTTAACTGGGAGTGACTACATTAATGTCAATAGATTTCCTAGCAAAGATAATTACTAAAGACAGAGTTACAGGGCATATCAAAATTCAGGAACAAAAACTCATATAGCCAAAGGAAAATAGACAAAACTACACATATAATTGGGCTTTGCATTTTAAAAATTTACAAAACTTTTAGAAAATTAGCAAAACAGTGATACTGTCAATTTGCAAAACCTAACTGGAAATACCAGAGTACTAAACAATAGTGAAATATGCATTTTTCCTCAGCCATCTAATCCTCACTAAGGTAGATCAGGTCCTAAGTTATAACAGAAGCTGAACCTAGGAATTGAAAATCACAAATATGTTCTCTACAGGTAACAGAAAATCAACAGACATACTCAAATAGTTGGAAATTTAACAATGGCTTTGAGTCCATAGGAGAGTCTCAAGGAAAAAGAAGACTCACAGGCAGAACAGAAGGAAGATGGAAATACACCATGGGAAAATACACATGGTGCACTAAGCTGTGCCGAGAAGGAAATTTGGAGTATCAAATGCTTGTACTAGAAAAGGAAAAACCTCTCAAATAAACAGAATTCCTATTTCAGAAAAATAAGAATAGAGGACAAAAATACACTCAACATTCTGAGAAGCAAAGAACTGGAGAAAGCTCAAGTGAAGTTAATAAAATGCATGTAAGAAAGTAATAGAGAAAATCAATGAAACAGAAAACTTGCTCTTTGGAAAAAAAAATCCATTAAATTGACAGACTCTTAGAACGTTTGGCAAACATAAGAAGAAACTTGACACGAATCACCATTTCAGGAATACAACTAGGGATGTCTCAACAGCTCCTGTGGCTATCATAAAGGCATATAATAATCCACTCTGTGCTCATAAAATTAACAACTGAGAACAAACTGTACTGATTGTTAAAAAAAAAACACAAATGACTGAGGCTCTGCAGATGTTGGAGGTTGAATATAGCATGAATATTCCTATAAGCACTAAAGAAATTGAATTTGTAATTCAAAACTGCCCCATCCCTAAAATATACTTCGAGGAAAGGTTGTTTTGTTAGGGAGTTCTACCTAACTTTCCGAAGAGTGGATGTGAATTTTCCACAATATCTTTCAGAAAACACAAGAGGAGGAAATACCACTCTTTTTATTAGGTTAGAATTAGCCCCCTATCAAAGCCAGATAAAGGCAGAATAGAGAAAGAGGAAACTAAAGCCAAGTAATATTCCTTGTGGCTTTAGACACCAAAATACTCCATAAAATTTTAGACAATTTGATCCAGTAATATGTAAGTGGAAATACATGCCATGGTCAGGTGAGTTTTATTTTAGGCATGTAAGTCTGATTAAATGTTTGGAAATCACTCACTAATCCACCATGTCAACAGGCTAGAAAGCAACGTTATATAATCACATTAAGTGGCACAGGAAAAAACATTTGAAAAGAAACGTACCCATTCATTAAAAAAAAAAAAAAAGACTGCAGCAAATCTGGAACAGAGAAGACTGCCCAACACAATTTAAAAATACCGAGGAATCTTAACAACTAGTGCCATACTAAATGCTAAGTAAACTCATGCGAAATAGACAATGTTAAATGCTCAGAGGTCAGCAAAAAGCTCAGGTGGTCTTCTCCTGCTGCTGTTTTTAGTGTAGTGCTAAAAGTGTAGCTGGTACTCAGGGGCTACAGGTTATCTATTATTATGTTTTCCACAAGTGCATGTGGACTACAATTATCTCAAAACAAACAAAAAAAGATTAGATGAAAATTTTGACAGAAAAGATTTAACTACTGTGGGACTAAGATTGCAGAATAAGATGCAAATAGTAAGATCAAAGTGAAGTTAAAATAATTTCATGAAAATTCAAAGTTTAATGTGAGGATGATGGCGAAAGTTCAAGAGGATGAGTTTTAAAAACTTTCATAGATACATTTATTTAATTTTACTACATTCTTTACATAAATACTATATTAGAATAACACATTTAAGTATTAACAAGTTTTTTCATTTGTCTTCTCTGTTAACTTTAGATAAAATAATATATAACTTATACTTCAAGCATAACATCCATGATTTTCATGATGTGCTGACTAATAATTGCTGTTCAACTGTTGATGTACAGTAATCTCTGTAGTGAATGTCCAATTCCATCTGTATTGAACACATAGAGACTTTTCTACCTTGTCATTCCCTAAACAGCAGAGCATGACTATTTATACAGCAATTACACTGCGTTAGGTATTAAATGTAACCTACAGTTGATTGGAAATCAATAGGAAGATGTTCATGGGTTACATGCAAAACTATGTCTTTTGATGTGAGGGAGTCAAGTGTATGGGATAAGATGTCCCCAGGAATCTTTCACCAATGCCCCACTAAGGATGACCACATCTTTAAAAAGCAGTGCAATAGGAATTCTAGAACTGAGAAGTCAGTATTAGATATTCAGAACTCAACGATATTTATGAAGGCTGACTCCTTAGTCAGATATAATCGATAAATGCAAAAATTTATGAAACTGCAAACTTAATATCAGAGAAAGGGGGAAAACAAAAATCCATTGAAGAATGTGTGTCATTTGGAAAACAGTAGAAATAGTTCAACATACGCAAATCTCAAGTTCCAGAATGCAACAATTAAAACCACGACTCATCTTTCAATGGAGATCCCGAAATACAGAGACAGCAGGATGCTACCTGATGAAAGGGTGAATCTGTTAACTAGGTAGGATTCTCGATGCAGTGAAAATATCGATCAAAAATGAACACAAAGTCAACCCATTTGCAGGGAAACACAAGCCATGGGAATTTGTTGTTCACGTATGTAACCAATACATCAAAGAAAATCCTTTAGAGTAAAGCAAAATGGGCCTGACACCATAGCATAGCAGTTAGAATCTTCACCTTGAATGTACCGGGGTCCCATATGGGCATGGGTTCTGGTCCCGGCAGCCCTGCTTCTCATCCAGCTCCCTACTTGTGGCCTGGGAAAGCAGTACAGGATGGCCCAAAGCCTTGGGACACTGTACCTGCGTGGAGACCTGGAGGAACTCCTGGCTTCGGAATGGCTCATCTCTGGCCATTGTAGCCACTTGGGGAGTGAATCAACAGATGGAAGATCTTCCTTTCTGTCTTTCCTCCTCTCTGTATATCTGATTTTACAAAATAAATAAATAAATCTTAAAAAAGAGATAGCAATTTTTTGGTTACTAAGTTTGTAGTAGGTAATTAAGTTGTTAATGGGTAGAAATATCTGTGTACCCTATAAAACAGACAATTCAAAAAGAGAAAGGATAAAATATGAAAAAATAGATTTATTAATTCAAAAGAAAAGAAAAGAAAATCAAAGGCCTAGAAAATGAAAACGAAGGTGATAACAATATGCTCAACTGTATTAGTAATAAAATCATGTAAGAATGGGCTAAATACTTAAATTAAAAGTGTCAGAATTTCAATTTGAATGAAAATACAGTATCTATTTGTATGTGGCTAATAAAGCATGTACTTTAAGTCCATTCATATTTTAAAAACACCATTTAAATATTAAACAAAAGAAGGAACTGAAGTATCTTATTTCAATATTAGAAAAAGTAGACTTTAAGGAAAAAGAATTTTTAGAGGTGAAACAAATTATTTCATGATGATGTACGTGACAGCTTTCCAGCAAAATAAAAATTCTCAATCCGTAAGCAACTACTAGCATGGCTTCAATGTGTATAGAGAGGGAACTTGGACATGACTGAGAAGAGAGACCAATAAGAGGCATGACAGGAGACAGCAACGGACTTCCCTCAGTAGTTAATAAAGCAGACAAAAATCAATAACAATAGAGGAGATCTGAACAAAACACCTAGCAAGAACAACCTAATTGAGGCACCTGTTGTGTGATTTGAAACGTCTGAATGTAAATGCAGTTTATTTTCAAGTTGCCAGGAGTATTTACCAAAGTATTCAAGAAATTAATAAATATACAAGAGATGCAAATATAAGTAAATAAGTAAAATAAAAGTGAAAGAAACTAGAAGAAAGGAAATGATAAAAAAGCAGAGGACAATGCTGTTTATATCAAATGTCTGACAAGAAATTAATACAATTAAAATTAGCTCTCTGAAAAGATGAATAAATTGACAAAATTTATTAATACTAAGCAATGAAAGAAGAACAATAGAAAATCTGCCCTCCAATAGCAGGAATAAAATGAGGGCATAGCATATTATGTATATTTTATATATTTATACATATTCTGATATAATTATGTATATAATTTATGAGACTATTACAAAGAAGTTTACTCTGAGAAAATAATAATTCAGATGCAGTAGATTTATTCTTCAACCAAGCTATCAAACCTGAAAGAGCAAATAGAAAATCTATTTATTTACAATCTATTCAACTTATAAATTAACAATACCCCTACTAGAAGCAAAAGTCCATGTCCAAATAGTTTCATTGGTCAATTTTTCCAAATACATAAGGAAGATAGAATGCCAATCTCATACAGCTCCTCTAGAGGAAAGAAAAAGATAGAGCACACTCAAATTTGCTTTCAGAAGATAGTTTAATTTGGATACCATGCCCTGACAAAGAAACTAGAAGAAGGAATGATACACACAGATATGAAAATCTGCAACAGAATGCTCAAATTAAATTAAAGATCATTTAACAAAAAGTAACATGTAACTACATGAACAGGAAATTATTTCATTTTTCATTGTGAGGAAAAAAATGTATAAAATCCAGTATCTGCTATGAAAAAAAAAATTTTTTTTATCAAATTAGAAACATTAAAGTGCTCCTTTAATTTGAAAAAAAAAAGTTTCCTCCTGAAACTTAGAGTAAATATTGTGAAGTATAAAAAATTTTGTTCCTATGATTAGGTAAAAGACACAAATGCCCAGTTCATATCTGTTTTTACACTACACTGGAGATTCTAGAAGTACTGTAAGGAAAGAAAACTAAACAACATATTACATATCAGAAAAGAGAAAAACACTCCTAATTATTTGTAGAATCTGCCAATAGTTATAATTAAAACCAACTTAAAGTCAGTCATTTCCTCAGTGCATTGCAATGCATAAGCAAGCAGGTCAGTTTTGTACAGGTCTGTTTATAGAATTCATGATTGAACTTAGCAAGATAAGTTCAAAATTTTAAAAACCTATTTCACTTGCATACCAAAACCAAGCAGAAAATTAATTAGAATTAACGTATTTAGCAAGATACTAACAAACAAGAAATCAAAAAATAAACAAAAAATCCCCTCGAAGCATCAAAACTCTTTTTTTTTAAAAGATTCATTTTTATTATTTTTTTTATTGGAAAGGCGGATATACAGAGAGGAGAGACCGAGAGGAAGATCTTCCGTCCGATGATTCACTCCCCAAGTGAGCACAACGGGCCGGTACTATTCCGATCCGAAGCCAGGAGCCTCTTCCGGGTCTCCCACGCAGGTGCAGGATCCCAAAGCTTTGGGCCGTCCTCAACTGCTTTCCCAGGCCACAGGCAGGGAGCTGGAAGGGAAGCGGGGCTGCCGGGATTAGAACCGGCGCCCATATGGGATCCCGGGCATGCAAGGCGAGGACCTTAACCACTGCGCCACTGTGCCGGGCCCAGCATCAAAACTCTTAATAGACTTACAACAAAAGTTGTGAACATCTTTACACTGTTAACCACACACAGGTGGAGGGAAATTAAAGAAGGTGTTAAAAATGGGAGAGGATACTGTCTTCATGAGTTGGGTGACTCAATACTGTTTACATTCCTATTTCCTCCAAACGCATTCATTCACAGATCAGATCCAGATATAACCAATCTCTCAGCAAAATTGTGTGTGTGTGTGTCTGTATACACAAGAGTGATCAAGCAATTGTGAAGAACAGACTCAAAAGCAGAGTGATGTATAGTTCCATGCACTGAGAACTATGCTAAGACACTGGAACACTGGTGATAAGAATGGGGTGACATTAGCATAAAGATGGACATCAGGGCCAGGACAGCTGGAAGGGGAATCTGTCAACAGACACACATAAACTACCTGTGTGTTTACAATGCTGACATTGCAATGCAGTGAGGAAAGGATGGGCTTTTTAATAAATGGTTCTTGGTCAACTGAATGTCCACATGCAAATATGTATATATATATACAAAATGAGTTCCATATATATGTATACATATATATATATTCCATATATATAAAATGAGTTCCAGATGGATTGCAGATGAAAATGTGAATAGTGAAGCAATGAAGCTTTTGGAAAAAATGTCTTCATGGGTATAGCATGAAATTTTTTTGAACATAACACATAAAGAAGCTCACAATTGGAGAAAAATTGATGTATTCGAACCGCATTAATATTAGAAACTTGTGTTCTCTAAAAGATACTACTAAGGGAGTGAAAAAGAAAGCCACAAAGGAGAGTTACATATTGGAAATATACAATGTGACATAATAGGTGGATACATTGGATATGCATACATATGAATCCTTCTAATCAATAAAAATGCAAGAAACATTAGTAGGAAGATAGGCACGAGGCCTGAACAGATATTTTCAAAGGATATACCAATAGTGAATCAACATATGGTGCTCAGGCTCGTTAGCCATCAGAGAAACGCATACATGAAGCCGCAGTGCAGGGGCAGGCACTGGCACAGCAGTTAGGAAGATGCTTCTTAGAGTGCTTGGGTCTGAGTCTCAGCTCCACTTTTGATTCCAGCTTCCCGTTAATATGCACCACGGAAGTGACAGGTGATGGCGCAAGTAGTTCAGTCCCTTGTCATCCACTTGGAAGATTTAGATTGAGTTTGGGGCTCTTGACCTTTTTGGCTGTTTGGGAAGTGATCCAGTGGATGTCTCTCTCTGTCTCTGTCTGTCTGTCTGTCTCTCTCTTTCTGTTTGCCTCACAAAACAAAACACAGAGTCACTTTAAAAAGAAAAAAAAAAGTGAAGTTCTGTTTGTATCAATTCTGTTTTCCATCCCACAGGTAGATTCTGTGAATTGGTAAAGGCAACTATTGAGCAGTATCTACTAAATCTCAACACACGCAGACATTTCAATAAAACGTAGCCATGTGTTGCTTAAGGACAGGGTTGTTTCTTGCATCATTAGGCAATTTTCTCATTGTGCAAACGTCAGAGTGCACTTACAGTACAAATCTGCATGTACAGACTACAACACACTCTGGCTATGTCTTATGGCCTATTGCTCCTAAGTTACAAAATAGTACATCATGTTACTGCACTGGTGGCTATAGGCCAGTGTCCCTCAGTGGTAAGTATTTGTGTATCAGACTCAGGAAAGACAGTTCAATTCTAGACAACAAGAAATTTAGGCTTTGTTACCGTCTTGTGAGACTAGTGCTGCATAGCCGTTCTGTTGCTGACAGAAGAGTTGTTGGTCAACTCATGCTTGTAGTTCTCTTTTAGAGACAAGGTAAACCTGTCGTCACCAGGAACAGGTGGGAGGATGTGCATTCAAGTGACCTTTGCAGTAACCCAGGTTTGGAAGTAACCTGAGCGTCTATCCAAGGCAGCCTGATTTGTAGGGGAGTCTTAACTGTAACAAGGGATCGTGCAAAATACAAAGTGGAGATTAACTGTCAGGTGTCCTGGTGGTCTGCAGGCCTGCAGTGCAGCCAGATTCATGGAAAGACCTTCCACCAAGACATCTGCAGGGGAGATTTTTGGAACACACTTGCAATTCCTCCTCTCATGTCTGTTCCAGTTTCATGATGTCGAAAGCTCCTGTCTCAGATGAAGCAAACAAACAAAAAAACCTTCCTCACAACAAAAAGGATGAGAAAAATCCTCAGGAATATTCCAGATTAAGCTTTTTGACCTATCACAGTAGGCAATGTGATAAACTGAAGATTAAATTCAAAAATTATTTTCTTGCTTCTGATTCTTTTTGTGAAAATGTTATGGTAAAATACACATAACAAAATATATCATGCTAAGTCCTGCTCTAGGTGTGGTTCAGGGGCCTTAAGAAGTTGTGTATAGTGCTGGCGTCACCCGAATTCTCCATTCATGTTGTGGTTCTGAACTTCTGGGCCCATGAAACGGTTTCTGCCGCACCGCATTGCAGCCCCGTCTTCCCTCTCTGTGTGGCTGACTGCTTTAGCTAGCTCTTTGTTCCCCTGCAAGCGGGCTTTGCTGGATTATACGACAGTTCTATTTTTAATGTTTTCAGAAACTGCCATATTGTTTTCCGTAGTGGTTGCATCATTTTATGGAGAATATTTTAGATTTAGTTTTCAAGGTAGAAGAACATTCGAGGCAGAAGCTACATTCAATTGTAGGGAAACAAAGGGAATTACATTTGTTTTCTTACACCTGTGTTTGTCAACTGAAGAAGTGTGTACCTGCTGTACTGGTTTGGTTCATGGGATATGCTTTCTCCTGCCTGAATGTGAATTTGAGCAACTTGCCCGCTGGTGTTTCTGGTCTGCTGAATACCTTGGAAAGCGATTTGCATGAATTGGTTGTTTTGCTTTCTGTGCTTCAGCATTGCAGAAACATGGCCTTTCCCGTTTTTCTTTTCCTGGGCTGGAGAAGCAGTGGCAGCTTGAACTCTGAGCACAGTCTTGCCCTCTTGCCTTCCCCCTTGCTGTTGAGATTAGGCTGAGTTGCTGACAAGTCTCTTTTATACTTATTTTATCATCTCTCAGCTTCTTTTATAAATTTATTGGAGTCACAGTGAGATGAACAGACACACACACACACAGAAGAATCTCTCAACCACCGATTCATTCCTTAAATTCCCACAATGGTCAGAGCTGAAATGGGGCCAGGTCAGGAACTCAGAACTCAATCCAGGGTTCTCATGTAGGTGTCAAAACCCAACTGTTTGATATATCACCAGCTGCCTTTCAGAATTTGAATTAGCAAGAAGCTGGAAAAGGGAACTGGAGTCGGATGTTTGAAACCTCATACTCTAATGTGAGCATGCTTAGTTTAGTGTCTTAACACCTGGGCTAAATGTCTCCTCCTGGTGTTGGTTTTTGTTTCTGGTTTTCTTTCTCTCTCTCCCTCTCCCTCCCCTGCTCTTCCTTCTTCAATTTCTGATAGGTCATCCAGGGTGAACCAATGACTTCCTTTGCCTTTGGCAACAACAGCTCCCAGTCCCTACAGTGCCAAGGGAATTCATGGTGGCCAAGTAGCTGTATGAGAAATCACGGGGAATTTTAGTCCTTGCTGATTTGAAAAGAAGAACTGCTTCCACAGACATGCTTGCTTCCAGAGCTCTCTTTCTTCGTGGCCCCACTGCTTTACACTTAATCCATGCTCTGAATTCAATCTCTCACTGCTGACTCCTAGTTGTTTGTGAACTGCCTTTCATTTTCTGTCCACATTTTTCAATATCTTCACCAAGGTCTCCAAAAGCTTTTTGCTGCTTTGGCAATGGTCACTTCCAGTGGCTTATACTATAGTTGATGTAGCTGCATTTTCTCCTTGGAACGCATTTTGTAAACTTCTCTAGCCTCATCCATTTCTGGTCTGTCTGTGCATAGAGTCCTTTTATGTGCTCATCCTCAGTATCTGGCTGGTTCTCTGGAAGATGATGATCTGGATTAATGATCACTGTGCACTCTGCCCCAGTGATCACAAGACGTGATTCAGCCTTGGCAAGTGTATGTGTAAGACAGAGGCAAAACAGGAGGGATGGACTTGCCTTATGCCAAGCCCTTTCCCCAGGGTTACTGATCCAGTCCCTTGAGGGTGAGTGCTATCTGCCACAGAAAAGACTCTAATCCATCCATTCATGGGGGATCTGTCCTCATGACCCAAACACCTGCTAACACTGCTGACCTGAGGAATTAAGTTTGTTACACCTGATCTGTTAGGAAAACCACTCAAGTTATCATACAGATCAAGAAGGAGATTCAGTGGAAAGAAGAAAGCCCCTAGTGAGAGAAAATACCTGGCCATGGAGATCTGGTGAGGCACTGGAAAATTTCAATCTGGTCTTAATAACTCAGAGGGTGTTTGAGTGTTTCACTCACAGACTGTCAGATATTACCACTGGCCAATGGCTTTAATTTATAAATGCAAGAAAAGCTGCCTAAGTGGAACTAAGCTAGCAGCAAGACCTTGGGGGCAGTGACAGTCAAGCATAGTGAATCCACTCAAGGTCATATGGCTCTTCCTGCAGCAGCACTTGGCACCAGGTATCAGATTTGGCAGGAAGTCAGCTTGGACACACAGCAGCCACATATGTGCTCTGGCATCCATAGCCACCACCAGTCTCTTTTCACTTCTGGAAATTGCCCTGAACTCAGAGTACCTAGAATGTAACAAGCCACAGAAAGCCCAGATGAAATCAGTTAACTTGCTTCTAATTTTCTGACGTTCTTCCCCATAAAGATGACACGGTCATGTGGTCATGTATCCAATTGGTAGGTCTCCTGTGTGTGTGTGTGTGTGTGTGTGTGTGTGTGTGTGTGTGTGTTAAAATCCCTCTTTCCTAATCTGATTCTGCGGCAAGATTTATTTTTCTACAGTGATGTTCTGTCTAGATGCCTGTTTCTGTGTATCAGATGATTCTTCCATGAAATGGCCATAGGCACACATTGTTGTCCCAGGCAGTCTCTGAGTCAAACAGAACCCGGAGTGCTCACCACTTGTTTAGGAGTAGAAATCCAAGAGCTCACATGTACCTCGTTGGAGACACAGAAGGAAGGAATGCACAGAAGTGGTTTGGTATGGGAAGTTTTGGGTCAGCCATAGGTATAAGCACCAAATTGTGGGGAGAATTGAACAGAAAGAACAAAGCTGCATCTGCTCTCAGAAGGAACGGATCAAGTTGGTTCTCTCTACCTTATGGGCGTGGTCAGGAAGTGAAACTACCAAGGGAATGGGTATAGCCTGTGTGTAGGGAGGTGGGGTTTGGGTGGAATAAAGGGAATGGGGTTAGGGAAAAAGAGAAGCTGAGAGAGCATTCTTATTAGAAATGATATCTTAAGGCTTTGCATGTAAATATGTATTCAAAGTACATATTATATTCATTTATAAGAAAAAAGGAGCCAAGAAAGAGAATCAGTCTTACTTGCTGATTCACTTCCAAAACACCTTCAGCAGCCTGGGCATGGGCAATTGGAAGTCAGGAGCCTGGACTCAAGTCTGGGTCTCTGACATGGGTGGCAGGGACCCAACTAGTGGAGTCATCACTTCTGCCTCCCACAGTATGCATTATCAGGGAGCTAGACTCAGGAGTGGAGCAAGGACACAGACATGGACACTTCTAGGTGGAGTGCAGGTTTCCCAATGGGTGTCCTAATCACTCTGAGCAATATTTCAGAGCATTTCAAAAAGTTCACGGGAAAATAGAATTAAAAGATGCTTATTTTTTTGGAACAACGCAAATTCTTTTTTTTTAAGATTTATTTTTATTATTTTTTCATTGGAAAGGTGGATATAAGAGAGGAGAGACAGAGAGGAAGATCTTCCGTCCGATGATTCACTCCCCAAGTGAGCTGCAACGGGCTGATACTATGCCGGTCTGAAGCCAGGAGCCTCTTCCGGGTCTCCCACGCGGGTGCAGGGTCCCAAAGCTTTGGGCCGTCCTCGACTGCTTTCCCGGGCCACAGGCAGGGAGCTGGAAGGGAAGCGGGGCTGCCAGGGATAGAACCGGCGCCCATATGGGATCCCAGGCGTGCAAGGTGAGGACCTTAACCACTTGAGCCACCGCGCCGGGCCCGGAACAATGCAACTTCTAAACCCATGCATAGTTTTCTAATTAGAAAATTCATGGAAAATGCACATTAAGAGCATACTATGCCTGAGTTTCAAAATTCTTTGCACAGAAATAAACCTCTTTTAATTCAATTTTCCATGAAACATTTGAAGTCCCCTAATAACCTTTATATGTAGAGCAGATTTGGGTACGCATGAAGAAGAGGAGCATTAGGAGAGGATGGAGAACTGATTCTGAGTGTGGTTCTCACTTTCTACATCACACCTGGAGTAGGTGGGTGCAGCAGAGTGAGAGAGCAGTGTCCCAGGGCATCAGACTCTGGGACACAGGAAAAAATTCACATGCGCACCCAGTGCCAGGGTCTACATGAGAAGTCGCAAAGCCGTATTTTGGCTGTGAGATCTCCGTCCTGCTGTTCCTCTAATTGCTGTGGAGGAGTGGAGAGCAAAGTGATCGACAATTGACCTTATTTGACTTGCCACCAGTTTTTGCATGGCTCAAGAGCAAAGAAAGTTTTCAACTTATTGAAAAGGAAGTTTGAAAAGAACATGACCAAGATTGTCTCTGCCCCAAGCCCTCACATGTCTGCCGTCTGCAGCATTACTCGATGTTTTCCACTCCTGCTGGAAGATGCTGGGCTGTTAGGGCACCCCTGAGGAGCACCAAGAACGCTGCGTATTTCCATTTAGGCTGTTGTGCTGGTGGCTTCCACACAAGTTTCCCATAGTTGAGCAAGGAATAGAACTGGTCCCTCCAGAGACAGGGATACTCCCTTGCAGCACCTCATAAAAGCTCCAGGGTTATTTTAAGATAAGCCTCATAAATATTTCACATATTCAGGATTTATTTGTAAAATTAGACCGTATTTCTCCACTGAAAGATTAACGTATATACACACACATACATTTTTTTAAGTGACAATTTTTTTTTTAGTAACTTAATTCAAAATACTGCAATTGAGAGATGACTGTGGAGCAGCGGTTTGGCCTAACAGTTAAGATGCTTTTTCCCCATCTCAGAGTGCTTAGGTTTGAATCCTGGCTCAGGCTCCTAATTCCACCTGCCTGCCAATGCTGACTCAAGGAAGAGGTGGTGATGACTCAAGTAGTTGGGTTGCTGACACTCCTGTGGGAGACCTGGATTGAGTTCTCAGCTCCTGACTTCAGTGACCTTGCCCTGGCTGCTGCAGGTATTTGGAGAGCAAAGTAGTGGAGGAGAGATCACTTGGTTTCTGTCTCTTCCTTCCTTCCTGCTCCTTGAATACATTAGAAGAAAATAGCTTATTGTGTGTGCATGCAAACATTTGCGTGTGTATACTTCCTTGTAGTGTATGCAAATGGAAACAAGCAACATTTGTCCTTGGCTCTTGCATTCTCCATATTTTAGTAGTAACATGATGACATCTTTCCACAGCAGAAAGTACAAATAGGGTTTTCTGACCATATGAAACACAGTTGCATTAACCTATTATAAAAGTTCAATGTTTGTCTATTACAAATAGCACCTCCTTTTTAAAAGATTTATTTTATGTATCTGAAAGGCAGAGTTAAGAGAGAGGGAGAAGCAGAGAGGGAGAGGCAGGGAGGGAGAGAGGGGGAGAGACAGAGGGAGAGAGAGAGAGATCTTCTGTTTGCTTATTTATTCTCTAATTGGTTTCTATGGCCAGGGATGCACAAGATCGAAACCAGGAGCCAGGAGCTCTTTCCTGGTCTCCCATGTGGGTATAGGAACATGGATACTTAGAGACATCTGCTGTTGTTTCCCAGATGCATTAGTGGGCAGCTGTATCAGAAGCAAAGCACCCAGAATGTGAATCAGCGTTCATATGGGAGGCCAAGTATGGGCAGGAAAGCAGCAGCAGCTTGACTCACTAAGCCACAACAGTACTTTATAATCTTTCTAGACAAAGCCTTGTGTGAGTGTAAGTGGAAGATAAATTTCCAGATGTGGGATTGCCAAGTTAAACGGTTCATGAGTATGATGACAATGATGTAAGGTGCTCCTGAAAACTTGGACTCACCTGGATTCTCCCCACAAGTAGGGAGAAATCATTTCCTTTGCTCCTGTGTCTTCCTTAACATCAGCCTCATCATTACAACATTAGCAGATAAAACAACACATGGTTGTTAAATTATGAATGAAATCAAGTGTCTTTTCATATATCCTCAGCTTTTGAGAGCTAGGGTCGTATAATGGTTTAAACCTACAAGTTCTGGGGTAGAGATGGCTTGGGTTCCAAACCTGGACCTATAATGACTGACTGTGATATTTAGGGCAAATTACTTATATTCTGTAGGACTCCATTTCCATGTCTTTTATGAAGATTAAGTTTTCACCATACAGGATTATTAAAGCATTGCTTTAATCAATGCAAAAAGCCCAAATGATCAACATCTATGAACTTTCATTTTCATTTATTTTATTTGTGAAAGAGAGTGAGATTTGTTGGTCCACTCCTCAAAAATGCTTGCAACAAGCAAAGGTTTGGTCAGGATGAAAGCAGGAGCTGGAAACAAAACCCAATACATGCCTTCATTTACTAGCCATCTCTGGCTGCTTTTGTGCTTAAACAGCAGAGTGTGGTAGTTGCAACAAAGAGCAGATGTTCCGGGAACCTAAAATGCATGAGGTCTTCAAAAACATCACAGGAAATGCTCACTATGAGAAAGTTGTGAAGGAACCTCAAAAATTTTAGCACCCAAATAACCTTATTCACATGACATAGGCTTTTCCCATAAGTTTTGTGAAGTTGTATTTATTATCTAGTCATGTATGGAAACAGTTTGTTGATTTCCGATCTAGAATGTGAGGTGCTGGGAACACTCTGTCTTGTTGACATTCCATTCCAAACATCTACAATGATCCCTGGCACATAGCATATTGAATGCCTATCAAATGAATGAGTGACTGAATGAATGGGCAAACAGACACTTGAATGTTGAGAATTTCTGCCTTTCTAAGTGCTTTCTGTTGAGAGCAAGGTCAGGCTTAGAGACAAGGATGAATCAGCCATGGAGAGAGCAAGGTTCCAGGGAACAGGACTTACAGATCATCCTGTAGGCTCAGGGAAGATTTCTGATGTCCCTGACTGCTTCAGCTGCAAATCTGCACTGACGGGTCTATTTCTAGAGATGAAGCCTAATTTTAAATCTTTAAATGCTTTTGCAGAATTAGCAAAGCACCCTGATCGTTTCCACTAATGAATTCTAATGGTTAATTATGCTTAGTCTCTTAATAGTTTTCTCTCCATCAGGGCCTTCAAGCTGTTTCTGCTCAGAGGGCACAAAATGATCCCTACTGATTGTATTTCTCCGAAAAGAAAGTTTTGCATTAGCTGCAGCTTCCTTTCTTTCCCTTATTGAGTCTCCTTGATTTCACCGATGCCTTAGAGCTGATAGGAAAAGGAAAGAAGCCCAATGATCATGCCCATGGTCAAGTTTCCACTCTCAAATGTCTATTGCTGACTTTTCAGACCTTGAGCCTGGGAGAAGGTTGGTGTTAAGTGACTCTCCTCCCCTCCACTTCCCACAGCATCATCCTTATCATCCAAGTTTCTAAAGAAGAAATTTTTTTTTCTTCATAGGATCTTTAAGTATGGGGGATCTTCAATATCAATTAGGCAAGAATCTGCAAAGCCTGCTTCAAAAAAGCTCAGAAACTGCTCAGTGAGAAATGCCCCTGCCTCTGAAGCCTGCCTGGGTGAGCTTGTGTGGAAAGACCATATGTCCGCCTCATTGGTCGTTGTCCTTATGGCTTATTTTCTTAAGAAACAGGAAGATTATTCTATGATTGTAAGTCTTCAAAGCCTGTAAATGTGACCAGGTTTTTGTCATAGTCAGGGTTGCCATAGAGCTTGAACAGTTACCTACTTCTCATTGTTCTGGAAGGTGAATGTCTAAAATCATGACACTTTTCAGTTTGGGTCTGGCAAGGACCCCTTCCTGCATTTCAGATATCTGCGTTCATATATTATCTCACAGGGCCAGGTTGCAAGGTCACTGATTGCATGCATGAGGGCTCCATCAAGACTCAGCTACCTCTTATAGGTCTTGCCTTATACACCATGTACGTGGGAATTAGGGCATCAATCAATATATACATTCATGGAGACACAAGCATGCCATACCTAGCACCTTCCCAGTGCGGCTCTAACATTGCTGAGTGAAACATCCACTCCCCTGGTTACATGCAAATGCTGAGATTGGCTTACAAATTTGTTTCTTTATTTATTTAGTTTTCATTTACTTGAAAAGAGGGAAGAGGTTCTGGTTAAGTAGCCTAGTGGCTAAAGTCCTTACTTTGCATGTGCCTGGAACCCATATAGGTTCTGGTTAAAGCCCCAGATGCTCTGTTTCCCTGCCTGTGGCCTGGGAGCTATAGAGGATGGCCCAAATCCTTGGGACCCTGTACCTGCATGGGAGACCTGGAAGAAGCTCCTGGTTTCTGGCTTCAGATCAGCTCAGTTCTGGCCATTGCAGCCACTTGGGGAGTGAATCAGTGGACAGAAGGCTTTTCTCTCTGTAAATCTGACTGTCCAAAAAAAGAAAAGCCTTTAAAAATTTTTGAAAAACAGAAAAAGAAAAAAGGGAAGGGAGAGGGAGATGTTTGCCAAATGCTCACAATAGCTAGGGCTAGGCCAAGTTGATCCCAAGAGCTGGACACTCAGTGTGGCACATGGTAGCAGAGACCCATCAACCTGAGCTATCATCTGCTGCCTCCCAGGGTGTTCCTTAATAGAAAGATGGAGTCAGAAACTGGATGTGGGACTGAAGACAGGCACCTCAATATGGGGTTTAAGTGTGCCAAGCAGTATCCTATCCGCTGTGCCAAATGTCTGCCTCAACTTGCAGTTTCTTGGATGGAAGGTAGAATGTGGATTCCAATTACTATATAGCCACTGTCACCTGCTCGGCAGGGAATGGGCACTGAAGCAGAAAATCAGGCTGTGTAGTAATAGGACGCAGTAGTATTTTGCAAGGAAAGATGTGTTGATCACGAGTATGGATAAGAGATCTACAACATGTGCATCTATTTGACAAAAGGATTCCAGCACAAGAAAGTCTGGTGTGACATAAAATTGGAGCAACTCTGCCAGCGCCTTTCCCTGAATCGTGTGTTGGAAGGGATACAAACCCCAAGAGCACATTGTCTTCCTAAATAATACTAAGCAACAGAATTTAAACAACACCTGAGAGCATATTGGAGGGGTTTTTTTAATTATATCCTCCTTCGGTTTGCACCTCTGTCTCACACACACGCACACACACGCACACACACACAATGCATATATAGTCAAATCTATCTAGTCTTATATCCTTATGAAAATGCACATTTTGAGAAATACACATAGTTTTCAAATTTTTGCAGCAAAACAGACAAATCATCCATTCTATTTTTCATGAATGTTTGGCATCCCCTGTGTCTATGCGTATGTATAAATGATCAGGATCTTTTGTCTTAGGAAACCTGCACTAAAGCCCCTCTTGCATGTAAGAGTGAGGCACTGCAGCAAAGCTGTTGAAACTATTGCCAACCAGAGGAACTCGATGAGTAAAATCTCCTTTTGTATTAAGGAATGTGCGAGATATACATCTATATCTACAAAAATGGTTGATTTGCAAGGTGTATAAGGATGGATCCTACTACAGTGCCAGATACATAGCGGATATTTAACAACCTATTTTCTTTTTACTTTATTTAGACATTGTCAAGAGTCAGTTAGTGTTGTCCTTAAACTTTTCCAAAGAGAAATGTGATGATCCATGTCCACTGCAAATCCTTCTGAAAATTCACAGCCTCCTCTTAGACATATGCTGCTATTGCAAGTATTTTTCCTGCCTAAAAACCCTTTGGCTCCACTTTCCCAGGGACTGTTATTCCAGATAATTCTTTACCAGTCACTCTATAGTCAACACACCCTCAGAAAAGTTCCTATTGTGTGGTCATCTCTGAGGACGCACAGTTGAAATGTGAAGTGTGTGCATGCACATGTTCACTTCGCAGAGACAAGTGAAAAGAAGAATTGTGAGAACAGAACTGAAAATAGTTACTGTGGTTTGACTGTATCACCCAAAAGTTCATGCTCTGGAAGTGGAACCCCCAGTTTCTACCTTAATGTTTGATAGAGGGTCTTTTGAGTGGCTACTAGAGTGAGTAGGGATCCTAAGGTTGGAGCCTCATGGTGGCATTTAATCACTTTATAAGAACAGGAAGAGAAACACAAGCTAGCTATTTTGCTCTATCTGACCATATATTCCACATCATTTTATGATAAAGCAAGAAGACCCTAGGCAGATGCCAAGCAGATGCCAGCCTCATGTCCTGGGTTTTCACAGCGCTGGACCTACAACTTTCTCTTCCTTATAATTTGTCCTTTCTAAGGTTTTCTGCTACAGCAACAGAACATGGACTAAGGCAAATATCACACAGTACTCATGATTGTTGTGTGCATGTTGGGTGGTTAACGTGACGGCAACTTTTGCTCTACCTCAAGCTGGGCACTGAGCTCTGATTTGTGATTTCATCTGGACTTCAAACTGCCTAGAGACATAATGTTTAAGGCCCCATTTTGAGGGAAGGAAGAGTAAGAGTAGAGGGATTAGGATGAACGTAAGACAAAGAAGCAGGATGCAATAGGGGTAGAAAGGAGAAGAGAAAGTGCAGAAAGAGGAAAAGAGCCACCTGAAATTCTCACCTGACATTCACAGGTCAGGGACTACAAGCTGCAAAAATGTTCTACTTTGCATTCGAGGGGGAAAACGGGGAAGGGAAAAGCAGCTGTGACTGCTGCAGGCATTTGGTGGAGGAAAAGAAATCAGCCAATAGGAGTTTCTCCTTCCATCCCTTTCTCCCCCTTGCCCTTATCTGAATTTCAACTAAATAAAATTGAATAAATGACATCTTTTTGTATAATAAGGAAAATAAATAGAATGATATCTACCACTGATTTTTCAATTCAGGCCATATTTTTGGGAGACTGCCCAACCATGTTCCTGACAAGCATCCCTATAAAATACCTCTTCAGTAACTGGTGTCTAAGAGAATATTCTTTCCTCTTCTAGGATATGACATTTGACAAGGGATTTACAGCATGACATTCTGAACAGAGACAGAAAATCGCTTTACCAGGTGGACTTCCCATGACATCCGGTTTTTCTAGAGCAAGTGTTATGGGCATGGTTACGGTGCTTTGTCTTTTTGTTGTCAAGACACGGGAGGAATAGAAAGGATCTCTGATGACAGGAGAGGGATTTTTAATGGATATCGGGGAAGATCTCAGTTGGAAGATGTCAGGTCACTGGTGAAACAGATGAGTACTGCTTTTTAAAAGGTCACCTGCCTTCTTTCTACTTGGCTAATGTCTGGTGCTGAGCAAGAAGAGGGAAGAAGGAAGAAGTTAGAAGGAGGGAGGGAGAGAGAGAGAGAGAGAGAGAGAAAGGAGGGAGGAGGAATAAGTAGAACTGATTACATGAGCAGCTCCTTGCTGAGAGCACAATGTGCTGATACAGGCTTTACAGAAATTGCCTCATTGAACCTTTTCAGGAATCCCATGACAAAGAAGACACTCACCTTCCAGAAGCAAGAGAATAGATAGCTTAAGAAACCAACTCAAGGGGCTGGCACTGTGGCTCCAGAGGCTTTTCCTCCACCTTGCAAGTGTTGGGATCTCATATGGTTACTGGTCATGTCTCAACCACTTCACTTTCCATCCAGCTCTCTGTATATGGCTTGGGAAAGTGGTGGCGCACAACCCAAATCCTTGGGGCCCTGCATAATTACGTAGGAGACCTGGAGGAGACTCCTGGCTTTGGATTAGCTCAGCTCTGGCCATTGCAGCACCATGCTACTCTCCTATATGACAATGCTCATTAATTTTCAAGAGCTTACTGTGTACTATCCTTGGCCCCAATGACTTTGTATCCATTGTCTCAGCACATCTCACAGCTGCATCAGCACAGAGGAAAGCTAGAGACATGGCGCCACTGGAGGGGCACAGATGTTCCAAATTTGACCTGATGCAACCGTGCAGCTGGTTTAGCAACCTCTGCGCAGCATCTGCACCTGCTGTCATTACATCCGACACTGAGCTTCAAGCCATGCAGAAGGGAAAATCCTGTAAGCTGAGAGCCAAGACAAGCTGGATCCCAAAGAACAAGCTGCAGTCCATAGAGTCTGAAGGACAGGAGGGACTCAGTATCAGTTCTTTTTCTTTTTAAGATTTACTTATTTCATTGTCAATATAAATTTACAGAGGAAAGGAAAGAGAGAGAAAAAGGTCTTCTGTCCACTGGTTCACTCCCTAAGTGGCTGCAACAGCCAGAGCTGAGCCAATTTGAAACCAGGAGCCTGGAGCTTCTTTTGAGTCTCCCCCAGAGGTTCAGGGTCCCAAGGCTTTGGGCCGCCTTCAACAGCTTTCCCAGGCTACAAGCAGAGAACTGGAAGGGAAATGGGGAAGCTATTGCTTTGGACCCCTCAGTATCAATTCTTGTTATCTTGAACCTCAATTGTGGGAGTTTCCAGATGAAAACACAGGTTTTCTTTAGGGACTCATACACATACATCTGGCCCAGACTTGGAGAGGCTGAGGGAGGGTGCCAAAGAAGATGAGGCAGTTGCAAACACGTGTCTCTGGGGTGAGCCAGTTACTAAGTATTGACACCTGTGAGTTGTAGCTTGGCTGCTGTTTCACTACCACCTTCCAGACCTTCCACATTTTTCTTGTCTCTCACTGTCGCCTGCAACACAAAGGATGGGCATTCTGGGGTTTATAATTTTATGTAACCAAGTTAAAACTTTGCAAAGCCCTCTCATAATGAATGTGTGTATTGAGGCACACTTGGTTAAGTACCATGATCATGTCATAGCATTTAGGTGGGTCTCTTCTTCTACAGAAGAAATACTGGCCAGAAAGGAGGCCTTCCTACATGTTGGTATGGAGGTGAGGACAACCCAAAAGGCTGAGCATCTTAACAACTGACAAAGCAGAGAATCTATCTCATGGGCTGGACCTTGGTCACTGCTGAAGAAGTATAGAACAGAACTGGGACCCAATCATGCCAGGGCAAAGCCTCTGAGAACAAAAGAAGACTCCCTGTCTGGATGCCACACACCAAAGCAGCAGTGCTAAGGAAGGAATTGTGGCACTCAGATGTCCCCTGGGCTTTCTGGGCCAACAAAAAAAACCATCCATGGAGGCTAAAAGCTACTAGATGGAATCCAAACATGACTGAATATCAAGGTTAAGTTTCTTTGTCCTATTCTCAAAAATAAGGACATGAGGCTATTTTGCATTAACAATACCATTTTGGTTTTTGCATCACTGAGTTAGGCAGTAAATATCTGAGAAAAAAGCAAAACCACAGTATCTGTTCCAGATCCTGTCAAGAGTGGGGGCCATTCGAGGTATCATTTTACTCAGCACCCCCATCACTTGCTAACTGCAGGAGCTCAGGTAAGTCACTCATTCTGTGCTTCAGTCTAACTGTTGGGAAATCAAGGTGCAAACAACACCAGCACCACCCTCCTTGTTGCCATGGGGATTCAGGGAACTCAACTGCATCTGCTGCTTGGCACTGTTCAAGGGTAGGTGGATACAGCTGCTGATGCTGGGAGGCACACTTGTCCTAAGGCCTGGAGGAGCCCTGCATCCTGAAACCAGCAGGCAGGCCTCACATGGGGACTGTCAGACAGTCCTCACAGTGCACTTGCTCTGGTATTTCTTGCCACTTGACCAAAAAGGTCTTCCTGCCACACATGCCTCTGTTTCCAGCTTAGGGGAAAGTTTTGGAGCACCTGTAAGGTCTCCTGGAACTCTGACTTTGTCTCTGCCAATACACAATGCCCAAGGAAATGATTGCTTGCTTATCTGCTTCATCCAATCACCTGGGTGCTCCTTAGAGACCAAGGTGACTGACTTGTCCACAGCCAAGGATGATGCAGGGGGCTTGAGTATCTGGTTGAGAGGATGGGTCTATTAATAAAGAGTGGAACTTTGAGGCCAGAGATTTTAATAGACTTCTGACTTGAAGTTGAGTGATCTTAGCACATGGTAGCTTTATTCTTATTAGTAATTTATCATTAGTAGTTAGTACTTTTTTATTCTTCTTAGTAATTTATTAAAATGCCAGGATCACCCTAAGATCCAATTGCATTGAAACATAGGACCTGGTTTAGTTGCAAATATTGACACAATGTCCCTTTGCTCCAAGGTAAGGCTCAGGTACGGTGTTGACAAGGAAGAAAGTTAACGTGGCCTTCAGCAGTCTTCTGCAGAAATTGCAAGTGACTGATCTCAGTTCATCTTGGCACTTGTTTTTTCTAAACTAGATCTCAAAATAGTGTCTGCACAGGACTGTTGGGACTCATCAGTTTCTGGACTGTTGGGATATTTTTGGAGTGATGCTGAGTTAGAAGAGGAAACATAATCATTGATTTGGGATATTTATTTCTTTCCAATGTCTTGCTTATAATTTCCTTGTTATCTCTTTTCAAAGTGAATCTAAAATTAGCTTTGAAAATCCTTGACGTATATGACAACCATGTGAGCAAAGATCTGAAGATCTAATAAAAACCGTATAAAATGTTACATGGAGATTTTAAGCATGAGGGCATACTACTCCCAAATGCCATTCACCACAGAGGATATTTTAGTATATGGTTGATGTGTTTGGGTCATACTCACCGAATTTTAGTTTCTAAAAATAACTTATTATTAGATATCTCCTCTAAGACATTCTCAGCCCTTTCCTGCTTATTCTGATTTTCACCCTTCACGTTCCATAGCCTTCCTTCCCTATGCTGCCTCTTCTCACCTTGCCCACAGCTTTTTCCAATGAATTTTTCACACCCAGGAAGGGGAAAGCAGCACCATGCTTTTTAAAAGATTTATTCGACCTGCTCCAGGCACCACAATGCCATCCACAGGCATTGCTTTTTAACACAATGCACACCTTGAATCTTTGGGGTCACTATCAATTGTGATTCTATTCATTCTATCAATAGTGTAAAAAGATTTATCACTGGTTACCACTGATGGGTGTCCATGAGCCTGAGGGTCAAGACGCAGGATGCTGCTGGAATGGAGCAGAAATAGGAAGGATTGTGTTCCTCAGTGTCTTAGAAACAACTGACAGGACAGATAGTCATTGCACATGAACCTATGAGAACAAACATAGAGGACATAGATCATATGATTTTAAACTTGCAATCTGTTAAGAAAATCTATCCAATGGGTTAACATGCAGGGCTGGGTTAGACAAGGCTGTTGCTTGCAACACCAGCTTAGAAATTAACACTGATGCAAATACTGGTTGCTCTACTTCTGATCCAGTCCCCTACTAATGTGTGTGGGAAATCAGCAGAGGATGGCTCACAGCCCTGTGCCCTTTCCACTCACATGGGAGACCCAGAAGAAACTTTTGGCCTTGGTCTGGTCCAGTCCTGGTCGTTGTGGTCATTTGAAGAATGTACTAAATGCTGAAAGATCTCTTAATCTCTCCTTCTGTCTGTATCTCTCTCTTTCAAACAAAGAAAATAAATCTAAAAGAGAAGTTATCCACAAAATAACAAGGAAGAAAAAGACAGCTGTGTGCTTACCAGTACCATGACAAAGCAGGGTCTCTACAGGCTGGCCACGTGGTATGTTAATACTTGATACATCACTAATAGAGAACTAATCTTTGTTTTCTTTGTCGTGTCTTTGTTGTAAGATTGTCTTATCAATATATAACGCGAAACTGACTGTTTCCAGGTGACCATGAAATCTTCCATCTCTCCTTTCATTCCATCTAGTGAGACTAGGAAGTTCTAAGCACCGATAGTATCCTACCAGGAAGTACTAGGTGCCAAAAAAAGTCCTACTCTTGACAGAAGGGAAATAAATTTCCTGCTGGAACTATGAGTAGGTCCAAAGGGGTCTCAAACTTTCCCTAATGGGAAGGTGAGGTGTTATATGAAGAGAGAAAATATTGATATGTTGAGGCTGAGAATTCAGCTCACCCACAGGAAGGTCTAGGTGAGGATAGTCAAAGGCTCTTGATGCAGGCTGGGCCCCATGCCGTTTAGCTGACTTGGAGTATATCAGTTGCCAGGATGTGTCTAGGAAGTGACCCACAGTGGCATCACCATAACAGTGAGCTCACCTGGAAGCCTCCTGTAAGTAGTGTTTTTACTCACTTGTGCCCCTCATGAAGCATGTTCCAGTGTACTGATAAACCTCAGGGGGTGTCTGGAGTTCATATGGGGAGTTAGGCTTCATTAGAGTCTAACTGAGCACTCAGGAACACCCCTGGATGATCTTCATGTGTAATTAATTTTAGATGTATTGCTACCTTTGTGTCTGCCACGTCTATTTCAGTGGAATGTTAACTCTCCCAAGGGCCAGGACAAGCCCCATCCATTCTGACCATGACAATGTATCATCGCAAATTGATGCAACTTTATTGTATTGATACAAAAGCTGGGACACAATTTTTTCTCAATGTCCAAATGGGCCTCATTTCATCTTCTGGAAAATGTGGTACTTGTGTTGCATTAATAGTTCATAGGATGATTTTTGCCTCAGAAGTATCTCTAAGGGATCTGACTTAGGAGCCCCAAAAGTTGTGCCATGTATTTGCTTTGAGGTGAGAATAAGCATCCAATAGAATCCTCTCCTTCATCAACACATCCCTGGCTGAGTCCCTTAAAACATCATTCACTAAACCTGAGATTATAAGTTACCTTTGATCAATAATCCTCCTCTTCTGGTGCACTAACATTTCCAGATAAAACATGCATCCCATGTATGATACTCTTTAAATTAATGCCTTCCAATTAATCCTGTTCTAAGATGCTCTGACATTGTGGTGCCATAAATGCCAGCTAAGACATGCATTTACAAGCTCTGATAGGCACAAGATGAGACCAGCCATGATGCCCAAGGCTGGAATTTCTGGCTCCAGACGCAGCTTCCTGAATATGTATGCTAAGCCAATTCTAGTATTTTAATCAAGTACAGAAGGGTTTTCCTGTGGGCCTCATATCCTTCCACATGGCCAGAAAAGGCTAATGTAGCCCAGTGCAACTTGGTTTAGGCAGGTTTCTTTGATTAGCCATTGTAGTAGTTGGCCATTGTAAATTCCCAGCATTCCCTGGCTGACACCTCCTGAATGAGTGTGAGACCCCCAGTCCTGTTGGGTCTGGGCTATACCTGCATACTTCACCATGCTCATCAAATCAGTTGTCTGCCAAGTGTGCAGCATACCAGGAGAAAACACCCACAATGGAGGTCACCACTGAACATTCTTCTCCTTTCCCTTACATATCATCACTGGCTTTTACAGCTCAGAGAGTCTCCAAGGGATTTTGAGATGACATTGTTTATATTACATTCCTGGGGCCAGATTGTTAGTGTAATGCCAACCCCATATGACAGACATGCAAATTAGCTTAGTCCAGAATCTGTAAGAAATTAAGGGAGATGAGAGATGATCATTTGCTGTAGAACATATTTTATGTTGTAAATAAGATTTGTGGCTGTAGCATGGGTAATTTAATCAACACTGCCTGGCCATGACACAGTGTATGATGAGTAGGGCCTGTATCCTGTGGTTCTAAAATATCCCTAAGATGACTGCTAAGAAACTGAATTCCTAGACTATGAGAGAAACCTGAACCCAAGCCTTCATATGCAAGAAGTGTAATAGCTATGCTTTTAAGATTAGTTAGTAGAGAGCCAGGGCCCTGGCTCAACAGGCTAATGCACTATCTTCAAGTGCCAGTATTCCATGCAGATACTACTTTGTGTCCCAGCTACTTCACTTCTGATCCAGCTATCAGCTTTGGCCTTTCTGGACATTTGGGGAGTGAACCAGAAGATGGAAGATCCTTCCTTCTCTGTTTCGGCTTTTTTGTAAATCTGCCTTTCAAATAAAATTTAATAAACCTTCAAAAGATTAGTTGTTAGATAGAGTTCCAATATCCTGTTCAAGAAATATCCATGAAAACTAGGGCTCAGCCGAATCGAAAGTGGGAGCTGGGAACTCTATTTGGGTCTCCTGCAAAGGGGATAGTAACCCAATCCCTTGAGTCATCACCACTGATTCAGAGTACATACTGAACAGGAGGTGGCAGTCAGGAGTGGGAGCCCATCATCCAACCCAAGGGGTTCTTAACTGGCATCTCAGCAGCTGGAAAACACACCTGCCCATGATGGTTATCCATCTGGATCTCAAATTATTGCTTGATAGAGCCTTAAAAGAAGTCATCTGTGTTGTTTTCCTGGGAACATCTTTCTAGAACTTTCTATGTGGCTGTCAAGCTATGCAGAGAGTCTTTCTGCCAGATGACAGCTCTGCCTGGTAGATCTTCATGGGAAGTTCTGGATCCTGAATGCTCTGGTTGAAAACTGGTACTCAAGATTGTTGAAGATGGCCGACCAAGGGGAGCTGGTGTAAGGTAGAGTACAGAGAGAGAGGGACAGAATGTGGTGCATGAACAAACCAGGGAGCATAGAATTGCAGGGAGAGGAGCAGTAAGGTCCATGGACATCACTGAATTAAGAAGATCCACACAGCTCGGATGGACAGCCAGAAAAAGAAGAAGAAGAAGAAGAAGAAGAAGAAGAAGAAGAAGAAGAAGAAGAAGAAGAAGAAGAAGAAGAAGAAGAAGAAGAAGAGAAAGGCAGCATCCTGCACAAAACTTGGTGAGTTACAATCCCAGGCAGGGGGAAGGCTGGAGGGAGTCTCAGCTGATCCAGAAAAGACAAAGGCATCTAGAAGAATCTTTTACAAGTACCCCCACCAGCAGCAACCACAGACCCATGGAGTGCTGGGGGCCCTAAAGGTGGTGGCATGATTGAACATAGAGGCTAACTACCTGGGCAGAGGTAGCAGCCAAGCAGGGGCCCCAGCAGTTCACTTCCCAACAGGGGAGCACCTTTGACAGAATGTAGTGGGGAGTAGAAACTCACTCACTGGGGCCACAGACAGAGTGCCCTTACCCTGCTCTGGGCAGCTGGTGGCTGGTGGCTCTGGCTGAATTCCCTGCTGCGCAGCACAGGCCCTAGAGGTGGTGGCGCAAATGAACATAGAGGCTATTGACCTGGGCAGAGGTGGTGGCCAAGCTGGGGCTCCAGCAGCTCACTTCCCAACAGGGCAGCACCTTTGAGAGAGTAGAGGAGAGTTGAACTACACTCACAAAATCTACCCAGACCAAAGACAAGAAATCCCAAGGCTACAAAGTTTCTCGTCTGCTCTCTGTTACCGAGGGCACACTCAAGACATCACCTAGCCAAAAAGCTGCAGGGGAGCCAGGTTGCAGAGATATAAGTCCAGGGGCAAACAAAAGAACCCAACACCCCACTGTCGTCTACTGTCCCTAATAAAGCAAGGAGAATTATGCTTCTGCCTACACTCCATGCAACAGTAACTAGACCACACCCACTCTAGCCTACAGCACTGAGGTCAGAGTCTGTAGACAAGCAAGTCAGAGGCTAAAATCCCCAAACGACAAGAAACCACAATGCAATGGGGAGAAGTATCAGAAAAAGTAATGATTCGGATGAATGAACCAGCACTTTTCCCCCAAACAACCAAAAACTAATCTCAATCTCTGAGATGCGAGATGAAGATATTGAGGAGTTACCAGATAAGGAATTTAAGAAAATAATGATACAATTCATTAGAGACAGTGAGAAACACTGGTAAGAGATCAAGGAATTAAAAAATAATCTCATTACAGAAATAAAAGAAGTCAAAAATGGAATCCTTGACTTTAAGCACGAAGTTGAGAGCCTCACCAACAGAATGAATACAGCAGAGGATAGAATATCAGAAACGGAAGATAATCAGAATGAAAGCATGGAGCTCATCAAACAGCTGGAGACAAACCTGAACAGAACCACAGGACCATACAGGAAATGAAAGACAACCAGAATAATAGGCCTTCCTGAAGGAGTAGAAAGAGAGACAGGTTTACAACTGGTGCCCAATGAAATAATACAGGAGAACTTCCAAAATACTGGAAACATAAATCCAGCACAAATCCAGGAAGGACAGAGAACACCAAAAGATTCGACCCAAAGAGATCCTCACCCAGACATGTGGTCCTCAAGCTCCCCTCCAGCAAATACAAGGAAAGTATTCTGAGATAAGTATGAAGAAAGGATAAGATTACTTTCAGAGGAAAACCAATCAAAATCATGGCCGACCTCTCAGAAGAAACACTCGAAGCAAGCATAGAATGGAGTAAAACCTTTCAAATCCTGAAACAAAACAACTGCCAACCAAGAACAATTTACCCAGCGAAGACTTCATTTGTATTTGAGAATGAAATTAAATACTTCCACAGTAAAGAAAAACTAGAAGAATATGCTAGCATGAAACCAGCTCTAGAAAATCTCCTTAGGAAGGTACTAAACCCAGAAAGAAAAAATGAAAACCAAAATCAAAGATGGCAAATGGGAAGACCTCCACACTAAAGTCCACACGAGAAAAGACAATTAAGCGGAGATACTAATAGACGCAAATACACACTCGCACACTTACACACGCTCATGGCAGGTCAAAATTGCAACCTCTCTGTATTATCTCTAAACACAAATGGCCTAAATTGATCAATCAAAAGACAAGGATTAACAGAATGGATCAACAAGCAGAACCCAACCATTTGTTGCCTACAAGAGACATAGCTGATCAAAAAAGATGCTAAGAAACTGAAAGTGAAGGGATGGAAAAAGATATTTCACGCCAAAAGTTGAGAAAAAAGGGCTGGGGTAGCTGTTCTAACCTCAGATGACCTAGACTTCAATGTGACAAACATCAAAAGAGACAGAGATAGACGCTTTATATTGCTGAAGGGAACCTTCCAGCAGCAAGTGGTTACCATTATAAACATCTACGCACCAAACACAAGTGCACCCAGCTATGTGAAGCAATTGCTGTTGGAAATTAGGGGAGACATAGACATATTGCTCATACAATAATCATGGGAGACCTCAACACTCCGTTAACACCAATAGCTGGATCAACAAAACAGAAATTCAACAGAGACACAATAGAACTCAAGCAAACCATAGAGCAAATGGACTTGGTAGACATTTACAGAACCCTCCACCCTATGGACACAGAATGCACATTTTTTTTTAGCAGTGCATGGCACCTTCTCCATAATTGACCACATGATAGGGCACAAAGCAAGCCTCATTAACTTAAAAAAAATCAGAATTATATCATGCACCTCCTCAGACCACCAAGGAGTGAAACTGGAAATCAATAAATAAAAATGCCCCAGAAAATGTGTAAACACTTGCAGGCTGAAAAATATGCTGCTAAAGGAACAATAGGTCAGAGAAGAAATAAAAGATGAGATCAAAAAATTTTGTGGGAACCAATGAAAACTCAAATACAACATTCCAAAACTTGTGGGACACCACCTAAACAGTGTTACGTGGTAGGTTCATAGCAATTGGAGCCTATGTCAAAGCCCAAGAAAGATACCAATTACAAGAATTAAACACACACCTCCAGAAATTGGAAAAACAGCAGCAAACTGACCCTACAAAAAATAGTAAACAAGAAATCATCAAAACAAGGGAGGAGATAAGCCAAACAGAAATAATTAAAAAAAAATCAATGAATCAAAATGTTGATTTTTTTGAGAAGATAAACAAAACAGACAATCCCACTGGTCTGTCTGACCAAGAAAAATCAAGAGAAAATGAGAATTAATAACATCAAGGATGAAAAAGGCAACATAACAACTGACACTGCAACTAATATGAAAATAATTAGAAATTGCTACAAACAACTGTACTCCAACAAATCAGAAGGTCACCAGGAAATGGAAAGGTTTTTAGACGCTCACCACTTACCAAAACTTAGCCCAGAGGCAACAGAAGACCTGAACAAACCTATAACTGAGGCAGAGACTGAATCAGTGATTAAAGATCTCCCAATGAAGAAAAGTCCAGGTCCAGATAGTTTCACTGAAGAATTCTACAAAACATTCCAAGCAGAGGTAACTCCAATTCTGTACAAACTCTTCAAAACAACAGAAAGGGAGGAATCTCTTCCAAACTCATTCTATGAAGCCAACAAGACCTTAATCCCAAAACTGGATAGAGAATTAACAGAGAAGGAAAACTACAGACCGATCTCCCTGATGAACACTGATGCTATGATTCTCAACAAAATCCTAGCCAATGGAATTCAACAAAACATCAGACAGATCATTCTTCCAGATCAAGTAGGATTCATCCCTGGAATGCAGAGATGGTTCAACATTCAGACATCCATAAATGTAATACACCACATCCAAAAACTGAAGAAAAAAATCATGTAATAGTACCATGCGCAATAGATGCAGAAAAAGCTTTTGACAAAATCCAACACCATTTCATGCTAAAAACCCTAACCAAGGTAGGCATAGAAGGAACGATCCACAACATAACCAAAGCAATATATGAAAAACACAACGCCAACATCATTTTGAATGGAGAAGAACTGGAACACTTTCCACTGAGATCTGGAACAAGACAAGGGTGTCCTCTATCACGCTGCTATTCAACCTAGTTCTAGAGGTACTCGCAGAGGCCATAAGACAAGAAAAAGAAATCAAAGGAATTCAAATGGGAAATGAAGAAGTCAAACTTTCACTATTCAGAGATGACATGATCCTTTACATAGAAGAACCAAGAGACTCAATACAGAGACTGCTAGAACTTATACGAGAGTTTGGTAAAGTGGCAGGGAACAAAATAAATGAACAAAAATCAACAGTCATAGTGTATGCAAATAACCACAAGCTGGAAAAAGATCTAACCAGCAGGGTACCATTCAAAATAACAGAGAAGAGTATGAAGTATCTAGGAATAAACCTCTGCAAAAACGTAGGAGACCTCTTTGGAAAAAAAACTACAATAAGCTTAAAAAAGGAATTGAGAAAGACTTCAAAAGATGGAGAAACATCCCATGCTCCTGGATAGGTAAAATCAATGTCGTCAAAATGTCCAAGTGGCCAAAAGCAATATGTACATTCAACGCAATCCCAATCAAAGTACCCAAAACATTCTTCATAGAACTAGAAAAAATGATACAAAGTTTCATACGGAAACACAAAAACCACAAATAGCTAGAACCATCCTGAAGAATAGGAAGTTAACAGGGGGAATCACGGTTCCGGACCTCTGGACATATGATAGCATGGTAGTTATCAAAACAGCCTGGAACTGGCACAAAAACAGAGAGGTGAATCAATGGAGCAAAACAGAAACAACAGAAGGGAACCGATGCAGATACATCCAAATAATCTTTGCCAAAAAAAAAAAAAAGAAAAGAAAAAACAGATGACAATCCATGCAAATGCAAATGTGAAGGTCTCATCAATAAATGCTGTTGGGACAACTGGCTAATAGCCTACAGAAACAAGAAGATAGACCCACATCTTTCACCATACACTAAGATTAAATCTAAATGGATAAAAGACCTAAAGTTACATCAAGAAACCTTCAAGGTTTTTGAAGAAAATGTTGGAAACACCCTGCAAACACCCTGACTTCCTAAAAAGAATACCAAAAACAATAGCAATCAAGTCCAAAATTAACAAATGGGACTACATCAAACTAAGAAGCTTATACATAGCAAAGGAAACATTCAACAAAATAAAAAAGCAATCCATAGAATGAGAGAAGAGCTTGGCACATTACATAGGTGATAGGGGGCTAATCTCCAGAATATACAAAGATCTCCAGATCAGCAAAAACACCAAAACAAACAAACCACTCAAAAATGGGTACAGGAAATGGGCAGACACTGCACAAAGGAACAAACCCAAATGGCAAAGAAACATGAAAAAATGCTCAGGTTCCCTGGCAATAAGGGAAATCCAAATTAAGACCACCTAACACCAATAAGAATGGCTCACATATAGGAAACCACCAATAACACTTGCTGGTGAGAATGTGGGGAAAAGGGAACCCTTCTCCACTGCTGGTGGGAATGCAGGTTGGTAAAGCCTCTATGGAAATCAGTATGGAGAACACTCAAACAACTGAAGGTCTGCATACCATATGAGCCAGCAATAGCACTTCTAGGAATATACCCAAAAAATCTGTTACACAAGAAACCAACATGCACCCCTATATTCACAGCAGTGCAATCAATAATTGCAAAAACTTGGAAGCAACCAAAATGCCCATCAACAGAAGACTGGATAAAAAAGCTATGGTTCATTTACTCCATGGAATACTACTCAGCTATTAAAAAAAAATGCAGTTTTTTGTAGCCAAATGGGCCCAACTGGAAATCACTATGCTAAGGAAAATGAACCAATCCCAAAAGGTTAGATACCACATGTTTGGCTTAATTTAAGATGAAATGATGTCAATCCAAAAATAGTACCTGTGAATTGTAATATTATTTCAACCTCAAAAAGCCTGTATCTCATGCAATAAGATATTGTGATGTAACCAATGAACCAACAATTGATGTGAGTCATACTGCTTATGATCTACATCAAAGAATTGTAAAACCTAATATACTTTTAAGACTTTATACTACTCAGTAATTGGGTGGGAGAGAAGAGAAATCTTCCATCTCCTTAGAATGCATGAGGAAGACGTGAAGTATAACCTATCAAGGACATAACAGGTAACTTATAGACAACAGGTTCGCATTAGCATTAGACAATAGTAAAACTACAAAGACATACAGGGGGAATCAAGAGCGATCCTGACAACCTCTTAACAGGAGGTCATATGCTCAGAGCAGGGGCGGGACCCCAGAATGGAGCAGGTGAACAGGAGGAGGCTTGTATCCCAACCCTGGAGACTCCCGGATCCTCACCAAGGACTATCAGTACAGACACCAAGGACTAATCCCAACTGCCAAGGAGACCATGGGGAATTGGAGTGCCTTCAAAGGCCGAGAACTCTGAGGTCATCCACTCCCCTTTGGATCTCCCACATGGGAAGGAAGAAGCCCAAATCCTTCCTCGCAGGATTCAATGTCATCAGAACAACAGCCAGGAACCCTGAGCAGCTTGCAGAAACAGAAGAACAGTAAACTTCCTTCAGGACTAATGAGAGAAGCTTTCCCTGGTCCTTATTTAGTTCCAACTCTGGATCCCCACCCTCTCCTGCAATGACTAACAGGGTTGCTCTGGTGAGCCCCCGCCCAAAAAAACAAAAAACAAAAACAAAAAAATTAGAATGGGTAGACAGAGAACAACAAGAAAAGCTTAGAACCAGACAAGGAACGGTCAGCGTGGGCTCACATATACCTTACTAGGTAGGATACAAAAGTAAGTTATTCCTCATGGCGGTATTGATGATTTCTCTGCACACCACTCCTAAAACTGTGCTGCACCTCAACCGTTGACATATGCCTTGTTAGAGTTACAAGCCAGTTTGGACTATCCTAAAATCTGGCAAGTTCAATATAAATATGCTTCAACACTATAAACTGCTAACCACAAAAATGAAAATAGGCACAAGACAGCTGAATAGTACCTTATAGCCATTTTAAGGTGTATTGCAGCCAGTTGTGTATAAACCAAAATAGAAATGTCAATTAGGTAGTCACCGGATGTGGTTAAGAACTTGCATTTTCTAACATATCAGTCACTCAATACACTGTTAATTAACTCCATAATGTTGTAAGCTGTTGTTAATGTTATGTTGAGGCTTTTAATTGGTCGGGAGGATATTCTGCCAGCTCTGCTTTCAAACCAGAGATGGTCTCCCCAAGAAATTGTTGAATTTACCTGGACAATAAGATACTGGACTCTATGCATGATACATGTTTCAATGGAAGAATCATAACAGGATTTGAATTGTAATATTGCAATAAGGTGGAGTAATTCACCACGGGGGAGGTTAGGGTACACAGGGAGGGGATGGGGGAACCCCAGAGCCTATGAAACGGTGTCATAAAATGAAATGTAATAAAAAAAAAAGAAGTAATTATGTAAAGGTCCCAAACTTTTCTTATGTGTTAAATTTTCTATATTTTGACTTAAAAAAAAAGAAAAAAAGAAAACCACTCCTCTCAGTGTGGGGAACAGTTTCAGCCAGAGCCATTCCAGGGTGAGTCTAATTACCTATTGCCCTGCTGCAGAAACTGAGGTTTGAGACCAGCAAGATGTGAGGCCAGCAATTAAACTCTACAAGTCCATTTCTGAAGACTATGTGTTTTTGCACTTTCCTGGAATGGACTAGCCACAAAATCCTTTCTCCAAGCGGAGTCTATCTTTCTGGTGTTTTTCTTCTGTTTTGATTTGCAGCAGCCACCAATCCCTGCCCCATGTCACCTTCACTTTTGTGTTTCTCCTTCTATTTGTGTTTTGGCAAAGACAGAAATGACCAAAGAAGAAAACACAATTAAAGAGACGGCTGGCATATGAACATCATGGTCTTTATTTGCTGACATCGGTCCCCGACAGCACAGGTCCCTGAGTTCCCCCAAGCAGGATCCTTGTCTGAATTTGTGAATCACAAAACCATTTCCTGACTTCCGGAGGGGACCTTATTCTTTTCAGAACTTATACCCCATGTTAGGCTTTCTTCTACCATGAAGTCTCATTAAGTTTGACTCAAGTAATTGGGATACTGTAAAAATGTCCTTGCATTGAGAAAAAATAATTAAAAAAAATCTCTTTGGAACTAACATGTTAAGAAAATGTAAACCAGGAACAGGTCTGACTTGCTTGAAGGAACAAATATTTAAAGAGCTGTGGGAGATGGATAGTTTATATGTTAACACAGTGCACAAGAAACATCTGTCACTCATAGAGGGCATGCTCAAGGTTTTGCCAAATCATAAATAACATATACTGTTTCATGAGCATGTTTTAAAACCTGCATTCTCTTATTGTTACATAAATAAGTGTATTTTTTTTAAAGATGTATTTTATTGGAAAGTCAGATATACAAAGAAGAGGACAGACAGAGAAGAATATCTTCCCTCCATTGATCCACTCCACAAGGGGCCGCAATGGCCAGAGTTGTGCAGATCTGAAACAAGGAGCCCAGAACCTCTTCTTGGTCCTATGTGGGTGCAGGGTCCCAAGGCTTTGGGCTGTCCTCAACTGTTTTTCCAGGCCACAAGCAGGGAGCTGGATGGAAAGTGGAGCAGCTAGGATTAGAACTGGCACAGTTATGGGATCCTGGCACATGCAAAGGAAGGTCTTCATCTGCTTGGCTACTGTGCCAAGCTCAATAAGTGTATTTCTAAAGCAGACTTTTTATCACTGGAAAAAATGAAAGCAAAAGATCCAGTTCATAATAAAATCCATAACAGCAATCTGGGAAGGATTAACATCAGAGCAACAATACAAGTTATCAACTTATAGTTCAAGGTTCGTCATTGATGACCTATGGCAGAGTGGGATTTTTTCTTTCATTTTCTTCTTTCATTTTTTTCTTTTTCTTATATTCTCTTTTAATTAAGAGGCACTGGTGGCTTAACCAACATCGTGTTCCTATAGCCAAACGTGTGAGGCATAGGTACTTTGCAATGTAAAGGGGTTTGTTTGGCTCATGATGCTGGTGGTGCAGGATGTGAAGAACTTGGTGATGGTTCCCCTAGTTATCTGATAGGAACTGGCCATGTACCAGAAGTGGGTCACAGGGTCAGAAAGGAAGCTCAAGAGGTTTAAATGCCAGGTTTGCTGTTTTTATAGCAACCTAAACTGAGAGTATTGGTGTGGCAGGACCCGAGTGACTCATGTCCCTCCTTTTTGAAGATTCTACAAACTCCAAAGCACCCACTGAGGACGCAGCACCAAGCAGAGGAGCCCATGGTGAACACGTTCACACATCCCCAGACCATAGCAGTGAGCAAGGGCTAGTAAAATGTTCACCAAGTAATAGCATTGCTTTGAATCTTCATCTTTCAGAAACACACCATTTATAAATATAATCACAAATAGATAACCTTCTATTGTGAAATCTAATATTATTTACTTCACTGTATCTTTAAAACCCTGAGTAATCTTTTACACCACTCATGTAATCTTCCTTCACTTTGAGAAACCCAGTGAATGTTATTGACTCATGTACTAATTTATTCATCTACATTCCCCCTTTACTCTCAACAGATTTTCTGCAAGTGAATTTTCTTTCCTAGTGAATGTTTGAACTTGAACTTCACAAAAGTTCATTTAAAAAAAAAGAATTCCAGAAGCTGGTATTGAGGCATTTCACATTAAGCTCTTGCCTGTGGTGCCAGAACCCCAGAGAAGTGCCAGTTTGGGTCCCACCTGCTCCACTTAAGGTCCAGCTCCTTGTCAATGCACCTGAGAAAGCAGTTGGCAATATCTCACCTCCCTTAGACCTTCCTCTTATGCACCTTCCTCTTCCTCAAATGCTGACATGCCTGGTTTCTGGTTTTGTCCTGTCCCAGTTCTGGCCATTGCAGCCATTTGGGGAGTAAACCAAATGACTGAAGGTCCATGTCTCTCTCCCTCTCTCTCGTTCTCTCTTTGTAATTCTATGTTTAAAACAAATAAATATATACGTTTTTTAAAATATTCATTTTTTCCCGTTTATCCCTGCTGTGTATTGAACCTTAGGAATTTCTCCCTTTCTCACCAGCCCATATTAGTTCTTGTTTTCAGTGTCACTGCTTGAAGCCAAGGTAGTATCGGTGGGTCTCCTGACACAGGTCTGAACTGTGCTGCCCTTTTAGAATCAAAGTAGGTGGACCTGACATATATTTTCCTTGTGCTGTCATTCAATTAATAAGTCCTTGTTCGTCCAGCGACTATAATTACCATGCATTCCTATCTCTGAAAATCTTTCCATTCCATTTTTTTTTATTTTTTCATTTTTCATTTTATGCACTTATATTTGAATGTCAGATACACGGTCTCTCACATGGCTTCAGGGTCCCAAGGCTTCGGGCCATTCTTGACTGCTTTTCCAGACCACAAGCAAGGAGATGGATGGGAAATGGGAATGCTGGGACATGGATTGGGACACACATATGGGATGCTGGCACTTGCAAGGCAAGGACTTTAGCCACTAGGCTACCACCCTGGGCCCCTTTCCCACTCATTTTAAAGATCTTTGGAACTCCTATTAGCTGCGAAGATAGACATCTACTGCAACCACCTACTGTGAAAAAGGATGGGGAATAATTGCGGGAAGATTGTGTAGTGCAACATTGAGATCCAGGAATGACATTCACATGAGAAAAGCATATGGGTAGGATCTAATTTTTACCAGACAAAAACTAAAGTAAGTCCTCATAACTGTATGAAATCAGGATGAAATTTTGTTATTAATGACTTAATTCTAACTTTGGGTTAAATGGAATAACTGCATATTTTATGGAATATGGTACAGTGTTGCAATAGATACACACACAATAAACCAGTGATACCAGCCATTAGTCCTTCCATGTCTTTCATTACTAAGCTGCAGCTACTCTACTACTTTGTGGAACATCAGAAAATATGACCTTCAACCAATGCATGTCATACCATTTATCCTAACTCCACATCATGTATCACTGTTCCCAGCCTGTAGTAATCATTATGTTAGATTTTGTATATACATACAAATAAGTACATTTAAGTTATGTGCTACTAATCTGCCTATAATCTCCAGTTTCATCCATTTTGCTGCAACTGTTAGGATTTCATTCTTTTCATGACTGAGTAGTACTCAATTGTGTTTATATGCCACATTTTCTTTCTCCATTCATGCACTGCTATACTTACCTGGGTTGATTCCACATCTTGGTTATTGTTGTTGGGGTTGTAGCATTGTGATAAACATGGCAATGGAGAAATCCCTTGACATGTTAATTGTATTTGCAGCTATTTTCAGAAGGAGAGATTTAGAAAAAAAGTCATTAATTAATCCATTTTATATATTTGAAGAACACACACATACACACACAAAAGGAAAGAGAGAGAGAGAGAGAAAGCGAGAGAGAGATCTTCTATCTTGGATCACTTCCCAAATGTCTGCAACAATCAGAGCAAAGTCAGGCCAAAACCAGGACCAGAAACTCAGTCCTTGCAAACCATGGATTCCTGACAGGGACCACCGTACCTGAGTCATCACCTGCTTGCCTCTCAGGGTGCACATTCCTGGGAAGTTGGAATTGAATGTAGAGCTTGAACTTGAACACAGTCATCTTAATATGAGATGCAAGCACACCAGGTAGCATCATAACCAGTATGCTAAACACTAATGCCAGAAGGCGAGTTTTAAGTATTATTACTAAGACGTGCTTATTTTCCATAACTGACCAAACCTTCCTGAATTCTTGAACTTTTGAGTGGGAAACTTAAACTTGCTAATTGGGAGGGTTTTGTTTTTTTTTAATAGCCAGTGACTTTCTGTATATAAGGCACCCAACCTTCAAAGGGTAATATCATCTCTCTTTTTTTTTTTTAAGTTAATTAACATGGTATTGAGTGACCAATATGTTAGCAAATGCAAATTCTTAACCACATCCTGTAACTACTTCCTTGACATCTCAATTTTAGTATATACACAACTGGCTGTTATAAACCTTTTTTTTTTTTTTTTCGTTTTTTCTCCCAAGCTAACATGTTTTTTGAGTTTAACCTAAATCAGAGTGGCACGGGAACAGTGAAAGGATCAACATTAGCATCCATCATATATAATAGCTGAGTATAAAATTAACATTAAAGTTTCTATACAGTTACATCTTGTTTAGCATTAACAGTCATAAATTGATAAAGTTTTTTGGGAAGAATTTAAACTTTGCAGTATATAGTGATTAAGCACAGTTTCACAGAACTTTGCATTTTAACAATTGAAGAATAGAAAAGTTTTAGGCAGGTGAGCAGGGAAATCCCCAACAACCTAGTGAGTGAAGAGGAATTTAACTCTACATCCTACCTAGTAAAGTCCAGGAGAAGTAAATAGGGAGCCTGACCAATAAGTACAGGCTGAGTGATTATAGGCTAGTTGGCCTTTTCCCTGGCTGTTCCAGACTTTCTGTATCAGTGTCTCTCTGTCTATCTGAAAAGACAAATAGGAAACCTGATCAGTAAAGTACAAACTGAGTGATTATCAACTAGCTGACCTTTATTAGTCTCTGTCTATCTGAACTAATTTTGGGGCTCACAAGCAACCCTGATGGTCGGTGTAAGGGAGAGCTGGGAGCCAAGGCTAGAACTAGATAAGGACCAGAGTAAACTCCTCTCCTGAGTCCAGAAGGAAATTAACAATCCTTTTATCTCTGAGTGCCACCTGGGGCTCCTGGCTGTAGTTCAATGTCACCAGACCCTATGAGAGGGTTTTGGGCTGTTACCACCCCATGTGGGAAATCCAATAGGAAATGACTGACCTCAGAGTTTTTGGCCTCCGAGGGCATTCACATTTCCTGTGATCTCCTAGGCAGTTGGGATATGGATCTTGGTGTTCATATTGACAGTCCTCGATAAAGTATCCATTGCTCCTGTGGCAATAGCACTTGGGAGGCCTCCAGGAGTCTCCAGGACTAGGATACAGACCTCCTCTTATCCTCCTGTTCCACCCTGAGATCCCCTTCTGCTCTGTATACACAACCTCCTTTTACGAGGGTGTCAGGGTTGTTAATATCATCTTTTTAAGGTAGCTAGAATGTGAATTCAGTTTCATGTCTTCCTCCTCTGTTGCCTCCACCTCCTTCTCTTCCTGAGGTAGTGTCTAGGAAGGTTCTGGCTGGAGGCTCGGATGAGGATGAGACAATGACCAGGGAAAATGACCAGCTGATCTCTCAATGAGGAGTTTTGTCCTACTCCTTTGTTTACTTTTAATTCATTAATTAAAACGTGTGGAAACACCCAAGATGAGGCAAGTACCCAGAGTTTTCCTCTCCGTTGGTTCGCTCCTCAAATACCATCGGCAGTCAGGGCTGATCCAGGCCAAAAGCAGAAACCTAAAACTCCATCTGAATCTTCCACATGTGTGGCACAGACCCAACTAGGTGTCATCTACTGCCTCCTGGGTTGTGCATTAGCAGGAAACCTGAACCAGAAGGTGAATAAGGACCTGAACTTCAGCACTCTAATGTGGGAAGTGGGCAAATTCTTAACCACTGAGCAGCTGCCTGAGCAGTTCAAGTTGTTTCTGAAATTGGGATGCGTTTTTATTACTAAATGCTTCTCTGATGAAGTCAATGCTCAAAGGAAAGCCATAGGAGACAGAAATTGTCTTACAGAGTTTATTGTTCATTTTCCAGCACCTGGTATTCTGCCACACCCCCAACAGGTGCATAAGAACATTTTTTTTGTTTTGTTTAAGATTTATTTTGTTTTCATTTGAAAGGCAGAGTTCCAAAGAGATAAGCAGAGACAGAGATAGACAAGTCTCTCACCTACTGTTTGCTCCCCAAATAGTCACCATGGCCAGAGCTGAGCCTTTCCTAAGCCAGGAGCTAGGAGAATCCTCTCTTTCAGGAGTTTGGGAAGACCCAAGACTTGAGCCATCCTGCACTGCCTTCCCAGGGAGAAGGGAACGGAAGAAAAAGTAGAACAGCAGGATAGCACAAACTGGCACCTATATGGGATGCTGGCACCATAGGCAGGTTTCTAGACTACAATGCCTTGGTGCTGGCTCCAAGAATAATTTCTTTTCTTTTTTAAAGATTTATTTATTTTTATTCGAAAGGCAGATATACAGAGAGGAGGAGAGACAGAGAGGAAGTTCGTCTGTCTGATGGTTCACTCCCCAAGTGAGTACAATGGCTGGAGTTGAACCAACATGAAGCCAGGAGCCAGGAGCTCTTCCAGGTCTCCTATGCGGGTGCAGGGTCCCAAGGATTTGGGCCGTCCTCGACTGCTGTCCCAGGCCACAAGCAGGGAACTGGAGGAGAAGTGGGGCTGCCAAGATTAGAACCGGTGACCATATGGGATCCCGACACGTGCAAGGCAAGGACTTTAACCACTACGCTATAGTGCCGGGCTCCAAGAATAATTTCTAAATTATTGGGACATAAAAGGTACAAAGCTCATAGCTGCCTGAATTCAGACACAGATCCACACTCTGAGAGACCCCAACCCAGCACTGTGGGAAGTGAAACAGAAAATGGAAGGTCTGTCGGTCAATCTGTTTGCTTCTCTCAGCCTATCTTTCTCTGTCCCTCAAATAAATAAATAAATATTAAAAAAATCTGTAGACAATGAGGTCATGTCAAGAGGTTTTGAAAAAAGAATTAAACAATTTGGTGCAAAAGAACTTAAGGAAATAGAAATCCATGTACCATTTATTTCCTTTTTTTCTTTCTTTCTTTGTTTTTGTTTTGTTTTTTACTATAGACATTATGATGCTTCCTCATCAATCGTTTCTTTGGTTACTTGATGTTGAGGAGGTTTTCCATTTCCATGTATGTAATTGTCACATTATTGATGATATGTACCTGGAATGAAATTGCTGTCACTCAGGGTACACATGCATTTTCAGCTTGGCTAAAATGGCATTTTCTTTTTGAAGATTCATTTCTTTTTATTGGAAAAGCAGACTTTACAAGAGGAGGAGAGACAAAGAGAGGGATCTTTTATCCACGGGCCACATAGGCCAGAGCTTAACTGATTCAAAGCTTCCTCCATGTCTCCCTAAGAAATTGGGTCATTCCATCCTCTGCTGACTCCTCAGGCCATATGCAGAGAACTGAATCAGAGGTGGAGCAGCTGGGACAGAAAGCAGTGCCGATGTGGGATGCTGCTATTAGCAGGCAGAGGAGTCCGTGCTATGCCACTATACTGGCCTCATATAGAAGCATTTTCTAAATTGTTCTTTAAAGTGGTTGTTTCTATTTACATCTCACCAGTGTTTCTCCTGAAGACGTCATATAGCTCTTTGACAGGAAGATGGGGATTTCACCTAGTTTACAGAGTGACCATGATGAGAAATGGTGAAGAATCCCTACGATTCATTTATCAAATCAATATTATCAAGCATCTGCCTAATTCCGGCACTGTGGAGAGTTCCAAGGCTGACCTAGAGCTAACCATCCATACATTTGTTGCATTTCCTTTGCACAGCTATGACTGCAAATGTCCTGCTCATTGCCTTTGTTGGCTGTTACACAGGCAGAAAAGGCCTGTTTCTGTACTATACACAGACTGGAGTCCGGTGGGAGTAAAAAGCACAAAATGAGTAGATTGCTTTTCACACTGTTAAAATAATAATAATAACATAATGGGGGCAGATATTGTGGCTTAGTGTCTGCAATGCCGTCTGTGGTGCCCACATCCCATACGAGATCTGTAACCCAGCTCCTCTGCTTCAGTTCTAGTTCTCTGGAGAATTGGGGAGGATAGCCTGAGTGCTTGGGCCTCTGTTATCCATGTTGAAGACCCAGAAGATGTCACTGGCTCCTGGCTTGGTTGTGGCCCAGCCCCAGTTGTTTTGATCATCCAGATGCTGAGTCAGTGAATGAAAGATTTCTACATTTCTCTTTTCCTCTCCCCGTAACTCTCAAATGAATAAGTACATCTCTTTTAAAAATAGATTTATGTGTTTGAAAACTAAAGCGATTGAGACAATGGGAGAAAAAGAACATTCACGTGCTGGATCACTAACCGAATGACCAGAGTGACTGGGATTGGCTCAACTGATGACAGAGTGATACCTGCGGTCTGAACTTTACCCAGGTCTCTTACCTGGATGACAGGGACCCAAGCACCTGGGCCACCTTCTGATGCCTTCGTAGGCACATTAGCAGGGAGTGGGATATGAAATGAAACAGCCCAGACTTGATCCAATACTCTTGTTGGATGCTATTGGTTGTTTAACCTGATGAGCTACAACACCTGTCCCAGAAAATTGGGCTGTAAACTTTTGGATTTCTTGGGAAGAACTCTTTTATGTTCTTCCTCTGCCTTATTTCTGTATCTTTCAGAAGAAATCATGTTTGATTATGGACTGGGGAGGTATATGGCTTATGATCTCTGAGAAATAATGTATATTCATACCACAGAAATAGGAAATAGGGCAAGTGCTGGGTAGCATCCAGGTCTGAAGGGCTAGCATCTTACAGAATTTTTTTAAACGACATCTTGAAGTATTTTCTTCATGTCCACACCATATTCAAACCCTGAAAGAAAGATCTTGATGTTTAGAATACACAATGTGCCTCTTTTTTTTCACCTCAGCAGGGCATACAATTAATTCCTTATGTTCTCAAATAAAGTGGGAGAGCGTTTCTACCATTCCCACAGCTTCCAAGCACACAATAACCATATCGATCTGATCATTTCATAAGGAAGCACAATACCACTCCTGCCTGCAAGTTAATAGTTAACCAGGGAATCCCTAGAATAATGCTCCATAAAAACCAATAAATGAAGTCACCAAGCCATCTGGTCGACCTTTGACAGTCATTTACTATATCAATACATAAATTATAACAGCAAGTAAGGAAAATAAGAATCCTTGGGAAAGCTGAAGTGTCAAAAGTTGATTTATAAAAAGAGCAAACAGAGAAAGGGACTATAGATTCCTTTCCCCTTAAACTTTTCTCACTTTTCCTGTGCTTCTGCCACTGGTTCTGGCTTGCACCTCATGGTGACACATGTTTTTCATACAAGCCCATTCTAGGGGAAAGGCCAAACAGGGAATCAAATCTGTGGGAACTGCCTTGTCTCTTAAGTAGGCATCTACCTCTCAGAAATGGAGGAGCTGCCTTGATGCATACCATTTAGGGCACATGGATGGAATTTAAATCATAATGATGACTGGCTCCTAATGCTTACTCTGACCCATCTGCCCATCGTGGAGAACTCTATTATTTAAAATAAAAATCTTGACAAATGCAGCAGGGCACACAAAACCAAAGCCCAACTCACAGGAGCTGGGCAAACTTTTGCAGCAGAAGTGAGCTGGAGTAAAATGACGTCTTCTCAGCATCTCATCATGTTCTCTGAAGATGGGCGGGTAAAGGCTGTTGGGTGAAAGATGATGTAGGTTTGGCTGGTGCATATGGAAATGCACAGAGGAGGGGACAGTGGAGCCCCATGCTGAGTCTCTACATCTTGCTTGTTCAGAGAGTGAATCCCAGTCACCTATCTACAATTTAACCTTAAACATAGACCAATACCTTCTTCATTCTTAAGTGTTGTCAGATTTGCTGGGACTGGCATTTTGTCACAGTGGGTTAAGCTGTTACCTGTGATCCGGTCATTCTGTGTCGGAGTAAGGTTGAAGTCCCAGCTTCTCTGCTTCCAGTCCATTTCCTTGCTAAATTGTGCAAGAAAGCAGCAGAATATCACACTGGGGTCCCTGCCACTGATGTGGGAAGTCTAGATGGGTTCCCCAACTTGGCTTGGACCAACTCTGACCATTGCAGTCATTTGGGGAGTGAACCAGTGGAAAAAGGATTTCTCTCTCACGTGCATGCTCTTTGTCATCATACCCTTCAAATAAACAAAGAAAAAAATTTTTTAAAAAAGCAGATTTTATGAATTTTAATTGGGCTGCTATTTTGCATTTTATACTTCTTTTCCTGGGGAAACTGGCCTAAAGTACAAGGAACTTGAGAGAGATTTTAGCTTTGATTATTGAATTATCAACTTTTACAATTAACTCAAGTTTTTCCAGCCTTTGAAGGTGGAATGAGAAGACAGTGGGCCTGCATGAAGACTGTAGTCAGCATGGATCTTTTTTTTTTTTTAAGATTGATTTATTTTTATCAGAAAGTCAGATATACAGAGAAGAGGAGAGACAAAGTGGAAAGATCTTCTGTCTGATGATTCACTCCCCAAATGACCACAATGGCCAGTGCTGTGATGATCGGAAGCCAGAATCCAGGAACTTCTTCCAGGTCTCCCACACAAGTGCAGGATCCCAAGGCTTTGGGCTGTACCCAACTGCTTTCCCAGACCACAAGTAGGGAGCTGGATGGGAAGCAGGGCTACCAAGACTAGAACTGGCAACCATACGGGATCTTGGCATACGCAAGGTGAGGTCTTCAGCGGCTAGACCACTACACCTGGTTCCAAAGTAGAAATCTTAAGGCCTAGCTCTTCTCTTGGTCACTCAAAAAGGAAGACATGATCTAATTAACCCATACATAAGGCAGGCAGGGTTCTGTGGTTTTTCAGGATAACAGACAATCTTCCAATATGGCTAAACTATTCTAGCATATCAGAGAGAACCTTTGCATCTGATTTTGACATATGAAGGAAGAAGGAAAGAAGTTTAATTCACTAATTACCATGATGGACACTGATTCGACCCAAGCATTGCTTCATTGAGAGAATATTTCCCCACTTGGTACGTATACTGGGCAGACATCAGGTAGCTACTTCAAGGAATCTATATCTGCCCCTTTCTGTAGTAAGTGGCTCACATCCAGATCTGCTCCAAATCTGTAAAACTGGCAACAGCAAAAAGGTGTGGTCCTCACTGATAAACTCAGGCCAAATCTGAAGAGTCATGGTTATTGTCAAAGCTCCGTGGGTTTGACTGAGGCTCTTGTTAGGCCTGCAGGCACCCTTACTTCATACTTCAAGCCATATTGCCTCTTAATCCTCCTCTCCCCAAGTCTCCCACTTTCCAATTCCCTGATAAAGATCTTACATGCATATCTTTATGCTCAATAACATGACTCAGATCAGCAGGTGTTAAGGTATATTCAGGAGCTAGATCCCTCTCTGACAACCAGCAGAGGCCTATAACTGGCAATAACAGAAGTTCATGTAATTCTTGGCACTAGGCTGCTACAAAGTTGTTAACTTTTTTCATTGATGATAAATTTGGATGACATTACCTGATAAGATTTAGGAGACTTTTGAGAAATTTGGAGGAAGCATTAACTTCAAAGCAACATTTGTTAGGAAACTATTGCTAAAATAAAGCTCTGGGGGGAAAATATAGGGGAAAACTGAACACATTGATTTCCAAGTAAAAATCACAGGACTTCCTTAGTATTTTCTAAATAGGTTCTCATGCCCTGAGGCTAGCAGAGCATAGCAAAGATGAGAACCAGGCCTCAAAACTGGGCTCAAGAGGAGCCTAATTCCTAAGAAAAGCAAACGTACAATCTGTCATACCTTGGAGAGGGCAGTGTGGCTTTCCTTTGTGAAAGGGTCAGGCTCACAGACAGTATTGGGGACAGTAGGTTCATGGAAAATGGAGGCCGAGTGGGTGTATTAACCAGCAGAAACTGAGGGCTGGGGAAACGTGATAGGAGCACTAGGGGTGTACTTGCAGAGCACTAACACAAGACACTTTGTTCTTGATGCAAAACAGATGGGAAGCCTGCGAGGAGACTACTCAACACGTCCTCTTAAAACTAGCAAGGATGAACTGCAAATGACATCCTTCACATTTTCTGTAATTTATTGGTTTTAGAATCAAGCCACTACTCCTGTCCATACTTCTGGGCAAAAGGGTGTGCAATCTGAATAAGGAGCAAGCTTGGGATAAAGCTGGGTCAGGGCTTTGCCGAAGCTTTACCATACAGTGTTAAAAGCCCCGGTATTTAATCATAAAACCTGGGAAATCTGTTGGTATTAGCATAAAGTGATGGGAAGAGATGCCATGTGGAGTTCATGGCAAATCTCACCGGAGGTATCACAACCCAAATTTCTAGGTTCTAGAGCAGGATTAGAGAATTATTTGACTTCTGGATATTCACCCTTGGCATGTAGCAGGCTCTAGGAGAGATGGAGAATCCACCCATTAAGCAGCAAAAGAATTCTTCTGGCACTGTTAGCTGCTAATGGGAGTCAGCTAAAGCCACTAGCTCATAAGGCCAGATAAACCAGGTAACTTTTCGTCATAAGATGGAAATAGTCCATCACACATTATGTAATAGAGTCAAAATACACAAGAAAGCTATACAAGTGAAAAGCTCAGTCCTTCCACTCTGTCCATCACTACTGCTCCAGTACCTCTCCCTCAGTCACACTTCAGGCCATCTGGACAAGGATTAGTTGGTGGAGCAGAAAAAAAAATGCATGTTTCCTAGCTGGATTTTCAGCTCATTACATGAGCACAAGTCAAAACATGAGAGCAATTGAAGTGTAGCCTTAAGTATGGGTGGCCTTGAAGACAGAAGGGAGACAAAGTTCCTTCTACAAGAAACCTTGGACAAGCTTACAGGAAGCAGAAATTGGGTTGGCCAGCTAGTCAAGGACGTGAACAGAGAACATGTAGAAAGACTGATAATGATAAGGTGTAAGGTAGAGGTATAAGGAGTAGGCATGGCAGTGGCTATGAAGCCTAAATATCCTCAGGTCACATGTGTATCAGACAGAAATGACACAGTGGTTTGAACAAGAAAACTTGACTACAAAGAATCACTAACTAGTAATAGGAGATTAGCTACTAAGGCAAGACAGAGAGAAGTGTTTCATCTGCTGGTTCACTCCCCAAAGGGGGACTTAGCAAACTTAGTCCTTTTCTAAGGGGTATGACTCTAAAGAATACAGGACTAAAGGTGGAGGGAGCAGAGATTACTGGAGGCAGAAAAAGAAGAAATACATTTGCAAATGGACTACTCTTGGAACCTGTATGAAAAGGATATGGCTGTGCTCCAGTGTGTGGTGAGGAAGTTGACTGAAGTGCAGGCAAACTGGGAAGCAGAGAACTCCACAAAGCTGACTTTCGGGACACTGGCAGTCAGCACCATCTACCTAATTTGTGAAGTCAGAAATGAAACAAAAATGTGAGATCATCTTTAACTTTAGTCAAATGTTACAACAATATGTCAGAGCAGGCATTTGGTCTAGCACTGAAGATGCTGGTCAGGAAACCCATGTCCCATTCCAGAGTGCCTAGGTTCAATTTGTGTGGGTCATGGAAAGGCTGGAAAATCATTTAATCTGACCCTGCCAAGGCAATCACTGGCAGAACTCAACATGCTATAAAGCTATAGTAATTAATTCTTCAGTTGATTTTGTTTTATGACTCATGAATGACATTTTGAATATCCAAATGACCCTTATGACCCTTGGCCGAAAAAAAAACAAAAAGACCCCTGTCCCAGTCCTAGTTTCAGCTCCTAACTCTAGTTTCCCCAGTAGGCAGCAAATAGTGGGTCAAGTGGTTGGATTCTTGCCACCCTGGTGGAGGGACTGGGTTAAGTTCTCAACCCTCTATATTCACCCCACCACAGCTGAAGCCATTGTGAGCATCTAAAGGAGTGAACCAGTACATGCAAGTTGTGTATATGTATGTGTGTGCATCTTTCAAAAAATAAATAAACTAAAAAGCTACTATAGAAATCTTCCATCTTTCTTTCTTAAAAATAGCAAAGGGGTGGCACACCAGTATAACAGGCTAATCCTCCACCCTGTGGAACCAGTATCTAATATGGATGCTGCCTCATGTCCCAGCTGCACTATTTCTGATCCAGCTCTTTTTTTATGGCCTGGGAAAGCAGTGGAGGATGACCCAAGTCCTTGGGACCCTGCACCCATTTGGAACATCAAGAAGGGGATTCTGGATCCCAGCTTTCATCCTGCTCAGCTGTGGCTGTTATGGCCATTTAGAGAGTGAACTACCCGATGGAAGATCTCTCTATGACATGTCTTTTCTCTCTATAAAATTGACCTTTCAGATAAAATAACTAAATCTTAAAAAGAAAGAGCGATAATGTACATGAGTAACAAGAAACATAAATTGAAAAAGCAATATGTGTGATGTCATAATTTTATATAATAATAGTGGTTTATTAATGCGGGTCCTTGATTGAACATGTGATTTTTCTGACTACTCTTTGTGTAACTCATAAAACTTGATATACTTAATTTTCAATATTATAAATCAATACAATATTAATTCCTCTTGCCAATAAAAAAATAAAAAATAATTTTAAAATTTATATATATATAGTTTAAAATTTTTAATTTCACTTTTAATATTGTTTACATAGTTGAGAGGGATGCATACCCATCCTGGTATCTCACGTGGATACTTTAGCTGTCATCTGTTGCTTCCTAAGGTATAAATTAGCAGGAAGTTGGAATCTAAACCAGAGACAGAACATAAACCCAGGCACTTAAACATTGGTCTTATCCATCCCCAAAAGAGATAGAATTGCCAGATACCTGCATACTTTTCCACTGATGGCAAGTATTCATGAATGTGTTACAAGTATGTGATAGGGGCAGCATATGTAAAGCTGCCACCTGCAACACTGGCCCCTTAGGAACATGGATGGAGTTGTGGCTCTCCATTTCCAATCAAGCTCCTGCTTATAAGCCTGGGAAACCAGTTGGAAAATAGTGCCCCTGTCATCTGAGTGGGATGCCTGATGAAGCTCAAGGGCCCTGGCTTCAGCTTGGCCACAAACCCGAGTGTTGTGCCCATTTGGGGAGTGAACCAGCTGATAGCAGATCTCTATTTCTCTTTCTGTCCCTACCCCCTTTCTGCCTTTCAAATAAATAAAAAATTAAAAATCTTTTTAAAAAGCATAATTGTGGTAACATTGGGATGAATTTCTGACTAATTATTTTGAGATATAAATTTTAGCACATTTAGAATATGGCTCTGTTTTTCAAAATGATTTAACTCTTTAGATAAATCATTTTTTGTTTGTCTTTACTTAATTTTAAATGTAAATTTATACAATGGCATTTTAATGCTTCCTCTGACATTTCCTGTAATTTGTAGTTTGTACAAGTAACCAAAAATGACTTCATGATTTATATGTAATCCTAAAAGCTTTTTATGTATTTTATTGCTGTACCTTCAACAAGAAGACATTAATTTAAAAGTTTCCTTTCTTGTTAATAACTGTTTTATTGGAAAGTTAATACTGCTGCTTTTCCCACTGGCTGCAATGATAGTCAAATTTAATACTTATTTTAAAGTCCATATTTGCTTTACAATATTGCAAAGATTTGAAAACCCAGGGCCCTATACGTTTTTTTTTGTTTTTTATTTTTTTTTTTACAGTGTCCTTGTGGATGCTTGTATTTCCCTGAAGAAATATGCTGGCTGAGCATAGGGAAGCCTGCCCTGTTGCCCAGACCAGAGCACTGTTGCCAGTGCTGAGGGCGCAGTGCTCTGGGGCTGCTGCACAGCCTGAGCTCTCAGCCCAGGTGCCAACATCTATGAGGAGGCACTTGCTTTCTCTCCCAGGGCTGTGGGCTACTGCCACTGCTATTGCCGTTGTATTGCTACCCAAGTCCAGATCACTCTCTCAGGACTCACAGAGACCTGCTCAGCCTGAGTTCTGTGTGGCTCGGCCAACTGCTTACTGCTTATGTTCGGCAGTGCCTGCTGCAACTGCAGACCACACTTGCATGTGCACCATCATGGGCTGAGTCCTTCTGCTTGTGTGCACACTCCGTTATCCTACTGGATTTTACATAGATGGCACAGGTACAAAATTACAAAATCATCCAGATTTCAAAGTACGAATCCAAGCTCAGAGCTCTTTCTAAGAGCAGGGTCTAATGTGACTGCCTCAGAGTGCCCGTGAGGCTGGTCCTGTGCTGGGAAGGTGGGCACCCCTGGACACTCCATGTGCTGTTGCTTGCCAGGCTGTCAGAAGAGCAGCCCTCTTCTGTTCCTCTAGGATGCTCCACAAACCTTGTCAGCTGGCAAAGAGAAAATGTTGGTCCTGGCGTGAGAGCTAAGTGGTTAAAGTCCTCTCCTTGAACACTGGGATTCCATATGGGTGCCGATTCCAGTCCTGGCAGCTCCACTTCCCATCCAGCTTCCTGCTTGTGGCCTGGGAAAGCAGTCGAGGACTTCCCAAAGTTTTGGGACCCTGCACCTGCGTGGGTGTCCCAGAAGAGCCTCCTGGCTTCGGATTGGCTCAGTTCCAGCCATTGTGGCCACTTGAGGAGTGAACCATCGGACAGAAGATCTTCCTCTCTGTCTCTCCTCCTCTCTGTGTATCTGCCTTTCCAATAAATATAAATAAATCTTAAAAAAAGAGGGGAAGTGTTTATAGAGCCCATCTAGAGTGTCATAGACAAGATAAAGAACAGATTTGGAAGAAAAAGTTGTAGTCCGTGGCTACTTTGGAACTGAGCAAAGTCTGTGAAACTAAAGCCCACCCCCACCCCCCGCCAAAAAAAAAAAAGTGCCCATGAGCACTAAACTCTGGTTGATAAAGTTTTTTTCCCTGAGAATCTGGGTTAACACCTTTGGAACACGATACATACATGCTAGAACTGAAGAATTGTTTAAAAGGTTGATAAGAGCTAGATCGCCCACTGCTAGGGTGAGAAGTTACAGAGAAGTAAGAAGAAGAAGCTAGAGTGCTCCACCTGATCACAGAACAGAGTTAGACATATCAGTATGAACCCAACATTTAATGTAAGACCAAAAGATGATTTATTTGGGTAGATGTAGATGTAGGTTTGAATATATACCCATGTTAGTGTGTGCACATTATTTCCTTGATTTGTTAGCTAGAAAACATAGGGATAATGACTTTTTGATTGCTACAAGCACATGTAGCACTCACATTTTGTGTTTTGCAACTTTTCAATTAAAAGATTCTTTAGCAACAGGCGTTGTGGTATCTGAACTAAGCCTCTACTTGAGACACTAGCATCCCCTTATTAGAGTGCCAAATTGAGTCCCAGCTACTTCTGACTCAGCTGCCTGCTAATGTACCTGCCAAGTGGCGGCTGATCATGATTCAAGCACCCGAGTTCCTATAACCAAGATACAATTCCTAGATCCTGACTTCAGCTGGCTTCAGTGCCTGGAGGGTGAAGTAGTTTGGAGACTTAACCAGTAAATGGAATACCCCTCTCTTCTCTCTCTCTATGAGCTAGGTGCCTAAAATTATACATATGTACAAGTTACACTCTTTTTGTTTATTAGCCTCTCAGCCCACTTTGTGGTTTTTTCCCTGACTCTGCTACTTGTTTCCTTTGATATATAATTCTTTAGTTTGAAGAGATATATGTGGTTTGAATACAAGTACACACTCTACAATGTCCGTTTCTCCAAGCATCCTTGATTTTAACTATTAGAGAATGGTTAATAGTAATAGTAATAATAATAATATAATAATATATAATAATAATAATATGTAAGGAATTCAGCTCAATAGCAAAAAAAAACCAATATAATATTAGTGCTATATTTAGCTATTACTAAAAAAAAAGACATAAAAATGGCCAACAGGTACACAGAAAATGTGGGCTTTTGGTACATTGCACAGTGTGTACATGTTTTTCATAGCAAGATCTTTAGACCTCAAAAATTAGAGGAAACAAACACAGACAAATAGAATGCCATCAAACTGAAGAATCTATGGGTGAGTCTATGGCCTCACAGAAAGAAATATCCCAGACGTAAGACATCTTGGAGCATCAGTAGTGTTTAATACATGGAAAGTGCCAGAACTAACAAACAAACTAACAAAACTCCTACAGTGAAGGATTATGGCAAAGAGATATGGGTGTTAACTCGAAGGGCTCCAAATGAATACAGCAATATGAGCAGCAAAATAAAGGAAGAACTATTGTGCTATTAGCAAAAGTCTAAAATAATTACCTATGGAGTCATGACATAAGTAAATGATTGCATATATGCATATATAGGAGAAAAGAGATAGATCTCCTATACTGAGTAAGTATGCGTAAATTTATAGGGACTCCACCCCTAAAGAGTCAGAGAATGAGAAGTAAAGAAAAATGGTAATTTTCCAATAGAGAAAATTGCCAAACTTCCCCTCAAATCAAAGGGCCCAAACTAATGTCAGTAGCAGTAAATAGAGTGCATAGAAGGTATCCATAAAAATGTGATGAGACTGGCCCTTTATCTTTTTGCTCTTCTTTCCAAAACTACAGAATTCCAGTTGCATAATGATGAAAGCACCAATTGAATCCAAACTGAGACAGATTCTGCACAACTGATAAGTACTTCTGAATGATATCAAAATCAGCAAGCACTGGAAAGTGGTCATCACAACCAAGGGCTCCTAAGCAGACACAAGTACTGAAAGCCATGTGACACTCTGGATGGGATCCATGAACAGATAGGATGCTAGACAAAAGCTGAGGGAACCCGAATAAAGTGGGTACCTCAGTTCATCAATGGCAATAATGTCCCTTACTGCTTTGATATATTGCTACTAAGAGACTAGATGGGTGGTAGAAAGGAATTCTTTGTAATACTTTCATAATCATTCTGTAAATCAGATAAGTCTCCTGAATGAATGTTTATTGACAGAAAGGATGGAATTAAGACGCAATAACTTGAAAGCTGGTACACCTTAGTACCCTTCAGGGAACATCTGCACTACCACGCTGGCAAAGTGTCTCCGATCTTCTCAGCCCAGTCAGGCTATGTCATCAGCCACTCCAGTGATGGCACAATGGATGTAGGAGTAATATAGTCATGGTGATGGAAATGGAGACTCCACCTGTGCCATCTTCCTGCACTCCAATCCACCAAGGCGGATACATTACCTCCACTCCCTAATGAATGTCTATCCTAGGAGCTACAGCATCCCTGACGTGGTACCAGGCCTCAGGACAAAAAGCCACTTGATGTCCATCCTGTTTGATTAGGTCCCCTCCACTTTAGAAGGCTAAAGGACATTCAATGGGTATGAAGATAAACTGCATTTGGAAGGCAAGCACTGGATTTGTGGGTCAGTTGATTACTTTGTCTGAGATTGAAACTTTCTGGGAAGCACCAGAAACTGGAGCTCCTGAATTACACTGTAGAAACAGCCTAAGCTATGCAACATTCATGGAAAATCTATTGCAAATGCAGCTAGCTTCTTTCTCGTAGTGGACTCATTGAAAGTTTTATAGGGGTGTCTTCTGCCATTCTCTTCGGCTCTGTGATTACCCATAATTAAAGTGCCTGTAGGATTTTTTGATTCAAAACATGAGAGTTGAGAGTGTACTGGGTCATTTAGGATAGGCAGGATCATCATGGACAAACAGAAAGGAATGCTCAGCTTGTCAATGTGAAAAAATGTTAGTATCTCGGGCTATTGTTTGTGCCTCACATGCTAGTGATTCAAGCCAAACTGCATGGCAAGATGTGGGGTGATAGAGGATACTGTAGAGTAATTTTCTGAATGGCCTTGCTTTAACATGTGCTTTCAACCTTCCCTGTGAAATTTGCCCATGATCCTGGCCTCTTAATCACTTAGCAACTCGAGTTCCGCTCGGAGATAAACACTGCGCACTTCCGTTTGTGAAATTGTTTCCCTTTAATTAAATGAGGGGAGGGGGAGTTGCAGTTATTTTCAACTCTCTGCACAAATTACTACCCAGTGTAAACCAAATAATGTATTGTAGGTAGTATTTATTCTATTTCTTGTACCGTCTATTGATGTATGTTGGGCTTGTTCTATTTTGGGGGCACTGCCATGGTAACTGGGCTCCTGATAAAAGCCTGTGGCAGAACAGAACTTGAACATGCAGAACTTCAGACAAATGACGAAATAAAGAGTCAGCCTCAGCAGGCTCAGAAATAACACTTTGGATACCATGGTTTGCTCCTGGGTGTATTTCCCCCAGGAACTTGGAAGCCCTAAGGGGCTGGTCACAGGGTTTGCTGGACACAGAGTTGTTCCTGAACAGAATGTTAGAAGAAAGGCTTTTCTCAAAGGTACTTCTCTCCCCTGATCTGCATCTGTGGCCCAGGCTCTTGTTCAGTTTTCCCCTTTGGGTTAAATTCACAGAAGACATGAGCTGATCTCAGTTTTCAGAGAGCCAGAGTAACTTTGGAATTGTCCCTTAGTCCCTGCCCTTGAGGCTGAGTCCTTCCTGGCCCTGCCTTTATCCTGAAGGGCTTCCCCAACCTGGAGCCTTGTGTTCCCTGACTATAAATTTGAATACTCTTGGAGATCCCTGGGACTCAAAGTTTATTCTTCTGTTGAAATGTCTGCAGGAGCACAGAATCTCTCCTGCAGACATTTCTTTTGGGTTTTTCTTTAAAAATCTACCCAATGTTTTTTATCTGAACAAGAACTTATGACCACAAGCAGTGATGAGGTCTTACTCTGCTGTTGTAATTTCCTCCCTACTCGGCGCTCCTCACCCTCGATCCCCATCCCAGGCCTTTCTTCTGCTTTTTGCCATCTCTGGGCTTGATTTAATTTGATCCCCAAGTCGGGCTCTGAAGCAGCAAGAAGCTCATGCAGATGTAATGCTTGCAATGAAACTTGTTATGTGGTTCAGAGCCAGGGTGAAACTGGCTTTATTATTCTTTACCAGGAGAATATTGACCATGCTCATAAAGATGCATGAGCTAAACTGTCCAGGTTTGACTTCCATCTAAAAGCAATAGGGTCGCCATCTCTCTGGAATCTCCTCAGCCGGGCTAGAAAGGAACCAGGTGAAAGATTCACTGTGGTGTTCCCCAGGGCTCACAGGGGAGGCCTAAAGAAACAAGACTTCCCTGTCAACTTCCCAGCCCAAAGAAAAATAAACTTGGGCACAGTCAGGGTCAAGAAAAAAAATGGAGAAACTCTAACTTGAACTCACATAAAATCTGAAACATTCTTGAATTCAGAGCCTCTCATCTCAGCCATCATTTCTTAGCTGTGGCAAGCTTGGGGCAGGCTCTGCATTCCCTCTTGTCTTTGTCATCAAGCCTGCTGCCCCAGCCCTTGGTGCCTGGCACTTGTCTGCCACCAAAACCCATCATCATCTTTGGCATTCTTCTCCGTTCTCTCTTACCCCAAAGCCTTAGGCACGAGGCTTGATCATCTCACAGCTTCCAGCAGCGAAGGGGCCCCTGGATGAGAAATCTCCAACACAGCTTTGCCTAACCCTCACATTCTCTCTGTTTACTTTTACAGGTAGTGGGAGTCCCACATCTCTTTCTGGCCACACCTCTATTTCTCTTCCCCCCAATATCCCTGTGCCGTAAATTATAGAAACAACTGCTTTCCCTTTCATTAGCCTTCTTTCATGGGATCCCAGGCATTTCCAGTTAGGGAGGTCAGCTATCATGCTAACTCTCACCTTCCTGAACCACATTTAATCAATTCTTGCTCCAGTTCATCAAATACTCCCCTTGTCGGTGACATATATATATTGTGTGTGTGTGTGTGTGTGTGTGTGAAGGTGTAGGGTATAGTTGGAGATTATGGAAGCACTGGGGCAACAGGTGTGCAGTTTTGCCACTGGCTTAGGTTAAAAAGCAAACAGGTATCTAAAGGCTGCACTCATTTTGTTATTTACAAAGAAGAGTTAATAATTTGGGGCCAAAAGAGCAAACACAGAGGTGCCCTTGAACGTCCACATCCTCGTCTGAGGTGAACGTGTCTTAAGAGTGGTGGCATGGAGGAAGTTAGGGACAGTCGGGATAGATTCCATCTGACTGGCTGCAGGAATACCAAAAGGGGGCTCTGTATTTTTAAGGGTAACGGAATACTTCCGGCCCATGCAGGATTGAAATTTTAATTATAGGACCTGTGGATGTCAGCAATGCTCTTTGAAAAGAATAGCGTAAAAGCTTGCAATCCCCCCAAGAATACAGAGCCCGTTTTAGAAATGGCCGTCAAAGACAACAAAAGTGAAATGCGCAAAAGCCTGCTACGCAGGGCGGTGCTGGGCAACCAGTGCAGCGCAGCCTTCCCCTCCTCCACGCTGTTGCTAGGATACCAGAGGGCCACACTTCCATCATCTCCATCCTTGCTGCGAGATTGAGTAATTGGTGTCTGGATGTGCGTGTGCTGGTTCCCAAAATATCTCTTTTAAAAAGACTGAGAGGGACGTGGAGCCGGTAGGTAGGATGATGAAGGGTAGGCTGTGTCCCATGAGGGCAGCAGGTTCCAAGAGTCAGGAATGAAGCCGAGGAGGGATGGGAGCTCCAAGGAAAGTACAGACATGGGGACCTGCTTACAATTTTCACAAGTTCTTTCTCCTTCTCTTGCTTGCTTTTGTTGTTGTTGTTGTTGTTGTTGTTGTTTTTTGAGACTGAGCTACAAAGTGGAACCTGTAAAGTAGTGGGAAAACTAGCATTTGGGGTACGGTGTAGCATGGGTTTCTTTTGTGGTGCTGAGACACAGCAAAGAGAAAAGGACACACACACACACACACACACACACATTTGAATTCACACATGTGTACACACACGTTGTACTGATGAAAATGTTTGCTTGCACTGCAGGGAGCCAGTGACAGATGCAGTCAGGCCCACAGCTGAAGGGCTTTGGAGCAGTGGGGAGCTGGGGATGGGGTACGGCCCTGTCTCTAACAGCTGCACAACTCTTACTGACCCTTTTCCGTTTGCTTTTCTCAAATGTCCCCAGGCAGGATTGAGCTTTGCACATTCTCAAGATATGCTTTCAATCACCAGTTTTCTTGAAGTCTAACCTCCTTCTCAATGGAAGCAATGGAACAATGCCAGATTGTTTCTTTGTGGAGGTATTCAGTTCTCTCCTTTTATTAACAAGAAATATTGAACTGATAGCTGATTCTACAGTTTAAAACCCATTTGTTTATTTGAAGGAGTTAGAGTGAGAGAGCGAGAGTATAAGAGTCTGCTGGCTTTAGGCTGGTCCACTCACCATCACTGTAGCCATCCGGGGAGTGAAGCAACGGATGGAAAGCTTTCTCTGTTTCTTGGTTTCTGTATTGCTGTATCATTCTTCCTTTTAAATAAATAAATAAATAAGCGCTCTTTAGACTTTATTATTTTCCCTCTAGTCACACTTGTCATACTATGTTTAACTTATTCAAAGATCCAGTGTTTAACAATGTGCCTTTCCTTTAGCTGAGGAAGGCCGGCAGTGGATTCAGGATGTATTACTCTCTTTCCTGATACTAAAAATGGGGTCCAAGAATCAGGGAAGTCTTCTTTACAAACACTGGCCAGGTGTTTGAATGATCTGCAGGTCTATCAAGAATTAGAAAGCACACCCCACCCTCCACTTTGAGCCCTTTGAACTCTGGGGACCTTGTTCATACTGGTAGAGGAGGGGGAGTCTGTTCACCTTCCTCCTCCCAAGAACTCTAGAGCAGAGGGTGCAAAATATTCGTAAATGTGCTTTGGAAAATGGAAAGGGTGCAGCGGACCGACAGTAGTCCTTTTGATGTGTGCTTGAGAAATTTATTCATTTTTTCTGGAAATACTTTTGAGATCTGTGCTGCCCAGCCCTTGGTAGGCACTGATCTGGTAGGCCTGAGTATGTGCACAGGGTTGGTGCCCTCTGTCAGCCATTTCATGTCTGCAATTCTGGGGAAAATGGTCCCCTGTCACTCTTGAAAACTATGTTCTGAAAGACTGCATCCTGTGAACCTGATGTATTCCCCCAGGTTGAACCTTTGCACAATGAGAAAAATGCTCTCTAAGGACTTCCATGAGTGTCTGTCATATTTTGTTTATGAATATTCCCCATGACACTAAGCTCAGACACTTAACTTCCAGTGTTAATGAACGCCAGGGTCTGATCATTGCATAAGCAAATGTTTCTTAGGAAAAACAAATAAAATTACTAGCCTATCTTTAGATTTGTAAATATCCCGCTTCACCCCCATCCGTATTGTTGGCTGTACAGGCCAATGAGCAATGCCTTCTACCTTTTCCTTGCTCATTACATGTGGCAGTGCCTGCTGTTCCTGCAATCCTCTCCTTCCCTAGTCTTCCGGGTTTTTCAAAGCATTCAGAGATATCCTGGATGAACCACAGAAGTGAGGAATTCTATTCATTGTGCCTATCCCATGGACATGTTTCTTGTTTGTTTTATGTGTTTTTTGAGAAGAGACGTAACTCAGTTAAACTTCTCTGACCCCTTGGGAAATTCTTTTCCTCTTGTACCAAGCATGAGGTGAAGGCTGGAGAATGGATGAGGAACAGGGAACTGTGGGCTGGATAGCAGCTTGAGCAGGCAGAGCTTGCTTCCTTGCCCTTTCTTCTGGGCACTTGGCAAGCTAGCTAGAGTTTTCAGTGGTGGGAGTGCTGGGGGCATGTGGGAGGAAGAACACAAGAGAATCACAAAGGGATGCCAACTAATAATGAACAAAAGTTATTTTGTATACTCCCAGGAGATCTGAGCCCATGGGCAGTAGTTCTGAAGAGGCAGATGTGGGTACACCACCAGGAAATCCTTATTAAGGGAGCTCTGTGAAATGTAAATGACTGGGGGTTAGGCTGTGTGGGGAGGTGTCCCAGTAAATGTCCTCTCCATAGGGCTGGATACCCAGAATGAAAAGCAAGGAAACCCATGGAATATGTCGCTCTACCTGCTTCCAAAATCAGCAATCTGAGACATTAGAGAATATCCAAGAGAGCCACTCAGATCCCCTTCCACCCCTCCCTGCAGCGCATCTTCCCACATCTTAAGCATTATTGACTCCCAACCACACACAGGTCATTATTTGTCTCCAAAATTTCCTGTCCCCCAAACAAGGAAAACAGTAGATAATTGTTTTCGAAGAAAGCTTCGATAAGTGCTTTTGGAGCATCTTCTATTGTGAAGTCCCCTATTCTAGCTTAATGGAACAAAATAGTCATTGTATTAAAGATGCCATAGAATGATTTCATTTTTTTTAATGTAGCCATAGTCACCTCATTTCCAGCAAGTGTAGAGAACGAGGTGGTGCTCTCCAAGTAACCCATAACCCCTCGGTTCTGAAGACATGGGTCATTCTCCAATAGGAAACTCTCATAGTTACTCAATTATCCACTTGAAAACCAAAATCCAACCCTCTCTTTCCACAGGGTCTGTGCCCTCTGTCAGCCATTTCATGTCTGCAATTTTGTTATGTGGGTTTTTCTGAGATCTCCAAACTGAATCAGAAAGAAAAAATGACTGTTTATCTGTGGGAGCACTTGAAGTCCTTCATACTACTACTAATTAATAGGAATAATTTATTTTATGCTTTTCAAACAATGGGTGGACTCATTTGAAGCCAGAGAAAATCTCACTACTATTAAGTTGATAAGGGACAAATTTATTGCTTATGAGGGAGGGTTGAAATGGCTTCTTCTAAAGCAATACACTCCCTGTTTCCAAATATACATTAGTGTACTATACTAGCCATCTAGGTTCATGTCCCTCTATCTTTTTTTTTCATCTTTCAAAATCCCAAATGTATTTATTTCAAATAAACAAGATGCCTAATGAAGGAAATCCCAAATTAATAATTATTTTAAAATTACATATTTTTGTTTCATTTAAAAGGCACACACACACATTCCACACTCAGAGAGATCTACACACTGATTAATTCCTTAAATGCCTGTAATGGTCAGGCCTTGGCTAGGCTAAAATCAGAAGGCTAAAGCCAGAAGGCTAAACTCCAACTTGGTTTCCCACAAGGGTGGCTATTGGGCCATCTTCCAATGTGCAAGAACAGAAACCCAGATTTGGAACAAAAGATTGAGACTGGGACTCAAACCATGCATTCTGATTGGGATGCGAAGTCCAGTCATGTTGTAAATCTTAAATCCCATCTAATCATTCAGCATCATCTTCCTATAAAGAATTATCCTAACCAGAGATGCAAAACCACTAAAATGCCAGCCTGCATCAAGTTTGCATGCTACTTGTAAGACATTTCAAGTAAAAACTTATTAGGTAAAAAAAATACAGCATTGTCACTCAAGCAAAAGCAAATGCCTAGGTGGTCCACACAGCCAAATGACTGGATAGATCAGAGAAGCATTATTTGAGGAAGACTCGCAGGGGTAAGGCTCAATGGCTGGTGTGGGTGATTCCTACTGCCCATGACTCTCTGGGGTTGTACACAACAGACTGACAGCACTGAATTTAGACTTTTGCATGGAGTCCTTGGTCTTAGTTCTGTGGGTCTTTTAAGTTGCATGATTAAAGTTGTACTACCTACCCCTGCATTACTCAGAAGCTAAGATTTCATAGCAAAGTGACTGCAGTGCCACTCTCAGCTGGATGTTGGCAGCTTCATTCTCAATGTCACAGGCTGTGTCGAAGCCTCACGTGTTATAACAAATTGCAGCAGAATAAGCCTTGTGAGAATGTGTGGTTGGAAAGCTACCAGCTGTTCTTTTGGCATAATGGGGGGCTAGAGTTCCAGTTTCTTTGGTGATCAGGATTGGTTGATGGATTTACTTAAGCACGGGATGGGAGCAGGTTTCCATGGAGCTCTGCAGGACACTTATTTTCTGAGAGAACATGTGGTTCAGTACTCCTTGGCTATTAACAACTTGCTTTTCCAATCTAACTAGTGCTCTCTCTAGCATTCCTGAACTGAAGTTCTAGGCATTCCCTTACATGGCCATTGGAAGGTTAAATGAGTTAACAGATGACCCCTGTCCTGGAAAATCATATGTGCTATATTTTGGTTAATTTATTTTAACTTGATATTTTGGAAGGTTTATTAAGTCTCAGTACTTCAGTTTTCTCAGTTGTGATCTTGGGATAACAATTGAACCATCTGTCTCCTAGAATGCATGGAAGGGTTGAGCAGGTTAACCTAGTGGTCCTTACAGCGGTTTTCTCAACAGTTAGGCTCACATCCTATAATAATCTTAAAATGGGTGACTAGAAGTTTTTACAACAAAATCAAGGTCTGGAGAGGATGATTTGGCTTATCTGTGGAGCCCTTCCAATGCAGTCATAGTTATCCTTATAAGCTGAGCCAGAGGAAACCCAATGAAGGAGAGTGGAAGGCAGGGCAACCAGGGGGGCAGCACTTAGAGTGGCATGGGCAAAAAGCAAGGGATGTCTAGAGACACCAAGGCACGAATCTGCCCTCCAGAGCCATTGCAGGGAGAGAAGCCCTGCCAGCTCCTCCTTTGCAGCCTTCCAACCCACAGAATTGGGAGAGAATGTACTCCGATGGTTTGGGTTCCCTTGTGTGTGGCCTTTCTTGACAACTGCCACCAGGCACTGATGTACACCTGTCAGGCCTGCACACAGCAGGCCTTCTTTGTATTATTCAATTTTTCTGAAAGACAGCATTTTCTTTAGTGAGTGTATTAGTAGATATTGGAAGTATTTATCCCATCCAAGAAATCAGGCATCCTTAGGAGTACATAAAACAGGTGTTGGTTGAAGAACAGGTTCATAGAATGAAGCACATGAGAATTGCCCAACACTGGACTCTATGTTTGTGATTTCAATGGCCAGAATTGTAACAAGATCAATATTATGGATATTTAAAAAGTCAAACAAGAGTTAGGATCTTTAATCACTCATACTGGTTTGTTACTGGTCAAAGCATGACCAATTCAACTTTCTTCTTTTGATCTATATCTTTTTTTTTCTGAGTAAGATATAATCCTATTTGGATTTTTTGGATGATGGTTTCTCCCTTTATATTCACATAGCCTTGAATTCCCCGCAAGTCCCTGCAGAGTTTGAATCTGAACCTTTTTCTTTCTTTTTTCTTTCTTTCTTTTTTTTTTTTTTGCTTCAACAAAATACATCCACACCACCAAGAAGAAGTGTTCAACAGACAAAATCCCTGGGGAGTTTGAACTTTGGGTCTTGCCCAATCATACCTTGTGTTCCAGAAGCCAAGGCCAGGGGTATTGGCTAGATGCTGCTGGTCTTCTCAGAAGGTTGAGGAGAAGAATCCAGTTGTGGGGAAACAGCACTGTGAAATCATGGGAAGCCAAAGTGTAGGTGGATCATTTTAAGGCTGCCAGACTCCTGCCAAACTATCTGTCTCCCCAAAACAAGTTCATGAGTTAAGCAACATCACTGCACAGAGTGGTCAAGAATGTGACACTTTTTTGGCTCTCAAAGCTGCTTTTACCTTGAGATGTCACAATACATGACATTTATCCTGGTCCAACAGATATGATTAAAAAACATGGTGATTCTGTTTTCTTGCTCTGTGTTGTTGCATGATAGCCATTAGCTGTGTGTTTGTGCACTCAGTTGAGAGGTAGAAAGCCAGAGAATGAGACAGAGAATGTTCATCCCCTGGCTCAACCCCAGTGTCCAAATAACTAGGGGAACTAGGATGTCGTTCATGTCTTACATGGGTAGCAGGAATCCAATCACTTGAGCTCGAGTCAGAGCTGAGGATCACACCCAGGTACTCCAGTATGGGATGTGGGCCTTCTAAATGACCTTCTCACCTCTACACCAAGTGTCCATCTCCACATGTGGATATCTGCATGGAAGTTAACTGAAAATCAACATTTCAAATTCAGTGACCTTTCCTATGTTAATCTCATGTGGGTAGCTGCTATTAAACCTAAGGCCACTTACCATCATCACCTTCAACCTATAAATGCCACAGGCACCATTGATGACCATATCTGAAAATGTAGACATCAGGGACCAGAGAAATGCCCATGTATCCTGGAAATTCTACAGGTTTTTCAAAAAGTAATCATGTCACTTTTAGCCTCTTTTTCGGAGGATGTTATTTATTGTAAGACATCATTTTTATTAAATACACTGTAGTACAAGAGAGACTTTCCATGTCAGGTTGAGAGAAGCTGGGCACATGATAACAAACAAAACTTATTAATTGTTTTAAACACTGTATTCAGGTGTCACTTTGAAATCAGCCAAGATGCAGTGGGTTTAGTAAAGCAATGGACCTCAAAACAGACTGCAAAACAAGAACCGGTAAGTATTGGCACAGAGACGTCACATTAAAAGGAAAGTGAGCCAAGTGAAAGGACAGAGAGCTCCAAATACCAGGTCACGACTGAAGGGAAGTGTATCTGCAGAGAGATCGAAATGGATGTGTCTACAGCCTGGATATATACAGACGTCTCTCCGACACAGACATAAACGCTGTTCCTTATCACTAGGCAGATTTGTAAGTCCTAGGGAATGATCAAGGAGTGCAGAGAGCAATATTTCACCATAATTTGGTCGTTTGTTAAGGGATTACATGTTTAAAGTCCACATTTAATTCAGAGACCTTATATTGAAAACATTTCCTGCTGTTTTATACATTTGGAAAGCAAGGGTAAGATATACAAGCTGCAAGATGTAGGCCTTTACATTACATTTCAATTTTCCCCAATTATTTTTATTTTTGTCCTACTCAAACCCACGACCACTGGCAGCTTTATTATGCAGGCTCCAGTATGTTGATTGTTCAGCCAACGTTCACTCGGGATCATTTTTACAAATGCACAGACCGAAGAATGAAAATAAACATGGACCTGGCCTAGAACACACAGACTGACAAGTGACATCCCGTCTTTCCCCATTTTGTCTCCTGACACATGTGTTAGGATGACAACAGGGTTGTTAGGTGGTGGCTGTGAGATTCACAGTGTTTTGCCTGCAATACATGTATATTTAGATACATTTTTTTGCTTGGCTTTGTTTGTGATAAATGGAACTACAATAAATAAATAAATAAATAAATAAAATAAAGGTCAAATGAAAGGGGAAGGAGATGCAAACTCTAAGAATATTCTAGAACCTTTGACTTGAGCAGCAATTGATTCATCCCATTCCTGACAACCTGAAAAGGCCCCTTCCTGAAGCTTTATTTTCATTGTAAATACCTCCCCCTGCAATCCTATTGAATGACATTTGAAATTCATGTGCAAGCCATCACACCCCTAAGTCTCCATATTCCAATTATGTGTTGTAAAGAATATGCTTTAACTGCTAACCTACACTCTTTTAGCATTAGGTCACTAACCATTCCTCCCATGAGACTTCTGTTAACAGTGACATATGGCCAAATCAAAGGTTAACAATGAAAATAGAAGTCCTTAACTCAGGGAGAAAGAGTAAAACAGGGGAGCAAGAAGAGTATATGTGTATACATGCAGTCACATTAAAAATAGATTCCATTAGTGTTATTGGTATTCTAACTTGCCCAATTTGCAAAAGGGAAGGTGGGGGAAAAATCCATCCTTACCCAGGGAACCCTGCTGCCATGCCACATTGCCAAAACACAGCATTCTACACATTAGGGGCTGCAGCCACACTCTGGCACTCCGATAGAAATCCTTATGAGTTTTGCAGTTTTTTGTGGAGTCTGAGATTCTCCCATTGACCTTTAAGACACTGATCTTCCAACATTCAATTAGGAATGCTAGGAATGCTTGGACTCTGAATGTAAGTATAAACCTGTCCCAATAGGACAAGCTAGGTGTAACACAAATGGGCAAAAAAAAAAAAAAAAAAAATCATCACATTTCTCTTCCTGACTCTTTACCTAAGGAGACCTTGTCAGTGCACATTTGTAAAAACCCAGAGAAAGGACTGCAGGTATTGGATGGCTTTATTTAGTTGTTTTGGGAAGCACATTGCCTTCCGTGTATCTTCCATCCATGCAAGTGCTGCACACAGTTGCAAAGCACGATGCAGCTCTACCCATGTGGGGAATGGGAACACTCACCATAATATGACATTGGGACATTTTGGTTATTTAGCATATTTAAGCAAATTATTCATATGGCACCCTACTTATAATTGTTTCTACTAATGTGTGCCTATAAATTTATACATAAACACACAAACACACTATATAGGTGTGTCTGTATATGTATAAATCAAGTATTTATAAGACATATATAAATACATGAAAGTACCACAGGTAGTGCTGATGTGAACACACATAGAATATGATTTCTGACATAAACCTTTATAGTGTAGTTCAAAGAGTATCTATTCTAAATAAGCCAGATGATGACATTGGTTCCATGTACAATGATTACGCTGAAGCTAAGAGTGTGATTCTATGTCACAGTATCTCAGCTGTTCGTCTTCTCACATATTTCCTTTTGCTTTTCTAACTTTGTGTCCTGATTTTATTAGCATGCTTTCTTTCCCAAACTGCTTGCTCTTATAGTACAGTCTCCAGTGGGCAGAATCATGAACTTTGGAGCCAGAGGGTTTGGATTAAGTCTCAGTTGTGCTGGACATCTGATGGGAGACTTAATGCATCCCTCTGAGAACCCCTGATCCGCAGATTCCCTACCTAAGAAAATATAGAAATAAATTGCTAACACATGCAGAAGTGTTTGGAAAGCCTCTTCCATTGATCAGGTGCAAATGGCAATGACATTCAGATGAGGTTGGAGCTGGAGGATTCAGTTTATCACTGCTACAGCTGTAGTTTCCACAAATTGATGGCATGTCACATTTGGAGATCCTTACATTTTAGAATAGGATGCTACTTTTTCCAAGATATCAGAAGACCATGAGAAAGGGGGTGGTGAATAACCATCATGAATATTCTAGGATAATCTGTGACTCGTTCAGCTACTTTGAAAGCAATCTAAGAGACTTCCATGACAGACATCTCTAACATCAGCACACACTCTTGGAACAACAAATGAAATGATAAGAATAACCAGAAATATAAACAACTACAAAATGCACTTGCATAGAACCTTTCATTTCAAGACCTTGAGGGACTTGTCAGAAGGTATAAGAGGAGGTTTTTTTTTTCTATAAAGGAAAACACAAAACTGGAATGAAATATTCTCATCCTCTCATATGCCATCAACAAGCCTTTGCACAGTTCATCTAGAACTCAATCCCCTTACATATTCCCTCCTTCGCTCTCCAATACAATAATAATAAAATACCTGCAGCTTCTTCCCCCAGAGACACAAAGTGACTAATCGGTGTAGGTTTTCTAGGTCATGGCTGATGGAATCTAGAAAAGGTTTTATACAAATCTGCCCCTTCCTTCCTGCTTCCCAGAGTTCCACAGTGTTTTAACAGTACCATGGGCCCTTGGTATGACATATGCATCTACGCATATATCATGGAGTATGGCTTTCATTATTTTAGGATGTGAATTCTGGAGGGGTTGCTTTCACAGACAGAGAACAAGGGACTCAACTCCCATGGCTCGCAGAGTCTGAAGGAACTGGACCATTGGTCTTGTCTAACCATCTCATCTGATGTGCCTGGGTTTTTCTTTGTTCTCTGTGAATGTTTGTGTTTCCAATGATTGAGAACTGGCTTTCGAAGCCTGCAGCAGAAAACAAGGTGCTCCAGTGATAAACTGGCACAAGCAAAACTTAAACAGAGCTCTTGCACCTTAGGAAACAAATATGAAATAAAATGGCCTTAGATGAATGCAAATCACTCCCTTTCAATCTGGCTCGAGTTAGAAAGATGTCAAGTTTAGCAAAGTTCCCCTCACAGAGGGTATCAAGTTTTCTTGAGGAACAGAAATATTTGTCTTCCTTGGTATGACTGACCATCCCAACAACAATAAATTTCTATTTGAATTTACACCTCTCTTGGCAAAAGCCACTGACTGTGCCCAGAAGCACAGCTAGCAGCAGTCAGTCTGGGCACAGCCACCCATTGGCATGTGGAGCCCCATTGTTTTGTTGTTGTTTTTCTTTTAATTTTTGCTTTTGTGATGGAGTAAAGGAAACAAAACAGCACACTGACAATGGAGTACACTTGGAAGGACAGCACTCTGCCAACCAGAGCTCAGAACAAGGGACCTGACCTGTGGACATGGAGTGAATGCAACATGATGTTCCCGCATGAGGCTGCCTTTCCCTCAGGCTGCAGGGGGAGTCTGCTCTTTCCATGGTCCCACAGGTTTTATGTGGATGAGGATCTCCCACCAGGGTCCACAGTCCTTAAAGCCCATCGGCACTTTCCCATGCAGGGACACGGAGCCACAGCTAAGGACGGCTATTAGCATCCTGTAAGGATACCAGTTTTTTTTTTTCTACACACCTGTGCTCTGCCTGTCTGGGGCACCACATATGGAGCTGTAGTTCCTGCACAGAAGGTTTTAATTGATGAAGACCATGCACAATTTTGCTTGCACAGTTAAAAAGATGGGTGAGAGCGAAGGGTTGGGGTTGGAGGGAAGCATTAGCTGAGAAGTTCCACGTGAAGACAAACTTGCCCCCAAATTGACAGATTGTCTTATTTTTTTCCAAGTCCTTGGCTTTCCCACCGGATCCTGAAAACATCTCTGGACAAGCAGCCACCTGTTTTCAACTGAACTCAATGCAGGCTCAATGCACAGCACTTGGGAAACTAAGCAGTGTGACCACTGAGACCCCCAAGGACAGGACGGTGTCTCAGCGTGACACGCAGTTGTTTCTCAGAGGCTGTCTGGTCTGTCGTCCACATGATAGGATTTCTGGTGATGGGAAAAGAGTAGTTCATGGCACAGAGTTCAACTGTCTTTGACTCCTCAGAGAGGTCCTCAAGGGATGGTGCCGGATACATTTCTCCCAGAGAATGGGGGCCTGGATTTTTCTAAGTAGGGACTGATGCCAGCTGATCCCAAAGGTTGTCTTTGTTCCTCCCACACTGCAGTTGGTCACAAATCCCCTTTCACTCTGCTTTTACATCTCCTGTAGAAAAAGGCTTCCCCAGATCAAACACCAGTCTCTCTTTTCATACTCAAGCATTAAGTCATCCAAAAACAATAAGAACAGTAATAATAAATAAATAAATAAATAGAAGTGAATCCATAGAAACTCTCGATGTCTGTACGGCAGAAGAAACAAAGTTTAAGTCAAATATTAGTTTTCCCTTTTTTCATCCACATCAAAGGCAGGAATACAACAAGGCATTGTTAGTTGTGGTGGGCAAACTGGAGTGTCTGCTGATATAACAAATTGGGTTTGTTAAGGCCTTTGTCTATGCAGAGTTAATAGTAATGTAGAAGCCAGATTGATTAAAAAGAAAGGGGATGAACTGTGAAGCAGGGAAGATCAGGAGAATGAGAGTAGGGAATAAAAAAAAAAAGGAGCAAACAAAGGGAGGTGGAGAGAGAGAACAATAAGTCAATACTGTGTTTATGGATGGAGAAGTCCACATTGCTTCCCTCCGAAAGCTTCTCGGGGTCTTTGTTGCGAGTACTGTCAGCATGAAGGACAGCAATTGGATGGCAACCAGCGGCAGTTGAAAGATGTTCATCCTTTCGGCCCATCTGAGGAGTGTGTCGGGAAGGGTCGGTCTCGGGTGGGAAAGGGCTCTAGCCTAGAATATCCAGGTAAACTGGAGATGCCTTGGCCAAGTTCTGGAGGAGGGTGTGGATGCCCTTGATGCTCTTCCTCATATGGGGCTCTCGTTGCCAGCACCCCAGCATCAGCTCATATACCTCCTGGGGGCAGGTGCGAGGTCGCTGCAGGACTCGGCCCTGAGTGATGCATTCTATCACCTGGATAGGGAGCAGAGACAGGTCAGTTAGGAGTGACCAGAGAAAGGAGCAGCAGAGAGGACTGCTAAAGATTGACAGGTAGTGAACATACATTTTGACAAAGTGTAGCGAGATAAGCAGACACATTTGTATGATCTGCTGAGATCAAATAGAGCAGTTAATATTGCCAATTCCTCAAAGACTTTTCATTTCTCTGGGTTTGGAACGATGTAACTCCTCTCTTCTAGTTCTTCACAAAATAGATAATCAATCTCTGTGACTACAATCACCATGCTATGACCTTCATGTGTAACTGGGTATGAAATGGAGGACTATTATGGTCCCTCTTCACCAACCTCTATCTTTTGTCTACCTCTCTCCTTTTATCTACAAGGGCCCTATGGAGAGTTATGACATCATTTGTGAAAAGTACAAAATTATCAAGTTACAAAATAGGCCCACCATAGATTTATCGAATTTTTAGTCCTGGCAGTAGTTGTTCTGGTACCACCAGGCAAGACTTAAGATGGCCCACTGGCTAGGGCTTTTTATTTTTCTCTTCTTTTTCTCTTTCATTTGTTCTTTTTCGTTCTTATTCTTTTTTTTTAATTCACTTACAGTTTCATTTTCTCAGGAGGAAGAAAATTAGTATAGTTTAGTTAACAACATGGTTAATTCAATGCTTGGTTTTCTAAGCTACTCTGACTTTGTACCATTGATGGAGATATATTTTGCTTACAGAGAATGCTCTGAAACCTCACACTGGAGTCCCCCATTGGTTTTTCATTTTTATGAGACTGAGATGGAATCTGAATGACTTTTGACTAATAGCGAAGCCCAGCCTCCAAAAATAAGTGCTCACCTTGAATAAAACAGAATTGGAGAAAGGGCAGACATGGATCTGGAAAGATATGAACTGTGTGACTGAAAAGCTGTGCCTCAGATACAGGCTTGCATTCAGCCCTCCGTCCATGGGGTTCCATCTGTGGCTTCAACCAAGTGCAGATCAAACACATTTGCGGGGAAAATGACATCTGTAGCTAAACATGGACAGACTTTCCTTTCTTGTCATTCTCTCCCAAGCAATATGATATTAACAACTATTTATGTAATACATTTAAATCGTGCTATAATTATAAGCAAGCTGAGGATGACTCAGAATTGTGGCAGGTTATAGGTAGGTTCTATGTGAATACAGTCACTTTACATGGGTGCCTAGGACATCCACGGATTTGGGAATACCCTAGAGGGAGTGGAACCAGATCCCCACAGATATCACAGAATAACTGAATCTACAAAAGGATCAAGAGACAAAAGCAAAAATACTTGAGGTTTTCACCAGAAATAAATGTTCCAGTGAATTGCACAATATATCTATATAAATGTGTATGGATATGAAAAATATACATATATTAAAGAACGTTGAAATGTCAATCCACCTAAAGTAGGCTGGGCTCTAATGGTGCTGGAAGCTACATTTCCTATAAATTTACTAGTTGAAAGGTGCAATGAGTTTCCTCAGTTCTCTCCTTAAAGGAGCAAGAAAGTATCAGCCAAATGATGCTCTTCCCCACATCCTAATTCTAAGAGGATTGTAATCTGGCTATAAAGTTTACGAGCATAACAGGTTTTTTGATAAGAGCTGTCCCCAAAATGGACCATTTTCTGACTTCCTATCTCAGCTAGGCTCCCAAGGATTCCTCTGGGATCCTAGCCATCTGGGAAGCATACCAGTAGACCCACCACGCACCTCATTGTTTGACAGCTGGTACCAGGGCTGTTTGCCATAGGTGAAGATCTCCCACAACACGACCCCCAGGCTCCACACGTCACTCTCTGTGGTGAATTTTCTGTACATGATGCTCTCTGGAGGCATCCAGCGGATGGGCAGCATTGTGTGGCCACCGACCTGGAGGGAAACGGTTGGACAAGAAGACATGAGTCACACTGGGGGAGGTTCTATCCTTATTAGTATTAACTTCAATGCTTTTAAATTTAGAACCTGGGTTTGGCGCAGTAGCCTAGTGGCTAGAGTCCTTGCCTTGCACGTGCCAGGATCCCATATGGGAGCTGGTTCGGGTACCAGTGGCACTGCATCCCAGCCAGCTCTCTGCTTGTGGCCTGGGAAAGTAGTGGAGTATGGCCCAAAGTCTTGGGTTCCTGCCCCTGCCTAGGAGACCTGAATGAAACTCCAGGCTCCTGACTTTGGATAGGCTCAGCACCAGTCATTGCAGCCACTTGGGGGTACACCAATGGACAGAAGATCTTTCTTTCTATATCTACTCCTCTCTGTATATCTACCTTTCAATAAAAATTAAAAACATTTTATAAAAAGGATGCTTATATCTGGCTTAGGAGATCCTGGATTAAATATCTTGCTTTGGCTTCTGATACCAGCTTCTTTGGTAATGTAGACCCTGGGATGCAACAGTGATGTTTCAAGGTGTTAAGGTCTGCCATCCATGTGGGAGACCTGTACTGAGTTCCGGGCTTCTGACTCTGCCTTTGATCTAGTACTGGATATTGTGAAAACTTAAGGGTAAAGCAATAGAAGGAAGCTATCTGGTTAAGTCTGTCTTTCTCTATCTCTCTGCTTTTTCAAAATCCAACCAACCAATGGCAAAAAAAAAAAGCAAAAACAACCCAAAACAAGCAGAAATCATGAAGAGATTTCTGCATATTAGAAATGTTTCCAATAGGTCCAAGTTTTCTTTTCTTTTTTCTTTCTTTCTTTTCTTTCTTTCTTTTTTTGCTTGTTTGCTATTGGAAAGGCAGATATGCAGAGAGGAGGAGACACAGAGAGGAAAATTTTCTGTCCACTGATTCACTCCCCAAGCAGCTGCAATGGTCAGAGCTTAGCAAATCCAAAGCCAGGAGCCTAGAGCCTCATCCAGGTCTTCCACACAGGTGCAGGATCCCAAGGCTTTGGGCCATTATTAACTACATCCCCAGGCCACAGGCAGGGAGGTGGATGGGAAGCAGGTCCACCAGGACTTGAACCAGCGCCCATATGGGGTGCCCGTGCATGAAAGGCAAGGACTTTAGCCACCACGCTACTGCGCCAAGCCACAGATCCCATTTTTCCTGCTGATCACTCCTTAGTACTACTAGGCTGCAGGATAGGTTGGCATTTGATAGCAGGTAGCTGGTACTATAGTAGGAATTATGCCTTGATGACAATGTTGGGATTCTGTCTTTTGAGGAATGGTGCCTGAAATTTTTCCTAATTCTTATCCTCAATATCCATTTAGGACTTGAAGAAGGCAAGAGATGTACTAACAGCCACCTGAACAATACTACTGTGACCATTAGTCCATGGAATTCAAGTGCCAGAAATGTCTGATAAGTTTTTCACAGGATACTGTTAGCATCAAAGAGAGCCTACGTGTGTCAAAGAGCAGATTTGGATGTTCTGTTTCGTTGTCTCTGTACAGTGAATTCAAATCTGGTAAGTAGGAGCATAGCCTTGTGGGGCAGGGTTAAGGGACCCCCGTGCCTTCACCATGCAGCATTTACTAACCCAAAAACTCATAAAAGGCAAGCTAGTTCCAATTAGCATGAGACTCTGACTGTCTTTTCCTTAGCAGTGACAAGTCATCAATGCCCAGCAAACACACAATTCTTCCCTGAACCTACCTGGCAAATCTGAAGGTGGTGGCAATACTGACCCTCGGATTCAAAAAGCAAATAACAACCAATAGGAGTCATGCACCAATCAAACTTAAGAGAAGTGGTAGGAAATAGTATGTTGTAATGTGGGCACCTTTCTGGGCATGAAAATCTATACTTTAGTCTGACCCTGTAGCCTCTTTGTACCCAGGAATTTGGGAAAGAGAACCTGCTAACAAACACACAGAACCTGGTACTTCCAAATACTCAAAGAAGCTCACACCACACAGGTAGAAAGGTCCCATCAGGCCCTGGCTGCCACAGAGCAGTGTTAAGGACAAACTGGTCTGTGGCCAGACAGGAAACTGGGGATGTCACTCTGCACAGTAGGCTATGCCTCCCCATATCCATGTGCCAGGTCAGGCTGGGCACATGGGTACATACGCTGCCAATAATTGTTAGCCCCTGATATGCTGCATTTTCAGCCTTCTGTCCATTCTTTGAAATTATACTTGAAAATCTCACTATGGTTTGCAAATGTGTACCTGGCCCCCATGTAACTTGATGGACATGCCAGGAAGGACCCAGAACTCATGGTAGCATCTCTAGTCTACAGATGATGACATTGCTCTCTACAGTTGTAGGATCTTGGCTGGGGTTATACTTTTGGCCATGATACCAATTGAACTGAGGTTTAGATGTCCCAACCCACAGAGTGTTTTCTTCCATATAGCAAATGTGTATTGAGGATTTCCTGGGGTACAAGACATGGCACTGGTCTACTTAACTCCCATACAAAACAGGGATGAGGCAGAACAAAGGGAAGTGTCACTGCTGTACCCTTGAGTCTTACCCTCCTCTTGCCCATTTTAACCTTTCTCCCTTATAAGAAAGAGCTCATGTCATCAACAGTCAATACAGCCTACTACACTGGTTCCATCTTGGCAGTGCATTTCAGTTTAGATAGTGTTTTTCATTAGATAAAATAAACCCCCAGTCACTTAGAAAAGTGGGGTTACATAGTGGAGAGACATTTTGTCCTCTTGTTGTGTTGACTCCATTGTGCTATTCTGCAACCTGTGAATGGAAAATGCCCTTTCACAGTGTCTGCTAATCTTTCTGGATGGATTATTTCTTGCAAACAGCCTATCTGCAGCAGCTATTTACAAGTGGAAGACCTTGGGCTGCACAGAAATTTTCAGAGATAAGAGGAATGAAAGGGAAGGTGACTACATGGTTGAGGGAGGATTCACCAGAGTTCAGTGGATCAACAGGGCCAGGCTCCTAATTTAAAAAAAATATTTCTATGTTGAATACATGTAGGTACTTCAAAATGCTTGTGATAAAATAGAATTCAGTGCTGCATTTAGGTTGGTCTTGTGGCTCAGTGGCTTGATTCACTACCTGCAACATCAATATCTCACATTGGAACATGGTTTTTGAGTCCTGACTACTTTGTTGTCAAGGCAGTTTCCTGCTAAGGCACACAAGAAGGCAACAGAAAATGACCCAACTACTTGGGGTCCTGTCAAGAATGTGAGAGACCAGGTTCTGGCCATTGTGTCTATTTGGGGAATAAACCAGAAGATGGAAAATCTCTCTCATTCTTGCTGTCTCTTTCTCTGTTATTCTGTCTTTCAAATAAATAATTCACTAAACAATGTTTTAATTTTTAAAAGCATAAACTTATATTGTTGAATAAGTTTTGGAAATCCATGCAGCTTAAAGATCCCCTCATATGGCTGATGTGTGGATGTAAGAGAGGAACATCAGACAGTATGTGTTATGTGTGTGTTTTGGGGAGGTGTCATGTAACTACAAAAAGAGAATATTGTGATACAACCCAGTGGTCCTTTGGATACCATCCCTAAAATAATAAGAGATAGTTCCTGGGTCCAATATGCCCAATATACTATAGTCTGTAATCCTCTCCTCTTCCTAGAGACTTATAACATATTGGGTTTGTTGAAGTAGTTGAGAAGTTTGGCAGATAAGAGAGGATTTAACCTTAACTTACTGAATTCACCTAGTCTAAATTTATTTGTGGGAGAGAGAATCACTTATGTATGCCTCTTGTACTGATACAAAAAGCTAAAACATCCCTAATAATGTGATAATCTATCAGGATACCAGGCTTTCTGCATCCTGTTGGGCATGCTATAATGCTGTGGAAGTTACCCAACTATATTGTTAGAGCTCTGTGCTCCAATTGTGCCTTTGGCTATTTTCCAGTTGAGTAAATTCAATGAGTTGTCAAAACACTGTGTCCTATGGATAACAATATAGATGAGAGGTCTTGAAAGAGCCCATGCAAATATATATAAGAAAATTACATGTGGCTGTCAGCATTTTGTTTGCATCAAAGCAAGTGAATCTTTTAAAATCTATTTTATTACTGTATTTTTAAAGGCTGAGAATAGTTTTTTTATTTCATTTTACTTCTTTTATTTTTAAATTTATTTGATTATTCCACAATACAGTTCCATATGCTCTGGGGCATCCCATACCCCCCAAATCCCCATCCCCATTCCCTGCTGATTTTCCTCATGTCGTTACAATAATATAGCCCTTCACAATCAGGCCTAAGTCCATGATTCTGCTGTGTAAGTGTGTCCTGACATTGTAGGCTTGGACAATGGTAGAGATTCCAGCATCCTATTGTCAAGATACATTCAATGGTTTCATTGAGAGTCTGTCTTTTATTTCATAGTAAAAATGCATACTACATCGTATCTTCACATCTGAACATGATAGTCTCTAATGCCCTTAAATGAAAATCAAAAACAAAGTGAACAGCATAGAGAAAAATAAAAAATTTACAATACCATGAAGTTAAAAACATGCTACTAAATCACCAATGCGAGCATGAAGAAATAAAAAAGAAAGCCAAAGATCTTCCTGAAGTAAGGGATGTTATTGTGTGACCTGTGAGTGAGAAAATTACTAAGAAAAACAAAAAACTTTTTTGAATGAATGAAAATACAAACAAAATGTCAAACAGCCAGAAATGTAGGAAAAAACAGTATTTAAAAAAGGACTTTTGATCTTATTTTTTAGTTTTATTTTATTTTTATTGGACAGTCAGATATACATAGAGGAGGAGAGCCAGAGAGAAAAATTCAGCTGCTGGTTCACTCCCCCAAGAAACCACGATGGCCAAAGCTGAGCCAATCTGGAGCCAGGAGCCAGGGGCTTGTTCTGGCCCTCCCATGTGGGTGCAATCCCAAACCTTTGGGCCATCATTGACTGCTTTCCTGGGACACAAGTAGGGAGCTTCAGGGAAGTGGGGCTGCTGAGATCAGAACCAGTGCCTATATGGGATCCTGGTGAATGCCAGGTGAGGATTTTAGCCACCAGGCTACCACACCGGACCCCAGAATTTCATTCTTTTTAATTGCTGAGTAGTATTCCATAGAGTAGTAGCAGTGTCATGGTTTCTTTATCCACTCCTCTTGGACTGGCATATGGGTTGTTTCCCTGTCTTTGCTATTATAGAATGTGTCACTGCAAATAAAGGATTACAGATCCTCTTTCTCATATGCAGATTTCATTTCATTTGGATACCTCCCTAGGAGCAGGGTAGCTGGGTCTGATGGCAGATTTTTTTTAGTTCTCTTAGCATTCTCCACACTATCTTCCATAGTGGTTGTACTGACTTCCACTCTCACAGTGAAGCAGGGTGCCTTTCTCCACACATCCACGCCAACAGTTGTTCTTAGCAGAGTTCTGAATGTAGGACAATCTCATTGGAATAAGGTGGAATCTCAACGTGGTTTTCACTTGTATTTCCCTGATGGTTAGGGAGCCAGAGCATTTTTTTTTTCTTCCATATGTTATTAGCCATTTTAACTTGTTCTTTTGAAAAATGTCTGTTCATTTCCTTTCCTTTGCCCATTTCTTCATAGGGTTGTTTGTTTTGCTGCCATTGAGTTTCTGAAGCTCTAAATAAATCCTGGGTATTAGTCCCCTCTCTGTTGTGCAGTGTACAAAGATTTTCTCCCATTGCATTGGTTGCTTCTTCACTTTGTTGATCATTTCCTTTGCTGTACAGGAGCTTTTAATTTTGATGTAGTCTCATTTGTTTATTTTGGCTCTAATTGTCTCTGCTTTTGGTGACTTTTCTAAGAATTTTTTTAGTTCCTATATCTTGGAGAGTGCTTCCTATGTTTTCCTCTAATTGTTTGGTGGTTTTTGGGCGCAGATTTAGGTCCTTGATCCATTTTGAGCTGATTTTAGTATAAGGTGACAATTGTGGGGGTCTTCTTGTTTTTGTAGGCTGCTATCTAATTGTCCCACAGCATTTATAGGAGACCATATTTTTCTTCTGGATTATCTTCCATTCTCTTATTAAATTTTAGGTGGCTGTCCAAGTGTGGACTCCCTTCTGGGTTTTCTATTTTATTCAGTCAAATGCTCTACCACTGCGTTGCCCCCTGGGCTTTCTATTTTGTTCCATTGATCTTTTTCTCTGTTTCTGTACTCGGAGCACACTGTTTTTTATGACCACTGACTATTGGAACTCATAAGAAAATTTGGCAGGGTTGCAGGATACAAAATTAATGAACATAAATCGATGGCACTAATATATTCAAATATTTCCATGACTGAGAAAGAAGTGGTAAGTACAGTCCCCTTTAAAATAGTAGGGAAGAATCAAATACCTTGGAATTAGCCTAACCAAAGATGCGGAAGACCTCTATAATGAAAATTACAAAACATTAAAAAGCAATAAAAGAAGACATTGAAAGTTGGAGAAACTGACCATGTTCCTGGATGGGCGGGATCAACATCATCAAAATGTGTATATTGCCAAAAGTAATATATAGATGCAATGCCATTCAAGTTAAAATACCAACAAGATTCTTCTCAGAAATAGAAAAGATGATGTAAAAGTTTATGTTAAAACACAAGAGACCATGAATAGCCAAAGCTATCCTTAAGCATAAAAATCAAGCTGTAGGAATTATAATTCCAGATTTTTTTATGGGAAAGGAAGATTTACAGAGAAATAGAGACAGAGAGAAAGGTCTTCCATATGCTGGTTCACTTTTCAAGTGGCTGCAACAGCCAGAGCTGAGCTGATCTGAAGCTAGGATCCAGGAACTTTTCATGGGTCTCCCCCTCAGTTGCAAGGTCTCATGGTTTTGGACCATTCTCTACTGCTTTCCCAGGCCACAAACAGGAAGCTGGATGGATGTGGAGCAGCTAGGACACAAACTGGTGCCCATATGGAATCCTGGGATTGCAAAATTAGGATTCAGCCACTGAATCATTTCACCAGACCCACACATATATCTTTTAATTCAGTTGTCCACAAACTCTTCTTAAAAAGTTATTTATTTGTTTATTTATTTGAAAGGCAGAATGGCAGACAGAAGGTAAGAGATAGAGAGAGACCATTCATCTGTTGGCTCACTTCCCAAATGTCTGCAGTAGCCAGATCTTGTCCAGGTCAAAGCCAGAAACCAAAAACTCCATTCTGGTCTCCTACATGAGTGACAGTGGTCCAGGTATATGGGTCACCTGCTTCTCTCGCCGCCCCCATCCTTTGCCTCCCCTCCCCCAGTGAATTGGCAGGAAGTTGGATTAGAAGTGGAGCAACTTGGACTGAAACTGGTACTTTGGAAAGGCATGCAAGCATTGCAAGCTGCAGGTTATTCTGAACAGCACTGCACCCCTCCACAGACTTTCTGAAGTAACCTCTGCCTCCTATGACTGTCCAGAGGCAAACACTCAAATGCAGGCATTTGTGCAAGTATTCTGCAAATCATCATGTTCTCTCCAGGTGCTGTTTTCTTCTTTGCTTGCTTCCCCCATGGAAATTCTCAGTGTACATGACTCTCCCGTGCCTCACTGTGCAGTGAACAAGTGGTGCCTTTCATACCCAATTCCACTGCGCCAGGACCTTTGTCCTACTTCACCAATGGACAAAGCAAAACTCTCCTTTCCTTTAAATGAGAGGGGAAAAAAAAGATTCACATTTGATTTACATGTGTTCCCGTCTGATCATTTATTTTCTGCTTGTGGTTGTTTCACGACAGATTTTTTACTTTAATTCTTTCAAGAATTCCTTTTGGGATTTCACACATGCTGTTATAAATAATGTGTTCCTTGTTCTGATGTCAAATGGGTGAGCAGTGGGACAATCTAATACGAGTTCAGGCAGGGTTCACAAGTTTTTCAAAACCCATTTAGAGCATTTCTGAACATTTCTTCAGCAACCCTTTCTCAGGATTTTAGAGCATGTCACAAAAGTAGACAAAACAGTTGCCATTGTTACAAATTACTGTCACATTCTTTTGACAGTCACTCAGTGGCTTTGGAGCAACACAACACTGCACACTGTGCGGCAACCAACTCAATGAGACATTTGTTTTGCTATTATGCTACTTGGCAACTTGCCCTCACACCCTTGCTTAAATATTTGTAAGATGGAATATAATCCTTAGTAGGACATTGGGAGTCAAGACCTCTGCTCTTGCCTACCCTTTGGGCCATGGTGCCTCAAGGAACCATCAATGCTCAAGTTGGGTCAGGCCTAAGGCTCTTTATGAAACTCATCTCATGGAACTGGTGCAAGAATGGAAATCCAGGGAGATGTGGAGTTGGCTCAGTGCAATGCTTCATTTTCATCTACCCAAAAGACAACAGTTCTAGTCCCTGCTGTGCCATTAACCAGGTTGTGTAGGTTTACTAGCTCTGGATTATCTCCTTACTAGTAAAAGGTGAGGAGTGAGGCCGGTTCTTGGGTATTTTTAGCATGAAAAACTGTTGATTCTGTAACTATCAGTCACCACTCTAGCACTAAAAATCATCTAACTTATCACCATAGGCAAGGAATTTCCATTCACTTGCACCCAAAATAGACATTGGCTTGGTGGAGTATTATAAATAATGCCTCTAGAAGCAAACACAATGCTTCTCCTTGGACATATTCTGTTCATTTAGATGGCTCTCTCCAGTCTCCAACACATGCTCTGGGTTTAGCCAGGGAGCCTATTTGTGGCTCCCCACCAAGGGTGAACTTATTCATGCTTCTTGGAAACTTTGGTTGGCTTCTCTTCTTCTCAACCTCGCAAAGAACTCTGAAAAGCAGTTTACTTTCCATCATTTTGGAGACATCTCTCTCTACGCTGCAGCTCAGTTACTGTTCTAGTGCCCCTTATTATTATTCTGGGAAATCAGCAGGCACTGCTCTCCTCTGCTAATGGACTACACGCTCTGCAAAGAACATGCTCATCACTTATGACCAATGGGACACAGGGCATTGGCTGGGAAGTATACCATGTCATTACATGGACTTTTTCTTGAGTGCTGCTATTTGGGGAAAAATTCTCAATGTGTTTCTTTCAAGCATATCAATCTTTTTTTCCTATCTATCCTCCAATTACTTTTCTAAAGTCTTGATAGAACCAAGTTTTAGGTTGGATAGATGAAAACAATCGTACCTATTTAATACTACAGAAAAGAATCATTCAATTAAACTTATTCCTGCCACTTATACAGGAGACCCAGATGGAGTTCCTTGCCCCTGGCTTTCGTTGGGCCCAGTCCAAGCTGTTAGGGACATTTCAGGAGTAAGCAAAATAAAGAGAAGATATTGTCTTCTTTCTCTCTCTCTCTCTCTCCCTTTCAAATAAATAAATAATTAAAATGCAAATTACCAGGATGTACTCACAGTATAAAGGTTCTCTAAGTTGATAAAAAAAAAAAAACTCATGCCTTGATTTGTCATCTTTGCAATGAAAAAGAAAAATGTTCATAGTACAGACATGGAACTATTCAATCCAGGAGGAAGTCTGCGAAGACTGTGTTGTGCATAATAATCAGAAGTATTTCTCTGAAGATGGAGACTAGTGTTCCGTCCCTCCTGAGTCTGAAGGAAGAGACTAAAGAAAGAATTTAAAGCATAAAAAAAAAAAAAAACCAGCACTGAATGACCATCGCAGCTGCTAATCGGTGAAACTTGGCCAAACCGTCAAGCTAATCAGAACAATGTCTGAGGCTCAAGGCCAAAAAGGAATTCTGCAATACCTAAATATATATCAAGTTGAGTGGATTCTGTTTTTAAAACACATAAAGAAAAAGAACTGTGCCTCTAACTCTCAGTGTTTACTTTCATGACACCTCATAATGTGGATAATGTTACAAATAGGAGGAGCTAGTTAAAATCAGAAATAACAACAGTGTTACTCAGGTCCAAGTTTCTTTGAATCTATGTGTTTGAGAGATATTTCAAAGCAATAAATCTTGGGAAAAGCACTAGCAGGCCCTTGCTGAAACTGTCTTGTTTTAGAAATCAAAGTTTTATTAAGTCAAAATGGACTACTCTAATCTTAAAACTCCAACATTTTTTAGGTAAAACATTCCAAGGAAACAGTCTTTGTTGGGTTGCATGTTGTGAACATTTCCTTGGGGCTTAGCAATTTCTTTTCCTACTTTGAGAAAATTGTGGAGCAAGGATGAATATCAATTGGTGGCCAGCAGCTTGGAGGGCAGCTCTCTGTCCCACATTTATTCATGCCCAGACTGCAGGTTCTTTCTCATTTGTTGGTGGTGGTCTGTTTTGAAATACACAAAGCATCAGAGCTTACTCTCCTGCTTCCCATCTGTGTTTCCAAGAGTCACCATGGCATGCAATTCAAATGCCCAGATACTCCTGAAACCACTGGTGATTTAAAGACAAGGAATGCAAACCTGGGACCTTCCACACTCCACTCAGAAAGACTGATGGTGCCTGGGAGGCCACTTCAGCTTGCGGTATTTACTCAGGGGGTGAGTGATAACTTGTTCAGAAGCCAAATATTTCACTCCCTTGAATACACTCAGGCCAAAGGGTAAGGCCCATTAAGAAATGATGAGTTGTCAGAGGCCTTTGGCTGCATTAAATATTGAAGGGGCTCCAAGACCTCCTCATCACACCCTAGGCTGTTTGCTTTGTTTCAGCAGTTTCTCCCAATCCATTCCTTAAAAATTTATGAAAGTAGAAACTTTAGGAATAACGGGACTGCATATTTATTGTGTGTTGCATCTATAACATGAGGCGAGAGAGAGAGAGGGAGAGACAGAGATTGAGGATGTCTGCTAGGTCTTCCTCTTAGAGAAGAATCTGGAGCCGCTGTGTTCAGACTCTGGGTGCTCAGTGTCCTCATCCAGGATGATGGGAGTTTTCCTGTAGGAAGGGTGATGAGATTCCTTTTGTGATGCATGGCTGCTGAACACAGGGAAGATTCCATGGGCAAAAACTCAGCTGCTTGGGCCTTGCCTCTCCCTCCTGAATGAATGCATCTCAGTGGGCAGGAGGAATGCTCCTGCCAGTTCAACATCCTTTCTTCTACACCACTAATTAATTACCACTTCCCTGACATCACTGCTATTTGCTGCCTAGAACATCTTACATCATCTTTTCTTCTTCATTAAGATATTTTACAAATTTATTTAAGAGAATGAAGGAAGAGAGGCTTTCTTCTGCTGATTCACTCCCCAAATGCTCTCAAAAACTCCAGGCTAGGGACCCAACTGGTACCAGAAAGAGGGAGCTCAATGCAGGCCTCCTACATAAGAGGCAGGAATCTAATTACTGGAACAACCATTGCTGCCTTCCTGGTGCACATTAGCGGGAAACTGGACTCAGATACCAGAGTTGGAGATCAAACTCAGGCACTCTAATGTGGGTGAAGGCATCTGAATTAGCATCTTAATTGTCAGACTAATCACTTGTCCCTTTTCATTGTCTTTTGCCATTTGCAGTTATACATATCGGAATAATATTTTTTAACTTCAAGACCAAATATTTTGAGAGTAGTCAAAGACAGAGTGTGCTGGGCCTGGTTACTAATGATATTTTTGCAAATACTTCTTTCATCATTAAATCTCCACCTTGGCATTGAAAGTCAAATGATCTCACAGATGTTTATCATTGTCTTCTGACACTTGGATTCCAGGTGTACAGAGAAGGCAAACTCAATTCAAAGTTTCCACCGAGGGTGAGTTTTGCCTTTATTCTACTGTAGAATAATAATACTAAACAATAATGGAAGTAATGAAATCATCATAATGAAGCCATATATTTTTATTGTACTATTTGCTTTCTTATAGTATTTCCATGTATATTAACTTCAAAATAATCATGTCTAAGTCAACATGTGGTTGTGAAGATTAAATTAGCTGGTATTAAAACATCTCTTAGAAGGGCCTGCTTGATAGCCTAATGGCTGAAGTCCTCACTTTGCATGTACTAGGGCCCCATATGGGTGCCAGATTATATTGCAGTTGCTCCACTCTCCTCCTAGCTTCCAAGCTTCTGGGTTGGGATAGCAGTTGAGGGTGGCCCAAAGCCTTTGTCTCCTGCACCCACATGGGAGACCCAGAAGAAGCTCCTGGCTTCGGATCAGCTCAGCTCTGGTTATTGCGGCCACTTGTGTAATGAACCAGCAGATGGAAGATCTTTCTCTTTGTCTCTCCTTCTTTCTGCAAATCTGACTTTGCAATAAAAATCAATAAATTAAAAAAAAACTCTTTTAGAACTCTTCCTCAAAATCATTTATGCAATGCTCTTTTTTTTTTTTTAATAATCTCACTTAGTTGATTAGGCTTGAAAGGGTCAAGGGCTACAGGAAAGTGGGTAAGACCATTGTTTCCACACTAATATCATCATTTTTTCCCCTGTATCTGGGATCAGGGGAGAAACAAAGGGAAAAGCCCCACCCAGCCTCCCTCCCATCCCAGGTCCCCGATGTGAGGCATGCTCTGAGGGTCCTGCTCAAGCAATTTTGATAGTTCAAAAGTTCCAAATTGCTGCCAATCTCACCATTCCAATCACGATGAAATCTCTTCAGAATCCACTGGCTGACACAGTCTCTTTGTGGTTGGGGTTCTGAGTTCAGCAGTTGAGTTGGAAGGATCTCCAAAGAAACTTCATCTGAGGTTATCCCAGATCTGATTCTTGTGTGTGCTTGCTACTAAAGGGTCTGGCACTGTCCCTTGCCCCAACCAGCTTATGCACATGCTAGTCATTGCAATTGCTGGGTCAGTTCTGTTTCTAGCCCTGTCTTTCACTTGAATCAATGGGTGTTGTAGTCCAGCTCGATCCTACCTACTTCATACCTGGTCCTCATGAGAACCAGAGGGAGCTGCAGCCTAGCTGGGGTGACTCCCTATAACCCCCACCAGTTCTGCCCCCTACCCTGGTTCCCAAGCATGCCAGTATGTACCGCAGCCTTGTTCAGTCTGTCCCACATCCCATTTAGCTCTCATACTTGTCATTTTGCATTGATGCCAAGTTCAACCCAACCAACCTACTATCCAGCCCACATACATACTGACAGGTGCCTTTCTGTCTAGCCACCCCTGCCCCTGTCCTGGTTTTTATGCTCTCCAGTGGGAGTGATTGCCCAAGAGGAAGGTGCCCACTATCTCCTTACTTCCCCACTTCCAGGTTATGCACACTCCAGGTAGTTCTGGAGTTTAACTTGACAGATTTAGCCCCCAGTGCCAGCCTCTGCTATCTGATACCGCGGCAAAGCCCAACCAACCCTCACCCACTCTAATTTTTGCTTATACCAGTCGGAACAGTCAGCCCAAACTGACCCTTCCCTAATCTTGCCGACATGATGCCCACAGGTGTTGTAGCCCTGCCTGGTCTGGTCTGCCCCCATCCCAGGTCATGCTCTCCAGTGGGACAACCTCCAGCAGGGGAGTCCACATTCCCCTGCCGGCTGCAATGTTCTTGATGAGAGAAACTTCAGATCTAGAATATTGATTGCTGTCCCAAGCTGGAAAAAGGGAATTCAGGGGTGATTGAAGTTTGTATATGTTGTGGTGGAGACAAGTAAACATCTGCAGAACTGTACAGTAGAAAAGGATACCACTATTACACTACATCTCAATGAGCCTGACTCAAAATAAATAAAACTCTTAGAAGAATACCTGGCATACAGAAAATTTGCAATAAACATTAGACATTATTCTTGGACATATTTGATTCTCCACTGATCCTGTGAGGGTAGGTCAGGCATAAACTTTTATTATAGCTCTAGAGATGAGGAAACTTCAGACTAGAAGATACAGTGGTGGAACCAAGACCAGTAGCCGGGAAGGGTTGCAATCTGCATCAGGACCCAGTTTTAGATGGCTGAGCCCTCTTTCTACTTTACTCGTGTCTCATATTGGCTTAGATATAGATATGGAAAGGCCTGCCACAAACAGGTACCATGGACTGAGTATCTTAAACAGCAATTTGCTTATCACAGTTCTAGGAGTCAGAAGTCCAAGATGAAGAATCTGCTCAGGTTTTGGTGAGAGCTCCCTTCCTGGCTTATATATGCCCCCTTCTTACTCTTTTCTCACATCTTTCCTTAAAAATGTATGCAAGGGGGAGAGAATGCCTTCTATAATCATACTGGAGCAGGGACCCACTCTTAAGACCTCACTTCACCTCAATTTCCTATTGTCCCATGGCTTTAGGCAGCTCAAGGAGAGTGAGGAGGTCCTGGACTCTCCGGGCAAGTGTAGCTGATGGGAAGACTGTTTCCAGACAGCAGGTCTTCTCAGGTACATCTGTTGTGCAGTGACATTGAAAAGATCTGCTTGAACACTGCAAAAAATTTAAGGAGCCAGAGACCCTGGATTGTGGCTTCACTTTAATTTACATTTTGTCCCAATGAGGATCAAGGAAGTCTGCTCTCAATAATGTTTAAGAGTCACATTCAGATCTAGAAATAAGAATTGTTTCCAGAATAAAGTGGAATTAGACAGTAGCAATATGTTCTCCCTCTTTGGCTGATTCTATCCCTTCCCTTGAACTCTCACTAACTGTAATACAGAGTGTCTTGAGTGAACTATCAGTTTGATATGGCCTCTGCAAAGAACTGACCACTACAAAGTGGCCTAACAAGGACACGTGAGGCTGAGTTTTCAGTCAATAGAAGGAAACAGCAATTGCCAGTGACACACACACCCTGAAGTTTTCATTCCTAAGAGTTTGATGGTATTGTGTTTCATGGCCACCTTGATATTTGTTTGTAACCCAATGGACCCTTCGACTTTTAGCACCAGAGACCAAAGTATGACAGTCTTTCATGTTAAAAAAAAAACTACAGAGACTGGCATGGTGATGAGGAAAACAACCCAGGTGGCAGCAGCAATGTCAGGTCATCATCTAGGCTATAGTTAATGCATCTTATTGACTCAGTACCAAATTAATTTAAGCACAACCACTACCATGAAAACAATACAGATGGGCTCATATTCCAGTCAGTTTTTGGTAAAGGAAGAGAGCAGTGATTTGTCCACTACAAGGGAAAATGAAATCAGAAAAGCTTCTTTGTATTAGACACAGCACTCCAAAGGTCAGCTGTAGTGACTGTGATTGCTGGTGCCCTAGGGACACCATGTATGGCAGGTTGAGGCATCAGTTGTCCTGCTTTTAACAGCAGCTTATGAGCTAATGTTGCCGACCTCGCTGGAGTGTGCATTCCACCATTAACCTTCGAGGAGGATTCACACCAGTTAAAAAATGGATGAGAGCCTCTGACCTCCCAACTGGAGAACTTTCAAAATTGTCTGCATTCACATGAGTTTGATAATAAGAGGACCAACATTCTGTGGGAATATCCACTTGCCACTCTGGCCTCATCATGGTCTACTTCTACCATTCTTAACATGTAAGTATTGTATTAAGCCCACAACCATAATGAAAAGCCATGCTTTGTTCCCCAGTAACTTATTGAAATTGCTGCTCTGCAGTGATAGGCTATGTGTATTTTGCAGGCTCATGAGTACCTGGTAAGGGCATGTGGTGTTGTGACGAAAAGCCATGCAGACACCTGTTTGAGAATTGTTTATGGCAAAGGAGGACAGGCATTGGAGCCAGCAGAGCAAGTTTCCTGTTATTGTTCACCCATTTTACTCACTAAGTGAATATAAATAAATTACTTGACACTATGCATCTAAACAGCAATTCAACCTGCAAGCCTGCCTGAAGCATATAAGTCTCCTGAACAGGCTAAGTTCTAAAGAGATGGCGGTTTCCTCGGAAAACAAACATGCAGTCAGGAATGAGCATAAGAAATTATTTGGCAACGGCTTTGGCAAGGCTAAAAGAGTGGTGCCATTTTCTACATGAAGATCAGCAATGGTCTTTTCAATAGTACAGATGCACCCATGATGTCCCAGGGCTTGAATGCCCAGGGTACTTAGCTACAGCCCTCTGAATTTTTGTTTTATTAGAGTTTATTCTATTCTAAAGTTCGTCTTCACAAGCTTCTTTCAGTTCTTGGGTGGGAAAATCCTACCACTTTCCCTTGTTTCCTCCAATTATCTCCCCAATTCTCTAGCAGCTATAGGACAACATCACTACTGAGGTCACACTTTCACTAATAAACCATTTGAGCTGTCTTTGAGGAAGAAAGCCTTTGCTTGTGATATCCCAGGGGAAAAGAAAAAACATTTCCTAAGCTCCAAGCTCTCAATGATGAGCAGTTAACATTCTTTTTTTGTGCATCCTCCTTCCTGTCCTCCCATACCTCTGTCAACCCCTATCATAATTTTTCTACAAATTCCATTCCATGCTCTCTACTCCTAATAATCACATTTTGTTTACAGCCAAACATCTACTTAGGTACAGATAATTGGCATTTAGGATACTCTATTTACTGGGTCATATCTACTTCAATCCACTTATGGAAATAGCTTTCCTGAAACACATAAAGCTGTTGAAGCAGCGGGATCAAGGCTCTAAACACAGACTCAGGGATAATAATTCTCTTTAGCCCTGAATTTGCCTTTGGAGATAAAGACAAAACTCCCCAGAAAATGGCAAGTTTTATTAAAGGAATAGGCAGATTAACAGAAAACTATAGGGAAAGACAGAGATGGTACTCAACTAAGAACCTTTGATTGTTGAACCATTCCCCCTTTTCCAACAGTGATTTGTCTTCTGCTTATCCAAAGATTAAGTGCCCCCCCAAGGTTATCCTTCCTTTGAATTCTTGTCCTCTTTGCCTCATCCTTATATGCTTAAATACCAGTCAACCACTGAAAAAGCAAAAGCATTACTAAGGGGGGAAACTTTGCTTTGAGCTCTGTTGCCTCACTTCCATGTCTGGGACAGTGCATGGCATACAACATTAGGTTCTAAATTTGTATTGAATGAATCAGTATTCAAATGAACTAAGACAAAGAATAAAACTTGATGATCTTACAAATTTTTCATGATGGTCTTTTTAAAAGTTTGCTTCTGGGGTCAGTATCATGGCTTAACAGGGAAAATCATTCCCTGCAATGTTGCCAGTGCATATCTTGACTGCTCCTTTTTGCTTTGACCTACTGGCCCTGGAAAAGCAGCAGAAGATGGCCGAGATAGTTGGGTCTATGTCACCTATAAGGGGGACCTAATGGAAGCTCCTCACTTCTAGTTACAACCTGGCTCAGTCCTGGTCAATACAGCCACCTGAATAGTGAACTAGCAGATGGAAAACATGGCTTTCTGACCCTTCTTTTCTTTCTGTAATATTGATGTTCAAGTCAGTAAACGAAACGTATTTTTGAAAGTTTACATCTGGGCCTGGCACATTAGCCTAGAGGCTAAAGTCTCACCTTGTGAATGCTGGGATCCCACATGGACATCAGTTCCTGTCCCAATGGACCTGCCTCCTATCCAGCTCCCTGCTTGTAGCATGGGAAAGAAGTCGAGGATGGCCCAAAGCCTTGAGACCCTGCAGCCATGTGGGAGATCTGGAAAATGTTCTGGCTCATGGTTTCATATCAGCTCAGCTCAAGCCTTTACGGCCACTTGGGGAGTGAATCATCAGATGGAAGTTCTTCCTCTCTGTCTCTCTTCTACTCTGTATATCTGACTTTCCAATAAAAATAAACAAATCTCTTTTTTTGAAAAAAGTTTACTTCTAAATTTTAAATAAAAGGCAAATGAATGGACATTTGAAACACAAGTCAGTTGTCAAGGAGAAGAGGAAATGGAAGGGATGAAAGAAGGAGAAGAAGGGAGGAAAATGTGAAGGCAAGAAAAGAGAAGAAGGATGTCATTGGACAGGATGTCTCAGTCCTCCCAGACTGGCCCCTGGAACTTTCTTCAGGTCCAATGCCCACTAGCTGCTCTGGGGCAGCAGATGCCCTGGCTAAGATCCCCTTTCCAAGCATGGGCTGCCCTCATCTGGGTGGAGAGGCTGGCATTGGAAGACATCTCTGCCCAGCCACCAAAATATCCCTGAACATTCTAAAACTTCAGGGCCAATTTCTTCCCTCTGTCCTGAGTTCCTGCCCCACAACAGTCACCTGTTGAACAACTGGCCTCAATTTCAACTGTCAGACTTTGTCCACTGTTACGGTCAGACCTGAAGGACCCAAACAAGGAGGCAACACAATACTAAGAGGTGCATTGTCAGGCTCATCTCCTTATAGTTTGTATTCTGGGTTTATGTTTTGCAGAGTTGTGAAAAGTTTTTATCTGCTTGCCAAACACTCTAATGGTCATTTCATTGCCTCTTTAAATTAAATCACTGAAATCATTCCATTATTTTAAAGAGAGAAAAGTGGTTAGCCCCGGAGGGGAAAATTAAGCTCAGGAAAAGAGTAACATCAAACACCACAGACAGAGACCTGGGTAGCACCACATGGCCACACATCCATGCTCACACCCAATGTGGATGCATTTGCTCCCAGGCCAGGCATTTCACAGTCTCCACTAATGAAAACTCAGTCGATCAGAACTGGCCTCATTCTTACAGTTATCCTCCTGGGGTACAGCCAGGCATGCTTTGAATTGATATCACCCACATGATCTTCAGTGAGTCTAGGAGCTGGCCAATGTAGGAATAAGCCTTTATTTGGCTAGTGGTACACAGGTGAAGATGCAACATCCAGGGAGGAGGCAGGCCTGTATTAGCTATTTATCACCAGGGGCACGGCAACCATAGAAAAGGATTTTTGTCTCTGAGGTCTTCTACCCTTTGATGCGCATGGCCATTATGTCATTAACTGCTTGATTACTCAGTGAGGTCAGCTGTGAAGGCAACCCCCCTCCCCACTCCTGGGGCTCTATCACAGGATACTAAGGGACTTTTCCAGTTGTGCTCCCTTCACGAGAAATTCCACATATTAATGGGGAGAAAAGGAGCTTTGTATTCCATATTCTAGACAATTCTCATTTGGAATACAAAGAGAATCTGACAAATGGCTCAGACTCAGCCTTCCCAGCCTACTATAGGCAGGAATACAGACACACTGCTTACAATTGTGCTGAATGTGAGTGAAGCGACAGGTAACTTTGCACGTGAGAAGAAATTGGGCTCACTAAGCTTGAAATAGTCATAGAAAGGAAGAGGGTAAAGGGAGTTAATCAATAGGGGATACTAGAAAGCTGATCTAAGACTGACAGAGCACCTTCCCTGATGTTTGTTACACACATGAATTTTTGGCAGCAGGATGTAGTTTCTCTCTCTCTCTCTCTCTCTCTCTCTCTCTCTCTCTATATATATATATATATATATATATATATATATATATTTAGCTATATAATACCATGACATAGGTGCCAGGCTGGTGCTGAAGCACCTGCCCAAGTCCAGCATTTTCTGGGTTGCAGATTTAAAATAGTCTTCAGATCCTGACTACTTTCCACCACAAGCTTTCCCGGTAGCAGCCAGCGTCCTTACCCATGAATTGAATAGTAAGGGCCAACTACTAGGCCTCAACATAATATCTTTTTCTGTTCCAGTAATGTTGGGAAATAGCTCTACTTTCTCTCTGCAAAGCTGGGCATCTGTACTTTGCTCACAGCTCGTGGTTTCCTTTGGCAGAACTGCTGTCTCACTGCGTTGCCTCTCTGCTGAGAAGCATCCAAGCAGTTTTTTTGTAAGCCTGACTGGTTAAGGCACAATGGTGGAGGCCATTGCCAAACCTTTCAGAATGATGCCTTTCATGTTACATTAATAACTTTCAGACGGCTTCATCACTCATCTTAATGGGAAGGGAGTTACCTCTCTAGAAATGCTTTTTCCAGAGGTTAATATTTCATGTCAAATCTACTCACTCTTTTGACATTTTTATGACCTGTGTACAGCCATCTTGTATGTTCACAATAATGTTTCAGTTGAAAGAGAATGTCAAGCTCACTGTATAAAAAGTGTCTTTTGTTAAGCATCTTGTTACATTGGGACTTGTGGCCAGTCAGATACTTTCCTTTACAAGATCTCTCTTGCTTAATTTTCCTGGAATTACACTTTTTGCAAAGCATGGGAGGAGACTTTGGTTTATCTATGGATCTCGACGATGCATGTGCTTCTTATCCTCTGTGTGATCAATTGAATTAAAAACTCAAGGATTCCAGAACTGGTATCTAAATCTGGACCTGACATCTAGTTTGTTCATTGGTCAAGATGAAGATTGTTATGCCTCCAACACTGGAAACAGAGACAACATGTGCTGTATGCTTAATGGTGCTTCTTTCTTTACCTTCAAGTATTTAGCTCTTTAAACAACCAAGCAAATGGGCATCATGACACAGTAAATTAAGCCACCAGTTGTGATGTCAGCCTCCCTATCAAAGCACAGGTTTGGGTCCCAGTTACTCTGCTTTTTCTGTTGCAGCTCCCTTCTAATGAGCCTGGGAAAGCACTGGAAAATGGCTCAAGCACTTGCCTACCGACACCTATGTGGGAGATGTAAATGAAGTTGTAGGTTCCTGCCTTTGGCTTGGCTCAGACCCAGATGATGTGGTCATTTGGGAAGTAAATCAGCTGATGGAAGAGCTCTCTGTTTCTATCTATATTTCTCTCCTCCCCTGTCATTCTACCTAAAATAAGTCTTAAACAAATAAATCAATCCAGCAAGCTAGGTACTGTCTAGTTATCAGGCAAGAAACCAGTAGTAAGAGAGATAAACAATTGGCCCCTTACAAACCAGGACTGACTATGTGCAGGAGGGATGCTCTGGACTCAGATCCATACCTGCAGAAGTCATAAATGGTTTTCACTGGAGCACATGTGCATTTACCACAGTGAGCAATGGCTGGGGAGGGATAAGGAGCACCATCTCCTTAAATTCTACCACACTGATGGTTATCCTTGGAGGGGAAAGAAGTCTTCGTCTTTCTTCTTGGCAATGAGATCCTTTACAGTAGGATGCTTTTGAAGCCCAGCAGGCTACCTACAATGCGTGTTCATGCAGACTCAAGCCTGGATATGTCTCAGTAGGAAATGACACACTGTATTTCTTTTAGGGAAGGCTCTGCAGGAAAAAAAAACTATTTCCCCCAAGGTTTTTCTGTTTCTAAGGACTCACGTGGAGTTTTCAGTTCATTTTGCTATTTTTAAAATGGTTTCAGGGTTACCTCTGAGCCCTGACCACCATCCAAACTTTGCTGAGGACACCCCTGCCTGTTCAGTGGGAGCACATTGTGTGCACTGCAGTGGGGATCTCTAGACCCATCCTTTCTGAATGGCAGTGACTTGTCTGGGTCTAATTTAGGCTGCCATACACATTGGGCAGGGATTCTTTCATTCCATGTTCTCTTCAATGTTCCGCAGATTTTGTTCGCTCAACAAATGTTAAATTCCAGTAATAACTAATATCTTTCCTCTCTAAATACATCAACTATTTTGAGACAGCACATCTATGGCCATTCTGATTTCATCTTTTATTTAGAGAGTGGGGGTGGGGAGGCACACACAGCATAGTTCTCTCAGCAAGACTTGAATTTCAAAGTCAGAAAGTAGGTCATTGACGATAGGAAGGAGACCAATGTAATGTGAAAGAGCACAGAAGCAAAGCAGTGGTCTGGGGATGGCACTAATAAAATGTGTCATCTGCAAGTCCTCACATGGGTGAACGGGCAACAAAGTAGAAAAAGCAGTGGACAGGGACCTGCTGCTGATCTCATGGTCGCCTCTCTGACTCCACCGTCTCCTTGGCTCTGTGCACCTGCTACTTTCATCTTTGTGGGAACCAGGAATCAATTATGTGACAAGTGCAAAAAGGTTTGCTCCTTTTACTTAATTCACCAATTAAATGAACATTTTTTTTCTAGACGTTTGCTTTGTGCTCCTTAGGGGGAATCTGGTGGGAAATATAGGCTTCAGCATCTTGAGATTCACAGTGAAGGAGACAGGAGGGAGTTTTAATCAAGGAATTTCAAAAGAATTCAAAAGTTATAGGTGAGATCAATGCTGAAAATGAGAGGTACATAATGCATAAGATTTGGAGATGGGGTCAAAACATTTAATAGGTGCTTACCACCTGGAACTTCCTGAGGGATCCAGTTGTGGCTGTAGATAACATTTCAGGGGTTGAAGGCAGTGGACTCAATGTGGCAGATACTTTTCAACTTAACACAAAAATGCTTTAAATTTTGCAAGCAGTGTTCTGCCTAAATGTTGGCTTTGCAAATGTGCCAATAATAGAAGAATTTGCTATGATCTAGAGTTCTGGTGAAAGGGTTCATATGGGGATGACTTTCAAGCAAAGAGTTTAAGGAGAAGTAAGAGTTGACTGGCTGTAGCAGGAAAATCACCCTAGGTAGGGAGTGTACCATGTGCAAAGCTCCTGTGGCAGAGGGAGTCAAATGTTTGAGGAGCTTAAGAAAGTCAAGTGTGGCTACAGTGCTTTAAGCAATGAAAGAATCACAGGGGATAAGATAAAAAAAGTCAACTACAGATAGAAATACCCAAGATGTTGCAAGCCATTAAAAATATTTAATTTTTCCCCCTAAGAACAAAGGAAGTCATTAAAAAATTTGAATTTGAGAATCGCAGGGCCACACATGCAGTTTACAAAGAATATTCTGATTGTGGAGTATAGCAGGGATAACAGTAGCAATAGAATGGAAGGGTGCTATGGTCACCCCAAGGCAAGTAGGAGGCTCAGAGGAGGATGCTGGAGATAAGGGTAGACCTAGGCTATAGTTACTAGCTCAGTGCAATGGATGATGGTGATTCTCTGAAACAATAGACACTCATATAGGCCTTGGGCAGGATAATGAAGGATATGGGCTAGAAGCTCCATGTTGAGAGGAGAGGAAAGCTGGGCAAGTGGGAATGGGGTTGACCATAGTGTGCATATTTGTGAGTAATCACTTGTGGAGGAGACAGCTTTAAAGGGGTCCTTGAGAAATTCGCAATAGTTAGTAATTAGCTCATTGCCTGTGAAGGAGACCAAGAGGGACTAGTGTGGACAGGACAAACAAGAATATTGTACCATCATGAAAGCTAAGGCAAGAAGAGTTGAAGAAAGAATGGATATTAGTTGTCAAATAAAAGGAGCCCTGCAAATGCTCAATGACTTGATTTCCAGAGAGGTTTCACTGAGGGTTTAGCGAGAACCACTGTAACTTTTCCTTTGATTATAGACTCATGAGTAATTGCCAGTAGAGCCCAGGAAGCTCTCGTGTTCCCAGCTTCCACCAATGGTATCATCACACCTAGCAACAGCACATTGACATTTGTAGAGAGCACAGGCAATCAACACTGGTATATTGCAATTAACTCAAATGCAGACCTGAATTGGGTAACTTCAGTGGAGTCGCTTGAGTCAGAAGTTAAAACAGAGTGAAATGGGCAGTTGGTGGTAAGAAAGACAGTGCAAATAATAAATCTTTAGTGTATTCTGCACTGTGTCGGGTATGAAGCAAGAGTTTGGCATGAAGATGACAGGAAGACTTCACCACAACAGGACTTGCACAAAGAGGTCAAGGAAAAGGAAGCTATGAATAAAAGGTCCCCTCTGGTAATAATCACTGGGCAGAGGCCAGAGAAGTCTGGGGACCAGGAGTTTTCTATTGGTGCAATCATTGATGCTGCCCTCTGCCCTCCCAGAACCTGGCAGTGGCAGGAGAAAATGTAAGGATACAGGCAGGGGTAGACATATCAAGACTCTTGGTTCAAAACAATGATTTTAAGAGCTTGCCATCTCAACACTTCTATGGTTTTATAAATCGGTAGGAACAGAGAACTCTTATTTGGCAGAGCCCAAATCACTTCACAATGGCAGTCACATCTTCAACAATTACATTTTTAACTGGAATTTAGAATTTCTAATACAGCTCTCGCACAGAGTTGGTGTAAGCTCTGAGAGCCTAACATGCCCATTTTACAGATGCAAACATTGTGCTTCAGCTCCAGGAAGAACTCATGTCCATCTCCACGTAGCAAGGCCTTCCTGAGAACTGTGACTGGTAGATATTTTTGTTCTCTCTTTGAGGTCCCAACTTCCTATGTTGCCTCCATCTCAAGAAACACCTTCTATTGATCCATAGTCACTGTTCCCTGTGAACAGGTTCTCACTTTCTTTTTTTCAATATCAACCGAGTTGTCCATCCACCCCAAGGTTTCAGGCCATGTGTTTTGTGTTTGCTCCTTGTTCCAACTAGTGGTTGGCTGATAACCTTCAAAAGCATTACATATGTGAAAGTTTGAAAGATTTCACCAGTGCTCTACCTTATGACTCCTCCCATGAAGCCCTGCTTTCAAAATATAGGTGGGCAAAGGAGGAAGAGGCTCTGGTACTTATGGCAGCAAGACTTGGACCCTGGGTTGGGCTGAGGCCGGGGCAGGATTTCTCTGGATTGATGTGTACAAACAGGTGCCCTGTTGGGGCATCTCCTTCTCTGTATCCCCTCCCATCTCAAGCCAGTGGGATTTAAAGAGCATGAGCTGCTTCTCATGTGTCAGAAGCTGGAAGCGGTCTCTTCCTGCATACTAAATGGCCAACTTTAATAACTTCTCATCCCCTCCCTCCTACCACAACAACGCCCTCTTCCGAAATCACCCAGCTCCAGGCGGAGGAGGCTGGTTGCCATGGAAATGGAGCCTTCCAAGGCTGGGAAACCTCACCATGGAGATGTGTGGAGAAAAATTCCACTGTTGAATTTCCAAAGAAGAACGGTACAAAGGCTTGGACTGGAGGGTGAGGGGTGAGCAGGACAGTTTGGGGAATGATGCAGTTACAGATGAGAAGTTTTCTGGCTGAGGACTAACACGGGGTGCACAGTGATTCTGTGCCTTCAAACACATAAACACGCATGGCTGAGGCTTGGCTGGGTGGGGGAGGCAGTAAGGGCTGGTCATTCTGAAGATTCATTTACATGTACTAGTGCTTATGTCACAACATCTTCAGCATGCCCAACACAAAAACACTATCAAAATAGGCATATGTCTTCAACATCCTTGTCTGCTTAATGGATGCTTTCTGAATGAATACTCAGTATATCAGAGATTAAATGGGCTCTGAGCAAAATGTGTACTTTGCCACTGAAGGCATTTTGCTAGGAAATCATATTTGAAATACAATTATACAACTTTTAAAAACAGAAGAAAATCTACTCAATAATGCCTGTACATTTTCCTGTTAACTTGCTTCAGGACAATCCATCCAGGTACATTTACAAGTCACTTCACGTGGAGGCAGCCTGCCCCCTCCCACTATGGTCCAAGATTTTGAGATGTTGCTACAAGAAAAGATGCCAATCCAACAGCATGGGAAGTCTCCAAAAAACATCCTCTTCAGGAGGAAAAGCAGCAGTAGATGATAGAGGCTCAGTGGTCCTCTCCAATTCTGGGGTGCATGTTAATATGGCAGCCCACTCTGTTCTTTAAGGCTCTCCCCTCCAGATTCCTTTCTTCTCTGTTTCTAAAGCAAAGTAGTGCTTTTTATTGCATCATGAGCTCATGGCATCATTTCTGAAACACTCCAGTGTCAAGTAGTTGGCGCACACAACATCCAAAGGGGTGTTTGGTTCCAAAACCAAAGCAAACACACACACAAACGTTCTCTTTAGGACCAACGTGGGAGAGTTTCTGAAAGCTGACCACAATGTTTCTGACAGTCCTCTTCATTCAAAGGAACGGGCAAATTCCATCAAGCCTTTATCTCTGCCTGTCAACTCACAGAAACAAGCCCAGGCTGGGCGCTTGCTTGAGAGCCAAGTGAGGAAATTCTGAGAGCAGTGCGGAGAGAGAGAGAGAGAGAGAGAGAGAGAGAAAGAGAGAGAGAGTGCCTAGGCTTGCAGAAATGAATACAAAACTACACAGAATGCAAGCAATTGGTTTGCAGATGGAGTGTTGCAGGAAGCCTTGCTCATTCTTATTAGGTAAGCCAATCAACCATGTCACAAACACATTTTTCCTTCTGATGCCATGTTTGACACAAAGATCAGGTGATTCACTTCACTTGCAAGCCCTGTTTCTGAGGTGATATTTGACAAATTTTATCACTCATTTTTTCCTATAAATATGTGTTAAAGAAACTGCTGATGCTTCAGATACAAAGATGAATATCCCACTGGCTGACTTTTAGAAGTTCCATGGAATACCAGATTGTATCTGGTACCTAAAGTATCCCCACACATCACCTGTGTGATAGATTTTTAGGATTAGCCTAGCAGTGTGCGGGTAAAGCTAGTGTTGCCTGAAAAGTAGTAAAAGGCAGGATATTCCCAACAGAAGATGTCACTGAAGAGGGGATGTCACTGAAGTGGGGATGTCATTTTCACCAGCTCCTTACACAGAGCTGGAAAATGTAGGTGTTAATACTGTATGTTCTCTTGAGACAGGGGCACAGGCCTGCTTGGGTTTGAAGAACTTCTCCAGAGATTAAAAGAGGCAGCCTTCAAAGACATTTTTGAAAGTGGGGACATTTTATTCAGAAATAAAATTGGCTTCTCTTTCAAAGAAAAACACAAAGAAGTCCTTTTCAAAGCAATGGCTTGATAAGGTGGGGGAACACTGGACAAGAAGTTAGGAGGTCAGTGGCCTGGTTCTGCTTCACACACAGCGTTTGGGAAATGAGGACATTGAATCAGGTTCCCTCTGCTGAGGCTGGAAAGTGTTAGCCAAGTTCCTGTGATGCAAACTCAGCCCAAGACAATAGTGTTGTAAGATGATTAGGTCAGGAGTGCTTTGCCCCAACAAATGAATTAATGTCTCAAGAGTAAGTCCCGTATGGGAAGAGTGGATTGGTTATAAAAGCAAGTTCAATTCCTTCTCTTGCCCCTTCTCTCTCACTCTGTCTCACCCTCTCACCTTCCACCATGAGATGATGGAGCAAGAATATTCTTACCAGGCATAAATGCGTTAATATTGGACTTACCAATTTCCATAACTAATAGAAATAAGTATTTTCTTGTATGAATGATCAAGTATGTGGTATGCCATTAAAGCAACACAAATGAACTATGACAATTTCCAAGCTACAATTCCAAATTTCTGAATGATTTACTACCTAGGTCTTAAATTACATATGTTTTTTTTTTTTTTTTAAAGATTTATTTTTTTTTTATTATTTTTTAATTGGAAAGGCGGATATACAGAGAGGAGAGACAGAGAGGAAGATCTTCCGTCCGATGATTCACTCCCCAAGTGAGCGCAACGGGCCGGTACTATGCCGGTCCGAAGCCAGGAGCCTCTTCCGGGTCTCCCACGCGGGTGCAGGGTCCCAAAGCTTTGGGCAGTCCTCGACTGCTTTCCCAGGCCACAGGCAGGGAGCTGGAAGGGAAGCGGGGCTGCCGGGATTAGAACCGGCGCCCATATGGGATCCCGGGCGTGCAAGGCGAGGACCTTAACCACTTGTGCCACCGCGCCGGGCCCTACATATGTTGTTAAATAGTTCCTGAAAAAGATGCTTAAGCAATTGCGGTTTTAGAAAGTATGCAATTAATGTAAGCTTGTTTGGTTCAACAGCTAAGCTGCCACTTGGGGTGACCCAATTCCACATTGACTGGAGTGCCTGAGTTTAAGTTCTGGGATCTGCTCCTGGGTCAAGCTTCCTGCTAGAGAGCACAATGGGAGGTAGTAGATAATGGCTCTAATGGTTGGATCCCTATCACTAGTGTATGAGACACAGATGGTGTTCCTGGCTCCTGGCTTTGGCCTGCCCCAGCCCTAGCTGCTGCAGGCATTTGGGGAGTGAATCACTGGATCTCTGTTTCTGATTCACTGTCTCTGAATTATTTCTCTCTCTCTCTGTATGTGTGGGTGTGTCCAACTTTGAAAAAATAAATTACTGAAACAATTCATTATTATATATGTACTAAATTTAATGGTCAGGATGTGTCAAATGTCAAGAAGTAAGAGCATGTTCAGGGTCTTATTCATTTGAAGTATCCCTTCAATGTGTTATGGAAATGATAAGGGTGGAAAGTATGGTATATGGAGCAAAACATACAGCCCATAAACATTTATGAGAGAATACATGAATGACATGAATAAGGAATGGATGACCGTAGAGAGTGAGGAACATAATTTTAAGTAGTAACAAGCTGGAGAACATAAAATGATATTTTTTTCCCCTAGAAATGTAGTGAAGAATCCAGTACTGCAAACAAAACTTCAATAGCCTGGAAGCAACACAGGGGTTGGTGTGGTGGAGCAGGGTAGAACAGCACAGCTATGAGGGTTCTGTTTTCCTGCTTTAGCCCCTCTCTTTTTTTTATAAGGTCAGCCTGAGATTTGCTGACAGGTAGCTCATTGTGTCATTTCTGTTCTCAGGTACTTGGATTTGAAAGATGATCTTGCTCTGATTCTGGCTCCAAATTCAAATTCAAATCTACAGTCCTGGCTTGTATTAAATATACTGGCTCCTTGGAATGTTTCATTTAGTTAAGTAAGCCACTCTTGGTAGCTCTGTGGTACGTTGGACTGTTGACAGGTATAGCACCTGCTGGCTCCAAGGGGTGTCTACCTTCCCAGCCCTACTGCAGCATGGATAGGTGGCCTGGTGTCATTAGCCATGCCCTGCTTCTGTATCAAACACTTTCAGCCTCATGGTATCCAAGCTTTCCAATCCAAGGAGGTTGGGCTCTTTTAACACTTCACGTTGACCCACTAATTATACATAAAGCTCATGACTGACTTCCCAAATCCTCCTGCAGCAAACATGGCCCCAGGAAAATTTCCCATGTTTCTTTAGAGTAGTGTTTCTCAATCATGACAAGAAAACTATCTCTGGGCCCGGCACGGTGGCGCAGTGGTTAAGGTCCTCGCCTTGCACACCTGGGATCCCATATGGGCGCCGGTTCTATCCTGGCAGCCCCGCTTCCCTTCCAGCTCCCTGCCTGTGGCCCAGGAGAGCAGTCGAGGAAGGCCCAAAGCTTTGGGACCCTGCACCCATGTGGGAGACCCGGAAGAGGCTCCTGGCTTTGGATCAGCATAGCATCGGCATAGCATCGGCCGTTGCACTCACTTGGGGAGTGAATCATCGGACGGAAGATCTTCCTCTCTGTCTCTCGTCTCTGTATATCCACCTTTCCAATAAAAAAATAATAAAAAAAATAAATCTTTAAAAAGAAAACTATCTAAGTTTTTAGGAAGATATCAATGGGTATAGCAATGTGCGTATGTGTGTGTTTTACAATGTTTTTTTAGTTAAGTTCCCGGGGTGGTTCTGATTCATGTTTGCTCATTTCCTATTCCTCAGGAACTCTGATTTTGCAAGACATCACTTTAATTCTTTGAAGGAACATTCAAGAGCTTCATATCTTTCAGGTTTCTCTCATCCCAGAGAAGTGCTTAGCTCTACCCATCAAGTCCTATTAGTCTGCAGGTGGCTCCCACTTGCCTTTGCCTGCTGTGGCTATTTCCTGGTGAAATGTGCTTGAGTCTCTTTTAGGCCTTGTCAACTCCCAATGATCCTTCAATATGTGGCTCATGCTTTTTGGTAGCACTCTACAAAAATCTCTCAAGTCCCAGGACACTGATCTTTTACAGTAATTTAAAACTCTTCTGGAGAAGGAATCCTATTTTTTGCAAATCTGTGTATTCCCACACTGCCCTACTGGGACTAAGTCATCATTTGTGAGCAATCAATATTAAACACAAGGGTGACAATTCTAAGGAAGTAACAGAATCATTTGAACAGTTAAATTAGAAATTCATAACTCTGAAGCATAGGCAAATATACGTATCATTAATTAAGGCTATTAACTATTAATAACATCCATCATATTTCAAATTTGCAAAGAAAATGCAGTTCAGATTTTCTATCATTAGAATTTTTTGTAACAACAAGCTAGAATTTTATAATTTCTGCATCCCCACTATGTTAATCAAGAAGTGATAAGTTAATCAAGAAGAAACTACTTACAGGGGGAAAAAAAAGCAATTAATTCTCCTCACATATACAATTTCCTGGCTAAAGTTTATGTGTGGAAAAATAACTGCTCAGTTGCTCAATTTGGCATGTCTGATTTTTTTCATTTCTAATGCTTCACTACCTTTCCTTCCTTAGAAATGAATCATTGAACTTTGAACCTTATGAGGTTATGAGAATGAAATAAGGAAAAAGAGAAAGGCAGGGAAGCGACTGTAACAGGTGAAAGGAAGCAAATATTCTCATTAAAAAAAGACTGGAAATCGGGGCTGGGGTTTCTCTTCTTCTATTTTTATAAAGCTCTATCACAATCCTTGTACCTGAAGAATCTAAATACAGTCACTGAATCATTTCTTCCTCAGTCATCCAAACCAGCGCTTGACTGGATATTAGTGAGAGTCCAACCAATTTAAACACTGACGGTAAGTTACGCTAAACTTTTCACTGGCGTGTTATGCTAAAGGTTGCACTTCCTGACAATTCCTTTTCTATTTGACATGCACAATTAGGTCAACAGAGGTTTACATGCTCACTTTTTCAAACCAAAAACCATCCATACACGGTTCCATTTACAGAATCAAGTGCAATTTCCCTCCTTTACTCTCTTCAGAAACAGTGCCAGCTAATCAGCTCACACAGAAGATAACCTATTGTGGTCTAAAGGACACTTTTGTATGTTTTGGGAAGTACGTCAAAACACCCTAAATAGAACTGAAAACACCTCTCTGGAGAAAAGGCATTTAACCTAGAGATTAAGGAGTGTACTTCCTGCATCCAGAGTAACTGGGTGTGATACCCAGATCCAATTCATAACTCCAGTTTCCTCCTAATGCACATCCTAGAAATCAGTGATGATGTCTCGAATAGTAGGCTTCCTGTCACCTGTGTTAGAGACCTAGACTGATTTTGGAGAGTAAGCCATTAGATAGGAATTTTCTCTTTCTTCTTCGTCTCCTCAAATAAATAAAAAATAAAATCAACATTCTGGGCATGAACACAGTGAACAATCCATCCACATTATTCAAATGAATAACTTCTATCAGTAAAAATGGACTTGCAACCATTTTGATGTTGCAAAATGGCAAGAAAATATTTCCAACTGCAGCTGAAGTGATTCCTTTCCCGAACTGCTCATCGGTCTGAACCTGGGAGGCTATGAGAACTTTCTGATTTGGCTGGGGTTGGAGCTGCTGGTCAAAGTATACTTCAAATGGCAGCCAGATAATAGTGGAATTCAAACTGTGCATGCCTTGTAAGCAGCAGCCACCATTTCAGTTCTGAGCAATTGCTCTGCAAGAACACTAGAGAGCATGGTCTGCCCATTCAAAGTTCAAGAGTCATGGATACCAGTCCTTCATCTTCTCCCTACTCCCACCTTCCCTCCTTGTTCTCTCTTTCCTGTTTTTTTTCTGGCTGTAAGTACAGCAGCGGGAAATAACTGAGCACCTAATGTTCAGTTATTAAATGGTGTGCTGCTTGGATGTATATCTTATTTGTCTTAACACAAAGCCTAAATAAGTGCTTAAGTGTCAAGTTAATTTATTGCCAGCTCCTTTGTCCATGCTGATACTGCAAAGAATATAAATTTTGTGCAAATTTTTCTCGCATCTTGTTATCTCAGAACTTTATCTCAAGTCACATATAATCAAGACAAAGAAGAGAAATTTCATTCTTCAGAAAGATGCCATAGTAACATTATTGGTGTTTATGCTAACAAGGAGCAAATAGGTCAGCCAGCAAAATACAGGTTTGATTTTTCTTCTTCTTCTTCTTTTTTTTTTGGTATTAGAGAGACTGGATCTGAGTTTTTGTAGGGAATGATTCAAATAGCTAATTCCAACGGGACTTATACTCTAGATCTTGGGTCAATGTTTTACATTATATACTTAGAATTGACAGACACTTTTGGTTACTGGGGTCTTTAGATGGTTAGCATACATTCTCTAAGTTGTGCAAGTACACAAAAGTGTAATTGACTTTAATTTCAGTAGCTGGAAGACACATGAGTGTTAAAGAGTTAGAAGGATGCCTTGACAGCTGTCCTTCAAGATAATTCAAAATGGTATTCAGCAGCTATTTTGGGATGTGCTGGTGCTGACCTCAGACAGGGCTGTTCTTAAGTGGCTGCATGTTTGCTTTCTGTAGCTTCCCTCTCCATCAATCTGATCTTGAGGTCATTAAGTTCTCAGGGAACCGTAAGGGCAGGGCCAATACCCTTAAGGAATAGCAATTTCATTTCAGATGCCATGAAAATGCAAGTGGGCCCTAATTTTAAAGAAAGGATCCTTTTATCTAAACTCATGCACCTGCTAAATGACCTCACTCTCAAAACTTAATTCAGAAGAATCAGAATGCTAACAATTTCAGGGCTCTCACTTCTTTACACTGCTTCAGCAACCAAAATGGTGAAGGAAAGAAACCACCGGAAGGCCTGCATCATCTGCTCGATGTGGATTGCCCACCTCCTTTGACAAATGGTTACATTGCTGCACTGTGCTTACACTTCCTTGTAGGATGAGACTTGGAATATGTCATGTCTTTGAAACTATTTTTAAGACAAAACCAATAAACTGCTTCTTTTAGAACACATAGTCCTGTGAATATCAAACGTGGCTGTCCCATGCATGAAAGAAGTGCTACCCTACAATTCTATGGATGTGCATCGAAGTGTAATTCTGTCAGTGAACATTTGATTTGTGGCTAAGAGGAGACAGGAATTTAAAATAACTCTAAGTGAAGATGTAGAGACAAAGAGTACAAGTTAAAATTAGAGAACCATAAGGATCTTCATGATGGCATTAACAAACAGAGGAGAGGCACTTAGCTACCATGTGGATTAACAGTGGATCAAGAGGCCACTTGGAAACTAGAAGAGATCCTGGTGCTGAGACACATTCCTGATACAGGAAAGGTGGTGGATTTGCTTCCTCTTCAGGACTTCTGATAATTTGGAGTCAGGAGCTTGTTGAGAGAGAATCCTGCTTGGAGACAATGCTGTGGTACAGTGATTAAAGCTGCTATCTGCAGTAACAGCATCCAATATGGAACAGTTAGAGTCCAAGTTGCTTTAATTTTAATGCAGCTCCCTGGGATAGCAGAAGATGGTCCTAGAGCTTGGGCCCCTGCTTCTACCTGGGAGACCCAGATGGAGTTCCTATCCCTTGTCTTTGAGGCTACCTGGGGAGTGAACCAATAGATAACATCTCTCTCTCTCTCTCTCTCTCTCTCTCTCTCTCTCTGGGAAGTGACCCAATAGTTAACATCTCTCTCTCTCTCTGTCTCTCTCTCTGGGAAGTGACCCAATAGTTAACATCTCTCTCTCTCTCTCTCTCTCTCTCTCTCCCATTATCTCTCTGTAACTGACTTTCAAACAAGTAAACCAATTAGAAAAGGGAGAGAAAGAGAGGATGGGAAGAAGGAAGGAAGGAAAAAAGGAAGGCAGGGAGGGAGGAATGGAGGGAGGAAGGAAACCTTATTCAAATGTAGTCATTAGATCCACCTGAGTAACGTGACATGTTATGAGTATGATGGTTGATGGATTTTCCAACTCTAGTCCTTTTCCAAAAACTCTAAAACCATATAATTTAACACTTAAACACTGTGTTCCTAGAGGGGTGTACAATACATAATCCGACCCAATAAAGTGGGGGGATGTTACTGCCTATAAGCATGAAGAACCTACAGGATATTCTTAATCTGTTTACTTTCATTAATCAGAATGTCTACACAACAGCAAAGATGGAGAATAAACATTCAGATATTAAGTCCCTTGATTAGGAATTCCACACGATGCTAGTAAATCAACTGTATTGATACCTCACTTATCTATTAAATTATCTAATTTCTTGGTTAGATCAATTTAATTAGTTTTCTGCATAGACTTATCTTTAGAATAATCAATAAAAACCCAGAAACTGTCATTTAAAAGGTTAAACTGCCTGGTGATTCAAAACACAGACATTTTGAAACAATTTCTCTCTCTAAAACTCTTTCCCTTTTATTCTCTGAATATGAAGTTGAAGTAAAATGTTGCCTTTTTAAAAATACAATTCTTTGACTTTTAGAGAAAAAGAACATGAGAGTAGCATGGTTTCCAGTTGATTTAAGAAGGCCATGACAGATGAGCAGGCTCCAATTATTACAAAGGTTGAACTTTAGCTGGAATAACTTATGTTTTACTTCCAAAATAAAATGGAAAACAAATGACTAGGAAATTTATTTTTTGAATTATGTATGAATGAATAGTCATGCACACATGAATATATGTGTATATCTATACAGGGTTTTTTTTTTTCTTAACACAGATTTTCTGTGAACTTTTTAATCCATCAAGTGTCCCATGAGCTGAGGTCATCCACGTTTAACTAAAAGGCATCCTATTTCTTTAAGAATGTGCAACATTCTCACATTACACAGTCTTATCACAGTTGAATGAAACTGAGATATCTGGGGATAGGTTGTTAGTGATATTCAGACATTAGTCTTGTAAGTGTGATTTTAAACAGCAGGATGACAATACGGATTGAGAACAGAGACATAGTTTGAAATTACCACACAACTCCGTCTTGCCCTTTTATCATCCCAAACTTTACAGGACAAAGTCATTTAGGCCACCTTCCAGGCATGTCTTGTTGGGAGGGTCTCTGCACTATCCCTTATATACTACTTGAATGTTATTATGTTGAGAAAATTCAGACTCACTGATTAGCCATGACTTACCTTTGTGTGACTTAGCATAATACCCCTTTCTATTAACTAGAGGTGCAGGGTTCTATATATCTCATGATTTAATAAGACCACATTCCTGCCAATGAGTTATACTTGGTGGAACCCTGAATGCTTCTGTTTCCTTTTCTGGTTGCTTCTGTCTTACCACCTTCCATGGCTGATTTCTGTATACCAGGTTCTCCCCAAATAGTGAGACTCATCACAATCTCTGTATTCTGAAATCTGTATGTTCACTAAGTAAATTATTATTCTGATAATGTATCCAAGTAGATTATTAAAATCCCTAGGTTAGTTAAAACTTTCTGCATAATTATTTGAAAAACATTTAGAAATAGGAAGAAATACAAAATTCAACAATAGAAAACATACTAATTGAGGTATAACTACATGATAAAACACTATTTAGGCATCAAAAAGAGATTGTCACTCATTGTAACAAGAACAAATATTTATCCTAAAAAACAGAAATAAAATTTAATGAAATATTAAGTTTAAGGTGAGGAAAATATGTGAGCGTAGATGCATGCATACAATGTAGGAGACATAAATTATTCATGAATCTGTACTCACAAATATACCTACTCCCTAAAATGTGCTTGCTTGTAACACCCAAATCAATAATCTTAATACTTCCATAGTCATTTACAATCACTCGCACAGCTTGCAAAATTTGAGATGTCACACTGACACATTCCCAATGTGCTGTGTTGGCTATTTAATACTCTTTGACTTACAACCCCCAAATCCATTTAAACTTGAAATACCACATGCCTGAAATACATTTGATAACTTTAAGCTTTCAAAAAACATGATGTCCTAGCCTACCTTAAACTTGCTCAGAACACTTATGTTAACCTACAGTTGGACAAAATCATCTAACACAAAGCCTATTTTTAAACAAACTATTGCACATCTTGTGTAATTTTTTGAATACTTGTATCCAAAATCTGCAAACAACCCAGACACTGCAGAATATCATTTGTTCAGTCTTATATCTTCATTGCTGACTGGGACCTGCCATTGCTGGCACTGCCTAGCATTGCAAGAGTATTGGACCTTCTGGCTAGATCCTGGGAAAAGATTCAAGTTCAAAATCTGGAGAAGAATTTTTATTGAAGGCACATTGTTTTCCATCTTCATAAAGTCAACAATTCTGAAATTCAGCTATCGTAAGTTGGGAGTTGTCTGAGAATTAAATAAGGATCTTAAACAGAAACAGAGAAAACAAGGCTGAAGTGGTTCAGTATTGGTTAATTCAGAAGTTGCAGTGCTTTTATGGAATACAACTATCATGAATCAAAGTAGATTTTCTAGAAACACATTTATGGATGCATATATATAAAAGATAAAATACATATTCTAAAAATTATACAAGTATCAGTGTTTCAACAGAATTAATATTTTTAATTTTATTTTCATGAATTTCTGAAGTATTCTTGTAATTATTTACATAAAAAACTACAAAAACTAGTATATACAAATAGACAAATAGCTATGTGGGTTAAGAATGATGTGCTGTTCCTCTTAGAATGTCAAAAGTATTTTTGTAGCATTGCTTCTATCATGAAACCAATTAAAATGGCCAAAGACCAAAGAAAGTCAGCTGACCAATAACAGAGTGTTCCGGTCATGTGTCAGGTTCTTCTGGGATCAACAACCTCTGTTAAAAAAAAATGCAGGTTGGTCAGCATGAGTCCTTCATGCTCCTTCTCTGGGCCAGCTACCTAATCTCTCGATGTTTTACTTGGCTCTCTTAAAGGAAGGGAGAATAGTAAGAGACCTTGAATAAACACCTACACTAAAATTTTGCAGGGAATTGCCCACAGATGCATTCTAATTTTCTTGTATCCCAAGCACTGTACTTTCTTTTAGTTTCCACTCCAAACCACCATGGGGGACATGGACCGAATCACGTTCCCACCAATTCAATATGCTGAAGCACTATCTCTTCATGTGATTCTACAGCATAAAGAGCCTTTAAGGGGATGCTTACGGTTGAATGAGGGCATTGAGTGGAGCCCTGATTCAAAAGAACCAGTTTAATTTTTTAACAAAGAATGATACACAAGGGTTCTTTCTCTGTCCCATAAGGGTACTACTGCATGCAGGTGGCCAGGAAGAGAGACTCACCAGAAACATCGCCATGCTGGCACCCTCAGTCCCAGTGGCAGGCCTCAGAATAGTAAGGTATGAGTTTCTGCAGTGTGAGATATCCAGTCTCTGCTATTTTGTTATGTCAGCTGTCATGGAGTTGGCTGAATTTCCTTGCCTTCTGCCTTACCCCTGGTTCTGAGGGCAGGATTTGGATATGGAGTCATCACAACCTGAAAGGCCAGTTGTCTTTAGGCAGCCATCTCTGCACCCAAGTCATCTGTTCAGTCCATTTTCAAATGACCTACTACTTGCCCTATCCCTTCACATCATGGGAATGTAAGGGTCTACATTATCTTCTCTGTTTTCCCTAAGATCTAGATGCACCTTGCTCAGTAATCCTTTGTCAAAATCTGTTTTTATTACATAATTTCATTGTGTGGTGGATTTTTCTTCCAAGATCCTTGTAGAATTCAACAGAATAGAGATTGTTACAAAGATTATTTTTAAAACATGTTGATACTTCCAAATACTAATGCACTGACAGAGACCCAAGAATTGTTCATGAATTGGTCTATGTCACATCCTCAGGGTTACACAAGTCACCATTAGTGGGACCAGCCTGGGGACAGTGACAGCTGCATTGCTGGCACAATGTATAGTGCAATGACAAACATTACCCAAGTGGTGGTGAAAGAATCCACCCCCCCTTTAGTATGCCTAAAGCACATCCTATTAATATTACATTTTTCTTCCCATAATGTATGTAGCTGATCTTCTGCAGTTTCAGATACAACTTTTATTTTTTCCATGTCTTCTCTCCATCTTGGTTGCACTTGCTGAAAAGTCTCCATTGTTCTAGGGGTCAGGAAAAAGGGGCAAGGGGAGTGCTTGTTTAGAAGCGATTGCCTAGCAACCCATCTTTCCTTATTCCAAGGACACAGGCTATTTGCATTTTGGGAAGGAAGAATGAAAAAAAGGAAAACTCCACTTCTGTTGAGTCCTGGGGTGGGAATGTCTTGCTGACCACTCCTCAAAGGAACCTTCTTTCCTCTTAAGAACTCCCACTGGGTGGCCGTTCTTTGCCCACAGCAGCTTCTGTGTGCTCCTCTGGGGGTGGGTGCTGCCTTCCAAGGTGCTCCCAGGGCTGCCTAGAGCAATGAGTGCCTCCTGGCACTGCCAAATACAGCCCCGGGCAGTACCAGGACAGGGTTCAGAACATTCTGATCTCATTTAAGTGGACATTTCTTTCCCACACTGTTCTTTCCTTTTGTAGCTCTCTTTCCTGGACATGTGCCACACCCAGGGGATGTTCAGGCCCCAATACTCTTAACACCCAAACTGCCTGTGAATTCCTTAAGCTTAAGAAAAACTAAAATCAGAGGAAGCATTTTTTTCCCCACTTGGAAACCCACTTGTTAGCCTACAGAGCTGGGACCAATGGAAGGGAGACTATTCTGTACATCAGTCAAGAAACTGAACTAGTTTGGCAATTTGAGGGGGAAAAAAAAAGCCACACTATTCCAAACTATAGAATACAATCCCAAAGCATCTTATCCTCTATCAAGCTCAGTCTCCAAAGTGGAAGAAAAAAGGATGTTGCTATAGTACAGGAGTGGGAGTGGTACTATAGGAGTCTTCATCCTTCACGGTAACAGAGCGGACCCCTTGCTAGGCAGTTCCAAGTGGGACAGCACCTTGAATCTTGTCCAGCTCTCAACTGCCATCTTTAAACTCTATACTGACAATGATGTACAGTGTTTAATTCACTTTGCATTAAAGTAGGACCTTAGGTGTATTTTCTAATGAAGACCCTCATGATTGGCTCTACATGAATGTATTTACCACTATGTAATGCTGGGATGTTTGTCATAAGAAGAGGCCCTGATTATTCTCATATATCACTGATCTATAACTTGACAGTAGATGTATCTGTCACTAATTATCATTTCAGACACTTCATTCCTTTTTCACAGATACACCCAGAGCAAAAACATTTTTAAAAGGCAGTTACACAAATGTGCATGTGGCTGCAAAAAAACCAAATGCACTTCTTTGACTATTATAGGGATACAGTTCTGAGAGAGAAAAAAATACACAAATACTCTGAATCTTCTCACCCATAAGGCCATGGACAAAATGCATCCAGCAACAATCTGAGTGATTCATGAAGGTTTTTCATGAAAAAGAACAAAGGAATAGCTAAAAAAAAAAGTCATTAAACAAACTTTGCTTTCTGCAGAAGAATCATACAATTACGTTGCTGCTTTATTAAGTTTTCTGGATAGCTTCTTTAAATGCACTAAGATTAGATCTTAACCCTTCTGTGTGAGGACCAGATTTTGATGCGGATCAGTGGAACTAAGAATTGAGCTTAGAACTGCATAGCTGACAGAACTTTAGAAGTCACCTGATTCCCCAAAAGTGGCCCTCATTTCATTGAGGCCCAGCCAGTAAGGTCTAGGAGGATTCATGTTTGTGCACACCATGGTGAACACGTGGATGCACTGAAGGAACATGAATCATCATCCATTCATTCTGTGACCACAAGGAGTCTGAGTTCCCACAGAAGGGACACACTATGTTTTTCAACAGGTCCATCTTATTTCTCAGTTGAAAGGGTTTTGAAGTACAAGTTGGAATGTTCCAAATCCAAACATTCTTGAGCATCAGGATGACCCCCCAAAAAACTGGATTTCAGGTTTTCAGATTAGGGATTCTCAACCAGTAAAGTCCATACGTATTTGTATATATCTTAATCTCAAATCATAAAAACTCTGAAATACGGAAAGCTTATGGCCCCAACCATTTCATGTGTGTGCTTTTAGGATCAAGGAACCTGAAATTTAAAGCAAACATATGAAACAGAGCACATTCATGCTTGTTTTTCTCTGTTTTAGCAGGAGTACTTGAGGGTACACTGAGTATTCTAGCATTGATTTAACAACCAGGGAAGACTCTGGCCAAATGTATTCTTAGTGAATGCTCTCTCTATGGCTAAGCAGGGGAGTTCTGCTGAGAACCGGAGAATAGTGAAACAGGCTTACAGAGAAAACTTGAATCAAATATTCTTTGAATTTTCCTGATCTGCTAACTATGTCTACTTCCTCTTAACTACTGGCTCTTCATTACTCACAGTCATTGTGTATCAAAGCGAACACTTGGCTATTCTCTTCTATTGGACATGGAGAAACTGTTGGGTATGCACTTTGAGCTACTTAAATATTCATGTCATAAATATAATGAGATACTAAACTTCGGGTGTTTTAGAGCAGCCCATAAACATATAATCAATTCTTTGAAAGCTCCAATAAAGTTTGGCAAGTTTGAAACAAGCAAGCAGAGTGGAATGAGGGCTGCTGTAGGACACAGAGGGAACTGAGGCCATAGTGAACAGCGGACACAGAGCCTTTCATAAATGTTTCCTTGTGCACAGAAGACCTGGATCTGGTCATGTTCTTTCTGTTTAGTATAGAATAAATTTATAACAATCAGAATACAGAAGCAAATAGTATCAGGATAAGAACCATGGAATCTTGGAGTTAAAAGAGTCTTTATAAATTAGCAAAATCACATGTCACCTTCAAACGAAATCACCAAAATTAAAGAAAATAAAACTATATCATACTATCCTTTTTTTTCTGAAACATCAAATTGGTATCATGTATGTGCCATACAATTAAACCACAAAGAAGCACATTCAGATTTTGCTGTGGCCCAAAGTGTTAGAACTGTATATATAAAACACATCTGAGCATGTTGGTTTCCATTAGTTCTTATTGCTTATGGTGCAGTCAGTATTAATGATGATAGCACACACACGCAGATGAAATTGAAATCAACTATCTATAGGACCAGACCCCAAAGCTTCTTCACAAAAACAGGAGGCTCCACGGACCACAATCTGTAAGACATTGAGCCTTCTTTTAGAGCATGATGGAAAGTCTACCGTGCACACTTCACTCCAGGGACTAAGACCTCATCCCTCAGCAAGGCAGCCTGGGTCACAGCCCACACTCTTAGGTACTTCCTCCTTAAACTGCACCAAATCTGCTTCAGGAAATTGCTATGCAACAGTCCCAGTCCTGGCCTCTGCAACTGCAGGCCTCATCTTTGTGGCCAAGGAGGACTGCTGTGTGAAGACCTAACTCTCATTTTTCCTCTCCCAGAGTTTGCAGCTTCCTCAATACTCCCACTTTGGTCATGCTTCCATATTTCTTGGTCATCTTCCCCTGAATGTTTTCCTGCTTATTAGAGATACCCTTAAAATATGGATGGTTTGAAATCATCCTAAGCTTAACACGCAGACACCTGAACACTTGGTCTCCTACCAGACTTTTCTCAAATCTGGTTCCTAAGTGACAGCCCTTACTGTCCAGCTAAGTGGGTCAGGAAGTTCATTCACACCCTCTGTCTCTTCCTCTGTTTTGCCCTTTTCCTGTCGAACCCATCTCTAATCCTTGAAATTTTGCCTTTCAGTCAGCTTATAAATCTTTCAACTTGGTTTCTCCTCACATGTGAGCATCTTCATGTGCCACACCATCATCTCCTCTGTGTCGCTGCCATAAGCATCCTCTCAGCTCATCTTCCCACAGTCCTTCTTAACCCCAGTGCTATACAATGCTGGATCTTTCTTAAAGCTCTCAGTAATGTCCTGCTACCTTCACAGCAATGAAAAATCCCTGACTGAGCTGATAGAGTTCCATGTAAGTCCGTTCTTTTATTTGGTTCAATCTGAATTCTGCACCCCAAGCTCCGCCCCAGCACATGGGCTCTCTATCATTGCCTTCATCATGCTCTAGTTCTCCCAGCACACTTTTTTCATCTTCTGGATCAATCAATGCAACCTTCAAGTCTCAGCTCAAATAGATCTTTTTTTCCTAAGACCAGAGTCCCCTGTTGTAGTCCTCAGGTTGTTAGCCTCATGCCACTTCCCATAATTACTATTTGATACAAATATAGATGAGTGTGTGGTTTGGTATAAGATTATTTGATAGATTCCTGGTTTTCTTGATGGACATATAACTCTAGGAAGCTAAGACATATCTGTTTTTTGCTTGCCTCCTCTGTCCAACCCTGCTCCAGGACCCAGCATGTAACATGAATTTCTGAGTGACTCAGCTATGCAATTCCTGTTGTATGTCTTTCCCATCAAGAGCAACAATCCGAAATCTAGAAAAAAGTGGGGGAAATGGTTAAAATCTTCTTTAAATGGAAAACTCAGCATTTGTTTTAAATAGATAATAATGTATTTCCAGGCATAGCTAATAATGCCTGGCCTTCTCCCTTTAATAAGATAAGTTGGAACTAAGGCAGGCAGCAAGAAAAAAGAAAAAAAAAAAGGAAAAGAAAATGAAGGAGTGATGATGATGAAGGAGATGGACAAAGACTGGCATAATTTTAGAAAATAATTAAGATGGTGATTGCAGAAGCATCTGATAATTAAGTATGACCTTTGTTCCAAATGGAATCTTCCCAGTAATTATTGAAAGATGATTTGCGAGTACCCAGGAAAGGAACTAGTGATGATCAGGACCCAGCATGGGTTCCTCAAGGTGAAGTGATGCCAAAAGCCCAGCAAGCTCCTTGTAGGTGAACTTCCTGGATAGGATGCAAGATGACCTTGGGTATAAAGAATATGGCTCTCAGCAAAATCCTTGTGCAGTCCTTGAGAGGCAGAAAAAGGTGCACTGAACTCACTAACCAAGCATTAGTGAGTGCACCTGCTTCATTCCTTTCTGCCTGGTGCTGTTTCAGTCTGACGCTGTTTATTTCTGGGATATTCCTTCTCTGTTCTTGTCCATGATTAGAGTAATGAGAGTTTACATACCATGTGTTCACTATGTGGTAGACATGGCTTATGGTGCTCTTGCCTTTACAGCATCTCTCAGAGAAGGATTTTGGTATTGTCATTTAAAAGTTAGCACGAGAGAGTCTTGAATGGTTAAGTAATTTTCTCAAGGTCAAATAAATAGTAAATGGTATAAAAATTTGACTTCAGAGTCTATGCCCTTTGTATTCCTATCTTACACCCCTATTTTAAACACCCCATATTCTGGAATACTCTTAGTCATTACAGCTTTACTATACCTTCCAATGAGTATTCATACATTAGCTTGCAAATCTTCTGAAACACAGAGGTTTACAAACTTAGAATTCCACTAAGTCTGCAGCAAGGATTCTTTACCTGCAATGTACAGACTCTGAAGGGATCTACACACTTGATTCACAAGATTTTCTAATCTAAGCTCACATTTAAAATAAGCTTCACTAGTTTTAATTAAAACTCAATATTTCCTTCCATTATTTTTGAAGGCAACAGATCAAGATGAAGTTTGAAGAATCTATAGTGTTATCAATTACAGAAATTATTTTCATGTCACACTGTTATTTTTGCAAATATTGTAAAACACTGGTTATGTCCATCACATTGAAAAATGGTGGCTATCAGACCCAATATCAGATTGCATTGGTGTTGAACCATTTACAACTCTTGTGCAGTGCAACAATGTTCCTTTATAAGCCTATGCATTTTTCCTTTATTCATCTAAAGTATCCTTTGGGGAGCAGTCCCCAGGACACCCCAGACTGTAAGCCAGCAAGTTATTGCTCCTACCTGTCTTTGCTGAATTTTCTGTGCTATGTGTGTTGTTTTTGCCATGACAATTTTTCTTTGACATTGGGTTCATATTTAGATTATTACGGTTCAGCATGGATGATCAAAGGTAAGTCATTGGCAGCTCTAGACCAATGGCAAAGAGCCAAAGGAAGAGTAATACACAATACCGACGCATGTGAACATATGTGAATGCTTTCCATGGTGATGGGTGAGGATGTTGTTAATGACACACAGTGGAAGAAACAAAGTACAGATCAGCAAGCAGTCAGGGGTCTGGGGAAGTCTGTTGACATTCCTGATGACTTCACAATCTTCATGCTACTTTGAACTGGGTAAGGGGTGAATTGCTCAATATTTACAAGTATGGGGAATGGCTGTGAAATACCAGTGAGAGATGTATCGTGAATTTAAGACACACAAAGTATGACAGCCAGTGTGTTTGCCCCAGTGGCAACACTTTTATCTAGGGACCAATTCCAACATGATCCAAGACAGAGCTCAGACTCCTGAAAATCTCTCCTGGAATCCAAGGATATTTATCTGGGAAGCATCCCCACACACATGGAAGGAGGACCCAAGATATACTACAGCAGAAACAACGGCAATGCTGATAACATCACATTTGCCAGATGACTTCATCTCAGCACTGACTGAGCAGCAGGAAAAACAGACTATTTTACCATTTACTAAAAAAGAAAATAAAGTTAAAAGAAGTTACATGTGTTGATCAAGATGACACACTGCACCCTCAGTGAAGGCAAGAACAGATCTAGATTGGTTGTCTACTAATTTACACCCCCTGGCATTAGAGTCAGCTTTTGAAAAGATCCATGGCTTGTAGGCTGAGTGAAATATTGGAACTATCCTCTTAAATCAAAGGGACAGAATATTTCTCAGATTCCTCCCCAATCTAAAAATGGAATGGTGCTGAAATTCAAAATAGCTCCTTTCCTCTTCTAACCAACAATGACTTAGATTTTTATTTTTTTCTACACACTTAGCCACTATCCTACACTATCCTAGACTGACTTCTTGGGACCACAAAGAACAGGTCTGAGAATATACCAGACAGCGCCCCCCCCCCTTTTTTTCTGGGAAGAGTGCTACAAAATCTGGGATTGTGTCAAGGGCAATGGGAAGGTTTCAAAATGGGATGAATATGGCCATTCTCTCAACACAGTGTGCCTCAGTTTACAGCAGTGACAGCTGAGGAAAATGAATTCCCCTTTCTGCATTTTTAACTGCCCTCAACCAAATTATGAAAAGATGAGGGAGAGTTTTCATGTCAAACTGAGCTGTAAAAGGAAGCTACACTTGTTCATCATCCCTCCAAGATCCTACATCAACTCTAAGACATTTACAGAATCTAAAAGAGTCACTATTGTTGCCTACCAGGAAGTCCAATGAGATTCCCAGAAAGCAGCTCACTCCTGGCCCCAGGAAAGCTAAGAAGAGTTTAGGCACCTGCGGGAACTGCAAGGAAACCTGCTGACTCTCACTCAACCCATGACTGCACTTTGGAGTACAGAAGTTCTTTCTGCACCTGCAGCCTTGGGCATCCCTCTCTTTAGATCTTCTCAGAAGGGAGAAGAGTTTCTGCGCTGTGTGCCAGGGCTAGACACGAGGCTCAGCACTCCTCTGCCTCCGCTGCCGTATCTTCGTCATCAGCAACATGTGAATGAACCAAATTATCTCCAGGGCTGAGGGCGTGGGCCACCTCCCCAGGCTCCGCCGTCAAAGGAGCCCAGCGTCATGTTCACCACCCCCTTAGGAGAAGGCTGATGCTGTCGTAGGGCTCTGAGGGAGGAAACCAGCCTGGAAATGCCATGTAGGGAAGAAACCGTTCCATTTCAGTGTTAGGGTTCTAAAATAGCTGCTAATAAAAAGCCTTCAAACTGTGACACTTCAATACAGACACCCACAAGGATACCTTGACAAGCTGTTCAACTCTTCACCAGCCTTTTCTTGCTTTTCCTTCGCCAAGGCCCCCACTTGCCACCCACGCAGACATACAAGCATGCAGTGACAGAGAAGGCCAGCAGGGGTCTGCCTAGACCACCTGGCCTGGCTGGGGAGCCCTGCTTCCTGCTCCCTGAAGGCCTTGCAGCTCTGATGTTAGCTTGTTCAGGGAGCAGCTCACTTTATTCCCAACCTGCTGCTTATTCTGCCGCCCCCTGCTTTTCCTCATGAGTTCTGACTACTTTCGGGAGCATGAATCAAGCTCACCTCCCAGGATAAAGGAGAAGGGCCTCAAATAACATTTCATTTGCAAACTGATCAAATACCTCAGCCTTGAGTTCACAAATGCTGTGATCCAATGAATCTGAGTTTGATGGCGAACAGTGTAGGACATAATTATATGTCAGTGATTAAAAATCCAAGGATCTTTCCCCCTAGATGACTTAAAATTCCATTAATTAAGGCACTATCTGCCCCATTAGGAAAATAAAGGGTGATTGTGAAATTTTAACAGCATTTACCCTATTTTTTGAAGGTGGATAATTAAGACCCATTGTAAAGTTTCCATTTGAATCTTAGTATAGATTAGGTTACATTATTCCTTTGGCTATATTCCATAAAGGCCCTCAAATAAGACTAACATAGTAGCTCTCATGTTTGGTTGTACAGCAGATACACCTTGTTCAAAATACAAATTTCCCTTTCTCACCACTCTGAAAATGCTAAGTATCATTAAGGCACCTAAAGTATCAGATATAATAATACTGTTGTGCCACCATTAGCATGAAAATTATTTCTCATGGTCAGTGAATGATAATGCTCTCAACAGGGCACGACTTAGGACTTATTGTGTCTGGTAAGAACACTTTCTCAGGCTATGTGATTGTACCAAGTCCTAATAATAACTATGAGGACCACCACCACCACCAGGAGTTGTGGCAACTCTGCAGAGGGGTGTGTTCTGGAGATTTTCACATCCTCTTGTGTCTTTAGTATCAGATGAGGTTTTTGTAATGATCTCTCAGATTGCACAGTTTCTCCTATGGACAAATAAACCTGGCAGAAATTTGAAATAAGTACCCAAAGACAGACTCTTCAGAGTTCTATGGTGAGTTAAGCTATGAAATCAAGTTACACTTAGACTGGGGAGTGATTTTCATTCTCAAGAGCCAGTATGTTGGATGGCATCCTTACTTTGAAAGATTTCAAGAAGACTACTCTTCAGCCCCTCTTGGAAGCACTAATCCAAGTCGTGGTCACGATCGGTAAGAGTCTAGGAGCTTCCTAGCATTTTGTGGGGCAGCTGAAATTTAAACTTCAAACACACCCAAGTGGTTTAAGAAATTTCTAGTCAGGTCACCAGTCTCAGTCAGAACCTCAACTATAAAAGATAGTTTTAATGGCCAACAACACTTGTAGCTTTTGCTGTTAGAGTCCAGAAGCCAAGTCTGCTTTCTTGCAGAGACATTCTCAGATTCAGTCACTATCTACTTTCCACCTCCCAAATAAATATGTCTCTACTCTCCACCACATGCATCCTACTGCCTACTGTCTGGGTGATTCATTTTTATGACTTCTCCCCAGGAGATGTGTGATTTTTTTTTAATAGGGAACAGAACATATCTTACCCACCATTTGCACATCAGGGTACTTCAAAAAAATTCATGGGAAATAGAATGAAAAACAGAGTCTGTTTTGGTGCAAAAAGTTTTGAAAGCCACACATTCAGAAAACCTTCAAAATAGAGCAGGAAAAGTGTACACTGTGAAAATAAAAACTATTCGTTGGTTTCCAAAAATATTTTTGCCAAGTAAATATCCTTTCATCCTATTTTCTACCAACTTTTTTGAAGTCCTCTTACATTGAGCAGATGGGGCTAAAAACTATACATGCAATACCATCTTGATTAAGCCCAGTAATTTCATCCCAATTTTGTTCATAGGGCCAAGACTGTGGGACAATGTGAGAGTCAGTTGCATTATTAATTTTTTGCCTACACACATTTTCCCAAAGACTTCTGGAATAGATTCATATTTTGAGGCTGAAGAGTCTCTAAAAGGTAGCAAGTTGGCTAAGATAATTTCCTCTGGCTTGGTACTCACTGGGTGAAGAAAATCTACTCTCCTGCTTAAGCAATAGTCTTGAGTAGGCAGCACAACTTTAATTATGGAAGAAGTATTATGCAAATGTAAGTTATTTAATTAAAAACCAAAAAAATAGTCTTCATAGGAAGTTGCTGTTTTAAGAAAATGAGAAACTTGAGTTTCTTTTATTGCTGCTTCTAAGTTGTTCAGTAAAAAGGGTTTGAAATTACATCTTCATCACCAAGAAAAATGGCAACTACCTTTGGCCTCTGGGAAGGACAAAGTAACCAAGAATTTTACTGTCTCACCTGAAACAACCAAAGAATAGCTTAATATATCCAGCAGCCTTTGTCATAACACTGAATAACAAATGAGGGACAAGGGCTGCCTCATGATGAGAGACAAAGGTGGCGATTGTCCAAGCTGAAAGAGATGAAGAAGAGGAAGACAGGTGGAGCTCAGCTCTCTTCCTAAATTAAGGAAACAGCGTCGAGAGTCTACAGAGACAAGGAAGACAGGACTGGACTGAAAGGACAGACTATCAGAGAAGAGAGAGCTGCCCTCAGTGAATGAAGAGGGCCCTCGGTTCCCTATGAGCACTGGGTAGAGTACTGGTACCTGTCTGTGAGGTCACCAACCAGGGCCTGGGGAAGAAACCCACCCAAAGGCCCCAATGAAATAGTGCCCAGAGCTCACACAGATCCAGGAATAGTACTTGTTCCTGTGCTGCAGCCTGGAGAGATCGTGCATGACCAGGGCACTGGAGAGAGACCACAGGAGGATCTTGCCTCCTTAGTGGGGAATGATGAGCCCTAAAGAAAGCAATTGCTCTGGTCCTGTCCAGCAAATCTAAACAGCAGTGCTGAAATGGATCAAGCTGTTCCTGTGTGATATAGCTATATTCCAGAACAAAATTAACAAATATGTATCAGAATACAAAAACGTCCAGGGTCCAAGGAGGTAACCATCACAATATCTGACATCCAATAGCAGAAACACAGGACATAATGGAGAAAAAGAACTCAATCAATTGACGTTAATCCAGAACCGACATAGATGTTAGATTAGAAAAAATTACACTGAAACCTTTAAAAGTACAATCCATAGGTTTAAAATGTCAACTTGGAAAATATAAGAAAAGATTCATACTGAGCTTGTGGAAATTAGAACCACAAAGCATGAAATGAAAAATATACTAGACCAGGCATAATGAGAAAGTAGCTATTACAGGGGAAAAGATTGCTAAATTCAAAGATAAAAGCCATCCAAAATGAAACACACAAAAATATTGAAAGAGTTCAGGAAGCCAGGAGACAGCATCAAGCAGTTTAATATAAATGAAACTGGAATCCCTGGAGGTTCAGTGGAGTATCGGCAGGAATATTTGAGCAAACTATGACCCCAAAAGTTCTGAGTTAATGAAAACTCTAAGATTACTCAATCCATGAAAAGCAATGAGCCCAAGTACAAGAAATAGGAATAAAAGAATACCCAGACACAACATAGTTGAATGTCCCAAGACCACTAATACTAATAAATACAATCATTAGAGCAGCCAGAGGAAAAGCAAAAGAAGAATTGCCTGAAGAGGACTAAAGATTGCTTGGAAAAATTCCAGTACTTTCATGATTTAACCAGCATTGTGCGTCACTTTAGCCCACGGTTCACAGCAACTTTTACTCAGAACAAAGAAGGAAACTATACTGAAGTGGAAGGCCTGCATGAATGATGCTTTCCTTACTTCCTGTTTCCCTGAAGTACAATCCTAGCTTTGTCCAGATCTCTGGTAGCAATGAATTGATCTCTGCCCAGGTGTGCTCTGTCAGTGCTTCCTACCAAAACATCTCTAGCCACTGAAGGTTTAAGACAAGTATTTACAAGGGATGATCTGAAAGAGGTAAAGGACACGGGGAGGAGCTATCTGCTTTCTGTGGCCACGTTACCTCCTCTTATTTCCAATAGTTGTTTCAGTAACATAAAGCCATGTGGGAAGGAACAGAGATTGAAATTGAAAGGTCCCTGAACCAATCAGAAACAACTCTCCTGTGAACTTCCTGTCACATAAGCAAGACAATTCAGCACCTGCACCCTGAATGGCATATTGCTAACTTTAGCTGAAGACAGTCCAAGCTGACATGATCACAAGGTGTAAAGGGAAATCGGAGGAGAACATTCTGTTTCTAGGTTCCAAGCAGGATACTTGTTCCATGATGTGCTCCTGCTAACTCTGTTACCAGCTTCCTCTTTCATGTAGTTCTGCTCTCAGAGATGTAAAAGCCTGGGTTGTTACAGGCATGGTGAAGCTGAGTCCTGAGCTCTTGAATGACAGGATGATACAAAACACCAGCCACAGGGACCTCCCAGAACTTAGTGGCATCAGAGTCCCTCTAGCATCCAGACCCATGAACAATACAAATCTTCTCCACCCCCATGCTGACTTGATTTCTGAGTCTAGCATGTCTATGTGCAAAGTAGATAGCCTGGTGGTTTCAAGGGTAAGAAGTTCAGAAGAACAAAAGCACAAAAGGCATGTGACCACTCCTACTGACCTTCTTTGGCAGTGGAAAATGTCATGATTTAGAATCTAAACAAGGCACCTCCTGGTCAGCTCTTCCATGTTGACCTGTGTAGCTCATATTCACAGGTCACAAAGGCCCTGGAAGTTCTGCAGTAAGGAGACTGAGTGTCATCTCTTAGGATCAGGAATCTGTTTTGTTGAGGCATAGCCATGAACAGCTCATGAACCCAATATAAAACAGACTGCTACAGGCAACTTGAATATGTACAAGATTAAAATTTGATGGGCTGATTTGTTTTCACAGGTAAAATTATATAGCTGAATGTAATGTAATAGGTCGTTTTCTGATGTAACAACTCATAGTGGTTCCCTGCTGCTGAAAGAATGGAGTCCAAGGCATTTCTGATGACCAACAAGTTCCTGGAAAATATGCTCATATCCTAGCTAGCTGAGACTTGACTAGCTTCAGACACATGCCAAAACTGTCTCCATTCCCTGGCCACACATCTGGATGTTTTTGTTGTCATCTCTATGTGATATTTTATATGTCTCCCTCACTAAACTGACCCAAACCCTCCTCCAACAGAACAATCTGGGAATTAAGTATTAAACAAAAGCTCAAATGACTTGTGTCTGTGATTTTTCCAGCTGGCTAGGGGCTTCCATCTTCTGGTCCCCAGCAGGTATCTCTATTGTCACACTTATCATATTGTATTGAAAAGTCTAAGAGCTCCTCCAACTGTAACTCATATCTTTTCTGTCTGGATGCCTTTCATGTTTACTCTAGCATCTAACATATTTGTCTCGTAAAAATTGGTTGCAGAGTTGAATGAATGAATGAATGAATGAGCAACTTCTGGCCTTCACTCTGTTGCAACTCCCGAGTGTATGCACAAAATTCTTAGGGAGGCCTGAATACAAATTAAATCAATTTAGAATCTTGAACCAATTTATGCAAATCAAGTTTAATATAGAATTAGTCTGAACTCAATGTTCTGATTTCTCCCTGCTAGACAGGTCCCTCTGAACTGTGCTCAAAGTGTTGAAACAGGAAAGGATTGAAGATGGCATCATAAAATAAACAACCTTTTATGTTTCTGAGGCCACTTTAATCAAAAGAGCCCAAACCAAACAGAAAGAGCTGTAGCTGTTCCTGTGAAAGTTAGGAGCCATTGTGTACGTATCAGATAGTGAGAAAGAAAATAGGAAAATGATGAATGCAGATGAAGAGTGTGCGATACAAAAGACATACCTCTCTTGAGAAGAGATCGAATTACTCCTTAAAATGAACACTGCTCAGTTTCAAGGGCTCTAGACACAGTATACTACAGAAATGTTCCTATCATTGTTAATTGCCAGAGGTAAGCTTTAGCCCTGGGTTCCTGACTGCAATGAAATCATGTCAGATAAGGATGCACCCAGATGCTTAATTTTACTTGCTGAAGCCAGTGATTCTACCTTCCTAGCCAAATCTGGATGCATACCTGAGTGTCCTCTGTTTTCACTCATAGCACTAGGAGGACACATGGACATCGGCTTTTTTCCTAACAGGTACCTTGTTCAACAATTATTTGCTGCCAGTGTGTGCAGAGATGGAGACAAAAATGTTTGCCCTCTACCTGCTCTTGAATTCGGTGAGGGAGCAATTGATGGCAGCCCATTTTCATGTTGTGAGATGCTCTATTGAGGAAGTCAGGGAGGAAGAAGGCATGGAACTGCCTCTTATGCTGCCCCTCAGAGAGGCAATAACATTGGCATATCAGAGAGCAAGATGCTAAACACATTGTGGCATGAATCTATCCATGAAATGGGCACTTTTCTATAAAAGATCAAAATAGGATAGTTAACTCTGTTGTTGTATTTGCTTGTTAAGGTCTATCTTGTTAACCCTTGGTGATACATAAATTTATTTCCCAGTAAACAATCTTATTACTCTAGGTAAGGGAAAACATTCTGAAGTTCAAAACAGTTCACTTTTCCCCTTGTCGTAGCAGCTGATTTTCAGAACAATGCATTCCTTTTCTTCACTCTTTAATACTGAGAACTTCACAGTGACTTCCTGGGCTGTGTTGCTGCTACTGTTTTTTAACACTTGAAGATTCTGACTGTGGCTTTGCTTAGCCAACATGCTCATTTGCCTCTTCAAAGTGCCTGCCATCAATCATTTTGCCCCTTCTCCCTCCTTTTCTTACATGGAAGATGAAATATGGGTAGGATTTCTTACCACCCTGACAGAAAGCTAAAGCCCAAGGGAAAACGAGACTTAGAAGCTAGGATTTCAGATGTTTGGGGCTCTCTGTAACTCACCCACCAAAGACACACTCATTTTAAGTACATGTGACATTCACCTCATGGGTACCATGAAAGTGCATATTAGGAGAACGTCCATGCATTCACTGTGGCCCAGTAATGACCAAGGTCCTAGGTCTCCAACAGGCAGAGTGTGATAGAGATCTGGTTTAAATGTTTCCTACTTGTCAGGTTTTGCCATTGGAGGCAAGGAATAAAAAAACAACATAGAAGATGGGTACTGCTGAGCTTCTAATTAAAACAATTCAGAGAACATAAATGCTGGAGTAATTTTGGACCCGCCATGTCGGGCTGCTTTCAATGCAAATGAGTTGTTCCGATTTCTCCCTTCACTGGGAAGGTATAATTAGCTCAGCTGCAACAGGGTAGATGCCTTGAGGCAGCCATCTCCTGGTGCTGCCAGCTCCCTCATGAACAGCTGCCACCCACCCCTCCTGCCAAGGACTTGCAGAGAACCCATGGCCACCCCACGAGGCTGCTCTCCTACTACCAGGAGCAGAAGGCACAGGTTTCTTTGGGTATTAGTTGTTGACATAGAGCATGTTACTCCTCAATGCAGCTGACTCCCTGTCTAGTTACAAGTCTTCTATATAAGAGCTTAAGCTAATGCAAAAACCCTTCCCTATTACTACAGCAGCAAGCACTGTCAACATTTGGGATGACATGCCACATGAACTGCAGCAGCTCCTCACCCCGGGGCAGGCGGTGTGGTGGTACATGCCAACTCAGACACAGGGAGAAGCATTCATGTTGGGGGCCAGCAAAAAAGACATCTAAACTGTACAGACAGCACATTATCTGAGCCCTGGTACGGAAAAGAGACACCATGGTGGGAATACATTCAAGGTTAAGTTTGTAAACCATCCCATGAGTAAGAAACTGCAAGTGCCCTAGGATGCAGCCACCACTGGAGTTCTACGTAAATGTCAGCATCAGTATCTGCTTGTGCTTGTGACAAACTGAAAGCAATGAGTCCCATTGGTGTGATCGTTCAGTAAGCACAGATATCCCAAGAATCAATCCTATAATGAAACTTGTTAGAGAAAAATAAAAAGTTGACTGTAATCTAGAAATTTTAGACAAGCTCCAAAATAAATAAATCCTATTTTGCTTGTGTTGGTAGGTTGCTATCAAATCCGTAGATCTGCTTTCCTACCAATCTGATTCACTCCCTCCTGGAACAGAGATCAATGTAAGGCAGGTTTTTTGTTCTCATCTTGAGGATGATAAGCAAATAAACAGAAAAAACAACATATAAATCCCGAAATGTAGGGAGCATGGAGGAAATGGAAGGATAAATTAAAGTGATATGTTCTCAGTCACCAGGATGGCTGCAAAAACATTGAAGAAACTAAACTGCAACCAGAAGGAATTATTATCTGCTTCAACTGGGTCAAAAGGAAGCATGACAGGCTCTTGTCACCTAAGTGGATGAATAGTTTTTAGGTTTTTGTTGTTTTTTTTTTTTTCAGGATTTTTCCATATGTTCAGGAATTTCCTCTCCTCCCTTCCTAATTATCTACTGCCTACTGATCTCCCCTATGTTATTATAACAGTACAGTCGAGGATTTTGTTTCCAATAAATGATAATAAATTATGGAAGATGACAAATGCCAGTGTTTTTATAAAGCATAAATGACCAAGATTAATTTCTCATGTTCATAATGCTAACCATAATTTTGCTAGCATTTTACTTTTCCAGAATATCTGAGATTCAATTTTGATACCATATTATTAGTTCCTTTAAAACAAGTCAGAATTCCGCAATTCTGTCTCTTATTAGCAAATTCACAATGTTGTGCTAGTACAATCATTGCATAATTCCAAGACATGTTCACCACCTCAAAAAGAAATCTAGGGGTCAGTGCTACACACTTTTCTTTGCCTTTCTCTCCAACAATGGGAGAAACCACTAATCTATTTTCTTTAGTCACTGATTTGTCTGTTTTGCTTTCCTATAAATAAATTCATGATCTTTTGCTTTCAGATAACATAGTACGCTTAAATTTTATTTGAGTAGGGCCCAGCGTAATGGCGCAGAGGTTAAGGTCCTCGCCTTGCACACCCGGGATCCCATATGGGCGCTGGTTCTAATCCCAGCAGCCCCGCTTCCCATCCAGCTCCCTGCCTGTGGCCTGGGAAAGCAATTCAGAACGGCCCAAGGCTTTGGGACCCTGCACCTACATGGGAGACCCGGAAGAGGCTCCTGGCTTCGGATCGGCATAGTATCGGCCATTGCAGCCACCTGGGGAGTGAATCATCGGACGGAAGATCTTCCTCTCTGTCTCTCCTCTCTGTATATCCGCCTTTCCAATAAACAATAAAGAATAATAATAAATCTTTAAAATAAATTGTATTTGAGTAGTGGCATATATTAGTAGATTATCCACGTTTGTTGCTGAATAATATTCCCTTGTGTGTATTACTGAATTCAGTTCATCCACATATCAGTCAGTGGACACATTATAGCTGTATTTATGATTAAATACATACTCACCCCTTCCTCAAATCTCCATCCACCCACTGATTTCCCCTATATGATTACAATAATATAGTCCCTCATAATCACAACTCCATCATTCTGCTATTTAAGTGTATCCTGACACTGTAAGTATGGACAATGGCAGAGAGTCGAGATATGTATTGTCAAGAAATATTTAACAGTTTCACAGGGAATCCATCTTTGATTTGGAAATAGAGATGCATACTGTACTGTATCTTCACATCTGGATATGGTAGTCTCTATTATAGTCACTACATCCCCTTAAATGAAAAGCCATAAAAGAAAATCAACAAGAGGGAAAAATAAAAAATTTAAACAGCAATATAAAGTTAAATAACATGCTGCTGAATAAACAATGTGTTACTGAAGATATGAAAAACAAAAACCTTCTTGAAACAAATTATGTTATTATGTGACATGAATCGGTGAGGAAACAAAAACTTTTTGAATGAATGAAAAGAAAAACAAATGATCAAATCCCCTGAGATGGAGCAAAAACAGTATTGAAAGAGCTATTGATCTTTTATTTTGCATGGGAGGTTGCCTTATATCAAGGCAATATATAAGAGAGAATATATTTGTCATTTGGGGATTGATTTATTTCACTGAGCATAATGGTCTCAAGTCGGAACTATTCTGTTGAAAATAGTAGAATTCTATTCTTTTTAATGGCAGAGTAGTAGTCCATGGAGTAGACGTTCTGCAGTTTCTTTATTCACTCCTCTTTGGACAGGTATATGGGTTGTTTCCATGTCTTTGCTATTATAGAATGTATTGCTATAAATATAGGATTACAGATCCTTTTCTTATATGCAGATTTCATTTCATTTGGATACATTCCTAGGAGCAGGATAGCTGAGTCTTATGGTAGATTTATTTTCAGTTCTGTTAGCATTCCTCACACTGTCTTCCCTAGTGGTGGTACTGACCTCCACTCTCACCAACAGTGAAGGAGGGTGCCTTTCTCCCCACATCCACACCAGCAGGTGTTGTTAGTAGAGTTCTGGATGTACGCCAATCTCAAAACTTCAATGTGGTTTTCTTTTGTATTTCCTTGACAGCTAGGGAGCCTCAGCATCTTTTCATATATTATTAGCCATTTGAATTTATTCTTTTAAAAATGTCTGTTTATTTCCTTCACTTATTTCTTCACATGGTTGTTTTGCTGTTGATGAGTTTCTGAAGCTCTAAGTAAATCCTGGGTATTAGTCTTCTATTGGTCGAATAGTGTGCAAAGATTTTCTCCCATTCTATTGGTTGTTTCTTCACTTTGTTGATCATGTCCTTTTCTGTACAGAAGCTTCTCAGCTTGTTGTAGCCATTTGAACTATATTTCTAGAGATTCTGGCAAAGTACAATGTTTGACTTTACTGAGTTCAGCCCTGGCTTTGAGAAGGAGGTGTATTTTCATTTGTTTGGATAATAATTCAGTTGAAACATTTACTGAACACTCCCTTCACATTAGACAGTTAGAAAACCTTATTGATTTACCACTCAAAAGAAAGCTGCTATTGTGCTACATGTTTCTTCCCAGGATGCTCATCAAGTTCAGCAAAGCATCCAGATGTTTGTCTTCTGAGACACGGAAATACTCCCACATCCTACCAAACAGGCAGAGCTTGCACAGGAGGTTCAGCTACTGTAAGCCAAGACCATGTCTTAGACATCTGGAACACGCTTGCCACTTCTCTCCTCAAGGAAGATTCATTGAGGCTCCAGTGTGAAAGCTTGAAGCCAAAGCTGGACCTTGGTTTCCTGTCATCTTCACAGCTTCTTGCCACACAGCATGTCAACAGTGCTTATCAAGGTGACAGGGAAAAGCACATCACAAAGTGATCTACAGAAGGATGTGCAGAGAATCATGAATTCATTTCCTTAGACTAATTGTAACCTACTTGGTTCTTCTAAAATTCAGAGACAATGCACCTAAGTACGTCCTATTCTCCTACTGTCTCCCTTTAAGGTCAACCAAACCAACGAGAAAATCCAACAGAACCTTTGAGGTACAGGAGCACTATCCGAAAGCTTTACTCTACCATGACCTTAGTGTTTGGAAACATGTTTGCGTCTTCTCATATGCACGTCCCAAGATCTCATTTGCGAGGAGAGAAACTGGTGTGATTTAGATGTGGTATGTCCCCAAAACCATGTTGAACTTTAATCCCTACTGTAAAATATCCAGAGGAAAACATTTAACGGATTTGATTGGAATTAGGCAAAGTCACTGGAGTGGTCTTCATGATTGGGGGCTATTGCCTTTACATGAAGAAGGAAGATAATAAGTCAGACATATATGTGTCCTCCCTATCTCTTGCTTAACCATGCCTTTCTTTTGCTGCCTTAGGGCTTGTCAGTCAGAAGGCCACCTCCAAATGAACCTCTAGAATCGTATGTGTAAATGGTTCCCTTTATTTCATAAGTAGCCTGCCTCAGGTATTTCATTATATAACACAAAGCAGAATAATGCATATATTTATGAGGGTCGTTTTGAATCAATGTGTTTGAGTTCTTGTCTGTAGCCCTGCCACTCAGTCGTTCTAGTGGTAGGACCACCAAGGAGGTTGAGTGGGCTTGTCCAGGAGCAGGCAGAACAACTTTCAGCAGAGATGGTTCAACGAAGTTCCAGTACATTATTATTTATGTGAACAAGTTCACCTTCTTTCAGGTTTCAAACAAAGGCTTCTGGCATATCACAAAATCCGTTCTGAGTCCTAGAAACTCAAGGCCCTCAGAAACTCTCCCAAGCCTTGAGTTCCTTAGGTAAACATGCATACTGTACACTCGTCAAATGGGAGACATCACACACTGGATAGTCAGGGAAAGGGCAGAATGTGTGACTGGCTGAACATTTACCCCCCAAATAGTTAACCCTGGTACCTCAGAATGTGATCAGGTTAGAGGAGACCATCACAGTAGGCCTCAGTCCAATCAGAGGGAGAGGAAATTGAGACATAAAGAAAGAGACCAAGTTTCCAGACATGTGAGATAAAGGTCACGTGAGGACACGGGGAGAAGGCAGTCATGGGCACACTCAGACCTCAGAGCATTCAGACAGCTTGGGGTGTTGGCCATCAAGCCTCCAGGACTGTGAGAAAGTTAACTTCCGTCAGTGAAGCCACTTTGTGATGCCAGACCTAATGGATCAATACCTATGGTGGTGGTGGGGGGGAGGGACAGAAAGGCTAGAGGCGGCTGTGGTCTTCCAGTGCAAGCAACTACTCACCCTGTAGTAGTCGGTGCTGTACACGTCTCGGGACATCCCGAAATCCCCAATTTTCACTAGCAGGTTCTCCCCGACCAGGCAGTTCCGGGTGGCCAGGTCGCGGTGCACAAAGTGCTGGGACGCCAGGTAGACCATGCCAGCGGCGATCTGCTGCGCTATGTGCAACATCTGCGACTGTGTCAGCTCCGTGGGCGGTGTGCCCTCGGCCATCAGCACGGCGTCCGGCCCGTGTGCCCTGCAGAGGACACAAAAAGGGGAGACTGAGGCCTCAGCCCTAGCAGATTCCTGGGTCCTTTCACACCTCAGAGGGCTGCTAGTGCTTGGAGATGCCAGCTGACTCAGCATACAGAAGAAACGAAGATGCTGCACCCACACTGTAGCCTGGAGGCCCGACAAGCGACCCAACTGCTGCAACGCTCCACCAACCCCAGGACTCTGCCTTTTGCAGGGCTATGCAGGCCTGAGGGATGTCCTTTCCTGCCATATATTGTCATGTTTATGTATTAGAGGAGCCCTTGACCCCAGGAAGCAACAGGTACCGGAGGCAAAGCAAAACCAAGAACGTACTGAAAGAGAGTATTTGTTCTGGAAGGATAGGCGTAACCTCAGTGGGATCCTGGCTCCCTCACTTCCCAACCAGAGTTGCTGAGGAGAACCCCGTCTCCTTGCTGACCCTTTCCCAAAGGGCTCTGCTCCCCAGCCCAGGCCACCTGCCCTATGAGCTGCCTCGGATTTCAGGCTTCCATAAAGAGATTCAGGGCACTCTTAGCAATGCAAAACACCGTTTCCTTTGCTCCACCCCTCTCAGTGCAATAAAGGCATGGAGTTTCTTTTCAATCTCAGAAAATTTATTCTTTTTTTTTGGAATCAGTTTTTTTTTTTTTCTTTAAGAATGCTTTTTCCAGGGTATCTCTGTGGTGCACTGGATTAAACCTCTGTGTTATAGTTTTAGAAGCCCAAGTAGGTGATTGTTCAAGTCCTGGCTGCTCCATTTCCCATCCAGCTCTCCACTAATGCACTTGGAAAAGCAGCAGCAAATGGCCCAGATCTCTGGGACTCCACACCAATGTGGAAAACCCAGATGGGATTCTGGGCTTCAGCCTGGCCCAGCCCTGGTGGCTGTGGCCTTTTGGGGAGTGAACCAGGATATGGAAGATATCTGTCTTTTTGCCTCTGCTTGACTTTCTCTCCTTTTATAACTCTGCCTTTCAAATAAATAAATAGATCTGCTTTTTAAAAAATAACTTCATCTTCTTCTTGTTATACACTTAACCGTTCCCCAGCTACAGAAGGTCTTCACAGTGGGATGTGGCTGGGTGGTGGGATATCAGTGCAGTACCACATGTACAGGCTGAAATCTATCTCCTTGAGCCATGATCTATGTCATAGCTTTTGATGGCCTGAGGGGGCGCTGCAGGGCAACGAATAAAGGCACTTCTGCGGTTATGTTCAGGCAAAAGGCTTCCAAGACATTTTGAAACCGTTTGAAATAAACATGAAAGATTTCAAATACATTATAAGTGAGTGACCTTCCCTGCAGGGTGTTTTTAAAAATGGATGGAAAATGAAATTCAAAGACTAGCTAATTTTGGCAAACGAAAATTTGAAATCCACACAGAGGAAGAGTCATAAAAATTCATATAAAGCCTACATTACAAAGGAAAAAATAAGTATGCTCTTCAAAACTATTTTGCACCAAAATAAGCTTTTCTTTAATTTCATTCTTTCATAAACATTTTATAGTCCCGTTGCATGAACATTTGGAAGTGAAAGAGCCAGAATCATCTAGGAACATACATCGTGTTTTGCCTCTGTCCCTCCCATGAACCGTTCAAGCCACAGCAGTATTCCTCCTGTTCCTTCCATCATGGCTTATCCCTTTCTTGGATTTCCAAGGCATGCTGTCACCATTTTATTGGTATATTTCCCAGAATAAGCCCTGGAAAGGAGATAGGGAGTTTCCCAGCCAAACAATCCCCACACCAGGATCTTTGAAAACCTTTGAGCTTCTTTAACTCCAAGCTACCCAGTCCTTATTAGTCAAATATGCAAAGGACTCATGGGTTAGGGATCTTCCAGTCCCTTTTGTCTTTCAGTATGCTGGGCAGGAGTTTCCCAGGTTTGTACAGGGCTATTCTGAGCACATTTCACTTTTACTTAAATGGCAGGCCCCTCCCTGGCCTCTTGCTGCACTAAGGGCCAGTTTTGGGAACATACTTTGGGGATTTCTCTGTCTCAAGATCGATCACTATAGGAACGAAGTCTTGCCAGGTGGAGGCTGGAGCTCTGGCCTAAGAGCTGAAACTGACTGCTCTCATGCATTAGCCATGCAAACTTGGGTGAGTGTCTTAGCCTTTGTGTACCCTTTGTCCCCATCCTAGAAAGTGAAGATGCTTGTGGCAGCTTTCTGATGGCTTAGATGTGAGGACTGTCGACTGCCTAAACATAGGGAAGACTTTGCAAACAAAGATTCTCTTGCACTCCCGCCAACAGTGTACAAGGGTTTCTCCTGCACACCCACCCCAGCATTTGGCCTTTTTAAAAAGATTTATTTATTTTTATTGGAAAGGCAGATTTTTGAAAAGCCAGAGAGAAGAAAAGACAAAGAAAAAGATCTTCCATTTGCTGATTCATTTCCCAAGTGGCTGCAATGGCCAGAGCGAAAACAGTCCAAAGCCAGAAGCCAGGAGCTTCTTCTGGGTCTTCCACATGAGTGCAGGGTGCCATGGCTTTAGGCTGTCCTGGGCTCCCAGGTCACAACTAGGGAATTGGGTGGGAAGTAGAGCAGCTGGGACAGGAACCTGTGCCTTTATGGGATCCTGGTGCATGTAGGGCAAGGATCTAGTCACTGAGCCCAAGCACTTGACCCAGCAAAAATCTTTTTTAGTAGTAGCCTTTCCAACTGGAGTGGGACGATGCTTCACCATGCTTGTAACTAGTATTTCCCTGATGACTGGTGACACAGGACATGCCTTCATCTATTTCTTGTGCATTTCCATTTCTTCTGTTGAGAAATGTCTAGCAAAATTCTTTGACTGTTTCTTAACTGGATCTTGTCTGTGGCTGTCAGATCTCATGATCTAGCTATCTCACTTCTGGCTACGTGGCACATGAAAGGGATATCTCCACTCACATGTTCAATACAGCACTATTTCTAATATGCAGGATATGGAATCAGCCTAGGTGCCCATCCATAGATGGCTGGATAAAGAAAACATGGTGTAGATCCACAAGGGAATACTCTATATCCATAATTTTTAAAATAAAATATTGTAACTTGAAAAAAATGGATGAAACTGGAGGTCCTTAGTTGAATAAAACAAGCTAGACACAGAAGGTCAAATACCACATGATCTATCTCATATCTGAGGGTTAAAAGAATAGTTAAGAAACTGGTTCTATAGTGTAGGGGAGTACACCACCACTGCAACAGCAGCATACTCTGTCAGGGCTGATTTGAATTCCAGCTGCTGCCCTTCCAATCTGGATCCCTGCTCAAGTACCAGGGGAAGCAGACAATCATGGTCCCAAGGTATTGGTCCTCTTTCCTCCAATGCCTCATACTCTGAAGGACAGTATGCATGGGGCATCAGGATCCTGCAGTTTTAAACAGTCCTTTCCCTATTTGTTTCTGGGTGTTGGCACAAGGCCTTTGCTTTTAGGAGATGCCGCCAAGTGCTTGCTCGGAGCAGAGAGCCCTGCTGTGAACGGAAGGCAGCTGATCTTCTGAACACATTTTAGGAGGGGCACAAAGAGTGGGCACAGCAGCCTCTGCTTCTACTGTCAGCTTCCCCTTCACTTCATGGGAATAAAAATATCTTTTACTCTTCTCAGGAGAATCTCATTAGGCGGTGAAGAGCACCATAAGCACCATGGCTTGGGGAGCAAGCCCCAGGCTCCAGGGCCCCATCAGGGGGCTGATGGACCTTCTCCATTGTGCTTTCTCTAGTGTGGGCCGTGGCTGCCGCTCTGCCACCCTGCAACGACTTTCTTGGAATGCACAACCCATCACTTCCCTTCTAATTACTTTGCATTAAAGTAATTTAATCAATTGATACTTTCAATTTATCACATCATTGTACACGTTTGCAGGGTTCACCATAATGTTTCAATACAAGTATATAAGGTGTGATGATCACATCATGGCATTGATGTGATCTGTCATTATTTATTTATTCTGTTCTGATACTGTGAACATCTGAAATCTTCACTAGAACTACATAGTTAATGTTTGTCTATCATGAGCACTCTATTGTACCATGGAACTTTAGAAGTAAATTCCCCCATCCACCGGTATGCCTGTATCCATTCTCCATGTCTGCTTGGTTTCTTAATAGACACCTATGCAGGTGCAACCCTTCTATATAGTGACTAAAATAGGAGCTTTTCTGCCAGAAGTTGTGGGCTTGAGTCCTAGCTCTGGCACCTACTAACTATGGGATTCCATTTCTTTAACCAAAACATTGGAATGATGATAAACCAGTGCAATAGATTTACACAAGTTAAAACATTTAAAATGCTTACTAATGCTCCATGAATTTTAGATGTCATTTGAAAAGTCATCATCTATCTCCCACCTTATTAGGGTGAGTCTGAGAAGAAAATGTCATGAACCTGCTTGAGAGCAAGGACCATGTCTAGCGCCCTCATTTCCATTGCATCTAGCATGGAGGCTGCCATATTGGTGCTTGGGATAATGGCTCTCAGATGAACACAAAAAGTGTGGAGATAAGATTTCTGTCTTCCCAGGGCAGTGCCAATGATCTGAAGCCCTTTCATGGCAGCTGCTTGGGGAGGTGGATGGTGTAGTCTTCCCTAGAAAGAGGAAATTTGCATCCACCACACATGTGCCTGAGAACCTGAATCTGACTGACTTTTTACTTCTAGACGCTAGAAGGACCTGCAGCAGAGCAGGGCACATTTCCAATTGTTCCATGGCCCATTCCGTGTGCCAGGGGAGAGCAGGTGCTCCTCCCAGGAGGCAGGAGGCAGGAAGAAGATTGGGCAATGGCTTATCAAGCAAGGGTGAAAGAGCCACAGCGTAATATTCTCTCTCCCTTCCTCCCTCTTTCTGTCTCTGTCTTACACATACACTTACACGTAGTAAGATCATTTGATTTCATCTAAGTGATATATGAATTTATTACAGTATAAGCTTATTTTGAATTAGGGAAGAAACCTAGGGTATGGAGCAATTATTTTTTCTAAGAGCAGCTGGACATCAATCAAATTCAGCTTCCTCTTCGTCTTTTACACTAAATCTGACAAGACAATACAAAAGCTACCTCCATGGCCTGTCTTATTGCCTATAATAAGAACTTGGTGGATCTGGGATAATGCATGAGGGTTGCCTCTGAATACCTTGAATTGGTCGCTGCACCTGGCATTCCCTCACTCACACCACCACAGGAAAAGCAGGGCAGGGAAACCCATACCAGGCAAGAAGGGAAACATCACTTGTGTACCCACGAGGCTGGAGATGCTCAATGTATTCTAGATAGCACCACCCATAGGATAGTGCATTTCTGAAAATACCCATAGGCTCTCCCCATTCTGTTTCATGGTCCTTGAGTGATTACTGAAACAGCTAGGTATCAGATTCTGTCAATGCTCATTTGAAGTTATGTGGGGCTATTTCAGGGCAAAGCTTTTTCAATCTCTTGGGCAACTGGATGAAGACAGGGGATCTAGATATTGCCACCACACAAAAGGTACCACTTCCTCAGCATGTGGGAACCCTCATGCAAAATAAAGAAGAAAATATACCAGTGATAAAGCTTTGGGAACTCAACAAAGACTAGTTCTAATCTTCATGCTCATCTTTGATGTGGATATTATTAATCCACTTTACAGAATGGAGTCAGACCATCATTTTACCTCTAACATCTTTCCCCTCTCTCCTATGTTATACTGTCTAGTCAGATGTAATAGATAACACATTGGCCAATGTTTCAAAGAAGAGAACCCACTCAATTGTAAAGAAAACAACATGCAAGAACTAGATAAGACTTAGGCCTATCTCAGCACCAGCTGAGAGTAAAGGTAACCCAGACAAAGGCTGTTGCCCACGCAGGGGACCTCAGCAGGGGGTTGCTGAAGAGGAAGAAGAATGGCAGTGCTTCCTGGGAGAGCCTGGGTCTCCCTAACCTTACTATTGATACCTCTCACTCTTCAGGTTCAAGATCCTACATGGCCCTTCCATTTGTGCCCATACCGGATGCAACTGAAAATGCTGCTTGGTTTCCTGTACAAAGAGTACCTGCTTGGCACCCTTCCCAGCACCGCCCCCCTCCCCCGGCAGGTGCGCAATGACAATTTTCACTATGGATGCTGCCAGGGTCACCGCGTACTCCCTCTGTCTCTTTTAACTCAGCAGTCCCTGTGAACTTTCTTATGGTGGTACCAGGTTTATCCATAGAAATCATTCCTGGTAAAATTCAAGCACCTGCTTGCTGAAGGGGCCCTGGCCACCCCTCAGCTAAAAGCCTTCTATGCAGTTCCAGCTTAGAACTCATGCCTCCGCTCAGCATCTCAGTACAGCAGCTAAGAGACTTGACCAACATCACCCAGACAATGAAGACCAGAGGTGAGATTCAACTTCAGTTGGAGGCAACATTGCTTGCTTTTGCACAGCACTCTTCAGGGCAAGTTAGCATCATATATTTGTGGGTTATTCTCCTTCAAAGCATTCTCTTGTCTCTTATTCTGCTCTGTGACTCCTCCCAGTTCCCTGGACTCATGAAGGTGGGAGAGAGGTACTTACTGAGAACTTACCACTAACCTGAAATATTAAAAGGCCAATACCAGAAATCTATGTAATTCTAACACTACTCAACAACAAACAACTCCCACTAATATCCAACATTTTCGTTTTCTTGCATTTCCTTCTTCTTAAAACCTCAATTCCTCAACATGAGCCTGTCCATCCTTTCAGGATGCTGTACACAGCAATGGTCATGGTGCCCAGTTTTAAGTGGTCCCACCAAAATATTTTACCTCTTTCCTTTAAAACTCGATTCTGCATTCTGTTATTTCAACTGTAGATGCCCTGAACTGCCAACTTCCTGTTTATTCTTCATCCTCATAATAAAATTTAAAGACATATCTCTCTTATCACTAGCAAAAGGTTCCAAATCCTATCCTTCTGGTTTGTCCTATAGTCTGGGACCCAACTTCATCATTCTCACTTGCCCTAAACTTTCCCTGGAACATTTTGGTATCTTAGGGTTTACAATTCCCTTTGCCTTTTTATCTACCTGGCATATTGCTGCAGGCCCTCTCAAGCCCATATTCAGTACACACATCATATGCCACTTAGCACAACAAGTGCTCAATCAGCACAGGTTGAACTGAGTTACATCATTAACATTTCAGTATGCAGAATTTGTTTACTAAGGAACAGGAGAGACGCTGAGATCTTCTTCCTTCTCCCTTCATTTCTCTGGCATGAATTCTCACAGTTACCTATCCCTGTCTCTAGACTGAATTGTGAAGTTCTGTTGCCTCTTACAGTCCAGCCCTTACACCCACTCCCTGTACCTGAGGAACTTGTTCAGATCCCCGTGCTTCATGTACTCGAAGACCATGATGAGCGGGTCGCCCTCCACACAGACGCCATAGAATTTGACGATATGTTCGTGCTGGAGGTTGGTCAGCAGCTCGGCCTCTCGGTGGAAATCCTTGCGTGCATTGTCGCTGGCGTCCTTCAGTGTCTGGGCAGAGGAAGAAGTCAACATCAGTTAAATTCAAGATGTCAAAGGGTGGAGTGAAGTAGGAGGGGACTGCTTCCATGGGTCCTGGGACCCCTAGGTGTGAAGGATAGTCACCCCTTTGATTCCACCCCAAGTTGGGAAATGGTCTCATTCCTAAGGAAATTATATTCACATTAATAACTGAGAAATAATCCCTCACAGGAAGGCAAAGATTTACAGTTTACAAAGTATTTTCACAGATGTTTTCTCATAAAGTTACAGACAAAAGCTCTTTTCAGTCTATGTTTTTATACACAATCAAGAACCAATGGCTGCCACAGGCTTCTCTCTCCTTTGGGTATCCTGTATTTTCTTCATGTGCAATGTGAAGCTTGCCGGTGATCATACACTCTTTTATTTATTTTTTAAATTTTTCTTTTTGAGGAGGGGGAGAGAGAGTGAAAGAGAGCAAGGTATCATTTGCAAGGTCACTCCCTAGATGTGCACAACAGTCTGAGACTAGATCATGCCAATGCCAGGAGCTGGAACTCCATGCAGGTCTTCCATGTGGGTGGTAAGGATCCAATTATGTGAGCCACCATGTGCTTCCTACTCAGATGCATATTAGCAAGAATTTGGAATAGGTAGCAGTGTCAGGACTTGAACCTTGGCCTTCTCACATGGGATGTGGCATATCATTTTACTATTTTAAGGTCCATACCTTCCAATGCTGTACCAGACTAAAGTCAGGAGCTGGCAATGCATCTCCCCACATAGGTGGCATCACCTGTTACCTGCTACCTCTCAGAGTACATTTTAGAATGAAATTGGATCAGAAGCATAGTGGCTGGAATCTAAATTAGACATCCACATCTGACATGTGGGCAATACAAGCATGGTTTAACCCACTGCACCAAATGTCTACCTTCTTAGTGGTACCCTAACCACTCAGTTAAACATTTGCCTCTGTTTTGCTTGTTTGCTCGGTTTTTTTTTTTGTGTTCTGTTTTTTTTTAATCCATCTACAGTTTTGTTTGGCTAAAGTCCTTAGTGGCCAAACAGAAGAGATGGAGTTCGAGAAGGTGAAGATGGTGGGAACAGAAATCAGTATATGCTGAGTCTTTGTTCTGGAAGAAAGTATAGCCCCTCCAGAGCATTTATCACACTTGGACCAGTCTTTGCAGGAGAGGTGAGCCCTGATCACCTTTCTGTCACTGTGCAACCAATGACAGGTGACTAAGAGAATCCCTGCGATAAGAATCTTAGGCAAATCAGGGATATTTTAATGAGGGAAAGGAATGAAAAGTAAAAGTGAAAAGGTCATCTTTAAAGGTGGAGTCTACATACAAGTAGAAAGTGGAAATAATGGTGTGTGTGGTAAAGAAAGCAGGTGGAAGAACCTGCTTCCAAGTGTGAGGAGAGCGGGAGGCGGGCTACAGGGCTGCCTAATATACTCACTCATGGAATGGAGGACCCAAATGTCTCTTCTTCTTCCAGACAGAATTTAAGTCCTCACAAGAGGGATGCTCAAAGGACAAGAGCTTGAGCTTATAATTTAAAAAGTCACATTCAGAGATACATGTTTAGCACAGTGGCTAAGACACTGCTTGGCTTCCTCATCCCCTCTCACAGTACCTGAGTTCCTGCACCCCACCTCCAGCTCTATTCTTGATTCCAGCTTCCTGTTAATGGCACTAATTCAAGGACTTGAGACCTGTCACCCACGTGGAAGACCCAGATTGAGCTCCTGGATTCTGGTTTACCCAATCCTAGTGGTTGCAAATATTTGGAGAATGAACTGGCAGATGGGAGAGCTCTCTTTCCTTTCTTCCCTTACAGATAAATACAACTTTAGAATACTCAGGTACAAATCCTGGCTCTGCCTGGATCTCTCCAAACTCTTCTTGTTTTCAGCTCTGCACAATGATAGTCATCATATCGCACACTTCTCAAGGACCCTGAAAGAATTGTACAAGGTAGTGTATGCAGGTAGGGATGCCTTCAGATTGCTGTAAGAGGCGGGCATGCCGGGGCTGGGCGGCAATTTGAATTTGAAACTGCAAGCATGACTGCAGTCCATTTACTGCAGTCCATTACTGTGGTGACTCATGAAGGCTGAAAGAAGCTTGGGGCCAACCCAAGGAACAATGGCACCACTAACACTGACACCTCCTCCTGGTGGAAACCTAGGCTCCTGAAAGTATCCAGCTCTCCAAGGAGACCCAGCCGTTGGCTGCCATGCTTCCTCAGGGACCTAATCTTTCTATTCCAGGTGGATTCCCAACTCTGAGAGAGTTTATGTCTAAGGCTTGTGTTTGTCTCTATCAGCAAGTTTGAATTGTTGCAACGCATGAACCAATCCTGTGTGTAATCTTGCAACTCGAGTTCAGCTATGCAGTGTTGTTTGAAGGGGGTTAGATGTGAAAGAGACAGAGGGAGGAAGGGAAGCAAGGAGAGAGAAACGGAGGAAGAAGGGAGAGATGGAAGAAAGGAGAGAAGAAAAGAGAGAGGGAGGGAGAGAGGGAGAGAGAGAGAGTGGTTTTCTTATGGAAAGGACTAGCATGGAAGATTTAATAAATATCTAATGCTTCCCTGACCCCAAAACAAAAGAGTATAGAAAGGATTCTGCTCCTAAGTATAATGTCAAAAGCTGTCTTTCAGTTAGGATTTTTGGATTGTAAAGAGAGACTTTGCTATTCATGGACAAATGTATCCCACAAACCTGGCCTCATTCTATATGCCCATCCATTTTTGCATGTTGGGTCCTTTTTCTAAAGTATGATTCAATTCTATTTTGAGAGATTCAGAAAATATGGCAGTGACAAGTTAGGCAATATCATCTTCAGAATTTGGCACTTCGAGAATAAAAACTTTCTTAGGGTGGAACCACAGCCAGAGAGCAATCAGAAGCTGGAAAATCCTGCTATCAAACCTATTTATAAAAACCATCTCTGTTTTAGTACCTTGGCTGATTGTCATTTTACTCAGTTATGTGAGGTTTCAATGCTTTTCTGAGTGCCTTGGCAATGCACTGAGGCCATGAATACAAGGTGGCAGCTTCCCTCACCAACACTTTTCTCCACTTAAGTTTCATTTTGGCAAGCATATTGACCTAATCATTGAATATTTTTCTTCCGTCTACTGTCCACTTTGTAACTTCATCTTATTCTCTGTGAATTTCCTGACACTGTAAAGCTGTTATCCTTTCTGAAGACATTGTCAAAGCAGACATCTCAACCACAGCTACAAGATGCTATCTAGAGTGTATATTGATAATAATGGACCGGTATGAAATAAATTTCTGTGCTACAGGTAGTCACAGCCAAAATAAGCAAATGGAACCATATCAAACTAAAAAGCTTCTGCACAGCAAAGGAAACAATCAACGAAGTGAAGAAGCAACCAACAAAATGGAAGAAAATTTTTGCACACTAGATAACCAATGCGAGATCAACATCCAAAACTTACCAAGAGTTTTGGAAACCCAGTGACAACAAAACAAACAACTCTATGAAGAAACGGGCAAAGGAAAAGAACAGACATTTTTGAAAAGAACAAATTCAAATATGATATACATATAGAAAGATGATTAGGGTCCCTAGCCATCACAATTCTACTAATAATGCCTGTTGTGGTTGTGGTTGTGGGGGAAAAAAAAATAGGTGCCCTTCTTCACTGCTGGTGGGAATACAGGCTAGTACAGCCACTATGGAAATCAGTATGGGGAATGATAAGAGAACTGAAAATAAACCTGCCATATGACCTTGCCACCCTACTCCTAGGAATGCATCTAAAGGAAATAAAATCTACATATGAGAAAGGAATCTGTAATCTTATATTTACAGCAGCACAATCTATAATAGCAAAGATATGGAAATAACCCAGATGCCTGTCCAAAGAGGAGTGTTTGAAGAAACTGGTACATCTACTTCATGGAATATTACTCAGTCTTTTATGTATTTATTTATTTATTTTTCATTACGAAGTCCGATATACAGAGAGGAGGAGAAGAGATAGGGAGGAAGATCTTCCATCCGCTGATTCACTCCCCAAGTGTCTGCAATGGCCGATGCTGCACCAATCTGAAGCCGGGAACCAGGAACCTCTTCCGGTATCCCATGCGGGTGTGGGGTCCCAAAGCATTGGGTCATCCTCGACTGCTTTCCCAGGCCACAAGCAGGGAGCTGGCTAGGAAGCGGAGCTGCTGGGATTAGAACCAGTGCCCATATGGGATCCCAGCGTGTTCAAGGCGAGGACTTTAGCTGCTAGGCCACGCTGCGAGGCCCTCAGTCTTTAAAAAGAATGAAATTCTACCATTTTCAACAGAATAGTTTTAACTTGAGACCATTATGCTCAGTGAAATAGGCCAATCCCAAAAGTACAAATATCATATGTTCTCTGTGATATAAGGCAAACTTCATGCAAATTGTATGATCAATAGTCCTTTCAGTACTGTTTTTGCTGCAACTCATGGTTGTTGATTTTTTTCTTAACTTTCATTTCTTCAAAATAGTTTCTTTTCTCTTAGCACATTCTTCACTGTTTCACATGGTAGCATCATTTGTTTCAAGAGGTTTTTTTATTTCTTTTTTCATTTTGTCAGTGATGCATTGGTTATTCAGTAGCATGTTATTTAACTTTAGGGTGTGGTAAATTTATAACTTTATTTCTGCTAATGATTTTGTTCTATGGCTTTTCATTGAAGGGAATGTATAGTAATTGTGTGATAGTAACTATCACGTCCAGATGTGAAGACACAATACAGTATGCATCTCTTCTTCCAATCAAAGATGGACTTTTGGTGAAACTGTTGGATATTTCTTGGCAATAGAATGCTAGATTGTCTGCCATTGTCTGTGTCCGTAATGTCAGGATACAGTTCAATAGCAGAATTGTGGACTTATGACTACTTATGAAGGGCTATACTATTGTAATAATATGGGGGAAATCAGTTTGAGCAGAGGGAATTTTGGGAGGGCATACAGGAAATCCCAGAGCCTATCGAGCTGTATCATAAAACTAAAAAATAAAAGGAAAAGAAAACAAGCAAATTCAAAATTCATCTGAAATTCTTTAGATAAATATTGAGAAGCTGGTAAGAAAGGCAAGATTTTTTTTTAATCACTAGTGTGATCAAATATTATAGGGCATAGTAGAAAAATGTCCATGCCAAAGTATATATGGAACGTTCTGGATAAACAAAGCTAATACGTATTTTCACCACTTTTAAATGTCGATCTGTCTTGCCTTATCTGTAGGAAACAGAATATCCTTGTCAAAGTGAAAGAAAAAGCATAGAATAGAAGAAATGGAAGACCTTACTATGCCAAGGACCTGCCACAGTGTTTAAACTTCCAACCCAGGCAACCACAATGTGTAAGGATTTGGCTCAGATCCGCTGTGTCAGGATCAATGAGTCAAGCTCTACTGCTAACCGGGAATCTCCACTTTCCCAGTACCTGCTAGATGTGAACCGTCTGGCACAGCAGCCAACAGCCACGTGAGGCTAGTCACAAAATCTGGCTAGTCAGAATTGAGATGTTTTTTTAAGTGAAATTCTGACAACTTGTTAAGAACAAAATAATTCTATCATTAATGCTTTATATTAATAATCAGTTGTCATGATAAATGCATAAATACATGAATTAAATAACTATGTTGGTGAAGTGAGTTTCATCTACTTCGTTTTACTTTTATATTGTGCTGATTCGGAAATTCAGAATTATAAACGTGGCTTGCAATTGTGGCTCACCTTATATTTCGACTGGACAGCTCTGTTCTACAAAAGCTATTTCATGGTCTATCAAAGGGTCTACCTGCTCTTGAGAATTTCAGAAAATATTTAAAAAATAAAATTGAAATAGAATTGAGGGCCTGGCATGATGGCCCAATTAGCTAATTCTTACCTTCCCAGTGAAGGCATCCCCAATGGGGGCACCAGTTCATCTCCCAGCTGCTCAGCTTCCCATCCAGCTCCCTGCTGTGGCTTGAGAGAGCAGTGGAGCACAGCCCAAAGCTATAGAACCCTGCACTCACGTGGGAAACTTGGAAGAAACCCCTCACTTCTGCCTTCAGATCACCTCAGCTCCAGCTATGTGGTCATCTGGGGAGTGAACTAGCAAATAGAAGATCTTTCTCTCTGTTTACCCTTCTCTCTGTAAATCTGCTTTTCCAATAAAAATAAAGAAATCTTTCAGATTTTTTTTAAAAAAAGATTTATTTATTTATATTGCAAGGCAAGGGCCAGGAACACCTGGGTCTTCCACATGAGTGCAAGGTCCAAGCATTCAGGCCATATTTTGCTGTTTGCCCAGGTCAGTTAGCAGGGAGCTTGACTGGAAATGGAGCAGCAGCAACTCTAACCAGCATCCATAGTGGATGCTTATGTCACAGACTTAACCCACTTGGCCATAATGCCACCCTCTTGAAAGGACTTTGTGTATTAAGTAACAGTCTCAAATATGAGATTCATAGCCAGGATTCTGATGATTTTCACAGTCATGCCAGCTTTTATATCCCAGATCTAACAGCTCCACTATTCACAGGGAAACAGGGGGTTAAGTTTTAATCCAAATATTTCCAATAACCAGAGAATAAGAGTGACGCTTGTGCCTATCCATTTCATTAAGTTGGATGCTAGTTACGTCTTTGAAAGAGAGGCAGCTGCAATTGTTATATTCTTATTAGAGAAATGCCAAATTAAAAAAAAAAAAAGTGAATCAGAAGTAGGCTTCTAATTTGGATAGCAGAAATATATTTACATGTTTTAGATGCAACAGTTTAAAACTGCCTGAGACAATTTCACTGGAAAATAGTGGATCTGTTGGCTCATGGTAGACCATGACATGATTGTGAGCTGGTTCGTCACATTAAAGTACAAAGCAGCCCAGCTATTTCACAGCACACATTCCAGAGGTATCAGCTATGTTTCATGCCACATGAATCCTCTTGAGAATCAAAGGCAGTGTGTTGACTTTAGTTTTCCTGAAAGGTTGTAGATGAACTGGAGATAAGCTGGAAAAGAGGGCCATCAAAGTGGCTAACAAGACAAAAACCAGATCTCTGAAGGTTAAATGTTGAGATAGTGGGAAAGGGATATTGATACATGTTGGAGCAAGTAGCCCTATTGGCTCTGTTTCCCCTTAGATCACTTCTTGTGTCCCAGATGACTACCGTTGAAGATTGAACCGTATGCAGGTGGAAAATCTCAGTGACGTTGGAGATGACTAAGTGGAGCAATTGGACCCACAGCAACTTTCCTTTCATGGAATCTAAATGAGACGAGGCCAGCAGTATTCCATGTGGACACAGCAGGTAGATATTAGGGACAAGCAGAGGCAACAGACAACTGCACTGCACTTACAGCGAAGCCCAGAGAGTTCCTGATGGCTGCCACTGAGATATAAAGAAGGGACCATCACAAGAGCTACTTCAGATCCTGAGTGAGCTTTTAGATCCCAACTGTTGCCATCAGAGAGAGGCCTCACTGTACTGCAGTTCCCATTTGAGTTGCTGTCTTTTTTTTGTCCTGTTAGATCTTTCTCCTTTTTTTAACTGCAGCATTTCTAACATGCTTTCTTTCAGTGATCCAATTCTTTCCTAAGATCGATGCAAACATGTTGTATATAAAAGGGTACTTCAAATGGTTCGTGAAAAATGAAATCAAAAGATACATTTATTTGGGTACCAAAAGAGAAAATCCATTCCTATTAGAGATCATTTAAAAAAATCCACAAAAATACATATTACAAAAAAGGCGTGTATTTTTAAAAATGTATTAAAATAACCTTTTCTTTTAATTCCATTTTCAGTGATTTCCTTGAAGTACTCTCATAGTGGATTCCATATTTCATTTCTTGAGATGAGTATGTGACCCAGGCCTGGATAATCAGAATACTACTTTTTCTGGCCAGAAGGTCAAGACAAGCCACCGGAGTCATTCCTTGGGCATTTTCCTGACTATCAGGAAAGAGGAGCTTTCTTTCTTTTGCATTGCTACGATGGCAGAATCTAAGGCCAGAGCCATTGCTGCCAAGTACATCCCTACCACAGCATGGCAAGAACCTGCTTGTGAATGAAGCCAATGCAGAGGAAAGCAGAGCCAAGAGATGGAGAAAAAGAGAAACAGAATTGTTGACTCTCTGGATTCAATAGAACATTAAGCTAGGATACCGTATCTAGGTTTTCCTGCGGATTTCCAGGAGCCAATCTATTTCCTTCTCTGTTTAAATCCACTTGAATTGGGTTTCCAAGGAGCATTACATTGTTCTTTGTGCCCAAGCTGATTGTGATGCTTTATTTGTATTCCCCTGAAACCAAAATATTCCTTCAGGAATCCAGCTGTCCTTATTTCCACTTGTGCTCTTGAATTAACTTTTTGCTTGGGAAGATCTGCAATTGGTTCCTTACAAATGAATCTAACAGGCACTCTCCTTCCACTGTTTCATAAGCAACATTGTGCTGAAGGGCCATAGCTAGGGTATATGTAAAAGTTCATTAATCAAAATGGTGCACAAGAAGCACTGGGCTGAATTTCGTCTTAGATCTGATATTAAATGACCTCATTCAAGCTATGTGTGAGCATAATGACTTTATCTTGCTGGATTCCTATTCGGACACTGAAAAGATACTGATAATAAGCAAAAGAGTATCAATAATAGCTCTAGACGTCTACACATTTCCAATAATTGCTTCAATGATTTCTCATTAAATTTCACTATATGGATATTTATATCTTACAACTATCAAATTCTATGGCTATTGATTGTTCATCAAATCACTTCTTTACCTAAAAATGTCAACTGTTTATTGAAAAGCTATTATGTATGTGCTGTGTGCATCCATCCACCCATCCATCTATCCATCTCTCACTCATTCAACAAACATTCATTTAGGGTTATTGCATAGAGGCAATGTGCTCAAGAGTTTGGTAACTGTAATGGAGAATACAAACATTCAGTGTGATACAATAAACAAGCTCAAAAATACACATGTAGCCTGTAAACCTGGACACAATCTGTAAAGATCATGTGCAGATACTTTAATTGCATAAGACATGGAAATCTTTCCTTCTCAGGAAATCAGGCAAAAGACAATTCTTCAAAAGAGGGTTTCTTGAACTAAGAGCTAATGAACAAGTAGAAGTTACTTGGACCAAGGGGTCAGGTAGTGCATCTGGACACTGGAATGGTGAAAATAAACAGTGTACTGCTTTGGCTCTATCTCATAGTAATGTGCTAGAGGGCATATCAGTTAACTTTCAAAACCCTTGGTAGAAAAACATCATTAATTCTTCTGTGGACAAGAAGGAATTCAGAGCCATGAAAAGCAAATGTTTTAGTAAGTGGGAACTCAAAGAAAGCGCCTGCTGAACCCAGTTTTCACTCTCTTATTTTAAACAAGTATTCCCACCTTGTTTTCATTTACACCTTGAGAAGGTAACTGGATTTTCCTGGGTCTCAATTTTCTCATCTGTAAGTTATAAAGCATGAGTTATATGTATATGTATGTGTCTTTCACATACTCAACATTTTATGTTTCTAGAAATACACCAGATCAAGTGGGAAAGTGGGGGAGAGAGGGACTCAATTCTACAAAGCACACTTATGGCTAGATTTTAAAAAAGAACTCAGCATGCATTCACAGTACAAGCAAATGTTGTGGGATTTGTAGTTATTGAAGTGCAGGTTGGACGGAGTCAAAAATAGCTAATGCAGCCATCTTTGAAATGTCTCCTTGGCAAATGAGTTCCTTAAAGGTGAAGCAACCCAGCAGAATCAGAAGACCAGTTTCCTGGGTTTTCATCCTTTCTATCAGTCCTTCAATTGCAACCCAATACAAAGGGAAGAAGTGGCTGACAAATCTATTTCACTAAGAAAAACAAAGCTCATCCAAAAAATATCAAGAAAAGGGCAATCTGGCTGGATCCAAGCAAGCAGGTATGCAAAAAGGAGAGGCATGTTCAGCCTCTCCTCAAATGCCTGCACACATCTTCAGCTCCCTTCCATCCTGAGCCCACTCCTGTGACTACTGCAGGCTCTTAAATCATCCGGGACAACTGCAGGTAGAATTTGCAGGACTCTGACATCTGTCAATCTCACTGTTAAGCCTTGAGTTTCAAACCCAAGCAGCTCCTTCTAGAGAAGGAAAGGGGACAATAGCTTCTATTTCTTAGCATGCATAATCAATGCTGCAGGGGTTGCTAGGCAACAGCAAAAAGGCTCTCAAACATCCCTGGATGCCGCCAATGGAAGAAAAGCAACCACGGCAGTCACTCCAGAGAGGTAAGAGGCTGCTCAGTCCCTGAAGCTGTGTTCACTTCAGTTCATTCCTTTTAAAAAGTGCCTTTGTTGTGGTCAGGAATGAACCATAGACATTCTCCTCCCAGGCTTATTGAGACAGTCTTTTAATATCCTTTTCATTGGCCCAAAGCCCTATAAATGAGCACATCAAGCTGGCAAGAAGCTGCCTTGTGGAAGGCCCAGGGGGGTTATTCTGATCCAGTTTGCCCTGGAGCTCATCGTAGTAAGTCAAACTCACCCCTTCTGTGACTGTAGCCTCTGAAGTCTAGAGCTGGAAGGAGTGTCCTCTTTAAACTCGAAATTATGCTACTCAGTATAAATACAACCTGTGGTTTCAACAAATGTTCTTTTTCGAGGTCACAGAGCTGTGACCTTGGAATTAGTGTGTATTTTTCATGAACAGGCACTTAGTCCTCTGCATTTGACATGACAGTTTCATTTGAATTCTAACAAGAAGGGGAATAGTTAAGATTTGATAGTCAACTCTTCCCCTTCTCTCTTTTTTATTTGCATTTGTTTATCAGTGCTGATTACAGAAAATGCTCACCCTTGTCAAGAATTCGCAGACAGGGTTTGGCAGAACTATGAGGTGTTGAGAAGATCAGGCTTGGGGTAAGGTTCTGGGGTAGGATGGAGACTGAGACTGAGATCTAAACAAGAAAGGGCCCCACTGGGCATGGGAAATATGCCCGGGGAGAGGCACCCCTTGGTCAGTAAAGCAGCTGGCCCAGATATTAGTGACTGAACATTTCTGTCCCCAGATAACCCTTCTTTGTTAGGAATCATGCCCTATTTAGCTTGCATGCAGCATGAGGTAGAATGTATATAAGGGCTGAGGGTTTCCTGGATTTCAAGATGTAATAACCTCTCCCTAAGGGCATTGTAAGAGGAGCATAGAGGCAGGCACAGAACAAAGAATAGATAATGCTGAGTGGAAATCTTGGGGTATCATTGAGAAACTTGTTAGATCTATTTCTTTAGCTGGCCAAGTCTCCCAGTCATCCCTATATTGTAATTCAGGATTCCTATTCCTCCAAAGGTGTCTCACAATTCAAGATTGCCACCTTGGAACACCCTTAAGTGAAATCAGAGTCTGAAGGGTTGCAATGAGCTTCTCAGTTGGCCTGCGAGCAGCAGGCACAAAAGGTCAGCTCAGAGTATGCACCAGGGTCTTCCTGTAGCCTTGTATGTCATGAGTGACTGGGCTGGAATAAGATGCTCCCTAATATTATTCCAGCTCTAACATTCCAGCAGTCTACGAATTTTTAAAAAATAGAAACACCTAATGGTTTCATTTATACAAAATTAAAAAAAAAACAAGAAGAAAGCAAAAAGTGCAGACATAACACTGTCAAATGTTCTGAACATTTTGTGCTAAAAAGATGACAACAAAACCTTCTTGAGTAAATGGAGCAGGGGGTGGGGGAAGGGAAAGGAAGGAGACAGTAATAGTGCAGTAATGAAATATATCTAGAATCACTGAACAACTCTAACAGCATTTACCCATCAGGCCTAACCTTCTGTAGAATTCCCCCTTAATCCTCTCTCTCCAATATCAACCTCAAGATCAACACCACTCCTCAGGCAGAGGATGCTGCACATCCCTAGATTCAACTTCAAGTATAGCTGTGGGCACCTCCTCTACCCCTTCTGAGAATTTAGGAATACTATGCCCATTTTGCCACCACTTTGTCAACGTCCATCAATGACAAGGGGAACAATTACACAAACTCTCTATTTGGAGGCAATTGAACAGAAGTAAATTCATCTACAAGATGGTAAGTTATCTCTCTCCTTACTTATTTTGCACATTTGAACTCTAAGGATCAGATACGTACCTAATTTCTAAAAAGAAATTGTCCTGATTATCATTTATAAATAAATTCCATTCATAAAAACTGTTCCTGGTGTATAGAAGTAAAATATGATAAAAAAAAGATTAACCATGTTATATTAAGTCAAGAAGTTGAATTCTGTCACATTAGCTTTCTCTGTATTCATTTGGTAGTGACTTAATATTAAAGAATTACTTATTTTTATTGGAGAGGTTTATAGAGAAAAGGAGAGACAGAAAGATCTTCCATCTGCTGTTTCACTTCCTAAATGGATGTAATGGCCACAGACAGGTGCCAGGAACCCCCTCAGGGTCTCCCATGTGGGTACAGAGTTCGAAGGCTTAGGGCCATTATCCACTGCTTTCCATGGCCTCAGCAAGGAAGCTGGATGGGATGTGGAACAGTCAGGATAAGAACAGGTGTCGATAAGGGATGCTGGCACTTGTAGAAAGAAGATTATGCAACTGAGCCATCACACCAACCCCAGCACTGATCTACTTTAATAAATACATGCATTATGTGTATACATAGATGTGTGTATTATATATACGTATATATACACATAAACGTGTGTATACATATATATACATAATTGATTACTTTTATAGGCACAGAGATAGAGAGAAATGGAGACAGAAAAGGAGAAAACTTTCAACTGCTGGCTTACTCCCCAAATGCCTGCAGTAGTGAGGGCACAGCCAGGGCCTGGCCAGGCCAGTGCACGGAGCTGGAATGCAATCTGGATCTCCCCTGTGGGTGCCAGGAACCCAAGTGTCTGAGACACCATCTGGCTAAGTCAGTGCCTTCCAGCACATGCTGGGAGCTGGGATCACAAGCACAGCCCAGATTGCAATCAATCCAGACACCCTGAAACACGATGTAGGCGCCATAAGCAGTGCCTTAAAAACTGCACAAATGCCCGTCCCTAAATAAATGCATCAGTTAATTGTTTGACATGCATTTCCCACTGTTTGGGCAAGTTCTAAAAGATTTTGAAAGTACAAACGTCAAGAAACACTGAAATTCTTTGTGTTATTTTGCTAATCTTTGCATTTTAGAAGGTTCGATGGAAAGTATATCCCTTCCAATAATATCAGCTTTCTCATTGAAAAGAAGATAGTGGCTTTGAATTTGGGGGCTGTAATTATGATGGATCTCAGAATTTATTATTTTGTAAGAACATTCTTCCCGTCTCTCAATGTGGTAGAATTCCACAGAGGATGACAAGTACTTCCTGGATGTAATCATATGTGCAGTGGATAAAATCCATGAGTTTTGGAAACCCTGGGGCAGGACCGACAAGGTATAAGAAGAGGACTCGGTGGAATGGAGGCTAAGAAAGAATGTCCACAATTTTCCCTTCTAGAACCTTGAACATGATAGAAGCTTCAGCTAAATTTGACGTAAGCACCAAGCAATCAGAGGAGATAAGTTTAATATTTCAACACTTATCTGATTGAATGCTATTTCACCCACTGACCTCTAGCCAGAATTTAGTTATATGGACTTGGAAGAGTAGCTGAGAGCTATTGAGAGCTTGCAGGCTGATCAACTGTCCCCAAGAAGAACTCCTGATCATTGGAGGTGCCCCAAACATCCTCTTGACTACCAATTTAGTTACAAGAATTTGGACACACCCACCAATGCAGACATAATTTACTCCTGAAATGGTCTCAAACATATAATAAAGTAAAGATGTCTACATGTTAGGGTGATCATTGGTAAGGAGATATTCTGGAATGTTCTCTTACCTTTACTGCCACCAAGATCTTGTCCTGCTCAGGACAGAGGTTATAACATTCAGCTAGGAAAACTTTTCCAAAGGCTCCTTCTCCTAGCTCCCTTTTCAGAACAATGTTATGCCGCTTGATGTGCTGAACAACTGCAAAACAAAGAAGAGACGTTGGAATGGAAGTGTAGGGAGGTGGACACGGAGGGTAGGGAGATGGTGACCTGCCCTGTGAGCTTGCAGGCCTACTGTTCTTGCCTCTGCTTGCAGTGAGCCAAAGGAGAAGCTTATTGTCCATCCTTGCATTGAGTAACAGGAGGCTTCTTTCACTTCTCCAGAACTCAATGATTGTTTTTGATGAAACGAATGTGTTAAACTACCTGTTGGCTATAACATATTGGTACTGAATTTTACAAACTAAGGAAGGGGAGGAAGAAGGGAAGTAACATTAATGACAGGTCTCTCATAAACCAGGTGCTTTGCATTTATTTGTCTTTTTTTTTTTTTTTGCAATGAGAAAAGGCAGAAAGAGGAAGCCAGGAATCCCTAATTCTTTGTGAAGCCATCTGAGATTTCTCAGAGACTCAACTCAGCGAACATCAAGAGAAAATGTAAGCATGTGAATCGTTGAACGAGACACTGGTCTCCCCATAGTTTCAGCCTTTTAGTGAGCAGGTTAGACTGGGATTGAGCCTCAGCAAGTCTGCTTGTCAAGACTAGAAAGGTTTACCTGGTCTCTGGGAAAGGCTCATTTCCTCAGCAGCTTCCTAAAATCATACCACAGTCTTGTCTAAAGAGAAGAAGAGAGTAGTGTGGATGAATCTGAGGATACAGTATTTCTACAGACGAGAGGAGAGCTGGCTCAAGTCACCTAGTCACATGTCTGCTTTGGCAGTGAAGGAAGTGAGAGTCAGGGGTCTTCAGAATCTATTAGCTGCACGGTAGAATCCAGGGAAAGGCAGTGCGCAAAAGGACACAGCTAATGGGGATGCTCAAAGGCTGAGGACAAAACTACAATGCCATTTTGCTCATGCTCACAAAGCACATAAAAGGTTGATTCCTATAGTATAGCAGTTCCCCTAGGTGTCAATCATCATTCTTTTCTCAATTCTTTCTCCCTGAATGGTAGCTCCAGCTGGTCCTTTCTATCTGTGTGGTCTGCATCCACAGCTTCAACCAACTATGCATTGAACTATCACAACAACATCCACACTGAGCATGTGCAGACGTTTATCCTTGTCAGTAATCCCTAAGCAATTCAGTGTAACAACCACTTATCTAGCAATTATAGCACATGAGGTGTTATAAGTAACCTAGGGCATTTCAAAGTATACTGGAGAGTGTAAGTAGGTTCTGTGTTAATGCTATGCCTATTGAGATTTCAGGATCCATGGAGGAAACATAGTATAAAGAGATTGTGATGTCCCTCTTCCCTGAGAGCTTTGGATATGAGGCCAATGGTGCTATTTCATCTCACTCATAGATCTCTGAGAATCACATCTGTCTGTGCTTCACAAATGTGGGAATCATTTACAGGAATTCTAGAGATTCACAATCCAGGAATGGATTTTGAACCTAGTACATCTGAACTTAGCTGTGTTTTTTCCTTCTGATATACAAAGTCTCTTTCCAACCTCAAATTGTGCTAGATATCCCAAGGGCTGATGCATACGAGAAAAGGAGACATGAGTACAAACCATCTTCTGGCTTTCTTGATTTTGTTCACCCTCCAAAGCCAAGTTCAAAATTCTCAACATCTCAGATATATTTTCAGAGCCACCTTGGTGAACAAAGACCTTTTCTGAACCCACAGGCTAGCCTGAATTGTGCTTGCTTGTGTTCTGATTTGTCCCCCAATTGTTTCATCTCTGTAAACACCAGAATCTGACAGCAAGCCCTGCATGTTTCCTGAAACTAAGTGTAAGGCCTCAGGGGCTAAACGCACAGAGTGTCATGGCATCACTCCATCATCATTCTTCACATTCGATTCTTGCTTATGAGCTGTATTACACCAATGGGAATTAAAGTGCAGCTTTACAGTTTAAATTAAAATAACTAAGTAAGTATCTGTGAGGTCATATCCCATTAGGAAATAGATCACTAGCCCCCCAGAAGGACTGCTGAGTTCTTTCCTAATTACATCTACTTCCCTATTCATCTCACAGCGATAATCATTATCTTAAATTTTGTGCCAATGATTTCCTTTTTAAGTTTACCATTACTGCTGTGACCCTGCAAGAGATTGCTAAAGCTTTGCCTGGGTTCAAATCTATGTCGATTAAACTAGATATATAGTTTATATTGTGTGTGTGTGTGTGTATATATATATTATACACACAATATCCATGAGATTGAATTCCATTGTGTGTATAGCAGTAATTCTTTCCCTTTACTACTTTATAATATTCTATAGAAGGACTATACCACCACTGATTTATCCATTCCCTGCTTGCAGATCCTTATATAATTTCTTTTCAGATTCAACTTCAAAATGGGAGCAGTAAATCCGGTTTCTCCTTAATGGGATTTTTTTTCTCACTGATAACTCATGGAGTTTTGGGCTGTGAATGCCTGTATGAACCTCTGGGAACTCAGGGTGAGAAAAATCAAAAGGTCTTTTTATGAGCAACAATATTAATGAATATAAAATATATATTAATCTCTCATGCTCTACCAGCAGTGTCTGAATTTAAGGGGAAAGGAATGTATTCATTAGGTAGAGTACCCATATAAAGACACAGATATAATTCTTGCAAGAAATTAGCTGTCCTACTTAAATCTAATATTTAACTCTCTGGCTGTCACATGTTCATTGGGAATTAAATTGATTTACTTCACCCTCTAACCACACCAAGGCAAGTATTTAACTTTCTCTGCATTTGATTTACATTTTTTCCCCCTTTTAATAGCCCAAGCAGTTGGGGAAGTTGGTGGAAAGGAAACTGATAAAGCTGCAGTTTTATCACATTGATTAGACCCATTTTCACACATTGACCCAGAAAGCAGTAGATACATCATTCCTTTAGGAAACAGGTTATCTGCATTCATTTGCTTTGTTGCAGTCTGAGGCATGTATTGTCTGAATGGTGTTCTTTTGCCAAGATAGTCCCTCTAAATTAAACAAATTTCTCTTTTATGAGATCAGAAGCTACTTGGGGGATGGGTAGTAACTTTGCATTTGTATTTCATATTTTCTGGCAGTTAGAAATATGCAAGTATTCCTGAACACTATTTCCAGCAATAGTGATCCCAGACAGACATTATTTTCATGATATTTTCTTAGTTAATTGATAGCAGCCCTTTGGATGTAGGTGATGATGTACCAAAGCTTCCCCATCACTGAGCTAAGCATTTCTTCCCATTCTCCCTACAGGACAGAGCCCAACAGGCTTTGTTTCCTATTTCCCTCAAACTGGCAGGAAGTCCCTCTTTAAGCAGCCTTTCCTTCTGATATTGCAAATCCTTGCCATAGCTAACAGCCCTTTTCCTCTCCTACAAATTCTCTCATCATTCCCTCTGAATTCACTGCCCTTCAATCCATAAGCTCCTTCTACCCTAATTCTCCTTTAAGCTTGCCTTCACCTCGCTGAGTCAAATGAAGCCTTACTTATATCCCAATCACATCCATGTCTTTTCTGTAGCCCTAATGTATGCCATACCTATTCTTCATCTGATTACTCCCTCTCTTCCTGCTAGACAACCAGATCTTTTCAAGCATCTCACCCAAGAAATCACCAGACTGCATCAACCCTGGGCCCTTGGTGCTGACATTGTAGTTACTCCCATGACCACAGAACTCCTGGCTCACATGTTGCCTCTCCACTGAGCTTGGCTCAAGTACAGAAACACTAGGTTGCTCTTTATCCCAAGTCTTTCAAGGCAGAAGCTAAGAGGCCAGGTATTGGAAGGTTGAACTCGGCTGTTTGTAAACCATTATACTGACTTTCTTTCTGGGACCAAGACACTTAATGAGAAAGGAACAAATTAGATTTCCACTCTGACCAGCTTCTTAGCTGAGTATTATTGCCTTAAAAGGCCCTTTAAAAAATATTTCATTTCATACCACATCTACTGAGAAAAAGGAGTGTTAGAATTATACAACAAACAAGCCAGCCTGTAAGCATGCATAAATCTTACATGCTTCCTTTTCATTTTTATTTTTCTGGATCAGTCACTTCTCTGTTTTTAAGTGGAAACAGGAGTAAACTGCTTTAAACTCACTATGAATAACTGTGATAAGAAAAAAATTTAAAAAGAAGGAGTTGGTGTTATGGTACAGCATAATGAACAACTACTTATGCCACCAGCATCCCATAAAAATGCTGGTTCAAGTCCTGGCTATTCTGGTTCTGATCCAGCTCCCTGTCAGTGCATCTGGGAAAACATTAGAAGGTAGTACACTTACTTTGGCCCCTGAAACCCACATAGGAAACCGAGATGGAGTTTCTAGATGGTCTTGCCAAACTCTGGTTATTGTAGCCATTTGAGGAGTGAATAGGCATGTTGAAAATTTCTCTCTCTCTGTCCTTCTGTCTACTAATTCTGTCTTTCAAATACATAAATGCATCAAGGGAGAGAGAGAAAGACCATTGCACCTTAAACGGCTCCTAAAATTTAAACAATAGTTGATTAACCAACAGAAAGCATTTCCTAGACCCATTCTCTTTGATATTAACCCTGCCAAAGAGGAGAGGGCATCAATTAGAATTGGAAGAACTGCACACCTAAACTCATGTGGTCTGCACACAAGGCGTATCTTAGCCATTTGCTCCACAAGTCCCAAAAGGAACAGGTTTCCAGATTTGGGTCAGAATCATTGTAGTCATGACCAGAATGCATTGTGATACACTGGGTTACCAAGTAGCTCCAGCAGTTTGTAAAGATTCTTATATCTTTGGTATTTCTTCCTGAAAGCAAATGTTATATTTACAGAGACAGTAAAGTATTAACCTGTATCTATATCCAATGTTGCTAAATCTAAAACATAAAAACATAAATACACGTAATTCTATCTGCTTATGATCTCAAATAAGAAACATGTGTTTCCCATTTCCTTAATAATGGCTTTCACAGAAAAGGTTGGCTGAGTGGACATAAACTGCCTAGCATACAGAACTTCAGTTGAGTATTTATTGAGTGTCTGATATATACCAAATACGAAGTGATTTGCAATTAAAATACAAGATGTTTTAAAGTTTTAAATAGGGTGATCTAATGCAATACAAGGGCACTTCAAAAAGTTCATGGAAAAATGTAATTAAATGCTAGGCTTATTTTTATGCAAAATAATTGGAGTTTATGTATAATTCTCTTTATATTACATATTTTTGTGTGCTTTTCATTCTTTCAGAAATATTTTATTTATTTTAAAAGCATAGCTACACACACACACACACACACACACACACACACACACACACACAGAAACAGAAACCTTGCATCTGCTGATTCACTCACCAAATAGCCTCCACAATGGCTAGGACTGGGCCAAACATTTGCCAGTACCTTAGATCTCTTTCCAGGTCTCCCACCTAGTGTTTGGGCCATCTTCCACTGCTTTCTCAAGTGCATTTTCAGATCTGGATCTGAAGTAGAGCAGCCATATGCTCATATGCAATATCAGCTCTCCAGGTAGTGGTTCAACTCACTGTGCCACAACATCATCCCCTTTTATATAATTCTCTATCACCCTTCACATACACAGATGTCAAAAGTCTTTTGCACAAACTAAATATATGTTAATTTCATTTTCCATAAACTTTCTGAATCCTCCTCATCCATCCTAGAAGTTAATGTTCTATCATTAGAGCTCCTAAAATCATTTTTGCCATAAAGTCCTAAATGCTAGGCCCACCTCAATTCTATCTTGTGGGTTTCAGTGTCACAGAGGAGGAGAACTGAAAACTCATTGATGTCAACACCCCCATGTCTGGCAAATCAGTGGGGAAACCTCAGAGGGTGAACTGGAAAGCCATGAGGTAGCCAGGTTGGCACTTACGTCCCTTTCTTCTATAGCGTCACCCTTGTACCCTTGCACAAATCTCTCCTCAGGTCTGAATACAGTGAAGATTCTAAAGTAAAAACAGGTATTGCATTTAGTTAGTGTCTTTTTGCCACAGATACTTGAAACATCCATGTGGATTATGGAAATGGCCCAATGATCACATATTGAGAAGCTGTATTAGAAAACTGCCAATAAACACAAAATACAAGTGTGAATAGCAGAATGTAAAATACTTTGTAAAGTGCTCAAACTTGACTTAAAATGTAATTAGCAAGCATCACTTATGGGTTATCTTGATGTATGAGTTGGGTAGCAAATAAGATAAATCATCTACTTACAGACAGGTAAATTTATGTTAAAAATAGGAATTATATTTTTGAATTTTATCTACATTTTTACTAAGATCTAAGTTAGTGCTAAATTGAAAACAAATGCAATTAAGACCACAGAAATAAAACACACCAGGGCAAGAAAAGATCAAATATTCATAAATAATAATGATGATAAAATAGGATATGTCATGAAACTAAGCCATTCTCACACACTTTTCAGGGAAAAAAAAACACAAAAATTCAATGTGCATTATGGTCAATTAATTTCCAAATCCCTCCAAAAGAGGTCAATAGTCACATTTATTTTACAGATGACACTGCAATTAATTGACTTGTATGGGATTATGGAGCAATCCACTTTCTTATCTTTATCCAAATATAATTTCCACTGGAAGATAGAAAAAGGAGGAAGAACCCTCACCTGCAATAATGGCCATGTGAGCCAGTGAATGGACTAATAGTTTTATGTGAGTCATCAATCTTCATTGCAATTGGATAGGGCATTCTTTTTTCCCTTTTCAGATTAAAGAAAAATGAAACGATTTGGATGAGCTAAATGGATCATCCAAGGTGATGTAACTAGTACTAGGAAGTCTGAATTCTTTGTGCTACAATATTCTGCATTTCCTATGTCTTCTAAAGACAAGTAAAGGGAAAGAGAAAATATTTGAGTTCAACACATAGACCGTTTTATTTGTATGAATGTAATTCATTCAACTGTTATTAAAAATGCCTGGGCATTTTTCTGCAGCCTAGAAAAACGGAGAAGAGCACCAATCCCTGCGTTTAAGGACTAGCCATTGAAGGGGCAGAAAAAGCACATGAATATACAAAAGGGTATTCACTGTCACCTTCACATTGTTCATGGAAGATGTCAAACATTTTACACAACATAAAGAAAACAAAAACCTTGAACAACAGTTCAAGCCAGGAGAAATGGAATAGAGAGCTAAGCCAAGTCATTAGGAAGAAACACAAACATGTGGATTCTACGGTCCCAAGTGGTGATTAAACTTAAGTTATAATTTGACTCTAAGCTCTCTGGCAAGTAAAGCCAAAAAGCAAACAGCGATTTACACAATTTTGACCACCCATAAACAAAAGTACAGGGAGAACTTTCTGGAAAGTAAGATTTTTTTTTTCATCATAGCTAGTTGTCAAAGGATTATATTACATGGGTTTGATGTGGAGGATACTAATTGGCATGATGATCAACATATCCAACCTTGTCCCTGGAGTGGATGGGGAGTTTCCCAATAATACTTCTCATTGTGGAGCTCAATGAGAGATAAACATAAAACCCACCCTCAGCCAAAGCACAGCACAGAGAGCCCAGAGCTTTTCACATCCACATGGAGGCAAGAAATAAATGCCAAGGGAATATCCAAGATTGCTTTGGGCATGGAGTTGACAAATAGGTCTAATTTTCCTGAATCTACTGCTGGGCCTACCACACATTAGGCAATCCACATTATTTTATGAATAAATAATAACATGAACATGTAAAAATAGATGAGTTATTAAAGAAAAGCACAGTGGCAAAGAGTCTGTTTAAGGTGTAAGCAGACAAAAGAGCAAAAATTGGGAGAAAAGAGGCCCAGGGTGGATTGAAAAAACAAAAGTTCATCTTGTGTTTGTTGGTTTATAGGTATTTTTCTGGAGAGAAATAGCAGGCAATACACTCTCAAAAGAAAATGAGGCTGGGTCATAGAAGATATTGAATATATCACTGAGCAGTTAAATTCTGGCCCAGTTGCACATATGCTCTTGAATCAATGATTTCATTGCTTTGTACCTTGATATTCTCATGTTTCAATGAAGGGCTGGCGAGGTGGTGGGGGGCAGTGTAAATAGCATCTGAGATGAGCTCCACTGCACATTGCCCTCAGTCCGTGAGTGCACACTGAGGACCTTTGATAAGAACACATCAGTGGGCACATGATTATGACTGCCCTTAAGACTGAAGCTTCCAACGATCTGGTTCTAATGGTGATTAAGGGAAATGGTAGGATAAGATGAACATGGAGGGAGCAGAAAGAGTGAGAGCCACAGATGAAAAAGAGGACAACAGAAGGCTGAATACGGAAGGAAGTGGAGCAGGAGGGGGGATTACTGTTGGAAATTGCTCATGGGTTGGGGGGGAGGGCAGGCGCAGTGGCCTAGCGGCTAAAATCCTCACCTTGAACATGCCGGGATCTCATATGGACACTGGTTCTAATCCCAGCAGCTCCACTTCCCACCCAGCTCCCTGTTTGTGGCCTGGGAAAGCAGTCGAGAATGCCCAAAGCTTTGGGACCCTGCACCTGCGTGGGAGACCTAGAAGAAGTGCATGAGAGACCTGGAAGAAGTTCCCGGCTTCAAATCGGCACAGCACTGGCCGTTGTGGTTCACTTGGGGAGTGAACCTTCGGATGGAAGATCTTCCTCTCTGTCTCTCCTCCTCTCTGTATATCTGACTTTATAATAAAAAAAAATAATAATAATAAATCTTTTTTAAAAAAAAGGAAAAAGAAATTGCTCATGGGGAGGCTACAAGTTCTATGAGAAGGCCCAAGGAAGAGCCAGAACTGACAGGGAGTTCAGAGAGCACCATGACACCAAAGGCTGGGAGCTTTGATCATGTTGGAGATTGGAAAGTATTTGTAAGGTAGGCAGAAGAATAGAGGGTAAGGAGTTGAGCAGACACACACTAAGAGAGAGGGAAGGAAGGAAGAGAGAGCAGAGGAGGAGAGTTGCTGGTATGAGAGAGTTCTAATAAAGGTACAAGAGTACAGTGGGGTAGGAAAATTGCATCCCAGGAAGAGGGAGCTGATGGGAAGCGCTTTCTAGAGGCCTTAGCCCTAATGCTTATCATAGCACTGAGCTACTGCAGGAGTCAGGCAGGACTTCAGAGAGTTCGAAGTTCAGCTCCAGTCATCCTAAACCCTCAAGATGAGCCTCATGTCAGGTGCATGGATGGACAAGGCCAACTCTGGCAAGGTGACCTTACGTTCTGGGAAGGTACCAGGTCCCTGCTCAGCTGCTTCATACAACAGCCTGTGGCAGTCAATGACCCCTTCACCTCTGACCTGGATTTCAACACCTGAATGTGAGCCAAGTGGTTAAAGGGATGGAGAGAGCAGAGCTTTATTTAACCTGAACAATCGCCACGGCAACAGATAAAAGCAAAGGACTTATTTGAAGTTAAATTCCAACAACTTCTTGGAGAAAACAGCCACAGGGGAAGAGTCTCAGAAATCTTTTCGGCTGTAAGACTAAAAGGAACACCGCCCTTCCAAATACACAGACGGTACATCCTTCGCTTTGACATCTCCTAACAGCCAAAATTATATCTGTTCTACACACTGGCATGTGGTAGAATTGGATTGATTTGCCATGACAGCTCTCCCTGCTGGAACAATACTTGTCAGTCAGCCCCGACAATGTTTGTATTTTCAAGAATCATTATGCAGAATGATTGTGCAAAATCCTGGCAGGTGGGCTAGACAATCTTCCCTGCCTTACCCCTCCAACTCTATCCCTGATGTCTCGAGTTCTTTCTTCCCTCAAGACTGGAAACTATCCTTGGAAGGCTCCACTCAAGACCCCTCCTGAAATGGGTGCAGAAGCCTACATTTCTGGGCTCCACACTGGTGTCTGTTTTGTCACAGGGATTCTCCCATGCTCTCCTCACAGAAAGATTCCTTCCTTCAACAACCTACTAAGCTATTTTGATGGACAGATATCTTCCGAGTACTCGGCCTTTGTCAAAGTACCCACAGAGGAATGCTCCTGCTATAAAAGAAACCTCTTATTTTCCTTGGGAAGATCTACACCAGCCCATTTTCAATAGTCAATAACACAAGGCTGCAGGCTAGGGGAGTTATTATGTTTTTCAAGGATTTATCTATTTTTATTGGCAGAATGACACAGAGAAGGAGATACAGAGACAAAGATCTCTCATCTGCTGATTCACCCCTCAAGTGGTTGTGATGGCTGGAACTGAGCCTATCCGAAGCCAGAAGGCAGGAGCTTCTTTTGGGTATCCCACATGGGTGTAGGGTCCCAAGGCTTGTGCAATCCTCTACTGCTTTCCCAGGACACAAGCAGGGAGCTGGATGGAAAACAGAGCAGCCAGGACATGAATCAGCACCCATATGGGATCCCAACACATTGTTAGGCTAGGATTTAGACACATTGCCATTGTGCCAGACCCAGGAATTACCTTTTAAAAAGAAGTTTGCTTCATGGTTCTTGAGGAACAAAATCAGGGAGAACCCTCTGGAGGTGGCCTTCCAGATGGCAGAGTCCTGCAGCACCACAGGGTGTCCCTTGGCAAGAGACGGGGGCCACGTGTCTGAGTCTATGCCTTTTGTGGTTCCTTTATACAAAACCATGAGGATTCAGTCTCAGGGCTCCATACTCATGACCTTATCATGTGTTAGTCACCCCCTCAAAAGCCCCACCTCCAAAATCCATGGCCAGAATCTGTGTTCATTTACAACATGAATTAAATTTCATACATTTCAAACCCTTACAGAACACTGTAGCCATAGTCCTATCATAGCAAACAAACAAACAAACAAAAACAGAAACGCAAAAGCACTTTAAAAGCACACCAGCAGGGTCTGAGTTGTGGTGCAGTTAAGCCAACACCTGCAACACTGGCATCCCGTGTCAGAGTACCAATGTGAACATTGGTTGCTCTGTTTCTGATCCTACTCTGCTAATGTGTTTGGGATGACTCACAAACGTAAGCTCCTGCCACTCACATGGGACACTATTGTGAAATGCTCCTGGCTTCAGCCAGGCTCAGTCCTGGATGTTGCTGCCTCTTCCTTTTCCCTCTCTTTCCCTCCTCTCTCCTGCAAATTAATAAAATAAATTTTACAATACATATGCATACACATCAGTGGTCATTCAGGGGTTACATGACCTATGTCTTCAATAATGAGGGGTTTATCATGACCTAATTATATCAGTTAAGTGTCTTCTCTGTGCACCTGTTTTAGCCAGGGACAGGAAGAGATAAGACATAATAACATAGCAATAGTGCAATCGAAAGGTACTAGGTAGTGACAAGAAGGAAAAATACTGATGAGAGAATTTCAAAAATTTGTGGAAAACAGAAATAAAAGAGGAATTTATTTTGGAGAGAAAACATTTGAAATCTTTGCACTGTGAAAATTTCCCAAAATATGTGTATTATGAAAAAAAAAACTATGCATGGCATTATATTTTTGCATCACAATAATTTCCTTTTGTAAGTTTGGCTTTCAATGAAGTTTTTAAAGGACTCTCTCCTGGGAGCTCAGGAATGATTTGTGGTTCAATGAAAACAACTGTAAAAGCACATGTTAGTTTTCTGTTTCAAATTTAATGATTTTATTTATTTGAAATGCAGATAAGCAGAGAGAGATAGACACACAGAAACATCCCATCTGCTATCTCATTTCCCAACTGTCAGCCATGGCTGGGACAGGCTAAAGTCAAGAGTGGGAGCTCACGTCCCTCAAGTGGATGGAAGATTGAGTTTCTAATATCTGCCAGGGTGCACATTGGCAGGAAGCTGTGAGTTGAGCTAGGGTTTGAATCCATGCAGGATTCCCAAGTTGTACCTTCACTGCTACATCAAACAGCCACCCCAGGTTGCAGCCTGTATAAGGAAAGTGCTGAGTACAAGAGGAAGGCGACAGTACTTAAGAGCATAGGGAAACAGTGGGCATTTCATGAGGCCAAGAGCTACATGTCAGCATCCCAGGAGCCTTCCTTGAATGTAGACTGCCCACATTTCACAGAAAAAATGGATGCTTGGAAGGGCTAACAATCAACAACATGTGGACAATAACTGAAAGATGAAGACCATGTTGAAAAGTGGTGATGATATTAAAAAAGATCATTTTGGGAAGTTGTGAGAGTTTAGCTGTAGACTTGTTTTTCTCAATTGTTCGACAACATTTTTAGAATCATCCAAGGCAATCTACTTTCCTCCACCCCACTCTTGCCACATGCACCAAGTAAGCGTTCTTTGCAAAAACAACTTGATGCTGTGGAAGACGGAAGGATGGACAAGAGGGAGTTGAGAAAATGGTCATTCATTGCACCTCAACTGTGTGCCAGGCATTGTGGAAGCAATGTGCATTCATTATCTTATTCAAACATCCTAATTGGCCCCAGAAGAAGTACCACTATCTTTCCTGTAGTAATTTCAATTCCTTCTCTGCTACACCTGTTAGCTCCTATTCAGAACAACCAAAGTTTCCAGCAAGCAGAGCAGTCTCATCTCCACTACAGAGTCCTTTGTGATATACTCTGAGCCAAAGGCTTCCCACCATTAGCAACTCCATACCATCCCTGTTCCACAAGTCCACTGAGAAATCTCATCCAGTAGGACTTCCATCTGCCCTGTGAATACTTCAATGTTATGAATAAGAGGCGAGCATCGTGCATACCTTGGGAAGTTGCTTACCTATCTGAATTTAATGTTGTCTCCAAGACCTTTTCAAGGAAATGCTACTGTAAGCCTTCATGGCAGGTGCAATGCTAAAAGTTCACACACAGTTCCTGAAGACCTTGAACAAGCTGTTCATTTTACAAATGAGGACAACTAGGGACAGAAAAGTTGGTAGGTTCTCAGCCAACTCAGAGCCAAAAACCCATTCTTTTACACTTAGGTTCATTGGCATTTTCACTATACGCTCATCTCTCTTATTAAAACTATCTTACTAGAAACATATATCAGTTATATATAAGTTAGAAGTGTATCAAAAAAAAAAAAAGAAGTGTATCAGCAGAAAAAGGCAGGGAACATAAAAAACCATATGAAATCAGTGGAATAGTAATTTAGCTTTTCCTAAGAAGTCAAAATACCCTTTCACTGTAGTCACTAGATTAATCTCTAGGTTCTTGCCTAATTACACCCTCATTCACTGATAAGCTGCAAAGGCTTGGGCGAGAACTCACATCATGAGGCCCTTGTGTTGCAGGCAGTTTATAAGCTAAGGTCAGATTTATAATGTGAGAGTCATGGTGCTCGGGTTCCTTTCTTCTTGGGCTTGTGATAGGACTTGTGTGTGTGTGTGTGTGTGTGTGTGTGTGTGTGTGTGTGCTGCCAGCTGGATGACTTTCAAACTTTGCAGTCAGGACACCACAGAGGGGCAGACAAATCTGAATGCTGTTCACAGTTTCCCAGATTTTATAATTAAGTCCCTTATAGAAACTGTCTTCCCCTAGGAGAGTCCTGGTGATGCTTTCACAGTGGTAATGCCTTTGCTTCATGATTAAAACTCCTGTTCACATGTTAGTCTGAAACATTTACAACTGGGACAGGCATGTTATGAAGCAGGGCTAGGAAACATGTGGCCTATGGGCTGCATAAGGTTCGTGAAATCATATGGTTTGACCCTGTCAAGGCTAACCACAGACTGGACTTAAGACTCAACGTATCTTTAGCAGGAAAATGTTTAAGGTGATAACTTTGTATGATCCACAAATGATGTTAAAACTCTCCAAATGGCCCTGGACAGAATGAAGATTTCCCCCAAAGAATGAAATTGGCATCAATATTCCAAGAAATTGCTATTAATATCCCAAGTACATTGCATTAAAGAAACTTTTTTGAAGAATATGCCAAAGTTAAAAGTATACCAGACACTGAAACTGATAAACAACAGAAAAAACATTATCTCCATGACTATGACTATGTAATTTCTATGTTACATACAGCACTTTCTTGAAGACAATAAGGTTCCAATCAGTAAGATGTACCTGTTGGTTTGCCTCCTATCCATAAATGCTATATGCAGGGCAGTTGGGAGGCCTAATGGGTGAAATTTCCCAATAAACTTTTGGAAGGGAGGACACATAGATGCCAAGGTAGAACAATCTTCAGCTCACAAAATGCCATGTAAGATCTGCAGTAGAGTTGGGACTGCTCTCTGTGGTAGAACCTGCAGTTCTCTGATTGGGACCAAGAACCAGTCCACCTAGGGAGAGTGGGAAAGGGCTTGACCCTGGGGAGAGAAAACTGCATCGGTGCATACCCCATCTTTAGTCTGGCAAGGGATCAGGTAATCCATCGCTTATAGCAGACCAAAGAAACACACACACACACACACACACACACACACACACACACACACACACACACACACACACGTGTCAAAATCCTGGTTGTGTAGGCAAGGCCCTACTGAGAATCTGAGTTCTCAGGAAAGTAGAATCACCTGTAACAATAATGAAAGTCTAATGCTGGCCTCGGGTCATTTTTCCAACCCAGGCTTCTGCCTAGGAATACTTCAATCAACTGATAGTATAGCCACACCTCACATAATGATGCTTGGGTCACTGCATATAGGACGGTGGTCCTACACAAATAGTCATGTACAGGATTTAATCCATGATAACAACAGCAAATCACTGTGTTAGTGACTTCTGTCTTTACTGTGCTGATTTTATTTTAAAAGTTTATTTACTTATTTCAAAAGTACAGTGATGAGAAAGAGGAAGGGAGAGAGTGCACATTAGCAGGTATGTGGCTGGGAAGAAGAAAAGCTGGGATTTGAACTAGGGCTCTATTAAGGGATACTGAAATTGCAGGTAGCAGCCTACTTCACTATGGCATAGGCTGATCCTTCTAATGTGCTTATTTAAGAGTGTAGTCTTTCTGCTTATTAAAAACAAGTTAACTCTAAAACACTCAGCCATGTCATGCTGGAAGAGACTACATACACCTCATGTTTACTGATCTCCTGACTGCATCAAGAGGCAATTAATTGTTTTAAATACCTGCCCTATCCCCTTTAGATTTGTGTATGTACAAGCTAGGATGGTTCCACCAGTGAAAGTGCCTAACCACACAGTTCTCAGAAGGCATCACTGCCATTAAGCAATGCATGACTGTATTTGTAAGAAGCAATAAAATGCCGCATACATTTTGTTTCTCCATATTACACACATGCACATGATAACAAAATGAACAGGAATGAAATCCTCACAAGCACTTGTGGAACAACCCTAGCTCTACCAGAATAGAAGAAAAGGAGGAAAAATGCACCCCTCAGAGAAAAGTGTCCTGCAAGTGAGCCTGGAAGGGAAGGTGATTGAGCAAGCAGAGGTAGAAGATGACCAAAATTGCAGGCAAGGATTGAGAGACAGAATGGAAGCCTTCTTGTGGCTATTAAATACATATATGACTTGCCACAACTCATTTGATAAATTTGTCCCTTTCAATTTCTTTCCTTTAGCTGCAAAAGTGGGAATAGAAATCTCTGACCCACAAGACCTCATGGGGCACTAGGAACAATAAAATGGTATTCTGAAGAAAAACCACTCTGAACAATGAAATGTGCTCTAAATGTCATATGGCGTGACCATTGTTGTTGAGCAATTTGGTGTTCATGATTACACAGTGCTTCTGAGACACACTTATTGGTCCAATTTAACTTTAAACATTACAGACAAGCGACAATAATAATGGGTCCTTGTGGTCTTGGAGCTCTTTAAAGCTCCTAAAGTGCTCTCACGTGCTATTTTATTTGAGCATTCAAACAGCTCTGTGAAACTGGCTATAAAATTGCCCCAAGTTCCATTTTGCAGCTAAGGAAACAGAGACCTTGAGAGGGCAAGCAACTTCTTCAAAGTTACACAGTTAGTTACAGAGCCTAACCTCAAACTTGGTCTATGCATTCTGAAGTCAAGGTGTTTTACTAGAATAGCATAGTGTTCATTCTGAGGATTAAGAACAAAGAAGGTTATACATTCATTCTGGAGATAAAACTTGCAGACAAAATACTAACCAAGATAGATACAAGTGTGAAAACTCTGCAAAGTGTGGGTCTGTTGGAGTGAGTGATATGAATTTAACAAAATCTTGATGTAAATAGCAGCTATTAAAAAGGACACATGGGTATGAGACTGACACTGAAATGTGAACCATATGGTGGAGACAAAAGAATGATGGTTCAGAAGAGGAAGGAACAAAGGCCCAAAGGACGGGGATTGGAGTAGCATTCCTCTGTTCAATCAGGAGTGTAATGAGACAAGGTAGATATGACCTCTAGTACCTGTTAGATATGGAAGTGGAACCAGATCATGGAGAGCTTGCAGGTAGCATGGGGGGTCTAGATTGGATTCCACAGGTATCTACCTGTTCTTGAAAGAGGAAGTGTCATTATACTCATAAACAACACATTATCTGGCATCAGTTTGCACAGAACATTAAATGAAAGTGCCCAGAAAAGGAGAGTATAGCTAGGAGGTTGTTGCCTTAATGCAAAGCATAATTATGAAGCTCTGGATTATAGTGGTATCAACAAAAATGATAGGAAAGCTATGGACCCTAATAGCCAAGTTATTTGATAATCAGAGCCAAATATTATTTGCTCAGTTATCTTACTTAGAAGCACAAATGCCTGCCCTATTTCTACTTCAGGAGAAAGATGACCCAAGTTAGTTCATTTTGGTCTCACTATGGGGTATCCTCTGCACCAGAAGGTGGAGCAAGATGCTCACCACATGTTGAACAGAGGTCAGAATCAACCTCTCAGACAGCTCAGTCTCCAGAATTAAAAGAAATTTCTTTTCACTATGAATACCTGGTCTGATGAGTTTTATTGCAGTAACAAGAAATACTAAATCAGACGGGGAAACTGAAATGTAATACCTTGATTACTTGATTCCCCTGGAATCTTAGTGCTAGATGCTTCCATTCAAGCACCAATTACCTCAGCCCAGCCACAACGCACAAAGGCTACTGACTGCAGTTGGTTCCCTTCCACTGTTTAGCAGGTTGATCTGAGGACATGAACACATTAGAACACAGCTTCAGCCTACAATTTCCTTAGTCAAGTCTAATAAAAACTCATTCTTCCTTTGTATTTCAACAGCAATGTCATACTTCCCACTCTCTATTTCAGTGTGTGGGCACTGCATACGCACATACACATACCCAGAAACCTCACCCCACCACACAGACAGCTGCTTGCTAGTCAATGAAGTCACATTACGCTTCATGGGAATATTTGGAATACTCAGTCTCACAGGAAGTGGGCAAAGGCATGCACAAAGCATTCCATGTGAACAGGAGTTTTCTCTCTGTTGTGTCTGGCCATTTTGGTAATTCCATGAGCAGAGGATTGAAGAAGCTTCATTGGTACAGAACTGTGTTTAGAAAAAGCCCTTTATTTTTATCACCATCATACATGATAATAACTGCTTGAAGCAGTCATCCATAGATTTACGCTGACTGGACAAGGAATTTTTTGCCAATCTTGCAAAAAGGCCAAAGGAATATCATCTTTTTTTTCCCATGAAAATATCACCAGCACTTAGACAACCAATATTCCCCAGAAGAAGTTACTAAAGTGGGAACCCTGCTGAGGGTGACAAGGGCTATGACCAGGCTCAACCCCCTTCATGGTACCATGAGCACCTCAGTGCAATTCCCTTAAAACTGATATTTTCAACTCTCCCTGCTGGGCAGCTGCCATTGTGGCCAAGTAGCTGCCCAACCCAGAAGTTCCTTCCATTGCAGATACGTGGAAGGGTTATCCTCAAACTAGAATGATCTCTACCTAGGGCACTCCATCCCAGCAGTGATCAGAACAATGAAAGGATCTGAGAGCTTAAGTTCAATTGTTTCATGGGACTTTAGCAGTGAATGAAAAGGAGAGCTTTTGAAAGAGGGATGCTTATTTGGGGGTTAAATGCACTTACATAATGCCTGATGGTGTGTACACCATGATTTTTTTTCACCTGATAGCATTAGACTTCCCATGATGACTTCCATAGTTCCAATGTTAAATCTCTACCCTAAACCAGCCATGACCAAATAACAGGCTTTATTGTTTAAAAGAGGAATGTATGGTGGAAAGAAAGATGCTGGACATGGGGATACTAGCAGAGTCCGGAAAGCCAATTAACAGCACCAGGGGAGGGGAATGTGACAGGCTCTCAAACAAAAGTGAGCTGGCAGCCTTAACTAATTAGCAACAATTAATTTTATGGTAGGAGCAAGAACACATGTATTATGTTCTATAAACGCTTAATAGATGTCACCATAAATCATTCCCATCTCTCCCCTGAAATTTAACTTGCAAGCAGGCTGACTCAAAATCTACAGGAATTAGCAAAGTAGAACAGTAAAGCCTTGGATCTTAATATCAAAGGAAGTTCTTTTTTTCTTCTCTGTCAATAGGGCTTTGACTAATCTCAGCTGTTGTAACACAGGTCACCAGCAGCAAGCTCAGTGGCAACCAGCCCTGGACCCATTCTGATTAGGGAGAGCAAGACATGAGCAGCTTCAGGCATGCTCCTGGATAGATCTGAAAGTCAACAGGGCTGCTCTGCTTTTGATGTCCTGTGTGCCTGGAATGAGCTGGAGAACAGGTTTCTTGACATGTGCATCTTCCTAGTAATTGGTAGTGGTGGCATGCCTCACCATGCTGAGAGGATTAGTGGAAAACTGCCACAAGTCCTTTAGTATTCTCAGCTGGGCACTAAGTTGAGGAACACTGGTATTTCTGATCGCCATGACTAACACTTTCTGCTGAACAGTGTTCTCCACTCGTTTCCAAAGAGCACCTTGGTTCTCTTCCTAAGAATCCACTGTGAAGCCTAGCCACACACCTTTATGCTCCTTCCTTAAATGCTTCCACTTTGTTTCTCCACAGTTATTGGCAGAATGCTCCTTTGTCAGGACAGAGTGAGTATAAGCAAATGCTAAATGGTCTCTGCTGATACGATCCACCTGTTAGACTGGGGCTCCTTAGAATAAAGGTTGATTCCACCCACCATGGGGAGTACTTCCTATTGTTTAATTTGCATGGATGGATCCATTTCAAATGCCAAACTAACCAGCGGAATTCCTCGCATTCTGAGCCTATTACTTTGAAACTTTATTCACTATGTCTCACCTTGCATGACCATATTGACACTTCAAATTCAGAAGTCGGCTTCAATGATATTGAGCAGGATACATCTTGAGTGATTTGGGAGAAAATGCAGTTATAATTATGTGTATATACACCAAGTCACATATAAGTACTAATCTTAACATATTGGGATGTACAGTGGTAACTTAAAATGTAAGAGGCATATTTTGCACCTAGGGAAACAGACTAGACGTGCTTTCCTCAGTTTTGCCCTTAGGTGTAATTTTAAACCCTCGATAACATATATTAAACAAGCACAAGAAGTTTCTGAAAAGTAGAGAGAAAAAAGAGAACTGGACCCTAGGTTGCCATGATGGTGAGTTCCCTGGATTTTCCTTTTGCCTTAGATATCTCGAAATTACAGCTGAAGTTCAGTGAAGTTATACAAATACTTCAAGCAAATGAAAAAGTAACCTCAGAAAAGAAAGAAAGAATAAAGAAGGAGAACCAAATGGAAAATATAGACTACAAATGTGAATAATCCTTAATAACACAAGGAGAAAGGACTGAAAACAAAATCAAACTCATGAAAAAAACAGAGTCTTGGAGAATAATGACACCATATAAAAGGAAAAAGTATGAATTGTCACTGCAGTCCTAACAGTAAAAGAATGGAAAACTTGACACTGTTGAAGAAATAGTGGCTAAACCCCCCAAATCTGGCAAAAAAAAAAAGTGTCCAACAGCTAAACATTCAAAGAACGAATGTTAGCCAGGTAATCCCAAATAAATCCACTTTGTGAACATATAGTCACACTTCTGAAAGCTAAAGACAAAGAAAATGTATCTTCCACTTAAGGGGAAAAAAATATTTGAATGGCAGTAAATTTATAAAAGCCAAAAAATAGTGTGACCTTATTTAAATAATAAAAAAATAACAATTAATCTAGAGTTCTATACCCAGCGAAAACATCTCTCAGGAACAAGGCAATAAGGAAAAGAGATAATTATAAATATTTATTATTATTAAAATAAATATAAAACATATAGAGCCAGGATTGTGGTGTTAAGTCACTGCTTCTAACACTGGCACCTTATGTCAGAGTGCCTATCTCAGTCCTGGTTGCTTAGCTTCAGACCAGCTCCCTTCTAACATGCCTGGAAAGGCAGCAGAAGATGGAATAATTGGGCCCCTGCAACCCATGGAAGGGAAAAGCATGGAGTTGCCAGTTCCTGATGTTGGTCTGGCTCACTTGGGCAAGGAACCAGCTGATAGAAGACTCTCTTTCTCATTTTCAGTCTCTCTCTCCGCTTATCAAATATATAAACATGCATTTTAAAGAAAGACTGAAGCAACAATTATACCAATACAAGATAAAGAAAACTTCAAAACAATGACAAGTACCAGGGAGAGCGATATTAGAAAATGATAAAATGATCAATCTATCCTAAAAATAGTTAGTTCACTCCAACACAAATACATCAATAAGAAATCTGCAAAATTTGTAAGAAAGGATAATGTAAAGGAAAAGTGGGATAGACAAATGGCATAATTATCATTGGAGACTTCCACACATGACTTTCAGCAATCAATGAAACTACAGAAGCCTCAGCCAGATTAAAGAGGAAGTGAAAACCACCATTATTCTATAGGATCTAGTTGACAATTACAGAAAACGTCACTAACCACAGCAGAATATATATATTTTAATAGGCGAGTGTGTAATATATATAGTACAACAGACCATGGCATATGCCATAAAACAAATGACAACGCATGTAAAAAACTGAAATCATGTAGAGTGTGTTATATGGCCATAAGTGAAAAAACAGAAATTATAACAAAATGACAACAGGACAGTCTTCAAAACCTTGGTGACTGAACTATGCACCTCCAAGGCTAGAGCTGTGGCATTCCATGGTAAGCTGTAGCTGGGGACTCAAGCATTCCCTACCAGAGTGCTGGTTGGAGTCCTGCCTGACCAGCTTCTAATTCAGCTTCATGCTAATGTCCCAGGGAAAGCAGAGGATGACGGCCCAAGTGCTTGGGCTCCTGGCTCCCATGTGGGATAACCAGATGGAGTTCCAGACTTCTGACCTTGACTTGTTCTAGCCGTGGCTGTGGTCACTTGAGAGTAAATTAGCAGATTGAAGATCTCTCTCTTTCTCTATCTCTCTTATTCTCTGTCATGCCACCTTTCAAATAAATAAACGACAAAAAGAAAGTATCTCTCAATAATATATAGTATATATCACCGAGGAAGTTTCTTGGAAGCTGAAAAATTGTGTTGAAATGCGTGAAAAGTAGAACTAAAATGGAATAGTAAGTCTGTGAAAGACAAATAAAATGATACAGAACAGAAAACTTATTACATTGAATGTTCACATTAGGAAAAAGAAAAATCTCATCTGAATAATCTAACCTCTGGGACTGGTGCTGTGACATAGTGGGTTAAGCCGCTTCTATAATGCCAGCATCCCATATGGGTACTAATTTGACGTTCTGTTGCTCCACTTCTGATCCAGCTCTCTGCTTATATCCCTGAGACAGCAGCAGCTGTCGAAGTGTTTGGGTTCCTCCATCTGTCTGTGAGACCCGCATGACTCTCCTTGTTCCTGGCCATGACCTGACCCAGCCTTGATGAATATGGACATTTGGAAAGAAAGCCAACAGATAGAAGAGGATTTATTTTTCTTTTTCTTCCTCTTTTTCTCTACTGCTCTCTCTGTCTGTATCCTTTCTTTCTCTTTAAATCTAATGTTGAAATAAATAAAATTAATCTTTCTTAAAAAAGTCTAAACTCCTATTGCAAGAAATTAGAAGAAAAATATAAACCTCAAAATGGCAAAAGAATAGAAAATTTTCAAAGAAATAAGCAGAAATCAATCAAATAATTGCAATAGCAAATAAAAATGCTGATCGCAAAGTTTTTTTTAAGAAAAGGAAAATTGGTCATCTTCCAGAAAGCCTGAAAAAGAATCTAGATAAGTCACAAAATACCAATATCAAAAGGACAATAACACAACAAAACAAAAAAAAGAACTCGACACTTAATTTTGACAACTTGGACAAAGTGAGTCATTTTTCTGAAAAGCACAAACCACCACATGTGAAATGTGTAATATGGAATAGATAATTTGAACAGCCCTATAACTTTTGAGGAAATTGAATTTGTAATTGATAACTTCCCCAAAGGAAATCTACACTCCCAGATGGTTTCAGTGGAGAATTATATCAAACATTTAAATATTTAATAGCAATTCCTCACAGTGTCTTCCAGAAAATGGGAGGAATACTTAAGAATTCACTTACATACTAGTATCACATTGATGTCAAGAATCACATGAAAATAGAACAAAAAAATTACAAACAAATATTCCTTGCAAATTCATATGCAAAAATCTTTAAGAAGCCATTAACAAATACAAGTTAGTAAAGGGGATTTCAAAAGTCTCGTGGAAGAAAAGAATTAAAAATCAGTTTATTTGGTGGCACTGTTTTTGAAATTTATCCATATCTTTTAAAATTATAAGCTTTTATCCAATAACTTGATAAAGAGAATGATACATTTTGACTGGGATGGGGGTATTTTTTCAGGAATGCAAGGCTCATACCCATATTCAAAATCCAAATAATTAGATTAGAGAAATAAAGTAATAGTCCAAAGAGATACCACTATACACATCAGAATGGTGAAAACAGAAAAGGAATACAACTAAATGCTAGGAAGGATGTGGAAAAACTGAGCCACTCATCCGTTGCTGGTGGGAATAGCATTCTGGAACATCTTTTTGAACAATTCTTTAAAAGCAAACTAAACATGCAACTAGCATACAACCCAGCAAGTGCATTCCTGGGCACCAATCTCAGAGGCATGAAATGCTATGGTCCCAAAAAATACATAAATATGCACAACACTTTTGTTCATAATAGCCCCACACTGGGAACAATCCAGATGACCTTCAACTGATGAATGGCTAAACAAATTGTGATGCAACAAAACTACGTCTACTTAACACTACCCGGTAATAAATAGACATCAACTGTTGGTATATACAACCACCTGGGAGGATTTCCAGAGAACTGTGCTGAATGAAAAAAAAAAAAGTTTCTTTAGTCACATCCTGTTAAACTGTACAATTACATCCATATACCCTTCATGAAGTGTCAAATTCACAGAAATGGAGACCAGACTCATTGTTTCCAGGGGTCAAGGACCCATGGGAGAGAAGAGGGTGGATGCGATGGAGTGGGGACAAAACAAGATCCTTGGAGAAGCACCTCTCTGTATGCTAACACCAGCCTTGTCAAAATCTTAGTCGTGATATGGCACTGTGGTTTCACAAGATATTGTCATTTGAGGAAACTGGGTAGGAGTAGATGGGATCTCTCTACATTATTTCTTACCACTGCTTGGGAACCTACAATTATTTCAAAGTAGGAAATTTAATTTAAAAATGTAGGAGATGTGCCTCTTGTCATTGGATATGTTTTAATATGAACAAAGGACATTAGGTGCTTGTAAGGAACAGTTTGCCACTCACCAGGACCATCCATCATTAAGGATCATGAATTTGTTTCCACCTGCCTCCTAAGTGAGCTCCTCGAGGGCCTGGCTCATGCATTATTTATCCATAAATCCCCCACAGTGCCTAGCAAGCACCCTGCCATGTACTAAGTGTTCAATAAATGTTTGTTGACTTAATGTTTCTATCAGCAATGTGTTGAGCATGTGTGTTATAGACTGCTGCAACATCGCTTGCTGCAAATGAGGAAAGCACTAAAGAAATGTGTCATCCAGTGAATTAATGCCATCCTTTAAAAAGCAATTAGATCTCTCTCTCTCTTTTAACAAGCGTTTCTATTTATTTGGTGTTTTCTTCCTTTGCTTTTATCTTTCGAGAGAAGCAACAGACATTCATGGCAGTAAAAGACTGACAGCTTAAGAAGGCTCGAAGGACTCTGTCTTTACATATTTCAGTGACTAAATGGGTCGCTTCCACTCTGACGAGGTGTGCACATGAGGTTTCATAACCTCAACTTTCTTGTTCATTGAGTCTTATGTTCATCGGATGGGTGTTGTGCTCCTGCCAAAAGCAATAGTACTGATCCAGAGATAAGCGGTCTCCCATAACCTCATACAAATGGAATGGACTCTTTTGTTTCTGGAGTCCAAAGAGAATCTGTCTCTCTCTGTTTGTAGGTGATGATTAGATAATGTTAGACTTTCTCTGCTCTAACATCCTCAAAGGACATTTACTCTGTGTTCAATGAGAGATGCAGCTGAGTATTTCCCTAGCAGTCAAGATTTCTAGGGAACATCTTCTGCTCTGATAGCACAAGCAAGGGAGAAGCCAAGAAATAATCAGATTATCAAGTGACCTTCCTGAAATAAACTGGGAATACAGAGCCCATCAACTTGAACAAAGCACTGGAATGTACTCATACATATTCCAAAATAGAACAAGACAATAAACATCAAGGAAAGGGGATCCAGGGTCGACAAGCAACTTATTGTTACACAGATCCATATTCTCAGAAAAAAAAATCAGGAAAAGCAAAATGGGGATAATTTCAAATTGACAAATAGATAATGTCTCCAGAAACAACCAGGTAAAACCTGCTAGTATGTCAACAGAGATAGATTATTTTAACTGCCTGGTATTTGTTGTGATTTTTATCCCCAACCTGAGTGGGATCAAGCAAAGCTTTGGGGATTTTTTTTCCATAACAGGTATACTAGATGCGATATTCTTTTATTTAATATTTTGAAAGATTTGTCAGAAAATATGTTTCTGTTTGTTGTTGCTTTTAAAGATAACCGGGAAACAAAGAATTCAGTCTTTCACTGAAAGGCAATGGGGATTTCAAATGGAACATGTTTTTAAAATTTATTTTCTGAGAAATGATCTGTTGCTATGGAAATGTTCATGCAACTTATCCATGAAGAACATTTTTCACAGGTAAGGACCCTAGATCTGGCTTCACCATATTTCTATGCCTTTCATATAGCACGATCTCACTGTACCCCCTAACTGAAAGCCAAGCTGACAGCTGTGAACAGTCACAGGTGTCTAGCTTAATTTTGTCATCACTCAGAAGTAGTGGTAGTGATGCTCAATACATTCATGGGTTAGGAGGGAATTGAGAGAGAGAGTCCTGTATTTCAACACAACAAATATTGAAACTTGTTCAACTGTCACAATTCTATCTGACTTCATTGTATTTTACACAAATGCTTTGAATGGTACCATGACTCAATAGACTAATCTCCACCTTGCAGTGTAGGATCTCATCTGGGTGTCATTTTAGCTCCAGCTACTGCACTTCCTATCCGGATCCCTTTTTATGGCCTGGAAAATCAGCGGGTGATTTAAGTCTTTTGGCCCCTGCATGCATGTGAGAGATTGGGAAGAAGCTCCTGACCCCCAGCTTCGGATCAGCTCAGCCCTGAACGTTGAGGCTGTTTGGGGAGTGAACCAGTGGATATAAGACCTCTCTCTGTTTCTTGTTCTCTTGTAAATGTGCCTCCCAAATGAAAATAAATAAATAAATATATATATTCCTAAAAAATGCTTTCAATTTCCATTAAAACACTGGAAATTTTTAGTCACACAATTGTTAAAATTCTCCTATCATACTAAGTTACGTTTACACAAAGGAAAAATTAAGACTCATTTATGTTAGGAATGATGGTGTCAAGGAGAGGTTATATATGAGAACTTCAAAAGGTGTGTATAATTCATTAATTGATACATAAGCTTTTCATATACATGGACCATATTGTTGTTATGATATAGTTTTATAGATGTAGGTATTCCCTACTTCACCTATCCTTCCTACCTCTTCATTGTCTCCCCACCAATATTTTCCCCTATATTGTTACAATAGTACAATCCTTCAGTGAGTCCCAAGTCCAACATTCTGTTATTTAAGTGCATCATGACATTATAAGCATAGGTAGTAATGGAAAATCTAGTATTATGTTGTCAAGGTATATTCAACAGTTTCATTAAGAGTAGAGATGTATACTGCAACATATCTTCACTATCCAGAATGCTAGTCTTCATTACACAGTTCCTCTTGATGAATGTATGGATACATGTTTAATTACATATTTGCTCTGTATGTTGTGTGACATTACCTTTTATCATTGAGAAAATATGATATCTGTCCTTTTCAGAGTTTTTTACTTCATGGAGCATGATGGTCTCTAGTTGGGACCATTCTGTTAAAAATGATAGAATTTCATTATTTTTAATGGCTGAGTAGTATTCCTCAGAGCAGATAACCATGATTTCTTTATCCATTTCTCTTTTGATGGCCATTGGGGTTGTTTCCATGTCTTTGCTATTATAAGATGAAATCTGTATATAAGAATGTAACCTGCAACCCCATATTTATTGTTGTACAATCCATAATTGCATGAATCTTTTGGAATTCTCTTACACATGGATTTCAAAATCTATACCCCAGTAAACTTTATTTCAATTTTCTACAAGCTTTTGTAGTACCCTAATCTATCAATAAACACAACTCACATACGAATAAAGAAACAAAGTCACACAGCCAATCCACGGGCCCAACAGGCAGCTGCCCAGCACGACCCTTAAAATGTAAACTACTCAGTGAGTCTTCTGTAGCCCTTTAGTCTTTATCTGGCTTGTCTGCACTTGCTATCACCCATGAAAGGGCTGGAAATCCACTATATCTGGCAAGACTCTCAAGGAAGCATGGGCAGAGGTGAGAGGAATCAGGCAACGGCAAGAACCAAGTCAGGTTGTTTCAATCTCTGCTTCTGTCCTGACCAAACTTACTGTGTTTAGAACCTCAGTAGAAGACCCTGTAGCCATGTCTCCTAACACACCAGCCCCAGTATAACTTCCCAGAGGTGCCTACCCAGGCTGCACTTCACAAATTACTGTTCCTCTGAGCTGGACCTCTTTCCACTTCTCCACAGGGTGGGTCAATGCATTTCAGCTGCCGCTCAGGAATGCCTCTGTCTTTGTACTTGAGTGACATTGGATCTAGTGTACTTTCCTCCTTTTCCTCTCTTTCTGCCGATTCTTAATTCCAGGCATGCCCAACCCTAGCCTTCTAGAATAAGCAATCTCTTTTTTCCTTCTTTACACTAGAGATACACATTTCGTTAAGTTGCAGTCTTCCTCCTCACAATCATCCCACAGTCAGCATCTCTCACTTCATAGCTATTCTGAGCTCCAATTTCCCAATTCCCGTTTCCTGGAGGGCCTTTATCACTGGGATCTCTTCCACTTTCAAGCACCAAGTATTAGAAACTTACTTTCTATTAGGCTTCTCCAGTTGCACAGATCACTTGTGTGTTTCATGTCTCTTAATGCATGATTCATTTACACACCCAGGTTGAAATAAAAGCAAGCAGACTCCTCTCTACCCTCCTCATACACATCCAGTCAGTGGCAAATCTCCCTTGCCCATGTCTGTCCTTCCATTGCCACCATCCTAACAAGATCCTCTTCTTAAACTGTAGCAATACACAGTCCTCTATCTGACATTCTCGGATGATTCATGCTAAGGCGGTGCACAGACAACATCGTTCCCTGATTTTGATTGGAATCAAAATTAAAAAGTACTTTCCACACTACAACCAAGTAGAAATTGGCCAGTCAGTGTGTATCTAAAATTGCATTGAGCATGCTTTCAATGGAGTGTACAGGGGAAGCTCTAATGGAGCGGTTAAGATGCCTCTTGGGAAACATATCCCCTATTGGAGTACCTGGCTTCAAGTCCTGGCTTGGCTCACAATTCTTGTTTCCTGCTAATCCAAATTCAAGGAGATAAAAAGTTATGGTTCAAGTGGCTGTGTATCTCTGCCACACAAGTTGAAGATCTGCCTCTGGGCTTTGGGATGACCTGGCCCTGGTTGTAGCAGGCATCTGGGACGTGAATCAGCAGGTGGGAGAGCTCTCTGTCTCTGTTTCTGTTTGTCTGCCTGTTTTAGTTGTTCTGCCTTACAAATAAAAGAAACCAGATAAACTTGTAAAGTAAATCAAGTGAAACACTCTTTAATCAAATTTTATTTTATATTAATCCCTCAAAAATGACTGTTTGTGACTCACTGATGGGATTTAGAAAGCGCCGGTTTATAATATGATTTGGTAGAACCTTATTTTTCTCCCTCATCCCCTGAGACTGATCTACCTTCTATCCTCCAAATGAGTAAACTATTTACTTACTCTTGACTGAGGCCTAACACATTTAAAACATTTAAAACCTCGTGTCTGGGTTTTGTCCTTGCACATCCCTAGTTTCTATCAGTCTCAGACTCACACATGGGCATACAGGGACATGCATACCATATATGCATACACGTGCTTGCACACAGGTACACGGTCACATAGAAACATAGTTCCCCGAACTCCACGATGGGCCAAGCTTGGTGTTAACAGCATCACCCTTACTGTTGGCGCCAACTACCTCTTTCTATGCTTTTTACAAAGATGACTTATTGGAAAGTCAGAGTGACAGTGGATAGGGGAAAAGAGGTGAGGGGAATTTTTTATCTTCTATTCATTCCCTCCAAATGGCCACCATTGTCCGTTCGCCACAGACCAAAGCCAGGAATTGTATTTGGATCTCCCACATTAACAAAAGGAGCCCGAGCACTGCCTTCTGCCTTCTGCTGCTTTCCCCAGTGCATTAGCAGGGAGCTGGATGGGAAGCAGAATGAGTGGAGTCTCAACCATATGGGATGCAGGCATCACAAGAAGTGGCTTAATGCACTGTGCCACAAAGCTGACTCTTCTGATGCAACATCCTTGTCCATTGCATTGCCCGGTATAATTCTACCCCAGCAAATGTATCCTTGTGATATGTGACACCCCTGTGCTACCCTCTCTTAGCAAATGATCATTCCCTATTGCTGTGTCATTTATCCTTTTACTGAAGGAAAAATCTCTATTCCTATGGAACCATATCATGAAAAATAAAAACAAAACAAAAAATAAGTCTTTGATTTTCTTTGAGGTCGATGAACATAAGTAAGTGTAGGAAAGAATCAGTGTTAAGGGAACAAAAGCCAGAGATTTACACACAAAATGGAAACATGTTCTATTTTCCTTAAATATTGGATTGCTAACATCACTTCCTATGCTTTTCACTATAAAGGTCCAGCCTTGGCTATGAGCAAATTTAACTTAATGTAAGCCATATTTCTATGATTTGTGTCGTATCCAACCATAATTTGTATAGGATAGTGCCTATACAGTTAATACAAACTTTAAAAAAAAACCAAAATCTCACTTTAGGGGCCAGTGCTGAGGATTAGCAGGCTAAAGCTGCCACTTGCAATCCTGGAATCCCTTATAGGAACCAGTTTGAGGTCTCTTTTCAACCTCTAATTCAGCTTTCTGCTGATTACCCTGGCAAAATAGCAGATGATGGTCCACGTGTCCAGACTCCCACTTAGGAGACACAGAGTTCTAGACCCCTGGCTTCAGTGCGAGCCAGCTCTGACTAATGTGGCCATTTCAGGGAGTGAACTGGAGGATGGAAGAACTGTTGTTACTCTGTCTTCCCCTTGCTTCTATCACTTTGCCTTTTAAATAAATAAGATAAATTTTTATATAAAAAAGTTTTAGTCAATGAGCACATATATTAGGAGACAAATAGTTCCTGTATGTTCACATAATATCTTATTATCTGAAATGTTGTCCTAAATTTTTATCTCTGACATCAGAGGCGAAACAGCTTGAAAGAAAACATTCATGGAGAATTCAGATGCCCTTTTTAGCAATTAGCTTCCACTTCCTCAACCACAGTTTAAAATCTACAATTGGATGGTGACAGAAAGAGCCATCCACAGCAGAGAGAAGCCATGCTTGAAGTATAAACGGTTGCCAAGCCAAGAACTCACCTTATTAAAACTCAAAGGTATTTATAAAGATTAAAAATTAAGGTTGGCTGGAGTTCCAGAGCTAGGCAAGTTCTCTGCAAATTCCATTAATAATTAAATCTTTTTCAGCATTGAAGTGATTCCTAGAGGAATGCATTAAAGACACGGTATGTCCTCTGCCCAAGGTTAGGCAAGGAGCCAATTTACTGATGAGGATTAGAATTCATGAATTTTCGATTCAGAACACCATGTGCCTAGCATACAGGGCAGGACAAAAATAATCTATAAGAACGACTGATTAAAAAGGGAAGTCAAAGAAAAAGCTGTTTAGATGTCTGGGCATTTCCATATGTAAGTGAATCTGCAGCATCTCTGAGGTTTCTCATCTGCCCGCTCCCTCCCCCGCCCCTGGGCATTGCAGCTACTATTCATTTATTTTCACTGATTTTGGAAACCTAAAACAGCTGCTCAGAGTTGATGCATCTTTTGAGCGAAGTAGTCCAGGCAGTAGTCCTACAGCTCTAAGGATGAATAAGGCAATCAATCATATTATATGATTCTTCCCCACATGCAAAGATTGCTGCTCCTAGGCTAGGTGAATGTCAGTAGTGGAATGGGAGTGAGGTAGGGGAGAGAGAGAAAGAGGAGGAGGGGAGAGGATGAGGTTTATGTGGGGGACAGGAGAATGAAAGGAGATAAATAGGAAACTGAAAAAAAAAGGAAGAGAGAAGAGAGAGGAAGAGCATGTGACTTTTTCTTGACCCTTTTCCAGTTCGGAAATGTGATGCACTGAGGTGAAAGATTCTGTCTATGTTTAGAAAGAACGAATGGCTGTTTTCATTCAGAGATGTTGATAATACACAGAGTGGGAGAACATGATGCAATGGGGAAATGATTAACTATGTTGTTGGGTTGTGGCACAGCAAGTTAAGCCATTGCCAAGGAGCACTGTTCAAGATGTGGCTCCTCTGTTGCCTGTCCCACTCCCTGCTAAGGAGCCCAGGAAAGAAGTGGAACGTGGCCCATGTGTGAGGTTCACGTCCACCCTCCTGGGACACCTGCATGGACTTTCAGATTCCTGGCATCTGCCTGACCCAGCTCCGGCCACTGCGGAGAGTGAGGCCGCCAAAGGAACTCTTGTTGTGTCCATCTCTCCCCTCTCATTCTGCCTTTTTTCAATATACACCTTTTTGGCGGGGGCAGGGACCATTTAAAAAATGATTAAGCATAGAATGGTCCTAAACAGTTCCAAATTATCTCTTTCCTCACAGTCACTCATGGTCATTATAGCAACTGTGCAGCCCCTCTGCCATCCAGGGCAGGTTTACTCAGAGGCTTCTGTGGACATTTCTTTGGCCACAGTCAAGCTGCACCTGCTGTCGGCACAGCATCTGCATCAACCTGCAAGAGACCCTTCTACAAGGATGGACATACACTCTGTGCTGTTCCATTCCAGAGCCACTTAAAATCAGTAATTTTTCCTTAATGTTTATTGAATTTTGATTTATCCAACCTAAGGTTATCACATGGATAGATTTTCTGACAGGCAATGTACAAAGAATCGAAAACTCCCCAATGTGCATATGTGGTGACTGTAATGTGGAGGGCGGGAGTGGGGATAGGAGTGAGCAGTTCTTGACATCACTGGTTTGTAAACATTTGAAATCGTTTTGGTAGCCTGACAATTACCCCAGCATTTATCCTCCCAGAGGCCACAGTAGACGGTTGTTACACTCATTTAACCAAGTCTCAGTGTGAGCAACTTGGCTGGATTCAGAGTTCATTCAAGAAAGCAGAGTGGGCTGTGAACCAAGGACTCTACTTACAGTACAGACCGGTAATCACTGTCAGAGAAGGCCTCTGCGACCAGGCTGGAGGGCCCAGGATACCCAAACAATGTCCCCAAAGACTGAGAAAAATGACTAAGTAGAGTTGACCAGCTGCTGTCCCTGTCTTCCCACTACTATTTCTCAGAGCTAATTTTGCTGCTTCTCTCTTCCTTATGAAAAACTATTTATGTATTGATGTGAAAATGCATTGTTTATTCATCATTTCCAAAACTCACAAGTATCCCCAAAGTATCAAAACTGAGAACAAAAAGGCATCACAAATATACCTCTCATCTGAAAGCTTTTCACCCCTCCTTCTTTCCTCCTAAACTCCTCTGAAACAATCCACATGGGCTCACCCTAACTCTGCTCTCCCTGTAGTACATGCACTAAAACTCTCAAAGTCGCTCAGAGAAGTCACAGGGTCAGCATTGTAGCTCGGTGCTTTCAGGTACCACCTTCAATTCCACCAGCATCCCATGTCAGTTTGAGTCCGGATTCCCTGTTGCTCTTTTGCTGATGCAGCACCCCAGCACCCTAACAATCCTTCTGAAACAAACAAAAGACTGTCCAAATGCTTGGACCCCTAACATCCACATGGAATACTGGAATAAAATTGCAGGCTTCTGGTTTCTGCTTGATCTGGCCCCATGTTTTGTGGCCATTTGGGAAGTAAAACAGCAAGAAAAGATCTCTGTCACTTTGCATTTCAAATAAAGCTGTAAATGGAGGAGAAAGAGGGGGAAAAGGAGAAGAAGAAGAAGAAGAAAGAGGAAGGTGAAAATGAACAACTCGCAAATATTTTCAAGATTTCTACTTTCATGATGGTAAGAAGGAGACAATGTCAGCATTGATAGTATAGATGGAAGTTTTAGATTCAACTTCTACTAAAGCTTTTAAAGTTTATGATTGAAATCGCATGCAAAGAGAAGGCATAGTGGATTTCTGTGTGTTTTGAACAGTAGGGGTCAGAGTCTAGACATCCATTGGGAAGAAGCCAGTGTGGAGAGAAAGGAGTCAGATTGGGGGTTGGGGGGACAGGAAGTGTGTTGCCAAAGCTGCCATCATTATGGCAATTTAGACATACTAATAATATCTTGGAGAGAAAATTAGGGTTATAAAGAGACAGGTGATAAGCAATATGCTCTTCATGGTATCCTAGAATTTCTCAAGCAATTATTCAATATTTTACAGAACTTGGGGGAGTATTGTTCAAATTTTTTAAATGTTATGGTTTTGCTAACTCTATGGGAACTACAGGGAATTGCAGTAATTTATTTATCTCTTCTTTTGAGGAAAATATGTGATCTCTGAAATTTCTGGGGATAAGTATTAACTGGATATACAGTCTGACATAATATATTTCTTTGAGAAAAATGCCATTTTAGTTAAATGTCCACTGTAATGTTTCCCTGTGGGTCAGAGTGTGAGCTCACCATATGTGGTCCAGCAGCCTGCCTGGCTCCCAATCTCCTGCTGCCTACTCACTCAGTATTTGATCAATATGTTGCTTCCCAAGGCATAATAAAGAAAATTTTTTTGTACTCAACATTGGTAATCTTCCTTAGCTGTTGAAAACTTTGTCATTGAAAACCTGGAGAAAGGCATTTTAAATGCATCAATAAAATGATTTATATATATAAATCATTTATCATATATATAAAACCTTTGTATTTTTATTTTATCTAGGCTGTACCTGTCATTGAAAACAGTGAAAAAAGTCACATGTGATATTTGTTTATTGTAGAAGGCAATGCTGAAGGAATTAATTAATGATCTAATCATCAGAAAAGCTTTACATGTATTTACATGTACTCTTATAAGTGCAAATGTTTCTTATAACTTACTTCATTTACATAAAGTCACCAAATTTCATGTGTTTCACAATACAGATTTAGGAGCATAGTGATGGCACCATTGAGCCTTCTCAGAGCACACTGATTTGTTGTAGAATTCTCTTAGTGGTCATGACCTCTGAGAGATACACACCTTTTATGAAGGAGAAAGGAAATGATATAAGGCAGCCCTTCTATGCACCCATCCCATTCTCAGAAATTTCCACGGGGTCTCTGAAGTTAAGAAATGACTCCTAAAGAGATTCCTCTCTTCGTTATCCTCAACTGCATGGAGCCTCATGGAAGCGTAAACCACTTGACACACCCAGAACCTCAGGAAGGCAAGAAAGCAGCTAGAAACAAAGCAAAGCCATCTGGCACTAACAGGTAGATTAGCACTGGTGCCCTCTGCTATTCACTTTTGTGAGATCTTGGGCCAGTCATGTAGACTCTGAATAGTATTGTTGACTTGTGTGTCTTTATTTTCAATTTTTCATTTGAGAAACAGATAAAGAGGCAGCAGGAGGGAGAGTGAGGGAGAAAGGAAGTGGGAGAGCGATCTTCCATCTTTTGGTTCAATTTCCACATGCTCACAGCAATCTAGGGCCCATATCAGTCCAGGTCTCCCATGTGCCTGGCAGGGACCCAAGCGCTTGTTACAGCTGCTACTGCCTCTTGCATGTGCATCAGCAGGAAGCTGGGTTGCAAGCAGAGAAAAAAACCATTTCCTCACAGTCTAAAAGAAATGGAAGAACGAGGTGACCTCTAAGATCCCTAGCAAAACTGACACTCTGAATGTGGTCAGAGCCCCAAAGAAACAAGTACTTCATTTCCTGACATTATCAAAACCTGTCTCAGTTCTAAACAAAGAATATAAACATGGGGTACTGTGATACAGAGGAAATGATGATGCTGATTTGCTCAGAGTGTGTAAAATGCCCAAAAAGCGAGTTATTCATACAACCTGGCCTTTTTCACATATTTGTTGAATCAGATCTTTCCTTGATTTTTTTTTCTTCCTAAAGACATGCTTTTTACTTATTGGAAAGAAAAGGTTGCAGATAAAGAAGGATATAAGACAAAGAGAGAGAGAAAGAGAGAGAGAGAGAGAAAAAAGAGAGAGAGAGAGATCTTCAAACAGCTCATTCAGTCTCCAACTGGCCACAACAGCCAAGGTTAATTCAGGCCAAAGCTAGGAGCCAGGAGCTTCTTCTGGTTCTGTTATGTGGGTAAAAAGGCCCAAACACTGGAGTCATTCTCTGATGTTTTTCCAGGTACAGTACCAGCATGCTGGATCAGAAGTGGAGCAGCCAGGACTTGCACTGGAGCCCATAATGTAATGGATGAGCAGAGCAAGCTGAGGACAGTAGGCTTATTTTCATAGAGAAAGGAACTAAGAATGTTAAGAATTTCACCTCGCAGGAAGGAAATTCTTGGTTTTATGAGTTTTTCAGGATTCCCACTCTACTGTACTGCTCTGTTTATTTCCAGACACCCTTTTATTCACTTGTTTTCTTCTTGATGGCCTTTTTCCTTCTCTTCCTTTTTGTTTTATTCTCACTGTTACCACAATATGAGTTATAGGAGTAAGAAATGCAATTTTAGTATAAAGATATGTGAATACTTTGAAGAGTTTACCGAGGGTCTGCGATGTGTATCAGAGGGTTAGGCCACTGCTTGCATCCCATTTTGAAGCATCGGTTGGAGCCCCAGCTGATCAAGCTTCCTGCCATGTAACTGAACCCCCAACACCCATGAAAGAGATCAGGGTGGAGTTCCTGACTCCTGGCTCTGGCCAGGGTGTGGCCATTTGCAAAGTGAACCAGCAGATGTAAAATTCTCTCCCATTTCTTTTCCCTTTTGCCCTCTTTCTCTCTGCCAATAATAATAATAATAATTTTTAAAATGCTTTGCAAATAAATAAAACAAACACTTAAAAAAATTAAGAACGGTGTGTGGAACACTGAATTAAACCATAAGTGTATTTGAGCACAATAAAATCTTATTGAAGACCGCTTAGGAAGTGGACTGATATTTTCAAAGCTTAGCTTTTAATCTGTGTCTCTAACTGTGCCTTTTTAACTTTCAAAAGTACACCAGATGGAGAAAGGGGCAAGTCTGGTGGGAGCATTCCCGGTTTTCCAAAGAGAGGAAAATGCAAAAAAAATGATAATAACTGATAATATGACAGAACAGTTTAAAGTTCTATGGAAACTTAAGGTGCACTTTTAAAAGTCACCATGCCCTGCCTAGAATTGTCTGTGCATGTTCCGTAATGTTTTAGGCATTATTCATGCACACTTATGTCCTAAAGAACTTATTTAGGTCTTGATGGGGAGTTACATTATTATTTTATTAATAATTAATAATTTAATACTTATTGTTAATTAGTTGAAGAAGACAGAGAGGATTCTCCAAATGTCGGTGATGACTGACACTGGACTAGGCACCACACCAGAAGCTGGGAACTCATTCCAGGTCTCCCACGTGACTGACAAGAATCCAATTACTACAGCCATCACTACTGCCTTTTAGGGTGCTCGTTAGCAGAAAGCTGGAGGTGGGAGCTGGCGCCAGGTATCATACCCAAGCACTCTGATATGGGGCGTGGGCATCTTAACTTGTGCCTTAACTGCTCAAATGACTGCCATTTTCACTTGAAAATTAGATAAAAGAGACAAAAATTCTCTGGATCATTAAGCTTTTTAGAAGCAAAGTGATACTCTTGGCAATCTTTAAATAAAGGGTAGTTAGCATTTCTCAATATGGGGAAGTTACTATTCATACTGGATTCTCCACAAGGAGAAACTAATGTAACCAATGTGAAAAATCACCAGCCTTGTCTGCAAATCTCACTTTTCAAATTACTCAAAAACAAACAAACAAACAAAAGAATAAAGGAGCAATACCATCACACCAAGCTTTGTCATCACTGAAGACAAGCGTCTTGGTAGAGCCAGGCTTTGTTCAAAAATAAACTGAAAACACTCTCCACTCAATAACATCTAAGCCACTGTACAATCCTTCAAGCCTGAGTACCTTCACGGAACAAGGTGGCTTGTTCAATGAAAAATCTTTCTGAACTGAGTGCATCTCTGCCACAGGCAGGGACAGTATCATTGCATCACCCGGGAAACCACACAGCCACTAATACAACAGATATGTCCTGAGCAAGCAGCAGCTGCATGGAATGCCAGCTCTACTGGCGATACTGGAGTCAGGCATCCCCAGCCACTGTCATGCAGCTGTAGCAAATTTCATCAGCGATAGTCATTTCTATCTAAGCCACAGAGGTTGTTCCATTGTTGTTGGAGACAAATCTGTTTTAGACAAAGAGCTTGAAGAGCTAATTATCAGGATCATAGAAAGAATCACCAGTAGCAGAAAGTCCTGCCATCTCTGTTATGCCATAGGCTATTCTGCATGCAAGTCTCTTGTAAGTCAAGGGGACACAGTGCACAGGACTGTGGATTTGGCCTTCTGCCCACCCCGTGGCTAAGTTGAGCTGCCATGGCTACAAAGGCACAGACAGCAGTCTTTTCCAAGTCTTACAGAGCATTGGTCTCTTGCTCACAGGTATTTCCAGTTGGTATTTCTTTCATCTTCTTCAGGATCATTTGTGGCAGGTGAAAGATGCAGTTGAGCACTTCCCAGCCAAAAGGGAGTAACAACTGACACATGACCGTAACAGACCCAAAGAAGTGGTATCTCAAGGGCACGAGGGAGGGGTTGCTTCCCTAGCCTTAAACTTACACATCTGGTTCTAAGGTATCCATTCTCAGGCTCACACCACTTTTTTTCTTGGCCAGAAAAAGAGGCACCCGAGGGAATTCAGAGCTACAACAGACAAGTGACTATGGTGATTAGTGTATCAGGTCCTGGGACCAGGGTCAGAATCATGGCTTATACACATTACAGTAACACCTATGATAGGGCTCCTGGGGAAGCAGAGCATGGTGTTTAAGAATTGTTGGATTGTCACAGGGCTGAGGGAGGCATTGTGGCACAGTGATATCCCATTTGAAAATTGCCTTGAGCCCCAACTCTTTACTTCCCATTTGGCTCCCAGTTAATGCACCTAAGAAGGCAGCAGAGGTTGGCCCAAGTACCTGGGCTCCTCCCACCCGCATCAGAGACTTGGATGCAGTTCCAAGCTCCTGACTTCAGATTATTCTATCCCAGCCATTCTGGCCATTTAGCGAATGAACCAACAGAGAGCTGATAATCTCACTCTGTTTCTCTATTATTCTGTCACTTTTCCTTTAAAGTAAATAAATAAATAAATAAATCTTTAAAAGAAGAACAACAACTTGGGCTCAGAAGAAGGCTTCTGGGGTTCAGGCTGAATTTTCCATTTGGCAGCTGTCTAGACACATAAATCATAACAGCTCACCAGGACTTGGAGCCTTGGGTTGAAAGGAGAATGACATTAACTTAGGAACACCTTTCCTAAAGCTGTGACAATTACCCCCTAGAAAAATCAAATGAGTAGTTCTTGAGAGAGCAAATGATTTCCCCCTCCAAATTTTCCCTAATCCCACTTATAAGCCTTGGCCATTTCCAGGGAACCCTCATGGACAGCCCTGACCCTTCTCTGACCCTCACAACTATACTCACCCTGACCTTCACTCTCAACATCACTCCCAACAGGAGCCACTCCAGAGAGTAAAAGAACCAGCATTTGTATAACTAAGATATCCTGATGCCAGGGCTGTAAAATAAGTGCAGCACTGTTCACTAAGTGCAGGTTTAATCCCTTGTCTTAAAATGTGTGGTAAGATGTCAGGAATGGATAAGTACAGTCACATGTCACAGAGGCAAATAAGGCATTTCATCATTTCATTGACATTTCTCTTTGTTTTGAATTAGTAGACTCTTTCAGTGCTTTTTCACTACCAGTTTACTTTTAGGAGAGTATAAAATGATGAGAGAAGCCAGAATACTTCTGGACACTAAATCACCTTAAAGAAGCATCATAAAGACCTAACATTGTGGAACTATTCTTTTCATTCCAATTAGTAGAGATTCAGAAATCATTAGAACTGAATTACAGCCTGAGAGAGGAAGAACAGAGCTTCCAGTCCTGCTCCCCTCACTGTCTGCTGCCTCTACCCCCATGCTGTATGGAGTACCTTCTCTGGCCTGGAAGTTTCGCAGGCACTGGGGAGCCAGCCATGATGAACGAGAGAGGCTGTGTCCCAACCTCATGGAGCTCCTATGCTTGCACACAGAGTGTGCAATGAAGACCCAATCAATGAAGGCATGGAAGCAACTCTACTTCGTGAAATCATGCTGCCACATTTGAAGTAGTTCATAATTTCTTTAAACAGTGTAGTGTATGCACAACCCAAGCACCCTATTCAGAGGAAACAACCACCAATGAACTTGGGTTTGCTACCCAGAGAACCCATCTGAACAGAACAAAAGAGTCCACACGCAGGAGGGGGAGTAGAGCCCATTCAAATGGGGGAAGGGGCTGATAGCCTAGGAAAGTGTTACTTAAATAATTAGCACGGGGTCCACAAAGGAATGTCCCACCATTCCCTTTATAAACCTCATATTGGGGGAGGGCTGCTTAAAGATCTTGGGGCTCCATACACTTGTCTTCCCTTGTTAGGTCCTAACTTCCCAAGTTCCCAGCATCTCACAGGCCAGTCCTTGAGACTACAGACTTCCAGAGATGCTGAGAGGGAGCTGGAAGAAGGGAGCAAGGCCTTCAGCAGCCTAAAGAATCCCATGTTCCCTCATCTGCAATACTATTGATTTGTCTACATTCCCAAATGGTCTCAAACATTTTATCATCGTAACTGTAATTGCAGACCATCCAGGGCTCAGTAGCACTACCCTGTTCAACATTTAAGGAAGTGAGAAGCATCAGTTTAAACGTTGTCAAGCCTTACCCAGAAAGCCAAGGAATGCCCACTGAGTAGCCTTACCTTTCTGTCTTTTCTTAATGTAGCCACAGAGGCCTGGTCCCCTGCTCTTGAGAAATGTAGAGAAAATTCCCCTGACTTTCCCCTCGGATCTGATTACCTGGCTGCCAGAATGAAATGTCAGAGGAGAGCTGCTTGGGGAGAACCATTCGGAGGAGAAGCCTTTTCAAAAGACTTTCCTCAAAGATCACTGCTGGGCACCAGACAGGTAATGGATTCAAAGTGCCAGCCACTTCCCAGACTGCCCATTTTTAAAATCACATCCAGGCAGCAACCCCAGAGCCAAGCAAATGGAACTCTTTATATCTGAATGACTGCCTAAAAATCAGGGCTGCAAAGCTGCAGAAGGGTATCTTCAGTAGAAAAGATATTTTAAGAGAACTTTAAAATCAAAGAATGAAAAATCCGAAGAGCCTCTTTCCTTTTTCTTTCCTTATTGTCAATATCCTGCTCCCCCCCCCCCCACCCTTGACTTCCTTCTCTTCGCCCTGAGCATGGTCAATTGCATAGGTTCTTGTCTCAGTTTACTCTATTATCTAATGGCTACATTTTCCCCCTTGTTCTGGCTCGGATAAACTTGAATCATAGATCTCTAAATTTCCTTCTGATTTTATTCCAGCTCAGCCATGCCCCACGTCTTATCTTCTCTGATGCCTGTCCAATTTCCCCCTATCTATTAAGCTTTGTCTGGAGCTAATTAGAGGAAAAGGCTTATGATATGTATCCTGGGTCCTGTATGGTGTTTTGAGGTCATCGTAGACAATATTAGGGATGACTGATAGCGATCCTTTGCTTTGAGATGCATGTGGCCATGTATTAGTTTAATGTCTGTCATCACTCATGTTCAGTTATATTTGTTTAGGAAGGTTTCACAGTAAGGATTTATAGCTGAGCTGTCGCTTTGATGGTGACTTTACATGACCATGGCATTGCCAGGCTATAAAACTCAAACAAGCTGAGTAAAGTTCAGATCAGACATTTAGTTGGAGGTTGGTGGGTAGTGTGAGGGAATCTTCCATACATTGGCTGAATAGCATCTGACAAGTCCATGAAATAAGACAGAAGAGGAAGTGGGGACAACTAGACTGTAATAATGCAAAAAAAAAAAAATGTGCTCAGTGTTGTCCTAGCTCAGGCACCAACATCTCACTAACACACGAATGACACACAGTAATTTGTTAGAGGAGATAGGCGTGGTTGCTGCCGGTCTGGTTGTACACACTGTGCCAGATTAAACAAAGTATGTGAGATGCTAAACCAAGAGAACCAGCTCACAACTGGAATGCATTCAAGGTGCAGAATCAGTGACTCCCTTAGACTATTCTGAGTCTACAACATGGAGTGTGGGGCTTGGCAGCACCAAAATGGCTGGACACCTGTTAGAATTCCATCTATCTAGATAACTCCAAGCAGTCTAGAGTTAGAAACAAACTAACTGCACAACCGAGCTCTCTGGATTTACCCACAAAAGAATATATCCTGGCAACATGTGCTATGAGAAGCTTCCTGGAGTGCATGCCAGGGTTTTGCCCAATATTTCTTTCCTCTACATCTATTACATTGATCATGAAAAGTATAGTGTCCTGGTTTCTGTTGGCCAGAGATCTCTGTGAGCTTGGAAAATGTCTCTGAAAGACATCTTTGGGTCTGTTGTGCTCTGTATCCTTTATGTGTCTGCCTACTTGGCCAAGAACCATCTCCCTGCCCTGTGACACCATCCCTCTCCCCTCCGTATCACACTGTCTGCTTTGAGGCAAACCATTTCCTCCTTTGTTTCATAGAACAATCAGAATAAAATCAATAGCACAGAGCCCAACTCACGGACACAAAGGCAGACCTGCTAATAAACACCCAGTGTCTGGGACTCGTGCTGTCTGCATGGATGGGCGTGCCAGGCCTTGCAAGCTCTGCTGTGCGCTGACCCGCACGTCCACAGCTGAGGTGTCAACAAGGAGCTGCCACAGGGCCTCGGGCAGTGAGGACACAGGGTCAGCAGCTTCACTGGTGCTGAGCAGTCAGAGCTGACTCCTAGAAGAGGATTCTTGCTCTTTGAGGCAGCAAAGGAGGCAAGCACAAGGAAGTAAGTTACCCCGTACTTCAAAAGGTTTTACAGATGGGTTCAAGCAGCTGAGCCTCCTAAAGAAGACAGACTATGGTTGCAGTTATGGAAAACTCTAGGGCAAGGAAAAGGAAGTGATGGGTCAAGCACATCAGACTGGTGTCCATTGTTTTCTGTTGCTTTTGAAATGCTTTTCCAGACAGATGGGCAGCCAAGCAGACAAGGGAATCTTGATTGTAAGATCAGGGTGGGTGTATGGGTGTTCCCAGAACAATTCTTTCAACATTTCTGTATGTTCGCAATTTCTTGTTAATAAAACATGGAGAGTGGGAGAAAGCAATTCAATTCGTCCTTTGTTAGAAGTCGAGATCAGAGGTAGTGATGTTAGCTTTGGGAATGCCAGGCAGAATCTCACACACTCAAGGAAGCTGAGGATGGGTGAGGCCAAGCTAACAGTCACCAGCTCAGGGCACCCAGCTCTACAATGTGCGCACTCTGTTCTGAGGGCCTCTTTCCCTGGGAGCTGTAGACTGTAAGCTATAGCCACACTCCCAGAAAACTTAAGCAAGAAAATTGTCTGTTGGATAATTTGCAGACTTTGACCTGCAAAAAGGGCAGATGCATTTAGATATACGATTTGTTTTCCCACTGCTGTTCTGTTTCAAAGAATCCTTGTTACTGCTTGTAGTGAAAGACTCCTCCGCCATCAGGGAAATGAATCAGACTGTTACTCAAACCATACCCAACCCATATCCATCTTGCTATCAGACTGGCTTACATTCACCTCTTTTAATGTGACACAAGTGAATAAAGAATTCATTTTAAGCAAAATATATTGGCTGGGCCACAGAAACTAAGTTACATCTCTGAATGTCTTAATAAAAAGAGGTCCTTTCCATATTTCTGTATGGAACTAATTTATAACCCTCAACTCTGTGGTGTACAAGATGCAAACATAGACAAGAACATCCATAAAAGTCACTTATTCTGGGCTTTGGAATTCAGTCACAGAAACATACAAAGTGAGAGAAATAAATGGACTAACCCCCAAAGCCACATCCAATGCCCACCTGGTCAGCCCTACTGGGTCCCAAGATTCAATCTGACAGTTGGAGCCCACTCCCTGAGAGGCACACTCATAGCAGAGATTGAAGTTAAGTGAAACTATGAACTGTGTAATGGTGTAATTTCCTTTCAATATTTAGGTGAATTTATGAGACATCTTTAAAAAGTTCACAGAAGCACATTTTATGAAAGTCCTCAAGTATTTAAATACTTTCTTTGCATCAAAATAAGCTTATGCTTTAAAAGCAATTATTTAATTTTTTTATTTGAAAGAGAGTCATACATAGGCAGAACAGAGTGAAAGAGAGGGGAGAGAAAGAGAAGAAACACAGAGGGAGGGAAAAGAGAGAGAATCTTCCATCTATTTGTTCACTCAACAAATGGCTGCAATGACTGGGGTTGCACCAAGGTGAAGACAGGAGCCTGAAACTCCATCCGGATAGCTCACACAGGTGGTAGAGACACAAGCGCTTGGGCCATCTTCCACTGCTTTCCCAAGTACATTAGCAAGGAGCCTGATCAGAAGTAGAGCACTTGGGACTCTAACTAGACATCTTACAGAATGCCAGTGCCATAGGCAGTGGCCTAACCCACTGTGTCACAGTGCTGGTTCCAAATAATATGCTTTAAAATTTTTAAAGTCCATTGTCGATGAACTTTCTGAACTACTCGTATATTTTTATACTAAAATACCACAGACAGGGGCAGGTGTTGGACAGTTAAGATGGCACTTGAGCTGTCTGCATCCCATCTATTGAGTCATGTCATATAACACTTCCTATTTAGCTTCTGGCTAATGCATACCTTGGGAGGCAAGAGAAGACTCAAGGTCTTGTATCCTTTCCACCCATAAGGGAGATCCAGAGTGTGACCCAGATGTGTGGTTTTGGCTTGGCCTTTCCTTGGCTGTTGCAGACATTTGAGGAAGCAACCAGGGGATAGAAGATGTCTGCTTGTCTGTATTTATACCACAGTGTGTGTGTGTGTGTGTGTGTGTGTGTGTGTGTGTGTGTGTGTGTGCATACGTGTGCACTCTCCCCCTTTCCAATAAAATGAAAATAAATTTTTTAAAAGTACAACTAGAATATAGAATATAAAAATAGAATATAACAGACATGATCTGGAATAGTGTATAAAATTCCCACGTTGCGAAGGCTATTATGTTGGCGTCCTCCAGTAAGCTGTACTTCTCTGTTTTCGTGCCCTCGTGTCAGCTCTGCACTTTGAATCCAGGCAGACCCCACAAATTGCTTTAACCAGCAAAAGCCAGCAGTACTGAGAATGGGCCAGCTCAGGAACCTAAGACTTAGGGAGGGGGGCAATCAACTTTCAGTGTGGTGGTTTTTTTTAATTGCTTGGCTGGCTAGGGTCTGCCAGGAGGAAAGAAAGCACACACACATCCATGTGAAGTACTCCTTGAAGGCAAGCCAAGGCCCTCGGCTGCTGACTGTCTCATCCGGATTCTCAGCCAGCATCACCATCACTAATGACCCACCATCTGTCAGGGACCATGGTGGAACTTGCCACTGTCCCAACCAATAGCATCCAATGGAGGAAAGTATCTGATCAATACACGGGATTATGAGGAATGGATAGGTTATTCTTATTCACCACTTAGTTTTGGTGTGATTTGCTGCCCAGAAGTAGAAAACATGTTTACAATAAAACTCCAAGGCTGAGCACTTGGGTAGTGGTTGAGATGCCACTTGAAATGCCCTGATCACAGAGCAGAGTCCCTGGATTCTGTTTCCAGCTCAAGTAATTATACCCCTGATACCTTCATAGGAGATTTGAATTCCCAGCACTCAGTCTTCGCTGAGACCCATCCTGACATTTGTAGGCATTGGAGGAATTAACCAGAAGAAGGGAGATCTTTCATCTTCTCTTTGCTCTCAAATAATCATTGACTTTAAAAATAGGTAAAATGTGAAAGATACTTTGCAACTGCAGAAGACACTTTCATCTAGTACTCTCGGACTCATGTCTGCTCAAGGAGGACAACTGAAAAGCATTTCTTTGGATTATCCCCCCCCCCCACCAAGAGGATTGTCTCCTATATTTGGTTATGTTTCCTAGCTGCAATATGATCAAGAGGAGCCTCACACCTCAGCCTTGTTAGATGATGAGAGACACGCATTTTTAAAACATGCCGGTTATTGCTAATGGGATCCTTTGAAGACAGTGTAGAAGCAGGCGTGACATTTCTATCTCTCTCCTCTAGATACTTAATAATCCTTTCCTCAAATTCTTGCAGCTATAATGAAGAGACTTTATGCAGAGAGTCAGAGCTTAGCTGATCCTAAAAGCTGAGAAAAGATCTAGGAAACTGGTTGGTAACTGTTCTATCCAGGACAGACAACCTAAAGAATAGGCTTGGGCCTGACGGCGTGGCCTAGCGGCTAAACTCCTCACCTTGAATGCGCCAGGATCCCATATGGGCGCCGGTTCTAATCCCGGCAGCTCCAATTCCTATCCAGCTCCCTGCTTGTGGCCTGGGAAAGCAGTAAGGATGGCCCAAGGCTTTGGGACCCTGCACCCGTGTGGGATGCCTGGAAGAAGTTCCTGGCTCCTGGCTTCAGATCGGCATAGCATCGGTCGTTGCGTTCACTTGGGGAGTGAATCATTGGACGGACGATCTTCCTCTCTGCCTCTCCTCCTCTCTGTATATGACTTTCCAATAAATAAATAAATCTTTTTTTAAAAAAAAGAATAGGCTCAGAAATGGATCCTTACTCTGGCAGGTCATCACACATCCTTTTCATGGTAAGACCCTCAATGTTGTCTGCAGGATAAAATCTCTGAGTGCAGCACAGTCCATCAGCCACACGCTGGCTCAGCACTGGCCATCTTAGGGGTCACAATCACTAACACTGATCAGTCCCACTGGGCAGCCCTTTACTGCCCAGGTCCTACGGAGTGCTTTGTCACTTTGTGCAATTTCAGGGAAAAAGGAGAATGGGAGGAAAGAACTGGCACATAGGACTGGGAGCCACTGGCACAACAGGCTAGACTTCATGCAAGATCCATTATGCACTTTGGCAATCGTCAAAAGATGCAGAAGAACCAGACCAGCCAAGTACTGTTATCTTCATAATTATTGTCCTGTTTTCATTTTTACCTCAATAATATTAACCAAGACTTAATCCCAGAAACTGCCTTTTAATAGAGGACCCAGAGAGTAGCCATAAGTAATTTTCAAGTATTAATATGATTTATTACAGTAGAAATGGGTCAAGTGAAGATATTTGACTTGGTTCAGGTAATGCAGGAGTGAAAGTTGTGGGGCCAGGATTAGAACCCAGGTCTATGTCATAGCATATACATGTGTGATGTCTCCACATTTGTGCTAATGATGGTTCTTTAATGACAACTTTCTCTAAAACTGAATCCTGGTGATGTCTGAAAATATAGACACATATATGTGCCATTTGAATGTACCACAATCATATGCTAAAGCCATATCCAGAGAGAGAGTACAAAACTATTTTAGATTCCTGATTAAATAATCAGATGCCATTTGGAATTACAAAAAGGTTAAAAAATCAGTTTAAAAGGTGTTACTAGGGTGGGCATCGGACAGCAGCTTAAGTTACTTCTTGGGATGCCAGCCACCCTCATCCCAAAGCACTGTGTTACAACACTTCTGATGTAGGTTTTCACTAATGCACATCCTGGAAGGCGACAGGTGAGTACTTCGGTTTCCGTCGGCCATGTAGCAGACCCTCATGGAGTATCAGTTCCTGGGTTTGGTGTGATCCACACCTGGCAGTTTTAGGCCTTTGACCAGCAAAATTCAGAATTCTAAATCTTAATGTTTCTAAGTTAATGAATTAGCAAAATTCATTGATAAAGTAATTAGGCACGAGATTAAGATATAAGCTTCTCAGGGATTTAAATCAAAGACAAAGCAGATTTTTTTCATTTGCAGTGCATTTCGATAATGAAAACTTGATCTTTCTTCTAGTATGAAGTAGCTATCTGAGGGCAGATGAATTGTATCATATTACAGGTGCTCTAAAGACCTAGGAGTCTCATAGTGTTGCAGGACGAATATGTGGTTGCTTGGTAGAACTATTTGAGTGGCTCTGAGGTTGTAGAGCCTGGGATTGAGTCTTGTCTCAACCATGCTATTTGGACAATGAGATGGTGTTTAAACTCCCCAAGTGTCACTTTATTCTTTTGTAAGAAATTGCCTAACGCCCAGTGTGTTGGCTCAGTGACTAAATCCTCACCTTGCAAGCTCTGGGATCCCATGTGGGCACCAGTTTGTGTTCTGTGGCTTCCCCTTCCCAACCAGCTTCCTGCTTATGATCTGGGAAAGCAGAAGAGGATGGTCCAACTTTGGGAACCTGCACTCAAGTGGGATACCTGGAAGAAGCTCCTGGTTAGTGGCTTTAGATCAGCTCAACTCCAGCCATTGTGGTTACTTGGGGAGTGAACTAATAAACAGAAGATCTTTCTCTCTGTCTTACCTTCTCTCCATAAATTTGATCTGCCTTTCCAATAGAAATGTATCTTAAAAAGAGACAGAGAGAAAAGAAATTGTCTAGCCCTGAAGGTAAGCTAAAACAAAACGTGTAGAAATGAACCCTATGCAGTAAGTTTCAAAATGAGTTTCCTTTTTCTTTACATAACTGGTTAGGTTCATCTTTTTTATTTTTATTTGTTTATTTCCAAGGCAGATAAAGAGACAGAGAGCAAACCTCTGTCTTCTGGCTCACTCCCCTAGTACCCTCAACAGCTCAAGCTGGTCAAGCGCAGAAGCTGGGAGCTCCAATCAGGGCTCCTAGCTGTGGATCTGGAACCCAATTACATAAGGCATCATCACTGCTTCTGGGGCCTGCCGGATCAGGAGTCGGATCTGGGACTTGACTGTGCGAGTTCAGAAGTTTGGTGTGGATGTCTTCACGCCATGAGGCTGTAGGTTTGCCCCATGCTCATCTTTCACATCTGAACATAAGAATTACATTTGGTTTGTCTTTCATTGCCCCGGCTGACTTTTGTTTGCATATTAAAGTAATGAAGCTGAATTTGTTTTGTTTTCTGTTCTACTCAGTGGTTTGCTAAGAATCCATGGACCTTAAAAAGAATGGTTTTTAAGGTGCAAGCATAAATGAGAGTAGGTGAGGGTTGGTTGGACTTTACCACAGCATCAGCTGGCAGATGCTGGCCGTGGGGGCTAATCCTGTCAAGTTAAACTGCAGAACCACCTGGAGAGTGCATGATCCGTAAAACGGACCCAGCATGGAAATAGTTACCATGCACTCCTACAGGAGAGTATGAAAATCAGGACTGGGGCAAATGTGGCTGGACAGAACGGCACCCACCAGCATGTGTGTGGGCTGGATAGTGGAGCTGGTTGGGTTGAACTAGGCTTCAATGCCCATTGTCTTGTAGGAGAGCTGAATGGTATGTGGGACAGACTGGACCAGTCTGCTGTACATACTGGCCAGCGTGGGAACCAGGGCAGGAGGCAGACCTGGTGGGGGCTATGGGAAGTCACTCTGACTAGGCTGCAGCTCCCACTGATTTGTATGAGGGCAGAGTGTGCGGTGGGCACAATCAGGCTGGACTGCAACACCCATTGACTCATGTGCAAGACAGGGCTAGAAACAGAACTGACCCAGCAATTGCAACCATCAACATATGTGTAAGCTGACTGGGGCAACTCTGCAAGATCATGTGTAAGAGATGCACTCTGGACTTGAACTTATCCTTGTGGGTCCGGCTTGCCTCATAAAGATGCTTAGTCCATCTCCACAAAGCTCCAATCAGGCTGCCATTTGTGTATCTGAATTTCCGTTTTCTTCTTAAAACTCCCACCCCAGCCTCTAAGACCTTCAGTAGTTGTAAGGCATCACACTAAAATATTGAATCCTTTTGACATAAGAAAACTTCCCCCCTTTGGGGACAGCTTAATTTCTTGCTGGGCACTCAGAGGTGAGTAGGTCTTAAGGCCTCAGGCCAGATTCATGTCACCACCAAGGAAGGAGGCAGACTGATGGGAGATAACCTTAAGTCAACCCCTAAAAATGCCTTGACCCTGAAAACTGACCCAGGAATAGTCTCTGGCTTGAGGAGATGAGAAAAAACAGAGCAATACACTCAGATTAGCTTACAAAATCCCAGTTATGGCCTTTAGAGAAACTCCTTTACATTTCCTAAAATATTATAAACTCTCCTGAAATGCATGAAAAAAGTGTAGCAAGCCATTGATTTTTTTGGGTTTTTTTTTTTTTTTTTTTTGGATCAGCCACATACATTCCGCCCCAGTAAAACTTATTCTTGGGAACGGAGTCCAAGCCCACGCTGAAACTTATCTTTTGTTTCAACCATACGGTTGCTGTACCCGCCGTGAGTTTCAGCAGAAACCAAGAGCTAAGGCTTCTCATTAAGCCAAGCAAGAAAAATTGCTTACCAGGTTTCACTCCTTCATCAGCCTGACTAATTATACCCATTCAGTGTTCCCTTCATATAGCCATTCAAATGCTGATGCTCAAAGACACACTCCCCCCTGCCCCCCAGAGACATTTACTTTCTGGTTCATGTTGCCTGCTTTTTTAATGTTCCTAGTGAGAAGAACAAGGGAGGAAGGGGCAGGGCGGGGGAGCAGAAAACGCAAGCTCAGCACCACCCAGAGGGGAAGACTGGTTTTAAGTGGGTGAAGGTCAAGACAAGGAAAAAGAGGTGAGATAGAGGCGTAGGAGACAGTGATACAAAATAACTTCTCATTCAGGGCGTGCTGGAAGAGGGATTCAGTGCACTGACTCTAGGGCCAGGCTTTCTACACTGCCGTGTGGTGACAGGACAACACATGGGCTATGTCCATCTGACAATGGCTGCTTTGCAAAGGCTGGTCTAGAGCAATCATTTGAATATGGCTGTGAGTCGTGCTGAGCATCCTCACGCAGCGAGGTTGTAGTGAAGTGACTTCAGCTCTGGGTGCTCATTAAGGCTGAATTTGACCACTCCAGCCCACGTAGTAATTACAAACCATCAAATGCTAAGCATTAAGGAGGTTAAGTGAGTAGCAAGTTCAGAAATGTTGGGAGCATCCTCCCAAAGGTTCAAGGTCCAAATTGGAGTTCCACCTTCCAAAGAACAAGGACCTTACTACGCTAAACTCATAGAGCATCATAACTGTACCATTCTCCCTGAGGCAATGTCCTTGGGTGGAACTGCATTAGCTGAGCCTACAGCAAATTCATCATAACGGTCTCATAAAAAGCTACTGCACAGAGTTAGGGTCTGGCGCTGTGGTACAGCATCCTAAAAACTGGCCTGTAGTTCCAGAATCTCATATGGATCCTTGCTGCTCTATCTCCAATTCAGCTCCCTGCTAACGGCCTGGGAAAGCAGCAGAGGATGACCCAAGTCTTTGGGCCCTGCACCACATGGGAGACCTGAAGAGAGTTCCTGGCTCCTGGCTTTGGATCGGCCTAGTTCCAGCTGTTGTAGCCATGTGGGGAGTGACTAAGTGGATGGAAGATATCTCTCTCTGTCTTTCCTTCTCCCTATATAAATCTACTTTTCCAATAAAATTAAATTAATCTTTAAAGAATATCTCTTTAAAAAATTCATGGAAAAATGGAATTAAATGATAACATAGATGCAAGGAAAATGAGGTTGTGCCTATATTTTTATAATACACATTTCCTAAAAACTTTTGAAAACCTCGAATTTGGAATGCCAAAATAAACTTACTATTTAATTCCTTTTTTTTTCTATTTTTAATATTTTATTTTATTTTTATTTGAAAGGCAGAGAGAATGAGTAACAGAAAGATATTCCATCTTCTGCTTTACTCTCCAAATGGCCTCAAATGGCCATAATGGTCTGAGCTCAGCCAATATGAAAGCAGGAGCTAAGTACTTCTTCTGGTTTTCCCATGTGGACACAGGAGCCCAAGAACTGTCTCCTATTGCTTTCTCAGGCTATAAGCAGGGATCTAGATCATAAATGGAGCAACTGGGAAACAAACTGGTGCCCCTGTTAGATGCTAGTACTGCTGGAGGAGACTTAGCCTGCTACAGCAGAGCACTGACCCATAATTTCAATTTTGCATGAATTTTTGGAAATGTATTCATATTTACAAAAGCACTACTGATCTAAAGAGCTACAATTGCATTTCCCATCCACAGATGCTCACCATCATTTTTGTCTGTGACTTTATCTGATAGCTGTTGCTTTGTTAAGCATATAATTCTACGAGATTGCAGAGGGCAAACAACTTGGAAGACTGGATTTCTACAAATCTCAGAGGAAGCAGTTCTTCCCAATACCCTTTTCCTACTAAATTGCCTAAGTCTGTTTGCTGTTCTAGTTTAGGGCTTTCTCGTGTGCTTGACATGACACTTTTCCAGATTATTACAAGAAAAAAAAAAATCTATTCTACTACAAGCTCACTTCATATATACTCAATTTCTTACAGCATGAAGTGTAGCAGACGTGGTTCACTAATTCATGTCTTTAATATGAGGACTGAGGCTTGCTGGACATCATGCATGAGTATGATGGTCATTCTTTACAAAGCTGATGCCTAGCTGAAGCCATGTTTCAGGGTCTTGACCTCTCATGATTTAGCACCCTGTTCTTTCACTGGCTCGTCATTTGAACCTCATTTTCAAGGCATCATCAGGAAAAAAAATGGAGAGAATCTTCTGGTCTTTGGTTTCCAGTTATTGAAAGCATGCTACGTATTTCCAGATAGACTTAGCTCATAGACTGTAGACCTTACTAGCTCAGAGACCCCGAAAGTTTTAAAGGTCTAGTCAATCTAGAGGATATATACTGCCCAAGGCACCTGCTTCTTTCTATAGCCAAGATGAGCTAAGCAGGGAGCAAAGACATGGGCTTTTCAATAGCTCCTTTGTCTTTTGATAGATCCTGTCCAGCACATATTTTACAGGTACCACTTGTAGCTTAGAAGCCCTATCTCTCCTGTTCCATAGTTTTAAGAAGACACATTGTTTCTGAGAACTGAATACAATAGTATGGTTACAAAATTCCATGGTTGTATTGATTGATACTAAATAAAAGAAATATTTTAAACCACCCTTACTGGTACCATGCAGTCTAATTTATGTTCGGCAACTGTGATAAACAGTGCCTAACAAATTGCTCAGGCCTCATAAGCATTATGAGAAGACCACAGCTTTATTAGACACTGAGAACTGTATTTTTCTCAGTGGTTGAATTGTAAGATAACGAACTCTTACAAGTGGCAGCAGAGATGCAAATTTAATTTTGCACACAGCTTACCATCCCCGAGATGCATTATGCCAATGGAGACACACAGCATTTGTCTAGACAAAATGCAAACATTTGCTTGTATTCAGTGTGTGGGGATAATTAGGAAGCTGTGAGAGGCGGCTAATCATCAGGGTCGCGCGCATGTCTGCATCTCCAGCCTTGTTTTGAAGTCTAGTCAAAAGCTGAGACTCACATATCCAGGTTTCAAGTTTCAGGTTTTTCATTTCCAAAAGGACTATTAGTACTTGTGAAAGTCAAAAGCATCCAAGTCAGGCCTAAGAATTTTCTAACTCCTCCCTCGCTTTTACTTTCAACCCAGTGGCATGCCTGAGTTTTCATATAGACGAGTAAGTTTTATTTTACAAATAAGCAGACACTGTCTGGGGACCACATTGAAAGAGATTTGATAGTTTTATTAATTTATTTGATTTACTTCTTGCTTCTCTTCCCCAATCTTATTTATGTCAATGTAAGTTGGAACAGAATTCATTATGCAGTGAAATGCAATTTGAGTACTTTTTATTGGAACATGATGATTCAATCATTTAGCCCTCTAAGTCCTATTACCTCTTCTTACTTATTTGTACAGCTCAAGTCACATAAGATGAATTTGTGAAGGAAACATACGAATTTGTGGGAAAAAAGGAAATAATATCCCAATAATTCCTTATTTTCTGACATCTAATATATACAATAATTAACATTCTAATAATTCTTTGTATTATGAGTGCATATTTTCTCTGAGCAAGATCAGTTGAATTGGTGAATTTGACATTTTGAATCAGCTTTAATCCAACTGTGATCTTACCTCATTTTGCTATAGAATTAGACGAAACACAGCCCAAAAGACATTTCTATATTTTGTTGTTTATGCAGATTGTAAAATCTGCCAAATTACTACAAGATCCATTCATCTTTCTTTAAAAAGTACAATCTAGGAGTTTTAACACTTCACTAGCTACACGGTGAACATACGTTACTGTGTTAAGGATAAACTTACACTCCAGTTGCTTGCATTCATTAGTCAGCTTTCAATTTACTGAGCAAATGAGGGTTTTTATTTATTTTTTTTTTCAAATGGGAGCTCAGTAAGCACTCTTTTTGAGGCTGCAGGCCATGATTCTTTGAAAAGTTTATGTATGCAGAAAGGAACCATTGGATGCATTTGAAGAAGCAGGTCATTCAAGGTGAAATTCTTGAGCCTGTTTTGATAATTGAACTAACCACTTATCTTCCTGAGCAGACTCTTCTTGGTCCCTGAACACCAAGTCCTTCCCAGGACTTCCATTTCTTGTCAAATGCAGTGCTGAATTCTCGCATCTCCAAAAATCACCTTAATTTAGTCTTCACATCCCCATCCATTATGAGGTCATTGTGGAAGCAGCTATGGCTTCTCTCACCTCCAATTCTTCCCCCAATAAAAGTTACCCTTGAGGCATCAATATTAGGCTTTCTGAGAAATTACTTTCTTATATGACTGATACAGTGGCACGATAGATAAGGGTACCATCTGCAGAGCCAACGTGCTACATGAGTGTCAGTTTGAAGCCCAGTTGGTTTGTTCTCAATCCGGCTCCTTGCTAATGGATAGAAAACATCAGGGGAAGATGGCCCAAGTGTCTGCTACTCACGTGTGAGACTTGGATGAAGTTCTGGTTCCTTGGTTCAGCTTGGCCCAACACTGGCCACTGCAGCTATCTTGGGAGTGAATCAGCAGATAGAAGACCTCTCTCTCTCTCTCTCCTCTTGCTCTCTCTTTCTCTATGCTTTCATTCCCTCTCCCTCTGTTACACTGACTTTAGATAAATTGTCAAAACATATTTCTTATAGTATATAGTATAATTCATCAGCATATCTGAGAACCCAATTACGTGAAAACTCAATTCACAAAATAGGACAGGAAAATTCCCAAAATGTAAATGACTTTGAAAGGTAAAATAGAATAGGAAGAAAGTCTTAACCTCTACCATGATCAAATTTAGGTCCTGGGGTAGATAATACACTGAAACTGGAAAGGTAGCCCATCTTCTGCTGCCACCAGAACCCTAGGAAAATCTAACACAGACTGTTCCTGAAGCTCAATGAAGTGCAGACATGTTCTCCACACCCTCAAGCTACAGTAAGATAACTGCAGCGTGACTGCTTCCATTTCTCATCCACTTTCCCTTATCTGCGTACTTAACACCTTCAACGTTCTGATCTTCTCTTCTAGAAACTGAGATGCGAAAGCCCATGATCATTCATTGAACAGTCCTGGATTTGAAATTTGCAAAACTGTCATTGAGTATCTGTTACCAACTGCAATAGCTGCTACCATGCAGGGACTCCTGTTTTGAATTCCCGGTAAGACGTGACTTCCTGATTACACATTCATCCTCCGACAGAGATATATGACTGTGCGCTGAGCCTCATCTGAACTTCAATTCCTCTCCCCCTCCCCATCCTGGAGTTTTCATTGTTGAAAGTCCAAGACAGTCTTATTAGTCAGAGAGCTGTTTTAGTTCATGTCATTGGGAAAATTTTCCATACTGGCATATGTACCTCTATCCATGTGAAAAACACACACCACTTTCACTGCAGGGAAAATGAAGAACTCATGAAATTCTCTCTTTGGATATATTTCAACCCCCTTTTCTCTGAAGTTTCCTACTAATTAGTCTCTCCAAGCCGCTCTCTGGCTGCGCCTCCACAATCCCAAAGGTCTGCCCAAGCAGTGTAGCTTTGTGCAGATGGATGTATGAGGACTCAGGCGCCTTAGAAATATCTACGAAACTGTATTTTGATTGCACTAATATTTGTCACCTGAACTTTGACCTGCAGTAGAATAATTCATACCCTAAACTCAGTTCCTTTTTTTTTTTTGCATTATTAAGATAACTAAGAGTAAGCTTTGGGTCAGAAGAAAATTATTCATCTGGCTAACCTCACCATTCTCATCTGCACTTACCCAGAGGATATGCTACATGACATCTTTGGAGAACGCATGTTATGTTTCCTATCTGAGGATTATTGTATTCACATACACAGACCTGTGTACTGGTCTGCATCTGCCACAAAGGGACTGCTCAAAAATATTAGTTTTACATCCCTTACTTCACGTAGAAAAGAAAGCCATTTATCAATGCCAACTCATGTTTTTATAAAGACTCCCTCTAGATTTAAGAGCTCTAAGAACTTCAACCTCTTTCATTAGCCAGTTTGGAAACAGACCTTTGTCCTAAGAACCAAACAAGTCCTAGAAGCCAAGCCAGACAATCAGCACTCTGTCCTACAAGACACTCCCAAGTCTGGCGTCGAGATGGCTTTGCTGGGGGACATTAGTGAAAAGGTGTTATTAGTAACTTAGTTCCCTTAGTCTCCCTGCAGAAGGGTGAGCGGGACAGGTGTTGTGGGTGCTCAGTTCTCAAAGAGTCACCTTTGGAGATTCCATAAACATGTGCACTTCAACATGCTCTTGAAAACTCTGCTCTCTCAGAACACTATGGTTGGAAAGATAGGTGTCAAATGCACCTACAAAATGCAATGTGTTAAATTCCAAGGAGTGATAGTACTCAAGACACATTCTGAAATCTATGGGACAAGATGCTTTTCCAAGGGTCTCCTGATATAAATTTAACAGACAAATTCACAGAATAAAATTTTTAAAGTAATATTTTCTATGGTTTTAATTAGCAAAAGAAAAAACAGAATCCAAGGACCCCATAGCTCTGGTAGTAACTCATGGAGAGGAAGACATAACCACCAAATCACTCCAATGGAGCATAGCATCTGTCCAGTGGTTGATCTCTTTCTCCTTTCAGAATGAGGCTCACTAACTATCCTGTGTACATCCCCCAGCCATTACGTTTGAAGCTGCCTTGATAAACCACATGCAATGTGCAATGCCAACACATCAATGAGTTAGTAGTGTTAGAAAACTCTTGGTGATTTTGGAAAAGATGGTCAAGTACTAGACAAGACAGAACACTGATTTCCAGGAGAACAAGCCAGGTTCCATTTAAACGTTCCCACATGCTGGGTGCATAATTTAGGTCCTTTTTGTTTTCCCCTTCTAACCTTTCTGGACCTCAGTTTTCTGTCTAAAAATCCAAGTCATGCTATTCATTCTGTGGCACTGATAAGGATTGAAAAACAAGCAAGCAAGGAAACAAACAAACAAACAAACAAAAAACTGGGGCGCAGCACATAAAAGGCACCAAAGATGAGTTTTTGGAAAATGGAGAATGCAGGTTTTACAATAGGAGGCTCAGGGCATCAATGAACGGAGAAGTGACAATGGAGGATTTTAAATGGCAAATACAATATCTTTAATTTAGCAAATGTAAAATTTAAGTCTCCTGGGCCCAGCATGGTAGCCTAGCGGCTAAGGTCCTCACCTTGCATGCACCAGGGTTCCATAGGGATGCCAGTTTCTATCCCAGTTGCTCTACATCCCTTCCAGCTCTCTGCCTGTGCCCTGGGAAAAGCAGTAGAGGGACAGATGGAATGGAGGGGAGCAGGAAGACAAAAGGGTCAGGTAGGGTTAGAAGGCAGACAAATAGCCAGCTGAGACATTTTGTGTTTACTCAACTGAGCTTTGCAGAAGAAAGTGGTTTACACAAGATCCAGGCCTGGAGGAGCCCTGAATCCAGGAGCAGGCTAGATGGGGGAAATGAGACTCTGGCCTTTATACCAAAGTTAGGGAACACCAATAATGCAGTCATTGAGAGAAATTATCATTTAATACAATAGTTTTGAAAATTAAAATGAACAGAAATATTTATGGTAAAAAAAAATATTAAAGCTTTAAGCAAAGACAGGATGTGGTCTTGATCTTGCTCACTTCACCTTGATAACAATCCCATCAGGATGGGGTTGTTATTTTGTTTGTTTCAAATTTTTCTCACAAATCTTTTTGGCACCCATTTTATTTCTATTAAAACATTGTTAACAAGTGTTTTTTTGAGGGCTCTTTCATGCCTTTTATGAGTACCTAGCAATCCTCACTTATCCTCCTGCTGGTGTTGTCTGAAAGAAGGGGTTGGGTGGGAAGGAAGCTGAATAGAGCCATGCAGGAGCAAATGGGGACATTTTTGAGGGTGCTTCAAGGAATCCCAACACTGAATTACATTCTTAAGTCTAGGCAAGAATCATTGTTAACGGATCACAAAAGCAGGCATCAGAGACCACAAGTCTGACACTCTTGTCTTTATTGACATATTCATTTGTCTCTGAATGATCAACTGCATCACAAATTCCAGCACAACAGTTTTCGCTTTCATGAAAACATCAATATGATAAGGAATTTCAAGTTTCATTGATCACTCATTTACACATGGACCAGCCCTGGGATTTCTGAACATGGTAGGAAAATGGAAGTCAAATTTTGGGTTCACTGTCTTGCGGCAAAGAGGAAATAAAATTCAGCAATGTTTGGCATTCAACAGGGTCCGATCCCTCCCGACCCCAGCAAAGCAGGTGCAGCACTAGTGGGCTGAATTGCTGAGGTTTGGACCACTGGGCTGAAGGCTATGCCCAGGTAGGGAGATTTGGGGCCACAGTGGGAAGGTGGAGAGACCTTGCAGAGATCGCAGTGAATACCCAGACTTGGACCTCATTGACAAGAAAGTCTCTTTGATGAATATCAATCTAATTTCACCCACCCACCCAAAGTTCCCTGCCTCCAACACTGCACAGGTGGTGTTGGGATGAATCCCCTGCCCAACAGCCTCCTCCCATCATCCTGCCCCATACACCAAAGTTCTTGCTGACATCGGGACAGGAAGAGGTTCAAAGGCCTCAATGACACAAATATTCTCAGAAGAGGAAAAAGAGAGAACAAGAATATTAACACTAAGGCTGTTGCTGATGTGTCAGATCTTAGTTCCAAACCCACCTAGCAGGCACTGTAATGAAAAACTGGGGTATGATATGCAGGAAATGGTCAAGTACGCACAGGTCCAAAGAAGTAAGATTCAGGCAGTGAGTGATCATCTTATTCCTTTTGCTAATTGTCTCCCTCCCTCAAAGCCCAAGAGCTCAGAAATCTAAGGCATATCTATCCATCACCATCATCAGTAACAAGGGTGTTTTCCTCTCTCAAAACCCATGTCCATGAAAATCTGGGTAGGACTCTAGGATTCTAGAGCCCTGACCTGCAAATAAAGAAGTTTCCTACTCACAAAAAAAAGGGGTATTAGGAAGAGGAAAAAACACCTTCAAAGTACTCTCTGCCAACACTCATTAGAGAGTTTTTCACCTAAGCTTTGCGCCTAAGCCTCATGGAGCTATCAGCATTTACAGTGGTTTCTGAAGACAGCAGGAAATGGCATCAATGGAATTGGCAAATGGAAAAAAATACAATTATGAGCATCACAGCTTCTGAACCCTAAGACACAGAGAAAAGGGGTGATAAGTGAGAAAGAACAAGATAGGCAAAGAAATGTAAATAATAAACCCCAAGCCACAGTGAGTCCAGTTAGTGTCATCAGCCACAAGACTCTGGGAGTATCTGTTTCTTAGCAACAGAATGAGGACCAACTTACTGCAAAAGTGAACTCTTTGAGAACAGTGGAGTAGAGGAAGACACAGGCAGGATCTAAAAGTGGAAGTGTATCTGAGAATTCACCCTTTCTTTAAGGAACTATCCAGCTGATCACTCAGGATTGCGTCTGTTCATTCTGCCCATATCACAATCTCTAGAAGAGACCTTCCCTGATTTGGGGTAGGGGTCGAGGAGTCTGCTTTGGCCTGTTGGCTATGACTCCTGCATCCCATGCCATGCCAAGTGCCTGTGTTTGATTTCCAGATTGGCTCCTTCTGATGCCAGCTTCCTGCTGCTGCACACGCTGGAAGGCAGCAGGTGATGTCTCAAGTAACTGGGTTCCTGTCATTCATGTGATAGACCAGTTTGAGGTCCTAGCTTCTGGGTTTGAGCCTGGCACAGCCCTAGACATTGTCGGCATCTGAGGGGTGAACTAGCAGGTGGGAGCTCTCTAGCTGTCTTCCTGCTTTCCATCCATCATCTTTTCCTAACTGCCTTCTCTCTTTCTCCCTCCCTCTCCCTTTTTTCTACATCTTTCCCTCCAGCCCTATATGCCTCCCTCTCTCTGTCCTTCCCACCCTCCCTTTTTTTTCTCTCTCTTTAATAAATAAATAAAAGAAAAGACATTTCCCAAAGTTGATACCAGCTCTGCTGGTAAATTACACGGTGTGGTGCTTTATCCTGTATTCTATGTCAACACTCTGTGGAAACATTAGGGATATGGCACTCCATCTGAATGCCATCATTATCTAATAATGATCCTGAGTTCCACTTTAATGTACCCAGAAAGTCAATGGTATGGTGGAATAAATGTGTTAAGTAATAGCAACAGGATGAAAAGAATGCTGATATCTACCCACATAGAGTAATTGATTTGAGTAACATAGTAAGAGTCCTAGCAATAGGGTGTGTTCCTTCTAGAACACCCCATGTCTGTGCTTCAAAAATACAGATACAATTTCCTATGAATCACAGAGTTGTATCTGTTCTCAATTCGCTTCTAGAGTCTGTTAGCCTTAATCTCACTGCATAGTGCTCTAATGCTGACACCTACTGCGAGTCATCCCATGGATGAGATCCCGTGCCAGAAGCATTTCATAATAAACACCCTGTGGATTTCTGGTCAGCTCACCCACCAGATTCAGGGAATGACCAGACGGAAACTCTAGCTGATCCAAGTACCACAACGTCCTGCAAGGAGATGACAGGCCAGTGGGAAGGACTTGGAGGCAAAAGCTATCCCATTTCAGTTGAGAAACAAACTGCCATGAAATCATTTAGAACACTGAACTCTCTACAGAACAACTCTCACTTTATGAATCTTACCAGCACACACACAACCTGTGCTCTGGAATGCTCAACATGTGATAGTTTAGCTACCCTGGAGTCCAGGACACCTGGACTCAGGAGAGAACTGAGTCCAGACCCAACATAGGCAGTTCCATGTAGCCCTCCAACTCAATCATCTTTGTCCTAATGCCTGTGCACTGCTGAGTAAACAGTCAATAAGAGATCAGAAGTCACATATCTCATATGCCTCTTGTAGACTTTCAGTAGAACCCATCAAAGGTGAATTGTAACTATAGAAATAAGAACCAATCCCAGTACAAAGAAAATCAAGGGCACAGATAATCATGTTTCACCTGTTCATAACTCTGCAAAGCTGTATACCTAAATGACTCCAGTGGTTACTCTTTACACTTCACCTTTGTTTTCTTATGTCCTCTGAGTTTCCTGTTACATCTCTATTATCTGTTTTCAGGATACCTGAAGGCATTTTTGGTGACTCGGATTTAACTGTCTTACCAAAAAAAAACATATCAACTAGAGTGACCAACTCATTACAGTTTTCCTGAAATCCTTCTGGTTTTGAAAATGGAAGTTTTACATAAAAAATGCCAGGAACTGCTTCAGGATGGGCAAACCACAATGGGAGCTCATCTTTATCCCCACACATCTGTCTTGTAATTTTCCCCTCACAGCAATCTCTCAGCAAAAGAAAGCAGAGCAAGGAGACTCAGCTTTTTCCTGTGTTGCCATCTGTCTCAGGAAGTGGCACTCACTCACCTACAATCAGGGTCTAAGACCAAAGAGAGAGCAAGGGGACCACATGGCACCGTAAAGTGGTTCTCTTCACAGTTCTCTCCTATCCACATTATTGAGACAATCCTTCTTACCCATGTTTTACAAGAATGAATGATGGCCAGGAAAAATCAAGCAAATAATATACAGAAAGTCCTAGAACCTTGTTGAGCATCACTACACTTATTAAGTGGGTCTGGTGTGACCAGAAAATCAAGAAGCAGCCTAGCAGTGATAGGTCATTGTCCTAGCAGGCAGGCAGGCAGGATAAAAACAGAGAACTCCAGCATCTGATATGGAGAAAATGTGTGCTTCATTACAATGGCTTCCACCAATGATTGAGCATCCCCTCCATAAGAAACCTCCCACAGGGCATCTCAGCTTCACCACAGGGCACAGTCAGCTGTCCAAAGCAGCTAGGTACCAGGAGTTTCTTAGCAGTGTAGACAGCTCCTATGAATTTGTGTCTCCTGAACGGATCCTGGTCTGTAACCTGCAGGCACATGAAATGAGTGACCAAACTGAAACCCAAAGGAGGATAAAACATGCTGAGCTATATCCTGCTATTGCACACACCCTTATCAGGCTGGAACTGGAGAAATCCCCAGAGCAAATGCATCAAGATCCTCCTCCATCAGCTGGCTTCCAGCACATCACCAATGTCTGCTGTCTGCAGAAAGCATAATCCCATTGTGCTTGACTGACGATGTAGATGGTAAACAGTCTTGAGATTATCACTGTGCGCATCTCCCTGACCTAAATCCATATATATATTTTTCCTTTTCAGGCATCATATATGAGATTATCTTCGCTAGGCAGTGTAGCTTTGCTATAATCTAGGGGTATTTCTTTTGGGGGAATAGTGGTCAAGTGCAAATAACGTAACTTTACATTGTCTGGGTGTGCTTGACACCAACTTGCTAGCAAATCTCAGTAGAGTTGAAAATGTGCATTTACATGCTAAATGAAATTATGCAGCATGTACTCTTTCCCTTTCTTCCAGGGACCTCGAGTTGCTGTTTTATGCATTGTTTGATAGCTTCTGATTATCTCCTTTGAGAAGGGGAATAAGATCAAATTGTAGTTAGTGGTGGGGAGCCATGACACCAAGAGGGAGAGTGAATTTTTCTGGGACTTACCTAATCGCATAATGCTAGCAAAATGCCCTAGAGGCTCTCACAGGACAAGCTGTCAACCCAGTGTGCCATAAACAAAGCCATTCCATGGATCCCGAAATAACTATAATCTCTCAGTCTAATGCTCACACTGGGAAGACAGACTTGGCTTATTTTTAAAGTGCAGGCCACAGCCTTCAAAGCCCTCCACACTGCTCCCAAGACAGTTGTTGGTGACCAATTAAATGTTTTTAGAACCAAAAGTAATAGGTGAAGGACAGGACAAAGTGCTCAAGAGATTTGTTAATTCTATCTCTGACCATCAAAATGGGACTACATGAGGGCATGGAAAAATGTAAATGAACTTAAGAGACTCTCAGGGACCTCACCCTTAGATCAAATGAACTCCAGTGCTCCAGATACAATTCAGATATTTTTACTCATGTGTTGTAAATAAGTCCCAAAACTCTGTAGTTCCTGTGAAAAATCTCACCTCCCTTCTCTCCCCTTGTTAGTCAGTGACAAAGTAGATGTGGCAGTTAACAGGCACAGGATCAGTGTCCTTTGTGACATTTTCAACCACTGTCAAAAAATTCCCTACCTTTGGAATATATATTCACTTAGCTTTTGCTGGTCTGTGAATCTGTGCTTACCTAAATAATTTCCTAATAATGTTGCGATCAATAGGAAAACACACACACATACACACATGAACTAGAATATCCGAAGAAGTATGGCACACTCGAGGAAATCAATAACTATTCACTTCATTGGAAACAGAGTTGAAGTGGGAAAAAAAAGTTAGAATTCTTTCTAAGCATCTGCCACAGGAAGTGACTTGTCTCACATACATAAGAAGGCATGCGCTACTCGGACAAACACAGGTACACAGAGACAAGTCTGATTTAATTTAAGTCAAAGGCCTTGGGCCCCAGCTAATCCGTAAGATCTCTCTGGAAAAGACACAATTTAAAAGTTGATGACATTTGTCCCAACAGGAGAAGATGTGACATATTCCCCACCCTTCAAGAGAACCCAACCCAAGATTGATGGTGGGGTGGGGGGACAGGAGGTGAGTGTTGCAGATTGGTAGGTTTTGCTTTAGATTAGTCTTCCAGCTTGGAAGATATGTTTCCATTTCATCCTGTCAAAAAGTTCCCCAGCAATCAGAGAGGACAGCAACACTGCTACCCTTGACCCAAGTTTTAAAGTCTACTGGGAAACCACCACGTGCTTTCGGATGATGCATGGTTTTGACATGTCTACACAGACTAGTTGTATTAAAGACCAACTCCAGCCTTGATGTTGCTGAGCTCCTCAGCTCCATCTTGCCATCCTGATTGATCGAGGAGATGGGTCTACAGTTAAAGTGGCATAGCACTTTGAGGGGTTAGTCTTGGGAAGGCAACTTCTTGCTTGGGTAGGTTATGGAAGCTAACGAGAGTGACGTCAAGATGTTGTCTGGCCAGAATTTGCAGAAAACCATAGAACTCTTCTCCTCCACCAGGCATGGATTTAGCCTCCTTTAGTTCCTGCAGTGACACAGGAGCCTCCAAATATCAAATTATTATCAGACGGTCTTGGGGGAACCTCTGGGCCCTGCAATAAAGTAGACAGACTTGCTATTGGAAAGTGCTTGGGAGCAATTCAGACCTGTTCAGATTGTGCTAACAATCCTGCAAACCATCTCCGGACTTGGTAAATGAAAATCTCATAGAATCTTGAGAGTTTCACCTAAATAACCTCACCCATCATTAAAAACAACAACAAAAACAAAAAACTTCGTCATTTTTTGTTGTTGTTTGTAGCTTCATTTTTAAATCAGAAAATCAGAAGTTTTCATAAAACCTTTTAATTCCATTTTCCACAAAATTTGGGAAGTACTTTCATATTATTGTTGAAATAAGTTATTTGAAATCATTGATCTTTCAGGACTAACTTAGAAATATATGCAAGTAATGTGTTGCAAATCAAACCTGACTCACACTGATGTGTTCTTATGATTCCTACTGTTTTCAGTCTTGGGGAATTCACACAGAATAATAAACACCCATCCTCTCTGAAATAATTGGAGCAATTGTTTCATACCAAACCCATGTTCCTCCATGGTCTTCCTGACCCTCTGCCTCCCCTCATCACTTTTCTGGCCTATGTCTCATACTGATTGACCTGACTGATCTCCCAGAGGTAACTGGGCTTCAGGATCCTTTCTCCAATGCATGGTAATGCAGTGTCTTATGATTATATGATGATCTAACTCTGGTCTCCCCAGAAAGACTCTCTGAGGGCTGGAAGCAAGCCATTGCAACCACCAAGTATCTAGTTCCTAGCATTGCAGGAGGATTATAAGAAATGAATAAATATTTCACACACTGAATTTTCACTATCTAGACCTGATCCACTCAAATGCAATGGGATCTCTTAATTGTTCTCAGTTGTCTCAAAACTCTCCATACATACCATGATACATTTAAAAAGAAGAAAGCTAACCTTGGAACTTTTTATAAGGGACTACATTACTGTGGTAATTTGGGGAAAGGAGTGAGAGAGGAAAATGGAGCAGGAGGAAAGGGAGTAGGGCAGGAAGAATTCCTATGCCTACAAGCTGTATCATGGTACCTAACAAATATACTTGAATAGTAATAAGACACCATAATTATTCCAAAGCCAGTGCCTTTCAGGAACATGTAGATTTAGGACAGAAAAGTCAGTATGGTAGTTTGTGACCCCAGTGTGGAGTCTTATCCATACATCTTCTTGGAATAGCTTTTCTTTCTATATTCCTAGCTCACTTTCTTGTCCTCTTTCCCTCCCTCCTTCCCTCCCTCCTTCCTTCCCTCCCTCCTTCCTTCCCTCCCTCTCTCCCTCCCTCCCTCCCTCCTTTCTTTTCTTTCTTTCTTTCTTTCTTTCTTTCTTTCTTTCTTTCTTTCTTTCTTTCTTTCTTTCTTTCTTTCTTTCTTTTCTTTCTTTTTTCTTTTCTTTCTTTCTTTCTTTCTTTCTTTCTTTCTTTCTTTCTTTCTTTCTTTCCTTTCTTTCTTTCTTTCTTTCCTTTCTTTCTTTCTTTCTTTCTTTCTTTCTTTCTTTCTTTCTTTCTTTCTTTCTTTCTTTCTTTCTTTCTTTCCTTTCTTTCCTTTCTCATTTCCTTTCCTTGAAAGGTAAAAGAGAGAAAGAGATTCCATCCACCAGCTCACTCCCCCAAAAGCCTGCAACAGCCAGGACTGGGCCAAGCTGAAGACACAGGCCAAAATGTCTATTAGGTTTCCCACATGGTGGCAGAGTTCTAAGCACTTGGGCCATCCAAGTGTTTTTCCGGGCATATTAGCAGAAGGCTGGGCCCGAAGTAGACAGTTAGAATCTGAACCAATATCTGACATGGGCTGCTGGTGTTGCACACACAGCCAGCCCCAGAAGAACCCTTCATTAGGATTTCTTTAGAAATAAATATTTAAGATTTCTTTAGAAACCTAATTAAAAACTAAATCCTAATTAGAATCTAAGCTCCCAAGATTCCATGAATCTTTGCATGTCACGCATTTGTGTTTTGATGAGTTTTAATCTCAGCATGACTATGATTGAGATGTCCAAAAATAGGATTTTTGCTGACTTTTTTCTCCCTAAATTTTAATCTAATCCATTTCATTTGCCAACAGCATGTCTACTAAATAAATTACTATTCGGGCAAGTATGAAAGAAACAAACCCAATGGAAAAGTCTCTAAGTCATCTTATTACAAGTTGTATAGTTTGTATTATTTCAATAAGAAAAATGCCACATCAGGCCAACATGTGGTCAAGTCTGAAGTAATATCATGTCCCACGCTACATGTTGCAATACATAAAGTTCCTGCTCTCCAGGAGCTCACAATCTAACCTACCCAGGACTATAAAAATACTTGCAGAGAGTAGTTATAATCATTATTTGATAAAAGCCAATAGATACATTGAAGATTTTATATATATATATATATATATAGAGAGAGAGAGAGAGAGAGAGAGAGAATGAAATGATATTTATAGATGAGAAGGAATGAGGGGGAGTGAATTATTCCTTCAATCATATTATAGAAGGATTCGGAGAAGATGTATTCAAGTGTTTTTAAAATCATGAAAGAGCACATTTGGCTGGGTACTGCATAAAGGAAATTCTCTCCTGGTAAGCGAGGACAAGTGATGGAGAATGCTAAGCCCAGAATGGATGTTCATGTGAAGGGCTCAGCCCCCCTTTCTAAGTCAGGCCTGGGCAAGCTGTCCCTGATAGCTAAAAGCTGAAGATTGTGGGCCTTTTTGACTGTTCCAGAACCTTCTAAGTGTCAGTGGCACTAAATGACTGAGCCACAGAATCGGGAGTCCTCCAGAGAGAGCCACAAATGCCTATACCCCCACACCTTTGCAGAAATTCTCAATGAGGAAAGTGACCTTGGAATGCTATTCCTCAGGATTGGTAAAGGAAGCAAATACTTCCAGTAGAACCAACAGGCTTGGTAGCCATCTAGTCCACTTCCTTCTGTAGGAATTGTCATTGACTGCTTGATCTGTGTGCTTTATTTTTGCTGCTGCCATTCATTTTCCCATATCATTTTCTCATATGTCATCTACTTGATTACTTTGTGTCCCTCCATTTATGAGGGAAAGTCAACTTTCTAAGGGAATGTAGTGTAGACAATCTCAATTATAACAGACTCAGGCTACTTGAAGTAAATTACCCAGCCTAGTTCTAGAGTCAAAAGACTCTTTTCCTAGGGAGAATAATCAAAATAACGACAGAGCTTTCCCATCATGCTCTTTGTTTAGCTTGGGTCCATTTGCAGGGCAAAAAAAAACCTCCATTGGATGGGATGCTTCTCTCACCAAAGAATGCAAATGGAAAGATAGCTCCCTTTCCACACTTATCCACATAACAGTGACAATATTACATTATTGATATCCTGATTTCAAATTATACTTTCTTGTTCAAGGAGCTCAATATTCCTTTTAGTTGTTGTTTTAGATTGTAAAAATATTGCATGTTTTAAAGATATTGCATGTTTGTGGGACACCATATGATTTTTCAATACATGTGTACCTTCTATAATGTATAATCAGAATAAACACATCTCCGTTCAAACATTAACATTTCTCTACAGGAAAATGAGCATAATATTCTTTATCCATGTTTCCCCGTTTATATTGTCTGGTACTAAATTCAGCAGAAATCTATGGTCCAGGCTTATATGTTCCAAACTTAAGACTCAATTCTTCCTAACACTTATCCTCAGATCCAATCTAAAGCATATCTTCCAATAAGTATGAATGAGTAGGAAATAGCTACTGTTCTATCTTTATATATGAATAGAGCTGAGCTCCCTTATCCCGTGAGGGTTGTTGGCATAAAGTCACTCCTAGAGCCCAATCTGGCAATAGTCCCACCTCACCTCTGACACAGGGCAGGAGAGAGGTAGTTAAGACAGGGCAAGATGTAATTAGAGAAGGTATGTTCACCTACCAGGGCCAGGTAGCCCCTGGGATCTTGACTATCTAAAGTCCTAGACTTCATAGCCTCTAATTCATGTGTGAAGGAAGTCTTGAAATGCCAACAGCAGAAGTTTGCTTGTCCTCTAATGAATTCTTCTTCTTTTTTTTAATATCTGAGCAGTGCTGCCGGAGATAGAACAGGAGGCTCCTAGAGAGCTCCCATACTCGCTAACAGAGGCTAACGGGTTAACTTGGTTCTGAGCAGTAAATGTCAGCGTGCTTCCACTGCACTTCATCTGTAGCAATGTCTCCTAGCTGTCATGGCATCACAATAAGGCCTCATGCTGGGAGCCAGGACTGAACTGAGACTGCAGAACTGCCCAAATTGATACCACCTGTGCACAACTCCCGGCCTTCCCAAATGCCTACAGTACATATTTTAATTATCTTCAATAAACCCAAGTTAAATTACACCAATTGCCTTTTATGTATAACTGGTGTGTGCTCATGCTAATGATACTTCTGGTTTCTGTCTCTATCTGTTCCAAGATAAGCATGCCTTGATTCTAACTTCATCTTGACAAATGGTTTTGAAAGGCAGGCCCCAAGAGAAGTCGGTATCTGCCCAACAGCTCCCACCCCGGCTGGTGACAGGCCCCAAGAATTTCACAAGCAACAAATATAAGGAATTGTGTAGGCCTAAAGCCACAAGAATCCTTAGATACTGTCCCCTGCCCCATTCTTCTCAGGGGCTCCAATAAACACATTGGTTGATAACAACCATGTAGCTAATGGGCTAAGAAGTATAAGCAGCTGTACTCACATGTGTCTGGCTTAAGCTGACTGTTGGTGATGCCAAAGTACTGGGGATTTTCAATGACAGGGATCTTGGTCATTCCAATAATGACGGCATCAGGGCCGCCCTCTGAAGAGGAAGGAGTGTTACTCCCGTTGGAGATGTGATGTAGTGGGCTGGCAGAGTCATCATCATTGCTGATAACGGAAGCTGGGCCTGGAGTTGGGGGAAAAAAATCATCAGTTCTCCTGTAATTATAATGGTGTTAATGAACTATAATTCATAAACTTATAACTCCCCATGATAAGCATACAATTCAGTGAGTTTCAATATGTTCACAGTTTTATAATCATTACTATAATCTATTTTTAGGACATATTCACCCTTCCCAGCAAGTACTCATTTTCATTTCCCCTCCCCCTACTGCCAGACCTAGACCTCTTTGAATTTATTTTCTATCCTTATGGATTTGTCTGGCTTTGAATTTCATATAAATGGAATAATGCAGTGTATGCTTTTTTGTAGCTTCTTTTGCACAGCATCATTTTTATGAAGTTTATCCACATGGTAGCATGCAACAGTTCTCCATTTGTTTTTATTGCCCAATAACACTTCAACGTATAGTTGGGCCACATTTTGTTTATGTGTTCGTTAGTTGATGGACATTTAGGTTGCTTGGGCTATGATACATATTACTGTGATCGCTCAGGTACAGTATTCTGTGTGAAGTTCAAGTGTTTTCCTTTGAGTGGAATCACTGGGTCATATAATAGTGCTAGGGCTGACATTACAAGATCATCCAAAACCATCAGCAACACACAAGGGTTCCAATTTCCATGTTTCCTTCTCCTGTAATTTAGTATGCAACCTTCCTCTTCGTTTTATGAAGATCTTCAGAACACCATGTCAATAAGACTTCCTATATGGATTTAGGATTCGTCATCTTTCATAGAGCCCTGAATGTTGCACTGGGAATTGAAAGAGCTGTATTTCCTTTCTCCATTCTCTGGACAAGTCATTTCCCTTCTGTGTACCCTCCTACCACTTACATAGTAAAATGCACAAGATAATATCTGCTGGATAGTTATGAGACTAGAATGAAAGTAGTGATCTGAAAATGTAAGTTTAATTGTGTTTCAAGTGTTCAGATTTGTATAAGGTGTTAGTAAATGAAATTTAACTGGCGACTGCAATCATATTGGATTTTCCTATTACTTCTCATTACTACTCATTGTCTATATCTTTGAATACCTGTACCATGTTTTATGTTCCAAAAACACTCACAACAATAATGGATTAATTGCTTAACAGAGGCATTTACTTTGCTTTTAATTACAGTTTCACTTCCAGAGTCATGACTTTGTTGTTCATATATTAAGATAGCAATCATTTTTTTCATAGAAGACATGTTTTCTAATCTAAAATGCCAGAAGTCATAGGCCAAAACATATGAGTTATTCTCTTTTTTTTTCTAAACCAATTATCAACTGTTCACTAAATTCATGCTGTTTGTAAGCAAAAATAGATTCACAGAGATACATGTGTAGGTGAGGGCTTTACTCAGATCACCTTTGATGGGAACTTCATACATGGGAAGTAGATGAGACCTCCTAGACAGATATTTGCACATGTCTAAAAGGAACCAGATGAGCACAGGGTTTTCTGGAAGCAGAACACTGGCCACTGATGTAAGCCAAAAGCAGGAGGCAAGAGAGAAGGGAAAGGAAGGAAGACAGAGGGGGATGTCAGGGTGCAATGAGTCCCAACCTGAGACACAGGCCTCCTAAAAGGAAAGGAAAAATGGGAACTGCTCAGCCTTGTGCGAGGAAACATTTTAACCCAATCCTCCCCAGATAGTGTCTGTGTCCCCACATGTACCTGCCTGCCTTTGCCCTCACAGTCAACCACTTGAGTGAGAAGTACAGCAATTCTGGGGGGGGGGGGGAGAAAAAAAACTGTTTTTCATAAGGTTTTGAATCCCCTATGAAATTGGATAGTTCATTCCTCACACCTCCTCCCCCCACCTCAAATCCATTCCCAGCCTCTCCTTATGGAGATTATCATAGTTTGTAGTGATAATATATTGGACATTCCCTAACTAGTTGTGACTTAAACCAACTATGCAGGAGGCAGCCAACTGCTATTAGAGGTCATTTTTAAAGCATTCTCTCAAGGGGATGTGCACTCCAGCTGCCTTGAGAGATACACCCTGGCTTGAACCTGCAAACAAGTCCTCAAACAGTGCATGTAGATGCCACAGAGCTCTCAAAGCCAGGGCAAGCCCACTAGTGGTGCTCATCTTGTGCCTGGTTTACCTGTGTTAGAAAAGACCAAAGCTCCTTCTAGAATAGCTGCCAGGGCAAATTCCTTCCAATATCCTCAAACTTAGTGCTCTTTGATTTGCCCCCTGATGGGTCCAGAACACCCAGATTCTATTCAACAATGGGAATTGGAGATCTGTTATGGTAAGGCTTCTGCATCTTGCTGATAAAACTTAGCCTCTGGTCATTGACTCACTTGGTTCCTGGAGTAGCTACAAAGCAGCGATGGCTTGGCTCCAATCATGGGTGCAGTCAAGGTTACACATTACTTAACAGATCCCAGGTTTCATCTTTACCCCCAGAAATGCAGGAGTTATAATTTTATGAAGCACCTAATGCTGCCTGAGCACCTATAGTCTTTTCTTCTGGAGCCCCCCATAACAGTGAGAACTACACTGACTCCCTTGACGTTTGTCTCTGATTCTCCCCTGGACCAGGTCAGGTTATAAACATCACAGCAGTATTCAATCATTTTTGACAAAGTTGATACCTAGGAGACAATCTTATGATTCCTTCAATCTTATGTCCTAAATCACCTGCCTACTGCAGAGTAGGGACCTGGCTTAAAGAGTTCAAGCAAGGTACTTGCTCTCAATTCTTTGCTGTCACCAAAGGACTTTCCTTCCTTCTCCTGATCTCTCCAACTAAATCCCCCAACTCAGCTGTAGCAGATTTCAAGGCAATGGGCTCTTATTAAAGTGTACAGACATGGAGTGAAGCCTGGAAGTGTCATAAAGCATCACAGATAATTTTTCAAAACGTATTTTACATCACCAGAGAATTGCTATTGACAAATTGGGGCAACCCATAAACCTCGGCCATCCATCAAGAGATATTAATTCTAGCATGGTTCGCCTCATTGCTGATGCTCCAAATCTTGGAAGATTGATAGAGCTGGAAAGCTTGCAGGGATTAAGCCCATTTTTCTAAGAATGTTTTGATATAATGGAGTGCAAAGCACAATAACACTGGGAAGAGAACTTACCCTCCACAGGAATAACGAATGTCTAGAGAATTCAACAGTAGCCTGCCCGTACACATCACAGGATGCATTTTTGTGGGTTTGCCGGTGTTTCAACAGACACCATGACAAAGAAATGCATTTCTGCATTTGAATGCTCTGACTTCCAAGTCTTGATGGCACTAGAGGGACTGCCTCTTCTGGCTCAGAAGAGACAGAAATTCCCAGACACAAAAAACACCATACCTGCAGGTGCATCTTTCATGTACAAGTCAGCAACAGAAGGCCTACATCCTATTCACCTTCCTTCCCTGAGAGTCACACTCCAGGTCACTGGCCACCTACCTTTTCTATTTTAGGGCCAGGGCCCAGAAAACTCAGAAAGACTCCCTGTGTCCCAAAGCCCAGTAAAATGACCCAAATTGGTAATCCTCACCTGTTACTCTGCTCACTCATTCCCTTCCCTAGAAGCCACAACAAATGTTCTTGTAATGTTTCCTCCTGCCTCCTTCAGCTTCTGGACCATTCCCAGCACTTCCCTGTAAGGCTTCCCATGATGTTCTATGCCCCATTTTCTCTGGGACTGTGAGTTCAAACTATCTGTTCAATGGCAGTTAACTTCCAAACTACTGGCCACACCACGCTTGACAAAAACAAACCTCTGATGAACTGCCGTTGGAAAAATAATTCTGAAGACATCCCTCTACTGGAGTCGACAAATGTCTATAGGAGGAAATCATATTTTTGAAGCTTTTACAGGTATAAGTATCCTTTGGGATGTAAACTAGCTTGAGAAATGTCAACATTGTTATAGCTATTTTCTATTTAATGGAAGAAAGGTCCAACCCCCACTGTTATAGAGAAGTCTGACTCTCTCCCCTAAATCTCAAGCAACACGCACACACACCACACACAACACACACACACACACACACACACACAGAGTCCACAAAGCTCTTAAACAGGGAACCTTCAAGACTACCCAGCTGAGTAAGCACTCTGATATTTTGACTAAGCTATTGTAATCAGCTATGGCTGGGATTTGCCCCCAGGGAGCTACCCAGAAATCCTAAGCCAGTAGAGAGATTCCGACTTTGCCACATCTCCATTGCCCCTTTGCTGATTAAGAGCTTTTATGTTGAAATGTACTAAGCTAGTAAGGATCAAGGCAGAGTGACATTTCCTGGCCTGCACTCAGTCCACTGGGTATTTTGGATCACCACACAGAAAACTAGAAGCTGTACAGTAGGACAAGACATGATGTTAAGTTCAAAAGCCAAAGGCTCTTTCATATTGAGAAGATAAACAAGCATGGGGCAGGTGCCTCAGAGCTGGGCAGCTCACTGACACTTTGAGGAAGTCCCCTACTTTTCAACTTTACCTATAGTCAACCATACAATTGAAAGACACACCCATCAAGTGCCTATGCTGGTCAACTCATGGAAACACACATGAATGATATGAGGCAATCTGTCTTTTCCTGCCTTCTTTGCAAATTCTGTTACTCGTCTATGCACTCAGAGAAAATAATGAGCAAATTGGAGGGCCCGGGAGATCACACCTGACTTCAATCCTAATGATGAAAGACACCATCTGCATTCATTCAGTAAACTAAAAACTGTGCTTTTCAATTGTCAGCACTTAGTCTGAATACAAGGAGTAAAATGCAATCAAGCTCCAATCACAGTGTCTGGACAGTAAAGTCTGCTTGGAAAGAGAAATGGCCATAAAGGAACAGCTGATTGACCAATCCAAAACTGTTACATTTTGGCCAACATAATCAGAAACAAACTGGACCAGGATGACTACTCAGCTTGCTATTAACTGTATGTGTGGTTGGGATACAGCTCCATATTCTTTCATGAACCTTTTGAGAAATGCAGTAAAGCCCGGCACAGGGTCAACAGTTGGCAACACCTCAAGATTAAAAACCAGTCGACTTTGAAAATGCAAAACCATTGACTAAACTCAATTACCAAAATAATCTTTTCACTGAGAAACATTCCAGAGCTACTTCTTCAAATGACCAGAAACCAGGAACCAGAAAATGAATCAAGGTTCAAGTATGTAAGAAGATCTAAGCAGATTCATCTGATTTAGCAAAAACTCATCACTGGTCTAAAGAAGGAGTAAGTGACTACTTACCCACACCTTGTCTTGATTTTACTTTCCCAAATCCAAACCATGAGAAATCTGAAAACCACAACAAAACATAAAATAAACTTCGAAATAGAAGTGTAAACCACAGGCAGTAAGCACCGTCCTGTCCTTACTCAACTCAACAAATGAGATCCCTCCCCCTCTTAAAAAAGAAAGAAAAATAAAAATCCACCCGGGACTGAAGCTTCCTCTTAAACACCTGGAGACTAAGCCTTGGATCTGTGTTAAGATATATTTCTATCCTGAGAACGTAAGGGTTCAAATCAGTTAAGAGACAGCACCCCGTCTTCAAGAAAAATGGTCAAAACCTGGAGTTAATAATTCGCAGCCTTTTTCTTTGCTTCTCTCTTTCTTCCCTGAGTGGAGAGATCATTGCCTAGTATCGAATCATCTACTGGGAAAGCTGTAGGAGTGAAGACACACAATGCATTGACAAATGTACTACAGTTTTAGAAGTGCAGCGATGTGGGAAAACAATGAGAGAATACAGATCTTTTCTGAAGCTGCGACAAGCAGTAAAGAAAGGAACATGGAATCCCACAGGAGCACTGACATTTGGGGAGAAAAAAATGATCCTGATTCTATAGGAACACCCTCTTCTGACTCACTGTGTGACTGTCAGCAGCGTACCACATTTCTCAGCCCCTGACAATGCAAGGCTGCAGTAGGCACGTGTGAGAAAAGACCTGTGGCTGAGTTTGGAGGACCCCATTGAGGAAGACCACTGTGAAATGCTTCCCTTCCAGGTCACTTCCACTGGGTTCAAAGTGAATTGTGCACAGCCAGGATACAAGGCAGAGAAAAAAAAATGGAGCCTAAATACAGTTACTGTGCCATTCTCTGCCATTGAGTTCCCCCATGAGTTTCACAGTTAGTTAGGATAACAAGTGAGATAGAAGAAGAACCACTTGGAGTGAAACATGACATGTAAAAGTCTTTCCACACTTAACAGATGCCTTACAAAGTTGCTGTCATCTTTGATGATTTTTCCAGTGTAAGCTTAGAATTTCCTTCCCTGGCATGCTAAAACATCAGTCCTCCAACCTCACGGTTGAGTTTCCCTTAGGATACATGTTCCTCTGAATGAGTCCATGCAGGTTTTAGAAGATAAGGTGAAGAAGGCCTGGCCTCCATCCAAACCACACAAGTTGGTGAGCTTCATTCACAAGAGTTTCAGGTCTGGAGCGGAAGGGTTGCTTACAGATCTCTTCATTACGAATGACCTCATTTAAGGAACGTGTTTCCCTCGGGACCACTTTTTGCTTCTCTGTGTGATTTACATCTCAGTCAAATAGTATATATGATTATCTAGTTGAAATAAGAGAGGATAAGAGAGGGGACCTCCTACAACTGCCAATTCACTTTTCAAATGCCTGCAACAGCCAAGGCTGATAAACTGGCAGAACACAGACCGGGTCTCCTACATGGGTAGCACGCACTCAACTACTTGAGTCATCACCTAATACCTCCCACATTCTTCTGCAACAGGTAACTGGAATAAGAAAAATTCCAGCTGGAGGTCGAGACTGGCATTGAATTCAAGTGCTCCAATATGGGTCACAGGTTCTTTTACCCCAGGCCAATGTCTACCAGGTTAATAGAATTGTTTTATGGCTGCTGTTTCCATTTGAGTACACCTTATTCAAAGTATCCATTTTACAGAAAGCCCACTGCAGATTAGTAGTAGTCCCACACTGGATAGGATGGAACTGTGATGGACCATTTTACATCACTTTTGCTAATTGATTACAATAAACATCTTCCTACATTTTAAGAGCTCTGCCAATCCCTTAAGGTCAATCCTATACATGGAATTATTTATTGAAAAGCAATAACTTGCTAGCAGATTTCCTTTGCATTGGCTCAGGCCTTACTTTCAGAGTCTGAGATGGTGGAAGTACAGTTTTGAGCTCTACCCAATAGGAAAACTAAGGTGCCCAATCCCTATTTGCATCCACCATTGGGGTGGCTCCACCTAGCTGAGCAGCTATTTGGAAAATATCTGCCTCCCCTTTATGACCTATGAAGCCCTCAATGTCCTCCTCTCCCAGGCTGGTGTTCTGCACAAGGGCATCACAGACACTGCAGATAGAAGAGGCATAAGAATTCCTCTCACTTATGCAGTCATTGTAATTCACCAACCACTTCCACCCACCCAATACCTTCTCTCTCTCTCTCTCTCTCTCTCTCTCTCTCTCTCTGTTCTCAGCCAAATTACATTGGGATCATAAATTATCCTGTGCTTATTTTGAGAGCCTCAGTGAGGCCAACAGACTCAGCAAGTGCCACAGAGTGCAGTTTCTGAGCCGAGACTTAGTTTTCTAACAAGAAAATGAGGTCTTTTGGCTTTTCATTCTTTCCCATTTGCCTTCACAATGCTTGAAAGTAGCCCCAGTTAAGCAAATTTTGTAACACTGTCATCAAGATTCAACTTTACCTGTAGAAAAATGGCAGTAGCAGTTCTGTATTATTTATTTACCAGGCACATGAGAGAGCTTAAAGGAAAATTAACTACAGACCTGTCTTTGAGGAGTTTGCTGTGGAAGGTGAGCCTTCCTCCAAGTGTGCATGGGGTACACGTGAGCTCAGCCAAGGAGCACCCATCCAGACACAGGGTAGACTGAGGGCTCACCAGGGAGTTTACTGATCCCTGGATGACAGGTGACCATTGGCCCAGCACAGGGCACGGCACAAGGAAGAATACATTCAACCCCCAACTTCTGATGATTCCACTTCAGACTTGATTGTTTCCCAGATTCATATTGCATGGTCCTATCCTTTCTGGAAAGGCTGGATGACAGCAGAGAGTATAGCTCCCAGAGGGGCCAGGATAGCGAATAACACACATTCTACAGTATTCTGGGGTCTTTTAGGGGCTATGTTTTATGTCTCTGGATTCCATCCTGCCTTCAGTAAGTTACATGAGACGTGCAACAGCTTATCATAAAACAGGCCTTTTGTGAGATTCTGTACAGCTGAACATGATGTAAGTCCTCAGAGCATGCTCAGGAAGGCTAGGCTAAGCTGTGAGGCTTAGTAGGCTGAGTGTATTAGATGCATTTGCAATGTACAATGGCTTTATCAGGATGTAATTCCATCGTAAGTGGAAAATCATCTGTTCTCACGGTGAGAAAGTTAGTTATGGCTAACCTGGGATGTGCTGAGTAGGTCCAGGGGTTGACACAGCTGGAGAGGGGAACAAATCTGAGAAACACAACCAAAAGCCAAGAGTTTAGCTATCACACTGATGATTGTAGTTAGGCCCAAAGGAAACCAAGTCTCAGGCCAGGAAGTAACGTGATCAAGATTAATTTCAGAAAAATGGTTCTGGCTGCAGGGTGCCATCAGGAGTATGAGAGAGAAATAGCAGAGTGTGGTAGAGGGAAGTTAAGAAGAAACTAATCATAAGAGAATGCTGACTTGAGCAGGATAATGGGAAAGAGGTGGTATAAGGACATGGCTGGTGGGCATGATTAGGGGAACAACAGGACCAGCTGTAGATGGAAGGAGAGGCAGGTTCTGCCAATGAATGTGATGACACTGCCCTTAGAATCCTCAGGAAGCTTAGAAGGGAAGACATATTTAGCCAAGTTGGAATGCTGAGTACAAATACCAAATCCAGAAAAGTGTGTCTGTGGGGAGTCTCATCTGGTAGGCAAGCTGGTGTAAAGCTCAAGACCCCACTTTTTCACCCCATGCATAGACCCCAAAGACAAACTGGAGAATGGAAACTGGATACTGTATCCAGGATTCGTTGTGTGTTTGAGCACATATAAGAGCAGTTCAAACATTCATGGAAAATGGAATTAGAAGATAAATTTGTTGTGACATGCAAAAGTCAAAAATTGAAATGTTTAGATTTTTTCCTAGTACACCTTTGTCATTTCCCCTTTTTACAAAAGGCCAACCTTTTTTTTTTTATTGGAAAGTCAGATGTACAGAGAGGAGGAGAGAAAGAGAGGAATATCTTCTGTCCTCTGATTCACTCCTCAAGCGGCCACAACAGTCTGTGTTGAGCCAATCCAAATCTAAGAGCCCAGAGCCTCTTCCAGGTCTCCCACATGGGTGCAGTGTCCTAAGATTTTGAGCCATCCTCAACTGCTTTCCCAGACCACAAGCAGGGAGCTGGATGGGAAGCAGAGCTGCCTGAATTAGAACTAGTGCCCATATTGGATCCCAGCACAAGCAGGGCCAGGACTTTAGCTTCCAAGCTACCGTGCTAGGCCAGAGGCCAACTTTCGACAGCAAATTTCCCAAGTTGCTGAATTATTTATAAGTCCTGTTTCAAAATACACAACCAGGACCTGCATTTTGGTGCAGTGCGTTAAACTACTGCCTGTAGGGTTTGAGTTCTAATTGTTACAGTTCTGGCAGACCCAAATGGACAATCAAATGGCTTCATCTTCGCCTAGCCCTGGTCGTCTTGGGAGTAAAGCAGCATGTAGAAAATTTTTCCTCTCTAGTTCTGATGTTCAAATAAATAAATAAATCTTTTTCTTCAAGTAACATGATCATGATGTTGGACAGAATGCAAGCTTCTGGATCCTACCTCAGACGACTTTGGAACATTTCACAGACCAGCTGTCAAAAAGTCAAATTATTACCTTTCCCCAGACGCTGACAGCCTTTAAGCAGCTCTTTTGTGATGGATTGAAGCAGTAGTATAAAGCTTTAATACTAAATTTCACCAGCAAAATTTTCCCATAAGACCCAAAAGAAACATTTTTTCAATTTCCTGTTATGTATACCTATTGGGAGTGCAGCTTTGCCAATCCTCATAGTTTCTTCTTAATCAGACATAATTTATTCATTGAAAAAAATAAAGGGCTTCTACAAAGGCATGCATAGTTATAGTAGGCATCTTGATGTTTTTAAAGCGAAAGGACCTAAATTATAAAATAAACTTGTTAACTCCATATTGTTTTGCAGAAAACTCAACCTTTTTCCCGACAAGAAAGCAGGCACATAGGACGAAGTAACACATTAACAAATCCAAGATGGAGTTGAAACTAAATAAAATAAATGACCACAAAGATCACTTTTCAAATATCTCTCAAAGGAAAGAATTCCCTGAAATGTAGGGAGTTGAAAAGGAATATTTATGATGCAAGTGAGAGATTGGAGGAAGGAACCGGAAATAGACACGGAGAAGCAACCTGGCTTTCCTTCTAGCTCCTGAGTCCCAGAAACATTAACCTGGGACTTAGAAGGCTCTGAGCCTTGAGAAAGTGCAGCTTGCAGATTAGCCTTGAATTTCAGAAAAAAAAAAAAATCCTTCCAGTGTGCTAAGCTCTCTTCCCTTGTAACTGTGAAAAAAAATGAAAATTAGTTGTGCTATCAACTGAAAATTGTTTGTATTTAAAGGCAAGATTCACTCAGTAGCTCCTGCAAGAAGAACGTGTCTAACGTTGTGATGGAAGTAGAGAGATACTATGATCCAGTGATAGAGAGGCACCTCACTTCCAGCTTCGGCAGGACCACACCCTCTCCAGAAAGAACACTTGAAACAGAAGTGAGTCTCTGGGCTCTACAGCAGGCAGAACATGGAGCAGGTTTGAACTAGCCTGAGTAGGCCACTGACTGACTGCTCCTTCGGAGAACTAGAAGAGCCACATGTTGGAGTGGAGGAGAATTAATTGCAAAGCATCTCCTTCTTGACAATGCAACTGGTTCTTTTTTGCTACCAACACACAATCAGGGTAAGTACTAGCTGGCTTCAAATTAATTCCAGTTCCACATAAGCGTAGCTCAATGTGGTTTAAGGCCAAGTTTCTACTCTGATTTCATCTTCAACTTCTACTGAAAGATACAACCTTTATAAAGGAAAGATGCATCTCCACAGCCTAGAAAGAAGGTTTGCTTTCATTGAAACCGATCCTAGAAACCAGGAAATAAAGGACACGGATGCCTTTACTCAATTTCCTACCCTTCACTTCTTTCAGGCTTCTAGAAGATTTAGTTCCACTTACATTACACAGCTCCTGCGTGATGAGTATACAAAAAAAAATTATGTGTATCACAGCTAAAATTACTAGCTGGTTTCTGAAACCTAAATTTCCAAGGCTAAATTGCACTTCCCAGTCTCCTTTGCCATATACCTGAATTCTTGCTAGTGGAAGGTCATCAGAGAAATGGGTTGCCTCTTCTAAGACTGACCCATCAAGACTTGCTGGGTGCTCTCCTACTCTTTCCCTTCTGCCTGGACAGAGTGGAGACAATTGATAGCACAAACTTGAAAGTTAAGGTATTGAAGATAGCATAGGGTTGATCCAGAGAATATTGAATTCTCCATATACTATTGGGTGAGTTTAGGTAGGACAGAACATGAGTCTACCAGAGGAGGAAGGATGTTGAACCAGTTTTCCTCTAACTCATAGTCTCACTCAATAAATAAGCGATAGTGAGGGATGGGGATTAGATGAAGCTGGGAGAGCCACTGCTTGGGATGCTGCAATCCATGTTAGACTGTGTGGGGTGGTCTAGTCCCATCTCTGCTTTTGATCCAGCTTCCTGCTAATATGTTGGGGAGGCAAAGAATAACAGCCCAAGTGTCTGGACCCTTGCCCAGTAGGAGACCTAGATGGAGTTATGGAGTGCCTGTCTCCTGGCTTTAGCATGAATCAGCTCTCTCTCCTCATCTCAAATGGATAAAAAACAGTAAAATGGTGAAAAATAGTATACTTTAGTGCTTGAACAATTTGCAAACTTATTTACTATGGTGGTAAGCCCTTTCCATTCTCACCTCCTTCTCAGTATTATCAGCACGTGAACTTATTTATCTGATATTTTTCTTCATTTCTGCAAAGAAAATACATATATTTGGGGTTAAACTGACACCATCATTTCTAGCGCCCTCCATGACAAATTCAGCATTGCATGCTATTTATATTTGTATTTTTTGCAGAGGAGGGAAAGTGCGCAGCTTTTTCTAGATTTTCAAGAGCTGCTTCACCCCTAAATACCAAGAGTCACTAGAATACACACAAAGAGCTGAAGAGACAAAGGTGCCAATCATACACATCTAGTGTCGCTGCCCAGCTTACTTCTCTCAACCAAGGGTTGGATCTGGGTGCTGAGAATTACCCATCATCCCTCATCGCATCTTTGCCAACATCCTTTAATTCCTGTCTATTTCATCTTTACTGCTTGTTAATCTCTTTCCCACAGCACTGCCAGAGTAGTCATTTTCAAGTAGAAAGCTGATTAGTGCATTCCTATGCCTAACGTTTTTTAAAGGCTTCCCACTGCATTTCTTATAAACTTCCAGTCATCATTATGGAGTCTTGCCTAACGTGGCCAACCTACCCAACCCTCCCCTGCACTCCTAGCCTCATCTCCTGTTACACAGACACAGTAGCTTCTTTTTCATTCCTGTTCACTCTGCTTTTTTTTCCTCTTCTAAGAATCCACTTCTCTGGCTCTTTTGATGCCTCCACTATCTCTCAGCCTTCATGTTTTAGGTCAAATATCATAATCTCAGAGGGATCAGAGTCTTATCAGTCTCCTCAGAAGAACTTTGAGTCTTTCCGCCATTATTGTCTCGTGCTTCTCAGTGTCAGAGTACTTCAAAAGGTTCATGAAAATTCAATTGGACGATCCATCCATTTTGGTGGGAAAAAAAAGTCTTTAAATCTATGCATTGTTTTTTTCCCCCCAAAAGTGATTTTCCTTGATCTTTTGGAAGATTCCTCACATAGAAAGCAGTCAATATTCTTACATCAAAATAAAAATCTTTTCGATTTTAAATTTGTATCTATTCTAAACAGTAAAAGAGAGAGAGAAGCAGAGACAGAAAGACAAACATCCACTTGTGTACTTCCCATATGGCCACAACATCCAGGCTTGGGCCAGGGCTAAACTAAGACCTAGGAACTACATCTGGGTCTCCCACATGGGTGGCAATGGTGAAAACAGTTAGGCAATCGTTTGCTGCTTTTCCAGGCACTTTTAACAGGGAGCAGATTAGGAACTGAATAGCAAGGGTTCAAACTGGTGTTTCAGGATGGTATACTAGTGCTGCAAGTGAAGGCGTATCCTGCTTTGGGAAGAACACTTTTATATACTGATGTATTATTTTATTTGCATTATTTATTGGCCTGTATCCTTTGCTAGAATTTGAGTTCCACAAAAGCAGTGACTGGCTAGATTTGTTCCTCAAGAACAGACTCTGATTCAAAGATTGCTGGACAGGAATTCTAGGAAGCAACACAAGAGGAGGATAGAAGGAGATAAGAGGAAGGAAGCCCATCTTGGACACATCATCCAGAAAAATCACACAGCAGGGACCTAAAAAAGTGATGGTATGGAACGCACCTCACAAGTATCCTAAAAATGAGCACATTGGATCATTTGCCTTCCCACCACCATGTAGCATGGGCTGAGAGAGCCTCCCAAGAGAAAATGTCTTTGCTCAGAGGAATGAATGTTTGCAGCAGGACAATGTGAATAAGCAGTGGGATGGTGGGGGTTAATGGGATGGGGGCAGGACAGTATTAGCATTTGCTACCACTACCTGCAGGGCCCAGCACAACACTCAATAAAACTTTGGAATGAATACCAATTTTTTTAAAAAGCATAATAATACAAAATATAACAATAGTAACACAGAATGCCACTATGCAAACTATGCATCCAACACAAAAATATATGGTGCGCAGATATATTTGCTATTTCCCTGATTTGTTTGTAGCCTCCCAATGTAAAATCACTGAAGAAAGCATTTCAAGATGAACACTAGCTAGAATCCGACATGCTTCACAGCAGCCTGGAATAAAGATGTTAGGCTAGAGAGTACAAGATGCAGGCTCTCTTCAGACACTAGGAAACCACTGCACAACCCTGAGGGGGTGGTGCACATTCCTCTCACAGGCCCTGCTTCCTACTCCATAAAGGAGTTGAGCAGTGGTGTTTAATTCTCATTCAAGTCCTAACAGGCTGTAGCACAAAACATAAGGCACATAGCACTGAGAATAGATTGACACGTGGCTTTACATAGCTGTCCTGAGCATGGGTATTTTGAGAGTGTGAGATCATGTGCAATTTAAAGAAAAGCACTCCGTCAACTGGCCTAGATTTTCTCCTACTAAGTAATACTCATATGCTTTAGAGTCACTACATTCTCCTCTTTAGAGAAAAGGCCAGTGCTCTACAAAAAAAACAATCTTTTAAGTGGTATTTATTGAATACTAGCTATATGCCAGGAAGCTTACTAGAGATTATGTATTATCTTAATTAGGGGGAATTGATCAGTCTCTACTGCAGCATTGATAAAATAAAAGGCAGAACAAAAACCTTCAATCTCAGACTTAAAATGCAGTTACCTCAAGTGGGAATAGATAAAACTGCTTACTTGGAACACAGCAAGATGCCATGATCCCGTCTTTCCCACATTTAATTTTGAGAAACGAACATGCCATCTACTTTCCCTTTTCATTTTGAACATGTGAAATATTTCAAAGAACATTTAGTTGTTCTCTTAGGCATTCACAAGCTATTCAAAAAGGGCTGGGTCGTTAAAACTTCTACATTCTCAGAGTTATTTTCTTATTTAACAAAGGCAGTGGAAATCTTCCCTGGATTGGTTTAAAAAATGGAACCTGGAACTCCTATTAGTTAATTTCCAGAACTGGATGGAATTTTGAGAAAATCAGGGTCAACCTCTGTGTAATAGTAAGATTTGACACATATGAAAGAGTCCTATCAAAGCTTTGCCTTCTCTTTGAATCAGCCTCAGAGAAGGCTTAAAACACTCTGTAAACATTTTCCCAGCAGTCACATGCTCCCTGAAGGGTCTGGTTGTGCTCAAACAAAATTTTCCTATTAACAACTGTCTTCACGTGGGATGGGGGACGACTGCCTGAGTGAAGAACTGAATTCTCCTCTTTGTGCAAAGCAATGCTCCTTGGCATTAGGAGAAAACCTGTGGGAAGCAAACTGGCTGATTCTCAGAGAACCACCTTAAAAGCGATGCCAGTGGCCCTTCAACAGAAGAACAACCCCAAAGCAACTGGCAAAGTGATTTCAAATTCCCGTGAGCTTTGGTTTTCATGGAGAACCTGAGGACTCAGACCTCCACTTACTTGCTCAGACCTGTCCATTGTGCCCAGAAACCAAATGAGTTCCAAAGGAACGCAGCTGCATGTTCTGCTCTTCTTGCAGAAACCTCTTTCTGCCGCAGGAAATATAAGGAAGTACTTCAAAAAGTTCTTGGACAATGAAATCAAAAGATAAGTTTCATTTGGAGAAAAACATTTTTTAATCCTTGCACAGTTTTTAACATAATATGCATTTTTCATGAACACTTTGAAGAACTCCCCCCCCACCGCATATGCATGGGTGTCAAAAATGCTTTTGCCCAAAAATTAACGTATTTTTAAATTCCATCTTCCAGAAGCATTTTGAAGTACTCTCATATTTGGAGACACCCTTGCAATTTCTGGTCTATATTTATAGTTATATTCATATGAATGCATACATTATTTATATTCACATATATAAACATGCAAATTCTTCTTTTTAAACTTCTCTAGACCAACATTTGCTCTAACTAATGCAAAGCATCCTGTAAAAGACTGGTTGGAGTGTGGAATTTTGGAGAAGGGAGGCAGATAATAGGATTGTCACCCCCGATGCTCATGCCAGGACTATTTCCCTCGTCATTGTATTTGAATTTGTTCTGCTGACCTGGGAATGTGGTGACTTGCCTCATGTCACCCTCCAGCACCTTTGCTTTTCTTCTCAGTGACCCATCATTTCCCGTCCCTCTTCATCACCCATCCTCCACACACTTGAATCCAGACAAGGTCAGGAAATGTGTGAGGCCAACACAATAGCCAAGATGTTTATTTAATTTTATTACTGTGCTCTTCTATTAGGAAGTTCCCATAATGGAATAGAATATAATAGGATTATACACACTTACAAAGCTGGGCACTGAATAAAAATAATTGGATGGAATGGCTGTAAATAGAACAAAATGAAAACCTATTGTTTTAAATGTAATGCCAGCCAAATGCTTTAGCTATGAGCAGTGCTATATACTACAAAGATATTTCAAAAGGTTCTTGAAACATTGGAATTAAATATTTTGATGGAGCTAGTGTTATGACACAATAGGTTAAGCCCTGCCTGCAATGCCTGCAATGCCTGCATCCCATGTGAGTGCTGGGTTCAAGTCATGGTTGCACTTTTTTTTAAGATTTATTTATTTTTATTAGAAAGGCATGTCAGATTTACTGAGAGGAGAGACAGAGAAAGATGTTCATTCAGTGGTCCATTCCTCAAATGGCTACAATAGCCAGAACTGAGCTGATCTGATGCCAGGAGCTTTCTTGGGGTCTCCCGTGCAGGGGCAGGGTCACAAGGTTTTGGGCCATCCTGACTGCTTTCCCAGGCCACAAGCAGGGAGCTGCATGGGAAATAAAGTAGTCAGGACACAAACTACCACCAATATAGGATCCGGGTGCTTGCAAGATTAGAATTTAGCCATTGAACCTTTGTGCTTGCTCATATGGTGGTATTTTTGATCCAGCTTCTTGCTAATCTGCCTATCTAGGCAACAAATAAGGCCATCCATCTGGGAGACATGGATAGAGTGTCTAGTTTCTGACTTGGGAGTTGGTTCAACCCTGCCCATGGTAGCCATGCGGAGAATGAAGCAAAGGATAGAGGATCTCTCTGTCTCTCCTTCTTCCCCATTCTGTGATTCTTACTTTCAAATAAATACACATATTATTTTTAAAGTACAAGTTACTTTGGGCAAGAATTTGGAAATCCATTAATAATTTCTCTGTAATATACATCTTCCATGAACTTTTAAAAGGTCCCTTGTGTGCTTGTAGTGATTACACACTGTTGATGGAATAACCCTAAACCCATAAAGTGCAACTGCAATTATTTCCTTAGTCATTTCCCAGGGAAACGGCCCCATGTGCTCTTGAAGATCCACTGCTTTCCTGGAAACTAATCAAAACAAATTTCCTGCACCAGTGGTTCTCAAACAGGGGTTGTTCTGCTTCCCAAGACAAACTGGTGATGTCTGAAAACATTTTTGGTTGTGACAGTGGTAGAGGAGGAGTGTGCTACCTGCATCATCAGAGGAGCAGATATCAGGGAAGCTGTTAAGTAGCCAGACGTAGGCAGAACAGGGCCCCACAGAAAAAATGGATGGTCTAGCATGTCGACAGCAATGAGAGTGAGAAACCCTGGCCCAGGCCATAGGCCAGCCAAGGCAGAATGCTCTTCTCCATGGTGGGAATTCAGTCTTACTGAAATTATCTCATTACCAGTGACCTGACTGCCAGTTCTTTCCTTTCTCAGTGTTCTTTAAACTTCTCCAGAAACAGTTCTGATCCTGTCACTTCTGCCACTAACAACACAAAAATGTGCTTGTCTGCTAGAAGAACAGTACAAAGAAAGAGAATTGCACTTGGACTCCATGCCCTGGGTCTAAGTGTTGGAGTTACAGTTTTCTGACGGATACTGCACAGTGAGCCTGTCTCAGTTCCCCCACACACGAATGAGAGAGGTAATTATTTTCCTATGCACCTGATATGGTTTGTCTGAGGGTTGTGTGTGCTGATACACCTGGGAGACATTTTTTGCAAGCTAATATTAAGCACATGTAGCAGATAAAGGAATAAGGTAGTCCTCAAATCTCAGTGAGATTCAAAACCTTGACCTGAACCATGCTTTATTACTGAAAACTCCATTTTAAAGCATTCCAGATTCCAATGAAACTCTAATTTTTCACTTATTAAATAAAGATGCTTTACATTTTCATATTCACTCATTCAAAAACTTTTCATTGGCCACCTGATAAATATGACAAAGAAATAATATTGGCGAAGTGGTAAGAGTAGACACGTTGATACCATCCTGCGCTTTTATAAGATTTCTAAATTTGGTGCCTTTGCACTTGTTGATTTTTCTATGTGAAAATATAATCCCAAAGCTCCATCTATGATAATTAAGCATCATCTATTACTTGTTCTAATTTCTCCCCTAAGTATACCAGGGGACTTCCAAAAACCTCATAGAAGATGAGATTCAAAGATAATTTATTTTGATGCAATAAATGCATTCATAGTTTTTTTTCATATTATACATTTTCAAAAAATTTTTCAAGTCTTCCTGAAAGTTCTTTATGGGTAACAAATCGTTCTATCTTACATTGCCATTATATTCCTAGCATTGAGTAAAGTGTTGGGTTAGTTTTTGAGTGCCCAACAGAATAGCTGAATAAATACATAAATGAATATTGAGTTAAAAAGGGAAGAATGTCATTATTTCACCTTTGTATCCTTTAATGAAGAACCAACTTTGGTATAACAGAAGGTCCAGGTTCTGAAAATCTATGTGTTGAAGCCCTAAGCCCCAAAGTGACTACATTTGGAGACAGTGGTTTTTGGTCGGTCGGATGACGAAAGCAAATGAGGTCATGGAGTGATCCAGTAGGCCCATGCCCTTATAAATGGAAACATGGGAGCTCTCTGTCTCCTCTCTGTCCATTGAGAAGCACAGAATGGCCGTGTTGAAGGCACAGAACAAAGAGAGCCACCTCCAAATGAGGAAGAAAGCCCTCACCAGGACCCAAATTGATCTGTGCATTCATCTTGAAGTAGTAGCCTCTTCAGCTGTGAGAAAAGCAATGACTGTTGCTGTAACCACTTCATCTGTGGGATTTTGTTATGGCAGCTCAGACAGGCTAATATTGTTTACTTTCTTTATTTGTTGGTTGTTTTTGTTTTGATTTCCACCTGGTATCTACTTTCTCTGCTTCTTACTCTTCCACTGGTAATGAGCTTTATTTGATTAGCCACCCAACTCCCAAACAACCAATGTGACTCAAGGAGGAACCAATGACTCAGGTGTAAATAAATCAACACATTTCCATTCTCTGCCCACAGAGGTTCAAGAATTGGCTTGTTGGCCTGATAGAAGCACAGCAGAGAATGACTGCACAAAGCTTGGCGTGAATGATGTTCTCCTTTCTGCTTGGATTGACATCTGGAGGATTTAGCTTTGGGAGTAGATGTAGCTCTTCTTTCCTACAACCCCGAGAGAAAAATTTGCCTCCACGTTAAGTTAAGCCAATGCAATGGAAGAGAGCCAAAGGACCGTTTTGGTCACAGAGTATTGGCCCTCAAAGCAACCACATGTAGAAGTTGGTATTTATTCTTTGATAGTACATTTCTATGAGACAAAAAAAAGTCCTCATTATTGTCCAATCGTTTGCAACTGTAACTTGCCAGACCAGTACAGGGATAGGGCAAGGGTAGCTCTCTTTTCAGAGATACTTCTGTATCCCAGAGGCAGGAAGGAATGGGTACCACAACCCAGAGTCCTTTCATGCAACGCAGTTTTATTACCTCTAAGGTTGAATTGGCCTGTTATGGAGATGGAAATGTCCTGCTCTTCAAAGGCATGTTTGACAGGATTAAAAAGCTTTGGGATTTCAATGACTTTGACTCCTCTGGAGATGGGAGGACAGCCTATTTTAACAATTTCCATGGGAATGAATAGACATATACTTTAGCTATTCAAATATTTAACTAGCTCTCTTGTTGTTGTTTTGAATCCCAAGGAGCTGCAGCTGCCTGTTTGTGTCTGTTGTGCCTTTAAGGGGCTTGCTGATTCAGTAGGATCCCTTGAATGCATTAATTAGCCTTCTCTCATTTTCCCAGCCCAGGCCTATGAAGAAATGAGCATTTGCAGCTCCATTTGCTGGGAATGATGTGAGTCTTGAGGGCAACCAGATCAATAGCAGTGCAGAGTTGCCCGCCTTCAGATGCTGGCAGCAGTCTGCGGACACACAGGCTTCGGCTTGTGTGGCTCCCCGATTGACTTATTTATTGGCTGTCATTATAGGCAAACAAATGAAACACAGGCCCTGGATTAAAGTGTAGTAGGGGAGATGGGGCATTCGTCAGGCCAGGTACCTGAGTCAGAAAGATGTAAAGATTCAGAGAAAATAAAAGCATTATGGAAGGGTGGGGAGAGATTGGTCATTTTAAAATATAGATCATCTAAGGGCACTCTTGGTAACTGCCTGTTGGCCTCCATGATGTTGTGAAAACTCTAGCAGTAAAACATTCATGACTTCCATAAAATACTATCATGAAGAGCACTGGTGGGAAAAATAAAGAATCATGAAAAGGGAGCTGAGTGTAAAAGAAAAAATAAGTCTTGGATTTAAGCTTAAATTTCTACTTGTGTCTGTTTAAATGATATTGAAATGCAGCTTTTTGTAAGGAAGAAACTGGTTAAATGGGGAGAAAGAGGGACCACATCTCAATTCAGTTTTGAAATTGAGTACAGAAGAACATGCTTTCAAAAGCACGTGTTCATGTCAGGTTTAAATGTTCACTCAATTATTACTGTCCATCAAGAATCCTAGAGCTTGGAAACTTGGTTCTGCACAATTAAGCAGCTTCAAATTTAGATGCTAGCAAGAATAATATCTAGCAATTAAGCCAGAAATTTATGAAATGAGATATACACATCCTTCCTGAGTATATTGACTATTCCTCCTTTGGCTTCTTCAACCCAGGGAGTTTAAAAAACATTTTTGAAAACTTCCCTTTCAGTAACAGGCACACCCCTCCATACCCAGAAATACTTGGTAGCTTCCAGTAGTGACTTAGATTCTAGGTTCCTCTTCATCAAGGCCAGGGCAGGGAAAGAATAAGGATTTTAATCATTGCTTTTAAATCCCAGAAATATCAGGAATGGCAACGACTGAGGAGTTAAGAAGTCATTTACTCCCTTCTTTATTTCACCTCCTCTCCTTTACCAAGACTTGGGCTCAAAGTGGAAGGAGTCTGGGGCCCATTGTTTTAATGCAAACAGTGGACCATCAATGGCTGTACTAACGCTGGCTGAAAAGGCAATGGCCACTACTCTGGCTTCTCCTGGTCTTTCGCAGTGGCTGCTGTCACCTGCTCCCCCCTGCTCCCACCTTCATTTCCCCCAGGCCATTCTCTGTGCTGCAACTGGGAAGAACTTTTTAAAATGCCGCTGGGATCTTCTGCCCTCCACACTCACTGAAATGAATCAGTGATGGGCCAGATGGACCAAACTCCTATTCTGTGTCTCAGCCTCAACTTTCTCATCCTAGCTTCCATCTGATGGTCCAGCAACTGCCAGAGCGAATCCTGTGCTCATATTGTACTGGATCCTGCTTTGATGAATTTCCAATGCAAATTCTCTTTCCACATTTTTCTATTGGCTGGTTATTCCTCAAGGGTCACCGCCAGCAGGAGGAATCCCCTGACCACTTTAGATTAGGATAAATGTTTATCTAACCTATTCACGAACTCTGGAGTTTTGAGTTATAGCCATGAGTTATAATGATCTATTCACTTACCAATGTCCTGGTATAGATTAAAAACTCCTTGAATAGAACCCTCTAGTCCTTTAGCTTGCCATTCTGACACCATGTAAGGCACAGGGGCATGTCCTTTTCAAGAGGCCCACACGGATCAGATGTATTGCATCATGCAGCAATGGGCTTGAAGTTATTTAATCTAGGGCAGGGCAGGATGCTTATGGCCTACCATTAGAGAACCACACCTTTGTGCCCTAGCTCTTTGCCTTCCAAAATCTCCAAAGCAAATGCAATTGTCTCTGACAAACAGGACACATCAAACTATTATAGCCATTAAGAACATGCACTGGTCAATTGAGCAACTGACCAACTTGTCAACTGAACCTTAGGAACAAGTGGCAACCGGACCTTCTGTTCTTAAGGAAAATAAGGGGTGGAAAATGCCTACAGCCCAGTCGACTTATTGCATATCTGCAGTGGGAGGGGAAGCTACTGTGAAAGGGACAAGGATATGGGTTTGTGAATTACCTGCTACAAGACTTCCGGGCAAGTATAGTAATTAATCATCTACTGCAGACCCAGGAAACAAAATCATTTAAAATGTTAAGGTTGAAAGCCTACTCTGTGCAGTACAGTGCAGGGAGGATTGGACTTACTGAGACCTCCTGCATAGGAGACATCTGTTATCACACCATCATCTTAGCACCATCGAGGGACTAGCATGATCCCCATCCCTAAGAGAAGGCCAGATGCAGAGGTCAGTGACCTTCAGGTCCCACAGACAAAAAACAAAGGAAACCATAGAGGTAGCCTTCATTATTAGACAAAAATAATTGATCAGAAAGTCTGGATTATGACAGCAGATGAGGAGGCCATTCAGGCCCATGCCCTCACTGTTTTCCTCCCTCCACATACACACACACAAACCCCTTCACAGCCTCCTGGGAAACTGGGCATTCCCAGTGTAGTCTCAAAAATGTTAGCATCGGGTCTAGTTAGCCCAGGTGGTCACCAAAGTCTAGTTCTTTGTCAGTCGGTGTTAAGGAATGGCACTCCCATAATCAAACTGTCCAGGTGGTCTTGCCAGACTGTGGGTGAAGTGAGGGTACAGCCAACATAGGGAAGAAAGCCTCAGCTTCCTCAGGCATCAGGGTTAGGGCCAAGGGGAAGGCTCCCAGAGGCTGGCTGTATCATTGGTGCATCCCCCCACTGTGTCCAGGGAAGGACACAACAAGGAGGGGAGGTAGCCAAAGCTCAAACCAATCTTGAAAGTTCAGTCAATTGCCAGTGGGTCAGAGAACAACTAGGTTCCTCCAAAAAGATCAACAACTTTGGCCAAATGTTTCCTGTTGAGCTCAGAGCTTGGTTTATTTATTTGGAGGGTTGGGGGAAGAGGTGGAAAGGAACACCTAGAACCAGTAGGAGATTGTCACAGAGAGCTAACCCTCTGGTAGCAGTGGATCTATCATTTATAGGGAAAATGATTGAAGAAGGACAAGACTTGGATGGGGAGGACAATGGGTTAGAGGTCACTGCTGTGGAAATCATCAAAGGCCTCTCCACATGAAACAGAATTGAATCCCCAGTGCCCGGACTATAGTTGGTCAGTCATTTCCTGTCACATCATGCAAGACTGAATGAAAGTGCAAACAAGGGAAATGAGGATTCCAGAGTCACCCACATTGATTGTGTCATCAGATGTCTGGGAAAAGGATAAATAATTCTGCCTGTTACATCAATGTTTTGTCTATGAGATGTGACGTATATGCACATGTAAAAACATCTGGGCTTTTGACATTTTCATTTTCAGGACATGCTTTTTATCACACAGCCTTGGATTTGCTATGTTCCTGGTTCAACCTGGGATGCTTATTAGCTCATTCACTTGTTCAATAAACACAGATAACAATAAAAACATTTAAGATAAGACAAGAACATGGACAGAAATTCTTACCACCTGCACAGGTCAAAGTTCCTAGAGAAGGGTGATTAAGACCAACATCAGCCAAGGAAATCTGTTGTATTTTTGAGTATAAGTAAGATTAAAAAGAGGGACAAGATTGGCCAAAAAGAAGTAGCAAATGAGATTTGAAATATAATCAGTGAAGGCATCCTGGAAGAGGTATTATTTGCACAAAGACCTCAAGGAAAGGAGAAGAGCATTCCAGAAAGAGAGGATCATGACAACACAGCTGGAGGGAGTTGGTATGTCCAGCATGTGCTCTGAGCAGTGATAATAGCCTGGGTAGTCAGAGTCTCTGGCAGAAAGACCAGGAAATAACTGATGAGCGTTGGGCTGTGGAAATGAAGAAAAATGAGATGATTTTGTCTACATGAGCACCATGTCTCATGTGACAGATCTGGGCTCTGTTTTAGCTGTGCCAAGTGTAAGATGCGTACCAGGCCACTCAGCACACAACTCAGATGTACAGGTCCAAAGTCCAGAAGGGAGGTCTACACCATAGACAAGAAAAACTGCCCAAAATCGCCTAAGGGGGGAGTACAGGTAGAGAGGAGAAGGGCCTAGTGAGTATTTTGTAGGGAAAGAGAACATGCAGCCACCCAGAAGTCAAGTGGAGAAATGAGGAGCTATGCTGGTACTACCTGTAAGTCAAGTAACTTAAGCACTGATAGGGAGGGAATATGGGGCTTAACACTGCAGAAAGGAGAACAGGAAACTCTTTAGGGCAGCACTGGTGTGAAAACATAGGAACTGAACTGCAGAGCAAGTAATCCTATGGAAATGTATTCATAAAAATCTAGCCACTGCCCTGGATCTTTTCACGGAAGCCAAGTGATCCCCAGAATGTATGAGTGCAAGGAAGGACCAAGCTATGCTAAGAACTGAGCATTCCATACTCACAGGGGCCTCTGAACCAAGATTTTGAAGCTTTGGCTGTTCACTGTCATTCCTACCCAGTCCACAAACATTATCGAGCTAGGCTTTTTGCAAGCCGCTGTGAGACTCATGGAAGTTGGTCAACATTACATACTTCCCAAAGTGACCAGCATATGATAGAGGCCAATTAAAAGTCAAAATTAAAACTTGCATTCATCTGAGATCCATATTGTTTCAGGATTTGAAAAACAACAAAAACAAAAATTTTGTTTTGACTCCTCTGAGAAAGTATTAGAAGAGCGGATGAGAACATGGATGTTTCACACACAATAATCACCCAACGAAAATACTCATTAAGTTGCCCCCCCAAACCACAAATGGATAGGAGCAGGCAATAGATGGCATCATTGTGAACCAGTACAAATGTGTGTGTTAATTACTGCAGTCATAAAGGAAGTGAGGTCATTTGTTTTTCAAAGAATTAATGAGATGGTGTTTCACTTCCCAGGCCTTTGTGTAGCTCTTACATGTGCACCTCCCTTCTAGACATGGGATCCAAGTCTTACAGCGAGCTGTTATGAAGAAAATGAATTCTACATAGAATTTCAATCATTTTTTGAAATAAAACAAGAAAATAAGCAGTTCTGTTTTTCATGTTAAAGACTAGAATTGTTTGAGTAGAGATGATGTTATTCGCTTAAGTTATAGATCAGCAACAAAAATTTACGAAACAGTATATATTATTTGGTAAGAAAAAATAAAACTAACATTAAATATGCTTAGTCATCCCACTGGTATTATTTTTTTTTCCTCAAATACATCTGAATAACTTTTACTACCAGAAACCATGTTCTTAGCTTTTATAAAAATTTTGGAAAAAAATGTAAAAAATATAAAAATAAATTAAAAATCACCTAAAGTTCCGCATATGAAAATGTTTGACACTTATGATATCATTTTGCCATATGAAGTATCAGTTGAGGGGCCAGCATTGTGGGTACAGAGGGTTAAGCCACTGCTTGCAAGGCCAGCATTCCAAGTGGGCAACAGGCTTGTGTCCTAGATGCTCTCCTTCCACCTATCCCTCTGCTAACAGCCTAGAAGAACAGCAGAATATTAACCACAAGCTTGGGTCTCTCCCCTACAGGAGAGCTGGGGAAATCTGGCTTCCGTCTCGAGCATGGCCCAGTGCTGGCCATTACAGCCCTTCAGAGAGTTAACCAGCAGATAGAAGATGTTTCTTTCTCTCTCTGTGTCTCTCTCTTTCTTTCAGTTTCTGTCTCTTGTTCTCTCTGTGTAACTGTGACATCCAAATAAATAAATAACTTTTAAAAAAGCTGAAACTCACAAAGCATATGAAATATATGCACAATACAGTTTAATAATCCTATATTTTAATTGATACTGAGCATGTATTTTGATAATTTTCGTGAATTTACCATAATTCTTTGAAATGTTGTGATGCTATGATATTACTGAGCATTTAGGAATTTTTTTTCCCCTGTTCAACACTTGGTGAAGAGTAGCAACCTTGTATTCACAGCTTTCTCCCAGGACCTGAAATCATTATCTCCTAGAGCTCCCATATTTGTTGTGGCAGTTATTGTTTCTTTTATTTCAAGTTATTGTTCTTTTATTTTACTATTGTTGGACATTATTGTCCATGTAAAAGTGAGTTCCTAAGTGGATATCTGCTAGGAATCCAGCCAGTTTATAAAATTGTTAGAGTCTTCATTTGGTTTTTAATTTGATAATCCACCATCTTCTAAGAAACAATATCTACAAATATAAAAGTATTTCCTATATCCTTGTTTGAACCTCTGATATCCATTTCATATATTATTCCACTAACTAGAACTTTTAAAGCATGACAAAATAATAGTATTGATGCAAGTATTCTTGTGTTGCTTCAGATTATAAAGAAAAAGCTTCTTCAATTTCACCATTAAACGCAATGATGGTTACTAGTCTTAGATTTATAATTTTATTGTACAAAGGAGATAAGGCATTCTTTTATTCTTCATCTTCCCATTTTTTTTAAAAAGAATTCTTTAATTTTGCCAACACCTAAATTGAACGGAGGATGCTGACTAGTTCCCAGCCCCCTCCTCTTTGGTGTCTCAGACTTAATCACTGGATTCCCAGCTTATCATGGTAACACGGGATCATTCTTTTACTACTGGTTTGCATGAGAGTAGGTCAAATAGTTGATGGAAAACTATAACTAATACATAAATTTGCTTTGTTGCAAAAAAAGTGAAACCCATGTATGATTTTTTTATAATATACACCTTCCTCAAGCTTTGTGAAGATCTGTCATATCCCAGGTTATCTAATGTTATATTTTTCTCTGTCTAAATGTTCCCTCTCCATTCCATTGGACAGAATTTCTTCCTGGAATGCTTCTCTCCAAAACATTGGTTTTAGCTCACATTTGCTGAGGGCCTATTAGGTTCCAAACACAGTTTCCAAGTATCTCACCGGCATCTGGAAACAATCTGCTAAAGCAAATCGTATTAGTCCTGTTTGACACAGGAAGAGAGAGAGGCACAGAGAAGTCAAACCACTTGTGTGAGTTTACACAGCTGGTGAATGGCAGCATCAGGACTTGGACCCCAAGTAGCCTGGCGGCAGAACAGGTTCTTGGCCCCCAAAGCCAAGCAGTCATGTGGGAATCACGGGTTTGTCATCCCCTACTCAGCTAGCCTGGGGCAAGATCCTTCATTTTTCTCCTACACAGTTTTATCATCAATGAATGATAATATGAACCTAATAGCATTGGTGTAAAGCGCCTCTGGCATAGAGTAGATGACACTCAACAAAACTTTGTTAGCCAGCTAGCATGTCTTATTATTACTTCCATCACTTATGTTACAATGATGTGTTGAATGCCAGTACTATGCCAGGCTTATTTTGGGTATTTGAGAAATAACACTTCTGCCATTGAATTCCCTTCATAGTATGAGAGTGTTGCAAAGCATCTGGTGGAGCAGATAACTGGAGAAGTCAGTAAACTGCCCTTTGGGATGCCTGCCTCTCCTACCAGAGTACCTGGCTTTGGGTCCTGATTCTGCCTTCTAGCCTTCTGTGTCAGCTCCCAGTAGGTGATCACCCAAGTACTCAAGTTCCTGCCACCCACAAGGGAGACCCAGATACTGTTTCAAATTCCAGCCCTGGCCTGGCCAGCCCTGGCTTCTGCAGACACTTGGAGAAGTGAACTAACAGATGGAAGAACTCCCCATCTCTCCCCACAATCCCACTCACTCTCTTTACTCCACCTTCTTCCCATCTCTTAATCTTTCAAACACATAAATCAACAAATAAAATTTTAAAGTTCATGGCAAGTAGAATTAAAACATGTTAACTTCTGAGCTGGTGACACCAGTGCTCCATATGGGTACCAGTTCCAGTCCTGGCTACTTCACTCTGATCCAGCTCCCTGCTAATGTGTCTAGGAAAGCAACACAAGATGATGCATGTTTTTGGGCCCCACATCCAAGTGGGAGACCTGGAACAAGCCCATTGCTTCATCCTGGCCCAGCCCTGGTCTTTGTGGCCATTTGGGGAGTGAACCAATGGATGGTTCTGTGTCTCCTTTTCTTCTAACTCTGACTTTCAAATAAATAATTGTGTGTGTGTGTGTGTGTGTGTGTGTGTGTGTGTGTGTGTGTGTAAAGATGTTTATTTTGGCATGAACTTTTGAAGTATCCTTGCATTACTGTATCAGACTCTAGTACAGGTTCCCATCCTATTGTCTGTACTTTTGAAACCTGAGACTTTCGAAAACCCAAAGTGAAACTCACTTGGCAGTAAAAGCTGACCTGAACTGCTGTGAGGTCATCTGTAGCCTTCACTTTACCCAGCAGGCATTACTAGCCTTCAGTTTCTCTGCAGAAATGGGAATGAACAAACTACAAAGAGCTTGCCCAGATCCCCTGGAGGGGATGGTGGAACTCATGATGTGACACACGCAGAACATTTCTAAAATCCCCAAATCCCCCAAATCTGGGGCATCTGGTTCCAAATGGGATCAAAAAGTGCAGCTCTGTACAATATATGATAATATTAGATTACGCTGGGAAAGAATAACATTACATTCTAGTGTAATCTAATAGCACCATAAATTTGTTCTCTCAATTAAAACGCAACTCAGCTCCTGGAGGGACCATGAATCTCAGTGTTCCCATCGCAAGTAGCAGGCTTCAAGGCCATGGTGTTGGGTCCTAGACAGCCTTTCCGAGCAATCTCCGTTAAGACATGTTTAGGCTCCCTTTTTGGCTACTTCTTTTCAGATAACAATATCAGTACAGCCATTATTTTTTTATCGAACTGAAACCCATGGGCAGTGACAGAGAAAAGACAGGGCCGACCTTTCCTAACGTTTCCATACATCTGGAGATGATGGTCTGTCACCTATCACTATGCTTGGCCCTAAATATTTAAATAGCAATACTAATAACCGTGGTATTAATCAAATGCTCAAATTATGTCAGCACATTTTAATGATGTTATTTGCACCTGTTTCCTGGAGTGGTCTGTTCCAGGATAGTCCAAACCTGCCACGACAGCCAGTGTGCTGGCTGTATCCTGAAGTCCCATCTCACACTTTTAGCCACAAGACCTCTTGGGACTCATCTTGTATGGAAACTTAGGTTCAGATGTGCTGACATTCATTGCAGGGGAGATGCTGAAAACCAGCCGGCAGGCACTACGAGTGTGAAACAAGAAAAGCCAGCACTTACAGTATATCCACCTTTGTCCTGTTCGTGGTAACCTCATGCACACAATTTCAGAGTCAGTTTCTATCAGCTGGCTGCCCTGGCTCTGGTTGCCCTTGCTTTCATCCTGCCGTTAACCACACAACCATCTTCAGCAAAGATTCGACAGCTAACCTCCTGACCCTACAACATGGCTGTTACAGAGGAGGAGCAAGAGACAGAGTTGACTTCCTGCCAATCCAATGGGCCATCTTGGGAACTTTTAGGGTTTTCTGGTTATCTCTATCTGAACCTTGCTGTGGCGGATGCCAGAACAATGATCCCATGGTTCTAGAGCTTGGCAGACACACTTTTCTTTGAAGTGGAGCAGCTCTCTGTGGTACAGAGGCAAACAGCTGCTTTTTCACAGCCCAGGCTAATTTTACTGAGTGAATACAGTTAAGCACACAGCATCTGGCACTGCAGGACATGCCCAGGTAGGCACTCAGTCCATTTACTGTGATAACTGATGATGGTGGATAATGATGATGGATGAAGCAAGAAAAGATCCCTTGTGCAGAGCAAGGTGCTTGGTAATTGCTGATTGATGAAGTGCTAGCTACTAAGTGCAACTCTAAAAGACAGTTACACTTTAAAAGATGTATCAGTTACTTCAAGTTCCCAGATACAATGCCTGAGTCTGAATTGTACAAGTCTGTGAACACAGACATCCCTGAAACATTTGGGAAAGCAGGCCTGATCTCCCCAAACAAAGGCATACCTCCTCCCTAAGAGGAGCCTAAGCCCAGACCCACCAGAAGAAATGTAAAGTTAGGCCTATGCAGGGAGACCACCACTTGCAGCCTGTTTTTCCTAGGTTTGGTAGCGTGAGATTATGCAGCTATGCAATTTTAAGAGTTTGGAGCTAAATGAGATGCATACCCCTTAGCCATCAAAGATCACAAACTTCAAACACTTTTAAAACCATGGCAGTAAAGCATCAAATAAACCTGCATCCCTCTACAGGGTACTCGGTGATAGCACAGGCCGCAGCTCCTTGAAGGCACTCTGGGTATGGGGAATGTTTTGTGCATAATGTCACAGTTGTCTTTCTTGTTGCCTATAATGAGTGGACTTCTGGAGGCCCAGCATGCTCCACCCGAGGGTAGAGCTAATCACTGGAGCCAGAAAAGATGAAGTCAGTTGTTATCCTGGCTCAACATGAAAAACAGCCCTCAGATTAGAAATGGAAAGTAACAATAAGCCAAGGGGTTCCTAGATGCTGCTGGTTCCTTTTAACCTTCGGCATCAAGAGCAAATATGTGACTGGGGGTTGACTTCCACGGGCTGGCAAACACAATTGTTTCCTCCCAGTAAACAGAGGCTCAAGGAAGAGGTGTTAACTCTATAGGGTTTACCTCCCAGGGACTCAGGACAGGAACCTGGATACAGAGAGCTGGGAGACCTCTTAGAAACTACGAAATAATAAACCTGTCATTTTTAATTGACTTTGCCTTGGTTTAACTTCCTTTACAGGTAGGCTAAATAAAAGATTCCCATCTAAATGTGCTTTTCAGACAAATAAATAATTCTTGTGTGTATCAGTATATCCTGAATTATTGTAATAGAGATAGTGAAAAACTACTCATTGTTGACCAAAAACTCAAGTTTAACTGCAAACCTTGTATTGTTCAGAATGTTTTATTTTCATTTGTTTTCCTGTACTTGAAAGGCAGAGCAACAAAGAGACGCAGAGGTCTTCCATCTGCTGGTTCACTCCCCAGGTGCCTGTAACAGCCAGGCCTGGGCTGATTCAAAATCAGAAACCTGGAATTCTACCGATTTCCTACATTGATGCTTTGAACCATTGTCCGCTTCCTCCCAGGGTGCATTAGCAGGGTACATGAAACTGAACCAAGCACCTAACAGGAGGGTTTTCCAAACAGCAACTATAATCGTTGGACTCTAATGCCCTTTCCAGAATCCTTCATTTCTTCGCTAAATCTGACAAGCATAATGGGATCTCCCTTCATAGTGAAGTTCTGGATGGATATGGTGACATCGCTAAGCTGAGCTGAGATTTTAGGGAGGTGACAGCAGAATACCATTGAAGTAATGAGGCCCGGAGACACCTCTGGGACTGGCCTTACTTAAGAGTTCTTCTATAATTCCCAGTCCTCACTACATTCCTCCTGGAATAATATGCAGAATTTTAAAAACACTGATGTCAACGTCCCCCCGTCCTCATTCTTCCTTGCAGAGTCTGGGATCTAGCCTGGATAGGTAGCGAAATTTTGAAGTGAAATTAAGATGTAAGTGGATTACATAATTTGGTTTATCAATGGGATCCACTAAATTGCCTCAAAATACCTGAATAAGAAGAAATTGTACATTCATTTCAAGAGCTATGAGAGTGGCCTTTCTTCCTTTCTTGCCTTTCTCTCTTCCTCCCTCACTTAATTTCATTCCTTTTCTTCTTTCTTCTTTATACAAATCATAAAAAGCCCTAGGATAGTATTTTTTTTTCCTGATACCACTTGTTCTAAAACTTGGCTGCACTTCTTAATCATTTAAGATGCTAAAAGGTGTTGGTGCCAGCTGCCAGACCCCAGTATTGTCATGCCATTCACTTTCGTTTCCCTATAGGTGAGTCTTAAGCACAGCCTGTGCTAAGGACCTCATCACAGAACAATGGCACTCAAACTTGAGGGTGTGTCTGAACCATGCGGCAGCTGACATTCTAACCATGCAGATTCCTGCTCTCTCAAGCCAACATCCCCATCATAAGAGACCCAAGGTTATGCACTATTAACTAGATGATCCTAAGACAGACTATTCTTGGAAAAAAGCAGCCAAACCTAGAGGCTATTCTGACACATGCCTCCATGTGGTATAGGATAGTCTGGGAGTCAGTGAGGGAACATAACATCTGAAAGATTTCCCAGTTTCTGTCTTTCTAGCCCTGTCCTGCAACGCCACCCCTTTGTATGTCATTGACTACACCCACCTCCCCATGATGCCCCCTGAATCTCCTGCACAACAGAGGATGCCAGGAACACGAAGTACATTGGAAACCCTTATGAAGACAACCACAAAGGTCTTCCCAGAGGACCTCACTCACACCCAATCCCCTTACCAATCTCCATCCCTTTTGTATAATAAGTGAGGACATCACTTCCTGCCCAACAGAGGGGATCAATGAACTGCAGAGCAGGAAGCTCTCTCTAGCTCACTCTCTCCTCTGGGAAGAATCTCCTTACAGTGTCTCTCCTCATGGGCTGCCCACATTCATATCCAAATGTACACTCCCTCCCTTTTAAAGAAATCCTGCTCCCCCACTGGCCTTTCACCTGTGTCTCTGATTTGAACTGTTATCTCACAGTTAGGCAGGCACCTGGAATATAACAGCCAGGAAACCTACTTACACAACATACCACCTGGCTTTCCAAGGGGCCTGACAGGCAGACGTTAACAAGGACTCCACATACACTCCACTGGGATTCCAGAATGGACACTGATTCCACACTTTCATAAAACTTCCATTCAGTTGAAAGGCAGTCACAGAGAGACAAACACTCTAGCAAATAAGGGAGAGGCACAGGAAAACAGTGGAATGAAGAGAATGGCTGGAGCTGGCAATTATTAGGGGTTGTCCAGCTTGGTTAAAACTTGTATAGGACACAATCAGATCCATGGGCATTCCTGCACACTGAGGCAAAGACAATGCCTCGCCCTGAAACTATGGCTTTGTCTTGCCTGCTCTAACTTTGCTCAACTGCCCCATGACTCTGGCACTTCCCCACCCTTCTAGGGCACAGAGAAATGCCAGCTTCTCCAGGAACACTTGCTTTGATCTATTTCTCTGCTCTCTAAATATCTCTGATAAATCTAGCTTGAAGATTTTTCTTGTAAACTTTAAATTCCTTGAGAGACTATTTACCTCTTGAAAGTAGGTATAAACTCTCACATTTCTAAGATGTCTACCATGAGAGTGTATGTGTGTGTCAGATACATGCTGTTGGAATGAAACAACGTCTTCCTAAGTAACTTAACTAACAATCAGGGAGGGGGTCAGCATTGTGTCATTGCAGGTAAAGCGGCTGCCTGTGATGCCAGCATGCCATATGGGTACCAGTTCATGTCCCACCTACTCTACTTCTGATTCATATCCCTGCTAATAGCCTATGAAAAGCAGTGCAGGATGGGCCAAAGGTTAGGACTTTTGTCACCCACATGGAAGACCCAAATGGAGCTCCTGGTCCTATTTTCTTCTCTCTCTCTCTCTCTCTCTCTCTCTCTATTTCTCTCTCTCTTCTTCCTCTTAGCTCCATCCATAATCTTGACTTTCAAATAAACTAATATACCTTTAAATAAAAAGATTCAACGAAAACCACTATGCCTTTCTAGATTAATTAAATTCTCTGAACACAGCAACAATGGCAGTTTCTGAACCCTTTTAGAGCTGATCGCATTTTACCATGAAGAACTAATTCACAAATTTTATTTTCTGTGACAAGGAAAGACTTTCTATTCGAGCTTAAATATCCAACCCCCTTAGAATGTTAGCTGACTCTGAGTCAAGGGCCTGTATCCACTGTTCCCATAACTGAGTACAACGAACTGTAAAATCTCTTCCATGTGCCTGTTTCCAGGCAGCATCTACAGACCAAGCACTCTGAGGCTTCCATAGCATTGGCCTGGACCCTGGAGTTTCTCTTTCCCATTCAGTAGCAAGGAACTTCAGAATGGTGCTAAGTGCAGACCTCAAGCCCTTTTGGAATTCTGATCAAGACGTTAATCATTTCTATGACCTCCTTCAAGTCACTTAGTCACCTGCAACCTCAGTTTCCTTTCCTGGAAAGTTAGGGCAACTATGGTGTCTGCCACTTAGAGGTGCTGAGGCTGCCAGGAGTTAGCACAAGCAAAGCACTTAAAACATTGCCTGGGATTTGATTAGTACCTCTCCTGGAAACCTCAACTAATAAGACCCTTTTTTACTTTTTAAGATTTATTTATTTATTTGAAAGAAAGAATCAGAAAGAAAGGGGGAGACAGAGATCCTCCACCTGCTGGCTTATTCCTCAAATGCTCACAACACATGAGGTTGGGCCAGGTCCAAGTGCAAAGACCTGGACCTTCATCAGAGTCTCCCATGTGGTTGGCAGGGACCCAGATAATTGGTCCTTCACACACTTCCTTCCCATGTGTACTAGCTGGAAGCTGAATGGGAAGTAAAGGGTTGCCAGAAATTGGATATGGGATGCTGGTGCTTGGAGCAGGGTTTTAACCTGCTGTGCTTCATCTCCTGCCCCACACATTTTTCCTTCTCATTCAGCAGTGAATGCATAAACCACACTCACATCCCCCCTCCAGACACACACACACACACACACACACACACACACACACACTCTCTTCTCACTCACTAGATGGTCCATAAAGCAGTGTATAGCACCAAAATAATAATTAAGGGAGACGTTGGCAAAATGTAATGCTAACAGAAGTGACAGGAGATGTACAATCTTTTACATTTCTGATGTGACTGTAAATTGGCCAGTATTTCTGGAGAGTAAACTGGTGACACACTAAAAAGGTCTTAAAAATAACAAGACATCATGACTTAGAAATATTTTGTCTGGAAATCAATACCATGGGGGAAAAGGCCATTACTGTGGACAAAGATTTATGCACAAAGATGTCCATTATGGTGTTACTGTTAATAATGAAATTGGAAAGTATTTAAATGTCTTACACGAAGAAATGAATATCTACATTACAGTTCACTCACCAGATGAAGTATCATGGAATTGTGAAAAAAATTTATTTATAGGAAATGTTAATCCCATGTATAAACATGCTTGATATACTGCTTAATATACAGAACAAGAAATGAAAGACAGTGATTTATACTATTATTTCAACCCTGTAACAAAAGCATAAAAAAGTATTAGGGCATAAAATATATAAAGTCAGTAAAATATTTCTAGATGGCAGCATTAGAAAATGTCGACTTCAGTCTTTATAATTTGTTCACTAAGAGACACACACACTCGCACACACACTACCAATGTAATTGTACAGACCATCATGGAAAGAAGTCACACAGACTACGGAGGGCACCCTTAGTTTGTTACCATTACATGGTTATTTCCAAATTTGTTTTGGAATATTCAGAAAAGCTTAAGGATTAAACTATGGTCACTTGCCAAGCGGTATGGATGTATTTGCTCAATAAGCATGTTCTTTCTCATAAAGGCTAAAAACATTTCAGAGAAATATTGAAACAACACAACACATTGGTTCTGAAGGGCATGGTTGGGATACAGGAATGTGCATGGAGCCCTACCTTATGCCGGCTGCTTGGAGATGCTTACACGGGGTGTGTTTTGATCATACTTTCAGTGATGTGGTCACAGCTGAAGTGTTCAGAAGACTCACCAGCACCTCTCCTGAGTTAAACTGAGATGAGCTGGCAGACAACATCCTAGGTACAGGCACTTGTACACAAGTGTGGAGGTCATCTGGGTAAAGCTTGAGCCCAGGGAGCACAAGGAGTATCCCTGGAAGCCATGGGCAAAGACAGGAGGGAAGCACCAAGCATGCCGTAACCTGTTCCATGGCCAGGGTGACTTCCACGTTTAGCCTAATTGTGTATGAGCACCAGAACATCTTAAACCAAGTACTCAGCGAGTGAGATGACGGGTATCCACAGTGAGGTATCTGAGCAACGTAGGTGACTCGTGTCCACCAGATGGCTGGGTGGGTTTTCCCTCAATCATTCACTGACACCATGGAGCAGCTTTACCCAGATGTTTTGGATGGCATAGTACCAAGAATTACTCACGTTTTCCCCTTATTGACAGATGAAAAACAAAACACTTCCAAATCCAGTAAAAGGGTGGCGGGGAGGGAAACACTGCTTGCTATCTCCTGTGAAAAGGTAATAGCCACGCAGCATATCTCTACACAAAAAGAAAAAATGGGGCTTCTTGGAGAATATTAAATAGCCCATCCATCAAAAGCAAAAGGCAGCCCCAGAAGGCATCTGATGGACCTCCACCCACCATCTATCTTGGAATGTCAGGCAGGAGTGTGTGGACTCAAGATGCAACCCATCTCATTTGTGATCTGCAGCCAATAGTTTCCCAGTGCACAAATGAGTGGAATCTCACCTCAAGAGAGGCCAACAGAAAGGACGCTTAGCAAAATAGATGCTGAGAAGAACTGGAGAGCAAAATAATTGACTGGCTCATTTCACATAGAGGAACCAAGTCACCCAGTGTGGCTGAAGAGCCTCCATTTGGGTACCAGCCTCAGCTGGCAGTCCACAGAGCATACCTGCCCTCGGAGGTGCTTCCTTGGACTATGGTCTCTTCATAAAACATCCTCAGCTGCCCTGCCAATGTTTTACTGTCAGGAAATTTTGAATAGAAGGAAGAATTCTGGCTTCTCTCTTTCTCACCCCCTTCCCTTACATGTATTTATTTGGAGACAGAGAGGGATCCATATACTGACTCACTCGTCACATGTCCCAAATGGATTCCATTTGGAGCCAAACCAGGTCTCTCAGATAGGTAGCAGGAACCCAGCTTCTTGAACTTTGCCCTGCTTCCCAGGATCTATACTAACAGGAAGTCAGAGTCAGGAGCCAGGGTGTCAAACCCAGGCACTCTGCTATGGGGCACGGGCATCTAAACTAGTGTTTTCACTGGCTGGGCCAAAAGCACACCCATAATTTCTCTCAATTTGGGAACAACGTTGAAGACAGTGTTGTAGAATGGTGTATGTCCCCTAAGTGGACACTAGAAAGTGAGTCCCCCCATTAGACAAGGATTGCCATCTCCCATTGGACAGTTTTCAGAGCTCATTACCCTTACTTGGGCTTTTTCCTGGCTCCACTAACAGGTGTGGAATTTGCTTTCCATGAACCACAGATCATGCAGATAAATACAGGAACTGAACAGTGCAGTTTTGTCCAGCCTGCAGGAGGGATTTATAGATGTTTTCTTTTTCTCCTGCTTTGAACTTTACCCACTCCCTCAAAACACCTGATACTGAGGTTCTGTTTCTTTGTTTGTTTGTTTTTAAATAACAAAAATCAGATTTCTTTAGAGGCTCATGGCAGGCAATTCCTTTTTGGTTTTTTTTTTTTACCTTTTAGGTATTAATCCTTCATTCACGTTCTCTTCGGATGGATAACAAAATTTATCCATGGCATCAAGAAGAAGAAAACAGAAGGTTTGTCTTTCTCTAGGAAATTTTTGTATGAATCCTAAGTCTCTGTAAGGACAAATAGAATGAGAGAGAAGAAGTGCATCTATGGAAACGAGAAATTTCTCTGTCCTAAGAATAAATCTTAAAAGATAAATTTTTAGCTTTGACATAGAATAAAGTTATAGCTGCTTGACAAATGATGTTCTGCGTTGCCATGACAACAGGGCCTCTTAGAGGTGCGCATACAGAGGCCTGCCCATAAATCAGACTGTCTTAGGAAGGGTTAAAACAAACATTTCTAGAATATTCCCCAGATGTAGTGCCAAAAATGTAATTATAGACATTTGTATCTGTCTGCCATAAAGCATGACAGCTCCAATTTTGCAAAATGTTAATTTTTAAAAAATCTATTAAATCCGTGTCCTGAGGGAGAAATTAATATCACACCTATGGTTGGGAGCTAGTGCAGTGCAGTGGCTATGAAAATGCGGATGGCAAAGCCATAAAGCAATGCTGGAAAGCAGGCTCTACTCTAAAGCCCTAGAGTTCAGAGCTTGGACCAAACTGAATCCCAAGGAATACCTAGTGAGGGGCAGAGGACAGCCCTAGGGACCCTCTCCATGCCTGGGAGAACACTGAAAAACAAGCACAGGTGTGGGAATGGGATTGGAAAGGAAAGCATGCTCTGTGGTTTCGTTCATCTGAGAGAAGACAAGGCAGCAGCCCTACGGAGTTGTTAAATCGGGAGGATAAACCCCAAGCATTAACAGCCTCTCATGAGATCCAGGAAAATGAAAATTCACTTATAAGTGAACATGAAAAAAAAAAAAAAACATTTCTTAAGGTGAAGGTCATGAGATTTCACCCTCAACAGTCACAAACTAGCAGCCCGCTGGCCAAAATTAACCCAAGAGAAAAATTCCGCCTTCTTGGGCCCATGTTCTTTTAAACAGTATACCTTGTTGGCTCACATATCCAAACCAGAAGTCACAATCTGGGCATCTCCATTTGGTAGGGAGATATCTTGGAGAAACAAAGCAGGCCTTCCCTATCTGGCAGTGGGATCCTGACGTGAGTTCAGAGAAGCAGGATCTGTGAAGACAGTACTTTGGCACACCCCTGGAGTCCCAGCATGGGGGGAGGCACCGGACAAGGAGATGGATCACAACTCAGAGGTGAGGGAGTGAATGGGCATCAGGTGTGCACATTAAATAAGAATTCTCTCCAGGGACTCCCAAAGAGACTGGAGTTATGCCCTTAGATTAACAAGAGATCTTCTGTGCTATCATTTGATAAGAATTTCCCCCACGAACCCACTCCTGTAGCCACATTAGAGAGAGAATGACAATACAAGCACAATCTTTAAGTGTTTTTTTTTTTTTAGAATAGTCTGCCAAATGTGATCTTTAACATTGGGCAGGAAGCTGTATTAAAGGATATGCCCAAGACATTGTAGGAACTTAGTACAAATCAGGCAATTCTAATAGACTTCAGATCTGATCACTTGTTTATTAAAGTAGCAAACACTGAACTTCTCAGTGCATGGTGACTAAGGACCATGTGATATGTCTCTTTCACGTTGTGTCCTGAGATTTAATTTTTCATTCAATGAATGAATGGGAAGTGGCAATTATTATAAACAATAACTGTTTTTGAATCTGTACCATGTGTCAGATACATTCTTAACTTACTTTCACAAGCTATTTAATAAAAATTAACACCATAGTAAAAAATAACTGGGGCCAAGAGAGGTTAAAGAGTAATTCTTCAGCATGGGTCAAACAATGATTCGAACTCAGGTCTGCTTGGTATCCACATCATGTACAGATTCTCTTGGGCCACCAACCTCTCAGCCAAAAATTCTCAAGTATGGCAGGTTGAGCAGTAATTTCTGTCAAAGCTGTGCCCAGCACTAATCCCTGGGATCCCTAAAGGTGTCATCGGAGATCTTAGCTCCAGTAACAGTCTTTGCAAATGTAAAGACACTGAGATGAGAAGAGCCTGAATTTCAGGCGTGCACTGAATCCAGTGGCAGCTATTCTAAGAGGAAGAGAAGCACTGAGGGAAGAAAGCGATGTGAGGACAGAGGGAAACAAAAGGGTTTTGTCTCTTGGCCCAACAAGACCAAGCCTGGCCAGCAGCCATCAGAAGCTAGGAGCGACCCGAACCCCTCCCAGAGGAATGCACAGGGCCAACACCTCGACTTCAGACAATCAGCCCCCACAATACAGAGAGAACCAGCCTCCATAACAGAGAAAATCAGCCTCTACAATACAGAGAGAACCAGCCTCCATAACACAGAGAAAACCAGCCTCCACAATACCGAGAGAATCAGCCTGCACAATACAGAGTGAAACAGCCCTGGCAATACACAAAGAGAATCAGCCTCTGCTACTGTAAGCCCCTGGGCAGTGCTGATATCTTACAGCAGCCCTCGGACGTTAATACATAGAGATATTCCTGCTCCAGGTATTAAAGACTATCCCTACAGAGAACTTCGATTTCACTGATCCTGGCAGAAGATCCGACTTCATCCAGAATTGTAAAAGCTCAGCGCTCTTCCCTCCTAGAGAAGCTCTCTACTTCTGACCGGGCTGTTCAGCCTGCAGTCTCGAGTCACCACACCTCGACAAAGAGGACTCCGCTTAGATGCACGTTTGCTTTGCTTCTGTAAAAGCACAGTTGGCATCCGTGATGGCAACGGTGTGTGGCCCAGCGCTTTGAACAGACCCTTTTAATGCAGGAAACAGAGGACCCAAGCTGTTCTTGCCAGAGACACAAACGTGGCATATCACTATTAGGACAGTGTGGGGAGGAGGGCTCCATTGTGCAGGGAAAATTCTGTGACGTCTTCCAGGAGGAAGGTGGAAAGGGAGGGATAGCTTGAAAGCTAGACAGCTATAATAATTATTATTTTTCACTAATGAGGATTATTTTTATTGCTTCCATTTACTGAGAAGCTACATGCCACACACTTTACCCCACTTAATTCTGCCAGTTACCCCACAAGGTGGATATGTGTCACTTCATGCACCGAGGGTTCTGAGACTTGGAAGGTTAAATGACAAGTACAAAATCACCCAATCAATGACACTTGTCTGAAACACAAAGATTCAGGATGGGGGTAGGCAGGACAGCAAACAAGCAGGTAACCAAAATGGAACAAAAGTGGTTCATGGGGAAGGCATGGCTGGGGGGGCAGGGAGAGTAAAATGAACTGTAATCGGGATGTTGTCCGAGACACTTGGACTCGATCTTGTTAGCTGTGGGAGTCGCTGAAGGGGTGGGAGTACAAGAATGAGTGGACGCTGTGGGATGCAGCAAGGGCAAATGTGGTGAGAAGAGGAATGAGAACGCCAGCTTTGCCCCTTGTAAACTGGGGTAACAAAAAAAAACAGTAGGGGAGGGAAAAATGAGAAAGGATTGAAACATACTAGAGATATTGGTCTGGTTCTCGGACAGTAACCAGTAGATAACAGAGAGGAAGCTGTCCCGGCTAACCCAGAGGGAAGGGAAAATGTGCAAGCATGAATCACAGCAGAGGGCTGTCTGGGCAGATGTGATGAATCTGATGTTGTTTTGCCTCTGAGACCCCCAGAATCCAGAGAGGGGCATTAGCAGATGGTTCCACAGCCTTACCTGCTCTCTCACCTCTGTGAGGTGTCCTTCAAAGGACACTTTTTGGTGTCTAGAGCACATGTGGTTATATCCGTTTCATGGATAGCTTTCCACTTGTGGATGGAAGCTCTGTGCTACAGTATGTGGTTGTAATATGTAAACCTGCCCGCCCATTTCTCTAATATAGTTCACCTCTTAGGGCCAGGACAAGCAGGTGACATGAGCTCAGGACCCAGCCTGAAACACTACTTGCAGCTCAGGCATGAAATCTTCAAGGGAAAAGTAACTTAAAGCCAGGAGCTCAGATGGCCTGGAGTGCACTGGCTCCAGGGTACCTTTAGTTCTGGTTCTAGTTCTAGCAATGTTTTCCTGCTTCTCAAAGAACCAGGTCCTTCTCTCCCTCGTGCCTTCCTAGAGGAAAAGAACAGGTAACCTGGGGCAGATGCAGTAAGTAGTCAGGGCCCACATGATCTGAGCTTTGCAAACCAATCCTACTCAAAAGTAGCTGGAAAACAGGGCCAGCAAGTCTCGCACACAGATTCTGAAGGTCGAAGTCCAAATTCTGACTCAGCCAGTCATGTCTATTATCCATGTCCTTGGAAGACTCACAGCTCTGAACGCCATGGTTGCTGTTGCGGCTACACCCAGCACCTGTGTCTCCCTTAGGAAGACCGCCCTTAGCTATGGGAACCCCTTTTACATACTGAGATCTTCAGCCAATGGCTGGCAGGTGCACAGATACAAAACCCAGTGCCCTAATCACAACATGGGACAACTCTGAGGGGCGGGTTACATTCCAGAGTGTGCTTGTATAATTGCACTGAAGCCCATTCTCAGGGTGTTGCCCTAACTCATCCTCCTGCTTAGCGCCTTGCTCCTGTGTCCTCCTCCCCTGCCCCCACTCAGTACACCCTTGATAAAGCACTTGCATGTGAATCATCATCTCCATGTCTGTTTCCAGGGAGCCTGATCTAAGACAAGCACCTTGTATCCATCGCGAAGGAACCCAAGCCTGAAAGAGATCAGTGCAAGTTCCACAGCAAGGTCACAGCAGGCAAGAATTGGCATGAAGACATATTGTTTTTGGCTTACAGAGTCTTTCAAAAAAAGGTTCAGAGTTTTGCCAGTGCTTAAAAACTGGGAAATTTCACAAGAAACCACAGATATTCCCTCATCTTGAAAAATAACGAGGTTTTGACTATCCTGAGCCTGCATTGTCAGATAGCATGGTGGACTGCAGCTAAGGGAAGCTCTGCCCCCACATGCAGGCCTGGTACAGCAGCCCACCGACTCATGCCCATGAGCTAGCCTGTTGCTGTCATCACCTGAGTCAGTAACCTATGACCTTGCACACAGGAAGCACTCAGCACTGCTGCTTCTTAATAAGGCATCATTTTTCTTGCAAACGATTCAACTTTAGGGCTGCTGGAGGGCAGGGGTGAATAATTGTGTAAGAACATGCACGGTTCTGTTCCCCTCCAACTCTTTCCTCATGCCTGGCAAGGTACTGCTGTGCACTTCCATAAACACTATCCTGAAAGGACACAAATCCCTAACAAGAGCTGCCATGACGGGGAACATGAAGCAAAGTGAAATAAAATCTCTTGTGGTTTAGGCGAGAAAAACAAAAACAGGTCTTAGTTTCAGATGTTGTTTTATGTTGCTATAAATAAAAATATGGCCACAGTTCAAAAAAGACATTTTAAACAGTTCAAAATGTTGACTTACTCAATCTGTGGAATTTTTTTTTCCTTTCAAGAGTGATTACAGTGGAAGCCCTTTAAACTGATGCATTCAGTTGTAGGACATTTAGGGAGAAAGGTGGGGGCAGGAGGGGGCAGGGACATTAGGTAGCCAGCACAACCACTAAGCGGAGCTCAGGTTACACAGCATCTGTCATATGAGAGCCACAGAACGCACCTTGCAGATCTTCAATGACAGGGAACTTAAGGACTTAGGAGCTCAACTGGTGTGCTATGAAGTTCATCCCCTCATTTGCTTTGAGGCCAAGTTTGCCAAGAGTTACTCTGACACAGACATCTGTGGCTTGTAGTAACACTAAAGCAGACATACCTAGTGGCCAATTTTGGCTCATAATCTTGTCAATAATGTAATAGAGTGGGGGCAGTACAGGGTGCTTAAACTAACCCTTCTCTTCCTGTCATAATTCTTCTAGATTCCACCTACATTATAGTCTCATGTTCTCACAACCTTCTTCAGCCCCTTCCTCCTTCTCTAATCTAACTGACTGCATCTTCCTTTTTTTTTTTTTGTCAAGATTTACTTATCTATTAAAAGCCAGAGAAACAGAGAGATGGAGAGAAAGGTGACAAAGAGTAACTACCTTTTGGTTCACTCTCTAAATGGCCGCAACATCCAGGGCTGGAACAGGCTTAAACCAGGAGCACCAAATGCCATTAGGGTTTCCCACATTGCTGGCAGGTGACCAATTATGTGATCCATTTTCTGCTGTCTTCTCAAGTGGATTAGCAGAAAGCTCAATCAAAAATGAAGCAACCATTGCTTGAATCAATGTTCTGATGTGGGATGCTGGCATCCCAGTTGCTTAATATGCACCACAACATCGACCCCATTAATACGACTTCAAAGGACACAATTTATTTGGAAATTCCCACTGTACGTGGCCAAATACATCAATTTTACTCAATAGAGATGCTCCCATTGTCCTTGAGGCTGCATAAATCCGGGGGGGGGGAGAGAAACACAAAGAAAAATGTAAGATGATTAAGCTAGAGCCCAGCAAGATGGCTTGACTAGCTAATCCTTCCCCTTTAAGAGTCAGGATCCACTTCCCATCCCATCCACTTCCTCACCTGTATCCTGGGAAAGCAATAGAGGATGAACCAAAACATTGCAATCCTGCATCCCTGTGGGAGACCTGAAATAATCCCTAGCTCTGGAAATGGGTCAGCTCAGCTCCCGCCATTGTGGTCACTTGGGGAGTAAACCAGCAGATGGAAAATCTCCATCTCTTCTTTTCTGTAAATCTGCCCTTCCAATAAAAAAATAAATAAATCTTAAAAAAAGATGATGAAACTGTACAGAATTAAGTATGAAGTTAAGAGAAAGAGAAGATAAATGGCTAGAAAACCAAGACAACTCCTTCAGCACTTTTCTGGACAGGTGTCTGCCGAGCCTAGGAGCATCAGGAACCCTTAAAGTACAAATTGTTCCTACCAGGAACATCCCAGAAATCTTATGCTTTTCCTGTCTTATTCTCTGCAATCTCAACTTTTACACTGCCACTGATTGTGGGACTTACAAAGAAGACCGTTAGCCAAGAAATCCTTTGTTACCAAAAGCTATTATTCTAATCTCGGATTGCATATTTCCAGATTTAAATTTGTTGAAAAAGATAAAGCACACTGCCTGCATGAAATTTGTAAAATGTACCTCCCAATCAAGAAAGAACACAATCAATCCCCTCCCACTCCCTCCTGAAAGGGTTAACCGTAGAAGGAACCCTTCATCCCGGTTGTTTCATAATTCATAGCAAAATAGAAAAAGAAGACAAGATCATCAGCATCACTTATAAAGCCTGGAAAATGGAAGGTTCCAAAGCTGTCATAAATAAGGATGGAAGTATTTGCCAAGTCAAAAACTTTGCCAAGTTTCAAATCCACTCAATCCTTACATCTTGGAACTCAGAACGGAACACCAACCTTTTGGGATTTGTAATCATTTTTTCCTCAGCAAAACTTCTTGCTATTTATAAGGAAGTAAAAACAAAAAGTGAAAAATATAGAGAAGAACATTTTTTTGAAAGGACCTGGGAGCATTATAACATTGTGAGCATTGGGAAAGTGATAATGGAATAAATAGTACAAATGGGAGTGAATTTCCATCTAAACAAACAAGACTGAATGGACATGCTATTAGCGTGTGCATGTGTGTGCATGCATGTGTGTGTGCACGTGTACATGGGGCTTGTATGTGACAAGAAGAGGAGAGTGAGAGAGACAGAGGAGGAGAGAAACGACTGTTTTTCTCCTTGTTAGCATCTCTTTCTGCCTTCTGCCCCACACATCCACATAATTTCTCTCCTAAGCATATATCATCCAGTCTTGAGTATATATTTTAAAGTTTTGATGTGCCTCCACGTGCAGAATACAGTGGGTGAATCCTCACTGCCTTCTTCTTCTTCTTCCCAAGTCTCCGATTACCTTCCACTGGTCAGATATGCCAGCACTCACCAGCATGGCATTAGACACAGCATTCAACAGTGTTAAGATAAATGGAGAGATGCTTAGTGTCCCCCAAATGTGGCAACCTGAAACAAATCCAAGCAGCAGAATTTGTCCAGGCAGTCCCCGACATATCAGATTCACCTCCCAGAAGCTGTGCCCTAATTCTTTAAAAAACCTAGCACTTCCCCCCAAAGGCAAAATGACACTGACAACCCTAAACCTCACACTCAGACCTCAGTGGTGTTGTGAAATTGCACGTACTTACCCAAAGCTAAATACTAACAAGCCTGCAAGCAAACAGTCATGGCCTACAATTTTATTTAACAATTCAACAAGACAGATTACAGTCTGGTGAGAACTGTTAAAAAATGAGATGTAAGAGTGAAAAATAAAGACGAAAGAATAGTTTCCTTTTCTCCTTGTAACAAGAACAAAAATACTGAAAGGGAGAAGAAGGGAGAGAACTTACTGTTCATTGGTTTTAATGCTCAAACAGAGATCTTAATCCAGTGAGCATGGGCCCTGGGGTCTTGTGTATTGTGAGATGGACTTCACCTAATGACTGGAAAATTAGCACATGCCCTTGGCAATGTTCTTCAATCACTGGCTGCCAGACAGAACACTGTGGCGGGTGGGGGGTGAGGGAACCGGGTGCAGGAAGGTGAATGTTACTGCTGTTCCAAGGTTGCTCTGCCTCTTGGTGTTGGAACGACAAAGAGCAGCTCAGCTGCCTTCCACCTGCTTGCTCCGAAGTCTGCATCCTGTCCATGGAGGTGGCAGGAAGTATCCTCCAGCTACCTGCAACAATGTGACTTCCCTCAGGTGGCTTATCCGAGAGTGAGAGCGTGGTCTACCCCAACAGAAAACTCACTTGAAGACCATCGAAACAACAAATAGATCTTTAGCTACATTAGACACAGCAAACATACTTTGGGTTTTCATGAACTCATTAGCACTGTATACACAGGCAGATGCTTTGAAAAACTCATGGAAAATGGAATTAAATATTTCTACTTGTAAGAAAAAAATGATGCAATATTCATGAACAATGCTTTCATAATGAGCTTTTATTGCAAACTTTCTGAAGACCACCTTTGTTTGATGTAACTTTGCTGTTTCTTAAGGCAACATGCAAAAAGCATGTGCCATTTTCACCACTGGATCACATTACCAAGAAGAACCTGCTAGTGTCACAAACACCTGAGGCTTCACTGTGACCAGGAAGCAACCTCCCAGTGCCTTCGTTTAATTTGGCAGTTCTACTTTGCCCCAACAATCATATCTGCTTAATACTAGTACTAGAAGAAGTGACCACTGAACACATGCATGACCCTGCTTTGTTTAAAAAAGACTTACTTATTTGGAAGGTAGAATTACAGAGAGAGAGATAGGAAAGAGAGAGAGAAACAGAGAGAGAGGGGGACAAAGCGAGTTCTTCCGTCTGCTGGCTCACTCCTTAAATGGCTGCAACAGTCAGGGCTGGGCCAGATCAAATATATCCTGGCTTCACTCATGGGTGGCAGGTGCGCAATAATATAGGCCGTCTTCTGCAGCCTTCCAAGGTGCATTAGCAGGAAGCTGGATTGGAAGCGTGGTAATCTGGATTTGCACCGGCACAGTGACATGGGATGTCAGCTTCACAACAGTGACTCAGTCTGCGGTGCTGCAATCCTGGCTCCCCCTGCATGACGTGGGGGTGATAGCCTACTGTCACACAGGGCCTTTTGTATGTTCTGACCCACCTCACCAGCACAGTCAGGCTCAAAGACGAGTCCACACAAGACAGTTCATAGGAGTTTTAGACTCACTTAAACGAGTTTAGACAAATATTATGAGTTTAGATGAGTAAGTTTCCTGAGGCAAGTACCTTAGTCCCAGATATCACTGGCGACATCCCCATTGCTGAGCAAAGGCTCTGAGATTTGAGTCTTAGCTCTACGCCCAGTTCCAACCTCCAATTGAAGGGTACCTTGGGAGGCAACAGGCACTGTCCAAGTACTTGGAGATCTGAAATGCGTTCTTGGCTCCCAGCTTAAGCCTGGGCACACTGGATACTGCTGAGAATGGGACATGAACCAGCAAGTAGGAGATTTCTCTCTCCTTCTTCTGCCTTTCAAATATAGAATTTCCTTAAATTTGAAACATTCAATTTAAATTGGTTTAAATGTTAAAACTTAATTTAATTATTAATATTTAATTTAAATTAATTATATAGATGTTAAATGAATGTTTTAAAATAATGCTTTAAAAAACCCTCATAGGGCTGTTGAGAGAATCAGGAGCATGGCACACAGTGAGAAATCAATATCCATTATCTGTCGCTATCTCCAGGATCTTCTGGTAGATTTCAACTTATCATGTGTTAGAAAAGGTGGAAGCAATGGTAAAAGCACCCTACGCTATGGGCTTATGAATACCAGTGGCACTTATTTAAGATGGTTAATGAAAGAAAAAAATGCCAAAGCATTTTTTAAGAAATACATTTTATTACCTCAGTGATCAAACCAGCTCCAGCAGCAGCAGCACTGACCTCAGGGAACAGGAAAGAATGGGGTCTGATCAACCATTATCTCACGACCTGTGAACTCACTTCTCAAGGTAGAAAGAACCCAGAACAAGTTTTGTTTTGTTTTTTTTTTTTTGCAATAATCTTTTAGTCATTTGGGTTGTTACTGGTGTTCTTGACCAAATCTCAATAGGTAACTCAAAAATTAATTTAGACCTTTTTCAAATGATGACAAATTTTGGAGAGATCAGGTGTATTTATGAGATGCTCAATGTTATTACTTTCAGAATCCTCATGTTACAGACCACAGTTCAATTGAACTGAATTCTTACAGGATGGATCCATATACATCACGTTCTCTTATTTCAAATCTGGAGTAAAGTCAGCATAGTAGAATCACGAAGAGACCCAAGACAAGCTTTGCAATAACTCAAGAAAGCTCCAAAGCGGCCTTCACTTGTGCCACATCCAGACCACTCGAGTAGAGTTTCCTTCCATTTGATTGCACCTATGCAGTTGGTACATGGTCAAGCAATGCGAGTGGGTGTGATTTGTGACCATTTATAGAAGCATACGGGCATGCAATGCCAACCACAGCTCCTTATCAGCATGATTACTGGCAATGCCAAATGTCCCTTCCCTTCCTTTGTCAAGCAGCATGCCTTACCTGGGCTGTCTCATGGACTCCTGTTCTTGTCACCTCACTTTGCAGTGAAAGAGCTGAGGACGACAGTAGTGACTTTAACTTTCCCATGGTTCTATTGGTGTATTGGGAATCATGCCTGCACAACCTGGAACAAGTACCTACTGCCTCAAGTTAACATATTACCTCCAGATGTCAGATGAGACCTGTTCTCAGTTCAGCTAATTCAGAAGGCTATTTCAGGAAAGGCATAGGTCACCAACACTAAACACCAGGCTCTTGTTAAGATGGGCAGTGTCCTGGGCTTCATAAAACATTGGATCAGAATGGATGAGTTTTTCCAATTCCCAAATCTTCAGTCTGGAGTAAAGTCCCTTCAGTTGTCAGAGGGTGACAGTAGACCCAGATGATTCTGAGCCGGCATCCCACAAACCTTGCCATTATGTCCTAGCCCCAAAAGGGAAAGCAAAAAGGGACAGTGTGATAGGCATGGGGATGAGACAATGGGCCCTGAAATATTGGCATATTCCAGACTCACAAGAACTTACCTCTAGACTCACTGTTTTCCCCTCTCTCACTGGACACTTCGATTATTTGACCACAAAGCCACTGAGAATCAAGGAACAAAGAACCAAGTGTACATTCTTGTAGGGAACTGGGTCATTGCAAGTTTCTTTAAATACAAAAAAGTTTTCTCATAAAATGAGTACTGTTTTTGTGTTTTTAATTTTCTCAAAAAATTTTTCAAGGATTACCTTTTAACCAATGCAAATATTCCATATGCAAAAATATATGAACAATGAATATAATTCACACTGCTGGCAATCTTGAGAGATCTTCTTTTGAAGATGGTTCTTCCCAGAATCTAGAATGGGAGGACTTTACTAAACTCTTAGTGATGTTTCTCGCACTCTTTCTTTTGACCTCTTTAGTCCTAAAAGCTACCAATGACACAGGAGTGATGCTATGTGTTTGAAGAAGGGAGGGGGAAATAAACAGGCTATACAGAGAATGTAAGACACGTGCAGATGAATTATAAAACTTTATTGGCTTGTTAAAAAAATGAATGAATGCAGCAAGTACATTTATGGTCCATCCACATTGTTATAACAGCACTTGGAAACAAATTTAAGAAAAAATGATTATCCATTATGTTCAGGAAATGCAAAAATATAACTTGAAGACCTGGAACATTATAGAAGAAAAAAGGCATGCGAATGAGTCACAGGCTGCCTCTGCATTAGAGCAAACGGACTGGAACACAGAATGGGTGGAACTCAAGGAGCTGTCATTGTTGGGAATCTCATAAATGACATACCTAGAATAAAGGTGGTGAAACAAAACTTTGTTCTTTTCTTTCTTCTGCTGCTTACACTTTTTCTTATTCTACATGGAAACTAAGACTTAAGATGTAGTCAACAGGTTTGCAGGGAGGATTTGAGAGTGTGTCCGAGGTATTCTGAAAGTTTACTGAAGAGAGCCATAGTGAAATATGTACCTAAATTAGAGTGATCTCCCTGACCAATGTAAAAGGTAGGAAAATTCCTTTGTCTCTGAAGCCCAAGAGAGCTACCTTCTGTAACTGTCATTTTCATGTAACTTTCTGGGCCGGGAGTTCTGTGAACCTAATTCAATCTGTCAGCACTGTGAGCAAATTAAATTCGTGCTGTGCCAGGAAAGACTTTCACCTTCCCAGGTGCTTTTGGATAAACCTGGCAGGGCTCACCTGTACTGTGAACCTAGCAGAGTACCTGGAAATAATGTCTACTTCTGTCCAAAGAGTTTTGATGAAGCCAAATGCACTGAGCTCACAACCCCAGGGGCTTAACTGCACAGAGATTAGATGTGATCAGGCCAGCCTGTGCGGCTGGATGCAGCAGTGCTGGGAAGCCCTGTGTCACATGGAGTCACCTCTCTTAGCTGCTCACCCTCTGCATCCGAAGTCTAGACAAAACCAGAGGGACCGAGTTTCTGTTGTAGTATGGAAGAGTTTGCCAAACAGAAGGAGGAGCTTCACACCAAAGAAGGTGGCCGTGCAAACCATCAACTCTCCCAGTGTGGAGAGAGTGAGCACAGCTCCTGTTTAGTGTTTGCCTTCCAGTGATGACAGGAAAAAGAAACAAGGCACTATAACAAGTAAGAATCCACTCTCAACTTCTCCTGGGATCAGCTGAGAATGTTGAAAGAGAAACAGGGAAGGGATTCCAGGAGAATCAAAGACAAAAGGAGGGAGAAAGCAGGTGCCCTCCGCTGTGCCTGCTCTTGTATCTGACAAGGACCAGGAGGGACTGTTGTGTCTGCTTCTGAGGCCCTGCCTCAAGCCCTTGCCACTCTGGGAGCAATTCAAGGCTTTTCAGGACTAAGAACCAGGGTAAATTCCTTCAGTGCTTGGGCTACAAGGTGGGGCTGGCAGCGTTTGACTCTGACACACTACCTAGTTCTGCACACATGCACAAAAAATCTCATTGGATCAGAAAGCAAAGGGTCTCTGCTAGGAGAGTGGGAACAAAAATCATGGGTCAAATCTACCTGATTTAAGTTGGGATCCCTTTTCTCTATCAAGAAGCAAATATGCCTTAGCCTTCCCTTGGGTGGCAGGGAAGACAACTGTGAAAACAGTGGGCGAGTCTGGCCATGAGAGTCTCAGGAGACCCTCCTTCAGTGAGAGAGTGAACAAGATCCAGGACCTGCCTGGGCCACTTGCCCTGAAGATGACAGAACTGCCTAGTAGCTACGAAAGGCCACTCCTACCTGCTGAGCACACCTGTGTTCTCTTCTGATCTCAACCTCATGGCTTCTGTAGGGACCAGGAGACACGGATGCTGATGAAAAAGAGATTGGTGTCAGGCAAAACAGGAGAAAGGACTCCTTGGGATGCCTCTGGCCTCAAGGAAATGGAACTCACCCTCTCTTCCCCCACCAACACCACTGCCACCAGGGGATGGTGAGAAACTAGCACTGCAGGAAGATTCCCAGGCACAGGAAAAAGAGCTGAGGGGCCCTGCTGGCTGGGCGTCATGGGCAAGAGCAAAGGTGACTGGCAGGCTGCAGGTAAGAATTCCAGGGTTTGTTGCAATAAAACCCTCCACCAAGATGGCATGAGAAAGAACAGTGAGTTTGCAAAGGAGAGACAGAAGGAGACAGGGAGAGAACAATGACGATGTTTCAAGACAAAAGTAACACACTGGCAGCCTGCAGACATGTTTTGTTGGCCTACATAATGTTTTAAAAATAGCTGAGCCAGCTTCGCAAAAAACAGGGCCATTTCCCATCAAAATCCAGGTTTCTCTTAAGGAATCATGAGATTTGAAAACCTGGCCCCTCCGTTCCTAGGGTCAGGGTTGGGTGAAGCTGGGTCATGGCCCCCCTTCTGGGAGGCAGGCAGTGAACAGCTCCACCCAGACTACGCTGCTCAGGCAGCAGACCTACCTACCTAAAGCTGAAGTGCCAGCTCCCCGTCGGAGGGTGACAAAAGTGCTTTCCGCATAGGGTCCCCTATTGCTCTCTTCATGCTGAAAAAAAATACAATGCCTGCCATGCTGAAGCTCCGGAACAGCACCCATTTCTTGAAGGGACACACATACACACACACACACACACACACACACACACACACACACACACACAGGAGGGAAGAGCATGGCTGACAATACAGGAGAAAGAAGCCACATTTCTGACTGCAGTCTTCAGGGATTAAAAAAAAAATCAAAGAATGCAAGAACCATACAGAACAATTTTCTAGGAGTCTGCTGTTCTCATCATCCCCCAGGAGATGTCAACTGATCTGTGATCTATTAAATTGCCCTATCTGTACACTTCTCTACACTTTAAAACACAAATCCATCCTTCCAGGGTGCAGAGGTCTGTCAGATACACAGTGCAGCATCCTTCCCTCTTGTTTTGGGGTATGTGAAATGTATAAAATAGTCCCTAAGCAATCTACCACCTTAAAAAAAAGCTCCATGGACTAACCGAAAAGCTTAAAACTATTGTTTTTGTGGTACCAAATAACCTGCATGGGAAAATTTTTGTCATCCAGGACCTCCGGCTGCTCAGTGTGAATCTTGTTATTTTTTTTCTCAGAGGTCACGATTTTTGCTGTTAGCTGGACCTCTTTGTAAATCAACACCTTCAGGCAAGAGGGAAACCTAGTGACAGGAGCTGTCACTGAGTGGTGAGCTAGAAGATGGGAATCCAGAGACCCTGAGGACCTCGCCACACAGAGGGCTGTCACCCTGCCATGCATTTGGAATCAGAAACAAAATCTGTACAATTGAGCTGTGTGTTTCTGGTTTGGAAGAGCTGCCCTCGTGTAAGGCGCAGGGATGGGTGGATGGATCAGATGGTTTCAATCCATAGGGTTCTGAGCAACGTCTGTGTCGAGCCAGAGCACAGTCAGTGGCTAATGCAAAAGATGCAGCATGAAATATTCATCCTTGCTATCCTTTTTTTTACATCAAATGGTGCCTAAATGGGTCCAGGTTTATTAAGATGAATGCTTCACTTACACAGGATTTAAAACAATGTTTCCAAAAATACAGGGCTAGTTAAAAATCTATAGATCCTAAAACGTTGAACTGCAGAACATGGGCAATTATTTCCAAAAACAAACAAAAAAGAACTTTAAAAAAATCCCAGACATGGCATCTATATGCGTGTCTGAGCATCAGCACTGATGGGGTCTTTAAAAGCGATGCTACAGGCCTGGTGCTGCAGCGCCTCTAATGGGAAAGAGGGAGGGGTCGGGGCAGGGTAGAGGCAGCCAGGTCTTGCTGAGCACAAGGATACTGTCTGGTGCAAGCTGCCCAGAGTGAGCGAAGGTCAATGAAGTGGCCAAGTAGATGAAGCAGGTGTGCAGGGGTCAGACTAAGCGGGGATGCAGCAGTCTGGGGCTCTCAGGCTTGCCTGTGGGCCAGGCAGAAGGGCACTGGAGAGTGCACGCTTATTAAAGATCCACCACCTCCATGTGCCAGGGTCAGCGGGAACTCTGTTGCTCCTGCAAGCCCGGCAGTAAGCACTGTGCTGTTGGGGCCTCTCCTTCTCACAGTATCTGCTCCTGCTCACAGCAGGCGGACCATTCTGTTCACAGTCCTTTTCAGAGTAGAAAAGCTGCTGATCTGTCACAGGAGCAGCATGAGTGGCTGTGGCTATCTCACCACTGGGCAGACTTCTACAAAGCAGGTGCATCACAGAGGGCAAATAAAAAGCGACAGGTTATAATTTCACCATATGCATATATTCCACTCTTTCAGGTACTCTGGGATTGATCATGTTGAACCTAAAATGACAGTTCCCAGCAGCTGCTTCTGCTTCTTTTTTTTTTTTTCTTACTGTCTGCTAAACTTTAAGGCAATCATTAGCTTTGCATGATGCTGAAACCTAAACTCAAAGTCTGGATCTTCATTTTAAGCAAAGGAAAAGACCTTTTAACAGCAGCATGAACCAGCCCCCCCCCCCCCGAAGCAATGATATATGTGCCCTTAACTCCTGTAGCTACGCATAGAGAAGACAAATCCTCTGAATTCAGTGCTGATTACACAATCACACAAAATGGTTTTAAAGTAAATGCTACTTGTGGATTAGGCTGCTTCATGTGGATTCACACCTGCTCCTACATTTAGATTTTATTCATTTATTTTTTTAATTTTTCAGTTCAATCTCAACACACAAATGTCATAAAAAAAATCGATACAATTCCACAATGGCCAAACAGCACACTTTTCAGAAGAGAAGTACAACCCAGTGGCATGTCATTTTAATCTTGTGTTGGAACTACTGTCAGGAAGAAAACAAGGGTTAATTTGAGATGTTTTCTGCAGTTGCCGTTTAGCTGCCTGATTGGCGCGTGTGCCTTGGTGTCCCCCATCACAGCTCACAATGTGCGCAGGCTTCATGAAGTCCCTCCTCCAAACACCGCCTGCATCTACCGAAAACCCCAGGAAAGCGGCACATCCAGGGATAAGCCAACACTAGTCCCAAGAGTGCAGCATGAACCATCAAGCACCACCGCCCCTTCCTCTGTCTTTTCCTGTATTTCAGCTACCCATCCAGTGGGATCTTATGAAACAAAACAAAACCTAAAAGAAACACAAAATAAAACATGTAAGTCACGCTCAAAAGAAAAAAAAATGGAGATCAACACATTCATACAAACACTTTTAAAATAACATAATAAATAAGCATCAAAAATAAGACAACATGAGATAGGTTTTCAAACAAAAAGCAAAATACAATTACAGAATGGAAATCAGGAAAAATGTACATCTTGTAATGGAACAACTTAGTTACAAATGTAAAAGCAACTGAACATTGGTATATGACACACAGTAAACAAATGTGCATATTTTCCACATGTGGCTCCATCCACAGCCACCTTACATGTCAGTAGCTTCGTTTAAGGGGGAGATCCTGAGCACCATAGACAGGACCCATGAGGAAGTTGCAGATGTTCATCTTGGACGGGAAGAAGTTAGATTCTAGAATAAACATCCACCCAAATTCTGACTTTCTTTACTCCACTTGGTCCCATCCAAGTATTTGTACAATAACTGCCATAGAATTGGTTGGCTTTAATGGTGAAATCCTAGACAAAGAGTCTCTCAGGAATTCTAATTTAAATAATCAGTTGTCTAAATTTAAATAAGGACATGCCATATTTTTGACACATGTACAGCTGAAATATCTATTCTAATACATAGTATAGTTCATATAACTTATCATATATAATATATTGTAAGCATGTGTATATGACATATAAGTGACATAAAGTATGTGTAGTGCATGTAATATATGTACATATATATAAGATCATGATATATAAAACCTAATATTAGCAAATTTTTCAAGCATTGGTCAAGCCGTAGACACTGTAACAGATAATATAAAAACAAAGACAGTGGAATTCTTTGACTTCACATACTTTATAGTCCCACAGAATAAGGATGAGTACACAACTTCCCCAGTGAACAGCTAATCTACACTGTGTCAAGTTCTCTCCTAACCACTGTGCCTCAATTACTCTTTTTAATTTCACAGTAACCTGTAAAAGCAGGTTCTGTTGTGGTAGCCTTAGCACCAGTGAAGAAACAGACGCAAAGACTAAGCAGCTTGCTCAAGATCCGACAGCTATAATGTGATAAGGCTTGGATTCCAGGCCAGCAACTTCGTAGCCACCCAGCCTTGTCATCATGGAGGAGACCTTTCTCTGAGCTCACCTGTGAAAACTCAGCAACGGAACAACATTCTGGCAAAGGAGTGAAACCACCACCCACCACCACCTGCAATGCTAGCACAGCTGCTGGCATCCCATACTAGTGCTGGTTCAGTGCTGCCTGCTCCAGGTTCAGTTCAGCTCTCTGGTTCATGTACCTGAAAAAGCATCAGAAGGTGTCCCAAGTGCTTGGGCACCTCTACCCATGTGAGAGACAGACAGAAGTCCAAGTTCCTGGCATCTGATTGGCAAAGCCCAGCCATGGGAACCATTTGAGGATGAAACAGCCAATGGAAGGTTTTTCTCTGTGTGTCTCTCCCTGTCTGCCTTTCAAATACATAAAGAATCTTTTAAAAATAAATAACAGGAACATGGTAAGTCCCAGCATGCAAAATTCCATGTATGGTCTGCATGATGGGCATCAGATTCCCAAGAGATAAGAGAGAGAGAGTGAGAGAGAGTGAGAGAGAGATTGATTCATGATAGAAAGCCTCAGGATAATTTTCAAGCTCAGTTTTAGAAAGTGCCTCTAGATCTCATTCCCACTCTCAAGCTTCTCCAGCCAGCTGCCTGCTCTACCACGTGCTGACATCTCTGCCTCCACAGCTATAATCCCCACTACCTATGTGCGCCATCATATATAACCATGCTAACAATCTTTGTATCTGAATTCCCATAGCCTTTCTCTATTCCCTCCGAGACTCAAGAACTTGGTGCAGATACCAAACATCACTTAAGGACTTAATTACCCATAAAACCTTGACTTCAGTCTCTTTCCAGAAGTTTTGCCTCCAGCCAAATACAAGCCAAGCTAGATCAAGGGGTGCACCCAAAGCCTATAGGATGAGCTCAACAAATTAACAACTCCTCAGTTACTCCTTCAGGTTCTAAGAGGATGGATCTCAAATTCCTTCCCACTGAAACAACAGGATTAGTGTAAGGATGTCAAGTTTGCCAATAAAAACAGGAGAAAATTGGCGAGCACAAAGAGAACACATTACCCAAGATAAAAAGATCCATTGATTCAGTGTACTAATTCACATTCAATTTTGGAAGGCATTGCTTAAAAGAATAAATAAATAAAATAATGGATTAGGCTGTGAGCGCAAAGCCTTATTTTCAATGTGTTTATGGCACAGAAAACCAAAGAGTTCAGTGATGCCAGAGTGTTTGCAGTGGGAACCATGCCACTCCTTTGCTTTTCTTTGCCATTTTCCTGCCCCAAGCCCCCTCCAGGCTCATTAATTATTACAACTGGGAAATTCAGTTTTCTTTATTTGATGCCAGCTCTGGGAGACTGCCATCCACTCTTGCTGCAACGGCACTGGCGCCCTTCATGCTGATGTTAAGGGTCTCTCAGCGGTGCCTTCTGCTGGCCTTTTGAAAGGCACCTTTCCCAAGGAAATAGACCTGAGTTGAATGTCACAGAACACATAGGATGTCATCCTTGTGAGGAAAAGCACCCCTGCCCCCAGCCACTGTAACCGACAAGTAACATCTGTCAGTCACCTGTACCACCCATGACCTCCAGGCAGGTGATTTCAGCCTCCAAGTTGATGCCCTTAACCTTCACATTTGAGGATCCTTCAAAAAGTCTATGGAAAGCACATCTCATAAAAAATTTGCATAGATTTCAAAATTTGTGAAGCCAAACAAGCATTTTTAATTCCATTTTCATGAACTTTTTAAAGCACCTTGGTACAAGTGCTAGACTAATCTTCCATCATGTCGAAAGTTAGTTTGGTTTAAACAGTTGACTCTCTTACTTAACAACAACCAAAAAAAAAAAAAAAACAAAACAAAAACAAAAAGACATTGGTAACAAAATTCAACTGGGTCAGAAACTGACCTATCAGGATCTCGAAACCTTTCCCTGCTCCTGTTAGTACAAACCCAAGCAAAGGACCCCAAAATGATAGAAAACAATAGACAATTATTTTCTCCTAGTGAGGGGGAAAGTTTTTAGACCACAACAAATGGCTGAACATCTTGTGGGTTTAGCAGCCAAGCGAGCTGTCTAGCTTATAAGCCCAAAATATAGATATTTTGACAATGTGACATTCTGAAGCATTTGGAGTCTTGCAATGGTGCCCAATGGGTACCGTGAGACCACCTCCTCCATCACAAACAACTTTAGAGAAACTTTGCCACCACTGCCTGCACTAACTGAGCTAACGAGGAATGGGGATAGAACAGGTGCTGGCTGAGAAATGAGATGCAACACTGAAAGCAAGAAAAAAAATACCGGAAGTGCCTCCAAACTCAATCTCTGCTATGTGTTGATTTAGGATCTTCTCACTGGCCTCTTCAAAGGGAAGGATTCGGGATGGGAGAGCTGAAGGTCAGTGAAGTACTCTGCTTTTATTTATTTATTTTTCTTTATCATTGGCCCGCAATCCATTTATATTTATTTACATTCAAAAACGTGCACAAATTTTCTTCCTATTACTCAGAAGCAATCAGCCATAAAATGGCAAGGATAGGCAGCCCATTTAAATTAACAGCAATTTATCTGGAGCAAAAAGGAAAACTGCTGAGTCCAAACGAAGCAAGGGGGAACGGAAGAAAGATGCAGCTGCTATCTAAAAAAGAATATCTTATCGCATTTGTCATTTGGAGAGTTCAGGCAGAAAACTGCCAGCCAGGGTGTCTGTGTGGCAGCGTGCCACCCTGGAGAGGACATGGCGGCTGGGGTGCCAGAGTGGCAGCTCCCTGTCACAGGAAGGCAACATGAGCATTTACTGAATCTTCTGGGAAGCCTCTAGGTAAAATGAACTAATAAATTTCTGTGTACTACCATTAAGGTGCCGAGACAATAGTGGGGTCACAAAGCACTCCATCATAGAATTAGATCTGAGCCAAGGTGCAATATTGTTTTATTTCTGCAGAAACAAGCACCACTTGTCCTAACGTGACACCTGTGGCACATTTAACCACTGTTGGCTGTTATGACAACTGTCCCTTGCTATTGTTGCCTCTTTTGTTTCATAGGGAGTCACCTGACCCTCCTGGGTGGATGTGAAATAATCAAGGACACAGAGTAGGAGAGAAGAAATCTAAACCCAGAAGCTCAAAACAGCTCATCCTTTTACAAAGCTATCTCCTACACTTGTAACAGAAATTTGCCAGGAAGGATGTTTATCCTGTTGGGGGTTACATCTAGAAAAATCCATACTAACTTGAAAATGCTGTTGTCAAAATCACATTTAAGCACCTGAGCTTCCACACCAGCCAGTGCAGCAGTATGGCATACAGCAGAGCCCCAACTGCTCCCCTGCCTGAGAGCTGTGATCCTACCACTGCCCAGCGCAGAGGGACATTACTGGACTGTACAGCACTAGCTCAGGAAAATACCAAATTCCATATCTGAAGTCCAGTTTCCATGAAATGTGTATTGCTTTGACACTATCAAAAAGTAAAAATGTTCTAAGTCAAATCATCATATGCAAATTGGGAAATTTTTAGCACACACATTCAGGCCTGGTGCCTTCGCTGTGTCTACAAGTTGCCTGAACATTCTTCAAAAACACTTTCTGCTTCCCATGGACCTGTCTTGCACACATGCTCGCACCATCCCCTCTCCTGAGACCTCCTCCTGAGGGAGACAGGCAGTGCTCCAAAGAGACTTCCAACAGCTGGGTCACTCCTCAAAAGCCAACAGCCAAGGCTGGGCCAGGGTGAAGCAACAGCTAGGAACTCCATCTGCATCTCTCTTGTGGATGCAGGGATCCAACACCTGCTACCTCACAGCTATGCCTTAGAAGGAAGTTGGAACTGGGAGTAGACAGGACTCAAAACCAGGCACTCTGGAGTGGCATCGTGCCCACCTCATTTTGTACATCTTAAGGCTTATGTTTATTTTCCTTTTGGCATCCTGGAGCATAATCGTGAAGGAAAACAGATCGTGTCTACACAACCCTACAATACCAAAGACTCAATGCACTTTAGGTCTTGCAACAGAAATATCTGAACTTCAAGTTTCACTGGTGAATTTTAATGAACTCAGCAACAAAACTGAAATGGAAGAGAAGGAAGCGGGGAATATAAGGCAAAATCTGCCACTTCTCATTGGTGATGGGATTTATCCAGACACTGGAAATCTTGCTATACATAATCACACATTTGCTCGGAACTGCCCTCTGGACACCCAGTGAGTGCCTCCTTGAGCATTTTAAGCTTCTGGGAGAAAGGTTCTTACTAGCTTGGTTTATTCTAACTCGCATAATAATCAGATTTACAGTGGGTGTGGGACTAGGACAAAGGAAAAAATTCACTACCCATTTATTAGCTGCAGATGAAAAATAAAGATACATGGCTAAGGACAGTCCTCGGGGTTTTTAAAGGAAATGGTCTGATTTAACTCTGTAAAATGAAGTTGAGTTATGCACTGAAAGACAAACTTGGAAATACAAAATTCTTGGCAAAACTAGAATGGGTAAGAAAAGCCAAAGTTATTGCACAATTGAAATTCAACAATTCCAAAAAAGATGAGCTTGGATCAGCAGGTTCTGATGACAAGTGTCCAAGAAGCAGGGGATTCTTACTCTAGAGACTTCATGCCAGAGGAGTAGCCCATCCCAACGATGTTTCCATGGCCCAGGCCTGCGGGATGCCCTAAAAATATTATATGTGGAGAACAAAGGAAAAGGCAGAGTTTGTGGCAGGAGGGACATTCAGGTGTTCCAAAGGCTTCACTATGTCCATGCTGACACTTTAGACCAATCTATTGCCCTCCTGGAGTGTGTATGGCCTTCTAGTTTCCTTCAATCAACATGAATCATAGCTCTTTGGCATCCACTGGTGACTGATTCCAGGATACCCACGGATAGCACATTCTGCAGGTGTTCTAGCCCTTTATATAAAATGGTGTGGCATTTGCCTGTAACGTAGGCAATCAATCCTCCTGCCTGCTTTAAATCATGTTCAGAATTTTAGGCTATTAAGATGAAAGCAAGAGAACTAGAAAGCACAATACTAAATGCTACATAAAGTGTTGCTACACTGTGTTTTCTAGGGGTCTAGAAAGTCTGTGCATGTTCAGGACAAGTACACTTTTTTTTTTTAACATCTTTCCAATCAGCGGTTGGTTGAATCTCTGGATAGAGACACACAAAGACAGAGAGATCAACTGTGTACACTTGCTGCCGACACCACAGTCTTAGGAAATGGACAAAGGTAGAGAAGACGTAAGAAAAGAAGTAGATGCTAACGACCACCTCACACACCTCAAGCCTTTAAGGAGAGACACTGCAGTAACTGAAGCAGAAAGATGAAAGCAATAGAACTCCAAAGCACGAATCAAGTCCATGTTGATTCCCATGCTACCCAGGAGAGGATAGGTCACAATAGTCTGTCATGGAGCAATTCTTTTTCCTGAAGTCATTTCATGAAGACGTTCCAGAAATGTCTTAGAAGTAGTGCCTGAAAATCTTTTTTTTTTTTTATAACTCTTTATTTTTTATAATACAGCTCCATAGGCTCAGGAATTTCCACCCCTCAGTTACTTTCCTCCCATTTTATTACAATAGTATAGACCTTTTAAAACAGATAAAAGCCCATCATTTCACTACTTGAGTGTATCCTGACATTGTAGGTATAGACAATGGTAGAAATTTCAGTATCCTATGGTCAAGATATATTTAACAGTTTTATTAGAGTCCATCTTTTATTCAGGGGTAGAGATATATACTTCATTGTATCTTCACTTCTAGGTATGATAGCCTATTACACAATTCATCTAAATGAATATATGTACATGAATGTGTACCTATATATCTATTGATCTTATATTTTAAGTGAAGGTTGTCTTATATCAGAGAGAACATATGGCACATCTACTTTATTCAATACTACTCAGCCATTAAAAAGAATGAAACTTGACCATTTGCAACAAAATGGCTCCAACTAGAGATCTTTGTGCTCAGTGAAATAAGCCAATCCCAAAAGAACAAATATCATTTTTCCTCTCTGAAAATTCTAAACTTTTAGAATTCTTGGTAATGAAGCAACAGCTGGCATGGATGGAGACAGAGTTCCTGTCCATTCCTGCAAAGTCTAGAAATCTGATCCACCAGAAATTCTAGTTAATCAAAGAGAGGGACAAATCACTTTCCGTTGAACAGCAGTGTGTTAGTGATTCCATCATCACTTCAGTTGCCTAAATACAAAAGGCAATTAAAGCTCCAGTAAATGTCAAATATTCCACAATGCAAACATGAGTCTGGGTAGAGTTGATAATAGTTGGGATGGATTACAATAGACCTGTATCCCCCAAATCTGTCCAAGGAGAGTAGGATGAAAAGGAAGACTGTCTTGCCAAGGACCTCTTGGAAGGTGGGCTGTCATTCTGTCATCTGGAACCAGCAAGGTAAAGACAAAATTGGGGTTCTGCAAGCAGCCTAGTCTGTGTGGTCATTCCCAGGCCCTGTGATACTGTCCTTTTCCCTTGTGCTATGGCCACCTTGCCTCTTCCTCACTGCTCAGGCTAACAAACAAGGATCTTAATAGTCCATTACCCAGACTCTGGCTCCCAGGCCAAGTACAACTGCAAATTGACTTCCACAGCTACTGGAAGGAGGTACTACAGCCATGGAGGGAGTGGTGTGATTACAACCTTTGATCCAGAGACATGGGTGTGCCCAAACTCAGAGGGAGAAGATCTGGGAAAGAAGGGTGTCTCCCACCCACATATGTCCTCTTTGTTTGGTGTGTTCTCCCCAGATTAACCATTGTCAGGACTCCTGTCATCTTAGACATGAGCTCACTGGACCAAGAACTGAAATATGCCCCTCTGCCACCAGCCCTTAAGATGGGGCTGGGGTTTGTTGCAGGGTTGTCATGAACTCACAGGGCACTATGCCGAAATTTGGAACCGGTGAAGATATTACCAGGGATATCACTTGGTACTTCTGAGTAAAGTTTAAAGTCCCAAATCAGAGCCTGGGAAGCACATCCAACCTAAATCACAGTGATCATGCCTTGTGTTACCAACATCTAAAAGGCAGACCCTGAATTGATGATCGGTCTGAAGAGTGCATGTGTTCATGCCACCAGCAGTGGCATCCTGGCTCCTAGAGGGCTTCTATATTGTGTGAAGCCCCAAGCATCCTGGCCAAGTAGCCAATCAGTGTATATACTCCATAGATTGGGCAGCTAACACAGGTGGGCAAACCTCCTTAAAACAGGTGACTTACTCCAACTGACAGCAGATGTTCAATAGGAAACTTGAAAAATGCAAAGCTTCAGCGTTGTACATGCACTCAGATTGAGACAGTTTACAGAACTCCCAGTTCAGCTTCAGCGTACCTGGAGTTTCAGAGGCCTCTGGTGTCAGTGCCCTTATTAATGTGGAGAGCTCACTTTGGAAAAAGCCAGTGATGCTCTGCCATCCACCTCCCTGTCATTTTGTCATATCCTGCAGCCTAAGTACTGCACGAGTCTCAGTGACTTGGCCAGCTAATACCTGCTGTGGAGAGATGGGAGGGATTCTCCCTACTCCTTGATTCCTTCATGTTGGAACACAGCTAGCTCTTTTATCTTTCTTTTGTTCAGGTGTTATTTGTACAGGAAGGGACTTCTGGATTTGAAAAAGCATATAGTTTCATACACACACATACACATACCAGATCTCTCAGTTTATTTTCTTTTTTAAAGAAAGCACGGATGGCAGTTATGGCATATGAAATGCAACAGCTTGGTTAAGAATTATAACAAAAATCAACCAGATCCAAGACACTGAAATAACAATACATTTTATGTTTTTTTTAAATGAAAATTTAATGTATCCAAAACATCTGACATTATTTTAGAGAACATTTTCCAAAACTTGCAGTAAGTTGTTTGCTAAGTCAAAGTGATTAAAAGCAAAGGCTATTTACTTTATAACCTCCCACACATCTTAGTTCAAAACAGAAATCCCCATCTACATAAAGCACAAGGCATCTTGAAAGACATGTGATGGACAAATGCGTTACTTTTGTAGGAACACATTAAAAATTTCAAAACATCCCATAGATGAAAGGATGGAGTATAATTACATGTGCAGTACAGGAATGGCTGGATTATAAATTAGATTTTCTTTCATTCTTCAAAATTATGACCATCCACCATTTAATTTCCAGATCCTGAAATTTTACTTATGCATTCCATTGGAAGTACAACTACAGTAAGCAAATTTACCATTCTCTGATGATTGCATGCTGCAGGATTCATTCCTACAGTGATGCCTAAAAGAAAACCACTGAGATGGCTGATTCAATTGCAAGAAGCAGACCAAATAAAGCCATACAGACCTGAATTTGGATCCTGCTTCTTTCCCTTCTCAGCTTTGTAAGGCTGACTAAGAAAGGGGATCTCCCAGTAATCAGCCATGCAATCCTAGAATAGAGCTGAAAACAATGTAGGATATTTTGATGACTCTACCTGTGTGCACTTACCACTGCCCAATGTCCTGGATAAGTTCCTCCCTGTTGGGTGTCTGCTTGTACCATGACCAAAGCATTAACCCCTCAAAATTTCAAACTCTCCTAACTGTCAAAAATGTATTTGTATTGGTCATTCTCATAAAAGAGAAAACAATATGTGCATGATTTACAAAAAGATGCTGAGGATGAGTGCTTTCATTGATTCTATCCCTTACACTAAACACAACCCTGATTTACCTTTGTGGAGTCATTGAGGACTCTTGTAAATATCAACAAGACTTGAAACCAACTGGGGAATGCATGCATATAGTTCACAACGAAGGGCCAGTCATCCATAGACATGTCCTTTGTTCCAGGCCAGTGTAACAAGGCGTTTTCTCCTTTATCTCTTTTCCCATCTTCCAGTTTTGCTTTTCTGAGCTGCCCAAATTTATCTGTCCATCCCTCTTTCTCTCCTCCCTCAGTTCTTTTCTCTATATGTGCGGGCCCTTCCTTACATTGTTTCCTCTTTTTTCTCCTGAGAACTAGAAAGAACTGGAGCAAATGTTGATCTTACTCTTCTGTTTGCCAAATGGAAGTTATGTTCTAGATTTGAATATAACATTTTCTCTATAAAATCTTAATTTAAGATGCATCTTATTTAATAGATATTATTCCCCCCGCACCTAGGTGATTGCTTTGTTTTCATTTTTACTCTGGTTAGAACTGGAGGCAAAAAACATTAAAGCTAAGTGTCAATGAGTAATGAAAATATTCCATTTTTGAAAACATCACATAGTAATGTATAGCAGAATATCGTTTATAGAAATCTGACCTCCATACCCCTTTTCAAGTACATATGAATCATATTTTGCATAGTTCTTTTGAGCAGAAAATCACCTGCCCACTGTGAAATTCAAAGGCTAGTGCTTCCATTTCACAGCTCAAAACATAAAGTTAGGAGGGGAAAAATAACTATATTTTGTTTGGCTTAATTAAATATTAATTCATTAATACACATTAATATGCCATGTCTCCTAATGACAAGACATCAAAATGTATTTTATGAAATATCTTAAGCTTCCTTTCCAAAAGAAGCACTTCTTTTGAATCACCATGAAATAAATGCTTCAAGGCCCAAAGCCGTGTAAAAGTAGACATTAGGCAGGAGTTTGTGCAATGACTAAGATACCAGCATCCCGTATTAGAGTATATGGATTCAAGTCCTAGCTCTGCTCTGAATTTCAGCTTTTTTGGGAGGCTGTAATGATGGTTCAAGTACTTGGGTTCTGGTCACTAATGCAGGAGACCTGGTTCCTGCATTAGGCCTGATCCATCTCTGACTGATGTACCCATGTGAAGGAGTGAACCAGCAGATGACAGATTCTTCTCTTTCTCCCCCTCTCTTTGTCTGCACACTTTTCAAATAAGACACACAAATGCAAGATTTTTTAAAAAGCAGATGATCCCTTATTATTGTATTCACTGGGGAGTTTCCAAGGCTCTGTGCTTCCTACCAGCATCACGGGCCTTATTGCTCTGTAGTCACAGTATTGAGAAGTGAGTACTAACTCTGCTCTGCCCACAACCATGGCAGTGGCCACTCCTAATGATACTGCCAATTCCATTTTCTACCAGGGTACTTTGCCTCCCAAATCCAACCTCACCCTCCTGGGAAAAGGGGAGGTCTAAATGACCCTGAGAATTCCAGAGGACCCTGGGGGAGATCTGTGGAAAGCCACCGCAGACAGATCTCCAGGTTGGCCATATGCCCTCCTGCACAACACTTGGTGCTTGAAATGACTTTAGGCTCTCAAAGACCACAACCAGATTTTTGTCTTTATCTCTAATTATAGGCCTCTACAGTTCCACCACGGAGGAGCGGACACACATAAGTCATTACAAAGCCACGTTTCAGTGGGCCTTCTGCTTCCAGTTGTCCTGCACATCTCAAGTAACCACCCAAAGCCAAGCAGGGTCTCCAGGCACACGTTCTGTCTACCTAGACCTGCTTCCAAAATGGTGCACACTTCCACTTATCGAGCATCTTCTAGCTACAGCTCAATGAGCCAAAGCCTAACTAAATTTAACTGGCTAATTGCACCTAAATTACAGTCACAAAGCTCCTTCAGAAGATTCAGTCAATTTCTTGAGGGAGAAAGTAAGCGCTTTTACTATATAATTATAAACTTAATTAACATAAAATAAATTAATTAGGGACCTGAACTGGTAATGAGCACCATGGTTTGCCTGCTTATGGCTATATTTTCTGGGGGGAAGCTATACCTTGAGAAGAAGGTTAACTTGTCATGACACAGCATGACATAGAAGGTAGCTGCATTTACACAGCGGACACAGAAAGAAATGTGCTCTCATCTGGCCATTTACAATTCCCCAGAATCGGAAAAAAAAAAAACAGTGTGTGCAGGAATCTCTAGGAAATAAAGAAATTATCCTCCCTAACTCCCACAGCTCCAGGAGTCTCTAGTTGGCAGTGTGCGACAATAACAGACGCTTATCTCAAGCAATCGCTTCCATTTCCCAGAATATAATGACAGAAACTCACCTAGAGCTGAAATAACCATCTGCTACAGATTGTTCCACATCATTTGTTTGCTTGTTTGTTTTTGAATTCTCAGAAAGAATTCAAAAATGGCCCTGGCAAAGGAGAATGGTTTCACCAAATGACCTAGTTTCCCATCTTTACTATCACATCTATTGTCCTAAAATAATTTATATATTTTATCTGACTTGGGAGAGAAGAAGACTGAGAAAGGAGCATCCGTCGATGGTGATGACACAAACTGTGTGCTCAACGGAAAAAGTCTTGTTCTGAAACCCAGTTGGCAGTTTCTGAGACCCCCCCAGCCCACCCCGCTCCCTAAGGGCCCCCTCCATAGCTGTGGCAACTAGGAACAGCTGCTCCACACAAGTCTGGCCCACCAAGACACAGCTGAGGAGGGGAGGGCAGGGATTCCCCTACAGTTGGAATGTGTGCCCCCAAGAGTTCGTGTCTCCCCCCATTCATAGACTGCTGGTATTTGGAGGTGGGACCCTGTGTGATAATGATAATTAGATGAGATCATGCAGGTAGGGTCCTCCCATTGGCTCTTAGCAGTGCCGCATGAAGTGGACGTGAGACTCGGGCTGCCTGGCTATGAAGTACCCTCTGCCACGTTATGCTGCAGGGAAAGGTGCTAACCACACTCCAGCATTGCACTCTTGAATCAGAACTACCAGCTAAGCAAACCTATTCTTTACATTATTTATATTTCTATTCAGTCTCAGTTTTTTTGTTTTGTTTTGTTATTGCAGCATAAAACAGATTAAGACAGGCTGTGAAGCAAGAACATGCAGTAACTGTGGCACTTGACCAGTTGCCTCAGTTTCCTCATCTATGAAATGGAACTACCAACAGCATTTAATTGGGGGCTGGTGTGTAGGTTAAGAGAATATGCACACAGAGCTTTGAAGAGTGTCTGGCTTACAAAATGTGCTCAGAAAAATGCTCCCCATTCCTGTTACCAGCAGGCCCAAGGCTTCAGGTTTGATCCCCAAAATAGCTAACATTTTATGTTCACCAAGTGTTGCAAATGATTAGCAATTCAGATCCAGGGTGTTTGGACACACTGATCTATGCTTACCCTGAACAAAAATGGCTAGTCAGGATGAGGCTGTGGATGAAAAATATTTTCTTGTTTAAGGTAGGAAGTGAGCTGTCTTGTCACACATGAGAAAGCCTTGGTGAAGAAAGGTGAGTGTGAATCCCATAGCCCACGGTCTCCAAACACGGTGAAGAAGTGGTGGAGGCGGGTAGCAACCCGCACAAGGGCATAGGATTGTGAAGAGCAGATGTGGGGCCCCTGTGCTGATACTATTGCAGACTCCGTGCTGGACCAAGACATCAACATGGTGACAGCACACCAAGTCCCAGACTGAAGAGAGACATGGAAGTAGCCAAACATCTTTGCTCTCATCTCAGCGTCACGTCCTTTCCTCCTCCCCTTTTTCATATGTTGAAATCTAATCTGTTGATAGTTCAAGTTCTTGGGCCCCTCCCAGCTATGTGGGAAACCCAGCCAGAAATCCTGGCTCCTGACTTAGGCCTGATCCAGCTCCAGCCAGCGGTAGCCATTTAGGGAATGAACCAGCCTGTGGAAGAAATCTGTCTCTAACTCTACTTTTTCTAATAATTAAAATACATCTCAACAAAAAGAAGGAAGTCTCATGCGCATGTGATGTTTTAAGAGATGAGGTATTAGGCAAATAAATCATGAAATGGAGCCCTCACTCAAGGTGTTTTTGTTGTTGTTGTTGTTTGTTTTTATAACAAAGGTCCTGGGAGATCATGGTCCCTTCTACCTAGTGAAGACCCAGTGAGAAAGCATTGCTTGTGAACCAGGAAGAAGGCAGACACCAAATGTGGCAACATCTTGCTCCTGGACTTGTGAGAGTCGGGACAGTTGACATCAGTTTCTGGTGCTGATAAGCCACCCAATCTGTGGTATTTTGTTACGGCAGCCTGTACAGACTACGAAAATTCTTGTCTGTGAGTTCTAACTAGGCTTCCGTTCCACTAATCATATTTTACTTTGCTTATCTAAAGATTTTTTTTTTTATCTTGGAGATACACAATCAGGCACAAATATTCACTCTGCTACTATATAGTGTGGAAACAACTATACACAATGGGAGGATACATCAAGAAGGTAATGGAAAATGGAATTAAAAGATAAGCATGTTTGGTGCCAAAATTTTTGAAATCCATGCAGAGATTTTTTTCCTAATATGAATCGCCTACGGGTTTTTGGAAGACCCTCAATAGGTAGAGAATAAGCGGGCTTGTTCTAAATAAAACTTAAATTTTTCAAAAATAGATGACAGATTAGATTTAGCCTGGGGTCTAATTTGCCAACCTGTGAGCAATGTGACCCTAGGCCTGTCATATCACTTTGGTTGCTCTTGTCTCTCCCCATTACACGCTTCCTCTTTAAGTGAATGTTCATTCTATTTCAATCTGCTTACCAGGATATGATCAATATGCAGTAGCATCAGATTTACTGTATACTAGAAAGAAAAGCCAGCATGGATTCACGAAAGCTCTATGTTATGAAGTACATTTAAAGAAGAGCAGTTTATTACTTTCATATACATAAAGGAATTGAAATTAAGCCAATAAAATATTTCTAGCATGCTACAGCAAGGAGGGAGGAATTCAGCCTCACACAAAAGAAAAAGAGAACTTAAAATTATACAATGCATCATTCTTTTTTGTGAAATTGCTCCTCAAGTACTTTCGAAGTTTGCTCCCTGAGATGGTAAAGTGTGATGCCTGATAACCCACTTAGTTTTCACTGTTACTTGGGGAATTTCTTTGTTTTTTTAGAAGATGCCCAAATTATCTACCAAGGTAATTCCTCAGTAAAATACTGATCTCTATCAGCAAGACCTTTTTAACTTCCAAACACACTAAATGGACTGCAACCTTATGACATGGCACATTAACAACAGCATGTTTTAAAATGGTGTTACTGTTCTAAGTTCCTCTGTCTGGCCTTTGGCTATCCCAAATTCATAACCTTTTTCTCTGACACTGGAGGGAAAGAATCCACCATCCTTGGGTTCTCAGCCTCCCCTGAAGCTAAGAATGGGCATGTGGTCTATTTGGCTAGAGAGATGCAGTACTGCAAGTCTAGAGTGAAAGGCCCTCTAGTCCCAATGTAAAAACAAAACAAAACAAAACAAAAAAAACAGAAAAAAAATCCCCTCACTGCTTTCTTCCTTCCTACTTGGGATGTGGGCTTGTGATCTGCAAGCAAAACAGTCTTCTTGAGACCATGAGGTCACAAGCATGATAAGAGAATCCAATATTATGGAAAGCCAAATGGGGACGTGGACAGAGCCAAGATGTCCCCAGAAGGATCCTCGGGCAACAATATTAGCCTTAGACTCTGGAATCCCTGCATGGTGAAACAAACAAATAAAAATTAAAATAAAAACAACAAAACAAAAAAACAATCTGTTAACACGATTTCTTTTTCTGTTTGTTGCTGCAGCTAATACTATCATAAATGATACAGTTCATGCATATTTTTATTCTTGAGAGACAGAGAAAGTGTTGAGTTGGAACAAAAGAACCTTGTCTATACCTAGGAAAAGTAATCACCTGTCAAGCGACACTGACATCTGTGACCATGGAACCACCTGTGCTGCAATCAGGCAAGGCTGAGTGGGTTATCAGGGTAGAAGTTCTCCAAAGACAAGAAGACTTGTAGCCCCAGAGAGCTTTAGGAGAGCAGCCAAATTGCCCCACTGAGGTGTTGGGGCAGTGAGGTTCACAGAACTGAAATCTCAGGTTGGAAAATGAAAACCACAGAGGTTTGCATATCCTGGCCTAGAGAGGAGCTTTCCTACCTTCCCTGTTGTGGACTGCTCAGTTCTTGACTGAGGTTCTATCTCCTTACCCAACACATTGAGAAGGAAGGAAGTCAAAGCACTGGCAGTTACTGGAGTTTAAATCAAGCCACAGTAAGAACGCAGCCTTCTTAACGCTAGATCCCAGCTTTGTACCTAACCTCCTAAAGCTCTTCAGATTCAAAATTTCACCTCCTTCTTCTACTTTCTTCCTTCTACCAAAGACAGCAAATGAGGAGGAGGAACTGACATTTTTCCATGTGCATCTGCATGCGGTTGTGCATCTGATTCTCATACTAGACATGGCAAAACTACTAAGAAGCAAAGCATGTGCCTGGACACAAACAGGCGATAAAAACTCAGCCCCTCTAACTCCAGAGGATGGCATGGAATTGTGGTCGATTTGACAATGGCAGCACGTTGTTAACTCGCCTCAACTGTCTTTTTGGTCTATTTGCTGTCTCTACTCAAGAGAGGGACATAAAGAGCAATCAGCATAATCATTCCATCCACATAAGCAATTCGACCAGTGGCAATGGGCTGTCACACGCCCATGCTGAAATAATGACTTGTGTCTACTACTTTCTTTCATGCATGCAATTTAGTGCTTCCATCATCTCTCTCTCTCTCTCTCTCTCTCTCTCTCTCTCTCTCTCTCTCTCACACACACACACACACACACACACACACACAGAGTTTGTATCCATGGCCGAATATGGTATATGAAAGCTCAAATATTCCTGGATAAACCCTTTCAGCCCCCTGACCTATACATACATCACCACAACCTGGAACCTCCAAAACTCCCTGCCAAACTTGCATCACTCACAGAAAAACAAGGTAGCTGGAGCTTGCATGCAGTCGGTTGAGTTGTGTGGACACACCCCAGGCTCCACAGAAGAGCGTTTAAAGGTCAGAGAATAAGGATTTCCTGGTTTATACAACCATTCACCTGGTTGTTTTAGCACTAAAGCAGCCGCAGACAACGCATTAACAAATGGACAAGAATGTGCTGCAACAGGGCCCAGTGTGGTGGCCTAGCGGCTAAAGTCCTTGCCTTGAAAGTGCCAGGATCCCATATGGGCGCCGGTTCTAATCCCGGCAGCCCCATTTCCCATCCAGCTCCCTGCTTGTGGCCTGGGAAAACAGATGAGGATGGCCCAAAGCCTTGGGACCCTGTACCCGCGTGGGAGACCTGGAGGAAGTTCCTGGCTTCTGGCATTGGATCGGCACAGTACCAGCCATTGCGGTCACTTGGGGAGTGAATCATAGGATGGAAGATCTTCCTCTCTGTCTCTCCTCCTCTCTGTATATCTGACTTTGCATTAAAAATGAATTTTTTTTTAAAGAATGTGTTGCCAACTTACAGATGCGTACGTGTAGCTGCTGGAGTGCTGAGCATCAATTTGTGGTCATATCTTTGAGTCACCACGTGGCTCATTGTTCTCTCCCCTCACCTTCATATGCATGAAAACATCTCAATATGCATTTAGCTTAGTAGTAGTTAACTCATCCAAGTGCCACACTAGAGCACTTGTGCTCAATACCCAACTCCGACTCCTGACTCCAGCTTCCAGTGAATGCAGACCCTGGGAGAAACCAGTGATAGCTCAAGGAATTGGGCATTTTCCACTCAGAGACCAGTACTGATCATTACAGGAATGTGTAGAGTGAACTAGCAGATCAGAGCTCTCTTTGTCTATGCGTCTACCTCCTTCCTCTGCCTCCCCCATGCAAAAAAAATCAAAAAATCTCTGTTGCATTTTGTAACATCAAGTCTCTTCAGGAACAATTAAACATTCAAAATTATGTTTCATGAAACTATTATCTGTGATTGCAACTGAAGAAGCTAACATCAAGGGCATGAAAAGAAGCCTACCACAGCTGAGTGTTTGTGGGACACAATCGGGGAAGATTCCTAGTGGCCACATTCCCCATCTCCAACTGTGCCATAAGAAATATGCAGCTTCTCCATTAGTACTGCAGGCAGAGTAATCTTGTCTTTAGTACTCATGTGCTCTAATACAGGTTATGCCTATAGCGATCAGTAAAACCCTCTACTGAGATTCTCAGTGGGTAATTTGATAGCCCCAACTCCTCCTCATACCCCAACCAAACAATTTGTGGGGGTTGTTTTCAATAAAGGCAATTTGCCACAGATACCTCTATTCTCAATATTGGATTTTTTCTCAAGTTTTCTTGTTCTGAAGCCAGCCAAATGGACAAAATACATGTGTAGGTATAAGACCCAAACCACTCCACTCAGTGAAAGAAGCAACTGTGAACAGAGCAATAATCTCAACCACTTTCCCCAACTTCTGCCACATACCTACACACCCTTCAGCAACCTCCTTTTACTGGCTCACTGTGCATCTTCTGTATACAGTCTTGAGTAAGTGAAACATCAGTTTGGTATTGGTGATGGTAATGGTGATGGCTGGTCATGTGCGGTGTCGATGTTGGTGCAGTAGTAGTGACGGAGATGAAGTTGGTGGAGATGGAGACAGTGATGGCCCTGATAGTGATGGTGATGATGGTGATGTGTTCATGGTGACAGCAGCTGAACATATGGAATGTTCATTGCATATTGGACAGTGTGCAATGAGCTTTGTATTTGCCATTGCCAGTTCTCAGGACAATTTACTCTCCCTGTTTACAGAAGAGGAAATCAAAAGTTCAGGGGAGTTATTTAATGTCGATTCTATAGAGAAACTTCTGGACATTGAGGTCATGAAAGAGCTCAGGGTTTAATTCTCCATTTTACTAATTTATGACCTTGGGTGTTTTTCTTAACCTTGTATGAGGCTGGATGTTCTCATCTATAAATAGTACTAATTACATCTTTTTGAAACCATTGAAAAAATCAAATGAGATAGCTCTAAAGCTCTTAGTACAGAGCATCAGTATTAGGCTAAATAATATGAAGATGGCTATATTTGACCACTTGTTTAGACTAGAAAAGTGACATTTTATATGGCTCAACTCCTGATTGCTCAGTAAGTGGGGTGTATTATTACTATCGTTACAATTGTCAAGGACACTAGGAGGCAGGGAACAGATTTTAATTTGAATGTGACTGATGGTGAGGACCATTGTTTTTGCTACTAATTTAGCTTTTACAGAAAGCTAATTTTTTTAAAATCAGAGTTTTCTTTAGTGAACAGAAATTGACATTGAGGAGCTAGCAAATGAGAAAAATAGGAACCAGCTTTGTGGTGTCTCAGGTTAAGCCACTGCTTGCTTATTCAGATCACATGTGGGCAATAATTAGAGCACGGCTGCTCCATTCCTGATCCAGCTTACTTGTAATGGCCTTGGAAAAACAGTGGAAGATGAACCAAGTACTTGGAGTCCTGGGAGAAATTCTGACTTCTGGTTTAGCTCAGGTCAAGCTGTGGCCATTATGGCCATTTGGGGAGATCTCTCTCTTTCTCATTGTATTTTAAAAATAAAATAAGTTAAATCTTAAAAATGACAAAAACTGATACTTTTTTATATTATTATTGGCATTTTATGATCAGGAGAAATCCGTTTTGTTATAAGTTCAATATACCCCAAACTTGCTTCAAGCACATTAACCAAATGTCAGTTGAATAAACATGTGACCTGCCTCTCTTCTTTAATGTATCAGGGGTCATGATCTGCTGAAAATTGGGATCTGCCTCATTAGACAGTTATAATTAATTCTGCTCATAATATTCCACAGCAGAACTACTGCCATGTTTCAGACTTAAAACCAGAAGGATAATTCAGCAACACACAATGAAAAGATAATCAGATTTTCTTTGTCCCATTCTCTTCCAGCCTGTGGAATCAGAGGATAAATAAATTTTCCTTAGCTGCCTATCTACTCACTGACAAGCTTAGAAGAAATAAATCCCCATCTGAAACCAAACCATCTCTTGTTGTTTTAGCATGTTCCCGGTGGCTACATCTGTTGAAAGAGTCTACACATTTTTCAAGCTTGAGTTGTATTTTAGGCAATGTCTTTCAATGCAGAGATCATTCTAAAACAATCTTTCTCTCTACAATATGGCGTTTGAACCTCCAGGGCTTTGTCTCAGAGGATCACAAAATCCAATCAGCAAAATGAATTTCTTCACTTGCTTTTTCGCCAAACAGCATAATATCGTTCTATGGGACTATGTATATAGAGGAGATTCTAAGGTCAAGAAAGTATTCAAAAACAGTCAGTTGGTATTTGGACTGGAAACCACATGTGTCCTCTGGAACATTTCAGAATATCTGGCCCTCATGTGTCTACATCCAGCTCTTTCTGGAGAGGGACCTTTCCCAATGACTGTTCTCACTGTGGGGCTCTGTCAGCCTTTGCCTCCACACAGGAAAACTGCCTGAGAAAGTTGCAGAGAGCATAGTCAATTAACTGATTCTTTACTGTTATTCTCTTTTTGTTTTGCTGATCAATAGATAAGCAAATGTTTGTAAATATTAAGGAAAAGGCATTTCATCTGAACATTCTGGTCAAAATTTTCCCATCATCAGATAAGCAAAGCAGGGGTTGGGGGGCTCACTGGCCAGACCCCTTTCTTCTCTCCGTCACCATTCTGAATATTTGGTTTGTGCAATCATCAGAACCTTTTTCATAAGGTGAGAGAGAACATTCTACCCTCATAGTCAACCTAAGAGCTGAGCTCAGTGTTTCCCTGACACTGGCACATTATAGAGCCTTCATTCTGAAAAGCTCAATTGAGCCAGTAAATAGGAAATTCAACCAAGTAGACCAGGAGAGGACACTATTAGGCAAGTGCCAGGCTGGGATTACTGAAATAGGACACAGACATCACTGAAGAGGGACCACACTAAAGAACTTTCTTTACCACCTTTGTCATATAGTCAGTGTTTGTGGTAGTAATAAATATTGCTTTTTCAGGACAGATAGGCCATCATAAAGGGGTTCTTTTCTTGATTCCCTGAATTCTATCCTGAGCTAAATTAGTTCCTCTGCTCACTGACACTTGGCTGTCACTTCCTCTTCAGATCCTCCGTATACCTACACTTCCTCCACCACCTCTGCAGACTCCCCCTGCCAAATCCCATCTCTCTGTGCTAAAGTGAATCATGCTTTAGGAGAGATGCAATGAATGGCTTTCAAACCCCCTAAAAGACTAACTGATATCACAAATACCAACAGTGACCTTGAGATTTTTTTATCAAGTTCTGGTTCTTTGTTATAGAGGCAGGAAAATTAATCAGACTCCTAAATCACTGATGCACCCCTTTTATGTTCTTCTATTCAACAACCTTGTCTCTCACCCAACTCAGAAATCCACATCCCTACATCTTGGTGGGAAACAGCAGAATTTTCCCTGTCTCAATGTTCAAGAAGGCTCAGTTTTCTCTTTCCCTCACCTACTGCCAGAGAAAAATGCTTCCACAGCCAGTTGAATAATTACCTTGGAAAGAGAGACCATCTTCCATCTTCTATGGGGCTGATACAATTTCCTTTAGAATTTAGTAAAAGGGTAATGACAAAGAAAAGGTTCAAGTCGGTTCAATATTTTTTTCTTAAGCTGGGAGTTTGCTTGGCTTCTTCTCTCCTCTGAAAGTTGCTCATTAATACAGACTAGTAGATTGATTCCTTGGATTTACTGAGAAGAAAGAAACCTGTACTGAACATGTTTATCTCAAATTGCATCAGCAATACAATGGTATAGAATTAGGACATTTGAATGAAAACAAAGAAAATATTTTGTGAGATAACATACTCACTGGCATCCACGGTGTCCCTAACACTGAAGCTGCTTAGTTACCCAACTTACAAAAGGCCCCGTGAAGAAAATAGAAAGTACAATCATGGCCAAGAAGAGAGGAGAGGGCCGCACTCAGGGCTAAGATGGGCCTAATGGACCAGCTCTGTGTTCAGAGAGCAGCAACCGTCACAAAATAGAACACTGATGGAGAAGAGGGAAAACGGTAGGGATGTGTACAATGTTGGAAAACCCTGGTCCTTCTGGATTTCAATCTGCCACCAACTCCCACTGACCCTGGCAACTCCACGGCTCACTGTGGGCCTCCGTTTCCCCAAGCAGGTATCCTCTGACTCTTCTCCTCACTTTCCAGATCGAACACCCAAGCTTGTCTCATTTTTGCTGCCTCTAGTCCCAACCCTGAGTCTTGGCATCTTCCACTGGTGGACATGTGGAAAGCTGTCTATAGGCCAGATCAGGACAACATTGTGCCTCCCTCCTCTTTAAGGCATGCTCTGAACTCTCGGCTCTTGGCTATCGAGGTCTGGCATCGATACAATTAATTTAGTTCACTGCACAGAGACTTCTGGCAGCTCCCCAAAAGCCCAGCCACTACACAGTCTGCTCTGGTTGGAGCCCATCTGTGGAGGGCAGATTCCTTCCATAACCCCTCTCTGTGCTAGCCTCTTTGTCTCTTCTCTCCTACTGTGTGCTGCAGAATGGGAGGCGGACACCTGAGCACCTGCCATGTCAGCATCTAACCGCTCTTCTGTTTGCAGGATGTGACCTCTCTGCTCTATCACCCTTCTGAATACCATCCCACCCCACCCCGCCACTACCATGGCCACCAAAAAAGACTCACACACAAAGTCTCATGGCCTTTTCTCTTTCTTCTTCCCCACAGACCAGGCTAAGGACTTGGAAGCTGGTGCACAATTCTAAAATTCTATACTTGTTTGGCTTCCCTGATATCATACCTCTAAGTACCTTTAGCCTGGCAATGTTTTGTTTCTTTGCTTATCTGGTGGGGTCAGGTCCTCATGGTGTGACTTTGGTAGACATTCCCCACTTCTTCTGCTTTTGCCTCTAGGCCACTGGCATCTTCATAATGGTTTCTGGCCATTACTCTTTCTTAAAATGGTTTTCAAAAGATTCATTTATTTGAAAGGCACAGTTAAAGAGAGAAGAGAGCAAGATCACTCATCTGTTGATTTAATCCTGAAATGACTGCAACATCCAGAACTAGACCAGTCAGAAGCTAGGAGCTTTATATGAGTCCCTGACATGGGTGACAGAGCCACAACTACTTGGGTCATTTTCCACTGCTTTTCCCAAATCATTAACAGGAAGTTGGATTGGAAACTGAGAAGCTGGAGTGGACCTGGTGCCCATTTGGGATGCCAGAGTCAAAGTCAACAGCCTTATCCATACGCCACAATTCCAGTCTCCATGACTTATGTTCTCATTCTGTTTCTCACCATCTAGGATCAGTGAAAACCGGCCCCCAATTCATAACAGTTCCCTTACACTCACACAGCCATCTGAGGAGCCCCAGATCTCTCTTCACCATGCTGCTCCATCTTTCCATGCATCCTCTAGTGTCACATTAGACAACCGTTCAGAAAGTACCCGAGTCCTGCTCAGCAGGGTCCAGTGCTCCAATCCCCACGGCCCTGGCACATACACCAGATGCTCAATAAAATCTCTGAAGAATGACAGACTGACACAGTGAATCTGATCTAAATCTGCCAAATTTACATTGTTTGGTTCATTTTCCCTATTTTTAAAAAAACTTATTTACTTGAGAGTCAAACAAAGATATAGAGCTCCCATCTACCGATTGATAGCAATTGATGCCACAGATGACTGGGACAGGAAAAGCCAGGCCAAGGCTGAAACCAAGAGCCTGAAACTCAATCCAGGTCTCATATATGGGTGTGAGGGAACCACCTGCTTGAACAGTCACTGCAGCCTCCCAGGGTCTGCCTTAGAAAGAAGCTGGGACCAGGATCCAGAGCTGAGAATCAAACCCAAGTCCTCTGGTATAGGACACAGATGTCTTAACCACTGGCTAAATATCTACTCCAACTTGTCCAACTTTAAAGAATCTTCTTTTTCTGCTCCTATGTTATCATTAGTCTGTAGCAATCACTTACTTCAGCTCTCTACAATGAATAACAGCGACCACATAATAATCATAGCCTGACTGAATGTTATATGTGTGCTTAAGTAGCAGAAGGAGTTAACACTCAAGACTAACCACACACAAGACTCTCCTCTTGGTGCTCTGTACGCATTAATCCCTCAGTCCTCTGTAGCAGCCCTGTAGTCATGTCCTGGAAGAAGCCAAAAAACTAAGGCATGGGACAATGAGTGACACCAAGGCACAGAGCTGGCCAAAGTGAAGTTCAGAATTCAAGTTCAATGCTTGCCTCTGCAGTCCTACTCTTCTCTAGCAAGCTACATCTCTCAGTGTCTACGAAGAGTTTTATAGATGTCATAAATTTTGTCCTCATAACGACCCAATAAAGTAGCCACTGTACTATCAACCTTTCTTGCAAATAAGAAAAACAAGGCTTGAAGAGGTTAATAAATTCCCTGAAAACCAACCAGACTTCAAGACAGGTCCAGCCCCAACTATTGCAGGTGTTTGGGGAGTGAATCTGTGGATGGAACATCTCTGTGTTTCCATCTTTGGCTTTTTTTTTTTTTGTCTCTCTGCCTTTTAAATTAGAGACAGGATTAAATGAGTAACATAGCCTATTTTGGAGAGAAATAGGAAAAAAAAAAAGAACCAGAAGTAGAGACAGATGGATCAACATAACAAAGGGGAATAAAAGAGAAAAGAATAAGCAAGAGAAATTAAAATCCTCTATGCCTCAGAAAAGTTTTTAACTGACAACTGCCTAGATTTAGGTCCTAAATCTGTGAGACTCTTCAAACTATGAATGTGATCGGAGGCCAGTCATGTCACTTCTTCACCTTTGAATTCCGTCATCTGCTAGAGATTGAGTTGTAACCCCTAAAAGTTCATCTGTTGGGAGCTGCATCTATACATGCATATGCTGCTCATATTTTGGGGAAAGGAGGAGGTGTTTGGATTTGGAAGGTAACTGGGGTTAGATGAGGCCATGAGGATGAGACACCATGACGGGATAACTGGCTTTATAAGAAGACAGATCTGGACTACCTCACTCCCTCCACCTGTTGATGGGATACCCTTGCAGGTAATGGCACAGGAAGAATGCCCTCCCCAAAGCAGCCGGCTGACCCTAGCCTTCCTGGCCCCCAGAACCCAGAGCTCAATAGGCTTTTTCATTCATAATTCACCCAGTCTGTCATGTTCTGAGAAAGCAGCAAAAAACACTAATACATCATCCAAACTAAGAGGCTTTTTGAGAGATTTAAGTGAGAACTAGTATATAAAGTATAAGCAAACATGTTTAGAGATCAAATGCTTCATAAATAACACAGCAGTACGTCAAAAGGTTTGTGGAGAAAATGGAATTAAAAGGTAAATAGAATGTGATGCAAAAAAAAAATTTGAAATCCACATATAGCTTTTTTCTTATAGTGCAAGTATGCATTTTCCATGAACTTTTTGCTATTATTGTTACAGCAGCTATTTGTGAGAAAGCAAACATTATATGAAGCTGATGGCCCCCAGGGACCCTGGGAATGTGAGACTCCAAGATGAGAAGGAATCAGCAGGGTGCAGTGTCAAGGGTGGGAGGTTTCACTGTGCCAAACAAGCTTCGGTTTCCTTCGTTTTGTAGACAGGCATGTGTTTGACTTCAGGAATGCTCAGGTCATGTTTCTCAAAGGTTTCTCAGGCGCATTCATAGCAAGGTTACAATAAATCGTGCCAAACACTGCCTGGGGAGAAGCTCTAATAGCCCTATGCTTGTGTGCAAGTCACCAACTTCGCTGGGAATGAAAGCAACTTCAATTCACTCTTTGTCTGCAATGACTGGCTAACCCTGACTTCTGAACTGGATGGTTTAAGAACACTCAGTCCAACAACGAATGCCTCCAAGACCAATTTTTCTAATGTAGTTTGCTTAAAAATGAATAAGATTCATCATAAAAAGAAAAATAAAAGACACACTACACAACAAAAATCATACTCCATAAACATGGTAGCATTAGGACTTTCTGGCATTAGAAGTTTATATGGGCCACTACTTTGGAAACCCAATCGGAAACCAATTCCCCTGGGAAAGCATCCCTTCTCTTCAAACCACCACAGTAGTACATCTGCCTCTCTTCTGGGAAATGAGTTAGATTTGGTCTTTGAGCCATAGAGAAGCACTTGAATACAAGAACTGCTACTTACGTAGCCTCACAACAGCATTTTCTCCTCTATGTATACATAAAGAAACCTCTTCACAGGCATTTAACAAACTGACAAACCCACTCACTAATGCAGAATACAGATCTTCAGTTTTTAACCTATATGTTCAATAGATGTAGCTGATGCAATCCTCCTACTCCTATTTCAGGAAAGCACAGTTTTTATTTTATACAGCATGATTTTTGGTTGAGGTTTACCATTCCTCTTGTTTAGGTGAATGCCTGACAGCAGGAGATAGGGGCGGTTAGGAATAGAGGGACAGTTCCTTACAGAACTGCTGTGGTATTATTTGCATTTTTAAATCACTCCTGACATCATCTGTTTATGGGTCTCAGAGGAAATACAATGAGAGGATAAAGAAGAGGCTTTCTCTCATGAAATGCATGAACTTGAATTAAATGGGATTTATGGCTCCTCTCTATATTTCTTCAACCTCCTAGAGAAAATAGATTCTACTGTGAGCTCACCAAATACATTTTACTTAAGTGTTCAGTTCTCTATGAAACTAAATTGTGAAAAGAAAAATAGACTTACTACTGTTAGAAATAAACCCCAGAGGCTTATTTTTCCCTATTGATCTAAATTAAAATGATAATAACCTAGACGGATGGCTTTCTAGCAGTTTGATTTACATTGGATATTAGACACTTTTGGACATCAATTGGCAAACATTAATTATTAAGCACCCTCTGCACTCATGCCCTTAGGAAATGTCACTATAAGGCATAGAGATCTTACCTGGCACCCTGCACATGTACACCACTGAATAAGGATTTGTTGAGAGCCTGGCAGGAAAGCCAATAGTTCTAAATAAGCATCCAGAAAATACGAGTCTCCACAGACCTCCTTTCTCTAGCTCCTCTCTTCCTAAGCACAGCACATAAACCCATGCATTCACATCTTCAGAGAGTACTGTCATCATCTCATGAAGCATACACACACCCTCATGTCTCCCACATCACCACACTAGGAAGTAACAGCAGCACTCCCATGATCCAGAAGAGGAAACTGCCCAGGTCTACACAGGAACTAAGGGTTCGAACCCAGTGTACTCACACCACACCAAACTGCTTCTTTACTACAAATGCCACCTTTGTGCACACATATGGAACTCACTTTCTAACTTCAGAATCTACAAACATTTGCTTGAATTATCTGAACTTGATCGATCCTGTTGGTGGGCCCACATCCAATGGTGCCATCCAGCCCTCTAACCTATTTTCATTGCCATCATATGTTCTTTCTGCCCCATGCACTTATTCAGAGTGCACCTTCACACAAAATGTTTTGGAATAAACGTATTCACACTATACCCAAGGACCTGACGTCCACACCCTAACTTCACTCCAGTCTCTCCTCCCAGCACTCTCTCCTTACTCTCTGTCACAGCCAAATCCAACTCTTTGAAAATAGCTGACCGCCACAAATGTTCCCATGTTATCATTCCTGAAACATGGAATTTCCACCTGGAATCCTTCTGTCTTTTTTCTCCCTGCCCTTCTTAACTCTCACAGTTAGCTCCAAAGCCTCCTGAATACTCATATCTTAGGTTATTTTCTAAACACCCTTCAAATTCTAATTAAAAGCACCACTACTAACATAATGGAGATAGTGGATATCTCCATTAGATGAAACCGTCTAAGCCAATGTGAAATGCAGAAGTGTGTCTAATGAGTAAATACTCAACTTCTTGAGCTGAGTCTGACTTAGAAAAATAGCTGAGACCTACTCAGAGCCTACCCAGATCAACAACAAATCAAGTGGGAGTAAGATTGTTGAGGGTCCAAAACCATTTCGACAAAGATACACAGTGACAAACATCACTGCCCAGAAAGAAAAGGCAGCCCTGGACATGCAAAACGTCCTTCACGGGCTCCCCAATGGGCCTCAATACACATTGGGTGGACACATCTATCAAGAGCACGTGACATCAATCTGTACTGGAGGGTGGAGGTAGTAAGAAAATTTGTCTCGTTAGCGATCAGACTTACATTTCCTATCGGAGAAGCAAGTTGTTGATGATCTTCCAGACACTTCCACAAGCTTCAGTGGTTTCCCTCTCTCTCATCTAGAATCCACCTTTTGACACTTGGGAAGCCAAGGGTCCCACTCACTTCAGAACACAAGCTGATGGATAATGTAAGATTAGGCCTCGAGCTGGATCAAAAGGCACTGACTTCGGAATCGTAATTTCTGAAGAACACAGTTCCCACCCAGCATTGGATGGCTGATAGGGGACTTTCAAGTTCATAGATAAGTTAGGCCTGAACTGTTCCACTCCGGAGTGCCACCCTTACAAACACTGAGGGAAACAAACGTAACTGCCTAGGGAAATGTGGCATTTGGTGATAGGACAAGTACAATGGCATTTGTCATCCACATCCACAGCTTAATGGACATGAGCCATATCTGAACAGCGAAAGGGTGATTCAGCCCATTAAGTATGCAGAACATCATCTTTTGATACAAAATGGTCCTTCATGATTTTTTTTTTTCGGTCCCCATAGCTCCAGCCAAGTAGCTAGAATGTAAAAGCAGAAAAAGCCACAGCTTTTCACAGCAAACTAATTCTAAGTGTATAGAGGGAAAATCCACTGTATGCACCAGCAACTTCTCCTTCCCTCCTGATTCTGTTCCCCAGAGAGCAGCTATCACCCCACACTTCACTCTTGCTTTTCCACTGTTCTGTTTCCTTAATGATGGTTTCACAAAATCATTTCAGATCTAGATTTTGGCTATGTTCAGAATGGAAATTTTCTAAATAAGCCTTTCGGTAAAGATGTGAGTCCTGGCAAGTGCCATCTCTGACTTGGTAATGCCACACTCCATTCTCAATGAACTGGAGGTGAACTATCTGGCAAGCAATGAGACAAACCACATACAGATGTCTTTTGGTAAGGCTTACATCCTGAACCCTGCTCCTCCCTTCCACAGATTGGCTTTTCTGGGATACCATCTTGTCACCTTTAAGTGATTCTCTTATACAACTCTTTAATTAAAAAACACCCTCCAAGGTATTTTCTCGAAATCCTCCATTTAAAAAAGCATCATTACATATAGTCCTACTAAAAAAGACTCTACCGGCTGCTGAGAGGTTCCTTAGCTAAAGTGAAAGTCCTTAGAGGAATTGCCAAAAGGGTTTAGTTAGTCTCATCATAATTGTCCTATCACAACTTGATACTATCCCCTACTTACTGCATTCAAGTGAAGTATATGTTTACAAAAATAAAGGCTCTCTCTAAGCTTTGTTAATTATATTCATTCTCAGTCCCATAATTAACCTTGATATTCTTCATTCAATCATCACGTTTTCTCCCTGCCAAGACCCACATTTGTTACTCTTTCCACCAGGGGGCATTCATTTCATTAGGAAATCTATCTATACATCTATCTTCAACAGTCTGGCTAAATTCAAGGTATAAGAGAATGGAAACCCATTCAGTTTATTAACCGGGATTTTCTTTCATTTTTAAAAGAGATTTATTCACTTATTTTAAAAGGAGAAGGAGAGAATTCTTCCATCTGCTGGCTCCCTCTCCAAATCCAGAAGTGTGCAACTCATTTGGGTGTCCCACTTGAGTGCAGAAGCGCAGACATGTGAGCTATCTCCTGCTGCTTTCCCAGGTACCTTTGCGGGGATGAGTCAGAAGTGGAATAGCCAGGACTCTAACCAAAGCCAGCATCACAGGTGGCAACTAAAACCACATCACTATGCCATCTCCATTTTTACTGAGAAGAAAAACAAAATACCTGAGTCTTTAGTAGTTATTGATTGAGATGTTTTACACATTTAAACATTTGCTAGAGGAGTAGAAGAAAGTGGTTCCCATTTAATTTCGGAAAAACTTTACATATTAAAGAATGTTAGAATTTTTTCAGAAGGACCAATAAAGCACATTTGTAAAGAGCACTGAGCACTAGAGGTTCAATTTTAGGAATGTTGGGATTGGGTCACTTTAGATCTCTGTTGTTCCCCTAAGCCTCATCCGCTACAAGAGCCCAGAAAGGCAAAGATTGTCCTTCTTCAAAGTGCCTGCTTCTCAAAGATTCTATCACTATTCTTGGAACCAAAGTCCAATCATTGTGTGTGCAGGGGTTAAGGTTTGGGCACTGAAATACGGAAACAGGGCTGGTCTTCTTTTGAGAAGAGAGGAGGAAAAAACTACACAATAGACAAAACTCACACATTTCCTTTTATACACTGTGGATTCTGATAGTCTGCTATAAAAAAAAAAATCAAATCAGTGTGAAGCTATAACAAGCACTAACAAAAGAGACTCGAATATCAAATTCCTGAGAGCCTTGGTTTCAGAACCACACCTTTTTGAGTTCATGTTCCAAGAACACATCGCACAAAGTCTGTCATATCCCCAAAATTACTACAGTTGCACCCAAGCCAGGAAACTTCTCATTTTTTTTCTCTCTTTACAAAAAAGAAGGGAAAAAAATCCAAGTATAAGGGAACTTCAAAAAGCTCATGGAAAATGGAATTAAAAGATATGTGAATTTTGGTGCAAAAAAGGTGAACTCATACATACAAAGAATCTTCAAAAAGTTGATGGAAATTCACACTATGAGAAAACAGGCATGCTCTTTTGTGTTGCTGAGTTCTACTTCCACATATAACCATATGGTATGCTATCTATAAACTGGGAAGGACTGTTGACCGATGAGGTCTGGTGGTGCTAGCCCACCCCAAAGGCAGCACTGACTGCTTCTGCACAGTTCTCACTTTAGTCTATAAAACACAAACGTTCACAGATGTAAACTTAGACTCTTGGGGTGAACCTGCCTAGACATCTGGGCCACGGTACCTATCTCACTGCCTTGACATCTAACAGAGTTGGTTTTGGGATTTCTTTGACTCAAAGGCTACAACCAAACCAGGAAGCTCCATCTCTGCGACCTATTACAAAATATTTGAGGTCTGGAGAAATTGTCACTTCTCTTTAAAATGTTAATTTACTTATTTGAGAGAGAAATAGGAGAATTAGACAGAGAATGAGAGAGAGGGAAAGGATAAAGAAGAGAGAGAGACACCGCCCGCTGGCTCAATGCCTACAGTTGGGATGCTGCTGAAGCCATGATCCCAGGGCTCAATCTAGGTGCCCCACGTAGGTGGTGAGGACCCAACTGCTTGAGCCATCACTGCTGCCTTCCAGGGTGTATGCTAGCAGGAAGCTGGAGTTAGGAACTAAGTTTTGAACATAGGAATTCTGCTTTGATCAGCCTCTTCATTTCAAGGTCTACCTGCCTGCAGTTGGCTGTTCCTTGAGATAGGCTCCTTTGTTTGTTTAAGGCAGGGATCAGTAAATGTTTTCCACAAAGAGCCAGAAAGGAAAAAAAATTTAGGCTTAGTCACAAGGTCTCTGTTGTGACAACTCAACTCAGTCACTGTGCTGTGAAAGCGGCCATACAGAATCCATAAATGGATGGGTGGGGCTTTGAGCCAATAAAAATGTGTCTTTGAAAATACACAAGGGCTGGATTTAGCTTGTGGGCCATGGCTTGAAAACTGCTTCAAGGGAGGACTTCAAGTTCTTCTCCCATCCTGGTGGAGCTCTAATGAGGAGCTCAGCCCAAATGTTTCCTCATATTGGGTTTGTCCATCATATCCAGATTTTAAACAGCAAGAATAAAATAGTGTCTCATCTAATATGCTGTGTTTTCCCACCACAGAGGCTGGCAGCCAGGGACGAGCCCCTGGCCTGCTGTTGGTGTAAGTGATCAATGCTGGATGCCACATGCAGAAGGGTCTTGGTTTCCTTTTGGCACAGTCAGTCTTGACATTCCTTGGCAGGTACACTGACATCCAGAAAGGCTGCCCCAGAAAGGAAGCCTGGCATGGCCTTATGATGCCAAATCCAGCATCCTTGAGGGATGCTCTTCAAATGGGCACACACACTTTGCTCTGTAAGGGAATGCCTCACCGTCCTGTTCTTGTGTATCTGGTAGTAAAGAGTACCATGGGCACCTTCACGAAGCCATTGAACAGCCCACATCTTCTGTGCTGGCCCACACAAAAGTAAAACAAGGGTGTAGCTGCAGGCACTTGGCAAGGCTGACTGCACCATCCTTAGAGAATGCTGCCCCTCTAACAGGAAGAGAAACACTTTCCAAGTGCATCTGTCTTGCTGTGTCTAGACAAAATGTGGGGACACACACTGTAAACCTTCTTTTAAGATTACTTCCAGCTTTCCCCTCACCCAAAATGGGGAGATGGGACTAAAAGAGATGGGCAGAAATTGACCCTCTGCAGTACAGCAAATGAGTTGTCTTCAATTTGGCCTTAGCCTAAACAGAAAATCTATGTGTTCTGTCTCTTTACTTCTTAATGCACTTGCTTTATGCAAGAGACCAAGATCCCTTTGAAATGGGTGCCTCATAAACAGAAAAAAAAAAATTTGTAATGGAAGTACTAAATCAATGTCACAAGGTTTTCAACAAGGTAGACATAGAAACCATCAGAATGTGTCTGTTGGATGGATCCTTTTATTAATATTACAGCTTGTTAATATTTTTACTTTTGTCCGTGTGTCCAGAGACCCTAGGAAAAATGAGCAATTTTAAGTCTGATAAATAAGTAATTGAAGCCTTCCAATCAATATGACCCCAAGGGACAGGGCAGGAGGCACTCTGATGTGCATTAAAGTCAAGGTTCCTCCTTCTGGGAAATGCAGAAGGGTAAGAGACAGGCCCAACTTTAACAGCCAGAGGCCATAGAAAGTGCATCTCCCGGGGCTATGTTGAATGCAATCAGGCTGTGCCTTTCACTTCTCCCTCCACATCAGGAAAGGAAAAGGAGAAAAGGCAGGGGAGGGTAAGCCCATGCACTAGTGCAGGCTCCTCTGGATGGATACAGACATACCAAAAAGGGGAAGCATGCCACGGAAGCCTGTGAAGGCCTGACAAGGGCAGTTCAGGCAGGAGAGCAACTTATGCACCATGAGCTCCATGGAAACTGTAGTGCCTGGGTTCATGCGTCCCTTCTTTAGGAAACTATTTCCATCAAAGCAACAAAGGAGTAGTATAAAAAAAAAAAAAAGATGGAGGGGTTCACAGAACTGAGGTTACACTGAGCCCCAGGAAAGCTCCAGTGGAAGTCTCTTGAAGAGGAATGAAGCCTCATGAGTGCAAAGAGGATTGAGCATGCTTAACCTGTCTTAACCGGTGATGCAGGTGTCCTGCTCATGAAATGGTGATTCATTACGATTCTACAGGCTACCCAGCAATAAGGAGTTGTTTCCTGCTTGGTCCAAGTCTAAATAGCCTCCTGCTCTTTCAAAAATATCACTGACAACCAGACTATACCTATAGAACTTTCCAGAAAAAAGAGAAATAGGCTGATCTGGGAACTGATTTATTGAAAGGAAGCAAGTAGTAAGCCTCATTTATTCCCAGAATACAAAGGAAGACTTTAAAAAACAAGTGTAAAATCAAAAACTGTTGAAACTAACTTCAGAATATCATTTAGCCCGGAGTTCTGCCTTAAGGTAAATCTACCCATGAATTTCCAAGGGCAAACAGAAATACATTATGTTAAAATCTTGGAAAAAGAATCTTCTATGAGAAAATTCTTGGCATGATCAAACTACCTTCACTGTCAAAATTTGCTAATTATAACTGTTTTTGTACTGGCTTCTGCTAGAGCTGGCTTACACTGCTTTGCTTAAATTCAAGAACTCTTTTCAAACCGGCTGGTTTGATACCAGTGTCCTGAAGTCAGGCAAGGTGGGGATATTCACAAATTAGAGGTCTAGCCCCACACTAAACTTCAGTACTTGCTGTTAAACATTTGTTGCGTTACTACAAAATGATTAAGGCTGGGTACTTTTACAAGGAAAAGGAGGCTTAGTTAGCTCACAGTTCTAAAAGTTCAGGTGTTTGCATCTGGGGTTGGCTTGGAGCATCACATGGCACAAGACAGGAAGCACACATGTCTGTAAGCTCAGGACTCTGTCTCCTCATAGAGCCATCAGTATTCAATCACAAGGCCTCTATCCTGATGGTCTTTTTAATTCTAAGGATCTCCTGAAGGCCATTTCCAAACACCACAGCAGGAGTACATTTTCAGCCTCATAGTACCTTGCAATGGGAATTAAATGTCAACACTGCCATTTACCAAAATACCACTGTCCAGTGCCTTATGAGACTACTCCAATTTCCCCTTCTTCAAACCCTTTTACTCTGTGACAGTTGAGAGGTTAAAAAAAATGCTAGAAATCAATGCAGAAAGGATGCCCCAATTCCACACACAGGATGCCTGGCCTCCAGTTCCATCTCTACTTTTGGTTCCAGCTCCATGATCTTGCACAACCTGTAGGCAGCCAACAATGGCTTATGTATTTGGAAGATCCAGATGAAGTTCCCAGCCCTAACTATTAGGAGTTCCCACACCCCCCATTTTTTTTTGTTCTCTCCCTTTCAAATGAAATAAATAAATAATTTTATAAAATAAATGTTTTCTGGAAAGTTCAGCCTCTACTAGAGCCCTAGAGGGCAAAAATAAATCAACTGTGTTCCGCAAGAGCCCAATCATGGACAGCCAGATTGCTGGATTGGAAGGCCCTGATTCCTATGTGCCGATCTTTGAGTATCTCCAGATGTCTCTGAATTATGCCTTAGCTCTCAAACATAAGGACAGGATCAGGTCCAAGCCTTCACTGGCATATCCAACACTAAGAGCCACAGGTGAACACACAGCTTGCTTTCCTTTTGTAGCTTCCCTTTTCATGTAAAGAGCTTAGTTGAATGCCTAGGTCATAACTTACTTTTTTCTTACTGTCTCTTGTATAGAAGCAACTATAGTACACCTTAGGGTCCAGGCAATACATTTTCTATGACTTCCAAAAAGTATTCACTAGCCCTACAACATTAATAATAAAGATGTGCTGAGGTCTCTTACAGCAGACAATTATGAGCCCCTAGCATTTCTTTGTATCTTAAGCACAGGACAGATAGCCCTTTACTCTGTGTCATCTTTTGAAGGGTGTTTGTAAATAGTCTTAGCAATCACAATGATTCTGCAACAAAGAGCCGAGATATTGCTGTCCATTTTAAGAGATTCAGACTTCATTACTCAGGTTCTGAAGGACGTGCAGGCATCCAGCTGTGCCCATCTCAGGGGCTAAGGTAGACAGAATTGAAACAAATATAAGGCTGATTCAAGAACTTCAATTCTGCATTTTTTAACAAGCTCCCCAAGCAATGCCAGTGATGCTTGGTTAAGGGCTACATTTTGATAGTAGAGGGAGGTCTTATAGCAACTATATGTTATTGTATGTCTACTAATGCTTCGGTGTTCGTGTGAACTGTAAGATTTTTGAATAAAATAAAACAAATGTACAAGAAATCTACATAAATCAGAGAATACCTTTATTGCTTTAGTAAAGAATGTAAAATCATTCCTAAAGTATCTAATAATGATACGTATTCTTAGGTGTCTCTCAACTTATAACAGGATTATTTCTGATAAACTCACAGAAACTTGAAAACATCAGATATCAAAATGCACTGACACTTCTAGGCCTGCCGAAGACCCGAGCTTAGCAACACAGTTCACTGTAGAGTCTCAAAATTTCCCCTCATGATTGTGGTGCTGCCTGTGAGCTGCGTTTGCCATCACCATGCAGTGTCACCAGATGTTCTACCACTTACTGCTAGCCAAGAAAAGATCAAAATACAAAGTACAATTTCTACTGAATGTGTTTCGCACTTGCAATACTGGAAAGTTGAGAAATCACAAATTGAACCTTTCTAAGTTGGAGACAAACTGTATTTTTTTAAAGTCCATACAATATTTGTTGTAAATCTCCCTTTATTCCGAATCACATACATTCTAATCAGAGATGCAGGAGCAAAATAAAATATGAGAGAAGACCTTCCTAGATCGTGCCAAGACTTTGCGGACTGAGGCAAGCAGTGAACAAGCAAAATTATAATCTTCATGGTTTCTCTTGCCCATAATGCTCAGCTACACTAATCTAGATCAGTTGAGCAGAACAGAGCAAAGGAAGGAATATGTGGGCTTTTGGCAGACTCAGAAAACATAAATGCACCGGTGGTAAAACGCAGTGGGCTCAGTGTCAATGGTTCAGAGTTGTCCCCAAACAGGCCCTTTCTGACTATAGGACCAGAGGGAAAAAGATTTAATTCTCTCTGGGCAGTGAGGGAGCTGGACAGGATGCCCTCGTCTCAGTGCTCACGCCTTAGTGCTAAGACAAAGCCACCTGCACAGGGACCTCTCTCAACCTCATGGATCGATTTTGAAGAGTGTCATCAGTCCAAAGACTGTTGCCTCTTGGAAAAGCACAGGAGAAAGCAGGCGTAGAAATCAAAGGTGGGCAGAAAGCTACTTTAGAATTTTACCAGGAAATACTTGAGTAACACCACTTTTCCCTCTCTTCCTCCTTTCCTTGCTGTCTTATTTTTCCTGCTCTTTCTCTTTCATTCTCTCTCTCTACCAATAAGGCAACAGGTGCACTTTTGTATCCCACACATCGGTCTCTCATCATGTGAGTAACTCTTTTGAAAAGACTTCCATCATTAAATATGCTTCGGAAACACTAGGTTGACAAGGTTTCTCATGACTTTAACACATCAATGCAGAAAGACTTTTAGATAGGGAGCTGTGTTATGCTGCATATTTTATACAAGGCCAGAGAAACCAGCCCTGCCTTACTCACTGCTAGTGTTCCAAGAGATTTGCTCTGCGAAAAAGAGTTCTGGCATTAATATTTTGGATTCTAGGGCAAGCATTTGGCACAGCAGTTAAGGCACTGCTTGAGATGCCTACATCTCACAACACAGTGCCAGCTTCCTGCTAATGCTTAGGCAGTGGTGATGGCTTAAGTAACTCAGTCCCTGCCATACACATGACAGACATGGATATGGGAGACCTGGATTGAGTTCTGGGTTCTAGGCTTTTGCTTGGCCTCACCCTCTGATGCTATAAGCATTTGGGAAACTAGCTGATGGAGAATGTGTGTGTAGGTGTGTGTGTGTGTGTGTGTGTGTGTGTGTGTGTGTGTGTCTGCATGCCTTTCAAATAAAAATTTTAGTTAAATAAACAAATCAAATAAAAATTTTAATTAAAATTTCTGAATTCTGGAACCCAATTGCTATGTTGTAATCAGTTCCACTGGGAAAGTCTACTTTACTTTGCTGAACCTTCATTTTCTCTGTGTGCAGAAATAATGAGTGACATTTACTAAGGGGGTCCCACTGATAGGACAAAAGGAGACAAAGTACACAAAATAGCAGGCCCAGAAAAACCACTCCTATCTATACTTCCAGATCCATGGGTGCGGTTATAGCACATCTCTGGAGGGACAACTGGAACAGCACTCATCTCCTCGCCCCCTTTTTTGACTTCAGCCATGTTTCAGAACTCAGTAAGAAGAGGTTATGGCAAACAGAATTAAAAGATAAGCCTGTGGGAGCAGACTTTTTTATTTTGAAATTCATTTATTGAATATATGTGTTTGAATGATAGAACCTAACCATCTGGATTCCTGCTAGCCATGTGGGAGACAAATGCAATTCCCAACTCCTGGCTTTGGCCTGGTCCAACCGTGTCTCTTGTCAGCACTTGGGAAACAAACCAGCAGATGAGGGCATCTCTCTCCCCACTCCTATTCTAGCATTCTACCTTCCAAACAAATAAGTAAAACTTCCATAATAAAAATTAGGCCTACCCAGGACAGTCTCTCCAGAATTCCTTCAAAATTGGTAATGTTATTGTAACTCAAAATACCGAGAATTTAGTCACTTCCAGTATTAACAGCAAATCAATGAATCAAGAAAATGCGCCACCTGGTGCCAGGGGGACCTGGCACCCAGTCTCACCTCATCATCAACCATTTGCAAAACCCTGATGCTCAGGGTGTGTGTGTGTGTGTGTATGTGTATGCACGCGTGTGTGTACTGAGGTAAGGGAAGAGCCCCACCAGCTAACTAACTGAAGACTAACCCTCTAAAGAAGGTTCTATGTATTAATCTTTGGCACTAATTACATATATACTGCATGAATTAAGAAAACATAGGAAGAAAGTGGTGTAATAGTACAGTGGCCTAAGACACCACTTGAAACACTTCCATCGCATGTGGGACAACCTGTTCACATCCCAGCTGCTCTGCTTCTGGTCTAGCCCCCTGCTAATGCACCTGGGAAAACAACAGAAGATGACCTGAGTGCATGGGTACCTACCACCCACGTAGGAAACCTGGATGGAGTTCCAGCTCCTGGCTTTGGTTTAATCCACCCCTATGGTAGGAACCACTTTGGCAGTGACCCAGCAGATGGAACACACTCCTCTCTCTTTCTGCCTCTATTATGCTTTGAAATTACAAAAGGAAAAGAGATAAATCTCCTGTACCCCAAATATTTAAAAACAAGAAAGAAAGAGAGAAAATATTTCAGAAAAATGTGTGCAGTGATTCTTATTCAGATCATTAGTGTCTGCTGATCACCAAATGATGCAATTTAATTTCTTATCAAGAATCAAGTCTGAAGTATAAAATTCTACTTTAAAAGTTGCCCTCAAGCATCAAGAAATGAGCTTATTATGATTGGGGCTTTCTGCTGAAGACAGTGGTGCCAGTCACTAAGATAGAATTAGGAAAAGGCAATGGCTAACTCATCAACCACCACAAGAGACATGTGGCAGTACCTGTTCACACATGTACAGCCGCCTCAGCAACAGCAATGCTCAGGATCACTGACTGAGATGCTATTTAACTCAAGTTGCAGATCTGGGTATCAGGTTAACATAGGGCTGCCACGCAGACTCTGCTTTATTCACATTCTTATAACTAAAACTATAATTGCTTTTATTTCATAGCTCTCATTCTGCGGGGGGGAAAACTTGACTTTCTCATCCAGGAGTTCAATGGAGACAGCCAATTGAACCTGTGGACTTGATCATGAGGTCACGTGATTATAAAGTCACTTACTACTAGAAATGACTGTAATTATATGAAACATCACAATAATTTTTAAATGACACATGCATTTAGGTTGTTATGACTGTGAATGGCCCCCTATATCATTTCTTAAAATTTTTCCAATAATGTTAGACACAATGTTGGATGTCTAATCTTTCCGATCTGCCTGCAGAAAGAGCCCTGCCAGCTCTGCACAGCCTGATTCTTCATCACTACTAAAGCTTAGTCTTAGTAATATTTTACCCAATGATCTTTATCCTGTTCCTAGGCTATAAATTCTTACTTGTCCATGCTGTGTTTGGAATTTAATGTAGAACTGATTCCCTGCAGGTTAATCTATCCCAATAGTCCTAAACAAATTCTGCTTTTGTTGTTTTAACTGTGATTCAGCTCTGGTTCTCATGGACAATCTAAAGCACTACACAATCAGATGCAAGAAGAAGAAAGTCACAACGAACTTCTCTGTTCCACAGAGAGAAAGAACATTGAACATTAAGCAGCACCTCAAGATTCTGTGCCTGCATATGAGTTCCAATTTCACACAAAAGAACAAAAAGTAATAACAGTGATTATCCCCAAGAGTCAGGGGATATGTTTCATTTGAGGGTCTCTGAGAACCCCCAACATTTCGGGAACTAAGAAATTAATAGAACAGGAACTAAAGGAGGACAGAGGATTTAGCCTAAAAATGATTGAGCTTTCTCAAACCGATTTTTCAAGAGCTACTCTAGTTATCTACTACTGATTGTCATTTCAAGATAAAATAGGAGCAGAAAGTTGGAGTTCAAATGGTGGCACAGTATGAAGCTACTGAGATAAGGCATTTCCTTTGCAGGAATATTTGAATGCTGAGAACTTAAAGTCTGGTTATTCTATTATGCCTGTAATGTCTAATTTTGTAATAGAAAACCTCTGAGTTTGTAAGATGTCAGAGAGGGTGTGAGAACTGAGAAATCAAGTAAAAATTAATACTGTTGATTTTCAAGACTACATGCCAATGGATGGAATTATCCAAAATGGTGGCCATTGTTTTTCGTTGTTAGATTTTTGCTATGCGGATCTATATTTTTAAATGTCTTGCTTTCTTCTCTCTCTCTCTCTCTCTCTCTCTCTCTCTCTCTCTCTCTCTCTGTCTCTCTCTTTCTCTTTCTTTACTTGTAATATCAGAGTTCATTTCATGAATTTGAAAAGCCACAATCATATTAAGTGATGTAATGAGACAGACAATTTGTGAAGAGGAAGATCTGCCTGCCATGAATGAGGACTGGAGAAACATCCAATTCTAAGCTCTTCTTGAAGAAGAAGAATGGTGGATATGTTTTACTCTACACCCTGCCAAAGGATAGAAATACTCAGGACAGGGAACAGAACAAAAGAGAGAAGGTGCCCAAAAATGAAAATAAATCAACCATATCCTTAATCTGAGACAGAATAACAGTGAAGCATAGAGACACAAAAAAGATGTTGAAGAAAATCTGGTGAGGATCATTAGTCTTTTTCACCAGCAGTGGCAAGTCCAGAACGTCCAGTTCAGAACAAGATTGCAAAGTACTATGGGCAAATTGCCAAGATCATAGTAGGTAGAAAAATTAAGAGTTCTCCTACTCTCTGTAAAAGCAGGGCCTCAAAATCCTACAGTGTTAAATGCTAGATTTACTCTACTTGTACAGTGAAAAGAAACACAATATAGAGACACACAGTTTTGCTGAATGTTTAATCATGAAGAAGGTATACAGAATTCCCACAATGCCTTTGCTCACACTGAAAATACAACATTTGATTTCTCAAATGCTGCTACTTTTCTCCCAACTATAATTGAGATCTCAAACAGAGAGAATTCTACTCAAATGAAATCAGCTGTGATGCTAAATTTTAAATATTAAATACATTAAATACATTATTAAATACAATGATCCAGGGAGTATTGGTGTCCAGACTATATAAAGAACTCAGAAAATTCAACCCAAAGTACTCCAAACAAGGCATTAAGTAATGGCAAAGGATCTTAATAGGCAATTCCCAGAAGAAGAAATATAAATAGCCAACAGATATGCTCTGAACAGAAAACGGTTCAGAGTCACCAGCTATCAGGGAAAGGCGAATCAAAACCACAATGTGTTATCGCCTCAAACTGACTGGAAGGGCTAACATTAAAAGAAGAAAAAGTAACAAGTACTGACAAGGATGTGGGAAACAGGAATCCTTACCCACTGAGGGTGGGATCCAAGTACAATTAGTATGGACAACAGCATGGAGTGTCTCAAATAACTAAGAGCAAACCAACCCACAACCCAGCTACCCACCTCTGGGGATTTATTTTTTAAAAAATGCAGTCACCATATGTTTGCCTTGATTTAACCTGTAATTTTTTGTTTGGTTGTTTGTTATTTTTTGAACCTGTCATTGATACTGTCTCAACCCAGATGTTTCGAAGAATGGAACTTGCATTATTTTTAACATATTGTTTACCCAATACTATGTCAATTAATTCCATAATGTTGTATAATGATACTGAGGCCTTGTTGGGGCTTTTAACTGACTGGATCTTTACTCTGTTAGACCTATCTTCAGACCATAGAAGGTCTCCCCAAGAGGCCACTGAACTTATCTGGACAATAAGACGCTGAACTTTATGCTAGACATGTGTTTGCAAGCAATGAATCTCAACTGAACTTGAACTATGGTTATGCAACAAGGTGGAGGAATCCACCATGGGGGGAGGGGTATGGGAGGGGTGGGGGGAATCCCCAGGGCCTATAAAACTGTACTACATAACACAATGTAAGCAACAATAAAAAAAAAAAAAAACCACAGCTACAAGAAATGCAATATAAAATTTGGAGCCTAGTGAGAAATGTTTTTCATGAGCATTTTATATATTAACAATAAAATGTCAGATGGCAAAAAAAAAAAAAAAATGCAATCAGGGGCCCGGCATGGTGGCCTAGTGACTAAAGTCCTCACCTTGAATGCACCGGGATCCCATATGGGCACCGGTTCTAATCCCGGAAGCTCCACTTCCCATCCAGCTCCCTCCCTGCTTGTGGCCTGGGAAAGCAGTCGAGGACGACCCAATCCTTTGAGACCCTGCACCCATGTGGAAGACCTGGAAGGGGTTCCTGGTTCCCAGCTTTGGATCGGCGCAGTATCGGCCGTTGCGCTCACTTGGGGAGTGAATCATTGGACGGAGGATCTTCCTCTCTGTCTCGCCTCCTCTCTGTATATCAGACTTTGTAATGAAGATAAAATAAATCTTTAAAAAAATTTTTAAAAAATTAAAATGCAGTCAGTATGTGCAAAAGATACCTGCACTCCCCTGTTCACTGCAGCACCGCTCATCCAGAGTATGGTACAGTTGTCTACTGATGGATAGAACAAAATGGTGTAGATGCACAATGGAGTATTATCCACTTATAAAAAAATGAAACCCTGACATTTGCTGAGAAATGGATAAAACTAAAGATCATTCATTATGCTAAGTGAAATAAGACAGACCCAGAAAGACAAATATCATATTTCTCTGACACAGAAAAGTTTACAAAATGTCTATCTGAACTGTATGTAAAGATGTTTTTATTATATATTTAAAAGGTAGGTTTACAGAGAAAAAAAGGAGACATAGCCAGCAGCCCAGCTTCTTGGATCATCTTCCATTCTCTGTCTAGCATGGTAGCAGTAGCTGAATTGAAAGCAGAGAATCCAGGACTCAAATTGGAGCCCATTTGGGATCCTGGAATTGCAAGTTGCAGTCTAATGCACTGCATTACAAAGCTAACCCCATCAATCCAAACTCAAAATCATGGCTGCCAGAGGATTAGAAGGATAGAAGAAATGGTGGAGACTGGGTAAACAGTTCCACAAAGCCGACAGGTAGAGGGACTGAATCCTGCTATTCAGTAGCACAGGGAAATGACTACAGTTCACTGTAATGCATTGTGTGTCTGTATAGAAGCTGGAAGATAGGAGTTAAAGAAGATAAGGAAGTGAAAAGGCTCATTGTCTAGTATGACTGGGTAATATTGTGCTTATATACTGAAATATTGCACTGCACCCCATAAAAAATAGCAAGTACTACTTATTAATTCCACTTTTAAAATGTAATTTCTCAAATAAAATACCTCTAATAAAATAGGAAATAACTAAACTGGGTTAATGAAATTAGAAGCTGCAAGGGATTATAAGACAAAATCAAAACATAAATCAAAAGCTGGGTCCTACCCCTTCTCTGTTATCAAATGGCCATAGTCATGGGACAAGAAAAAAAACACAGCACGTGATGGGTGTGCAACCCTGGGGAAAACACAGACAACAAAACATCTGCCAAAGCATCACTACAAAGTATGTGTTGGGGTGGGAGGCTGAGCATGACCCTGAAGTAAAATCTTCCTCCAGACTCTTGCATCATGAATTCTTCTCCCCACCTCGAGAGATAGCTTCCCATAGTCGCCCTTCATTATCAGGAACTCGTCAACACATTAATGCAACCAGGACTAACTGAGCACATAAGTATTGTTCACATTTAAACTCTTCCCAACCCCACATGCTTTCACAAGTGTTGACTTACCTAGGCACCATACATGATTACTCTTCACATACAGAAAAAAAAACAGGAGGAAGGCAGTAAATTCCTGTAGGAGTTACACTACTGACCCTCTGGAGTCTCTCAGACTGCTGGCCCGTCCACTCTGATGCAGCCACACTGACTGCCCTTGTTCTTCAACTGGTCAGTTGCAGCCTCCTGAGCCTTGCACTTGAACTTCCATCTGCTGGAAAGCCTTCCCTTAGTAGCAACATGCTCTCTCCTCCACCTTCTCCTGCCTGACGATTAAATGGTGCCTGTCACAGAAGCACTTGCAAATTTTTTAAAATTTAAAAATTTGAATTTTTTCTGTTTTGTTAGGCTTCACTTTAAATATGTATGTGTGTATATATATACCTATATTATATATATAATTTGATATTACATATACATAATTTAATATTTTATATATAATTTGAAATGCAAAAAGACAGATAGAATTCTTATCTGCTGGTTTACTCCACAGATTCCCACAATTGCTGGGCCAGCTCAGGCCACAGCCCAGTAGCTGGGGACTGAAACCCAGGCTTCCACGTAGGTGGTGGGAACCAGATATTTCACCTTTGCCTGATATCTGTCTTCCAAAGTGCACATTGGCAAAGAACTGGCATTGAAAATAGAGCAAGTATTCCGATATGAGATTTAGGTCTCCCAAGTAGCATCTGTTGCTCCTATAAGATGTATTTGAAAGGCAGAGTCTCTCTCACACGTTCGTTCTCTCTCTCTCTCTCTCTCTCTCTCTCTCTCTCTCTGAAAGGTTTCAATGGCCAGGACTGCTCTGGTGGACTTTATGAATGGAAGTATTCGAGTCATTCTCTGCTGTCTTCCCAGGCACATGAGTGAGGGGTTGGATCCACAGTGAAGCAGCCAAATGTCCACTGGGTACACAGTACAGGGAGCTAAACTCCCTGATTCAAAATGCTGCCCACACCCCCAGTATCTTAAGGGCTGCATCAAAGACTTGCTACCATCAACTACAAGAGGGATCTTTACCAAGTTCACAGAAAATGTAGATTCTGAAAATGTTTCAGCACCCAACCCAACATCGTTTATTTCCGTTTCCTCCAGGAATGTTTTAACGTACCCTCGTGCACGACTTCTCAATTTCTTTGTTGTCTCTACCTTCTTGAGTATAAGCTCCATGAGGCAGAAACTTTGTCCTGTTAGTGTTTGAGTATCGTGTTATTCAAATAATCTCTCCATAACTTAGACTGAGGTGAAACTGTTTACTTAAAGCTTTCTGATTTTCTCAATTCTTTGAATTCAGTCTGACTCTATACAATTATATCACAAAAATGGCTATGATGTGCCAGGGCTATGTTTCACAATGAGCAGTAAGATATCTACACAGCTACCAACAACAAGTTGTTAGTTGCGAACATGTCCTAAAATTGTCTTCTCATTGCAAACTTAACATAGCCCCAACGATCAGGACCCAGCATCACCTACAGCTGTATCTGCTGGTGTTGTATGATCAACTAAAAAAAGTAAATGTGGTAACAAAACGAAATCAGTTATGGGGCTTTCCTAAAAGGTGTTTCGATTTTCTCATAAGATTTCTTTCGAGTCTCAGAGCAGAATATACTAAATGTGGGCGATGTGGCCTGGCTCCTGGCCGTTGGTGTGCCACATACTAGACAACCACAGACAAATGGCTCAAGCTGGTCCCTGTGTCATCTAGGAAGCAAAAGCTTGGGGGCAACTCATCACCGGCCTCCACCAAATCCCACGGGATTCATGTGAGAAACCTGTTAACTTTTCAGTTCATTCTATTCATAAAAACCAATAACATTGATGTATTAATACTGTAACTATAATTTGGGGAAAGGGATTTAAACCATGACCCTCCCCAATGCATCCACTTGGATACCAGGCATTCATTACCTCAAGGAAGGGCTATCAAGACAGAACTAAAATGAAATAGTTGAAATCCTTGGCTAAAGCTTGAATTCTTCCCTTTCTATCTTTAACTTTGTAATGGAGGAAAGCCAATATGTAGAAAGCTGATTGGAAAAACATCATACTGCAGTCCTTTGAAGTTAAATAACTTTTAGGAAAGCATTAGGTTTAAGATTTGGAAGAAGAGGATTTTTGCTTGAAGTCAAATTGTTTCCCCACAAATTCCTTACTGAGGTCAGATGGAAAAACACACATGCACAGAAACATCTGGCAGCGGGGCACCTTCTTTATAAACTGACCCAACTTGCACTGATGCTGCAACAGCCTGGCATATGTAGTGCCAGCTGGGCTCCAGAACAAAGCACCCAGCATCGTCCATCCTGAAGTTCTCCAAAACTTTCACCAGAGTCCCATCAAGCCTTCAGCAATAAGTTCCAGCTCACAGGAAACGCAGAAGACAAAGGACACACTCACACACACCACAAGGAAATCCATGGGGTCAGAAGGAGGGACATTCACTGTACAGCTGCCTGGCCATTGGAAAAAGTCAGTTGAGAGGGGGGCAAAAATGGATGTTGTACACGAGACTGCAAGAGACCAGAGAAAAACAATGGCCAAGTGCAATGTATGAACTTCCAGCTGACCCTGGTTTGAAATCTGAGCAAGCATAATATGGAGAACTTGAAGATAGAAAAGATGTTGTTAATGCAGAGTTTCTCTTTTTATTTTAACTGCAGTGATAACAGCACTGTGGTCATGTTTTTAGGAGCTGTGCATCTCTAGATTTGGGGAAAAACACACTGGGGTCCTGGGAATGAAGGGAAATGAGGTGGGCAGTCTATTTCTCCAACAAGCAAAATGCTCAGCAGAGGTTGATTGTACATGTTTGGGACTCTAACGTTCAGTGTTAATATTCCCTCCATTTATATTCACACTGAAAATTTCATAATAGAAAGACCTGTATGTATGACGAAAATTATCTGGAGTAAAATGAAGTCAGAAAAAATTACTTTTCATATTCTTTCTGCCTCCATAAGAAATAGAAAAAAAGAGTCAGAGAGGAGACAAAGAAATTAGATACAGGCAGGAAGAGCCATCTAATCTATCTCCTGGTAGAGTATGCAATCAGGCAAACACAGAGCCTCAGATGCAGAACAGAATGGAGTCCAAGGGCTTGGGAAGATCTGACAATCTGGCCAAAAATTCAGGGCAATCTCAAATCTGTGAGAGGGATGAGGTAGACAGAGCTGCCCAGTATGTCTAGGTAGACAGTGCTGGGGTCAGTCTAGCATTTTCTGTTTAAGCTGCAAGGATCCATTGCTGAGAGCCATGTGAAGATATCAGAACCTGGCTAGGAGCACAATACAGTCCACCTTTGACTTGCACAACTCATGCCCAAGGCTGTACAAGAGGATGGACAGCCATCAGCACAGAAAAGACTCTCAGGGCTCATGCTGTAGACTTTCATCAGTTCCAAAGTACACACTTTACCCTCACCAAGGACAGAAATACATCTAAGGGAAATACACAGTGGAAAGGCTCTGAACTGACACAGAAAATGTTACATTTCCCGTGATTGCTATCCAGTGCAAAAAGGCCCACAAACCAATGTGTTGTTGAAAAAAATCACAGTATCTATGGTTCATATCAAAGATATGTGTCTGCTCCACAAACACATTTTACCAATTGCTCATTCATGGCTTCAGTGTCACAAGAGAACCCAGATAGAATGGGGCATGCATGTGAATCCAAATCTAAAGTTACCTTGTTATTGCCTACACTCAAAGAGGAAAAGGCTAGGTATCAAGGATGCACAAAATATTCCAGGTTATGAAATGCATGACATTTCAATATGGATACATTGAATATTCCAAGGATTTACTTCAAATAAAATGACAAAGTGGTGCTGTGATGTCTGTCTCGGAAAAAAAAAGTCAGGAAACAAGCTGTCGCCCTGCTCCCTGAAACCCATGCCATTCCAGGAAGAGATAGCTAAGGCAGGGCTGCCCTTTTTGGCTCCCAAACTCAGATGTCAAGGGTAGCCCTCTCTGGCACTGAGCATGCTGTATGCAAAAAAATAGTATGCAATCACTGGGGGTGTCGACTCAGGACAGAACTTGCGTTGTAACTTAAAGGTAGTATCTTCTTGAGATGACTAATCATTTCAAGATGTATAAAGGTATATTCAGTGCTGTCCAAACAGATACAGTATTTCCTGCATTAACAGTAGGGAGACTGTATTCCCACAGTAGAGGGAGAATATGAAGGCAACTAGACATACGGTGCAGACTTGCTTAGTGATTGTAGGGTTGGTTTTGTAATGGGAGGATGGAAAGTATCCTAAGATAATTTGTAAGTCTGTGCTGTTTTTTGGCCTTCAGATACTTTTCTTTTAAAAGACCATGCAGGAATTAAGAGCAGGAAAAGCTCAATTGGGTTATTGACTCCACTTGAGTCTTATTAGATCTGTTAAAGTTGACGAGAACAACTGTAAATAGAAACATCACTTCCTTCCCAAGATTCTCTCCTCTCACCCACTCCCACCCTGAACCACTTCCTTCCTTGCACCGGTACTAGCTGGGACTGAGATGACTCGCTGGTCTTCAAGGAAGAGTGTTAATATCCTACTAAAGACTTAATGAGTTCAAACCAGATTAGTTCATTGGCTTGTTCTCCCTCACATTCTCTCTGTCCTCAGACCACTACATCTCCCAGATGGTCACAGAGGAAGCAAATGTGTTTCTACTTTGCTGATGCCTTAATAAAAACAAAACTCTTCATTGCCGTTGGCCTGTCCAAACCTTGGCTTCTGTCATAGGATATGCAACATCTTGGCTTATCACTGTAGTCATGTGGATGACAATCTACTGCATATGAAAGAATATAATTTCCTCAGAATCCCTCTTTTCCTGTCTCAAAAGCTGCAAATATAACTACATTAAAGCCCATTTTTGTATTAAAAAAAATCATTTTAGCTGTTACCATCCCCTCCTTGCAAAAAGAGAAACACGTTAGAAGTATCTATTTGTTCACATTTCCAGATCAAAGAGAAAGGGAATTAGGAAGCTCCCAAACCAATCTCACTCCTGCCCTTCTGTTCATGTCTTTCAGTAAATAATCCTGTCAGAAGAAACTGCTGGAGTAGGTATGGAGCCTAGCAAGCATAACACCTGTGTTCCACACTAGGGCACCTTGGCTCATGCTACTAACTCTTGGTCCTGCTAATGAAGATCCTGGGAGGCAGCCATGATGGTTCAGGTCGTCCGGTTCCTGCCATCCATGTGGGAGACCTGGATTGAAGTTCCGTCTTGGCCCAGTCTCAGGCTCTGTAAACAGCTGGGGAGTAAATCAGTGGATGGGAGATCTCGCTGCCTCTCAAATATGTAAAATTTTAGCAGATAAAACCAAGTGAGTTTGTGATAAAATTCAGTACAATTTAAAAAAAAAACCATTCCAAGGACAATAACAATTAGAACTTGCGATGTTTTATATACAGTGTTTTGAAGAACTTAAGGATTTAAAATAAGCAAACGTTTCAGAAATTTGTATTCGTGTGTTCGTAGAAGTACACTGTAATCATACATTTTTTGTAACCCAATGAAAAATCTTCAAACACTAGAATATACTATACACATTTGTGATATTTTCCTGCAATTTGAAATCAATACAATTTTTTTTAAATTCAGACATACTCTTCCTGAATAATATATTACTAAAAAATCTGAAAAACAACTACATGTTATGAAATTCATTTAAAGAATCCAGCACTGATACTTTCTATCAGTCCTTTACATCTTTATCTCAGTTCTAAACCAAGCACTTAAATAATTCTTATAATCACCTGAGAAATGAGTGTATGAGTTTTTTCAGTTTGCCAAGAAAAGATTAAGATTGCAAGTTTAAAATCTTGCCAAAAATTATGATTAGTGGATTAGAGAGCTAGGGTTGGAACCCAAGCTTGCCTGAGCCTCTAATATTATATTTCTATGCATTTCCAGGATTGAAGACTTAAGAGTTAACAACTTACAAACACGAAAGATGTGAATTATTCAAACAGGCTGTCTTCCCAAGTGCCATGTGACAATTCTGCTGATTTAGAGCTAAATTTGTTTCCCAAGTCATTCAGTATTCTTGCCCAAAATAAAGTAAGATAAAATCAAAGCATATGTTAGAATTTAAGCCAAGTTATTATCTGTGTTCTTCATAAACTCTGAAAAGCTTGTCCACTAAAATCAGATGCTAGAAATAAGGAGGGGAAAAAAAAAACTAAAAGAGAAAAGAAAGGGTGTTTAAAAAAAAAGTAGCAAGGACAGAAGGACAGAGATATGTAAATGTAAAGAATAAAGTAGAATCCAAAAAATAAAGGAAGGGATAAAAAAGAAGAAAACCAGCAGATATCTTAGATTTTGCCTTTTTTTTTTACTATGTCACAATCTAATGAACATATTAAAGACATTTTCCCCACAAGGTATGTGAGGAAAAATAAGTAACAAATTTTCCTGACCTTTAAAGACAAAATCTAGTTTCTTAAAGGGTCTTCAACTTTTCAGTGAAAGTAGCTAGTGGAATGCCCCTAGACAACATTGCACATACTTTCTTAATCACCAGCAAACATCAGCTCCCCCTGACTCACACAGACACATGGGGGCACCCAGAGAAGGCAGGAAATGGGCAGCTAGAGTTTAGATCATTTGCAGCCACTTGGATGAGCAGGATCAGAGTGTCCAATGAGCTTAAGTCAGCCACAGGAGGACAAATGCCACACAATCCCGAGTTGATCTCACAGAGGCAGAAAGCAATGACTGGTCTAACCTAGTCTAGCAAGGTGGAGGGGGAAGGAGAATGAGAGAGAGTGGTTAATGGGCACAGCTGGTAGCAGGAATAACTTCTCATGTCGTACAGCACAGAAGGACAACTAGAGTTGACAATAACTGATTCTGTATTTTAAAATAGCTAGTCAATAGGACTCTGTGTTTCCAACACAAACGAATGGTAAACATCAGGGATGGTGGGTATACCAGTTACCTTGTTCTGATCATTATTCATGGTATACACAAAATGAAACATCACTATATACTCTATAAATATGTAGTTCCTGTGTGTCTAATGAAAAAGACATTAAAAAGCAAAACGAGTTAGGCTCATTTGCAAGGCCTAGCAAGAGTTGTACAGACACTACATAGCCTTTGCAATGGAATGTCTTATAGATTTCCAAGGATTTGATTGGTGTCATCATGTTTTGTTCTCTATCAAGGGTGCTAAGAGAGCAAAGGTGCTCTGTTTGGAACTGTGTCAGGACACTTTTTAAACGAGCCTGCAGAAAGACATGTTCCCTGCCACTACTTTGTGGTTAGTACCTCAAAAAGTTAGATGAAAATGCCTACTGTGAAAAAATTACACATGGATTTCAAATGTTTTTGGCAATGAAGTAAACTTAGCTATTTTTTCCATTTTTTCATGCAGTTCTATAGGATGAGGGATGTCCCTCTCCCCCCTCCCTAACTACCATTCTTCCCACTGTTTTCCCCTATATCACTACAATATCTTTCAACTACATATTCTGCAAACTATTGGAAGTCCCTTTGCATAATCAACAAAACATCAAGATATTTAACAGATGCTTAGTAAGTACACCTAGTGATCAAAAACAAGCATTCCTTATTCCATTATATGTGCACTTAACTTTATTAGTAGTAAAAATGTTTTAATTCAAACGGACAAATCAATAAACAAAAAGGTGTTTCCAAAAGTTGCCAGTGTGTAAGTAATCTGGAAGAGTATTTATACAAAGCCCATCACTCAATATGAATATATAAACACCTTTCTCTCAGAAATCTACATCCAATTATCTGCCTTTATATGGAAGCATTGTATGAAATAACTTGGTGAAAACTTAGTAAACACTTAGACATCCATTAAAAGAAAAAAAGTCTAGCTCACCAATGATCATAATTACAGCAGAAAATTCAGACATAGCACTTACTGAATGGCAGGAGCATTCCCAAGTGCTTCATAAATATAATCTCAGTCTTGCTTCACAGAAATTCTGTGGGGCAGGCATGATTATTGTTCCATGACAAATCGAAATATTAAGTGTCTCCAATAGGTTAGGAGAAGACTGTGTGTGGATTTCAAACATTTTTGCATCAAAATGAACTGACTATTTTCATTCAATATTCAAAGTCCTCTTATAATAAGGCAAGCGAGGGGGAGTTACGTGCTCACACAGCTGTTCAGGGTTAGAGTTTGGTTTCAGTCTACTTGGAAATACTATTAAATAAAATACAGGAAACTCCTGAGCACCAAACTAGGCAACCTGTTTAACCTTTAAGAATACGCAGAATGAAACTGGCATTATAGCTCCTTTATATAACCAAAAATGAAACTATACATATGATCACTTACATAATATAGGCTGCCTGCGAGGCCAAAACACTTCTCTCTGGGAGTGAAAATGGTAACGAAAGAAGGTGCCATTGAACTCTTGCTTTTAAGTTTATGTACTTCTACACTATTGAAATGTTTGAAAAACAACAATGTATGTACTTGTGACTGTCATGATTTTTTAAATTTTTTTTTCCAAGGAAATTTGGGGCAGGGTGTAAGGAAAAAGAATTTGTCCTCACAGATGTTTTTACAACTGTGTCTCTCGCTTTTAGTCACATCCTTCCCTCTTCTAAAAGTTGATCCAAATATTTGTTAAACACAACCTCCTAAACTTTCCAGAACTGTTTTCAGTTCATACAAAAGACTTTAACCTTCCACCTCTGTTGCTTTGGCCCCACTGTATTTAAAACACACACACACACACACACACACACACACACACACACACACACACATTTGGGGTTGCTGTTAAAAGAAATTTATAAAATCAATTATAAGAACGACAACTTAAGAGTTGGAACTTTGACTTTCGAGTTAAGAAACCCTGATCCTTCATTCCCTGGTAGTGTAGATTGTTGGCCTTTAATAAGGGGAAACTTCCATATTTCAAATAGCAAGAAAGCATGTGTACGGTGGCGTTTATTTTCCAGATATGAGACACTGCAGAGGACATCTGCAGGATATCAACACAGAATAAGACAAAAAGAAGTTTCCTCTTCCAGTTCATCCTATAGGAACTTCTTAGGGTCACTTAAATGCCTTACATTACAAAGACAAAGGATGTGTCCATCCTTAGAGAACAAATAGCATGCATGCACTTGCATCAGGAAGCACTAGAAACACTGCTCCAGCACAACAGTTGCCAAGCCCCTGCTCCTTGCTGGCCTATTTGCTTTGTTTGCAATGCTGTGCACCACTGGTGCCGCAGCCCAGGCTGCCAACAAGGAGGATTCAGAAGACCTGGAATCCCTGTGCCTGTAGATGCTTCCATCTCCACTTCACATGCACTTCTCCATCTTCAGTGAGCAGAGAGAGTCAGGAAGCAATACGGGAACTAAACACAGGACTTGGTTACAACACAAGTGGGAGCATTCAAAGGACTGGTAAATAAAGCTGCTCTGGAAAATTCTTTGAGCTCCATTTCAGTGAAAACTAAGATTAAAATACTTAAGTAGGGAGAGGATAAAATTATACTTAAGTATAGGGGTATCAATACAAATACATATTTAGATAGATTTATTATAATGCTATGCTTCCATATTAAGCCACAGATAAAGAATCTCTACACAGACAGCCAAGAGCTGGAGAGCCTTATTCAGGATTTTTGCAAGTATGTTAAATAGATATTCAACCAAAAAGTCATAGGGCACAATGGGGCACTATAAGGCACAGACATGAACACAGCAAAATGAACTGGGATAGGAAACATTCTACAAGATATAGGCATTGGTAAAGACTTCTTAGAAAAGTCACCAAAAGCACAGGCAGTCAAAGTCAAAATAAACAAATGGGACTACGTCAAGCTATAAAGCTTCTGTACTACAAAGGAAATGATCAACAGAGTGAAGAAGCAACCAACAGAATGGGGAAAAAAAATTTTGCAAGCCACACAGCCAATAGGGGACTAACATCCAGGATCTATAAAGAGCTTCAGAAACTCAACAATAGCAAAACAAGCAACCCCATGAAGAAATGGGCCAAAAAAAAAAAAAATGAGCAGGCACTTTCTCAAAAGAACAAATTCAGATGACTAGCAGACATATGAAAAAATGACTAGGCTCTCTAGCTGTCAAGGAAATATAAAACAAATAAACAAAAAAAAGTCACACAGAGGTTCCACCTAATTCCAGTGAGATTAGTCTACATTCGGAAATCTACTAACAACGCTTGCTGGTGTGAAGCAGAGAGAAAGGTATACTACTTCATTGTTGGTGGGACTGTAGGCTACTGTAGCCATTATGAAAGTCAGTATGGAGAATTCTAAGACAACTGAAACTTGATTTACCATGAACCAGCTATCCTACTCCTGGGAATATATCCAAATGAAATGAAATCTGCATATGAATAAGTTGACCTACAACCCTATAATTACAGCAGCACAATCAGAAATAGCAAAGTGGAAACAACTCAGATGCCTACTGAAAGAGGAACAGATAAGGAAACTGTAGTACACCTACTCCATGGAATGCTAGTCAACCATTAAAAAGAATGAAAATCTAACATTTGCAACAAAATGGTTCCAATTAAAAACCATTATGCTCAGTGAAATAAACCAATTCCAAAGGACAAAAATATCATAGGTTCTCTCTGATGTAAGACAATCTTCACGCAAAATACAAGATCAACAGATATACAGGTACACATATATAGACACCTATTTTCATAATTGAATTATATTATGGAAAGTAGTATACCAGGAAGTAAAGATATACTGCAGTATGTATCTCTACTCCTGAATAAAAGGAGAACTCCCAATGAATCTACCTTGACAATAGGATGCTAGACTGTCTACTTTGTCTATATCTACAACGTCTTGTTACGCTAAACAACTGAATGTTGGACTCATGATTGTTACTGAATACTATGCTATAATAATAATATGAGGCGGGGGGGGCGGGAGGAGGGAATAGTGGAGGGAGTGATGGGGAAGAGGGGGCAGAGAAAAATTCCTGTTCCTATGAAACCAAACTATGAAGAACAATAAAGAAAAGATTATACCTCTTGACATCTTCATTGAGACAGAGCCAACAGCCTGCCAGCCAGTAGTAATCAGAAGCTTAAATCCTATCAAGCAACAGTGGAAGAACCCTTCTAGGATAACAGCAAGAGCTGAGCCACCATCTGACACCTATGCTGGTTTCTGAGATGAGCAAAAGAACATCTTCCAAAGCTGTAGATTTGAAGGCGATGGGACAGACTGAAGATGCTCATAAGCAAAATGAAAACGCAAAGCAAATTCTCCATATTTAGGCAATAGCATTTGTTTAAAACAACTTGAGGGGGCCAATGTTGAAGTTCAGGGAGTTGTCACCAGTATCTGACCTCCAGGCACACATCTGAATCCTGACTGCACTGCCTCTAATCTAGCTCCCTGCTAGCACTTCTGAGAAAACAGCAGATAATGGTACCAGTTTGGGCCCTTGTCTTCCATAGGGAGACCTGGATGGAGTTCCTAGATCCTGGCTTCAGCCTCGCCCAGCATCAGCTGTTGCAGGAATTTGGGAGTGAATCAGCAGATAGAAGATTGTGTGTGTGTGTGTGTACATGCGTGTCTCTTGCTGTCATGTGAAATAACTAAATAATTCTTCAGAACTAAAAATGTGAAACCTACATAGCAATAAACAAAACCTATAATAATCTGTTAAAAATTGGGAGCATGTACCCTTTAGCAACTTAAGGAAGTCTCTATGTTCTGCTACTATTTGGATATGGTTTTTCCCATGAAGGTTAATATACTAAAAGTTTAGCCCAGAGTATGGAATTGTTGAGACCTTTAAGAAGTGCAGTCTCGTGGGCCAGGGGTAGCTCATGGGTTTCTCACTTGCTGAATGATTGATGTGTCTCATAGGAGTGAATTAAGCCTGACAGGGCTACGTTAGTTCTCAACCAAGCAGGTTGTTGTAAGAAGAGGTCAACCTGCACCATGGCCCCTTTTGCATGTACCCAAGGCCTTCTCTGTTTCTCTACCATGTCATGACACAGTAAGTACACTAGCACCATGATGATTGGAGCCTCAGCCACCAAAATGTGAACCAAGTAAATCTCTGCTTTGTGAAGTAGCCAGCCTCAGACATTTTGTTACAGCATTCAAAAACAGATCGAAGAAGTATCTATTTAGTTAGTCACCGGCTACTCATTCCCCCCAACATATTAGTGCTACCAGAATCAGGCACTGGTAAGTAAAGATGAATAAGAACAACATGAAGAATTACGCCTGTTTTGAATTGTACCATCAGCCTTCAGTTTAGAGGCAAATGACAGAACAGAAGAGGTTGGCTAAATGACATGTACAGTCCTGTAGACCAAGTTTACCACTTGTGTTCTCAAACCTAGGTTTAACTTATGAGTTTGGAATGTGACCACCTGCCCAGGGAAGCAATGCCCTCAATCATTTTAACTTAATTTGTCTTGTACTTAACTGAAGTGTGATCTTTTGTATAGCCCTCAACCCTTTAAATCTACAGCATTAAACAATGGCTGTCATCTCAATGTTTCTACCACAGATTCAAACAGCGGACACTTGATGCAAACTGAGTAAAATCAGTAAAAGAACAAAAAAGCTAAGGAAGTGTAAGTGTAGGCTAGCAGCTCTCCTTCTCTCCTAATCTATCTCCAGAATCGGTATTAGGTGTGGAGGAATAACCTTCCTGAAGATGCATATTTTGGACAAGCCGTAATCTGCAATAATATCTCTGCACCTCAATCCCTGGCCTCTCACAGAGAGATTCAGGCATAGTTCAGCCTATTTCAGCTCAGAAAACACAACTGCCAGAGTGTATAATAGTGTTTTCTACATATCATTCTCTGTTTCAGACATGAGAATTTCATTGGGAATCTCAGCTCTAATAGTATTTAAAATACTTCCACTTGCATTATTTTTTAAACACCACTTGTGATGCAGTTTCATTTGCACTTGATGCATGTGACACATCTTAATTTTTCTAGATCTCCAGAGAGAATCGATTCAGCATCTGATTTGTGAAACAATCACCTCAGATCAGGCCCATTTTGATCACATCACAGCACAGATGAATGTGCAGCTAAAAATAGGAAAATAGGCTGTTCTGAACAAGAATCTGAGCCTCCGAGACAAAATTCCTAAAAACTACTTTATTTATGTTTTCAAACGTGGGTGCAAGGCACACAGTATTAGAGTTATTGTTGTAGAGAGTCGGCTGCTGGTCCTGTGACTAGGCTCAACAAGCTCCTTCTCATGATCTATTAAGGACACTTTCAGTCAACTTAGGTGCTTTAGTCACGATCATTTCAAATTATCCAAATAAAATACCATTCCAGCCTTCGTGCTGGGCTCTCATCATGGAATATAAGGGGGCTTCAATCAGTTTGTGTACCACAAGATCCACCACCTTCTTCCTTCATCGTTGTACTTCAGCCAACAGGTGGGCACCTTTTCTTTTTCTACGGTTATACTTACAGACAGTACATAAGCAGACATTCATTGACTTCCTAGACCAAGAGTGGAAACAGGACGCCCCACTTTTGTTTCAAAGAACCCCAAAACTTTTGCTGAGTCCCCCTCAACATGTCCTATCTCTAAGTGGCCCATGAAATAAAAGGATAACCCACTATTAGAATCTGGTACTGTCTGCCAAACTCTCTGCTTGCAGACATACCACCACAATGCCTCTAAGAAAGAATGTACGTGTGAATATCAACAGAAGCAGAATGTCATGGAAGGCAGACACGACGCAGAGTGCAGCAGCCTAGCCCATGCCTGGATATGCACTAAGACAGTAAGACCTGGAAATATCTAGGTCAAGCCATGGATGAGCTTGTTTATGACATCATACTCAGAAGGAAACCAGGTAGCCCAGGTGTTCCACATGGGACAGTAATTCTCCAAGAACACTTGGGCCACCACAGCATCAGCACTGTCGGGAAAATAGAAATTGTGCCTGTTCTTGGGTTCATTCAGATCTATTCCATCCAAAACTGGAAGTTTCACAGGGATCCAGTCAGACAGCCATCAAGACAGATGAATCAAAAGCATCAAACTGCATTTGTTCTTTCAAAACCTAGCTAATTATTGGGGAAGGAAAGATCATTTCTCCTCCTAAAGGCTTATTAAGGAACAGGTGGCTCAAGGCAATGCCGAGGGTATTTTCAGAATTTCTTTTTCCCGAATCTCAGTTGACCACTATTCCTTTGTGTAGTATTCTTTGTCCCATAAACAGATCTGATCTATCCCATGCTCAAATATATGCTGAGCAACTCACTGCTGTTAACATATTTTCTGTCAAGTAAGCAAGCAACATTAATGGTAATTCTAACAGATCACAGAGATTTTTTAACAAAGAAAAATGCTAGAATTGCTCTCTGATACAACTAAGTCACCACAAATTCTCCCAATTTTCCCACTTTCACACTTAGAATAGTCTACACAAAACATGGCAATAACTTATTAGTTAAAGCATAATGTTCTAACTTAGCTGCAGCTGCTTCTAAATCAGTGAAGCATCTCACTTCTTAGACAAGAACATTGATCCAAGTATCTCCTCTGAAAAAACAAACAAACAAACAAAACCCACAATGTTCTATTCTTGGTCCCTAAGTTTAAATCCGGCATTGAGAATCTTTGCACCTTAGCAAAAAGTTATCCATTAACATAAATGTCAACAGACCACCAATATCTATTCTCATTTTGCTTACCAGCTCTGCTACTTAAGTTTCCAAAGCTGAGAACATGGAAAAACAGTAGCAACACTAAAAGCATACAGCTGAAGATTGGGAACTCAAAATGCACAGCATAAAATACACCTGCTACCCTATAACAGCTGTGTTTTTTTGCTGACCTTTCTGAATCAAAAGAGAAAGCACAGCCCTGTCCCTTGGCCTGCATCACTGTCAATCACTGGATACTCTAGAACCAGTCCCATGTCTTTGGAACAACTGTCCTCATGGAAAAGTGGGCAGTGCTAAGTAGTGGACATTATTCTCTTTCTTCATGTGCGGTATCATATCCTTCTTGCTACTTTTCTTCAGCCTTAAAGCCCAGCTACTTCCTTTGTTAGTGGTAATTAGCATTAGTCATGAGCCAAAAATGATTTCAAATAAGAAATAAAGTAAATACAACCCTTCTTACCTTTCATGCCAAACTTGGAGTGTCTTGCCAACCTAAGCAGAAACAGCATTACCACCAGACAAAATCCTACCACAGATGCAATTACCACCACAGCATAGACCTGGGGGAGAAAGAGAAGCAGTATCAGTTCCCTCTGTTCAGAGAATGTCGATGATGATGACAGCTAATATTTACCAAATGCTTACTAAGATCTTTTTACACGTCAGTTCACTTAGTCCTCACCAACTGTATGTCTGAGATCTGGGTCAAAAGCAGCCATTCTCAATCAGGAATGGTAATGCCTCTCAGGGGACATTCAGCACTTCTGGGCTGTCACATCCACTGCTAGGGTACGACCAGCACTGAGGGGATGCGGGCCAACGATGCCGTTAAACTTCTTTCTGTGACCAAGGAAAGGCAACACTGATAAACTCTGCTCCACCTTGTTCTACACCTCTTGGCCTCCCTGCCACGGAAAATGCTAACTTTCCAAAATGTGAGCTGCTTTGTCATCCTACTGCCAGAATAAGATGGCTGAGCAAAGGTGTCAGTCACGACACACAGTGCAGCAGGACAGAGCCTTTGCTGTTTGAAGCCACCATGACTTCGTGGGGTGGGGGCTGCTGCCGCAGAGCTCTTCCTCTTGCATCTCCATCTCACACTGCCAGGCACTGCAGAGTGGAGACTAGGAACACTAGTCCATCCTGAGAACAAAATTTCAATTTGCCACTTATTAGCTGTACAATGTCAGAACTACTTAACCTCTCCGCATCTCGTAAGTATTGTGCCTAACATGAAAAATAGAATTAATCCTATGCAATGAGCTAACACAGATAATGAGCTTAGAACACCACACACAAAAATACATAATAAATCACTGTTAGCCATAAACCATGGTGGTAATAATGATAATGAAAATGCAACTAAGATTTAAGAAAAAAAAATGAAACAATCACCCCATTAAAAAATGTTTGTTGTTGTTATTGTTGTGTTTGTTTTTGTTTTGTTTTTTGAAAGGGAGAAGAAGAGAAAGATTGTTCTCTCATTTGCAGGTTTATACCCCAAAGGAACACAATACAGGCTTCCCATGAGGGTGAAAGGGACCCGACCACTTGAGCTACCACCTGCTACCTCCCAGGCTATATATCAGCAGGAATTGGAAGTAAGGTGAAGACAGGACTCAAAATTGGGCACTTGCTTAAGAAAAGCCAGAGTCCCAAGCAGCAGCTTAATTGCTTATGTTAGATCTCAGTTCTGCAAGTTCAGAAGTTGAACACAAGTGTAAAACCAGTGTGTTATCCACTGCACTGTCTCTCCAGAGCAGGAGACAGGATGACAAGAAAACATTAGCACATGGCCAAGCCTTCCACCACTTCTGAACATCACATGAAGACAGCATCAAGTCAGTTACAGAGCACAGAAAATGCCAGAAAGTAGTCTAGAAACACACTTCCCCTGGGCTTTGGCTCTCTGTAGCTCCACTAGAAAAAATTCTCTGCGAATATACAATCTGAGCCTTTCCTCTCTTTCTGTGGCCTTATGCACACAGAATCGTAGCAATTTCTGTAGGGCTAATTATGGTCAAGCTTGGTCTAATTAAAACCATTTCCCTCAAATTTCCCAATTTGGTATGTTTTTCTAAAAGTATTTATTTCTAAATAATTTTATGAGAAAGAGATCATAATATTTTGGTTTAAGTTTCTCTTAACTAAATACACGAATTTTATTTATTTATTTATTATTAAATCCAGGACTTCCACAGGAATGGGCAACTGCCTAAATGAACAAGTTCAAATTCCATTTTCTAGGTAAGAAAACTGGGATGGAGAAGCTTGCAGGATGATCTTCCCTGAGCCCCCAGCACCACCTTTCACTTACTTTGGAAAGTCTTTAACAGGACTAGACCCGGGAGGCTCTAGGTTCTGATGTTCACAGAACTCTGTCTTCACTAGCTGGAAGACAATAAAAGGCCATCCACTTTCCATTTTCTCATTGGACAATAATGCCTGCTGTGTTTTTCCTATCTGGAAATGGAAAAGGAGCTGTACTGCACTGAGGTGCTAACAATCTGAAAACAAACACTTGAACCTACTGAAATCATTCTAAACCTACAGCCTTTTGGCAGGTGTTGTAACACAGAGGGTTAAGTCATTGCCTGGGGCACCCACATCCCAGGTCAGACTTCCAGTTTGAGTACAAGTCACTCTACTTCTGATTCAGCTTCCTGTTAGAGTATCCTGGGAGAGAGGGAGGTTCAAGCACTTTAGTGTCTGCTACCCACTTGGCAGACCTAGACAAGTTTCAGGTTCCTCCAGCTTCACTCTGCTCCAGCCCTTGGGGAGTAAAACCAGCAGATGGAATGTCCTAGTCTCTCCCTCTTTCTTTCTCTTTCTCTTCAAGTAAATGAAAATAAACAAACATCCGACTTTTTAAATGTTTGCTAAATAACAATCCAGCAAATCACACCCTCAAAATGGACTGCTTGAAGATGATAGTTTCCTATAGTGGGCAAGTGCCGTGTAAGCACAATGGGTCTGATTGTTTGGTTAAGTGGCAGCTTTTCATCTGATGTTATGATCTTAGGCAGGAGCAAAAGAGATCTCTCCTTTCTCATGAATCCAAGAAATGTGAAGATCACCTGTTGGCCAGAAAGTCAGTGTTTGAGGCTGTTCTCCAGATGTTCCTGCAACACCTTTAGTTTCTGAGCCATGTTTCTATCTCCCCTACTCTTCTCACTAAATAATCTTCCCCGTAATTAGAGGCTGTATATGAATCCAATGTATGACCCACACATAACTAATGCTTTATTTCAATCCTACAAAACATGGCCTTGCAGAGTTTTAGAGCCACAGGTAGAACTGTGCCCAGACCATCAACAAAGATAATTTTTGCATTTATGTCTTTCAGTAAAAAAAAAAATGCTACACATACTTTAGGCTTCATTGAGATGTGACACTAACATTTTATACTTGAATTTAGAAAAAGAAAACAAAAAAATTACTTATTTGGATTTAGAGACAGAAAACCAAACTTTTAGTAATTGAGTTTTATACACGGCTGCAGGTTTTTTCAAACTAAAAAAATATTAAGTGGCAGGATAAGACAATAAAACCTGAAAGAATACAAGGCTGGAAGCCACAACTATCCTCCTGCTGACTGGCTACGTGATTCGTTCCTGCTCCTTCAGAGCAAAGGATGCACATTCATCCATGAAAATGTATGTGCTGGCACACATGCAGGGATTACCACACTGCGCACGTACATTCTGAGGGCAGCTGCCCTGGATTTGTAGATGGCCCCCCTCTCCCCACTGTTCTTGACTTGGGTCAAGGATACAACCTGTCTCTACTAGTCTACCAAAGCTTAACTAATCACCTCACTTCCAGGCTGTGTTCTGTAACCTTTCTGTGTGCTCACCATAAATCAAGCTGCAAGCTTTTCTGAATATCTACCAGGTGTTAGACAACGTTCTCCAGGCATTAGGGACACAGGAGTAAGGAACACGTGGTACCTATAGAGCCTCACTCTCCCCTTATCCACAGGGGAAGCATTCCAAGACTGTCAGTGGATTCCTGAAACTACAGATGGTGGCAAACCCTGTATATGTGTGTGCATATGTACACACATATAGATGCATATATATACATATGCATATTTGCCAGTGATAAACTATATAAATTAGACACAGGAAGAAATTGGCAACAGTAACTGATAATATAAAGTAAAATGGTTAGAGCAATAAGCTATCATGAAATTTGGGGATTTGGGGAACTTAAAGAGCTATCCAAACATTTGCACTATAATATGACAGTAGATTAGACTTAATAGCCACAAGAGCTACTAAGTGCCTCATGGGTGAGTAGCTTATAAGATGTGGATACACTGGACAACAGCATGATTCATACCCCAAGAGGGCAGAACATGCAGTTTGGGATTTCATCACATAATTCACATGGATGTCCAATTAAAATCCATGAATTGCTTATTTCCAGAGTTTTGCACTTAATATTTTCAGATCAGAGTTGGCCATGGTAACAGAAATTGAAAAAAAAAAAAAACTGTGAAAACAAAACCACAAAGATACCACAAAGATTAAGGAGAAGCTACTGTGCTGAAAATCTTACTAGAGTTTGGAGCAGGGTGGGGAGGTGACAAGACATTAAACAAGCAACTAAGCTAACCCTAAACAATGACCCTGCTCAGAAGAAATGAAAGAGGGCACAGCCAGAGTGCTGGCTATTAGGAGGCACACGCCTGGCAGGAGACAGTAATGGAAAGAAGTCTGGTGCAGTCAGGAGCCAACCAGAAAACACAGGTGAGAAGCCCTAGGAAGAGTGCAGGCAATAAGTCAGAGAGGATGGTGAGGGCAAGATTATGGAAGACCTTATAAGCCACCACAATGACTTTGCTTTTTCTAATAGACATTTTATTACAGGTGCATCAAAAAGACTGAGAATTATAATTTTTTTTAAAGATTTATTTTTATTATTTTTTCATTGGAAAGGCGGATATACAGAGAGGAGAGACAGAGAGGAAGATCTTCCATCCAATGATTCACTCCCCAAGTGAGCGCAACGGTCGATACTATGCCGATCCGAAGCCAGGAGCCTCTTCCGGGTCTCCCACGCGGGTGCAGGGTCCCAAAGCCTTGGGCCGTCCTCGACTGCTTTCCCAGGCCACAGGCAGGGAGCTGGAAGGGAAGCGGGGCTGCCGGGATTAGAACCGGCGCCCATATGGGATCCCAGGCGTGCAAGGCGAGGACTTAACCACTTGCGCCATCGCGCCGGGCCCGAGAATTATAATTTTTAAAAAGTAATGTAAATGCAGGCATGTGGTGCAGTGGGTGACGGCTGAAGCACTTGGCCCTTGCCCCCCTCATGGGAGATCCAGATGAAGTTTCAAGCTCTTGGTTTTAGACGGGTCTAGCCCTACCTGTTGTAAATATTTGGGGAATTAATCTGTTGATGGATGATGCTCTCTTCTCTATCTCTCTGCCTTTCAAATAAAGTGAAAATAATTTTTAAAAATTTAGGTTTTTTAGGGGAAAAAATAGGAAATGCTGATTCTTATGACAACAAGGATAAGCCTAGAGGATTTAATGCAAGGTGAAATAAGCCAGTCACAGACGGATAAACACTTTATGATCTCACTATGTGTGGAATCTTAAAAAGCCTCACATGCAGGATTAGGAGTAATCTGGGGAGCGGGGTGGAGTCAGAAGGCTGGGGAGTGCACTGAGGCAACAGGAGAAAGACAGTGTCCATCAGGGACAAAGCTGTAGCCAGATGGGAGGAAGACGTTCTTGTATCTAACTCCATGGTTATAGCCAACAGCAATGCAGTACGTAACAGCAGAATGGGAGGAATTTTCATATTCTCTCTGCAAGGAGACAATAAATATTTGAGGTGATGGAAACTGATCACTCACTAAGATTTGATCATTTCACAATATATGTGTTCCAAACCATCTCTTTAGATTCCATGAAGATACCCACTTACTTGTCAATCAGTAAACTAAAACAAAAAAAGAAAGATAAAGAGAAAACAAATCCTTGTCCTGATTTGTGCTTTAAAAAAAAAAAACACATGCATGCCCAATAAAACTTCATGTATGGACACTGAAATTTGAATTACATAAGACTGTATATGCTATAGTGCATTATTCTTTAGATATTCTTTAGATTCTTTTTTTCACCAAAAAAAAGAACAAAAGCTACTTTAAAATGTAAAAGCCAGTCTTAGCCTGCAAACTACGCAAGACAAGTGATAAGCTGGCCTTGGACCATGGACCAAAGTTTACCAAAGCTTAGTTTAGCTTGACACTATGGCAATGGAAGTGAGAGACATGAATGGATTTGAACTCTGTAGGGAGGCAGAACTCAAAGATAGTGCTAACTGAGTACAAATCAAGAACAAATAAAAGAGTGAACAAAAGAAGAAATAAATCAATCAGTGACAACAGCCTTACCACTTTCCTTAAGCCTTTCAATTAATTCCTCAAACACACAGTGCACTCTTTACATAGGAACAATAAAGATGTCTTGTTGATGGATTGAGCATTTACCCTAGTGATTAGGGACCCTATTCCTGCATCCCTCAGCCCCAGCTTCTGACTCTAGCTTCCGGGTAATATGTAAACTCCAGGACCAAGTGGGAATGGCTCATGCAGCTATGTTCCTGACATCTATGTGTGAGACCTGGATTGAGTTTCTGGCTCCTGGCTTCTGCTTCAGCTCAGTACTCACCATCATGAGCCATTTGAGAAGTGAACCAACAGGTGAGAGTGATTCTCTCTCTCTTTCTCTCTGTCTTTCTCTATCAATCATTGCTGAATTTACATATCAAATTGCCTCTCAAAATAATACAAAAAGAATTCAACAACATCAGATTGAAGCAGGTGCATTCTTTCAACATGTCAACATCCAAAATGCTTGCAACCAACCTAGAAAACACCTGTTTATCTCACTTACCGAAAGATGTTCTCGACCTGTATCATCAATAATGCCTGTGGGAGGGATTTCACTGCTTCTGTTCGTGGTATCCCCAATATCATTGGCTGCAGTACCATAATCTTAAATTGGAGAAAGGAAAAAGATAAGAAACGTGAAGTTCTCATCAGGTTTCCAAGAAACATGGGACCACAATATGGCCCAGCAGTAAACAAGACAAATCACAAAGATTACAAACCAATGACCGTGTGACCAAGGAGGAACATGAGCTGAGCTGAACCTCCTGTAGTGGGGGGCCTGGATGTCCATATCTTTTCAATCCAAGTCTTTACATCATTGTGCTGTTAGTCAAATTCTAAACTTGGTTTGGAGTTTTTTTCATTGTACATTAGAATGTATCCCATTGTTGCAGGTGAATTTTAAATAAATATGAAAAGGAACTCATCATCTGAGTCATAGACAGATAACCCAGGGAGCATCTTTCAATCACAGGTGAAGGATATCAGCCTAAATAAGGTTATCAAGAGGGCCTGGCACAGTAGCCTAGTGGATTAAGTCCTTGCCTTGCACGTGCCAGGATCTCATATGGATGCCAGTTCTAATCTCATCAGTCCCACTTCCCATCCAGCTCCCTGCTTGTGGCCTGGGAAGGCAGACAAGCATGACCCAGGGCATTAGGACCCTGCACCCATGTTTGAGACCCAGAAGAAGCTGCTGGCTTTGGATCAGCTCAGCTCCATCCATGGTAGTCACTTGGGGAGTGAATCAATGAACTGAAAATCTTCCTCTCTGTCTTTCCTTTTCTCTGTATATCTGACTTTCCGGTAAAAATAAAATAAATCTCTGAAGAAAATTTTTATGAAGAGTGCAATGCCTCCAGCAGGAAGGTGGCAGAGCCCAGACAGAAGCCCAGGCAACTGTGGAAAACATCCTGTTAGGACAGGGGCATCCTACCTGAGTGGTGAATATACATGTTTAACAACCTGTACTGCCAGCACCAAGATGGAGCATCAGAACTTAACTTTAAGTATTCCAACTTGCCAATATATCCATTTCAGAATTACCAACAGGTAGGTCAACATGACATTTAAGACTTAAAGATATGACCTCATTTTACTCTATCTCAAGACGCAGTTGTTGTCTTGTGGGTCAGTTTCAACTTACATGGCTCAGGATGGAAGTCAATGAATTTCTGTGTGTTTACTCAAAACTTTTATTGGTAATCTCACATAGAAAAAACTTGCTACATTCGTTGCAAGCAATATCATTTATAAGTGTTTGTATTTTGATTTTAAATAGATACAGTGCCAATAAGTTCCATCCTGAGAAGACTGCTTCATTATACCAGTTTCAGCTAGATTTCTCCAGGTAAAATCACCACACTGGCCTCATAGGAACAATTCCATTAACAGAATGTTGCGTTGAAGGTGAGTGAAAAGTAGCAAAAAAAAAAAAACAAAACAAAACAACTTACTTTTGTTTTGTTTGTAATACCAGAAAGCACATCGTCACGTTTATTCTTAATATCTTAACACTTACTAATTTATAACACTAACAGATTTGTTAATTTTTTCTTCTTTATATGAGAGCCAATCACTCATTCAAAATTTAAATTATTTAAAGCAGCTGTAGGTTAGTATTCTTATACTTTGGGCCACAATATCAAAACAAAATTGGAGGACATTGCAAAATAAAGTTTTTAAAGCCTTGAAATAATCAGGAAGGAATTCAAACTACCTTAAAAATGTAAAAAAAAAAAAATCACAATTTTCTGTGACACATTTTGAAATATTCTTTCTATAAAGCATTATCAGGACAGAGTTAAAAAAAAAAAAGACAAATCACATACATAAAACCAGCCAAACCACAACCTGAAAGTAAAAAGGTCTAACATGCATCATCCGACAAAGAGGATGCAATTCTCCAGATAAAATAAGCTCAGGTTAAATACAAACACATACTGTGAACAAACGTGGAACTTTATAGAAAAAAAGCTATGTCTAAATATCACACGAAAGAGTAAAATATTTTGCTCCGTGAGTATGTGAGTACAATGTTTTCATCCGTGTAATTTTCAATTGTTCTTACACTTCAAGCTTACTCTTGAAAGCCTGCCATTCCTTTAGCAGTGGCTCTGCCATCAGGAAAGTGGTCTGGCAGAGTTTAAAGATGGATTTTTACACCTACTGAAGTAACACTGTGTTCCGTCAAAGCAGCAGACAAGAGAGAACTGTTCAGGCAAATCTAACGTAATAGGCCTCTTGTCTCCTCTTCACATACTCCTTGTTCAGGAACCGGGGCAGTTAACCTCCACTCCAAGGTGGGTCAGGTAACCAAGACTGATTTCACTCCTCCTTTCAGTAGCAAAGGCACCAATGGACCAGGACCCAAAGGGGTCTTGAAGGCCATACCAAGAGAGTGAATGGAAGTCTCGGGGGAAAGTTGGCCTGCTCTGAGACCTCCTCTTCTGCTCCTCCCTGTGTGTACTCAGTGTTGACAGCTCATACTCATCCACTGACATCATCTCATAATCAAAGGGAAGCTAGGCCTCCATGAGCAGCACAGTGGGCAGAGGTATGCAGAGAGGAAAGGAACTTGGATTCCCAACAACACAGCTGAGCCACTGGTTTTATGGAAGTCGACCTTGGGGAGTTCTGTAGATGAGCCAAGCTGCCTCACTAGCCAAAAAAGGTAATTGTGAATTGGGTTTACTGGCATAGCCAGAAATGGATACACTTTCTTTTTCTTGGTAGTCATGGCTCTTACACAGGTAATTAGTTCCCAGTTATGGAAACAACATGCCTGTTACAACAGAATGGATTTACTAGTTCCAAGAACAGAGGAGGAGAGAGAAAATTCTATTTACAGGCACTGTAAATATCAAGGGAAAACAGCTATCAATACTGAACAATTTCTGAAATATTGTTAGGCTCACCAAATACTTAAATTACATATTTAACTAAGCTTGGAAATCGTCTTTGAGTTGATTTATTTCATTATACATAAACATTTTGAAAAAATACAAAGCAGAGAAAACACGATAGCTACCTGTGTAAATTACATCAGGATACATCAGGTTTGCATCTAAAAAGGGCAAAAGACAAAATAAGGCTTGTTAAATATGCATTCTAAAAATTACTAATCAATGCACAAAACTAAGCCAAACATATACTGAAGGTTTATCGTTGAATAAACTGCTTCACAGACCAGGTCAGTGAGACCTGAAATTTCTGGTTGGCTTCATGGTAACTCTGTTCTCTTTCCCAGTCCTCCAATTTTCATCCCTCCAAAAAGGAAACCAAAAGGCAATAAGAAATCACACATCACTTTGGAAAAACTTCACCAAGCAATGGATTATTGCCACTTAGTTAACTGTATCGCTTCTATGGTACTGGTCATTCCCATTGCAATTCTGGAATTTTTATTGCAAAGCCAGATACTGTGAGTACCAGTGTCATGATTTTACAGATGATGTAGTTACTGTCAAACCGTGTGCAGCTAAGCCATTTGTATTCAGGGAAAACCTTTCTGTATAATTTTGCTCTCTACCTGCCCTTTCACAGAAAGAGATTCCAGAGAGTGAAGCCAATTCGTTTTGGTCTTAACAAAAACACTGGAAAATAAAATGTACTTTCTCAATGGAAGCCATTTACACAGAAGAGGTTATAAATAAATACAGTGTAAATAAAAGTACACCAACTTAACTTTTGATGACTCTAGTTACCAAGATGATGATACCTGCCAAAACGTTTAGACATTTGTGTGTGTGTGCGCATGTGTGTGTGTTTATGATTCAGTGTCAACAAGAACTAAGTATCAAAACCATTCTCCAATCACAGATAACTGGGTCTCTCCATGAAAGCCTACCTGGAAATAAAATTAAACTTTGTTTTATTGAAAAGTGATTGCAAATGAGTTTCCAAAACTATTTCCTAAGTCTTCTTATACCTTTTAGTACTTGATTGCCATGTAAAATAGTGAAATTAAAACAACAAAAAAACAAAAAAAAAACCTTTTTTTTCGTGACAGTTCCATAGGCCTAGGGATTTCCCCTTCTGCCCTCTACAAAAGAGTGGAATTTGTAAACCTTAAAACTTACTCAGTTTTCTTTTCACTTCTGAACCGATAGCAGAAAAATGTCATTAAAATAAAGTGAAATGGCCCAATTTTCTGCTCATGTGTTCTCCAATGAATAATCAAGTTTAGTCTAAATGCAGAACTAAATGGAAATGGCCCCAATGTTCAAATTACAATGCTAACATATTTCAACTGGAAGAATATCTATTTTCACAGAGAGAAAAAGAATATGGTTCGGTGTCCACTTCAAAGCGTGATGCTGCATGCCACATACTGGTAGAGGTGTATGTGTAGGATGCATAATGCTTTGCACAACTCTAGGGGCTGCCGTTAGTATGGCAGCCTATATGAACAACACCACCTGCAACAGCACAGTGCGAGTCCATGTAGCCATGTGTGATGGTTCTCTGTCAATTCACACAAAGCCATTGATGTCAAAACATTTCCATTGAACTCGGATATTTGTTATGTAAACACCCATTCGTAAGTAGTTCTGAGTATGCACTGTCAGAACAATTTTTAGCTACTCTGAGACAGCATAGGATCTGAAGGTTGCCCTGCAGATCGGGGGCCGAGTCAGTGAACAATGTATGGAGCAGTCCCAGGGAAATACCCCTAATGTATTTCTCAGGGCACTCACTTGTTCCCTCAAGTCCCTCCCTTTGCAATGGCACTGGAATAAAAAAATGATGTCCCTTCTATCACGAGAATTTACTACCCATGCTCAAGGACAGAATCAAAGGGAGCTTGTCATCCTTTGAGTTATTTAATAATCCAGTATTTCAGAATATGCTGTCCTCTTCCTGCCAGGCCCCTCAATGTAAAATCTGTGCCTGTAAGGGCACCTGCTCTCTAGAGAGCAGATCACACTTGGAGACTTCACTCCAGGTTCCTAGAACTCAGAATTCCCTTCCCTCATCCTTCAAACACACTTGTCAGGATTTTTAGCCTTTCTCCCACTCTGCTGCCCATGATTGGCCACATTCCCAGCTGGTCTCTCTCTCTGACCCAATGACATACAGGAGGAGTGAGGACAGGGCTGAGACAAGTGAGCCGAGGGTGTCCACGTGCATTATCCGTGAGGCCTTTAAGTGGAGAACTGGAATCTCATCTCAAACGCCATGGTCTGGGGCAGCTCCACCAAGATCAACGTTCTTTGTAAAATTCTAAGAGTCTAAGAATTCTAATCTCCAACTCAGTCTTATTGATCATCATTAACATACTTGTCAAATAGGAAAGACAGAAATTATTTTACTTTACAATTCATTAAATTGACTTAAAATTTTACTAACTTGGATAAAAGTAAGCAGAACACGATTTCTTATAGGGTAATCAACATCCCAGATTATCTGGAACATACGAGAGTCCTAAGGGATTTCAAAGTTAAGTTGTGAAACAGGAGCAGTTCCAGTTAAGTCCTTTCAGCTATTTTAGAACTAAAGGCTGCCCTGGCTATGAGCCTGTCATTGCTTAAACAGGAAACACTGATTGTTCTTCTTCTCTCAGAGCATATATCTGTGACAGGTAGGCCTGCAGTCACGACGTGGAGACTACGTACATTTTGCCTGACATGCAAAGGCAAGATTCAGAGCCATACTGATCTCAGCCACATATTCAAACAGCCTCAGTGAATATGAATGACGTACAGGTTTAAGCTGCTTCATCACAAGAAAAAGGAACACCCAAACACACTCCCCACACAGAGGCCCTAGCGAGATCCAAGAATACAAAATCAAGCCAGGGTGGCAAATGCTTGGTGTAGAAAAATGGAGTTGGAATGGGATCAAAAGCAAAAAGATCAGACCAAAACAGGTACTTTGTACACATACAGTTCTTTTGAGTGCAAGTTCTCTCCACCATGTGTGGCAGCAGCATTGTTAAGCCACATCTATACTTTCTGAGAAGCATTATTTCTCCTAACTTCATTTTCCCAGATGTACGAGGAGTACTGTAACTTCACTTTCGTTGTCACTAAGAACTAAATTTAGTGTTAAGATTATGAAACTCGCAGAAAGACAATGTGGGAGGAACAATAACAGGATTTTTTTTCCTCCCAAGCAGACTGCACTCCTTCTGACGACAGTGTACTTGCCTCTCAGTGGGCAAAGATTCAAAAAGCCTGCACATGGGAGGCGTGCTAATCTGCAGTTCATTACCAACAACAGTCCCTTCCACTAGCTGATCCCAGCCCATCAAGAACTGTAGTTTTCGTCTAGCAATGTATGAGCCAAGCAAAATTTCTCATGATGTTTACACTCCAATAACGCAGTGATTATTAATATCCCAAATGCAGACACAAAAAAATTGCCACCTCCTGTTTAGACTTCTGGAAATGATCAAATTTCGAAAATATCCTGTCATTTTAAAGTTTAGTTTCTCACTGGTTTCTTTTGACTTCATTTAAATACCCTCATTATGTACCATTATATACCATTATATGCTAAAGCTAGGAACCTCTGTAAGAGATATTCAATGCTAAAAAGTAGATGAGGATAAACACCTGCTCTGTGACTGTGAGGGATGTAAAATCCAACACAAACAGAACAAGTGAAAGAGAAATGAGGGCCATCCGACTTGGGGACTTGAAAAGAGGGATTACTTTATCCCAGGACACTTTCCTGGTAACTCTCAATCAAGAAATCAATCTTAGTAGTTGTCAGCAAGAGTTGACCTCAAGCTCTAAGGCTTCGTATTGGGAGTCTCTATGGGATAAAACACGGAAACCTGAGAACCTCTCTCAACCCACCAGCATGCAAAGCAGAAGCTGCCACTCCTCCCCCAACCAAGGGCAAATGAGGGTCATGTACAAATATCTGGTCCTGTAACAGCCCAATCCTGCTTGCTGAACCAAGCATTCAAAAGTGCCACAGCTCCCTTTAATTTTGTTCTTAAGGAATGCTATCCGGAATTGCGGGCAGAGGAGTAGGGCTGGAAACAGGTGTGAAATATTGCACAAGAAAAGAGTGATGAGACCCTGCTACAAGCACAGGCATGGTCCCACCAAGGCTCTGCAGCAAAGGGAAACCTAAGTCAGTCCCATCCTCTTAATCCCATCTGTGCAAAGTAGCCTAAAAAGAATGTCTTTTAATTTCCATCTTCTAATCTGAGCTAGAAAGCCCATGAGCAAATCCCATGATTTCATGTAAACTGTCCTGCCTAAATGCTTGACTCTCTAGTCGAAGAGAAACCACATTTGTAAAACAGAAAATAAAGGTGGGCAAGAGAGGTAGCCTGACAGGAGTGTTCATTTTCCACTCTGCCGCCAAAATAAATATAACGATCCATGCTAGAAAGACACATCTGTTTCTTTTCTTTAAGCTTTTATTTTTCCTCTCACATACTAAAGGAAAAAAAGGAGACATTTCATGTAACTCTATTCATAGACTCTACTTAGTGTTATTTTGAAAAGTATTGCAAAGGATCTCATATTGTAAAGGTAAGAGCAAGTTGTCTATTATCTTCCAGCACATTGTCCAGTAGTTTCTAGCTCCTGGTAACCTCTGGTCAGCAGTTCTTTCTCCCCTTCCCCTTCAATGCAGTGGGATGAACTCAAGACCCCCAAAATCATCTTGGGGGTTTCAGACTATCTGTCTTACATTTCTAACTGAAATGTGGTCTTGCATGGAACTGGAGGAGTTAACCGCCTTGGCTCCTACATCTCTTGGGTAACTCTGGGAAGCATAATTAGTTGGTGTTCATTCTCTCGAGAAACAAAGAGTTAGTTAAGGATAAATCTCAATTATCATGATTACCATGAGTCTGCAGCCAAACGACACTCCTCTCAGTTATTTCAGGCAGGAGAGCAGGTAGATCAGTGTTTTCTTTGACTATCAGGGCAAGAGAGGGGTCCTGCCACATGGCCCACGGAAGCATGGGGCCAAGGGACGCCCTTCCATCTTCCTACACTTGGAGACGCTTGCTCTCACTTGGTTCTTTGGCTCAAGTGCACCGAAACTAAATCTGTCAGTGGGGGACAAGCCTTACGTGCTTCGTGCAGCTCTTGCTGCTCCAGGCGTCATGAATCTTTGGATAAAAGGTACAGAATAAGAAGCTGTGGGAAAAACTCTTCCAATATTTATAGTTTGTTCCTGACGTGCATTTCGCATAGGAGGCAACTGCTCCTGAATGAGGAAGTGTAAGTCACTAACTCCTACTGCTGGTGCGAATGAGCATTTTTGAGCTATGACATTCTTCCTGAATGAGTGGGCAAGATAGGCACTCTCTTTGCACTGCATAAGGAAAGGAATGGTGAGTTGACAAAATCAAGGGTATTTTGTCATCTGGTGCTCTGGCAAGGTTTGTGCCCAACCTCCAGCATTTGGTTCCTTGGTAACGATTTCAGTAAGCAAGTCTATTGCTAATGCATTCACACTCACACAAGTACATGACCTTCAAAATTCTTGAAACCAGCGCTATCTGATCAGATGACGCTAACACAGGTTCCAGTTTTCTTCCTCCCAATGTCTCATAAGCGATCTCCTTACCACTAATTTTTGCTTCAAATTCCACCTCAAAAGCAACTGTCCTTACTTCTAATCTCCCCTCCCTCTCCACACAGACGCCAGTTTATGCAGGAACTCATCTACATGGAAGATTGAATTCCAATGACAACCACAGGTTGGATCAGTTTCATCTCAAGCAGGTCTTTATTTTTGGCCTGTAAGCTAAATAGGATACATCAGAATCTTCAGAGAATCCTCAGATAACCCTACACTCTGAATGTGTGCCTGCCATCACCATCATCTGACACACTCTGCCAAGCCTCCTGAAGCACACTTATCCCACTCCAGCACACAATCCCACTTAGAGGGCACCTGTGTGTTTACATATTCTGTATGGGTCCTTACTCTGAGCAAACCAAAGACTGAAAGGGAAGAACACAGCCAGACCTGTTAAAGGTGCAGAGCACAAAGACAAGGCAAGGTGTGGTGACCCACTTAGATCTTCTTGACTGTATATTGAGTGCCAGCCTCAGACATGGAGAAGGCCCACCACTAACAGGCCAGGTGTTGTACCAGGCACTCCATCATACTCCACTTCACAACAACCTCCTATGAAGGTGCCAGAACTCCAGAGAGAAAAAGAGAGGGAGAAAGGGAGAGATGCTCAAAGCCATACAGGAGATGGGGGACAGAACTCATACCTGAAACTGAATCAGATCTGAGTTGAAAACTCCGAGTCCTGTGCACTCTGCTGAGGCTTTTCTTTGTGGACAGTGTGGACAAAATATGCTGAAGATCCCACATTCAAACATTAGCTCTGAAGAAGTCATTTGGGTCAACAGAAACAATTTATCTCACTGAAAGCTGTTTCTTAGGGGCAGGCATTTGGCTTAAAGCTTACTACACAACTTGGGAGATGTATATACTTCATGGCCTGGGTTCAAGTCCCAGCTTCACTCCTCACTCCAGCTTCCTGCTAACACATACTCCAGAAGGCAGTGGTGATGGCCACCCTTGTGGATGACCCTCACTGAGTTCCAGCTTGCGACTTCACTCGAGTCCCAGCACCAGTTGTTGCAGGCATTTGGGTAGCAAACCAATACATAGGAGATTTCTATCTTTCTGGCTGGCCAACTACTAGTCTGTCTTGTCTTTCAGATAAATTCAGTCAATATTAAAATATTAGAGGCTCTACCTATTGTAGAACCTTAAGAGTCCATGTGGCGGGTCCGGCGCATGGTGGCGCAAGTGGTTAAGGTCCTCGCCTTGCACGCCCGGGATCCCATATGGGCGCCAGTTCTATCCCGGCAGCCCCGCTTCCCTTCCAGCTCCCTGCCTGTGGCCCTGGAAAGCAGCAGAGGACGGCCCAAGGCTTTGGGACCCTGCACCCGCATAGAAGACCCGAAAGAGGCTCCTGGCTTCGGATCGGCATAGTATCGGCTGTTGTGCTCACTTGGGGAGTGAATCATCGGATGGAAGATCTTCCTCTCTGTCTCTCCTCTCTGTATATCCGCCTTTCCAATAAAAAAAATAATAAAAATAAATCTTTAGAAAAAAAAAGAGTTCATGTGGCTCACAATTTCCAATTATCTTCAGCTGTGCTCTGAATAGTGACGGTAGCACATCCCCAGGAGTTGCAAGTTGGTCTCTGGAAGCAAAACAGAGGGAGCCACTGCAAGGAGCAGGGGCAGTGCTTTTCCAACTGTCAGCACTCAGTGAATGGAGGCTGTCCTTTGCTAGCGGTTAGGACTGTGTTCGTTATCCAGTCCTGCCCCTCACCCTACTGCCTTCCTTCCAAGCAAGGAAACAAATCTCATTGTCTTGAGCCTGGTTATTCTGCCACAGAAGCAGCCCTGCACCCTCTCTTCCCATTCCTCCAGAGAGCTGACTTATGGCTCAAGCTCCAGATTCTAATGTAACAGGATGCTAAATGAGACACTTCCTGCTTCAATAACTGACACAAAAGTGGATGTGAACCATTGAGAGGCAGATTCGCAAAGGAACTGGCTGAAAACTGAATCCGTATCTTTTGAGATGTCAGATTCACCTTAAGATGTTAAGTGGTTCCCCCGGAAGGAGAAAGTCGGGAGGGATTTATGAAGCAGTTTCTTGGGGAGAAGTGTTGCCACACCACCACCTCTCATCCCCTCTGGGGTAGTGGTTGTGTGTTGGGGAGGGGTTAGGGGTGGGAGAGAAGCTCCACAGAATCACTCTGGGTCTGTGGTATATATTCCCTGCAGGCAGAAGGCTCACAGGGAAAAACCTGATGTCTGTCAGAGAAGGTGAAGGCAAGGAGTGGACAAGGATGCGGGTAGCATTTGTCTTGGGTTGAATACTCAAAGGGCAGGGATTGTGGGAGCTCCCTGTGAATATGATGGAGATAGCATGGGAGAAATCTGTGTGAGGAATTGTGGTCCACCCACCAGGGGCATCTGGATGCAGTGTTTCTACCAGCTACAGTGGGCTGGCTTGCATCATCTCTAATCTCAAAGAACCCACATTTGTTTCCAGAAAAGGAACTCCAAGTATGAACTCCAAACACTTCAGGTCACAAGACAGACAAAGCTATTGACAAGTGAAGCCTCCTGCCATCCTGCACACCTACCCCTTCCACATGGGCAGCAAGGGACCTGAAACATCAGCAAGGTGCAAGACTCCACATATGCTTCTCTTTTGGACTTGGAGAAGGGAAGAGAGGGGTTTGACCAGGAGACCAAGTCCAGAGTTTTGATTTCTAACCAGATGGAAAATGTTATTACTTCTCAAAAGAGACTCCATCTGCAATGTTGCTGGCATTCCACATGAGTGCCATTTGGAGTCCTGATTGCTCCACTTCTGAACCAGTTCCATGGTAATGTATCCGGGAAGAAAACAGTGGATGGCTCAGGTAACTGGTCCACCGTCACCCATGGAAGAGACCCAGGTGGAGTTTCTAGCTGCTGGCTGTGTGGCCCTTTGGAGACTGAACCAGTTGATAGAATATTCTCTTTTTTAAGATTTATTTTATTTTTTATTAGAAAGGCAGATATACAGAAAGAAGGAGATACAAACAGAAAGATCTTCCATCAGCTGTTTCACTCCTCAAGTGGCTGCAATGACCAAGGCTGAGGTGATCTTAAGCTACAGCCAGGAGCTTTTTCCGGGTCGCCCACACAGGTGCAGGATCCCAAGGCTTTGGGCCATTCCTGATTCTTTTTCCAGGCCTCAAGCAGGGAGCTCGAAGGGAAATGGAGCAGCTGAGATATGAAGCAATGCCTATATGGGATCCTGGCAGTTGCAGGGTGAGGATTTAACCACTAGGCTCTCGTACAGGGCCCAAAATATTCTCATTGATTCTCTCTCTTGCTCTCTGTTGTGTGTGTGTGTGTGTCCACCTACTTGCTGCTAAGCCTTTTAAACAAATAAATGAAAATTTTAAAAACAAGCCTGGAATGACCAAAGAATTTTCTGGCTTTCATTCAGTCACACACAGAAAAACAGGAAGCTCAGAATTCTCCTTCAGAGTAGAGATGCTTAGCTGTCATTGTTCCATGAATCACTGTGGGTCTTAGAAATAATAATAATAAAAAAAAAATACCAAGACTAAGCCCAGAGTCACGGAATCAGGATCACTAGGTGGTGGGGAAGCCTTGGGGAGATGAATTTAAAAATGAAATATAATGAAAAGCCTTCAGGGGGCAGGAAGCTGCTGTGCAGGGAGTCAGGAAGGACTCACCCTAATGAGCCCGGTGTTAGGGAAAATGAAACCCAAACTAAAATGGCTAGTGTGATTGTCACAAGGTATGCTCTTTGGTGTGCTAAAAAGATAAGCACTGCACTTCTCCAGATTTCATTTTGGAGCTGAAAGTCACAGTGTACGTCTTAACTATATCCCTAACCTCAGCAGAACTGAGTTCAGTTCTTCGACATGAGTGCCAAAATGATCAATTTGGCATCCAGAGACTGGGAAAATCCTTTCTGCCTTTCTCAGGGCCTGAGTGGGTTGGGTTCCCAATGATTTAGCGATGGGAGGGCACTGGGTACTGCTGACATCTCAAGGTATGCAATATCTCCCATTGCACCCCCTTTGGATGGGCCTGTGGTGGAGGTTACAGGGTCCCACACCCCTAAGAGAGGGTATTCAGGAATCCTGGCTTTCTTTAATGCATGTATCACATCCTCACGGTCTGTACCCCACACTCTCCTTGCCCTGGCCACAGTTGGTTCTAGTGTATCTGCCCACACTAGCTCCCTGTGCAGGGCAGTGTGACTGTCATCTCATGCATTGCTTCCACACCACACCAGGGTGCAAAGGCAGTCTTGACTTCCATGCCCACCAATTTTTGTTGTACGGACATTTTGTTTGTTCATTTTCTATTTATGTTCCTATTTCTTTTCAAAAAATTAAAACCTTTTTTCTTTTTTTTTCAAAGATTATTATTATTATTATTATTTTTTATTATTGGAAAGGCGGATATACAGAGAGGAGAGACAGAGAGGAAGATCTTCCGTCCGATGATTCACTCCCCAAGTGAACGCAACGGCCGATACTATGCCGATCCGAAGCCAGGAGCCTCTTTCGGGTCTCCCACGCGGCTGCAGGGTCCCAAAGCTTTGGGCCGTCCTCAACTGCTTTCCCGGGCCACAGGCAGGGAGCTGGAAGGGAAGCGGGGCTGCCAGGATAGAACCAGCACCCATATGGGATCCCGGGCGTGCAAGGCGAGGACTTTAACCACTTGCGCCACCGCGCTGGGCCCAAAACCTTTTTTCTTTTTAACTGACCCACAGAAATTGTTCACATTTGCGAGGTACAATGTGATACTTCAACACACATATACCACATGGAATTATCAAATCAGGACAGCTGTCATTTACATGTCTGCATCATTTCTTTATGTTGGGAACCTTCAAATTCTTCTCAGGCCTCTGCTGACCTTGTGGTGCAGCATGCTAAGTTGCCTCTGTGATATCAGCATCCCATGGTTCAAGTCTTAGCTACTCTACTTCTGATACTGCTTCTTGTTCATGTGCCTGGGAAATCAGTAAAAGAAGCCAAAGCCCTTGGCCTCCTGCACCCATGTGAGAAACTTAGAAGGAATTCCAGAGACTTGGCTTGACAGCAGCCCCAACCGCTGCAGCTATTTAGGGAGTGAGTCAGCAGAAGAAAGATTCTCTCTCTCTCTCTCTCTCTCTCTTTCTCCCTTTCTCCTTCTCTCGTTCTCTCTCTCACACACACACAAACCACAAGCATCTCTATAACTCTGCCTTTCAAGTAAATAAATAAACATTCACAAAAAAAACAAGTGTGCTCCTAAGCAAAGTGAGATCATGGACATCACAGTTCTAAACTAAGTGAAGGACTCTAAGACCCTAGATTACACCTTATCAATTTGGCTAGCTCTGAGGAAATAAATGTGCTTCTACAGTAATCCCAGGCTGCCTGTTTCCTTGTATGCTAGAAAATGTGCAATATTGAGAGACTATGACTATCTTAACAAAACTGTTATGGGAAAAATGCAGCCAAATGTATTCTCAAAAAGATGGGTGAGGATTAAGATTCTCCATCCTTAACCATATGATGACTGCAAAAAATACTGAAGAAATATAAAACCACATTTGACCTGGTGGCCTCAACTTGGAATGGACCTTTAAGACAGCAGGAAATATCTATTTTGTATGAGGTATTTGCTTGTTTTTCTTTAGTGTAAAAGAGAGATAAGAAGGAAAAGAAGCAATTCTGTGAGAGATCATTGTCAGTAGGTACTGACCACGAATATCATAAATCCTACAAAGATTCGATCCCTCATGCCAAGTGAGGTCACTCTAATTGGCTACACTATTTACGGTCCACTGGGGCCATTTATATCCACTCCCACCCTGGGACAAGTCTCCTTCAATTCTGTTCTCATGTATTAATCCTTGAGGCTGGTCTTTGACTAAATACTTGGGAAAAAAGGGATATTTATATTTTAAAGACCTAACAAAATGGATAATTAAATGAAGAGAAAGGAGAGAAAAAATGCATTTGTAGAAACTATCTTTAATTTCACACAGAAATAAGTATTTACTTGAACAGAATACTTGAGAGACTCCAAGATATTCCATGCCAGAAATATTTCTTTGCCACCACCAACTAAGTCAAAACTAAGAGGAATGCTAGATAAAAAAGAGGCCGAATGGACAAGAGTTCTTGGAAATGTTCAAAAGAAAACATATCAAAACCCTATCTTCAATAGAAGCTCCTGGCTTTACACTGACAGTGCTAAGTATGTAGCGAAGCACACAGAGCTCTCACAGATTTCAGACTCCACACCCTAGCCTTCAATCCCGCTCCAACCACACAACTCTAAAAAGTTAAGGCTGGTGAAATTCAAATACAGTAGGGAGCTTAATATAAGGGCACTTAAAAAGTTCATGGAACATATGCATTCAGAAAAACAACTGTGCATAGGTTTAAAAACTGTTTTGCGCCTGAATAATCATTTAATTTATTTTTCAGAGACAGCTCCTATCTTACGGTTCAGACCCCAGCGCCCCCAATTACAAAAAGATGACTGAAGGCATCCAGATCTTGTATATAAATGGCAGGAACCCAGCTACTCGAGCCAGCCCCTCTTCTTCCTGGCGTCTGCATTATCAGGAAACTGGAAGTCAGGAACCAGGGATCAGTGCTGATATGGCACGCAATATCTCAAGCAGCTCTTAACGACTAAGGCAAAAGGCCAAATTACAATATTTTAAAATTCAAAATTCAGTTTTGTATTTGTGACAAATGTATCCCCAGGAACGTAAACTGTCAAGTATGGGCAACACCATGGTGGCACAGGAGGTACTGAAAACTCTATTGCCATGCAATCTTCCTGGGAACATAAATTTATTCATAAATAAAATGTGGATGTAAGAACAAACAAAAGGCTGTTGTCCCAAATCAGAGTCTCAGGATTCCTATGGGATGTTTCTCTCTACCCTCTAGCACACAGGAAGGCGCTTAGTAATCCAGAGCTTGACTGCAGCCAACAGAACCTTGTGGCTAAACTCTCAATTAAGTGGAAGATTTAATGCGAATGACAATGAGTACTAGGGATGTCTGGGCATTGCATCCAAACACTGCTCCTTTTATACACTCCAGAAGGGCTGTTTGTAAATCAAACTGCCATAATCCAAATCACATTTTGAACACACTAAGGAGGCGTATTCGTTTACAAAGATGTTTTTGGTAACTAGCAGTGTAAAAGGAACACAAGCTGTAGGAACTATTGCATTTTCGTTGGCTGTTTGGCACAGGCAGGCACGTTTTTGTCTGTGGTGCCACACTGAAAGCCACACAAGTACTGGCCGCCAAGGCAGCCTCTGCATCACAGGTCTCTTTATTTCTATTTTCCCTTCCCTCTACCAACTTATCTTTGTAACCTGGATTAACTGAGAGCTACTACTCTCATATGTATTTATGCACTTCTTCCAATCCCAGCGAACCACTGAAGACAGCAACCAAAGCAGATACTACTCGACAGCGTCCTACTGACACTGGAACTCACACTGAGTCTCACCTGCTGGCTACAGAGTGGAACCCCGATGGTGACCTATCCTTGGTCACATAGGCATCATTGCCAGGCCTAAAGAAACAAATCAGAATCTAGCAAAGCGGTGACTCATTCCAGTGAGTCCAGAGAAGCAAGAATCTAGGGGATGCATGCAAAAGCAGACTCCTGCATTCCGAATAGGCAAGGGGCTAGATGATAAATCTGGAACATTCTGGGAGCCATCTGATCACAAATCATTTGCCTGTGTCTTTGCAATGGCTTTGTCGCTGTAGATACAAATTATCATTAAACACTTACGACCAAAAAAAAAAAAAAAAACAAAAGATAACTAGTAATAACCTCTTTCCCATGAACTGGTGATGCACACAATCACAATTTAGCAATCTGTGTATATCTGATTATTTTTCAAAACTGCTCCTTCCCTGATGCCTTTTCTGAGGAGAATGAAAACCCCATCCCTTGACATAGGTTTGGCCCCATAACTTTGTTAGGCCAATGGCATTCAGACATTCAGACTAAAGAGACACCAACCCCAACCTAGGTCTTATGAAGATATGCATATTTCTATCACTCTCCTCTATCGCGAACTTTCTCACTCTGCACCCCAAAAACACACAGGTTGATCTACAGACTTATAAGCAAGATTAAGTATGCTAAGTGACTGGTCTGTGGGTGGTGGGCTGTGTACCTCATTGTGTCAGCAGCTGACTTGGTATGGCCTATTCCCTCCCCATATACAAAAGCATCCAGTACTCACCTTCCTCAGTTCCAGGCCAGCCCATGAAGTGAGCAGAAATCTGTCTTTCATCCTTCCCATATTCATTCTTGGCTATCAGAGTATAGTCCCCATTGTTCATGTGGGTAGGGTTGTCCAGCTGGAGGCAGCCGTGGTACTCCGTATGATTGGTAACATGTATTTTAGTGCAGATGTATTTGGACTCATTCAAGATTGCCCCGTTATAGAACCACTGCAGCGCTGGTTTGGGATTGCCTTTCACAGTGAATGGAATGCACCAGTGGTGGTCTGAGGTTGGAGATTCGAGAAATGTGATAGTTGGTGCAACTAGATTGAAAAAAAGAGAGTTAATAGCATCAGAAAGCTCAACATTCACCGCATCTCCAGATTTCTTAGACAGAGGATTTTATTCAACCAGTGTTTGGTTTAAGAAAACACACAACCAGCACCTTTGAAATCCACTGATATTTTGCAGTATCATCAAAGTTGATTGGTTGATTTAATTTCCTACAGAGATTTCAGAAAGTCTACCTTCTCTGCTCCACTTAAGACCCATGCATCACGGTCATGTTTCAAATTTCTTCAGTCTAAATGGAACCAAACCCAAACATGTCTTAGATTTCCAATGGTGGAAAGGAGTCATGTAAAGTTTACCTTGGTTTCTGCATATCAACCTTGTTAAGATAGTGTATACCTGATATATAACCATAAATAGTGGAGATACCATTTTAGGACTTCTTTTCCAAATGATACAAATAACCAAAAAATGACTTCATAAGTTTTAGCTAAAGTCTTGATCTCATGTAATTTTTCCAAAACAAAACAAACTACTCAACTTAGTGAAAGATTCTGATGGTGCAGAATTACTATCATCAAACATGATAAATAGATGCTCTCACATTTGTAAAAGTCAAACACTGCTTAAAATAATTATATCGTAGTATTGTCCATTTTGCTATGAATCTGCATGTCACTGTTCTGATCCTTTAAGAATGTCCGAGGTTTAATTTAAGCCAGACAAACAGAATAGAGGATTATTTATTTCCACAGTAAGTTTAAAGCACTCTATGATTTGAGAAAAACAAAACAAAGAGTATTTTTTAAGCAGAGAACTTATACTGAATGTGTGTGTTAAAAATAGCATATCATTTTCTTGTTTTAGTGTGATCTCACTTTCACCATCCTAAACAAGGAATGGAGAAAGCCGTTGAGATGTAACAGCATCGTTTTTCAGAAGAAGAAACCAAAGTCCAATAAGATTAAGAAAACTGATCAAGGTTCCTGAGGGAGGCGGCTCTGAAACAGGAACCCAGGGCTGCTCATGTCTAGCACAGTAGCCCTTTCATTCTCTGCTTCTTGATGGCACTCAGTCATTACGCTAAGGGAAGAACACACTCAATGGGTCTTCGCAATGAGTATCCCAAACATCACTTGTTCGATATTTCTGCTCTTTACATCTCAACAGAAAAAAATCACTTCTTCAGACCAGGTGATCCTATACATGCTAACCCAAGCTGAATCTTTTAGATCAAGCAGATAATCTGATGATACTCTGCTTTGTGTTCACATAACTACTCCTGAATAAGACTCAAGACAAAGCAAAGCACATAATTAACCTAATTCACATTCACATTCTACAGCAAGAGTTCCAGTTGCCTGCTGAAATTTCTCACACTGGAGTTAGCGGTTATTAAACTCAACCAATGCATACTGCCCTACATTTGAAGAAATGCAGTATTAAAAAATAATAAAACAAAAATTAAAAACAAAATAAACATATGAAAAAGAAAAAAAACAAGAAATGCAGTATTGAGAACTTAAAATGTGCTAAGTTTAACCATTTCTTTTTATCATAGGCCTTGTCCTAGTAATCTTTAGAGAGTAAATTAGTATGTAATTGAAATGTGTATAAATGAGAAGAGTCACATACTTGCAGGTCTGAGTCACAAACCAGATACACCCAGGACCACACGTGAAGACAGGGAGGAGAAGTCACACTCCCCTTCTACCCCCCAACCTGCACCCTCAATTCTCACTGCCAATTCTTCCTTCCACAATGCTTGTATGAGCATTTGGTGAGATGCTGATTGAAGGACACATAATTGGACGCTAGTTACATATATTTGGCTGTAAATGATTTCAGGCTTCCAGGTGGGCCAAAAATGAGATAACAATGATAATGATACACTATTACTGGGCACAGTTAGAAACACTGAGAGTGACAAAGGACATTGGCCAATGATTTCAGTCATTCAGTCCCATAATCACACACTGAACATATGATACAAGTTAGCACTAATTAGAGTGTCAACACTAGCTGTACTCTTACGCCCACATAGGCACACTTATGTTTGTCATTCACAAGCTAACCCAAACAGTATAAGACCTCATTAACCTATAACAGCTTAGAATTTGCAATGACATAAAATACCTACATTATCTATGTGATTTTCATTGAATGTGTGTTGACATTGAGCACCACAATCTGGAACTTTAAGCTATATCTTATGGGGAAAGTCTTTAGCACACCAGTTAAGAGGCCAGTTGAGATGGCCAATATACCATCTCAAACTCTCTGGGTTCCCATGCCTAGCTCTGCTCCCAATTCCATCCACCTGCTAATGCAAACCCTGGGAAATAGCAGGCAATGACTCAAGCGGTTGTGTCCATCCACGATGGAGACCAGAACTAAGTTCCTGGCCTCCCTTGTAGATATTTAAGGACCAACCCAGAGAAAGGGAGCATTTTGTTTTTTAAATCAGCAAATAAATAAAATTTAAAATATATATTGCAATGTTTATGATATTAAAAAGTGATGCACATTATACTCAACTTAGAAACACTGATAACTTACACATCGGCTTTAGTACACATAGAAATATAAAACAACAGCAATATATTTTCCATGGGTGTTAATAATTATTAATTGTTGAAGTAGGATTCCTTTTATCTTCCATTAGAAACCAAACTGATGATGTTTTATTGGGTCAACAGACAATCACTACACTTGCAAACAACCACCAATGCTTAACTTTCCTATTGCTTTCACAGAGGAAAAGGTTGTAAGAAACTGCTTTATCAAAATTTAAGGTGCATCACTAATAAAAGAGAATAATAAACTCCAAATATGTTCTATTAGAAAAAGGGAATGGCACACAAAGACGAAGTCAAGGAGGGCGAGAGATAAGATAGAAAGAGAGCAAGTGGAAGATGCTGGCAATGTTTCTTAATTAAGTATGCACAGAACAGTGCAGATACTTTGTAAACAAACTTAAGCAGCATCCACAGTGCCCAAATAATAAATGTGGAAAGCCCATGATCATTCGCTATTAAAAACACATGCTGGTCTGATTACGTACAGTGCACAGTGAGGTTGACAGAATCTTGATCTTCTCCTACAAGGTTTTCTGCTACGCAAGAGATTTGCTTTCCACTGTCATCAGATGAAATGTTAGTGATCCTTAAAGAGCCCTGTGTGTGGCTTGTTTCATTCTACAAATGAATGAACAGGCAAAAAAAACATCGGTTAGAATTCAACATTTTGAGGTTTTATATATAACATCAAGAAAGCTGAAATCAAATTCAGGACTCAAAGGAAGTCATTCTGTCATTCTAGGTGTAAAGTGGGTAATAAGTGAAAATCACTTAATCCTGGGATTTCTCCCTACGTTCCTCAAAGGGAAAAAAGCCATAAGGAAAGCCTCTCACTTTGCTCACTCACACAAAGTCACTGGGGGTGTACAATGATTCCCCACTGAATGGGAAATATAGAACTACAACGTAAACTCACATGAATCTTTGCTGATCAAGAGTAAACTCAGTATAAATTCCATATGTACTAGTAAATGGTCATCACTAGATTGAATTCAGTCTTAAGTTCTGAAACACTTGCTGTCTCTCCACTGAGACTGGGCCAAGCCCAAGTCTTACCATGTGTTTGGAAACCAGATTACCGACATCCCAGTACAAATTAGGAACTGGATCGCCTGTCACGCTGCAAGACAATGTGATAGACTTCCCTTCCTCCACAGTGAGATTGGATGCAGCCAAACTGGCAGACGGCAAACCTACAGAACAAGAAAAGTCAACAGTCATGCACAAATGGTTAAACCGGGCAAGACAATGAAAACTCATTGTGTCTTGAAATCAATCTTTTTTTTTTTTCTGCAACAGATTTGTGTTGTTCTGAAAAGATGCAAAGTTAATCAGTTCTATCAAAGTAATGTTGATCAAAACATGTACGGTAACAATAATGGAAAAGGAAACATGTATTTCATATCAAAGAATAGTAGTTTTACGTCAAAATACACTTGCATTTTGAACTATGTCTTCTTTTTCTGCCCAAGTTACTCATCCAGTTTTTGGCACATAAACAGCCACTGTACAAGCATCTTATCTTGTTTGTTAGCCCTGCCTCCTCCTATCCAGTTTACTTTGGTCCAGAGCACAAATGCAGAGGTGCATCTACATTTTAAAATACTTATTTAATTCAAATAAATCCAAATGAACGGATATTTATTTATTTGAAAGTCAAAGTTACAAAGAGAGAGGAAGGGAGAAAGAGACAAAGAGGCATCTTTCATATTCTGGTTCACTATCCAGGGCTTGGCCAGGCAAAGCCAGGACCCAGGAGCTTCATCCAAGTTTCCGACATGGATGCCAAGGCTCCAAATATTTGACCCATCTTCTGTTGCTATTCCCAGACTTTAATTGGATCCTGGATCAAAAGTGAATCAGCTAGGATCCCAACCAATCCCAGTGGGATGTCACCACTGCAGAAGATAACTGTAACCAGTATGCCACAGCACTGGTCCCAAGATGTATCACATTTTTTAAGACATAAATACACTTTTCGTCTTAAGTGACTCATAAATCTAACCACAAAAATAATTCATGAAATCTAACCTAAAATTTGAACAAGTGTGATTATTGAAGCAAATGAAATGTTGGTGTTTTTCAAAGACATGATTCTTGAACTCACAGTGTTAGAATGCCTCAAGAGCATAAATTATAGTTAAATACTGTGAGTATACTAACATTATATGAATCTTTATTCAAAAGAAAACTTTGTTTTGGAAAAACTACAAGTGTGTTTATCAGATATTTTGTAACTTGTAAATGTAGATTTTTCTATTTTAAAAGAACATTATTTATGATACTTTAACATTTCAAAGGCTAAAAGTTGCTTTTATATCGATGCTGCTATCACTCCATCAACCTATCATACCTGTTGGGTATCTACACTGCCCTACATTACAGAGGAATCCCAGTGTGTTCTACATAAAAGTGAGTCTCAGAAGGAGTGACAATATGTCAGGACCTGCCAACAGAATCAGGTTACATCCTTGATATCAGTAGTTCTGCTTGGGACTATGCTCATTTCAGCATCGATGTTCACTGTGATTCATCATCAAGTCTGAAGTGACATTGAATTCAGAAAAGACAATTTATCTTCAGCAGTAAGTTGCTCACCGCCTCCACCCCCAACGCCTCTGATCCACCAGCTTCCCCCTTGCTGCATGCACCCTTCTCTTAAGATGTACTTGTTACTATCAAAACCATGGTTCTTTACGATTAAAAGCTAGTCTGGGGTAAAATTTGTAGATTTTGCCTCGCACAATTTCCTCCTGTAGAAAAGGAAACCCAACAAGTTTGGACGTTCGGAAGCTAAGACTCCCTTCAGAGCTCTTCTCAGAAGCATCCCTATGGAGTACCGCTATACTTTTCTCTGAATTTCAAAGAAGTCACCAGCACCACAGCCACCAGGGCAATGAAGTATTGTAAGAATTACCAAAGGAGAATATTTACAGCAGCACAATCTATAATGGCAAGCACATGGAAACAACCCAGATGCTAATTTAAAGAATAGCGCAAAAAAGAGACTGCAGTACATCTACTCTATGGAATACTACTCAGCCACTAAAACTAAAAAAGAATGAAATTCTACCATTTGCAACAAAATGATCCCAGAGACTGTTACGCTAATGAAATTAGCCAATTCCAAAAGGACAAATATCATATGTTCTCTCTCTTAAAAGGCAACCTTCATGCAAAATACAAGATCAATAGATACATAGGTAAATATGCATGTACATATAGTCACCTAAATGAACTGTGTAATAGAGACTATTATATTGAGATGTGAAGATAAAATGCAGTATGCATGCCTACTTCTAAATCCAAGATGGACTCCCATTGAAACTGTTAAATATCTCTTTACAATACAATGCTAGACTCTGCCATTTCCCATACCTATAATGTCAGGACACACTTAACTAGCACAATGATGGATTTATGACTGTTTTTGAAGGACCATACTATTATAATAATAGAGGGAAAATCGGTTGGGGGAGAGGGCTTGGGGAGAAAAGGAGGGAAAACCCAAGAGCCCGTGGAACTGTATTATAAAATCAACTAATTAATTAGCTAATTAAAGGAGAGCATAGTGTTCAGCAATGAGCTCTAGATCCTCAACATGGGTTGAACTAACTGTGACCTTGGAAGGGGTTCATTTTCTCCTCCCTTCTGCACATTTTCTTCACCATTTCATTTACCATTAGGCTTGACAATTTCTTAAGATACGTGTTAAGGGATGGTCTAAGACATGGATTCAGTGAGAAACCTCCTTGAAATCAGTAGCACAGTCAGTAACACCTCAAAAATATATTTTGTTTTATAAAAATCAGCTATATTGTCATACAGTTTGGAGAATTTAAAATTCATTGGAGACTAAATATCATTGTAAACACTCAAATCCTTTGGAGAATCTACAATTTTAGAAAACTTATCATGAAATATTATAATTAATAATCAAAATACTGTGATAAAACTGAGGACCTGTCTCATCCTGTGACGCTACTGCCTGCTCCCAGGGGCACCCACTTCAACTCTTAGAATTTCTGATATTGGTCTCCACATCATTCAATACCACACTGACATTTTTCTCATTTCTGCTTTTAGCTTTACCCACAGACCTCCTACCCTGAAGATGTACTAGACTTCCCCACATCCTCACATCACAATCAACACATACTCTCTCCATTTAATCCCTCATGCCACAAACGCACATCATTTGGAGATCATGAAACTACACTGTCTAGAGGAAGATACAAAATTTGCCACATGTGTCTAAGCTTTACTGACAGCTAAATTATCTACTATACAATAGTTATCACATTTTGTCTTATTAATGAGTATCAATTACAACACAAGTATAACTATAGTATGTAAATATTCCTTATGTGCAACTAAGAAAAAAAATTGATAATTCAAACCAATGTAATGTTTTCTTACCACCTAGAACTCACATTATTTGGGTGTTGGCTTTTTCAAATAGACCACTTAGTTTTCTAACCTTTTCCTTAATTTCTAACCCTTTCTCATCCTTGTTCTATTTTCAGGGAGAATCCTTCATACTTACTTTGAAACCTTGTTTCTTTTGACATATATTTCATTTCTAAGACTTGTTTTCTTCTTCCTCCTGAATAGACTTTCCTCATAGTACTCCATCTTTATTCTATGACTGCAAATGATTCATTCTCAATTGTGTTTTACACAATTGTTTCTCTTTCTTCCTCTCTTGGGTGGTTGTGTGTTTGTCATACTATAAATATTCCTCAAATATGTGGAGATCTTTGGCTACTCACACATCTTTAGAAATGGGTACAAATAGACACACTGTGCATTTATTAACTATCAGCTGTAGGATTACATCATTGACCTAAATACTGTAAACAGCCTAATGTCAGTGTCTCGAAGACAAGTGAAAAAGAAACTGGCCAAATCATTTCGATAATATTCCTCTAAAATCGCACCTGGATGAGGAAGAATCTGGAAATATTTAATCACAATATGAATCTACCATTTTCTGTCTAAAAATATCTAGAAACTTTGTTTTATCCTCTTTAGAGAAAAAAAAATGCCTGTAGTTTTCTCTCGAAAGGAAGGATAAGGCTGAAGTCCTTCAGACTGAATGGACTAAAACAGATTTAATCAGTAGGTAGTGTCACCTGAACTCTGATTTAAGGAGCTTTGTGGTGACCCCGTAATTTCCCTTCGGCTTTCCACATTGTCAGCTTGGTAGTCATCATTCCCAACCTTCAAGTCAGTGATTCGTCATCCATCTGTTATTCCAGCTTGGAAGAATTTTTTGTGGTTTACTGATTCTCTCCTGTTTTCTTTGTCCTTGTGCATTAATCAGTGGACTTTGGAGGGACCATGAGGGCTAGAGCCTAGCACAGTGATTCTTCTCAAGGTCTTTCCCCACTATCATCCAGACACCATCAAAGGAGCTTAGAGATAGTTCTCTTCGTATCACAACCACAACTGTATTGAGTGAACTCTTTAGCCTTCATAGACGAATCTACAGTAGCTTGGAAACGCTAGGCAGAGAAGTTTGGAGTAAAGGGATTCTCAGTAGGAAACACAGTGCCACAATCTCAATGTTCTTTCTAAAATCAGGTTTTTTTTTCAATCTTAAGCTTACATAATCAAGAGCTCTAAAATGCTTAATTATAATAACAATATTAGCATTTAGGGGATTTTCACTGGATTCACAAACTCTTGTCAAGTACTATCTTGTTTTATTTAATTTTTACAATCTTGAAGGCAAGTATTTTGTCCTTGTTTAATTGACAAAATACATGAATCTTGGAAAAGCAAAATATACCTTCCAAAGTAACTGAACTATCTGTAGACCTAGCGTCTGAGGCCAAGGTTCAATATTCACCACTTTAGCACACTACTTCCCAAGGCTTACATAATCATTTTAACACAGGTCATAAATACGAACACCATAGCACATTCATGATCTAGAAATCTGTTCCACTTAAAAAGCAATTTTGTGTCTGTTTTGTGAGGGAAGATTGAGTCTTTTTATTTATAGAGAAATTATATCACCCTGTCATTGCAATTTCCAAAGGAATCTGTAAAATTGGCCAAGTCTAGATCTTTTAAATGTAAAGTCTTCCACAAATGAGTAAGCATCTGACTCACGTTAATTCTACAGCGTTAATATGCTGGCCAAAAATTCAATAATGGAAAAAACAATCTGTACTTGAAATATCACTTGAGGTTTAATTAGCACAATAAAAATGAATTGGGAAGCATGAATAGCCAAGGCGGGATAAACCACTTGCCAGGCACTACTTCCTGGCTTAATAAGATTTGAAATCAGCACTAGAACAGAGCAAAGCCCGGCAGTGTTTTCCAGAGCTTCTAGCAAGACTGTAATGGGATTGGGACTCTAAGCATCACAGTCATAGCTCTTGGACTATGGGGAACCTTGCTGGAACAGAAAGACGATCAGCCTTTTACAGAGTCAGACACCGGTGGGTGTCTCTTGACCTGGATTTCTTCAGGAAGGACAATCAGCCTCTAATCTCAGCAGAAAGTCATCCTCCAGGCAGCGAGAGAGACAAGTTTCCTTCAACCCGGGCTTTCCAAACTTTAATGTGCTCATGAGTCACCAGAAAATCTTGCTAAAATATTGCTTCCTTTCCAGTAGATTTGGTTTAGAGCTTGAAAGTCTGAATCGCTTCCAAACTCCCTGTTCCACAGGCCACTCCTTGAGTACCAAGAGTTTAAACGACGGGTATTGGACAATTGTGCACTTCTCTTTCTGCCACTCTTATCCTGAAACTGATGGTCTGAGCCATCATACAATCCACAAGAACTTGGCTGAAGTATGTTTTCAGGAGTAGTAACTCCTTGAGATTCTCTGGAGCAGAAGAAGAAGAATCCAAATAATAACATGGAAAGAAAAAGAATACTGTTTGTAAAACTGTATGTACACAATGTACATAGCCATCTCAAGATACTCTCTGCAAAGGGATTCAGGCGACTTGCATTGTCCACATCCTCCTCAGGATTACACAAGGACAGAGAATAGGCATTCCGAATGTGTGAGCCATTCAGAAATTCAACAACGAAACCATTTGTCCAGTTAAGAACTGAGCAAAGAACCTGAGGAGACAGTCCTTAAAAGAAGAAATCGAAATGGTCAGAAAACATGAGACAAAAAACTACCAAACTCACCAACCATCAGAGAAGTACAAATTAAAACCATAAGGATATATCACCTCAATCCTGTCAGAACAGATATTATCTATACTAGGGCAGGTGTGGAGAATGGGGAATTCTTATACACTGTTGATAGGAATATAAATTAGGATATCCACTATAAAAAAAAACAGTAAGAAGATTTCTTAAAATTCTAAAAATAGAACTGCCAGATGATCTAACAATCTCACTACTGGATATATGCCCAAAAGACCCAAACTGTTGTAGAAAGAGAAACTTGTCTTTATATGTATCACAGCATATGTATCCCAGTACTATTTTCAACAGCCAAATCTTGGAATCAACTATAACTATTCCTTTGACTTGCAACACTTTTAATTTTATTTGAAATAAGTTGGCAATTTTTTTTAAAGCATGAAAAATGGAATTAGAAGATAAATTTTGGTGCAGAAAAAAATTAAGTCCACTCATGTTGTTTTGATTATATGTTCATAAACTTTTTGAAAAATATTTCATATAAAATGTATACATATTTAAATTCAGATACAGAATCTGAAAACAACTACTCATGTTGATGACAGCAATATCACAAATAGCTAGTACCTACTGAGTACTCAATATGTGTTATATTTTTAAATATTACCTTATTAGTAGTTCTAAAAATCCTAAATGACAGTGATATTCATATCCCTTTCAGATGGAGAAGTGAAAGCTTATCAAAATGCATCACCACTGCACGAGTGAGGGTTGGCACTGCTCCTACTTCTGTTTCCTCCTGGCCTTCAATAACTGGCTGCTTCTGCACTGGCATCCTTCATGTCTCTTCTCCCATGAGCACACACTTCTTGGGAACTGCCACATTTACCTGATTGTTTTCTGTTTGCTTGTTTGTTTGCCAGGTTTTTCAACTACTAATCACAATGTATAGGTTTTCAGTTTCTTTCCCCTCCTCCAACCCAGGGCATTGTGTGTACATTGAGTTTATATTAAGCTTTATAAAATATTAACATTTCTGATTCTAAGTGCACAATTTTGAATTTTTTAAAACTTGAATACTTACAGACTGAATAAGAGTTACCAGCAGAACTGACTAAACCAGAGAGATATCAGGCTGCACTGTGGCATCTACTAATCACTAGTTGTCCATAACCAACTAAAATCCCCACTTAACTATGTTATAAGGATTGTAAACTCAAAATATCCCGAATCCAATCCATGACTTGTCGCATCTGTGTCTAGACTATTTCCATTTCTTTGTACCAGCGGCTCCTTTGCCATCCATCTGCTTGCATGAGCATAAAACTGCAAGTCCCTTTTGATAGCAGATTCCCTGGTTCTTGTTCTCAAACAATTATCAAGTCCTTTAATTTGACATCCAAACTATTTATTTATAAGTTTTTTGTTGATATAAAGAGAACGGATGTCATGAATTACATAAGCACAGTTTTAATAAAATAACCATACTCCCTCCTTCCTTTCTTCCTTCCCTCAATCCACCTTCTTTCTTTTCTGTTTAATTTCTGTAAAAACATAATTTCAGTCAACTCTATAATTGTGAGTTTAATCCATCACTAACCCACTAACCATGATATCCAACAAGTAAAAAAAAAAGTTAAAAAAAGAAAGGCCAAATTTCCACAGGAGCATAAACAAGGGCTAAAAACAGCAACCAAATCTCAAGATGTTGTTTCATTCTTACACATTATTTGCAGTCTACCTTAACTACTACACATCAGAAATATATATGATATTTATCTTCTGGGGACCAGCAGCTTAGGAAGACTACCTTATAATCCTTTAAGATATAAAACTCAGTTTTGCAACAAAGTGACATGGGCTAAATTTGGGTTTCATATTTCAGTCTTCACTAGGAAGGCTAGACTGTGTTCTTGTTTTGTTTTTTAATAAAAATGATGTATGTGTGTATGCATTTACAATGCAGTGTGACAGGGAGAGAGAGGATGGAGAGAGAAAGATATCTATTACTTCACTGCTCAAATGCCTACAGCAGAACCAGTTAAGCTAGGCTGAAGCCAGGAGCCAGAAGCTCCATCTGCCTCTGCCATGTGCGTGGCAGGCACCCAAGTACTTGGCATCAGTCACTGCCTTCCTGGGCATGCTGGCAGGAAGCTAGATCAGAAGCAGAATAGTCAGGACTACAATCAGTGTCCCGATACAGGATGTGACTATGCCAGGAGTGGCTCTCCCTGCTACATCATCTGCTCTGGACTTGATCCTTCTCGGATTGTTCAGTGACCCTGAGCTCTTCTCACTTGAGGCGGTGCCATCATTCCATGTGCATAAGAACATTCAAGTCAAGGAAGATTCTGTCTGCTCTGTCTTCTCTCATTTCTATTTGCACATACATAAAGAACTTAAATATTTATCTGTTGATTCTCCCTCAGCAGAACAATAAAAGTCGAGACACTTCTCCCCAGGCTTTCTACCTTTGTGGTATACCTCCCCCCGCCCCCAATGTCTTTGTCTCCAAACCAGGCATATTGCACAATCAGGATTGAAGCCAGAATGAGTCTAACCTATGTAGAAGACAATGCTTTACATTGTCTAGTTGTTGAAAATGACAGAAAATTAGCAAAAATCACTTGCCAAGCTCAAACTGGAAATTGTGCTTCTATGCTTACATGAGCTGTGTCACAGCAATGCCCATCAGAACATAATTGCTAAACACAAAAATTTAAGCATCAGCTAACACCTTAAAAATAGCCTCATCTGGCATTCTAAAAAAGATGAAGCAATGATTCTCATTGCTAGCAAAGTTAAAACAAAGCAGTATTCTAAAGTAGACTTTGTACATGATTTCCATAAAAAAAAATTGAGCTATGAATATAAGAAAACGACATCTTATGCTAGTGTAACTTCTACATAAATCATTACTATAATCTTTCCTTTTTACCTGTGATTATACACAGAGTAGAACTTTAGGCCTATTTGTCTGGTTTAAAACAAGCAAAAGATGGGATATGTACAACTATGCCACATGGGCATGTGTGCTTCAAACTATGGAAGAAACCAAATGTACACCTTAAAAAAGAAATTATGATAGTTTGACTCAAGGACCCTGACAAATGTCCTCCTGAGCCTCTGAAAACTGGTTTGCACCAAAGTAGCATTTTATTTATGCATTTCAAGAACTCTCTATACTAAAAGTTTAAAGTCTGAAACAGTAGAAAATTGAAATTCTTTACAAGTAACCATGACATTAAAGGTAAGTCTAATTCAGTCCATGGAATGGCTGACAGTGTTTTACAGAGAGATTTCACAGTTCCTCATAAAACAAATGTACTACCACCTTCTATCCATTATGAGGCTATCATTCTCTATAGGAAATACTAGTAAAATGAGTTGAAGGATTCTTTTGATATGACCCAGAGAAATCCTGCTTCCCCTAAATGTATTTGCTATCTACTTATAACAGAGTATTTTCATATAATATTAATACATCTCAAAGAAGCTGTCTTCCAGATAAGGTTTAATACATAATTACAGCATTAAGAAATTAAAACATAAAGTACACTGCTCATTAGTAATGTTATTTGGCAAGGGGAAATCATTGAAAGGCTCCTCTGGCAAGACTAATGGCTGAAGATCAACCAAGTGTACAGGAATCGAGTAGAAATTTTTTAGCATGCTACATGATAAATAATCTCATTAAAGCTTAGTGACAGAGGCATTTTTGTATGGAATCGTCCATCACATAACACAGCAAAAAAAAACTTTCTCTATTAGCACTTGCATCAGACCATATCAGAGTCAGCACCATTGTCCACAGCAGCCCTTAGTTCCAACTAATGTGGAAATTTTATATAGTTTCTTGCCCTGCAACTAATAGTTTTTTAAAAAGTTGAAAAAGGTCTCATGGACAAACAGACCAATCTTAAAAAATTGTATGAAACAGCATCAAATTTACAAATTGATACAAAACAGCATCAAATTTATAATAATCAGGGAGGTACTATTGTAAAATATACTGAAGCCTTTTGACTGTTCTGCTAACCTTCCCAGCCCCATCCACCAGATCCAATTTATGCCTAAAGGAAGAGTGGAAAAAATAAGCAAGGAAAACAGAAACAACAAAATGTTATAACAAGGACTGTTGACTAGAATAATAATTTAAGCTTGTTTTAGTTAACTGAAATACTCACATCACTATATGAAAAACCTGGCCCAATGTTATCATTAATATTTCAAAGTTCACACACTTATTAATTGATCAGTTCCTCCATTCATCAAATGCCTATAATGTTGAAGGGGTACCAATGAAAATGGATATGTGAATATTAAATGTGCAAACTTAAGCTTCATATGAAATCAACACCTAAGGAGGGAGCTTTTAAGGAAAATCCATTGCATAAAGGACAGAAATACCAATAACTGTTTAATCCAAATGGAAATGCTGCCAGTTGCAAACCAAATGCAATGACGATGGCTATTGCTGATTTGCAGTAACCAAATACAAGAACGTATTCTCAGTCAATTCAGAGATAGTAGATAAGTTTTATTTTTAAAAATAAAGATAAACAGAGATAAGCTATATATAACTGTCACTATAACACAATGTATAATTTGAAAGTGCATCTAAACGAGATACCCAGCTGATCACAAATCTATTTTTTTCTCTAAGCAAGATAAGTATTTGAAAATATCCCATGTACTGCCCAGTGTGAAATTCCAGAGAAAGATTTTACATTTTAAAACACTGGTGTGTGTAATTTTCTGTTCAATTTGTCTATCTTCTCTCCAAAGAACCACAGTTGGAAAATGACTGCTAGGAATTTTATGAACTGAAGGTCCCCTGTTCATTCTACATCTCTAGAAATGATACAAATTAGTTCTAAACTCCAGAACTGCATTGGAAAATAAAAAACCATGCCACTGGTGAGAAAGAAGATATGAGGGACCCAGTACAAGAGAAGGTGAGGAAAAGGGAGAAAAGAAAAGTAGAAGAGTCCCGACAGACACAAGCAGTGTGTAATACTCCAGGGTCAGGGATGATCCAATCCAGAGAAGGGATGATTGCAGGACAGAGTGGAGTCTTACTCAAGTGAAGCCACAGAGATTACAGGATTAGAAAACAGACGCTGTCAGAGGAATACACTTTCTATACCCCACCTGGGTGGCTACCCTGAGCATCCAGCCACAGCTGAAGTCACGACCCTGCTATTGGACAGGTGGTTTGTGCACCAGGGGTCCATTGACTGGAGACTTGATCTCCAATACAGTGATGATGCTAAGAGCTGGCGAGATATGTAACAGGTGGGTCTCAGTCAGAGGTGATTAGGTCACTGGGAAGAGACTGGGGCAGTTCTCAAGACTCCTGGTTAGTGCTCCAGATAAAGCAAGCCTGCCCCCCTTGTTCATCCTCATTCTCTCTGGATTTCTGTCTCTCCCTGTGATTCCTCCTGCATGACTGTGAACTTAAAGAATTCTGTTTTTATAATATAGGGGAAACAAATATAGAGAAAATCAACAGGGAGAAGGGTTTTGGGGAGAGGGAGCAGAAAACCCAGAGCCTATAGAATTGTGTGTGTGTGTGTGTGTGTGTGTGTGTGTGTGTGTGTGTGTGTGTGTGTGTTCAGGCTCGGCACTATAGCCAAGTAGCTAAAACCCTCACTTTGCATTGTGCCGGGGTCCCATATTAACACCAGTTCATGTCCCAGTTGCTCCACTTCCCATCCAGCTCCCTGCTTGTGGCCTGGGAAAGCAGTCGAGGATGGCCCAGGGCTTTGAGATCGTGTACCCACATGGGAGACCCAGAAGAAACTCCTGGCTCCTGGCTTTGTGTCAGAGCAGCTCTGGCAGTTGCAAACACTTGGGGAGTGAACCAGTAGATGGAAAATATTTCTCTGTGTGTCTCCTTTTCTCTGTAAAATATGACTTCCCAATAAAAATAAATAAATCTTAAAAGAAATACATGTGCAAGCACACAAACTGAAAATTTGTGTTTTGTACTTGGTAATCTAAAGATTCTAAAGGACATAAGGAGAAAGAGCATGAATAAAGACCTTGTGTAAACATCTTTGAAATGATGAAAAGTAAGAAATCAGCTAAATGCCCACCAAAATGGAATATTTAAAGTCATTAAAATTTATCCCGCCGGAAGTACCATGCATTGTTTAAAAACCATAGACACATGCCAGGTGGTATGGTAAGGTCAAGAGCAAGAGAAAGACAAGCTTAATGCATAAAGAAGAAAAATATTTTCACCATAAAATTCATATTATTTTAGCAATTGAAAATATTTTAGCAATTTAAAAAAAAGAAAGAAAAAAGTTGAACACATAAACAGTGATTGAATATACTCCTTGTCAATTTACCTTGCACATTCTTCTATAATGTGGCTCTTTGCAAAGCATGAAGTGAGGCCTGATGATCAATCAAACCTATACCCTCAGCCCCCAAAATGTCACACTCATCCTCATAAGACAATGACTGATTATCAAACACTGACACAATGAGTAGGAAAGGAGAGGACCAGTTCACTCCCTAAACCTCCCCTACCTACCCAATCACAAGGCCTATCAACGTCACACAGGCTGGGGGACGGCGGCAGAAGGCTGTCCAAATAGCCGTGCCAAAGATTAAAACTGAAAAACTCAGAAGTGGTTTCCGGCAAGGGCAAAGAAGACATCCATGAAAGAGAGCATGTGTGAAAGCAGAGCAGGCATCAGCTGCCTTCTCTCTTGGCCTCTCCATGGTTGCTGAGCCAACGTGGCCAGAATAGCTGTGGGGACAGGGGAGCCAACCAAAAGGCCAGCTGACTCCACAGTGATTTTCTTGTCCCTCTAGGCAATGTCTCTCCACGATGCACTTTAGTACCACAACAGAGACCAGTTATGCTCTTACCAGTCAGGAAAAGTGCTATATTAAGAGCTGAGGGGGAGCTTTGTTAAAGTGTTCACTAACAAAGGAAATGGAGGGCAGTGAGGAGAAGACACAGCCCTGGGTGTGATGAAATCCCTATGGGAAGGTTAAGTGCTCTCCTCTAAGGACCTGTCGGGGTGAGGAACAAGCATTCCTTTTGACTTTCGTTACTTCCCATTAAGACAGGAGCAAACCTCAAACAACAGGACCTTCTGAAAACAAACAGCCCATCAGTTATGCTTAATAACCAAGTCCCACGTGGTCAAGAATCAACGGCTCTATGGCTCCATGCAGTGTCACCAGCCACAAAGTCATCAGACACAGCACAGGCGACTCATGCACTTCCTTCCTGATTGCTGAATGACTGCAATATCCACAGGGAAATACCACACCCGTGGGAATTGTGGAGGCATGTCACAGGGAAAGAGGGAAAACGAACCACACTGGTACCGTTGTGGCACTTGCACAAAAGTGTACTTCTGTCAAACCTGTGCCTTTTTTAAGTCCGCAGACGAAAACGCAGAGCATAGAAGTGTGGGACAGCAGTCATGCAGGGAGTCATAAACACAGACACGAAGAAAAACACAGTTCAAGGGAACATGTAGGAGACCCTCATCAGGAGATAGACTTCAGGCAGTAAGACCAGTCTACACGAATGTACCAGGTCTAACTGCATGCACTAGTGCCACCAGGACACCTTCTCTCTCCAAGACCCTCAGCCACTGCATAACCAGACAGCAACCAAGTGCATGAGGGCTTCAAAAAGTTCATGGGAAATGGAATTAAAAGTAAATTTATTAGGCCTGGCATGATGATTCAATTTAGCTAATCTTCCCCCTGCTAGCACAGGCATTTTATACAGGCATCAGTTCCTGTTCCAGCTGCCCCAACTCCCTGCTTATGGCCTGAGAAAATAGCAAGGAACAGCCCAAAGCCTTGGGACCCAGCACCCATATCAGAGACCTATTAGAGGCTCCTAGCTCCTTGCTTCAGATTGGCTCAGCCCCCGTCATCGCAGCCATTTGGGGAGTGAATCAGCAGATGGAAGATCTTTCTGTTTCTCCTCTCTATAAATCTGCTTTTCCAATAAAAGTTATACAAATCTTTTTTAAAAGGTAAATTTATTTTCCAGCAAAAAAAAAAAAAAAAGATGTTGGGAATTTTTTCAGTTTTTCCATACAAAGGTTTCCAGTTCCCAGTGAGCTTTTTGAAGACATCTTGTATTAATAGCCAGTGAAATTTCACATTCTCAGCAGATGGTTTGGGGATGGATGTGAGGATGTGCGGTGGATAAACGGATGATGGATGGAAAGGTAGATGGACAGATGGGTGGATGGATAAACAAATGAACAAACCAAAGAATAAGTAGTGCAATTTTTCTGTATACATTTTAGAGTCATCCATTCAGGCTGACTATTCTACTTGCAAAGAACACACAGCAAAGTTGCTCCCAGCTAATTTTTTGCTCACTGCACTCAGATGTTGTCTGCTTCTCTGGAGACATGGAGACATGAGCAGTATTCTAGACAAAACCTGGGTAGCAGTCATCTTTCCAGACCCACCACCACCCCAATGCAATTCAAACAATTCATAGCAACTAGAACTCATTGATTTAAACATAAATTACCACAATTGGGTATCTGTAAATTTGCCAGGGGAATATTCTTGCTGCTTTCATTCAGGCAGTACAAATCCTGAGTGTCTGGACTGGATTTGGCCTCTTGGAGAGTCTTGATCCACACAATGTCACAGGAGCACGTAAACGGATTGCCCACCAGGATCCTACACAGAACAAAAGTGAAGACAGATCAGACTCAGTTGTAGTCCGAGCCACCCTATGTTAAAGAAGTACTGCAACACCATACACTCTTCCTGGTCTGCAGCTTCAGCAAGTCATACTCCATTTCACAGCTTGGCAGTGCTCATTAGTCATTCATTTATCTATTACTTACTGAGCTCCTGTTCTGTGCAACCACCTTTTAGAAGTTTAAAAAAAAAGGGTGATGTAAGATGTTACAGAAATACGGGAGAAATAAGATCTGCAGGAAAGTAGCCATGATCTATAGGTAATGTGTATGTTCCATGACTTACAGCAAACAAAAGTGTCATAGCAAATTTATCATGGTTATCATTATAGCTACTAAGAGGATATTACATGAAGATGTCAGCAATAAGTTTCCATGAGCACTAGCTTGCATATTTCAGACACAGAGACTCAAGCATTTAATAGACTCTAACCTCGTTTAGAACAACTTCATTTCAATTCATCATGAGACTTTCACAAAACAGCAAGAAGAGAGATTACTGAATGCTCTCGCCACAGACAAATGACTAATATATGAAGTGCTGCATATACTAATTCCTGTTTATCATAGCAAAATGCATACATGATAGTACTTCCAAACAGTGGTGGAAAACGGAACTAACAGGCAAGTTTATTTGGGGGCAAAACTATTTTGAAATCCATGCAGTTTTCTCATGACACACATCACATCTTCCATGAACTTTCTGAAGGTCTCTCATACGTATGGACTTCAAAATTCTTTGGTCCCTAAATCAATGTGCTTTAATTCCAACTTCCATAACCTTTCCAAAGTATGTTTTTAAATATTAAAATGCCACCTGGCACCCCATCAATAAATGTACATATAAATACACAAATCAATAAAATGAGACTATAAGTACCAAGCTGAGATTGACAGGGTGAGTGTCCAGAGGCAGACCCTCCTTGCTTTCTGCATTAACCTTGAGGAGTTTCAGGGATGCAAGAAATGTGAAAAAAAAGTGACAGAATATGAAGCTTGTTTCAGTCACAAGTGCGCGCGCACACACACACACACACACACAGAGCAAGCTCGGACAGCAAGGCTGCTCATCTCCTATTGAAGCCCTGAATCCCTAGTGGGAAGATCTGGAAAGGAAAAGCCACTACTCTTCAGCCCTAGTCACGCTGCCTGCACTCCTGTGGCCTGCCATGGGTGAAAGAGGAAGCAGTCAAGAGGAAAATAAAAACCACAAGGAAAAAAATCTTTAAATGCTTATTTATAATACTCAGTGGCTTATTTAAGATGAATTCCATTTATGGTAATGAGCCTTTAAATGAGGCCATTTACAATCGTTCCATAGACTCTGCCTGGCATTAACCACAATACTTAAGATTTCTATGAGTGCAAGACCTGGGCTTTGCACCATCATTTACTCCTGTGGTTTTCTGGTCGGGTTCTAAGAATCTCAGGGATCCCTGGAGATTTTTCTGAGAGTTGCTTTGGGGAAACTGTGGTCATGGTACTCATTTCATTTGTGTCTGCTTGATCGTTTCCAAGTATCCCGCCAATACCAAAACAGAATTGGATGCTGTGAGAGATAGAATACAATGTGGAAAAGACCCACAGTCAGCCCAAACTCCACTAACCCAAGAAGCTGCCTGAAGTTCTGCATGCATGAAAACCTACAGGGTCTTTCTAAAAGTGAAAGTGTGTTTAAAGCAGCAGAAGGGATAAAGAAGCAAAAAGATGTTTCTATATTCAACGCATTTGTAAGACCACACACAAAACTGAAGTTGGCACGGTCACTGTTACAAGGTAATCCGCCACCTGTCAGTACTGGCATCCCAAATGAGCACCAATTTGTGTCCTGACTGCTCCAGTTCCAATCCAGCTCCCCGTTTATGGGTTGGGAAGGCAGCATAGGATGGCCCAAGTCCTTGGTCCCTTGTACCCACATGAGAAACCTGGAAGAAGCTCCTGACTCTTGACTTCAGACCAGCTGTGGTTGTTGCAGCCATTTGGAGAGTGAACCAGCTCTGTCTTTCTCTGTCTCTAGCAACTCTGATTTCCCAAGTAAAATAAAATAACTCTTACAAAAAAAAAAAAATGCAAAACCTCAGCAGGCAGTGGCCTCTTCTCTAGATCACTGCGCAAACCCCTTCCAACAACCACTACAGCATATTACAACTTGCTTAATTAGTTTTCTAAACTCTCCTACAGAACAGAATCCCAGAATTGCCATGGCTTACCATCATGTCAGTTTGATGATGTAAAGAATAAGCTGCTGAATTATACTGCATGTATAACATTGAGATAGAAATCTGGAAGCAAAAATTTAATCTTAAATCCATCCTGAAAATTTTACATGGTGATGCTCCAAATATTTTATTGAGCATCTGATTCTATTTCATACAACGTCAAACCTATTCTTGTGATAGAAACATCAGTGAGGAGGCAAATACTACTTGTTCTCAATCATATGTGAAAGTTAAGTAAATTAACTTCATAGAAGTAGAAAACACTAAAGTGTTTACCAATGCCCGGCAAGAGTACAGGGTGGGATAAGGCAATTTGATGAATGAGAATAAAAATATGTCTAGACAAAAGGAATAAGTCCTGCATTCATAGCACAGCAATGCGACTGTCATCAATAATAAATTATTATGTATTTCAAACTAGTTGCAAGAAGGGATTTTGAATGCTCCCAGCACAAAGGAATGATGACTCTTTGGATGATATATATGCCCATGACTTTGATTTAAGCATTACACATTGCATATATGCATGAAAACATCACACTACACTGCCTAAGGGTGTATAATTATGCATCAATTTAAAACAGTTTTGAAGGAGGCAACACTAAGACTTCAACTTTCAAGTTCAATTTATTCCAAGTAATTGCCAACTGCGAAGAATTTGTAACTCCATTACTACCTATTACTTTCTGTTGCCTCTCTACCAGAAACTCCACAAAATCTACATGATTGCTTCGTCTATAGGAAAGGACTTTCATCAAAGGATTCCACAATTCAGGGAACATCCAATTTAAGCCATGGTCCAATGTTCAAGGGCCCAGTCCTTCCTGAGTCCACATGTGTCACAAAGCATCTATTTTCAGAATTCTTTGGGTCCTTTCCTCAGAAAAGAGAGAGCAGTTTATCATCACTTCATGGTGATAACACCAAGAACTGAGCACACTGGAAATGCAGACTGTTAGTCATCAACACATTTCAATGTTTTCCTTATCATGCTACAGCAGAGGAAATTAGGACATAAGGATAAACACTGAATGGAGTGGCAGACATAGAACACAAAATGGGTGGGTTGGAAGGGCTTTCTCTTCTCCAGTGTTCAGCGCCTCCCCCTGGTGCTGAGGCTGATGGACAAGGTGGAGAAGTTCAGCTCACTACTCTTTTCTCCTTGAATGGCCTTGCTTTACTTTAGGGCTTGCATATAACAGGAGTCAGATGCTAAGATTGATGTAGTTATTTTGACCTTTTTTCCCTTTTTCTCTTTATCAGAATATAAGGTTTTTTTAATGTAAAAACAGTAAAACTCTTCATAAATGTTATCTAACTACCGAGCTTTCTATTTTTCCAACATATCAAACTATGTTTTCATGAGGGGAAAAAAAGGAAGAGGTCAGTTTGAGGAATCATTTTTCAAGAATTTTGATGTAAGCACAGTTCACTCATTCAAACCACAGAAAACAATTACCATAATCTTTGAAACATTTTCCCCAAGTGCAACAGAAAGTCATTACTTACAGCTCAGCTAAGTCAAGGTGACGGAAATGTTTTCTAGATAAACTTGTCAGCTTATTTCGGGTAAAATTTCTGAAAGAAATAAAAACAAGTGTGAATTCAGAATGTTGCAGCTTAGGAGCAAAGTCATGGGGATTTTCTTTTTGAGATATAATGTTCATTGAACTTGCCTCCCTTAAACTTCATCGTTTTTTTATTCCACCCAGATTAACAGTGTAAAACTAAAAATTAAAGTTTCAAACTTTCTGACTATTCTTGCTAATGGGAACAATCCATAGTGTCTAGGACTTGCTCTGTTCATTTGAAAGACGTAGAGGGAGAGGGAGGCAGAGGGAAGGAGAGTTTCAATTCACTGATCTCCTCCAATGCCCTCCTTAGATAGGGCTGAGCCAAGCCTAAGTAAGGAGACAGGAATCCCAGGTCTCCCACATGGATGACAGAGGCTCAGGTCTTTGGGCATTCACCTGCTGCCTTCCTCGATACATGAACAGGGAGCTAGATTAGAAGCAAAGAAGCTGAAACACGAAGTGCTACTCCAACTTGGGACACCAGCATCACATGCCATGGCTTAATCCATTGTGCCATAACACAGGCCCCTCATGTTGTCTAGTATTCATCTCTCCCTTACCTGAAAACTAATTTTGCATATGCTGATTAAGAGCCAAGTTATGCAATTCCCAGAGATCCTGCCCATTTGAACAACAAATAGAAAGATATGAAAAATCAATTACAATTCCAAAATACAAACTCACTAGGGAAAAAGACACTTTAAATAGCCTCACGAATGTTTTGAGGTTATATGGCATACAAAGCTGTAATTATTAACTGAATTGAACAATGACTTTATAGCAAGCAAACCCATGATTGATTATATATGACCAGATGAGAGCAACATCAAAGTGTAAGGAATGTATCAGATTTTATCTTAGTCTGTCAACGTACCACCATAAGATCTGCATCAATCAGACAATTTAAAAAATGGACATATCTGTGATTAAGAATCATGAATGCCCACCCTAGCCTGTTCCAACCATCTAGACTAGTTCGAGCACAGCCATCTATAGCCTTGGAATGAAATTGATTTCATTCTGAGTGGGCTTGCTGCTTGAATTTCTTTACAGTGGTTCCAACACTTGGGCCTCCAGGACTGTGTTTCAGAAATAACACAGATGTAAAACAAACATCCATTTTCACAAAATCAGCTAAGCCTTCCATAAACCAGAGGACGCCAACAAACCTTCCATGTTTGTTTCCTGCTCAAGAAACAAAGGAGCTCTGGAATCACTGAGGTTGAAGGTGACGGTAATACTTGTCTCCCTGCTGGAGGCCGCTCTGTGGTGTGGAGCCAATGAAAAAATGGTTTAAAGTGTCCTGGAGCCTGAGCTTGACCCTTCAAGGCAAGGTTAAGACCCAGCAGCTATAGTCTGAGCCACAGCCAGTGGAAATCCCAGCTAATTCATATTGAAATTCCCACTGATCCAAACTCCCACCTACACCAGGTACCCTCCTTCCTTCCACTTTTGTTTCTGTTGCTTCCTGTGGAGTGCAACCTGTTCATCCACAGGGGGTCGAGAGGGGAATGAAAGTAACCCACCAAGAAGTTTTAAGAATCGTGCACATGAATCTTTCTGTCTGGAAGGGGATTAAAGAATGAGTTTCACTGCAGTGTAACTTTTTCTCTTCATCAGAAACTCCCACCCTTCTAGAAAAATAGAAGAGAAACAGCTTATTCCTCCTCTCAAGAAAGAAGAGGAGGGGCCCCCAGGCAGGAGGGCACTGCTTGCCAAGCACTCCCTGTCAGCTGCGAAGGACCGTCCCCAGGAGCAGCTGCCCTTGTAGCGCTGCCAGCTGCCAGCAGCACAGCACAGAGCCGGGTTACCGGCCAAGGAACAAGATGCATTTTATGAACCATACTTATTATTGGAGCCAAAAGCCATAGAGGAGGAAGAGAGGAGGGGAAAACTCCACAATCCTCTTACTGTTTCATTACAGAACTTTGCAAGGGAGCTAATTAGCACCTCTACGAATGCTCTGGAAAACACAAATACTGGCTTTTCTCACAGTCTCTTGGTTCTTAGGGGCTGTGCAGGAACCAAAGACACCAACAAGAACGCTCAGCAGCCAGTCATGGAGGTGGGGGTGCGGCTTTGAACAGCCACCATAGGATGCAAAGAGGAGCAGGGAGGGGTAGGAATGGTGAAAGGGAGAGGGGAGGTCCAGTTTGAACTTCCCTGCAACAGGACACAGAATTGATTGATCGTGCACATGTTTTTCACACTGATGGGGAAAGTTGCAGCAACATTCTGGGCATTCCAGGGGTACAGAGCAATAGTTTTTAACAGACATTTCTTTATCTGTTCCCTTGCTGAGATTTGATGAAGGAGTGCAACTTCCATGTGGAAAATAGGGGAGAACAAGTCCATGAATCTCCAAAGCCATCAGCCATAAGCAGAGGCTGTGACTCCAAGCGAGAAAGGCACAACCCTGATTGCATTTTCTCCTTCAGCCCTGCCATTCTCTAAAGCAAGCTACTCGGTGCAATTGCAGAATGGGGTTCTGAAGGGTTCCTGTGGATGTGGCAATATATGTAAGCTACTGATACTTGACAACTGCTTCACAGCTGCCTGGAACACTTACCTAATTCTATTCTGTTTTGCCATTTGCAACAGCTATAAATGCCAATCATTTTTGCAACTGGATCAATGATTGGCTTCCTGGTAACTTCCTCTTAAGGAAATTAAATATGGTGTGTATGACTATGCAGTCTGCTATGGCCAAATGATACCCCATTGAGAAGCAGGGACATGGGGACAGAGTCATAGCTCAGGCAGTGAAGCAGCCACCTATGACAATGGCATGTGATCATCAGAATATCTGTTCGTGACCCTAGCTGCTCTACTTCTCACCCAGCTCCAGCTCCTTCTTACTTGCTTTGAAAAACAGCAGAAAATGGCCCAAGTACTTGATCCCTGGATTTGACCTGGTCCAGCCTGGCTGTTGCAGGTGTTTGGAGCTGAAACAGTGAATGGATGATCCCTTCTGTTTTTTTTCTCCCATCCTTACTGCCACTTCCTTCCTCCATTCCTCCTTCCCTCTCTCCCTCCCTCCTTTCCTCCAACTCCCCATCTCATGTTTTCTTTCTCCTTCTCTCTCTACCACTTCGCCTTTCAAATAAATAAAATAAACATTGAAAATAAAGAAAAAATAACAAGTGTTTGATTTTCTATAAATTGTCTATGGCACACAGGAATTCTATCCTGTTCCACCATAAAACATTCCCAAAGTTGTTTTGCTATTCATATAAATTGCATACAAAATCAATGTAAGAAGTATTGGAAAGTAATAAATAGACATATTAATAAAATTATAATTAACTACAGCCCATTGTACAAATCATAACATTAAGAGAAGTGACGTGATGAGGCAGCCAGTAAAATGTGGTTGTGAGTAATTTGGGTCTAAGGTCAGCTGTAACGAAAATACCAGAATTTAACCACTAAGGTCATTAATTACATTTAAGTGATTGCATTAGAGTGTTTGGCCTTTGTCTTCTACTCAGCTTCTCTCTTGTTGATGCTATCAAGGCCTACACAGACAAAATTACAGATCGGATGCCAAAAAGCACTTAAGTGAAATGCAGTAATAAAGTTTCTGGGAGTTTCATCACATTTTTACAGAATGTTTCATAACTTGATTTCTCGAGCTTTATGTTGAAAGCGATTTCATCATTCATGGCACCTATAAAACATCAACTCATGATATCGGCCATACAGAGTTAACATTTTCTATATCATGAATAAATCTTCACAAAGTATACAGGCAATCTTTTTAAGAGAGTGATTTCTTCTGTAACTGGCAGGAAAATCAGTTGAGGACCTGTTCTCCCCAAGACAATAAAGAGAAAAGATGTTACAAGAAGGACCAAGTCTGATTGTATAGGTGACCGAGTTTTATTTCTGAAGTCTTACTGTAAGAACATGGAGACAAGGTAGGCCTAGTAGCTTAATTTTGCCACCTAGCATCTTGGATCTGGGCAAGTCCTGGAATTTCCTCTGTCTGATTCTATCAATAAAGTAGGAATAGAGAAAATCTTCCCTACCAATCAGCAGAAAAACAGTCAAGGGAGATAATGTAGTTGAAAATCCTACAGGTAAACTTTGGACTGCCAATAGGCTATTGCTGCCATATCAAATCCTGTCTGCAGAAAAAGAACCACTGAGAGAAGCATAATTCTCCTGGCAGAAGCTCCTCTGAAAAACACAGCAGATGGAGGACATCAGCCTCAGCTTACAAGTGCATAATAGGCACAATAGCCTATTGCCTGAGGTCCTCGCCTTGCACACCACAGGATCCAATATGGGTGCTGGTTTTAATCCCAGCTGCTCCACTTCCCATCCAGCTCCCTGCCTGCGGCAAGAGAAAGTAGTCGAAGATGGTCCAAAACATTGGGACCCTGCACCCACATGGAAGGCATGAAAAAAGTTCCTGGCTCTTGGCTCCTGGCTTCAGATCAGTTCAGCTCTGGCCATTACGGCCACTTGGAGAGTGAACCAGCAGAAAGAATATCTTTCTGTATTTCCTTTTCTCTGCATATTGGGTTTTCCAATAAAAACAAATAAATCTTTAAAAAAAAAAAGAGAAGTGCATAAACATCACTTATCTGGGTGATCTTCTGCTTAATAAGAAACTTCCCAGGGATGTGACACCTTACTGACTTGAAGGACTTTGTAGAGAAGATTTACCAGCAAACAACTTAACAGCTACCATTTTCCAAATTTCCATTTGGTTTCAGTCAACAAAATGTCAACATGACTTTGGGGGAAATGCTTCCTATCGTTAATACTTGCCTGACCTTTTGGCATTCCCCAAATTGATTTTTCTCCACATTTAATATCAATGCATAGCAGACAGATTTGTGGAACATGACAAGTCCAAAGAGGAACTGTGCGTGATAGGGGAAAGGTATTAGTATCTTTTAGTTCCCTAAAAAGACCAAGGCCAAGTGAGCTCTTTCAATTCCACCAACTGATGTCTTCCAGGGAGCATGTCATGATTCCAAGCGAAAAGAAGAAGGGCTGAGTACAAGGCCATAGTTTTCGCATCTGGCTCCTTGCTGTTGGCCTATCGCTCTGTCCAAGATGGAAAAGGCCCAGAAATTCATGAAAGGAAATAAACAAGCTGTTCTAAATACCCCTCGGAAGCTATTCAGAAATCAAACAAAATCAAAGCTAATGTTCCTAGGCTATTATCACAGCTATACTAACTTTTAAAAAGGAGGCTTAGAGTTGGAGAAGAAAAAAAATAAACAAAGGAGGAAAATATTGAATAAATTGGGTCCTGGGGAGTGAAAGGACCAACTTCTACTTACATATGCTGCAGGTTGCTGTTTTTCAGAAACGCCTTGTAAGCCACAAATTTTAAACCGGAATCCACAATAGTCCTATGAAAACATATAATTACATGCATATTAGAACTCCCCAGGTAACGTCCAGGTCAGAGCACAGGAAAAATCTGATAAAATATAAAGGTCCTGAGTACTCACAGATTTTTCAGTCCCACGTAAGCCTCAACATCATCCTCATTGATGATTTCTAACCTTTTCTGATTTGCAATGAAGCTGCAACAAAGCACAGAGTGAATACCAGTGACTTGAGACATACACAGAAGCATGGTATAATGAATAACTTCCCTCCAGCCTCACCAAGGTGTCCAAAGTGATCCCTCCACACCCACCCCAGATCTACCATTTAGTTTTTCCAAATGCAAGAGTAGTAAAACTGAGTAAGACTGAGACAAAGCCATGACTGACCAAGTTACCAGGTCAATGACTGGTTTACTAGCTTTCATTTTTCTCCTCACTTTTATCACTCAGTTCAATTTTCCTCTTCTAAAGCATTATCAATGCACAGAGGTGGTGGAAGTATCTCAGAAATTCACCTGTTACTTCTCAAAGGTGTTCCATCCTTGGGACAACAGCCACAGATTTGAAGGCCTCATCTCACAGTTTGATAAATCTCACTTCCTTCACATTCCAGGAGGAACAGGCACTCCCTTCTCTCACCTGCTGAAGTCCTGTAGTACAGTCGCATCTCTTTCTACATCGCTTGCCCACTTCTTTGCTCCCCTTCTCATTCCTCTCTCTTCCCCAGTCCCAGCATCCTGTTCCTTCTGTCTTTGTCATTAATAGCAGCACATTTTTCTTTGAAGAACTACAAATCACAAACTCCACACGGTCTCTCCCTGCCACCCCTCTTTCAACCTTCAAACATGGAAGTGGACTAATAACCCATCAGTGAGAGAACCTCATCTTGGTCATAATGATTGGCTTAAAGATGTATTTGTTACACAACTCGACCAATGAAAACTTTCCCTAAGATTAAACAAATGAGTCCTGGAAGACAGAATCTGTCTAATTGCCTGAGATTACTGCTGCAGGATGACGCAAGCCTAGAGCCTCTAGGAAGGAAAGACTGAGCACACATGAAATCGGCATGCAGGAGAGGCGGCAGAAGAGATCTAAGGAGAGAGAGGATGCTGAGAGTAGGATTCGGGGGTACGTGTCACTAACCTCAGCTGCACGGGAATGTCTGTTAATTGTAATAGCTATTATAACTACCATGATGGAGTTTCCTGCTTTCTACCTTATACTAGTGGTTCTTTAAGTATCAGAAACTATTTATTGTTCTTAGATCACAATCTCTTGAATATAAATTTGTTTCATGATTTTTTTGCTTTATATGGCATTCCTCAGTACTTTGCACAAAGTAAAGGATGGATTAAACTGATGGATGGATCAAGAGTTGTTCAGATGGAAATACAACATTTGAAGTTGTAAAGGCAGTACAAAAAGTATGCCAGGATTCATTTTCTTCTTTTCAAAAAGGAAAATCAATAATACATAACAAATTCCAATTAAGATACTAAATATAAACATGAGACATTTTAAAAAGTACATATGTAATGCATATTATGAAAAGACTATATGAGTTTCAAAATTTATACACCAAGATAAATATCTTTCAATTTCATTCTTTGCAAAATTTTGAAATACCTTGAACATGACTCTGCATTAACAGTTAAATAACAAAAAGGAGTAAGCCACACAAAATTGGGTCCCTTCTACCCAGCAAAACAAAGTGAGGATGACATGAATGCTAAAGAATGGGGCATTTCTCCTTATAAAATGGATTTCAAAAAATAAAAATAGGTAAATTCTCTGAAAGAACCAAATTACATCAAAGAGAAATTCTTTTTAAAAGATACACACAAGGGCTTTCTGCAGTAGCCTCGTGGCTAAAATCCTTGCCTTGCACATGCCAGGATCTCATATGGAAGCCGGTTCTAAACCTGGCAGCCCCACTTCCCATCCAGCTCCCTGCCTATGACGTAGAAAAGCAGTCGAGGACAGCCCAAAACCTTGGAACCCTGTACTGCATGGAGAACCCAGAAGAGGTTCCTGGCTCCTTGCTTCGGACTGGCACAGTACCGGCCATTGCAGTCCCTTGGGGAGTGAATCATCAGATTGAAGATCTTCCTCTCTGTCTCTCCTCCTCTCTGTATATCTGACTTCCAATAAAAACAAAATAAATCTTAAGACAAACAAACAAAAGATCCACAGGAGCACTCTCCCCTATTATATAAACAAGCAGTCCCCAAAATGCACGAGCCACTTCAAGATCTTGGTTGTCCCTGATTCGAAAGACCCTGGCACTTTTATGGAGGCACCAAAAGTGCACTGCCCTTATGAAATATTTCAAGACAGAAATGGAAGGCTTGATTTTCCACATCACATGTTTATGAAACATTTTTAAATGATCACACTTGAGACATTTTCCCAAGATTTTCATTTCTCTACCATCTTCTATAGCGACTGCAATAGAATCTCTCTTCTGATTCACTTCACAATAAATGCTACATTCCAGAAGCCTCAAGTGTTAATATTGGGGTGAGCTCTGGCACACTGAAGACACTGATTGGGATGTCTGCACCCCACATACCAATGCTTAGACTCAAGTCCTAGCTTTGCTCCCCCTCCCAGCTTCCTGCTCAAGTGTAGCTAATGATGGCTCAAGGTCTTGGATTTCTGCCACCCACATTGATTTTACAGCTCCTGGTTCTGACCTGGTTCATTCCCTGCCATTGCGGGCTTTTGGGGAGTGAACAGAAAAATAGCAGGTCTTGCTAAATAAATGATTTTATTTTAATGCCACTAGCAGCAAGAAGGATCGATAGCACTTTCTTTCGAACTCAACACCAGGACTCCTAGATAAGCCTGCTGGCTCCCTCCTGCTATGTTAATATATGGTGCCTGTCATTGTTCTAAACAACTCACCTGGGAGAGCTTTACCATCTACCTGGATCACTGTTGCACTCTCTCAGCTTATAACAAGTGCCTGTGGCCCTTAGCAGGTACCAAACAGCTTTGGTGACCCAAACCATTTATCTTTTTTCTTCCTTTATTGCGCTTTATTTAATTTTTAATTAATTATTAATTCATAAGCCCCCAATATTAAATTCAACAAGCTAGCAAATAAAAAACAGAAGGCACAAAGGCACACACACACACACAAAGAAAGGTAAAAAATGGAAGAGGTCAGTGAGGTTACAAATTACACCTAAACATGCATATACATTATCGCCTATAACCATGGATTATACATCTGCAAAAGTCAAACAACAGAAAATTGAAAATATTTGGGGGGAAGAGAAGGTGGGTGTCTGGTCAACATGTAGAGATATGTTTTCTTCTCATTCCCTAAGCAATTCACTATAACAGCTATGGACACAGCATCTACGTTATGTTAGATATTACACGTAATCTGGAGATGATTTAAAGACTATCAGAGGGTATACGTAGGTTATGTACAGACTACAGGATTTTATAAAGAATGTAAGCACCTGTGGATATTGGTATTCTCAGCGGGCTTGGTGTCAATGTACCAGAGATATCAAGGGGGGACTTCACTTGTTAGGAAAGGGCCACAAGTTTACTTCTAGCTCTCCTGTCACTGACACCCAAGAAAAGAATCAGATGGGGAGATAGGTCAGTGGTACATTCAGTGTTCACGAGGTTAAAAATGTGCCAGACATGAACCAAAGCATAACTGTCTTATGTCCTAAGAGCAGACAGGGAGATGCTAGAGAAAACCACCAAAAGAATCATGTGCACTAGGAGAAATGGCTCCCAGAGGAAACTCTCCCATGGCAGAAACAAGGATGCCCTAAAAAACGTACATTCTCCTCCTGGCCAAAATGGTGTTTACCAAGAGAAGTGCAAGTTGGAAGGTACTCTCCCAGGAGTGGAGTCCAGGAATTCCACGTGCAAGCACCTTCTGTAGAGGTATCCGGAGTGTTTTGCTAACTACAAACAGCTCATGAAATCTAGCCCCTAAAGAAATGCTCCAAAGTTACCAGAAGCCAAAGGGGCAGATACGTTGCAGAGTGGTAAGGATGCCACTTTGAATGCCACAATCCCATATGGATTGAAGCGTCCTTCTGGATCCAAGCCCCAGCTCCACTAACTATTCCAGCATCCTGCTAACATTCATTATGGGAGGCAGTGGTGACCAAGAAGCTAGAACGCTGCCAGCCACATGGGAGACCAGAATAGAGTTCCCAGCTCCTGGCTGCAGTTCAGTCTAGCCCTGACCACTGCTAAGCATGCGAGTGGTAAACCATCAGATGGAAGTGCTATCTCTCCCTTCCTGCCACTTCCCTCCCTCCCCTTCTCTTTCAAATAGAATAAAATTAAAAAACATTAATTTAAAAAGAAAACAAAACCAGTAAAGCTAATAACAAGCAATTCACAGAGGAGAACCCTTACTGATCAGACATGTAAAGAACTGCTCCTCTCATAAAGAAGCTGAGAGCCAAATTCAGACCACAATGACTGGCCTCCCTTGTGTCCCCACACACCCACAGCGTTTACAGCCTGATGATGCCAAGTTCTCCTAAGGACGCGGAGAATTTCACAGGTCGTTGGAGGGAGTGTAAATGGAAGTAACCACTTTGAAGATGCTACATCATTATCTTTGAATATCACAAATCAACACCCTTTGCAACCCAGTAATTCTATTTCTAGGTACTCACCTAACAGAAATTCTTACACACAGGCACAAGGAAGGAGAAATAAGAATATCTGCTGGAGGTCATGGTGCAATGGCTCAACGACTGAATCCTCACCTTGCACACGCCAGGATACTATATGGGCACCAGTTCATATCCCAGCTGCTCCACTTCCCATCCAGCTCCCTGCTTGTGGCCTGGGATAACAGTTGAGGACAGCCCAAAGCCATGGGACTCTGCACCCATATGAGAGACCCTGAAGAAGCTCCTGGCTCCTGGCTTCAGATCAGTTCAGCTTTGGCCATTGTGGACATTTAGGGAGTGAAGCAACAGGTAGAAGACCTTTCTTTCTCTTTGTTTCTCCTCTTCCTAAATCTGATCTGCCTTTGCAGGAAAAACAAACTTTAAAAAATAAAGAAAATCTACTGAGAGATGGTCAACAGAATAATACTGTACTCACAATGATGAAGCCAAGAGATATAAACAATCTAAGTGTCGTTCACAAGGAAACAACAGAAACTCTGAAAAATTGGTAATGTTAAATACATACATTGAATTGAATCAAATCTATATATTTTAGCAGAAAGAGAACTCTCTTCTGAGAGAAGATAAGCAAAATGGCACATTGATAGATACATATAAAACAATTTATGTGGACTTTAAAAATACATAAACAACAATATCACATAGTGTTCACAACTAAGCAGGCGTTCAATCTAGAGGTTAAGATATGCCCACATCCTAGGGCTGGCACTGTAGGATCGTACATGAAGACATCATTGATTACGGTTCAAGTCCCAGCTGCTCTACTTCTGATCTAGCAACCCAGTAAGGGCCTGGGAAAAACAACCTTAGCCTTGGCTGGCATAGTCATCTGGGGAATGCACCAGGGAATGAAAGATCTCTCTCTTCTCCTTTCTGTTCCTTCTCCTCTCGGACTTTCAATAAGTAAATAAATAGAATCTTGAAACAAAAGTGTGTCTGCAAGCCACATGAGAGTGCCTGGGCTTCACGCCTGGCTCTGGCACTTCACTCCAGCTCCCTGTTAACGGAGGCCCTGGGAGGCAGCAGTGATGTCACGCACATTCAAGGCCTGGGAGGAGTTTCTGGCTTGGATGGAGAGCTCAGCCAATCCCAGGCCATTAGTGGCAGTGAATTAGTAGATGGGGTAGTGTGGGATAAGCAGAAGGGGGGTTAGAAAGAATTATTGGGGGGAAATCTCTCGTTTTCACCCTCTTTCATAGAAATAAACTAAAAAAATTATAATTAAAAGCTGCATTGGGCGGCCCAGCATGGTAGCCTCGTGGCTAAAGTCCTTGCCTTGCACACGCAGAGATCCCATATGCAAGCCGGTTCTAAACCTGGCAGCCCCACTTCCCATCCAGCTCTCTGCTTGTGGCCTGGGAAGGTAGTTGAGGATGGCCCAAAGACTTGGGACCCTGCAGCCGCGTGGGAGACCCTGAAGAAGCTCTGAGCTCCTGCTTCGGATCAGCTCAGCTCTGGCCGTTGCAGCCACTTGGTGAGTGAATCATCAAACTGAAGATCCTCCTATCTGTCTCTTCCTCTCTGTATATGTGACTTTTCAATAAAAAATAAATAAATCTAAAAAAAAAAAAAAACCCACTACATTGGGAAAAGAAAACAAGTCTGAGACAAAGAAATTGAAGCTGTTAAATGATGTATTTTATTAAATTGCTGAACTACTTTACTGAGAAGATAAAAATGTCAAAGTGTCGGTTCTGAATAAACACACAAAGTTATTTTGTTATTACGCCTTTTTTGGATGTTTTGTACCTGTAAAGAAGGAAGGAACAGCTGGGAAAGGGGAAAAAAGGAGAAAAGAGAAGAAAACAGAGGTCTGGAAAAAGAGAAAACAGAAAAGCCATCCCCATGACTTAGGGAAGCTGAGGTCAAATTCCTGGTCCTGGAATCCTACCAGCAGAGCCACCTGCTGCTGGCCAGTCTCTAGGCAGTGCTAAAGACGCTGTGCTGCCCCCTGCTGGTGATTTCCACCTGCCTCCGGGAAGACCCTGGCAACATCAGGCTCTTCCAACTTTCTCATCTCAGGTCATGCAGCAGGCTTCTTAGAGAAAACAACTCTACACGTTACCAGTGGGGTTTTTCACGCTGTGAAACTGTGGACTCTTTACTGGGGCGAAGTTCTGCTCATTAAACTCCATCTCCAAGAAGGTTTTCATTCACCAAAGCAGCACCAAGGAAGCCCAGCATTTGTCCCTAGTTCACACTCCAAGACAACCTCTAGCTCCTCTGACCACGACCATGGTTCTAGAAAGTTCAGGCTCTGATGTTTTCAGCACAGCCCCTGCCCTGAAAGACCCCCTACCTCTTCTTTCCTCATGGAATCTCACACAGTTTCCATTTTCCTCACAATTTTCTCTCCTTGTCACCAGCAGAGATGGCGGACTCTTGCCAGAACTTCCCATCAGAAAGACTATTTTGGGGACTGGTGTTATGGCACAGACAGTTAAGCTGCTGCTTGCAACGCCAGCAGCCTGTATCTGAGTGCTGGTTTGAGTCCTGATGGCTCTGGTTCCGATCTATCTTTCTGCTTATGTGCCTGGGAAAGCAGCAAAGATGGCCAAGAGATTGGATCCTTGTCTCCCACATGGAATTCCAGGTTCCTAGGCCTGTTCCAGCTTGGCTGTTGGAACAATTGCAGAGTTAAAGTAGAAGATAGAAGAACTTTCTCCCTGCCCACTAGTCTTTCAAATGAATAGATAAATCTTTAAAAACTAAAATCGCACTTCTTTCACACATTTACTATGTTCCCAGAACAGTATGCACGTCCCTAAAAACTGGACCACGTATGCTAGAAGCTTCTCACTTTGTTCTCATAAACCTATCCCGAGTCCCCACAAGAATTGCCTGCAGGCAACACCAAAAATTCTTTTTCCAAGTCTAACGTCTCTATTCCACCAGTGAGCAAGCGTTTTTCAGCATTGCACTAGTTAAGTTTGTAGTCAGGAACTAGAGGGGAGGGAGGCATTCCTTGCAACCCTAATATTATTCTGCTAGTCACTGTCTGATGCCCTAAAGGAATGAGTATCTCTTCCAATATGGGAATTTTATGGCTCTCACTGTATCTGCACCTGCCAGCGTAGAGCTGGAGGACATCTGTTATCCACAAGGACTCAAACAGATACACTCATCCTGACCTGGAGTTTTAGAATCCCACTGGGGGGTGGGGGAAGAAGGGCATGTTTTTACACATGTACATGAAAGATTCACAGCAATATTAAATGAAGACAGAAGTTCCATGACTGCAATTCCATAGGTTCCTGGGAATTGGGATTAAAAGACAGGGGGAGGTAAAAGCAAGCACATGAGTTAAGACATCAACTGAGACCCCCAAGTTCCCCTAGCAGCGTGCCTGGGTTTCAAGACCAAGTTCCTCAACTTCCACACAGCTTCCTGCAAAAAACACCCTGGAAGGCAGCAGTATGAAAACTACAGGAATTTCAAAAAGGTTTTCAACAAAATAAACTCATTAATTCCATTTTCCCACATTTATTGATGTGCCCTCTTATGGTTTCATTTTTATCACACAGAAAACAAATAGTGAAAAAGCAATAAAAGAGGGGGGTAGACAGCCAATTTTTAAGGAAAAAAAATTTTCCAATCTAAAAGCAAATTTAGACTGCAAACATGCAACATATTAAAATTAATTATTTTTAAGTGGATGAAAACTAACCACATTTAGCAAATAAGTAATTTGCTACAAGCCTGTCAGTCTCAACAATGTAAAATAGCAATGGCTTTCAAGAACCTTTAGATCCTTTCATTCCAAACTTTTTTGTAAGGTATTTACTTATTTATTTAAAAACTTAGAGTGAATGAGGGAGAGATGAGAGAGGGCCCTTCCATCCACGAGTTCACTCCCCAAATGTCTGCAACAAAGCTGAGAGCTTAATCTGTGTCTTCCACAAACATTTGGGTTGTTTCCACCAATTTTCCCAGGCCCTTAGCAGGCAGCTGGATCTGCAGCAGAGCAGCCAAGACATGAATAGGAACCCATATGGGATGCTGGCGCCACACCCACCAGCTTTACTCACTATACCACAGCACTGGCCCCCAGCTCCAGATCTTGGACAATGCGATGCTCTCATAGGAGACAAGACCCATTGGCATAGTGTCTGATAAGCTGAAAAGATGCCAGGTGGAGGGAGAAGCACCTATCCTATGACGGCACACTGGAAGCAACCATAAAATATGACTGGAAGAAAAACATGTATGAAGGTACATTCAAAGGTCATGGAAAAATGAATCAGAAGACAAATTCATTCTGGTGCAAAAAGTATGAAATCCTCAAGTTTCCTCACAATCTATGTTAGCCATGAGCTTCCTGAAAGGTTCCACTTACACACGTATTTCAAAACTCGTTTGGCATCTACATAAACTTACGTTGTAACTCCATTGCCCACAAATGTTTTGAAACACTCTGAGATACATGATGGAGCAGATAAGACAATGATCCCATGGAGAAGAGCTTTGAGATCCAGCCAGGAACATCAACTGAAACCCAGACTGTTCGCTGTCTTGTTTTGTACCGCAACCAAAGAGACCTCTGCCTCGATGTGACATTCAACACCTTTACAAAGACATTTTCCTGAGGGCAAACAATTTTCTCTAAACTAAACAAAAAGCCCAGAGGTAGCATTTTGGAAAAGAGGTAATTTTAGGAAAAAGAAATCATGAAATTATAGTTTCCTAGAAAAGGCCCTCATCACATTTTAAAGATTTCACCTTTGCTTTAACAGTCTATTAAATAATTCCTGTAGGTGATCTTCCAAGGAACAAAAAGGGGTCTGTAAGGCATCATTTTTTTGGAGGATATTAGCTTAGCCACAGCATTGCTCAAAAGCAAGCTTTTCCTTTGACCTAGCCTTCTATGATTTGGACTGTACCTTGACAATAAATGAAAATTAAATGAAAACAGCAGCAAGTATTTCAAATGATGACTATTCAAAATAGAATTACTTCCCACTATCCCCGCTCACTCCCAATCCCACCATCAGATAGATGATAGATGGGTAGGCAGATGGAAAGATAAGCAGGCAGGGAAACAGATATTCAGTGATAGCCAACAAAACTCAAAAGTCATGCTAAGTGATTGTTCTATATCCCCAGCTACAGGCTTAGGTATTTCAGTGGATATGATTTCTTTTGCAATTGAGATGTTTGTTTAGAGAGCATAACAAGCTCTTTAAAAAAAAAAAAAAATCACCCTTGGTCCCTGGGTCCATAGCAAGGCCGCTTCAGTTTCTCAGCAACAATCCCATAAGAGTTTCTAGAGTTAACTCATAGTCAGGTGCAGGTGCTACTGTGATGGGCCAAAATAGGATGCACTATCAGACTCTGTATGATGGCTACAGCTTAATTGCTGAGCGGGTACATCAGCCACATGTGAGGATGCATGTGTCACAAGCACCAACTCAGCTTGCTTGACATCTGAATCCAAACAGCCCCACAGAGCCAGCTGTTCAACATCAGCAGTGAAAGCTGTCTTTCGGTCAAGAGCTCAGACACAGTACCAGTAATTCCTTCTTCATGAACGGAAAACTGGCTACCAGACCTGAGGGTTCCAGGGATTGTGTCTGGAACATAGCGGTGCCACCAAAGGAGAACCAGAGGATCATTTCCCTTTCTCAGAAGAGGGAAGTGAGGTGTAGCCATACCAAGTCACCAAGGACATATGGGTGTCCAAACAGCATTCAAGCCCTCTGGAATCTGACCTTGTAACCACCATGGGCGCAACTGGGACTGTGTGCTTGTCAATCCCACACCTTCAGTCACAATAATCTCTAGGTGCTCTATGTAATGGGCCTTCCGAAACAAGTACACTCTAAAAACAACAATGTCTGTAAAATGAAGTGACAGCATTCACTTATTGTTGAGGAAACTGGAAAACTAGTTCATAGACAAAGACAGGAATTAATGCTACTTCTTGTTTTCTTTTCTTATTTGAAAAGTACAGTGACAGAAAAAAGAGATGGCAATCTTCCATGCATTGGTTCGCTCCCCAGATGTCTGCAACAGCCTGACTGGGAAAAGCTGAAACTAGGAGTCAGAAACTCCGTGCTTGTCTGCCATGCGGATGATAGGCACTTGAGAACTTGGACCATCATCCTCTCTCCTTGCAGGAAGGTGGATCCGAGTGGAGTAGCAGTCTTACAGGAACAATAGGAACAATCAGATATGGGATGCAGGCATTCCAAGCAGCAGTTTAATGCCTACCCCGCCCATCCCCAGCCCTACCCCTGTCCTACTCCTGCTCCCACACCTCCAGGTAACTAACATGCAAGAAACAGAACAAATTCAAGATCTGCCTTAGCTACTAAATGGCAAACATAATCTCGCTAGGTCTCCAGTGGTCACATCTGTGGAAGAGGAAATCTGAAACTTGATAATAATCACATTTTTCTTCAGGACACAAATCATAGGAAAAACCTTTCAAAATATTAGGAAGAATAAAAGTACACTCTGGATTTCTCTTCATTTTTATAGCAACATTTTCCGTTGTCTCTTCCAATACAGTGACTCTCAACCAAGAACATCAAAATTTGGGATCAGAAAAATTACCTATGGAAAAAAAACAAAGGAAACCTTAAGGTTTACTTTCCACATAAAGCACAGTGGTCTCCATAGCTAACAAATAAAAGCTTAATCTGCCCTATTTACATAGTCTTAAACCAAGCAAGTTTAGCACTGGCCTACTGCCTACACTCGATGTAACGGTTAGAACTCATAAATCCGTCCATCTGAAGTCACAGCAAGCATCACGTGGCTGGAATGCACTCAACATGGGGAGCTTTATTTTCTTTAACAAAAAAAAAAAAAAAAATTGTACTAGTCCCTAACATTTTAAAATTGGAAGACTTCACATTTTCACATTTTAAAAATCTGAATTTCCATATTCTCTTTGAAAAACAGAAGGTCCACCAAACTGAACCAGTATTTTCTCCTGGCAACCATGAGCGGAACTGCAGGGCAGCCTCCCGGGAGAGGGGTGGCGGTTGGGCTGCAGACGCAGGTACGGGAGTACATCTCCAGCTGGTCCATCCCCAATAACCTGAACTGTTGCAGGGACCATGGAGAGATCTTATGACATCTGATATAATGCCTTCTGTAAATCTCTTTTCAGACTTTAATTTTCAAAATCCTCCTGGACAAATAGGAGGTGCATAGAGAACCCTAAAATAAGTTACAGCAAATAAAATGGCACCAAAAAATATAATACTTTAAAACACCTTCTTTTAAAATAATTTTTTAAAAATTTCCCTTACTTGTTCTACAGCTTTTGGAAACTTCCTCTGTTTGGACAATGAACTACAATGATTCTGACATAGTGGAGTATCACTTGAAACCCAACGTAATAACCATAAACACAGTTCTCGGGACAGGCAAAGCAGGATAGGAGGATGGTTTCTGGTAATTTTAGTTCTGCTTTTAACTGATTTACTTATGCTACAGCATGTGGGAAAATGAGTTAAAAGTAGTTTTTGTGCCAAAAAAAATTTTTTTTGAAGCCCATGCAGTTTTTCGTAATGCCCATTTTCATTAGCTTCATTGTATGGATTTGTTTCTTTTTTAGGTGGAACACAAAAATGAACTTGTGTTTTGGTTCCATTTTCCATGAGCTTTTGCAGCACCATGGCATCATTATATGCAATCTTAGATGTTTCAATAGGCCACAGCCAATGTGAAGATAAAGTGCTCATACACCCCACTAATGGTTCTATGGCCATGAAGATTTCCAAGACAGAATTGGTCCTTATCCTGAACAACTCTTAAGAGAACGCCTTATGCATAGATTTAAACCAAAATCTTTATCTGAAGCAGGCGTAGTCTACTATGGGTCAATAGAAAATCCCTAGAAACACAAGACAGATGAATCAGTAACTCGGGGAGCACTCTGCAGTGAATTGATCTTGGCAGGCTCACAAGGGGGACCATCCTTCTCAAGATTGAAGGCACCGCAGGAGCCTAGAGGAGTCTTCGCTAGTACTGGGGAAGCCACCTGGTCCCACCTGCTTTCAACGGCTTCTAGCCAAAACCATCTCTGCCGCACTGTGGGGTGGAACTCCAGGGTCTCAGTCAAGCACCTGTCCCAATTCTGGGGCCGTCACAGGGCTGCTTCTCCCAGCATGCCTGAGTTGGCCCGCTGCTACCTCTACAGCTCATCTTTGTGTGCGGACACGGTAGTTTCCACCTGGACAAGCACGTAAGCCCCATCTTTGTAAAAGGATGTCAGTCCCCACCATCTGCTTGTCTGGTTTCCACAGAGAACAGATCTGCCCTTCACCCACAACAGAGACTCAAATTTTCTGGGCTTTCATTGGAGAAGACAGCCGAATGTCACATGCAGTTCGGCTTCGATCAAAGCCTGGCTCAGCAGCAGGCAAACGGGGATGGGAACAAACATTCCTGAGTAATATCAGTGTTATAATTATAGCTCAGGGAGATTGGATTTGGGGGTTCCTTTAGCCTCCTTGCAGAATTAATATCCTTGTCATTTTCCCCAACTTTCACTGGCATTCTTGGGAAGAAGAGAGTGAAATCTACTTCTGTATCTCTCATAAAAGCTCTGTGTTCTATCACTCATTGTCCCTTTGTGTGTGTGTGTGTATTGCTTTTAGAACCTAGTGCCATCCAAAGCTGTGTTCCTGTACGATTAAGTAGGCATTCCCCTTTCTGATCATGCACTTCTCTTTCCACTGCCAGGAAGTTAAGGATAAACATGGGGCTCAGTTACATCAACTCTGTTAAACCACTGGGGCAAGTGGAGTTCTTAACGCTCTCTCTCTTTTGTAATTCCTTATTCCCTGCTATTTATACCTTATTAACATCATTATGGGAAATTATTATCACCCATTGTTTCAATACTGATGATAAAGTAGTTTTAACATAACACCCATTTAATGAAAATTAAGTAGCCATTGTGCATAGTGTACTGATATTATAGAATATCCTTAGAATTGCTTCTAAGAAATGAATTAATAAGTGATTCCATCTATGATTTTTCTTTGCATTTCGGAGTGAATGCTCATTTCTGACGGACATGTTTTCGAAACCCTAACCCAACAAAGAAATCATCTTTTTTATATATAAAAAAATGCCTTTTTATCTTTATTATTGTTCCAGCTTGGAGTCGTGAGGAAGAACCCCGAATGGTCGGCATGAGCTGTAAGAATTTTAAAAAGTCTTCAAGTCAGAATGAATCATGGCAGAATGAAGTTTTGGAAACTCTAGGCCTCCAGTCAGTTCAAATCATCGCATGCAAGGAGAGCTTTTCGAAGTAATATTTCTGTTCCAGCTTCAGGCTAGATCAAGCATGGCACAGGGAAAAACGAGCATCAGGCATAACATCAGGAAAGGAGAATGAATTGAGCGATAACATTGTAAGATCTCTGTGGAGCACTGTTTTGATTTGGGCTCAGTTTTTTCAGCCAGCATTTATAGGCTGTGGGAGACAGGGGGACAGAATAGGAGAGCCCCTTCCAATTTTACCTTCAGTATTTCATTTCTCATGTTAACCTTTAGTCCTTTTCACAGAAGGCCAGAAACTGTTCTCTTTGGAGCAGAACTACAAAAAACCCTAGTGGAAAGGGAGTCAGAACATAAATGGCTGTGTAAGACCATGATCAAGAAAAAATTATTTTGCAAAAAAAAAAAGTGAATGTGCTAGAAATCCTAAACAAATCTCTTATAAAGTCCTACTTTGGTTCAAAGGATATATGTTATTCTCCCAAAAGACACACACTTGTTAGACATCTAGACCAGTCAAGTTCATAGAGGTAGAGGGGGAAATAGAGGTTGCCAGGTGCTGGAGGGAAGGGGAGTTAGTGTTCAAAGAGTACAGAGTTTCAGTTTTGCAGATGAAAAGAGTTTCAGGAATAGATGATGCTGATGGGTGCACAACAGGTGAACGTACTCAAGGCCACTCCATTGTGCATTGCAAAAAGGCTAAACGGCAGCTTTCATGAGATGTGCATTTGACCACAACTTTTTAGAGACTTATTTCTTTGATAGGCAGAAAGACAGACAATGAGAGAGATCTTCCAGCCACTGGCTCACACTCTAAATAACTTCAACATCCATGACTGGCAAAGGCTGATGCCAGGAGCCTGAAACACCATCCAGGTGTCCCATGCGGATGTCAGATACCCAACTGCTTGAGCTAGCATTAGCTGCCTACCCAGACACATTAGCAGGCAGCTGGACGGGAAGCTGAGAGGCCAGAACTAAACATTGAGCTCCAACACAGGATCACATCACAGGTTATAACTTACCCCATAGTGCAACAACGTTGATTCGTTGACCACAATGTTGTTTAAAAAGAAGGGTAAATAAGACATTTTTAAATGCCTTGCCATTAAGGATTGAGAAGTAGCATTGAAAGGGAAAATGTAGTGCAAAGGGTTAGCCCGAGGATCAGAGGGAACTGTTAGTAAGCAGCTGGATCAATAAATGGACCAGGACTGTGGCACAACCAAAGTTATAGAGCCAGACCAGGACCTGAGTCATGGTTGTTAAACTTGACTTGTAATTGCTCAGCATAACACACACACCTGACACGTGATGGCTCAGCACACACACACACACACACACACCCCTACACTTGACATATAATGGCTCAAAGCACACACACACCTGACATGTGATAGCTCAGCACAAACACACTTACCTGATATATGATAGCTCCACAGATGCACACACACCTTACACACAATGGCTCAACATACACACCTGACATGTGATGGCCCAGAGCACACACACACAAACACACACCTGACACATGATGGCTCAGCACACACACGCACAATACATGATGGCTCAGCACATACACACGTATCTGACATGTGATGGCTCAACAGATGCACACACACCTGACACACAATGGCTCAACACACACACCTGACATGTGATGGCCCAGAGCACACACACACACACAAGCACACAACTGACATGTGATGGCTCAGCACATACTCACACACATAGAACCAATGATTCAGTATGCTGAGCACATGAGGTTTGCAGAGGACAGTGAAATATAAATCAGACAGAGGCCCACAGGCATGAAGCTTCCATGAGGAAGCCATTGCCCTTTCCACCCATATCTAGGCAAGCTCTCCAGCCTCCTTTCCCAGTCTTCCCCAAGCTTGACAGAGGTCAAGTCTCCACACGATAGCTGGGGACACACACAAAAATTTCAACCTACCTAGGCATGCCAACTGACATACTAAGCCATGTTTTAATTTGGGAAAAAGCCTATGAGGGAAGTAACCTTTGAAGTAGTTTTCACAACCTCAACATCCTCTCACAGTGCCAATGACAAACACAGAAACAGGACTCAGGGTATGATGTAGTGTGTTAAGTGCCTCTTGTGGGGCCAGCATCCCATACTGGGGTACCAGTTAGAGTCCCAGCTGCTCCCCTTCTGATTAGCTCCTTTCTGATGAGCCTGGAAAAGCAGGGAAGATGGCCTGAGTGCTTGAGCCTCTGCTACTCACATGAGAGATCTAGGTGGAGTTTCTGGCTTAAGTCTGAAGCAGCCACCACTGTTGCAGCCACACAAGGAATGAATCAAAAGATAAAAGATTCTCACACACATATTCTCTCTCTCTCCCTCGCTCCTTCCCTCTCTCTCTCAATCTCTTTCTGTTACTGTGATTTTCAAGCAAATAATTAAATTTTAAAAAGAAAGAAATGTTCAGCCATAATGGGCTGATTCTTGAAACATTAAATTTAGACCCAGATCTTCAGACCTTTCTGGTATAATCACAATTCCTACAGGAAAAAAAAAAGCAAAGAAAGAGCTAGTAGCTAATGCTGTTACGAGCTTGTGGTTAACTGCTGGCTATGGATCTCTGTTTTGCTATAACCTGTCCCTGTGTGTGAAGAGGAATCCAGATCATGCTGCCCATGTCAGAAACTCTGATCCCCATACATGAAGAGAAGGGTGGACATGCACTGGAGGCCCTCTCTGGAGAGTCTGGAATCCCCAGTGCACCCTTCCAAGGCACATGCAATGTCCCTGTTCCAGAGCCCCAATCATGATCGTGCAAAGGCCAGAGCCACAAGACAGAGGCCTTAGCTGGACCCTTGCCCTTACCTCTGGGCCCCAGCATTTGGGAAGCCCACCTGCTGTGCTTCCCCAACAAGTTCCTCCACATGAGGCAAGGAAGGAGCCCACAGTGCCAACAGGACATCTCCCTTCTTAGTCACATACCTAGAATACCCAAGTTCCCTACCCAAAAGTCCTGTGTTACTCCTACGGCCCTAGTGGGCCTTCCAACTGGGTCTGTCCTTCCCAAGGCGTGTGCCACACTCTGAATGTATACACCTCTGGACATGACAGGGTGGGGGACGCCCCAGGTGGCTGAGTGTGGCAGTGGTGACAGATCTTGGGTATGCAATCTGGAAGATTCATTACTTATCCTATGAACTCCCTGTGTTTCAGTTGGGAAAGAAGAGTTGGTGACCTCACTGGGGGCTGTGGCCATTTTCCTGAAAGGTCATATAAAAGACGTAAGCAGGAGGAGGAATGATCGCTGCATCCATCCCAGCATGCAAAAACCATTCAGTCCCGTCCTCCAGGTCCACAGCAAAAGAAGGTTTTGTCACCAGACTCTCTGTTCTACTCTGAACTGAAAGTGCATACATGTAAAATACAACGAAAGGAGAAACAAAAGAGAGAAGATTCTAGGGCAGGCCAGATAAGCAAAAGGCTCAATAAGACCCACCCCACCCCGCAGTTCACTCCAGTAAGGCTTCAGGAGTGCGGCTGCAATACACATTTGAGTCTTAGTGAGAGTTAAATATCCTAAAAGAATACACAACATGGTTTAAGAAGTAAGATCCCAGAGAGTTGCCAAGGGATCATGGGTCCCCATGACTTCACCAAAAATAAAATATTTCATGATGCCATTGCTTTTTAAAATTTAACTTTCAAAATACACATTTGTATCTTATGAGCATACTGCATTGTGTAAACATAAATAGATGGATGTTATTTATCTCCAGGGAGAATTATCTTTTTAGATTATTCAACACAATCTGTTCACCTATAGACTTCCCCACTTTATTTTTCCAAACCTTCCAATCTCATATGTGTATCAGTTGTTTTATGATCAGTTTTGCAAACAACTATCAAAATTTTTCAGACGCCTGATCATGTTAATTATTATAAATATAAAGGAAGTTCCATGAAATATTTATGAGATCAGCCCGATGCACTTTGATTGCACAGGCACAGAAGAACATGTGTCATATGGTGCCTGAGCACAGCCCTGACACAGTCTTCTTACACTCCTGATGTTGGCAGTGCTTAGAGGAAAATGCACATCCTCTATCATCCACACTCCAAGAAGGATAAATCACATCTGAAATCTTGCACAAGAATTGCTTTTTAAGTGAAGCACCATAAATGCAGTCACAGGAAAACTGTCATTGATCCACAAAGATGTCCATTATTAGCTATTACACAACAGAACAGACACAAATCCTCCTCATTATAGCTATTTGTCTGGTGGAGATCAGATGTCCCTGGAGTGGTTTCTTTTTGTTGAATTTATGTCTTCCGTTGAACTCCCCTGCTTCGCGTCTATCTTCATCTCTTTGCCCTTATCCTCCTATCTCTCCCTTGTCCCTTCTTCCTGGTGGATACCTTATCAACACTTTGCCTTTTACCCCTTCCATAGTTTCTTGATTTCTTACTGTATATAAACTAATATGGAACATTTTAATCCCACTATGGTTATTTTTGTAAAAATACGTCTGAACCTGATAACTTTAACTACTGGTTCATTTTCTCTTGGTATGAAAAAATAATCAAAAGTGGGAACTTCGTAAGGGAAAGATATTTACTTAGTTCACAGAAATGGCAGAGCACAACACCTGCAGCTGCTGAGCTGTGATGAGAGCCTTCTGGTTACATCACAATGTGACAGTGGGGTCACAAGAGCAATGCATGCAACACAAAGAGAACACAAAGCAAGTTATGAAGCCAGACTGATTCTGGGACCAAGTCTCTCTTTTCAAAAGTATTTGCCAAATTAGGCAGGACCCTGTGAGCACTACATCAATTCCTTCTGAAAGCAGCACCCTCGGTGGCCTACTTTCTCCTTGCCCCTGCCCTTAAAGGTCCTACCACCAGCACCACCACCATGGGGGGCACAAAGCTTCCAGCCATGAACATTTAAGGGACACACTTAAACCACAACCCATCCACAACACTTCAGAAAATTTGTGTTGAGAGATTTACATATTTTGGCCCAGAGATTAAGCAATAAGTATGGATGGGACTAATGGGTGTTCATGTGTGCATATTCATGGGGATTTGCACAACACGGAGAACTAGGAAAGTACTAGGAACTGGGAAACAGCAGCCAACAAGGTCCATGTGACCACACCTTTCAAGCAGGCTAGATAAATGACTTCAAATGTGAAGACATGAAACTTTTAAGACTTGGTAAGAACCTACAATGCAACTGTAATATTCTTTTAAATATAAGCACCAAACTTAAAGTAGGAGATGCACATTAAGTTCCTATGGAAAAATTATCCTGCAAAAAACAGTCCTGTCAGAGGTATTCTGTGCAGCACTGAAGGAGGCTTGCACCTTATACCAGACTGCTTGGGTTTGAGGGCTGGCTCTGTTCCTATTTCCAGGCTCTTGCTAATGCACACCCTTGCAAGCAGTATGTGATGGCTCACGTAGCAGGGTCCTTGCCACTCATAGGGGAGACCCCGATTGGCCCCAATCCATTAGGAACAAGCATGTCTGTCACTCTGCCGCTCCACTTCTCAAATAAAAACTGTTTTGGAAATTAAGAAGTTTCCTGTGAATTCTCAAAGAAAATACCATTGAGTAAGATTCGTATTTTAAGTTTTTCATATATTTTTTTTAACTTTGAATTTTATGGTACAATTATGTAGGGTCTGGGAACCTCCCCCACAAATTCCCACCCCCGTACTGATTCTACCCATATTGTTACAATAGTATAGTCCTTTATAACAAGTTAATTGCATCAGTCTGTTATTTAAGTGTGCCCCAACATTACTGGTACAGACAATGTCAGACAATCCAGCATCTCATTGTCTAGACAAAAAATAATAATAATAATTTGAAGCATTGGGAGAGGCCAGAAGGTGTCTGCATATGAACAAACTGACCAATGCAACTATACAGATCCCCCAAATAGGCCCAAAAGCAAAAGCAATCTTTATCTGTAACCCAAATGTCATTTTAAATGAGCAAGTAACACGCAGGATTACACAATTAATGGTGTTGAGAAACCTAACTAGTAGACTGGCTATCAGGAAAAAGTAAAACAACCACTATGTCATCCCATACAATGGAATAAAGCTTTCAATACAAAAATAGGAAATAGTAAAAATACTAGAAGAAAATATAGAAGACCTCTTTTACAGTCTTTTAATAATATGTACTTCTTAAAGCCACATATTTTCCATAGATGTACAAGAAACTATATGAATCATTAAATCCATTTTAGTAGAAGGAGGATGTAGAAAAAGGAGAAGGGGAGAAGCAGAAAGTCATAATTTACAACTGATATTGGAAGATAAGCAAAAAGTTAGGCGAGCAAAAATTTCCTATTGAAAGAGATTTCTGAATCCATCTGAAAAGGCCACTAAACTAACAGAAAAGAAGAATGACCAAGGCATGTAATAACTCAGCTCACTGAAAAAGAAATACAAACGATGCATACACACATTTGAAACTCAAGTCGTAACTACAGAATTTCAAGACAAAATAATAGAAAAATTACTTCCCGGGAATCTGATTGATAAAAGCCAAGAGGTCTAAAAAATCAATAATATTAGCTGCGTTGTAGAAAAGCAGGTGCTTCAAATTTTGGTGGAAGAATAAAATGAGATATCTTCCCAAGCCAACGTGACAATGTCTATCAAGATTACCAATGTTTTGTGAATATGCCCTCACTTCAAATTTTCCTATTGGTGAAGTAATGTATATGTATAAAATATTTTAGGCTAGCAGGTTGAATAGGGAGTTGGTTATAGAAAGCAGAGTTTATTCATCCAATGCATGAGTATGTGACTGTGGTGGGGATGGGTGTTTGGTACAGCAATTGAGACGACACTTAAGGCACCCTATCCTACATCGGAGTGTCTGGGTTGGAGTTCTGCTCCACTTCTATCCAGCATTCTGCTGATGCACATCCAAGAAGGCAGGAGCTGACAGCTCAGGTGCTGGGGTTCCTGTCACCCAGGAGGGAGACTCACACGGAATCTGGGCTCCTGACTTAGGCCTCACCCAGCCCCGGCTGCAGCAGGCATTTGGGGAGGAAATCAATCTTTCTCCCTCTTTCTTCTCTTCAAGTAAGTAAAATCAGGTGAAACTCAAAAAGGATACGTCTGTGTACATGTGCTGACATAGGAACACTTTGAAGTCATACTGCTATGAAAAAAAGCTACCAAGTTGTGAAACAGTGAGTATAACATGTTATCATTTGTGCAGAAACAAGACAGATGACATATGTATGAAGTATGTATATTATTTCTGGAAGGAGCTACAAACTAGCCACAGCAAAAGCCACAGCAAAGTGGGGCTGAGGTGGGAGGGCACAAGGTAGGAGACTAAATTTTCATAATCCACTTGGTGTTGCTGGCACTTCCATCACATCAATGTACTTTAAAAAATAGCTAAGTGCTAATAAAATTAATGCATTTCAGAGAAAAGATGTGCAAAATCACTTTCTGGGCTGCCTTGCCGGAGAAGTCTTGGCCAAAAATACTAACTTTTGCAGAGAAAGAGTGTGTCAAGCAGAAATGGTTCTGGGCAGCAAATAAAGGCGAGAAAAAGGATTGTCCATCCCTGAGACACAGGTCTGGGCCAAAGCACTTCAAGTTCTCTTTGTGAAGCCTCTCCCATAATGGAGATGGATGCCTCAGGCAAGCTTAGCTTAATGCCATTTAACATTTTAAATGCAGAATTAAATGCCCTTGCTCTAATTCCAAGATCGCCAAGCAATCTTGCAGTTGTAATTTGTTCTCCCTTGCAGTTATGCCGTTGGAGAAAGAAACTGTTATGCTGGCCCATGGAACAGTTACATGCCTCTTTAGATAACTCCGAAATGTATTGATGATTTTATTTAACTTAAGAAAAAAAAATCTTTAGATTTTTATTTTAAGGGATGGGGAGAGCACTCAGGGCATTTATACATTCACCATAAGATCAGTGTTTTTAAAAGATCACCCCAGGTACAGTGTGGCTATGGGTAGAGAGGGACCAGAGTGGACAGGTCATTCGGAGGAGGAGGATGAGGAGGAGGATGCAGATACTTAGCCTGCAGACGACAGTTGTATGAATGGCACTATGGTAATATAAGAATTTGTTTGCTGTTTGTTTCTTCTCTCACTCCAGAATGCAAACTTGATAAAAAAGAGGAGTTGACAGGCCAGCATTGTGGCATAATAAGTAAAGCTGCCTCCTGCAATGCTAGCACCACATGTGGGCATGATATGTATTTTAGCTGCTTCACTTCTGATCTAGCTTCCTGTCAATGGCCTGGGAAAAGAAGTAGAAGATGGCCCAAGTGTTTGCATTCCTGCCTTCCCCCCCCCCCTTTGTCTCTCTCTCTCTCTCTCTCTGTCCTCTGTAGCTCTGACCTTCAAATAAATAAATAAATCTTAAAGAAATAAAGAAGAAAGACCAGTTGAGTCATTTTCATAATACTTTAAGTACTTGACATTGTCAGACATAGACATGGTGTCAGACACAGAACTTGACCTATTCAGAAAGTTTATGAAAAATACATATCTCAAAAAATGCATAGATTTCAAAGTTTTCTGCACCAACATAAGCTTACATTTTAATTTCATTTCCCCCTTGAACTTTCTGAGTCACCTGTGCCTTTGTTGAAAGAAAAAATGACGTGGGCCTGGACCCGTAGTATAGCCTTGAAGTCCTCGCCTTGAAAGCACCAGGATCCCATATGGGCTCTGATTCTAATCCTGGCAGCATTGCTTCCCATCCAGCTCCCTGCTTGTGACCTGGGAAAGCAGTCAAGGACGGCCCAAAGCCTTGGAACCCTGCACCTATGTGGGAGACTTGGAAGAGGCTCCTGTCTCCCAGCTTCAGACCAGCACAGCACCGGCCATTGCAGTCACTTAGGGAGTGAATCATCGGATAGAAGATATTCCTCTCTGTCTCTCCTCCTCTTTATATTTATATTTATATATATATATACACATATATATGACTTTACAATAAAAATAAATAAATAAATGTCTTTTTAAAAAAAAAAAAGAATGAATGAATGACTATGGACAGTAGGTATAAAGAATTAAGCAAGCAAAAAAAAAATATTTAGGAAAACAAATTAGCAAGACTAGATAAGTGAATGGTTGCAGGGACTAAACTAGAGGGGAGTCCAAGTTTCTGGCCATCCATGAAGATAGGGTGTGGGTGGAGATGCCATCCATGAAGATAAGGGTCACTGGCAATGGATTGGGGCAAGGATGATGAGATTAATTTGGGGTGTGCAACATGATCCATTCTAACAAATCCAAGAGGGGTGTCAGTGGGCAGAGTGGTAAAAGATTCCAAAGCTCTCCACTGATAATTGAACAGAACATGGATTAGGAAATTGTTTGCACTAAGAAGGGAACCAATATCATAGATGATGATGGTAATGGCAACATAATCTACAGACAGCCCAGGAGGAAAATCAGTCAAAGACACAACATAAACTCTTTAGCTAGAGAAAAAGGGTGTGGCTCCAGTGGCACAATTGGTTAGCACGCAGAACTTAAAAGAATAGAGAGAAAGGAATCTAGCAGTATCCAGAGACATGGGGAGAAATCAAGAAAAGTATAAAGACACTGAAGCCAAAAGAAGAGGATGTTACAAGAAATGGGAATGGGAAATGAGGGCAAGTTCTGCCAGGTGAGCTAGGACAAAGACAGTCTCATGTGCCTCATGAAGGAGATGATGGTGGAGTGAGTTTGATGAGGAGTGAACAAGGATGGCTTAGGGGGTGAGGACACAAAGCACTAGGAACGGGTCTTCTAAAATCCAGTTTTGGAAGGAGAGGTGAAAGGATGATGACTACCAAGGGACCAAAAGAGAGAGGAGGAACAGTGTTGGGGCAACCTTCTCCAAGATGGGAGAAGCCCAGTCCTGACCACATGCTTACCAGTAAATGTCGAGTGACAGAAAGAAACTAAGAGAAGGGACATTGTTGAAAGCACAGTTTCAATAAGATGAGATCTGTTCCAATGGTGGAGTAACCAGCTTCAACTAAAGGCACTCAGCCCTCCCCTTAGTAAAAACAGGAAAGATTGATTCTAGATGCAGGCAGCTTCCTCTAAAGCAACAAGAGTACACGAAGCTGCAGAGAGCACCAAAATTACCTGCAGAGGCTTCAAAACCCGGTTGAGTCACCGCCTTGTTAGGATGTGGCTGCTCAATGGCAATCCACATATCCATGTCTCCATTGCTAGGCATGTTCAGATGTATAAGCCTCTGACTCTCACTAGAATCAAGCTACTGAGGAGTTCCTCATCTCAGTACAGTACTCCACTTGTCAGTAAGCATCCCCGTGCCCCAAACATTAGTAGTGGATGAAGTTCTGAACTGGATGGCAGCCAGGCCACGGGACATTCAGGAAATACATGATGAACAATTTCAACCAGGATGAAAACTTGATGGTAGAAGGATCTCAATGAAAGCTTTTACTATGGAGGGAGGAAGGATAACAAAAGACAGAGCCTGAATAAAGTGAATGGTCAATCAGAAAATCTCGAGTAACTCGACCCACAAGAGTAGATCAGGAATGTGCTAAAATTACACACACACACACACACACACACACACACACACACACACACACACGTAGTGGCAAGTGTTCTTGGGAACATCTAAGTTAGTTTGTGCAATAGCCTAAGCAACAGGTAAAACACTTATTTAAAAAGCTATCCCCTACCCCCAGGAAAATAAAAGCCGGTTTCTCTTGGTGGGAAGCCATGCATGGGCTGCCACCGAAGAACTGACAAAGTGCAAAACCGATGAACTGTAGAGCTTGCCTGAGGGAAAGTTCATAGGTACTACTTGTACTGCTTAACCGCCAACAGTGCTGGAGCAGGCTCTGGACCCAAGGGTGTTCCAGAACAACAGCAAATATATATATTTATATATATTTATATATATTTATATTTATTTATTTATATATATTTATATTTATTTTTATATATATATATATATATATATATATATATATGCAGCTGACTGATCCAGAGTCACAGCATCTTCTGGGGATTAACACCCTTCTGACTCCCTAACTCATTCAAGAGGACACCTGGGTTGCTAAGATTCAGCAGCATTCCAGGATTCTAGGCCGCAGTGCTGCAGGAACTTGGGCATGAGTCTTGTCTTAGCCCAGCTTCTGTTACTATAACAAAATGCTTGGGGATGAGGATACAGAAAAAACGTTTCTGTAGCTCACAATTTTGGGAATCAGAAAGCATGACACCAGCATCTTCTAGTGAAGATGTCATGGCATACATGCAGAAGTAGACACACAAAAAGGAGGTACAAATGTGAGACAGACAGAAGGAAAGTTGGTCCACTTCACAACATTTCACTCTTGCAATAAATCATCCAGTCCCATAAGGCCTAGCTCAATTCTGTGAGACCTCATCCAGTCTCTAGAGAACTAACTTGGACTCACCAGAAAGACAATAATGGATTAACTCACACCTGTTTAAAGGTCTCACTCCATAAAGACCCCACAACCTCTCAACACTGTTACACTGGAGACCAAACTTCTGGCACATGAATCTCTGGGGACAGCTCATATCTAAATCCTTGCAAATTCATAGCCCAATCCCCCTACCCAGAGTTACTTTTAGTTATAGCAGCTTTCCATATTTTATCACCTCTCTGGTTAACTTCTCAAGCCCAAGTTCTGCTAAAATACTGGCACATGCCACCCAAGATATTTTTCAATTCACCTGCTTCAGTATGTGTCAGTACTGGGAGGTCTGGAAGGAGGGGGAACTAGGAGAACCACCAGAAACAGATGAGGAATTATAAGGAGTCATAAAACAATAAAGCAGAAAGACCAAACCCATGTGCCTTGAACTATGTGGGTTACTGTCACAAACTAATTTAAACCAGGTAGTTTAAAAGTGGCAGAAAGTTGCTGCTCAAGATTCCTGAGGCTGGAAAGTCCAATATATAGGTACCAGAAGGTCTGGTGCCTGGCGAGGGCTTGTTCCTCATGCATGGCACCTTTCAACTGCATCTCACTTGATAGAACTTTTAAGAACTTCTTTATAAAATTACTGTGCAACTCCACCCTGTGATTCCATTAGCTCCAGCAGACTCCACCTCTCAACACCTCTGTACTGGGAAGGAGATTCCAACACGGGAATTTCGGCAGGACACAAGCATGCAGATCCTAGCACCAAGGGTGCAAAAAGAAATATCCAGGGAGTAAATTATTCCTTAACATTCTTTGAGTTTGCGATGGGAACAGGAAAGCTTTGAAGTGCAACTGAGAGCAAATGAAAAAAAGAGTGTTTAGTTTTGGTTTTTCTGTGTTTTGTTTTGAGAGGCACTTGATTGCTTTATTTTTTAATCACACCTTGCCAAGGAATTTAGAGGCCATCATGTCAAGCTCTCTCCACCAGCACTCCTACCCCTGCATACTCATCACACAGATGAGTAAGCCATAAGTACAGAAGGGAAGCAAGCAAGAGGTGGAGAATCCAGCCAAAGGCCCTCTGCCACCTCCCGGCAGGGGACTTCAGAGTCTTGCGTGTAGAAACTACTCTTGTCACAAAAATCATAGCTTAGAAAATTCTTTTTCAATTACACCATGTTTCAGAGACTGAATTCCAGTATCTTTTCAGATTACATTTTTCATTTATGTTGAGACTTGATCAAAGGACCAGAAGATAAACACCATGGGTCTCTGAAGAGCCGCTCTAGGGTGTGGGGCCAAGATGCTAACACAAAGGAACTTAACTCACAAAAAAAGTCCACAATCATTCAGACAAAATCAGAAGACTGGTTTAAGAACCTAAGTTCCTCAATGATTGAGACAATTTTATAATTCAAGAAAATCAGGTTGAAAGGACCATACATAATAAATTTTATATGTGGATTTATCCATTCATAGACACATGATACACACATGAATATCCTAGTGCGCACAACCGTGTGCCTTGACAATCCTTGAAATATGAAGATTATGCTAGATAGCAATTGGTGCTTCTTAAAGAGAACTTTAAATAGTACGTGATTAGCACTTTTAGTACATATTAGAAGATGCTACATGACCAAAGACACTCAAGCCACTTATCTCTTCACTGTTAATAGATCACAAATATGCAAAATATTAACAGGGAAGATGGAAAAGGGGAAATGAGATCAAGTTCCTGCTGATCTCCTTCTCCCCCCCATGAAGGCTAATGGGAACATATGTTTAAATCTTCAGACCCTCTTGGCATTGCTCCAGGCTCTGGAGGCCAAACTGGGGCAAATGGGCCATTCAGAGCCCTATGTGAGACACCAGTTAAGGTTCTGGTCCTAAGATGGTCTACCTGACAGCAGAGACCCAGATCAAGCTAATTCACCTGACAGATCCTCAGAGTCTCTTAAGACCTTCCCATCTACCTCAGAGTGGGATTTTAAATACAAACAGTAGATGTCCAGTAAGTGCTTTCAGATCTGGGAAGAGAGGCTCTATACAAGGAAGACCAGAGGTGTATCTCAGTGTGTTCAACCTGAAGGTATCTGAGAGGAGGACATGGACAACACACAGTACCGGAATTGGAAGGATGCTGAAGGTGCGTCAACCGTCCTGAAATTTGCTCACTGGCTCAGTCATCAATCTTAGAGCCTTAAAAACTCAGTGACAAAAATAATGATTGAGAAAGAATAAGCATTAACTGGCCACAGGTCTTGTATGGGAACTCAGGCAGACTCAGATAAAGGGTTGAGAGTTCTTCCACTTATATAACCGCTGCTGATGGTGGCAAAGACTCCATTCTACTCTTGCCTTCTCTGCCCTCCCTCCAACCCCAGCTCTCCAGTAGGCACAAGGTCAGCACTCCTTATGGATGCCAACTCATGAAGGCCTTTCTTTTACAGCCCAAATGTTGAATATGAATTGGTTGAAGGACAGATTCACTTGACATTTTAAAAACAAAAGAGAGCACTCATCAGAAAGTTTTTAAGAAATGCATTTCTTCCTAAAGAAAGATATGATCATTGCTTCCAAATAGGAGCTCACACACTTCAGTAATTTCATCTGCAGATTTGCAAGACATATGCAGTCAAAGCTGGAACTCCCGTGGCTGACACTCAGAAAATGCTAAGCTGATGGGAGGCTTCCAATGTAAGGTTGCACAGCGGGGAAAGAGCTTCCCCAGAGCAGAGGCCATGGGTTTCTTTTGGAGGCCAAGAGAAAGAACTTCCCATCTCCATTAGGCCTTGAATGAGTCACAGGTTTTGCCCCCTTCTCATTGCCTACCCCACCCCACTCCCTTTTGTTGTTTGTCAATCTGATGGAGCAGGTTATTTCTCCGGCCTTGCTTCAGAGGTCCTGATTCGGAAGGACCTTCCTAAGCACAGCCATTGTGACCCTGGACTTTTTTTCTCAGTCCTATAATGCCACCAATCTTTTCTTTTTCTGTTTTTAGCAGCTCTCCCCAGTAGCAAAGAGATGGTTTGGGGCATCCAGAGTGGACCTTGGAACATGCCCACATGATACCCTGACACCAAAAGTCCTCAGATCTGCACAACCCTCACCATCCCTTTTCTGCCACCACTGACATCTGCGTGGCTGTATCTCCAAAGCAGAAGCCTCCTGCAAATTCAGAGCTGGGAAACATGTCTGAGGAGCAAACCCAAACCCCTTGGTTCACTGCCAACAAGCCAAGGCCCAGTGGCATTAAGCTGCAGCTTCAACATCAGGGGACTGGTTAGTGGTGACAATGAGGGCAGTTCTCGAGTCCCCAGGATGCCAGTTTTATAAACATATAAAAAAGGACTTAGTATCCAGGCACTACTTTTCTCTGCAAGGATTTTATAACTTCAGAAATATTCACTCATTCATTTCTCAGATCAATATTTATGACTTCCCAGTCCCTGGACACCCCAGAGAGCAGAGTAAGTGGTGAGAAAGCACCCTGATTATATGGAATCTTGCCTTTTTTAATGGGATCGATCAGCAATCAACTGTGGAACTAAAATTATCAGGACACTGCAGGGCCCAGACCTCTGCCATCTGAGGCTTGGGGGCTGGGATTTGTGTTTTAAAATAGCTTGACCAAGTAGATTATGAAAATGATCAATCCGCTATTAATAGTCCCAAGCTTCACGGCTTTTTTTTTCTCTCTCTCTCTTTCTTCTCTCTCTCGTTATGACACACACCTCCTTCCACTACCCCCGCACCCCCGCTTCACACACACATATCAAGCATGTAAAAAGTTCATGGTGGCTAAACAATCTCTCCAACAAATGCTCTCATTGATTTACAGGCATCGAGAGGGAACAAGAACAGGCAGTGCTAGAAGGAGCAGCAGATTCAAGGCCACATTCTTAACCTACACCTTTTGAACCTACAAGGAACTCTCCAGAGAGTGGGAAAAGTTAACCTGAGGGATCATGCCAGCCTATAACGTCCTATGATGATCGTTCACTCCATGCAGGAAAGATGTGCAATGAGTTAAAATTAGGGACACTGCTTTGTACTCAAAGCAGAGAAAAAGGACAGAAAAAAAAATTCAATTCCCCTTCCCCAGCTAAACAAAAACTCTAGGTTTTCTCCTATGACCTAGATATACTCAAAGAGATCATACAGAATGTTCCAACGGAAAAAAGAGACCTCCACTCTCAGTAGTTCAAGCCAATTCTTCAGCTTAGAAAAGCTCTTGATGAGGAAATAGTGAAATAAGCAGAGGTTTATGGGATGCAAACAGTGAAAGACCTTAAGCAAGCCCACCCTTAGTACTAGGGAGCTGTGACCACGTGGTGTCAGCCTTCCATTACTTGCTTATAATAACATATAACCCAGGCCCTTCTCTTAACTCCAGTGCTCTGAATTCCCACAAGGAAATATCAATTTTCAGTGAAGAAAAAAAAAAATCAAACACATTTTCCTGTATGGTCAATGATGGGTGACAGAGGGGGGATAAGGGAGATAGTGGGGTCAGAAGGGTCACTGGGATGATTGTTTTACCCTGAGTCAAAAAAAAAAGACAAAATCCTCACACTGTGGATATAGAAGGTTCGAAATAAAAATGACTCTAAGTGATTGCGCTAAACTGAACTGGGTAAATACCCACACACTGAAGCCAGCGTGTTTCCAGCTCTGGCTTGCAAACTGCATTAAATAATGAATGATGTAAATTAGACTGCCTTATTTATTAACAAGTCCAGCGTGGCTTATGTAACCACACTCGACATTTAAATGCATGGCTCTTAAACGCATATAAAGCACAACCGAAGTTCTGGAACCCCCAGTGGAGGAGTTCAGAAGTAAACAGTGGAGTAATAAAAGCAGATGTCTCTCACGGAATCCTCATCCATGCCAGGATGTTTTCTTTTTGTTTTTGTTTTTGTTTTTTTTTTAAAGCACGATTAATCACAATGGCAAAGCTTATAAAAGCAAGACGGCCAAAATCAACGTATTAGTGGCATAACATTACAGCTGTTTAACCAGGCCAACAATAAATGGCACATAGAGCTCTGACAGTAGGAGCTGGAAGTGCTATTTGTGGTGCTAAGCAGAAAAATATCAAGTCTGTCTTCAACATTACCCACAAATCAGAGGATATTGCCCCTGAAATTCATAAAAGGATCCCTGCTGATTGTTCCAAAACACATGCCGGTAAAATTGCGTGTTCTTCCACAGCCATGTTGATATACTTGGCACACAGAACCATGCACTTGATGGTTAGGATGGAACATTTTGTATCACACGTGTGCTATCACATTTTAAAAAGAAAACCCCAAAATATACAGGATTGATTTTAATGCTGCCTTTTACCACTTGGGTGCACAGAACCCACTTTGGTACTCAATGACACTGGGACCTCCATGGCCAGTTACATAATTCCAATCTCAGGTTATTCTCTTGAACCCCATTTATCTGTGACAGTGGCACTATTCTTAATGTTCATTGAGCATTGCCGTGGTATAGATATTTGCAAATAACAGAAGCTGCTGCTTAGCAGCGTGGGGCTGGGCAGACATGAGATAACTCTACAAATCAGAGAGACACAGATGGAGTGGGCAAAGGTTACAGAGCATAAACTGTAACGGAGATATTTTTAATGAGATAGACTCCAATAACAATGCTGAAGGGAAATGTCCATCTTGGATTAACATACATTTAAAAACATGCCTACCAACCTCTTGATCAATTTGTGAACCTTAAAAAAAAAAGAAAATAGAAAGTCTTTCCACTGATTCTGTTCGAACTGTAAGGGGACAGTGGTTTAAGATATAGATTGAATATACATAAAGAAATATGAACTATGTTTCAGCAATCGCCATGTATTTACTTACATGATCCCTATTTTAAAAAGACAGAAATCTGTAACTTCAGCTACATATCATTAAACTAGAACTTTAAAGCAGGTTATTTTAGCAAATGCCACTGGATTGGTCCAATCAAGTTTTAAAAAGGAAGATGTGTAGTTTGCTTCAAACTGTAGCTGGTATCCCCTGACCAGCAAATGAAAAGCCATTCAAACCAATGGTGATACGTAAGAAAAGGAGGGTGTGATATCAAGATGAGGGTGGAACAAGCTCCTCCACCATGTCACTTTTGAGATCAAAAAAGCGGAATTCAAAATTAGTCTGTGAAGTATGCTGCACACATGTACTGCGAGGCATTTTTGAGCTGCTCACAGCAGCCCACAAACCCTGCCACTGACACCAAGCCACGCAGAGGGACCAAGTACAGAAAGGCGCTGTTCTCAGCCTGCCTGATTTCCTCTCCTGCTCTCCCATCCTACACACCTGGGCCTCCACGCCTCTGGCTGCCCCGATGCTATCGGGTTTTCAAATCAAGACGGAGGGGGAAAGTAGAAATTGGAGGTGGCATGACAGAACCACTGGCTGTGACAAACACCTAAGTCAATATTTTTTTTAATTCCATCTGAAAATAATCTACCATCAGATATATCAGAGGCAGCAAAACATTTGTGAGAACAGATTAAAAAATGTTCTGTTCTATTCATTTGACATAAAATCAGGTAGCTAATACCTCAAAGGTTTGAAACACTTTTTTTTTTTCAATTTAAGGAGTTTTCTTTTCTTTTTAAAGCCTGTGGCCTTTGAAGTGAAAAACAAAAAGGTGAAAATGATCAGTCCTTCCTCATGTCTTTCTTCCTTAGACATCCATCGTGTCATACAAGAACTTAAAATGACCATACCATGAAAGAAATCACACACGATACCTAACTGTATAACCCCCCTTCCTGTGGTCCCCAAGCCGCCTGAGGGGCTCTGTTCCATAAGCCCTCCTCCATCTCTGACTATGGTCAGCCCAGCTCAGGAAAAGGACACAGATTCGGACAAAGGCCACAGGCACTTTGGATCAGCCTGGTGAACAGCAGCCCGGCCCAGGGCCAGCACAGCTGGGGCCGTACCCACCCTTCCTCTCCCTCCTGGCAGCCGTGCTAATCCATGCCCAGCCGACTAAGCTCTGTTGCCATTTCCTCATGCCCGGGGCCTTGCCACGTGAGCATCACCAGCAGAACAGGCATCAGAGACCAGGAAGGTCTCTTACTTACATTGCAAAACAGGCTACCTCCGTCAACTACGTTGCCAGAAACATGGTTGTGCGTTATCTGTGCGTGAGCAGGTTGGGGGGGGGGGCAGGGTGCGGGGAGGAACATGCATGCGCACTCGCCAACCGGAAGGCCACAGCCCAAGCCCTCCTCAGGTCTGCCTATCTGAGTGTCAGACATAGTGAAGAAAACCGGGAGAAGCTTTGCCCTCCTCTCCCCTGCCAGGGGATGAATAACACACTATGGCCACAAAATGGCCAAGTTTCGGGCCAGTAGAGAGCGTAAGGTAACACAGATGAGCTAGCGGCAGGACAGTTGAGTTCCAGCTTGGGATAGTGGTGGACCCCGGGAAGGCAGGCACACACAGTTCTGCGTCTCCATGTAGGTTAGACAGCTTCACGGACACAAGGGCGCAAGGCGAAAGCCAGCAGTAGCCAAGAACTAGCCCTTACTTTCTCTTCCAACCTAGGAAATGACCGGATAGGCAATTCAGATTCACTACCCAAATGGTCTCCAGATCATATCTCTGGTAAATCAAGTCCAAATTCAATCAGAGCCAGCTCTCCGACTCCCAGCGAGCACATTTGCTCCTTTAAGCGAGTGCATTTCAGCACTGACAACTTCTCTTCTTACAGATCGTTTTCAAGGCCGGCTCTGATATGTGAAACAAAAAGGGAAACTGCTGAACTCCAACGCTTAGAGTCAGGGACTCGCTTCCTCCAGCAGATTTCAGAAAGTTAATCATGTTAACCTCCTCCTCTCTGTTGAATATTACTGCAACTTTTTTGTTTGTTTGTTTTGTTTTTCCTAATGCAACATCCGCCCAGCACTCTCAGGAATAAAGATATCTAGAACAAACTCACTGTATATGGGACAGGCAAAAGTACCGCCCAGCTCTGCTTTGAGATATAAGATGCCTATGAGCTGCTTTCCAACCAGGAATAGAAATGTCTAAATCAAAAAGAATGTATATAACTGCCATTCATGCCTAAAACTTAAAATGTCACACTTCATCCTGTGCTAGCAGGCTCAAGCCACGGGGAGGTAAGACGGGTTGTAACACAGGTTACCAGCAAAATGATTCACCCCACATCTATTGCCACTGAATTCCCACACTTGGGATAGCACTCAACTTCAGGAACCAGCCGCCTGGGCAGCCCGAAGTCTTGGGAGGAAGAGAGGGAAGGAAGAAAGAAAGACAGGAGAAAGGGCACCAAGAAACTCACATTTCGGTAATGTTCTCAGGATCTGCACTGGCAGGCTCCAACCTGGGAAACGCCACGATGCCAGGAGAAGGGTCGCTGCACCAGATCCGAGAGGCACTGCATTTGCAAGACGTGGGACAGGCGACAGCGGCCCTCCAGAAGCCCACCGCCAGCCAGCAGAAGCCCCAGAGCCGCGCCATGGCGGGTCCATGCCACCTCGTCCAGGACGACATCCCCAGCCACCAGTGGCAGCCCAAGTGCGTGTCCCCAAACTGCGCCAGGAGGCTTCCCCGCGCCGGTGCGGGGAGGCCTTCTCCCGCGCTCGCCGTTCGCTCTCTCCCGGACTCTCGGATGCGTGATGCGGGTGCGCTGAGTCGAGCGTGGCCAAGGCCGAGTGTAGCAGGGCTTCAAGAGTGTCGGCGCGGGCGGCACCGCTCACAGTGGCAGGGGCATCGCAGGCCGCTTTCCAGGGGGCGCTACCGCCGCTCCGAGCTCCACCGTGGTCGCCGCTGCATGGCTGGGCTGTGCGGGGCACCGGCCCGCGGTGCTCCCAGGACTGGTTGCGGGCGCAGGCTCTTCCCTTGGCGCGCGCGGGGATCCGAAACACACCTCCGGGCTGAGGACAGACAGACACGCGTAAGACTGAGCGCCAGGCTCCATACACTGAGACCAGGGGCACTCTCCCTCAGCGCTAGCCTCTTCCCGAACCCCGACCCCAGCCCCGAGACCGTGGAAGGATGAGTGCCCAGTTTTGGCCCATGAATCAACTTGGCCCGCGATGGCACTGCCGCCACTGGGGCCACCAGTGTGCCCACTCCTCTCCCAAGGCTGAGGTCGAGAGAAGGAGAAGGGAGGTGGGATGAGGTTAGGACGAAAGGGTCCCTGACACAGGATTCCATGGCGCAGGCCGGGTGGGGGGACCTTCTCAAGGGGGAAGCAAAAAGCGCCGACAGCGATGGCTCCGCGACGGCCCTCCCACCCCCCAATGATGCTGCAGAATCTGCTGCGGCTGCTGGGCGCCCGGGGCGCGGGCAGGTGGCGCGGCACGTCCCACCTGGGGAGCAGCTGCGGCCGCCCAGGGGAGGACGGCGAGGGCCGAGGCGACGGAAAGCACTGTCGGCACTGCTCACCCGGGCTCCGGCGCCTCACGGCCGCCGGCGGCGCCTAGATCCAGGCTTTCCCGCGGCCGCCGGGAATGAGCGCGGAGAGCGTGAGCGAAGGAGCGAGCGAGGCTCCTGCTCCAACCCAATTCCGGGAGCCGCCGCCGCCGCCGCCGCCGTCGCCGCCTCTGCTACTGCTGGCGAAGTGACGTGAGGGCTGACGCAGAGCAGGGGCAGAAACTCCAGAAAATTAGTCTGAAATCCAAAAACACACACGCTCATACACACACAAACCCAGAACGCCCTCCAGACAAAAGCAACAGGGAAGGGAGGGGACTCTGGGGGCGAGCGCAGAGCGAGAGGGGGGAGCTGGGGGGAGGGAGGCTCCGGTGCCACTGGCCAGAAGCGGAGCGCAGCGGCATGTGGGAGCCCACACAGGCGCGCACACACGCGCACAGGCTGCCGTGGGGACGCGCGCGTGCGTGACTCCGCTCAGCTCCAGATACCCCGCGGCTGGACCACTCCACCGCCTTCGACGCCTCCGGGTCCTTCACCCGCGGCAGAGGGCCGTCTGTGGCCCTTTTGGAAACGGGAACCCGACTGGGCTGCGCACTAAAAATCAATCAATAAAAGTGCTCTGGTTCTTATTGTCGGAGTCCTCCCTCTCCCTCTGCGTTCCCCTTTCCCGCCCTACCTGAAAGGATGGGCGAGCTTCCCTAAGGAGGAATAGAGCCTGTCAAACCAAAACGTGATCTGCATCGGGAACCCATTCCGGGCCACCTCTCTGAGGCTGGGGACCTTGGGAAGGTCCTCCTGTTGGTGCTTTTGAAGGGGGTGTGGGTGTAGGGAGGGGGCGGAGGTCTCCAAGCACAACTAGAGCTCTGGAAGGGGGCCTTTTTCCTGCTGTTTTCTGCCATCACACGCCTGGGAGAGACATGTGAGAGGCAGGGCGCGCGCCTGACGCGTTGGGCTCTGTAAATGCGCGGCAGCCACGCTGGCCCGTAGGGTGCGTAGCGACGCGTCATTTTTCTCTCATGCTTCACCTGGCAAGATGCAGCCATTCCCAGGTCGTAGCTCCACTGCCCCGCGAGGCCCACCCCACCGCACCCCCCACCGCGGGGCATCCCGAGCCCGTGCTCCCCGCCGTTACCTTGCGCGTGTGCGGGTGTGCACGAACGCGTGCCCTGCACCCGCGCGGCTCGGAGTACCATATGCATCCAGCTATGGAGAAGCCCGGTGCGGGCAGAGTCTACTCGGGGGCTCACAAGGGACAAATGAGGCGATCCGGAAGGGTCGAGTGACAAACCGTGACTGTTCTATGGGCGCAGTTAACGGATGGCTGCGGGCCCTTCGCAAGCCTGGTCTGAGAATCCGTCTTCCCATTTGCGGCTCGGAGAGTCTGTTTTTCCGCAGTCATTTAAAAGGGAACTGGGAAAATGCACCGCAGTGTCTGACACTTGCGAGGGCTCTGGTGCCCCCGCGCGGGGAAGAGAGCGCCCGGCACGCTCGGGAGCACCAGCCGGCGGGGCCGCGATGACGGCTGGCACTGCGCTGCGCTGGGGGCGCGCGCTGGCGCCAGATGCGCAACCAGCGGCGCCCGACGCGTGCGCGTCTTGGACTTGGCGGGGGCGCGACTCATCTGACCTGGCGGAGCTCCCACCGAGAGAGAGAGAGAAGTGAACTGTTTTGAGGGCCACGGACAAGTGGCCTCGTCCTAAGTGCCTCGGATCTGATAGCCCAGGCTAGGGATGGGAGGGATCGAGACACTAACCATGAAAATGAATGCTCAGATTTTGGCGACGCCTTAAATATCACAAGTGAACGTAACATATGTCAGGGGGAAGCCTTGGTACACACTCCTGCCGCTGGAATTCTCGAACAGCACTCAGAAATCTTGCTGCAGGCCCCGACGAGGCAAGATTTTTCTCAACATCCTTACTGGGCTCAGACACGTTTAGGTGCCAAAGGATCGGACTGAATTGGCTCAAGCTGATTTCGCTGCTGGCTAAGGATGCACTGCTGAAGGAATGCCATGGGCGAACAGGTCTTGGTTAGGTCGCACAGTGAAACTCCACCCGTGCTGCCAATATCTTTGAAATGGAAGAGCTTCCGCGGGACGGGACACACGGGGGAAGTGTGTACATAATTATGGTACCCTCATCGCTCTCACAGCCCCCACCCTGCTCTATTTTTCTCAGATGGGGACTAATTGCGCTCTAGTGGCCACACAGTGGCCATGCAACATTTAAAGGACTGATGGCTTCAGACTACTTTGAGCTTTAAGGACAGAAGATAATACACATACTATGATTATTGATTTGTACTTGAATATTTCCCACTAAAATTTGCCAACCCTACTTCTTTTATAAAATTTGTATTCCGTTTCTTTGAAAGACAGAGTTATGAAGAAAGGAGCGGGGAATCAGAGAGAGATCTTCAATCCACTAATTCACTCCCAAGGTGGCCTCAGTGGCTGAGACTGGGGTTGGGTCAGGCGGAAACCAGGAGCTCCTCCGGGAGCTTCTTCCAGGTCTGCCTTGTGGGTAGCCAGACCCAAGTACTGGGGTCACTTTTTGTTGCCTTCCCAGGGGAAACGGCAACAAGATGGATCAGAAACGCAGAAAAGCAGAGATTCCAATGGAGACCCGGATATGGCATCACCGGTGTCACAACTGGAGGTGCAGGTCGCGTGACTTTGTTCTTTCAGCAGATCTTTATTTATGTTTCTCCCAATAGAATGGAAGTTCCACAAAAGCAGATTTTTGTCTATCTTTATTAAAATGGCTCAAGGTTACAGCAGGTGTTAAAATGTATATGTGTATGTGTGTTGAATAAATAAAACATACTGAGGTTGAATTTTCACTTCCCGCAAGACTATCTAAAGTACTGGTTTACTCCTTCCCATTTGCACAATTCTGAATCTTCCCTCTACCCTGAGTCTGGCTCCTCTGGTTGCCAGATGTCCTCGCCCTAGCCCAGGGAAGGCCTGTGACTCACTCGCACTGGTGACTTACCACCATCTCACAGCTACTAGAACATACTGCAACCAGCTCTACCTCAGTTTCAAGGTTGATAATATATTTCCCAAAGGTCATTTCAGGGGTTCATCAGATCATGGATTGTGGCAGATGCACATATTTTCAGATGAAGATTATAGAATAGCGATCATCTTCCTTGAGTCCCCTCAGCAAAGGCTTGGAGACCCAGTGGTGCAGGCTCCAGCCTGTGTTGTACCATCAAGTTACCTAGTCCAGTGTTTCTCCAACAACCCTACCATGACCTGTAGTAAAAGGAAAACCTTTCCCATCACAGCCCAACATATGCCTACACAAATACATACATATATGCATTTGTGTAGAAAGCAGCCTCATGACACAAAGTTTATTTGTTCTTCATACATGGAATACACTGAGCTATTCATCTTTCTGGTATATCATTTCATTTTAAATCCTGGCAACAAACCAATACTTGATTTTAACATAGACTATAAAAAGAAAAAAACTACTGATGACTTACACTTTTTCTTTTAATAATTTATTTGTTGATTTGAAAAACAGAGTGACACAGAGAGGAGAAACACATATGCACATGCACACAGGCACACACACGAGAAGCAGGGGACAGAGAGAGAGGGCAGTGGGAAAGAGAGAGATCTTCCATCCCCTGGCTCACTCACCAAATAGCTGGAGACGGATCTGCACCAGGCTGAAGCTAAGAACTCCATCCTTATCTTCCGCAAGGACTGCATGAGTCCACATAGTTGGAGCATCTTTTGTGACATTCCCAGGCATATTAGCAAGAAACTGGACTGAAAGCAGAGCAACCGGAACTTGAACCAGAGCCCAAATATGGGATGCCAGCACCACAAGTAGTGGTTTAATCCATTGCACCGTAGTTCCAGCCCGCAACTTGAAAAAACTAATAAGAAAGAGATCTACATGACCAACCAAACAACTTTGACAATGAATAAAATAAACAAACAGTAGCTTTTACAGACAGTTACAGACAGCAATGCCTTTGGCTCAGAGGAGGAACCCAGCCAACATGCAGCACCCAGGATGGAGTGGCAGGGCGGAAGCACTGCACAAACGCCTCTGGAGACCTGCAGAGTGTCCTCCTCAAGCACACAGCATGACACTGATGAACACGTGCAAGTGGTGGATGCACCTGAGGCCAGGAAAGAAAGACGGAGACTATTCAAGGGAGCAGAGTCAACAGAAAATACCAAAAGGACTATTGAAATCACTCCCTTTCAGAATTTGTGGGACAGCACTAAAGCATATGGAGGGAGAATTTCAGAACACTAAACAACCATATTAGAAAAGAAGGAAGGTCTTCAGCCAATGCCTCAACTTCCACCTTAAGAAACCACCAAAAGAGATTGAGATTGTGGCACAGCAGATTAATCCACCATTATGACAGTACTTCCTAAATTGTCCTGGCTATTGTGGCCATTTGGAGAGTGAACCTATGAAGGAAGATCTCTCTCTCTCTCTCTCTGCCTTTCAAGTAAGTAAATTTTTTAAATAGTAACTGAGAGTGGGTCTGGGGTAGTGGGTGGAGGGGAAGCAATATGATAGACTAGCACACTAATCTTCATTCTGTGGTGTCAACATCTCATATGGGTGCCAGTTCTAGTCCCAGTCGCTCTACTTCCAATCCAGCTCCCTGCTAATAGTCTAGAAAAGCAGTGGTACCTGACTCAAGTCCTTGGGTCCCACACCCATATGGGAGATCCAGGGAAAGCTTCTGACTCCTGGCTTCAGATAGGGTTTGTTCTGGTCATCGCAGCCATTAGGATAATAAACTGTGAATGGAAGATATCTCTTTGTGTCTCTTTCTCTTTGTAACCCTGCTTGTTAAACAAAAATGAAATTAATCTTTAAGCAAAAATTAATCCAAAGGGGCCAGTGCCATCATGTAGTACCCTAAGCCACCACCTGCAGGGTCAGCATTCCATTTAGCCACCAGTTCAAGTTCCAGCTGCTCCACTTCTAATTCAGCTCCCTACTAATGCACCTGAGAAGGTAGCAGAACATAGTCCAAACACCTGGGCTCCAGGGAACCTTGAAGAGACTCCTGGCTTCTGGCTTCAGACCAGCACAGCTCTGTTGTGGACATTTAGGAAGTGAACCAGTGAATGGAAGATTTCTCTCCCTGCACCTCCTAGTTGCAACTTTGCCTTGCAAAAAAAAAAAAGCAATCAAGAAAAAAAGATGAAGTGAAACACAAAGTAACCTGAAGAAAGGAAATAACACAGATCAGAGGGGAAAGTAGTGGAATAGAACTTGGGAAAAAATCAGTGAAGCCAGGGCTTTCATTGGAGGAGATCTGTAAAACTAACTGTTCAACTAAGCTGATAAGAAATGAAAATGAGAAGGCACCAATTAATAATAAAAAATGAGAGCTATTACTACACAAGATATCTTAGATATTATAGAAATAATATTGTGAATAATGTTACACAAATAAAATTGAAAAATTAAGTGAATGTATCTGACAAGAAATATAGCATTCATAGATGACTAGAGAAGAAATAGATTATCTAAATAGTCCTATATCTATTTTGGAAATCAAATTTTTAGCTAAAAGACATTGTACAAAGAAATATTCAGGAGCCTGGCACAGTAGCCTCGTAGCTAAAGTCTTCACCTTGAATGTGCCAGGATCCTATATGGATGCCGGTTCTAATCCTGGCAACCCTGCTTCCCATCCAGCTCCCTGCTTGTGGCCTGGGAAAATAGTCAAGGACAGCCCAAAGCCTTGGGACTCTGTACCCATGAAGGAGACTCAGAAAGAAGCTCCTGGCTCCTGGCATTGGATCAGCTCAGCTCTGGCTGCTGTGGCTACTTAGTGAGTCAGCAGATGAAAGACCTTCCTCTCTGTCTCTCCTCCTTTCAGTATATCTGATTTTCATAAATAAATAAATCTTAAAAAAAAACTTTAGGCCCTACAAAGCAACTAAAGAAAAATAACACCGAGTTTACCTATTCTTCCAGTAAAGTAAATAAGAAGGAACACTTTTCAATCCACTGTTTTGATATCAAAATCAGGTAGAAATTGAGGGAAAATGGAATATATCTTGCAAATATAAAGGCAGGAAGTCTAAACAAAACATTGGAAGATTCAATTGAAAAATATACAATGTGCAAAATGTCACGGCCAAATGGAGTTGATCTTTCTTAGTTTAACAGTTAAAAAAAGTATTTGATCAAACCCAACATTTATTGCTGAAAATTTTAAAAAACCAAGGAATAAAAACAGAATATCTTCAACCAACAAAGGGAGTCTACAGAAAAAAAATTTCCTAGAATCAACATAAAAACGTACTGAGGAAAATGATATTTTTCCTCACACAGTGGGAGAAAGACAAGGAAATGCACTTTTTTTTGGCAGTGTACTGAAAACTTTAGTCACTGTGAAAAAATCAAAAGAACCTCAAAGACCTACAGACTGGAAAAGAAGAATAAAACCATTTCTGTAAACAGACAAATAATGTCTTAAATAGAAAATCCAATTAAATCTACAAAAAGACTGCTCACATTACTAGTGAGCTATCAAGTAGGAAGTAGGTTAAAATATATACATCAATAAACACATACACATCAATTATATTTCTCTGTTCTAGGAGAAAGCAGTCATGAATTAATTTGCTTTGAAATACCAATTACAAAAGCATCAGAATACGAATACTTAGAGCAATCTACTAAAAGAAAAATAGGTCTTCGGTGTTATAAGAAGTAATGACCTTGGCTCTTCTAAAGATACTGTTACTAGTACGAACAGGAAATGCACATGATGGGAGGTACTCTGGCAGCTGTCTTATCTGATCTAGGTCTTGTGTTCAGAGTACAGAAAGAACTGTCAAAATTCAACAGTAATAAAAATCAATTGCCTGAGAGAAATAAAAAGCATGTGCCCATACAAAGACTTCTACTTGAGTGTTCCCAGCTACTTGATTGATACAGGAAAACACTGGAGTGATCCACACACTCAGACAGGTAAAGGGTTCAATAAACTGTGACACATTCCTACATTGTAATGTTATCCAGAAATGAAAGAACACCACGCTGTTGAGATCCACAGCCATATGCATGCAAAGCGACTCTGCTGAAGGGAGAGACGGGATCAAAAGGAATGCAGACTGTGCGATACCATTATTACAAAAATCAGGGATCACTGGTGAGGGCTGCAGGCAACAAGAAGGGTCTTTCCTCTTTTACTTCTCATCCAGGGCTGTGCTATTTCTACAGCACCTTCCTTCAGTGTGAAGACTTTTAAGTATTCAGATGAATACTCATGTCCTTTCCAAACATATCCAGAGACTTTATCCAGTCTTTATTACCTGTTTCCAAGGATTTCATTTTCTTAGATATCATCTTTAAGGTCTCCACTAGGTGAATGATATTCCTCTAGATCTGCACTATCCAATATCATAGTAAAAAGCCTAAGATGTTTAGTGCTTATAGTGAGGTTAATCATAATTGAAATATTCCGTAGGTATAAATCAAATATTTAGCACATAGTACAAAGGAGAATGTAAATCATCTAATTAATTCCATTATTGATTGTGTTTACATGAGAACATTTTCATATCTTAGGTTAAATAAATTATTAATATTAATATCATGTTTCTTTTTTACTTTTGTAATCTTGAGGTGGTATTTATCAATTCAATGTTTACCATTTTAATAACACCAGAATTGTTATTTTTTAATCAATGGCCCAAACCTTTGTGTTATTTAATCTTCTGTGTAATCTTTTAAAATTTCAAATCTTTCATTGAACATTTCAACTATTCTTCCTACCTTTTCCACCTTCAAGACCATTATGTGTGCCTTTCATGCATCAGTATCATTGATAATTAATATTTAACATGACAGGTTCAAACACTTAGAGACATCATGCATGCTGGCATTCATTCCTTAACTAAGTCATTCATCTTAACATTGGACAAGGCTATTGAACAAGCTAGGAATCCATTAAACTGAATTCTACGATGATATATTCCTGGGCTCTTGGTCTGAATCAACCGTGTCCTGCACATACAATTACATAAAACATGTACTGTCATACTAATATTTGTTTTCTTTTTACAATTGCCTTCCAATTCATCTGTTGTACAAAGAACTATTTTATTCTACCCTGGTGACAACCTAGCACCCACATTAAAGTTAATTACACATCTTTTTGTTGTCCCATTAACTTTCCCATTCAATTTCTCTAACATTTCAGTATCAACTTCACCAAGCAATCTCCCTAAACCCCCACCCCTTTGGGACTTGGTGCACAGGTTGTCTTGTGAAAATCACAATCCACTTGACCAATTTTATACTCACTTCAGCTTTTACAGATAGGGAAATATTGGGTCAGATAGTTCAGAAACAGGGAGAATAGAACAGGTACAGAGAAGATATTATGAGGAAACAGAACAAACAATAAGTTGGGTACATCTTGCTACAACTTTGCTCCTTTTTGGAAAATTGAGGCAATTTTTATTCTTTTCCTCTAAGTGCTACTTTTCCTTGGGTGGTACCAAGTTATTTCTTTGTCACTTAAACAAGCCAATAATAATGTTTAGTATTTTGCCACCACTTAAATAAACTATACTCTTCTATGGTTTCATTTAACTAATCTTCATGATTTACAAAGGAAATGTTCTTTTCCTGACCAGAGGACATAGAATGAGTGGTGAATAATACTGCTTGGTCACTGATCTTGTTAACATCACATCATCTGCCCCAAAGCTCCATCATTCTTCCTTCAAGCCTCCCTCAAATAGTCCTTAATGTTTGTTCTCTCTTTCTCATTTACTTGTGGTTTTAATGCATCCTGGACTTCAGTTCTGCCACTGTTTCCACAGACTCATGCTCCTCTATTTTGTTCAAAATGTGGCCATAAATTCTGCTTTCTCCTACCTGCACATCAAAACCCAACAGTGAGTTAAGTAAAAGCTCACTTCTTTCTCATGGGTCATTCGCATCTGTGAGGCCAGATTTTCATATGTAGAATTCTCCTTCTCTGTCTCTCTCTAATCAATATTCTTTTCTGGAGACATGCAGCCAAAGGATTTTTATCTGTTATTCCTTGAGAAAAAATTAATTCATTCCCCAAAGCCTGAGATATATAGCAGTGTACTCACCATCCCATAGTTAGACTTAGTCTATGCTACACCCACATGGCCCTCCCCAAGGAGTTCCTGCCCTTGCATCCATCAGGTCCTGGAATGCCTACCACACCTGAGTGGCTTGTCCTCAGGACTAGGGCATTCATATAATCAATTTACAAAGTGGAACTATCCTGACAAAAAGAAGAGTACGGGGGCAGAATTGGGCTTTATCAGAACTGCTTGCCACTAATTTCCCATTAGAGGTGCTCTCTCTGGTGCCCAGGCCTTGTTTGTGTTGTTCTCTGTTTTCATTATAAGCTGCTTATTCCTGTTCCATGTCTTCTCGTGATCTCAACTAAAAGAAATGGGAACACCTGGTCCCATTGGGAATCGATGCCCAGATTCCTGAATTTTCCAGTTACATAACAGGGGTGAAGTTCACAGTGTTTCTGTAAAAACTCACCCCAAATACAGTAGCTAAAACACGAAAAAAAATTTTGTATGTCGTTATTCAGTGTCAAATTCCAGGAAAGGTCAAGGAATTCAGCTCCATGGCACCATCTGGAGTTCAAGGCTCCTTCCATCTTGTTCTCCTATCATTTTTTAAAGTATTTGTTCAAAAACAGAGTAATACAGAAAAAAGAAAGGACAGAGACAGAAATAGATACAGAGAAAATGAACCCATTAGTTCATTCTCCAAAATGCTGCAACAGACAAAACTGAGCTGATCCAAAACCACAAGCCAAAAGTTTTTCCGGGTCTCCCAACTGGGTGCATGGACCCAAGGACCTGAGTCATCTTTGGCTGCTTTCCCAAGCAATGAGCAGGGAGCTGGGTTGGAATTGGAGCAGCCGGAACACAAACTGCCAGCACCACAGGAGGAAGTTAAGCCTACTATGCCACAGTGCCCAATTGTCTTCATCTGCATGGTCCAAGCTGACTGCCCAGCCTGCAGGAGGAAAAGAGAAAACAGAGTGAAGGTCCATTAACTTTGCTAGTAAGGAAATGATACAGAAGTTGTCTGCATCACACCCACTCTTCTGGTAAGAACATAAGATCACTTCTTCACTTCAAAGGGAATTTGGAAATAATAATTATCAGCCAGGTATAACCTTGTGTTTTGAGAAATTACAATGGGGAGTTCCGCTGTTCAGGGCTAGAGCTGACATTGCTGACCCCTGCTTCCTAACTAGAATGTCAAACCCGATCAGCAGTCTAGGTTCAAACAACACCTAAGGAACAATTCAAGTGACATCCAATGCCATTTCTCTCTATCCTAGGTAAACACAAAAAGATCATCCTTCCACACTGGTGACTCCAGACAAATACAGCGCCATCCCCCTACACAGCATAATTCTATGAATGGCAACTTTCACTGCCTTCATTGTCCTAAGGACATTTCTATTTGCCTGTTCTTCTAAAAAAAAAAAACATACTTTCAAAAAACTACCTTGTTTGGTTTTGTTTGTGGGTGTTTGTTTTTGGTGGCTTTGGCTAAATCTTTTCTCTTGACAAAAACAAATCAATGGAAAACACCAAGCATTCACATTAGCGGAAACAGCCCAGTACCCCTATATAACAAGGATTGTTTCAGCAGATAGTCCCACCTTTGCAGTAAAAATCATTAGGCACATGTTCTAGTCAACATCATGCCACTTTCCAATTTCTGTGTTGCTTTCGGACAAATTGTCCTGACTTCAAGTTCATGTCTATCTGTCTTTGAAATTGATATGACAATTTCACTTCATGGTTGCAATTTTTTTTCCCCTATTGGGAAGTGGCTTCTATGTGCTTGTCCCCTGGAAGCTGGGCAGGCTTGTGACAGTGTCAACCCAAATAGAAGTTGTTTCAAAAGGCCATTGAGAAGTGACACTTAAAGTTTATTTGGGAACAAAACATTTCTAAAATCCATGTGTAGTTTTTCATAATATACATATTTCCAAAAACGTTTGAAGACCCTGTGAAGGTGTAAGTTTCAATTTTTGTAAGACTTACTTATTTTTATTTAAAAGGCAGATTTGCAGAAAGAAGACAGAGAAACAGAGAGAGAAAGATCTTCTTTTTGCTGGTTCACTCCCCAAATATCTGCAATGGCCAAAGCTGAGCCAATCCAAAGTTAGAATTCAAGAGCTGCTTCTGGATTTACTACATTGTGGGGTTCAGGGGCAAAGAGGTCACTAAGTCAATAAGATGGCGACTAACAGTCCGGGTCACTGGCAGGCACGATGGTGGCCAAGGACAGAAGGACTGGCCAGGGCCATTTTGCTCACCTACCCCTGGCCTATGGGAGGTGCCTTCTGCAGTCATGCTCCTAGTTATTGGCTCCTAGTTTCTCCCCTCCTGGAATTCCTGAACTTCCTGGCCTGAGGCTATCCCTTACCCTATATAAGAAATTGAATTTCTCCAATAAATCAGAACTGCTTTGCCAGAACTCCTGTCTGTCTGTGTCTTGTCGGCCGGGAGGCTGGGTGGCGGGTAGCAGGCTCATCCCCTCCGACAACAGGGTACTAAAGGAATCTGTGGGGGAGACTCCGCACCACGTGGGTACAAGGGCCCAGGGACTTTAACCATCCCCCATTGCTTTTCCAGGCCACAAGCAGGGAATTGGATCAGAAGTGAAGCAATTAGGAAACAAACCAGCACTCATATGGGAATCCAGTGCTGGGGCAGAGCGGGGCAGGGTATAAACCTGCTGAGCCAACATGGCATCCCTTACAATTTTTTTCTGCACTAAAATATACATAGTTTCTTTAGATTTTCTGTGGAATATTTGAAGTTCCCTCACATAAAGCAGCAAAGGTGTCACTGTGTGACTTCTGAGGTCATATCACAGCAACAACTGCAGCCTTTGCCTTGAGCACGAGAAGACTTACTGCTGGAGTTCCAAACAGTCATGAAGAAGTCCCAGTTCCCTGAGGCTCTCCTGCTGACAAGCACAGGACAGTCCCAGCTTAGTCTAGGATTCCACAAAGCCATTTGTAGATACCCTGCATGGGAGACCAGTCCATCTCAATCAAAATGCAATTGAGTGACCTACATTGTTGCTTCATGGAAAGGAAGAATCAGCTGGCTCTGCAGGAACTCCTGACGCACAGAGATGTGGAGGGGAGTAAGATGTGGAGGGGGTGGATATACATATATGTATATATGTACATATACATATACTCCTGCAGCAGTGGTAAACATCCAACCTATGGACCCCATGAGACCCATGAAGTCAGTTGGTCTGACTCTGCCAAGGCAAGTGTAGATAGAACTTGAAATTGCAACATATCAATAGCATACTAACACTTAAAGTTAATAATTTTGTATGGTCCATGAATAATGCTATAAATATCCAAATGGCCCTTGGCAAAAAATACTTCCCCACCAGAAACTCATTAATATTTGGGTAGTTTTCAATCTGGTGATAGAGGCCACAAAATCATTTCCTTACTTACTGCATTTCTCTATGCACAACTTTTGTACTTAACTAACCTTTACTCGCTTTTCATTAAAGACATAATTTTCTGTAATCATAAATACAAAATACTTGTTTATTTCCCGCAAAGGAAATGCTTTATGTATCTAAGAACTTTCTAAAGTTGTACTAAGATAATCTTATCATTAACAGAATCTAGTAGTTAGTGGAGAGCTATCAACTTTCACTCCTGTACCTTGATTTCCTGGGGAATTTTTGTACATGTGAAGTTGGCACTTTAGCCATCAGACCTCCAGTTCTCTTCAAGTCAGTTTATAGATATTGTTAAACACTGGAAATATAAACAGAAATAAGACATGGTTCCTATCTTCCGGGGTGGATATACATCATGGGCATGGCATTAGTCAGAAGACCAAGGAGGAGCACAAAGGATTCAAGTAAGGATTTGTGGAGGCAACAGTCTTTGAGCTGTGCTTTACAGAATTCTCAGTGTTTTATCTTTTTTCTTGAAAAAATGGACAGGAGATAGTGTGAGTATGGAAAGAGGCCAGAAACAACATGGCACATATCTGCTCCAGTGGATGCCACCCTTAGACCTTTTATCTGTCCCTTTGAGAAAATGAGCACTCACTGTTTCTGCTGGCCTCTTGCTATAAACAAGGTTCTGAGAAGATGTGGTGACGGCTTTCTCACCACGTCCTTTTCCGCCAGTCAGTCTCCCCTGGAGCCTGTCCAGCGTCACTACGGAGCAGCCTGTGCAAAGCATGTCTGGAGACTCCTGCCAAGACCTGCATCTGCCTGGCCTTGAGGCTTTGCCAAGTATTTTCACCTGTGAACAGCTTCTCTGTCTTCCTGCCTTCCCTCTCCTGTGTCACCCTAGCATTGGGCTTTAGACAAACTCATAACCATTCTGGCCTAAGTCAACTAACTACAAAGTCTTATGGAGACAAAGTCCTTATCAGAATTGCATTTCTGAAGTCAGCCCAGCAGAGAAAACAAATTATTTGATAGAATGAAATCCTCTTCTAATTCTTGATAATTTTCACTTAAGTGATTTTTTTTTTTTCTTCAAGGACCTACATGACCAGTTGACTGACCTGATGCATTATAACAGAAATACCTCTTTTCTGTTTGGAAACTCCAGGGATTCTGCAAGCTTCTCCACAAATATGGAAACCACCCTTTTTGTTTTTCTCCTATTGTCTTTGGATAGTTTCACTAACCCTTTTCTACCACCTGCAAGCCTGCTGTGCACAAAACAAATTTCCTGTGATTAAAAAGCTCCAAGAAAAGAAAAGAAGATTTCAGGAAGATTTCCTCTTAGCCTCTCATGTGAGATAAGTATCAGAGAAACATCTGTCCCCAAAGAATAATTCCATTTCTGATGACAATTAAAAGTAGTTCTGGATTTTTCAGATTTCAAAATTTCTTCAAAGACTTCAAAGAACATTATCAGATCCTCAAATCACAATCTGCCCCAAATCAATTCTCTTTAACTTAAACTTGAAATGATGTGCCATTTAGCATGTTTTTTTTTTAATTAGGTGGGGGCATCCTGAGAGCTATCATAGTAGTCTCATCATCTCCAAAGATGTCACCAGCTACTGCCTTGGGATTTTCCTGTCTCCTTTGAACTCATGATTCTCTAAATAATGACATAAATGATGTCCAAAGAGAGATAACAAGATTGTTGCTGGATCAAAAGCATCAGGTGATTTTACTTATCAGCTGGATTTTCTGTACCTGCAATTTCACACTTAATATATGCAGATGGTGTCATGAAGCTTCTATCTCACAAGGTTCTTGGATTACTGACTTGATATTGTCTGTGAAGGTCTGAAGCTGTAAGTCTGGAACTTTTTTCAAATGAATGACTTTGCCTCCCAGGGTGGTGATGGTGCCTTCATTCTGTAAGGGAACAGAGCCGTGCCATGCAGGCTTCACATCACTTCCCTTGAAGAACTGAAAGTGTTTAGGTACCCCAACCACACTCTGCAGCCCAGAAGGAAAAACAGTCAGCTGAGATGTCTCCTCTGTGACCTGCACTGCCTGTAGCTGGTTCACATGAAAAGCAGAAAAGCACAGAGTGACTTCGTGTTACTAGCAACACACCGCCAGCTTCCTTGACTTTAGTGGTTTGGATACAATTGTAGGGCTGTGTTCAGGATTTCATTAGAAAAAGTCAGAGGGCTTCTTGTTAAGTTGGAAGTTGAGTTTTCCTCTTTGTCATTGTTTTCCTCCCGAGATACAGTTGTGCTCGAAGAAATGAGAATGTGCCAGAGCAGTTTTCAGTGGCTATGAGAGACGGAGAGATGAGATAGACAGCCAATGATTGACTGATGGCAGATGCATTATAGAGAAGTCCTTTTAATAGCTACCTATGCAATTCTGTTTACACACTTGCTACAGTCCAGCACAGGTTATTTCAAGATCAAAATTCCCCCATTGTCTTCTTTTCATAAGATCATTGCAAAGAGGTCTTCATAGCTTAGTCCAAATTCCCTCTGTCTGAGAACCTGGCCCGTTGCCTGCCTCCCCTCTAGCATAAATGATGTCCGTACTTCTTTTCACCTCCTCTGTATTTTCTAGGTCGTGGTTCTACATCAAAGCCTAAACATACACGAGAGACTCAAGCCCATATGTATTTAGAATAGAGGAGACTTAAGACTATGAGTAGAGCCAAATGTAAAAACAAAGTAAAACCTAACCCAGAAACACTTGCATTTATTTTTAATCTCTTTCTTTCCCTCATCACTCCTCTTGATTACTGTTTATTTTTGCCATATTTCTCAGCAACACAAGCAGTTTTGTTTCCACTCTGTTTCCTATCACTTTTCCGCAGCCAACCATGGAGGGGTAAAAAAGAGGGTGGTGGTGGTGAAGTCACTGGGAGGAAAGCCAGGGGGAAACTGCCATCTCGTGCTCGAGACAGTTGTCATGTTCATGATCATTGCTGTTGAAGTCAATATGATTTTTGCATTTAGGAGAAGAAGACCTCGGAGCCCAGTTCTGATGTTCCCTGGCCTCAGTGTTCCCAGAAGTGTTTGAATTCCCCATGCTTGGTGTTGCTCTTTCTTGGCCTTCTCTCTCTCCAGGATATCGTGAGTCATCCCTGAGTTGAAAGCCAATTTCTTTTTTCAATGACTCCAAGTGCGACTTGATATAATTATACTTCAAATGCAACTATTCACATTTTTATGACTAGGCTCAGTGACCCAACTCAGAAGGGTGAGCACTTAATAACTAAAGCATGACAGGTTGTTTAAAACCAGACTTATGAGTATTCACTGCACCCTGCTGTTGGAAAGTGACCACTCATAAAAGATCTGCTGCGGGCCAGAACTTCCCCCTGTCTGGAAGCCTTATGTGGACAAGATCTCATGGGCCCTAGGAACATCCAGAGATAGGCTCCTCCCTGGTAGCAAAGTTAAGGAGGCTGAAATGAACAAGCTGAAAAAGACCAAACAAAGGAGAGAAATGTGGGAAGGGAATGGAAAGAAAGGAAAGGGGAGGGAAGGGATGGGAAGAGGAGCAGTGGGAATAGGAGGGGAGGGAAAGGAAAGGGGAAAGGGGAGGGGAGAGGAGGGAAGGGGAGGAAATGGAAGGGAAGGGAAGGGAAAGGAAAGGAAGGGGAGAGGAGAGATGGGAAGAGCAGGGAAAGGGGGAGGGGAAGGAAAAGGAAGGGGGGGAAGAGGTGGGAAGAGGAGGGGAGGAAATTAAGGAGGGGAGATGTGGAAATGGGAGGGAAGCGAAGGAGAGACCCACAGATGAAGAATCTTGGGATGGGCAAAAATGCAACGATCTAAAGGAAGTAAAGGAGCCCCACAGAGAACAAGAATTTAGGATAAGGATTGGACACTTGAAAGAAGAACGCTAGAAAAGTGAACAAGAAGACTAGAGAGATGCCATGGAAAAGACCCCTTTGTGATGAGGAGTCAGTCTACAGAGATTGGCTAATCTAGAGAGAGTGTGTCTCAATCAGAGGAGGAGGTCAACTAACTCAATGATCTGGTCATCAGGCAGGAATATGGACCTACTCAATCTGCCAACAGTTACAAGAATTCATAGATCTACAACTGCACCTGAACTCTCCATCTCTTAGTTCAAAATATATTTTTTAAAAATTTCTTTATGGGACAAATATTCCTGCAATCCACATTTGGCCGGTAACTAATTGTTTAAGACCCTGCGCTACGCTAACACAACATTTTAATGTAAATGTTTATTATATATCACAAGCATACCTCTACCCCAAACTCCTGTCTTTCATTCAAGGTTTATAAAAACACAGGTAAGAGAATGACATAAATAATTAAGTTCACTTTCCTCTTTTCAAAAAGAATTCACAAATTGGACATTCATAAGCAAAACTAAATGCAGAAATTCAACTTAAACCTCACACACACACACACACACACACACACACACACACACACAAAATCCATTCAAAATGAATCACATTGTTAAATGTTCAATTTAAACGTTCATTTTTAAATTATATGATATTTAGGGGGGAAAGCATAGATATTTGAGATGGAAAGATGGATGGTTAGTGCATTTCACATGAAAAACATAGTCCATCACAAAAAATGATAAGTTGGGCTCAATTAAATTTAAAATACTCATTCTGTGGAAGATCCTGTTCAAAATATGACCAAAAATGAAGAAGTGAAATCATATATTTGTACCACATATAGCCAACAAAGAAACTTATATCCAGACCATACAAATAACTCTCCAAACTTAACATGAAAAAACTCTAATTTGAAAATGTTCCTAGTCATAAACAACTATTTAACCAAATTAGAAATGTAGATATCAAATAAGCACTAAAAAGATATCCATAATAGTTCACTATTAGATCAAATTAAAATCACAATAGAGAAATAAGCACACACATCTGAGAATGGTTGAAAATAAGAAATAGTAATAACATCTAATGTTAGTGAAAACACACAGCAAATTAGGTCACTCATCCATCAGTGGAATGTACAGGAATGTAAAATGATGTAGTCACTTTGAAAAGTATCTTGGTAGCCTCTTCGAAATCCCAAAAAGTACTTACCATATAACTTGGCAATTGCACTCTGGGACATTTAATCTTTTTTTTTTTTTAAGATTTATTTATTTATATTACAAAGTCAGATATACAGAGAGGAGCAGAGACAGAGAGGAAGATCTTCCCTCCGATGAATCATTCCCCAAGTGAGAGCAACGGCAGGTGCTGTGCCACTCCAAAGCCAGGAACCAGGAAACTCTTCTGGGTCTCCCACACTGGTGCAGGGTCCCAAGTCTTTGGGCCATCCTGGACTGCTTTGTCAGGCCACAAGCAGGGAGCTGGATGAGAAGTAGAGCAGCCAGGATTAGAACGGGCGCCCATATGGGATCCTGGCGCATTCAAGGCGAGGACTTTAGCCACTAGGCCATGTCGCCAGGCCCTGGGACATTTAATCTTAAAGAAAATTTCTACCTGTTTATATTTGCATTGTAACATTCACATACAAAATAATAAGCAAGCACATGAATGTTTGCCAGAATTCAATTTATAAAAGACAAAAATTGAGAACAGTCCTGATTTTTTCTATGGATTAATATTAAACAAGTTGTGATATATCTATATCGTGGAATATTTCTCAGGAAGATAAAAGAATGAGCTATCAATAGACACAATTTAGATAGACCTCAAGGATATTATGCTGAATGACAAAAGTCAGCCTCAAAAGTTAAAAAACAATGTTGTTATACTAACATAAATATTCTCAAAATCAGGTATTTCAAAGACATCAACTTTAAACTACAAAATGACATTAATTCTAGAAGGCTCGAAATATTAATGAGACTCACCAGTGAGAGCAAGTGCTTGTAGAGGTCGTACGAGTCCATTTTGCAGTCCCTAACCCATCCTGTGGTCATTTCCCCAGTTACAGGATGAGTAATTAGAACAGACATATTTAGCCGCTGGCACAGTCCCAAAATTGGCTCACTGACCTGTGGAATAAGAGCTGTTAAGATAGGAAAGGCCAAGTAGCAGGCATTAGACTGATTCTACCTGGATAAACAGTAAATCAATACCATGCTTCAAGAGGTATTGCAGAGATTAATGATGCAAGTATGTGATCCCCACAACATTCCTATTCAACTCTACTGTTTGACCCATGTAGAATTTAGACCCATGGAATTTAGAATATGTCAATGTATGACTGTGAGCTTAACCAGATGATGACTCCAATTGAAGCTGCCATATCAGATGTGTTTTCATTGCTTAAGAAACTAATACATGCTCATGTACCTGAAATGCAGCTATTGATGCAATAAAATATTTTGCCCTATCCTTGTCCATAGGCATTACAGAGCAGTTCATTTTTAGCTGGTGAGGCCAGCAATATAACTTGTGTGTTCTGCTGCATGTATGAAATCTCTGGCCTTATGTTATAATTCAATATACAAGGTTTTGATTGCCTTTCCCTTCCACAAGATAGTATAGTTGTCCATGACATTCACTGCACCAAGTAATCTGAAAGTAGTAACTACTCTATATTTATTGGTAAGATATGCATGTGTCACAAATAAATCTGATTGAAATTCAGGGGCCTTCTAGAAAGCATAGGTCAACATCTCTACTGAGCCCAAATGCAACAGTCCTCAACAAAATGTTTATTTATTTATTTGTTTGTTTGTTTATTTATTTTTATTGGAAAGGCAGATATATAGAGAGGAGATCTTCCGTCTGCTGATTCACTCCCCAAGTGACCACAACGGCCAGGGCTGAGCCAGTCTGAAGCCAGGAACTTCTTCTGGGTCTCCCAAGTGCATGTAGGATCCCAAGGCTTTGGGCCATCCTCCTTTGCTTTCCCAGGCAACAAGCAGGGAGCTGGATAGGAAGCAGGACTGCTGGGATTAGAACCAGAGCCCATATGAGATCCTGGCGCATTCAAGGCAAGGACTTTAACCACTAGGCTGCTGTGTTGGGTGCCATCAACAATATATTTTCCAGTCAAATACAACTCTTTAAAATGATAGCTCACCACGATCAAGTAGGATTTACTCTAGGAATGCAGGGATTGTTCAATGTATGCAAATCAATAAATGTCATGCACACCATCAGCAGAATAAAGGACTAAATGATCATCTCGATAGATACAGAAAATTTGACAAAATTTAACATCAAAAAGACAGAAGGAATGTACTTCCCCACAACAAAGACCATCTATCACAAGTCCATAGCTAACATCATACTCAAGGTTAGAAAGTTCAGAGTCAAGACAAGGACTTGCACTTCTTACTTTTCATTTACATGTATATATTTTCTGTTTTTATTTGAAAAGCAGAGAAAGAAACATAGACAGAAGTAGAGAGAGATCTTCCATCTGCTGTTTCACTCCCAGATAACTGCAGCAGGCAAGGCTGGCTGGGTCCTAGACAGGAGCCTGGAACTCAACCTGGATCTTCCTTTTGGTTGCAAGAACTTGGAGCCCTCATTTGCTATGATGCATATTAGCTGGAAGCTGGGTTGGAAGTGGAATACCCAGGACTTGATAGGTGGCTATCCCAAACAGTAGCTTAACCAATGAGCCAAACATCTAATGTCCACTGGGGCAACTTGTATTCAACATGGCACTGAAAGTCCTACCCAAAACATTTAGTCAAGCAAAAGAAATAAAAGGCAACAACATTTAAACAAGATAAATAAAAAATTGTATCTGCTTTCAGATAATATTATTTGATATCCAGAAACCCTAAAGATTCTACCAAAAAATGCAGAAACTAATACATTCAGCAATGTTATAGACTACAAAATGAGCATACAAAATTGATTGCATTTTAATATACTAGCAAGGAACTATCCAAACACCAAATTAAAAAAAAAAACTTACAACAGCTTAAAAAATACTTATTAGTAAGTAAAACCAAGAGAGAAAAAAGAGCCAGACATTGAGAGAAGAAATTGAGGAAGATGAAAGTAAATGGAAACACTTCCTGTCATAACAGATTGGAAGAATTAACATTGCTAACAAATCCACACTTTCTGAAACCCTTTTCAAATTTATTGCAATTCCCAATGATATTTTCCATAGGAATATAAAAGCATCATGCTAAAATTTAAACGGAGCCACAAAAGACCCTGGACAGCCAGAGCAATCTTTTTTTTTTAAGATCGATTTATTTTCATTGTGAAGTCAGATATACAGAGGGGAGGAGAGACAGAGAAAAAGATCTTCAGTCCCCAAGATGATTCACTCCCCAAGTGACCGCAATGGCCAGTGCTGTGCCTATCTGAAGCCAGGAGCCAGTAGCTTCATCTGGTCTCCTGCATGAGTACCATCCTCCACTGCCCTTCCAGATCACAGAAGTGGAGCAGCCAGGACATGAACCAGTGCCTGGACTGATGCCAGCACCACTGGCAGAGCTTAGCTTTCCATACCACCATGCCAGCCTCAAATCTCAGCAGATTTGTTATGTGTACATTTCTTTGCAATTTCCTCTAAGTCTATAGTTATTTCAAAATTAAAAGTTCAAAAAATTAAGAAACTACAGTACATTGACCACTAACAGCCATTTATGCCACGCCTTCAGTAAAGCACAACACATTGAGCATCATGCAAGACACAAACTAGCCCCTCTCCTTCTGTACACAATGGATTGCATTTAAGTAAGCTCATGCACAACTGTTAATCCAGTGACCCCAGAAGAAACTAAATCAAGTATCCCTGGAACAAAAGCACTTTTGTCATCCCCAACCATCTCATATTTCAGAACTGTCCCTCACGTTAAGTGAACTCTGAGTCACCTGCCTTAAAGCAGAACTGATGAATAATGAATGCCCAAAAAGACAGTGGTGTATACGACTCAGTGGACTAGCCAGCATTAGCTAACTGCTCTAAGAAATAGCTCCAAATTCCAAGTGGCCTAATGTAACAAAACTTTCTCACTATGCAAAGCGCAAAGTTCCTTATCCCAATTCAGGGTGTCTCCAAGTCTTCTGCCATGGTGCAGGCAATTGAGAAATTTCCATGCTATGTATATTTCATATTCAATAATGTCTACAGTAGCATTATCCAGCTTCAAAGAACGAGATAGAAATGCAGAACAGGATCTGGATCAAGCCCGGAATAGCATATGTCATTTCTCATGGCACTGGGAAAACAGCTCCTGCTAGGAGCAGCTGGGCTGGGAAAGATAGTTTAGCTGACTATTCAGGAGGAGTAATTGGTTGAATGATGATACAGCAAATCTCTTCCACATTGACCTTCTAGAGGCATGTTTTCTAACAGTAGGAGTCAGAAGATTGAGCAGGCAAAATGAGATCAAAATACCTGGACTATAACAGAGGTGTCACGTGGAAGCTTTATATCCAATGCCATCAGAAACCATAACCGTTTGGAAGGATCATGAAGTTTCCAGGTGATCAGAAATGGCTCTCACAGCTGCTGTGGTTTGATTGCAATATGTTTTGTCAGTTATTTTTCTGGTTATGTACAGATATTGTCGTAATAAATATTCACTGCAGGTAATAGTTATTCACTGTGCATTATTCATACATCAGTTCTCCCTTTTCCTTTCCTAAGTGTGAAACAACTCATGAAACACAACCCAAAACTCTCCTACTCAATCTCCCCCTATGAAAAGCTGAAAGAGAATATCCAGGCCTTCCAGAGCATACATTTCTCACATATTATCCCCAATAGTGCAAGAAATTGCTATAATTTCCAAAGAAATTCACTCAAACCATGAGAGGAATGTAGCCTGGGTGACATACTTTTTCTATGGCCATACCCCAACTGGGCTAAATTTGGCTTCTTGGTGGCATCAGTGGGTTACATAAGGACTCGCTCACTATAAAAATTCCTGCACCACAAAGAAATATTGTATTGGGTTCTTAACTAACCCAAGGCAAGGGAAGTGGCTTGTTTCCCCTAAACATTACCTCTGATGATTCCATCAAAATGCTCCCCTTTTTAGGACATCTAACTAAAATCCTTTCATTTTATCCATGGTGACCATCAGAAACACTGACCACCCACACCTGTCCCTGCCACAGGTTTCTTAGTGTGATTTCTTGTGTTTCTGCTGTCCCTGGGGTCTGTTTCTCTGAGACAGGTATCTGTATCATCCTGATGTCCTTCTTTATTTCTCTGTAGCATAAATGAAGATCCCCAAACTAAGTTAAAGTTGTGTGTACTCCTTTAAAACAAGAGGCCAGAACTCCCCCAGAAGAATTTTATTGAAACCCAAATTATTATCATTTTCTGCATTCCCTTTTCTAGGTGAAAAATAAAAAGAGCAAAGAGCTAAGCTCCTCTCAGAGAGTTAGTCACAAAAGCAGCTGCAAACTCATGTTCTTGGGTCACTATGTATGGTATCCAACAATGAGAACTGTTGTTCATGTGCAAGGAATGTTCATGAATGTTCCATTGGACATAAACTCTAGTCAAGAAGGTGATCCAACACAAATCAGTCAATCAGAGTTTCACTTAACTGAAATAATACCCCAGTTTCTACCACTAACGGAATGTTTTACTGTACAAGGTAACTCAACATGTGGAAAAATGGAACTAAAAGTTAAGTATTTTTTTAGCACAAAAAATTGAAATCTATGCACAAATTTTATATACCAGCTATTTTCCACGAAATTTTAAGAACACTTATACTTGGACAAGTTAGTCATTCTGAAATTCAGGAGCACAGTGGAAGGTTTAAGTGCTATGACACTGGAAATAAAAATACAGAGAGAGGTCAGGAGCTCAACGACACGTGCAAAGTGAACACTCAAAAGCAATTCTGCATGAGAGTAGTGAAATGATGGAAAGGAGCAAACCCACACTAGCAGAACCCCTGCTTCAAGCCAAGCATTTAGTCATTGTGGAGAGCCCCTCCCACACATGATGCTATAGTTTGTGTACAGACAAAGATTTTGAAGCTCAGAAAGGACTTGACCCAAATCTCACAGGCAATCAGAAGTATCGACAAAAATCAACTCCCAGATTCCAATGGCTCTGCTTTCCTCAGTGCACTGTTTGGCACAGAAACCGTGGCTGCCAGCCCCATTCCTCATTCTTGACCCATCCCACATGAGTAATAGATTTAGTCAGGCCTTTTGGAGAAAAGGAATTCTCCCCGCCCCACCCACTTCTTCCAAAACCTTCAGTCGTTTCAAACAGATCTCATTCAATTGTTTTTGATCCTTGAATTTTCTATCAAACCAAGCCCCCTTTCTCTCCTATTAACCCAGCGTCCCATCACTCTGGTGACAGCTCCTGATGTGACATCCAGTGAAATGTCTCTAGCTTATTTGAGCACAGAGTGCCTTTGCTGCTCTCCATAAGTGCACATCTACACACACGCGCATGTGCACACACTCATCTACATCTGGCAACCTCAGGTGATGACATGGCTGTACTGGTAGGAAACAGGATCAACAGCACATAAGCAGGGGAGACCATACCAGGACATTGTAGTATAGGCTAAACATCTGTACCCAAAAACTCAAAACATAAAATATTATAAACCCTGGACATTTCTGAGTGCCAATATGATACCTCAAATGGAAAATTCCACACTGATATGGAATGCAGGCACACAGCTGTTGAAACAGGTGAGGCATTTGGTATGGCAATTGAACTGCCACTTCAGTTACCCGCATCTCATATCAAGGACCTGATTCTAGCTCTGTCTACTCCACTTCTCAAGTACATTCCTGCTCTTGCTCTTGGGAGGCAGCAGGTGATGGCTCAAGTACATGGGTCCCTGTTACATCCAAGGAAAACCCAGATGGAGTGAGTTCTTGGCTCCTGGATTCAGCTTGGCAGGCTATTGTAGGCAATTAGGGAATGAATCAGTGGGTGGAAGATCTCTCTTTCTCTGTCTCTAGAACTCTTCCTCTCCCTCTTAAATAAAATTTAAAATAAAGGAAAATAAAATGCCCAATTACATTGTTAAAAACTGCATTGTATACAATTCCCTTCACCCTACATGCATAAGGTGTATAGGAGACACATATGAATCTCGTGCTCCAACTTGGATCCCACCTCTTAGATAGTTCATTATGTATATGCAAACATGCTCCAGTCACAGAAAATAAAAATTTAAATTCCAGAATGCTTGTGACTCCAGGCATTTTGGAAAGGAAACACTTAGCCTGCAAAGTGACCCTCTTAAGTTAAAAGTTTAAACAATACACCGAGGAGGCATGTAAGCAGCAACTGATTCCCAAGCCAGGACTCTGGGAGGCCCTGCAGGGTAGAGCAGGCTGGGAGTCACGCAATCACCTTCCAGGCTATCACCTGTGCAGGAAGACCGCATTGCAAACTTGTGCTAGGGACAGAATGAACCAACCCGGGAGAGAAAGTGAGTTCAGCAAGAGCAACAAAAGAGAAGACAAAAAACCAGCCATGACAGCAGTGGAAATAAGCTCCATTCCCTCAGAAAGTAGGAAGCAGTTTTAAATGAGAGGTCCAGTGTGCAGACCATATGGGCCTATGTACCCCTATTTCAAGCTCTCAAATTCTCCAAAGCTCTACTAAAAAGGAAAAGAAGCTTTCTTTGTGGATGAGGGAGCCAGGATCCACGAGAGGCAAATACTCAGGTGTTTTGGTTATTCTTTTACTGAGGTTCTGCAATCTATTCTGTTCATGAAACCTTTAACCCCAGGTAGGAGCATTTTCCGTAGGAGCCAGATGCTACCTCGTGGAATTGGAAGAACTGATGAAAAATTACACTAAGGACGTGCCAAGTCTACACATACAGAATGCGATCCATCATAGTCATGTCTCAGCCCAAAAACAAAGGCAAGAGATGTGGTTTGCAGCAACTGAACAGAAGCAAATGGAGATTGATACTGTGATTGAAATTGGTTTTTTGAAAAACATTCCACTACTCAAGAAAGCCATGAAAAAAATCAGAAGATTCAACACAACACTTTTTAAGTCAACAGGCAACACTCTCTTTCCTTCATTGTTCTTAGTGTCCATCAGTTAGACGTTGTTACTCCTGACACACTCGTAAGAGAGGCTCTCAGAATCACTGTTTAACTTGCTTTTTGACCTGAAAAACACAACAAATATTTTAGTATAGGATATTATGCAAAAATATATTACAAAGATAGTTCTAGTTATATATGCATTTTAGAAAGAAAACCTAGGGAATGCCAGTTTAAAACACAAACAGAGGTGATTTGGTGCAATGGCTAAGACACCTCTTGGGACATGCATATCCAAACCTGAATGCCTGGTTTGTTTGCTGGCTCCACTTCCGATTCCAGATTCCTGATGAAGCTGACTCTGGAAGGCAGCAGTTGGTGGCTTAAGTGTTTGGGTCTCTGACACCCACTTGGGAGACTGAGATATAATACCTAGCTTCTGGCTTCATCCTGACCCAACCCCAATTGTTTTGGACCTTTGGGAAGTGGAAGATCTCTGTCTCTCTCCATGTATCTGCCTTTATTATTATTATTTTATCATAAAACTTCTCAAATTGCCTAATTTATTTCAATATGGTTGTAAAAATTTTATTGTGTGTGTGTGTGTATCATGAGTACATTGGCCTCACTAATGCATGTATATATGTTAAGATATAAAATTCACAAATATTATTTTGTAAAATCACTCACAGAGTATTAGTTGCAATGAGTTTAACAAACACAGAGAACAGAGTTACAAATGAAAGGTCAGCAGGCGTTCCTGTAAAGGGCCAAAGAGTGAAGAGTTGGAGCTCTTCAGGACAAGAGACTTCTCAGTCATTATCAGCTCTGCATTTTGGAACATCCATAAGCAGCATACAATAAATTAAAACATCTGTGCTCTCCAAAACAAAATATAATTACCAAGATTTGGCTCACAGGCTCCAGCTTGCTGACCTCTAATGTAGATCAATATTCTATCAAAAAAAAAAAAAACAGCTCTAAGGACTAGTGCTATAGCCTAGTAGCTAAATCCTCACCTTGTATCCACCAGGAACTCATGAGGTCTTGGGTTCGTGTCCTGGCTGCTCTAATCCCTGTCCAGCTGCCTGCCTGTGGCCTGGTAGAGCAGTGGAGAATGGCCCAAGGCCTTGGGACCCTGCACACTTTCTGGAGCTGCAGAGGACATTCCTGAATCTTGGTTTCAGATCAGCCCAGCTTTAGCCATTGCAACCACTTAGAGCATGGACCAGCAGACAGATCTTTCTTTCTCTGTCTCTTCTCCTTGTAAATCTGCCTTCCAATAAAAATAAATAAATCTGCTTTTTAAATTATAGCTTTTGGTAGCTGCTCAGATTTCTTCTTAGACAAAAATGTCTTTTCATGGAGTGGATTTTTAGCTTGGTGGTCAAGACATTAAGACCCCTGTTGCCAGCAACGCCCGCATCACCGTATACCTTGAGCCGAGCGGAGGGATTAGGGTTGAAAAGAAAAACACATACACTGGGTCATTTGTGTAAGAAGAATGTCGTTTTTTGAAATGTCAGGCTGTCCTAATATACCCTGCCTAATTCCTTCTGGGGAATACTCTCACGCTCTTTGATCATTGCATGTCTCACATGTATCAGCAAGCTTGCGGTTAAGTCAACATGAACCCATAAGTTATGCAGGGGGACATCGTGCCCTGCTTGATCGCACATCCTGCTTTACTCGGCCCCCAGGTTCTCAAGCTTTCTCAAACACAATGGGTATGAGAAAAAGCAAGATTAGTGCAGTAGGCATATCTGGTGAGGTTAACCCTTAGGGGGCCGGACCCTGCATGTTGTTTCCTCTCCGGGAATCAAGATGGCAGAACAGGGACAGAGAAACATTTAATCAGGATGAAGCAGAGAGGACACATTCCAGGAAATAGGAGAGGACAGAACAACAGCAGAGGGGTACCTGGAGACTGGAGACAGACACAGGAAAGCAGCGGACACAACAGTGTGGTATTACAGTGGCTGATACTCCAGTGGCATTCAGGTAACAGCCATCTGAACTCCACCAGCAGCCAAAACTCCACCAGCAACCAAGTGGGAAGGAACTTTCACTGCGAGGTTGGGAGGTGAACCCAGACAAAAAGCCGTCTGTCCTGTTCCTCTGTTTGATTTGACCAGCAGCAGAGACAGAGCAGCAGATCCCAGATGGGCAGTGTGAGAACAGGGTAGATTTCACAATCCAGTCAGCTCCCTAGAACTGAATTGGGCACCATTTAGCATAAGGAGGCAAAGGCAAGGGACAGGACTGAGCATACGCTGAGCTGAGAGTGAACTCATTTCTGACTCAGTGAACTGCAGCAACATGGCATTCTACAGGTTCCACCCAAGACAGGTCTAGGTAGCCCTTAGATCTGATGGCCAGCAGATCAAGAACACTAGTAGGGGCACGTCAGGCGCCATTTTGTGCACCGTGGCAAAAGTTTTAGGATTTCAGGGGGAAACAGTGAATTCTGCATAGGCTGAGCTTGCAAGAAATCACTGAGTTCCATGGATTGCACTGGTCCTGCAGGAAACTAATACTGACTGGCATTGTACGGGTCAAAATAGGTCCATGTGGCACCCAGACCTAACGTCCAACAGGTTCCAGCAAGATCAGCGCCACCAACAATCCAACTATATACGACACCTGGTGTATCCTAATCCTGGGACCTGCTCCAACTGAAAGCAGGAGAAAGGTTGCAGAGACAAAGGTGCAGCCTCAGCACGGTATCACAGGAGGTGGAGATTGGTGAGCCAGGAGTTGGGGCTATGGAGTTCTTGGTGGAAATCTAACATAAGAACCCAGACCTGGAACTTGCTGAAAGGAGTGGCACAATTGTTTGCAAGCAAAGAGTGGTGTACCAACCGCAATAAGTAAAATCAAACTGCAGATCCATGGGTGACAGAGTTTGGAAACCTGTCCTAAGGAGAAGACTCTGCTAACCAGAAGTACAATGATCAAGAGCAAAAGAAGAGACAGAGGCACAATGAATATTACTGAAGACTCCCCTGCAAAGGAGCAAAACCCCTTGCCAACCACAGAGTTAACTGAGGAAGACATCGAGAATATGGGGGACACAGAATTCAAAAAACTCATTTTAAAGCTTCTGATCAACAATGAGAAGCATATACAAGAGTTCAAAGAATTTAAGGAATATTTTACACAAGCAATAGCAGCAATAAGGCAAATCAAGGCTGATATATCAGAAAGAACACAGTAGGGCAAATTAAAAGTACAGTGGAGAGTCTCCAAAATAGAATGAAGCAAGCAGAAGAAAGAATCTCAGAACTGGAACGTATTTCCAATCAGGGGGAAGCAAACAAAAAGCTGGAAGTAGAGCTGGATCAGGCCAAAAAAAGTATTCAAGAATTGAAAGACACTATTAAGAGGTCTAATATAAGAGTTATGGGAGTCCCGGAAGGTGCAGAAGGACAAACTGGTTTTACAAATGTATTTAATGAAATAATCAAGGAAAATTTCCCTAATCTGGATAAAGAATTGGGAAAAAAACGTCCAGTAGGGGCACAGAACTCCCAACAGGCTTGATCAGAAATGATCTTCACCAAGACACATGATCATCAAGCTCTCTTCAGTTGAACATAAGGAAAAGATCCTTAAATGTGCATGTGAAAAATATCAATTGACATATAAAGGAATGCCAATTAAACTCACTGGAGATCTCTCACAGGAAACTCTACAGGCCAGAAGAGATTGGAGTGACCTAGTGCAGATATTAAAAGAAAAAAAATGGTCGGCCTGGGATAACATATCCAGCAAAGCTTTCTTTTGTTTTTGAAAATGAAATAAAATTCTTCCACAGTAAAGAAACGTTAAAAGAATTTGCCTCTTTTAAACCTGCCCTACAAATGACACTCAAGATGTTCTCTTGACAGAGAAAAGGAATAGCACCAAACAAAACGAAAGGCAAATGGGAAGAGCATCCCAGTAAAATGACAACAGAAGACTAAACCAATGAACAACCCCTCCTAAAATGGCAGGACCAAAGTACCATCCATATATATTAACCCTGAATGTAAATGGCTTAAGCTCAATCAAATGTCATAGATTAGTAGACTGGTTTTAAAAAAACAAAACCCATTTATTTGTTGTCTAGAAGAGCCACATTTCACCAACAAAAATCAGTGGAAACTATATCTCATGGGTTTTGATGTTTTCTCTTTGTTTTATCTCTTCAAAACAGTTTCTTCTGATTAAATTCTTCCTTGACTCATAGATCATATAGTAGCATCATTTTCTGCAAGAAGGTTCTTGATATTCATTTCTTCAGCTACACGTTAGTCATTTAAAAGCATATGTTTTAACTTCTCAGTGCTGTTAATTTCTTTTGTCTTCCTGATGTTCATTTTGTTTTGTGGCTTTTCATTTATGGAGATGTATAGTAGCTGTGTAATGGAAACTGTCATATCTAGTAACATGTTATTTAACTTCATGGCATTGTAAATTTCCATTTTTCTTTCTATTGTTGATTTTGTATTACGAGTTTTCATTTGATGGAATGTACAGTATGTGAAATGGAGACTAACATATCCAGATGTGAGAATACAATGCAGTATGCATTTCTACTTCCAGACAAAGATGGACTTAAAATAAAACTTTTTACTATATCTTGACAATAGGATGCTGGACTCTGTCATTGTCCATGCCTGCAATACTGGACATATGACTGTGTATGAAGAACTATGCTTTAATACTGATATAAAGGAACTAATTGGGTGATGGGGAAATTGGGATGGGGATAAGGAAAATACCAGGAGCCTATGGAACTGTATCATAAAATAATAATAATAATAATAAATATTTTAAAAATCTATTCCCAAGGAAAAAAATAAAATATTCCCAATTATCCACAATAGTGACAGGAAGTAGGAAAATATCTGTTTCCTGCTTGTATTCTCCCTTAGCTTCTGTAGTAAATACGCATACGCTTATTTTATCTCATTAACAGGCAGAGAAAGACAGACAAGAGACTAACTTCTCAGATACCCACAGCAGCCCTGCCAGGGTCAGGCCAAGTCCGAGAGCCTGGAAGTTCCAGCCAGTTCTCTGACATTGGTTGCAGGAATCCAGCTCCTCAAGCTGCCTTATCTGCTTCCCAGGGTGCACAATTAACAAGAAGTTGGAATCGGATATGAAGCCAGGGCTCTTTTCCAAACAGTGTCTTAGTGACCACGCCAACACTTACCATTATACATTCATCATCTGAAAGCAAGTATACCTTAATATTCATAAATGATCATAATTTTCTCCATTTTCCATTCTAAATTCAGATTTTAAATTTGAATCCAGTACATCTTTTTGAAATCTCAACTTTTGTGTGTGTGCTTTTTCCCTATATTACTCATTCTACCCTCAGTGTAGTATCCATGCCATCTGAACTGTAGCTCTGTCAGCTAAGGAGAAAATAAATTACAAACAACTCAACGTTGTTAGGCATGCAATGGCAACATGATTACTCTGGATTCCCAGGGTGATCTGAATGTCTTAATCGCAATCCACATTTTTCTTTTGGATAGACTTTCCCATGTGAGATGCTTCAAGAGCCCTTTAAACCAGCTCAACGTGTTCCATCCTCACTGGGGATCACATTATAATAAGTGAACATAGTAACAATGAAATAATTTTGTTAGGGCAATGAATATCCTTGCTTCGTTCCATGATTATTTCTAATTCTTTTATAAAAAAATTATTTATTTATGTAAAATAGTGACACAGAGCAGGAGAGACAGAAGAGGGTTGGGGGATTAAAGAAAGATAAAGATTTTTTTTTTATCACCTGGGTCACTCCTCCTGTGATCATGGGGGTTGGGCTGGCCCACACCAAAGTCAGAGAAGACTGGGACTCTATCTAGATGGGAATCAGGTACCAAGCATTTGGACCGCGTTCTGCTTCTTTCCAAGGTACATTAACAGGGAGCTACACCTGAAGCAAAGCACAGGCGCTCAAACAAGTGCTCTGCTGTGGGATGCCAGCATGGAAAGCAACAACTTAGTCCACTTCGTCACAGTGCCAGCCCCAGTTGGCTGTTCCTACTTCCTGTCTTCCTCCTCCTTTCCCTCCATCTCATCCTCATCTTCCTGCCATGTAAGCTTGAGATTTTAACCCATGCTACAATGCAATCACAAAGATGACAGAACAAACTTATTTTATCATTGCCTTCCCTTTCCTATTAAAGATGAAATCTGAAACATGAGTCTGTAACATCCTAATGATTTGGGCAAATGACACAACAGACCAACATGAAGTCAATAAACCCTTGACAATGTATGATTTTACACAATGGATAGTCTTGGAAAGAAAAAATATCTTACTGTGTTAGGCATGATCAAACACTGCAAAATCACTTGCCTCCTAATCAAATGTTCCCTACAGCAGACATCCTCATTCTTTGAGTCTTTGAGAAAAGGTACAGTAGGTGAGTATTTCAACTGTGGCAAGGTATGGCTGGATCGCCTGAAGAAAGGAATGATTCACATAACATCAGGGTCTGGGGCATCCCAAATACTGACATAGAATGATCAACACACTTCCCAAAGTCCGTAGAAATTGCTGACAGAGGAGGTTGCTGGGTAAAGCAGGTGTTTATCCGCCAGAAAATGGGGCCAGGGAATCCATGAGGATGAGGAGACATTGCCATGGAAACAGCCCTTTAGAACAGTCGCCTTTCAAGGTCTTTTGAGGCTTTCATCTACATTGAATTTTTAATAATTTTTTGAGATAAATGACCCTATTTATTCAGCCTGTTCACAATTGGAGTAACAACAAGTACTGTGTTGTTTGGATGTCAATAACTGTAATTAAGACTTTCAATAATTTTTTTGAAACAAAACCTTTTATCCAAACACTACTTAGAGACAAAAGGCAAGTCTTTGCAAAGGAGGATTCGTCCGCACATGCCTGCTTTTACCCAGAGAACAATAGCAAAGGGAGATGGGGAGGGTATGGGAACAAGCTGAGGCTAGGACCTCACATTTTGGGGCAAGCACAAGGGATTTTCAGGACACATGGGCAATCACAGAGATGTTCATCTCTAACACCAAAAGAAAAGACATTTTTTTTTTCTCTTCCAAGGGAAAGCTGCTTAATTTGTGAGTAATCCAACTTTCACCCCATTCAAACCAACAACTCCAAAGCATAAAGGGTTTTGAGGATGATGCAACCTGGTCTCCCTGACAGCCTAAGCCAGAGCTGTTCCATCTCCACTTGCAACTAAGGCTTCCCAACCCATGGCTGGCATATCCTTGATGCCACTTGATTTATACGTAGTTTCTACCTAATCCTACAGAGCTTTGTTTTCTTCCACACATGTTACCACCCCCAGCTTATAGGAACCATACCCAAATCACTAAAGAGGTAGTGTACCACATTATTTACAAATACAGGCTCTGAAACCAGACTCCTTGGGTTCAAATTCTGACTCCATTGCTTAATCAAGTGACCTGGGGAAGATGATTCCACCATTTCATATCTTAGTCTCCCATCTATAGCAAAAACCCAAAAGAAATTTTTCAACTTTTAATTTTTTTTACCATTTAAAGTTTATTTTGATCAAGACAATAACTGCATTCTTCATAGGGAAATTAAATATAACAGAAACTCATAATGCAGAAAATGGATGCTTCCTGAGGTCTTAAACCTCTTCAACATAGGTGAATATTCCTCCAGATTTTTTTCATGTATGCATGCTAATGTACAGTTGTTACGAATGTAAAAATCCAACTCTAGTCTTCTGTAATTTATTCAAAATAATGTATGTTACATGGGGCAGGCATTTGGCAAAGTACTCATATCTCCATTTAGGATACCACCTTTCTTTCACATTGCAGTGCCTGGTTTGAGGCCCAGCTCCACCCCAGAATGAACTTCCTGCTAATGCTAGCCCTGGAAGGCATCGAGTGAATCTTCAAGTACTTAGGTTCCTATTTTCTACTTGGGATACGCATTTGGAGCTCCTAGTTACTGGCTCTGGTGTGGTTCAGCCCTGGATATTGCAGGTATTTGGGGAGTGAACCAACAAATGAAGGATATGATCTTTGTCTTTCCCCCTCCTTCTACATACGTGTGTGTGTGTGTGTGTGTGCCTTCTGCTTCTCAAGTAAAATTTTAAAATTTTGTAAAATACATGCTAAATATGATTTGACCATACATTGATCAAATTAGTCAGGTTTTCATCATTATTACTAAGTACATGACACAAGCTGTTACTAAGTAGAAGGCCTATGTCAGCTCATGGTTTTGGTTCTTCATAGAGTAATAGCAGGAAAGTATGTCCTCTGGTAAGAGCAGTAGATTGTGAAGCTTGTGCACAGGGAGGACCATATGGCCAGCCTAGAGGCAGAGAAACAGGGACAAGTCTGGATGGCCTCTCCGTTTAAAGCCACCATGACTGGGTCTTAGGGTTCCACCCCAGTGCCTAATTCAAACCAATGAAGTCCCAAATGTCCCACCTTCAGACACCGTAATATGATTAATTTTCTACCCTTAATCAATTTTTTAAGCCTTTAACACTTGGACTTTTCTGGGGCACTCAAATTAATAACCAAATCATATCATGTCGATATAACTTATTTGATCACTGCCTACATAAAGTTCTTTTGTATGAACATTCCATAATCTGCTAAAATGTTTCCACTTTATATAAAGTGGCATCTGCATTCCCAGTTCTCTAGAATTGCCGCAGTTTTCATACTTCTCAGCTTGAGTTTATATAGTCAAGTATCTTAAAAAGTATCTATAAATGAGTTTTGTTTCAATTTATTTGTATCATATATTTCAATATTTGGGGGTCTCCTATGGATCGAGTCCACTTATGCAATTTTGCACCTTTACCTAGTGTTTGTGGATCATTTTCTGCTATGTTGGCTTTGCTCACAGTGATAAGGATTCTCTGTATTCCCCTCACACTGCTTGCTAGTCATCCTAAGTGCCTGTCAGCTGGAGGTTGGAGGGATCAGCAGAGTGAAGGGGTTCAGTGCATAATGGTCCACAACAACGGCTCCCAACTTGTAGCTTCAACCTAGTCACTAGCCACATAAAGGGTTCTTCCCTCTAAAACTCTGAAAGGCTTTGATTTTACAAAGACCTCCTAGGAACTCAGACAGGATGTGCAGTAATAGTCTAGATTCTATGGAGGATAAGTTCAAATACAGCCTAACCTCGCCTAGAAAAGTCAGCTTTTGCTGTCTTGAAAAACTTCTATTATACAGAAATCTCCTTTCATCAAACTTTCACAAAAGAAAACAATGACAAAGCGGAAGGACTTGAAAGGTCTAAGCACAATCATTGTTTACATCACCACCAATTGAGTTTGTTTGGCCAATAGCTCAAATGATTTTGCCAAGGTGAATTCACCCTGTCAGACATCAGCCTGGTCTTTGAGACAGCTTAAGAGCCCCTGTGCATTTTCTGCCAGTGCTGCTCTAGCAAAAATATTCTTGGCTTGAAAATGTTGAGTACATTCATTTGGTTAAAGGACCCAGATAACTCTGCTGGGAGGCAACAAGAAGGCCTTTCTGGTAAGGATAGAGGGCTTAAAAAAGCAAAACCAAGAACAAACAGCCATAACTGGAGCCGTAACTTATACATAGCTTCATTTTCTTTAAAACAGTTTTTAAAAATAAGGAGAGGCATGTGAAAGCCCATTTTAAAAGAAATAGTTTTTCTTTCCTCATTGATCTACAAAAAACAGCGAATGAGTTCCTAGATTTTCCATTTTTCTATCCCATGAGTCCAAACAGTTAAAGTACAGAGAAATGAAAAACTACACCTTAAGAGGTGATTCTCAGAACTGACATGCTAAAACACACCCAAGGTGCTCATCAGGGCCACGTCCTTAGTTTGAATGCCAAAAGTCATTCAGAACATCTAGGGTGGAGCCAAGTATTTCCATTTTAATAACCTCAGAGATTCTCACACAAGGGATAGAAGAATTATACCTGGAGTTGGTTGAGCACTACCTAACACCTGCAGGACTCTTTTTTCTATTCCTAGTCTGTTCTGGAGTTTCACAGACTTGAACTAAATCACTCTTTTGCTGTGTCCCAGTTTGTCAACAAAGTAGGGCTGATGATATTTGCTGCCTACATCACCATCACCACCACTCATGAGCTAATGCCTTTGATGCAGTTTAAATGTCTCAGCAGAAAGGTATAATATTTCAAGTATTATCAAATTTTGAATTCCAGTATTACAATAACACTTTGTTTTTCACAGACCCACAAAAGTGGTAGCATCACCATGAAAAAGTGTTAGAAATGAGTACTGGGCTAGAGATGTGATGAGATTCAATAGCTTGTAGGTATAAGAGAATGAGTATGTGAACTTTAACTTGAAATCTAACTGAGAGTACAATTAGTGTCATTCTTTTCCAACAGACCACATTTGGACATTCCACAGTATATAAGTTTAAGTTCTACCAGAAAAGCAAAACCAGTGGTAGATAGTTATATCTATATACTGGATGTGTGTGTGTGTGTGTGTGTGTGTGTGTGTGTGTGTGTGTGCATGCATTCTTATGTGGTGAGGCAGTTAGTTAATCTGCCAGACTGGAACTCTGAAATTTAGGGCCATCAGCACACTTGGCACCCACAAGAGAAAGTCCCTCCTCAGAAAAACTTTGGTCTTTGTTTTTGAAGATTTATTTATTTATTTGAAAAGTAAAGTTACAGAGTCTTGGAGCTTAGACCTGCCAGCAGACCCAGAGGTCACCAAAGGTAAGTCCTCAAGAACCATCAGAGACAAGCTTGTGCTGTATTATGCACAAGTTGCAAAGGCTAAGGAAGGAGAAGGCAGGATGGCATCTTCTGGCAGTGCCCCACCCACCTAAGACACTGTAATTGGCTATAAAGAATATCTATATTCCCCTTGACTTTCTAGTCATGTCAGATGTCACGTTCCACTTGTATTCCCTTGATCTTCTAGTCATGTCAGAGGGCACGTTCCATGTGTAAGGATGGAAGCTGTGCCTCAGGTCATAGGCAGGTAAGCCATGCCCACCAGGTAGCAGGCAGGGGCCCAGGGACGATTACCCACCATAGAGAGAGACAGAGGGAAAAAGAGATCTTCCATCCACTGGTTCACACCACAGACGGCTACAATAACAAAAGTTGGACTAAGCCAAAATCAAGAAACCTGGAACACCATCTTGGTCACCCATATGGGTGGCAGGGCCCCTAAGTACTTGGATGACCAAGTTCACCTATAAAATTAACCATCACTCATATTTTCTTGGTGCTTGTCAATTTAAGCCATTTATCATACTGGAAACAAAGACCACCTAATTGCACAAGTGATGCAAAGATACATTTTCAACACATTTGTTATTATAGCTTGGTAGAGCAAATGGGCTAATGATTACATTTTTCACGGACCTGAAAAGATTCTTATACCTATTTGCTAGGCAGAAAAATATCTAGAGACATGACTCTTTTTAAAAGCTCTTGCTATTAAAAAGCCATAAAGGTTTTATTAAGCCTGGAGTAAACATCTGTTGGTTTTGTGTCTTTTCATTTTGTTTCCTCTGGTGATAGAACCTGACTTTACTATCGGAACGGCTTCCTCTCTACCTCTCATGCTTCTCCTCTTCCAAGAGGGAAGACTAGTCTAATGGCATCCCATGACCATAAGTTTCAGAGCCCTCCCTGGAAACAGCAAGACATGGGTGGCCTTTTAGGACCTTGTTAGCAACCTGAAATGGTTAGTGACCTCCTTGCCACAGCAAGAAGAAGAAGATGCGCCAAACAAGCAGAGCTGAGAAGGAGAGACACGGGATCTGAGGCCATTGTTGGAGTAGTTGAGCACAGAAAATCCAGAAACCACCCGGGCAATTGACTCCTTAGCCAGTAAATGCCTTTAAGTGTGGAGACACTTATACCATGTACTCATGACTTGCCATTGGAAGCTACTGACTACCACCCTAGGCAACAGCCATCTTTCCTGATATTCAAGACAGCATTCCCAAAATGTTTCCTCTGCACACAACTACATCTAGAACTAGATCCATTTTTTCTATCCTTTCTCCTTCATCTTAACTTCATTTTCATCTTCAAGTCAGTAATGTGAGGTTCCCAGGAGTATTGCTCCCAACTGGTCCCTCCAAGGTCATCACAAATTCTATTGCAAAGCAAGTGAGCGTATCTGTCAGAGGTCACACTCTCTCCTGGCTGACATCTCTAACAGTCCTCACTTCTGCAAGAGCCACAGCCCTCTGTAGAAGGGACAACAATTGCTACGTTCGCATGAATCTCTATTGATGTCTAAGACAGCACCAGCTATCTCCAAGTTATGCAAGAAGGGAAGGAGAGAGGAAAGGAATGGAGAATGGAAATATAATTGCATGACATTCCTCATGAGTGCCAGGCACTGTGCCTATTTTATATGCATTTCCTCATTGCTTCCTCACTATTTTCTACACCAAGGTTCTATGAAGTATCTGTAAGGGATCTTCAAAAAGAAACTTCATGAAAAGTGCAGATTTTAAAAAAATATATTACGAACAGATTTCAAAAATTTCTGCATCTAAATAAACATTTTTAAATGCCACTTTCTTGCAAACTTTTTGAAGTATCCTCATGCTACTATACTCACATTTTAAGTCTTTTTTATTTGTTTGTTTGAACCCCAGAATCAGACAAACAGAAATATCTTCCATTTGCTGGTTCAGTTCCCACATGTCCACAATAGTTGAGGCTGGACAGGGCCAAAGCCAGGAGGCAGGAACACCATCTGGGCTTACCACATGGGTGACAGGGACCCAAACACCTGAGGCATTACCAGGGTCAGCATTAGCAGGAAGATAAATCAGAAGTGGAGGCAAGACTTGAACAAAGGCACTCAAATTAGAGATAAATGCTCCAATAAAAGAATTAACTCACTGCACTCACCACAACAGCCACCACAACCATTTTCCTTTACATTGCTGAGAAAGTAGACCCACAGAGATGAACTAACTTGCGCAAGGTCACATAGGTAGAATGTAAGTAACCAACCTCAAATTTAGCCCTGATGGTCTACTTACAGAATATGTGTGGAAAAAAATATTGTTATGAATAATCTTGTGATACAAAAGTGATAAAGGAGCAGCAGCCACCAGTTCACTCCTTTCCCATCTCATAGAAGATCCTTCAGCCTTTTCTTGGAAATGTGAAACTTCAAGAACAAAGCTGGAAAAGGTCTGAAAAGCAGGGATGGGTATAGTAGAAAAGTTTCTGGATTGGCTAGGTAAAGCATAACCTTTGTCTTTGACGGGAGAAGGTAAAGAGGTTAGAATAAACAAACTCAAAAGAGAGTTCCCAAATCCCTTGCAGTTCCCAAATTGTACAGACATGCTGTTGATGCTTAGTAAATATTTGTTGAATGAATAAATGAGTAATACCAAATGCTTATCTTGACTGATTATAGTGAAAACGAAGGGGAAATGTTTGGCTTCCTCCTTTAATTTCTCCTTGTAATAACGGTCATCCTCCAAATCCTGCACGGGATCATGTTCTTTCATGCTAGAAACTTTGGGAATGGTTTGCTGAAAGACTGCCTGGTAAGATACGGTGGACATGTGGTCCATACTTGATCTCTCATCTTCCTACCAGAAGAAAAGATGTGTAAAGCTTTTAAGATCACTGGGGGATACATTATGCGGGATGGGGAGGAAGGAAGTGCTAATACAAAGCAAAGTAAGGATTTTTTTCCAATCCCAATACCACCTATTTACCCCCATTAAAACAAAATTCTTACATGCCATTCTAACTTGCATGATTTTGAGAAAGGTGCTTGGCAAGATATTCTATCACTTTAGGTACAAGAAAAAGCCTAGAGCTAGAGTAAGCATTTGTTGGAGCAGGGGGTAGTTTTTCACATCCATTGAGCCTGATTCCCCACAAGAGTAAGCACCCAAACTTAGCAACCCAGGAAGCACCACTTCCCCACTCTCTCCGGCTACCACTTTCAGGAAATATTGGTTCTACCCTAAACTCTACAACATGATGTGTGCTTGGCCAATGACAGCAAATAATTGCCCCAATCCTCAATGAGTGACTCGAGGGAACGACCTTCCACTTAGTCCAGTCAAGCAGAACAAATTCAGTTAATCCCCATCTTTTGCTTTTCAGTTGGATTTGAAGTTATGAGGTTGGAGGTATTTTTTTTTTCTCACTTGAAACCTGAGAATGAAATTGAAATATGAAAAACAAGGTGGAACTGGGGGAGGGGAGAAAGCAAGCAAATTACTCCATCTGGCTACAAATCCAGTTTGAAGGCTCCCCTGAGGCTTCTCAGGTACAGGAGCAAGTAATTCCCACTTCTTGTTAAACCAATTTGAATTGAGTTTTCACTTACTGACAACTGAAAGAGTCCCAACAATTACAGGCATTTTACATATTCCCTCCTACTTGGAGGGAAACAAATTATTATTCCAGTTTTACCAATAAGGGAAAAAAAAAGCTTGGAAAGGTTAGTTTACAATTTCAAAGCCACACATGGCGTCAACTCTAATTTTAGAGAATGATGATGACTTTTATATACTTAATATTTGACGTCCATGTGCAAGTTGCTATCCATAACTCTTAAAAAGAATGATGGATGCTGAACCTAAGAGTGGATAATTTGACACTTATACGTTTGTTCAACATCAGCTCCGTGTGTTGGGGCGGGGAGGTGGGGAGGAAAGGAGCGCATGCATGGGTGCACAGAGTCAACATTCAGTTGAGGGCTTGGATTCTGAAACCATACCTCCTACTTCAAATCTCAGCCTTAGGGTCCCACATTGTAGCACATTGAGTAAAGTCACAACCTGCAGTGCCAGCATCTCAAATGGATAATGCTTCAAGTACCGATTGCTTCACTTTCAACACAGCTCCCTGCTAATGCACATAAGAAAACAATGGAAGATGTCCCAAGTCCTTGGGCCTCTGCACCCACGTGGAAGACCCAGACGACACTTCAGGCTTCAGCCTATCCCAGAACTGACCATTGTGTCCATCTGAGGAGTGAACAAATGAATGGAAAATTCTCCTGTCTCTGTAACTCTGCCTTTCAAACAAGCAAAAAATAAATCTTATAAAATAATCTCAATTTACCTTAAGCTAATTTTGTGTAATCTAACTTGTGATACATGGAAAAATTAGATCCTTTCTTAGTTTTCTTGTTTGGAAGGAGGATAATGCTGACCTTTGCTTGGACTGCTCATTTAGCAGAGCTAACATACATGAAGTGGTTAGCAAATATCTAGCATATAGTCTGAGCTGCTATTGCTGTTATTACATGATCCATATACATCCCAAATGACAAAAGCATACATGCTTTTATGCCATATTCATTTATGCTCCCCTGAAAAACATAATGAAGTACAGCCTCACTAACCATTTTTTCCAAGTACAACCCTTGAATAAAAGTCTATCATATACTAAATTCTGGGAAGACCAGTAAAAAGTTGCCCAATATAGAAAACATTCCAAGACTCTCACCATGTATTATAATTAGTCAAAAACTGGAAATAATTTTCCAAGTGCAGTATCAGCTTTTAGGCAGAAGTTGTTTCATAGTCGAGTCACAAGAGACTCCATCGCAGCACAAGAAGGAAGCAACTGTATCGTTGCCCAAAGGGGTACAGATAAGATACTATACTATCCATGCAATCAATCACAAGTCCTTCAGTATAACCGTGGTGGTGTTGCACTGTATGATTTTCCTGTTTCTAATATCCCATGGACTTTAGTTTCTCTCATTTCTGGAAGCTCTCGTAACTTTAATACACATTGCAGATCTGGCTTGTCTTAGAGAAGAGCCCTGCTTGTTTTCAAAACGCCAAGTATCTATCGTGGGGCATTCATTCTTCCCCCAACTTCCTCATTGTTTTCACCCACGATGACTTCTCCTTTCACACAAAAAGAAAGAAATTCAGGTTTCTAAGAATCACCAAGACTGTTCCAGTACTGAGTAAGGCAGAGAACGCCACAAGTTCTTAGATTATCGAAGAATCATGAAACTGGCATTCTGCGATCAGAATAGCAAAGGCACTTAGCAGAAGGGAGTGAGAAATGGAGAAAACAGAAAGGTCTTTACCTCTGCAGGCATCACAGTAAGGAGTCAGGGAGGCAAAGAACTTGGGGCAGACACAAACAATTCAATGATAAGTCAGCTGGATTTGCCTCTGACTTACACTACATTGTCCACTGAGAGTTACGTGGTATAAGATGGATCAGCTACAATTATGTTTAGCTGCAAGTGGAACAAAACTCAAATGAACTGTTGCATAAATTAGTTAAAGCACTGTTTTCTTATTATTTAACAGAAATAGTCGGGGATCTGTATTTGTTTTCCTGAGGACAAGAATTTAAGATTTTTTTTTTTAATTTTTCTGTTCCACCACAAAGATTGAGATGGTTGTTGGATTCATTTGTTACCAGAAAAGCTTGGTGTATTCTTTCCTCGGCTTAGTAGAGAAATAAAAAGTGGGAAATGATTGAAGAGAAGTTTCATTTGGAGTTTGAAGAAGGGTCTTGGGATTTTAAACTTTCCTTGATCCCTCCTTGTCTGGGTGAGAACCTGTAGGTAAGATGCTCCCCATTGGTGGTTTCTCAGCCAGTTAGGAAATGGCTGGGCAATTCTTGCGTAACTCACTTGAAGGTGTGGCCAAGATTTTAGCAGGCTTGGATGATCTCATTATTTAACTTTCAACCAGACATAGGCATTAAAAGCCTAAGTTAAGAAACCACAATGCGACTGCTCATGGCAAAGAACCTAAATTCAAGTCCCCATTCTACTTTCATTCCCAGCTTCCTATTAATGTGTATCCTAGAAAGCAGCAAGTGATGGCTCAAGTACTTGGTTCCTGTCATGTACACAAAAAGCTTGGATTGAGGTCTGGGCTCCTGGCTTCATCCTGGTCCAGCACTGGCTCTTAGGGGCTCTTGGGGAGTGAATCAGCATGTGGAAATACTGTGTGTGTGTGTGTGTGTGTGTGTGTGTGTGTGTGTGTGTGTGTGTGTGTGTGTGTGTATTATGAGTTTGTGAGAGAGAGCAGAGAGACACTCTTTCAACTAAACTTTTGAAAATAATAAATTGAAACTTTAAAAAAAAAGTCAATAGGAAAGAGATAAACCAGAAGGGACAAGAAATTCCTGTCAGACTTTTTTTTTAACAAGGAAAATTTCTGGAGGTCTTCTGCTTCGTCTTCTCAATATAAAGTAACTGTGTACTATGATAAACAGATATCTGATCCAATGGAGCCTGCACACAAGCCCACACTGATCACACTAAGCTAGATCCTTGTCCGCATACCAGAGAGAGAATAAATGTGTTGTCTGCCTGAGAGAGACCTACCTGGGCCAACCTCTCACAGTGCTAGACAGCACACATACAGAACCTGCCAGGTTCCTGGAGCCTGTATGAAGGTTACTGTCCTCTCTTTCTCTCTCTTCCTCTCTCTCCAATTAAGACTTGCTTGCATCTCAAAACCAATGTACAATGATCAAAGTAACCTGAGGGTTCTCTTCTTATGACTAGCATCTAATCTTCTTTTGTCTTTCTAATTTTAACATTTTCCATGTATCATGATGCTCTCAAAGCGGTGCCCTTATGGTCTAGAGACCAAGAGAAGCAGAGATGAAGAGCTTCAAATCCATACTTCAGATCCAAGTTCTCAGACTCAGGCTTGCCACTCGACATCAATTGACATTGGATTTTCAGATCCTACCCTAATGAGTCAGGCTGGCGAAAGAAGGGACCAGCACTTTCTAGCCCTCTGTGTCCATGATGAATTTAAAAATAAAGAGAATATTAGCTGTGTGTGGAAGAGTCTGAGGTTGCTCCATAGTAGAGTGTGTGTTCAGCTGACAGATACCATGTAAAGGTAGCAAGATGGGACTGTCTGAGTTCTTAGCTCAAATTCAGCATTTATATGCTGTGTGATTTAGAGCAAATTCCTCTTCATATACCTCTCCATTGAGTGAAGGAAATTCTACACATATAATATCCAACATCTCACAGGCGGTGTCTGAGAGGGAATGATCCCCTGGGTGTAAACTGCTTAGCAACAAGTACCCTATACCTCACAGTGAACGTCAAAGTCAACCATTATGATTAGACTTTATATTACAGACTGCCTCTATGTGGGGGAAAAAAAAAACGACCTAAATCATTTCCCCCTTTTTAGGGAAAATTAAAAGAATTTGCTCAACCAATAGTTGCTGACGAAATACTATCATTTTTCTCAGTGAAGCATCTTCACTGATAGCAATCAAAGGTAGGAAGAGAAAGGAATGGAGGAAGGGAAAGAGGTGGACAAGCCCAGCTGGCAGCAGATGGCCTCTGAGCATGCAGAGGGGCACCCAGGACCGCCCATGGGAAAAAGCAGGCAAGCCTCCCTCCCCCATGCATCTGTATTTCCCATCCCCGGGGAGGTTGCTCTTCAACTAATGGCTGTGTGTACATCCCAGCAAGTCACAGGTGTTAAGCTACACAGGCTAGTTAAAAGCCATTAATAGCACTTTAAAATCCAATAAGCCAAGCAAGCCACTCTTGAACATCCAGGTCAGAATTCTGTATGGTCCTTGTTGGTGTGGGAGTGCACAGTCACCACTGCCCTAGCCCCACCAGAAGTGGCAGCAGCAGCAAAGCATCCAGCCTGATAACCAGCAGCACACACATCTTCTGTGTCAAGCATTGTGCAAGGCACTGTGCCAGGACTAGAGATACAAAGATGGATGGGACGGATGGCTGGCTCTGGAAGCTAATGAAGCAGAAAACAAAGCTGTCTAGATCTACCCACGAAGTAGTGCGATGAGAACTATGTGACGAAATGAACTCAGTTCCTTGGGACAGTGTGATGAATGATCTGTTTTCAGTTTCAAATGGGACCCTTATAACATCCAATATTGTCCAGGAGCAAAGAGAATAAACCAAACAAGACAGCAGTGGCGGCGCAAAAACAAATGAATGCGGCTGAGTGTGAAGGAACTTGCCTCCTAAAAACGCTTCAAAATGTCCAGGAAAATAGTAAACAGTAGAATTACAAAGTCACCTGGCATGGCCCCAAACACATCATGGGTAAAATACAGCCATTTGAAAAACATGCTAACTGGAATTCACAGTTAAGGACGTGAATATCCTTAGGCATCAGGAAATGAAAGAACTTGAAAACTCCCCAGTTGAAAGCCTGCACGACTGAAGGAAAAACATCGGGCATTTCAGACCAGATCTAGAAATCCTATTGGCAGAGTTAAGATCTATGATCTGGAGATACGCCTCAGAAAAGGTTGCTTGCTTTAAGAAGAGAGGACCAGGGGCGGGGCAGTGAGCAAAGCTGCTGTCTGGGATTTCCACATCCAATGGCAGCAAGACCCGACTGCTCTGTGATCCAGCTCCCTGTAAAGGCTCCTGGGAAAGCAGCAGAAGATGGCCCAAGTGCTTGAGCCCCTGCTACTCACGCGGGATATCTGGATGGAGTTCCAGGCTCCTGGTTTCCCTTTAAACTAACCCTGGCCATTTATAACTGTCTGGGTAGTCAGCCAGTGGATGGAAGATCTGTTTCTCTCCCTCTGTCACTCTGCCTTTTATATAAATTAAAAACATTAGAAAGGGAGAGAGGGACTGTCATAGTGGCATTGCGGGCTAATCCATTCCCTAGACTGCTGGCATCCCATAGGGGCTAAGGTTTAGGCCCAGGCTACTCCACTTCCAAACCAGTGTCCTTTTCATGACCTGGGAAAGCAGCAGATGATGGCCAAAGCTCTGGGGCTCCTGCACTCTATAGGAGACCCAGGAGAAGTTCTTGGCTCCATCTTGGAGCCATCCTGGCTTCAGACTGGCTCAGCTCTAGCCTTTACAGCCATTTGGAGAATGAACTGGGAAGATGGAATATACAGTTTTCTCTCTCTCTTTCACTGTCTCTTCTCTGTAAATCACCTTTCATAAGAAAATAAGTCTTCAAAAAGGAGACAGAATAAAGTAACAAGGAGGCATTATTACATTTATTATTATTTCTGCCTAAATCACAGCTTGAAGTGTACGAGATCTTACAATTTACCCAATGGTCTATTTTCTATGTCAAGCTCTATTACAGGAGGTAAGACCACAAGTTCTGGCCAATGGGAAGTAAGCAGAATTAACATGTGTCACTTGTAGAACCAACTCTTAAGGAACTGTGTGTAACGCTCTGACTCCATGTTCCTCTTCCAAAATCACGAGAGCCTGCTGCCCTAGAGGATCACTATTGGGCCCACACAAGCTACCAATAAACTGCTGTGGCTTTATAGTGCTGAAATGAGGACAGCAGATGAGAGGGAGGGGACATGTGGTACTAGTCAGCTTTTTGTTGCAACAGAACACCAGAGGCAAATAAATAAATTTATACAAGAAAGAATTGTGGGGTCAAACATAGAAGGTCTAGTCCAAAATCAGGCCCCACTGGGGTGGCCACCTTTGGAGATGGTGTCACTGCTGGCAGTCCTGCAGTGGTACAGAGCACTCCATGGCAAAGGGAATGAACATGGAGAAAGGATCACATGGTGAGCCAACAAGCAGAAGAAGTCAGGTCAAATTCGGGCAGTTACAACAACCCTCTAAGATGCCCTCCAGTGACCCTAGGGCCTCCCAGTTCTCAGGGTTTTCTGACCAGCAGACCCCCAAGAAAACCGAGCAGGTGAGGCGATGGCATTCCTTAGCAGTAAGAACTACCAGAGACAATCTGATGAAACATGTCCGTTAATTGTAAAGCAAGCACAAACTTGTATAAACTAAGAAAGGAGGAGGCAGAAGGGAATATCTTGACAATCCTCCCACCCAACAAAGACATTGTAGTTGGCTAGAAGACATGTCTATCTCTCTGGACCCTGCAATCTTGTAGCAGGTCATGTAAAACACTCATGCCTGGTAAGTATGCCACAGGTCACAGGCAGGTAGCCCATAAGTCATGTAAAACATGTAACCTGGCAGGTAACAAGGACCATACCTGATTTCTCAGATTTGCTTATCAATGAAGTCCCAGCACAGCTCATCCAAGGACAAAGGAGAAAAACCAGGGTGCAGCCCACTGCTGTTGCCTGTAGGGCGAGTGATCAGGCCAGATTGAAGTCTCAGTGAGCCAAGGCCATTGTCAGGAGGTTCCCCTGAGAACACCATGTGCCACGTCCCTACCAGGCAGAGATCCTGGAGCAATCTCCCACAAATCGCCTACCTCCTGATGATTTTATTACCTCCCAGCTCTGCTACCCCAGGACCAAATGCTTAACACCTGGGTTTGGGGACACATTCAACATCCAAACTGAATATCCAAGCCATAGTAAAGATACATGTTACTATCTTGATGAAGTAACTAATTGCAGGGCCCAGTTTCCCAAGGGTTGACTCCACAGCTTAACTTGTTTCTCAAGAGGTGCAACAGGACATGTAGTCTTGGCATGACACATTTAGCCCCTGGCTTAACTGCAAATTCCTGCTTCCTGATTGTCAAGTTATGCCCCCAGGAGATTAGGATGGCTGCTTGAGCATTAGATAAATACTGAGAGGAACTAGGCAGAGTATAAAAGGCAGCCTGGAGCTTCAATAAATAGCATTCTCCTTACACAAATGACCCAGTGTGTGTTGTCTTCTTTTCAACCCTAGTCCCTCTGCTCGGCTTGGAATATATGGTGACGTGGGCATTGCCGGCAACCAATGTGAAAGGAAAATTAGTAAAAAGAAATCTTATTAAAGAAAATGGCTTCTCACATTCAACAACTGGTATTGATATAGTCCTTATCTTGAACTTCTTTTAGTTATTTTTCTGTCACAGCTCCTAACATCTTCAAATTGATCATGATAAATGGAAATTCCCTACTAAAATTCAGTATGCTGCTTACTCATTTTGCTTTTGCTACCGCCTCACTCTTTTGGTAGAGTTTCTCAAAGTGTGATAAGCATGTGTATGTGAGGGCATTTTAGGAAACCAAAGATCCTGATCTTTTTGTGAAGAATATGGCTGAGACTCACAGGCTCACTGGCAATGAGAACATTTTACTGATCCCTTTAGGATTAGTTTTCCTTTGGTGTAAAGAGAATAAAGAACCAAGCAGATGTTCAGGACACTCCACAGCTGTTTGATTTACAATGTGACACCAAATTTATGGAATCAGCTGGGAGTCTCTATGGTATCCTAAGGCTTCAGGAAGAGAAATTCACAGTTTTGAGTCAATCCAGGCTCCGCGTTGTCAAGTGTTCCATGATGGGAAGCTGCTGTGAGGTCCCCAAAGGAGAGCTATGGGAGCCAAGGGAGGGGGCACCGACAGCACAAAGCACCATGCTCCCTCTTGTCCTCCATTATGACCAATGCAATGGAGGGTGGGAGGGGCATGGAAAAAGAATCCTGAGAAGCAAGGCAAGAAAAAAACAGCATTTTTCAAACTGATAGCTTCCTCCAAGCTCCCAACTCCCACCTCAGCAAGGCTAGAATTCACCAGGGTGGGGAGTATCTACCCTGGAGCTCAAGCAAAAAAGGTTGTGCCATTGCTTTCACATGCTTCCTACACTTGCTGTGCTCACGATTAAAAAAAAAATGGGGTCTCTATGGGCCAACAAGAGATCTGGTTTACAGATTAGTGAGCTAAAGGAACGAATAATGTTTGAGAGCATCAGTGATGACAAGGTTTTCCCAAGCAGCACACTAAGAAACTGGCAGATATTTCAGCACAGGAACTTACAAAGACACCACCTTAACAATCTACCCACTATTGCTGAGAAGTGTAGAATATGGTCTTTGCATTTGAACTTGTCTCTTTCCTTTAAAAACTTACAAAATTGTTAGTTGTAAAGTTAGCTAACAATCGTTATGATTAAACTTAAGTGTCCTGTACACATTGCAACACTGGTTAAATAAATATATAGATGTTGAAAAGGAAGATAATTGGGAGAATTATGAAAAAGGCAGATATATTACTAATTGAGATGCTTTATACTTGACTGACAAATTTGGCTATGTAAAAATTTTTTATTTTATTTTATACAGAACACAAGTAAAATTGGAAGATAGGGCCTGGCGCCATGGCCTAGCAGCTAAAATCCTCACCCTGAACACTCTGGGATCCCATATGGCCACCGGTTCTAATCCCGGCAGCTCCACTTCCCATCCAGCTCCCTGCTTGTGGCCTGGGAAAACAGTCAAGGATGGCCCAAACCCTTGGGACCCTGCACACATGTGGGAGACGCGGAAGAGTCTGCTGGCTCCTGGCTTGGGCACTGGTTCGTGTCCCAAACCCAACTGCTCTACTTCCTAACTAGCTCCTTGCTTGTGGCCTGGGAAAGCAGTGGAGGATGGCCCAAAGCCTTGGGACCCTGCACGCGCATGGAAGACCTGGAAGAAGCTCCTGGCTCCTGACTTTGGATCGACTCAGCTTCAGCTGTTGTGGCTACTTGGAGATTGAACCAGTAGATGGAAGATCTTTCTGTCACTCCTCTCTGTAAATCTGACTTTCCAATAAAAATAAACAAATCTTTAAAAAATAAAAAAGGCACATATTACTCCTGAACAACCAGGAAGTAAACCATGCTTTTACCAATTATGCCCACACTTTATACCCAGATTTGTCCCTTATAGCCACTTCATTTATCAGATTGAAAGTCAAAGTATTACAGTGCCTTTGCTCAAACAGCCCTTGAAATTGCAGTCAATTTAAAATCCATAGATTCTTTATTCCTTCAATCTCCCCTTTCATGCTTATGGTCCACAACTGGTTGACAAGGACAGATCACTGAACATGAGTTTGAGATGATTTTGCTTACTGGTTTGTTTCTAAAAAATTTATTTGTTTACTCAAAAGGCAGAGTTCTAGTGGAGGAGGGTTAGAAAAAAGAATTTCCATCTGCTGGTTTTACCCCAAGTGCCTACAATACCAGGAGTAGGACCAGGTCGGGAGCCAAGAGCTTCATCTGAATCTCCCACATGAGTGTAGGGGCCCAAGCACGTCCCACTTTCAGATACCAAGAATTACCTTATCAACAAAGAATGCTTATGTAAAGTATTTTCAATGGTAATTATGGCTAATGTCTACATAATCAACATCTGAGTAATGCATAGAAGAAAGTATTCAGATACACAGAAATGAAAAACATTACTACCAACAAGAACACTGCAGAGTAGGATTTCTTAAGTTGTAAAAATAACCAGTTGCTCAATGGAAAAGAAAGGTGTTCATTTACACTAGTTCAATTAGGTGACTTTAGTTAAAGCATTGCCTATTGGAAAGCTGCTAATCCTATCTCAAGTGTGTAAGTCAAGAAACAGAGGTATAAGTATCTAATTTAAAGTGAGAGCAAGCTACGAGAAGCTACAAGGCTAATGATCCAATAAGTTTTCCAAAAGGATCAAGAAAGCCACTCTTTGGTAACTGATACATCTTCCCAGACAATCTGAGCTTTACAATGGAATGCATCACTCTGTGATACTAAAAATGCAGTAGGCTTTTCTTATGGTGGAGGATTGGTTCATACCTGAGGTATATTGATTGCTTACATATTTAATAGATTGAAAATTATAACCAAAAAAGAAAAAAACAAAAACAAACAGGTATAAGTTGTTCTCTCTAGAAGAGGAACTTGCGTGGCTGAGGCAGGAATAAATTTTTTCCAAATCCTTTTTGAATATTTTGAATGTGTGATGCTGTCCACAATGGAGCCATTCTGACACTACCAGGGCCTATGCCACTTGCTCAGGCTTGGCGGCCCATCTCTCAGCCTCATCTGGAACGCCAAGAATTCCAGGAATAACAGAGGCTCTGCCACCTTATACAGGGTGACCCTGACCACTGGTGCAAAAGTATTATTATCAAACAGTAAAATAACTTCACTTCCTTCCATGTTTCGGTTAATCAATAACTGTGACTAGTGAATGATGTAAAAGAATATGCAAGAAGACTTCTAGTAGTTTCCTTAAAATGGGATTAAAACATGACTTTATTCTACATAAAAAAAAGAAAGAAATCCATGCCTACAACAGGTCCTCACAAATTCATAGAATGTGTGTGTAATGAAAATCTTCTACATGGATTTTCATTTTGTTGCATCTATACACTTATCTTTTAATTCCATTTTTCCATGAGACTTTTGAAGCACCCTGAGTGTGACAAGTTGAAAACAGAAGACTTCATCCTGGATGATATTTGAACCACGACTTGCAAAATTCCCCATAGTCCACAGACCACAAGACTGTAATTACATGTCAATAAAGAGCATATCTAATAACCAGCAGCATTTCAAAACAGTGTTGAACATGAATATTTTTCCAACATACCCACATATATAGCAACATAGTCAATGTCATGAGCTCCTTTTATTGGCAAATTTGAGAGCCAAAATCATTGTTGGAGCTTGTTTCCTATATCATGATGAGAGGCTATCTGTGTTTCGGTTGCAGGTTGCTGAAAATCAATACCATAGGTCACGGTTTCCAAACAAGACCTCAGACATCCAAGTTCTGTGAATCACTGATGAAAATGTCTCTGACAGACTAAAGTATATCCCATAATCATGAATCCTGGTTGAGATGCACTGATTGATCTGAAGCCAGACTTGAAGCCTGCGCACACGTGTGGAGCTATCACATACAGAAGCCAAGTGTCAGACCTAGACAGGGTCCTGCAGAATTCCATATCACTATCAAATCTAATGCATTACAATTCAAAACAAGGAGTACAGACTTTTCAGGGAATTACCAGGGGTACATAGCATATTTCACACTTCGGAGCAATTAAAATTTTCCTCACTCACTTTAATTCCCCAGGCTGGAGAAAGGTGATTAAAGAAAAACAAGTTAAAGAAATGTTAAGCTTTTGATGAAAATGTACTCCCGTAGCTGAATAGGCTTCTTTGTGTAATACACACAAGGATATCAATTAACAAACCATCTGCATATCTCTCCACACATGGCATCCTTCCCATCAACGAGTGGGACTTAGAATGCCTCTACTTGAATCACTTGAAAGGTGTTTTCATCAATAGGATTCTACAGAAGTGACACTATTGACTTCCAAGGCTAGGTCATAAGAGGTTACAGAGCTTTTGCCTTTAATGAAATCTTTGCTCATGAAGTTTTGGGCCACCAGGACATTGATTCTCCAGATGCTGCCATGCTATAAGGGCCCAGACCACCCATGGAGGCCATGTGGATACCCGGCCATCAATCCCAATAGCCTAGGCTTCACATGCATGAATGTGGAACTTTCACTCATTCTAGTCAGGCCTCCTAGATGGATAGTGAAGTCCTCAATCATCAAGGAGCAGTGCCAAGCCATTCCTGCTGGGACTGTCAAATTCCCGATCCACAGAATCCACAAGCATAATAAAATGGTAGAGGTGCTTCACACCATGAAATTTTGAAGGCATATGTCACATAAACAATAAAATGAGAAATAAAATCCAGCATCTAACCAGGAGGAAGCTGCTAGAAAATTTGATATGGCTCATGTGCGCACACAACAGCCAGACACCAGTGCAAATTTAGCAGAGCAGCCTCATCGAGGATCCTTAATAGTCATTTAACTATTCTAAAGCAACGTATTAACCTCAGCCCAGGGGTTGCAAACCCAATTTGCCTATAAGCATCTATTAAGTGAAGAGAATGAGATCAGCCAAGATTAAGAAAAATTGTGGGTGAACCCTAAGCTATAAGAAAACTGGCAGAGGAAAAAAAATCACTGTAGCACAGAAAGCTGACTACCAGCTCAGGTTTATGCTCCCTTTCCCACAAGGACTTTGTTGCTGAAGCATGGTCTGATGAACACCTTTCCTAGCTCCCTAGAAGCTAAACAGGCTGTTAACTGGTGCTTGGCAATAGAATACAAACAGAAGGGATAAATGTTACTTGAGGCAAAACAATTAAAATAATAGTATTGACCCTTCTCCGCCCTTTTTCCCCATCCTCCAGCTCCATCAATAGGACTCGGAAGTTCAAGCAGGCTGAGCTATGTAGGAAAAGAGCCTAATTCCTGAACGATGTTAAAAAGGAAGATTGTCCAATCACCGTGTTCCCACATCAGCTTGTTACCTAAGTAGGTTGCTTACTTCTGAGTAATGGGTATTGAGTTAGTGAAAATTCCAGGCTTTAGTTGTTGTAGCAGCTAGTATTTACTGTAACTGATACAACAAGTAAAAGTAGGAATCAGACTCCACTCAACATAAAAAGAATGTCAAACAGCGGTCAACATCTTGTGGAAACTAAAAACGAAAGTCCCAACTCCATTTCAGCTAATTATTGTTATGTGATAAAAACCAAAAACTCAGAATTTTTTATATGCAGTCTTATCATTCCTTATGGTCAATTCCATTTTGAAATATCTCAGTGAAGATAAAACACACCTTCAAGTCCATTATGCTACATCGAACCCTCTAAGCCCTGGACCACAACTGGTGGGAGGATCCCTTCATGATTTTAGAAATCATGATTTTAAAATCCCTTCATGATTTTAGACAACACAAATGCTGTGGTTTGAATGTTTGTGTCCCTCTCCCCAAATACATTGATCGAAGAACATAACCAATAATGCATGGTATTCGGAGGTAGAGCCTGCAAAAGATGGTTAGGTTAGGAAGGTGCACCCCCATAAATGGGATTGGTGCCTTTAGAAAGAGACAGGAGGAGCCTCCTTACTCCTAGGACCTTGTGGGAATACGTAGGAATGTCACCATCTCTAAAGCAGAGAGGCCTCAACAGGTTCCCAATTTTCTGGTGCCTCGATGTTGGTCTTCTCAGCCTCTGGATTTGCATGTTGTTTATAAATTACCCAGTCGATGGTATTTGTTACAGAATCCCAAATGAAGACACAAAGTTCATCATGGCTAGAAATTCATCATGTAGTTGTGGTGGGCACTATAGCACAGTGTGTTAACCTGCCTTTCAGGAGACCAGTGTGCCATAGTGGAGTGTCTGTTTGAAACCCAGATATTCCGTTTGCTTTTTTTTTTTTAAGATTTATTTATTTTTATTGGAAAGGCAGATACACAGAGAAGAGGAGAGACAGAGAGGAAGATCTTCCATACAATGGTTCACTCCCCAAGCGGCCACAATGGCCAGAGCTGAGCCAATCTGAAGCCAGGAACCAGGAGCTTCCTCCAAGTCTCCCACGGAGGTGCAGGGTCCCAAGGTTTTGGTCTGTTCTTGACTTCATTCCCAGTCCATAGGCAGGGAGGTGGATGGGAAGCAGAGCCACCAGAATTAGAACTGGTGCCTATATGAGATCCTGGTGCATTCAAGGCAAGGACTTTAATGACAAGACTATCACGCTGGACTGCCATTTGCTTTTTTAAATACTCTTTCTTTTTAAAGATTTATTTACTTGTTTATGTGGAAGGTAGCTTTACAGAGAGAAAGAGAGACAGAGACACTAACCAGCACCCCTATAGGATGCCAGTATTTGCAGGCAGAGGATTAGCCTATGAGCCACTGCACAAGCCCATCATATTCCACTTTCAATCCAGCTTCCTGTTAATGCACCTGAGCAGAAAACAATGATGGCTTAAGTGCATGGGTCGCTGCAAGCCACGAGAAAGACCTGGATAGGCTCTCTCTCTCTCTCTTTCATTCTCTATTTCTCTCTCTTCCTCTCTCATTGCCATCTGCCCTCCCTCCCTCTCTCTCTCTCTTTCACTCTGCCTTTCAGGCAAATGACATGAATTAAATTTTTTCAAAACAACTGGTGTTTGAGTTGTATCTCGGAACACACTTCACCCCCTGCTCAACAGTCTTCCATTTCAACCAATTTCTTTTTAGCTCAGCACTGGAAGCTCTCCCTATCTCCGGCAGTATCCTTTTCTAGCTGTATCAAATACTCTGCTCTCCTGTGTGCCTCCCCAACTCTGCCCTGTGCCTGTGCTCCTGTTGCTCTGTGCACAGCTTAGTCTGCCAGAATATCTCAGAAGAGGCCCCGGTCAACCCAACACTTTATTAGTGATTGAAAAAGTTTGAATTCCATGGATGTTATGAAATACTATTTTCCTTTTTTTTTTTCTAATCCCTTAAAAATGTAAAGGCCATTCTTAGCCCAAACAAGTAGCTCAGATATGGTCCTCAGGTGGATGGAGTTTACTGAGTCCGAACAAGTCCACGGCCATGGCACTCTATCCTAGCCAATAGCAGCTGTGAGAAAGTTTTCTGGGCTGACTTCCTGGAAAACTCCCTTCCCTATTTAAAAGAAACACTGGGAGAATAGTCTGCTATTTGGGCCATTGTTTAGTCTTTACCTAAGGCCATCTTGGGCCATAAGAAGCAAGCCAAAAGACTTAGCCAAGAACTTGAGAGAGTTCTGACAGGCAGAAAGGAGCTTGTTCCTTGTTGATATTGCCAAGTTGCCAAAGAAACCCTGAAGCCACCTGACTCCAGACTTATTTTTATAAGACAGCAAACTTTCTTCAATGTTTGTGCTACCTGAAGCTGGGAGTTTGGCAGTGATGTATTAAGTTGCAGGGGTGAGGAGATGCTGGGGAGAAGCTGGGGGCGGCAGGGGCTATCTGCTGGGCTGCAGGCAGAAAGGGAGCGGGTGCCCCGTAGAGAATTTAAAAACAAAAATAAAAATCCAACCATGCACCATGCCGAGAATAAAATATCCTGTCTGGGTCATCCACTCCTATCTTGTTCCAACACCCAGCAGAGCATCACCTTTATAAGCATTTTGCTAAAAAAATTAAATAACACGTGATAAACATACACACAGAGATACATGTTCCACTGTTGTAATGAGTCATGTTATAACTGCTTCTGCTGGTTTCAGAAAATGAAGAGAAGTACTTTCTGGCATTTGACATTCCTTAAACCCATGATGGAATCATGAGGCCTCTGTCTCCTCTGGCATCGCCATGATCTCTTACAGCCTTTCAGTCTCTTCTTCCAGCCTGCCTATTTTGTCAGGACAGCCCCAACGACAGACAACTTTGCTTTATGTAAAAAGAAAATAATTTAAAAATAACTAAATTGAATTTAAAAATAATCCTGTGTCTCAAAATACAAAAACAAGCTTGACTTAGAAAAAAAATGTAGCCAGGACTCCAGAATCAGGATGATGTGAGGAGAGGGTACCTGTGCTGTGAGCAGGCCCACCTCTGCACAGTGTGGTTGCTTCCTGCTGGTTCTACTCCAAGACCATAGCCATTTAATCAGGACAACCAGCTTGCGTGTTCCAGAGTCTTCTTCCTATGAAAACGTGTGTACATGATTTCAATGCCCAGATTTGGCTTTTAGCAAGTTTCTTACTCAGCAGCATTTTTCACTGTGATATAAAATCATTTACCAGGAACTGATACATTCAAATACACACAGATACATTGACAAATAAACATGTATACATCCAGGTACATCCATTTATATACAGTCATGTGTTGCTGAATGATAGTAATATGTTCTCAGACGTGTGTCATTGGGTAATTTCATCTTTGTTAAGAGCTCAAAGCACAGACTACCTCTCTATGATCTTTAACAAGTGACTTAGCTCCTTCAAATCTTAGTACTCTAATAGAAGATGGAAAGAACAAAAATCCCTCTCGGGTAAAACTGTTGTAAGGATTCAGTAAGATGATGTTTATGAATGCTTGGCACCAGTCTGTATTACTTAAGTACTGTATCCATGTCATCCTCTTCCTTACCTGTACTCTCTCCTCCTTGGGCAATCACATATAATGATCAGAAGATAGATGTGAGGTGCTGCTTACAGAGAACTCTAGTTCACCAGGAATAGGTGAGTAAGTGAATTGGTCCAAACTCCTCACTCACTCAGTCAAGCTACCTCTCTTCCAGCTTGCTCAGGCTCCACATGGCTGCCACCACTCCAGATGAGTACGTATTAGATAGGCACAGTTGCCAAGCATAAGTCCCAAGTAACAACAGCTGGAGATGATGGAGATGTGCATGTCCCTGAGTCAGAACAACCAGTTCTCAATTTGGAAGATCAAGACAACTTGACCTGGAGTGGTAAATGAATCTTGCAAGTCATTGGAGTTTAAGCAGGGATAGCCAAGCTGGAAAGAGGAGACAGTCCCAACACTGAGGAAGAAATTATGGACTCCAGCCAGAAAAATGCATTCCAGTCTCGAGAAGTGGGTCCATGCCAGGGAAAGGAATCAGGGAATGAGAAAGAAGAAGTAGTTGGGAAGGGACCATGGCGACAGAACAAAGACATTTTCACAGTAATGTCTTCAAACCAGCTAGTTGCTGACTCTGCTCTGATTAGAGATCATCTTCAAAGGAGCAGGTTCATTTTCTCTCTCTCTTTACTTCGACTCCTTTCTCTCTCTCCTCCCCCCAGGAGCACATCCAAAAAGCTGCACTATTTTCTTACTGCTTCGTGAACTAACATTAAACATAGGAATGGCTTGTTAGTAACTGTGCCAAAACATCTGCACCTTAAGCTGAGATTTTCAACAAACAACCCAATGTTGTATTGCCTTTCAGGAGTGCTGTTCTGTCTGGAAAAAAAAAGAGATGTGAACACCAAACAAATGAAGAGAATAAACAAAAGAAAAGTCAGGGAGACAAACTCCAGAACCTCACTGCTCCGTTTGGACGGCTCCAGGACAGTAAGGATGACTGTCACTGGAAAACTGCCTTTCTATTTATCTGTGGCTCACTGGCATCTCCTGAAATGTATAAGCAGTTAGAAGCAATTAATGAATGTGGATAAAACATGACTGAAACCCACAGCCAAGCAGTTTCAAATGCAGAAAATGGATCTCAGCCCCTGAGCCAAGGCACAGCTGAGGCAGACACTCCCAGGAGAAGAAATGCGAAACTCTATGTGCAGGCATGCCCAGGAGAGGCTGGCTTTGGTGCCCAAGGAAGTGATGTCCCCAGACAAAAGCAGTTTATAAACCTTCTTCATCGGCAATTTTGCATTCTAAATAAATAAGTAAATCAGCAACTATGGAATTTGAGGATCAATTATCAAAAAATGTGAGAGCAAATACGCATTTCCATTTCCTCTTTCACTTGGCCCCGTATACTCAGTGTCATCTCTTTGGGTCATAACATGATTGACATTGCCTCATAGCACCCATCAAGTTCTTGGGGGAAAATTCCACTATTAACAATTAGAAATGGGGGGGGCCAATATTCTGGCACACACACTAATCCTCTGCCTGTGACACTGGCATCCTATATGGAGGCTGGTTCAAGTCCCAGCTGCTCCACTTAGGATGCATCTTTCCTGCAGATGGCCTGGGAAGGCATCAGAGAATGCCCCAAGTTCTTGGGTCCCTGCACCTACACGGGAATCCTAGAAAACGTTCATGCCTTCCAGCTCTGGACATTGCAGCCACTTGGGGAATGAACCAGTGGGTAGAAGATTTCTGTGTCTCTCTTCCTTCTTTCTGCAACTCTGACTTTCCAGCAAAATAAATATATATATGTATTTTTATTTCTTTTTTTAAAAATTAGAAATGGGTATACACATTTAGCCTAGTAGTTAAGATGCCCAAGTCTACATGGGTTCAAATCCCAGCTCTGGCTCTCAGTGTGGATCGTGAGATACAGCAGTGATGGTTCAAATAACTGGGTTCTTTTCAGCTGCACGGGGACTTAGATTGAGTCCCCATCTCCCAGCCTCTACCTTAGCCCATTTCTGGCCACTGTTGGCATTTAGAAAAGTGAAACCGTGGGTAGAATATCTCTTTCCCTTTTTCTCCCACTGCCTCCCCCACCATCCTTCTCTTCTTCCCTCCTTCCCCTCAAATAAGAAAGAAAAGAACTATAAATGCCACTCTCTATCTGTCCCACAAAAACACACTTACCTGCCCAGTACAGTCAAGCATGTCTTCTCCAGGCCAGAAAAACTTGGCAAGCAGAGCGGCTCCCTTGCAATATGTTTTGTTGCTAAATACCTAGCAAGCCAGCAAAAATGTTTGTTCTTTTCAATGAGACTCAGCTGAAACCATCAGCAAACTTGTAAAAGGAAAGTTTCAGTACTATTGACAACAAACAAGAAAGAATTAAATATTTAGCTTTAAATACTTATTGATATTGTTGATGCAATGTCATGAGCACAGCCGCTACCTCTGCCACCCTCTTCCCCAAATCCATTGCCCTAGACTAGCCAGGAGAAAAACAACAGACTCACCAAAAGGGAAGGGCATTCTACTAAATGCCTGACCAGCAGTCTCAGTCAAGGTCATGGCAAAGAAAAACTTTGAAAAACCAACGCAGGTGGAAGAGCCTTGGAATACAGGACAACTATGGATGCCATGGTACCATGGACGGAATCCTGGGTCAGGAAGCATATGCCAGTGGAAATCAGTAGCATCTAAACCAAGGAACTAACATCTGAACCAAGTTGGAGTTTGACTCTGGCCACGACTTGGCTGTACCAAACTTGCAGTAAGCAGTTAATACAAGACATTTGCAACAAAGAGAATCAGAGGACAGTATCTGGGAACTGTCAGAACTATTTCTTTGCTTATCTATACTTTTAAAGCTATTCTAATGTACAATACTTATTTCCATAACATTCAGCAGTAGGCAGCCAGTGACATGGCACGGTGGGCTAAACTGCTGCCTGCAACCTCAGCATGCCATACCAGAGCACCCATCCCACTTGCAGCCCAGCTTTCTGCTAATGCATCTGGAAAGGCAGCAGAACAGGGCCCAAGTACGTGGGTCCCTGATACTCACCTTAGAGATGTAATAGAGGTCTGGCTCCTGGCTTTAGTCTGGCCCAAGCCTGGGTGTTTGAGTCATTTTAGGAATGAAGCAGCAGATGAAAGGTATCTTGGTGTGTGTGTGTATGTGTGTCTCCCTCTCTCCCTGCCATTTTGCTTCTCAGAAAAATAACAGTGGTAATAGCTGATAAGTTGGGTTAAAAAAAAACCACACACCAATTGCTTCTATGAAGTGTTGATTGTTTACCTACTACTCTTAACTGAATAACTGTTATGAAAGCATGCTCAGCTTGTAGATTTACCCTAGGAAAGACTGCAGTGAAAATTCATTTCTATCAACCAAGCAAATCAATCACAGGCTTAGTGTCATGCCTATGATTCATTCACTCAATCTTTATTTCACCTTCTCACTAATTTGCTGAATTTCATTCACAAAACATTCCAAATCATGTTAGTGGAGTATACAGTTGGTGCAATGGTTAGGCCATCATTTCAGATGCCTGGGTTCAATCCTGGCTTGGTTTCCAATTTCAGCATCCTACAGCATCCTGGGAGGCAGCACTGATAGCTCAAGTATTTGGGTCCCTGTTAGCCAAATGGGAGAACTGGATTGAGTTCCATGTTCTTGACTTTACCTGCTCCAGGTCTAGCTATTGACGGCAGCTGAGAAGAAACTAATGGATGGAATCACTCTCTCCCTGAAAAATAAATAGTTTTTCAACACAGCATGTGTGTGTCTACTACATACCTAGCACCCTGCCACAGCCTGGGCCCTACATGTTAGGGCTGATAATGGATTTTAATATAGTGGTATAAAAACCATGTGCTTTGAGCTGGGCCTCCAGTCCTGGCTTTCACCATCTGCTAACTCTTGTGGCCTTGAGAAAATTGCGTTCATTACTAAAATGTTTCCTCATTTGTAAACTGGAAGTATCACCAGAGGGCCTTGTCTTGCTATTGTGAGTTAATGCATACAATGTGTGGATCACACACAAGGTTAGTCATTCTCCTTCATCAGCATCACCAACTCTGTGGACTTGGATAGAAGAATTTACGGAGCAGCGAGGGAGAAAATCATTTTTCCTCCACTCAGAGAATGGATCAAGTTGGAACAGACTTAACTAGCCTGGGTTTCAATTTCCTTGCCTGATAAACGTAAAAACACTTCATAAACCAGATTAAAAAGGGAAATAGGGGGCCTGGAGCGATAGCATAGTGATTAAAGTCCTCGCCTTGCATGTGCCGGGATCCCATATGGTCTCCGGTTCTAATCCCAGCAGCCCCGCTTCCCATCCAGCTCCCTGCTTGTGGCCTGGGAAAGCAGTCGAAGATGGCCCAAAGCCTTGGGACCCTGCACCCGTGTGGGAGACCTGGAAGAGCTCCTGGCTCCTGGCTTGGGGAGTGAACCATCGGACGGAAAATCTTCCTCTCTGTCTCTCCACCTCTCTGTATATCTGCCTTTCCAATAAAATAAAGCTTTTTTAAAAAGGTTGGGGTAGAAAATAAGGGGGAAAGAGCATCAAAAACTCACCAAAGCACTGGCATGTTCAGTCCCTCAGGTCCCCGTAGCTGTTGCATCTTCAAGGTAGCAGCGAACGTGCCAGCCAGAGAGCCAGACATGAAGGATGGCTCCTGTGCGAGGGAAATCATCCAATGAAAGAGCAGCCAATGAGAACACATCTAATGAGAACACATCCAATGAGAACATGTCCAATCAGAAGTTGTCCAATGAGAGTAAGTCTGGAAGAAAACACCTAAGATGGCATCTTTGTTTCCTCACATGATGGAGATGAACAATTCCACTGAGGATCCCACACCCACTCAACTCAACATAGACCTGCTTTTCCAGGCTACTGGAAGTTCCCAAATTATTTCCTGGCATTTCTGTTGCTGCAACTCTTTCACCTCCTAAGAACCGCTGCTGGCAGCTCAGCCCCATGCACTGACCGCCCAGCCATGATTTCTGCCCTGCTCCAACACTGTAGCCAGCCAGGACGGTGAATCCCATTTGCCTCTCTCCTCTGCGTGTTCTCAGTGGGCCCTTGGGGTCACCTGCCCTGATAGTTCCATACTGTGAATTTTTCGACATCTTCAAAGTCTACCTAACTGGCTAGATTGGTTTTTGATAACATTTTATAGGAGATTTTCCTGTTATTTCCCCCACTGAAATCAGTTTCTCTTTGCTCTCTGCTCTTCTAAATGCCCTATTTCCTTTGCTCCTCCCTCTCTCTCTCTTTTAAAGATTTATTTATTTTTATTGGGAAGTCAGATATACAGAGAGGAGGAGAGACAGAGACAAAGCTCTTCTGTCCGATGACTGTAACTGTGGGTGCTGTGACGATCCGAAGCCAGGAGCCTAGAACCTCCTCCAGGTCTCCCACGTGGGTGCAGGGTCCCAAGGCTTTGGGCCGTCCTCGACTGCTCTCCCAGACCACAGGCCAGAAGTTGGATGGGAAGTGGGGCTGCCGAGATTAGAACCGGCACCCATATGGGATCCCGGCACATTCAAGGTAAAGATTTTGGCCACTAGGCCACGCCGCCAGGCCCTGCTCCTCTCTTAAGGTATATGCCACCCCCCGTTTATTTTAAAATATCCTTTTTCTTTTCTCTTCTTTTCTTTTTTTTTTTCTTTTCTTTTTTAATTTCAGAGCCAGAGGGAAACAGATACACAGAAAGAACTCCCATCTTCCTGTTCATCTCCCAAATGCCCACAATGGCTGATCTGAGTTAGGTGACATCCAGCACCCAGGAGCTGCATCCAAATGCTTCATGAACAGATGAGTGGGGGGAAAATGTGGCATATAAACACAGTGGAATATTATGATTCCATGAAAAAGCATGAAATGGTGCTATTTGCAGCAAAGTGGATGAAACAGGAGGTCATTATATTAAGAGAAATTGGCTAGACTCTGACCTTAGAATAGTTGACTACTAGAGGCTGGGAATTGTGGGGGAGGGCATAGAGACAGGCAGGCAACAGTTATCAAGTCACAGTCACATTGATTTAGCTGTAGTCGCTCACAGCACCAGGGGTAGGGGTGACTAGTTCACAGTGATTGGCTAATTACGTTTATATGTTTGGAAGAGAGGAACTGGTAGGTTCCAAATGTAAGTGAAAGAGAAGAAAAAAGAAAAGTGTCAATGAAGTTTATTCCCCAATCTCCCCAAATTTATCACTAAGTCTACCACTTTGAGGCAAACTTATTTTTTAAGATTTGCTTATTTTACTTGAAAGTGAGAGTTACAGAAAGAGAGGAAGAGACATACAGAGACATCTTCCATCTGCTGGTTCATTCCCCGAATGTCCACAATGGCCGGAGCTCAGCCAGTCTGAAGGCAGGAGCCAGGAGCTTCCTCTAGGTGTCCCACATGGGAGCAGCAAGGACTGGTTTATCCTCTGCTGGTTTCCCAAGCCCATCATCAGGGAGCTGGATGGGGAGTGGAGCAGCCAAGACATGAAGCAGCACCCGTATGGGATGCTGGCCCTGCAGGCAGATTTTCAGCATGGAAGGAAGGGAGGGTGAGCAGCAGGGTGGAAGGACAGATTTTGTCTGGCTATATATTCTGAGTGTCAGCATTCCTTGAATTCTAGCCACCTTTTCCATCATTGGATGGGCTACAACTATCTGCTGTATGCTTTCTACTGGACTATAGGATCATGCTTATATGTACAGCTGAAAATGGACATTCTTAAAGATTTTATTCATTTATTTTCATTTACGTGAAAGATAGAGTGATGACAAAAGGAGAGACAAAGGGAGATCTTGTATCTACTAATTACTCCCAAATACCTTCAGCAGGCTGAACTGAACTTCATCCTAATCTCCCCTATGAAAACAGAAAACTGGGTCAGCAGTGGAAAAGCCAGGTCTAGAACCCAGCACTCTGGTAGGGGATCCAGATACTTTTTTGTTTTCCAGTCCTATAGGGCACCTGTTTGGTCACCTGCCTTAGCCCAGACCCAGATATTGAGGGCATTTCTGGAGTGAACCAATGGACAGAAGATCTTTCTCTCCCTCTCTCTTTCTTTCCAAGTGGGTGTGAATGTGGAACTATACTTCCCAAATAAACAAGTTATTCTTTAAAAAAAAGTTGGTTCCCATTCAGGTACTAACCAGGGCTGACCCAGCTTAGCTTCTGAGATCAGATGAGATCAGGCACATTCAAACAAACAAAAAAAAAGTTTTTCTTTTTCTTCTTAATTTCCTCCCTGACCCATAGGTCACACACAATAGCATCATTTGCTTCAAGAAGGTCTTTGATTTTCTTTATCATTTCTTCAGTGACACATTGGTCATTCAGTAGCATGTTAATTAACTTCATGTTGCTGTGAATTTTCTGGTTTTTATTCCTGTTGTTGATTTTGTTTTATGGATTTGCATTTAAGGGGATGTATAGTAACTGTATGGTACAGACTATCACATACAAATGTGAAGATACAATGCAGTGTGCATCTCCACTTCCAAACCAAAGATGGACTCCCAAAGAAACTGGTGAATGTATCTTGACATAGGATGCTGGACTCTGCCATTGTCCATGCTTACAATGTCAGGACACAGCAGAATGATGGACTTATGACTGATTGTGAAAGACTAAACTACTGTAATGACATGGGGGATACAAGTGGGAGGGGGATGGCAAAGATTAGGGAGAAGGGAAGGGAAACCCCAGAGCCTATAGGACTGTATCATGGAATAATAAGTAAAAATTTTTTTAAAGTTGTAATTTTTCTTGAGGAAGAGTAGGAGGGAAAAACAGCTTTCAGTCTTTGATAACTTTGTCTAATTTGTGTAATTTCATACATTTTCTCTTTCAGTTACATTTTTTTTAAAAGGGGGCTTAATTTAAACAATGTGTTATTGTAATTAAATAAAGGATTTAGTGATACAAGCCCCGACATTCTTGTTTGCAAGTCAGTCTTTCCTGGCGTCTAGGAGTGCCAGGGAATTGTTAGCAGAACAATAGTGATGTAAAGCTGAGTTTTCATGACAGCCAGTGTGTGTGTGTGTGTGTGTGTGTGTGTGTGTGTGTGTGCAGAGAACAGCAAGAAACCTCAACCAGCCATGCTGCAAGGTGCATCCCATGCCCTAGAGAACATAGCACACGGTTCTGTAAATCCCCTCCTGCATGAAACCCCTCGGGAAACGTTCCTTGGGAGCTTCAGCTGTATTCGTTTAGTACCAACAATGCTTCATCCCGGCCGCTGACAGCCAAGAGCCACTCCCCAAGAAAAAAAGAGCAAGTTTTAAATGAAAGGACAGAGCAACTTGAGGAGGCTTGGAGATGACTGAGAAACAGTGGACATCTCAAGTGCAATGAGCTGAATCACTTCCTGGGAGAAGGCCAGATTCCTTGCCCTTGGGTACACGAGGAAAAACCTAGATGTTTGGGGGATCTGGGCATGAATATGGAATCGTTTACTGTAGACTCAATGAAAGGCAGCAAATCCACACTCTGGTTCCAATTAAATGTCAGAATCTATGGGTCCACACCAGCAAGGCCACTACCCAAACTCTATCAGCAATGATACACAGGACAGAAGGGGCTGTGCTGGGAAATTCACATAGGCCCTGCGGCTCCTTCCAGTACCATCTGGAAGGCTGTAGGACCTCTGCCTAGACCAGCCAGGCCATTTCCCACCCCAACACATGGCATCCCTGCTCAGTACTAGAGGCAGAAGACAGCAATGAAAGCCCATACGTGGTGCAGAGGACACAGGCCCTGCCCTCATCAGGAAATGTCTCATAGGTGGGCAGGTGACATAGTGATTAAAATGCTGCGTAGGACACCCACAACCCGTATCAGAGTCCCTAGTTCAGCTCCCGGTTCTTCTTCTGATTCCAGCTTCCTGACAACATACAAGGCAGACTCTGTTAGGAGGCAGCAGCTTACGGTCTCACGTGAGAAACCTGGATGGAGTTCCCAGCAATTGTCCTCAGCCTGGCCGATTTCAATTTTATTCTCTCTCTCTCTCTCTTTCCTCCTTAACGTAAACTTAAAAATAAAATGGCATATGTGAGAGAGAATATGCACAATGATGGGCAAGGAAGTCAGTCCAACAAAATTATTAATCATGAACAGGGTGTGAAACTCCAATGAGGACAGTTGAGCAATCAGCTCAGAGGAGAAAGAAGCCAGGAACTAAGAGAAAGTGAAGACTCAGTTTCAAAGCACTCCTTTTCAGAGATGAAAGGGGCTCACTGGGAAGGTCTATGGATGGACAAAGATGCCAGAATATACTCAGCCTACAACATCAGCAGCCAGACAAGAGCAACAGTTTAAGCTTATGAAGCACTTCCTGCATTATCTCATCTAAGCCTTGCAGCATATCTTCCTAAAGCAGGTACAATTATCCTCATTTCCTCTTTTTTTCAGATGAGGAAATGAAGATATACAGAGGTTGCATAATTTTCACAAAGTCACCTTGCTATTGTACAGAAGTCCCGAGATGCAAACTTAGGGAGTTTGGCTCCACCATCTGTAGGCTTAGCCAAAAAAGCTGGCAGGCTCTGAAGGGTTTCCTGCCCAGCAAGAATCTGTATCTTGGAATCCCTCCTAATGTGTCCTCACAAAACAAGCCCAGACCACAGCAGGACTGCTTAAGCAATGAAGCAGCCTTCAGTCTTGAGTAAAGAATTAGTTCTTTCTCTCTTGCCAGCATGGAGGACCTGGGGCCCAAGCATGAGTCCTGCCCCACAGCAAAGTCACAGGATGTGCCCTTCCAAGCAGATGAAGCTGCAGCCACTGGTGAACGGTGCCCTGCATCTGTCCTGGACCTCACAGACTAGGATGTAGTCTCTTCACACACTCACAGTGTTCTGTAAAACCCAATTTCAGAGTCAGTATTAACTAACAAAGCCTCTAGAGCAAAGTTGCAAAGAAGAGTTATTTAAGGCATTAATTCAAAGGTAAGTGGAAAAGTTGAACTTGAAAGTAAAGACATCTCATCAAAAGGTTCTTTGGAAAAGTATTTTAAGCACAGTAAATAGTCACACTCAGAACACTCAAAATTTGTGCATGACTTGATTCCGACAGAAATCTTAACACACGGCTTTGGAAGTTGCAGTCTGTCAAAGGCCTCTGCTGCCATTTCCCATGTGCTGCAGTAATTCTCCCTGTCACTGAACTTGCATTCCAGAGGGCATGGCAGAAACATATCAAATGCACAATTGTCAGTGTGGTAAACAACATGAGGAACACACATAGGTGGGTGCTGTAGATTGTTTCAGGATGAAAGACCACATCCACATGGATGGAAGAAGATGAGTTCTCTGTGGATGGTGTCTGAGAATAGGAGATTTGGCACAAAGAAGCCAACCATGGGCACAACCCGGGAGAGAACAGTCCAGGTCAATGGGGACAGCAGATACAGCCCAGTTGAAGGCAAAAGTGAACTCGGCATATTTAAGAAACAGAAACTTAATCAACAAAAAAAGAAAATAGAATGAGAGACGACAGAGTGTTAGAAACACACCATAAAGTAGATTGCCTGGAACATTTATGGTAAGGAATTTAATGTTTTTATTTTCTCAGTGCCATAAGTCTGTGAAAAGTGCCTTGGGATCACTTTGCATTTTTAAAATGCCACCCTGTCTGCCTGATGGAGACTGGGCTGGAGGGAAAACACAGAAACCAAACCAGGAATCAGAAAGCTCCTTCAACAACGCAGCTGAGAAGAGACTGTGGCTTGGAGAAGGAATCACCAGCAGAAATGGGGTTACATAGGAATGGTGAAGGGAAGAATGCGAAAGGAAAAACCAGGATTGATTCACATATCAGGCTTGAGCATACTGTAAAGCCATTTGTTACAATGGGGAATCCTGGTTGGATGGACACAGGTCTGGGGAGAAGAAGACACTGGCATTGTGAATGTATCAGTGATATTTCATTAGATATCTGAAACTGAATGTGGTCCCCAAGAGTAGAGCCCACCCACAGCAGCAGCTTTGAGCAACTAGCACATGCAAAGATGAAACATGTAAAGGAAGTAAAAGTGAAGGCAAAAGGGGAGCCCAAAGGGATAACCCAACAGGAAGGAGTCAGTTGGGGAGAATGAGGTTTCCAAAAAAGCCAAGAGAACCCAGGGTTTCCATAACAATGGGAGAATGAACCCTGTCAACACCTGTTGAGAAAGTCCATGAAGATGCAGCAAGGGCTCCTGAATTTGACCACGGATCTGGCAGAAGCAGTTCCCCCTTTTCAGGCAGCAACAACCTGATTGCCTAAAAGGCAAGCTGAACGGGAAGTGATAGCATTGAGTGGCAGCATGAACAGGAAGTGAAAGTTGCAAGGCAGGAAGATGACCAGGAAACAATAGAATTGAAATGGAAAGTGAAGAAAGTTGTCTTAATCTGTTCAAGCTTCCCTCACAAATCACCACATAGGAAGTGGCTCACAAATAATAAAAGCTTATGCATCCACATTGTTCTGGAGGCTTAGCATCACAACTCTGACAGGTGCCTGGTGATGGCTCCTTTCACCTCCTCTCCCTGTCCTGGAAGGGGCAGGGTAGCTCTCTAGGGTCTGTTTTCAAAGGGAACTTATCCCCCTCAGAAGAGCAAAAGACCTCATTACCTCCGGCACTCAGGGCCATCACCCTGGTGATTCAGTTTCAAAGCAGGGATTTTTTTAGGAGAGTGCAAACATCCAGACCATACAACAGCTCCTTCGAAAGCAGGTTGCAGGACGCTGAAGCTAAAGGGTGGGAAGCCCCAAAAGGTTTCCCTTTTGATTGTCTGTATGTCTATGTTTTCTTGCTTGTTTCAGGGACTAAAACTACTAGAGTGTTTCAAAGGTTACAGAAATGAGGGAGAGATGGAAGACGTAAGAAAGAGGGCAGGAACAGCCAGCAGAGCCAAGTCTTAGAAAAGGCCAACAGACTGACAGGGACAGAGTTCAAAATGGTCACTTGTCCAACTGGAGGCAAGTTTGAGAAGATGGACCAGAGACAAGGAGGAGATGGCAGACCAGGTCGCTCGTGGGAAGGCCCAGCTGCCTGCTCTCAGGTTTAAAAGCTTTGCAGCAAAACAGGAAGCTAGGTAATTCACTGCTGCTAAGGCTGGGGAAAGACATGAGGCAAAATTGAGGTCTGAAATTGTTATTTTAAAACAAGTTCTGATTCTATGTTAAAAGAAATTACTAAGATATTAGCTAAATTGTCCATCAGGACTAAGTATCCATGGCTACCCATTGCCATAAATTTTTTAAAAGAATTTGTTTAAACCAATTCGGTCAGCCTTCAGTTGCATAAATGTAGAGAGAGAAAAAAAAGACATAGATAAGCTTAGTCACAGTTTGCAGTTAGCCAAGTGTAAGCAGGCAAGAGGAGGACATCTAAGGGGATTGAGGAGGTCAAGGAAAGGAACTAGGACTTTTGTCTACCAGATGACCTTGTAGGGAAAGCCAGAGGAAGTCCTGAACCCGCATTCTTCTGAGTACATGAGACTTTTACCTTACTCGTGATGATCCAGACACAAACTAGGGTTTGGTTTTGTTTGTTTTTTTTATGAATTTCTTAGAGAAATTCTCAAAGCTCATCGCTGCCCCCAATCTCTTTTTCCAAATGTATCACCGTTTTCCCTCCAGGCTGTCATACTTGATCCATTGATGATTCCCTAAGTATTTCCACTTTCCCTTTGCCTTCCCCCTGGAGTTCTCTTCACCAGGACTGCTCTTGTTCTTCCTTGAGTTCAAGTTATCTGGTGTTTAGATAGGATCTCATGAAGGTGTTCTGGTAACTACCACATGAAGCTTCCAAGCTACCCATAACTGAGTTGTCAGTACCTACAAACCACGGTGCATCTATCACTCAAGATGCTTGGTGCCTGCGGCCTTGATTATGAGACTGGTTTTTTTTAGCATTCTCTCTAGTCTCTCCTGAAGAACTCCACAGTTTGAGGTCATGTGTATTCCACTATGTGCCAGGGCTGACACTTTGTGACTTGTCACGTGTCTCCAGAATCCGTCCTGGCATTTGGTTCATCCTATTGCCTTTCACATACAACCAAGTTGCAAGGCCTGTGATTAAACCCTAACCACTGGGCCTGGCACAGTAGCCTAGTAGCTAAAGTCCTCACCTTGAACGCCTGGGATCCCACATGCATGCCGGTTCTAATCACGGGGACCCTGCTTCCCATCCAGCTCCCTGCTTGTGGCCTAGGAAAGCAGTTGATTGAGCAAGGCCCAAAGCCTTAGGATCCCACACCCACGTGTGAGACCCAGAAGTTGTTCCTGGCTCCTGACTTCAGATAGGCTCAGCTCCGGCCACTGCAGCCACTTGGGGAATGAATCATTGGACAGATGATCTTCCTCTGTTTCTCTCCTCCTCTCTGTATAACTGACTTTCCAATAAAAATAAATAGATCTTTAAAAAAAGACACTACCCATTATGCTGCTTATATCTGTATATGCTTCTTATCATCATTCTTCTATTTACCATGAATTCCAACTAGATAATTGGAATTACCTCTCAACTGCCATTTTGATATCTATTACTTCCCCCTCCAAATTATCTTACATGTAAGTCAGAAAGTCTTTCTTTAAAAAAAAAGAAAAAAGATTTATTATTTTTTGCAAAGTCTGGTATATATAGAGGAGGAGAGACAGAGAAACAGATCTTCCATCTGTTGATTCACTCCCCAAGCAGCTGCAACAGTTAGAGCTGAACTGATCCAAAGCTAGGAGCCAGGAGCCTCTTCCAGGTCTCCCACGAGGGTGCAGAGTCCCAAGGCTTTGGACTGTCCTCCCCAGCCCGCCCCTGCCCCCAGGCCATGGACAAGAAGCTGGATGGGAGGCAGGGGTGCCGAGGTTAGAACTGGTGTCCATATGAGATCCTGGCGCATTCATGGTGAGGACTTTGGTCACTAGGCTACTGTGCCAGGCCGCAGAATAGTCTTTCTACACCAGATATCTGATTATGGTGATGCCTCATCCAACCCTTCCTATCTCACTGGAAAGGAAAGTTCAGATCTTTCCATTATCTGCATGGCCCTGCCTGGTCAGCCCCAGCTCTGCCTCTATTCACTTCGGGTCACTCTTCTAGTATCAGAATAAAATTCATCTGCTCCTAGATTTACACTTATATTATTTCTGCTCGTCCTTCAAAACCATACTTCCTAGGCCACTTTCTCACAAAAAGTGTTCCAAAATATACTGATAGCCTGTTGGACTTTTCTCTTGTACCTAAATTACAGACATCATTCCATAAGTAGTTCTACAATGTATAGATATATGATCCAAAATCCAGAAATGTTTGTTTTCTTGGTCACTGCCTTAACCTGAGTTCCTAGCACAATGTATGGCATATAACATGCCTCAAATAAATAAAACTCATAATAATCAACAAATACAATAGAGAAAAATTCAGAGTTTAAACTCCTTATAGGCTTAAATGAAATGTCTTGTACATTACCATCTCTCATATTTATTGCATGATGTAGCAGATAGTAGGCCCAAAATAAATACTTTTAGAAGAATGACTCTACTTAATTCTGCTAACCTCATATTTTAAAAGAGTTTGATAATGAAAAGAAAACATTTAGAAAGGAGATCTGAGAAAGAAGGATTACATTATGGAATTTTTTAAACTCAACTTTTACTGTTGATATGCTCTTCAGTTTAACAGCTCTCAACTAAAATGTGACTCCGACCTGAGGTTTAGACATCATCTAAGCATACAGATAGGAGCAATTTCCTATGCTATACATTGGGTAAAGGTCAGCTATTGTTTGGCTATTGAATTATGTTTCCTACATTGTAGTGTTATAAAAATAAGCAGGACATTTGTTTTGAGTTTTAAGAGAATTTGAATCTTGGCAGCTCCCATCTCTGTTCTATGTAAAGTCTCTCAACCATAAGTTATTCTCTTAGACATTCTCTAAAGCTGAATTCACTTGTTCAGGAAAGTTGGACAATGTGCCAGAGACAGAAATGCCGCAATCAGGAAAAGCGAGTGGTGGGGATGTATTTGGAAGAGCTAACCCAAGCCTGCAAACCCAAGGAGGGAATCGCAGGGTGAGGGCTTTTAACAGAAAACACTAGTTCTGCATTCACAGTGAAATATACATCAAGCATGAAGCCACAAATAGCCTTACAGTTTTCAAAACTGTGGCTCTGGTCTGCATGCCTAGAAATAGGGCTTGTGTCTGTAACAATACTGGTTTGCTGAGGTTTATTGTGGAAAGTCTTGCTTTGAAATAATGACTCCTAAAGCATACTCCATGGAGTACTTGATACAGGATGACAAAAAGGGGAAGGGTTCCTTCAACCCATCTAGAGCTTCTCTGGTCTACAATCCTATTAACAGCTCTGTCATAAAGAGACATATGGAACATCTGGTATTTCCCAACATTGATTGACCATGGAACATTTCCCTTGGAAACATCCTGTTGCCAAGTCCTATTTTTTGGCTGCCAAGCATTGAAGGCCTTCCTTATATATGGAAAAACCCCACATAAATCTTACTGGGGGGCCAGACTCAGCTCTCATTTCAGAAAGTCAAATGTGAAGACAGTCATCCTGCCTCACTACCTGTCATCTAAAGCACCACACTCGCTAGATAGCACTGGTCGGACTCTCGCACTCGCAACTCCGACCCTGGAGAAAACAACAGAGAAGCAGCAGATTCATTCTAATATCCAGGACAGAGGTGCAGGTTTGAATGTCCAGAACTGTGGGTGGCACAAAGGAAGTATTAGTGTCTACAGCTAGTGGCAATGATGTCCCTAGCAAACTATCCCAGTTTGGGCTCTCCCAATTTTTTCAACCTAGTTTCCATAAAGACTTTGAATTTTCCTGCCCTTCTTTTCCTGTTAATATCAGTCAAATCAGGTTCTGTGACCTATAAATGAGTCCTTTGCTGTTGCTGCACTTGTCCCTTCAACATCTGACAGAGCTGGCATTTAGCAGAACAATGTTGGGACATGGCTGTAATTGCCAGACTCGAAGGTTGAATACCAACAGGAAAATATAACAAATAGGTGAAGTTTTACTGTCAGAGTGACCATGCATATTAATAAAACCTCCAAACATAACTTAATAAGAGATAGAGGTTATGGGGTGGGCTGGGAGGAGGAATGGAAAGACCCAAAGAGAATGTATCCTCAATCTCACACCCAGTTCATTTAATTGATCTCCTGCACTCACCTCACTTCCTCACTTTCTCTGATTGTGACCATGACTTTCTCCTTCCTCCTTTTCCACAACAATCATTTAGTATTGATGTTTCCTTTTATTCCTAAACATAATCCACTCCCTTTATCTCAGTCTTAAAGCAATATGAATTCTATTCTGATTTTGTGGAGCATACAAACTAAAATAAATGAACATATATACATATATGTATATTGTATAAGACAACTACTTTAGCCAAAGAAATATTAGAAGCTTTGAATTCAAAAATGCTGATATCCAAATGAAAGTAACCTAAGCAAGCTTTTCTAGGAGCAAAAATCAAATTAACATAGATCATGTGAGCAGCAACTGAAGTTACAATCCACCAGTTCTCCTGAGAGATACGAACACACAGTAAATGTGAGCACTGACATTGAAGACTCAAGTTCATGGAGCCTAACAGTGACGGAGCATGAGGGTAACACATACTGCTGCCCAGACTGGGCAACTGCTGACTTCTGTTTGAAACCATTCATCCTCAAATTTGATAATTCCCAAATTGCTAAATTTTTTTTGCATCTTGACCTAACCTACACCTTCTGGAAATGCTTCTATCCTGCTTCCACTTATAAGTAAGGAAAATTTTGATTCCTACAATGGAGACAACCATTGGAAAACACTGGGTCACTTCAGCTTATCCTTCTTGACTCACACCCACAGGTCCCCACACCCTACTGGTTCTTACAAGAAAATGGGGAGGGTAGAGATTGTGTTACAACTTTTTTAAAGCTTACGCTAAAACACCTCTAGCAATTTTCTAACTTTTTACTTTCTAACTTTCACATTTAAAAATATAAATAATATAGAAAAATTGTTTATTTAGAGAGATAATATTTTAACATATTAATAGGAGGGTCACTTCTTTCTTCTTATTTGTCATCCCTGTCATGGACTTCAAAGAGTAAAGGATGAGGGAAGATACAAGTTGAAGGTCAAAAAGAAAACAAGAGATAAAGACATTTAGTTCCTAGGTTTCAGATTCAAGAACTAGGGGTTCAATTATAGAGAAAAGAGAATTGGGAAGTAGATGAATGATTCAGGACTAGAGGATTTTGCTTTCTACCACCCGTCATTATCTGATCAACATATGCCTGGACCACTCAGAAGAGATGGCCAAGTCAGAGGACCAGACAGCAAAGGCAGGTCTCAAAAACAGAAGCAAAGAACCTGGTACAAGTCCAAGAAACGGCCAGATGACATTCATGTCACCTCCCAAAACGTAATATCAGTTTGAAGGGTAGTGAAAAAATACACATTTCAAATATAACCAGGTTTTTAGCCTAAAGTGATAGAGAAATCATGAAAGTTCACTGATTTTTCAGAGAAATAATGAGATTTTACTTCTCATATAAGGGAAAGTGGAAGCTTAAATCCACCAGATCTGTCCATTCCTATTGCTAGAAGAAAATTGCGTCTTCTAAATTGGAACTTGTGAAGTGTGCATCCACTCTAGCCAAAATTGACTTAAAACCACTAGTTCTGATATAGGTCGAATTGGAACTGGCCTTTCTGGTCAACTTGCTCTTTTCAAATTGTCAGAGATATGAAGCTGTGAGAAGTGATGGGAAAGGATGGTAAGGCAGTACATGGAAAAGCTAAGCGTCCAAGTCAGAAATGAAGGGTGGAGGCATCATCATGTCTTCTTCTCAATGGCGATATGCCCTTGGTCATCACAAAGGCAGACTGCAGAACAGAGACAGGGAGCAAGGTCAAGAGTTATGGGCAAGAGGAAAGACCATTTTTGAATGCATGGGAGAACTGAATTGGATGCAGGCTTTGCAGAAAACCTGTATCCTGGAGGATGATGAGAGAGATAAAGAGAATTATAGATGAAGGCACATGGATCAGGTGCCAAGGGTGCAATTGGGTGTGACCACAGAAAGTAGAAGGGACATATATTACTGCTTTCCTAGAAGCAGGTCAGGCCCTGGGGTAGGTCAATAATTTAGCTGCCTTTTAGTCCTGGGATTCCCTAACATCTTCAGAAGCCCCAAGCCTAGGCCTGACAGTATCCAAGCTGCAGCAAGGGAGATAGTGAAGCAGCCAGCCAGGATCTGGCGCTTTGCACTATTCTCAGCAAGTCTCTTTCCTCCTTGGCTTCAGCTTCCTTCTGTGTAAAACTGTGTTCTGCTCCATATATTTTGCCTGGAGGCCCCTCTCTGCACTGTTACAGTTTGTATCTCTGTGAAAACAGCTGATGTAGGCAGGTGGAAAGATTAATGAACTAACAGATAACAGTGCAACAAAAGGCACTTATTGTAGGAGGCAATCTTTTCAAAATCTTTTGCGATCCCATTAAACTCTGTTATCAAATCCTTGACCAAATTTCATCATCATCTCTGATACCAGAGATCATATTAACCCCTGATGATAGTCAGGAATTATGAAACCTTTATATAAACACTACCATGATCTTGGTTTCACGGGCGGAGGTATAAAAAGCACTGGTCCCATGGTAGTTAACTGGGTTTTATGGCGATGTTTCAAATAAGCACTGGGCCTTGTGCATTCAGTTACTGTAGTTATGATTTCATTAGCTTCGCTGATAAATAATGCAACGACTTTAATGATGCATTTCCTCTTTTTAAAAAACCCACAATGGAAACTCCATTTCATAAGGCAAGGAAGAACAATGACTTCTGCTTAATTTTTATTACTTTTAAATCAATCTGCAAGGTTTTTCCAGTGAAAACCCACTTGCAAGGGGGGAAAGAAAAGGACAGACAAAGGTTAACCTGTTTAAAAGGTGCAATCATTCCTGGGTGAGTACAGAATGGATATAGGTCAAGAACCAGCATGAAGGCCCACCTCCCTCCATCGAGCCCTTTGTAGATCACACAAGGAAAGTGGTCCTGCCAAATTAAAAACCCTCCATAACAATAAAACCTGATTTAATGCACTCATTATTTTTCCATTAAATCTGAATATCTTCTAATGCATGGATGTTATTTTAAACCGACCACACTAATGCGAATCCGGCATTCCTTGTAAATCAGGCCTAAACGTTCCATCAGTTGTCATTACTGCTATTGACAATCACAATGCCTCATCCCCAAGGACACTGCCCTCCCAACCTCTGACTCCAGAGATGGGAGGAATAAATAGACTATCTCAATTTCAGATGGATAGCTGCTTAGTGACGTGCAAGGGTTGCGTCAGTAACACCCTGGAGGTCCCAGCTTTATTTGGCTCAACATGGAGCCTTTGCTGCTCCAGGTCACACTAAGCTGGAGAGATGTTGAGACTTAGGTTAGAAATAATGGGGGAAAGAGAAGTGCCTCTAAGTATTTAAACCACAGAGTATTCAACCTAGGAGTTGGTGGTTCACATGGAGGGTGGGTGGGAATGATTAGAGGCCCAACGGGACATGGCCATGCAGCCTGGAGAATGGCAACCACAGGACGCTGCTGCAGAAACAAGTGGAAGAGAAAATTGTGCCAAAGCCCGTGAGTCAGGGATATAGGGAGGAAGGTTTTTGGAACGCCAGTTAATCTAATGGGATTTGGAGCCATCAACTCAGAGTAGATATGTGTGCCACTGGAGATTCAGACTGAGGCACTGGGCTTTCATTTTCTCCTTCTTCCCATCTCAGAACTCTGTCTTCAATTGGCCAGTTGATGCAAGACTTGCAAAATGTAGCCCGTGAATGTGTGTTCCCCAGAACAGGGCAGAACAGAGGGCGAGGAAAAGATGTGGGGACAAACAATAACATGACTAGTGCTGTCTGCATCCTTGGGCTAGGCTACTCCAACCTCATCTTCAAGTTCCAGCACTGACCCTTAGCTAAAAGCTACAGATGTTGGTTTAGAGTTTGGTCCCCCAAGAGTAACAGGTTTTTAGTTCACCTGGATGCTGTTTTTCAATCCCAGGAGTTCTTGGAATATTGTGTTTTATTCCCCAGCAATTAATCTACCTTCCTTAGAAAAGCCAGATGGGTGACTTGGTGTGAGCTGGGTGGGAAGAATTGTCCTCTTCCCCCCAACACCACCCCGGTTTGGATTCAGCTGATTCTGCCCAACCTCCACAATCACATTAGTTGATTGAGGGCCAGATATGTAGGCAGCCTGGGCAAGTCAGAGCATGGCACTACTTGACCTCATCATGTTGGTTGATCCAAGAGCAAGACCTTAATCCCTATGGGTTCAACCTGTGTCCTTAGTGGTACTGTGTTCTGCAAACGCAAGAATAAGAAAACAAAAGTGAGGAAACATGTGACTCCAGGAGCCAAGGGTGAAGTTCCAGCTACCAGCTTGAAATGATGTAGTCACAAGAGGAGAACAGAACTAAGAGAATCACAGAGGCACTGAAACACCCAGCCAGAGCCCTGATCATAGTGCGGGCCTTAAGGACACACCCACCCACTGTGCCCCTGGACTTGACAATTGCATGAGCCAAGAAACTCCCTTACAATTTAAAATGTTTCCCACTGTTTGCAGATTGAGTCCTAACTGATATGTGTAGAGAACTAGATGGTTCTTCAAAGGCTGAGGAAATGGTAGATTTTAATACATAGCTTATTTTGTTGTATAGTGTTGGAAAAATTCATGTCAGGTTTCCCAGGACTAGCACGGGATCCCGTCAATTCTCACAATACAACATTTTGTATCTGATTCCCAATATTCATGACATAACCTAAACCTACTGCCCAAACAAGGCAACATCTAGACCATACCTCTCCACCTTGGAGTGAATTTACCAACATCCAATGGCTCCACCATAATGCTCTACAACACCCCCTGCCTCCAGAAGGATTTGTCTCCTCCATTTCACCTTGTGTCAAATGTCTTCTGAGGTCTGATGGTTAACTATGACTTCTGGAGACCAGGGAGCCTTCCTATGGTGAGATTCTGCCTGAATGATAAAGATTGGGACTCCTTTTTCTTTTTTTAAAGATTTATTTATTTTTATTGGAAAGGCAGATATACAGAGAGGAGAAGACAGAGAGAAAGATCTTCTGTTTGTTGATTCACTCCCCAAGTGGCCGCAACAGCTAGAGCTGAGCTGATCCAAAACCAGCTTCCAGGTCTCCCACGTGGGTGCAGGGTCACAAGGCTTTGGGCTGTCCTCAACTACTTTCTCAGGCCACAAGCATGGAGCTGGATGGAAAGTGGGGCCACCAGGATTAGAGCCAGCACCCATATGGGATCCCAGTGTGTTCAAGGTGAGGACTTTAGAGCCACTAGGCCACCATGCTGCATCCAGGATTTGTTTTGTGGATTCTTTCTTGTGAGTCAGGCATGCTGAGAAATGATAGGAATTTGTTGATAAAACTCTCATTAAGAAAATTTATTTTCCTCAGCACCATAGTACATAAAGTCATAAAATTACCAGGAAATGTTCATATTGGTTGATGGCTTAAATGAAGACTGTGGGGCCAGGCACTGTTATCTAGTCGCTAAATTTCTCCTCTTGAATGCACCGGGATCCCATATGGGAGCCAGTTTATATCCTGCCAGCCCCACTTCCCATCCAGCTCCCTGCTTGTGGCTTGGGAAAGCAGTCGAAGACGACCCAAAGCCTTGGGACCCCGCACCCGCGTAGGAGACCCAGAAAGTTACTCTGGGTTCCTGGCTGCAGATGGGATCGGTGCAGCTCCGGCCATTGTGGTCTCCTGGGGAATGAATCAACGGACAGAAGATTTTCCTCTTTGTCTCTCCTTCCCTCTGTATATCGCACTTCCCAATAAAAATAAAATCTTATTTAAAAACTGCAGACTGTTTCATGGACTGTGAGAGGTGGAGATGGATGATCAATCCTGTTGATATCATACGAGCAAGGTGCCTGGGGCAGAGGAGAACTGAATGTCATAGAAGATGTGTCCCTTGGGCAGTGGTTAGGGGACTTTTGATATCCCGGTGAATTTTACGATTGTCATGACAGAGCATGAGTGTGTTACTGGCCTCTAGTGGATAAAAGCCAGAAATGCTAGACTTAAGCAATGCAACCCAAAATTACCACACTTCAAGTATTCAAAATGTCAAAGCTGAAAAACTGTGCTCTGGAGCTAGGTCTTGACTACACATGCCAGCTTAACATTTTCCAAATACACTGAGTGTTTTGCCTTTGCTTTTTTTTTTTAAGATGTATTTATTCTTGTTGGAAAGGCAGATATACAGAAAGGAGAAGAGACAGAGAGGAAGACCTTCTGTCGGATGGTTCACTCCCCAAGTGACCGCAACGGCTGGAGCTGAGCCAATCCAAAGCCAGGAGCCAGGAACTCTTCCAGGTCTCCCACGCAGGTGCAGGGTCCCAAGGATTTGGGCTGTCCTCAACTGCTTTCCCAGGTCACAAGCAGGAAGCTGGATGGGAAACAGAGCCACCAGGAATAGAACCGGCGACCATATGGGATCCCAGAGCATGCAAGGCAAGAACTGTATCCATTACGCCCACGCTGGGCCCTTGCCTTTGCTTTTTTGGCTTAGATTTGAATAAAATGAAACAAAGGTGACCAAATTGAATTGTTGTAAACAGTGAAATTTATCAAAGTGTTCATATCTGTTTTACTGTCATTTTCTACTTTGGTAATAAATTCATTCCCTTACATTATTGTACAACATAGTGCTTTATTTTTCAAATGTATGCATAGCCAGGAGTGATTTTCAAATAATTAAAACTACTGTGGTTCTGACACTCAACAACCTGACTATCTGCATAGGGTGTCATAACCATCCCAGAGACAGCTGAGCACTGCTGATACCTAGCCTTGTCTCCTCTCTTCTGTTGCCTTTCCACCCTCATATTTCGGCTTCTGGAAATTGGGGGTAGGTAGTAAGGACATGCAGAAACACTGCCTTGTTAGTTGCTTCTGAGGGGTAGTGGCTTCTACTTTTTTGTGACCATCCTGAAAAAATACCATGAAGCAATGGTTGACAACTTTAGGGCTAAAAATGGACACACACCACTAGGATGCAAATGGAAGCCTTTGTGACACGCAAAGGACTCGAAATCCAGCCATGTGTGTGGTGGTCCATCAAACACGGATCAAGTTGTGAATGACTTGCTCATCGGACAATCTTTAAACGTATTACCATCGATAACCTGAACAAATGTCCTCACCACTCTTCACTCATATTATCCTCCATTGTCTCAGGAGCCTGCTCCTTGGAAACCTGACTCCAGCGATCTCTCCCTTTTCTGATATGCTACAGACATGTGCATGACATCGAACTTGGCATATTAAGAATTTTTCTCTAATGCATATCTGTTGTGTCTCCCTAGGTATGTTTCCAGGTCTATCAGATTGCCAATTATTTAGTAGATGCTTTTACAAACTGACTGGATGATTGATTAAAGCTTCCCAGAAATTTTCTTTTAATTCTATTTAGCTAGTTAGTTAGTTAGTTATTAGTACACCAGGAGAAGGAGAGAATCAGGCTTAGATACAAAAAGAGAGAATTCCCAATGCTGGTTCACTTCCTAAATGTTCACTGTGATCCAGGATGGACCAGGTTGAAACAAGAGCCTTGCACTCAATGCTTTGAGTATTATTTTATATATTATATCAGCGCTACTTCCCAGGGCCCACATTAAGAGGAAACTAGAGTCAAGAGCAGAGCTGGAATTCAAGTCCAAGCATCCCATATTGCATGTAGGCATCCTACCTTATCAAATATCCACTCCTCAGGCCTGGCACAATAGCTTAGTGGCTAAAATCCTCGCCTTGTATGCACCTGGATCCCATGTGGGCACAGGTTCTAATCCTGGCAGCACTGCTTCCCAACCAGCTCCCTGCTTGTGGCCTGGGAAAGCAGTTGAGGACAGCCCAAAGCCTTGGGATCCTGCACCCTTGTGGGAGACCTGCAAGAGGCTCCTAGCTTTGGATCAGCTCAGCTCCAGCTATTGAGGACACTTGGGGAGTGAATCAATGGGCAAAGATCTTCCTCTCTGTCTCTTCTCCTCTGTATATCTGACTTAGCAAAAAAGAAAAAAAAAATGCCCACTCCTCTTATCAGAATTTAAAGGATATGAAATAGTGTTTTCCCCTGTTCTGTCATGATCTACATATGCTTTGATCTTAACAATTCAAGATACTTCATAAAATTAATTTTAGAAATTAATGCTGGGGGTGTTGGTTCTATTTCATTTTCTGATAAGGAAAAAACAAGGGGAAAACTATTGGGAAAAATGAGCTACTGACTTATATTGGGATCACCTCTCCTCTTATCCCATGCATGTAAATATCTTCATTCATGATTTACCAGGAGTTCATGGAAAACAGCTGATGCAATGGACAGAGTTGAGGAAAGCTCTGAAGCTCCATGCTTTATCCTGGTTGTCTCTGGATACCTAAAGCAGATCATCCAAGTCACTAAACCCTCGGCTTCCACTTCTTCACTGGTAGCTAGGGCAGTTGGATAAGGAGGACGTCCTCTTGTTCTATTCCTTTTGTTTGTAAACAGTTCTATTATTATTAAACACATCTGAAAGAGTATTTACTAATATCTTATTCATGCTAGTCATTTTTCCGTAGTTTCTGTGAATTTTCTATATTGACGGTTCTCTAATTTTGCACTTCTTTTCTTGCTTTACATTTTCATTTACTTATGTGAAAGACCTACCATTCTTAATTCACTCTCCAAATTCCCACAATAGCCAGGGGCGGACCCCGCCAAAACTCACATGGGTCTGCTGTGTGATTGGCAAACACCCAGGTGCTGGCACCCTCATCTGCTGCCTTCCAGTGTGGTAACAGGAAGGTGGAGTCAGCAGCGACACCGGAAGTCAAGCTCAGGCTTTCCAATATGGGATGCAGATTTCCCAAGTGACGGTCTAAAAGCTACAGCAGACGCATGCATGCAATTTCCGTATATTGCTTTACTGCAGAGGTTAAGCCATCACACGTGGTATGGAAAAAAGTAATTAACTCTATACATTCTTTCACATTAAGTGTAATATTTGCTGAAAGCTTTTTTGTAATTGTCTTTTATCAGGTTGAGAAAGTTTCAGTCTATTTCTAGCTTGCTATGACTTTTTTTTTTTCATCATTAATGCATGTTAAATTTTACCAGGCAGGTTTTTTTTTTTCTTTTCCATCTACGAAGTTGATTATTTGATATTGTCTTTTCTTTTGTTAATGGAGTGGATTACCATAATCAATTTTCTAACATTAAACAAAACTTCAGTGACTATCATAGACCAGACTATGTAATGAGATATTGTCTTTCTTATTACGTTAGAGTTGATTTGTCCATTTTTTGCAAAGGATTTCTGGCTGGATAATCAAGAGTAAGATTGGTCTGTAATTCTCCTTTCATTTAATTTCCTCTTCTGATTTGACAGCAAAGTTATGGTAGCCTCTTTAAAAGAGTTTAGGAGTGGTCCCATTTCTACATTTGTGAAAATACTTATAATCGCCTCTAGGAAATTGGAAATTATCCATGATACTTTTTCCCTTTTATTCTTAAGGGTTCATGGTTTTCCTAAAAATTCAAGCATGAAAATTTAACCCAAGAAATCTAAAATGTGGGCCCAGTGAAGTAGCCTAGAGGCTAAAGTCCTCAGATTGCACATGCCAAGATCCCATATGGGTGCCGGTTCTAATCCCGGGTGGCCCTGCTTCCCATCCAGCTCCCTGCTTGCAACCTAGGAAAGCAGTCAGGGATGGCCCAAGATCTTGGGACCCTACACCAGCATGGGGGACCCAGAGGAGGCTCCTGGCTCCTACCTTCAGATCAGCCCAACTCCGGCTATCGCAGACCCTTAGGGAGTGAATCAGAGGATAAAAGATCGTCATATCTTTTCACCTCTTTGTATATCTGTATTTCTGATAAAAATAAATAAATCTTTAAAAAAAAGAAATCTAAAATGCATCTTCATTTTCAACTTTCTCAAAAAGAACCTAAGACATCCAAAACAATCAATCACCCTGACAATGATCTACTAGGCACTCTTAATCAGCGTTTTGTTCTATTTTTTTAATCCCCAATCCTCATCATTAGCATTTTGTCCAGTAGCTATAACTTTTATCAACACCAATTTATTTGCTTCCCTGTCTTCTTACATTTCAGATTTTATAACTGATCTATTTTATTTTCCCTGAAATATACATTTCCAAATAACCTTTGCCATTTTCTGAGTTATCTGAAAATATCTTTCATTTTTTTCTTAACTTTGAAGATCAGCTTAATTATGCTTCAGATGTGGTAAACAGACATTCATAAGATGTGAATTCAGCATTTTTAAAGAGTTCATAGTCTTTGGGATACCCTTGATACGATTAAGAAGTCAACTGTAAGTTAATTGGCATTATTTTGTAAGTAAATTATCTCTTCTAAATTATTTTTATTTCATTTGCATATGATGTTCCCATTTGTTTCAATATATGAATTTTCCTTTCTTGATCCAAGTTGGTATTTGATTTCCTAAAACTGAAAAATGCTTTTTTTTAATTCTCAAAATACCAAACCGTTATTAGCTTTGAGGGTTACTTCTCCTTCACTTCCCATTTTATAGCCTTTTTAATTGCTGTTAAACCTTCATTTCACATTCTACAATGTCTTTCTTGTTCTCCTGTCTTCCTATGTCCTTTGGAATGTCTTCAGTTCTCTCAGCTCACTCCTTCCCTTGTCTATGTGTAACCCGCTATTGAACCTCACAATAACTCTTCAACATCAAGATATTTTCAATTATGGAAATTTCATGTAATTTCTTTCCAAACCCATTTGTTGATTTTCTTGATCTTTTTCCATAATCAATTCCAATCCCTTCTTCACTTTTCATTCCCACTCTGCCTTTTTATTCTACCCTCCTGGTTGGGGATTCCACCGCTGCCCTTCTTACCATCTACACCAAGCACTCTCCTTCCTCCCAGTGTTTGCCTTTGTTAACCCCTTTGTAAATATTTCATCTGACCACCAGAAAGGCATACGCCTTCCTCTCCTCTCCTTGGATTTCTGTGTCACTTTCTCACATGTACCATTTAACACCGTGTGCTCAATTTTCTGCATAAAATCCATCTCCTTCTAAGATTGACACGATTTTTAAGTGTATGTACTTAAGGACATTCTCAATGTTTTTTTATTGTTACAGCTCAGATTCCTGGATTAGTTACCCAATGTGTGGTGGAGACAATGTGTCTGTGAGTAAATATTAAGCGTATTTATTTTTATCTGTCATTTTCTCTTGACTCATGATATTTTGATTCCCTGTGTATTTTATGGTATCAAACTGCAAGGTCAACTTTCTTGGATATGCACACGAATTCTTCAAGGTCTCGGTTGAAAGTCTGTCAGCCCAGAGAAAAGCTACATTTTCTTCTGACAATCATTATAGTTTATTTGCCCTAAATTGTCTAGACTACATGCTTGGAGTCCCTGCATCCCACATTAGATCATTGGTTTGAGTCCCATATCTTCTAATTCCAATTCAGCTTCCTACGAATACATCTTGGGAGATAACGAGTGATGGTTCAAATGTTTGGGTCCTTTAGTCTGATGTAGCCCTGGCTGTTCTAAGCATTTGGGAAGTAAGCCAGATGATGAGCTCACGTTTTTGCACGTTCTCTCTCTTTCTCTCCTCTGCTTTACAAGTAAAATAGATATGTAAACATTTTCTGAGGAAAAAAGGTACATATATATATATGTGTGTGTGTGTGTATAAAAAAACCATAAAAAACACAAATAGCAAGATATTTTGTTATATCATTTTCAGGACACATTTGTACATATACACATAGATGCATGTATGTGTGTACATATATGTGCATACATGCACACAAACACATGCATGGAGGTGCACAGATATATGCATCTCTGCACAAATGTGCATACATATCTGTGTTGTGTGTGTGCATATATGCACATGTGTTTACACGTAAGCATATGTGCATGCGTATATAAGAGCATGTGTGCAATGTCCATATGTATGTATATGCATAAATACATGTATGAATAGTTAGGATAAACAGCACATGTAAGAGCTTGCCTGCCTCAATAGAGAAATATACTCACCCTGAGTCCAAAATAAATTAATACTTGTTCACAAACACCCTTCATGGAAATTCAAAAGTAAAATGTGTAAGGTTCATATATTGCATAATAAGCTTAATAATAATAATTTCATTTGCTTATAAATTAATTAACACTCCTTTCTAATCTTGGATCAAAGAGGAATTGAAACTGAAACTTCAAACCATTCAGAAAATCATTAAAGTAAGACTATGTATATTAAAGTTTAGGAGACACACCAAAAGTATACTTAGGAAAATTACACACTTAAGTCATTTCAAAGGCTAACACAAGAGAGACCTAGAGTTCACCTTAATAAATTGGGGGAAAATAATAAAATTAACCACAACTACAAAGAAGTGGAGAGAGTAGAAAATGACAAAACTAGAATTTATTCTTTGAAAAGGAAAAAAAATGAAAATAGAAAGTACAAGCCTTTGTAGAGAAAAAGAGGAGCATATATTTAAGATTTAAAATGAGACAAAAGACATAATAAGCACATATACAGAAGAAATAAAATAGTCACAAGAGAATTTTATGTTCTAAAAGGTGTTAAGAAGTTTGAGTTACACACAGAAGAAGTATGGAAGATGATTCAAGATTCCCTTTCAGAGTATGACTGTCAACGCAACCGTACAGCAATATTTAGGGCTAAGGGAGGCCCAGAAGGACGGCAATCCCCTCCTTTAAACCCTTTGCAAATCCAATGTTAGGATCATTGGGTCTGAAGTTGCCACATCATATTGAACCTTGCTGGCAGCCCTGGTTAGTCCAGCAGTTACTCTTTTAGAAGTTGCTGTATCAGAGATGGTAACTCTCCACCAGGACTTGGAGTCCCTTTAAAATCAGCATGCAGGGTTGATTATAAATTCACTTCGGCCTTCTTGGTTCCAAGGTCTTACTTGGCAATTGCACCAACCTCCAAAGCTGTGCACATTATCAAATCCAGCCTTGTTAGAATCCGCATTCCTGAGCTATTGTTGGTATTGGCCATTTCTCCAGAAAGTGTCAGCATCATGTTCATATGAATACTGTCCAGATGGAAACATTTTAAAACTCACGAAAGGAGAAATTAATAACGCAATCTCCAAGGTCGCAATCATGCATTTCATTAGAAATCTCCCTACTCATACAACCCCTCAAAAAAAAAAAAAGACAATAAATCAGATTCTGATGGGGGGGGATTGGGAAGATTGGAAGAGGAAATTCATGAATATGTTTATCAAAAAATGAGCAGCAGAGATTAAATACAGGCTTACCACTACATCATGAAAGTTGTAAGACTGGAACTTCAGCAACCTGAAAGCAGAGAATCCAGTTGAGCTGTGTCCTAAGTCCTGACCCACAGGCATTGTGAGATAATGAACATGTGAGTGGCTGTAAGTTTAAATATGTGGTCATTGATTATGCAGCAATATAAAATGAATACATCACCAACATCTCTGCACCAGACACAGGGTACAGGAATTAGATATATCATCTACCTAATTCTACTATGAAGATTTGCTTCATGCTCAGCAGCCATGATGAATAGCATGTCCTCAGTTCCTACCACTCTTGGAATGTGGTTCTCTCAGTGCTGCATCCTGTCAGCCAAGGGTCATCTTCTTCTTACTTAGAGATGGGGACACTTCTCCAGGACATGCTGTCTATATTCTCAAGTTCCCTTTTCCTTTTTATCACCTCAGCAAGCCAGAGCCAGAAATACATACTTGCTCCTTCCACTTTCAGTGTTGAAGTTCTGTAAACTCCAGGCCACCTGCCTGCTTGACTGGCTGGAAAGCCAAGGAAAGGAATTCTATAAGTATGTCTGAAAATATTACCCAGTCTCACTTTGGGGTTGATGGTATTAATCCACGGATTAATTGAATTATAGACAGATTGATAATAGTTCAAGGGACCTAGCCTGAGGGAGTGTCAGTAACTGATGGAGCATTAATCTCCCAGGAGCCCTTGGTGGTGAACAGTACAACTTCCCTCCTGCACATGAAGAAGATATGAAGAAGAGACAGGTGGACTTGAAACCATCTAAGCCATTCTTTCTTCAACTTTTTCTAGGTTGCTCGCACGATGTGAGCATTTGATGGATACAGCATCCATTGCGTAGCGATTAACTCAGAGTATTCAGGCTATCCGTCATCTCACACATTTATCAGCTCTTTGCGATGAAAACACTCCACAAAAAAATCCTTTCCTCTAGCAATGCTGAACTGCATGATACAGCATTGTTCACCACCTTCCCACCACCCCTCCATGGCTCTCTGCTGCTGTGAGCTCAGTTCATTCAGATCCCACATCTGAGTGAAATTATGCATATTTGTCTTCCTGTGCATGGTTTCTTTTGCTAAACTTTATGATCTCCAGGTCTATCCATGTTGCCATGTGACAGGATTTCATGCATTTTAAGGCTAATTCCATTGTGTATATAATCCAAAACTTTTTATTCATTCGATTGATGCATACTCCCCCACTGACCCTATATCTTGGTTATGATGAACAAAAGTATAATAAATATGAAAGTGCAGTTATCTTTTTGACTTGTTGATTTTCTTTCCTGTGGATGTATAGCCAGCAGTGGGATCGATGGATCATATAGTATACATATTTACAGTTTGGGGGGAAAATGCCATACTGCTTTCCACATTGATCATGCTAATTTGCATTTCTACCAACCAGCTGCCCTAATCCGTATCCTAGTATTTGTCCCTTTGTGGTCTTTTTTTGATTATAGCCATTCAAACTGTATCTCAAATGGTTCTGATTTGCATATTCTTGGTGATTACTGGTGCTGAACATTTTTTCACAACCTTGTTTGGCATTTATGTATCTTCTTGGAGAACTATCTATTCAAATCACTTTCCCATATTTTCACCCGTTCTGTAAGTTGTCTCTCCACTCTATCGCTTCTTCCCTTTGCTATGCAGTTCTTTAGTTTGATATAATCTAATTTCTGTCTGTATTTTTCTGTTTCGTTACCTGTACTTTTATATTTATGTTCCAAAAAAAGTCACCTACACCAATATCCTAAAGTGATTTGCTTATTTTCTTCAACCAGCATTGTAGTTTCAGGTTTTTTATTCAAAAAGTGGGTCTTTGTATAAAGTGAGAAGTAGCGATTTAGTTTTATTTTTCTGCAGGTTTTTATTCAGTTTTCCCAGATTCCTGATGTCTTTGTCACAACTCATTTGGATGAAAAGTGGTAAATTATTTCTTAGTTCTTTGTTCTGCTCCCCTAGTTTGCATGTCTATTTCTATGCCAGAACCATGCTGCTTCAGTTACTATAACTTTCTAGCATATTTTGAAGTTGTGGAGACCACTGAACGCTGCTTTTTTCCTGCCCAAGATTGCTTTGACTTTTTCAGGCTGTTTTGCGTGTATTTCTGTTTCAGTGAAGTATAATATTGATAACTTTGATAAGGATTGCATTCAATTTGTGGGTCATTTTGAGAAGTGTGAGTATCTTAAGTAGTTCAGTTCTTCAAGTCCATGAACACAGTGGCTTTTTATTTTTCATGCTCTTTTCGATTTCTTTCATCAACATACCATAGTTTCAATTGTAGAACTCTTTCAGTTCTTTTATCAAAGTTATTCCTAACGAGTTTTTTGGTAGCTATTATTAATGGTATTCCTTTGCTAATTTTCATGTAGTTCAATATTGGTGTTCAGAAAAGCTATTGATTTTTATTTATGTTAACTTTGTATTCTGCAATTCTACTGACTTAATTCATCATGCTTTTTTAATTTAGGAAGACAGGTAGAACCCCGCCCTCTGATTCTCTTGCCAAATGGTTCTCTTTCACAATGGCTAAGATGGGGCCTGGTCTAAGCCAGGGACTGTTGAACTCAGTCTAGGTCTCCCGCATGGATGGTAGGACAGGAACCCAGTCACCCGAACCATCCCCTGCAGCCTCTCAGGAACACGTTAGCAGGAACCTCACATTAAGAATCAGAGCCAGGGACCAAACCCAAGGTACCCTGTGATGGGACAGAAGCACCTTAATCAGCACTTTAATTGTTAGACTAAACAAAAACTCCCACTTATTTACTCTGTTTTTCATGAAGTTTGGGAATTTCTAAATCAGGGTCAGATTGGCTTCCCCCTTGCCAATCTGAATGCCCTTTATCTCTTCTTCTCACCTAACAGCTCCACTAGGCTCTCCACTACCATGCTGAAGTGGAGTGTTCCAATTCCTGATATTTTCCTTTTTAAAGATTTATTTATTTATTTATTCTTATTGCAAAGTCAGATATACAGAGAGGAGGAAAAACAGAAAGGAAGATCTTCGATCCATTGATTCACTCCCCAAGTGGCTTCAACAGCTAAGCTGAGCCGATCCGAAGCCAGTAGCCTAGAGCCTCTTCCAGGTCTCCCACGCGGATGTAGGGTCCCAAGTCTTTGGGCCATCCTCGACTGCCTTCCCATGCCACAAGCAGGGAGCTGGATGAGAAGTAGAACTGACAGGATGCAAACCAGTGCCCATATGTAATCCCGGCACATGCAAGGAGAGGACTTTAGTCACTAGGCTACAGCACCAGGACCTCTAGTTCCTGATCTTAGAGAATAAACCTTCCACTTTCCCCATTCAGTATATATTTTTTATATAATAGCCTTTATTATATTGAGATCTTTTCTTCTGCACCTAATTTGTAGAGTTCTTCTTTGCAGAAGAATACTAACTTTTGTCACTTTCAAATAAGCCATTTGCCTCAGGCTCCACTTTTAAAGAAAATCAAAATAAGGTAATGCTGTGGCCAGGGCAGTTTTTCTGGAGGAAGCTAATGAGCAGTAACATAATAAAAAAAAAAATAGGACAAGGATGACACCAGGACATGAAGAAGCAGGAAAGGGATGGAAACTCAAATCAGGAAATCGGTAAACATCCACAGAGCAGCCCCAAGACAGAGCTGTGCCTTGGCTGGTCAGAGTTCATCTGTGCAACGTTTGGGCTGAGTTCAAGAGGAGGAACACGATGCTTTCAGCACCAGAGTATTGACAGACCACTGGGCATGGGCGCAGAGTGCAAGCTCAGGTTCTGACAGCACTGAGTGAGCAATACAGATGCTGATGCACCAACCACACCGTGACCTCACCCACAGCCTCTCAAAGTGGAGCAGCAAGGCCAGTGCTTAGGCAGCTCTTTGGGAAGAGGAACCACGCCAGCAGGAGTCAAGATGTGTAAGCACTGCAGCTGCTGGGAAAGCTAAGAGCATCTGGAGCAAGTCAATGAGCTCACATTCAAGCAAGGGGAGAACAGTGAGGGAATGAGGTCAGACTATTCCAGAGCCCTCTGTAATTCGTAGCACAGGGCAATGAACTTGACTTACATAACTTGGCTTCCCCAGGTGACAGGGGTCCAGGATTAAAGCTAAGCTCACAGTAAGAGAAAGAGCCTGCACTTTACCTACTTTAACCCGTGTCTGTAAATGCAGAGCCCCAGCCATTTTGACATGCTTTAAAGGATCCAGTCCATGCTCAGTAACAACCTGGGCTCTCTTACCCTAAACATTGCGCTGACCAAAGCCTGCAAACTACCAAAAGACAAAAGCACCACACTTGGATGTTATTGCTGGATTCACATCTAAGATGCCACCCACCAATGCCAACCGGCCATTCTGCCAGCAAGCCCCCTGAAGAGCACTGCTCCCATCAGAGATGAATTCTGCCTCCCCACTGGGGCCTTCTACACCCCTCTGGGGTGTTATGGACATCCCTCTGGAGACCAACAGCCCCCACACAGTGTCACTGTCATTTCCCTGCCTCTAAGCGCAGCAGTGTCCAGCCCCACACAGAAAGCAATCCTTTCACCGTTCATTATTTTCCATCTGGTTGGAGGTGAAGGAATACAGTGATGACCAGTATCTATTCGGCTTGTAACTGGAGCCCATCACCCAGTAATGACTCCAGCAAAGGTGACTACACCCTGTTTCTCACAACCTGTGAATGTGCTAGCTGACATGAAAGGAGCCTTTGCAAATGCGATTTAAGATTTGAGATGAGGGGACTATTCCTGGATTTGGGGGAGCAGGGGTTAATCAGAGACTTCAGTGCAAAATCTAGAGGCCAGAGGATTAAAGTCATAACAGGAAGCTGCTGATATTTCACTTCTGACCTTGAAGGTGGTAGAGAGATTGTGCCCAAAGGAAAGCATGCAACCTCTGAAGCCAAAAGAGGCAATAAAATAGAACCCCCCTAGGGTCCTGCAGAAGGAACCCAGTCTTGTCCACAGCTTAACGTTAGATCAACAAGACCCATCTCAGACTGCTCATTTCCAAACCTCTAGGCACAAAATTCTTATAGTTTCAAATGACTACGTTTTTTGATCATTTGTTCTAAAAGCTAGAGGAAACAAACAAAATCAAGTTCTGGGTGTGGTACCCTATATCTATTATCTCAATCCTCCAGGTAACCCATGGAAAGAGATAGCATAAGCAGTATCACTCTTAACTGAGCAAGGAAACTGAGTCACCGGAAGTTGAGGTTAAGTGCCCATGGCCTTACAGCTAACAGGTAACAAAACCTGCCCCCACACCCACAGTCCTTAATTCCAAGTCGAAGCATTTATCCTGCAACGGCCTGGCTTCCCTGCCAAGCACAGGCTTGTGTCCTGTGCTTTGCAACATATTCAGAGAAACAATGGACATGGAGGCATGCCAGGGCCACACCTTTGCAGCCTCAAAGAGTGTGTCTCACCAATCCAGGGTGAAAATCAGGGAATTCTGTCCTTCTCTCTTCCCACTGGCCTGTGAATACTCTGTTCATCCCCACCCAGTCTAAGCCCTTTATGAGAACCCTGGGGCTATCACTACTGCCCCTGCTCTCAGCCTTGCTTACCTTATCTTGACCGACCATGTGCTATGCAAGTTCTCTACCAAGCAGGCTTAAGTGGAAAGAACAAATGTTGGAGCATTGCTGAACTTGCTGTGATGTGGGAGTCCTTTAAGGAAGGGCTTGATACCTGAGAACCACTTCAGGGTGGGACCTCAAGGTTGGCATACTGCTTTCCTCCCAGTTTTGGCCAACCCCTCCGGCCTCCCATGCCTGGGGCCTCATTCCCCTGGGAATCTTTGCCCCTCCTGGTTCCTTCTCATTACTGCCTTACAAACTGGGTTTTAGTGGAGGCTTTCTCTGCTTAGGCACTACCCAGTCTGGAGAGGGCATCTTCAAGCTCTTGTCTCAGAGTAAGGGCAAAAGCATGGGTGTTGAGTTTCAATCCAGCTTCTCCAAAAAGCAAAGGACATGCTTGATTTCCTTTCTTGCTAACTCACCAAGGAGAGCACATTCATTGTCCAAGTCACCACTGCGGCACACACAGAGTGGGACCACACTGTGACCACTTGTGTGTAAAGACCTCTGTCATGGAGACTCTGGGAATCATTTGGCACCATCTTGGCTCTGATCTTGGAAAATTACCAAACCAGATGCAGTGAACCTGTCCTGGGCACCCTGGAGAAGCCCCACAATTCCACCTTTGACTTCAGAGGAGAAGGGCAGGATAGGTGCAGAAAGAGGTCCTGCTATTCATCCTAATCCTCCCATTAATCAGGAAAGGAACCAGAGGATAGAATTCTCTCTCTCTCCTCATCTCTCTTTCTCTGGCTTTCAAAATTTTTAAGTGATACATTTTAAAAAGCAAGCCACTTCAAACCAGGTGTCTGCTGAGAGACCTTCTGTCCCTCCTATGGCCACAACCCAACTGCCAGCTCCCCACTGTGCACGCCAAGGCACTCTCACCCTGTGGTTATCACAGGAGGGGAAGCAGGTGCTCAACAGAGTTTCATAGAGATCTTCAAAACACAACTGTCATTTGCTATCCTACAGGCAGTGGGTCAGGCTTATCATGTCCTTGGAACCAAGAGAGCACATTTGTGACTTTGTGAAAATACCTGTGTTGGCAAAACACTCGATCAACTATTACCACAGCCGTGGCTCTGCTCTTCCTGGGTGCCATCACATATAAATCCTTGTTTCCTTCACCTTCCCTTGCTTTGCCCCTTAGATCGTTCTCACCAACGCTTGTGAATAAAGCACATACATCCAGGATCTACATCACAGTCACTTAGGATTTCCCATAAGCATAAGCTCACTTGAATTTTACTAGTTCTTGCTGCTACTGTTGTGCAAAGACAACATGACTTGAGACAAATCTCCAAGTAACAGAAAGATTGGCAGCACTATTCCGTTTCGAGAGGATTTTTTCCCCCACCAGACAGGTGTACTCAGCTTTACAAGGGAAGCATTCCTATTCCTATTGTGTGCTTCGTAAAGCAAATCACATTTTAAGGTTGATTTCCATTACGTCAGAGATATTGTCCCAAACTCTCTGCTGTGGCTGCTTTGTTGTGATGACTGGGCAGATAAGGAGAGGGGGAAATTGCATGTTTCTCCAGGGCCAGCTCTCTACCTGGAAAGGTTCATCTGACAAAAGGGAAGAAGCTTCAGACTGCAGAACAGTTCTGAATTGCTGCCGTGAAATGACCCCAGGAGTTGGTCCCAACTCCAGCAACTTTCAAATAATGCATTCTGTCCTGCACTTGAAATCACATATCATGGACAGGAACCAAACCAAGTGACCAAATTTTGCACAGCGGAAGTCTAGCAGCTAGAGATGGTTCAGGGAGGACATTGGAGGCACCTATCACAGAGCCCAGGTTCATTGTATTTGGAAGACAGGGGTGTGCAATGAAAGTCCCCAGACGTCGGTAACAGACTAGATAGAGAAAAACACAGGCAGGATTCATTCAGGCTAGTCAGATGCCTCTGCACTTGTTTTCCTATCTGCCAAAACAGGATAAAGGTACTTACCTGGCAGGAAGCTGTTGGGATTAGACAGAACCTAGAATAGGGACTAACAAATTTGTTCTGATAAGGGCCAAACAAGAAGTATCTACTGCTTCTTGGGGATGTTCAGGTTTGTCACAGACCCTCAGTTCTTCCATTGTGGTCAAAAATGAGCTATAGACCGTATACAACTGAATAGGCCTAGCTGTGTTCTAGTAATACTTTATTTCCAAAGATGGATAGCAGAGGCCACAGTTTGCCAAGCCCTCATCTGGAACCTGCTGAGTACACAGCCTACTTGAAGTGCTGCTCCTGGGTCTGTCTGTCCTGGGATCCATTTCTTCACCTGCTCTGCCTCCCTCTGGATCACAGGGAGCTGAGCCCTGCAAACTACAATTTTCACCCTCCCTTGCCAGCTGATTTCAGGTTGAATTTAGATGGTGGGAGATAGCTATGAGAACTGGAGGTCAGGGAGCTCTCTCTTCAGTCTGCACATCTGGCCAGGCTACTCTTCCTGGACAGCCTAAACCTCCATATACTCAAAATATATGCAGTTCTCAGGGTTTTAGGAGTATTATTCATTGTTTGCTATTTCCTCACGTAGAGAATGATGGATGCCAGTTTGTGGGCTACCTCACCCACTCTAGTAGCTTCCCTTGCCTTTTTTTCCCCATTTTTTATTATATTTTTGACAATCTTTACATAGTTAATTAGGGTAAAAAGGTTCAAGGGCTACAGGAAAGTGGGTAAGACTATTATTTTTTCCATATTGTTTCCTTCATGTTTAAAGGGGGATATTAAGGGAGAAGGCCCACCCAATTTCCCACCCTCCCCAGGTCCCAGATGTAGGCTCTGAGGTTCTTGCTCAGGTGGTTTGATATTTCAACAGTTATGAATCGCTTGCCATTCCAAGCACTATGAGGGCTTTGAAGATCCACTGGTTGACATAGTCCATCATAGAGTCTCTGTTTGCCCCGTAGTTCCCTGCTAAGATATAGCTGAGATGGTTGGTTGACCTGTTCTGTCTTCTCTCTTGGTTTGGGTTCTGAGTCCAGCATTTTGATTGGGGAGATCTCCAAAGAAACTGTCTGAGGTGTTCTCAAACCAGATTCTTGTATCTGCTAACAAGTACAGGGCCTGGCACCGTCCATCGCCCCGATCAGCTGGTGTTTGCAATTGCTGGGTTGGTTCTGTTTTCACTCCCGACTTCCGCTGGAACCAATGGGTGTTGCAGTCCAGCCTGGTTCTGCCCCGCACATACTCGGCCCTCGCATAAACCAGTGGGAGCTACAACCTAGTTGGAGCAACCCGCAATAACCCCCACCAGGCCCGCCCCCTACCCTGGTTAGCCAGTATGTGTAGCAGTAGTCCAGTCTGTCCCACACTGCATTCCAACCCAGCCGCTGTCCTAGTTTTATGCCCTCCCGTGGAAGTGGTAACCCAAGAGGGAGGAGCCCCACTATTTCCCTCCCAGGCCTCTCCCACTCCCAAATTATGCACTCTCCAGGTAGTTCTGTGGTTTAACTTGACAGAACTAGCCCCCAGTGCCATCTTCTTCCAGCTGATGCTGTAGCTAAGCCCAAACCACCCTCACCCACTCTAATTTTGTTTGTACCAGTAGGAATAATCATCCCAGCCTGGCTTTTCCCTGATCTAGTCCACATGAGGCGCACAGGTGTTGTAGCCCTGCCTAGTCTGGTCTGCCCCCATCCCAACTCAAGCTCTCCAGCGGGAGTAGCTGTCCAGCAAAGGAACCACCCCTTATTCCCCTGCCGGCACTGCCCCCTTGTTCTCACACTTGCTGGTTGGGCGCTGCAGTCACATCTGGTACAGGCATCCTCACCTTGGCATTCCATATTGTGCACTAGTCTATGTTGCGACCGAACCTGGCTTGACCCACACTTTTCTGGTGCTTGGATTTGCCAGTGGATGACGTGGACAGATTCAGCCTGGTCTTCCCCCGACCCATGCCAAATGTATGCCAGTGGGTAACTTTCCATGGCCTGTTCTGGGCTGTTTCCTATCCATGTTTCTTGCGCTTACCTGCCGGGTCTGTGTCCTGCCAGAGGAGTTGCCCAGGCTCCTCCAACAGAACCTCTCCCAATGTCAGGTTTCACGCTTACCAGTGGATCCATGAGCCAGCCCTACTCAGTCCACCTCCTGTCATAGCAGGAACAGTGGCTTTTCCTGACTGGCCTTCAACTCAAGCTGGTTCTTGTTGTTGGATGTTTCAGCCCAGCCATGGTTTGTCCATACCCACATATGGCTCACACATGGCTCAGAAGGGCGTTGAGACCTTGCCTAGTGCATCGCACATCTATCCTGGTCTTCCAGGACACCAGAGGGTGTTGGGGTCTGGCCCAGCTCGGCGCATCCAATCCCAGTCCACACTTGTGCCAAGGGAGACTACAACCATTTCCCGATCAGAACGCAGCCCCATTCCAGGTCACACTTCCTTGGTGGGAACCTCAACCCAGCTAGGGTGTCCCCTTAGATCCCCAACCGGGCCTGTTCCCAGCCATAAATCACATGCATGCCAGTGGTTGCTCTGACTCAGCTTGGCACAGCTTCTCACCTGTCCTGACCTCTGCCTGGAACACTGTGGCTTAGCATTCCTGGTTCACGCAGACCAGTAGGTCTAAGAGCCTAGCTCAGCATGACCTGTGCTCCCTCCTGGTCTTTAGTTTTGCTTGTGGGCTAAGGATTGCTCAGTCCTGCCTGATCTACCCTGTTCCATTACCAATTGACACATTTGCCAGCTGTTGGAGCTACTTTTCCCAGCCTGTCCAACCCCCAGGTCTGGACCACATGTTCACCAGCGGGAGCTATGACTCGCCAAGGAAGTTTCCCAAGTTCCCAAGTTCTCATACATGCCATTGGGTTTAGGCCAGTGCCCGGCAGTCTGGCCTTCCATTTGGCCTTGTATGAGCTGGTGAACGTTGCAGCCCGGCCCACCCCACACCTTAATCTGGATGCACATTCGGGTGCTGCTGCCCTGACCAGTCCAGATTGTAGGGGGTTCCTTTACCTGTGATTGATGGCAGGCTCCTTGGCCACACCTAGCTTAGTCTATCACCACCCAAACTCTTGAGCTAACCAGTGGGGCTAAAATTTTCACAGGATGTGGCCCACACATCCCTCACAGAATTTATCCCCGGTTGAGTGTGAGTTAATGTAATGGCTTGCTTAATGTGACCCTTAGCCTGATCCATCATCATATCAGGTAACATGATATAATTATGCAGGACAAGGCCCAAGCCATAGCTTTTGCATGGACTGGAATTTGGTGGTCAGCATTGTTCAGTGTACAAGTTTTACAAAGGAAGAGTTACTACCATTGGGAATCTTTACCAATGCTTCAGATCCTAGAACAATGGGTTAAACTTGGAGCTAACTAAGCAGCGCCTCAAAGAACCAAAACCCCAAGCTTCCCGGCTGGGTGGCCAGCAGGCGAAGCCTGGCACCAAATGGACACTGGCCGCCCGGGGACAGTTCACCATGTGCACATGGTGGCTGTCGTCTGGGATCCAGGCATGAGACACCCCGTCCTGGGACCCACCAACAGCCGGGAGGCTGCTGGAAGTTTAATCTCCCAGGCCCAAGGTCGCACCCCTCCCCAATCCCATTCACCACCCAATGAAGGCGGCGGGTGGGTCCCGGACCTGCCCAGTCACAGAGACCTCCCCCCTCGGTGTACTCACCCTGAAGGGAGCAGCCCCCAGAGCCCGGGCAGGCCCAGGGACAGTTCACCACGTGCACATGGTGGCTGTCATCTGGGATCCAGGCATGAGACACCCCGTCCTGGGACCCACCTCCCTTGCCTTTTTGTAATACTTCCCCATATTCTTGAACCATTTGCCATTTTTTTAAAGCAAAGACTCAGACACAGATCTTCTACTTACCAGTTCTCTCCTCAAATGCCTACAGTAGCCAGGACTGAATCTGGACAAAGCTGGAATCTGATAACTCAATCCAGGTCTCTCATGTAGATGGCAAAGACCTGCACCCATCACTTGCTGCTTCACAGGGTGCAGTGAGCAAGAAACTGAAACTGGGAGTAGAGCCAAGACTTGAACCCAGGGCAATGTGGGATGTGCACAAGTGGCAGCCTTATCACAGAGCCAAATATGAGACATGCCCTAAATCATTTGTCGTGATCAAGAACATGATCTCTTTACTTGTCCTCCGTAACTGATATTCTTAATTGAGTCATCTTAACATTCTGTATAATTTTGATTTCATAAGATATTAGTTCTGCGTAACAAATTCTTTAAGTAGCTTCCTATACGGTTCCTATAAAGAAAGATGAAAAACTTCAGCCTTTCAGCTAACAAGCATGTAATGAGCATCCACAATGTGCCAGCTACTACTCCAGGCCCTAGGAGCACAACAGTGAGTCCAAGGATGGAAGTCTAATGAGCTAGTTGATAACTTCACCCAATCCAGCCCCTTCATTTTCCACATAACTAACAAAAAAAAAAAATCAAAGCTCATATTTTTGAGAATGGAATAGTGCCAGAATAAAAAATTTCCTTATTTAACTTTCTAAAAGTCCAGTGAAGCAGGCATTGTTGTAATCTCATTTTACAGATGAAAAAAACCCATATGTGTGTGTGTATATTATCTATGTATGTGTGTGTATACATATGTAAAAGCATGGAGGTGAAACTAACTTGTCCAAAAGGCATGTAACAGGGAGGCAATGGAGCTGGGATTCAAACTCAGTCAGTCTGGATGAGTGTCTCAAGCTCATTATTAGAGTAAGCTCTGCCTGCCTCCCTGGACGGTGACTCAGGCATTCAAGACTGCAGTTAGTGGCACAATCATGGTGAAAGCAGGCTCTGGGGTTTGCTTATGTGTTCCAACTATTAGAGAATTGGCAGCACTGATATCATCACTAAGACAACAGCCCTCCTTCCAGAAGAAATAACAGCAAGTCTTTATCCTGGCGTGTCTCTTTACAGTCTTTAGTAGGCTCCACCGAAGAACATCAAAGTCAATAAGGAAGCTGCTACCCCAGCCCACAACCCACCACATTTCAAAAGGCCCTAAACTAACAAACATTGAAGAAAAGCCATAGCATTGGAGTTTTGTAGGTAGGATATCGTCTAATTAGGTCTTTTTGAAGTCTTATGACTCTTTCTTCAATAAAAACTCTCCAGTGGATCTGATTGGGTTGAAATGATTAAAAAATGCTGGAAGCCACCTGCCTGCCCCTGTTGCCGCTTCTTGAGAGCCCATGAGCAGACTCCACAAAGCCCACTTTTAAAAGCCAGCCCACCGCAATGTCTCCAAACCCTTGAGAACAGGTGGCACTCAAGGTAGCTCAGGGGGAAGTGGGAGGTTCAAAGTCACAGTACAGACTCTGGGTCCCTCATCAGCATGCCTTGTGGCATCATTCCCCTATGCTGTGTTAATTGACTTTTCTGGGAACTGTTAATTTTTCTGCAGCAGGCAGCTGTGTAAATCTTTTTGCACCCACTAACACAGGCAATAATAGAGGGAGTCAAGACACGCAGCAAAGGCAAGAGATGAGGAACGGAGCTCAGCAAAACCAACGGAGCACCCGATGTTCCTGAAGGTCCCTCAGTCCTCAACTACAAGGTTGTACCGAGATGCATGGGGAACAAAATAGCTCTCTGATTTACTGGGGGAGCATTTCCCCGGATATCAGAATCCTGGATTTCTAAGACTGCTGTGGCTGGAAAGTTGCAGATGCAAATTCATATCCCTAGGCTTGCAGCTTACAATTGCTTTCACAGCAAAGACAGCATGGGAGCCCAGAATCAGGGAATCTACAAGCTTCCCAAGGCAGATCTCACATACTACTGGATTCCCTGGGGCTTTCCGTTAAAGTGACAACCTCTAGCTGCCTTTTAGACGTGGTGCGAATTCTCAGCATGGAGAAAGGGAAGCCCTGGAACCTCCCAGCTTTAAAAAAGCAGAAAACTAGTGACTGACTCACTCGCCAGATATCTGCAACAATGCCCAAGGAGTCAGATGCAAAAGCCAGGAACTCAATCTGAGTCTTCCACCTGTGTCACTTGAGCCATCACTACTGCCTCCTAAAGCCTACATTAGCAAGAAGGTCAGCATTTCAGCTAGGGATTTAAACCAAACTCCCTGCCATAGGATGCAGTTACCCTAACCTGTACCTTAACTGCTGGCCAAGACAACCAGCCGAAGCTGCAAATGTAAGGCAGCACTTGATGGCAGTGTTGTAGAGTAGTGGATTAAGCTGCTACCTATAACGCTGTCATCTCATGTGAGTGCTTCATTGAATCCAACTGCTTCCAATTGGGCACACTGCTGATGCGCCTGGGAACTCAGCGCAACATGATCCAGCTACCACATGGGAGACAGCTGCCTTCTGTAATTCTAGCCAAGGCCTTGTCCAGCTCCAACTGCTGCAGCCATTTGCAGAGTAAACTGGTAAACTAAGATTCTCTCTCTCAACTCTGACTTTCAAATAAATAAATATTTTTTTTTAAAAAAAAGAGTTTTTCACTCAGCCAACTACTCAGAGACAAATGTCTGATTATTAAGCAAAGGACAGATGTCTACCTGTAGCAGAGGGTGGCGTAGGGGACTCCCCTTAACCTTGCTGAGGACTCTGTTATCGGGCACACACATTCCAATTCAATGACCACAACAAGGTCACTAAAGGTCATGGTCATAAACCAAGGGGATTTTGTCTCCTCAGTCACCAGCCAGATTTCACATCTGCAAGCACACACAATCTCTTTATTCAGCTCTCTCCTCTTCCTAAATAAATTATATTGCCCAAATTTACTCACAGCAGACACTCAAGTGAAGACATTGTTCCTGTTAGGTTTCCTTTCCTCTGGATGGTTTACTTTCTTTGCAATTAACTGCTGGTTGCAAACTTGGGAGCACTTGGCTTGAATTACCATCCAGCCAAGTCTTGTAAAGACATAAGACTGACAGTTTTCCATTTATGGATTAGACACTCATTATTTTTCTGGCTTTTAGCAGCTTTTCAATCTAACTTGTCATCCCCATGTTCTCCCCGTTCCAAGATGACAGCACAAATTGGACATACACTGTGCACTTACAGCCACCCTTCAGAAACACTCCTTGCCTAATGGTTTGTAAGGTTATTGGCTTACTTTTCTTTTCTAGTAATTTCTTTTTAAAATTCCAGGAAATTGGTTAAGCCCATGTCTTAAAGGGAAAAAAGTCAATGTCCCTAATTGTTTTCTCTTCTTTTGGGTGTCCTCCCATGGGAATGGGCATCATCAGACTCGGCCCAGGGTCCAATACTGCCAGCTTTCCTCTGATGTGTCAAATGTTCCCACTTCCTATTGTCAGCAAACAATTCCTGAGGCCCACATCACACTTACTAACAGCTTCAGTTGTTGTTTTCTTCTCAAAAATAGTGCAAAAAAATTAATAGAGGTTAGAGCAGGTGCTGTGCAGCAAAGGATTAAGCTGCTGCTTGCAACGCCAGCATTGCATATTGGAGTGCTAATTCAGGTCCTGACTAATACACTTTCAGTCCAGCTCCCTGCTGGTGTGTCTGGAAAAGCATTGGATGATGGCCCAAGTGCTTGAGCTCTTGCTGCCCACTTGGGACTACCAGATAGATTTCCTGGCTCCTGGCTTCATCCCAGCCCCAGACACTGAAGCCATCTGGGTAGTAAACTAGAGAATGGAAGAGCTCTCTCATATGTCTGTCCGTCTGTCTGTCTCTCTCTCTCTCTCTTTCTCTCTCTTCTCACTTGACCTTTCAAATAAATAAGTAAATCTTCAAAATACATTAATGATGGTCATAACTATTGGTGGAATCTGGGAAAGATTTTGACTTTCTGCTCCTTTATTTTCCTAACTCTATCATGCATTCCCCATGAAGCAAGGAAACCACCTCACTTACTTGAAAATCATTCTCTTAAATCTCATTCTGCTTTTTAACTACCTTCTTATACGTCTCCATGTGATAGATTATTTGGTGCTACCTGTTTTGAAATTTCATGCAAAATAATTTATAATGTATCAAATAAAGGCCAAAAATGCAGTGATGCAGAAGTTAAGTTGTCTGGAACAGCAACATTTAATGTAAACACAAACACAAAATTGAGAGGAGCTGGAAGTGCAAAATGCTCACCAGATTTTGCAGGCAAGCTTTAGTATGAGAAAGTAAATGTAAAACATCTCATTAATACTTCTGTATTACTGGCATGTTGAAATGATCATATTTTAGACTTATGGTTTTCAGTTAAACATCCTATTAAAATTAATTTCATTGGTTCCTCTATTTTCTAACCATAGTTATTAGATGTGCAGCTGCATATGCACATATGACATTTCAATCGGATGGTGCTGGTCTATACCTTTCTGGATTTTTTGTATTCAAAATTCATACACAATCACTGCCCTAAAAAAAATTGGAGAATTATTCAAACATCTATTCCAGATCAGTCATTTGGGTGGTTTTTTTTTTTTCATTTTGACTTCTGTTTACTCTACCTCATCATTGTACAGTGTAATTCCTTCTGGGTCCTTCGCTTCTCTCCTACATCTCCCCACCCACAAAGTAAAGTGGGCAACATACCAGTTTCTCAAGGCCTTTGACAAATGGTCAGGGTCCAATCCCAGGGGCTTGGGCCCCATTTCTCCCACCCTTCTCCTTTATTTTCGCTCTGTAAGTCCTGCTCTACAACTCTCACCCCAATCCCTGTTCAAAATCATTTGGAGACTTTGGTTTTTGTGTAGCATATATCTCAAAGTCAACTGCAGCCACATTACCATGCCAATGTGTTGACTACTCACCTTCCATTCAACAAAAGGATTTACAACTTAAAAGAAAACTTTTTTTAAAAAAAGTAATGTTATTTATTTCTCTAGCAGGTTCTCTTCTTTTATCTAAGGAAAAGTTCTTAAAAGATTTCATTTTTTCCTGTTCTTTGTTTATGCACATGCAAAGAAGGTTCACTCTGTGCTAAATTTAACAATTTCAAACTCATCACAGCCTACCACTACATCAAGATTCACATGATTAAACCATTGGCCTAACCCCAGGAGAACAACTGTTTGTAGCAATCACTTGGCTTTGGGGCCAGGATTGTGGTGTCCTGTGTTATGCCACAGCCAGCAACCCTTGTAGTGTTGGTTTGAGTCCTGATTGATCCCCTTCTGGACTCAGCTCTCTGCTAAAACACCTGGGAAAGCAGTTACAGATAACCCAAGAGCTCGGGCCCCTCCATTTGTGTAAGAGATCCAGATGAAGACCTTGGCTCCTGATTTAGGCCTGACCTAGCCCTGGCAGCTGCAGCCATTTGGGAAGTGAACCATTGGATAGAAGCTCTGTGTGTGTGTGTGTGTGTGTGTGTGTGTGCGTGTGCGTGTGTGTGTGTGTGTGTGTGTGTGTGTACGCACCTCTCAGATAAATACTTTCCTTAAGTTAAAAAGGAAAAAGCTAATAGAAAATTGAATCAAAAGGTAAGTTCATAGGAGTGAGCATTTAATCCAGTTGTTAAAATGGCTATATTCCATATCAGAGTTCCTAGATTCAATTCACAACCCAGCTCCTGTTGCAGAGTTTTACCAATACAGGTCCTGGGAAGCAAAGGTGTTGATTCAACTAATTGTGCTCCCATGTGGGAGAGCTTTGGGTACTGCCCCAGCCTGGCCATTGTAGTAGGCATTTGTGGAATAAACTAGAAGGCATATACTGGGAATGCTCTGTTCATCCATCCACTTGTCTCCCTCTCTCGCACTGTGCATGCATGTACATATGTGTGTCCATTTCAATCTCTCACTCCTTTTCTACCTCTGAAATCAATTATTTAATTAAAAATTATCATCAAAACTCCCTCATACAAATAAATCAAATATGATGAAGTACTTTGATTTATTTAAAAGTATTCAGGGTTTATGTCCTGGCTGCTCTACTTCTGATCCAGCTCCCTGCTGATGCCCTGGGAAACCCAGCCAGATGCGGTCTCACAAGGAAGCAGTTCAAAAGAAGCAACATCTTACAACAATTGCCTCAAATTCCTTCAACTGTAGATTCCTATCATTATCAGAAACAACTGTCCCCAACCCAAGAGAGGCTTACTGTTCCACCCAGGAGGGTAACATCAGGTTCTTGAGCCTGTAGGTATGGCTATCCCAAACTGAGATGCACTGAAAGCATAAGATATGCCCCATATTCCTACAAGGAAGTACAAAAGTAAAAAAGAGGGCGCAGCACGGTAGCCTAGTAGCTAAAGCCCTCGCCTTGAATGCGACAGGATCCCAGATTCTAATCCCAGCAGCCTTGCTTCCCATCCAACTCCCTGGGAAAGTAGTCGAGGACAGCCCAAAGCCTTGGGACTCTACCCACATGGAAGACCTAGCTCCTAGCTTCAGATTGGCTCAGCTTCTGCCATTGCGGTCACTTAGGGAGTGAATCAATGGATGGAAGATCTTTCTCTGTCTCTCCTCCTCTCTGTCTCTCTGCCTTTCCAATAAAAATAAATAAATCTTTAAAAACAAGTAAAAGAATTTTAAATACCTCATTCAAAAGATTTTGGGTTCATTTGTTTATGAAATGTCAATATTTGGTGTATTAGATTATCTTGCATATATTAAAAATTAATGTGATCTCTACATCTTATGGGGGAGAAGTCTACCACAAAAATGTGAGGTGACATGTTCATTATTTGCCGTATCTATTGGATAGCACTGTATTTCTTATGTTTAGCTTTTGTTGAATACTACTCCAGAAAAATATCATGGAACCTTCCTTTCCACAAAAACCATATACCCAATAAATGGATATGTTGGATCTTTATTTTGCTTTCTTGTTCTCTTTTAATCTGCTCAGTAGACTTGGGCTTTCCCCTTCCCCTGATGGAGACTTGACTGTTTGATCGCTCTTAGGTAATGGGAAATCTTTGTCCTTTGAGTCACATAATGCGGTTTCAATTTATAGTTAGAATTCCAAGTATACATACAGTACTAGCAAAGGGTTCCAATTTCATTCAAAATTTTAATGACTCATCCTCCCCTGGCTCTGTTTAACAACAGCCTACATTTGAGGAAGGAAGCCAGGCTATCACACTTCCCACCCACCTCGACCCTTTCTTTCCCAACTTATTCACAGAGCCTCGACCTTTCTCCAGTGTTTAAGGGTGAGTGTGTGCTGTGAGCCGGCTGAGTACTGGGACCCACCCATCTGAAATTACCTTGGTATGGCTAATATCCCCTCTTCCAGCTCCTTGCTTACCCTTTCTGCAACCCTAAAGAACCCACTAAGGGATTTTGCCCTCTTTTCTTTGTTTCTATGTGATGTGAGGTGGTTTTTTTTTTTTCTAGATTGACTTATTTGTTTGAAAGGTAGACTACAAACTGAAAGTGAGAAAAAGAAGAGAGAGAGATTCAATCCTCTGGTTTATTTCCCAAAAAGACAAAACAGCCAAAGCTGGATGACACCAAAGCCAGGGACTCTAACTGGGTCTCCCAGAGGAATCCAAGCAATTGGGCCATCTTCCAGTGCCTTCCCAGACGCATCAACAGAAAACATGAGCTGAATAAGCAAAACAGCTGGGACTCAACCCAGCACTGCTAAACAGCTGTTTAATCTGCTGTACTTTCTATGGGAGTCTAACAAAACCCCAGCTCTTTATCTGATGCTGTTGCACCTGATCCCCTGGAGACATGCACCCTGCAGGAGCACATACCAAGGTCAACACAAGTCCACCTTGCCCTCTCACTGCTAGCAGGAAGCAACATTTATAGTTTTCCAGTACAAATCAGACACTTATACCACAGTCCCTTTTATACTGTTCTAACAGAACACCTGAGACTGAGTAATGCATAACAAATAGATACTTATTTGGCTCAAGGCTCTGGAGTCTGGGAAGTCTACGATCAAGAAGTTGCACCCAGTGACAGCCTTCCTGCTCCACCCTAATGTGACAGGAGGCATCAAATGAGCAAGACAGAACAGGCAGATCAGAGGTCCAAACTCACCGTTGAACGAGGAACCCAACTCCCATGACAACTAACCCAGTTATGCACTAACACTTATCTGTTCTTGAGAAAGAAAGAAAGAAAGAAAGAAAGAAAGAAAGAAAGAAAGAAAGAAAGAAAGAAAGAAAGAAAGAAAGAAAGAAAGAAAGAAAGAAAGAAAAGAAAGGAAAGAAAGTTGCTATGCTTTCTCTACACAGTTTGTATCATATAGGACCTATTATAGGCTGGAGAGCGTTGCAAAACACACGCAAACACCCATACCTTGGTCTAAAACCCCCAAAGCAATGGGGAACATGTCCAAATCCACCCACCCTGCAGGTAAAACCCATGTTTAAATGAGAGCAAAACCCATTTAATATACCTAACCTAATGATGAAACACAGATCCTCGTGGAAACTGTTTGCCATGCAGCAACACATGTGAAATGCAGGTAAAAGAAAAGATTAAATGAAAATGTGCATTGAGCTGGTTATTAGGAACAATAACATTTCTCAGAATGGGTCACTTGGGGAAACAGTTGATTTGGCTGGGGATAAATAGTGCCTCTTAGGTATGCCCTGAGAAGATGCGATCAGAATTTAATTTTAAATTCGAAGATTGTAATGAGAACTTGGTCATTTAAAGTCACTGCTGAAGAAGAGGGGGCATGCATAAGCCAGCCCTCGCCCTTCCCCAGAATGATCTGCAGCGTGCGTCATGGTTCTCCTGGGGTCAGGAGGGGCAGCACTGCTTATAGCTGCTACAGCTGATTTCTACTTGATTTTTCAAGCGTTCTGATGATGAGAATCCTTTGATTATACCATTGTCTGCCACAGAGGGTGCAGCCAAGTTCCCCAGAGCAACGTTCATGTGTACATAGGGCAAAAGAGAGTTTAAAAAACAAGCAAACAAAAACCTCAGCTTCCAGCTCCATGGTGACTGGAGGTGGGGTGTTCTCCACCTGCCACGGGGTTTTACTGAGGTGTTTCTATTCCAGTGCTTCTCATCTTCCTCTTCCCACCAATGAACTGATGTTACATAACCAGACACTCACTATACCCTCTGTGACTGATTCTTTAGTGCAAGAATGATTGCCCAACAGGAAATAGGAAGATTCTATGTGTCCAACTAGACACTACAAATGGTGAGGGATGATGGTTTCTTCCTTCCTGAAAGAAGTAAAAACACAGATTGGACACATAAACTTGATGTGTCACTAGTAAGTATACTCAGATGGGCATATGTGATTGTCTGCAAAAGGGGTAGGGGAGTGGTTGGGCAAGGATCCAGTGCATGAAGAGCTATTTGCTGCTCCTGTGCTGGGGAGACGATGTCAGGACCACACTGTGCCTGCTATGTTGTGAGTCATAAAAGTAAGAGATTTCAAGGTCTACTGATACTGTGTTGTTTAAGGCTTTCCAGATGCCAAATAAAAAGTCCATTATTTTGTATGTGTGTTAGTATCTTGCTGCCCTGCTCTGACTACAATTCACGGGCCTTCAAGTGCAATATCTATTGGTGCAGTTACTTTCATCTTTACCTAAGTGAAGCCGAATCAATGTGTGTGTCCAGCAATTCCAATTAAGCCACTGTAGACAATCTTGCTGAATCTGCACTCTTTGGATTTATATTGAGTTAATGAAATCTGAAAGGAGTTTCCATATTACAACCACACTTAATGCATCCTTGTCAGAAGAAAATGTAATTACAACATTGCACCGTCCATGGTAGGTTGATCAACTTAAGCAAGGTGACAACCATGAATTGATCATATGAGAGTCTCAATAAACATCTCAGTAGTTATTTTAAAGTGTGCCACTTTTAGATGATTTCATTCCTTGGAGACTGGATGGCTCGGGTGATTAGCATACAGATAAACATTTAAAGTACTCATTTTCAGGTTCCTCGTTTAAGCAGACCTACAAGTAGCATCAAAGGCAGTTGCTTTGTATCAATTGGTCTCTGTTATTGAGACAAAACTTAGGTTTTAGCCTAACAGTTTGCATTCTCCAGGTAAATTCAAGACACAATATTTCTTAAATATTTGCATTTTATCTTCAGAACAGAAATCTTTTCTGGTAAAAAAAAAAAAGGAGCAAAGAAATTAATAAGAAGCAATATTTGCGTCCTCTGTCTGGGGACTTCTCTGATTCAGGCTTTCGACATATTTTAAGGCATTAGCATTGCTGATCAACTCTAATATTAGTTTTTTCATTTGCTGCATCTAATTAGGAGAGAAAAAAATCCAAGTATAAAGTGATAAGGTGTCAAAGAGGTACATCTGGTTACTTAATTACCGACATCAGCTAACCTATGCAATCATATAGACTGGTGGTTAGAAAAATATGTTTTTTTAAATCAGGATAGCATGACTTTAATTTCTTAATTAGGGTTGTACCAGAATGATGTCTCTATTCCTCTTCTCTAAACTAACAATAAAACTAGGTAGGAAAAACTAGGTTGATTCTGATCCAGAATCCATGAAGAAGTTTGTTGAACGCACTGGAAGCCGTATCCTAGAAAAGCTGGACTCAAATGAGCAGTCTAAGCCCTGAGGACCTTGGACTGGCACTAAAGCTTCCAAAAACTAAGACAGTAAAGTCAGACTGAAAACGTCAGGTGCAGAGGCCGGCAGGGCAAGCTTACCACAGAGAAAGAGATGCTAATTTTGTAAGAAATAAGCACGCAGAAAGCCCAGACTGAGAATAAACCTGTGTGTCACACAGAATTGCAGCATGATTACCCGAAAGTAGATAAAATTTAAAGTATCAACGGAAACAAAGTAAATTCACCAAAATTGCAAGGTAAAAATATCAATACACAAAAATCGTTAGTGCTGTTGATATGCTAAAATCAAATTCACTGAAAAACAACTTTAATCTCATTCATAATAGATACACAAAACTAAATATCTTAAGTTTAACCAAGGATGTGAACGATTTCTACAATGAGAATTTTAAAAGATTGATGCAAGAAATTGAAGAAGACACGTAATAAAAGTTCTTCCATGTTCATGCAGTGGAAGAATTGATATTAAAAGGCCTATAAGGGCCCAGCACAGTAGCCTAGTGGCTAAAGTCCTCGCCTTGAATGGGCTGGGATCCCATATGGGTGCAGGTTCTAATCCTGGTGGTCCCACTTCCCATCTAGCTCCCTGCCTATGACCTGGAGAAGCTGTCAGAGACAGTCCAAAGACTTAGGACGCTGGATCTGTATGGGAGACCTGGAAGAGGCTCCAAGCTTCGGCTCAGCTCTGGCTATTGCAACCACTTGAGGAGTGAAACAGCAGATGGAAGATTTTCCTCTCTGTCTCTCCTCCTCTCTGTATATCTGACTTTGCAATAAAAATAAATAAATATATATTTTTTAAAAGGCCTGTAATGCTCAGATTGATTTATAGATTCAATAAAAGTCGCATCAGTATACCAATGAAATTTAATAGAACTAGACAAAAATAGTTAAAAGATTTATTTGGAAATAGAAAGATCCTGAAGAGCCAAACCAATCCTGAACAATAAGAACAGAACTGGAGAGAATCACAGTACCAACGTCACGATCTACCACAGCGCTACTGGAACCCAAACAACATGGTACTTGCATAAAACAGAAACGTTACCCAACAGAACAGAATTCAGGCTGTCCAGCATTCCTGGAGAGCACTGTGCCACTTATCAGCAGCCCAGGGAGGATCCGCGTCTGAAGTCCAAGTAGGACTTCTACTGAGTGCCTATCACTTCTGCAAAATCTCAACTTAAAAACCATAAATTAAACCACTGTAAGTTGAGAACCATTTGGACACCAAATGCATTCTCCATACGAAAGGCTTATTCCACAAGGCAATGGGATTGATCAAAGCCTTAGCAGATGGCTGGAAGGCAAGGGGAAGGGGAAAGAACTGACTGACTTTACTCCTTGAAATTATCTCTGTCCCCCTATTAAGAAACAGAAGAGCTGTGAAACAATTGTGCCATTCCCAGCCCAGGGCCATAGCTTCATGAAATGATTGAGACCTTGTAATTTCTAGAAAGCTATTCTCCCAAGCTCACCGTGCCATCACATCCATAGGAACCCAGTGTCATAGCAATGAGTCACAAAGGAAAGAGCTGCAAGACACATACTTTATTCAAGAAGGAGTTTTTAGGGGAGCTCCAACTCCAGAGAGAGAGGAGACAAAAATAAGGACATCAGAAGGGACTGAAACCTAAAACCCCCAGCTCTAGCGACACTGAGCACAAGCCCACTTCCATAAGATGACACAGATCTCATTAACGCTCTAGTTGCCTCACTTTTTTTTTTGAAAGTTATTTATTTTTATTACAAAGTCAAATATACAGAGAGGAGGAAAGACAGAGAGGAAGATCTTTCATCTGATGATTCACTCCCCAAGTGACCTCAAGGGCCTGTGCTGTGCCGATCCAAAGCCAGGAACCTGGAGCTTCTTCCAGGTCTCCCATATGGGTGCAGGGTCCCAAGGCCCTGGGCTGTCCTTGATTGCTTTCCCAGGCCATGAGCAGGGAGCTGCCTGGGAAGCAGGGCTGGCAGGATTAGGCACCCGCATGGCATCCCTGCGCGTTCAAGGTGAGGACTTAATCCACTAGGCTACCGCGCTGGGAACCACACTTCATATTATACTCATCTGTACTTAAGTGAAAACCGTAGGAGCAAATGAGAAGGCATGGACAACACAATAAGATGGAATAAAGCAAACACCAGAACTGGATTCAGATATGGCACAAATTTGAGAAATGTCAAGCCAGGATTTTTTTAAATTATATTAATTTAACTCAAAAAAAATTTGTTTCATTGGAGATAAAAGAATAAAAATAGATATAGGTCAATTTGAATTTTTTAAATGAAAAGGCATACTATCTTTAAAGCTATTCTAAATTCCCAGTGTAATAATTATGAAGAATGTGTGTAGCTATTTATTCTTCTGTTCAGTTAAAAGAAAATGTGGTTACCATGACAACTATCAAAACTCATAGTGTGTGAATTACCTCTATGATCATTTTTTATTATAAAGACATGACTGATTTATAATCTGAGTTCTGCTATTAAATCTCATGAAATACCTAACACATACGTTGTTGATATACATATGCACTAACTGTAATTCCTTCAACTCTCTGACATTAACTCTGCCTTAACTTTGAATATCTTTGTGTTTCAGATATATTGTAAATATATAGATATATAGCCATCGGTACTAAATTTAAGAGTCATAAAATTAGAATCAACAACCCCAACTTTTTCCAATAACTTATAATTAGCATTCTTTCAGCGCTACTGCAGGAAACTTGTAATTTAAAGAATTTGAAATAGAGCTCAGGGTTGTGGCATAACCAGTTAATATTGCTGCTTGCAACACCAGTATCCCACAATGAAGACCTGTTCTGATTGATCTGATTTGCTCTGCTTCTTATTCAGTTCCCTGTTATCATTGCTGGCAAAGCAGCAAATGATGGCCCGGTGCTTGGACCCCTGCATCCACAGTGGGAGATACATGTGGAGTTTCTGGCTCCTAACTTGAGCCAGTTCTGGCCATTGAAGTCACCTGGAGAGTGAATGAACAAATGGAAGATCTCTCTCCCCACCCTTTGATCTGACCCTCTACCTTTCAAACAGGTAAATAAATCTTGAATATTTCTAAACTTAAAAATAAAAATTGGGATGTCAGGGGTGGGGGTCAAGATGACTAAACAGCGAAGTCTCACTGATATCAGCCACACAAGGACACCAGGAAAAAAAAAATAAAGACCACCTTCCCAGAGGATTTACTGAGAGAAACTTTCAGTGGAGAATGGACAGAAGAACAAAGTTGCCATTGGGTAGTGAGGAGATAAGACAGACATGTCATAGCCAGCCATGCTGGTAGCCCCTCCTGAAACTCCATGTCCAGTTCCTGACTGCAAAACACCATCTTGCCACAGTAAGGAGAGAGGAGGTTGTGAGGAGTGATTTGAATGTCCTCATGGAGACTGAGACTCTGCCACCCAGGACCTGGCACCATTTCCTCCTCCTCACTGCTCACGAAATGCATGCCAGTCCATCCATTCACCAATTCAGATGTAACCCAGCATTTCACCTGAGAATCCCACCCCCACCCCCATCTCACGTGGGCCCATTCTCCAACCCCGCCCACTTAGCAATCATCCTTAGCAATCATCTGTGGCAGTCTCAGGCACCAATCCCCTAGTGCCTGTCCTTAATCCCTCCCAATCCCTGCCCTCCACACCTTGTGGGCTCACCTACATAAAGAACCCCCAAGTGTCGCCTCCTCCCCTTTTTTCTCCTTGCTCTCTCACCAACTCCATACTGTTCCTACCCGGCTGAAATAAACCTCCTAAAGTTCCTCCTTGTGTGTGGTGTTTTCAACTCAATGACAAAAGAAACTGGCTGTGGAAATTAGCCTACCTTAAGAACTTTAAGTGCATTACATAACTAACAAGGATTGCCAAGGCCCTCACCACTGGCATCTTTAACTAAAGGAGATTTTCAGGAACTGTACCAGCTATGAGTCCTGCCTGGGGAGCTGACAGGGGATTAAGCAACTACTTTGCACCAGGAAAGGAGGCCCTACTGCCTCCTTCCACCCCACTCACCCTTAATGCTCCAGTTTGCCTTAACTATGGTGAAGTGCAACTACTCTGTCCTGACTTAGCAAATAACAGCGAGAACAACTATTGCCAGAGACCACGAGGTCTAAAGACAGGCAGCTTTGGGGTGGAGGGTGAATCCCCATGCCCCGTGTCTATGAAGTTCATAGGCCATGGAGCTAAGAGGGCTTCAGGTTTCAGCCGAATTCCTGTGTACTCATTTGATCTGACTGCAAACTCTCAGAGTCCCCTTCCCACTAGGAAAAGATCTCACACAGGGATTGGGGACCAGAGTGGCTCACTACTCTAGATCATGTACATGCCTAGGCATGTGAGATATGCTGGCACCATAAATTTATTGTAAATTGTGAATCAGCTGGCTCACCCTACTACAGAGGAGAGCTGGGACTGAGAACACACTAGTGGCTCCAACATCTCTGCCCTTAGTTGACTATAACCAATGGCATGCCACTCTGCCCTCCTTGGGTATCACTCTGGACTCTTGCTTGTCATGCAAAGGGTGGCCAAAAGTCCCTGGTTTCACCCACATGCAATTCTAGAACTCAAGTTTAAGCCTGAGGCAATCTACAAAGCTCCAGAGGCACACTTCCGGGAATAAAGCCATCAAATTAAAAAACCTTACTTCCCAAAGGGGCTAGTGACAAGAAGTGGCCAAGATATACAAAAATTAGCCAAGTAACATAAATAAGGAAGGCCATATGAATCCACAAATGGAGCATGCTAATACATTAATTGTAAAGAGGAAGAGATTGTCAAAATCCCTAAGAAATATTTTTTAAAAATCATTACTGGAAAGCAGAAGAAATAGTTAAATGAAATAAGGAAATAAGTATATGACATAGAAGAGAACTTGTCCAGACAGATGCAGAAGAAAAAACAAACAGAATGATCAGAAATTAAGTATTCAACAAGTCAAATAAAAATACAGTAGAATGCCTTAACAACAGACTTGGTTGGGCAGAAGAAACAATATCCAATCTGAAAGCAGTTGTTCTGAGCCATATCTTACTCAAACAAAAGCAAAAGAAGAAAAGATTAGAATTATCAAGAATAGTGCTTAGCATCTATTGACATCATCAACCATGCAAATCTTAGGTATAGAACAAAAGAATGACTTAGAAAATTTATTAGCTAAGATAATAGCAGGGAATTTCCCCACTGTGGAGAAAGATATCAAATCCAAATAAAAGAAGTACATGATTTAAAAATATCCCCACCACAATATATCATAATCGAAATTTCAGGACTGGCATTGTGGTAGAGTGGGTTAAGCTCAGCCTATGATGACACAACCTATATAAGTGCTGGCTCACATCTTGGCTGCTCCATTTTTGATACAGATCCCTGCTAACGCACCTAGGAAAGCAGCAGAAAATGACCAAGATACTTGGTGCCCTGGCACCCATATGTGAGACCTGAGTGGAACTCTAGGCTCTTGGCTTTGGTTTAGACCAGCCTTGCCAGTCATGGCCATTTAGGGAGTGAACCAATAGATGGAAGATCTTTCTCTGTCTCTCCCTCCGTCTCTGTAACTCTGCTTTACAAATAAACAATAAAATGAAATTTAATACGCTATACACAGTTGAACTTTCAAAAACAAAACATGAAAAGAATATATTAAAATTTGCCAGAGATGCAGATCGTATTGAAAGGAACATTCATCAGATTGACAGCAGATTCCTCAACAGAAATTGTAAAGGCCATGAAACAATGGAAGATACAGTCCAAATCCTAAAAGGAAAAAGCTGCCAACCCAGAATACCTTACCCAGCAAGGCTGTCACTGAGAAATGGGGCTGAAATAAAGACCTCTCAAAGCAAGCAAAACTTGAATTGTGACCATCCAGTCTGCTTAGAAATGACACTTGAAGATGTGTTACATACAGAAATACAGGAAAACAATCAGTGTCACAAAAAAACATGAAGGCAGAAAACATTGTATTAAAAGAACAAAGGATTCAAAACATAAAATGGGAACATTCATGAAAATTTTCAGGATCAAGTCATTACTCATCAGTAATAACCTTGAACTGAAGTGCATGGACTGAAGTCTCCTGTTGTAAGATATAAGCTGGGGCTGGCATAGTGCCACAGCAGAGTAGGACATCGCCTGTGATGTTGGCATCCCATTGAGTGCCAGTTCAAATCCCAACCTGTGATGCGCTTGTGATCCACTTCCTTGCTAATTCTTCTGGGAAAATGTCAGAAGGTAACCTAAGAACTTGGGTCTTTCCAGTCCTGTGAGAAAACCCAGATGGAGTTCTTGTATCCTAGCTTCAGCCCAGCCCTGCCCAGCAATTTCAGACAACTGGGGAATTACTCAACAGAAGGGAGATGCTCTCTCTCTCCCTCTCTGTAACCCTGACTTTCAAATGAGTCATTATTTTTTAAAGACACTAACTTGTTGAATAGATAGAAAAATGTTTATACATATGCTGCCTACAAGAAACATATATCACCAATAAAAAATACACAAGATGAAAGCAAAAGACTGAAAAAGGATATTCCATTGAAGTGGAAACTGAAAACAAGCAGGAATAGCTATGCTCATATCACACATTCTTTAGGACAAAAACAGTTAAAAGAGACAAAAAATGCACTAATTAAGTGATTAATTCAGCAAAGATGTGACAAAATAAATGTACATGCACCCAATGATATGGCACCCAGTTTTTTAAAATAAATGTTACTGGATCTAAAGGGAAATGTTAGCTCTATTACAATGATAATAGAAGATTTCAGCACCTCACTTTCATCAATGGACAAACCAACCATTCTCAAAAACCAATAAAGAGGGCCCAGTGCAGTAGCTTAATAGCTAAAGTGCTCACCTTGCATGCACCAGGATCCCATATGGGCATCAGTTCTAATCCCGGCGGCCCCACTTCCCATCCAGCTCCCTGCTTGTGGCCTGGGAAAGCAATTAAGGATAGACCAAGGCCTTAGGACCCCACAGTCATGTGAAAGACCCAGAAGAGGCGTCTGGCTCCTGGTCTTCAGATTGGCTCAGCTTCGGCCATTGCAGTTGCTTGGGGAGTGAAACATCAGATGGAAAATCCTTCTCTGTCTCTCCTCCTCTCTATATATCTGACTTTCTAACAAAACTAATAATAATAATAATAATAATTCAAAAACTCAATAAAGAAGCAACAGAACTAATCTATACTATCTATCAAATGGATCTAATAGATACCCACAGAACATTTCATCCCACAACTAAAGAATACATGCTCTTTTTTGGGCCCGGCGCGGTGGCGCAATGGTTAAGGTCCTCGCCTTGCACGCCCGGGATCCCATATGGTCGCCGGTTCTATCCCGGCAGCCCCACTTCCCTTCCAGCTCCCTGCCTGTGGCCCGGGAAAGCAGTCGAGGACAGCCCAAAGCCTTGGGACCCTGCACCCGTGTGGGAGACCCAGAAGAGGCTCCTGGCTTCGGATCGGCATAGCATCGGCCGTTGTGCTCACTTGGGGAGTGAATCATCGGACGGAAGATCTTCCTCTCTGTCTCTCCTCTCTGTATATCCGCCTTTCCAATAAAAAAATAATAAAAATAAATCTAAAAAAAGAAAGAATACATGCTCTTTTCATCAGCATAGAACATTCTATAGGCTAGATCACTACTAGACCATAAAGTAAGTTTGAAATAATTCAAAAACATTAAAATTATGTCATGCATCTTTTCTGACCACAAGGGATTGAAGCTAATGATTAACAACAGAAGGAACTAGAATATCTTGAATGAACAATGAGATCAAAGAAAAAAATTTAAAAAGTGCTTGAAACAGACAAACATGAAAACACAACATACCGAAAATTATGAGATACAGAAAAAACAGTGTTAGGAAGAAACTATGGCAATAAATGCCTACATTGGAAAGTTGGAAAGCTATCAAATACACGACTTAGTAATGCAGCTCAAGGACCCAAAAAGTAACAGCAAGCCAAACCCAAAATTAGTAGATGGAAAGAAATAATATCAGAGAACAAATGAAAACTAGAAAGAAAAAATACACAAAAATCCATGAAAATGAGAGCTATTTTTTTAGAAAAAAATTAAAAATTGACAAACCATTTGCCCAACTAACCAAGAACAGGGAATAGATCCAATTTAATGAAATCAGAGACTAAACTGAGATGCAGCCACTGAGACCACAGAAATACAGAGAGAAACAGCTGTACAACAAAAGAGGAAATGTGTGGATTTCTGGACACCTATTATTTACCAAAATTGAGGCACAAAGACACAGAATGTTGAATAAATCAATATGTAAGATTTAGACTGAATCAGTAAAAAAGATTCTCACAACAAGAAAAGCCCAAGAGCAGATGGCTTCAGTGCTGAATTCTACAGAACTCTCAAGTACAAATTCTTTCAATTCTTTTAAAATTATTCAAAATAGTTGTAAGGGATCCCTTCCAAACTCGTTCTAAGAAGCTGACATTGGAAAGACAGCAAAAACAGAGTTCTAGATCCATATCGCTAGTGAGCCTAAATGTAAAAATGCTCAAGAAAATCCTAGCAAATTAAGTCCAACAATGTATCAGAAAGTTCATTCACTCTGACCACAGGGCATTTGTCACAGGCACATAGGCATGGTTCAACATATGCAAATGATGCATCAAATCAACAAAATGAAAGAGGAAAAACATGATTGCCTCAATAGATACAGAGAAACCATTTGATAAAAGAAAATATCTTTGCATGATAATTTTTTTTAAAAAAAATTGAATATAAATGGAACATACCCCAACACAATTAAGGTAATATATGACAAAACAGCAGCCAGCATCCTATTGAATGGAGAAAAGTCTGAAGCATTTTTTACTAAGATCAGGAATGAGACCAAGGTATCCCACTCCAACTACTATTATTCTAAGTAGTTCTGGAACTTTTAGGTAGAATAATTAGCCAAAAACAAAGAAAAATGAAAAGTAAACTGAAAGGATACAAATTGGAGAATAGAGCTCAAATTATCTCTATTTACAAATGACATTAGCCTTTATACTGAGAGCTGTAAGATTCCACTAAGAGACTCACCAGAAATTTCATTAATTTGCAGGATATAAAATCACACACAAAAATCAATAGAACTTTTCTACATCAACAAAGTTATGACTAAGAAAGAACTTGTAAGGTCAGCTCCATTCATAGACGCTACCAAGCATTTCAAATACATGGAAATAAATTTAACCAAGAATTTGAAGGTTTTTACAATATTTATATTTATATTACTAAAAATAAACAGAAGAAGATGCAATGGGAAAATGTCCCATGTTCATGAATTAGAACTAATATTGTCAAACTGTCCACAAAATCCAAGCAATTTGTACATTCAATATTATCCCAGTCAAAACACCAAGGACATTCTTCACAGAAATGTGAAGAAAAAGGTATCCTAAAATTCACATGGAAACATGAAAGACTCTAGGGGGCCAAAACAATTTCAAACAATAAAAGCAAAGCTGAAGGTGTAACAATACCTGGTAAGAGTACATCTACAGGGCTGTCACAACCAAAACAGCCTGGCACCAGCACAGTGGCGCCGAATCCCAGACACTGATCTATGCCTCTACACTCAATCTTTAATAAACAAGCTTAAATCACGCCTTGAAGAAAAGCTGGTCTCCTCCAGAGACAGAAATTCAGAAAGTTGTATTTTCACATGAAGAAATTTGAAAGAAGACTCCTACCTCATGTCTTACACAGAAATCAATTCACCATAGATCAACGATCTAAACATAAGACCTGAACTCATCATATTACCATAGGAAGGCAGAGGGGAAATGCTGTGAGACATTAACCTAGGCCAAGATTTTTTGGAAAAAAAACCCAGAAGCACAGGCAATTAAAGCAAAACCAGACAAAAAGATTGCATCAATCTAAGAAGATTCTGCACAGCAATAGAAATATTCAGAGAAGTGAAGAGGCAACTGACAATCGGAGAAAGCATTTGTGAACTGTGTAACCAATAAATGATTAATAGCCTCAATATATAAGGAGTTCAAGAAACTCAACAACACAAGCAATCCAGCTAAGAAGTGGGCAAAAACAGTAACGCGTGTTAAGTGGCGGCATCCTATATGGCTCAAGTTTATGTTGAGTTTTTCTACTTCTCACTCTATGTTCTCTGCCATGATCACATTCTCCCTCATCCTTTGTTTCTTATTTTTTTTCTTTTACTTCTTACTAGGGTTTACTTTCAATTTATTCTATAATCATCAGCTTAACCTTCCAACAAATAAAGAATTCATCAAGTAGAAAACAGGAAATACACTTTTTTCTCCAGGGTAGGGACAAGAACTGTAAACAATAATCAAATTTCAAACTCATATACATTGCATTTTTTTTAGTTTTTTTTTTATTGAAAAGTCATATCTACAGAGAGAAGAATCTCCCACCCTCTGGTTCACTCCCTAAATAGCCACAATGGCTAGAGCTAAGCTGATCCGAAGCCAAGAGCCAGTCAGGAGCTTTTTCCAGGTCTCCCATGGGGGATACAGGGTCCCAAGTGTTTGGGACATTCTCTACTATTTTCCCAGGCCACAGGCAGGGAGCTGGGTGGGAAGCGGGGCAGCTAGGACATGAATAGGTGCTCATAAAGGATCCCAGGGCATGCACAAGGCGAGGACTTCTGCATTGGATCATTTGGCATATAGATATAAATATTCCTTCACTGAATCTCACTATAAAAATGCAAATAAGCTCTTCTCTCTCATGCTATGAAGAAGGAGGAGGAGGAGGAGAAAAAGAAGAAACAACAACAATGGGGCAAGGGAATGGTCAGGACCTTTGAGGTACCAGTAATGTTTTTCTCTTCATTTGGATGTTGGTTTTGAGTGTGTCCGGCAGACTGAAAATTCTCTTATCTACATACATGTCTGAGTTTCTTGATTAGTACACTGTATTTCAATAAAATCTCTTTTGAAATTGTGAGGCACTGATACAAAGAACAGGATTATTTTTGAACTATGATTAATATGTCAAAGACTCTGAAGGAAAAGTTGACAATAGGGGCTTGTGTTGTAGTAGGGTAAGTAAGAAGCTAATACCTGCAATGCTGGCATTGCACATGGAGTTACTGATTTGTATCCTAGCATCCACTCTGTACTAGATCCCTTCTGAAAGCATAGGAAAAGCAATGGAAGATGGCCCAAGTGTTTGGTCTACTGTCATCTACATGGGAAGCCTGGATGAATCTTCTGGCACCTGGTTTCAGCCTGGCCCACCACACTGGCCATTGTGGACATCTGGGAAGTGAACCAGTAGATGGAAGATTCTCTCTCTCTCTTTCTCTCTCCCTTTTTCTCTCTCTCCCTCTGTCCTTCTGTAACTCTGACTTTAAAATAGATAAAGATTTATAAAAAAGAGAACATGTGATAATTCCCCTAACATATTAAAAGACATTTAAAAAGTTGGCAACATGCAAGGGCAGATGAGTAAGATACGTAATGTAAGCAGAGGTGTGAACTCTAAGAAGGAATTACAAGAAATTGCTATAAGGAAAAAATGCTATTAAAAAAAGTGAAAACAAAGTGGTAGATTCATCAGTACACAGGCTATAAATCAGAGGGGGGGAAAGTGAGTTTACAGATATGTCAAGAGAAAAATTTCCAAACTGGAACTGCAGAGAAAAAGAAGTGGCAAAAATCCAGCAGAATATATGAAAATAATTTCAGAAAATATAATATATGTAATACTGGAATATCTAAAGAAAACTAAGGAAGAAATAATATAGAAGGAAAAGTAGTTGAAAATAGTAACTGAGAATTGTTCAAAATGACATTCACCTATCATGGGCCCAAGAAGCTCTAAAAAACACCAAATAAGATGATAAATCCTAAGAAGATCCCCACTTCCTTGTGTTATATCAAACTGGAGAGAATCAAACACAAAAAGAAAATCTTAAAAATCAGTGGAGGAGAAAGAGCTCTGTACTTACAGAGGAAGCAAGAAGCATGATACCATCGCTCACCATCAGAGACCATACCAACAAAGAAACTGGAATAAGAGAGTTAGAGTATTGCAAGAAAACAGGATAGCAACATGAATTCTTTATTGTAAAACTCTTTCAGAAGGAAAAGATTGAAACACTTCATCACTTGCAACCTAGCCTCACAAGAATTATTAAAACTGCTGAGGACAGAATATAAGCACAGGTGTCAAAAACCCTCATTTACTAAGAGAAAACAAGGAGGCCAGAGAAGTAATCAATGAAAGGAAAATACTGTAGTTGGGTTTGTATGATTTATTCACCTCATAAGTAATAATTTATTCAAAACAATGGCAAACTCACATCAAGTAAGCATAGTTTATGGGTAAGTGAAGTCAATGGCAGTCACGTCCTGAGAGATGCACTGCAGAAATGATTACAAGGTCCTGCACGACTCAGGAAGCGGCACAGGAAGCGGCTACCTGCAATGTGTAATTTTGATAAGCATAAAGCTGTATATTCCAAACCCTTAGAAAACCATATAATATGTACAAGATGTATAATTAATGTGACAAGCCAGAAGAGAACATGGGGCTTTATGAAAACCAAATAAAAAGTATGAAGTCTTAAGAAACAAAAAACAAATAGGATGACTAAAAAAACAGACAGAAAAAATATAGATATTATTCACATACACACAATAATACATGGTAGAGGTCTCAATACATCAGCAAGAGAGCAGACAATGACAGCATAGATTAAAAAATAATGCCAAATTTATGTTATTCATTAGAAATTCACTTTATGAAGATATAGAAGGTTTAGAACCAGTGTAATGGAGAATCTATACTTGCTGACACTAATCCAAAGAAAACTAGAGTAGTTATCTCAATCTCAGATAAAACACACTTCATTTTTTAAAAAAAGAAAATAATCAGGAATAAAGAGGGATACTGCCAAAAGGAATAATTCTGTAAGACACAGCAATTGTCAATTTATGTGTCTGAGGAACAACCTGAAACAACTAACTACAAGGAGAAATACACAAGTCCATTTGCAAGACCCCAGCACCCAATTTTCAATACATGATATGGCAAACAGGCAGGGAATTAGGATCTTCTATCTGACATGAAGAGTAAAATCAAGTGCCTCCTATTAATACCCACAATATATTATATGCAGTTATGGCAGAATGCATATATTTCTCAAGTTCACCAGGAGTATTCACATTCTGGGCCACAAAATATTCTCAGATAACCAAAACACCAAATGAAAAATCAATAAATAAACAATAAATTAAAATGGAAATCATACAACTTGATCAACAAAACGCTACTGAATAACATTAGTTGAAGAGGAAATTTTAAGATATTTTAAGTTAAATATAATTTACAGCATTCATGGTAAGAAGCAAAAGATACTCTTAGAGAGAAATGATAGTATGTAATACACATATAAGCATTTAAATATCTGAAATCATGATTCTACAGTTTTACCTTAGAAAATGAATGATAGCAACTCAATCCTAAAGCAAATCTAAGAAAATGAATATTAAAACTCAGAGCAGTAATCAATAAGACTGAACAGGAAATTAACAGAGAAAATCAACAAAACAAAAATCTTCATTTTAAACAATCAACAAAGCTGATAACCCTCCAAGCAAGCTAAATATAAGAGAGAGAAAATGTGAGAGGGAGAGAAATAGAAAGAGAAGCACATAAAAATATATAAATACATAAAAAGTAAATATTTACAAAAAGCAAAGGAAACTCAATGGGAAAAAAAAAGTCTTTTTACAAATAGCGTTGAAACAACTGGATATCTTTGTGATAAAAAAAATGAAAAATATAGACCATACACATTTCACAATCATTAACTGAACAAAGCCCTACAAATAAATCATAATGCCATAAGGTGTTTAGACAAAACATATAGGCAAATTCAGATGAACTTAGACTTACTGAGTTTTTAGAATCAATATCAAACACACAACACATGAAAAATGGATAAAGTAGAATTTATTAAAATTAAAAACAAGTGCTCTTCAAAAGACACTTTTAAGAAAATCAGAATACAAAGCACAGACAAGAACAAGTAATTATATGACGCATATTTGATAAAGGACTTGCATTTAAGAATCTGTAAACATTCTTAAAACTCGACACTAAGAAAACAAACAACCCAATTAAAAGTCTAACCAAAAAGATAAACAGTCATCTCCCCAAAGAAGATAAACAGATGGCAAACACACATGTCAAAAGAAGTTCATCATCATTTGTCACACGAAGTTGCAAATTAAAACAACGATAACCAGAACATATCTGGTTTGGCTATCAAGATAGCCAAAATCCAAAAACTGACATCAAATATTGCCAAAGATGTGAAACAACAGGAATTCTAATTCGTTGTTGATGGGAATGTAAAAAGTCTCAGTCATTTTGGAAGACAGTTTTTTGGGTCTTTGCAAAGCTTAGCAAACTTTTGTCATGTAATTCAGCAACCATGTGCCTAGCCATTTGTGCATGTTAATCAAATGTTTATGCCTACATAAAAGCTCACAACAAGTGTTTACAGCAGCTTTATTCAAAATTTCATTAAGTTGGAAGCAAGCAAGATGTTTTTCAATAGTTGGATAAACAAACCTGGTGCATCCACACAACGGAATATTATTCAATGATAAAAGAAAGCAGAAATGAAATGACTTGGAGATCTTAAAACATATTGATGAATGAACATAAACAATCTGAAAACCCCATCATATTCCATGATTCCAACTGTATGTTATTCTGAACAAAGGAAAACTACAAAGAAGGCAAATAGGAGAAGTCAGTTGTGGTTTAGCTGAAGGAAGGGGTGTGAGGGTGGAACATGGGAGATTTTAGGGCAATGAAAGCATTCATGATTTCATAATAGGAAATATGTGACATGATGCTTTTGTCAAAAAAACCATAGGGCTATACAACACACAAAGAATACAAACTAGTGTAATTTGTGGGCTTCAGGAAACAATAATGTGTCAATATCAGGTCACCAATTTTATTTATTTTTGTATGAACCAGGATTTATGTATTTATTTTTTTAATGATACAGTTCCATAGGCTCCTGGTATTTTCCTTATCCCAGCCCCAATTCCCCTTGCCCTACCTAGTTTCTCTATATCATTACTAAAATATAATTCTTTATGCACAGTCATATGTCCATCATTGCGGGGATAGACAATGGCAGAGTCCAGCATCCTATTGTCAATATATTGTAAGCAGTTTCATAATAAATCCATCTTTGGAAGTAGAGATGCATACTACATTGTATCCTCACATCTGGATTTGTTAGTATCCATTTCACAGCTACTATACATACTCTCAAATGAAAAGTCATAATAAAAAATCAATAAAAGGAAGAAAAAACAAAAACACCATGAAGTTAAAAAACATGTTACTAGATATGACAGTCTCCATTACACAGCTACAATACATCCCCTTAAATGAAAAGTCACAAAACAAAATGAACATCAGGAAGACAAAAGAAATTAACAATACCAAGAAGTTAAATAACATGATACTAAATGACTAACGTGTAGCTGAAGAAATGAAAATCAAGAACCTTCTTGCAGAAAACAGTGCTACTGTATGATCTATGATCTATGAGTCAAGGAAGAATTTAATCAGAAGAAACTGTTTTGAAGAGATAAAACAAAGAGAAAACATCAAAACCCATGAGATATAGTTTCCACTGATTTTTGTTGGTGAAATGTGTCTCTTCTAGACAACAAATAAATGGGTTTTGTTCTTTTTAATCCAGTCTACTAATCTATGACATTTGATTGAGCTTAAGCCATTTACATTCAGGGTTAATATATATGGATGGTACTTTGGTCCTGCCATTTTAGGAATGGGTTGTTCATTGGTTTAGTCTTCTGTTGTCATTTTACTGGGATGTTCTTCCCATTTGCCTTTGGTTTTGTTTGGTGCTATTCCTTTTCTCTGTCAAGAGAACATCTTGAAGTGTCATTTGTAGGGCAGGTTTGAAAGAGACAAATTCTTTTAACTTTTCTTTACTCTGGAAGAATTTTATTTCATTTTCAAAGGTGAAAGAAAGCTTTGCAGGGTATGTTATCCCAGGCCGACCATTTTTTTTCTTTTAATATCTGCACTAGGTCACTCCATTCTCTTCTTGCCTGTAGAGTTTCCTGTGAGAGATCTCCTGTGAGCTTAATTGGCCTTCCATTATATGTCAATTGATGTTTTTCACGTGCACATTTAAGGATCTTTTCCTTATGTTCAATTGAAGAGAGCTTGATAATCATATGTCTTGGTGAAGATCGCTTTTGATCAAGCCTGTTGGGAGTTCTGTATCCGTCCTGGATTTTGTTTCCCAATTCTTTCTCCTGATTAGGGAAATTTTCCTTGATTATTTCATTAAATACATTTGCAAACTCAGCTTCTCTTTCTGCACCTTCCAGGACTCCCATAACTGTTATATTAGGCCTCTTAATAGTGTCTTTCAATTCTTGAATACTTTTTTGGGCCTGATCCAACTCTACTTCCAGCTTTTTGTTTGCTTCCCCCTGGTTGGAAATACCTTCCAATTCTGAGATTCTTTCTTCTGCTTGCTTCATTCTATTTTGGAGACTCTCCACTGTACTTTTAATTTGTTCTACTGTGTTCTTAATTATATGGATCGATCTGATATATCAGCCTTGATTTGCCTTATTGCTGCTATTGCTTGTGTAAAATATTCCTTAAATTCTTTGAACTCTTGTATGTGCTTCTCATTGTTGTTCAGAAGCTTTAAAATGAGTTTTCTGAATCCTGTGTCCCCCATATTCTCGATGTCTTCCTCAGTTAACTCTGTGGTTGGCATAGAATTTTGCTCCTTTGCAGAGGATGTTTCAGTAATATTCATTGTGCCTCTGTCTCTTCTTTTGCTCTTGATCATTGTACTTCTGGTTAGCAGAGCCTTCTCCTTAGGACAGGTTTCCAAACTCTGTCACTCATGGATCTGCAGTTTGATTTTACTTATTGCGGTTGGTACACCACTCTTTGCTTGCAAACAATTGTGCCACTCCTTTCAGCAAGTTCCAGGTCTGGGTTCTTATGTTAGATTTCCACCAAGAACACCATAGCCCCAACTCCTGGCTCACCAATCTCCACCTCCTGTGATACTGTGCTGAGGCTGCACTGTTGTCTCTGCAACCTTTCTCCTGCTTTCAGTTGAAGAAGGTCCCAGGATTAGGGAGACACCAGGTGTCGTATATAGTTGCATTGTTGGTGGCACTGATCTTGCTGGAACCTGTTGGACGTTAGGTCTGGGTGCCATAGAGACCTATTTTGACCCGTATGATGCCACAGTCAGTATTATTTTTCTGTGGGACCGGTGCAATCCATGGACCTCAGTGGTTTCTCGCAAGTTCAACCTATGTGGAGTTCACTGCAGTCCTAAAGCTTTTGCCACAGTGTACAAAATGGTGCCTGACGTGCCCCTACTAGAATTCTTGATCTGCTAGGTGTCAGGTCTGAGGGCTATTCAAACCTGTCTTGATTGGAACCTGTAGAATGCCATGTTGCTGCAGTTCACTGAGTCAGAAATGAGTTCACTCCCAGCTCAGCGTATGCTCAGTCCTGTCCCTTGCCTTTGCCTCCTTACACAAAATGGCACCAAATTCAGCTCTAGGGAACTAACTGGGCTATGAAATCCACGCTGTTCTTACACTGCCTGTCTGGGATTTGCCTCTATGTCTCTGCTCCTGGTCAAAACAAATGGACCAGCAAGACGGACAGTTCTTTGTCTGGGTTCACCTCCCAACCTCGCAGTGAAAGTCCCTTCCCACTTAGTTGCTGGTGGAGTTCTGGCTGCTGGTGGAGTTCAGGTGACTGTTGGCTGAATGCCGCTGGAATATCAGCCACTGCAATACCACACTGTTGTGTCCAATGCTTTCCTGTGTCTGTCAGTCTCCAGGTACCCTCTGCTGTTGTTCTATCCTCCCCTATTTCCTGGAATGTGTCCTCTCTGCTTCAACCTGACTAAATGTTTCTCTGTCCATTTAAACGTGCCCTTACCCTATTCTGCCATCTTGATTCTCCAGGTCACCAATTTTAATCCTTGTACCACACTAAAGCAGCATATTAATAACAGGGAAAGTTATGAGGAATAAAGGAAGTATATAAGAACTCCCTGTCATGTGTGCTCAAGTCTTCTGTAAGTCTGAAACTACCCTCAAATAGAAATTCTAATAACTGCTTTAAAAATAAAAATTTTAAACATGTTATGTGTTCAACCAGGGTAAGCAGATACAAATTGGCATTTAAGCACATACAGTAAAGCTGCAAAACTACTTTAGTCTTAGAAGCCTCCAAAAAGAAATATGTATATTTATATAAACAACAATAAATCAGACTCATGTCAGACTTCCCAGCAAAAACAATATGAGGTTACTTCCAAAAGTTTATGGAAAATGGAATTAACGTTTGTTTCGATGAAAAGATTTTTCCAGTGCACAGTTTTTCCTTTGTATGCATACTCCATGAACTTCTTGAAATCCTTCATAGATAGCAAGAATAAATGAATAGAGAAAACAAAAGAAAAAGCACTTTCAAAACTTTAAGTACAAAGATAAATACAATTCAATATTCAAGGATTCACAGTGAAAGATTACTACAGAATGCAACACATTAAGGACCAATTTGAACTAAGAAATGAAGAAAAAGATTTTTTTTTTTAGAACAAAACTACTTTTTTTGTTTTTCATTTAATTATTGGCAATGATAATTGAGGACTGAGGTATTAAAAACATGTTAGAATTTTAAAATATTTAAAAAATTGAAAATGGAAAAGAATCTGAAAATATCACAGGCTTGGAGCCAGCATTGTGGTATAGCAGGAATAGTTGCATCCTGTGATGCAGGCATTTCATATGGGCACTGGCTTAAGTCTTGGCTGCTCCACTTCTGATACAGCAACTTGTTAATGGCGAAGGAAAGCAACAGAAGATGACCCAAGTCCTAGGCCACCACCTCTGAAAGAAGCTCCCGGCACATTCTAACTGGGCCCTAGCCCTTGACACCATTTGAGGAGTGAAACTGGCTAGATGACCTCTTTGTTTCTTCCCGCACCCGCACACCACACACACACACACACACATACTTCTCTAATTCTGAGTTTCAAATAAATAATTTAATTTTTTCTAAAGTCACAGGCTTTCACATTTTGAAGAATGAGATTTTGACTGATTTTAAATTTCTTTTTTATTATTTAATCAATGTGAAAGGAGGAGGAGAAAGAAAGAGAACAAACCATAAGGATATTCCATCTGCTAGTTCATTCCCTAAATGTCCATGGCTGGGCTGGGCTGGACCAGGCTGTTGCTGGGTACCAGGGACTCCACACTGTGTGGCAGGGAACCCAAGTGCTTGAGCCTTCACCTCTACTTTTCAGGGTCTGAAATTGAGAGCCAAGCTGGGTATTAAAATCAGCCACTCCAATATGGAATGCAAATATTTTAATCAGTATCTTAACTGCAATGCTAACTATTCACTTTGTGGGCTATAACTTTGTTTTTTATCCAGATAAGGATCATGGAAGTTTCTTCAGTTCCCAAGAGACCCCAGCCCTTTAATAACATGTTGTCTCCAGGTTAATGAATTGTTTACTCACAGGTTTCAATTGCTCAGTCACATCTTCTGAAACATTGGAGTTGCATATGTGCTATCTTGATGCTTGAAACTTCACTGATAACCAATAATATGTCATAATAAAAGCAAGATTTTTCCAACAGATGGACCTAATTCTTGCTGATTAGGAAGCAAATACACTCACATGAGCCAAGCTTTCTCCTTGGCAGACGTGGAAAATGTTTCTAGAGGCAAAAGGTCCTTCAAATGTACTTTCATGAAATATGATCATATTTACACTCAACAACACATACCAAAGTGCTCATGGATGAATACAATAATCATTTATTTATTCTTGGAATGAATTTTATGGCTTGTTACTTTAGTGGTACAAAAATGTACAGCAACCATAAAATCTAGACTCCATACATGCTCATCATTACTTAGTTTACAAATTTCCAAGCAGTATTGCAAAGAACATTCTTTCAAATGATATGTGTAGAAATTATGCCAAAAAAACTTCTCAAAATGTTTGATGAACACTGTTTAATAAGGAGAGAGAGATAATTTAACAGAGATAGAAGTGTTGTTAGTCTATTATTCTGTATTTTTAATTCCTACCAATTTCAACGGGTAAATTAATATCACAACTTTTCAAGAGAAACTACAGCATGTTGTATTTCCCAAACTCAATTGATCATGAAATTCATTTCTTTCCTATATTTATTAGGGTCCTAAATGAGTGTTTTGAGGATTAACATTTGGGGATGGGTTGACTTGGACTCTGATATTTTTTTCCACACGTATTCAGAATGTAATACACAAAATCCTTGAAATTATTTGTCAACATTAAAAACTAAACAAAACATTGCTACTGAGGAACTGGTTTACCTTTGCTGGAAGGCAAATTCTATATTTCTATTTTTAGCATAATTCAATCCAGGACATTGATTTCAATACAGAAAAAAAAAAAAATCAAACCATCCCAGAGTAGTCACTGTGAAGATCTGCCTTTAAGAAGGAAGGGAGGGGAAGCTATTAAAGTCAAATACTAAAATATTTAGTATACAATTATAAGTACACAAATATTTCATTTAACTGCACATCTTCCAGTAGCAACCCTTTGAAGGAGAAATTAAAAGCATTCTACAGGATAACAGAGAAAAAATTTTTCACATTTATCTTTTCCCAAGATTTTGCTAGAAATGTAATACTCAGTGGAATAAGTGCTGTGTTCCCAGTCTGCCACTTCCTAAATAACACAAAATATTGTCCACAACATCAATTTAATGTTCAAGAAAACGTTATGACATTCTCAAACGAAAAGAAAGAAGTAAAACTCCTCATTTTGCCCTAAAAAAGAATTCACCAATAAGCTAAGGCAGCCACGAGACCCAAAATGTGCCCGATTATGAGAATGAACGTGATACTAAATTTGTAAAATGTTTAAAAAAGGGATCTACTTGGTTAGCAGAACAGTTCTTGAAAGGCAAACAAGTAGCAGATGGCAGAAGCAAGGATGGTCAAAATTCCAATGGAAAAGGGGCACTGCATGCTAAAAACACTAGAAAAATCCAAGTGCCCACACCAATATCTTTAAAAAACCATTTACAATTTTCTAGATACAATGTGGATCACATTATCAAAATCACTTTGCTGCAGTAAGAGCTACTCATCTCTGTAGGCAGCAGATAAAGTGATGTGCAATGGAGCTCTCTCATTTGCCCTCACATCTGTTCTCTGCTATAGTTATTGGCTACTTAGGACTATTCAGCTCTCACAAGTCGACATCAAGTTTGTGGCATTGTTTCTTCACTAGAGACTTTTTGGAATGGTTACGTTTTTGAGCACAAAAAAATCCAGTTCCAAACTTATCACCAATTTCTGAAATAACAATATTAGTACTCCATTTTAAGTGACACACACGCAATAGCATTTTGTGGTGTGTCTTCCGAGTCCCATGATCATGGCTGTCAATGTGTCAAAAACTTGAGATGAGCCACAGTTGAAGTATTTACGCTACAGAAATCAACAAACGCGGTACAGGGAGGGGTTCCTTTGACTTTTCACCAGCACAACTCTTTTTTTTCTTTTTTTAAGATTTATCGATTTTTATTGGGAAGGTAGATTTACAGAGAGGAGGAAAGAAAGAGGGAAACATCTTCCATTGATCAATTCACTCCCCAAACATCTACAACAGCTGGTGCTGAGCCAATCCAAATGGGGATATAGGAGTTCTTCTAGGTCTCCCCCATGGTTGCAGGGCCCCAAGGCTTTGGGCTATTCTCTTCTGCTTTCTCAGGCCACAAGCAAGGAACTGGATGGGAAGTGTGCAACCAGGAAAAGAACTGGTGTTCATATGGGATGTCAGATTTAGAGGTGGAAAATCAGCCAACCAACACAACTCTTATAATTAGCCATTCTGGAGTTCTCCTGATCATTTATCATCGCTATTACCTTCTGTTAAAACACGAAGGCTGTCCTGATACTTCTACTTCGGTTCAATTAGAGAATATCATAATGGGATAAAGTTATAATGAAATATCTAAGCTCCTTCCAAACCCCTGCTAAGAGTAACTGAAAGGGGCTTCAAACAGTTCAAGGGAAAGAAAATTATAGGAGCAGACATTTGACCTTGCAGTTAAAAAAAAACCCTTGTCCCACATTGGAGTACCTGGGTTTGTTTGATGCCCACTTCTAGCTTCTGACTCCAGCTGCCTTGCCCATTCAGGCCCTGGGAGGGCAGCAATGATGGCTCAAGTCATTGGAGTCCTTCTCCCACCTGGGATCTGTCACAGGAATCACATTTCAAGATCCTGACTCTAGCACCAGCCCATTCCTGACCCTTGTATTTAGGGAGGAAACCAACAGATGTGAGTTCTCTCTGGTTCACTCCAGCTGTCTGACTTTCAAATGAGAGAGAGAGAAACAGAAAAGAGGGGGTGTAATTTTATTTTAGTGAAATCTACATATACATTCCCCATAACACATTATGTGATGGATCCCTCACATAATCTAGAGCACAGAAATTCTAAGTTCTTTGATGAGTGCCAGGGAATTCTATCAGTTTTGGGTCAGGAGCAGGAAAAATTACACTGACGCTGAACAATTAAGTGTTTAGGCAAGAATTCTAAATATACCATCAGTAAATTCCAGAGACATGCTAATTGCAGTTTATAGTACCATCTATTAGTAACCATTAGTAATTTTCTTACTAAGCAGAGCTGCTGTGTGGGAGGATTTGGTTTCTGTGCAGCACAAATGCACCTGCCCAAGCAGTGAGCAGAAGCTGAAGTGAAATCTGCCCTCCACATAAAACCATTGGGGTTGCAGCCACCTAGCATCTTGTTATGACTTCTACAAATGTGTGTTATGTGCGAAGGAGTAACATCCTGATAAAGAGTCTTTGGGACAGGTGAAAATGAGGGGCAAGAGAATTGGGAGTCATTCAGTTAGACACATGTCTTTTGGCAATGCCTCAAGCAACCTACACACCACAAATTCAGTGTTGATGTCTTAAGGTTACATTGCTGTGGCATTGTAGCTCAGTTGGAGTAGGACTACTATGACATGCACACAAAGACTAAATCATCTAATGATGCATTTCTCAGAACATGTCCTTGTAGGTCAGTGATACATAACTGTACAAGAACAACACCAAAACTTACATTGTTCACTTGGAAGGTTTCTCTTAAGTCTTGAGGGATTACTTAAGATATTATTCTAGAGAATTTCAGCCACAACTCTAACACACTTCTGCTACTTCTAATACGTAACAATTACATGTATTTATATAAAACATATAATATACTAATCAAAAAAATTGTTAAAGTCACACCCAGATCACAACACAAAATAAACACATCAGTGGAAGAGAAACGGAAAGAAATGCAGAAATATAAAACCATGAACAGATTTTCTGTGGGAAAAAAATGAATGGGCATATTGGGGGCACTAAGGGGAAGGAACAAGCGATGGCTGGGGTGGGCAGTTAAGATGTCTACATGCCACATCAGACTTCCTGCTTCAGATTCTCAGTTCCAATACTGAAACCAGCTTCCTGCTAATATGCAATCAGGGAGTCACTGATGATGATCCAAGAGATTGAGTTCCTGCCACCCAAGGAGGAGAAATGGATTGAGTTACCACTTCCTGGCTTAGCCCTGGCTGTTTCAGGCATTTAGGAGTAAATCAGTAATGAGACTCTCTGCCCATCTCTCTTGCTTGATTCTCAATTTTTTTTAAAGAAAAGAAAGGAAATGAGTGCATGGATGGAGAGACACAAAGAGAGAAAATGCATCAGAGTATAGCTTGCCGATAAGAAGATGGTACAGAAAGATTAATTCAAAAGCCTAGAAAGGCTCATCAGAGAGAGTGACAGAAATTGAGGTTTTCCAGGTCACAGAGTGTCATGCTACCCAAAGCAGGAACACACAAGTATGACACAAGCTTCCATATTGTTAGTCAACTATGTATGTTCGCTTGGTAAAGCCAACTGATAAAAGAGAGGATGCTATGGCATTACACATTAAGCCATATCTTTGGAAAGCTGCATCTCATATCAGGTTGGGTAGAATCGATTCCTACCTTGCTCCCAATCCAGCTTCCTGCTAATGCACCTGGAAGATAAAGGATAGATTTCTCTATCCCTTGCTCTAGCTCTTACTCTCACTCTCTCCCCCTTTCTAATAAATAAATAGATTTCTAAAAAGAAAAAAATCTTAGTTTTTAAGAAACAGAACCAGTCAAAAATATAAATGCAACCTTTAACTTGTAAAACAGTAGAGGAGTAAAACAAGATATGGGAAATAATGTGTACCAGAAGCAAAGAGCAAAAAGGAACAGAATAAAATTACATGGAAGAGCACAAAATAATATGGCAAAAATAAACCCAACCTTTATAGTACTCATAATTAAAGTTTCTCTCAAAAGACATTACTTGTCTGAATGCATTAAAAAGCCTGTGACAGTTACAAAAACAAAATCAGAAAGGCCTGAAATGAGATAGTACAAACAAACCTATCTTTCCAAAACAAAACCAACACACTAATATTTGGATTAAATAAATAGAAACAAAGAAGAAGAACAATAAGAGGTATAATGAGGAAACTCTCATAACAATTGCTAAAACATTTTAAAAGGAAAACCTAAAAATCACAAAGTTGTGTGCAGCTAACCCCATCATCTAAAATATATACAAAAAAAAAAAAAACCTGAAAGGACATAGGATTTGGCCAATAGGTATGATTCATGATGGGCAATTTTAACATCCTAATAGATCAAGCAGACCAAAGATTAAAAAATACAGACAACTTTAGCAACGCAATTAACATGTTAAATTTAATGGACACACACACACTTATATATATATATATATATATATATATATATATATATACATTTAATCCTGCACTTGTAGGAACATACAGCTCATCAAGTAATATTCATACTAAGTCACTGAGGAGTTCTCACCAAATTCAAACACTAGATGTGATAGCCAGTCTCACTCTTTCACAATAAGGTAGTTAAAGTAGAGAGGGGGAAAATGGAAAATAAGAAGAAACATTGCAAGGTATTGTGATGGGTTAAGCTGCCAACAGTGACACTGGCATCCCATAGAAGAATTTGTTCTAACCTTGGCTACTCCACTTGGGATCCATCTTCTTGCTAATGGAAGATGACTTGGGCCCCTGCCACTCAGGTGGAAGACCTGGATAAAGTCCCAGGCTCCTGGCTATTGTGGCCATGCCAGGAACGAACCAGCAAGTGGACCGTCTCCTCCTTATTCTCTCTCTCTCTCTCTCTCTCTCTCTCTCTCTCTCTCTCTCTCTCTCTCCCTGTATGTGTGTGTGTAACACTCTGCCATTCAAATTTTTTAAAAAAAATATTTTTTGAAAAAGAATCATTGTTAGAATAGGAAGGAAAAGTTGGCCTAACACCCTAAGATTCGCTCATTTGAATGCCACATCCAACACCTGAGTGCCCTCCAACAAGTCACTTAATGTCTCTGGCCCCAGTTTCTTCATGTCTCATGGGCATGTTATTAATACCTCTGCCCAAAATTCTCATGCAGATTAAACAAGGAAATATCTGTGAAAGCACCTGGCACAGTACTTGGCAGAAAAATCAAATACCAGCTTCAGTTCTTCCATCCAATGTGTGCGCAATAAACATCGGCTGAATTAATAACTGAACACCAAGTAGGGTTGATTTTTTTTCTCCTCCTTGCCAAAATAATGCAGAATAGAAGCTAAGTCATCAATAGAGCACTATTTTAAGCAGAGATGAAGAAAAATACACCACATTCTATGTTTTTCTTTTCTCTTTTCCTCTGACTCAAAAGGAAAGAAAATATTTTGCCCGGACTTCTAGAAAAATCTGATACCAAAGCCTATTTATTAATGGGCTCATTTTTACATGGAAGGATCAGATCAAGCAATCATTTTGCCCAAATAAGAGATATTTCACATACAAAAGAAGAGGAAATCAAGGGACAGTACATGATATCTCAAGCCCACCAGTATGGAAAACAAGCAGTAGGACCAGTTTTCAGTGCAGACCCAACAAATTCAGTGAGCATAGTCAACTAGAAATAAAGCAGACACTCCTGATAGTCAGGGTTGCCACACCAGTGCATCAGGCAAGAGGGGGAAGTGGTGATCCTCTTCCAAGTGCAGTATTTCCAGATGTCCACCGTGCAGGCATGGTGGCAAATTGAGATCCATCCAACTCACTGCCGTGTTGTTTAATGAGGCGTGTGCAGCAGCATGGCAAGCACACAGCCCCCATCACTCTCTTTGCTCCTGCTGGCTCTCCTGCTGGATGGTGTTTTAACATACATGTATGCCAACTATTTGGTGGCTCATTTCAATGGGACTCAGAAGAGTTTCTGCTATCCTCATTTTTTTTTTCATGGATACCTCATAGTGCACAGTGTCCCCCAGGGAAACTATCAAGACTTTGGTGAAAAGAAAAGAAAACTTTCTCGTATCTTTGAGGAATGATATTGGTGATAATGCCAACACCAGAGAACAGATTACTGAGTTCAGCAGTTCAGCACTGCTACTAAGAAAACAACATATGGTGTATCAGCTATGAACAGTGGTAACTGCACTGTCACCCGCAACATACAACATCTCAGTGTTTTCAACTCCATTCAAAACACCAATCACTTCTGAAGCATCAGAAAGCATGATTTATTGGGAGGTAGGAGTGGATATGAGTGGCTAAATCAGTCATATACCAAAGTAAATTCCAGTAAGTTTAAATATGGTAGTATAAAATGAAGCTAGGTAAATGTTTTGACATTTTTAATGTGAAGATTGCCTTATAAGCTTGAGATAAAAATGCAGAACCTAGGGGGAAAGAGGGACACACTTAAATACATAACACTCTAACTGTGTACATGGCGAGAAAACATCACACATAACATGGACAGAAAAGCTGACATCTGTGGTACCCCGGAGTATAGGATTTAGTCAAGAGGCTTGGGGGCAGAGATGGAGAATATGAGATGGTTCAGTCATCAGATCTTGCTGAAGAGATCATCTCAGAAAAGATGCATCGTCAGCTTTGTACTCTGAGGGACCAGAAAGCCACAGACAAAGAAAACCAAAACAGCCTGAGTGAGAGTTTGAAACATAGGATATGAAAGTATCCTTCAGAGGGGGATACGGTTTGAACAGCAAGGTCCATCATAGCCAGGGCTGTCACATCCATCAGCTGGGCTGGCAAACCTCAGCTCCTCTCTGCCTACATCAAGTTCATACACTTAACAAAGAAGAATTTAGAGTTGGAAATACAAGTAAAATGGGAAACAAGCCTGGCCAGTCCCTTTTCAAAAGACAAGTAACTCATAAATAGACTCCAGAAAAGTGCAGCTTTAATAGTAAATTAGGAATAGGAATTAAAACAACAAAACACCAGTGACCCATTGTTAAGTATTTGAAAACAATTAGGTCTTTCTTCCCAGTATATTCTTGTTTTTTGGCAAGGGAGAAAGGGATGGAAATGGACATTAAGAGCCTTATGATCCAGCATGTCCATTGATCACATAATTTTAATTCTAGGAATTTATCCTAAGAAAATCATTGACCAAGAGAATCTAAGCATATACTTAGGCATCTCAGGCTTGTATATGGTAGCAATAAATTACACTCTCATACTGTAATTCAGCTATAAAAATACATGCAATAAAGCACTCGGTAATTATTGAAAATGATTCTGTAGAGTTCTATCTACCAGAATGGGAAGATGTCCCCAGAATATTAACAATGTGGGTAATTGGGATTTGCATAGTAGGATCCATTTTTCTTCCGGACAGCAAGTGTATCCCCATCCATGCCAATGCATAGAGAAAATCTAGGGGGTGGGCAGCAAAATTTTCACAACCATTTTCTCTCACTACTGGTAGAACACGGAATTCTCATTTTCTTCTTTATATTTTTATGGTGTTCAGCTTTTTTTTTTTTTTTTTTGAAACAATGAACATGTTTGGCTTAGAAATCCTGGAAAAAAAAAAAAAAGAAAATCATGAGGTAATTTACACCAAGGAGCATAAAGCCAAGAAAGTGATACTCTAGCTAGAAAAAGCAATGCTAAGGTTACAAACGTGTAGGTTCTGCTCCTGAATTGACTTTGTCCATAAGCTTTCCTTAACATCTCTTGAAGAATCTCGTGATAGCTCAACAGCCTCCTTTGACTTTTTTCTCCCCCTTTCTTCTTCACTGTTGATGCACCCTAAACACATCCTCTCCTTCGTTCCCACCAGCAGCTATTGAGATAGACCTCTTCCCACCTTTCCACCTGTAAGAGAGCATCCGGGGATGGAGTCGGCAGGAAGCCCAGAAAAGCCTCATTGCCCTTTGGCTCCCTTCTCCAGGAGAGGCACTCAGAGTGGAGTTTATCACTGAGATCAGATCCTGTGTTCAAATCCCAGCCATCTTCCCACCACTGCATGGCCTCAGACAAATGACTTCGTTTCCATTTTCCATGTTCCCATTTCCTGGCCTGCAAGAACGAATCGGATGAAAACGGTAAGCACAATCTTCCTCTCCCTCCTCTTCCCTTATCCATACATATTCTAGAACATACCAGACACCATTATACATCCTCAAGTCTCTGAATCAAGTGTCAGAGCATTTGCATATAACCTATGTATATTCACCTTTATTATTTTTAATTTTAATTTTAGAATGTTTTTAATTCACAAGTTATAGTTTGCACATACCTTCCAATGTGAACCTCTTCTGTTAACATTTTTTTGTGAATATTCTTCAACTACACCCAACTTCTCACCTCTTTTTAATCAAAATCCCATTATTCCCATTCCTCCTCCTCTTATACACATATTTTTAAGATTTACTTGAAATCCACAGTTACAGAGAGAAAAGAAGGGATGGAGGCAGGGAAGGAGGGAGTAAATAAAGGAAGATCTTCCAATCTCTGGTTTACTCCCCTAATGTCTACAATAAGCAGGGGTAGGCCAGGCCAAAGCCAGGAGCTAGGAACTCCATCTGGTCTCCCATATGGATGGTAGGGGTCCAAGTACTCAGGCCGGATTCCATTCCACCCCAGGTGCATCAGCAGGGAGCCGGATGTAAACCGGCATTCATATGGGACACCCGTGTTGTAGGCAGCTTAACCTGGAGTGTCACCATGCCGCCAGCTCCCTCGTAAATGCTGAAATTCGTCCCAATTACTTACAATACTAGATACAATGGAAATGCTGGGGGAAATAGTAGCTATATTGTTTAGAGGATAATGACAAGAAAAACAAGCCTGCACATGCTCAGTACAAAAAATTTTTTTCGAGTGTTTTCATTGGCTGAATCCCAGGTTCTGAGTCCATGCGCACAGAGAGCTGCTCTCCCCTCCCCGTGCTTAGAGGCTGCTGCCAGGGAAGAGTGCGTGGAAGGCATGAGAACAGCACCTGGCACGCTGAGCGTGCTCACGGCTTGCTGTGGCATTTTTACTCCCCACATGGCTCACAGTCTCCTGCTTCCCCTATGAAGGCCTGCATGGGAGTTTCACAATGACCGCATCTTCCCACTAGCTTCCCGTTACTACCTGGGCTTGCCTCTGTGGCAAAGAGCTCCTGGGGAAGTGCTCCGCCAACCGGTTCCTGCCCCTCCTCCCTTCAGGTGCTTGTCCTGCGCACTGAATATTCACATTCCGAATGTTTACTGAATACACACCCTGTCACAAGGCTGCTGAACTGGTGGAGTTAAAACGCCAATCCACCTCCACTGCCTCCCCTAAACCCGCCTCTCCTTCCTATCTAGGATGTAGGTAAAGACACATGAATATATTCAGAGATGAAAATCAGTAAGCCCATCGGCTTTCAGCATGCATGTGGTGCTGTGCTAATACGTTGGACCTTATATCACTTTAACTTTTTGTCATGTAGAAAGTATACTTGTGGCATTGCTAGACAAATTTTCTGCTCCCCAAGAAGATAATGAACAAGTGGACAAAGGTAGTTGGTACTTAAACTAAGAACTAAGATACCTATGTCTCAGGGCCTGGGGCAGTGTCTCAGTGGTTAAATCCTCACCTTGAATATGCCAGATCCCGTATAGGCACAAGTTTATGGCCCGGGTGCTAAACTTCTCATCCTGCTCCCTGCTTGTGGCCTGGGAAAGCAATCTAGAATGACCCAAAGCTTTGGGATCCTGTACCCACGTGGGAGACCCAAAGGAAGCTCCTGGCTCCTAGCTTCAGATTGCTCAGCTCCAGCCATTGCAGTCACTTGGGGAGTGAAGCAGTGAACCAAAGGCCTTTGTCTTTCCTTCTCTCTGTAAGTCTGCCTTTCCAGTTAAGTAATAATAACAATAAATCTTAAAAAAAAAAAAAAAAAAGTACCGGGCCCGGCGCAGTGGCGCAGCAGTGCAGTGGTTAAGGTCCTCACCTTGCACGCCCGGGATCCCATATGGTCTCCAGTTCTAATCCCGGCAGCTCCACTTCCCATCCAGCTCCCTGCGTGTGGCCTGGGAAAGCAGTCGAGGACGGCCCAAAGCTTTGGGACCCTGCACCTGCGTGGGAGACCCGGAAGAGGCTCCTGGCTTTGGACCAGCATAGCATGGCCGTTGCGGCTCACTTGGGTAGTGAATCATTGGACAGAAGATCTTCCTCTCTGTCTCTCCTCTCTATATATCCGCCTTTCCAATAAAAAAATAAATAAATAAATAAATAAATAAATCTTTAAAAAAAATACCTATGTCTCAGAGTGTCAAAGTTCAGTCCTTGGTGTCATTTCCTGATTCAAACATCTGGCAAGTTTTGCAAAACGACTTTGGGAAAAGCAAGCTAATGTTTCCATCTTTTTTTTTTTTCACTATAACTATCCGTAGTGCTAAGTATGATACTTATTCAATCTAATTATTATGCAGCCAAAGTAATTGGAAGCATCTTATAATCAATAATGTCATTATTGACAGTCTTTGATTTTTGGCTGCGTAATAATGTTTCCATCTTAAAGCCAGCATTGAGAGTAGCATTGTTTTGTGGCAGGTGCTGTTGGAAGTACACTGCAAATATAAGCTCAATGGACCGATACAACAGCCCCAGGACCCTTTCAGCCTGAGGACCTGCCCTCTCCCCGCCCAGTTCACATCTAGACAAGATTTACCTGTTCCCTTGCAAATGCACACTACTATTTATTGAAATGGACTGTCACATACAGGCAATAAAATCTGTGTAAAATTTCAAAATACATTTGAAGGTCAACATGACTGTATTCACCAGCTATCTGCAAATTAGTGCAATATTCTTATCACAATTGTCTCATGAATGCCTTATTTATAAAATGGGACTCAACAGATTTAAAGGATTATTAAAGAATAATTTGATATCTGTCTTCGAGATGAGCTAATGTGAGGACAATTTATCATTTTGTCCAATTAATTGACCTAAAGAAGGCAGCTGACATCAATTAAATAAGCAATCAGAAAGAAGAGCCAAATTAACTCCTGATAAGTTGACCTCTAAAAGACTGCTCATGCACCCTGAGTGGTTGAAAGATCTTAGCCAGCCTGTGAAGCCATGCATTATTCATTATCTACAGCTATGATATGAAGGATTTTCCTGCCTTTTACATGTAAACTGTGCAGACTAACCACTGTGGATTAAAAATCACTTTGTACTTATTTGTGGCCTTTTTTCTTGTCACACCCCACTCTGCCAGTCAATTGAGTGATGGCCTGGAATCAAAACCTTTGCCTACACATGATCTGCTGCACCCTCTCAACCCGGCCAACCTGACCCGTCAGGACATGACAAATATGCAGACTCAGCTATGCTGTGTTCTTCCTAAACACAGGCTCTGAGCAAACATGACAAATTACGTGGAATACATAGAACACATTAAATCAGTTTCACCAGTTACGATTCAAACAGGCTCTCCACTGCATTAAATGAGTCAAGGATTTTCCCAGCTGGTCTGAGCAAAGTTCAAGCCACATTAAGAGAAAACAAAGTCTGTCCTTAGCTAATCACAGATCTGAGATGGATGGGGCAACAGGAGAGGCACAGCAGGGCATTTTGCACGAAGGAGGAACTGTCTGAGCCTGTCTGATAAGACAGTGGGCTGTGGCCTTCTGGAGAAATCTATTCCATGAGGGCCTACAATGTTTTATGGGAAAGGACTTTTAAGAAAGGGACAGTGAGACAGGTTGGAACTGGCAGAAAAACAAAGCGCTTGTTAAAGGGATCTGTACTTCTTTCTCTGTGTGAGAATTTAATGTGGGTGTCTGAGTGTGTGGGTGAGGGGAGGAAGGGAAAATTGGTAAATGCAGTAGCCCCTGTAGCCCCTTGGCCTTTCTGCAGATTCACTTTCTACAGTGACAATCAGGGTGCAAAACATGAAATGGGAAATACCACATTATGATACTGAGAGAGAAGACCACATATACTTCCTTCAAAAATATTAACTTGTTTCTTTGAAAGGCACAGTGTCAGAGAGAGGGAAAGGGGAGCAATAGAGAGAAAAGGAGAGAGTCTTCCACCCTCTGGTTCATTTCCCCAAATGATCAGAATATCCAGGACTAGGCCAGATCAAAATTAGGGGCCTGGAGCTCCATCAGGGTCTCCCACGTGCATAGCAGGAGCCTAAGCACTTGGGCCATCTGGTGCTGCTTTCCCTGGCACATTAGCAGGGAACTAAATGGAAAGTGGAGCAACTTGGACTTCAACTTGTGTTTATACAGTATACTGGTATCACCACTAGTGGCTTCACTCACCAGCCCCTACACTTAACTATTATTATAATCTATGGCTGTAAGTATTCTATTGCAATGAGCTATAAGCTTTTAATGTACCTCATGTATAATTTGAAGTTTCTCATGAGTAGAGTTGTTTAAAATAATTGTAGAAAATGGAATTAGAAGAAACAACAGAGCTCACACAAACAATAGAACAACTGGACTTAGTAGACATATATAGAACTTTTTATCCTAAGGCCACAGACTATACATTCTTCTCAGCGGTGCATGGCACCTTCTCCAGAATCGACCACATGATAGGACATAAAGCGAATCTAAACAACTTCCAAAACATTAGTATCATACCATGTACCCTCTCAGACCACCATGGGATGAAACTGGAAATCAACAGCTCAAAACTCCCCAGGAAGTATAGGCACTCTTGGAAATTGAACAATATGCTATTAAACGAACAATGGGTCAGAGAAGAAATTAAAGATGAGATCAAAAAAATTTATGGAAACCAATGAAAACTCTGATACAACATTCCAAAACTTGTGGGACACCGCCAAAGCAGTGCTACGAGGTAGATTCATCGCAATCGGAGCCCATGTCAAGGCCCAAGAAAGACGCCAAATACAGGAACTAACCTCACACCTCCAGGATCTGGAAAAACAGCAGCAGAAGAGTCCCACGCACAATAGGAAACAAGAAATCATCAAAACAAGGGAGGAGATAAACCAAATAGAAATCAAAAAAACTATACATAAAATCAACAAATCAAAAAGTTGGTTTTTTCAGAAAATAAACAAAATAGACACTCCACTGGCCCGATTGACCAAAAAAAAACAAGAGAAAGTGAGAATCAATAGCATTAAAGATGAAAAAGGCAACATAACAACAGACACTGCAATCATTAAGAGAATAATTAGAAATTACTACAAAGAACTGTACTCCCACAAATTTGAGGACCACCAAGAAATAGAAAAGTTCTTGGACTCCCACCACTTACCAAAACTCAGTCCGGAGGCAACTGCAGAATTAAATAAACCCATAACCGAGGTAGAGATTGAAACAGTCATCAAGGATCTCCCAACGAAAAAAAGCCCAGGCCCAGACGGCTTCACTACAGAATTCTACAAAACATTCCGAACAGAACTAACCCCAATCCTCTACAAGCTCTTCAAAACAATAGAGGAGGAAGCAACCCTCCCAAACTCATTCTATGAAGCTAACATCACCTTAATCCCAAAACCGGACAGAGAACCATCAGAGAAGGAAAACTACAGACCTATTTCTCTGATGAACATTGATGCTAAAATTCTCAACAAAATCCTAGCCAATAGAATTCAAAAAATCATCAGACAGATCATTCATCCGGATCAAGTAGGATTCATCCCTGGAATGCAGGGATGGTTCAACATTCGGAAATCCATAAATGTTATAAACCACATCCAAAAACTGCAAAACAAGAACCACATAATAGTTTCAATAGATGCAGAAAAAGCTTTCGACAAAATCCAACACCTCTTCATGCTAAAAACTCTAGCCAAAGTAGGCATAGATGGGAAAATCCACAACATAATCAAAGCAATTTATGAAAAACCCAATGCCAGTATCATACTGAATGGAGAAAAGCTAGAACCCTTCCCACTGCGATCTGGAACAAGACAAGGGTGCCCGCTATCACCACTGCTATTCAACATAGTCCTAGAGGTACTTGCAGAGGCCATAAGACAAGAAAAAGAAATCAAAGGCATACGTATAGGAAACGAAGAAGTCAAGCTTTCACTATATGCAGATGACATAATCCTATACATAGAAAAATCAGGAGACTCAATACAGAAACTGCTAGAACTTATACGAGAGTTTGGCAGAGTGGCTGGGTACAAAATTAAGGAACGAAAATCAACAGCCATAGTGTACGCAAATAACACCAAGATGGAAGAAGATCTAACCAACAGGACACCATTCAAAATAGCAGAGAGAAGTATGAAGTATTTGGGAATAAATTTAACCAAAAGCGTAGGAGACCTATTCGAAGAAAACTACAAACTATTTAAAAAGGAAATTGAACAAAACCTCAAAAGATGGAATAACATCCCGTGCTCCTGGATAGGCAAAATCAATATCATTAAAATGTCTATACTACCACAAGCAATATACATTTTCAATGCAATTCCAATCAAATTGCCCAAAACATTCTTCACGGAACTGGATACAATGATTCAAGAGTTCATCTGGAAACACAAAAAACCACGAATAGCTAGAACCATCCTGAAAAATAAGAAGTTAGCAGGGGGAATCACAATCCCGGACCTCTGGACATACTATAGAGCAGTGGTTATCAAAACAGCCTGGTACTGGCACAAAGACAGAAAGGAAGATCAATGGAATAGAATAGAAGCACCAAAAGGGAACCCACACAAATACAGCCAATTAATCTTTGACAAAAAGACCAATGACAACTCAAGCAAGTGGGAAGGCCTCTTTAATAAATGTTGTTGGGACAACTGGCTGATAGCCTGTAGAAACAAAAAGATAGACCCACATCTATCACCATACACCAAGATCCAATCTACATGGATAAAAGACCTAAACCTACATCCAGAAACCTTCAAACTCTTGCAGGAAAATGTAGGAAATACCCTGCAAGACCTAGGAGTAGGTTCCGACTTTCTAAGAAGGACACCAAAAGCAATAGCAGTTGAGAACAGAATAAACAAATGGGACCTCATCAAACTAAGAAGCTTCTGTACAGCAAGGGAAACAATCAACAAAGTAAAAAAGCAACCCACAGAGTGGGAGAAGATCTTTGCACACGATATAGGCGATAGGGGGCTAATTTCCAGGATATACAAAGAACTTCAAAACAACCAAAAAACCAAAACAAACAAACCACTCAAGAAATGGGCACGGGAAATGGGCAAACATTTCACAAAGGAACAAGTCCAAATGGCGAACAAACATATGAAAAAATGTTCCAGCTTCCTAGCAATAAGGGAAATCCAAATTAAAACATTGATGAGGTACCACCTAACACCAGTAAGATTGGCCCACATAAACAAGAACACCAACGACGCTTGCTGGCGAGGATGTGGGGAAAAGGGAACCCTACTCCACTGCTGGTGGAGCTGCAAATTGGTACAGCCTTTATGGAAATCAGTCTGGAGAACACTCAAACAACTCAAAATCTGCATACCATATGACCCAGCAATAGCACTCCTAGGAATATATCCAAAACACCTGTTTTACGACAAACCAACATGCATCCCTATGTTCATTGCAGCACAATCAGTAATTGCAAAAACATGGAAGCAACCGAAATGCCCATCAGCAGAAGATTGGATAAGAAAGCTTTGGTTCATCTACTCCATGGAATACTACTCAGCTATTAAAAAAAACAAAATGCAGTTCTTTGTGGCTAAATGGGCACAACTGGAAACTATAATGCTAAGGGAAATGAGTGAATCCCAAAAGATTAGATACCACATGTTTGCCTTGATTTAACCTGTAATTTTTTGTTTGGTTGTTTGTTATTTTTTGAACCTGTCATTGATACTGTCTCAACCCAGATGTTTCGAAGAATGGAACTTGCATTATTTTTAACATATTGTTTACCCATTACTATGTCAATTACTTCCATAATGTTGTATATTGATACTGAGGCCTTGTTGGGGCTTTTAACTGACTGGATCTTTACTCTGTTAGACCTATCTTCAGACCATAGAAGGTCTCCCCAAGAGGCCACTGAACTTATCTGGACAATAAGACGCTGAACTTTATGCTAGACATGTGTTTGCAAGCAATGAATCTCAACTGAACTTGAACTATGGTTATGCAACAAGATGGAGGAATCCACCATGGGGGGAGGGGTATGGGAGGGGTGAGGGGAATCCCCAGCGCCTATAAAACTGTACTACATAATACAATGTAAGCAACAATAAAAAAAAAAAGAAAAAAAAAAAAGAAAATGGAATTAGAACTACATTTTTAAATTCGTTATTTTTACTTGTGAGATAAGTTGACAGATCTTTCATCTGCTGGTTCACTCCTCAATACTCCCAACAGCTAGGACTGACCCAGCTGAAGCCAGCTTCTGCATCCAGTGTCCCAGCTCTGGGAGCCATCTCATGTCATCTCCCAGACTGTACATTAGCAGGAAGCTGGAACCAGAAATGAGCTGGGACTCAAATCCACACATTTCAGCAGGGGACATAGGCACTCACCTGTGAAGTTTATTTTCATGAAAATAAAGTCTATTTTTTCATTATATTTATTTCTCATGAAGTTTAAGACCCTTCAATTGCCACCATAGACATATTTTTGCACCAAAGTAAATATCTTTTAATTCTATATTCCACAAACTTTCTGAAACAGTCTAATACATGTTGGCAAAAACAGTTATCTGTGAGATTCAATCCTATTCCTCTTTTCAAGTATCCAGTGGAAGTCTTGGACAATATCCCCACTAATAAGGAAAGACCACTCTACTGCAAATATTGTGCCACTGAACGCTGAGAGGGAATGAGACATGAGACACACAGCTCTGGCACTTCTCAAATGAATCCAACGTATGGAAGCTCAGATGCCATCTCCCCACAGAACATCAGCCACTTGGGTGACTTGAGTGCCTACACCAGGAAGGGAAGCACATGAGGAAACAGGTGGCAGCCTGTGATGTGCAGGGACATCGCAACAAGGACCTGGCAGAGGGACCTAGAGGAAGGTAGACCTGTAAAAACATGGCCCATTGCAATAAAATACCAGAGATGCTGGGGTGAGCATTGCGACACAGATGCCCAAGAGGCAGCTTCAGCCACCGGCATCCCACATCAAAGTGCCAGTTCAAGTCCTGGCTGCTTTGCTTACAACTCAGCTTCCTGCTAATGCTGCCAGTAAGACAACAGACCATGCCTCAAGTATTTGGACCTCTGCCACCCACGTGAGAAGTGCAAGTAGTTCCTGTCTTCTCTCTCTCTCTCCCTCTTTCCTTCACTTTCTGTTTCTCCTTCCCGCTTTCCCTCTCTCTCTCTCTCCCTCTCCCTGCAATTGTTCTGCCAGCTAAATAAACACATTTTAAATAGAAAAGACACAGCAATACTGCCAGACTCTGCTTCTCCAGCACTAGCCACAAGTTGGGTTCAGCAACAGATTCAAGCAAACAACAGAAATATCAAGTTGAAGAGCAGGAAACAGACAGAATGAAAAAAAGTGAACACACACAGGTAAAACATTGAACACATCACACTATTCTCTCCTGGTTAAGCATGTACATATAAACAATGAATGTGCCTGTTGTGTTTAAGAAATGAATAGGAATTTTTAAAATGAGATTGCCGGAGGGATCACACCTTTAAAGAACTCATGGAATAGTTAATAATAGTCCACAAATACTTTCTTCAGTGGCCACAGCATATCAATAACTCCATGCTCTGAGCTGCACAAGTGAATATGACAGGTCAAGTCCCAGGGTGTGGAGCCAGGTTGGGCTCATACATGTGCCACCTGCACAAACTCACACAGTGCTTGGTTTAATGCTCTGTTGTCACATTGGAATTCCTAATCGATTTTTACCAAAATTTCTGCATTTTTCATTTGGCCCTGGGTTATGTAATTATGCAGTCCCTCAGGTCATCCTGGAGATTAACCCCAGGAGCCCTAAACCAAGGCAGCTGATCCAGGCCCTGGGACCAGGTGGAGTGGTAGTGGAGTCGGACATGCCATCAGCCATTATTTTCTGTAGTCAGTAACTGTTAAACAGGAGGAGAAATAAGCCAGAAACCTGATCAATTCTCTTTATTATAAAAATTAAGAGTTTAATGGCTTTTAAGCAGAAACACATCTCTATACATGCACATAATAATTTTGAGAAAAAATTATGAAAACTTGGTAATAAAGCAAAAGGATAGCTGGGCATCTAGGACCATGCAAGAGCTTTCCCTTGGGACTGGCATTACTGCATCGCAGGTAAAGATGCCACGTGCAGTTTGAGTCCCAGATGTTCCTCTTCCAATCCAACTTCCTGTTAATGACCTGGAAATGCAACACAGGGTGGCTCAAGTGCCTGGGCTCTTGCAACCATGGGTGAAGCACAGACGAAGCTCCCATTCCTGGGCTCAAGCCAGTGCAGACACAGCCATTCCAACCATCTGGAGGAGGGAAGCAGCAGAGGATCTCTGCTTCTCCTCTGTAACTCTTTCACAAAAATAGAACATCTCCTTTTGAGCTTACCTAGGAGTCATATTTTTCCGAGTCTAGAGCAAAGGTCAGCAAACTTCTAGTGAAGGGCCAGGGAATAAATGTTGGTGATTTTGCAGGCCACATGGCCTCTGTGAAACTGTTCAGCTCTTCTACCGTAAGAAGTCATGCATGACCTGGACACCAGTGAATGAACCATGATTGTTCCCGGGCTCCCCAGAACAAGCTGTGGACCCAACCTGAGGATTTCCATCCCTGTTCTAGAACAGATAGCTGACCCTCACTTACTACTGATAGAGTCCCAGACTGAGTTAAACCAGCTTGAGGGCCTGGCGTGTTAGCCTAGTGGCTAAAGTCCTTGCCTTACACGCGCCAGGATCCCATATGGGTGCCGGTTCTAATCCCAGCAGCCCCACTTCCCATCCAGCTCCCTGCTTGTGGCCTGGGAAAAGAGTCAAGGACAGTCCAAAGCCATGGGACCCTGCACCCACGTGAGAAACCCGGAAGAGGCTCCTGATGCCTGGCTTCAGATCAGCTCAGTTCAGACCATTGTGGCCACTTGGAGAGTGAATCAGTGGACAGAAGATCTCCCTCTCTGTAAATCTGCCTTTCCAATAAAAAGAAATAAAATCTTAAAAAAAAAAAAAGCCCAGGTTGACCTTTCCCTTAAAGATGTAGTTAGATTGTTCAAAGCCATGGTTTCTTCTAAAGATAAAGGAAAACAAAAATCCTAAAAACAAGACTCCTGCAAGGGATGCTGGTGCTGGGCAACAGAAGTCAGCAGAGGAGTGAATAGCTGCCCTGGGTCAGGTTTCCAGCTGGTTCTCTTCACAATACTTCAATAGAAGCATTGAATGAGGTGCCGGGTTGTTGTTGTTGTTTTAAGATATATGTTATTTGTTTGTTTGTTTGTTTATTTATTTATTTATTTATTTAAAAGACAAAGTGACATAGTAAAACTGAGATCCTCCATCCACCGATTCACTCTTCAAAGGTCCCCAATGACTAGAGCAGGGTGAGGACAAAATCAGAAGTCCAGAACTCCACCCAGGTCTCTATGAGTCTCAGGGGTCCAAGTACTTGGGCCATCATCTGATGCATTCCCAGGCACAGCAGCAGGGAGCTGGATCAGAAGCAGCGCATCCAGGTCTTTAACCAGCAATCCAATATGGAACGCAGACATCAGTAGGAGTTAAACTCACTGTGTGGCACACTGGATTTTAAAGCAGTTAGTCAGATAAGTGAGAAGTATAAACCACTTCAGATAAGAAAACAGAATCTGGAATGCCAAAGTGTTGGGAAGGAGACAGGTTGATGACAGTTTCTCCATTCCTATCCATTACTCTGCAACAAGTAGTACAAAATAGGGGCCAGTACTGTGGCAGAGAGGGCAAAGCTGCCATGCACAAAGCTAGCATCTCCTATAGGCAGCAGTTTGAGTCCTGGCTGCTTCACTTCTGGTCTGTCTCCCTGTTAATGCTCTTGGGAAAGCAGTGAGTGATGTTCCAATTTCTTGCATCCCTGTACCACATGGGAGACCCAGATGAGGCTTCTGGCTTTCATATGACCCAGCCCTGACTGTTGTGGCCACTTGGGCAGCAAACCAGCAGATGGAAGATCAGATGGAATATCTTTTCCTCTCTCTGGCACTCTACATTCAGATAAATAAAAATCTATAAAGAAAATACTCATATGCATTTGAATTCCCTTATTGCTTCCCTAATTCCCTAATTGCTTTCATTTGACATTGTTTCCATAGCCTTATTATATTATTTTTAAGCAACAAGAAAATAAATTAGATGTGAAAAAGAGAAGATTTTTTTAAAAGGTAGAAGCACCATGATGTACATGGTATTTCCTGTGCGGGACTATGTCTACCATGAAACCCAGGCCACTGCTCTTATCTTTAAAATCTCCCTCCCCACAAGCTAATCTCACCAACACAGAAGGAGGTTGCCCATTCTGAGTTATCTGTTATCTGGTTCCATATGTGTTACAAGGCAGCTCTCGTGTCCTGCTTAACAACTTGTGTGTGTGTGTGTGTGTGTGCGCGCTCTGCAAGCTCTTTTGCAACCACAGTAGTGCAGAATTTCAAACTGGTGTCAAAAGCAAAATTGTAGTATCTTAATAGAAGCAAATTTTAAATTCATGTACACTGATGGTTCACTAAAATGCTATTTGTTAGGCTGGTGCCATGACACATGGGTTTAAGCTGCAGCCTTTAGCACTGGCATCCTGCCTCAGAGTGGCAGTTCCCAGTTAATGCACCTGGGACAGTAGCAGATAATAGACCAAATTCTTGAGCTTCTGCCACCAAAATGAGACACCCCGATAGAGTTCTGGGCTCAGTTTTGGCCACGACCAGCCCTGGCCATTGTGACCAGCCCTGGTCAAAGAGTAAAACAGTGACTGGGAGATCTTTCTAGTGTGCACAGGCCAACATGTGTATGATCTTGTGCTTGCTTTCACTCCCAATCTCCATAACTCTTCCTTTCAAATAAATAAATAAATCTTTAAAAATACTATTTGCCTTTGTAATAATGTCTTTCATTGCAAAAAATATATATAATCTACATCATGGCATAAAGATACTTGAGATTTTTATAAGAGTTGTTCAAAAGCTCATGAAAAATAAGTATTATTAAAAAAAAGGTTCACATGAACTTCAAAATTTATTTATAGCACAATAAACTTACAACTTCAATTCATTCTCCATGGCATTTTGAGTCACCTTATACCATCATCACTCTGTACCTGTGGGTTCCAAAACTATAGATTCAGTCAACCACTGATCAAAAATATTTGGAAAGATTACATTGTATCTGTACTGAGATGCACACTTTGGTTCTAAATAATATCACACACCATTTACATAGCACTCACATTGTAATCACTAGAAAATGTAGAGATGATTTACAATATATAGGAGTGTGTACACAGATCATTGCAAATCCCACCCTATTTTTATGTGGGATTTGAGCATCTTTGGTAAAAGGAGGTGTGGACACTCTTGAAGTCAAGCCCTCACAGAGAATGGAGGATATGTGATTGCGTGCATTCAATTCACAACAACCCACAGCTCATTTTCTCACAATCTGGATGATGTCCATTGCTCTCAGCCAGTGAGGTGAAGGGACAGATCCTACTGACACTCTGGGCCAATGGGCAGGAATTATCCTACTCTGAATTATCCCAACCAGTGAGACCATCCCCTGCTTCTCAGTGTGCATTGTACATGTCTGTTGTTCAGTTTTGTCTCCCCTTCTCCCACATATTTGCATTCTGTTGAGTGATTTTTACCCATTGTGGATGATAAAAATTGCACAAAACACTCAAGATGTGAAACACACAAGTTTTATGACAACTCACAAGAATCTTCCAGAAAATGATCAAGATAGGGTCAGCATTACTACCTAGCACATTAATCTGCCACCTGCAGTGCTAGGTCCCATAAGAACACAGGTTTGAGTTCAAGCTACTTTTTCTCTGATCCAGCTCCTTGCTAATGCTACTGAAAGGGCAGCAGAAATGGCATAAGGACTTGGGCCCTGCCACCCACATAGGAGACCTGCCTGGAATTCCAGGATCCTGACTGTGGTCTGGCCCATGTCTGGCCATCAAGGCCATTTCAGATAATAACCAGTGAGTAAAGATCTGTTTCTTTCTCTCTGCAAATTGTGTGCCTCCACAGAATAATATCCAAAGCTGTTTCTTTTCCTAGGTGTGTCAGAACAGAAGCTCCTGGGCCTGCAATGGCTCCACTGGTTAATCCTTTGCCTGCAAACACTGCTTTCTCATATGGGCACTGGCTCATCTGTCAGATGATTTACTTTCCATCCATCTCCCTGCTGATGGCCTGGAAAGGCAGTGCAGGATGGTCAAGGCCTTGGGACCCTGCCTCTGAGTGGGAGACAGCCACAGGGTTCACATTCACCACTTCAGCCTTGTGCATATCTTTGCTCAGCCACTCTTCTCTTCCAGGTCCTCTCCCTACTGCTGTTTCACTGACCCTCCTCCTTGTCATTTCCAAGGAAGCAATGATGACTCTTTTAGAAACCAGTCCAGATCAAATGACTCCAGGTTACAGCGTAACAAGGGAATTCCATATTATACAAAATGTTGGTTCACTGCAACTTTGTTAAAGGATCTTCTTTAGTCTAAAAAACAGCTGTCATTTTTCTCCCATCATTAGCATTTGCTCCCTCTTGTAATAACAGACTAAGAGGAAATAGCCTTCTACAAGCTATTTGGTTCAATGGAATTGAAAATAATTGTTTCAGGTCCCAGTGGCCCACTCTGTCACACAATCATCACATGGTTGACTCTTGTGGTTCATCCCCCAATTCAGAGGTCACATCCTCAGAGTCTTTCCCTGACCACCAATCAACACAGCTGCCCACACACTGGATCATACTACCCTGATTTATTGTCTCTGTTACACACGTCAAGATCTGGAGTTAACCCTGATGTTCATTCACTCGTATTTGTTCTTGTTGTTGTTTGTCACTGTCCATTTTCCATGGAATGTGAACTCCATAATTCCTTTCACGATGGGGAAGGTGCCAGAACTGGTTTTATGTCCTCATGTGTAGGAGTACACGTTCTCTCAGTAACAAGTTTGGCATAGCTGTATGATTTGTTCTAACCAGGTAAAATGGGAACCCTAGGATTCTGAGTCATTTCCAAAGGCAGACTTGTAAACTTGCTACGTAAAGATGAAGTAAGTGGCTACGGATGCATGTGTCCAAGGGAGGCTTCAGCAGCAGCAGGTGTTATTCACTCATAACCATACACAGAGCCCCCAGCTGGCCCTCACTGGGTTTGTGATGCAAATAATAAATAAAGCTTTGTTGTGCTACATCAGAGACAGGTAGGGCGATTTGCTTTGTGGTGTTTCTACTGCAGCATAGTCTACCTATCCCTACTACACAGAGTCTTCAAAAATGTCAAGGATGGGGCCAGAGTTCAGAGGCAGCAAGGTGTGGGGCGCTGCTTCTTGTGACATCAAAAATCCCATATGAGTACCAGTTTGGGTCCCAGTTGCTCCACTTCCAACTCAGCTCCCTGCTTTCATTCCTGAGAAAATATTAGAAGAAGATTCAAGTAGTTAGGGACCCCTGTTACCCACTTGGAGACCTAGATGGAGTTCCAGTTTCCTAATTTTGGCCTGGTCCACTCCTTGTCATTGCAGCCATTTGGGGAATAAACTAGTAATGAAAGAGTTCTCTCTCTCTCCCCCTTTCTAACACTGCATTTCAAAAACATAATAAATACATCAAAAATAAAAAGAAATGGATAAAATGACTTTATAAGAAATATGTATAATCTAAAAATTATGTTTGGATTTCAATTTTTTGCATCAAAACATGTTTAACTTTTGATTTCATTTCATTCTGATTCATTTCATTTGTTGAATTCCTTTTTCTCTTATTGCTGCTACAGCAAATTACCATACACTTAGTGGCTTTAAGTATCACTAATCAATCATCTTTCAGTGCTTAAGGTTAGAGACCTAACATGAATCTTATGGAATTAAAACTGTCAGGGACCATGTACATTCCTTAGCAAGCCACCCCTTCCTGTACCAAGAACACACATCCTTCCAACCACTGCTTGTATCATTACGTTTTCTTCCTCTTGTAAATGCTCTTACAATCACCATAGGTCCATCTAAATAATCCAGGATACTCTCCCTAATCAAGAGATCTTTAATCCATTTGTGAAGTTCATGTCATCATGTTACACAAATTATTCAGAGCTGTGATAATCAGGATGTAGATTCCTTATGAGAAGATGTGCTACTGAGTCCACCACAGTAAATAATATAGTGATAAATTGATCACACCAAGAATAGCACTTCCCACACAAAGGGCACTCACTAAGTTTTGGGGGTAAAATAAATGAATGAACACACTATGATAGAAAAATAGAACAGAATAGAATGTGAGTAGATTTTTTTTAATCAACAGCATTTGTGATCACAAAATACAGGTTCTGAAATGTCTAAAATGTAGTGTCTTTGTGTCTACAGATGGTAGTGACAGTCTAACTTCAATAACTTCAACTTCAAAATAAATAAATAAATAAATAAAATTCTGGTTGAGAGGATCCAATAGCGCAACTTCCCTCTGTGGCAGGGGAGGGAGTCAGGAGGTGGTGTTACTTGGTTTCCTTTTGGTTCTGTCACTCAGAGTCTTCTTCATTCAGTTTATGAATTTCTCAGTTGGAACAGCAGACACACCAGGACCCTCACACTTTCCATACATCCTTGTGTCCCACATGATGTGACTGAGAGAACACTGGGTTTTTAGCCATTTGGGGGTTGTAGCCCTAGCCCCATAACTATTGACAGCACGATCCTGTGCAGTTCACACAAACATTCTGTCCCTCTTTCCCTCACCTGTAAGGAGCTGAGAGTGCTGTGATAATTCCAAGAAGTGCTGTAAGTGCAGCTTGCACACAATACATAGAGCGAAGTCAGCACTCTTCAAGCACCACCTTCTGTCCTTGTATCCTTCTCACTTCCATCTTCTCACATCTTTACGCCAAAGTCGGGGAGATCTCAAGTTGTCCTTTTCTCTACTGTCACATTAGAGAAGTGTGACATTGTGATTCTTCCCTAAGGAAGCAAAAGTTCCGTGGGCTTCTGAGCTAATGCCCAGGATCTAAGCTAATGCATCTGAGCTAATGTATCATGGACTGTAGTCAGGGTCAAAGCCCTCAGCAGCCATTGTTACCTCTCTTGGCTAATACTCTTTTGAAAACTTGTGGCAAGAATCTTTCTGAAGTACACATACTCATCGACTTCCAATGGAATTATATTCCCACAAATGCATTATGGGTTGATAATGGTGTAAATAGAAAATACATTAACATTCCTGGCCTCCCCCAAACCCTTACTCAGCAGTACAGAGGCTGACCACAGAGATACTTGCCACTGCCCTGCACCATGTTATTATAAAATTTACAATGCAGTTTCTCCTGGATGTATTTCACTTTCTTTCATTGTGAAAATGAAAAATTTGGGAGCCAGCAATGTGACATAGCAAGTAAAGCCATGAATCCAAGCTGTTTCACTTCCAATCCAGCTCCCTGCTAATGTCCCAGGAAAACAGCAGATGATCCCCAAACTTGGGCCGCTGCACTCATGTGGGAGAACTGGAAGAAGCTCCCCTTTTTCAACTGGTCCAGCACCAAGCGTTGCAGCATTCTGGGGAGTAAACCAGCCAACAAACAGAATATTGATTCTCTTCTCTCTCTCTCTCTCTCTCTCTCTCTAACGTTGCCTTTCAAATGAATAAATAAAATTTTTTAAAAGATTTATTTATTTTTATTGGAAAGTCAGATATACAGAGAGGAGAAGAGACAGAGAGGAAGATCTTCCGTCCGATGATTCATTCCCCAAGTGAGCACAATGGCTAATGCTATGCCGATCCGAAGCCAGGATCCAGGAACTTCTTCCAGGTTTCCCACACAGGTGCAGAGTCCCAAGGCTTTGGGCTGTCCTCAACTGCTTTCCCAGGCCACAAGCAGGGGGCTGGATGGGAAGTGAAGCTGCCAGGATTAGAACCAGCACCCATATGGGATCCCAGGGCATTCAAGGCGAGGACTTTAGCCGCTAGGCCACGCCACTGGGCCTGAATAAATAAAATTTTAAACACAATTTTAAGTCAAACCAGCATGATCAGAGGTCATCTGTCTTATAAATAAATCCCCACTTAGCACCCACAATAACCCTAAGCAGTGTTTCTTATCATTATTTCTGCTTTAGAGATGAGAAACAAAGACTCAAAGGACATACAGTTAGAATCATACAGAAAGACTGACTTCAGAATCCCCACACTGGGCCCGGTGGCATGGCCTAGTGGCTAAAGTCCTCACCTTGAACGCTCCGGGATCCCATATGGGCACCAGTTCTAATCCCAGCAGCTCTGCTTCCCATCCAGCTCCCTGCTTGTGGCCTGGGAAAGCAGTCTAGGACGGCCCAAGGCCTTGGGACCCTGCACCTGTGTGGAAAACCCAAAAGAGGTTTGTGGCACTTAGCTTCAGATTAACTCTGTTCAAACCCTTGTGACTATTTGAGGAATTAACCAGTAGATGGAAGATCTTTTTGTCTCTCTTTTCTGTAAATCTGCCTTCCAAATAAAAACAAATAAATAAATCTTAAGGAATTACTAACCAAAGGACAGCAAATGTGACACATTAGCAAGGTGGATCAGAAATACAGAAAGTAACTTGGACTTGAACCGGGCCCTCTGACATGGGATGAGGGCATCCCAAGCAGCAGCTTAATTTGCTGCATCACAACACCCACCTTACCCAATCTATAACAGTTATGGGACAACTTTATTTGATTATTTGATCAACTTTTCTTTTTCTTTCTTTCTTCCTTTCTTTTCCTCCTTCCTTCCTTCCGTTCTTCCTTTCTTCCTTCCTTTCTTCCTTCGTTTTTTCCTTTCTTGTTTGTATTTCTATTTATTTAGTCACTCACTCACTTGAGAGCACAGAGACACAGGACTTCTCATTCTCTGATTCATTCCCCAATGCCCACAACTTGTCGGAACTGGGTTGGGCCAGATCAAAGCTGGGAAACTCCACCCAGGCCTCTCCTGTGGGTGGCAGGGACCCAGTTGCTTTCACCATCAGTAGCTACTGCCTCCCACAGCACACGCAGCAGGAAGCTGGAGTTGGCAGCCCAAGGCAGATGTGGAATCCAGATATTTTAAAAGGAGACAAAGTTGTCTTAAGAGCAAAGCAAAACACATGCCTTCCGTGTTTGATTTTTAGTACAATTGGTAACCACAACATAACTCTGACTTGTTTAAATTTGAGTTGGTGTATATACCCATAAGAAGCCTGTAACCAAAGAAAGCTTGCAAAGCAGCAGTTCCGTCTGCTCCTGGATATGCAGCCTCCTCGTTTCGACACCTGAATGAAACTCTACCACTGACACTCCATGCAGATTCTGATTGTTTCACTAGCCTACATGTGTATAAAACATAAATGAATTTTATTTTAGGCTTGGTTCATCCCCAAGATATCTCATATGTATAGGCAAAGTTGTGTGTGTGTGTGTGTGTGTGTGTGTGTGTTAAGCTAAAATCCAAATTCTTCTGTTGGCAAGCATTTTGGATTTAAGGAGATTCAACCTGCTTAAGGTTTCTTCCGGTTGTGTCCTGGGATACCCAGAAAACACTGAGGAACAGAACACATTCCAGGAACATCCTCAATTACAGGAAACATAATTTCCAAAAAGAAAGGAAATACTAGCTCGTCTCTTACAGATTGAGGTACTATGCCAATATACAAGATATTTGCAATTTTCATGGATGATATTATTTTCATACAAAAAACTGATATCCATGTCATTTTTTCATAATGCACATATTCTGCAAACATTTTTAAAGATTCACTTATTCGTTTACTTGGAAGGCAGCATAGCAAAAACAGAGACACAAAGTGAGAGGTGGTGCTGGTATGGTGGCATGCAAGTTAATCCACCACCCTGTGGTGCCACAGTCCCATATGTGTGCCAGTTCATGTTCCAATTGCTCCACTTCCCATCTATCTCCCTGCCTATGGCCTAGGAAAGCAGTAGAGGATAACCCTTGGAACTCTGCACCCGTTCGGGAGTCCCCGAGAAAGCTCCTGGCTTCAGACCAGCTCAACTCTGGCCATTACAGTCATTTGGAGAATAAACCATAGGGTGGAAAATCTTTGCTGCCTTTCAAATGAAAATAAATTAATCTTTAAAAAGAGAGATCTGCTTGCAACTTATTTCTCCAGATGGCCATAACAGCCGGGGCTGAGCCAGTCTAAAGAAAGATCTAAACATTCCTTCCTTGTCTCCCAAAGGGGTCCAAGTACTTGAGCCATTTTCTACTGCCTTCCTATGTGTAATTCCAGGAAGCTAGATCAGAATTGGAGGATCTAGGACTCCAGCTAGACCTTCAATACAGGAAATCGCCTCATAAGTGGTGGTTTAACTTGCTACACACCACAATACTGACCCCTTCCATGAACATCTTGAAATTCTACATATTTTCATACCCTTTGCTATAGCACTGTGAATGAAAGCATAAAAATTTTGGTTCACTTAATTATATATGGTCAAATATAGATGGAGCTTTCCCTTTCAACTCACTCCTCAAACAAGGGAGAATAATTTTTGTTGTGGTCCTTTTATTTTTTACTTGCCAATTTAGCAACTTTTATTTTTATTTACAAAAACATATCATGGCTTCGCCCTTTGCCTCCCCATCTTCCCTCTCCCTTCTCTCCACTCCCACTGTTTTCCCCCATATTATTACAACAGTATAATCCTTCAGCAACAGTCACGAGTCCAATATGACATCAAAGGTATAGGCAATGGTAGAAAATCTAGTATTATATTGTCAAGGTATATTGCTCAGTGAAATAAGCCAATCCCCAAATGATAAAGATATGTTCTCTTTGATACAAGGTAACATTCATGCAAAATACAAAACAAGTAGATATGTAGGTAAACATGTATATGCATATATTTTCACAGATGAACCACTTGATGGAGAATAGCATATCAGGAAGTGAAGATACATGGCAGTATGTAACGCTACTCCCAAATAAAAGGACTCCCAATGAAACTGTTACACATGGTGGTCTTTTTATTCTGATTTTCACAAATGTTCTCACATTGTGACAAAGCCAAGTTAACCTAAACAGTTTGAACCAATGGTGGTTCAGTTGAAAAGAGGAGTTATTTCATGGAAGTTTTTTAAAAATACTCCCTTGTCTATGCTACAGTAGTAAATTAATGCTGAAATCTCATAGGTTTAACATAAAGAAATTTAATTATTTGCCTGCTTACCATTTTAGGCCTGAGTGATGCCCCAGGACATCATGGGGCAAGGGGTGACTTTGCTTCAGATTTGTGGCTCCACCTCCAACACAGGTTCCCTGGTTGCCAAAGCAGGGGAGAGGAAGTCGGAATACCACGCAGGGTTTCGTGCTGCATCAGATCAAATGTGATGCATATCTTTCCAGCATGTATTTTCAGGAGCTACCTGGCCATGAACGACTGGTGGGTGGGCCTTGCCCTTCTGTGTGCATAGCTGAAGAACACTATGCATTTTGTCTTCTGCAGGGGTTGAATGCTCAGCATGGACTGAGTTAACATATGAACTCACAACTGAAAGGCTTGGAGAACTTTGTAAACAAACCTCCAAAAATTCACTTCAGGGACGGGCATGTGGCCTAACAGTTAAGACACCACCTGAGTCACCCATATCCCATTATAAAGAATCTGCGTTTGAGTCATGGTTGCAATCCTGATCAGAGCTCCCAGCTAACATGCTCCTTGCAAGACAGCTGATGATGGCTCCTGGGATCCCTACCACCTATGTGGGACAACTAGTTGAGTTCCTGACTTTCACCATTCGCCTGGCCCAGACCTGGCTACTGTAGACATTTAGGAGACAAACAGTGGGTCGGAGCACTCCTCATTAATCCTGACCTGTTTCTCTTGTCTTCCCTTTCTCTCTCTCTCTCATCTCTGTTTTTCAAATAAACAAATAGAATCACCTTAGAAAGAAATACTAAAGGAACAAGCATTTTTTCTAGCAGGCAAGAGGCCTGCATCTCACATCACATCACCTAAGTTTGATTCCTGCCCCTGGCTTATGACTTCTGCATCAGCTAATGTAACAGAGTCAAGCAATTGGGTTCATGCTCACATATGGTATACCTACACCGTGTTTCCAGTTCCAAGCTTCAGTACCAGCCCTGTTCCAGACTCTGTGAATGTTTAAAGGATGACCCAGTGAACAGAAGCTCTGTCTCTCAAACAAATATTTAAAAACAAAACAAACAAGCAAAATGCAATACTAAAGACGGGAAGAACTGGCTATCCACTTAGGAAACAATAATCTCAACCATTACCTTAGAAATTCCCAAACAATGAATTTGATGTGATCATGAATCTAAACTGAAAGCTAAAACTATGAAAGTCCATGGCATCAGTGCAATGCCTCAAGCTAATCCTCTACCTACAAATACTGTTATCCTATGTGGGTGCCAGTTGGTGTGCCAGCTGATCCATATCCCATTCATCTCCCTATGCATGAATTAGGAAAGCAGTGGAGAATGGGCCAAAGCTTCAGGACCCTGTATCCATGTGGGAGATTCAGAGGAAGCTTTTAACTCCTGGTTCAGATGGGCTCGGCTGCAGCTGCTGTGGTCATCTGTGGAGTGAACCACAAGATGGAGGATCTTTCTGTCTCTCCTTCTGTAAATCAGCCTTTCCAATAAAAATAAATAAATAAACTATGGAAGTCCAAACAGAAAACATAGAAGAAAATCTTCAAATTGAAGTAGACTAAAATGTCTTAAAGGAAAAACACAAATGATAAAAGAAATAATTGCTAAATTATTCCTTATCACAATGTAAGATGTAAGCTTCATGAAAATCACCTTGAAGAAAATAAAATGGAAATTTGTGGGATCAAAAAGAAAATCAAGCAGCCAGCATTGTGACACTGCTGGTTAAACTGCCACCTACATGGACATCCCAAATGGATGTGATTCAAGCCCCCAGCTGGTTCACCTTTAATCGAGTTCCTTGGTAATGTGTATGGGAAAGAAGCAGAAGATGAACGGGCAAATGCTTGGACCCTTGACACCCACAAGAGAGACCCAGATGGATTTCGGGTCTCCTGGCTTCAGCTTGGACCATCACCAGCAACTCTGGCCATTTGAAAGGTGAACCAATGGATGGATGGAAGATTGTGTTTGTGTGTGTGTGCGTGTGTGTGTGTGTGTGTGTGTGTGTGTGTGTGTGTGTTGTATGTTGTGTCTTTCTGTAACTCTGCCTTTCAAGTAAATGAACAAATCACTTTTTTAAAAATTAATTACATTGTATTATGTGACACAGTTTTATAGGTACTGGGATTCTCCCCACCCCTTCCCTAACCCTCCCCGCATGATGGATTCTTCCACCTTGTTGCATAGCCACAGTTCAAGTTCAGTTGAGATTCTTTCATTGCAGGCATATACCAAGCATAGAGTCCAGTCTCTTATTGTCCAGATAAGTTCAACGGCTTGTTGGGAAGACCTTCTCTGGTCTGAAGGTAGAGCCAGCAGAGTATCATCTCAATCAATTAAAATCCCCAACATAATATCAGCAATAATTTATTAACATAACATTATGGAATTAATTGACATAGTATTAAGTAACCAATATGTTAAACAAAAAATGCAAGTTCTTAACCACATCCTGTGACTACTTCAATGACATTTCTATTTTAGTTTATATACAACCAGATTCTATACATCTTAAAATCGCTACAGATTACTGTTCAGCTGTCTTGTGTCTATTTTCATTGTAATATTTAGCATTTTATAGTGGTGAAGCATAATTTTGCTGAACCTGGCTTTTTTTGGGTAGTCTATCCTGGCTTATAACTCTGACAAGACATATGTCAACAGTTTAGGTGCAGAACAGTTTTAGGAAGGGTGTGCAGAGAAATCTTCAATACCCTAGTGAGGAGTAACTAATATTTCATGTCTTCCTCACATCTTCTAGGGTGATGGAAGATTTCTCCACTCTCCCGCCCCATTACGGAATAACATAGGGTATTAAAAACATATTAGGTTTTACAATTCTTTGATGTAGATCATAAGCAGTCTGACTCACATTGATTGTTGGTTCGTTGGTTACTTCACAATATCTTATTGTATGTGAGATAGGCTGTTAGAAGTTGAGATAATATTACATTTTACAGGTACTATTTTTTATATTGACATCATTTCATCTTAAATTAAGGCAAACATGTGGTATCTAACCTTTTGGGATTGGCTCATTTCCCTTAGCATTATGGTTTCCAGTTGGGCCCATTTGGCCACAAAGAACTGCATTTTGCTTTTTTTAATAACTGAGTAGTATTCTATGAAGTAGATGAACCATAGCTTTCTTATCCAGTTTCTGCTGATGGGCATTTCGGTTGCTTCCATGTTTTTGCAATTACTAATTGCGCTGCTATGAACATAGGGGTGCATGTTGGTTTCTCGTGTAACAGATGTTTTGGATATATTCCTAGGAGTACTATTGCTGGATGATATGGTATGCAGACTTTCAGTTGTTTGAGTGTTCTCCATACTGATTTCCATAGAGGCTGTACCAACCTGCAGTCCCACCAGCAATGGAGTAGGGTTCCCTTTTCCCTGCATTCTTGCCAGCAAGTGTTGTAGGTGTTTCTTTGTATGTGTGCCAATCATACTGGCATTAGGTAGTACCTCATTGATGTTTTAACTTGGATTTCCCTTATTGCCAGGGAACTTGAGCATTTTTTCATGTGTTTGTTTGCCATTTGGGTTTGTTAAGCACATACCTCCAGGAATTTGAAAAAACAGCAACAGAAAGGCCCCACATACAATAGGAAACAAGAAATTATCAAAACAAGGAAGGAGATAAACCAAATAGAAATTTTAAAAAACTATACACAAAATTAACGAATCAAAAAGCTGTTTTTTTGCAAAGATAAACAAAATAGACACCCCACTGGCCTGACTGACAAAGAAAAAACAAGAGAAAGCGAGAATTAACAGCATCAAGGATGAAAAAGGCAACATAACAAAAGACACTGCAACCATTAAGAAAATAATTAGAAATTACTACAAAGAACTGTACTCCAACAAATCAGAAGACCACCAAGAAATGGAAAAGTTCTTAGACTCCCACCACCTACCAAAACTTAGCCCAGAGGCAGCAAAAGACCTGAACAAACCCGTAACCGAAGCACAGGTTGAATCAGTAATTAAAGCTCTCCCAACAAAGAAAAGCCCAGGCCCAGATGGTTTCACTACAGAATTCTACAAAACATTCCGAACAGAACTAACCCCAATCCTCTACAAGCTCTTCAAAACAATAGAGGAGGAAGCAACCCTCCCAAACTCATTCTATGAAGCCAACATCACCTTAATCCCAAAACCGGATAGAGAACCATCAGAGAAGGAAAACTACAGACCTATTTCTCTGATGAACATTGATGCTAAAATTCTCAACAAAATCCTAGCCAATAGAATTCAAAAAAACATCAGACAGATCATTCACCTGGATCAAGTAGGATTCATCCCTGGAATGCAGGAATGGTTCAACATTCAGAAATCCATAAATGTGATACACCACATCCAAAAACTGAAAAACAAGAATCACATAACACCATCAATAGATGCAGAAAAAGCTTTCAACAAAATCCAACACCACTTCATGCTAAAAACCCTAACCAAGGTAGGCATAGAAGGAACAATCCACAACATAATCAAAGCAATATATGAGAAACCCAATGCCAACATCATATTGAATGGAGAAAAACTGGAACCCTTCCCATTGAGATCTGGAACAAGATAAGGATGTCCGCTATTTCCACTGCTATGCAACATAGTCCTAGAGGTACTTGCAGAGGCCATAAGACAAGAGAAAGAAATCAAAGGAATTCAAATGGCAAACGAAGAATTAAAACTTTCACTATATGGAGATGACATGATCCTGTACATAGAAAAAACCAAGAGACTCAATACAGAAATGCTAGAACATATACAAGAGTTTGGCAGAGTGGCAGGATACAAAATTAATGAACAAAGATCAACAGCCATAGTGTATGCGAAGAGTCCCAAGATGGTAAAAGATCTAACCAACAAGATACTATAAAAAATAACAGAGAAAAGTATGAAGTATCTGGGAATAAATCTAACCAAAAATGTAAGAGAGCTTTTTGAAGAAAACTACAAACTACTTTAAAAAGAAATTGAACAAGACCTCAAACGATGGAGTAACATCGTATGCCCCTGGATAGGCAAAATCAATATCATTAAAATGTCTATACTACCAAAAGCAATATATACATTCAACGCAACCCCAATCAAATTGCCCAAAACATTCTTTATGGAACTGGACACAATGATTCAAAAGTTCATCTGGAAACACAAAAAACTACAAATAGCTAGAACCATCCTGAAGAACAAGAAGTTAGCAGGAGGAATCACAGTTCCAGACCTCTGGACATACAATAGGGCAGTAGTTATCAAAACAGCCTGGAACTGGCACAAAGACAGAGAGGAGGATCAATGGAGCAGAATAGAAACAACAGAAGTGGACCCACGCAGATACAGCCAAAATCTTTGACAAAAAGACGAACAACAATCCAGGCAAATGGGAAGATCTCTTCAATAAATGCTGTTGGGACAACTGGTTGATAGCCTGCAGAAATAAAAGGTAGACCCACATCTCTCACCATACACTAAGATCAAATCTAAATGGATAAAAGACCTAAACCTACATCCAGAAACCTTCAAACTTTTGGAAGAAAATGTTGGAAATACCCTGCAAGATCTAGGGATAGATCCAGACTTCCTAAAAAGGCCACCAAAAGCAATAGCAATCAAGACTAAAATAAACAAATGGGACCTCATCAAACCAAGAAGCTTCTGCACAGCAAGGGAAACAATCAACAAAGTAAAAAAAGCAACCCACAGAACGGGAGAAGAAATTTGCTCACTATATAGGTGATAGAGGGCTAATCTCCAGATTATACAAAGATCTCCAAAACAACCAAAATACCAAAACAAACAAGCCACTCAAGAAATGGGCACGGGAAGCAAATCACTTTTTTAAAAACTAATGGGCCCGGCACATCAGCCTAGAGGCTAAATCCTCATCGTGCATGTGCCAGGATCCTGTATGGGTGCCAGTTCGCATCCCAGAAGCCCCACTTTCCATCCAACTCCTGGCGCGTGGCCTGGAAAAGCAGGTGAGGACAGCCCAAAGCCATGGGACCCTGTACTCACATGGAAGACCCAGAAGAAGCTCCTGACTCCTGGTTTCAGACTGGCCCAGCGCCAGACGTTGTGGCACTTGGGGAGCTAATCAATGGATGGAAGATCTTCCTCTCTGTCTCTTCTCCTCTGTATATCTGGTTTTCCAATAAAAATAAATAAATCTTTTTTTTTTAATTGGAAAGGCGGATACATAGAGAGGAGAGACTGAGAGGAAGATCCTCCGTCCGATGATTCACTCCCCAAGTGAGCGCAACGGCTGGTGCTATGCCGATCCGAAGCCAGGAGCCTCTTCCGGGTCTCCCACGTGGGTGCAGGGTCCCAAAGCTTTAGGCCGTCCTCGACTGCTCTCCCAGGCCACAGGCAGGGAGCTGGATGGGAAGCGGGGCCACCGGGATAGAACCGGCCCCCATATGGGATCCCGGGCGTGCAAGGTGAGGACCTTAACCACTTGCGCCACCACGCCGGGCCCAATAAATCTTTTTTAAAAAGACTCGTTCTATCTATATATAGGTATATGGATACATGAAATATGTTGCAATTTATTAATAACATGGCAAAAGGCCCAGTTTATTTAAACAGGCGAAAGATTTCAATAGATATATTTAAACAAGAGATGTCGATAGCCAACACACAATGAAAAGATATTCAACACCATCAGTCATGAGGGAAATACAAAGCCCTAATGAGATAACACTGCACATGCACTAGAAATCCATGCCAAAATGAAAAAGACCAATCATACTGATATCTGGAATGAATGGGAAACAACTGAATCTCCCAAGCAGATGAAAACGCAAAATGATATGATTGCCTTTAGAAAGCAATTTAATATATTATAAAGTGAAACATAATACCTCCCATAAGATCCAATAACAGTCTAAGAGAATTCCTTATTGCCTTAACTTATTTAAAAACGTCTGTTTAGGAAATCTTAGCTTGTCTTCCCTGACCTAGAGGAGGTAGATGGGAAAGATTGGACTTTGCAAGAGGGAATGTGATTCCTTTGCCAGTGTACTGGTAGTAGGGCCCAGTAGCAGCCTGGAAATGAGGGCTCAGCACAATGGCTTAAAGACTAAATCCTTACCTTGCAAGCACCAGGATCCCATACAGGCATCAGTTCATGGCTCAACTGCACCATTTCCCATCCAGATCCATGCTTGTGGCCTGGAAAAGCATTGAAGATGCCCCAAAGCCATGGAACCCTACACCCACATGGGAGATCCAGAAGAAGCTCCTGAGTCCTGGCTTCAGATCGGCCCAGCTCCAGCCATTGTGGCTATTTTGGGAATGAACCAACAGATGGAAGATCTTTCTGTTTCATTCTTTCTGTAAATCTGATCTGCCTTTCAAATAAAAATAATAATAATAATAAATAGATAGATATTAAAAAGAAGAAGAAGAAGCATGGAAATGAAGTGAAGTTAGGGGGTCAATGTCACCTCCATGGCAAGGACAGTTCAAAAATCATTGGAAGGCAAATGTTTGGCAGTGTGTAAGACACTGCCTGAGACACCTCATCCCATTTTGGAGTACCTGGGTTTGAATCTTAGCTCGACTTCAGATCCAATTTCCTGCTAATGCACAACCTATGACAAAGCAGATATGGCTTAAGTACTCAGGTCCCTGCTACCCACAGGGGATATCCAGATGGAACTCTATGGGCCAGGGTTTGACCTGACCCAGTCCCAGCTGCTACAAGCATTTGGAAAGCAAAGCTACAGTTGGAAAATCTCTCTCTTTCTCTCTCTGCTCCCTCCTTCCTTCTCATTCTTCTGCCTTTAAAAGATAGATAGATAGATAGATGGATAGATAGATGGATGGATAGATAGATAGGTAGATAGATAGATAGATAGATAGATAGATAGATAGATAGATAGATAGATTTTTTTAATTTGGAAAGCCAATTTATAAAGAAAAATGTATTCCATCCCCTGGTTCACTTACCAAAGCCACAAGATCAGCAGTGGATTGGTCTGAAGCCAAGAACCAGAAGCATCCTCCAGGTCTCCCACATAAGGGCAGGGGTCCAAGGACCTGAGCCATCCCCAACTGTTTTCCCAGTCTGTAAGCAGAGAGCTGGGTCAGAAATGGAGCAGCTAGGGCAGTCAGCACTGCAAGCAGAGGATTATCCTGATATGCCCCCACACTGACAACTCAAATAAAAATATTTTCAAGGACTAAATAAATAAAAATTAAAATTCATTTGCAGACTTTTGCATGGAGTGATGTAACAGTTTTTTTTTTTCATAACCCTCCAAACTGGAAAGACCTAAATATCTACATTCAATCCATAGGATACTGCTAAGCAAGAAAAAAAAAAATGTATAATGCTGATATGCATAGAATGACTGAGTTGTGAGGTCATTGTGTTGGAAAAGACTCCAGAAATAAGGAAAACACATTATATATTTCATATGAATACTATCCTAGAAAAAGGAAAGCTAATTTATAGTGACATACCCAAGAATGGGTACATCAACCACCAAAAGGTGAGGATGTACCTCAGCGGACAACGGAAATTCTCTGCTTCTTGTGGATGGCTAAAGGAATACATACACTTACCAAAGCTTGACAACTTTGCTGGTTCACTTTGTGCAAATTAATTCAGACCTTTTAAATAAAATGCCATAAGTGATTATATTGCAAGAATCACACACATATGCAAAAAGAGTATATGGGAACAAGTTTGATATTATAATAACAGTGTTTTTAATTTGGAATAAGATTACCTATAATAACATTATATTTGAATTCTGAAATTTCTTTCCCTAACCAATGTTAATAGAAATGAACAAACTATGTTGTATGAAGCTGCGTTAGTTGACAAATGAATGGCTCTGTTAAGAACAAAAGCAGGGCCCGGCGGCATAGCCTAGTGGCTAAAGTCCTCGCCTTGAATGCCCCGGGATCCCATATGCACGCCAGTTCTAATCCCGGCATCTCCAAATCTCTGAAATCTAATCAGAAAACAGAAATAATTTGAACATTTTAAAAGGTGTGCATTCAATATAAGGAATTGCTTACACGAGGAATGAAAGTGTAACACGAAAGACAACAGGCAAAAAGGAGATGAGAGCAGAAAAGATATTTAGTTTTTCCCTGCCATTGAATAACATGACCAAACCCTGACTGAGCTGAGGACAGCAGGATCCCTAAAGTAGCCTGTTCACAGGCCTCCCCTCCCTGGAGCCACCCTGGGAAGAGGCAGAAACCAAACATCTAAATATGGGGTCTAGAAGGTGGTGTGTGGCCAGCACACACAGACAGGATCCAGCAGGTCCAGGCAGGAGGCAGCAGACCTGCCCCACGGTGACAATCATGTACCTCTGCAGCTTTCTCCTGCAGCACCCAGCCTCCAACCTCTCCTGGTGCCCAAAAACTGCAAGGACCTGAACTCTCGAAGTCAACTCTACTGGCTTGCTCCTGCCAATCCGGTGCTCAGGTGCATGGGGTTTAAATGGGTAATAATCATTTCAAAATGAGATTTCATACAGAAATTCAAATTTACAACATCCCCAACAAATTCAGGAAGACAAAACCCAGTAGAGCTGAAAGCAGCTGCCCTTTCAGTGCTGAATGCCTTCTCCACAAGTCTCTGTCCCCACACTTCCTCCTGTTGCTCCTACCTGCTTCACTCCCTCCCCCGGCCCATATCTTACTTGTTTATGAAGCAAATGACAAGATTTTCTGGTAGTTTGCTGATCTCTTAAGAGTTTTCCCATTCGGCAGGGCTTGGTTCACCTGACCCAGGTCTAAAAACCCTCCTCCTAGGTGGGTGTCAGATTCATGAGCCCCAAGGATAGGGAATCCAGCAATGCTTGGGTCACCTGGCTTGGGTACTTGGACTTGCCTGTAAGAACATGTTCTACTTAATGAAAAAAAGTGGAGCAGTGGACACAGGCCCTGTTGCAAAAGGAGAATATGGCTATACATTTGATGCTGTAGCAGAAGGAAAACAGAACAAACTGGACAACCACGCCAAACAAACAATGACAGCAAAAAAAATCTCAGTGAATAGAACCAATGGACATTGGGAGGGTGACATCATCCTTGGATCAGTGAAAACGGCAGCATTTCAGAACTATCCAAGCCACTTGGACTGAACTATCTGAATATGTACACATTGAGACTCTGGGTTGATATGAGGTGGTGGTTCCTCATCCCTGGGTACTGGGACATGTGGAAAGTCATGAGTGGTTCCCCCCTTTGTCTCTCTCCTTCACCCAGGAAGAACAAGAAGAAATAGCAAATTTGGAAGCAATGAATTAATCCAATTTCCCTAAACCTCAGTCCTTCCCATCCTGATCAACCATGCAATTATTATTTTAAAATATAAAAAAAGGCTTTTGCCTGCAAGAATCTGTGGTAAATACATTTTATTACTTTCTTTCTGCATCTTTCAGGAAATGTGTTACCAAAATTCTTTTGAAGTAGGTGAATGTTAAAGAGAAGACACACATTAGGTCAGGAAACAGCCTTGGGGAAGTCCACAGCTGCAGGTTCACTTCTGGGGAATTCTGTCTCCTGTCTCCTGGAGCTGCCTTGAATCAGAGGCTCCTAGGTGCTGCTCACAGACCTGGAGCATTGAGTGTGGAGGAAGCACAGCAGGACACACACTTTTGTGGCTCCACTCCAAAATCTCTAGGCACAGTTGATCCCACTGCTATCGTCATTCCTCCAAGTCTTGGCCAGCTGGTCTGCACACAGCTGAAAGTGTTCCTGTCAGTACTGTCTGTATATGCCTTTGTGATTAGTTCTAAATGACGGTAGGACAGGGTGGTCATTCTTAGCCAAAGCACACCAATTGTAAGCAACCTAAGTTTTTTTAGTGCTATTTTATGAAAGTGTAGCATCTTGAAAAAAAAAGCCTCTATCTTGGTCCAAGAGAAGATATAGCATGGGGTTGTCTGAAAGGGACCCATCTTCTCTTATGTAGATACAGCCTTCCTTGGGTCTTCCCTCCTCTGTCTGCCTAGCTAGCCTAAATCATTCTAAAGATTTTGGATTGATTCTGGCCAACCTGTCACTGATAACATACAGAAGAACCCACACTTCTCACTTTCAGAATAATCTTCCTACATTATTTCTGAGCAACACTACGGACCAAAACTTATCATCACTATGCTCAGAGATCTAGGATAAAGAGAATGTTGTATGACAAGTTCAACACTTGGCACAGAAAAGGAAAAAGGCAACAATACCATTAAGTTTGCTATTTCTGGTAACATAGTTCATTATTGTTCCAAAATGCAATTGAGCAATGCAGAAGTGTCATCCTTGAGCCTCAGCTCCAGCCAATGCACAACAAGGTCTTGCTGGGCAGCTTGGAAAAGAGTTATTTGAAAGGCAGTGCCGCAGAGAGACAGAAATGTCTTACTTCCATAAGTTCATTCCCCAGATGCCCTCAATAACCGAGGCTAGGGTGGGTTGAAGCCAAGGAGTTGGAACTCAGTCAAGGTCTCCCTTGTGAATGGCAAGAGTCCAGGTTGTTGAGCTATCACCTTTGCTTCCCAAAGCACACACTAGCATGAAGCTGGACTCAGAAGCAGAGACAGTACTTGAACCCCAGCACTCCAGTACAGGATGCAAGTGTCCCAAGGGGCAGTTTAATCACTCGCTATACCTATGCCCACTCCCACAATTTACACTTTTAAAATGTAACTGCAAAGGAAAACTCTCCAGAAATTCAACATTGTATACTGAATTACATTTAGTGTATATATAATTAAGAACTCTGAGAGCTGCTGACTTGAAATTGGCAATAGCAGTGGGGAAGTTAAGTTCTCCTGGCCTAGAAATTCCAAGTCTGTTAACTAATGAGAGACAAGGATTTTCAACCTTGACCGTACTTTACGACCAACTGGGGGATCTTTCAGCGTACACAGGTCTGGGTTTAACCCCTCAGAGATTCTGATTTCTTAGAGCCTTGTCAAGCACCCAAGCAGCAGTATATTTTTAAAGCTCTCCATGTGATTCTAATGTACAGTCAAGTTTGACAACCAAGGAACTAGGCAAACGACATTGTTTTGATCAACATTCCAGGTGAGCCATAAGCCAAGGAAAAGCAGGCCATCTTAGAACCCTGAGCTCTTTGATTGCAAAGCTCTGATTCTCCTAAGACCCAATCTTTGAACAAACCTAATGTAGTAGATGGGAATCCAGCTGACTTGACGCAAAAAGTTGTTTTTCTGCCTGAGCCATTCTCTGCAGGATTTCTTCAAGTAGCCAGCTCCAAGATGTGCCTTGAAATCACAGTTCCATTTAGCATAAACATGTATAATACATGCAGCTTCTCAGCACGGTAAAGCTATTGGTGCTTTATAAATAGCCACCAGATGCCTTTCATTTCTGCAGCGTTTTAAAAGAAAAGTGGCTTCCTTCTGAAAATCATTCTTCTATCTGGAGAGAGAATGATTTCACGCCCCCAGGGATGGATTAAGGAGATTCAGCCTGTCCAGCTGGCAAGCTGGGAAGGCCAATTGAATGAGTAACACAGCATCTCTAACACCATGCCACTACCCCATAGGCCAAGGAATGTAGTTAACACTTGCTAACGACAAGATCCAATTCGCTTAACACATGGACCATCAAGGTACTGGGGGCCTGCCAAACAATTCCCTTAAACCTTTCTTTAACATAGAAAAAAAAATTCTACTTATTAGGAATGCAAGATTCCAGGCCCCATCCCAACTTACTGATTTATGGGGGATAAACTAATGCTGCCAAGGGAATAATAAAGAAAATTGAATATGAGAAAATTAAAGAAATAAAGCTCTTAAGATTTGGTTTTGATGTGATACAGAGCAAGGTGAAGTCAACTAGGATCCCTGGGTTTCTGAGTGTCACGAAGTGGGGAGAGAAACAGCCTTCCCTTGAGCCCATGTTCTGCCTTCTCTCATCTTTTCTATCCCTTCAATTCCTTGTTCCCTGGAGCTCCTCACTTGACCTGTCTCCTCTTTTAAGCTGATCTCAAAGGCATCATCTGCTTTCTCCCATACACATATACATTAACAGGCTTCTTCAGATCCCACAGGGACATAAAGCTCAGCTCAACATTTTTCTCTGAAACCCATTCCACTTAATCATGCAGTTAACAGAATCTAAGCTATTATCTACATGTTCACAAAAGGGAGAAAATAGAAGACACTGCAGAATTTACTCTTTCTCTCTCTTTCTTAGCCTAACATGAAATCACTCACCAAGTCTTACTTTTCCACTCCACTATCCACCCTTTCTGTTGCTGGGAGAATCCACCACTGCCCAGTTGAGATGTTCCAAGGGCCTCCCAATGTTTTGCTGGGGAGACACTTGTTGTTCTGCCTCTGCCTGCTCCTTTGCTCACCCCATACATGATCTAAAGAGATATTTCTCAAACACAAATTGCAACCATGTGTGATGTTAATAATAGGGGAAGTTGGGTGTGGTTTATAGATTGTGACATATATGTTAACCTAAAAAACATTAGCAACAGAAGAAGTTAGATGTGCGATGTACGTGAACTCTTTGTGTTGTAAATTCAAAACTCTTCAGAAATTAGCTCTTTTTTTTTAATGAATGAGTAAAACAGACCACAAATTCAATCACACCATTTCTTTTTCTGAAGCCCTTCAGCAGCTTTTCAGCAGGCATCCTGTACAAGGGGTCCATAGCCTGGGGCTCAACCTATCCTCCGTAGCTCACTCAGGCTGCTTTCCTTACACACTTGCCAGCCTTATCATTGATCAGCTTTGACCCTGAAAAAATAAAAATATGGACTGAGCAAAAATCTCAGGTACCCTATTTTTGTGGTCTTCAATTCCTCAAGGAGTGAAGCCATCTGCAGAGCTTATTTTTGGAAAACCAGGGTGTCCTTCATTGAGGCTTCTTGAGTGTGCCTCTGTGGAGGCTCTGGGTATCTTACAAAAGAAGGAAACATCAAATCCCCTTGCTTGTGAAGGCCTAGAACACACCTTTAACTTTCTTAACTTTCAGCACTCCTGTAACTGAGAAGTAGGGCAGCCAGTCAAATCCTGTGATAGAAGCAATGTTTATCTACATGATGCTAAGTAATTTCTGCTAACAGTTCAGAAATAAGTACCATTGTCAAGCACCAGCTACCTCACATTCCACACCTTGATCTCAGGGGTTGATATTATCTCTATTATCTGGTTTTTAGAGATAAGGAGCAAGGATTGCTTCCACTTGATTTATACCCATTAGAAGCCATTGTACTCTTTGCTGGGTGAATAAATGTAGTGGATCTGTTTCATTATTCCTGGAACACGGTGCTCAGTCCAATGTGTACTGGATGAGCAATAAATGAATGAAGAAAATAACTCATGAACGTAAGGCTGACGTCAAGACCCAGGGTGAGCTCACCCCAAAGCTGTTGCTCTCCACTCGCAATGAAAACCCAATACAAGAGAACATTCAGTTCACAAGAGGCCCACCCAGACCTAGCTGACTCCATCACTCTGAGCTTTCTGTGTGTGGTTTGAAAAGAATAGGGGAAGAAATATGACCAGCATTAGGAAGCTTATTGAAGAAATGTTTTTTTAAGAAATCTAATAAATACATAGCACTATAAAATAATTAAAGATGATTCCTAATGTCAACATTAGGGCCAATTTGCTTCTTTATGGCAGTGAAATATTGCATGCTTTCTTAAGATTAAGGGAGCAAATGACACAATGCCCTTGTTAGGAGGTAGCGGAATAGGAATGATGCTTATGTAGCCTCCAGAGGGATTGCTATCAAGTCACACAGATCCACATACACTCTGAAAGATTTCCCTTGTGAAAAAAGTTACATTAGGTAAAATGAGGTAAATTGAGTCAAATTTAAATCTCACCTATTAAACAAAATCTATTACCACTGTCAAGGACATTAAATTGTTTAATTCCACATTTTAAGTGTGAGAAGTTAATATTGGAGGGAGAGTTAAGTACCATCTGTGTTTATCATGCTAAGACAGAGATATGAAAACATCTAAACCATTAGCTGCATAACAGCTTCAAATGTTTTATTCTTGTAGCCATAAATTGCTAAAATTATGAAAACACAATTAACAATAATTACCCAGGTGACAGTCAAGTAGGTGAAGAAAGTCCAGTAATTGGACAGTACGGCTGAGTAAAGAGTCAATTTGAACAGTGATGAACTCACCTGTTTTATATCTCTTTAATATCATTTTATAAACCATCAGGGAATAATCTGTGGTAATGAGCAAAGAGAAACTGCAAGAAGCTAATTCGAACCTATGTCCATCTAAAACGAGAAATACAAAGTATTTTAGAGAAGTCTTTTCTGGAGTAACATTAGTGGCATTAAACTCTTCATCTATTTCTAAGTCATTCATTCACACAACTATTTTGTTAACCTTATTTAAAAAAAAACAAGATTTTGTACATGTAGACATCAGTAAATAAGACATATCTTTAAGTTCATCAGAACTCACTGATTTCTGAGTCCTATGGTAATTTTGTTTTTCTAATATTTTTGAAGAATCCCTTGCTGTTTCTCACAATGACAGCACCAATACAATCCAACAACCCCCGTTCTGCATATATATCCAAATGAAATGAAATCCAAATCTCAAGGAGATATCTGCATTCCTATCATTAGTCACAGTAGCCAAGATATGGAAATAGTCTTGGTATCTAAACATGATACACACAAAGTATATACAAATACAGCATACATAATTTGGAACTGTATATACTGAGGGAGACTTTGGAATATTCACAGAAACAGAATTTCAAGATAAAACTAAAAAACATCAACTTCTCATCATAACTTCATTAAATCGAAGGCACTTTTGTAAGCAATGATACCAGGCATTTAGTTCATCACTGACAAACTGGGGGCCCTGGCACTGGGGGTCAGTGCCAGCATAGTCTTTTTTTTTATATTATTAACTGAAGAAAAACAGGTGCCCTTAAAAAATATTTTTAAAGATTAGGAAATAAAATGTCATCATAAGGAGCCAGCCTAGCCCTGTAGGGTGGATAACCGGTGGTTCTCTATCAGCAACCTTACAAAACTGCCATTGCCATTGATGTAAGAAGTGAACAGGAATGTTGCCATGATGGGCAAGAGCTCTCAGATGAAGCCCTCCTGTGCATTTTTCTTGTAAAGCTTTGGCTCACTTCCTCAGAACACCTAAAAATCAGCAGCTATTACCTTCTTTGCTCCTCCACAAAGTCAACAAACAAAATGACTTCAGTATCCCAGAAAATTGTTCCCATGACCTTTGCCTTTGATCAGTCCACTTCTGCTGATGGGACCACCTATTTTTTTGGTAGCCATTGTTTTGTTGTACTTTCTCTTCCAAGTTATACTGTTAAAGCTGTCTTGCACCTCCTCTCACAATTCTCTAAAGAAGTACTTCGGATTTTTCATCCGGCTTGTTTAAAGTTTCCATTGTGGGGCAGATATTTGGTTTTGATGACCACACCTGGGGTTTGTGTTCCAGCGCTGGTCCCTGATTCCAGCCTTCTGCTAATGCACACCCTGAGAGGTGGTGTGTAGTGCATCATCGGTTTGGGTCCTTACCAGGATTGGGTTGTGACTCCAATCTCACCTGCTCTGGCTGTTACCGACCTTGAAGGGGATGCATAGCAGTGCTTGCTTTCTTTTCCCCCTACAAAATAAATAAAATCTCCACTGGGAGCTCCGCTCTTGTCTGCAGCAGATCCAAATGTGACAGTTCAGCATTTACCCGACAGATAGTTTGCCTCACTTCAAAATATCTGCTCAGAATTGTGTATGCTAGACCCATTGAGATTCTGATGGTGTTGGCTGCTGTTTCCACTGTGAGTCAGTGGTCCACTTAAATGAGTACACAAAAGATTAATTCTTCCCTCATGAGTTAATATGATGATCTGCCTCTGCCCCTGTTTAAAATGAGTTACTCATTTGAAAGCTGCTGAGTGCTTTAAACTTGATCATAAATTTAACATTAGTTCTTGCTTCAATTTTAACAGAAATTCAAGTGCTTCAACCTAGATCCCATTCAGACATGCTGTAACAAGTTAGCACAAGTTTATTTTAGTGCAAAACAAAAATTTTAAACCACATACAGTATTTCCATAACACACATTTTCCATGTGAAAACCCTTCCTATTTCTTTAGGTCATTATTCCAAAGCTTTTGGCCTTCAAGGTCAGTCGCATTTTTTCTTTTTCTCAGTAACCACTCCAGATGAATTCTGAAAGTAATTACCGAATATTTATTGGAGATGTGAATGAGTGTATGATTATCAGACATCACAGAAATTCCTGAACACACTTCTAGTGGGTTTCCCACTTCTAGTCTACTTTCAACCCATTCGCCCTGTAGCCTTTCTAGGTTAACACTTTCTGAAACCTCATCTTTCGTGCATCAGCTCCTTAACCAAGGACTATCAACAATGGGGTAATTGATTTGAGCTCCTTCCTCACTTAGTTCTAGCAGCCTGGACTTGGCCAACCTTTCTCACATTGGTCCCTTTTCTAGAAATTAGATGTCTGATCAGTTTCTGAGACCAGGGGACATCCCAGTATGTCAAAGCACAATTGAAGCCTTGGGCCAACCACAGTACACCAGACCATTTATTTCAAAGACCAATGAGGAGGCTCTTGTGATGGGGTTCAGCCAGTTGACAGCTAGCACCCACTTGCCAGACTGATAGCATACACAGAGCAGAAACAGAGGTTCTGTGCCCCGCCCTCTTTATCTCCTCCTACACCATTCAAGTTGAATGTGGAAAACCAGCTCTGTAGGCTCTGTGCACCCTGCCCGTCCTGCCTCTGTCACCATTCAAATTAATTGACAGCACAGAGATGGCTCCAGAGATTCCACCCACCCAGCCCCTCTTGATGCCTACTGTGTTATTTTGCTTAATTACCTATAGGGAAACTTTGGGCTCTGGCAGCGCCCTTCCTGCCTCCTGCCACTTGGTTAATTGAATGAATGGAAACTTTGTTTATACTGTATGACTCTTAATTTGATTGGAAGATAGGATATTAACAATTCCTGACCTTAGCCACCTGGTACAGTGGCTCCTGGAGTGTAGGGACAGCTGCTCTTACCAAGTTTTGCCAAGAAAGACTCCTTTAACATCGTATACTTGTGTCCAGTGATCTCTCTCACTCTCTACCACACTCTGAATCAAATGGCTGACATTCAGCTATGAGCTAAGTTTTGCTATAAACAAATTTTAACTGAGAGCTTCTCAAACCTTAATAATCAGATAAATTACCTAGAAGTCTCAGATTCTGTAGTTTTAAAACAGCTTCATGCCGATGGCAATGATGGTGATGGTGTTCTGGTGCTGGTGGCCCAGAGACCACACTCTAGTTACCAGGGTTTGTCAAATTTGACTACATGGTGGAATTATCTATGGCATTTTAAAAAGTAGTAATGCTGGGGGCCATTGTCAGGGTATCCTGTGCCACACAGTTATCTGCAAAGTCAATATTCCATGCAAGCACTGGTTTAGTCTCATGTGCTCCACTTCCAATCCAACTCTCTGCTAATGTGTTTTGGAAACTAATGGAAAATGGCCCAAAATCTTGGGATTCTGCCACTCACATGGGAAACACAGTTGCATTCAGTTTGGCCCAGCCATTTAGAAAATGAATCAGTAATGGATCTCTCTCTCTTTCTCTCACTCTCTCTTCAATTCTGTCTTTTCAAAAAAGAAAAAGCAAAACAGAATATCTTAAAATTCTAATGGCTGAGACCAGTTAGTTGGAGTTCCAGTTCATAAGCCAAGATTTTTAAAGCGCCTCCAGTAATTACAGTATGTAACCAACACTGAGGACCACTATCTTAAAACAGTGTTTCTCAGCCTTAATTTTGAGGGCTTTACTTCCCTCTTAAGTACTTATACTTTTTACACATTTTGTTCTAAGTACCTCCTGGGAAATGTTATGTCATAGATAAATAGTATATCTATGTATCATGGACACATCTATGATTTACACAAAAGAGAGGAAAGTTTTAATTCCAAAGAACCAAATTTCATTCCCTGCTGAGAATGTATGCTTTAGGGGTGAGCATTGTGGCTCATCAGATTAAGCTGCCACTTGGGATGTTCATATCCCATGTCAGAGTGCCAATTCTAGTCCAGGCTCCTCCACTTCTGATCCAGCTCCCTACTAATGTTCCTAGATGATGACTTCAGTGCTTAGCCCAGTGTCTACCTCACAGAGACCTAATAGAGTGCTTTGCTTCTGATTTCAACCTGCCCCAGCCCCAGCTATTGTGGCCATATGGAGAGTGAAGCAGAAGAAAGATTCTCTCTCTCTCTCTCTCTCTCACACACACACACACACACTGCTTTTCAAACAAATAAATCACTTTTAACTAAAATACATCTAACAATTTGGTTTTGCCCAAGCATGTACATATCAGTCTCCAACACAAATACCTTTAAGTGATGCTATAGGTCTCTGCCCCAAAGAAGCAATCTAGAGAGGAAGAGACAGTGGGAGGAGGATCGGACCAGGGTGCACAATCCTTGCATCCTAAGTCACAACTGGCTTCCCAACCTGAAATGCATTTGTGTTTTCCTCGCCTTCACTGCAGACAACCACGAAGGATCATCATGCATGCTTACTTGGGATGAGTAAGCTGCGATGCAGCATATCTATACTTGAGTTCTTGACCCAAGCCTCTTTATATCTCACCCAGTATCAATATTTAGCTGGAGATAGATGGATTCTCTATTACCAAGCACTGTGGTGTCAATGTGTCCCCAAAAATTGAAGTGCTGGAAATTTAACCCCTAAATCCATCATGGTGTTTGAAGGTAGGACATGTGAGAGGTGATTCATTCATGGATTATTGGGTTATCAAAGAAGTGGCTTTGTTATGAAGCCACAACAGATAACTTCAGCCTGTATGGCCATGTGATGCCTTCTACTAAGTACCAAGAAAGCCCTTAGTGGATGCTAAGCAGATACTAGAAAGTCATGGTCTTGAATTTCCCAATTTATGAAGCCAAGCATGAAATAAAACACTATTAATTATAAATCACCTAGTATGTGATATTCAATCATAGCAATAGCAAGCAGGCAAGGACAGTGCATAGCACCAAATGCCTACCAGAGACATCTTCATGTGTGTACTAATGCTAACACTTGTTCCAGTTACACCACAGTGTTTGTAAGTTATAGGTGCTATGGAGGGCAGAGCTATACTATAAAAACAGAACAGGCTAGAGTGAAATATAAGTGTAAAATCTTTGCTGTGGGGAAGCAGATGAAAAAACGGAAACACAACGCTGAGAGAAGGGTAAGAGGAAAGAGAATAAGAGGAAGTCTAGTATCATTGTGTGTCTACTTTGTGTTAGATATAAACATTTCATTTCACCTCCATCAGAAGCTTAGAAGGTGGACATTGTTCTCTCCATTTTATGGACAGGGACCCTGAGATGCTGAAACCCTCAAATGCACTCCTAGGAAGAGAAAGAGCCAGCATCCATGTGTCTTCAAAACCAGCTCCCTTTCTGTCCTCGTGCAACAATCACAGCCTCATAACAAAAGCCAGGAAATGAACCACTGTAGCCAACAAAGGAAGGTCTTACAGATTTTACACTGGGAAGATTTGGGCGACCAAGACATGCAACACCAAAAACTTGGGTCCTCTTGCAGCTCCAGGCTGGAAATCAAAGGTTGGAGTCAGCAAAGGGCAATCTGCCAGCAGAGCATAGATCCAAGAAACCAAACCCCAGTGATGCTCCAGAAGTCATCTAACCTAAGGTGTAAAAGGAACAAAGCAGCAGGGCTAGACATAGCCTTAAATGTAAGAAGTAAGAGAGAATGGAGGGACTAAAGTGCCTGAGGATGCAAAGGCACCAGAAACTATGGTTTAGAGTAGAGGATGGTGATGGTGGCAGCAACTGCAGGAGGCGAGTAAAGTAGCAAAAAGCAAACAAGTAAGGCTAGAAGAAAAAGAACAAGATATGGAGGAGACCCTAGGGTTCCTAAAACTGAGGTTCTCTCCTCAGAGAAAGAAAAAAAGCTCTTCCCATCTCCACCCCAGACTCAATGACTGATGTCACCCAACAAGTTCCTTTCTCTTTCTCTCTTGAAGAAAACTAACCTGCCCTGGAGCAGTTAAGAGGGATCTGCAGGCAGCAGAAGAGCCAGTGAGCCTTCATGTGCACTCTGGGACCATGGTCATTAACACCTGCCTTTATCCAAGAGTGAGTTTGTTTCCCTCCCTTTCTCTGCACCATCCCTTTGTCTGGTGTCCATCCAACACCATGACCAATCACCCGGGTGAATTTCAGGGCTGGCCCCATGCATCTCTCTAAGGGGCTAGCGGAAATCCTAGAAACTAATCATTTATCTCACTGTCACTAGCTATGCTACTAACTCCAGCCTCCCCACTCCACTGCCCTCCTCTGCAAGGCCAAGTTGAGGGAGACCACTTCCTGTGGAAGTCCCTTCCACCAAGCTATTTTTCAAAAGAACCTATTTCTGGAAGAAGGGAAAAATCCTGAATACCATCAAGGGATTTCAAAAAGTACATGGGAAAATGAAACTTGAAAAATAGCATGTATTTCCTAGAAAAGTTTTGAAGCCCCCTCACACAGGAAAAAACCAAAGGCCTTTGAAATGTTTCCATTTGCAGCCATAGGGAGAAAAAAAGAAACTGGGCAAAGATATGGGCTGCTTCAGGTACGGGAGAGACCTTTGCAAACCTAACTATAGACCAAATGGATCTTAACATATCTGAAAGGGTTTGTGGGACCTGTAGGAGAAGCTGGCCACAGGAGAAAGAATCAAAGTCTCAGTATGTTAAAGGAATGTTTTCTGATTACCACCAGGGTCCTGTATTTTATTTTCTTTTATTTGATTATTTTATTTTATTGTATCTTAGAGATAAAACAGGGCTGGGCACATACACCCTCATCCATCCACTGATTCATCCCCCAAACGCCTAAAATGGCTGAGCCTGGCTGAATTGCTGAGGGTCAGGAACTGGATGCAGATTTCCTACATGGATGGCAAGGACCCATTGCTTGAGCCATTGTTGCTACCTTCCAGGATCTGCATTAACAATTGGCAGGAATCAGGAGCTACAGCCAGACCATTAAACCCAGCAACTTCAATGTGAAACACCTGAACCACCAGGCTAAATACCTGCCTGGATAATTGCCAAAGTGTTCTTAATGTGATGGAGGAACCAAGTGCAGATTTATCTCCAGTTTCCCTTCCCCAGGTTCAGGTACCTGGCACATGTGGGGATCATATCTAACTAGTTTTTAGGACAGAGATAAGGGAGTTGTCCATGGCTATACAGATGAATGAGCTTCCTCGCCCTTTCTCACTCTAAATTCCTAAATTCATTTAACTACTCCAAGGAACCAATTGATTTCCACTCCACATGCTTATGAAAGTATCGAATGAGAATTGGCAGCATTGGATAATGCTGGCCCTGGCATAAGAATCCCCACATGGTGTTTTGACAAGAGTGGTTCAAAGGGCTCCTCTGCACTGGCATCTCAAAAGTTTGTGTTCCAAAAAAGGGTGAAGCAGAAATAGTTTGATTAATGGCTGAGTATTTACCCAAGCACAATTACATGCAACAGGCAGATTAGTTCCAAGAGGCAAAACCTCACTTGAAACGCCTGCTGAAGAGGACAGGGATGCATCTGTGCATGCTCATGAAGGACAGTTTGCCAGCAGTGGCCCATCTCTACTTGGCATGAGTAGAGTCATGCAGTGAGGCCACTGGTGGGCAAGTCATTCAGCGGGGAGCGTTGTGTTTCAGCAGCAAAGATGAAGGTCAACAGTGTCTAGGCAGACCAAGAGAGTAACAAACACCTACAGAGTTGACTCTCAAAGAAAGAGAAAGACAGCAAGGACATGAGAAAGGAAAAGAAGTAAAAGAAAGAAGAAGGGACCTGACACAATGGTTCAATGGTTAAATCCTCATCTTGCAAGTGCTGGGATCCCATATGGGTGCCGATTTGTGTCCCGACTGCTACACTTAGCATCCAGTTCCCTGCTAATAGTTGAGGAAAGCAGTAGAGGATGGTCCAAGGCAGTGGGACACAGCACCCACGTGGGAGACCCAGAAGAGGCTCCTGGCTTCAAATCAGTTCAACTCTAGCCATTGTATCCTCTTGGAAAATAAAAAAGTGGTCAAAGATCTTTCTCTCTGTTTCTCCTTTTCCCTGTAAAACTGCCTTTCCAATAAAAATAAATAAATATTTAAAAAGAAAAGACAAGAAAAAGAAACAAACAAGTCCAAGGCATTCGTACTAGTTTGAACTGGCAGAACTTACCCAGGCTCACTGCTCTGTCAATGGTGCGGGTTCTCTGAGCAGTCAGGTCATGTTCACCATCTCTCCATCCCATCCATGGGAACCCTCATTAGACTGAAAGTGTAGGATGGTATGGGTAGGGTACCAATACATTCTGTGAAAGCAGAGGCATACATACCCACAGTATTTATATAATTTTTCATGAATAGTCCAACCACGCAACCAAACCAGAAATAAAGGCAGGGGGTGGGGTTCTACACAAAGCTCGTGGGAAAAATGTGTTCTGACAAAGTTAGACCTGGATTTCAAAAATATTTGCACCACAAGAAATGCATCTTTCCATTTCATTCTTTCACAAATGCTTTCACATACTCTTAGCCGTAGGTAACCCCAGCAGTGTTTACCTCTGGGGTAGGGATACTAGGGAATAAGGACAAGTAGAAATGGGGTGGAGTCGGCTAGGAGATGGACATGGAAGGGAGATCCTTCCTTGGGTCATTTTCTTTACACATTTTGATATCTGAATCAGATGGATATGTTTCCTATGTAAAAAGTTGAATGAGAGTAGGCATTTAGCCTAGCAGTTAGGATGTGTTTGTCCAACATTGGAGTGTTTGCCTGGCTTGGATTCCCTGCTCCTGCTCTGTCAGTGCAGACCCTGGAAGGCAGCATGGATGGCTCAAGTCTTTGATTCTCTGCCACTCACGTGGGAGATGTGGATTGATTTCTGGCTCCTGGCTTCCACAGGGCCCAGCCGTGACTGATATTGGTTATTTGGGGAGTAGATCATTGAGTGGGGAGTATATTCTCTCTCTCTTTTTCTTTCCATTCTTCTGCCTCTATCACTAATTCATTAACTTTAGGTGAATGAATGTGAATACAAAAGAAATGTACATCACTCAACTGGCAGCCAACAGGAGCCCAGCTGTGCTTACATCAACCTGCATTTCCTCATTTACTCTACACTCTTCCCTTTCCTCTCCCAGTCATGATTGGGTTTTGATGCTGCCAGTTGTTGGGACATCTCTGAACTCTGCAGGATTTGAGACTGTGCTAGCTCCCAGTAGTGATGGTACCAAAGTCCCAAACCTGAAACCTGACAGCAAATCAAGTCCAAGAATCTCCATCAGGACCAAAGATAGAAACACTTGACAAGCAGATGGGTTCTGGTCCTCCAGCAGGAAAGAGCTTCTACCTAGCTCAGTGCTTAGAGCTGATGTACCTTGAGTTTCCTCCTCCCTAGGAGGTACCAAGAAGCACCCAGCCCAGGACCATTGGGACCAGCCGTTATTCCTCTATTTAACCACAACTGGGAACAGCTGCTGGAAACATTCTGTGTTCTAAGCAGCAAGCAGGGGTCGGGGAGAAGATGCCACAGGATAGTCATCAGCAGACACTGCAAGGGATTGCTCGGCTGTTTGGGGTGATACACTCCTGCTCTTGGGAGCTAGCAGAATGGAAGAAAAAGGAAGCCTAGTTTTGAAGCCAGAAACCTGGGATTCAGTCTTTTTTTAAAAAAAAATGTTTTAAATATTGTCTATTTATTAGTCGATCAGACAGACAGAGAGGCAGAAAGAATTCCCACCTGCTGGTTCACTCCCCCAAAAATGCTCAAGCAAAAACTGGGACTGGGCCAGGATGAGCCAAGAGCTGGAAACTCCATCCAGATCTCCCATATGGGTGGCAGGGACCCAATTCCCTGGCCCGTCAACACTATCCCCCATGGTCTGCATTAGCAGGAAGTGAGAGCCAGAAGCTACCACCAGGAAGCAAACACAGAAACATGGTCAGGAACACCAGCATCTTCCCCACTAGGCGGAACACCCACTCCTGCAGAAGGCTTTTAACCAACGTCCCTTGCCCAATAAGCAAAACTATTTTCAATTAGAGTCCCATTCTATAATAGCCATTATTTTTATGTGTTAAATCTTAGTTTTCAAGTAACTGCTTAAAAAGAAATTTTTATTTTAAATATGTCACTCAGAATTTAGCCAATTGCTTCATTTATGAATGCACATTTGCACTCACCAGACAAAAATGTGACACTTTACAGTTACCGCTTCACATTTTAAATACTAATAACAGCTCTACATGGTCACATAGGGAATGCAGGATTAAAGTCAAGTCTTCTTTCGTATTCACTGAAACATTGTGATTTGCTTCCAATCTATTGTTTAACGACAGAAATACTCAATAGCACAGGGGTTGGAACCCTTTAGTGTGTCCAAAACAGGCTCAAACAATTCCAGACTATTACTTATTTAAAACTCAAAACAAACATTTGTACAGCTTATCCACAATACAAAGACATTTCAGAAGCTTAAGGTGGGACTGGGGGGATTGTTGTGATGCAATGGGTTAAGCCATCACCTGCAATGCCAGCATCCCATATGGGCACCAGTTCAATCCTGGCTACCCCACTTCTGGTCCAGCACCCTGCTAATGTGCCTGAAAAGGCAGCCGAAGATGGTTCAAGTACTTGGACCACTGTACCCATGTGGAAGACCCAGATAAAGTTCTTATTGCAGCCATTTGGAAAGTGAACCAACAAATAGAAGATCTCTCTCTTTCTATCTCTCTCTCTTTCTCTCTCCCTCTCTAACTCTGTCTTCCAAATAAATAAATAAATCTTTTTAAAAGTAAGGTTTTGTGGAAAAAATAGAATTTGTGATACAAAAATATTTGAAATCTAAGCACAATTCCTTCATAAATGTATTTTTCTAAGAACCTTTTTGAGGACTTCTCAGAAAAACAAGGACTATTCTAAATTAGTGTCCATGTAGAATTCAGTCTTAAGAGAACAAGAATTAAAATGCACCAACCTGAAGCTGATGTATTATTAAAGGTGAATAGTTCCTATAATTATCTAGAATGTAGAGTAATAAAAACATTAATTCTAACAATTCTTCAAATATAAATGAATGAAAATAAATTTTTAGACGCAAGCACTGCTTAGAATCGACCTCCATAGTGATAGTTAAAAGTATGCTGATTTCTAGAGGAGTTCATTGTTTTTAGGGGTTTTAAAGACACTACCTGCACTCAGAGAAGACCACTGTCACCCACAGAAATCCCAATCCATCTATCCTGGCTGCCATAGCTTTGACTCCCAATATTAGTACATTAAAGATTCATGTTAATGAAAAAAGCACCTGTTGACAAAGCTTTTCCCATGTGGCCTTGGGATTGATTGATTCATATGTGGTCTTCAATACTTTTACTGAGATTTGAGACAAATGAGAAGGTGTTCCCGGGAGGGTTCTAGGAGGCTGGCTGCGCCTCTCCACCATGGCATTGGAGGATGTGTTAACTGTAGCTGCAGTTGTTTCCACTGCCTCGTAGGTCTGGAGACTAGACTTTTCCCCTAATCCCAGAGTAAGTCAGATACCCTGAGAATAAAATGAATAAATAATACAAAATGGTAGATGTATCCATTTACAAAGGGAAACAAGGGGATGTTCCGTGTGTGTGTGTGTGTGTGTGTGTGTGTGTGTGTGTGTGTAGACTGATTTTGGCCTTTAGGAGAGGCCACTCCCATTCCCATTAAACCTAGACACACAGGAAGCTAAGGGGCAGCCATGTAACCTTCATTTTCCCAGTCACATCTATACATTCTGATACATTCTGATCTAGCACAATATAGATTCTGATTTCTTTTTTTAAGAGGATAGTATTTTAGGTACATTAAAGGCAGTACGGCCAAGGAGGGAATACTTTCCAGCTCAGTAGTGAACTGTACCATATCTTAGAGCCTGGGTGGCAGCAATGAAGTTGGGGGAGGGGCCCTGGAGCCATCCCATCAGGAGGTTTGTTCTGGGCTGCAGAGCACCCATGCAAAAACCTCTGGAGAGTTTGTGGGTTATCCAAGAGCCTGCAATAAGCTTCATTTCTGCTTAATTTAGCTGGAATGGGTTTTGTTATTTCCTATATCCCAGGAAGCCAAATTAGTAATTAGAAGGTCGTATGTAGAGCAGACAACATGGGTAGAGAGTAGTGAGGGATATTTTGTGCCAGCCAGTATAAGAACTATTTATCAGAGGCACCTCTCCAGGGTTTCACCTCACTTCTCAAATGGGCATCCAACCACACACAGTGCTGGTTGTGCCTAGGGTTCACTGCCTTGAACCCTACTTTTTGTTCTGTAATAAATATGTTCTTTATTGCACTATATCAATATCACTGCTTCATTGACAAGTCAAGGAGTTGTTCCCACGGGATGACACCTCCCATTTAATTTTATTTCAATGGTCTAATTTACTTGTACTTAATTCAGAAACTGTGTCTCTAGACTCCCATGTGGGCCAACTCCTCCCACTTAATTTTATATAATTTAATTTATTTCAATTTAATTAATCCACCTTTTTTTCTAGGTTACTGGTAGCACCTCATTAGTATCTTCATTACCACCTACAGTTGCCGTAAGTGTTTGCAACCTGCTTTTTCCAAGATTTTTTTTTTTTAGTTTTTTAATTCTATGATACAATTCCATAGGTTCTGGGATTTCCCTTATCCCTCCCCAAGTTCCCTCCCCTTCCAAGATTTCTAACGATGAGGTGATACTGTGTGAATTAAGAATCCCTCTGGAAAATTTCACGTTCCCCCATGTTTCTCTACCAGGTTTCATTTAAAACCACTCAATACTATAGGAAATTCATCAATTGAAACATTCTATTTCAAAATAGTAGACAAAAAATGAATCAATTATAAAGCTAGAATGTTGGGGGGAAATCAGTCATCCACATTCATCGATATTATGCAACATGCTGAAATATTAACTGAGTCCTACAAGAGAAAGAGCCCACAGCTGCTCCTCCAGCTCCACTATCCCTCCAGGGATTTTCAGAGACCCAGACAAAAGCCAAAGCATGAACAAGCGGTCCCCTGAATTTCCCACATTTTCAAAATAATGGAATTTTTCATAATCAGACCGTTAGGACCTCCAGATACCTGGGTCTACTTAGACTGCTTTGCTACTTTATGAAAAGTTTTTATTTTTTTTAACTACACAAGGTAACATCTGGCAGTGCGGAATTCTGGTTTCCTAAATGCAGCTTTGCTGATGGTGTTGTTTGCTTTTATCCTGTTTAGCTTCACAGGGTGAGCTGAAGTTTGCCTAAAAAGAAGCTCTTGACAGGTTCGCTGCGCTCAGATTTGTTAGCTGTCAAAACTATTTGGGTTTTAAACATCCTGCTATATATTTTTTTAAAGATTTATTTCATTTATTGGAAAGTCAGATACACAGAGAGGAGGAGAGACAGAGAGGAAGATCTTCCGTCCAATGGTTCACTCCCCAAGTGAGCGCAACGGTCGATGCTATGCCGATCCAAAGCCAGGAGACTCTTCCGGGTCTCCCACGTGGGTGCAGGATCCCAAAGCTTTGGGCCATCCTCCACTGCTTTCCCAGGCCACAGGCAGGGAGCTGGATGGAAAGCGGGACTGCCGGGATAGAACTGGCGCCCAAATGGGATCCCGGGCGTGCAAGGTGAGGACCTTAACCACTGCACCATCGCGCCAGGCCCATCCTGCTATATTTTTGACAAGAATACATTCACCAAACCATTTAAATAAGACAATGGAAATAGCCAAACATTTTGAAAAAGAAATACATATTTTATGCCAGGTCAAAGTTGATCCTTTTTTGGAAAAGAGAAAAATGGGGCAACGTAAAAGCTAGAAAGGAATTTTTTCTTGTACTCACTCCCAACAGAAATTTTAAACTAAAAATTAAATTTTTAAAAAATTTTGTTTAGCATAGGGTGATGATGTTTTAGAATGAACTTTTCTGGTTATTAATTTTTCCATCCTAGGTTTCTAGAGGCATATTGACTTAGAATTCTGCTCTTAAAATGGTTAACTGCAAGCTGGGAAAGCTTGTGGAAGACAGCAGTGGCAGCCATCGTCTTGGAAACCTAGAGCAACTGCGCCACCTCCCCAACCAGCCTTTGCTCAGATGCTCCAGCTCAGTTGTTTATTTGCCACTCTCAGGATCCTGGTCACATTTCAAATCACCTGCATAAGTTTTTGCCTTTCCTTTCACGATCTCTTTCTTTAACAAACTTTTGGGATTGAAACCATCACTTAAGACACCTGTATTCTATTTGGGAGTGGCTAGTCTGAAACCTGGCTATTCCAAACTTCCGATTTCCAAACAATGGGAATCAGCAGATGAAGGGCCAAACACTTGGGTTCCTGCCATTCACATGCTGCCTTCTAGTTTCAATCTAGCCCAGCCAGCCCTGACTTAGGAGTTTCTATTTCTCTCTTTCTCTCTCTCTCTCTCTCTCTCTCTCTCTCCCTCTCCGCCTCTCTCCCTTTCCCTCTTCCCTCTCTGCCTTTCAAATAAATACATAAATATTTTTCAAGCAAACATACCCTTTTCATACTCAAGTAAATTTGCCTTTGCCTTAAGGATTACTAGCCATAAAATCAGACGTCAGATCAGATGTATGCAACAAAGGCCAGTTCAATGGTCCCCAATTGTACCTCCTTTCCTTTGTGACAAAAGATGACTACTCTTGCCAACCTCCCTTGCTTTTGAGGTTTGGCCAACATTGTCAGAACAGAAGTGATGCTTAAACTTATGAGCCAGGCCCCCAACCTTCCCTGTAATGTCTCCCTTGCCCTCTTGCACTCTGTCACTTCAACAGCAGTGTAACACAGAGAAAGCAGGCTATGGACCCAAGGACTTAGGAACCCAGAATCCATAATCACCTGATTCACTCTGTTTCTCTAGCTAATCATGAATTTGAAGAGAGGAAAGAGACTGATGCAGCTCCATCCAAGCCCTGGCACCAGTAAGGTAGCAAGGAGATTGGTCAAATGGCACCAGTAACAGAAAGGGGGAACTTCTGGAGGTGGGCGGTTGGGGGCTGGAATGTGGCTGGGGTAGAAAAGGTCCCATTTTCTTGTACAACGAAGGACCATGGAGCAACATCTGAAAACCCTTCCTCCAAGAGAGCTGAGATCTCAGAGTAGAAGTCTGGCCCTTCCCTGAAAATTTTCATTTCATCTGAACTAACCTTTTCTCCAAAGGATCAATCCAATTACTCAGGACAAATAGCAGCAGCTCTCCGATAGGCGCATCAATCCTCTGAGGAGAGGTCTCAACAGGGGAGGCCAGGACGAGCCATGTCTCAGTTTCCTGGGTGGGACAGTGGTCCTCTGTGGATTGTAGCTCACAGCCTCAGTGCATCCGGCCCTGGGCAAAGTTGTGTGTGAGGATCACAGAGTGCTCATGCCTGCTCTTTTTGCTTCTCAGAACTTGGCAGTTTGTTTAAGCGTGGTTATGGTTCTGCTTGCAATTTGTCATTAAAGCCATTTTTAATGCTAAGTGCTTATAAATCTATACAATGACAAATAGTGTCAGGTTTTTACTTTGCTTTATTTTAACTCTGACTTGCTCCGTTGTAAAATGCAGAGAAGGTGGGCAAATGGATGGAAATCTCATCCTGGAAGCCAGTATGAAACAGACCCACAATTTCCTTTTGTGAAATCTGAAAGCTGGAAATTCTTTTTAACATGTATGTGATAGGTGCAAAGTCATTTGGCAGCCAAAACACAAGCGATTCTGTCCTTTATACTTATCCCACTTAGTTTGAATGATGATACATTTCTCTGTTAAAATATTAATGGATTTGATTACAGGATGCTGCTCTCAACCCCATTGGGAGTATTAAGTAATATATAGAATATGAACCCAATCCCTGCTCTAAACTCTACTGAATTTCAAACCGCATCTGGCTGCAAACCATTGAGATTAGGGATCGTGGATTTGTCCAACAGATAAAGCAAACCATTGAGTCTGAGTCCCCTCATTAGTTAAGGATTGGCTCTCTCCCAGCATCAGTTCTGTCCCTCTGTAAAATAGAGCAAATTACAGTAAGGATCTTACAGGGGGAGGAATGTGGAGGTGGGATGAAATGAGACAAATTCCAGAAGGAACTTAACGCCCTCCCTGGTGCTGAGCTCAGGCACCACAGAGGACATCTTCACTGCAAAGAATGCAGGCAGGATACTACACCATCACAACACAGGAAGTGTGCAATTGGAAAACACTCACTCCTGTGAATGGAAGGTATAAAAAACAAAGGCTGACAAGATAATTCATCAGAAATGCCATCCTGTTTTCAATGAGTGAGGTGTTCTGAAGTGGCCAGGAATGAAGAACAAAAACAACACTCACATGTATCTCTTTCTGCTTCTCTTAGATGGATGTTTTTGTGGCCTATTAGCCAATTTTTGCAATTGGTGCAATTATGTAGGTGGGTGGCTAATTTCCTTTCTCCATGGGTTCTGTCAGCCTGGTAAGTGATTGGCTGTAAACAATGCCAGCATTATTGACCATATCGACTCCAGAATTCCATGCTTGGCTTTATTATTTGTTCTCCTTTCAAGAAAGACTCTTTATTTTAAAATCTCACTGCAGTCCCATCAACTGCAAGGGCCGTAAAGCGTGTGTGTGTGTGTGTGTGTGTGTGTGTGTGTGTGTGCCTTAATGTGAAATCTGTTCACATAGGAATTACAGGAATAGGCATAGAGGCTGGAAGAATTTTTCTTAAACCTAGACTTGAAGGGAGATCCAGGAGACAATTGTACACATATTTTCAATCTCTATTTTTAACAAAGTTTTAATAGACTGCAGTAGCAAGAAAAAATCCTTTATGCTTTAGATCTCAAAAATATGAAATACAATTGACAGATAATTTCTGTTAGCTCTCTGTGGGGTCCTCCTCTCTGGTCCCCAGGAAAAGTTTTGCCATCTATTTTCCATAACTTCAGTGGGCACAAAATTGGACAATGGTAACAGATGTGCCTCAATTTTGCAAATTCCATTTAGTATTTTACAAAAATTTTTCTCCTGTAAGGCATTTAACGATTATCCATCCATCCATCTATCCTTTTGTCTACAGGCTCATCTACCCACACAGACAGACTTTTCTCTACCAGCCCCTAACCTAACCTAAGGATGCAAAGATGAATTAGGACACTCCCCCCACAGATGAAGCAAACTTACTTCTCATTTTACTGGTTCAGGATTAACCAAAATAGTCTTTTTCTTATTATGTTGTAAGCCTCATCACCATCACTGGAGCATCACCTTGCTCTTCAGGAAGATGACATTGCGTACTGGAGATCCTTTTATTATTTAGAGAGTGCAGATAAGTGAAGGTCTGCAGGCACAGGAATTGGGGAGTGGGGCCACAACACATTCTGCATAATGTGAAGCATGAGGCTTTTCAGAAAAACCAATGAAAAGAGAGACCACCAGAATGAAATCTGAGCTCTGATTGAAGGGAAATGCAATGCACTGGAAGAGCTGATGATTGTGAGATAATGTGGGGCTTTAAGGGAGGGAACTGCAGCCTCTAGAGTTCATTTTCGTGGGGGGACTGTCACTTGAGAAGGGCTTGAAGAGATGGCAGTTAATATTGTTGCATAAAAAGGCACTTTAAAATAAAGTTTAATGTCTTTATTTCTTATCTGTTGTTGACCTTATTTCATGGCTTCTCATTTAAGGGAATAAATAGTGATGGAGTAATACAGGCTACCATATCCAGATGTGGGGATACAATGCAATATGCATCCCTACTTCCAAATCGAAAATGGACTCCCAATGAAATTGTTGGACATACCTAGACAATGGGATGCTGGACTGTCTGACATTGTCTGTGTCAGCAATGTTGGGATACACTTAAATAACAGACTGATTGAGTTATAACTTGTTATGAAAGACTATATTATTGTAATAATATTGGGGAAATTAATCGGGAGTGGGAACTGGGGGGGATCCCAAACCCTACATAACTGTACCATAAAATTTTTAAATTTTTTTTAAAAAAAGAAACAGTTGTGTTATTTTTTTAAGATTTTACCTTTATTTGAAAGGCAGATATATAGAGAGGAGGAGAGACAAAGAGGAAGATCTTCCATCCAGCGCTATCCAATGGTTCACTCCCCAAGCAGCTGCAAAGGCTGGAGCTGAGCCAATCCAAAGCCAAGACCCAGGAGCTTCTTTCAGGTCTCCCACATGGGATACATTATCCTGATGTCAGTGATTGGCTTTCTGTGCATCAAACACACACAGGTTGGGAGTTCTACAACAATGCCTTCAACCAGTTTGGAGTATTGTTCAACAACAGATACACTCACGAGAGTGCAAATACTCTCAGGAGGAAAACACCCACCATGAGATGGTCAGAGAGGTGCCTGTGGTTGAGGCCTGGCCAAAGTCAAAAGGAAAAACTTGTTATGGAAATGAAATCCAATCATTATTTTTCTTCCATTGTTTGTAACTTTCATCTTTTGCTTGTCAGCACAAAGTGATGGTGATAGCCACAGCTGAATAGTGTACAGTTCCATATGTATGTAGAAGGAATATTAGGTGTATCAGGGAAACTACTAAACCTTATCAGTAACTATGTGTACATAAGCAGTTTTTTAAATTTATTTATTTTATTGGAAGGGCAAATGTACAGAGAGGAGGAGAGACAGAGAGGAAGATCTTCCACCTGATGGTTCACTCCCCAAGTGGCTGCAACAGACGGTGCTGCGCCAATCTGAAGCCAGGAGCTGCAAACCTCTTTCCAGTTCTGCCACACGGGTGCAGGGTCCCAAAGCTTTGGGCCATCCTCAACTGCTTTCCCAGGCCACAAGCAGGGAGCTGGATGGGAAGTGGAGCTGCCGGGATTAGAACCGGCGCCCATATGGGATCCCAGCGCGTTCAAGATCTTAACCATTACGCTATCACACCAGGCCCAACATAAGCAGTTTTGTATCACTCCCTATAGTTGCCATGTGGCACTAAGTCATCTGTTCAAATACATGTGTTGCCATACATGGGGCCTCAGAAAGGCTATAAAGATACATAAGGAAATGTCCCTCTTTATTTAGAGCTCAGCCTTTTGCGTATGATTCCAGTTGAGCTTTATGCATCATCATCATCATCATTGCTTTCTGTTAGAGGTTTTGGTGTCTGATCTCTTAGTGCATGAATCTCATAATATCTACAAGGATAAAACATAGGTGCATAGGAGAGAAAGGTCAACAGTGAGGGTAAGAAGCCGAAAGGTCACTATCACATGCAATTCCCTTTACGGGATAAGGATGAGATCTGAGTGGGGTCTAGCATCCATGATGCTTTCTGGGAATTTCATGGTATCCCCACACAGCATTTAACTTCCACATGACCAACACGGTATCTCCTTTTTCCCAGTCCCTTATGAGACACAGGTGCCTGGTGGGAAAGTGAACATACTAGACTGGCAGGTAAATGAGTAGAGTTACGTTACAGGTTGGTGAGACAGGATTGTGTAAAAATATCCCAGCTCACTTGTTCTAAATTCTTGCCTAGCTCTCCCATACCAGTCATCCTGCTCTCTGGAATCTCTGGGTTCCTGAATGCTCTGACTCACTGGATAGGGAGCATTGCTTTCCATTCCCAAGGTTGCAATCACTCAGCACCATGTTTAACACATTCTATTGAAGATGTCACAAACCCATTCAGATTTGAGGGTTTGGGATCAGGGCCTCATGACATGATGGGGAGGCAACAAAATTTGCAAGAGCAAGTGGGATAGATCTGAGCATGGTCGTCTTTGGGACACACAATCTTAAAAGTAATAGAGAGCTGAAGAAGTTGAGGGTTCCAAAATCTGGCCCTGTGGGATTATTAGAGTGCTCACAGCCCAAAGTCCAACAGCCTCGGTGTAGCTGGAAACCTGTCAGCTCAGCTCTCCACCCTGGTGAGTCCTCAGGCTTCCTCTATCCTTCTCACCTCCCCACTGGCCCAGAGCTGACACCGAAGACCTTTGAATGTCATTTTAATTTTCTAGGATTGTAGTGCCAGTATCCATTGAAAGCAACATAAACATATTCTTATAGCCCATGTTGTGGATCCACGTTGATTAAGCCATCATCTGAAGCACTGATGTCCCATATCAGAGTACCACTTCAAAGTCCCGGTTGTGCTGCTTGCAATGCAGCATCCTGCTAATGTTCCCGGAAAAGCAGTGAAAGATATCAAGCACTCAGGTCCCTGCCACACACGTGTAGGACCAAATGCAATTCCTGGTGCCCAAAGTGGGCCTGGTTTAGCCTCGGCCATTGCAGTCATTTCAGGAATGAATGGGTAAAAGGTATCTTTGGTTGTTTTTTAGTTTGTTTGTTTGTTTTGGGTTTTTTTGTCACTCTGTTGTTCAAATAAATAAATGATCTTTAAAAAAAAAAAAACAGCAGTGACAACAAAAATGTATTCTTCCACAGTAGTGGGAGCTAGTGATCTGATGAAGGTATAGGCAGGGCCATTTTCCCCCTACAGCTTCAGGGAAGATGTTTCCTACTTCTTCCTACCTCTGCTGGCTATGGACAGTCCCTGACATCCTTTGCAACTATATCATCTTTTTTTAAAGATTTATTTTATTCTTATCTGAAAGTCAGTTATACAGAGAGGAGGAGAGACAGAGAAGAAGATCTTCGATCTGTTGATTCACTCCCCCAAGCAGCTGCAATGATCAAGGTACACCAATCAGAAGCCAGGAGCCAGGAACCTCTTTCCGGGTCTCCCACACTGGTGCAGGGTCCCAAGGCTTTGGGTCATCCTCCACTGTTTTCCCAGGCCACAAGCAGAAAGCTGAATGGGATGTGGAGCCACTGGGACATGAACCAGCACAATATGGGATCCCACCATGTATAAGGCAAGGACTTTGGCCATTAGGCTATCATGCCAGGCCCACAGCTACATCATTTTAATGCCTGTATACTTCATCGCTATCTTCTTCCTTCTTCTCATAAGGACACTAATCATTGAATGACCCTCTACCTGTCTACATCCTTCCAGGCTGCTACAGCTCAACAATTATTGGCTGGTGAGCTTGCAAATAACAGGAATCCATTGCTCACAGCTCTGGATGATGGAATGTCCTACATCCAGGTCGGGCTGGTCTGCAGGCTGATGAGGACCACCTTCCAGGCAGCAGTCTTTCCTCTGTGACCTCACTCAGTGCAGTGAGTCACCTCTTGCTGCCTTAAAAATGGCATTAATTGGACATTAGATCTGGGTGTCACATGGACCTATTTTCACCAGTACAATGCCATAGTCAATATTATTTTCCTGCGGGACCAGTGCAATCCACAGAACTCAGTGAGTTCTCACAAGCTCAGCACATGCGCAGTTCATTGTTGTCTCCTAAAATCCTAAAGCTTTTGCCACAGTGTACAAAATGGTGCCTGATGTACCCCTACTAGAGTTCTTGATCTACTGTCGTCAGGTCTGGGGGCTACCCAAAACTGTCTTAGGTGGAACCTGTAGAATGCCACACTGATGCAGTTCTCTGAGTCAGAAATGAGTTCACTCCCAGCTCAGCGTATGCTCAGCCCTTTCCCTTGCCTTTGCCTCCTTACACAAAATGGCACCAAATTCAGCTCTAGGGAACTGACTGGGCTATGAAATCCACGCTGTTCTCACACTGCCTGTCTGGGATCTGCTGCTCTGTCTCTGCTCCTGGTCAAATCAAACAGACCAGCAGGATGGACAGTTCTTTGTCTGGGTTCACCTCCCAACCTCTCAGTGAAAGTCCCTTCCCACTTAGTTGGTGGTGGAGTTTAGATCACCATTAGCTGAATGCCGCTGGAATATCAGCCACTACAACACCACACCATTGTGTCCGCTGCTTTCTTGTGTCTGTCAGTCTCCACGCACCCTCTGCTGTTGTTCTATCCTCTCCTATTTCCTGGAATGTGTCCTCTCTGCTTCATCCTGACTAAATGTTTCTCTGTCCATTTAAATGTGTCCTTACCCTATTCCACCATCTTGATTCTCCAAAGGGAATTGGGGCTGGGATAAGTGAAATACCAGGAGCCTATGGAACTGTATCATAAAATTATAATAATAAAAAAATAGAATAAAATGGCATTAATTACACTCTAGAGGTCTCTGCCCTGACAAAGCAGCCTCTTCCAAAAGCCCTACCTCATCTACAACACCCCCCGCCCCAGGAATTAGGATTTCAACATAGGAATTTTAGAGGAATATGAATATTCAGACAATTACACACCCTACTCCAGTAGAATCCCCTAAGTCTTGATTACTTGAGTAAAGATCCTGTTTCCAAATAAAGTCACATTCACAGGTAGCGGAAGGTAGGCCTAGCAGACGCATTTTAGGAGGACATCATTCAGTCATTGCCAGTGGACACTTAAAATCCTAATGTTACATCCAGCCTTCCCCCAGTCCCTGAGCCCTTCAACACAAAGCTACCACCCAGGAAAGCTCATCCACTTCAGGTCATTCACACACACAGGCACTGTACAAATGCACACACACACACACACACACACACACACACACACACACAGGCACGCACGTGCACATGTGTGCCACCACACACAATAAAGCTGATTACCTGACTCCAGAGAACAGTCTTCAGAGCCCTGCACGAGGATTATTGATTTCTCTTCCCTCAGTTTTTCATTACTGCGATTGGTTACTATTATGCCTCCAACTTCATTCTTGGATGCTCGTGGAATTGGGTGGAGCTCTCTGGAATCCCAGGGCCTTTCCATGAGACCTTTTAGGAATTTAGAATACAGATCTCTTCCTAGGAGCCATATCTGGCTATGTAAGCAAAGAAAGGTTTGTAGGGAGGAGGATTCAGTTGAAGAAGGAAGTGAATCTACAAATCCATTTTGTGGGAGTCCCTGTGTTCTTGCATGCAAGCTAACTGCATTGTAAGAGTGAATGTTACAGTGAGACCCTTGCCTGGGAGACACACATAAAACTGAAAATCACCCACATTTAAATTTATTCACCACAAGTGGTAAAATCACATGGCCCTACAAAAAAGAAGTTAGCAATTCTTACTATGACCTAATTGCACAAAATGTGTGTGTGTGTGTGTGTGTTTATATTCACACTCATTTTATAGTTAATGTCATAAAGTAAACCTATGGCAGCACATTCCTTCCCCTGAAATTTTAGTGATTGTACTATTCATAATTTATTAAAGTCTCTTTCTCAATATTGTAAAAAAAAAATTGTCAGAACAAGCTATGTAGGAAAGAAATAGTAAGGGAACTGAATTCAAGACATAAATGATGTAAATAAAATACAGAAAATTATTGTCAAGCCCTAATCAAACCCTGGCACTGGCCTTCACTTCTGTCTAATCAGACAAAAAGGGAGATTCACTGCGAACCTGGACTGCACTCTGCCCAGTCTGTAAAGTCAAGATGCTGCATAGCACCTCATGCCCTCTCAGGCTTCACTGAGATGCTGCGCCATGAGTAGTGAACCAAACCTTGGAGCTCACATTCTATTGAACAAAGTCGATAAATAGATAGATCGTTATCAGAAATAAGAATTATGATTTTTAAATTATCATATATGATTTATGTTATTAAGTTCATAAATGATTTTCTGATATAATTTTTTAAGTTTTTTTTTTTAATTTTCATTGGAAAGGCAGATTTGCAAAGAGAGGAGGAGAGACAGACAAACAAATTTTCCATCCACTGATTTACTCCTCAAATAGCCCAACAGCTAGAGTCGAGCCGATCTGAAGCCAGGAGCCAAAAGCTTCCTCTGGGGCTCCCATGTGGGTACAGGGTTTGAAGATTGGGCCATCCTTTCCTGCTTTCCCAGGTCATAAGCAGGGAGCTGGACAGAAAAGTGAGGCAGCTGGGACATGAACTATCACTGACATGAGATCCCAGCAGATGCAAGGTGAGGATTTAGCTACCAGGCTATCAAGCCAGGCCCAATATAACAGATTTTTAATTTATATTATAGTCAAAGGCTTAATGGTTCTGCTAAACAAAGACTTCAACAAATTGGAAAGACCACAGCCAAACAGGGAAATAGGCAAAGGCAGACACAATAATCAAAGAAGATGCTCAGCTGCATTAACTTTTTAAAAACTTTTCTTTGAGTATTTCACAGAGACAAGACTTCCTCAACTAATCAGGATAAGTCTTTTGCAGGCTATGTAACTATTAAGAAAATTTTTTGCCTGCCTTTTATGGTATGATTGTTTTATTTTTGTAACTTACAGATATAAGTAATATTCATTATGAATTTAATTTTTAAAATAAAAAGATCATTTTATTGCTTTCTTAGAGCAAAAATGAAAGGAAACATGACAATGAACCAAAAAGACAAATTAATAGAGTGAAACCTTCCTGATCTTAGCGTACACTAGGTGCTCAGTAGATCACAGCTATCATTATTTAGTATTCCAAGAGGCAACACAATGGCTCCATTGGCTCATCCTCCACCTACAAGCATAAGCATTCCATATGAGTGCTGGTTCACATCCCAGCTCCCCACTTCCTATCCAGCTCCCTGATTATGGCCTAGGAAAGCAGTGGAGGATGATCCAAGGCCTTGGGACCCTGCACCCACATGGAAGACTGAGAAGAGGCTCAATGCTTCTGGCTCTTTGCTTTGCATCAGCTCAGTTCTGACTACTGCAGTCATTAGGAGTGACTCCTCAAATGTCTGCAAAAGCCAGACCCAGCCCAGGCCAAAGCTAGGCTCCTGGTATTCCATCAATATCTTCCAGGAGGATGGCAGGGGCCATCATCTGGAGGGGCCACTTCCATTAAGAGGAAGTGGATCAGAAATAGAGCAGCTGAAACCTGGACCAGTGCTCTGATAAGGATGCTGGCATTGCAGGAGGAAGCTTCTAACTATTCCAACGATTTGGGGAGTGAACCAAAGAATGGAAAATCTTTTTCTGTCTATTCTTTTCTCTGTAATTCTGCCTTTCCAATGAAAGTAAATAAATCTAATAAATGAATAAATAAGTGTTCCAAAGGCAGGTGTTCAGCCTCGTGGCGAAGATGCTCAGATTCTATTCGAGTTCCCTAGTCAAAGTCACAGTTCTGCTTCCAGCTCCAGTGTTCTGTGATATGTTCCCTGGGAGGCAACAGATGGTTCAGGTAACTGGGTCCCAGTCATTCATTACAGCAACCTGGACTGAGTTTCCACCTTCAGTCCTGGCCCACTGCTGGCTATTGCATTCATTTAGGGGTTGAATCAGCAGATGGGAGCTCTGTCTAACGCTCTGTCTCTGGCTCTTTCTCTTTCTCAATGTATATGTGTACTTCTTAAATAAGTAATTTTAAAATATTTTAGAAAGTACCCCAAGTAGATTATCGTATGTTCCTATGTGCGCCACTGTGCATTGAGACTCTGCTTTAATTCCTGAGCCACACAATTCTGGAATTACTTTTCCAAGAAAATAAGTCTTGATTTCACTGACTCCGTACCATCTGTAACACAGTAGGCTACCTGAGTCCTCCATCATTTCAGCCTGTACTATATACTACAACTCAAGTTCACTCGCATTGACAGAATAAGTCATTCTTTAGAATTGATTTACAATAATTTAAAACAAGGGAACCCATTTTCCCTTGTCTCCTTATCCAATCAGGGGTCCCTGTTTTAAACAGCCATTCACAAGGTATTAATAATAAAGGCATTCTCTGATTTTATGATTTGAAACGCTTCCAGTTAAGAGCAGTGACCAATTTTCAGTTCTCCTCCCCAGTAAACAGGACCATTAAGGGCTGAGCCTAGCCCATTTGATTTATTGCTACCATTGTCTACTGTCAATTACTCATAAGCACTGCAAATGCCGAAACATTACATGCCGGGGAACACTATACTCAATTATAGATGGCCACTGTTGAGTAGTGGAATGCATGAGCTCTCCTCAGCTCAATAGAAAAAAGCCCTTCCAATAAAAGTCTTTGTTCTAATGAGTACCAAAGGTCCATCCGCATTAAGCATGTGAGCTCGGGAAAGTCCATCAGAACATCACTATTTACAAACTGAATTGGGTGCATAAAGTTTGGGAAGAATCTAATTACTGAGTTAAGGAGGCAAAAAGCAATTCAGTGCTTTAATAGCACAAAATACACACAATAACACACCGTACTAACTTAAGTATTCTCATGAAGTCTTTGCAGTCATCTAAAAGCCTAATAACAGCACCAGCTTAAACATGTGAAGATAGGCACCAGGAATGCTTAAGCTGGAGAGCAGTGGCTGAGCGCATTCCCTGAGGCACGGGAAAATGATTTCTCCAAGCTGGGATGGTAGAGGGAGGAATAGGGATAGAATAATCAAGAAGGCAATTCTGGGACCTCTTTGCTCTTGTCTATAAATCATTCAACAGAAAACACATGATTTAACTCTAATCCAAACAAGGGTTCCCAGAAAATTAAATTCTCTTCCCACAAATGACTCAGAATGCAAGTGAAGTGAGCCATAGCATCACCTCCCCAAGGTGCCAGGAAATACGATACCAATATAACACACACATTGTAGCAGCCAAGGTGACTATCTCCAAGCCATCTGTGCTCTCATGAGGTCTCCATCCACACAGGATCCTCCTCAAATAGACTGCTGAAGTCAGACCTCACAGATTCCCCACAGTCCAGCCCCACGACCTGGGCTGCCCATGAGGCCGCCTTAAACACTGTAGAGCCTAAGTATAAGTAAAAGATGAAGAATGACACCAGAAAGTACAGTCCTTGTCATCAGATGACACCCTTCACAACACCAAATAGTATAAACATTCTATTCCTTTTATTTTGTTAATGCTGTTTATTTTTATTTATTAACTTATTGGAAAGGCACAGTGACAGAGATAGAAAGCCACAGAGAGAGAGAGGAAGAATTTGTAACTTGCTGGCCCACAAAGGCCAAACCAGGAGTGAAGAATTCCATTTGGGCCACCCGTGTCGGCAGTAGGTACTCAGGTACTTGAGGCTTCATTTGCTTCCTCCCAACATATGTATGAGAAAGAACCTGGACAGAAAACAGAAGCAAAACTAGGCACTCCTCCGTGGCATGCAGGTGTCCCAAGAGGTGACTTAATCTACTTTCTCGAGATCCAATCCAAAATCAGTTCCCTTTAATTTTTTTTTCAGAAACTTTTAAATAATTTATGTGAAAGCTAGAGAGAGTTTCCCAGCCACTGGTTTACTGCCCAGATTCCTACAATAGTTGGAGCTAAACCAGGCTGAAGACTGGAACACAAAATTCCATGTAGTTCTACCATATGGGTAACAGGAACCCAAAAACCTGGACCACCCGCCACTGCCTTCCCAAGCACACCAGGAGGAAGCTGGATTAAAATTCAAGGAGAGGGCCTGGCGCGGTGGTGCAAGTGGTTAAGGTCCTCACCTTGCACCCCCAGGATCCCATATGGGTGCCGGTTCTATCCCTTCTATCCCGGCGGTCCCGCTTCCCTTCCAGCTCCCTGCCTGTGGCCCAGGAAAGCAGTGGAGGACAGCCCAAGGCTTTGGGACCCTGCACCCGCGTGGGAGACCCGCAAGAGGCTCCTGGCTTCGGATCGGCATAGCACCAGCCATTGCGCTCACTTGGGGAGTGAATCATCGGACGGAAGGTCTTCCTCTCTCTCTCCTCTGTGTATATCTGCCTTTCCAATAAAAAAATAATAAAAATAAAATCTTAAAAAAAAATTCAAGGAGACAAATTCAGATCTGCATTCCCATATGGGATGCAGGCATCCCAAGAGACAGCTTATCTACCTATGCCACCATACCCACCTCTTGGTTGGGTATTGATGACCATTGGTTTGAGGTATTTGTATTCTCATGTCCTTAATTTGGCAAAACAAAGTCAACAGCCATGTGCTGAATCCCCTTGTTCAAAATGTCGTCAGCCCATGAAACCCAAAGTCTAAAAATTTTCATCTTCTATTCACAGTTCACTGTGGATAACATAAATCAACATATATCACAATATGATACCTCAGGCAAGCAGGGGAATCTTCTGTCACTCTAGAGGGATGATTTCTTGGCCCGCTGTCTCTGCTCATCAGCTCCCCACAGTCAACACATCTCATTCTTCTTCTGGTCTTACAGCAAGGTAAGGAAAACCCAGAAATTGAGAAGTGATGACTGGACACAGAACCTCCCAATGTTTGGTCACCATTTGAAGTGAGCCACACCTTTCCAAAGAAGAATTGCTAATGCAAGGCCAGCAGAAGAGTCAGCCAGGGGCTGAAGCTAGACCAGTGGCAGGCTGTGATAGCTGATTATTTTTGGAATCTTGAGGACCATCAAAAAAAAAAATTGAAGATAGAGGTGTGAAAAGTAAACTTACTATCTCAGAAACACTAGCCACACTACGGTGTTAAAGAAACTTTAAAGTCACAAGAGGATGGGACTAGCTCCCACAGGCCAACTCAGGCCTGGGGTCGCACATGGCATGCAGGTGAAAGCATGGGTGATGGCAGCAGTGACAATGAGGGAGCCTTCATTGTCTACTCCATTCACATGCACATGCGGCTACGTGAACGTTCCCTGACCTGACAGGAGGATGAATTGCCCATTGATCCTGTTCCAACCACACTGGCTGTAAGTACCTTTTGTTCTTTTGTTTCTAAATTTTGAAAGATGTTAAGCCATCACCTTTTTAGAAACATTTATGTAGTCCAAAGATTTTTAGTTCTATGAGACGTGAAAATTAAATGCTTTTATATGTGGTACTAGCAGTTCAAAGTAAAATGTACTTGTTTAGTCATCTTCAAGTAGATCACAGAAGTTGTCTTAACTGCTAATCATTTTATTGGTGTGAGTTGCTCGTTTCAAGGGAGAGTCCCCAGCAGAGCCTGTGTCCATCTGCATGAGGGGGTGCAGGGAGGGCCACAGTGGTATCAGCCTGACTCTAGTTGGTAAGAGCATAGAGAAGACTCATTGAGCCCTACACCCATTTCAGAGCACATGCCAACAGTAAGTGCCCCCTCGGGTCTGACAAAATAGCTTTTAATTAATTTATTTATTTATTTTATTTTATGACATATTCCATAGGCTCTGGGATTCCTCAACACTTCCTCAAACCCTCCCCCCATACTGATTTCTTCCATATTATTATAGCAGTATAGCTCATAACCACTCATAATTCCATCATTGCTGGCATGGGCCATGCAGGGAATCCAGCATCTTATTTTCCAGATAAATTCAACAGTTTTTTGGGGGTGGGGAGGCCATCCTTGATCTAAAAGTAGAGCTGGCAGAATATCGTCACCTCCAATGAAAAGCCACAACACAAGTTCAACAGCAGAAAGAGACATGGAAATTTACAACATCATGAAGTTAATTGACATGGTACTGAGTGATCAATGTGTTAGGAAATGCAAGTTCTTAACCACATCCTGTAACTACTTCATTGACATCTCAATTTTAGTTTATACATAACCAACTTCTATAAACTTTAAAATGGTTATAGGGTACTATTAAGCTGTCTCGTGTCTTTTTTTTTAACCACATGTTTGCCTTAATTTAAGATGAAACTATATCAATCCTAAAAATAATACCTGTAAATTGTAATATTATTACACCCTCAAACAGCCTAAATCACACACAATAAGATATCGTGATGTAACCAATGAACCAATAATCAATGAGAGACAGACTGCTTATGATCTACATCAAAGAACTGAAAAGCCTGATATGCTTTTAATAACCTATGTTATTCTGCAATGGGTCGGGAGAGCAGAGAAATCTTTCATCTTATTAGAGTGTGTGAGGAAGATATTAACTATAATCTATCAAAATTGTAACAGGTACCTTATAGACAACAGGCTCAAATCTACATTAGTCATTAGCAAAAACTATAAAGACATACAGTGGGATCCAAGAATGACCCTAACAGCCTCTTAACAGGAGGTCATATGCACAGAGCAGGGGGGAACCATAGAGTGGAGCAGTAGGACAGGAGGAGGCTTGTATCCCAACCCCAGAGACTCCCGGTACCTCACCAAGAACTATCAGTATGGGCACCAAGGACTATCAGTATGGGCACCAAGGACTATATCCCAACAGACAAGGAAATCACAGGAGATTGGAGTGCCCTCTTAGGCCAAGAATTCAACCATTCCCTATCGGATCTCCCACACGGAATGGAAGAAGCCCAGAACCCTCCTCACAGGTCTAATGACATCAGAACAACAGGAACCCTGAGCTGTCCTCAGAAACAGAAGAACAGTAAACTTCCTTCGGGACTCGGGAGGGAAGTCTTCTCTGGTCCTTACTTAGTTCCAACTTTGGCTTCCTACCCTCTCTTGCAATGACCATCAGGGTCACTCCGGAGCCCCAAAAATTAGATCAGATAGAGAGAGACCAATAACGAAAGCTTAGAACAGACAAGAAAGTCAGCTTGGACTCCCATATAGCTTACTAGGTAGGACATAAAGATCAGTTACTCCTCACCAAGGTACACACCCTCTACTCACCCCCTCATAAACTGTTCTGCTCCTCAATCATTAACACATGGCTTGTTAAAGTTATAAACCTGTTTGGACTATCCTAAAATTCACGAGGTTCAGTAAAAATTATGCTTGAATACTGTAAGCTGCTAAATGTGAATAAAAAAGTGGCCTGTGTCCTCCTGTCACTTCATTTGGACAGTTTCAGTTTTGCTGCAGAGTTCCTTGCAGAACATACATCTGTTTAATCTTAGGAACCCTGATGTGTTCTTCCAACGGCATGGATTAATGCAGACCTGGGAGCTAAGGGTCCAGTGCCCCATGGTTAGTCCCATGTGTTCTGGATAGAAAGCATCAAGCCAGAAGAGCATGACTATCCTTCCTCTGCTGACTCGGGCTCAATTCTGAGCAGAGTGAGCATGCGAGGACAAGTCACGGTGTTAAAACTTCTTGGCCAGCCTGGCTTCTAAGATTTCTAGCAGATTAGGCATTAGAGTGGAAATCCTGCCAGTAGCAACCTGCATGTGTGTAGCACATGGGGACAGTACCCACTGCCCTTGGAGTAGATGGAGGGCGCACTGGCAGATGCGCAGGCAGAACATCCGACTGACAGATTCCCAGTCCCTATTCATTCATCTGTCACTCTTGCTTCTCGCCCTCCCCTGGCCCTTTACCTTTAGCAAAGAATCTGCACTCTAGGTTTGCTGTTATCCTTTCCTGCCCCACTAATATGTAAAACCTATTCTGGGGCCAGTTCTCTTCTGGGTACCCTGCTTTTATTTGCTGTGTTGATTTCATTTCTTGAGTGTGTTCCATAGCTTACTGTCCTGTAAAATTAAATCTGAAAGGTGCTCAGGTTTTTCACCCTCTTAAATAATCCAAGCTCCTTAATTGGGCAGTTACAAAGTCAAGAAGACTTGACTCAAACCAGACGTCTGGCCAGAATCTGTCTCTGAACACCTTAGAAACAGACCCTGAGCCCCACCCAGCCAGCAGGTCTCTTTGCCTCAGGTTTTAGGGTGCCTTTATAGCTGTGCTGGTTAGCAGAATCCTCCCAGAGAGATGTGGCCATCCTGCACCACTTCCCCAGGACACAAACAGAGAGCTAGAAGGGAAGTGGAGCAGCCGGACACAAACCAGCGCCCACATATATGAGATCCTGGTGGTTATAAGGTAAGGACTTTAGCCACTAGGCTACTGTGCCAGGTCCAGCACCTTCTCTTAACATTTAGAAAGAACAGTTCTGTTTGGTTTATCTTTGTAAACACTGTTCAACAGTTGCTTGCTAGATAGAACAATAAGTGTACACACAAATGAATGACAGAACACGAAATGACATATTCACTTTAGACACCTGCCATCCCTCAGAATCCCCCAGCCATGGAATGAATGTGTCTCCTATGTTTCATGTGTTAGAAACTTGATTTGCAAATTCATTTGTTAACAGTGCTTGGAGTGGAATCTTTTTGAGGCATTGGAGTTCATGAGTGGATTGAATGGGTCAGCAGCTCGTTGAACTCTCCCTGACGTGCTTGGTCTGTTATGCCCCAGGTGCTGCATTATCATGCACCAAGAAAGTCTTCCCCAGATGCTGTGTACATGCTAGAAGCCCATGTTCTCGAACTTGCCAGCCTCCCAAACTATGTGCTACCTTTATTCTTTATAAAACACTCCCTTCATCATACTGAACTATACAGACCAAATCACTTCTTCTCCCAGGTCCCGGATCAAATAAGTCAAAACATTGAAGAGCAGGGCAACAATCTGCTTCACAGTGTGAAGTAATCATTACCTTCCACATGTTGAATTCAGCTTCCTTTTCTCCTTGAATAGAAACGGGGAATGTCTGTGAGATAGCTAGCAAGACAAAGGCTGATTGGTGACAGTGACAGAAATCCCACCTTTCATTTCTGGAGAGGTTTCTGCATTTCCAAGCTCATTTCACCTCTTCCCCAAGCAATCATCCTGTTGGATTCTCAACACCACCATGGCACAGGCAAAATAGAAAGAACACAGGAATATTGTTCCCGTAGAGCTGATGGAAACTGAGCTTCAGAGAGATGCAAGAACTCATCCAAAATGGCACCAGTGGCCATGAACAAAGCAAGCTTCAAATCCAGCAAAAACCAAGCCTGAGGTGCTCACCCAAGGAGGGCCAGGAGCAGGGCAGAGTCCAGCAATGAAGAACACAGCATTGAAAAATTATCTTTGACAGCAGACAATAATCCACATGCAACAAGCAGAAACTAACAGTATAAAACCTCTGAGGGTGGTTGCTGCCTGTTGGAAATACCATACCTAGCAGACACACCCACTGGAGAAGCCCAGGCACTGTGTCTGCAGACCCCTGGCACTGCCATACCCATGTTGAACCACAGATGTCAAGGCACTCAACAAGCCTCAGCACTGTGGCTCATGCTTGTACTCCACATGCATATCTGGTGAGGGGCTGAAGACACGTGTTTGTAACTTCAAAGACTGCCAACTCCAACAAAGCAACTGGAGCAACTTGGGAGACAAGATCACAGAATTTTACTTCTCCCTCTCCACGGTGCAGCCAGGGCTCAGAGATACTGTCTTCTAATAGAGTTCTTGGTTGACCTTCTGCTTTTCAGAAAGAGGGGAAATGAGGCAAGGTGAGTTCCTGCCTTTGAGTTGGATTATTGGCTTTCTAAGCTATAAGTTTGTATTTGTAAATTGACCTTTAGGTGAGACTATCAGCTGAGGAGGGGATGCAGTGGCTTGAAGTTCAAAGCTCCATCTATCTGGAATTCTTTATAACTCAGCAGTGACCCCTGCACTCTCAGCAATGTTTTTAGAAGACTGGCCTGTACAGATGGTGCCCAAACCATTGTAGATGATCTCACTACAGATGGTTGCTCCTGCACCTCAAACTCAGTGAAAATTATCTTTTGATCACATCATGTAATGGGGAAAAATTGAGAATAATATTTCGTAATATCATGTATCAAAATACAACATATCCGCTACACAAATTGCTCTGTGTTATTGAAAGCTCTGACTCTAAAATCTTCCCCTGGGGTAGACTGCTCTTCTGTTCTCTGTTCCCTATTAATAGAGGGAGGATCATGGCTTTCCATGACCCCCCTCATTCTGAGCATCTTAGCAAGCATGTAGCAGAAGCCTTCTACTGTATGTGTGATGCTGATGTGCACACGTGTGTACCAGCTGGCACATAGCCTGCTGCCCTCGCAATACTTACTCCTCATGGAAAGACCCTTTGCATTTCTCACTATAGGACAAAAGGTCTTCTGTAGCCCCTTTTTCTCAACAAGTCTATTGTCAATGCCTGGATAGTGAGTATCTACAAGCACCTGCATGTGGCAGCCACCCTGATAAGCATGCACCTGTGCCTTTTGAGAGACAATCGCCCAACTGGGCCATTTTGAAGTCACCAGCACAAGCTGCTTCTGGAATCCCTTGGACACTGGTGGCTTGCAGTCTGTGGCTGCAGGTTGTTCTCAGGGAAAGCATCAAGTGATGCTGCAAAGGTACCTGGACTGTTCTGTCACCTGGTGCGGTGACAGAAAGAAGATGCAGAAGAAAGCACATGGGATGGACATCCCTAAACCAACTGCTTTGTGCCAAGCACTTGCAAATCAGAAATCAGGATATTAAAGAGAAAAAAAAATAGAGCTTTCAAAGATCAAGCAGGATGTCTGAGGTTGTTCAGCCAAAAGGGGGCAAAGCTGAGAGGGAAATGGAGACTTGTTTGAAGCCAAATACCATGTTCTTTCCAGCACATCACTCTGTATGCTGAACATGGCACAAGGCTCCATGTGTGGTTCTGTTCTTGCATCCTGGAAGCAGCACTTTTCCTGGAGTGGAGTTTGTTATGGTGCTGTTGTTTTAGTAAGAGCCGGTGGGTTGGTTGAATGTCTGGTCAGTTTGCCTGAAAGATACCAGGGAGCCAAGGTCATGACACATTCTCCAGTGTGCATATTTCCTTCTTCCCCTCTGCTTTTCTTAATCTCTGACTCTCTTTGCTTTTTTGTGACTTTAGTCACTTTCTGCCTGTATCTTGGGCTTCCAAGGACAGCCCTGTGATCCTCAAGCTAAACCATGTGCTAAGCCCTGATTCTAAAGAGCTTAATTTAATTATATCTTGGGATGGCCAAGTTCATAGTCACCATCAATTCTCAAAATCCAGCCTCACATAACCTGTTGGCTGCGATATCTCAGAACATGATATTCTCAGTCCAGAACTAGGAATTGTCCCTGACAACCGGGTGTATAGTCCTTTAAGCAGCAAGAATGCACTACCCTCCCAGCCACTTAGCACTCCTCAAGCCCATCATTCAGAGTGTCCCATGCAGGTTTCATTACACAAGCATCATAATGACCATCAGTGACCAACTCCATCGCCAACCTCTGCAGCACCAGAGGTCAAAACTAAACGCTGCAGCTCTTAATCACAGCTTGGCCTCCCTGGCCAAAGCTCTCAGATCCCCTTGGCTGAGAGCAATCTCCTTAGCTCTTATTGCTCAGGAGATTCAAGTGTGTTCAGAGATCTGTGCCAGGAACCAAGAAAAGACCTTTTTTTTTTTTTTTTTAAGTTTCCACAAAGGCAAGTGTCCAGCTATAAAAATAAAGAGCAGAGCCACAGTGGTAGCCAAAACAACTTCCTGCTTCTTATCCTAGTTTCCTGCAAGTATGCACCCTGGGAGGCAGCAGTTGATGGCTCAAGTATTTGTGTCCCTGCCATTCATGTGGATAATCAGGATGGCTGCAGACTGTCCCAGCCCTGGCTAACACAGACATTGGCAGAATCAATAAGAATATGGGTGTGTTCTCTCTCCCAAACTGAATTAATTCATTGGTTTTTGAATAAAAGTCTGTGGATGTCAAGAAAAGGATTGAGGGAAACCCCAGACCACGCGGGACAGAAAGCAGCAGGGGCTTGGCCAAGAGGGAATGGCTGAGAAAAGGCTTGTGCAAAATCTTCCTCTCACTTCAGAGCTCTGGCCAAGTTGTGAGAGTCATCAAGGTTTCCTTGCTTTCCCCAAATAGTATTTTTTTTCAATGACCCATAATTATCATGGTCCTATAATTACATGCTATAATTCTGGATGAGTAACTCTTAGAAGTAGTCCCTGCCTTTAAAAAAAATCCTTTATGTTACTCAAAACATCTAATGTCTTTATTAAACATATATATTTTGTCTAGTCCCTGTTATGATTTATAAATTATAAATTAAATTATAAATTAATTATAAATTAAAATATTAAATTATAAATATTTCTATAACAGGACCCAGCATGATGACTCAATTGACTAATCCTCTCCCTTCAAGTGCCAGGATCTTATACGAGTACTGGTTCGTGTCCCAGCTGCTCCATTTCCCTTCCAGCTCCCTGCTTGTGGCCTGGGAAAGCAGCAGAGGATGGCTCAAAGCCAGAAAACCTTGCACTCACATGGGAGACCTGGAGGAGTTTCCTGATTCCTGGCTGCAGATTTGCTCAGCTCTGGCCAATATGGCCACTTGAGATGTGAACCAACATGTGAAAGATCTTTCTTCTCTCCTTCTTTTTATAAATCTGCCTTTCCAATAAAAATAAATCTTCCTTTAAAATAAGCATTATATATACAGAGAGAGAGAAACCTAGCAGTCAATCAATTAAGACACCCATTTCTAATATCAGAGTACCTGGATCTAATTCTCAACTCTGACTGCTACCTCCAGCTTCCTGCTAGTGTAGACTCTGTGACACAGAAGTGATGACTTAGTAATTGAATCCCTGCCAATCATATGGGGGACCATGAATGGGTTTCCTGGCTACCGGCTTTAGCCCAGGCCCAGGTCCAGTTGTTAAGGGCATCTGATAAATGAACCAGTAAATAAGAATGCTCTTCCTCTCTCTATCTAGTTCAGTTAAACAATGGATTAAATATCAAAGAAGAAGCATACCTCTAAAACAGATCTCAGAGCTTCTTCTGGTTTACTGTAGCTACTATAATACATTCACACAATCTACCTGGCTAAAGACAATACATATTTGTTGTCTTATAGTTGCACAGGTCAGAAGTCTAAAAGTGGGTCTTTTGTACTAAGCCAAGGTGTCAAAAGACCCACCTTACGACTTGAAGCTCAAGGGGAGAATCCTTCTATTTTTCAGCAATAATACACCACTTACATCCCTTGGCTCATGATTCCTTTCTCTGTTTTCAAAGGACATCATTCAGCATCAGATGCCATCCTCACATCTCTTACTTCTGACTCTGGCCCTTCAGCCTCGTCAGGATCCCTGTAATAACCCTGGGCCAACCCAATGGCCAGGACGATCTGTACATCTTGAGATGCCTGACATAGCTGCATCTGCAAAAGCTCCTTTTCAGTGTAAGGTAACACATGTCAAAGCTGCAGATGTGTACAATTTTCTAGAGACATTGCTCTGCCTTCTGCATCGTGCTTCTAACACAGCCACTCTCATGCTGGTAGCACAACAAGGCTAAATGTCTCCCGCTAAGAACGGCATTTTCTCTAGAACCAAGAACATCTGAGGCCCACCATTATCTGCAGGCAAGTGTTCTTTCTGCTACATTAAGCTCCCACAGAAATAAGCAACACAAATCATCAGAATGGTAAGTAAAAGCTACATGGCCTGGAGCATATGTCTATAAATATGCAAAATTATACGATCAGCCAGTTAGCATTCAAAGGACTATCAAAATCTTGTCCAGCCAGTCTGGTCCTGGCTACCCTCATATAGTTCAACATCATCAGCCAGAGTAAGCCTCACACTTGCCAAAGCAATGCACAAATCACTTCTAAGAGCCAAATATTCCTGGAATAACTAGATGGCCAACTTTAGATTGTGGACAGTCCACACCACATTTCAGCATTCCAAAAGTGACTCATGCAACACAATGGGTCACCATTGAGGTCGGGTGAAAGGTTTGTCACGTGGAAAACAGCCACAGGGCATCTTCACACTTCTATAGCCACCTGGCTGACTGATATATTGGCATTCAACAGTTAAGTTCATATATAGCTGCTACCTGGCCAATGTCATTGCCACTAGTCAGAGCCAAACGGATCCTTCTGGTGGGTTTATTTCAGGTAACTGACGATTCCTGCCACTGGATCTACCTATCTCACTGCCACTTTTCTACCCTGAAACTTTCAGTAACATTGACTCAAAGAGGAAAAACTCCCCATGTGGAGGCTTTGTTCCCCACAACAGCAAAAAATCCTACCTTGAAGTTTCTGTTCTTTGATAACTTACTCTGCTAGGAAAGAAAACCTGGTTTCACATAGAACTAGGGCTCTGGAAGTGAACAGAACAAGAAATTATCTCCTAACCACCCTCACAACACGTAAGGAAAAACCTGCATGACCCCGTAGAGGCAAAGTTGACTCTTTCCTAGGCAAACATTCATGATTCCTTTAACAAGCCTTTGAGAAATCAAATATTTTTTTTAAAATGTGAAAGGAAACTAGATGATTGCTTGAGCTACCAGGAAATCCTATTTGCCATTTTGGCCACTGGAAGCAATTTTTTTTAATATTTTATTTATTTATTTATTTTAAAGGCAGAGCAATACAGAAAGAGAGGGAGAAACAGAGAGATAGAGCGCTCATACTCTGGTTCGCTCCCCAAATGCCTATAAAAGATGTAACTGGGACAGGCCAACACCAGGAGACAGGAAACATATTCTAGCCTCCAACATGGGTGCCAAAGGCCCAAGCGCTTGGGCCACCTGCTGTTGCTTTTCAAGGCACATTAGCAGGGAGCTGGATGAGAAGCTGGAAAGCCAGGACTCCTCCAGTCGTTCCACCATGTAATGCTCATGTAACAAGCATCAGCTTAATCTAACATACCTTCATAAAGAACCCTTGGAAACAATTCACAAGGCCACTAGCTCTGCCCAACAGAAAAACAGAAACTACAGGCTGGAGTACAGAACAAGGCTCCACAGAGAAGGAAGCACTTGAGCTGGATGTGTGTGCCAGGTGGGAAATAAAGTGAAGGGGTGTAGAGGAAGCAAGGGAAGCAATTAAGAAGAAGAAGAAGAAGCCATTTGGGAAGTGAAGCAGCAGAGGAAAGACTTTTCTTTCTGTCTCTCCTTCTCTATGTAGATGTGCCTTTCCAATGAAAATAAATATTTAAAGAAAAAATGCCTGTCACAGCAGCACTCGAAGGTGCATCCTAAAATAGGATGTGGGGTGGGCTGTGCTGCAAGTGGAAGGGGGCAGACTAAACAGGGCCAAGCAAAACTCAACTCACAAGAAAGAACAGAAATCAGGATGGAGCACATGTCATACCAAACTAGGCTCTTACACTGACTGGTCTGCAAAAGCATGGGATACTATGCCGGAGCATTGAAAGCAAAGGCTGAGACAGGTGAGGGGCTAAGCCAACTGGGTCAGAGCAACCACTGGCACGTGCGTAATCTAGGGCTGGGAAGAGACACGGCTGGGGAGCTGTGAGAATATACCCTTGCTGGGGTTGGGGTTTCCGTGGGAGAGTGTGGGGACAGGAGTGGGGGCTGTATTCTGGTCTGGATATGACTGCAATCTCCCTTGGCACAAGAGTGAACTTGGTCTGGGTGCACCAAGCAAGGTTAGATCCCAGCACCATCTGGTGCTCTGGAGAACCTGGGTAGATGTAGGACGCACTAGCTTAGGTCTCTGCCCCTACTGAGCCATGTGTGAGCAGTATCTGGGTATGGATAAGCCTTGGCTGGGCTGAAACATTCAACACCAAGAACTGGAATGGATTGAAGGCCAGCAAGGAGGGCTGGCTCATGGAACCACCAGTACGTGCAAGATCTGGCATAGGGAGAAGTTCTGATGGAGGAGTTTGGGAGACTCCTCATTCAGGATACAGTCCCTACAGATGAATGCAAGAACCATGAAAGGGATCAACCCGGACCAGGCCAGAGGAAGATACATACACCCGCATACATATGGCTTAGGTGGGAGACAGATCAGGCTGAACCCGTTCACATCACCTGCTGGTGAATCCGAGCATCAGAATAGAATGTGGGTTGGGCCAGGTTCAATCTCGACACAAAACAGTGCACATTATGGAATGCCAAGGTGGGGTGAGCCATACCAGATGTGGCCGCATCGCCCAAACAGTACACATGAGAAGCAGGGGGAAATGGGGCAGAGTCGGCAGGGGTAATATGTGCTCCTCTGCTGGACAACTACTCCCATTGGAGAGCTTGAGTTGGGATGGGGGCAGACCAGACCAGGCAGGGCTACAACACCTATGGACCTCATGTGAGTTAGATCAGGGGAGGGCCAGGTTGGGCTGACTGTTCCGACTGGTGCAAGCAAAAATTAGAGTGGGTGAGGGTTGGGTGGGCTTTGTCACAGCATCAGCTGGCAGAGGCTGGCACTGGGAACTTAATCTATCAGATTAAACTCTGGAACCACCTGGAGAGTGCACAATCCAGAAGTTGGAGTGGCCTAGTAGGGAGATAGTGGGCACCTCCCTCTTGGGTTACCCACTCCCACTGAGAGCATGAAAGCCAGTACGGAGGCAGGGGTGGCTAGACAGAAAGGCACCTGCCAGTATGTGTGTGGGCTGGATAGTAGATTGGTTGGGTTGGACTAGGCTTCAATGCCCATTGACATGTACAAGAGCTGAATGGGATGTGGCACAGACTGAACAATTCTGCAGTACATTCTGGCATGCATGGGAACCAGGGTAGGGGATAGTTCTGGTGTGGGTTATGGGGAGTCACTCCAACTAGGCTGCAGCTCCCACTGGTTTATGTGAGAGTCAAGTATGAAGTGGGCAGGATCAGGCTGGACTCCAACACCCATTGGGTCACGTGGATGGCAGGGCTGGAAACAGAACTGATGCAGCAATTGCAATGGTCAGCATGAGCATAAGCTGATTGGGGCAATGGACGGTGCCAGACCCTGTACTGGCAAACTCACACACAAGAATCAGGTCTGGGATCACCTCAGACTAAGTTTCTTTGGAAATCCTTCCAACTCAACTGCTGATCTCAGAACCCCAACCATGAAGAGACTGTGTCAGCCAGTGGATTCTGAATAGGTTTCATTGTGCTTGGAACAGTGAGACTGGCAGCAAGTCAGAACTGTTGACCTATCAAAACTGCTTGAACAGGACCCTAGGAGCGCACCTCACATCAGAGACCTGGGATGGGAGGGAGGCTGGGTGGGACTTTTCCCTTTGTTTCTTCCCTGATCCCAGATACAGGGGAAAAAATGGTATTAGTGTGGGAACAATAGTCTTACCCACTTTTCTGTAGCCCTTGACCCTTTGTACCCTAATCAACTAAGTAAGATTATTTTTTAAAGTAAATTAATTAATTAATTTTTTTAAAATAGAAAAAATGCCTTTCAGGCTGAGCCACGTAAGCATCCATCTCCTTCCTAATGGGCCAGGGGAAGCAGTGAATGGTTGCCCACATGCTTGAGGTTGACGTTCACGTGTAAAATCTAGGTGGAGGTCCTTATCCTGGCTTCTTCCTGGCCTAGCCCTGGCTGATCCAACCACTTGGAGAGTGGAATAAGGATGGAGCATTTCTGTCTTTCTATCTCTCTCTATCTCTCTTTCTCTCTCTCTCCTCCCCTCTTTGTGTGTGCATGTGTGTCTGTGTGATTCTACCTTTGAATAAATAAATCTGTTCAAACATGGTTTTGAAAACAAAAAGACAGCCCTTGAGGTTTTTTATTTTGCTTTGTTTTGTTTTCATCTCTTAAACAGTCTCTGGGTTTCCAAGAGGCCATTGATAATACAGCTTCAATGAAGTCCCAGAGATCTACCATTGATTTCATTAAGGGGAATATTTCTCCTGAGGGAATCACCCCTTCAAGTTTGTTTAGAGTAAGAGGCCTTGATCATTATCACCATGTATACACATGCATTTTGGAAAGGTAACCTTTCTGTTGAAAACAATTTTGAGAAAATAAAGTGTGCAAGAAAGGATATGGATAAGACATTGTAAGCTAAATTTACTCTTCATTCATGAAGACTTTGTCCATTCAAGGAAAGGTATTCTTCCACTAGACTCAGAGGAATCACATTTTGAGTTCTGCAACAGTGTTACTCAGAGTTTTCATAGGCAAATGGAACTTGTCTATGATCAGAAATCAAAAGTGAGGGGCTATAAAATCACAATTTGACATTGACACAACTTTCAAGCATGACTAACTTCTTGAAACAAGATAGAGTTCAGCTTCAATATTATCTATTTCCTGTGATGGGCTTCTCAGTGGGACTAGTTTGATGAATTGGATATTGCTTTAAATAATAAAATAAAGAACTATTATCACAGATGAGTTGAGATGCTTTTGCCCACAAGGTTATTATTGATATCCACATGAGGATACAGTTTGGGGTTTATAGAATTTCAGCACTCTCACAGAAGCCTCAAAACAAAATAATATAGTAAAATGTTTATTTCCAGGGGAAATTCAGAAGATGAAATTTCTGAGACCCAAGAAAATAAAAACATACTCTGAGTTACCCCTGCATTATCTTAATTTGTAGCTATTTGGGGATAATAGAAGTAAAAAAAAAATTGTAGTATTCTGTATGGAAAACAACACGAGATAAGTTTTGCATGGGACAAAACAATGCAACTTTCTTGATAGTAGCAAAAAGACTGTACCCAACCTAAACACCACCAATAGGGCATTCATTAAGTCAACTGTGACACCAACAAGCAAGGCACTGTGCAGTTATTAGAAAGACAATGATAAACTATAGGTTCAGTTACAGCAAGATCTCAAGATATTTCATTATCCTTTTTGTGAAAACTAGTGTGCAGAATATACGTATGGTATAATACCATTTGTGAAAGTGAGAATACACAGAAACACTTGTAGTACACAGTAAGTCTTAAACGCATGCATTGCATTAGCAAGGATAGAGTTCTTTCCTGTGGTAGTTGAATAGCAGGTGGCCAAGAACAGAAACTTTGGCTTTCCCTTTCACCTTTGCCCTTTTGTACCATTCAGATGTTGTACTGTGTGCAAATAATACCTATCCCCCAAAATATTTGAGGAAGAATCATTTAAAAGACCAGAAATGAAAATAAAGAATAAATTAGTCCTGTCCAACCATACCCATAAACTGAAGTGACATCCGCCTTTAAAGCTCCATGCAGGGTCTGGCACAGTGCCCTACATTCAATATTTCTTGAATTGTGGAACTAAAAGTAATAGCTTAACATAGCCTTTCAAAATTGAATCATTCAATATTTATCATTTAAGCTTGCTTGATATCTTTCAAAGAACTAAATCATGTTAGCCAAAATGAACAAACTATATTATGGAGACAGATGAGACTTCCAAAGTTGCTGAAAGGTTCTAGAATCAATTTTAGAATCAAAAACACTCGGCAAGGGGATCACCTACCCTCATATATTGGAGCAGTGAGTTAAGAAAACTATATATGGTATGGTTGTATTTTGATGAGACTGTAGACATGACATGCCATCCATGCATTATTTCTCTTTAAATATACAAATAGCATATTTTTTAATTTTTATTGATTATATGGTTAATTTGTATTTGAAATGTAGAGAGAGGGGGCCTGGTACAATAGCTTAGTGGATAACGTCCTTGCCTTGCATGTCCCGGGATCCCATATGGGCGCCGGTTCTAATCCCGGCTGCTCTACTTCCCACCCAGCTCCCTGCTTGTGGCCTGGGAAAGCAGTCATGGACAGCTTCAAAGCCTTGGGACCCTGAACTTGTGTGGGAGACCCGGAAGAAGCTCCTAGCTCCCGGCTTTGGATTTTCTCAGCTCTGGCCTTTGCAGCAACTCAGGGAGTTACCCAGCAGATGGAAGATCTTTCTGTCTGTATCTCTCTCTGTGAATCTGCCTTTCCAACAAAATTAATTTAAAAAGAGAAAAGCAGAGAGAGAAAGATATAGAAAGATCTTCCATCCACTAATTCATCCTTACATTCCTACCACAGCTGCAACCAGCACAGGCTGAAGCCAAAAGCCTGACCCTCAATCCAAGTCTCCCACACTGGTCTTCCTGCAGTGCACCTTAACAGGAAGCTGGCATCAGAAGTGAAGCCATGCATCCCACTGCGGGATGCATCCAACCCAAGCATTGTAATCGACACTGTCCCTGCTGAGCTACTCTTGGATCCTTCCTTAATTTGACATAAGTGCACAGATTTGGCAAGACATCATGTTTGTTCAAAATTATCTGGAAAATAATGGTTTAAACTAAAATAAAAGTAACAGCAAGCAAGAAAGAAAATAGTAGGGGAGTTGGGTATTAGGATATTCCTAACTACTCAGAATCCAAGACACACAACACCAACACTGAAACCATCAAGGTAATGCAGTAAAAATTAGCCTGGATTTATTTCCCTCTTCTTTCCCTGCAGGTGTAGACAGCAGCCATGTTTTAGTCACGTCATTATCAATCATGACCTCAGCTATATTTGTGTTTGTACTTTGGTGTTCACTCTCTCCAATGTTCTCACATCCTGAAACAAGTTCACACCCTCATTAGAAATTCACAAGACTCTCCTAAGAAGCTCATTTTTTCTCCTGGCTACACTACTTATTTACCTAGTCATTCCGTCTAGGGAACAGTAAAAACACCTAAGGGAAGTCTTAAACAAAGTTCCCCACACCACTCCCAAACATGTATGTGTCGTTGGAGGTCATCCAATTCCCTTAACGAGGAAATAACTAACACTAAGGCACAGTGAAAAAACAAAGTGAGAGCTTGTTTCCATGTTATTTTATTTTGAGAGCTAGAAAAAAGACATATGAAGAGAGAGAAAGAGAGAGAGACAGAGCTCCCATTCCCTAGATCCCTCTCCATGACCCTTGCAATTGCCAGGGTTGGGCAAGCCAACGCAAGGAGCCAGAACTCAGTCTCCCACTTGTGTGACTACCTGTGCCTTCCAGGGTTTGTGCTGCCAGAAGCTCGAGTCAAGAGCCACAGCTGGATATTGAACCAAGTATGCCCACAGGAGACACAGGTATCCTAACCAGCATTCCATTCACTAAGCTAAATACCCACTTCGGTGAGTGGTTATTTTAGTTTAAAATTACTCTTTTTCGCCCGCTGTTCCTACCTAGTTGCAAGGGCAGCTGTGGCTGCACTGAGCTTCCTCCCAGCTCCAAGTGCCTGCCAAGCTAGCACCATCGTCTTCTTCCAGCTGCCATCAAAATTATCTACCGGGTCTTCATCAGCCACGATGAGATGTTCTCCAACATTTACAAGATCCGGGAGATGGTGAGCAGCCTCCGTCTAGGGGTAGAGAAGATGATCAGAAGGACAAAGGGTGGTACCGATGATTCACTCATTGGTGCCAATGTCCCTGGCAGAAGGCTCCAAGAGCTGAGACACCACAAAGCCCAGTGCTCACTGACCTGGATATCACCATGAACAAACCACCTGCAGACCAGCTTCACAAAGGGAGTCTAACGACGATTACATGAAATCAATCAAGGGCACGCGTGAAGAACACAGACCCAATCAAGTACATGCTTGTTGATTTCAAAAATGATCAACTTTAGATTGGTAAAACATGAGTCCAGATGGCACAGTGGCTCTGCCGAGTTACCACACAGAGAGACTCCGTTCATTTTCCCTTACAGAATGGCTTAGAGATGAAAAACTGCGAACAAAGCTTGCAACTACTTTGGATCTGTCACTGTTCATCACACCTGGATGTAGCTTGCCATCCATACAGCCCAAAGACATGAATAAATGGGAAGGATGATGTCTTGAGCTCTTCATTTATTTTGAGCATCATTTACTTGGAGTGCAGGCATTGTTTTACACATTGTGATGTAGGTTGTGTAAAAACAAAATGCATTTAAGCTTTAATACAAAGATCAACCTTGCAAATAATCCTAAGAAATCCGTGAGGTGTCCTGTGCTCAAAGTGGCTATACTGAATGGATTCTAAGCTTACTCCCTACAAACAATGTCAGGGAAGGTGCAAAGAAGTTGTGCCTAATGAGCAAGCATGGAATCGTAAGGCGGAGAGGGCTTTTCCATGATGACTCTCAGAGCAGGACAGAAGAGCTACTATAGCGAACAACAGATAAAGTCAAGGCCCATGTCAGGTATGTCCCAGCCAGAAGTCACAACAGCACAATGGAGAAGATGGGTAGAAAGTGGACAATAAAAGTTTCCCTAGTGTCTGGTGCGGTAACCTAGCAGTTGAAGTCCTCACCTTGAACATGCCGGGATCCCATATGGGTGCCGGTTCTAATCCTGGCAGCTCCACTTCTCATCCAGCTCCCTTCCTGTGGCCTGGGAAAGCAGTTGAGAATGACCCAAAGTCTTGGGACCCTGCACACATGTGGCAGACCCAGAAGAGGCTCCTGGCTCCTGACTCCAGATTGGCGCAGATCAAGCCATTATGACCTCTTGGGGAGTGAATCATCAGATGGAAGATCTTCCTCTCTGTCTCTCCCCATCTTTGTATATCTGATTTGCCAATAAAAATAAATAAATCTTTTTTAAAAAGTGTCTCTGAACACACCTGAAATGTCTTCACAAGTTCCCTCAAAGTCCCATTAGGCCTTTGGGGGACTGCTTATGGAGAATGAATGAGCTAGACCAATGCTCTCCAACAATTTGTTTAAGTTTCTTACATTACAGATGACAAGACCAATTATCTTACCACTACATTCAACAGACATGAAATCATAGTATCAATTGACCAGTTTTAGGGTTGACACCACAGGGTAGCACACTAAGCCTCCACATGCAGTGTCAGCTCACTTCTCTCTGTCTCTGTCTCTCTCTCTTTCTCTTCTGTCTCTGCTTCACATGGCATCTCCCTCGTACATGAGCCAGAAAGCACACTATCACTTGATCGTGGATGCCCTCCAGCCTCCAGCCTGTGAGCACTAAGTTCCTATTGTTTAAGTCACCAACTTAAAAACAGAGACGGTGGCACGTGCTAAATCCCAGCTGCCCAAGGACTCTTTACTCACCCAGTACTGTGTCTGGTCGATGACAAGCACTGAATATGTGAGCGAGAGTAAACCAAAACCAGCCAAGCATTAGGACCTTGAACCCGTAGCATCTTCTCCTGGGCAAAACCAGGCAACGTGCTAAGGATGCATAAATTCATTTTTAAGACTCAAAGAAGAAACCAAGAGTTTAGAAAGCCTCTAAATGTAGTATATGAAAACAATCCTGTTGTAGGAGCTATTAAAAAAAAAGGAAAAAAGAAACAAAGTGTAATTATGAACTTGTAGGAGGGACAGAGTACCTGACAATGTCATTAGAATTAGTTTATACTTGCAATCACAGAGAACATTGAACCAGCCAGGCTGAACCCAATCAGTCTGTTTTCAAGAACCATGTCAGCCATCCTCACTCCTTTTAAAGACTTTTTCTTATCCCAAGCCCATGAGAGAGAGAGAGAGAGAGAGAGAGAGAGAGAGAGAGGGAGAGAGAAAGAAAGAGAGAGAGAGAAAGAGAGAGAGAGAGAGAGGAGACTATATTTGGTATACAGATAAACACAGAATCTCACAACTCCTTGCAAGATGCAAAATTTAAGGAAGAAAACTATTTTTAAATGAAATTGACTGCATGGACAATAAAGCACAAATACTTTCCAAAACCAAAAGGGCCTTCAGCCTGTGACTGACCATCTACCACAACCCTGTGCCCTCCAGCCTAACCATTTCATCATCCCTGAACTTGAGCCTGAGGCATCTGTAATGAAAAGGAGAAGAAGGAGAAAGCACACTCAGTTTCACTTCAAAGAGCACTATTCCAGGCAGGCAGTTTAGTGTGGTGGTTACAATACCTGCATTCCAGGGCCCAGTACAATAGCCTAGTGACTAAATCCTTACCTTACATCTGCCAGGAGCCTATAGGGGTGCCAGTTCATGTTCCAGCTGCCCCACTTCCCACCCAGCTACCTGCTTGTAGCCTGGGACAGCAGTCCAAACAGCCCAGAGTCTCAGGACCCTGCACCCATGAAGGAGATCCAGGAGAAGCTTCTGGTTCCTGGCTTTGGATTAGCTCAGCTCTGGCCATTTCAGCTACTCTGGGTGTGAACCAGTGAACAGATCTTTCTCTCTATCTCTCCTCCTCTCTGTATATCTACCTTTTCAATAAATAAATAAATTTGGACATTATAGTGCATGGTTCAGGGCTCAGCATTACTGCCAGTTCAAGCTTCCTGCTAAAGTGTGCCCTGGGAGTCGGAAGATGAAGATTCAAGTTTTGGGTCCCTGCCTCCCACATGGGAGACCTGGATTGAGTTGCTGGTCCCCAACTTCTGACTAGTGCTGACACTGGGGGAAGGAATCATTACATGATCTCTCTGCCCATATCTTCAAATAAAAGATACAATTTTTTTTACAATGAGCCAGTAGAGATAGACCTCAGGCTGATACTTGTTGTGAAAGTGAGGCTGAAAAACTCCTGAAATTTCTTTTTTTTTTTAAGATTCATTTTTATTATTTTTTTTATTGGAAAGGCGGATATACAGAGAGGAGAGACAGAGAGGAAGATCTTCCGTCCGATGATTCACTCCCCAAGTGAGCGCAATGGCCATTGCTATGCCGATCTGAAGCCAGGAGCCTCTTCTGGGTCTCCCACGCAGGTGCAGGGTCCCAAAGCTTTGGGCCGTCCTCAACTGCCTTCCCAGGCCACAGGCAGGGAGCTGGAAGGGAAGTGGGGCTGCCGGGATAGAACCTGCGCCCATATGGGATCCCAGGTGTGCAAGGCGAGGACCTTAACCACTGCGCCACCGCACTGGGCCCAAACTCCTGAAATTTCAATGGAGCCTTTCGCAAGAGTCCTCTGAGTGCTTGGTTCTCTCTATTCTAATAAGAATTAATCCTCCTGTAAGTGGACCTTAGAACTATATTAAGACTGTATGACTGTCACCCAGCCATAGCCAATGAGAGGATTTCATGGCTAGAATTCTAGGGTTCAGATGATCTCTGGAAATATCTTTCTCTGCTTGTATCAGTTTAAAGTGAGGTCTCTGTCATTTTCAACCAAAGGAACATTAACTCAGTCAAGAGTCCTCCAGCAAATCCAGGGGTTTGTTCAAGGAACAAAAGTCTAGTAGGCCCTTCAGTAGTGAAGGGTTTCCTCAGATTGGTCTGTCACAGGTGGACGTAATCTTCAGAATTGGAATTTTCAGCAGAGGCTTGTCTGTTTTCCCTTGCTTACAAAGGGCTGAGTCAACAGCCCTACACAGCTACTTTCTCCAATAAGAACCTAGTAAGCAATACCAAAATTACTCTAGAAAATTACACGTAAGTTTAAATGCAAATTCTATGTAACTAAGAAGTGTCCCAAATCAGAGCCAGGATATTTTTTTTTTCTTAACGTATAGCTACAGACATATGGGCAATCATTCATTGAACTTAATGAATAGTTAGACCAAAACATGTTGAGTTTTGCTGTTGCTATTTCTTGGCCCCACTAGGGTTTTTATTAATTTAAAAATCAAAGAGATAGGCAAATAGGGGGTCTCCTACCCACATATCTGCCTCCCCCATGCCTCCAACGGCTGGGGAATGGGCCTAGCTAAAGCCAGGACCCAGGAACTCAGTCTGAGGCCCCGTGAGCCTTGGGGTGCCCATTCCAGGAAGCTGGAAAAGGGAGCAGAGCTGAGACTGGAAGCCAGGCACTCAGACATCCCAAGTGGTATCCTAATCACTGCACCAAATGCCCACCCTGATCCTTCTGCTTTATTGTATTAGAGAAAACTTTGCACCTGCCTCAAATTCCAGTCATTTTGTACAGAAGAGCAAAAGCCAGTATCAACTGAACATCTTCCGATGTGCATGAATATTTCATTCTAGTTTAGCTTTAATTTTACAGATCTGCAGAAGAGGTCACTCTTGATGGTCTCTTTTTATCTGGTTGATAATGTAACCTGGAATTTATATCTATAAAAATGCTAAGTGTCCTTTTAGATCTCAATCTGCTCTTTGTTTTTGCAGTTGCTTTCCTTCCTGGATATCAGGGCTTCGGTTTGGACATATTCAATTAGATCCTACCTTTCGCTTCTATGGTTCTCTAAGTGATGGCTACCCTGACCTCATTAAAAGTCAAAACGAGCTCAATCTTTCTAAGATGCCCCAGCTAAAAGTATGGATCTCTTAGGTCAGCAAGAACTTATTTTTCCCCTAACTCCAAATGGCTCTGCCCCATTAAGCCATTAGTAGGCCAGCAAGAGCGTGTATTCTCAACTGTTGTAAGTACAACGTACGTATGGAAAGTAAGGATAAGGAATTGATATTGATTCCTCACATTCTATTTCACAAGACGTTCCTTGTGTTGTACCTGCCTAGGCAAAAAGCTGGCTTCTAATTCAAACATCATCAAATATACTTTTAGTCCTAAAAATTAATATTGCACCCTACGTGTCATCTTTACATAAGGCTGCTCCTGGACTATGACTTTACGTAAAAAATTAGCAAAGGTGTAGTTATGCAAACTATGCCATTGTAAGCACTCATTTCAGAGGCTGAGTTTACCAACAGTGAAGGGCCAAACTGTAACTTGTGCTCAATCTCCCAGCCACATCGTCAAGTGGACGGTGCACTCTCCTTTATGAGTGAGATGCTGACCTTTCATCATACTTTCAGAGGTGCATTTAAGAGAGGTAATGAAATAAGTGTACACTTGCTTATAACCTGTGAACCCCAGACATTTTTTAAGTTAGGTACTTTTGAAATACCAGTTTTGGAGTTTCTTTCTAACAGATACCTGGGTATAATCAGAGAAAAGAAACAAGAAGCTACATTTTCCCTAGTTATTTGTTGGGAGGAGAGTATGCGCACCTCTAACCAGATGCATAAAAACAGTAAATCCGAAGTCTACACCGTGGTGACTCCTGAATGTGTGTGCACTCGGACACAGCACCCTCAAAGGTATACAGCATTTCTAGCACCTTATTAAGGTTTCTTTTTGACGTTTCCCAGGAAATTGCCTCTTCTCCTTCCTTGTATCACCTTTGATTCATTTCACCTGTCCTTGGACGGGACAGGGATGGATCATGCACTGTGCAGCCTCTTGTCTTGCTTCTCCCTCTCTCTCTGGTTCCTGGACCCCCATGTAAGTTTCCCTCTGCACACATTCTACCACCAACTGCTCTCATCAGAAGCAAGATCCTCGGAGCCACTGAAGTTGGACTGTGAACATGCAAAAACCACGAAGCAAAAGAAGCTTTCCTCCTTCATAAGTAGCATGCATTAGTATTTAGTTATGGTAATTAAAAGCTGACAAAGATGAGGTAGTATTTTTAAAAATTCATAGAAGAATGTGGAATTACAAGCCAACTTTGTTTTGGTACAAAAAAAAATGAAACCCATGATAATAAGGAGTCTTCCAAAAATTCACATATAATGAAAAAGTATGTGCATAAATTTTTAAAGTATTTGCACCAAGATAAAGCTTTCTTGTAATTCTACCTTTTAATGAACTTCTTTTCTTTAATTACCCTACTGTGTGATATTTGGGGTAATTTTATTAGGAATTCTTCACAAGACATTATCATAAACCCCATTTTGCAACCCAAGGAACTAAAACCAAGACCACACGGTGGCAAAGCTGCTCCTCAACAGCGGAATCTAGGTTCAGGTCCAGCATTGCTTTACTCACAACACCAGGAGTTATTCCACCACTCCTCAGCTAACTCCTGACATGGCCTTAGGCTGTCAGTGTCTTGGAGATTTACCAATAAAACAACCTCATAAAATGTATGCCTTCATAAAGTTCTCATACATATAAATTTATATTTATATATATATTTATATAAAGTATTCTGAGGTGATTTCTTAGAATATTCTTTCATTACACTCCATTATCATTTACAACCCCAGAAAATATTCCATGGTCTTCGCTCCTAATGAGAAAATTGAAGATGAGTGCAGGTTCCCTGATTCCCCAATGTACTGACTTGCCTGTGACAGACAGAATACTATCACACCACCCCTAGAAGCTTTCAGTGGAAAGAGAGCTACCAAGGCCACATTACCCTTAAAACTTTCCTTACTGTAGCTGTTTTATTATTCATATACTTCTAATAGCATCTCAGGGCTTGCTTTATAAGCCTACTATTGCTTAGGTTAATGTTAAAGACATTGCAAGGAGCTCCCTTTTAAATTTTTAATGAGAATAGAAGTTTGCATAAAGCACACACCAGTAAAGCCAAAAGCACATACCTTCTGAAATACTGAGACCTTGTACCCAAATTGAATTTGGATACAGGTTTATTGTGTCTTATCAGCATGTGATGTTCTTTCCAACTAAAGGGAAGTAGTTGGTGACTACTAATTACCCAAGTCTTAGTAACCACTACCAAGTGTGGGATGTTCCTTTGACTTAAAAACCATTTTCAGGATGGATTATAGAACAGTATGGGTAGAGAAGAAAAACACTCTGCTTTTCTTCAGACAAGGAAACCAAATGGATGCAGCAGGTATGGCAAGACACTGAGGGAAACTATGAACATAGAAGTATTGAATGAATCTACTTAAACTTCCAAAGTTGATATGTTTAGTTTAGAAAAGGTTAATGGTCATCTTTCATGGAAAGGTTTTGTTAAATGCATTGATAAGTCTAACACATTAATAATTGAGCCACAATCTTTCCAAATGTCCCATTAGACATATTCCATGCTATACACAATGAATTCAAAGTCCTGCTCTTATATTTAGGGACTAACAGCAGAAACTCCACCAAAACAACAAGATTTCTGAAAATCTTTCTGGCAGTAGAAGAGTGAGATTGTTTCAGAAAAACAGATCAAAAGAGTAAGCCTTCCAGTGAATATCCTATAAGAAATTTTAAATTCAATTTGCACCATGACAGTGTCACCCAACCAAATGTCCTTCACTGTGGCAGTGAATTGTGTCTTATTGCACAATTATTCTCATAAAAGCTCTTGGCTCCACTGATGCTAAGACCTGGTGGCCTGGCACAATAGCCTAGTGGCTGAAGCCCTTGCCTTGCACACTCCGGGATCCCATATAGGCACCAGTTTCTTTCCCGGAGGCCCCGTTTCCCATCCAGTTCCCTGCTAGTAGCCTGGGAAGGTGGTTGAGGACAGCCCAAAGCCTTGGGACCCTGCACCCATGTGGGAGACAGCTGGAAGCTACTGACTCCAGGCTTCAGATTGGCTCAGCTCCAGCTATTTCGGCCAGTTGGGGAGTGAATCAGCAGACAGAAGATATTCCTCTCTGTATATCTGATTTTCCAATAAAACAAAATAAATCTTTTTTTAAAAAGGATGTTGGTGAATCCACAGTGTTCTTTTGGATAAACTATAAACTAAAAGTCTGCTTTTCCCACCCATAGTTCTCCAACCAAATGCACTTCTGCCACTCAGATCTTACAACTCAGACTGTGGCCACCTGTCTGCCTCAAACAGCTAGCTGCCTGAATCTTCAAAATGCAAAAGAGTTGTTTTCTAATGGAAAATATCTTGAATAATCTGAATCCACGTAAACAACCTAGCTGAACAAGTGGTCTTCCCTCTCCAGCCTCAGAGTCCCAGCTCTGAACTCAACACATTCATCTCCACTCCACCCTCTGTGCCACCCCACAGGCATCCCACTTAGGAAAACAGCTTTCCTTTCCTTCATGTCCTTGTCCCATGGCAAACACTCCAGGATTCCTTACTTTGAAGGTACATTTAGGCATCAATGTGGCAAGGCTACCCTACCCAACTATTCAGCCAAACATCAATCTAGGTGTCGCTGTGACTCATGATGATTTTTGTAACATTTTGTGTTAACATTGGTTATCCTTTGATTCTGAATTAAAGAAATCATGCTCTGTGACATGGCTGGACCTCAGCCAATCAGGTGAAGGCTTTACGGGTTCCAGAAAGAAAAAAGAAACTGCCTGGAGACAATAGTGTACTTCGTTATCTGACATCCACAGGCTCATCAGAGGCCTGAAATCACAAACTATACCCAACCCTATCTATACTATGCTTTTTCTTATCTATGCATACTTATAAGAGTTAGCTAATTACATAGGCACAGTAAAAGATTAACAGCACAAAAATAACAAATAATAGGACAACTTTAACCATATATTATAACAAAGGTTACATAGATGTGGTCTTTCAAAACATTTTATTATACTCACCTTTTCACTTAAAAACTGTTTATGAAGAACTATAGTATAGTAATAATATGGGGGGGGAGGGGCGGGGGAAGGGACCTAGGGAGGGGGTAAGGGAAATGTCAGCACCTATGGAACTGTATCATAAAATCAAGAATAATAATAATAAAAGAAGTTTTTAAAAAAGAAACCAAAAAAACTGTATTTAAAAGCATCTGTGCTTTGAACTTACCAGAGTGACTATTTGTGGTTTCACAGTGCCTTTCTTCAGGGAGCACTGCTTTACTTAATAATGGCTTAAGTTGAATTTCAGTGGCTTAAGGTAGGCAGCACATACAGCAAGGATGTTTTGAACAAAGAGATGCTTCACACTGCAGGCAGGATGAAGTAGGAGAACAAAGGATTTGCCATGCTTCTCAGGGCTGCACTCAATTTAAACTTTTGAATTAGTGTATTCTGGAATTTTCCATTTCATGTTTTCATGTCTAAACTAATTGCTGGTGACTAAATTCCAAGAAGAAATACAGAGATTAGGACTACTATATAGCACGACCTCCTGATTTTCTGTTCTGTCCTTACAATTTCAGATTTTCGCGTTCACACTTCCTGAAATTACTAAAGCCAAGCCTGAAAGGTACACTCATCTTCTTACTTTCTTTGTCCCTGCAATTCTAATCCTTGCAAAACAAAGGACACATGAGTTGCCCATCTCTGAAAAAGGATTCTCGTGTTATTACATAGTAAACTTTATGTACTAGAATGTCATGGAAGATGGATTTGAAGTTGTATAGCTATTATAATTTCACATCATTTCATCTGTTTTCAAGCTGGCTTACTATTAGAACAAATCGACACCTTGCTTGATGCTGCATCAACAGTGAAAAGACTCGTACTGGGGCCAGGCATTGAGGCATAATGGGTTAATCCACCACCTGCCAGGCCAGGACCCCGTTAGGACACCAATGCTAGTCCCAGCCGTTCTACTTCTTATCCAGCTCCCTGTTAACATGCCTGGGAAAATGTGTGCAGCAGAAGATGACCCCTGCACTCACGTGAGACACAGACTAAGCCCCTGCATTGGTCTAGCCTGGCCCAACCCTAGACACTGCTGCCCTTTAGGGAGTGAACCAGTGAATGGAATCCTCTCTCTCTTTCTCCCTCTCCCTCTCTCTCTCCCTTCCCTCCCTAACTCAGCTTTCAAATAAATAAATAATTTTTACAAAACATGAGAAGACCATGTCACACAGAAAGGTTACTCATTCAGCCTATTCTCCCACCACAGTTGAACATAACTGGATATTTGTGCCAAATTCCTCAGTCCAAAGAACAGTGGAAGGGCCCGGCATGGTAACCTAGTGGCTAAAGTCCTTGCCTTGCATGTGCCTGGATCCCATATGGACACCAGTTCTAATCCCAGCAGCCCCATTTCCCATAGAGCTCCCTGCTTGTGGCTTGGGAAGGCAGTCAGCAAGGCCCAAATCCTTGGGACCCTGCACCCGATTTGGAGATCCAGAAGAAACTCCTGGCTTTCAGCTTCGGTTCAGCAAAGCTCTGGCCATTGTAGCCAGTTGGGAAGTGAACCAATTGATGTGCCCCCGATGGGGGTGAGAAGCCCGAGTGTGGCATCTGCCATAGAGGCTCCAGGAAACCAACTCACAGGATACAGCAGGTGATGTGTGTGTCTTGTGCTGTGTTCATATCAAAACAACACAGGACTTAGACTTACACGAGGCTGAAGAAACCACCAGGCAGCAAATAAACACAGCCACATTAATGCATATAGGATGATTAATTTGAATCATTATGATGAGTGAAACATTGTGCTTTGTTACATAAACATGAAAAAATCAAGTTCCCCAACCTCAGGGGGCTTGTACCCGGTAAAGAAGATAGGCTAGTCCACAGCTTAGAGATACTGGGCAAAAATTCACTTAATTGAAGAAGACAATCCTATAGAAACCTACAGGGGGAAGCAATTCATTTTAAGGGAAAATTGAACATGAACGGGGGGACCTTCCCCTATAAACTCAAAAGGAAAGGCATTGATATGGCACATGAACTTTGGGAAGAAAAAACAGGGAAGGAAGTCACACAGAAGGACCAATGAGGATCAGTGTTCTGTTGCCGAGGGTTAAACCCCTGCTACGGATACTCCCTGCCTTCGGGATGAAGGGATCTTCATGATTCTTTGTCCGTTTCATTATTTTGACATTTGTAGTAATTATGCCCTTTCCTTAATACCACAAGACGTATAAAAAGAAAAACTGGAGGGAAGTAGGCATTCAGTCTAGTGGCTAGGATACCAGCTAAGACAGCCATGTCCTCCAATCAGAGCACCAGGACTCACCATCCTTCTCCACTCCTGACTCCAGCTGCCTGCCATGGCAGAACCTGGAAGACAGAAACTAATGGTTCAAGTGCATGTGTTCCCACCACCCATGTTGGAGACCTGGATTGAGTTCCTAGCTATGGTCCCACCCCAGCCCTGGCCAATGAAGAATTTGGGGAATAAACTAGTGAATGACAGTCAGTCAGTCAGTCTCCCTCCCTTCCTCACTCCTTCCCTCCTTTAAATAAATTTTTTAAAAAAGAAAGAAAGAAATCAAAAACAAAGAATAAAACCTTCAAGAGTCAACCGGAAGTAAGAAGTGGCTCGGAGAGAGCCTAGCGACCCCATGCAGGATGTGAACTGGGCTCGGAAACAAGCTTGTGCCTGCAGCGGTGCAGGAGGAGAGCACAGAAATGATGTCTCCACTGAAGCAGGTGGTCCTGGGACTCGGGATAAGCAAGTTCCCGTAATGAACACCAGAGTTTACTTTTTAAAGAAGCTCATGGAGCCTTCCCAGAAACGATCCTGGAACTTCTGGGTAAAGATGAAAGAATGGTCCTCGCCTAATCTTTAGTAAAATAAAGACATTTTCTTATTCAAAGAAGATCTTACCCAAATTCCAGTCAGGAAAAATGATATAACATCCTGTCCTAAATTTCAAAAGTGACAGCAAAGGAAATAAATGAAACGCTCAAAGAAAAGGACAGTCTCTGGAATCAATGATAAAAATGTTTTCAATTTTTTTAAAGCTTTGTTTATTTCAGAGGCAAAGGGACAGATCTCCCATCAGCTGTTAACATCCCAAACACCAGCAATGTTCACCAGCTGAAGCTAAAGTAGGGCACCAGGACCTCAATATAAATCTCCCATGCAGATATTCAGGACTTGAGTACTTAAGTCCTGCTAGGATGCACAGCAGCAGGGAGCTAGAGTGAGAAACAGAGCCCTTCACATCCACGCCCTTTGATACAGGAAGGGAGAGACTTAGCTGCCAGGCCAAACATGGGGACCTGATTGCCCTGTTTCCAATTACTTGCTTTCTTCATGTTTAGGATTTTGCATCCTTGTCATTTGCCTTGTGTTACAGCTGTGCTTTTCAACAGAGCTTGAGCAAATGGACCACCAGACTATGCTAGCAGACTTGATACAAATGTTAAATGTACTGTGCACTTGACTTGGCCTTCCATGCTGTTCTGATCCCACCAGTTAGCAGTTTCCCTCCTTCCTGGGCCCCAGCATAATGACCCGAAACATTTCTGACCCAGAGCAGAAACCTGGAGTCCAGCCAGACCCAGCCCAGACCAGACCAGCCAGAGCCTATTTACAAGACTCACGAACATGAAGATAAATATTTGTTGTAAGCCACTGAGATTTGGCAGCTGTTTTTCTGCATAGTGAAACCTACTCCAGTCTCCTAACTTAATCCTCCTCTCTCAGAGGCAATCAGTGTCAGGGAAAGAACATGAACAGACAATATTCTCAAATTCTCACTTATCCTCATTAATTTAGTCTTGAGTCTTCAGTCAGGTGTAGGGGCGGAGAGTCCCAGGAACAGTAGGGAGGAAATCTAAAGAAAAGAAGCATTTTACCTGCCTCTCCAAAGAGTCTGAATCTCAAAATAGGCAAGAATATCACCCAAGATAACTAGGGTATCTCTACAGAAGTCGGTATTCCATTGCTTTGGGAATTGAACCCCCAGAGCTACAGTGAATCCTGATAGAACCCAAAGCCAAGGGCTCCAGGAAAGTCTCTGAAGGAACCCAGGAGAGTCACTTAACCCTGTGGTCCCCCATCTTCGGATTGCATAAAAGTAACAGAAACACATAGAAAACAACATTCATTCAGTCTTCAAACTGTCCATCAGAGGAAGATAAACAGGTCTTAGATAAGATTTAAAAATCTAAGAAAACTCATTTATGCTATTCTGTTTTGACTTGCAACTGGACAGACCTGTTCATGCCAACCCTGACCAAGATCAAAAGAAATAAGGGCCAGGATTGTGACATAAAAGGCCACCTGCGGTGTAGTCAGCATCCCACGTGAGCACCAGGTCATATCCCAGCTGCTGTGCATCTGATCCAGCATCCCACGTGAGCACCAGGTCATATCCCAGCTGCTGTGCATCTGATCCAGCATCCCACGTGAGTACCAGGTCATATCCCAGCTGCTGTTCATCTGACCAAGCTCCCTGCTTGTGGCCTGTGAAAAGCAGGAGGAGCTAGCCCAAAGTTTTGGGGTCATGTCATATCCAGACAAAGCTTCTGCTTCCTGGGTACAATCTGGACCAATGCTAACTATAGAAGCCATCTGGGGAGTGAACCAGTGGATGGACGGCAGTTATTTTTTCCTCTCTCTCTGTAACTCTGACTTTCAGAATAAATAAGTAAATCTTCAAAATTATATATATATATATATAAAACACACACATATATATGTGATATATATATAACAACTGAACCAACACTAAAGCATGAGAAAATAGAGGAGAAAAGGAAGGAAGAAAGGGAGAAGTGGCAAAGAATTCAACTGACAAGAAAACACTATTGCAGGACAAAAATACTAATTCTAAGTGGGTACGTCATGAAACAAAAGAAACTAAAAAAAACACAAAGTTAGTGAAATAATAACTCAAAAATTTAATAAAACCAGGGGATCACACCCCCATAACACTTTTAAAATTTTTTAAAAGAAAAAAGTGACTACTCATGGAGAAGCCTGATTAAGGTTTTGATGCAGAGTATTGGCCTATCTTTAGACATCTAACATCAAAGTACACAAATAATTTTAACTGCAAAGAAGATATCAACAGTCTGTCTGGGAAATTCAAGAATAATCAAATCAGTAATGAGAGGAGGCACAAAAATACAAGAGTATATGTGGTGTTTTAAGATTTATTTGTTTTTATTGGTTAGGCAGATTATACAGAGAGGAGGAGAGACAGAAAGATCTTCCATCTGCTGATTCGCTCCCCAAGAGGACGCAACAGCTGGAGCTGCGCCAGTCTGAACCCAGGAGTCACGAGTTTCTTCAAGGTCTCCCAAGCAGATGCAGAGTCCCAAGGCTTTGGACTGTCCTCGACTGCTTTCCCAGGACACAAGCAGGGAGCTGGATAGGGAAGTGGAGCAACCAGTATACTAAAGAGTACCCATATGGGATCCCATTGCATGCAACGCAAGGACTTCAGCCACTAGGCTACCACTCTGGGCCCGAGTATGTGTTTGATGATGGTTATGGTAGGAAGTCAACAGCCCCATCCAACACTGAAGACTGTAATTTACAGAAGGCAAAACTTTTGTCACTGGTTTTCCCCCCTTAATTTCTGAGGAATATTTTTGGCAGCCTAATCACTAATGGTGAAGAAACAGGGTCTGAATGTCAGCAGATTCCTCAGTATAATTCCATTCATCTTCCATTAAGTTAGACTTTAAAAGATTTCAATGTAATTTCATTTTTATAAAAGTTGTTCCCACTTATTATTTCTTTTTTTTCTTTGAATAAATGAGGTGAGACAGAGTTCTATGGTGGAAAAAAAGATTTGGAAATTATGTGCACCTTTAGATCAAGCAATGGCAAATTATAACCTCTGCACAAAATCTGGCCCCAAATAAGGTTTTGTTCGAATACGGCCACATGTGTTATTTATATGTCATCCATGGCTACTTCCATGCCACAACCACAGAGCTGAGAGAGAAACCATAGTTACCTCTGTCTATAAATGCAGTTTAGAATAGAAGGGAAAGGCAGTGTGTGACATGGCATAGATACATTATGCCAATGTATTTGGATGATCCCTACCCATCAATGCTGAAGCCGGTAGAAGAAGGGGTGTTTGTCTCAGTGTTTTACTTTCTTCTTCTTCATTGTTTGCTGTATCTATATAATATTTCAAAATATATATTACTAGATGGACATTTGATGTAACAGTTAAGATGCTACTTGGAATGTTCCTAACCCATATCCAAATGCCTACGTTTTTGTCCTGACTTCTCCACTTCTGATCCAACTTCTTGCTAATGCCCATGCTGGGAGGCAGCAGGCGATGGTTCGAGTTGGATTCCACCACCCACATGGGAGACATGGACTGCATTTTGGATTCCTGATTTTGACCTGGCCCAGTCCTATTCTTTCAGGCATTTGAGAAGAGAACCAGCACATAGGAGGTCTCTCTTCCTCTGTGTGTGTTTTTTCTTTTCCTCTTTCTCTCCCTTTCAAATAAGTAAAAAATAAATGTGTATGGTAATTTTGAAAAGGAAAGGCATCTGTATATTCCCAGAAAACCATCTCGTATGTTGGCCTGCTCTAGGTAGGAAGTTAGACTAATCGACTTGCTAGCTGACTTGAGCTTTGAACTTAGTCGAGTGAAGCCTCGAAGCATAGCAGGCTGGCAGTGATGGGTATCTTCGCCAGTTTGTCAGGTACCCATCAGAAGAAATCCGTTATGTCACAGTCCTGGCAAGCAGTCGGAGGATGCTGTCCAAATAACAGGACGATGGGAAAGGAAAGGCAGAGAGAAAAATGTTCCTCTATTTAACATTTGCCAAAATTAAAATCTTCAGCAAATATCACATAACTCATTAAAAAATTCCTCATTTGCTGAAACTAACATGGAAGTGGTCCAACAATTAGAAGAAAAGCATAGTTCCAGCTCACATGTTTCAGTTCTTTTTCTCAACCTTCTACTTGTTTGCCTGGGCTCAAAGAAGGGCCTTTTCTGCAACATCTAAATTGTTCAATGTTGCACATTATGCGAGATCAAGGCAGGAATTGCTGAAGTATGTGAAGTCTCCGCAGCCTCGGCTATGAAATGCCTGCTCCAGAGGAAAACTAACCAGGAAAGTGAAGCCACCCAGCACAGTCCCCTCTGCAAGCCTGTGCCCACCCTGCCACTCAGTCTTTTCCTCCTTAAATCCCTGCCAATGTCAGCATCTGAAGCTACCCAGCTCTGCCCCGCGTCTCATTTCAGCCCATGTAAATTATTAATTAGTGACAGCACAATCCAAGGACACAGAAGCAGGATGAGCTGTCAGCTGCTAGAAACAGGGAGAAAAATGAAGATCCCCGAATTAGGAATTCTCATGATTCAAGATGTTTTCTGTCTTAATCAATAATGCTGATTTTCTTCCTTCATTGAATAAATGCGCTTATTCCAAGAACAGTAAATCTCCTTAAGTCTAATAGCTTTCAGGACAAAAATGTTGCCGATAGAAACCTCTGCTTCCTTTCTCATTAGAAAGCATCTTTACTTTTTAGGGAAAAGAACAATCCATATTAAGGATTGTTTTCCCTAAATATGCTACCTAATCAACTTACTGTATCTGAAAACGAGAACTACAATTTATCTTTTTTGGACCTCTTCAGGTTTCTTAGACAACCAAAGATTTTTTTTTAATTTTGAATATTTTGAAATGTTATTTTATTGATAGGCAAAGAGAGAGAAAGATACACAGATCTTTCGTCTATGGATTCCCAAAAGCCCACCACAGCCAGGCTGTACCAAGCCACACCAAGAGCAGATCTCCATGATGGGTGGAAGGGACACAAGCAGTTGAGCCATCAACTGCTGCCTCCTAGGGTGTACATAGCAAACAGGTGATGAAATCAAGGACAGGGTGAGAACATAAACCCAGATGCTAACATGGGAAATTGGTACCTCAGTAGCATCCTAACCACTTGCATCAAGAGACTTTTAAAAATCAATTTTAATGGATAAAAATTAAATTAGCTGAACATATAACACAAGTTGAAGTTACCTATGACAAATGACTACAAATTCTTAGCACGAGTTTAAAAGCCTTTGTTAAAAGAAATGGTCTGGTGCAATGGCTCAATTGGCTAATCTTCCCCCTCAAGCAGCAGTATCCCATATGGGCACCGATTCATGTCCCAGCTGCCCAACTTCCCATTCAGCTCTCTTGCTTGTGGCCTGGGAAAGCAGAAGATGGCCCAAAGCCTTGGGATTCTGAACCCGTATGGGAAACCCAGCAAAAGCTCCTGGTTGTCAGCTTCAGATCAGCTCAACTCCGGCTATTGCAGCCATTTGGAAAGTGAACCAGCAGATGGAAGGTAGATCTTTCAGCTTTTCTTCTCTCCGTAAATATGCCTTTCCAAAAAAATCTTTAAAAAAGCTGAAAGATGTGCCCTCTGAAGATTTTATCATTTTTCTTAAGTACTGTAATCCCTTTCTACTTTATTATCAGACATCCTTTTGAACAGAAAAAAAATCCTAGATATTCTTCTAAATACAGATTATTTTCTGCCTTGCATTGCTCTCGGCATTCATCCCAAGTCTGCGAAATTTCTCTGAAGAAAAGTGAAAAAAAACAACTCAGAGCACATAATCTTTTTAAAGAAGAGGAAATCTTAGGACATAGTTCCAACAGCATCCTCCACCTGACCCACAATGGTGCAGTTGTGGAGACTGCTCTGTCTGTGATGGTACAATTTTCCACCAACAAGCTGGAGCACAGCCAATCAGCCCAGACACTGAGAACAGACAGCTTGTGATTCTGAATCAGATCTTCAATCCTGTGCTGGAGTACAGGCACGCTGAGCTCCATCAATGTCTAGTCAACCTTCAACACTCCCAGAGAAGAGCCAGTAGAGGGAGTCTTTGGGTGTTCAAGTTGTAAGGGAAGACTAGGGCCTGTGCTGTGGCACAGCAAGTGAAACTGCTTCCTCTGAAGCTGACATCCCATGTGGGCACCAGTTTGTGCCATGGCTGCTTCACTTCCAACCCAGCTCCCACATAACGGCCTAGGAAAAGCAACAGGGGGTAGCACACATGTTTACACCCCTGCCAATCACACGGTAAATCCAAATGAGGCTCCTGGCTCCTGGTTTTAGCCTGCTTCTGACTGTTGCAACCACCTAGGGAATAGATGGTTAGTCTACCAGCAGATGGAAGATCTGGCATGTGTGTGTATCTGTCTCCTCTTTCTCTGTAGCTCTTTCAAACACATAAACCAATCCATTTTTAATTATAAGGAAAACTTCTATACTTAATTTGAATCTTTTCATGTCCAAACAAGTTTTAAAGTAACCCTTTATGCTTTGCATGTATGTATCCATTTAGAATTCTTACGTTGGGGACCCAGCATGTGGCACAGCAGGTTATGTCACCACTTGTCACACTAACTTCCCATATCAGAGCACCTGTCAACTGTCCTGCCTGTTCCTGCTTCTGAACCAATTCCTTGCAGGAAAGCAATGAAAGATGACCCATGTGCTGGCCCCTATCACCCACATGAGACCCAGATAACTTGCCAACAAAGGAACGATCTCCCTCCTTCGTCTCCTTCTCCTTCTTCTTCTTCTCTCTCCCCCCTCCCTCTCTCTCCCTCCTTTCTCCCTCCCTCCCTCCCAACCTCTCTTTCTCTCACACTCTCTCTCCTGTGTGTGAGAGAGGGTATGTGTGTCACAATGCCTTTCAAATAAATTAAATACATTCCTTTAAAATAAAATATGTATTTGGAATCTAATAGTCAACATAGTAGTGTCAGGATGTGGAGCCTTCTGAGAAGCAGTGAACCAGCAGACACACTACAGGATGTGTACACAGCAGGATGTGTGCTCTTCTAGAAGGTGGAGGGAGCACCTGACTCCCTTTCCCCCTTTCAGGATGTGAGGAAGCATATAGAAGGGACAAGATGGGAAACAGGCCCTCATTGGACACCAAATCCCCCTCTGCATCCAGAACTGTGGGAAGATAAAAGTCAGCTCTCCATAAATTCCTGTTACTATTTTGCCATTGAAGCACAAACAGATGAAGACAGACACTGACTGTAAAGACATTGTACTGTGTCTTCTTCCCGTAAAGATTGTGGTGCTCTGTCCCAATACACAGGTGAATTACTGGTGTGCCATTTTGAGCCCATTGAGCCATGGTTGGCAGCTTTGTACAGAGTGGTCGGCTGAGTCTCTGCTCTCAGTCCTAAAGCATGCGTCTATTCCTGGCATGCATTCCATCTTTCTGCAGTCTCCTACAAGATGTAATGATTTCAATGGGGCGATTTGGCCTAGTGACTGACATTGCTTAAGATGCCAACATCACAAATCAGGGGGCCTGTTATTCCTAGCTCTGGCTCCTGACTCTACTTTCCTGCAAAGATAACCACCTGGGAGGTCCATGAGGATGGCTACCACCTCTCACATGGGAAACCTATACTGATTTTTCAGCTACCATTTCAGTCCAGCCCAGTCCGAGATTTTGTGGGCATCTGAGGAGTGAACCAGCAAATGGGAGGTCTGTATATGCCTCTTTCTTTTTTTATTATTATTACTATTTTTTAATAATCTTATTAGTTGATTAGGGTACAAAGGGTCAAGGGCTACAGAAAAGTGGGTAAGACCATTGTTTCCACATTAATAGCATCATTTTCTTTTCCCATACCTGGAGTCAGGGGAGAAACAAAGGGAAAAGCCCCAACTGGCCTTCCTCCCATCCCAGGTCCCCATGCTCCGACGGTCCTGCTCAAGCAGTTTTGATAGTTAAACAGTTCTGAATTGCTGCCAATCTCACTGTTCCAAGCACAATGAAACCTATTCAGAATCCACTGGCTGACACAGTCTCTTCATGGTTGGGGTTCTGAGATCAGCAGTTGAGTTGGAGGGATCTCCAAAGAAACTTCATCTGAGGTGATCCCAGACCTGATTCTTGTGCGTGCTTGCCAGGGTCTGGCACCGTCCATTGCCCCAATCAGCTTATGCTCATGCTGACCATTGCAATTGCTGGGTCAGTTCTGCTTCCAGCTCTGTTATCCACTTGAACCAATGGGTGTTGCAGTCAAGCCCAATCCTGCCCACTTCATATTTGACTCTCACATAAACCAGTGGGAGCTGCAGCCTAGTTGGGGCAACTCCCCATAACCCACACCAGACCTGTCCCCTACCCTGGTTCCCATGCATGGCAGTATGTATCACAGAATTGTTCAGTCTGTCCCACATCCCATTCAGCTCTTGTACATGTCAATGGGCATTGAAGCCTAGTCCAACCCAACCAATCTACTATCCAGCCCACACACATACTGGCAGGTGCCTTTCTGTCTAGCCACCCCTGCCCCTGTCCTGGTTTTCGTGCTCTCAGTGGGAGTGGGTAACCCAAGAGGGAGGTGCCCACTATCTCCCTACTAGGCCACTCCAACTTCTGGATTGTGCATTCTCCAGGTGGTTCCAGAGTTTAATCTGACAGATTAAGCTCCCAGTGCCAGCCTCTGCCAGCTGATGCTGTGACAAAGCCCACCCAACCCTCACCCCACTCTAATTTTTGCTTGCACCAGTCGGAACAGTCAGCCCAACCTGGCCCTTCCCTGATCTAGCTCACATGATGTCCATAGGTGTTGTAGCCCTGCCTGGTCTGGTCTGCCCCCATCCCAACTCAAGCTTTCCAGTGGGAGTAGTTGTCCAGCAGAGGAGCACACATTCCCCTGCCGGCTCTGCCCCATTTCCCCCTGCTTCTCATGTGTATTGTTTGGGCGATGCGGCCACATCTGGTATGGCTCACCCCACCTTGGCATTCCATAATGCGCACTGTTTTGTGTCGAGACTGAACCCGGCCCAACCCACACTCTATTCTGATGCTCGGATTCACCAGCAGGTGATGTGAACGGGTTCAACCTGATCTGTCTCCCACCTAAGCCATATGTATGCAGGTGGGTATGTATCTTCCTCTGGCCTGGTCTGGGTTGATCCCTCTCATGGTTCTTGCATTCACCTGTAGGGACTGTATCCCGACAGAGGAGTTTCCCAAGCCCCTCCATCAGAACTTCTCCCTATGCCAGATCTTGCATGTACTGGTGGTTCCATGAGCCAGCCCTCCTTGCTGGCCTTCAATCCATTCCAGTTCTTGGTGTTGAATGTTTCAGCCCAGCCAAGGCTTATCCATACCCAGATACTGCTCACACATGGCTCAGTAGGGGCAGAGACCTAAGCTAGTGTGTCCTACATCTACCCAGGTTCTCCAGAGCACCAGATGGTGCTGGCGTCTAGCCTGGCTTGGTGCACCTAGACCAAGTCCACACTTGTGCCAAGGGAGATTGCAACTATATCCAGACCAAAACACAGTCTCCCACTCTGTCCCCCCACGGAAACCCCAACCCAGCAAGTCTATTCTCAACCCTAGATTGCACGCATGCCAGTGGTTGCTCTGACCTAGTTGGCTTAGCCCCTCACCTGTCTCAGCCTTTCCCTTTGATACTGTGGCCTAGTATCCCTGGCTCATGCAGACCAGTTGGTGTAAGAGCCTAGTTTGGCATGATATGTGCTCCATCCTAGTTTCTGTTCTTTCTTGTGAATTGAGGTTTGCTTGGCCCTGCTCGGTCTGCCCCCTTCCAGTTGCAGCTTGACCCACCCCACATTCTATTTTAGGATGCACTTTCGGGTGCTGCTGCCTTGACCTGCCCAGACTGCTATCGGTTCCTTTTCCCGTAAATGATGGCAGATATCATGGTCACACCTATCTCAGTCCATCGCCACCCTAACTCGTGAGCTAACCAGCGGGACTTCTATTTCACAGGTTTTGGCCCACACTTTCTCCACAGAGTCTACCCCTAGACCAAGTTCTCGCATGTGTTGGCTAGTGTCTTGACCCTACCAAGTGTGACCAATCCACTCACCACCGAGTCAGGTACTGGAACCTGCCAGACAGCCCCCATCCATAGCTTTGGTGTGGACTGGTATGTGTTAGTCAGTCATACTCTATTCTAACAACCCATCTCAGGATTCCTAATTGGGCTAGTGAATCAGTCTGACCCAAATAGATCTTATGGACACTCCCCTCCAAACCATCAGGTCTCAGTCAACATGCTTGCCCAAAAGTTTTATGACCCCATTACCTGGAATCACCCAGAAATCATCTCTCACCTACACTAACACAGGCCTTATTTGTGGTTGTCCCTAGGCAGCAATTACATATCCTAAAAACCCCAGAGTGTGCTGCTGTGCAACCAGCAGGCAGAACCCGGCACAACTGGTATAGTGGCCACCCAAAGCCAAGGACTCGGTCACTGCCTTTTGGCAGTGGCTTTGGCCTGAGTCCCCAGCATTGGGTCCGGTCTGGCAGGGGCATCCCCCACAGCTGCCACATTGCAGGAAGCTGCTTTTGCCCCAACCCGAAGGCCCGAACCTGCTCCCATGAATTTTTTAAAAGTGCTCTTGTATATGTTTTAAAAAACCAGAACTTGGGGGAGGGGCAATGATATGTAAAGATGCACAGGAGGTCCCACGATGGCTCTTGGAGTTGACAGCTCACACATGCAGGTTTGAAATGTCCTCCCCATCACCCTCTCTCTGCCCCCTCCAACTCACACTACCAGGGTGGAGAGCAGCACACCCCACACCAGCCCCTCACTGCCTATCATCTTCATTGGCAGCTGAACACATCAGGTTTGTGCATTAGATCAACAAGAACCAGGAGGAATTTGAACTGGCTAATATCATCCCAAGAAGGCACTGGAATCACTGCAGTGTTGGAGGATGCACAGGAAAAAGCAGCTCAACCTCAGTCTCCTCGGTCTCTCCACCTTCCCCAGAATTAAACACACACCGTTTCAGACCCTAACAGGACATCCTCTAAGCCATTCAAAAAGACTGGGGAAAATGACCAGGAACTAAGTGCTACCCCACAGACCCCACCACACAGCACCATAGATGGAGGGTAAGTGGGGGACGCTGAAAGGAGACTCGCCTTCTTTTGAAGGGCAACAAATATCTGGACTTGATCCCTACAGCCAGACCAAAGGATGGATGGATTATCTGTGTTCAGCAGCACCTTCAAGTGGCAAGAAACAGCAGCTGCAGCGCCACCGACCATCTGAGTTCTTCATTTGAAAAAGGAAAAATCCCCTTCCAAACTGCAAGTGTTTCAAAAGCTTCACAGGTGCTCTTCAAAGCAGAGAGAGGCTGACCCAAGAGTGTGGTCTGAGCCATTTGGCCAGTCAGCTGGGTCAGCAACTGAGGCGGAGTTCTGCATCAGCTCATACCTTTCGCATGGATGAAGGCCTAGCACAGTGCATGCCAAGTTGCATTAAATAAGAAAAAACAATACTTACGATGCAGGGACATGGATTCTTAGACAAAAATAATGTCCACTAAAACTTAGTTGTAGCAAGCATTTGACCTATCAGTTAACACTCTGGTTGAAACCCGTGCATTCCATGTTGGAGTACCTGTGTTCAAGCAAGTCCCATCACTGTTCCCAGTTCCAGCATCCTGCTAACACCTGGCAGTGGTAGTGATGGCTTCAGTGGTTGGATTCTAGTTCTGCACTGTGGCATGGGGGCTTAAGCCCCTGCCTGCAATGCTAGCAAGCCATATGGATGCCACTTCAAATCCTGCCTGCTCCAATTCAGATCTAGCTCCCTGCTAATTCATCTGGGAAATCAGTGGAAGATGGCAGGAATGCTTTGGTCTCTGCACCCAAATGCAGTTCCTGACTCCTGACTTCCACCCAACCCAGCCCTGGTTATGTGGAGCCATTTGGGGGGAAATCAGATGATGAGAATGCATTCTCTCTCTCTCTCTCCCACCCTCTCTTCTCTTCCTTCTTGTAACTCTGTCTTTCAAATAAATCAATTTTTTAAAGGTAGTTGGATTCCTGCTATCCTTCTAGGTTAAGATTTTAGCTCCTGGCTTCAAACTGGCCCAGCCCCATTAACCTGGGGCACCTGGGAAGCAGAACAGCAGTTTGGGGCTTGTCCTACATTTTGGCCCAGCAAGTAGTGATGTTTCCTGTGATGTCAGCATCCCGATGGACACCATTTCAAGATCGAGCAGCTCCACTTCTGCCCCAACCCATGCTATTGGCCTGGAAAAGCAACACAAGATATCCCAAGTGTTTGGGCCCCTGCGTCCATGTGGGAGACGCTAAAGAAGCTTTGGCCTGGCCAAGCACTGATTTGTAGCCATCTAGAAAATGAACCAGCACATAGAAGGTCCGTATGTGTGTGTGTGTGTGTGTGTGTGTGTGTGTGTGTGTGTGTGTGTGTGTCGTTTCTCTACAACTCTCTCACGACGAATCTTAACAAAAAGAAAGAAAAGAAAAAAGAGTTGCTGTCAATAAAAGAGACTTTCAAGTTCTTTGTTTTTTTAAGATTTATTTATTTTTATTACAAAGTCAGATATGTAGAGAGGAGGAGAGAAAGAGAGGAAGATCTTCCACCCGATGATTTACTCCCCAAGTGAGTGCAATGGCCAGTGCTGTGCCGATCCAGAGCCAGGAGCCAAGAACCTCTTCCAGGTCTCCCACACGGTTACAGGGTCCCAAAGCAATGAGCCATCCTCAACTGCTTTCCCAGGCCACAAGCAGGGAGCTGGATGGGAAGTGGAGCCACCGGGATTAGAACCAGCGCCCATATGGGATCCTGGCGCGTTCAAGGCAGGACTTTAGCCGCTAGGCCACGCCGCCGGGCCCAGAGACTCTCAAGTTCTAATAGCTTTCTTCCAATGTGTGTGACTGTCTTTGGGTCCTTGGACACCCAAAGGGATGAAGACAGATCTGACACATAGTAGAAATTGTAAGGAAGTCTTCAGAGAGCTTGCTAACACTCTAGAGCTGCTCAGCAACAGAACTGGCTCTCCTGGACACTGTTGTTCCCCACCACTGAGGGAAAGGAGATTTTACATGTATCCAGTGCCTGAAGCAGGACAGGTACCAAACCAGAAATACAAGTTCTTTTCTCCCTCAGAATCAGCCTTTGAGTAAGCATTGATGATTAATACAGAATGTTATATGTGACACTACCTGTACCGTTAGAGAGGTGGCTAGCTATAAGACAAATAAGCAATTAAAACAGGGATTAAGATGATATATGCATACTGTCAATATCTAATTTTAATCCAATATATGTAACTGTTCTTTCCTCAGCTTTGTGGTGGGTCAAGCCCTCCTCTGGGGACAGAGCCCCTGATCAAAGACCACTCAGTCTTCCTTTGACAAACTCTACTTCTGCCTATTGAGCATGACTTGATTTCCTATTTCCATGGGTTTAAACAGAGCAAGAAGCAACCCTGTGAACAGCGATCTGAAAGCAGATCTTCCCCAGGCTTTTATCATTATCCCGGATTTCATAACCTGAAGAGCCAGTTTGTCAACCCACACCACTTCTAGTCTGTTTGCAGTCAGTCAACACAGAGAAGATGGAACCCACCTTTTCTGGGTGGGCATTCATATTTCACTAATGTATATGATACTTGGCAAAATTACATGATTGGACCAGTGTGACAGGTTGGGGGTCAGTCCTCCAGCAGCTGGGGTGGCCAGGGGAATCGCCAGGTGCCTCCAGCCACTCCCGTGCACCTGACGTGGTCGAGCTACAGATGGTTCACAGCAGGTCTGTGATAGGAGCCTCTGGTCCACTTTTCCCTATTACAATGTCCAGGTCTCATAAGTTCCCAAGCAGCAGGCCACCAGGAGCCTGTCCCCTCCAAATTCGCTCTGCTCCACTGAGAGACCACAGCGGATAACTGGAAAAGTCAAAGGGACAGCTGGTCATATCCTCTGCCAGGACTCCATCCAAGGCCTGAACGATTCTCAACACACCTCCAACCCAGAATCTGCAAGGATCTCGGCCTCACTCTGCTGTGTGGCTTTGTGTTCACTTGGGGGTCAGGACCTTCGCTATGGAGCTAGCACTTAGCAGGTAAGACTACCACCTGTAACACCAGCATCCCACACGGGCACCAGCTCATGTCCCAGCTGCTGCACTTCCAATCAGCGCCCTGCCAATGGCATGGGAAAGCAGCCAAAGATGACCCAGGTGTTTGGACCCCTGGACCTGTGAGGAAGAGCCAGATGAATCACCTGGCTCCTGGCTTCTGCCTGTCCCAACCCCAGCTCATCTGGAGAAGTGAGCCAGGGAATGGATAACGTCTGCGTGTGTGTCTGCATGTCCTCTCATTCTCTCTAATGCTTTCAAAATACATGAATATATTTTTTTAAAAAAAAGCAGTTATTTATCCTGGAGTCAGGGGAGGCCTAACCCAGAGGTCACAACTAAAGCATAAAAGCTGCTCCCCCTGAGGGAAGAACAGTGTTTCACATGCTGCCTGCACACCAAGATGTTGTTCACGTGTGATCATGGCACAGAAACCCCCTGCTGGGGAGAAACAACGAGAAGTCCGAACTCTGCCTGGAAATGTTTCAGCAAACACAAAAAGGGTGATGATTGGGGCACACAATTCAGACAGCATCCCGAGAGCCACTACATCCGGGGAAGGGGGGCCTCAGTGTCCTCTTAACGTCTCTGTTTATTTACACTTTCTTAATAATAAAAGAGTTTAGGGCCCCCTGGTGTGGCCTAGCAGCTAAAGTCTTCATCTTGAACATGCCAGGATCCCATATGAGCACTGGTTCGTATCCCGGCAGCTCCACTTCCCATCTAGCTCCCTGCTTGTAGCCTGGGAAAGCAGTGGAGGATGGCCCAAAACCTTGGGAACATGTACCTGTGTGGGAGACCTGGAGGAAGTTCCTGGCTCCTGTCTCCGGATCAGCGCAGCACCAGCCGCTGCACTCACTTGGGGAGTGCCTCTGTGGATAGAAGATCTCCCTCTCTGTCTCTCCTCCCCTCTGTATATCTTTGACTTTGCAATAAAAATAAATAAATCTTTTTTAAAAAGAAAGAGTTTAAAGTTTATATGTGAGTGCCCATCCCCACAATTTTAAAGTGAGGCCCAGAAGGACTCCCCAAGCCTTCCCCAAGCCCTTCACAGGATGAACACCTGAGTTAAAAGATGCTGAGTTTGACCTGGAACAACCTCTGCTTCCTGCCCGACAAAGGCCCAGCTTGGAGAATTGAACATGCACAGGGCTAAGCAGCTGCAAGGAGGGGAGACCATGATCTCCGTGCTGCCCACCCAGGCACTGATGCCAGAAAACCAGACGGGGTCTTGGACAGAAACCAGTAAGCTGCAATTCTGCCGACCCTGCACTGTAACTGTATCCCTTTCCTTGTCCATCTAATACACCTGCCTTCCCAAGATGCACCTGGGGCTCCTCTGGGACCAGGAAGGACACCTTGGTGGTCACAAGGAAGTTTAACTCCAGGTGGAGATGCCATGAAAATCCCTGAAAGCTCCCTGATGCTAAGACCCCACCTGGCTGGTTTACTCAGCTTAGGCACCGCCCCTAAGCTCAGGCAAAAGGCTGCTAACTGGAGAAAGGCCTCTGTTTGTTTCTGATAGTGCTAGATCCCTTTCTCTGGACTTTCTCTCCCTCTGGGCAGCCCTCAGGCTACCTTCTGACAGGGATCTTTCTTTGTGATACATATTCACTCCCAAATCCTGTGCCTTGCATGGCAGCCTCGGCCTGGGAGTCTTCTTTCTGAGGGTCCAGAACCTGGAGGGGAGATGAAGACACCAGGGCTCAATCTGCATCACCCCTCAGCGGAACCCCACCCCCCCGCAAAAAAAATGCCTCCTTAGCCTCAGTAGCCCAAACCCTCCCCCGCGCCATCTTCCTGCAGCTAACTAAACACACAGATGTGTGAGCTCCAGGCCGTAGAACAAAGGCAGGCCCTGAATTCATATGCTTCATTCAGTTCCTGGGTGATTTGGGGAACAGCCCTGAACAGGGGAGGAGGGGGCATGAAGCCCCCAAAACAGATCCACATCCCTGCAACCTGCCATGGTCCCTCCCTCCTCCCACGGAAACTGCCCCTTGGCCCCTTTCCCTGGGCTAGTCCATCCCCGTGAGTTCCTTGCTTGGTTTCTGGGGAAGGGGGGCCTTGCTCCCCTCCTGGGCACCCCAGCCTGAAAACGCTGCAGTCAAACTGCTCCATGTAATTCAACCAGATTCCCTGTCAGCTCTTGAGGGGGAGATGCTCTATTAGGAATGGAGACAGGGAGGAGCCACAGGGTATCGGTTACAGCCATTATTTTCCACTCAGACTCAAGACCCATAAACTGAGCCTTGAGGGAGGGGCCCACAAATTCACTAAAGAGATTTCATTTGAAGGACGGCAAGTTGCCTTGGCTAATCAAAGTGAAACACTGCCACCAAGTGGCCACTCTCCATCCTCACAGCCTGCCTCCACTTTGGCAAGCACCTGCAGCTCCACCTGGATGACATGGGCTGCATGACAAAGCAGATGGACCCTGTTCTGCTTTCTCCCAAAAACAGAAATGCATCCAGATGGTCTAAAACTCAAGGTCCAGAGTGGTCTGGTGATTGTGTCCAGGGCTAATGTGGATCGGACTGCAGGCTTAGTTGGGGGGTCTCCATCAGGTCTCTATCCCCTCCTCTGCCATCCCTCCAGCCCTATTCCCACCCTGTTCCAAGTCCTGTATGGCTCCGTTCTGAATTGTCCAGCGCTGACCCCCTTCTTAGCATTTACCCCTACTGCGGGCTGATCCAGCACCACACAAAGCATGGAGGTGAAGTCTGCCCCTCCTAGGCGCCTCCCTGCTCTGAACAGCATATCCTCCATGAATGGGAATAAGTTCCCACCACCTAGAAAACCCAGATGTTTCTAAAGGCAGACAAGACAGGCACAAAGCCCTCTAATGGCCAAAAAGGTTACAGCTTTGAAATGGCTGACCAAGCCGACTGGCAGGATTTGCTCCAGAGATCTTTGCAAGTGGATTGACATGAAATTGTGCTCTGTGTAATATTGAATCTATAACACCATACACAAGAAGAGGTGAGAGCTGACTTGCTTTGGGACTGTGCTTTCAGCTGAAGCTTGGCTTCCAACATGCGTCCACTGACTGCTGTCTGGTGCATAGCTTCTTAGCTTATTCAGGCTGTGTATATGATACATCTGTTTGTGAAAAACATGCCACTTTATACTGCCTTTATCATAACTCAGGAGTTATAGGCAAGATATGTAGATTTTCATTTCATGAGGAAAGGAACCAAAATACTTTCACTAGTTGCTATTTCCTTCATTGACAGTTTTTGCATAATTAATTGATGTGTTACAAGTTTTAACTTTCTGTTGTTATATAGCAAGTCACGTTAAAATCAACCAAGCAATCATTCTGTTGCTTCTGTATTGTTTTGTTTCATCTACTTGGTTGAAAAGCAAAAGAGACAAAAGGCAAGACAAAAAGTGGAAGAGGATTCCCATCCAAATGTCCACAACAGCCAGGGTTGGGCCAGGGCCAAAGAAGGAAGCCAGGGACTCTCTACAGGTCTCCGAAGTTCAATCGCCAGAGCCTTCGCCCCTGCCTCCTGTGGTCTTCAGCAGGAAACTGCAATCACTTAGCAGCCAGAGCGGGAACACCAAACCCAGGCAGTCTGATATGGGATATGCAGATGCTGTCATCTGCATATGTGGGATAATGGGCAGTTAGGATAATGTCCTCTTAACCTCTAAGCCAAAGGCCTGCCCCTATCCTTTGGTTTTCAGTGATATGTGCTGGTTGACCATGTGTGGCTTTAAGGAATCCATCGAATACTTTTGCTTTGGAAAAGTTGAACATGGCTAAGGCAGGACACGTACAGAAAGGACTGTAAGACGGAGGAATGCCACACTAGTGCTGGCATCTGAGAGCTCAAAGCCCAGCCCAGCCCCCTCATGCTGGGGGCTTTAAAACATTCCTGGGGAAAGGATAGCAAATACTACGCAGATATGGTACAAAGGATATCTGAAAGCTGAATATAGTTTTTTATAGCATGCATTTGCCATATACTTCCAGAAGCCACCTCATATGGAAACTGAAGCCCAGGGCAATGGAGTGGTTGCTTTGTGGCCCAACCCTACCACGAGCCTGGGAACTTCTACCATGTCACCCCAGGCACCATTTACCCCAAATATCTTCTGTGCTCAGCAACAGCCGGGCAGCTGTCTGCACACACAGGTCAAGGCCATCACCTGGCAAATGGAAGCTGGCCACACCGTCTGGCCACTGACTTTCAACAGGGTCCCCAGCTGATCCACCACCATCTGTCCTTCTCACCTATTGGAAGCTACATCCCCCACAGCCACAGCCGAGTCTGACCCCAGCTAGTGGTCGCCTGCCTGGGAGGTGAGCAGCTAGATCCTCCACAGCTGGTTGAGGCCTGGTTCCCAGGCAGCTTGCTCCCAGTGGCACACACTCCTTCCCAAGTCCCCGTGGTCCAGCACCAGGGATCCTCCAGTTACCTCCACCAGAGGGGGGCAGCAGGACCAGGCCCAACCTGCCCCACCTGAGACCCACGGACAACACTCCACCCCATCAAGGTCTCTTCTACCACCAGTGTGGGTGTCCCACCCCAAAACACAGGCCTTTACCCTATGTCGAAGACGGCTTGCCAGGGGACCTGACAACACAGGAAGGGATGTTTTGAAAAAAGCACTGGACACCTGCCAAGCAGGTGCACAAGTGAAGTCAGCAGCCAAATGCAGAGGCTTTTCTATCTGATTACCCGGCCCCTTCCTGCCTCAACAGAGATGCCCAGGTGACTCTTCTGGAGAGACACCTGCATGGCCAGCAAGGCAGGCCTGACTCCTCACGCACGTCCTCCTGCCAGCATAGCTCTGGCACACCTCCCCAACCCCTGCGCCACCCCTGACTTCCCACTGAATCTCACACAGCCCCCTGTGCTGCTCCAGCTTGAAGCAGCTGTTTTCACTGTGAATTGATTGTGCATTTATTCTGTAGACCACAACTATTGACTCCTCAGGGAGGAGTGAGTTGCAAGGTTCCGCATGCCAGAGGGTTTCAGGGGGCACTGAACCCTGCCTCATCAGCTCCTCCCGGGATTGTGGGCATGTGGTAAGCTCTGATACTCCTACAGCAAATCCAAGCCTGCAGCTTTGTCCACGGTCACTGCCAGAATGAGGAAAGGCCTCCCCCAGCTCCTGCACCCCTAAATCCACCCACCTTGCCCCCCAGCTTCCACTGTTAAAGAAGAAAATGATCCAAGGTCAATGTCACTGAAGAGGTGTAAGCAGCTGCAATGAAGCCTTACAGCAAGAATTGATAGCCAAGGAAACGGGAGGGGCTAGGGCAGGGAACAGCATTAAAGGAATGGGTTTCTGGCTAAACTGACTAGATAGGGTCATGGCTGAAGTCAGCCAAGGGTGAGGACAGCTACCTAGGGTGTGGCATGGCCAAGGAACTGACTTCCCAGGATTTCAGTGGCTCAGGATGGAAAGGGAAGCCCATCTTCATGTTAGTCCGAGACAAGAGACAGAGCAAGCCATGATGCCCCCTTAAATAGGAACCAGGGCTGTTCCTGTCCTGTGAAGACAAAGAGAGCGCCTGCCTAGACCTGGCTCACAGCAGTCACACTGACCTCACTTGACCTACAGCTCATTACAGGTTCCTTGCAATACCCGAGCATACTCAATGCCACCTGCCAGCGCTGTGGCAGGAAACATAGGCCCACATACAAAGAGTGAAAAGAAACAGGTTTTCGGACCCAGCAGTGGTCTAGTAGCTTAAGTCCTCACCTTGAATGTGCCGGGATCCCACATGGGAGTTCCAATCCCAGAGGCTCTACTTCCCATCCAGCTCCCTGCTTGTGGCCTGGGAAAGCAGTTGAGGACGGCCCAAAGCCTTGGGACCCTGCACCTGAATGGGAGACCCAGAAGAGGCTCTGGACTCCTGGCTTCGGATTGGCTGAGCTCCCCCAGTTGTGGCTACTTGGGGAGTGAATCAGTGGACGGAAAATCTTCCTCTCTGTCTCACCTTCTCTCTGTATATCTGATGTTGCAATGAAAATAAATAAATCTAGAAAAAAAGAAAGAGAGAAAGAAAGAGAGAGAGGGAAAGAAAGAAAGAAAGAAAGAAAGAAAGAAAGAAAGAAAGAAAGAAAGAAAGAAAGAAAGAAAGAAAGAAAGAAAGAAAGAAAGAAAGAAAGAAAGAAAGTTAGTTAGTTTTCAGGAACTACTTTTCCCAGAAAAACCATGGCTAGTCTTCCCCCTTGCTAGAACAACCCTATACCGTTACACGCAGCTCCTCTGAGTCAACTCCACTCTGTGCTTTCCTGGGTAATTTAACACAACACTTTCTGCACACAATTCACCAGCATACAGCTAGTTCCAGAATTCCTTCTGGAAGCTGAGTCAAGGCCCCGCTCTTGCTGTCTGGCAGCGAAAGGAGTCTTGTCACCTTCCTGCCCTTCTCCCAGGTCAGACAGCCTGGCTCCACTTGCTGGGATTGTTGCTTGGGTTGCCAAGGGAAAGTTGGGACTTCTAAGACATTTATTCATCAGTGCCTGAAAGACAAAGTGGTGGAAGCTTCAGACAAACCTGAAACATAAAACATAGAAGCATCACCACCCAGCCAGGGTTGCTCACGGTCTCAGGGAATGCACATGCCCAGTGTGCAGCAAGCCGATCCCTGACAGGAGGTGATGGAAGAAAGAAGGCATTTCTGGCCCAAGTGCAAGACGAGGTGCCTGACAACTAATGCACAGTTCCTAGTCCTCTGGAGGGAACAGGGTTCTCAGAGGGTGAACTGGGGCTGCTAAGTGCACACACAGGCTCCCAGCTGGTCCACTGCTCTCAGGGTCCTCCTTTGACTGGCAAGTTCAGACAACGTTGATGATGTGAGAGTTAGCTGCTTCCTACTCAAGGCCTGGGGTTCATGGATAAGCCCCTAAGATGGACTCAATCAGCAAGAAGTTACCTTCATAAGATTCCTCCATTCAGTGAGTTAATTTTTTAAAAGATTTATTTATTTTTATTGGAAAGGCAGATATACAAAAAGAACGAGAGACAGAGAGGAAGATCTTCTGTCCACCGATTCACTCCCCAAGTGGCCACAACAGCTGGAGCTAAATTGATCCAGAGCCAGGAGCCAGGAGCTTCTTCCGGTTCTCCCATTCAGGTGTAGGGTTCCAAGGCTGTGAGCCATCCTCGACTGCTTTCCCAGGCCACAAGTAGGGAGCTGGATGGAAAGTGGGACCGCCAGGATTAGAACTGGTGCCCATACGGGGTCTCAGTGCCTTCAAGGCGAGGATTTAAGCCACTAAGTTGTTGTGCTGAGCCCTCCGTGAGTTAATTATAAAGAAACTAATGGGCAATCCTGAAGTCAAGACTAGGAATCCTTTTTATTTATCTATTTGTTTGTTTGCTTTTGAGGCTGAAGGAGGGAGGCTGAGAGACAGAGGAACCTAGAGGCTGGTCGTAACTAGCAACGTAGCAGCTTGGGTCAAAGCCCTGTCTAGGGCCTTGGTTTCAGAACCAGCACTTCAAGGTGCTGAGCCCTCCCCAGCATCCCTGAGTACTTCTGTGACCCTACCCAAAACACAGAGCAGATTCCTGCTGCCTGTGGGAGCTTGCCCTAGGTGAGATGGACACCCAGGGAGGCAGGAGCAGGGAGAAAACTGTCCCACCAATGCTGGACACATCTGCACCAGCCCCGGCAGGACAGCGAAGCCAATTACTTCTCTCTGCAGTCATTCTGGCCTTCCATCCCTGGAAAGGGACACTTCGTCCCGGCCCTCTGGAGACTCCCACCTGAGGCATGCCCTGTCCTGTGCTCCCACCAGCTCCCCGACAGCCAACCTGGACAAAGCACTGTGCACCTGTGCACCTGTTGTCCTTTGCAGACTGGGGGTGGGAGGTGGAGGATACTCCCTCCCTCACCCTTCTCTCCATCAAAGAACAGGGCCTGGAGACCCAGGCTGGTAGCGAGATAACCTGTCCTAGACCCTGGAGCCTCTGCTACCTGACCACTCTGTCCTTTGTCCCTATTCTGTGCTGGTGAGTCCAGCAGGGTCTAATGAGCCCCTGGAGTTAAATACCTGGAACTGGGCCACCCCCAGGCCACCAAGAAGATAGTGTCCCTAGTCCAGACTGACGTCAAGTATTTGACTTCCACACTGGATTTTCTGGTGTGGTTGAATATTTCAAGGAAAGCTGAGAAACCTGCTTTTCAGCTCAAATGCCTCTCCCTATCACAGCCAGGTGGGACAGGGAGAATGGGCGGGACTTCTGCCTCCGTCAGGGAGTGCATCCCTCCACTGTCTGGCACTGGTTCCCTCTATCCCTGCCTGGAAAGGGCTCTGCTGCTTCAGAAGCAAGAATGCAGAGAAACCCACAGCCTCCCTCTGTGCTCCACTCACAGTCCTTGGGTCTGTGGGTCCTGAGGGTCCCACAGATGTAGCAGCTATAGGACATTCCCACCCCCACCCCCTCAAAAAAACACTGTCCTCTCTATGGGAATGGGAAACAAAAGCAAGGATTTGTGTCATGATTTGTGGTTTTTGCATATGTGACATTAGCAAGTGGAGTGCATTTTTATAAAGAGAAAAAAATAAAGAAGATAACTACAGTGAGTCCGTCCATGAGGAGCCCTCTGGGTGACTCCCCTGGACACCAGCCAGACCAGATGTTTCAAATCACAGATCGAATCACATTGAACCTTAATAAGACTGGCTTAGCAGAGGCAGAGATGGCCCCATGCAGCCACCAACAGGGTCAGGAGCCCTACAGTGGATGACAGGTGTGACCTATTAAAAAAAAAAAAAAAAAAAAAACAAGGGACTCCTCCACAGAGCAGTGGGCTGGGGCATTTGTTAGACAAATCCTATCTCCAGACTACATCTGTGCAGCTGGAGCCTTTCCTGCAGGGTGTGCTGGGAGCACCTGCAAAGCCAATAACTTGGGGGAAGGGGATGGAGGGACCTCACAGAGAAGGCTATGTGGACCACCAAGCGTCTGCTTGCTAACACTTGTGCATGTGGGTTGATATTTGGTCTGACTCCCACAAACCCCAAAAAAGGAACCTGATTCCCATCCTGACCATACAAAAGTTCATGTTCGCACCAGGAGAAGAAAGGGGCAGGGTGGGCACAGGCAGAGGTGGGACCCTCGCCCCCAGGGAAGCCCCGTTGCTCACAAATCTGCTGCTTCCCAAAAGAAATCCTACCCTGGATTTTTAAGAGTGTAACTTCTGGGACCATTGAGGTGGCATAGCAAGCTCTTCCTCCACCCGCAATGCCCACATTCCATATAGGCACTCGTTCAAATCCTGGCTGCTCTACTTCCAATCCAGCTCTCTGCTAATGGTCTGGGGAAAAAAAGTGGAAGATGGCACAAAGCCTTGGGTCCCAGCATCCAAATGGGAGACCCAGAGGAAGCTCCTGGTTCCTGGCTTTGGATCAGCCCAGCTCCAGTCATTGCAGCCTTTTGGGGAGTGGGCCAGCAGATGAAGGTTCCCTCTCCGTCTCCCCCTCTCTCTGTGTGAATTCTGATTCTCTGTGTAAAATAAATAAAATATTTTTGAAAAAAAACTGTAACTGCATGGCTCCAGAAAAAAAAAAAAATCCATGGTGTCCTGCCTACACTATTTTGCTTCTAACACATTCATTTGCTCCCGATTTTGCTCCAGCCAATGGCTCGGTCTCCCACTGGCTCTGTCACAGTTAGAGCTAAACTTGAGAACTAAGACTTCGACCCAGGTCTCCTGTGTGGTTGGCAGGAAGCCAGTTGTTTGAGCCTCAGTCCTGATTCCCAGAGTGTAGATTAGCAGGAAGCTGAATCAAGAGCCAGAGCCAGGTATCAAACCTGACACTCCAAGGTCGAATGCAGGTGTACTAGGAGAGGCCCACCCATTAGCCCAGAGGCTCACCCCCTGCTTGCACTTTTGAACATTTTACAAGTTCAACAGTCTTGGGAGCAGGTGTTAACCACAGCTGTTCAAATTCTACTTGAGAAACCCACATCTCAGAATGTCTGGACTGTAATCTCAGCTCCACCTAAGAATTCCAGTTTCCTGCTAATGCACACTGTACGAGGTATCAGATGACAGCCTAATATGTGGGAATCCCGGCTGGAGTTCTAGACTTCTGGCTCCAATCTGGCTTAGCCATGGCCTTTTGGGGAGTGGAAAAAGCCTTCTCTTCCCTTTCCTCCCTCTCTCCTTCTCTCTGTATAACTCTGACTTTCAAATAAAGAAATTGAGAAGAAAGAAGAAAGAAAGAAAGAAAGAAAGAAAGAAAGAAAGAAAGAAAGAAAGAAAGAAAGAAAGAAAGAAAGAAAGAAAGAAAGAAAGAAAGAAGAAAGAAAGAAAGGAAGAAGGAAGGAAGGAAGGAAGGAAGGAAGGAAGGAAGGAAGGAAGGAAGGAAGGAAGGAAGGAAGGAAGGAAGGAAGGAAGGAAGAAAGAAAAGAAAACCCTGAGGATGCCATTGTAGACAAAACTGACCACATGCCTGGCCTTGTGGCTCTCATCTCCAGTAACAGTGAATTCTGCCGGTAGCCCTGAATTTGCCCTCAACCCAGCTGCACGCCCCAAAGCTTGTGATTAAAGGCTGGGCTATCACTACGGTAGACAACACTGGGGCATCTTAATCCAATTTCTGTTGTTTCAGCTGGACACCACAGCCTGAGAAATTTACAAAGGACAGAATTCAACTTACAGAGTTCTGAAGGCTGGAAGTTCATGATCCGGCAGCCACAACTACCAAGGGCACACTTGCTGTAAAATGGGGGTGGTGCTGTAAAATGCCAAGGTGGCTCTGGGCATCAATGGCAAGAACAACAGAGTGCAATGCCCTGGTTCAGGTGTCTCATCTGCTCCCAAAGCTACAGTTCCACTGGGTTGGGGAATCTTCCCTATGCCTCATTTAACCTCAGTAGCCTCCTCAAAAGTCCTCCTTGCAAATACCACACTTGGATCAGGTTTGTGCCCTCTAAACAGCTCACAGGGAAGAGCCAGCTTCAACATGAGCTTTGCTGAGGATGTGGAAGCATGGGGCTCCACCAGTTCCTAGGGCCCCCCTTTTGCCTATCTGTGACCCCAGCCTTGCCCTTGAGGGGCCGTTAAATACTGACCAAGGGATATGCGCATTTTAAAGCTTTCTTTCTCTGGATCTGACACCTGTAGTACTCCAAGTACTGAACTTGAACTCCAGGATGCCCTAGATCAGGCTGAGGCCACCACAAGCAGGACTTGGCTTGTGATAATTTCCTTCTTGGTTTCCTCCCTTTTCCTCCTGTCTCAGGATCCCCTTGCTGATCTGCCGGAGAGCATTTCCTCAAGTAAATCACTTATACACAAATCTGCATCTTGGGGCTGTTTCTAAGAAAGAACTTGAAACAATCTCACACACAAATCCATCCTTGTCTGCAGTAAATGCACTCATCTCATCACGCTGGCAGCATTATTGAGTGCCTAAAGTTGTGTCTGAGCACTGTGCTGAGTTGGAGCAAAACCAACATGGCTATGACTTAGCCTGCAAAAAACATGCAGTTTTTAACATGAGCCAGCCCATGTTCACAGAGTGGTGACTGACAACATGGGGTCGGGTGTGGGGGTTGGGAATGTAGGATTCATTATCTAGGATACTAGGGAAAAGGGACTTACAAGAAACCCAGCCTGACCTTCCCGTGCCACCACCCCCATGAGCAGGAGAGCACCTGTACCAGTTTGTCTCCTTCCTGCTCTCTAATGTAGCCCTGTTGTTCAGACTGCCCAGGACAGAACGCATCCAGGGGATCAGTGTCGTGGCACAGCAAGTTAAATCCTCTGTTTGCAATGTCATGTCCTACACTGAAGTGTCAGTTTGACTCCAGGCTGCTCTCTTCCAACCCAGGTCCCTGCTAATGTGCCTGAGAAGGCAGAGAAGATGGCCCAAGTGCTTCAGTTGTAGAACAAGGTGGCAGGCTCCCAGCTTAGCCTAGCCCAGACCTGGCTATGACAGACATTTGTGGAGTGTACCAGCAGATGGAAGGTCTCTGTGTGTGCTTCTGATTGTCCCTATCTCTGTGGTACTCTGCCTTTCAAATAAACAAATCTTGAAAAAGTAAAAAATCTGTACTAGATGAGCAAATCTACTTCTAAGTGAGACTCAGAGCATCCTGCCAAGTGCCCAGGATAGATGCATACTCCCAGAGATGTGAGAGGGGGAGAGCAAGAGGCCCTCTGGCAGGACCAAGTACATAGGGTAGGCCTTGGAGAATGGGCAGGATTTCCTATAGACTCAGAGAGAAAAAGTCCAAGAAGGGGAAGGTGGGCTGAGCTCAGCCATCTTGGCAGGTGAGTGGGGCGGAAGGGCAGGAATAGAGCCGGAGGGTGGGCCAGACTCAGAAATGAGACTCCAGGCAACAGGAAAAGCCAGGGAGTGATAAGGAGAAGAAAGAATAAGGTGAGCCTTGAGGGATGGGTTGGGAAGATGAACCATTGGCTTAAGGCAGATTCATTTTCAGAAGACAAATTCTCAAAGGCCACAAGGAAACTTGCAGGACTTGAGGCCACCAGAGAATGGTGGGCTTGCTTTTGTTTCCTCTTTATTTTTTTTTCCTTTGGGATATTTTCTATTTGTGTTCATTTTAATTTATTTATTCAAGTAACATAGACAAAGATCTCCAGTCTACTGCTTCATTCCACAGCTGTCCAAAACAACCAAGGTTGGACTGGGGCCAGAGCCAGCAGCCAGAACTCAGTCAATCCAGCTTTATCACATGACTTATCTAAAATATACATACTCTTCATTAAAATGTTCCTAGGACGAATGGATCTTCACAGAATGCTCTTATTGATTCTTGCCAAACTTCTCATAGTTCAACCAGTAGTTACAACTCAACCCTGCTTTAAGAGTTTAACAACATGAAATTCCTGAAAGTTTAGCAACCTGCCTGGAGAATGAGGATGCCCTGAGAGCCCTCAGGGCAGACTCCAGGCAGTGAGATGCTGCCAGGAGAAGCCAGGCCAGCAGGGAAGTCGGGAACATGGAACAATCAGGGCCCAGTTCTTCTGCAGCCAAGTTACCAGTGAAGAGTTCCTGTGTGCTCACCTGAACGAAGAGGGAGTCAACCTCTTCAACAGGTGTTTACAATGACGGCTGCTCAGGACACTGGAGATGAGGGGCTGGTCTGCTCCGGACCCGACATGTCTCCCAGGCTTCAGCCTGGAACAGGAGGGGCCACAGGAGCCAGTTACGTCACCGACCTGGCGGGATTCCAGTTGACCAATGGCACACCTGAATGGACATTCCTTACATAGCTGGGGCACAGACAGCCCCTTTGCCTGCCCATGTGTCTATAAGAGTATAAAACCCCTCAGCTGCCCTTTTTGCCTCCATCTTCCTTCCCTCTGTGTGAAGGGGGCCCAGGAGCGGATTTTCCAACAAAGCTTCCATTACAACTCTGAACAACTTGCTGATATTATTCCACCAGTGGGCAGGCGGTCGGTGGTCATCATCTAACATACACTATAGGGGAGAAAAAATGAGTTTTAAAAGACAAAACCAGGCCTGGCACGGTAGCCTAGTGGCTTAAGTCCTTTCTCGCACCGGGATCCCATATAAGCGCCAATTCATGTCCTGGCAACCCCGTTTCCCATCCAGCTCCCTGCTAGTGACCTGGGAAAGCAGTCGAGGACAGCCCAAAGCCTTGGAACCCTGCACCCAGATGAGACACCCAGAAGAAGCTCCTGGCTCCCAGCTTCGGATTGGCTCAGCTCTGGCTGTTGTGGTTACTTAGGGAATGAATCAGTGGATGCAAGATCTTACCCCTCTGTCTCTCCTCCTCTCTGTATATCAGACTTTCCAATAAAAATAAATATATCTTAAAAAAAAAAAAGACAAAATCCAAAATATAGGGGAATGAGGAAATAGAGAATAAAGGAAGGATGAAAAGGAGGAAGAAAGGGAGGTTGAAAACAAAAGAAGAAAGGCAGAGCAGGGAAGAAAGGAGGAAAGGAGCAGGGAGGATGGCAAAGGGAAAGGAACTCCTCAGGACAATCAGATACTGCCCCCAGTCATTCTCCCACACAAGTGCCCTCCTCAGGGCACCTGTGAAAACCACTGCCTTGTACACGCAGCCTCCTGCCATTTCATAGCTCTGTGACCCTGTGGCCTTGGCCAAATTCCTTCCCACAGAGTCTTTTTGGAGCTCTACAAGGGATTCAGTGAGGGTTCCACATACATGAGCTCCCGAACATTATAATTCCTACCCCTAAGAAATGGGGTCTTAGGAAAGGGCATTTAGGGACTCACCTGAGAATTGTTAAGGAGGGGAGCGCTAGGATTAGATTGGTTCAGAAAAACCATTGCTTAGGAAAATAACTTCCCAGGCTATATGGAGCTGAGGGAGGAGAAGAAGGCAAGCTTGAAGGCTCAGAAACAGCCAGTGCAAGTGAAAGATAGGACCTGAGAGAGTGGGACTGGAAGAGACAGGATGCTCCGATGAGAAGGAGAAGGTGAGGGGGACTCGGGGTTATGGATTGCTATCTGTCTTTCATAGCCTGCGTCTGCTCCAACTGTACATCTAATCCCACTCCAACCCAGCTCCTCTGTAACTCAGCACTGGACTGCTTCCACCACCCTCTCCCCTGCATAGCCCAGCCTCTGGACTGCTGCTATACCCAGCTTCCAGTGCTCTTCGTGCCTGCAGCCTCGATCCACTCCTACAGAGCACCCAGGATGGCATGTAAAAGTGCAGCTCGTAACACATGCATCCCCAGACTTACCATCCTTTAGCAGGGGCAGGTGTGTAGCCTGGTGGGTAAGGCACCTACACCCTGTGTGGGAATGGCTATGGCTTCTGATTCCATCTTCCCGCTGATCCACAGTTGCTGCCACTCGCAGGGAGACCCAGGCAGCTCCTACGTCCAGGCTCAGCCCAGCCCCGTCTTGGCTGTGGCCAGCATTTGGGAAGTGAACCTGCCGGTGAAGGAGCCCTAACTCTCTCACTCTCTCCTTTTGTCTCCTATGTCACAGCTCTCCGACTTTTAAATAAATAAATATAATTCCCTCATGGCTTCCCGTCTCACTGAATAAACCAATAGTCTTTAGCCTGGCATTCAGGTTTTGGCTGTGATCACCTTTCCCACGTGGTCACTTAGATCCTCCTCTCCCACCGAACTCCAGCCTTTCTGTTTCCAACCAACTCAGGCCCATCTTACAGAGTCAGACGCATCTTCTTCCTGTGCCTAGGATGTCAGTCGTGCCCTCCACCTGCCACCCCTTCCCTGCCTCATTTCTTCTACATTCGCCTCAGAAGTGGTAGGATATTTTGAAAACTTGAGTGCTCACATTAGTTCCTCTCCTAAATATACACCCTAAGGATGCCAAAAAAAAAAGTATTTAAGAATGCTACAATGTTAACAGTGTTGCTCACAATGTAGACAACTGGAATCATTCACACATCTGTCAGGGCAGATGTTTGGCACAGCAGTTAAGACACAAGTTGAGACACTACACCCCATAGGAGTGCCCAGATGCAAGTCCAAAATTTTGTGTTATTTTTCCTTAAGATTTATTTTTATTTATTTCTACTTGAAAATCAGAATTAGAGGAAGATCTCCCACCTGCTGGCTTATTATCCAAAAGGGGCCACTATAGGGCTAGGCCAATTCAAAGCTGAGGACCAAGAGCCTCTTCTGGGTCTCACGCATAGGGATGGGTGCCCAAGTTCTTAGGCGATCTTTCACTGATTTCTCAGGCCGTTTGGAGGAAGTTGGATCGGAAGTGAAGCATCTAGGACATGAACCTGTGCCTAAATGGGATGCCAGTACCACAGGTAGAAGATGAGCTACCAGGGCACCGTGTCTGCCCCAAGCTTTTCTTCTGAATCTTGCATCTTAATAATGCATTTACTGGGAGGTCAGGGTGATGGTTCAGCTGGCTGAATCCTTTCCACTCACATAATATACCTGGATTGAGGTCCCAGCTCCAGGCTTTGCCTAGACAAGACCTGTTTGTTGTGACACTTGGGGTGTGGGAGATCTGTCTTCTACTGTCTCTATCTACCATTGAAATTAATTAATTAAAGAAAAAAACCCAAAAATCCAGAGGCCAACACAGTGGCTCAACAGGCTAATCCTCCACATGCAATGCCAGTATCTCTTATGGGTGCCAGTTTGTGTCCCGGCTGCTCCACTTCTCATCCAGCTCCCTGCTTATGGCCTGGTAAAGCAGTGGAGAATGGCCCCAAGCCTTGAGACCCTTCACTTACAGAGGAGACCTGGAGAGGATTCTGACTCCTGGCTTCAGAACAGCCCAGCATTGGCCAATGTGGCCATTTGGGGAGTGAATCAGTGGCTAGAAGATCTCTCTTTCTCTCTCTGTCTCTCTCTCTCTTTCTTTCTCTTCCCACCTCCCCGCCCCCCGCTCTGTGAATCTGCCTTTCAAGCGAAAATAAATAAATCTTTTTTAAAAAAATGATAGCCCTTTAGCAGAAGACCAGATAAGTAATGAAAGATAGATTGATATAATGAAATACTATAGAGCAAAAAGTGAGTGAGTCATAGCTACCAGTTTCAACACAAATAAAGAGAATCTTATAAAACAATATTGAGAAAGAAAATAAATATCAGAGAAAAAACATTCAAGATGATATCCTTTGGAAGGGTACATTTACAGAGAGAAGAGATAGAAAGATCTTTCATCTGCTGGTTCATTCCCAAATGTTGTCCTTGCAGGATACATGGCTGAAGCTGAGCTGATCAGGGGCCAGAAGTTTCTTCCAGGTCTTTCACATGGGTTCAAGGTCCTAAGGCATTAGGCCACCCTCCACTGCTTTTCCAGGCCATAATAAGAGAGCTGGATTGGAGATAGAGCAGCTGGGTTATGAACCAAGGCCCATATGGGATGCTGGCACTTGGAGGTAGAGGATTTGCTGGCCGAGTCAAAGTGCCAGCTCCAAGATGGTACCCTTTTTGTAAAGTTCTAAAGCAAACAAAACAAAGGAAGATATTTTCTAAAAGGACATGAAAATGCATCAAACCTATCAACAAAATGAAGAGCCCAGTGTTGTGGCACAACAGGCTCAGCTGCCAACTACAACAGCAACGTCTCCCATCAGAGCACTAGGTCAAGTCCTGCCTGCTTGATTTCACATCCTGCGCCCTGAGAATGCACCTGGGAAAGCAACAGAAGATGACCCAAGTTCTTAGGCCTCTGCCCCTTGGCTTTGGTTGAACTAGACCTGGCTGCTGCAGCCACCTGGCATATGGAAATTCTCTCTCTCCTCTTTCTGTCACTCTGGCTATCAAACAAACAAATCATTTTTAATATGGAATTACGTTACTTTTTTCAAGATCTATTTTTTTATTATTATTATTATTATTATTATTATTATTGGAAAGGCAGGTTTACACAGAGAAACTGAGACAGAGAAAAGGATAGATCTTCTGTCCCCAAGTGGCTTCAGTGATTGCAGCTGAGCTGATCCAAAGCCAGGAACCACAAGTTTCTTCTGGGCCTTCCATCTAGGCACAGGGGCCAAAGACTTTGGCCATCTTCCACTGCTTTTCTCAGGCAATAAACAGGGAGCTGGATGGGAAGTGAAGCAGACAGAACTAGAACTAGCACCCCTATGGGATGCTGGCACTGCAAAGTGGAGGATTAGTCTGTTGAGCCACCATACCAGCCCTAGAGACACATTTCTAACACTTTCTAGGACAGTCGTTACCATAAAATGGCCATCTTAATGTCACTTACATACCCATAACACAATACTCTCCAGCCCTTTCCCAGCCCTTGGTAGACAGCCAGTCTCTCCCAGACCAGGATGTCAGTCAGGCTTGCCCAGCTTGATACCAGATTAATAAGGCACATCATCTCTAGGCAACCAAGCTGCTATCACTTGCCAGCATGCAGGGTGCCCTAATCCACAAAAGGGGATTTGGATTTCAACCCCATGCAGCCAGGAATGCACAGCAAAGAACTCTGAGACCTGAGGGAGCCCCCTGGAGCCAGAGACCCGCTACAGAAATATCACCTTCCTCCCTCAGAACACATTAGAGAGAGGAATGTCTCCTTAATTCTTTCTTCTGCCTTCTATTCATTTCCATGACAGTGCTTACTAACATATACTTCTGGGTCGGGGGAAGTGGGCAGGTGTCCTTATTACCACTCCATCACACAGCTATTGTGCACCTGCTGTGTGCAAGGGGCTGTGGCGGATGCTATAGGAATCACAGACACACGGGACAATGTCTTTTTATTTCAAGTGTATAACCCAATGGAGAAGACAGCAGGAGAGCAAATCACAGTGGCGCTATCAGAACACAGGAGCCAGGTCCTTGGAGGTGAGGTGCTCCACCCTTTGACCTTTCACCTAACTTGGTCAGGAGGGAGGGGAGACTTGCTTTTCCATCTGGAAAGTGGAGTCGAAACAGGCTGCAGATGTGAGGAGCGAATGAACCACACAGGCTGGGAGCAACAGTAGCTGATGTGTACACGGCAATTGTCCTTGCAGGATATGAGAACACATTGAAGGCGCTCCTTCTGTCCACATCCCCCGCATCAGAGACAAACAGGCTTCACGGAACTGGAGACAGGTAAAGGCCACACAGGACAGAGATAAGGGAATCCCAGAGAGCTTGCAGGGCTCCCTGCCCTCCCAAATCTGTCTCCAAATTCAACAGAAGACCAGAGGGAACCAAGGGCAAGTTCAGGAATTGGACCATGAGTCAGCTCAGAGAGTCAGTCACCCAGCAAGCTTGGCAGCCAGGCTGTCCTGAGCAGGAGCAAGCTTTCTCTTCCACACGCATCTTTTCCCCCTGCTGTGTTATCTCCCGTGATTGAAACAAGAGCAGTCTCCAGGACTATGCCTATCCCGTAGCCACCTTTCCGGGCTCCTGATGCAGGCCAGGTTCTGGAAAGATCAGTTACCGTGTTGACATTTGATTTCAATAAATGCTAATGACCTCCTCCAGTCTGACATAAGTAAATCACTGTGCCACTTTATTCTTCCAGCCACCTGAATTCTACCCAGCTTCCTGTTTTGAGTGACAGGGGTTAACAAAATACAATAAAATAATATTGCACTGTCAGAGCATTGTTTTTTTCCAACATCTGTGAGAGCTGCCAGACTGGAAGTGTACAAAAATTTCAAAAATGTAAAGATGCATGCAATTCATTTTTCCAAAGAAGCAGAAGTATGATAACAAATCAGAATGAGAAGTTTTTGGAGAGCAGCAAGGCCTCACTGGAATCCACCAGCTCTTCCAAGGATAAAGTTCAGTGATTTGGGTCAAAATAAAGATAAATGAAAGCTGGTACAAGGCAAGAAGTATGAGTAACCACGCCAGACAGGGCTGGCATTTAGAACTGATTAGGCGAGCTTGAGTTAATCCAAAGCAGAAGGTGGCCCTGGCGGTGCAGCTAATGAAAAGAGATGGGTTGAGTCAGCCTGCTCTCAGTTCAGCAGCCTGAGTGATGACTTCAAAACACACACCGGGAGCAGACACCTGATGTAGTGGTTAAGAGCCCCACCCCGCCTATTAGAAGGCTGAAGTTCTGATCATATGTGCCCTGGGAGGCAGCAAGGGACGGCCCCGGTGGTTGGAACCCCTCCACCCAGGTCGCAGAGCCAAATGGAGGTCCTAGCTCCTAGCTTGGACACAGGCCCACCCCAGTAGCAGTGGGCATTTGGAGAGAGGGGCAGAAGACAGATTTCTCCATGTCTATTGATGCGGATGCCTGGAAGACATACCAAGAGAGCCATGAAGCAGAGGACACTTCACATACATGCAAGACTGTACATAAGCCTGGAGTCCTGGAAGCACCTGACCCCAGAGTCTGATAGTTTGTTGCTTCTTGGCGTGTTGCCTGATTGTTTTCTTCCCACAGGAGAGCTACTTACTCACCCTTGGCTTGCAACTCTTATGAGCTACTCTGACCTTGTGGGAACTCAGCTAATCTGTGCTCTGTGCACCTGCTTTCCCACCACTTGCACTATGTTTTTGTAGAAGTATAAAAACTCTCACTTTCTTTGTTTTGGCGCATTATCCTGCAAGACGATGGCTGCCCTGCTACAATAATAAACATTCAGTTCTGTTATGTTAATGTTATGCCTCTTATGTTAATATATCTCTAACAGTCTGTCTTTCTATCTCCATATATGTGTATTTCTGTCTAACTTTCGAAGAACTAAAATAAAAATTGTAAATGCTTTTAGCATGGCCTCTGCACAAGAATGACACGCAATTCTGGAAATACTTCATTTTTAATAGAAACAGCTTTGAGGGAGAGGGTACAGGACTGTGGCAATGCCAAAATCCCTTGTTGGGGTACAAGTTCAGGGTCCAGTTGCTCCGTTTCTTTTTTCTTTTTTTTTTTTTTTTAAGATTTATCTTATTTTTATTGCAAAGCCAGATGTACAAAGAAGAGACAAAGACAGAGAGGAAGATCTTCCGTCCAATGATTCACTTCCCAAGTAACCACAACAGCCGGTGCTGTACCTATTTGAAACCAGGAGCCAGGAACTTCCTGCAGGTCTCCCACATGGGTACTGGGTCCCAAGGTTTTGGGTCATCCCCAATTGCTTTCCCAGGCCACAAGCAGGGAGCTGGTTGGGAAGTAGAGCTGCCAGGATTAGAAGCAGTGCCCATATGGGATCGTGGCACATTCAAGGTGAAGACTTTAGCCTCTAGGCCATCGCGCCGGGCCCCCGTGCTCCATTGCTTTTTTTTTTAATGTTTTTTTTTTTTTTAATAATCTTACTTAGTTGATTAGGGTACAAAGGGTCAAGGGCTACAGGGTGAAAGTGGGTAATACCATTGTTTCTACATTAATATCATTTTTTCCCCTGTATCTGGAATCAGGGGAGAAACAAAGAGAAAAGCCCCACCCAGCCTCCAACACATCCCAGGTCTCTGATGTGAGGCATGCTCCGAGGGTCCTGCTCAAGCAGTCTCGATAGTGCAACAGTTCTGAATTGCTGCCAGTCTCACTGTTACAAGCACAATGAAACCTATTCAGAATCCACTGGCTGACACAGTCTCTTCATGGTTGGGGTTCTGAGATAGGCAGTTCAGTTGGAGGGATCTCCAAAGAAACTTTGTCTAAGATGATCCCAGACCTGATTCTTGTGTGAGTTTGCCAGTACAGGGTCCGGCACCATTTGTTGCCCCAATCAGCTTATGCTCATGCTGGTCGTTGCAATTGCTAGATCAGATCTCTTTCCAGCCCTGTCTTCCACTTGAACCAATGGGTGTTGTAGTCCAGCTCGATCCTGCCCACTTCATACTAGGTCCTTGCACAAACCACTGGGAGTTGCAGCCTAGTTGGGGTGACTCCCCATAACCCACACTAGGCCTGCTCCCTACCCTGGTTCCCATGCATGCCAGTATGTACCACAGACTAGTCCAGTCTGTCCCTCATCCCATTCAGATCTCGTACTTGTCAGTGGGCATTGAAGCCAAGTCCAATCCAATCAACCTACTATCCACCCACACACATGCTGACAGGTGCGTTTCTGTCTAGCCACCCCTGCCCCTATCCTGGTTTTGGTGCTCTCAGTGGGAGTGATTGCCCATGCCGTGCTCCATTTCTGATCCAGCTCCCAGCTGGCACACCTGGGAAAATAGTAGGTGATGGCTCAAGTGCCTAGGTCCCTGCCAGTCAAGAAAATAGAGCTGCTAGCTCCCAGCTTTGACTTGGCCCAGCCTCAGCCTTTGAAGCCATGTGGGGAGACCCGCAGATGGAAGACCTCTCTCTTTCTCTCGCTCTCCAGTCTGCACCAGGCCTTGGTCTTGCTTGTAGCAGAGTGGTGAAGAGGTAGACCTCCGAGCCAAGTCCATATTCAGTCCCCAGCCTTTAACCCTTTCCTGCCTGGATGCCATCTGCTGAGAGGTAGCACTACTGCAGAGGTGATGGGACTGCCGTGAGGATTCAGATAGTGACTACCAAGCACCTGGCTTGGAGCACGTGGTCACATAGCTATGTTCTCAGCACCAGGATATGCCTGTTTGGTGTAATATTAGGGTTGGAAATACCCACTGAATACGTGAATGAATGAATGAAACACTCCAGAGAGAGGAACCTAGGTAGTATGCGTGGTGCTCCCTGGGGAGAGAGAGGGTAGATAGAGCAAATCTCTGGGTTCTCTCTTGTTCTGGCTTCCGGAATCCTCCCTATGCTGGCTGGCCTGCCTCACCCACATGTTGTTTCAGTCTCTTTTGTTCAACCTCCTGAGGCCAATATGCCCCAGATCTGAGTTCTGGAACCTTGTTCTTCATCTACACACGCATCAGTCTCCCTGTGACTGAGAGTCAAGCAGTATTGAACTTGGATGTGGAAGAATGTTCTGCGGTTACTCACTTCCGCTCAAAGGCTGTATTTCATTCACTCGTGAACAAAGTAGCTGGTACTGCAGCAGCTGTGATTTTACTGAAATCACACGTATCGTCTGTTTCAGTTGTTCCAAGTATCTGAGATCATTCCTGTGAACTGCTTTGCAACAATGGCAATTATTTGCCATTCTAGTCTATTATTGAACATAGCAGCAAGGACCTTCTTAACAGTACTCTCACAGTTCGTACCTCTCCAATTACATTTTAATACAAGTTGGTAGTCGTACATATTTTATCATATGCATTTAAAAGCATTCTTCTGAAAAGGGGGCTCCAGATTTCACCAGATTGTCAGCAGAGCCCCTGGCATGATCAAAAATAAGGCAGTTCATCCTTGATTTAAGTCACAGTAAGACTCCAACTGTAGGCAGCTGCTTCGGCTGCCTTGTATCCAGGCAAGTGTTGCACTGCTGGGAGAAAAGCAGCCAATAGCTGACAGGCATTCTGGGCCTAGTAAATGCCAATTCCATTAACTACACCAGTGTGCCAGCGTAGTTGCCTATTCTTTACTGTTAAATCTGCAAGGAGTGGGGCCGCAAGTGGACCACCAGTACCCACTTGCAGGGGTTCTTGGCCTGGGGTTAGAAGCCACTGAAGGCTTTTCATAGGGGAAGAGCTGCAGCTGTGGGCCTTCTCAGGCATGCACCAGAGAGCTGGAGCTGCAGAGCTGGGAGTGAGAGAGAGAGGGGCATCGTGGGTTGTTATTTCTTTGGGGGGGGAGTGTTATTTTTTTAATTTATTTTATTTCCTGTGGAAAGGCAAATGAGATTTTACAGCGAGAGGAAGATAAAGATCTTCTACCACTGCTGGTTCACTCCCCAAGAGGCTGCAACAGCCAGAACTGAGCCAATTCTATCCACAACCAGGAGCCAGGAGCCAGAAACCTCTTCTAGGTCTCCCACAAGGGTGTGCGTGGTCCCAAGGACTTGCTCCATCCTCCACTGCCTTCCTAGGTCAAGAGCTGGATGGGAAGTGGAGCAGCGGAGACATGAACTAGCATTCACATGGGATGCCAGTGCTGGCGCTTGCAGACGGGGGATTATCTAACTGAGCCATCACATCAGGCCCTCTGAGAATGTTTACAAACTCATCTTGCTTATCATTCTGGGATATGCCCGGGGTGGAATAGTTGAGAGTGGGCAGGACAGAGCAAGATATGAAAACAAACCAATCCTTTCAAGTGGTTTTCTCCATGCCCAGGCAGGTCTCCTAGGACTTAATGCATTCTGGTCCAGAGCTGGGGAGTGATCCTGTGGCAGGCCTAGCAGAGACCACAGCAGAGAGGAGGCACCAGACCACGTAGAGACCATCTGCAGCTGAAACGGTGGGTGCACACAGCATGATTTCCTTTCCTGAAAACAGGAAAAACGTTTTAACTTGGCAATCCTGTTTCCTGTTTTCTGTGTGTGACTCAGCCCCCAGACCCTCTCTGCATGTTTGTTCCTCATGATCTGCCTGGTTTGGGGGTTACCATGGACACTGGGCTCACGGAACCAGCATTGCTGGGAGGGAGGGAGCTGTTGATCAGCTCCGACAATCCAGTCTGGGCATTCTGATATCTAATTTCCTGTTGATGCATGGTTCTATCTCTAGTGTGGCTTCTGAGGGACACAGCCAAAAATGAAACTTTCTTCAACATTTCTTGGTTTGAAAACCCCTGTCTCACCCCCACATTTTACCCTGCCTATACCACTAAACTGCTAATCTCTACGTTGCGGCGGATTATCTTGAGTGGCCCCATCTCTCCTGTCCCTGATCCCGGCAGTTGCTCTGGACGCAGCCAGGAAAATCCTTCCATGGCAGGCCCTAGTGCCCACCTGTTTTTCAGCACCCAAACCTTCCAGTAGCTTCTCAGGGATCTTGGGGTGCAGACGCCCTCATGAGACCTCTTTGGAGCCAATACTTTCCAGTGAGGGTGGCTGTGGGTTCCACACCTTCAGACTCCAACCACAAGCTGAAAATATTCAGGAATGGGGACCAGCACTGTGGTGTAACTGCCGCCACAATGCCAGTAGCTTTATGGGCGCTGATTTGTGTCCCAACTGTTTTACTTCTGATTCAGCTCCTTGCTGCCTGGGAAAAGTAGCCAATTGTGGCCCAAGTCCTTGGGCCCCTACAATCATATGGGAGACCTGGAAGAAGCTCCTGGTTCCTGTCTTTAGCCTGGCCCAGCCCTGGCCACTTTAAGCACCTGGGGAGTGAGCCAGCTGCTGGAAGGTTTCTTTCTCTCCCTCTCTCTGTAACTCTGACTGTCAAATAAGTAAATGAATCTTTAAAAACAAAGAAAATATTCAGGAGAAAAAACGTGTGCTAACCATATGCATTTTTTCCTTGTTCTTATCCCCTAAATAGTATAATAGAACAAGTATATGTTTTTATTCTATTTGCAAGAAACAAAGATCTTCCATCCTCTGGTTCACTCCCCCCCCCCAAAAAAAAAGAGTATAACAGCCAAAACTGGGCCAGGGTGAAGCCAGGAGCCCAGAACTCAATCCAGGTCTCCCATGTGGGTGGCAGAGACCCAAGTTCATGAGCCATCACCTGCTGCCTCTGTGATCCATTGCAGAGAGCTGAAGTCAGAAGTGGTACCAGAACTTCACCCCAGGCACTTGGACACAGAATGGGATGACCTAAGCAGCTTCTTACTGCTACACCAAATGCCCACCGCAGTATAACTATTTTTTTTACGTAGTATTTACATTGTGTTATATATTTTTAATAATCTAGTGATGACTTAAAGCATGTATAAAGATGTGTGTCTGTTATATGTGAATAGTATGTCATCTTATATCCTTCTATGTACAGATCTGAGCATCTATCCCAAGGATGGGGGTGTGTTGTGTCCTGGACACAGGTGTTTGCATACAGTGCCATTTCAAAGGAGATCCTGGCATCTCTTCCCTGTCTCTTATACTCAGTTTGGTCCCAAGATGCTATGTCAGTTATCGTGGTCTAAGCTTTGCTTTATATTCCTATGCATACTTTCTTCCTAATACACTGATGCTTCCAGAAGTATGTAGCAAAATGAAATTAAAAGATGAGTTTGGTGTAGAAAAAAATTTTTGAAATCCAGGAAGATTATCTTCTAGAATATGCATTTTCTGTGCACGTCTTGAAGGCCACACATATGCAAGGATTTTAAAACTTTTGGAACCAAATGGATTTATATTTTAATCTCATTTTCCATGAAAATTTTTAAATGTCTTCATATACCCCAAAATGAGATGACGATGCAAAAAAACCTTGTGCTTTTTTTTCCCTACACGTATTTTGCACAAAATCTTTTTTGTAACTATTCTTACACATGTGCCTCATTCCTGCAATGAGTACATACTGCTTCCATAGAGTAAATATGCCATAATTCACCATTTCCCCTACAGATTTTTTCCTTTATTGTTGCTATACATGAATATGTTTGGACATGTGTATTCAGGACTTGGGCTAGTATTTCTATGAGGCAAACTCCTAGAAGTGAAATAGCAAATCATAAACATTGTGTGGTTATTTAAGTTTATTAATGTGAGAGGCAGAGAGACAGAAAACGTTCTCTGGCTCACTCCCTAAGTGTCCACAACAGTTATAGGTGGGCAAGGCCAAAGCTGGCAGCCCAGAACCCAATCCAGTTCTCCCAAGTAGTTGGCAGGGACCAGAGTACCTGAGCCATCAGCAGCTGTCTCTAAGCTTCGTTACATTAGTAGGAAGCTGGGATCTGCAGCTGGAGGCAGAAATTGAATCCAGGCACCCTGTCTCCAAGTTGTGTATCTTTTCAACGATCATTGCTTTCTCGAGTCTGGTGGCAGTATAACAAGTTCTAGATGAATCATAGCAGGTATGGGGTCCAATGTGTCGCGTTTGGTTTTTTGTTGCTCTTTTTTTTTCCCCTAAGATTTATTTATTTTAAAGTCAGAGTTACAGAGAAAAGGAGAGACAGATCTTCCATCACTGGGTCACTTACCAGATGGCTGGAACAGCCAGGCCTGAGTCATACTAAAGCTAGAAGCCAGGAATTTCTTCTGGGTCTCCCATGTGAGTAGCAGGGGTCCAGGCATGAGGGCCATTTTCTGTTGCATTGCCCAGATCATTGGCAGGGAGCCAGATGGGAAGCAGAGCAGCTAGAAGCCTGCATGAGATGGCAGTATTGTATGTGGTGGCTTTACCCACTATGCCACCACACCAGCCCCTTATTATTTGCTTAACCTTTCAGTTAATTGCTTGGAGCATAGGAGCAACTTAACAACGCTTTTCAGTATCTGCTGTTTGTAACCGAGGAGTGAATCATGCATAACGCCCAGGTGGCAAGTGGAAATGAAAGCGCCATTTGGATGAGAGGGTGAGGCTGCAGATACAGGTTTGGAAGCTCTCATTGCGTTTGGTGTGGAATGTCTGGATCTACAGGAAAAGGCACGATGAGGGGTGACTGGGGCCAGAGCAGTGCTCAAGAGCATGAAGAGAAGTGGGGCCAGGAGAACCTGGCAGAGAGCGACTCCATCACCAGTGCCGGGAGCTGGCCAGATTGAGCAGAGACCCAAGGAAAGAGGCCCGGATATGGCAGGGGGTTGAAATGTGAACCCAGCTCCTGTAAGAATGTTTTTGGAGAATTTGATACAGGACCAATTACTGTTCATTGGCTTGTTTGCTCACAAGCCACCCAAGGTATGCAGGGATGAGGATCCGCATCAAACATAGCTACTGAGACACTGAAGTCTCTCTGCCTGCCCACAGTGTTCTGCTGGGCCCCTCAAGGCAGAGGAAGCTGCACACCATGTGCAGGCTAGTTCAGAACTGGACTCCAAGCATGTTTAGTGCTGCTGGCCCTGCCTGCCCCATCATGAGAGGCTACAGGGTGCTCAGAGGCTCCTAACCTCTGCATGTCCCACCTGTACCATGCTCACCGGCACTAACCCTTCCGGGTCTGGGGAACCCTTTGCAGCAGACTTAAACAAGACCCACCAAGTAGCCAAGTAGCCCCTGACCTCTTCCTTGGCCTCACCACTTGCTGTTAATCCAGGTTGTTCACATCATGTATTGCCCCAAGCAGCCCTGGCTTACAGTGGTTTCATCACCTTCCAGATGGTGCGTAACAACACACAGCTAGTGGAGACTGCAGTGTTGAGCTGAAATTTTGTCCTGGGCTAGCACTGTGTGGTCTGGTCCTCTCTGGCAATGTTAGGCCGTGACAGGGAATGGGGCTTCAGGGACAACTCAAGGTCACAGTCACGAGGGGGAAAATGAGGCCTCTGGGGGGAGAGGGCGCCGTGTTGCTAAGCTCTGATGCCTGCTAGGGAGAGTGGACTTCATGTTTTTCCACCTATGCAACTTTCAGCTTGAGGTGGGTTTATCAGGACCCAATCCCATCTAAGCTCAAGGAGCACCGCACTAGTTTTGTCATTGGTGTTGCTGTTGCTGTTGTTATTGTTGTTTAAGGATTTATTTATTTTTTTATTGGAAAGTCAGATATACAGAGAGAAGAGACAGAGAGGAAGATCTTCCGTCCATTGATTCACTTCCCAAGTGGCCGCAATGGATCTGAGCTGATCTGAAGCCAGGAGCCCAGAGCCAGAGCCTCTTCCCAGTCTCCCATGCAGGTGCAGGATCCCAAGACATTGGGCCTCAACTGCTTTCCCAGGCCACAAGCAGGAAGCCAGATGGGAAGCAGGGCCTCCAGGATTAGAACCGGCGCCCATATGGAATCCCAGCACATGCAAGGTGAGGATTTTGCCACTAGGCTACCGCACCAGGCCCTTAACACTAGTTTTGTTGAAATGAATGGAAAGGATTTGAACAGCCAGCATCTGCTTGGGCTCAACTTTGGGCTCCACCACGTAGTAACCAAGTGACAGGGCCTAGTTACCTGACATCCTGGATGTGAAAGGACAGACAGTAACAGGAGCCACATTGGGGTTGTGTATGTGTGTTAAGCACGATCTTGTGCGAGGTGAGCACAAAGTAGAAAAATCTTCCCGGAAGGAAAAGTGCAAGGAGGGCAGAAACGGGGTTGGAGGGCAACGTGCGCCCCGGAGGTGAGAGCAGCCTGCCCCTTCATCATTTGGACTTGAGCCAGGATCTGCCAAGAACAAGCAAGCTCCCTGATCCACTCTGTAGCTGTGGCCATGACCTGGAATGATGAGCCACATACAGTCTACAGCGATGGCATTGCCCAGTGTCTGGCACACAGCACCGCAGGCAGGTCCAGTGCTGCTGCCCCAGGATCTTCCCGACCATCAACTGGCCGGCAGTGAGCACTGCTGTGTGTTTACTCAGAAGTAGCCTGTGGTGTGTGTACTCAGAAGCACGGTGAGCTATCTTTGTAAGAATTGTTAGAAGATACCTCTCTCCAGGTCATTATTTGGACAATCATTCAATAAGCTGATTGTTAACAACAAAAGGAAATTCTACTTCACATTGACAGAGAATTTGCATACTTCTTGGCATGGTGCCAACCTCTGAGGAGGAAGCATTTGAAAAGAAGCCTAGAAAAGTAGACAGCTCCCAGAACAGGATCACTATATCATAGTGTTCTGTGGCTCAAACCTCACAGCCCCAGAGGTGAAAGGTGAAACCATGCTGCTGGTGCAAGGCATGGAGTGAGCTTTGCAATTCTCCTACCTCCGTGCCATGGGGAGACCAGGAGGCTCAGACCTCAGCACACAGACTTCCCTTCCCTTTTGTTCCCTCCATTGCTCCAGCTTTGATTGCTTGCATGAAGAGCAAGGTCACTGCTGGGTGTCAACCATGAAAGGATGTAGAGCTTCACTCCAGCATGAAATGAAAATGTAGCCAAACAGGGCCATGAAGTGGTCACCAAGTGGGGGAATCTCTAGCGAAAAGCGGGTTCCCAGGAGCCTGGTCTGTCTCTGTGGAATTGGCAAGGCATCACAGAAGAGGCAGCCCTAGAGGGGGAGGAGGTGTGCCTGATGGACTGCATGCGGAGAAGGAAAGGGAGGGAGAGAAGCAACAGGTGCAAAGCAGTGTGGGAAGTATGTTTCAGAAGCCATTAGGATTCTGTGTTGCTGACCAAACGCACCGAGTGCTGAAAAGCAATGGAACTTCTTCATTTTTTTCTTTTTCTTTCTTTCTTTTCTTTTTCTGTGAGCAATGGAGAATCATTGGGGATTTTTTTTTTTTTTTACTTTCAGTTTTAATTTAGATGGTGTTTACATAGTTGATCAGGGTGGAGAAGATTCAGGGTTGGACAAAAGTGGTTGTGATCATGGTTTCCAAACTTTCCGTTTCTTCTTCTCGTTTCTGTGTGGAGGAGGGAGATAGGGGAAGAAGTCATACCCAGCCTCCCAACCACCCCAGTACCCAGGCATGAGGAATAAACACCAGTATCAATCCAGGGTCCCAATGTGGCACATACTCCAAGGGTTCTGCCCAAGTGGATGCGATAGCTCTGAAACACTGTCAGCCTCACTGATCTGTGGATAAGGAATCCCTTCCAATGTCCATTGGCTGACACTGTCAACCTCAGAGTCTCCACTCACCCAGAGAGTGAGCAGAGGAAGGAACCGACCAAACATTCTTGTGTGAAATTGCCCTTGGGTAATCATGGAAACATGAACTGAGTGAGTAACAACTACAGGAAACTGTGGCAATGGTTCCAGACATTGAAGGACTAAAGACCAGGGGTAAGCCATGACTGGTTGGGTGTAAGAGGCAGGAGTAGCTTAGTAAATGAAATAATGCCCAAGGTTTTTGCTTGAAGCAGGGTGAACAGTAATGCCACAGGGAAGAAAGAAAACAAAAATGGGGACCTGCATGGGGATCAGGTTTCAACTTTAGCTAGGTTAAGTTGGAGGAGCCCGTGGGACATTCAGGTGAAGTTGGCCAATAGGCAGTTTCTAAATACAGGAGCTCAGCATCTGTGTTCTGCAGGCTTGGGTCTCATTTGCATCTTGTGTGCATTCCTCCCCTTCCTGTTCTCCATCTGTTTGAAAGCTCAAGTCACTATGTCTAGGAAAGCCTTTGGATGAGCATTTGCAAGTGCTGGGTTTCAAGTCTCTTTGTGGACTTTGGCTGAGAAACTCTGAGTCTCACACCCCTGGCAGAGTAAGAGGGCGCTCTGGGGACACTTATTCAATGAGAGTGTGTAAAGGAAGCAGAGCAATGGGGGGCAACTAAAGGGAAAGGTCAGGGCAAGGAGCGGCACCAGGAAAGGATGACGAAGGCTGAGATCACTGCGTCCAGCCTCTTCACTTCCCTCCTGCCCCTCTGGTCACCACAATTACAATTTTAACTTCTATGAGATCATCTGTGTATGGATATTTAGTCTCCACACATGAGATGTTGTGACATCTGTCTGTCTGTGCTTGGCTAAGATTGCTTAACTTAGCACTCTCTGATTCCATCCACAAGGATGCAAATGACAAGATTTCATTCCCCTTATGGCTGAGTAATATTCCATTGTGTATGTGGACCACATGTTCTTTGTCCATTTATCAGGTGTTGGACGCTCATATTGTTTTCATTTCCTGGATATTGTGAGTGGCGCCGCAATAAACCTAGGAGCACAGATGTCCCTTTGACAGAAGAATCAAAATAGGACACACAAACAGCTCTGTCATCAAGTACCGTGTGGCCAGCCTTCCTTCTCTTGTGCTGGAAAAGCAACCATTAGTTTATGCTTCAGTTACATTCTTCCGATCTGACTTGTAGAATATTTTGCCTTTGCCATACACACATATATATATTTAAACATACTATATGTATTTCAGAAAGTTTATGGAAAATAGAATTCATTTATTTTGGTGCAAAAACATTTGGAAATCTATGCCTTTCTTCCCACACTATGTATTTTCCAAAGAACTTTTTCGGTTTTTTTTTTTTAAGATTTATTTTTAGTTTCATTACAAAGTCAGCTATACAGAAAGAAAGAGAGACAGAGAGGAAGATCCTCCATCTGATGATTCACTCCCCAAGTGAGTGCAATGGCTGGTACTGTGCCAGCCCAAAGCCAGGAGCCAGGAATTTCCTCCAAGTCTCCCACACGGGTGCAAGGTCCCAAAGCTTTGGGCCGTCCTCAACTGCTTTCCCAGGCCACAAGCAGAGAGCTGGATGGGAAGCGAGGCTGCAAGGATTAGAACCAGTGCCCATATGGGATCCCGGTGCTTTCAAGGTGAGGACTTTAGCCACTAGGCCATCCTGCCTGGCCCCAAAGAACTTTTTCAAAGTCCCCTCTTGTGTGCACAGAATTCAAAATCTTTGCATTCAAATATTTGTTGTTGTTGTTTCCTCTTTTTTGTACTCCATTTTCTCTTTATTTTTGACAATCTTTTCATAGCTAATTAGGGCAAAAGGGTTCAAGGGCTACAGGAAAGTGGGTAAGACTATTATTTCCAAATTTTTTTCTTGTATCTGGGATAATGGGGGAGATAAAGGGAAAAGCCCCACCCAGTCTCCCACCCATCCCAGGTCCCTGATGTGGGGCATGTTCCAAGGGTCTTGCTCCAGTGGTTTTGATAGTTGAACAGTTGTGAATTGCTGCCAATCTCACCATTCCAAGTATCACTAAAGAATCCACTGATTGACATAGTCCATCTTACAGTCTCCGTTTGCCCAGTTTTTCTCTGCCAACATATGGTTGAGGTGATTGATTGACTTGTTCTGTCCTCTGTCTTTTCATGGCTAGGGTTCTGAGTCCAGCATTTAGATTGGGGAGATCCCCAGACCAGATTGTGGTGTGTTTTTGCAAGTACAGGGCCGGGTACAGTCCATTGCCCCAATCAGCTGTTGATTGCAATTGCTGGGTCAGTTCTGTTTCCAACCCTGACTTCCACTGGAACCAATGGGTGTCACAGTCCAGCCTGATTCTGCCCAGCATACACTCAGTGCTCACATAAACCAATGGGCCTAGTTGAAGCAACCCAAAATAACCCCCACCAGGCCCACCCCCATCCTGGTTCCCTGCGCTTGCCTGTATGTGCAGCAGACTAGTCCAGTCTGTCCCACATCCCATTCAGCTCTTATACGCGTCCATGGGCATTGAAGCCTAGTTCAATCCAAGCAGCTCCACAACCCAGCCCACACATGTTATTGGATACCTTTCTGTCTAGCCACCCCTGCCCCTGTCCTGGTTTTGGTGCTCTCTAGTGGGAGTGGTAACCCAAGAAGGAGGAACCCATTATTTCCCTTCTAGGCCACTCCTACTCCTGGATAATGCACTCTCCAGGTGATTCTGGGATTCAACTTGAAATACATCTATTTTTTTAAGACCAATTTTCCACAATTTTCTTGGTAGTACCATGGCATAGGAGTATATATGTGGTCTCTGATTTTTTTTATGAATGGTGTACAAATAGCTAAAATGGTGTCATTTGTGTCATGTTTAGGAAGCACGGGTCAGCAGTGCCTCTCCCCAGCACAATCCTGTCCTTGGCTGCTGTAGTTGAAATTGCAGGAAGCAAGAACTGTCCAGAGAAGCAGGTTTTGCTGTTTGTTTCTTAGTTTAGCTTTATTTTTAAGTGATACACAAGCATTGTGTATATTTACAAAGTGCCCTGCAATATTTCCATAAATGTACATACCATGTGGTTGTGTAAGGTTGGGGTAAGTACTTCACCTTTAGCATTTGTGAGAAAAGCTTTCAAAATCCTTTCTTCTAGTATTTTCTAGCATTATCATTTCCTGTGGCCTCACTCCATAGCAGTAGAACACGGACTTCTTCTTCCCTCTCTGTTTTAGTTCTAGCTCCCCAGCCTAGCCTGAGGTGTGGATGTGTGCAACAGAAGGGGAAGGAAGGGAGGCTGAGAGGATCAGGGATATCTCCTAGAGTTGGCATCTAGGAGGGTAGATCTGGGACATGGCACATGCCACTTCTGGCAAATTTAGAAATTGCGGAATGAATCCTTTTGCTTAACAGAGAGAAACAGAGCACATATTAACGCTAAGGCAAGCGTGCAGAAGGACATTCAGGTGAGATGGAGACCTGTACATGTGTGGAGAATGGGCCTTCCCCCCTCTGTTCCCAAAGCTGCTCCCTCCACCTCTTGCCAAGGCTGTGCCAAGCAATAGATCCACACCCGGTTTCTTCCCACCCGCTCTGGAGCTTGGCAGCCTGGGTCTGCACTGTAGATCAGCCGTGCCCTTTTAGAGTCAACAGAGAGAGGCAGGGCTGGGGACTATGCTCTGACTCACTTCCCATTAACTGACACAAACAAAGAGTTGGAGGGAAAGCCCAAACTTGCCAAAGAGAGTGCATATTTCTAATAATGACATCAAGTCTCACCCAAGCTTGCCAGCATGTTGTCTGTCACGACTGAAAACACTCTTGCACAGGGCGATATGAATGTATTTGTTTCTTTCTTTTAAGATTTATTTTTTATTTTTATTGGAAAGTCAAATGTACAGAGTGGAGGAAAGATCTTTCAAATGCTGGTTTACTCCCCAAGTAGGCAGTGCTAGACCAATCTGAAGCCAGGAGCTTCTTCCAGGTCTCTCGTGCACATGCAGGGTCCCAAGGCTTTGGGCCGTCCTCTACTGCTTTCCCAGGCCACAAGCAGGGAGCTGGGTGGGAAGTGGAGCAGGAAAATCACGAACCAGAGCCCATATGGGATGCCGATACATTCAAGGCAAAGAGTTTAGCCATTACGCTATCATACTGGGTCCTCTTTTTTTAAGATTTATTATTTTTTTTATTATTTGAAAGACAAACTTACAAAGAGAGAAAGGGAGAGAAGGATCTTCCACCCACTGATTCACTTTCCAAACGGCTACAATAGTCAGAACTGGGCTGGCCCTAAGCTGGGAGCCAGGAGCTTCTTCTGGGTCTCCCATGCAGGTACAAAGAGCCCAAGGCCTTGGGTCATCTTTCTCTGCTTTCCTAGGCCATTATCAGAGATCTGGATTGCAAGTGGAGCAACTGCAACTCAAGCCAGTGCCCAAATGGGCCACCAGCACTATAGGCAGAGTAAGACACAACATCAAGTCTGAATGCATCCATTTCACAGGCTGAGGATCCAAGTCTTACATTTTACTTTTTCTTATCAAGATTATAGAAATAAATGAACAGTACATTTATGTTCAGTGACCAAACAGAAATAAAGACCCCAGGCCAATGCTGAAGTAAGTAAACTGGTCCTGATCCAACACCAACTCTACAAATAGATGGTTGAGGTATATTAAGGAACAAAGCACCTGACTTCAGAGACCAGCCGTCCAGCAGGGAACAATACCTTGCTGCCAGGTCTGAGTCATCTTCCCCCACAGGGGAAGGCCCTCTCACCCTGCCCACCTGTCTTCCAGGCACACAATGAGGCAGCAGAGGGTCAGACTTGGCTAGCAACTCACTCAGATCCTGCAGATGGGCTAATGGTGGCAGAGCCTCAGACCTGGGTCCTGATATCTCCATGCATCTCAAGTTATCCCCCTCTGAGGATCCACAATCCCTAGGACAGGGCTGGAAATACAGCTAGAGACGAAAAAATGAATATATGAACATAGCATGATGACTACAAGTATACATAAAAGAATCTAGCGCTTACTGTAGGTATAGCCCAAATATCAAGTGTTATGTTTCAGGCCCCAGCACAACGACTTCACAAGTGTTCCTTAGTTACTGGTGAAATTCTAAGAAGCTGCATAGACTGCTAAGAATCTAAACCTAGGAGTGAAAGGATTAGGGTTAGGACCAGACAGTCTGACTTAACAGGCTCTTAAGATATACATGTGAGGTCTGGTTTTGTAGACTAGTGGCTAAAGTTCTTGCCTTGCATGTGTCAGGATCCCATGGGCACCAGTTTGTTTCCCAAAGGCCCCACTTCCCATCCAGCTCCCTGCTCGTGGCCTGGGAAAGCAGTGGAGGACGGCCCAAAGCCTTGGGACCCTGCACCCATGTGGTGGATCCAGAAGAAGCTCCCAGCTACTGGCTTCGGATCAGCTCAGCTCTGACCGTTGTGGTCAATTGGACAGTGAACCAGCAGATGAAAGATCTTTTTCTCTGTATATCCCTTTCTCTGTAAACCTGACCTTCCAATAAAAGGAAAAGGGTACACATGTGTAAAAGCAAATTTGCATTCCATATTGTTTGGCATCAGAAGCTTATACTACCTGATGCGCCCACTTCAGGTCCATCGTCCATGTGGATTAGGATTGCCTGGTGTCGATGCCTTTTTTCACAGTCCCTAGGTGCCAGCCCATCAGCTGCCTGCTGAGGTTTTAGCTTCCCACACCTATCTAACCAGTGGTTTATATAATAGGAATCCTGAGGGTCTCAATATTTGTGCTTTTCTAAGCGTCCCATTCCTTTCCTATTTGCTACTGGCCTGTTGCTACAAGATATAGTCGCTTCTTGTCAACTAGAGTTGTTCTGGGACCCTGCACCCTTGTGAGAGACCCAGACAAGGCTCCTGGCTCCTAGCTTCAGATCAGCTCAGCTCCAACTGTTGCGGCCACTTGGGGAGTGAATCACCAGACGAAAGATCTTTCTCTCTGTCTCTCCTCCTCTCCGTATATCTGCCTTTGCAATAAAAATAAATAAATCTTTAATTTAAAAAAAAAAAGACAAACTGATAGACATACAGGATGCCAGGTGCGCAGGCAGCAGCTTTGCCCTCCATGCCACAATGCTGCTTCCACTTTAATAATTCTGAGTCATTTGGCTCAGTAGTAGCATTAAGTCCTCCTGATACAGTTATTATGTAAGAAATCGCTAGGCCCTAAATCCGAATCCCCATCAGCAGGAGAATAGTGTATGTGAGTTATTACATAAGTTGATTCCAGCTCTGAATTGAAACAGTAAAATTTTATGGAAGGGGATATGTGGAAACAATTATGGTTTCAGATTTGAATACGTGTTGATCATTTCACTACTCACATAAACAAACTGCTAACTGCATCCATCTGCACACATGAATAATTTAGAAAGCATCTTTTGGTGACTTTCCTCTTGACATAATTTCAATCTTAGAGAAAAGTTGCCAGAGTAATATAAGAAACTTCGATAACAGATTCTTGGCTCCACGTAGTACATTATTTGTTTTCTCCCATACTCATTTACGTTTACATCAAGGGTGGTGTTATTTTTTACCCTTTTCTCCAGAACTACTTGGGAATAAATTGTAGACTTCATGCCCCTTTATTTCTAAATACTCCGTTGCATATTTTACAAGGACATTCATTTACATAACCATGGTGTAATGTGCAAGATCAGTCAATTTGCTATTAAGCATCACTATTTTCAGCACTCAAATTTGATGTGGGCCTACAAACATTTTTTTTGGACCAGGATATCACACAGGATAGTACATTTCATTTATTCTTCATGTCTCTTTGGCATCCTGTGATCTGGAACAATGCCTCAGCTTATCTGTCTTCATAGTCTTCACATTTCCGAAGAATATAGGCCAGTTACATTGTAAAACATTTCTCAGTTGGATCTAATGTCTCCTTGTGATGAGACTCAGAGTCTGGACTTTTGGAAGCAACAGCAAAATGATCTTGTGTTGTTCTCAGTGTTCCTGTCGAGAGGCACTGGATGTCATTGTTCTAGTTTTGGGGAATTATTTAGTTCAAGTGGGTGTCTGTCAAGTTTCCCCATTATGAAGTTTCTATTATTCCTTATCTATGATTAACATATAATCTGCGGGAAGAACAGCTATGCAAGGATTCTTGCCATCAAAAGTTTTCAATTGCTGGTCCTGGTGCAATGGCTCCATTGGCTAATCCTTTCCTTGCAAGCACGAGGATCCTGTATGGGTGCTAGTTTATGTCCTGGCTGCTTCACTTCCCATCCAGCTCCCTGCTTGTAGCCAGGAAAAGCAGTGGAGGGTGACCCAAAGTCTGGGATCCTGCACCCACATGGGAGACTGGGAGGAAGCTGCTAGCTCCTGGCTTCAGATCAGCTCAGCTCCAGCCATCGTGGCTATTTGGAGAGTGGACCAGCAAATGGAATATCTTTCTCTCTATCTGCTGTAAATCTGCCTTTACAATAAAAATACATACATACCCTCTCCCCCCCAGAAAAAAAGGTTTTCAACTGCTAGTTTTAGTCGGTCTTAGTGCCCATACATGACCCTCATCGTGATGGTTACAAACTGGGAAAGAAAGCATTCGAGGGATCTCTTTCCTAAAGATGGTAATCTGTTACCCAGTGACAGTCTTACGCAGCTGGCCATAGAGAACCACCCACCACTCCCTTCTGAACTGTGTCCAGTGTTCTCATCCATGAAAAGGACAAAGAGTATTTGTCACACAGAATGGCCAGGTCTGTGGTGCTGAGTCAGTGCAGCCTGAAGCGCTCAGACCTTGGGCAGTGTTTGCAGAGACATAAACCATACAATAGTGTGTGATTAACCTCACCACGCCAGAGCAATGCTGCTATAGCGGCTTGGTGTGGGTAAGACGCGGGGAAAATGCACACACAGATCTAGTCCAGTGACGCTATCTGATACACAATCCACATGGTAAATGTTTTCTCTGCACACAGCTGACAGATACTGATACTGTTACAATGGGGTGGGTTTATGGCTTATTTGTTGATTTTGATTTGTTTGAAAGTTATAGAGATTATTCATCTGCTGGTTTACTCCTCAAATGGCCACAACAACCAGACCAACACCAGAAGCCAGGAATTCCATCAGATCTCCCACGTAGATACAGAGGCCCAGCCACTTGAACCATCACTCACTGCTTTCTCAGGTTCATTAGCAGGCAGCTGGGTCAGAAGCAGAGCAGCCAGTCTCAAACAAAAGCCACATGGGCTGCAGGTGCTACAGGTGACAGCTTAACTCACTATACCATAGCATCATCCGCTAGAATGTTCTTGACAAGATCTGAATTACAGTGATCCAGGCAAGGTGTGGAGAATGCAGAACATAAGGAAGTACTTTCAGATGCTAACCTTGCATTGGCTCTAAAGAGTGAATTTTTCCTTAATTTTTTTTCCCAGGCAACAAACAGGGAGCTGGAAGGGAAGTGGAACAGTCGGGGTATGAACCGGTGCCCATATGGGATCCCAGCACTTGCAAGGCAAGGACTTTAGCCACTAGGCTACTGTGCTAGGCCCTTTCCTTAAATTTTACACTCAAGCAAACTCCTCATTTGTTTCACCACAACCTCAGCCTGGTTCTCAGGGAAAGCTGACCAGCGCACACAACGCACTTTGGAGCCCACACATAATCCCCAGTACACTTGGGAATGCAATGATATAAGTTTCCTTCCTTTTTTCACCTTTGTTCAATGGGGAAGCTATTCTTGAATAGACTTTGTTCCAAGCACTGGGGAGAGACCAGAGTCAGAGAGGCATACATTCTCACCTTGGAGCAGTTTGCAGGTCCAAGCACTCCTTCCAAGGGAATCAGCGGCTGACAGCTCTGCCTTCGGGTCACCCCAGCTGATCGCAGACACACTTGCTCATGATTGGTAGTGCAGGGGTGGATAACGACACGGGGAGTGCTGAGCATCTGAGAGCATGTGCCATCCATCCAAAACAGACACAAACACTGCACACAGTGGGACTGCAACCGGCTGCTATTGCCGAGTTCCCAGGCTGAGCTCTTTCTGCTTGGAGCTGATAGATTGGGCAAGTCTTTTTAAAAGATTCCCAAATGTACAGATCAATTACACTCTGCTTTCCTGACAATTTCAGTGTTTAGTCTCTAGTTTCTTTTTTGCATATCTTGGATACCAATCTACTGCTTCTGCTTCCCATGGGCTTTGTTTTTCAGAATTTAAGCCCTGATAGCAAGAGTTCAGACATGGTTTATAAACTCAAGGAAGTAGAATATATTAGCTTTTAAAGATGCATGTACGCTTAAATAATCTATATGCACAGCCTAGCTAATTTGTGGCACACAGAGGTACCAAGGTAAGAAGGAAGTCTGTGCATGAAAGGTGATGAAAACCACCTTGCATCCTCCTTCTCGGAAGCTGTAGAAGCTGCAGGTTCTTCCTGAATCCCCGGAAAGCGTCCTGTATGTGCAGCCAGCAGTTGTCTGAAACATCCAGGACACAGGACTTCCTCTTCTCAAATTAACTGGGTGTCACTGTGTTCTCGGAATAGTGGATTTGTCCCAGAGCCGTGTGTGTTTTGGCTCTCAGAGGGGGAATTAACATCAGCTTCATGTGAAGAGCAGCTATGAGGATGACACAGGCACGGCCACCACTCAGCAAGGACACTTGTCAGACACCAGAATTCTTTCCCAGGACCCTAGCTGGAGGAAGACAGACAGCAACCATTCACCCCCAGCCAGCAGATACAGCAAGAAGCATCTGACTATCATGGGTGTTCTTTATTATTATTATTATTTTATTATCATTATTTAATTTTTAAAACTTCATGATACAATTTCATAGTCTCTGGGATTTCTCATAACCCTTTCAGAAATTCTCTCCCCCAACTGATTTCCCCTGTATTATTACAACAGTATAGTAATAAGCAGTCATAAGTCCATCATTCTGCTATTTAAGTGTATCCTGACATTGTACACAAGGACAATGGCAAAGTCCAACATCCTATTGTCAAGATATATTTAACAGTTTCATTGGGGGTTCATCTTCGATTTGGAAGTAGAGATGCAAACTGTACTGTATCTTCACACCTGGATATGATAGTTTCCATTACACAGTTACTGTACATTTCCTTAAAAGGAAAGCCATAAAACAAAATCAACCACAGGAACAATTATTTTGACAGCCAGAATTATCTGTAATGCTGTGGAAAAAAATGTATAATGCTGTGAAGTTAAAGAATATGCTACTGAATGACCAATGTATCATTGAAGAAATGAAAAATAAAAAAACCTTCTTAGAGAAAATGTATGACCTATGAGTCAGTGTAGAATTTAAAAAGAGAAAAACTACTTTGAAGAAATGAAAATAAAAACAAAAATAGCATAAGTGTTCCAACTGGCCTTACCTAGAGCTTATGCGTAGCCAGTGTTAAAATGCCTAACTGTAAAGATGTTTCTGGAAAACCAAGTGTAAAAGGATTTCCTTTGTCAAATACACTTTCAAAAGTTATTTTTCAGAAGTAGAGAGACAGAGGTTCCAATCTACCATCTTTAAGGCTTAGCTGGAGCTGACACTGGGATGCAAAAACTCAATCCATGTCTCCCTTGTCAGAAGAAAGGCTCCAGCCACTGAGCGAACGTTTCCTCCCAGACTCTGCACTGTAGGAAGTTGCAGTCAGGAGCCAGAGCAAGGCGCCAACCTGGGTACTCCAACGAGAGAAGGTAGACATCAGAACCACTGGTCTGAATGCACACTCCCTATATATTTATTAAAGATTTATTTATTTTTACTGGAAAGGCAAATTTACAGACAGGAGAGACAAAAAGAAAAAATCTTTCACCCACTGGTTCACTCCCCAAGTGGCTGCAATGGCCAAGCTGAGCAGATCTGAAGCCAGGAGCTTCCTCCAGGTCTCCCATGCAGGTGCAGGGTCCCAAGGCTCTGGGCCATCCTTTACTGCTTCCACGGGTCATAGAAGAGCAGTTCCACAGGGAACTGGAAGAGAAGTGGAGCCGGGACATGAACTGACGCCCATATGAGATCCCAGCACATATAAGACAAGATTTAGCCATTGAACCACAGCACTGGGCCCCCTCTACATTTTTTAATTTCATTTTTCTTTTCTCTTGGAGCATCTGAATTATTGAAGCAGACTAATTAGATTAAGCTTTTAAACCTCTCAGCATTACATTTTTTGTTATATCTTATTAATATCATGTGGTTTGTTGGATTAAGTTGTGTCAACAAAGATTCAATAGCGATGTATGAGATGTTCTTCAGGCAGGACAGCAGAGGGAACACCAAGATGATGGAACTTTGCAGGTGTTTAGTGTAATGGTTAACTTTTCCATGGGGCACCTCCTTTGGCATGCTTGGTTCAAGCCCAGCTACCCTGCTTCCAATCCAGCTTCTCACCAGCAGGCATCCTTGGAAGCAGCAAATGATGAGTCACATAGCTGGATCCCTGCTACCCAGATTGGAGACCCAGATGGAACTCTGCTCCCCTGAGTTCAACCTAGCCCAGCCCGGGCTGCTACAGGCATTTGGAAATAAACCAGCAGATGGCAGATTTCTCTCTCTCTCTCTCTCTCTCTCTCTCTCTCTCTCTCTCTCTCTCTCTTACTCTGCCTTTCAAATAAATTTTTACAAATAAATATTGTATATATATATATACACACATAAAAACATCATGTGCAACACACAAGTGCTATACACAATTGCTCTACTTCTGGAAACATCAAAAGAGTGACCCTACTATAGAACTACTTGCAATTGTGGCCAGCAGATGGAAGATCTTTCTCTGTCCTTCTCTTTGTAAATCTGATCTGTCTTTCCAATAAAAATAAATAGATCTTTAAAAAAAAGAAAGAAAACATTCTCTTATTATGTGTTTACTGTTCTTTCCTTCCATAATTAAAAAAGTATTTATGGCTTTTGGTGTTGGTTTTCTTTTAATGAGCTTGTAGTCATACGAGCCCTGAGTTTGCAGTCATTTTCAACCAACACTAAGAGAAGAGTCCCAGCAATTTGGTTGCTGCACAATGGATTCTAATTGTAAAGTTGGGCCTGAGGGACTCTGTGATGAAAGTGGTTCAGAGCGACAGTGTTGTGGCGTAGCTGGTTAAGTCTGTGGCCCTGGCAACCCATGTGAGCATTTGTTGAAGTCTTAGCTCTGTTCTTTTCTTTTCTTTTCTTTTTTCTTTTTTAAGAGAAACAAGAGAGGAAGATTTTTCCTCCACTGCTTTGCTTCCAGAGCTGCATCAGTCCGAAGCCAGGAGCCAGATTTCTCCAGGTCCCCCACGTGGGTGCAGGGTCCCAAGGCTTTGGGCCATCCTTGTCTGCTTTCCCAGGCCACAAGCAGGGAGCTGAATGGGAACTAGGGCTGCTGGTATTAGAACCTGTGCCCATATGGGATCCCAGCACATGCAAGGCAAGGACTTTAGCCACTAGGCTACTGTGCTGGGCCTCCAGCTGCTCCATTTTAAATCCATCTCCCTGTTCATGCACTTGGGAAGGCAGGAGAAGATGTTCCCAGTTCACCTCTGCACCCGTATGGGAGATTAGATGAAGTTCCAGGCTCCTGGCTTTGGCCTGCCCTAGTCTCAGCTATGGAAGATTTAATTCTCTCTCTCTCTCACTCTCACTCGCTCGCTCTCTTTTTCTCAGAAACACAGTTTCTCAGTTCAGGGTACTGTCTTATTCCTTACAAATAATTGTATCACTGAGGTATGATTTTTTTTTAATTTTATTTCTTTTTTTTTTTTTTTTGTTTGGAAAGGCAGATTAGATTTACAGAGAGGAGATGCAGAGAGAAAGATCTTCCATTTACTGGTTCACTCTCAAAATGGTTACAATGGCCGAAGCTGAGCCAATTTGGAGCCAGGAGCTTCTTGCACAGGGGTTCAGAGTCCCAAGGCTTCAGGCCATCCTCTGCCTTCCCAGGCCACAGGCAGGGATCTGGATGGGAAGTAGAACAGCTGGAACATGAACTGGCGCCATATGGCATCCCCAGCACTTGCAGCCTGAGGATGCGGTCACTGAGCCATTGCACCGGGCCCCTGGAGCATGATTGAACATGCAGCCTGGCAGGGCTGTAACAGCCTTTCACCTCATGCTTTCTGATCATTTCTATTTCCAAATTGGGCCAACTGAGCCATAGCTTGAATCAAGTTATCACTACGCTAAATGATAGCATAGTGATAACGTAGTGTCGGTTCTGGTACAATCAGGAGAATTTGAATTTTCATTAGGTCTAAAAGCTCCTTATGGGGTGTGGGCATTGGCCTAGCAGTTACGATGCTGGTTCAGACATCCACAGCCCGTGTCAGAATGCTGGGGTTCAAATCCCAGCTCCGAGCCCAATTCCAGCTTCCTGCTGGCACACACCCTGCGAGGCAGCTTATGACACAGTTCAAGTAACTATGTTCCTGTAACGCATCGATTGAGTTCCCAGCTGCTGGCTTCTGCCTGGCCCAACCTTGGCTGCTGAACGCATGGGAGAGTGAAGCAGAGGACAGGGATTCTGTACATCCGTCTCTGTCCCTTTCTTCCCCGCTTCCCATCTAGCTCCCTGCCTGTGGCCTGGGAAAGCAGTCGAGGACGGCCCAAAGCTTTGGGACCCTGCACCCGCGTGGGAGACCCGGAAGAGGCTCCTGGCTTTGGATCGGCATAGCATCGGCCGTTGCGCTCACTTGGGGAGTGAATCATCGGATGGAAGATCTTCCTCTCTGTCTTTCTGTATATCCGCCTTTCCAATAAAAATAAAATAAATCTTAAAAAAAAAAAAAACTAAATAAAAGCTCTTTAAATGTAGGCTTCAGATCCACGCTATTTTAAGTTACAGCTTCTCTAGATAACATGATCATTAGCTTGAAATTTTAATATTGTGGCTGCATGAGCAATTTACTGCTTCAGCATATTCTAACATTCAGAACACAAGGAGCTGTCTGTTGTATCTTTCAATCAGCACCACTGTATATTACTCTTGCTTACACAGTGACATGTTCCTGGATGTTCTTGCACTCTGAGTTCAAACTTTTCCTCTATAGCCAATGGGAACAAGACACATTGAATGCTTGCATTTGAAAGGTATCTGCAAGAATGTTAGACATTTGAGGCACGTTTCTGCACTGATAACTTAAAAGATACAATTGGATTCTTCTTCTGCAGAAAGCACTGATTATACATAACCTTAAACTCAACTGAGTTTTGATACCAGATTGCAGCCACTTGTGTCTCAAATCAATGTCACAACGAAAATTTCCCGCATGCTTGTCCCCTGCTTCTCTGTCCCTCCCTTCATCACTTCCAATTGGCTATTTTGCTGGGAACTCAGGGACGCCTGAAAGTTTGGGCATGTTGTAATTATAAGGAAGAACTTATAGAAACTCCCAAATATCACTCTTCTGTTAGAAGAGCTCAAACTTTAAAAAAAAAAAAGTTGTCACGGTATTGACTCAGGTGTCAAACATTATGCCAAGTGCTTCTGATTTATTGTCTCGTCCGTCATATCCGCAACCTCCATGTTGCAAGAAGGCAGCTGCTTGCCCAGTGACCACTGGTAAGCCTTTTTGGGAGGGGAGTCGGGGGGGAGAAAGGGCCGTGAAGACTCTGACCATTGTTCAACTTGTCTTTGTACAATGAGAGCTGCCATTGAAGAGGCATAAATGATGGGTGTGTTTATGCCCCAGCAAAGCCTCATTCAGGAGCACTGGAACTTGAATGTCATATACTTTTTATGAAATGTAAGCATAGAGCTGGATTTGATTCTCAAGCTGCAGTTTGCTGTGATGAAGACTTGGAGGCGGGATTTGAATTAGAGAGTATGCAGAGCCTTTAACCAGACACACACACACACACGTACATATGTATCCCATGTATGGCACATGCATGGTAATAAGAGTAAGTCATATCCTTCACTGAAAACCCTACCAAGCACAAAGGAGAAAACAACAACCTCAGGAAAATAACATCAAAGCAACCGCTAGAGGCAACTATAGCTCCTTCCATTCTTTTGTGCAATCTTTGGCAATATTTCATGCTTTAGTTCTTGTTTTTTACGTAACATAAGGCTTTTCCATATTTCTATAGAAGCCTCATAATTAGGATTATTGAAGTTAACAGTAATTTGTGTATTTGCATTAAAGGAAAATATTTTTTTAAAAAAATACTACAGTGAATACTCTAACAAGCAAAGAACCCCTTCAGTGAGCAACTGCTCATTTTCTTCACTGTCCGTTATCTCCTGTGGATCTGCCTTCCTGTGAACCGCATTTCGAAGGCAATTCAGAGCCAAGCAGGAATGCAGAGACTGGGGCAAGCAAAACGGACTTCAATTGGACTGCTCGGTCATGCCTTTGTTAAATAAACAATTCTTAACAAACCGTTAACTTTCTCACTTCTGTTTGTCCAAATGGAATCTGGAGTTGATCTGAAGACAAACCAAGATCAGCACATATACCCCTCCTGCCATTGATATTACTATATTACACATATACACCCAATATGCATGCGATTTAATATGTAAAATTGTGCATAATATGTAACAGCACGGTATATACTAATATTATTACGCATTATTGCTGCATGCTATATATTACACAGTGTGCAGTATACATCATGATTATAAATATATTTATTTAAATTGTGATTTATCTCCATATTCCATTTGGCAAGTTAATAGTTTGTCCAGGGTCCCTGAGCCCGTGAAGGGATGATGAGAAGCCGAATTCCATCCACTGATAAACACGTGTATTTAGCACGTACCTGCCACGGGGCGAGGGACACCCTGATAGCAGTGAAGCCCTTCTGTTCTCTCACTCCCCCACATTCCTATCACTCCTATTGCGGACCACAGGAAAGAGACTATTTAGAAAGTATTATTTTTCAGTTTGTGCACTTCCAAAAGTTTCTCCTTGGGAGTGGGGGGCGGGAGGGTAGCAATGGGGAGCCAATCATGGGGTTAAAGGAAGTATGGGGTGGGCGGGCCTGAGCTGGAAGCCTCCACCCTACCAGCCCGCCCAGTGCAGGCTACCTGCCTGCCAGGGTGTCAGCCCGAGTCACTCAGAGGATGACGGCGGGAGGGCCCAGCCTGAACAGTGCCCTGCTCCCTGCGCCGGCAGAGGGCGTCTGACCTCGGTCTCCTCTTCCCAGCCACAGAGGCCCTCCCAGAGCAGACACCTGCACAGGATTCCGGGGCCCAGACCCGCAGCCAAGATGAGCATGGAGCTGAAGGACAGAGCAGCCGGCGGCGGAGCCGAGGGCTTCAACAACACCGCCTACCAGGTGAGAGACCTCCTGCTCTTGGGGAAGATCCTGCACTGCGCCGTCCTTCCCTCCTTGGCAAACCTCTAGGCTGAAGCAATGGGATTCTTTTCAGGGGCTCACTGTATGCCCATGATTTTTTCCTTATTGCGTGTTTCTGGTTGGCCAGATCTGAAAAAGTCTTTTCTAACGATCTGTTTTTGATCCTACTCACTGTGTCACTTGCAAATAAAGTTGCCTTGCCTCCAGCCCTTTACTTCCTGGAGCTCACAGTACAGTGACATTATTTACCTGCAGGCACCTTTCTAAAGAACTGGAGAGAAGGGAAAGGACAGGGGTAGCAAACTTGGATTCAGACCTTTCTGGGAATCCCCAACCTGTGTCAGATCATGCCCCCAGGACCCACCCCAGTAAGGCCCCAGGAAGGCCCCAGGAAGGGCTGGGTTGTATAACCTAGGTTCTCATCATCAACCAAAACTCCCTGAGTGATTAATGCTGCTCACCCCAGGGCTGGGTGCTCCAGGGCCATGAACTGGCTCCTCTGACTGCATCTGGGGCTGAGAAGGGTTGTGCTTCTCTTCCTCTAACAGCCAGCATGCAAGCTTTTGAGAGGCTTCGAAGCTAGTGTGAGCTCACTAGGCTTCATGGTCCTAAAGCACCAAAAGAAATGTTTCAGGTGTTAGCCAAAAAAAAAAAAGGAAAGAAAAAGAGGAAGGTGTAAGTGTCTTGTCACAAATTTCTGACTCTTCTGCCCACAAGTTCCTAAAACTCCCCTGAACCCCAGTTTAGTTGTGCAATGATCGTATTACAAGTTCTAAGAATAAAGAAGGGTAAACTGGTCTCCTAAAGTGCCCAAGGTCTGCGAATCAAACTGACAAAAGACAGAATCGCAGGAATAAAGACAAACAGACTGTGTTAAGACTTCCGATGGAGGGCTTACAGAAAACAAGGGGAAAAATCCTCCACCCCAAACAACAACAACAAAACAGTTTCTTTCAAAGCTCAACCCATTTTAGCAAAGGATACTGCTTTATGGAAAGGGGACCAAAGGAAAGAGGGCTGGGGGTCTTGGATGCCATGAACAGTGGGAGACTAGGAGATGACTGGGGAAGCTCATGGGAGAGGGGGTCATGTTCCTAAGGCTTGTTCAGGTGGATCCGTTAGCACTGCCTGGACAGACTGGCTCAGTCTGCCTTGGAGGAGAGCCGGAACACACGAGGGGTATCTGTGCCCTGTCTTAGGAAGCTCAGGGCAGGGCACCCTCGCCATCCACCTTCCGTTCAAAATCCTCTTACTTCCAAGTGGTGTATTTTGAGGCTGGTATATTCCAATCCCTTTCCCAAGGGTCAAAAGAGGAAAAAAATTAAAAAGCGAGGAAGCAGTGCGAGTCGGGGCAGCAGAAGTGTGGGATGGGGGCAGAGCCAGGGTGTAAGTGGCAGCAGGAAGAGGGGGTGTGAGCGGTTGCCACAGGCAATGACATGGGATTTTCTAAGAAAAAGAGCCTCCGCAGGCCATGGGTTCTGAGCAGACACATACAAACCCAGCAGTGTTCCATATTGTCCATGCTAACACCAACAAGGGCTAACAAGGTTGCTTTCCTCTAACTAAAATGTCAGACAGAAGCAACCAAGGAAGAAAGTTTTATTTTTGTTGTCCAGCCCGAGATCATGCATCCCCATTAGTCCAGGCATTTGATGGAGAAGGATGAGTACCTGCCGAGCCACAAGGCAGAGAGAACACACTTGGCTTGTGAACCAGCTCCCTCTTGGGCACTGTGGGCACTGTATCCTATGTACGGCAGGCCTCCAGGGCCGAAAGACCTGCTAGACACTCCTCCCAGATGTCCTAATTAGCTCAAGATTGTATTGATCTACCCATCTTTTGAGTTGTTGTTCTTATTTATTTGAAAGGCAAAGAGACAGAGAGAGGCATGGAGAGAGACATTCCATCCACTGGTTCATCCCCCAAATGTTCGGCAGTAGCTGGGACTGCACCAGGCCAATGGCAGGAGCTCAGGACTCCATCTGGATCTCCCTGATGGGTGGTAGGGACCCAGCTACTTGACCCATTGCCTGCTGCCTCCCAGGGTACACCAGTAAGAAGCTAGAATGGGAGAGGGGCTGGGACACAAACCCAGGCACTCTAATACAGAATTCTAATACAGAATACAGAATGCAAAGGTCTACACCAGTCCTCAGATGATTCCTTGGTGGCCCTGTGATGTATGGTACAGATAGCAGTTGGGAAGTTAATGTAATACTACAGGATAGAATAGAAGCAGTGAAGACAGGTGCCAGGGATAACGGAATAATACTGATTTAAAAAGTCCTTTCCACATGGAAAATTCAAGAATTTGGATGAGATATAAGAGCTGCTTCAGACAAGGCTCTGAAGATTTCCATCTTTTCCTGTGAGATAACAAAACAATGGTTCCCGCCTTAGCATCATGGAATTACTGTCTGTACAAGATCTTAGGTACTATTGATGTTATGCCAATGCAGAACAGAGCCCGGCAAAGTCAGGAGCATAAAGTAGCCTGTGTGGCCTGGATCAGTTAAGGAGAGTGAGAAAGAAGTTAATGTTTCTCGCCCTGGGAAATCTGGCAGGTCCAGTGGAGCCAGCCTGGACACAAGCAAGATGCACAGGGTCTGGATAAAGGCAGAGGCGATGCAGGGAGCTCAGAGCATGCATCCCCCTCTTCCCCATGGGTTAACTCAGAGAGCAAGGGCAGGGAGAAGACTCCCTGTGGAAGGAAAGCTGATGGGGACGTTAGGGTCAGCAGGAAAGACGCCAATGGGACAACAGAGCCCATGGAGTGAAGCCACAGAAGGCTGGGTTTGCCAGCTAGCAGGCGAATGGTGACCTCATGGTGGGAGTGGGAATGAGGAAGAGAAGTGTATGTTATGCATGAGACTGGTGAAAAAAGAAGAAAGTGAAGGCAGTGCAAACACTTCCCTCGGGTCAGGAGGTCAAGAGAGAAACTCAGGTGACAAGGCCAAGAGCACTTGAGTGTGTAGTGGGAAATGCAGAGTAGCATATGAAATAGACAACTGTTATGAGGGTCATTACTGCCCAGGCAAAAAATCCAGGTGCTCTGGGCCCAGCGTGGTAGCCTAGCGGCTAAAGTCCTTACCTTGCACACGCCAGGATCCTATATGAGTGCCAGTTCTGGTCCTGACAGCCCTGCTTCGCATCCAACTCCCTGATTGTGCCCTGGGTAAAGCAGTCAAGGGCAGCCTAAAGCCTTGGGACCCTGCACCCGCGTGGGAGACCCAGGAGAGGCTCCAGGCTCCTGGCTTCAGATTGGTGCAGCTCTAGCCATTGCGGCCACTTGGGGAGTGAATCAATGGACTGAGGATCTTCCGCTCTTTCTCATCCTCTCTTGTATATCTGACTTTCCAATAAAAATAAAATAAATCTTAAATTTAAAAAACTTTAAATATATATATTTTTAAAGATCCAGGTGCTCTCCTCCGTCTGAACTCCCAACCCTGTGGTGCAGTGGGTTAAGCCATCCCATGTCTTTGCTGCCCCTTAGCTCCCTGCTAATGCACCTGGGAAAGTAGCGAGAGATGGCCCAAGTGTGCAGGGCCCCTGCCACCCGTGTGGAAGACCTGGATGCCGTCCCTGGCTCCTAGCTTCAACTGCGCCAAACTGAGTTGTATAGAGTCTATGGGGAGTGAACCAGCAAAAAGATCGGTATTCTTGTTTCTATCTCTCCCTTTATCATGCTGCCTTTCAAATGAATAAGTATTTAAATGAGCCACAATTTCACACACCTGACATGACCAACCGCCTGCTATACCCAGGGCAACCCTGACCAGGGCTAACTACTTCTCCACTCTAAAATTACTTCTTTGCTTTCCTTTAAGCCTTAATTTTTATTACAAATCCCCAAGCAGTGCTTTTGCTGTATTTGAACTATAGCTAGAAATCTACATAATGTTCTAGTTCCTTTTTTGTTTTAATTTAAATGGTATTAAGCAAGAAGAATCCTTTGGTATCTGGCCACTTCTCAATTCTCCACTTCAAATATCCAGCACTGAGTTGGGTGTTAATGCAGCTCATGCAATTTCTTTGATGCACGGAACAAACATTTCACTGTCAAGCTTTAACTGAGTAGATACTTGAGCTGTTAAATTTGGAGGTTCTTTGCAGTTTCCACAAACTGTGGCACCATGAGAACTATTTATTTATTTATTTACCTATTTAAAATTTTTATTGGAAAGCAGATATATAGAGAGGAGGAGAGATAGAGAGGAAGATTTTCTGTCCGACGATTCACTCCCCAAGTGACCGCAACAGCCGGTACTGAGCGGATCTGAAGCCAGGGGCCAGGAGCCTCTTCTGGATCTCCCATGTGGGTGCAGGGTCCTAAAGCTTTGGGCAGTCCTTGACTGCTTTCTCAGGCCACAAGCAGGGAATTGGTTGGGAAGTGGGGCTGCCGGGATTAGAACCAGTGCCCATATGGGATCCTGGCACGTTCAAGGCGAGGTCTTTAGTGATTAGGCTACCGTGCTGGGTGCCCGAGAGAACTCTGCTGCATGCTGACAGAGGCATCCGTGACCAGTCTGTTCAGTGATCCCATGTAGCAGTCTAGTTACCTGGCCAGTGAAATACGAACATTTTCACTTTACTGGTCTTCCCCAACCAGTTCCCTAAATGATTTTTGCCAACTTAAGCCGATCTCAGCAGATCAAGAGACTCTGATTCTCCTCCAGGTCTTCATCAACATTCAGCTGGCTTTTCCATTTCAGCCATTCTAGTAGGTATGTGAGCCGGCGGTCGGAGTCACCCATGACAGGCCTATGTTCCTAGAAATGCGTTGTTAGCCAACGGTATCCTGCAGTCCTCAGCGCGTGCTCACAGAGGCTGATGTGGAACAGCTGTTACCACTGATGTTCTGCCACTTCTGAGACAACCTGTTCCTCTAGGGCTAGGATGAACAAAGCACAAGAAGAAAAACAAAGGTGTGATCAAGAGAAGCAGCACACACGGTTACTTGAGGCTGCTGACACGGCACAGCATGCTCTCTGACAGTAAACTTAAACTGAAGAGAGATATTCAGCCTAGCAGTTAAGCTGTCCTAACCCCTCGTAGGAGTACCTGGATTCACCATCCAGCTTCCCGATTCCAGCTTCCTGCCTGGGAGGCAGCAGGTGGTGGGCCCCTGACACCCGTAGGGATATCTCATTGACTTCTCCCATTCTGAAACTGAATTGATTATATGATGTAAGTTTGGAGTCAAACAGTTTTTTTCTCCACATGAATACGCAATTTTTTTCATCATCAGGTTTTGTTTTGTTTTGTTGTTGGTTATTGTTTGAAAAGCAGAGTTACAGAAAAGAGAAAAGGGGAGATCTTCATCTGCTGGTTCACTCCCCAAATGGCCACAATACCTGGAACTGAGCTCATCTGAAGCCAGGACCCAGAAACTTCTTCCAGAGGCCTCACATGTGTGTAGGGACCCAAGAACTTTGGCCATCCTCTACTGCCTTCCCAATCTATATTCAGGGAGCTGGATCAGAAGTGGAGCAGCTGGAACTAGAACAGGCACCCATATGAGATGCTGGTGCCAAAGGTGGCAGATTAACAATTAGCCTAATATGCTATGGGTGCCAGCCCCACCCCCAGCACCAAACCTATAAAACAATCATCTTTGGGGGCCAGAACCTTGGCTAAATAAATTAATCCTTCACCTCCAAGCACCAGCATCCCATGTGCGTGCTGGTTTGCTCCATTCCCCATCCAGTTCCCTGCTCGTGGCCTGGGAAAGCAGCAAAGGATGGCCAAAGTTTTGGGGACCCTGCACTTGTGTGGGAAAGCCAGGGGAGGCACCTGGCTCCTGGCTTAGATCAGCTTAGCTCCAGTCCTTTGGGGAATGAACCAGTGGATAGAAGAATTTTCTCTCCTTCTATCTGTAAATCTGTCTTTCCAATGAAAACAAATAAATCTGGGGTTTTTTTTTAATCATCTTTTCCCACTGAACTAATGTATCTCTCATGGCCTCCTACTTGGGTGAGTGGCTTTTTGAAATAAGGCAACCAAAAGATCTTTTTCTTGCACAAAAGAAAAAAAGAAAGAAGCAAGAGACAAGAGCTGAGAACAACACCGAGCACATACAGTTTGGGATTTCCAATAATGTAAATTGAGGCAAGTTTTAAAACACCTGCTTAACAGATGCCGACTTGAGATTCCCTCTTTCCCACAAATGAGCAGCCGTGTTTCCTCAAAGGTTGAGTTGTGCTTGCTCACGGATTAGCTGGGTGGAACCCACTTGTGCAAGTCTTGGGGTAGGACTCAAAGGGAAATGAGCCTCCACTCTGCACAAACACAGAGGAAATCTGTGTTACCCAATGAACTGCTTAGTGAGTCAGGCTGGTTTGGAGAGTTCATTAAATGGAGGTCAGAATTTGGGTTGTCCCGGAAGTGTGAGCCCCACAAAGGATCAAGCCAGCTGGAATGCTGACCTGAGCTACACCTAGATCCTCTGAATGCGGGAGTTCCGATGTGAGAAGTCACCACCCAAGAGGTGGAGTATTCTTTTAAAGATTTCTTTATTATTTTACTTGAAAGTCAGAGAGAGAGAGAAGGAGAGAGATGTTCTGTCCATTGGTTCACCCCCCCAAATGGCCACAGTCTGAAGCCAGGAGCCAGGACCTTATCCTGGGTCTCCCACACAGGTGTAGGACTCCAAACACGTGAGCCATCCTCCACTGCTTTTCCAAGCCATTAGCTGGATCAGAAGTGGAACAGGCAGGATTCAAACCAGTGCCCATATAAGATGCCAGCCCCACAGGTGCTTGCTACGCCACCTTGCTCGCCCCTGGAATTTTCCTTATCATCTGCATGCAGGCCAGGAAAGTCGGCACGATTCACACTCAGATTTCAAAGCAATTTTCCTCATTCTCAGGACAGTCCTGGTGACGGGATCGAGGTGTTTTTGCTCCCAAAGCCAGTGTAAAACTCAGCGATGCTTTGCTTTAGTGAAAGATGTTTTACAAACACTTTCTCTGCCCTTGCTTCTCCTGTGCCCGACGTTGGCTAGACTTCATGCTAGGATGTAAACAACCTAAGTGACCGTCACCAAATGGCGGCTGTGACACCTCAAAGGAAACAGATTCAGGGATTGTGTTTCCTCCCCATTCAAACATCCCGAAACCGGTTCCCATCAAAGGGATCCGCTTCCTCATTGGTGGTTAAGGCATTGGAAAGCAGACAGGGCAGTATGAGGAATGCGGACGGACAGAGATAATTGCTGAGCACCAAGGGAAGTGTCTGATGGGTGCACAGAACAGGCCACATACGTCAGCTAATATTTTTCTACAAGTCCATTAAAAATATAAAACCAAACCAATGCGACTTTTCACAACCAGCCCTCCACTGTCACGGTTCACAGGCGTGGTCCCTGTGGGTCAAAAACATTTGGAAAAAGTGATGGTGTTGCTGATGGGTAATATCTGTTAGCTTGTAGGCGTCTGATGGCTGTGCCTATATTGAACACGTATGTACTTTTCCTTGACATTTTATTCTCTAGCTAATACAGTGTAACTGCTATGTCCAGAGTGTCTGCATTGTACTAAGTATCCTATGTAACCTGGAGATGATTTGAAATACTCAGGAAGATTTAGTCTATACAAATACTGTGCCCTTTAATACAAAAGACATGGGCACATTCAGATTAGGTTATTAGGGAGGAGTGTGTCTGTCTCCCACTGATATTTAAGCTGCTTTTGTTTTATTTAACCTAATGTATTAAAATGAATGGGATGTGTTGCCTTGTTTGTTGCTTACCAAGTCCTTGAAGTACGGGATGTGTTTTACAAAAATATTACTGCTTCATTATTGCATGAAACACTGGACCTGTGTTTAGATTTCATAAACTTTTTTTTAAAGATTTATATATTTTTATTGGAAAATCAGGCTTACAGAGAGAAGGAGAGACGAAGAGAAAGGTCTTTCATTCACTGGTTCACTCCCCAAATGGCCACAATGGCCAGAGCTGAGCCAATTCACAGTCTGGAGCCAGAAGCTTCTTCTGGGTCTCCCATGTGGGTGTGGGGTCCCAAGGCTTTGGACCATCCCCTACTGTTTTCCCAGGCCATAATCAGGAAGCTAGATGGGAAGTGGAGCAACTGGGACACAGACTTGCAAGGTGAGGATTTAACAACTGAACCAGCATGCCAGGCCCAGATTTCATAAACTTTATCATTGAAAAAAGTCATTTCACAATCTGTTCCATAACATGACTTAAACGTTCCTCAATAAGGGACAGAGCTGTGGCATAGCAAGTAAAGCTTCCATCTGCTACGCTGGCATCCTATTTCTTATTTTTATGGAATTAGAAATAGAAGTTCCTGTCATATCTCTGATTTTTATGATTTATACCTCCTTTCTTTACTTCTTTGTCAATCTCGCTAAATGATTTGCCAATTCTGTTGTTCTTTTCAAACAACCATGTCTTGTTTTGTTGATTATCAATCATTGGTCTTTTCTACTGTAATTGTTAGTGCTCCCTGCTGTTGGCTGTGGGTTGAGTTTGCTGCCCTAGGTTTTAATGACAGGTGGTTAGGTCATAGATTTCTTTAAGGTTTTAATAATTCAGTAGAAAGGCATAGCTACAGTAAGAGAGAGAGAGGTCAGCTAACTCTTCAAGTGGCCTGAACAACCCAGAGCTCAGGGCCATGGCCCAGAAGTCCAACTGGGTCTCCC